>NC_063153.1:5000000-10000000 GCF_020921035.1 Rhodamnia argentea
TGACCCGTGATCAGTGGATGCTTTATATCCATTTTGCAATGAACAAAATAATTATCTAATATCTTGAGCACATTTACGAAGACACCCTCACCTACGCCCAGGCACTAACGTGAAGAATGATTGGTATAGAGAAGCTTGGGGCCTTGTTAGGTCAACGTGTGAATGATTTTAGGCACTTACTTTATGACTTGTCATTGGAGACACAATGTTTCGTCGTCCGACGCGGTTTTGATTTTCGTCTTAAGGTTATCTGAACGACCCCGAGGCGACCGCGAGAACCATAGACAAAGAAGGGTGGCTGCACACCGGCGACATTGGCTACATCGACGACGACGACGAGCTGTTCATCGTCGACCGGTTGAAGGAGCTCATCAAGTACAAGGGCTTCCAAGTCGCTCCGGCTGAGCTAGAGGCGATGCTGATCGCACACCCAAATATTTCGGATGCCGCTGTTGTACCGTAAGTCACCCACGCTCAACCACACGGTGTCCAATAATTTTTGCAAGTTTAGTACAAAATTTTCGTTTTTTGAACATATTTCTTATAAATTTGTGTTTTTTTTTTTATAAAACAGGATGAAGGATGAGGCTGCCGGTGAGGTTCCTGTTGCATTCGTGGTGAAATTAAACGGTTCCATAATCACCGAAGACGAGATCAAGCAATACATCTCAAAGCAGGTACATTAGGTTTCTTCTTATTTTTTTGGTGAAATTATAGATATTTATTTTTGAATTAAGACATTCACATGGGACTGAGTTAGCAATTGACTATATTCAAAAACATTATTTTTGGAATATGATGTTTTTTTTTGGTCGGAGAATATGATGTTCATATGCAAAGATGTAAGGGCATGATGAAGTCAGTTGCTTATCGGTCAGCAGTGGTTTGATGGGACCAAACACTCATGGGAGGAAAGTTAGGTAGTTCCATATTAAAGTTATGATTTACCATAGAGAAAATGCATTTTTGAATTTTTGTGGACGGTCGAACAGTTAAATTCCTGGCCAACTATAATGTGTCTAGAAGAGGGTGCATTAGATGTTGACTATTCACCGGATGTGTAGGTTCTCCATAGCTGTCCACCAACCACTTTTCACCTAATATTCCATTTGTAGCTCGATCTGTCTTTAACATGAAGGGTTGACTAATCTATGATTACCAAGTTTTAATTCGTTCTAAACACGTGAAGGCTCTAAACGAAGAAATAAGCAAAGCATTTCCTATTTTAGGGTTTTGGGTTTTGTATTTAAAGTTATTAAAATCGCTCGCTAAACTTCGTGTTTGTTTAGTAGAGTCGAAAGCATATCTGTAAGCATGTTGTGCCGTAGCTGTATTTGCATTTTCATTCGACAATACATGTTAAAATCGGGTGAAACAGTTTCAAAGCTCTGGCGACAGACCTATTTTAACCGTTGCAAGAAATCTGTACGAAATATTCTCTTGATGAAATTTTGAGGCACCAAGAGTGAAGATATGGTGCTTATTGCTTTTTTGTAGGTCGTGTTTTACAAGAAAATCAAGCGGGTTTTCTTCACGGACGCAATTCCGAAAGCCCCCTCGGGCAAGATCTTGAGGAAGGACCTAAGAGCAAAGTTGGCCTCCGGTGTTTATAATTAATTTCTCACAACCTGTTCTTCTTCAGCCATGCCCTTGTACTTGCTTAAAGAGGCCCATGCAGGCAAAGTGAATGAAACCTCCTAGGAGGGGCCAAAAATGGAGGGGGCAAAGACATTTGGAAATGATTTGATCTTTCATGCTATTGTAATGTATTTGTTCGTTCAAGTCCGACTTAGACAAGTGATTAAGGCTTGTTTTTTCGGGTTTTTTTTTTAATGTATATTAATTGCGAACATCACAATATAGTGTACCACGTACTTTGAGCTTGATGAAATGACAAGACTGGAAGAACTTCGAAAACATTAATGTGTTGATGTTTGAGGCTCTTGGTTTTGGATTAATTGCGGGTGTTGACCCAAAGTTGGTCGCGTTTTTCAATATTTCTCATATGCTACTGGTGAAGCACACCAAGATGATCGAAGAAATCAAAGTGGAAAAATAGTCAAATGACGATACAAAATGTATCGACTGAGTTCACGAATTGGACATAAGAGGACTCAAATCGATCTCCGATAAAAAGCTAAGCGGCCTTTAGCGGCCCAATGAAATGAAGACAGAAAAATCATTTGGGCCACCAAAATTAGGAGTTAAATGAATTTGGCCACAAAACATTATGAGGGCCTCTAAATTGCTTTGATGTGGGTGGTGGAGTGAGCTAGAAGTAGAACCAATATATATGTACTACAGACGAAATCAATTCTAGTAGGCCCAAAAAAACAGAAATCCTTTGGACTTGAAATTCACCATGCTTGTTCTTCTGTGCTTCACGATGCCCACGCTCAACTGGCAAATCATGGTCGGCCCGATTCTTTCTTGAAGTTAAAGTTTTGCTGTTATCGTGGCGAGTAAACCTTGCCGTCCCAGCTTTGCCACAATATGCTGTGTTAAGGCATCGAGCAAAAGATGAAAAATTTCTGGTGGAAGAACAGTGAGTCGAAAGCTGGTTTGCCCCCCAAAAAAAGGGAGATCCTAAAGGCTACAAAGAATAAGGGAGGAATGGGAGTGAGTAAAAAAAATCAGAATCCACGGGAATCGGACCGGACCGTACTCAATTAGCTGGTTTTGGGTGGTTCGCACCGGGTACTAGTCTAGTTCCCGATTTCAATTTGCTCGAACCAGCGGGTACCGGTCCAATTTTGGGTTCTAAGTGGGAAACACCCATCAGACCAACCGGACTGGACCTATTTATATAATATAGATATATTCATTTAATGCAAGCTATCTCTCTCAAATTCTAAATCACGTGACTTATAGGCCCAGTTAACCTAAATCACGTGACTTATATGGACCCACCGGGGAACCGGACAGGACCGATGGTTTGATTCTCGGGATGGGTCTATGGAACAAGCGGGTACTTCACGGTTCCCATATTGCAGAATTGGTCCCTAATGGGCGGTTCTCGATTCTAAAGTGAGAACTGCCCATCAGGAATCAATCGCCCCTAGTAAACAGATTTGGAAAAAGATACCCCACATCAAAATAAATACCCTTGAAAAAGATAAATTAATTTTTGTATCGGCTAATGAATCTTATGTTAACTAAATAAAACAACGTGCAAACATCCACAGAAACTTTATTATTCCAGGGCTACCGCTCAGGACATGGCCCTTGAAGAATCATCCTTTGAAATACAAAATAAATATTCTTCCTATGTAATCTATGAATGGAATATAGATGGTGTTTCCGAATACAATATCCTCAATATACTACACCAAATGACCATGGTTTCCAATGCTTATAGAACACAACGAGATGTTTCGGATCCCGCAACAGCATACCTTTTTGTCGTTGGTTTTATTGGACAATTAAAAGGATGGTGGGATAATCATCTTACTGACGAACAGGAAAATCAAATTTTGAATGCTTATCGAGCAGATAAATACGGGCAAACTAGTAAAGATGAAAATGGTCATGACATCCAAGATGCTGTTAGTATGCTCATTTTCTCTATCTCATAACATTTCATAGGTGACCCTTCTCCTAGTAGAATCACATAATACAAAGATACCTTCCTAAGAAGAGCAATAGTTAGGTCAGATTGCGATTAGAACAAATCCGTTACAAAATTAGAGAAGAGTACAGTGGCCAAATTCGTTATCAATTTTCTCTCGTGGAGGAATGATCTCATTTGTTCGAAAACAAGCATTGCATATGTATAATACAATTAAATTACGGCGGCAGCTTAAAGAACAACAATCAATTGTACAAAGAAAGACATCTGATTCTTGTACCCCAACATGATTCTTCTTACAATGAACCAAAGACTACATCTTGTAAGGGTAATTGTCCTCCAGAACAAGAAACACAAAAAAGGAAGCCTTCTAGAATTATAACTTTAAACCACGTTTCGATTAACCTAGACAAAAATCAAGACGAAAAAGCAATAACGATATCATTCAATTCACATTCTCCACTATTTTCAAACAAAAAATTAGCAATAGTTTGGATAATTTCTAACTTTCAAGGAAATTTATTAAATCAGAAATTCCGTTTATGCTTTGATTGTAAATCAGCAAAAGAGATTTTACAAAGATGTTTTAAATACTGCATCAAAACAAATTTTTGCATGGCACTAATCCATTTTATCAGTATTTGATTTTGATATCGTGTTTATAAGTAATTCTTCAAATTCATTGCCAAATTTCTTTACAAGTGAATTCTTGCCATGCCAACAAAATCGTAAGAATTGACAAAGGAAAACCCAACTTCACATCATCAGAAAAACCCTCAACCAAATCATAAATCCAATATCATGGAAACAAATTCTTGATGAAGAATCATCAGAACCCATCATCCCACCAGAATTAACCTAATTGTCACCCAAGTCACACTCCTGCTTCTCGTTCACACCTTACAAAACCAAAGCAGAAGCCATCATCTCAGCCAATTAACCAAAATGATCCAGCCCACATCACCCATTCCATTACAACCATTCTCCAATTCATTTTACCATTCAAATGGGGTTCATCTCCTCACGCTAGCAAAACATTTCTACCCAGAACAATCACTAAACTCCTATATCTCCCCTATATTTACTTACTGGGATTACCAACAAGCGTGGTGGTCTGCACTTTTCTGCCAAAACAATAATTTTCGCCATTGTTGGCTCTTCTATTTCAAACCAATCAGCAAAATTAACCACTTTCCCAATTGGTTTAACTAGTGGGAGGACCATGTTGGTCCCATTATTGAAATTTTGCTGCCAGAAATCAAAAAGAGTTGCAAACTTCTTGACTCAAACTTTATACCAACAGAGCAAGAATCTTGCTTTCCAAACCTTGTTCAATTTTCCAATTAATTTTGGAATCTCATGAGTATCAACTAGGAAGTTGGACTATTACTTTCCTCCTTAGAGCCATGACATTCCAAACCTGATCCGAAGGTTCAAAACCAAGTGGGGGTATAATTTCAATTTCGCCAAAAATGCATATGAAGACACTGTCCTGGCTTGGCTAAACCAACATAACACTCAAATTTAGCCTCTCCAGATTGCGCAAACATAAGCAGTGCTTCATTTTTCCAGCAAAACTCTTTGGTCACTGCGCAACTTGATGTTGTGCAATCACAAGACAAATACGTCACAATCATGGCGCAATTGCTACCAGGGCTGAAAGGTTTCAAAAGCACCTCCAGTCAATCACATCATAGTGGAGATATCAATGAGGACAGGTGCTATGGAATCAATCGCTTAGAAGATGATAAATAAAATAAGAATAATATCAGCAGGAATCAGAATAATATCAGCAGCGTTTTGCCACCACCGAAAGGAAGCAACAATTAGAGCATGTCAGTTGATTGTAGCAGCACGAGCGACGAATTGTACACGGATGACCGCCGACAGACATGGTAGTCATTCTTCCTATCAAATGACGCTCTCACTCATAGGGCAAAACTTACATTAGGGAGAGTTTACATTTGTGTGTGTGAGAGTCCGTATCCCTTCCCTATGCACTTGTATCCTCGGTAAATTTCCCATTTCCAATCATGTGTGATCTTTTCATCATTTCATTTTGTGAACCTTTATCAGTTTTATATCGGGGAAATTATCCAAAAAGTAATAAACATATTACATTTTTGCCAACTTAATTCTAAACCTTTTAAGTTTGCTAATTGAGTTTCAAACATTTTCAAGTTTTGCCAATTGAGTTGATTCAGCCAATTTTGGTTGGAAATCGTTAACATGGACATCGGCTATTCTACGTGGCATGATCGATGTTGACATGGACAAATTTTTATTAATATTTTAATATTTTTTCAATTTATTAATTTATCTTTTATTCTTCTTTTTTAAATTCTTTTCTTTGTTTTCTTCTTACAATGGCTGGGCTCGAGGGCTATGATGCCGATAGCAACCCTCACCTACGGCCATTGAGGCGTCGTGGCCCTTGTCGGCCACTTTAAGTAAAAATAAAGAAAAGAAAAAATTAAAAAGTAAATAAAAAAATTTGAAAATATATTAACATAGTATTAAACATTGTCCACGTCGGAACCGATTGTGTCGCATAGGACAACTAACCTCCACATCAATGATTTTTAGGCCAAAAATTGATCGGATAAACTCAGTTGGCAAAACATGAAAATGTGTAGATTCGATTGACAAAATTAAAAAATTTAGTAGTGAATTAGCAAAAATGCAATAGTTTTTGAACTTTTTGAATAATTTTCTCATTTAATATCAGAGCTACCACCTATATGATTGGTTTTGTAATTTGCTTTTGTTATCTTGTATATCATTTCCGGTTTTTTTTCCATAACTTTAATTACTTTGATTTTTGAATTCCCTGGTTGCACTTTACTTTCTTTCTTGAGACAGAACACTTCAGACCCGCCATTACGAAGTCACTTTTTGAAAACTGTGACATTTTCATATATGGTTACCTGAGAACTTTTTTATACAATTTTTAAAATATAAGTGGCTCAGTTATTGCCTAGAAAGCATGGACATGCTCTAGGAGCCCTTGTGTCGTGTCGGATGCATGTTAGACACGAACACCGTCCGGTATTCTTCAACAGGTGACCAACATGTAGTCAATAGGTGTTAGACATCCGACATGTGGTCAGCGCTTTGAACACACCAATAACAAGCGAGTCCGGCATCCCGACACATCATTTCAATACGCAAGGATCAATTTCAAATATTTTCAATATATTATGGGTCAAAAGGTAAATATATATAAATATATATAAATATATATATATATATATATATATATATATATATGCTTAAGTCGTATACTTAGACACTTTAAATTAATTTACCTAGCCAACCCAAAATTAATATGCCCGATCAACCCCGGAAAAATCTAATTGTGAATTCCTAACAAAACAAGAAGAAGAAGAAGAAGAAGAAGAAGAAGTTCAATGCCAATATTTTTATATATCAACGTGTCGGAATTCTCTATTTTTTGAGAAATGATGCATCCGTGCGTCGTGTCGTGTCGTGTCGCGTGTCTTTTGTCGGTGTTAGTGCTGCTTAGGTTATTGCACGATTAAAGATGAAAAATTTGTCAGATTTCGAAATTGACTATTGAATCAGAAAAAAAGAAGAAGAAAAAGTAAAGGTAAAATCCAGATTGAGAATAGAGAGGGACAACGAGAAGGAAAACATCTTTTTAACTCTTGAACTTCAAAAGTGTGAATTTAACCATTTTTGGTAGGATTGTTGGGGTGTGGTTCATACTCCTCTGCGAGAGGAAATCACGTGGGTCTCACTCCATGTTGAATGGGTGAGGGTCTGGAGGAATCACCCCGATGGGGGTCTCAAGGGAGTAGCACTCCCTAGACATCAGAGCGCTTTTACGATTTAAGCTCGTAATTTTTCATTAGCAATTTGGACTTGGACTCATAAATATCTACTGCTATATGTACTCTATTTCGCTTGTAACTGAGTGATGTAATGAGAGGTACGAGTTGCTAATATAGTAGAATCGTCTGTTGGACGTAACCCTAGTTCAAGGGTGAACCGAGATAAAATTTAATGTCTCAATTTTTTCTCTTTCTCTTTCTCGTTTCTCTTACTTCGCTGCGATTGTGCACTGATCCTAATAAGGATCACATTCCCTGCCAAATGTACAAGTTACAACACGACTACGACTAAATCACCATGATAACACGACTATAGTTGTACCAGTCAGACGCTGATTTCCTACATATGAAAAGAGTTCTTGACTAGACCCCTTTTACAAGTGTGGTGACACTTCAGCTTCCAATATCGGATTTGTCTGACAAAACTCGGAGACCATCGTACCCAAGAGTCAACTTATGTTGCGCTGCTGTCTGCCACCAATTACACAACCCAACTCTGGTCCTCTTTGTTCTGGTTATCACGCAGAACTCAAAACCAGGAATGAAGCATGGTCCACACTTGCAAACACTTCCTCTTTCTTTCGTCTTGACTCACGTGAATGCCAGATGTTGCAGAGTTTGCTTGCAGGCGAGACTTTCTGGTCCACCGCAGGTAGAGGATTCTCTGCAAGTTGGGCGGCTTCACAGAGAAACTAACGTTCAATCTCCGTTTATTTCGCAAAAAATAAATAATTCGGACAACAATTTCATTAGAATAATTGCTTATATCTTTTGAAATAATTGGTCAATGAAAAACATTTTCATTAGCGAACAATTCATGCATGTACATTTTCGTGACATATAAAACATTTTTCGTTCATTCAATTCTATAAGTAATATAAGCGATTATTCTTAAGAAGATATTTTTCAAATAATTCATTCTTTGCTAAACAAACAACCCTCATAGTTAGAAAGTGTTGGATTATAAAATATCGATTGTGGAAAAAATTGGTAGTTAGTTTATTAGTGTAAGAGAAGGCCTTACTTTTTGAGCTAGCTTTTGGAGTGAGAAAGACTAAAAATCATCCAATACTGATATTAGATCCTAGGTTATAATGAATTGGACCAATAGACATTATAGGAGAGTGACATGATGATAAAGTTATGAGTTACACGCATGTTTTTTTAACCTTGAGGTCTGGAATTGACCAATAGAGGCTAGGGAATAACACTAAATGGGAGAAGCAAGCTTATCAGGTTTAAAATTATTCACCTATAATCATTACACTCCGAATGAATTGACATGATATTTCCCAATCAATTAAGGATGCATTACTTTATGCTAAAAGGACAAGAAAACGTACATTGAAAGTTTTAAATATCATTTGAATTTCTTCGTTCAAAAGAGTCATAATGCGCAGATTGAAAGATCTAAGCCAAACGAAAAGTAAATCAAATTAGATGAATCTCATTTTAGATCATATCTTACCCTAGTATGAAAAAAGTGCGAGTCCCATAGACTTAGAATGTCATGTCAGGGGTTGGGATGTACAGAAATTTTCCCATCGAATGTAAAGAAAATGGACCCTACTCACTTTTTTCGAATGGGCAATGTCGGTCGTCCCTTGAACGATGATGGGCGTAAAGTGACACAACCTTCGGCACAAAAAGCTGGGGCTTTCTTTTCTGTCAACGTAAATGAAGCTAGAAAGTGAAGAGGAATCTTCTTCCATCCTGTCCATCTTTGCCATGATTGTTTGCTCTGCTCGAGTGGATCCTCTCAAGTTAGTCCATCCTGGACCATTCTCAGTGCAAGCAAGGGCATGACACGTGGCGCACAAAACATCGGATGCTCACCATCTTTTGACTGTAGTTTGCCCGATTCATGTGTATGGAACGATATGCGGGTATATGTAGTGATTAATTAGCTTAAAAGATTTGAATAATGCGCATCATCAGGGGAAAAAATAACAAATCTGCCTCTATATTTCACACAGAATAAATAGAAGAAATAGGAACAACAACATTATAGTAAATGCCAGCCATTAAAGAGAAATAAATAAATGAGGATCTCTTATTTTGGTATGTTTTTATTGTAATAGGATATTCTCTTTATAGTCAAATAAGGAAGAGAATTAATAAGAATCAATCAACCATATAGAGCCGTTACAAATTGATTGTATTGATTGCGGTCATAATTACCATTAAAGCCGTTACAAATAATTGCTTCGATAATGCAAAAACCGTTGAAATAACCAACAATCCCTCACGCATTTTGTTGACACCTGAATTTTTTTAGTCGGTTTTCCTTTAGTTTTATTTTCCAAAATTCATTAAAAATTCACAAAAAAAAAATAAAAATTATAAAATCAACATTGGAAGCCTTGGCCAAGCTTAAGGAACCAATTTGGAACAAAAAATAATTTTTCATATTTTTCACTTTTTTTTAATATTTTCGGAAAATAAGAAAATACTTGAAAAATCATAAAAAATACTTTTCGAGGTCACAAAAATACAGAAAAATGTCCAATATTTCTCTTTTAATTCCCTTTCTATATTGATCTCAAGAAAAATTGAAAATTGAGTTCAATTTTAGGTGTTTCTTCACAATGCCTAAGGTTGAATTTGCACAAAAAATACCAATTGAGTCTTTTTATTTGTAATTTTTGCACATTTTAAGTCTAGACATTCAATTGTGGTCCCTTTGAACTTCAATTTGATCAATTGCACCCTAAATTGCGCGAATTGCACAAATTAGGCAAAATCCCCAAATTATTTGCAATTAAGTCCCTCAACTTTGCAATTTTTGAAATTACTTTCAATTGAGCAATTTTCTATACACAATTGGATCACCCCTGGGGTTTTAACACATTCTGAATCTATTGGCATAGGTCTCATAGTCCAATTTTATCAATTAGACGTCCAATTGAGTTTTTCCCCAATTTGCCGATTTAGAAAAATTTGGGGTTTTCATATAAATTGATGGGAAATTTTGGGCAAAAACACATTTCTAGATAATATCTAGGCCCCTGAGTCCAATTTTGAGGTTTAATTGCAAAAATTCCCAGCCAAATTTGTTTAATTTTGAAAATTGCGTGAAGTTTACCGTCGAATCCGGTTCGAGCCCGGTCGACCGCCGGTCGGACCGACCGGACCGGTCCGGAATAGTGCATCGTCTTCCTCGGAACACCCGCGCACATGAACAGTACCTGGATGAATTTCAATGAACAAATTGGCCATGCAATCGATGATAATTGTGTCAATTAACCTGGGCGTTTTGTTCCTCGGGTAAATATGCGTCGATTAAGCCAAACTCCGAGGACAATGGCCGCCGGAAGAGCTCCGGCGAGCCGGTCAAAGCTGCGGCAACGTGAAAAAGTCAACAATCTGCAAACCCAGCTCAATTCGCGTGCAATTGGCGTTGCCGGATTGCCAAACGGAGCTGGACGGAATCCTATTCCGTTCCGGTCTCCGTCCAACTCACTTCGCACGCTTGGGCACGTGCGAAGTGAGTCGGTGAATCATCACCGTGCGCGCCCAAAATTCAAAATGCGAGTATAAATAGCAAAGGGAGAATTCTAGAGGGGGGGATGATTCGCTCGCACAACCAACGGAAAAGAGAGAGAAAGAGAGAGCGAGTAGTGAGAGAAGTGCTAGAGAGCCTCACCGTAGCTCGCCGGAGCTTGTTCCGCAAATCGGTTGTCCGGCCAATCCAGGCCACTCCAAGCCGTGAAACCACTTCCCGGAGCTCGCTCGAAGATCAAGGAAGCGATCGCTTCACCCGAATCAGCTTGAGACATCCAGAATCGGTAAGTCGACTTCAAAAGCTTCATTACGCACATCTATGGCATCACACTCACTTTGCACGATTATTGAAATTAGCATGTGCGTTTCCATCCTTGAACCTCTCTGACCATGATCGCATCCTTTTTCTGCATTGATTTCGCCCGAGTCACCTGAATCAAACCTCCAACATTCCGCGGTTCGGCCGATCTTCGGCCAGGCAAATCTGGCAACTCCGGGCTCGATCGGAGCCCGAGGTGAGTATCCTCAACTCGATTTATGGATGTATGAAGCTTGGATTTGATTGTTATGCTCTGTATTTCGCGATTGATATTCAGAATGCCGTGACTGTGCGTAGCTCGATTCCTATGATTTAGCCGTTGAAATTGTTTGATCTTAGAGTATGTTAATCTGGATGTAAAAACAAGTAGATTGGCGTTGGTTTGAGGTTGATCGGCCGAGGTTTCACCGTTGGATCTCGCCGGGAAACCTCGGCCGTTCGTCGCGTCGTCGAGAGGTTGAAGACGACGATGCTTACGTGTCGAGGTCAACAAGTCGGCGTCCCTAGGTGTCGTTCGGTGATAGGTCCGAGTTCATGCTTTGAGGTGGCTTGGTCGTTGGCGCGAATGGTCCCGATCGGCTTTGATCCAACGGTGGGGAAAATTAGATAGGTTTAATTTCGGGCCGTTGGATCCATTTTTTTTTTGGTGTTTTTTAGATATTTTGTATATAAGATAGAAATAAAAAATGAAGAAACGTCGTCGTCTAGGTCATTAAGAAGGCGACGTCGTTCGGAGTAAAGGGGCCAAATGCGTCGTCGTTTTGTTCTTCGTATGGAATGGATGGCCGAGATTGAGTCCAGTTTAGATCCCGGCCGTCCGTACTCATAGTTGATTCGGCGTCGTTTTAGCGAGACAGAACGAACGGCCGAGATTAGATCTAGGTTAGATCGTGGCCGTCCGTGCTTTTAATTGGTACTACGTCGTTTTAGTCCGAGTAGGACGAACGGCTTAGATTAGATTTTAGTTCGGATCGTGGCCGTTTATTTCAATACCCGAAGCGGCGTCGTTTTTGAGTACGAAGGCTAGAACGTCGCCGTTTTGTCCAGAGAAGGAGTCGACGGCTGAGATTGATCCAGGAGTTGATCTCGGCCGTCCGTTCTATTTTAGTATATTCGAATATTAGGAATAGATATTAGAAAATCGAAAATAAATAGAAAATGCATATGCGGTGTCGTTTTGGTGTTGTAGGCGGGTTTGTGAGCGGTCGGACCGGGTTGACCGGTCGTTGACCGGGTTGACCCGGTCCGCTTTAATAATAAAAAATAATAAAAAATAAAAAGAAATTTCCAAAAAAAATCCAAAAAAAATTGTAAAAATACTTAGAAAATTCATAAAAATTCCCGGATTTTCATAAAAAATTTTCTAAAATTTGTAGATCGATTCGGGACTCATAAAGTCTGGATCGAAAATTTTTGAGACTTCGAGGGTCGATTAATTTCGATCCGGAAAATTTCCAATATTTTTTAAAAATAAATAAAAATTCCAAAAAATAGAAAAAATTAGAAAAATTCAAGAAAATCACAAAAAATGAGAAATGGCCACATTCAACTGGCCAAATCGAAATTTTGTGATTTTCGGTCCCGAACCCCAAAAAATGACCATTCTACCCTTACGGGCCATTCGCCCCAAATTTTTACCAAATCACCCCGATACCCAAAATTGATTTTTGTGTGGGCCGATAGGGCCATTTTAGACATATCAAACCTTGATTGATTGATTTGATTGCTTGTAATGATTTTGATTGTGCATTATTTTTTCTTGATTGTGATTGATTAGGATAGAAAAATCCCATCCGTATGAATACTTAGATTTTTTAGGACCTACCTCATCTTATATCGCATCCGCATGAAATCTTAGGTTAGAAAAACAATCAACATCGGTAACCGAAAGGGCGTCAAATATGAAACTTGGCGTAACCAAATCCCCGGACCCAAAATCTACGGTTTTCGCGGAACCGAACGGTTTCTCCCGACCGCTCGGTAAGGTTTTCCGATCGTACCTTCCAATAAATCGATCGGTGGCGACTCCAAATTGCATGTACATCTCGCACATGCCACCCGACCACACAAGGTCAATTTCGATATTTGAAAAATTTTACCCAACATCGCGATTCGAGTAATGGGTCTTGGGAGAGACTCGCGATCCCCCATATATATGCCCTATAAAAGGAGGGGATCGGCTCGTTAGCCCTATTCCACCCCGGGGAATGAGGAAATTTCCGGGAGGGTCGCGACAGATTGGCGACTCACTGGGGAATACTTTAAGAGGATTTAAGCCGATAAAAATGCTGATTGTTTTCTAACCTCGTTTTCTCGAGATGCTCTTGAAGATGAGGTACGTCCACTAACAAAAAAGTGTTAAATGTTGATGCAGATGGGAGTTATAAGGGGTGGCGTCCGTGCTAACCATTTTTGATGCGAGATATGGAGTTTTGGATTGTTTGTTTATTTATGCAAATTTTGAAGCGGTGTTTTGAATATAAATTGTGGTGCATGTCTTGCATATTTCGAGGATCACGACACTGCACACACAAGCGCCTAAACCCGAGCCGCGAAATCACCTTTTAGGTCGCCATAGATAGGGATCGGTATGCGAAGCTCTTGTGTTTGATTGCACTTGGGTTGACCATATTTGATCCCGCTCGCTATGTAAGATTGATGGTCCTACCCACTTGTTGTTTGATTGCGCTTGTGGGCGGCCCATCGATTTGTATAGCGGGAGCCTTTTTAGGTCCATACCCGAGCCTTTTTGATTTTTTTAGAGTTAAACCTCACCTGTCTCATGCGCATGTGAAATGGATGGTTGGTATACCTAAAACCAAAAACCAAAAAAGAGTAACATCGGTTGGTAAGGCTTTCTACCCTTTTTATTTTGAACTTGTAAATTTAAATTTTGCATATCATACATTTCCACTACATATCATCACAATTTGTAAGATCGTTTAAGTGATCGGGGTTGAAAGTCAAATTTTCCTTTTTAGGATAGATGGCGCCCCAAAGTCGTGTTGATGCACCCGATGTATTCACCTGGGAGCGGAGGACCATTCGACGCGAGGACCGAGTACCCGCTACATTCCGAGTTTTCGGATTTGTTCACGGACGAGAGCTCAACGGACGGAACCGCATCCGTAGCGAGAGTTGCGATTATACCCGATGTGGACGATATTTGGAGCTCGAGCGCGAGAAAGAAAGAATGCGGGAATTGTACATGAAGTTGGCGAGGAAGCCTCATGCTACCAAGACGGCCCCAAAACATTCTCCGATTAAGAAGAAGGAAATTATCACCATATCCTACGATGATGAAGAAGATATCAAGCTTCCCGAGATAGTAGAGATTTCATCGGACGAGGATACCATTCCCATTGTCTAGATTAGTACGACTTTGGGGCATTTTCTAGGTTTCATTATATTTTGAGTCTATTATGTACTTTCATCGACATTTATTGTCCGAACATCTCTAGATACTTGTCATGTTCTATCTTTTTTGACTTTATTGTATTAGACTTGTAAATTTCATGAGTTGTCAATTTGTGAACGACCTTTTTACCCCGATTACGCTTAAACGATCCTAATCAAATTACATGCCATCTTTGGGTGAGATTTGGTCCATAATTACCCTATTTGGCTTATTTGGGTCAAGTGGGAGTAGTTGACCCTCATGTTACCAAAAGATGACATGGAATTTGGTTAGCACATTTGCATTACATTACATGCATATGCATATTAAACTGTGGTAATTGACTTTAGGATCATCATTTTTGCATTCTTAGATCATGGGGAATGGAGACATCAAAGTCATCCCAATACCGCGCAAGGAACTCGCTATATGGTGGGATCGCCTCGACATCGTCAATAAAGCCTATGTGGAAGGACGTTTGGGACGACTTGTAGATTTGATCAAAGTGGAATACCAACCGGCGCTCATTCAAGCACTAGCCAAGGCATGGGACGCGCGAACAATGACATTCAACTTTCGAGGATTGGAATTGACCCCTACGCTTGAGGAGTATACCGCTATTATCGGGGCCAAATTTGAAGAACGTATAGCTCAACCCCCTTTGGACATGGATTCCACTCGTTCGTTATCGAGTTTCCTTCGCCTTAAAACTTCGAGATTGAAAAAGTTTACAAGTCCAATTCCAACAAATTCACATTCTCGTTCCTTTTCGATAATTATTCCTCTCTACCCACCGAAACCGGTCATAAATCGGGAAAGGTGTTCATTTTGGCTTTCTTTGCATTCGTTCTATTCCCGACTTCTAGAACTACTTTTGACCCCTCCATAACCCATATAGCCGGACAAGCATGTTGTCGCTGGGATTATTCGTACATGATCTTAGCTGAGACTTTTCTCTCCCCGAATCGTTCCAAATCTTCAAAGAAGGCTGTTTTCCAAGCGTCTAGTGGATTACTCCACTTGTGGTTCACCTCTCATATAAAAACTTTCCAACTCCGAGTGGGGTGTTATGAGATCAACAAGCACGTTCACCCTCTTAGATCCTTTCTTAAGTGTCAATCCCTTGTACCCAAATACTCATTCAAAAAGTGGGTTGAGCTATTGGACAATTTGAAACCCGAGCATATTAGATGGCGTTTGACTTGGCCCAAGATCGTAGAAGCTCGCATTTCGGGTATTGAAGATAACCCTATTCCCTTATTGGGATGTACCGGCGTGCGTGGCGTATTACCCCATTCGAGTGGTGAGGCAATTTGGAGTTCTACAAGAGATACCACCGGATGTTTGTCCCGGGATTTTCTCATTTGATATGACACGAGGAAAGCTCACTAAGGAAACAAAGGAGTTGTATCGGGCTCGGATCAAGCTTATCCTTCATGCTTTGAAGAACTCCCCGATGCAACAAGTTGAGTGGCCGGATTATTTGGATAATGAGATGAACATTCACGGAGCTTCCAATGAGTATATCAAGAAGTTTAAGGAGTATCGCCAATCAATGGTAGAGCCATATGTACCCGAGTGCGTATCTCCTCGGATTGAAGAAGTAGAGTCATATGAACCGAGTACATAGTACCATATGTACGGGAGTAGAACCGTACATTCCCGAAGATCCGGAGCGGTGGATATCGAAGACGGAGAAGACCCATACTTGTGGGATTCCGATGGACCGGAAGAGCAAGAAGAGTGGAAACGTCCCCGACTTGGATAGATCCATTCCCCCATTTAGATTTTACATATTTGTTATCTTTTAGATACTTTTGAACAATTTGGTTTGTAATGAATACATACTATTTCTTTTATGAGCATTTCATGCATACATATAGAAAAGTCAATTACCACGGATCAATGTCTCCAATTCTTAATATTTCCCATGCTGATTTGATATTCGAAAACAGGTGAGTGATAAATACGAGGACTCGCGATAAAACGCGCAAGTTAAGGATGGAACAAGAAGAGCTCGCACCTCGTGTGGGTAATCCGGAGAATCAAATGAATGTGATCGCCACAATGGTGGCGGAGATGAAGGCAATGATGATTGCAAGCCGGGGGAGATACCCCGTTGACCTTAATTCTCAAGCTCTGCGGGGCCATCCGATGGAGCAAACGCTAATCCGGCGCCCGCCGCCAATCCAACTACGAATCCGGAAAGACCGCCTAAGGATCCTCCCATTGTGATTGACCTGGAGAAAAAGGAGAAGCAAGTCCTCAAAATGGAAGAGGAAATTAAGAGGCTCGCTAAGATCGAAGAGTGTTTGGCGAGTCAAGGTTATGAGCTCTCGAGATTCGACAAGGTTGCACCGTTCGAAAAGATAGAGGTTCTCTGCGATTACAAGGAGCCGGACTTTGTAAGAAGATATAATGGGACCGGGTGTCCCAAGGCGCACTTGAAGTATTACTTGCGTCGAATGTCGCAGGTTCTCCGACAACATTCCACTCTTGGTTAACACTTTCCGGGGAAAGCCTATTCGGGGCAGCCCTAGCGTGGTTCATTGAATTGGAGCCGGGAGAGGCTCGCCGATTGGGATAAAGCGCGCACGAGTTCCTGCGGCAATACAAGTTTAACACTTTGACCGCCCTAACTAGAGAGGACCTTTTAAGGACAAGTAAAAGGAAAGAGCGAGGCCGTTCGCGCCTACGCCCGGAGATGGAGAGCACTGGGCTGTGCAAGTAAAACCTTTGTCCCGGAAGATGAACTAATAGATCTGTTTCTCAAGGCCCTTCCGTTTGAATTTTTCGACAAGTTGAACACCTGCGGGTGTCGGACATTTGCACACACGATCAAGGTGGCGGAGCGTCATGAGTGGGCATTAAGAGAAAAGAAGATACCCGAGGCGCCTTTCAAACGCCAATACCCTTTGAGAAGGGATATTAGGGAGCAAGCTGGAGAAGTAGCCTTTGTCCCTAACCCGCCAAAGCCCAGAAATTTCTCGCCTTCAATTCCTACCCAAGGAACGTCCTCCTGGACTACTTCCAAACCACCGGAATTCAGAAAAAAGAACCCGGTTGTTTTTACCCCACTACCCCGACCCTTATCCAAATTGTTACCCATGTTATTGGAAAATCGCTTAGTTGCAAAAGAGCCACCTCGAGCTCACCCGCCAAGATTTCCTGGGTATGATGAGACCCCGGACGTGCGTATACCATATGGGAGAAAGGGGGCATAACGCGGATAAGCTGTCTCGCTCCGAAATTCAAGGTGCAAGCATTGATCGACGGAAAAGTTCTGGAATTTGATAAAGCCGAACCGAATGTGCAGCGGAACCCGCTACCCGAGCATCGTGAGGTGAACGCGATCTTTGGAGATGAAGAGGAAGAGGTTCTGGAGTTCATAGTGAATATGGATAGAATGCGGGATGTCTTGACATTAGCCTCGCAATACCCGGAAGGAGAGAGTATTTCCCGAGAGCAAAAAGAGGCTTGCTTGGAAAAATTGATTAGCTTGGGTGTCATAGGAAGAATGGAAAATGTCGCTTTCAAGGGAACCTACGTGGCGGTAAACATGCTTTGTCGAGGAGTTCGCAATGAAACCTACGAGGGGAGCTCTTTTGAAAATACCCTCGGGATATTTGATGAGCGTCAAAGATGGTCAAGAAATTGAAGAGATAGACGAATATGAAGTCCGTCTGGATAAGGCCCGCCGAGGCGACAGGAGATTTTTGCGAGAAAGCCCTAGAGAGGGGCGAAATAGTTGATAACCTGGGGGAAGATAGTGGTGGGTACAACTTTAAAGTGCTATATTCGGCGCCCCCGAGTTTCTTTGTTGACTCTGGAGATGTAGTCCCCGATGGGTGGGGTGGAATGGATGACCCCACAAGCGATGAATTTGTGGGAACGATCGATGAAGTTAAGGACCAAGCGGCTCCTCGGAATGAACAGGAGAATCGAGAGGTCGATATGCGACTTTCTAATCTGGAGACGCACATGCGTCATTTAACAACTATGGTAGCGGATTTATCGCAATCGACAACCAAAAGGAATACTATGGCGATAGAAGAAAGCATGCAGATTCTGGAGATACGGCGGACCATGGAGACACAGAATCGAAAGATCGCTCTACTTCAAGAGCAAGGAGATGACGTGTCGAGGAAAATGGATGAGTTGAAGGAGCTGATTACGCCACTTACTCAAGCAAGAAACGTCCCGCCTCAAGGTGTGAACCCGAGAGTGGTCTTCCGCACGAAGTATAATGGCGCTGGGTGTCCTCTGGCGCATGTCTCATACTATCTTCGCCAAATGGTTGGCCACCAAGAAGATGACGAAACAGCGATTCGGAACTTTGGACAAAGTTTAACGGGCCTCGCGCTGGTATGGTTTCAATCAATCGATCTAGGACCGGGTCCCGAGTGGGAGGATTTATCGAACACTTCATACGACACTTTGAAGCTGGAATCGGAGGTTATTTCACTAAGGCTAATCTGTTGAATATCCGGAAAGGTGAAGATGAGAGTTTTGAGCTCTTTGCAAGAAGGTGGAAGAAACACGCCGTGATGGTGCAACCGCCGTTGTCGGAGAGAGAAATGCTGGAGTTTGTACTAAAGTCACTTCCGGCGGAATACTTTGATCGCATGTATGCATACACGTACTCATCGTTCCAACATTTGGTGGAGATTGGCATGAGGATTGAAGGGATCATCCCGAGAGTCGAAAAGAAAGGCGAGGGATTTCGATGAAGGAAATGCCACGCTGGTAAGGCCGAGTCTAGAACATAACCACGATGACGTTCATGAGGATGGGATGATTGGGATGATAGATGCCCCAATTCGTTTCGTGATTGATTTGAACAAAGTTGATAGGCTGGGAGTTAGAAGCTTCTAGTTCGAGAAAAACCATCAACATCCGAATCACTACCGAGAAAAGATCATACCGGTGAGGATTAAATTACCCTTTGTGGAAGAGTACAACTCAAGGGCGGTTCATTGGGATTATGGAACGGGCGAGATTGACGCCATAATGAGATCCGGAAGATGTTATCCCCCCGAGAGAAGTGGATTCTCGAAAAGAGAATCCCAAGCTGCGGAAGAGGTTGAGAAGTTGCAATCGGTCGTGAGGACCAGTGAATATGATGTCGTTGACCAACTGCGGAAGATGCCCCCATGATTTCCTTCTTGGATCTCTTCAAAAATTCTGAAAAGCACAAAGACGCCCTTTTGAAGGTCCTTGGATGAGGTGCATGTTCCGAGACAATTAACGAAGTGCAATTGGGAGACTTTGTGGGTGCTATCCTTCGAAGGACCGGATATCCTTCTCGGACGAAGACTTCCCGAAAGAAGGGCGAGTCCACAACAAAGCCCTTTACATAGCTGTGAGGTGTCACGGAAAGGAGGTTCCTCACGTCTTGATTGATAATGGTTCCGCTTTCGACTCTGTGTCCACTAAGCACTTTGAGAAGCTTGGGGATCAATGAAGATTTTGTGAAGACATCCAAGGCCACCATCCGATCATTTGATGGAGTCTCCAAGAATGTTGTGGGAGAGATTGATTTGGACATTGACATTGGACCGGTAACTTTCTCTATACCGTTCCAAGTGTTGGATATTCAAGCGCCTTCACCCCGCTCCCGGGAAGACCGTGGATTCATGTGTCCGGAGCGGTACCTTCCTCTCTGCATCAAAAGTTAAAATTTGTGGTCAAGGGTCGGTTGATCACCGTCCATGGCGAGACGGGACATCGAGCGACTTTAAAAGGGATGGTCCCTTACATTGAACCCTCAAAAGAGGAGGAGCTGAGTTATCACACCTTTGACATTGTATCTGTCATGCATGTGTCACCAAATGCAAAGGTGGCTATACCGGAGCTTTCGAGACCCGCAACTATGGCGGGAAAAGTGCTACTCTCGAATGGATTTATTCCGGGTCTTTGGATTAGGGAAATATGGTCGGGGAATTCGTAACCCTTTGAATTTGGGCTCAAATGACCACAAGGTTGGTCGCGGGTTATAGCGGAATAGCGGAAAATAACATAGGTCGAGGCCGAGGTCGAAACAATCGTTATGGAGACCGTGGACGCCGTGGACGCCAAGGTGGCCGTTTCATAGGTACCGATGTATGGAAAGCTAGAGGAAAAATGCTCCTAAACCCTTTATTCGAGGTATTCTCTAAGGGAGGCAAATGGCTGGAAGATGAAGACATCTACGAGGATGCAGAGCCGGACTTATTCAACCCGTTCCTGGATAATCGGGTGAACGTGATAATTGAGTGGCTGGACGATGATTTCCCCACCCCCGAGTAAAAGGCTCTTTCGAACTTTATCTTTTAATGCATTTTGATTACTGCATTTGCTTTAAAGCTTTTTGATGTTTTAGCACCTTTGGGTCACATCTTTGTGATCCGGGAAGTGCAATCTTGTATTGTTCTTAGTTGCATTTATTAATGAAAAACATTTCAAATTTGATTACGAGACATGTGGAGCAACGGATTGGTCCGATGATGACAATTGATTCTACCATGAAACTTGAGGCCCGATCCGCCATATGATCTAGGATTTTAAACGGCTTTTGAGAACCGGGATGTCCGGAAGATCGTGGACTAGTTCTCCTTTCCTTATCTAAGAAAATTGAAATTTGAAAAATGTTTTCATGATAGGAATCATGCATCCTTCAACTTTATCATCTTTGAATACTAACCTTTCATGGTGCATTTCGGGCATGTCATCCCACCCATACATAACAGGTTAATATGTGACTCATATCAGCTCGATGACTATGCATGCGAAGTTGATATAGACGAGGTTGATGTGAGCGATATCAAGAAAGAATGGGATTGTTTCGAAGAATCTAAGCCCCCTATTTCTGAAGAACCTATCACTATTAATTTGGGAGATTACGATTGCGTCAAGGAAGTGAAAATAGGAGGACACCGTCCGCAGCAGATATTTTAAGAATGACGGTGTTACTCAAGGAATATCAAGATATCTTCGCCCGGTCGTATCTTGACATGCCGGGTCTAGATCGTGAGATTGTGGAGCATGCTTTGCCCACAGATCCTTCTTGCACACCGAGTAAATCAATCACCCGGAAGAATGAATCCCGAGCGGCGGATAAAATCAAGGAAGAGGTGATGAAGCTCCTTAAAGTTGGATTTATCGAGGCTGTCCCATATCTTTGATTGGGTCGCCAATATCGTACCGGTTAAGAAGAAGGATGGGAGAATTAGAATATGCGTGGATTATCGGGACTTGAACAAAGCTAGTCCCAAGGATGATTTTCCCCTACCGCACATTGATGTGCTCGTTGACTGATCTTGCGGGTTTTGAATTGTTCTCCTTTATGGATGGATTCTCGGGATATAATCGGATCATCTTTGAAGGAAAAAGATAAGATCAAGACCTCATTCACTACACAATGGGGAACTTTTTGTTACAAGGTGATGCCATTTGGGTTGAAAAATGCAGGTGCAACATATCGGAGGGCTATGGTGACCCTTTTTCATGATATGATACATAAGGAGATCGAGGTCTATGTGGATGATATGATTGCCAAGTCCAAGCCTGGAGAAGACCATGTTAAAGTGCTGAAGAAGTTATTTGATCGATTGAGAAAGTATAAGCTCAAGTTGAATCCTGCGAAATGCGTATTTGGCGCAAGATCCGGAAAGCTGCTAGGGTTTGTGGTGAGCAGCCGTGGTATTGAAATTGACCCTTCCAAGATTAAAGCCATATGGGAAATAGGAACTCCCATTCTTGTTAAAGAAGTAAGGGGTTTCTTGGGAAGATTGAATTATATATCAGATTCATATCCCAACTATCGAAACGGCAAAACCCTTCTTCAAGTTGCTAAAGAAAGGTACAAAGGAGAAATGGGATGCGGAATGCCAACAAGCATTTGAGAAGATCAAGGAATATCTGGTACAACCTCCGGTATTGGTACCTCCTATCCCCGACGTTCCTTTAACTCTATATCTTTGTTAATGATGAGTCCTTGGGAGCTTTACTTGCCCAAACTAACCCCAAGGATCGTAAAGAGCGGGCCATATATTATTTGAGCAAAAAGTTTACAACATCTGAAGTCAAATACCCAACAAGTGGAAAGGACTTGCGTAGCATTGGTTTGGGTCCTCCACAGATTGAGGCGATATACTTTGCATTATCATATAGAGCTGGTCACTGAAAATGATCCCATCAAATACCTTTTGGAGAAGCCAACATTGCTTTGGGAAAGATGGCTAAATGGCAAATACGCTTGCTGAGTTCGATATCAAAACCTCTCCCCAAAAATCTGTCAAGGGAAGAGCGATTGCTGATATGCTAGGCGAGAACCCTCCTAAGGAGGTTTCGAGCAAAACAAGGGAGGTCAAATCCTGAATATATCTGAAGACAAATGGACAATGTACTTCGACGGCGCAGTGAACCTCACTTTGGATCGTGCTTGGGGCGTTTTGATATCCCCCGAAGATCAACATTATCCGAGTTTCAGCCAAGTTGGTATTCCCCTGTACCAACAACATTTCCGAATATGAAGCCTGCATACTAGGATTACAATTGGCCATCTCATTAAAGGTGAAGAAGCTACTTGGTATATGGAGATTCCATGCTAATCATTTTACAAACTCAAGGGGAGTGGAAGACAAAGGATCCCAAGCTTATTCCTTATCATAAATACCTCGAAGAGCTGATCCAACACTTTGAGGAGATTACTTTCGAATATCGCCGAGAACTCGGAACCATTTTTGATGCTTTGGCCACATTATCAGCCATGTTACAAGTGCAAAATGGTCTTGAGATAGAACCGTTAAGGATTGACATCCTTGAGCAACCCGCATCTTGCATGGTCATTGAAGAAGAACCGATGAGGAACCGTGGTATCATGACATCAAGAATTACCTCTTCGAAGGGCGAATTCCCGCAGAACAGTCAACCGGGAAGATAAAAAGTACATAAGCAAGATGGCATCTAAATTTTTCCTCGGCGGACAGATCCTATACAAGAGATCCTTTGACTCAGTCCTGCTGAGGTGCGTGAATTCCAAAGAAGCAAATCTCATTATGAAAGAGATTCATGAAGGGGAATGTGGACCGCATATGAATGGCCACCTCCTCGCCAAGAAGATTATGAGACTCGGGTATTCTTGGTTGACTATCGAGTCGGATTGCAACCAGCATGTTAGATCCTGTCATCAATGCCGGGTATACGGCGACAGGATAAATGCGCCGCCAACCGAGCTACATCAAATGTCGAGCCATGGCCATTCTGCATGTGGGGAATTGATATGATTGGCCCTATCAACCCAAAGGCCTCAAACGGACATCGCTTTATTTTGGTGGCTATTGACTACTTCACTAAATGGATTGAAGCCGACTCATATGCCAATGTCACGCTGCGAATAGTGTGGCTAAGTTCATCAAGCGAGATATCATCTCAAGATATGGAGTGCCAAGAGCCATCATTACGGACAATGGCTCAAATTTGAACAACAAGGTTGTCGATCAACTATTGGAACAATTTAAGGTACGACACCTTAATTCTTCACCTTACCGCCCGCAAATGAATGGAGGCGTGGAAGCGGCAAACAAGAACATCAAGAAGATATTGGCCAAAACTGCTGAGAAATATCGAGATTGGCACGAAAGATTGCCATATGCTCTCATGGCCTACCGAACTTCAATTCGTACTTCAACTCGGGGCAACTCCTTACTCTTTGGTATACGGTATGGAAGCGGTCCTACCGGTAGAGGTGGAAATCCCCTCTTTAAGGATTCTGTCTCAAGTAGGGCTCACGGAAGATGAATGGAGTCGACAGAGACACGAACAATTGAATTTGATTGACGAAAGCGATTAAGGGCTATCTGTCATGGTCAAAGTTATCGGGAAGAAAGTGGCCGGGGCTTTTAACAAGAAGGTTAAACCTAGAAGTTTTGAAGCGGGGATGCTAGTTGTGAAGAAAATGCTCCCAAACGCACAACACCCGGGAGGCAAATTCATGCCAAATTATGAAGGCCCCTATGTGATTCGGAAGGTCTTATCCGGGGGAGCTCTTATACTTGTAAACATGGATGGAGAAGAATTGGCAAGTCCAGTGAATTCGGATGCCGTGAAGAGATATTTTCCTTGAAATAAATTGAGCTTCGGAGCGGTTGATGAGCGAGATATGAGTCACATGAAAATTTTGCATTTGCATGACATCTGCATACATGCATTTGCATACGTTTGTATTTTGTAGGTGGACTGGGAATCATGAAGAGCTTTGCGAGCAACCGATCAAAACAGGGGAAGTTATACGTTACTTTGGATCACGGATTTTGAATATCTTGGACTAATTGTTTCCTTTTGTTCTTTACGAGGAAACAGGAGTCGACACCCGAAAGAGGAGACAGGAGTCAACATCCGAAGGAGACAAGAAGAAATCACTTCGGGATTTGAAAATTTGAATATCTTGGACTGATTGTTTCCTTTTGTTTTTACGGGAGACAGGAGTCAACGTCCGAAGGAGACGAGAAGAAATAGCTCGGAACTTAAAATTTTGAATACCTTGAACTCGATTGTTTCCTTTTGTTTTTACGGGGGACGAAGCCAATATTTGAAGAAGACAGGTTTGAGGTTCTCTTTCTTTACAAAGAATTTTCATACGCCGTCGTGCTTAAAATTGAAAAAACTTGGAATTATAGAGCCACAAGGCCCTTTCAAAGAAATATTCCTTACAAATTACGAAACATCTTTTGAATATTATCTTTGATGAGAACATTTGGCAAACGATGAATTTTGATGAAAACGCCTGCGAGTTTCTATAAAAGGGCATGCTTTGAAAGCTTTTCAAAAGAATGATCCTTCAAATGAAAAGAGGCAAACTTTGTCCTTAAACACGTCCACGACACACTTGAGTGATGAGTGAGAGTGATGGAGCGAAAGAGCTTAATTTTGGGACGTAGGGATCATTCGCGGTGATTACATGGATTAAAATGATGAAAGGCATTTCCATTTCAAAATTATCCATACACATTTGTATCCCTTGATAACCACTCGAGCCGAAAGGGAGAATTTTATGAATATAACCCTGTCAAGAACCACCCCACAATGGGGCATATTTGGAGGTTCATTGGATGATTCCTTGGAGAAAAGGTCGGGTAAGACTTTATTGTACTGACTGCATCAATCTTTTTGTGATTAGCTTCGGGTGATTTCGGCAAAGACTTGGAACACCTCAAAGTGAAGAAAAGCATTTCATCTCTATATCCCAAACACTTACCCTTTGAAAAGCCAATTTGAGCCTTTGAATATTCATTTCTAAACCCTTGTTGGTGATCACCCCCCACACTGGGGCAAAGCAAAGAAATTACCAGCAATGAGTCAAAAAGCATGATCGGAAGAATTTTGATACTTGGTCTCAAAAGAACCGGTCGGTGCGAAAATGATGAAGAATGAAAGGGGCTAGAAAAAGCAAAGTGCCTGGTAAAAGCAAGGCCAAAGCCCATGAAAAGAGCATCCCGAAAAGGGGCAAATCCTAAAGAGAAATCATTAAGATGAAAAGAGGAAAATCCTCAAAATCAATTGGAAAAAGAATGATCATGAATCTTCGCAAAAGGCAAATGAAAGTTGGAGAAATGTCAAGGTGATCACCAAAGTTCACCCTCTTTTGAAAATATGGCCGTTCTTAAAGAGCCCACCTTAAACCAAGATACAACCTGTCACCAAAACTTTTCTGATCTAAGAGGTGTTTCAGGTCGATGCAAGAAATCATACCGGAAGCTACCGCTTAAAGGGGTAAGTACAATCCTGTCTTATCATGACTTCGGGGTTCTTGACTTGTAGACCCGAAGAAACTATTGTTGATCAAAATTCATTTCTAAACTTCAAAATGAATATCCTTTGAAAAGCCTTTGACCTGGCCTCGAATTACGGTCCCTTTTAAAATGCCTTCTACGATTAGTCGGATTGTATGAATCTCGAATGATCCCGAAACCTCGAGGTTAGGTTTCCTGTGAGCAGATTTGAATTTTAAGAAAAAGCCTTTCCAAAACGGTGAGAAGCCCTCTTGGATGAAGGAAAATCCTTTTGAAAATTTTTTTTAAAACAACCTTTTTGAAGAACACTCGGGATGTGTCATTCAAAATCCATCCTCGATGGAGATTTGAAATTGTGATTGGACACATTTCCCTCACAAATACACTTTGAAAATTTGTCTAGAATTCTTAAATTTCTCCCAAGAACTTAAAGTTGTCATATTAATCATGTTTGATTGAACTTTCTGCAGGTTCCCTGGTGACCCCAAATCCTCGGAAAAGTTGCATTTTAAGATTTGATTAACTTGGATTTTCTGCGGGTCTTCTGGAGTCCCCGGGTCCTCGGATCCGCTTATTTGAAAATTTGAAATAGGGTTTGAGCTCTGTAGGTACACTAGTCAACCTAGGTCCTCGGATGGCACCCTCTCGGACGGTTAGTAGTTGGAGAGACGAAAACCGATCTGCTTATTTGAAAATTTGAAATAGGGTTTGAGCTCGTAGGTACACTAGTCAACCTAGGTCCTCGGATGGCACCCTCTCGGACGGTTAGTAGTTGGAGAGACGAAAACCGATCTGCTTATTTGAAAATTTGAAATAGGGTTTGAGCTCGTAGGCACACTAGTCAACCTAGGTCCTCAGATGGCACCCTCTCGGACGGTTAGTAGCTGGAGAGACGAAAACCGATCTGCTTATTTGAAAATTTGAAATAGGGTTTGAGCTCCGTAGGTACACTAGTCAACCTAGGTCCTCGGATGGCACCCTCTCGGACGGTTAGTAGTTGGAGAGACGAAAACCGATCTCGCTTATTTGAAAATTTGAAATAGGGTTTGAGCTCGTAGGTACACTAGTCAACCTAGGTCCTCGGATGGCACCCTCTCGGACGGTTAGTAGTTGGAGAGACGAAAACCGATCTGCCTTTTAGATGGTGAGTCCCCGCATGGAGGATAGCCAATCTTTTTAAATAGGTGAAACCCCTTTGTTACAAGGGTGAACCTCCCCCTCGGACGGTTAGTAGCTGGAGAGACGAAAGCCGATCTGCTTTTTAGATGGTGAGTCCCCGCATGGAGGATAGCCAATCTTTTAAATAGGTGAAACCCCTTTGTTACAAGGGTGAACCTCCCCTTTCAGACGGTTAGTAGCTGGAGAGACGAAAGCCGATCTGCTTTTTAGATGGTGAGTCCCCGCATGGAGGATAGCCAATCTTTTAAATAGGTGAAACCCCTTTGTTACAAGGGTGAACCTCCCCTTTCAGACGGTTAGTAGTTGGAGAGACGAAAGCCGATCTGCTTTTTAGATGGTGAATCCCCGCATGGAGGATAGCCAATCTCTTTTAAATAGGTGAAACCCCTTTGTTACAAGGGTGAACCTCCCCCTCAGACGGTTAGTAGTTGGAGAGACGAAAGCCGATCTGCTTTTTAGATGGTGAGTCCCCGCATGGAGGATAGCCAATCTTTTTAAATAGGTGAAACCCCTTTGTTACAAGGGTGAACCTCCCCTTTCGGACGGTGAGTAGCTGGAGAGACGAAAGCCGATCTGCCCCCTTTTTAAATGATGAATCCCTAGTGGATAGTCAAACCCATTTTAAATAGGTGAAACCCCTTTGTTACAAGGGTGAACCTCCCCTTTCGGACGGTGAGTAGCTGGAGAGACGAAAGCCGATCTGCCCCCTTTTTAAATGATGAATCCCTAGTGGATAGTCAAACCCATTTTAAATAGGTGAAACCCCTTTGTTACAAGGGTGAACCTTCCTTCCAAATCTTCAAATCACCACTCGACACCGGACGGACCGACCATTGCAAAATCGCGCCAAACCGTCCACAGGTAATTCCATACACCGAATCTTTCAACCTCGGATCGACAAATCTCAAACCATAGACAGGTGAGCTACGGGTAAGTCTCTCTCTTCTCATTTCTCTTTCACATGAAATGAGCATAAATTGGAAATAATTCCCCACGGAGTTAGAGCTTAAACTGCAAAGGTAAAGCAATTTGATGTCAAGACTTATTTTCTTTAGATTTTTCCCCAGCAGAGTCGACAAAAGATCCAGGTGTCACCTTGTCTTTGAAAGCAACCTCTAACCGAGATTACTTTCAAAGAGGGGCAACTGTTGACACCCGAATTTTTTTAGTCGGTTTTCCTTTAGTTTTATTTTCCAAAATTCATTAAAAATTCACAAAAAAAAATAATAAAAATTATAAAATCAACATTGGAAGCCTTGGCCAAGCTTAAGGAACCAATTTGGAACAAAAAATAATTTTTCATATTTTTCACTTTTTTTTAATATTTTCGGAAAATAAGAAAATACTTGAAAAATCATAAAAAATACTTTTCGAGGTCACAAAAATACAGAAAAATGTCCAATATTTCTCTTTTAATTCCCTTTCTATATTGATCTCAAGAAAAATTGAAAATTGAGTTCAATTTTAGGTGTTTCTTCACAATGCCTAAGGTTGAATTTGCACAAAAAATACCAATTGAGTCTTTTTATTTGTAATTTTTGCACATTTTAAGTCTAGACATTCAATTGTGGTCCCTTTGAACTTCAATTTGATCAATTGCACCCTAAATTGCGCGAATTGCACAAATTAGGCAAAATCCCCAAATTATTTGCAATTAAGTCCCTCAACTTTGCAATTTTTGAAATTACTTTCAATTGAGCAATTTTCTATACACAATTGGATCACCCCTGGGGTTTTAACACATTCTGAATCTATTGGCATAGGTCTCATAGTCCAATTTTATCAATTAGACGTCCAATTGAGTTTTTCCCCAATTTGCCGATTTAGAAAAATTTGGGGTTTTCATATAAATTGATGGGAAATTTTGGGCAAAAACACATTTCTAGATAATATCTAGGCCCCTGAGTCCAATTTTGAGGTTTAATTGCAAAAATTCCCAGCCAAATTTGTTTAATTTTGAAAATTGCGTGAAGTTTACCGTCTGAACCGGTTCGGACCGGTCTGACCGCCGGTCGGACCGGCTGGACCGGTCCGGAATAGTGCATCGTCTTCCTCGGAACACCCGCGCACATGAACAGTACCTGGATGAATTTCAATGAACAAATTGGCCATGCAATCGATGATAATTGTGTCAATTAACCCGGGCGTTTTGTTCCTCAGGTAAATATGCGTCGATTAAGCCAAACTCCGAGGACAATGGCCGCCGGAAGAGCTCCGGCGAGCCGGTCAAAGCTGCGGCAACGTGAAAAAGTCAACAATCTGCAAACCCAGCTCAATTCGCGTGCAATTGGCGTTGCCGGATTGCCAAACGGAGCTGGACGGAATCCTATTCCGTTCCGGTCTCCGTCCAACTCACTTCGCACGCTTGGGCACGTGCGAAGTGAGTCGGTGAATCATCACCGTGCGCGCCCAAAATTCAAAATGCGAGTATAAATAGCAAAGGGAGAATTCTAGAAGGGGGGGGATGATTCGCTCGCACAACCAACGAAAAAGAGAGAGAAAGAGAGAGCGAGTAGTGAGAGAAGTGCTAGAGAGCCTCACCGTAGCTCGCCGGAGCTTGTTCTGCAAATCGGTTGTCCGGCCAATCCAGGCCACTCCAAGCCGTGAAACCACTTCCCGGAGCTCGCCTGAAGATCAAGGAAGCGATCGCTTCACCCGAATCGCCTTGAGACATCCAGAATCGGTAAGTCGACTTCAAAAGCTTCATTACGCACATCTATGGCATCACACTCACACCTGCACGATTATTGAAATTAGCATGTGCGTTTCCATCCTTGAACCTCTCTGACCATGATCGCATCCTTTTTCTGCATTGATTTCGCCCGAGTCACCTGAATCAAACCTCCAACATTCCGCGGTTCGGCCGATCTTCGGCCGGCAAATCTGGCAACTCCGGGCTCGATCGGAGCCTGAGGTGAGTATCCTCAACTCGATTTATGGATGTATGAAGCTTGGATTTGATTGTTATGCTCTGTATTTCGCGATTGATATTCGGAATGCCGTGATTGTGCGTAGCTCGATTCCTATGATTTAGCCGTTGAAATTGTTTGATCTTAGAGTATGTTAATCTGGATGTAAAAACAAGTAGATTGGCGTTGGTTTGAGGTTGATCGGCCGAGGTTTCACCGTTGGATCTCGCCGGGAAACCTCGGCCGTTCGTCGCGTCGTCGAGAGGTTGAAGACGACGATGCTTACGTGTCGGGTCAACAAGTCGGCGTCCTAGGTGTCGTTCGGTGATAGGTCCAGTTCATGCTGAGGTGGCTTGGTCGTTGGCGCGAATGGTCCCGATCGGCTTTGATCCAACGGTGGGGAAAATTAGATAGGTTTAATTTCGGGCCGTTGGATCCATTTTTTTTTTGGTGTTTTTTAGATATTTTGTATATAAGATAGAAATAAAAAATGAAGAAACGTCGTCGTCTAGGTCATTAAGAAGGCGACGTCGTTCGGAGTAAAGGGGCCAAATGCGTCGTCGTTTTGTTCTTCGTATGGAATGGATGGCCGAGATTGAGTCCAGTTTAGATCCCGGCCGTCCGTACTCATAGTTGATTCGGCGTCGTTTTAGCAGAGACAGAACGAACGGCTGAGATTAGATCTAGGTTAGATCGTGGCCGTCCGTGCTTTTAATTGGTACTACGTCGTTTTAGTCTGAGTAGGACGAACGGCTTAGATTAGATTTTAGTTCGGATCGTGGCCGTTTATTTCAATACCCGGCGGCGTCGTTTTTGAGTACGAAGGCTAGAACGTCGCCGTTTTGTCCGGAGAAGGAGTCGACGGCTGAGATTGATCCAGGAGTTGATCTCGACCGTCCGTTCTATTTTAGTATATTCGAATATTAGGAATAGATATTAGAAAATCGAAAATAAATAGAAAATGCATATGCGGTGTCGTTTTGGTGTTGTAGGCGGGTTTGTGAGCGGTCGGACCGGGTTGACCGGTCGTTGACCGGGTTGACCCGGCCCGCTTTATTAATAAAAAATAATAAAAAATAAAAAGAAATTTCCAAAAAAATCCAAAAAAAATTGTAAAAATACTTAGAAAATTCATAAAAATTCCCGGATTTTCATAAAAAATTTTCTAAAATTTGTAGATCGATTCGGGACTCATAAAGTCTGGATCGAAAATTTTTGAGACTTCGAGGGTCGATTAATTTCGATCCGGAAAATTTCCAATATTTTTTAAAAATAAATAAAAATTCCAAAAAATAGAAAAAATTAGAAAAATTCAAGAAAATCACAAAAAATGAGAAATGGCCACATTCAACTGGCCAAATCGAAATTTTGTGATTTTCGGGTCCCGAACCCCAAAAAATGACCATTCTACCCTTCCGGGCCATTCGCCCCAAATTTTTACCAAATCACCCCGATACCCAAAATTGATTTTTGTGTGGGCCGATAGGGCCATTTTAGACATATCAAACCTTGATTGATTGATTTGATTGCTTGTAATGATTTTGATTGTGCATTATTTTTTCTTGATTGTGATTGATTAGGATAGAAAAATCCCATCTGTATGAATACTTAGATTTTTTAGGACCTACCTCATCTTATATCGCATCCGCATGAAATCTTAGGTTAGAAAAACAATCAACATCGGTAACCGAAAGGGCGTCAAATATGAAACTTGGCGTAACCAAATCCCCGGACCCAAAATCTCTGGTTTTCGCGGAACCGAACGGTTTCTCCCGACCGCTCGGTAAGGTTTTCCGATCGTACCTTCCAATAAATCGATCGGTGGCGACTCCAAATTGCATGTACATCTCGCACATGCCACCCGACCACACAAGGTCAATTTCGATATTTGAAAAATTTTACCCAACATCGCGATTCGAGTAATGGGTCTTGGGAGAGACTCGCGATCCCCCATATATATGCCTATAAAAGGAGGGGATCGGCTCGTTAGCCCTATTCCACCCCCGGGGAATGAGGAAATTTCCGGGAGGGTCGCGACACATTTCAAAAATTTTTTTAAAAAGAAAACATTGGGTTAAACTCAATGAATGTAATGCATCCGAACTTATGCTTGTTAGGCTATGAACTAGGCCAAGAAAGAATGAAATATAATTCACGAAATCATTGGTGAAGTTTGAAACTTCTATGAATCAAGAATTTCTTTGTGAATTATAATTTGCACCAATCAAATTACACCCCCGCAATTTTGTTGATCAATGCGATTTTGCGCTAATAGGCCATGCGCATGCCTGGTTTGTTCTTAAGTGCTCTAGAGATTTTAGCTAAAATTTCTCATATGGGCGGCCCCACTACACACTTATATAAGTAATTCCATCAATTATATTCTGCAGTTAAATACACCACCAATAATGGTTATGAAATTCATTAAGAGCTTAGCTCAACCTCTTTTTCATTGCGGTCTTGCACTATTCTCATGTTAGGATGGATGACAGTTTTAATAGCACATTACCAAGTTAACATGTAACTTGTTATTCCCCATATGAACCTAATTCATGGGATGGCTAATCACATAGGTTGGGTTACCATTACTATTGATATTCTTCAACCGGCTTAAGTCACATTCCCTTCGATGCGTAAAAAATTAATTTTCTCTCCACGGGTTTAGTTAGAGGATTGACCAAATTCTCTTCTGACTTTACATAATTGATGGACATAATTCCATCTTTAAGCAGCTACTTTACCACGTCATATCTCAACCGAATGTGTCTATTTTTACCATTGAAATTCTTATTATTTGTAATGGCTAATGCAGCTTGGCAATCACAATGCATAGGACAGATAGTGTTGGTTTCATTACCAATGAAATATCTGTTAAGAGATTTCTTAACCACTCGGCTTCATTGCCTGCCGGTTCTAGAGCTATACACTCTGACTCCATGGTGGATTTAGCAAATATTATTTGCTTGGCTGATTTCCAAATTACAGCTCCTCCACCAAGGGTGAACACATATCCTCTAGTGAATTTTGTCTCATCTGAATACAAAATCCATTTCACATCACTATATCCTTCTAATATGGTGGGAAATCTACTATATAAAATACCATAATTTATAGTTCCTCTAAGATATTTCATTACTTTGCTCAAGGTAGTCCAATGATCACTATTGGAATTTTTGTGTATCTACTTAGTTTACACACATCATAAGCTATATCAAGTCGAGCGTAGTTCATTAAATGCATCATACTCCCAATAATCCGAGCATACTCAGACTGAGCCACACTATCTCCTTTATTTTTTGCTAATTGAATATTGGCATCATAAGCAGTGCCCACAGTGTGACATCAAAGTGTCCATATTTTTTAAGTAACCTCTCTATGTAATGCTCTTGAGTAAGCATTAGGCCACCATCACTTCTTATGACTTTAGCACCCAAAATAACATTAACTTTTGCCAAGTCCTTCATATCAAATTTAGAAGTCAAGAAACACTTTATTTCATTCACAACTTCAATGAGTGTACCAAAAATAAGCATGTCACGTCTCGACTCTCGAACACGCAACATCCCTATCAAATCACTACAGTTCATGAAGGATAACATCCCAGGTACGTTATCGACCCAAACATTTTATCTTTTATCATGCAAACAGAAACTACAACTCCCATAAAAAATATCAAACATGGATAGAAAAGCAGGAAAGCAATACGATCATTCAACCAAAAGATAATTTTCAATTCATTAATACAAATAGATAATTGTTAACCCTACGGAGCTACCAGCCTATACAACCCCATTCTTCGGGGTGGCTCTTTAAGACCAACAAACAGATACTGTGGTCGGGAAGGGTTAATTTCTCATCTACTCCCAAAAGAGGAGCTACGTCACCCTAGGCCCGAGCATCAACGGGGCTCTCAAAAAGGGGATTGCCATATGCCTAGGATAAAGAGTCCCGGCTAGAAGAGGGTGTAGTCATGGAAGACTCGAACTCTATGTTGAACTCGGGGTTCGCTACCTCCCATCAAGTGTATCTAAATCCATCCAATCCTTGGCGGGGATGTGAGGGGCCTGGTTAGGTGGTCCCTCAAATCCACGAAGCGGGCTGAAAAGCTAGTCCTCCTCACGAAAGAACCAGGCTTTGAAGAGGTGCCCCACTAAGTGAGGCAACCCCTCATCCATCCAAACTATCGTGACGTGGTGCTCCCGGACATGCTCCGTGCCCATGATCGGATAGTGGATGATATAAAAGACTAATTGGTAAGGACGTCGAAGCGGAATGTCTCTCCATTACCTGGGACCCGAAAGTGTTAAACAATTGAGTGAGAATAATCTCGGTGAGTTAACGCATAAGCCCGGCTAGGACGTTGATTCACTCACAGCATTCTATCAACCAAACACATAATTACGGGGTATACATCAATCACATGCAAGCTTATTAGCCTTCAGCCATACATAATGTAATGCTCGACTTGACCTAATAGTCATCGGACATCGAACCGGCATGACATCACATCAACTTGCATGCATATGGTACCACACAAAGTCCATTTATTAACGGATGACCCACGCGGCGGGCGTGGTCGGCTCACGCGACTGGTGTGGCCTAACACTACAACCGGCGGTTTCTATTGGCATGACCAAGCATCGTCCCTTACTTCCGGCAACGAAGACCGAAAGCCATGTATCCGGTGCAACTAGCACGGCATGGGAGACAGGCATTCTTGTAAAGAGTGTCGGTCCATCACAAGCCGAGACCGGCATTCGACAATCAGCCAATTCTTATCTTTGCAATTAGGCGAATGCTCATATAGTCGTGCTCAAAGACTCGCCCCAAAGCCAGCTTCATGCTAAAACATGCGGTTTGATTCCATGCGTGATCATATGAATGTACAGGTTATCCACCGGACTTTACATCTTATACGGGGTGACTGACACTCATAAATTCACCCGGAACACTCAGCAACTAACGAATGCATCAAATCAAGCAATTGGTCATAACGATTAATTAAACATATTTAATTAATCCGACTGTAATTATTAATTCGGATTTCATAAAGTCGGGCCATACAAAACCAATCCAACAGACAATCAATTGTTTACTCGACTTTGACCTATCGTTCACGCACGATTAAACAACTACGATCAATCAATCAATTCGGACTAACCTCAACTAGTCACAGTCCATCTAGCTAATTAGTTTGACTTATTTAATCGTGGCCATTTCACCTAAACTGAGTTTCTAACTAAACCGACCACATTCAATCTACCTAAATTCCCTATTAGACTAATTAAAATATCCCTAAATGTAATTAGCATCATCACCAAGGGTTAGGGGCTAACCCACACTAGACAACGACGGCGACGATGATGGAATTCGGTATTGACCGGCGTAGGACGGCGATAGCGATGGAACTTGGGGGCACTCGGGTCCGATGGCACGAACCCGAGCAGCAAGCGGGACACGGGTGTAGCGGTTCACGGGCAGCAGCTCCCGATGGGGTTTCGGCAGCTAGAAGGGAGACCGCGGGGCTTACGGGACAACGGGTGAAACGGAGAAGGTGGGCGAGGGTGGTGCTGTGGCATCGGGGCTAGCTTACGAGTGATTGGCGTCGGGCGAGCAGAGGGGGAAGGGATAGTGTCGGGAGTAGCGATCAGTTGGTGAGGGCGAGGGAGCTCGGACCGAGGTAATGAGCGACTGGGTGATAGCACCGACAGTTAGGGGGTGGTTGGTGGCAGCTTGGACAAGTGGTGTGAGGTGGAGATGGCCTCTAGTAGCTTCAGAAATGCAAGCGGGAGGGTGAGTGAGGTAAGGTCGCGGTTGGTTTGTGGGCTTGGGAGCGGCCGAGCTTCGACGTGGAAACCGAACGACACGGCGATGAGGGGAGAGGTGGTGCCTGACGTGGTTAGTCGGGGCAACAAGAGGAGATGAGGGCATCGGGTGGTGATGATGCAATCGACCAAAACCCGAAGAAGAAGAAGAAGAAAAAGAAGAAGAAGGCAGCAGAGGAGGGGGGAAGGCGTCGACTACGTGAGAGAGATAAGATTTCACAAGTTGACTATTTGGGAAAACGGTGATTGATGGGTAGATAGTGAAGTGATGTTTGTGGGGCCCACGTGTCAACTCAAATTCGAATATTTTTATCACAAGTGCATAAAGGTGGGGGTAAAATGGTAATTTGACATTTCGATCTTGGCTGGACATTTGGATCAATCGACAAAAGGTATTTTGGTCTTTTCACAACTCGAGCTCGGTCGGGGTTAGGTTCGGGTGTGCGGTTCTCGAAGCCACTAAGTGACGACCGAACAACAAAGCCTAATATATTTTGACCGATGTCTTATAAAATGTTCAACCATTGTTACTTAAGTCCTCAAAATTCAATTTTATACAACAAACTGGAATTCACAGTTGGACTTAAACCGAGTTCACTTATCTTACAAACGTCGAAATTCTAGGGCGTCACAACTCTCCCCGCATTAGGAAATTTCGTTCCCGAAATTAAACTACACTTAGAACTCTTCAAAAAGAAAGGATAACTACGCCTCATAAACTCTTCACTTTCCCATGTAGTTCCTTCGGTGCTATGGTGCTGCCAAATCAACTTAACCAACGAAATTATCTTGTTCCGAAGCACTTGCTCCCTTTTGTCCATGATCTTCGGTGGCGCTCCATGTACACTGCTCGCTCATCCAACTCAATCTCCTTATAACTTATCACATGAGTGGGGTCCGGCTTGTACTTCCTTGATATCGACACGTGGAAAATATTATGCACCTGGGCAAGTCTTGGCGACGCAAGACGATACGCAAGATTTCCAATCTACTCCAAAATCTCACACGCTCCTACATATCTCGAACTCAACTTTCCTTTCTTACTAAAATATGATGTCCCTTTTATAGGTGACACATTCAACATGATCGCCCATCTAAACTCCAAAGGCCTATGCCTCCTATCGGCATAGCTTTTCTAGCGATTCTGGGCAGTCCTCGGTCTACCTTTGATAATCTTGATAGCTTCCATAGACTATTGCACCAATTCAAGACCGGTGATCCTCCATTCGTCCACTTCATCCCAACACAATGGCGTTCTACAAGATCTGCCATACAATGCTTTAAACGGTGCCATTTTAATGCTCTCCTAGTAGCTATTATTGTAGGCAAACTTGACCGGATGCAACTGTTCTTCCCAACTTCCCTTGAAATCTAAAACACGGGCTCGCAACATATCCTTTAGCGTCTCAATCGTCCTTTTAGATCGGCCATCTGTTTGCGGATGATAAGCTATCTTGAATTATAGCTTTGTCCCCAAAGCAGCCTATATATTATTCCAAAACGTGGCGGTGAACTTGGGATTACGATCCAAGGTGATCGTCACTAGCACTCCATGCAGCCTCATGATATGCCTCACACACGGTTACGTATATCTGTCCAAAGCGAAGTCCTTTCTTACGGGAATGAAGTGCGCTGACTTCGTTAATCTGTCTACCACAACCCAATTGAATCATGACCTCTCTGACTTCTTGGTAATCCCATCATGAAGTTCATCATGATATGTTCCCACTTCCACTCTAGGATCTCCAACGGCTGAAGTAATCCACTAGGCTTATAATGCTGCGCCTTGATCTGCCGACAAGTCAAATACTTGGCTACATGCTTAGCTATATCCGCCTTCATACTATTCCACTAGTAGTGCATACATCTTCGTGCTACCCGAATGAATACTGTAATCGCTACGGTACGTTTCAAACAAGATTTCCTCCCTTAGACCTTCGTCGGCAAGAACATATGAGTGTCCTCGAAACCTAAGTATTCCATCCTCGGCTACCTAAAAGTCCACCCTTCTCTTAGTTGAGCCCTCTTGAAGGATCTTCCGAATGGTGGGTCCGACAACCGCCTAGCCTTTACCTTAGCATGCACTTCCGGCTTAATCCTTAACGTAGGCATCGGGCTCGATAGGTGGCTAAGCTGGAACTTAAAGCCCGAACCCTAACTTCCTCCAAAAGACGCTACTCTTGAACTATCATCTGAGTTGTTGCCAATTTTTGACTCAAGACATTTGCAACCTTATTTGCATTACTTGGATGGTACGGGATCTCGGAGTTATAATCCTTTAGCAGCTCCATCCAATGACGTTGCCTCATGTTCAACTCCTTTTGAGAGAACAGGTACTTCAAATTCTAGTGATCGATATACACTTGGAATCTTTCTCCAGCTAGATAGTGCCTCTTGATCTTCAACGCAAAAACTATCACAGCGAACTCTAGATCGTGCGTCGGGAAATTTAACTCATGCGGCATCAAGCGACAAGATGCATAAGCTACCACTGTGACAACCTAAAATTTAGGGCCAATTCAAGCTTAGGGTTCGAACCAATTATTGATAGTAGCTAAGGATCAAGATAGGCCACCAAAGAAAGAAATTTCCTTCGATATAGATTATGGCTTAGTATATTGATCGGCTATGCTTTTGATTGATGGTCGATTGTGTGGCGACCTTAAATCAAGCATGAAATGATTGTGATTGATCTCGTTTGGCTGTGGAACGACCATAGGATCACCTTGCGATCGACCAGGGAATCGATCCGTGGAAAGATTTGCAAGTTAGCATTGAATGACATCTAAAGCGGCCATGGATTCAATGAAGGTCGGTTCATACTTGTCACGCTCCGCACCCTTCAGCATGTCAACATCCTACGCGGTTGTTAAGTTGTGACGCCTCGGGACACGTCACCGACCCATTTAAAATTTTATCTTTTAATTAAGTGCATGCAGAACATGCTCCTTTCCTAGACAACATTTAAAAGACAGTATTGATAGAACATCAAGCAGTCAAATCAATCAACATCAGCAAAACAACCCTTTTATTTATTTATCTCGTTAACCCCGTGAAATACGTATATACACGCCCTACCTCGGGGCCACTTCCTACAACCATAAAAAAAAATACTAGGTTTAGATTAGGGTTAATGCTACTCCGTGCTAACTTAAAAAGGGATCTACGTCCACTTCCAGCTTTCCACGCCTAAGGGCCCGAAAAATGGTTAACAACAATGGGTGAGATATAAAATCTTCGTGAGTCAACGCCTAAGTCCGAGTAGGGCGCCGATTTGATTAGGGTGGTCTAAATATACAGGTCAATGTCGATAACAGTTCAATAGCGTACGACTCTTGCAACACTATAGCTATCACATGATCCGGTGTAACTCAACAATTAACCATTAATCACATGTCGCCTTATTCCGCCTTAGCTCAAATATTATACAGTACTCAATATGGCATTCAACCACACGCAAATCAAGGCTCCCAACCGGAACATTGATCACAACTTTCATGCTAAATATGCAATAAATAAATTGCACGTGATCAAACATTCAGTAAATCAATTGCACATGATCATCTACACACAATTCAATCACCATCCTTGAAAGTTGCCAATCGGTTTATTACATAAGCCAATTTATATGGCTATTCCCAATAACGACATTATAATTCAAGCATAGAACAATCATTGACGAGTATTAAAACTACACAATAATAGTAGTAAAATAATAAATCGATAGCTTATCGTTCAAACCTCGACAGTTTACCGTCAAAATCTCGATAGCTTATCGTCAAAACCTCGATAGTTTATCGCCCAAAATCTCGATAGCTTATCGTTAAAACCTCTATAGCTTATCGCCCAAAACTTCGATAGCTTATTGTTAAAACCTAGATAGCTTATTGTCAAAATCTCGATAACTTATCATCTAAAACCTCGATAACTTATCGACCAAGGTTAACTAACCCAACCATGGTTTACAAAAAGAAACTATGGTTAACGAAAAGTAACTACAGTTAACTAAAAGTAATTAAGGTTAACGAAAAGTAACTATAGTTAACTAAAAGTAACTACGGTTACTTTAACTAACCAGGGTTGACAAACCCGACCGCATCCAACTAACCCAACTATAATCAATTAACTTAACTAAACCATCATTAAATAAACTAACCAACCATTAATAAAAACTTGTCTATCCCTAAACATAATTAACGACTTAATCGGAGATTGGGAGTTAACTCACAAATAATGGCCGGCGATGACGAATGAACGACGGCAATAACTCAAGCGTAACAACGGCGATCCTCGACGCTTTTGGCCTTTCAGCTCGGTATCGTAGTCGGTAGCTTGAGCTTGGGGGGTGGCATGTGGCTTGACAATGACAACCCGCGTCGGCATGGCAAAGAACGACGAATGACGGAACTTGAATTGATGCCGAACAAACTGTATCTCCACCGATCAGCCTCTATTATGCTCAGATCCATGAAATTTCATCAACTTTCTGGATAATCAACCCTCATATCCAAATAGCCCTTGATCTTACGATCATGTAGGAGAAAATGGAGCTCAATTCGCCCTTCGAACGAGCTCAAACGAGCGATTTCTTCTCGGGCGTGCACAAAAATCTGAGAAGACGGGTTCTCGGGCATGGGGGAATTTTGGGAGGCACAGCAGCAATTTGGCTCGGCTCGGGAAGCGGTGGTTCCACGAGGCGACGAAGGACGGCAGAGCGACGACCGGTGGTGAGGAACGGCTAGCGAGGAAGGCGGATGGAAGAGGAAAAAATGGTGATAGTGTTTAAGCAAAAATAGAGGAAGAGAGGGGGAGGAGAAAGAGAGAAAGAGAAGAGAGAGAGAGTAATGTGAGATGAATTAATGGGGGTGGGGCCCATGGGTCAAATCTCCATTAATTTTTTTGTCCTATAGGAATAATATCCAGGGGGAAAACAGTAATTTGGACCACCGGGGGTAAATTAATCTATTGGTATTAAAACTGATGGCATTATTGAAAATCTCACAACTAGGGTTCGGTCGGGGCTAGGCTCAAGTGCATAGGGTCTCGGTACTACGATCCGACGGCTTGATTACCCGAGCTTGACTTTCACTAACCAATATCTTAGGACATTCCAATTATTATCTCTTAAATCTCAAAAATCTCATTTTATTCACCAAACCGAAATTCATGGCTAAAATCCATCGAATTTATTTTTCTTACGAACTTCGAAATTTCGAGATGTCATACTATTAGTACCTCGTACTAGCCATGCATTAGCCAAGGATTGATCACCCTGGGCTGTGTGACCTGTTGCTCCAAGCCTACGAATCGAGATGAACCAATTCCGTATCAATTTGAATTGGTCATGAGATGTGAACTCGATAGTGTTCGATTACACTATCGGTGTATGAACGGGTGATTCCGACCCTAAATTGAGATAAATTGGGTGGCTCTTGACCCGACAAGCAACGAGACACAATCTTGAGCGTACTAAGCTACAAGCATGGCTACGTCTTTTGATGTGCTTGGCCATAAGCCGACTTGTTCGGCAAGAAAAGTTAGACCGACCTTTAACTTGTTTAGGCGCTTAAAGTAGAGGATTCACTTAGATTTCCTGACAGATTGTCAAGTAGCGTTTGCAAATGCTAGAGCAGTAAATTAGAAACCAGTTATTAGACGATCCTACCATTTAAATAGAATGCCCAAATTGCCATTAGTGTTAGCTATCATTGGCATCGATAGAATAAGAAAGGAAGTTGAGGGACCCTCTCGGTTGGGACGACACCAAGAGATACCAAGAATTACACATTTAAGTCTCTATTTTCTTTAAGCGCAAAACGAAATAAAAGAAGGTAAACTTCTATGTGTAGTAGGCATGTAAGTTAGGGAAAAAGATGAGATTTTAAAATAGAAATATGTCATCATTAGGGCCTAAATATGATAGGATTATAGGATAGCTAAATGGACTAGTTAAAAATAAGACATGTGGCATCTAGAATATTCTCAAGTAAGCTAAATAAAATAAATTAAATAATTGGCTTGGAGAGCAAGCTAGCGCATAAATACGAAATTGGCTTAAAAAACAAGTCGGAATAGAAGAAAATAAAAATAAGACACGACACATGGAAAGTGAATAAGACGTATCCGACTTGGAGAACAAGTCAAACATATAAGACAAGAAAAAATAAAAATATAATCTAATTTTTGGCTTGAGAAATAAGAAAAGTAATCTAGTATAAATAAAAATAAAAATGTCTAATTCTTGACTTGAAGAACAAGAAAAATAGCCTAGGATTTTAGGTTATCCTAGAATAGCTATGTGGCAATTTCTAATGGTATCTCTAGAATATTCTAAGCCAATTATTAATTTAAAAAAGAAAAAAGAATTTATTAGTAGAACCCACCACGCGCAAGGCGTAGGTGGTGAGTCGAGCTCGTGCGTCGCCGGATCTCTCCACGGATCGTGAGTTCGAATCTCCCATCCGTGTTCCGTGGACTTAAGTGGGGGGCCCTTGCTAGTAGGCTGCGGGGCCAGGGCCCCTCCAGGTATTGACGCTGTGTGTTTCTGAACGGGTGAAACCTTAATACAACCGGTGGATTCTGGATTATAAAAAAAAAGAATTTATTAGTAGACTTAAATAACAAATACAAAAGTAAAAATAATGTAAAATGCCCTGGAATACACGTGTAAGAGGGAAAAGGGCATTAAAAGAATTTATCTTGTTTTAAATAGCACAAGAAAAATGGGAGAATTAATAAAACTTGGGGAGCATGACAAGATTTCTAAAATTAATAAAACTTGATGAGCAAGTCAAGACTTCTAGAAATGGTAAAGCTTGGAGAGCAAGATAAGGCTTCTAGAAAAATGCCTTACAAGCATGTATAAAACCCTAGTCTACCATAGAGTAATCATAAGAAAAATAAATGCTTAAGGCTAAGTGGCAAATTTTAAATAAATGAAGAGCAATGATTGTCTTAGTTGCCTAGAGTGTAGAGGGTACATAATCAAATCTAGGAATATAGCTTCATATAGTAGCTAGGTGGAATATGTAAATGCTTGAAACATAGACTAGATAATTAATGATTCCAATTAAATAGAAAATGTGGCAAGTTAGTTAAATGACAAGTGTAATACTAGGTTCTAAAACCTAAGGACCTAGTACTCAATGGGCAAACTCTTAGTAAAAATTAGAAAAGCTAATGATTAAAGAAGAAAATGACAAAACCAAGACACCCAAGCTTCTCATGATTAAACTTGATCATTAAGTAAGTAAATAAATAAAATAAATGAAAAATAGCACTATAAAAGGAACCACAAGACAACTTTACCTCACTTTGGCCCCTCAAATTTTCGGCACTCTCTCCCCTCTCCCTCTCTCACGCCATCTCTCTCTCACTCTCTCATCCCTCTCGGCCATTTGCATGCCACACTCACCCGCCACAAACCACCATCACCGAACCATCTCCAAAGTCACCACGCCACGCACACCTCAAGCCGACCCCTTCTTTTGTTCTTACGTTTATCTACTTGAAGTAAGTGATATCTAATCCTTATCTAGGACGTAAAGCTTTTGCTTCTCTAATGCTTGCTTGAAAAGTTATATGTGATGCATACTCTCCTTGATCTCGCTATCTTTGGTGGTGAGATTATACAATACGATATGATATGTTATATGCCTCACTAAAATGGTGAGAGGGCCTTTAAACATGTACAATATGAAAAGAAAAGTGGAGACATCATGCAAATATGAAATGGAATCGGAAACGATTCATAAATGATATGATTTTTTGCATTATGAATTGTACAGTCAGCTTATTTCCTTTGTTTGGCTTAGACATTCGCTTATTGAAATTGTCGTATCTCATTCTTTATTTTTCAGATTTATAGGTAATGGCTAATTCGCCACCATCTCGTTTTGATATTATTATGTCCGCAGAAGTTTCTTGTGTCGATGTTGTGGTTATGGAATACGAAGTAACCCTTAGGCGCTACGTGACTACCGCATGGGTGGACGAGCGTTTGCCCGACTATGTACCCCGTAAGTATATTGCATGGTATCTTATTTCTAATGACAACCTCATAGGACCATTTTCCGATGCCGCGAGTCCACCGGGTTTTCCGGATGAAGGATTGCCACATACAGATTGAAAAGGCATAGAAAAAAAATGGAGTCTTTTGATGAGGGAGTAGCAATATGAAGATGGATGGAGAGTACCCCAGGCAACCGGGTAGTTTGGAGGAATTTTTGGAAGCCCGTATGTAACTTTTTGGGGCATCTTGCTATCCCGAAGTAGAATTCCTCGATGGAGCCATGTTATGATGCATATATATATATTGTAAATTGACATAGTTTGATGTAAATGATATGAATAGATGAAGCGTATTTTTATTAATAATTGTTCCTTAGGGTATCATAAATAATCGAAAGCTTAACATGTAATCGCTTCCGCGTGCAATTCGTTAACAAGATTAAAACTAGTTAAGGGTCATTTATGAGGACGGTGTTCCTGGAACACCATATGTCCTCCCCCGCAACATCACGACTTTACGATCCTCATACGGTCTCAATTTTAAACGGTGAAAAGCCGTAGTGCTCTTGAAGGTATTCAAGGGACCGAGAGCCCTAAAGGAGCTTAAGCTTCCTATTATGGGCACAAGGGTCGGGTCGAGGACGTCACAACCACCCTTCCATGCTGCATCAAAACACAGTCCAAACCTCTAAAAGACGCGTCACTATAGATCTCGAATCCTTCGGGACCGGATGGAATCGTCAACACAGGAGTTGTAGTTAGCTTACGCTTAAGCTCTTGAAAACTACGCTCGCACTTATCTGTCCATTCAAACTTCACATCCTTCTTCAATAGCTTCGTTAAAGGAGAGGCTATGGCAGAGAATCTTTCTACAAAACGCCCATAATAGCCTACCAGGCCTAAGAAACTCCAAACCTTAGTTCTTGTCGTAGGCCTCGGCCAATCCATGATCGCTTCAATCTTCGTCGGATCCACCGCAATCCCTTCACCGGAAATCACGTGGCCTAAGAATGACACACAAGTTAGCCAAAACTCGCACTTGCTAAGCTTTGCATATGACTAATGCTCCTTCAAGGTTCCTAAAACTACCCTTAGATGCTACTCGTGATCCTCCATACTCCTCGAGTACACCAAGATGTCGTCTATGAATATGATAACAAACCGATCCAAGAACTCCTTGAATACCCTGTTCGTCAAATCCATAAAAGTAGCAGGAGCATTTGTCAAACCACATGGCATCACTATGAACTCATAATGTTCACAATGCATCCTGAATGCCGTTTTCGGTATATCCTCTTTCTTAATCCTCAACCGATAGCATCCCGTCCGTAGATCGATCTCAAAAAATACCGAAGCTTCCTGCAGTTAATCAAATAAATCATCTATCCTCGGCAGTAGATACTTATTCTTGATCGTCACTTGATTCAATTGCTTAAAATGTATGCACATCCTCAATGACCTATCCTTCTTAATAAACAACACGGGTGCTCCCCATGGCGAATTGCTGTGGTGGTTAAATCTTTATCTAATAACTCATGCATTTGCACCTTTAGCTCTGACAACGCCATCCTATACGACGCCTTAGAGATCAATTCCGTCCTAGGGGCCAACTCTACTACGAACTCTATTTCTCTTTCCGACGGCAATCTAGGCAACTTTTGAGGAAAGACATCGGGGAACTCATACACTACTACTATGTCCTCAATCCTCGATTCCTCAATTGACATATCCACTATAGTTGCCAAATCCCCTTGGCATCCACTTTCCATCAGACGCATTGCTTCCATCGATGAAACCAACAAGATCGAGATTCCACCTCGGTCTCCAACAAACTCAAAACTAACCCCATCCAATGGATTAAACTGAACATCCCTACGATAGCAATCCACTATGGCTTTTTGCTTAGTCAGCCAATCCATCCCTATAATCACGTCAAAATTGTACATTTCCAGCACAATCAAATCGATCCTACCCTTGTGACCATCTATAACCAGTTTACAATCAAGACAACATACTACAACGACTACACTATCCTTTAAGGGCGTAGAAATCTTAAAAACAACATCCAAAGCATCAAACTCAATCCAGCCAACTCAACAAATCTATCAACCACAAACGAATGCGTAGCACCTAGGTCAAACAAGGCATAAGCTACTTGGTCATGCAAGAGGATCGTATCGATAACGGTCGGCGAATCCTTCGTCTCTTCCCGGGTGACGGCAAATAGCCTTCCTTGAGCTGGTAGCCTGTTATGGAGATTTTACAGCGTGGCTCCTCTCAACAGTCCTCCATATCGCGGCGGTGTTGGTCCGCTTTGCGGCCTTTACGGGAAGTCTCTAACTTGGTGGTCGAACCGACCACATCCAAAACATGCTCCGCCCCTAAATGGGCAAGGGTTAGGCCCATGCTTCCAACGACATAGGTGACACGTCCTATCCTGGCTGAATGCAGGCTTGCTAATCCCTCATCTCCTACTAGGTGGGATGTGATGCCTTCCATTGGACATCGGCCTCTTTCCTTACCGAATGGCTCTTCTACTCAAAGGCATGAATTGTGATCTAGATGCGGCAACCCTTTTTGCAAAGTCCCGTTCCACCATTTGGGTCCTCTCATAAAGATCGTTAAAGTCCTTCAGATTAAACGGCACTAGTATGCTCCCGATCTCGGGCTTCGATCCGTCCCTAAATTTCTTTGCCCTATCCATAAGGTCTTCCACCATCCTCAGCACGTATTTCGATAGCTTAGCGAACTTGGTCTCGTCGGTTGGTCTTGGCACATGTGAAGGAACTCGGCCATCTTCTGTTCCCTCGTGGTATTCGAGAAGTGCTTGCCATTGAATGCTTCCACAAATGCACCGCATGTCGAAACGATGCCCTCCGAGAAGATCCTACCCTTGGAGGCTCTCCACCAAGTACTTGCATTCCCCTGCAGTTGAAAGACGACCGGAGTGACCATATCTTTATCCGAACACCTCAGCGGGGAGAACACTTTCTCTAATTCCCCGATCCACTAGGTGGCAGCCTCGGGATCTCCACTTCCAACAAACCTAGGCGGCTTCGGCTTCAAGAACTGTTCCACCAACTTTTGCGCTTGGCGTCCTTCGTTCTCGTTCCCAGCTAACGGGTTTCCCTACGGGGCTTAAGCGGCAGTAGCCTAGTTCCTCATCTAATGCTCTATCAAATCTCCTAGCACTATCAACGCTTGCAAGATCCCATCTATCCTTGGATCCTCCCTAGCAGGCCTACCACGAGGTATCCTTCCACCGCGGTCGCCCATTATACATGCATTGTACGGGAGTCCTACTCATTCCAAGCAACCGGTGATAAGAAGGCAACTTAACAACTTGAAACATAACAACAATCACACACACAAAACTTACGACCCTACAAACTATCCCGAATCCCATTGCTCCTTATCACTCCAGGCCAATGATCAAATGGATTAGGCTAACCTTGCTTTGATACCACCTTGGGCGGGGATGTCACGTCCCGACTCTCGAGCACGCAACATCCCTACCAAATCGCCACAAGTTATGAAAAAAAATGTCCCAGGCACGTTATCGTCCCAAACATTTTATCTTTTATTATGCAAGCGGAAATGTACAACTCTCGGACAAAATATTAAATGGGGATAGAAAAGCAGGAAAGCAACAGAGTCATTTAACCAAAAGACATTTTTCAATTCATTAATACGAATAGATGATTGTTAACCCTACAAATTTACCAGCATATACAACCACATTCTTCAGGGCTGCTCTCTAAGACCAATAAATAGATATCGTGGTAAGGAATGGTTAATCTCTCATCTACTCCCGAAAGAGGGGCTATGTCACCCTCGACCCGAGCATCAACAGTGCTCTCAAAAAGGGGATCGCTACACGTCTAGGATAAAGAGTCTTGGCCAAAAGAGGGTGCGGCCATGGAGGGCTCGCAATCCATGTCGAAATCGGGGTCGACTACTTCTCCGTCGGGTGTATCTAAATCCATCGAATCCCAAGCGGGATGTGAGGGGTCGGGTTAGGTGGCCCCTCAAATCCACGAAGCTAGCCGAAAAACTGGTCCTCATCATGAAAGAACCAGGCTTTGAAGAGATGTGCCACTAAGTAAAGCAACCCTCGTCCACCCGGACTATCGTTACGTGGTGCTTCCGGACATGCTCCATGCCCACGATCGGATAGTGGATGATATAAAAAGAATGATCGGTAGGGACGTCGGATTGGACATGTCTCCCCACTACTTGGGACCCGAAAGTGTTAAACAACAGAGTGAAAATAATCTCGGTGAGTCAATGCCTAAGCCCGGTTAGGGCATTGATTCGTTCGGAGCATTTTATCAACCAAACGCAGAATCACAAAGCATACGTCAATCATATGCAAGCTTACCAGCCTTCAGCCATACATAATACAATGCTCGACTTATTGGAAGCAACTCTATTAGAGCATTGGAAGCAAAGCAACCCGTAAATGTGGCATCCACTTCTTTCCAGCCAACACGCTTACTCTAGAACCGAATTTGGAAGGCCAATATCCCCCCAAAGATTAGAATATTCCTATGGAGCTTCTGGCAGAACGCATTACCTACGAGGGATAATCTATTCAGGCGCCAGATTATCCCCCAACCCCTTTGTCCTATGTGTAATTAGCACAATGAAGACACAGGACACTTATTTCTCCACTACTCATGGACGAAGAACATATGGCTAAACCAGGAAGTCCCCGACTCTTGCAGATCTCAAATAGCTTACGCATAGAGGTGTGGCTTCAATCAATTGCAGAAAACCCAACCATCTTACCCTCCCTCGAACAGATCGGAGTCATCCTCTAGTGCATTTGGAAAGTTAGGAACAATTCAATTTTCAAAGATAAAGTTCCAAGAATCGAAGCCCTAATTGATGAACCAGAACGACTAAATTGTGAAAACCTAAATCTTCATCACAATCCAAAGATTCAAAGCACACAGAACATCCCCGTTGGTGGGTGGTAATGCCCACAACATAAACAAAGAGGAAACCACCGATCACTTCATGAACCTTATCTACTTCTTGCCGATCAACACATAATTCCATGTCCCTTGGGATGTCAAGATACTAGGGAACACACCCCATTAAAGAAATCCAATCGACCCGCCTTGTGCAGCAAAAGGAATAAGTGTTCCATACCCTTGAATTGATTCCAATGTTGACTTAAAAAAACATAAACTGGAGATCGGCAAGTTCACAGCAAGAAGCAGGTTTTTTTGGCGGTACGTGTGTTGTCTGTGATTGAGGAACAGTAAGCGCCGTAATCGCAGCTGACCTCCATTAATCATTAATGCAGATTTTTAATCAAGCTTCTTAATCAAGATGGTTTTGTTAACGAGCCTGTGCAATGATAGGTACAATATTGTAACAACTTACAAAAAATAATAATATTTGTCTGCCAATCTGCTGTTCCAAACTTGACGGCACATGTGCTTTGGTTCAGACATCTTGGATGTTCTAATGCTTAGCCATTAAATAATACCCACCGACAATGAGACGAGAGAATCACTACAAACTGCAGGCTTTTGTGGTTTGTCGGGAGAAGTTAATTTGCAGATAGACCTCAGCGCTCGTTTAAGTGTCACGGATCTTTTCTTCGATCAATTGAGTGCCGCATTGGGGAAAACTCGATCACTTCTGTGTCTCCTATGACATATACCAGCTATTCGCCCTGTTTGATTTTTTTCTTTTTCTTTTTTTAACACTAAGTCCGACCTAGCACTTTTAATTATAAAAGTCGATTCATCGGAGGAAAAAACGGATCTCTCTCGGTCCGTCTTTATCATCCTTAGCCCTACGGCTCTGGTGCGCTCGGCAATTTCGCCTGAACTGTCACAAGACAACCATCGGATCGAAGAAAACTGATGCCGACTTGACGTGCAAGACACAACAAGTGGAACACAAGCTCTTTTACTTCGATCTGACGTAGAATCCTCACGGCCGCTGCCTCAAGAACTCCGAGAAGATGTCAGCCACGTGGTCCACCATTGTCATGCCCTTCTCGGGCATCTCTTAGTTCCTGGATCTCATCAATTACAACGTAAATTTTAACGATAAAGAGATATTTATGGAACCTTCTGCGGCTCTTGCCCTTCATTGCAAATTTCAGCAATCTAACTTTGCCCCTATTCATTGGCTGTTGGGTTAGGGTTTAAACAACGCCACGAATTTAGCCACCAATTTGTTAATTTGGCGCAAACAAAACTTATAAATGACATCTCTAGTATTGATTTTGCTGACTTCACTTTGCTAACGAATCACGTGGGACGATTTATATTAAAATATCATTATATGGGATTTTTTTACTGCACAAATCATCGATGAAACTAAAATTATTGATTTTCTTTTTGCAGAAGTGACATTCAATTGATCAAAAAGAAAATTGCAGCACAAAATAAATGCCAAACGAAAGTTATGATATTTGTAATAACATTATCCCCTTTTTAAATTATATCAAAGGCTAATACTACAAAAAATCTCACTTTGATACACATGTGATCAATTTACCCTAAACTCAATTTTTTATCATCAAAAATCAAAACTGGTACATCTATGACAAATTTACCCCTGTTATAAACATATTAATTATATGTGGATGCTTCACCTTTCACCATTACCTCTTCCAATGTATGTTACAAATACATTGATGTATATTGATGTACATTGATATGGATTGATGTTGCACCTTTCACATCCCATGAGCGGTTTTTCCTCTCCCAATGTAATATACCCTCTAGCCTATAAATAGAGGCTTTTGTAAACTTGTTGAGGGATGAAAAAGAGTTAACATTTGCTCCCTACTTCTCTCTTATCTCTTCTCTCATATTTCAAGTTGGTGTTATGTTTATGAGTTGATTCCAAAGATCGCCGTTTACTTTTACAACACGTTATCAGCACGAACCGGTTAGAATCTTGGATATCACTCGAGGTAACACATCTTTACCTCTTCATTATATAACATCTCTACATTTTCTTTTTAAATATGTCAAACATTACCAAGAGAGAGTTTGCAACGTTAGATATTACCGGAAGTAATTATCTAACATGGGTTTTTGATGTCAAGATACACTTAACATCATTAGATCTTAGTCGATCTATTCTCCCAGAATCTAATTATACCCCGGCCCAGAAGGCTAAGGCTCTTATCTTCATTCGCCACCATTTACATGAAGATTTAAAGGCTGAGTATTTGACCGAGGAGGACCCTGCAATTCTATGGCAATCCCTGAAGGATCGCTTTGATCATCAACAAGAAGTGGTCCTTCCTCATGCCAGGTTTCAATGGATCAATTTACGCTTTCGGGACTTTAAGTTCGTAGTAGAATATAATTCTGCTATTCACCGAATTGTATCACAATTAAGACTACGTGGCCAGCAGATCACGGAGATTGAAATGTTGGAAAAAACATTATCTACCTTCCATGCCAATAACCTTGTACTCCAGCAGCAGTATAGGGCAAAGAATTATTCAAAGCATTCAGAATTAATTTCTGCACTACTTGTAGCAGAAAAGCACAACCAGTTGTTGATGCAAAATCATAATTCTCGTCCTACTGGATCTGCACTTGTGCCTGAAGCACATGTCGCACGTCATAAAAACAAGAGTCATTGGCATTGGAAGGGCAAAGGGCGTAACTTGAAAAATCAGCCTTATAAGAGCCGAGATAGAGGTTCACAAGGACCTAAACGTGGTCCACAAAGAAAAGAAGGTCCAGAAGTACCTAACCAGGTTGGTGCCAATGTTTGTCATAGATGTGGTTCTACAGGCCATTGGTCTCGCACTTGTCGCACCTCAAAGCACCTGGTTGACCTCTATCAAAGGGAACAAGATGAGAGAAAAATGGAAGCCAATGTTGCAACCAAGCCCTTTATGGAGGATAAAAAATCATCTCTTGACAATACATCTTTTGATATTGATCATTTTTTGGATTTAGATTAAGCAATATATATAAGTTTATGTTTACTCACATGTATTCTCTTAATTTTTGAATAATATTCACGTTTAATATTATAATTTCATTTCTTATTCTTTTATGTTAGTCATCAATGATGCTGAGCAATTATCTCGAGGAGAACAATGGTATTCTTTGTCTTGTAGACAGTGGTACTACACATACTATCCTCCAGCAGAGGAAGTTCTTTGAGGCATTAAAAAAATGCGAAGGGAATATTACCACTATTTCAGGCGATAGTAATATAATTACAGGCTCCGGAAGAGCTCGTATAATATTACCAATGGGCACAGAAATTTTTATTAATGATGCTTTATTTTGCCCACGGTCTAAAAGGAACCTACTTAGCTTTAAAGATATTCATTCCAATGGGTTTCACGTTGAAACCGAGACCGAAGGTGGTAAAGAATACTTGTATCTAACTCGGATGAGTGGATACAGAAAACAAATTATGGAAAAGTTACCATCATTCTCCTCCGGGTTATATTATACTTACATAAATGTGAGTAATAAACATGTTGCGATGAACCCGAAGTTCACAAACCCGGAAGGTTTTCAATCATGGCATGACCGTTGTGGGTCACCCAGGGTCGAATATGATGCGCCGAATATTAACTCATTCAATTGGACATTCATTAACAAATCGTGGGCTCCCTTCACCCACCGATTATGTATGCGATGCGTGCGCTGAGGGCAAATTAATTGTACGGCCGTCTCTTACTAAAGTAAAGGTGGAATCTCCTATATTTTTGCATAGAATTCAAGGAGATATCTGTGGGCCTATCCACCCCGCATGTGGACCTTTCGGGTACTTCATAGTCCCGATTGATGCTTCAACGCGATGGACATACGTTGACCTGTTGTCAACACGTAATATGGCTTTCGCAAAATTACTCACTCAGCTAATTAAATTGCGTGCACAATTCCCCGATTACTCGATCCGGAAGATCCGATTAGATAATGCTGGTGAATTTACGTCTAAAGCCTTTAATGACTATTGCATGGCTATTGGGATAGACGTGGAGCATCCTGTGCCACATACTCATACTCAGAATGGCTTAGCGGAATCTTTAATCAAACGCCTGAAAATGATTGCTAGACCGTTGCTGTTGAGAGCTAAATTACCCTTTAGTTTATGGGGACATGCGATATTGCACGCTGCATCATTGATAAGAATTCGACCCACTGCATATCATGAATACTCCCCGATTCAACTTGTACGTGGATGTGAACCCGATGTTTCCCATCTGCGAATATTTGGTTGTGCCGTATATGTTCCTATACCACCTCCACAGCGTTCCAAAATGGGGCCTCAACGTCGACTTGGTATTTATGTGGGATATGAATCTCCATCTATTATAAAATACTTGGAGCCCTAGACGGGCGACTTGTTTTCTGCCCGGTTCGCCGATTGTATATTTGATGAGGCACATTTCCCGACATTAGGGGGAGAAAGCCCGAAGCTTAAAGAATGCCGTGAAATTTCCTGGAAGGAAGATCAATTGAATTATCTTGATCCACGTACAAGCATGACTGAACTTGAAGTTCAGAAGATTATTAACTTGCAACATTTAGCAAGTAAACCGCCAGATGCATTTACTGATCATAAAGGGGTGACTAAGTCCCATATTCCTGCAGAAAACGCACCACCTAGAGTGGAGATCCCCTTGGGACCAAAAATGTCTGATGAGCCTAGTCAACGCCGGAAGCGTGGACGACCCACGTGGGCTAAAGACATAAATCCGCGGAAAAGAAAAAACATTCGGTCACCCAATGCGCCTCCCGCAAAGGAAAGCAATCCCGGTGAAATTAGTGCAGCTGCCCCAAATAACAATTCCGGGAATACGGAACGGCCAAATCCTATTGATTTGGGAAACTATGAGGATTTGGTTGATGTTAATATAGAGGTTGCAGTAAATTATATGAACACGGGAGTGAGATATGATAGAATTACAACTGTCGTCGATGACTCATTTGCCTCCTTAGTAGCGCCGACTGTCTCAAAAGATAATCTGAATCCGTAACCAAAATCCATTCTTGAATGCCAGAAGCGTTCGGATTGGAATACATGGAAGGAGGCAATTAAGGCAGAACTAGACTCGCTTAATAAACGTTGTGTTTTTAGACCTATTGTCCGAACACCCAAAGATGTTATCCCCGTTGGATACAAATGGGTGTTTGTAAGAAAATACAATGAAAAGAATGAGGTGGTAAGATATAAAGCGAGACTAGTTGCCCAAGGGTTTTCGCAGAGACCCGGTATAGACTTTGATGTCACTTATTCTCCCGTAATGGATAATATTACGTTCCGTTATTTGATCAGCATGGCAGTAAGTATGAATCTAGATATGCACTTAATGGATGTTGTGACTGCATATTTATATGGGTCACTTGACACCGATATATATATATGAAAGTCCCCGAAGGATTTTCGATTCCCCGGATGGGAAAGAATGAAAATCGCAACATGTACCGTATCAAATTGCAAAGATCATTATATGGTCTTAAACAATCGGGTCGTATGTGGTACAATCGGCTAAGTGATTACCTCCTGAAGCGGGGATATGTAAATAATGTAATATATCCGTGTGTGTTCATAAAAAGGTCATCAAATGGCTTTGCCATCATATCCGTATATGTGGATGACCTGAATATAATTGGAACCCCAAAAGAGCTCGAAGAAGCTCGTTCTTGCCTAAAGAAGGAATTTGAAATGAAAGACTTGGGTCAAACCAAGTATTGTCTTGGCTCGTAGATCGAGCACCTCCCGGAAGGAGTTTTATTGCACCAGTCTAATTATACAAAAAGGATATTGGAGACATTTTACATGGATAAATCTCATCCTCTTAGCACACCAATGTTGGTACGTTCACTTAAAGTGGACAAGGACCCATTTAGGCCTAAAGAGGAAAACGAGGATAGGTTAGGACCTGAAGTTCCTTACCTTAGCGCCATAAGAGCATTGTTATATCTTGCAAATTGCACCGGACCCGATATTGCATTTGCAGTAAATGTTCTAGCTAGACACAGTGCCAATCCAACCCGAAGACATTGGAATGGCGTTAAACATATCCTACGTTACCTTCAAGGAACTGTTGATCTTGGTTTATTTTACCAAAGAAACAAAGATTTAACATTGGTGGGATATTCAGATTCGGATGCTAGCTATATGTCCGATCCTCATAATGCCAAGTCACAGACTGGTTATGTGTTCCTCTGTGGAGGTACGACAGTTTCATGGAAGTCGGTAAAACAAAGTGTAGTTGCTACTTCCTCAAATCATTCTGAGATTATTGCATTATTTGAAACCGCTAAAGAATGTGTTTGGTTAAGAACTTTGATACACCACATTCAAGATTCATGTGGCTTGTCCTCAGTTCATGATGCCCCCACTATACTTTTTGAGGATAATGCGGCTTGCATTGCACAAGTGCATGATGGATTTGTCAAAAGTGATAGAACTAAACATATTTCACCTAAGTTATTTTATCCACATGAGCTTCAAGAAAAAGGTGAAATAGATATTCATCAAATTCGCTCTAGTGACAATCTTGCAGATTTGTTCACTAAATCCCTACCTACTTCCACATTTGAAAAACTTGTATATGGAATAGGGATGCGTCGACTTAGGCGACTACTTCAATCAGGGGGAGCGAATTAACCATCCTCGAAGGATGGAACCCGGAAGGTTTATGGCTGTACTCTTTTTCCCTTTGTAAGTTTTTTTCCCATAGGGTTTTTACTTGCCAAAGGTTTTTAATGAGGCAGCCTACGTGCAATGACTATTACAATGAGGGGGAGTATTATACACACTGTACTCTTTTTCCCTTCGCCGAGTTTTTTGTCCCACTGGGTTTTTCTTGGCAAGGTTTTTAATGAGGCAGTTTAAACAGTGTATAATAAAAATGGTGAACATCCAAGGGGGAGTGTTATAAACATATTAATTATATGTGGATGCTTCACCTTTCACCATTACCTCTTCCAATGTATGTTACAAATACATTGATGTATATTGATGTACATTGATATGGATTGATGTTGCACCTTTCACATCCCATGAGCGGTTTTTCCTCTCCCAATATAATATACCCTCTAGCCTATAAATAGAGGCTTTTGTAAACTTGTTGAGGGATGAAAAAGAGTTAACATTTGCTCCCTACTTCTCTCTTATCTCTTCTCTCATATTTCAAGTTGGTGTTATGTTTATGAGTTGATTCCAAAGATCGCCGTTTACTTTTACAACAACCCCAAACTAATTTGTGGGTCACCAAAATCCCAAACTAATATGGATTTCCATATGGACTTACCTTGCCAATTGACTTATTGCCATTTATCATCTAGCTCGATAATTTTACGGTAAAATTTGACGAAAGCTAGTGGATGATACCATGAGTGTACCAGTTAGGGTTTGGTAACCTAGAAATTAGTTTGGGGTAAATTGATCATAAGTATAATAATTTGGGATTTTTGATAACCCAAAAAATATTTGAGGTAAATTTATCACAGGTAAATCGGTTTGAATTTTTTCATGACCTTATATCATCTACTTATCAACAAATAAGGTAACATATATGTCTTACTCAAAAACACATTATGTGTAGTAAAACAATGTGGAAATTACCGAATCTTGCAATTCAAATCTAACGCGAGAAAAATAAATGATCGGAGAAATTAACGAGGAACGAGAACTTCATAGATTTATGTGATTCGGTCTAAATGTTGATACCTACTCCTTTGGGAGAGCCGGTTGCCAAGAAATTCCCTATGAATCTGCTGAATAAAGACTTTATAATTGCTTAATCGCTCAAAGAAAAACTTGCAAGTGTTATTTCTAAATCTCTCATAGATAACTTATTCAGAATACTCACAAAGGGAAAACCTTAACATTTTTATAATTTGCTCAATTGTGAAATAATTGAGTAGAATTTTGCTTTTATATATTCTTACGTGACTTGCTGACTCAAACTAGGAATCCAATTCCAACGTGGAAAGTGTTTGAATTATTTCTTCCTTATTCGGACACCAAACCACCATTTATATTCGAATTTTGAATTGCTCCTTAGGTCAGATTATTTTCATGGGCTCAAACTCGAGATGCGATTTGACAATTTTCTATATTAGCTCAGCCTTCATTCCAAAGTCATAGCTCTCATCATCCATGATGGCTGTCCCAAATTCTCGATAGGTACTCAACCATCACGGACATCTATCAAGCCGAAGCCGAGCTCATATTTGTCTAGAGAAATAAGCTTCTTTAAGGTTCTATCATCTTCTAATAGGCATAAGTATACTATCGGTGCTATAACTTTTGTATGGTGGTCACTTGATCGCCACAACTTTCAAAACATTCACTTAAGTGCCATAAATTTCAAAAATTGTTCACTCAAGTGCCATCGCTAACGTGGATACCGGAAAGCTGATGTGGCAAGCGGGAAAGCTAACGTGGCATGCCGGAAAAGTTGACGTGAACGCCAGAAAAGTTGACGTAGCACTTAAATGAACGAATTTTGAAAGTTATGGCACTCAAGTAAATGCTTTTTGAAAGTTATGGTACTCAACTAAACGTTTTGAAAGTTATGACACTCAAGTGAACGCCATACACAAGTTATGACACTCACGGTGTACTTATCCCTCTCCTAATACGTTGTATCTAACACAGAAATTTCGATCACCAATAACCACAATTCTCCAATATAAATCTGATTTTAACCGATCACTCCACACCATCAACCAAGTCATTTTAACCACATCACCTCTTCAGATCCTTTCTTTTCACAATGTTTTCTACCTCAGTCGTCAATGAAATCGTGATATCCCTTAATAACCCCTTTCAACTCACGGCATACCTGATAGAATGAAAGGTACAACCACTCAGAAACCGGACATCTTCCAAGTTCCCTATGTGACCCTGATTCGTAAACCCAATTTTCGCTGCACAATCTCAATTGCATCCTCTGAAACATAGCCCAACGTCTGTTGTCCCCAACAAAGTCAGGAGAATTCACTTCACGTTATTTACAATTTTTACTTGAACTAGGTATACATTCTCTTGGTTGCAAGTGAAAGATGAAGTGTCGATGGGTAAATTGCCTTGATGGTCATCTGTCGTTCCTGTAACTTTTGAAGTAGATCATGGTGTTCCTATTTTTTTCACCTAAGTGTTACTGAACTTTGATTTTATCTTCCATGCAGTCACTCTCTCCGAGGTCCGACTTACGACTCACTAGAAATTCTAATCTATAAGCTCAAGAAATTTGGCCAAATGGGGTCGACAAATTAGTCATCCGAAAAGCATACTCTTAAACTCAGAGACATAAATCAACACAGTCTGCCCCTAAGATTCCAAGAAGCAGGCAGACACAATTATTTATCCTATAAAACACGGAGGCGATGTTGGGGGATTCTCCTTCAGACCATAGCAAAATGGTCTCTTATCATGTCGTGCGTCTGGGCTAGGTCAAGATTGTTTCTCTTGTCCACGCCACTTTGCTTGTCAGAGGCAAATCTGGCAAAAGTATAGATAATTTCATAGCCTAGAACACGAAACATCTATGAATGGGTTAAACTAGATGGTTATATAGCTGTGTAGAGAGAGAGAGACAGAGAGCACCACAAACTTTTTTGTGGACCGACAGGGGATTCGAATGCTGCCATTAATGAAGGCGACAAAACCTTCGATTCCCCACTGATCTCTCCCTCTCTTTGTCTCTCTCTTTCACACTCTCTCAGTCAAACTCAATGTTTTCGACTCTTGTATCAATCAGTGACTGAAGCAATAGTGAATCATCTTCCCCAATATAATGCAGCACATACCCTCTTCTTCGCATCACCACTCTTACCCATCTCTCTCTCTCTCTCTCTCTCTCAATGGATTATGACTATCAAACAAACACTTCCCTTCATCTCAGCTTGCCGAACAACCAGCCCAATCTGGATCTTCTCCTCGACCCGTCGTCCTCCTCCTCCTCGTCGCCCCGTAGCCCATCCGAAGTGGCCCGGATGTTCTCGTGCAACTTCTGCCAGAGGAAGTTCTACAGCTCGCAGGCGCTTGGCGGTCACCAGAACGCGCACAAGCTCGAGCGCACCCTTGCCAAGAAAAGCAGATCGGAGCTGAGCTCGGCCGTCAAGGCCCATGCGACGGCGGGGCGCTCACCATCGGGATCCAGTCATGCCGTTCGTGTCCGTCAGCGCCACCATGAGCTCGCGGGTGGCTTTCTCGGAGACGCGGGCTACGGAGGGATGCGAGAGATGGCGAGGTACGGGTCGGCTCCGAAAGGGTATCGTCCAGAGAACCCGCATCAGGAAGAGTTTTGTCAGCTTGATTTGTCCTTAAGGCTCTGAATCGATTATTTCGAAAAGAACCTAAAGAAACAAAGATTAGCATTCAACTCTCGAGTCTTGTTATTAGTTATATATTACTTTGCTGATAGCTTTTCGCTTCTTCGGATTGAAGAACAAGTTAGAGTTGAAGTAAAACGTTTCAAAGCTGATCAATGGAAGGAATTGCCTTTCTCCTTTTTCCCTTTGGTTTTCTTCCATTTTAGAATCTGTCCCGGGACAACCACCTTGCCACACGGGTTCGTCCGGAAAATTACTAAAAAAGTCATAAATCTATTATAATTGTGCTAATTCATTACTAAATTTTTCGCATTTGTGTTAATTCAGTCCTTCCAGCAAGATTTGGTGGGCTGGTGCAAACCTGGATTGCGATCAGCCCGGACAAATTTTGATAATATTTTGAATTTTCTATATTTATATATATATTTTATTTTTTATACTTTTTCTTCATTTTTGGCTTAGGACCGGCGAGGGCACGCGATGGGAACGATGGAGCCTATGAATACGTAAGATTCTATTTGAAAAATGAAGCCCTCGCCAAATTCTGAAAAAATAAAAAGTAAAGAAAATAAATAAATAAAATAATTATAAAAAATAATTAAAATAATTAAAAATTGCCACGTCGGTATCGGTCGTGCCACGTTAGAGGCGGTCAGCCAAAGTTGGCCGGAAGGATTTAATTGGCATAAGTACAAAAAGTTTAGGATTTAATTGGCAAAAAATAGATTTAGAACCTTTACAAAAAAAAGAAAACAAAAAAATAGATTTAGAATTTTTTAATTGGTCCAATTATAGATTTAGAATTGAATTTGCATAATTGCAATAAATTTAAGATTTTTTCGGTAATTTTTCCTGTGTTGAACGGTCCATGTGCTCAAGGTCGCTGACTTTACTTAATGGAAAGTAATAGATGATAATTGAATGCTTTTATTGGAACTCATATGCGCAAGCCATTGCTACATGAATCGGGTGTACGCACTTTTTGTTCATTGAGGCTATTAAAGGACTCGTCCAGTTGAAAAGCATAAATAAACAAGGACTTTATGTACGCAATCCACCTAATAATTTCTGTGAACCAGCCATACATCAAATTTCGAGTATATACGTAAAAGCTACACAAAAGTTTTGCCCACATTGGCAGCCAGGAGGTGGGGCCATCACCAAATTATTTCCGATATAACATTTTTATTTTGTAAATACACACATGATTGCTGAGACGTAAGCTAATAAAGTCTGATTACTTATTGGAATATCATAGTGTTACGATCCGATTTCTCCTGTGTCCTCGTAAGCTATAGAGTGAAGTTTTGTGACAAGATGTGAAGAGTACATGATGCAAAAGGAATGAAACAACTGATTTACTGGAGTGCCGTTAGGATGCTGTGCTAGGAGTCCTGGAGTGGAACGAATGCCATCTTAGAGGATATCTAAAGACGGTGTTGGCTCCCATACACAAATTGATTGGGAGCTGATGCGGCTCTCCCGATGAGATTATGGCGGGCCGAAACCAGTTGTTGTTATGTAGTGTGATTTATGTGTCTCGCTCGAGGGATTGGCTACCCGTGTTTAATTAAGCGTGGTACAATTTGGTGTGAGGGATGTGCTTCACTACACTGTATTGGTGATCGATAGAAGGAAGGGTGACCTAGTATTCTCGGCTCATTAGGTGTCGCACGGGCTTGTCCTTGGCCATGAAACTGTTAGCCCGTAACAATAGCGACGAACACAGATTAGGTACGGAACGCAATCGCATTCTAAACCTTTCATTAGTTGAAATGAAAATTTAGAATTACTTCCGAAAAGTCTATTAGGTCATTTTGAAGAGAAATACTACAAATACACGATTGCAACAATGGAGAAGTGGCCAATGACGCAAAGTACCCGCCAAGTGCTTAACCTCAAGATCTGACTAAGGATATAAATTAAGACTAATAAAGCTCAAAGCATAAGCCACGTCACAGGTCTCGTCAAACCCAAAGGTAAAAAGCTGAGTAGGCGTGAGACTACCCAATTTTAAGCCAACGAACATCTAACACGTGACAGATATTCGAAGCAAAGTTGTCAAAGATCAAGGAGAATGGACCATTTGCTTGCCTGTGGAAAATGATTTTCACGGAGCTCATCAAGGCGGACAGTGGGTTCGTACACACGCGTTGTTAATTATGTACATAAGAATTTAACCAAGCAATGTCATATCGAAAACTCTTTCGATCCGACCCAAACTCGATCCGATTCACCCATTTTACACCTTTACGAAATAGCAACATGGAGATGTTTTCCCTTCCTTGTGCATTATCGAACCCACGGACCTACTTATTTTAATTTTTGCAGGCCATTTGATCTCTAAGTGATGAGTTAATTTTCAGATAACATTTAGAATTTCATCATTGACTTAAGAAAAGATTGGTGGGCTACTCCCAGAACAATTTAAGCATTCGAATGATTGTAGCTCACGTCAACCTACGAAAGGGAAGATTAGGCCAAAGATATGGGATGGAGTTTTTCTTTTCTTTTCATCAATTGAATTTTACTTGTCATCTTGATTTTTAATTTCGAAACTGACATTCCCGGGCCGGCCCGTCAGCCCGCCTAGTAAAGCATAAAGACAACTGTTGGTCAAAGGAGCAAGAAGATGCTAATGACCAATCAAAAATGACATCTTCATGACATCCATCTTGGTTTGAAGGCAGAAAATAGGGTGTTACATGGTGAACATAGCCAAACCCACAAGCCAGTAAATCCTTTTATTTTGATCAGTTTCCTTTTATATAATCACTGATCGGTTGTTGGAACTCAATTCGATCCATAGAATAAGGCTCAATAAATTCAAATGAAATATATATCCAAAGCAGCTTCCCAGCCTTGAAAATCATAATTTAAGGTGAGTTGATCGCTTGTTTTGCTTGCAAAAATGAATGAATGAAAGAATATAATGTTATTGATGAAAATGTTCAGGCATAGACTGTTGTTGTTGATGCAAACATTTCCATTTGACTACTTCTTTTAAGCGCTACACATAATAAACCTGCTCTAGTTCCTTTTTTTGGTCAGAGTTACCACCTTTTACACTTTTCTAAGTGCAATACATTTCGAATCAACAAGAGTCATGCGGAACCATAGAGAAAACTTACATCTAATATGCTCACATGACCAATTTGCTTGTGACATTATCAGTTCAGTCCTTACGAGCTGATATATTAGAATTTCGGAAACCTGAAGAGATTGAAAAACACATCAAGAATCACAAAAAGAGCAGGTATTAAATTTTCCAAAGTTGGATGAAATTTCATTGCGGGGAGATGTTGTGTCTTCAACCGTTTTCTTCTCGTTCAGAAAGCTCACAAGAAGATTTTATAGACATCTATGCACAAAGCCATTGCAACGAAATTACCGCGTACGGACAAAGCTGATGCCATGGTCGAATTTTATGAACTGGTCCGTACCTTATTTTCTAGTTAAGCGATAACTGGATCTTGTTGAGCTGAACCATGACAGTTTCCATGTCCATTCTTTCCTCAGGCAAGTCCTTTGAACATTCTAACCCCAACTCTAGAATCGATAAGACTATGCTCTCGAGTTTCCAAGGCGTCGGATTTGCATGGTTCGTGCTAAGGAGGTCGCTATCCACGATGTCAAGCACTCGGTCTGGAATTGCTGCACCTACCCATTGCCTCAACCTCATAGCCGCATCGAATATTTCATCGGTTGGCTTCTTCCCAGTAATCACCTCCAACAACAATATGCCGAAGCTGTAAACATCTCCTTTTGTCGAGACTTTTCCTTCCAAACCGTACTCCGAAAGGGTCATAGATTGCGAAATAAGAACATCAAGGATTGATCTTTTTCTTTTTTGGGACATAAGTAATAAGATCGAGAGGCAAACAAATGTTAATATATCTCAATTAAATTGTACCATTATATCGGCAATCAAAGGCTTGGATTAGTCAAAATTCGACGAATGTACCTGGAGCGATGTAACCAATCGTGCCGAGAGTTCGGGTTTGTGTTTCCAGCTTGTTCTCAGCCAAAATCTTCGCGATTCCAAAGTCGCAGACTTGTGCGATCAGGTCCTCATTTAGAAGAACATTGCTAGGCTTCAGATCGCAGTGCACAACTGGTTCCGGTTGGCCATGGTGGAGATAATCAAGCGCCGCAGAGACGTCGACCATTATCTTCACTCGCTGGTGGAGACCCAAGTTGTAGTTGTTGGAGTAAAGCCACTTCTCCAAGCTCCCATTGGGCACATATTGCAGCACCAGCGCCCTCATATCGGCGTTTGTGCAGGTGGTGATCACTTTGACTAGATTCCAGTGTCGGATCTTGCGGAAAACCTCGCATTCTGCATCGAAACTTTTCAGGGCGCCTTCAATATGGAGATTCAGTACTTTGACCGCAACGTCTGCCCCGTTGGCTAGAGTCCCTTTGTATACAGAGCTAAAGCTTCCTACTCCGAGCAAATTGCTTTCGCTGAAGTTGTTAGTACCCAAGCAAAGCTCCTGATATGATATCGTCGGGTGGTCAATTCCAGGCGGGTTCTCCACCGAAACTGCAGGTTTTTTACCAGTGTTCTGACGCTTTCTAAAAAAGCAAATGACAGAGACTAAAAGAATAGCTGATACTATTGGCAACATAATGTATAGTAACCGGAGCCGCTTATCCCTTGATGATTTCTTTCCGTTTACGTGGCAAGGTGGGACTTGAAAGGTTGCATTTCCACAAAGTGCTTCATTTCCAATGAAAGAGAGAGCCGAAAAATTTCCAAAGGGACCTCCATTAGGAATCTTTCCTGATAGCTTATTAAAGGACAAGTTCAATTGTTGCAGATATGTAAGTCCTTCCATGGACTCCGGTATGGCGTCTGATAACTCATTGTAGGAGAGATCGAGGAAATCCAATCCTTTGAGGTCGCCAATCGATTGTGGTATGGATCCTTGAAACAGGTTCCTCGAAAAGTTGAGAGAAGAAAGGCTCTTCAACTCCTGGATGGAACTCGGAATGGCGCGGGTAAGTCGGTTCCAAGAAAGATCGATGCTTTGTATAGCTGTCATTTTCCCCATGTCAAGTGGTAGTCCTCCATTGAAAGAATTGAGTGACAGATTGAGGAAGATTAGTTGTTGAAGGCTCCACAGACTTACCGGTATAACTGATGTCATGTTATTCGAACTTACAAGAAACTTTTGAAGGCTGCTCAGGTTTCCAATGCAATTCGGGATCGATCCCGATATCCTATTTTGCCGGAGCAGCAACTCTCCTAAATTTGCCAAGTTGCATATCTCGTCGGGGATCGGTCCTTCGAGATGGTTGTTATCAAGATGCAGCCTTTGCAGGCTTTCTAGTCCTCCGATTGATGATGGGATGTTGCCGTCCAGATCATTATCACTCAACTGTAGGAAAGTCAAGTTCTTCAAGAAACCCATTTGGGTGGGAATGTGACCTCTTATTTGACAACTGGGAGCGAATAGAATTTGTAGGGAACTCGAGAAGTTTTTGATAGATTCTGGTATGGAGCCGCCAAGCGGATTTTCTTCCAGAACCAAGGTTTGCAGTGTTTGGCAATTAGATAAAGCAGAAAGAAAACCCAGCTCTGAACCATAAGTCTCACCTGTTAGCTGATTTGACTGAACGGCGAAGTGTCTGAGGTTCTTCAAGTTGCCCAAACTCATGGGTATCGGTCCACTGAGTTGATTGATCCCGGCATCGAAAATGATTAGGTTTGAAAAATTTGAGAAATACTGCGGGATGTTGCCGCTAAAGCCATTGTTTGCCAGATAGAGTTTTTCCAATTTCGGAAGGCTTAGTTCGCTACTTGAGGGAAGGCTTCCGGAGAGGGAATTGTCCATCAAAGAAAGCAGTTGTAGCGAAGAAACGTTAAAAACCTCTTGAGGCATTTCACCCGTTAGCAGATTATCCTGAAGGCTCATTTCATTCAGATTGACCAACTTGCCAATCTCACTTGGAATGTTACCTCCGATGCTGTTATGTTCTGTGTACAGCAAGTGCAAGCTTGACATGTTACCGATGGCTCGAGGAATTGTGCCGGTCAAGTTGTTAGTACCAAGATAGAGCTCCTGCAGCTTTTGCAAGCTGTCTATGCCTCGAGGAATGCTTCCCTGAAAACGATTGAAGGACAATGACAATACGAGAAGCTCTTCGCATTGGGTTAGCGTCTCTGGTAGCAGGCCACTGAATTGGTTATAAGACAGCAAAAGCCTCTGAATGGTAGGCCAACGATAGCAAAGATCGGAGGGAAGACTTCCAGAGAGATCATTATACATCAACATGACACTCGTGAGCGATCTATTGAAAAGTGCCGGAGGAATCGAACCTGTAAGATTGTTCATGACCAAACCAATGACCTGCAATGTGGATATGTTGCCCAGGAAGCTCGGAATTTGACCCCGTAAGGGGTTGTGGCCAAGAAACAGTTGTTGCAACTCAGGGAAGGTGCCAAATTCTCTTGGTATGCCACCTGTTAGCTGGTTCCATGCGAGTGACATCACTTCAAGATTTTGGCACTGGACTAAGTTAGGAGGAATGTTTCCTTCAAACTGGTTCGATTGGAGTATGAGTTCTTTCAGGCGGTGTAAATGACCAATCTCTATCGGAATTGTGCCGTAGAAACTGTTGTTGCGAAGATCAAGAGAAGCCAGGAAAGAGAGATTGCCCAAGTAAGGAGACAGTCTTCCCTGGAGACCCATGTAGGAGAGGTCCAATGCCACGACTCTCTGCCTGCGGTTGCTGCAGACGACGCCAAACCATTCGCAGGAGTTTGCTTCCACGGTCCAATTGCCACCTTTGACCATGTTCATCGGGTCGACTTTGATCGCAGATTTGAAGTGGAGGAGAGCATCTTGATCAGTGAAGTTGCTGGAACAAATGGCGGGCTGAGACATCAACAGGAAAGCTAACAGAAGATCGAGAAATGCTAAAAACATGAACTTCTCCATGATGAACAGAGTCACTCTTGATTGCATCAATGGACACTTCGCTAGTTAGGACGCGTTCTTAGTATTCATACCAAAACCTACCGTATGACTGTCCCAGAATGGTGTCTCTGCGGAAAAAGACAGCAGGTTGCTTTCCAATTCGAACGACATGACAAACTACATGATCCAGAACTGAACGGCATTATACTGTAATGGGATGATCATTGACTTTTGGGGATGATCCTACCGCACAATCAAACAATCATGCGTAACTCCGTAGATGGCCCGTTCTTTATGTTTACGCGCACCCACACGCGTTTATTTTCTCTGTGAAGGTCCCATGAACTTTTGACTAAAGCTCCGAGGCACGGATTTGATTGTGTCAACAAGGAAGAATTGTTGTGCAATCTTTCCAACTACTAAGAGTTATTTCTTTTTTTTTAAAACATATTTTAGAAATTAGGATAAGAATAGCATGAGTGCCATAATTTTCGTACCGCGCTTACTTGAGTGCCGTAACTTTTTTTTTTCGCTTACATAAGTGGCACATTGAAGTAAAATCGATCATTTGGGTGCAATTTCTGGCAAATCTCCCTACATGAATTTTTCACTTAATTTTCCATTCCAACATGGAATTGAAAAAAATAAAATAAAAATACAAAAATTATCCACGTTAGCGCCGGCGGTATCACGTATGTCGATCGGCATCCACGTCGCATTTTTCCAGCAAGGCAAATTGCCGGTCACGCTTAAGTGATCAATTTTTCAAATTTGTAACGCTTAAGTGAGCAAGTTATTTCAACCAAAAAGAAAAAAAAAAGTGAGCAAGTTATGGCACTCTTACTCTTCTTATCCCGAAAAGTTGTGGTATAATCTATAAGTTGCTGTCTTGAAAGCGCCCATATATTTTTGTTGTTCTAGGAAGCTGGATTTCTCTTTTGGTCATCATACCAAATCTCTAAGCAGAACTATATCCACGGCTTTGTATTCATTGTCCTGCCCTTGCGAATGATCCCAACTTATTTTCCAATCTTCAATGATTTGGCCCCAAAAAAAAAAAAAAATCCAGAAGGCTATGCAAGAGATGAAGTACTATTCTGTTCCAAGCCATGTGTATAACACGTGCAATATTTTAAAACCAATGCGGCTAGGCGCAAAATCATAACATTCCGTGCCTAATAATATGATTTTTTTTTCACTATAGGTTAATTGTAACAAGTGCTTTTTCTACAAGTGCAGGTCAATATAAAAAGAAGTATTGTGAAAAAGATGACCGGTGATTTATTTTTATTTTCAAATAGCTTTTTGGTAATTTGTCAATATTTTTTTTAATGAAATCACCAATTTTCTTTGATAGTTTGCAAATTACCAATATATTGTATTGTCTTACAAATTTTAATTGCATAACGCTTTAAATTTACTAAAAATTACCTTAAATTACCGACTTAAATTAGAGCGACTTGCTAACTTTTGTCCGACTAAGTTCCCAGCTAGTTTTAGAGTACCAACATCTAATTATTTCCTTTAACATACCAACTTTTCAATTGACCTAGCAACTTTTATTTGTCTTGATTAATAACCCTTTAAATGTACATACTGTTTTTAAGGATTACTGAACTAAAACCTTTTTCCAATTAAGTTTGGGATAAGAACAAGAAGAGTGCGATAACTTTCATACGCTGCTCACTGAAATGCCATAACTTTTTTTTTTGCTTACTTAAGTTCCACATCGGAGTAAAATCGATAATTTTTTAGTGCCATTTTTGGAAAATCATTGTACTTGGATTTTTTTTATTTAATTCTCCATTCCAACGTAAAATTTAAAAATAAAAATAAAGAAAAATATTTAAAAATTTACATAAGTTGTCTAAGTTAGTGCCGGCGGTGCCATGTAAGAAAACGGGCGTCCATGATAGATTTTCTGGCTAGACAAATCGTCGATGACACTTAAGTAATCCACTATTTAAATTTGTGGCAATTAAGTGAGAGAAAAAAAAAGTTATGGCACTCAAGTGACCGCCATAATTGCACTCCTGCTGTCCTTTTCTCCCTAGAAATTTATACACAACACAAGATGTATTACTACCCTCATTTCATAAAGTTTTGGAAGGGAAAGAAAATGGTTACATTGAGGGGAAAAGAACACTATAAGTATCATAACTTTTGTACAGTGCTTATTTGTGTTGACACCTAAATTTTGGCCATCCTTTTTAGTCATTAACCTTTGCATAAAAATTAGGGATTAACTTTAGTCCTTACAAAAAATAATTAAATCGTCTTGCATATAGTTTGCACTTAGTTCATTTTATTTTATTCTATTTTTATAGCATGCATGTAGTTGCATTCGATCGACGATGAACGAGATAAAACATATTGGACCAAAAAAGTGGGCGGAGAAAGAGGAAGTGGGCAGAGAAGTTGTTACACAAGGGGATTTGATCGGATTTGTCGGTTTGCAAAGAGATCATGCGGAACCAGAATTGACATTTTTTTTAAAAAAAAGATCTGGAAGTTGGAACGAAAATATTGGAGCGGATCTATTCAGTAAGGTCAGAATATTTTGAAACCAAAAAGATACAATCGTCATCTTGGCTTTTCTTTTAGGGTGCCCTATGCCTATAAATAGGATACCTTAGCACACGTTAAAGAGAGAGAGGGGGCGGGGGGTTGGGGGGGGGGGGGGGGCGGCGCTGGCTTTGACAGTGTTATCGTGCAGAAAAGAGAGGGAGTTTCGTCCAGCTAGAGAAAGGGGATAAGTGCAGAGAGAGGGAGTCGTCCAGTGAGGTCCACGAAGAAAAAGTGAGAGCTTGATGAGGGAAAAAGTGCAGAGACGGAGGAGAGGACCACTTCGTTCAACGAGGTGAAGTGCGAAAAGTTTCTCCTCAAAGTGAGAAGTCTGAGAGAAGTCAAAAAGAAAGGAGAGAAAAGAAAAAGTCAAACAAGAAAGGGAGCTCTGTTAGGTTGAAAAGAAAAAATGAGCTCTTGGAACATGCGCGAGTAAAAATACATGAGCTTGACAGAGGGAGGTCTACATTCATTCAGAAAATTCACAGAAAAACACACGTCCTTGCTGTTTTGCTGCGGTCCTTTGGTTAAAAAACTTGCTGTTCGGTGAATTCTCGGTGACAAAAACACTTTTGTTTCCTTCCCCTTACCGCCGAAAGTCTGATGCAGCTACAAACCGAATGCAAGTGATTATCTGGCCGATCAGTCCAAGGATTTCGTCTACAAGATCGTCCGAGTTCGGTCTCAAATAAAAAAAAGCAACTTTGTGAGATTAGGTAAATCTTATACCTTTTCGTCATTTGAATATTTGCTTGTCGATTGTACGTTATTTTGCATATCAGATAAAAATCGTTTACTAACTTGCCATGCTTGAGGACATATTGCATACCATGTGGAGTTTGTTTGGATGATTAGGACATTTTGGAGACTACTTCACGTTTTTTCTTTTTATCTTTTATTTTTTAAAATTTTGTCCAGAAAGTTGTCTAAAAAAAGAGAGGGCTAAAGTATTGTGGCAATGTTTCAAGAAGAATCGGGTGAGGTGTTATTCGCCATTTTGGAAATATTGTGTATTTAGAGTTGAATATGTTTGAGTATCTTGATATATCTCTCGCCAAAAACAAAAGATTGCCACAGTTTTGAAACTTCAAGGATTCTTGCACAATTTGAAAATTATGATTTGATTGGGATATTCTTGGGGTTTTGGTGATAGTCAGTTAATTCAAAAAAAAAAAATTTCTGCTGAATATATTCAAGATACTCAGGATATCAAGGAAAATCTTTCAAAATGTAATCGATTAGGAATCTTTTCTTAATCCGCAACTTGCCACACAAGCAAGGATTTGAGTTCAATCTTAATCGTAGGATTACGAATTAAAGATTGACTCAAATATTCACGAAATGTTTTCAAAAATCGGTTGAGATATCCACTTTCTTGATTGATTTGATTGGCATAATATCTTTAGAATGAATATTCTCTTGCGTGATATTTAAAATTCTAAAAGATATTGCATTACATTTTGGATAAATTTGCATCCTTAAATTAAAATCATGTAGATATTTGCACGTTTAGTTCAATTTTAGAATAAGTTAATTTAGATTTGCATTTTAGGATAGAATCAGCATATTTGAGTAGATTTTCATGTCTAAAATAATTTATCTTTAATATGTTGGGGATTAGGCAAACTTAAACCCTAAAATAAGTAAGATAATTATCTTTAGGCATATTTTTATTTAGGGTCATTCATTAATCCGAAAATACAAAAATAAAATAAAATAAGCTTTATATGTCATTTGCATGCTAGGTTTAGATCATATAGAATTTGCATGTTTAGGTCTTCAATTAATTCGTAAGACATGTAGTCAATTTAATTAGACCGTAACATCATTTGTACATTAGTTTCATTTAATTACATGTCATCTAGGTTAGTCAATTAAATTAATTTCATATGCATGCTTAGGTTTTCCTTGCATTTAATTTAATTCCTTTGGATCTTAGATTAAATTCATGCATTACATATAAGTTAGTCTTTATCCCACTAAAAAGCAAAAATTCAAAAGTGAAACAATTTGTCTTGGCGTATGCTTCCTGCAATTACCTTGACTTCTGGATGTTCAATTAATTGATTGTGCGATCGCATGATAACCTGTGTTAGTGACTTAGGTTAAAATCAATTAATGTTGCCTGACAAAAATTTTTCATGAAATAAAATGGTACCGAAAGTGCATTAGAGTAATCTAGCGTAATCAAGTCCCCGGACTTAGAATCTACGATCCGTAGAAGTAATTTAGTTCTCCCGCTAATTTACTTAGATTTCTAATAGACCTACCAAAAACGATTAGTGGCGACTCCAATTCAAATATCTTTGCATGTTAAGTTGCGATTTGGTATGGACTTGGGAGAGTCCGAGTTAGGTTAGTCGAATAATTGACCCGATAATCTATTAGCCTAGAAACCTGATTTTTAGGTCGCGACAGCTTGGCGACTCCACTGGGAAGCGACCCTTGATTCTTTCGAAATAAAATTGATTAATTAATCACTTTAGTTTTCGGAAGAATTAAAAGGAACCTTAGTGGACTTAGGCCGATAATTTCATGAAAAATTGCATTTTTGTTTGCCAATTGGACTCCGGGTAAGTTCTTAACCTTGTGTTAGATGGTTTTGGAGATGGGAGATATAAGGGGTGGAGCGTGTGGCTAACCCCTTTGTTTTGCAGGATTGGAGTTTGGAATTTTTGTGATTACTTCTTGCAATTTTTAAAGCTGTGTTTGCATATTATTTGTTGCACGTGATTAATTGCTTTAGTACTACACCACCCAATAACCCGTGGTTGGACCCGAGCCACTAGTTTTAGGATGGTATTGAGATTGGTTCTAGCGTTCACCGTGGGATCATGGTTGAAAGTTAGTCCAAATTCAATCCCGAATCTTTTTCCAAAAATGAGTTTCCAAAATTAGAACTCATGCTCGGTAGGATTACCGAAGTAGGAGTTATAATTTTTAACTAGAGAAGCCGAAGTGAAATGACCCGGCTAATCCTGGTTACATCGTAGGATTACAATTAATCTTGATTATGTGCGCGAGATTGACGCCTTGCCGCAAGTCTTTCGCTTCAATTTGTCAACCTCTAGGATAGATAGAATAAGGTTAACTCACAAATCATGTGCATGTCCATGTGATTATTTATCTTCCCATCCTATGATAAAGTATGCTCCTGAACTTTATCTTGTTTTATATTATTTTGGATCGGTCCATGATGTTTAGATTTGTAGCACGTGATCTATAGACAATGGGGCATTCGGATCTCCGTTTCGTGTACGTTCCGAAGGCCGAGTTGAAGCAGATGTGGAGTCATTTGAAGACCGATGCACAGAATTACGTCCTTAGCCATATGGGTAATATGTTGCCACTTTTGGACATCGGATTACAAACCAGGGTTATGCAAGTACTTGCATATTTTTGGTGCCCGGATATCGCTACCTTTATTCTGGGTAAGCACGAGCTCACTCCGGCTTTGGAAGAATATAGCATTGCCATTGGAAAACCTTTAGACAGTGATTCAATTCATCCTTGTGTGGGAATTGATCCGGTTCTCTTTCTTGCTGAATTTTTGAAAGTTAGCGAGAATAAAATGAGAAAAATTTTGAAAGAAAAATGTCAAATGTGTCCTTTCTCATTTCTCATTGAGCGTTTTCATGAAAGCAATTCATACTTGCGATGTAGGATTTTCATTCTAGCTTTCTTTGGGCTTGTGATTTTTCCACTTCAAAAGAATTTCATCAATCCATCCATGGCTTGGATAGTTACGCAAATTTGTAGTGGAATGAATTTCATTAATGCTATCATAGTTGAAACTTTCATATCCCCGACTCGTTTCATAAAAAAGGAAGATAAGACATTCCATGCTTCACCTGAACTTTTGTAAATGTGGTTTTTCTCTCATTATGTTGAGTTTGGTTCTAAGATGATTATACCTCGAATAAGTGAAGATGAAAATCCAATTGCAAAATTTCAAGAACTGCAAAGAGATTTTAAAGGATTGTCTCATTCTCAATGGATTGATTTACTTAAAGATCCGAGTCCTAAGGTTTTCTTATGGCAAGCTATATGGTTCCGAGTCTCTGAGGCCTGTTTATATCACGGTAAGCGGAAGCCCATACCCTTGTTGGGTATTACGGGTGTAACGAGATATCATCCTCTTCGCGTGGTATGGCAATATGGGGTTTTGCGGGACATTCCACCACCACTGGGGCCTGATGCTTTTTAAGTCCAATTCGTTGCAGTTGAAAAATATGCAACCAAGCTCGGACATATCGATCAAGTTTGGCTCGAGTCCAAAACTCACCAACTATTGCTACCCGAAGCGGAGCTCGAGGGAAAGGAAAGGCTTTATCACGCTAAAGCTCGGTATATCCAGCGCCATTTCATACCAACCCATATGCTCCCGAAGTTCCCATTGATGCCCGTGAAGCCCACTCGTGAAGCCGAGATCGAGGCCCATGAGAAGAACGTACAAAAGGCTAAGAAGCAAATGGAGACCTTAGCTAAGGAAAATGCACGACTTCGGAAAGAATTGGAGGCCCGTTCGTCTATAGATCGTGTCCTCACAAAGAAGAGAAAAATGACTTGATTGCCATGTTTAGGAGTCATTGTTTTGTTCTTAGTTAGTTTCATCTTAGTTGTAATTATGTTTCATGATTTTCCGGGCTTTTCTTGTAATAAAGGTTACTGTTCGGAATGACCTTCTAGTCTTCCATAAATGTTATTGATTTATTTCATCATCAATTCGACTTTAAGTTCATAAACGTGACCTTTTTTTTAATCACTTTTCGAATTGATATGAATTTTCTCGTGAGGATGGACGAAATTGGAAATTTCCTGATTTAGTCCTTTATTTCGTTTTGGGGTTTAGAGGATGTCATGGACCAACTCCCTATTTTTACTTGTTATATTCATTTCGATCAATTTTTTTTTTCAGGTAATTTACTACGGATCCTCCACATTCTTATAACACCCGATCGGTGACAAAGAGAAGGATGGGCAATCAGGTTGAGATTGCGGCCATGATCGATGAAAAGCTGAAAGAACACATGAATGCAACGAATGAACATATGGCGGTTACCACGTCTAAGATGATGAATGATTTCATGGCCAAGCAGCAGCAAGTCAATGTTGGCTCTCAGGCCGAGATTCCACCTCCAACCCGTCAAGGTCGTCGCCCCGACAAGGCTCATGCAGTGGATACCGACCCAACTTTTCACTTGGATGATGTCATTTTGACCGATACTAGTATATCTCCGGCAACCCATGTTCATCATCCACCCTTAAATGATGAGAATGTCAAGTTCTTTGGCAAAGCTCGACCGAGGTTGTGAGAAGTGGAGGGGACTCAAAGTGTACCGCCTGTTGATCCGTCCATTTTCGCCCGGGTTCAAGTGCCTGAAAAATTCAAGATGCCGACTTTTGATAAGTATGATGGCACCTCAAACCCAATTCAATACATCGAGATGTACCAGGGGCACATGAGCAGATATATGTCTAATGAACCTCTAATGATCCAAACTTTCCAAGCAAGTTTGAAGGATGCCGCGATGAGGTGGTATACTAACCATCAAATTAACCGGAAGGACTCGTGGGAAGATGTGGCGAACCTTTTCGTCAAGCATTTTAAGTTCAATCTCGATGTCACCATTACACGGGAAGATCCGAAGAGAGCTGAGCAAAAGAAAGGCGAAACTCTAAAGAAGTATGCTACTCGTTAGAGGAATATGGCGGGACAGATTATGCATGAGCCATCGGAGCGAGATTTGATGAAGATATTTGTATCAACTCTCCCGCATGCAGTCCATTCACGCATGCCGATTATAGTGGTCTGGACTTTTAGTGAGCTCATTTCCATGGGAGAGGAAATTGAGTCCAGCCTCAAGAAGGGGTGGTACGGTAAGTCGGGTGCATCTAGTAAGAGATTTTCCGGTAAGAAGGAGAAGGAGTCCGTCCCCGAAGTCAACATGACTTATGCACAGAAGGCACCAGCTCAAGCCTCGAAGTTACAATTCACTACCCAGCAGCTGACCTCTTATGGGCAACAAGGCCAGCAGAACCCACACCAAGAACGCAAACCTCGCCAGTTTACTCCACTTCCCGGGACATTATCTTAGGTGCTGGCGGTAATGAGGAAGAAGAACTTGCTGAGTTCTGAGCCACAAAGATCTAACGCTGCCAGCTATGCGAGGTATTATCCATCAAAGAAATGCGATTACCACAGAGGTGAGGTAGGACATTCAACAGATGATTGTTAAGTGCTTAAACATCGAATATAGGATCTACTTAAGATCGTAGTATTTGTATTCCATCCAACCAGTAAGCCTAATGTCCAGAACAATCCACTCCCCGATCATTTGGGAAGTGTAAATGTAGTCCTTAGCCAGGGGCGAAGCGTGTTATAGGCTTCAAGATTCCTTTTAATGATATGTTCAATGCTTTAGTTCGGGCTGGCTATTTTTCGACTAGTGAGATGGTATCACTTCATGAGGTAGAAAAGAGGGTAGATGAGTTGATTAGAGATAGGATGATCGGAATGACTGATGAGTTTGGAGTCGTGGCCACTATATCTCAGGTCATCATTGACTGGGACGAAGAATTGGCGATAATGACTAAAGATCAAGTTAAGTTGGACCCCGAGTTAGCTGATATGCCTCCCCTCAAAGATGCTTCTGATGATGACCTTGGAATTGTTATAGCTGATGTTTTAGAGGAGTTGGTGCTAGCGTCGCCTCAACCTTATCCTTATGAGAATGATAAGATGGTTCCCTGGTCATATGACATTGATTTGATAACAAGGTCGGGGCGTGCTTATGCTAATAATCAACCGGCCAAACCAGATTCTGAGAAAGAGGCGAAAGAATTCCTGGACGTGATTAAGGCTAGCGAATATAGTGTGGTCGATTAGTTGAGGAAGCTGCCCGCACAAGTTTCATTATTGGAACTCCTCCAAACATCCGAGAAACATCGAGGTGCCCCGATGAAGGTTTTGAGCGAAATCCATGTGCCCGAGACGATCGAGGAAGATAAGTTGGAGGGCTTTGTAGGGGCAATTCTTCTTAAGGATCATGTACCTTTTTCTGATGAGGAGATTCCGATCGAGGGATGGGGTCACAACAAAGCACTTCACATTTCGGTGAAATACAAAGAAACTCATATGGCTAGGGTACTCGTAGATAATTGATCGGTTCTGAATATATGTCCATTAGCTACTCTTAAGCGGCCGGGAATTGATCCATCCACCATGCAAGCCGCCAAGACTTCAGCCCGAGCCTTCGACGGGGTTAAAAAGGAAGTGATGGGACAGATTAACCTAGAACTACAAATCGGACCTTACGATATTCTTTTTTAGGTGATGGATATCCCTTATGCTTTCAATTTTTTGTTGGGTCGGCCATGGATCCACAACGCAGGCGTGATGCCCTCTAGCTTGCACCAGAAAATCAAGTTTGTAGTCGAAGCAAAGCTGGTTACGGTTTTTGGGGAGGAGGATCACCGAATCTTCAATGCAACATCTGTCTCTTATATAGAGCCCGATCATGTAGAGGAGGATAGCTATCATTCATTCGAGATAGTTCATGTCATTCAAGCTTCTCCCGACACGTCTTTGCCCTTTCCCGAGGTTTCTAACGTAGCTGTCATGGTGGCGAAAGTCATGGTAGGTAATGACATTGAGCCAGGCAAGGGTCTTGGGAAAGAAGGTCAAGGCATTTGCGTGCCAATTGAGACGAAGGGACAATCTCACACAGCTGGTTTAGGATACCATAGGTCGAGAAGCCATGGACGAGGCCGTGGTCATCGTGGAGGCCGAGGAGGAGCAGGTCGAAGTCCTTTACCACCGCCTATCAATCATACCTTTCGCTCAATCTGGAGTAGTAGGGGGTTCGAGCCGTTAGAACCAAGTCCAACCGAGGATGATCTCGGGCTCATCTTTCCCGAATGGCCCCGTGCAATGACTTGTCCGCCTAAGAAGAAGTGTAAAGCAATTCTGGTCACCTTGTTCGATGATTCTCAAGACTATCGGTCGTCAAGTGTCTTCAAGAAGCCCGAATCGAAAGCCGTGGGAGCGGACACTAGTGATGGCATACCCTTCCTTCTTGGTTGTTTTGCTGGAATTTCCATCAACGCAATTCTTGGAGGACCACCGGAGGGAATGGGGGCCGGCCCTCAAGAGTAATTTCTGCATTTTCCCCTGCGTGGGAATTTTTATTGCTTTCTAGGATTTCCTTTTCCTGTTATGCTTTAGGATTTTTTATCCAATAAGATGTAATTAATCGATTCAATATCAATAAAATTACATAAGTTTTTATTACGGTTTTGGAATCTTGTTGAGGCACACCAAACTAGCCCGATGACGATAACCAACAATTGAATCAAACTGTCGTCCATATTAAGAACTGAGGGCTGGGCTTCTTCAAGACTTCTTGTTCCACGGTCTTCGAAAATAAAATTCTTTAAACAAGATAAACGATTTTTGAAGCTCATACTTGTTTAAACCCTGTTTGTTTTTCCGATCCCACCACTTTATGTTTCGGGGGCAAACACGAGGAGGGAAATGCGGTGGATCCAGATATATGCCATGTCGACGATTTGGACGATCTCCAAGAATCCGATCTTGATGTTGAAGAAATAAGACTGAATTTTGACAAGCACGAGACGGCCAAACCTTTGACAGGAGAAGAGATTGTCTCAATTAACCTTGGTAATGCAGAAAACCCCGGAGAAGTTAAGATCGGGGCACACCTTCCCGATGATATGGTTGAGCGTCGGACTAAACTCTTGAAGGATTACCAGGATATCTTCACTTGGTCCTACACGGATATGCCTGGTCTCGATCAATCGATCGTCAAACACTGTCTACCGACCGATCCTTCGGCTGAACTCGTGAAGCAAAGAACACGGAGCACTAAGCCAGAGTTGGCACGGAAGATCAAAGAAGAGGTTATGAAGCTTCTCGATGTGGGATTTATTGAGACTACCAATACTCCGATTGGATTGCTAACATTGTCCCGGTATTAAAGAAAGATGGTCGGGTTCGGGTTTGTGTTGACTATCGAGGCTTGAACAAAGTTAGTTCTAAGGATAATTTCCCACTTCCGCACATTGATGTGCTTGTGGATAGCACAGCCGGGTTCGAGCTATTTTTATTCATGGATGGCTTTTCGGGGTATAACCAAATCCTTATGAATGTGAACGATAAATTGAAGATCGTATTCACCACCCCGTGGAGGATATTCCATTATAAGGTAATGCCCTTTGGCCTTAAAAATGCGGGTGCAACCTACCAACGAGCCATGGTCACATCGTTCCATGATATGATGCACAATGAGATTGAGGTTTATGTCGATGACATGATCGCAAAAACTAGACGTGGAGAAGATCACGTCAAGACCTTGACAAAGTTGTTCGACGGACTCCGGAAGTTCGGGTTACGCCTCAACCCAGCCAAGTGCGTCTTTGGTGCCAGCTTAAGAAAAATGCTTGGGTTCATTGTCAACAACAAAGGTATTGAGATTGACCCTTCAAAAGTGAAAGCCATTTGCGAAATAAAATCTCCCTCTTCAGCGAAGGAAGTTCGAACCCCGATGGGCGGATCGAACTATATAGCTCAATTCATTTCCCAGTTATCCGAGACGGCCAAGCCTTTCTTTAAACTTATCAAGAAGAATGCGCTGGTTAGATGGGATGAGGAGTGCGAACATGCATTCAACAAGCTTAAACAATACTTGATGAATCCGTCGGTGCTTGTTCCACCGACTCCAGAGCAACCTCCGATCCTCTAACTTATGATTCATAGCGAGTCTCTAGGTGCCATGCTTGCTCAAAAAAGTGAAGATGACGGAAAAGAGTGTGTGATTTATTATTTGAGCAAGAAGTTCACCGCATCCGAAATGAACTATTCTAAAGTAGAAAGAATATGCGTAGCACTCGTATGGGTACTTCACAGGTTGAGGCAATACACTTTACATTACCGGATACTACTTGTAACGGAGTGTGATCCCAACAAGTACTTGCTCAATCGGCATGCTTTGGTTGGAAAATTGGCAAAATGGCAGATTCTTATCTCAGAATTCGATGTTCGGTTCTTGTCTCAAAAATCAGTCAAAGGACGAGCAATTGCTGATGTCTTGGCCTAAAATCCTGGGGCAAATGAAGATCTGGGCCCATTAGAGGATAAAGTCATGCCAATTGATGAGTATGTGTGGACCATGTATTTTGATGGGGCCGTAAACTCATTAGGATCGGGTATCGGGGCAGTTTTAATATCTCTAGGCAGACATCATTATCCTATGGCAGCAAAGCCGATATTCCCCCGCACGAACAATATCGCTGAATATGAAGCATGTATCCTTGGTTTACAAGCTGCAATTGAAATGGGAGTAGCTCGACTTAAGGTGTTTAGAGATTCGGCCCTCATTATTCTTTAGACCGTTGGTAAATAGTAAACTAGAGATGCCAAGTTGCAGCCCTATCACGCCTATTTAGAGGAGCTGGTGGAAGAGTTTGAAAACATTTCGTCCGAATACTTGTCAAGAACTCAAAACCATTTTGCTGATGCTCTAGCTACGTTATCAGCAATGCTGCATGTCACGAGTGGACTGGAAGTTGAGCCTTTAAAGATAGAACTCTTGCAGAAACCAGCTTATTGCATGGCCACGACAGAAGAGCCCGACGGCAAGCCATGGTATCATGATATCAAGGTATATCTTCAGACACGGGAGTTTCCCGAGAACAGTACCGCATACGACCAAAAGTATATCAAGAAGATGGCGTTGAAGTTCTTCTTGAGTGGGGAATGCCTATACAAGCGGTCCTATGATTCGGTTTTGTTGAGGTGTGTAGATTCAACCGAAGCTGTTCGTCTAATGCTAGAAGTACATGAGGGGGTATGTAGTCTACACATGAACGGTCAAATGCTAGCAAAAAAGATAATGAGGATGGGTTATTACTGGCTCACATTAGAGAGTGATTGCATTCAACATATCCGGAGTTGTCATAAGTGTCAGATTTATGGAGATAAAATCAATGTTCCTCCGAATGAATTACATCAGATGTCCGAACCATGGCCATTTTCAATGTAGGGCATTGACATGATCGGCCCAATCAATCCTAAGGCATCAAATGGACATCGATTTATCCCGGTCACTATCGATTATTTTTCGAAGTGGATCGAAGCTATGTCCTATCTTGCGATCACAACCCAGAATGTAGTGAAATTCGTTCGTTGAGACATCATTGCTCGATATGGTGCACCCGATACCATAATTACTGATAATGGGTCGAATCTGAACAATAAATTGGTGGGTGATTTGTTCAAGGAATTCAAGATTAAGCATCTGAATTTTTCTCCATATCGCCCACGGATGAATGGAGAGGTTGAAGCAGCCAATAAGAATATCAAGAAAATTTTGGCTAAAACAGCAAAGAATTATCGTAATCGGCATGAGAGATTACCCTTTGCACTTATGGCATACCGGACTTCTATCCGAACATCTACATGGGCAACTCCATATTCTCTTGTGTACGGTATGGAAGCGGTTTTATCTGTTGAAGTTGAAATTCCTTCGTTACGTATTCTTTCGCAGGTACAATTGTTAGAAGCGATTGGATCCAAGCAGAGATTGGATCAATTGAACATGATTGATGAGAAAAGGTTTAAAGCTCTATGTCATGGCCAATGCTATCAGCAACGAGTTGCTAAATCTTTCAACAAGAAAGTCAAGCCTCGACATTTTCGGGTAGGCGACCTTGTCTTGTGGAAGTTGTTGCCAATAGTTCCTCTTCCGGAAGGAAAATTTGCTCCAAACTATAGCGGCCCGTACATTGTGAAGAAGGTTCTTCCAGGAGGTTCTTTGATTTTGGCCGAGATGGATGGTCATGTTTTTTCTAGTCCAGTTAATTCCGATTCTATGAAGAAGTATTACACTTGATTTGTACTCACTCTGGCTTTGCTTTTAAATAATCAAGTCTCAGATTGAATTTCATAAATCAATTAATTTGCTTGTTTTGCTGGAGGAAGGCATTTGATCAGGCAATCTATTTTTGTCCTAATGAAATGATCATATTAAATGAGAGATGTCATAATGATGAAAGGCAAGCCATTCCCATACACTTCCAGAATATTAATCCTAGTGCGAGTTGAGTGAAAATTTTCGCGTCGACAAGGTAAAGAGTTATCTCGAGAAAAGTATGACGACCAAAGTGATGAGAGTCATTCATTTCTGCTATCTAAACAATACAAGTTATCCTTTGCTTGACCCCTTTGAGTGAAGATTCATTTCTTATCCTTGTTAGGAACAACCCCACATTGGGTCAATATCTCAGAAATTCAAAAATGGTTAGAATTTTTCTTGCTTTCACTTGCATCAATCTTCAAGCATATTTACTCTATGCAAATTCTATGTTAGTTTGAGTGCCTTAGATATGACGAGGAGCATTTCTTTCTATCTCGCTACACACTATACCCTTTTGCATACCCAATTTGAGCGGTGGATTCATTTCAACCGATTGGTGATCATTCCCATCGTGAAAAAATGAAATTAGCTCAAAGCAAGTTCAAAATGATTTGGGACAAGTGAAAGAAGCTCAGAAGAAGTCAAAGAAAGGGTGCAAAAGGACTCCATCAAGCAAAGTTCTCTCTCAAAGAAGATCTCTCTCTAAAAAAATGAATGAGAGAAGAGAAACCGAATTCTCTTGAAAAAGAAAAGAGAGAAAGTCAAGAAAAAACTCTTCAAAGAGAAAATTCTCTCTAAAAAGAGAGAGAGAGAGAGAGATCTCAAAAAAAAAAAAAAGAAGGAAGGGAAAGAGAGAAAATCTCTCGAAAAAAAAATCAAGGAGAGAGGCCTCGAAAAATTTTGTTGTGCAAAATTGCTTCTCGGAAGGAAATCGGTTGAAAGGATCCCAAAAGGAGTTCGCAAATTGCCGAGCAAAAGTCTCGCAATGGAGGCCCGATAAATGATTACCAATCCCTAGTTTCCTCAAATGATACCCCTCTTGATGAAAATAGGCCATTCATTTCTAACCTACCCAAACCTACGTTACAACCCTTACCGAAGTCTCTTCAGATTAGGGCACTTATGTTAACGTAGAGTTCTAAATGCTTATAAATGTTGCTCGAAGAAGTGCAAGCAAGATTTTTTCTATCTCATTTTGCGGGGTTCTTGACTTGTAAACCCGAAGCAACGTATGATTTTCAAAGCCATGACTCTTATGAGTCCCCATTGTTAAACCCTTGAACAAATTTGCATTTCAATCATTTAAAAGACCTCCCGGATTAGTCAGAGCATACTGATTTCGAGAATATCTAGACCCTCGTCAAGCACGATGAAGAGAGTCAAGTGATTCTTTTACCCGTATCAAGGGACGGGTCAAAAGCCTTCATTGAGAGCGAGTGGAAAGTCCTTTTCGATTGAAGGTCCTTCATTTAATGTGATCAAATTGTCAAAAAGACGAAACTGTTTTCTCATTGATAAATTCCCATGAGAAGCTTGGTAATGCAAACAGATTCATGAATTCTGTTTTCTTTCCCTGTGTGCGTGTGTTGTTTTAACCCTGTCTCGGGTAAAAACAAGTGCAAGGCTATTAGCTCTATCATTTTTGATAGCAGAAGAAGAATTTAGGTACGTCTCCTAAATTATTCTTCATTATTTCTGTTTTTGTGTCTACCCAATGGAACAGGTAGCACAATCCATTTCGTGTTCACCCAGTAGAATAGGCAACATGATTTCTCCCGTATGTTCACCAAGTGGAATAGGTGACATATTTTTTGTTTGCCCGGTGGAACGGGTAGCACAATCCATCTCATGTTCGCCTAGTGGGATAGGCGACATGATCCCTCTTGTATGTTCACCCAGTGGAAAAGGTGGCATATCTCCTTGTGTCTACCGAGTGGAACAGGTAACACAATCCATCTCATGTTCACCCAGTGGAATAGGGGACATGATCTCTCTCATATGTTCACCCAGTGGAATAGGTGACATATTTTTTTGTCTACCTAGTGGTATAGGCAACATGTTTCTCATTTCTTCAAATGGTTTTTTAAATCACATCATGCATTGTTTCGCATCCGTCGGAAAATACAAAAATGACATGTGCAATCATGTACCTTGAGAACCTACTTCTAGTAGAATAGAAGTTCGAAGATCAAGGGAGTTCAAGCATTATAAAGCTTCCCCTCACTTGGACGCTTTTTGTATGCGATCCGTATGTAAGGCTGTTTTACCGCTCCGCATGAAGTAAGAAGCCTTAGCATATGTTCCTTATTGTTTGCATTTTGCATATCATCCATCACTGCATTTGCAAATTGGGATAAAAATCCAGCAAAAACAAAAAAATTCATTCATCATTTGCATTGTCAAAATTTAGGCTCAATTTTGTATTTGAGCGAAACCTCTACGAGCCTTCACTCAAAGAGGGGCAACTGTTGACACCTAAATTTTGGCCATCCTTTTTAGTCATTAACCTTTGCATAAAAATTAGGGATTAACTTTAGTCCTTACAAAAAATAATTAAATCATCTTGCATATAGTTTGTACTTAGTTCATTTTATTTTATTCTATTTTTATAGCATGCATGTAGTTGCATTCAATCAACGATGAACGAGATAAAACATATTGGACCAAAAAAGTGGGCGGAGAAAGAGGAAGTGGGCAGAGAAGTTGTTACACAAGGGGATTTGATCGGATTTGTCGGTTTGCAAAGAGATCATGCGGAACCGGAATTGACATTTTTTCAAAAAGAAAGATCCGGAAGTTGGAACGAAAATATTAGAGCGGATCTATTCAGTAAGGTCAGAATATTTTGAAACCAAAAAGATACAATCGTCATCTTGGCTTTTCTTTTAGGGTGCCCTATGCCTATAAATAGGATACCTTAGCACACGTTAAAGAGAGAGAGGGGGGGGGGGGGGGGGGGGGCGCTGGCTTTGACAGTGTTATCGTGCAGAAAAGAGAGGGAGTTTCGTCCGGCTAGAGAAAGGGGATGAGTGCAGAGAGAGGGAGTCGTCCAAAGTGAGGTCCACGAAGAAAAAGTGAGAGCTTGATGAGGGAAAAAGTGCAGAGACGGAGGAGAGGACCACTTCGTTCAACGAGGTGAAGTGCGAAAAGTTTCTCCTCAAAGTGAGAAGTCCGAGAGAAGTCAAAACGAAAGGAGAGAAAAGAAAAAGTCAAACAAGAAAGGGAGCTCTGTTAGGTTGAAAAGAAAAAATGAGCTCTTGGAACATGCGCGAGTAAAAATACATGAGCTTGACAGAGGGAGGTCTACATTCATTCAGAAAATTCACAGAAAAACACACGTCCTTGCTGTTTTGCTGCGGTCCTTTGGTTAAAAAACTTGCTGTTTGGTGAATTCTCGGTGACAAAAACACTTTTGTTTCCTTCCCCTTACCGCCGAAAGTCCGATGCAGCTACAAACCGAATGCAAGTGATCATCCGGCCGATCAGTCCAAGGATTTCGTCTACAAGATCGTCCGAGTTCGGTCTCAAATAAAAAAAAGCAACTTCGTGAGATTAGGTAAATCTTATACCTTTTCGTCATTTGAATATTTGCTTGTCAATTGTACGTTATTTTGCATATCAGATAAAAATCGTTTACTAACTTGCCATGCTTGAGGACATATTGCATAACATGTGGAGTTTGTTTGGATGATTAGGACATTTTGGAGACTACTTCACGTTTTTTTTTTTTTTATCTTTTATTTTTTAAAATTTTGTCCAGAAAGTTGTCTAAAAAAAGAGAGGGCTAAAGTATTGTGGCAAAGTTTCAAGAAGAATCGGGTGAGGTGTTATTCGCCATTTTGGAAATATTGTGTATTTAGAGTTGAATATGTTTGAGTATCTTGATATATCTCTCGCCAAAAACAAAAGATTGCCACAGTTTTGAAACTTCAAGGATTCTTGCACAATTTGAAAATTATGATTTGATTGGGATATTCTTGGGGTCTTGGTGATAGTCTGTTAATTCAAAAAAAAAAATATTTCTGCTGAATATATTCAAGATACTCGGGATATCAAGGAAAATCTTTCAAAATGTGATCGATTAGGAATCTTTTCTTAATCCGCAACTTGCCACACAAGCAAGGATTTGAGTTCAATCGTTAATCGTAGGATTACGAATTAAAGATTGACTCAAATATTCACGAAATGTTTTCAAAAATCGGTTGAGATATCCACTTTCTTGATTGATTTGATTGGCATAATATCTTTAGAATGAATATTCTCTTGCGTGATATTTAAAATTCTAAAAGATATTGCATTACATTTTGGATAAATTTGCATCCTTAAATTAAAATCATGTAGATATTTGCACGTTTAGTTCAATTTTAGAATAAGTTAATTTAGATTTGCATTTTAGGATAGAATCAGCATATTTGAGTAGATTTTCATGTCTAAAATAATTTATCTTTAATATGTTGGGGATTAGGCAAACTTAAACCCTAAAATAAGTAAGATAATTATCTTTAGGCATATTTTTATTTAGGGTCATTCATTAATCCGAAAATACAAAAAAATAAAATAAGCTTTATATGTCATTTGCATGCTAGGTTTAGATCATATAGAATTTGCATGTTTAGGTCTTCAATTAATTTGTAAGACATGTAGTCAATTTAATTAGACCGTAACATCATTTGTACATTAGTTTCATTTAATTGCATGTCATCTAGGTTAGTCAATTAAATTAATTTCATATGCATGCTTAGGTTTTCCTTGCATTTAATTTAATTCATTTGCATCTTAGATTAAATTCACGCATTACATATAAGTTAGTCTTTATCCCACTAAAAAGCGAAAATTAAAAAATGAAAACAATTTGTTTTGGCGTATGCTTCCCGCAATTACCTTGACTTCTGGATGTTCAATTAATTGATTGTGCAGCCGCATGATAACCCGTGTTAGTGACTTAGGTTAAAATCAATTATTGTTGCCTGACAAAAAATTTTCATGAAATAAAATGGTATCGAAAGGGCATTAGAGTAATCTAGCGTAATCAAGTCCCCGGACTTAGAATCTCCGGTCCGTAGAAGTAATTTAGTTCTCCCGCTAATTTACTTAGGTTTCTAATCGACCTACCAAAAACGATTAATGGCGACTCCAATTCAAATATCTTTGCATGTTAAGTTGCAATTTGGTATGGACTTGAGAAAGTTCGAGTTAGGTTAGTTAAATAATTGACCCGATAATCCATTAGCCTAGAAACCCGATTTTTAGGTCGCGACAATTTGAGTGCCTTTACTTTTTTTTTTTAATCACTTGAGTTTCATAACTATTTTTCGGTCAATTGAATGTCATATGACTTTTTTATTGATCACTTGGGGATAAGTACACCGTGAGTGCCATAACTTGTGTACGGCGTTTACTTGAGTGCCATAACTTTCAAAACGTTCACTTGAATGCCACAACTTTCACAAATCGTTTACTTGAGTGTCATAACTTTCAAAAAATCGTTCACTTGAGTGCTACGTCAACTTTTCCGGCGTCCATGTCGCCTTTTTCGGCATGCCACGTTAGCTTTCCGGCGTGCCACGTCGCTTTTTCGATCCGCCACGTCAATTTTTCCGGCGTCCATACTAGTTTTTTGGGGTCCACGTCAATGATTGCACTCAAGTGAACAATTTTTGAAAGCTATGGCACTTAAGTGAACGTTTTGAAAGTTATGGTATTCAAGTAAACGCCGCACAAAAGTTATGGCACCGATAGTATACTTATCCCGATCACTTGAGTGTCATATAACTAAGAAAAAAAGAAGAAGATTAGCATTCAGCTCAAGAGGCTTATTTTTAGCTTTATTTTATTGGTTAGAAGTTGCTGATAACTTTTTGGCTTCTTCGGATTGAAGAACAAGTTGAGTTGAAGTAAATGCTTTGCTGACCAATGGAAGGTATTGCCTTTCTCGCTTCCCTCTGGTTTTGACCCTTCGGAATATGTCCGGGGACAACCTTGTCCTTCACGTGTTGGTCGGATAAATTATCCAAAAAGTTATAAACTTATTAAAATTATGTCAATTCAATCTTAAGGTTTTTGATTTTTGTGACAATTCAATCATTTTGGCCAATTTTGGCAGGTCGACGTTGATGTGAACGTTCGATCGATACCGACATGTCAATTTTTAATAATATTTTAAAAAAAATTTGTACTTTTTTATTTTCTTTACATTTTCTTTTTTCTAGCTTACGATCGGTGAGGCCGTCGCGACCCTCGCCTAGACTTGGCGAGGGCCACAACGCCCTTGCTTGACCAGATTTTGCGAGGATGTCGCGGCCCTTACCTAGTGTTGGCGAGATTCAGCCGTTGACCCACACCGGCCCTGTTCCAGGGAAAAAGAAAAAAGTAAAGAAAAAGATTATAAAAAAATTATTAAAATTATTAAAATTATCACGTTAGTGTCAACAGTGCCATATCAGTGTCGATCGGTCAGAGTTGATCGAAAGGAATGAATTGGCATAATGTAAAAAGTTTATAATTCAATTGAAAAAAAATTAGGACTAATATGACACAATTATAATATATTTAAGATTTTTTTTCGTAATTTTTCCGTGTCGGTCGGTCCATGTGCTCGACCTGGTTGACTTTACTTTATGGAAAGTAATAGATGATTGGCTGCATTTGGGAACCCACTTGCAAAGCTCTTTGGACCTGTAAAGTCTCTTAGCCAAATGCTAGAGTGTTTGGCAATTATTTTTGAAGAGCCCATTTCCCAAATGTTAGCATTTCCAATGCTTTCTAAAGGCCTTTAACTCAAGGCTCCTCCTTACCTGCTTTAGCTTTCTAGCTTTCTCGGCATACAAAAAGGCCGAGTTAATGAATATTTTTAATTTCCAATATTACCCTCATTCAGTCTTCATAATTCAACATTTACCCTTTTTAACCTGAAAACCCTTGCATCTGTCGCTTTTCTCCTCCTAGGCGGAGCTCGCTCGCCTCTCTTCTTTCCCCCCCGAACGCAGCTCAGCTGGTGACATCGCTTGCCTGTACGCTTTCGGTCGCCTGGTTGATGCTCGTCGCCGATCACCTGGTCTACGGTTGCACCACCGCAGCAAATCCATTGTTGCGAGGTTCGCCGAGGTAGCGCGACCCCCGCATTACCGTGCTTGAAGAAGATACCCCTTGAGGCAGAACTTCTATGCCAACGTGTGCCCAAACGTCGAGAGCATCGTGCGCAATGCCGTCTGGCAGAAGTTCCAGCAGACCTTCGTCACTGTCCCTGGTACTCTTCATCTCTTTTTCCATGATTGCTTCGTCAAGGTATTTCCGATACCCCGTGATTGAATTTGAAGACCCATCTATTCATTTTTGTTCGGGATTAACCCATTTGTGTTTTGGTACTTTCTTTGGATAAGTGGGGTTGTGACGCTTCGGTGATCGTGGCGTCCACCGCTAGCAACAAAGGCGGAGAAGGACCATCTGAACAACTTGTCGCTGGCCGGAGACGGGTTCGACACCGTGATCAAGGCGAAAGCGGCCGTCGACGCGGTCCTGAGCTGCTGGAACAGGGTCTCGTGCACCGATATCCTCGCCATGGCCACCCGAGACGTCGTCGCCCTAGTTGGTGTGCTAATTTCTCGCATTAAATAGTTTCGAGTCATCGCAATGCCGATAATTGGTGCCACATTCGTTGCTCTAGAAATCTTCTTCATCCTAAATGCGACGACCATGGAAGCTCCGAAGAAATGGAACGTCAACTTCACGAAGCACCTGAAGCAGAAGCTGAAGCTGAAGCGCAATGTCTATCACGACGGCTTCCTCTCTCTTCGCAACTCCACGGACAAGGCACCTTTGTTTCACTACTAATCTCTGCCACTAATGTTAAACTCAACCCAATAAGCAATTTAGTTGCATTCGATATGGCTCGGACATGATTTGGTTTGTTTAGCTAGTCTATTTCAAAATGCAGTAGCAATCGATCCATTACCGTTTTTCCCTGAATTTAGCTTGCTCAAGAGTACTGAATGGCAATAACTCAATGCTGCTTAGGATTATGAATATGTCTATCATCACGGATTGTTATGTTTTGTGCTTTTGGTTGTAATACTCTCCGTCGTTAAGCTTGTTCTCAGTAGATTAGTCCATGCCCTGATCAATGGTCGGATATATGATAAGTAATGTTGTATGATGGCAGGGAACTACTGTTAGAATTCATGATTTTGGTGAATGATGAAGTTGTTCGTTCCATGGAGACACTGATGTTCAATGCTTATTTGGTTGGTGTTGTGCCTGAAGGAGGGCAAAGTGCATTGTTTTTTGAGAGCCTGAACAATTGTTTTTGTTTTTGGCAGCACATGGTACTTTTGATATTGTGCTTGATTGAGGATATTACTGGTCAAGTAATACAAAGTTTTTAATGGAGATGGAAGAGTGCAAGGTATCTAGAAGTAGATTGGGAGAGTCTGCTTACTGATGGTGATGTTGTAAAATTTGGGATTGTCTTAGTTGAATTGGAGAAATAAAACTGTCATTTTGTCTGCCTTGGGTGCATATGTTCCGTGTAATTCGCAGTATTGCAGCTATCTTAGATTAGCTGCTCTTAGTTTTACTTTGTTTTGACGACTTTGTGGCGTTATTGTGGTATTTTGGTAGAAAGATGTTCAACATGTTGCGCTTGACTTTGCCAAAGCATTTGGGGTATTGCCTTTCTGCAAGCCTGAGTTAATGAATTGTGGAGACTCTGCTTTGTTTGATGCTAGTTCCTTTATTTTTTTTATTAAAGCGAGAGGATCGTATTCAACTCTCTTTCTTTTGTATGTCAGAATTTGGTCAATGCAATGACACAGTTTAGAGGAATGAAAAACCAAGAGAGAAATTGGTTGAAATCTATGGTGAATTGAAATCTTTCTTTTGAAGTGATGTATTGCCTTTTCTACAAGTTTTTTTCACTTGAAATATGTGATGGTTCTCATTTACAACTGATGAAATCCGTATGAATGGTTACCGGCAATAGAGAAGGTTTCCGTATAATGCCACCATTTATGCTTTGGTGTTGGCGGTTTTGATAGATTGAATCCAAGAGCCTTCGATGTCAAACTTAGACGGTTTATCGGTGCCTTCAACAACAAAACTAGATGGGTATCTCTATGAGGCATGAAGTTTGCATATCCACAAGTCCAGCTTGATGTGCATTCAGATAGTTGATCTCATGGGGCATATAATCATTCAAAAGGGATCGAATCGGTTCTCTGCGGAAGAAATTCATTGTCTGTGAGCTTTGCTATATGTGATCTTCAGCAAGTTTGGAATGCTTTTCTATTTCTTTCTTTGTGTGTGCGTGTTTAGTAATTGTCCAGAATTAAGAAGTCCAGCCGCAGGAGGACATATGTATGAGGTGTGTGGTTAAGCATTCTTTCGCATTTTGGTCAAATGTAAAAGCAGGGATAAGTACATGAGGAAATTTGTTAAGTATATTTCTGGTGATGGGAGATGTGATGGATATTCGGTTGACTCTATGATATAAATAAATATTTGAATGCTTCAAATGAAAATATGTTCGCTAACGTGACACGTTTGTATGATCAAATAGCAACAACTTTAAGAAATAATAAATTTGTAATATTCAAGGATAACGTATTTTTTTCCTCGAGACATATGCGACCATGTTTATTATAGTGCAATTGCTCTCTTTTTAGTTGAGATATCCACTTTGATTTGATTTTTTAATTATAAATATGTGCATATGTAACAATTATTTTTTAAAATTTTAAACAAATTACATTTAAAAACTAAAATTTAATCACATCCAGAGACTTTCCGAATTTATGTTTACCAAACAACATTTTTCCAAAGCTGCATTTCAAGGCATTTTTCAATTACAATTTACCAAACAGTCTTTGCATTTTACTAAATCCCTTTAGTCTAAAAGCTTTTGCATTTTCTCAAAGACTTTCTCCAAAAGCCGAACCAAATGCACCCTTGATGATTGCTTTTATTGGAGCTCTGATGCGTGAAGACTTTTATGTACGCAATCCGCCTCATAATTTCTGTGGACCAGCAGTACATCAAATCCCGAGCACATATGTAAAACAGTAAAAGCCACACAAAAGTTCTGCCCACGTTGGCAGCCAGGAGGTGGGGCCATCACCAAATTATTTCTATATTTTTCTTAAATTCGTAGACATTCCGACCCAAAAAAAAAAAAATCGCAGACATTATTTCGACCAAAAAATAAAAAAAGAAATTACACACGTGATTGCTGAGACGTAAGCTGATAAAGTGTGATATACTTCTTCAAATAGCATAGTGTCACGATCCGATTTCTCCCATATTTTTGTAAGCTACAAAGAGTGGAGTTTTGTGGCAAGAGGTGAAGAATAGGCGATGCAAAAGGAATAAAACAACTGATTTTATGGGAGTGCCGTTCGATGTTTGTGCTAGGAGTTCGAGAGGTGGAGCGAGTACAAGCTCAGAGGATCTCTAAAGACGGGATTGGGTTCCGTACATAAACCGATCGGGAGCCGATATTGCTTTTCTAATGAGATTATGACAAGTTGAAATAAGTTGTTATTATGAAATGATCCGTCTCGCTCGAGGGACTGGTCGCCTGTGTTTAACTAAGCATGGTACGATTCTGTGGGAAGATGTGCTTCATCATACTGTTCGTGGAGGCGATCTACGAAAAGGAAGGGTGACCTAGTATTCTCAGCTCATCAAGTGTCGCATTGGCTTGTCCTCGGTTATGAAACCGTTACCTCGCAACAATAGCGATGAACACAGATTAGGTACAAAATGCAATTGCATTATGAACCTTTCATTTGTTGGAATCAAAATCCAGAATTGTTTTCGAAAAGTTTAATTACGCCATTTTGAAGAGAAATACTACAAGTACACGGTTGCAACAATGGAGTAGTGGCCAATGACGCAAAGTACCCGCCGAGTGCTTAACCTCAAGATCTGAATAAGGACATAAATTAAGACGAATAGAGCTCAAAGCACAAGCCACGTCACAGGTCTCGTCAAACTCAAAGGTAAAAAGCTCAGTAGCCATGAGACTACCCAATTTTAAACCAATAAACATCTGACACGTGGCAGATGTTCGAAGAAAAGTTGTCAAAGGTCAAGTAGAATGTGCCATTCGCTTGCATGTGGAAAATGATTTTTACGGAACTCATCAAGTGGGACACAGGGTATGTAGACACACACGTCGTTAATTATGTACACAAGAATTTAACCAAGGAATATCATATCGAAAGACTCTTTCGATTCGATCCAAACTCGATCCGACTCATCCATTTAACACCTCTACGAAAAGAGCAACATGGAATTGTTTGTACCCTTCCTCATGCATAGTCGAACCCACGAATTTACGTATTTTGATTTTCGAGGGCCATTTAACTCAACCAAATTTTCAAGTTTTCGATTGACTTAAGAAAAGATTGGTGGGCTAGTCCTAGAACAATTTAAGTATTCGAATGATGATAGCTCACGTCAACTAACGAAAGGGAAGATTACGCCAAAAATATAGGATGGATTTTTTTTTTTTCCTTTTCTCTTTTCATCAGTTGCATTTTGCTTCATTGCTTGTCATCTCGATTTTTACTTTCGAAACTGACATTCCCACTCCGGCTGACGGGCCGGCCTACTCAATCTTGTCCGAAAAATTGATCTGTTCATGAACCTCGATTGTCGAACATGGCTCCCGCCCAAATAGCCGAGCGTCCCCTAAAAAAACACCACCTCGTGTCGGTCGCCCGCTCTCATTCTCCTGCCTTAATTGTTTGTCTTCTTTCGCCTTTTGATTTAACAATCACAGCTGGGCTCGCGGGAAATTATTGGTACCTGGGATCTTGGTGTTCTTGAGTTAATCTGTCTTTCCCCTCTGGAGCCCACGTATAAAGTTCTTACGAGAAAGAAATACTGTTTCTTCTCTTTATCTGAGTCTGCTCGCAAGAGGGTGTATGCTGCGATTAATACCATTAATGCAGCGACTCAAGATAATTACGTTTAGATACACGAATCACACATTCATGAGATAGAGGAATTGCCGCACCTTGTTTCGGATACATCGTCCTTGATGCGGAATTTATGACGATCCAATACTCAAGAGCTTTTCCTATATGAACCCCTTTATCACTGGCTTCAATAAGACGGCCCCTCACGTACCGCTTCCGACAGCTCTTGATGCGATGTTATGTGCATATTAGGATTTAGAGAAGGGACTTGAGCTTTATAGAGATTAAAACCTATCCCAGGTTTTTCTCGATCCACATTATCCAGTACCATACTGGACTAAATAGGAAACTATGTATATCTTTTTTTTTTATTAGAATAATTAATATTTACAATAACAATTAATAAAGCCTACATTGAATATTAGAAATATATTCTAACATAAGGCAGCCAAGAACTGGTACTCAATTCTGGGAGCTAGTACAAGCGACAAATGAAAAGGAAATGAAGCTGAATTGGAGATTGCCGCCGTGTAACAAGCACAGCAATTCGGCGGTGGAGCTCGCAGTCACGTTTCCCTTGGTGGGTTTCGCGTATAGGCTTTCTCTTCTCATGATCCGAGGAGTTGTCGCCCAATGTGGCGGACCCAGTTGCTGAAAAATCGGAGGCGACAAAGCCGGCTGAATCTGATGCAGTCTCGGCTCAATTCGACTCAACAGGTGCAGAAGATGAAAATGCTAGCGCAGGTATTTGTATTCTTTGTTGGTCTGTTCCAGGTCTCTTTCTTGCTGTGTAATTACTGAGTAGTTGCCGAATTGGGACATGGGAAGCAAGATAACTTGAAAGTTGCCTAAATTATTGTGGGATACCGACAGTGGCTGCTTCAGTCGTGGATATTTCAACTTGTAATGATGAAGTGCTTAGAGACAATTTTTGTGGGCAGTGAACTCTATTCTTCTTTTGGTTGATCTCCATTTAGCTGATTTTGAAGGGCAATCCTGTTTTTGTCTCATGAAAAGTTCACATTTTTGACTGATTTGGTGTTTGCCATTGGATGTCGACATTTTTTTTTTTTTTCAGATGAATGTGATCTTTTCTCTGGGGATTGGATTCCACATCGGTCTAGTCCAGTTTATACCAATCAGAGCTGCTCCTTCATCGAGACTCGCCAAAACTGTATGGGGAAATGGGAGGCCGGATAAAGGGTATTTGTACTGGAGGTGGAAACCGGGGAACTGCGAATTGCCAACATTCAATGGGCAGAGGTTTCTCCAGTTTACGAGGAACAAGGCATGGACATCGATCGGTGATTCGATTTCTCGTAACCAGGTGCAGTCTTTGCTATACATGCTTTCAACTGTAAGTTTGTAAAATTACATCTATTACACTCACATGACCAACTTGCTTGTAACATTATCAGTTTGGTCCTTACGTGCTGATATATTAGAATTTCGGAAACCTGAAGAGATTGAAAAGCACATCAAGAATCACAAAAAGAGCAGGTATTATACCTTCCAAAGTCGGATGAAATTTCATTGCTAGAAGAAGTCGCTGATTCTTCAACCGTTTTCCTCTTATTTAGAAAGCTCAAAAGAAGATTTTACAGACGTCTGTGACACAAAGCCATTGAAACGAAATTACGGTGTATGGACAAAGCTGATGCTATGGTCGAATTTTATGAACTGGTCCTTACCTTATTTTCTAGTCAAGTGACAACTTGATCTTGTTGAGCTTAACCGTGACAGTTTCCATGTCCATTCTTTCCCCAGGCAAGTCCCTTGAACATTCTAGCCCCAACTCTAGAATCGATAAGACTATGCTCTCGAGTTTCGAAGGCGTCGGATCCGCATGGTTCGTGCTAAGGAGGTTGCTATCCACGATGTCAAGCACTCGGTCTGGAATTGCTGCACCTACCCATTGCCTCAACCTCATAGCCGCATCGAATATTTCATCGGTTGGCTTCTTCCCAGTAATCACCTCCAACAACAATATGCCGAAGCTGTAAACATCTCCTTTTGTCGAGACTTTTCCTTCCAAACCGTACTCTGAAAGGGTCATAGATTGCAAAAAAAGAACATCAAGGATTGATCTTTTTCTTTTTTGGGACATAAGTAAGAAGATCGAGAGGCAAACAAATGTTAATATATCTCAATTAAATTGTACCATTATATCGGTAATCAAAGGCCTGGATTAGTCAAAATTCGACGAATGTACCTGGAGCGATGTAACCAATCGTGCCGAGAGTTCGGGTTTGTGTTTCCAGCTTGTTCTCTGCCAAAATCTTCGCTATCCCAAAGTCGCAAACTTGTGCGATCAGGTCCTCATTTAGAAGAACATTGCTAGGCTTCAGATCGCAGTGCACAACCGGTTCCGGTTGGCCATGGTGGAGATAATCAAGCGCCGCAGCGACGTCGACCATTATCTTCACTCGCTGATGGAGACCCAAGTTGTAGTTGTTGGAATAAAGCCACTTCTCCAAGCTCCCATTGGGCACATATTGCAGCACCAGCGCCCTCATATCGGCGTTTGTGCAGGTGGTGATCACCTTGACTAGATTCCGGTGTCGGATCTTGCGGAAAACCCCGCATTCTGCGTCGAAACTTTTCAGGGCGCCTTCAATATGGAGATTCAGTACTTTGACCGCAACGTCTGCCCCGTTGGCTAGAGTCCCTTTGTATACAGAGCTAAAGCTTCCTACTCCGAGCAAATTGCTTTCGCTGAAGTTGTTAGTACCCGAGCAAAGCTCCTGATATGATATCATCGGGTGGTCAATTCCAGGCGGGTTCTCCACCGAAACTGCAGGTTTTTTACTAGTGTTCCGACGCTTTCTAAAAAAGCAAATGATAGAGACTAAAAGAATAGCTGATACTATTGGCAACATAATGTATAGTAACCGGAGCCGCTTATCCCTTGATGATTTCTTTCCGTTTACGTGACAAGGTGGGACTTGAAAGGTTGCATTTCCACAAAGTGCTTCATTTCCAATGAAAGAGAGAGCCGAAAAATTTCCAAAGGGCCCTCCATTAGGAATCTTTCCTGATAGCTTATTAAAGGACAAGTTCAAATGTTGCAGATATGTAAGTCCTTCCAAGGACTCCGGTATGGCGTCTGATAACTCATTGTAGGAGAGATCGAGGAAATCCAATCCTTTGAGGTCGCCAATCGATTGCGGTATGGATCCTTGAAACAGGTTCCTCGAAAAGTTGAGAGAAGAAAGGCTCTTCAACTCCTGGATGGAACTCGGAATGGCACCGGTAAGTCGGTTCCAAGAAAGATCGATGCTTTGTATATCTGTCATTTTCCCCATGTCAAGTGGTAGTCCTCCATTGAAAGAATTGAGTGACAGATTGAGGAAGATTAGTTGTTGAAGGCTCCACAGACTTACCGGTATAACTGATGTCATGTTATTCGAACTTACAAGAAACTTTTGAAGGCTGCTCAGGTTTCCAATGCAATTCGGGATCGATCCCGATATCCTATTTTGCCGGAGCAGCAACTCTCCTAAATTTGTCAAGTTGCATATCTCGTCGGGGATCGGTCCTTCGAGATGGTTGTTATCAAGATGCAGCCTTTGCAGGCTTTCTAGTCCTCCGATTGATGATGGGATGTTGCCGTCCAGATCATTATCACTCAACTGTAGGAAAGTCAAGTTCTTCAAGAAACCCATTTGGGTGGGAATGTGACCTCTTATTTGACAATTGGGAGCGAATAGAATTTGTAGGGAACTCGAGAAGTTTTTGATAGATTCTGGTATGGAGCCGCCAAGCGGGTTTTCTTCCAGAACCAAGGTTTGCAGTGATTGGCAATTAGATAAAGCAGAGAGAAAACTGAGCTCTGAACCATAAGTCTCACCTGTTAGCTGATTTGACTGAACCGCGAAGTATCTGAGGCTCTTCAAGTTGCCCAGATTCGTGGGTATCGGTCCGCTGAGTTGATTGATCCCGGGGATTAGGTTTGAAAAATTTGAGAAATACTGCGGGATGTTGCCGCTAAAGTCATTGTTTGCCAGATAGAGTTTTTCCAAATTCGGAAGGCTTAGTTCGCTACTTGAGGGAAGGCTTCCGGAGAGGGAATTGTCCATCAAAGAAAGCAGTTGTAGCGAAGAAATGTTAAAAACCTCTTGAGGTATTTCACCCGTTAGCAGATTATCCTCAAGGCTCATTGAATTCAGATTGACCAACTTGCCAATCTCACTTGGAATGTTACCTCCGATGCTGTTAAATTCTGTGTACAGCATGTGCAAGCTCGACATGTGTCACGACCTAAAAAATAAACAAGTTAATTTTCGGGCTAATGGATTATCAGGTTAATTAATTAACTAACCTAACTCGGACTCTCCCAAGTCCATACCAAATCGCAACTTAAGGTTCAAATGATTAACATGCAATATATTTTGAATTTGGAGTCGCCACTAATCATTTTCGGTAGGTTGATTAGAAACCTAAATAAAATAGCGGGAGAAAACTATCTTATTTCCGCGAACCGTAGATTTTGAATTCGGGGATTTGGTTACGCTAGATTACTCTAACGCCCTTTCGGTACCATTTTCATGAAAAATATTTGATTTGGCAATTTTGATGGATTTTACTTGAAATTCAAAGATGCAATTTTTTTGGTTTTTTTTCTTCTTTTTGATGGGGATGTAAAACATTGAACTTTGTACGATATACACCATGGGTGATTTAGAAAGAAAGAAAACGCAGCCAATCACGAGTATTTACAAAAATAAATTAACATGTAATAATGCTAAATTTTGGGACACGTGACATGTCTAAAATAAACAAACAAATGTTCACACCAAACGATTACATTTTTTGTAGATCGAGATGGAAAGGGTTACCTTCTATTACACAAAATCTTACTCACGTACACGTTATGGCTTCCTTCAAGATCTCGGAATTGGAAGAACGTGGCTATCGTCGAAAAAAGGCAAGTAGTGGCGTTGTTGGATGGCGAGAGGCGAAGTACGTGCCGGGACTCGTCGAAGATGATGCTCGACTAAAACTCTTTTCTTCACTCTCAAATTTTCTCTTACGATTTTTCTCAAGAACTCTCTTTTTTCCTCTCTAAAGAATTTCTCTCACAAATTCTCTCAATACTCTTCCACTCTAAAACTCTCTCAATTCTCTTTCACTCCCCTCTCCCCATTCTCAAGAACTCTCCCCCTTTTATAGCCAAATTTCTCCATCATCTTCCCTTCTTCATCTTCTCTTCATCATCTTCTCTTCATCACCTTCCCTTCATCATATTCATCTTCTCTTCTTCATCTTCCCTTCACCATCTTCCTTTCATTATCTTCTCTTCTTTATCTTCTCTTCATCACCTTCCCTTCATCATCTTCCCTTCATCATCTTCCCTTCTTCATCTTCTCTTGGTATTTGCAATGCAGTCCCTGAAGTTTCAAGTATTTGCAATACAGTCCCTGAAGTTTCAAATCTTCTCGGTATATTTTTCCATCCCGTGCCTAGTCTAGACGCATGCTAAATTAAGTGTTCCGCTTGCCCAATTATATGCCAATGCAATGTACGCTAAAAATAAATATATGAGATGATTTTTTTATAATTTTTATGCAAAAAATAGATTAGTCAAAATTTAGGCGTCAACAGCTGCCCCTCTTTGAGTGGAGGCTCGTAGAGGTTCCGCTCAAAGACAAAATTGAATCCTAAATTTTGACGGTGCAAATTATGGATGAACTTTTTGGCGGGAGTTTTAATCCCATTTTTTATGTAATGAAGTGATGCATGATATGCAAGACCGTAAATAACATGTGTCAAAACTTCTCATTTTTCATGTTAGAGAAACTCCGCACATGGATCGCATACAAGAATACCTGTTTTACCAAATTTCTCGTAAGCTAATGGTTCTCTTAATTTCCAAGCTTCTTTTTGCAGATGCAAGGATTTTAAGGTATCGGTGCCTTATCCGTTATCGGAGACTTCTCCCTAATGCAAGACATCGCAAGATATGTGTGTCGTTTGAGATCACAAGAGCTACGTCGTTGTGAGTCGAAAGAAGTGAAATCAAGTTCACAAGAGCTACGTCGTTGTGAGTTGATTAAATGTCGAAATCGCCGGTGCATATGTCTTCACGATTCGACAAAAGGGAATCAAAATCATAAGAGCTACGTCATTATGATTTGGTTTGGATCAAAACCATGGGTGCTTACGTCTTCATGATTTGATAAAGGAGCCGAAAATCATAAGAGCTATGTCATTATGAGCCGACTAAAGGTCAAGATCACCGGTGCATACGTCTTCGTGATTCGAGACCGAAATCATAAGAGCTACGTCGTTATGATTTGATAAGATGTCAAGATCGCCAATGCATATGTCTTCACGACTCGACGGAAGAGGCATACTGCCTGAATTGAACAATGTTTGATAGGAGCACCATTGAATGGAATCGATAAGTACAAAAGGGGCATATTGCCCGAATTGAATCATAACAACTATCATCGAAGAGTTGTTAATTTGAAAAGGGGTTCGAAAACTTACCCGGGTTCTCCAAACGATTAATCAAGGAACGAAACAGATTGTCAGTATCGTACCTGGTAGGCATTTGCCAGCAAAACTTGCTCATTCAATAATCCTTGGATGAATTTCGAGACCTTGGGAGGGAACTCGAACATCGGGAATGTATTACGTATCATGGAATGTCGGAGGTAACACACACAAACATATTCAACAATGAGTATAATGCAATCACTCATACTATGGTTCATGCATAACCATTCTGTCAAGTTTGCATTACCAATTTTGTCCAGGGAGGTTCTCACATGACGAATACCTCGAATGTGAGCTGAATGGGGGGACTTCGATCCGAAAGGGCTTTCTCTCACTCTCGAGAAAAGCTATTTATCCTGTCTCTGCAGGATTCAAGAGAAATCACTCAATCTTTCCATCATCGCATTCGATAAGGATCCAAGTAAACTCGCAATTGATACGACCGAGCCGATCTGGAGGTCTTGATTAGGACCGTAATGAGGGCTAGGTCAAAGGTTTACAAAGGGGACTCTAGTTGAGTCAAAGGGTCTTTGAAATGAATTTCTTCATCATTTGCTCCGGATTTACAAGTCAAGAATCCCGCAAAAATGAGAGAGAAATAATCTTGCTCGAACTTCTTCGAGTGATGCTTTAAAATCATTTAACTCTACGTTAACTCAAGTGCCCTAATCGGAAGAGACTTTGGATGGTTATAACGTAGGCTAGGATTGGGGACCGAGGAACGAAAAGGCTCATTTTGGCTCGTAAATTAAATGAGAAGGGGCTTGACGTTGGTGATCGTCGCCGACTAGTCACCGATCATGGTCTTCTGGAAATGTCTTCAGAAAGAATTCCATCATTGAATGAGGGATGGTAATTTTCTATTGAAAATTGCACTTTACAAACCGATTTCTTGGGGAGTCTTCTTCACAACAAGTGTCTGTCAAGGATTTGCAAGAGACACAATGCAAACATATACATGGAATTTACAACTTAACATGCAAAAATGTACATTCAAAATTCAGAAGTACTTTACAAATGAATGTGCATTGGCCTTACTTTTGGTAGGGACTTTGCTTTTCCTATGCTCGAAATTTTCATATGAGATCAGCCTTTGCTTTTCTTACTCCCGACTCTCATTTTTCTTTTTTTTTCTTCCTTTTTTTTCGAGAAGAGATTTCTTTTCCTTTTTCTTTGAGAGCTCTTCGACATCTCTTTATTTTGCTTTTTTTTTTTTTTTTTTTTTCGAGAGCGGGCCCTTCTCCTTTAAGTTGAGTTTGCCCCTTTTTTTTTTTTTTTTTTTTTTTTTTTTTTTTTTTTTTTTTACAATCCAATGATTTTTAACCGGGAATTACAACAAACATAAACATTTACAAAGAAAAATTATGTAAACATAAAAAATCTAGCATACAAGAAATGAGTCCATTCGGGAATTCTCTGTTGACCCGACCATCTCCGATTCTAATCCTTGGGAAAATGCTATCTTCGTCTTTGGAATGAGCAAATGATCACCAACGGGGGTTTAAGAAATGAATTTGCAGGTTCAAGTGGGCTATGCAAAGAATGAAGTGTATAGATAGAGAAGTGAATGCTCTTCATCATCCTAAGGCACTTGAATTAAAATTCGAGTATAAATGCAAAGAAACACCCGAAGATTAATGTTAGTCCGAGCAAGAAAATTTCTAACCATTTACCTCGTGTTCTTTGCTAGAATTAACCCGTCCGGACCCCGATGTGGAGTGGTTCTTGACAGGGGTAAAGAAATGAAACCATCGCTCAAAAGGGGTAATCAATGGATCACCTGTAGTGTTTAGATAGAGAAATGAACGCCTCCGTCACTTCGGTTATCGTACCTTTCGCGAGAAAACTCTTTACCTCGGGGAATGCGGAATTTTGCCACCGTTCATCTCTCCCGAAAAAATTGGACGTGTTTGGGAAATGATTGCCTTTCATCATCCTGTCATGCCCCATTCCATACATTTGATGTATCTTATGTAGTTCATGTTCCTTATTCGAGTTGGTAAATTAAATACGAGGAACAGTCATGCACAAACTATGCAATGTATGAGTGTTTTCGAGCATATAAAATGTAGCAACTTTTTATCTTGGTGCAAGCACGTAAGAAAATTCTTAAGGGCCTGAATTGTGAGTTGCCCCTGCTCATGCAAATGAGTTGCAAAACTTCATTATCTAGTTTGAGACATGAGATTGTCAAAGGCTCCAGGAATTTCTCATTTCATTAATTTTTCGGGAGAAGAGATACTTCCCTATCCGGAAAGGCAGTGACCCTCGTAAAAATCAAAAGGGAAAGCGTCAATGTACGTTCTCACGTTCTAAACGAGTTGAAACGATACCGCTTTACCCTTGTACGTATTCCTTGCAAACTTTGAATTGAAGAGATCAATTCATCCGGATCGATCGTGTGTCGGGGATGTTATCTCTCCGGGTTACGTAACCATCTTGGCTGAGTTTCAATCGGCACCGAATCGCGAAGCAAAAAAGTTTTTATTAATCTTTGTACATTGATGCCAAATCCCGGGATCGAACCCGGGATGCCTCGGACCATTGTCATTCCCCCAACCACTAGGCCGTGGTGATGTTGGCGTCCATGGTTGGTTCGTTTTTTGCTATATTGTTCTCAAAACAGGTTGGCAATCCCCCGTCGAGAATAAAATAAGCATAATTTAGAGTTTGAAATGACTAAGAGCCAATTGGGACGATACGGAGTTACCCATCTTTGAGCCCGCTTGGCCTTTTACTCGTATTCTCCCAAGTAAGGCTATTCGGAATTTCTCTTTACGGGCGTTCGGGCGTCGTCCACAAATTGATTTGCTATAGGCCTAGCTTAGTAAGGAACTTACGCATTTGACAAGAGAGGAGAAAATTCGTCCTTTAACTCTAGGCAAATTCTAGACAGGTTAGAAAGTAAAAAATATCCCACGTAGGGGAACTATACATGGAATTAAAGGAGTATTCATGCGAGATTGGTTCCACCTCTCTTCTTGGCCACTTCAACGATCAACCGATTCTGTCTTGGACTAAACACCAACAATCGTTGTTTGAAGACCCATAATAACTTGCTTCGGATCACGGCTCGGAGGTCCTTCATTTCCAAACGGGCTCATCAAGGTAGCAAGCTCATCATCAAAGTAATCTTCTGATTTTTCGAGCAATTGATACTCGAATTGGGCATTGTTACTTGCTAACACCGGTGACGCATTTGTGAGCGCTCGACTCCTTAAGCTTGAGCCTCCGTCGTTGCTCGGGAACTTGTAGGGATGATCAACCGGTCGCTACTAGAACCACCAGCGGAAGGTTGGTATGACTCGTATTCTTGATTGGGAAGTGGCCGGGTACCTTTTGCTCTGTAGATTTTCCCGGAATTGATCTTCCAGCCAACTCCGGTCCGGTCGCCTTGGTCCCAAGCTGCATCGTGCTTCCTCGCCTTATCTCTAACCCTTTGAAGGTGATTTGTGACACTTTGCATGGTGAGTCCGCCTATATTCATCATTTTATGTACAGCCGAGTGGTCGTCTTGAATTGATTCCTAGCTGTCGAACCGCCTCAATGAATATAGAATGAAGCTTGGCGGACCAAAGGGGCCTTTTCTTTTGGACAAAATCGTCGTCGTCGCCTTGGTCGTGGTTTTTTTGTACAAGTAATTGCTTCCTTACAGCATGCTGCCAAATGTTTTGGAGCACTTGAACGCAGACCGGCTTCGCGGGACGTCTCGAGCACCATGCGATATGGCCCTCGTTATGAACTCGCTGATCATTACTTGCTGATACTACGATAACTCCGTATGTCCAACTCGAGAATCAATGATCTTTAAGAGATCGAAACCGTCCATGTCGATCCCTACGACGGCGTGTGACGACGATGTCAAAATCATATTTGTACCGCCTCGGTACTTGTAAGGCATCCGTTGCTTTCGCATTAGCAAAAACCCCGTACATGCAACTTCTCAAAGATAGCAACGAGGATTGAGAGGGAAACGGGGTTGCCATCAATGACCATGACTCGCGAGATCTTCGGGATAGGAAGGTTCCCATACTTCCGCCTTGGAATGAACGTGTTTTTCTTTTAAAACCTTCCATATGTAGATCAAAAATGGCTGTTTCGACCGTAGACCGAGCTTTAGATGTTCTCGGACTTGCAAAACAATCTGTCCGAAAATCACAAAAGTGATGGTGGTCTTTCGTGACGAGTTTTGGTGGTCATTTATAAACTTTTTCTGATCCGTTAGTCTCGCATATAGGTTCTCGTTTTTTCTACGAAAGAGGACAACTTTTTCTCTCCTTTCCGGTCTTAGTGCCTTGGATCCATTTCGTAATAACTCTTGCCTCTCACTCAATCTGTCATCTTTTTCCTTTTCTGATATGTAGGAGCCCTCAAATCTTTTCGCTTTCTCTATGAACGAGGCGGTTATTTCCTTCCTCGGATCTTTTCGGTTCCCCCTACGAACGAGGCAGTTATTTCCCTCCTCAAATCTTTTCACTTCCTCCCGAGGCGGTTATTTCCTCGAATCTTTTTGCTTTCTCTAATAACGAGGCAGCTATTTTTTTCTCAAATCTTTTTGCATCTATCTATGTGAAGGCTTTTAATGCTTTTCCTTTCGGCGTTCGATCAAATCTGACAAAGAATTCACGCATTTAAGCATGAAGATATTTGCGGATAGTATTGTTCTTTGCCCATTGATTAACTCTAGGCGTAAAAGGAATGTCTCACATGGGGACTTTGTAACAAACAGTACATTCATTCGCGCATGTCTCTACTTCTCTTGAGAATTCATAAGGGCTAGCTAGTAATGCTCAAAAGAGTGATATTTTGAAAGCCCATAATAAAAACTCAAGCTTCATGTAGGCTACGTGATTCGGAGTTTCATCGGTGTTGAATTGGCCGGCGTGACATCGTGGAAACTCCAATTGTAGTGATGCATGTCACTTCCCTCGAAGGGCATCGGTTACGCCTTCGCAAGGCCGACTTTTCGGGATGTATCCCCAACGAAATCCGATTGTGCGAGAACTTGCTCGGGAGGATGAATCGATAAATGAGCATTTTCAATGCTCGGACGTGGCTCATCAAGGAACATGCCACCAAAGGTGATGGGGTGCTTGCGAGACATGGCAAATAGCGATGTTAAGAGCTTCCCTATACCTCTTGATCTCTGCTCGAAGCTCTTCATTTTCTTCCTTTAGAGACGCAAGTTCATGACTTTCACTTCGAACCTTCACTCGGGCCCGCTTGTTTTGAAACCAAAACCCGACCTTCAAGGGCTCCATTCCTAGCTTCCGGCTCAACTCATTTTTTCGTTTCCCGTTCACGTAAGGGCACTCCTTAAAGGCAGCTTCGAGCTCTTTGATTTGATGTTTTCTTTTTCGGGGTTGACTACGGCTGCTGCCTGCTGCTATTGTTGGTGCTTGTTATCGAGATCTTGAACTTCACCGCCAAGGAGTTGGGTTTTACGGCTTTTGCGGCTGGATCCGGCCTCGAAATTCAGCAGTTCATTCTCGGGGATGTCTAGGTTGGTTGCCTCCAAGTAAGTGCTTTGGTAGCCTCCAAACATGTTGGATTGAAATACTTCTTACCGCCTTTTGTTCACTCTACTCTCCAGTTGTATGCTTACTCTCTTCAAATTCTTCGAGTAAACATGCATGTTCCGTAGCCTCCCTTTTAACGTGGATGAAAACCACTAAGCCGAGTCTTCTCCCAAGATTTCGTGTTTCCCGCTCTGTCTTCTTCATTTCCTTCTAACATGGTGGGACCCTCAAATCTTTTCTGCAGTATGCTTGTCCCTCTTTTAATATGGTGGAACCTTTAAGTCGTTTCGCAACTTTTTCGAATTCGTGAGCCTCGAGATGGTAGATCCGTGATTCACGGACGAAACGTCCGTAGTTTCACCCGGATAATTAACTCGGCCCCCACAATAATTATTGCTATGACTTTTCCTGCCCTTTAAATTAGGATTTAACGCCGAGACGATTATCGCTTTCATATCTTCATCTCCAACCTTCTAAGCACTCTTTCGCATCCATTCTTTTTCGGTTGCTTCAACAACAATGGCCTCCCTCCCCGCACACGTCTTCTCGGCTGAGGTTTCGGCCAAATGGGAGAAACTTTATAATCTCCTAGGCCAGGGCTACTCTTATATAGCCAACCATCCGGAGGTCGAAACCGAAATTCGTCTTATGTTTAGAGATATGGACATTACTTCTATTCAAGGTACCAAGTTAGAAGAGGAATATAGGATCTTCCCTACCCTCTTCACTAACTTCCCGGAGGCTTACAATCACGCTCATCAAGATGTTACTTTGGCCTATCTTGTGAGGGCACGCTATCGAGGATCGGACAGATAACTTGGTGTTGGCCGATCTTGTAGCCGACAATTATAAGAAGGCCCTTGACTACGGTAATGATCAAGTCTCCTTGCTGGTTCGTGAGAGGAGAAACTTGGTGGAACGTTTGGCCATGTCTCGGACCATCTTTGAGCGTGATCCGCTCAATATTGTTTTGAAATTCCAATGCACATGGCTGGAAGAAAGGATGGACGATCTGACCCTGGATATAGCCCGCGGGAGAATGCTGATCCATGACTTGGAATCTGCTGTCGAGTATCACGAGGACAAGGTAGCCGAGCTTAAAGAGAAATGTGAGCTCCTCCTCTTTAAGCTGGCGGATCTTGATTCTCGAAGCGATCGGTGTAGGCGGAGCATCAATTGTATGGAGGACCGGTTAAGCTCCTTTGTGATGCTCATTAGGGCTCGGTTTGGCTTTACGTTCCCACCCCGATGATCTATTTGTAAGGCTTTCGATGGATGAAACGAATGCAAGTTTTTAGCGATTTCATCTTGGTCATCATATTTTTTCGCAAAATAACCCCTTTTACTACGTGAATATGTAAATCTCACGCTAACGATGGCTGATTCAATTGGGCCGGAGAGACCCCCCCATTCGAAACGATCTCTCAGCAAAAATTGGTAGCGATGAAACAAACGAATGCCCAAATGTGAACAACTTGTGAATGCGTATAAATATTATAACTCGATTATGAAAGCATCGAGTAAATCAAGTATAATATTTCTTTACGTAGTCGAATTCACTCGGGTTGGTAAATACACGACCATCCATCTCGGCCGGAATCAAAGCACCACCAGGGAGCACCTTCTTTACTATATATGGACCACCATAGTTTGGAGCAAACTTCCCTTCCGGGAGTGGGACTATTGGCAACAATTTTCGCAAGACCAGGTCATTGATCCGAAAATATCGAGGCCGAACTTTTTTGTTGAATGATTTAGCAACCCTCTCGTCGATAACACCGGCCATGACATACAGCCTTAAGTCTCTTTTCGTCGATTAGATTCAATTGGGCCGTCCTCTGTTGGATCCATTCGGCTTCGATCAACTTAGCTTGAGACAATATACGTAACGAAGGAATTTCCACTTCAATTGGTAGAACAACCTCCATTCCATATACAAGAGAATACGGGGTTGCCCCCGTAGATGTCCCGGATCGAGGTCCGATACGCCATAAGTGCAAATGGCAACCTTTCATGCCAATCGCGATAATTTTCAGCCGTCTTCGCTAAGATTTTCTTAATATTCTTATTGGCGGCTTCTCTTGCTCCATTCATCGAGGACGATATGGGGAAGAGTTCGGATGCTTGATCTTGAATTCCTTGAACAATTCGTCCATTAACTTGTCGTTCAAGTTTGAGCCATTGTCGGTGATTATGGCTTCGGGTGAACCATATCGAGCGATGATATCTCGACGGATAAATTTCACGATATTTCGTGCTTGTGACCGCTAAATAGGATGCGGCTTCGATCCATTTAGAGAAATAGTCAATTGCTACCAAGATGAATCGATGCCCATTGGATGCTTTAGGATTGATAGGGCCAATAACATCAATGCCCCACATAGAAAACGGCCATGGTTCGGATAATCGATGCAACTCATTCGGAGGGACATTAATCTTGTCACCATGAATCGACATTTGTGACAACTCCGGACATGCTGAATACAATCTCTTTCGAGCGTGAGCCAATAATAACCCATCCTCATAACCTTCTTAGCTAACATGTGGCCATTCATGTGTGGACCACAGATCCCTTCATGCACTTCCATCATCAGACGAACCGCTTCGGTTGAATCAACGCATCTTAGCGGGACGGAATCGAATGATCGCTTGTATAAATTTTCTCCATTTAAGAAGAACTTGAAGCCATCTTCCTTATGTACTTTTGGTCGGATACGGTACTTTCTTCGAGGAACTCGTCGCTTCGAATATAAGTTTTGATGTCATGGTACCACGGCTTACTATCGGGTTCATCGATCACGGCCATACAATATGCCGGCTTTTTTAATACCTCGATTTTCAGTGGGTCAACCTCAAGTCCATTGGTGATTTGTAACATTGAAGACAAGGTAGCCAATGCATCCGAATCGATTATGAGTCCCGGACAGATACTCAAATGAGATATCCTCAAATTCCTCCACCCGGTTTATCCGAGATACTCATGGTAGGGTAGCAATTTAGCATCTCTCGTCTTCCACTTTCCAACGATCGAAGGATAATCGGAGCGGAATCTCCGAACACCTTGAGTCGGGCTATCCCCATTTCAATCGCAGCCTGCAGACCGAGGATGCATGCCTCATATTCCGCTATATTATTTGTGCAAGGGAATACCAATTTTGCGGCCACGGGATAATGCCGACCACTTGGAGATATCGTAACCGCGCCCGTGCTCGATCCCGATAAATTGACAGCTCCGTCAAAATACATAGTCCGGATGTAATCTTCCACCGACATGATCCGATCCTCGGAATAATAGGCATCATCATCTCGCCCGGATTTTCAGCTAGGACATCCGCTATAGCCCGTCCCTTGATTGACTTTTGGGACAAATATTGAACATCAAATTCGGAGATGAGGATCTGCCATTTGGCAAGTCTACCAATCAAGGCGGGTTGATTAAGCAAGTATTTGATAGGATCGCACTCTGTCACTAAAAGTACCTGGTAATGCAAGGTATATTGCCGAAGCACGTGCGTACCCAGGATTAACGCCGCACATGTTTTCTCTCGCCTGGTGTACTTCATTTTCGAAGCGGTGAATTTCTTGCTCGGATAATAAATGGCTCGTTCTTTTCCATCCTCCTGCCTCTCTTGTGCTAACATAGCACCCAAAGACTCACTAAGGATTGTGAGGTAGAGGATTAAAGGTTGCCCCGGTGTTGGAGGAATAAGCACGGGTGGACTCATGAGATCTTCGCTTGAGTTTCCCAAAAGCTTCTTCACATTCGCTATCCCATTGGATTAACGCATTCTTCTTTAGCAGCTTGAGGAATGGCTTAGCGGTTTCTGATAAGCGAGAGATGAATCGAGCAATATAGTTTAGCCTGCCCATCGGACTTCGAACTTCTTTAACCGTCGTCGGCGGCTTAAGCTCACGAATAGCCTTGACTTTAGAAGGGTCGACTTCAATACCCTTATTGCTTACCACGAATCCGAGCGGCTTGCCCGAGCTGGTCCCAAAGACACACTTGGCGGGGTTGAGGCGTAACTTGTACTTTCGGAGTCTATCGAACAATTTCTTGAGCGTTTCGACATGATCTTCTCCATGCCTTGTTTTTGCTATCATGTCATCAACGTAAACCTCAATCTCATTATGCATCATGTCGTGGAAAAGGGCAACCATGGCTCGTTGGTAAGTAGCTCCAGCATTTTCGAGACCGAACGGCATCACCCGGTAATGAAACATTCCCCATGGTGTGGTGAAAGTGGTTTTCAACTTGTCATTGACATTCATCGAATCCGATTGTACCCGGAGAAACCATCCATGAATGAAAACAATTCAAATCCCTGCAAGATCTTGTCAACAAGTACGTCGATATGCGGGAGGGGAAAATCATCTTTGGGACTGGCCTTATTCAAATCTCGATAATCGACACGGACCCGAATACGCCCATCCTTCTTCATGATTGGGACTATATTGGCAACCCAATCGAATATTACGTAGTCTCAAGGAATCCGACGTCAAGCGACTTCATGACCTCCTCTTTGATCTTCCGGACCAATTCTGGTCCGGCCCTCCTTGACTTTTGCACCACCGGCTTAGCCGAAGGATCTATCGGCAAACAATGTTCGACAATGGAACGATCAAGACCGGGCATATCTGCATAGGACCAGGCGAAAATATCCCGGTAATCCTTCGGGAGCTTAGTCAAGCGATCGGTCATCTCTTTGGAAAGGTTTGCCCCGATCTTAACTTCTTTAGGGTTTTTCGCATCGCCTAGGTTGACCGAGACAGTTTGTTCACCGGTCAAGGGCTTGATCTCCTCATGTCGTTCGAAATCCCGACGAATTTCCTCATAATCTGGATTGCACTCATCTAGGTCGTATACTTCCGAATCCACTAGATTTCCCTCCTCATGTATCCCCCTGAAACATAAAGTAACAAAATCAAAAAAAACAAACAAGGTTTAATTTGTGTTTTTTTTTTTTTTTTTTTTTTTTTGAAGAACTTTATTTATTTTTTTTGTTATTATTTTTTTTCAAAACCGTGGGACATGAATTCTTGAAGAAGCCCAACCCTCGGTTCTTACCATGATGACAAACTTGTTGGTCGTTGGTTATCGTCATCGGGTTGGTTTGGGATACTTCAACAAGATTCGAAAAATAGTGCAATTTTATTGATATGAAATTACATCTTCTAGGAAAAAATTCAAGAGTGCAACACGGAATAGAAATCCCAATGTGTCCCAAAACCTAAAGGAAACAGAAAAGGTCCCACGCAGGGGATTGCATAAACATAAAGATGTTACTACGAATCTAAACCCTCCAAGTGGATCATCACATATGGCATTGACGAATGATTTGGAAGGTTTAGGTCTTTGGGTAAGGTTCCTCTTCATGCGCTCCGTCTTCGGATATAGCAAAGCAATGGTTACATCGTCAAAACAACCAGCGATATCGAAGACCCCTTCATCCTCTTCGGACCCTATTGGCTCAACTGGAATATCTCGATCCTTCGGTGTGTCGGGGAACACAATCCCCAAGTCTTCTTCGAATTGGGTCAAATTATCGTAACCTCCAACCACTCCCGGTGATCGGAAAGTGGTATATAGAGGTGGGGGTAAAGGATCGCATGCCCGCTTACCGCGACCCATTACGCCTCTTTTATGTCCACGTCCTCGACATCCCGCACCCGGTTGTATGAGATTGGCCTTTGGGTTCAATTGGGGTGCGAATCCCTTGGCCATGTCGACCTAAACCCATACCGGGTTTGAAGTCATTGCCAACCATTATCTTAGCTACCATAAGAGAAGTGGCTGATATTTCGGGAACCGGCAAAGGACTTTCCGGTGATGCATGGATGGTGTGTACTATCTCAAAAGCGTGGTAGGAATCTTCTTCAACATGAGTCGGCTCGATGTAAGGGATGGCCGTCTCATTGAAAATCTGGTGATCTTCCTCCGCATGGACAATCAACAACTCGTTCGACCACGAACTTAATTTTTCGATGAAGGCTTGATGGGACAGCTCCGGCATTATGAATCCAAGGTCGGCCTAAGAGAAGGTTAAAGGCCGAATGAATGTCTAATACCTGGAAGAGAATGTCAAACAAAGAAGGCCCGATCTGAATTTCCAAGTTGATCGCCCCAAAGACATCCTTCTTTACGCCATCGAATGAGCGGACGGAAGTCTTGGCCGTCTCGCAACCCGGCCGAGTCGATTCCAAGACGATTCAATGTGGCTAATGGGCAAATATTTAGTGCCGACCCGTTGTCAATAAGTACCCGAGCTACGTGAGTTTGCTTATGTTTGATTGTTATGTGCAAAGCTTTGTTATGACCTCGCCCTTCAAGAGGAATCTCATCGTCGGCGAATGCAACCTGATCCTTTAGAAGGATCGTCCCCACAAAGTTCTCTAGTTTGTCCTGTTCAACATTCTCGGGTACGTGAATTTCGCCGAGTACCTTCATCAAGGACTCCCGATGCTTCTCGGATGATTGTAGAAGTTCGAGTAGGGATACCTGAGCCGGTGACTTCCGCAACGGGTCGACAACGTTGTACTCACTTGCCTTGATTACAGCCAAGAATTCCTTAGCATCTTTCTCGGTGACTTGTTTAGTCGGTTGGTCATCACTATAAGCGCGTCCCGATCTTGTTATCGGGGCAAGATCGTAGGACCAAGGAACCGCCTTGTCATTAGCGTACGGAAAAGGCTGAGGCGAGGCAATGACTATTCCAAATTCATCATCCACTACATCTTCCAAGGCGGGCATGTCTGCTAACTGCGGGTCATTCTTGATCAAGTTAGTCACTTTAGCATCTTCCACCCGAGACTCTTGAAAAGTCTCGGGTTGGGTCAAAGCTGCAAGCTCTCGATCCCGATCAATGACAATCTGGGATATAGTGGTCACTGTCCCGGTTTGACTTGCCCGGACTATGAATCCATTCTTCATGAGAGCGGAGACCTTTTCCTTCAAGCGATCGAGTGATATCGGTTCACCAACCTCATAATATCCTGCCCCGATCGGAGCATTGAGAACATCGGCTACTTCAACTTTAACAGCACCAACTTGTCTAATCCCCGGCCCGAATATAGCATTAACTTTACTTGAATGATCCGGCAAAGGATTATTCGGACATTCGGCGGTTTGTTGCCTTGAAACGAGAATGCCTTAGAATCAAGAAGATCTTGAATCCGATGCTTCAACACGAAACATTTGTCGGTGTCATGTCCGGGCTCCCCGCAGTGGTAATCACATTTCTTTGATGGATCATATCTTGGCGAGCTCGTGTTACCGGATCGTAGAGGCTCGAAGTCAGTAAACCTCTCTTACGTAGAACCGCGAGTACGTGTGACGGGGTTCCTGGTAGAGGAGTAAACCGCCGAGGGGGCCGTTGATTCCCTCTTTGTCGTTGCACGCCGAAATTAGCTTCGCTGCCGATTAGGAATCTGCACAACCGGCGTCCGGGTCATGGGTTTTCGGTTGTAGGTCATGTTAACCTGTGGAGCCGGTTCCTTATCTTTCCTTACCGCAAACCTCTTAGTCATCGTGGTGACATCATCGTACCAACCTTTCTTCATACCGTTTTCAATTTCTTCAGCCATTGCGATGAGATGGCTGAATGACGTAATGACGGATCCCGAATCGGGTTTTCATAATTCGCGGCGAGTGGAAACAAACAACTTCATGAGCTCCCTTTCGGGAGGGCCCTGGTTTCAGTCGAGATGCCACGTTCCTCCACCTGGTGGCATACTGCTTGATTGTTTCTCCTTTCTTCATCTCAAGCTGTTCAAGATCTTCTCTGGTGGTGAGTACGTCCAAGTTAAAGCTAAAATGTTTGATGAAAGCATTAGTTGCCTTCTCCCAATCATCCATCCGATAGATCTCGTAGTCCGTATACCACCTCATGGCAGCTTCTTTTAAACTAGCCTGGAAAGTCTGGACCATTAGGGGGCCATTGGTCGCATGCTTGTTCATTCTTGCCTGGTACATCCGAACGTGCTGAACCGGGTTGGAAGTTCCATCATACTTCTCAAAGTCGGGCATCTTGAACTTCTCCGGCTTGTGACCTTTGAAAAGACAGAGACAAGTCAATCTGGGTATGTTGTGAGTCCCCTCAACCTCTCGGATCCTCTGTTCCATTTGGGCCAACCGCTTGGCCGTATCACCATTCAACCCGGGGGCCACGGGGCTGGCTTGGGGGATTGGGACTACGGGCGGCGTGCTCGTGCTCGCGCTCACGCTTGTGAAGATCACATCTTCTAGCGGCATTGTCTGATAGGGAGCAGTTTCCGGGGCTTTACCGGAGTTGTCCATAGGAGGAAATGGAGCGGGGAATGGTTAGCGGTGGGCTGGTGGTGGATGATTGAAGTTTGGCGGCGAAGGCAGCCATCATTTCTTCCATCTTTCGGGACATCATCCCTTCAAGCGCTCGGTCAAGGAGCCAAGTTTCTCGTCTAGGGCAGCGACGGTGGCGTTGATGTCGGCCATCTTCCTCGCGATCGATCGAGTAATATGTGGAGGATCCGTGATAAATTACCTGTACGTAGTAATAAACGCAAAATGAGTACAGAGAGCAAGCATATCGAGCCGGTCCATGGCATCCTTCTAGACTCAAACGAACAAAGTGATTATAACCAAAGGATTGAAACATGTAATTTTCAGTTTGTCCGCTTTTACGAAAAAATCCGTATCAATTTGCGCGTTGATCAAAACATGTCCAAATTTTACGAGCTTATAGTTGAGAAGATGATGAACAACTTTTATGTTGGCCAATCGGATTAGAAATGCACGGATCAAAGCAGTTTAATGTGTCTTTCCAAAAAATCACGTTCAGAAAACTATTATAACCGCATGTTGTTGAAAAAACGAAGGGCCATATTAAATTATGAATTTAATTCTGAAATTTTGTAAGACATTAGTTCAAACATAGGTCTACAACTTTCGTGTTTGGCACTTACTCAAAACTCGATCATAGGATTTAGTAAAAATCGTACAACAGGAACAAGCCAAATCGGAATTGAGGACAAGCGATGAAATTGTAAAAACTACATAAGCAAAGTGTGAAATTGGAAATAAGACGATGAGATTCCTAAACAATCAACCTATGAAAGTAAATACATGACTCAATTTAAGCAAACCAAGAAATCAAACGGTTTTTCTTTTTTAGAGGCCACGTGATCTATAGACGAATGGGCCTTCAAGGCGCGCCGCAATCGTGCATTCTCCTTTGCCAAAGCATCTCGCCTTTTCTTGGGCCTTCATCGCCTTCTCTTCGCTGGCTTTGAGTTGAGCTTGACGGGTATGCTGCATTGTCACGATCGGGATCTTCGGGAGTATCTCAGCGGGGATGGCATGAAACCGAATATACTGAGTTGTGGCAAAGTGACTCCTCATTTTTTTCGGTGAGCTCCTCTATGGGCCAAATCAGCTTCGATTAGAACACTCCTGCCAAGCCTCGAATGACGTCTCGGTTCCGCTCCGTAGTTCTCGTCCTTCTCAAATTGAACTTGGAATTCGTTGGGCCCAAGTGAAGGCGGGATATCCTGCGAGAACCCGAAATTGTCGTGTAACCCGAAGAGGCGATAGCTGGTTGCTCCATAAATGCCCATCAAAGGCACGGGTTTCGGTCGCCATGGCACAATCGAGCTTCTACCACTCGGAACCATACAGCTTGCCAAAGGAAAATCTTAGGATTTGGATTCTCGAATAAATGGACCCACTTGCGTATAGTGCAAGTTTTTAGTTCGATCCTGTATTTGTTTAAATCTTAAAATAGGGTTGTTAGTCATACCCATTTCAAATACGATCATGTTTTCCCCGAATTGAGAAAGGTGTGAGAAAAACCAGATTTGTAAAAGCTCAATTGGGGCTCGAAAAGTCTTATCTTTTTCTTTCTTGTTTTCTTTTTTGGAATGAGCGAAACATGTTAGTGAAATGAAAGTTTCAGCAAGGATGGTGTTTACAAAATTGACCCCACCACAAACTTGTTTTACCGTCCATGCTATCACGGGATTTATAGCGTTCTGACGGAATGGAAAAATGATAAGTCCAAAAAAGGTTAAGATAAAAATCTTAGATCTCATGAGGTCGGAGTTATTTTCAAAACATTCAATGAGGAAAGATAATGGGCATGCCCGTATAGGTTACCCTTGAGCACTTTTTCAATTTCTTTTTTAGTCGAACCCAAAAATTCAGCAAGCACTACCACCGGATCTACCCGAATAGGTGGTTCAACCACATCCAACTCAATTGATTTTCCGATGGCAATCTTGTATTCTTCCGGAGTGGGTGTGAGCTCAAACTTACCTCCGAACACAAACGTGGTCGTCTCGGGGCACCAAAAATGAGCAAGTGCTTGCATGATCCCGCTTTGAACATCAATCTCAAGAATTGGCAACATGAACCCGATACGCTTGAGCACGTACTTGCTGGCCATCCGGTTTCAACTTACCCCATAGCTTCTTGAGCTCTAGCTTTGGAGTAGGCACGAAACGGATATCGTTGCGACCCATTCGTATATAGATCACGTGCCAATTAAATCAACCTAAACCATGGACCAGCCCAAAATAAAAATGAGATAACAGGGCATAAGAGACAAGAAATTACCGCTCGTAGGAAAAAAATGTCAATCACAAAGACATGCACATGAAGTGTGGATTCAGATTTTAGTTCTTTTAGCAAAATGAAATGAAAGACAGAACGACATGTCGCAGCCTCGCGTACGTTCATCATGACTAGTTGCTTGCCTTGCATACATAGTCACGACTAGTCGGGTCCAATCATCTCGGCTTGGTTCGGTCGACAAGAGCAACTCTCATGCATCATAGCCTTACGTGCATGAGAATAACTCTTGAGCCATTTTTTGAAGAATTCGGGATCCAAGCGGGATAACCTTTAGCGAAGCCTTACCGCCAAGGTTAAAGAACCACATAAATACCATCCTGAAACTATCGGGTGACCCGGGTTCGGTCACAAGTCAAGGTGGTGTAGTGCAATTATATAGAGGCATGCACGACATTTTAAAAGCAATCAGCACTCCGATAGTTCAAAAATTAAAATTCTCATCACCAAGCCTGCAAAACAGAGGTTAGCCACAGACTCCTCCCCTTATAACTCCCTTTCCTGCAAAACCATTTAACACCTAAGGATTAAAATTCAAAAAGATTGCCGGATCAAGTGATTTTATTTTTCATGAAATTATTCTGGCCTAAGTCCTCTTTAGTCCCCAGTGGAGTCGCCAAGCTGTCACGACCTAAAAAATAAACAAGTTAATTTTCGGGCTAATGGATTATCAGGTTAATTAATTAACTAACCTAACTCGGACTCTCCCAAGTCCATACCAAATCGCAACTTAAGGTTCAAATGATTAACATGCAATATATTTTGAATTTGGAGTCGCCACTAATCATTTTCGGTAGGTTGATTAGAAACCTAAATAAAATAGCGGGAGAAAACTATCTTATTTCCGCGAACCGGAGATTTTGAATTCGGGGATTTGGTTACGCTAGATTACTCTAACGCCCTTTCGGTACCATTTTCATGAAAAATATTTGATTTGGCAATTTTGATGGATTTTACTTGAAATTCAAAGATGCAATTTTTTGGTTTTTTTTCTTCTTTTTGATGGGGATGTAAAACATTGAACTTTGTACGATATACACCATGGGTGATTTAGAAAGAAAGAAAACGCAGCCAATCACGAGTATTTACAAAAATAAATTAACATGTAATAATGCTAAATTTTGGGACACGTGACATGTCTAAAATAAACAAACAAATGTTCACACCAAACGATTACATTTTTTGTAGATCGAGATGGAAAGGGTTACCTTCTATTACACAAAATCTTACTCACGTACACGTTATGGCTTCCTTCAAGATCTCGGAATTGGAAGAACGTGGCTATCGTCGAAAAAAGGCAAGTAGTGGCGTTGTTGGATGGCGAGAGGCGAAGTACGTGCCGGGACTCGTCGAAGATGATGCTCGACTAAAACTCTTTTCTTCACTCTCAAATTTTCTCTTACGATTTTTCTCAAGAACTCTCTTTTTTCCTCTCTAAAGAATTTCTCTCACAAATTCTCTCAATACTCTTCCACTCTAAAACTCTCTCAATTCTCTTTCACTCCCCTCTCCCCATTCTCAAGAACTCTCCCCCCTTTTATAGCCAAATTTCTCCATCATCTTCCCTTCTTCATCTTCTCTTCATCATCTTCTCTTCATCACCTTCCCTTCATCATATTCATCTTCTCTTCTTCATCTTCCCTTCACCATCTTCCTTTCATTATCTTCTCTTCTTTATCTTCTCTTCATCACCTTCCCTTCATCATCTTCCCTTCATCATCTTCCCTTCTTCATCTTCTCTTGGTATTTGCAATGCAGTCCCTGAAGTTTCAAGTATTTGCAATACAATCCTCGAAGTTTTAAGTATTTGCAATACAGTCCCCGAAGTTTCAAATCTTCTCGGTATATTTTTCCATCCCGTGCCTAGTCTAGACGCATGCTAAATTAAGTGTTCCGCTTGCCCAATTATATGCCAATGCAATGTACGCTAAAAATAAATATATGAGATGATTTTTTTATAATTTTTATGCAAAAAATAGATTAGTCAAAATTTAGGCGTCAACAACATGTTACCGATGGTTCGAGGAATTGTGCCGGTCAAGTTGTTAGTACCAAGATACAGCTCCTGCAGCTTTTGCAAGCTGTCTATGTCTCGAGGAATGCTTCCCCGAAAACGATTGAAGGACAACGACAGCACGAGAAGCTCTTTACATTGGGTTAGCGTCTGCGGTAGCAGGCCACTGAATTGGTTATCGGACAGCAAAAGCCTCTGAATGTTAGGCCAACGATAGCAAAGATCGGAGGGAAGACTTCCAGAGAGATCATTATACGTCAACATGACACTCGTGAGCGATCTATTGAAAAGTGCCGGAGGAATCGAACCCGTAAGATTGTTCATGACCAAACCAATGACCTGCAATGTGGATATGTTGGCCGGGAAGCTCGGAATTTCACCCCCTAATTCGTTGAAGCTGAGAAACAGGTTTTGCAACACGGGGAAGGCGCCGAATTCTCTTGGTATGCCACCTGTTAGCTGGTTCGCCGCGAGTGACATCACTTCAAGATTTTGGCACTGGGCTAAGTTAGGAGGAATGTTTCCTTCAAACTGGTTCGATTGGAGTATGAGTTCTTTCAGGCGGCGTAAATGACCAATCTCTATCGGAATCGAGCCATAGAAACTGTTGTTGCGAAGATCAAGAGAAGCCGGGAAAGAGAGATTGCCCGGGTACGGAGACAGTCTTCCCTGGAGACCCATGTAGGAGAGGTCTAACGCCACGACTCTCTGCCTGCGGTTGCTGCAGACGATGCCGATCCATTCGCAGAAGTTTGCTTCTGCGGTCCAATTGCCACCTTTGACCATGTTCATCGGGTCGACTTCGATCACAGATTTGAAGTGGAGAAGAGCATCTTGATCAGTGAAGTTGCTGGAACAAATGGCGGGCTGAGACATCAATAGGAAACCTAACAGAAGGTCGAGAAATGCTAAAAACATGAACTTCTCCATGATGAACAGAGTCACTCTTGATTGCATCAATGGACACTTCGCTAGTTAGGATCCGTTCTTAGTATTCATACCAAAACCTACCGTATGACTGTCCCAAAATGGTGTCTCTGCGGAAAAAGACAGCAGGTTGCTTTCCAATTCTAACGACATGACAAACTACATGATCCAGAACTGAACGGCATTATACAGTAATGGGATGACCATTGACTTTAGGGATGATCCTACCGCACAATCAGACAACCATGTCTAACTCCGTAGATGGCCCCGTTCTTTATGTATACGCGTACCCATACGCGTTTATTTTCCGTGTGAAGGCCCCATGAACCTTTGACTAAAGCTCCGATGCACGAATGTGATTGTGACAACAAGGAAGAATTGTTATGCAATCTTTCCAACTACCAAGAGTTATTTTTTTTTTAAAAAAACATATTTTAGAAATTAGGATAAGAATAACATGAGTGCCATAACTTTCGTACCACACTCACTTGAGTGTCATAATTTTTTTTTTTTTTGCTTACATAAGTGGCACATTGAAGTAAAATCCATCATTTGAGTGCGATTTTCGACAAATCTCCCTACATGGATTTTTCACTTAATTTTCCATTCCAACATGGAATTGAAAAAAATCAAATAAAAATACAAAAATTATCCACATCAATGCCAGCGGTGTCACGTATGTCGATCGGCATCCACGCCGTATTTTTCCAGCAAGGCAAATTGCCAGTCATGCTTAAGTGATCAATTTTTCAAATTTGTGACACTTAAGTGAGCAAGTTATTTCAACCAAAAAAAAAAAAGTGAGCAAGTTATGACATTCTTACTCTTCTTATCCCGAAAAGTTGTGGTATAATCTATAAGTTGCTGTCTTGAAAGTGCCCATATATTTTTGTTGTTCCAGGAAGCTGGATTTCTCTTTTGGTCATCATACCGAATCTCTAAGCAGAACTGTATCCACCGCTTTGTATTCATTGTCCTGCCCTTGCGAATGATCCCAATCTTATTTTCCAATCTTGAATGATTTGACCCAAAAAAAAAAAATCCAGAAGGCTATAATGCAAGAGATGAAGTACTATTCTGTTCCAAGCCATTTGTATAACACGTGCAATATTTTAAAACCAATGCGGCCAGGCGCAAAATCATAACATTTTCCGTGCCTAATAATATGAATTTTTTTTTTCAGTATAGGTTAATTGTAATAAGTGCTTTTTCTATAAGTGTAGGTCAATATAAAAAGAGGTATTGTGAAAAAGATGACAGGTGATTTATTTTTATTTTCAAATAGCATTTTGGTAATTTGTCAATATTTTTTTTAATGAAATCAGCAATTTTCTTTGATAGTTTGCAAATTACCAATATATTGTATTATCGTACAAATTTTTATTGCATAATTTATGCTTTAAGTTTACTAAAAATTACCTTAAATTACTAACTTAAATTAGAGCAACTTGCTAACTTTTGTCCGACGAAGTTCCTAGCTAGTTATTGGACAAAAAAAAAAAAAGTTCCTAGCTAGTTTTAGAGTACTAACATCTAATTATTTCCTTTAACATACCAACTTTTCAATCGACCTGGCAACTTTTATTTGTCTTGATTAATAACGCTTTAAATGTACACACTATTTTAAGGATTACTGAACTAAAACATTTTTTCAATTAGGTTTGGGATAAGAACAATAGGAGTGCAATATCTTCGTAAGCTGCTCACTTGAATGCCATAATTTTTTTTTATCTCTCACTTAAGTTACACATCCGAGTAAAATTGATAATTTTTTAGTGTCATTTTTGGAAAATCGTCATACGTGGATTTTTTTTATATTTAATTCACCATTCCAACGTAAAATTTAAAATAAAAATAAAAAATAAAGAAAAACATGAAAAAATTTACATAAGTTATCCACGTTAGAGCCGGTGGTGTCACGTAAGAAGACCATAGTCCATGTAAGATTTTCCGGTTAGACAAATCGCCGATGGCACTTAAGTAATCCACTATTTAAATTTGTGGCAATTAAGTGAGAGAAAAAAAAAAGTTACCCTCAAGTAAGTGCCATAATTTCACTCAAGCTGTCCTTTTCCCCCCAGAAATTTATACACAACGCAAGATCTATTACGACCCTTGTTTCATAAAGTTTTGGAAGGGAAAGAAAATGGTTACATCGACGGGAAAAGAACACCATAAGTATCATAACTTTTGTACGGTACTCACTTGAGTGTCCTTACTTTTTTTTTAAATCACTTGACTGTCATAACTATTTTTCGATCATTTGAATGTCATAAGACTTTTCTATTGATCATTTGAGAACCATATAACTAAGAAAAAAAAGAAGAAGATTAGCATTCAACTAAAGAGAGACTTATTTTTAGTTGTATTTTACTGGTCAGAAGTTGCTGCTAACTTTTTGAGTTCTTCGGATTGAAGAACAAGTTGAGTTGAAGTAAATGCTTCGCTGATCGATGGAAGGTATTGCCTTTCTCGTTTCCCTCTGATTTTGACCCTTTAGAATATGTCCGAGGACAACCTTGTCCTTCACGTGTTAGTCGGATAAATTACTCAAAAAGTCATAAATTTATTAATTATGCCAATTCAATTCTAAAATTTTTGATTTTTGTGACAATTCAATCATTTTGGCCAATTTTGGCCGGCCGACGTTGATGTGGATGTTCAATCGACGTTGACATGTCAATTTTTAATAATATTTAAAGTTTTTTGTACTTTTTTTTATTTTCTTCACATTTTCTTTTTTCTAGCTTAGCATCGATGAGGCCGTCGCGACCCTCGCCTAGACCTGGTGAGGGCCACAACGCCCTTGCTTGACTAGATTTGGTGAGGGTGTCGCGGCCCTTGCCTAGTGCTGGCGAGATTCAGCCGGTGACCCATGCCAATCCCGAACCAGAAAAAAGGAAAAAATTATAAAAATTATAAAAAAATTGTCATGTTAGTGTCGGCAGTGCCACGTTATTGTCGATCTGTCAAAGATAGTTAAAAGGAATGAATTGGCACAACACAAAAAGTTTATAATTGAATTGAAAAAAATTAGGACTAATATGACACAATTAGAATATATTTAAGATTTTTTTTCGTGATTTTTCCGTGTTGGTTGGTCCGTGTGCTCGAGCTGGTTGACTTTACTTTATGGAAAGTAATAAATGATTGTTGAATGCTTTTATTGGAGCTTCTGATGCGTGAAGACTTTTATGCACGCAATCCACCTCATGATTTCTGTGGACCAGCAGTACATCAAATTCCGAGCACATATGTAAAACAGTAAAAGCCACACAAAAGTTCTGCCCACGTTGGCAGCCAGGAGGTGGGGCCATCACCAAATTATTTCTATATTTTTCTTAAATTCGTAGACATTCCGACCAAAAAAAAAATCGCAGACATTATTTCGACGAAAAAATAAAAAAAGAAATTGCACACGTGATTGCTGAGACGTAAGCTAATAAAGTCTGATATACTTCTTCAAATAGCATAGTGTCACGATCCGATTTCTCCCATATTTTTGTAAGCTAAAGAGTGGAGTTTTTGTGGCAAGAGGTGAAGAATAGGCTATGCAAAAGGAATAAAACAACTGATTTATGGGAGTGCGGTTGGATGTTTGTGCTAGGAGTCCGAGAGGAGGAACGAATACTATCTTAGAGGGTCTCTAAAGACGGGATTGACTTCCGTACATAAACAGATTGAAACAGATTGGGAGTTGATATCGCTCTTCTAATGAGATTATGGCAAGTTGAAATCGGTTGTTATTATGAAATGATCTGTCTCGCTCGAGGGACCGGCCGCCCGTGTTTAACTAAGCATTGTATGATTACGTGAGAGGATGTGCTTCGTCATACTGTCTATGGAGGCAATCTACGAAAAGGAAGGGTGACCTAGTATTCTCGGCTCATCGGGTGTCGCACCGGCTTGTCCTCGGCCATGAAACCGTCGACTCACAATAATAGCGATGAACACAAATTAGGTACGTAATGCAATCGCATTCTGAATCTTTCATTTGTTGGAATCAAAATCTAGAATTGTTTTCGAAAAGTTTAATTACGCCATTTTGAGGAGAAATACTACAAACACACGGTTGCAACAACGGAGAAGTGGCCAATGACGCAAAGTACCCGCCAAGTGCTTAACCTCAAGCTCCGAATAAGGACATAAATTAAGACAAATAAAGCTCAAAGCACGAGCCACGTCACAGGTCTCGTCAAACTCCAAGGCAAAAAGCCGAGTAGGCGTGAGACTACCCAATTTTAAGCCAACGAACATCTGACACGTGGCAGATTTTCGAAGCAAAGTTCGTCAAAGGCCAAGTAGAATGTGCCATTTGCTTGCATGTGGAAAATGATTTTTACGGAACTCATCAAATGGGACGCAGGGTATGTAGACACACGTCACTAATTATGTACACAAGAATTTAACTGAGGAATATCATATCGAAAGACTCTTTCCATTCGATCCAAACTCGATCCAACTCATCCATTTAACACCTCTACGAAAGAGCAATATGGAGTTGTTTGTGCCCTTCCTCATGCATAGTTGAACCCCCGGATTTACATATTTTGATTTTCGCGAGCCATTTAACTCATCCAAAATTTCTAAGTTTTCGATTGACTTAAGAAAAGATTGGTGGGCTAGTCCTAGAACAATTTAAGTATTCGAATGATGGTAGCTCACCCCAACTAACGAAAGGGAAGATTAGGCCAAAGATATGGGATGGATTTTTTTTTTCTTCTTTTCTCTTTTCATCAGTTGCATTTTGCTTCATTGCTTGTCATCTCGATTTTTACTTTCGAAACTGACATTCCCACTCTGGCTGACGGGCCGGCCTACACGATCTTGTCCGAAAATTGATCCGTTCATGAACCTCGATTGTCGAGCATGGCTCCTGCCCAAATAGCCGAGCGTCCCCTAAAAAAACACCACCTCGTGTCGGTCGCCCGCTCTTGTTCTCCTGCCTTAATTGTTTGTCTTCTTTCGCCTTTTGATTTAACAATCACAGCTGGGTTCGCGGGGAATTATTGGTACCTGGGATCTTGGTGTTCTTGAGTTAATCTCAGTCTTTCCCCTCTGGAGCCCACGTATAAAGTTCTTACGAGAAAGAAATACTGTGTCTTCTCTTTATCTGAGTCTGCTCGCAAGAGGGTGTATGTTGCGATTAATACCTTGATGCAGCGACTCAAGGTAATCACATTTAGATATACGAATCACACATTCATGAGATAGAGGAATTGTCGTACCTTATTTCGGATCCATCATTCTTGATGCGGAATTTACAACAATCCAGAGCTTCTCCTCTATGAACCCCTTTATCACCGACTTCAATGAGACGACCCTTACATATCACTTCTGACGACTCTTGATGTAAGTTATGTACACGTTAGAGTCTATTTATAGAGATTGAAACATATCCCCTCATTATAGATAAGGTTTATCTCGGCCCACACTATCCAATATCATATTAGACTAAATAGGAAACTGTATATATCTTTTCTTTATTAGACTTACTAATATTTACGATAACAATTAATAAAACCCACATTGAATGTTAGAAATATATTCTAACATAGGGCAGCCAAGAACTGGGACTCAATTCTGGGAGCTAGTAAAAGCGACAAAAGAAAAGGAAATGAAGCTGAATTGGAGATTGCCGTCGCGTAACAAGCGCAGCAATTTGGCGGTGGAGCTCGCAGTCTCGTTTCCCTTGGTGGGTCTCGCGTATAGGCTTTCTCTTCTCATGATCCGAGGAGTTGTTGCCCAATGTGGCGGCCCCAGTTGCTGAAAAATAGGAGGCGACAAAGCCGACTGAATCTGATGAAGTCTCGGCTCAATTCGACTCAACAGGTGCAGAAGATGAAAATGCTAGCGCAGGTATTTGTATTCTTTGTTGGTCTGTTTCAGGTCTCTTTCTTGTTGTGTAATTACTGAGTAGTTGCTGAATTGGGACATGGGAAGCAAGATAACTTGAAGGTTGCCTAAATTATTGTGGGATACCGACAGTGGCTGCGTCAGTCGTGGATATTTCAACTTGTAATGATGAAATGCTTAGAGAGAATTTTTGTGGGCAGTGAACTCTACTCTTCTTTTGGTTGATCTACATTTAGCTGATTTTGAAGGGCAATCCTGTTTTTGTCTCATGAAAAGTTCACATTTTTGACTGATTTGGTGTTTGCCAATGAATGTGGACATTTTTTTTATTTCAGATGAATGTGATCTTTTCTCTAGGGATTGGATTCCACATCGGTCTAGTCCAGTTTATACCAATCAGAGCCGCTCCATCATCGAGACTCGCCAAAACCGTATGGGGAATGGGAGGCCGGATAAAGGGTATTTGTACTGGAGGTGGAAACCGGGGAACTGCGAATTGCCACCATTCAATGGGCAGAGGTTTCTCCAGTTTACGAGGAACAAGGCATGGGCATCGATCCGTGATTCGATTTCTCGTAACCTACATGCTTTCAACTGTAAGTTTGTAAAATTACATCTATTACACTCACATGACCAACTTGCTTGTAACATTATCAGTCGGGTCCTTACAAGCTGATATATTAGAATTTCGGAAACCTGAAGACATTGAAAAGCACATCAAGAATCACAAAAAGAGCAGGTATTATACCCTCCAAAGTTGGATGAATTTTCATTGCTAGAAGATGTCGCTGTGTCTTCAACTGTTTTCCTCTTATTTAGAAAGCTCACAAGAAGATTTTACAGACGTCTATGACACAAAGCCATTGAAACGAAATTACGGCGTGTGGACAAAGCTGATGGTATGGTCGAATTTTATGAACTGGTCCTTTTCTAGTCAAGTGACAACTTGATCTTGTTGAGCTTAACCGTGACAGTTTCCATGTCCATTCTTTCCCCAGGCAAGTCCCTTGAACATTCTAGCCCCAACTCTAGAATCGATAAGACTATGCTCTCGAGTTTCGAGGGCGTCGGATCCGCATGGTTCGTGCTAAGGAGGTTGCTATCCACGATGTCAAGCACTCGGTCTGGAATTGCTGCACCTACCCATTGCCTCAACCACATAGCCGCATCGAATATTTCATCGGTTGGCTTCTTCCCAGTAATCACCTCCAACAACAATATGCCGAAGCTGTAAACATCTCCTTTTGTCGAGACTTTTCCTTCCAAACCGTACTCTGAAAGGGTCATAGATTGCAAAATAAGAACATCAAGGATTGATCTTTTTCTTTTTTGGGACATAAGTAATAAGATCGAGAGGCAAACAAATGTTAATATATCTCAATTAAATTGTACCATTATATCAGTAATCAAAGGCCTGGATTAGTCAAAATTCTACGAATGTACCTGGAGCGATGTAACCAATCGTGCCGAGAGTTCAGGTTTGTGTTTCCAGCTTGTTCTCTGCCAAAATCTTCGCGATCCCAAAGTCGCAGACTTGTGCGATCAAGTCCTCATTTAGAAGAACATTGCTAGGCTTCAGATCACAGTGCACAACCGGTTCCGGTTGGCCATGGTGGAGATAATCAAGCGCCGCAGCGACGTCGACCATTATCTTCACTCGCTGATGGAGACCCAAGTTGTAGTTGTTGGAATAAAGCCACTTCTCCAAGCTCCCATTGGGCACATATTGCAGCACCAGCGCCCTCATATCGGCGTTTGTGCAGGTGGTGATCACCTTGACTAGATTCCGGTGTCGGATCTTGCGGAAAACCTCGCATTCTGCGTCGAAACTTTTCAGGGCGCCTTCAATATGGAGATTCAGTACTTTGACCGCAACGTCTCCCCCGTCGGCTAGAGTCCCTTTGTATACAGAGCTAAAGCTTCCTACTCCGAGCAAATTGCTTTCGCTGAAGTTGTTAGTACCCGAGCAAAGCTCCTGATATGATATCGTCGGGTGGTCTATTCCAGGCGGGTTCTCCACCGAAACTGCAGGTTTTTGACCAGTGTTCTGACGATTTCTAAAAAAGAAAATGACAGAGACTAAAAGAATAGCTGATACTATTGGCAACATAATGTATAGTAACCGGAGCCGCTTATCCCTTGATGATTTCTTTCCGTTTACGTGGCAAGGTGGGACTTGAAAGGTTGCATTTCCACAAAGTGCTTCATTTCCAATGAAAGAGAGCCGAAAAATTTCCAAAGGGCCCTCCATTAGGAATCTTTCCTGATAGCTTATTAAAGGACAAGTTCAAATGTTGCAGATATGTCAGTCCTTCCATGGACTCCGGTATGGCGTCTGATAACTCATTGTAGGAGAGATCGAGGAAATCCAATCCTTTGAGGTCGCCAATCGATTGCGGTATGGATCCTTGAAACAGGTTCCTCGAAAAGTTGAGAGAAGAAAGGCTCTTCAATTCCTGGATGGAACTCGGAATGGTGCTGGTTAGTCGGTTCCAAGAAAGATCGATGCTTTGTATAGCTGTCATTTTCCCCATGTCAAGTGGTAGTCCTCCATTGAAAGAATTGAGTGACAGATTGAGGAAGATTAGTTGTTGAAGGCTCCACAGACTTACCGGTATAACTGATGTCATGTTATTCGAACTTACAAGAAACTTTTGAAGGCTGCTCAGGTTTCCAATGCAATTGGGGATCAATCCCGATATCCTATTTTGCCGGAGCAGCAACTCTCCTAAATTTGTCAAGTTGCATATCTCGTCGGGGATCGGTCCTTCGAGATGGTTGTTATCAAGATGCAGCCTTTGCAGGCTTTCTAGTCCTCCGATTGATGATGGGATGTTGCCGTCCAGATCATTATCACTCAACTGTAGGAAAGTCAAGTTCTTCAAGAAACCCATTTGGGTGGGAATGTGACCTCTTATTTGACAATTGGGAGCGAATAGAATTTGTAGGGAACTCGAGAAGTTTTTGATAGATTCTGGTATGAAGCCGCCAAGCGGATTTTCTTCCAGAACCAAGGTTTGCAGTGATTGGCAATTAGATAAAGCAGAGAGAAAACCCAGCTCTGAACCATAAGTCTCACCTGTTAGCTGATTTGACTGAACCGCAAAGTATCTGAGGTTCTTCAAGTTGCCCAGATTCATGGGTATCGGTCCGCTGAGTCGATTGTTCCCAGCATAAAAAATGACTAGGCTCGAAAAATTCGAGAAATACTGCGGGATGTTGCCGCCAAAGCCATTGTTTGCTAGATAGAGTTTTTCCAATTTCGGAAGGCTTAATTCGCTACTTGAGGGAAGGCTTCCGGAGAGGGAATTGTCCATCAAAGAAAGCAGTTGTAGCGAAGAAATGTTAAAAACCTCTTGAGGTATTTCACCCGTTAGCAGATTATCCTCAAGGCTCATTGAATTCAGATTGACCAACTTGCCAATCTCACTTGGAATGTTACCTCCGATGCTGTTATGTTCTGTGTACAGCAAGTGCAAGCTTGACATGTTACCGATGGCTCGAGGAATTGTGCCAGTCAGGTTGTTAGTACCGAGATAGAGCTTCTGCAGCTTTTGCAAGCTGTCTATGTCTCGAGGAATGCTTCCCTGAAAATGATTGAACGACAACGACAACTCGAGAAGCTCTTTGCATTGCGTTAGCGTCTCTGGTAGCAGACCACTGAGTTGGTTATAAGCCAGCGAAAGCCTCTGAATGTTAGGCCAACGATAGCAAAGATCGGAAGGAAGACTTCCTGAGAGATCATTATATGTCAATAATCAATATGACACTCGTGAGCCATCTATTGAAAAGTGCTGGAGGAATCGAACCTGCAAGATTGTTCATGACCAAAACAATGACCTGCAATGTGGATATGTTGCCCAGGGAGCTCGGAATTTGACCCTGTAAGGGATTGTAGCTAAGAAACAGTTGTTGCAACTCAGGGAAGCCGCCAAATTCTCTTGGTATGCCACCTGTTAGCTGGTTCAACGCGAGCGTCATCACTTCAAGATTTCGGCACTGGACTAAGTTAGGAGGAATGTTTCCTTCAAACTGGTTTGATTGGAGTATGAGTTCTTTCAGGCGGCTTAAATGACCAATCTCTGGCGGAATCGGGCCGTAGAAACTGTTGCTGCGAAGATCAAGAGAAGCCAGGAAAGAGAGATTGCCCAAGTAAGGAGACAGTCTTCCCTGGAGACCCATGTAGGAGAGGTCTAAGGCCGCGACTCTCTGCCTGCGGTTGCTGCAAACGACACCGATCCATTCGCAGAAGTTTGCTTCCGCGGTCCAATTCCTGCCTTTGACCATGTTCGTCGGGTCGACCTCGATGGCGGATTTGAAGTGGAGGAGAGCATCTTGATCAGTGAAGTTGCTGGAACAAATGGCGGGCTGAGACATCAATAGGAAAGCTAACAGAAGATCAAGAAATGCTAAAAGAAACAATTTCTCCATGATCAACGAAGTCATTTTCGGTTGCATCAATAGACACCTCGCTAGTTAGGCTCTGTTCTCAGTATTCATTCCAAAACCTACCATATGGCTGTCCTAATTTAAAACCGAGAAAACAGAAAACAAAGAAAGAAGAAACTACCAAATCATTTCACAAGTGGTGTCTCTGCCAAAAGTCATCGCACACTATGGTCCTGCAATGGTTGTTCATGGTCACAGTGACTCTCTCTCTCTCTCTCTCTCTCTCTCTCTCTCTCACAGACACACACATAGCTTGACCTAAGTTGCGTTGCAGCAGCATTGACCCTACCTCAATCTGAGGATGCTGGCCTCCTCTAAGCCATGAACAACCAGGTCGCGGGCCAAGGTCATCCATGGCAACTGATAATGTCCAATCAAGATGAGCTGTGACAAGGCTATGGATGACTTTGACTGAGGCCGTCCATGGCCTTTGTCCTTTCATAAGGGGACAAGTGCTCCATGAGAACAGTCAACATTGGTGTGCAACTCTTGTCCGTAAGTAGGCAAAGGATCTAAGCCGGTTCATGCATCTTTGGCCGCCAATATTTTTTCGTTGTCGTCCTGCGGGCCTTGGAGAAACAACAGAGGGAAAGCCATAGAGGGCATCTGAAAAAGATGGTAGTCAGTCCGCGAGGGAGACAAAAATAAACAGAGTTGTCTTTGTAGAAGTCAATGTACTCTGAGTATTGTCGGAAATTTTTCAGTGATCGGGATCGTGGTACGCGAGGACACTAGCTAGAGACCATTGCAGGTGAGAAGGCGGTCAAGGGTTGGAGTACGGTATAGTGCTCAGTAACCGTGTAAAGAAGCTCAATAACTTCAATTGTAACAAATTGAGGTTTTTTGTTATAATATTATAATATGAGCCCACATTCAATTAATAATTATCAACATTTAATTTATTGACATTATATTATGCACATTAATTACGTGATAATTACCTTGCCCAATAACCGTCTTTTTTGGGAGGCTTTATCTAAAGAAGTGCGATGGTGATATATTTATAAGATGGGCAATCTAAGCCAAACATTTACGTCGATAACGGCGTCTTTTCACGTTGACGGTTTCTCTATTCAAAACGTACTTCGGAGCGTAAGTCAACACAGAAAGCCCACCATCACCATCTTTTCGGAGACGGCAACCGACTTAGTAGCATCTCGCTTTCGCAGATCGTTAAACGATATGCATCCGTATTCATCTGTCTTCATCAATGGCTGGAGGTGTGCAATCATTCCTCCACATTTCCGCATTTCATTCCCCAATATCGCTTGAATTTCGTTCAAGACTTTAGCATCAGGATCGTTAGTTTCTGAATTTAGTCTAACATTTGGTGTTAGAGCATGTTAATCTTTGCCTTGATGTTTGACGTATGATTTGGGTTGAATTACTTAGTTTTAAATGAATTTCGTGACTTTATGGGTAAATTGAAAATTGGGGTATCCTGCCGGCTATAGTTTTTGGTAGATTCCGACCAAATTCAGGCAAGTCATGGCCCACCTTCGGTACAGTGGGGTCGCCTTGCCATGGGGAACCAGAGCCTAAGGTAGCTCGCAATTTAGTTGTTCGCCAGAGGCGAATTAAGTGACTGAAGTTTGCGGCGTTTAAGGTTTCGTCCCAGCAGTTTTCGCTCGATTACGAGCAAAAGCCTTTACTGTTTTTGTTGATTCTTGGACATATGTGGTCGTGCTGGAATGTTGTACAAAAACCACAAATTATTTTGGTTTATGGTGGGCTGTCGGATGGGAATTGGACGACGGACGAGCGGCGGAGTCGGGTGGCAAAAGGTTCTGTTCTTGCGTGAGCGATTTGGGGAAGAAGACCTAGGCACGTACACAGCACATGCTGCGCGAGGTTACGCCCGCGTGCAGCGCCGGCATGCAGCACGCGCGTCCGAGTGGGCAATTGTGTGGGTGCGTTCACGTACGGGACATGGGGCCCGCATGGTGGATCATTCACTTTATAAAAAACATATTTTGTTGTGGGGAAAGGAACCCGTGTGGGAGAAGTGGGCAAGCATGCCTTTTATCATTCATTATAATAATTAAAAGGGGGGGGCAGGGGGGAGGGGGTTTATTATTTTAGAATTTTCATCCTTTATGTCCGGCTGTAATTACGGTTCTGCCCCTCTCTACCTAGTTTTACTGTTTTCTCCCTACTTAAGTACATTACAAATATCAAAACTTGTGTACAACGCTTACTTTAATACCAAAACTTTCAAAACGATAACTTAAGTGTCAAATTTTTTTAAAAATGATCACTTTAGTACCAAAACTTTCAAAACGATCATTTAAGTATCAATTATTTTTAAAAAAGATCTTTTAAGTGTCAATTTTAAAAAAAACATTCACTTCAGGTGTTAATTCCAACGAGCCACGTCGGTTTAAATATTAACAAAAAATAGTTCACGTCGGATTTTCGACGAGCTACGTCGACTCAAATCGGAGTTGGCACTAAAGTGATCGTTTTTAAAAAAAATTGGCACTTAAGTAATCGTTTTTAAAGTTTTGGCACTAAAATGAGCATCGTACACAAGTTTTGGTACTCGTAATGTACTTTAGCAGTTTTACCCCTAATTGCGCCAAAAATTTACGGTTTTAACCACTTCGGTTAATTTACGATTTTACCCCTTCAGTTAATTTACAATTCAATCTCAATTAATTTATAATTCGGTCTCTACCCATGTAAATTTACAAATTTTCCCTTATATGCAATATTAAGTAGATTTTGCATGAAATTTAAATGCATAGTAATCTATATATTTTGATTAATTAGAGTTTAACCACAACAACTCTAATTGATTAAATTATATATTAAGAGCCTCTAGATCAAATATAGTAAATGATATTTACTTGTAATTAATTATATTAATGCAATAAATTTTATCCTATAGGAATTTTCATTATATTAATATGATTAATTAGGTTGAAATACCATATTACTTTTCTTAATTTCCCTACGGGAATTAGGAAAAAGGAATACAATACGATAGTTTCATGATACATTTATTATGGATTTATTTAAATCAGAACTTAGCCTACATGCAGTTTTTTTTATCTAATTTGATTCATATTATATGGCATGATTTGCATTAGTAAAACATGACTTAAGTGAATTTTCCTTAAATATTGTGACGTAAGCATATTTATTTTAGCGTATTGTGCAATTTTACAACTTGTGAATATCTTTGATATTAATGTTCTCGAGCTCAATGGGGACAATTATAAGGTTGGAAGGAATTAATGCCCCTTCAATTTGGGTGCATGGACTTTGATTATGCTATTTAGAAAGATAAACCAGTTGCTCTTATAGAAACTAGCACTTCGGCTGAAGTTACTCTTTATGAATAGTGGGAGCGCTCCAACCGCCCTCGTGTGAAGTTCATAAGAACTAAACTTTTTGCCAGCATTCGTGGTTCGGTCGTTCAGCATAATAATGCTAAAGCCTTGCTAGCAGCTATTGATGCATAATTTGCATGTTCGGAAAAAGGCCTATGCCATAACCCCGATCGTGAAGTTTTCATCGTTGAGGCTCACCAAGATTAGAGGCGTGCATGTGCACATTATGAAAATGAGGGATATTGTGGCTCGGCTCAAGAACCTTAAGGTTGAGATACTGAATCCTTTCTTGTATAATAAATTCTGAACTCTCTTCCTCAGAAGCATAAACCTTTCAAAATCTCTTATAACACGTACAAGGAGAAATGGTCAATTAATAAACTCATGACCATGTGTGTTCAAGAGGAAGAAAGATTGCTTATGGAAGTATGAGAGAGTGCTCTTTTGGCAACACAAGGAAGACATAAGAGGCAAGGTAAGCATAAGGGAAAGAGTAAAGTATCTCCCCAAGCCGACATTAAGAACGAATCCAAATATTTCTTACGTAGAAAAATGGGCATATAAAGAAGGATTATGTCGGATATAAGGCCCGGCTTAAGAAGAAAGTTAATCCAATCTCTTGTGTTTGTTATGAATGGCTGATATGAGTCATAATACTTGGTGGATTGATTCTAGATCTACAATCCATGTTTCGAATTCCTTGTAGGCTTTGAAAGCCACAAGAAGCCGATAGGAAGTGAATAATGCATATATTTAGAAAATAAGATTTGTTCGCATGTAGAAGTTATTGAGACATGCAGTTTAGTCTCCAAAAAGTGGCTTTGTTTTAAATTTGCAAAGTACCTTTTATGTACCTATTACTATAGAAACTTGATTTTAGTTTCAAGACATGTACCTTTTGGTTATTCTTTTAATTTTTCAGATTTGACCTTCAGTTTATCGTACAAATTTGAAATTATTAGGAATGACATTTTTTTATGATGGTTTTTTTTTTATTAATTTGCAAACAATGTCTTTTATAATGTGATGCATGTTTATGATAACATTTGCATAAAGCAATGTGTCGTGAATGAAAATTCCTCTATGTTGTGGCATCGAAAATTGAGAGATATCTCCAATGATAGAGTACTCAGTATTTTGGATTTTACTAATTGTGACACTTGTGTGGACTTCATAAAGGAAAAGCCGACCAACAAGTCAAAGAAAAGTGCCAAGAGGAGTACGAATATATTAGGAATCATACATACGGACATTTGTAGTGTGGATATGGACTCGTTTGGTCAAAAATACTTCATCTCTTTTATAGTTGATTACTCATGGTATTTGTATATCTACTTACTTCATAATAAGCACGAAGCATTAAATGCATTTAACACATATAAGGTTGAAGTAGATAAAGAATGTGGGATGTAAATTAAGATCATGAAATAAAATAGAGATGGAGACTTTTATGGTAGATACATTGAAGATGGACATGGTATGGAGTATGCTAAGCAACTCCAAACTTCCTAAGTCATTGTGGACTAAAGCTCTTAAGATGATAGTGTACATATTGAACCGAGTTTCGATCAATGTTGTCCCTATGTCACCTTTTGAGTTATTCAAAGGTTGCAAATCGAGTTTATAACATGTATGCATTTAGGGATGCCTATTTGAAGTAAGAGTCTATAATCCATAGGAAAAAAAAGTTAGACCCAAGGACTATAAGTAGATATTTAGTTGGATATGCCAAAATATCCAAGGGATACATATTATATTGTCCATCTCATACCGGTCGTGGAATTGAGAGACGTGAAGTTTCTTGAGAATGACTTGCTTAGTGGGAGCGATCAATTTCGGGAACTTGTTCTTGAGAAAAATTATTCATATGCTTGATCTTCCACTTCAAGTGCTAGATTGATTGTTATTCACAGCACCCCTCTAGGTCAAGCGGCTATTGAATAACAAATCATTGAATCTCCACAATCTACTGATATTGATCAATTGCTCAACAATTACCATAAATTATTGAACAACTAGTTGAACAATACACTCCTCGGGAGAATGTTGATACAACATTAAGGAGATTTGCTAGGTTGAGGAAAATCAACAATTCCTAGTGACTATATTGTGAATATGCAAGAATCTGACTATAATACTTAAGCCGAGAATGATCTTGAAACATTTTTATAAGCTATGAGTTGTGGTAATTCCAATTAGCGATACAATGCCACAAAGGAAGAGATGAAATCTATGGCATCAAACGAGATTTGAGATTTGGTTGAGTTGTTTAATGGTATGAAGGCCATTAGTTGTAAATGGTTCTTCAAAACTAAGGACTCATTGGGCAATAATGAGAGATGTAAAGCTAGACCTGTTGTCAAAGTATTCACTCAAAAGGAAGGAATCAATTACACTTAGGTTTTTTCTCATGTATCTAAGAAATATTCTCTTTGTATTGTTTTGGCATTAGTTGCCCATTTGGACATGGAATTGCATCAATTGGATGTAAAAACGACTTTCCTCAATGGAGAACTAGAGGAAGAGGTTTATATGAAACAACCTAAAGGATTCCTCTCTAGTGGTGAGCATTTGTTGTGCAAGCTTAATAAATCAATAAATGGCTTGAAATAAGCATCCCGCCAATGGTACGTAAGGTATCATGAAGTTTTCTCTTCATTCAATTTTATAGGAATATCATAGATCAATGTATAAATCATAATGTCGGTGGGAGTAAATTTTGTTTCCTTGTCCTACATGTGAATGATTTTTTACTTGTTATTAATGATAAGGGGTTGTTACATGAAGTGAAATAATTTCTCTCTAAGAGTTTTGACATGAAGGATATGGGTGAGACATCTTATGTCATTGGCATTAAGATCCATATGGATATAGCTCGAGGCATTTTGAGACTGTCTTAAAAAACCTTTATCAATAAAGTGTTAGGGAGATTTCGGATGAAAAATTGTTCATCGAGTATAACACCCACTATAAAGGGTGACAAATTCAATTTAATCGGTGCCTAAAGATTGATCTAGAAATGGAACAAATGAACAACAACCCATATGCTTCCGCTATCGAAAGCTTGATGTATTCTAAGATTTGCACTCGACTCGACATAGCCTTTGTTGTGAGAATTTTGGGAAGATATTAGAGTGATCCAATTATTGACCATTGGAGAACCGCAAAGAAATTGATGAGGTACCCGCAAGGTATAAAAGGTTACATGCTTATATATAAAGGAACCAATAGCCTGAAAGTAGTTGGTTATTCGGACTCGGACTTCACTCGTTGCATTGATTCTCGAAAATCAACATATGGATACATTTAATGTTTTCCAATGGATCTATGTCATGGATGAGTGCAAAACAGACCATGATTGCTACTTTTACTATGGAGGTTGAGTTTGTTTCTTATTTTGAGGCCATCTCGCATGGTATATGGTTGAAGAGTTTCATATTGGGCTTAGGATTTTAGATTTTATTTCTAGGCCATTAAGAATATTTATAACAATTCATTTGTTATTTTCATGTCTAAAAACCACAGAAGTGATAGTCGAATTAAGCATATTGACATTAAGTATTTATCCATATGGGAATATGTTAAAGAAAAGAAAGTGACCATAGAACACGTTGCCACTAAATTAATGTTAGTTGATCCTTGACCGAAGGCATGCCATTAATGAGATACAAGGACATGTAGTCAAGATAGGAATAGTCCACGTCATGAGGATTTTTGTCGTATGGACGAATTTATGAAACTCTTATTCGGTTGTAATGTTATTCTCAATTCAGGTGTACACGTTCGTTTATTCCGAGAATAACGATCATCTTTTGATCCGGAATAAACTTAAGGTTTATTCATTAAGTAGACCTGAAATAAACATATGGTTTATTCATTAAGTTATGTTATTACATGCAAGCTGATTTTGACAAGATAAGATGCTTGTGATACATGGAAGGTGGGTTAAGCAAAGTCACATGGACTATCAGAAGTCGTTGTCCGAAGTAAGGGACAATGCATAGTTCTGTCATGAGAGCACCAACTGACTAGTGTGCTGGACCTACGGGTCGTTTCTGATAATAAATGGACTACTATAGTGTCCTATACATGCAAGTGTTGTGATGCTTTGCCAATGGATTGATTTGGTTTGATTGGTTTGATTGTTGAGTCGAGTCCGCATCGCATTATGTGTGGCTTGGAGGATAAGCTTGCATGTGGTTGAAATATTTGCTCTTTGTTGATGTGATTGCTTGTTAGGATGTCTGAACGAATCAACGTTCTAGTCGAGCTTAGGCATTGACTTACCGAGATTTATTTCTCACCCCGTCATTTCACCATTTCAAGTCCCAAGTGATGGGGCCCGTGATGTTAGGGCATAGTGATCAGAGTAGTTTTTGAGAGTAGATGAGGGTTTAACCTTATCCGATTATGTTTCTTTTGAGGTCTTAGCAAGCCGTTCTGAAGAATGAGGTTGTATAAGTCTTCTATAGCTCAATAGGGTTAAGACTCATCTACTTTGACTTGATGAATGAAATTGCATTTTGTGGAATCATTGTTGTGGTTTTCCTACTATACTATCCCCGCTAATCTTGTTTGTTTGGGAGTGTTGCACGTTCAGCATGCGCTGTAAATTCGTAGGTCGATAGTGTACCTAGGATGCTATCATTCGTGACTTGAGACGATTTGGCGGGGATATCACGGGCCCGGGGATTGGGGCGTGACATCCCCGACCGAGTAGAGTAAAAAGGTTGAACGAACATAAATTTGACACCTTTGAGGGCGAAACCTTCACGAAGCTCATCGGATTTCCTTTGAAACTGGACTCGTTCACCAACGAAACACAAGGAAAAACCCCGAAAACATATACGCAGAAAACCTCAAATCTAAACTAGATCGGTCTAAAAAATGAGAGAGAAATACTTTCATATGTAGATTAAGTCGGAAGAGAAAAGCTTCCAAATGAAAGGAAAGCAAGACAAAATATAGAAGATCAAAACAACTTAAGAAGAGGGAGAGGGGGAGGGAGGGAGAGGTCTCCCTCCCTCAGAAAATGTTACTAGCGGCTAAGGTTTGTTTGGGCCGCGGGTGGGGGGTGGGGGATGGGTGGGTGTTGTCGTTGTTGGTTTTTTTTTTTTTTAAATAAGGGAGCAAGTTGATGTAGTCAAAACTTTGATATTATCAGAAAGCGCATCACTATTTCTATAAGAGAACATAGGATAGTTGCAACTTAGTATAACCAGTTTCCTATAGACTTTGGATTTGTGAAAACTGGTATATGTTGAGTTTAACTACAATCTGATTATACTCCAATACTCCCCGCAAGATAAAGGAGTTGAGTTTTGAAACCACACTTGCGGTAAACATGAACATCCTCGCAAGATACACGTCCCGTATTCAAACTCCAGGATTAATATGATCGGCGCAATATAAGGGGCAAAATATTCATTACATAAACCGACAAACCAAAATGCAGAGTATTCAATCCAATATATGGCAAACCAATTATCAATTCGAAGCACAAAAACTGAAAATGGAAAAACCAAATCAAAATTCATTTTGACGAAGAATGGGTGTGTGAGAATGAAGGATCATAGCACTCGAGAGTGTTCGACTTATTCTCAATTCTTTTTGGGTAGTTCCTAATTCCCGTCTGCGGGGTGGGCATGTTATTCTTCAAGTTTTTAAATTCTCCCTTCAGTCCTTCCTTGAGAGTTTGCATTTCTTCTTGCAACTCCTTGAGATCTGCTGGATTGGCCTTGATCTCCTTAAGCGCATTCTGTCACACCCCAAATCCTATGAGAATAGGGTAATGACACGGCCATCCTTTCACTCAAAGGATGCAGCCTCAAAATGTAACCTGTTTAACCCGATATATATACACACACACACATATGTTCAGATATATATAAAAAGGTCATTCGATTACGGTAACAAAGCCTTCTATAAACCAACAAAAAGATACGCGTAGTCAGCAAATATTTTAGAAGCTCATCAGCTATACATACAACTTATACAAAAAAATCCCCTATCAAAAATCCCCTCCGCTAACGAAGCGCTCTCCTACTTGTGCAACACTGAAGAACCAGAAAAACAAGTAAGATGAAAGGAGTAAGCTAACACGGCTCGATGAGTAATACATTTCTTCTAAACGGATCGAACAATCACTGTGCACCTTTATAAAAAATAATATACTTCCAGCAAATCCTTTTACATATAAGGTTAACAATACTAATAACTTACAATCATAGATCAACAATCAATGGTCAATCCATTGAGTAATCCCAAACCAAGTATCAATGGTCTATCCACCGATTAATCTCAATCAAAGCAAAAGACAATGATCCACTCCATCAACCACTAGAATTGCTCTATATCGGACTATGGTCACGTTTAGCGCCGTGACAAAGGTGGCTAAGTTTACCCCTCTTGGCTAGGTCTACCACCTATATCAGCCGGTGGTGCGACCCGGAAGGACGTCCCGATAGTATGCATACCTCTCCCACTCAATGGGTTTTTAACATAGTGATATGAGCATGGCACATAAAACACAATCTCCAATAATCCAATCAAAATCAGAATCATTTCATAACAACTCGGACAAACTCCACAATAGCATTTATCGACAAAATGCATTTCATAAACCGTATATATAGCTTTCAGATATTCCCTTCGCAAAGCATTTATTCAAGGCATTTCAAACGATTTTCTTTCTAAAACTACTACAAACAATATAATTTCAAAGCTTTGTCAGTCAACGATAAAAGGTAGTAAAGGTTCGATCCAATTATGCAAGAAATATGCTCTTTTCTTATTTCATAACATATCTAGTATTCTTTTTTTTTTCTCGGTCTCGAAACATGAGTTTACAAACTCAAAGAAGAAAAGTACTACTCACCTGATAATGCCAAAATCCAACTACGTTGGTCACTCGAACCGACTCATCCGAATCCCTACCAATATATAGAAAAATGGATCAAATGGAGTAACAAGTCATCCTAACGTATGACTTAGCTAAACTACACTTATTAGCGACAAAACAATGACTACGCGTCAACGGAAACTTATCCCTAACAGAGATTCAATGCTGTCTGCTATGGACAGCTCGCGCACCAAAACCGTTAAGGCCATAACTTCCTCCATTGAACTCCGTTTCAAGCCATCTTACTGTCCACGCGAAGCTTGTTCAACGTACTACAAAAGTCTCAACATGGCCAACCTCAGCCGATAACTGGAAACTAATGAAATCAGGCCTCGAAATTTACTGTTCACGCTATACTGTAGCGCACCAGAATTGAAAATCTTGTTCCGGGCAAACCGTAGTGTCAAATTAAGATCCGTTGAATCCTATGGGTCCATAACATCCTAAAGTTTCTTTTTCAAGCAAAAACACAGCCAATCGCCCATAAGATCAGACACAGCAACTCAGTTTTCCCAAAAATTCAAATTTTGCCCTAAATCCGAAAAATCACTTCAATCGGAGGGATGAGAGGTGCGAGCCCTTACCTAGCGCTGCAACACGTAGTGGAACGAATTCGGCGAGGCGTTTGTGGCGGGTGGCGTGCACACGTGACTCTTTTTTTTTTCTTTCTTTTTCCCTTTCTCCTCTCTCCTTTCCCTTTCTCTTTTTTTCTTCATTTTCTTTTTCTATTCTGATCGTGCAGCTTAAAAGGGGTGGTTGACTGCCCTCTTTTACTTTTTCTCCTCCTCTCTTTTTTTTTTTTAAATGGTAGGTCCACCACCTTGGTTGACCTGGTCAAAAAGGGCCAAATATTACAGATTCACCAATTTAGACTCAGTGGGAGCATCAGCATCGACTGTCTCAGGATAATGCTCTGGCTCTTTTTCCTTAAACTGCCCCTGAGATTGAGCATTTTCTTCAATATCTTCATCATTTTGCTTGATGACGTCAATGCCAGTTCCTTCTACAGTCTCTATTCCACTCTGATCATCCACAATTTCCAGTCTAATCATCCACGACTTGGTCTGCACGATCTGCTGCAAATTGATCACAATGGTCTGTCTAATTTGAAGGCTCAATTTGTTCTGCTTCCTCATCATCTACTTCAGACTACGTTGCTTCAACTGTAGGTTTTGATATCTGTTGTTGCTAGCACTATAAGATGAATGGGTGATTTTAAATTAAAGAGAAATTAAAAATAGTCAAGATAAATATCACGTAAAATCAGAGTTTAAAAAAAAATAATGTTATAGTCAAATTTAGTGGTGTGCTAAATACTATCAGATGCAGTAAATAAAAATTGAGATATAGAAGAATTTGCACACAGAAGTTTGGTTCGGCTTATTGCAAGCTATGTCCATTCTCTATGCAAACAGTCTACTGGCTAGATTTTACTAGTGAATGAATCAGGGATTTCAATGAGTGAAGTTTCTCAACAGATCACACTATCTCACACAATCAATCTTTACAAAACCTCTCAAAGATTACACCTTTGAGGCTCACAAAGACAAGTGTATAAAGTAGCTCTCTTGAACTTTGGATTTCAGAGTCACGACACAATTTGCTACAGCACCACCTCTTTCAATCTAGCCCTTGGAAAATCTTCAGAGTAGCCCTTGGACGGTATTCAGAGGATTATCATCCAATCAACCCCTTGGACATGAATGCTTTAAGAATATTGAGTAGTCATTGCTAAATGAGATCAGAATCCCCTTGATTAAGTCACCCATATAACTTAATATTGGGTTTCCATATGTAGCATTCTTCGTTTTGAAAGAACGTATTGCCTTCAGAGCCAATCAGTCAAAAATGCTTTGCGTGACCAGTTTTACAGCAAAAACAACCTTCGAGATTGAAGATCATTAATTTCCAACTTTCCAATGGTGAATCCTGAGCCAGATCATTAGCTGTTGTTTCAATCAGCATCTAATTAAACTTCATAATCAGATGCTACTGTTGAGTCTGAATACTCTCTGAGTCTTAATAGACGTTGCATAAAGTCTGAAAATACCAAATGCTTTGACAACATAAGCGTATAATCTTTATTGGTATTTTTATGTTCCTCCACTAATATCCATGTCATTACTATATCCACGAGACAAAATTCAAATCTTCAGACACAATATCTAGATGACACAAAATAGAGTCTGAATATGGTTCTTCAAGAGTACTACCTGAAAATAACTTCTATTAGATTCAACGTATAATATGGAAGATTTTGTCAATCTTCCATAGTATACGTGACCTCAGGCCTAGGTCACGAGCTACTATGGAAATCAGGCAGTCGAGGAGGGTGAATAGACACGCACACAGGAGAGAGAGAGAGAGAGAGAGAGAGAGAGAGAGAGAGAGAGAGAGAGAGAGGGATGAGGGAGAGCCGAGCGTGAACAGAAAAGAAGGCGGGGCGGCGATGTTAGTGGGGGTCAATGGTGGCAGACAGTGGCGGGTGGCGGAAAGGGGAAGGTTTGCCAATGATGGAAGTTGAGATTTGTGGCACTTGCGGGCTTGGGACTTTTAAAGAGAGCAACTTGGTCTTTTGGAATAAGTTTTTGTCTCTAGATGAAAAGCGACAATTCTTGTGAAATGAAGTTAAAAGGTGAGAAGGGTCTTGAGTCTTCTCCTGGAAGTCAAAAGGTCGGGCCGCGTTGATGGCCATTGGATGCTGCCAACCATCGGCAAGGTCCTACGCCCTCGCCTGAGCCCGAGGAGTGGCAAGCCAGCCCTCTCTGGTGGCTGGTGGCCTTCGCCAGGCATCACTGAGATCGGGTGATGGCCGGTGGAGCGAAAAAAGAACAATGAAAAGAAGAAAAAGTAAAAAAGAAAAAAGAAGAAAAAATTTGAATTACAAAATTCTAAAAATTATCCACATCAATATTGGTCGTGCTATGTAGGATGGCCAGCACTTACTAGACGTCGATTTCGGATCAAAATTAACTAGAATGACTAAATTGACAAATCGTTAAAAGGATTAGGACTAAAAATCGTCAAACTATCAAAATGGTCAGAACTAAATTAGCACAATTAAAAGGTTTGAGAGTAAATTGACTACTTTATAATAGGTTTAGAGCTTTTTGGATAAATTTTTCTGTATACTATCTCCCCCTCCAGTTTTCTTTCCTGCAAATCTCTGAGCTTTGTCCCTAGAATGTGCCAATACAAGCAATGCTCCATATAAATGAAAGTACTGAAATATAGAAGGTGTTCAATATGTCATAAAAAGACGACGAATAATCATTACAAATTAGAAATTGTTGATTCTGTAAGGACCGTCTAGATAAAGGAAACCAAGTCTGCACATTCCCACCATAGCTAGGGCCTTTAAGAGCCCAAACAAAAAAAGGTGCGCCAGGAGTCCAAATCTATTTTCCATCCAGTGTGATTAAGCTTTCCTTAAGCCCTATTTCAGTACATGTATGTGAAAGGGACGTGCTTTGAACATATGATGCGATGTTCATATATTCGAATGGTCCAAACATTTTATACAAATTTTCAACTGAGTGGATATCAACTTTAAAATTTTGCCTAGATATTTCATTCCCACCCAAGCCTTCAGTTAAGACAAATTGTGATAGTATGTTACAGTATAATCCTATACCTACATTTATAATGGACAATATTGTAATTCGAATAATTAGCCATTTTACAAACTAATCCCTGTTGACACCTAAATTTTGATATTTCTAAACATTATTCATTTCAAACATAAAATGAGAACTAGTCATAGTTCTCACCAAAAATAAATTTCTCATGCATTGCATATTTACTTTTCGTCAATCATGCATTTTCATTCAGGCCATAGGCGAAGCAATTGAACTTAATTTGCTATGCGACTGGACCAGACTCGGTTGAAAGTTTCCAATCAAGCGGGAGGAGGTGTGCCGAATTTTACAAGAGGGCTTGAACCTATTTTCATATTTAATTCAGTCCATTTATGCTCATTTAAATGTTAAAGGCTCTTAATTAATTATTCATTTAATTAATTAAAGCCCAATTTGAGCCCGAGAGTGTGCGATCAAGCCCGCAAAAGGATGAAATTCGGATAGCCCACGATAGTCTAGTTTGTGAGGAATTTTAATGGGATCGGACTCTTGAAGATCAGAAATTTAATCCTACGGTCATTAACGAGTCATATTGATTTATAAATACCTTGTTATGGCTTAGGGTTGAGGGGCCACAAAATTTCAACACACGGCACGAAAGGGAGATCGGAGGGGATTGAGGATTCACGACCATTGGGGAGTTTTCTCACGGGACCGCTTGGGAAGAATTCCCCGATGCTCAGAGAAGGAGACAAGGCCAAAGGAGAAGATTCATGAAGAAAAAGGAAGTGGGAGCTGTGATTAAATAATCACATGGAGACAAAAGGAGCATCCATGCAGAATCATCCAAGAGAGACTTCACCATATGAGGAGAAGTTTTCCTTTCTTCGTTTGTTTTCTTCTACTTTGATTATTAATTGTGCAAACCCTCCCGGAAAGGCTTTTCTTTTGATCTTTATCTGTAATGTCCATGAAAGGGATGATTCGGGACTTTCTAAGGCTCATTGAGAAAGTGTATGCGAGAGAGGATCGGACGAGAAACGGGACTCTAGCGCGCACTTGATACATAACGGAGCACCACCCTTCGCGGTCCCTTTCCATCAACGCTTGACGTCCTCTAGTAGCCACGGTCCAGCTTGAGCATGGCCGTACATCCGACGACCAGCCATACCTCGACGGCCGCAATTTCATGTACGAGTTTCCCCACGACGACGCCGCTTGGCACACCGAGTCGATCACCAAATTGAGCGTTCACCTCATTCAGTCCGAGCAATACTTCTGCAGTCGTTTGCATGCTTGACGAAAAGGGTTGGTTTGGTCTAGTTTCGTTTGCAAGTTTTATTGATACGGTGGTACCTCCCAAGTTCTTTTTTTTCATAAATTCTTTACATGTACTCATGTTTCCTTGGTCACTTGTCAATCACCCATAATGCGGCATGCTCGAAACTCATGCAAGAACCCTCTCGGGCATTATGGGATGGATGAAAGATCACATTTAGTCAACACTGCAGAGGAGGAGGACGTGCACGTAACCCGGGTTGTTTGACACTAAACCATTGACATGAATCCGCACCAAGATCCATTGTGAACACTCTTTTGTCCGCAAAAGTTGTCGTCCACCATATCCGCAAGCTTCCCGACGATCCAAGTTCGAATTTTGGAAAGCCAATCTCAAGATAAGTCAAAGTTCTAATTTTTTTATATCAAGGTTATCTTGCTTTTTATAATCTGAACTTGTTTGAATTGCTCGATTATCTACAAGAATTCCTCTTGCCTAAACTTGAGTTATCTAAAATTTTGAGTAAATCTTGTGGATAAAGTACATATCTTTGAATGTGACTTTTAGATATATTTGTTGGATTTTAGATATATCTCATGACTTGATTTTCGAGTAAATCTAAATCCCGAACGTTATCTTGAAAAGATTGCACATGTCTTTTGGAATATTCGGATTATCTTATATCCGAATTTGAAATCTTTTCGGAAATCCTAAGCATGTCATAACTCTTGCGGATAAGATTGCCTTGAACTAGAGTTATCTCTTTCTAACTTGGGAATTATCTGAAATACTTTCAAAATCTCAAAAGATAATCTCTCGAATTTTAAAGATGGGAATCCTTTTCAGATAAAGCAAGATTACCTACCAATCTCAACATCCGCATGTGATTTTCGAAATTCATAGGTGATTTGGTGTTTCTTTTATTTTGTATTGTAATATCTAATCATTTGATTGTCTGTTTTTGATTTGTTATAAAATATGCACATCTTTAAACAAACATGCCCATAATATATGCTCCATATGTGCCTAGACCCTTCGGAAAAATTAAATCACACGCCTTAGCCACGATCTCGTGGAATGGGATGTGATTTAGTACAGAAATTCGTGTTACGCCCTTTGGCGAGAAGGGACGTTGTTTTTCTATACACATATCCGCATACCGGTTCGAATCCTCGAGGATGTAGCGGATAAAATCTCGCTTTAGCCCGGATCTTTGGGAATGAGAGGATTTTCAAAAAATCGGAAATTAAAAGGTATATTATGGGTATTTTTGTTTATTTTTGTTCAGATTTTTTATTGCTTTTGAATGTTTTCTTTTATTACCGAAAATACCAAAAAAAATAATCCTCTGTGCGCATAATATATGGTCCTCATGTCACATTATTCCAATTAATCATCAAATTCACATCGATCAATCAAAAATGATTTTTCATGAAATTGGTACCGAGAGGACATTAATTTTTTCAATTAATGTAACCAAGTCCCCGAACCCATTTTTCTCTAGTGCGTAGAAATAAAATAGTTCTCCCTCTATTTTGTTAAGGTTTCTAATCAACATTCCGTAAATGATTAGTGGCGGCTCCAATTGAATATTTTTTCAAAAATCAAACCTAAGTTGCGAATTGGTAGGGCTTGGGAGAGTCCGTATTAGGTTAGTTAATTCATCTAATTAACCTAATAATCCATTAACCTAAATTAATTTTTAGGTCGCGACAATCCTAGAAAGATTTTATATTTTCATTTGAATACAAATTTCTCTATTAGTTTTTTTTTTCTAATCCAGGGGCATGAAAACCTGACTTTTTGACTTATGATGATACCGATGACCTATGTGAATTCAATGAATTAGAGGTATAAAATAGGTGGGTTGAGTCGGGTTTGTGTTGGTCGAATATGATCCAACCCATATTGACTCATTTAACCCGTTCTAACCTATTTTCATTCTATACTAATTTAGTAACCTATACCTGACCCGACTTCTATCGTTAAAACACTTCAAATCTAGTTTAGAGAAAATAAAATTATTTTCCTCTTGTCGACATATTCATCGGTTTTCACTAAACTCACATAGGTCATCGATATCATCATAGTCTTCCACCTCATCCGATAACGGCAGTCGTTCCTTCTAATAATCTATTGCTCCTAATAACGATCCACTAGTCTCAACAATGATCAAATGATCTATCTTTTGGTTGTTTCATCAATACCGGCGATTATGACTCTACCAAGTTGTTCAACTTCATGGTCCTTCCAAGGTTTATCGAACATTCTCGTTCTAGACTTGTTCGCCATCACCGGGTCCATCCAACTATTCATCGGATCTTGGATACCTCCAAGTCATCATGAATTTTTTCGTTTTTCATGACTTGTTCACCCTCGATCAAGGTCCGTCCAAATATTCACATTATCTCAAAGTCCTTCAAGCTTGTAAACATCTCGACACCCAATGTCTTGTTCACCCTTGATATCGGCAACCATCGTTTGATGTCATTAAAACGAGGCAATGGTAGAGCACTCCTCATATAAGTTCCCCTAGTGCTAATTATGACACCATATAGTCAATCCGGCCGATTACCTAAAACTTTTGCATTAGTGCTGATTCAGTTTTAAACCTTTTGCGTTTCTATTAATTTAGTCAATCTCGCCGATTTTGGCCGAAAATTTATTGACGTGGACGTTGGTTGTCATATGTGATATTGTTGGCACCGACATGGATTTTTTTTTTATATTTTTAAATATTTTAAATACTTTTTAAATAAATGTTGGTTTTTCTTCCTTTTCTTTTCTCAATCATTAAAACAATTAGTACAATTATCTATAATATTAAAATAATATTAAAAAATATCTACATGAGTGCCAGTTGTGCTACATAGGACAAGCGACGTCCATGTCGGCAAACTTAAGGTTAAAATTAGTTGAATTGACTCAATTAACAGAAATTTCAAAGATTTGGGACTAAATTGGCCATATAATATAAAAGGTTTAGAACTAAATTGACACAAATGAAAGGTTTATGAATGAATTGATATCAATACAAAAGGTTTATAACCGAATTGACATCAATACAATAGGTGGAAGAAGTTTTTGATGCTTTTCCGGGTGAGGAGGATAGCTGATGCTTCCACTTCCATCGATGAGTTCCAATGTAAATTAAGCTTACTATGTTGGAGTGCACGTCAAATTTCACCATTCGATTAAAAGAATATATATTTAGTCAAAATCTAACTCAGCAAGTACAAGTTCGAGTAGATTGAAAGTCATTCTGGATTAATTCAGTTAACAATTTTGCACATGTCCCATTGATGTATGACAATCCAATGTTAAACTAGCATTATTGTAGCATAGTACTGAGACAAGTTCAATAGAAATTATTTAACGGAAAAATCAAGGTGTTAAAGTATTTAAAAGCATTAGATGAATATGATAGTTCCATAAATTATTAGTTCAAAGTGAGAGGACCAAAATCAACACTAGGTTTCAAATTAATACTTCATAGTAATTTGTCATTAAAAGAAAAAAAGGTTGGAACCCGTGCAGCACACGCACGGGGAATTCCAGTAGTGTTATAGTAATGTGGTCTTCTTCTTCCTTAAGCTGTCAATCGAAATCATATAAAATGGAGAATGAGGGAGGATTTTTCACTATGATTTTTTCCATCAAAACGTCAGCTTTATCAAATCGGGGTCCATGACATAATTCACTTATATCAATTAACGAAAGGACGACAATAAAAGATCAAATAAATTGGGGATGTAAATAAATCAATTGAAAATTGCAAGACGACATTTCACATCATTCGAAAGTGATTTAATTGGACTGACTGAAAGTTCAAATACGACATGACGCAAAGATTAAATTTGACAGACTACTAGTATCATTATCTCTTTTGGCAATAGACACTTCCAGTCAGTCAACTTCCCACGGGTCGCTCTTGCGGGATTATCGCGAAAGTTATGACAAAGCCTTTTCACATTCGTGTCGCTTGTGCCCTCACATTGTTCAAAATAATTGTGTACGGGCAAAGGTAAAGAACAGGCCAATTACTGAGTCAGACGTGCAAGACGGGTTCTCCAACCTCCCCTCAATGACTGATGGTCTCAACACATGATTATGGTTTGGGTTAATATGGGAGTTATTGTGAATAGTATTCTTTTAACTATTAAAAAGAAAATGAGTTGGCATTATCGCATGAGTAACTTTGACGCTCAAAACAAAATTTCAGCCGATAATATTTCTGATTAGTGGATCATGTCGTTTGTCATGTCCCTCACAATGAAAAGCAACCTACTGTTTTTCCAAAGAGCCACTATTTCGTGCGGGTCGGAACGTACCCGACGAGGAATTTCGCTTTGGTATTGAATATTAAGAACAGATCCTAGCTAGCGAAGAGTCTATTGATGCAATCAAGAGTGACTCTGTTCATCATGGAGAAGTTCATGTTTTTAGCATTTCTTGATCTTCTGTTAGCTTTCCTATTGATGTCTCAGCCCGCCATTTGTTCCAGCAACTTCACTGATCAAGATGCTCTCCTCCACTTCAAATCAGCGATCGAAGTCGACCTGACGAACACGATCAAACGCGGCAATTGGACTGCCGAAGCAAATTTCTGCGAATGGATCGGGGTCGTCTGCAGCAAGCGCAGGCAGAGAGTCACGGCTTTAGACCTCCGTGGCATGGGTCTCCAGGGAAGACTGTCTCCTTACCTAGGCAATCTATCTTTCATGGTTTCTCTTGATCTTCGCAACAACAGTTTCTACGGCACGATTCCGACGGAAATCAGTCGTTTACGCCACCTGAAAGAACTCATACTCCAATCAAACCAGTTCGAAGGAAACATTCCTCCTAACTTAGCCCAGTGCCGAAATCTCGAAGTGATGTCAGTTGTGGATAACAGGCTAACGGGTGGCATACCGAGAGAATTCGGCGCCTTCCCTAAGTTGCAAGAACTGATTCTTAGCCTCAACCCCTTACGGGGTCAAATTCCGAGCTTCCTGGGCAACATATCCACATTGCAGGGCATTGGTCTGGCCAAGGCTAATCTCACAGGTTCGATTCCTCCGACACTTTTCAATAGATCGCTCACTATTGTCGACTTCATGTCTAATGATCTCTCGGGAAGTCTTCCCTCCGATCTTTGCATCCGCTGGCCTAACATTCAGAGGCTTTTGCTGTCTGATAACAAATTCAGCGGCCTGCTACCAGAGACGCTCACCCAATGCAAAGAGCTTCTCGTGTTAGCGTTGTCATTGAATCGTTTCCAGGGAAGCGTTCCTCGTGACATAGACAGCTTGCAAAAGCTGCAGGAGCTCTATCTCGGCACTAACAACTTGACCGGCACAATTCCTCGAACCATCGGTAACATGTCAAGCTTGCATATCTTGACCTTAGGTCGTACCCACATCGGAGGTGACATTCCGCGGGAGATAGGCAATTTGGTCAATCTGAAAGTAATGAACCTTCAGTTTAGTATGCTAACAGGCGAAGTTCCTCGAGAGGTTTTTAATATCTCTTCGCTCCAAGTGCTTGGTTTGACGTACAATTCACTCTCTGGAAGCCTTCCCTCAGATAGTGATCGCCTTCCGAATTTGGAAGAACTCTATCTAGACAATAATAGCTTTGGTGGCAACATACCGCAGTCTTTCTCGAATCTTTCGAACCTAATCCTTTTCGATGCCGGGTTCAATCAACTCAGCGGTCCACTACCCTTGAGCTTGGGCAACTTGAAGAATCTCAGAGTCTTCTCGGTTGAGTCAAATCAGCTAACAGGAGAGACTTATGGTGCGGAGCTCGGTTTTCTCTCTGCTTTATCTAATTGCCAATCGCTGCAAACATTGGCTCTGGCAGGAAACCCGCTTGGTGGCTCCATACCAGCATCTATCAAAAACTTCTCCAGTTCCCTACGTATTATGTTCGCTCCCAATTGTCAAATAAGAGGTTGCATTCCCAAGGAAATGGGTTTCTTGAAGAGCTTGACTTACCTAGACTTGAGCGATAACGATCTGGATGGCAACCTCCCATCGTCAATCGGAGGACTAGAACGCTTGCAGAGGCTGTATCTTGATAACAACCGTCTTGAAGGACCGATCCTCGATGAGATATGCAACTTGACAAGTTTAGGAGAGTTAATGCTCCGGCAGAATAGGATATCGGGATCCGTTCCAAATTGCATTGGAAACCTGAGCAGCCTTCAAAAGTTTCTCGTAAGTTCGAATAACATGACATCGGTTATACCGGTTAGCCTTTGGAGCCTTCAAGAACTTATCTTCCTCAATCTGTCAGTCAATTCTTTCAATGGAGGACTACCACTTGAAATGGGAAAAATGACAGCTATAGAGAGCATCGATCTTTCTTGGAACCAGCTTACTGGCGCCATACCGAATTCCATCCAGGAGTTGAAGAGCCTCGCCTCTCTCAACTTGTCAAGGAACTCGTTTCGAGGATCAATACCGCAATCAATTGGCGACCTTAAAGGATTGGATTTCCTCGATCTCTCCTACAATGAGTTATCCGGCACGATACCTGAGTCCATGGAAGGACTAAAATTTCTGCAAAACTTGAATGTGTCCTTTAATAATCTATCGGGAGAGATTCCTAACGGTGGACCGTTTAGAAAATTTTCGGCTCTCTCCTTCATCGGGAATCAAGCACTTCATGGTGCCAATTGTGTCAGCTATACTATTAGTCCTTGTTATTTGCTTGCTTAGAAAGCGTCTGAACACTATGAAAGAAGTTCCGGTTTCCGTGGAAAATGCACCCCGAATTGACCACCCGATGATATCATATCGGGAGCTTTGCTCTGCTACTAACAACTTCGGTGAAAGCAATTTGCTCGGAGCGGGAAGCTTTAGCTCTGTATACAAAGGGACTACGGCCAATGGGATAGACATCGCGGTCAAAGTACTGAATCTCCATATCGAAGGCGCTGTGAAAAGTTTCGACGCGGAATGTGAGGTCTTTCGCAAGGTTAGGCACCGGAATCTCGCCAAGGTGATCGGCACCTGCACGAACCCCGATTCGAGAGCTGCGGTGCTGCAATATGTGCCCCACGGGAGCTTGGAGAGGTGGCTTTACTCCAACAACTATAACTTGGGTCTCCATCAGCGAGTGAAGATAATGGTCGACGTCGCAGTGGGGATCGAATATCTCCACCATGGCCAACCGGAACCCATTGTGCACTGTGATCTAAAGCCTAGCAATGTTCTTCTAAACGAGGACCTGGTCGCCCAAGTTTGCGACTTTGGAATCGCGAAGATTTTGGCTGAGAACAAGCTTGAAACACGGACCCGAACTCTCGGCACGATTGGTTACCTTGCTCCAGGTACATTTGTCGAATTTTAACTAATTCAAGCCTGCGATTGCCGATATAATGGCATAATATGAAAGAAATATATTAACAATCGTATGTCTTTCGATCTTATTACTTATGTCCCGAAAAGAAAAATATCAATTGCCGATCTTCTTATTTCAAACTCCATGATGCTTACAGAGTATGGTCCGGAAGGAAAAGTCTCGACAAAAGGAGATGTTTACAGCTTTGGAATATTGCTGTTGGAAGTGATTACTAAGAAGAAGCCAACCGATGAAATGTTCGATGCGGATATGAGCTTGAGGCGATGGGTAGGTGCAGCAATTCCAGGCAGAGTGCTTGACATCGCGGATCGCGAACTCCTTAGCACGGAACATGAAGATCTGACGCTTTTGGAACTTGAGAGCATAGTCTTATCGATCCTAGAGTTGGGACTGGAATGTTCAAAGGACTTGCCTGAGGAAAGAATGGACATGGGAGCTGTCGTGGTTGAGCTCAACAAGATCAAGTTGTCACTTCCTTGACAAGAAAATAAGGTGAAGAGCAGTTCATGGAATTCGAACATGGTGTTGTCTTTGTTTCTGCATAGATATCTCATTTCCATGGCATTATGTATAGCCATCTGTAATAAGGTACTTGATCTTCTTTCGAGCTTTCCGAGTCCGAGAAGAACAATAGAAAACACGACAAGATTTCCCAGCAATGAAATTTCTTCCAACCATAGTCTAACTCGTGTCTGACTTCGGAAAGTACAACACATGGTCATGGAGTTGGTTGATTTGCCGGTGACGAACATTGTTTGCTGCAACATCGTTTTCGACTGATCATTGCCATCTTCTTGGTCCTCTGACCTGCAATTTCACTTGGGCTTTAGTAGGCTTGGCTAATGGGCCAGCCTGAGCAACCCAGGCACAGCCCATGAGCGGCGTATGTCAGGCTGGGCGTGGCCCGGGCCAAGCCGGCCTGCGTGCCTCCCCCTGGCTGTCACGTGCTTGGGCCTATTTTAGCCCCTTTTCTGTTTTAAATATTTCCTTCGTTTGTCACCCAAAAACAACTGATTATTTGTTTTAATGCAAGAAAGATTGTTTTAATTTTTCCATATTACAATTGCAAAGAAAAATCAAATTAAATCGATGACATGGAGACAGCGAACGCGCCTGAGGAAGCCTCGAGCAACATTTTTATTTCAATATAATATACATACACAGATTTAATATATCAATTGAATTTATATTTAGGGGTGAGCATACGTGACGTTGCGTGACCAGCGCTGAGGTAGACATTACAATAAAATTTCTCTAAAAATTTATTTTTAATTACTTTTTTTTTTGCACTTTGGCTTTGGTCGGCAAGGATAAAAAAAGGAAAAAATAATTAAAAAATATTTTTTAAAATTAAATATCATTAAAAGTATCCACGTCGGTACCGGACATGCCACATTAGGCGATCGGTGTCCATGTTACTGATTTTCGGCCAAATTTAGTCAGATGGTTGAATTGGTATCAATGCAAAAAAGTTTAGAACTAAATTGTTCCAATTGAAAGATTTAACAATAGGTTGAGGACTTTTTTGGTACTTTTCCCAAAATGCGAGTGTATGCGGTTGAAAATCCCATCTTTGAAAGAATGTAGTTGCTCAAATTTTTATTTACACATTATATGCACTCTAAGTCGAAGTGCAATCTCACTAACCTACATCCTTTATTTTTCCTTTTATCAATGGAAGAGTTTGCGCCTTCTCTAAGGGAGAAGTGTCAAAAAAGTCCTAAACTAATTGCATTAGTGCCAATTCAGTCCTAAACCTTTTGCAATGGTACCAATTAAGTCCTAAACATTTTATTGGTGTTAATTTAGTCATAAATCTTCTATATTGTTGCAAATTCAGTCCTAAATCTTTTGTGTTTATATCAATTGAGTTAATCCGATCAATTTTGATAGAAAATCGCTGATAAGGACATCGATTGTCCTACATGGAACGGCTAACACTAACTTGGATATTTTTTAATATTTTTTTAGTATTTTAAATAATTTTTTAAGAATTTTTTTGGTTTTTTCAAAATTATTTTTAAAAATTATTTAAAATATCAAAAAAATATTTAAAAAATATCCACTTTAGCGCCAACCGTGCCACGTAGAATAATTGACGTCCATACTAGTGATTTCCAATCAAAATTGGCCGAATTGACTCAATTAGCATAAATATAAAATTTTTAGAATTAAATTGGCACTATTATAAAAGGTTTATGACTGAATTGGTACTAATAAAAGGTTTAGAACTTAAATGGCACCAATACAAAAGGTTTAAGACTGAATTGCCTGATTTTCTATTTAAAGTTTCTACATGTGCCATTGTACTCTAAGTAATGAAAGATTAATGAGATAAGAGAGGTTAGCAAGCATTCCTTAAAGTAGCAGAACTAGGACGCTACAATTAAGGTCTTGACATGATTCCATTCTACTATGAAATGGCCCTGCATCATTCAATGGTTGCAAATTACAAATTACAATTTACATGGCTGCAAATATCCACGATCCCCAGCACCTTCTTCTTCATCTTCATCCTCATCCCGTGTCTATTCCTAAAAAAGTCATTTAACTAAATGTAAAGAATTAAACTATGAAAATATTAATAACCGCCTAGCTGGTCGCCGTTTGGTTGGCGACGTCGTCGAAACCGAGGCCTCTTTGGAAACCGAGAGCTCATTGGAAATTGCGGTTTAAGCCCAATCCGGTAAAATGACATAGCTTAAACCTCAACCTAGAGGGTTTGAGATATTTTTATAATTAATATGAGAATTAAGATTAGCACAAGTAGAATAATAATGTACATTGAAATGTACACAAATTCCATATTTTCTCTCTTCCAAATTATTATTTTTTATCTAGTTACTAGAGCCACGGACTAAGTAGTACCGACACCGGTACGTGACATGCGACACGACACGGCATGACACGCCGATATGTTATTTCTAAAAAAATAGAGAATTTCGACACGTTGTACATTAATGAATATTTTTATGTACACAACAAATTATCATTATGATTATGTCAATCAAATTAATTTGACTCAAATCCGGAAATAGTAAATTTACATTTAGACCCCTAATTTATTGAAAATATTTAAAATTGTCACCGAGCATGTCGGAATGGCATGTCGGGATTTTAGACTTGCATGCCGCTAGCATATCCGAAGCGCCGATCACGTGTCGGATGTCTGACAATTGCTGACCACATGTCGGTCAAGTGTTGGACAGGTGTCGGTGTCCGGCAGCAACAGAAAGGCCTACAAAGAATGTCTGTACTTCCTAGACCATGGTTCGTAGAGAAACCTAAGTGCACTTGGCGCGTAGCTCGGCGCACCCCAAGTGGACACCCACATAAATCCAAGCGTAACGTTTGTGTAAATGTATCTCAATAGATACATTTATACACACCAAATATATACATAGGCACAACCACATTCACACCCGAATATTTGCATTATGTAAATGGATGTGTATGTGTAAGACCGCATATAGATGTTGATGCTAAAGTATAGAAAAGATTTTCTTTCATGCTCGAGGCAAGTATGATAAATGGTAAAGAAATTCGGTTCTAAATCTTCAAGTAAGGGACCGATTCAAAAAATCGAATTCTTCCATTCATTGTAGTTAATTCACCTGTATTGTGCTCCATTTTAGGTCTTGAAATGGTTTCATTCTGCTATGAAATGGTTTTGCAAAATAAAATGGCCGCAAATTACAAATTACATAGCTACAAATATCCACGTCCTCCAGTACCTTGTTCTTCTTCTTCATCCTCATCCTGTCTCCACTCCTAAAAAAAATCATTATTGAAATTCAAAGAGTAAAAAAAAAATATTTTGCTACCCTCCTACTTGTCCGCCTCCTCAAAAACTGAGGCCTCTTTGGAAACCGAGAGCCCGTTGGAAACTGAGCTTTAAGCTCTGTCCGGTAAAAGGAATGTGCTTAGACCTCAATCTAGCGGGTTTGAGATACTTTATAATTAATATGAGGATTAAGATTAGCATAAGTAGAATATTCATGTTGATTATCCGTATCTCTCAAGATTGCAAGTAAATTGCTCCTTGATTGAGATATTATCTTAGAATAGTCATCTAATAAGCCTACGGATAGGCTGATGTATATTCTTCATTAACATGTAGCAGTAGCAGAAGGAAGGGGAAGCTCAATTCACTTCAGGCACTTGCAAAGGGAAGAAACATTCTCCTAGGGATTTGTAAATAAAACTAAAAGAAGAAATTAGGTTCACTACCTGACATGTAAAGCTTCACAATTGCTATGGGCATCCGTTGGTTTAACTTGTTACCGTGCTTAATGAGACGATCCATGGTATCCGACACATACTCAAGCACCAAATTATGATACAGTTCATCCTTTTCAGTCTCCAAGAAAAAGTAATGCATCAATGGTACTTATCTATTTTTGTAAGTGATATATGGGATTATTTCTATAAAAATATTTTCTTGAATAATTTATTTTCATGAAATGAAAAGAGCTTAGTCTAACCAGTTTTATGGTCCAAAACCTTTTTTCATCTGGTGTGAATGGGCATTCCTTAAGGCTATCTCAGTCCATGAATGTCAAATGGACGTGCTATAAACCCTTGAACATATGGTACAGTGTTCATATGTTCACGTTTACGATGGACAAATTACAACAGCTATACCAATTTGAGAATTTTTATGATTAAAAAATCAAGTAACCATTTAGGTTTATGACGAAACCTAGAAATCAATTACTATTCCAATTTGAATACCCTACTAAATAGACCTCAACAGAAAACTAAAGAGTAACAGGCATAAGTGATGTGGATTATTCAAGAATTGAAGTTGATTTACTTATAAAAAGAAGATATCAATGAACTTCTATGAAATGGTTTCACGGGATTCAGCCTTGTTCTCAAAAGATTTCCTGTGATTATTTCTAGTATGGAATGAGTCAATCATCCACAAGTTTCTCTAAGCGAAAATAACAATAATTCTAGCAAAACGTTTTACAGATTATTAATTTTCGCCAAGATAAATGTATCATGATTCATTTTTTGTCGGAGTTATTACGATTTACATTTCTCAATGTAGAAACTTACACTTTAAATCATCAAGAGCCACACGGAAGCATAGAGATCCCTTACATCCAATAAAATCACGTGATCAATATGATTGTAAGATTATCATTGGTGCCCTTGAAGACATCAGCTGATATATTAGGACTTTTTAACTCGGAAGATATTGAAACAGACATAATTTTTTTTACAAAAAGAGCAGGTGTAACACCTTTTAAAGTCGGACATTAGTTACTCTTGTTGGGTGAAATTCAATCGCTGCAAAGTTTCGTCGTGTTTTGAATTGTTTTCCTCCAATTCAGACGCGCAAAAGAAGATTACGAACTTTGCTGCAAATGTCTAGACACAATGCCATTGAGAAAAGCGTCGAAAGTGTCCCAAATCTGGACTCCATATGGTTTACATGGTATGGGCAAGGCTAACGTGGATATTTTTGATAGTATTTTATTGTTTTATTTTTGTTTTTATTTGTTTTTATCTTTTTTTCCCCTTTCCACCGCTAGCCGACGTAGGCAAATGCTAGCAAGGATGCCCTTGCCAGATTTGACAAGGCTGATAGGCGACGCTAACCTCGCGAGACAAGGGCTAACCTCATTGGCCACTAGAGGAAAGGGGAAAAAAAGATAGAAAAAAAAAAGATGGGAAAAAAAGAAATGAAAAACATAAAATATTATTAAATTAGTGCATGCCGGCCGTCCGCCGTCCGCCGTCCGCTGTCCACTCTATAATATCCGGCCAAAATTACCCAAAAGGACTGAATTAACTCTAGGTCAAAAGGTTTTGAACTAGATTGGTACTATCAAAAGATTTAGGACTAAATTGACACCAATGCAATAAATTTTAGACTTTTTTGACACTTATCTCCGATGCAATTTGAACGAGATTACTATTTACAAAATGAGATAATGGTATATTTAAATTCAATGAACCGCTCTCGACCTTAAGCTAGAGTTGTCAATGGGTGGGTTGGATCAGTCGAAAGTGATCCGACCCATATTAACCCATTTAACCCATTTTAACCAATTTTCATACTATAGAAATCGACGTACCCGATCCGACCAATATTGTCAAAACACTTTAATATTAAATCCAGTTCGGAAAGAATTGTTTCTTATAAATACTTAAAAGAATATATTTCGTTCAAACATCGTGGACAATTTTCATAATTTAACAAAATCCGATTTTTCTTTTCTTTTTTTTTTCTTCTACGTTTAGCGACTAACATCAAGCAGCGATTGGCGACGGACATCGGGCGGCGATCGGCGGCCAACTACCCATGACCAACGACAACGGTCGGAGACCCGCGACCTCCTACCCTTGCCGAATTTTGTAGAAAAAAATTAAAGCAAAGAAAAAAAAAATTATGAAAAATTCAAAAGATTAAAAAATTATAGAAATGACTGCTTTTATACTCACTTGTGGTTATTAGATAACTAACCAATTTAGAACACATTAACTTATTAACTAACTCATTTATTAATCATTTATGTTTGTTTTTAAAACTTAAGGAAAATCATTATGGCCCATATTACTATATATGCATTAAAATATGAATTCTATAACTATTTTGTCACCTTTAGTCCCAAAGAAAATAGCCGTTGATAAGTGTTGACAAGTGTGTACATTAACTAAGTGTTGATAAGTGTTGCAAATGTCTAGACACAATGCCATTGAGAAAAGCGTCGAAAGTGTCCCAAATCTGGACTCCATATGGTTTACATGGTATGGGCAAGGCTAACGTAGGTATTTTTGATAGTATTTTATTGTTTTATTTTTGTTTTTATTTGTTTTTATCTTTTTTTTCCCTTTCCACCGCTAGCCGACGTAGGCAAATGCTGGCAAGGACGCCCTTGCCAGATTTGACAAGGCCGATAGGCGACGCCAACCTCGCGAGACAAGGGCTAACCTCATTGGCCACTAGAGGAAAGGGGAAAAAAGATAGAAAAAAAAAAAGACGGGAAAAAAAGAAATGAAAAACATAAAATATTATTAAATTAGTGCACGCCGGTCGTCCGCCGTTCGTTGTCCACCTAAGTAGCACCGACACCGATACGCGACACGCGACACAACACGACACGACACGACACGCCGACACGTCATTTCTAAAAAATAAAGATTTTCGACACGTTAAGGACACGTCGTATATTATATATATAAAATAAATTGTTATTTTATGATTTTTTTTATAAAAATAGAGAATTTACAAAAAATGCCTTTATAATAAAGAAAAATTTTCTACCGTAAATACTGTCCCAATTTAATCTAAGCCAGTCTAGGAAATGAATAAAAAACACAAAAAAAAAAAACAAGTCACTTGAATTGATTGCTTCGATTAGACCACTCAATACCCCATATCCTCTGTCCTCTATCTTGCTTTTTCCCACGCTCTCTCCCTTTACTTTTTCAAAAAAATTCATACACTTTCCCACGCTCTCTCTCCTCGCTCGTCTCTTCCCCAGGCTCTCTGTTCTCTCTCTGTCTTGCCAAGTGAACGAAGCAAGGACAACCACCGTGATTTTGGTTGCCTCGTTTCTCCTCCGACGCTATCTCCGCCGCTGGTTCGCTCTCTTCTCCGGCGGACACAAAACCCATTCGTTACTCAGATGCTCGCTGCTCGCTCGCTGCCTCCCTTCTTCCAGATCCGTAGTTTTTTCGCCCTCCTCCATCAGCGTCGCTGGCTCTCTAGACATCCTCCTCCCCCTCTCCTTCTGATCTCATAATTTCAGATCTACGTTTTGCCCGCTCTCCTTCCTCACCGACTCGCGCGTCCGTGGCGTGTCCATGGCGCTGACCAGTGACGGATCTCCGACACGCGTTGACCGCGTGTCGAACGCGTGTCGGAGCGTGTCGGGCGCGTGTCCGTGTCCGACACGTGTCCGACACAGACGCGCCGAGGGAATCGGCGTGTCGGTGCTTCATAGCTGTCCACTCTACAATATCCGGCCAAAATTACCCAAAATGAATGAATTAACTCTAGGTCAAAAGGTTTTGAACTAGATTGGTACTATCAAAAGATTTAGGACTAAATTGGCACCAATGCAATAAATTTTAGACTTTTTTGACACTTATCTCCGATGCAATTTGAACGAGATTACTATTTACAAAATGAGATAATGGTATATTTAAATTCAATGAACCGCTCTCGACCTTAAGCTAGAGTTGTCAATGGGTGGATTGGATCAGTCGAAAGTGATCCGACCCATATTAACCCATTTAACCCATTTTAACCAATTTTCATACTATAGAAATCGACGTACCCGATCCGACCAATATTGTCAAAACACTTTAATATTAAATCCAGTTCGGAAAGAATTGTTTCTTATAAATACTTAAAAGAATATATTTCGTTCAAACATCGTGGACAATTTTCATAATTTAACAAAATCCGATTTTTTCTATTCTTTTTTTTTCTTCTACGTTTAGCGACTAACATCAAGCGGCGATTGGCGACGGACATCGGACGGCGATCGGCAGCCAACTACCCATGACAAATGACAACGGTCGGAGACCCGCGACCTCCTACCCTTGCCGAATTTTGTAGAAAAAAATTAAAGCAAAGAAAAATAAATTTATGAAAAATTCAAAAGATTAAAAAATTATAGAAATGACTGCTTTTATACTCACTTGTGCTTATTAGATAACTAACCAATTTAAAACACATTAACTTATTAACTAACTCATTTATTAATCATTTATGTTTGTTTTTAAAACTTAAGGAAAATCATTATGGCCCATATTATTATATATGCATTAAAATATGAATCCTATAACTATTTTGTCACCTTTAGTCCCAAAGAAAATAGCCGTTGATAAGTGTTGACAAGTGTGTACATTAACTAAGTGTTGATAAGTGTTGCAAATGTCTAGACACAATGCCATTGAGAAAAGCGTCGAAAGTGTCCCAAATCTGGACTCCATATGGTTTACATGGTATGGGCAAGGCTAACGTAGATATTTTTGATAGTATTTTATTGTTTTATTTTTGTTTTTATTTGTTTTTATCTTTTTTTTCCCTTTCCACCGCTAGCCGACGTAGGCAAATGCTGGCAAGGACGCCCTTGCCCGATTTGACAAGGGCGATAGGCGACGCCAACCTCGCGAGACAAGGGCTAACCTCATTGGCCACTAGAGGAAAGGGGAAAAAAAGATAGAAAAAAAAAAAGATGGGAAAAAAAGAAATGAAAAACATAAAATATTATTAAATTAGTGCACGCCGGCCGTCCGCCGTTCGCTGTCCACTCTACAATATCCGGCCAAAATTACCCAAAAGGACTGAATTAACTCTAGGTCAAAAGGTTTTGAACTAGATTGGTACTATCAAAAGATTTAGGACTAAATTGGCACCAATGCAATAAATTTTAGACTTTTTTGACACTTATGTCCGATGCAATTTGAACGAGATTACTATTTACAAAATGAGATAATGGTATATTTAAATTCAATGAACCGCTCTCGACCTTAAGCTAGAGTTGTCAATGGGTGGGTTGGATCGGTCGAAAGTGATCCGACCCATATTAACCCATTTAACCCATTTTAACCAATTTTCATACTATAGAAATCGACATACCCGATCCGACCAATATTGTCAAAACACTTTAATATTAAATCCAGTTCGGAAAGAATTGTTTCTTATAAATACTTAAAAGAATATATTTCGTTCAAACATCGTGGACAATTTTCATAATTTAACAAAATCCGATTTTTTCTTTTCTTTTTTTTTCTTCTACGTTTAGCGACTAACATCAAGCAACGATTGGCGACCGACATCGGGCGGCGATCGGCGGCCAACTACCCATGACCAACGACAACGGTCGGAGACCCGCGACCTCCTACCCTTGCCGAATTTTGTAGAAAAAAATTAAAGCAAAGAAAAAAAAATTTATGAAAAATTCAAAAGATTAAAAAATTATAGAAATGACTGCTTTTATACTCACTTGTGCTTATTAGATAACTAACCAATTTATGACCAATTTAAAACACATTAACTTATTAACTAACTCATTTATTAATCATTTATGTTTGTTTTTAAAACTTAAGGAAAATCATTATGGCCCATATTACTATATATGCATTAAAATATGAATTCTATAACTATTTTGTCACCTTTAGTCCCAAAGAAAATAGCCGTTGATAAGTGTTGACAAGTGTGTACATTAACTGCGTTCACTTGTGTAATCAAATTTACGTAGTCCGTGGGTAGCTATATAACTTTTTGACTACACAAGTCATTTGTCACCGCTCATTTTGTTAGTTGATTGATTTCTAAAATAGTTGACTTTTTGGCTACCTGCAATTTTCATTGAAAGGTTTCGTACACGATGTACCTGCACATGACATTCTCTCTCTCTCTCTCTCTCTCTCTCTCTCTCTCTCTCTCTCTCTTTATAAGGTTTCACACACTGGGAAAGCTTCCCACGATGCGCTGTACTTGCCCCGGGTCACGCATATCAAAGAAGACATCATACTCTAGCACAACGAGAGTGGCTCCCCATTAAAGCTATCGGTGGGGCAATTAGCCAGCTTTCATTTCCAAACAAGGATGAAGGAATTTTGTGAAATCCCAAGTGTGAATGCATTGACCATTCTTTGTCAGTCTGTGTGGAAAAAGAAAAGGTAAAAGTTGCTCGCAAAAGAAACGTCGGAAGAAAGAAAATATGGTTAGTGGCTTTCTTCTTGACCAAATTCGCTAGAAAAGCTTCCAACTTTAAATCAAGTCTCAAACTTACTCCGAACTTTTTTTTTTGTCACAAAAGAATGCTCAAACTTTAGATTCAATCTCAAATATGGCTCAATTTTTTTTTTATGTCAGAAAAATCCCTAAACTTTCGTTTCGGTTTCTAATCTATCATAAACTCATTTTTCGTAAGAAAAAATCATCAATTTTTACCATAATCTCAAATTTGCTCCATTAGCCCTCTGTCCGATACGATCGTTAGTCATCCATAATTTTCGGATCCTAGAATGGTTTCATTTTGGAGAATTTATATATTGGGTGGATTTAATATACAAGTAAGAATGCCACGATGGTCTATACCTATGGCTCATTACTTTGCTAATGTGGGTGTTTTTATCGATGTGGAAATGCTATGTCAAGTTGGGACTGGATTATTGGGTAGATTTGGAAATATATTGAAATTTTGATATTTTTTTAGACAAAACAAAATTCGGAGCAGATTTGGGACTGGACCTAAAATTGAAGGTTTTTTCTAAGACAAAAAACGTTTCTGGATAAATTTGGGACTGAACCTAAAGTCAGGATTTTTTTTAGGGAATGAGGCCCTTTCTTCTTGTCCAATTCTCACTCTTGCAACATTTAAAAGAAAGGAAAAACTTGAAAGATAGACGCGTTTAATTTCCTGGAAAGATTCATTTGAATGACAATATAAGCCTAAAAAATCTCCTTTACTTATTTATATTTCAACCGCAATGACCCATATCCAAAATTAACTTGTTTGGTAAAATCATCCCCTCCTCGTTTTTTTCGAGCCAATCATACATAAATCTTAAGGCATTTCAAATGCGGTACTTTAAAAATAAATCACTGCTTAGAAGAAATCCATCTACACCACCATAACAACAAAAGTGCACCGGAAATATTAAATCTTTGCACGGAATGCAATTGAGTCCTAATTATTTAATGAGTGTGTCACATCCCGATTCTCCGAGAAAAAGGACATGACACGGCCGTCCTTTTGAATCAAAGGACGCAGCCTCAAACAGAGCTCGAACTAATACCCGATATCCAAATGTATACCTCCATATATATTTGATAAAAAGGTCACACATGTCCACAAAAGTAGAGCTCATCTACTATAACCAAAAAGATAAACAAACGTAGCTTTTCATCTAGCTCGAACTCACCAACTATATATAACTTATCCAAAAAATACATCCCCACTATCCAAAAGTAGTCTTGCAGCTAACGTACGCTCGACCCTATTTGCGACTTGGCGATAAACCCGAAAGACAAAAGAGATAACGGAGTGAGCAACCACAGCTCGGTGAGAAGTACAATATCTTCTAAGCGGATCGAGAAATCACTATGCAATCGTTAAAGTAAGTCAAACAACAATTCAACAATTCATAGTAATAACAAACTATCAATGGCTTAATCCATTGATAATCTCCTTAAACCAACTTTCGATGGTCCATCCATCGAATAATCTCATACTCATCATCAACTACGGCCACATTTAATTGCGTGACTAGGCGATCAAGTTTACCCCTCTTGGTTAGGTCTACCACCCATTTTAGCCGGTGGTTCGGCTCAACGACGTCCTGACAGTATGCATACTACCCCCACCTCGGTGGGTTCTAATCATAGGGACATGAGTATTGAAACCCAATACCAAAAAAAAAAAAAAAAAAAAAACACAACGATCTAGTTTCACAAACAGAAGGCTAAAAACCGAATACATAGCATTTCTCAAAAATATATTTCTCGGATAGTATTTCAGCAATATAATCATCAACAAGCCATATCAAATAATCAAATGGTAGTAATAGCTCGATCCCGTTTATGCAAAAATAATGCTCTAAACGTCACCTTACTTCACCTTGTTAAGAAAATCAAACCACAGTACACGTGTTCATCTTTAAAGCATGAGTTTTATAAATTCTTAAAAGATAAAGTACATCTCACCTTAAAAAGTCGCAATCCAACCTATCGTAGTCACTCGAACCGACTCATCCGAATCCTATCCAATATATAGAAAAATGGATCAAATCGAGTAACAAGTCATCCTAACGTATGACTTAGCTAAACTACACTTATTTAGTGACAAAACAACGACTACGCGCCAACAGAAACTTATCCCTAACAGAAAATTCAATGCTGTCAACTAAGGCAGCTTGTGTGCCAAAACTGTTAAGGCCATAACTTCCTCCACCGAACTCCGTTTCAAGCCATCTTACTGTCCACGCGAAGCTTGTTCAACGTACTACAAAAGTCTCAACATAGCTAACCTCAGCCGATAACTGGAAACTAACAAAATCAGGTCTCGAAGTTTACTGTTCGCGCTGTACTGTAGCGCACTAGAATTGAAAATCTTGTTCCGGGTAAACCGTAGTGTCAAATTAAAATCCGTCGAATCCTACGGGTCCATAACATCCTAAAGTTTCATTCCCAAGCAAAAACGCAGCCAATCATCCATGAGATCAGACACAACAGCTCAGTTTCCCCAAAAATCCCAATTTTGCCCTAAATCCGAAAAATCACTCCAATAGGAGGGACGAGAGGTGCGAGCCCTTACCTAGCGTTGCGACACGTAGGGAAATGACTTCAGCAAGGCGCTCGTGGAGGATGGCGCGCGCACGTGACTGGTTTCTATTTCTCTTTTTCCCTTTTCTCCTTTCTCCTTTTTTCTTCTCTTCTTTCTCTCCCTTTCCCCTTTCTGTTTTCTTTCTTTCTTCTCTTTATACGATGGAAGACTCCCGATGCCTCTTTTCGGAGAAACCATCTGCTCTCTTATTTTTTTTATTTTTTTATTTTACTAGTGGGTCCTACCACTTGTTTTGACCTAGTCAAAAAAACCTCAAATATTACATTCTACCCTCCTTAAAAAAAAATTTCGTCCTCGAAATTTAGACGTACCTTATTCATCAAATAAGTGAGGATATTTGCGCCTCGCTTCCTCCTCAAGCTCCCAAGTGGCCTCCCTCTCGGTGTGGTTTTGCCATTGAATCTTCACATAAGGGATTGTACCACGCCGTAATACTTGATCTTTCCTATCCACGATGCGTAAAGGCTGCTCTTCATAAGCTAAGTCTTCCCTTAACCTCAAAGGAGTATAATCTAATATATGATCGGGACTTGGCACATATTTTCGCAATAAAGATACATGAAACACGTCATGCACTCCGGATAACGCTGGCGGCAATGCCAATCTATAAGCAACCTCGCCAATCCTCTCCAATATCAAGAACGGTCCCACATATATAGGACTTAGCTTGCCACACGTGCCAAATCTCATAACGCCCCGCATAGGAGAGGCCTTCAGAAATACATGATCGCCCACATTGAATTCTAAGTTACGTCGTTTGAGGTCCGCATAACTTTTACGGCGGCTTTGTGCTGTCCTCAAACGCTCTCGAACAAATCTGACTTTCTCTTCTGATTGCTGTATAAACTCGGGACTAGTTAGTCTTTTCTCACTTACATCGTCCCAACAAAGCGGTGTCCCGCACTTTCGACCATATAAAGCTTCAAAAGGAGCCATCTTAATGCTGGAATGGTAGCTGTTATTATAAGAGAATTACGCCAAATGGAGGTGCTCGTCCCAAGAGCCGCCAAAATCAATAGCACATGCTCTCAGCAAATCCTCTAAAGTTTGAATGGTTCTCTCGGACTGGCCGTCCGTCTGTGGATGAAATGATGTACTGAAGTTGAGTCTAGTACCCAACGCTCTTTGAAGACTCTTCCAAAAGTTGGACACGAACCGTGGATCCCTATCAGAAACAATGCTCACTGGAACCCCATGAAGCTTCACTATTTCATTCACGTACCACTTCGCCATGTCTTCCATTGAAAGGCCATATCGATATGACAAGAAGTGTGCCGACTTAGTCAATCGATCGACAATTACCCATATAGCATTCTTACCACTAGGCGTCCTTGGTAAACCAACAATGAAGTCCATGGTGATATGCTCCCATTTCCAATTAGGTATCTCGAGTGGATGTAGTTGACCACCTAGTTTCTGATGTTCAATTTTTACCTGTTGGCAAACAAGACACTGGTCGACAAATTTAACAATATCTTTCTTCATATTGACCCACCAAAAATTTTCTCTCAAATCTCTATACATCTTAGTGCTCCCTGGATGAATAGAAAATCTAGTGTTGTGGGCTTCCTGTAATATCTCCTTTTTCAATTTTGACTCATCGGGGACACAGAGTCGACCACGAAATCTCAATGACTCATCGGCATGAATATCGAAGTCCTCTTGCCTTCCGGCTTCGACACCTTCTTTAATCTTTTTCAAGCGAGGATCATCCTTTTGTTTTGCTTTAACTTTGTCTATCAACGTGGGTTGTACTCTAATATTAGCTAACTGGGTGCCAAGATGATGTATCAATACCTCTAAGTCTAGCTTTCGCATGTCCTCGAGAATAGGCTTCTGAGAAGTAAGTAATACTGCCATATTTCCGGAAGATTTACGACTCGGGGCATCAGCTACTACATTAGCCTTACCCGGATGGTAATTGATGGACAGGTCATAATCTTTCAAAAGTTCTAACCACCTCCTCTGCCTCATATTCAACTCTTTACGAGTAAAGATATACTTTAAGCTCTTGTGATCTGTAAAAACTTCGCATTTTTCACCATATAAATAGTGCCGCCATATTTTCAAGGCAAACACAACAGCTGCTAACTCCAAATCATGGGTGGGATAGTTCTTTTCATGTGCTTTTAACTGTCTAGAGGCATAAGCAATGACTTTACCATCTTGCATAAGAACGCAACCTAAACCTTCTTTAGACGCATCACAATAGATAGTGAAGCCACCAGTTTATGAAGGCAAAGTCAATATAGGAGCTATCACTAACCGCCTCTTCAATTCTTGGAAACTACTCTCACACCGATCCGACCATACGAACTTGACGCCCTTCCGAGTTAGGCGAGTAAGTGGATTAGCAATTTTGGAAAATCCCTCCACAAATCGTACGTAATAACCAGCTAACCCAAGAAAACTTCTCACTTCGGTAACATTGGTGGGGCATCTCCACCGAACGATCGCTTCAACTTTCTTCGGGTCAACTGAAATACCATCCTTCGAGATTATATGGCCCAAAAATTCAATGTGATCAAGCCAAAACGCACACTTACTGAATTTTGCATACGGTTTCTTGTCACGCAAAGTCTGCAAAACGATCCTCAAATGTTTCTCGTGTTCTTCTGGATTCCTTGAATACACGAGAATGTCATCAATGAATACCACAATAAATCGATCAAGATATTGCCCGAACACCCTGTTCATCAAGTCCATGAAAGCAGCAGGTGCGTTCGTTAATCCAAAAGGCATGACAAGAAATTCATAATGGCCATACCTCATCCCGAAAGCGGTTTTAGGCACATCATCTACTTTAATCTTCAATCGATGATACCCGGAGCAGAGATCAATCTTAGAAAATACTTGAGCTCCCTGGAGTTGATCAAATAAATCGTCAATCCGAGGCAAAGGTGTCACGCCCCGACTCTCGAGCCCGCGACATCCCTACCAAATCGCCACGAGGTCACGAAGGATAACGTCCCGGGCGCGTTATCGACCTTTCAACTATATACGCATGCGGAAACGGTTTACTCCCGGACAACATATAAACAAATAGGGATAGCACAGTAGGAGATACATACCAAGGCGAATAATCAAAAGGTAACATGTACAGTTACAAGACGGCAGATGAGTCTTAACCCTACCGAGCTACGTAAATACATACAACCCCATACTTCGGGGCGGCTCACTAAGACCTCAAAGGGTTACTAGGTCGGATAAGGTTAACTTCTCATCTACTCCAAAAGACTACTCTCATAACCTAGCCCCGGTATCCGCAAAGCTCCATCACTTGGGACCCGAAAGTGGTTCCCACAACGGGGTGAGATATAAATCTCGGTGAATCGAGCCTAAGCTCGGTTAGGACACCGATTCACCGGTAACCTCCTAAACACGAGAATTATAAAAACAATCACGATATAGACATATATCCAGCCATCATATCACATGACAATAATCACCCACATGCATACTTACCAGCCTTGAGCCACACATAATGCAATGCTTGACTCCACTCAACAGCTACATCGGACGACCAACCGAACACGCATCACACTCACAAGTATGCCTTGGACACCACACGAGTCCATTTATTAACGATGATCGCGCTCTTGGCGCCACGGTGATGAGGATCCACGCGACCGGCGTGATCGACTCTCACAATTAATGCGATCCCGCATTCTTCCGACGGGACCGGGCTACGTTCCTTTTCCCTCTCGGCAACGGCAACTACAAGCGGTGTATCCAGTGCACCACGCACGGCACGGCAAGTAGGCATCCCTATACGGGGCTTCGGTCCATCACAAGCTGCGACCGGCATCCGATAATCCCTTAAAACCGTACGTACCATACGGGGCATGAATTATCGTGCTTTTAGCAAGTCGTGTGGTTCCATAAAAATGGTACGGTGTGTACTATGTGTACGGTACGAACTTGCCAGGAAAACCCATCATCGTTCCTTCATATGACCATACAGCACACCCGACACATCAATCAATTTATTCTCTTTGATTTAGGCCGGATGCTCACACAAACGTGCTCAAAGACTCGGCCCCAAGGCCATTTTCATGCTAAAATATGTCTTTGATCTTGCACACGGTCATATGCATATGCAGACTACCGAATAGACACCGCAAAGATACACAGAACAATTAATTCCCAAGCGGACGCCAACTCACTCAACGAGCATCCGGGATACTCAAATCAACATTTCAACGTGGCGATCCGCCCAAACAAAGTCATCAATTCAACACGAATAAACCAATTCGATTAGGCCACATAAAGGCTCAATTTCGTGCCGTAGTCATTAATTAGCCGGTTTGATTTAAAATCGCCAATCGATCGCTCGTCCTTAACCTATTGCTCGCCCGCGATCAAATCACAACATACGATCAAATTCGCCTAACATCAATTAGCCACAGACAATTCTAATTTAATCGATTATGGCCATTTACCCTAAACCGGGTTTCTAACTAATCCGACCATAATCAAATCTACCAAAATGTCATACCGACTAACTAACTAATCTAGGCGCAATTAGCGCCCTAACCAAGGATTAGGGTCAACTCACCAACAATGGCGGTCGAGGTCGGGGCCGAAATTCACTATTCACGGGCGGAAACACTGTTCACGCGCGGCACTGTTCCGGCGACACTGTTCACGGCCGAAAACAGTGACGATTTCGGCGGTGAAATTGCTGCAAACGGTGGCGGCTCGGCGATTGGAGGTCCGGCGAGCGACGGAAGCTGAAAAACAGAATTAACGGAGGTAAAACAGGGGAAACCGGGCTGAATTTGGGGGGAAAATCGATCTCACGGGCTGAGGCGAGGCTGGGGAAGGCTGGGGGACTCACCTACAGGTCGAGGACGACCTTCGGGACCAGCTGGGGGCGGCGGACGGTGGCCGGAAGCAGCGGAACAGCAGCTATACAGATCGCGCAGAAAACAGAGGAAATGCGGGCATAGCAGGGGAGGTCCGATCGAGGCTCAAATCGGGCTCTACGGGCGGCGGCCGACCACCACAACTTCCGAGGGACAAGATAGGACTCTAAGGAGGTCGTCGGTGGCGGTGGTGAGCGGCGGAAGGGGGCGGTTTGAGCTGGAACAGAAGCAAAAACAGCAAAACCCGAAAACAGAGGGTTGTCGGTTTCCGAGGCTGTTTGCGGCATTTTCGGTGGACGACGAGCAGCGGGGTTGGGTCGGGATGGTGGTGAGGAGGCTGGTGGACGTTGCTGAGGTGGTGGTTGGCTTCGACGGTGTCGTGAACGACCGGAGGAGGAGCTGGAAGTATCGATTTCGGGGGCGCCAAAACAGAGCGAGCTTCGCGGCGGTTTTCACGGCCGTCCGGCGACTCGCGACGGCGCCGGAGGGAGGTGGAACGGTGGACGGAGGTGGCTGGGGGTCTGTGGTGGTGGTTGGGGTGTTGGTCGCACGAAAATGGCCGGAGGCGAAGAGAATGGATGTTCGGTGAGAGGGGGCTGTTCTTGCGCGAGCAACGGGAGGATGAGGGAGCAATAGGAAAGAGAGAGAGAGAGAAGTCACGTGGCTTTGACTGGTGGGGGCTAAATTGACCAAAGGTGGGGCCCAGCCATCTCTTCAAAATAAATGTTTTCGTCTTATACGTATAATATCCAAGGGCGAAACGGTCTTTTGATAAATCGGGACCGATCGGATTTTTGGCTCGACCGGTTGGGAATAAAATTGGGATTTTCATTGGCTAATTTCGGTCCGGAAAAGTTTAGGTGCGACGAATAAAAATCCTAATTCGCGGCGACCACGATCGATTTCGAGACCCAATCGAAATCGAACGACATTTCGGAAATTGTTCAAAATTCGTCACGTACGTCCTTTTGATCCGAAATTTAATACCAACTAAAGTTCAATAATAATCCTTTTTATTGAACTCGGTCTCTGTACCGAGGGCCTAATTTCCAGGGCGTCACAACTCTCCCCACCTTAGGAAATTTCGTCCCCGAAATTACAGATCTGTCACGATTCTTTAAAAAGATATGGGTAGCTACTCTTCATAATTTCTTCGCTCTCCCGGGTAGCTCCTTCAATTCCATGGTGTTGCCAAACCACTTTGACTAACTTAATCGTCTTGCTCCGGAGCACTTGCTCCTTCCCGTCCACGATTCTGACCGGACGTTCCACGTACGCAGCTCGCTCATCTAGCTCAATTTCTTCATAACTCGGGACATGAGCGGGGTCCGGTTCGTACTTTCTTAGCATCGACACGTGGAATACATTATGCACTTGAGCCGGTCTTGGCGGCAACGCAAGATGATATGCTAGATTTCCTATCCGCTCCAAAATCTCAAAAGGCCCGACATATCCGGGGCTCAACTTTCCTTTTTTGCCAAAACGAGACGTCCCTCTCATAGGCGACACCTTGAGAAAAACATGATTGCCCACTTGGAATTCTAGAGGTCTACGCCTCCTATCTGCATAACTCTTCTGACGGCGCTGAGCGGTTCTCGGTCTGTCTCTGATAACTTTGACCGCTTCCATAGATTGTTCCACCAACTTAGGACCGGTGATTTTCCTTTCACCTACTTCGTCCCAACAGATCGGCGTTCGGCACGCTCTACCATACAACGCTTCAAATGGTGCCATCTTGATACTTTGCTGGAAACCGTTGTTGTAGGCGAACTCAACCAAATGCAATTGCTCTTCCCAACCGCCTTTGAAATCTAAAACACATGCTCTCAACATATCCTCCAAAGTCTGTATCGTCCTTTCGGACCGACCATCTGTCTGCGGATGATAGGCCGTCCGAACCTGCAGCTTCGTTCCTAAAGCGGTTTGCAGACTCTTCCAAAATGTTGCGGTGAACTTGGGATCACGATCCGAGGTGATCGTCACCGGCACTCCATGCAATCTCACGATGTGCCTCACATACAAATCTGCATATCCGTCCAAAGCGAAGTCTTTTCTTCTTGGAATGAAGTGCGCCGACTTCGTCAATCTGTCTACCACAACCCGGATTGAATCATGTCCTCTTTGACTTCTTGGCAATCCCATCATGAAGTCCATCGTGATATGCTTCCATTTCCACTCCGGAATCTCCAAAGGCTGCAGCAAACCTCCGGGTTTACAAGGTCTTTGCGCCTTAACCTCGCCGATGGTCAAACACTTAGCCACATGCTTGGCTATGTCCGCTTTCATGCCATTCCACCGGTAGTGTTGCTTCAGATTCTGATACATTTTCGTACTTCCGGGATGGATACTATAAGCGCTACGATGTGCCTCCGATAAGATATCCTCCCTTAAACTTTCATCGACTGGCACAACTAGACGTCCTCTAAACTTCAGTATCCCATCCTCGGCCACTTGAAAATCGACCCTTCGCTTAGCTGCATCTTCTTGAAGGATCTTCTGAATAGTAGGGTCCGTCGATTGTGAGGTCTTTATTCTAGTCCGCACTTCTGGCTCAATTCTCAATGTAGCTACCGGACTCGACGGGCGACTCACTTCCAATTTGAAGTCCGAGTCTCTTACTTGCTCAAGCAAACGCCATTCATGCACACATAATTGAGCAATTACTGATTTTCTACTTAGGGCATCTGCAACCTTATTCGCCTTACCCGGATGATACAAGATCTCGCAATCATAATCCTTGAGCAGCTCCATCCATCGACGCTGCCTCATGTTCAACTCTTTACGAGAGAACAGGTACTTCAAGCTCTGATGATCGGTATATACTTGAAAACTTTCTCCGATCGGATAATGCCTCCAGATCTTCAAGGCGAACACGACCGCAGCCAATTCTAAGTCGTGCGTTGGATAGTTCAACTCATGGGGTCTCAATTGTCGAGACGCATACGCTACTACCCTTCCATGTTGCATCAGCACGCAACCCGGACCTACGAGAGACGCGTCACTGTAGATCTCGAAACCTCCAGAGCCGGACGGAATCGTTAACACCGGAGCCGTAGTTAGCTTATGCTTAAGCTCTTGAAAACTACGCTCACACTTGTCTGTCCATTTAAACTTCATATCCTTCTTCAATAGCTTAGTTAAAGGTGAGGCTATAGCTGAAAATCTTTCCACGAAACGTCTATAATAGCCTGCCAAACCCAAGAAGCTTCTAATCTCCGTCATTGTCTTCGGTCTTGGCCAATCCATAACTGCCTCGATCTTCGATGGATCTACTTCAATTCCTTCTCCGTAAACCACGTGGCCTAGGAACGCCACACGAGTTAACCAAAACTCGCACTTGCTAAACTTCGCATAAAGGCGATGTACCCTCGGTGTTTCCAAAACAACTCTCGGATGTTGCTCGTGCTCCTCTAGGCTCTTCGAGTACACCATAATGTCGTCTATAAATACAATCACAAAGAGATCCAAGAACTCTTTGAACACCCTGTTCATCGGATCCATAAAAGCAGCAGGAGCATTCGTAAGACCAAACGGCATGATTGTGAACTCATAGTGTCCATAGCGCGTCCCGAATGTCGTCTTCGGTATATCTTCTTTCCTTATCCTCAAGCGATGGTAGCCCGTCCGTAGATCAATCTTAGAAAACACCGATGCTCCCCGCAATCGATCGAACAGATCATCAATCCTAGGCAGTGGGTATTTATTCTTTATCGTCACTTGATTCAACTGTCGGTAGTCTATACACAACCTCATCGATCCATCTTTCTTCTTGACAAACAATACCGGTGCTCCCCATGGCGACGCACCGGGGCGGATAAATCCTTTATCCAACGGTTCTTGCATCCGCACCTTCAATTCTTTGAGTTCCGACAACGCCATTCTATATGGTGCTTTAGAGATCGGCTCCGTCCCAGGAGCTAACTCTATTACAAATTCTATCGCCCTTTCTGGCGGTAAACCGAGCAGTTCCTGAGGAAAGACATCCGGAAACTCGCAAACTACTGCGATGTCCTCAATCTTCGGTTCCTCCACCGATACATCCAATACGGTCGCCAAATACCCTTGGCATCCACTTTCCAACAGACGCGTCGCTTCCAACGACGAAATCAACAAGGTTGAGGTTCCACCTCGACTTCCAACAAATTCAAAACCTACTCCATCCAACGGGTTAAACTGGATGGCCTTACGATAACAATCCACTACAGCCTTTTGTTTCATCAACCAATCCATCCCCACAATCACATCAAAGTCATACATTTCCAGCACAATCAAGTCTATTCTACCCTCATGTCCATCTATAATCAGCCTACGGTTAGGACATCCATTTGCAGCCACTACGCTATCCTTTAAAGGCGTAGAAACCTTTAAAACAACATCTAATGGTACTACACTCAAATCAGCCAGTTTAACAAATCCATCAGCAACAAAGGAATGCGTAGCACCCGGATCAAACAAAGCATAGGCGACTTGATTATGCAAGAGGACCGTACCTGTAACGGTCGGCGAATCCTTCGCCTCCTCACGGGTGACAGCAAACACCCTTCCTTGAGCCTGTGGACGATTCGGGAAGTTTTGTGGCGCGGCTCCCCTTAGTGGTCCTCTTAGTTGTGGCGCCTGTCTTCCTTGCTGCCTTTGCGGGCAATCATTCACCCGATGGCCCAACCGGCCACATCCAAAGCAGGCTCCACTCCTATACGGGCACGGACCGGGTCCATGTCTCTGGTGACATAAATTACACACCTCACTTTGGTGGAACACAGGCTTATTAATCGCTCCTCTGCGATTGGGTGGGATGTGTTGTCTGCCCCCATACATAGGCTTCTTCCCTTGCCTCTTCTCAAATCTACTTGAGGACGTAAACCGCGACCCGGATGCGGCGGTCCTCTCGGCCAAGTCCTGCTCCACTATCGGCGCCCTCTCATAAAGGTCATCATAGTCCTGAAGATTGAACGGCGCTAGTACACTCTTAATCTCGGGCTTCAGCCCGTCCCCGAATCTTCTAGCCCTATCCCCGGGGTCCTCAATCAATCTCGGGGCATACTTAGACAATTCCGAGAACTTGGCTTCATATTGGTCGACGATCATCCGATTCTGACGGAGGCGGAAGAACTCAGCCATCTTCTGCTCTCTAGCTGTCCTCGAGAAATACTTGTTATTAAAAGCCTCCACAAAGGTATCCCACACCGGGACCGTACCTTTTGGGAAAATTATATCCTTGACAGCTCTCCACCAAGTAATGGCGTTACCATCTAGTTGATAAACGGCCGGGACCACCTCATCCTCATTCGAGCATCTAAGCAAGTTGAACACTTTCTCCAATCCTTCAATCCATTGGGTGGCCGCTTCGGGGTCTCCGCTTCCAGTGAACTGCGGTGGCTTCAACTTGAGAAACTGTTCCACCATCTTTTGAGCCTTACGATCCTCAACTACCGCCACAGGTGGCACATCCATCGGCGGAGCTGCGGGTGCAACTACAGGTGGGGCTCCAACAGCAAAAGCGGCAGCAGTGTTTTGAGTCCTTATCTGCTGCCCTATCAACTCCCCCATAGCTCCTAAAGCTTGCATAACTTCCGCTATAGTCGGCTCATGCCGAGCGGGACCAGCTACGGGAGGTGTAACAGGAAGTGCCGCTCCAACATCGGCGATCTCATCTACCGGCCTCACAGGCCTCCTTCGAGGTGCTCGAGGTGCTCTTCTACCGCGTCCGCTCATTATGCAGAAATGATGCGGAGTCCCGCTTACCCCAAAGCAAAACGCGGTCAGAAGGTGACCCAAAAACTTAACACTCAAATAACAATCACATGCATATCGATAAAAGTCCTACTAACTATCCCATATCCCATCGCTCCTTATTACTCCAGGCCAATGACCGGATGGATCAGGCTGACCTTGCTCTAATACCACCTTGGGCGGGGATGTCACGCCCCGACTCTCGAGCCCGCGACATCCCTACCAAATCGCCACGAGGTCACGAAGGATAACGTCCCGGGCGCGTTATCGACCTTTCAACTATATACGCATGCGGAAACGGTTTACTCCCCGACAACATATAAACAAATAGGGATAGCACAGTAGGAGATACATACCAAGGCAAATAATCAAAAGGTAACATGTACAGTTACAAGACGGCAGATGAGTCTTAACCCTCTCGAGCTACAGAAATACATACAACCCCATACTTCGGGGCGGCTCACTAAGACCTCAAAAGGTTACTAGGTCGGATAAGGTTAACTTCTCATCTACTCCAAAAGACTACTCTCATAACCTAGCCCCGGTATCCGCAAAGCTCCATCACTTGGGACCCGAAAGTGGTTCCCACAACGGGGTGAGATATAAATCTCGGTGAATCGAGCCTAAGCTCGGTTAGGACACGGATTCACCGGTAACCTCCTAAACACGAGGATTATAAAAACAATCACGATATAGACATATATCCAGCCATCATATCACATGACAATAATCACCCACATGCATACTTACCGGCCTTCAGCCACACATAATGCAATGCTTGACTCCACTCAACAGCCACATCGGACGACCAACCGAACACGCATCACACTCACAAGTATGCACTGGACACCACACGAGTCCATTTATTAACGATGATCGCGCTCTTGGCGCCACGGTGATGAGGATCCACGCGACCGGCGTGATCGACTCTCACAATTAATGCGATCCCGCATTCTTCCGACAGGACCGGGCTACGTTCCTTTTCCCTCTCGGCAACGGCAACTACAAGCAGTGTATCCAGTGCACCCTGCACGGCACGGCAAGTAGGCATCCCTATACGGGGCTTCGGTCCATCACAAGCTGCGACCGGCATCCGATAATCCCTTAAAACCGTACGTACCATACGGGGCATGAATTATCGTGCTTTTAGCAAGTCGTGTGGTTCCATAAAAATGGTACGGTGTGTACTATGTGTACAGATCTGAACTTGCCAGGAAAACCCATCATCGTTCCTTCATATGACCATACAAAGACACCCGACACATCAATCAATTTATTCTCTTTGATTTAGGCCGGATGCTCACACAAACGTGCTCAAAGACTCGGCCCCAAGGCCATTTTCATGCTAAAATATGACTTTGATCTTGCACACGGTCATATGCATATGCAGACTACCGAATAGACACCGCAAAGATACACAGAACAATTAATTCCCAAGCGGACGCCAACTCACTCAACGAGCATCCAGGATACTCAAATCAACATTTCAACGTGGCGATCCGCCCAAACAAAGTCATCAATTCAACACGAATAAACCAATTCGATTATGCCACATAAAGGCTCAATTTCGTGCCGTAGTCATTAATTAGCCAGTTTGATTTAAAATCGCCAATCGATCGCTCGTCCTTAACCTATCGCTCGCCCGCGATCAAATCACAACATACAGTCAAATTCGCCTAACATCAATTAGCCACAGACAATTCTAATTTAATCGATTATGGCCATTTACCCTAAACCGGGTTTCTAACTAATCCGACCATAATCAAATCTACCAAAATGTCATACCGACTAACTAACTAATTCTAGGCGCAATTAGCGCCCCAACCAAGGATTAGGGTCAACTCACCAACAATGGCGGTCGAGGTCGGGTCGGGCACGAATTTCGAGGTCGGGGCCGAAATTCACTATTCACGGGGCGGAAACACTGTTCACGCCGGAAACACTGTTCACCGCGCGGCACTGTTCCGGCGACACTGTTCACGGCCGAAAACAGTGACGATTTCGGCGGTGAAATTGCTGCAAACGGTGGCGGCTCAGCGATTGGAGGTCCGGCGAGCGACGGAAGCTGAAAAACAGAATTAACAGAGGTAAAACAGGGGAAACCGGGCTGAATTTGGGGGGAAAATCGATCTCACGGGCTGAGGCGAGGCTGGGGAAGGCTGGGGGACTCACCTACAGGTCGAGGAAGACCTTCAGGACCAGCTGGGGGCGGCGGACGGTGGCCGGAAGCAGCGGAACAGCAGCTGTACAGATCGCGCAGAAAACAGAGGAAAAGCGAGCATAGCAGGGGAGGTCCGATCGAGGCTCAAATCGGGCTCTACGGGCGGCGGCCGACCACCACAACTTTCGAGGGACAAGATAGGACTCTAAGGAGGTCGTCGGTGGCGGTGGTGAGTGGCGGAAGGGGGCGGTTTGAGCTGGAACAGAAGCAAAAACAGCAAAACCCGAAAACAGAGGGTTGTCGGTTTCCGGGGCTGTTTGCGGCGGTTCCGGTGGACGACGAGCAGCGGGGTTGGGTCGGGATGGTGGTGAGGAGGCTGGTGGACGTTGCTGACGTGGTGGTTGGCTTCGACGGTGTCGTGAACGACCGGAGGAGGAGCTGGAAGTTTCGGTTTCAGGGGCGCCAAAACAGAGCAGAGCTTCTGCGGCGGTTTTCACGGCCGTCCGGCGACCGGCGATGGTGCCGGAGGGAGGTGGAACGGTGGACGGAGGTGGCTGGGGGTCTGTGGTGGTGGTTGGGGTGTTGGTCGCACGAAAATGGCCGGAGGAGAAGAGAATGGATGTTCGGTGAGGGGGGCTGTTGTTCTTGCGCGAGCAACGGGAGGATGAGGGAGCAGCAGGAAAGAGAGAGAGAGAGAAGTCACGTGGCTTTGACTGGTGGGGGCTGAATTGACCAAAGGTGGGGCCCAGCCATCTCTTCAAAATAAATGTTTTCGTCTTATACGTATAATATCCAAGGGCGAAACGGTCTTTTGATAAATCGGGACTGATCGGATTTTTGGCTCGACCGGTTGGGAATAAAATTGGGATTTTCACGGGCTAATTTCGGTCCGGAAAAGTTTAGGTGCGATGAATAAAAATCCTAATTCGCGGCGACCACGATCGATTTCGAGACCCAATCGAAATCGAACGACATTTTAGAAATTGTTCAAAATTCGTCATGTACGTCCTTTCGATCCGAAATTTAATACCAACTAAAGTTCAATAATAATCCTTTTTATTGAACTCGGTCTCTGTACCGAGGGCCTAATTTCCAGGGCGTCACAAAAGGATATTTATTTTTGATCGTTACCTTATTAAGCTCACGGTAGTCTATGCATAGCCTCATACTATTGTCTTTCTTTTTCACGAACAATACGGGAGCTCCCCAAGGTGAAACACTAGGCCGGATGAATCCCTTATCCGGGAGTTCTTGCAGCTGTGTTTTCAACTCTCTTAATTCAGTTGGTGCCATTCGATACGGTGCCTTAGAAATGGGTGTAGTGCCGGGCATCGGATCGATGAAAAATTCAATCTCTCTATCAAGAGGCAAATCAGGCAAGTCTTCGGGAAATACATCTGGAAAATCTCGAACAACGGAAACATTTTCCAGCTTTACCACATCCTTATTTGTATCTCTCACATAAGCCAAATAACCATGACAACCCTTCTTCAAAAGCTTTCTTGCTTGCAAAACCGAAATCAACCCTGGAAAGTTAACCTTACAACTTCTCGAGAAAAAGAATTCAGCCTGATTTGGAGGTCGAAAAACAACTTTTTTGGCATAACAATCAACCGTAGCATGATAAGTTGATAACCAATCCATTCCTAGAATGACATCAAAATCTTATATATATTTAATTCTACAAGATCCACAGGCATCTTGACATCATCAATCCGGAGCATACATCTCTTATATACACGATCGGCATTAAAAAAATCCCCGGTGGGAGTATCCACACGCAAATCACCATCAAGCGACTTAGGTGGCACATCGAGTTTCTTAGCGAATTTCATGGAAACAAAAGAATGTGTTGCACCGGGACCAAATAAGGCGTAAGCATATCGTGAGGCAATAGAAACATCACCTGTCACAACCGCATTAGACGCCGCTGCATCCTCCTCTGTCATCGTAAAGACCTTCCCAGCTGTCCTTTGCCTTTGTTGATTCTCTTGTGGTCTATCAACCGGAGGTGCATTTTTCCGCATAGGGCAAGTGCGTGCTAGGTGTCCGGGTCGTCCACATACAAAACAAGATCTGTTATCTGCTGGAGCCTTCCTTTGCATAGGACAGGTTTGTCGTATATATCCCGCCTTTCCACATAAAAAGCAAACTCCAGTCTTCCAATAACATTGACCACTATGAAGTTTCCCACAAGTAGTGCTAGGCTTAAGAATAGCTCGACTCTTTGCCTTCTCGATCCCGCTAAAGCCCCTTTGCTTGTTACCCTCACTTAGATGACTTTCTTGAAAATTTCTAGCCTTGTGCCTCTTATGTTGAGGAGCACCCGCGATGCCGCTCTCCAAGATCTCTTGCTCAATCCCGATCGCTCGTTCCAGCACGTCCTCATAAGTTGTCAGTAGGAGAGACGCGAGTTCAAAACGAATCTCCGGTCGTAATCCCCTTTGAAAGTGCTCCGCTTTGTCCTTCTCATCGGCCACGAAATTCCCCGCAAATCTGCTCATTTGGTTGAAACGACCCGCATATTCCAAAACAGTAGACTCGCCTTGTGATATTTGTAGAAAATCATTTTTCATCTTTGATTGAAAAGACTTCGGAAAGAATTGTGCATTGAAAGCCGTCTTGAAGTCCCTCCAATAAATGGTCGCGTCCTCATCTCCAAGAGTGGTCTTCAATCCCTCCCACCAATACTCGGCTTCACCCTCCAAGTATTGGGTTGCAAAGTTAACCTTTTTATCTTCGGGGACTTCTTCAACTTTAAAGATTCCCTCGATCTTCCTAATCCAACGTTACGCCATAAGAGGATCGGTTTGTCCATCATAAGTTGGTGGTTTCGCCTTCCCGAATTGGGCAAAGGTGTAACCTCGATCACCACCAGGTTCAATAACTCCAGATACATTATTTTGGGCCCTTAGCTGTTGGCTCTGCTTTCTTGTTTCTTGGGAGTCTGCTCTCGTATCATCTTGACGTCTTATCGAAGGCCTGCCTCTAGAACCTCGAGGCACATCACTAGGATCGATGTCAATAGCTCTTTTGCCCCTATCTCTGACAAGAGAAACAAGTGGTGGATCCGAGTCCGAGCTCATAACTACTTGAAACCACCCATAGAACATAACCTTAGTATCTAAAAAGATAACGCGTTAACATCTATCACACAATCTCACAACGTCCCATATCTATACCCAAAAATCATAACCTATGGCTCTGATACCAACAAAATGTTACATCCCGATTCTCCGAGAAAAAGGACATGACACGGCCGTCCTTTTGAATCAAAGGACGCAGCCTCAAACAGAGCTCGAACTAATACACGATATCCAAATATATACCTCCATATATATTTGATAAAAAGGTCACACATGTCCACAAAAGTAGAGCTCATCTACTATAACCAAAAAGATAAACAAACGTAGCTTTTCATCTAGCTCGAACTCACCAACTATATACAACTTATCCAAAAAATATATCCCCACTATCCAAAAGTAGTCTTGCAGCTAACGTACGCTCGACCCTATTTGCGACTTGCCGATAAACCTGAAAGACAAAAGAGATAACGGAGTGAGCAACCACAGCTCGGTGAGAAGTACAATATCTTCTAAGCGGATCGAGAAATCACTATGCAATCGTTAAAGTAAGTCAAACAACAATTCATAGTAATAACAAACTATCAATGGCTTAATCCATTGATTAATCTCCTTAAACCAACTTTCGATGGTCCATCCATCGAATAATCTCATACTCATCATTAACTATGACCACATTTAACGCCGTGACTAGGCGACCAAGTTTACCCCTCTTGGTTAGGTCTACCACCCATTTTAGCCGGTGGTTCGGCTCAACGACGTCCCGACAGTATGTATACTACCCCCACCTCGGTGAGTTCTAATCATAGGGACATGAGTATTGAAACCCAATACCAAAATCCAAAAAAAAAAAAAACACAACGATCTAGTTTCACAAACAGAAGGCTAAAAATCGAATACATAGCCTTTCACAGAAACATATTTCTCGGATAGTATTTCAGCAATATAATCATCAACAAGCCATATCAAATAATCAAATGGTAGTAATAGCTCGATCCCGTTTATGCAAAAATAATGCTCTAAACGTCACATTACTTCACCTTGTTAAGAAAATCAAACCACAGTACACGTGCTCATCTTTAAAGCATGAGTTTTATAAATTCTTAAAAGATAAAGTACATCTCACCTTAAAAAGTCGCAATCCAACCTATCGTAGTCACTCGAACCGACTCATCCGAATCATATCCAATTTATAGAAAAATGGATCAAATCGAGTAACAAGTCATCCTAAGGTATGACTTAGCTAAACTACACTTATTTAGTGACAAAACAACGACTACGCGCCAACAGAAACTTATCCCTAACAGAAAATTCAATGCTGTCAGCTAAGGCAGCTTGTGCGCCAAAACCGTTAAGGCCATAACTTCCTCCACCGAATTCCGTTTCAAGCCATCTTACTGTCCACGCGAAGCTTGTTCAACGTACTACAAAAGTCTCAGCATAGCCAACCTCAGCCGATAACTGGAAACTAACAAAATCAGGTCTCGAAGTTTACTGTTCGCGCTGTACTGTAGCGCACCAGAATTGAAAATCTTGTTCCGGGTAAACCGTAGTGTCAAATTAAGATCCGTCGAATCATACGGGTCCATAACATCCTAAAGTTTCATTCCCAAGCAAAAACGCAGCCAATCATCCATGAGATCAGACACAACAGCTCAGTTTCCCCAAAAATCCCAATTTTGCCCTAAATCCGAAAAATCACTCCAATAGGAGGGACGAGAGGTGCGAGCCCTTACCTAGCGTTGCGACACGTAGGGAAACGACTTCAGCAAGGTGCTCGTGGAGGATGGCGCGTGCACGTGACTGGTTTCTATTTCTCTTTTTCCCTTTTCTCCTTTCTCCTTTTTTCTTCTCTTCTTTCTCTCCCTTTCCCCTTTCTGTTTTCTTTCTTTCTTCTCTTTATACGATGGAAGACTCCCGATGCCTCTTTTTGGAGAAACCATCTGCTCTCTTATTTTTTTTATTTTTTTATTTTTTTATTTTACTAGTGGGTCCTACCACTTGTTTTGACCTAGTCAAAAAAACCTCAAATATTACAGAGCGCCAGTCCAGTCATCAACCTTGCCGATAAGTAAAATCAAGTCCTTTCCTTGGAGAATGCCGAAACTTGCCCGTATAGCACTCGAAGTCTTTGTGGCAACCTTTAATTTCATTTCTTAATATAGCTTTCGGACTTTGTGACTTGATTACACCCGCATAATGGTTTAAGAAACCAATTATACTTTTTCCATTTTGATAGGAACTTATTACAACAATTGAAAGGTTTGACACTTGATTATAGTTTGCACATAAGATGAAGACTAATGGTACAATTTCCCCCCACACATGGCTATGGCATTTGAAAAAACATTGCATGCCAAAACATTGCATTATTCCTTAAGAAAGGGTTAACCTGCTATAACAACCTATTAAATCCGAACACTTTATGTGAATAAGCGCAAAACTATTGTTGGATTAAGTTTAACATTTGCATTACAAACTCATTGAATTTACTTCGGTGGCATTGTGCAACCTCATTTTCTTCAATGAATTAAGCCCTTTCTTTTTGCCAGAAATGTACTTTTTATTTCAATGAAAACATTTGAATTTGGATGTGATACCCACATTAGAACAATAGATAGAAGAAGACTGTACTAATGCGCTATTTTAAACTCTAGATGGAAGATGGTGGACAACAAAAAAGGATGTGGTTTCTATTTGATTAAAAGCCAAATTTTCAAGCACATGAGCAGGTCCATTCCCGAGTCTAGGGGTCCAGGCCAAACTCCAACTTAGATTGTATTGAAGTAGGAAGCAAGAATCTACTATGAAATGTTGAATACTCTAAGGGCAAAGACCCTTTCTATCGGGTTGCATTAAAACGATGCAATTGCTTTCAAAAATAGCTTTTCGAATCCCGAGGGACTGAGCATTATTGCAGAGTGAGAAGGAAAGCTATTTTTTATTGGATGGCATTAAACCTTGCAATTGCTTTCAAAAATCGATTTTTGGATGCTAAGAGATTGAGCATTATTGCGGGGTGAGAAGGGGGAAAAGTGTTAAAAAAAGTCCTAAATTTATTGTATTGGTGCCAATTCAGTCATTAATCTTTTGTTTTGATGCCAATTCAGTCCTAAACCTTTTATTGGTACCAATTCAACTCTAAAACTTTTCCATTAGTGCTAGTTCAGTTCTAAACTTTTTGCGTTTCTATTAATTTAGTCAATCCGGCCAATTTTGGCCTGAAATTTACCGACGTGGATGTCGGTTGTCGTACGTGATATTGTTAGCACCGACATGGATTTTTTTTTTATGTTTTTATATTTTAAATAATTTTTTAAATAAATATGTTGGTTTTTCTTCCTTTTCTTTTCTCAATCATTAAAAAAATTAGTACAATTATCTAAAAATATTAAAATAATATTAAAAAAATATCTACGTGAGTGTCAACTGTGCTACATATGACAACCAACGTCCATGTCGGCAACCGTCAGGTCAAAATTAGTTGAATTGACTCAATTAACAGAAATTTCAAAGGTTTGGGACTAAATTGGCCCTAATATAAAAGGTTTAGGACTAAATTGATACAAATAAAAGGTTTATGAATGAATTGACATCAATGCAAAAAGTTTAGAACTTAATTGGCATCAATACAATGGGTGTAAGAATTTTTTGACACTTTTCCCGATGCGACGGATAGCTGATGCTTCCACTTCCATCGATGAGTTCCAATGTAAATTAAGCTTACTATGTTGGAGTGCACGTCAAATTTCACCATTCGATTAAAAGAGTATATATTTAGTCAAAATCTAACTCAGCAAGTACAAGTTCGTGTAGATTGACAGTCATTCTGGATTAATTCAGTTAACAATTTTGCACAAGTCCCATTGATGTATGATAATCCAATGTTAAACTAGCATTATTGTAGCATAGTACTGAGACAAGTTCAATAGAAATTATTTAACGGAAAAATCAAGGTGTTAAAGTATTTAAAAGCATTAGATGAATATGATAGTTCCATAAATTATTAGTTCAAAGTGAGAGGACCAAAATCAGCACTAGGTTTCAAATTAATACTTCATAGTAATTTGTCATCGAAAGAAAAAAAGGTTGGAACCCGTGCAGCACACGCACGGGGAATTCTACTAGTGTTTTAGGAAAGCTTGCAAACCAGGACAAAACCCTTTACTTTATAAAAAGTAACGTCGTCTTTTATCAATAAGTTGCCTCCCGGCGACCTCGCGATCGTTGACTGCACTTGCGAGCTCTCACGGCAGCCAGAGTTGCATTGGCATGCGTATTTCTGCGTCCCAACTTGGGATACGCGGTCGCCGGGGCCTGTGTTCATTCATTGTGCCGATGGTATGGAAGAAAAAGGATAATCTTGTTAAGCATTCGGATCTAGCGGGGGAAGCCCTCGCTCAACACCGGCAAGGGCAAGTCCTCGCCCGAGGTCGGCGATGGCTGGGAGAGGGGAGCGGAAAAGGAAAAAGGAAAAAGAAAAGGAGAAGAAAATGAAATCAAAAAAGAAAAAAAATTTAAAAAAGTAACGTTCGGCCGGGCCTTCTTTGAAATAATGAGAGCATTTCATGTTTTTATTTGAAATAAGATTCACTTTAGGCCCTTATTTGAAAAAATAAATGCACTTCATGCCTTTATTTGAAATTTCTCCGAAAAATAATAGAAGTTGGAGAGTGAAAATTAGGTCTATTTTATGAATTTATTGATAGAGAGAGAACTTAATTTACTTAATTATGACATCATACTGTTGTATTCCCCAACCAAGTGTGAACTGAGTATGATGCTGTTTACTAGAGATTAATATACCCTAACATTTTTCAGCTGAAGAATCTCGGCATGTTTCGTTCATCTGGATTATTTTATGGAAAGAGAAGGAGGGAGGATTTTAATTGGACTGACTGAAAGTTCAAATATGACATGAAAACATAGATAAAATTTGACAGACTACTAGTATCATTATCTCTTTTGGCAATGGACACTTCCAGTCAGTCAACTTCCCACGGGACACTTCATATCGCTTTTGCAGAATTATCGCGAAGTTATGACAAAGCCTTTTCACATTCGAGTCGCTTGTGCCCTCACATTGTCCAAAATAAGTGTGTACGGGTAAAGGTAAAGAACGGGCCAATTCCTGAATCAGACGTGCAAGACGGGTTCTCCAACCTCCCCTCAATGACTGACGGTCTCAACACATGATTATGGTGTGGGTTAATATGGGAGTTACTGTGAATAGCATTCTTTTAACTATTAAAAAGAAAATGAGTTGGCATTATCGCACGAGTAACTTTGACGCTCAAAACAAAATTTCAGCCGATAATATTTCTGATTAGTGGATCATGTCGTTTGTCATGTCCCTCACAATGAAAAGCAACCTACTGTTTTTCCAAAGAGCCAGTAGTTCGTGCGGGTCAGAACGTACCCGACGAGGAATTTCGCTTTGGTATTGAATACTAAGAACAGATCCTAGCTAGCGAAGTGTCTATTGATGCAATCAAGAGTGACTCTGTTCATCATGGAGAAGTTCATGTTTTTAGCATTTCTTGATCTTCTGTTAGCTTTCCTATTGATGTCTCAGCCCACCATTTGTTCCAGCAACTTCACTGATCAAGATGCTCTCCTCCACTTCAAATCAGCGATCGAAGTCGACCCGACGAACACGATCAAACGCGGCAATTGGACTGCCGAAGCAAATTTCTGCGAATGGATCGGGGTCGTCTGCAGCAAGCGCAGGCAGAGAGTCACGGCTTTAGACCTCCGTGGCATGGGTCTCCAGGGAAGACTGTCTCCTTACCTGGGCAATCTCTCTTTCATGGTTTCTCTTGATCTTCGCAACAACAGTTTCTACGGCACGATTCCGACAGAAATCGGTCGTTTACGCCGCCTGAAAGTGCTCGTACTCGATTCAAACCAGTTTGAAGGAAACATTCCTCCTAACTTAGCCCAGTGCCGAAATCTTGAAGTGATGACACTCGCGGATAACAGGCTAACGGGCAGCATACCGAGAGAATTCGGCGCCTTCCCTAAGTTGCAACAACTGTTTCTTAGCTTCAACCCCTTACGGGGTCAAATTCCGAGCTTCCTGGGCAACATATCCACATTGCAGGTCATTGTTCTGGCCGAGGCCAATCTCACAGGTTCGATTCCTCCGACACTTTTCAATGGATCGCTCACTACTGTCGACTTCATGCATAATGATCTCTCTGGGAGTCTTCCCTCCGATCTTTGCTACCGCTGGCCCAAAATTCAGACGCTTTTGCTGTCTGATAACCAATTCAACGGCCTGCTACCAGAGACTCTAACCCAATGCAAAGAGCTTCTCATGTTAGCGTTGTCAACCAATCGTTTCCAGGGAAGCGTTCCTCGAGACATAGACAGCTTGCAAAAGCTGCAGGAGCTCTATCTCGGCACTAACAACTTGACCGGCACAATTCCTCGAACCATCGGTAACATGTCAAGCTTGCATATCTTGAACTTAGGTTTTACCCCCATCGGAGGTGACATTCCGCGGGAGATAGGCAATTTGGTCAATCTGAAAGAAATGAGCCTTCAGTTTAATATGATAACAGGCGAAGTTCCTCGAGAGGTTTTTAATATCTCTTCGCTCCAAGTGCTTGATTTGACGTTCAATTCACTCTCTGGAAGCCTTCCCTCAGATAGTGATCGCCTTCCGAATTTGGAAGAACTCTATCTACACAATAATCGCTTTGGTGGCAACATACCGCAGTCTTTCTCGAATCTTTCGAACCTAATCCTTTTCGATGCCGGGTTCAATCAACTCAGCGGTCCACTACCCTTGAGCTTGGGCAACTTGAAGAATCTCAGAGTCTTCTCGGTTGAGTCAAATCAGCTAACAGGAGAGACTTATGGTGCGGAGCTCGGTTTTCTCTCTGCTTTATCTAATTGCCAATCGCTGCAAACATTGGCTCTGGCAGGAAACCCGCTTGGTGGCTCCATACCAGCATCTATCAAAAACTTCTCCAGTTCCCTACGTATTATGTTCGCTCCCAATTGTCAAATAAGAGGTTGCATTCCCAAGGAAATGGGTTTCTTGAAGAGCTTGACTTACCTAGACTTGAGCGATAACGATCTGGATGGCAACCTCCCATCGTCAATCGGAGGACTAGAACGCTTGCAGAGGCTGTATCTTGATAACAACCGTCTTGAAGGACCGATCCTCGATGAGATATGCAACTTGACAAGTTTAGGAGAGTTAATGCTCCGGCAGAATAGGATATCGGGATCCATTCCAAATTGCATTGGAAACCTGAGCAGCCTTCAAAAGTTTCTCGTAAGTTCGAATAACATGACATCGGTTATACCGGTTAGCCTTTGGAGCCTTCAAGAACTTATCTTCCTCAATCTGTCACTCAATTCTTTCAATGGAGGACTACCACTTGAAATGGGAAAAATGACAGCCATAGAGAGCATCGATCTTTCTTGGAACCGGCTTACTGGCGCCATACCGAGTTCCATCCAGGAGTTGAAGAGCCTCGCTTGTCTCAACTTGTCAAGGAACTCGTTTCGAGGATCAATACCGCAATCGATTGGCGACCTTAAAGGATTGGATTTCCTCGATCTCTCCTACAATGAGTTATCCGGCACGATACCCGAGTCCATGGAAGGACTAAAATTTCTGCAAAACTTGAATGTGTCCTTTAATAATCTATCGGGAGAGATTCCTAACGGTGGACCGTTTAGAAAATTTTCGGCTCTCTCCTTCATCGGGAATCAAGCACTTTGTGGAAATGCGATTTTTCATGTCCCGCCTTGCAAAGTAAAGGGAAAGAAGTCATCAAAGGAAGAGCGGCTCCGGTTACTCTACATCATGATGCCAATTGTATCAGCTATACTATTAGTCCTTGTTCTTTGCTTGCTTAGAAAGCGTCGGAACACTAGGAAAGAAGTTCCGGTTTCCGTGGAAAATGCGCCCCGAATTGACCACCCGATGATATCATATCGGGAGCTTTGCTCTGCTACTAACAACTTCAGCGAAAGCAATTTGCTCGGAGCAGGAAGCTTTAGCTCTGTATACAAAGGGGCTCTGGCCAATGGGACGGACATCGCGGTCAAAGTACTGAATCTCGATATCGAAGGCGCTGTGAAAAGTTTCGACGAGGAATGTGAGGTCTTTCGCAAGGTCGAGCACCGGAATCTCGTCAAGGTGATCGGCACTCGCACGAACCCCGATTTGAGAGCTCTGGTGCTGCAATATGTGCCCCACGGGAGCTTGGAGAGGTGGCTTTACTCCAACAACTATAACTTGGATCTCCATCAGCGAGTGAAGATAATGGTCGACGTCGCAATGGGGATCGAATATCTCCACCATGGCCAACCGGAACCCATTGTGCACTGTGATCTAAAGCCTAGCAATGTTCTTCTAAACGAGGACCTGGTCGCCCAAGTCTGCGACTTTGGAATCACGAAGATTTTGGCCGAGAACAAGCTTGAAACACAGACCCGAACTCTCGGCACGATTGGTTACCTTGCTCCAGGTACATTTGTCGAATTTTAACTAATTCAAGCTTGCGATTGCCGATATAATGGTATAGTATAACAAAAATATATTAACAATCGTATGCCTTTCGATCTTTTTACTTATGTCCAGAAAAGAAAAAAATCAATTGCCGATATTCTTATTTCACACTCCATGATGTTTGCAGAGTATGGTCTGGAAGGAAAAGTCTCGACAAAAGGAGATGTTTACAGCTTCGGAATATTGCTGTTGGAAGTAATTACTAAGAAGAAGCCAACCGATGAAATGTTCGATGCGGATATGAGCTTGAGTCGATGGGTAGGTGCAACGATTCCGGGTAGAGTGCTTGACATCGTGGATCGCGAACTCCTTAGCACGAAACATGAAGATTTGACGCTTTTGGAACTCGAGAGCATAGTCTTATCGATCCTAGAGTTGGGACTGGAATGTTCAAAGGACTTGCCCGAGGAAAGAACGGACATGGGAGCTGTCGTGGTTAAGCTCAACAAGATCAAGTTGTCACTTCCTTGACAAGAAAATAAGGTGAAGAGCAGTTCATAGAATTCGAACATGGTGTTGTCTTTGTTTCTGCATAGATATCTCATTTCGATGGCATTATGTATAGCCATCTGTAATAGAGTGCTTGATCTTCTTTTGAGCTTTCCGAGTTGGAGGAGAAGTATTGTAAACACGACGAGGTTTTCCAGCAATGAAATTTCTCCCGACCATAGTCTAACTCGTGTCTGACTTCGGAAAGTACAACACATTGTCATGGAGTTGGTTGATTTGCCAGTGCCGAACATCGTTTGCTGCAACATCGTTTTCGATTGATCATTGCCATCTTCTTGGTCCTCTGACCTACAATTTCAGTTAGGCTTTAGTAGGCTTGGCTAATGGGCCAGCCTGAGCTAGCCAGGCACAGCCCATGAGCCGCGTATGTTGGGCTGGGCGTGGCCCGGGCCAAGCCGGCCTGCACGCCCACCCCTGGCTGTCACGTGCTTGGGCCTATTTTAACCCCTTTTCTGTTTTAAATATTTCCGTTGTTTTTTACCCAAAAACAACTGATTATTTGTTTTAATCCAAGAAAGATTGTTTTACTTTTTCCATATTACAATTGCAAAGAAAAATCAACTTAAATCAATGACATGGAGACAGCGAACGCGCCCGAGGAAGCCTCTAGCAACATTTTTATTTCAATATAATATACATACACATATTTAATATATCAATTGAATTTATACTTAGGGCTAAGTATACGTGACATTGCGTGACCAGCGTCTGAGGTAAACATTACAATAAAATTTCTCTAAAAAATTATTTTTAATTACTTTTTTTTGGCACTTTGGCGTTGGTCGGTGAGGATAAAAAAAGGAAAAAATAATTAAAAAATAATTTTTAAAAATTAAATATCATTAAAAATATCCACATCGGCACCGGACATGCCACATTAGATGATTAGTGTCCATGTTACTGATTTTCAGCCAAATTTAATTAGATGGATTGAATTGATACCAATGCAAAAATGTTTATAACTAAATTGTTCCTATTGAAAGATTTAGCAATAGGTTGAGGACTTTTTTGGTACTTTTCCCAAAATGCGAGTATATGCGGTTGAAAATCCCATCTTTGAAAGAATGTAGTTGCTCAAATTTTTATTTACACATTATATGCACTCTAAGTCGAAATGCAATCTCACTAACCTACATCCTTTATTTTTCCTTTTATCAATGGAAGAGTTTGCGCCTTCTCTAAGGGAGAAGTGTCAAAAAAGTCCTAAACCTATTGCATCGGTGTCAATTCCATCCTAAACCTTTTTTTGGTGCCAATTCAATCCTAAACCTTTTGCAATTGTGCCAATTAAATCCTAAACATTTTATTGGTGTTAATTTAGTCCTAAATCTTCTATATTGTTGCAAATTCAGTCCTAAATCTTTTGTGTTTATATCAATTGAGTTAATCCGATCAATTTTGACAGAAAATCGCTGATATGGATATCGATTGTCCTACATGGAACGGCTAGGGCTAACTTGGATATTTTTAAATATTTTTTTAGTATTTTAAATAATTTTTTAATAATTTTTTTGATTTTTTTCAAAATTATTTTTAAAAATTATTTAAAATATTAAAAATATTAAAAAAATATCCACTTTAGCGCCAACCGTGCTGCGTAGAATAATTGACGTCCATGCTAGTGATTTCCAATCAAAATTGACCAAATTGACTCAATTGGCATAAATGCAAAATTTTTAGGATTAGATTGGCACTATTGTAAAAGGTTTAGGACTAAATTGGTACTAATAAAAGGTTTAGGACTTAAATGGCATAAATACAAAAGGTTTATGACTGAATTGTCTAATTTTCCATTTAAAGTTTCCGCATGCGCCATTGTACTATGAGTAATGAAAGATTAATGAGATAAGAGAGGTTAGCAAGCATTCCTAAAGTAGCGTAACTGGGACGCTACAATTAAGGTCTTGACATGATTCTATTTTACTATGAAATGGCCCTGCATCATTCAATGGTTGCAAATTAGAAATTACAAATTACAAATTACAAGTTACATAGCTGCAAATATCCACGTTCCCCAGCACCTTCTTCTTCTTCTTCTTCTTCTTCATCCTCCTCCCGTGTCTATTCCTAAAAAAATCATTTAACTAAATGTAAAGAATTAAACTATGAAAATATTAATAACCGCCTAGCTAGTCGCCGCCTGGTTGGCGACGTCGTCGGAAACCGAGAGCTCATTGGAAATTGCGGTTTAAGCCCAATCTGGCAAAATGACATAGCTTAAACCTCAACCTAGAGGGTTTAAGATACTTTTATAATTAATATGAGAATTAAGATTAGCACAAGTAGAATAATAATGTACATTGAAATGTACACAAATTCCATATTTTCTCTCTTCCAAATTATTATTTTTTATCTATGTACCGGATCCACAGACTAAGTAGTACCGACAACGATACGTGACACGCGACACGACACGACACGACACGCCGATATGTTATTTCTAAAAAAATAGAGAATTTCGACACGTTATACATTAAATGAATATTTTTATATATACACAACAAATTATCTTTATGATTATGTTAATTAAATTAATTTGACTCAAATCCACAAATAGTAAATTTACATTTGGACCCCTACTTTATTGAAAATGTTTAAAATTGACACCATGCATGTCGGAATAACGTGTCGAGATGTTGGACTTGCATGCCCTTGGCATATCCAGAACGTTGACCATGTCTGACACTTGTTAACCACATGTCGATCGAGTGTTGGACAGGTGTCGGTGTCCGACAGCGACACGAAGGCCTGCGGAGAATGTCTGTACTTCCTAGACCATGGTTCCTAAAGAAACCTAAGTGCACTTGGTGCATAGCTCGGTGCACCCCAAGCGGACACCCATATAAATCTGAGCGTAACGTTTGCATAAATGTATCTCAATAGATACATTTACACACACCAATTGTATACATAGGCACACCCACATTCACACTCGAATATTTGCATTATGTAAATGGATGTGTATATATGTAAGACTGCATGTAGATGTTGATGCTAAAGTATAGAAAAGATTTTCTTTCATGCTCGAGGCAAGTATGATAAATGGTAAAGAAATTCGGTTCTCAATCTTCCCGTAAGGGACCGATCCAAAAAATCGAAATCTTCCATTCATAATTTCAGTTCGTAGTTAATTCACCAGTATCATGCTCCATTTTAGGTCTTGAAATGGTTTCATTCTGCTATGAAATGGTATTGCAACACTACATGGCTGCAAATTACAAATTACATAGCTAAAAATATCCACCTTCTCCAGCACCATATTCTTCTTCTTCATCCTCATCCTCATCCTGTCTCTACTCCTAAAAATATCATTATTGAAATTCAAAGGGCGGAAGAACACTAGAAATGCCAATATTTGTGTATGGCGCTCACTTTAGTGCCAATATTTTTTTTTGGATCACTTAAGTGCCAATTTTTTTGAAAAACGATTATTTAAGTGCCAACTCCGGTGAGGTCGCCGGAATTGACACTTAATTGATCGTTTTCTCTTCGATTTGGCACTAAAGTGATCGTTTTTTGAATCACTTAAATGTCAATTTATTTTTAAAAAACGATCATTTAAGTGCTAAGTCCGGTGAGATTGCCGGAATTTCTCGCCTTTGGCATTTAAGTGATCATTTTTTCTCCGATTTTGACACTTAAGTGAGTCGGCGAAAAAAATTGGCACTAAAGTGAGCACCGTACATAAATATTGGCACTCCAGGTGTTTTTTTGCCAAATTCAAAGAGACAAAAAAAAAAATTACTAACCTCCTACTTGTCCGCCTCCTCGAAAACCGAGGCCTCTTTGGAATCCGAGAGCTTTTTGGAAACCGAGCTTTCAAGCTCAGTCCAGTAAAATGAATGTGCTTAAACCTCAATCTAGCGGGTTTGAGATACTTTATAATTAATATGAGGATTGAGATTAGCACAAGTAGAATATTCATGTTGATTATCTGTATCTCTCAAGATCGCAAGTAGATTGCTCCTTGATAGAGATATTATCTTAGAATAGTCATCTAATAAGCCAACGAATAGGCTGATGTATTCTTCACTAACATGTAGCAGTAGCAGAAGGAAGGGGAAGCTCAATTCACTTCAGGCACTTGCAAAGGGAAGAAACATTCTCCTAGGGATTTATAAATAAAACTAAAAGAAGAAATTAGGTTCACTACCTGATATGTAAAGCTTCACAGTTATTATGGGCATCCGTTGGTTTAACTTGTCACAGTGCTTAATGAGACGATGCATAGTCTCCGGCACATACTCAAGCACCAAATTAAGATACAGTTCATCATTTTCAGTCCCCGAGAAAAAGTAGTGCATCAACGGTACTTATTCATTTTTGTAAGTGATATAAGGGATTATTTTCATAAAAATATTTTTTTGAATAATTTATTTTTCATGAAACAAAAAGAGCTTAGTCTAACTAGTTTTCTGGTCCAAAACTTTTTTTCATCTGGTGTGATTGGGCATTCCTTAAGTCTATCTCAGTCCATGCATGTCAAATGGGCATGCTATTAACCCTTGAACATATGGTACAATGTTCATATGTTCACATTTATGAAGGACAAATTACGACAGCTGTATCAATTTGAGATTTTTTATTATTGGAAAAATTCAGTAACCATTTTGGTTTACGACGAAATCTATAAATCGATTACTATTCCAATTTGAGTACCCTACTAGATAGACCTCAACAGAAAACTAAAGAGTAACATGCATAATTGATGTGGATTATTCAAGAATTGAAGTTGATTTACTTTATAAAAGGAAGATATCAATGAACTTCTATGAAATGGTTTCACGGGATTCGGCCTTGTTATCAAAAGATTTCCTGTGATTTTTTCTAGTATGGAATGAGTCAATCATCCACAAGTTTCTCTAAGCGAAAATAACAAAAATTCTAGCAACATGTTTTCCAGATTATTAATTTTCGCCAAGATAAATGTATCATGATTCATTTTTTGTCGGAGTTATTACGATTTACATTTCTCAATGTAGAAACTTACGCTTTAAATCATCAAGAGCCACACTGAAGCATAGAGATCCCTTACATCTAATAAAATCACGTGACCAATATGATTGTAAGATTATCATTGGGGCCCTTGAAGACATCAGCTGATATATTAGAACTTTTTAACTTGGAAGATATTGAAACAGACATAATTTTTTTTACAAAAAGAGCAGGTGTAACACCTTTTAAAGCCGGACATTAGTTAGACTCTTGTTGGTTGAAATTCAATCGCTGCAAAGTTTCGTCGTGTTTTGGATTGTTTTCCTCCAATTCAGAAGTGCAAAAGAAGATTACGAACTTTGTTGCAAATGTCTAGACACAATGCCATTGAGAAAAGCGTAAAAAAAGTCCCAAATCTGGACTCCATATGGTTTACATGGTATGGGCAGGGCTGACATAAATATTTTTGATAGTATTTTATTGTTTTGTTTTTGTTTTTATCTTTTTTTTTTCCCCTTTTCGCCGCTGGCCGACGTAGGCCAATGCTAGCGAGGACGCCCTAGCCAGATTTGACAAGGTTGACAGGTGACGGCAACCACGCAAGACAAGGGCTAACCTCATTGGCCACCAGAGGAAAGGGGAAAAAAAGACAGAAAAAAAAGAAGAAGGGAAAAAATGAAATGAAAAACATAAAATATTATTAAATTGTTGTTGAACATGTCCACTTCAGTGCGCACCAGCCGTTCATTGTCCAATCTACAATATCCGGTCAAAATACCCAAAAGAACTGAATTAACTCTAGGTCAAAAGGTTTTGGACTAGATTGGTACTATCAAAAGATTTAGGACTAAATCGGCACCAACGGAATAAATTTAAGACTTTTTTGACACTTATCTCCAATGCAATTTGAACGAGATTACTATTTACAAAATGAGATAATGCTACATTTAAATTCAATGAACCGCTCTCGACCTTGAGCTAGAGCAATCAATGGGTGGGTTGGGTCGATCGAACGTGGTCCGACCCATATTGACCCATTTAACCCATTTTAACCAATTTTCATACTATAGAAATCGACATACCCGATCTGGCCAATATTGTCAAAACACTTCAATATTAAATCCAGTTCGGAAAGAATTGTTTCTTATAAATATTTAAAAGGATATATTTCGTTCAAACATCGCGGACAATTTTCATAATTTAAAGAAATATGATTTTTTTTCTTTTCTTTTCTTTTTCTTCTACATTTGGCGACCGACATCGAGCGACGATTGGCGACAGACATCGGGCGGCGATCGACGGCCAACCACCGGTGACCAACGACAAAGGTCGGAGATCTGCGACCTACTACCCTTGCCAAATTTTGTAGAAAAAAAATTAAAGGAAAGAAAAAATAAAAAAATTATGAAAATTCAAAAGATTAAAAAATTATAGAAATGACTGCTTTTATACTCACTTGAGCTTATTAGATAACTAACCAATATATGACCCATTTAAAACACATTAACTTATTAACTAACTCATTTATTAATCATTTAAGCTTGTTTTTAAAATTTAAGACAAATGATTATGGCCCATATTATCATATATGCGTTAAAATATGGATTCTATAACCATTTTGTCATCTTTAGTCACAAAGAAAATAGCCGTTGATAAGTGTTGACAAGTGTGTACATTAACTGCGTTCACTTGTGTAATCAAATTTACGTGGTTGCGTTTGGAAAGACTTTTGGGGAAAGCCTTTAGGAAAATGCAAATCCCTTTAGGCTAAAGAGATTTGGTGAAATGCAAATACTGTTTGGTGAAATGAAAATGAAAAGTGCATTGAGACGTAACTTTGGGGAAAATGTTGTTTGATAAATTTACATTTAGAAAGTCTTTTGGTGTGCCAATTTATTTTTTTAGCTTTAAATCTTTTAAAATTAGAAAAAAAATATAATAACAGTAATTTTTAAATTTTCACTTTGAGAGTAACTTAAAAGGCACATATTAATAAATTTATAAATTATAAAAGTCAAAATATGATTACTTGCGTGCAACGATATCAAAAGATCATTATAATGAATATGATCACATGAATCATGAGGATAGAAATTAATTCTCCTTAATATTACGAATTTCCTTAACTATTAATTCAACCCATAAATCATGATCAACTAAATATCCACACTTTCGACCAAAAAACAAAATCCATGGTAAAGTGTAATTTCTTATCATCAGATTTGGCTCCTCACACTCTACTCCTTTCTTTGCAAAGAATTTAGGAATATAAACAAGAACCTGATTAAAAAAAAAAACATTGCTCCATTAAGATTACATTCATTGACAAATGAAATCCTCTAGAGCCTTGAAATTCAGAGCCTTTTGGCCATTCCGGTTTTCTGCTGTGGAAGGTTGGACTTCTAGAATGCTATTTCTAGTAATCCGAGTATACGGATCCATCAGAAGCTCAACCTCTGCAAGAAAGAATGCCAAAGATTAAAATACGCAAACAAAATGTAAACCTCTTATGAAAGCAAGATAAATTTTGGCAAGTTAAAATTATCGCTTGGGAGTGTCTGAAATAATGCGCTTTTTCATGCTGCTCTTGGTTTCGAAAACATCGGATCGATGTTTCTTGTTATTTCTCATTCGAGGTACATATTCTCAAAAAGTTCGGGAAATACCATCCCGAATGTGCAGGTACTATAGCATGCCACTAGAGTAGTAGACTAAATGACTCCACCAACACTATTCTACTTAGCGAAAATAGTTATGATATCACAATTCACCAAGAATTAAAATAAGTGATACTAGTTTTACTTTTTGTACCAAAAATAAAGTTTTGACTATAAGTTTCAGAGCACACTTCCAAAAGACTCAACCAAGTATTCACTTCCGGTATATTAAAGCCCTGGACTACTCAAGACAGAAGTGAGCAACTGCATCCATTTGGTACAATGATGCAAATTTGAACTGGAATAGCCTTAGGTGAAGCAACGGCAAGAGTTGGAACAGGATGTTCTCTCTTGCTTTGACTAAGAAAAGAGAAATCCCTTCCCTTCAAGCACCAAAACATCAGTCAAGTGTATAATTTAATAAAACAACCAGATCACAATACCCCCTCATAAGAGGCTTTCGTAACGAAACTGATCTAGCAAATTGATCGTCTAGTATGGTGGAACATGGAAAATTACTCTTGCAATACATCTACCTTATGAAACCAGGACAAGGATACGGGTGATCAGAAACTGACGTTTTCTGATTTCTTCAGCTGACTTGCAGTTCCGAAAATCTGGGGTCCGAAGCACCTTCAGAAGGGATCGAAAAGGATAAGGGTTAGGTCCAAGGTTAGACAAGGTTTTCTTCCCCCTCCTTTGATAAGCCGGCATTCAACATAAATCCAAAAGCATGCCCAAATAATCCTTCGCAAGTTGGAACCAGGAAAAACAACATGCTTGAAAATTGTTTCAGTTGCTAAACAAGCACAGAATCCCAGCAAGAACTTGAAATTGGCCACAAAATGACCAAGAGTCTGAACTACGGCAACCCAATCCCAATGTTTGATCACGTACTCACCCTGTCTAAACATATGCCCAGGCAAATGCAATAGCATGATTTACTGAAAGCTAAAAATTAACCAATCAATGGAACCATCAAAATTTAGCCAAAAAGAACAATGAATTAGCTAGACAGGACAGCCTCGGTTAGATGCAGGCATCTGATCCTGAATCCTTCCATTCCCATCAGCAGTAGACTGCATAAACCATCTCACGACGCGCCTGACTTCACATACAAAGAGACAAACTTTCAACCTGAGTATGTCCAGAAACACATCAAGCAAAAAGATCCGGAACAGAGATAAATAAATAAATAAAAATCAAACAGTTAAAGTTCCCAAAGATTGGAAAACAAATTTGTCGACGGATAAAGTTGCGATTTTTTTTGTTCAAGGGCAACTCGCAATTCCATCTAAACGAATTTATACCTAGACGAAATGGGGATGGAGGTCGCTCAGCACTGCGCGCATCTTGAAGTACTTGGAGTTCTGAACGGAGGAGGCATTGGCATCCCGCGGTCGCTTCTTGCTCTGCGGTGGAAGAGGTGGTTGACCGGGAGGAGTTCGGGCTGTCCGGTCCGGAGCCGGTTTTGGGTCTTCCTTGCTTGTTGACTGGGAGGAGTTTGGATCTTGCGCCTGGCTTGCCCAACGCCGGAGTCGAGAGAGGCATGCGTGAGGCCGGGCGGCCTCGTCATCGCTTGCCTAAGGTCGTATGACCTCGGCATCGCCTCACCTGAGGTTGGGTCGCTAGATTGAGGAAAGGTCGGCATGGCTGGTCGATTGGGAGCTCTGGATCTATAGGGCAACGCGTTTTCAGATTTCAGAGAGGGCAAGGGTTAAACTTGGAATTATAGTAAGATTGTGAGGATAACAATGGCAAAATAAAAAAAAGCACTGTGCATTCTCGGCAGCATGCCGAGAATGCTAGAAAGCCAAGGCAGCCTTGAGGCTGCCTTGGGCTTTCACCCTTTTGAAAGCTCACATTCACTCAAAGTCCCTTTTAAAAAAAATTCCAAACACCCAAATTTTAGCCCAAAGAGCTTTGGACACCCAAAGCCCCTTGAGAAAGCAGTTCCCAAACGCAGCCTCCTTTTTTGACTACACAAGTCATTTGTCACCGCTCATTTCATTAAAAGGTTTCACACACGATGCACCTGCACATGACATTCTCTCTCTCTCTCTCTCTCTCTTTAAAGGTTTCACACACTTGGAAAAGCTTCCCACGATGCGCTTTACTTGCCCCGGTTCACACGTATCAAAGAAGACATGATTTTCTAGCACAACGAGAGTGGCTCCCCATTAAAGCCATCGGTGGGGCAATTAGCAAGCTTTCATTTCCAAACGAGGATGAAGGAATTTTGTGAAATCCCAAGTGTGAATGCATTGACATTCGTTGTCAGCCTGTCTGGAAAAAAAAAAAGGTAAAAGTTGCTCGTAAAAGAAACGTCTTAAGAAAGAAAATATGGTTAGTGGCTTTCTTCTTGACCAAATTCGCTAAAAAAGCTTCCAACTTTAAATCAAGTCTCAAACTTACTCCGAACTTTTTTTTTGTTGGTCTTAGAAGAATCCTCAAACTTTAGATTCAGTCCCAAATATGCCCCATATTCTTTTTTATCTCAAAAGAAACCGTAAGCTTTAGTTTCAATCCCAAATCTATCCTAAACTTATTTTTTATAAGAAAAAATCATCAATTTTTACTTTAATTTCAAATTTGCTCCATTAGCCCTATGTCTAAATACATTCGTTAGTCATTCATAATTTTCGGATCCTATAATGGTTTCATTTTGGAGAATTTCTATATTGGGTGGATTTAATATACAAGTAAGAATACCACATTGGTGTGTACCTATGGCTCATTACTTTGCTAATGTGGGTGTTTTTATCGATGTGGAAATGCTACATCAAGTTGGGACTGGATTATTGGGTGTATTTGAAAATATATTGAAAATTTGTTATTTTTTAAGACAAAACAAAATTCGAAGTAGATTTGGAACTGTATCTAAAGTTTAGGTTTCCTTGAGAAACAAAAAAATTCGGAGCGGATTTGGGATTGGACCTCAAGTTGAGAGTTTGTTTTAAGACAAAAAACGTTTCAAGATAAATTTGGGACTGAACCTAAAGTCGGGATTTTTTAGGGAATCAGGCCTTTTCTTCTTGTCCAATTCTCACTCTTGCAATATTTAAAAGAAAGGAAAAACTTGAAAGATAGACACGTTTAATTTCCCGGAAAGATTAATTTGAATGACAGTACAAGCCTAAAAAATCTCCTTTACTTATTTATAATTCAACCGCAATGACCTATATCCAAAATTAGCTTGTTTGGTAAAATCATCCCCTTCTCGTTTTTCGAGCCAATCTGTACATAAATCTTAAGGCATTTCAAATGCGGTACTTTAAAAATAAATCACCGCTTAGAAGAAATCCATCTACACCACAATAACAACAAAAGTGCACCAGCAATATTAAATCTTTGCACTGAATGCAATTAAGTCCTAATTATTTAATGAGCGCCGATCCGGTCATCAACCTTGCCGATAAGTAAAATCAAGTCCTTTCCTTGGAGAATGCCGAAACTTGCCCGTATAGCACTCGAAGTCTTTGTGGCAACCTCTAATTTCATTTCTTAATATAGCTTTCGGACTTTGTGACTTGATTACACCCGCATAATGGTTTAAGAAACCAATTATACTTTTTCCGTTTTGATAGGAACTTATTACAACAATTGAAAGGTTTGACACTTGATTACGGTTTGCACATAAGATGAAGACTAATGGTACAATTTCCCCCCACACATGACTATGGCATTTGAAAAAACATTGCATGCCAAAACATTGCATTATTCCTTAAGAAAGGGTTAACCTGCTATAACAACCTATTAAATCCGAACACTTTATGTGAATAAGCGCAAAACTATTGTTGGATTAAGTTTAACATTTGCATTACAAACTCATTGAATTTACTTCGGTGGCATTGTGCAACCTCATTTTCTTCAATGAATTAAGCCCTTTCTTTTTGCCAGAAATGTACTTTTTATTTCAATGAAAACATTTGAATTTGGATGTGATACCCACATTAGAACAATAGATAGAAGAAGACTGTACTAATGCGCTATTTTAAACTCTAGATGGAAGATGGTGGACAACAAAAAAGGATGTGGTTTCTATTTGATTAAAAGCCAAATTTTCAAGCACATGAGCAGGTCCATTCCCGAGTCTAGGGGTCCAGGCCAAACTCCAACTTAGATTGTATTGAAGTAGGAAGCAAGAATCTACTATGAACTGTTGAATGCTCTAAGGGAAAAGACCCTTTCTATCGGGTTGCATTAAAACGATGCAATTGCTTTCAAAAATAGCTTTTCGAATCCCGAGGGACTGAGCATTATTGCAGAGTGAGAAGGAAAGCTATTTTTTATTGGATGGCATTAAACCTTGCAATTGCTTTCAAAAATCGCTTTTTGGATGCCAAGAGATTGAGCATTATTGCGGGGTGAGAAGGGGGAAAAATGTTAAAAAAAAGTCCTAAATTTATTGTATTGGTGCCAATTCAGTCATTAATCTTTTGTTTTGATGCCAATTCAGTCCTAAACCTTTTATTGGTGCCAATTCGGTTCTAAAACTTTTTCATTAGTGCTAGTTCGGTTCTAAACTTTTTGTATTTCTATTAATTTAGTCAATCCGGCCAATTTTGGCCGGAAATTTACCGACGTGGACGTCGGTTGTCGTACGTGATATTGATAGCACCGACATGGATTTTTTTATTTTTTTATATTTTAAATAATTTTTTTAAAATAAATATGTTGGTTTTTCTTCCTTTTCTTTTCTCAATCATTAAAAAAATTAGTACAATTATCTAAAAATATTAAAAAGTATTAAAAAAATATCTACGTGAGTGTCAACTGTGCTACATAGGACAACCGACGTCCATGTCGGCAAACTTTAGGTCAAAATTAGTTGAATTGACTCAATTAACAGAAATTTCAAAGGTTTGGGACTAAATTGGCCATAATATAAAAGGTTTAGGACTAAATTGATACAAATAAAAGGTTTATGAAAGAATTGACATCAATACAAAAAGTTTAGAACTTAATTGACATCAATACAATAGGTGTAAGAATTTTTTGACACTTTTCCCGATGCGACGGATAGCTGATGCTTCCACTTCCATCGATGAGTTCCAATGTAAATTAAACTTACTATGTTGGAGTGCACGTCCAATTTCACCATTCGATTAAAAGAATATATATTTAGTCAAAATCTAACTCAGCAAGTACAAGTTCGAGTAGATTGACAGTCATTCTGGATTAATTCAGTTAACAATTTTGCACAAGTCCCATTGATGTATGATAATCCAATGTTAAACTAGCATTATTGTAGCATAGTACTGAGACAAGTTCAATAGAAATTATTTAACGGAAAATTCAAGGTGTTAAAGTATTTAAAAGCATTAGATGAAGATGATAGTTCCATAAATTATTAGTTCAAAGTGAGAGGACCAAAATCAACACTAGGTTTCAAATTAATACTTCATAGTAATTTGTCATAAAAATAAAAAAAAAGGTTGGAACCCGTGCAGCACACGCACGGGGAATTCTACTAGTGTTTTAGGAAAGCTTGCAAACCAGGACAAAACCCTTTACTTTACTTTATAAAAAGTAACGTCGTCGTCTTCTTCCTCAAGTTGCCAATCGAAGCAGATCAAATGGAGAATGAGGGAGGATTTTAATTGGACTGACTGAAAGTTCAAATATGACATGGCGCATGGATAAAATTTGACAGCTGTCGCGACCTAAAAAATTCGGAAAAATTTTCGGGCTAATGGATTATCGGGTTAATTATTTAACCAACCTAACTCGGACTCTCCCAAGTCCATACCAAATCGCAACTTGAGGTTCAATTGATTAACATGCAATGTATTTTAATTTTGGAGCCGCCACTAATCATTTATGGTAGGTTGATTAGAAACCTAAATAAAATAGCGGGAGAACTATTTTATTCCTACGAACCAAAGATTAAAAGTTCGGGGACTTGATTACGCCATATTACTCTAACGCCCTTTCGGTACCATTTTATTTCATGAAAAATCATTTGAGAAGGCAATATTAATTGATTTTAACCTAACTCACTAACAAAGGTTATCATGCGGGTGCACAATCAATTAATGAACATCCAAAAGTCAATATAATCAAGGGAGCATGCGCCACACAAGATGGTTCTTTTATTTTTGATTTTTTTTTATGAATGCATGAAAAACTATACCATATGCAATGCAATGTTATGAATTAAATGCAAGACTAAACAAGATGACATGCAAATTAAATTAACATACAAGTGAGACCGTGGTTTAATTAAATTAACTACATGACATGTAAATTAATTAAAACCTAGACATGCAATTCTAATACGCAATATAAGCTAAAATGCAACCTAATATGACATGGCAAGAAATAATGACGTGGCAAAGATGACGTGGCATGGATGACATGGCATGGATGACATGGCATGTATGACGTGGCGAGGATGAATGATTTTTTTTATATTTTCGGATGAATTAATTTCCTAAAATAGAACTATGCCAAAACAATATTTATCTTGCATATTTTAGAGTTCAAATTGACCTAAACCCTAATATATTAAGATAGATTATTTTAGGCATAAAATTCTATTTAAACATGCAATTTCTATTCTAGTATGCAATCTAACATAATTATTTACAAAAAGGATTAGATATGCAATTATCTACATGATGCTATTATTAAAAGATATGCAATTTTTAAATATGGACAATGGATGAATGCAATTTTTTTTAGAATTTTCGAGATTACATCATGCGACGGATATATTGTAAAAAAGATACGACAACCAAGCAATTCAAATCAATTTGGGAAGGTGAATATGTCAATCAATTCAATCAAGAAAGTGGATATATCAATCAAATTTTGGAATATTCGCGAATATTTGAGTCAATCTTTAATTCGTAATCTTACGATTAACGATTAAACCCAAATCCTTGCCTAATCGAGTATTCCATCAATAATCCTAAAGATAGACGTTCTCGATCGTGTGACAAGTTGCGGATTAGGAAAGAAAATTTTCCTAACCAACCTGTATTTTGAAAAAATATCCACTTCGATGCAATATTCAGGATATGCAAATAAATCACAAAATAAGCAAGTGAATATATCAAAGCTCAAGATAGGAAACTTACCTTGTCTTGCAAAATTTGCACTTTCCTAATTTGGATTTTCGAACCACAAATTGCAGCCCAAGATTTGAGCGATGGACCGAACGGCTAGGGATCACGTGTGCTTGAACAATGGTAGATCGGCGGCACGGTATTTTTATTGGCTGATTTGGAATGGTCCTAAATGTCGTTTGACGATAACCGATCTCCTTCGTTTTGTCTCTTCGTGAGTCCAATATGTGGACAAATAGGATCTCCAACGTTGACTTTCTTCTTCACAGTAGAAGACGTGGTGATGATGATGCGAATGGTGGCTGGGGGATTACTTCATGAAGGTGGTGGAAGGAACCATCACATATGGCCAAAAGAGACCTCTTGTGGCGTCGTTCACCTCTCTCTCTATAGCCTTTCTCACGTGAATGATGAGCAGAAATTTTTTTGACGACCCCCCAGATTTGTGAGCATGAAATGTATTTATAGAGCAAAGCTAGGGTTTACTACTTCCTAAAGAGATTTTTTATTATCAATATAAAATCTTTTGATATCTCTTATATTCTGTGATAATATCTAGCTTAATTTCTCACAAAGTTTCAAGATAAATCAATATTCCACCTTGGCATGCAATTTTCGACCCTATTAATATTCATGGATTTTGGCCAAATTTCCATTCACCGCAGGCTTAGTCCAATCGACTAAATTGAGCTCAAAACCATCGCTTTAATTTCATTCACCGCCGGTCCGACAAAATTGCAAATGTAATGCAATGGACGCTAAAAATAAACATGAAAAATGATTGAAAAGGTTAGTCAAAATTTAGGTGTCAACAACAGACTACTAATATCATTATCTCTTTTGGCAATAGACACTTCCAGTCAGTCAACTTCCCACGGGACACTTCATATCGCTTTTGCGGAATTATCGCGAAAGTTATGACACAGCCTTTTCACATTCGTGTCGCTTGTGCCCTCACATTGTTCAAAATAAGTGTGTACGGGCAAACGTCAAGAACGGGCCAATTACTGAATCAGACGTGCAAGACGGGTTCTCCAACCTCCCCTCAATGACTGATGGTCTCAACACATGATTATGGTTTGGGTTAATATGGGAGTTATTGTGAATAGCATTCTTTTAACTATTAAAAAGAAAAAATGAGTTGGCATTATCGCATGAGTAACTTTGACGATCAAAACAAAATTTCAACCGATAATATTTCTGATTAGTGGATCAGGTCGTTTGTCATGTCCCTCACAATGAAAAAGCTACCTACTGTTTTTCCAAAGAGCCACTATTTCGTGCTGGTCGGAACGTACCCGATGAGGAATTTCGCTTTGGTATTGAATACTAAGAACAGATCCTAGCTAGCGAAGAGTCTATTGATGCAATCAAGAGTGACTCTGTTCATCGTGGAGAAGTTCATGTTTTTAGCATTTCTTGATCTTCTGTTAGCTTTCCTATTGATGTCTCAGCCCGCCATTTGTTCCAGCAACTTCACTGATCAAGATGCTCTCCTCCACTTCAAATCAGCGATCGAAGTCGACCCGACGAACACGATCAAACGCGGCAATTGGACTGCCGAAGCAAATTTCTGCGAATGGATCGGGGTCGTCTGCAGCAAGCGCAGGCAGAGAGTCACGGCTTTAGACCTCCGTGGCATGGGTCTCCAGGGAAGACTGTCTCCTTACCTGGGCAATCTCTCTTTCATGGTTTCTCTTGATCTTCGCAACAACAGTTTCTACGGCACGATTCCGACAGAAATCGGTCGTTTACGCCGCCTGAAAGTGCTCGTACTCGATTCAAACCAGTTTGAAGGAAACATTCCTCCTAACTTAGCCCAGTGCCGAAATCTCGAAGTGATGACACTCGCGGATAACAGGCTAACGGGCAGCATACCGAGAGAATTTGGCACCTTCCCTAAGTTGCAACAACTGTTTCTTAGCCTCAACCCCTTACGGGGTCAAATTCCGAGCTTCCTGGGCAACATATCCACATTGCAGGTCATTGCTCTGGCCGAGGCTAATCTCACAGGTTCGATTCCTCCGACACTTTTCAATGGATCGCTCACTATTGTCGACTTCGGGTCTAATGATCTCTCGGGAAGTCTTCCCTCCGATCTTTGCAACCGCTGGCCTAACATTCAGACGCTTTTGCTGTCTGATAACAAATTCAGCGGCCTGCTACCAGAGACGCTCACCCAATGCAAAGAGCTTCTCGTGTTAGCGTTGTCAATCAATCGTTTCCAGGGAAGTGTTCCTCGAGACATAGACAGCTTGCAAAAGCTGCAGGAGCTCTATCTCGGCGCTAACAACTTGACCGGCACAATTCCTCGAACCATCGGTAACATGTCAAGCTTGCATATCTTGAACTTAGATCGTACCCACATCGGAGGTGACATTCCACGTGAGATAGGCAATTTGGTCAATCTGAAAGTAATGAACCTTCAGTTTAATATGCTAACAGGCAAAGTTCCTCGAGAGGTTTTTAATATCTCTTTGCTCCAAGTGCTCGGTTTGACGGACAATTCACTCTCTGGAAGCCTTCCCTCAGGTGGCGATCTAAGCCTTCCGAATTTGGAAGAACTCTATCTAGCCAATAATAGCTTTGGTGGCAACATACCGCAGTCTTTCTCGAATCTTTCAAACCTAATCTTTTTCGATGCCGGGTTCAATCAACTCAGCGGACCAATACCGACAAGTTTGGGCAACTTAAGGAACCTCAGACACTTTGCGGTTCAGTCAAATCAGCTAACAGGTGAGACTTATGGTGCGGAGCTCGGTTTTCTCTCAGCTTTATCGAATTGCCAATCGCTGCGAACCTTGGTTCTGCAACATAACCCGCTTGGCGGCTTCATACCTACAAATATCAAAAACTTCTCCAGTTCCCTACAAACTCTATTCGCTCCCAATTGTCAAATAAGAGGTCACATTCCCAAGGAATTGGGTTTCTTGAAGAGCTTGACTTTCCTACAGTTGAGCAATAACGATCTAGACGGCAACATCCCATCATCAATCGGAGGACTACAACGCTTGCAAAGGCTGCATCTTGTTAACAACCAGCTTGAAGCACCGATCCCCGATGAGATATGCAACTTGACAAGTTTAGGAGAGTTAATGCTCCAACAAAATAGGATATCGGGATCGATTCCAAATTGCATTGGAAACCTGAGGAGCCTTCAAAATTTTCTCGTAAGTTCGAATAATATGACATCGGTTATACCGGTTAGTCTGTGGAGCCTCCAACAACTCATCTTCCTCAATCTATCTCTCAATGCTTTCAGTGGAGGACTACCACTCGAAATGGGAAAAATGACAGCTATAGAGAGCATCGATCTTTCTTGGAACCGGCTTACTGGCGCCATACCGAGTTCCATCCAGGAGTTGAAGAGCCTCGCTTGTCTCAACTTGTCAAGGAACTCATTTCGAGGATCAATACCGCAATCGATCGGCGACCTTAAAGGATTGGATTTCCTCGATCTCTCCTACAATGAGTTATCCGGCACGATACCCGAGTCCATGGAAGGACTAAAATATATGCAAAACTTGAACGTGTCCTTTAATAATCTATCTGGAGAGATTCCTAGCGGAGGACCATTCAGAAAATTTTCGACTCTCTCTTTCATCGGGAATCGAGCTGTTTGTGGAAATGCGATTTTTCATGTCTCACCTTGCAAAGTAAAGGGAAAGAAGTCATCAAAGGTCAAGCCGCTCCGGTGCCAGTTGTATCAGCTATACTTTTAGTCCTTGTTATTTGCTTGCTTAGAAAGCGTCGGAACACTAGGAAAGAAGTTCCGGTTTCCGTGGAAAATGCGCCCGGAATTGACCACCCGATGATATCATATCATTATCGGGAGCTTTGCTCTGCTACTGACAACTTCAGCGAAAGCAATTTGCTCGGAGCAGGAAGCTTTAGCTCTGTATACAAAGGGACTACGGCCAATGGGATAGACATCGCGGTCAAAGTACTAAATCTCCATATCGAAGGCGCTGTGAAAAGTTTCGACGCAGAATGTGAGGTCTTTCGGAAGGTCGGGCACCGGAATCTTGTCAAGGTGATCAGCACCTGCACGAACCCTGATTTGAGAGCTCTAGTGCTGCAATATGTGCCCCACGGGAGCTTGGAGAGGTGGCTTTACTCCAACAACTATAACTTGGGTCTCCATCAGCGAGTGAAGATAATGGTCGACGTCGCAGTGGGGATCGAATATCTCCACCATGGCCAACCGGAACCCATTGTGCACTGTGATCTAAAGCCTAGCAATGTTCTTCTAAACGAGGACCTGGTCGCCCAAGTCTGCGACTTTGGAATCGCGAAGATTTTGGCTGAGAACAAGCTTGAAACACAGACCCGAACTCTCGGCACGATTGGTTACCTTGCTCCAGGTATATTTGTCGAATTTTAACTAATTCAAGCCTGCTATTGCCGATATAATGGTATAATACAACAAAAACATATTACCAATCATATGCCTTTCGATCTTATTACTTATGTCCCATAAAGAAAAATATCAATTGCCGATCTTCTTATTTCAAACTCCATGATGCTTGCAGAGTATGGTCTGGAAGGAAAAGTCTCGACAAAAGGAGATGTTTACAGCTTCGGAATATTGCTGTTGGAAGTGATTACTAAGAAGAAGCCAACCGATGAAATGTTCGATGCGGATATGAGCTTGAGGCGATGGGTAGGTGCAGCGATTCCAGGCAGAGTGCTTGACATCACGGATTGCGAACTCCTTAGCACGGAACATGAAGATCTGACGCTTTTGGAACTCGAGAGCATAGTCTCATCGATCCTAGAGTTGGGACTGGAATGTTCAAAGGACTTGCCTGAGGAAAGAATGGACATGGGTGCTGTCGTGGTTAAGCTCAACAAGATCAAGTTGTCACTTCCTTGACAAGAAAATAAGATGAAGAGCAGCTCGTAGAATTCGAACATGGTGTTATCTTTGTTTCTGCATAGATATCTCATTTCGATGGCATTATGTATAGCCATCTGTAATAAGGTACTTTATCTTCTTTCGAGCTCTCCGAGTCAGAGAAGAACAATAGAAAACACGACAAGATTTCCCAGCAATGAAATTTCTCCCAACCATAGTCTAACTCGTGTATGACTTCGGAAAGTACAACACATTTTGTCACACCCCGATTCTTCTTGAAAAAGGGCATGACACGGCCGTCCTCCTTTACTCAAAGGACGCAGCCTCAAAGTAAGAACAAAAACCTGATATCCAAATTATATACCTCCACATATATAATGATAAACAGGTCACAAGTTCACAAAAATTCAGAGCTCATCTCCCAAAACGAAAAGACAAACACATATTGCTTTCCATCTAGCTCGAACTCACCAACTATATACAACTTATCCCAAAAATATATCCCCACTATCCACAAAGTAGTCTTGTAGCTAACGTACGATCAACCCTATTTGCGACTCGCCGATAAACCTGAAAGACAAAAGAGATAACGGGGTGAGCAACCACAGCTCGATAAGAAATACAATATCTTCTAAGCGGATCGAGAAATCACTATGCAATCGTTAAAATAAAACAAAAGCAACTCGTAGTAATAACAACTATCAATGGCTTAAACCATTGATTAATCTCATTAAACTAACTTTCGATGGTCCATCCATCGAATAATCTCATACTCATCATCAACTATGGCCACGTTTAACGCCGTGGCAAGGCGACCAAGTTTACCCCTCTTGGTTAGGTCTACCACCCATTTTAGCCGGTGGTTCGGCTCAATGACGTCCTGACAGTATGCATACTACCCCCACCTTAGTAGGTTCTAATCATAGGGATATGAGCATTAATCACAATACCAACATCCAGAAAATCACAACAATCCAGCTTAACAAACCAAATACATAGCCTTGCTCAGAAATATGTTTCTCAAACAGCATTTCAGTAAAACAATCGTCAACAACCATATCAAATAATAAAAGGGGTAGTAATAGGTCGATCCGGTTTATGCAAAAATAATGCTCGAAACATCACCTTACTTCACCTTGTCGAGAAAATCAAACCACTGCACACGTGCTCATCTTTAAAGCATGAGTTTTATAAATTCTTAGAAGATAAAGTACGTCTCATCTTAAAAAGTCGCAATCCAACCTATCGTAGTCGGTCGAACCAACTCATCCGAATCCTATCCAATATATAGAAAAACGGATCAAATCGAGTAACAAGTCATCCTAACGTACGACTTAGCTAAACTATACCTATTTAGTGACAAAACGATGACTACGCACCAACAGAAACTTATCCCTAACAGAAAATCCAATGCTGTCAACTAAGGACAGCTTGCGCGCCAAAACCGTTAAGGCCATAACTTCCTCCACCGAACTCCGTTTCAAGCCATCTTACTGTCCACGCGAAGCTTGTTCAACGTACTACAAAAGTCTCAACATAGCCAACCTCAGCCGATAACTGGAAACTAACGAAATCAGGCCTCGAAGTTTATTGTTCGCGCTGTACTGTAGCGCACCCGAATTGAATTGCTCGGTCCGGGCAAACCGTAACACGAAATCGTGATCCGTCGAATCCTACGGCTTCATAACATCCTAAAGTTTCATTCCCAAGCAAAAACATGGCCAATCGCCCATGAGATAGGACACAGCAACTCAGTTTCCCTCAAGATCCGAATTTTGTCCTAAATCCAAAAAAATCACTTCAATAGAGAGGGAAGAGAGGTGCGAACCCTTACCTAGCGTTGCAACACGTAGTGAAATGAATACGGCGAGGCGCTCGGGGCGGGTGGCGCGCGCACGTGATTTTTTTTTTCCTCTCCTCCTCTCTCCTTTCCCTTTCTCTTCTTTTCTTCCTTTCCTTCTTCTATTTCTGTCGTGCAGCTTAAAGGGGTGGCCGACTGCCCTCTTTTAATTTTTCTTCTTCTCTCTTTTTTATTATTATTTATGGTGGGTCCACCCCCTTGGTTGACTTGGTCAAAACAAGGCCAAATATTACATTCTACCCTCCTTAAAATAAATTTCGTCCTCGAAATTTAGACGTACCTTATTCATCAAACAAGTGAGGATATTTGCGCTTCGCTTCCTCCTCAAGCTCCCAAGTGGCCTCCCTCTCCGTGTGGTTTTGCCATTGAATCTTCACATAAGGGATTGTACGACGCCGTAATACTTGATCTTTCCTATCCACAATGCATAAAGGCTGCTCTTCATAAGCTAAGTCTTCCCTTAACCTCAAAGGAGTATAATCTAATATATGATCGGGACTTGGCACATATTTTCGCAATAAAGATACATGAAACACGTCATGTACTCCGGATAACGCTGGCGGCAATGCTAATCTATAACCAACTTCGCCAATCCTCTCCAATATCAAGAACGGTCCCACATATCTAGGACTCAGCTTGCCACGCGTGCCAAATCTCATAACGCCCCGCATAGGAGAGACCTTCAAAAATACATGATCGCCCACATCGAATTCTAACTTACGTCGTTTGAGGTCCGCATAACTTTTCTGGCGGCTTTGTGCTATCCTCAAACGCTCTCGAACAAGTCCGACTTTCTCTTCTGATTGCTGTATAAACTCGGGACCGGTTACCCTTTTCTCACCTACATCGTCCCAATAAACCGGTGTCCCGCACTTTCGACCATATAAAGCTTCAAAAGGAGCCATCTTGATGCTGGAATGGTAGCTATTATTATAAGAGAATTCCGCCAAATGGAGGTGCTCGTCCCAAGAGCCACCAAAATCAATAGCACATGCTCTCAGCATATCCTCTAAAGTTTGAATAGTTCTCTCCGATCGGCCGTCTGTTTGTGGATGAAATGCTGTACTAAAGTTGAGTCTAGTACCCAACGCTCTTTGAAGACTCTTCCAAAAATTGGACACGAACCGTGGATCCCTATCAGAAACAATGCTCACTGGAACCCCATGAAGCTTGACTATTTCATTCACATACCGCTTCGCCAGGTCTTCCATTGAAAGGCCAAATCGATATGACAAGAAGTGTGCCGACTTAGTCAATCGATCGACAATTACCCATATATCATTCTTACCACTAGGAGTCCTCGGTAAACCGACGATGAAATCCATGGTAATATGTTCCCACTTCTATTTAGGTATCTCAAGTGGGTGTAGCTGTCCACCTGGTTTTTGATGTTCAATCTTTACCTGTTGGCAAACAAGACACCGGTCGACAAATTTGACAATAACTTTCTTCATGTTGACCCACCGGAAGTTTTCTCTCAAATCTCTATACATCTTAGTGCTCCCTGGATGAATAGAAAATCTAGTGCTGTGGGCTTCCCGCAAAATCTCCTTTTTCAATTCTGACTCATCGGGGACACAGAGTCGACCACGAAATCTGAATGACTCATCGGCATGAATACCGAAGTCCTCTTGCCTTCCGGCTTCGACACCTTACGTAATCTTTTTCAACCGAGGATCATCGTTTTGTTTTGCTTTGACTTTGTCTATCAACGTGGGTTGTACTCTAAGATTAGCTAATCGGGCACCAAGATGATGTATCAATACCTCTAAGTCCAACTTTCGCATGTCCTCAAGAATAGACTTACGGGAAGTAAGTAATATCGCCATATTTCCGGAAGATTTACAACTCAGGGCATCGGCTACTACATTAGCCTTACCCGGATGGTAATTGATGGACAGGTCATAATCTTTCAAAAGTTCTAACCACCTCCTCTGCCTCATATTCAACTCTTTCTGAGTAAAGATATATTTCAAGCTCTTGTGATCTGTAAAAACTTCGCATTTTTCACCATACAAATAGTGACGCCATATTTTCAAGGCAAACACAACAGCCGCTAACTCTAAATCATGGGTGGGATAGTTCTTTTCATGTACTTTTAATTGTCTAGAGGCATAAGCGATGACTTTACCATCTTGCATGAGAACACAACCTAAACCTTCTTTAGACGCATCACAATAGATAGTGAAGCCACCGGTTCCTGAAGGCAAAGTCAATATAGGAGCTATCACTAACCGCCTCTTCAATTCTTGGAAACTACTCTCACACCGATCCGACCATACGAACTTGATGCCCTTCTGAGTTAGGTGAGTAAGTGGATTAGCAATTTTGGAAAACCCCTCCACAAATCGTCCGTAATAACTTGCTAACCCAAGAAAACTTCTCACTTCGATAACATTGGTGGGGCATCTCCACCGAACAATCGCTTCAACTTTCTTCGGGTCAACTGAAATACCATCCTTCGAGATTACATGGCCCAAAAATTCGATGTGATCAAGCCAAAACGCACACTTACTGAATTTTGCATACGGTTTCTTGTCACGCAAAGTCCGCAAAACAATCCTCAAATGTTTCTCGTGTTCTTCTGGATTTCTCGAATACACGAGAATATCATCAATAAATACTACAATAAATCGATCAAGATATTGCTTGAACACTCTGTTCATCAAGTCCATAAAAGCAGCAGGTGCGTTCGTTAATCCAAAAGGCATGACAAGAAATTCATAATGGCCATACCTCATCCCGAAAGCGGTTTTAGGCACATCATCGGCTTTAATCTTCAACCGATGATACCCGGAGCGGAGGTCAATCTTAGAAAATACTTGAGCTCCCGGGAGTTGATCAAATAAATCGTCAATCCGAGGCAAAGGATATTTATTTTTGATTGTTACCTTATTAAGCTCACGGTAGTCTATGCATAGCCTCATACTACCGTCTTTCTTTTTCACGAACAATACAGGAGCTCCCCAAGGTGAAACACTAGGTCGGATGAATCCCTTATCCGGGAGTTCTTGTAGCTGTGTTTTCAGCTCTCTTAATTCAGCCGGTGCCATTCGATATGGTGCCTTAGAAATCGGTGTGGTGCCGGACATCGGGTCGATAGGAAATTCGATCTCTCTATCAAGGGACAAACCAGGCAAGTCTTCGGGAAATACATCCGGAAAATCTCAAACAATGGGAACATTTTCCGGCTTTACCACCTCCTTATTTGTGTCTCTCACATAAGCCAAATAACCATGACAACCCTTCTTCAAAAGCTTTCTTGCTTGAAAAACTGAAATCAACCCTGGAAAGATAACTTTACAACTTCCCGAGAAAAAGAATTCAGCCTGATTTGGAGGTCGAAAAATAACTTTTTTGGCATAACAATCAACTGTAGCATGATAAGTTGATAACCAATCCATTCCTAGAATGACATCGAAATCTTGTATATTTAATTCTACAAGATCCACAGGCATCTCGACATCATCAATCCGGAGCATACATCTCTTATATACACGATCGGCAATCAAGAAATCCCCATTGGGAGTATCCACACGCAAATCACAATCAAGCGACTTAGGTGGCACATCAAGTTTCTTAGCAAATTTCATGGAAACGAAAGAATGTGTCGCACCAGGATCAAATAAGGCGTAAGCATATCGTGAGGCAATAGAAACATCTCCCGCCACAACAGCATTAGACGCCGCTGCATTCTCCTCTGTCATCGCAAAGACTTTCCCAGCTGTCCTTTGCCTTTGTTGATTCTCTTGTGGTCTATCAACCGGAGGTGCATTTTTCCGCATAGGGCAAGTGCGTGCTAGGTGTCCGGGTCGCCCACATACAAAACAAGATCCGTTATCTGCTGGAGCCTTCCTTTGCATAGGACAATTTTGTCGTATATGTCCCGCCTTTCCACATAAAAAGCAAACTCCAGTCCTCCAATAACATTGACCACTATGAAATTTCCCACAAGTAGTGCAAGGCTCAAGAATAGCTCGACTCTTTGCCTTCTCGGTCCTGCTAAAGCCCCTTTGCTTGTTACCCTCACTTATACGACTTTCTTGAAAATTCCTAGTCTTGTGCCTCTTATGTTGAGGAACACCCGCGATGGCGCTCTCCAAGATCTCTTGCTCAATCCCGATCGCTCGTTCCAGCACGTCCTCATAAGTTGTTAGTAGGAGGGATGCGAGTTCAAAACGAATCTCGGGTCGTAATCCCCTTTGAAAGTGCTCGGCTTTGTCCTTCTCATCGGCTACAAAACTCCCGGCAAATCTACTCATTTAGTTGAAACGACCTGCATGTTCCAAAACAGTAGACTCCCCTTGTGATATTTGTCAAAAATCACTTTTCATCTTTGATTGAAAAGACTTCGGAAAGAATTGTACGTTGAAAGCCGCCTTGAAGTCCCTCCAATAAATGGTCGCATCCTCATCTCCAAGAGTGGTCTTCAATCCCTCCCACCAATACTCGGCTTCACCCTCCAAGTATTGGGTTGCAAAGTTAACCTTTTTATCCTCGGGGACTTCTTCAACTTTAAAGATTCCCTCGATCTTCCTAATCCAACGTTCTGCCATAAGAGGATCGGTTTTCCCATCATAAGTTGGTGGCTTCGCCTTCCCGAATTGAGCAAAGGTATAAAATCGATCACCGCTAGGTTCAATAACTCCAGATACATTATTGTGGGCCCTTGGCTATTGGCTTTACTCTCTTGTTTCTTGTGAGTCTGCTCTCGTATCATCTTGACGTCTTATGGAAGGCCTGCCTCTAGAACCTCGAGGCACATCTCTGGGATCGATATCAATAGCTTTCTTGCCCCCTATCTCGACAATAGAAACAAGTGGTGGATCCGAGTCGGAGCTCATAACTACACGAAACCACCCATAGAACATAACCTTAGTATCTAAAAAGATAACGCGTTAACATCTATCACACAATCTCACAACGTCCCATATCAATACCCAAAAATCATAGCTTATGCTCCGATACCAACAAATGTCACACCCCAATTCTTCTTGAAAAAGGGCATGATACGGCCGTCCTCCTTTACTCAAAGGACGCAGCCTCAAAGTAAGAACAAAAACCCGATATCCAAATTATATACCTCCACATATATAATGATAAACAGGTCACAAGTTCACAAAAATTCAGAGCTCATCTCCCAAAACGAAAAAACAAACACATATTGCTTTCCATCTAGCTCGAACTCACCAACTATATACAACTTATCCCAAAAATATATCCCCACTATCCACAAAGTAGTCTTGTAGCTAACGTACGCTCGACCCTATTTGCGACTCGCCGATAAACCCGAAAGACAAAAGAGATAACGGGGTGAGCAACCACAGCTCAGTGAGAAATACAATATCTTCTAAGCGGATCGAGAAATCACTATGCAATCGTTAAAATAAAACAAAAGCAACTCGTAGTAATAATAACTATCAATGGCTTAAACCATTGATTAATCTCATTAAACTAACTTTCGATGGTCCATCCATCGAATAATCTCATACTCATCATCAACTATGGCCACGTTTAACGCCGTGGCAAGGCGACCAAGTTTACCCCTCTTGGTTAGGTCTACCACCCATTTTAGCCGGTGGTTCGGCTCAATGACGTCCCGACAGTATGCATACTACCCCCACCTTAGTGGGTTCTAATCATAGGGATATGAGCATTAATCACAATGCCAACATCCAGAAAATCACAACAATCCAGCTTAACAAACCAAATACATAGCCTTGCTCAGAAATATGTTTCTCAAACAGCATTTCAGTAAAACAATCGTCAACAACCATATCAAATAATAAAAGGAGTAGTAATAGGTCGATCCGGTTTATGCAAAAATAATGCTCGAAACATCACCTTACTTCACCTTGTCGAGAAAATCAAACCACCGCACACGTGCTCATCTTTAAAGCATGAGTTTTATAAATTCTTAGAAGATAAAGTACGTCTCACCTTAAAAAGTCGCAATCCAACCTATCGTAGTCGGTCGAACCAACTCATCCGAATCCTATCCAATATATAGAAAAACGGATCAAATCGAGTAACAAGTCATCCTAACGTACGACTTAGCTAAACTATACCTATTTAGTGACAAAACGATGACTACGCACCAACAGAAACTTATCCCTAACAGAAAATCCAATGCTGTCAACTAAGGACAGCTTGCGCGCCAAAACCGTTAAGGCCATAACTTCCTCCACCGAACTCCGTTTCAAGCCATCTTACTGTCCACGCGAAGCTTGTTCAACGTACTACAAAAGTCTCAACATAGCCAACCTCAGCCGATAACTGGAAACTAACGAAATCAGGCCTCGAAATTTACTGTTCGCGCTGTACTGTAGCGCACCAGAATTGAATTGCTCGGTCCGGGCAAACCGTAACACGAAATCGTGATCCGTCGAATCCTACGGCTTCATAACATCCTAAAGTTTCATTCCCAAGCAAAAACATGGCCAATCGCCCATGAGATAGGACACAGCAACTCAGTTGCCCTCAAGATCCGAATTTTGTCCTAAATCCAAAAAAATCACTTCAATAGAGAGGGAAGAGAGGTGCGAACCCTTACCTAGCGTTGCGACATGTAGTGAAATGAATACGGCGAGGCGCTCGGGGCGGGTGGCGCGCGCACGTGATTTTTTTTTTTTTTTTCCTCTCCTCCTCTCTCCTTTCCCTTTCTCTTCTTTTCTTCCTTTCCTTCTTCTATTTCTGTCGTGCAGCTTAAAGGGGTGGCCGACTGCCCTCTTTTAATTTTTCTTCTTCTCTCTTTTTTTATTATTATTTATGGTGGGTCCACCACCTTGGTTGACTTGGTCAAAACAAGGCCAAATGTTACACATTTTAATGGAGTTGGTTGATTTTGCCGGTGACGAGCATCGTTTGCTGCAACATCGTTTTTGACTGATCATTGCCATCTTCCTGGTCCTCTGACCTGCAATTTCACTTGGGCTTTAGTATGCTTGGCTAATGGGCCAGCCTGAGCAAGCCAGGCACAGCCTATGAGCCGCGTATGTCGGGCTGGGCGTGGCCCGGGCCAAGCCGGCCTGCATGCCTCCCCCTGGCTGTCACGTGCTTGGGCCTATTTTAACCACTTTTCTGTTTTAAATATTTCCGTTGTTTTTTACCCAAAAACAACTGATTATTTGTTTTAATCCAAGAAAGATTGTTTTAATTTTTCCATATTACAATTTCAAAAGGAAAATCACATTAAATCGATGACATGGAGACAGCGAACGTGCCCGACGAAGCCTCGAGCAACATTTTTATTTCAATATAATATACATACACGGATTTAATATATCAATTGAATTTATACTTAGGGCTGAGCATACGTGACGTTGCGTGACCAGCGCTGAGGTAAACATTACAATAAAATCTCTAAAAAATTATTTTTAATTACTTTTTTTTTTTTTGCACTTTGGCTTTGGTCGGCAAGGATAAAATAGGAAGACATGCCACATTAGGCGATCGGTGTCCATGTTACTGATTTTCGGCCAAATTTAATCGGATGATTGAATTGGTATCAATGCAAAAAAGTTTAGAACTAAATTGTTCCAATTGAAAGATTTAACAATAGGTTGAGGACTTTTTTGGTACTTTTCCCAAAATGCGAGTGTATGCGGTTGAAAATCCCATCTTTGAAAGAATGTAGTTGCTCAAATTTTTATTTACACATTATATGCACTCTAAGTTGAAGTGCAATCTCACTAACCTACATCCTTTATTTTTCCTTTTATCAATGGAAGAGTTTGCGCCTTCTCTAAGGGAGAAATGTCAAAAAAATCCTAAACTGATTGCATTAGTGCCAATTCAGTCCTAAACCTTTTGCAATGGTGCCAATTAAGTCCTAAACATTTTATTGGTGTCAATTTAGTCATAAATCTTCTATATTGTTGCAAATTCAGTCCTAAATCTTTTGTGTTTATATCAATTGAGTTAATCTGATCAATTTTGATAGAAAATCACCGATAAGGACATCGATTGTCCTACATGGAACGGCTAACACTAACTTGGATATTTTTTAATATTTTTTTAGTATTTTAAATAATTTTTTAAGAAATTTTTTGGTTTTTTCAAAATTATTTTTAAAAATTATTTAAAATATCAAAAAATATTTAAAAAATATCCACTTTAGCGCCAACCGTGCCACGTAGAATAATTGACGTCCATACTAGTGATTTCCAATCAAAATTGGCCGAATTGACTCAATTGGCATAAATATAAAATTTTTAGAATTAAATTGGCACTATTATAAAAGGTTTATGACTGAATTGGTACTAATAAAAGGTTTAGAACTTAAATGGCACCAATACAAAAGGTTTAAGACCGAATTGCCCGATTTTCTATTTAAAGTTTCTGCATGTGCCATTGTACTCTAAGTAATGAAAGATTAACGAGATAAGAGAGGTTAGCAAGCATTCCTTAAAGTGGCAGAACTGGGACGCTACAATTAAGGTCTTGACATGATTCTATTCTACTATGAAATGGCCCTGCATCATTCAATGGTTGCAAATTACAAATTACAAATTACATAGCTACAAATATCCACGATCCCCAGCACCTTCTTCTTCATCTTCATCCTCATCCCGTGTCTATTCCTAAAAAAGTCATTTAACTAAATGTAAAGAATTAAACTATGAAAATATTAATAACCGCCTAGCTGGTCGCCGCCTGGTTGGCGACGTCGTCGAAACCGAGGCCTCTTTGGAAACCGAAAGCTCATTGGAAATTGCGGTTTAAGCCCAATCCGGTAAAATGACATAGCTTAAACCTCAACCTAGAGGGTTTGAGATACTTTTATAATTAATATGAGAATTAAGATTAGCACAAGTAGAATAATAATGTACATTGAAATGTACACAAATTCCATATTTTCTCTCTTCCAAATTATTATTTTTTATCTAGTTACTAGAGCCACAAACTAAGTAGTACCGATACCGGTACGTGACATGCAACACGACACGGCATGACACGCTGATATGTTATTTCTAAAAAAATAGAGAATTTCGACATGTTGTACATTAATGAATATTTTTATGTACACAACAAATTATCATTATGATTATGTCAATCAAATTAATTTGACTCAAATCCGGAAATAGTAAATTTACATTTAGACCCCTAATTTATTGAAAATATTTAAAATTGTCACCGAGCATGTCGGAATGGCGTGTCGGGATTTTAGACTTGCATGCCGCTAGCATATCTCAAGCGCCGATCACGTGTCGGATGTCTGACAATTGCTGACCACATGTCGGTCGAGTGTTGGACAGGTGTCGGTGTCCGGCAGCAACAGAAAGGCCTACAAAGAATGTCTGTACTTCCTAGACCATGGTTCCTAGAGAAACCTAAGTGCACTTGGCGCGTAGCTCGGTGCACCCCAAGTGGACACCCACATAAATCCGAGCGTAACGTTTGTGTAAATGTATCTCAATAGATACATTTATACACACCAAATATATACATAGGCACAACCACATTCACACCCGAATATTTGCATTATGTAAATGGATGTGTATGTGTAAGACCGCATATAGATGTTGATGCTAAAGTATAGAAAAGATTTTCTTTCATGCTCGAGGCAAGTATGATAAATGGTAAAGAAATTCGGTTCTAAATCTTCCAAGAAGGGACCGATTCAAAAAATCGAATTCTTCCATTCATTGTAGTTAATTCACCTGTATTGTGCTCCATTTTAGGTCTTGAAATGGTTTCATTCTGCTATGAAATGGTTTTGCAAAATTACATGGCCGCAAATTACAAATTACATAGCTACAAATATCCACGTCCTCCAGCACCTTGTTCTTCTTCTTCATCCTCATCCTGTCTCCACTCCTAAAAAAAAATCATTATTGAAATTCAAAGAGTAAAAAAAAAATATTTTGCTACCCTCCTACTTGTCCGCCTCCTCAAAAACTGAGGCCTCTTTGGAAACCGAGAGCCCGTTGGAAACTGAGCTTTAAGCTCTGTCCGGTAAAAGGAATGTGCTTAGACCTCGATCTAGCGGGTTTGAGATACTTTATAATTAATATGAGGATTAAGATTAGCATAAGTAGAATATTCATGTTGATTATCCGTATCTCTCGAGATTGCAAGTAAATTGCTCCTTGATTGAGATATTATCTTAGAATAGTCATCTAATAAGCCTACGGATAGGCTGATGTATATTCTTCATTAACATGTAGCAGTAGCAGAAGGAAGGGGAAGCTCAATTCACTTCAGGCACTTGCAAAGGGAAGAAACATTCTCCTAGGGATTTGTAAATAAAACTAAAAGAAGAAATTAGGTTCACTACCTGACATGTAAAGCTTCACAATTGCTATGGGCATCCGTTGGTTTAACTTGTTACCGTGCTTAATGAGACGATCCATGGTATCCGACACATACTCAAGCACCAAATTATGATACAGTTCATCCTTTTCAGTCTCCAAGAAAAAGTAATGCATCAATGGTACTTATCCATTTTTGTAAGTGATATAAGGGATTATTTCTATAAAAATATTTTCTTGAATAATTTATTTTCATGAAATGAAAAGAGCTTAGTCTAACCAGTTTTATGGTCCAAAACCTTTTTTCATCTGGTGTGACTGGGCATTCCTTAAGGCTATCTCAGTCCATGAATGTCAAATGGACGTGCTATTAACCCTTGAACATATGGTACAGTGTTCATATGTTCACGTTTACGATGGACAAATTACAACAGCTATACCAATTTCAGAATTTTTATGATTAAAAAATCAAGTAACCATTTAGGTTTATGACGAAACCTAGAAATCAATTACTATTCCAATTTGAATACCCTACTAAATAGAGCTCAACAGAAAACTAAAGAGTAACAGGCGTAAGTGATGTGGATTATTCAAGAATTGAAGTTGATTTACTTATAAAAAGAAGATATCAATGAACTTCTATGAAATGGTTTCACGGGATTCAGCCTTGTTATCAAAAGATTTCCTGTGATTATTTCTAGTATGGAATGAGTCAATCATCCACAAGTTTCTCTAAGCGAAAATAACAATAATTCTAGCAAAACGTTTTACAGATTATTAATTTTCGCCAAGATAAATGTATCATGATTCACTTTTTTGTCAGAGTTATTACGATTTACATTTCTCAATGTAGAAACTTACACTTTAAATCATCAAGAGCCACACTGAAGCATAGAGATCCCTTACATCCAATAAAATCACGTGATCAATATGATTGTAAGATTATCATTGGGGCCCTTGAAGACATCAGCTGATATATTAGAACTTTTTAACTCGGAAGATATTGAAACAGACATAATTTTTTTTTACAAAAAGAGCAGGTGTAACACCTTTTAAAGTCGGACATTAGTTACTCTTGTTGGGTGAAATTCAATCGCTGCAAAGTTTCGTCGTGTTTTGAATTGTTTTCCTCCAATTCAGAAGCGCAAAAGAAGATTACGAACTTTGTTGCAAATGTCTAGACACAATGCCATTGAGAAAAGCGTTGAAAGTGTCCCAAATCTGGACTCCATATGGTTTACATGGTATGGGCAAGGCTAACGTAGATATTTTTGATAGTATTTTATTGTTTTATTTTTGTTTTTATTTTTTTATCTTTTTTTTCCCTTTCCACCGCTAGCCAACATAGGCAAATGCTGGCAAGGACGCCCTTGCCAGATTTGACAAGGCTGATAGGCGACGCCAACCTCGCGAGACAAGGGCTAACCTCATTGGCCACTAGAGGAAAGGGGAAAAAAAGATAGAAAAAAAAAAGATGGGAAAAAAAGAAATGAAAAACATAAAATATTATTAAATTAGTGCACGCCGGCTGTCCGCCGTCCACTCTATAATATCCGGCCAAAATTACTCAAAAGGATTGAATTAACTCTAGGTCAAAAGGTTTTGAACTAGATTGGTACTATCAAAAGATTTAGGACTAAATTGACACCAATGCAATAAATTTTAGACTTTTTTGACACTTATCTCCGATGCAATTTGAACGAGATTACTATTTACAAAATGAGATAATGGTATATTTAAATTCAATGAACCGCTCTCGACCTTAAGCTAGAGTTGTCAATGGGTGGGTTGGATCGGTCGAATGTGATCCGACCCATATTAACCCATTTAACCCATTTTAACCAATTTTCATACTATAGAAATCGACATACCCGATCCGACCAATATTGTCAAAACACTTTAATATAAAATCCAGTTCGGAAAGAATTGTTTCTTATAAATACTTAAAAGAATATTTTCGTTCAAACATCGTGGACAATTTTCATAATTTAACGAAATCCGATTTTTTTCTTTTCTTTTCTTTTTCTTCTACGTTTAGCGACTAACATCAAGCAGCGATTGGCGACGGACATCGGGCAGCGATCGGCGGCCAACTACCCATGACCAAAGACAACGGTCGGAGACCCGCAACCTCCTACCCTTGCCTAATTTTGTAGAAAAAAATTAAAGCAAAGAAAAAAAAAATTATGAAAAATTCAAAAGATTAAAAAATTATAGAAATGACTGCTTTTATACTCACTTGTGCTTATTAGATAACTAACTAATTTATGACCAATTTAAAACACATTAACTTATTAACTAACTCATTTATTAATCATTTACGTTTGTTTTTAAAACTTAAGGAAAATCATTATGGCCCATATTATTATATATGCATTAAAATATGAATTCTATAACTATTTTGTCACCTTTAGTCCCAAAGAAAATAGCCGTTGATAAGTGTTGACAAGTGTGTACATTAACTAAGTGTTGATAAGTGTTGCAAATGTCTAGACACAATGCCATTGAGAAAAGCGTCGAAAGTGTCCCAAATCTGGACTCCATATGGTTTACATGGTATGGGCAAGGCTAACGTAGATATTTTTGATAGTATTTTATTGTTTTATTTTTGTTTTTATTTGTTTTTATCTTTTTTTTCCCTTTCCACCGCTAGCCGACGTAGGCAAATGTTGGCAAGGACGCCCTTGCCGGATTTGACAAGGCTGATAGGCGACGCCAACCTCGCGAGACAAGGGCTAACCTCATTGGCCACTAGAGGAAAGGGCAAAAAAAGATAGAAAAAAAAAGATGGGAAAAAAAAAATGAAAAACATAAAATATTATTAAATTAGTGCACGCCGGCCGTCCGCCGTCCGCTGTCCACTCTACAATATCCTGCCAAAATTACACAAAAGGATTGAATTAACTCTAGGTCAAAAGGTTTTGAACTAGATTGGTACTATCAAAAGATTTAGGATTAAATTGGCACCAATGCAATAAATTTTAGACTTTTTTGACACTTATCTTCGATGCAATTTGAACGAGATTACTATTTACAAAATGAGATAATGGTATATTTAAATTCAATGAACCGCTCTCAACCTTAAGCTAGAGTTGTCAATGGGTGGGTTGGATCGGTCGAAAGTAATCCGACCCATATTAACCCATTTTAACCAATTTTCATACTATAGAAACCGACATACCCGATCCGACCAATATTGTCAAAACACTTTAATATTAAATCCAGTTCGGAAAGAATTGTTTCTTATAAATACTTAAAGAATATATTTCGTTCAAACATCGTGGACAATTTTCATAATTTAACGAAATCCGATTTTTTCCTTTTTTTTTTTCCTTCTACGTTTAGCGACTAACATCAAGCAGCGATTGGCGATAGACATCGGGCGGCGATCGGCGGCCAACTACCCATGACCAACGACAATGGTCGGAGACCTGCGACCTCCTACCCTTGCCGAATTTTGTAGAAAAAAAATCAAAGCAAGGAAAACAAATTTATGAAAAGTTCAAAAGATTAAAAAATTATAGAAATGAATGCTTTTATACTCACTTGTGCTTATTAGATAACTAACTAATTTATGACCAATTTAAAACATATTAACTTATTAACTAACTCATTTATTAATCATTTAAGTTTGTTTTTAAAACTTAAGGAAAATCATTATGGCCCATATTATTATATATGCATTAAAATATGAATTATATAACTATTTTGTCACCTTTAGTCCCAAAGAAAATAGCCGTTGATAAGTGTTGACAAGTGTGTACATTAACTGCGTTCACTTGTGTAATCAAATTTACGTAGTCCTTTTTTGACTACACAATTCATTTGTCACCGCTCATTTTGTTAGTTGATTGATTTCTAAAGTAGTAAACTTTTTGGCTACTGTAATTTTCATTAAAAGGTTTCACACACGATGCACCTGCACATGACATTCTCTCTCTCTCTCTCTCTCTCTCTCTCTCTTTATAAGGTTTCACACACTTGGAAAGCTTCCCACGATGCGCTGTACTTGCCCCGGGTCACGCATATCAAAGAAGACATCATACTCTAGCACAACGAGAGTGGCTCCCCATTAAAGCCATCGGTGGGGCAATTAGCAAGCTTTCATTTCCAAACGAGGATGAAGGAATTTTGTGAAATCCCAAGTGTGAATGCATTGACCATTCTTTGTCAGTCTGTGTGGAAAAAAACGGTAAAAGTTGCTCGGAAAAGAAACGTCGGAAGGAAGAAAAGATGGTTAGTGGCTTTCTTCTTGACCAAATTCGCTAAAAAAACTTCCCACTTTAAATCAAGTGTCAAACTTACTCCGAACTTTTCTTTTCTTTTTGTAACTCAGAAGAATCCTCAAACTTTAGATTCAATCCCAAATATGCCTCAATTTTTTTTTATCTCAGAAAAATCCCTAAATTTTAGTTCCAGTCTCAAATCTATCATAAACTCATTTTTCATAAGAAAAAATCATCAATTTTTACCATAATCTCAAGTTTGCTCCATTAGCCCTCTGTCTAATACAATCGTTAGTCATCCATAATTTTCAGATCCTAGAATGGTTTCATTTTGGAGAATTTCTATATTGGGTGGATTTAATATACAAGTAAGAATACCACGTTGGTCTATACCTATCGCTCATTACTTTGCTAATGTGGGTGTTTTTATCTATGTGGAAATGTTATGTCAAGTTGGGACTGGATTATTAGGTAGATTTGAAAATATATTGAAATTTTGATATTTTTTTAGATAAAACAAAATTCGGAGCAGATTTGAGACTGTATCTAAAGTTTGGGTTTTCTTGAGACACAAAAAAATTCGGAGAAGATTTGGGACTGGACCTAAAGTTGAGGGTTTTTTATAAGACAAAAAACGTTTCGGGATAAATTTGGGACTAAACCTAAAGTCGGGATTTTTTTTGGGAATGAGGTGGCTTGAGGCCCTTTCTTCTTGTCCAATTCTCACTCTTGCAATATTTAAAAGAAAGGAAAAACTTGAAAGATAGACACGTTTAATTTCCCGGAAAGATTCAGCTGAATGACAATATAAGCCTAAAAAATCTCCTTTACTTATATATAATTCAACCGCAATGACCTATATCCAAAATTAACTTGTTTGGTCAAATCATCCCCTTCTCCTCGTTTTTCGAGCCAATCTGTACATAAATCTTAAGGTATTTCAAATGCGGTACTTTAAAAATAAATCACCACTTAGGAGAAATCCCTCTACACCACCATAACAACAAAAGTGCACCAGAATTTGTACAGAATGCAATTGAGTCGTTATTATTTAATGAGGGCAGTCCGGTCATCAGCCTTGCCAATAAGTAAAATTAAGTCGTAAAGTCATAAAGTTGTATTAAAAAATGAAATTAAAGGTTGCCCCAAAGACTTCGAGTGCTATCCGGGCAAGTTCCTTGGAGAATGCCAAAACTTGCCCGGATAGCACTCGAAGTCTTTGTGGCAACCTTTAATTTCATTTTTTAATACAGCTTTACGACCTTATGACTTGATTACACCCGCATAATGGTTTAAGAAACCAATTACTTTTTCCATTTTAATATGAACTTAGTACAACAATTGAAAGGTTTGACACTTGATTACACTTTGCATGTAAGATGAAGACTAATGGTACAATTTCCCTCCCACACAGGACTGTGGCATTCCAAAAAAACATTGCATGCCAAAGCATTGCATTATTCATTAAGGAAGGGTTAATCAGCTATAACGACCTATTAAATCCAAACACTTTGCGTGAATAAGCGCAAACATATTGTTGGATTAAATTTAACATTGCATTACAAATTCATTGAATTTGCTTCGGTGGCATTGTGCAACCTCATTTTATTCCGTGAATTAAGCCTTTTTTTTTCCAGAAATATACTTTTTATTTCAATGAAAACATTTGAAATTGGATGTGATACCTACATTAGAACAATAGATAAAAGAAGACTGTACTAATACACTATTTTTAACTCTAGATGGAAGATGGGCGACAATAAAAAAGGATGCCGTTTCAATTTGATTAAAAGCCCAATTTGCAAGCGCATGAGCAAATCTGTTATTGAGTCTACGGGTCCATGTGAAACTCCAAACTAGATTGTATTGAAATAGGAAGCAAGAATCTACTATGAAAGGTTGAATACTCTTAAGGGCAAAGACCCTTTTTATTGGATTGCATTAAAACCTTGCAATTGCTTTCAAAAATCGCTTGTCGAATGCCGAGGGACTGAACATTATTGCAGGGTGAGAAGGAGAACTTTTTCTTATTCGATGGCATTAAAAACTTGCAATTGCTTTCAAAAATCGCTTTTCGGATGCCGAGAGATTGATCATTATTGCGGGGTGAAAAGCGGAAAAAGTCTTAAAAAAGTCTTAAACCTATTGCATTGGTATTAATTCAATCCTAAACCTTTTGCATTGATGCCAATTCAATCCTAAACCTTTTATTGGTGTCAATTCAATCATAAAACTTTTACAATTGTGCCAATTCAGTCCTAAACTTTTGCATAATTGATTGAGTCAATTCACCCGATTTTGGCCGAAAACTCCCAGACGTGGACGTCAATTGTCATAAGTGGCCGACACTGACATGGATTTTTTTTTTAAAATATTTTTAATGATTTTTAAATAAATATTTTGGTTTTTTCTTCTTTTCTTTTTCTCAATCATTAAAAAAAATTAGTACAATTATCTAAAAATATTAAACAATATTAAAAACATCTACGTCAGCGCCAGCTATGCCACATAGGACAACCGACATTCATGTTAGTAAATTTCAGGCCAAAATTAGCCGAATTGGCTCAATTAATAGAAATTCAAAAGGTTTAGGACTAAATTGACACCAATAAAAAGTTTAGGAGTGAATTAATACCAATACAAAAGGTTTAGTACTAAATTAACACTAATAAAATGTTTAGGATTGAATTAGCACCAATGCAATAGGTTTAGGACTTTTTTTACTCTTTTCCCGATGAGAAGGAGAGTTGCTGCTTCCACTTCCATCGACGAGTTCCAATGTAAATTAAGCTTACTATGCTGGAGTGCACGTCAAATTTCATAATTCGGTGAAAAGAAGATATATTTAGTCAAAATCTAACTCAGCAGCTACAAGTTCGAGCGGATTGAAAGTCACTCCGGATTAATCCAGTTAACAATTTTGCACATGTCCCATTGATGTATGAAATAGCTACATAATCCAATGTCAAACTAGCATTGTTGTATTATAGTACTGAGACAAGTTCAGTAGAAATTATTTAACGGAAAAATCAAGGTGTTAGAGTGTGACACCCACGTGATCTCTCTCCTCCCCTTCCTCTCTCCCGCCGATTCTTTTTCCTTCCCCCTCCCACATGCTCTCTTTTCCCCTTTTCTCTCTCTCTCTCTCTCTCTCTCTCTCTCTCTCTCTCTCTCTCTCTCTCTCTCTCTCTCTCTCTCTCTCTCTCTCTCCCGATTCCCCTCCTTTTCTCTTTCCCTCTCTCTCTTTTCTTTTCTTTTTCCTCCACTTCCCTTTTCCCCTCACCTAACTCTCCACTCACTCCCTCCCTTTTCTCTTTTTCTCTCCCTCTATCTTCCTCCTCCCTCATTCGGACGACAGCCCCCCTCCATCTTCCTCCTCTGGTTTTTGTGCGACGCCCCCCACCAAGAACCGAAGCTGCAGATGCTTCGCCCGGCCAACTCCATCGCCGCGCCACTTCGTCACCCACTAGCCACCACCGCAGCTCCGCTTTGCGTCGCCGCCGTTGCCAACCCAACCCCGATCCGTGAGCCACCGCCGTCGCCGCCCCGCCGAGCCACCTCCGTCGTTCGTCACTCCCCGAGCCTCCTCCGCCGCGAACCGCCGAGCCACTCCGTTAGCCTCGCGACCCACCTGCATCCCGGAGCCGAGTCCGAGCCGAACCCCCGTGTCCCGAGATCTCACCCGACGCCGACCCGAGCCCCCTCACCTTGGCCTCCTTTGTTCCTCGCCCGAGACCTACTAGATCCGGGTGTTCCGCCACCGGAATCGCAGCCTCGCCGTCGTCCGAGAGCGTGGAGTCGAAATTTTCCGTCCGTGAACATGAATCGGTGAACAGTAATCGGTGAACAGGTTCAATGGCCCTAATTGGTTAAGCTAGTCTAATTAGTAAGAATTTTATACCTAATTAGATTAGATTGATTGGTTGATCTGATTGTTTGAACTGTTTGATCGCGAGCGAGCGATAGGTCAGAGACGAGTGCGCAATTGGAATTGAAATTGGGATTAATAATTGACTGGCTGCAATTGATTAATTGAACTATTGAATTGTTGGCCGTGAGTGCCGGTTTGGTCGTTGATTGCCGTAGGGGTCCGATTAGAGGTTAATCGCCCCAAATTGCTTGAGGTGTCGGTCAATTTAAATTGCGCATTCATGTGACCACGTATGAGATAAAATTGCATGTTTTTGCACGAAAACGGCCTTGGGCCAAGTATTTGAACATGCGAGTATGAGCATTCGACCTAAATCCAAGATAAGAACTGGCTGGTTGTCGAAGTGCACGTGTGGTCACATAATGGGATAATTCCGACGATCATTGTCTTCTGGTCGTTCGGTCCCGGCAATCATTGTCTTCTGGTTCTTGGATGCGCGTCGATCATTGTCTTCTGGCTGTACGTTTGCCGGTCGCAGCTTGTGAAGGGCCGAAGCCTTTTCGGGATTCCCGTTAGCTCCGTCCCGTGTCGACAATCATTGTCTTCTGGTTGGTCGAGCGGAGTCACATGGACTATCAGACGCCGTCGCCGGAAGTAAGGGACGATGCCTGGTCCGCCGGAAGAGCACCAACCGACTAGTGTGCTAGCACCAACCGACTAGTGTGCGGGACCTACGGGTCGGACTCGATAATAAATGGACTACGTGTGGTGTCCTGTGCATGCAAGTGCTGTGATGCTTTGCGGTGGTGAATTGATTTGATTGGGTGACTGTTGAGTCGAGTCCGCATTGCATTACGTGTGGACCGGAGGGTAAGTTTGCCTGTGGTTGAAATATTTGCTTTATGCTGATGTGTTAATGTTTAGGGTCTCTGAGCGAATCAACGTCCTAACCGGGCTTAGGCGTTGACTCACCGAGATTTATTTCTCTGACCCCGTCGTGGGCTAACATTTTCGGGTCCCGAGTGATGGAACCCCATGGGTGTCAAGATTTGACAGCTGGATTAGTCTTTTGAAGTAGATAAAGGTTTAACCTTACCCGATCCCGTGTCTTTGTGAGGTCCTAGTGAGCCGCCCCGAAGTATGGGGTTGTGTATTTTCTGTAGCTCAATAGGGTTAAGTTTTATCTACTCCGGCTGTTGAACGAAGTTGTTTGTGAAATGATTATGGTAAATTTTTCCCGCTATACTATCCCATTGTTTTTTATTGTCCGGGAGATTTGCACGTTCCGCATGCGCCGTTATTTTATAGGTCGATAGCTTACCCGGGACGCTATCCTTCATGACCCGAGGCGAGTAAGGTAGGGATGTCGCGAGCTCGAGAGTCGGGGCGTGACATCCCCGCCCAAGGTGGTATCAGAGCAAGGTCAGGCTGATCCATCCGGTCATTGGCCGGGAGTGATAAGGAGCGATTGAAATTGGGATAGTTAGTGGGTTAATAATCGTTGTGCATGTGATTGTTGATTCCTAGATTTAAGTTGTGGGGCCGCCTTCTGACCGCGCTTTGCCATGGGGTATGCGGGACTCCGTAATTTGCCTGCGAGATGAGCGAACGTGGTAGAAGAGCACCCCGAGGACCTCGGACTAGGCCTGTCGGGTCGATAGGTGAGATTCTGGAAGAAGAAAGAGCGCCGCGCGTTCTTGAGCCGGTTGGGCAAGAGCCGACTATGGCTGGAATTTTGCAAGCTCTGGGAGCTATTGGAGATCCGATGGGACAGCAAGTGAGGAATCAGAATGCTGCTGCCGCCGCCGCTGCTGAAGCCCCACCTGTGAATCAGCCCACTGGAACCGTGAATGATGGGCACCTGGCTCAGAGACCGGTAGAGCAATTCCTCAAGCTAAAACCGCCCAAGTTCTCTGGGAGCGGAGATCCCGAGGCCGCCACTTCGTGGATCGAGGGACTGGGAAAAGCTTTTGACCTGCCGAGGTGTACCGGTGAAGACAAGGTCACCCTAGCCGTGTACCAATTGCAAGGGAATGCAAGTACATGGTGGAGAGCTTCAAAGGACAGAGTCTTTCCCGAGGGTACGGTCCCGACGTGGGATGCCTTCGTGGAGGCTTTTTATGGAAAGTACTTTTCTGACACCGCGAGAGAACAGAAGATGGCAGAGTTCTTTCGCCTACGCCAGAACCGGATGACAGTTGATCTGTATGAAGCCAAATTTGCTGAATTGTCTAAGTATGCTCCGAGAATGATTGAAGATCCCGTAGATAGGGCTAGAAGGTTCGGAGATGGGCTGAAGCCCGAGATCGGGAGTGTGCTGATACCATTCAACCCGAAGGATTACAACGACCTCTATGAGAGAGCTCAGATAGTTGAGCGAGATCTGACCGAAAGGGCCGCCGCTTCTGGATCGCGGTTCGCGCCTTCGAACAGAAGAGATATTTGGCAAGGGAAGAGGCCGATGCAAGGTAACCGATTCAATGTTCCGCCTAATCGTCGAGGAGCGATTAGTAAACCGGTGCCTCACCGAGACGATGTCTGCCGTCCGTGCAACCAAAGGCATGGATCTGCTCCGTGTTCGATGCATGGAATCTGTTTTGGATGTGGCCAGCAGGGTCATTCGGTGAGAGATCGCCCGCAGAGGCAACAAGCCGTGCCACTGGGAGGCCAAGTTGGAAGGATCGCGCCACCGAATCACCCGAACCGACCTCGGGCGCAAGGACGAGTGTTCGCGATCACCCGAGATGAGGCGAAGGACTCGCCGACCGTCACTGGTACGGTCCTTCTAGAGAATAGCGTAGCCTATGCATTATTTGACCCTGGTGCTACGCATTCTTTTGTTGCGGGTCAATTTGTTAGACTATCCGGGTTGATTGTGGTACCTTTAGATGTGGTGGTTAAGGTGTCTACACCTTTAAAGGATGGCATAATAGCCGCCGTAATTTGTCCCGGTTGTAGGCTAGTCGTGGATGGTCACGAAAGCGAGATAGATCCGGTTGTACTGGAAATGTACGATTTTGATCTGATCGTGGGAATGGATTGGTTAACAAAACAAAGGGCTACGATGGATTGCTATCATAAGACGATTCAATTTAAGCCGTTGAATGGGGCCGGTTTTGAATTTGTGGGAAATCGAGGAGGAACCTTGATCGTAGTAATTTCATCATTAGAGGCGACTCGTTTGTTGGAGAGTGGTTGCCAAGGTTATTTGGCTGCGGTAGTGGATACGTCTGTTGGGGAAACCAAGTTGGAGGATATTGCTGTAGCATGTGAGTTTCCAGATGTTTTTCCCGAAGAATTGCCTGGATTGCCGCCGGAAAGAGAAATAGAGTTCGTGATAGAGTTAGCTCCAGGAACAGAGCCGATCTCTAAGGCACCATATAGGATGGCGTTGTCAGAACCGAAGGAACTCAAGGTGCAGATGCAAGATTTGTTGGATAAAGGATTTATCCGCCCCAGTGCGTCGCCATGGGGAGCCTTTGTGTTGTTCGTCAAGAAGAAGGACGGGTCTATGAGGTTGTGTATAGATTACAGGCGGTTGAATCAAGTGACGATCAAGAACAAGTACCCACCGCCTAGAATTGATGATCTATTTGATCGGTTGCGGGGAGCATCGGTGTTTTCTAAAATTGATCTACGGACGGGATACCATCAATTGAGGATTAGGAAGGAAGATATACCGAAGACGGCATTCGGGACACGTTATGGACACTATGAGTTCACGGTGATGCCGTTTGGTCCGACGAATGCTCCCGCTGCTTTTATGGACCCGATGAACAGGGTTCTTAAGGAATTCTTGGATCACTTCGTAATTGTGTTTATAGACGATATCCTGGTGTACTCGAAGAGTTCTGAGGACCATGAACAACACCCGAGGATAGTGTTGGAGACTACGAGATTGCATCAACTTTTTGCCAAGCTCGGTAAATGTGAGTTTTGGTTAGCTCGTGTGGCGTTCTTAGGCCACGTAGTCTCCGGTGAAGGAATCGCTGTGGATCCATCTAAAATTGAGGCGGTTATAAACCGGCCAAGACCGACGACAACGACCGAGATTAGAAGCTTCTTGGGATTGGCAGGCTACTATAGACGATTCGTGGAGAAGTTTTCAGCTATAGCCTCGCCTATGACTAAGCTGTTGAAGAAGGATGTGAAGTATGAATGGACAGCCCGGTGCGAGCGTAGTTTTCAAGAGCTTAAGCATAAGGCGACTACGGCTCCCGTGTTGACGATTCCGTCCGGTCCGGGAGGATTCGAGATCTACAGTGACGCGTCTCTCGGAGGTCTAGGTTGCGTGCTAATGCAACATGGAAGGGTAGTAGCATATGCATCTCGCCAGTTGAGACCCCACGAATTGAACTATCCGACGCACGACCTAGAGTTGGCTGCGGTTGTATTCGCCACGAAGATTTGGAGGCATTATCTAACCGGGGAAAGTTTTCAAGTATATACCGATCATCAGAGCCCGAAGTACCTATTCTCTCGTAAAGAGCTGAACATGAGGCGGCGTCGATGGATGGAGCTGCTCAAGGATTATGATTGCGAGATATTGTATCATCCGGGTAAGGCGAATAAGGTTGCGGATGCCCCGAGTAGAAAATCAGCGATTGCTCAATTATGTGTTAGTGAATGGCGTCTGCTTGAGCAAGTGAGAGACTCAGACTTCAAGTTGGAGATAAGTCGTCTGTCGAGTCCGGTGGCTACATTGAGAATTGAGCCGGAAGTGCGGACTAGAATAAGGACCCTGCAATCGACGGACCCTACTGTTCAGAAGATCCTTCAAGAAGACGCAGCTAAACGAAGGGTTGATTTTCAAGTGGCCGAGGATGGGATACCGAAGTTTAGGGGACGTTTAGTTGTGCCAGTCGATGAAGGTCTAAGGGAAGATATCCTATCAGAGGCACATCGTAGCAGTTATAGTATCCATCCTGGAAGTACGAAGATGTATCAGAATTTGAAGCAACACTACTGGTGGAATGGAATGAAGGCAGATATAGCCAAGCATGTGGCTAAATGTTTGACTTGTCAGCAAGTCAAGGCGCAACTTTGTAAACCGGGAGGATTGTTGTAGCCTTTGGAGATTCCAGAGTGGAAGTGGGAGCATATCACGATGGACTTCGTGATGGGATTGCCAAGAAGTCAAAGAGGGCATGATTCAATTTGGGTGGTGGTAGACAGATTAACGAAGTCGGCGCACTTCATTCCAAGAAGAAAAGACTTCGCCTTGGACGGATATGCAGAATCGTATGTGAGGCACATCGTGAGATCGCATGGAGTGCCAGTGACAATCACCTCGGATCGTGATCCCAAGTTCACCGCCACATTTTGGAAAAGTCTGTAGACCGCTTTAGGAACAAAGCTGCAGTTTAGTACTGCCTATCACCCGCATGCAGATGGTCAGGCCGAAAGGACAATTCAGACACTAGAGGATATGCCGAGAGCATGTGTCTTGGATTTCAAAGGCGGTTGGGAAGAACAGTTGCATTTAGTTGAATTCGCCTACAATAACGGTTTTCAGCAGAGTATCAAGATGGCGCCATTCGAGGCATTGTATGGCGGAGCGTGCGGGACGCCGGTTTGTTGGGATGAAGTAGGCGAAAGAAAAATCACTGGTCCCGAGTTGGTACAACAATCTATAGAAGCTGTCAAGATTATCAGAGACGGAGCGAGGACTGCTCGGAGTCGTCAGAAGAGCTATGCAGATCGGAGGCGCAGGCCTCTTGAATTCCAAGTGGGCGATCATGTTTTTCTGAATGTGTCGCCTATGAGGGGAACATCTCGTTTTGGCAAAAAGGGAAAGTTGAGCCCTAGATATGTTGGACCTTTTGAGATTTTAGAGCGGATTGGAAATTTGGCTTATCGTCTTGCGTTGCCGCCAAGACCGGCTCAAGTGCATAATGTATTCCACGTGTCAATGTTAAGAAAGTACGAGCCGGACCCCGCTCATGTGCTGAGTTATGAAGAAACCAAGCTAGATGAGCGAGCCGCGTACGTGGAACAGCCGATCGGGATCGTGGATAGGAAAGAACAAGTGCTCCGGAGCAAGACGATTTCGCTAGTCAAAGTGGTTTGGCAACATCATGGAACCGAAGGAGCTATATGGGAGAATGAGGAAGTTATGAAGAGTAGCTACCCGTATCTTTTTGAAGAATCGTGATCGTACTGTAATTTCGGGGACGAAATTTTCTAAGGTGGGGAAAGTTGTGACACCCACGTGATCTCTCTCCTCCCCTTCCTCTCTCCCGCCGATTCTTTTTCCTTCCCCCTCCCACATGCTCTCTTTTCCCCTTTTTCTCTCTCTCTCTCTCTCTCTCTCTCTGCCGATTCCCCTCCTTTTCTCTTTCCCTCTCTCTCTTTTCTTTTCTTTTTCCTCCACTTCCCTTTTCCCCTCACCTAACTCTCCACTCACTCCCTCCCTTTTCTCTTTTTCTCTCCCTCTATCTTCCTCCTCCCTCATTCGGACGACAGCCCCCCTCCATCTTCCTCCTCTGGTTTTTGTGCGACGCCCCCCACCAAGAACCGAAGCTGCAGCTGCTTCGCCCGGCCAACTCCATCGCCGCGCCACTTCGTCACCCACTAGCCACCACCGCAGCTCCGCCTTGCGTCGCCGCCGTTGCCAACCCAACCCCGATCCGTGAGCCACCGCCGTCGCCGCCCCGCCGAGCCACCTCCGTCGTTCGTCACTCCCCGAGCCTCCTCCGCCGTGAACCACCGAGCCACTCCGTTAGCCTCGCGACCCACCTGCATCCCGGAGCCGAGTCCGAGCCGAACCCCCGTGTCCCGAGATCTCACCCGATGCCGACCCGAGCCCCCTCACCTTGGCCTCCTTTGTTCCTCGCCCGAGACCCACTAGATCTGGGTGTTCCGCCACCGGAATCGCAGCCTCGCCGTCGTCCCGAGAGCGTGGAGTCGAAATTTTCCGTCCGTGAACAGTAACTGGTGAACAGTAACCGGTGAATAGTGTTCGGTGAACAGTATGGATGTACAGTGCTAGTGAACAGTACGGTGTGAATAGTGCTTCCAGCGACCGTGAACAGTAACTCCGGGCGGTGAACAGTAATTCGTCGGGAACAGTAACTCCGGCGGTGAACAGTAATCGGTGAACAGTAATTCCGGCAGTGAACAGTATTTTCGACACCGGTCTCAAAGTTCGTGCTGAGGAATTTTCAAGAGTCACCGATCGTCGTTGGGCCGGGCCGAGCTCACGTTGCCGCCGCTCGAGTTGAGACCGCCCGAGCTAGTTAAAATTTGTGAGTTAACCCCTAACTCTTGGTTAGGACGCTAATTGCGTTCGGAGTAGTTTAATTAGATTATTAGGTATTTAGGTAGCTCGATTAGGGCCGGTTTAGTTTAGAAATTTGGTTTAGGTTCAATGGCCCTAATTGGTTAAGCTAGTCTAATTAGTAAGAATTTTATACCTAATTAGATTAGATTGATTGGTTGATCTGATTGTTTGAACTGTTTGATCGCGAGCGAGCGATAGGTCGGAGACGAGTGCGCAATTGGAATTGAAATTGGGATTAATAATTGACTGGCTGCAATTGATTAATTGAACTATTGAATTGTTGGCCGTGAGTGCCGGTTGGGATGTTGATTGCCGTGGGGGTCCGATTAGAGGTTAATCGCCCCAAATTGCTTGAGGTGTCGGTCAATTTAAATTGCGCATTCATGTGACCACGTATGAGATAAAATTGCATGTTTTTGCACGAAAACGGCCTTGGGCCAAGTATTTGAACATGCGAGTATGAGCATTCGACCTAAATCCAAGATAAGAACTGGCTGGTTGTCGAAGTGCCCGTGTGGTCACATAATGGGATAATTCCGACGATCATTGTCTTCTGGTCGTTCGGTCCCGGCAATCATTGTCTTCTGGTTGCCGGATGCGCGTCGATCATTGTCTTCGGGCTGTACGTTTGCCGGTCGCAGCTTGTGAAGGGCCGAAGCCTTTTCGGGATTCCTGTTAGCTCCCTCCCGTGTCGACAATCATTGTCTTCTGGTTGGTCGAGCGGAGTCACATGGACTATCAGACGCCGTCGCCGGAAGTAAGGGACGATGCCCGGTCCGCCGTAAGAGCACCAACCGACTAGTGTGCTAGCACCAACCGACTAGTGTGCGGGACCTACGGGTCGGACTCGATAATAAATGGACTACGTGTGGTGTCCTGTGCATGCAAGTCTTTGTGATGCTTTGCGGTGGTGAATTGATTTGATTGGGTGATTGTTGAGTCGAGTGCGCATTGCATTACGTGTGGCCCGGAGGGTAAGTTTGCCTGTGGTTGAAATATTTGCTTTATGCTGATGTGTTAATGTTTAGGGTCTCTGAGCGAATCAACGTCCTAACCGGGCTTAGGCGTTGACTCACCGAGATTTATTTCTCCGACCCCGTCGTGGGCTAACATTTTCGTGTCCCGAGTGATGGAACCCCATGGGTGTCAAGATTTGATCGCTGGATTAGTCTTTTGAAGTAGATAAAGGTTTAACCTTACCCGATCCCGTGTCTTTGTGAGGTCCTAGTGAGCCGCCCCGAAGTATGGGGTTGTGTATTTTCTGTAGCTCAATAGGGTTAAGTTTTATCTACTCTGGCTGTTGAACGAAGTTGTTTGTGAAATGATTGTGTTAAATTTTTCCTGCTATACTATCCCATTGTTTTTTATTGTCCGGGAGATTTGCACGTTCCGCATGCGCCGTTATTTTATAGGTCGATAGCTTACCTGGGACGCTATCCTTCATGACCCGAGGCGAGTAAGGTAGGGATGTCGCGAGCTCGAGAGTCGGGGCGTGACATAGAGTATTTAAGAGCATTAGATGAATATGACAGTTCCATAAATTATTAGTTCAAAGTGAGAGGACCAAAATCAACACTAGGTTTCAAATGAATACTTCATAGTAATTTGTTAATAATAATAATAATAATAATAATAATAATAAAAGGGTTGGAACCCGTGCAGCACATGCACGCGGAATTCTTCTAGTGTTGTAGTAATGTGGTCTTCTTCTTCCTTAAGGTGTCAGTCCAAATCATATGAAATGGAGAATGAGGGAGGATTTTTCGCTATGATTTTTTCCATCAAAACGTCAGCTTTATCAAATTGGGGTCCATGACATATTTCATTTATATCAATTAACAAAAGGACGACAATAAACATATCAAATAAATTGGGGGATCTAAATAGATCAATTGAAAATTGCGGGACGACGTTTCACATTAATCGAAAGTGATTTAATTGAACTGATGAAAAGTTCAAATATGATATGATGCACGGATAAAAGTTGACAGACTTCTAGTATCATTATCTCTTTGGGCATTAGACACTTTCTTTCGGTCAATTTCCCATGAGACATTTCATATGGCTTTTGCGGGACTATGGCGATGGTTATCACAGAACCTTTTCACATTTGTGTCGCTTGTGTTAGAGTAATTAAATATTAAACCACGCTTTCATCTAAGAGCTTAAGCTTTTAGAACAGTTGGCTGTGGTCTTATCAAATCTTTCATGGTATCGGAGCAGGAGGTCCCGAGTTCAAATCTTTCAAGACCCCTATTTGCCTCCTCAATAAAATATTTTCACGTTTAGTATCTTCAAAAGAAGTGTGTCGGTCGGGCCAATTAACTGAATCAGATGTGCTTAGTATGTTCAAAATAAGTGTGTCGGGCCAGGCCAATTAACTGAATCGGATGTGCATGAGGGGGAAAATAAGTGTGTCGGGCCAATTAACGGATGGTCTCAACACATGATTATGGTTTGGTTTAATATTCTTTTTAACTATTAAAAAGAGAATGAGTTGGGATTATTGAATAAGAACTTTGACGCTCAAAACAAAATTTCGACCGATAATATTCCTGATTAGTGGATCATGTAGTTTGTCATGTCCCTCACAATGAAAAGCAACCTACTATTTTTCCAAAGCGACACTATTTCGTGCGGGTCGGAACGAGGAATTTCGCTTTGGTATTGAATACTAAGAGCAGATCCTAACTAGCGAAGTGTCTATTGATGCAATCAAGAGTGACTCTGTTCATCATGGAGAAGTTCATGTTTTTAGCATTTCTTGATCTTCTGTTAGCTTTCCTATTGATGTCTCAGCCCGCCATTTGTTCCAGCAACTTCACTGATCAAGATACTCTCCTCCACTTCAAATCCGCCATCGAAGTCGACCCGACGAACATGATCAGAGGCGGCAATTGGACTGCCGAAGCAAATTTCTGCGAATGGATCGGCGTCGTCTGCAGCAAGCGCAGGCAGAGAGTCGTGGCTTTAGACCTCTCCTACATGGGCCTCCACGGAAGACTGTCTCCTTATCTGGGCAATCTCTCTTTTCTGGCTTTTCTTGATCTTCGCAACAACAGTTTCTATGGGACGATTCCGATAGAAATCGGTCGTTTACGCCGCCTGAAAAAACTCAATACTCCAATATAACCAGTTTGAAGGAAACATTCCTCCTAACTTAGCCCAGTGCCAAAACCTTGAACTGATGTCACTCTTGGATAACAAGCTAACGGGTGGCATACCGAGAGAATTCGGCACCTTCCCTAAGTTGCAACAACTGTTTCTTAGCTTGAACGCGTTACCAGGTCAAATTCCGAGCTTCCTGGGCAACATATCCACGTTGCAGGTCATTGCTTTGGCCAAGACCAATCTCACAGGTCCGATTCCTCCGACACTTTTCAATGGATCGCTCACTACTGTCGACTTTATGTTTAATGATCTCTCGGGAAGTCTTCCCTCTGATATTTGCTACCGCTGGCCTAACATTCAGAAGCTTTCGCTGTCTGGTAACAAATTCAGTGGCCTGCTACCGGAGACGCTAACCCAATGCAAAGAGCTTCGAGTGTTGTCGTTGTCATTCAACCGTTTTCAGGGAAGCATTCCTCGAGATATGGACAGCTTGCAAAAGCTGCGGGAGCTCTATCTCGGTTCTAACAACTTGACCGGCACGATTCCTCGGGCCATCGGTAACATGTCGAGCTTACACATGCTGTACACAGAATTTAACAGCATCGGAGGTAACATCCCAAGCGATATCGGCAAGTTGGTCAATCTGAAAGTAATCAAGCTTCAGTTGAATATGCTAACAGGCGAAGTTCCTCAAGAGGTTTTTAATATCTCTTCGCTCCAAACGCTGGCTTTGACAGGCAATTCACTCTCTGGAAGCCTTCCCTCGGGTAGCGATCTCAGCCTTCCGAATTTGGAAAAACTCGTTCTAGCAAACAATATCTTTGATGGCGGCATACCGGAGTATTTCTCGAATCTTTCGAACCTAATCCTTTTCGATGCCGGGTTCAATCAGCTCAGTGGACCCATACCCACGGGTTTGGCCAACTTGAAGCACCTCATTCACCTCGGACTTCAGTCAAATCAGCTAACAGGAGAGACTTATGGTGCGGAGCTCGGTTTTCTCTCTGCTTTATCTAATTGCCAATCGCTGCAAAGATTGGTTCTGCATGATAACCCGCTTGGCAGCTCCATACCAGCATCTATTAAAAACTTGTCAAGTTCCCTACGTATTCTGTCCGCTGCCAATTGTCAAATAAGAGGTCGCATTCCCAAGGAAATGGGTTTCTTGAAGAGCTTGACTTTCCTAGACTTGAGCGATAACGATCTGGATGGCAACCTCCCATCACCAATCGGAGGACTAGAATGCTTGCAAAGGCTGTATCTTGATAACAACCGTCTTGAAGGACCGATCCTCGATGATATATGCAACTTGACAAGTTTAGGAGAGTTCAAGCTCCGGCAGAATAGGATATCGCGATCCATTCCAAATTGCATTGGAAACCTGAGCAGCCTTCAAAAGTTTCTCGTAAGTTCAAATAACATGACATCGGTTATACCGGTTAGCCTTTGGAGCCTTCAAGAACTTATCTTCCTCAATCTGTCACTCAATTCTTTCAATGGAGGACTACCACTTGAAATGGGAAAAATGACAGCTATAGAGAGCATCGATCTTTCTTGGAACCGGCTTACTGGCGCCATACCGAATTGCATCCAGGAGTTGAAGAGCCTCGCCTCCCTCAACTTGTCAAGGAACTCGTTTCGAGGATCAATACCGCAATCAATTGGCGACCTTAAAGGATTGGATTTCCTCGATCTCTCCTACAATGAGTTATCCGGCACGATACCTGAGTCCATGGAAGGACTAAAATTTCTGCAAAACTTGAATGTGTCCTTTAATAATCTATCGGGAGAGATTCCTAACGGTGGACCGTTTAGAAAATTTTCGGCTCTCTCCTTCATCGGGAATCAAGCACTTTGTGGAAATGCGATTTTTCATGTCCCACCTTGCAAAGTAAAGGGAAAGAAGTCATCAAAGGAAGAGCGGCTCCGGTTACTCTACATCATGGTGCCAATTGTGTCAGCTATACTATTAGTCCTTGTTGTTTGCTTGCTTAGAAAGCGTCGGAACACTAGGAAAGAAGTTCCGGTTTCAGTGGAAAATGTGCCCGGAATTGACCACCCGATGATATCATATCGGGAGCTTTGCTCTGCTACTAACAACTTCAGTGAAAGCAATTTGCTCGGAGCAGGAAGCTTTAGCTCTGTATACAAAGGGACTCCGGCCAATGGGACAGACATCGCGGTCAAAGTACTAAATCTCCATATCGAAGGCGCTGTGAAAAGTTTCGATGCGGAATGTGAGGTCTTTCGCAAGGTCGGGCACCGGAATCTCGCCAAGGTGATCAACACCTGCACGAACCCCGATTTGAGAGCTCTGGTGCTGCAATATGTGCCCCACGGGAGCTTGGAGAGGTGGCTTTACTCCAACAACTATAACTTGGGTCGCCATCAGCGAGTGAAGATAATGGTCGACGTCGCAGTGGGGATCGAATATCTCCACCATGGCCAACCGGAACCCATTGTGCACTGTGATCTAAAGCCTAGCAATGTTCTTCTAAACGAGGACCTGGTCGCCCAAGTCTGCGACTTTGGAATCGCGAAGATTTTGGCCGAGAACAAGCTTGAAACACAGACCCGAACTCTCGGCACGATTGGTTACCTTGCTCCAGGTACATTTGTCGAATTTTAACTAATTCAAGGCTGCGATTGCCGATATAATGGCATAATTTGAAAGAAATATATTAACAATCGTATGTCTTTCGATCTTATTACTTATGTCCCGAAAAGAAAAATATCAATTGCCGATCTTCTTATTTCAAACTCCATGATGCTTACAGAGTATGGTCTGGAAGGAAAAGTCTCGACAAAAGGAGATGTTTACAGCTTCGGAATATTGCTGTTGGAAGTGATTACTAAGAAGAAGCCAACAGATGAAATGTTCGATGCGGATATGAGCTTGAGGCGATGGGTAGGTGCAGCGATTCCAGACAGAGTGCTTGACATCGTGGATCGCGAACTCCTTAGCACGGAACATGAAGATCTGACGCTTTTGGAACTCGAGAGCATAGTCTTATCGATCCTAGAGTTGGGACTGGAATGTTCAAAGGACTTGCCTGAGGAAAGAATGGACATGGGAGCTGTCGTGGTTAAGCTCAACAAGATCAAGTTGTCACTTCCTTGACAAGAAAATAAGGTGAAGAGCAGCTCATAGAATTCAAACATGGTGTTGTCTTTGTTTCTGCATAGATATCTCATTTCGATGCCATTATGTATGGCCATCTGTAATAGAGTACTTGATCTTCTTTCGAGCTTTCCGAGTCCGAGAAGAACAATAGAAAACACGACAAGATTTCCCAGCAATGAAATTTCTTCCAACCATAGTCTAACTCGTGTCTGACTTCGGAAAGTACAACACATGGTCATGGAGTTCGTTGATTTGCCGGTGACGGACATTGTTTGCTGCAACATCGTTTTCGATTGATCATTGCCATCTTCTTGGTCCTCTGACCAGCAATTTCACTTAGGCTTTAGTAGGCTTGGCTAATGGGCCAGCCTGAGCAAGCCAGGCACAGCCCATGAGCCGCGTATGTCGGGCTGGGCGTGGCCCGGGTCAAGCCGGCCTGCATGCCTCCCCCTGGCTGTCACGTGCTTGGGCCTATTTTAACCCCTTTTCTGTTTTAAATATTTCCGTTGTTTTCTTACCCAAAAACAACTGATTATTTGTTTTAATCCAAGAAAGATTGTTTTAATTTTTCCATATTACAATTGCAAAGAAAAATCAAATTAAATCGATGACATGGAGACAGTGAACACGCCCGAGGAAGCCTCGAGCAACATTTTTATTTCAATATAATATACATACACAGATTTAACATATCAATTGAATTTATACTTAGGGCTGAGCATAGATGACGTTGCGTGACCAGCGCTGAGGTAAAAATTACAATAAAATTTCTCTAAAAAATTATTTTTAATAAATTTTCTTTTTTTGCACTTTGGCTTTGGTCGACGAGGAAAAAAAAGGAAAAAATAATTAAAAAATAAATTTTAAAAATTAAATATCATTAAAAATATCCACGTCAGTACCGGACATGCCACATTAAACAATCTGTGTCCATGTTACTGATTTTCGGCCAAATTTAATTAGATGGATTGAATTGGTACCAATACAAAAAGGTTTAGAACTAAATTGTTCCATTTGAAAGATTTAGCAATAGGTTGAGGACTTTTTTGGTACTTTTCCCAAAATGCGAGTGTATGCGCTTGAAAATCCCATCTTTGAAAGAACGTAGTTGCTCAAATTTTTATTTACACATTATATGCACTCTAAGTGGAAATGCAATCTCACTAACCTACATCCTTTATTTTTCCTTTTATCAATGGAAGAGTTTGCGCCTTCTCTCACGGAGAAGTGTCAAAAAAGTCCTAAACCTATTGCATTAGTGCCAATTTAGTCCTAAACCTTTTTTTATCGCCAATTCAGTCCTAAACCTTCAGCAATGGTTCCAATTAAGTCCTAAACCTTTTATTGGTGTTAATTTAGTATTAAATCTTCTGTATTGTTGCAAATTCAGTCCTAAATCTTTTATATTTATATCAATTGAGTTAATCCGGTCAATTTTGATCAAAATTGCTATCATGGACATCGATTGTCCCACATGGCACGGCTAGCGCTAACTTGGACATTTTTTAATATTTTTTTAGTATTTTAAATAATTTTTAAGAATTTTTTTTGTTTTTTTCAAAATTATTTTTAAAAATGATTTAAAATGTAAAAAAATATATATTAAAAAAGTATCGACGTTAGCTCCAACCATGCCATGTAGAATAATTGACATCTATGCTAGTGATTTTCAATCAAAATTGGCCGAATTGACTCAATTGGCATAAATGCAAAATTTTTAGGATTAAATTGGCACTATTGTAAAAGGTTTAGGACTGAATTGGTACTAATAAAAGGTTTAGGACTTAAATGACACCAATCCAAAAGGTTTAGGATTGAATTGTCTGATTTTCTATTTAAAGTTTCCGCATCCGCCATTGTTCTCCGAGTAATGAAAGATTAATGAGATAAGAGAGGTTAGCAAGCATTCCTAAAGTAGCAGAACTGGGATACTACAATTAAGGTCTTGACATGATTCTATTCTACTATGAAATGGCCCCGCATCATTCAATTGTTGCAAATTACAAATTACAAATTACATAGCTGCAAGTATCCACGTTCCCCAGCACCTTCTTCTTCTTCATCTTCACCCTCATCCTCATCCCGTGTCTATTCCTAAAAATATCATTTAACTAAATGTAAAGAATTAAACTATGAAAATATTAATAACCGCCTAGCTGGTCGCCGCCCGGTTGGCGACGTCGTCGGAAACCGAGGCCTCTTTGGAAACTAAGAGCTCATTGGAAATTGCGGTTTAAGCCCAATCCGGTAAAATGACATAGCTTAAACCTCAACCTAGAGGGTTTAAGATACTTTTATAATTAATATGAGAATTAAGATTAGCACAAGTAGAATAAGAATGTACATTGAAATGTACACAAATTCCATATTTTCTCTCTTCCAAATTATTATTTTTTATCTAGGTACCAGAGCCACGGACTAAGTAGTACCAACACCGATACGTGACACGCGACACGACACGCCGATATGTTATTTTTAAAAAAAAATAGAGAATTTCGACACGTCATACATTAAATGAATATTTTTATATATACATAACAAATTATCATTATGATTATGTCAATTAAATTAATTTGACTCAAATCCACAAATAGTAAATTTACATTTGGACCCCTAATTTATTGAAAATGTTTAAAATTGACATCATGCATGTCGGAATAACGTGTCGGGATGTTGGACTTGCATGCCGCTGGCATTTTCAGAACGTTGACCATGTCTAACACTTGTTAACCACATGTCGGTCGAGTGTTGGACAGGTGTCGGTGTCCGACAGCGACACGAAGGCCTGCGGAGAATGTCCGTACTTCCTAGACCATGGTTCCTAAAGAAACCTAAGTGCACTTGGTGCATAGCTCGGTGCACCCCAAGCGGACACCCATATAAATCCGAGCGTAACGTTTGCATAAATGTATCTCAATAGATACATTTACACACACCAATTGTATACATAGGCACACCCACATTCACACTCGAATATTGCATTATGTAAATGGATGTGTATATGTAAGACTGCATGTAGATGTTGATGCTAAAGTATAGAAAAGATTTTCTTCCGTGCTCGAGGCAAGTATGATAAATGGTAAAGAAATTCGGTTCTCAATCTTCCAAGAAGGGACCGATCCAAAAAATCGAAATCTTCCATTCATAATTTCAGTTCGTAGTTAATTCACCAGTATCATGCTCCATTTTAGGTCTTGAAATGGTTTCATTCTGCTATGAAATGGTATTGCAACATTACATGGCTGCAAATTACAAATTACAAATTACATAGCTAAAAATATCCACCTTCTCCAGCGCCTTATTCTTCTTCTTCATCCTCATCCTCATCCTCATCCTGTCTCTACTCCTAAAAATATCATTATTGAAATTCAAAGGGCAGAAGAACACTAGAAATGCCAATATTTGTGTACGGCGCTCACTTTAGTGCAATTTTTTTTTATCACTTAAGTGCCAATTTTTTTGAAAAATAATTATTTAGGTGCCAATTCCTGTGAGGTCGCCGGAATTGGCACTTAATTGATCGTTTTCTCTCTGATTTAGCACTAAAGTGATTATTTTTTGGATCACTTAAATGTCAATTTAAAAAAAAAACGATCATTTAAGTGCTAAGTCGGGTGAGGTCGCCAAAATTTCTCGTCTTTGGCACTTAAGTGATTATTTTTCCTCCGATTTGGTATTTAAGTGGATCGGTGAAAAAAATTGGTACTAAAGTGAGTGCCGTACACAAATATTGATACTCTAGGTGTTTTTTTGCCAAATTCAAAGAGACAAAAAAAAAATTACTAACCTCCTACTTGTCCGCCTCCTCAAAAACTGAGGCCTCTTTGGAATCCGAGAGCTTGTTGGAAATCGAGCTTTCAAGCTCAGTCCGGTAAAACGAATGTGCTTAAACCTCAATCTATCTAGCGGGTTTGAGATACTTTATAATTAATATGAGGATTAAGATTAGCATAAATAGAATATTCATATTGATTATCCGTATCTCTCAAGATTGCAAATAGATTGCTCCTTGATTGAGATATTATCTTAGAATAGTCATCTAATAAGCCTACGAATAGGCTGATGTATATTCTTCATTAACATGTAGCAGTAGCAGAAGGAAGGGGAAGCTCAATTCACTTCAGGCACTTGCAAAGGGAAGAAACATTCTCCTAGGGATTTGTAAATAAAACTAAAAGAAGAAATTAAGTTCACTACCTGACATGTAAAGCTTCACAATTGCTATGGGCACCCGTTGGTTTAACTTGTTACCGTGCTTAATGAGACGATCCATAGTATCCGGCACATACTCAAGCACCAAATTACGATTCAATTTTGTAAGTGAATAAGGGATTATTTCTATAAAATATTTTCTTGAATAATTTATTTTTCATGAAATAAAAAGAGCTTAGTCTAACCAGTTTTGTGGTCCAAAACCTTTTTTCATCTGGTGTGATTGGGCATTCCTTAAGGCTATCTCAGTCCATGAATGTCAAATGGACGTGCTATTAACCCTTGAACATATGGTACAATGTTCATATGTTCACGTTTACGATGGACAAATTACGATAGCTATATCAATTTGAGATTTTTTATGATTAAAAAATCAAGTAACCGTTTAGGTTTACGACGAAACCTATAAATCAATTACTATTCCAATTTGAATACCCCACTAGATAGACCTCAAAGAGTAACAGGTATAAGTGATGTGGATTATTCAAGAATTGAAGTTGATTTACTTTATAAAAAGAAGATATCAATGAACTTCTATGAAATTGTTTCATGGGATTCAACCTTGTTCTCAAAAGATTTCCTGTGATTATTTCTAGTATGGAATAAGTCAATGATCCACAAGTTTCTCTAAGTGAAAATAACAATAATTCTAGCAAAACGTTTTCCAGATTATTAATTTTCGCCAAGATAAATGTATCATGATTCATTTTTTGTCGGAGTTATTACGATTTACATTTCTCAATGTAGAAACTTACACTTTAAATCATCAAGAGTCACACTGAAGCATAGATTGTAAGATTGTCATTGGGGCCCTTGAAGACATCAGCTGATATATTAGAACTTTTTAACTTGGAAGATATTGAAACAGACACAAATTTTTTTACAAAAAGAGCAGGTGTAACACCTTTTAAAGTCGGACATTAGTTAGACTCTTGTTGGGTGAAATTCAATTGCTGCAAAGTTTCGTCGTGTTTTGATTTGTTTTCCTCCAATTCAGAAGCGCAAAAGAAGATTACAAACTTTGTTGCAAATGTCTAGACACAATGCCACTGTGAAAAGCGTCAGAAAAGTCCCAAATCTAGACGCCATATGGTTTACATGGTATAGACAGGGTTGACGAAGATATTTTTGATAGTATTTTAATGTTTTTATTTATTTATTTATTTATTTTTATCTATTTTCCCCCTTTCCGCCGTTGGCCGACGTAGGCGAATGCTGGCGAGGACGCCCTTGCCAGATTTGACGAGGCCGACAGGCGATGCCAACCTCACGAGACAAGGGCTAACCTCATTGACCACTAGAGGAAAGGGGAAAAAAAGACAGGAAAAAAATGATGGGAAAAAAAGAAATGAAAAACATAAAATATTATTAAATTATTATTGAACATGTCCACTTCAGTGTGTGCCAGCCGTCCGCTGTCCACTTTACAATATCCATCCAAAATTACTCGAAATGACTAAATTAACTCTAGGTCAAAAGGTTTTGGACTAGATTGGTACTATCAAAAGGTTTAGGACTAAATTGGCATCAATGCAATAAATTTAAAACTTTTTTTACACTTGTCTCCAATGTAATTTGAACGAGATTACTATTTACAAAATGAGATAATACTATATTTAAATTCAATGAACCGCTCTTGACCTTAAGCTAGAGCTGTCAATGGGTGGGTTGGTTCGATCGAAAGTGGTCCGACTCATATTGACTCATTTAACCCATTTTAACCAATTTTCATCTTGTAGAAATCGACATACCCGACCTGACCTATATTGTCAAAATACTTTAATATTAAATCTAGTTCAGAAAGAATTGTTTCTCATAAATATTTAAAAGAACATATATCGTTCAAACATCGTGGACAATTTTCATAATTTAAAAAAAAATCTGATTTTTTCTTTTCTTTTTTTTTCTTCTACTTTCAGCGATCGACATCGGGTAGCGATTAGTGACCAACATCGGGCGGCGACCGGCGGCCAACCACCGGTGACCGAAGACAACGGTCGGAGACCTGCGACCGGCTACCCTTGCTGAATTTATAGAAAAAAATTAAAGGAAAGAAAAAATAAAAAAATTATGAAAATTCAAAAGATTAAAAAATTATAGAAATGGCTGCTTTTATACTCACTTGAGCTTATTAGATAACTAACCAATTTATGACCAATTTAAAACACATTAACTTATTAACTAACTCATTTATTAATCATTTAAGTTTGTTTTTAAAACTTAAGGAAAATCATTATGGCCCATATTATTATATATGCGTTAAAATATGAATTCTATAACTATTTTGTCGACACTTTCTCCATCGTGTGTGAAACCTTTAAATGACTCGTGTGGGCACACCCCACACTACACACACCCCCACAAAAAAAAAAAGAGGGGGGGACTAGTTCCATCTTTTTTTTTTTTTCCTTTCTTTCTCTCTCTCTTCTTTCAATGCAATAATAACAATAATATCGCCAACCAACGCGTAATTCTTTTTAATGAAGCCGAAGGCGCTGTCGTTTCGTGTTTCTAAAGCGAAATCAATGGGACGGCTAGGCAACCATAATTAGTTGGAGAGACTAATCAGGTGCGGGGCGTGCTTACATCATATCTCACGCCACGCTTCGAGACAAAAAAGACTGACAACCCCCAATTCGGGTTCATCCCGTTATTTAAAGCCAATTCATCCGTCCATGATGAGATGAACATGTTATTAAAATTGTTCCTTGATCATATCCATTGACTTTTTCGCATCATGGGATTTGACCCCCCCGTCGCTGAGCAAGAGCTATATAACTTTTTGACTACACAAGTCATTTGTCACCGCTCATTTTGTTAGTTGATAGATTTCCAAAATAGTTAACTTTTTGGCTACCTGCAATTTTCATTGAAAGGTTTCACACACGATGCACCTGCCCATGACATTCTCTCTCTCTCTCTCTCTCTCTCTCTCTCTCTCTCTTTATAAGGTTTCACACACTGGGAAAGCTTCCCACGATGCGCTGTACTTGCCCCGGGTCACGCATATCAAAGAAGACATCATACTCTAGCACAACGAGAGTGGCTCCCCATTAAAGCCATCGGTGGGGCAATTAGCAAGCTTTCATTTCCAAACAAGGATGAAGGAATTTTGTGAAATCCCAAGTGTGAATGCATTGACCATTCTTTGTCAGTCTGTGTGGAAAAAGAAAAGGTAAAAGTTGCTCGTAAAAGAAACGTCGGAAGAAAGAAAATATGGTTAGTGGCTTTCTTCTTGACCAAATTCACTAAAAAAGCTTCCAACTTTAAATCAAATCTCAAACTTACTCCGAACTTTTTTTTTGTCACAAAAGAATGCTCAAACTTTAGATTCAATCTCAAATATGGCTCAATTTTTTTTTATCTCAGAAAAATCCCTAAACTTTAGTTTCGGTTTCAAATCTATCATAAACTCATTTTGCATAAGAAAAAATCATCAATTTTTACCATAATCTCAAATTTGCTCCATTAGCCCTCTGTCTGATACAATCGTTAGTCATCCATAATTTTCGGATCCTAGAATGGTTTCATTTTGGAGAATTTCTATATTGGGTGGATTTAATATACAAGTAAGAATGCCACGATGGTCTATACCTATGGCTCATTACTTTGCTAATGTGGGTGTTTTTATCGATGTGGAAATGCTATGTCAAGTTGGGACTGGATTATTGGGTAGATTTGGAAATATATTGAGATTTTGATATTTTTTTAGACAAAACAAAATTTGGAGCAAATTTGGGACTGGACCTAAAATTGAGGGTTTTTTCTAAGACAAAAAATGTTTCGGGATAAATTTGGGACTGAACCTAAAGTTGGGATTTTTTTAGGGAATGAGGCCCTTTCTTCTTGTCCAATTCTCACTCTTGCAACATTTAAAAGAAAGGAAAAACTTGAAAGATAGACGCGTTTAATTTCCCGGAAAGATTCATTTGAATGACAATATAAGCCCAAAAAATCTCCTTTACTTATTTATATTTCAACCGCAATGACCCATATCCAAAATTAACTTGTTTGGTAAAATCATCCCCTCCTCGTTTTTCGAGCCAATCTGTACATAAATCTTAAGGCATTTCAAATGCGGTACTTTAAAAATAAATCACCGCTTAGAAGAAATCCATCTACACCACCATAACAACAAAAGTGCACCGGAAATATTAAATCTTTGCACGGAATGCAATTGAGTCCTAATTATTTAATGAGCGCCAGTCCAGTCATCAACCTTGCCGATAAGTAAAATCAAGTCCTTTCCTTGGAGAATGCCAAAACTTGCCCGTATAGCACTCGAAGTCTTTGTGGCAACCTTTAATTTCATTTCTTAATATAGCTTTCGGACTTTGTGACTTGATTACACCCGCATAATGGTTTAAGAAACCAATTATACTTTTTCCGTTTTGATAGGAACTTATTACAACAATTGAAAGGTTTGACACTTGATTACAGTTTGCACATAAGATGAAGACTAATGGTACAATTTCCCCCCACACATGACTATGGCATTTGAAAAAACATTGCATGCCAAAACATTGCATTATTCCTTAAGAAAGGGTTAACCTGCTATAACAACCTATTAAATCCGAACACTTTATGTGAATAAGCGCAAAACTATTGTTGGATTAAGTTTAACATTTGCATTACAAACTCATTGAATTTACTTCGGTGGCATTGTGCAACCTCATTTTCTTCAATGAATTAAGCCCTTTCTTTTTGCCAGAAATGTACTTTTTATTTCAATGAAAACATTTGAATTTGGATGTGATACCCACATTAGAACAATAGATAGAAGAAGACTGTACTAATGCGCTATTTTAAACTCTAGATGGAAGATGGTGGACAACAAAAAAGGATGTGGTTTCTATTTGATTAAAAGCCAAATTTTCAAGCACATGAGAAGGTCCATTCCTGAGTCTAGGGGTCCAGGCCAAACTCCAACTTAGATTGTATTGAAGTAGGAAGCAAGAATCTACTATGAACTGTTGAATACTCTAAGGGCAAAGACCCTTTCTATCGGGTTGCATTAAAACGATGCAATTGCTTTCAAAAATAGTTTTTCGAATCGTGAGGGACTGAGCATTATTGCAGAGTGAGAAGGAAAGCTATTTTTTATTGGATGGCATTAAACCTTGCAATTGCTTTCAAAAATCGTTTTTTGGATGCCAAGAGATTGAACATTATTGCAGAGTGAGAAGGGGGAAAATGTTAAAAAAAGTCCTAAATTTATTGTATTGGTGCCAATTCAGTCATTAATATTTTGTTTTGATGCCAATTCAGTCCTAAACCTTTTATTGCTGCCAATTCGGTTCTAAAACTTTTCCATTAGTGCTAGTTCGGCTCTAAACTTTTTGTGTTTCTATTAATTTAGTCAATCCGGCCAATTTTGGCCGGAAATTTACTGACGTGGACATCGGTTGTCGTACGTGATATTGTTAGCACCGACATGGATTTTTTTATTTTTTTATATTTTAAATAATTTTTTAAAAATAAATATGTTGGTTTTTCTTCCTTTTCTTTTCTCAATCATTAAAAAAATTAGTACAATTATCTAAAAATATTTAAAAAATATCTACGTGAGTGTCAACTGTGCTACATAGGACAACCGACGTCCATGTCGGCAAACTTTAGGTCAAAATTAGTTGAATTGACTCAATTAAAAGAAATTTCAAAGGTTTGGGACTAAATTGGCCATAATATAAAAGGTTTAGGACTAAATTGATACAAATAAAAGGTTTATGAAAGAATTGACATCAATACAAAAAGTTTAGAACTTAATTGACATCAATACAATAGGTGTAAGAATTTTATGACACTTTTCCCGATGCGATGGATAGCTGATGCTTCCACTTCCATCGATGAGTTCCAATGTAAATTAAGCTTACTATGTTGGAGTGCACATCCAATTTCACCATTCGATTAAAAGAATATATATTTAGTCAAAATCTAACTCAGCAAGTACAGGTTCGAGTAGATTGACAGTCATTCTGGATTAATTCAGTTAACAATTTTGCACAAGTCCCATTGATGTATGATAATCCAATGTTAAACTAGCATTATTGTAGCATAGTACTGAGACAAGTTCAATAGAAATTATTTAACGGAAAAATCAAGGTGTTAAAGTATTTAAAAGCATTAGATGAATATGATAGTTCCATAAATTATTAGTTCAAAGTGAGAGGACCAAAATCAACACTTGGTTTCAAATTAATACTTCATAGTAATTTGTCATAAAAAGAAAAAAAAAAGGTTGGAACCCGTGCAGCACACACGGGGAATTCTACTAGTGTTTTAGGAAAGCTTGCAAACCAGGACAAAACCCTTTACTTTACTTTATAAAAAGTAACGTCGTCTTCTTCTTCCTCAGGCTGTCGATCGAAGCAGATCAGATGGAGAATGAGGGAGGATTTTAATTGGACTGACTGAAAGTTCAAATATGACATGAAAACATAGATAAAATTTGACAGACTACTAGTATCATTATCTCTTTTGGCAATGGACACTTCCAGTCAGTCAACTTCCCACGGGACACTTCATATCGCTTTTGCGGAATTATCGCGAAGTTATGACAAAGCCTTTTCACATTCGAGTCGCTTGTGCCCTCACATTGTTCAAAATAAGTGTGTACGGGTAAAGGTAAAGAACGGGCCAATTACTGAATCAGACGTGCAAGACGGGTTCTCCAACCTCCCCTCAATGACTGACGGTCTCAACACATGATTATGGTTTGGGTTAATATGGGAGTTATTGTGAATAGCATTCTTTTAACTATTAAAAAGAAAATGAGTTGGCATTATCGTACGAGTAACTTTGACGCTCGAAACAAAATTTCAACCGATAATATTTCTGATTAGTGGATCATGTCGTTTGTCATGTCCCTCACAATGAAAAGCAACCTACTGTTTTTCCAAAGAACCACTATTTCGTGCGGGTTGGAACGTACCCGACGAGGAATTTCGCTTTGGTATTGAATACTAAGAACAGATCCTAGCTAGCGAAGTGTCTATTGATGCAATCAAGAGTGACTCTGTTCATCATGGAGAAGCTAGCATTTCTTGATCTTCTGTTAGCTTTCCTATTGATGTTTCAGCCCGCCGTTTGTTCCAGCAACTTCACTGATCAAGATGCTCTCCTCCACTTCAAATCAGCGATCGAAGTCGACCCGACGAACACGATCAAACGTGGCAATTGGACTGCCGAAGCAAATTTCTGCGAATGGATCGGCATCGTCTGCAGCAAGCGCAGGCAGAGAGTCGTGGCTTTAGACCTCTCCTACATGGGTCTCCACGGAAGATTCTCTCCTTACCTGGGCAATCTCTCTTTCATGGTTTCTCTTGATCTTCGCAACAACAGTTTCTACGGCACGATTCCGACAGAAATCGGTCGTTTACGCCGCCTGAAAGAACTCATACTCCAATCAAACCAGTTCGAAGGAAACATTCCTCCTAACTTAGCCCAGTGCCGAAATCTCGAAGTGATGTCAGTTGTGGATAACAGGCTAACGGGTGGCATACCGAGAGAATTTGGCGCCTTCCCTAAGTTGCAACAACTGATTCTTAGCCTCAACCCCTTACGGGGTCAAATTCCGAGCTTCCTGGGCAACATATCCACATTGCAGGGCATTGGTCTGGCCAAGGCTAATCTCACAGGTTCGATTCCTCCGACACTTTTCAATGGATCGCTCACTATTGTCGACTTCATGTCTAATGATCTCTCGGGAAGTCTTCCCTCCGATCTTTGCAACCGCTGGCCTAACATTCGGAGGCTTTTGCTGTCTGGTAACAAATTCAGCGGCCTGCTACCAGAGACGCTCACCCAATGCAAAGAGCTTCGAGTGTTAGCGTTGTCAGTCAATCGTTTCCAGGGAAGCGTTCCTCGAGACATAGACAGCTTGCAAAAGCTGCAGGAGCTCTATCTCAGCGCTAACAACTTGACCGGCACAATTCCTCGAACCATCGGTAACATGTCAAGCTTGCATATCTTGTACTTAGGTTTTACCCCCATCGGAGGTGACATTCCACGTGAGATAGGCAATTTGGTCAATCTGAAAGTAATGGACCTTCAGGTTAATATGCTAACAGGCGAAGTACCTCGAGAGGTTGTTAATATCTCTTCGCTCCAAGTGCTCGCTTTGACGGACAATTCACTCTCTGGAAGCCTTCCCTCAGATAGTGATCGCCTTCCGAATTTGGAAGAACTCTATCAAGGCCAAAATAGCTTTGGTGGCAACATACCGCAGTCTTTCTCGAATCTTTCGAACCTAATCATTTTCGATGTCGGGTTCAATCAACTCAGCGGTCCACTACCCTTGAGTTTGGGCAAGTTGAAGAATCTCAGATACTTCATGGTTGACTCAAATCGGCTAACAGGAGAGACTTATGGTGCGGAGCTCGGTTTTCTCTCTGCTTTATCTAATTGCCAATCGCTGCAAATGTTGGTTCTGGCACGAAACCCGCTTGGTGGCTCCATACCAGCATCTATCAAAAACTTCTCCAGTTCCCTACGTATGATGTCCGCTCCCAATTGTCAAATAAGAGGTTGCATTCCCAAGGAAATGGGTTTCTTGAAGAGCTTGACTTACCTAGACTTGAGCGATAACGATCTGGATGGCAACCTCCCATCGTCAATCGGAGGACTAGAACGCTTGCAGAGGCTGTATCTTGATAACAACCGTCTTGAAGGACCGATCCTCGATGAGATATGCAACTTGACAAGTTTAGGAGAGTTAACGCTCCGGCAGAATAGGATATCGGGATCCATTCCAAATTGCATTGGAAACCTGAGCAGCCTTCAAAAGTTTCTCGTAAGTTCGAATAACATGACATCGGTTATACCGGTTAGCCTTTGGAGCCTTCAAGAACTTATCTTCCTCAATCTGTCACTCAATTCTTTCCATGGAGGACTACCACTTGAAATGGGAAAAATGACAGCTATAGAGAGCATCGATCTTTCTTGGAACCGGCTTACTGGTGCCATACCGAATTCCATCCAGGAGTTGAAGAGCCTCGCCTGTCTCAACTTGTCAAGGAACTCGTTTCGAGGATCAATACCGCAATCCATTGGCGACCTTAAAGGATTGGATTTCCTCGATCTCTCCTACAATGAGTTATCCGGCACGATACCTGAGTCCACGGAAGGACTAAAATTTCTGCAAAACTTGAATGTGTCCTTTAATAATCTATCGGGAGAGATTCCTACCGGTGGACCGTTTAGAAAATTTTCGGCTCTCTCCTTCATCGGGAATCAAGCACTTTGTGGAAATGCGATCTTTCATGTCCCACCTTGCAAAGTAAAGGGAAAGAAGTCATCAAAGGAAGAGCGGCTCCGGTTACTCTACATCATGGTGCCAATTGTATCAGCTATACTTTTAGTCCTTGTTATTTGCTTGCTTAGAAAGCGTCGGAACACTAGGAAAGAAGTTCCTGTTTCAGTAGAAAATGTGCCCGGAATTGACCACCCGATGATATCATATCGGGAGCTTTGCTCTGCTACTAACAACTTCAGTGAAAGCAATTTGCTCGGAGCAGGAAGCTTTAGCTCTGTATACAAAGGGACTCTGGCCAATGGGACAGACATCGCGGTCAAAGTACTGAATCTCCATATCGAAGGGGCTGCGAAAAGTTTCGACACGGAATGTGAGGTCTTTCGCAAGGTCAGGCACCGGAATCTCGTCAAGGTGATTAGCACCTGCACGAACCCCGATTTGAGAGCTCCGGTGCTGCAATATGTGCCCCACGGGAGCTTGGAGAGGTGGCTTTACTCCAACAACTATGACTTGGATCTCCATCAGCGAGTGAAGATAATGGTCGACGTTGCAATGGGGATCGAATATCTCCACCATGGCCAACCGGAACCCATTGTGCACTGTGATCTAAAGCCTAGCAATGTTCTTCTAAACGAGGACCTGGTCGCCCAAGTCTGCGACTTTGGAATCGCGAAGATTTTGGCTGAGAACAAGCTTGAAACACAGACCCGAACTCTCGGCACGATTGGTTACCTTGCTCCAGGTACATTTGTCGAATTTTAACTAATTCAAGCTTGCGATTGCCGATATAATGGTATAGTATAATAGAAATATATTAACAATCGTATGCCTTTCGATCTTATTACTTATGTCTTGAAACGAAAAATATCAATTGCCGATATTCTTATTTCATACTCCATGATGCTTGCAGAGTATGGTCTGGAAGGAAAAGTCTCGACGAAAGGAGATGTTTACACCTTCGGAATATTGCTGTTGGCAGTGATTACTAAGAAGAAGCCAACCGATGAAATGTTCGATGCGGATATGAGCTTGAGGCGATGGGTAGGTGCAGCGATTCCAGGCAGAGTGCTTGACATCGCGGATCGCGAACTCCTTAGCAAGGAACATGAAGATCCGACGCTTTTGGAACTCGAGAGCATAGTCTTATCGATCCTAGAGTTGGGATTGGAATGTTCAAAGGACTTGCCTGAGGAAAGAATGGACATGGGAGCTGTCGTGGTTAAGCTCAACAAGATCAAGTTGTCACGTCCTTGACAAGAAAATAAGGTGAAGAGCAGTTCATGGAATTCGAACATGGTGTTGTCTTTGTTTCTGCATAGATATCTCATTTCGATGGCATTATGTATAGCCATCTGTAATAGAGTGCTTGATCTTCTTTCGAGCTTTCCGAGTCGGAGGAGCACTATTGTAAACACGACGAGGTTTTCCAGCTGTGAAATTTCTCCCGACCATGGCGTAACTCGTGCCTGACTTCGGGAAGAACAACACGTCGTCCTGGAGCTGGTTGATTTGCCAGTGCCGAACGTTGTCTGCCGCAATATCGTTTTCGTGTTAGGCCAGGCACAGCCCATGAGCCGTGTATGTCAGGCAGGGCATGGCCCAGGCCAACCCGGCCTGCATGCCTCTCCCTGGCTGTCACGTGCTTGGGCCTAATTTAACCCCTTTTCTGTTTTAAATATTTCCGTTGGTTTTTACCCAAAAACAACTGATTATTTGTTTTAATCCAAGAAAGATTGTTTTAATTTTTCCATATTACAATTGCAAAGAAAAATCTAATTAAATCGATGACATGGAGACAGCGAACGCGTCCGAGGAAGCCTCGAGCAACATTTTTATTTCAATATAACATACATACACATATTTAATATATCAATTGAATTTACACTTAGGGCTGAGCATACGTGACGTTGCGTGACCAGCGCTGAGGCAAACATTACTATAAAATTTCTCTAAAAAATTATTTTTAATTACTTTTTTTTTTACACTTTGGCTTTGGTCGGCGAGGATAAAAAATAATAATAATTAAAAATATTTTTTTAAAATTAAATATCATTAAAAATATCCATGTCAGCACCGGACATGCCACATTAGACAATTGGTGTCCATGTTATTGATTTTCGGCCAAATTTAATCAGATGGATTAAATTGGTACCAATGTAAAAAGGTTTAAAACTAAATTGTTCCAATTAAAAGATTTAGCAATAGGTTGAAGACTTTTTGGTACTTTTCCCAAAATGCGAGTGTATGCACTTGAAAATCCCATCTTTGAAAGAATGTAGTTGCTCAAATTTTTATTTACAAATTATATGCACTCTAAGTCAAAATGCAATCTCACTAACCTACATCCTTTATTTTTACTTTTATCAATGGAAGAGTTTGTGCCTTCTCTAAGAGAGAAGTGTCAAAAAAGTCATAAACCTATTGTATTAGTGCCAATTCAGTTCTAAACCTTTTTTTTGTGCCAATTTAGTCCTAAACCTTTTGTAATTGTGCCAATTAAGCCCTAAACCTTTTGCAATTGTGCCAATTAAGTCCTAAACCTTTTATTGGTGTTAATTTAGTCCTAAATCTTATGTATTGTTGCAAATTCAGTCCTAAATCTTTTATATTTATATCAATTGAGTTAATCCGATCAAGTTTGACAGAAAATCGCCGACATGGATATAGATTGTCCTACATGGTACGGCTAGCGCTAACTTGGATATTTTTTTTAATATTTTTTTAGTATTTTAAATAATTTTTAAAAAATTTTTTGGTTTTTTTCAAAATTATTTTTAAAAATTATTTAAAATATAAAAAAAAATATCCATGTTAGAGCCAACCGTGCCATGTAGAATAATTGACATCCATGCTAGTGATTTTCAATCAAAATTGGCCAAATTGACTCAATTGGCATAAATACAAAATTTTTAGGATTAAATTGGCACTATTGTAAAAGGTTTAGGACTGCATTGGTATTAATAAAAGGTTTAGGACTTAAATGGCACCAATACAAAAAGTTTAGGACTGAATTGTCTGATTTTCTATTTCAAGTTTCCGCATGCGCCATTATAGTCTGAGTAATGAAAGATTAATGAGATAAGAGAGGTTAGCAAGCATTCCTAAAGTAGCGTAACTGGGACGCTACAATTAAGGTCTTGACATGATTCTATTCTACTATGAAATGGCCCCGCATCATTCAATGGTTGCAAATTACAAATTACAAATTACATAGTTGCAAGTATCCACTTTCCCCAGCACCTTCTTCTTCTTCATCTCCATCCTCATCCTCATCCCGTGTCTATTCCTAAAAAAATCATTTAACTAAATGTAAAGAATTAAACTATGAAAATATTAATAACCGCCTAGCTGGTCGCCGCCTGGTTGGCGACATCGTCGGAAACCGAGGCCTCTTTGGAATCTGAGAGTTCATTGGAAATTGCGGTTTAAGCCCAATCCGGTAAAATGGCATTGCATAAACCTCAACCTAGAGGGTTTGAGATACTTTTATAATTAATATGAGAATTAAGATTAGCACAAGTAGAATAATAATGTACATTGAAATGTACCCAAATTCCATATTTTCTCTCTTCCAAATTATTATTTTTTATCTAGGTACCAGAGCCACGTACTAAGTAGTACCGACACCGATACGTGACACGTGACACGACACGACATTACACGCTGATATGTTATTTCTAAAAAAGTAGAGAATTTCGACACGTTATACATTAAATGAATATTTTTATATATACACAACAAATTATCATTATGACTATGTCAATTAAATTAATTTGACTCAAATCCACAAATAGTAAATTTACATTTGGACCCCTAAATTATTGAAAATGTTTAAAATTGACACCGTGCATGTCGGAATAATGCGTCGGGATTTGAACTTACATGCCGCTGGCATATCCAGAACGTTGACCATGTCTGACACTTGTTAACCACATGTCGGTCGAGTAGGCACACCCACATTCACACTCGAATATTTGCATTATGTAAATGGATGTGTATATGTGAGACTGCAAGTAGATGTTGATGCTAAAGTATAGAAAAGATTTTCTTTCGTGCTCGAGGCAAGTATGATAAATGGTAAAGAATTTTTTTTTTTTTTTGGTAAGGTATGGTAAAGAAATTCGGTTCTCAATCTTCCAAGAAGGGACCGATCCAAAAAATCGAAATCTTCCATTCATAATTTCAGTTCGTAGTTAATTCACCAGTACCATGCTCCATTTTAGGTCTTGAAATGGTTTCATTCTGCTATGAAATGGTATTGTAACATTACATGGCTGCAAATTACAAATTACATAGCTAAAAATATCCACCTTCTCCAGCACCTTATTATTCTTCTTCTTCATCCTCATCCTCATCCTCATCCTGTCTCTACTCCTAAAAATATCATTATTGAAATTCAAAGGGCAGAAGAACACTAGAAATGATAATATTTGTGTACGACGCTCACTTTAGTACCAATATTTTTTTTATCACTTAAATGCCAATTTTTTTTAAAAAAACGATTATTTAAGTGTCAACTCCGGTGAGATCGCCGGAATTGGCACTTAATTGATCGTTTTCTCTCCGATTTGGCACTAAAGTGATCGTTTTTTGGATTACTTAAATGTCAATTTTTTTTAAAAAAAAAACTATCATTTAAGTGCTAAGTCCAAGGAGGTCGCCGGAATTTCTCGTCTTTGGCACTTAAGTGATCATTTTTTCTCCGATTTGGCACTTAAGTGAGTCAGCGAAAAAAATTGATACTAAAGTGAGCGCCGTACACAAATATTGGCACTCCAAGTGTTTTTTTGCCAAATTCAAAGAGACAAAAAAAAAATTACTAACCTCCTACTTGTCCGCCTCCTCGAAAACCGAGGCCTCATTGGAATCCGAGAGCTTGTTGGAAACCGAGCTTTCAAGCTCAGTCCGGTAAAACGAATGTGCTTAAACCTCAATCTAGCTGGTTTGAGATACTTTATAATTAATATGAGGATTAAGATTAGCACAAGTAGAATATTCATGTTGATTATCTGTATCTCTCAAGGTTGCAAGTAGATTGCTCCTTGATAGAGATATTATCTTAGAATAGTCATCTAATAAGCCAACGAATAGGCTGATGTATTCTTCACTAACATGTAGCAGTAGCAGAAGGAAGGGGAAGCTCAATTCACTTGAGGCACTTGCAAAGGGAAGAAACATTCTCCTAGGGAATTGTAAATAAAACTAAAAGAAGAAATTAGGTTCACTACCTGACATGTAAAGCTTCACAATTGCTATGGGCATCCGTTGGTTTAACTTGTTACCGTGCTTAATGAGACGATCCATGGTATCCGGCACATACTCAAGCACCAAATTATGATACAGTTCATCCTTTTCAGTCTCCAAGAAAAAGTAATGCATCAATGGTACTTATTCATTTTTGTAAGTGATATAAGGGATTATTTCTTTAAAAATATTTTCTTAAATAATTTATTTTTCATGAAACAAAAAGAGCTTAGTCTAACCAATTTTATGGTCCAAAACCTTTTTTCATCTGGTGTGATTGGGCATTCCTTTAGGCTATCTCAGTCCATGAATGTCAAATGGACGTGCTATTAACCCTTGAACATATGGTAGAGTGTTCATATGTTCACGTTTATGATGGATAAATTACGATAGCTATATCAATTTGAGATTTTTTATGATTAAAAAATCAAGTAACCATTAGGTTTACGACGAAACCTAGAAATCAATTACTATTCCAATTTGAATACCCTACTAGATAGACCTCAACAGAAAACTAAAGAGTAACAGGTATAAGTGATGTGGATTATTCAAGAATTGAAGTTGATTTACTTTATAAAAAGAAGATATCAATGAACTTCTATGAAATGGTTTCACGGGATTCGGCCTTGTTATCAAAACATTTCCTGTGATTATTTCTAGCATGGAATGAGTCAATCATCCACAAGTTTCTCTAAGCGAAAATAACAATAATTCTAGCAAAACGTTTTCCAGATTATTAATTTTCGCCAAGATAAATGTATCATGATTCATTTTTTGTCAGAGTTATTACGATTTACATTTCTCAATGTAGAAACTTGCACTTTAAATCATCAAGAGCCACACTGAAGCATAGAGATCCCTTACATCTAATACAATCACGTGATCAATATGATTGTAAGATTATCATTGGGGCCCTTGAAGACATCAGCTGATATATTAGAACTTTTTAACTCGGAAGATATTGAAACAGACACAAATTTTTTTACAAAAAGAGCAGGTGTAACACCTTTTAAAGTCGGACATTAGTTAGACTCTTGTTGGGTGAAATTCAATCGCTGGAAAGTTTCGTCGTGTTTTGAATGCTTTTCCTCCAATTCAGAAGCGCAAAAGAAGATTACGAACTTTGTTGAAAATGTCTAGACACAATGCCATTGAGAAAACCGTCGGAAAAGTCCCAAATCTTGACGCCATAGGGTTTACATGGTATGGATAGGGCTTACGTAGATATTTTTGATAGTATTTTAATTGTTTTTATTTTTTTTCTTTTTTTCCCCTTTCCGCCACTGGCCGACGTGGGCGAATGCTGGCGAGGACGCCCTTGCCAAATTTGATGAGGCCGATAGGCGACGCCAACCTGGCAAGACAAGGGCTAATCTCATTGGCCACTAGAGGAAAGGGGAAAAAAAAAAGATGGGAAAAAAAGAAATGAAAAACATAAAATATTATTAACTTATTTTTGAACATGTCCACTTCAATGTGCACTGGCCATCCGCTGTCCATTCTACAATATCCCGCCAAAATTACCCGAAAGGACTGAATTAACTCCAGGTCCAAAGGTTTTGGACTAGATTGGTACTATCAAAAGGTTTAGTACTAAATTGGCACCAATGCAATAAATTTAAGACTTTTTTGACACTTATCTCCAATGCAATTTGAACGAGATTACTATTTACAAAATGAGATAATACTATATTTAAATTCAATGAACTGCTCTCGACCTTGAGCTAGAGCTGTCAATGGGTGGGTTGGATCGGTTGAAAGTGGTCCGACCCATATTAACCTATTTAACCCATTTTAACCAATTTTCATACTATAGAAATCGACATACCCGACCTGACCTATATTGCTAAAACACTTCAATATTAAATCCAGTTCGGAAATTATTGTTTCTTATAAATATTTAAAAGAATATATATCTTTCAAACATCGTGGACAATTTTCATAATTTAAAAAAAATCTGATTTTTTCTTTTCTTTTTTTTTCCTTCTACGTTCAGCGATCGACATCGGGCAGCGATTGGCGACCAATATTAGGCGGCGATCGGCGGCCAACCACCGGTGACCGACGACAACGGTCGGAGACCCGCGAACGGCTACCCTTGTCGAATTTAATAGAAAAAAAATTAAAGGAAAGAAAAAAATAAAAAAATTATGAAAATTCAAAAGATTAAATTTCTTTAGAAATGATTGCTTTTATACTCACTTGAGCTTATTAGATAACTAACCAATTTATGGCCCATTTAAAACACATTAACTTATTAACTAACTCATTTATTAATCATTTAAGCTTGTTTTTAAAACTTAAGACAAATCATTATGGCCCATATTATTATATATGCGTTAAAATATGGATTCTATAATCATATTGTCACCTTTAGTTACAAAGAAAATAGCCGTTGATAAGTGTTAACAAGTGTGTACATTAACTGCGTTCACTTGTGTAATCAAATTTACGTAGTCCGTGGGTAGCTATATAACTTTTTGACTCCACAAGTCATTTGTCACCGCTCATTTTGTTAGTTGATTGATTTCTAAAATAGTTAACTTTTTGGCTACCTGCAATTTTCATTGAAAGGTTTCACACACGATGCACCTGCACATGACATTCTCTCTCTCTCTCTCTCTCTCTCTCTCTCTCTCTATAAGGTTTCACACACTGGGAAAGCTTCCCACGATGCGCTGTACTTGCCCCGGGTCACGCATATCAAAGAAGACATCATACTCTAGCACAACGAGAGTGGCTCCCCATTAAAGCCATCGGTGGGGCAATTAGCAAGCTTTCATTTCCAAACAAGGATGAAGGAATTTTGTGAAATCCCAAGTGTGAATGCATTGACCATTCTTTGTCAGTCTGTGTGGAAAAAGAAAAGGTAAAAGTTGCTCGCAAAAGAAACGTCGGAAGAAAGAAAATATGGTTAGTGGCTTTCTTCTTGACCAAATTCGCAAAAAAAGCTTCCAACTTTAAATCAAGTCTCAAACTTACTCCGAACTTTTTTTTTTTGTCACAAAAGAATCCTCAAACTTTAGATTCAATCTCAAATATGGCTCAATTTTTTTTTTATCTCAGAAAAATCCCTAAACTTTAGTTTCAGTTTCAAATCTATCATAAACTCATTTTTCGTAAGAAAAAATCATCAATTTTTACCATAATCTCAAATTTGCTCCATTAGCCCTCTGTCTAATACAGTCGTTAGTCATCCATAATTTTCGGATCCTAGAATGGTTTCATTTTGGAGAATTTCTATATTGGGTGGATTTAATATACAAGTAAGAATGCCACGATGGTCTATACCTATGGCTCATTACTTTGCTAATGGGGGTGTTTTTATCGATGTGGAAATGCTATGTCAAGTTGGGACTGTATTATTGGGTAGATTTGGAAATATATTGAAATTTTGATATTTTTTTAGACAAAACAAAATTCAAAGCAGATTTGGGACTGGACCTAAAATTGAGGGTTTTTTCTAAGACAAAAAACGTTTCGGGATAAATTTGGGACTGAACCTAAAGTCGGGATTTTTTTAGGGAATGAGGCCCTTTCTTCTTGTCCAATTCTCACTCTTGCAACATTTAAAAGAAAGGAAAAACTTGAAAGATAGACGCGTTTAATTTCCCGGAAAGATTCAGTTGAATGACAATATAAGCCTAAAAAATCTTCTTTACTTATTTATATTTCAACCGCAATGACCCATATCCAAAATTAACTTGTTTGGTAAAATCATCCCCTCCTCGTTTTTCGAGCCAATCTGTACATAAATCTTAAGGCATTTCAAATGCGGTACTTCAAAAATAAATCACCGCTTAGAAGAAATCCATCTACACCACCATAACAACAAAAGTGCACCGTAAATATTAAATCTTTGTACGTAATGCAATTGAGTCCTAATTATTTAATGAGCGCCGACCCGGACATCAACCTTGCATTATGGGGAGCAGTCATGACTATGGCATTTGAAAAAACATTGCATGCCAAAACATTGCATTATTCCTTAAGAAAGGGTTAACCTGCTATAACAACCTATTAAATCCGAACACTTTATGTGAATAAGCCCAAAACTGTTGTTGGATTAAGTTTAACATTTGCATTACAAACTCATTGAATTTACTTCGGTGGCATTGTGCAACCTCATTTTCCTCAATGAATTAAGCCCTTTCTTTTTGCCAGAAATTTACTTTTTATTTCAATGAAAACATTTGAATTTGGATGTGATACCCACATTAGAACAATAGATAGAAGAAGACTGTACTAATGCGCTATTTTAAACTCTAGATGGAAGATGGTGGACAACCAAAAAGGATGTGGTTTCTATTTGATTAAAAGCCCAATTTTCAAGCGCATGAGCAGGTCCATTCCCGAGTCTAGGGGTCCAGGCCAAACTCCAACTTAGATTGTATTGAAGTAGGAAGCAAGAATCTACTATGACATGTTGAATACTCTAAGGGCAAAGACCCTTTCTATCGGGTTGCATTAAAACGATGCATTTGCTTTCAAAAATAGCTTTTCGAATCCCGAGGGACTGAGCATTATTGCGGAATGAGAAGGAAAGCTATTTTTTATTGGATGGCATTAAACCTTGCAATTGCTTTCAAAAATTGCTTTTCGGATGCGGAGAGACCGAGCATTATTGCGGGGTGAGAAGGGGGAAAAGTGTTGAAAAAAGTCTTAAATTTATTGTATTGATGCCAATTTAGTCATTAATCTTTTGTTTTGATGTCAATTCAGTCCTAAATCTTTTATTGGTGCCAATTCGGTTCTAAAATTTTTGCATTAGTGCTAATTCAGTTCTAAACCTTTTGCATTTCTATTAATTTAGTCAATCCGGCCTATTTTGGCTGGAAATTTACCGACATGGACGTCGGTAGTCGTACTCGATATTGTTGGCACCGACATGGATATTTTTTTAATATATTTTTAAATATTTTAAATAATTTTTTAAATAAATATGTTGGTTTTTCTTCCTTTTCTTTTCTCAATCATTAAAAAAAATTAGTACAATTATCTAAAAATATTGAAATAATATTAAAAAATATCTACGTGAGTGCCAGTTGTGCTACATAGGACAACCGACGTCCATGTTGGCAAACTTCAGGTCAAAATTAGTTGAATTGACTCAATTAATAGAAATTTCAAAGGTTTGGGACTAAATTGGTCATAATATAAAAGGTGTAGGACTAAATTTACACAAATAAAAGGTTTATGGATAAATTGACATCAATGCAAAATGTTTAGAACTAAATTGACATCAATACAATAGGTGTAAGAATTTTTTGACGCTTTTCCCGATGAGAAGGATAGCTGATGCTTCCACTTCCATCGATGAGTTCCAATGTAAATTAAGCTTACTATGTTGGAGTGCACGTCAAATTTCACCATTCGATTAAAAGAATATATATTTAGTCAAAATCTAACTCAGCTAGTACAAGTTCGAGTAGATTGAAAGTCATTTTGGATTAATTCAGTTAACAATTTTGCACATGTCCCATTGATGTATGATAATCCAATGTTAAACTGGCATTATTGTAGCATAGTACTGAGACAAGTTCAATAGAAATTATTTAACGGAAAAATCAAGGTGTTAAAGTATTTAAAAGCATTAGGTGAATATGATAGTTCCATAAATTATTAGTTCAAAGTGAGAGGACCAAAATCAACACTTGGTTTCAAATTAATACTTCATAGTAATTTGTCATGAAAAGAAAAAAAAAAGGTTGGAACCCGTGCAGCACACACACGGGGAATTCTACTAGTGTTTTAGGAAAGCTTGCAAACCAGGACAAAACCCTTTACTTTACTTTATAAAAAGTAACGTCGTCGTCTTCTTCCTCAGGCTGTCAATCCAAGCAAATCAGATGGAGAATGAGGGAGGATTTTAATTGGACTGACTGAAAGTTCAAATATGACATGAAAACATAGATAAAATTTGACAGACTACTAGTATCATTATCTCTTTTGACAATGGACACTTCCAGTCAGTCAACTTCCCACGGGACACTTCATACCGCTTTTGCGGAATTATCGCGAAGTTATGACAAAGCCTTTTCACATTCGAGTCGCTTGTGCCCTCACATTGTTCAAAATAAGTGTGTACGGGCAAAGGTAAAGAACGGGCCAATTACTGAATCAGACGTGCAAGACGGGTTCTCCAACCTCCCCTCAATGACTGACGGTCTCAACACATGATTATGGTTTGGGTTAATATGGGAGTTATTGTGAATAGAATTCTTTTAACTATTAAAAAGAAAATGAGTTGGCATTATCGTACGAGTAACTTTGACGCTCGAAACAAAATTTCAACCGATAATATTTCTGATTAGTGGATCATGTCGTTTGTCATGTCCCTCACAATGAAAAGCAACCTACCGTTTTTCCAAAGAGCCACTACTTCGTGCGGGTCGGAACGCACCCGACGAGGAATTTCGCTTTGGTATTGAATACTAAGAACAGATCCTAGCTAGCGAAGTGTCTATTGATGCAATCAAGAGTGACTCTGTTCATCATGGAGAAGCTAGCATTTCTTGATCTTCTGTTAGCTTTCCTATTGATGTTTCAGCCCGCCGTTTGTTCCAGGAACTTCACTGATCAAGATGCTCTCCTCCACTTCAAATCAGCGATCGAAGTCGACCCGACGAACCCGATCAAACGCGGCAATTGGACTGCCGAAGCAAATTTCTGCGAATGGATCGGCATCGTCTGCAGCAAGCGCAGGCAGAGAGTCGTGGCTTTAGACCTCTCCTACATGGGTCTCCACGGAAGATTCTCTCCTTACCTGGGCAATCTCTCTTTCATGGTTTCTCTTGATCTTCGCAACAACAGTTTCTACGGCACGATTCCGACAGAAATCGGTCGTTTACGCCGCCTGAAAGAACTCATACTCCAATCAAACCAGTTCGAAGGAAACATTCCTCCTAACTTAGCCCAGTGCCAAAATCTCGAAGTGATGTCAGTTGTGGATAACAGGCTAACGGGTGGCATACCGAGAGAATTTGGCGCCTTCCCTAAGTTGCAACAACTGATTCTTAGCCTCAACCCCTTACGGGTTCAAATTCCGAGCTTCCTGGGCAACATATCCACATTGCAGGTCATTGCTCTGGCCGAGGCTAATCTCACAGGTTCGATTCCTCCAACACTTTTCAATGGATCGCTCACTATTGTCGACTTCATGTCTAATGATCTCTCGGGAAGTCTTCCCTCCGATCTTTGCAACCGCTGGCCTAACATTCAGAGGCTTTTGCGGTCTGACAACAAATTCAGCGGCCTGCTACCAGAGACGCTCACCCAATGCAAAGAGCTTCTCGTGTTATCGTTGTCAATCAATCGTTTCCAGGGAAGCGTTCCTCGAGACATAGACAGCTTGCAAAAGCTGCAGGAGCTCTATCTCGGCACTAACAACTTGACCGGCACAATTCCTCGAACCATCGGTAACATGTCAAGCATGCATATCTTGTACTTAGGTCGTACCCACATCGGAGGTGACATTCGGCGGGAGATAGGCAATTTGGTCAATCTGAAAGAAATGAGCCTTCAGTTTAATATGCTAACAGGCGAAGTTCCTCGAGAGGTTTTTAATATCTCTTCGTTCCAAGTGCTTGATTTGACGTTCAATTCACTCTCTGGAAGCCTTCCCTCAGATAGTGATCGCCTTCCAAATTTGGAAGAACTCTATCTAGCCAATAATAGCTTTGGTGGCAACATACCGCAGTCTTTCTCGAATCTTTCGAACCTAATCTTTTTCGATGCCGGGTTCAATCAACTCAGTGGTCCACTACCCTTGAGCTTGGGCAACTTGAAGAATCTCACATTCTTCGCGGTTGACTCAAATCAGCTAACAGGAGAGACTTATGGTGCGGAGCTCGGTTTTCTCTCTGCTTTATCTAATTGCCAATCGCTGCAAACCTTGGCTCTGGAAGGAAACCCGCTTGGTGGCTCCATACCAGCATCTATCAAAAACTTGTCAAGTTCCCTACGTATGATGTTCGCTCCCAATTGTCAAATAAGAGGTTGCATTCCCACGGAAATGGGTTTCTTGAAGAGCTTGACTTACCTAGACTTGAGCGATAACGATCTGGATGGCAAACTCCCATCGTCAATCGGAGGACTAGAACGCTTGCAGAGGCTGTATCTTGATAACAACCGTCTTGAAGGACAGATCCTCGATGAGATATGCAACTTGACAAGTTTAGGAGAGTTAACGCTCCGGCAGAATAGGATTTTGGGATCCATTCCAAATTGCATTGGAAACCTGAGCAGCCTTCAACAGTTTCTCGTAAGTTCGAATAACATGACATCGGTTATTCCGGTTAGCCTTTGGAGCCTTCAAGAACTTATCTTCCTCAATCTGTCACTCAATTCTTTCAATGGAGGACTACCACTTGAAATGGGAAAAATGACAGCTATAGAGAGCATCGATCTTTCTTGGAACCGGCTTACTGGCGCCATACCGAATTCCATCCAGGAGTTGAAGAGCCTCGCCTGTCTCAACTTGTCAAGGAACTCGTTTCGAGGATCAATACCGCAATCAATTGGCGACCTTAAAGGATTGAATTTCCTCGATCTCTCCTACAATGAGTTATCCGGCACAATACCTGAGTCCACGGAAGGACTAAAATTTCTGCAAAACTTGAATGTGTCCTTTAATAATCTATCGGGAGAGATTCCTAACGGTGGACCGTTTAGAAAATTTTCGGCTCTCTCCTTCATCGGGAATCAAGCACTTTGTGGAAATGCGATTTTTCATGTCCCACCTTGCAAAATAAAGGGAAAGAAGTCATCAAAGGAAGAGCGGCTCCGGTTACTCTACATCATGGTGCCAATTGTGTCAGCTATACTATTAGTCCTTGTTATTTGCTTGCTTAGAAAGCGTCGGAACACTAGGAAAGAAGTTCCGGTTTCCGTGGAAAATGCGCCCGGAATTGACCACCCAATGATATCATATCGGGAGCTTTGCTCTGCTACTAACAACTTCAGCGAAAGCAATTTGCTCGGAGCAGGAAGCTTTAGCTCTGTATACAAAGGGACTCTGGCCAATGGGACAGACATCGCGGTCAAAGTATCGAATCTCCATATCGAAGGCGCTGTGAAAAGTTTCGACGCGGAATCTCGTCAAGGTGATCAGCACCTGCACGAACCCCGATTTGAGAGCTCTGGTGCTGCAATATGTGCCCCACGGGAGCTTGGAGAGGTGGCTTTACTCCAACAACTATAACTTGGATCTCCATCAGCGAGTGAAGATAATGGCCAACGTCGCAATGGGGATCGAATATCTCCACCATGGCCAACCGGAACCCATTGTGCACTGTGATCTAAAGCCTAGCAATGTTCTTCTAAACGAGGACCTGGTCGCCCAAGTCTGCGACTTTGGAATTGCGAAGATTTTGGCTGAGAACAAGCTTGAAACACGGACCCGAACTCTCGGCACGATTGGTTACCTTGCTCCGTGTACATTTGTCGAATTTTAACTAATTCAAGCCTGCGATTGCCGATATAATGGTATAATATAACAAAAATATATTAACAATCGTATGCCTTCCGATCTTATTACTTATGTCCCGAAAAGAAAAATATCAATTGCCGATATTCTTATTTCGCACTCCATGATGCTTGCAGAGTATGGTCTGGAAGGAAAAGTCTCGACAAAAGGCGATGTTTATAGCTTCGGAATATTGCTGTTGGAAGTGATTACTAAGAAGAAGCCAACCGATGAAATGTTCGATGCGGACATGAGCTTGAGGCGATGGGTAGGTGCAGCGATTCCAGGCATAGTGTTTGACATCGTGGATCGCGAACTCCTTAGCACGGAACATGAAGATCCGACGCTTTTGGAACTCGAGAGCATAATCTTATCGATCCTAGAGTTGGGATTGGAATGTTCAAAGGACTTGCCTGAGGAAAGAATGGACATGAGAGCTGTCGTGGTTAAGCTCAACAAGATCAAGTTATCACTTCCTTGACAAGAAAATAAGGTGAGGAGCAGTTCATAGAATTTGAACATGGTGTTGTCTTTGTTTCTGCATAGATATCTCATTTCGATGGCATTATGTATAGCCATCTGTAATAGAGTGCTTGATCTTCTTTCGAGCTTTCCGAGTCGGAGGAGCACTATTGTAAACACGACGAGGTTTTCCAGCAGTGAAATTTCTCCCGACCATAGCGTAACTCGTGCCTGACTTCGGGAAGAACAACATGTCGGTCCTGGAGCTGGTTGATTTGCCAGTGCCGAACGTTGTCTGCCGCAGTATCGTTTTCGTGTTAGGCCAGGCACAGCCCATGAGCCGTGCATGTCAGGCTGGGCATGGCCCAGGCCAAGCCGGCCTGCATGCCTTCCCCTGGCTGTCACGTGCTTGGGCCTATTTTAACCCCTTTTCTGTTTTAAATATTTCCGTTGGTTTTTACCCAAAAACAACTGATTATTTATTTTAATCCAAGAAAGATTGTTTTAATTTTTCCATATTACAATTGCTAAGAAAAATCTAATTAAATCGATGACATGGAGATAGCAAACGCGCCCGAGGAAGCCTCGAGCAACATTTTTATTTCAATATAACATACATGCACATATTTAATATATCAATTGAATTTACACTTAGGGATGAGCATACGTGACGTTGCGTGACCAGCGCTGAGGCAAACATTACAATAAAATTTCTCTAAAAAATTATTTTTAATTACTTTTTTTTTACACTTTGGCTTTGGTCGGCGAGGATAAAAAAAGAAAACATAATTAAAAAAATATTTTTTTGAAATTAAATATCATTAAAAATATCCACGTTAGCACCGGACATGCTACATTAGACGATTCGTGTCCATGTTACTGATTTTCGGTCAAATTTAATCAGATGGATTAAATTGGTATCAATGTAAAATGGTTTAAAACTAAATTGTTCCAATTGAAAGATTTAGCAATAGGTTGAAGACTTTTTTGGTACTTTTCCCAAAATACGAGTGTATGCGCTTGAAAATCCCATCTTTGAAAGAATGTAGTTGCTCAAATTTTTATTTACAAATTATATGCACTCTAAGTCAAAATGCAATCTCACTAACCTACATCCTTTATTTTTACTTTTATCAATGGAAGAGTTTGCGCCTTCTCTAAGGGAGAAGTGTCAAAAAAGTCATAAACCTATTGTATTAGTGCCAATTCAGTTCTAAACCTTTTTTTTTTTGTCAATTCAGTCCTAAACCTTTTGTAATGGTGCCAATTAAGCCCTAAACCTTTTGCAATTGCGCCAATTAAGTCCTAAACCTTTTATTGGTGTTAATTTAGTCCTAAATCTTCTGTATTGTTGCAAATTCAGTCCTAAATCTTTTATATTTATATCAATTGAGTTAATCCGATCAATTTTGACAGAAAATCGCCGACATGGATATAGATTGTCGTACATGGTACGGCTAGCGCTAACTTGGATATTTTTTTAATATTTTTTTAGTATTTTAAATAACTTTTTAAAAATGTTTTTGTTTTTTTTTTCAAAATTATTTTTAAAAATTATTTAAAATATAAAAAAAATATCCACGTTAGCGCCAACCGTGCCACGTAGAATAATTGACGTCCATGCTAGTGATTTCCAATCAAAATTGGCCAAATTGACTCAATTGGCATTAATACAAAATTTTTAGGATTAAATTGGCACTATTATAAAAGGTTTAGGACTGAATTGGTACTAATAAAAGGTTTATAACTTAAATGGCACAAATACAAAAGGTTTAGGACTGAATTGTCTGATTTTCTATTTAAAGTTTCTGCATGCGCCATTGTACTCTGAGTAATGAAAGATTAATGAGATAAGAGAGGTTAGCAAGCATTCCTAAAGTAGCAGAACTGGGATACTACAATTAAGGTCTTGACATGATTCTATTCTACTATGAAATGGCCCTGCATCATTCAATTGTTACAAATTACAAATTACAAATTACATAGCTGCAAGTATCCACGTTCCCCAGCACCTTCTTCTTCATCTTCATCCCCATCCTCATCCCGTGTCTATTCCTAAAAAAATCATTTAACTAAATGTAAAGAATTAAACTATGAAAATATTAATAACCGCCTAGCTGGTCGCCGATCGGTTGGCGACGTCGTCGGAAACCGAGGCCTCTTTGGAAACCGAGAGCTCATTGGAAATTGCGGTTTGAGCCCAATCCGGTAAAATGACAAAGCTTAAACCTCAACCTAGAGGTTTTGAGATACTTTTATAATTAATCTGAGAATTAAGATTAGCACAAGTAGAATAATAATGTACATTGAAATGTACACAAATTCCATATTTTCTCTCTTCCAAATTATTATTTTTTAACTAGGTACCAGAGCCACGTACTAAGTAGTACCAACACTATTATGTGACATGTGACACGACACGACATGACACGCTGATATGTTATTTCTAAAAAGATAGAGAATTTCAACATGTTATACGTTAAATGAATATTTTTATATGTACACAACAAATTATCATTACGATTATGTCAATTAAATTAATTTGACTCAAATCCACAAATAGTAAATTTACATTTGGACCCCTAATTTATTGAAAATGTTTAAAATTGACACCATGCATGTCAAGATAACGTGTCGGGATGTTGGACTTGCATGCCGCTGGCATTTCCAGAACGTTGACCATGTTTGACACTTGTTAACCACATGTCGGTCGAGTGTTGGACAGGTGTCGGTGTCCGACAGCGACACGAAGGCTTGCGGAGAATGTCCGTACTTCCTAGACCATGGTTCCTAAAGAAACCTAAGTGCACTTGGTGCATAGCTCGGTCCACCCCAAGCGGACACCCATATAAATCCGAGCGTAACCTTTGCGTAAATGTATCTCAATAGATACATTTACACACACCAATTGTATACATAGGCACACCCACATGCACACTCGAATATTTGCATTATGTAAATGGATGTGTATATGTAAGACTGCATGTAGATGTTGATGCTAAAGTATAGAAAAGATTTTCTTTCGTGCTCGAGGCAAGTATGATAAATGGTAAAGAAATTCGGTTCTCAATCTTCCAAGAAGGGACCGATCCAAAAAATCGAAATCTTCCATTCATAATTTCAGTTCGTAGTTAATTCACCAGTATCATGCTCCATTTTAGGTCTTGAAATGGTTTCATTCTGCTATGAAATGGCATTGTAACATTACTTGGCTGCAAATTACAAATTACATAGCTAAAAATATCCACCTTCTCCAGCACCTTATTCTTCTTCTTCATCCTCATCCTCATCCTCATCCTCATCCTGTCTCTACTCCTAAAAATATCATTATTGAAATTCAAAGGGCAGAAGAACACTAGAAATGCCAATATTTGTGTACGGCGCTCCCTTTAGTGCATTTTTTTTTTTGGATCACTTAAGTGCCAATTTTTTTGAAAAGTAATTATTTAAGTGCCAATTCCCGTGAGGTCGCCGGAATTGGCACTTAATTAATCATTTTCTCTCCGATTTAGTACTAAAGTGATTGTTTTTTGGATCACTTAAATGTCAATTTTTTTTAAAAAAAAACGATCATTTAAGTGTTAAGTCGGGTGAGGTCGCCAAAATTTCTCGTCTTTGGCACTTAAGTGATCATTTTTCCTCCGATTTGGTATTTAAGTGGGTCAGCGAAAAAAATTGATACTAAAGTGAGCGCCGTACACAAATATTGGTACTCTAGGTGTTTTTTTTGCCAAATTCAAAGAGACAAAAAAAAAATTACTAACCTCCTACTTGTCCGCCTCCTCAAAAACCGAGGCCTCTTTGGAATCCGAGAGCTTGTTGGAAACCGAGCTTTCAAGCTCAGTCCGGTAAAACGAATGTGCTTAAACCTCAATCTATCTAGCGGGTTTGAGATACTTTATAATTAATATGAGGATTAAGATTAGCATAAATAGAATATTCATGTTGATTATCCGTATCTCTCAAGATTGCAAATAGATTGCTCCTTGATTGAGATATTATCTTAGAATAGTCATCTAATAAGCCTACGAATAGGCTGATGTATATTCTTCATTAACATGTAGCAGTAGCAGAAGGAAGGGGAAGCTCAATTCACTTCAGGCACTTGCAAAGGGAAGAAACATTCTCCTAGGTATTTGTAAATAAAACTAAAAGAAGAAATTAGGTTCACTACCTGACATGTAAAGCTTCACAATTGCTATGGGCATCCGTTGGTTTAACTTGTTACCGTGCTTAATGATACGATCCATAGTATCCGGCACATACTCAAGCACCAAATTATGATACAGTTCATCCTTTTCAGTCTCCAAGAAAAACTAATGCATCAATGGTACTTATTCATTTTTGTAAGTGATATAAGGAATTATTTCTATAAAAATATTTTCTTGAATAATTTATTTTTCATGAAATAAAAAGAGCTTAGTCTAACCAGTTTTGTGATCCAAAACCTTTTTTCATCTGGTGTGATTGGGCATTCCTTAAGGCTATCTCAGTCCATGAATGTCAAATGGACGTGCTATTAACCCTTGAACATATGGTACAATGTTCATATGTTCACGTTTACGATGGACAAATTATGATAGCTATATCAATTTGAGATTTTTTATGATTAAAAAATCAAGTAACCGTTTAGGTTTATGACGAAACCTAGAAATCAATTACTATTCCAATTTGAATACCCTACTAGATAGACCTCAAAGAGTAATAGGTATAAGTGATGTGGATTATTCAAGAATTGAAGTTGATTTACTTTATAAAAAGAAGATATCAATGAACTTCTATGAAATTGTTTCATGGGATTCAGCCTTGTTCTCAAAAGATTTCCTGTGATTATTTCTAGTATTGAATAAGTCAATCATCCACAAGTTTCTCTAAGTGAAAATAACAATAATTCTAGCAAAATGTTTTCCAGATTATTAATTTTCGCCAAGATAAATGTATCATGATTCATTTTTTGTCGGAGTTATTACGATTTACATTTCTCAATGTAGAAACTTACACTTTAAATCATCAAGAGTCACACTGAAGCATAGATTGTAAGATTATCATTGGGGCCCTTGAAGACATCAGCTGATATATTAGAACTTTTTAACTCGGAAGATATTGAAATGGACACAAATTTTTTTACGAAAAGAGCAGGTGTAACACCTTTTAAAGTCGGACATTAGTTAGACTCTTGTTGGATGAAATTCAATCGCTGCAAAGTTTCGTCGTGTTTTCATTTGTTTTCCTCCAATTCAGAAGCGCAAAAGAAGATTACAAACTTTGTTGCAAATGTCTAGACACAATGCCATTGAGAAAAGCGTCAGAAAAGTCCCAAATCTAGACACCATATGGTTTACATGGTATAGATAGGGTTGACGCAGATATTTTTGATAGTATTTTAATGTTTTTTTTGTTTTTTGTTTTTATCTATTTTCCCCCTTTCCGCCGTTGGCCGACGTAGGCGACTGCCGGCGAGGACGCTCTTGCCCGATTTGACGAGGCCGACAGGCGATGCCAACCTCGCGAGACAAGGGCTAACCTCATTGACCACTAGAGGAAAGGGGAAAAAAAGACAGAAAAAAAAATGATGGGAAAAAAAGAAATGAAAAACATCAAATATTATTAAATTATTATTGAACATGTCCACTTCAGTGTGTACGGGCCGTCCGCTGTCCACTTTACAATATCCGTTCAAAATTACTCGAAATGACTAAATTAACTCTAGGTCAAAAGGTTTTGGACTAGATTGGTACTATCAAAAGGTTTATGACTACATTGGCATCAATGCAATAAATTTAAAACTTTTTTTACACTTGTCTCCAATGTAATTTGAATGAGATTACTATTTACAAAATGACATAATACTATATTTAAATTCAATGAACCGCTCTTGACCTTGAGCTAGAGCTGTCAATGGGTGGGTTGGATCAGCCGAAAGCGGTCCGACCCATATTGACTCATTTAACCCATTTTAACCAATTTTCATACTGTAGAAATCGACATACCCGACCCGACCTATATTGTCAAAATACTTTAATATTAAATCTAGTTCGTAAAGAATTGTTTCTTATAAATATTTAAAAGAATATATATCGTTCAAACATCGTGGACAATTTTCATAATTTAAAAAAAAAATCTGATTTTTTCTCTTTTTTTTCTTCTACTTTTAGCGACCGACATCGTGTAGCGATTGGTGACCAACATCGGGCGGCAACCGGCGGCCAACCACCGATGACTCAAGACAACGGTCGGAGACCCGCGATCGGCTACCCTTGCTGAATTTATAGAAAAAAATTAAAGGAAAGAAAAAATAAAAAAAAGTTATGAAAATTCAAAAGATTAAAAAATTATAGAAATGACTGCTTTTATACTCACTTGAGCTTATTAGATAACTAACCAATTTATGACCAATTTAAAACACATTAACTTATTAACTAACTCATTTATTAATCATTTAAGTTTGTTTTTAAAACTTAAGGAAAATCATTATGGCCCATATTATTATATATGCGTTAAAATATGAATTCTATAACTATTTTGTCACCTTTAGTCCCAAAGAAAATAGCTGTTGATAAGTGTTGACAAGTGTGTACAGAATCTGCGTTCACTTGTGTAATCAAATTTACGTAGTCCGTAGGTAGCTATATAACTTTTTGACTACACAAGTCATTTGTCACCGCTCATTTTGTTAGTTGATTGATTTCTAAAATAGTTAACTTTTTGGCTACCTGCAATTTTCATTGAAAGGTTTCACACACGATGCACCTGTACATGACATTCTCTCTCTCTCTCTCTCTCTCTCTCTCTCTCTCTATAAGGTTTCACACACTGGGATGTGGGAAAGCTTCCCACGATGCGCTGTACTTGCCCCGGGTCACGCATATCAAAGAAGACATCATACTCTAGCACAACGAGAGTGGCTCCCCATTAAAGCCATCGGTGGGGCAATTAGCAAGCTTTCATTTCCAAACATGGATGAAGGAATTTTGTGAAATCCCAAGTGTGAATGCATTGACCATTCTTTGTCAGTCTGTGTGGAAAAAGAAAAGGTAAAAGTTGCTCGCAAAAGAAACGTCGGAAGAAAGAAAATATGGTTAGTGGCTTTCTACTTGACCAAATTCGCTAAAAAAGCTTCCAACTTTAAATCAAGTCTCAAACTTACTCCCAACTTTTTTTTTGTCACAAAAGAATGCTCAAACTTTAGATTCAATCTCAAATATGGCTCAATTTTTTTTTTTATCTCAGAAAAATCCCTAAACTTTAGTTTCAGTTTCAAATCTATCATAAACTCATTTTTCGTAAGAAAAAATCATCAATTTTTACCATAATCTCAAATTTGCTCCATTAGCCCTCTGTCTGATACAGTCGTTAGTCATCCATAATTTTCGGATCCTAGAATGGTTTCATTTTGGAGAATTTCTATATTGGGTGGATTTAATATACAAGTAAGAATGCCACGATGGTCTATACCTATGGCTCATTACTTTGCTAATGTGGGTGTTTTTATCGATGTGGAAATGCTATGTCAAGTTGGGACCGGATTATTGGGTAGATTTGGAAATATATTGAAATTTTGATATTTTTTTAGACAAAACAAAATTCGGAGCAGATTTGGGACTGGACCTAAAATTGAGGGTTTTTTCTAAGACAAAAAACGTTTCGGGATAAATTTGGGACTGAACCTAAGGTCGGGATTTTTTTAGGGAATGAGGCCCTTTCTTCTTGTCCAATTCTCACTCTTGCAACATTTAAAAGAAAGGAAAAACTTGAAAGATAGACGCGTTTAATTTCCCGGAAAGATTCAGTTGAATGACAATATAAGCCTAAAAAATCTCCTTTACTTATTTATATTTCAACCGCAATGACCCATATCCAAAATTAACTTGTTTGGTAAAATCATCCCCTCCTCGTTTTTCGAGCCAATCTGTACATAAATCTTAAGGCATTTCAAATGCGGTACTTTAAAAATAAATCACCGCTTAGAAGAAATCCATCTACACCACCATAACAACAAAAGTGCACCAGAAATATTAAATCTTTGCACAGAATGCAATTGAGTCCTAATTATTTAATGAGCGCCTACCCGGTCATCAACCTTGCCGATAAGTAAAATCAAGTCCTTTCCTTGGAGAATGCCAAAACTTGCCCGTATAGCACTCGAAGTCTTTGTGGCAACCTTTAATTTCATTTCTTAATATAGCTTTCGGACTTTGTGACTTGATTACACCCGCATAATGGTTTAAGAAACCAATTATACTTTTTCCGTTTTGATAGGAACTTATTACAACAATTGAAAGGTTTGACACTTGATTACAGTTTGCACATAAGATGAAGACTAATGGTACAATTTCCCCCCACACATGACTATGGCATTTGAAAAAACATTGCATGCCAAAACATTGCATTATTCCTTAAGAAAGGGTTAACCTGCTATAACAACCTATTAAATCCGAACACTTTATGTGAATAAGCGCAAAACTATTGTTGGATTAAGTTTAACATTTGCATTACAAACTCATTGAATTTACTTCGGTGGCATTGTGCAACCTCATTTTCTTCAATGAATTAAGCCCTTTCTTTTTGCCAGAAATGTACTTTTTATTTCAATGAAAACATTTGAATTTGGATGTGATACCCACATTACAACAATAGATAGAAGAAGACTGTACTAATGCGCTATTTTAAACTCTAGATGGAAGATGGTGGACAACAAAAAAGGATGTGGTTTCTATTTGATTAAAAGCCAAATTTTCAAGCACATGAGCAGGTCCATTCCCGAGTCTAGGGGTCCAGGCCAAACTCCAACTTAGATTGTATTGAAGTAGGAAGCAAGAATCTACTATGAACTGTTGAATACTCTAAGGGCAAAGACCCTTTCTATCGGGTTGCATTAAAACGATGCAATTGCTTTCAAAAATAGCTTTTCGAATCCCGAGGGACCGAGCATTATTGCAGAGTAAGAAGGAAAGCTATTTTTTATTGGATGGCATTAAACCTTGCAATTGCTTTCAAAAATCGTTTTTTGGATGCCAAGAGATTGAGCATTATTGCAGGGTGAGAAGGGGGAAAATGTTAAAAAAAGTCCTAAATTTATTGTATTGGTGCCAATTCAGTCATTAATCTTTTGTTTTGATGCTAATTCAGTCCTAAACCTTTTATTGGTGCCAATTCAGTTCTAAAACTTTTCCATTAGTGCTAGTTCGGTTCTAAACTTTGTGTTTCTATTAATTTAGTCAATCCGGCCAATTTTGGCCGGACATTTACCGACGTGGACATCGGTTGTCGTACGTGATATTGTTAGCACCGAAATGGATTTTTTTATTTTTTTTATATTTTAAATAATTTTTTAAAAATTAATATGTTGGTTTTTCTTCCTTTTCTTTTCTCAATCATTAAAAAAATTAGTACAATTATCTAAAAATATTAAAAAAATATCTACGTGAGTGTCAATCGTGCTACATAGGACAACCGACGTCCATGTCGGCAAACTTTAGGTCAAAATTAGTTGAATTGACTCAATTAAAAGAAATTTCAAAGGTTTGGGACTAAATTGGCCCTAATATAAAAGGTTTAGGACTAAATTGATACAAATAAAAGGTTTATGAAAGAATTGACATCAATACAAAAAGTTTAGAACTTAATTGACATCAATACAATAGGTGTAAGAATTTTTTGACACTTTTCCCGATGCGACGGATAGCTGATGCTTCCACTTCCATCGATGAGTTCCAATGTAAATTAAGCTTACTATGTTGGAGTGCACGTCCAATTTCACCATTCGATTAAAAGAATATATATTTAGTCAAAATCTAACTCAGCAAGTACAAGTTCGAGTAGATTGACAGTCATTCCGGGTTAATTCAGTTAACAATTTTGCACAAGTCCCATTGATGTATGATAATCCAATGTTAAACTAGCATTATTGTAGCATAGTACTGAGACAAGTTCAATAGAAATTATTTAACGGAAAAATCAAGGTGTTAAAGTATTTAAAAGCATTAGATGAATATGATAGTTCCATAAATTATTAGTTCAAAGTGAGAGGACCAAAATCAACACTAGGTTTCAAATTAATACTTCATAGTAATTTGTCTTTAAAAGAAAAAAAGGTTGGAACCCGTGCAGCACACGCACGGGGAATTCTACTAGTGTTTTAGGAAAGCTTGCAAACCAGGACAAAACCCTTTACTTTACTTTATAAAAAGTAATGTCGTCTTCTTCTTCCTTAAGCTGTCAATCGAAGCAGATCAAATGGAGAATGAGGGAGGATTTTTCACTATGATTTTTTTCCATCAAAACGTCAGCTTTATCAAATCGGGGTCCATGACATAATTCACTTATATCAATTAACGAAAGGACGACAATAAAAGATCAAATAAATTGGGGATGTAAATAAATCAATTGAAAATTGCAAGACGACATTTCACATCATGCAAAAGTGATTTAATTGGACAGACTGAAAGTTCAAATATGATATGACGCAAAGATTAAATTTGACAGACTACTAGTATCATTATCTCTTTTGGCAATAGACACTTCCAGTCAGTCAACTTCCCACGGGTCGCTCTTGCGGGATTAACGCGAAAGTTATGACAAAGCCTTTTCACATTCGTGTCGCTTGTGCCCTCACATTGTTCAAAATAAGTGTGTACGGGCAAAGGTCAAGAACGGGCCAATTACTGAATCAGACGTGCAAGACGGGTTCTCCAACCTCCCCTCAATGACTGATGGTCTCAACACATGATTATGGTTTGGGTTAATATGGGAGTTATTGTGAATAGTATTCTTTTAACTATTAAAAAGAAAATGAGTTGGCATTATCGCATGAGTGACTTTGACGCTCCAAACAAAATTTCAACCGATAATATTTCTGATTAGTGGATCATGTCGTTTGTCATGTCCCTCACAATGAAAAGCAACCTACTGTTTTTCCAAAGAGCCACTATTTCGTGCGGGTCAGAACGTACCCGACGAGGAATTTCGCTTTGGTATTGAATACTAAGAACAGATCCTAGCTAGCGAAGTGTCTATTGATGCAATCAAGAGTGACTCTGTTCATCATGGAGAAGCTAGCATTTCTTGATCTTCTCTTAGCTTTCCTATTGATGTTTCAGCCCGCCATTTGTTCCAGCAACTTCACTGATCAAGATGCTCTCCTCCACTTCAAATCAGCGATCGAAGTCGACCCGACGAACACAATCAAACGCGGCAATTGGACTGCCGAAGCAAATTTCTGCGAATGGATCGGGGTCGTCTGCAGCAAGCGCAGGCAGAGAGTCACGGCTTTAGACCTCCGTGGCATGGGTCTCCAGGGAAGACTGTCTCCTTACCTGGGCAATCTCTCTTTCATGGTTTCTCTTGATCTTCGCAACAACAGTTTCTACGGCACGATTCCGACAGAAATCGGTCGTTTACGCTGCCTGAGAAAACTCATACTCCAATTAAACCAGTTCGAAGGAAACATTCCTCCTAACTTAGCCCAGTGCCGAAATCTCGAAGTGATAACAGTTGCGGCTAACAGGCTAACGGGTGGCATACCGAGAGAATTCGGCACCTTCCCTAAGTTGCAACAACTGTTTCTTAGCCTCAACCCCTTACGGGGTCAAATTCCGAGCTTCCTGGGCAACATATCCACATTGCAGGTCATTGCTCTGGCTGTGGCTAATCTCACAGGTTCGATTCCTCCAACACTTTTCAATGGATCGCTCACTATTGTCGACTTCACGTCTAATGATCTCTCGGGAAGTCTTCCCTCCGATCTTTGCAACCGCTGGCCTAACATTCAGAGGCTTTTGCTGTCTGACAACCAATATGGTGGCCTGCTACCAGAGACGCTAACCCAATGCAAAGAGCTTCTCGTGTTGTCGTTGTCCATCAATCGTTTCCAGGGAAGCGTTCCTCGAGACATAGACAGCTTGCAAAAGCTGCAGGCGCTCTATCTCGGCACTAACAACTTGACCGGCACAATTCCTCGAACCATTGGTAACATGTCAAGCTTGCATATCTTGAACTTAGGTTTTACCCCCATCGGAGGTGACATTCCGCGTGAGATAGGCAATTTGGTCAATCTGAAAGTAATGAACCTTCAGTTTATTATGCTAACAGACGAAGTTCCTCAAGAGGTTTTTAATATCTCTTCGCTCCAAATGCTTGCTTTGACAGACAATTCACTCTCTGGAAGCCTTCCCTCGGGTAGCGATCTCAGCCTTCCGAATTTGGAAGAACTCTATCTAGCCAATAATTGCTTTGGTGGCAACATACCGGAGTATTTCTCGAATCTTTCGAACCTAATCCGTTTCGATGCCGGGTTCAATCAGCTCAGTGGTCCACTACCCTTGAGCTTGGGCAACTTGAAGAATCTCACATTCTTCGCGGTTGACTCAAATCAGCTAACAGGAGAGACTTATGGTGCGGAGCTTGGTTTTCTCTCTGCTTTATCTGATTGCCAATCGCTGCAAACATTGGTTCTGGCAGGAAACCCGCTTGGTGGCTCCATACCAGCATCTATCAAAAACTTCTCCAGTTCCCTACGTATTATGCTCGCTCCCAATTGCCAAATAAGAGGTTGCATTCCCAAGGAAATGGGTTTCTTGAAGAGCTTGACTTACCTAGACTTGAGCGATAACGATCTGGATGGCAACCTCCCATCGTCAATCGGAGGACTAGAACGCTTGCAGAGGCTATATCTTGATAACAACCATCTTGAAGGACCGATCCTCGATGAGATATGCAACTTGACAAGTTTAGGAGAGTTAATGCTCCGGCAGAATAGGATATCGGGATCCATTCCAAATTGCATTGGAAACCTGAGCAGCCTTCAAAAGTTTCTCGTAAGTTCGAATAACATGACATCGGTTATTCCGGTTAGCCTTTGGAGTCTTCAAGAACTTATCTTCCTCAATCTGTCAGTCAATTCTTTCAATGGAGGACTACCACTTGAAATGGGAAAAATGACAGCTATAGAGAGCATCGATCTTTCTTGGAACCGGCTTACTGGCGCCATACCGAATTCCATCCAGGAGTTGAAGAGCCTCGCCTGTCTCAACTTGTCAAGGAACTCGTTTCGAGGATCAATACCACAATCAATTGGCGACCTTAAAGGATTGGATTTCCTCGATCTCTCCTACAATGAGTTATCCGGCACGATACCCGAGTCCATGGAAGGACTAAAATTTCTGCAAAACTTGAATGTGTCCTTTAATAATCTATCGGGAGAGATTCCTAACAGTGGACCGTTTAGAAAATTTTCGGCTCTCTCCTTCATCGGGAATCAAGCACTTTGTGGAAATGCGATTTTTCATGTCCCACCTTGCAAAATAAAGGGAAAGAAGTCATCAAAGGAAGAGCGGCTCCGGTTACTCTACATCATGGTGCCAATTGTATCAGCTATACTTTTAGTCCTTGTTATTTGCTTGCTTAGAAAGCGTCGGAACACTAGGAAAGAAGTTCCGGTTTCCATGGAAAATGCGCCCGGAATTGACCACCCGATGATATCATATCGGGAGCTTTGCTCTGCTACTAACAACTTCAGCGAAAGCAATTTGCTCGGAGCAGGAAGCTTTAGCTATGTATACAAAGGGACTCTGGCCAATGGGGCGGACATTGCGGTCAAAGTACTGAATCTCGATATCGAAGGTGCTGTGAAAAGTTTCGACGCGGAATGTGAGGTCTTTCGCAAGGTCGCGCACCGGAATCTCGTCAAGGTGATCAGCACTCGCACGAACCCCGATTTGAGAGCTCGGGTGCTGCAATATGTGCCCCACGGGAGCTTGGAGAGGTGGCTTTACTCCAACAACTATAACTTGGGTCTCCATCAGCGAGTGAAGATAATGGTCGACGTCGCAGTGGGGATCGAATATCTCCACCATGGCCAACCGCAACCCATTGTGCATCGTGATCTAAAGCCTAGCAATGTTCTTCTAAACGAGGACTGGTCGCCCAAGTCTCGCGACTTTGGAATCGCGAAGATTTTGGCTGAGAACAAGCTTGAAACACGAGACCGAACTCTCGGCACGATTGGTTACCTTGCTCCAGGTACATTTGTCGAATTTTAACTAATTCAAGCCTGCGATTGCTGATATAATGGCATAATATGAAAGAAATATATTAACAATCGTATGTCTTTCGATCTTATTACTTATGTCCCGAAAAGAAAAATATCAATTGCCGATCTTCTTATTTCAAACTCCATGATGCTTACAGAGTATGGTCCGGAAGGAAAAGTCTCGACAAAAGGAGATGTTTACAGCTTCGGAATATTGCTATTGGAAGTGATTACTAAGAAGAAGCCAACCGATGAAATGTTCGATGCGGATATGAGCTTGAGGCGATGGGTAGGTGCAGCGATTCCAGGCAGAGTGCTTGACATCGCGGATCGCGAACTCCTTAGCACGGAACATGAAGATCTGACGCTTTTGGAACTCGAGAGCATAGTCTTATCGATCCTAGAGTTGGGACTGGAATGTTCAAAGGACTTGCCTGAGGAAAGAATGGACATGGGAGCTGTCGTGGTTAAGCTCAACAAGATCAAGTTGTCACTTCCTTGACAAGAAAATAAGGTGAAGAGCAGTTCATGGAATTCGAACATGGTGTTGTCTTTGTTTCTGCATAGATATCTCATTTCCATGGCATTATGTATAGCCATCTGTAATAAGGTACTTGATCTTCTTTCGAGCTTTCCGAGTCCGAGAAGAACAATAGAAAACACGACAAGATTTCCCAGCAATGAAATTTCTTCCAACCATAGTCTAACTCGTGTCTGACTTCGGAAAGTACAACACATGGTCATGGAGTTGGTTGATTTGCCGGTGACGAACATTGTTTGCTGCAACATCGTTTTCGACTGATCATTGCCATCTTCTTGGTCCTCTGACCTGCAATTTCACTTGGGCTTTAGTAGGCTTGGCTAATGGGCCAGCCTGAGCAACCCAGGCACAGCCCATGAGCCGCGTATGTCAGGCTGGGCGTGGCCCGGGCCAAGCCGGCCTGCGTGCCTCCCCTCTGGCTGTCACGTGCTTGGGCCTATTTTAGCCCCTTTTCTGTTTTAAATATTTCCTTCGTTTGTCACCCAAAAACAACTGATTATTTGTTTTAATGCAAGAAAGATTGTTTTAATTTTTCCATATTACAATTGCAAAGAAAAATCAAATTAAATCGATGACATGGAGACAGCGAACGCGCCTGAGGAAGCCTCGGGCAACATTTTTATTTCAATATAATATACATACGCAGATTTAATATATCAATTGAATTTATACTTAGGGTTGAGCATACGTGACGTTGCGTGACTGGCGCTGAGGTAGACATTACAATAAATTTTCTCTAAAAGATTATTCTTAATTACTTTTTTCTCTTTTTTTTGCACTTTGGCTTTGGTCGGTGAGGGTCATCGGCAACCCTCACCGGCCACCGGGCAAGGGCCAGGCAGCCACTGCCAATAAAAAAAGGAAAAAATAATTAAAAAATAATTTTTTAAAAGTAAATATCATTAAAAATATCCACGTCAGCACTAGGTATGCCACATTAGACGATCGGTGTCCATGTTATTGATTTCCGGCCAAAATTAATTAGATGGATTGAATCAGCACCAAAACAAAAAGGTTTAGAACTAAATTGTTCCAATTGAAAGATTTAGCACTAAAATGATACAAATGCAATAGGTTGAGGGCTTTTTTGGTACTTTTCCCAAAATGCAAGTGTAATGCGCTTGAAAATCCCATATTTGAAAGAATGTAGTTGCTCGAATTTTTATTTACACATTATATGCACTCTAAGTCGAAATGCAATCTCACTAACCTACATCCTCCAATTTTCCTTTTATCGACGGAACAGTTTGCTTGCGCCTTCTCTGAGCACCCCGACTAATTCTCACTAGGTGTGACAGTTTCCTCGTTCCACACACATTGGGAAATCACCGAAAACAACTATGTCTATGCTCCAAGGTGATCCCAAAACCAATGTTGCTAGTGTGATGGTTCGAACCCACTCGTTTAACGAAAAGGATAAACACGGTACCGTCGAAAAATTTACCTGCTTCTATTGAAGTAAGTTGAGCATCAAATTGCTTCCCCATCGAAACGATTAACCCATGAGACAACTCTCCATAAGGACTCACTCAACTACCGCTAACTGCTCAATCAAGAGTACGAAAAATCCAAATTGGTCGATGTGGGGCATTGTCCCTGATTGTTGACTTCCTAAGTGAACTCTCAAAGTCCCAATCGACGTTATTCTCAGATTGTTCTTGGTACTCTGTCGCTACGTTCATGTACCTACGTGAATGTAGAGCTTGAGCACCAGCAGATTCGATAGTTTTTGCCACTAATTAAACCTTTGGTTCTTCTGACCAAACAGGAAAAAAAGAAGAACATCGTTACGAGAACAAGAACCGTCACGACCAACTCCGGTACGTTAATCAAGATCCCGAGGTCAAACTTTGTGATGCTATCAATCGACGACTCTCTCTTTGGTCGTCCTTTTTGCAACCTAAAACACGAGACAGACTTTTTGTCCCAAGTCAACGGCTCGCATCTCGCGAGCAGGTCGCTCCAGGCATGGAAAAAAGCTTTGCTTAGCCAATGCATGGCTGACAATTCTGAAGGAAACGAAGCATTTTTAATAATTTCTATGCGCTTGGAAAAAAAAAATATAACTCTGCATACTAATTCAAATTTGATTTTTGATCTTCTGCATAGTTAATGACGGGTTAGGGGCTGGCAGGGTCGTTGCCCCCTCTACCTCCCTATGCTTGGCTCGTTTTGTTAGCGAGTTAAAATGACATGATCTACGAAAATTTCATGCGAATTTTCGTCTCCCCCACTGAGCTAGGGTTTTGCAAAAATTCTTTATTATCGCTCTCTCAATCTAAGTTTCTATACGTTAAGGTGCACATGTGAGGATGTTAGGTAAAAGAAATCTCACATAGAGATGTAACATGCAGCACTTAATATATCATCAATGGCTCATAGCTCATTGATTTAAACTCTTAAGTTTGTATGCATACAATAAGACATATTGATTGGCTTAAATTTGGGCTCTCTCTTGAAAATTTCTTCAAGGGAATGTATCGGACTTGTGCTGTGTCCACCCAACAAGTAATTTTATAGCCGATGTCTAATGAGTATCTCAAGAAAGGAAAATCTCAAATCAAGGCGATTGAGGTGGAGTCTCACGGGTAGATTTTGTTCCCACCAACATTTGCCAAACTTGGCCGGACCAGGGTGGAAATTTTATAGTTGGAATAATGCTAGTGCAAAAGGATATTTAGATTAACGAGGAGCTGGCATAATGTAGGTGGCTCACACGTGGGAGGTGGATTTGTTAAGATGTACTTGTGAGGCTGTTAGAGGAAAGAAATTCCACGTTAGCAATTAATATCTTTTAATTGGCTCTTAACTTATTGGCATAAATTTTTAAATGGACGTGGATTCTCTTGATGATCTTCCAAGACGAAAGTATTGGGCTTTTGCCACACGTCACAACACTGGGTCCATCATTGCATGTTGATCCTCACATGCATGATCATGATCTAATTTCATATGCATGGAAGGTGGGGATAAGAACCAAGTCAATTCCGCTGGTTGCCGAGTCTGATGGGTTTGTTGGGGCGGCATTGACCTTTGTCGTGGGTAAGGGGAAGGAGACGCACTTTTTTGATTGTTTTAGGCTCAGCTATTCTGTCTTTCATGGCAAAAATTCGAATAGTTTATTATTATCCATAAGGTGTGCACTTACGACAGCAAAACTGAGGCCATTTGGGAATACCAACTTTTCAAAGGCTGCTTAGCCTCAAAGCAAGCCATTTACGACGTCGTAATTCGCAAAACATTTTTCCGAATGATCCTATTATGTACAGCTACAAGTGACGATGTTCGCGACAATATGACGAGTCATTTCGTCATTAGTTTTTTCGTGTCGTGTTACCACAAATTTACGTTCTGACTTTGAATAAATCCTACAGTTGGTTCTCTCAGTCAATGCAGGTGAACCATAGGAACCAGGGAGGTCCCTCATCAAATATCCAAATCCCTCTTTTTTGTGTGTTCTTTCCTTCCTTTTGCTACACGTACGAAGTTTATGTTAACACATTGAAGTTGATAGGTTGGCAAACTTGATCGCGCATGAGGAGAGTAGCATTGAAGTGCTACTCTCATCTTTACCTCCTACTTCAACATACACCCTCACCTCTACATAGAATGAGTATATAGGATCACGATAATTGTATTTGTGTAATTGTGAATATTCCCACTTAACTCAACTTTTACATAAGGTGCAAGCTCCGTGGTTTTTCCATGAACAACTGGTTATTGGATAAGATGATTCATGATACAACTTCATCTATGTTAGAAAATTTAAGTTGAAATAGTTATACGTATTAGTATTCTTTTCATGCCGAAGGCAGGGTTTACCACAAATATATATATATATATATATTTTAAATTATGTAAGGGAATTGCCCGTTGTGGGTATTGAAACAAGTGGGACTCATGGATTGATTGATTGTCAATCTTAAAATATCCAATAAGAGATTGACTCGTCAATTTTAGTAAAATGGTTTTTGTAAGCCTTTTTTTTTTTTACTTTTTAACAAGTAGCAATGCTTGGGTGAAAACTATCTAGTGTTTTTTTTTTTTTTTTTGGTTTAAAAAAATATTGGAAAGTGCAATTTCTTTTAACTAGAAACAACCAATCTATTTTTACTAGCCAATCAAAAGATAACAGAGTGTGGTTTGGCATGGATGAGCTAAGTTACTGCAATTTGACCATGGTGCTCTTCCTCGTACGCTCCAAGCTAGCACTAATCTTACTAAGCTTACCTCCACGATCTTCAGTCCAAACATGGCTTATATCCACCATGTCGTTTGACCATTATTTGATCGTTTAGTCATATCCGCTCACACATTTGCATTGATAACCTCACACATTTGGTTGTAAACGTAGCGCATTGTCGAACGAAAATAAGCTCGGCTTAACACTTCCCCCCTCAAATGGGAAAAATATTTTAAATGAATTTACTTCTTGTGAGTCCTGCTCGTTGGATGAGATGGATTCAAGAGAGACCCATATGATCAAATGGCCCATGTGAATTGGGGAATTTTTTTTTTATAGTGCATATTTTTTGGAAAATACTTCCTTAACATTACTTTTAGAGACAATAAAATCTTAATTATAGATCTGCACACCATCACCGCGTGTTTTGCAAGAAACACTTATTGATTGAGAAATCATGTAATAAAAAATAACTAACAAAATTATCGGATTGTCATGCTAGCAATCGTTTTAGGAAGAAAGAACGCATCAGAAGGCGGGCTTTGACCCCACCACCGTAATGTCTTAAGTAATTAATCTTACAAATTGCAAGTATGCTTGTGCTTTTAAAATTACACATTTGTTAGCCAACATAGTACCCACTTTTTTCTGTCATTCATTTCTTTCTTCGGAAAGTTTCTCATTTTTATTGTTTTCCTGTTTGAATACTTTCTTAACTAATTAGTTAATCTTTCAATCACAAACTTGCTTAAGCTTACCAAAATATAGAATTATTGGACACCGTGGTGCCCAATATTCTTATTTGATTTATTATTTCTTAAGTGAGTCTCTCTTTTTTCTTGCATGTGTGATTTCCAAATAGATTTTAACTGTGGTAATTCGTGTCTACATACATATACATATACATGTACATATAAATATATATGTACATGTATATGTATATGTGTGTGTGTATATATATATATTGCTCATGATTTGATTTTATGTGAAGTCTTTTAGTTGGAGGGATTGCACACGTGCCCCATAGCAAAAGCTCCATGCGTCAAGGCCTCAGGAAATTTCGAAGAATCCTCCAGTTTTCACTTTATTCTTATGATATTTTCGTTATGACAAGAAAATTTTCTTCGACCCAACGCTAACTTTGGCTACGATTTCTTGCTCGATGTAAAATCCAAGTGCTGATGCCAACTGTTCCATCCGCTTTGCTTGTCTATTCACAAACAATAGTACGTGGACGGTACAATTTGCATGCATCAGGTCTGTGAAATTAACCGAATTAGAAATCCGTTGTAGATAATGTATTATAACACAGTGCGTAGAATATGGCGTGCTCATAAAAAGTTAATTCCGATTAATCGCCTCGCCAAGATCGTTGAAGATGTTCGTGGGAGCTTATTCAACTTATTAATGCCTCGGGAAGTTCATAGAAATCACTAAGGCCATGTACGATTTGTTTTTCCCACTTTCCAAAGCGCCAATTAGCATGAATCTGATTACAGGATACAATAACAAGAAAAATCCAACTAAACGCGTGTATAAAGCAAATTTTTTCCTCCAGACCTTACGTAATCGGGTTTTTACGACTTGGCAGGATTTAGAATAGTTAACGTGCTCTGAATGCAAAGCCTAGGGTTTCATGTTTGAATGTAAGAATTGATAGGCCAATGTTCGCGTAAAGGAGGCGACGGTAATGACACAAAAATGACGGCATTCTCTAGTTGAAAATCTTTGCTGAAAATCAATTAATTAAAAGAGATTAATACCGGTCGCAGTAGTCCGGTTTACAATAATGCTTACCGCGTGATGCGATAAAGTGTAACTCGATATACAAAATGAAATATAGGTCTATCACATTACTTTAAACAGTTAAATTTTAGGGATAATGACATAAACGGTCTTTGAATTTTGACTCAATGTGCAATATGATTCATGAACTTTTAATTTGTTTAATGTAGTCCCCAAAATTTTATTTTGTTCAACGTGATCCATGTATTTTCGTGGTACATGTCCAAATGTAATCCCTTAACTATATGAATGTTCATTGTAATCTTTCTACTACTTAAGATTAAGAACGACATTATTGATTTTCATGGACTAAATTGAAGGTGTACCAAAAGTTGAACGACTATACCGAACAAATTTTAGTCTAATGTCCGAGGACAATATTAAATAAATTAAAAGTTCAGATATCACATTGCACTTATACTAAAGTTCATGGACCATTTATGTTTTTTTGCTATATTTCATAAACTGATGTTATTGATCTCCGTTCTTTTTTCTTATTGAAGTTGTACAGCACTTTTGGTAACGGAACATTTCGAGGAGGATGACGACAAACCAAAAGAATATTGGAGGATTCTTAGCATGAAGTACCGGTGCATTTGGCATTACATAAAAACTTGATTGACCAATATATAAAGTAGGGCAATAAAATAATCCCACAATGAAGAAATCCGTGATTTGCTTTTCCTCTCTAGTTGCATGCAACAGCTTAATCACACAGCATAATTGAATTAAATAAACCTGATGGGAAAGTTCAAAACCACTCCAAGAAAAGGTAGAGAGAGAGAGAGAGAGAGAGAGAGATAGAGAGAGTGTACAACAAACCCTAGAAGAGAAACAGCGTTAAACAGTGACGGAAAGACTTTTTGCCCTGACGAACATCCCATTCAACCGCTCTTTCCTTCTTATATATCTTGTTACATCTCCTCCACTTCCTTAGAACAATCCAAAGAAGAAGTTTTTGATCTGTATTGATTTTCATCAACAAGTCGTCCTTGTCTCCGAGAACAAATCGATTGAACAAGAAGAGAGGAAGGAATCTCCGGGCAGATATGGGTCGAGCTCCGTGTTGTGACAAGGCCAGCGTGAAGAGGGGACCGTGGTCTGCCGAAGAGGATGCGAAGCTCAAGGATTATATCGAGAAGAATGGCACCGGAGGAAACTGGATTGCTCTTCCTCAGAAAATCGGTAAAAGAATGTTAAAAGTTGATCTGTTTCATTTGCTAGGGTATAAGGTTGTATGGAAGCAACAAGTTAAATGAAAGATCTTTATCATGTAGGCCTTAACAGATGCGGGAAGAGTTGCAGGTTGAGATGGTTGAATTACTTGAGGCCCAACATCAAGCATGGTGGGTTCTCTGAGGAAGAAGACAACCTAATCTGCAGCCTTTACATTAGTATTGGAAGCAGGTCTTTCTCTCTCTCCCTCGTTCTCATGCTTGCATGTGCTTTTTGGAGTTTTGAGCCTTAACCCTTTCTCTCAGTCTTCAACTGTTTGTCCTATTTTACTTCTCCAATGATGTCAGTTTAATCTGGAGTTGTTGAAATGAGATGCTTTGCTTTAGGTTTTCTGGAATAATGTTTCTTCTTGATTTCTCAACACGATTGCGGATCTTGCTGTTTGGGATTCTAAAACACTGAGCATCATGTTTGTTTTTGCCCACATCTCTTTGGTCCTTTCGCTCATCCACGAGGCTATCGCCTGATATCAATCAGCAGTTCGATTTATATATTTCAGGATACCTCTAGGGTTTGGAGGAAAAACAATATTCCTATTTCTGTTCTTTCATCTTGGTAGATGATCGTTCTGTTCAGCTGAAAATTGTTTCAACTTTTCAGGTGGTCCATAATCGCAGCACAATTGCCCGGAAGAACCGATAACGACATCAAGAACTACTGGAACACCAAATTGAAGAAAAAACTTCTGGGTAGGCGAAGGCAGTCTCTGCTCAACCGTTCTTCGACCACGGGAAATGCAAACAGTTCCAATGATGCTACAAGTTCACAGGCCTTGAGCAGTTCTGCCCTAGAGAGGCTGCAGCTTCACATGCAGCTTCAGAACCTTCAAGGCCCTTTCTCTTTCTACAACAACCCTGCCCTTTGGCCCAAAGTGCCTCCTCTATTGAATGAAAAGATGACCCAGACCCTTAAATTCTTGAATGAAAGTCCTCATCTGCTGATGCAACCTACCCTCTCTAATAGTTCATCACCCAAAAATGACCAAAAGGCCACCACATACGAGTCCTCACCTGCTGCCTCTCGTTCCACTCCTAGTGATTTTGCCAATCTCAGCTTCAGCGACGCTGATTTCAATGAGTTGGTAAATTCCATGACTAATTGCGTTTCGTCTTCAGACTGCTATGCCCCGTTACCTGACATCGGAGTTGATTCCATTGATCAACTAAATAGGGGACAGTTTCTCCCAGATCCCCTAATCCAAACTGTGCCGGACGATTCTCTCAACTACAAGAAATCTGATGGATCTATGTCACAGCAGAATCAGGTAGATGAATTTGATTGTTTCAAGGATATGGACAGTAATTCCAGAGACACATTGCAGGCTTTGTGGCATGATGATGAGTACAACGCGCAATCGGCATCCTCTTGGGATTCAGCTTCGGTGCTCCTATGTGAGGGCATATCGCAAGATTTTGGCTTACGCTATAGCAGTGGCTATAAACCTACAGTTTTATGAGGTTTTATTTCTCAATCATAATAAGACAGGGAAAACTATGGCGCTATAAACAGCAATGCTTATTTCGTATGAATAATGTGTATCAGGTTTTAGGGTTATTATTGGACTTAGATTATGCAAAAACTATCATGCATTTGTTCATCTTCTTTTTTTTTTTTTCCAATAATGTGCGTTATACGTACTTGAGTCATTGGATTGACACCAAGGAAGCAAAACTAGTAGATATTTCCTTTTCTATACATGTACAAGAAGATAGTTCTTCCGTTATCTTTTATAAATGCAATCACGTAGATTGATAAACTCCATGCCTGTGAAAATAGTTGTCTTCATTACTATTGCGATTTTGACAAAAGAATCTTCACATCTTTCGACTTGGAGATCTGCCCACTCTTGTTATTTAGCGAACTTTTTGTCTTCCCATATCATTGTGTAAAGCCGTGTAAATTAGTACAATTTATCATCGCTGCCAAGTTTTAAGATGGTCCTGACTCCTGAGTATGTTGGTTTTCGGCCAAAGAAGACGGCTTAATTATGTCACGGAGTTTAACTAGTTTTTTTTTCTTTCATTAATAAAGTGCTACTATAGAATACATTCATGAAAGGTACAGGTTAGTCAAGTCGGAATTCAATCAAAGGTTACATTTCTTTTGGATAAGCAGTCATATGCTACATCGTTCTGAAACTTAATTACAATACTTAGCGTATCATCAATTACAAAATAAAACTCCTGTATTACCATTGTCGAACAATGATTCGACTAAGTTAACACCAGACTAAGCTTATCAGCTAAAAGAACCATGAAAGAACACGTTCAATTTATGAGCTGTTGATGAAATATTCAGTTTCACCGGTTGATAAGGTAATCAGGGAAGTGCCATAGCCGACTCAGTGGAGTGGACTGACCCCATTGACTCTTTTTTTCTTTAGTTTGTATGTTTATATACCCTAAAATTTTTCAAAAGCAACGAAGGATCCGTTTGTTTCATAAAAAATGACGGATTTGAGAAACGTTTCCCTAAAACTGATTGTTTTCATCGTTCGAAATAACTAGTCGTTGAATCGACAATAATTTATGTCTAAATATTTTTGCCAACAATGATATTGTTCATTTATTCATTTTTATAAGGAACGATCATTTGTAAGAAAATATTTCTCAAATTATGTGTTTCGCACGAAACAAATGGAGCTTAAATGACCTTCTTGCTCAACTTACAAAGTGTAAATCTCAAAATTAAAAGGCATGAAGAATCACATGTACAAAATTATTCAGTGTCTAAACTTCCCGATTACTTTCTTTAGTTAAACTTTAAGCAAGTCCAGTTAATACAACTCATTCAGTTCAATGAAAGAGAATTTTCTACTTTGACTCTTATTATCTTGAGATAGGATAACCGACACAACACTTAGCACGTGAATTCTAGCAAATCTTGCTAAGGGAGAAATCTCAAAACTTAATAATCAATAAATCATCCTCAAAAACGTTATAATAACACATTTTATAGGATATTAACCCTAAACTTAACCCTAGTAGGATTCTAAATATCAAAATCAAAAATTACAAAACTGCCATTAATAGCAAAATAAATCCTGAAAATACTAAGAAAAATAGGAAAACCCATCTAGACGATCCCGAATCTCCAAAAGTCATCATTAGTCATAGTCAAAGGCGGTGGATATTGATCGGGACGCCGTTTCGCTTCAGCCGACCGCATTTGAGCGCGATTCGATGTCGTCGACCCGGCCCGCCGATTCTTAGCACATCACCGTTTCGCCTTCCGATTGGATTTTTGTCTGTTCAATCGATCCTCACGCACTACTAATACATTCTGCATCATTCTCCCCCACTTGAGAAAAACTCGTCCTTGAGTTAGAAATAGGATCTGGATACAACGGGTCAATGGACTCATGAAACGGCGACAAGTTAGCAACATTGAAAGTGTTGGATATGCCCATGCTACATGAAAGGTCTATAATATGAGCATTATTGTTGATCTTTCTACCGATAGTATAAGGTTCGTACTTCTTTTGCTGCAATTTGTTGTAAGAGCCGGCTGGTAACCGCTCTTTACGAAGAAATACCATAACTTGATCACCAACTACGAATACATGCTTTCGCCTGTGTTTTTCTGCTGCAGCTTTGTACTTTTTATTAGCCTCTTCCAACCTCTGTTTAACTTCTTGATGCACCTCAACAATTTGCTTAGCCATATGATCTGCTGCTACACTCTTATCCGCTTGCTTGGGTAATTGTATCAAATCCAGAGTATGCTGAGGCGCCTTTGTATAAACAATAGAAAAAGCCGACCCGCCGATAGATCTATGGACTGCATTATTATAAGCAAACTCTGCCTGCGATAAAGCGACATCCCACTGTTTCGGCCTACCTCCACAAATGCTTCGAATCAAGTTTCCTAAAGTCCTATTGACCACCTCTATCTAATTATCGGTTTGAGGGTGAGTTGTGCTCTTGAAGTTCAAAGACGAATCAAATAGCTTCCACAAAGTCTGCTAGAAATGCCCTAGAAATTTGCTGTCCCGATCCGAGGTAATAGGCCGAGGGACGCCATGCAAATGAACCACTTCTTTAAAGAATAATCGAGCCACACTTACCGCATCAGAAGTCTTCCTACAAGGAATGAAGTGCGCCATCTTGAAAAACCTGTCAACACAAAAACAGAATCGATGCTTCTTTGGGTCCGTGGCAAACCAAGCATGAAATCTATGGACAAATCTTCCCATATATTTTTCGGGGACGGGTGAAGGCATATACAGATCGGTATTTTTAGACCGCCCCTTAGCAACCGGGCAAACATAACACTTCTGCACATATTTATCGACATCTCTACGCAATTAGGGCCGGTAAAATAGCTCTCGGATTGCATCAATAGTTTTATCAAGACCCAAATGTGTAGTTAATCCACCTTCATGTAAATCACGAATTACCTTCTTTCGTAATGAGATCCGAGAAAGGCAAAGCTGATTACCTCGCATCGGATAACCATCCATGATATAGAACTCCCGCACGGGTTGACCAGCAACACATGCCTCCCAAATTTGCCCAAAGTCATCATTGCCTGCATAATAGTCTTTCAGCTACTCGAATCCCAGAATATCTTGGCTTAATGTAACCAACAAGCCAACTCTCCCGCTTAGTGTATCCGCCACTATATTCTACACACCTCACTTGTTCTATAATCTGAAAGGAAACTTTTATAAAAATTGACACCATCACGCATGCAAATTTTTGCTAATCCTCTTTTGACTATTCAGATACTTCCAAGCTTCATGATCAGAATATAGCACGAATTTTTTCCCAATCAGATAATGCTCCCATGTTTTCAAGGCCGTTACGACGTAATAAAATTCTTTGTCATAAGTGCTCCACTTCTGTCTCAACTCGCTAAGTTTCTCACTAAAATAGCAAATTGGCTTGCACTCCTGAGATAAAACAGCACATATACCCATTCCACTAGCATCGTAATCTACTTCAAACAACTTATCAAAAATAGGTAAAACCGTAACAGGTGCGATACACAACTTCTCCTTCAAAATAGCAAAACTATTCTCGGCTTCCTCTCCTCACAAAAAATTGCCTTTCTTCATACATTTTGTAATTGGGGCTGCGATAATACTAAAATTTTTAATAAATCGCCCGTAAAAGGTAGCCAATCTGTAAAAGCTCCTAACTTCAGAAACTGTTTTAGGAGTAGGCCACTCTCTAATTGCCTTTACCTTTGCCTCATTCACCTCTATTCCTTCAGCAGTAATAATAAACCCCAAGAAAAGTAACTTATTAGTTAGGAAACTGGACTTTTATGATTTATCTACAGCTTATTAGCTTGCAATGCTGTCAACACCTCCCTCAAGTGCATCAAATGATCCTCCTCAATTTTACTATAAATCGGGATATCATCAAAATAAACTATGACGAATTTGCCAAAAAAAGATTCCAGAACCTGATTCATAAACCTCATGAAGGTGCTTGGAGCATTAGAAAGTCCGAACGGCATCACCAACCACTCGTACAGCCCCTCCTTTGTCTTGAAGCTATATTTCACTCATCTCCAGGTCGAATACGAATCTGATGATGCCTATTCTTCAAATCCAATTTCGAAAATCACTTAGCCTCATGTAGTCTATTTAGCATGTCATCCAATCTAGGAATTGGAAACTTGTAACCCACGGTTATTCTATTGATGGCTCGGCTGCCTACACACATCATCCAACTCCCATTTTTCTTATGAGTTAACAAAGCGGGAACATAACATGGGCTCATACTATTCTGAATATGCCCTTTTCGTAGCAACTTCTGCACATTCTCCTTGAGAATCTTGCTTTCCTTCGGACTTATCATGTAGTGCGGTAGATTAGGCAGACTAGTACTAGGAATTAAGTCTATATGGTGTTGAATATCGCGCATAGGAGACAACCCATTTGGAATCTCTTCGGGCATCAGCTCGCTAAATTCCTTCAATAAAAGCCTAACTATTTTAGGCTGCTCCTCCACCACTTGTAATTCAGCCTCTGTCTCAATTGCCTGCTTCACTATCAAAATATGAATTTGTCTGGTTACCTTAATTTCGGACCCAAATTTCCTTGTAAGGGTAAGGAAATTATTTCCAGCAATCTGTTTTCTTTTGTTCTTCAAAGGCAAGAACGTATACTTTACTCCATCTTTCGCCAAATTATACCGATTGCTCCATCTAGAATGCTGTGCATCTACATCATATTGCTACGGCCTTCCAAACAACACGTGACATACATTCATGTCCACCACATCACAATACAACTCATCATGATACTTACCGATGGAGAATGGGATTTTGCAATGCTAGGTCACTCGAATACTCTCTGCTCCGGATTTAATCCATTCTAACGTATAGGGATTACGATATTTCTCCACAGGTATTCCCAACTTCTTTACTGCTTTCTTCCCGATGATATTCTCCATGCTTCCACTATCAATGACCACAGCAAATATCTTACCCGGAATGGTGTATCGGGTTCGGAATAACCGACGATGCTGCGAATCATCTTCCTGTTTTGCGGCTAACATCATCCTGCGTACCACACGGTTTATTTCATCTTCTTTCTCATCTTCAAAACCTTCTTCCTCACCATCTAGTTCACAACAATATCCATCTTCCTCCTCTTCTCCCACTGCTACGTAATCGACTTCCTCTGGGGGCATTCATTAGATTGGTGCCCCGGCTGATTACACCTGTAGCACTTTATCGCTACTGATTTAGCGTAAGGATTTGGGTTTGTAGTTTTCTATGCTTGCGTTCCCTTGTCCCTTGCCTCATTCATAGGGCGCTTTTCTACCGCCTTATCATCATGACTTCGCCCTGCGTTATATCGATTGTTGAAGCTGCTCTTCTCTATAGAACTGCTCGAACTGCTACCTCTATAATTCTCATAGCCTCTTTTACCATATTCTTGCTGCATCAATTCCGCATTCATCGCCATGTTCTTCGCTTCGGAAAGATTTTGCAAAAACTGCACTCCAATTTTATCTCGAATGAAGGGCTTCAACCCATTGAGATATTTGGCCACCTATTGTCCTTCCGTCTCTGATAGCTTATTCCGCTCCGCCAATCTCATAAATTCTGCCGTATACTCATGTACAGTCCGATTGCCTTGCTAGCAATGTTGGTATTGCTGGAACATTATATGCTCATAATTAGGAGGAAGGAACTCCTGCTTCAGCAGCCTCCTCATCCTCTGACAAGTTTGAACCCTTTCCTTTCCTTCTCGCTCTCTCCTATCCGACAATCTCTCCCACCATGCAAATGCACCCCCCCTTCAATCTACGGGCTACTAATCGCACTCATTTCTCACTAGGGGTTTCCATATAATCGAAGAATTTATCAATATCTACAATCCAATCCAAAAAATTTTCTATTCCTAAACCTCCATTAAAATAAGGTGTATCGACTTTTAGTTTAAAGTCATTACCTTCACGATCATCGTAGTGTCGTCTGCCATATCTTCTATCACGTTCGTCGGAACGTCCCTGTCGCGACCTAAAAATCAGGCTAACGTATTATTAGGTTAATTAAATAAACTAACCTAATTCGAACCCTCTCAAGTCCTACCGAATCACAACTTAGGTTTATTCATGAGAAAATATTTAATCGGAGCCGCCACTAATCATTTACGGTAGGTTGATTAGAAACCTATATAAAATAGCGGGAGAACTATTTTATCTCTACGAACTAGAAATAATGAGTCTGGGGACTTGGTTACGCTAATTGAAAAATTAACGCCCTTTCGGTACCAATTTCATGAAAAAGCCTTTCCGATTGATCGATGTGAATTCGATGATTAATTGAAAAAATGTGACATGAAGACCATATATTAAGCGCCCACAGGATGATTTTTTTTTTGTTGGTATTTTTGGTAATAAAAGCAATAAAAAATCTGAACAAAAATAAACAAAAATGCCCATAATATACCTTTTAGTTTTCGATTTTTCGAAAATCCTCTCATTCCCAAAGATCCGGGTTAGAGCGAGATTTTATCCGCTACATCCTTGAGGATTCAAACCAGTATGCGGATATGTGTATAGAAAAACAACCTCCCTTTTGCCAAAAGGCAGAACACGAATTTCTATATTAAATCACCATCTCATTCCACGAGATCATGGCTAAGGCGTGTGATTTATTTTTCCGATGGGTCTAGGCATAAAGGGGAGCATATATTATGGGCATGTTTGTTTAAAATTGTGCAAATTTTATAACAAATCAAAAACAAATAGCACGACAAAAATAAAATAAAAATGAGTCAATTGAGTTTGAAATTTCAAAAATTTCGAGGGGTGACCGAAATTATGAGATTGGGGAACCACCTTTCCTCCTCTAAAATTGATCGAATTTTGATTTTGAGAAATTTATCTTTTGAGATTTTGAAAGTATTTCAGATAATTCCTAAGTTAGAAAGAGATAATTCCAGTTCAAGGCAATCTTGTCCGCAAGAGTTATGACATGCTCGGGATTTCCGAAAGATTTCAAATTCGGATATAAGATAATCCGAATATTCCAAAAGCCATATGCAATCTTTTCAAGATAACGTTCGGGATTTAGATTTACTCGAAAACCAAGTCATGAGATATATCTAAAATCCAACAAATATATCTAAAAGTCGCATTCAAAGATATATACTTTATCCACAAGATTTGCTCAAAATTTTAATTAGCTCAAGTTTAGACAAGAGGAATCCTTGTAGATAATCGAGCAATTCAAACAAGATAATCTTGATATAAAAAATTAGAACTTTAACTTATCTTGAGATTGGCTTTCCAAAATTCGAACTTGGATCGTCGAGAAGCTTGCGGATATGGTGGACGACCACTTTTGCGAACAAAAGAGTGTTCACAATGGCTCTTGGCGCGGATTCATGTCAATGGCTTAGTGTCGAACAACCCAGATTCTGTGCACGTCCTCCTCTTCTTTTCGGTGAGGCCCGACGGCAAGGGCAACAGCTTGGGCGACCTTCAGTAGTCCGCAGATTTATGCGGCCGGTAAAATTGGGCACCACTAACTGTTGACCTCGTTGAATTTTCTAGCTGGACCTTGGCGAAACCTGCAAAAAGATTAAAAGTGCACCGGTTTAATTCAGGAATTGTTGGACCGTTTTGACCATTCTAACGCTGACCAGGGGACTCATGGACGTGTTGATGGGACTACGAGGCACCTGCCAAAGAGAATAAGAATGGAGAACAAAATAATAGGGAAATTGTATTGATGTAATGAACGATCCCTTATTTCATTCTTTTCTTCTATCTTTGGCTGTCGTTTCCTCACCAAATTGTGGAGCTTCCTTTTCGTCTTTAGCTATATATCATGCGTGAAAAATGCAAGAACATATGCGTGAGTTTGCACATGGAAAAGGCTTCAAAGTGTCTTCAGTTTTGCTTAGTCAACATTAATTTGACCACGACCACAACATAGGGACGAAGTAGAACCATAAATATAAAACGAAATAGTTTAATAGGAGGAAAAGAAAAACAATAACCCGGCTCTGTTGCAATGAGATGCTGGATGGCGATCAGGCGCATGGTAATGTTGACGACATGGTGTCTCGCGATGGCTTTTAGTAAAATAGACTCAGATGTGTTTTACGTGGCCACAGATAGCCACGATTTACCTTCGCGGCTGAATTTCCTGTAATTGTCTGGAAGGTGCAGACCTGCCAAAAAAATAGAAGAAAACGAGCCTGCAGTAAAGAAAACGACAAGGACGGGATAGGGACTTCCTTTCCTCTTGCGTGTCTCAATTCTTCTTTGTGTCTCTTTGATAGATGTTCATGATGGCCTATCTTCTCCTTTTGGCCGATTGGACTGTACATGGTGGAGATGCAATATGCTTGAAGCCCATCGTGGCTTGATGGTATTCTCGGTGATGAACAACTACAACTCGTCGGTGATTGGATATGGCCAAAGAAAATCTGGAAAAATCTGCAAGGAATTAATTAGATGTGGCTGAGTCCCAAGAACAATCAAAGCAAAATTGAGGTTGAAGAGGCAGCCAAGATTGTTGCAGATTGTCGAGACTGCAAGTGTTGAAACTCAAGAACAGGCGTGCTGTGGAAGCTCTGCCACCTCCTGCTCTTGCTCGTAGAACTCTCAATGCTTCCCCCCTCAACCCTAGGCATGACACTTGTATTTATTGATAAAAGTGTTCCAAATCAAGTGCCTAAAGTTTCTTAATTTTTGTAAAATAAACCCCGGCTCAAAATATAACTTGAATTAAGTCCCGAAGGGTGTAATTGCACAAATTGATCCTTGAATGAGCTGAAAATTTTGGCCTAGCCCTATAGATGGGCTAGTCGAATTTTTCATGTCAATTGTGAGATTAATTAGGCTTTTTCCAAATAATTAGCATTTTAGATAAAGCCTTTTTTCTAAAATATAAGCTCCAAAATAGTTTTAAATTTTCGGCACATATGTCCATGAATTGCTAAAAAATGTGCCCATCAATTTAAGTCCAAATCGCCCGACAAATTAAGCTCGATCTCGCACCGTTGATCCGGATAAATGCCGATGCAATGCATGAATGAAAAATGACTTAATTATTTTTGTCTAGAACTAAAAGATTAGCTCTAATTTTCTATGCAAAAATGATTGAAAAGTTTAGTCAAAATTTAAGTGTCAACAGTCCCTTCGAATTCCTTCGTAGTGATTTATATTTGCATAATCAACACCTCCTTCATCCGAGAATTCGTTCTCCTCTTCTTTCGAACTCTCTGAATATAGAGGGTTATTCTGCCTGTAGATAGGAACAGGCCTATCGATAGGGTCACCGCGAGCAAAATCTGCACCCGGCCTTCTGCCATGCCACCGATTCCGGTTCACATCAACGCCGGGACCTTCGAATCGATCTGCTATCTCGTCAAATCACTCTTCGAAATGACGAAGGCTTTGATCAAATCGTTGATCCATGCGTTCCATTAAACATTGCTCCAAACGTTGTAGCGCGTCGTCCCAAAGGATTGGGGCTCCGGTCTCTTGAACTTCGTCACGAAGACCACCGCCAGACACCATTGGCTCTGGTACCACCCGACACGGTGCTTAGTGCGTGAATTCTAGCAAATCTTGCTAAGGGACAAATCTCAAAACTTAATAATCAATAAATCATTCTCAAAAACGTTATAATAACACATTTTATAGGATGTTAACCCTAAACCTAACCCTAGTAGGATTCTAAATATCAAAATTCAAAATTACAAAACTACCATTAATAGCAAAATAAATCTCGAAAATACTAAGACAAATAGGAAAACCCATCTAGATGATCCCGAATCGCCAAAATCTATCGTTAGTCATTGCCAGAGGAGGTGAATATTAATCAGAACGCCGTTTCGCTTTAGCCAACCGAATTTGAGCTCGATCCGATGTCATCGACCCGGTTCGCCGGTTCTTGGCACATCATCATTTCGCCTTCCGATTGGATTTCTGCATGTCCAATCAATCCTGACACACTACTAATACATTTTGCATCAATAACCTATGGTAGGAAGAAAGAAACACCCATGCACTAATGCTGACAGGGAAAAACTTATCGCTGCCAATCATCATATTCATAATTGCTGCCTGAATAAAATTGTATTAAGATACTGTAATGTATTTTGGTTATGTATTCAATTGTTCCATGTCTTATGGGGAACTAAACAATTACTTAATCACCTTTATAATGTATGGAACGTCCTCACTTCATTTCACCCACTGAAAATGTAACTTAGCTTTGCCACTGGAGGTAGTGCTTCTTTCTGATATAATGTATCAACCCATCAAATAAGAAAAAGAAACGAATCTATGACTCATTTGACAGGTTTGCTTAAGCTCCAAAGAAATAGGTACATCCACACATAGATGCTCCTTCCCGATATTAAGCAAAAAGGACATCTCCTCCTTCATTCATTCCACCATCAGCAATGTATCAATAACCTACTCCTTGGTACTATCAAGCTCTTCCACTAACACTTTCTCACTTGGTGGGAGGCCAACTTGCCCCTGACATGTACCAAAATTGCCAGCTCTAGAATTCTTCCGCGGTTTAACACTGGATCATCTCCATAGAGACAACATTTGGACTTAGAGCTCGGAACAACCTCCATGATCTCCTCATCTTGAATAGGTTGTGATTAGGAATAATCAATTTCAAGGTGGATAAATTCCAGACTAAGCACTTAAAACCTACTCTGTCAAAGCCTGTTCTAGAATATGGAATTGAGAACCGATCAGGTTAACCCAAGAATCGATCTATCATCTTTTCTGGTTATGTATTTCATGTCTTATTTAATTTCCCTATCATATGCATTGTTTTAACAAAAGTTCTTAATTAGGAGGATTTCAAACCAAATAAACAGGAGTAATGCATGAAACGAAAGCTCATCTGGTTTTGTTTTGTGGCATTTGCAATGTTTTTGACAGCAAATACTTGAAATTGTCATAATTTAAGGTATTAAATTTCTGCTGCACTCTTCTAGCAAATTGTATCAGAGCCGATAATTGATTGATGACCCAACGTTTATTGAAGAGTGCGGTATAAATCCAATACCTTCATTCGGGGAGAGATTGGCAAGGAGGAGCCCAAGTCCTAGGTTTATTGGTGACCCAACATTTGTCGGAACAGTGTTACAAAGATCTAATACTTTCATTTAGAGAGAGATCGGTACGGGGGAGTCTAAGTTTGAGGCCATCAATAAATTCAATTGGACCTATTTTCATTCAAAAGCTTAAGCCGTTATATGGAGGATGGGTTAGCCCAGTTGAAATCCTAGATTGAATTAGCTTGGTTGCACACACTAATTGAAGATAAATATCCAAAAACTCTTAAATCTATTGTACGTTAGCCAATTCAATTATAAATCTCACAATTGTGTCAATTTAATTCTAAACCTTTTGACGGATTGCTAATTTGACCCTAAACTTTTTTTGTGACAATTTGTGCTAAATCTTTTGAAGATTTGTCAATTTTTTTCTAAACCTATTATTTAGATAATTGGCCCGAAGGACTCCACTAGCAAATAGTCAAAATGTTTAGGACGAAATTGGCAAATCTTTAAAAGGTTTAGGACTAAATTGACATAATTAAAAGATTTAAGACTAAATTGACAAATCATCAAAGGTTTGTGATTCAATTTCCATAATTGAAAGGTTTAGGATTGAATCGACCTTCGTACAATGGATTTAGGACAGGAAAACTACACTTTTAGTACTAAAAGTTGTGTACGGAGATCACTTTGGTGTCAAAAATTTCAATCGGATCACTTTAATATCAAGTCAGAGACAAAAGAATCAATTTGGTGCCTCCGGCGAAATTTTTCAGCCAAAATTGCCACGTGTCATTAATAATTAATTTTTAAATATCAAATGACAATTGAAAATAATAATAAGTCCACGTGGGCTGCCACGTGGACTTTTACACTTTAAAATAAATTAAAATAAATCAAATCAAATTTGAAAATTATCTAAAAATATATTCATTTAAAATATAAATTGTATATAAAATAAAATTAAAAATAAGTTTAAAATTTAACAAAAAAACCTTTAAAAAAAAAGCGGAAACCATATCGGGCGGTGAGGGCTTTCACAAGCCCTCACCGCTACCCCAGCCCCTACCATTGCCGACGGTGGCCGGCGGTGGTGGGGCATCGCCAGCGGGGTCGCCGAGCCCTGGCCGGTGGCCGGCGACCCCCACCGGTGGCAGGTGAGGGCCTGCAGGCCCTCACCCAGATCAGGCGAGGGTTGCCGGCCCTTACCCAAGGGCTCGGCGAACCCCATTGGACGTGGCCCACACTCGCTTGCCATTGTCGGCGAAGGTGGGATGGCGACGGCAAGGGCTTGTAGCCTTCACGCCTGTCTGCAACTTCTTTTATTTTTATTTTTTTTTAGTTTTTTACTTTATTTTGTTAATTTTTTAACCAAAATTTTCAGTTTATTTTAAATAAAATTTGTATTTTTTGATTTTTTTTCCAAATTTTAAATTTTTATTTATTTTTGTAAACTAATTAAGCTTGTATTTTTATTTTGAATATTTTTTTAATTTTACCTTTTTTAATTGCTGAGTAGACCTTGCTAAAGCCATGTCAGCATGCAATATTAATAAAATAATGCCACATCGGATTTCTGGCGGACCAAATCGGACTAGGCACTAAAATGATTTTTTTTCAAAAACTTGGCACTTAAATGAATGAAACTTTTGGCACTAAAGTGGTCTCCGTACATAACTTTTGACATTAAAGTGTACTTTTCCCTGATTTAGGACTTTCTTGATAATTTTCCCCATCTAGTTGTGATGACTCACCTTGGTACTCTAGTGTCGAAGTTTTCCGCACACTTTATTAAAATGACGTAGTACAATAAAATTATGTCCACTATATGATAAAAAGATGATTAAGCATATTTCACTTATTTGGTTCTGCTGTACTTGCTCATCAACCCAAGTCTCCAGTACTTCTTGTGTAAAACTTCTGGTAGCCGTCGATCTTGTTAAGATTCTGCAGAAGTGGAACAAAAAAGGATTTTAGTAAATTACAAATATAAACAATGCAAACAAAGGCATCTCGTGTTAGAGATATATAAATACACACTAGAGCCGTACAAGCCTAAGCGAAGGGCTAGCAATCTTACTAAGTCCAAGTCCGTTAACATATATAGTAGAATTCATATTTACTCTAAAAATTATGCTAATGAATCATGGTTAATTTGGATATATTAACTTCTCCACGCGAAATCAATTCTCCTATGTAAGACTTTATAGCACAACTCATAGTGCATTTCAATAATCTTTCTCTAACATGTAAGCTTGGTAGTAGGCTTGCTCCCCCTTCATTCAAGTATTATTCTTCATCAATGTCTCAACTTTAATCTCCGCTTTGTTGCCTGTGAGAACCGCAACAACCATAAACTCCCATCTTCATCTCTGATCTCTTTTCAGATCGAATCGTGAAAGATATTTACGTGACCATGTTGCTACACCATAACCCCCATCTTTATCTCATGTATCTTTTGCCAGACCGAACTATGAAGCCTTCTCGAAAACCATGTTGGTGACGAGATTCCTTTTTCGAAATATTCATCAAACATGGATACAATTTAGGAGTATGCCACCAATTCACCATTGGCTTTCATGCAAATTGTTGTGAAAAATAACATGAAAGCTAATGGATCTTGCAATTTAAATCCAATGCGAAAAGATGAAAATACCAAAGAAATCGATGTGAAATGATAAAAAGCACCAGAAATTCACGTGGATCAGTCTGAGTGTCAGCATTTACACTATGGAAGAGCCAGTCGCCAAACACACTATGAATCCGGACAGTACCATGTTTACAATCGCTTAATCGTTTCTCAACCCTATATAATACACAAGAGCAAACAAGAAGAGTGTTAGGATTATCTCTAAATATGTTCTCTATGAGAGATTGTGAAATAACATTATGAGTTTTGCTTTGGGTATAATTTAGAGTTGGGAAACATTTGAACAATTCAGCGATTGTGAGCTATGTACTCTCCAAATTCATAGTGAATTTCTTGGCAATTGGCTCTTTCCATGTAGTAGGTACTGACATTTGAACAGAACAACATAAATTTTCGAAGTTACTTATTGTTTCTCGTTGTGTTTTCTGATAATTTCTTCATTTCGCATTAGACTTAAATTGCAAGATCTATTAATTTCATGTCATTTTCACAATAATAAATTACTTAAATGCGACGAAGAAAAGAAAATATTTAAACCACTTCTTATGGAACCTTTTAGATAATACACGAAATTCAAGAGACTAGACATGCCAGCAGTGGCAACACCAATCCTTGGTAGATCCCTCCTAATGGTTACCAGGATCTGCCCCTGGATCTCGTCCCTCTAATAGCAATTTCTTGCAGTACTAATTCAGAGGGCCCTGATAGCCCTTATATCGATCTTTGCCTTATTCAATATTATTTCAAATGCGTAGAATAAGGTCCCATAAAATGTTTTTATCAATTTGTAAACTTGACATAATAAAATGAAAGATACGATGCACACATATTCTATTTACGAAATTTTCGAATATGTTTTGATGATTGACAAAACCCTCTATAGTTTCTATTAAGTCTAATGAACATATTTTTAGATAGTATTCACGAAGGAATCATATCCAAATCTGATTATTATCTTATGGATATTGCATGTGAAGTTCTGATTTTGCATCTGAAGCTCTAGATATTTAGTTCATGGATATCGTATATGATTTGGATATCAATGGAGTAATATGGAAATATCATTACAGTTTGTATGTGTTTAGACTCTAGGAGAAGTCTCTTCAGATTCAGACTCGGACACTATCATCTGATTAAATTTATTCAAACTGAGTATACAGCGAATCTAAATATCACAATAGCTAGTGATCTGACTTGGATTTCACATATAAAAGCTATTGATCTTCAATCTCGAAGACTATTTTCGCAATACAATTCATCACGCAAAACATCTTTGATTGAAGATAACTTCCGAAGGTAAGATATTCTTTCCAAACGAAGAATTCTACTTATGGAAAACCCAGCTTTTAGTTGTATGGGTGACTTAATCAAAGGGATTCTGATTTCATTCAGAAATGGCTACTTAATCTTCTTTAAGCATTTGTTTCCAACGGGTTTGATTGGAGAATGATCCCCTGAACACTGTCCAATGGGTAGAGTGGAAGTGAATGAGTATAAAAGGAGATTCCGGTGCTGAAGCAAAGAATGTCGTGAATGTGAAATTCCAAAGTCTAAGAGAGATTTTACCTTATATACTTGTCTTTGTGTGCTTCAAAGTTGTAATCTTTGAGATATTTTGAAAAGAGTGATTGCGTGAGATAATGAGATCTATCAAGAAGTATCACTCATTGTAATCTTTTATTGATTCACAACTGAAATTCATCCATAGGCTATGTGTGTGGCGAGTGGATGAAGACTTGCAATAAGCCGAACCACTATGACTTCTGTGTGCAAATTTTTGTATCCCTTAATTTCTTATTATTATCTTTGATAGTATATTGAACACAAGTGAATCTGATGATAGCACTATTTTTCTTCAGACTTTGACTTCACGAGATATTTATCTTGAATGTTTTAATTCCGCTTTAATTTGTCAGAATTGGTCAAAATCACCTATTCACCCTTCTAGATGATAGTGTTCGAAAACAACATACTCTAACAATGCCATGAGACCAGTTCACAAATTATCATTTTCTTCTAAATTCTACACGTGTGGTTAGTAAAATACCAACCCCATAACGAAGTAACTTAAACATTTCAATAACTTAGTAAGTAAGCAACTTCTTTCGCATTTTACAAATGTAGTAAGTAAAAACATCATAAGGGACTTACTAACACCTCCATTGAATTAGTCCGACATTTGAAAGTTTATAGATATGTTTAGGATAGGGAATCGGACCGGACCACATAGACTAGTCTAGTCCAGGTCCCGGATGGTCCAATGGAACTGGTGATTTGAGGAATGAATTGGGCACATGTCAAATGGTTGATAAAGTAATTGGTAACTAAGCAAAAATGCCTCACAATAGCACCATGTCTCATTTTTCTATTGACCCATGTATATTTTTCCTTTTTTCTCTTTTCTTTTAAAGCTCCTCCACAAAACGTAATTTAATCATGTTGACTTAATCAAGTATTTATATTCTACTTAATCCTTGAAACGAGATATTGCATTACACTAGTCTTCTGTAACTATTACAATCTACAACACTTGAAAAATAGAGGATTTAAACATTCTTTTCCTGCATTATAGAGAATACACTATAAAAAGAAGTTGTCAACATGAAAAATATGCAAAAGATGTTGCACAAAGAAGTATGCGTCACTAAGAAATAAAAATAAAAAAGTGAAAAGGCAAATGGAAGTGACTACTGATTATTTATAAATAGTTAAATAATGTAAAGAAAAAGACACAACACAATACTAAGTGCTAGGTTTAGATAATAATAATAATAATAATAATAATAATAATAATAATTTGTCCGATCGGATGGTCCAGTTCCCCCTTGGAACCAAGAAACAAACCGCTCGGACACCGGTTTCACATTTAGGAACCCGGATCCCGACCAAAGATTAGCTTGATCTGATCCGGGCATTTCCCAGTTTAGTCCGTCCATCTTGCTCCCCCTAGTTAGTAATGGTAAACCCCAAAAGCATCCTATATGAATGTAATATGGCTCAAAATTATTAATGTTGAAAAGAGGACTAGCTTTTTCGACGTGAACTTCTTATGCACCGTATATGGGAAGTCTCAAACATATTGCAATTATGCCTATTTAGTGTGACGCCCTAATTTTTTTGCTCCATTAGATTTATGAGCAGAATGTTAAATGTTAAGCTTGAATTAGCCGAGATTATGATTTGGGGGATTTTATATTTGAGCTTAGTGGCGTTGTGGGCGTGTTTATATTGGATTGTTCATGCTTGTTTGTTTGATTGTGTTAGTTGAAGTAATATTGATCCGGAGTAAAATTGGCTTGCGATTTGAACCCGCGAAGCCCCCAACCGCCTCAGCCAAGCCACCGCTCCTTAACCCTCTATAAAAGGCCCCCATCTTTCTCTCTCTTCTCATTTTGAGAACCCCAAGAACGCCTCTCCACTCTCTTCTTGTTCTCTCTTGGCGCGCACCCCCGAGAGGCTCCTCTTGCTCCCATGCTCACGCCGACGACTCCCTAGCTCGACAGCGGCTGTCCATGAGATCCCCTAGCCTTGCTCAACTCCTTGAAGTTGCTCGTTCATCCGCTCCACCAGTTCTTCCTCGTGCGTGACCCACCAAAAAGAAAATGACGGTTTGAGCCTATCCGGACAGCGATTCAACTTCCGTTTCTTTGAGTGTTGTCCTAAGAAAAATAGATATCTATCCTTGCTACTAGATTGTTCATTTGTCATTGGTTTTAGCACAAATCCTCGATGTTTAGAAATGGGTAAGCCGATGAGTAATCCGGCTTGCATAGAGAGGTAGAAGGTAATGAATTTCTAATCCATTGCTTGAGTTGATATCTTTGGGTCCTGGGTAAGCTGAATATATAAGTTGATCGTCCGGATTGTCACTGATTTATGATGAATTGAAGTAGGATCGCATAAGCTAGGTTCGGCTATAAGGTTTGTCGTGGGGTTGCATGTGCGATCCATTTCTTAAATTGACATCTTTGGGTCTTGGGTAAGTGGAATATTTCAGCTGATCATCTTGGTTGTCGGTGGTTTTTGATGAATTGATATGGGACCATATAGAGGAAAGTTCGGCTATATGGTTTGGGAAAAGGATTCGTGAGGTTTGGTATTCGAGCAAGGCAAGTTCGTTGGTTATATGGTTACTATCCGGCTATGGTAAGTTGGAATTAGAGCGGGATCGCCCGGTAAGTCGCTGGTTTGATACGGAATGGAATCAGAATCCCAGGAGTGTTGGGCCTTGAGAAATGCAATGGAGGTTAAATAGATTCAAGCAGCTCTTTACGTTCCTTTTGTATCTTGTGAACCTTTTGTGCTTATATTTTGTGTTGCCTTCTGTTAGGTATTCAGTTGTTTGGTTGCTTGTCAAGACTTGCATGATTGAATGGATTGCCTAGTTGTTCGGCTAGAAGTTCTATTTGCTAAGCTTCGGCTTACCCCTGCAGATTCTACCCTTTTTTAGATGACCTAGCCATTTGAGAAGTAGTGGACATGGATAGTGGTGTTGGAGCACGCCGTCAATGATTGCAGATAGTACTATGGAGTAGACATTACCTTTGAAATCCTCCTAATGTAATTTGTGGTTTCATTTTATGAAATGGGGATGTAATTAAATGATAGCTATACATATACAAAATCAAAGATTCTCGTGTGTGGATTTTGTGAATATATGATACGTACAGGTTAGCAAAACCCTATGAAAGGCCATCCTCTCTAGGCGTCATGCCTACCCATTTGTCATGCACTTGTATGTTATGTATGGTCGCTTGACTGTTTTATTGTTTAGTCTTCCGCATGCGCCCTCTATATTATATACTTAATATGAGATTAAAATAGAGCTTGTTAGTGTTGAAGACACCCTAGGATGTCACATTCAGTCCCAAACGTTTTTTATCAATTCATTCCTAAACCTTTTGTATTTGTACTAATTCAGTTTATCAACCAATTTTGGCCGAAAATTGCTAACATGGAGCTGACGTGGTAATTTTTAATAATATTTTAATTTATTTTTTGAATTTGTATTCATTATTAATTATTTGTTTTACTTTTCCATTTCTTTGCCTTTTGTTTTTCTTTTTCTTCCTATCTTCTTCTTCCATTAGTTGGTTGCTAAGGTCCAACGACAAGGTCCAAGAACCGGCTAAAAGCAAGATTTCCGAGTCATCGACCATTGGCGAGGGTGAGTCTAGCCTGCCCCAAGCAAGGCGCGACCTCGCTGTTGTTGACCACCCAACCATGGTGAGGGTCGACCTCACCCAGTGACTGCGAGGTTGGTCTCACCTAGATCCGGCGAAGGCGACTTTTACCCGAGACCGGCGAGTCATAGGCCCTCACCTCTGGCTAGTTGATATTCCTCGGCAACCATTTGGAGGAACAAGAAGATAGGGAAGCGAAAAGATAAAAGAAAAGATAAAAATAAAAAAATAAAAAATTTCAAAACATATTAAAATATCATTTAAAATTGCTAGTCAGCGTTGGCAACGCCACGTCATCGATTTCTTGTCAAAATTTGCCGGATGGATTGAATGCTCATGCTATTTTAACTCCCCTCATGGCTTAACATTCTTTTTTTTAGTGTGTTTTGACCATCCTATCTTTTGTGTGGCCCACCATTTCTCGTGCAATTTGATATGATCTTTTTTATGTCTAAGTTTTTATTTTGTTTCTTCTTTTTTCCTTTATGAGTTCCACTTTCCTCCTTTTCTTCTTCTTCCTTCCCATGCCTCCCATTCGTTTCTATATTCTCTCTCTTGCATGGCATTCTCCCTCTTCGCCTCCCACTCCTTCTTCCAAGACCCACCAACGTTCTCTGTTTCACCTTCTTCCCCCTTTTTTCCTTTTCATTCTTCAATTACAAAAGAAAAAGGCTTTGAGTCCACTGCCAGGACAACAAGGAAGGAAATTACAGTGTCGGCCCAATGTGTAAAACGGTTACAACTTCTCATGACTCGGGAGCAAATTAGTCAAAGACATGTTATTGTCTACGTTTGCCCATTTCCTTTATCCTATTTTAGGGGAACATGGTAAAGTGGCGAGGCTATTCGACACCCTAAAGCTTGAGCTAGGGTTTGGAGCAACTTTACAAGTGACCCAAGTTGTGCCGAAAGAGTTTGGAGTGGAGCTTGGCACAAAAAACTTCCTCTAGTGCGGGTTCTAATTGCAAGTAATTCCTCATAAACATTAAAAAAAAAATTGTTATTGACATACGTCTCATTGCTACAACACCGTCGCGATGGCATTGTTTGGTATCCGATTTGAGGGAAAAGTACACTAGAAGTGTCATAACTTGTGTACGGAGTTCACTTGAGTGCCACAACTTTCAAAACGTTCACTTAAGTGCCATAACTTTTAAAAATCGTTCACTTGAGTGCTACGTCGGAGCAAAATTGTTTACTTGAGTGCTGCAGTAACTTTTCCGGCGTGCCACGTCAGCCTTTCGGCGTGCCACGTCAGATTTCTGGCGTCTACGGTAACTTTTCCGGCGTGCTACAGTAACTTTCCCGACGTTTACGGTGACTTTTCCGGTTGCCACATCAACTTTTCCTACTGCCACGTCAACATGGCACTCAAGTGAACGATTTTTAAAAGTTATGGCACGTAAGTGAACGTTTTGAAAGTTATGGCACTCAAGTGAACGTCGTACAAAAGTTATGGCATTTCTAATATACTTTTCCCCCGATTTGAGGAAGCTACTTTATCTGGCTCGCTTTTGAGGCTATTGATGTCGTTTCAAAACGTATGCTTTCAAAGTAGATGCGCGAGCTAGCCACGATTTCTTAGGAAGCTGCTCGGAAGTCATAATACCTAGTTTTCATTTTTAGGCAATTGCTCCCACTTGATTTCCTTGATCGCTACTTGTTTGATGAGTCCGCCTATCATTCTCACTCGGGAGCCAAAATCGAACACGCAAGAAGCACACCAGTAGTGTGCATTGCATGATTATACTTTTTGACGGGGTTTCTAGAAGAAGAAAGAGCAAGAGGCGTGGAGAGAGAATGTGATGACCCGGACTTTCACCTGCTTGAGTAAAAGGTGAATTAGTATTAGCAAGTTCAGATTATTGGAGTTATTATTAGTCCGATAATATTTTTAGGGACAATATGTATTTAATTAGGGTCCTATCGAGTCAAAAACATGAGAAATTTGGACCGGACTAGGACAAGAGAACATATACGTGGCAATTAAGCGGACACGTATCAACGTGTCAAAACGTGTAGGAAACGTGTTAGATCGTATAGGAGAGTATCGACAATTGTTGACACGTGTCACAATGTGGGAAGGCAGTGACATGTGTCAATTCGTAGGGACACATGTTAAGGCATGGTTCTTCGGCTGTTGACTCGTCCGAAGCGGATTGGCTTCACTCTACTTCCCCTATATAAACTTCTCACATCAGTTCATTTCGGCATACGATCATTAGAATACGATATTACTCCGCCGCCATTCATGCCCTAGCTATCCATGCCCTCATCCTATTGCCACTAGCCCGTTGTCACCAAATCGCTTGAGGTCAAAGCGATTATCCTCAAAAGAGGCGACTGGATTTATAACTTTTATAGTTTGTTTGGATTGATGTTAGAATTGTACATCAATGGTTTGAAATCTTGATTGTATTCTTGAAATCTCGCATGTATACATGATTTCTGCACTAAATTTCTAAAAAAAGGCATGATCATGAGAATGATGTGATTTATTCATTTGCATTGAATCTTCTGAATGCCGACAAGAGTAAGATTGCATTGTATGGGAATTGCATGGCATTTCATGGTGAAACAAAAGATTATCTTGTCGTGTTGCTACGATGCCCCTTGGACTCGGATGAAATTTGGGATGTCTTCGATGGTTGTTTAATCGGAGATGCCTCCGCCCTTGTGAGCTTGAGAAGCCTGCGGAGTGAGATGCCGCGTGCGGTTTATCTACGAGGAGCCGGAGTGCATTGCATACGAAATTCATGAATTTACAAAAAGAATCTCATACACGAATCGTTTCTTATTTGTGCATTTGGACTCATGAATTGTTGATGCTATGTTCTAATTTCAATGCTTGCATTCTATTGGGTTACACATTCATTCGCGGAGCGGTCAAGCTCACCTCTCATGGGATAACTATTTTTCAGATTAGAGTAGCTAAGCTGTGATTTTGGCGGCATGGAGTAACCCATGGATGTTGGTGGTGAAGATGAAGCCCGCTGAGGATGACGTTAGCTCGGAGTAGATATCGTAACTTGTAATGCTATCAGAGTCTTCGAACTTTTGTAAAGAACCGATTAAAAGATGCATGTATGTATAGGGAAAAGTACACTAGAAGTGTTATAACTTTTTATGGCGTTCACTTGAGTGCCATAACTTTCAAAAATCATTCACTTGAGTGCCATGTTGATGTGGACGCCGGAAAAGCTAACGTGGCAGTCGGAAAGGCGACGTGGCATGCCGGAAAAGTTATTGTAGCACTCAAGTGAACGATTTTGCTCCAATGTAGCACTCAAGTGCACGATTTTTGAAAGTTATGGCACTTAAGTGAACGTTTTGAAAGTTATGGCACTCAAGTGAATACTGTACACAAGTTATGGCACATTTAGTGCACTTTTCCCGTATATATACATAAATTCAGTACTTTATGGGCCTATATGACAACCATTATGACCCGAAAAAGCGATCCCGATTAAAATAACTTTTTATGATTCTGTTCTCTATATGAGTTTTAGAGAATCAAAACGTGTTTGGTAACTATACATAATTTCTATTCCCGAAAACAATTGTTCTTCCCAAATTTGTCATTTAAGTCAAATAATTACGTAGTTACTCTATGAAATATCTTCCTACATTTCGAATTAACCGAAAATTAATTTATATTTATTCTCTTATATAACATATTACATATTGAAATATAAAAATAAATATTAAGAATCATTACGAGTCATTTTCGCCATTTATTGTGGGGTTTCATCCAACTCTCGGTATGCGTTTTTTGTTCTAGGAAAATGCACTGCACTACCCTGTATTGGTGTACGTTTTTGGTTTTAGGAAATCAAATCTCAGTCCTAATTCATCCAAAACTTAAGAATGAGAGCTTGCTAAGTGTTCACGTTGGTTATTTTTGCCTTTTTTCAAAATTTTCTAAGACTAGACTACTTCTAAAGTACATAAATCTTGGCAAATCACAATCAATAAAATGAAGTGCATAATCAATGAATCATGACATTGATAAATAACATCATAAAACCCTAACGAAGCCCTAAAGGCTCTAAGAAATGCGGTTCGAGTTTAATTTCAAAGATATTTATAATTTTCCTAAAAAAGAACATAATCTAGGAAATCTAGAAAATCTAAGCCCAAATTTATGAAAATGAGGTCAAACTAGCCTAGTCTAAGCTTCTTCTATTTTTAGAAAATTTTTGAATTTTTGAATTTTTAGAATTTTTCTAATTTTTTTTAAATTTATTATCTTGTATATTTTTCTTTGAAAATGAGATCTTGTTCTGTTTTAGGTCGAGGGAAAAGTGACGAGAGAACCGAAAGGGAAAAGTAATAGAAGTGAGACTTCAATCTGTTTTATGATTCTTAATAGTGATTCTTTTTTTTTTTTTTTTAGAATCAACTTTTTTTAGTTCTTGTTTTTGCTCCAAAACATTTTCTGAGAAGAGAATCAAAATCGGTTACATTTCCAAACAAGATTCTCATCTTTTTTTATTTTGAAAAACGGAATCGGAGAACCGGAATGGTTACCATATAGGCCTTATGAGTCTGTGATTTGTGATTGATGTGTATGATCTGGTTAGTAAAACCCATAAAGGTCATATCCTCTTTATAGGCGTGTCGCCGAGTTGATGTTTTAGAGTTTTTATCATGCACTTGTTATGTATGGCCGCACTATTTGATTTTTCTAATTAAGTCTTACACATGCACCAATTCCTCTAAGTAACAAAAGATTGAAGTAGAAAACGAGTAGCAAGCCTTAAGGTGTGGTGTGACCGGGGCCGTATAGAGAATTGCATGCTCGAGAGAAAACAAAGAGATGATTTTGAGGCGTGGAAAGGAAGAAGGAGGAGGAAAGTGGGACTCATAAGGAAAAAAGAAGAAACAAAATAAAAGAGTTGACCAAATAAAAACAAGAACCATATAAAATTGTACCAAACGTGATGGGCTACACAAAAGATGGAATGGTCAAAACACACATAAAACTTAAAAGAAGTGTCAAAGTCATAAGGGGAGTAAAAAAGCGCGAGCCTAGTATTGTGTCATCTTGCATGTTTTAATTGAGTAGTTAAATTTTGCATATAGGGTAATTTCGCATACCTTGCATGTTTTGAGTTGCATATTTGCATATTTACATTAATCATATCATTTAGTATAGTTTTTCATGTCGTTGTCATTGTGTTCGCATATTCATAAGAAAAAATCTTAAAAAATGATCACTCCTTCTTGAACATCAAATCAATTCAACTTGAGTAGTCAAACTTAGGATTTTCATAAAAATTGGGGAAACAAAAGGGCATTAATTTCTAATTAATGTAACCGAGTCCTCGAACTTACAATCTCTGGTTCGTAGAAAATAAAACAGTTTTCCCGCTATTTTATATAGGTTCTAATCAACTTACCAAAAATAATTAGTGGGGGCTCCAAATTCAAAGCCACTTGAACAACAAATCCAAAGTTGCGAATTATTAGGGCTTGTGAGAGTCCGTATTAGGTTAGTCAAACAATTAACCTAAGAAATTTTTCAATTTTTTACGTCACGACACCGTTCATTGGTAAATTCCAATGTATCTACTTTTATTTATTTTCTTTGCCATGTGGGCACCCTTTCTACGTGAAATTTTTGAAAGCTAATGGATTGCCAGGCGGGTGCAAATAATACTCTTGCGTAGTGGCACTTGCACTTTGTATGCACTTTTCCAAGCCTTACTGACGAACCGACAACAACTTAGATTTTCGTCAGTTATCGATTGAATGAGTCTAGAGTTGCCATTAATCTTTTACTAAGCCATTTAGGCAACTAGGAAAGCGTGAGAGCTCACTTTACCTCTGCAGTCCCCAGCATTGGATATGAAGATTTGGTTACATTACATTAAGCTAACGCCCACAAATCGGTACTTTTTTTCCTTTAGTAAAAGCTAATTTCATGCTATCTTTTCCGATCTTTATTCCTAAACCTGCAAATCCATATGGCCAGGCATAACTGCAAACTATATATCACTTCATAATAATAAACATATGGTAAAAGCAAATGTGCAAAAATCCGAATCAAGCTCTCGGATGATTCCCTTGGGACAAAAAATTTAGGTATCAATGTACGTCTATAAACTGTGTAAATGGCACAAAAACCAGTGCGCAACCTGCTACAACCTCAAAACATTACAGTTCAAAGAAGCCACCAGTTATGACACAAGACTTTGTACCCACCCAATGCAATCTGCACTGCAACAGCAGAGACATTAAGTCATCTTCCCTGTAAAAGACCTTTTGATCTTTGAGACAATGAGAACAACACTTCCTAAGGGATATAGATTATGTCAGATTTTCGGCAGAACTTACTATCTCAAAATCTTAGAATGTGAAGCATTGGCGTTATTAGTTGGATTAAGAGAGGTAACAGAGGTCTATCTGATAAATTCACACAGCAACTCGGAATACCATGGCCATTCAACAAGAATCCACAGAATTTTGGACTAATGCACTCTGCATCACAAATCAAAAGGAAGGAGAGGAGAAAGAAAAGTTCCTCAACCAAGTCAGTAGCACGATGAGAAACCTGTTTTCAATAGTGATTCTGAATTTCAATTGAAGGTGCAGACACTTGAAAATTTCAAGTAGAGACGGAAATTGGGGAAAAGCAAAAGGCATTGGAATCGAAATCACCCCGTTCGCTTCTCCCAGAATCACTTCCTCAGCAAGTTGTGACCAATTCGACAGGCATGTTTCGCAAACCAACACTCATAATAGGTAGGTATGAGTGAATCCCATAGTCTCGCCACAGTTAAGACCATCTTCTCTTCTTTGTTATAGTTGGTAAGCTTTCCTCTACTTCTGTTTCACTTGGACTATCTTCTTCCTCGGTGTCTTCTGAGTCTCTTTCCTCAAAAAATCCAATATATCGGCACATGGGGTTGGAGCACGACCCTCAGGTCATCCTCCTGTTGCTCACATATTAGACGGAATCCACACTTCTTTAAGCGTCCTCCCTCTACTCTGATGATAACTTCGAAATGGCTCCAATCGTTGACCAGAAGCTTGCCTACTTCCCCCAGCATATCGCGCTCAAGATACTTAAGCCACACGTGATCGGATTCCAATGCATACAAGTTTGTCATTTGATTAAACACTTTTTGGCCATTTATACGTATGAGGACATCACATAAAGCATTAAACCCTTTTCCTTCTTCCGGGCCAAGAACAACACAGAGTGCTAGTCCTAAGAACTTGTCATACAAGTCCTGGGGAACCTTGAAAGATATGGGAACCCCTTCAGAGTGGAGAAACCACTCTGGCAACTCTGTTCCATTTAGGAGAATGTTGACTGAACTCATCTTCCGGAGTCCCTGTCACACAGATAGTAGGGAAATGAAGCATTCGAAGCTAGTGCGAAAGAGAGAGACAGAGAGACAGAGAGACAGAGTCTGACCTCAAGTGATGGCCCATCAGCCATATTGACCCCCTCGTCGAATAATGCAGGATATGAAGTCAAGTCAACTTTAAGGTGGTGGGAGCAGAGACTCAACAAATATGGGAGTTTTTGCAGAGATTTGCAGCCAGTTGCTCTTAGGGTAGTCATATTTGGTGGAAGCTGAGGAATCTCTTGTAGTTGCTGGCAGTTCTCCACAAACAACGAATCTAAATTATCGTATGCGTTGATGCATGTTGGTAAATGAGTGAACTTGTTTCCTGAAAGACATAGGGACTGCAATTTGGGAAAACTAGAAGTACCCTCGAGGAAGTCTATTTCTGATAGATTGCAGGCCTTAAGTTCTAGACTGTATAGATTTGGGAATCCTAAATGGCCATCAGGGTCAATTGAATCATCCAAGTTCTTTGGAAACATGACGAAATTCGAGCAACATTCAATGCTCATAGACTCGAGATTGTGCAACTTATAAGCGCTTGATGGAAGCCATGCGAGGTTTTCGCAATTTTCTACACGTATCACCTTCAAAGAGACAAGATTTTCAATTAATGCAGGGAATTCTTTAATAGACGTCCTTTTCAGTTCAAGTTTTTCTAGATGTTCCATCTTTCCTAGAATATCGGGGAACTTCTCGAGTTTAGAGCAATCAGAGAAATCAAGGGTTTGAAGAGATTTTGTCCTGAGTTTGGGAAAGATACTAAGATTTTGTCCTCAATCACCTAGCCTTGGCCCAGGCCCAAGCGATGGGCCACCTTCTCGTCTCACCTCTCATCCATGCACTCTCGGCCTTTGATGACGAGCCGATTGCTTGCCGGATCATCGACCCGATCGTCCTTCCGTCGGATTCCGGGGTCGGATCGGCATTGGCTGGTGAGTTCGCGGCTAGGGCTTCGGGATCGCTATGTTCTCGCGCTATGGGGTGGAGTCGATGCCAGGTTTATGTGGTAAGCGCGACTTGGCGAATTTGATGTCATTACTATTCGGGTTCTTTTGGCTTGTGATGAGAAAACGACGGAAAGGGATATTGATTGTCCAACTCGGTTCTAATTCACAAAATTTTGGTTTGTTCTTTTCTCGTGAGACCATTCACTTGTTGTCCTGCTCGCATCTCTCTCCTCTCCGTTTCCTCTGTGTTTGTGTGTGAACGCTTGCATGGCGTAAGTGTTTGAAATTTCGATTCCTTCTGTCCGCGATGAACTCATTTTACTCCTTTTCCGAAAGATAAGGTGGTTTCAATTAAGGAGTTGTGCATTGGGCAATAGAATTTCACATAAAAAATTTGTCCGTACATGTTCTTTAATTTGAAGTTGAGATAATCTAGTAGCTGTTTAAGTTGAAGCTTGTGATCTGATGCAGTGCTTCAATTAAAGTCTTATGAATCTGACATGGGCCTTGAAACTTTGCATGCTGACCGGCCAAATTGTATGCCTAGTAGTTATGCTATCTGCTTTCGCGTCTTGATGCTTGTCCTTCCTGCCTGAAATTAGGGAATGGTTTGACCTTGGCTTTGCATGTGCCCGTCTTTTAAAGGAAACCGAGTCCATATGACTTTGTTGATGTTGTGATTTTAGGTACTAACAATCCAATTTGTGTTACTCCAAATTGCTGTCTGACATGATGTCTTTGGTGTTTATTCTATCTATTCCTTGGCGCAATGCGGTCTGGTGCTTTGATCTGTCTTTCTTGGGCGCTGAATACGATAATTGCTTTCTTACTGTTCTAGTATCTTCATGGAAGAATGTGGTGCTGCCATACACACTTCGCTCAACAGTGTGGTCTTTTTATATTCCAATTAGTGCAGATCCTGCAAGCATTAGAGCACTGTTACACAGATGGGTCTCTCTCTCTCTCTGCTCCTCCAAGGTCCATTTCCTCTGTTTCAAGCCTATATGCAAGAATGGTTTTTGCTTCTTTGTTCTACTGCCTAGTCATAAATGTTATTGCTGACATTGATGGCTCACTTTTCTTTTGTCACACTAGAATTTCTTTTTTCCTGAATTTTATAAGCTTTTTTGTCCATGCTTTTGCTGGATCTATAGTTTTCCCTTTCTTGCCATCAAGCGTGTTTATGCAAATATTTATGCCTGTTCTAATGCATTCTAGGAATTAGCTTAACAAAAGACCAGTGGTCAGCTTTGAGGTGTGGTCTCCCTACAATAGAGGAAGCTATTAAAAAAAGATGCTCGTGTAAAAAATGCTGAACAAAGATGGATAAATGACGGAATACATTTGCGGTCGCAACATATTGAGTTCTCTGTCGGATGATCTCTTCTGCAAGTACCCACAGAAAAGTCACAGTGCAAAAGATCTGGGGGAACAGCTGAGGTTAGTTTATCTTTATGAAGAATTTGGGACTAAGAGATTGCAAGTCAAAAGGTATATTGAATTTGAGATGGTTGATGGTAAATCAGTCATTGAGCAAGTCCAAGTTGAACAGCATGGCGGATTCAATTGTGGCTGCGGGAATTTCCGTAGATGAGAATTTCCATGTCGGTGGGAGATTGATTGTCCCCCAACAATGTAACATTTCCTTTGACAACTCGTTTCTGTAAATGTATACCGAAGAAGGATCCGTTCATCCACTTGATGTGCGTTGTGTGACAAATCTGAATCTGTGGAGCACATTATTCTCATGTGTGATTGAAGTAGAGCTGTCTCGTTTAGTTATTGTATTGAGAGTCATTGCAAATTGTGAATTGAGCCTTCTCTGAATTCATTTAAGAGTGTTTATGATATATATTCCCTGATGCCAAATGTCTCCTTGGTGTGGTATTAATTTAAAGTGCATTATCTGTTTGATTGTGCTTGAAAACAGGGAGTGATTGATGCATCCGGTGTAATCAGGCTCATATTATCTAACCTAAATTCCCCACTGTTTATGTACAATAAGTCACCAACTAATTTCACATTCCTAACTCTTATTTAAATTAACCACCAAAGTTTGTTCTTTTAAATCACTAACTTTTCTTAGAAAAGTGCTCTTATTATTTATCAAATTTATTGCTTGACCCTTTAAAAAAAATTTTAAAAAAAGACCCGACCCCAGCCGAACCGAACCGACCCGTTTGTTTTGTTTAATTCATTTTCGGTTCGGGTTAGTGTAGGGGCGGGCAACAACACCCCTACCCTTCCCTACCCATTGACACCCCTCACCACTATCACCGGAAAGTATGCGGTGATAGAGCCCTCCCTCTCCCCTTCTTGCCACTGATATGCAGTAAGATCTGGACCGGTGGTCAACCTATTCTACTCCTCCTGGTCTGAATCGGGAACAGAAATTTTAATCCTGGTAACTTTGTCGTTCAAGCGATATGAAGCCATCAAAGTGTGGAGTACTTCTTAGTAGGGAGCAACTTAAAACAGTTTCTAAAACTTGAGAATTAACGCGGACATGTTTCGATACTTCACTGCGAAAACTATGTAACGTGTCCGATTGATATTAACTGGGAGGGAATGGGGCTTTGTTATAATGCTGCTTCATTTTTTCTCTTTCCCTTGTGGCTACCCTCTCGACGTGAAGCTAGAGAGAGCTAACGGATTGTTAGGCGGGTGCAAATAGTGCACTCGGGAGGTGGCACTCACATTTCGCGAGGACTCTTCTCAGCCCTATGGACAACAACTTAGAATTTTCATTTATAATTTGATTGAATGAGACTAGAATTGCACTAATCTTTTACTAGACTAGTTAGGAGCCTAAGTAAGCGTTAGAGCTCACTTTACCTCAGCTATCCAGAGCATTGGATACATGGACTTGGTTACATTTCATTAAACCGACGCCCGTAAATTAGTACCTTTTTCCTTTTAGTAAACGCTAAATTCATGCAACCTTTTCCGATATTTTTATTAAACATGCAAATCCATATGGCCAGCAATAAGTGTGTGCAAACTGTTAAAATATGTCTTGAACGAAACCCGACTCGAGATTCTTGCAATATATATTGCAAGAATGTCCAGATTATTAAAGAAAAGAACGAAAGTCCAACATCGATATCTGACTCATATTTTCTAGCATATTTGAATATGTCACGTTGAACTTGGGATCTTTCCTTCAAGTCTGACTTTGGGTCAGAAACGATAAAAGGAAATAAATTCTTGTTAGTCGGTCCAAGAGATATCGGAAAGGAAACTTAAAGATATCAAATCTTCACTTGGATTCGGAAAGGGGCTTCACATGGACTTGTATATGTATATTCTCATGGGTTGTTGATTTGCCCAGATGCGAAGTTGATATACAGAATAAACTCATACGTGAGTTTTGGGGTTTCACTCAACTGCATGAAGAGATGTTGAAGCGCGGTTTCGTCTTCGAGTGCTTGGGAGAGTTGTCTCTGTGGATTTTGTTCGTGATATTACATCAAAGGTTCAAGTGCCGAAGCTGACTAAGTTCTTGTGTGTTTGAGTGACTCGAGTGTAGTTTGTAATCTCCAAATATTGCTTGATCAGCAGTGCAATTGTTGTCATTTTCCCCGTGGACGTAGGTCTCTATGACCAAACTATATACATCCGGTGTTCGATTTATTTTTCTTGTTTCGTACATAGTTGAAGCAAATGTGCAAAAACCTTATCCATATTGGACAATATTAATATAATTCCTTGTTGTTGCGCTTGAGGACAGATCCCTGTTTCGTGCAACATTAAATACGATCGCTATTTCCATGTACCGTGCGGTTTATCCATCTAAATCAAGCCTCGAATGAGTCCTTCGAGGCAAAAAATTTAGTTGTCGACATCCCCCTATAAATTTTGTTAATGGCACACAAAAACGGGTGAGCAACGATTCTGATTGAAGAAGCCGCCGGTTATGACACAAGACTTTGTACCCACCCGATGCAATCCGAATAGCAACAAGTGAGACATTAAGTCATCTTCCCCGCATAGACCTTTTGATCTTTGAGACAATTAGATTAATACTACCCGAAGAGCGGTAACAGAGGCCTATCTGATAAATTTCACAGAGCAACTTGGAAGACCCATGGCCATTCAACAAGAATCCACATCATTTTGGATTAACGCACTCTGCATCACAAATCAAAAGGAAGGAGAGGAGAAGGAAAAGTTACTCAACCATGTCGGTAACATGATGAGAAACCTGTTTTCGAAAGTGGTTCCGAATTTCAATTGACGGTGCAGACATTTGAAAATTTCTAGTAGAGATGGAAAATGGGGAAAAGCAAACGGCATTGAAATCGAAATCACCACGAGCGCTTCTTCTAGAATCACTTCCTCAGCAAGTCGTGACCAACTCGAAAGGAATGTTTGGCAAGCCAACACACATAATAGGTCGGTGCGAGTGGATCCCATACTCTCGCCATAGTTAAGACAATCTTCTCTTCTTTGTCAAAGTCGATCTGCTGCTTTCCTCTGCATCTGCTTCGCTTGGACTATATTCATCCACGGTGTCTATTGAGTGGCCTCCGTCTGAGTCTATTCCTTTGGAAAGCCAATTTGTTTCAATCGGCTGATGGTGTTGGAGCACAACCCTGCGATCATCCTCCTGTTTCTCGCATATTAGACGGAATCCACACTTTTTAACGCTTCCTCCCCAATGTCCGACGCAAACTTGGAATTGGCTCCATTCATCTCGCAGAAGCTCCTGTATTCTTGGCAGGTGATCGCGTGGGAAATATTTAAGCCACGCATAATTAGACGATTCCCCATAGGTAAAGGTTTGCTTAATCACCTCTTCGCCATTAACAAACATTTGGATGTCACGTAAAACTATGTGACGTAAACGCATGGACCCATCTTTTCCTTCCTCCCGGCTTAGAACAATACAGAGTGCTAGTCCTAAAAACTTGTCATACAAGTACTTGGGAACCGAGAAACACATGGAACCATCTTCACTGTGCATAAACCATTCTGGAATCTCTCCTCCAGTTAGGTACATTGTGACACTACTCTTCTTCGGGAGGCCCTATCATATCAAGCATTTAAAGTTAGTGAGAGAGAGAGAGAGAGAGAGAGAGAGAGAGAGAGAGAGAGTCTGACCTCGAGTAATGATAAATCGACCATCTCGACCCCCTTGGGGAATAATTCACCACATGAAATCGGTTCGACGTAAAGGTGGTTGGACGAGAGTTTCGACAAATCTGGGCGTTTTTGTAGGGATTTGCAATCGTTTGCTGATAGGTCACTAATAGTTGATGGAAGTCGAGGAATCTCTTGTAGTTGCTTGTTTTGTGAAAGACATAGGTCCCGCAATTTGGGAAAACTGGAAGAGCTCTCAAGGAAGTCTACTTCTGATAGATTGCGACCACCGAGGTCTAGCGTCTCTAGATTTGGAAATCCTAAATGGCCATCGGGGTCGGTTGAATCCTCCAAGTTCTTTGGGAACATGATGAAATTCGAGCAGCCCATAAGACTTAGATCCTTGAGCTTGTGCAACTTATAAATACTCGACGGAAGCCTCGCAAGGTTTTTGCATTGGCATAAAAACATCCACTTCACAGAGACAAGATTTTCAATTGATGTCGGGAGTTCTCTAATAGCCGTCGATTGCGGATTAAGTCCTTCTAGATGTTCCATCTTTCCAAGAATATCTGGGAACTCCTCAAGTTTAGAGCAACCCTCGAGACTAAAGGTTTGAAGAGATTTTGTCTTGAGTTTGTTTGGTAAGATTCTAAGATTAGAGCACCTCTTTAGCGACAAAAAATTTAACTTGCCAAGATACCCGACGGATTGGTGAACCTCCACCAAGCTTTTGCACCCATCAAGATTCAAGCTCTCCGGATTTGGAACCGATGATAGGTCCGGTACACTAGCCAGGGACTCACATCCACCGAAATTTATGGACGTCAAATTTTTAGAATTTCGCAAAAACATACCAGTGTAGTCATTAAGTCTGCATGTAGTTATAGATATAAAATGGAAAGCCAATCATCACAAGAGCTTACCATAATTTTGCATCCAACTTGTTTGAAACGATTTTTCCGCAAATCAAGTCTAACAAGTTTTGGACAAGAGCCAAAATCCAGATTCGGGGCATTGGCCCATTCAAGGCATCTTAGTTCGTAAGGGAGATGTATAGGGTCATGTGAAGAGATACGAACTACAAGCAAAATGAGCATTCTCAACCTTTTCATGTTCGTAAAAGCAAGAGGGCTAATAATTATCTCTTCGGTTCTAAGCGAGTCCAATACTATGGCCTTTACTTCATTTGTTTCCTATCCATAAGAAAGCAAATTGAGTGGTCACAAAAAACTTCCATAACCGTTCAAATTAGAGTAAAACAAAAACCGAGTCGTAGAACAGTGGCATAAGTAAAATTTACCGTTTCATCTCTTAGAATGTCCGAAACATCTTCGAAAAGCCATAATCTGCTGCGCTTCCGTGGATCATCGGGGCATTCCTGAATAACAATATCCTTACCCATCAACCGAATTAAATCATGCATTTGCGTGTGCCCATTCTCATTTTTTATCAAGGACCGCTTGATGAGAACATCTATTCCTATAGTTGATTCAAAACCACGGTTGTCAAGGACTTCCTTGATGTATTCTATTCTTTTCCCCTTAAAGAAGCAAGCAATATCGAGGAAAATCTTCTTTGCATCGTGGTTCAATCCATTGACACTTATCTTGAGAACTCCATTGATGTCCTGGTGGGGACTTTTGGCAAACTCGCGCAGTGCACTTTCCCATGCAGGTTCCTATCTTCCACATAAGAATGAGCCAAACACTTCGAGGGCTAACGGAAGGCCTTTCGCGTAATGCACTGCTCTATCTATGAGATCCCTTCTTATCTCAACTTTCTTGCTATTTTTGAAGGCATACTGACCAAAAAGGTCCTGTGCTTCATCATCATATAAAGTTTTAACTTCATAAACACAATTTATGCCATGAGAAGTCAGCAAATGTTTGTCTCTTGATGTAACAATGATTCTACTTCCTTTGCCAAACCAACGGCCTTCTCCGGCTAACGCATTCGGTTGATCCAACTTGTCCACATCATCAAGAACCGGAAGAACCTTCTTGCAACAAAGTCTTTCCTGTATCAAAGGAATTCCTCCGTCCACACTATATACCGTCCAGTTTCCACGAGGAAAGATCTGTGATAGAAGTTTTTGTTGCAAAGAAACTAGACCATTGCTTTTGTTCGAAGTTTCTCTTACTTGCTCCAAAAAACAGGTACCCTGAAAATCTTTCTCAATATAATAATTATATAGGGCTTTAGCAATTGTGGTCTTCCCTATGCCTCCAGGTCCCCATAGACCTACCATGCGAACACCATCATCGGCTGTCTCATTTTTCGACAATGATATCACTTGCCGAACTCGGGAATCTATTCCGACCGGATGCTTAGCCACGGATAAGGGTGTACGCTCTAGATGAATTGATATTTCCTTTGCGATGCATTGTACGAACTTAGATTCATCTCCGATAAGCACTCAAAAGAAAAACAAGTTTTAGCATGTCAAAGCAATGGCAGGAATTCGACCTCTAACGTCATAAGGAAAATATTACAAGAGGATAAGCTAATAATGAGATGAAAAGAAATGCCACATTTGGGTGAACCTGCGCCAAGATCTGTACAAGGAAAATTACGAAGACAATGATAACTCTAGTACCATGAACCACACTTCCTTGTCTAAGACAAAATTTCTCATTATCTGCGACAGCAAGAATCGAATTCGAAGAATCTGCTAGCCTGAAGTTTTGGTTATTCGATTTTTGTGTCTACTGTCAAGTGTGTCTCCGCTTCGTGTCTTCAATCAAGAGACCGGTTTGGCAATATCCGTGTCTTTTCTATTCTCGGGCAATTAAGTTAATTATAGCATCTGTAATTAGTTTCTAAAATCAACATTTATGTGCAAATAGGTTTGTGAAAAGTTTGGAACCCGGAGGATTAGTTGGACAGTACAAGGCTTTCGGGGCGGGATTAGAGGTGCCTGGACTCTAGACCAGGCCAGATTGCCAATCACTGGCCCGTAATGGCTACTGGCCTCGTACCCAGCCAGATAAGGCCGGAGACGACAAAAAAAAAAAAAACGAAATAAAAAGAAGGCATGAGAATGAGACCAGTTAAAAGGAATATATTGAGTTCATCAAAAGGAAAAAAACATGCTTACCCCTTATGGAATTCCCACCCAGACAAGCTACCAGCATCGAAGAGAGCCTTCTTCCATCTCTTCACTTTCTCCGAACCCTTCCCAAACTTGGACTCATGCGTAGCCATGGCTTTTCTATAACTCTTTCTTGGTGTTCTCACTTCTCTGGGTTCCACTTTGTAAAACAGGGGAAAGACCTTAAGGTCTCTTTGCTCCTTGCACTCCATAATTTTGGCTAACTCTTCCAAGCACCATGGCGAGGAAGCGTAGTTCTCGGTGAAAATGATAACCGCGATGCGCGATTCCTCAATCGCTTTCATAAGCGCCGGTGATATTTGCTCTCCTTTCCTGAGCTCCTCGTTGTCCATGAAAGTATGTATTCCTCTTTGATCGAGACCCGCATAGAGATGACTGAGAATGCCGTCACGGACATCCGTGCCTCTGAAGCTCAGGAACACATGGTAATACCTTTTCAGATTTGAAGAAGAAGAAGAAGAAGCCACCGAAAGCGCTGATGGTTGATGTGCTTGCTTCCGCGGGATGTTTCCCATCTGAACGAATGGTTTCCCGACTCCAGCTCTCATGTACGTATTTGTTTGTTCTTGGACTTAAAGACTTTCTGGAATCACGTGGGCCATTTGGTGGATGCCAGCTCACGCCCCTTTTGCTTTAATTACTTTTTGGCCCTTTTGCTGTTTCTCTCTTTAGCGGGTGAAATTGGATTTTTCCTGGAAATTTCGGTATAGCTGGAATGGTGGTGATTTCGTTGGGATGAGTTTTGTTGCGATGCGAATACCAAGTATCTGTGGCGCCCTAATAGTCAAAACATTGCTAAAAAGGTAAAGACCGACGATAACATTTTCTCGATAAGTTTAGGACTAAAAGGAAATATTTCTCTGACAGTACCATTTGAGACTACACAATATCAACCGTAAATCCACACATCGTAATTATATGTTTGGGATAAAGCACTCATTGATTGAAAAATCGTGTGGTCAGAAATAAGCGATGGTGCTGTCGGACGGTTAGGGAAGCTGCTCACGCGACTAAATTGATACAATTAAAAAGTTTAGAACTAAATTGGTACCAATACTATTTATGACTTTTCTAACGCTTTCTGAATATCTATAGCGCCTAATATTTATAAAATTGCAAAAAAAAAAAAAGACCAACGATAGCATCTTCTAGATACTATAGTGTGTTTGTTGGATAAAAACAAGTGTTGATCCTTTCGTTATTGGTAAAATTATTACCTCAGTAAACCAATTCCTATAATTTCCGCAACTTCATATTTCATTTCGTGTCGCGCAATGTCAATGGCCAAATTAAGGACCCCAGCAGCCCCGACCCCCTCACACAAGAAGAACATTCCATATGATTTCTAATGGCTCATAATCAACACTAAAATTATATGGAGTTTTTCTAGCAGTTACTCGCTCATGGATTACTGCTCCCCATTGGTCAAATGCTGCATTCATCTATTAAAAATTATCCACCTCAGTGCTGGACAATCAAAGTTGATCGAAAGGACTGAATTAATACGAATCCAATAAATTCAAAATTGAATTAGCATAATTTCAATAAATTTAAGATTTTTTTTTTCAGATAATTTTTCTTTCATTTATCGTCCTTGGATTCTTTATCGATCACGTGCTGTTTGTACGCGTATGTGGAATTTGCGTTCCTTCTTTTATCATTTCGCACCCAGCGGACTCCCAACTTTTCCCAAAAACCTAATGAACATCCGTGGGCCCACTCCTCCGTTATTTGTGCCCCTCTTCCACTTCTGTCAATTGCGTGGTGGCTTCGCATCCCTCGTCCAGGAAAGAGCAGACCCTAAAACGCGTGAAGGACGAGGCGGGCCCCCCTAGAAGCAAATGAACTAAGAGGGGACTTTGACTCGTTCATGCACCCATGGCCGGTTAAATGAAAGAGGTTAATTATGCCCATACAAAATTTGACACGTGTACAGTAGGACCCACTTTTCAGAATTTTTTTAAACGCATTGTGGTCCGTTACTCTCTCCCCATTTCTCCGTTAGGGAGGGCCCACTTTTCAGAAAATTTAAATGCTCCCTTATCTTTTCCGTTCTCTCTCTCTTCCTTCACTCTCTCTCTCTCTCTCCTCACGCTCTTCCTTCTTCCTCCTTCAACCCCTCTCCATTTTTGCTTTCCTCTAAACTGAGTTTTATTAACTCAACCTTTTGCTTCCGGTTCTGAGTTCGAGTTCACAGATACGCTCTCTGCATCCGACCTTGTTTGAATCCAGGCATTATGAAGCATCCCAAAACACAAGCAGAGAATGAAATCGAAGAACTTAGAACTGATTCTATTCACCAAAAATAGATCCCATCGTACGATGAACAAAAAATTTCACAAATTCACTTTTTTGAAACAGAAAACCCAGAATAAGTTACAACTGCATCACCAACTACACATGAAGACCCTCCTAAAACCATGCCCATGGTGGTCACTGTCTTCCGCCGAGCGTGCTCCATGTATGTCACGGCATCGCGGATCACGTTTTCGAGGAAGTTCTTCAGTAACCCGCGCCTCCCTGTAGATAAGCGGGCTGATTCGCTTCACTTTCCCATGACTGGCCATCAGGGTACATCCGTGGGTCCATTCCTCCATCATTTGGGGGCCTCTTCCACTTTTATGTGGGGGCTACCGACAATTGCAGAGCAGCAGGTGGCTCGCGAAAGCAAGACGTTGAAGGATTTAACTCATCAAATAAAAAAATGCTAAACGATTCGATTGATCTCATCTATATTTTAAGAGCTCGATTTTTCAATGATTAACATTGTCAATAATTGCTTCTCCGAGGACGAAACGACCCGGTCCGACGAGGGACGGAAAGCTCTGAACGGTGGAGCGACATCGAGCGTGCTTGCGGAGTGGCGAGCCGGATCACTCGCGAAATAGGAGGAGAGTAAGTCCCGAAATTTCGTACGTGAAATTGGAATTAATTCGGAAAATGTGCCTATTGATGTAATGGCATCCTTTGGCATTGTAACTTCGGTTACATAAGTAAATTACCAAAAGAATGATAACTAAGCATCTTCCTTGAAAATGATTTTCATAAAAACTAAAAAGATATTTTCTCTTATCATGAAATTTTCAGTCTTTGAACTTTTACTTTAATCACCAAAAATCCTAAACTATATCCATCATGTCACGTTTATCCTAAACTATTTTTGTGACGTGAAAAGCCTCGAGCTTGTATACGCATGACACATTCACCCCGAATTTTTTTCTCGCAACACTAAAAACCTCAAACTTATACCCATGTGACACATTTAACCTCATTTTATTTTCTTATGACACCAAAAATCCCAAACGTGTAGGCATGTGATACATTGACCCAAAATTTTAAGATAAATATATGAGTTTAGAGTTTTTTGTCTTAATAAAAAAATTTAGAGTAAATATGTCGCCGGGCACCATTTGGAGGAGGGAAAGCAATGCTCCAGGCGGGTTTCCTCGCGGGTACTGTTCACCCGTCGGATTTCTTTTGATTCCGACCAGCTCCGGTGGCCGTTGGGGCTGATTTTTGGAGGGCGAGCCGATCTTCATCTCCTCTATCATCCCTCCAAATTTGGTGAACTTTCGTGGAGTAACCAGGTCTGTAGAGCCCCCGCAACTTGTGGCTGGTTCTGGTGCTGTTCCTTTCCGGATAGCTTGCTGGTCGTGTGCGATTTCCAGCCACTCCGGTGGTCATTGGGGCTGATTTTTGGAGACAGAGTTCCTCTTCCTCTCCTCTACACACCCCCAAAATTTGGTGACCAGACGTGGAGTATTGTTGCCTGTATTGCCTCTGCAAGCTTCGATTTTTCTGCTGTGCCTGCTACAGTTTGCTTCGGTGCCTCAGGTGGTTTCTGGCTTTTCTAGCCGGCGCCTTCTGCTCATCTTTCACCTTGAAGGTCGTATATCTTTCCCCTACATCCCCTATGAACGATTCGTCTGGTCATTGAGGGATTACATCGGTGGAGTAGATCTACATAATTGCTGCAAAATCCCCTACATCCCCTATCAATTGTCTCTGCTTGCTGCCATGTGAAGTAGTGTTTATATCATTCCTCACTATATGATGTGGCTGTGCTGTACCTGCTGGTAGTAAGTCATGGCTGTTATTTCTGCTGATATGCATTCTTTGGGAAGTGATCCGATTATTCCCCACACTGACGCACCTGAACATTTATCCTTGGAAGAAAACATACCCTCCATATTCCCTGAACACCAACCGCAGCCAAACCTTGTAGTGATTCAGGCCAATGAGGCTATCACCAATAAGGGTAAAGCTGCTATTGTAGCTTCTGATGTTGATAACGCCTCTGATGTGGGAGAAGAGGTTCTTCGGCCTTCGCGCTTGCGTGATCCCAGGAGAAGTCGTAGTAGAGGTAGATCCTGCAATAGAGGGAGGACCTCCAATAGCCTTTCCAGGCCCCCTATCCAGAAGGATGCTGGTACCTCTCGGGCTGCAGGGGACTTAGTCACTCAGAATCCTAAGCCTCCTCGCCTCAACACCAGTAGAAGCAAGAGCCGACTCAAGGTCACGCCTTCCGCAAATCAAAGGCTTAGGTCGTGGGCTAATGTAGCCAAGGTTGTCAACACGGGTTACAAACTCAAACATTTACCGCCGGTAGAGGTGGATGGGGAGATGATCGTAGACATTCCTCCAGAGGTTGAGGAGGAACAACATCCAATGTGGAAAAGCTGCATTGTTGGGTATTATTTGGGCAAAAAGATACATTTTAAAGCCACTGAAGAAGCTGTCAAGAAAGCCTGGGGTACATAGCTTGTTGATGTGCGCCTTCATGAGGATGGATTCTATTTTTTTCACATCCCTGATGATTCGTTTAGAAGAAACGTGCTGGAAAGAGGCCCCATCTCTATCTTCAACAGTACAATGGTGCTGCAACAATGGCACGCGGATATAAAACTCACTAAAGATATTCACCAAACCTTTCCTATCTGGGTAAAATTGCGCAGCATACCATTCTCCCTGTGGTCTCCTTCTGGTCTAGGCTATATTGCGAGTGCTGTAGGGAAGGCGCTATATGTTGATGAACAGACAGACACTATGAGGAGAATCTCCTATGCCCGTGTTTGTGTGGAAATTAAAGCTGGTCACCCTCTCCCTGAGATTGTCAAAGTGAGGTGGAAAGGTGAACTCCTCAGCGTTGGGGTGGAATATGAATGGAGACCGCTTTCTTGCGACACATGCGGCAATTTTGGACACAAAGTTGGTGCCTCTGGCTTCCCATGTGCACAACTTTCTCAGCCTTTCGCTCTAAAGCCTGGGGTCACCTCTGTAAACCCCCAGCTCGATAGCGGTTGGAAACAGGTGAAAGGGCGAAACAGACGTCCACCTTCTTCAACCTCTGAACAGCATGCTGAACCCTCTAGCACTAATATCCAACCAGATATAGACACACCCACCTTGCCACTTCACCTTACGGGAACCTCTGAAAAGGACTTGCCGCCTCATTCTAGTGGTGCTGTTGTGGTCGAGCCACTGGTGCTGTCTGCTCCTCAACAGAATCCCATCCCTGCTGTGATCAAACCCTCGGCTCCTCAACCTTCTAACCCCGCCCCTCCCATTGAAGATTCTGTTCCCCTGAACCAGGGATCCTCCAGTGTAGCTGCTGTGCCACTAGACACCCCCTTGGTTAATCCCAACCACAGTCCTCCTGCTGGCATGGACTCACCCCCACTGATTCAGTGTTCCCCTTCTGCAGCAGGTTTACCTAGGGAGACCTCCTCCTTCAACCTACAGCAGTGTTTCACCTCACCTACCCTACAAAATGCAGTGAAAGCTCAATCTCCATGGGCTGCTGATCACACTGATACATCTACTGCTCAACCCTCTGCTATGGATGCTGCTTGGGCATTGCTCTCCCAGACTAACCATCCGGCCACTTTGAAGTTCCTTCAAGCCGTTGTGGCAGCATCTTCTCAGTCACAGAGTAACCTGGTGAAGGTACTAATCGATAGTGACTCAACAACCCCTCCTATGACTGCCTTGCACTCCTCTCGGCCCGGGACTCCCCAGACCATCTTGCCTGCTAGTGCCCTAGTTACGGAACAGAACCTCTGCATACCAGCCTCTTCTTCTCGAACCACCTCAGCTTACTCCTCTAGCTCAGACAAAGAGGAGGGTTCTGAGAACATCATTGCTAGTGATATTGAGGAGGACTTTCCTGTTATATCCCCACCACACACTAGATCTCGTTCGACGGTCATTGGTCTTCCAAAAACTCACCAAGTTACCTCAATGGCCGAAGCATTGGATGAGGTCCTTCCGCCGGACCTACATTGTAACGATACCACTCGCGGTGGAGATGTTATCCCAACTTCTTCGAAAGCTAACTCCCGGAAGCCTAAGAAGAAGGCCAGCAAAAAGAGATGACTTCAGACTGCTGCTGCCATGGAACGGGAGGTCCTCCATTCCAGTTGCCTGCACAGATGCTGTTCCTTCCTGGCGGGACCAGCTTTGATTTTGGCTAGGCGTTAGTCATACTAGTCTGGCCGTTTGTTTGGCCTTTTTAGTACCTTGTTGACCTCTCTATTACTAGCCCTCGTCTTGGGTGGTTTTTACGACCGGTTCATCGTTGAACTCTCCGTGTCACCCTGTGTGCCATTTTGAGTTCATGGATTTTGTGTCCGGTAATTTTTGTATCTAGCTTTTTGAAAGATCAATACATACTTACCTTACCAAAAAAAAAAAAAAGATTTTGGATAAATATGTTACGATGGGCATAATTTAGGATTTTTGATGTATTTTTCCTTAATATGAAGCATGAATAAATGGTTAAAATTCTAAGAGCATCAAATTAAAAAAAAAATTGTATTTTTTTTTTTTTTTGCTTTTTAAGGATTTCAAAATAACATTTTTGTATTGGCAAGAAAATCATGAACAACTTTTTAAAAGTTACCTCGAATGGGCTTTCACTGCATTATTGAAAACTCATTGGACCATGCAGAATAAGTTGCTAATAATGACTTTAATGATGGAATCCCTTTGAAATGTTGTGTTGAACGATAGAATCAGTTTGAATTCAAGATTATCCAATCAAATCTTTATATTGAAATTCCATATCCGCTATGCAATTTATACAAATGTTAATATTTAACACAGTAATTCCAGCTAACAATTTATGGGCTTTTCAATTAAGTTTAATATTCTTCTGAAAATAATGTCCTTTTGGAAAGAAAGAATGCCGGGATGCACATTGAAAAGATCAAAAGGAGATCATTTGTAAAGACGATGCTCTTAGGAAGAGCTCCATCTTCATCCTTCTCAGATTTAGGTCTAGGATTTACTGTTCGGCCCAACCATCATGTGAAACCCATCAACATCTTTGCTTCCTGGGCCTCACCGCCGCCTCATTCCCCCATTTCACTCGACCAAATCCAAGCTCTTCTCTCCGTTGCCAGCAAACCGTCGAGACTTCCTTGTGCTCCACCACGGTGATTCGCCGTGTCTTCCGGCGAGAGAACTCGGGACACTTACCCTTCTTACGACCCCCTACTCGACGATAGAAGCAAACATTCTCGATTCCTGCATGGGACACATCTGATCTTCCTCCATCCGGCTCGAATTGTATTTACTTACGAGGAGGCGTTTCCAGTTCACAAATTATTGGCCCTTTTCAACATCTCTCCATGACTCTCCCCCGTATCACCTTCACCGTCGACAATGGATAGCCACCAAACGGCTTCTTCGCTATAAGGCACTTTATATCATGGGTTACATGGATGATTTCACCTCTGCAACTACTTAATCGACATCGGTGGTACTCTTGATATCCTGGCATTCCGGCATAAAACGACTGATGGCTCACTCTTCCATTGAGACTGAGTATCGGGCCGTTGCCATTGTCGCTGCTGAACTTTGCTTGGGTGCAGTTCATTCTCTGTTGATTGTCCAACTCAGTTCTGATTCACAAAATTTTGGTTTGTTCTTTTCTCGTGAGACCACTCACTTGTTTTCCTACTCGCATCTCTCTCCTCTCCGTTTCCTCTGTGTTTGTCTGTGAACACGTGGGCGGCGTAAGTGTTTGAAATTTTGATTCCTTCTGTCCGCGATGAACTCATTTTGCTCCTTTTCCGAAATAAGGTGGTTTCAATTAAGGAGTTGTGCATTGGGCAAAAGAATTTCACATAAAAATTGTCCGTACATGTTCTTTAATTTGAAGTTGAGATAATCTAGTAGCTGTTTAAGTTGAAGCTTGTGATCTGATGCAGTGCTTCAATTAAAGTCTTATGAATCTGACATGGGTCTTGAAACTTTGCATGCTGACTGGCCAAATTGTATGCCTAGTAGTTATGCTATCTGCTTTCGCGTCCTGATGCTTGTCCTTCCTGCCTGAAATTAGGGAATGGTTTGACCTTGGCTTTGCATGTGCCTGTCTTTTAAAGGAAACCGAGTCCATATGACTTTGTTGATGGTGTGATTTTAGGTACTAACAGTCCAATTCGTGTTACTCCAAATTGCTGTCTGACATGATGTCTTTGGTGTTTATTTATCTATTCATTGGTGCAATGCGGTCTGGTGTTTTGATCTATCTTTCTTGGGTGCTCTGAATACGATAATTGCTTTCTTACTGTTCTAGTATCTTCCTGGAAGAATGTGGTGCTGCCATACACACTTCGCTCGACAGTGTGGTCTTTTTATATTCCAATTAGTGCAGATCCTGCAAGCATTAGAGCACTATTACACGGATGGGTCTCTCTCTCTCTCTGCTCCTCCAACGTCCATTTCCTCTGTTTCAAGCCTATATGGAAGGATGACAAATCTGAGAACAATCTGAGAAGATTACTGTAACTTATCTTTAGGTGCAAGAACGGTTTTTGCTTCTTTGTTCTACTGCCTAGTCATAAATGTTAATGCTGACATTGATGGCTCGCTTTTCTTTTGTCACACTAGGATTTTTTTTTTCCTGAATTTTATAAGCATTTTTGTCCATGCTTTTGCTGGATCTGTAGTTTTCCCTTTCTTGCCATCAAGCGTGTTTATGCAAATATTTATGCCTGTTCTAATGCATTCTAGGAATTAGCTTAACAAAAGACCAGTGGTCAGCTTTGAGGTGTGGTCTCCCTACAATAGAGGAAGCTATTAAAAAAAGATGCTCGTGTAAAAAATGCTGAACAGAGATGGATGAATGACGGAATACATTTGCAGTCGCAACATATTGAGTTCTCTGTCAGATGATCTCTTCTGCAAGTACCCACAGAAAAGTCACAGTGCAAAAGATCTGGGGGAACGGCTGAGGCTAGTTTATCTTTATGAAGAATTTGGGACTAAGAGATTGTAAGTCAAAAGGTATATTGAATTTGAGATGGTTGATGGTAAATCAGTCATTGAGCAAGTCCAAGTTGAACAGCATGGCGGATTCAATTGTGGCTGCTGGAATTTCCGTAGATGAGAATTTCCATGTCGGTGGGAGATTGATTGTCCCCCAACAATGTAACATTTCCTTTGACAACTCTGTTCTGTAAATGTATACCAAAGAAGGATCCGTTCATCCACTTGATGTGCATTGTGTGACAAATCTAAATCTGTGGAGCACCTTATTCTCATGTGTGATTGAAGTAGAGCTGTCTCGTTTAGTTATTGTATTGAGTGTCATTGCAAATTGTGAATTGAGCCTTCTCTGAATTCATTTAAGAGTGTTTATGATATCTATTCCCCGATGCCAAACGTCTCCTTTGTGCGGTATTAATTTAAAGTGCAAGATCTGTTTGATCGTGCTTGAAAACAGGGAGTGATTGATGCATCCGGTGTAATCAAGCTCGTATTATCTAACCTAAATTCCCAACTGTTTATGTACAATAAGTCACCAACTAATTTCACATTCCTAACTCTTATTTGAATTAGCCACCAAAGTTTGTTCTTTTAAATCACTGACTTTCTTAGAAAAGTTCTCTTATTATTTATCAAATTTATTGCCTGACCCTTTAAAAAAAATTAAAAAAAAAAAGACCCGACCCCAACCAAAGCGAACCGACCCGTTTGTTTTGTTTAATTCATTTTCGGTTTGGGTTTGTGTCGGGGCGGGCAACAAACACCCCTACCCTTCCCTACCCATTGACACCCCTCACTACTATCACCGAAAAGTATGGGGTGATAGAGCCCTGCCTCTCCCCTTCTTGCCACTGATATGTAGTAAGATCTGGACCGGTGGTCAACGTATTCTCCTCCTCCTGGTCTGAATCGGGAACAGAAATTTTAATCCTGATAACTTTGTCGTTCAAGCGATATGAAGCCATGAAAGTGTGGAGTACTTCTTAGTAGGGAGCAACTTAAAACAGTTTCTAAAACTTGAGAATTAACGCGAACATGTTTCGATACTTCACTGCAAAAACTATGTAACGTGTCCGATTGATGTTAACTGGGAGGGAATGGGGCTTTGTTATAATGCTGCTTCATTTTTTTTCTTTCCCCTTGTGGCTACCCTCTCGACGTGAAACTAAAGAGAGCTAACGGATTGTTAGGCGGGTGCAAATAGTGCACTCGGGAGGTGGCATTCACATTTCGCGAGGACTCTTCCCAGCCCTATGGATAACAACTTAGAATTTTCATTTATAATTTGATTGAATGAGACTAGAATTGCACTAATCTTTTACTAGGTCAGTTAGGAGCCTAAGTAAGCATTAGAGCTCACTTTACCTCAGCTATCCAGAGCATTGGATACATGGACTTGGTTACATTTCATTAAACTAACGCCCGTAAATTAGTACCTTTTTTCTTTTAGTAAACGCTAAGTTCATGCAATCTTTTCCCATATTTATTACTAAACATGCAAATCCATGTGGTCAAGAATAAGTGTGTGCAAATTGTTAAAATATGTCTTGAACGAAACCCGACTCGAGATATATATTGCAAGAATGTCCAGATTATTAAAGAAAAGAACGAAAGTCCAACATCGATATCTGACTCATATTTTCTAGCATATTTGAATATTCCATGTTGAACTTGGGATCTTTCCTTCAAGTCTGACTTTGGGTCAAAAACGATAAAAGGAAATAAATTCTTGTTAGTCGGTCCAAGAGATATCAAAAAGGAAATTGAAAGATATCAAATCTTCACTTGGATTCGGAAAGGGGCTTCACATGGACTTGTATATATATTTTCATGGGTTGTTGATTTGCAAAGATGCGAAGTTGAGATATAGAATAAACTCATTCGTGAGTTTTGGGGTTTCACTCAACTGCATGAAGAGATATTGAAGCGCTGTCTCGTCTTCGAGTGCTTGGGAGGGTTATCTCTGTGGATTTTGTTCGTGATATTACATCAAAGGTTCAAGTGTTGAAACCGATTAAATTCTTGTGTGTTTGAGTGACTCGAGTATGGTTTGTAATATCTAAGTATCGCTTGATCTATAATAGAATTCGTTCTCGCTCTCCCCGTGGATATATGTCTCTACGACCGAACTACGTACATCGGGTGTTCGATCGGGTGTTCAATTTATTTTTCTTATTCTGTACATAGTTGAAGCAAATGTGCAAAAACCTAATCCATATTGGACAACATTAATATAATGCCTTGTTGTTACGCTCAAGGACAGATCCTTGTTTCGCACAATCTTAAATACAATCCCTATTTCCGTGAATCGTACGATTTATCCATCTAAATCAAGCCCTCGAATGAGTCCTTCGGGGCAAAAAATTTAGTTGTCGACATCCCCCTATAAATTTTGTTAATGTCACAAAAACCGGTGAGCAACTTGCTGCAAGCTCAAAACATTACAGTTCAAAGAAGCCACCAGTGATGTAGATAGCAACAGCAGAGACATTAGGTCATCTTCCCCGCATAGACCTTTTGATCTTTGAGACAATTAGATTAATACTACCCTAAGGATATAGATTATATTAGATTCAGCAAAACTTACTTTCTCAAAATTTTAGAGTATGAAGCATCGGCATCATAAATTTCACAGAGCAACTTGGAAGACCATGGCCATTCAACAAGAATGCACGTAATTTTGGATTAACGCACTCTGCATCACAAGTCAAAAGGAAGGAGAGGAGAAGGAAAAGTTACTCAACCATGTCGGTAGCATGATGAGAAACCTGTTTTCGAAAGTGATTCTGAATTTCAATTGAAGGTGCAGGCATTTGGAAATATCTAGTTTGAGACGGAAAAAGTGGAAAAGCAAAAGGCATTGGAATCGAAATCACCAAGTTCGCTTCTTCTAGAATCACTTCCTCAGCAAGTTGTGACCGATTCGAAAGGAATGTTTGGCAAGCCAACACACATAATAGGTTGGTGCGAGTGGATCTCATAGTCTCGCCATAGTTAAGACAATCTTCTCTTCTTTGTCAAAGTTGATCCGCTTTCCTCTGCATCCGCTTCGGTTGAACTACATTCATCCATGGTGTCTATTGAGTGGCCTTCGTCTGGGTCTGTTTCCTCGGGAATCCAATTTGTTTCAATCGGGTGATGGTGTTGGAGCACAACCCCGCGATCATCCTCCTGTTTCTCGCATATTAGACGGAATCCACACTTTTTAACGCTTCCTCCCTTATTTCTGACGCAAACTTGGAATTGGCTCCATTCATCTCGCAGAAGATTCTCTATTCTTCGCAGCCGACCGCGTGGGAAATATTGAAGCCACACATGATCGGATTCCAGTGGAGCAAAGTGATATCTATCCTCAAAGCCATGCGGTTTCCCAAAGACACACGTTTCCACAGTCACCTTTTCGCCATTAACAAACAGTTGGATCTCAAATGCCGCACCGACCTCCGGTCCTGGAGCAAAACAGAGTGCTAGTCCTAAAAACTTGTCATACAAGTCCTTGGGAACCCAGAAACGCATGGACCCACCTTTACCGTGCAGAAAACATTCTGGAATCTCTCCTCCAGTTAGGAACATTTTGAGACTACTCTTCTTCGGGAGGCCCTATCATATCAAGCATTTATAGTTAGTGAGAGAGAGAGAGAGAGAGAGAGAGAGAGAGAGAGAGAGAGAGAGAGAGAGAGAGAGAGAGAGAGAGAGAGAGAGAGAGAGAGAGAGAGAGAGAGAGTCCGACCTCGAGTAATGATACATCAGCCATCTTGACCCCCTTGCGGAATAATTCACCACATGAAGACAGGTCGACCTCAAGGAAGTCGGACGAGAGACTCGACAAATCTGGGAGTTTTTGTAGGGATTTGCAACCATCTGCTCTTAGGACATGCATAGTTGATGGAAGCTGAGGAATCTCTTGTAGGTGCTGGCATTCCCCCACATCCAACCAATCTAAAGCAAGGTATTTTTTTATGGATGTTGGTAGATGAGTAAACTTGTTTTTTGGAAGTTCTAGGGTATGCAATTTGGGAAAACCGGAAGAGCTCTCAAGGAAGTCTACTTCTGATAGATTGCAGCCATCGAGTCCTAGTATCTCTAGATTTGGAAATCCTAAATGGCCATCGTGGTCGGTTGAATCCTCCAAGTTCTTTGGGAACGTGACCAAATTCGAGCAGCCTCCAAGCCATAAACACTCGAGATTCGGCAACTTATAAATACTCGACGGAAGCCTCGCAAGGTTTTTGCAATTGCCTAACTTCATCCACTTCACAGAGACAAGATTTTCAATTGATGTCGGGAGTTCTCTAATAGCCGTCCCTTGCGCTTGAAGATTTTCTAGATGTTCCATCTTTCCTAGAATATCGGGGAACTCCTCAAGTTTAGAGCAACCAGAGAGACTAAAGGTTTGAAGAGATTTTGTCTTGAGTTTGTTGGGAAAGATTCTAAGATTAGAGCACCTCTTTAGCAACAAAAATTTTAACTTGTCAAGATACCCGACGGATTGGTGAACCTCCACCAAGCTTTTGCACCCGTTAAGATTCAAGCTCTCCAGATTTGGAACCGATGATAGGTCCGGAACACTAGCCAGGGACTCACATCCACCGAAATTCATGGACGTCAAATTTTTAGAATTCTGCAAAAACATACCAGTGTAGTCATTAAGTTTCGCATGTAGTTATAGATATAAATGGGAAAGCCAATCATCACAAGGGCTTACCATAATTTTGCCTCCTAATTGTTTGATATGACTTCGCGGGACATCAATTACAACAAGTTTCTTTGGACCACAGCCAAATTCTAGATCCGGTGCATTGGGCCATTTAAGCCATCTTAGCTCGTTAGGGAGACGAACAGGACCTTGTGAAGAGATATGCACTCTGGACAAAATAACCATTCTCAACCTTTTCAAGTTTGCAAAAGCACGAGGACTAATAGTTATCTCCTTTTTTTCGGGTGAGTCCAATACTATGGCCTTTACTGCTCTCGTTCCCTATTCATATAGGAGGAAATGCGGTGGTCACGTAAAATTTCAATGAGATTGACATTGATTGTTCAAATCAGAGTAATCCAAAATGTGTGATATAGCAAACTTTACATAAACAAAATTTACCGTGTCTTCACATAGAATTTCCACGACATCTTCAAAAATCCATAATCTACTGCGTTTCCCAGGATCATCGGGGCATTCTTGATTAACAATATCCTTACCCATCAACTGAATTAAATCATGCATTTGCGGGGTCCCATGCTTATTTGTTATCAAGGACCGCTCAATGAGAACTTCTATTCCTATAGTTGATTCAAAACCGCAGCCGTCAAGGACTTCCTTGATGTATTCTATACCTTTCCCCTTAAAGAAGCAAGCAATATCGAGGAAAATCTCCTTCGTATTGTGGTCCAATCCATCAAAGCTTATCTTGAGAACTTGATTGATTGTCTGGTCGGGACTTTTGGAGAGGTTGTGCAGTGCACTTTCCCATGCAGGTTCCTCTCTTCCACATAAGAATGAGCCGAACACTCGGAGGGCTAACGGAAGACCTTTCGCATAATGCACTGCTCTATCTATGAGATCCCTTCTTATCTCAACTTTCTTGCTATTTTTGAAGGCATACCGACCAAAAAGGTCCTGTGCGTCATCATCATATAAAGTTTTAACTTCATAAACACAATTTATGCCATGAGAAGTCAACACATGTTTATCTCTTGATGTAACAATAATTCTACTTCCTTTGCCAAACCAACGGCCTTCTCCAGCTAACGCATTCGGTTGATCCAACTGGTCCACATCATCAAGAACCAGAAGAACCTTCTTGCAACAAAGTCTTTCCCGTATCAAAGGAATTCCTCCGTCCACAATATCTACCATCCAGTTTCCACGAGGAAAGATCTGTGATAGAAGTTTTTGTTGCAAAGAAACTAGACCATTGCTTTTGTTCGAAGTTTCTCTTACTTGCTCCAAAAAACAGGTACCCTGAAAATCTTTCTCAATATAATTATATAGGGCTTTAGCAATTGTGGTCTTCCCTATGCCTCCAGGTCCCCATAGACCTACCATGCGAACATCATCATCACCCGTCTCATTTTCTGACAATGATATCACTTGCTGGACTTGGGAATCTATTCCGACCGGATACGGAGCGACTTGTAAGGGTGCACGCTGGAGATGAATTGATAGTTCCTCTACGATGCGTTGTATGAGCTCCGCTTCACCTCCGATAAGCACTCAAAAGAAAGAGAAATATGTTTTAGCATGTCAAAGCCATGGCAGGACATCAACCTCTAACGTCATAACGACAATATTACAAGAGGATAAGCTAATAATGAGATGAAAAGAAATGCCACATTTGGGTGAACCTGCGCCCAGATCTGTAAAAGGAAAATTGCGAAGAGCCTGCGCCTCAAGACAATGATAACTCGAGTACTATGAACCACACTTTTTATCTAAGACAAAATTTTCCATTATCTACGACAGCGAGATAGCAAGAATCGAATTCAAAGAATCTGTTGGCTTGAGTTTTGGTTATTCGATTTTTGTGTCTACTGCCAAGTGTGTCTCCTCTTCGCGTCTTCAATCAAGAGACTGGTTTGGCAATATCCGTGTCTTTTCTATTCTCGGGCAATTAAGTTAATTATAGCATCTGTAATTAGTTTCTAAAATCAACATTTAGGGGCATGAAAGATGTTGATGTCTCGAATTTTTGGCAAGAGCAAATAAGTGCAAATAGGTTTGTGAAAAGTTTGGAACCCGGAGGATCAGTTGGACATTACAATTACAATGCTTTCGTGACGGGATTAGAGGTGCCTGGTCTCTAGACCATGCCAGATTGCCAACCACTGACCTGTAATGGCTACTGGCCTTGTACCCAGCCAGACAAGGCCGGAGACGATAAAAAAAAAATGAAATAAAAAGAAGGCATGAGAATGAGACCAGTTAAAAGGGATATATTGAGTTCATCAAAAGGAAAAAACATGCTTACCCCTTATGGAATTCCCACCCAGACAAGCTACCAGCATCGAGGAGAGCCTTCTTCCATCTCTTCACTTTCCCCGAATCCTTGCCAGACTTGGACTCATGCGTAGCCATGGCTTTTCTATAACTCTTTCTTGGTGTTCTCACTTCTCTGGGTTCCACTTTGTAAAACACGGGAAAGACCTCAAGGTCTCTTTGCTCCTTGCACTCCATAATTTTGGCTAACTCTTCCAAGCACCATGGTGAGGAAGCGTAGTTCTTGGTGAAAACGATAACCGCGATGCGCGATTCCTCAATCGCTTTCATAAGAACCGGGGATATTTGCTCTCCTTTCCTGAGCTCCCTGTTGTCCATGAAAGTGTGTATTCCGCTTTGATCGAGACCCGCACAGAGATGACCGAGAAAGGTGTCACGGACATCCATGCCTCTGAAGCTCAGGAACACATGGTAATACCTTTTCAGATTTGAAGAAGAAGAAGAAGAAGAAGAAGAAGCCATCGAAAGAGCTTATGGTTGATGTGCTTGCTTCCACAGGATGTTTCCCATCTGAATGAATGGGTTGCCAACCCCAAGCTTTCATGTGCGTATTTATTTGTTCTCGGACTTAAAGACTTTCTGGAATCACATGGACCATTTGGTGGATGCCAGCTCACGTCCCTTTTGCTTTAATTACTTTTTGGCCCTTTTCATGTTTCTCTCTTTCGCGGGTAAACTTGGATTTTTCCCGGAAATTTCGGTATAGCTGGAATGGTGGTGATTTCGTTGGGATGAGTTTTGTTGCGATGCGAATACCAAGTATCTGTGGCGCCCTAATAGTCAAAACATTGCGAAAAAAAGGCAAAGACTGACGATAGCATCTTCTCGATAGGTTTAAGATTAAAGGGAAATATTTTTCTCTCAATCGTATGTCCACACATCATCACTATATGTTTCGCATAAAGCACTTATTAATTAAACAATTGTATTGTCAGAAATAACCGACAGTATTATCAGACTATCGGAATAACAACTCACGTGATTAAATTGGCACAACTAAAATGTTTAGGACTAAATTGGCACCGTTGCAAGTGATTTAAAACTTTTCTCACACTTTTTATGGATATCTATAGCGCCTAATATCTATAAAATTGCAAAAAAAAAAAAAGGAAAATACCAACGATAGCATCTTTTGCAATTGTTGATCCTGTTATTATTGGTAAAATTATTATCTCAGTAAACCAATTCCTCTAATTTCCACAACTTCATATTTCATTCCATGTCTCGCAATGTCAACGGCCAAATTAAGGACCCCAGCAGCCCAACCCCCCTCACACAAGAAGAAGATTCCATATGATTTCTAATGGCTAATAATCAACACTAAAATTATATGGAGTTTTCCTAGCATCCACTCGCTCATGGATTACTGCTCACCATTGATCAAATGCTGCATTCATCTATTAAAAACTATCCACGTGAGTACTGGACAATCAAAGTTGATCGAAAGGACCGAATTAATACGGATCCGGTAAATTCAAAATTGAATTAGCATAATTTCAATAAATTTAAGATTTTTTTTTTCAGATAATTTTTCTTTCATTTATCGTCCTTGGATTCTTTATCGATCAGGTGATGTTTGTACGCGTATGTGGAATTTGCGTTCCATCTTTTGTCATTTCGTACCCAGCGGACTCCCAACTTTTCCCAAAAACCTAATGAACATCCGTGGGCCCATTCCTCCATTATTTGTGCACCTCTTCCACTTCTGTCAATTGCGTGGTAGCTTCGCATCACTCGTCGAGGAAAGAGCCGACCCTAAAACGCGTGAAGGAGGAGGCGGACCCCTAGAAGCAAATGAACGAAGAGGGGACTTTGACTTGTTCATGCACCCATGGCCGGTTAAATGAAAGAGGTTAATTATGCCCCGTTACAGTACATTCGCTCCGAACTTTTTTTTGTAACACTAAGACTTCAAATTATACTCATTGTGACATATTTACATTCCGTTACAATTCCATCCAAAATCGCTATAAAAATGTTGTCTTGTATCCAACGTGGCACGTTTGACCACAAGTGGCTCCAATGTGGCGCCACGCGAGCGCCACATTGCAAAAGAAAAAGAAAACAGTTACACTGTTTATTGTCTTCTCTAGTACTTCGTGAAGAACTGTTCGTCGCATTCATCGTCTTCTATCGCTTGGCTAAACTTCTCCAACGCTCTTGCTTCATTGCCCACTACTACTTAGACCTCCGTCGGTGCCACTTGAGTGTCATAACTTTCAATCGATCACTTAAGTGTCAATTTTTTTTAAAAAATATTGACTCAAGTGCCGAAAATCAAACGTGGCATAACACTTGTAGTTAACATTCTTAAAAAGTCAAATCTAATTTTTCATTACTCTATTATATTCAAAGCAAAGCTCATTTCAGTAGATTTAGATATAGTTCGATCGGGAGAGATTGGAAAGCAATTTCAACAGCAGCAAGTCATTTTCCAGCAACATCTTCGCCCTAACCTACTTCCTCTCCAACCAATCTAAGAAAATGGAGGAACTATGGGCTTAACTTTGATCCAATCGCGAGAAAAAGTGGAGAGACAGGCCCCGTTTGTTTCACAAAAAAAATATGACGTTTACGGAAAATGTTTTTCGGAAAGTCATTTTTCAAGAAACCAATGATATTTTCCGGTGTTTGTTGGATAAAAACAAGTGTTGATTCCTTATTTATTGGTAAAATTACTACCTAAGTAAATCAATTCATGTAACTTGAGCAACTTCATATTTCATCCCGTATCTCATAATGTCAGTGGGCAAATCAAGGACCACAGCAGCACAACCCCCTTCGCATGGGAAGAAGATTCCATATTATTTCTAATGGTCAACAATCGACACTACATAGATATGCATGACACGAACATACTTGGATCGAATATCATGATAAAATTATATGTAGTTTTTCTAGCACCTTCGGCTCGTGGATTACTCGCTGCTAAACTGAATTTGGGTACTAAAAACTAATAGGTGCAATGTGGATCTAGCTAATAAGATTTGGCGGAGCAATTGAGATTAGTTGATGTAATAGATCTCGAAATACTTGCTTGTCGCTAGTCGATGCTGCATTCAATTATCGGGAAAATTAACAAAGTAGTTCTAAAATTACAATTATGTCAATTCAATCTTAAACCTTCTTTGTCTTGCCATTCAGTCTTAAATCCTTTTCATTGTGTCGGTTTAGTCCTTCTGATTAACTCTGGCCAATTCATAATGATATTCTAATATATTTTCAAATTGTTTTTATTTATTTCTTTTTTCATTTTTTGGTTCTTCCCCACCTTCCTTCAGCTGGCGAGGTCGAAAATATAGAAATTGGTTGTTCAAAATTTTATTACAAATTGTCCATGTCGGTGCCGGCCGACCAAATACTAGAAGGATTGAATTAGCACAAATAAAAAAGGCTTAGGACTGAATTTGCAATGAAGAAAGATTTATGACTAAAGTAGCACAATTATGATAAGCTTATGACTTCTTCTTTTTTTGACAATTTTCGCATCATATATCGTCGTTGAAATTCTTCATCAATCATGTGATGTTTGTATTCATTTGTGGAATTTCTGATTCATCTTTTTATCATTTCGTACCCGGGGGACTCTAACTGATTCCAAAACCTAATGAACATACGTAAGTCCATTCCTCCATCATTTGTAGACCTCTTCCACTTTTATTTGGGGGCTACCGACAATTGCGGAGCAGCAGATAGCTCATGAAAGCAAGACGCTAAAGGATCAAATGTTCAAACACTAAACGATTCGATTGATCTTATCGATACTTTAAGAGCTCGATTTTTCAATGATTAACACTGTCAAGAACCGACCCCAAAACGCATGAAGGATTTGGTGGATCCCCGGCAATAAGTGAACAGAGAGGGGAGCTTCCTGAGTCAATGCGTGCCATTTGCGTTGCAGCGCTTGACTTTGACTTGTTCATTTAAGTGAAATAAAGACTCCGAACATTAGCTCCCAAATATCATTAACTCATTGGTGATACAGTAAAGGCAAAAAAAAAAAACCATGAAAAAGGTTAAATATGTCCAACTTCAGCACATTTTCCCTTATTTCTTTTTACACTAAAAACTCCAAACTATACCCATTGTGACATATTTACCATTCATTACAATTCCATCCAAATTCATCGTTAAAAAGATGACGCGGATCCAACGTGGCCTTTTTGAGGACAAGTGGCTCTAATGTGGCGCAACGCGAGCGCCATCATGAAAAAGGTTAATTATGTCCAACTTCAGCACATTTTCCCTTATTTCTTTTTACACTAAAAACTCCAAACTATACCCATTGTGACATATTTACCATTCATTACAATTCCATCCGAATTCATCGTTAAAAAGATTACGCGGATCCAACAGGGCACTTTTGAGGACAAGTGGCTCTAATGTGGCGCAATGCGAGCGCCATCTCCAAAAAAAAAAACCGAAAAAAGAAAACAATTGCACTGTTCATCATCTTCTTCAATACTTCGTGAAGAACTGCTCATTGCATTGATCGTCTTCAATCGCTTGGCTAAACTCCTCTAATGCTCTTGCTTTGTTGCCCATTCCTACCTAGACCTCCATCGGTTCTTTCCCATCATCCACGAGTTTCATTATTTTTAGCAAACGTTTACTTAAGTGCCATAATTTTCAATCGATCACTTAGGTGCAAAATTTTTTTAAGAACGTGCACTCAAGTGCCAAAAATTTGACATGGCATACGATTTGTGGTGAACATTTTTTAAAAGTTATACCACTCAAGTGATCGATTAGAATATTATATGACACTTAATTGAACGGAAAAAAAAAGTTATGATACTCAAGTAAGTGTAGAACAAAAATTATGTCACTCTAGTGATTGAAAAAAAAATTATGACATTCAAGAGAGCGCCGTCGAATGTTATGGTACTTGTGGTATTTTTATCCCTCATGTATAAATAATATATTTAGAGTGTATGACAATTTTTCCTTAAATTGCATAAATTTTTAAATAATTTCACTCATTTAATAAAAGTTAATCTTATTTTTAATATTCTGTATTTTGTTGCACCCGCTGACACATTAATCTACGTTATGAAACAATCTAAATGGGTTTGCAATTTCTTAGATCGTACATGAAACTGGACCATCAGAAATAATGTTATGGGTTCCTACCAATCTAAGAAAATGGATTACCTTTGATCCAATTGTGAGAAAAAGTGGAGCCACTAAGCACGGCTAACTGGCCTTTCCTCACCTAAATCACAGATGTGGCCTCACCATCGATACCCGATCCCTCAATCACCTAGCGCCTTAATCTGCGGTCTCTCCTCGCCTTCCATACACTCTCGGCCTCCGAGGACGAGCCGATGGCTTGCCAAATCATCGACCTGATCGTCCTTCTGTCGGATTCCAGGGTCGGATCGGCATTGGCTGGTGAGGTCGCGACTCGGGCTTTGGGACTGCTGTGTTCTCACGTGCTAGGGTGGAGTCGACGCCAAGTTTATGTGGTAAGCGCAACTTGGCGAATTTGATGTCGTTATTGTTCGGGTTCTTTTGGCTTGTGATGAGAAAACGACGAAAAGGGATGTTGATTGTCCAACTCAGTTCTGATTCACAAAATCTTGGTTTATTCTTTTCTCGTGAGACCATTCACTTGTTTTCCTGCTCGCATCTCTCTCCTCTCTGTTTCCTCTGTGTTTGTGTGTGAACGCGTGGGCGGCGTAAGTGTTTGAAATTTTGATTCCTTCTGTCCGCGATGAACTCATTTTGCTCCTTTTCCGAAAGATAAGGTGGTTTCAATTAAGGAGTTGTGCATTGGGCGATAGAATTTCACATAAAAAATTGTCCGTACATGTTCTTTAATTTGAAGTTGAGATAATCTAGTAGCTGTTTAAGTTGAAGCTTGTGATCTGATGCAGTGCTTCAATTAAAGTCTTATGAATCTGACATGGGCCTTGAATCTTTGCAGGCTGACTGGCCAAATTGTATGCCTAGTAGTGATGCTATCTGCTTTCGCGTCCTGATGCTTGTCCTTCCTGCCTGAAATTAGGGAATGGTTTGACCTTGGCTTTGCATGTGCCTGTCTTTTAAAGGAAACCGAGTCCATATGACTTTGTTGATGGTGTGATCTTAGGTACTAACAATCCAATTCGTGTTACTCCAAATTGCTGTCTAACATGATGTCTTTGGTGTTTGTTTTATCTATTCCTTGGCGCAATGCGGTCTGGTGCTTTGATCTGTCCTTCTTGGGTGCTCTGAATACGATAATTGCTTTCTTACTGTTTTAGTTTCTTCATGGAAGAATGTGGTGCTGCCATACACACTTCGCTCGACAGTGTAGTCTTTTTATATTCCAATTAGTGCAAATCCTGCAAGCATTAGAGCACTGTTACACGGATGGGTCTCTCTCTCTCTGCTCCTCCAATGTCCATTTCCTCTGTTTCAAGCCTATATGGAAGGATGACACATCCGAGAAGATTACTGTAGCTTATCTTTAGGTGCAAGAACGGTTTTTGCTTCTTTGTTCTACTGCCTAGTCATAAATGTTATTGCTGACATTGACGGCTCACTTTTTTTTTGTCACACTAGAATTTTTTTTTTCCCTGAATTTTATAAGCTTTTTTGTCCATGCTTTTGCTGGATCTGTAGTTTTCCTTTTCTTGCCATCAAGCGTGTTTATGCAAATATTTATGCCTGTTCTAATGCATTCTAGGAATTAGCTTAACAAAAGACCAGTGGTCAGCTTTGAGGTGTGGTCTCCCTACAATAGAGGAAGCTATTAAAAAAAGATGCTCGTGTAAAAAATGCTGAACAGAGATGGATGAATGACGGAATACATTTGCAATCGCAACATATTGAGTTCTTTGTCAAATGATTTCTTCTGCAAGTACCCACAGAAAAGTCACAGTGCAAAAGATCTAGGGGAACGGCTGAGGCTAGTTTATCTTTATGAAGAATTTGGGACTAAGAGATTGCAAGTCAAAAGGTATATTGAATTTGAGATGGTTGATGGTAAATCAGTCATTGAGCAAGTCCAAGTTGAACAGCATGGCGGATTCAATTGTGGCTGCTGGAATTTTCGTAGATGAGAATTTTCATGTTAGTGGGAGATTGATTGTCCCCCAACAATGTAACATTTCCTTTGACAACTCTGTTCTGTAAATGTATACCGAAGAAGGATCCGTTCATCCACTTGATGTGCATTGTGTGACAAATCTGAATCTGTGGAGCACCTTATTCTCATGTGTGATTGGAGTAGAGCTATCTCGTTTAGTTATTGTATTAAGAGTCATTGCAAATTGTGAATTGAGCCTTCGCTGAATTCATTTAAGAGTGTTTATGATATATATTCCGCGGTGCCAAATGTCTCCTTTGTCTGGTATTAATTTAAAGTGCATTATCTGTTTGATTGTGCTTGAAAACAGGGAGTGATTGATGCATCCGGTGTAATCAAGCTCGTATTATCTAACCTAAATTCCCCACTATTTATGTACAATAAGTCACCAACTAATTTCGCATTGCTAACTCTTATTTGAATTAGCCACCAAAGTTTGTTCTTTTAAATTACTAACTTTTCTTTGAAAAGTTCTCTTATTATTTATCAAATTTATTGCCTGACCTTTAAAAAAAAAAAAAAATGGACCCGACCCGAACCGAACCAACCTGACCCTACCCGTTTTGTTTTGTTTAGTTCTTTTTCGGCTCGGGTCAGTGTTGGGGCGGGCAACAAAAACCCCTACCCTACCCATTGGCACCCCTCACCACTATCACTGGAAGTATGCAGTGATAAAGCCCTACCTCTCTCCTTCTTGCCATTGACATGCAGTAGGATCTAGATAGGTAGTCAACCTCTCCCCCTCCTCCTGGTCTGAATCGGGAATAGAAATTTTAATCCTGGTAACTTGTCGTTCAAGCGATATGAAGCCATGAAAGTATGGAGTACTCCTCAGCAGGGAGCAACTTAAAACAGTTTCTAAAACTTGAGAATTAATGCGGACATGATCCGACGCTTCACTGCAATAGCTATTTAACGTGTCCGATTGATGTTAACTGGGAGGGAATGGGGCTTTGTTATAATGCTGCTTCATTTTTTCTCTTTCCCTTGTGGCTACCCTCTCGGCGTGAAACTAGAGAGAGCTAGCGGATTGTTAGGCGGGTGCAAATAGTGCACTCGGGAGGTGGCACTCACATTTTGCGAGAACTCTTCCCAGCCCTATGGACAACAACTTAGAATTTTCATTTATAATTTGAATGAATGATACTAGAATTGCACTAATCTTTTACTAGGCCAGTTAGGAGCCTAAGTAAGCATTAGAGCTCACTTTACCTCAGCTATCCAGAGTATTGGATACATGGAGTTGGTTACATTTCATTAAACTAACGCCCATAAATTAGTACCTTTTTTCTTTTAGTAAACACTAAGTTCATGCAATCTTTTCCGATATTTATTACTAAACATGCAAATATGGCCAGGAATAAGTGTGTGCAAACTGTTAAACTATGTCTTGAACGAAACCCGACTCGAGATATATATTGCAGGAATGTCCAAGCTATTAAAGAAAAGAACGAAAGTCCAACATCGATATCTGACTCATATTTTCTAGCATATTTGAATATGCCATGTTGAACTTGGGATCTTTCCTTCAAGTCTGACTTTGGGTCAGAAACGATAAAAGGAAATAAATTCTTGTTAGTCGGTCCAAGAGATATCGAAAAGGAAACTGAAAGATATCAAATCTTCACTTAGATTCGGAAAGGGGCTTCACATGGACTTGTATATATATTCTCATGGGTTGTTGATTTGCGCAGATGCGAAGTTGATATACAGAATAAACTCATTCGTGAGTTTTGGAGTTTCACTCAACTGCATGAAGAGATCTTGAAGCGCCGTCTCGTCTTTGAGTGCTTGGGAGGGTTATCTCTGTGGATTTTGTTCATGATATTACATCAAAGGTTCAAGTGTCGAAGCTGATTAAATTCTTGTGTGTTTGAGTGACTCGAGTGTGGTTTATAATATCAAAGTATCGCTTGATCCGCAATGGAATTCGTTGCTGCTCTCGCCGTGGACGTAGGTCTCTATGACCGAACTACGTACATCTGCTGTTCGATTTATTTTTCTTGTTCTGTACATAGTTGAAGCAAATGTGCAAAAACCTTATCCATATTGGACAATATTAATATAATGCCTCGTTGTTGAGCTTGAGGACAGATCCCCGTTTCGCGCAACATTAAATACAATCGCTATTTCCATGTACCGTACGGTTTATCCATCTAAATCCAGCCCTCGAATGAGTCCTTTGGGGCAAAAAATTTAGTTGTCGACATCCCCTATAAATTCTGTTAATGGCACAAAAACGGGTGAGCAACCTGCTGCAAGCTCAAAACATTACGATTAAAGAAGCCACCAGTTATGACACGAGACTTTGTACCCACCCGATGCAATCTGAATGGCAACAGCAGAGACATTAAGTCATCTTCCCCGCATAGACCTTTGATCTTTGAGACAATTAGATTAATACTACCCTAAGGATATAGATTATATTAGATGCAGCAGAACTTACTTTCTAAAAATTTTAGGGTAGGAAGCAGTGGCATCATTAAATTTCACAGAGCAACTTGGAAGACCATGGCCGTTCAACAAGAATCCACATCATTTTGGATTAACGCACTCTGCATCACAAATCAAAAGGAAGGAGAGGAGAAGGAAAAGTTACTCAACCATGTCAGTAACATGATGAGAAACCTGTTTTCGAAAGTACTTCTGAATTTCAATTGAAGGTGCAGACATTTGAAAATTTCTGGTAGAGATGGAAAATGGGGAAAAGCAAACGGCATTGAAATCGAAATCACCACGTTCGCTTCTTCTAGAATCACTTCCTCAGCAAGTTGTGACCGATTCGAAAGGAATGTTTGGCAAGCCAACACACATAATAGGTCGGTGCGAGTGGATCCCATACTCTCGCCATAGTTGAGACAATCTTCTCTTCTTTGTCAAAGTTGATATGCTTTCCTCTGCATCTGTTTCGCTTGAACTATATTCTGGAATCTCTCCTCCAGTTAGGAACATTTTGACACTACTCTTCTTCGGGAGGCCCTATCATGTCAAGCATTTAAAGTGAGAGAGAGAGAGAGAGAGAGAGAGAGAGAGAGAGAGAGAGAGAGAGAGAGAGAGAGAGAGAGAGAGAGAGAGAGAGAGAGTCTGACCTCGAGTAATGATACATCAGCCATCTTGAGCCCCTTGCGGAATAATTCACCACATGAAGACAGGTCGAAATCAAGGTAGTCGGACGAGAGTCTCGACGGGTCGAAATCAAGGTAGTCGGACGAGAGTCTCGACATATCCGGGAGCTTTTGTTGGGATTTGCAACCATTTGCTCTTAGGATACGCATATTTGATGGAAGCCGAGGAATCTCTTGTAGTTGCTTGTTTTGTGAAAGACATAGGGACCGCAATTTGGGAAAACTGGAAGAGCTCTCAAGGAAGTCTACCTCTGATAGATTGCAGCCACCGAGGTCTAGCGTCTCTAGATTTGGAAATCCTAAATGGCCATCGGGGTCGGTTGAATCCTCCAAGTTCTTTGGGAACATGACGAAATTCGAGCAGCACATAAGACTTAGACGCTCGAGCTTGTGCAACTTATAAATACTCGACGGAAGCCTCTCAAGGTTTTTACATTCGCATAAAAGCATGCACTTCATAGAGACAAGATTTTCAATTGATGTCGGGAGTTCTCTAATAGCCGTCGATTGCGGATAAAGTCCTTCTAGATGTTCCATCTTTCCAAGAAAATCGGGGAACTCCTCAAGTTTAGAGCAATCCTTGAGACTAAAGGTTTGAAGAGATTTTGTCTCGAGTTTGTTTGGAAGGATTCTAAGATTAGAGCAACTCTTTAGCGACAAAAATTTTAACTTGTGAAGATACCCGACAGATTGGTGAACCTCCACCAAGCTTTTGCACCCATCAAGATTCAAGCTCTGCAGATTTGGAACCGATGATAGGTCCGGAACACTAGCCAGGGACTTACATCCCCCGAAATTTATGGACGTCAACTTTTTAAACTTCTGCACAAACATACCAGTGTAGTCATTAAGTTCTGCATGTAGTTATAGATATAAAAGGGAAAGCCAATCATCACAAGCGCTTACCATAATTTTGCATCCAACTTGTTTGAAACGATTTTTCCGCAAATCAAGTCTAACAAGTTTTGGACAAGAGCCAAAATCCAGATCCGGGGCATTGTGCCATTCAAGGCATCTTAGCTCGTAAGGGAGATGTATAGGGTCATGTGAAGAGATAGGAACTTCAAGCAAAATGAGCATTCTCAACCTTTTCATGTTCGTAAAAGCAAGAGGGCTAATAATTATCTCTTCCGGATCGGGCGAGTCCAATACTATGGCCTTTACTTCATTTGTTTCCTATCCATAAGAAAGCAAATTGAGCGGTCACAAAAAACTTCCATAACCGTTCAAATTAGAGTAAAACAAAAAACTGACTCGTAGAAACAGTGGCATAAGTAAAATTTACCGTTTCATCTCTTAGAATGTCCGAAACATCTTCGAAAAGCCATAATCTACTGCGCTTCCTAGGATCACTGCGGCATTCCTGAATAACAATATCCTTACCCATCAACCGAATTAAATCATGCATTTGCAGGTACCCATTCTCATTTTTTATCAAGGAGCGCTCGATGAGAATTTCTATTCGTATAGTTGATTCAAAACCGCAGCTGTCAAGGACTTCCTTGATGTATTCTATTCTTTTCCCCTTAAAGAAGCAAGCAATATCGAGGAAAATCTCCTTTGCATTGTCGTCCAATCCATCGACACTTATCTTGAGAACTCCATTGATGTCCTGGTGGGGACTTTTGGCGAACTCGCGCAGTGCACTTTCCCATGCAGGTTCCTGTCTTCCACATAAGAATGAGCCGAACACTTCGAGGGCTAACGGAAGGCCTTTCGCGTAATGCACTGCTCTATCTATGAGATCCCTTCTTATCTCAACTTTCTTGCTATTTTTGAAGGCAAACCGACCAAAAAGGTCCTGTTCTTCATCATCATATAAAGTTTTAACTTCATAAACACAATTTATGCCATGAGAAGTCAGCAAATGTTTGTCTCTTGATGTAACAACAATTCTACTTCCTTGGCCAAACCAATGGCCTTCTCCAGCTAACGCACTCAGTTGATCCAACCGGTCTACATCATCAAGAACCAGAAGAACCTTCTTGCAACAAAGTCTTTCCCGTATCAAAGGAATTCCTCCGTCCACACTATATACCGTTAAGTTTCCATGAGGAAATATCTCGTGATGAAGTGTTTGTTGCAAAGAAACTAGACCATTGCTTTTGTTCGAAGTTTCTCTTACTTGCTCCAAAAAACAGGTACCCTGAAAATCTTTCTCAATATAATTATATAGGGCTTTAGCAATTGTGGTCTTCCCTATGCCTCCAGGTCCCCATAGACCTACCATGCGAACATCATCATCACCCGTCTCTTTTTCTGACAATGATATCACTTCCCGAACTCGGGAATCTATTCCGACCGGATACTTAGCGACATGTAAGGGTGCACGCTGTAGATGAATTGATAGTTCCTTTACGATGCGTTGTATGAGCTCCGCTTCATTTCTGATAAGCACTCAAAAGAAAGAGAAATATGTTTTAGCATGTCAAAGCAATGGCAGGAATCGACCTCTAACGTCATAAGGAAAATATTACAAGAGGATAAGCTAATAATGAGATGAAAAGAAATGCCACATTTGGGTGAACCTGCGCCAAGATCTGTTCAAGGAAAATTACGAAGAACCCACGCCTCAAGACAATGATAACTCTAGTACCATGAACCACACTTCCTTGTCTAAGACAAAATTTCTCATTATCTGCGACAACAAGAATCGAATTCGAAGAATCTGCTGGCTTGAAGTTTTGGTTATTCGATTTTTGTGTCTACTGTGAAGTGTGTCTCCGCTTCGTGTCTTCAATCAAGAGACCGGTTTGGCAATATCCGTGTCTTTTCTATTCTCGGGCAATTAAGTTAATTATAGCATCTGTAATTAGTTTCTAAAATCAACATTTATGTGCAAATAGGTTTGTGAAAAGTTTGGAACCCGGAGGATCAGTTGGACATTTCAAGGCATTCGGGGCGGGATTAGAGGTGCCTGGTCTCTAGACCAGGCCAGATTGCCAACCACTGCCCGTAATGGCTACTGGCCTCGTACCCAGCCAGATAAGGCCGGAGACGACAAAAAAAAAAATGAAATAAAAAGAAGGCATGAGAATGAGACCAGTTAAAAGGAATATATTGAGTTCATCAAAAGGAAAAAAAACAGGCTTACCCCTTATGGAATTCCCACCCAGACAAGCTACCTGCATCGAGGAGAGCCTTCTTCCATCTCTTCACTTTCCCCGAATCCTTGCCAGACTTGGACTCATGCGTAGCCATGGCTTTTCTATAACTCTTTCTTGGTGTTCTCACTTCTCTGGGTTCCACTTTATAAAACAGGGGAAAGACCTTAAGATCTCTTTGCTCCTTGCACTCCATAATTTTGGCTAACTCTTCCAAGCACCATGGCGAGGAAGCGTAGTTCTTGGTGAAAACGATGACCGCAATGCGCGATTCCTCGATCACTTTCATAAGTGCCGGGGATATTTGTTCTCCTTTCCTGAGCTCCTCACTGTCCACAAAAGTGTGTATTCCTCTTTGATCGAGACCGGCATAGAAATGACTGAGAAAGCTGTCACGGACATCGGGGCCTCTGAAGCTCAGGAACACATGGTAATACTTTTTCAGATTTGAAGAAGGAGAAGAAGAAGAAGCCATCAAAAGAGCTAACGGTTGATGTGCTTCCACAGAATGTTTACTATCTGATCGGGGTTCCCAACTCTAGCTCTCATGTACGTATTTATTTGTTCTTGGACTTAAAGACTTTCTGGAATCACGTGGGCCATTTGGTGGATGCCAGCTCACGTCCCTTTTGCTTTAATTACTTTTTGGCCCTTTTGCTGTTTCTCTCTTTCGCGGGTGAAATCGGATTTTTCCTGGAAATTTCGGTATAGATGGAATGGTGGTGATTTCGTTGGGATGAGTTTTGTTGCGAAGCGAATACCAAGTATCTGTGGCGCCATAATATTCAAAACATTGCAAAAAAGGGTAAAGACCGACGATATCATCTTCTCGGTAGGTTTAGCACTAAAAGAAAATATTTCTCTAACAGTACCATTAGAGACTGCACAATCTCAACTGTAAATCCACACATCTTAATTGCATGTTTGGAATAAAGCACTCATTGATTGAAAAATCGTGTGGTTAAAAATAAATGACGGTATTGTTAAACGGTTAGGGTAGTAGCTCACAGGACTAAATTGACGTAATTAAAAAGTTTAGAACTAAAATGATACCAATACTCTTTATGACTTTTCTAACGCTTTATGAATATCTATAGCGCCTAATAATTATAAAATTGCAAAAAAGAAAAAGACCAACGTTAGCATCTTATGGATACTATAGTGTGTGTGTGTGTGTGTTGGATAAAAACAAGTGTTGATCCTTTCGTTATTGGTAAAATTATTACCTCAGTAAACCAATTCCTATAATTTCCGCAACTTCATATTTCATTCCGTGTCTCGCAATGTCAACGGCCAAATGAAGGACCCCAGCAGCCCGACCCCCCTCACACAAGAAGAACATTCCATATGATTTCAAATGGCTAATAATCAACACTAAAATTATATGGAGTATTTCTAGCATCCACTCACTCATGGATTACTGCTCGCCATTGGTCAAATGTTACATTCATCTATTAAAAATTATCCATGTCAATGTTGGACGATCAAAGTTGATCGAAAGGACTGAATTAATACAAATCCAATAATTTCAAAATTGAATTAGCATAATAATTTCAATAAATTTAAGATTTTTTTTTCAGATAATTTTTCTTTCATTTATCGTCCTTGGATTCTTTATCGATCACGTGATGTTTGTACGCCTCTGTGGAATTTGCGCTCCATCTTTTGTCATTTCATACCCAGCGGACTCCCAACTTTTCCCATTCCTCCATTATTTGTGCACCTCTTCCACTTTTGTAAATTGCGTAGTAGCTTCGCATCACTCGTCGTGGAAAGAGCCGACCCTTAAACTCGTGAAGGACAAGGTGGACCCCTAGAAGCAAATGAACGGAGAGGGGACTTTGACTTGTTCATGCACCCATGGCCAGTTAAATGAAAGAGGTTAATTATGCCCGCTACGGTACGTTCGCTTCAAACTTTTTTTTTGCAACACTAAGACATCAAATTATACCTATTATGACATATTTACGCTCCGTTACAATTCCATCGAAAATCGCCATAAAAATGTTGACTTGGATCCAACGTGGTACTTTTGACCACAAGTGGCTCTAATGTGGCACCACGCGAGCGCCACATTGCAAAAGAAAATGAAAAAAGAAAACAGTTACATTGTTTATTGTCTTCTCTAGTACTTCTTGAAGAACTGTTCGTCGCATTCATCGTCTTCAATCGCTTGGCTAAACTTCTCTAATGCTCTTGCTTTATTACCCACTACTACCTGACCTCCGTCGGTACTTGCCCAACCATTCACGAGTTTCAAAACTTCTAAAAACTGTTCACTTGAGTGTCATAACTTTCAATCGATTATTTAAGTGCCAAATTTTTTAAAAAACATTGACTCACGTGCTGAAAATCAGACGTGATATAGCACTTGTAGTTAACATTCTTAAAAAGTTAAATCTAATTTTTCGTTACTCAAGTGTGCCAGAACATCACATGTGGGAACGCCTGCTCACTCCCCCTCCTTCACGTATGGGCAAGTCTCAATCGGCAAGGACGCAAATGCAAGTGGATGCAATTAACACGAAAATCCGCTTTTAACAAGCTGGAACCTTTTCGACCAAAATAAAAAACAAGCTGAAACCTTCCCTTTCTTCACATTAGGTCAACCGGATAAATTCATCCACCCATCTCCCTTGATGAATTAATTATTTCAACCACAAGTATCAATACGCATTGAATATTTTCCCACCTATAAGTGAGCTTTTTGGTTCTTCGTTTTGGTCGTCCTTACTCAAACTTGCTCTCTCTCTCTCTCCAACCCATATGCACGAGAGGAAAGGAAGTAGATAGAAAATGGCAAAATGACACAAATGATGCCTAAATTTTGACTCAATATGTAATGTAGTCCATGAACTTTTAATTTAATCAATATAACTTTAATCCAATGTGCAGTATGGTCATTGAAACATTATTTGCTTTAAGCCCTCATTTTGAGAAAGTGGCGGCACTTCATCCTTTAATTGAAATAAAATTAACTTTAAGCCCTTACACTTTAAAACCCTTATTTGAAATTGTTTGAGTTTGAAGTTCACTGTCGGTGGACGATATAATAGCCCCATAGGACTTATCAAGATAATGATAGAGTTGTACGGGGATCGAATATTTTGCAATTTTTAGTCTATCGAGATAATGATAGTTCGATCGGGTTAGATTGGAAAGGTGCAATTTCGACAGCAGCAAGTCATTTTCCAGCAAGATCTTCGCCCTAATCCTACTTCCTCTCCAACCAATCTAAGAAAATGGAGGAACTATGGGCTTACCTTTTATCCAATCGTGAGAAAAGTGGAGAGGCAGGCTCCATTTGTTTTACGAAAAAATATGACGTTTACGGAAAATGTTTTTCGGAAAGTCATTTTCCAAGAAAACAATAATATTTTCCGGTATTTGTTGGATAAAAACAAGTGTTGATTCCTTTGTTATTGGTAAAATTAATACCTAAGTAAATCAATTCCTGTAACTTGAGCAACTTCATATTTCATCCCATGTCTCATAATGTTAGTGGACAAATAAGGACCACAGCAGCGCAACCCCCTTTGCATGGGAAGAAGATTCCATATGATTTATAATGGCCAACAATCGACACTACATAGATATGCATGTTATGAACATACTTGGATCGAATATCATGATAAAATTATATGTAGTTTTTCTAGCATCCTTTGGATCGTGGATTACTGCTGCTAAATTGAATTTGGGTACTAAAAACTAATGGGTTCAATGTGGATCCGGCTAATAAGATCCGACGGCCAATTGAGATTAGTTTATGTAATAGATTCGGAAATACTTGCTCATCGCTATTTGACGCTGCATTCATTTATCGAGAAAATTTAAAAAAACAGTCCTAAAACTAAAATTGTGTCCATTCAATCTTAAACTTTTGTTTTCCAATTCAGTCATAAATCTTTTGCAATTGTATCAATTCGGTCCTTCCGATCAACTCTAGCCAATTCTTAATGATATTCTAATATATTTTCGAATTATTTTTATTTCTTTCTTTTTTTCTCTTTTTGTTTCTTCTCCTCCTTCCTTCGAAAAAATAGGAATTGGTTGGTCAAAATTTTATTAGAAATTGTCCACGTTAGCACGGGTCGGCCAGACGAAAAAGACTAAATTGACACAAACGAAAAATGTTTAAGATTGAATATGGAAGAAAAAAAATATTTAAGATTAAATTAGCATAATTATGATAAGCTTATGACTTCTTTTATATATATATAATTTTCGCATCATATACTGTCTTAAAATTCTTCACCAACCACGTGATGTCTGTACTCGTTTGTGGAATTTGTGATTCACCTTTTTATCATTTCGTACGGCGGACTCCAACTGATTCCAAAACCTAATGAACATACGTGGGTCCGTTCTTCCATCATTTGGGGCCCTCTCCCACTTTTATGTGGGGTCTACCGACAATTGCGGAGCAGCAGATAGCTCGCGAAAGCAAAAGACGATGAAGGTTTTAACTCATCTAATGTCAAAATACTAAACGATTCGATTGATCTCATCCATACTTTAAGAGCTCGATTTTTCAATGATTAACACTGTCAAGAACCGACCTCAAAACGCGTGAAGGATTTGGTGGATCCCCGGAAGTAAGTGAACATAGAGGGGAGCTTCCTGAGCCAATGCGTGCCATTTGCGTTGCAATGCATGCCATTTGCGTTGCCGTGCTTGACTTTGACTTGTTCATTTAAATAAATTAAAGACACCGAACATTAGCTCCCAAATATCATTAACTCATTGATGATACAGTAAAGGAAAAAAAACCATAAAAGGTTATTATTAATGATAATGATATTTAGGAGCTATGTCCACATATTTACCCTTATTATTATTATTTTACACTAAAATCTCCAATGAGTTAATGATATTTGGGAGTTATGTTCGAAATCTTTTTTCATTCAAATGACCATGGGTTTTGGGGTCGAGCAACGCAATGCAAATGACACGCATGACTCGAGAATCTTTCCCTCTTTGTTCATTTACTCCCATGGATCAACCTCATCCTTCACGCGTTTTGAGGTCGGCTCTCTCATCGACAAGTGATGCGAAACTACATAGGCACAAACACTTGATTCGATTAGATCGATCGAATCACGAACAGGGAGTAAATGTTGACTCGGTTCTTAACAGCGTTATCATTCAACAATCGAATCTTTTAAAGGTGTGGATGAGAGCAATCGAATCATCTAGTTTTTGTACGTATTTATTTGCTCTTGGAATTAAGACTTTCTGGAATCACGTGGGCCATCTGGTGGATGCCGTCTCACTTCCCTTTTGCTTTACTTACTTTTTGTCCCTTTTCCTGTTTCTCTTTTTCGCGGGTAAAAATAGGATTTTTCCCGGAAATTTCGGTACAGCTGGAATGGTGGTGATTTTGTTGGGACGAGCCTCGTTGTTGCGATGCGAATACCAAGTATCTGTGGCGCCCTAATATTCAACACATTGCGAAAAATGTAAAGACCGACCACAGCATCTTCTCGATAGGTTTAGGATTAAAAGAAAATACTTCTCTAACAGTATCATCAACCGTAGATCCACATATCATCACCGCATATTTTGCATAAAGCTCTCGTTCATTGAAAAATCATATGCTATCAGAAATAATTGACAATACTATCAGACTATTAGAGTAGCAACTCACAAGACTAAGTTAGCACAGTTAAAAATTTAGGAATAAATTGACACCAATGCAAGTGATTTAAGATTTTTCTAAAACTTTTCCCGAATATCCGTAGTGCCTAATATTCATAAAATAGCCAAAAAAAGAAGAAGGAAAAGACCAACGATGGCATCTTCTGGATACTAGAGTGTGTTTGTTGGATAAAAACAAATGTTGATCCCTTCATTTTTGGTCAAATTATTACGGGCTTTTTTTCAAAAATAGGCAAAAATTTTTTTATCAAATTATGTCAATTTTTTTTACTTACTTATTTGTGCCTCAGCAGGCGGTTTTTGCGTCGGACGGGCTCCATGCGGTAGTCACACCGCCGTACAGGCCCGGGAGCCCATGTGGCATTATTTTGTTTTTATTTCACAATTTTTAATTTCGTATTTTGTATTTATAACATTTGTATTGATAACATAATTATCAATAATTAATTGAAATTTTTATTAATAAATTAAAAAAAAACGTAATCTTCCATTTGCAGCGAACTTTCCAGTGAAGGAAATTAAAAAAAATGAAATTAAAAAAATGAAACCTTTCGGTTGATTACAGTAGCGAAATCTTCCATTTGCAGCGAGCTTGCCAATTGATTACGCGAAATCTTCCATTTCCATTTGATTATAGTAGCGATACAGAGGACGCGGAATCATTATATTCATTCCGCCATTAAATACTAAATTATTTATGAATTAATTGAATTAATTAATTAAAAAAATGAAATTTAAAAAAAAAAATACTGCCGCACGGGTTTAGGCTCGGGCCCGTGCAGCACTTGGGTTGCCGCAAGGGCCTCGTGCGGAAGCCAAACGCCGCCCTGGGACCTAAATCGGTAAATAAAAAAAAATTGATCTAATTTGGTAAAAAAAATTTTGACCCATTTTTGAAAAAAGCCCAATTATTACCTCTGTAAACCAATTCCTATAATTTCCACAACTTTATGTTTCATTCCGTGTCTCACAATGTCAATGGCCAAATTAAGGACCATAGCCCGATATATATATATATATATATATATATATATATATATATAGAGAGAGAGAGAGAGAGAGAGAGAGAGGATGGCGCAACCGAGGTTAGTTGATGTAATAAGTATCTGAAATGCTTGCTCATCGTTGGTTGATGCCGCATTCATTTATTAAAAATTATCCATGTCGGCGCTGGCCGATCAAAGTTGATCGAAAGAACCGAGTTAGCGTGAATGTAATAATTAAGGATTGAATTAACACTACTATAATAAATTTTAAATTATATATATTTTTCATTTGTCTTCCTTGGATTCTTTATCCATCACGTGATGTTTGTACTTTGTGTGTGGAATTTGCGGTTCATCTTTTATCATTTCCTAGTCGTGATTCGGTCGATCTAGTCGAATCACATGCTATGTAGCACCGACACGACGCGTGACATGGGACACGATACGATACGCCGACACGTTATTTCTAAAAAAATAGAGAATTCCGACACGTGGGACACATTATATATTAAATGTATATTTTTATATATACATAATAAATTATCATTTTTATCAACTCCAAAACCTCACAATACGTTAAACCGATGAGGTTTCATGTTCAACTCCCAGCGACCACGTTTTAGGGACTTACCCGGTGGCATTGGCATACTTCCATCACCCCGAGGAATAGTCTATTGCACGTGGGAAACCTTGGTTAAAAAAAAAAAAAAAACATCACAATATGTCTAAATGTCATAGCTATTTCATATTTGACAGTCAGTTGCTTTGCTATAAAACTACTCGGTGATCCCGGATAGTAGCTTCAAACTCATAAGATCACAACATATTCCAGAAAAATGTTGATGAAAAATGTTAGTCAGAAACTAGAAGAAGAAGAAGAAGAAGAAGAAGAAGAAGAAGAAGAAGAAAGCATCACAGGGGTGGAGGATTGTCATCTACTGTCCAAATTTTGTTCCTAGCAAAATCACGCTGCTCCAGCAATCCACAATTGCTAAACTTCAAAATTTCAAAAAGAACTTGAAAAAATATGTTCAACATTGAGTTCTTAATATATGTTGGATCATAAGATGCAGAGCGCATAACGGAAACATATGGGAATTCCTACCCTCACTGCTTTGGGGGGCTTAAAAAATGCTTGTAGTAAGATAAAATACAAGCAACAATTCGAGAAAATTAGGTCAGATTTGGATTTTTCTTTGATATGTCACTAAAATCTATCCTATCTTATCCCCGTCCCTCACGTGTTGGTTACGTTGATCAGGTGTCCACGCTCGGACATGCGTTGACCGTGTGTCCGGTCGTGTCCGGAGCGTGTTGGACACGGTGACGTGTCCAACACGCATAAAAATCTCTTCGAAGGAGTGTCCGTGCTTCATGGATCACATGTCTCTGTCTGTGTCTGTTTTGTAGCTTCACATCACTTGTCGAGGAGAAAGCCCACCCAAAATGCGTGAAGGACGACGAGGTGGACCCCTAGAAAGCAAACGAAATAAGAGGGAAGCTTCCCGAGTCAAGCGTGTCTTTTGGGTTGCATTGCTTGACTTTGACTTGTTCATGCTGTGACGCGACCCGTGGCCGGCTAAATGAAATAAAGACTTGGAACGAAGCTCCCAAGTATTATGAACTCGGTGGTCAGTAAAGGGAAAAAAAACAATTAAAAAACGTTAATTATGCTCACATTTACTGTAATTTTTCTTTTGTTAACACTAAAAACTCCAAACTATATTCATTGTAATACATTTATCTTTCGTTACAATTTCATCCACAATCACTGTTGAAAAAACTAACATGCATCCAACGTGGCACTTTGGACGATAATTGGCTCTAATGTGGCGCCAGGCAAATGCCATATTGACAAAGAAAACAATTCCACTGTTTATTGTCTTCTTCAGTACTTCATGAAGAACTATTCATTGCATTCATCATCTTCAATCACTTGGCTAAAAATCTCCAGCGCTCTTGTTTCATTGCCCATTGCTACCTAGACCTCCATGGGTGCTTGACCAGCCATTCACGAGTTTCATAACTTCTAAAGAACGTTATCTCGAGTGTCATAATTTTTAGTCAATCACTTAAGTGGCAAATTTTGTTAAAAATGTTCACTCATGTGCCGAAAATAAAACGTAGCATAATACTTGTGGTGAACATTCTTAAAACGTCATATCACTCAAGTGATTGATTGAAATGCTATATAACGGAAAAGAAAGATTATGACATTCAAGTGATTGAAGAAAAAAATTATGGCACACAAGTGGTCGAAGAAAAAAAATTATGGCACTCAAAAAGAACGTCATACGAAAGTTATGGCACTTGTGATATTCTTATCCCCCATGTATAATCAATATATTGCGAGTTTCTCACAGTTTTGCTTGAAATTGCACAATTTTTTTTCTAATAATTTCACTCATTTCCCAGAAAAGTTGATCTTATCTTTAATATTTTGCACTTTGTTTCACCCATGACATATTGGTATACATTACGAAACAATCTAAATGGGTTTACAACTTCTTAGGTCATACATGAAATTGGGCCATCAGGAATAATGTGTTGGATACCAATTCCTAGTATGACTTGAATAAATGTGCAGTTAAACTATTCCCCCCAAACCTCCAAATAGATTAAACCCAACTAAGTGGGCCTTGTCTGCTTCGGCTACGCATATAAGAATAAATACCGTTCAGATCTAAAGCTCATTTCAGTAGATTTGAATATGGTTTGGTGGGGTAGGCTGAGTATGAGCCAATGAGGACAAAAAAAAAGGAAAATGGATCAATCTGGTCCAGACAAATATGGGATCGACGGACCTAACCCGACCCATTTGTCGCCACCAATTTTTTTCGATGGCCGACAATTAGAAAGGCGCGATTTCGCCAGCCAGAATGGGGTTAATAATCTCAAATTAATACACTTGCAAAAAATTTACTATCTGTATATTTCTATTAAATTGGGTTAATACCACAAACTAGTACACTTACGACAAACGAAGTGTAAAAATCACAAACTAGTATACCTGTCAACTCCCACCTGTTATGTAACTCGGCAATTTGATGATAAAATTCAACGGAAATCAACGGGGAGTAGATTTATCACAAGTGTACCAATTTGAGATTTTTTATAGTAAAAAATTAGATTTGGGTAAATTTGTCAAAATGGTACCAGTTTGGGTATTAACCCAAAAAGAAAAATACTAGAATAAACAAAAAAAATTATTGACATAGTATGAAAATGAAACACTAAAGATACAATTATTTCAAGATTTGAAAATTATTTTAGTAGAATAACTTGTAAGATAGAAAAAACTCAAATAGAATTACATGAGAGATGAAATAGAATTATTGATTTAGGTCTTTGTTGATTAACAATCTAGTAAATTTTCAGGAAGAAGAAAGTAATTACGAGCAAAGTAGGACCACTTTCATTTATATAAAGTGTAAATGAAGGCATTGATTTCATCCCGACACTTTCAGCAATTTCACGATAACGAATGTTTCATTTTCTATGGCACGCCCATTTCTCTCAGCAAAGAGCTTCCATTCGCGGTGCCTTTGTAATCTACCCGCATTTGCCCTACCCATTTTCACCCAAGATTTCAAGCTAATGAATTATGAGCTAACTATAATATATTACTACTCCACGCTACACCAATTATCATATTTAATACTTTCAAGCACAAAGAACAGTGCATTTCAACAATCTTTCTCTAATATGTGAGCTCAATAGTAGAGCTGCTCCCCCTTCATTCAAGTACCCTTATATATCAATATGTCTCAACTTGAATATCCATTTTATTGCATGTGAGGACAAGACCAATGGCTCCACCCGCATCCCCGGTCTCCTTTTGAGACCGAATCGTGAAGGCAACCATCATGACCTCATTGTTACACCATAATGTTCACCTTCACCCTAGGGCTCTTTCACCAGATCAAACCATGAAGCATGCCCGAAACCATGTCAGTGTAAGATTCCTCTTTTGAAATATTCACCAAACACCGATACACCATAGGAGTTAGGAGTGCATCACCAATCAAGAATCGACTTTGATCCAAAGTATTAATAAAATGACACGGAAGTTAACGGATCTTGCAATTTAAATCTAATGCGAATGAAATTACTAGAGAAATTAGTGAGGAATGATAAAGAGCAAATACCGATACACCTTAGGAGTGCATCACCAATCAACCATTGACTTTGATGCAAATTATTATGAAAATGAAAAGGAAGACAATGGATCTTGCAATTTAAGTCTAATGCGAATGAAATCACTAGAGAAATCAATGAGGAATGATAAAAACTACCAAAAAATTAAAGTAGTTCGGTCTAAATGTCATTACTTACTTTGTGGGAAGAGCCAATCGTCAAGAAGTTCACTATGAATCCGAATAGTACATAGTTAATTGTCGCTCAATTGTTCCTCAACCATTGTCATGCCCCGACTCTTGAGTACGCGGCATCCCTACCAAAATGCCTCGGGTCATAAAAGGTAACGTCCCAAGTATGCTATCGACCAATGATACTATAGTGCGCATGCGGAAACGCAGATTTTCCCAAATCAAGGAAAATAGTAGGGGTAGAAATAAGATCAACAACGTTATTCATATACAAGAACAACTGTCAATACAGTATCAAAAGCATATGATTATTAATCCTATAGGGCTACCTTCAAATACGGTCCCATTCTTCGGGGCGGCTCTCTAAGACCAACAAAAGGGTGAAAAGGTCGGGTAGGGTTAAGTTCCCATCTACTCCAAAAAGATCCATGTCGGTATCTATAAAAAAAACTATGAACCCTCGAAGTCATGGTGAAGGGTCATAGTCGGAAGCCAACGAATGCTCTGATGATGGCTCAACGATATTTTCCTCAATCGGGTCGTGGTCGGGGTCGGAGTCATGCTCGGGGTTTTATCATCCGGCATATCGAGTTCCATCGGAACCCATGACGGAATAGGTGGAACAAGATCGGGTTGCCCCTCGAGTCCACGGAGTGGGCCCCAAGTTTGCACCTCATCATCCAAGAACCAGGCTTTGAAGACATGTGCCACTCGATGTGGTAAGCCTTCGTCCACCCGCACCGTGGTGATGTGAAGTTCCCAAGTCCTATTCGTACCCGGTTCCAGACGATACATGATATTGTAGCACTAGTCGATCGGGACCCCAAACTTGACGGGTAGCTACATCACTGTGGACCCGAAATGGTTAACATGGGGTGAGATAAAAATCTTCGTGAGTCAACGCCTAAGCCCAACTAGGGCGTTGATTCGTCCAGAGGATCCTATCAATCAATCATATATTAAAATATAAATATTCCAATCACATGCAGCTCACCTGTTGAAATCGCACGGTATGCAATACTCGACTCAATATACCAAACATAACAATCAATGGCCATCGCATCAATCACATATACGTAACACTATACATGGTCCAATTATTAACGGCCTTCTGGCCCAATTGCACACTCTTGGTGTGACTTTACACTATAACCGACGGTGTTTATCGGGCGAACTAGACTTCGTCCCTTACTTCCGGCGACAACATCTGATAGTCTGTATAGTTCCAATCGACATAGCACGGATCTACCGGGAATCCCAGTAAGGGCTTCGGTCTATGACAAGCTACAACCGGCATCTGCTCAATCCGACGACACGGAAAGACGTGCATCTGACAAGTCGTGGAATTTCGATAGACACAACGTGACATTGTCAAGAAAATTCTTTTGTGTAACCATTCAAGCACAATCAACAATCAATTCATTTTATCTTGCGTTTAGCCAAATGTCATACAAACGTACTCAAGATCGAGCCACAACCTCTTTTATGCAATCCATGCGACACATGCCCACATGTAGTCACCCAAACATGCATATTATCCACCGGACTCTGCACCTATAACTAGGGTGGTCAACCAATCAATCAATTTAATCAGTCATCCATCAAGGTAATTAATCAAATAATCTATATAAACCATAAACCAAGCACAAATAATAACCCGGCGACAAATAATCAATTCAATTGCACATAATTAAATCCACATTTCCACTCGATCGTACGCTCGTTCCTAACCTATTGCTCGCTCACGATTGAACAGAATCCTCCAATCAATCAATCGATCGATCTAGCCCCAACTAGCCATAGTCGAACTAACCTAACTAACTAGGGTCATTTAACCTAAACCAAGTCTCTAACCTAACTTGGCCCTAATTAATCTACCTAAACACCGTAATAATCTAATTAAACTAACTCCGAATGTAATTAGCGTCCTAACCAGGAGTTAGAGGTCAACTCACCATCCAATGGGCAAGGCGAACGCGGCGGTGGTATTTGACAACCTTCGGCGCAAACGACGGGCTCGATCGGATCGCGAATCCAAAACTACGGACAACGGGCCCAAGCTTCCGGCTTAATGGGTCTACGGGCCTAAGGCAAGGCCAACTTCATAGCCCACAATAGATTGGGCCTCGGCCCAAAATGCAGGCCCACGAAACAGGCCCAATAGAACCAGCCCGGCCCAAAACAGGGGGAGCACCCCGAATACGGCGAGCGGCGGGGCTAGTTATTCGTGGTTGGGGCAACACTTTTGATGGGCAACGAGGTTGCGGTGAGTGGCGGGAGGCTTGAGGAGACCTCGAGGTAGCCGGAGGTGGACGATGGTGGCTTGTGGTGGCCGGAGCCGGCGCCGACAGTAGCTAACGGAAGCTGCAGCAAGTGGAACAAAGCAGGGGAGTAGAAACAAGGCAAGCTGGTCGGGGCTGTTCTGGGGCTCTAGTGGCGTCAGAGCTTCATGGGGCTGGTGGAAAGGTTTGAGGGAGTGTCGAGAAGTATGTCGTGGCTGGAGATAGGCAGAGAAAAGTGACGTGGTGGCGGATGGTGGCTAAGAACAGAACCGGGCGCAACAGGGGGTCAAAACGGGGCAACAGAGGAGTCCTGCAGTCCTGGGGATTTGTTGGGCTGTCCGGCGGTAGCCGAGCGAGCTGTGGGGGCTTGGTGACGTCCAGGGATGGCTGAGGGTGGTCGACGGTAGTGGTGGTAGCTAGGCTTCGACAAAACAGAAACGGAAGGGCAGCTACGGCAGAAACCCGGCAAAAACAGGGCAGGCTGCTTGGGCTTCTTCTAGGAGGCTTTCCGACGACTTCGGCGGTGTGGCGATGGTCCGATGGTGATGGTGGTGTTATGTGGTGGTCGTACTATGGCATGGTGGCTTGGTTAGAAGGAGTTATCGCCAGAAAAATGAAGAATGGAGGAGAAGAAGAGGGAACAAAGGTCGGTTTAGGGGGGAATCATGGACGAGAGAGAGAGAGAGAGAGATGGAAATTTTGACTAAGAGGGGCCTGAAGTGATAAAGTGGGGCCCACAATACTAATGGTCTTGTCATTTAGTTCATAAAGCCCTAGGGGTATTTTCGTAATTTCAAAAGTTGGTTGGGGACATTTTGGTAATTTTACATCTAAAGGTAATTCAAGCATCTGGAAATCCGACGAAGGGTAATTTAAGCCTAAATCAAGTCAATTTAGACAGAACGAGGCGTGATACGAAAATTCTAGTTCTAGATCGTGATTACTCAATTAATTGAAACTTAATCCAATCTAATCAACGATCCGGGAAATTTCCAATTTTCGATTTCTAATCCCTTCATATTCAATCTCGAGCAACAAACTAGAATTCATAGTCATTCCATAGACTGAATTTTACTATTAAACAGAGGTTGAATTTCCAGGGCGTCACAACCATAACACGCAAGAACAAATACAAAGAGTGTTTGGATTTTCTATCTATGAGTTTTTCTAAGTGAGTTCTCTGTGAGAGATTGTGAGATAGTACTTGTGAGTTTTGCTTTGGGTATAATTTAGAGAAGGCAAACATTTGAACGATTGAGTGGTAGTTTTACTCTTTGAGTTCATAATAGATTTCTTGGTGACTAGCTTTTTTTGTGCAGTAGGTACTGACACTCATACTGAACAACATAAATTTTTGGTGTTATTTATTGTTTCCCGTTGATTTTTATGATAATTCCTTCATTTCGCAGTAGACTTAAATTGCACGATCGGTTAGTTCCATGTCATTTTCACAATAATGAATTACTCAAATGTGACGAAGGAAAGAAAATATTTCATCCACATCTTGTGGAAACTTCTAATGTACATGAACCTCAAAAGACTGGACATGCGAGCACAGGCAACATCAATCCTTGGTGAGATCCCACCTAATGGCTATTAGGCTCTGCCCCTGGATGTCGTCCCTCTTATCGCAATTTCTTGCACTATTTATTCGGAGTCCTCCGATAGCCCCCTGTAGCGTCTGGCTGTAAGGTAGAGTCCCTCGCTTTTCGATCGTTGTGCTCCGATAGCCCCCTTATTAATGTGTGGTTGGATCTGGGTCGGCCGCAATCTCTTTTCCTCCTCCCGATCTGAGTCCGGAACAAAATGCTAATCCTAGTAACTTGTCGTTCAAGCGATGTGAAGCCATGAAAGTATGAAGTTCTCCTCGATAGAAGACAACTTATAACTGTTGCCGAAACTTGAGAATTAACACGGTTATGGTCAGACACTTCGCTGCAAAAACTATGTAAGTACCTGTAAATTTTCAGCTAGCAAACTTGAGAAAGTTGAATATCCAAAACACGAAGAAAGCAAACGGGTTCTCCCTTACTGGACCTCATTTCTGGAATCCGCCGGAAAAGGGCCACCTAAAGCTCGCTAGAAGAAGCTTGAATCTATGGGGCCTTTCCGTGCGTTTGCAGAGACCATTTGGGCACGCTCATCTCTGGCCTTGCTAGATCGGCAAACGCACCGTCCACTACACAGATCGAAGCCCACGCAATGTACAAAGCCGTCCTCTTTGTTTCCAGATGTAATTTCCAGTTCCATCTTATCTTCATTGAAACTGATCGGCTTGGTATAGTTGAAGCTTTGATAAGCAGAAGCCAGATCAGTTTAGCTTGGAAGAAAGACTACTTTTTATGAACTACTTGGAGCTCTTATTAGTCCATCCGAGCATCCGTCTGGCCCATTGCCCCAGAGCCTCTAATGCAGCTCAAACGCTAAAGATTGTCTTCCACAAAATTGGTTTTGTTCCCCTCGACAAGCCCTTTGGGATTTGCCTTCTTTGGACGCTCCCTTGTTGTGGCCATCTAATTTCCTACCAAAAGTGACTGTGTCCAATTAATGTTAACGGGAAGGGAATGGGGTTTTGTTATAATGTCGTTCAATGGTAAAATTCCATTCTAACTACTTTTTTTTTTCCTTTTGCTTTGTGTCGATCATCTAAATGTGAAACTTCAGAGAGTTAATGGATTGCTAGACGGGCATAAATAGTCCTCTTGCAAGGTGGCACTTACACTTTACATGGACTCTTCCTAGCTATGCCAATAACAACTTAGATTGTCGCCTATTATCGATTGAATGACCCTAGAGTTGCCACTAAACATTTTTACCGGGCCAGTTAAGAGCCTAGGAAAGCGTGGGAGCTCACTTTGCATCTATGGTCCATAGCATTGGATAAGAGTACTTGGTTTCGTTATATTAAGCTAGCGCCAGTAAATTGGTATCTCTTTTTTTCTTTTAGAAAAAAGGCCAATTTCATGCATTCTTTTCCCGCTTTTTATTCCTAAACATGCAAACCCATGTGTCCAGACCTAAGTGAGTGAACAATAAGAATCACTTCCTAATAATGAACATATATTTAGAGCACAAGTGCAAAAACCTGATCCATATCGGACAATATTGATACAAAGCCTTGATATTATGCTCCGGGATAGATCCCTGTGTAGCACAACATTACTGCAACCCCTATTTTCATGCACTGTACGATTCATCGATCTAAATCAATACCACCAATGACTCCGTCAGGGCAAAAAGTTTAGGTAATAACGTCTATAAAATTTTAATTTTGTTGGCGGCACAAAAACCGGTGAGTATACTATCTCAACACTATAGAGTAGGAAGCATTGATTGGATTAAGAGAGGTAAAAGAGGTCTATCCGATAAATTTCACAGAGCAACTTGGAAGATCGTGGCCATTCAACAAGTATCCATCTAATCTTGTGTTACTGCACTCTGCATCACCGTGCATAAAGAAGGAGAGGGAAAATTTCTAGTAGAGACGGAAAAAGGGGAAATTCAAAAGGCATCGGAATCGCATCCCCCGGTCCGCTCCCCCTAGATAACTTCCGCAGCAAGTCATCACCAATTCGATACGCTTACGTAGGCAAGTGGAACCCATAGTCTCGCCATAGTTAAGACAATCTGCTCTTCTTTGTTGATGTCGATCTGCTTTCCTCTACCGCAGTGTGTATTGAGTTTTCTTCTTCCAAGTCTCTTTCCTGGATCTTCCAATTTGTTTCTTCGATCGGCTGATGGTGTTGTAGCACGATCCTCAGATCATCCTCCTGTTGCTCGCATGTTAGACAGAATCCACACTTTTTTAAGCTTCCTTTCGATGGTCTAAGGCAAACTTGGAAATGGCTCCAAGCGTTTCGTAGAAGCTCCCCTACTTTAAACAGCATTCTGCATGGGAAATACGTAAGACACACATGATCCGATTGCAATGAATACAAGCCCGACGATCACCAAATCATCTTTTGGCCATTGTCTAATATTTGGATCTCACATGAAGCATCGACCTCTTTTCCGACATTTCGCTGCAAAAGCTATGTAACGTGTCCGATTAATGTTAAGCGGGAGAGAATAGGGCTTTGTTATAATGCTGTTCCGTGGTAAAATTCCGTTCTTTCTGCTTTCATTTTTTCCCTTTTCCCTTGTGGCTACCCTCTCGACGTGAAACCAGAGAGAGCTAATGGATTGTTAGGAAGGCGCAAATAGTGCTCTTGGGAGGTGGCACCTACATTTCGCGGGGACTCTTCTAAGCCCTATGGACAACAACTTAGAATTTTCAGTTACGATTTGATTGAATGAGACTAGAATTGCACTGATCTTTTACTAGGCCAGTTAAGAGCCTTAGAAAGTGTTAGAGATCACTTTACCTCAGCGGTCCAGAGTATTGGATACATAGACTTGGTTACGTTTCATTAAACTATCGCCCATAAATTAGTACCTTTTTTTGTTTAGTAAACACTAGGTTCATGCAATCTTTTCCGATATTTATTGCTAAACATGCAAATCCATGTGGCCGGACATAAGTGTGCTCAAACAATAAAAGCACTTCGTAATAATAAACATATAGTTGAAGCAAATGTGCAAAAACATGATCCATGTTGGACAATATTATTATAATGCCTTGTTGTTGTTGGGATACATGAAACATGCATAGGCAAGTAAAACATAAAACGTTGCGGAAATAAATAAACCCATGAATGTATCTCTAGAAGCGTTGTTTGTGCGTTTCAATCAAAAATCATATTTAACGAAGAGAGTTAACAGGTTACCTCTTGAAGCGTGCTTGAAACGAGAAGGTTCAGATATTCTTCGATTCGAGCCCCACAAGTATCGGGTCTCTAGTTCGGACACACCACCAATCGTATGACAAACGGGAAAAGACAATGCGGATAATCACCATAACAATTGTGCTAGTAATCGTGTGAAGGGCACTCTCCGCGCTCTCAATATTTTGGTCACACAGTAAGAACAAAAGTGAGAGAGTTTTTGTCTTACGTTCACTCTAAAAATTGCACGTACACTTCAGTGAACCTACAAGCTCCAATGGCATGCCTTTTTGCTCTCTTCAAATCTGTAATTTTTTTTAATAAAAAAACCCATGATCAGCAATGGTTGCTAACCATGCGCATATCCTGTTATTTACTTATTTATTTATTTTTCTTTATAATTAACAATAAAAATTATTATTATTATTATAAAGAAAAAAAAATCCCTTAAGAATATATGCAACATGGACATATTAGTATACTTTCACTTTGAGCGAACTTGTGCATCACATGCACGAGTGCCTATGACAAAAAATAAAAATAAAAATATATTATATTTAATTTAATTTCAACCCGACTTAATTCGATAGCCGTCATTGCAAACATATTTGCAATATTATTTTCCACGTTCAACGTCATCATGTATTGACATCCTTAAGTTCATCACCGAGCTGGCAGTAAGACATGCACCGACACATTAGTACTTTCAAGAAAATTGATTGTCCCGATTAATCTCTAGGTCCTATAAGCCATGAGCGACATCTAGTAATATATCATGACTACCTAGAATGTGAATTCTTTAAGAACATGATGAACATGCTAGCTTTGGTTACAGTGTAATTCAATCCCTTTTTCTTACTATATCCCGATCGAACAAAAACCATGGAATAATTGTCAAGACACCAATTCAATCATATGCGCAAATCTAATCGACATGTATTTATACGAGACATGAATATTTCATTCTCGGTTACAACCCCGGCCGAGAATTTTAATGCATTGTCATAACTAGATCACATAGGATATCATACCTTGCATGTAACAAGGAGACAGATTCCATTTTGCGTACATGTATGACTTCGCATATGCATGAACTATGACCATCAAGTATAGAGATGGATTAACGAACCGCCAATATGTGCACTTGTGAACCACAGCCATCCAACACACAAGTCAACACTCTACTTCAGGTCTAAGGATTATTCATACAAGACCAAAGCATGAACGATTAGACATTGACCACGCTAAATGCTTCCATATCACTTATTGTTCAATGCGTGTCATGTTCGGTGAACTTGTCCGGTACAAGCGCCTATGTTCTAACTCGAGCATCGTAATATCCAATGACTTGTGACTCATCATTCCCTTAAGTATCTAATGCTCAATGGTGAAGTTAAGAACACACCGGTCTCAATAGGACATTGATATCCAATCAATGATCCATCGACCGGGAATAGTTTAAAGATTTAGTTTAACTATTAACCTATCATACATATTCTCAACGTCTCAAGAATAGGTCTAGTCAAACTGATCTTATGAAATTTATTCATACATTTAAATAATTGGGCAAATGAATAAATACGTCTTTGCCATTAATTGAAATACAACTGAAATCCCTAACATGTAACTATTACATAGTTGTTTTAGGGCATATCTCTAACAGTCTCCCATTTACACTAAAGCCAACCGGTCTGGTACCTCAAACTTACTTTGTCAAGGTGTCTTTCTGCTGAGGCAATCTTCCGCAAAGCGATATCACCTCTACCAACTATTTCTCCGATGAGATGGAAGCATTTCTCAATGTGCTTGCACTTTTAGTGAGACCTCGGTTCCTTAGCTTGAGCTATTGCCCCATTGTTGTCACAAAACAATGTAATCGGCTACTCAATGGAAAAAACTACTCCAAGTTCAGAAATAAACTTCTTCATCCAAGCTGCTTCCTTTGCTACTTCAGAAGAGGCTACATACTCTGCCTTAGTGGTGGAATCAGTAGTTATGCTCTGTTTGGAACTCTTCCAACTAATCGCACCACTATTAAGTGTAAAGACAAACCCAAATGTAGACTTATAGTCATTTAGATCCGATTGAAAATCAAAATCTATGTAAGCTTTTAAACTCTCCTTCTCCATATATCAAGAATAAATCCTTAGTTCTTCGCAAGTACTTAAGGATATTCTTGACTATTATCCAGTGCTCTTCTCCCGAATCAGACCGATATCTGCTGGTAAAACTTACAGCATGCGCAATATTAGGTCGTGTACATGGCATAGCATACATTATGCTTCTAATAGCAAATGCATACGGTACTTTTGCCATCTGCTCTCTTTTTTCAAGAGTGTTAGGACACATCTCCTTGGAAAGAAGGATTCCATGCCTAAAAGGCAATAATTCTCTTTTGGTACATTGCATGTTAAATCGTGTTAACACTTTATCTATGTATGTTGACTGTGAAAGGCCAATCAATCTTTTCAATCTATCTCGATAGATCTTGATACCTAAAATATGGGTTGCCTCTCCTAAATCTTTTATGGAGGATTTTTGTGACAAGAATAGTTTGATCGATGATATCATCGGTATATCATTCCCAATCAAGAGTATATCATCAACGTACGGAACTAGAAATGCAATTGCGCTTCCACCGACCTTCTTATATACACATGGTTCATCTGGATTTTTAATGAAGTCAAATGATTTGACCTTCAACCGACCTTCTTATATATCATCTACATATAGAACTAGAAACGCAATTACGCTTCCACCGACCCTCTAACGGATGTTCCAACTTCTAGAGGCTTGTTTGAGTCCATAAATGGATCTCTTAAGCTTACACACCTTCTGACTTTCAACACTAGATTCAAAACCTCGCGATTGTTCCATATAAATGTCCTGGTCGAGAAAACTATCTAGAAAAGCCGTTTTTACATAGTATTTATGGGACTTAAGACTTTTTGGAATCACGTGGGCCATTTGGTGGATGCCATCTCACTTCCCTTTAGCTTTAATTACTTTTTGTCCCTTATCCTATTTCTCTCTTTCGTGGGTAAAATTCGATTTTTCCTGGAAATTTTGGTAGAACTGGAATGGTGGTGATTTTGTTGGGATGAGTCTTATTGCGATGCGAATACCAAGTATTTGTGGTGCCCTAATATTCAAAACATAGATCGACAAATTACGATAGCATCTTCTCGATAGGTTTAGGACTAAAAGAAAATATTTTTATAATAGTACCGTCGAAGACTGTACAATTTCAATCGTAGATTCATATATTATCACTAAAGTACTCATTGATTGGAAAATTGTGTGGTCAGAAATGACTAACGGTATTGTCAAACTATTATGGTAGTAGCTCACAAAACTAAATTGCACAATTAAAAATTTTAGGATTAAATTGACACTAATGCAAGTGATTTAAGACTTTTCTAAAACTTTTCCCGAACGTCTATAGCGCATAATATTCATAAAATTGTAAAAAAAAAAAAAAGGAAATGACCAACAATAGCTTCTTTTGGATACTAGAGTGTGTTTGTTGGATAAAAACAAGTGTTGATTCCTTCGTTTTTGGTAAAATTATTACCTTGGTAAACCAATTCCTACAATTTCCGCAACTTCATATTTCATTCAGTGTCTCGCAATGTCAATGGCCAAATTAAGGACCACAGCAGCGCGACCCCCTTTCACATGAGAAGAAGATTCCATATATACAATCATGCCACCCCATATATATATATATATATATATATGGGATGACATGATTGAGGTTAGTTGATGTAATAAGTATTTGAAATACTTGCTTGTCATTGGTCGATGCCGCATTCATTTGTTAAAAATTATCTACGTCGGTCTTGACCAATCAAAGTTGATCCAAATGACAGAATTAGTACGAATATAATAATTTAGGATTGAATTGACATTATTATAATAAATTTAAGATTTTTTTTTGATAATTTTCTTTTTCATTTGTCGTCCTTGGGTTCTTTATACATCACGTGAAGTTTGTACTCCGTGTGTGGAATTTGCGGTTCATCTTTTATCATTTCCTGGTCGTGATTCGATCGGTCTAGTCGAATCACACGTCTGTGTGTGTTGTAGCTTCACATCACTTGTCGAGGAGAGTGCCGACCCCAAAACGCGTGAAGGACGACGACGTGGACTGGACTCATGGAAAGCAAACGAAAAAAGAGGGGAGGTTCCCTTCCCGAATCAAGCGTGTCGTGGCCGGTTAAATGAAATAAAGACTTGGAACACAGCTTCCCAAATATCATTAACTCAGTGGTCAGTAAAGGATTAAAAAAAAATCATAAAAAAATGTTAATTATGCTCACTATGGCGCATTTTTTTTGTTAACACTAAAAAATTTAAATTATACTCATTGTAACACATATACCTTACATTACAATTCCATCAACAATCACTGTTAAAAAACCTAATGAGGATCCAACGTGGCACTTTTGATGACAATTGGCTCTAATGTGGCACTAGGCGAGAACCATATTGAAAAAGAAAACGAAAACGAAAACGAAAAAAAAAAAGAAAAAGAAAAAGAAAATAAGTGCACTGTTTGTTGTCTTCTTCAATACTTCGTGAAGAACTGTTCATCGCATCATCTTCAATTGCTCGGCTAAAAGTCTCCGCCGCTCTTGCTTTGTTGCCCAATACTACCTAGATCTTCATGGGTGCTTGCCCACCCATCCACGAGTTTCATGACTTCTAAAGAACATTACCTCATGCGCCATAATTTTTAATCGATCATTTAAGTAGCAAATTTTGTTAAAAACGTTCACACAAGTGCCAAAAATATGACGTCGCATAGCACTTCTGGCCCGACCCATTAGAAAGGCACGATTTCGACAGCCGGAAGTCATTTTCCGGCAATATCTTCACCCTAATCCAAACCCCTCCCTGACCAATCTAAGAAAATGGAGGAACTATGGGCTTACCTTTGATCCAATTGTGAGAAAAAGTGGCGACTAAGCACGGCTAAACTGGCCTTTCCTCACCTAATCACAGATGTGGCCTCACCAACACAATACGCTGTCCTCAATCACTTCTATCACAGGAAAAACTCATCTGATCATACGGTGCATCTAGAGCCCTCCCTCTCCCCTTCTTGCCATTGATGTGAAGTAGGATCTGGAACGCCGGCCAACCTTTTTTCCTCTTCCTGTTCCGAATTCGGAACAAAAAGATAATCTTAGTAACTCGTCGTTCAAGCGATGTGAAGCCATGAAAGTATGGAGTTCTCCTTCACAGGGAGCAACTTAAAATTGTTGCTCAAACTTGAGAATTAGCACGGACACGGTCAGATATTTTGCTGCAAAAACTATGTATGTAATGCTTCCAATTAATGTTGACAAAAGAAGAATGCATGCTCTTTTATCTAATCTTTAATTTCATAATCAAGATGTACTTATTTTCAAAATTCAGATTTTCGCTTTGGACTCAAACTCGAGACATATTTTCAACGATTACTCCAATCCTTATTTTCATGAACCGTACAATTTATCCATCTGAATGAAGAAGCCCTCAAGGGAGTCCTTTGGGGCAAAAAATTTAGGTACCAACGTCACTCTACAAATTAGGTTAATGGCACAAAATCCGGTGAGCAACCTGCTACAAGCTCAAAACACTACAGTTCAAAGAAGTCACCAGTTATGGCACAAGACTTGTATCAATCCAATGCAATCTGCCTAGTAACAGCAGAGACATCAACCACTCTTCCCTGTATAGACCTTTTGATCTTTGAAACAATTAGAACAAACACTTCCCTAAGGATATACATTATATTAGATTCAGCAGAACTTACTATCTCAAAATTTTAGAGTATGAAGCATTGGCGTGATTAGTTGGGTTAAGAGAGGTAACAAAGGTCTATCCGCTAAATATCACAGAGCAACTTGGAAGACCATGGCCATTCAACAAGAATCCACATAATTTTGGATCAATGCACTCTCCGCATCACAGTTCATAAAGAAGGAGAGGAGAAAGAAAAGTTCCTGAACCATGTCAGTAGCATGATGCGAAACCTGTTTTCGATAGTGATTTTGAATTTCAATTGAAGGTGCAGACATTCGAAAGTTTCTAGCAGAGACGGAAAAAGGGGAAAAGCAAAAGTCAGTGGAATCGAAATCACCTAGCTCTCTTCTCCGAGAATCACTTCCTCAGCAAGTTGTGACCGATTCAACAGGTATGTTTCGCAAGCCAACACTCATGATAGGTTGGTGCTGAGTGGATCCCATAGTCTCGCCATAGTTAAGACCATCTTCTCTTCTTTGTTTAAGTTGATCAGCTTTCCTCTGCATCTGTTTCACTAGGACTATATTCTTCTTCAGTTTCTATTGAGTTGTCTTCTTCTAAGTCTGTCCTCAGGCATCCATTCGGCTGATGGTGCTAGAGCACAACCCTCATATCATCTTTCTGTTGCTCGCATATTGGGCGGAATCCACACTTTTCAAAGGTTCCTTCCGATGGGCTGAGGCAAATTTCGAATTGGTTTTGACGTTTGGATGTCACATTCAGCATACTTCGCGGGAAATATAGAAGGCGTACATGATCCGATTCCAATGAATAGAAGTGTTTCCGTTGCCAAATGACCCTTTGGCCATTAACAGATAGTTGGATCTCACATGAATCATTGACCACTTTTCCTTTCTCCACGCCAAGAACGACACAGAGTGCTAGTCCTTTGAACTTGTGAGACAAGTTTTTGGGAACCACAAAAGATGAGCAGCCTTTTTCACAGGGGAGAAACCATTCTGGCATCTCTCCTTCAATTAGGAGAATTTCAACACTACCCATCTTCGGGAGTCCCTGTCATACAGGTGGTAGGCATATCAAGCATTAATATATTTTTTTGGGTGTGTGCGCGCGAGTGAGAGAGAGAGAGAGAGGGAGAGACCTCGAGTAATGACGCATCAGCCACTTTGACTCCTTTGCGGGATAATTCACAACATGAAGACAAGTCAACTTCAAGCTGGTAGGAGGAGAGACTCGACAAATCTGGGAGTTTTTGCAGTGATTCGCAACCATTTGCTCTTAGGGTACGCATATTTGATGGAAGCTGAGGAATTTCTTGTAGTTGCTGGCATCTCGTCACTTCCAACCAACTTAAACAATCGTACTTGTCGATGCATGTTGGTAGATAAGTGAACTTGTTATCCGAAAGACATAGGATTTCCAATTTGGGAAAACTGGAAGAACTCTCAAGGAAATCTATTTCCGATAGATTGCAGCCATTAAGTTCTAGCCAGTATAGATTTGAGAATCCCGGATGGTCATCGTGGTCGGTTGAATCCGCCAAGTTCTTTGGAAACAAGACGAAATTCGAGCAGCCATGAAGATTCGGGGACTCAAGATTGTGCAACTTATAAATGCTCGACGGAAGCCCCGCGAGGTTTTCGCAAGATTGTAAACCTATCACCTTCACAGAGACAAGATTTTCAATTGATGCAGGGAGTTCTTTGATGGCGGTCCTTTCTAGATCAAGTTTTTCTAGATGTTCCATCTTTCCCAGAATATCGGGAAACCTCTCAAGTTTAGAGCAACCAGAGAGGCTGAGGGTTTGAAGAGATTTTGTCATGAGTGGATTGGGAAAGATACTAAGATTAGAGCACATTTCCAGCGACAAAAACCTTAACTTGTTAAGATATCCGACAGATTGATGAACCTCCACCAAGCTTTTGCACCCATCAAGATTCAAGCTCTCCAGATTTGGAGCCTCTGAAAGGTCGGGAACGCTAGCGAGGGACTTGCATTCACCGAAATCTATGGACTTCAACTTTCTAAAATTCTGCAAAAACATACCGGTGCAGTCATTAAGCTCCGCAAAAACTTATAGCTATAAAAATGGAAAGCTATTCATCACAAGGGCTTACCTTAAGCGGGCCTCCTAATTGTTTGATACGACTTCTGTGAAGATCAAGTCGCACAAGCTTCTTAGGACCAGAGCCAAATTCTAGATTTGGCGCATTGGGCCATTTAAGCCATCTTAGCTCGTTAGGGAGACGTACAGGACCTTGTGAAGAGACATGCACTTCAAGCAAAATGAGCATTCTCAATCTTTTCATGTTTGTGAAAGCATCGGGGCTGATAGTTATGTCTTCCAACCTGGGGAAGTCCAATACTATGGCCTTTATTGCATTCGTTCCCTATTCATAATGGAGCAAATGCGGTGGTCACAAAAAATTTCAATGAGATTTACATTGATTGTTCATATCAGAGCAATCTAAAATGTGTGATGTAGCAAACTTTACATAAACAAAATTTACCGTGTCTTCACATAGAATTTCCACGACATCTTCAAAAATCCATAATCTTCTGCGTTTCCCAGGATCATCGGGGCATTCTTGATTAACAACATCCTTACCCATCAATTGAATTAAATCATGCATTTGCAGGGTCCCATGCTCTTCTATTATCAAGGACCGCTCGATGAGAACTTCTATTCCTATAGTTGTAGCAAAATCACAGCTGTCAAGAACTTCTGTGGTGTGTTCTATACTTTTCCCCTTGAAGAAGCATGCAATATCAAGGAAAATCTCCCTTTCGTTGTTATCCAATCCATCGAAGCTTATCTTGAGAATTCGATTGATAGTTTGGTCGGGACTTCCGGAGAGTTTATCCAGTGTACTTTCCCATGCAGGCTCCTCTCTTCCACATAAGAACGAGCCCAACACTTCAAGGGCTAACGGCAGGCCGTTAGCATAACGCACCGCTCTATTTATGAGATCCCTTGTTATCTCAACTTTCTTGCTACTTCGAAAGGCATGCCGACCAAAAAGGTCTCGTGCTTCATTGTCATCTAAAGTTTCAACTTTATACACAAAATTTATGCCATGAGAAGTTAGCACATGTTTATCTCTTGATGTAACAATGATTCTACTTCCTTTGCCAAACCAATGGGCTTCTCCAGCTAACGCATTCAGTTGATCCAGGTGGTCAATATCATCAAGAACCAGGAGAACCTTTTTGCAACAAAGTCTTTCTTGTATCAAATTGATTCCTCCATCAACACTATATACTGTTAAATCTCCTCGAGATAGTATCTCATATAGAAGTTTTTCTTGCAAAGCAACCAGACCATTGCTTTTGTCCGGACTTTCTCTAACTCGCGCCAAAAAACTACAACCCTGAAATTGACTCTCAATAGCATTATATATGGCTTTAGCAATTGTTGTCTTCCCTATTCCTCCAAGTCCCCATAGACCTATCATGAGAACATCTTCATCACCCCACTTCTTTTGTAACAACCATTTCAGTTTTTGGACTCGGGAATCTATTCCGACCGGATACTTGGCGACATGTAAGGGTGCACGCACTAGATGAATTGATAATTCCTTCACGATGCATTGTATGAGCTTCGCTTCATCTCTGATAAGCACTCGAAAGAAAGAGAAACGTGTTTTAGCATTTCAAAGCCGGGGAAGGATTTCAACCACGGATAAGGAAAATCTCACAAGAATATTAGCTAATGATGAGATGAAAAGAAAAAAAGACAATTGGGTGAACCTTTTGGACCCGAGTATGTCCTTAAAAGTCTTAACGGAAAGCTTGAAGGTAAAAGCCTACCCCAAGACATTCTCAATTTTAGATATGGTTGGATCTCCGGTGGGCACTGTGGGACATATCCCACAGTCCGTCGGATGGGACAATACATGTGTCCAGGGTGCGGGCAAAGTAAGCGCACACCCTTCTAATTCATGTGTGCAAGTAGCAAGGGGAGCGTAAAAAACAAGATACAAAAAAGCGTGAGATTGAGTCTAGTTAAAAGAGATATTATAGCGTTTATCAAAACGAAAAACAGGCTTACCCCTCAAGGAAATCCCACCCGGACAGGCTACCGGCGTCGCAGAGCGCCTTCTTCCATCTCTTCACTTCCTGCGAATCCTTCCCGAATTTGGACTCATGTTCAGCCATAGCTTCTCTATAAGTCCCTCTCGGTGTTCTCACTTCTCTGGGTTCGACTTTGTAAAACACGGGAAAGACCTTGAGGTCTCTTTGCTCCTTGCACTCCATAATTCTGGCCAACTCTTCCAAGCACCACCGCGAGGAAGCATAGTTCTTGGAGAAAACGATGATCGCAGCACGCGACCCCTCGATCGCCTTCTTAAGTGCCGGCGATATTTGCTCTCCTTTCCTGAGCTCCTCCCTGTCTACAAAAGTGTGTAATCCTCTTTGTTCCAGACCGGCATAGAGATGACCAAGGAAGCCCTTGCGGACATCCGTGCCTCTGAAGCTCAGGAACACATGGTAATACCTTTTCAGATTTGAAGAGGAAGAAGAAGAAGAAGAAGAAGAAGAAGCCATCGAAAGAGCTAATGGTTGATATCCTTCCGCAGATTGTTTACTATCTGATCGGGGTTCCCAACTCTAGCTCTCATGTACGTATTTATTTGTTCTTGGACTTAAAGACTTTCTGGAATCACGTGGGCCATTTGGTGGATGCCATCTCACTTCCCTTTGGCCTTAATTACTTTTTGTTTCTTTTCGTGTTTCTCTTTCGCGGGGTGTAATTGGATTTTTCCTGGAAATTTCGGTAGAGCTGGAATACTGGTGATTTTGTTGGGATGAGTCTTGCTGCTGTGCGAACACCAGGTATCTGTGGTGCCCTCGTGTTCAAAACGTTTCGGAAAAGGTGAAGACCAATGATAACATCTTCTTGATAGATTTTGGACCAAAGGAAAATATTAGTATTGTCGGGGACGGTACAATCTCAACTATATATACGCACACACCATTACTGCGTGTTTCGCATAAAACACTCATCGATGCGTGTTTTGTATAAAGCACTCATTGATTAAAAAATTGTGTGGTAAAAAAAAACTAACCGTATAATCGGACTATTATGATAGTAGCTCACAAGACTAAATTAGCACGATTAAAAGGTCTAGAATTAAATTGGCGCCAATGCAAGTGTTTGAAGACTTTTCTAACAATTTTTTAGAAGGAAGCTATCATCCCGACAGTTTCATAAGATCGTCGGTTATTTCTGATCACATGATATTCCAATCGATGAGTGCTTTTACGGTAGATTATACCGCTCCCGACAATCTTGTCGGTGAAGCATTTCCCTTTTCTGAATATTTATATTGCCTACCATTTATAAAATTGCAAAAAAAGGAAAAGACCAACGATAGCATCTTCTAGATACTAGAGTACGGATCGAATGTCCCGATAAAATTATATGGAGCTTTTCCAGCATCCTCTGGCTCATGAATTACTACTGCGAATTTGAAATCATATTACGCACATATATATATTATCAAATATGTCTTGAGTTTAAATGATTTACCGTCGATTTGTTAAATCGGCTTGTTGAAAGAAAAATCCTTTTAATTGGCGTGCAGTGGACGACTTCTGGCGCTACAAGACGAAAAAGAGGGGCACACCTGTTTTATTGTATTTCTATAAGCGGATTGTGGGGATCTCTTTCTGATGTGAAAAAGAAAAGCTTGTGGGGCCCCCGAAGAAATTACAGGAAAGAAAATAAAGAAGGCATTTTGTTCTCTGCTGGTTTTCTTCCCCGACACGCCTGCTGCAGCCGCATGACATGCAGAAAGGCCATGTCACAGTGACGTGAGTTCTTTTATATTTGAGTTATTTATTTGTAAACACTTTGCGTTATTTTATAACTATATAGTTATTTAGTAACTGTATAAAAAATTTTATTTCAAAAGATTATTTCTTTTCCTAATATTTTTTTCTTTAAGTCAGATAACTATGTAGTTATTTTGTAAAGTTTCATCCTAAATTAAAGACTAATTTTTAATAAACACTAAAATAATTTAAAATATATTATTTTTTGGCATATCATAAATGAAATACAAATTTTAATACATAATGTTTAAAGTTCGATTGAAGCATGAGACAGTTCCCATATTAAGAACTCATTTTTTCTTTAAATGTTGCATTACCCAAAATACATACAAACATAGCAGCCGAATAATCAAATTATCCACTAATAAAAAAAAAACTATCCTCCTTGATACGAAGTACAAGTCCTTTACTGTCATTTTGCAGATTCTATTTTAAATACAAGTGGATGTTTGGCTCCGGCTCCACGTGCGGCTAGTCACATTTTGTGACGCACGATTAAGAGTATATATGTTATCATTCGCATGTTGAATGCCTCATCTTCTGCAATATTTTTTACGTAAGAGTGAAATCTAGGAAATTTAGGCTCAAATTTATGAAAATGAGATCAAATTAGGCTAATCTAAGCTTATTCTACTTTTAGGGATTTTCTAATTTTTTGTGATTTTTAAAAAAATTTCCAATTTTTTTCGAAATTTTTTGTTTTTATTTTATTTTATTTTTATTAGGTTGAGGGAAAAATGTCGAGAGAACTGAAAGGAAAAAGTGAGAGATGTGAAACTTTATTCTGTTTTGTGATTCTCAAAAGTGATTCTTTTTTCCGGAACCAACTTTTTTTTTTTTTTGCTTCTAGATTTTGCTTTAAAACCGATTATGATTCTCTAAAACCGATTCGGGGAACAGAATCAAAATCAAAATTATTTACATTACCAAACAGGATTCTCATATATATTTTTTTTTTGTTATAGGGAACGTAATCAGAGAACCGTAATGGTTCTCATGCGAGCTCTAAATGATTCAATAGGCCTCCTCGATACTTTTCTTGTCGTGATTTGATCGATCTTATCGAATCACATCACTCAAGGAGAGAGCCGACCCTAAAATGCGTGAAGGACGAGATGGACCCCTAGAACGCAAATGAACAAAGACGGGACTATGAATTGTTCATGCAACCATGGCCGGTTAAATGAAATAAAGACTCCGAACATAGCTTCCCACCGTGGCACAATCGCCATTGTGACACTAAAAACTTCAAACTATATCCATTGTGACACAATTACATTCCGTGACAATTCTATCCAAAATAGTTGTAAAAAAGCTAACTTGGATCCAATGTGGTATTTTTGACAACAAGTGACTCTAATGTGGCGCCAAGCGAATGCGATATTGAAAAAAAAAATGAAAAAAGAAAACAATTACACTGTTTATTGTCTTCTGTAGTACTTCGTGCAAAATTGTTCATCGCATTTGTCATCTTCATTAGCTTGGCTAAACTCCTCGACGATATTTCTTCATTGCCCATTGCCACCTAGATCTCCGTCGGTGCTTGCCCAATCATCCACAAGAATTTCTAAAAAACGTTCACTTAAGTGCCATAACTTTTAATCGATCATTTATGTAGCAAATTTTGTTAAAAAAAAAGTTCACTCAAGTGCCAAAATCTAACGTAACATAGCACTTGTGGTGAACTTTTTTAAAAAGTTATGTGACTTAACCGATCGGTTAAAATACTATGTAGCGCTCAAGTAAACGGAAGCAAAAAATTTATGACATTCAAGATATCGAAGAAAAAAAGTTATGGCACTCAAGTAGCCGAAGAAAAAGAGTTATGGCACTCAAAGGGAACGGCGCATGCTCTGAATTTGGTCGAAATAACTTGCTGTGAAAGAAGGTTGGCTCCACGTTATCCTTTAATTGATCAAAGTTTGAAACAGTAAGCTTTTTATTATTAAGACTTTGGTCACATGGCAAAGAAAGCAACTTGCATGGATTCCCACTACATTCGGCCAAAAAAAAAAAAATGAACCCAAAGAGAAAGAAAAATTTTAGTAAAAAAAGAAAAATCAATTTTTTATTCATTTTTCATATTTTGTTTTAAGGCTGAGTTGGTTTGCCCTTGAGATGAGAGGACTCAATTTGGGGAACAAATGAAAAGGAAAGCAAGTTGGGAGGTCCCTAGTATTTTTTTTCTTTACGTGCTTGGCTACATGGGGAATTAAGGGAAGGGCAAGAACCGGACCGAATTGTGAGATGCTTGTCGTAGAAGGTCATCCAGCTCGCGAGGCAGTCTTCTGAGGATATTACATGGCCAATGAGAGGATATTGATCAAGCAAAAAATTAGAAAAAAAAAAACGATTTGATTCAATGGCAATTTTGATCAGAAAAGTCAATAAAGAGAGAAAGGAATCATGTCCTGGACTTGAGCAGAAAGTATCCAATCCATAACACCGTCGGATAGAAGCATGGAGAGAACAAAGTAGTGTGGATCCTGTAAATCAAGAGACCATTTCTCTCACTTTAAGAATTCTTTCTTCAAGAAAAAGAAGGACGATCAGACAAAAAAGCCTCCATGCCTATTTCACCTTCAAGATTGAATCTCGCAATGGAATAGATAGATCGGCAGCTTGATTGATTGATTCGAACGATCATCTATTACTCCCTTCCGTCTATCCGTGCAAGACGAAGAAGGAAAGATTAAAATAAATGTGCATATGGTACTGTACCTGGTCATTGAAAGAAGGGATATTCATGGGGACCCACAAGAAAGAAATCCTTCGTCCGCTGATTTACAGCCATTTCGAGCAATATCTGCTATGAAAGCAGCTCATCCGAGCCAAAAAAAAAAAGAGGATTGGCGATTTTGGAAGGTGGTACAGAGGAAAAGAAAACGTGAGAGAGGACTAGCAAAAGAGAGGAAACAAAAGGTTTTCTTCTTTCTGGTGGTCACGCAAGTCCAGCCTTGAAGCCGCAGCTCTCTCTGTCGAATTACCCAGCAACGTCTACTTTTCTTGCAGCTTCATGGATGGCCAGACAAAGCTCCAGTCAGTGACATCTGCTCCAGCTTAACCGTGATCTTCGATAGTGACACAACAATGGACCTGTTTGGCTTCTCTGTTTCGCTGCGACGCCTCCAGTTTCGATCCAATTCCCTGTGCCGTGAGGCTTGTTGCTGACCCGAACTGCTGTCCTTGTCATTGATCCTTGCTGCGAGACGATCCCTTCACGTAAGGACACGTTTCTGGTTCCTGTCCGTAACGACGAAGCTGCACTGCGACGACGACCTGCTGCGACCTCCCTTGGCAGAATTCACATTACTGATTTCCTGTGGACTGTTTTCTCCTTTTCGCAATTTGGAGAATTCTTTGTTTTTGCATATTTTCTCGACGTTCCAGATTCCTTTTGTTGAGCCATCACGCCAAAGGACCTGTTGGCTATTCCCCTCGCTGTCCACCACCGTGACCAAGATCATCGTTGGTTGGAGTGTGGATCATCTGCAATTGTTGTCTGTTAGTCCAAATGGGAAATCAAATTGCTCTGAATTAGATGATTATTCGATCAAATTCTAAATTTCATATTTTTTCTGATTCCGACTGATTTTATTTGATGTGATTCCAGACATTTTCCGATTAAGAGTTATCACATGAAATTCAAATTAAATTATTAATTTGAGCTGCAAGATAACAGATCATTTTCTAATTATATTTGAATTTATTGCGATCATATATTTTATTAAGATTACGATATCCGTTAATTTAGGAAAAAATCCAAAAAAGGGCTCGAGGTCTTCAGATTTTCTCAAATAAGGGCCCCAAGTGAACTATGCTTCGAATAAGGGTTCAAAGTGACATAATATGTTTCAATTAAGGGCCCGAAGTGATCATAATGTTTCAAAAAAGGGTCTGACACGAAGTTTGTTTTCGTCATTTCACATTTTAATTTTTTTATTCATTTTTTCTCTTTTTCCTGATTTATGTATTAAAAAAATAAAAAAAAACATCCACAGAAGGGAGGGCTGCCCGTCCCGCCTATAGCCGCCGGCCCACCGCCGGTGGGGGGTCGGCGGGCGGGGCGAAGACCGGTGGGGTCGCCGGCGACCCCGCCGGTCAAAGGCGAGGGCCTCTGGCCCTCGCCAAAACCCGGAGAGGGTCGGGCCCTCTCCCGGATCTGGGTGAGGGCCGGCGGTCCCCGCCCGGATCGGGGACCGCCACCGTCGCCCCATCGTTGGTGGGGGTCACCTTGACCAAGCGACCCCGACCCGGTCCCGGGCGACGGCCGGCGGTCCCCGATCTCGGGCGGGGACCGCCGGCCCTCACCCAGATCCGGGAGAGGTCCCGACCCTCTCCCGGTTTTGGCGAGGGTCGAGGCCCTCGCCTCTAGTCGGCCGGGTCGCCGGCGCTCGCCGAGGCGCCGGCGACCCCGCCAAAGCTTTGCCACCGCCCTCCCGGCGGTGGGGCGGTGGCCACAAGGCGGGAGGGTCGCCCCTCCCGCTCGTGAAGGTCCGCTTAACCTCTTTTTTTTTTTTCTGGTGAGAAAACAGATAACAAATAGAATAATAAAAAATAAAAAAAAATTAAATAAGTAAAAAGATTAAAATGCCCTTAAATCGGGCCCTTTTTTGAAATTTTATAGTCATTTCAAGCCCTTATTTGAAACAGTGTTCACTTGGGGCCCTTATTTGAAAAAATATAAGGACTTCGGGCCCTTTTTTGAAACAATGTTCACTTGGGGCCCTTAATTGAGAAAATCTGAAGACTTCGGGCCCTTTTTTGAATTTTTCCCAATACGTCGCAAGATGAGAGATTTTTTTGTATTTTTTGTATCATAATCTTATGTCCGAACTCTCGATAAATATCTTGCTTGGTTTCGATTCTTGGAAAATTAGAGGCTACACGGACATTGGGACTCCACGGCACGGAGAGCGCAGCTTTTTTGATAGATAGACAGAGAGAGAAAAGAACCGACAAAGCGCTCTCTCTCTCTCGATTTCGATCTTCTCTCTTCTTGCGCTTTCGCCTCACAAAAAAAAAAAAACAAGGGTTTAATTGAAATTGCATTCTTGCATACATAATTCAGTTTGCATGTCGGGACTCAAACATATATATATTTTCTCACAATTCATTTTTCATTTTCGATTTATGTGTTGTTAAATTATTCATTGTGTAACTGCATGAACATTTTTTTTCGTGTTAGGGGCCAAGTTAAAAGGAAATAGTCAAAGACTGGCTGCAAATTATTTTTAAAAAATGAAAGATAAAGGTACCGAAAGGGCGTGACATTAAGCTAGTGTAACTAAGTCCCCAAGCTTGTAATATCTCGGTTCATAGGAAAAAGCAGTTCTCCCAATGCTTTATTTAAGTGTCTAATTGACCTGCTCTAAACAGATTAGTGGCGACTCCAAATAAAAATCTTTTGCACGAAATGATTGAAAGTCGAGAATTGATGTGGACTTGGGGGAGTCCGAGCTAGGTTTAGCCGCTTAGTAATCCATTAGCCTGAAAAGTCTATTTTTAGGTCATGACAATTGGATACAGTGATATGGATTACGTTGCATTGTACTACCGCCCATAAATTGATACATTTTCTTCTTTTGGGGTTTAAGTACACTACAAATATCAAAACTTGTGTCAATTTTTTTTAAAAACGATCACTTTAGTGCCAAAACTTTTTAAACGATCAATTAAGTTCCAAATTTCGAAAAACGTTCACTTCGGTGCCAACTTTGGTGAGCCACAACAACTCAAATCAAAGTTGGCACCGAAGTAAGCGTTTAAAAAAAAAATTGATACTTAAGTGTTTGTATTGAAAGTTTTGGCACTAAAGTGAACTCCGTGTATAAGTTTTGACACTTGTAGTGTATTTTAGCTACTCTTTTAGTAAAAGTAAATCTTTTCCTATTTTTATTCCTAAACATGCAAATATATATGGCTAGGCATTAGTGCACAAACAATAAAATTCACTTTGTAATAATAAACATATTGTTAACGCAAATATTCAAAAACCTTATCCATGTTGGACAATATTAACATAAAACTTTGTTGTTACGCTCTGGGAAAGATCCCTGTGTCGCGCAACATCAATACAATCCCTATTTTCATGAACTGGATGACTTATGGATCTAAATCAGGCCCTCGAATGAGTTGGCAAAAATATTTAGGTATCAATGCACAAGCTCAATGCATTATAGTTCAAAGAATTATGTGAGCAACCTGCTACAAGTTCAAAAAATATTTAGGTGTTTAATCCCTATTTTCCCTATAAAACAGCAACGATTTACCTCCGCAGAAAGGATAATGTGAGCAACCTTCTACAAGTTCAAAGCATTATAGTTCAAAGAAGCCACTGCCTAGCAACAACAAAGCCATCAACTAATCTCCCCTGTATATAGATGTGACATTCTGAATTTCATACCATTTGGAGACTATTGAATGAAGATTATCTACCAATGTAATTCAGTTTTATTTCCCTTGGATCCGATTAATCCCGAGTATACTGACCAAAAAGGAAAGGCTAAAGCACGACAATGTACGTGGACCTAGGAAACTCAAATGAGAATTGACATTTTGACCATAAGAATTGCTGAGGGAATATTTAGAGCCAGTAAAGGTCGATCTAAGAATGATTATGGAATCCATTGCTAGCGTTATACGATTGGAGCGCGGGTGATTCTGCTTAACCAATGTATAATTTGCGACATTTTCATTAAATTGGATCATGACGATCGTGACCTAAGGGACTAGTAATAAACTTTCGCAATTACATGATAACCAAAATGACCATGACTTGAGTAAGCCTAAGAGTGATGAAAATCACCGAGTCAATATGTGTAATGTCGCCGCAAAAGCCACCCGTCGGTTTGAGATGAACTAAAGTTACGTTCGAAAGAAAATAAATCAGGAAATGGATTCTCGAAATAGGAAAAATGGAAATGAAGAATTCCAATTTTGGTCTTGAATCGGACGTCACCTCATCGATAGTAGTTTAATTGGAAAAAATCAGAATCTTTGGACGACAAGTATAAAATGACCATTTTACCCCTCAAGCATTAATTTTTGCCATAAGTGATCCAATGGGCATTTTAGTCTTTCTTTCCCCTTGGCTGCCGAAAATTGGATGAGAAAGGGGTCAATGGAAGTCAAAGCTTCTAGAAAAAGATTTATAAATAAGAGTTAACTAAGATATTTGGACTTCATTTGACCCATATGCTCTACTATTTTGTTTGGACCAAGCCAATAATGGAGACCAAGCTTCTCACACACTCTTTTACTTCAGTTGACCAGCCACTCTTGCTCTTCACGTTGCCGCCTTGCTGCTCTTTCATTTTCTGCACTTCCACAAAAAGTCGCTCAGCCTGACAAGCCTCGACACCCTTCACTATTTTGACCGTAACTTCTTCTTCCGACGACGGTTTAAGGTGAGATCACCTCCATCAGAAAATCTTGTTTTCTTAGCTTTCCATGAACATATTATGAGCTCAATTTGGCCTTGCAGTTTTTCTCGTAGGTCCGATTGAATGGACAAAGGTCTAGTCGGGATTGAATCTGATCCGGTTTGAGAAGGAGCTCTCTTACAACGGTTTCAAGAGCTCATTTTGCTTCAAAATTTTTGTGGGATGTTCTATACATATAGTACTTGACTTGGCTATATTGGAATGATAATTGTAGTTGAGAATTGATGGGTGTTCATAGTTGTTTTGAGATGGGTTTTAAAGAAATTGTTGGATGTGATATTGCACGTTACTATCCCGTTAAAGGATACAGTGATAATCTCGTTAGGGTGTGCAGACTATAACATAATCATTGGTGGTAATGAGAAAAGAATAGATTTGGTGGTGCTGCCTATGTATGATTTTGATGTGATTATTGGAATGGATTGGTTAAGTAAGCAAAAGGTTGTAGTTGATTGTGGTAGCGGGGTAATCCGATTCAATCTGGATGATCACTCTAGATTCGAATTCGTAGGAAGTCGAGGAGGGACCTCGATTCCTTTAATCTCGTCGCTTGAGGTAGTAAAGCTATTGAACGAGGGATGCCAAGCTTATTTGGCTTCGGTAGTGGATACGACAGTCGGGGAACCTAAGTTGGAGAGTTCTATCGTGGTACGTGAATTTCCCGATGTCTTTCCTCAAGAATTGCCGAATTACCATCGAGAGAGGGAAATTGAGTTCGTGATTGAACTAGCTCCTGGGATGGAGTCAATCTCGAAAGCACCGTATAGGATGCCCTTCGTCGAACCGAAGGAACTTAAGGTTCGGATGCAAGAATTGTTAGACAAGGGATTTATTCGGCCAAGCGCGTCACCTTGGGGAGCACTGGTACTATTTGTGAGGAAAAAGGATGGATCGTTACGACTATGCATTGATTTTAGGCAACTGAATCAGGTGACTATTAAGAATAAATATCCGTTACCAAGGATTGATGATTTGTTTGATCAGATTCAAGGAGCCTTAGTGTTTTCTAAGATCAACCCGAGGACGGGTTATCATCAGTTGAGGATATCCCGAAAACGGCGTTTAGGACGAGATATGGGCATTACGAATTTACCGTCATGCCGTTTGGATTAACTAACGCCCCAGCTGCATTTATGGACTTAATGCATCAAGTGTTTAAGGAGTATCTGGACCGGTTTGTTATCGTCTTTATCGATGATATCTTAATTTACTTGAGGAATAGTGAGGAGCATGAACGACACCTTAGGATTGTTTTGCAAACCTTGAGGGAACACTCGCTTTATGCTAAATTTAGCAAATGCGAGTTTTGGTTGAATCGAGTAGCATTTCTTGGACATGTAATATCTGGAGAAGGAATCTCCGTGAATCCCTCAAAGATAGAAGTAGTGATGAATTGGTCTAGACCTACAACAGATTCTGAAGTTCGAAGTTTTTCGGGATTAGCGGGTTATTATAGGCGCTTTATGGAAAAGTTATCGCCTATAGCTATTCCCTTAACAAGGTAAACAAAGAAAGATACGCGGTTCGAATGGACAGATAAGTGCGAAAGGAGTTTTCAAGAACTTAAGCATCGTTTAACGACCGCACCAGTATTAACGATCCCTTCTAGGACTGGAGGTTATGAGATTTATAGCGACGCTTCGCTAAAGAGATTGGGTTGCATGTTAATGCAACATGGAAGAGTTGTCGCCTATGCTTCACGACAACCGAGACCTCATGAGATGAATTATCCGACGCACGATTTAGAACTGGTTGCAATTGTCTTTGCCTTGAAGATTTGGAGGCATTATCTGTGTGGTGAAAGGTTTCTGATTTATACGGACCACCAGAGCCTGAAATATTTGTTTTCTCAGAAAGAATTGAATATGAGATAGCGTCGATGGATGGAGTTACTTAAGGATTATGATTGCGATATTCTGTACCATCTTGGAAAAGCGAATAGAGTTGCGGATGCTCTAAGTCGAAAGTCAAGCATCGCTCATTTAATGGTTAGGGGATGGTCCTTGTTTGAAGAGTTAAGGGATTCCAAGTTTAATTGGAAGTTTGCCAACTGTCGAGTTTAATGGCAACTTTGAGAATTGAACCTCGGATCCAAGAAAGGATAAAGTCTTGCAGTCTACGGACCTAGTTATTCAAAAGATCCTTGAGATGGATGTTGCGAAAAGGAAACCAGAGTTTCAAGTCTCAGCAGATAAGATCTTGAAGTTTCGTGGACGTTTATATGTACCTGCTTACGAGGAACTTAAAGAAAGGATTTTATCTGAAGCTTATAGGAGCAATTACAGTATCCACCCGAGAAGCACGAAAATGTATTAGAATCTACATCAACATTATTGGTAGAACGGAATGAAAGTGGACGTGGCTAAGTATGTGGCAAAGTGCCTAACTTGCCAACGGTGAAAGCACTGACATTGTTAGCTTGGTGGATTGTTACAACCTTTGGAAATCCTTGAATGGAAATAGGAACACGTTACTATGGATTTTATTATGGGTTTACCGAGGAATCAGAGAGGACATGACTCGATTTGGATAGTTGTGGATAGACCGACTAAGTTTGCGCATTTTATACCTATACGAAAGGATTTTGCGATGGACGGATACGTTGAGTTGTATATGCGATAGATAGTAAGATTTCATGGAGTGCCCGTGACAATTACGTCGGATAGAGACCCTAAGTTTACTGCAAATTTATGGAAAAGTCTTCGGGGAGCTATGGGCGCTATATTGCGGTTTAGTAAGGCGTATCATCCACAAACAGATGGACAATCGTAAAGGACAATTCGGACGCTCGAGGATATGTTACGAGCATGTGTCATAGATTTTAAAGGTGGATGGGAGGATCAACTACATCTGGTAGAATTCGCGTATAACAACGGTGATCAATAGAGTATTAAAATGACACCATTCGAGGCATTATATGGTAGATCCCGTAGAACTCCCGTATGTTGGGATGAAGTTGGAGAAAGAAGCATAACAGGCCCGGAGTTGGTAGAACGATCGATTGATGCTGTAAAAATCCTTAGGGAAAGGTTGCGAACAGCCCAAAGTCGTCAGAAAAGTTATACCAATAAGCAACGCAAGCCTCTGGAGTTTCAAGTTGGAGATCACGTTTTCCTTAAGGTACCACCAATGCGAGGTTTATCTCAGTTTGGAAAGAAGGGAAAACCGAGTCCGAGGTACGTAGGCCCTTTTGAAATTTTGGAACGGATTGGAACGTTGGCCTACAGGCTTGCCTTGCTACCAAGTTTATCGCAAGTCCACAATGTATTCCATGTGTCGATGCTGAGGAAATACGAGCCGGATCCGACTCATGTTCTAGATTTTGACCGTTGAAGTGGACAACAGAGTGTCGTATGTGGAAAAACCGGTCAGAATCTAGGATCGGAAGGAACAAGTGTTGAGGAAGAAGACTATTCCACCGGTCAAGGTTGTGTGGGAACATCACGGAACCGAAGGCTCTACGTGGGAAAGTGAAGAAGCAATGAGGCGTCAGCACACCCATTTGTTTGAATAGTTGTTTGTTGTAATAAATTTCGAGGACGAAATTTTTGTAACGGAGGAAGAATTGTGAGATTCTGAATTTCATACCATTTCGAGACTATTGAATGAAGATTATCTACCGATGTAATTCAGTTTTATTTCGCTTGGATCCGATCAATCCGGAGTATACCAACCAAAAGGGAAAGGCTAAATCACGACAATGTATGTGGACCTAGGAAACTCAAATGAGAATTGACATTTTGACCATAAGGATTGCTGAGGGAATTTTTAGAGCCAGTAAAGGTCTATTTAAGAACGATTATGGAATCCATTGCTAGCGTTATACAATTGGAGTGCAGGTGATTCTGCTTAACTAATGTATAATTTGCGACATTTTCCTAAATTGGATCTTGACGATCGTGACCTAAGGGACTAGTAATAAACTTTCGCAATTACATAACAACCAAAATGACCATGACTTGAGTAAGCCTAAGAGTGATGAAAATCACTGAGTCAATACGCGTAATGTCGCTGCAAAAACCGTCCATCGGTTTGAGATGAACTGAAGTTACGTTCGAAGGAAAATGAATCAGGAAATGGATTCTCGAAATAGGAAAAATGGAAATGAAAATTTTCAATTTTGGTCTTGAATCGGACGTCGTCTCATCTATAGTAGTTTGATAGGGAAAAATCAGAATTTTTGGACAACAAGTATAAAATGACCATTTTACCCCTCAAGCATTAATTTTTGCCATAAGTGATCCAAGGGGCATTTTGGTTTTTCTTTCCCCTTGGCTGCCGAAAATTGGATGAGAAAGGGGTCAATGGAAGTCAAAGCTTCTAGAAAAAGATTTATGGATAAGAGTTAACTAAGATATTTGGACTTCATTTGACCTATGTGCTCTATTATTTTGTTTGGACCAAGCCAATAATGGAGACCAAGCTTCTCACACACTCTTTGACTTCAGTTGACCAGCCACTCTTGCTCTTCACGTTGCTGCCTTGCTGCTCTTTCATTTTCTGCACTTCCATAGAAAGTCGCTCAGCCCGACAAGCCCCGACGCCCTTCACTATGTCGGTCGTAACTTCTTCTTCCGACATCGGTTTAAGGTGAGATCACCTCCATCAGAAATCTTGTTGTCTTAGCTTTCCAGAAACATATTATGAACTCAATTTGGCTTGGTAGTTTTTCCCGTAGGTCTGATTGAATGGACAAAGGTCTAGTCGGGATTGTTCTGATCCGGTTTGAGAGGGAGCTCTCTTACAACGGTTTCAAGAGCTCATTTTGCTTCAAAATTTTTGTGGGATGTTCTATACATATAGTACTTGACTTGGCTAAGTTGGAATGATAATTGTAGTTGAGAATTGATGGGTGTTCATAGCTATTTTGAGATGGGTTTTAAAGAGCAGAATTTGACTCTTTTGCACACTTGAAAAGATTGGTTTAATTGGAGGTCTTCAAGCTGTTCAATTGGCTTGAAATTTTCGATGAACATATTAGACATATAGAACAAGGTTTTGGAAAGTTGGTTTCGCATTAAATTGAAGCTTAGAGTGAATTATGGACTGATTAGTGTGGATTAGAGCAGAACCAAATTGGCCCTGTTCTTGGGGAGGTGTTGTCCGGTTCTGTTCTGGGCTAAATGGGGTGTCGCCTTGGCTTGAACTTGTCATTTAGACATGCTACGACGTATATTAGTGTGTTAATGAAGAGTATGTGAAGTGGTTTGGTGATTAGAGCTAGAATTGTGACTAAACGGCATGACGGAACTTAATTGACGATATGTCCTGTTTTGGACAGAATTAATCTTGGATTCGGAAGCTTGAATTGGAGGTTGCGACTAGCTCATTGGAATAGGTAAATTGCCCTTAACCCTTTATTAAGACATTAAGGTACTAAGGGACTAATTTGTGATCCGATTGGGTGAATTATGAGGCAAATTATGCATGATCGATTGCATTGAATGATTATACGGCATTTAATCATCCGTATGACATGAGAATAAATTATGCTTGAATTGGCGGGAATTATTCTTGTTAACTTGATTGTATAGTGGTGCAATTTGTGCCGGGCCTAGTGTAATGTGGCATTGTGTATTCTCGTGTGATAGATTAAATGTTCGCTAAATCGAGCTATACTCGATCATGAAGTCTACAAAATGAGAATTGTATTTGTGAACCTTTGGCCAATGGGAAGGTTTTGACTGAATTTGAGTCCGATCGATTGGATTGCGAAGTCATGGATTATGGTAACCCGAGGCGTTATGACGTGGGTTGTGAGATTATTTGTACCCCGATGCGTTATAACGCTGAGTTTTGATATAATCCTAAGGCGTTAAACGCGTGATTTGACCTAATGCGTTATTACACGGGTCCCGACAATTATATATAAACCCGATGAGTTATTACATGGGTATTGCCAAGCACATCAAGATAGCCCGATGCGTTATTATGCGGGCATTGATATCGAGAATGAGATTATTATACTAGTACGTAAAGCTTGGTTTGAAATATTGAATGCCTAGTGATTGTGATTGCTTGATTTGCCAATGCCTTTGCCTGTGTGCGTATCCTGTTTATCTTGGTTCTATTGACGTCTTCGGACGTCTTTGATTTGAAAAGTAGTTTGGAGGTACTAGTAGCTTAGTCTAGGGTTAGGGTTGATTTATTGAGATTCATTCTCACCCCGTCGTGGGATCCCTTTTTTTTTTTAGACCCCGGACCTCGAAGATGCTACTAGTTCGCCTAGGAGACCTCGAGGAGATGACCTCCACTTTTGATGAGTTCCCCGATGGTAGAGGATTTGTGTACATTAGGAAGTGTACTACCGTCTTGGTGGATGAAGGAAAGGAACATTTAACACCTCATCATTATGAGGCGTGGTATCGTCGGGTTAGGGACATTACAATATGTCCCCTGAAGCCAACAGAGGTCCCTAGAGGAGTAGTGTCCAATTGATGTCACCCTATCCGAGATGACGTAGAGCTGGAAATTAGTATGGTTGGATCGAGAAACATCCCGGAGAGTACTCATAAAGCTGAGGAGGACATAGAAGTGATTGATATTTCTGACTCGAAGGAGGAGGAGGATGCCACTAAGGTGCGATCCGACAGTTCTTCTGATTACGACCCTGAAGCGGACTAAGACGAGGATGTAGATGAGACCAATAGTTTAGTGTAATGGTGTTAGGAACTGGGATTTTGGTTGTCTTTTGCTAGAGACTTTTGATAAGACCAAAGTGGACGTCTGTTGTACTTGACTCTGATCTTTACGTAAGACATTTGGTGTGCATGTTTCATAAGTGTGGGGTATCCCAGTACATATTTTATTTTGTTCGGGTTATTTATTTACTTCCACGTGTGCATTTCATGTGAGTATTGTTACCGTCCGGATCCTGGAATTGACGATAGTAGCGGGATGAGACGAACACTAGGGTACGCGGGCATGACAATAGACCTTTTGATCCGTGAGACAATTAGATCAACAATTCCCTAAAGATATAGATTATACTCGATTCGCCAAAACTGTTGGGGTTATCCCACATCGGTTGTGGAAGGGGCTGGTGGTCGGTTTATAAGTGTGAGGGAAAGCCTTATCCTTTGAGCTAGCTTTTGGGATGAGAGAGGCCCAAGAACACCCAACACTGGTATCCGGGAGAGATACGGGTTGTCGGTGCCTCCGACCTAGGGCCCGATGTGTGAATGAGAGATTGTTAGGGTTATCTCACATCGGTTGTGAAAAAGGTTGGTGGTCGGTTTATTAGTGTGAGGGAAAACCTTGTCCTTTGAATTAACTTTTGGGATGAGAGAGATCAAAGACCACTCAACAAAAACTTACTATCTCAAAATTTTTAAAGTATGAAGCGTTGGCATCACTAATTGGATTAAGAGAGGTAACAGAGATCTATCCGATAAATGTCACAAAGCAAGTTGGAAGACCATGGCCATTCAACAAGAATCCATCTAATTTTGTATTAATGCATTCTGCATCACTATTCCTAAAGGAGGGGGAAAATTTACAGTAGAGACGGAAAAATGGGAAATGCAAAAGGCATTGGAATTGCATCCCCCCGTTTGTTTCCCCTAGAATCACTTGAGCAACAGGTCTGTCACAACTTCGACATGCTTAGATCGGTCGGTGCGAGTGGAACCCATAGTGTCGCCGTAGTTATGACAATCTTCTCTTCTTTGTAGAAGTTGATCCGCTTTCCTCTACCATAGTGTGTATTGAGTTGTCTTCTTCTGAGTCTCTTTCCTTGATCTTCCAATTTTTTTCTTCAACCGGCTGATGGTGTTGGAGCACGACCCTCAGATCATCCTCGGGTTGCTTGCATATTAGACGAAATCCACACTTTTTTAAGATTACTTTCGATGGTGTGAGGCAAACTCGGACTTGGCTCCAATCGTTTCGTAGAAGCTCCCCTACTCCAAACAGCATTCTGCGTGGGAAATACGTAAGCCACACATGATTGGATTCCAATGAATAAAAGAAATGACTTTGGCAAAACATCCTTTTGCTGTTAACAAACATTTGGATTTCACATGAAGCATTGACCTCTTTTCCTTCCTCCAAGCCAAGAACAACACAGAGTGCTAGTCCCAATAGCTTGTACTCCAAGTTCCGGGGAACCATGAAAGATATGGGAACCCATTCACGGTTGAGAAACCATTCTGGCATTTCTCCTCCAATTAGGAGAATATCAACTCTTCCCATATTCGGAAGTCCCTGTCATACGGATGGTACGCATATCAAGCATTCAAAGCTAGTGTGCGTTATATATATATATATATATATATATATATATATATATATATATATATATATATAGAGAGAGAGAGAGAGAGAGAGAGAGAGAGAGAGAGAGATTGACCTCGAGTGATAACACATCAGCCATCTTGACCCCTTTGCGGAACAATTCACAACATGAAGACAAATCAACTTCAAGGCGATCGGAGGAGATACTCCACAAATCTGGGAGCTTTGCGAGAGATTTGCAGCCATTGGCTTTTAGGGAATGCATATTTGACGGAAGCCGAGGAATCTCTTGTAGTTGCTGGCATTTCTCCACATCCAACCAATGCAAATCGTCGTATTTGTTGATGCATGTTGGTAGATGAGTAAACTTGTTTCCTGAAAGATTTAGGGTCTCCAACTTGGGAAAACTGGAAGAACTCTCAAGGAAGTCTAGTTCTGATAGATTGCAGCCATTAAGTCCTAGGTTGAATAGATTTGGAAATCCTAAATGGCCATCGGGGTGGGTTGAATCCTCCAAGTTCTTTGGAAACATGACGAAATTCGAGCAGCCTTCAAGACTTAGAGACTCGAGATTGTGCAACTTATAAATGCTTGACGGAAGCTTTGCCAAGTGTATGCAGAATTTTAAACTCATGACCTTCACAGAGACAAGATTTTCAATTGATGCTGGGAGCTCTTTAATAGCCGTCCCTTTCGGATCAAGATCTTCTAGATGTTCCATCTTTCCTGGAATATCGGGGAACTTCTCAAGTTTAGAGCAATAAGAGAGATCAAGGGTTTGAAGAGATTTTGCCCCGAGTTTGTTGGGAAAGACACTAAGATTAGAGCATGATTTTAGCGACAAAAACTTTAACTTGTCAAGATATCCGACGGATTGGTGAACTTCTACCAAGCTTTTGCACTCCTTGAGATCCAAGCTCTCCAGATTTGGAACCGACGAAAGGTCAGCAACATTAGTCGGGGACTCGCATCCCCGGAAATTCATGAACTTCAGCTTTCTGAAATTCTGCAAAAACATACCCGTGCGGTCATTAAGCTTTGCAAATATTTATAGCTATAAAAAAGGAAAGCTAATCATCACAAGGGCTTACCATAATTTTGCCTCCTAATTGTTTGATATGACTTCGCGGGACATCAATTACAACAAGTTTCTTTGGACCAGAGCCAAATTCTAGATCCGGTGCATTGGGCCATTTAAGCCATCTTAGCTCGTTAGGGAGACGTACGGGACCTTCTGAAGAGATATGCACTTCGGACAAAATGAGAATTCTCAACCTTTTCATGTTTGTGAAAGCATGAGGACTAATAGTTATCTCTTACGCTTTGCGAGAGTCCAATACTATGGCCTTCACTGCATTCGTTCCCTATCCATAACAAAGCAAATTCAATGGTCACAGAAAATTTCCATTGAGATTTTCAGATTAGTGTAATATGAAAAATGATATGTAGCAACATTGACATAAACAAATTTTACCGTATCTCCACATAGGATGTCCGAAACATCTTCGAAAAGCCATAATCTACTGCGCTGCCCAGGATCATTGCGGCATTCCTGAATAACAATATCCTTACCCATCAACTGAATTAAATCATGCATTTGCAGGTACCCATTCTCATTTGTTATCAAGGACCGCTCGATAAGAACTTCTATTCCTATAGTTGATTCAAAACCGCAATTGTCAAGGACTTCTTTGATGTATTCTATACGTTTCCCCTTAAAGAAGCAAGAGATGTCGAGGAAAATTTCCCTCGCCTTGTCATCCAATCCATAGAAGCTTGTCTTGAGAACACTATTGATAGTATGGTCGGGACTTTTGGAGAGGTTGCGTAGTGCACTTTCCCATGCAGGTTCCTTTCTTCCACATAAGAATGAGCCGAACACTTGGAGGGCTAATGGAAGGCCGTTCGCATAATGCACTGCTCTATCTATGAGATCCCTTCTTATCTCAATTTTCTTTCTATCTAGGAAGGCATGCCGACAAAAAAGGTCTCGTGCTTCATCGTCGCTTAAAGTTTTAGCTTCATGGACACAAGTTATGCCATGAGAAGTCAGCAAATGTTTATCTCTTGATGTAACAATAATTCTACTTCCTTGGCCAAACCAATGGCCTCCTCCAGCTAACGCATCCGGTTGAGCCAAGCGATCCACATCATCGAGAACCGGAAGAATCTTCTTGCAACAAAGTCTTTCCCGTATCAAAGTAATTCCTCCGTCCACATTATATACCGCCAAGTTTCTATGAGATAAGATTTGTGATAGAAGTTTTTCTTGCAAAGAAACTAGACCATTGCTTTCGTTTGAAGTTTCTCTTACTCGCTCCAAAAAACAGGTACCCTGAAAATCTTTCTCAATATAATTATATAAGGCTTTAGCAATTGTTGTCTTCCCTATGCCTCCAGGTCCCCATAGACCTACCATGAGAACATCATCATCACCCGTCTCATTTTCTAACAATGATATCACTTGCTGAACTCGGGAATCTATTCCGACCGGATACTTAGCGACATGCAAGGGTGTACGCTCTAGATGAATTGATAGTTCCTTTATGATGCGTTTTATGAGCTCCGCTTCATCTCTGATAAGCACTCAAAAGAAAGAGAAACATGTTTTAGCATTTCAAAGCCATGGCAGCAATTCAACCTCTAACGTCATATGGAAAATCTTACAAGAGGATAAGTTAATAATGAGATGAAAAGAGATGCCACATTTGGGTGAACCTGCGCCAAGATCTGTACAAGGAAAATTACGAAGAACCTGCGCCTCAAGACATTGATAACTCGAGTAATATGAACCACACTTTTTTATCTAAGAAAAAATTTCTCATTATCTACGACAGCAAGAATGGATTCAAAGAATCTGCTGGCTTGAAGTTTTCGTTATTCGATTTTTATGTCTACTGTCAAGTGTGTCTCCGCTCCGTGTGTTCAATCAAGAGACCGCTTTGGCAATATCTGTCTCTTTTCTATTCTTAGGTAATTAAGTTAATTATAGCATATGTAATTAGTATCTAAAATCAACATTTAGGGGCATGAAAGATGTTGTGTCTCGAATTTTTGGCAAGAGCAAATATGTGCAAATAGGTTTGGGAAAGGTTTGCAACCCGGAGGATCAGTTGGACAATATAAGGCTTTCGTGGCGGGATCTGAGGTGCCTGGTCTCTAAAGCGGGCCAGACTGCCAACCACTGGCCTGTAATGGCTGTTGGGCACGCACACGGCCAGACAAGAACGGGCGATCGGCCCTACAGTGCTGGCGGGCCAACGCCAAAGACGATGACTTTAGGATAGATCCGATAGTCCGTGAGTAGGGTAAAATACGAGATAAAAAAGAAAAGCATGAGAATGAGATCAGTTCATCAAAAGGAAAAAAAGCATGCTTACCCCTCATGGAAATTCCACCCAGACAAGCTACCAGCGTTGAAGAGAGCCTTCTTCCATCTCTTCACTTTGTACGAACCCTTTCCGAACTTTAATTCATATTCAGCCATAGCTTCTCCGTAACTCCCTCTTGGTGTTCTCACTTCTCTGGGTTCAACTTTGTAAAACAAGGGAAAGACCTTGAGGTCTCTTTGCTCCTTGCACTCCATAATTCTGGCCAACTCTTCCAAACACCACGGTGAGGAAGCATAGTTCTTGGAGAAAACGATGATCGCAGCGCGCGACCCCTCGATCGCCTTCATAAGCGCCGGCGATATTTGCTCTCCTTTTCTGAGCTCCTCGCTGTCCACAAAAGTGTGTATTCCTGTTTGGTCTAGACCGGCATAGAGATGACCGACGAAGCAGTTACGGACATCAGTGCCTCTGAAGCTCAGGAACACATGGTAATTTCTTTTCAGATTCGAAGAAGAAGAAGAAGAAGAAGAGGCCATCGAAAGCGCTGATGGTCGATGCGCGTGCTTCCGCAGAATGTTTACCATCTGAATGAATGGGTTACCAACTCCTGCTCTCATGTACTTATTTATTTGTTCTTGGACTTAAAGACTTTCTGGAGTCGCGTGGGTTGGTGGATGCCATCTCTTCCCTTTGGCTTTAATTATTTTTTGTTTCTTTTCCCGTTTCTCTTTCGCGGGTGAAATTGGATTTTCCTGGAAATTTCGGTAGAGCTGGAATGGTGGTGATTTTGTTGCGATGAGTCTTGCTACGGTGCGAATACGATAGGTTATACGGCTTCTGATAATATTGTTAGTGAAGCATTTTCCTTTCTTGAATATTCATATTACCTACCATTTATAAAATTGCAAAAAAAGGAAAAGACCAATGATAGCATCTTCTAGATAGTAGAGTGTGTTTGTTGGATAAAAACAAGTGTTGATCCCTTCGTTTTTTGTAAAATTACTATCTACGAAAATCAATTCCTAGGATTTCAGCGGCACCATATTTCTTTTGGGGTTTGGCAATTTCAATGGCCAAATTAAGGACCATAACATCGCGACCCACTTCACATGAGAAGAAGATTCCATATTATTTTTAATGGCTAATAATTAACACTAAATAGATGTGCATGATACGAACATAGTTAGAATGAAGATCACACACACATATATATTATTAAATATATCTCGAATTTAAATGATTTACAGTATATATATATATCGATTTGTTAAATCCGCTTGTTAAAAGAAAAATCCTTTTAATTGGCGTGCAGTGGACGCTACAAGACGAAAACGAGGGGCACACCTATTTTGTTATATTTCTATGTGCCCGGTCTACTTTGGAGCGGATTGTGGGGATCTCTTTTCGATGTGAAAAGAAAGCTTGTGGGGCCCCCGAACAAATTACAGGAAAGAAAATAAAGAAGGCGTTTTGTTCTCTGCTGGTTTTCTTCCCCGACACGCCTGCTGCAGCCGCATGACATGCAGAAAGGCTAAGTCGCAGTGACGTGAGTTTTTTTATATTTGAATTATTTATTTGTAAACATTTTACGTTATTTTGTGACTATATAGTTATTTTCGGGTTTTTTTTCAATTTAATTTTTTTAAAAAAATATTTACGAAATTATTTTTAAAAAAAGTATTTACAAGTTTGGGCCTCGCTCGGCGGTTGTGTTGCCGAGCGAGGCCCGCTCAGCAGCCCAAGCGCCGAGCAACTTTGTCGAGCCCAGCCCCAACTACTCAGCAGCTGGTCGTCGAATGGGGGTGGGCTTTTTTTTTTAATTTCTTTTTTAAAAATATTCATAAAATAAAATTGGTAAGATATATGAAATTAAGAAACCCCCTTCTTAATTCAATATCTTTATAACATAATCAATCAAAAACCCACCTAAACGATCTCGAATCGCAAAAATTACCATTAATAAATCCCGAAAATACTAAAAAGAGAAGAAAACCCATCTAAACAATCCTGAATCATAAAAATCCATCATTCGTCACCGTCAATGGCGGTGAATATTGATTAGGACGCCGTTTCACTTCACGAGATCAAATTTGAGCCCGATTTGATATCGTCGACCTGATCCGCCGGTTCTTAACACATCATTGTTTCGCCTTCCAATTGGATTTCTGTTTGTCAAATCAATCTAGAAACGCACTACTAATACATTTCGCATCACTCCGGCAAAACTACAAAAGCTGCTAAAATTTGTCATTTATGAAATGTAGGGAAAATGGCAAAAAAAGGGTTTTTTTCAAATTTAATTTTAAAAAAAATTTATGAAATAACATCTAGATCCTCGTCCTCCTTAATTTCATATATCTTACCAATTTTATTTTATGAATATTTTTAATTAATTACATAATTATAATATTATTTATGAATTATAGATCTTAATAATTTTTTATATTAATTATTACTAATTATGTTATAAAGATAAGCTTCGTAAGAAAAAAATTATAAATAAAATAAATATAAACATGTTTAAAAAATACGAAATAAACTAAATATTATAAATATAAATAATTAAAACACTTAAAAATGAAATTTAAAAAAAAAAAAAAAAGAGCCCGGCCTTGCTCGGTAGCCCAGCCATCGAGCAAGTGGGCTGCTCGGCAGTTAGGCTGCCGAGTAGTCAATGGGCTCAACGAGTTGCTCTAAGCAACTCACCGCTTGAGCAAGGCCCAAACTTGTAAATAATTTTTTTTAAAAAATAATTTCGTAAATATTTTAAAAAAAATTAAATTGAAAAAAAACCCGTCATTTTCAAACTATATAAAATTTCTATTTTGAAAAATTAGTTCTTTTCCTATTTTTTTTTATTTTAGTCGGATAATTATGTAGTTATTTTGTAAAATTTCATCGTAAATTGAAGACTAATTTTCAATACACACTAAAATAATTTTAAATACATTATTGTTTTAGTATGTCATAAATGAAACACAAATTTCAATACACAATATTTGAAGTTTGATTGAAACATGTGACAGTTCCTATATTAAGAACTTATTTTTTTTCTTTAAATGTTGCATTGTCCAAAATACATACAAACATAGCAATCGAATAACCAAATTATTCATCGACAAAAGAAAAAATTATCCTCCTTGATATGAAGTACAAGTCATTTACTGTCATTTTGCAGCTTCTATCCTAAATCCAAGTGAGTGTTCGGCTCCGGCTCCACGTGCAGGTGGTCACATTTTGTGATGCACGACTACGAGTATATATGTTATTATCCGCATGTTGGATACCCTCATCTTCTGCGATATTTTTTACGTAAGAGTGAAATCTAGGAAATTTAGGCCCAATTTTATGAAAATGAGATTAAACTAGCCTAATCTAAGCTTATTCTATTTTTAGGGATTTTCTAAAATTTTTGTGATTTTTTAAAAAAAATTCAATTTTTTTGAAATTTTTTATTTTTATTTTATATTATATTTATTAGGTTGTGGGAAAAATGACAAGAGAACTGAAAGAAAAAAGTGAGAGACATGAAACTTATTCTGTTTTGTGATTCTCAAAAGTGATTCTTTTTTCTAGAACCAACTTTTTTTTTGTTCTAGATTTTGCTCTAAAACTGATTTTAATTCTCTAAAACTGATTATGGGAACAAAATTAGAATCAAAATTATTTATGTTACCAAACATGATTTTTTCATTTTTTTTTATTTTAAGGAACAGAATCAGAGAACCAAAATGGTTCTCATGCGGACCCTAAATGATTCGATTGATCTCCTCGTTACTTTTCTTGTTGTGATTTGATCGATCCGAACGAATCAAATCACTTGAGGAGAGAGCCGACCCTAAAATGCATGAAGGACAAGGTGGACCCCTAGAAAGCAAATGAACCAAGAGGGGACTATGAATTGTTCATGCAACCATGACTGGTGAAATGAAATAAAGACTCCAAATATAGCTTCTCACTATGGCACAATCGTCATTGTGGCACTAAAAACTCCAAACTATACTCATTGTTACATAGTTACATTCCGCAACAATTCCATCCAAAATAGTTGTAAAAAGGCTAACTTGGATCCAATGTGGCATTTTTGACAACAAGTGGCTCTAATGTGACGCCAAGCGAACGCCATATTGAAAAAAAAAAAAAAGAAAAAAAAAATTACACTGTTTATTGTCTTCTTTAGTACTTTGTGAAAAAATGTTCTTCGCATTCGTCGTCTTCATTAGCTTGGCTAAACTCCTTGTCGATATTGCTTCATTGCCCATTGCCACCTAGATCTCCGTCGGTGCTTACCCAACCATCCACAAGAACTTCTAAAAAACATTCACTTAAATGCCACAACTTTTAATAGATCATTTATGTGACAAATTTTGTTAAAAAAGTTCACTCAAGTGCCAAAAATCTAACATAGCATAGAACTTATGGTGAACAATTTTAAAAAGTTATGTCATTCAAGTGATTGGTTAAAGTGCTATGTGGTGCTCAAGTGAACGGAAAATTTTTTTTAGGACATTCAAGTGATCAAAGAAAAAAAAGTTATGGCACTCAAGTAACCAAGGGAACGTCGTACGAAAGTTATGACATTTGTTATACATTTATCCTTCATGTGTAATCAATATATTTCAATTTTCTCGTTGTTTTGCTTGAAATTGCACAATTCTTTTAAAATAATTTGATTTATTTCCGAGAAAAGTCAATCTTATCTTTAATATTCTGTACTTTGTTTCAGCCATGACATGTTAGTCTATGTTACAAAGCAAGCTAAATGGGCTTACAACTTCTTAGGTCATATGAAACTGGAGGGTTTTATTCCAATTTAATTTAAAAAAAATATTTACAAAATTATTTTTTAAAAATAAATATTTACAAGTTTGGACCTCGCTCGGCGGTAGTAGTTAGGCTGCCGAGCAGCTTTGCTCCTTGCCCTAGTCGCTAGGTGACCCCCACCTTTCGGCGGCCAGTGCCGAGCGGGGTTGGGCTTCTTTTTTTTTTTTAAATTTCATTTTTTAAGTATTTTAATTATTTAAAAAAAAATACAAAATTTACAAAAAAAAAGTGGGCCGGCTATATTGTAAATTTCGTTATTTTTTTAATTGTTGATACTTGGAATATTTATTTTATTTATAATTTTTTTCTTGTAAAGCTTATATTTATAACATTATTAGCAATAATTAATGTAAATATTTATTAAGATCTATAATTAATAAATACTGTTGTGATATAATGTAATATAGCTGTAAGAATATGTTAGAAACCGCAATAATAGATAGATGGGAACCTGCAGCAAAACGGTTAAAAACCGCATGGAAAGATTAAAAACCGCAACAATAGAGTGGAAATGAGTAAATAAAGGGCAAAACTTTGGAAGAACATATCTCATCGCTTGGGCGTCCGTTTGAGACGATTTTTTTTTATTTCACGTAATTTTTCGAGAGGAATCCATTGGCAAATTGCCATAGGCTGTTTGGCCCGCCTTTTTCCCCAAAAAACGCCGTTTTCCTTATCAATTTTGCATTTTTTCCCTTTGGTGCTACTTCTCGATATCGAACGAACCCTCCTTTCCCTCTTTCCCCAAACAAATTCGGCCGTTGGCGATGATGAACGATGGATTTTTGCAATTCAAGATCGTCTAGATGGGTTTTCCTATTTTTTTTAGTATTTTCGGGATTTATTAATGGCAATTTTTGCTATTCGGGATCGTCTAGATGGGTTTTCGATTGATTATATTATAAAGATATTGAATTAAGAATGGGGTTCCTTAATTTCATATATCTTACCAATTTTATTTTATGAATATTTTTAATTAATTACATAATTACAATATTATTTATTAATTATAGATATTAATAATTTTTATATTAATTATTACTAATTATGTTATAAAAATAAGCTTTCCAAGAAAAAATATATAAATAAAATAAATATAATCATGTTAAAAAAATATGAAATAAACTAAATATTATAATTATAAATAATTAAAATACTTAAAAAAAAAGAAATTAAAAAAAAAAGAAGAAGCCCAATAAATATAAACATGTTAAAAAAATATGAAATAAACTAAATATTATAAGTATAAATAATTAAAATACTTAAAAAAATGAAATTAAAAAAAAAGAAGAAGCCCAATAAATATAAACATGTTACAAAAATACGAAATAAACTAAATATTATAAGTATAAATAATTAAAATACTTAAAAAATGAAATTAACAAAAAAAAAAAGAAGAAGCCCAACCCCGCTCAGCAGTTGGGCTGCCGAGAGAGGTCAAAACTTGTAAATATTTATTTTTAAAAAATTATTTTGTAAATATTTTTTTTTAAAAATAAATTGGAAAAAAAAAACCCGAAAGTGGACCATCAGAAATAATATGTCGAGGGTCATCTTTCCTTCTTGCTTCGTATGTATGGTATATATAATTCAAAAATAGAAAATATAGATATAGATTTTCTTTCGACTATATCTTCCGAGAATCTCTATTTTGACTAAGAATCCTGTTGTTGGATTGAATTCTAAAGAATCCTTCGGGAATTTGTAAGAAACTCTTTATTTCTTTATTTATTAAAGAAAAAAAAATTCGAATTGAATTCGAATTTTAAGACAATAATAGAATAGATTATCATACGTATATTTCATGTAGAAAGATAAAGAAGAATAAGTCTCATTTATTTAATTATCCATTCCTTGCACTTATTATTTAATATATATACTCACTTAGATATACTCAATATAATTAGATACGAATTATAATTATTCTAACATATCTTTCTAACAATAACAGGTACAAATATTAAATCGAGGTACCCATTTTATGACAACTCTTAACAACTTACCTTCTCTCTTTGTGCCTTTAGTGGGCCTAGTATATCCGGCCATTGCAATGGCTTCTTTATCTTTTTATGTTAAAAAAAACAAGATTTTTTAGATTCGATAGGTGCGAATCTTATCTATTTTTTTTCAAGACTTAGATATAGATAACATAGATATCTATTTAGTAGAATATGGCAGTTTCCTCCGAACATAGTTCTTATGTATGCGTAAATATATGGGTAAATAAATTATAGCAATTTTCAAAGAGATAGGAATCGAGGTGGATGTATGAAATGTAAAGTCAATCTATCTATATGTGGATATCTATAGGAGATCATATAAAAAGGATGTTCTTATTTTAGACCTAACCAATTCAAATCCTAGATTTTCGAATTGAGAGAAATATTGAGAGAGATCAAGAATTCTCACTATTTCTTAGATTCATGGACCCAATTCAATTCTGTGGGATCTTTCATTCACATTTTTTTCCACCAAGAATGTTTTATAAAACTCTTGGACCCCCGAATTTGGAGTATCCTACTTTCACGCAATTCACAGGGTTCAACAAGCAATCGATATTTCACTATCAAGGGTGTAGTACTATTTGTAGTAGCGGTCCTTATATATCGTATTAACAATCGAAATATGGTCGAAAGAAAAAATCTCTATTTGATGGGGCTTCTTCCTATACCTATGAATTCCATTGGACCCAGAAATGATACATTGGAAGAATCTTTTGGTTCTTCCAATATCAATAGGTTGATTGTTTCGCTCCTCTATCTTCCAAAAGGAAAAAAGATCTCTGAGAGCTGTTTCCTGGATCCGAAAGAGAGTACTTGGGTTCTCCCAATAACGAAAAAGTGTATCATGCCTGAATCTAACTGGGGTTCGCAGTGGTGGAGGAACTGGATCGGAAAAAAAAGGGATTCGAGTTGTAAGATATCTAATGAAACCGTCGCTGGAATTGAGATCTCATTCAAAGAGAAAGATATCAAATATCTGGAGTTTCTTTTTGTATATTATATGGATGATCCGATCTGCAAGGACCATGATTGGGAATTTTTTGATCGTCTTTCTCCGAGTAAATAGATTTAAACCCAACTAAGTGGGCCTCATCTGCTTCGGCCAGGCACAAGAGAATAGACACCGTTCTGATCTAATTTTTAATTACTCTATTATATTTGGAATAAAGCTCATTTTGATAGATTTGAATATAGTTTGGTTGGGTTAGGTTGCGTATGAGCCAATTAGGACAAAAAATCGAAAATGGATCAATCTGGTCCAAACAAATATGTGATTGACGGAACTGACCCGACCCATTTGTCACCACCCATTAGAAAGGCAAGATTTCGATAGCCGGAAGTCATTTTCCAGCAATATCTTCACCCGAATCCAACCCCCTCCCTGACCAATCTAAGAAAATGGAGGAACTATGGGCTTACCTTTGATCCAATTGTGAGAAAAAGTGCTGACCAAGCAAGGCTATCTGGCCTTTCCTCTCCTAAACACAGATGTGGCCTCAACATCACAATTCCCGGTCCTCAGTCACCTCTATCACCGGAAAAACTCATCTGACCATATGGTGCATCTAGAGCCCTCCCTCTCCCCTTCTTGCGATTGATGTGCGGTAGGAACCGGACCGGCGGCCAACCTCTTTTTCCTCCTCCTGATCCGAATCCGGAAGAGAAAGCTAATCCTAGTGACTTGTCATTCAAGCAGTGTGAAGCTACTAAATTATGGGGTTCTCCTCACCAGGGAGCAAGTTAAAACTACTGCTGAAACTTGAGAATTAACACAGACATGGTCAGACACTTTTGCTGCAAAAACTATGTAAGTAATGTGTCCAGATAATCTTAACTGGGAAGGAATGGGGCTTTGTAATAATGCGTTTCAATCATAAAATTCCATTCTACACACTTTCATGTTCGTTTACTTTGCCTTGTGGCGACCCTCTCGACGTGAAACTTGGAGAGCTAATAGATTGCTAGGCGGTCGCAAATAGTCCTCTCGTGAGGGGCCACTTACGGTTCGCACGGAATCTTTCAAGCCCGACCAACGACTTAGATTTTCGTTTGTTAGTGATTGAATGAGACTAGAGTTGCTACTAATTTTCTACCAGGCTAGTATAGAGCCTAGGAAAGCGTGGGAGCTCGCTTTACCTCTGCGGTCCGGAGAATTGGATACGGGAACTGGGTTACATTACATTAAACAAATCAATATGGCCGGGCACAAGTATAAAACCTTGTGGCTCTCCTCTAGGACAAATCCCTGTGACGTGCAAAATTAATACAATCCCTATTTTTGTGAACCGTACGATTTATAAATCTAAATCAAATGCTCGAATGAGTCGTTTTGGGGCAAAAAAGTTAGACATCAACATCCCTCTATAAGTTTTGTTAATGGCACAAAAACCGGTGAGCAACCTGCTACAAGCTCAAAAGATTACAGATCAAAGAAGCCGCCAGTTATGACACAAGACTTTATATCCATCCAATGCAATCTGGCTTGCAACAGCAGAAACATCATATAGATTATATTAGATTCACCAAAACTTACTATCTCAACATTTTTTACTATGAAACATTGGCATCATTAATTGGATTAAGAGAGGTAATGCATCCTCTATCACAAATCATAAAGGAGAGGAAAAAGAAAAGTTCCTCGACCATGTCGGTAGCATGGTGCGAAATCTGTATTTAGTAGTGATTTTGAATTTTAATTGAAGGTGCAGACATTTGACAATTTCTCGTAGAGCCGAAAAAGGGGAAAACAAAAAGGCGCTGGAATCGAAATCACCCTATTCGGTTCCCCTAGAATCAATTCCTCAGCAAGTTGTGACCGGGTGTCACGCCCCGACTCTCGAGCTCGCGACATCCCTACCTTACTCGCCACAGGTCATGAAGGATAGCGTCCCGGGTAGCTATCGACCTACGAAATTACGGCGCATGCGGAACGTGCAATTCTCCCGGACAACAAGATCGGCGGGGATAGTATAGCAGGAAAATCAATGCAGTCAATTCATCAAAACATAACTTCATTCAAAAGCCAAAGTAGACGAATTTTAACCCTCTTGAGCTATAGAAAATATACACAACCCCATACTTCGGGGCGGCTCACTAGGACCTCAAAAAGACATGGGATCGGGTAAGGTTAATCCTTCGTCTACTCCCAAAATCCTACCACACTCCTCCAAGATCAGCGTCCACGGCCTCCATCACTGCCTGAAAATTGTTACCACGACGGGGTGAGAAATTAATCTCGGTGAGCCAACGCCTAAGCCCGGTTAGGACGTTGATTCGTTCGTACACCCTAAAAATTAACACATCAGTATGGAACAAATATTTCAATCACGGGCAAACTTACCATTCAGGCCACACGTAATGCAATGCGGACTCGACTCAACAGTCAACCAACCAAATCAATTCATCACCGCAAAGCATCACAGCACTTGCATGCACAGGACACCACACGTAGTCCGTTTATTATCAGATTCGACCCGTAGGTCTCGCACACTAGTCGGTTGGTGCTAGCACACTAGTCAGTTGGTGCTCTTCCGGCGGACCGGGCATCGTCCCTTACTTCCGGCGACGGCTTCTGATAGTCCATGTGACTCCGCTCGATCAACCAGAAGACAATGATTGTCGACACGGCACGGAGCTAACAGGAATCCTTAAAAGGCTTCGGCCCATCACAAGCTGCGACCGGCAAACGTACTGCCAGAAGACAATGATCGACGCGCATCCAGCAACCGTAAGACAATGATTGCCAGGACCGAACGACCAGAAGACAATGATCGTCGGAATTATCCCATTATGTGACCACTCGGGCACTTCGACAACCAGCCAGTTCATTTCTTGGATTTAGGTCGAATGCTCACGCTCGCATGTTCAAATACTTGGCCCAAGGCCGTTTTCGTGCAAAAACATGCAATTTTATCTCATACGTGGTCACATGAATGCGCAATTTAAATTGATCGACAGATCAAATAATTTGGGGGCGATTAACCTCTAATCGGATCCCCCAAAGGCAATCAGCACTCAATTCCAGCGTTCACAACCAACAACTCATAAGTGAATTAGCCAATTGCAGCCAATCAATTATTAATTCCAATTTCAATTTCCAATCGTGCACTCGTCTCTGACCTATCGCTCGTTCGCGATCAAACAATTCAATCAGTCAAATCAATCAATCAATCTAATATAATTAGACATAAAATCCTAACTAATTAGACTAACTTAACCAATTAGGGCCATTGAACCTAAACCAAGTTTCTAACCTATACCGGCCCTAATCGAGCTACCTAATAATCTAATTAATCTAATCCGAACGCAATTAGCGTCCTAACCAAGAGTTAGGGGCTAACTCACCAATTAAATAAGCTCGGGCGGTCTCAACTCGAGCGGCGGCAACGCGAACTTGGCCCGACCCAACAACGATCGGCGACGACTAACGGCGGTCCGCGGCCCAACTTAAGTTCCGGGTTTCCAACTCGGCCAAAGGTGGCCCGAAGACTTGGTGACACCTCGGGGCAGCGGCACGGGGCTTCGGGGTGGCGGCCGGTGGCCGGAGCGGCGGTGGCCGGCGGTGAACAGTGGCGGCCAAAACAGGGGCAGCAGCAAAATAGGGGTGTCGGGGGCCGTTTTGTGGGGTTTTGGGTTGTGCAAAGGTGGGGGGAAGCTTGGCCAAGGTTTGAGGGTCTTCGGGGTGGCCGGAGGTGGCGCCGGAGGCGGCGGTTCCAAGCTGCACGTAACCGGGCATGAAACAAGAGAGGTTCGGGGTTAGAACAGGGGAGGCTGGCCGGGGCTGTTTCGAGGCTCTCCGGGTGGCGATCGGCTTCCGACAAACTCGTGGGACGTCAAGGGACCGAGGGTTGTCGCTCGAGGTGGCCGGCGACCAACGGATCTGGGCGAAGGAGGCCGGAACAGCCGCGGTGGCTGTGCGACGCAGAAACAGGGGCGGTGGTCCGTGGGTGCTTCGGGCGGCTGTTCGTGGCGGTCGAGCGGGGGAACGAGCGGCGGGACGAGGTCCGGAGGTCGGAGGTAGGATGACGAGGTGGCCGGTGGTGGTCGTGAACGGCGGCAAGGCCAACGGAGCTTGAACAGCCCACGACGCCCAAAACAGAGCGAGGAGGCGTCGAGGCTCCACAGAGTTGTCCGGCGGCTTCGCGGCGGTGCGGGCTGTTAGAGTTATCCTAATGTGGGCTTATATTAATTGGGATTGTAATAATTAACTTGGTCTAATAAAGTTTGGATATAAAGATTCTTAATGGGCCTAACATGGGCATGGCTAGTGTGGGCCGAGTTCGACCCGGCCCGTGATGAGAGGGCCCGCCGTAAACTCTATAAATAGCGCTCGGTCCCTCCTCTAGCCCTTAGGGATTCGGAAATCACTTCACATAAAGTTCGGAGAGAAAGTGAGGGGCGTCTCATCGAGTCGGTCATACGGAGGGTAATAGAGGAGAAGATCTAGAGCGTCGGATCATTGCGATTCCGCCCGAAGTACAATGGATTCGAAATCGGGTGCATAAACTCTTTATTTTCTCTGTATAGCGTTCCATTTTTAGCTATGGTGATCCTGGCATAGCCGCAATCAGGTTTATAGCGGCCAACGGTTGGTATCAGAGCCATCCATAGTCTAAATCTGGAACATTCGGTTTTTGCTTGTTTCCGAAAATTTGGAATGATGAAAGTTGAATTTTATTACATTTTCGGAATCTACTCGTCGTTCCGAGCGTTTTGAGGGGTGGCCGGCCGCCGGAAGAGGCCGCACGGCGCGCCGCACGCGCGCCACGCGCCACCGTGGCGCGGCCGGCGCGCAATTCACGCGCGCCACGCGCGGCGTGCGCGGCACGCCCCAAGCGCGTGCGCCGCACGCGCGCGCGCGCCAGCGGTTGCCGCCACGCGTCCGCGCGGCGGCGCGGACGTGCGCGCGACACGTGTCATCGACACGTGTCGCGTCTGCGACGTGGCGCGCCCACGTGGCCGCCGACGTCATGATGACGTCGGCGGGCCACCGCCTCAGCAGCCGCGGGTCGGACCGGGTCAACCCGACCCGGATCCGGAGACCCGACCCACGACCGGGGTCAACCCGTTGACCGTTGACCCAGGTCGCCCGACCCGTTGACCGTTGACCGGTTCGACCGGTCAATGGTCGGACCGGGAAAGCGGTCGGACCGGGTTTATTTGGACCGGTCAAACCGGTCGGACCGGTTGTTGGACCGGCCGAGAGGGCCGCACGTGCGTGGCACGTGCGGCGCGTGAAGCCCACGCGCCGAGGCCTTAGGCGGCGCGTGCGGGTGCGTCCGGGCTCCGTTTGGGGTGGTTTTTGTACCGGCGTGCTCGTATGAAGATTCTCTACATTGTGGTATATTTATTTTAAATATTTGGAGCTTTTAAGGATTGAAAAATGCATAAAAACCCTATATATATGTGTATTTTTAGGGCTATTTTTGGCATTTTTCTTGTATTTCCATATAGTTTTGGAAATACTAAGGCTAGCTCATATGAGTATGACCACATACAGAATGTGTAGAGTATTCTAAAGTATTGGCATGTATAAAGGTTAACATGCATCAATAAATGAAGCAATGCCATTGGCATCATTTGTGATTTTAATGACAACTGCCCATGTCATTAAGTTTAAAATTACATGTATATGATGAAAGTGAGACATAAAGCTTATATCCTTGGTATGAGAGAGTTTCAAAGACTTGATTGGGTTGTGACCACCAAAGTGGCACACTTGATTGAGTTTGAGAAATATCAGTCTCGTATTGTGTGGGATGTCTCCTATTCTAATACATGGTTATACTCCCAAAGGAGGTGATTATGTATTAATTTTGGAGGGATACATGTACAGCATATGGTTAAGGATTGACTAATCCTAGTGGTTCATACACCCAAAGGTGGTGATTCACAAAGATTGGAATATATTCTAATGACCATTGACATGTGGAGAGTTTACAATCGCACGTTATACAATCCGCCCAAAGGTGATTGTATGACGGTGCATGTAACTCTCTAGTTGTGTACTTATATGTTTTTTAAGTTACACAGTACTCACTGGATGCTGATTATATGCACTGCTTGTTTTTCCAGTCACCTTCTCTCAGAACGGTAACTCCATTACGATTGAGGTTCTTCATGGTTCAAATTTTAAGAAATGGAGAGAGGATTTTCTGTTTGCTATGGAGTTGGCAGATGTTCATGTGGCTCTTTATGAAGATAAGCCAGCCAATCTCGTTGAGACCAAGACAGCAATTGAGATGGCACGTTTTGCTGCTTGGGAAAAGAGCAACAGGATCTGCTTGTTATCAATGAAGCGATCCATATAGGAACATCTAAAGAGTAGTCTCGCGGTTGACCGCACTGCGAAAGAAATGATGGAAGTTTTGATGGCCAGAAACCGAGTATCATCTAATGCTAAGGTTGGGACACTCGTCCAGGTACTTTTTTAACATGAAGTACAATATGGGTGCAGGAGGAGTTAGGGATTATATCCCGAGAATGCTGGATTTGCAAACAAAACTTAAGATCCTGGGTATTATAATTCCCGATGCTATTATGGTACATCAAGCCTTAAACACCCTTCCCCCTGAGTTTGGTATGATCAAGACCGGTTTCAACACACAGGATGAAACTTGGTCTATTAATGATTTGATTGCCAAGGTGGTGGCAGAAGAAGAAAAGATGAAAAAGGAAGGGGGGCATTACGCTATGGTAGCCTCCAGTTCCGGCACTAAGAAAGGTAAGGGGTTCAAACTTCGTACTCGTAAAGGAACTCATCTTGCCACTGGTTCATCCGACAAGACGGGTCATAAGAAAGCGTCCTTTAAAAAGGATAATGACCGCCGCTTCTTCTGTAAGAAGAGAGGTCACAAGAAAAAGGACTGCTTCAAGTATAAGAATTGGTTGTCTAAACGTGAGGATGCAAGTATTGATTCTTTGGCATCTGTTTGTGAATCCAACCTATCCGAAGCCCCATCCAGTTCATGGTGGTTAGATAGTGGTGCAACTAATCATGTTGCGTTTACCATGCAGGGATTCATAAACCGGAGGAAGCCAAATCGGGATGAATCAAACCTCAAAGTGGGAGATAACAACAAAGTCGACGTTGAGTTCGTGGGAGATATAATTTTGGTTTTAGAATCCGGTTTCAACTTGATGTTGAGAAACACTTTTTATGTACCTTCCTTTAGACGGAACTTAGTGTCCGTATCATGTTTGGACATGTGTGGTTACTCTTTTGAAATAAAGAACAATGTGGTTTCCATGTTTTTTAATTCGGATAAAGTTGGGTATCGCAATATGTCCAATGGATTGTACAGATTGTGTTTAACTCCCAATGATATATACGTCACTTATACTATTCAGAATATTATCTCAAAAAGAACTCTACCTAAGGAACAGTCTTACGCATTGTGGCATAAACGTCTTGGTCACATTTCTAGGGAAAGAGTGGAAAGGTCGATAAAAGCCGACATCCTACCTACTCTTAAAAGTGACCCGGAAACTTGCGTAGACCGTTGTAGAGGTAAGATGACTAAGACAAAGAAGAAGACAGCGATCCGCAGCTTCGACCTATTGGAGGTCATTCATACCGATATCAGCGGACCTTATACTGCGACCTTGTGTAGAAATTTTTATTTCATCACTTTTATTGATGACTATTCCCGATATGGTTATCTGTACTTGATTAAGGAAAAGTCCGAGTCTCTTGAAAAATTTAAGATATTTTGGATCGAAGTCGAGAAACAGTTGGGAAAAGTCATAAAGGTTGTCAGATCTGACCGAGGTGGCGAATATTATGGTCGACATGGCGATCTTGGACGCCTTAAAGGGCCATTTGCCATATATTTAGAGGATTCTGGGATAATAGCTCGGTTTACTATGCCTGGGAGTCCTGAACAAAATGGTGTAGCCGAAAGGCGTAATCGCACCCTTATGGATATGATGAGGAGTATGATTAGCAGAACCAACTTGCCACCTTTTCTTTGGGGTGAGGCTTTGAAAACAGCCCTTTATGTTTTAAATCGGGTTCCCACTAAAGTCGTTCCATTGACTCCTTTTGAGTTATGGATCGGACGTAAACCCAGTTTAAATCATTTAAAAGTTTGGGGTTGTCCTGCAGAAGTGAAATTATATGATCCAACATTGAGTAAGTTGGACTCCAGAACTACTCGATGTTACTTCGTGTCTTATCCGGATCATTCAAAGGGGTATCGGTTTTATAACCCTAATGGAGGTACAAGAATTGTGGAGTCACAAACAATGAAGTTTCTGGAATTTGATGTAGCCGAAAAGGGTAGCTGTTCAAAGACTATAGAAGATAATAGTACGATGGAGACTACTGTACCGTTTCCTCTACCAATACAGACAATTATGGAGCCTCCTATACCACAGGCCGAGCCTGTTGGGCTTCGGGATCCAATTATTCCCGATGAAGTTATTCGGGCCCCACGGTTGCGGGATCAAGCCGAGGTAGCTCCACTTAGGAGGTCTATTAGGCAGAGAAGATCAGCGATTCCACCGGACTATATAGTCTATCCGGGAGAGCAAGACTACGATATCGGCTGTGTGGTTGATCCAGTTACTTATACGGATGTTGTTTCTTGTCCTCAATCAGATCCGTGGATGGATGCGATGAAAGACGAGTTGCGGTCTATGAGACATAATGGTGTCTGGGAACTTGTTGAATTGCCTAACGGTCATAAATCAATTGGCTGCAAATGGGTGTATAAGACAAAAAGAGACTCTAAAGGAAAGATAGAAAAGCTTAAAGCTAGACCGGTAGCAAAAGGTTTCACTCAGAGAGAAGGAGTGGACTATGAAGCAACTTTTTCTCCAGTCTCTTCTAAAGATTCTTTCAGAGTGATCATGGCATTAGTAGCTCATTTAGATATGGAGTTACACCAGATGGATGTAAAGACTCGCTTTTCGAATGGGGATCTTGATGAGGAAATCTATATGGAACAACCCGAAGGTTTTGCAAATGATGATTCGGGTAAGCTTGTGTGTAGACCGAGAAAGTCTATTTATGGTCTCAAACAAGCTTCAAGACAATGGTATTTAAAGTTTCATAGCGTTGTAACTTCTTTCGGTTTTGTGGAGAATAGAGTGGATCGGTGTATATACTGCAAGGTCGGTGGGAGGAAATTCATTTTTCTCGTTCTTTATGTGGACGACATTCTACTTGCGAGCAGCGATATTGAATTACTGCGTGAAACAAAACGGATGTTGTCAGAGAACTTTGATATGAAGGACCTTGGTGATGCGTCTTTTGTTCTTGGCATTGAGATCCATAGGGATCGTTCTCGCCGGGTATTGGGTTTATCTCGGAGGGCATATATTGATCGTATTCTGGAAAGATTCAATATGCAGTATTGCAAGCCGGGAATTGTTCCTGTCTGTAAAGGTGATAAATTGAGTCTTTCACAGTGTCCTCATTCAGATATTGAGAAAGCCCAGATGAAGCATGTACCTTATGCAAGAGCAGTTGGTAGTATCATGTATGCACAAGTTTGCATAAGACCAGATATTGCTTTTGCAACAGGACTTCTAGGCAGATATCGGTCAAATCCAGGACACGATCACCGGATTGCTGCCAAGAAAGTTTTGAGGTACTTAAAGAAGACGAAAGACTATATGCTGATTTACGTATACGTTCAAGACCCGCAGCTAGTAGGATATTCGGATTCAGATTATGCTGGCTGTCAAGATGACAAAAAGTCGACATCGGGATACATTTTCATGTTAGCAGACGGTGCAATATCATGGAAAAGCGAGAAACAGAAAACAGTATCATCCTCTACCATGCAAGCGGAGTTTATAGCATGCTATACAGCTGCTACTCAGGCTATTTGGCTCCGGAACCTCATTAGGGAGTTGACCGTATTTGATTTTGTTGATAGGCCCATACAGTTGTCTTGTGATAGTAACTCTGCAGTGTTGTTTATTAACAACAACAGAGGTCTCAAGGGGTCTAAGCACATGGAGGTCAAGTTTTTGACCATAAAGAAATCAGTGCAAAATGGTGACGTTGCAGTAGAGTATATTTCCACAGATGATATGGTTGCGGACCCATCGACTAAAGGTCTTCGCCCTTGTGTATTTGAACGACATGTCATTAGCATGGGCTTAGTGGCATCGTTGGATGCTGTTGTCTAGTGGGAGCCATTTTGCTTTGCTCTAATAAAGATTATATCCGTGATTGTTACATAGTGTAACATTTTCATATGTATTAAAGTTTGTATACAATGATTGTGATAAGTACATACATATGACGAAAATCTCGAGGTGTGTGTAAACCTTGAGTATTGGCTATGGGCATTTGGTTACCAGCCGTATTAATATGTCTTGTTACACATAAAGTAAAGTTAACTATAAAGATAAGACATATGTGGGTTCATCGGAACCATATGGATATTCTCTAGTGACACATTAAGTTTCGTGACACATAAAGTGAGAGAATGGTGACTAACAAAGGGAATGACACAAAAGATATCTCCAGTTTATGAAGTGTCATCCAATTGCCACACTACCATATTGAATCCATATCAGTAGAGTTAAGGGCACTCGTGACCATGGATGACTCTGTGTACAATTTTATGCGATTCTTGCCATGATTCGGTGTTTGAGACTCTATGGGATCGGATTGGCCATTAGGAATAATCCCTAGACCAGCATAAAGGTGCGCACTACCATACACTTTCAATTAATATAGCCCAAGTGGGAGAATGTTAGAGTTATCCTAATGTGGGCTTATATTAATTGGGATTGTAATAATTAACTTGGTCTAATAAAGTTTGGATATAAAGATTCTTAATGGGCCTAATATGGGCCTGGCTAGTGTGGGCCGAGTTCGGCCCGGCCCGTGATGAGAGGGCCCGCCGTAAACTCTATAAATAGCGCTCGGTCCCTCCTCTAGCCCTTAGGGATTCGTAAATCACTTCACATAAAGTTCGGAGAGAAAGTGAAGGGCGTCTCATCGAGCCGGTCATACGGAGGGTAATAGAGGAGAAGATCTAGAGCGTCGGATCATTGCGATTCCGTCTGAAGTACAATGGATTCGAAATCGGGTGCATAAACTCTTTATTTTCTCTGTATAGCGTTCCATTTTTAGCTATGGTGATCCTGGCATAGCCGCAATCGGGTTTATAGCGGCCAACACGGGCGGCTGTCGGCGGGTCGACGACGAAGGCGGGAGGTGGTGGCGGTGGTTGCTCGGGCTGGTGGTCGGGCGAAGAAGGCTGGAGGAAGAAGATGAGGGGCGATGTGCGGGCGTGAAACAGAGAGAGAGGGGGAGGTCGCGCAGTAACAGGGGGGGGGGAAGCACGCGGGAGAGAGAGAGAGAGAGAGTGGGCGGGTGAGTTGACTGGTGGTGGGATTTGATCGAAGTGGGTCCCACCGGTCAGCTCACCATTAAAACCTTTGTCTCACAAGAATTATTGGTGGGGCAAAATGGTAATCTAATTAATTGGTACCGAACAGATTTTTGGCTCAACCGATTGGGAGTAAAATTTGGATTTTCACGGGCTAGGTTCGGTCCGGAAAAATGATAGGCGCGAGGACTAAAAATCCTAAGTCGCGGCGACACGGCTTCGAGACCCAATCGAAACCGAACAAAATTTCGGGACTCGTCCAAATTCGTCACTTTCGTCTTTTCGATCCAAAATTTGCACCGACTAAAATTCAATTTTCATCCTTTTTATTGAATTCGGGCAAATTTACAAACTTCGAATTTCCCGGGCGTCACACCGGGCATGCTGGCAAGCCAACACTCATGATAGTTTCACCATAGTTAAAGAGCATCTTCTCTTCTTTGTTAAAGATTTGATCAGCTTTCCTCCACATCTGTTCCACTTGGATTGTCTTCTTCCTCGGGTGGCTACCGATCTGTCTTCTTCTGAGTCTCTTTCCTCGGGAATCCAATTTGTTTCAATCGGCTGATGGTGTTGGAGCACGACCCTCAGATCATCCTCCGGTTGCTCACATATTAGACGGAATCCACACTTTCTTAAGTTTCCTTCCGATGGTTTGAGGCATACTTGGAATTGGCTCCAATCGTTTCGTAGAAGCTCCTTTACTTCAAACAGCATTCGGCGTGGGACATAAGTAAGCCATACATGGTCGGATTCCATTGAATACAAGCCTGTTGATCGCCAAAACACCCTTTCACCATTGACAAATATTTGGATCTCACATGAATCATCAACCACTTTTCCTTCCTCCAGGCCAAGAACAACACATAGTGCTAGTCCTAAGAACTTGTCATACAGGTCCTGGGGAACCATGAAAGTTATGCAACCATCTTTACAGTGGAGAAACCATTCTGGCATCTCTCCTCCATTTAGGAGAATTTCAACAGTACTCATCTTCGGGAGTCCCTGTCATAAAGAGGGTAGGCATATCAAGCAATCAAAGTTAGAGAGAGAGAGAGAGAGAGAGAGAGTGAGTGTCTGACCTCGGGTCATGATTCATCAGCCATCTTGACCCCGTGGCAGAATAATTCACAACATGAAGACAAGTCGACTTCAAGGTAGTTCGAGGAGAGACTCGACAAATCTGGGTTTTTTTTCGAGGGATTTGCAACCATTTGCTCTTAGGGTGCGCATATTTGGTGGAAGCAGAGGAATCTCTTGTAGTTGCTAGCATTTCTCCACATCCAACCAATCTAAAGCACGGTGTTTGTTAATCGATGTTGGTAGATGAGTAAACTTGTTTTCTGAAAGATATAGGGTTTTCAATTTGGGAAAACTAGAAGAGCTCTCAAGGAAGTCTACTTCTGATAGATTGCAGCCATTAAGTCCTAGATTGTACAAATTTGGAAATCCTAAATGGCCATCATCGGTTGAATCCTCCATGTTCTTTGGAAACATGACGAAATTCGAACAGCCTTGAAGATTTAGAGACTCGAGATTGTGCAACTTATAAATGCTCGATGGAAGCCTTGTGAGGTTTTCGCAATATTCTAAACTCATCACCTTTATAGAGACAAGATTTTCAATTGATGTCGGGAGTTCTCTAATAGCCGTCCTTTGCAGATCAAGTCTTTCTAGATGTTCCATCTTTCCTAGAATATTAGGGAACTTCTCAAGTTTAGAGCAACCAGAGAGATTAAGGGTTTGAAGAGACCTTGTCTTGAGTTTGTTCGGAAAGATACTCAGATTGGAGCACAATTCTAGAGACAAAAATTTTAACTTGTCAAGATATCCAACGGATTGGTGAACCTCCACTAAGCTTTCGCACCCATAAAGATTCAAGCTCTCTAGATTTGGAACCAATGAAAGGTCAGGAACACTAGCCAAGGACTCACATTTACTAAAATTGATGAACTTCAACTTTCTAAAATTCTGCAAAAACATAACCAGTGCAGTCATTAAGCTCTGCAAATACTTATAGCTATAAAAGGGAAAGCTAATCCTCACAAGGGCTTACCGTAAATTTGCCTCCAAGTTGTTTGATGCGGCTTTTCTGGACATCAATTCCAACGAGTTTCTTTGGACCAGAGCCAAATTCTAGATCCGGGGCATTGGGCCATTGAAGCCATCTTAGCTCGTTAGGTAGACGTATAGGACATTGTGAAGAGATATGTACTTCAAGCAAAACGAGCATTCTCAACCTTTTCATGTTTGTAAAAGCATGAGGGTTAATAGTTATCTCTTCTGGTTCGGGCAAGTACAATACTATGGCCTTTACTGCATCTGTTCCCTATCCATAAGAAAGCAAATTCAGTCGTCACAGAAAACTTTCATAACCACCAGCAGATTGGGGCATCGTATGAGCGTTCCTTAATCTTTGGGGTCAGAGATTTGAGTGCTACACAAAAGAGGGGCCGCGGTTATTTTTGGGACTATATAGAACATATGAGAGCCGTTCAAGAAAGCTGAGAATCTCCATTGGTTGCTCCTGATGTAACATGTGGCATCCCGTCTTTCATGAGAATTTTGGAGGATTGAGGTTGTCTGAGTTGACTTGGTCCTTCTCTTCCCTTTCTTGCCTAAGAATACTCGTTGACTTACCACATCCATTAACTGCATAACCCTAACTACAAAATTAACTGCGTTGCATTTTCATGAGACGCTAGTGAGAATCCAGCGTGTGTAAAATGCGTATGTTGGGAATTTCGATCGACCAATCTTTTTTGTGATTGATGAACACATAATCGGAATGTAACAGGTACAACGATATCATTAGAACAAAAAAACTGGAACCGCAGAATTGTCTCTCAATAGCATTATATATAGCTTTAGCAATCGTTGTCTTCCCTATGCCTCCAAGTCCCCATAGACCTATCATGAGAACATCATCATCATCCGACTCTTTTTGTGACAATGATATCAGTTCTTGAACTCGGGATTCTATTCCAAATGGATACTTAGCGACATGTAAGGGTGTCCGCTCTAGATAAATTGATAATTCCTTTACAATGCTTTGAATGAGTGCGCCTCATCTCTGATCAGCACTCAAAAGAATGAGAAACATGTTTTAGCATTTCAAAGCCACGGCAGGAATTTAACTTCTAATGTCATAAGGAAAATCTCACAAGTAGATTAGCTAATGATGAGATGAAAAGAAATAACGCATTCGGGTGAACCTGCACCAACATCTGGGAAGGAAAATTACAAAGAACCTGCACCTGAAGAGAGTGATGACTCGGGTACTATGAACCACACTTTTAACTAATTTAACTATTGCATCTCCCTTCTAGTTCATGCATGCAACTAGCAAGAGGAGGCCCAAAAACAAGATTAAAAAGAAGCATGAGATTGAGACCAGTAAAAATAGAGATCATAGCTTTTGTCAAAACCAGAATGAGACATGCTTATCCCTATTGGAAATCCCACCCAGACAAGCCACCTGCCTCCAAGAGAGCCTTTTTCCATCTCTTCACTTCCTCCGAATCCTTCCCGAACTTAAACTCGTGCTTAAGCATAGGCTCTTTGTAGCTTTCTCTTGGTGTTCTCACTTCGCTGGGTTGCACTTTATAAAACACCGGAAAGACCTTGAGGTCTCTTTGCTCCTTGCACTCCATTATCTTCGCCAGCTCTTCCAAGCACCACGTCGAAGAAGCGTAGTCCTTGGAGAAAACGATGATTGCAACGCGTGACTCTTCGATCACTTTCATGAGGGTCAGCGATATTTGCTCGCCTTTCCGGAGCTCCTCGCTATCAAGGAAACTGTGTATTCCTTTCTGGTCCAAAGCTGTGTAGAGATGGCCGAGGAAGTTGTTGCGCACGTCCGTGCCTCTGAAACTCATGAACGCATGATAATACCTTCTCAGATTCGAAGAAGCAGCCATTACAACAGCTGATGGTTGATGTGCTCCCGCAGAATGTTTGCTATCTGACCAGAGTTCCGACCTCCAGCGCTCATGTATATTATCAGTCTGGACTTCGATTTTCTCGAATCACGTGGCTCACATTCTCCCAACTAGTATCTTTTTTTTTTTTTCGAGTTTAGGAGCCCCATACACGATCTCGGGCTCTCTGACCAGAAAAAACGCAAAAAAGCTCAGACTGGCTCAAATCTTAAGGACCTTAATTACTTGATAATGCACCCACTTGCAAAAAAGATGTCTAGAGAAGAAACCGATCTATATTATAGTACTATTGTAGTACTTTAATGCTCCATGGACAGCTTTATAGAAGTGGACGCCCATTTGATGGTACCTCACTTCTATTTTCTCTTTAATTTTTGTTTTTATTCTTCATTTACAAGAAATAACTCACTGTTAATAAGAAATAGTTCATCAGTCACGTGTATACCACTCCACCAAACTTTAATGTCAAAATAGTAAACGATTCGATAGATCTCATCCACACTTTAAGAGCTCGATTTTTCAATGATTAACACTATCAAGAACCGACCCCAAAACGCGTGAAGGATTTGGTGGATCCCCGGAAGTAAGTGAACAGAGAGGGGAGCTTCATGATTCAATGCGTGCCATTTGCGTTGCAATGCTTGACTTTGACTTGTTCATTTAAATGAAATAAAGACTCCGAACATAGCTCCCAAATATCATTAACTCATTGATGATACAGTAAAGGAAAAAGAAAAACCATAAAAAAAAACCTTAATTATGCCCAATTTGGCACATTTAACCTTATTTTTTTTGTGACATTAAAACTCTAAACTATACCCATTATGATACATTTATCTTCCATTACATTAAAAAGATGATGCGGATCCAACGTGGCGCTTTTGAGGACAAGTGGCTCTAACGTGGCACGATGCGAGCACCATCTCGAAAAAAAAAATCGAAAAAAGAAAAAAATTGCACTGTTCATCATCTTCTTCAATAATTTGTGAAAAACTGCTCATTGCATTGATCGTCTTCAATCGCTTGGCTAAACTCCTCTAATGCTCTTGCTTTGTTGCCCATTCCTACCTAGACCTCCGTCGGTTCTTTCCCAACCATCCACGAGTTTCATAATTTCTAGCAAACGTTTACTTAAGTGCCATAATTTTCAATCGATTACTTAGGTGCAAAATTTTTTTAAGAACTCAAGTGCCAAATATTTGACGTGGCATAGCATTTGTGGTGAACAATTTTTAAAAGTTATACCACTCAAGAGATCGATTAGAATGTTATACGACACTTAATTGAACGGAAAAAAAAAGTTATGATACTCAAGTAAGTGTAGAACAAAAATTATGTCACTCTAGTGATTGAAAAAAAAATATGACATTCAAGAGAGCGCCATCGAATGTTACGATACTTGTGGTGTTTTTACCTCTCATGTATAAATAATATATTTAGAGTGTACGACAGTTTTGCATTAAATTGCAGAATTTTTAAAATAATTTCACTCATTTAATAAAAGTTAATCTTATCTTTAATATTTTGTATTTTGTTGCACCCGCTGACACATTAATCTACGTTGCGAAACAATCTAAATGGGTTTACAATTTCTTAGATCGTATATGAAACTGGACCATCAGAAATAATGTCATGGGTTCCTACCAATCTAAGAAAATGGATTACCTTTGATCAAATTGTGAGAAAGAGTGGAGCCACTAAGCACGGCTAACTGGCATTTCCTCACCTAAATCACAGATGTGGCCTCACCATCAATGCCCGTCCCTCAATAACCTAGCGCCTTAATCTGCGATGTCTCCTCGCCTTCCACGCCCACCTCCTCGTCTCACCTCTTGCCCATACACTCTCGGCCTCCGACGACGAGCCGATTGCTTGCCAGATCATCGACCTGATCGTCCTTCTGTCGAATTCCGGGGTCAGATCGGCATTGGCTGGTGAGTTCGCGGCTAGGGCTTCGGGACTGCTGTGTTCTCGCGCGCTGGGGTGGAGTCGATGCCAGGTTTATGTGGTAAGCGCGACTTGGCGAATTTGATGTCGTTACTGTTCGGGTTCTTTTGGCTTGTGATGAGAAAACAACGGAAAGGGATGTTGATTGTCCAACTCAGTTCTGATTCGCAAAATTTTGGTTTGTTCTTTTCTCGTGAGACCATTCACTTGTTGTCCTGCTCGCATCTCTCTCCTCTCCGTTTCCTCTGTGTTTGTGTGTGAACGCGTGGGCGGCGTAAGTGTTTGAAATTTCGATTCCTTCTGTCCGCAATGAACTCATTTTACTCCTTTTCCGAAAGATAAGGTGGTTTCAATTAAGGAGTTGTGCATTGGGCAGTAGAATTTCACATAAAAAATTGTCCGTACATGTTCTTTAATTTGAAGTTGAGATAATCTAGTAGCTGTTTAAGTTGAAGCTTGTGATCTGATGCAGTGCTTCAATTAAAGTCTTATGAATCTGACATGAGCCTTGAATCTTTGCAGGCTAACTGGCCAAATTGTATGCCTAGTAATGATGCTATCTGCTTTCGCGTCCTGATGCTTGTCCTTCCTGCCTAAAATTAGGGAATGGTTTGACCTTGGCTTTGCATGTGCCTGTCTTTTAAAGGAAACCGAGTCCATATGACTTTGTTGATGGTGTGATTTTAGGTACTAACAGTCCAATTCGTGTTACTCCAAATTGCTGTCTGACATGATGTCTTTGGTGTGTGTTTTATCTATTCCTTGGCGCAATGCAGTCTGGTGCTTTGATCTGTCCTTCTTGGGTGGTCTAAATACGATAATTGCTTTCTTACTGTTCTAGTATCTTCATGGAAGAATGTGGTGCTGCCATACACACTTCGCTCGACATTGTGGTCTTTTTATATTCCAATTAGTGCAGATCCTGGAAGCATTAGAGCACTGTTACACGGATGGGTCTCTCTCTCTCTGCTCCTCCAACGTCCATTTCCTCTGTTTCAAGCCTATATGGAAGGATGACACATCCGAGAACAATCTGAGAAGATTACTGTAACTTATCTTTAGGTGCAAGAACGGTTTTTGCTTCTTTGTTCTACTGCCTAGTCATAAATGTTATTGCTGACATTGATGGCTCACTTTTCTTTTGTCACACTAGAATTTTTTTTTTCTGAATTTTATAAGCTTTTTTGTCCATGCTTTTGCTGGATCTGTAGTTTTCCCTTTCTTGCCATCAAGCGTGTTTATGCAAATATTTATGCCTGTTCTAATGCATTCTAGGAATTAGCTTAACAAAAGACCAGTGGCCAGCTTTGAGGTGTGGTCTCCTACAATAGAGGAAGCTATTAAAAAAAGATGCTCGTGTAAAAAATGCTGAACAGAGATGGATGAATGACGGAATACATTTGCGGTCGCAACATATTGAGTTCTCTGTCAGATGATCTCTTCTGCAAGTACCCACAGAAAAGTCACAATGCACAAGATCTGGGGGAATGGCTGAGGCTAGTTTATCTTTGTGAAGAATTTGGGACTAAGAGATTGCAAGTCAAAAGGTTTATTGAATTTGAGATGGTTGATGGTAAATGAGTCATTGAGCAAGTCCAAGTTGAACAGCATGGCGGATTCAATTGTGGCTACTGGAATTTCCGTAGATGAGAATTTCCATGTCGGTGGGAGATTGATTGTTCCCCAACAATAGAACATTTCCTTTGACAACTCTGTTCTGTAAATGGATACCGAAGAAGGATCCGTTCATCCACTTGATGTGCATTGTGTGACAAATCGGAATTTGTGGAGCACCTTATTCTCATGTGTGATTGAAGTAGAGCTGTCTCATTTAGTTATTGTATTGAGAGTCATTGCAAATTGTGAATTGAGCCTTGTCTGAATCATTTAAGAGTGTTTATGATATATATTCCCTGATGCCAAATGTCTCCTTTGTCTGGTATTAATTTAAAGTGCATTATCTGTTTGATTGTGCTTGAAAACAGGGAGTGATTGACGCATCCGGTATAATCAAGCTCGTATTATCTAACCTAAATTCCCAACTGTTTATGTACAATAAGTCACCAACTAATTTCACATTACTAACTCTTATTTGAATTAGCCACCAAAGTTTGTTCTTTTAAATTACTAACTTTTCTCAGAAAAGTTCTCTTATTATTTATCAAATTTTTTACCTAACCCATTAAAAAAAATTTAAAAAAAATAGACCTGACCCGAACCGACCTGACCTGTTTGTTTTGTTTAGTTCATTTTCAGTTCAGGTCAATGTTGATGCGGGCAACAAACATCCCTACCTTACCCATTGACACCCCTCACCACTATCACCCATTGACACCCTACCCATTTTCGGTTCAGGTCAATGCGGTGATAGAGCCCTCCCTCTCCCCTTTTTGCCATTGATATGCAGTAGGATCTGGACCGGTGGTCAACCTCTTCTCCTCCTGGTTTGAATCGGGAACAGAAATTTTAATCCTGGTAACTTGTCGTTCAAGCGATATGAAGCCATGAAAGTATGGAGTACTCCTCAGCAGGGAGCAACTTAAAACAGTTTCTAAAACTTGAGAATTAATGCGGACGTGATCCGACGCTTCACTGCAAATACTATTTAACGTGTCAGATTGATGTTAGCTGGGAGGGAATGGGGCTTTGTTATAATGCTGCTTCATTTTTTCTCTTTCCCTTGTGGCTACCCTCTCGGCGTGAAACTAGAGAGAGCTAACGGATTGTTACGTGGGTGCAAATAGTGCACTCGGGAGGTGGCACTCACATTTCGTGAGGACTCTTCCCAGCCCTATGGACAACAACTTAGAATTTTCATTTATAATTTGATTGAATGAGACTATAATTGCACTAATCTTTTACTAGGTCGGTTAGGAGCCTAAGTAAGCATTAGAGCTCACTTTACCTCAGCTATCCAGAGCATTGGATACATGGACTTGGTTACATTTCATTAAACTAACGCCCGTAAATTAGTACCTTTTTTCTTTTAGTAAACGCTAAGTTCATGCAATCTTTTCCGATATTTATTACTAAACATGCAAATCCATGTGGCCAGGAATAAGTGTGTGCAAACTGTTAAAATATGTCTTGAACGAAACCCGACTTGAGATATATATTGCAAGAATGTCCAGATTATTAAAGAAAAGAACGAAAGTCCAACATCGATATCTGACTCATATTTTCTATAAATTTTGTTAATGTCGCAAAAACCGGTGAGCAACCTGCTGCAAGCTCAAAACATTACAGTTCAAAGAAGCCACCAGTGATGTAGATAGCAACAGCAGAGACATTAAGTCATCTTCCCTGTATAGACCTTTTGATCTTTGAGACAATTAGATTAATACTACCCTAAGGATATAGATTATATTAGATGCAGCAGAACTTACTTTCTCAAAATTTTAGAATATGAAGCATCGGCATCATAAATTTCCATGAGCAACTTGGAAGACCATGGCCATTCAACAAGAATGCACGTAATTTTGGATTAACGCACTCTGCATCACAAGTCAAAAGGAAGGAGAGGAGAAGGAAAAGTTACTCAACCATGTCGGTAGCATGATGAGAAACTTGTTTTCGAAAGTGATTCTGAATTTCAATTGAAGGTGCGGGCATTTGGAAATATCTAGTTGAGACGGAAAAAGTGGAAAAGCAAAAGGCATTGGAATCGAAATCACCAAGTTCGCTTCTTCTAGAATCACTTCCTCAGCAAGTTGTGACCGATTCGAAAGGAATGTTTGGCAAGCCAACACACATGATAGGTCGGTGCGAGTGGATCCCATACTCTCGCCATAGTTAAGACAATCTTCTCTTCTTTGTCAAAGTTGATCCGCTTTCCTCTGCATACGCTTCGCTTGGACTATATTCATCCACGGTGTCCATTGAGTCGCCTTCGTCTGAGTCTATTCCCTCGGGAATCCAATATGTTTCAATCGGGTGATGGTGTGGGAGCACAACCCTGCGATCATCCTCTGGGCTCTCGCATATTAGACGGAATCCACACTTTTTTATGCTTCCTCCATAAGGTCCGAGGCAAACTTGGAATTGGCTCCATTCACCTCGCATACGCCCCTTTATTCCAAGCGAGTGATAGAAAGGGAAATATTCAAGCCACACATGATCGGATTCCATTCTATAAAAGCAATCCACTCGGCCAAACGCCTCTTCGCCATTAACAAACATTTCGATCTTACATGAAGCACTGACCTCTTTTCCTTCCTCCAGGCCAAAAACAACACAGAGTGCTAGTCCTAAAAACTTGTCATACAAGTCTTGGGGAACCAAGAAACACATGGAACCATCTTCTTTGTGCATAAACCATTCTGGAATCTCTCCTCCAATTAGGAGAATGTCGACATGACGCATCTTCGGGAGTTCCTATCATATCAAGCATTTAAAGTTCTCGAGAGAGAGAGAGAGAGAGAGAGAGAGAGAGAGAGAGAGAGAGAGAGAGAGAGAGAGAGAGAGTCTGACCTCGAGTAGTGATAGATCAGCCATCTTGACCCCCTTGCGGAATAATTCACCACATGAAGACAAGTCGACATCAAGGTAGTCGTACGAGAGACTCGACAAATCTGGGAGTTTTTGCAGGGATTTGCAACCATTTGCTCTTAGGTTTTGCAAAGTTGGTGGAAGCAGAGGAATCTCTTGTAGTTGCTGGCATTTCTCCACAAACAACCACACTAAAGCATGGTATTTGTTGATGGAAGTTGGTAGATGAGTAAACTTGTTTCCTGAAAGACGTAGATCACGCAATTTGGGAAAACTGGAAGGGCTCTCAAGGAAGTCTACTTCTGATAGATTGCAGCCCTCGAGTTCTAGCATCTCTAGATTTGGAAATCCTAAATGGCCATCGGGGTTGGTTGAATCCTCCAAGTTCTTTGGGAACGTGACCAAATTCGAGCAGCCTCCAAGAAATAAAAGCTCGAGCTTGTGCAACTTATAAATACTTGACGGAAGCCTCGCAAGGTTTTTGCAATCGCCTAACTCCATCTTCTTCACGGAGACAAGATTTTCAATTGATGTCGGGAGTTCTCTAATAGCCGTCCGTCGCAGGTTAAGTTCTTCTAGATGTTCCATCTTTCCTAGAATATCGGGGAACTCCTCAAGTTTAGAGCAACCAAAGAGACCAAGGGTTTGAAGAGATCTTGTCTTGAGTTTTTTGGGAATGATACCGAGATTGGAGCACCTCTTTACCGACAAAACTTTTAACTTGTCAAGATACCCGACAGATTGGTGAACCTCCACCAAGCTTTTGCAATCATCAAGATTCAAGCTCTCCGGATTTGGAACCGATGATAGGTCCGGAACACTAGCCAAGGACTCACATTTACTAAAATTGATGAACTTCAACTTTCTAAAATTCTGCAAAAACATAACCGGTGCAGTCATTAATCTCTGCATGTAGTTATAGATATAAAAGGGAAAGCCAATCATCACAAGAGCTTACCCTAATTTTGCATCCAACTTGTTTGATACGACTTTTCTGCAAATCAAGTCTAACAAGTTTTGGACAAGAGCCAAAATCCAGATCCGGGGCATTGGGCCATTCAAGGCATCTTAGTTCGTAAGGGAGATGTATAGGGTCATGTGAAGAGATACGAACTCCAAGCAAAATGAGCATTCTCAACCTTTTCATGTTCGTAAAAGCAAGAGGGCTGATAATTATCTCTTCTAGATCGGGCGAGTCCAATACTATGGCCTTTACTTCATTTGTTTCCTATCCATAAGAAAGCAAATTGAGCGGTCACAAAAAACTTCCATAACCGTTAAAATTAGAGTAAAACAAAAAACTGAGCTGTAGAAACAGCGGCATAAGTAAAATTTACCGTTTCTCCACGTATAATGTCTCGAACATCGTCAACAAGCCATAATCTACTGCGCTTCTCTGGATCATGGGGGAATTCCTGAATAACAATATCCTTACCCATCAACTGAATTAAATCATGCATTTGCAGGTACCCATTCTCATTTGTTATCAAGGACCGCTCGATGAGAACTTCTATTCCTATAGTTGATTCAAAACCGCAGCTGTCAACGACTTCCTTGATGTATTCTATTCTTTTCCCCTTAAAGAAGCAAGCAATATGGAGGAAAATCTCCTTCGTATCGGGGTCCAATCCATCGACACTTATCTTGAGAATTCGATTGATAGTTTGGTCGGGACTTCGGAGAGTTTATCCAAGTGTACTTTCCCATGCAAGCTCCTCTCTTCCACATAAAAATGAGCCCAACACTTGAAGGGCTAACGGCAGGCCGTTAGCATAACGCACTGCTCTATTTATGAGATCCCCTGTTATCTCAACTTTCTTGCTACTTCGAAAGGCATGCCAACCAAAAAGGTCCCGTGCTTCACCATAATATAAAGTTTTAACTTTATAAACACAATTTATGCCATGAGAAGTCAGCACATGTTTATCTCTTGATGTAACAATAATTCTACTTCCTTTGCCAAACCAACGGCCTTCTCCAGCTAACGCATTCAGTTGATCCAAGTGGTCCACATCATCAAGAACTAGAAGAACCTTCTTGCAACAAAGTCTTTCCTGTATCAAAGGGCTTCCTCCGTCCACATTATATACCGTCAAGTTTCCACAAGGAAAGATCTGTGATAGAAGTTTTTGTTGCAAAGAAACTAGACCATTTCTTTCGTTCGAAGTTTCTTTTACTCGCTCCAAAAAACAGGTATCCTCAAAACCTTTCTCAATACAATAATTATATAGGGCTTTTGCAATTGTGGTCTTCCCTATGCCTCCCCATAGACCTACCATGCGAACACCATCATCAGCCGTCTGATTTTCTGACAATGATATCACTTCTTGAACTCGGGAATCTATTCCGACAGGATGCAGAGCGACACGTAAATGTTTAAGCTGTAGATGATTTGATAGCTCTTTTCTGATGCATCGTATGAGCTCCGCTTCATCTCTGATAAGCACTCAAAAGAAAGAGAAATATGTTTTAACATGTCAAAGCCGTGGCAGGAATTCGACCTCTAACGTCATGAGGAAAATCTTACAAGAGGATAAGCTAATAATGAGATGAAAAGAAATGCCACATTTGGGTGGACGTGCGCCTAGATCTGTACAAGGAAAATTGCGAAGAACCTGCGCCTCAAGACAAAGATAACTCGAGGACTATGAACCTCACTTTTTTATCTACGACAGCAAAAATGTCTCATTATCTACGACAGCAAGATTGAGTCTAGTTAAAAGAGATATTATAGCGTTTATCAAAACGAAAAACATGCTTACCCCTCATGGAAGTCCCGCCCAGACAAGTTACCGGCATCGCGGAGAGCCTTCTTCCATCTCTTCACTTTATCCGAATTCTTCCCGAACTTGGACTCATGTTCAGCCATAGCTGCTTTATAAATCCCTCTTGGTGTTCTCACTTCTCTGGGTTCAACTTTGTAAAACAGGGGAAAGACCTTAAGGTCTCTTTGCTCCTTGCACTCCATAATTCTGGCCAACTCTTCCAAGCACCACCGCGAGGCAGCATAGTTCTTGGAGAAAACGATTATTGCGACGCGCGATCCCTCGATCGCTTCCATAAGCGCCGGCGATATTTGCTCTCCTATCCTAAGCTCTTCGCTATCCCTGAAAGTGTGTATTCCTGTTTCGACTAAACCGGCATAGAGATGACTGACGAAGCAGTCACGGACGTCCGTGCCTCTGAAGCTCAGGAACACATGGTAATTTCTTTTCAGATTCGAAGAAGAAGAAGAAGAAGAAGCCATCGAAAGAGCTGATAGTTGATGTGCTTGCTTTCGCAGGATGTTTCCCATCTGAATGAATGGGTTCCCGACTCTAGCTCTCATGTACGTATTTATTTGTTCTTGGACTTAAAAACTTCCTGGAATCACGTGGGCCATTTGGTGGATGCCAGCTCACTGCCCTTTTGCTTTAATTACTTTTTGTCCCTTTGCCTGTTTCTCTCTTTCGCGGGTAAACTCGGATTTTCCCTGGAAATTTCGGTATAGCTGGAATGGTGGTGATTTCGTTGGGATGAGTTTTGTTGCGATGCGAAAAATGTAAAGACTGACAATAGCATCTTCTCGATAGGTTTAGGATTAAAAGGAAATATTTCTCGGACAGTACTTTCAGAGATTACACAATCTCAATCGTAAATCCACACATCGTAACTGCATATTTGGGATAAAGCACTCATTGATTGAAAAATCATGTGGTTAGAAATAAGTGACGGTCTTGTCGGACAGTTAGGGTAGCACTACAGGACTAAATTGACACAATTAAAAATTTTAGAACTAAATCGGTACGAATACTATTTATGACTTTACTAACGCTTTCCGGATATCTATAGTGCCTAATATCTATAAAATTGCAAAAACAAAAAAAAGGAAAAGACCAACGATAGCATCTTTTGGATACTATAGTGTGTTTGTTGGATAAAAACAAGTGTTGATCCTTTCGTTATTGGTAAAATTATTACCTCAGTAAACCAATTCCTATAATTTCTACAACTTCATATTTCATTTCATGTTTCGCAATGTCAATGGCCAAATTAAGGTCCACAAAGTAGCGACCCTCCTCACGCGGGAAGTAGATTCCATATGATTTCTAATGTGCTAATAATCAACACTAAAATTATATGGAGTTTTTCTAGTATCCACTAGCTCATGGATTACTGCTCGCCGTTAGTCGATGTAATAAGTATCCGAAATACTTGCTCACCATTGGTCAAATGCTACATTCATCTATTAAAAATTATCCATGTCAATGCTGGACGATCAAAATTGATCGAAAGGATTGAATTAATACGAATCCAATAAATTCAAAATTGAATTAGCGTAATTTCAATAAATTTAAGATTTTTTTTTCAGATAATTGTTCTTTCATTTATCGTCCTTGGATTCTTTATCGATCATGTGATGTTTAAACGCGTCTGTGGAATTTGCGTTCCATCTTTTGTCATTTCGTACCCAGCGGACTCCCAACTTTTCCCAAAAACCTAATGAACATCCGTGGGCCCACTCCTCCATTATTTGTGCACCTCTTCCACTTCTGTCAATTGTGTAGTAGCTTCGCATCCCTCGTCCGGGAAAGAGCCGACCCTAAAACGCGTGAAGGACGAGGCGGACCCCTAGAAGCAAATGAATGAAGAGGGGACTTTGACTTGTTCATGCACCCATGGCCGGTTAAATGAAAGAGGTTAATTATGCCCGCTATAGTACATTTGCTCCAAACCTTTTTTTTGTAACACTAAGACATCAAATTATACCCATTATGACACATTTACGCTCCATTACAATTCCATCGAAAATCGCCATAAAAATGTTGACTTGGATCCAACGTGGTACTTTTGACCACAAGTGGCTTTAATGTGGCACCACGCGAGCGCCACATTGCAAAAGAAAACGAAGAAAGAAAACAGTTACACTGTTTATTGCCTTCTCTAGTACTTCGTGAAGAAATGTTCGTCGCATTCATCATCTTCAATCGCTTGGCTAAACTTCTCCAACGCTCTTGCTTCATTGCCTACTACTACCTGGACCTTCGTCGGTGCTTGCCCAACCACTCACGAGTTTCATAACTTGTAAAAAATGTTCATTTGAGTACCATAACTTTCAATCGATCACTTAAGTATCAATGTTCTTTTAAAAAAATATTGACTCAAGTGCTGAAAATCAGACGCGGTATAGCACATGTAGTTAACATTCTTATAAAGTTAAATCTAATATTTCATTACTCAAGTGTGCCAGAACATCACATGTGGGAACGCCTGCTCGCTCCCCCTCCTTCACGTATGGGCAAGTCTCAATCGGCAAGCACGCAAATGCAAGTGGATGCAATTAACACGGAAATCCGCATTTAACAAGCTGAAACCTTCCCTTTCTTCACATTAGGTCAACCGGATAAATTCATCCACCCATCTCCCTTGATGAATTAATTATTTCAACCGCACGTGTCAATACGCATTGAATATTTCCCCACCTATAAGTGAGCTTTTTGGTTCTTCGTTTTGGTCGTCCTTACTCAAACTCTCTCTCTCTCTCTCTTTCCAACCCATACGCGCCCGCTTTTAACGAGAGGAAAGGAAGTAGATAGAAAATGGCAAAATGACACAAATGATGCCTAAATTTTGACTCATTATATAATGTAGTCTGCGAACTTTTAATTTGACCAATATAACTTTAACTCAATGTACAGCGTGGTCCTTGAAACATTATCCGCTTTAAGCCCTTATTTTGAGAAAGTGGCGGCACTTCATGCCTTAATTGAAATAAGATTAACTTTAAGCCCTTACACTTTAAAACCCTTATTTGAAATTGTTCGAGTTTGAAGTTCACTGTCGGTGGACGATATAATAGCCCCATAGAACTTATCAAGATAATGATAGAGTTGTACGGGGATCGAATATTTTGCAATTTTTAGTCTATCAAGATAATGATAGTTCGATCGGGTTAGATTGGAAAGGCGCAATTTCGATAGCAGCAAGTCATTTTCCAGCAAGATCTTCGCCCTAATCCTACTTCCCCTCCAACCAATCTAAGAAAATGGAGGAACTATGGGCTTACCTTTGATCCAATCGTGAGAAAAAGTGGAGAGACAGGCTCGGTTTGTTTCATGAAAAAAAAAATGACGTTTACGGAAAATGTTTTCCGGAAAGTCATTTTCCAAGAAAATAATGATATTTTCCGGTGTTTGTTGGATAAAAACAAGTGTTGATTCCTTCGTTATTGGTAAAATTATTACCTAAGTAATTCAATTCCTGTAACTTGAGCAACTTCATATTTCATCCCGCGTCTCATAATGTCAGTAGGCAAATCAAGGACCACAGCAGCGCAACCCCCTTCGCATGGGAAGAAGATTCTATATGATTTCTAATGGCCAACAATCGACACTACATAGATATGCATGATATGAACATACTTGGATCGAATATCATGATAAAATTATATGCAGTTTTTCGAGCATCCTCTGGCTCGTGGATTCCCGCTACTAAATTGAATTTGGGTACTAAAAACTAATGGGTTCAATGTGGATGCGGCTAATAAGATCTGACAACTTTATATTTCATTCCATGTCTCACAATGTCAATGGCCAACTAAAAAATTTTTTGACCCCCTTTTTGAAAAAAGCCCAATTATTACCTTTGTAAACCAATTCCTATAATTTCCACAACTTTATATTTCATTCCGTGTCTCACAATGTCAATGGCCAAATTAAGGACCATAGCCCGATATATATATATATATATATATATATAGAGAGAGAGAGAGAGAGAGAGAGAGAGAGGGGGGGGGATGGTGCAAGCGAGGTTAGTTGATGTAATAAGTATCTGAAATGCTTGCTCATCGTTGGTTGATGCCGCATTCATTTATTAAAAATTATCCACGCCAGCGTTGGCCGATCAAAGTTGATCGAAAGAACTGAGTTAGCATGAATGTAATAATTAAGGACTGAATTAACACTGCTATAATAAATTTTAAATTACATATATTTTTCATTTGTCTTCCTTGGATTCTTTATCCATCACGTGATGTTTGTACTCTGTGTGTGGAATTTGCGGTTCATCTTTTATCATTTCCTAGTCGTGATTCGGTCGATCTAGTCGAATCACATGCTATGTAGCACTGACACGACGCGTGACATGGGACACGATACGACACGCCAACATATTATTTCTAAAAAAATAGAGAATTCCGACACATGAGACACATTATATATTAAATGTATATTTTTATATATACATAATAAATTATCATTTTTATGAACTCCAAAACATCACAATACGTTAAAGCGATGAGGTTTCATGTTCGACTCTCGGCGACCACGTCTTAGGGACTTACCCGGTGGCATTGACATACTTCCATCACCCCGAGGAATAGTCTATTACACGTGGGAAACCTTGGTTATAAAAATAAAAAAAAAAAAGAACATCACAATATGTCTAAATGTCATAGCTATTTCATATTTGTGAGTCAGTTGCTTTGCTATAAAACTACTCGGTGATCCCGGATAGTAGCTTCAAACTCATAAGATCACAACATATTCCAGAAAAATGGTGATGAAAAATGTTAGTCAAAAACTAGAAAAAGAAGAAGAAGAAGAAGAAGAAAGCATCACGGGGGTGGAGGATTGTCAACAACTGTCCAAATTTTGTTCCTAGCAAAACCACGCTGCTCTAGCAATCCACAATTGCTAAACTTCAAAATTTCAAAAAGAACTTGAAAAAATATGTTCAACATTGAGTTCTTAATATATGTTGGATCATAAGATGCAGAGCATATAACGGAAACATATGGGAATTCCTACCCTCACTGCTTTGGGGGCTTAAAAAATGCCTGTAGTAAGATAAAATACAAGCAACAATTCAAGAAAATTAGGTCAGATTTTGGTTTTTCTTTGACATCACTAAAATCTTTCCTATCTTATCCCCGTCCCTCACGTGTTCGTTACTTTGATCAGGTGTCCACGCTTGGACATGCGTTGACCGTGTGTCCGGTCGCATCGGGAGAGTGTCGGACATGGGGACGTGTCCGACACGCAAAAAATCTCTTCGTAGGTGTGTCCGTGCTACATAGATCACATGTCTATGTCTGTCTGTTTTGTAGCTTCACATCACTTGTCGAGGAGAGAGCCGACCCAAAATGCGTGAAGGACGACGAGGTGGACCCCTAGAAAGCAAACGAAATAAGAGGGAAGCTTCCCGAGTCAAGCGTGTCTTTTGGGTTGCATTGCTTGACTTTGTTGGAATATATAAATATTAAACCACGCCTTCTTCTATAAGCTTAAGCTTTTAGAGCAGTTAGTTATGGTTCTATAAAATCTTACATGGTATCGGAGCGGGTGGTCCCGAGTTCAAATCTTTCCAGGCCCCTATTTGCCTCCCCAAATGAATATTTCCACGCTTAGTACTAGGCAAAAAGACCGGACTAACCGTGAGGGGGAGTGTTGGAATATATAAATATTAAACCACGCCTTCTTCTATAAGCTTAAGCTTTTAGAGCAGTTGGTTATGGTTCTATACCAACTGGTTCTATAAAATCTTACAGACTTTGACTTGTTCATGCCGTGACGTGACCCGTGGCCGGTTAAACGAAATAAAGACTTGGAACGAAGCTCCCAAGTACTATGACCTCAGTGGTCAATAAAGGGGAAAAAACAAACAATAAAAAAACGTTAATTATGCTCACATTTACTCTAATTTTTCTTTTCTTAACACTAAAAACTCCAAACTATACCCATTGTAACATATTTATCTTTCGTTACAATTCCATCCACAATCACTGTTAAAAAAACTAACATGGATCCAACGTGGCACTTTTGACGATAATTGGCTCTAATGTGGCACTAGGCAAACTCTACCAATGGATAAAAGCAAGTGTTGATTCTTTCGTTATTGGTAAAATTATTACCTCAGCAAACCAATTCCTATAACTTCCGCAACTTCATATTTCATTTCGTGTCTCGCAATGTCAATGGCCAAATTAAAGACCCCAGCAGCGCGACCCCCCTCACACAAGAAGAAGGTTCCATATGATTTCTAATGGCTAATAATCAATACCAAAATTATATGGAGTTTTTCTAGCATCCACTAGTTCATGGATTACTGCTCGCCGTTGGTCGATGTAATAAGTATCCGAAATACTTGCTCGCCATTGGTAATTGCTGCATTCATCTATAAAAAATTATCTACGTCAGTACCGACCGATCAAAGTTGATCGAAATGACTGAATTAACACGAATCTAATAAATTTAAAATTGGATTAGCATAATTTCAATAAGTTTAAAAAAAATTCGAATAATTTTTCTTTCATTTATTATCCTTGGATTCTTTATCGATCACGTGATGTCTGTTGTCGTTTGTGGAATTTGCGTTCCATCTTCTGTCATTTCATATACCCAGCGGACTCCCAACTTTTTCCAAAAACCTAGTGAATATCCGTGGGCCCATTCCTCCGTTATTTGTGCACCTCTTCCACTTCTGTCAATTGCGTAGTAGCTTCGCATCACTCGTCCAGGAAAGAGCCAACCCTAAAACGCGTGAAGGAGGAGGCGGACCCCTAGAAGCAAATGAACGAAGAGGGGACTTTGACTTGTTCATGCACCCATGGCCGGTTAAATGAAAGAGGTTAATTATGCCCATACGTGTACATACGTGGGTCCATTCCTCCATCATTTGGAACCTCTTCCACTTTTATGTGGGGGTTACCGACAGTTGCGGAGCAGCAGATGGCTCGCGAAAGCAAGACGCTGAAGGATTTAACTCATCAAATAAAAAAATGCTAAACGATTCTATTGATCTCATCGATAGTTTAAAAGCTCGATTTTTTAATGATTAACACTGTCGATAACCGACCCTAAAACGCGTGAAGGATTTGGTGGATCTCCGGAAGTAAGTGAACAGAGAGGGGAGCTTCACAAGTCAATGATCTCCTTTTGATCTTTTAAATGCGCATCTCCGGCATTCTTTCTTTCCATGGTCGGTGCCCATATTTTATTCCCCCTAATAGCAAAGCTTTGGATTCTTGCTATTATTTTTATTCCGAGGGTAGAATGGGCAACCAGCAGATAATTGCTCCTCCGAGGACGAACCGACCCGGTCCGACGAGGGACGGAAAGCTCTAAACGGTGGAGCGACTTCGAGCATGCTTGTGGAGTGGCGAGCCGGATCACTCGCGAAATAGGAGGAGAGTAAGTCCCGAAATTTCGTACGCGAAATTAGAATTAATTCACGAAATGTGCCTATTGATGTAATGGCATCCTTTGGCATTGTAACTTCGGTTACATAAGTAAATTACCAAAAGAATGATAACTAAGCATCTTCCTTGAAAATGATTTTCATAAAAACTAAAAAGGTATTTTCTCTTATCATGAAATTTTCAGTCTTTGAACTTTTACTTTTTATTTAATTAAAAAAAAAAATCACCAAAAATCCTAAACTATATCCATCATGTCACGTTTATCCTAAACTATTTTTGTGATGTGAAAAGCCTCGAGCTTGTATACGCGTGACACATTCACTCCGAATTTTTTCTCGCAACACTAAAAATCTCAAACTTATACCCATGTGACACATTTAACCTCATTTTATTTTCTTGTGACACCAAAAATCCCAAACGTGTAGGCATGTGATACATTGACCCTAAATTTTAAGATAAACATATGAGTTTAGAGTTTTTTGTCTTAAAAAAAAAATTTAGAGTAAATATGTCGCCGGGTACAAGTCCGGGTAAATGGGCCACGTGAGAACAAGTTTTGGGTTTTTCACGTCACAAAAAAAGATTTTGGATAAATATGTTACGATAGGCATAATTTAGGATTTTTGATGTATTTTTCCTTAATAAGAATCATGAATAAATGGTTAAAATTCTAAGAGCATCAAACTAAAAAAAATTGTATTTTTCTTTTTTTGCTTTTTAAGGATTTCGAAATAACATTTTTGTATTGGCAAGAAAATCATGAACAACTTTTTAAAAGTTACCTCTAATGGGCTTTCATTGCATTATTGAAAACTCATTGGACCATGCAGAATAAGTTGCTAATAATGACTTTAATAATGGAATCCCTTTGAAATGTTGTGTTGAACGATAGAATCGGTTTGAATTCAAGATTATCCAATCAAATCTTTATATTGAAATTCCATATCCGCTATGCAATTTATACAAATGTTAATATTTAACACAGTAATTCCAGCTAATAATTTATGGGCTTTTCAATTAAGTTTAATATTCTTCTGAAAATAATGTCTTTTTGGAAAGAAAGAATGCTGGGATGCGCATTGAAAAGATCAAAAGGAGATAATTTGTCTCCCATAAAAACAAAAATAAAAATAATGCCTCTACGACCCAACTACGTACATCCGATATTCGATTTATTTTTCTTGTTCTGTACATAATTGAAGCAAATATGCAAAAACCTAATCCATATTGGACAATATTAATATAATGCCTCGTTGTTGAGCTTGAGGACAGATCCCCGTTTCGCGCAACATTAAATACAATTGCTATTTCCATGTACCATACGGTTTATCCATCTAAATCAAGCCCTCGAATGAGTCCTCTAGGGCAAAAAATTTAGTTGTCGACATCCCCCCATAAATTTTGTTAATGGCACAAAAACGGGTGAGCAACCTGCTGCAAGCTCAAAACATTACGATTGAAGAAGCCACCAGTTATGACACAAGACTTCGTACCCACCCGATGCAATCCGAATAGCAACAGCAGAGACATTAAGTCATCTTCCCTGCATAGACCTTTTGATCTTTGAGACAATTAGATTAATACTACCCTAAGGATATAGATTATATTAGATGCAGCAGAACTTACTTTCTAAAAATTTTAGGGTAGGAAGCATTGGCATCATTAATTTGACTAAGAGCGGTAACAGAGGTCTATCTGATAAATTTCACAAAGCAACTTGGAAGACCATGGCCATTCAACGAGAATCCACATAATTTTGGATTAACGCACTCTGCATCACAAATCAAAAGGAAGGAGAGGAGAAAGAAAAGTTACTCAACCATGTGAGTAACATGATGAGAAACCTGTTTTCGAAAGTGCTTCCGAATTTCAATTGAAGGTGCGGACATTTGAAAATTTCTAGTAGAGATGGAAAATGGGGAAAAGCAAACGGCATTGAAATCGAAATCACCACGTTCGCTTCTTCTAGAATCACTTCCTCAGCAAGTTGTGACCGATTCGAAAGAAATGTTTGGCAAGCCAACACACATAATAGATCGGTGCGAGTGGATCCCATACTCTCGCCATAGTTAAGACAATCTTCTCTTCTTTGTCAAAGTTGATCTGCTTTCCTCTGCTTCTGTTTCGCTTGGACTATATTCATCCACGGTGTCCATTGAGTTGTCTTCGCCTGAGTCTGTTTCCTCGGGAATCCAATTTGTTTTAATCGGGTGATGGTGTTGGAGCACAACCCTGCGATCATCCTCCTGTTTCTCGCATATTAGACGGAATCCACACTTTTTAAAGCTTCCTCGACCTGGACTAAGGCAAACTTGGAATTGGGTCCATTCATCTCGCTGAAGCTCCTCTGCTCCATTCAGCATATCGCGTGGGAAATATTGAAGCCACACATAATTGGATCCCAGTGAACGAAAGCGATGCCTTTGCTCAATCACCTCTTCGCCATTAACAAACAATTGGATCTCACATTCGGCACCGAACACTTCTCCTTCCTCCGGGCCGGGAACAATACAGAGTGCTAGTCCTAAAAACTTGTCATACAAGTCCTTGGGAATCCAGAAACGCATGGACCCATCTTTACTGTGCAGAAAACATTCCGGAATCTCTCCTCCAGTTAGGAACATTTCGACACTACTCTTCTTCGGGAGGCCCTATCATATCAAGCATTTAAAGTTAGTGAGAGAGAGAGAGAGAGAGAGAGAGAGAGAGAGAGAGAGAGAGAGAGAGAGAGTCTGACCTCGAGTAATTCACCACATGAAGACAGTTCGACTACAAGGTCGTCGGACGAGAGACTCGACAAATCTGGGAGTTTTTGTAGGGATTTGCAACCATTTGCTCTTAGGATACGCATACTTGATGGAAGCTGAGGAATCTCTTGTAGTTGCTGGCATTTCTCCACATCCAACCAACCTAAAGCATGGTATTTTTTTATGGATGTTGGTAGATGAGTAAACTTGTTTTCCGAAAGATATAGGGTACCCAATTTGGGAAAACTAGAAGAGCTCTCAAGGAAGTCTACTTCTGATAGATTGCAGCCATGGAGTATTAGGGTGTGTAGATTTGGAAATCCTAAATGGCCATCAAGGTCGGTTGACTCCTCCAAGTTCTTTGGGAACGTGACGAAATTCGGGCAGTGTAAAAGATGTAAAAACTCAAGGTTGTGCAACTTATAAATACTCAACGGAAGCCTTGCAAGGTTTTTGCAATCGTCTAAAATCATCCCCTTCACAGAGACAAGATTTTCAATTGATGTCGGGAGTTCTCTAATAGCCGTCCGCCGCAGGTCAAGTATTTCTAGATGTTCCATCTTTCCTAGAATATCGGGGAACTCCTCAAGTTTAGAGCAATCCCGGAGACTAAGGGTTTGAAGAGATTTTGTCTTGAGTTTGTTGGGAAAGATTCTAAGATTAGAGCACCTATTTAGCGACAAAAATTTTAACTTGTCAAGATACCCGACGGATTGGTGAACCTCCACCAAGCTTTTGCACCCATCAAGATTCAAGCTCTCCAGATTTGGAACCGACGATAGGTCCGGAACACTAGCCAGGGACTCGCATTCACCGAAATTTATGGACGTCAAATTTTTAGAATTCTGCAAAAACATACCAGTGTAGTCATTAAGTTCCGCATGTAGTTATAGATATAAAAGGGAAAGCCAATCATCACAAGGGCTTACCATAATTTTGCCCCCTAATTGTTTGATATGACTTCGCGGGACATCAATTACAACAAGTTCCTTTGGACCGGAGCCAAATTCTAGATCCGGTGCATTGGGCCATTTAAGCCATCTTAGCTCGTTATGGAGACGTACGGGACCTTCCGAAGAGATATGCACTTTAGACAAAATGAGAATTCTCAACCTTTTCATGTTTGTGAAAGCATGAGGACTAATAGTTATCTCTTCCGCTTCGGGTGAGTCCAATACTATGGCCTTCACCGCATTCGTTCCCTATCCATAACAAAGCAAATTCAATGGTCACAGAAAATTTCCATTGAGATTTTCAGATTAGTGTAATATGAAAAATGAGATGTAGCAACATTGACATAAACAAATTTTACCGTATCTCCACATAGAATGTCCAGAACATCTTTAAAAATCCATAATCTGCTGCGCCGCCCGGGATCATCGGGGCATTCTTGATTAACAATATCCTTACCCATCAACCGAATTAAATCATGCATTTGCGGGGTCCCATGCTGATTTGTTATCAAGGACCGCTCGATGAGAACTTCTATTTCTATAGTTGATTCAAAACCGCAGCTGTCAAGGACTTCCTTGATATATTTTATTCCTTTCCCCTTAAAGAAGCAAGCAATATGGAGGAAAATCTCCTTCGTCTTGGGGTCCAATCCATCGAAGGTTATCTTGAGAATTTGATTGATAGTTTGGTTGGGACGTCTGGAGAGTTTATCCAATGTACTTTCCCATGCAGGCTTCTCTCTTCCACATAAGAACGAGCCCAACACTTCAAGGGCTAACGGCAGGCCGTTAGCATAACGCACTTGCTCTATTTATGAGATCCCCTGTTATCTCAACTTTCTTGCTACTTCGAAAGGCATGCCGACCAAAAAGGTCCCGTGCTTCACCATCATATAAAGTTTTAACTTTATAAACACAATTTATGCCATGAGAAGTCAGCACATGTTTATCTCTTGATGTAACAATAATTCTACTTCCTTTGCCAAACCAACGGCCTTCTCGAGCTAACGCATTCGGTTGATCCAAGTGGTCCACATCATCAAGAACCAGAAGAACCTTCTTGCAACAAAGTCTTTCCCGTATCAAAGGAATTCCTCCGTCCACAGTATATACCGTCAAGTTTCCACGAGGAAAGATCTGTGATAGAAGATTTTGTTGCAAAGAAACTAGACCGCTTTTGTTCGAAGTTTCTCTTACTCGTTCCAAAAAACAGGTACCCTGAAAATCTTTCTCATTCTCAGTATAATAATTATATAGGGCTTTAGCAATTGTGGTCTTCCCTATGCCTCCAGGACCCCATAGACCTACCATGAGAACATCATCATCACCCGTCTCTTTTGCTGACAATGATATCACTTGCTGAACTCGGGAATCTATTCCGACCGGATACGGAGCGACTTCTAAGTGTGCACGCTGTAGATGAATTGATAGTTCATTTCCGATGCGTTTTACGAGCTCCGCTTCATCTCTTATAAGCACTCAAAAGAGAGAGAAATATGTTTTAGCATGTCAAAGCAATGGCAGGAATTCGACCTCTAACGTCATAAGGAAAATCTTACAAGAGGATAAGCTAATAATGAGACGAAAAGAAATGCCACATTTGGGTGAACGTGCGCTTAGATCTGTACAAGGAAAATTGCGAAGAACCTGCGCCTCAAGACAACGATAACTCGAGTACTGTGAAGTGTGAACCACACTCTTTTATCTACGACAGCAAAAATGTCTCATTATCTACGACAGCAAGATTGAGTCTAGTTAAAAGAGATATTATAGCGTTTATCAAAACGAAAAACATGCCTACCCCTCATGGAATTCCAGCCCAGACAAGCTACCGGCATCGCGGAGAGCCTTCTCCCATCTCTTCACTTCCTGCGAATCCTTCCCAAATTTTGACTCATGCGTAGCCATGGCTTTTCTATAACTCTTTCTTGGTGTTCTCACTTCTCTGGGTTCAACTTTGTAAAACACGGGAAAGACCTTAAGGTCTCTTTGCTCCTTGCACTCCATAATTCTGGCCAACTCTTCCAAGCACCACCGCGAGGCAGCATAGTTCTTGGAGAAAACGATTATTGCGACGCGCGATCCCTTGATCGCCTCCATAAGCGCCGGCGATATTTGCTCTCCTATCCTAAGCTCTTCGCTGTCCATGAAAGTGTGTACTCCTTTCTGGTCCAAAGCCGCATAAAGATGGCCGAGGAAATTGTTACGGACGTCCGTGCCTCTGAAGCTCAGGAACACATGGCAATTTCTTTTCAGATTCGAAGAAGAAGAAGAGGAAGAAGAAGAAGCCATCGAAAGCGCTGATGGTTGATGTGCTTGCTTCCACAGAGTGTTTCCCATCTGAATGAATGGGTATTTATTTGTTCTTGGACTTAAAAGACTTTCTGGAATCACGTGGGCCATTTGGTGGATGCCAGCTCACGTCCCTTTTGCTTTAATTACTTTTTGTCACTTTTCCTGTTTCTCTCTTTCGCGGGTAAAAAATAGGATTTTTCCTGGAAATTTCGGTAGAGCTGGAATGGTGGTGATTTTGTTGGGATGAGCCTTGTTGTTGCGATGCGAATACCAAGTACCTGTGGCGCCCTAATATTCAACACATTGCAAAAAATGTAAAGACCGACCATAGCATCTTCTCGATAGGCTTAGGATTAAAAAGAAATACTTCTCTGACAAGTACCATCAACCGTAGATCCACACATTATTACTGCGTATTTCGCATAAAGCACTCGTTGATTGAAAAATCATATGCTATCAGAAATAATTGACAAGATTATCGAACTGTCAAAGTAGCAACTCACGTAACTTAGTTAGCACAGTTAAAAGTTTAGGACTAAATTGACATCAATGCAAGTGGTTTACGATTTTTCTAAAACTTTTTCCGAATATCTATAGTGCCTAATATTCATAAAATTGCCAAAAAAAGAAGAAGGAAAAGACCAACGATAGCATCTTCTGGATACTAGAGTGTGTTTGTTGGATAAAAAAAAGTGTTGATCCCTTCATTTTTGGTAAAATTATTACGGGTTTTTTTTTTCGAAAATAGGTAAAAAAAATTTACCAAATTATGTCAATTTTTTTATTTACCGATTTGTGCATCGGGAGGCGGTTTTATTGCCGGACGAGGTCCGTGCTGTAGTCACTTTGCCGCACAAGCCCGGGAGTCCATGCGGCATTTATTTTTTTTATTTCATATTTTTTAATTTTGTATTTTATATTTATAACATTTATATTGATAACATAATTATCAACAATTAATTGAAATTTTTATTAAGAAATTTAAAAAACGAAATCTTCCATTTGCAGCGAACTTGCCATTGAAGGAAATTTAAAAAAATCGAAATTAAAAGAACGAAATCTTCCAATTGATGCTTTAGGCTAATGCGACCTTCTTGTTCATATGTATTTTGCAACCGGTTCACCCTTGAACCATCTACGGCACTCATGGTGTCACCCATGGTTCTTGGTTTTTTGTGTTCGGGTTTCTCTCTTGTACCTAGCCCTTTGAAAAGTCCAATACACACTTACCTTACCAAAAAAAAAAAAAAATCTTCCAATTGATTACGGTAGCGAAATCTTCCATTTGCAGCGAACTTGCCAATTGATTACGCGAAATCTTCCATTTCCATTTGATTACAGTAGAGATACAGAGGACGCGGAATCATTACATTCATTCCGCCATTAAATACTAAATTATTTATGAATTAATTGAATTAATTAATTAAAAAAATAAATTTTAAAAAATACTGCTGCACGAGTGTAGGCCCGGGCCCGTGCGGCACTTGGGCCGCCGTAAGGGCCTCATGCGGCAGCCAAATTGCCGCCTTGGGCCCAAATCGGTAAATAAAAAAAATTGATCTAATTTGGTAAAAATTTTTTGGACCCATATTTGAAAAAAGCCAGTAAACCAATTCCTATAATTTCTACAACTTTATATTTCATTCTGTGTCTCTCAATGTCAATGGCCAAATTAAGGACTATAGCCCGACCCCCTTCACATGAGAAGAAGATTCCTATATATATATTGGATGGCGTGAGTGAGGTTAGTTGATGTAATAAGTATCTGAAATGCTTGCTCATCGTTGGTTGATGCTGCATTCATTTATTAAACATTATCCACGTCAGCGCTGGCCGATCAAAGTTGATCGAAATAAGCGAGTTAGCATGAATGTAATAATTTAGGACTGAATTAACACTATTATAATAAATTTAAGACTTTTTTTTATATATATTTTTTTTCATTTGCCGTCCTTGGATTCTTTATCCATCACGTGATGTTTGTACTCTGTGTATGGAATTTGCGGTTCAATCTTTTATCATTTCCTGGTCGTGATTCGGTCGATCTAGTCGAATCACAGGCTATGTAGCACCGACATGATGCGTGACATGGGACACGATACGACACAACACGCCGACACGTTATTTCTCAAAAAATAGAGAATTCCGACACGTGGGACACATTATATATTAAATATATATTTTTATATATACATAATAAATTATCATTTTTATCAACTCCAAAACATCACAATATGTTAAACCGATGAGGTCCCACATTTGACACTCGGCGACTGCGTCGCATCTTGGGGACTTACTTGGTGGCATTGGCATACCCCCACCACCCCCAAGGAATAGCCCATTGCAAGTGGAAAACCTCGGTTATAAAAAAAAAAAAAACATCACAATATGTCTAAATGTCATAGCTATTTCATATTTGACAGTCGGTTGCTTTGCTATAAAACTACTCGGTGACCCCAGATAGTAGCTTCAAACTCATAAGATCACAACACATTCCAAAAAACTGTTGATGAAAAATGTTAGTCAAAAACTAGAAAGAAGAAGAAGAAGAAGAAGAAAGCATCACAGGGGTGGAGGATTGTCATTAACTGTCCAAATTTTGTTCCTAGCAAAATCACGCTGCTCCAGCAATCCACAATTGCCAAACTTCAAAATTTCAAAAAGAACTTGAAAAAATATGTTCAGCATTGAGTTCTTAATATATGTTGGATCATAAGATGCAGAGAACATAACGGAAACATATGGGAATTCCTACCCTCACTGCTTTGGGGGCTTAAAAAATGCTTGTAGTAAGATAAAATACAAGCGACAATTCAAGAAAATTAGGTCATATTTGGGTTTTTCTTTGACATCACTAAAATCTTTCCTATCTTATCCCCGTCCCTCGCGTGTTCGTTACGTTGATCAGTGTCCACGCTCGGACATGCGTTGACCGCGTGTCCAGTCGCATCCGGAGCGTGTCGGACATGGCGATGTGTCCGACACGCAAAAAATCTCTTCAAAGGTGTGTCCATGCTACATAGGTCCCATGTCTATGTCTGTGTCTGTTTTGTAGCTTCACATCACTTGTGGCGGAGGGAGCCGACCCAAAATGCGTCAAGGACGACGAGGTGGACCCCTAGAAAGCAAACGAAATAAGAGGGAAGCTTCCCGAGCCAAGCGTGTCTTTTGGGTTGCATTGCTTGACTTTGACTTGTTCATGCTGTGACGTGACCGGTTAAACGAAATAAAAACTTGGGACGAAGCTCCCAAGTACTACGAACTCAGTGGTCAATAAAGGGGAAAAAAACAATAAAAAAACGTTAACTATGCTCACATTTACTCTAATTTTTCTTTTGTTAACACTAAAAACTCCAAACTATACCCATTGTAACACATTTATCTTTCGTTACAATTCCATCCACAATCACTGTTAAAAAAACTAACGTGGATCCAACGTGGCACTTTTGACGATAATTGGCTCTAATGTGGCGCCAGCCAAACGCCATATTTACAAAGAAAACAATTCCATTGTTTATTGTCTTCTTCAATACTTCATGAAGAACTATTCATCGCATTCATATCTTCAATGGCTCGGCTAAAAATCTCCAACGCTCTTGTTTCATTGCCCATTGCTACCTAGACCTCCATTGGTGCTTGACCAACCATTCATGAGTTTCATAACTTCTAAAGAACGTTATCTCGAGTGCCATAATTTTTAGTCGATCACTTAAGTGGCAAATTTTGTTAAAAACGTTCACTCATGTGTCGAAAATATAACGTAGCATAGCACTTGTGGTGAACATTCTTAAAAAGTCATGTCACTCAAGTGATTGATTAAAATGCTATATAACGGAAAAAAAAGATTATGACATTCAAGTGATTGAAGAAAAAAAATTATGGCACACAAGTGGTCGAAGAAAAAAAGTTATGGCACTCAAAGAGAGCGTCATACGAAAGTTATGGCACTTGTGATATTCTTATCCCCCACGTATAATCAATTTATTGCGAGTTTCTCGTAGTTTTGCTTGAAATTGCACAATTTTTTTTCTAATAATTTCACTCATTTCCCAGAAAAGTTAATCTTATCTTTAATATTTTGCACTTTGTTTCACCCATGGCATATTGGTATACAGTACGAAACAATGTAAATGGGTTGACAACTTCTTAGGTCATACATGAAATTGGGCCATCAGGAATAATGTTTTGGATACCAATTCCTAGTATGACGTGGACATTTTCATCTGCTAAAATAAAAGAGGCATTAGGACTTGAATAAATGTGCAGTTAAACTATTCCCCCCAAACCCCCAAATAGATTAAACCCGACTAAGTGGGCCTTGTCTGCTTCGGCTACGCGTATAAGAATAAATACCGTTCAGATCTAAAGCTCATTTCAGTAGATTTGAATATGGTTTGGTGGGGTAGGTTGAGTATGAGCCAATGAGGACAAAAAAGAAAAAAAGAAAAATGGATCAATCTGGTCCAGACAAATATGGGATCGACGGACCTAACCCGACCCATTTGTCGCCACCAATTTTTTTCGATGGCCGACGATTAGAAAGGCACGATTTCGCCAGCCGGAATGGGGTTAATAATCTCAAATTAATACACTTGCAAAAAATTTACTATCCGTATATTTCTATTAAATTGGGTTAATACCACAAACTAGTACACTTACGACAAACGAAGTGTAAAAATCACAAACTAGTATACCTGTCAACTCCCACGTGTTATGTAACTCGGCAATTTGATGATAAAATTCAACGGAAATCAACGGGGAGTAGATTTATCACAAGTGTACCAATTTGAGATTTTTGATAGTAAAAAATTAGATTTGAGTAAATTTGTCAAAATGGTACCAATTTGGGTATTAACCCAAAAAGAAAAATACTAGAATAAACAAAAAAAATTATTGACATAGTATGAAAATGAAACACTAAAGATACAATTATTTCAAGATTTGAAAATTATTTTAGTAGAATAACTTGTAAGATAGAAAAAACTCAAATAGAATTACATGAGAGATGAAATAGAATTATTGATTTAGGTCTTTGTTGATTAACAATCTAGTAAATTTTCAGGAAGAAGAAAGTAATTACGAGCAAAGTAGGACCACTTTCATTTATATAAAGTGTAAATGAAGGCATCGATTTCATCCCGACACTTTCAGCAATTTCACTATAACGAATGTTTCATTTTCTATGGCACGCCCATTTCTCTCGGCAAAGAGCTTCCATTCACGGCGCCTTTGTAATCTACCTGCGCTTGCCCTACCCATTTTCACACAAGATTTCAAGCTAATGAATTATGAGCTAACTATAATATATTCCTACTCCACGCTACACCAATTATCATATTTAAGACTTTCAAGCGCAAAGAACAGTGCATTTGAACAATCTTTCTCTAATATGTGAGCTCAATGGTAGAACTACTCCCCCTTCATTCAAGTAATCTTATGTATCAATATGTCTCAACTTGAATATCCACTTTATTGCATGTGAGGACAAGACCAATGGCTCCACCGGCATCCTCGGTCTCCTTTTGAGACCGAATCGTGAAGGCAATCATCATGACCTCATTGTTACACCATAATGTTCACCTTCACCCTAGGGCTCTTTCACGAGATCAAACCATGAAGCATGCCCGAAACCATGTCAGTGCAAGATTTCTCTTTTGAAATATTCACCAAACACCGATACACCGTAGGAGTTAGGAGTGCACTACCAATCAACAATCGACTTTGATCCAAAATATTATGAAAATGACACGGAAGTTAACGGTTCTTGCAATTTAAGTCTAATGCGAATGAAATTACTAGAGAAATCAGTGAGGAATGATAAAAGAGCAAATACCAATACACCTTAGGAGTGCATCACCAATCAACCATTGACTTTGATGCAACTTATTATGATAATGAAAAGGAAGATAACGGATCTTGCAATTTAAGTCTAATGCGAATGAAATCACTAGAGAAATCAATGAGGAATGATAAAAAGCACCAAAAAATTAAAGTAGTTCGGTCTAAGTGTCAATACTTACTTTATGGGAAGAGCTAATAGCCAAGAAATTCACTATGAATCTGAATAGTACAGAGTTAATTGTCACTCAATTGTTCTTCAACCATTGTCATGTCCCGACTTTTGAGTACGCAGCAACTCTAGCAAAACGCCTCGGGTCATAAAAGTTAACGTCCCAGGTACGCTATCGACCAACGATACTACAATACGCATGCGGAAATGTAGATTCTCCAAAATCAAGGAAAACAAGAGGGGTAGAAATAAGATCAACAACATCAGTCATATACAAGAACAATTGTCAATACAGTTTCAAAAGCGGATGATTATTAACCCTACGGGGCTACCATCAAATCCAACCCCATTCTTCGGGGCGGCTCTCTAAGACCAACAAAAGGGTGAAAGGGTCGGGTAGGGTTAAGTTCCCATCTATTCCAAAAAGATCCATGTCAATATCTATAAAAAAAAACTACGAACCTCGAAGTCATGGTGAAGGGTCACGGTCGGAAGCCAACGAACGCTCCGATGATGGCTCAACGATATTTTCCTCAATCGGGTCGGGGTCGGGGTCAAAGTCATGCTCGGGGTCTTATCGTCGGGCGTATCGAGTTCCATCGGAACCCATGATGGAACAGGTGGAACAGCATCGGGTGGCCCCTCGAGTCCACGGAGGTGGCCTCTCGAGTCCACGGAGTGGGCCCCAAGTTTCCACCCCATCATCCAAGAACCAGGCTTTGAAGACATGTGCCACTCGATGTAGCAAGCCTTCGTCCACCCGCACCGTGGTGATGTGAAGTTCCCAAGTCCTATTCGTACCCGGTTCCGGACGATACACGATATCGTAGGACTGGTCGACCGGGACCCCCAACCCGACAGGTCGCTGCATTCTTGTGGACCTGAAATGGTTAACACGGGGTGAGATAAAAATCTTCGTGAGTCAACGTCTAAGCCCGACTAGGGCATTGATTCATCCATAGGGTCCTATCAATCAATCATATATTAAAATACAAATATCCCAATCACATGCAGCTCACTGCTTGAAATCACACGATATGAAATACTCGACTCAATATGCCAAACATAACAATCAATGGCCATCGCATCAATCACATACACAGAACACCGCACGTGGTCCAATTATTAATGACTATTTGGCCCAATTACGCACTACTGGTGTGACTTTACACTACGACCGGTAGTGTTTGCTGGGAGGACCGGGCTTCGTCCCTTACTTCTGGCGACGACATAATAGTCCGTGTGATTCCGATCGACATAGCACGAATCTACCAAGAATCCCTGTAAGGGGTTCGGTCCATCATAAGCTACAATCGGCATCCGCTCAATCCGACGACACGGAAAGGCGTGCATCTGACAAGTCGTGGAATTTTGATAGACATGACGTGACATTGTCAAGAAAATTCCTTTGTGTGGCCATTCAAGCACAATCAGCAATCAACCCATTTTATCTTGCGTTTAGCCAAATGTCATACAAACGTACTCAAGATTGGGCCACAACCTCTTTTATGCAATCCATGCGACACATGCCCACATGTAGTCACCCAAACATGCATATTATCCACCGGACTACGCACCTATAACTAGGGTGGTCAACCCTCAACCAATCAATCAATTCAATCGGTCATCCATCAAGGTAATTAATCAAATAATCTATATAAACCATAAACCAAGCGCAAATAATAACCTGGCAACAAATAATCAATTCAATTGCACATAATTAAATCCACATTTCCACTCGATCTTACGCTTGTCCCTAACCTATTGCTTGCTCACGATCGAACGGAATCCTCCAATCAATCAATCAATCAATCAATCAATCTAGTCCCAACTAGCCACGGTCGAACTAACCTAACTAACTAGGGCCATTTAACCTAAACCAAGTCTCTAACCTAACTTGGCCCTACTTAATCTGCCTAAACACCGTAATAATCTAATTAAACTAACTCCGAACGCAATTAGCGTCCTAACTAGGAGTTAGAGGACAACTCACCATCAATTGAGCAAGGCGAATGTGGTGGTGGTATTTGACAACCTTTGGCGCGAACGACGGGCTCGATCGGATCGCGAATCCAAAACTACGGACAACGGGCCCAAACTCCCGGCTTAATGGGTCCACAGGCCTAAGGCAAGGCCCAACTTCACAGCCCACAACAGATTGGGCCTCGGCCCAAAATGTAGGCCCACGAAACAGGCCCAACTGAACCGGCCCGGCCCAAAACAAGGGAAGCGACCATAATAGGGCAAGCGGCGGGGCTAGCTATTCGTGGTCGGGGCAAAACTTTCGACGGGCAATAAGGCTGCGGTGAGTGGTAGGAGGCTTGAGGGGACCTCGAGGTAGTTGGAGGTGAACGGTGGTGGCTTGTGATGGCCGGATCTGGCACCGACAGCAGCTAACGAAAGCTGCAGCAAGTAGAACAAAGTAGGGGAGTAGAAACAAGGCAAGCTGGTTGGGGCTATTTTGAGGCTCTAGTGGCGTCAGAGCTTCGTGGGGCTGGTGGCAAAGGTCCGAGGGGTTGTCGGGGAGTATGTCGTAGCTGGAGATAGGCGGAGAAAAGTGACATGGTGGCGGATGGTGGCCGAGAATAGAACCACGCGCAACATGGGGTCAAAACAGGCGAAGAGAGGAGTCCCGTGGTCCTGGGGCTTTGTTGGGCTGTCCGGCGGTGGCTGAACGAGCCGTGGGGGCTTGGTGACGTCCGGGGATGGCCGAGGGTGGTCGATCGTGGTGGCGGTAGCTGGGCTTCAAGAGAATAGAAACGGAAGGGCAACAACAGAAGAACCCCGGCAAAAACAGGGCGGGTTGCTCGGGCTTCTTCTAGCGGGCTTTACGACGACTCCGGCGGTATGGCGATGGTCCGATGGTGATGGTGGTGTTATGTGGTGGTCGTACTACGGCGTGGTGGCTTGGTTAGAAAGAGTTATCGCCATAAAAATGAAGAAAGGAGGGGAAGAAGAGGGAACAAAGGTCGGTTTAGGGGGGGAATCATGGACGAGAGAGAGAGAGAGAGAGAGAGAGAGAGAGAGAGAGAGAGAGAGATCTGGAAATTTTGACTAAAAGGGGCCTGAAGTGATAAAGTGGGGCCCACAACACTAATGGTCTTGTCCTTTAGTTCATAAAGCCCTAGGGGTATTTTCGTAATTTCAAAAGTTGGCCTGGGGCATTTTGGTAATTTCACATCTAAAGGTAATTCGGGCATCCGGAAATCCGATAGAGGGTAATTTAAGCCAAAACCGACAGAATGAGGCGTGATACGAAATTTCTATTTCTAGTTCTAGATCGCGACTACTCAATTAATTGAAACTTAATCCAATCCGATCAACGATCCGGGAAATTTCCAATCCCTTAATATTCGATCTCGAGCAACAAACTGGAATTCATAATTATTCCATAGACTAGATTTTACTATTAAACGGATGTCGAATTTCCAAGGCGTCATAACCATAACACACAAGAACAAACACAAAGAGTGTTTGGATTTTCTATCTATGAGTTTTTCTAAGTGAGTTCTCTGTGAGAGATTGTGAGATACTACTTGTGAGTTTTGCTTTGGGTATAATTTAGAGAAGGTAAACATTTGAACGATTGAGTGGTAGTTTTACTCTTCGAGTTTATTGTAGATTTCTTGGTGACTAGCTTTTTTTGTGCAGTAGGTACTGACACTCATACTGAACAACATAAATTTTTGGTGTTATTTATTGTTTCTCGTTGATTTTTATGATAATTCCTTCATTTCGCATTAGACTTAAATTGCACGATCAGTTAGTTCCATGTCATTTTCACAATAATGAATTACTCAAATGTGACGGAGGAAAGAAAATATTTCATCCACATCTTGTCGAAACTTCTAATGTACATGAAACTCAAGAGACTGGACATGCGAGCACAGGCAACATCAATCCTTGGTGAGATCTCTCCTTATGGCTATTAGGCTCTGCCCCTGGATGTCGTCCCTCTTAACGCAATTTCTTGCACTATTTATTCGGAGTGCTCCGATAGCCCCCTATAGCGTCTGGCTGTAAGGTAGAGTCCCTTGCTTTTCGATCGTTGTGCTCCGATAACCCCCTTATTAATGTGCGGTTGGATCTGGGCCGGCCGCAATCCCTGTTCCTCCTCCCGATCTGAGTCCGGAACAAAATGTTAATCCTAGTAACTTGTCGTTCAAGCGATGCAAAGCCATGAAAGTATGGAGTTCTCCTCGATAGGAGACAACTTAAAACTGTTGCCGAAACTTGAGAATTAGCACGGGCATGGTTAGACACTTCGCTGCAAAAACTATGTAAGTACCTGTAAATTTTCAGCGAGGAGACTTGAGAAAGTAGAATATCCAAAATACGAAGAAAGCAAACGGGTTCTCCCTTACTGGACCTCATTTCTGGAATCCGCCGGAAAAAGGCCACCTAAAGCTCGCTAGAAGAAGCTTGAGTCGACGGGGCCTTTGCGTGCATTTGCAGAGACCATTTGGGCACCCTCATCGCTGGCCTTGCTAGATCGGCAAACGCGCCGTCCACTACACAGATCGAAGCCCGCACAATGTACAAAGCCGTCCTCTTTGTTTCCAGATGTAATTTCAAGTTCCATCTTATCTTCATTGAAACTGATTGGCTTGGTATAGTTGAAGCTTTGATAAGCATAAGCTAGATCAGTTTAGCTTGGAAGAAAGACTACCTTTTATGAACTACTTGGAGCTCTTATTAGTCCATCCGAGCATCCGTCTGGCCCATTGCCCCAGAGCCTCTAATGCAGCTCAAACGCTAAAGATTGTCTTCCACAAAATTGGTTTTTTTCCCCTCCACAAGCCCTTTGGGATTTGCCTTCTTTGGACGCTCCCTTGTTGTGGCCAACTAATTTCCTACCAAAAGTGAATGTGTCCAATTAATGTTAACGGGAAGTGTCACGCCCCGGCTTTCGAGCCCGCGACATCCCTACCAAATCGCCACGAGGTCACGAAGGATAACGTCCCAAGCGCGTTATCGACCTTTCACTATATACGCATGCGGAAACGGTTTACTCCCAAACAACATATAAACAAATAGGGATAGCATAGCAGGAAATACATACCAAGGCGGATAATCAAAAGGTAACATATACAGTCACCAGACAGCAAATGAGCCTTAACCCTACTGAGCTACAGAAAGATATACAACCCCATACTTCGGGGGGGCTCACTAAGACCTCAAAAGGTTACTAGGTCGGATAAGGTTAACTTTTCATCTACTCCAAAAGACTACCTTCATAACTTGGCCTTGGTGTCCGCAAAGCTCCATTACTTGGGACCCGAAAGTGGTTCCCACAACGGGGTGAGATATAAATCTCGGTGAATCAAGCCTAAGCTCGGTTAGGACACCGATTCACCTAAAACATCCTAACCACGAGGATTATAACACCACGATATAACCATATATCCAACAATCATATCACATGGCAATAATCATCCACATGCATACTTACCGACCTTGAGCCACACATAATGCAATGCTTGACTCCACTCAACAGCCACATCAGACAACCATCCGAACACGCATCACACTCACAAGTATGCACTGGACACCACACAAGTTCATTTATTAACGATGATCGCGCTCATGGCGCCACAATGATGAGGATCCACGCGATCGGCGTGATCGACTCTCACAATTAATGCGATCCCGCATTCTTCCGGCGAGACCGGGCTACATTCCTTTTCCCTCTCGGCAACGGCTACTACAAGCGGTGTATCCAGTGCACCCTGCACGGCATGGCAAGTAGGCATCCCTATACGGGGCTTCGGTCCATCACAAGTCGCGACCGGCATCCGATAATCTCTTAAAACCGTACGTACCATACGGGGCATGAATTACCGTGCTTCTGGCAAGTCGTGTGGTTCCATAAAAATGGTACGGTGTGTACTATGTGTACATGACGAACTTGCCAGGAAAACCCATCATCGTTCCTTCATATGACCATACAGCACACCCGACACATCAATCAATTTATTCTCTTTGATTTAGGCCGGATGCTCACACAAACGTGCTCAAAGACTCGGCCCAATGCCATTTTCATGCTAAAATATGTCTTTGATCTTGCACACGGTCATATGCATATGCAGACTACCAAAGAGACACCGCAAAGCCACATAGAATAATTAATTCCCCAAGTGGACGCCAATTCACTCAATGAGCATTCAAGGTGCTCAATTCAATATTTCAACGCGGCGCTCCGCCCAAACAAAGTCATCAATTCAACACGAATAAACCAATTCGATTAGGCCACATAAAGGCTCAATTTCGTGCCAGAGTCATTAATTTAGCCAGTTTGATTTAAAATCGCCAATCGATCGCTCGTCCTTAACCTATCGCTCGCTCGCGATCCAATCACAACATACAGTCAAATTCATTTAACAACAATTAGCCACAGGCAATTCTAAATTAATTGATTATGGTCATCTATCATAAACCGGGTTTCTAACTACTCCGACCATAATCGAATCTACCTAAATGCCCTATCGACTAGCTAACTAATTCTAGGCGCAATTAGCGCCCTAATCAAGGATTAGGGTCAACTCACCAAAAACGGTGGTCGAGGTCGGGTCGGGCACGATTTTTGAGACCGGGGCCGAAAATCACTATTCACGCCGGAAAACATTGTTCACGCCGGAAATACTGTTCACCGGCGGCACTGTTCCGGCGACACTGTTCACGGCCGACAACAGTGACAAGTTCGGCTGTGAAATCGCTGCAAATGGTAGCAGCTCAGCGATTGGAGGTCCGGCGAGCGACGGAAGCTGAAAAACAGAACCGACAGAGGTAAAAACAGGGGAAACCGGGCTGAATTTGGGGGAAAAACGATCTCGCGGGCTGAGGCGAGGCTAGGGAAGGCTGGGGGACTCACCTACAGGTCGAGGACGACCTTCGGGACCAGCTGGGGGCGGCGGACAGCGGCTGGAAGCGGCGGAACAGCAGCTGTACAGAACTGCAGTGCAGAAAACAGAGGAAACGGCAGAACAGGGGAGGTCTGATTGGGGCTCAAATCGGGCTCTACGGGCGGCGTCCGACCACCACAAGCTCCGAGGGACGAGACAGGACTCTAAGGAGGTCGTCGGTGGCAGTGGTGAGCGGCGGAAGGCGGCGGAGACGGCCGGAACAGCAGCTGCAACTCAGGCGACGGAAACAGGGCAGACGGGTTTCAAATCTGTTCCGGGGCTGTTCGCGGCGGTTCGAGGCGGTGCACGGCGGTGGGTCAAAGTGTGGAGGTCGAAGGGAAGGTGATGTGGTGGTGGGTGGTGGTCGGAAGGAGCTCGGGACGGCCGGAGCAGCTCGGGTGGCCCGTGAACGCGAAACAGGGCAGGATTTCGCCGGGGCTGTTCTGGGCTTTCCGGCGGCGAACGGCGGCCGAGATGACGGTGGTGGTGGCGAGGAGTGGTGGATTGAGGAGTAGGGTGGTGGATGGAGGTGGTGTTTTGGCAAAAATCGCCAAGGAAGAAGATGGTTCGGTGATGGAGGGGGAGAAAGTCGCGCGAAGGAAAACAGGGGGGCTGCAGACGTGAGGGAGAGAAAGAGAAGAGAGAGGAGCACGTGGGCTGCTTAAGATTTGACCAAATTTGACTGAAAGTGGGGCCCACACATCTCATCCAAATAATGATTTTTGTCTCACATGAATAATATCTAAGGACGGTTTCGTAATTTGACAAATCGGGACTGATTGGATTTTTGGCTCAACCGATTGGGAATAAAATGTGGATTTTCACGGGCTAGGTTCGGTCTGGGAAAAGCTTAGGCGCGAGGATTAAAAATTCTAAGTCACGGTGACCACGATTTCGAGACCCAATCGAAATCGAACGATATTTCGGGAATTGTTCAAAATTAGTTACGTACGTCATTTTGATCCAAAATTTAATACCAACTAAAGTTCAATAATAATCCTTTTTATTGAACTTGGTCTCTGTACCGAGGGCCTAATTTCCAAGGCGTCACGGGAAAGGAATGGGGTTTTGTTATAATGTCGTTCAATGGTAAAACTCCATTCTAACTACTCTTTTTTCCTTTTGCCTTGTGGGGGTCATCTCAACGTGAAACTTCAGAGAGCTAATGGATTGCTAAACAGGCGCAAATAGTCTTCTTGCGAGGTGGCACTTACACTTCGCATGGACTCTTCCTAGTCATTCCGACAACAACTTAGATTGTCGCCTATTATTGATTGAATGACCCTAGAGTTGCCACTAAACATTTTTACCAGGCCAGTTAAGAGCCTAGGAAAGCGTGGGAGCTCACTTTGCATCTATGGTCCATAGCAATAGATAAGAGGACTTGGTTTCGTTATATTAAGCTAACGCCTGTGAATTGGTATCTTTTTTTTATTTTAGAAAAAAAGCTAATTTCATGCATTCTTTTCCCGGTTTTTATTCCTAAACATGCAAATCCATATGGCCAGACCTAAGTGCGCAAACAATAAGAATCACTTCATAATAATGAACATATATTTAGAGAACAATTGCAAAAACCTGATCCATATCGGACAATATTGATACAAAGCCTTGATATTATGCTCCGAGATAGATCCCTGTGTAGCACAACGTTACTGCAACCCCTATTTTCATGCACCGTACAATTTATCGATCTAAATCAATCCCACCAATGACTCCTTCAGGGAAAAAAGTTTAGGTAATAACGTCCATAAAATTTTAATTTTGTTGGCGGCACAAAAACCGGTGAGCATACTATCTCAACACTATAGAGAAGGAAGCATTGATTGGATTAAGAGAGGTAAAAGAGGTCTATCCGATAAATTTCACAGAGCAACTTGGAATACCGTGGCCATTCAACAAGAATCCATCTAATCTTGTGTTATTGCACTCTGCATCACCGTTCATAAAGAAGGAGAGGGAAAATTTCTAGTAGAGACGGAAATAGGGAAAATTCAAAAGGCATCGGAATCGCATCCCTCGGTCTGCTCCCCCTAGATAACTTCCGCAGCAAGTCGTCACCAATTCGATACGCTTCCGTTGGCAAGTGGAACCCATAGTCTCGTCATAGTTAAGACAATCTGCTCTTCTTTGTTGAAGTCGATCTGCTTTCCTCTACCGCGGTGTGCACTGAGTTGTCTTCTTCCGAGTCTCTTTCCTTGATCTTCCAATTTGTTTCTTCGATAGGCTGATGGTGTTGTAGCACGATCCTCAGATCATCCTCCTGTTACTCGCATATTAGACAGAATCCTCACTTTTTTAAGCTTCCTTTCGATGGTCTAAGGCAAACTTGGAAATGGCTCCAATCGTTCTGTAGAAGCTCCCCTACTTTAAACAGCTTTCTGCATGGGAAATACGTAAGACACACATGATCCGATTGCAATGAATACAAGCCTGACGATCACCAAAAGATCTTTTGGCCATTGTCTAATATTTGGATCTCACATGAAGCATCGACCTCTTTTCCGACATTTCGCTGCAAAAGCTATGTAACGTGTCCGATTAATGTTAACCGGGAGAGAATAGGGCTTTGTTATAATGCTGTTCCGTGGTAAAATTCCATTCTTTCTGCCTTCATTTTTTTTTTCCTTTTCCCTTGTGGCTTCCCTCTCGACGTGAAACCAGAGAGAGCCAATGGATTGTTAGGCAGGCGCAAATAGTGCTATGGGGAGGTGGCACTTACATTTCGCGGGGACTCTTCTAAGCCCTATGGACAACAACTTAGAATTTTCATTTACGATTTGATTGAATGAGACTAGAATTGCACTAATCTTTTACTAGGCCAGTTAAAAGCCTAAGAAAGCGTTAGAGATCACTTTGCCTCAGCGGTCCAGAGTATTGGATACATGGACTTGGTTACGTTTCATTAAACTAACGCCCATAAATTAGTGCCTTTTTTCGTTTAGTAAACACTAAGTTCATGCAATCTTTTCCGATATTTATTGCTAAACATGCAAATCCATGTGGCCAGGCATAAGTGTGCGCAAACAATAAAAGCACTCCGTAATAATAAACATGTAGTTGAAGCAAATGTGCAAAAACATGATCCATATTGGACAATATTATTGTAATGCCTTGTTGTTGTTGGAATACGCGAAACATGCATAGGCAAGTAAAACATAAAATGCTGTAAAAATAAATAAACCCATACATGTATCTCTAGAAGCGTTGTTTGTACGTTTCAATCAAAAATCATTTAACAAAGAGAGTTAACGGGTTACCTTTTGAAGTGTGCTTGAAACGAGAAGGTTTATATATTCTTCAATTCGAGTCCCACAAGCATCGGATCTTAGTTTAGACACACCACCAATCATATGACAAACAGGAAAAGACAACATGGATAATCACCATAACAATTGTGCTAGCAATCATGTGAAGGGAACTCTCCGTGCTCTCAATAGTTTGGTCACAGTAAGAACAAAAGTGAGAGAGTTTTTGTCTTACGTTCACTCTCAAAATTGCACGTACACTTCAGTGAACCCACAAACTCTAATGGCATGGCTTTTGCTCTCTTCAAATCTGCAATTTTTTTTTTTATAAAAAAACCCACGATCAGCAACGCTGATCGTTGCTGACCGTGTCCATGAATGCCCAAGATCTGATCACGGGCATTCACATGTGCATGGTCAGCAATGGTTCCTGACCATGCGCATATCCTGTTATTTATTTATTTATTTTTTGTTTCTTTATAATTAACAATACCAATTATTATTATTATAAAGAAAAAAAAATCCCTTAGGAATATATGCAACATGGACAAATTAGTACACGTTCACTTTGGGCGTACGTGTGCATCACATGCATGAGTGCCTATGACGAAAATTAAAATTAAAATTAAATCAGATTTAATTTAATTTCAGCCCGACTTAATTCGGTAGCCGTCATTGCAAACATATTTGCAATATTATTTTTTGGACGTCGTCATGTATCACTACAAAAAAACACATATTTAGCCATGAACAATTTGTGACGAAAAAAATTCGTCGCTAATTTCCGACGAAAATAGCGACAAAAATCAGATTCGTTGCTATTTACGATGAAATTAGTAACGAAACAATTTGTAGCTAATTAGAGATGAATATAGCGACGGAAAAAATTTTCGTGGCTAATTTACGACGAAAATAGCCACAAAATAGTTTTCGTGGCTAATTTGCGACGAAAATAGCCACGAAAGAGTTTCGTGGCTAATTTGCAATGAAAATAGCCACGAAAAGTATTTTGTCGCTAATTTGCGATGAAAATGGCCACAAAAAAAAATTCGTCGCATATTAGCGACGAAAATGGCCACGAAAATATTTTCGTTGCTATATCCTTTGTGACGAAAATAGGATTCGTCGCCAATTAGCGACGAAAGGCCACGTTTCGTCGCTAATTAGCGACAAATGTCTTTTTTCGTCGTAAATTCTTTTCTTAAAAGTTACAGACGAACGTTAATTTCGTCGCAAAATTAGAACTATGTAGCGACGAATCATGGTTTTCGTTGCTAATACGATAGAAATATAAATAAAAAATAAAATATTCAATTTAGCGACGAACTTTTATTATTGTCACAAAATTAGAACTATGAATAAAAATAACGAAGAAAATGTTAAATTTAGCGACAAATCACTATTTTCGTCGCTAATACTCCCATTGAGCATTTAGTGACGAAAAGCAAATTTCGTTGCAAATTTGTTGCTAAGCATTTAGCAACGAAAACCTATTTTGTCGCAAAATTTGCAATACGTAGTGATGAATCATGGTTTTCGTCGCTAATATGATAGAAATATAAAAAAAGAAAATATTTAATTTAGCGACCAACTGTTATTTTCATCGAAAAATTAGCACTATGAACAAAAATAAAAAAGAAAATATTAAAATTAGCGACGAATCGCTATTTTCATCGCTAATTTAGCGATGAAATCTATTATTCGTCACTAATACGATAGAAATAAAAATAACAAAGAAAATGTTCAATTTAGTGACAAATCACTATTTTCGTCGCTAATTTAGCGACGAAATGCATTATTCGTCGCTAATGCAATTTAAATAAAAATAAAAATAAAAATAAAAAAAATAATTAGCGACGAACAATGTTTTTCGTCGCAAACCTCCTATTGAGCATTTAGTGACGAAAATCAAATTTCGTCGCAAATTTGTTGCTAAGCATTTGGTGACGAACCATGTTTTTCGTCGCAAATTGTCTTCTTAAAGTTGGCGACGAGCAGGTCAAATTGAATATAGGCATCTTGTTGAATCTTTCCCTACCACGAGGGTTTTCTCTCTACTGATCGCAGTAGGCCACCTCTTTCCAGCTGCTTCTTCATCCTTCGCTCCTTCCTCCCTACTTCCAATTTCACGATGGCCAGCCCCACTTTCCATCAGCTGCTGACTCGCTTCTCATGCGACATCACCTGAAACTATTATTGTCTTCCCAATCACTCTGTATTCTGCTCCGGGAAAGTGCTTTAATAGCCTTATCAGATGCAACCTTACCTGCAGCTTTGATAGATTCTGTCCATCTTCCAGCCTACTTCAAGCCACTTATTCTATATCATCTATGAAACTAAGTTGTGATAGCCTGCTTGCCATCTACTCTCTTACGTTTTGAGCCATCTCTTGTGTTCTGATCCACCTGCATCTTCCACACTGCCAGCAGCTTCTTCAACACAGACAGCTGCTTCTTCAACTCGGCTAGCTGCTTCTTTCTCCTTTAAGCTAATGGCTGACTCTGACGACGCTGCGACCCGGCTTGCAAACATCTGCACACAGCTAGGCAAATTAATGACAAAAAAGGATAAGGCCAATATCTCAGAGGAAGTTATTGAATTGTCACCAGCTACCCTAGTTGGCAAACTGTTCAACAATCCGTCTGTGAATTTTACTGCCTTCCAAACAGCCCTGAAAAAGGCTTGGAGGACGGATAGGGTTACCATTACTCCGCAAGAGAATGGACTATACAGTTTTGCCTTTGATATGGAGCAAGAAATGGAGCGGATTTTAGCAACTGGACCTTGGTCCTTTGCCAACCATTTGCTGTTGCTACAGAAGAGTAATCCTCATACTCCACCCCTAGGCTATGAGTTTAAAACCTGTGCATTTTGGATCCGTATTCTTGGATTACCCCTAGGATGGCAGTCTCATAGCATCGTGGAACGCATAATGGGCAATGTGGGGCAAGTTCTCCAGGTTAAATTGGAGCCTCGATCCCCCTCATCTCCTCTCACAATCAAGGCTCGAGTGGTTCTGTCTCTCGATGCAGAACTTCAAGTTGGCATACTAGCCTCCTATCATGGTCTACAGCGATGGTTGGATTTTAAATATGATCGTCTTCCGACATATTGCTACTCCTGTGGTCACATAGGGCATTACGCCTCCTTCTGTCCATTTATCCCATATGACGATGATCGTTTTTCCAACTTTACATCTAGTTGCTATGGAAGTTGGATGAAGGTTGAATCAGACGACCATAGTCCTTTTTGGAAAGCTTTTTATAATATCCAGCAGGCATCATCTCAACCAACTCAGCCAGTGAGGTCCCAATCTCCTTCAGATTCTATGTTTCCACAGCTGGTAGGTCCCACAAACACTGTTCCAATTCCCACGCAGCTATCCACCTCTATTCCCCCACCAGCCCAACCCCTATGTACTGAACATCCTATAACCCCTTATCCTAGTCACGGCCGGTTCGGTGGAACCGCCGGTTCCGGTTCGGGAACCGGCCGTGAAAAATGGCGGTTCCGGTTCCGAACCGGAACCGGCGGTTCCGGGCCGGTTCCGGTTCCGCTTCGGAACCGGCGGTTCCGGTTCGGAACCGCCGGTTCATTCCGATTCATTTTTAATAATAATTTTTAAAATAATAAATAATAAAATAAATATAATAAATTATAAATTATAAAATACAATTAAATTGTACATTGTAATAAAATATGGGAAAAAAAAAAAAGAAGGAATGGGCTTGAACTTAATGAATTATCATTAAGCGACCTACATATCTTCTTGGGGATAGAAGAATCAAAGCCCATGTAGTTCTTTTTTACCTTTGAGAACCCCAACTTACCTCATCGTCAATCGTCGCTACCCGTTGTGGTACCCGTGGCGGTGGTATCTCCAACATCATCGCTAAAAAATTCGTGTTCACGATCTAACTCTTGGTGTCGATATTTCGCCCTCGTCCAATCGCCGGCACAAGCTTGAGCTTCCCACAGTCCGGGCTTAATCTTGAACGGCGAGAGTCCAAAATTAATCCTCCAGAACTAAATGCTTGTTCAACTGCAACCGTTGAAGAAGGGGTTGTTAATATTTGACGAGCGATGAGGGCGAGAACTGGATACTCGATTTGGTGACTCTTCCACCACTTCAGATTTCGAAATCTGTACTATGTTCGCATCACGAAACTCAAATTGAGTGGTTAAATATTTTTCTAATTCGAAATATTACCTGTTGCCCCTTTTTTTTTTTTTTGCCTACTCTTAAGCATATTATACCCTCTACTAAGTGAACTACCACCTTCGCTACGTGAGGCGGTAGATTGTAAAGATCCGTAATCATTTAAACCATATCTACTACAAAATTCTCCATATAATGCTACTATAGATTCTTTAACATGTCCTAATATATTTAAAATATATATTGAATCATCCAAATGTAAACAATCATGATAATACACATTCAAATAATCTTGTAAACCGTCTAATTTAATACGTGGATCAAAAACAATACCAACTAAATAGACAAGAGGAATTTGCAAATAATAATGCAACCATTTTTCTCGCATTACTAAAATAGTTTGACATAATTCGGTATCTTTTTCATATTCACTAAAAACACTACTAATATCAACACACTCTATTAAAAATAAATGCGTTGTAGGATAATAAATACGAGATAAAGTCTTAGTAGCATCATTAAAAATTTTCAAAATATCTAAAATTTTCTTGCAAACGTCCCAATGTTGAGGAAGTAAAGTAATTTCGGGAATATTTTGTGAAATAAACATACATAATAAATCTTTATATTCAAAAGTTTGCCGAAGCAACTCGTACGTAGAATTCCAACGAGTCGGAATATCTTTTGGAAATCTTCTTGGCCTTCTCCCATTTTGTTTACAAAATTTTCCCCATGATTTCATACATTGGGGACGACTTCATAAAAATTTAATTGTACTTTTTATTGGGGCGAGAGAAGTGTCAAGAGTTTGTAAACCATATTGTACACATAAATTTAAAACATGACAAACACATCTAATGTGAAAAAATTGTCCGCCAAAAGTGGGTTTGCAAATATTTTCTAATTCGGGAATAGAAGCGGTATTTGCGGCGGCATTATCAAAACCAATTGAAAATACTTTATTTATTAAATTATATTCTTCTAAAACTTGCCTAATTATTCTATAAATATTATGAGCCGAATGGCTTTCATCAAAAACTCGGAATGCAATAAGTCTTTTTTGAATCATCCAATTGTCATCTATCCAATGACACGTGACACCCATATAACAATGAATTTGCCAAGGATCACTCCAAATATCGCTACCTATATGCACACGTCCATTGAATTCGCAAAAAATTTTGCTAAAGATTTTTTTCCTTTTTTATAAAGATGAAAAACTTCGCGTTTAAGAGTATTTTTTGGAATAGTTGGCGCTTCGGAACCAACGCAAGATTTATCAAATATTTCATATTAAAATTTTCACCAAGTATTAAACGGAGCATGATCAAGGGCAACATATTCACCTAATGTTTGTTTATAAAGTGCTTCGGTGAAACGAAATAAAGGATGAGGCTTAGAAGTGGCGTACCCGGAAATTTGTTGTTGCGTATTGTCGATCCCCGCTTGCGTTGGATGTTTTTTCGTCAAATGCCGACGGAATGTTCCGTAGCCGTCTCCTTTCGTGAATTTATAAGTTTGCGAACAATATTTACATTTTACATTATACTTTACCTTCGACTTCATCACGTACCTTGTCGAAGTGTAGCCACAAGTCCGATGTATTATCTCGGCCCTTCCGTTCTGGGCTCATTTGCCGTTGACGTTTCTTCGACACCGGTGGGAGGATGAAGACTTTCTTGTGTTGGGATGTGCTCGACGTTCGGAATCGGGACATAGTTGATATTATCGTCGTCGTCTTCCCAACTTGCATACTCACGAGGATCGTATTCATGAAAGGGATAGTCGGAATCTCCCATAGCCATCTTGCCCTTGTCGGCATTTCTGCTTCCACTTGCCATTTTTTGAGAAAATTGATCGGGATTGAGAGAATTGGGAGAATTTGAGCGATTTGAGAGGATTTCAGAGAGAATTCGAGAGATTGTTCGGAGAATTTGTGACAAAAATGAAAGGGGAAGTATATGTATTTATAGGCAAGAATCATTTTTTTATTATTATTTTTTTTTTTTAAAAATGAAAAGCAACGGCCAAAGAGCCGTTGCCAACGGCCCAAAGCCGCCCGGGGGGGGGGGTGGGCCCGGGCAGAGAGCCCAACGGCTCTCGCCCCGGCCCACTTTTTTTTTTTTTTTTTTTTTTGCGGTTCGGAACCGTGGGTCCGGTCAACGGGCCGGTTCCGGGCCGGTCAACGGGCGGTTCCGGGCCCACGGGCCCAAATGGCACTCACTACACTAAGTGATTGTCCCTCTCCTTCATTTTCGCCTCACTCACCGCCTAGCTTTCCTGCCATTTCAGCGATAGCTGAGCTCCCATCCACATGCCACCCTATAACAGTGAAGAAACCTACCAGGAAACAGAAAGGGAAGAGTATTGCAGGTGCCTCCTCCAAAAAACCTCGTCGTTATGCTCCCTACGGGGCTGCTCACTTCCCCGGTTCTCTGGAGGACCAGTCTCACTTGATCGACACTCCTGTTACTCAGGAGGTGGACTTCTCACGGGCTTTGGTAGCTAGCCCTAATAAGCTACCAAGTACCTCATGACTATTTTGTGTTGGAACTGTCAAGGGCTGGGCAATCCCTTGACGGTTCATGAGCTGCGGGCTTTGGTGGCCCGGGATAGGCCTAACATGGTTTTTCTCATGGAGACGAAGCAGCCGGATGCGATTCTATCTCATCACAGGAGAAGACTCCATTTTTTGAATGGTTTTACTGTGGCCCCCCTTGGCATGGCGGGAGGTCTTGCAGTTTTTTGGTCGGATACGGCCTCTGTACATATTATATCCGCATCCGATATGTATATTCATCTTTCTTATGTGGATCATGATAGCCAGCTGCCTATGGAGATCACTTTTGTACATGCCCCCAACTCTTTCTCAGCTCGTTTAATGCTCTGGAGAGAACTACAACGAATCCATGAATCGGTCCAACTTCCGTGGCTTTGTGTGGGTGATTTTAATGAAATACTATATGGCTGGGAAAAGGTTGGAGGCCGGGCTCCGGAGAATTTTCGTCTGTCTGCTTTTCGAGATTTCATCACGGCTTGTTCCCTTATGGAGGCGGAGTGCCAGGGATGTGCGTACACCTGGTCAAACAACCGGAATGGATCGGAACTCATAAAAGAAAAACTTGATCGGGCTTTTTGTTCCCTCGACTGGTGCCTACAATGCTTACAGGCTGAAGTTTATACGCTTCCTGCAGTAGGCTCGGACCATAGCCCTCTACTTATTAATCTCTTGCCACATCTAGGACCTCGTCTTCGCCAGTTCAAGTACGAGGCCTTCTGGAATGATGACCCAGATTGTGTTCGTGTAGTGAAACAGGCTTGGCAAGCCCGCTCTTCTGTTCCAGAGTCTTGCCCGCTTAAACTTCAGCGCACTGCTCATCAACTTGCCCGATGGAGTCGATCTAGATTTCCTAATGCTCGTCTTGCCATTGCGCAGCTTAAGGAGGAACTTCAAAGTCTTACTAATAAGACTGATGGCTCCCCTGAGGCACTAGCTCGAGTAGCTTATATCGAGGGTTGGTTAGATGAATTGTGGCGTCAGGAAGAGCAATATTGGGGCTTACGTTCAAGGATTCAGTGGCTTGCATTTGGGGACCGAAATACTCGTTTTTTCCATGCCACGACAATTCAACGGAGACACCGCAACCAGCTTTCTGTCATTAAAACTGCTAACGGTACTTGGATTCGAGATGGGCCACGGCTTCAGGCTTATATCCATTCCTTCTTTAACGATGTATATCAAACTCGAGGTTCTCGTCGGTATGATCCTATTCTAAGGTATTGCCCTGCCGTCATTACTGACTCTATGAACCATTCATTGCTTCAGCCTGCTACTTTGGAAGAGGTCCATGCAGCCGTTTTTCAATTAGGCAAATCCAAGGCACCTGGTCCTGACGGTTTGAGTGGTCAGTTTTATCATCATCATTGGGAGACAATTCAGTATGATATCCTTGCCATGGTAAATGCTTTTCTAACTACAGGTGTCTTATCGGAGCATTTAAATCGTACCCACATCATGCTGATTCCTAAGGTGCTACATCCTGAGAGCCTAGACCAGTATCGCCCTATCAGCCTCTGCAATTTCTCCTACAAATTATGCTCCAAGGTGCTTGCAAATCGATTGAAACCTCTTTTGCCTCAGATAGTGGCCCCCGAGCAGAGTGCCTTCGTCACTGGTCGCCAGATTCAGGATAACATCCTTATTGTGCAGGAGGTGCTCCATCAACTTCGGGTACGTCATAGGATGAAAAAATTCCAAGCTGTACTAAAACTAGATATGTCTAAGGCCTACGATCGTGTTGAATGAGATTTTCTAGAGGACTGTCTACTTACTATGGGCTTTTCCTCTCGATGGGTTTCTTGGATTATGGAATGCGTTCGTACAGTCACTTTCAGTATTAAATTGAACGGCACTCAGCTTCCTTACTTCCAACCAACAAGAGGCTTGCGCCAAGGAGATCCGCTTTCACCGTATCTTTTCATCTTGGTCTCCAACATCCTTTCTTCTATGTTAACTCAAGCAGTACAGGATGGTAGTTTCACAGGCATTACCTTCAATCGCCATTGTCCCACTCTTTCACATCTCCTCTTCGCTGATGATGCAATATTCTTTCTAGATGGGAAACTCTCTGAGTGCCAGAGTTTGGCTCATATCTTGCATCAATATTGCTACGCGTCGGGCCAGGAGATCAACCTCAATAAATCAGGCATTTTCTTCAGCTTGGGCTGCCCACCGTCCTTACGTTCTACATTGGTGGCTGAATTACGGGTCCCAGAGATTACTCATACAGGAAAGTATTTGGGCTTGCCTTCAGATTGGGGTCAGACTAAAAAACAGCTTTTCTCTTGGATATTGGCCAAAGTCCATAGCAAGCTTGAAGGGTGGAAAGAAAAATTGTTCTCAATGGCTGGAAAGGAAATATTAATTAAAGCAGTCATTCAAAGACGGATTAGCCTTTTTTGGTGGAAAAACAGCGAAGCTAAATCTGGCCTTCACTGGAAAAGCTGGGATCTCCTCACTCGGGATAAGAAAGAGGGAGGATTGGGGTTTCGTGATCTTATTCACTTTAACAAGGCAATGTTAAGTAAAACTGCATGGAGGCTACACTCAGCTTCTTCTAACTTATGGGCAATTTTATTTAAAGGTTTATACTTTCCTCAGACATCCTTTTGGGAGGCACGTAAGGGTAACCGTCCTTCATGGGGTTGGCAAAGCATTCTCGCAGGTCGGGACCTAATCGCCCCCCATGTCCGTTGGCAAGTTGGTAATGGCCAACACATTCGTATCTATTCCGATAGGTGGCTACCCTCGGGTTTCATTCAGGGACAGCCGCAATCAGGAGTTCCTTCTTTGGTTGCAGCCCTTATTACTTCATCGGCACAATGGGATACTACCCTAATTTCATGTTTATTTCCTCCCGCAACTGCTACTGAGATTCTCGCTATTCCCCTAAACCCATTATTGCCCGAAGATAAACTCATCTGGACGTTACATCACACCGGCCTCTATACAGTTAAGTCTTCCTACAAGCAATCCTACTCAGCCTCCCCATGTCAACCATCAACTGCACCATCTTCTTCCTATCAACGACCCCCCACTTTATGGTCAACTCTTTGGAAACTACCCATCCCCCCAAAAATCAAGCATTTTCTTTGGCGAGTTTCCCAAGATGCATTGCCTACTGCTGTGAACTTAATGAAGAGGAAGATCTTACCAGATTCTTCTTGTGCCATATGCCGTCGAGCTCCTGAAACCCTCGAGCATCTCCTGCTCCTATGCCCTTGGACAAAAAAGGTGTGGCAGGATCAGCAACTTAATCTAAAAATTATCCCACGAACAATCACAAGAATTGAAGACTGGCTTTTACAGATGTTGTATGGGTGCTCTCAGTCATCTCGGCCTTCTAACGCTATCATTGCCCACACCCTCTGGCAAATTTGGAAGGCACGGAACCAATTCATTTTCCGACAACAGCCTCCCAATCAATGGCATGTTCTACAAGCAGCAAACGCGAATAATCTCAGCTTCTTGCGATGGCACACTCAAGCTACTCGAGTGAATGACGGACAGAGCAATCCAACGAATAAGGGACAGAGGTGTTCTGATTTACCTATTTTGTGGATTCCTCCTCCAGCGGGAACGAAGAAATTGAATGTGGATGGATCGCTCGTTCTTGGTGAGAAAACTGGCGCGGTGGCTGGCCTCCTACGAGATTCGCAAGGTCGTTGTTTGGATGGATTTGCTCTAACAGTAGCTGCTTTAGATCCAGAAGAAATTGAGGCTATTGCCTGCCGTGAGGCTCTTCGTCTATGCGTTAACCGCCAACTTCGTGATCCGGTTGTTGTCGAATCTGATTGTAGTAATGTGGTTGCTGCTCTTCGACATCTTCAACGATCGCCTCGTTCCATCGATGACGCCCTCTCTCTTCAGACAGCGTGTACGTCATCTCCTATTCTGCAGGAATGTATTCTGCTATTGGACCGGGTTATGACCTCAGTGTCGTTTGGGCAATGCCCACGCACTGCAAATCAGGCCGCGCATTGGCTGGGCCAGGCCCAGAGGCACGGCGTTTTACCTTGCAACTGGCTCTTGTACCCACCCCCTGTACTTAAGGTCCTCCTTTGCTCGGAGGCCCACTTCTCTTGTAACTTGACTTAATGTTTGTTTCTAATAACACGTGCCTTTGATAAAAAAAAAAAAAAAAAGAGTTGGCGATGAGCAGACATTTTCGTCGCTATAGCAACGAAAAATATGTTGTCGCAAAATTGAGCCACGAAAAATCTATCGTCGCAAAATTGAGCTCCAGAGTAACTTATTGCCTCATCCTATGTTACTTCTCACTCTTTGACCGTCTTCGTCGCTTCTGCTTCTCCTTCATTTCCCCCTTGCTTCTTGTTCTGGCTTTCTTTTATTGGTCCAGCCGAGCGACCCACATCTACCAACCACTACAGCCTCCACCACCACCCTCCGTCTACTCCCATCGCCGGCTACGCCTCACTGCCAGCCGGCCTCGCGCGAGCCGCAACCAGCTGAGTCGCTTGCTGCAACCATCCAGTAGCGTAGTCGCCTGGTCGCCGTAAACCCGGGACCTTCGCCCCACGATCCTCTTCCACCCAGGGTCCGCCGCCACCGAGCACCACTACCAGCCACCTCCGACCACCTGAGCTGGCCGAAACCCACAAATCTGAGGCCGAGACCCACAGATCTGAGGCCGAGACCTACAGATCTGAGGCCGAGCCCGCCGCGACGACGATCTGAGCTCTCTGCTCGTGAACCCGACGCCCACCCGAACCACCAAACCATCGTGTTCGTCTCTTCCCTGCTTCTACCTCCCAAGTCTAGAGCTTTGTTGGATTGTTTTTAGCCATTTATTAATTTTTGTGAAGGTAGAATTTGCAAGTAGTCTTGCCTCTGGGTTCGTCTGTTCTATTTTTGTGAAGGCTCCTCTCATACGTGGTAATGATAGTTGAAATTTAGAATTCAGTATTACTTCTTCTCTTATTGTAATAGTTAATCTCTCTCACTTGATGAAACAGGTCCCCATATATGTGGTAGAAATTACCCCAAAAGACCTTCGTGGAGGATTTACAGCAGTACATCAGGTAATGCAAAATCGCTTATAGATACTAGCAATACCTTTACACTCTTGCTTTTCCTGCACCTAACTCAATCGTGAACATTTAAATTTTCCACAGTTAATGATCTGTTGTGATGTGTCTATGACTTGCCTTATCGGTGCATTTGTTGCTTGGTGAGCATGGGCTCTCATAGGTGAGTTTGTTACCTGGTGATGCTCTATTAATCTCATCAGAACAGTGTTACAATATTCTATGTATTTCATTTCAGGCATTATTCCATGTCTTGTACAGGTCATCGGATTGGCTTTCGTTCCGGAATCTCCTTGATGGCTGGTGAGTTGTGAAAGTTCTTTTCTCCAATGACCTTCCTTCTAGATGACCCACAATTTTTGTTTTTTTCACATTTTTCAACAATTAAGGAGAAGAATTTAACAACCACATTTGAAGTGTCCCAAAAATATTATATTTAACAAAACGATGATGTCTTTCAGGCAAAGAGAGGCTGGAGTAAAGATTGTGAAGCCGTCATACTTCGCTTGAGAGGGAAGAATGCGGATACCTCTCAGGAAGCAGTTGAGATTTGGGTCGCTCTTTTAAATTCTTGGAAATAGCTCTTTGGGATGGAATCATTATACGTGTTGTCTTGGAGGTAATAGATCCTGATGGGGGTTGAAATATTTTACAGGAATACACAGAAACCCTTCGACAGCTTTCAGAAGCCAGGATATCAGACTTGTTTCATAGGAAATATGCCTACTCACTTATTGTCGGTATTCTACATTAGTTTAAGTCTTGCAACTTGACTTTGTTTTGGAGGGACGAGTGTGAAAATTGATAACTTTGACGTGTCGGTTGGAGTTGGGTTGATGGTACTGCAGCAATTTGGAGGGGTGAATGGAATTGCTTTTTATGCTAGTTTTATATTCACATCAGCTAATACATCTGGATTTGTTTTGTAAAGCTATGTTTGATTTGGAATGCAAAAAGCAAGAAATGGATTTGTTTATTCTCTGATTTTTGACTTTTGGAAGGCTTCTCTGGAAGTCTCGGGACTATAACGATGGTTATCGTTCAGGTTCCCCTCTCTTGCTTCTCTTAATCCTGTTTTGGCCATTGATTCATTAACAAATTCTTTAAAGGTTATTCTCATTGAGGGAGTTGAAATATTTGTTGTACAATTAACAATTTCTTATTGCATCACCCACTATATAAGATTGATTGCATTCAATTGCTGTACATGCAAGAGATCTTGAAAGATGCCATTGAAATAGAACTGCAAACTACTCATGAAACTGATTCATTCACAAATTCTTTAAAGGTAATATTCTCATTGAGGGAGTTGAAATATTTGTCGTATAGTTAACAATTTCTTATTGCATCGCCCACTGTATTAGATTGACTGCATTCAATTGCTATACACGCAGGAGATCTTGAAAGATGCCACTGAAATAGAATTGCAAACTACTCACGTGGCATCTCAATTAGTTGCTCATTCTGAGTTCACATCCTATTCTCCTTACAGGTGGAAAGGGTCCTAGTTCCTAACATACTTTATGTCTGTCTTTGCTACAGTTGACAATTTCTTATTGCATAGCCCACTGTATTAGATTGACTGCATTCAATTGCTATACACGCAGGAGATCTTGAAAGATGCCACTGAAATAGAATTGCAAACTACTCACGTGGCATCTCAATTAGTTGCTCATTCTGAGTTCACATTCTATTCTCCTTACAGGTGGAAAGGGTCCTAGTTCCTAACATACTTTATGTCTGTCTTTGCTACAGTTGATAAATTATGTCTCATGCACTACTAGTTGATTGCTTATATAGCCTGCCATGCATAGCTCTTTTGACTTCTTGCCAAATACAATCGGAAAAAGTATAAGATAAGATTGAAGTTAAGTTAAAATAATAAAAAGATGTTATCCAAGAGGACATTGGTTCCTCATTTCAGCATTTTTTCGTATATATTCATTTTCTCCTTTCAAATAGCTGCTGATAGCCTGCAACGGAGACTGTAGAGAAATTGCATGTGGTTCTTGCATTAAAACTTTGAAGATACTAATTTGTAGAGTTTTCTTATGTTTTCAACAGAGATGTTGATTACAGTGGACAGGGTCATCAATGAAATTGGAGTGTGATTTATCATTGTGATTATCACGGCTGTTGATATCCTTAACGAGGCATCCAAAACCTTGGCTGCTATGGTTGCTCTTGAACATTTTAGTTAACCGTATAGTGTGTAGATATTTTTTCCACTTTTTCAACAATTCCTTGTTGCAGTATAATGTTGTAAAACACCTGGGATATTCAAGGTCAGTTAGGGGTAAATTGTTCCTTAAGTATACTCCGGCTCCCTTGGTTACTGGTTGGAGTTATGTAGGGTGATTTCAGCACACCACAAGGACTGCCTGCTAAAAGTTCCAAGTTCTAGCTTTGGTTAATGCTTTACTTGGCTTTTCTCGTCGGCCTTGTGCATTTTGTTCATTATGCTCTTAGACTTTGGCATTGCATACACCATCCGGGAAACAATACGATGATGACGTCTCATTCTTAATTTAAATGAATATATTTCATTTTCATATTATTATAATATTTTGATGTTATTAATTGCTTAATCAATGTTAAATATAAATTCTACAATTTAATTTTGCTTTTAATTAGATTGAAAAATAAAAGAAATGATTTTAGCGTATGATCACAAATTATAAAAGTTCGTTGCAAAAATAAAATTTCGTCGTTAAATTTGTCCCTAAATAATATTCGTTGCAGAGTCCGCCGCTAAAGAATTAATAAAAGTTCGTCGCTAAATAACAAAGTTTGTGGCAAAGTTCGTTGTTAAAGACATATTAATGAGTACATCGTAAAAAAAAAATGTCATTGCTAATTTCATCGCCAAATTATTCCAAATAATTTGCGATGATTTTGTCCACAAAAATTCTTTTGTTGCTATTTTCATGTCAACCAGATTTAGCGACGAAAAATTCCGAGGCAAATGTCATTGCTAAACCAAAATTCGTCGCTAATTAGTGATGAAATTGGCATCGAAATTTTTTGTCGCCAATCTGCGATGACTTTTCCATGACAACTTTCACGGCACATTTGCGACAAACTAATTTCCGTTGCTAATTTTTGCCACGAATTTTTTCCGTCGCTAATTTGCAACAAAATTAAGTTTTCCATCACAAATTTGCGACGAACTTTGCGACAAATAAATAATTCATCGCCAATTCGTCATCGCAATTTAGCGATGAACAATTAAAGTTCGTCACTAATTTTGTGACGAATTTTGCGACGAACTCCATTTCGTGGCAAATTTGCGACGAATTAAATTCGTCTCAAATTTCGTTGCAAATCGTTGACGACAGGATTTCGTCGCAAATTGGCGATGAATGAATTTCGTCACAAATTAGCGACGAAATTTCATTTTTTTGTCGCTAATTTTTTGCGACGCCGTATTAGCCACGAATTTTTTTTCGTGGCAAAATCCATTAGCGAAGAATTTTGCCAAAATTTTCGTGGCAAATTTCGTGGCTAAAACCTTGCTTTTTTGTAGTGTATTGACATCCCTAAATTTATCACCGAAGTGGAAGTAAGACATGCACCGACACATTAGTACTTTCAAGAAAATTGATTGTCTTGATTAACCTCTAGGTCCTATAAGCCATAAGTGACATCTACTAATATGTCATGACTACCCAGGAAATATAAATTCTTTAAGAACATAATGAACATGCTAGCTTTGGTATAGTGTAATTCAATCCTTTTTTCTTACTATAACTTGATCGAACAAAGACCATGAAATAATTGTCAACACCAATTCGATCATATGCACAAATCTAATCGACATGCATTTATACGAGACATGAATATTTCATTCTCGGTTACAACCCCGGCCGAGAATTTCAATACATTGTCATAACTAGATCACATAGGATATCATACCTTGCATGTAACAAGGAGACAGATTCCATTTTGTGCACATGTGTGACTTCGCATATGGATGAACTATGACCATCAAGTATAGAGATGGATCAATGAACCGCCAATATGTGCACTTGTGAACCACGGCCATCCAACACGCAAGTCAACACTCTGTCTTAGGTCTAAGGATTATTTATATAAGACCAAAGCATGAACGATTAGACATTGACAACGCTAAATGCTTCCATATCGCTAATCGTTCAATGCGTATCACATTCAGTGAACTTGTCTAATACAAGCGCTTGTGTTCTAACTCGGGCATCGTAATACCCAATGACTTGTGACTCGTCATTCCCTTAAGTATCTAATGCTCAATGATGAAGTTAAGAACACATTGGTCTCAACAGGATCATTGATATCTAATTAATGATCCATCGATCGGGAACAGTTTAAAGGTCCAGTTTAGCTGTTAACCTATCATACATATTCTCAACATCTCAAGAATAGGTCTAATCAAACTGATCTTATGAAATTTATTCATATATTTAAATAATTGGGCAAATGAATAAATACGTCTTTGCCATTAATTGAAATACAACCGAAATCCCTAACATGTAACTATTACATAGTTGTTTTAGGGCATATCTCTAACAATCTCCCATTTGCACTAAAGCCAATCGGTGCGGTACCTCAAACCCACTTTGTCAAGGTGTCTTTCAAAAGAAGAGCGAGGTAAGGTCTGAGTAAAATAATTGGGCAAATGAATAAATACGTCTTTGCCATTAATTGAAATACAACTGAAATCCCTAACATGTAACTATTACATAGTTGTTTTAGGGCATATCTCTAACAATCTCCCATTTGCACTAAAGCCAACCGGTCCGGTACCTCAAACCCACTTTGTCAAGGTGTCTTTCAAAAGAAAGGCGAGGTAAGGTCTGAGTAAAGGGATTTGCCACGTTTTCCGCCGAGGCAATTTTCTGCAAGGCGATAACACCTCTACCATCTATTTCCCCGATGAGATGGAAGTGTCTCTCAATGTGCTTGGACTTTTAATGAGACCTCGGTTCCTTAGCTTGAGCTATTGCCCCATTGTTGTCACAAAACAATGTAATCGGCTGCTCAATGGAAAGAACTACTCCAAGTTCACAAATGAACTTCTTCATCCAAGCCGCTTCCTTTGCTGCTTCGGAAGCGGCTACATATTCCGCTTCAGTAGTAGAATCAGCGATCGTGCTCTGTTTGGAACTCTTCCAACTAAGCGCACCATCATTGAGTGTAAAAACAAACCCGGATGTAGACTTATAGTCATTCGGATTCAATTGAAAATCGTAATCAGTATAACCTTCAACTTTAAACTCTCCTTCTCCATATATCAAGAATAAATCATTAGTTCTTCGCAAGTACTTAAGGACATTCTTGATTGTTATCCAGTGCTCTTCCCCCGAATCAAATTGATATCTGCTGGTAAAACTTACCGCATGCGCAATATCAGGTTGTGTACATAGCATAGCATATATTATGCTTCTAATAGCGGATGCGTAAGGTACTTTTGCCATCTGCTCTCTTTGTTTAGGAGTGTTAGGACACATCTCCTTGGAAAGACGGATTTCATGCCTAAAAGGCAATAATCCTCTTTTGGAACATTGCATGTTAAACTGTGTTAACACTTTATCGACTAAAGAACACTAGAAGTGCCAAAACTTGTGTATAATGCTCACTTTAGTGCCAAAACTTTCAAAATTATCACTTAAGTGACAACTTTTTTAAAAAACGATCATTTAAGTCCCAACTTCTTTTAAAAATAATTACTTCAGTACCAATTTCAATTTGAGTTGACGTGGCTTGCCGGAAATTCGACACGTGCTATTTTTTTTATTAATATTTGAGCCGACGTGGCTCGATGGAGTTAACATTGAAGTGATCATTTTTTAAAAAAAATTGGCACTTAAATGATCATTTTAAAAAAAAAGTTGGCACTTAAGTGATCGTTTTGAAAGTTTTGGTACTGAAGTGATCATTTTTAAAAAAATTTGGCACTTAAGTAATTGTTTTGAAAGTTTTAGCACTAAAGTGATCGCCGTACATAAGTTTTGGCACTTCTAATGTACTTAAGCCACACTTTATCTATGTATGTTAACTGTGAAAGGCCAATCAATCTTTTTGATATATCTCGATAGATCTTGATACCTAAAATATAGGTTGTACCTTCTAAATCTTTCATGGAGGATTTATGTGACAAGAATAGTTTGATTGATGATATCATCGGTATATCATTCCCGATCAAGAGTATATCATCAACGTATAGAACTAAAAATGTAATTGCGCTTCCACCGACCTTTTTATATACACATGGTTCATCTAGATTTTTAATGAAGCCAAATTATTTGACCTTCTACTGACCTTCTTATATATCATCGACGTACAGAACAAGAAACGCAATTGCGCTTCCACCGACCATCTAACGGATGTTTCAACTTCTAGAGGTTTGTTTGAGTCCATAAATGGATCTCTTAAGCTTACACACATTCTGACTTTTACCACTAGATTCAAAACCTCGTGATTGTTTCATATAAATGTCATGCTCGAGTAAACCATTTGGAAAAGCCATTTTTACATCATATTTATTTGCTCTTGGACTTAAGACTTTCTGGAATCACGTGGGCCATCCGGTGGATGCCATCTCACTCCCCTTTAGCTTTAATTACTTTTTGTCTCTTATTCTGTTTCTCTCTTTCGCAGGTAAAATTTGATTTTTCCTGGAAATTTTGGTAGAGCTGGAATGGTGGTGATTTTGTTGGGATGAGTCTTGTTGCGATGCGAATACCAAGTATCTGTGGCGCCCTAATATTCAAAACGTAGACCGACGAATTATGATAGTATCTTCTCGATAGGTTTAGGACTAAAAGAAAATGTTTTTCTATTAGTACTGTCGAAGAAAGTATTATTTCAATCGTAGATCCACACATTATCACTAAAGTACTCATTGATTGGAAAATCGTGTAGTCAGAAATAACCGATGGTATCGTCAAACTATCAAGGTAGTAGCTTACAAGACTAAATTAGTACAATTAAAAATTTTAGGATTAAATTGACACCAATGCAAGTGGTTTAAGACTTTTGTAAAACTTTTCCCGAATATCTATAGCGCATAATATTCATAAAATTGCAAAAAAAAAAAAAAAGGAAAAGACCAACGATAACATCTTTTGGATACTAGAGTGTGTTTGTTGGGTGTTGATCCCTTCGTTTTTGGTAAAATTATTACCTTAGTAAACCAATTCCTACAATTTCCGCAACTTCATATTTCATTCACTGTCTCGCAATGTCAATGGCCAAATTAAGGACCAAAGCGGCGCAAACTCCTTCACATTAGAAGAAGATTCCATATATACATATATACATATATATATATATAAATGATGGCGTGATTGAGGTTAGTTGATGTAATAAGTATTTGAAATACTTGCTTGTCGTTGGTCGATGCCGCATTCATTTATTAATAATTATCTACGTCAGAGCCGGCCAATCAAAATTGAACTTAATTAGTATGAATATAATAATTTATTACTGAATTGACATTATTATATTTTTTTTTTCATTTGCAGTCCTTTGGTTCTTTATACATCACGTGAAGTTTGTACTCCGTGTGTGTGGAATTTGCGGTTCATCTTTTATCATTTCCTGGTCGTGATTCGATCGATCTAGTCGAATCACATATCTGTGTGTTGTAGCTTCACATCACTTGTCGAGGAGAGTGCCGACCCCAAAACGCGTGAAGGACGATGACGTGGACTGGACTCCTGGAAAGCAAACGAAAAAAGAGGGGAGTCCCCGGCCCAATCAAGCGTTTTGTTTGGGTTGCATTGCTTGACTTTGACTTGTTTATGCTGTGACCCGTGGCCGGGTAAATGAAATAAAGACTTGGAACATAGCTTCCCAAATATCATAAACTCAGTGGTCGGTAAAGGATTAAAAAAACCATAAAAAATGTTAATTATGCTCACTATGGTGCATTTTTTTTTTTGTTAACACTAAAAACTTTAAATTATACTCATTGTAACACATTTACCTTGCATTACAATTCCATCCGTAATCACCGTTAAAAAACCTAATGAGGATCGAACGTGGCACTTTTGACGACAATTGGCTCTAATGTGGTGCTAGGCGAGCACCATATTGAGAAAGAAAATGAAAACGAAAAAGAAAAAGAAAATAAGTGCACTATTTGTTGTCTTCTTCAATACTTCGTGAAGAACTGTTCATTGCATTCATCATCTTCAATCTCTCGGCTAAAAATCTCCGCCGCTCTTGCTTCGTTGCCCAATGCTACCTAGTGTTGACACTCGATTTTTAATCAAGTTTTCCTTTAGTTTTATTTTCCAAAATTCATTAAAATTCACAAAAAAAAATAAAAATTGAAAAATCAACATTGGAAGCCTTGGCCAAGCTTAAGGAACCAATTTGGAACAAAAAATAATTTTTCATATTTTTCACTTTTTTTAATATTTTAGGAAAATAGAAAAATACTTGAAAAATCATAAAAAATACTTTTCGAGGTCACAAAAATACACAAAAATGTCCAATATTTTTCTTTTAATTCCCTTTTCATATTGACCTCAAGAAAAATCAAAAATTAAGTTCAATTTTAGGTGTTCCTTTATAACACTTAAGGTTGAATTTGCATAAAAAATACCGATTGAGTCTTTTTATTTGCAATTTTTGCACATTTAGAGTCTAGACATTCAATTACAGTCCCTTTGAACTTCAATTTGATCAATTGCACCCACAATTGCATGAATTGCATGAATTAGGCCAAATCCTCAAAAATGTTTGCAATTTAGTCTCTCAATTTGCCCAATTTTGAAATTACTTTTAATTGAGGGACTATCATAGTAAAATTGGACTGTCCCCCTATGTTTTCACACATTCTGAATCAATTGGCATGGGTCTCGTGGTCCAATTTGATCAAATTGACATCCAATTGAACTTTTCCCCAAATTGGGAATTTAGAAAAATTTGGGGCTTTCGTGCAAATTGATAAGAAATTTTGGGCAAAATTGCATTTCTAGATAATATTCAGGCTCCTGAATTCAATTTTGAGGTTTAATTGCAAAAATTCCCACTCAATTTTGATTAATTTTGAAAATTCTATGAATTTTACTTGCTGAACCGGTTCAGACCGGTCTGATCGCCGGTCGGACCGGCTGAACCGGTCCAGAACAGTGTCGTCTCCTTCACAGGTTTGCGCGAATTGCAGGTCTGAACGGTGAGATTCAACGGCCAAATTGGGGATTAATTCGTGCTTAATTAATCTAATTGACGTGGGGTTTTTATTTTGCAGGTCAAGCTGTATCTTTTGCCTCCGGCGGCGCGATCAATCGTCGCCGGAGCACGGCGGGACGGCCGGTCAAACGTCCGAAGCCCAAAAAGTCAAACTTTCACAAAATTGGTTGAATACTTGTTCATTTGCGATCGCCGGAGTACCAAACGGAGTCCAACGGAATGGCATTCCGTTCTCGACGCCGTTTGGACCTTTGGCACGCTCGGGCACGTGCGAAAGAAGTTCAACCAAGCTCGTCCGACGCGCCATTTTTTCGAAAACTTAGTATAAATAGTGGGGAACATTCGCGAAGCAAGCGAGGCTCATTTCGCTCATTCTCGCAATGTACTAGAGAGAGAAAGAGAGAGCGAGTAGTGAGAGAGGTCGTCGAGAGCTTCGTCGTCGTCCGCCGGAGTTCAAACCGTGAGCCGGTCGCCCGGTCATCTCGAGCCACTTCGAGCTGCCAAATCACTTCCATAAGCTCCCAGGCATCTAGGAGAAGCGATCGCATTCATTCAATTGCCTCTAGATCCTCAAAACCCGGTAAGCCGAACTTCTAAACTTAGCTCGGCACGTTCATGGCATCTCACGTTCTGGACACGATCATTGCAATTGTTGTGTGCGTTTTGGCTCTTGAACGTTGCTGACCACTTCTCCATATCCTGTTTACTTCGATTTTGCATAAATACTTCCAATCGAGTCCGCGAGATCCAACCTCCATTGCCGTTTCCTGTTGAAGCTTGTATAGGTAAACCTAGACCAAACCAGGTCAATCCGACCTGCGGGTAAGGCTTCCGAACTCTATTTGAGTGTTTCCTATGATTTAATTCGTCTATATTGCCCTGCATCGCGTGATCGAGCTTCGCGTTATTGACTCTGTGCGAGCTAGAATAGTGTTGATCCTGCGGATGAAATTGCTTGATTCTTGGATATGTTAAACTAGAGGTTAGGGCGAGTCGAGCGGTGGTGGTTTCATGTCGATCCGGCGAGATCTCGCCGTTGGATCTCGCCGGAACGTTCTTGACCGTCCATTAGTTGTCGTCGCAATGGAGAAGACGATGCTGATGTGGCGGTCAAGGGGTCAACGAAGCCGAGGTGTCAAGTCTTGATAGGTCCGGTTCGAGTCCGAGTTGGCATGGCCGTTGGCGCGGTAGTCCGACTCGGCTTTGATCCGACGGCCGAAATAATTAGATTAGTTTGATTTTAGACCGTTAGATTAGAATTTTCGAATTTTAGATAATCGGTTTATTTGTTAGAAAATAGAAAATACGAAAAGCGACGTCGTTTAGCCTAGGAGTTACGTCGTCGTTTTTGCTATATGAGGAACGAACGGTTAGGATTGAGTCTAGGAATGATCGCAGCCGTTCGGAGTTAGAGCAGATGCGGTGTCGTTTGCATTAGAACGTGTGAGTGCGTCGTCGTTTAGGCATGTGAAGGAATGGACGGTCTGGATCGTGTTTTAGGTTTAATCGTAGCCGTCCATGTTTACGTTCGATGCGATGCCGTTTTGTTTAATAGCGAGCCGACGGCTGAGATTATGTCCGAGTGTGTAATCGTGGCCGTCCATCTTTTGTTAGAGTGCGGCGTCGTTTTAGTTAGACGAAGTTGACGGTCGAGATGGATTCCAGATTTGATCTCGGCCGTCCGTTTTGTTTTAGTATATTCAAATATTAGAAAATAGTATTAGAAAATCAAAAATAAATAGTATATGTACATATACGGTACCGTATAGGGTTTTGGTCGGATCTGTAGGCGGTCGGACCGGGTTGACCGGTCGTTGACCGGGTTGACCCGGTCCGGTTTATTAATAAAAAAAAAAAAAAAAATTCCAAAAAAATCCAAAAAAAATTGCAAAAATACTTAGAAAATTCACAAAAATTCCCAAATTTTCATAAAAAAATTTCTAAAAATTTGTAGATCGATTCGGGACTCATAAAGTCTGGATCGAAATTTTTGGAGACTTCGAGGGTCGATCTATGTTGATCCGGATAATTCCCAATCTTTTTGAAAAATAAATAAAAATTCAAAAAAATTAGAAAAATTCTGAAAAATCACAAAAAATGGGAAAAGGCCACATTCAACTAGCCCGACCCCAATTTTGTGATTTTCGGGTCCCGAACCCCAAAAATGACCATTCTACCCTTCCGGGCCTTTCGCCCCAAATTTTCACCAAATCATCCCGATACCCAAATTTGATTTCTGCGTGGGCCGATAGTGCCATTTTTAGGCACATCAAACCTTGATTGTCTGATTTGATTGTTTGTATCGATTTTGATTGCGCATTAAATTTCTTGATTGTGATTGGTTAGGATAGTAAAATTCCCATCCGCATGAAAACTTAGAACCGTTAGGGCCTACCTCACCCGATATCGCATCTGCATGAATTCTTAGGTTAGAAAAACACTCAACATCGGTAACCGAAAGGGCGTCAATTTGAAATTTGGCGTAACCAAGTCCCCGGACCCAAAATCTGCGGTTTTCGCAGAACCGAACGGTTTCTCCCGACCGTTCGGTAAGGTTTTCCGATCGTACCTTCCAATAAATCGATCGGTGGCGACTCCAAATTGCATGTACACTTCGCACATGCCACACGACCACACAAGGTCAATTTCGATATTTTAAAAAACTTTATCCGACATCGCGATTCGAGTAATGGGTCTTGGGAGGGACCCGCGATCCCATAAAAAATATAAAGAGGGGGATCGGCTCGTTAACCCTACTCACCCCGCCGCGTACCGATCCGGACCGGAGGAGGGTCGCGACAGACCGGCGACTCCGCTGGGGAGTAGATACAAGAGGACTTAAGCCGATAAAAATGTTGATTGTTTTCTAACCTCGTTTTCATGAGATGCTCTTGAAGGTGAGGTACGTCTAATAACAAAAAGTGTTAAATGTTGATGCAGATGGGAGTTATAAGGGGTGGCGTTCGTGCTAACCATTTTTGATGCAGATATGGAGTTTTGGATTGTTTGTTTATTTATGCAAATTTTGAAGCGGTGTTTTGAATATAAGTCGTGGTGCATGTCTTGCATATTTCGAGGATCACGACACCGCACACACAAGCGCCTAAACCCGAGCCGCGAAATCACCTTTTAGGTCGCCATAGATAGGGATCGGTATGTGAAGCTCTTGTGTTTGATTGCACTTGGGTTGACCATATTTGATCCCGCTCGCTATATAAGATTGATGGTCCTACCCACTTGTTGTTTGATTGCGCTTGTGGGCGGCCCATCGATTTGTATAGCGGGAGCCTTTTTAGGTCCATACCCGAGCCTTTTTGATTTCTTTAGAGTTGAACCTCACTTGTCGCATGCGCATGTGAAATGGACGGTTGGTATACCTAAAACCAAAAACCCAAAAAAAGAGTAACATCGGTTGGTAAGGCTTTCTACCCTCTTTATTTTTGAACTTGTAAATTTAAATTTTGCATATCATGCATTTTCACGACATATCATCACAATTTGTAAGATCGTTTAAGTGATCGGGGTTGAAAGTCAAATTTTCCTTTTTAGGATAGATGGCGCCCCAAAGTCGTGTTGATGTACCCGATGTATTCACATGGGAGCGGAGGACCATTCGACGCGAAGACCGAGTACCCGCTACATTCCGAGTCTTTGGATTTGTTCACGGACGAGAGCTCAATGGACGGAACCGCATCCGTAGCGAGAGTTGCGATTATACCCGATGTGGACGATATTTGGAACTCGAGCGCGAGAAAGAAAGAATCTGGAAGTTGTACATGAAATTGGCGAGGAAGCCTCGTGCTACCAAGACGGCCCCAAAACATTCCCCGATCAAGAAGAAGGAAGTCATCACCATATCCTCCGATGACGAAGAAGATGTCAAGCTTCCCGAGATAGTGGAGATTTCATCCGATGAGGATACCGTTCCGATTGTCTAGATTAGTACGACTTTGGGGCATTTTTCTAGATTTTATTGTATTTTGAGTCTATTATGTACTTTCATCGACATTTATTGTCCGAACATCTCTAGATACTATCATGTTCTATCTCTTTCGACTTTATTGTGTTAGACTTGTAAGTTTCATGAGTTGTCAATTTGTGAACGACTTTTTACCCCAATTACGCTTAAACGATCCTAATCAAATTACATGCCATCCCTGGGTGAGATTTGGTCCATAATTACCCTATTTGGCTTATTTGGGTCAAGTGGGAGTAGTTGACCCTCATATTACCAAAAGATGACATGGAATTTGGTTAACACATTTGCATCACATTACATACATATGCATATTAAAGCGTGGTAATTGACTTTAGGATCATCATTTTTGCATTCTTAGATCATGGGGAATGGAGACATCAAAGTCATCCCAATACCGCGTAAGGAACTCGCTATATGGTGGGATCGCCTCGACATCGTCAATAAAGCCTATGTGGAAGGACGTTTGGGACGACTTGTAGATTTGATCAAAGTGGAATACCAACCGGCGCTCATTCAAGCACTAGCCAAGGCATGGGACGCGCGAACAATGACATTCAACTTTCGAGGATTGGAATTGACCCCTACGCTTGAGGAGTATACCGCTATTATCGGGGCCAAATTTGAAGAACGTATAGCTCAACCCCCTTTAGACATGGACTCCACTCGTTCGTTATCGAGTTTCCTTCGCCTTAAAACTTCCGAGATTGAAAAAGTTTACAAATCCAATTCCAACAAATTCACATTCTCGTTCCTTTTCGATAACTATTCCTCTCTACCCACCGAAACCGGTCATAAATCGGGAAAGGTGTTCATCTTGGCTTTCTTTGCATTCGTTCTATTCCCGACTTCTAGAACTACTTTTGACCCCTCCATAACCCATATAGCCGGACAAGCGTGTTGTCTTTGGGATTATTCGTACATGATCTTAGCTGAGACTTTTCTCTCCTTGAATCGTTCCAAATCTTCAAAAAAGGCCGTTTTCCAAGCGTCTAGCGGATTACTCCACTTGTGGTTCACCTCTCATATAAAAACTTTCCAACTCCGAGTGGGGTGTTATGAGATCAATGAGCACGTTCACCCTCTTAGATCCTTCCTTAAGTGTCAATCCCTTGTACCCAAATACTCATTCAAAAAGTGGGTTGAGCTATTGGACAATTTAAAACCCGAGCATATTAGATGGCGTTTGACTTGGCCCAAGATCATGGAAGCTCGCATTTCGGGTGTTGAAGATAACCCTATTCCCTTATTGGGATATACCGGCGTTGTGGCGTATTACCCCATTCGAGTGGTGAGGCAATTTGGAGTTCTACAAGAAATACCACCGGATGTTTGTCCCGGGATTTTCTCATTTGATATGACACGAGGAAAGCTCACTAAGGAAACAAAGGAGTTGTATCGGGCCCGGATCAAGCTTATTCTTCACGCTTTGAAGAATTCCCCACTACAACAAGTTGAATGGCCGGACTATTTGGACGATGAGATGAACGTTCACGGGGCCTCCAAGGAGTATATCCAGAAGTTTAAGGAATATCGTCAATCAACGGTCGAGCCGTATGTACCCGAGTGCGTATCTCCTCGGATTGAAGAAGTGGAGTCGTATGAGCCGGAGTACATAGTACCATATGTACCGGGAGTAGAACCGTACATTCCCGAGGATCCGGAGCGGTGGATGTCAGAAGAAGGAGAAGACCCATACTTGTTGGATTCCGATGAATCGGAAGAGCAAGAAGAGTGGAAGCGTCCCCGACTTGGATAGATCCATTCCCCCATTTAGATTTTACATATTTGTTATCTTTTAGGTACTTTTGAACAATTTGGTTTGTAATAGATACATATTATTTCTTATGAGCATTTCACGCATACATATAGAAAAGTCAATTACCACGGATCAATGTTTCCAATCCTTTAATATTTCCCATACTAATTTGATATTTTGAAAACAGGTGAGTGACAAATACGAGGACTCGTAGCAAAACGCGCAAATTAAGAATGAAACAAGAGGAGCTCGCACCTCGTGTGGGTAATTTGGAGAATCAAATGAATGTGATCGCCACAATGGTGGCGGAGATGAAAGCAATGATGATTGCAAGCCGGGGGAGATACCCCGCCGACCTTAATTCTCAAGCTCCTGCGGGGCCATCCGATGGGGCGAACGCTAATCCGGCGCCCGCCGCTAATCCAACTACGAATCCGGAGAGACCGACTAAGGATCCTCCCATTGTGATTGACCCGGAGAAAAAGGAGAAGCAAGTCCTCAAAATGGAAGAGGAAATTAGGAGACTCGCTAAGGTCGAAGAGTGTTTGGCGAGTCGGGGTTATGAGCTCTCGAGGTTCGACAAGGTTGCGCCATTCGAAAAGATAGAAGTTCCTCGCGATTACAAGGAACCGGACTTTGTGAGGAGATATAACGGGACCGGGTGTCCCAAGGCGCACTTGAAGTATTACTTGCGCCGAATGTCGCAATTCTCCGACAACATCCCACTCTTGGTTAACACCTTCCGGGAGAGCCTATCCGGGGCAGCCCTGGCGTGGTTCATTGAATTGGAGCCAGAGAGGCTCGCCGATTGGGACAAGTTGGCGGATGAATTCCTTCGGCAATACAAGTTTAACACTTTGACCGCCCTAACTAGAGAGGACCTTTTAAGGACCGTAAAAGGAAAGAGCGAGGCCGTTCGCGCCTACGCCCGCAGATGGAGAGCGTTGGCGTGCGGGTAAAGCCGCCCGTCCCGGAAGAAGAACTAATAGACCTTTTTCTCAAGGCCCTTCCATTTGAATTTTTCGACAAGCTGAACACTTCTGGGTGTCGGACATTCGCGCACCCGATCAAGGTGGCAGAGCGCCACGAGTGGGCATTAAGAGAAAAGAAGATACCCGAGGCGCCTTTCAAACGCCAATACCCCTTGAGAAGGGATATTAGGGAGCAAACCGGAGAAGTAGCTTTTGTCCCTAACCCGCCAAAGCCCAGAAATTTCTCGCCTTCAATTCCTACCCAAGGAACGTCCTCCTGGACCACTTCCAAACCACCGGAATTCAGAAAAAGAACCCGAGTTGTTTTCACTCCACTACCCCGACCCTTATCCAAATTATTGCCCATGTTGTTGGAGAACCGTTTAGTTGCAAAAGAGCCACCTAGAGCTCACCCGCCAAGATTTCCTGGGTATGATGATACCCGGACGTGCGTATACCATATGGGAGAAAGGGGGCATAACGCGGACAACTGTCTCGCTTTGAAGTTCAAGGTGCAAGCATTGATCGATGGAAAAGTTCTAGAGTTTGATAAAGCCGAACCGAATGTGCAGCGGAACCCGCTACTCGAGCATCGCGAGGTGAACGCGATTTTTGGAGGTGAAGAGGATGAGGCTCTGGAATTCATAGCGGATATGGGTAAAATGCGGGATGTCTTGACATTGGCCTCGCAATACCCGGAAGGAGAGAGTATTTCCCGGGAGCAAAAAGAGGCTTGCTTGGAAAAATTGATTAGCTTAGGCGTCATAGGAAGAATGGAAAATGTCGCTTTTAAGGGGACCTACATGGCGGTAAACATGCTGTCCGAGGAGTTCGCGATGAGACCTACGAGGGGAGCTATTCTGAAAATACCCTCGGGATATTTGATGAGCATCAAAGATGGTCAAGAAATTGAAGAGATAGACGAATATGAAGTCCATCTGGATAAGGCCCGCCGAGGCGATAGAAGATTTTTGCGGAAAGCCCTAGAGAGGGGCGAAATAGTTGATAACCTGGGGGAAGATAGTGGTGGTTACAACTTTAAAGTGTTATATTCGGCACCCCCAAGTTTCTTTGTCGATTCTGGAGATGTAGTCCCCGATGGATGGGGTGGAATGGATGACCCCGCAAGTGATGAATTTGTGGGAACGGTCGATGAAGTTAAGGACCAAGCGGCTCCTCGGGATGAACAGAAGAACCAAAAGGTTGATATGCGACTTTCTAATCTGGAGACGCACATGCGTCATTTGATGACTATGGTAGCAGAATTATCGCAATTGATGGCCGGGAACAACGCCACAAGAATAGAAGAGAATATGCAGATTCTGGAGATACGGCGGACCATGGAGACACAGAATCGAAAGATCGCTCTACCGCAAGAGCAAGGAGGTGACGTGTCGAGGAAAATGGATGAGTTGAAGGAGCTGATTACGCCACTCACCCAAACGAGGAATGTTCCGCCTCGGGGCACGAACCCGAGAGTGACCTTCCGCACGAAGTATAATGGCGCCGGGTGTCCTCCGGCGCATATCTCATACTATCTCCGCCAAATGGTTGGCCACCATGAAGATGATGAAACATTGATCCGGAATTTCGGACATAGTTTAACGGGCCCCGCACTAGCATGGTTTCGATTAATTGACCTAGACCGGGTCCCGATTTGGGAAGATTTATCGGAGCATTTCACACGCCACTTTGAAGCTGGAATTAGGGGTTATTTCACTAATGCCAATTTGCTGAATATCGGGAAAGGTGAAGACGAGAGTTTTGAACTCTTCGCAAGGAGATGGAAGAAACATGCTGTGATGGTGCAACCGCAGCTGTCAAAGAGAGAAATGTTGGAGTTCATCTTGAAGTCACTTCCGGCGGAATACTTTGACCGTATGTATGCATATACCTACTCCTCATTCCAACATATGGTGGAAATTGGTATGAGAATTGAGGGGATTATCCTAAGAGTCAGAAAGGAAAGGCAGAGGGATCTAGATGAAGAGAATGCCGCGTTGATGAGGCCAGGTCCGTAACATAACCCCGAAGATGTTCATGAGGACGAAATGATCGGGATGGTAGATACCCCGATTCGTTTCGTGATTGATTTAGACAAAGTTGATAGCTGGGAGTTGGAAGCTTCTAGTTCGGAGAAACCATCAACATCCGAATCACCACCGGAAAAGATCATACCGGTGAAGATTAAGCTGCCGCCTGTGGAGGAGTATAATTCAAGGGCGATTCACTGGGATTATGGAACGGGCGAGATTGACGCCATAATGAGATCGGGAAGATGTTATCCCCCGAGAGAAGCGGATTCTCAAAAGAGAGTCCCAACTGTGGAAGAGGTTGAAAAGTTGCAATCGGTTGTGAGGACCGGTGAATATGAGGTCGTTGACCAACTACGGAAGATGCCCGCACGGATTTCCTTCTTGGATCTCTTCGAAATTCGAAAAGCACAAAGACGCCCTTTTGAAGGTGCTGGATGAGGTGCATGTTCCAGTAGACAATTAACGAAGTGCAATTGGGAGACTTTGTGGGTGCTATCCTTCCGAAGGACCAGATATCTTTTTCGGACGAAGATTTCCCGAAAGAAGGGCGAGTCCACAACGGGGCCCTCTACGTAGCTGTGAGGTGTCATGGAAAAGAGGTGCCTCACGTCTTGATTGATAATGGTTCCGCTTTCAACCTGTGTCCACTAAGCACTTTGAGAAGCTTGGGGATCAATGAAGATTTTATGAAGACATCCAAGGCCACCATCCGATCATTTGATGGAGTCTCCAAGAATGTTGTAGGAGAGATTGAGTTGGACATTGACATTGGACCGGTAACTTTCTCTATACCGTTCCAAGTCTTGGACATTCCAAGCGCCTTCACTTTGCTCCTGGGAAGACCGTGGATTCATGTGTCCGGAGCGGTACCTTCCTCTCTGCATCAAAAGTTAAAATTTGTGGTCAAGGGTCGGTTGATCACCGTCCATGGCGAGACAGGGCATCGAGCCGCTTTAAAAGGGATGGTCCCTTACATTGAACCCTCAAAAGAGGAGGAGCTGAGTTATCACACCTTCGACATTGTGTCTATCATGCATGTATCACCGGATGCAAAGGTGGCTATACCAGAGCTTTCGAGACCCGCAACTATGGCGGGAAAAGTGTTACTCTCGAATGGATTTATTCCAGGTGCCGGATTAGGGAAATATGGTCGGGGAATCCGTAACCCTTTAAATTTGGGCTCAAATGACCACAAGGTTGGTGCGGGTTATAATGGAATGGTAAAGAATAACGCAGGTCGAGGCCGAGGTCGAAACAAATGTTATGGAGACCGTGGACGCCATGGACGCCGAGATGGCCATTTTATAGGCACCGATACATGGAAGGCCAAAGGGAAGATGTTCCTAAACCCCTTATTCGAGGTATTCTCTAAAGGAGGCAAATGGCTGGAAGATGAGGACATCTACGAGGATGCAGAGCCGGACTTATTCAACCCGTTCCTGGATAATCGGGTGAACGTGATAATTGAGTGGCTGGACGATGATTTCCCCACCCCCGAGTAAAAGGCTCTTTTCGAACTTTATCTTTTAATGCATTTTGATTACTGCATTTGCTTTAAAGCTTTTTGATGTTTTAGCACCCTTTGGGTCACATGCCGTGATCCAGGGAAGTGCGATCTTGTATTGTTCTTAGTTGCATCTATTAATGAAAAACATTTCAAATTTGATTACAGACATGTGGAGCAACGGATTGGTCCGATGATGACAATTGATTCTACCGTGAAACTTGAGGCCCGATCCGCCATATGATCTTGGGTTTTAAATAACTTTTGAGAACCAGGATGTCCGGAAGATCGTGGACTAGTTCTCCTTTCCTTGTCTAAGAAAATTGAAATTTGAAAAATGTTTTCATGATAGAAATCATGCATCCTTCAATTTTATCATCTTTGAATACTAACCTTTCATGGTGCATTTCGGGCATGTCATCCCACCCATACATAACAGGTTAATATGTGACTCGGATCAGCTCGATGACTATGCATGCGAAGTTGACGTAGACGAGGTTGATGTGAGCGATATCAAGAGAGAATGGGATTGTTTTGAAGAATCTAAGCCCCCTATCTCTGAAGAACCCATCACTATTGATCCGGGGAGATTCGATTGCGTCAAGGAAGTGAAAATAGGAGGACACCTGTCCGCAGCGGATGTTTTAAGAATGACGGCGTTACTCAAGGAATATCAAGATATTTTCGCCTGGTCATATGCCGACATGCCGGGTTTAGATCGTGAAATTGTGGAGCATGCTCTGCCCACCAATCCTTCTTGTACACCAGTAAATCAATCACCCGGAAGGATGAATCCCGAATCGCGAGATAAGATCAAGGAAGAGGTCATGAAGCTCCTTAAAGTTGGATTTATCGAGGTTGTCCCATATGCTGATTGGGTCGCCAATATCGTACCAGTTAAGAAAAAGGATGGGAGAATTAGAATATGCGTAGATTATCGGGACTTGAACAAAGCTAGTCCCAAGGATGATTTTCCCCTACCGCACATTGATGTGCTCATCGACGATCTTGCGGGCTTTGAATTATTCTCCTTTATGGATGGATTCTCGGGATATAATCGGATCATCTTGAAGGAAGAAGATAAGATCAAGACCTCATTCACTACACAATGGGGAACTTTCTGCTACAAGGTAATGCCATTCGGATTGAAAAATGCGGGGGCAACATATCAAAGGGCTATGGTGACTCTTTTTCATGACATGATACATAAGGAGATTGAGGTCTATGTGGATGATATGATTGCCAAGTCCAAGCCTGGAGAAGACCATGTTAAAATGCTGAAGAAGTTATTTGATCGATTGAGAAAGTATAAGCTCAAGTTGAATCCGGCAAAATGCATATTTGGCGTGAGATCCGGAAAGCTGCTAGGGTTTGTGATGAGCGGATCCGAGTCACATAAAATTTTGCATTCGCATGACATTTGCACACATGCGTTTGCATACGTTTGTATTTTGCGGGTAGACTGGGAGTCATGAAGAATCCTACTGAGCCATGGATCAAACAGGGAAGTCCCCTTTGGAATTGGAAATTTTGAATATCTTAAACTAATTGTTTCCTTTTGTTTTTACTGGAAACAGGAGTCAACATCCGAAGGAGATGAGAAGAAATCACTTCGGGATTTGAAAATTTTGAATATCTTGAACTGATTGTTTCCTTTTGTTTTTACGGGAGACAGGAGTCAACATCCGAAGGAGATGAGAAGAAATCACTTCGGGATTTGAAAATTTTGAATATCTTAAACTAATTGTTTCCTTTTGTTTTTTTTGGAAACAGGAGTCAACATCCGAAGGAGATGAGAAGAAATCACTTCGGGATTTGAAAATTTTGAATATCTTGAACTTATTGTTTCCTTTTGTTTTTACGGGAGACAGGAGTCAACATCCGAAGGAGATGAGAAGAAATCACTTCGGGATTTGAAAATTTTGAATATCTTGAACTGATTGTTTCCTTTTGTTTTTACGGGAGACGGGAGTCAACATCCGAAGGAAACAAGAAGAAATCGCCTCGGGATTTGGAATTTTGAATATCTTTAATCGATCGTTTCCTTTTGTTTTTACGAGAAACGGGAGTCAACATCCGAAGAAGACGGGAGGAAGTCGCTTCGGGATTTGAAATTTTGAATATCTTGAACTGATTGATTCCTTTTGTTTTTACGGGAAACGGGAGTCAACATCCGAAGAAGACAGGAGGAAGTCGCTTCGGGATTTGAAATTTTGAATATCTTGAACTGATTGATTCCTTTTGTTTTTACGGGAAACGGGAGTCAACATCCGGAGGAAACAAGAAGGAGTCGCTCCGGAACTTAAAAAATTTTGAATATCTTGGAGTGATTGTTTCCTTTTGCTTTTACAGGGAACAGGAATCAATATTTGAAGAAGACAGGTTTGAGGTTCTCTTCCTTTACAAAGAATTTCCATACGCCGTCGTGCTTGAAAAAGTAAAAAATTTGGATCGACAAAGCAACAAGGCCCTTTCAAAGAGACATTCCTTACAAATTACAGAAACATCTTTTGAATAAACCTTTTGATGAAAATTTTTGAAAATGATGAATTTTTGATGAAAATGCTCCGAGTTTCTACAAAAGGGCATGTTTTGAAAGCTTTTCAAAAGAATGATCCTTCAAATGAAAAGAGGCAAGCTTTGTCCTTAAACACGTCCCCGATACACTTGAGTGATGAATGAGAATGACAGAGCAAAAAAAGCTTAACCTCGGGACGTAGGGATCATTCGCGGTGATTACATGGATTGAGATGATGAAAGGCATTTTCATTTCAAAATCATCCATACACATTTATATCCCTTGATAACCACTCTGAGCCAAAAAGGGAGAATTTTATGAATATAACCCTGTCAAGAACCACTCCACACTGGGGCATATTTGGAGGTTCATTAGATGATTCCTTGGAGAAAAGATCAGGTAAGACTTTATTGTACTGACCTGCATCAATCTTTTTGTGATAGCTTCGGGTGATTTCTGGCAGAGACTTGGAACACCTCAAAGTGAAGAAAAGCATTTCATTTCTATATCCCCAAACACTTACCCCTTGAAAAGCCAATTTGAGCCTTTGAATATTCATTTCTAAACCCTTGATGGTGATCACCTCCTTACACTGGGGCAAACAAAGGAATTACCAGCAATGAGTCAAAAAGCATGATCGGAAGAATTTTGATACTAGTCTCAAAAGAGCCGATCGGTGCGAAAATGATGAAGAATGAAAGGGCTAGAAAAAGCAAAGTGCCTGGTAAAAGCAAGGCCAAAGCCCATGAAAAGAGCATCCCGAAAAGGGGCAATTCCCAAAGAAAAATCATCAAGATGAAAAGAGGAAAATCCTCAAAATCGATTGAAGAAAGAATGATCATGAATCTATCGCGAAAGCAAATGAAAGCTGAAAAATGTCAAGATGATCACCAAAGTTCACCCCTCTTTTGAAAATATGGCCATTCTTAAAGAGCCCACCTTAAGCCAAGATACAACCTGTCACCAAAACTTTTCGGATCTAAGAGGTGTTTCAGGTTGATGCAAGAAATCATACAGGAAGCTACCGCTTAAAGAGGTAAGTACAATCCTGTCTTATCATGACTTCGGGGTTCTTGACTTGTAGACCCGAAGAAGTTATTGTTGATCAAAATTCATTTCTAAACCTTAAATTGAATATCCTTTGATAAGCCTTTGACCTGGCCCGAATTACGGTCCCTTTTAAAATGCCTTCTCCGATTAGTCAGATTGTATGCATCTCGAATGATCCCGAAACCTCAAGGTTAGGTTTTTCGTGAGCAGATTTGAATTTTAAGGAAAGCCTTCCCAAATGGTGAGAAGCCCTCTTGGATGAAGGAAAACCCTTTTGAAAAATTTTTAAAGCAACCTTTTTGTAAAACACTCGGGATGTGTCATTCAAAATCCATCCCCAAGGAAATTTGAATTTGTGATTGGATACATTTCCTTTGCAAATACACTTTGAAAATTTGTCTAAGAATTCTTAAGTTTCTCCCCAGAACTTAGAATTGTCATTCTAATGATGTTTGATTGAACTTTCTGCGGGTTCCCTGGTGATCCCAAATCCTCGGAAAAGTTACATTTTAAAGATTTGATTAACTTGGATTTTCTGCGGGTCTTCCGGAGTCCCCGGGTCCTCGGATCCTCTGCTTTTTAGAAAATTTGAAATAGGGTTTGAGCTATGTAGGTACACTAGTCAACCTAGGTCCTCGGATGGCACCCTCTCGGACGGTTAGTAGCTGGAGAGACGAAAACCGATCTCGCTTATTTGAAAATTTGAAATAGGGTTTGAGCTACGTAGGTACACTAGTCAACCTAGGTCCTCGAGATGGCACCCTCTCGGACGGTTAGTAGCTGGAGAGACGAAAACCGATCCGCTTATTTGAAAATTTGAAATAGGGTTTGAGCTACGTAGGTACACTAGTCAACCTAGGTCCTCATATGGCACCCTCTCGGACGGTTAGTAGCTGGAGAGACGAAAACCGATCTCGCTTATTTGAAAATTTGAAATAGGGTTTGAGCTCGTAGGTACACTAGTCAACCTAGGTCCTCGGATGGCACCCTCTCGGACGGTTAGTAAATTTGGAGAGACGAAAACCGATCTCGCTTATTTGAAAATTTGAAATAGGGTTTGAGCTCGTAGGTACACTAGTCAACCTAGGTCCTCGGATGGCACCCTCTCGGACGGTTAGTAAGTTGGAGAGACGAAAACCGATCTGCTTATTTGAAAATTTGAAATAGGGTTTGAGCTGCGTAGGTACACTAGTCAACCTAGGTCCTCGGATGGCACCCTCTCGGACGGTGAGTAGATGGAGAGACGAAAGCCGATCCGCTTTTTAGATGGTGAGTCCCCGCATGGAGGATAGCCAATCTCTTTTAAATAGGTGAAACCCCTTTGTTACAAGGGTGAACCTCCCTCTCGCACGGTTAGTAGCTGGAGAGACGAAAACCGATCCGCTTATTTGAAAATTTGAAATAGGGTTTGAGCTCCGTAGGTACATTAGTCAACCTAGGTCCTCGGATGGCACCCTCTCGGACGGTTAGTAATTTGGAGAGACGAAAGCCGATCCGCTTTTTAGATGGTGAGTCCCCGCATGGAGGATAGCCAATCTCTTTTAAATAGGTGAAACCCCTTTGTTACAAGGGTGAACCTCCCCCCTCGAACGGTTAGTAGGTTGGAGAGACGAAAACCGATCCGCTTATTTGAAAATTTGAAATAGGGTTTGAGCTCTGTAGGTACACTAGTCAACCTAGGTCCTCGGATGGCACCCTCTCGGACGGTGAGTAGTTGGAGAGACGAAAGCCGATCCGCTTTTTAGATGGTGAGTCCCCGCATGGAGGATAGCCAATCTCTTTTAAATAGGTGAAACCCCTTTGTTACAAGGGTGAACCTCCCCTTCAGACGGTGAGTATTTGGAGAAACGAAAGCCGATCTGCCCTCTTTTAAATGATGAATCCCCAGTGGATAGTCTAACCCATTTTGAATAGGTGAAACCCCTTTGTTACAAGGGTGAACCTTCCTTCCAAATCTTCAAACCACCACTCGACATCATACGGACGCCGACCATTGCAAATCTCGTCACCCCATTCACGGGTAATTCCGTACACTCAATTTTTCAACCTCGGATCGACAAATCACGGATCATATACGGGTGAACCACAGGTAAGTCTCTCTCTCTTATCTCTCTTTCACATAAGACGAGCATGAATTGAAATAATTCCTCACGGAGTCGGAGCTTTAATAGCAAAGGTAAAGCGGTTGGATGTCAAGACTTATTTTCTTTAGATTTTTCCCCAGCAGAGTCGATTAAGGATCCAGGTGTCACCTTGTCTTTGAAAGCAACCTCTAACCGAGATTACTTTCAAAGAGGGGCAACTGTTGACACCTGATTTTTAATCAAGTTTTCCTTTAGTTTTATTTTCCAAAATTCATTAAAATTCACAAAAAAAAAATAAAAATTGAAAAATCAACATTGGAAGCCTTGGCCAAGCTTAAGGAACCAATTTGGAACAAAAAATAATTTTTCATATTTTTCACATTTTTTTTAATATTTTAGGAAAATAGGAAAATACTTGAAAAATCATAAAAAATACTTTTCGAGGTCACAAAAATACACAAAAATGTCCAATATTTTTCTTTTAATTCCCTTTTCATATTGACCTCAAGAAAAATCAAAAATTAAGTTCAATTTTAGGTGTTCCTTTATAACACTTAAGGTTGAATTTGCATAAAAAATACCGATTGAGTCTTTTTATTTGCAATTTTTGCACATTTAGAGTCTAGACATTCAATTACAGTCCCTTTGAACTTCAATTTGATCAATTGCACCCACAATTGCATGAATTGCATGAATTAGGCCAAATCCTCAAAAATGTTTGCAATTTAGTCTCTCAATTTGCCCAATTTTGAAATTACTTTTAATTGAGGGACTATCATAGTAAAATTGGACTGTCCCCCTATGTTTTCACACATTCTGAATCAATTGGCATGGGTCTCGTGGTCCAATTTGATCAAATTGACATCCAATTGAACTTTTCCCCAAATTGGGAATTTAGAAAAATTTGGGGCTTTCGTGCAAATTGATAAGAAATTTTGGGCAAAATTGCATTTCTAGATAATATTCAGGCTCCTGAATTCAATTTTGAGGTTTAATTGCAAAAATTCCCACTCAATTTTGATTAATTTTGAAAATTCTATGAATTTTCTTGCATGCAAGCCGGTTCGGACCGGTCGATTCGCCCGGTCGGACCGGGCCGAACCGGTCCCGGCTGATGTCGTCTCCTTCACGGGTTTACGCGGAGTGCAGGTCTGAATGGTGAGATTCAACGACCAAATTGGGGATTAATTCGTGCTTAATTAATCTAATTGACGTGGGGTTTTTATTTTGCGGGTCAAGCTGTATCTTTTGCCTCCGGTGGCGCGATCAATCGTCGCCGGAGCACGGCGGGACGGCCGGTCAAACGTCCGAAGCCCAAAAAGTCAAACTTTCACAAAATTGGTTGAATACTTGTTCATTTGCGATCGCCGGAGTACCAAACGGAGTCCAACGGAATGGCATTCCGTTCTCGACGCCGTTTGGACCTTTTGGCACGCTCGGGCACGTGCGAAAGAAGTTCAACCAAGCTCGTCCGACGCGCCATTTTTTCGAAAACTTAGTATAAATAGTGGGGAACATTCGCAAAGCAAGCGAGGCTCATTCTGCTCATTCTCGCAAAGTACTAGAGAGAGAAAGAGAGAGCGAGTAGTGAGAGAGGCTGTCGAGAGCTTCGTCGTCGTCCGCCGGAGTTCAAACCGTGAGCCGGTCGCCCGGTCATCTCGAGCCACTTCGAGCTGCCAAATCACTTCCATAAGCTCCCAGGCATCTAGGAGAAGCGATCGCATTCATTCAATTGCCTCTAGATCCTCAAAAGCGGTAAGCTGAACTTCTAAACTTAGCTCGGCACGTTCATGGCATCTCACCGTTCTGGACACGATCATTGCAATTGTTGTGTGCGTTTTGGCTCTTGAACGTTGCTGACCACTTCTCCATATCCTGTTTACTTCGATTTTGCATAAATACTTCCAATCGATTCCGCGAGATCCAACCTCCATTGCCGTTTCCTGTTGAAGCTTGTCTAGGTAAACCTAGACCAAACCAGGTCAATCTGACCTGCGGGTAAGGCTTCCGAACTCTATTTGAGTGTTTCCTATGATTTAATTCGTCTATATTGCCCTGTCTTGCGTGATCGAGCTTTGCGTTATTGACTCTGTGCGAGCTAGAATAGTGTTGATCCTGCGGATGAAATTGCTTGATTCTTGGATATGTTAAACTAGAGGTTAGGGCGAGTCGAGCGGTGGTGGTTTCATGTCGATCCGGCGAGATCTCGCCGTTGGATCTCGCCGGAACGTTCTTGACCGTCCATTAGTTGTCGTCGCGATGGAGAAGACGATGCTGATGTGGCGGTCAAGGGGTCAACGAAGCCGAGGTGTCAAGTCTTAATAGGTCCGGTTCGAGTCCGAGTTGGCATGGCCGTTGGCGCGGTAGTCTGACTCGGCTTTGATCCGACGGCCGAAATAATTAGATTAGTTTGATTTTAGACCGTTAGATTAGAATTTTTGAATTTTAGATAATCGGTTTATTTGTTAGAAAATAGAAAATACGAAAAGCGACGTCGTTTAGCCTAGGAGTTACGTCGTCGTTTTTGCTATATGAGGAACGAACGGTTAGGATTGAGTCTAGGAATGATCGCGGCCGTTCAGAGTTAGAGCAGATGCGGTGTCGTTTGCATTAGAACGTGTGAGTGCGTCGTCGTTTAGGCATGTGAAGGAATGGACGGTCCGGATCGTGTTTTAGGTTTAATCGTAGCCGTCCATGTTTACGTTCGATGCGATGCCGTTTTGTTTAATAGCGAGCCGACGGGTGAGATTATGTCTGAGTGTGTAATCGTGGCCGTCCATCTTTTGTTAGAGTGCGGCGTCGTTTTAGTTAGACGAAGTTGACGGTCGAGATGGATTCCAGATTTGATCTCGGCCGTCCGTTTTGTTTTAGTATATTCAAATATTAGAAAATAGTATTAGAAAATCAAAAATAAATAGTATATGTACATATACGGTACCGTATAGGGTTTTGGTCGGATCTGTGGGCGGTCGGACCGGGTTGACCGGTCGTTGACTAGGTTGACCCGGTCCGGTTTATTAATAAAAAATAAAAAAAAATAAAAGAAAATTCCAAAAAAATCCAAAAAAAATTGCAAAAATACTTAGAAAATTCATAAAAATTTCCAAATTTTCATAAAAAAATTTCTAAAAATTTGTAGATCGATTCGGGACTCATAAAGTCTGGATCGAAATTTTTGGAGACTTCGAGGGTCGATCTATGTTGATCCGGATAATTCCCAATCTTTTTGAAAAATAAATAAAAATTCAAAAAAATTAGAAAAATTAGAAAAATTATGAAAAATCACAAAAAATGGGAAAAGGCCACATTCAACTAGTCCGACCCCAATTTTGTGATTTTCGGGTCCCGAACCCCAAAAATGACCATTCTACCCTTCCGGGCCTTTCGCCCCAAATTTTCACCAAATCACCCCGATACCCAAATTTGATTTCTGCGTGGGCCGATAGGGCCATTTTTAGGCACATCAAACCTTGACGTATCGATTTGATTGTTTGTATCGATTTTGATTGCGCATTAAATTTCTTGATTGTGATTGGTTAGGATAGTAAAATTCCCATCCGCATGAAAACTTAGAACTGTTAGGGCCTACCTCACCTGATATCGCATCCGCATGAATTCTTAGGTTAGAAAAACACTCAACATCGGTAACCGAAAGGGCGTCAATTTGAAATTTGGCGTAACCAAGTCCCCGGACCCAAAATCTACGGTTTTCGCGGAACCGAACGGTTTCTCCCGACCGCTCGGTAAGGTTTTCCGATCGTACCTTCCAATAAATCGATCGGTGGCGACTCCAAATTGCATGTACACTTCGCACATGCCACACGACCACACAAGGTCAATTTCGATATTTTAAAAAACTTTATCCGACATCGCGATTCGAGTAATGGGTCTTGGGAGGGACCCGCGATCCCATAAAAAATATAAAGAGGGGGATCGGCTCGTTAACCCTACTCACCCCGCCGCGTACCAATCCGGACCGGAGGAGGGTCGCGACACCTAGACCTTCATGGGTGCTTGCCCACCCATCCACGAGTTTCATGACTTCTAAAGAACATTACCTCGTGCGCCATAATTTTTAATCAATCATTTAAGTAGCAAATTTTGTTAAAGACATTCACACAAGTGCCAAAAATATGACATCGCATAGCACTTCTGGTGAATATTCTTAAAAAGCTATGTCACTCAATTGATTGATTAAAATGTTGTATCGCACTCAAGTGAATGGAAAAAAAAATTTATGACATTCAAATAATCAAATAAAAAAAGTTATGGTACTCAAGTGGTCAAAGAAAAAAGTTATGGCACTTAAAGGGAACGTCGTACGAAAGTTGTGGCACCTATGATATCCTTATCATTCATGTATAATCAATATATTCCGAGCTTCTCATAGTTTTGCTTGAAATTGCACAATTTTTTTAAAATAATTTCACTCATTTCTAAGAAAAGTCAATCTTATCTTTAATATTATGTACTTTGTGACACATTAGTCTATATTACGGAACAATCTAAATGGGTTTACAACTTCTTAGGTCATATGAAACTGGACAATCAGAAATAATATGACATGGACATTTTCATATGCTAAAATAAAGGCATTAGGACTTGAATAAGTGTGCCGTTAAACTATTCTCCCCCAACCCTCAAATAGATTAAGCTCGACTAAGTGTGTGACGCCCGGGAAATTTGGCCTATGTAATTTGCCCGAATTCAAAAAAGGAAGAGAATTGAATTTTAGTCGGTGCAAATTTTTGGATCGAAAGGGCGAAAGTGATGAATTTGGACGAGTCCCGAAATTTTGTTCGGTTTCGATTGGGTCTCGAAACCGTGGTCACCGCGACTTAGGATTTTTAATCCTCGCGCTTAAAATTTTCCGGACAAAACCTAACCCGTGAAAATCCAAATTTTATTTTCCAATTGGTTGAGCCAAAAATCCAATCGATCCCGATTTGTCGAATTACGAAACCGCCCTTAGATATTATACATATAAGACAAAAATCATTATAATTGAGTGACCTATGGGCCCCACCCATTCAAATCTGATCAGCCCCCTAGTCAAACCCACGCGACTTTTTCTCTCTCTCTCCTCCCCTCCTCTCTTTCCCGTTTGCCTCTCTCTCCTCTGTGTTGTGCGCGACCCCCTCTAGAACCGAAGACATCCTCTCCTTCCTTGGTCATTTTTGTGCGACCAACACCCCGACTAACACCCCAACCACCACCACAGACCTCCAGCCACCTCCGCCCGCCGCTCCGTCTCCGCCTCGGCCGCCGTACGCCGCCGCGAGCAGCCCGCAGAGCCCAGACCATCTCCCCGCCCTGTTTCGCGTCCGTGAGCGTTTTGAGCCGCTCCGGCCGCCCCGAGCCGCTTCCGACCGTCACCCACCGCCACTCTACCTCCCCCTCAACCCCCCGAAGCCGTCCTACCGCCGTGTGCCGCCCGTGCCGTCCCGATTCAGCCCCGAGCAGAACCGTCGCCCAACATCCCCTGTTTTCGCGTCTCCGGTTCGCGCCGCTGTTTCGGCCTCCTCCGCCGTGACCCACTGCCCGTCGACCACCCTAAACGATCACCCTCGACCTCTCACAGCTCCATGAAGTCGTTGGGAGCCGATCGTCGCCCGTAGAGCTCGGATTGAGCCCGGTTTCGCCCTCCCCTGTTTTGCCCAAAATTTCCCTGTTTCGGCGCCGATTCTGTCCAGCCGTGGTTCGGCCGCCTCCGGCCATCCACCGGCGCCGTCGCCGCCACCCACAGCTTCCCCGGACACCCCCGACCGGAGCCCAACCTTTCCCCCGGCCTTCGGACGCTCGAAAACCCCAAAAACAGCCCCGAACACCTCTGTTTTGCTGCTGCCCACGCTACGGCCGAGCACCGTTCACGCCGGTTGGCCACTGTTCCAGCCAGCTCCGGCCGCCACCCCCGTGTCCTGTGCCACCTTCCCGAAGTGTCGCCAAGTCGTTCGGGCCATCCCGGACCGGGTTGAAGTCGAAGTTCAAGTTAGGTCGCGGGCCGCCTTTAATCGTCGTCGGGCCGGGCCGAGTTCGCGTCGCCATTGCTCGAGTTGAGACCGCCCGAGCATTTAAAATTTGTGAGTTAACCCCTAACTCTTGGTTAGGACGCTAATTGCGTTCGGATTAGATTAATTAGATTATTAGGTATTCGGGTAGCTCGATTAGGGCCGGTATAGGTTAGAAACTTGGTTTAGGTTCAATGGCCCTAATTGGTTAAGTTAGTCTAATTAGTTAGGATTTCATGCCTAATTAGATTAGATTGATTGATTGATTTGATTGTTTGCATTGATTGATCGCGAGCGAGCGATAGGTCGAAGACGAGTGCGCAATTGGAATTGAAATTGAAATTGGGATTAATAATTGAGTGATCGCAATTGATTAATTGAATTATTGAATTATTGGCCGTGAGTGCCGGTTTGGCTGTTGATTACCGTGGGAGTCCGAATAGAGCTGAATCGCCCCAAATTGTTTGATGCGTCGGTCAATATAAATTGCGCATTCATGTGACCACGTATGAGATAAAATTGCATGTTTTTGCACGAAAACGGCCTTGGGCCAAGTATTTGAACATGCGAGTGTGAGCATTCGACCTAAATCCAAGAAATGAACCGGGTGGTTGTCGAAGTGCCCGAGTGGGCACATAATGGGATAATTCCGACGATCATTGTCTTACGGTCGTTCGGTCCTGGCAATCATTGTCTTACGGTTGCTGGATGCGCGTCGATCATTGTCTTCTGGTCGTACGTTTGCCGGTCGCAGCTTGTGATGGGCCGAAGCCTTTTTAGGATTCCTGTTAGCTCCATGCCGTATCGACAATCATTGTCTTACGGTTGGTCGAGCGGAGTCACATGGACTATCAGACGCCGTCGCCGGAAGTAAGGTACGATGCCCGGTCCCCCCAGGAGAGCACCAACCGACTAGTGTCTTTGGACCTACGGGTCGGACTCGATAATAAATGGACTACGTGTGGTGTCCTGTGCATGCAAGTGCTGTGATACTTTGCGGTGGTGAATTGATTTGGTTGATTGATTGTTTAGTCGAGTCCGCATTGCATTACGTGTGGCTTGGAGGGTAAGTTGCCTGTGATTGAAATATACGTTACGTCTTGATGTGATTGCTTTTTAGGGTGTACGAGCGAATCAACGTCCTAACCGAGCTTAGGCGTTGGCTCACCGAGATTAATTTCTCACCCCGTCGTGGTTAACAATTTTTCGGGCAATGACGGAAGCCGTGCACGTTGAACCGAGAGGATTGTGGTAGGATTTTTGGGAGTAGACGAAGGTTTAACCTTACCCGACCCCGTGTCTTTTTGAGGTCCTAGTGAGCCGCCCCGAAGTATGGGGTTGTATATATTTTCTGTAGCTCAGTAGGGTTAAGATTCGTCTACTTTGGCTTTTGAATGAAGTTATGTTTTGATGAATTGATTGCATTGATTTTCCTGCTATACTATCCCCGCCGATCTTGTTGTCTAGGAGAATTGCACGTTCCGCATGCACCGTAATTTCGTAGGTCGATAGCTACCTAGGACGCTATCCTTCATGACCTGTGGCGAGTAAGGTAGGGATGTCGCGAGCTCGAGAGTCGGGGCATGACAAAGTGGGCCTCGTCTGCTTCGGCTACGCATATGAGAATAAATACCGTTCGGATCTAAAGCTCATTTCGGTGATTTGAATATAATTTGGTTGGGGAAGGTTGAGTATGATCCAATTAGGACAAAAAAAAAAAAGAAAATGTGTCAATATGGTCCAAACAAATATGTGATCGACGGACCTGGCCCGACCTATTAGAAAGGCACGATTTCGGCAATTGGAAGTCATTTTCCGGCAATATTTTCACCCTAATCCAAACCCCTCCCCGACCAATCTAAGAAAATGGAGGAACTATGGGCTTACCTTTGATCCAATTGTTAGAAAAAGTGGAGACTAAGCACGGCTAAACCGGCCTTTCCTCGCCTAATCACGGATGTGGCCTCACCAACACAGTACCCCGTCCTCAATCACTTCTATCACGGGAAAAACTCACACGATCATGCGGTGCATCTAGAGCCCTCCCTCTCCCTTCTTGCCATTGATGTGAAGTAGGATCTGGAACGGCGACCAACCTTTTTTCCTCTTCCTGTTCCAAATTCGGAACAAAAAGATAATCTTAGTAACTCGTCATTCAAGCGATGTGAAGCCATGGAAGTATGGAGTTCTCCTTCACAGGGAGCAACTTAAAATTGTTGCTCAAACTTGAGAATTAGCACGGACACGGTCAGATATTTTGCTGCAAAAACTATGTAAGTAATGCTTCCAATTAATGTTGACAAAAGAAGAATGCATGCTCCTTTATCTTATCTTTAATTTCATAATCAAGATGTACTTATTTTCGAAATTCAGATTTTCACTTTGGGCTCAAACTCGAGACATATTTTCAACGATTACTCCAATCCTTATTTTCATGAACCGTACAATTTATCCATCTAAATGAAGCCCTCAAATGAGTCCTTTGGGGCAAAAAATTTAGGTACCAACGTCACTCTACAAATTAGGTTAATGGCACAAAATCCCGTGAGCAACCTGCTACAAGCTCAAAACACTACAGTTCAAAGAAGTCACCGGTTATGGCACAAGACTTGTATCCATCCAATGCAATCCGCCTAGCAACAGCAGAGACATCAACTACTCTTCCCTATATAGACCTTTTGATCTTTGAAACAATTAGAACAAACACTTCCCTAAGGATATACATTATATTAGATTCAGCAGAACTTACTATCTCAAAATTTTAGAGTATGAAGCATTGGCGTGATTAGTTGGGTTAAGAGAGGAAACAGAGGTCTATCCGGTAAATATCACGGAGCGACTTGGAAGACCATGGCCATTCAACAAGAATCCACATAATTTTGGATCAATGCACTCTCCGCATCACGGTTCATAAAGAAGGAGAGGAGAAAGAAAAGTTCCTCAACCATGTCGGTTGCATGATGCGAAACTTGTTTTTGATAGTGATTTTGAATTTCAATTGAAGGTGCGGACATTCGAAAGTTTCTAGTAAAGACGGAAAAAGGGGAAAAGCAAAAGTCGGTGGAATCGAAATCACCTAGCTCTCTTCTCCGAGAATCACTTCCTCGGCAAGTTGTGACCGATTCAACAGGTATGTTTCACAAGCCAACACTCATGATAGGTTGGTGTTGAGTGGATCCCATAGTCTCGCCATAGTTAAGACCATCTTCTCTTCTTTCTTAAAGTTGATCGGCTTTCCTCTGCATCTGTTTCACTAGGACTATATTCTTCTTCGGTTTCTATTGAGTTGTCTTCTTCTAAGTCTGTCCTCGGGCATCCATTCGGCTGATGGTGCCGGAGCACAACCCTCGGATCATCTTTACGTTGCTCGCATATTGGGCGGAATCCACACTTTTCAAAGGTTCCTTCCGATGGACTGAGGCAAATTTCGAATTGGTTTCGACGTTTGGATGTCACATTCAGCATACTTCGCGGGAAATATAGAAGGCGTACATGATCCGATTCCAATGAATAGAAGTGTTTCCGTTGCCAAATGACCCTTTGGCCATTAATGATAGTTGGATCTCACATGAATCATTGACCACTTTTCCTTTCTCCACGCCAAGAACGACACAGAGTGCTAGTCCTTTGAACTTGTGAGACAAGTTTTTGGGAACCACAAAAGATGAGCAGCCTTTTTCACAGGGGAGAAACCATTCTGGCATCTCTCCTCCAATTAGGAGAATTTCAACACTACCCATCTTCGGGAGTCCCTGTCATACAGGTGGTAGGCATATCAAGCATTAATATATTTTTTTGGGTGTGTGCGCGCGAGTGAGAGAGAGAGAGAGAGGGAGAGACCTCGAGTAATGACGCATCAGCCACTTTGACTCCTTTGCGGGATAATTCACAACATGAAGACAAGTCAACTTCAAGCTGGTAGGAGGAGAGACTCGACAAATCTGGGAGTTTTTGCGGTGATTCGCAACCATTTGCTCTTAGGGTACGCATATTTGATGGAAGCCGAGGAATTTCTTGTAGTTCTTTGGCATCTCGTCACTTCCAACCAACTTAAACAATCGTACTTGTCGATGCATGTTGGTAGATAAGTGAACTTGTTATCCGAAAGACATAGGATTTCCAATTTGGGAAAACTAGAAGAACTCTCAAGGAAATCTATTTCCGATAGATTGCAGCCATTAAGTTCTAGCCAGTATAGATTTGAGAATCCCGGATGGTCATCGGGGTCGGTTGAATCCGCCAAGTTCTTTGGAAACAAGACGAAATTCGAGCAGCCATGAAGATTCGGGGACTCAAGATTGTGCAACTTATAAATGCTCGACGGAAGCCCTGCGAGGTTTTCGCGATATTGTAAACCTATCACCTTCACGAGAGACAAGATTTTCAATTGATGCGGGGAGTTCTTTGATGGCGGTCCTTTCTAGATCAAGTTTTTCTAGATGTTCCATCTTTCCCGGAATATCAGGAAACTTCTCAAGTTTAGAGCAACCAGAGAGACTGAGGGTTTGAAGAGATTTTGTCATGAGTGGATTGGGAAAGATACTAAGATTAGAGCACACTTCCAGCGAGAAAAACCTTAACTTGTTAAGATATCCGACCGATTGATGAACCTCCACCAAGCTTTTGCACCCATCAAGATTCAAGCTCTCCGGATTTGGAGCCTACGAAAGGTCGGGAACGCTAGCGAGGGACTTGCATTCACCGAAATTTATGGACTTCAACTTTCTAAAATTCTGCAAAAACATACCGGTGCAGTCATTAAGCTCCGCAAAAACTTATAGCTATAAAAATGGAAAGCTATTCATCACAAGGGCTTACCTTAAGCTGGCCACCTAATTGTTTGATACGACTTACGTGAACATCAAGTCGTGCAAGCTTCTTAGGACCAGAGCCAAATTCTAGATTTGGCGCATTGGGCCATTTAAGCCATCTTAGCTCGTTAGGGAGACGTACGGGACCTTGTGAAGAGATATGCACTTCGGGCAAAATGAGCATTCTCAATCTTTTCATGTTTGTGAAAGCATCGGGGCTGATAGTTATGTCTTCTGACTTTGGGAAGTCCAATACTATGGCCTTTATTGCATTCGTTCCCTATTCATAATGGAGCAAATGCGGTGGTCACAAAAAATTTCAGTGAGATTTACATTGATTGTTCATATCAGAGTAATCTAAAATGTGTGATATAGCAAACTTTACATAAACAAAATTTATCGTGTCTTCACATAGAATTTCCACGACATCTTCAAAAATCCATAATCTACTGCGTTTCCCAGGATCATCGGGGCATTCTTGATTAACAACATCCTTACCCATCAACCGAATTAAATCATGCATTTGCGGGGTCCCATGCTCTTTTATTATCAAGGAGCGCTCGATGAGAACTTCTATTCCTATAGTTGTAGCAAAATCACAGCTATCAAGAACTTCTGTGACGTGTTCTATACTTTTCCCCTTGAAGAAGCATGCAATGTCAAGGAAAATCTCCCTTTCGTTGCTATCCAATCCATCGAAGCTTATCTTGAGAATTCGATTGATAGTTTGGTCGGGACTTCTGGAGAGTTTATGCAGTGTACTTTCCCATGCGGGCTCCTCTCTTCCACATAAGAACGAGCCCAACACTTCAAGGGCTAATGGCGGGCCATTAGCATAACGCACTGCTCTATTTATGAGATCCCCTGTTATCTCAACTTTCTCAACTTTCTTGCTACTTCGAAAGGCATGCCGACCAAAAAGGTCTCGTGCTTCATTGTCATCTAAAGTTTCAACTTTATACACAAAATTTATGCCATGAGAAGTTAGCACATGTTTATCTCTTGATGTAACAATGATTCTACTTCCTTTGCCAAACCAATGGGCTTCTCCAGCTAACGCATTCGGTTGATCCAGGTGGTCAATATCATCAAGAACCAGGAGAACCTTTTTGCAACAAAGTCTTTCTTGTATCAAATTGATTCCTCCATCAACACTATATACTGTTAAATCTCCTCGAGATAGTATCTCATATAGAAGTTTTTCTTGCAAAGCAACCAGACCATTGCTTTTGTCCGGACTTTCTCTAACTCGCGCCAAAAAACTACAACCCTGAAATTGACTCTCAATAGCATTATATATGGCTTTAGCAATTGTTGTCTTCCCTATTCCTCCAAGTCCCCATAGACCTATCATGAGAACATCTTCATCACCCCACTTCTTTTGTAACAACCATTTCAGTTTTTGGACTCGGGAATCTATTCCGACCGGATACTTGGCGACATGTAAGGGTGCACGCACTAGATGAATTGATAATTCCTTCACGATGCATTGTATGAGCTTCGCTTCATCTCCGATAAGCACTCGAAAGAAAGAGAAACGTGTTTTAGCATTTCAAAGCCGGGGAAGGATTTCAACCACGGATAAGGAAAATCTCACAAGAATATTAGCTAATGATGAGATGAAAAGAAAAAAAGACAATTGGGTGAACCTTTTGGACCCGAGTATGTCCTTAAAAGTCTTAACGGAAAGCTTGAAGGTAAAAGCCTACCCCAAGACATTCTCAATTTTAGATATGGTTGGATCTCCGGTGGGCACTGTGGGACATATCCCACAGTCCGTCGGATGGGACAATACATGTGTCCAGGGTGCGGGCAAAGTAAGCGCACACCCTTCTAATTCATGTGTGCAAGTAGCAAGGGGAGCGTAAAAAACAAGATACAAAAAAGCGTGAGATTGAGTCTAGTTAAAAGAGATATTATAGCGTTTATCAAAACGAAAAACAGGCTTACCCCTCAAGGAAATCCCACCCGGACAGGCTACCGGCGTCGCAGAGCGCCTTCTTCCATCTCTTCACTTCCTGCGAATCCTTCCCGAATTTGGACTCATGTTCAGCCATAGCTTCTCTATAAGTCCCTCTCGGTGTTCTCACTTCTCTGGGTTCGACTTTGTAAAACACGGGAAAGACCTTGAGGTCTCTTTGCTCCTTGCACTCCATAATTCTGGCCAACTCTTCCAAGCACCACCGCGAGGAAGCATAGTTCTTGGAGAAAACGATGATCGCAGCACGCGACCCCTCGATCGCCTTCTTAAGTGCCGGCGATATTTGCTCTCCTTTCCTGAGCTCCTCCCTGTCTACAAAAGTGTGTAATCCTCTTTGTTCCAGACCGGCATAGAGATGACCAAGGAAGCCCTTGCGGACATCCGTGCCTCTGAAGCTCAGGAACACATGGTAATACCTTTTCAGATTTGAAGAGGAAGAAGAAGAAGAAGAAGAAGAAGAAGCCATCGAAAGAGCTAATGGTTGATATCCTTCCGCAGATTGTTTACTCTCTGATCGGGGTTCCCAACTCTAGCTCTCATGTACGTATTTATTTGTTCTTGGACTTAAAAGACTTTCTGGAATCACGTGGGCCATTTGGTGGATGCCATCTCACTTCCCTTTGGCCTTAATTACTTTTTGTTTCTTTTCGTGTTTCTCTTTCGCGGGGTGTAATTGGATTTTTCCTGGAAATTTCGGTAGAGCTGGAATACTGGTGATTTTGTTGGGATGAGTCTTGCTGCTGTGCGAACACCAGGTATCTGTGGTGCCCTCGTGTTCAAAACGTTTCGGAAAAGGTGAAGACCAATGATAACATCTTCTTGATAGATTTTGGACCAAAGGAAAATATTAATCTTGTCGGGGACGAAGACAATCTCAACTATATATACGCACACACCATTCTTTGCGTGTTTCGCATAAAACACTCATCGATGCGTGTTTTGTATAAAGCACTCATTGATTAAAAAATTGTGTGGTAAAAAAAAACTAAGCGTATAATCAGACTATTATGATAGTAGCTCACAAGACTAAATTAGCACGATTAAAAGGTCTAGAATTAAATTGGCGCCAATGCAAGTGTTTGAAGACTTTTCTAACAATTTTTTCGAAGGAAGCTATCATCCCGACAGTTTTATAGTACTATCGGTTATTTCTGATCACACGATATTCCAATCGATGAGTGCTTTTACGATAGATTATACCGCTCCCGACAATCTTGTCGGTGAAGCATTTCCCTTTTCTGAATATTTATATTCCCTACCATTTATAAAATTGCAAAAAAAGGAAAAGACCAACGATAGCATCTTCTAGATACTAGAGTACGGATCGAATGTCACGATAAAATTATATGGAGCTTTTCCAGCATCTTCTGGCTCATGAATTACTACTGCGAATGTGAAATCATATTGCGCACATATATATATATATATATATATTATCAAATATATCTCGAGTTTAAATGATTTACCGTCGATTTGTTAAATCGGCTTGTTGAAAGAAAAATCCTTTTAATTGGCGGGCAGTGGACGACTTCTGGCGCTACAAGACGAAAAAGAGGGGCACACCTGTTTTATTGTATTTCTATAAGCGGATTGTGGGGATCTCTTTCTGATGTGAAAAAGAAAAGCTTGTGGGGCCCCCGAAGAAATTACAGGAAAGAAAATAAAGAAGGCATTTTGTTCTCTGCTGGTTTTCTTCCCCGACACGCCTGCTGCAGCCGCGTGACACGCAGACCGTGCTCTGCTCGGTGTGACTCCAAGAAAGAGACGAACAACGAAGAAAGCCTAAGTCGCAATGACGCGATTTCATTTTTTTTATATATATTTTAATTATTTATTTATAAACACTTTGTGTTTGGATATAATTTAAGTATAGATTTTCAATTATATTATATTATTCTTGCTAGCTCTCTCCGTAAATATAGGTATCGACATTCGAATCGAACCACGTAAATTTTCAGTATCCTTTACCGTTCCTCATTTATTTCTCTGAATTTTTCACATTGACTTAATTTGTAAGACCATGTTATTCCACGTTAATATTACAACACACACACACACACATACACGTACACGTACACGTACTTGGCTAATAAGATCTAATGGCCCGATTGAGGTTCGTTGATGTGATAAGTAATTGAAATACTTGCTAGTCATTGGTTGATGTTCCATTCGTTTATTAAAAATTATCCACGTTAGCGTTAATCAGTCAAAATTAATCTGGAGGACTGAGTTAATATAAATATAATAAATTTAAGATTGAATTAGTAAAAATATAATAAATTTAAGATTTTATTTCTGACAGTTTTTCTTTCATTTATCGTCATTGTATTCTTTATCTATCACGTGATGTTCGTACTCGTTTGCGGAATTTGAGGTTCACCTCTTATCGTTTCATACCTAGCGCCAGCGGGGCTGCGACTTTTCCTAAAATCCTAATGAGTACACGTGGGCCCATGCCTCCATCGTCATTTATGGACCGACCTCTTCCCACTCCTATCAGCGGGGGGCGACCGACAATTGCGGAGCAGATAAGCTCGCGAAAGCAAAAGACGCTGGAAGGATTTAACTCATCTAATATTAAAATACTAAGATTGCGCATGATAAATACTGTTCTGAAAAATTGATTCCAATTAAAATAATTTTTTGTGATTTTATTTTTGAATGAGTTTTAGAGAATCGGAACACGCATGATAACCGCCCGAAATTTATGTTCTTGAAATAAAAATGCGTTTGATAACCGCACAAAATTTCTGTTTTGAAAAACTGTTTCTCTTCCTAATTTTTTTTCCTTTAAGTCAAATGACTATGTAGTTATTTTGTAAAATTTCATCCTAAATTGAAGACTAATTTTCAATGCATACTAAAATAATTTAAAATGCATTATTTTTTTAGCATGTCTTAAATGAAACACAAATTTTAATACATAATTTTTTAAGTTCGACTAAAGCATGGGACAGTTCGCATATCAAAAACTCATTTTTTTTCTTTAAATATTACATTGCCCAAAATACATATAAACATAGCAGCCGAATAATCAAATTATTCATTGACCAAAAAAAAAATTATCCTTCCTAATATGAAGTACAAGTCCTTTACTATCATTTTACAACTTCTGTCCTAAATCCAAATGGGTGTTTCACTCCGGCTCCACGTGCAGCCGGTCACATTTTGTGATGCACAACTACAAGTATATATGTTATCATCCGCATATTGGATGCCCTCATCTTCTGCGATATTTTTTACAGAAGAGTGAAATCTAGGAAATTTAGGCCCAAATTTATGAAAATGAGATTAAACTAGCCTAATCAAGCTTATTTTATTTTTAGGGATTTTCTAATTTCTTTGTGATTTCTTAAAAATTTTCCATTTTTTTTGGAAATTTTTTATTTTTATTTTATATTATTTTTATTAGGTTGAGGGGAAAATTGTGAGAGAACCGAAAGGAAAAAGTGAGAGATGTGAAATTTTATTTTGTTTCGTGATTATCAAAAGTGATTCTTTTTTTTAGAACCAACTTTCTTTTATTCTAGATTTTGCTCTAAAACTGATTATCTAAAACCGATTTTGGGAAAGCAATTAGAATTAAAATTATTTACGTTACCAAACAAGATTTTCATCTTTTTTTTTTTTTAGGGAACAGAATCAAAGAACTAGAATGGTTCTTATGCGGGCCCTAAATGATTCGATCGATCTCCTCGATACTTTTCTTGCCGTGATTCGATCGATCCGATCGAATCACATCACTCGAGGAGAGACCCGACCCTAAAATTCGTGAAGGATGAGATAGACCCCTAGAAAGCAAATGAACCAAGAGGGAACTATGAATTGTTCATGCAATCATGGCTGGTTAAATGAAATAAAGATTCCGAATATAGCTTCCCACTATGGCACAATCGTCATTGTGGCACTAAAAATTTCAAACTATACCCATTGTGACATAGTTACATTCCGCAACAATTCCATCCAAAATAGTTGTAAAAAAGCTAACTTGGATCCAATGTGGCATTTTTGACAACAAGTGGCTCTAATGTGGCGCCAAGCGAACGTCATATTGAAAAAAAAAATGAAAAAAGAAAACAATTACACTGTTTATTGTCTTCTTTAGTACTTCGTGAAAAACTGTTCTTCGCATTCGTCGTCTTCATTAGCTTGGCTAAACTCCTTGATGATATTGCTTCATTGCCCATTGCCATCTAGATCTCCATCGATGCTTGCCCAACCATACACAAGAACTTCTAAAAAACATTCACTTAAATGCCACAACTTTTAATATATCATTTATGTGAGAAAGTTTGTTAAAAAAGTTCACTCAAGTGCCAAAAATCTAATGTAACATAGAACTTGTGGTGAACATTTTTAAAAAGCTATGTCACTCAAGTGATCAATTAAAACGCTATGTCGTGCTCAAGTGAACGGAATTTTTTTTTTGTGACTTCAAGTGATCGAAGAAAAAAAGTTATGGCACTCAAATAGCCGAAGAAAAAGAGATAGGGCACTCAAAGGGAACGTCATACGAAAGTTATGACACTTGGTATACATTTATTCTTGATGTATAATCAATATATTCCGATTTTCTCGGAGTTTTGCTTGAAATTGCACAATTCTTTTAAAATAATTTGATTTATTTCCGAGAAAAGTCAATCTTATCTTTAATATTTTGTACTTTGTTTCAGCCATGACACGTTAGTCTATGTTACGAAGCAATCTAAATGGGCTTACAACTTCTTAGGTCATATGAAACTGGACCATCAGAAATAATAATATGACGTGGATATTTTCATCTGCTAAAATAAAGACACTAGGACTTGAATAAATGTGCAATTAAACTATCCCCCCCAAACCCCAAAATAGATTTAAACCCGACTAAGTGGGCCTCGTCTGCTTCGGCCAGGCACATGAGAATAGATACCGTACTGATCTAATTTTTAATTACTCTATTATATTTGAAATAAAGCTCATTTTGATAGATTTGAATATAGTTTGGTTGGGCTGGGTTGCGTATGAGCCAATTAGGACAAAAAATCGAAAATGGATCAATCTGGTCCAAACAAATATGTAATTGACGGAACTGACCCGACCCATTTGTCACCACCCATTAGAAAGGCACGATTTCGATAGCCGGAAGTCATTTTCCAGCAATATCTTCACCCGAATCCAACCCCCTCCCTGACCAATCTAAGAAAATGGAGGAACTATGGGCTTACATTTGATCCAATTGTGAGAAAAAGTGCTGACCAAGCAAGGCTATCTGGCCTTTCCTCTCCTAAACACAGATGTGGCCTCAACATCACAATACCCGGTCCTCAGTCACCTCTATCACCGGAAAATCTCACCTGATCATATGGTGAATCTAGAGCCCTCCCTCTCCCCTTCTTGCGATTGATGTGCGGTAGGAACCGGACCGGCGGCCAACCTCTTTTTCCTCCTCCTGATCCGAATCCGGAACAGAAAGCTAATCCTAGTAACATGTCATTCAAGCAGTGTGAAGCTACTAAATTATGGGGTTCTCCTCACCAGGGAGCAAGTTGAAACTACTGCTGAAACTTGAGAATTAACACAGACATGGTCAGACACTTTCGCTGCAAAAACTATGTAAGTAATGTGTCCAGATAATCTTAACTGGGAAGGAATGGGGCTTTGTAATAATGCGGTTCAATCGTAAACTTCCATTCTATACACTTTCATGTTTGTTTACTTTGCCTAGTGGCGACCCTCTCGACGTGAAACTTGGAGAGCTAATAGATTGTTAGGCGGCCACAAAGAGTCCTCTCGCAAGGGGCCACTTATGCTTCGCACGGAATCTTTCAAGCCCGACCAACCACTTAGATTTTCGTTTGTTAGTGATTGAATGAGACTATGAGTTGCCACTAATTTTCTACCAGGCTAGTATAAAACCTTGTTGCTCTCCTCTGCGGTCCGGAGAATTGGATACGGGAACTAGGTTACATTACATTAAACAAATCAATATGGCCAGGCACAAGTATAAAACCTTGTTGCTCTATTCTAGGACAAATCCCCGTGACGTGCAAAATTAATATAATCCCTATTTTTGTGAACCGTACGATTTATCAATCTAAATCAAATGCTCGAATGAGTCGTTTTGGGGTAAAAAAGTTAGACATCAACATCCCTCTATAAGTTTTGTTAATGGCACAAAAACCGGTGAGCAACCTGCTACAAGCTCAAAAGATTACAAATCAAAGAAGCCGCCAATTATGACACAACACTCTATATCCATCCAATGCAATCTGGCTTGCAACAGCAGAACCATCAACTAATCTTCACTGTATAGATTATATTAGATTCATCAAAACTTACTATCTCAATATTTTTGACTATGAAACATTGGCATCATTCATTGGATTAAGAGAGGTAATGCATCCTGCATCACAAATCATAAAGGAGAGGAAAAAGAAAAGTTCCTCGACCATGTCAGTAGCATGGTGCGAAATCTGTATTTAGTAGTGATTTTGAATTTTAATTGAAAGTGCAGACATTTGACAATTTCTCGTAGAGCCGAAAAAGGGGAAAACCAAAAGGCGCTGGAATCGAAATCACCCTATTCGGTTCCCCTAGAATCAATTCCTCAGCAAGTTGTGACCGGGCATGCTGGCAAGCCAACACTCATGATAGTTTCACCAAATCACCCTATTCGGACAAGTCGACTTCAAGGTAGTCCGAGGAGAGACTCGACAAATCTGGGGTTTTTTTTCGGGGATTTGCAACCATTTGCTCTTAGGGTGCGCATATTTGGTGGAAGCAGAGGAATCTCTTGTAGTTGCTGGCATTTCTCCACATCCAACCAATCTAAAGCATGGTATTTGTTGATCGATGTTGGTAGATGAGTAAACTTGTTTTCCGAAAGATAATTTGGGAAAACTAGAAGAGCTCTCAAGGAAGTCTACTTCTGATAGATTGCAGCCATTAAGTCCTGGATTGTATAAATTTGGAAATCCTAAATGGCCATCATCGGTTGAATCCTCCATGTTCTTTGGAAACATGACGAAATTCGAACAGCCTTGAACATTTAGAGACTCGAGATTGTGCAACTTATAAATGCTCGATGGAAGCCTTGTGAGGTTTTCGCAATATTCTAAACTCATCACCTTTATAGAGACAAGATTTTCAATTGATGTCGGGAGTTCTCTAATAGCCGTCCTTTGCGGATCAAGTCTTTCTAGATGTTCCATCTTTCCTAGAATATTAGGGAACTTCTCAAGTTTAGAGCAACCAGAGAGATTAAGGGTTTGAAGAGATCTTGTCTTGAGTTTGTTGGGAAAGATACTCAGATTGGAGCACAATTCTAGAGACAAAAATTTTAACTTGTCAAGATATCCAACGGATTGGTGAACCTCCACTAAGCTTTCGCACCCATAAAGATTCAAGCTCTCTAGATTTGGAACCAATGAAAGGTCAGGAACACTAGCCAAGGACTCACATTTACTAAAATTGATGAACTTCAACTTTCTAAAATTCTGCAAAGACATAACCAGTGCAGTCATTAAGCTCTGCAAATACTTATAGCTATAAAAGGGAAAGCTAATCCTCACAAGGGCTTACCGTAAATTTGCCTCCAAGTTATTTGATACGGCTTTTCTGGACATCAATTCCAACGAGTTTCTTTGGACCAGAGCCAAATTCTAGATCCGGGGCATTGGGCCATTGAAGCCATCTTAGCTTGTTAGGTAGACGTATAGGACATTGTGAAGAGATATGTACTTCAAGCAAAACGAGCATTCTCAACCTTTTCATGTTTGTAAAAGCATGAGGGTTAATAGTTATCTCTTCTGGTTCGGGCAAGTACAATACTATGGCCTTTACTGCATTTGTTCCCTATCCATAAGAAAGCAAATTCAGTGGTCACAGAAAACTTTCATAACCACCAGCAGATTGGGGCATCGTATGAGCGTTCCTTAATCTTTGGGGTCAGAGATTTGAGTGCTACACAAAAGAGGGGCCGCGGTTATTTTTGGGACTATATAGAACATATGAGAGCCGTTCAAGAAAGCTGAGAATCTCCATTGGTTGCTCCTGATGTAACATGTGGCATCCCGTCTTTCATGAGAATTTTGGAGGATTGAGGTTGTCTGAGTTGACTTGGTCCTTCTCTTCCCTTTCTTGCCTAAGAATACTCGTTGACTTACCACATCCATTAACTGCATAACCCTAACTACAAAATTAACTGCGTTGCATTTTCATGAGACGCTAGTGAGAATCCAGCGTGTGTTAAATGCGTATGTTGGGAATTTTGATCGACCAATCTTTTTTGTGATTGATGAACACATAATCGGAATGTAACAGGTACAACGATATCATTAGAACAAAAAAACTGGAACCGCGGAATTGTCTCTCAATAGCATTATATATAGCTTTAGCAATCGTTGTCTTCCCTATGCCTCCAAGTCCCCATAGACCTATCATGAGAACATCATCATCATCCGACTCTTTTTGTGACAATGATATCAGTTCTTGAACTCGGGATTCTATTCCGAATGGATACTTAGCGACATGTAAGGGTGTCCGCTCTAGATAAATTGATAATTCCTTTACAATGCTTTGAATGAGCTGAGCCTCATCTCTGATCAGCACTCAAAAGAATGAGAAACGTGTTTTAGCATTTCAAAGCCACGGCAGGAATTTAACTTCTAATGTCATAAGGAAAATCTCACAAGTAGATTAGCTAATGATGAGATGAAAAGAAATAACGCATTCGGGTGAACCTGCGCCAACATCTGGGCAAGGAAAGTTACAAAGAACCTGCACCTGAAGAGAGTGATGACTCGGGTACTATGAACCACACTTTTAACTAATTTAACTATTGCATCTCCCTTCTAGTTCATGCATGCAACTAGCAAGAGGAGGCCCAAAAACAAGATTAAAAAGAAGCATGAGATTGAGACCAGTTAAAATAGAGATCATAGCTTTTGTCAAAACCAGAACAAGACATGCTTACCCCTCTTGGAAATCCCACCCAGACAAGCCACCTGCCTCCAAGAGAGCCTTCTTCCATCTCTTCACTCCCTCCGAATCCTTCCCGAACTTAAACTCGTGCTTAAGCATAGACTCTTTGTAGCTTTCTCTTGGTGTTCTCACTTCTCTGGGTTGCACTTTATAAAACACCGGAAAGACCTTGAGGTCTCTTTGCTCCTTGCACTCCATTATCTTCGCCAGCTCTTCCAAGCACCACGTCGAAGAAGCGTAGTCCTTGCAGAAAACGATGATTGCAACGCGTGACTCTTCGATCACTTTCATGAGGTTCAGCGATATTTGCTCACCTTTCCGGAGCTCCTCGCTATCGAGGAAACTGTGTATTCCTTTCTGGTCCAAAGCTGTGTAGAGATGGCCGAGGAAGTTGTTGCGCACGTCCGTGCCTCTGAAACTCATGAACGCATGATAATACCTTCTCAGATTCGAAGAAGCAGCCATTACAACAGCTGATGGTTGATGTGCTCCCGCAGAATGTTTGCTATCTGACCAGAGTTCCGACCTCCAGCGCTCATGTATATTATCAGTCTGGACTTCGATTTTCTCGAATCACGTGGCTCACATTCTCCCAACTAGTATCTTTTTTCTTTTTTCGAGTTTAGGAGCCCCATACACGATCTCGGGCTCTCTGACCAGAAAAAACGCAAAAAAGCCCAGACTGGCTCAAATCTTAAGGACCTTAATTACTTGATAATGCACCCACTTGCAAAAAAGATGTCTAGAGAAGAAACCGATCTATGTTATAGTACTATTGTAGTACGTTAATGCTCCATGGACAGCTTTATAGAAGTGGACGCCCATTTGATGGTACCTCACTTCTATTTTCTCTTTAATTTTTGTTTTTATTCTTCATTTACAAGAAATAACTCACTATTAATAACAAATAGTTCATCAGTCACGTGTATACCACTCCACCAAACTTTAATGTCAAAATAGTAAACGATTCGATAGATCTCATCCACACTTTAAGAGCTCGATTTTTCAATGATTAACACTATCAAGAACCGACCCCAAAACGCGTGAAGGATTTGGTGGATCCCCGGAAGTAAGTGAACAGAGAGGGGAGCTTCATGATTCAATGCGTGCCATTTGCGTTGCAGTGCTTGACTTTGACTTGTTCATTTAAATGAAATAAAGACTCCGAACATAGCTCCCAAATATCATTAACTCATTGGTGATACAGTAAAGGAAAAAGAAAAACCATAAAAAAACCTTAATTATGCCCAATTTGGCACATTTAACCTTATTTTTTTGTGACATTAAAACTCTAAACTATACCCATTATGATACATTTATCTTCCATTACATTAAAAAGATGATGCGGATCCAACGTAGCGCTTTTGAGGACAAGTGGCTCTAACGTGGCACGACACGAGCACCATCTTGGAAAAAAAAATCAAAAAAAGAAAAAAATTGCACTGTTCATCATCTTCTTCAATAATTTGTGAAAAATTGCTCATTGCATTGATCGTCTTCAATCACTTGGCTAAACTCCTCTAATGCTCTTGCTTTGTTGCCCATTCCTACCTAGACCTCCGTCGGTTCTTTCCCAACCATCCACGAGTTCCATAATTTCTAGCAAACGTTTACTTAAGTGCCATAATTTTCAATCGATTACTTAGGTGCAAATTTTTTTTAAGAACTCAAGTGCCAAATATTTGACGTGGCATCGCATTTGTGGTGAACAATTTTTAAAAGTTATACCACTCAAGAGATCGATTAGAATGTTATACGACACTTAATTGAACAGAAAAAAAAAGTTATGATACTCAAGTAAGTGTAGAACAAAAATTATGTCACTCTAGTGATTGAAAAAAAAATATGACATTCAAGAGAGCGCCATCGAATGTTACGATACTTGTGGTATTTTTACCCCTCATGTATAAATAATATATTTAGAGTGTACGACAGTTTTGCATTAAATTGCAGAATTTTTTAAATAATTTCACTCATTTAATAAAAGTTAATCTTATCTTTAATATTTTGTATTTTGTTGCATCCGCTGACACATTAATCTACGTTGCGAAACAATCTAAATGGGTTTACAATTTCTTGGATCGTATATGAAACTAGACCATCAGAAATAATGTCATGGGTTCCTACCAATCTAAGAAAATGGATTACCTTTGATCAAATTGTGAGAAAGAGTGGAGCCACTAAGCACGGCTAACTGGCATTTCCTCACCTAAATCACAGATGTGGCCTCACCATCAATGCCCGTCCCTCAATAACCTAGCGCCTTAATCTGCGATCTCTCTTCGCCATTCACGCCCACCTCCTCATCTCACCTCTCGCCCATGCACTCTCGGCCTCCGACGACAAGCCGATTGCTTGCCAGATCATCGACCTGATCGTCCTTCTGTTGGATTCCGGGGTCGGATCGGCATTGGCTGGTGAGTTCGCGGCTAGGGCTTCGGGCCTGCTGTGTTCTCGCGCCCTGGGGTGGAGTCGACGCCAGGTTTATGTGGTAAGCACGACTTGGCGAATTTGATGTTGTTACTGTTCCGGTTCTTTTGGCTTGTGATGAGAAAACGACGGAGAGGGATGTTGATTGTCCAACTCAGTTCTGATTCACAAAATTTTGGTTTGTTCTTTTCTCGTGAGACCATTCACTTGTGTTCCTGCTCGCATCTCTGTCCTCTCCGTTTCCTCTGTGTTTGTGTGTGAACGCGTGGGCGGCGTCAGTGTTTGAAATTTTGATTCCTTCTGTCTGCGATGAACTCATTTTGCTCCTTTTCCGAAAGATAAGGTGGTTTCAATTAAGGAGTTGTGCATTGGGCAATAGAATTTCACATAAAAAATTGTCCGTACATGTTCTTTAATTTGAAGTTGAGATAATCTAGTAGCTGTTTAAGTTGAAGCTTGTGATCTGATGCAGTGCTTCAATTAAAGTCTTATGAATCTGACATGGGCCTTGAATCTTTGCAGGCTGACTGCCAAATTGTCTGCCTAGTAGTGATGCTGTCTGCTTTCGCGTCCTGATGCTTGTCCTTCCTGCCTAAAATTAGGGAATGGTTTGACCTTGGCTTTTCATGTGCCTATCTTTTAAAGGAAACTAAGTCCATATGACTTTGTTGATGGTGTGATTTTAGGTACTAGCAGTCCAATTCGTGTTACTCCAAATTGTTGTCTGACATGATGTCTTTGGTGTTTATTTTATCTATTTCTTGGCGCAATGCGGTCTGGTGCTTTGATCTGTCCTTCTTGGGTGCTCTGAATACGATAATTGCTTTCTTACTGTTCTAGTATCTTCATCGAAGAATGTGGTGCTGCCATACACACTTCGCTCGACATTGTGGTCTTTTTATATTCCAATTAGTGCAGATCCTGCAAGCATTAGAGCACTGTTACGCGGATGGGTCTCTCTCTCTCTCTGCTCCTCCAACATCCGTTTCCTCTGTTTCAAGCCTATATGGAAAGATGACACATCCGAGAACAATCTGAGAAGATTACTGTAACTTATCTTTAGGTGCAAGAACGGTTTTTGCTTCTTTGTTCTACTGCCTAGTCATAAATGTTATTGCTGACATTGATGGCTCACTTTTCTTTTGTCACACTAGAATTTCTTTTTTCCTGAATTTTATAAGCTTTTTTGTCATGCTTTTGCTGGATGAACAGAGATGGTTGAATGACGGAATACATTTGCAGTCGCAACATATTGAGTTCTCTATCAGATGATCTCTTCTGCAAGTACCCACAGAGAAGTCACAGTGCAAAAGATCCGGGGGAACAGCTGAGGCTAGTTTATCTTTGTGAAGAATTTGGGACTAAGAGATTGCAAGTCAAAAGGTATATTGAATTTGAGATGGTTGATGGTAAATCAGTCATTGAGCAAGTCCAAGTTGAACAGCATGGCAGATTCAATTGTGGCTGCTGGAATTTCCGTAGATGAGAATTTCCATGTCAGTGGGAGATTGATTGTCCCCCAACAATAGAACATTTCCTTTGACAACTCTGTTCTGTAAATGTATATCGAAGAAGGATCCGTTCATCCACTTGATGTGCATTGTGTGACAAATCTGAATCTGTGGAGCACCTTATTCTCATGTGTGATTGAAGTAGAGCTGTCTCGTTTAGTTATTGTATTGAGAGTCATTGCAAATTGTGAATTGAGCCTTGTCTGAATTCATTTAAGAGTGTTTATGATATATATACCCCGATGCCAAATGTCTCCTTTGTCTGGTATTAATTTAAAGTGCATTATCTATTTGATTGTGCTTGAAAACAGGGAGTGATTGATGCATCCGGTGTAATCAAGCTCGTATTATCTAACCTAAATTCCCAACTGTTTATGTACAATAAGTCACCAACTAATTTCACATTCCTAACTCTTATTTGAATTAGCCACCAAAGTTTGTTCTTTTAAATTACTAACTTTTCTTAGAAAAGTTCTTTTATTATTTATCAAATTTATTGCCTGACCCTTTAAATTTTTTTTTTAAAAATAGACTCGAACCGAACCGACCTGACCCGACCCGTTTTGTTTTGTTTAATTCATTTTTCGGTTTGAGTTAGTGTCGGGGCGGGCAACAAACGCCCCTACCCTACCCTACCCATTATTGACACCCCTCATCACTATCGCTGGAAAGTATACGGTGATAGAGCCCTACCTCTCCCCTTCTTGCCCCTGATATGCAGTAAGATCTGGACCGGTGGTCAACCTCTTCTCCTCCTCCTGGTTTGAATCGGGAATAGAAATTTTAATCCTGGTAACTTGTTGTTCAAGCGATATGAAGCCATGAAAGTATGGAGTACTCCTCAGCAGGGAGCACCTTAAAACAGTTTCTAAAACTTGAGAATTAACGCGGACATGATCCGACGCTTCACTGCAAAAACTATGTAACATGTCCGATTGATGTTAACTGGGAGGGAACGAGGCTTTGTTATAATGCTGCTTCATTTTTTCTCATTCCCTTGTGGCTATCCTCTCGACGTGAAACTAGAGAGAGCTGACGGATTGCTAGGCAGGTGCAAATAGTGCACTCGGGAGGTGGCCCTTACATTTCGTGAGGACTCTTCCCAGCCCTATGGACAACAACTTAGAATTTTCATTTATAATTTGATTGAATGAGACTAGAGTTGCACCAATCTTTTACTAGGCCGGTTAGGAGCTTAAGTAAGCGTTAGAGCTCACTTTACCTCAGCTATCTAGAGCATTAGATCCATGGACTTGGTTACATTTCATTAAACTAATGCCCGTAAATTAGTACCTTTTTTCTTTTAGTAAATGCTAAGTTCATGCAATCTTTTCCGATATTTATTACTAAACATGCAAATATGGCCAGCAATAAGTGTGTGCAAACTGTTAAAATATGTCTTGAACGAAACCCGACTCGAGATATATATCGCAAGAAGCCACCGGTGATGTCACAAGACTTTGTACCCGCCCAATGCAATCCGAATAGCAACAGCAGAGACATTAAGTCATCTTCCCCGTATAGACCTTTTGATCTTTGAGACAATTAGATTAATACTACCTTAAAGATATAGATTATATTAGATTCAGCAAACTTACTTTCTCAAAATTTTAGAGTATGAAGCATTGGCATTATTAAATTTCACAGAGCAACTTGGAAGACCATGGCCGTTCAACAAGAATCCATATCATTTTGGATTAACGCACTCTGCATCACAAATCAAAAGGAAGGAGAGGAGAAGGAAAAGTTACTCAACCATGTCGGTAACATGATGAGAAACCAGTTTTCGAAAGTGCTTCTGAATTTCAATTGAAGATGCAGACATTTGAAAATTTCTAGTAGAGATGGAAAATGGGGAAAAGCAAACGGCATTGAAATCGAAATCACCACGTTCGCTTCTTCTAGAATCACTTCCTCAGCAAGTTGTGACCGATTCGAAAGGAATGTTTTGGCAAGCCAACACACATAATAGGTCGGTGCAAGTGGATCCCATTGAGTCGCCTTCGTCCGAGTCTTCTCTTCTTTGTCAAAGTTGATCTGCTTTCCTCTGCATCTGCTTCGCTTGAACTATATTCATCCACGGTGTCCATTGAGTCGCCTTCGTCCGAGTCCGCTTCCTCGGAAATCCAATTTGTTTCGGTCGGGTGATGGTGTCGGAGCTCAACCATGCGATCATCCTCCTGTTTCTCGCATATTAGACGGAATCCACACTTTTTAAAGCTTCCTTTCCTACCTATGACGCAAACTTGGAATTGGCTCCATTCACCTCGCATAAGTTCCTCTACTCCATCCAGCCGACCGCGTGGGAAATATTGAAGACACAGATGATCGGATTCCAGTGAACCGCAGGGACACCTTTCAAAAATCACCTCTTCGCCATTAACAAATATTTGGATAAGACAGTCATCTTTGACCTCTTCTCCTTCCTCCAGGCCAGGAACAACACAGAGTGCTAGTCCTAAAAACTTGTCATACAAGTCCTTGGGAACCCAGAAACACATGGAACCATCTTCATTGTGCAGAAAACGTTCTGGAATCTCTCCTCCAGGTAGGAACATTTTGACAATACTCTTCTTCGGGAGGCCCTATCATATCAAGCATATAAAGAGAGAGAGAGAGAGAGAGAGAGAGAGAGAGAGAGAGTCTGACCTCGAGTAATGATACATCAGCCATCTTGACCCCCTTGCGGAATAATCCACCACATGAAGACAGCTCCAAATCAAGGTCGTCGGACGAGAGACTCGACAAATCTGGGAGTTTTTGTTAAAATATATGTCTCGAGTTTGAGTTCGAACGAAATCCGACGATGTATTGTGTGGATGCTCCAGCACGTGAAAGAACGAAAAAAAGGATTGGCACATATATTTGCCGGTGGATATGTGTTCACGTGAAAGGATGAGAAAAGGGAAAAGTGCAATCTTTGACTTTGGCCAAATAATGAGGATATTTGGTTCAAAGTGGACTCCTTGAAGACAACAACAAAGAAGAAAAGATATGCTTTCTTGGTTGTTGAAAAAGTTGCATGCGGGAGTAAGAAAGTCCAAGTTTGAGACTTTGTTGTCCCTATCTTCACGGTGGAAATCTGCACACTCTTTGGTGGTGGGTTTAATATAAAATGCTTCTCAAGTTTGCTTTAGAGATGACTCTTGAAAAAGAGTCCAGGAGAGCCATTCATTGAGTGCTCTGCAAGGGTTTCATTCGTGGGTTTTTGTTCGTGGAATTACATCAAGAATTCATGTGTCGAAGCCGATTAAATCTTGAGATTAGATTTGTGTTAATTCCTTTGCGAGAATATCGCTAGGAATTGGAGGCTAAACACTGTGTGAGTTATTGGATGTAATTGGGGTTTGGGAAACACCGAGAGTGTTTGAGTGACTCGAGTGTGGTCTGTAATCTCCGTGTATCGCTCGTTCTATAGTGGAATTCGTTGCTACTCTTCCCGTGGACGTAGGTCTCTACGACCGAACCACGTACATCCGGTGTCCGATTTATTTTCTTGTTCTGTCTATTTATTGTTCGATCGCTTGTTTCCGCGCAACAATTGGTATCAGAGCCAGGCTTGTCGAGTTGAAGCGAATCGATGGCGACGGAAGAAGTAAAAGTGAAAATCGACAGATTTGAGGGGAAGGACTTTGGTTTCTGGAAGATGCAGATTGAGGATTATCTATATCGAGATGAAGCCGCACTTGCCCCTATCGGGGGAGAAACCAGAGACGATGAAGCAAGCCGATTGGGAACTGCTGGATAGACGAGCGTTGGGTGTTATTCGGCCGACGTTGGCTCGTAACGTCGCGTTTAATATCGTTAAAGAGAAGACCACTGCGGGTTTGATGAAAGCCCTGTCGGATATGTACGAGAAGCCCTCTGCGATCAACAAGGTCTATTTGATGCGGCGTCTGTTTAATTTGAAGATGAGCGAAGGTGCGTCCGTTGCTAATCATATCAATGAATTCAATGTGATCGTTAGTCAATTGAGTTCGGTTGATATTGACTTTGAAGATGAGGTATGTGCTTTGATTCTATTATCCTCATTGCACGATAGCTGGAATACTACTGTTATCGCTGTTAGTAATTCCTCCGGGTCAACAAGTTTGACGTTTGATGGTATTCGAGATTTGATTCTAAGTGAGGACATCCGTAGAAGAGAATGCGGCGAATATGTATCTACTGCTTTAGTAGGTGAAAATAGAGGAAGAACCGATACTCGTGGTAGTAGAAGTAGTATGAACTCGAATAGACACGATCGGTCTAGGACTGGTGGTCTTGTCTGTTGGAATTGTGGCAAGAGAGGGCATCTTAGAAGGAATTGCTTAAAGCTGAAAAACGAAACGGGTAAGGGAATTAGAGTTGAATCTACGAGATGATGTTGCTACAGTAGCGAGAAAATTCCGATGGTGTCAATAGTGTCTTGTCTCACATCGAGAATTCGTCATTTGACGGATGGATTATGGATTCTGGTTGTTCTTTTCATGCTACACCAAATAGAAACTGGTTTGCTACTTATCGGTGCACGGATAGTAGTAAAGTGCGGTTGGGGAACAACGCCGAATGCGATGTTGTGGGTGTTGGTGATGTTAAAATCGGGATGCATGATGGTATTGTGAGGACACCGACTGAAGTAAGACACGTTCCAGAATTGAAAAAGAACTTAATTTCCTTGGGTGCCCTAGATTCATTTGGATGCGGGTATTCTTCACAAGGTGGAGTTCTGAAGGTTGTTCGAGGTGCCTTGGTGATAATGAAAGGAATCAAGCACGGTAGCCTGTATGAACTTCAAGGTGAGACATTGACGGGTTTCGCTCCGGAGACGTCGGTATACGTTCGAGAGTCTAACAACCGCTCGAGGAAGACTTGGGTGAGTGTGTTGAAGCACAAGTTTGATGCTGTTGTCGGGAACACGCGGTCGAGAGCTTTGATCGAGGTGGAGACTGCTAAGTCGATCAAGCATGTGCGAACCGACAGTAGCATGGAGTTTTGCTCGAAGCTGGTAAATAAATTCTGCATGACAAAGGGCATAGTGAAACACCGCACTAGTGCCAGTAAACCACAACAGTTTGCGGAATTGATGAGCAGAACATTACTAGAGATGACCCGAAAAATGATCTCTAGCTGTGGTATGGCTAGAAGAGTTCTAGCGGATGCGCTTAGTATGGTGAGCTACCTGGTGAACGGATCTCCATCGATTGCGATCGGATTTCGGACTCCCGAAGAAGTGTGGTCGAGTAACGTTGCTAATTATTCTACTTTTAGAATGTTTGGTTGCCCGTGTTATTATCGAGTAAGTGATGGTAAGCTCGATGTGAGGGCAAGGTGCATATTCCATGGCTATGCATGAGGTGAGCGGGGCTATCGGTTGTGGTGCTCGAATATAAATTCACCTGTTTGCAACAGAAAAGTTACCTTTGACGAGTCTCCAGTACTTCGGGGTAGGAGTGTTCGTGGCGAGATAAATACGAGATCTAAACGGTGTTCGGCTTGAGGTGGAGTTGCAACCAGAAACTCCCGAGGTAGCGAGTACTAGCGTGATAAACGACACGGATGGTGCTTGTAGCGAGGTGGAGCCCGTAGAGCCAACGGTTGCTGTAACTGCTGATATTGATAAGGTACGTGTTCGATCTCCCGACAGATATGGATGCAACGATGATTTTGCTTTATCTGCGATTAAGGAGCTTGTGTCAGAATGTCCTTGTAGAGCGATTAAAGGTGCATGTTCGGTTGGTATTCTGATGAGGTCCACGATTACGGCGAAGTTCAAGCGCGGCTTGGACTTGGATGATATCTGTGGCGGTTGAGCCCATTTGGGCTGTTGGGAGAGTAGCAGATGATGTTTGGATTATCGGCGAAGCGATTGAGACTTGGCTCAAACGTCGAGCCAAGGTGGAGATTGTTAAAATATATGTCTCGAGTTTGAGTTCGAACGAAATCCGACGATGTATTGTGTGGATGCTCCAGCACGTGAAAGAACGAAAAAAAAGATTGGCACATATATTTGCCGGTGGATATGTGTTCACGTGAAAGGATGAGAAAAAGGAAAAGTGCAATCTTTGACTTTGGCCAAATAATGAGGATATTTGGTTCAAAGTGGACTCCTTGAAGACAACAACAAAGAAGAAAAGATATGCTTTCTTGGTTGTTGAAAAAGTTGCATGCGGGAGTAAGAAAGTCCAAGTTTGAGACTTTGTTGTCCCTATCTTCACGGTGGAAATCTGCACACTCTTTGGTGGTGGGTTTAATATAAAATGCTTCTCAAGTTTGCTTTAGAGATGACTCTTGAAAAAGAGTCCAGGAGAGCCATTCATTGAGTGCTCTGCAAGGGTTTCATTCGTGGGTTTTTGTTCGTGGAATTACATCAAGAATTCATGTGTCGAAGCCGATTAAATCTTGAGATTAGATTTGTGTTAATTCCTTTGCGAGAATATCGCTAGGAATTGGAGGCTAAACACTGTGTGAGTTATTGGATGTAATTGGGGTTTGGGAAACACCGAGAGTGTTTGAGTGACTCGAGTGTGGTCCGTAATCTCCGTGTATCGCTCGTTCTATAGTGGAATTCGTTGCTACTCTTCCCGTGGACGTAGGTCTCTACGACCGAACCACGTACATCCGGTGTCCGATTTATTTTCTTGTTCTGTCTATTTATTGTTCGATCGCTTGTTTCCGCGCAACAGTTTTTGTAGGGATTTGCAACCATTTGCTCTTAGGATACGCATACTTGATGGAAGCCGAGGAATCTCTTGTAGTTGCTGGCATTTCTCCACATCCAACCACTCTAAAGCATGGTATTTTTTTTATGGATGTTGGTAGATGAGTAAACTTGTTTTCCGAAAGATATAGTTTATGCAATTTGGGAAAACTGGAAGAGCTCTCAAGGAAGTCTACTTTTGATAGATTGCAGCCTGTGAGGTCTAGCATCTCTAGATTTGGAAATCCTAAATGGCCATCGGGGTTGGTTGACTCCTCCAAGTTCTTTGGGAACATGACCAAATTCGAGCTGCCTGTAAGATATAAATCCTCGAGATTGTGCAACTTATAAATACTCGACGGAAGCCTTGCAAGGTTTTTGCAATTGTTTAAATTCATTATCTTCACAGAGACAAGATTTTCAATTGATGTCGGGAGTTCTCTAATACCCGTCCTTCCCGGATCAAGTGCTTCTAGATGTTCCATCTTTCCTAGAATATCGGGGAACTCCTCAAGTTTAGAGCAATCCCAGAGACGTAAGGTTTGAAGAGATTTTGTCTTGAGTTTGTTGGGAAAGATACTGAGATTAGGGCACCAAGACAACAACAAAAATTTTAACTTGTCAAGATACCCGACGGATTGGTGAACCTCCACCAAGCTTTCGCACAAATGAAGATCCAAGCTCTCCAGATTTGGAACCGATGATAGGTCCGGAACACTAACCAGGGACTCGCATTCACCGAAATTTATGGACGTCAAATTTTTAGAATTCTGCAAAAACATACCAAGGTAGTCATTAAGTTCTGCAGGTAGTTATAGATATAAAAGGGAAAGCCAATCATCACAAGCGCTTACCATAATTTTGCATCCAACTTGTTTGAAACGACTTTTCTGCAAATCAAGTCTAACAAGTTTTGGACAAGAGCCAAAATCCAGGTCCGGGGCATTGGGCCATTCAAGGCATCTTAGGTCGTTAGGGAGATGTATAGGGTCATGTGAAGAGATACGAACTTCAAGCAAAATGAGCATTCTCAACCTTTTCATGCTCGTAAAAGCAAGAGGGCTAATAATTATCTCTTCTGGATCGGGCGAGTCCAATACTATAGCCTTTACTTCATTTGTTTCCTATCCATAAGAAAGCAAATTGAGCGGTCACAAAAAACTTCCATAACCGTTAAAATTAGAGTAAAACAAAAAATCGACCTGTAGAAACAGTGGCATAAGTAAAATTTACCGTTTCATCTCTTAGAATGTCCGAAACATCTTCGAAAAGCCATAATCTACTGCGCTTCCATGGATCATCGGGGCATTCCCGAATAACAATATCCTTACCCATCAACCGAATTAAATCATGCATTTGCAGGTACCCATTCTCATTTTTTATCAAGGACCGCTCGATGAGAACATCTATTCCTATAGTTGATTCAAAACCGCAGCTGTCAAGGACTTCCTCGATGTATTCTATTCTTTTCCCCTTAAAGAAGCAAGCAATATCGAGGAAAATCTTCTTTGCATCGTGGTCCAATCCATCAACACTTATCTTGAGAACTCCATTGATGTCTTGATGGGGACGTTTGGCAAACTCGCGCAGTGCACTTTCCCATGCGGGTTCCTGTCTTCCACATAAGAATGAGCCGAACACTTTGAGGGCTAACGGAAGGCTTTTCGCGTAACGCACTGCTCTATCTATGAGATCCCTTCTTATCTCAACTTTCTTGCTATTTTTGAAGGCATACCGACCAAAAAGGTCCTGTGCTTCATTATCATATAAAGTTTTAACTTCATAAACACAATTTATGCCATGAGAAGTCAGCACATGTTTATCTCTTGATGTAACAATAATTCTACTTCCTTTGCCAAACCAACGGCCTTCTCCAGCTAACGCATTCGGTTGACCCAAGTGGTCCACATCATCAAGAACCGGAAGAACCTTCTTGCAACAAAGTCTTTCCCGTATCAAAGGAATTCCTCCGTCCACAGTATATACCATCAAGTTTCCACGAGGAAAGATCTGTGATAGAAGATTTTGTTGCAAAGAAACTAGACCATTGCTTTTGTTCGAAGTTTCTCTTACTTGCTCCAAAAAACATGTACCCTGAAAATATTTCTCAATATAATAATTATATAGGGCTTTAGCAATTGTGGTCTTCCCTATGCCTCCAGGTCCCCATAGACCTACCATGCGAACACCATCATCAGCCGTCTCATTTTCTGACAATGATATCACTTCCTGAACTCGGGAATCTATTCCGACCGGATGCGAAGCGACACGTAAATGTTTAGGCTGTCGATGATTTGATAGTTCTTTTCTGATGCATCGTATGAGCTCCGCTTCATCTCTGATAAGCACTCAAAAGAAAGGGAAATATGTTTTAACATGTCAAAGCCGTGGCAGGAATTAGACCTCTAACGTCATGAGGAAAATCTTACAAGAGGATAAGCTAATAATGAGATGAAAAGAAATGCCACATTTGGGTGGACGTGCGCCTAAGATCTGTACAAGGAAAATTGCGAAGAACCTGCGCCTCAAGACAAAGATAACTCGAGTACTATGAACCACACTTCTTTATCTACGACAGCAAAAATGTCTCATTATCTACGACAGCAAGATTAAGTCTAGTTAAAATAGATATTATAGGTTAAAATAGATATTATAGCGTTTATCAAAACGAAAAACATGCTTACCCCTCATGGAATTCCCGCCCAGACAAGTTACCAGCATCGCAGAGAGCCTTCTCCCATCTCTTCACTTCCTGCGAATCCTTCCCAAATTTTGACTCATGTTCGGCCATAGCTGCTTTATAAATCCCTCTTGGTGTTCTCACTTCTCTGGGTTCAACTTTGTAAAACACGGGAAAGACCTTAAGGTCTCTTTGCTCCTTGCACTCCATAATTCTGGCCAACTCTTCCAAGCACCACCACGAGGCAGCATAGTTCTTGGAGAAAACGATTATTGCGACGCGCGATTCCTCGATCGCTTCCATAAGCGCCGGCGATATTTGCTCTCCTATCCTAAGCTCTTCGCTATCCCTGAAAGTGTGTATTCCTGTTTCGACTAAACCGGCATAGAGATGACTGACGAAGCAGTAACGGACGTCCGAGCCTCTGAAGCTCAGGAACACATGGTAATTTCTTTTCAGATTCGAAGAAGAAGAAGAAGAAGCCATCGAAAGAGCTGATGGTTGATGTGCTTGCTTTCACAGGATGTTTCCCTTCTGAATGAATGGGTTCCCGACTCCACCTCTCAAGTACGTATTTATTTGTTCTTGGACTTAAAGACTTTCTGGAATCACGTCGGCCATTTGGTGGATGCCAGCTCTCTCCCCTTTTGCTTTAATTACTTTTTGTCCCTTTTCCTGTTTCTCTCTTTATTTCATTAGAATTCAATTGTAGCACATTTATTTCACTTTTGAACAAATCTTGCTAAGCTTTATCGTTTCGACTCGGGGTTTGTCATTTAGGTTTATATCGCGAGATATAATCGAGAATAGTAACTTCGATCTGATTGTGCCTTTGCCGTCGAAAATCGACTTCGAAAATAAAATGTCAATTCATAGAGTTTTTAATACGGGAATTGTATTTTACTCTCGGGATCTATGTAATAGTTATCACACGATTAAAAAGCTTAATAAGGCTAGGGATCGCAATCTGACCATCATGCTTAGCCTTTCGGCCCCTGAATTCCGGCTAAGTCGTGGCAAGGGGTAGCGGACCCTGCTTGATCTCTGGCTAAGAGCGATGACTCTCTCTCTCTCTCTCTCTCTCTCTCTCTCTCTCTCTCTCCAGCATATGTGCATGCGGACGGATGAAGTGGGACGTGACACTCGTCGCTCGAGCTTGGCCACGGTTGTCGGGCTCTTGCCGAGTCTATCATCCGCCACCGGATGCGGGGTAATCTCGCGGCCATTCGCTTCTTTTGATGCTTCCTTTTTCTTCACATCGGATAATTTTGTCGAATATAATTTTGAACATAATTAATCATAGATGACTAGGTTAAATGGATGTAATCGAAAAAAAATTTGAAAGGGAAAAAGGCCAAATTGCACGTGACTGGTGAGTACCAAGAATAGGGGTGCCCGGGCAACGCGTGCCATCGCCCTTTACGCTTTGACCGAGAGGGACTTTCGGCATTTATTACCGTTCCAAGCATATCCCTATCTGCAGGCTGCTAAGGCTTTTATCGGGGACTCGCATGACCATTTTGCCCCCACCTCGGTCCTTTATTTCCCATATCACCCATGCTCACACGTGGCAGGCCCAACCGACTTTGTAGAGTCAATTTCACGCTGTTGACTTTGGCTCCTCTCCCTTGCCTACAAAGAAAGCTAGTTAGATAAAGTGAAAGCCAGGTGGCAATTCTCAAGTTTGCCCAAGTCTCTCTCTCTCTCTCTCTCTCGTAGACGAGACACGATTTCAATGCGCTAGAGAATGGTTTGGTCACGTCGGCCATTTGGTGGTGATTTCGTTGGGATGAGTTTTGTTGCGATGCGAAAAATGTAAAGACCGACAATAGCATCTTCTCGATAGGTTTAGGACTAAAAGGAAATATTTCTCGGACAAGACTATCGGAGATTATACAATCTTAACCGTAAATGCATACATCGTAATCGCATATTTGGGATAAAGCACTCATTGATTAAAAAATCGTGTGATTAGAAATAATCGACGACACTGTCAGACAGTTAGGGTAACGACTCACAGGATTAAATTGACATAATTTAAAAGTTTAGGACTAAATTGGTACCAATACTATTTATGACTTATCTAACACTTTCTGAATATCTATAGTGCCTAATATTTATAAAATTGCAACAACAAAAAAAAGGAAAAGACCAACGATAGTATCTTTTGGATACTATAGTGTGTTTGTTGGATAAAAACAAGTGTTGATCCTTTCGTTATTGGTAAAATTATTACCTCAGCAAACCAATTCATATAACTTCCGCAACTTCTTATTTCATTTCGTGTCTCGCAATGTCAATGGCCAAATTAAAGACCCCAGCAACACGAACCCCCTCGCACAAGAAGAAGATTCCATGTGATTTCTAATGGCTAATAATCAACAGTAAAATTATATGGAGTTTTTCTAGCATCCATTGGCTCATGGATTATTGATCGCCGTTGGTCGGTGCTGTATTTATCTATTAAAAATTATCTAGGTCGATGCTGGACGATCAAAGTTGATCGAAATGACCGAATCAACACGAATCCAATAAATTTAAAACTAGATTAGCATAATTTTAATAAGTTTAGGATTTTCTTTTTCGGATAATTTTTCTTTCATTTATCGTCCTTGGAGTCTTTATCGATCACGCAATGTTTGTACGCGTTTGTGGAATTTGCGTTCCATCTTTTGTCATTTTGTACCCAGCGGACTCCCAACTTTTCCCAAAAACCTAATGAACATCCGTGGGCCCACTCCTCCGTTATTTGTGCACCTCTTCCACTTCTGTCAATTGCGTGGTAGCTTCGCATCACTTGTCGAGGAAAGATCCGACCCTTAAACGCGTGAAGGAGGAGGCGGACCCCTAGAAGCAAATGAACGAAGAGGGGACTTTGACTTGTTCGTGCGCCCATGGCCGGTTAAAGGAAAAAGGTTAATTATGCCCATACGTGTACATAGGTGGGTCCATTCCTCCATCATTTGGGGACCTCTTCCACTTTTATGTGGGGGCTACCGACACTTGCGGAGCAGCAGGTGGCTCGCGAAAGCAAGACGCTGAAGGATTTAACTCATCAAATAAAAAAATGCTAAGCGATTCGATTGATCTCATCGATACTTTAAGAGCTCGATTTTTCAATGATTAACACTGTCAAGAATCGACCCTAAAACGCGTGAAGGATTTGGTGGATCTCCGGAAGTAAGTGAACAGAGAAGGGAGCTTCATAAGTCAATTCGTGTAATTTGCGTTGCAATGCTTGACTTTGACTTATTCATTTAATTGAAATAAAGACTCCGAACATAGCTCCCAAATATCATTAACTCATTGGTAATACAGTAAAGGAAAAAAAACCATAAAAAGGTTAATTATGTCCAACTTTAGCACATTTTCCCTTATTTTTTTTTACACTAAAAACTCCAAACTATACCCATTGTGACATATTTACCCTCCATTACAATTCCATCCGAATTCATCGTTAAAAAGATGAAGCGGATCCAACATGTACTTTTGAGGACGAGTGGCTCTAACGTGGCGCGACATGAGCACCATCTCGGAAAAAAAAAAAATCAAAAAAGAAAACAATTGCATTGTTCATCATCTTCTTCAATACTTCGTGAAGAACTGCTCATTGCATTGATCGTCTTCAATCGTTTGGCTAAACTTCTCTAATGCTCTTGCTTTGTTGCCCATTCCTACCTAGACCTCCATCGGTTCTTTCCCAACCATCCACGAGTTTCATAACTTCTAGCAAACGTTTACTTAAGTGCCATAATTTTCAATCGATCACTTAGGTGCAAAATTTTTTTAAGAACGTGCACTCAAGTGCCAAAAATTTGACATGGCATAGCATTTGTGGTGAACATTTTTCAAAAGTTATATCACTCAAGTGATCGATTAGAATGTTATATGACACTTAATTGAACGGAAAAAAAAAGTTATAATACTCAAATAAGTATAGAACAAAAATTATGTCACTTTAGTGATTGAAAAAAAATTATGACATTCAATAGAGCACCGTCAAGTGTTGTGGTACTTGTGGTGTTTTTATCCCTCATGTATAAATAATATATTTAGAGTGTCCGATAGTTTTGCCTAAAATTGCACAATTTTTTAAATAATTTCACTCATTTAACAAAAGTGAATCTTATCTTTAATATTCTGTATTTTGTTGCACCCACTGACACATTAATCTACGTTAGGAAACAATCTAAATGGGTTTGCAATTTCTTAGATCGTATATGAAATTGGACCATCAGAAATAATGTTATGGGTTCCTACCAATCTAAGAAAATGGATTACCTTTGATCCAATTGTGAGAAAGAGTGGAGCCACTAAGCACGGCTAATTGGCATTTCCTCACCTAAATCACAGATGTGGCCTCACCATCAATACCCGATCCTCGATCACCGGTGCCCGACCCCGCCCGACCCTACCCGACCCTATCCGACCCAATACGCGCCTTAATCTGCGATCTCTCCTCGCCTTCCACGCCCACCTCCTCGTCGCACCTCTAGCCCATGCACTCTCGGCCTCCGACGACGAGCCGATTGCTTGCCGGATCATTGACCTGATCGTCCTTCCGTCGGATTCCGGGGTCGGATCGGCATTGGCTAGTGAAGTCGTGGTTAGGGCTTCGGGATCGCTGTGTTCTCGCGTGCTGGGGTGGAGTCGACGCCAGGTTTATGTGGTAAGCGCAACTTGGCGAATTTGATGTCATTACTATTCGGGTTCTTTTGGCTTGTGATGAGAAAATGACGAAAAGGGATGTTGATTGTCCAACTCAGTTCCGATTCACAAAATTTTGGTTTGTTTTTTTCTCGTGAGACCATTCACTTGTTTTCCTGCTCGCATCTCTCCTCTCTCTGTTTCCTCTGTGTTTGTGTGTGAACGCGTGGGCGGCGTAAGTGTTTGAAATTTTGATTCCTTCTGTACGCGATGAACTCATTTTGCTCCTTTTCAAAAAGATAAGGTGGTTTCAATTAAGGAGTTGTGCATTGGGCAATAGAATTTCACATAAAAAATTGTCCGTACATGTTCTTTAATTTGAAGTTGAGATAATCTAGTAGCTGTTTAAGTTGAAGCTTGTGATCTGATGCAGTGCTTCAATTAAAGTCTTGTGAATCTGACATGGGCCTTGAATCTTTGCAGGCTGACTGGCCAAATTGTTTGCGTAGTAGTGATGCTATCTGCTTTCACGTCATGATGCTTGTCCTTCCTGCCTGAAATTAGGGAATAATTTGACCTTGGCTTTGCATGTGCCTGTCTTTTAAAGGAAATTGAGTCCATATGACTTTGTTGACGGTGTGATTTTAGGTACTAATAGTCCAATTCGTGTTACTCCAAATTGCTGTGTGACATGATGTCTTTGGTGTTTATTTCATCTACTCCTTGGCGCAATGCGGTCTGGTGCTTTGATATGTCCTTCTTGGGTGCTCTGAATACGATAATTGCTTTCTTACTGTTCTAGTATCTTCATGGAAGAATGTGGTGCTGCCATACACACTTCGCTTAACAGTGTGGTCTTTTCATATTCCAATTAGTGCAGATCCTGCAAGCATTAGAGCACTGTTACGCGGATGGGTCTCTCTCTCTCTTCTCCTCCAACGTCCATTTCCTCTGTTTCAAGCCTATATGGAAGGATGACACATCCGAGAACAATCTGAGAAGATTAATGTAACTTATCTTCAGGTGCAAGAACGGTTTTTGCTTCTTTGTTCTACTGCCTAGTCATAAATGTTATTGCTGACGTTGATGGCTCACTTTTCTTTTGTCACACTAGAATTTCTTTTTTCCTGAATTTTATAAGCTTTTTTGTCCATGCTTTTGCTGGATCCGTAGTTTTCCATTTCTTGCCATCAAGCGTGTTTATGCAAATATTTATGCCTGTTCTAATGCATTCTAGGAATTAGCTTAACAAAAGACCAGTGGTCAGCTTTGAGGTGTGGTCTCCCTGCAATAGAGGAAGCTATTGAAAAAAGATGCTCGTGTAAAAAATGCTGAACAGAGATGGATGAATGACAGAATACATTTGCAGTCACAACATATTGACTTCTCTGTCAGATGATCTCTTCTGCAAGTACCCACAGAAAAGTCACAGTGCAAAAGATCTGGGGGAACGGCTGAGGCTAGTTTATCTTTGTGAAGAATTTGGGACTAAGAGATTGCAAGTCAAAAGGTATATTGAATTTGAGATGGTTGATGATAAATCAGTCATTGAGCAAGTCCAAGTTGAACAGCATGGCGGATTCAATTGTGGCTGCTGGAATTTCCGTATATGAGAATTTCCATGTCGGTGGGAGATTGATTGTCCCCCAACAATAGAACATTTCCTTTGACAACTCTGTTACGTAAATGTATACCAAAGAAGGATCCGTTCATCCACTTGATGTGCATTGTGTGACAAATTTGAATCTGTGGGGCACCTTATTCTCATGTGTGATTGAAGTAGAGCTATCTCGTTTAGTTATTGTATTGAGAGTCATTGCAAATTGGGAGTTGAGCCTTCTCTGAATTCATTTAAGAGTGTTTATAATATATATTCCCTGATGCCAAATGTCTCCTTTGTTTGGTATTAATTTAATGTGCATTATCTGTTTGATTGCGCTTGAAAATAGGGAGTGATCGATGCATCCAGTGTAATCAAGCTCGTATTATCTAACCTAAATTCCCCACTGTTTATGTACAATAAGTCACCAACTAATTTCACATTACTAACTCTTATTTGAATTAGCCACCAAAGTTTGTTCTTTTAAATTACTAACTTTTCTTAGAAAAGTTCTCTTATTATTTATCAAATTTATTGCTTGACCCTTTAAAAAATTTTAAAAAAAAAAATAGACCCGAATCGACCCGACCCGACCCATTTTGTTTTGTTTAGTTCATTTTCGGTTCGGGTCAGTGTCGGGGCAGGCAACAAAAACCCCTACCCTACCCTATCCATTGACACCCCTCACCACTATCATTGGAAAGTATGCGGCGATAGAGCCCTACCTCTCTCCTTCTTGCCATTGATATGCAGTAGGATCTGGACCGATGGTCAACCTCTTCTCCTCCTCTTGGTTTGAATCGGGAACAGAAATTTGAATCCTGGTAACTTGTTGTTCAAGCGATATGAAGCCATGAAAGTATGGAGTACTCCTCAACAAGGAGCAACTTAAAACATTTTCTAAAACTTGAGAATTAACGCGGACATGATCCGACGCTTCACTGCAAAAACTATGTAACGTGTCCAATTGATGTTAACTGGGAGGGAATGGGGCTTTGTTATAATGCTGCTTCATTTTTTCTCTTTCCCTTGTGGCTACCCTCTCGACGTGAAACTAGAGAAAGCTAACGGATTGTTAGGCGAGTGCAAATAGTGCACTCAGGAGGTGGCACTTACATTTCGTGAGGACTCTTCCCAGCCCTATGGACAACAACTTGAATTTTCATTTATAATTTGACTGAATGAGACTAGAATTGCACTGATCTTTTACTAGGCCAGTTAGGAGCCCAAGTAAGCATTAGAGCTCACTTTACCTCAGCTATCCAGAGCATTGGATCCATGGACTTGGTTACATTTCACTAAACTAACGCCCATAAATTAGTACCTTTTTTCTTTTAGTAAACGCTAAGTTCATGCAATCTTTTCCAATATTTATTACTAAACATGCAAATCCATATAGCCAGGAATAAGTGTGTGCAAACTGTTAAAATATGTCTTGAACGAAACCCGACTCGAGATATATATTACAAGAATGTCCAAATTATTAAAGAAAAGAACGAAAGTCGAACATCGATATCTGACTCATATTTTCTAGCATATTTAAATATTCCATGTTGAACTTGGAATCTTTCCTTAGTCTGACTTTGGGTCAGTAACGATAGAAGAAAATAAATTCTTGTTAGTCGGTCCAAGAGATATCGTAAAGGAAACTGAAAGATATCAAATCTTCACTTGGATTCGTAAAGGGGCTTCACATGGACTTGTATATATATATTCTCTTGGGTTGTTGATTTGCCCAGATGCGAAGTTGATATACAGAATAAACTCATACGTCAATTTTGGGGTTTCACTCAACTGTATGAAGAGATGTTGAAGCCCCGTCTCATCTTCGAGTGTTTGGGAGGGTTGTCTCTGTGGATTTTGTTCGTGATATTACATCAAAGGTTCAAGTGTCGAAGCTGACTAAGTTCTTGTGTGTTTGAGTGACTCGAGTGTGGTTTGTAATCTCCAAGTATCGCTTGATCTGCACTGGAATTTGTTGCTGCTCTCCCCGTGGACATAGGTCTCTAAGACCGAACTACGTACATCCGATGTTCGATTTATTTTTCTTGTTCTGTACATAGTTGAGGCAAATGTGCAAAAACCTGATCCATATTGGACAATATTAATATAATGCCTCGTTGTTGAGCTTGAGGACAGATCCCCATTTCGCGCAACATTAAATACAATCGCTATTTCCATGTACCGTACGCTTAATCCATCTAAATCAAGCCCTCGAATGAGTCCTTCAGGGCAAAAATTTAGGGTAGGAAGCATTGGCATCATTAATTTGACTAAGAGCGGTAACGGAGGCCTATTTGATAAATTTCACAGAGCAACTTGGAAGACCCATGGCCATTCAACAAAAATCCTCATCATTTTGGATTAACGCACTCTGCATCACAAATCAAAAGGAAGGAGAGGAGAAGGAAAAATTACTCAACCATGTCAGTAACATGATGAGAAACCTGTTTTCGAAAGTGCTTCTGAATTTCAATTGAAGCTGCAGACATTTAAAAATTTCTAGTAGAGATGGAAAATGGGGAAAAGCAGACGGCATTGAAATCGAAATCACCACGTTCGCTTCTTCCGGAATCACTTCCTCGGCAAGTTGTGACCGATTTGAAAGGAATGTTTGGTAAGCCAACACACATAATAGGTCGGTGCGAGTGGATCCCATACTCTCGCCATAGTTAAGACAATCTTCTCCTCTTTGTCAAAGTTGATCCGCTTTCCTCTGCATCTGTTTCGCTTGGACTATATTCATCCACGGTGTCCATTGAGTTGCCTTCATCTGAGTCTGTTTCCTCGGGAATCCAATTTGTTTTAATCGGGTGATGGTGTTGGTGCACAACCATGCGATCATCCTCCTGTTTCTCGCATATTAGACGGAATCCACACGTTTTTAAGCTTCCTCCCCAATGTCTTACGCAAACTTGGAATTGGCTCCATTTACCTCGCAGAAGTTCCTCTACTCCATCCGGCCGACCGCGTGGGAAATATTGAAGACACAGACGATCGGATTCCAGTGAACCAAAGCTACACCTTTCCCAAATCACCTCTTCGCCATTAACAAACATTTGGATATTACAGTCATCTTCGACCTCTTCTCCTTCCTCCAGGCCGGGAACAATACAGAGTGCTAGTCCTAAAAACTTGTCATACAAGTCCTTGGGAACCCAGAAACACATGGAACCATCTTCACTGTGCAGAAAACGTTCTGGAATCTCTCCTCCAGTTAGGAACATTTTGACAATACTCTTCTTCGGGAGGCCCTATCATATCAAGCATATAAAGTTAGTGAGAGAGAGAGAGAGAGAGAGAGAGAGAGAGAGAGAGTCTGACCTCGAGTAATGATACATCAGCCATCTTGACCCCCTTGCGGAATAATTCACCACATGAAGACAGTTCGACTTCAAGGTAGTCGGACGAGAGTCTCGACAAATCTGGGAGTTTTTGTAGGGATTTGCAACCATTTGCTTTTAGGACACGCATAGTTGATGGAAGCAGAGGAATCTCTTGTAGTTGCTGGCATTTCTCCACATCCAACCAATATAAAGCATGGTATTTTTTGATGGATGTTGGTAGATGAGTAAACTTGTTTTCCGAAAGATATAGGAATTTCAATTTGGGAAAACTGGAAGAGCTCTCAAGGAAGTCTACTTCTGATAGATTGCAGCCCGAGAGTCCTAGCGTCCATAGATTTGGAAATCCTAAATGGCCATCGGGGTCGGTTGACTCCTCCAAGTTCTTTGGGAACGTGACGAAATTTGAGCAGCCTCCAAGATATAAACACTCGAGATTGTGCAACTTATAAATACTCGACGGAAGCCTCGCAAGGTTTTTGCATTCGCCTAAATTCATCCACTTCACGGAGACAAGATTTTCAATTGATGTCGGGAGTTCTCTAATAGCCGTCCCTCGCAGTTCAAGTGTTTCTAGATGTTCCATCTTTCCTAGAATATCTGGGAACTCCTCAAGTTTAGAGCAATCCCGGAGACTAAAGGTTTGAAGAGATTTTGTCTTGAGTTTGTTGGGAAAGATACTGAGATTAGAGCACCAGTCTAGCAACAAAAATTTTAACTTGTCAAGATACCCGACGGATTGGTGAACCTCCACCAAGCTTTCGCACCGTTGAAGATTCAAGCTCTCCGGATTTGGAACCGATGATAGGTCCGGAACACTAGCCAGGGACTCACATCGACCGAAATTTATGGACGTCAAATTTTTAGAATTCTGCAAAAACATACCAGTGTAGTCATTAAGTTCTGCATGTAGTTATAGATATAAAAGGGAAAGCCAATCATCACAAGAGCTTACCATAATTTTGCATCCAACTTGTTTGATACGACTTTTACGCAAATCAAGTCTAACAAGTTTTGGACAAGAGCCAAAATCTAGATCCGGGGCATTGTGCCATTCAAGCCATCTTAGCTCGCTAGGGAGATGTATAGGGCCTTGCGAAGAGATATGAACTTCATGCAAAATGAGCATTCTCAACTTTTTCATGTTCGTAAAAGCAAGAGGGCTAATAATTATCTCTTCGGGAGAGGGCGAGTCCAATAATATGGCCTTTACTTCATTTGTTTCCTATCCATAAGAAAGCAAATTTAGTGGTCACAGAAAACTTCCATAACCGTTAAAATTAGAGTAAAACAAAAAACCGAGCTGTAGAAACAGTGGCATAAGTAAAATTTACCGTTTCTCCAAGTAGAATGTGTCGAACATCTTCAAAATGCCATAATCTACTGCACTTCTCGGGATCATCGCGGCCTTGTTGATTAACAATATCCTTACCCATCAACTGAATTAAATCATACATTTGCAGGGTCCCATGCTTATTTGTTATCAAGGACCGCTCAATGAGAACTTCTATTCCTATAGTTGATTCAAAACCGCAGCCGTCAAGGACTTCCTTGATGTATTCTATACCTTTCCCCTTAAAGAAGCAAGCAATATCGAGGAAAATCTCCTTCGTATTGTGGTCCAATCCATTGAAGCTTATCTTGAGAACTTGATTGATTGTCCGGTCGGGACTTTTGGAGTGGCTGCACAGTGCACTTTCCCATGCAGGTTCCTCTCTTCCACAAAAGAATGAGCCTAACACACGGAGGGCTAACGGAAGGCCGTGCACGTAATGCATTGCTCTATCTATGAGATGCCTTCTTATCTCAACTTTCTTGCTATATTTGAAGGCATACCGACCAAAAAGGTCCCATGCTTCATCATCATATAAAGGTTTAACTACATAGACACAATTTATGCCATGAGAAGTCAGCAAACATTTATCTCTTGATGTAACAATAATTCTACTTCCTTTGCCAAACCAACGGCCTTCTCCGGCTAACGCATTCGGTTGATCCAACTGGTCCACACCATCAAGAACCGGAAGAACCTTCTTGCAACAAAGTCTTTCCCGTATCAAAGGAATTCCTCCGTCCACATTATATACCGTCCAGTTTCCACGAGGAAAGATTTGTGATAGAAGTTTTTGTTGCAAAGAAACTAGACCATTGCTTTTGTTCGAAGTTTCTCTTACTTGCTCCAAAAAACAGGTACCCTGAAAATCTTTCTCAATGTAATTATATAGGGCTTTAGCAATTGTGGTCTTCCCTATGCCTCCAAATCCCACTATACCTACCATGCGAACACCATCATCAGCCGTCTCATTTTCTAACAATGATATCACTTCCCGAACTCGGGAATCTATTCCGACCGGATACTTAGCGACATGTAAGTGTGCACGCTGTAGATGAATTGATAGTTCCTTTACAATGCGTTGTATGAGCCCCGCTTCATCTCTGATAAGCACTCAAAAGAAAGAGAAATATGTTTTAGCATGTCAAAGCAATGGCAGGACATCGACCTCTAACGTCATAAGGAAAATATTACAAGAGGATAAGCTAATAATGAGATGAAAAGAAATGCCACATTTGGGTGAACCTGCGGCTAGATCTGTAAAAGGAAAATTGCGAAGAACCTGCGCCTCAAGACAATGATAACTCGAGTACTATGAACCACACTTTTTTATCTAAGACAAAATTTCCCATTATCTACGACAGCAAGACAGCAAGAATCGAATTCAAAGAATCTGCTGGCTTGAAGTTTAGGTTATTCGATTTTTGTGTCTACTGCCAAGTGTGTCTCCGCTTCGTGTCTTCAATCAAGAGACCGGTTTGGCAATATCCGTGTCTTTTCTATTCTCGGGCAATTAAGTTAATTATAGCATCTGTAATTAGTTTCTAAAATCAACATTTAGGGGCATGAAAGATGTTGATGTCTCGAATTTTTGGCAGAGCAAATATGTGCAAATAGGTTTGTGAAAAGTTTGGAACCCGGAGGATCAGTTGGACAATACAAGGCTTTCGTGGCGGGATTAGAGGTGCCTGGTCTAGAGATTGCCAACCCCTGGCTTGTAATGGCTACTGGCCTCGTACCCAGCCAGACAAGGCCGGAGACGATAAAAAAAACGAAATAAAAAGAAGGCATGAGAATGAGACCAGTTAAAAGGGATATATTGAGTTCATCAAAAGGAAAAAACATGCTTACCCCTTATGGAATTCCCACCCAGACAAGCTACCAGCATCGAAGAGAGCCTTCTCCCATCTCTTCACTTTCTCCGAACCCTTTCTGAACTTTGACTCATGCTTATCCATGGCTTTTCTATAACTCTTTCTTGGTGTTCTCACTTCTCTGGGTTCCACTTTGTAAAACAGGGGAAAGACCTTAAGATCTCTTTGCTCCTTGCACTCCATAATTTTGGCTAACTCTTCCAAGCACCATGGCGAGGAAGCGTAGTTCTTGGTGAAAACGATGACCGCAATGCGCGATTCCTCAATCGCTTTCATAAGCGCCGGAGATATTTGTTCTCCTTTCCTGAGCTCCTCCCTGTCCACAAAAGTGTGTATTCCTCTTTGATCTAGACCGGCATAGAAATGACTGAGAAAGCTGTCATGGACATCCGGGCCTCTGAAGCTCAGGAACACATGGTAATACCTTTTCAGATTTGAAGAAGAAGAAGAAGCCATCGAAAGAGCTAATGGTTGATGTGCTTCCACAGAATGTTTACTGTCTGAGGGGGGTTCCCAACTCTAGCTCTCCTGTAAGTATTTATTTGTTCTTGGACTTAAAGACTTTCTGGAATCACGTGGGCCATTTGGTGGATGCCATCTCACTCCCATTTTGCTTTAATTACTTTTTGTCCCTTTTCCTGTTTCTCTCTTTCGCGGGTAAACTTGGATTTTTCCTGGAAATTTCGGTATAGCTGGAATGGTGGTGATTTCGTTGGGATGAGTTTTGTTGCGATGCGAATACCAAGTATGTGGCGCCCTAATAGTCAAAACATTGCTAAAAAGGTAAAGACCGATAATAGCATCTTCTCGATAAGTTTAGGACTAAAAGGAAATGTTTCTATGACAATACCATCAAAGACTATACAATCTCAATCGTAGATCCATACATCATAACCGCATGTTTGGGATAAAACACTCATTGATTGAAAAATCGTGTGGCTGGAAATAACCGATGCTACTGTCGGATAGTTAGGGTATTGACTCACGCAATTAAATTGACACAATTAAAAAGTTTGGGACTAAATCGGTACCAATACTCTTTATGACTTTTCTAACGCTTTCTGAATATCTATAGCGCCTAATATTCATAAAATTGCAAAAAAAAAAAAGGGGGAAAAGACCAACGATAGCATCTTCCGGATATTATTAGTGTGTTTGTTGGATAAAAACAAGTGTTGATCCTGTCGTTATTGGTAAAATTATTACCACAGTAAACCAATTCCTATAATTTCCACCACTTCATATTTCATTCCGTGTCTCGCAATGTCAATGGCCAAATTAAGGACCCCAGCAGCCTGACCCCCCTCACATAAGAAGAACATTCCATATGATTTCTAATGGCTAATAATCAACACTAAAATTATATGGAGTTTTTCTAGCATCCACTCGCTCATGGATTCCTGCTCGCCATTGGTCAAATGCTGCATTCATCTATTAAAAATTATCCATATCGGTGTTGGACAATCAAAGTTGATCGAAAGGATTGAATTAATATGAATCCAATAAATTCAAAATTGAATTAGCATAATTTCAATAAATTTAAAAAAAAATTTCAAATAATTTTTCATTCATTTATCGTCCTTGGATTCTTTATCGATCACGTGATGTTTGTACGCGTACGTGGAATTTGCGTTCCATCTTTTGTCATTTTGTACCCAGCGGACTCCCAACTTTTCCCAAAAACCTGATGAACATCCGTGGGCCCACTCCTCCATTATTTGTGCACCTCTTCCACTTCTGTCAATTGCGTGGTAGCTTCGCATCGCTCGTCCAGGAAGGAGCCGACCCTAAAATGCGTGAAGCACGAGGCGGACCCCTAGAAGCAAACCCATGGCCGGTTAAATGAAAAAGGTTAATTATGCCCATACGTGTACATCCGTGGGTCCATTCCTCCATCATTTGGGGACCTCTTCCACTTTTATGTGGGGGCTACCTACAATTGCGGAGCAGCAGGTGGCTCGTGAAAGCAAGACGCTGAAGGATTTAACTCATCAAATAAAAAAATGATAAACGATTCGATTGATCTCATCGATACTTTAAGAGCTCGATTTTTCAATGATTAACACTGTCAAGAATCGACCCCAAAACGCGTGAAGGATTTGGTGGATCCCCGGAAGTAAGTGAACAAGAGGGGGAGCTTCATAAGTCAATACGTGTAATTTGCGTTGTAGTGCTTGACTTTGACTTATTCATTTAAATGAAATAAAGACTCCGAACGTAGCTCCCAAATATTATTAACTCATTGTTGATACATTAAAAGAAACAAAAAACCCATAAAAAGGTTAATTATGTCCAACTTTAGCACATTTTCCCTTATTTTTTTTTTACACTAAAAACTCCAAACTATACATATTTACCCTCCATTACAAGTCCATCCGAATTAGGGGTGTCGGTGGTTCAATTCGGTTCGGTTTTTTAGAAAATCGAACCGAACCGAATCATTAAGAAATTTGCTCGAGCCGAACCAAAACTTGTTTCGAATCGAACCAAACCGAACTAAAAAACTCGGTTCGGTTCGGTTCGGTGCGGTTCGATTTTCGACTCGAGTTTCTAATTTTTATTTTTATATTTTTCCCTTTTTCTTCTTTCCTTTTCTTTTCTTTTGTTTGAGATCTATACTGCTTTTGTGCGTTGGTTCGATTTCTCCAAGAAAAAAATGCTAATGATGGTTAAGATGAAAGCCAGCCTTCCCTTCGTCGGCGACCACGAGCCCAACCTCAACGCTTCGTTCTGCCATTGCCACTGGAGTCGCGGCCCCCCATTTCTCCAGCTTGGCGCTCTACTCCGCCCGGTGCCTCACTTCCAGATCTGTCGCCAAGGGACTGGATTTGGTCGGAACTCATCCATGGCTGAAGTTGGTCTCTTCTTCCACCACTCAACAGAATATCCATGGATTGAAAGAGTCGGGTTTTGCCGAATCGTGTGGAAGATGAGAAAGCGGCGAGAGAAATCATCCACTGCTCCGATGAGAGAGAGCATGATGGAAAGGGGAGAGAGAAACTATCCACTGCTTTGATGAGAGAGAGCATGAAGATGAAAAGGGGGAGATGGAAGAAAAGGAAAGAAGCCGTCCACTGCTCCGATGAGAGAGAAGAAGAAAAGGGGGGGGGGGAGGGGAAGTACGCAAAAATGGGGAGAGAGATAGCGAAGGGAGAGAGAGATTAAAGCAGAAAAAGTAGGAGAGAGAGAGCACAAAGACAGAGGAAGATAGAGAATAAAGTAGAAAAGGGGGAGGGAGAGTGCACAGTGAGAGAGGAGAGAGAGCACGTACAAAGGAAGAGAGACCGTGATCCGAACCGAATTGATCTGAACCGAATTGACTTGTGAAACTATCCAATTTTTTTTACTATTAACCGAACCAAAACCGAACTAAACTGGAAATGTATGAAATTTCAGTTCGGTTCGGTTCGATTTAGGTTTTGGTTCAATTTTCAGTTTAGTTTTGACACCCCTAATCTGAATTCATCGTTAAAAAGATGACGCGGATCCAAAGTGTACTTTTGAGGATAGGTTGCTCTAATGTGGCATGACGAGAGCACCATCTTGGCAAAAAAATCGAAAAAAAGAAAACAATTGCACTGTTCATCATCCTCTTTAATAGTTCATGAAGAACTGCTCATTGCATTGATCATCTTCAATCGCTTGGCTAAACTCCTCTAATGCTCTTGCTTTGTTGGCCATTCCTACCTAGACCTCCGTCGGTTCTTTTCCAACCGTTGACGCCTAAATTTTAACTAATCTATTTTTTGCATAAAAATTATAAAAATTATCTCACATATTTATTTTGAGCATACATTGCATTGGCATATAATTTGGCAAGTAGAACACTTAATTTAGCATGCGTCTAGACTAGGCACGGGATGGAAAAATACACCGAAAAGATTTGAAACTTCGGGGATTGTATTGCAAATACTTAAAAATTCGTGGACTGTATTGCAAATACTTGAAACTTCGGGGATCGCATTGCAAATACCAAAAGAAGATGGAGAAAGGAAGATGGTGAAGAGAAGATAATGAAAGGAAGATGGTGAAGAGAAGATAATGAAAGGAAGATGGTGAAGGGAAGATGAAGAAGAGAAGATGAATATGAAGAAGGGAAGATGAAAATGGAAGGTGAAGAAATGAAGATGAAGAAGAGAAGATGAACATGGAAGGTGAAGAAGTGAAGATGAAGAATGAAGGATGGAGAACTTTGCCTATAAAAGAGGAGGAGAATTGAGAGAGTTTGAGGGGAGAGTGGAAGAGAATTGAGAGAGTTTTGAGAGAGTTTTTGAGAGGAATTTTTAGAGAGGAAAAAGAGAGTTCTTGAGAAAAATCGGAAGAGAAAATTCGAGTTTTAGTCAAGCATCATCTTCGACGAGTCCCGACACATATTTCGCCCCTCGCAACCCAACAACGCCATTGCTTGCCATTTTCGACGACAGCCGCGTTCTTCCAGCTCCGAGATCTTGAAGGGAACTATAACGTGTATGTGAGTAAGATTTTGTGTAATAGAAGGTAATCCTTTCCATCTCGATCTATAAAAATGTAATCGTTTGGTTTGAACATTTGTTTGTTTATTTTAGACATGCCACGTGTTCCAAATTTTAGCATTATTACATGTTAATTTATTTCTGTAAATACTCGTGCTTGACTGCGTTTTCTTTCTTTCTAAATCATCCATGGTGTATATCGCACAAAGTTCAATGTTTTACATCCCCATAAAAAAGAAGAAAAAACCAAAAAAAAATTGCATCTTTGAATTTCAAGTAAAATCCATCAAAATTGCCAAATCAAATATTTTTCATGAAAATGGTACCGAAAAGGCGTTAGAGTAATCTAGCATAACCAAATCCCCGAATTCAAAATCTGCGGTTCGCAGAAATGAGATAGTTTTCTCCCGCTATTTTATTTAGGTTTCTAATCAACCTACCGAAAATGATTAGTGGCGACTCCAAATTCAAAATACGTTGCATGTTAATTATTTGAACCTTAAGTTGCGATTTGGTATGGACTTGGGAGTGTCCGAGTTAGGTTAGTTAATTAATTAACTTGATAATCCATTAGCCCGAAAATTAACTCGTTTATTTTTTCTAGGTCGCGACAGCTTGGCGACTCCACCGGGGACTCAAAGAGGACTTAGGCCAGATAATTTCATGAAAAAGAAATCACTTGATTTGGTAAACTTTGGTTGAATTCTCATTCTTAGGTGTTAAATGTTTTTGCAGATTGGGAGTTATAAGGGGAGGAGTGATCGGCTAACCCTTTGTTTTGGTGTGCTTGGTGAATTGGAATTGTGATTTAACTTTTGAATCATTGAAGCGGTGTTTGCCTTTAATTGTTGTGCATGATTTATCGTATTTGCACTACACCGCACACAACCCGTGACCGGACCTGGGTCACACTAATAGTTTTAAGATGGTATTTAGATGGTTCTTTAACCTTGGCGGTAAGGTTTCGCTAAAGGTTATCCCATCCGGATCCCGAAAATTTTTTCAAAAAATGGCTCAAGGGTTGTTCTCATGCACGTGAGGCTACGATGCATGATAATTGCCCTTGTCGACCGAACCAAGTCGAAGTGATTGGACCCGACTAGTCATGACTATTGTACGCGAGATTGCGACTAGTCATGATGATTGTGCGCGAGGCTGCGACATGTCGTTTCGTTCATCATTTCACTTTGCAAAAGCCTTTTGGATAGATAGAATAAGATTTAAACTCATGATTCATGCGCATGTCTTTGTGATTGACATTTTCTTCGTATGAGAGGTAATTTCTTGTCTCTTGTACCCTGTTATCTCATTTTTATTTTGGGCCGGTCCATGGTTTAGGTTGATTGTTTAGAAGTTTCATTGTCTTATTTCCAATTTCGCACTTTGCTTCCGCAACTTTTACAATTTCATCGGTTGTCCTCAATTCTGATTTGGCTTATTTCTGTTGTGCGATTTTTACTAAATTCTACGATCGAGCTTTGAGTAAGTGCCAAACATGAAAGTTGTAGACCTATGTTTCAACTAATATCTTACAAAATTTCAGAATTAAATTCATAATTTAAGATGGCCCTTCGTTTTTTCAACAACATGCGGTTATAACAGTTTTCTGAACATGATTTTTTTGGAAAGACACATTAAACTGATTTGATCCGCGCATTTCTAGTCTGATTGGCCAACATAAAAGTTGTTCATCATCTTCTCAACTACAAGCTCGTAAAATTTGGACATGTTTTGATCAACGTACGAATTAATAAGAATTTTTTCGTAAAAGCGGACAAACTGAAAATTACATGTTTCAATCCTTTGGTCATAATCACTTTGTTCATTTGAGTCTAGAGGGATGCCATGGGCCGGCTCGCTATTCTTGCTTCCTGTACTAATTTTGGGTTTGTTACTGTGTACAGGTAATTTATCACGGATCCTCCACATATTACTCGATCGGCCGCAAAGAGGATGGCCGATATTAACGCCACTATCGGTGCTGCCCCGGACGAGAAACTTGGCTCCTTGACCGAGCGCTTCGAAGGGATGATGTCCTGAAAGATGGAAGAAATGATGGCTGCCTTCGCCGCCAAACTTCAATCATCCACCGCCAGCCCGCCGCTAACCATTCCCGCTCTAATTCCTCCTATGGACAACTCCGGTAAAGCCCCGGAAACTGCTCCCTATCCGACAATGCCGCTAGAGGATGTGATCATCACGGGCGTGAGCTCGAGCACGCCGCCCGTAGTCCCAATCCCTCAAGCCAGCCCCGTGGCCCCCGGATTGAATGGTGACACGGCCAAGCTGTTGGCCCAAATGGAATAGAGGATCCGAGAGGTTGAGGGGACTCACAACATACCCCAGATTGACTTGTCTGTCTTTTCAAAGGTCACGGTGCCGGAGAAGTACAAGATGCCCGACTTTGAGAAATATGATGGAACTTCCAACCCGGTTCAGCACGTTCATATGTACCGGACAAGAATGAATAAACATGCGACCAACGGCCCCTTAATGGTTCAGACTTTCCAAGCTAGTTTAAAAGAAGCTGCCATGAGATGGTATACGTACTACAAGATCTACCGGATGGATGATTGGGAGAAGGCAGCTAATGCTTTCATCAAACATTTTAGCTTTAACTTGGACGTGTCACCACTAGAGAAGACCTTAAGCAGCTTGAGATGAAGAAGGGAGAAACAATCAAGCAGTATGCCACCAGGTGGAGGAATGTGGCATCTCAATTGAAACCAGTCCCTCCCGAAAGGGAACTCATGAAATTGTTTGTTTCCACCCCGCCACCGGTTATGAGAACTCGAATTTTGGGATCTGCCGCTACGTCATTCAGCCATCTCATCGCAATGGCTGAAGAAATCGAGAACGGCATGAAGACAGGTTGGTACGGTATTATCGCCACGACGACTAAGAGGTTTGCGATAAGGAAAGTGGAAGACGAGAGATGCTACGGTAAATTGCTGTCCTACCATGAGTATCTGGATGAACTGGTGGAGGAATTTGAGGATATCTCATTTGAGTATCTGTCCGGGACTCATAATCGATTCGGCGATGCATTGGCTACCTTGTCTTCAATGTTACAAGTCGCCAATGGACTTGAGGTTGACCCACTGAAGATCGAGGTATTAAAAAAAAGACGGCATATTGTATGGCCGTAATCGATGAACCCGATGGTAAGCCGTGGTACCATGACATCAAGACTTATATTCAGAAGCGGGAGTTCCTCAAAAAATACCGTATCCGACCAAAAGTACATAAGGAAGATGGCCTCGAAGTTCTTCTTGAACGGAGAGAATTTGTACAAGCGGTCATTTGATTCTGTCTTGCTAAGATGCATTGACTTAACCGAAGCGGTTCGTCTGATGATGGAAGTACATGAAGGGATCTGTGGTCCACACATGAACGGCTACTTGTTAGCTAAGAAGATTATGAGGTTGGGTTATTATTGACTCACGCTCGAAAGAGATCGTATTCATCATGTTCGGAGTTGTCACAAATGTCAGATTCATGGTGACAAGATTAATGTCCCTCCGAACGAGTTGCATCGCTTATCCGAACCATGGCCGTTTTCTATGTGGGGCATTGATGTTATCGGCCCTATCAATCCTAAAGCATCTAATGGGCATCGATTCATCTTGGTAGCAATTGACTATTTCTCTAAATGGATCGAAGCCGCATCTTATTTAGCGGTCACAGCACGAAATATCGTGAAATTTATCCGTCGAGATATCATTGCTCGATACGGTTCACCCGAAGCCATAATCACTAACAATGGCTCAAACTTGAACAACAAGCTAATGGACGAATTGTTCAAGGAATTCAAGATCAAGCATCCGAACTCTTCCCCATATCGTCATCGGATGAATGGAGCAAGAGAAGCCGCCAATAAGAACATTAAGAAAATCTTAGCAAAGACGGCTGAAAATTATCGTGATTGGCATGAGAGGTTGCCATTTGCACTTTTGGCGTATCGGACCTCGATCCGGACATCTACGGGGGCAACCCCGTATTCTCTTGTATATGGAATGGAGGTTGTTCTACCGGTTGAAGTGGAAATTCCTTCCTTACGTATATTGTCTCAAGCTATCTTGACGGAAGCTGAATGGATCCACAGAGAGGGCGAGCCAATTGAATCCGATCGATGAAAAGAGACTTAAGGTTATATGTCATGGCCGGTGTTATCAGCAGAGGGTTGCTAATTCATTCAACAAAAAAGTTCGGCCTCGATATTTTCAAATCAATGACCTGGTCTTGAGAAAATTATTGCCAATAGTCCCACTCCCGTAAGGGAAATTCGCTCCAAACTATGGTGGTCCATATATAGTAAAGAAGGTGCTCCCCGGTGGTGCTTTGATTATGGCCGAGATGGATGGTCGTGTCCTTACCAACCCAGTCGGTTCGATCTTTGTAAAAAAATATTATACTTGATTTACTCTCATGTTTTCATAATCGAGTTATAATATTAAGATAGATTCACGAGTTGTTCACATTCGGGCATTCGTTTGCTGAGAGATTGTTTCAAATGGGGGTTTCTCTAGCCCAATTGAATTGACCATCGGGAGCGTGAGATTTACATATCCACAAAGTAAAGGGGTTATCTTGCAAAAAAAAAATATGACGACCAAGATAAAATCTGTCAAGATATGGAAGAAGGAATAATGCGAAAGCAAAACGCAAATGAGCAAAAACTTGCATCCATTTCATTCAGCGGGAAACCTTACAAACAGATCATCGGGGTGGGAACGTAAAGCCAAACCGAGCCCTAATGAGCATCACAAAGGAGTTCAACCGACTCTCCATACAGTTGATACTCCGCCTACACCGATCGCTCCGAGAATCGAGATCCGCCGCCTTAAAGAGGAGGAGCTCACATTTCTCTTTAAGCTTGGCTACCTTGTCCTCGTGATACTCGACAGCAAATTCCAATTCATGGATCAGCATTCTCCCGCGGGCTATATCCAGGGTCGGATCGTCCAGCCTTTCTTCCAGCCATGTGCATTGGAATTTCAAAACAATATTGAGCGGATCGCGCTCAAAGATGGTCCGGGACATGGCCAAACGTTCCACCAAGTTCCCCCTCTCACGAATCAGCAGTGAGACTTGATCATTACCGTAGTTAAGGGCCTTCTTATAATTGTCGGCTACAAGACCGGCCAACATCAAGTTGTCCGACCGATCCCGATAGCGAGCTCTCACAAGATGAGCCAAAGTAACATCTTGATGAGCAAGATGGTAAGCCTCCAGGAAGTTAGTAAAGAGGGTAGGGAAGATTCTATATTCCTCTTCTAACTTGGTACCTTGAATAGAAACGGTGTCCATATCTGTAAACATGAGACGGATTTCGGTTTCGGCCTCCGGATGGTTGGCTATATAAGAGTAGCCCCGGCCCAGGAGATTATAAAGTTTCTCCCATTTGGCTAAAACCTCGGCCGAGAAGACATGTGCATGGAGGGAGGCCATTGTTGTTGAAGCAACCGAAAAAGAGTGGATGCGAAAGAGTGCTTAGAAGGTTGGAGATGAAGATATGAAAGCGATAATCTTCTCGGCGTTAAATCCTAATTTAAAGGGCAGAAAAAGTCATAGCAATAATTATTGTGGGGGCCGAGTTAATTATCCGGGTAAAACTACAGACGTTTCGTCCGTGAATCACGGATCTACCATCTCGAGGCTCACGAATTCGAAAAAGTTGCGGAATGACTTAAAGATCCCGCCATATTAAAAGAGGGATAAGCATACCGCAGAAAAGATTTGAGGGTCCCACCATGTCAGAAGGAAATGAAGAAGACAAAGCGGGAAACACGAAATCTTGGGAGAAGCACTAGCTTGGTGGTTTTCATCCACGTTAAAAGGGAGGCTCTGGAACATACATGTTTACTCAAAAGAATTTGGAGAGAGTAAGCATACAGCGGAGAGTAGAGTGAACAAAAGGCGTAAGAGGTATTTCAATCCAACATGTTTAGAGGCTACCAAGCACTTACCGGGGCAACCAACTTAGACATCCCCGAGAGCGAACTGGCTGGATTCCGAGGCCGATCCGGCATTGAAGCAAGAAAACCCAACTCCCTTGGCGGTGAAATTCAAGATCTCGACCGCAACAACAATAGCAGCAGAAGCTGCAATCAACCCCAAGAAAAAAAAAATCAAATCAGAGAGCTCGAAGCTGCCTTCAAGGAGTACCCATATATAAACAAGAAACGAAAAAATGAATTGAGCCGGAAGCTAGGAATTGAGCCCTTAAAGGTCAAGTTTTGGTTTCAAAACAAGCGGGCCCGATTGAAGGTTCAAAATGAAAGTCATGAACTCGCGTTTCTGAAGGAAGAAAACGAAAAGCTTTGAGCAGAGAACAAGAGGTATAGGGATGCTCTTAACACCGTTGTTTGCCATGTCTGTAGCAGCCCGATCACCTTTGGTGACATGTACCTCGATGAGCCACATCCGAGCATTGAAAATGCTCATATATCGATTCATTTCTTAAACCCCCGTTGGTGATCATTTGCTCATTCCAAAGACGAAGATAGCATTTTCCCAAGGATTAGAATTGGAGATGGTCGGGTCAACAGAGAATTCCCGAATGGACTCATTTCTTGTATGCTAGATTTTTTATGTTTACATAATTTTTCTTTGTAAATGTTTATGTTTGTTGTAATTCCTAGTTCAAAATCATGGGATTGTAAAAAAAAAAAAGGAGAGGCAAACTCAACTTAAAGGAGAAGGGCCCGCTCTAAAAAAAAAAAAAAAAAAAAAGCAAAATAAAGAGATGTCGAAGAGCTCTCAAAGAAAAAGGAAAAGAAATCTCTTCTCGAAAAAAAGAAAAAAAAAGAAAAATGAGAGTCGGGAGTAAGAAAAGCAAAGGCCGATCTCATATGAAAATTTCAAGCATAGGAAAAGCAAAGTGCCTACCAAAAGTAAGGCCAATGCACATTCATTTGTAAAGTACTTCTGAATTTTGAATGTACATTTTTGCATGTTAAGTTGTAAATTCCATGTACATGTTTGCATTGTGTCTCTTGCAAATCCTCGACAGACACTTGTTGTGAAAAAGACTCCCCAAGAAGTCAGGTTGCAAAGTACAATTTTCAGTAGAAAACTACCATCCCTCATTCAATGATGGTATTCTTTCTCAAGACATTTCCGGAAGACCAAGATCGGTGACTAGTCGGCGATGATCACCAACGTCAAGCCCCTTCTCATTTAATTTCTGAGCCAAAACGAGCATTTTCGTTCCTCGGTCCCCAATCCTAGCCTACGTTATAACCCTCCAAAGTCTCTTTGATTAGAACACTTGAGTTAACGTAGAGTTAAATGATTTTAAGCATCGCTCGAAGAAGTTCGAGCAAGATTATTTCTCTCTCATTTTTGCAGGATTCTTGACTTGTAAATCCGGAGCAGATGATGAAGAAATTCATTTCAAGCGACCTTGACTCAACTAGAGTCCCCTTTGTAAACCTTTGACCTAGCTCTCATTACGGTCCTAATCAAGACCTCCAGATCGGCTCGATCGTATCAATTGCGAGATTACTTGGATCCTTATTGAATGCGATGATGGAAAGATTGAGTGATTTCTCTTGAATCCTGCAGACAGGATAAATAGCTTTTCTCGAGAGTGAGAGAAAGCCCTTTCGGACCGAAGTCCCCCCATTCAGCTCACAATCGAGGTATTCGTAATGTGAGAACCTCCCTGGACAAAATTGGTAATGCAAACTTGACAGAATGGTTATGCATGAACCATAGTATGAGTGATTGCATTATACTCATTGTTGAATATGTTTGTGTGTGTTACCTCCGACATCCTATGATAAGTAATACATTCCCGATGTTCGAGTTCCCTCCCAAGGTCTCGAAATTCATCCAAGGATTATTGAATGAACAAGTTTTGCTGGCAAATGCCTACCAGGTACGATACAGCAATCTGTTTCGTTCCTTGATTAATTGTTTGGAGAACCCGGGTAAGTTTTCTGAACCCCTTTTCAAATTAACAACTCTTCTGATGATAGTTGTTATGATTCAATTCAGGCAATATGCTCCTTTTGTACTTATCGATTCCATTCAATGGTGCTCCTATCAAATATTGTTCAATTCGGGCAATATGCCTCTTCTATCAGGTCGTGAAGACATATGCACTGGCGATCTTGACATCTTATCAAATCATAACGACGTAGCTCTTATGATTTCGGTCTCGAATCAAGAAGACGTATGCACCGGTGATCTTGACCTTTAGTCGGCTCATAATGACATAGCTCTTATGTTTTTCGGCTCCTTTATCAAATCATGAAGACATAAGCACCCATGGTTTTGATCCAAACCAAATCATAACGACGTAACTCTTATGATTTTGTTTCCCCTTTGTCGAATCGTGAAGACATATGCACTGGCGATTTCAACATTTAATCAACTCACAACGACGTAGCTCTTGTGAACTTGATTTCACTTCTTTCGACTCACAACGACGTAGCTCTTGTGATCTCAAACGACACACATATCATGCGCTGTCTTGCATTAGGGAGAAGTCTCTGATAACATATAGGTCAAATACCTTAAAATCCTTGCATCTGCAAAAAGAAGCTTGGAAATTAAGAGAACCATTAGCTTACGAGAAATTTGGTAAAACAGGTATTCTTGTATGCGATCCATGTGCGAGTTTCTCTAACATGAAAAAGGGAAATTATGACACATGTTATTTACAGTCTTGCATATCATGCATCACTTCATTACATAAAAAATGGGATTAAAACTCCCACCAAAAAGTTCATCCATAATTTGCACTGTCAAAATTTAGGATTCAATTTTGTCTTTGAGCGGAACCTCTACGAGCCTCCACTCAAAGAGGGGCAGCTGTTGACGCCTAAATTTTAACTAATCTATTTTTTGCATAAAAATTATAAAAATTATCTCACATATTTATTTTGAGCATACATTGCATTGGCATATAATTTGGCAAGTAGAACACTTAATTTAGCATGCGTCTAGACTAGGTACGGGATGGAAAAATACACCGAGAAGATTTGAAACTTCGGGGATTGTATTGCAAATACTTAAAACTTCGGGGACTGTATTGCAAATACTTGAAACTTCAGGGACCGCATTGCAAATACCAAAAGAAGATGGAGAAAGGAAGATGGTGAAGAGAAGATAATGAAAGGAAGATGGTGAAGAGAAGATAAAGAAGAGAAGATAATGAAAGGAAGATGGTGAAGGGAAGATGAAGAAGAGAAGATGAATATGAAGAAGGGAAGATGAAAATGGAAGGTGAAGAAATGAAGATGAAGAAGAGAAGATGAACATGGAAGGTGAAGAAGTGAAGATGAAGAATGAAGGATGGAGAACTTTGCCTATAAAAGAGGAGGAGAATTGAGAGAGTTTGAGGGGGGAGTGGAAGAGAATTGAGAGAGTTTTGAGAGAGTTTTTGAGAGGAATTTTTAGAGAGGAAAAAGAGAGTTCTTGAGAAAAATCAGAAGAGAAAATTCGAGTTTTAGTCAAGCATCATCTTCGACGAGTCCCGACACATATTTCGCCCCTCGCAACCCAACAACGCCATTGCTTGCCATTTTCGACGACAGCCGCGTTCTTCCAGCTCCGAGATCTTGAAGGGAACTATAACATGTATGTGAGTAAGATTTTGTGTAATAGAAGGTAATCATTTCCATCTCGATCTATAAAAATGTAATCGTTTGGTTTGAACATTTGTTTGTTTATTTTAGACATGCCACGTGTTCCAAATTTTAGCATTATTACATGTTAATTTATTTCTGTAAATACTCGTGCTTGACTGCGTTTTCTTTCTTTCTAAATCATCCATGGTGTATATCGCACAAAGTTCAATGTTTTACATCCCCATAAAAAAGAAGAAAAAACCAAAAAAAAATTGCATCTTTGAATTTCAAGTAAAATCCATCAAAATTGCCAAATCAAATATTTTTCATGAAAATGGTACCGAAAGGGCGTTAGAGTAATCTACGTAACCAAATCCCCGAATTCAAAATCTGCGGTTCGCAGAAATAAGATAGTTTTCTTCCGCTATTTTATTTAGGTTTCTAATCAACCTACCGAAAATGATTAGTGGCTACTCCAAATTCAAAATACGTTGCATGTTAATTATTTGAACCTTAAGTTGCGATTTGGTATGGACTTGGGAGAGTCCGAGTTAGGTTAGTTAATTAATTAACCCGATAATCCATTAGCCCGAAAATTAACTCGTTTATTTTTTCTAGGTCGCGACACCAACCGTCCACGAGTTTCATAATTTCTAGCAAACGTTTACTTAAGTGCCATAATTTTTAATCGATCACTTAGATGCAAATTTTTTTTAAGAAAGACGTGCACTCAAGTGCCAAAAATTTGACGTGGCATAACATTTGTGGTGAACAATTTTTAAAAATTATATCACTCAAGTGATTGATTAGAATGTTATATGACACTTAATTAAAAGGAAAAAAAAAAGTTATGATACTTAAGTAAGTGTAGAACAAAACTTATGTCACTCTAGTGATTGAAAAAAAAATTTAACATTCAAGAGAGCGCCGTCGAATGTTATGGAACTTGTGGTGTTTTTATCCCTCATGTATAAATAATATATTTAGAGTGTACGACAGTTTTACCTTAAATTGCACAATTTTTTAAATAATTTCACTCATTTAATAAAAGTTAATCTTATCTTTAATATTCTGTATTTTGTTGCACCCAAGGACACATTAATCTACGTTAGGAAACAAACTAAATGGGTTTGCAATTTCTTAGATTGTATATGAAACTGGACCATCAGACATAATGTTATGGGTTCCTACCGATCTAAGAAAATGGATTACCTTTGATCCAATTGTGAGAAAAAGTGGAGCCACTAAGCACGGCTAACTGGCCTTTCCTCACCAAAATGACAGATGTGGCCTCACCATCAATGCTCGTCCGTCAACAACCTAGCGCCTTAATCTGCGGTCTCTTCTCGCCTTCCATACACTCTCGGCCTCCGACAACGAGCCGATTGCTTGCCAGATCATCGACCTGATCGTCCTTCTGTCGGATTCCGAGGTCGGATCGCCATTGGCTGGTGAGGTCGCGGCTAGGGCTTCGGGACTAGACGTGGCCGGTTCCGGTCAGGAACCGATGGTTCCAGTTCCGGGTTTGGAACCGCCGGTTCCAGTTCCGGTTCAAAACCACCGGTTCCTAGGCCCAATGGTTATTTTTCCCCGAGCCTCCTCCCTTTTTTTTTCGGAACCGCTCGTTCCAACAATTATGGAACCGGAACTAGCCCTTGAGAGCCGGTTCCAGTTCCGGGTCGGAACCGTGGGCCCAATCAACGGGCCGGTTCCGGGCCCCGGTTTATTTTGGCCATGTCTGTTCGGGACTGTTGTGTTCTCGCGTGCTGGGGTGGAGTCGACGCCAGGTTTATGTGGTAAGCGCGACTTGGCAAATTTGATGTCGTTACTGTTCGGGTTTCTTTTGGCTTGTGATGAGAAAACGACGAAAAGGGATGTCGATTGTCCAACTCAGTTCTGATTCACAAAATTTTGGTTTGTTCTTATTTCGTGAGACCATTCACTTGTTTTCCTGCTCGCATCTCTCTCCTCTCCGTTTCCTCTGTGTTTGTGTGTGAACATGTGGGCGGCGTAAGTGTTTGAAATTTCGATTCCTTCTGTCAGCGATGAACTCATTTTGCGCCTTTTCCGAAAGATAAGGTGGTTTCAATTAAGGAGTTGTGCATTGGGCAATAGAATTTCACATAAAAAAAATTGTCCGTACATGTTCTTTAATTTGAAGTTGAGATAAACTAGTAGCTGAGTTGAAGCTTGTGATCTGATGCAGTGCTTCAATTAAAGTCTTGTGAATCTGACATGGGCCTTGAATCTTTGCAGGCTGACTGGCCAAATTGTATGCCTAGTAGTGATGCTATCTGCTTTCGCGTCCTGATGCTTGTCCTTCCTGCCTGAAATTAGGGAATGGTTTGACCTTGGCTTTGCATGTGCCTGTCTTTTAAAGGAAACTGAGTCCATATGACTTTGTTGATGGTGTGATTTTAGGGACTAACATTCCAATTCGTGTTACTCCAAATTGCTGTCTGACATGATGTCTTTGGTGTTTATTTATCTATTCATTGGCGCAATGCGATCTGGTGTTTTGATCTGTCTTTCTTGGGTGCTTTGCATACCATAATTGCTTTCTTACTGTTCTAGTATCTTCATGGAAGAATGTGGTGCTGCCATACACACTTCGCTGGACAGTGTGGCCTTTTTATATTCAAATTAGTGCAGATCCTACAAGCATTAGAACACTATTACACGGATGGGTCTCTCTCTCTCTCTCTCTCTGCTCCTCCAACATCCATTTCCTCTGTTTCAAGTGTATATGGAAGGATGACACATCCGAGAACAATCTGAGAAGATTACTGTAACTTATCTTTAGGTGCAAGAACGGTTTTTGCTTCTTTGTTCTACTGCCTAGTCATAAATGTTATTGCTGACATTGATGGCTCGCTTTTCTTTTGTCACACTAGAATTTTTTTTTTCCTGAATTTTATAAGCATTTTTGTCCATGCCTTTGCTGGATCTGTAGTTTTCCCTTTCTTGCCATCAAGCGTGTTTATGCAAATATTTATGCCTGTTCTAATGCATTCTAGGAATTAGCTTAACAAAAGACTAGCGGTCAGCTTTGAGGTGTGGTCTCCCTACAATAGAGGAAGCTATTAAAAAAAGATGCTCGTGTAAAAAATGCTAAACAGAGATGGATGAATGACGAATACATTTGCAGTTGCAACATATTGAGTTCTTTGTCAGATGATCTCTTCTACAAGTACCCACGGAAAAGTCACAGTGCAAAAGATCTGGGGGAACGGCTGAGGCTAGTTTATCTTTATGAAGAATTTGGGACTAAGAGATTGCAAGTCAAAAGGTATATTGAATTTGAGATGGTTGATGGTAAATCAGTCATTGAGCAAGTCCAAGTTGAACAGGATGGCGAATTCAATTGTGGCTGCTGGAATTTCCGTAGATGAGAATTTCCATGTCAGTGGGAGATTGATTGTCCCCCAACAATAGAACATTTCCTTCGACAACTCTGTTCTGTAAATGTATACCTTAGAAGGATCCGTTCATCCACTTGATGTGCTTTGTGTGACAAATCTGAATCTGTGGAGCACCTTATTCTCATGTGTGATTGAAGTAGAGCTGTCTCGTTTAGTTATTGTGTTGAGAGTCATTGCAAAATGTGAATTGAGCCTTCTCTAAATTCATTTAAGAGTGTTTATGATATATATTCCCTGATGCCAAATGTCTCCTTTGTCTGGTATTAATTTAAAGTGCATTATCTGTTTGATTGTGCTTGAAAACAGGGAGTGATTGATGCATCCGGTATAATCAAGCTCGTATTATCTAATCTAAATTCCCCACTGTTTATGTACAATAAGTCACCAACTAATTTCACATTACTAACTCTTATTTGAATTAGCCACCAAAGTTTGTTCTTTTAAATTACTAACTTTTCTCAGAAAAGTTCTCTTATTATTTATCAAATTTTTTACCTAACCCATTAAAAAAAATTTTAAAAAAATAGACCTGACCCGAACCGACCTGACCCGTTTGTTTTGTTTAGTTCATTTTCAGTTCAGGTCAATGTCGATGCGGGCAACAAACACCCCTACCTTACCCATTGACACCCCTCACCACTATCACCCATTGACACCCTTCCCATTTTCGGTTCAGGTCAATGCGGTGATAGAGCCCTCCCTCTCCCCTTTTTGCCATTGATATGCAGTAGGATCTGGACCGGTGGTCAACCTCTTCTCCTCCTCCTGGTTTGAATCGGGAACAGAAATTTTAATCCTGGTAACTTGTCGTTTAAGCGATATGAAGCCATGAAAGTATGGAGTACTCCTCAGCAAGGAGCAACTTAAAACAATTTCTAAAACTTGAGAATTAACGCGGACATGATCCGACGCTTCACTGCAAAAACTATGTAACGTGTCCGATTGATGTTGACTGGGAGGGAATGGGGCTTTGTTGTAATGCTACTTCATTTTTTTTCTTTTCGCTTGTGTCTACCCTCTCGACGTGAAACTAGAGATTGCTAATGGATTGTTAGGCGGGTGCAAATAGTGCACTCGGGAGGAGGCACTTACATTTCGTGAGGACTCTTTCCCTATGGACAACAACTTAGAATTTTCATTTATAATTTGATTGAATGAGACTAGAATTGCACTAATCTTTTACTAGGCCAGTTAGGAGCCTAAGTAAGCGCTAGAGCTCGCTTTACCTCAGCTATCCGGAGCATTGGATCCATGGACTTGGTTACATTTCATTAAAGTAACACCCATAAATTAGTACCTCCAGGAATAAGTGTGTGCAAACTGTTAAAATATGTCTTGAACGAAACCCGACTCGAGATATGTATTGCAAGAATGTCCAGATTTTTAAAGAAAAGAACGAAAGTCCAACATCGATGTCTGAGTCATATTTTCTAGCATATTTGAATATGCCATGTTGAACTTGGGATCTTTCCTTCAAGTCTGACTTTGGGTCAGAAACGATAAAAGGAAATTAATTCTTGTTAGTCGGTCCAAGAGATATCGAAAAGGAAACTGAAAGATATCAAATCTTCACTTGGATTCGGAAAGGGGCTTCACATGGACTTGTGTATATATATACACATTCTCATGGATTGTTGATTTGCCCATATGCGAAGTTGATATACAGAATAAACTCATACGTGAGTTTTGGGGTTTCACTCAACTGTATGAAGAGATGTTGAAGCGCCGTCTCATCCTCGAGTGTTTGGGAGGGTTGTCTCTGTGGATTTTGTTCATGATATTACATCAAAGGTTCAAGTGTCGAAGCTAACTAAGTTCTTGTGTGTTTGAGTGACTCGAGTGTGGTTTGTAATCTCCAAGTATCGCTTGATTTGCAGTGGAATTCGTTGCTGCTCTCCCGTGGACGTTGGTCTCTATGACCGAACTACGTATAGCTGATGTTCGATTTATTTTTCTTGTTCTGTACATAGTTGAAGCAAATGTGCAAAAACTTGATCCATATTGGACAATATTAATATAATGCCTCGTTGTTGAGCTTGAGGACAGATCCCCATTTCGCGCAACATTAAATACAATCGTTATTTCCATGTACCGTACGGTTAATCCATCTAAATCAAGCCCCCGAATGAGTCCTTCGGGGCAAAATTTTAGGGTAGGAAGCATTGGCATCATTAATTTGACTAAGAGCGGTAACAGAGGCCTATCTGATAAATTTCACAGAGCAACTTGGAAGACCCATGGCCATTCAACAAGAATCCACATCATTTTGGATTAACGCACTCTGCATCACAAATCAAAAGGAAGGAGAGGAGAAGGAAAAATTACTCAACCATGTCAGTAACATGATGAGAAACCTGTTTTCGAAAGTGCTTCTGAATTTCAATTGAAGGTGCGGACATTTGAAAATTTCTAGTAGAGATGGAAAATGGGGAAAAGCAAACGGCATTGAAATCGAAATCACCACGTTCGCTTCTTCTTGAATCACTTCCTCAGCAAGTTGTGACCGATTCGAAAGGAATGTTTGGCAAGCCAACACACATAATAGGTTGGTGCGAGTGGATCCCACAGTCTCGCCATAGTTAAGACAATCTTCTCTTCTTTGTCAAAGTTGATCCGCTTTCCTCTGCATCTGTTTCGCTTGAGCTATATTCATCCACGGTGTCCATTGAGTCCCCTTCGACCGAGTCTGTTTCCTCGGGAATCCAATTTGTTTCAATCGGCTGATGGTGTTGGAGGACAACCCCGCGATCATCCTCCTGTTTCTCGCATATTAGACGGAATCCACACTTTTTAACGCTTCCTCTCGAAGGTCCGAGGCAAACTTGGAATTGGCTCCATTCACCTCGCAGAAGCTCCCGTATTCTTGGCAGCTGATCGCGTGGGAAATATTCAAGCCACGCATAATTAGACGATTCCCCATAGGTAAACGTTTGCTTAATCACCTCTTCGCCATTCACAAACATTTGGATGTCACAGAAAGCTTTGTCACGGAAACGCATGGACCCATCTTTTCCTTCCTCCCGGCTTAGAACAATACAGAGTGCTAGTCCTAAAAACTTGTCATACAAGTCCTTGGGAACCCGGAAACGCATGGACCCATCTTTACTGTGCAGAAAACATTCTGGAATCTCTCCTCCAGTTAGGTACATTGTGACACTACTCTTCTTCGGGAGGCCCTATCATATCAAGCATTTAAAGTTAGTGAGAGAGAGAGAGAGAGAGAGAGAGAGAGAGAGTCCGACCTCGAGTAATGATACATCAGCCATCTCGACCCCCTTGCGGAATAATTCACCACATGAAGTCGGTTCGACGTGAAGGTGGTTGGACGAGAGTCTCGACAAATCTGGGCATTTTTGTAGGGATTTGCAACCATTTGCTGTTAGGTAACTCATAGTTGATTGAAGCCGAGGAATCTCTTGTAGTTGCTGGCATTTCGACACACACAATTAAAAAGTTTAGAACTAAATTGGTACCAATACTATTTATGACTTTTCTAACGCTTTCTGAATATCTTTAGCGCCTAATATTTATAAAATTGCAAAAAAAAAAAAAAAGACCAACGATAGCATCTTCCGGATACTATAGTGTGTTTGTTGGATAAAAACAAGTGTTGATCCTTTCGTTATTGGTAAAATTATTACCTCAGTAAACCAATTCCTATAACTTCCGCAACTTCATATTTCATTTCGTGTCTCGCAATGTCAATGACCAAATTAAAGACCCCAGCAAGGCGACCCCCCTCGCACAAGAAGAATATTCCATATGATTTCTAATGGCTAATAATCAACAGTAAAATTATATGGAGTTTTTCTAGCATCCATTGGCTCATGGATTATTGCTCGCCGTTGATCGGTGCTGTATTTATCTATTAAAAATTATCTACGTCGATGCTGGACGATCAAAGTTGATCGAAACGACCGAATAAACACGAATCCAATAAATTTAAAACTAGATTAGCATAATTTTAATAAGTTTAGGATTTTCTTTTTCGGATAATTTTTGTTTCATTTATAGTCCTTGGAGTCTTTATCGATCACGTGATGTTTGTACGCGTTTGTGGAATTTGCGTTCCATCTTTGGACTCCCGACTTTTCCCAAAAACCTAATGAACATCCGTGGGCCCATTCCTCCGATATTCGCATCACTCGTCCAGGAAAGAGCCGACCCTAAAACGCTTGAAGGACGAGGTGGACCCGTAGAAGCAAATGAACGAAGAGAGGACTTTGACTTGTTCATGCACCCATGAAAGAGGTTAATTATGCCCCGTTACGGTACATTCGCTCCAAACTTTTTTTTGTAACACTAAGACTTCAAATTATACTCATTATGACACATTTATACTCCATTACAATTCTATCCAAAATCGCTATAAAAATGTTGACTTGGATCTAACGTGGCACTTTTGACCACAAGTGGCTCTAATGTGGCGCCACGCGAGCGCCGCATTGCAAAAGAAAAGGAAAAAAGGAAACAATTACACCGTTTATTGTCTTCTCTAGTACTTCGTGAAGAACTGTTCGTCGCATTCATCGTCTTCAATCGCTTGGCTAAACTTCTCCAACGCTCTTGCTTCATTGCCCACTACTACTTAGACCTCCGTCGGTGCCACTTGAGTGTCATAACTTTCAATCGATCACTTAAGTGTCAATTTTTTTTTTAAAAATATTTACTCAAGTGCCGAAAATCAAATGTGGCATAACACTTGTAGTTAACATTCTTAAAAAGTTAAATCTAATTTTTCATTACTCTATTATATTCAAAGCAAAGCTCATTTCGGTAGATTTAGATACGGTTCGATCGGGATAGATTGGAAAGCAATTTCAACAGCAGCAAGTCATTTTCCAGCAAGATCTTCGCCCTAATCCTACTTCCTCTCCAACCAATCTAAGAAAATGGAGGAACTATGGGCTTAACTTTGATCCAATCGCGAGAAAAAGTGGAGAGACAGGCTCCGTTTGTTTCACAAAAAAAATATGACGTTTACGGAAAATGTTTTTCGGAAAGTCATTTTCCAAGAAAACAATGATATTTGTCGGTGTTTGTTGGATAAAAAACAAGTGTTGATTCCTTCTTTATTGGTAAAATTACTACCTAAGTAAATCAATTCCTGCAACTTGAGCAACTTCATATTTCATCCTGTGTCTCATAATGTCAGTGGGCAAATCAAGGACCACAGCAGCGCAACCCCCTTTGCATGGGAAGAAGATTCCATATGATTTCTAATGGCCAACAATCGACAATACATAGATATGCATGATACGAACATACTTGGATCGAATATCATGATAAAATTATATGTAGTTTTTCTAGCATCCTCCGGCTCATGGATTACCGCTGCTAAACTGAATTTGGGTACTAAAAACTAATGGGTGCAATGTGGATCTGGCTAATAAGATTTGGCGGAGCAATTGAGATTAGTTGATGTAATAATCCAAAAATACTTGCTCATCGGTAGTCGATGCTGCATTCATTTATCGGGAAAATTAACAAAGCAATTCTAAAATTGCAATTGTGTCAATTCAATCTTGAACCTTCTTTTTCTTGCCATTCGGTCTTAAACCATTTTCATTGTGTCGGTTCAGTTCTTTTGATTAACTCTGGCCAATTCTTAATGATATTCTAATATATTTTCAAATTGTTTTTATTTATTTCTTTGTTCATTTTTTGGTTCTTCCCCACCTTCCTCCGGCCAGCGAGGTCGAAAATATAGAAATTGGTTGTTCAAAATTTTATTACAAATTGTCCACGTCGGTGCCGGCCGACCAAATACTAAAAGGATTGAATTAGCACAAATAAAAAAAGCTTGAGACTACATTTGCAAGGAAGAAAGATTTATGACTAAAGTAGCACAATTATGATAAGTTTATAACTTTCTTTTTTATAATTTTTGCATCATATATTGTCTTTGAAATTCTTCATCAACCATGTGATGCCTGTACTCGTTTGTGGAATTTGTGATTAATCTTTTTATCATTTCGTATCCGGCAGACTCCAACTGATCCCAAAACCTAATGTACATACGTGTGTCCATTCCTCCATCATTTGGGGACCTCTTCCACTACCGACAATTGCAGAGCAGCATGTAGCTCGCGAAAGCAAGACGCTGAAGGATTTAACTCATCAAATAAAAAAATACTAAACGATTCGATTGATCTCATCCACACTTTAAGAGCTCGATTTTTCAATGATTAACACTGTCAAGAATCGACCCTAAAACGCGTGAAGGATTTGGTGCATCTCCGGAAGTAAGTGAACAGAGAGGGGAGATTCATGAGTCAATGCGTGTAATTTGCGTTGCAGTGCTTGACTTTGACTTATTCATTTACATGAAATAAAGACTCCAAACATAGCTCCCAAATATCATTAACTCATTGGTGATACATTAAAGGGAAAAAAACCCATAAAAGGTTAATTATGTCCAACTTTAGCACATTTTCCTTTATTTTATTTTTTTTTACACTAAAAACTCCAAACTATACTGATTGTGACATATTTACCCTCCATAATAATTCCATCCAAATTCATCGTTAAAAAGATGATGCGGATCCAACGTGGCACTTTTGAGGACAAGTGGCTCTAACGTGGTGCGACGCGAGCACCATCTCGGAAAAAAAAACCGAAAAAAGAAAACAATTGCACTGTTCATCAGCTCTTCAATACTTCATGAAGAACTGCTCATTGCATTGATCATCTTCAATCGCTTGGCTAAACTCCTCTAATGCTCTTGCTTTGTTGCCCATTCCTACCTAGACCTCCGTCGGTTCTTTCCCAACCATCCACGAGTTTCATAATTTCTAGCAAACGTTTACTTAAGTGCCATAATTTTCAATCGATCACTTAGGTGCAAATTTTTTTTAAGAACGTGCACTCAAGTGCCAAAAATTTGACATGGCATAGCATTTGTGGTGAACATTTTTTAAAAGTTATATCACTCAAGTGATCGATTAGAATGTTATATGACACTTAATTGAACGGAAAAAAAAATTATGATACTCAAGTAAGTGTAGAACAAAACTTATGTCACTCTAGTGATTGAAAAAAAATTATGGCATTCAAGAGAGCGCCATCGAATGTTATGATACTTGTAGTGTTTTTATCCCTCATGTATAAATAATATATTTAGAGTGTACGACAGTTTTGCCTTAAATTGCACAATTTTTTAAATAATTTCACTCATGTAATAAAAGTTAATCTTATCTTTAATATTGTGTATTTTGTTGCAGCCGCTGACACATTAATCTACGTTACGAAACAAATTAAATGGGTTTGCAATTTCTTAGATCGTATATGAAACTGGACCATCGGAAATAATGTTATGGGTTCCTACCAATCTAAGAAAATGGATTACCTTTAATCCAATTGTGAGACAAAGTGGAGCCACTGAGCACGGCTAGCTGGCCTTTCCTCACCTAAATCACAGATGTGGCCTCACCATCAATGCCCGTCCCTCAATAACCTAGCGCCTTAATCTGCGATCTCTCTTCGCCTTCCACGCCTACCTCTAGACGCGGCCGGTTCGGTGGAACCGCCGGTTCCGGTTCAGGAACCGGCGGTTCCGGTTCCACGAAAAGGTGGAACCGGAACCGGCCGTGAAAAATGGCGGTTCCGGTTCCGAACCGGAACCGGCGGTTCCGGGCCGGTTCTCGGGCCGGTTCCGGTTCCGCTTCGGAACCGGCGGTTCCGGTTCGGAACCGCCGGTTCATTCCGATTCATTTTTAATAATAATTTTTAAAATAATAAATAATAAAATAAATATAATAAATTATAAATTATAAAATACAATTAAATTGTACATTGTAATAAAATATGGGAAAAAAAAAAAGAAGGAATGGGCTTGAACTTAATGAATTATCATTAAGCGACCTACATATCTTCTTGGGGATAGAAGAATCAAAGCCCATGTAGTTCTTTTTACCTTTGAGAACCCCAACTTACCTCATCGTCAATCGTCGCTACCCGTTGTGGTACCCGTGGCGGTGGTATCTCCAACATCATCGCTAAAAAATTCGTGTTCACGATCTAACTCTTGGTGTCGATATTTCGCCCTCGTCCAATCGCCGACACAAGCTTGAGCTTCCACAGAGTCCGGGCTTAATCTTGAACGGCGAGAGTCCAAAATTAATCCTCCGGAACTAAATGCTTGTTCAACCGCAACCGTTGAAGAAGGGGTTGCTAATATTTGACGAGCGATGAGGGCGAGAACTGGATACTCGATTTGGTGACTCTTCCACCACTTCGGGATTTCGAAATCTGTACTATGTTACGCATCACGAAACTCAAATTGAGTGGTTAAATATTTTTCTAATTCAGAAATATTACCTGTTGCCCCTTTTTGTTTTTTTTGCCTACTCTTAAGCATATTATACCCTCTACTAAGTGAACTACCACCTTCGCTACGTGAGGCAGTAGATTGTAAAGATCCGTAATCACTTAAACCATATCTACTACAAAATTCTCCATATAATGCTACTATAGATTCTTTAACATGTCCTAATATATTTAAAATATCTATTGAATCATCCAAATGTAAACAATCATGATAATACACATTCAAATAATCTTGTAAACCGTCTAATTTAATACGTGGATCAAAAACAATACCAACTAAATAGACAAGAGGAATTTGCAAATAATAATGCAACCATTTTTCTCGCATTACTAAAATAGTTTGACCTAATTCGGTATCTTTTTCATATTCACTAAAAACACTACTAATATTAACACACTCTATTAAAAATAAATGCGTTGTAGGATAATAAATACCAGATAAAGTCTTAGTAGCATCATTAAAAATTTTCAAAATATCTAAAATTTTCTTGCAAACGTCCCAATGTTGAGGAAGTAAAGTAATTTCGGGAATATTTTGTGAAATAAACATACATAATAAATCTTTATATTCAAAAAGTTTGCCGAAGCAACTCGTACGTAGAATTCCAACGAGTCGGAATATCTTTTGGAAATCTTCTTGGCCTTCTCCCATTTTGTTTACAAAATTTTCCCCATGATTTCATACATTGGGGACGACTCCATAAAAATTTAATTGCACTTTTTATTGGGGCGAGAGAAGTGTCAAGAGTTCGTAAACCATTTTGTACACATAAATTTAAAACATGACAAGCACATCTAATGTGAAAAAATTGTCCGCCAAAAGTGGGTTTGCAAATATTTTCTAATTCGGGAATAGAAGCGGTATTTGCGGCGGCATTATCAAAACCAATTGAAAATACTTTATTTATTAAATTATATTCTTCTAAAACTTGCCTAATTATTCTATAAATATTATGAGCCGAATGGCTTTCATCAAAAACTCGGAATGCAATAAGTCTTTTTTGAATCATCCAATTGTCATCTATCCAATGACACGTGACACCCATATAAGAATGAATTTGCCAAGGATCACTCCAAATATCGCTACCTATATGCACACGTCCATTGAATTCCGCAAAAAATTTTGCTAAAGATTTTTTTCCTTTTTTATAAAGATGAAAAACTTCCCGTTTAAGAGTATTTTTTGGAATAGTTGGCGCTATGGGAACCAACGCAGTATTTATCAAATATTTCATATTAAAATTTTCACCAAGTATTAAACGGAGCATGATCAAGGGCAACATATTCACCTAATGTTTGTTTATAAAGTGCTTCAGTGAAACGAAATAAAGGATGAGGCTTAGAAGTGGCGTACCCGGAAATTTGTTGTTGCGTATTGTCGATCCCCGCTTGCGTTGGATGTTTTTTCGTCAAATGCCGACGGAATGTTCCGTAACCGTCTCCTTTCGTGAATTTATAAGTTTGCGAACAATATTTACATTTTACATTATACTTACCTTCGACTTCATCACGTACCTTGTCGAAGTGTAGCCACAAGTCCGATGTATTATCTCGGCCCTTCCGTTCCGGCTCATTTGCCGTTGACGTTTCTTCGACACCAGTGGGAGGATGAAGACTTTCTTGTGTTGGGATGTGCTCGACGTTCGGAATCGGGACATAGTTGATATTATCGTCGTCGTCTTCCCAACTTGCATACTCACGAGGATCGTATTCATGAAAGGGATAGTCGGAATCTCCCATAGCCATCTTGCCCTTGTCAGCATTTCTGCTTCCACTTGCCATTTTTTGAGAGAATTGATCGGGATTGAGAGAATTGGGAGAATTTGAACGATTTGAGAGGATTTTTAGAGAGAATTCGAGAGATTGTTCAGAGAATTTGTGACAAAAATGAAAGGGGAAGCATATGTATTTATAGGCAAGAATCATTTTTTTTTTTTTATTATTTTTTTTTAAAAAAAAAGAAAAGCAACGGCCAAATTGGCCGTTGCACAAAGCAACGGCCAATTTGGCCGTTGCACGTTGGCAACGGCCAAAGAGCCGTTGCCAACGGCTCTTTGGGCCGTTGCCAACGGCCCAAAGGGGGGGGGGGGGGAGGGGGCCCGGGCGAGAGCCCAACGGCTCTCCCCCGGGCCCACCAAAATTTTTTTTTTTTTTGCGGTTCGGAACCGGCCCGGAACCGCCGGTTCCGGGCCGGTTCCCGCGTTTCCGGAACCGTGGGCCCGGTCAACGGGCCGGTTCCGGGCCGGTCAACGGGCCGGTTCCGGGCCGGTTCCGGGCCCACGGGCCCAAATGGCACTCACTACCTACCTCCTCGTCTCACCTCTCGCCCATGCACTCTCGGCCTCCGACGACAAGCCAATTGCTTGCCGGATCATCGACCCGATCGTCCTTCCGTCGGATTCCGGGGTCGGATCGGCATTGGCTGGTGAGTTCGCGGCTAGGGCTTCGGGACTGCTGTGTTCTCGCTGCCGGGGTGGAGTCGATGCCGGGTTTATGTGGTAAGCGCGACTTGGCGAATTTGATGTCGTTATTGTTCGGGTTCTTTTGGCTTGTGATGAGAAAACGACGGAAAGGGATATTGATTGTCCAACTCGGTTCTGATTCACAAAATTTTGGTTTGTTCTTTTCTCGTGAGACCATTCACTTGTTGTCCTGCTCGCATCTCTCTCCTCTCTGTTTCCTCTGTGTTTGTGTGTGAACACGTGGGCGGCGTAAGTGTTTGAAATTTCAATTCCTTCTGTCCGCGATGAACTCATTTTACTCCTTTTTCGAAAGATAAGGTGGTTTCAATTAAGGAGTTGTGCATTGGACAGTAGAATTTCACGTAAAAAATTGTCTGTACATGTTCTTTAATTTGAAGTTGAGATAATCTAGTAGCTGTTTAAGTTGAAGCTTGTGATATGATGCGGTGCTTCAATTAAAGTCTTATGAATCTGACATGAGCCTTGAATCTTTGCAGGCTAACTGGCCAAATTGTATGCCTAGTAGTGATGCTATCTCCTTTCGCGTCCTGCTGCTTGTCCTTCCTGCCTGAAATTAGGGAATGGTTTGACCTTGGCTTTGCATGTGCCTGTCTTTTAAAGGAAACCGAGTCCATATGACTTTGTTGATGGTGTGATTTTAGGTACTAACAGTCCAATTCGTGTTACTCCAAATTGCTGTCTGACATGATGTCTTTGGTGTTTGTTTTATCTATTCCTTGGCGTAATGCAGTCTGGTGCTTTGATCTGTCCTTCTTGGGTGGTCTGAATACGATAATTGCTTTCTTACTGTTCTAGTATCTTCATGGAAGAATGTGGTGCTGCCATACACACTTCGCTCGACATTGTGGTCTTTTTATATTCCAATTAGTGCAGATCCTGCAAGCATTAGAGCACTGTTACACGGATGGGTCTCTCTCTCACTGCTCCTCCAACATCCATTTCCTCTGTTTCAAGCCTATATGGAAGGATGACACATCCGAGAACAATCTGAGAAGATTACTGTAACTTATCTTTAGGTGCAAGAACGGTTTTTGCTTCTTTGTTCTATTGCCTAGTCATAAATGTTATTGCTGACATTGATGGCTCACTTTTCTTTTGTCACACTAGAATTTTTTTTTTCCTGAATTTTATAAGCTTTTTTGTCCATGCTTTTGCTGGATTTGTAGTTTTCCCTTTCTTTCCATCAAGCGTGTTTATGCAAATATTTATGCCTGTTCTAATGCATTCTAGGAATTAGCTTAACAAAAGACAAGTGGTCAGCTTTGAGTTGTGGTCTCCCTACAATAGAGGAAGCTATTAAAAAAAGATGCTCGTGTAAAAAATGTTGAACAGAGATGGATGAACGACGGAATACATTTGCGGTCGCAACATATTGAGTTCTCTGTCAGATGATCTCTTCTGCAAGTACCCACAGAAAAGTCACAGTGCACAAGATCTGGGGGAATGGCTGAGGCTAGTTTATCTTTATGAAGAATTTGGGACTAAGAGATTGCAAGTCAAAAGGTATATTGAATTTGAGATGGTTGATGGTAAATGAGTCATTGAGCAAGTCCAAGTTGAACAGCATGGCGAATTCAATTGTGGCTGCTGGAATTTCCGTAGATGAGAATTTCCATGTCAGTGGGAGATTGATTGTTCCCCAACAATAGAACATTTCCTTTGACAACTCTGTTCTGTAAATGTATACCGAAGAAGGATCCGTTCATCCACTTGATGTGCATTGTGTGACAAATCGGAATTTGTGGAGCACCTTATTCTCATGTGTGATTGAAGTAGAGCTGTCTCGTTTAGTTATTGTATTGAGAGTCATTGCAAATTGTGAATTGAGCTTGTCTGAATTCATTTAAGAGTGTTTATGATATATATTCCCTGATGCCAAATGTCTCCTTTGTCTGGTATTAATTTAAAGTGCATTATCTGTTTGATTGTGCTTGAAAACAGGGAGTGATTGATGCATCCGGTATAATCAAGCTCGTATTATCTAATCTAAATTCCCCACTGTTTATGTACAATAAGTCACCAACTAATTTCACATTACTATCTCTTATTTGAATTAGCCACCAGAGTTTGTTCTTTTAAATTACTAACTTTTTTTAGAAAAGTTCTCTTATTATTTATCAAATTTATTGCCTGACCCTTTAAAAAAAGAAAAATAGACCTGAACTGAACCGACCTGACCCGACCCGTTTTGTTTTGTTTAGTTCATTTTCGATTCGTGTCAGTGTCGGGGGGGGGCAACAAAAAGCCCTACCCTACCCTACCCTACCCATTGACACCCCTCACCACTATCACTGGAAAGTATGCGGTGATAGAGCCCTACCTCTCTCCTTCTTGCCATTGATATGCAGTAGGATCTGGACCGGTGGTCAACCTCTTCTCCTCCTCCTGATCTGAATCGGGAACCTAAATTTTAATCCTGCTAACTTGTTGTTCCGGCGATATGAAGCCATGAAAGTATGGAGTACTCAGCAGGGAGCAACTTAAAACAGTTTCTAAAACTTGAGAATTAACGCGGACATGATCCGACGCTTCACTGCAAAAACTATGTAACGTGTCCGATTGATGTTAACTGGGAGGGAATGGGGCCTTGTTATAATGCTGCTTCATTTTTTTTCTTTTCCCTTGTGGCTACCCTCTCGACGTGAAACTAGAGAGAGCTAACGGATTGCTAGGCGGGTGCAAATAGTGCACTCGGGAGGTGGCACTCACATTTTGCGAGGACTCTTCCCAGCCCTATGGACAACAACTTAGAATTTTCATTTATAATGTGATTGAATGAGACTAGAATTGCACTAATCTTTTACTAGGCCAGTTAGGAGCCTAAGTAAGCCTTCAAGCTCACTTTACCTCAGCTATCCAGAGCATTGGATACATGGACTTGGTTACATTTCATTAAACTAATGCCCGTAAATTAGTGCCTTTTTTCTTTTAGTAAACGCTAAGTTCATGCAATCTTTTCCGACATTTATTACTAAACATGCAAATTCATGTGGCCAAGAATAAGTGTGTGCAAACTGTTAAAATATGTCTTGAACGAAACCCGACTCGACTCGAGATATATATTGCAAGAATATCCAGATTATTAAAGAAAAGAACGAAAGTCCAACATCGATATGACTCATATTTTCTAGCATATTTGAATATTCCATGTTGAACTTGGGATCTTTCCTTCAAGTCTGACTTTGGGTCAGAAACGATAAAAGGAAATAAATTGTTGTTAGTCGGTCCAAGGGATATCGAAAAGGAAACTGAAAGACATCAAATCTTCACTTGGATTCGGAAAGGGGCTTCACATGGACTTGTGTGTGTGTCTATATATATATATATATATATATATATATATATTCTCATGGGTTGTTGATTTGCCCAGATGCGAGGTTGATATACAGAATAAACTCGTTCGTGAGTTTTGGGGTTTCACTCAACTGCATGAAGAGATGTTGAAGCGCCGCCTCATCTTCGAGTGCTTGGGAGGGTTGTCTCTGTGGATTTTGTTCATGATATTACATCAAAGGTTGAAGTGTTCTTGTGTGTTTGAGTGACTCGAGTGTGGTTTGTAATCTCAAGTATCGTTTGATCTGCAGTGGAATTCGTTGTTGCTCTCCTCATAGACGCAGGTCTTTATGACCGAACTACGTACATCTGATGTTCGATTTATTCTTGTTATTCTGTATATAGTTGAAGCAAATGTGCAAAAATCTGATCCATAGTGGACAATAGTAATATAATGCCTTGTTGTTACGGTCTAGAACAGATCCCCGTTTCGCGCAACATTAAATACAATCCCCATTTCCATACGATTTATCCATCTAAATCAAGCCTTTGAACAAGTCCTTCGCGGCAAAAAATTTAGTTGCTGACATCCCTCTATAAATTTTGTTAATGGCACAAAAACGGGTGAGCAACCTGCTGCAACTCAAAACATTGCAGTTAAAGAAGCCACCAGTTATGACACAAGACTTTGTACCCACCCGATACAATCTGAATAGCAACAGCAGAGACATTAAGTCATCTTCCCTGCATAGACCTTTTGATCTTTGAGACAATTAGATTAATTCTACCCTAAGGATATAGATTATATTAGATGCAGCAGAACTTACTTTCTAAAAATTTTAAGGGTAGGAAGCATTGGCATCATTAATTTGACTAAGAGCGGTAATGAGAGGCCTATCGATAAATTTCACGGAGCAACTTGGAGGACCATGGCCATTCAACAAGAATGCACGTAATTTTGGAATAATACACTCTGTATCACAAATCAAAAGGAAGGAGAGGAGAAAGAAATGTTCCTCATCCATGTCAGTAGCATGAGGCCAAACCTGTTTTTGATAGTGATTCTGAATTTCAATTGAAGGTGCAGGCATTTGGAAATATCTAGTTGAGACGGAAAAAGGGGAAAAGCAAAAGGCATTGGAATCGAAATCACTTCCTCGGCAAGTTTGTCGCGACCTAAAATTCAGGTTAACGGATTATCAAGTTAATTAAATCAACTAACCTAATTCGGACCCTCCCAAGTCCTACCGAATCGCAACTTAGATTTATTCATGAGAAAATATTTAATCGGAGCCGCCACTAATCATTTACGGTAGGTTGATTAGAAACCTATATAAAATAGCGGGAGAACTATTTTATCTCTACGAACCAGAGAGAATGAGTCCGGGGACTTGGTTACGCTAATTGAAAAAATTAACGCCCTTTCGGTACCAATTTCATGAAAAAAGCCTTTCCGATTGATCGATGTGAATTTGATTAATTGGAAAAATGTGACATGAAGACCATATATTAAGCGCCCAGAGGATGATTTTTTGGTATTTTCGGCAATAAAAGAAAAAATTCAAAAGCATTCAAAAATCTGAACAAAAATAAACAAAAATGCCCATAATATACCTTTTAATTTCCGATTTTTTCGAAAATCCTCTCATTCCCAAAGATCGTGGCTAAGGCGTGTGATTTATTTTCCCGACGGGTCTAGGCACAAAGGGGAGCATATATTATGGGCATGTTTGTTTAAAGATGTGCAAATTTTATAACAAGTCAAAACAAACAAGCACAGCAAAAATAAAATGAAAATGAAAATCAATTGAGCTTGAAATTTCGAAAATTAAAAGAGGGGTGGCTGAAATTATGAGATTGGGGATCCACCTTTCCTCATCCAAAAATTCAATCCATTTTTAATTTGAGAAATTATCTTTGAGATTTGAAAATTTAATTTTAGATAATCCTCATAAAAAAATAGATAGACATTCAATCCAACCAAACCTTATCTCTAATCAAACAAGTTCAAACGAAATTACAAGGGATAAGATCAAATAATCGTTACAACTAACTCCTAAGTTAGAGATGAACGCCCGAAGCAAAAGATTATCCATAACAAGACAAATATTATTAGATCCAGAAAATCTAAGCAATTAGATGAAATTCGACTTGATCCAATCTTTATCCGCAACATGAGATAATATTAAACACCCAAACGGATTAACCCAACATATCCAGAGATAACCATTGTAATGAATCTCATTCGCACATCAAACCTAGCCATAAATAAAGGTGTGCCGAAACCCTATGTTGCCCACAAAAGTTCTTACTTGATTTTTTATTTAGTCCAATTTCTATGGTTGTTATTCACGGCTTTAGATGAGGCCAAAGTGGTCAAGGACAAATTCAATTCCACTAAGCAAGATAAAGATCAAGACAATACTCATCTACCATGATTCGTCCAAAAGATGATTGTGAAGTAGTAAAAAGATTTTTGCATCATCAATTCAATTTTTGGTGCTATCATGAATTTGATTAAAAAAGTTCAACCTTCCTTTACTTTCGATTGCTAATCAAGTATGTTCAAGACATTGTAAGAACATCAATGCAAATTTCCAAGCAAATATGCATAGATTAGCAACCACAAGTTCAGAACAATTACCTTTTCAAAGTCAAATTTCCAGCACCTATCCAAGCTGTGAATCACGTCCAAAACAGTCCGCCTTCAAGCCTGTTTCGTTGCCAAAATATTCTGAAAGATCTTTTTTCCAGTTTCCTTCACACCATGGATGAACATCAAGTACTTCTGTGAACTTGCACAAGGAATTCAGCCGTTGACCTCTCTTGCTCTTTGGATTGCCAAATTCTCATACCCCCTCCTTAATGCCTTGTATGACGAGCTTCTTATATAGACTTTGGCGTGCTAACCCTAGTCGAGATAGGGAATAATTGTAACCATAGGATTAGTATTCCTAATGTAAGTAGGATTGCTTTTTGTCCACTGGATTTTGACTTTCCGCATCTACGAAAACTCTACCCAAAGTAAGAGTCCTAATTTAATATATATATAGATATATATATATATATATTTTGAAATTTGAAGTGCTCAACCTATCTAAACTTCATCAGATTTTTGGGTAAGGCATGTGATGATGGAAGTGGCCGAGCATATCCTCATTCGTGGGCTTAATATGTGGTCTTGATTGTGATTGGCCTTCAATTGGTTAAATGATCATCTAAAGGCCTTATAAAATAAATCAAATTGAACTTGAATCAAGGTCCAAACCTGCATGTAACTTTCGGCAGCCATGTGTCTATGTCCCATTCGAATTTTCCATTCAAATTATGGGCTCATTTTGAATTCTCAAGCTAAAACTAAGGCTTTTTCTAAATAACGAACATTTAATCGAAAGCCTTAATGATTGAAACAAGCTCGAACGAAAAGAATTGTGCTCAAGAAATAGGTCCTTTTGGCACATCTTGCAGGTTCAGTTAAAAATCTTAGACCGAGTCCGATCCAACCACCTGTCAAGTCAAACTCAATTGATTCACCTATGACCCTAAATGCAGATGATGCGACCGACAAAAAATAAAAATACAATGCATGAAGATTATTTTTTGTGAGAATTATGACTAATTCTCATTTTATGCTTAAATAAATGATTTGCTAAAAATCAAAATTTAGGTGTCAACAGCTGCCCCTCTTTGAGTGGAAGCTCGCAGAGGTTTCATTCAAAGACCCAAAATTGAAACCTAAATTTTGTAAGTAATTTTTTGTTTTCTCTTTTTTTTGCGGGAGTTTTAATCCCATTTTCTATGCAAAAGGAAATGACACGTGATATGCAAGACTGTAAATAACATGTGCCAAAGCTCCCTTCCTCCATGAATGGGTTAAAGAAAATCGCACATGGGTCGCATATGAAAATACCTGTTTTACCAAATACCTCATAATGCTAGTGGTTCCCTCAAGTTCCAAGCTCCTTACGGATGCGAGAATTTTAAGGTACTATGCCTATCTATTCTTGGAGACTTTTCCCTAATGCGAGACAGCGCAAGATATGTGTGAAGTTGAACATATGCTTTCCGAGATCACGAGAGCTACGTCGTCGTGAATCGAAAAAAAGACCAAGATCACAAGAGGATCTTAAGGTACTAGGGCCTTATCCGTTACCGGAGGTTTCACCCCTCGACGCGGGACAGCGCGAGATATGTGTATCCTTCGAGATCACAAGAGCTACGTCGTTGTAAGTCGAAAGAAGTGAAATCAAATTCACAAGAGCTACGTCGTTGTGAGTTGACAAAATGTCAAAATCGCCAGTGCATATGTCTTCACGATTTGACAAAGGGGAACCAAAATCATAAGAGCTACGTCGTTATGATTTGGTTTGGATCAAAATCATGGGTGCTTATGTTGTCATGATTTGATAAAAGGGCCGAGAATCATAAGAGCTATGTCATTATGAGCCGACTAAAGGTCAAGATCACCAGTGCATATGTCTACGTGATTCGAGACCGAAACCATAAGAGCTACGTCGTTATGATTTGATAAGATGTCAAGATCGCTAGTGCATATGTCTACACGACCCGAGACCGGAATCATAAGAGTTACGTCGTTATGATTTGATAAGATGTCAAGATCGCCGGTGCATATGTCTACACGACTTGACAGGAGAGGCATATTGCCCGATTTAAACAATATTTGAAAGGAGTACCACCGAATGGAATCGATAGGTACGAAAGAGGCATATTGCTCGAATTGAAAGATAACAACTATCATCCGAAGAGTTGTTAATTTGAAAAGAAGTTCAGAAAACTTACCTCGGTTCTCCGAACGAATAATCACGAAACGAGGTGGATTGCTTGTATCGTACCTGTTTAATCACTTGAGATGAACATGATCAATTGTTAACACAACATGATACGTCCACAAATTCTTGAATTATTTTTTACATTGCAAAGCTCCATGGGGATTTGTCAATAAGGAAATCGATCCGATCCTTTTGACGAGTTTGATCAAATCGAATGAGGAACTGCAGTCAAAAAGGACTTTCACTCACCCTCATGAAAAAGGTTTTGAAACCCGACCGTTGATACGGGTAAGAGAAAACACTCAGAACTACCATCATCACACTTGACAAGGGTCCGGGTATTCTCGCAATCCGTATGACCAGACCAATCTATGAGGTCTTTTGCAAGGACTGTAATTCAGGTTTGGCCAAATGGTTTATCAAAGGGGACTCGTATGAGTCATTTTGGCTCTGGAATGAAATGAGATTTTTGTCACCTGCATCGGTTTTACAAGTCGGGAACCCCGCAAAATGAAGTAAAAATGATCTTGCTCGCACTTCTTCGAGCGATATTTATAAGCAATTCAGAATCCTACATTATCCCAAGTGCCCTAATCTGAAGAGACTTTTGGTAACGGTTGTAATGTAGGTTCGGGGTAGGCCTAGAAATGAAAGGCTTATTTGCAACAAATGGTGCATAATGGTGGGATTGGTAACCATCTCTTTGCTTAGAATGGTATTCTTGCAGACTCCTTGGGGAACATTCGAATGTGTCCAAACCGAGACACCCCTTCATTGCAGAGATTTTCCCGAGAGTTTTTTTCTCTTTTCTTTTACGAGAAATGGCCCCTTTTCTTTTTTTGTTGTTTTTTTTTTGTTTTTTTGTTTTTTTTTTGGGCCGCATTTCTCATTTTTGGGATTTTGGGATGCTCAAAATTTCGCCCACTATTTCCTCCTCTTTTTTTTAGTGGTAAGCCTTTGCTTTTCTTACTCCCTTCTCTCGCCTCTCTTTTTTTCAAAAGGAAGGAAGGGGTCTTGTTCGAGCCCCGCATATTTTGCTGGCAAATCTTTCGAGTTCGAGTTTGCCCCAAGGCATTTTGCTCATTTGTTAGATGATCTGAAATGATTCCTTGCTAGGATGATCACCAATTGGGTTACGAGAAATGAATCCGCCGCTCAAATTGGGTTTGCAAAGGGATAAATGTGTATGATGTAGAGAATGAAATGCTCTTCGTCATGTCTAAGGCACTTGGACTAATACAGAATTTGCATGCAATAAATACACTCAAAGATTGATGCAAGTGAGAGCAAGAAAATTTTACTCATTCCTTGATTTGAGAATTGCCCCGGTGTGGGGTTGTTCCCGACCGGGGTATGAAATGAATCGCCGTTCAAAGGGGTTAAGCAAAGGGCAACTTGTAGTGTTTGGCGAAGAAATGAATGCCTCGTATCATCTTGGTCGTCATACTTCTCGCGAGATAACCCTTTACCTTGTCAGTATGGAAACTCTCTCTTTTCACTGGAGGTTATGATATAGACGTGTATAGGAAATGGCTTGCCTTTCATCGTCCTGAAATTCCTCATTCAAAATGATCAATTCAGCAGAATCAAAGAAATTTCCTCATCGAAAACTCCCACATTGAAAATTAACAATGCGAACAGGAACAATTCAAATGCATGTGAACTCATTTGATGAATTGTAACTTGATTAAAATGTCAGAGTACATCAAGCATAATATTTCTTTACAAGCATCAGAATTGACGGGGTTGGTAAAAACACGACCATCCATCTCAATCAAAATCAGAGCGCCTCCCGGGAGTACCTTCTTCACAACATATGGACCACCATAGTTTGGAGCGAACTTCCCTTCGGGAAGTGGAACAACGGGCAACAATTTTCTCGGGACAAGGTCGCCAACCTGGAAGTGTCGAGGCCGAACCTTTTTGTTGAAGGATTTAGCAACCCTTTGCTGATAGCATTGGCCGTGACATACGGCCCTAAGCCGTTTTTCATCGATCAAATTTAACCGGTCCATCCTCTGTTGGACACAATCAGCCTCGATCCGCTTGACTTGAGATAGGACCCGCAAAGAAGGAATCTCCACCTCGACCGGTAACACTGCTTCCATCCCGTATACAAGAGAGTACGGGGTTGCCCCGATAGATGTTCGAATCGAAGTCCGATACGCCATGAGGGCAAACGGCAACCTTTCATGCCGGTCGTGATAATTCTCAGCTGTCTTAGCTAAGATCTTTTTAATATTCTTGTTGGCTGCTTCCCACGCCCCGTTCATCCGGGGACGGTATGGAGAAGAGTTCAGATGCTTGATCTTGAATTCCTTGAACGGATCATCGACCTGTTTGTTGTTCGAGTTTGAACCATTGTCGGTGATTATGGCTTTAGGCGAACCGTATCGCGCGATAATGTCACGACGGATGAATTTTACGACATTGCGAAATGTGATCGCCGTGTATGATGTAGCTTCAATCCATTTAGAAAAATAGTCAATAGCGACAAGAATAAATCGATGTCCGTTAGATGTTTTAGGATTAATAGGACCGATCACGTCAATGCCCCACATAGAAAATGGCCATGGTTCGAATAACCGATGCAGCTCGTTCGGAGGAACGTTAATCCTATCACCATGAATATGGCATTTGTGACAGCTCCGGACATGTTGAATACAATCACTCTCTAAGGTGAGCCAGTAATAGCCCAACCTCATGATCTTCTTGGCTAGCATGTGTCCGTTCATGTGCGGACCACAAATTCCTTCATGCACTTCCATCATCGGGCGGATCGCTTCGGTGGAATCTATACACTTTAGAAGGACCGAATCGAACGACCGTTTGTATAAACTCTCTCCGCTCAGAAAAAATTTCGAGGCCATCTTCTTTATGTACCTTTGGTCGGACGCGGTACGTTTCTCCGGAAACTCCCCGTTTCGAATGTAAGTCTTGATATCGTGGTACCATGGCTTGCCGTCGGGTTCGTTGGTCATAGCCATACAATATGCTGGCTTCCTTAGTACCTCGATCTTCAACGGCTCAACTCGAAGCCCATTAGTGACTTGTAACATTGAGGACGGGGTAGCCAAAGCATCGGCAAACCGATTGTGAGTTCTAGGCAAATACTCGAACGAGATATCGTGAAACTCCTCTACTAATTCATCTAGATACTCGTGGTATGGCAGCAGTTTGGCATCCCGGGTTTTCCATTTTCCAACTGTTTGGAGGATAATCAACGTCGAATCCCCAAATACCTTGAGTCGAGTAACTCCCATCTCGATCGCGGCCCGCAAGCCGAGGATACACGCCTCATATTCTGCTATATTATTTGTGCATGGAAATACCAACTTCGCTGCCACGGGATAATGCCGACCACCGGGGGATATTAGGACAGCTCCGGTTCCTGATCCGGATAAATTTACAGCTCCGTCAAAATACATGGTCCGGATGTAATCCTCCACCGACATGATTCGATCCTCATAATGATAGGCATCATCATCTCGCCCCGGATTTTCAGCTAGGACATCCGCTATAACCCGTCCCTTGATTGACTTTTGGGACAAATATTGAACATCAAACTCGGAAATGAGGATTTGCCATTTGGCAAGTCTACCAATTAAGGTGGGTTGATTTAGCAAGTATTTGATAGGATCGCACTCTATTACCAGAAGCACCTGGTAATGCAAGGTATATTGCCGAAGCCTGTGCAGCACCCAAACTAACGCCGCACATGTTTTCTCTGTTTCGGAGTACTTCATTTCTGAAGCTGTGAATTTCTTGCTCGGATAATAAATGGCTTGTTCTTTTCCATCCTCCTGCCTTTCTTGGGCTAACATAGCGCCCAAAGACTCACTATGGATTGTGAGGTAGAGGATTAAAGGTTGCCTCGATGTTGGAGGAACAAGCACGGGTGGATTCGTGAGATGTTGCTTTAGCTTTTCAAAAGCTTCTTCACATTCGCTATCCCATTCGACTAGCGCATTCTTCTTTAACAACTTGAGGAACGGCTTAGCGGTCTCTGATAACCGAGAGATGAAACGAGCGATATAGTTTAGTCTACCCATCAAACTCCGCACTTCTTTAACCGTTGCCGGCGGCTTAAGCTCACGAATAGCCTTGACTTTAGAAGGGTCGACTTCAATACCCTTACCGCTTACCACGAATCCGAGCAGCTTGCCCGAGCTGGTCCCAAAGACACACTTGGCGGGGTTGAGGCGTAACTTGAACTTTCGGAGTCTGTCGAACAATTTCTTCAGCGTTTCAACGTGATCTTCTCCATGCCTTGTCTTCGCTATCATGTCATCGACGTAAACCTCAATCTCATTATGCATCATGTCGTGGAAAAGGGCAACCATAGCTCGTTGGTAATTGGCTCCAGCGTTTCTGAGACCGAACGGCATCACCCGGTAATGGAACATTCCCCATGGTGTGGTGAAAGTGGTTTTCAACTTATCATTGACATTCATCGGGATCCGATTGTACCCGGAGAAACCATCCATGAATGAAAACAATTCAAACCCCGCGATCTTGTCAACGAGTACGTCGATATGCGGGAGAGGAAAATCATCTTTAGGACTAGCTTTGTTCAAATCTCGATAATCGACACAAACCCGAATACGGCCGTCTTTCTTCATGACGGGGACTATGTTAGCGACCCAATCAAAATACTCTATAGTCTCGACGAATCCTACGTCGAGAAGCTTCATGACCTCCTCTTTGATCTTCCGTACCAGTGCTGGTCCGGCCCTCCGCGATTTTTGCACCACCGGCTTAGCCGAAGGATCGACCGGCAAGCAATGTTCGACAATGGAACGGTCAAGACCGGGCATATCTGCATAGGACCAGGCGAAGATGTCTTGGTAATCCCTCAAGAGGTTGGTCGGACGTTCAGCTACGTCCTTAGGAAGGTTTGCCCCGATCTTAACTTCTTTAGGGTTTTTCGCATCGCCCAGGTTGATCGAGATAGTTTGTTCACCGGTCAAGGGCTTGATCTCCTCGTGTCGCTCGAAATCCCGACGAATTTCCTCATAATCTGGATTGGACTCATCTAAGTCATATATTTCTGAATCCACTAGTTTTCCCTCCTCATATGTGCCCCCGAAACATAAAGTAGCAAAATCAGAAGGACAAACGGGGCTTAATCATTCGTTCATTTTTTCAAAAATTGGGTGTTTCCTTTGAAGAATTTTTGTTTTCAAAGACCTCGGGGCGAGAATTCTTGACGGAGCCCAACCCTCGGTGCTTACCATAGATAACAGATTGTTCGATCGCTGGTTATCGTCATCGGGTTGGTTTGGGGATACTTCGACAAGATTCAAAGAATTTAATGAAGAACATCCGTAATTTTATTGATAATAAAATCAATAAATTACATCTTATTGAAAAAGAAATTGAAAAGTGCGACATAAAACTGAAACGAGAATCCTAAGAAAGTGATGCAACCTAGACTCCTAAAAACTAGAATATCCCACGCAGGGGATTGCATAAATGTAAAGGTGTTACTCTGAATCTAAACCCTCCAGTGGATCGTCGAATATGGCATTGACGGATGGCCTTAGGGGTCTAGGTAGCATGTAAGGCTCCTCTTCGGGTGTTCCATCAACTTGCATGGGATCCTCAAATACGGCAGCAATGGTTAAATCATCAAACCATCCAGCAAGATCGGGGACTCCATCATCACCTTAATCGTCGTCCGGGTCCATCGGTTCAACCACAACATCTTGGTCCTTCAACGAGTCAGGGAAGACAATCCCTAGGTCATCTTCAAATTGAGCTGTCTCATTGTAACCGGCGACTACTCCAGCTGATCGGAAGGTGGTGTACAAAGGTGGTGGCAAAAGACTACGTTCCAGCCTACCGCGACCCATCGCTCGTCGCTTACCATGTCTAGGACGGCCACGTCCTTGGAACCCCAAACCAGCTGTATGGGATCGGCCTTTAAGTTGAATTGGGTTGCGGATCCCTTGGCCATGCCGACCCAAACCCTTGCCAGGCTCAAAACCATTACCGATCATTACCTTAGCTACCATAAGAGAGGTAGTTGATATTTCGAGAACGGGTAAGGGACTTTCCCGCGACGCATGAATGGTCCGTACTAGCTCAAAAGCATGGTAAGAATCTTCTTCATTATGAGCCGGCTCGATGTAGGGGATAGCCGTTTCGTTGAAGATTCGATGATCTTCCTCGGCATGGACAATCACTAACTTTCGCTCGACCACGAACTTGATCTTCCGATGAAGACTTGATGGAACAGCACCCGCATTGTGAATCCACGGACGTCCTAGCAAGAGGTTGAATGCAGATGGGATGTCTAACACTTGGAACAAGACATCAAACAGAGATGGTCCAATCTGGATCTCGAGATTAATTTGCCCCATAACGTTCTTTTTCATACCGTCAAAAGATCTGAGCGAGGTTTTGGCTGCCTGCATCCTGGCCAAGTCAACTCCCGGGCGGTTCGGTGTAGCTAGGGGACAAATATTCAATGCCGACCCATTATCAATGAGCACCCGAGCCACATAAGTCTGTTTATGCTTGATCGTTATGTGTAAAGTCTTGTTGTGGCCTCGTCCTTCGGCGGGGATCTCATCGTCGGCAAATGCGACCCGATCTTTTAGAAGGATGGCCCCAACAAAATTCTCCAACCTATCTTGATCAATGTTTTCAGGCACATGAATTTGGCCCAACACCTTCATCAGGGAATCCCGATGTTTTTCGGATGACCGTAAGAGCTCAAGTAGAGAAACCTGAGCCGGCAACTTTCGTAATCGATCAACAATGTTGTACTCACTTGTCTTGATCACCGCCAAAAACTCTTTTGCATCCTTTTCAGCCCTTTGCTTGTGCCGATCATCATTATAAGCACGTCCGGACCTTGTTATCGGGGCAAGGTCATAGGACCAAGGAACCGCCTTGCCATCTTTATAAGGAAAAGGCTGGGGGGAAGTAATCACCGTAGTCTCGGGTATAACAATTCCGAGTTCATCATCTATTGCGTCCTCCAAGGCGGGCATATCGGCTAACTCCGGATCACTCTTAATTAGACTAGCCACGTCGCCTTCTCTTGCTTTAACCTTTGGAGAAGATTCAGATTGAGATAGAGCCAAAGCAGCAAATTCTTGATCCCAGTCAATTACAATCCGAGATACAGTGGCTACTACCTCAATCTGATTCGCCCGGACTATCAACCCGTTCTCCATAAGAGTTGAGATTCTTTCTTCCAGCTGGCCGAATGATACTATTTCTCCAACCTGATAATAGCCTGCTCTAACCAGAGCATTGAAAATGTCAACCACTCGAATCTTAAAAACACCTCTTCGTCCGCCTTCGTAACTAAAGACAGCATTAACCTTGCCCGAGTGATCCGGCAAAGGATTATTCTTGGTATTTGGCTGACTATTGTCTTGAAATGAAAATGCTTTGGAATCAAGCAAGTCTTGAATGCGGTGTTTCAACACATAACAGCCATCTGTATCATGTCCGGGCTCACCACAATGGTAGTCACACTTCTTTGACGGGTCATACCTTGGTGAGTTCGTGTTGCCAAGTCGTAGAGGTTCGGAAGTCAGAAGCCCTTTCTTACGTAAGACCGCAAGCACCTGTGACGGGGTCCCGTGTAGAGGAGTAAATTGCCGAGGAGGACGTAAATTTCCTTTTTGCCGTTGTGCACTAAAGTTGCCCCGCTGCTGGTTAGGGATTTGCACGACCGGCACCCGGGCCATGGGTTTTTGGGCATAAGTCATGTTAACCTGTGAGACGGGCTCTTTGTCTTTCTTTGCCGCGAATCTCTTGATACTGGTGGCAACATCTCCGTACCAACCTTTCTTTATGCTGCTCTCAATCTCCTCAGCCATCGCAATGAGGTGGCTAAATGACGTCGCAGCAGATCCAAGGATTCGTGGTCGCATCGTCCGAGGTAAAGTGGAGACAAACAATTTCATGAGCTCTCGCTCAGGGGGTACCGGCTTCGGCCGAGATGCCACATTCCTCCACCTAGTGGCGTATTGTTTAATCGTCTCGCCTTTCTTCATCTCTGCATGTTCTTGATCTTCCCTAGAAATGAGAACATCCAAGTTGAAACTAAAATGCTTAACAAAAGCATTAGCCGCCTTCTCCCAGTTCTCCATGTTGTAGATTTCATAGTCCGTGTACCATCTCATAGCTGCATCTTTCGGACCGGCCTGGAAAGTCTGAATCATCGGAGGGCCGTTAGCCACATACTTACTCATCCTAGCTTGGTACATTTGGACATGTTGCACTGGGTTGGAAGTGCCGTCGTACTTTTCGAAGTCGGGCATTTTAAACTTCTCGGGCACATTGACCTTCGAGAACGCGGAGAAATCGACCTGGGGAATGTTGTGGGTACCTTCTACTTCTCGGATCCTTTGCTCCATTTGGGCCAATAACTTGGCCATTTCACCGGATGGTCCCATAGTCACGGGGCTGGCTTGGGAGATGAGAGCTGGTGATGGGGCGCCCGAGCTAGCGCCCGTAATGACAACATCCTCTAGCGGCATGGTGTAACCGGGGACATGCTCGGAAGCCTTCACGGGATTGTTTGCGGGAAGGGTCGGAGAGACGACGTTCTGAGGTGTTGGACCAGTCGGGTGCTTAGCAGAGGCAACAGTAGCAGCCATCATACGTTCCATCATCTGGCTCATCATACCCTCAAACCTCTGATTGATAGCCTCGAATTGCTCTTGCAGAGCTTCCTGGATCACGTTGTTGATTTCAGCCTTGTCCGCCATTTTCTTAGTCACCGATCGGGTAATGTGTGGAGGATCCGTGATAAATTACCTGCAAAGGAGAGTCATATGATGAGTATAATGCGTGAAAGACGTCGAGTCGATCCATGGCTGTACTAGACTCATGAGCACCTGACTCGTGACCTTGATCTGCAGGTTCCAGCCTCGTCGGGTTTCGGGAATTTATTCATGAAAAATCATCCGATTGTGAAAATGGTGTGAAAATTTACCAGCTTATAGCCAAGAGGCTGATTAACAACTTTTGTGTTGGACGATCGAGCTAGATCTAAATGGATCAAATCAAATCAGTTTAATGCATCTTTGTGAAAAATTACGTTCAGAAAACTGTTTCGTCCACCTGTTGTTAAAAGAACGAAGGACCCCTTTAAATTGTGAATTTAATTCTGAAATTTTTCATGCTATTAGTTGAAACACAGATCTACAACTTTCATGTTTGGCAATTTAGCAATACGGCACGTTTTCTAGTAGTAAATTGCAAAATGAATCTGTAGTCTGAGAACATGTCAAATTTCAGCCTGCTCAACCCCGGCCATTAATTCCATGATAAATAGAAAACACACTGGATTACCACGAAATTTTTTTGAGACAATGGATCAAGATCTTATGAACATTTTTTGTTTGAAGTGAGGAAATTGAATCCAACAAGAAAGGGGCGTAAAAATTCGTACAAGACAGCAAGGTAGGAGTGAAAACAGAACTGTTTTATTAATCTGAAAGTGTAATAAGACACGAGATCCCTAAAATCCGACGAAAACTCCTAACATGAGGCCTAGGAAAGCAAGAAAAACAAACACGACGACATGACTCAACAAATGTCTATCACTTCGAGGGCCCGGCTCCATTCCCGGATCTCTTGACTTGAGGACCAGCTTGTGCCTTCAACCGCTTGATGACTTTCTTCGCCATGGCAATCTCTTCATCAGCTTCGACCAGCAAACGCCTAAGCTCGTTGTTGAGGGATCGGGATGGAGTAATATCTGGGAGCTTTGGACGCCATTCCTCGGGGATGGAGTGCTTCGATCGGTACTCCTTGGTGGATCGATAGGCCTCCTCGGCGGGCTCCAGCAGTTTCCTCGGGAAAGAAAGTTTGTTCGGCTGAGAAGCAGCCCATAGGTATTGAGCGGTAACGACCGTTTCTTCGTGCTCCGGGATAAGGTTCTCAAAGTTCAGCTGGATCTGATCGGATGGCAGAGGTGGAGGCATCTTCTGAACGCACCCGAACCGTCGAATGACTCGAGGCGGATAATACTCAGCTGCTCCAGTAAAACCCAAGAGAGGGACCGGTTCGGATCGGCCAGAGGTGAGACGAGCCTCCTTACATTGGAACCAGCTAGCGTGCCATTGGAGAGACTTGGCGGAGGGGTTCCTCACGAGTTTTAGCCATTCAGAAAAATGATAATCCGGGCATTTACTTTGTTTTTCTTTGAAGATGACCAATGGCGGGGCAAAATTTCTCGGTGTGTCTGTTGACACAAGGTTTTGACATTCTTTGACATGAGATAAAAACCATACTTGCAAAAGCTCAGCAGGGGCTCGCAAGACCTTATCCTTGCCCCGTCGATACTTGTTCAATGAAATAATAGTTTCGGCCAAAATAGCATTCACAAAATTTCTTCCTTCACAAACTTGTTGAACAAAGTGAGCCATGTGAGGATTGATAGAATTCTTATGATGAGGAAAAACGATTAATCCAAAAAAGGCCAATAAAAAGATTTTTCCCTTTTGCAAGGATCGAGCTTTGTTAAAACAATCGATGAGAAAAGTAAAAGAACAATGCCCATAGTTTCCTTTCGTAACCCTTTGAACGATCAGTAATTCAACTTTTAAGAAATCAGCTAAAACCCCAGAGGCATCCTCCTTTAGGTATGGATTGATGAGCTCAGAATCGATGGACTTCCCAATGAGCACGCTATACTCTTCCAAGGTAGGGGTGAGCTCGTGCTTACCAAGCAGAAATGTGGCGGTCTGAGGAACCCAGCGGTGAGCGAGACCCCGAATCATCCCTATACGGACCTTAATATCCAGTAACAAAATGAGCTTCCCCCGTCTGCTCTCTACATAGTGACGGGCGACCTCGTCCGGTTGGGGAAGCCGGTCGATCAGATCATCCTTAGTGATCTCTACGGTGCGAATGTTGCCGTGCCCCATGAAGTGATAGATCAATAACGACGCACCTAACAACCATGGATCGACTCAAAACACACGTATGCAAATATGATGCTTATGGATTCAAAGACAAGCGGAATGATATATGCATGCTTTATTAGCCAAGTTTTTAAAGAACTCTTGAGGGCGGATCGGACTCAACGATTTAAGCCGTATCCAACACCTCTTGAGCTTGGGGGATGTCAAGAAGTCCTCTCATGCCCGTAGATTCAGGCCGGAGCGGGGAATTCTCAACATGATCGGGGTCGAGGGCAAGGTCATCCATTCCTCCATCCCGAGGCTAGGCAGATCCTTACCCGGACACCATCCTAGGTTCAACTAGCATTTTAGGGTCTAATGCAATGTCATCCATGCACGACAGGTACAATCCACTCAATCATGGCATTCTATAATAAAATAAGACAACTGAATTAAATGCCAAAAATCAAGTAGACCTATAGAAAATCATCAGAAAAATGAAGCACAATGGAGTAAGATAATGCAAGATATAATCAAATAAAAATCAATCAAACCCTAACCAGTCGTTCCCAAAATCAATCACATTCAAGGCAAATCACAATCAATCAAGGCATAGATCATGAAAATGAACGGCTTAAGTCCACAAAATTTTAATTTTTTCGAAAATTAAGGGGAATTGGGTGGAAATTCCGAAAATCAACCTTAAAATTTGAAAATTAATTTTAATTTCGAAAAATCAAATTTAATTTTAGAAAATTAATTAAAATTTCGGTTAACCCCTTTCATTTCAAAAAATTAAAATTCAAATGTTCCCCGGTGGAGTCGCCAAGCTGTCGCGACCTAAAATTCAGGTTAACGGATTATCAAGTTAATTAAATCAACTAACCTAATTCGGACCCTCCCAAGTCCTACCGAATCGCAACTTAGGTTTATTCATGAGAAAATATTTAATCGGAGCCGCCACTAATCATTTACGGTAGGTTGATTAGAAACCTATATAAAATAGCGGGAGAACTATTTTATCTCTACGAACCGGAGAGAATGAGTCCGGGGACTTGGTTATGCTAATTGAAAAAATTAACGCCCTTTCGGTACCAATTTCATGAAAAAAGCCTTTCCGATTGATCGATGTGAATTTGATTAATTGGAAAAATGTGACATGAAGACCATATATTAAGCGCCCGGAGGATTATTTTTTGGTATTTTCGGCAATAAAAGAAAACATTCAAAAGCATTCAAAAATCTGAACAAAAATAAACAAAAATGCCCATAATATACCTTTTAATTTCCGATTTTTTCGAAAATCCTCTCATTCCCAAAGATCTGGGCTAGAGCGAGATTTTATCCGCTACATCCTCGAGGATTCGAGCCAGTATGCGGATACGCGTATAGAAAAACAACATCCCTTTTGCCAAAGGGCAGAACACGAATTTCTATACTAAATCACCGTCCCATTCCACGAGATCGTGGCTAAGGCGTGTGATTTATTTTCCCGACGGGTCTAGGCACAAAGGGGAGCATATATTATGGGCATGTTTGTTTAAAGATGTGCAAATTTTATAACAAGTCAAAACAAACAAGCACGGCAAAAATAAAATGAAAATGAAAATCAATTGAGCTTGAAATTTCGAAAATTAAAAGAGGGGTGGCTGAAATTATGAGATTGGGGATCCACCTTTCCTCATCCAAAAATTCAATCCATTTTTAATTTGAGAAATTATCTTTGAGATTTGAAAATTTAATTTTAGATAATCCTCATAAAAAGATAAAGATCAAGACAATACTCATCTACCATGATTCGTCCAAAAGATGATTGTGAAGTAGTAAAAAGATTTTTGCATCATCAATTCAATTTTTGGTACTATCATGAATTTGATTAAAAAAGTTCAACCTTCCTTTACTTTCGATTGCTAATCAAGTATGTTCAAGACATTGTAAGAACATCAATGCAAATTTCCAAGCAAATATGCATAGATTAGCAACCACAAGTTCAGAACAATTACCTTTTCAAAGTCAAATTTCCAGCACCTATCCAAGCTGTGAATCACGTCCAAAACAGTCCGCCTTCAAGCCTGTTTCGTTGCCAAAATATTCTGAAAGATCTTTTTTCCAGTTTCCTTCACACCATGGACGAACATCAAGTACTTCTGTGAACTTGCACAAGGAATTCAGCCGTTGACCTCTCTTGCTCTTTGGATTGCCAAATTCTCATACCCCCTCCTTAATGCCTTGTATGACGAGCTTCTTATATAGACTTTGGCGTGCTAACCCTAGTCGAGATAGGGAATAATTGTGACCATAGGATTAGTATTCCTAATGTAAGTAGGATTGCTTTTTGTCCACTGGATTTTGACTTTCCGCATCTACGAAAACTCTACCCAAAGTAAGAGTCCTAATTTAATATATATATATATATATATATATATATATATATATTTTGAAATTTGAAGCGCTCAACCTATCTAAACTTCATCAGATTTTTGGGTAAGGCATGTGATGATGGAAGTGGCCGAGCATATCCTCATTCGTGGGCTTAATATGTGGTCTTGATTGTGATTGGCCTTCAATTGGTTAAATGATCATCTAAAGGCCTTATAAAATAAATCAAATTGAACTTGAATCAAGGTCCAAACCTGCATGTAACTTTCGGCAGCCATGTGTCTATGTCCCATTCGAATTTTCCATTCAAATTATGGGCTCATTTTGAATTCTCAAGCTAAAACTAAGGCTTTTTCTAAATAACGAACATTTAATCGAAAGCCTTAATGATTGAAACAAGCTCGAACGAATAGAATTGTGCTCAAGAAATAGGTCCTTTTGGCACATCTTGCGGGTTCAGTTAAAAATCTTAGATCGAGTCCGATCCAACCACCTGTCAAGTCAAACTCAATTGATTCACCTATGACCCTAAATGCAGATGATGCGACCGACAAAAAATAAAAATGCAATGCATGAAGATTATTTTTTGTGAGAATTATGACTAATTCTCATTTTATGCTTAAATAAATGATTTGCTAAAAATCAAAATTTAGGTGTCAACAAAGTTGTGACCGATTCGACAGGTATGTTTGGCAAGCTAACACACATAATAGACGGGTGCGAGTGGATCTCATAGTCTCCCCATAGTTAAGACAATCTTCTCTTCTTTGTCAAAGTTGACCTGCTTTCCTCTGCATCCGCTTCGCTTGGACTATATTCATCCACGGTGTCTATTGAGTGGCCTCCGTCTGAGTCTGTTTTTCTTTGGAAAGCCAATTTGTTTCGATCGGCTGATGCTGTTGGAGCACAACCCCGCGATCATCCCCCTGTTTCTCGCATATTAGACGGAATCCACACTTTTTAAAGCTTCCTCCCACTTGTCTGAGGCAAACTTGGAATTGGCTCCATTCATCTCGCAGAAGCTTCTGTATTCTTCACAGCCGACGGCGTGGGAAATATTGAAGCCACACATGATCGGATTCCAGTGAAAAAAAGCGATGCGTATGCTGAATCACCCTTTTGCCATTAACAAACATTCGGATCTCACATAAAGCTTCGACCTCTTTTCCTTCCTCCAGGCCGGGAATAATACAGAGTGCTAGTCCTAAAAACTTGTCATACAAGTCCTTGGGAACCCAAAAACACATGGACCCATCTTTCCTGTGCAGAAAACATTCTGAAATCTCTCCTCCAGTTAGGAACAGTTTGACACTACTCTTCTTCGGGAGGCCCTATCATATCAAGCATTTAAAGTTAGTCTCTGTGTGTGTGTGTGTGTGTGTGTGTGTGTGTGTGTGTGTGTGTGTGAGAGAGAGTCTGACCTCGAGTAATGATACATAAGCCATCTTGACCCCCTTGTGGAATAATTCACAACATGAAGACAGGTCGACTTCAAGGCGGTTGGACGAGAGACTCGACAAATCTGGGAGTTTTTATAGGGATTTGCAACCATTTGCTCTTAGGATACGCATATTTGGTGGAAGCTGAGGAATCTCTTGTAGTTGCTGGCATTTCTCCACATCCAACCAATATAAAGCATGGTATTTTTTTATGGATGTTGGTAGATGAGTAAACTTGTTTTTTGAAAGACGTAGCTCACGCAATTTGGGAAAACCGGAAGAGCTCTCAAGGAAGTCTACTTCTGATAGATTGCAGCCATTGAGTTCTAGCCAGTATAGATTTGGAAATCCCAAATGGCCATCGTGGTCGGTTGAATCCTCCAAATTCTTTGGAAACATGACGAAATTCGAGCACCCTTTAAGACTTAGAGACTCAAGATTCTGCCACTTATAAATGCTTGATGGAAGCCTTGCGAGGTTTTCGCAGAATTCTAAACTCACGACCTTCACGGAGACAAGATTTTCAATTGACGTGGGGAGTTCTTTAATAGCCGTCCTATCTAGATCAAGTTCTTCTAGACGTTCCATCATTCCCCGAATGTCGGGGAACTTCTCAAGTTTAGAGCAACCAGAGAGATTAAGGGTTTGAAGAGATTTTATCTTGAGCTCACTGGGAAAGATACTAAGATTAGAGCACAATTCTAGCGACAAAAATTTTAACTTGTCAAGATATCCGACGGATTGGTGAACCTCCACCAAGCTTTCGCACCCATAAAGATTCAAGCTCTCCAGATTTGGAATCGATGAAAGGTCGAGAACACTAGCTAGGGACTTGCATTCGCTGAAATTGATGAACTTCAAATTTATAAAGTTCTGCAAAAACATACCGTTGTAGTCATTAAGTTCCGCAGATATATACAGCTATAAAAAGGGAAAGCTATTCATCACAAGGGCTTACCTTAAGTTTGCCTCCTAATTGTTTGGTATGGCTTTTCTATACATCAAGTCCAACAAGTTCCTTAGGACCAGAGCCAAATTCTAGATCCGGGGCATTGGGCCATTTAAGCCATCTTAGCTGGTTAGGTAGACGTCTAGGACCTTGTGAAGAGATATTCACTTCAAGCAAAATGAGCATTCTCAATCTTTTCATGTTTGTGAAAGCATCAGGACAAATGGTTATCTCTTTCGATGCGGGCAAGTCCAACACTATGGCCTTTACTTCATTTGTTCCCTATCCATAACAAAGTAAATTCATTGGTCACAGAAAATTTCAATTGAGATATGTATTAACTGTTCAATCATAGTACTATAAAATATGAGATGTAGCAAAATTGACATAAATGACATTTACTATGTCTTCACATAGAACGTATTGAACATCTTCAAAAGCCCATAATCTGCTGCGCTTCCCAGGATCGTAGAGGCATTCTTGATTAACAATATCCTTACCCATCAACTGAATTAAATCATGCATTTGTAGGGTCCCATGCTCATTTGTTATCAAGGCCCGCTCGATGAGAACTTCTATTCCTATATTTGATTCAAAACCGCAACTGTTAAGGACTTCCTTGATGTATTCTATACCTTTCCCCTTAAAGAAGCAAGCAATATGGAGGAAAATCTCCTTCGTATTGTGGTCGAATCCATCGAAACTTATCTTGAGAACTCCATTGATGTCCTGGTGGGGACTTTTGGCGAACTCACGCAGTGCACTTTCCCATGCAGGTTCCTGTCTTCCACAAAAGAATGAGCCGAGCACTTCGAGGGCTAACGGAAGACCGTTCGCGTAATGCACTACACTATCTATGAGACCCCTTCTTATCTCAACTTTCTTGCTATTTTTGAAGGCATACTGACCAAAAAGGTCCCATGCTTCATCATCATATAAAGTTTTAACTTTATAAACACAATTTATGCCATGAGAAGTCAGCAAATGTTTATCTCTTGATGTAACAATAATTCTACTTCCTTGGCCAAACCAATGGAATCCTCCAGCTAACGCATCCAGTTGTTCGAACTGGTCCACATCATCAAGAACTAGAAGAACTTTCTGGCAACAAAGTCTTTCCTGTATCAAAGTAATTCCTCCGTCCACATTATATACCATCATATTTTCACGAGGAAAGATCTGTGATAGAAGTTCCCGTTGCAAAGAAACTAGACCATTTCTTTCGTTCGAAGTTTCTTTTACTCGCTCCAAAAAACAGGTATCCTCAAAACCTTTCTCAATATAATAATTATATAGGGCTTTAGCAGTTGTGGTCTTCCCTATGCCTCTAGGTCCCCATAGACCTACCATGCGAACACCATCATCAGCCGTCTCATTTTCTAACAATGATATCACTTCCTGAACTCGGGAGGCTATTCCGACCGGATGCGGAGCGACATGTAATTGTTTAAGCTGTAGATGATTTGATAGTTCTTTTCTGATGCATCGTATGAGCTCCGCTTCATCTCTGATAAGCACTCAAAAGAAAGAGAAATATGTTTTAACATGTCAAAGCCGTGGCAGGAATTCGACCTCTAACGTCATAAGGAAAATCTTACAAGAGGATAAGCTAATAATGAGATGAAAAGAAATGCCACATTTGGGTGAACGTGCGCCCAGATCTGTACAAGGAAAATTGAGAAGAACCTGCGCCTCAAGACAACGATAACTCTAGTAATATGAACCACACTTTTTTATCTACGACAGCAAAAATGTCTCATTATCTACGACAGCAAGATTGAGTCTAGTTAAAAGAGATATTATAGCGTTTATCAAAACGAAAAACATGCTTACCCCTCATGGAATTCCCGGCCAGACAAGTTACCGGCATCGCGGAGAGCCTTCTTCCATCTCTTCACTTTCTCCGAATTCTTCCCGAACTTGGACTCATGTTCAGCCATGGCTTCTTTGTAGCTCTTTCTTGGTGTTCTCACTTCTCTGGGTTCAACTTTGTAAAATACCGGAAAGACCTTAAGGTCTCTTTTCTCCTTGCACTCCATAATTCTGGCCAACTCTTCCAAGCACCACTGCGAGGCAGCATAGTTATTGGAGAAAACGATTAATGCGATGCACGATCCCCCGATCGCTTCCATAAGCGCTGGCGATATTTGCTCTCCTATCCTAAGCTCTTCACTATCCCTGAAAGTGTGCATTCCTGTTTCGACTAGACCCGCATAGAGATGACTGACGAAGCAGTCACGGACGTCCGTGCCTCTGAAGCTCAGGAACACATGGTAATTTCTTTTCAGGTTTGAAGAAGAAGAAGCAGAAGAAGCCATCGAAAGCGCTGATGGTTGATGTGCTTGCTTCCGCAGGGTGTTTCCCAACTGAATGAATGGGTTCCCGGCTCTAGCTCTCATGTACGTATTTATTTGTTCTTGGACTTAAAAGACTTTCTAGAATCACGTGGGCCATTTGGTGGATGCCAGCTCACGCCCCTTTTGCTTTAATTACTTTTTGGCCCTTTTGCTGTTTCTCTCTTTCGCGGGTGAAATTGGATTTTTCCTGGAAATTTCGGTATAGCTGGAATGGTGGTGATTTCGTTGGGATGAGTTTTGTTGCGATGCGAATACCCAGCATCTGTGGCGCCCTAATATTCAAAACATTGCGAAAATGGGTAAAAACCGACGATAGCATCTTCTCGATAGGTTTAGGACTAAAAGAAAATATTTCTCGGACAGTATCATCACAGATTATATAATCTCAATCGTAGATCCATACATCACAATTGCATATTTGGGATAAAACACTCATTGATTGAAAAATTGTGTGGTTAGAAATAACCGACGACACCGTCGGACAATTAGGGTAGCAGCTCACGAACTCATGGGACTAAATTGACACAATTAAAAAATTTATGACTAAATTGGTACGAATACTATTTATGACTTTTCTAACGCTTTCTGAATATCTATAGTGCCTAATATCTATAAAATTGCAACAACCAAAAAAAAAAGGAAAAGACTAACGATAGCATCTTTTGGATACGATAGTGTGTTTGTTGGATAAAAACAAGTGTTGATCCTTTCGTTATTGGTAAAATTATTACCTCAGTAAACCAATTCCTATAATTTCCGCAACTTCATATTTCATTCCGTGTCTCGCAATGTCAATGGCCAAATTAAGGACCCCAGCAGCCCGACCCCCCTCACACAAGATGTAGATTCCATATGATTTCTAATGTGCTAATAATCAACACTAAAATTATGTGGAGTTTTTCTAGCATCCACTAGCTCATGGATTACTACTCGCCGGTGGTCGATGTAATAAGTATCTGAAATACTTGCTCACCATTGGTCAAATGCTACATTCATCTATTAAAAATTATCCATGTCAATGTTGGACGATCAAAGTTGATCGAAAGGATTGAATTAATACGAATCCAATAAATTCAAAATTGAATTAGCATAATTTCAATAAATTTAAGATTTTTTTTTCAGATAATTGTTCTTTCATTTATCGTCCTTGGATTCTTTATCGATCATGTGATGCTTGAACGCGTCTGTGGAATTTGCGTTCCATCTTTTGTCATTTCGTACCCAGCGGACTCCCAACTTTTCCCAAAAACCTAATGAACATCCGTGGGCCCACTCCTCCATTATTTGTGCACCTCTTCCACTTCTGTCAATTGTGTAGTAGCTTCGCATCCCTCGTCCGGGAAAGAGCCGACCCTAAAACGCGTGAAGGACGAGGCGGACCCCTAGAAGCAAATGAACGAAGAGGGGACTTTGACTTGTTCATGCACCCATGGCCGGTTAAATGAAAGAGGTTAATTATGCCCGCTATAGTACATTTGCTCCAAACTTTTTTTTATAACACTAAGACATCAAATTATACCCATTATGACACATTTACGCTCCATTACAATTCCATCGAAAATCGCCATAAAAAATGTTGACTTGGATCCAACGTGGTACTTTTGACCACAAGTGGCTTTAATGTGGCACCACGCGAGCGCCACATTGCAAAAGAAAACGAAGAAAGAAAACAGTTACACTATTTATTGCCTTCTCTAGTACTTCGTGAAGAATTGTTCGTCGCATTCATCATCTTCAATCGCTTGGCTAAACTTCTCCAACGCTCTTGCTTCATTGCCCACTACTACCTGGACCTTCGTCGGTGCTTGCCCAACCACTCACGAGTTTCATAACTTGTAAAAAATGTTCATTTGAGTGCCATAACTTTCAATCGATCACTTAAGTATCAATGTTCTTTTAAAAAAATATTGACTCAAGTGCCGAAAATCAGACGCGGTATAGCACTTGTAGTTAACATTCTTATAAAGTTAAATCTAATATTTCATTACTCAAGTGTGCCAGAACATCACACGTGGGAACGCCTGCTCACTCCCCCTCCTTCACGTATGGGCAAGTCTCAATCGGCAAGCACGCAAATGCAAGTGGATGCAATTAACACGAAAATCCGCATTTAACAAGCTGAAACCTTCCCTTTCTTCACATTAGGTCAACCGGATAAATTCATCCACCCATCTCCCTTGATGAATTAATTATTTCAACCGCAAGTGTCAATACGCATTGAATATTTCCCCACCTATAAGTGAGCTTTTTGGTTCTTCGTTTTGGTCGTCCTTACTCAAACTCTCTCTCTCTCTCTCTTTCCAACCCATACGCGCCCGCTTTTAACGAGAGGAAAGGAAGTAGATAGAAAATGGCAAAATGACACAAATGATGCCTAAATTTTGACTCAATATATAATGTAGTCCCCGAACTTTTAATTTGACCAATATAACTTTAACTCAATGTACAGTGTGGTCCTTGAAACATTATCCACTTTAAGCCCTTATTTTGAGAAAGTGGCGGCACTTCATGCCTTAATTGAAATAAGATTAACTTTAAGCCCTTACACTTTAAAACTCTTATTTGAAATTGTTCGAGTTTGAAGTTCACTGTCGGTGGACGACATAATAGCCCCATAGAACTTATCAAGATAATGATAGAGTTGTACGGGGATCGAATATTTTCCAATTTTTAGTCTATCAAGATAATGATAGTTCGATCGGGTTAGATTGGAAAGGCGCAATTTCGATAGCAGCAAGTCATTTTCCAGCAAGATCTTCGCCCTAATCCTACTTCCCCTCTGTTGACACCTAATTTTGGCGATCCCATATTATTATTATTATTATTATTATTATTATTATTATTATTATTATTATTTGTTAAATAAGAACACGTCTAATTTATTTTCGTCTTATTGCAAAATAGAAAAATAAAAAAATATATATAACTTAAAAAAAAAAGAAAGAAAGAGAAAGAGCAAAAAAAAAATTGAAATGATAAGTTATTGAATATGCATATTTTCTTATTGTACTATAGAATAAAAAAAATAATAAAAAATCAAATTTTATTTTATTATTTTATTTCGTTTTTTTTTTTAAGAAAAAAGAAAAAAATATCGGATCGGGTCGGGTCAACGCACCCTATGTGGGCGAGAGCCGGCCCACGTATTCCTTTTTCTTGTGCGGAGTAGGCCCATGCGGGCCAGCCCCAACCTGGGCTTTCTTTTCCCCCAAGCAGACAACCCACCTCCTCCTTTTTATTTCCCGCAGCCCATCTTCCTTTCTTTTTCTCCTTCAACCCATTTCCTTCTCTTTTCCTCCTCAGCCCACCTTCCCTTTCTATTTTCGGTCAGCCCATCTCCCTTTTTTATTTCCCCACAGCCCACATCTCTCATTGGTTTTTCTATCAGCCCACATTCATCCCCCCCACATCACTCTGTACCATCACTACTCACGTCACTCACTGCACGCCTCACGTGGTCTCTCATTAATCCACGTCCACATCGCCCGGATTTTACTCTCGTCCACACATGAAAGCTTGGGGAAGGAGTCAAGAAGAAGATAAAAGGAAGGGGAGAGGGCAGGCCACGGGTTGGTTCGGACATCAAGAAGAACGGGTGCGTTGAAGAAAGAAAAAGAAAAAAAGAGAGGGGCTCGGAGGGAGTTTCGGAGGAAGCTTAGAGAGAAGAAGAGTGCAGCCGCTGAGCTCCGAACATCCACCCGCAAACCCGTGACTTCATTCGTAAAGGTCGGCCTCTTCTCTCCGGTTTGGTGGTCTCGTTTCATTCCCGCGGCTCGCCGGCCCGAGAGCTTCCGTTTCTCGGACCGGCCAGCCTCGGGTCGCCGCTTTGTCTTGGGCGCTAGAGGTCCTACTGTTGAGTTCTTTGTTTGCCTTAGTTGGAATACTCATATCCGGTCGCGAACTTTCGACCCCTTCTCTTATTTTGTCGCGTGGTCATACTCGTTTGCCTGTTAGCTTACTGTTTCGGTTTAGTATTCAACTATGGGTGATTTTTATTTGAGTGATCAACCACTCGGCGAGGATCCACCTTGCGAGGCGAGGAAGTTAATGAAAGTTTGAGCTTCCGTCGAGTCCTTCGTTGGTGGTCGTTGGTCGAGTCCGTCGCTCGGGGTCGTCGGTCCTTCGGACGGTCAAGAATTTGTTGGAGCGTGGCTTGGTGTTGGTTACGGCAAACAAGTACGGGAGGTGCGGCGCCGAAGTGAACGAAGTATGGTGGTGCCGAGAATGCGGTGTTGCCGTTTAGCGTGGCAAAGGAAAAAGGCGACGTTTTTTTTAGCGCCGTGAACGAGACCGACCGAGCGGGCGTGGAGATGCGAGTTCGGGCTCGAGGTGGTGGCGGGCGTCCTACATGTTCGTGATGAGTTGTTGAGGGCTAGAAGTCCGACGATGTTTGCGACCCGCCTTGGACGACTTTGGCTGCAATCGAAAGTTCCCGATGGCGATGTGGGCTCAGACGCTGTTCGAAGGTAGGTGCCGAAGTGATACAAGCTTGGGCGGGTGCGATGTAAACAAGAACCGAAGGCGACGCGAGGGTGAATAGGGGCGGAGGTGACGCGAGCCTATATCGGCAGTATCGAGAACGTGAGCAGAGACGACGCGAACTAGTGTTCGCGCGTGAGAGCCGGAGGTGATTGCGAGTTTGGGTGAAGCGACACGAGCCCGAACGGGGTTGAGGTGAGGCGACGCGAGGCGAACGGAAGCGACTTGAGCTCGGACTTAGGCGACGCGAGTCTCGAACTTAGGCGACGCGAGTCCGAACGAAGGCCACGTGAGGTCCGGAGATGACTACAAGCTCGAACCAAGTGACAACGCGGGTGGCGACTCGGACCAGCGGCGTCGGTTTTAGTCATGGCCGTAAGTGAAGTCGGTGTTGCAGAGAAAGAGGACGTCGCGGCGCATGAAGAAGAAGCCGCACGAAGGAGACGATGAACAGTAATGATGGGGGGTTGATTCACGTTTTTATTGGGTGTGTGGGTTGGTCGGTTGGGCTGGGATTAAAAAGAAACAGGAGGTCGGGCTGGTGGATTGAAGAAAAGGAGAAGGAACTTGAATGGGTTGCTGAAGAGAAAAAGAAAGGGGTCTGGGCCGGGCTGTTTTGTTCAAAAAAGGAGTTGGTCGTGAGCCATTTGGGGCGATCGGACGGGCTGAGAAAGGTAAAAAATGAGAAGAAGAAGAAGAGCTGGGCTGAAGAAGGAGGATTGGGCCGGCGTGAAAAAAAATAAAATAAAAGGAGAAGAGGAGCTGGGCCAGAAGTAGGGCTGAAGCCTAGTTCGTTTAAGAATAAAAGCAAAATGGACTTGAATTTCTTTGTCAATTAGGCCCGGTTCGGGTCCTCTCTCTCGAGCCCGATCAGGTCTAACGGCCTAATCCGGGCCCGGATCTGAGAACCCGGACCCGATTCCCTTTAATAAAAAAATAAAAAAATAAAAATAATAAATAATAAATAATAAAAATTCAAAAAATAAAAAAAAATCAGAAAAATTTTAGAAAATTAGAAAAATGTTTTCTTTGACCTTTTTACCCCTAATGTGAATTTTCAAGCCTTAAATTGGCGTTGATTGAAAACCGATGTCCAATCCCGGTCGATAATCGTTGTAATTCGACTTTCAAGTCGAAGTTGTTTGTTTAAATATCACCATTATAGATTTGGTCTGCATGTGCTTATCCCGATCTTTATTTGGCAGATTTATCTGATTGAGTGTTTAAAAACACTGTCTTTTGAAAAATTGCATGTTAATTGCTTTCCCTATATGCTAGGTTAAGGATAAATAGGTAATTGCACGAAATGACAAAAATACATTATGCATGATCATTTAGTACCGGTTAGATACCCGATAAGTTTAAAATGATATGCAGAATGTGTGGTCACCTTAGGAAATATCGACCGGTTAGGTACCGAAAGGGCGCTAATTATCTAGTTAGCGTAAACAAGTCTCCGAACCTAGAAGCTCTGGTTGCATAGGAATCGAGATAACCCTCCCGTATCTAGATTGGTTTCTAGCCTACCCCAATAGGCTAGTGGCGACTCCTAATGGCATTTTAATTTGCTAATCAGTAAAAAGAAATCCAATGTCACGCGAGGCGGGACTTGGGAGAGTCTATACCATTGACCTATGACATTACCTCTAAACCCCGCCGGACCCTCTTCGTGGGAGGCCGAAGGCGAGGTCGCGACGACTTGGCGACTCCGTTGGGGACAATAGGATAAAAACTTCTAAAGACTTAGGCCTTAATAACCAGTTGATTATTTCCTAACTTGATCACCATTTTGTTGTGTTGGTAGAAAAATCAGGTTAATCTGCTAATTTTTTGATTAGTTGTTCTTGCAGGTTGGGAGTTATAAGGGGCGAAGTGATTGTTGACATGTCTATTTTGCGAGGAGTCGTAGGAATGTATGTTTTCTAGATGTATATAGAAGCGATGTTTGATATACCCCGCTATGCATGTTTTTCATACACAACTTTTTGCACACACATCTAGTGGTCAAACCCGGATCGCGACCCTAGGAAATCCTTAGGAGGTGTCGGAAATAAATTGGGCCATACGCAAGTCCGCAAATGGCACGATCATTTCTGATCCCGCTCATCACCTCGAAATGTGTGCCCCGACTCGATTATGCTGTCAGCATTTTTGGGGGCGGTACATCATTTCGTTGTGGTGGGAGCTTTTAGCCATTAGTCTACCCTACCCTCTATGTGTCAAACCTCCTTGTTAGCATGCGTGTGTTTATGCCATTAACGGATATCATTCACCAACCACTGTAAGTATAATCTCTATTTTATCCCAATTTTTCCTATGTCTCTTTCGGTTATATTTTTGTTATGTCCATTGATCGACTCAAGTACTTATATATGATATAGACTCGATGGGAAAGCATGATATTACCATTATCCCTATCCCCGAAAGACTTTTGATGACATGGTGGGAGGGTATGGATCGTCACAATCAGCGATATGTCAAAGAACGGGTTGGCTACCCGATACATCTACTCTGGGTTCGTTGTCAGGCCCATGCCATCCAAGCCATGGCACATTTTTGGAATCCGATCACAACCACCTTCATCTTCAATGGCCATGAATTAACTCCCACCATCGAAGAATACTACCTCATAAGTGGTGTCCGCCCGTAAGAAAGACTGATTGAACCCCCTTTAGGTCGTGATCCCGCAAGCACCCTCGCTGAATTCCTCGATACACCCAAAGTCGAGATCACCAAAGTACTCAAAAGCAATGCTGGCCATTGTCCTCTAACCTTTTTATTTGGGAAATTCTCGAAGCTGCCAAAAAAAGATGGCACCAAATCCGCTCGAGCTTTTCTTTTAGCTTTCTTTGGTTTCATAATTTTTCCCGTGTCTACGGTTGCTATGAACCCTCTCCTTGCCCATGTTGTGAGACCGGTCTGCATCAAATGGGACTTCATCCCTATGATCCTTGCTGAATCTTTCTTGTCCCTCAACAATTTTAAAGCCGATACCAATGGGAAGAAAGTGTTTCATGCGCCCTTCGGACTTTTGTATACTTGGTTTATCTCTCATATTCATGAAACATCTTTCCACATGATATATTCTGATCTCAAGCATCGCACTCACCCACTTGAAAAGCTTATACAATTGCAGATGCAACCTTATACACGGTCATACCACACTTGGTTTCATTTTTTGAGGAGCTTAGCCCCCGACCAAATCCGATGGAAATTCAGGGGTTCCCAATTCCAAAGCATCCGCCTTGCTGCCGCCCACACCGATCCCACACCCTTATTGGGATTCACTCGGGGCACTACCTGTTACCCATTGAGGACATTCAGACAATATGGGGCTCTCCAAGATATCCCGCTGCCACCGAGAGGGCAATTATTCGAGTTTAACCTCCCGCACAAGCAGATGGATGAGCAGGAAATCGCCCTTCGACAAGTGGACATTGACAATATCAAGAATGCCTGGGAGAGTTGCTTTAAGCGGACCATTGTTCAAGCTCCCGAACTAGAGGGCGAGATGGGACTCCATCAAGCATCATGGGCGTACATTCACCGCCCCAAAGATCCTAATTGCCGAATCGTTTTACCCGTCATCCCCCCAGAAATCATTCATCCCGGGCCGCAGCGAGAAGATGGTCAATAAGCTAAAAAATAGGGATAGGTCGCCCGAAACTCCCATTTTGTGGTCAAGGGAGCGGACATTTTGATATCGATGGAACCGTTACCCATCGAGTTTATGTCATATTTTGGGTGTTTTTCGAGCTAGTATTTTTGTAATCTTTTGTGAAAACCCTTCTTAAGCTTATTATATGAAGCCTTTATTTCCTTACCGACATTCTTATTAATTTAATTATTACGTGTTTTTCCGTTTGAGAATGTATTCTTTTCTAAACGACCCGTGATCGAGTCTATTCTCTCAATTTAGATTTGCTGGAGAATTTACATGTCCCGAGTTCGTTGCAAAAGTTTATATTTTCAAAGGAAATCGCGTACATTTTTATTCGAAGTCACCGATGAATTTCACTTTCTTCAAGTAGATATTGCGGGCTTTACGCGTTCACCCATTCGCACTAGGTCCGTAACGGCACGTATGGAAGCCCGTACGGATGATGAAGCGCAGAATCGAAATCTAGGAGCTGCCGACTTCGCGGAGATCCAAGATTTAAGGGCTATGTTGATCCAGTTATCTACCGAAGTCAGAGCGCTTTCAGTAGAGCGAAATCGGAATCAAGTGCAACTTCCGCCGCCGATTGAGATGCTTGGTCTTGTTGATGACCTCCCAGCAAATCCAGTTGTTGAAGAGGCGATAACTCAAGTCCTTACGCCCGCTCCTCTTGATCCCATTTCAGCAGCCATCTCGGCCCGATTAGAGGAGGAAACTAAAAAGCGATTTGCTGATCCGGAGCAGCAACTCAAGGATAAACATGGACTCGAAAATGTCGGGGATCCGTCCCGATATGACAAGATCGACTTTCCCGATAAGTTTAAAGTTCCATACTTCACGAAGTATTCTGGCAAGGGCGATCCGAGAGCACACTTAGTTTATTACACCAATCAGATGGGTCGGTACGTCAAGAATGTTCCTTTGCCGATACAGACTTTCCAGCACAGTTTGGAGGACGCAGCGCTTCGCTGGTTCTTGGATCCGAAGCCGGATAAAGTTGTAAGATGGGAAGATTTGGCTAAGACATTCGTAGAATAATACCAATACAACACTGAGATGGCCCCAACAAGGGAAGTGTTGTCTCGTACGATCAAGAAGAGAGACGAGTCGTTTAGGGTTTTTGCACATAGATGGCGCGCTTTGGTCGCTGAAGTTTACCCACCTCTCGAGGAACCCGAGATGATCAGCATGTTTGTAAAAACTCTTCCAAATGAGTTTTATCAAAAGCTCATTGGAGCAAGATTTCAAAATTTTCCCTTGCTCGTCGAAGCTGGAGAGAGAATTGAGGGTGGAATGCACGAAGGAAGAATAGCGAAAGGTACCAAGCAGAAGGGCACCAATCGAAAGGAAAAGGAGGTCGAGGTATCCTTTGTTCAAGCTCCAGTTACCCGATCGACGCCAACTTCCCAACCTACCCCCAATCGGATGGCGTCTGCATCCGGAAATTATCAGAATAGTGGATATCAGAATACTTCACTCGTAAAGCCAAAACAGTTTACTCCACCGCCGAGGCCATTGTCACAACTTTTACCCGTTTTGTTAGGCAAACAGCTTGTGACTAAAGAAGCTGCTCAAGCTAACCCCCCGAAGTATCGTGGGTTCGACCTTTCCAAATCCCGTGCTTTCCACACGGGAGAAAGAGGGCATGACGTTGACGGTTGCTACGTCCTCAAGCATAAAGTACAGGATCTTCTAGATGGAAATCGTTTGTCGTTTAAGGACTTCGAGCCGAATGTGCAGAGGAACCCGCTACCGGGCCATACCCCAAATGTGGCGATCATTGAAGAGGTGAGGAGCGTCACCAAGAAGAGATTTCGAATAGATGTCGTGGAAATGTATCGGGCACTCGTGTCGGCTGGACACTATAGTGGTACGGATTTAATCCCCATCCAAGAGAAGCGTATGTGCATTGCCGAGATGGTCCGAACCCGAGTAATTCGGGCTACCCCAAATGAAGTCATTGGCTCTTCAACCCCTCATGTGATTGGTATTCCCGAAACCGCCCCTGTCGAGCCAAAATCGGAGATGGCCGCAATCGAGCCTAAAAACGCCTTTGTCGAGCCGGAAAACGTGAATGTACCCGAGGTGGCATTGGCCCGGCCAGGCGAGAATCACGATCTAATAGCTGATGCCTCGTACAACTCGCACTATTGGGATCAAGAATTTCTACGAAGTGCATACGCTGCAGGGGAGATCGTTGATACTTTAGGACAGCCCAGTGGTAGATATGATTTTCTAGTAAAATATTCACCACCGTCTTGGTTCTTTGAGGAGCCCATCCCTAAAACACGAACGTATTGGAATGATGGGGAGATGAGTTCGATGCATTAGAGCCCACCGACAAAGCGATCTCACTAATTGAAGTAGAACAGCGTGTCGGCACGGAAGAGGTCGCTCTTGATGATACGGTTGCCCCTGAAATAGTACCGGATCTGAATGAGACACTCATCGCTATGGTAGAGCTCGTGGTAATAGACCTCACCGTCGTAGAGGATCTAGGCGATTACAAACTTGAAGATGAGGGCCATATGGTTATTGATCTCACTTCCGAAGAATTCATCCGTATGGAGGCTCGGTTGGATGCTAGCTTAGGCATCGTGGGAAGTAGCCTATGCCCAATCACGGTTGATACACCATCGGCGGTTGCAAGTGAAGGCGCACCTGTTGCCATCGACAATAAGGAAGTGGCCCGGGACTACGGGATCGAGGCGCTTGATTCGGTCACCCGGACGGGTCGTTCTTATGCACCTCCAGGGCTGTCTCAGAAGAAATTCGTGATGGAAGCGGAGGCTGAACATCTTCTAGCCGTTGTAAAAACTAGTGAATTCTCTATGGTGGATCAGCTTAGAAAAATGCCGGCCCGTATTTCCATCCTCGAGTTATTCCAATCGTCGGAAAAGCATAAAGAAGCCCTTCTAAAGGTGCTCAACGAGGTGCATGTTCCCGATACTACCGGCGCACTCCAGTTGGAGGAATTCGTTGGCTCTATTCTGCTGAATGATCAAATATCATTTTCTGATGAGGATCTTCCGTCTGGTAGTCCTTCGCATTGCAATGCTCTCCACATCTCCATTAAGTGCCGAGGCGGAATGATTTCACGAGTCCTTATTGACAATGGGTCTGCGGTGAACATTTGCCCCCCGAGTACATACCGTCTATTGGGATTTGAAGAGTCGCAGATGCATCCATCTAGGTCGAATGTGAGGGCTTTCGATGGTATGAGCAAGAATGCCCTCGGTGAGGCTAAACTGGAAGTGTTAATTGGGCCTTCCAAGTTTTCAATGACGTTTCAAGTCCTGGACATTCCATCTTCCTTCAACATGCTGCTGGGTAGACCGTGGATTCATATAGCTAGGGCCGTCCCTTCAAGCCTCCATCAGAAGGTTCGATTTATTGATGACGGTCAAATGATAACGGTTAATGGAGAAATGGACATGCGACTTCCCGAGGGAGTTGTCGTCTCATACATTCCGCCTAAGGCTGAAGAAGAGGCCGGTTATCATACATTCGAACCGGTATCAACAATACATGTCCCGGAAGATGCTGTCACTCAACCCCCATCGCTATCCGGCCCCGCCCTTATGTCTAGCAGAGTGTTGCTTCAAAACGGGCATATCCCCGGAGAAGGTTTGGGATTGTATGGTCGTGGCACCACTGAACCCATTCGCGCAGAGCCGGATAATGGTCCTTTCGGACTTGGTTATTCGGGAAGCCGGAACCGATCCGACGGCCCCACAGCTCGTCTGTTTTGACGTAGGCGTCGTAATGCAACTAATCCTTACCCATCTCCCACCTGGTGTAGTCGTTATGGTCGAGGAAGTCGGGGCAACCGGGAGGGTCGCACGGATAATGCCGCTTGCCTGGTGGTGGGTGAGAGTCTGGGTAGCTTGCCCATTGGAAATCCCCTTAAGTTGTTTTTTTCCCGTCCGCCCAAAATGTTAGATGACACGAGCCTCTCTAACTTAGAAGGGATAGCACAACCGTTTGAAGAACTTGGTACCGATACCATCATCACACCTGCTGATGTTGACGCCTTCTTTGAAGAACAGACTCCCAAGGGTGAGCCTACCGATTCTCAGAAGATTATTCTAGATGAGCCTCCAGCATCCGAGGAGGTGGAGTCGTCAGGCGGTTCCCCCAACTCTCCGCAGTAGGATCATGGGTTTGTCTGTTTTTTGTCATGTACATATGTTTTTCCCGCTCCCGCCAAGGACCGTGTTTCTAATGTGCTAACCGTTTTTTGGATACCCCCAGGTCTCGAGCCGTTGGCTTGGGGGAAGTACATGTTGTAATGCGGCTCCCAGTTAAATAAAACGAGCACATGTTTATTAAGGACGTGTGAAAGTATACCGCCGGTCCCATGACGATGCAATTATGAGCCTAAGTATAAGCCTGAGGACCGGACTTTCACACGCTTCCTAGTTTTGGCTTTTTCAAAAAAAATCCGGATGACCCGATGATATGAGGGTATTTCCCGGGGCTTACCCATTTGAAAAATGTTTTTGTAAATCTGCTTTCAAAAACACACTTTTCTTCTTTTTGTTTATATGTCATTGAAATGAATTAACCTTTTCGCATCATGTCTCGGGCATAGCATTCTTCATATTCATGATAAGAGCACATGTGACTCGGATTCGCCGGGCGACGATTCTTCGGACTCGGGCAGCGATAGTGACGATCCGAAAGGGATTGAGATCGAATGGAGTCACCACGAGGAGTCAGAGCCGTTGACACCTGAACCAACCGTGATCGTGAATTTGGGTACCGAAGACAATATCCGAGAGACCAAAATCGGGGCGGGGTTACGAGAAACAGAAGCCGCCAGATTGGTCAGCCTTCTTCAAGAGTTTCGGGATGTATTTGCCTGGTCGTACACCGACATGCCGGGATTGGATCTAGATATCGTGCAACATGCACTACCGACTAACCCAGATATACCACCGAAGAAACAACGGTTGAGAAAGACAAAGCCTGAGTTGTCTAAAAAGATTGAGGAGGAAGTAATGAAGCTCCCGAAAGTTGATTTCATTGAAGTTGCTCATTACCCGGATTGGATAGTGAATATCGTCCCAGTGATGAAGAAAGACGGGAGAGTCGGGATGTGCGTTGACTACCGTGATCCGAATAAGGCCAGCCCCAAAGATGACTTCCCACTCCCGCATATCGATATGCTAGTTGACAAGACGGCTGGTTTGGGCTTTTCTCCTTCATGGATGGTTTTTCCGGTTATAACCAGATTCGGATGAAAGAAGAAGACATAAGCAAAACTTCTTTTATAACCCCATGGGGAACTTTTTGCTATAGAGTTATGCCTTTTGGCCTGAAAAATGCGGGGGCCACATATCAAAGAGCCATGGTGGCCTTATTCCATGATATGATGCACAATGAAATAGAAGTATACGTTGATGACATGATCGCGAAGTCAAGATCGGGCGAAGACCATGTTGCGATTCTCCGCAAGCTATTTGAGCGCCTACGTAAATACCAGCTACGTCTCAATCCCGTAAAGTGCGTATTTGGGGCAAGGTCCGGGAAATTATTGGGCTTCATGGTCGGTAGTAGGGGCATTGAGATTGATCCGTCCAAGGTGAAGGCCATATGCGAGCCGCGACCCCCGTCTTCTGTAAAAGAAGTTCGCAGGTTGCTGGGGAGACCGAATTATGTGGCAAGATTCATATTTCGGTTGTCGGAGACTGCCAAGCCATTTTTCAAGCTTCTCAAAAAGAATGCAAAGATTGTATGGGATATCGAATGTCAGACCGCTTTCTTGAAGATCCAGCATTATCTGACTCATTCCCCCGTTCCGGTTCCACCTATTCCCGGGGTACCTTTGATCCTTTATCCGACTATCTACAAGGAGTCCTTGGGAGCTGTATTGGTACGTAAAAGACCATCGGATGGAAGGGAATGCGCGATATACTATCTCAGCAAGAAATTCTCTGATTCTGAAGCTAATTACTCGGATATCGAGAAGACTTGCGTAGCTTTAGTTTGGGTATTACACAGACTGCGGCAGTATACCCTTCACCATCGGATTATGTTAACCACCGAATGTGATCCCATCAAATATCTGCTAGAAAAGCCGTCGTTGGTTGGCAAATTGGCCAAGTGGCAGATTCTTATTTCTGAGTTCGATGTGCGGACCATGACACGTAAGTCGGTGAAAGGTCAAGCTATAGCAGACATGTTAGCAGAGAGCGCCGCAGGATCACAGATCGAAGATGGGATAGATCCTCTCGATGATCGTGTTTTACCGATAACTACGTAAAAGTGGATCATGTACTTCGACGGAGCCGTTAACTTATCCGGATGCGGCACGGGGCGATCCTTATCTCCCCGGATGGCCAGCACTATCCAGTAGCCGCTAAGTTATTGTTTCCGTGCACCAACAACATCGCTGAATACGAGGCCTGCATTCTCGGGCTACAGGCTGCCGTAGAGATGAAAATTCGGAGATCGCAAGTTTATGGCGACTCTGCCCTCATTATCCTTCAGACTTAAGGCAAGTGGAAAACTCGTGACCCAAAGTTGATCCCGTATCACGAGTTTTCGGAAGATATAATCGAAGAGTTTGATGAGATAGCGTTCGAGTATCTTCCTAGAGCCCAGAACCAGGTTGCAGACGCGTTGGCCACCCTATCCTCAATGTTCCAACCGATCGCTGGTTCGGACATCGAGCCATTGAGAATCGAAATCTTGAAGCATTCCGCTTACTCCATGCTAATAGAAGAAGAAGCAGATGGAGAACCATGGTATCAAGATATTAAGGTCTACCTGCAGACTAGAAAATTTCCCGAGAGCAGTGAAGGAGCCGACAGGAAATATTTGATGAAACTGTCTTCAAAGTTTTTCCTCAACGGCGATACGTTGTACAAGAGGTCATATGACTCCGTTCTCCCGAGGTGCGTTGATACCAAGGAAGCCAATCGGTTGATGACCGAATTCCATGAGGGTGAATGTGGTCCCCATATGAATGGCCACTTGTTGAGTAAGAAGATCATGAGATTGGGATATTACTGGCTCACCTTGGAAGCCGATTGTATTCAGCATGTTCGTTCCTGCCATCGGTGTCGGGTCTATGGAGATAGAATCGCTGCTCCTCCCAATGAGTTGCACCGGATGTCCGAGGCGTGGCCTTTCTCAATGTGGGGGATCGACGTCATAGGGCCAATTAATCCCAAAGCTTCAAACGGACATCGTTTTATACTTGTGGCAATTGATTATTTCTCAAAGTGGATTGAAGCGAATTCGTATGCCAATGTCACGACCAAGAACGTAGCCGTGTTTTTGCGTCGAGATATCTTTGCTCGATATGGAGCGCCGGAGGCTATATTCATTGACAACGATTCAAACCTCAATAACAAGGTGGTTGACGAGGTTCTTGGGGAGTTTCGCGTCCAGCATTTGAATTCTTCGCCTTACCGCCCGGAGATGAATGGTGCAGTAGAAGCGGCGAATAAGAACATCAAGAAGATTCTGTCCAAGACAGCAGAGAACTATCGGGATTGGCATGAGAGGCTCCCCTATACACTAAAGGCATACCGGACGTCGATCCGCACTTCAACCGGGGCAACTCCTTTCTCGTTGGTATATGGTATGGAAGCGGTGCTACCGGTGGAAACAGAGATTCCATCACTCGGGATTCATCACGATTGAAACTATCGAAGCGTAGTGGATTCAACAGAGATATGAACAGTTGAATATGATCGACGATAAAAGATCGCGAGCTATCTGTCATGGTCGGTGTTACCGTAAACGTGTGGCAAATTCGTTCAATTGTAAAGTTCGTCCTCGGCTTTTCGAGATCGGTGACTTGGTGCTGAAGAAGAGATTGGCATTTATACCGCACCCCGGAGGCAAGTTCACGCCAAACTATGAAGGGCCATATCTGATCAAGAAAGTCCTCCCCGGTGGCGTGTTGATTTTAGCCGAGATGGACGGCCGGGTTTGGTCGAGCCCCGTAAACGCCGATATGGTGAAGAAGTATTTCCCATGAATAAAATCAAAGGCTCTGATGGCCATTTCCTGTGTAGATCCGAGTCACCGTAATTGCAAACATCATGCGTATCATGCATACATGCATATCATATCTGTGTTGCAGATTTAGGGGTGATACTCAACGAATCCGAGCCAAATCACTGGATTAACTTAATCTGGAGCGCCTTAGGTAAAGGAAACCGGCAAGTAACCGACGCCCGAGGCTGCATGGAAAGCCGTACCCTGCCTCGGTGGGAACGCTTAAATAAAAACGAAATCCCCGTTTGACGCCAAATGCGCCGTAGCCCGGTGGTTGGGGAATGAAGGCGATCCGGACGCGACCGGGGTTCGAACCCCCGAGATGGCATCCCAGTGAGCCCCATTGTAAAAATGGGGGGGCTCCCTTGTAAATAAAATAAAAAAAGAAAGAAATTTTTTTTTGCACTCGCTTCATTTTTTGCGATAATAAAAACTTTTTGCACCTCTTTTATTTTTTGCAAAAAGAGGGGAGCATTTCTCCCGGAATGAAATCGGGATGACTAGAGCACCGAGGAACCGTGTCGCTATCCATATTGAGAAGTGCCCTTGCCACATCGGTTACTACTCCGATGCGCCAAACTCATTTGATAACTTGCAGGAATGGGACAGTTTGTAAAATACCAAGATGCTCTATTAGTACGAGATCCTCGAAGAGTGAATACAAAGGGTCAACTGGTCTTTGCAGCCCGTGTATGTATCCCTCTCCTAAAAATTTTGCAAGAAGCATGACTGTTCAAATGTTTCATCCCCATTTGGATTATAATAAATGTTCAATTTGTAAATCATTAAAAAAAAAAGAAGCGAAAAAAAAAAAACCTCATCCTTAGTACAGTTGGAGTTCATGCTTCGGCTCATTCTAACAAAAAAATTAATTTAAAATTTACGTCCACCGAACCGGTGCATCCATTCATGCATACATGCATCTTGCATTGAAATTCCCCGCAAGTTCATCCGATAAGATGATTTTTACCAAATGAAGCGAAAGTATTGAGTTTGCCAAGTGAGAGTGTTTAGGATGAAAGGCAAGCCCCACCTAAACATACCCCCGATACACTCCGAGACCGAGTGAAGTGAAAACAAAATTCGTGTCTTGGGACAGAGGATCCATTCGCAATGTATACATGGGTCGAAGTGATGAAAGGCAATTCCTTCTTTTCCCCATACACAATATATCCCTTACTAGCCACTTTGAGCTTGAGAAAGGAGAAATTCAAAATACCCTCGTTAAGAACCACCCTACATCGGGGCAAATGCAGGAGATTATAGTTGAAAATTAGTTGAAGAAAGGTAAGAAAGATTTAATTGCATTCACTTGCATTAACCTTTGTGTGTAACTTCGGGTGAATCTTTATGGAGGCTCGAAGCGTCCCAAAATGAAGAAGAGCATTTCTTTCTCTACCCAAACACCAATATCCTTTGCTAGCCAAGTTGAGCCCGAAATCATTAATTTCTAAACCAGAGTGGTGATCATTTCCCCAAATTGGGGCAAGACATGTGATTTACCGGAAAATCGGTAACGATGTCAAATGTCTCGAGAGTCTAGGGAGCTCATAAAAATAGCAAAGAAGAGAAGAAAAGGAAAATGAAAATCAAAGGGCTAAAAAAGCAAAGTGCCTAGTAAAAGCAAGGCCAAAGCCCAGAGAGGAAAAGGCCAAATGCAGAAAAGCATTGAGCTTACCTCGAGCAGAAACAAATGTAGAAAATAGAGAAAAACTCTTTTCTTGCCAAGCAAAAACAGACGGCTCATTGGACTCTCGAGGCGGGTTGTAATCCCTAGAGTCAGACGCTTTCCCCAAATGGAGCGAGATTGGTAAAGACACCGGGATGGTCACCAACTCATAAACCCCATTGAAAAAAAAAAACAGAGCCTTATAAACCTTCCCAAACCGACATTACAACCCATCCGAAGACTCTTCCGATTGAGATGTTTCGAGTTGACATGAAAACTTTACAAAGAAGCGGCCGTTTGAAGGAGTGGAGTCAATCATTTCTTGTCTTATCTTCCGGGTTCTTAACTTGTAAACCCGATGAAGGTAGTAATTTCAAATATCTCCCAAGTGTGGCCTCAAAGCGGGAGAAGCCCCTTGTGTAAGCCCGTGACCAAGCCAACATTACGGTCCCCGAAAGACCTTTCAGATTGATCAATAATGTATGCGTTGCGAATATGTCCGAAACCTTAGACACGAGAAGAGCGCGAGGTCTCGAGAATATTTGTCCCAAAACTCTTAAGTGAACGATTGGGATCAACAGAATATCCCCTAGCGAGAATGTGTGAGAAGCCCTTTCGGACTAAGGATTTTGGCTTGGCATGCTCAATAAACCCTTTTCATGAAGCAAAATTGTTGTTTTTCATGAACCAAAGTTTTCAAAAAAAAAAAACAAACAAACAAAAAACAATTCATCATTTTCGGGAACGACAATTCTCCCTTCAATTAATTTTCCCTATGGAGTCTAATAGTCAGCGATGTCATCTAACCGAGTGAGAAGCTTTCGGTATCACGTTGTGCCAAGTGGCTTCCCCAGCAAGTAGATGTAGCTCTATCTTCCCATGCATTTAATGTCATCTGTGCATCATTCTAAAATTGTTTCGAAAGTCCTAAGTTGCATAGGGACTCGGCTTGAGCGATTCGGTTATTGGCGACAAGTTCCAAGCTATGAAGCGAACATATCACGGATGTTCATTGGCGGAGTTCCGATCGACATGCAAGCGCTAAGGTCGAGAGCTTATCCCGTGCAATCCAGAGAATGTACTCCAGAGGCCGAAGTGTAAGTTCAGCCCCAAGTAGCACTCTCTCCCCATTGGCATATTATTTGTTAGAGCTAACCTTTTTTGGATAGGTAAGGTGAACTTTAGCTTCCCAATGCCTATTCTATAAGCGGGTTTCCTCATTCTAGTGAGCATGATACAATGCTAAGCCCACTATGAGACTTTTCAAAATAGCCTTTTCACGAGTCAAAGACTCTGAACCGTGACTTTTCAACAGCCTTTTCACGGGTCAAAGATCCTGAATCGTGACTTTTTCAATCGTCTTCTCACGGGTCAAAATACCGTGAACCGTGACTTTTTCAAAATAGCCTTTTCGTGGGTCAGAATACCGTGAATTGTGACTTTTTCAATAGCTTTTTCGCGGGTCGAATACCGTGAACTCGTGACTTTTTCAATTGCCTTTTCACGGGTCAGAATACCGTGAACCGTGTCGTTCCCTTTGGGGCCAAGCCCGTATCGTTTTTATGGTCGTCCCGGAGGTGTGTTTGTTTGAGCTAACCTTGCTCGAACAGGTACGGAGAGGCATGAGCCTTGGAGCCGGTTCCCCGAGCAAGTCCCCTCAAGTCTGGTGAGCCTTCAAGCCCGGAGCAAACGCATTGCCAAGTGAAGACCAAGCCCGTATCGTTTATACGGTCGTCCCCGAATTTTGTTTGTTTCAGTTAACCTTGCATGCGCAGGTATTGAGAGGCGTGGAGCCCCGGAGCATATTCTCTGAGTGAGTCTTCTCATTTTGGTCTCGATATTTGCTTTGGCGGCTCTTCCCAAGCACTGTCGGGTTAGTTTATCGACAAAATTAGGTGTCCTTTTGTCTTGGAATGGAACCTCTTCGAGCTCCCATTCCAAGAGGGGCATCTGTTGACACCTAATTTTGGCGATCCCATATTATTATTATTATTATTATTATTTGTTAAATAAGAACACGTCTAATTTATTTTCGTCTTATTGCAAAATAGAAAAATAAAAAATATATATAACTTAAAAAAAAGAAAGAAAGAGAAAGAGCAAAAATAAAATAAAATGATAAGTTATTGAATATGCATATTTTCTTATTGTACTATAGAATAAAAATAATAATAAAAAAATCAAATTTTATTTTATTACTTTATTTCGCTTTTTTTTTAAGAAAAAAGAAAAAAAATATCGGATCGGGTCGGGTCAACCCACTCTATGTGGGCGAGACCCAGCCCACGTATTCCTTTTTCTTGTGCGGAGTAGGCCCATGTGGGCCAGCCCCAACCGGGCTTTCTTTTCCCCCCAAGCAGAGAGCCTACCTCCTCCTTTTTATTTCCCACAGCCCATCTTCCTTTCTTTTTCTCCTTCAACCCATTTCCTTCTCTTTTCCTCCTCAGCCCACCTTCCCTTTCTATTTTCGGTCAGCCCATCTCCCTTTTTTATTTCCCCACAGCCCACATCTCTCATTGGTTTTTCTATCAGCCCACATTCATCCCCCCCACATCACTCTGTACCATCACTACTCACGTCACTCACCGCACGCCTCACGTAGTCTCTCATTAATCCACGTCCACATCAGCCGGATTTTACTCTCGTCCACACATGAAAGCTTGGGGAAGGAGTCAAGAAGAAGATAAAAGGAAGGGGAGAGGGCAGGCCCCGGGTTGGTTCGGACATCAAGAAGAATCGGTGCGTTGAAGAAAGAAAAAGAAAAAACAGAGAGGGCTCGGAGGAAGCTTAGAGAGAAGAAGAGTGCAGCCGCCGAGCTCCGAACATCCACCCGCAAACCCGTGACTTCGTTCGTAAAGGTCGGCCTCTTCTCTCGAGTTTGGTGGTCTCGTTTCATTCCCGCAGCTCGCCGACCCGAGAGCTTCCGTTTCTCGGACCGGCGAGCCTCGGGTCGCCGCTTTGTCTTGGCCGCTATAGGTCCTACTGTTGAGTTCTTTGTTTGCCTTAGTTGGAATACTCATATCCGGTCGCGAACTTTCGACCCCTTCTCTTATTTTGTCGCGTGGTCATACTCGTTTGCCTGTTAGCTTCTTGTTTCGGTTTAGTATTCAACTATGGGTGATTTTTATTTGAGTGATCAACCACTCGGCGAGGCTCCACCTTGCGAGGCGGGGGAGTTAATGAAAGTTTGAGCTTCCGTCAAGTCCTTCGTTGGTGGTCGTTGGTCGAGTCCGTCGCAGGGGGTCGTCGGTCCTTCGGACGGTCAAGAATTTGTTGGAGCGTGGCTTGGTGTTGGTTACGGCAAACAAGTACGGGAGGTGCGGCGCCGAAGTGAACGAAGTCCGGTGGTGCCGAGAATGCGGTGTTGCCGTTTGGCATGGCAAAGGAAAAAGGCGACGTTTTTTTTAGTGCTGTGAACGAGATTGACCGAGCTGGCGTGGAGATGCGAGTTCGGGCCCGAGGTGGTGGCGGGCGTCCTACATGTTCGTGATGAGTTGTTGAGGGCTAGAAGTCCGACGATGTTTGCGACCCGCCTTGGACGACTTTGGCTGCAATCGAAAGTTCCCGATGGCGATGCGGGCTCGGACGCCGTTGGAAGGTAGGTGCCGAAGTGATACAAGCTTGGGCAGGTGCGATGTAAACAAGAACCGAAGGCGACGCGAGGGTGAATAGGGGCGGAGGTGACGCGAGCCCGTATCAGTAGTATCGAGAACGTGAGCAGAGACGACGCGAACTAGTGTTCGCGCGTGAGAGCCGGAGGTGACTGCGAGTTTGGGTGAAGCGACGCGAGCCCGAACGGGGTTGAGGTGAGGTGACGCGAGGCGAACAGAAGCGACTCGAGCTCAGGCTTAGGCGACGCAAGTCTCAAACTTAGGCGACGCGAGTCCGAACGAAGGCCACGTGAGGTCCGGAGACGACCGCAAGCTCGAACCAAGTGACAACGCGGGTGGCGACTCGGACCGGCGGCGTCGGTTTTAGTCATGGCCGTAAGTGAAGTCGGTGTTGCAGAGAAAGAAGACGTCGCGGCGCATGAAGAAGAAGCCGCACGAAGGAGACGATGAACAGTAATGATGGGGGGTTGATTCACGTTTTTATTGGGTGTGTGGGTTGGTCGGTTGGGCTGGGATTAAAAAGAAACAGGAGGCTGGGCTGGTGGATTGAAGAAAAGGAGAAGGAACTTGAATGGGCTGCTGAAGAGAAAAAGAAAGGGTCTAGGCCGGGCTGTTTTGTTCAAAAAAGGAGTTGGTCGTGGGCCATTTGGGCTGATCGGACGGGCTGAGAAAGGTAAAAAATGAGAAGAAGAAGAAGAGCTGGATTGGAGAAGGAGGATTGGGCCGGCGTGAAAAAAAATAAAATAAAAGGAGAAGAGGAGCTGGGCCAGAAGTAGGGCTGAAGCCCGGTTCGTTTAAGAATAAAAGCAAAATGGACTTGAATTTCTTTGTGTCAATTAGGCTCGGTTCGGGTCCTCTCTCTCGTGCCCGATTAGGTCCGACGGCCCGATCCGGGCCCGGATCTGAGAACCCGGACCCGGTTCCCTTTAATAAAAAAATAAAAAAATAATAATAAAAAATAAAAAATAATAAAAATTCGAAAAAAAAAATCAGAAAAATTTCACAAAATTAGAAAAATGTTTTCTTTGACCTTTTTACCCCTAATGTGAATTTTCAAGCCTTAAATTGGCGTTGATTGAAAACCGATGTCCAATCCTGGCTGATAATCGTTGTAATTCGACTTTCGAGTCGAAGTTGTTTGTTTAAATATCACCATTATAGATTTGGTCTGCATGTGCTTATCCCGATCTTTATTTGGCATATTTATCCGATTCAGTGTTTAAAAACACTGTCTTTTGAAAAATTGCATGTTAATCGCTTTCCCTATATGCTAGGTTAAGGATAAATAGGTAATTGCACGAAATGACAGAAATACATTATGCATGATCATTTAGTACCGGTTAGATACCCGATAAGTTTAAAATGATATGCAGAATGTGTGGTCACCTTAGGAAATATCGACCGGTTAGGTATCGAAAGGGCGCTAATTATCTAGTTAGCGTAAACAAGTCTCCGAACCTAGAAGCTCTGGTTGCGTAGGAATCGAGATAACCCTCCCGTATCTCGATTGGTTTCTAGCCGACCCCAACAGGCTAGTGGCGACTCTTAATGGCATTTTAATTTGCTAATCGGTAAAAAGAAATCCAATGTCACGCGAGGTAGGACTTGGGAGAGTCTATGCCATTGACCTATGACAATACCTCTAAACCCCGCCGGACCCTCTCCGTGGGAGGCCGAAGGCGAGGTCGCGACACCCTCCAACCAATCTAAGAAAATGGAGGAACTATGGGCTTACCTTTGATCCAATCGTGAGAAAAAGTGGAGAGACAGGCTCGGTTTGTTTCATGAAAAAAAAAATGACGTTTACATAAAATGTTTTCCGGAAAGTCATTTTCCAAGAAAATAATGATATTTTCTGGTGTTTGTTGGATAAAAACAAGTGTTGATTCCTTCGTTATTGGTAAAATTATTACCTAAGTAATTCAATTCCCGTAACTTGAGCAACTTCATATTTCATCCCGCGTCTCATAATGTCAGTGGGCAAATCAAGGACCACAGCAGCGCAACCCCCTTCGCATGGGAAGAAGATTCTATATGATTTCTAATGGCCAACAATCGACAATACATAGATATGCATGATATGAACATACTTGGATCGAATATCATGATAAAATTATATGCAGTTTTTCTAGCATCCTCCGGCTCGTGGATTCCTGCTACTAAATTGAATTTGGGTACTAAAAACAAATGGGTTCAATGTGGATCCGGCTAATAAGATCCGACAGCCGATTGAGATTAGTTTGTGTAATAGATTCGGAAATACTTGCTTATCGCTAGTTGATGCCGCATTCATTTATCGAGAAAATTTTAAAAACAGTCCTCAAATTGTAATTGTGTCAATTTAATCTTGAACTTTTTCTTTTTTTGCCAATTTAGTCATAAATCTTTTGCAATTGAGTCAATTCAGCCCTTCCGATCAACTCTGATAAATTCTTAATGACATTCTAATATATTTTCGAATTATTTTTTATTTCTTTCTTTTTTTTCTCTTTTTGTTTCTTCTCCTCCTTCCTTCGAAAATATAAGAATTGGTTGGTCAAAATTTTATTAGAAATTGTCCACGTAGAACCGGTCGGCCGGACGAAAAAGACTGAATTGGCACAAATGAAAAATGTTTAGGACTGAATATGCAAAAAAAAAAAAAGATTTAGAACTAAATTAGCATAATTATGATAAGCTTATGACTTCTTTTATATATATATAATTTTTGCATCATATATTGTCCTTGAAATTCTTCATCAACCACGTGATGTCTGTACTCGTTTGTGGAATTTGTGGTTCATCTTTTTATCATTTCGTACCCGGCGGACTCTAACTGATTCCAAAACCTAATGAACATGCGTGGGTCAATTGCGTGGTAGCTTCGCATCCCTCGTCTAGGAAAGAGCCAACCCTAAAACGCGTGAAGGACGAGGCGGACCCCTAGAAGCAAATGAACGAAGAGGGGACTTTGACTTGTTCATGCACCCATGGCCGATTAAATGAAAAAGGTTAATTACTCCCTGTTCGTGATTCGATGGATCTAATCAAATCAAGTGTTTGTGTCTGTGTAGTTTCACATCACTCATCAAGGAGAGAGCCGACCCCAAAACGCGTGAAGGACGAGGTGGATCCACCAGAGTAAATGAACAAAGAGGGAAAGATTCCCAAGTCATGCGTGTCATTTGCATTGTGTTGCTCGACCCCAAAACCCATGGTCATTTGAATGAAAAAAGACTCCAAACATAGCTCCCAAATATCATTAACTCATTGGTGATATAGTAAAGGATAAAATACCATAAAATGACACGCATGACTCGAGAATCTTTCCCTCTTTGTTCATTTACTCCCATGGATCCACCTCATCCTTCACGCGTTTTGGGGTCGGCTCTCTCCTCGACAAGTGATGTGAAACTACATAGGCACAAACACTTGATTCGATTAGATCGATCGAATCACGAACAGGGAGTAAATGTCGACTCGGTTCTTAACAGCGTTCTCATTCAACAATCGAATCTTTTAAAGGTGTGGATGAGGTCAATCGAATCATCTAGTCTTTGTACGTATTTGTTTGTTCTTGGACTTAAGACTTTCTAGAGTCACGTGGGCCATCTGATGGATGCCATCTCACTACCCTTTTGCTTTAATTACTTTTTGTCACTTTTCCTGTTTCTCTCTTTCGCGGGTAAAAAATAAGATTTTTCATGGAAATTTCGGTAGAGCTGGAATGGTGGTGATTTTGTTGGGATGAGCCTTGTTGTTGCGATGCGAATACCATGTATCTGTGGCGCCCTAATAGTCAACACATTGCGAAAAATGTAAAGACCGACCATAGCATCTTTTCTATAGGTTTAGGATTAAAAGGAAATACTTTTTCGATAGTACCATCAACAGTAGATCCACACGTCATCACTACGTATTCGATAAAGCATTCGTTGATTAGAAAATCATATACTATCAGAAATAACCGACGGTACTATCAGACCGTCGAAGTAGCAACTCACATGACTAAGTTGGTACAATTAAAAATTTAGGATTAAATTTGCACCAATGCAAGTAGTTTAAGATTTTTCTAAAACTTTTCCCGAATATCTATAGCGCCTAATATTCATAAAATTGCCAAAAAAAAGAAGAAGGAAAAGACCAACGATAGCATCTTCTGGATACTAGAGTGTGTTTGTTGGATAAAAACAAGTGTTGATCCCTTCATTTTTGATAAAATTATTACGGGCTTTTTTTCGAAAATAGGTAAATTTTTTTTTATCAAATTATGTCAATTTTTTTAATTACTAATTTGTGCCTCGGGAGGCGCTTTTACTGCCGGACGGGGTTAGTGCGGTAGTCACACTGTCGTACAGGCCCGGGAGCCCATGTGGCATTATTTTATTTTTATTTCACATTTTTTAATTTCGTATTTAATATTTATAACATTTATATTGATAACATAATTATCAATAATTAATTGAAATTTTTATTAATAAATTAAAAAAAAAAAACGTAATCTTCCATTTGCAGCGAACTTTCCAGTGAAGGAAATTAAAAAAATGAAATTAAAAAAATGAAACCTTTCAGTTGATTACAATAGCGAAATCTTCCATTTGCAGCGAGCTTGCCAATTGATTACGCGAAATCTTCCATTTCCGTTTGATTATAGTAGCGATACAGAGGACGCGGAATCATTATATTCATTCCGCCATTAAATACTAAATTATTTATGAATTAAGTGAATGAATTAATTAAAAAAATGAAATTTAAAAAAAAAATACTGCCGCACGGGTTTAGGCTCGGGCCCGTGCGACACTTGGGCCGCCGCAAGGGCCTCGTGCGGAAGCCAAACCGCCGCCTGGGACCTAAATCGGTAAATAAAAAAAAATTGATCTAATTTGGTAAAAAAAATTTTGACCCATTTTTGAAAAAAGCCCAATTATTACCTCTGTAAACCAATTCCTATAATTTCCACAACTTTATATTTCATTCCGTGTCTCACAATGTCAATGGCCAAATTAAGGACCATAGCCCGATATATATATATATATATATATATATATATAGAGAGAGAGAGAGAGAGAGAGAGGATGGCGCAACCGAGGTTAGTTGATGTAATAAGTATCTGAAATGCTTGCTCATCGTTGGTTGATGCCGCATTCATTTATTAAAAATTATCCACGTCAGGGCTGGCCGATCAAAGTTGATCGAAAGAAGCGAGTTAGCATGAATGTAATAATTAAGGACTGAATTAACACTACTATAATAAATTTTAAATTATATATATTTTTCATTTGTCTTCCTTGGATTCTTTATCCATCACGTGATGTTTGTACTCTGTGTGTGGAATTTGCGGTTCATCTTTTATCATTTCCTAGTCGTGATTCGGTCGATCTAGTCGAATCACATGCTATGTAGCACCGACATGACGCGTGACATGGGACACGATATGACACGCCGACACATTATTTCTAAAAAAATAGAGAATTCCGACACGTGGGACACATTATATATTAAATGTATATTTTTATATATACATAATAAATTATCATTTTTATCAACTCCAAAACATCACAATACGTTAAAGCGATGAGGTTTCATGGTCGACTCCCAGCGACCACGTCTTAGGGACTTACCCGGTGGCATTGGCATACTTCCATCACCCCGAGGAATAGTCTATTGCACGTGGAAAACATTGGTTATAAAAAAAAACATCATAATATGTCTAAATGTCATAGCTATTTCATATTTGACAGTCAGTTGCTTTGCTATAAAACTACTTGGTGATCCCAGATAGTAGCTTCAAACTCATAAGATCAAAACATATTCCAGAAAAATGTTGATGAAAAATGTTAGTCAAAAACTAGAAAAAGAAGAAGAAGAAGAAGAAAGCATCACAGGGGTGGAGGATTGTCAACAACTGTCCAAATTTTGTTCCTAGCAAAACCACGCTGCTCTAGCAATCCACAATTGCTAAACTTCAAAATTTCAAAAAGAACTTGAAAAAATATGTTCAACATTGAGTTCTTAATATATGTTGGATCATAAGATGCAGAGCACATAACGGAAACATATGGGAATTCCTACCCTCACTGCTTTGGGGGCTTAAAAAATGCCTGTAGTAAGATAAAATACAAGCAACAATTCAAGAAAATTAGGTCAGATTTGGGTTTTTCTTTGACATCACTAAAATCTATCCTATCTTATCCCCGTCCCTCACGTGTTCGTTACGTTGATCAGGTGTCCACGCTCGGACATGTGTTGACCGCATGTCCGGTCGTGTCCGGAGCGTGTTGGACACGGTGACGTGTCCAACACGCATAAAAATCTCTTCGAAGGAGTGTCCGTGCTACATGGATCACATGTCTGTGTCTGTGTCTGTTTTGTAGCTTCACATCACTTGTCGAGGAGAGAGCCCACCCAAAATGCGTGAAGGACGACGAGGTGGACCCCTAGAAAGCAAACGAAATAAGAGGGAAGCTTCCCGAGTCAAGCGTGTCTTTTGGGTTGCATTGCTTGACTTTGACTTGTTCATGCCGTGACGTGACCCGTGGCCGGTTAAACGAAATAAAGACTTGGAACGAAGCTCTCAAGTACTATGAACTCAGTGATCAATAAAGGGGAAAAAAAACAATAAAAAAACGTTAATTATGCTCACATTTACTCTAATTTTTCTTTTCTTAATACTAAAAACTCCAAACTATACCCATTGTAACATATTTATCTTTCGTTACAATTCCATCCACAATCACTGTTAAAAAAACTAACATGGATCCAACGTGGCACTTTTGACGATAATTGGCTCTAATGTGGCGCCAGGCAAACTCTACCAATGGATAAAAGCAAGTGTTGATTCTTTCGTTATTGGTAAAATTATTACCTCAGCAAACCAATTCCTATAACTTCCACAACTTTATATTTCATTTCGTGTCTCGCAATGTCAATGGCCAAATTAAAGACCCCAGCAGCGCGACCCCCCTCACGCAAGAAGAAGGTTCCATATGATTTCTAATGGCTAATAATCAACACTGAAATTATATGGAGTTTTTCTAGCATCCACTAGTTCATGGATTACTGCTCGCCGTTGGCCGATGTATTAAGTATGTGAAATACTTGCTCGCCATTGGTAATTGCTGCATTCATCTATAAAAAATTATCTACGTCGATCTTGACCGATCAAAGTTGATCGAAATGACCGAATTAACACGAATCTAATAAATTTAAAATTGGATTAGCATAATTTCAATAAGTTTAAAAAAAATTCGAATAATTTTTCTTTCATTTATCGTCCTTGGATTCTTTATCGATCACGTGATGTCTGTTGTAGTTTGTGGAATTTGCGTTCCATCTTCTGTCATTTCATACCCAGCGGACTCCCAACTTTTTCCAAAAACCTAGTGAATATCGGTGGGCCCATTCCTCCGTTATTTGTGCACCTCTTCCACTTCTGTCAATTGCGTAGTACCTTCGCATCACTCGTCCAGGAAAGAGCCAACCCTAAAACGCGTGAAGGAGGAGGCGGACCCCAAGACGCAAATCAACGAAGAGGGGACTTTGACTTGTTCATGCACCCATGGCCGGTTAAATGAAAAAGGTTAATTATGCCCATACGTGTACATACGTGGGTCCATTCCTCCATCATTTGGGGCCCTCTTCCACTTTTATGTGGGGGCTACCGACAATTGCGGAGCAGCAGGTTACTCGCGAAAGCAAGACGCTGAAGGGTTTAACTCATCAAATAAAAAAATGCTAAACGATTCGATTGATCTCATCGATACTTTAAGAGCTTGATTTTTCAATGATTAACACTGTCAAGAATCGACCCTAAAACGCGTGAAGGATTTGGTGGATCTCCGAAAGTAAGTGAACAGAGAGGGGAGCTTCATAAGTCAATGATCTCCTTTTGATCTTTTAAATGCGCATCTCCAGCATTCTTTCTTTCCATCGTCGGTGCCCATATTTTATTCCCCTAATAGCAAAGCTTTGAATTCTTGCTATTATTTTTATTCCGAGGGTAGAATGGGCAACCAGCAGGTAATTGCTCCTCCGAGGACGAAAAAAACCCGGTCCAACGAGGGACGGAAAGCTCTGAATGGTGGAGCGACTTCGAGCGTGCTTGTGGAGTGGCGAGCCGGATCACTCGCGAAATAGGAGGAGAGTAAGTCCCGAAATTTCGTACGTGAAATTAGAATTAATTCGTAAACTGTGCCTATTGATGTAATGGCATCCTTTGGCATTGTAACTTCGGTTACATAAGTAAATTACCAAAAGAATGATAACTAAGCATCTTCCTTGAAAATGATTTTCATAAAAACTAAAAAGATATTTTCTCTTATCATGAAATTTTCAGTCTTTGAACTTTTACTATTTATTTAATTTAGAAAAAAAATCACCAAAAATCTTAAACCATATCCATCATGTCAAATTTATACCCATGTGACACATTTAATCTCATTTTATTTTCTTGTGACACCAAAAATCCCAAACGTGTGGGCATGTGATACATTGACCCTAAATTTTAAGATAAATATATGAGTTTAGAGTTTTTTGTCTTAATTAAAAAAATTTAGAGTAAATATGTCGCCGGGTACAAGTCTGGGTAAATGGGCCACGTGAGAACAAGTTTTGGGTTTTTCACGTCACAAAAAAAGATTTTGGATAAATATGTTACGATGGGCATAATTTCGGATTTTTGATGTATTTTTCCTTAATACAAAGCAAGAATAAATGGTTAAAATTCTAAGAGCATCAAATTAAAAAAAATTGTATTTTTTTTTTTACTTTTTAAGGATTCCGAAATAACATTTTTGTATTGGCAAGAAAATCATGAACAACTTTTTAAAAGTTACCTCTAATGGGCTTTCACTGCATTATTGAAAACTCATTGGACCATGCAGAATAAGTTGCTAATAATGACTTTAATAATGGAATCCCTTTGAAATGTTGTGTTGAACGATAGAATCAGTTTGAATTCAAGATTATCCAATCAAATCTTTATATTGAAATTCCATATCCACTATGCAATTTATACAAATGTTAATATTTAACACAGTAATTCCAGCTAATAATTTATGGGCTTTTCAATTAAGTTTAATATTCTTCCGAAAATAATGTCCTTTTGGAAAGAAAGAATGCCGGGATGCGCATTGAAAAGATCAAAAGGAGATCATTTGTCTCCCATAAAAACAAAAATAAAAATAATGTCTCTACGACTCAACTACGTACATCCGGTGTTCGATTCATTTTTCTTGTTCTGTACATAGTTGAAGCAAATATGCAAAAACCCGATCCATATTGAACAATATTAATATAATGCCTCGTTGTTGAGCTTGAGGACAGATCCCCGTTTCGCGCAACATTAAATACAATCGCTATTTCCATGTACCGTACGGTTTATCCATCTAAATCAAGCCCCCGAATGAGTCCTTCGGGGCTTAAAATTTAGTTGTCGACATCCCCCTATAAATTTTGTTAATGGCACAAAAACGGGTGAGCAACTTGTCGCAAGCTCAAAACATTACGATTAAAGAAGCCACCGGTTATGACACAAGACTTTGTACCCACCCGATGCAATCTGAATAGCAACAATGAGAGACATTAAGTCATCTTCCCCGCATAGACCTTCTGATCTTTGAGACAATTAGATTAATACTACCCTAAGGATATAGATTATGTTAGATGCAGCAGAACTTACTTTCTCAAAATTTTAGGGTAGGAAGCATTGGCATCATTAATTTGACTAAGAGCGGTAATAGAGGCCTATCTGATAAATTTCACAGAGCAACTTGGAAGACCCATGGCCATTCAACAAGAATCCACATCATTTTGGATTAACGCACACCGCATCACAAATCAAAAGGAAGGAGAGGAGAAGAAAAGTTACTCAACCATGTGAGTAACATGATGAGAAACCTGTTTTCGAAAGTGATTCTGAATTTCAATTGAAGGTGCAGACATTTGAAAATTTCTAGTAGAGATGGAAAATGGGGAAAAGCAAACGGCATTGAAATCGAAATCACCACGTTCGCTTCTTCTAGAATCACTTCCTCAGCAAGTTGTGACCGATTCGAAAGGAATGTTTGGCAAGCCAACACACATAATAGGTTGGTGCGAGTGGATCCCATACTCTCGCCATAGTTAAGACAATCTTCTCTTCTTTGTCAAAGTTGATCCGCTTTCCTCTGCATCTGTTTCGCTTGAACTATATTCTGGAATCTCTCCTCCAGTTAGGAACATTTTGACACTACTCTTCTTCGGGAGGCCCTATCATATCAAGCATTTAAAGTTAGTGAGAGAGAGAGAGAGAGAGAGAGAGAGAGAGAGAGAGAGAGAGAGAGAGAGAGAGTCTGACCTCGAGTAATGATACATCAGCCAACTTGACCCCCTTGCGGAATAATTCACCACATGAAGACAAGTCGAAACTAAGGTCGTCGGATGAGAGACTCGACAAATCTGGGAGATTTTGTAGGGATTTGCAACCATTTGCTCTTAGGGTATGCATATTTGATGGAAGGCGAGGAATCTCTTGTAGTTCTTGGCATTTCCTCACATCCAACCAATCTAAAGCATGGTATTCGTTGATGGATGTCGGTAGATGAGTAAAGTTATTTTCTGAAAGATATAGAGCATGCAATTTGGGAAAACTGGAAGAGCTCTCAAGGAAGTCTACTTCTGATAGATTGCGACCATCGAGTCCTAGCGTCTCTAGATTTAGAAATCCTAAATGGCCATCGGGGTGGGTTGACTCCTCCAAGTTCTTTGGGAACGTGACGAAATTCGAGCAGCCTCCACGAAATAAAAACTTGAGATTGTGCAACTTATAAATACTCGACGGAAGCCTTGCAAGGTTTTTGCAATTATCTAAAATCATCTCCTTCACAGAGACAAGATTTTCAATTGATGTCGGGAGTTCTCTAATAGCCGTCCCTTGTAGATAAAGTCTTTCTAGATGTTCCATCTTTCCTAGAATATCGGGGAACTCCTCAAGTTTAGAGCAATGCCGGAGACTAAAGGTTTGAAGAGATTTTGTCTTGAGTTTGTTGGGAAAGATTCTAAGATTAGAGCACCTCTTTAGCGACAAAAATTTTAACTTGTCAAGATACCCGACGGATTGGTGAACCTCCACCAAGCTTTTGCACCCATTGAGATTCAAGCTCTCCGAATTTGGAACCGATGATAGGTCCGGAATACTAGCCGGGGACTCGCATTCACCGAAATTTATGGACGTCAAATTTTTAGAATTTCGCAAAAACATACCGGTGTAGTCATTAAGTTCTGCATGTAGTTATAGATATAAAAGGGAAAGCCAATCATCACGAGGGCTTACCATAATTTTGCCTCCTAATTGTTTGATATGACTTCGCGGGACATCAATTACAACAAGTTTCTTTGGACCAGAGCCAAATTCTAGATCCGGTGCATTGGGCCATTTAAGCCATCTTAGCTCGTTAGGGAGACGTAGAGGACCTTCTAAAGAGATATGCACTTTAGGCAAAATGAGAATTCTCAACCTTTTCATGTTTGTGAAAGCATGAGGACTAATAGTTATCTCTTCTGCTTTGGGTGAATCCAATACTATGGCCTTCACCGCATTCGTTCCCTATCCATAACAAAGCAAATTCAATGGTCACGGAAAATTTCCATTGAGATTTTCGGATTAGTGTAATATGAAAAATGAGATGTAGCAACATTGACATAAACAAATTTTACCGTCTCTGCACATAGAGTGTCCAGAACATCTTCAAAAATCCATAATCTGCTGCGCTGCCCAGGATCATCGGGGCATTCTTGATTAACAATATCCTTACCCATCAACCGAATTAAATCATGCATTTGCGGGTGCCCATTCTCATTTGTTATCAAGGACCGCTCGATGAGAACTTCTATTCCTATAGTTGATTCAAAACCGCAGTTGTCAAGGACTTCCTTGATGTATTCTATTCTTTTCCCCTTAAAGAAGCAAGCAATATCGAGGAAAATCTCCTTCGTATTGGGGTCCTCCAATCCATCAAAACTTATCTTGAGAACCCGATAGATGGTCTTGTTGGGACTTTTGGAGAGGTTGCGCAGTGCACTTTTCCATGCAAGTTCATTTCTTCCACGGAGGAATGAGCCCAACACTTGGAGGGCTAACGGAAGGCCATTCGCGTAATGCACTGCTCTTTCTACGAGATCCCTTCTTATCTCAAATTTCTTGCTATTTCGGAAGGCATGCCGACCAAAAAGGTCTCGTGCTTCATCATCACATAAAGTTTTAACTTCATAAACACAATTTATGCCATGAGAAGTCAGCAAATATTTATCCCTTGATGTAACAATAATTCTACTTCCTCGGCCAAACCAATGGCCTTCTCCAGCTAATGCATTCGGTTGATCCAACTGGGTCCACATCATCAAGAACCGGAAGAACCTTCTTGGAACAAAGTCTTTCCCGTATCAAATGAATTCCTCTGTCCACATTATACACCGTCAAGTTTCTATGAGATAAGATCTCGTGATGAAGTGCTTCTTGCAAAGAAACTAGACAATTGCTTTTGTTCGAAGTTTCTCTTACTCGCTCCAAAAAACAGGTACCCTGAAAATCTTTCTCAATATAATTATATAGGGCTTTAGCAATTGTTGTTTTCCCTATGCCTCCCTGACCCCATATACCTACCATGAGAACATCATCATCACCTGTCTCATTTTCCGACAATGATATCACTTGCTGAACTCGAGAATCTATTCCGATAGGATACTTAGCGACATGAAAGTGTTTACGTTGTAGATGAATTGATAGTTCCTTTACGATGCGTTGTATGAGCTCCGCCTCATCTCTGATAAGCACTCAAAAGAAAGATAAATATGTTTTAGCATGCCAATGCCATGGCAGGACACCGAAGTCTAACGTCATAACGAAAATATTACAAGAGGATAAGCTAATAATGAGATGAAAAGAACTGCCACATTTGAGTGAACGTGCGGCTAGATCTGTAAAAGGAAAATTGCGAAGAACCTGCGCTTCAAGATAACAATAACTCGAGTACTATGAACCACACTTTTTTATCTAAGACAAAATTTCCCATTATCTACGACAGCAAGGCAGCAAGAATCAAATTCAAAGAATCTGCTGGCTTGAAGTTTTGGTTATTCGATTTTTGTGTCTACTGCCAAGTGTGTCTCCGCTTCGTGTCTTCAATCAAGTGACCGGTTTGTCAATATCCGTGTCTTTTCTATTCTCGGGCAATTAAGTCAATTATAGCATATGTAATTAGTATCTAAAATCAACATTTAGGGGCATGAAAGATGTTGATGTCTCGAATTTTTGGCAGGAGCAAACATGTGCAAATAGGTTTGTGAAAGGGTTGGAACCCAGAGGATCAGTTGGACAATGCAAGGCTTTCGTGGCTGGGTTAGAGGTGCCTGGTCTGCAGACCGGGCCAAACTGCTGGCCACTGGCCTGTAATGGCTATTGGCCTTGCACCCGGCCAGACAAGAATGGACGATCGGCCCTACAGTGCTGGCGGGCCAAGGCCGGAGACGATGACTTTAGGATAGATCCGGCAGTCCGTGAGATGGGGCAGTACATTCAACTATTAAGGGTTGGGTAAAATACGAGATAAAAAGAAAGCATGAGAATGAGACCAGTTCATCAAAAGGAAAAAAACATGCTTACCCCACTTGGAAATTCCACCCAGACAAGCTACCAGCGTTGAAGAGAGCCTTCTCCCATCTCTTCACTTTCTCCGAACCCTTTCCGAACTTTGACTCATGCTTAGCCATAGCTTCTCTGTAACTCTCTCTTGGTGTTCTCACTTCTCTGGGTTTCACTTTGTAAAACAAGGGAAAGACCTTGAGATCTCTTTGCTCCTTACACTCCATGATCCTGGCCAACTCTTCCAAGCACCACGGCGAGGAGGCGTAGTCTTTGGAGAAAACGATTATTGCGACGCGCAATCCCTCGATCGCCTTCATAAGCGCCGGCGATATTTGCTCTCCTATCCTAAGCTCTTCGCTATCCCTGAAAGTGTTAATTCCTTTTTCGACTAGATGGGCATAGAGATGACTGACGAAGCAGTCACGGACGTCCGTGCCTCTGGAGCTCAGGAACACATGGTAATTTCTTTTCAGATTCGAAGGAGAAGAAGAAGAAGAAGCCATCGAAAGCGCTGATGGTTGATGTGCTTGCTTCCGCAGGATGTTTACTATCTGAACGAATGGGTTCCCGACTCCAGCTCTGATGTACGTATTTATTTGTTCTTGGACTTAAAGACTTTCTGGAATCACGTGGGCCATTTGGTGGATGCCAGCTCACGTCCCTTTTGCTTTAATTACTTTTTGTCCCTTTTCCTGTTTCACTGCAAGTGTCTGTGGCCCTCTAATATTCAAAACATTGCGAAAAAGGTAAAGACCGACGATAGCATTTCCCGACAAGTTTAGGATTAAAGGGAAGTATTATTCTCCCAATCGTATATTCACACATTATCATTACGTATTTCGTATAAAATACTCATTAATTAAAAAATCGTGTTATAAAAAATAACTGACGGTACTATCAAACTATCGAGATAACAGCTCACATGATTAAATTGGTACAATTAAAAAGTTTAAAACTAAATTGGTACAAATACAAATTAGTTATGACTTTTCTAACACTTTTTCCGAATATCTATAGCGTCTAATAGTTATAAAATTGCAAAAAAAAGGAAAAGACTAACCTTAGCATCTTCTGGGTACTAGAGTGTGTTTGTTGGATAGAACAAGTGTTGATCCCTTCGTTATTGCTAAAATCATTACCTCAGTAAACGAATTCCTATAATTTCCGCAACTTCATATTTCATTCCGTGTCATGCAATGTCAATGGCCAAATTAAGAACCACAGCGGCGCGGCCCCCCTCACACAAGAAGTAGATTCCATATGATATCTAATGTGCTAATAATCAACACTAAAATTATATGGAGTTTTTCTAGCATCCACTAGCTCATGGATTCTTGCTCACCGTTGGTCGATGTAATAAGTATATGAAATACTTGCTCGCCATTGGCCAATGCTGCATTTATCTATTAAAAATTTTGTACGTCAGTACTAGCCAATCAAAATTGATCAAAATGACTGAATTAACACGAATATAATAAATTTAAAACTGGATTAGCAGAATTTCAATAAATCTAAGATTTTTTGACGGATAATTTTTCTTTCATTTGTCGTCCTTGGATTCTTTATCGATCACGTGATGTTTGTTCTCGTTTGTGGAATTTGCGTTCCATCTTTTGTCATTACGTACCCAGCGGACTCCCAACTTTTCCCAAAACCTAATGAACATCCGTGGGCCCATTCCTCCATTATTTGTGCACCTCTTCCACTTCTGTCAATTGCGTAGTAGCTTCGCATCACTCGTCGAAGAAAGAGCCGACCCTAAAATGCGTGAACGACGAGGCGAACCCCTAGAAGCAAATGAACGAAGAGGGGACTTTGACTTGTTCATGCACCCATGGCCGGTTAAATGAAAAAGGTTAATTATGCCCGTTATGGTACATTCGCTCCAAACTTTTTTTTTTTTAGCACTAAGACTTCAAACTATACTCATTATGACACATTTATGCTCCGTTATAATTCCATTCAAAATTGCCATAAAAATATTGACTTGGATCCAACGTGGCACTTTTGACCACAAGTGGCACTAATGTGGCGCCATGCGAGCGCCACATTGCAAAAGAAAAAGAAAAAAGAAAACAGTTACACTGATTATTGTCTTCTCTAGTACTTCGTGAAGAACTGTTCGTCGCATTCATCGTCTTCAATCGCTTGGCTAAACTTCTCCAACGCTCTTGCTTCATTGCCCACTACTACTTAGACCTGCGTCGGTGCCACTTGAGTGTCATAACTTTCAATCGATCACTTAAGTGTCAATTTTTTTAAAAAAATATTGACTCAAGTGCCAAAAATCAAACGTGGGATAACACTTGTAGTTAACATTCTTAAAAAGTTAAATCTAATTTTTCATTACTCTATTATATTCAAAGCAAAGCTCATTTCGGTAGATTTAGATATAGTTCGATCGGGATAGATTGAAAAGCAATTTCAACAGGAGTAAGTCATTTTCCACCAAGATCTTCGCCCTAATCCTACTTCCTCTCCAACCAATCTAAGAAAATGGAGGAACTATGGGCTTAACTTTGATCCAATCGCGAGAAAAAGTGGAGAGATAGGCTACATTTGTTTCACAAAAAAATATGACGTTTACGGAAAATGTTTTTCGGAAAGTCATTTTCCAAGAAAACAATGATATTTTCTGATATTTGTTGGATAAAAACAAGTGTTGATTCCTTCTTTATTGGTAAAATTACTACCTAAGTAAATCAATTCCCGCAACTTGAGCAACTTCATATTTCATCCCGTGTCTCATAATGTTAGTGGGCAAATCAAGGACCACAGCAGCGCAACCCCCTTCGCATGGGAAGAAGATTCCATATGATTTCTAATGGCCAACAATCGACACTACATAGATATTCATGATACGAACATACTTCTATCGAATATCATGATAAAATTATATGTAGTTTTTCTAGCATCCTCTGGCTCGTGGATTACCGTCGCTAAACCGAATTTGGGTACTAAAAACTAATGGGTGCAATGTGGATCTGGCTAATAAGATTTGGCGGAGCAATTGAGATTAGTTGATGTAATAGATCCCGAAATACTTGCTTGTCGCTAGTCGATGCTGCATTCATTTATTGGGAAAATTAACAAAGCGGTTCTAAAATTGCAATTGTGTCAATTCAATCTTAAACCTTCTTTTTCTTGCCATTCAGTCTTAAACCCTTTTCATTGTGTCAATTCAATCCTTCTGATTAACTCTGGCCAATTCTCAATGATATTCTAATATATTTTCAAATTGTTTTTATTTATTTCTTTTTTCATTTTTTGGTTCTTCCCCACCTTCCTCCGGCCAATGAGGTCGAAAATATAGAAATTGGTTGTTCAAAATTTTATTATAAATTGTCCACATCGGTGTCGGCCGACCAAATACTAGAAGGATTGAATTAACACAAATAAAAAAGGCTTAGGACTGAATTTGCAAGGAAGAAAGATTTATGACTAAAGTAGCACAATTATGATAAGCTTATGACTTCTTCTTTCTTTTTATAATTTTCGCATCATATATCGTCCTTGAAATTCTTCATCAATCACGTGATGTTTGTATTCATTTGTGGAATTTCTGATTCATCTTTTTATCATTTCGTACTCGACGGACTCCAACTGATTCCAAAACCTAATGAACATACGTAAGCCCATTCCTCCATCATTTGTAGACCTCTTCCACTTTTATGTGGGGGCTACCGACAATTGCGGAGCAGCAGATAGCTCGCGAAAGTAAGACGCTAAAGGATTTAACTCGTCTAATGTCCAAACACTAAACGATTCGATTGATCTTATCGATACTTTAAGAGCTCGATTTTTCAATGATTAACACTGTCAAGAACCGACCCCAAAACACATGAAGGATTTGGTGGATCCCCGGCAGTAAGTGAACAGAGAGGGGAGCTTCCCGAGTCAATGTGTGCCATTTGCGTTGCGGCGCTTGACTTTGACTTGTTCATTTAAGTGAAATAAAGACTCCGAACATTAGCTCCCAAATACCATTAACTCATTGGTGATACAGTAAAGGCAAAAAAAAAAACCATGAAAAAGGTTAATTATGTCCAACTTCAGCACATTTTCCCTTACCTTTTTTTTACACTAAAAACTCCAAACTATACCCATTGTGACATATTTACCCTTCATTACAATTCCATCCGAATTCGCGGATCCAACATGGCACTTTTGAGGACAAGTGGCTCTAATGAAGCGCGACGCGAGCGCCATCTTGAAAAGAAAAATCGAAAAAAGAAAACCATTGCCCTGTTCATCATCTTCTTCAATACTTCGTGAAGAACTGCTCATTGCATTGATCGTCTTCAATTGCTTGGCTAAACTCCTCTAATGCTCTTGCTTTGTTGCCCATTCCTTCCTAGACGCCCATCGGTTCTTTCCCACCATCCACGAGTTTCATAATTTTTAATAAACGTTTACTTAAGTGCCATAATTTTCAATCAATCACTTAGGTGCAAAATTTTTTTAAGAACGTGCACTCAAGTGCCAAAAATTTGACATGGCATAGCATTTGTGGTGAACATTTTTTAAAAGTTATGCCACTCAAGTGATCGATTAGAATGTTATATGACACTTAATTGAACGGAAAAAAAAGTTATGATACTCAAGTAAGTGTAGAACAAAAATTATGTCACTCTAGTGATTGAAAAAAAAATTATAACATTCAAGAGAGCGCCGTCGAATGTTATGGTACTTGTGGTGTTTTTATCCCTCATGTATAAATAATATATTTTGAGTGTACGACAATTTCTCCTTAAATTGCATAATTTTTTAAATAATTTCACTCATTTAATAAAAGTTAATCTTATCTTTAATATTCTGTATTTTGTTGCACCTACTGACATATTAATCTACGTTACGAAACAATTTAAATGGGTTTGCAATTTCTTAGATCGTATATGAAACTGGACCATCAGAAATAATGTTAAGGGTTCCTACCAATCTAAGAAAATGGATTACCTTTGATCCAATTGTGAGAAAAAATGGAACCACTAAGCACGGCTAACTGGCCTTTCCTCACTCTAATCACAGATGTTGCCTCACCATCAATACCCGGTCCTCAATCACCAGTACTCAACCCTACCCGACCCTATCCGACCCAATACGCGCCTTAATCTGCGATCTCTCCTCTCATTCCATGCCCACCTCCTCATCTCACCTCTCGCCCATGCACTCTCAGCCTCCGACGACGAGCCGATTGCTTGCCAGATCATCGACCTGATTGTCCTTCTGTCGGATTCCGGGGTCGGATCGACATTGGCTGGTCAGGTCGCGGCTAGGGCTTCGGGCCTGCTGTGTTCTCGCGTGCTGGGGTGGAGTCAACACCAGGATTGTGTGGTAAGCGCGACTGGGCGAATTTGATGTTGTTGCTGTTCAGGTTCTTTTGGCTTGTGATGAGAAAACGACAAAAAGGGATGTTGATTGTCCAACTCAGTTCTGATTCACAAAATTTTGGTTTGTTCTTTTCTCGTGAGACCATTCACTTGTTTTCCTGCTCGCATCTCTCTCCTCTCCGTTTCCTCTGTTTTTGTGTGTGAACGCGTGGGCGGCGTAAGTGTTTGAAATTTTGATTCCTTCTGTTCGTGATGAACTTATTTTGCTTCTTTTCCGAAAGATAAGGTGGTTTCAATTAAGGAGTTGTGCATTGGACAATAGGGTAGCAACTGGATAGAATTTCACATAAAAAAATTGTTCGTACATGTTCTTTAATTTGAAGTTGACATACTCTAGTAGCTGTTTAAGTTGAAGCTTGTGATATGATGCTGTGCTTCAATTAAAGTCTTTTGAATCTGACATGGGCCTTGAATCTTTGCAGGCTGACTGGCCAAATTGTATGCCTAGTAGTGATGCTATCTGCTTTCGCGTCCTAATGCTTGTCCTTCCTACTTGAAATTAGGGAATGGTTTGACCTTGGCTTTACATGTGTCTGTCTTTTAAAGGAAACCGAGTCCATATGACTTTGTTGATGGTGTGATTTTAGATACTAACAGTCCAATTCTTGTTACTCCAAATTGCTGTCTGACATGATGTCTTTGGTGTTTATTTTATCTATTCCTTGGTGCAATGCGGTCTGGTGCTTTGATCTGTCCTTCTTGGGTGCTCTGAATACGATAATTGCTTTCTTACTGTTCTAGTTTCTTCATGGAAGAATGTGGTGCTGCCAAACACACTTCGCTCGACAGTGTTGTCTTTTTATATTCCAATTAGTGCAGATCCTGCAAGCATTAGAGCACTATTACACGGATGGCTCTCTCTCTCTCTCTGCTCCTCCAATGTCCATTTCCTCTGTTTCAAGCCTATATGGAAGGATGACACATCCGAGAACAATCTGAGAAGATTACTGTAACTTATCTTTAGGTGCAAGAAGGGTTTTTGCTTCTTTGTTCTACTGCCTAGTCATAAATGTTATTGCTGACATTGATGGCTCACTTTTCTTTTGTCACACTAGATTTTCTTTTTTCCTGAATTTTATAAGCTTTTTTGTCCATGCTTTTGCTGGATCTGTAGTTTTCCCTTTCTTGTCATCAAGCGTGTTTATGCAAATATTTATGCCGGTTCTAATGCATTATAGGAATTAGCTTAACAAAAGACCAGTGGTCAGCTTTGAGGTGTGGTCTCCCTACAATAGAGGAAGCTATTAAAAAAGATGCTCGTGTAAAAAATGCTGAACAGAGATGGATGAATGACGGAATACATTTGCAATCGCAACATATTGAGTTCTTTGTCAGATGAACTCTTCTGCAAGTACCCACAGAAAAGTCACAGTGTACAAGATCTGGGGGAACGGCTGAGGCTAGTTTATCTTTATGAAGAATTTGGGACTAAGAGATTGCAAGTCAAAAGGTATATTGAATTTGAGATGGTTGATGGTAAATCAGTCATTAAGCAAGTCCAAGTTGAACAGCATGGCGGATTCAATTGTGGCTGCTGGAATTTCCATAGATGAGAATTTCCATGTCATTGGGAGATTGATTGTCCCCCAACAATAGAACATTTCCTTTGACAACTCTGTTACGTAAATGTATATCGAAGAAGGATCCGTTCATCCACTTGTTGTGCATTGTGTGACAAATCCGAATCTGTGGAGCACCTTATTCTCATGTGTGATTGAAGTAGAGCTGTCTCGTTTAGTTATTGTATTGAGAGTCATTGCAAATTGTGAATTGAGCCTTCTCCGAATTCATTTAAGAGTGTTTATGATATATATTCCCCGATGCCAAATGTCTCCTTTGTCCGGTATTAATTTAAAGTGCATTATCTGTTTGATTGTGCTTGAAAACATGGAGTGATTGATGCATCCGGTGTAATCAAGCTCGTATTATCTAACCTAAATTCCCCACTGTTTATGTACAATAAGTCACCAACTAATTTCACATTACTAACTCTTATTTGAATTAGCCACCTAAGTTTGTTGTTTTAAATTACTAACTTTTCTTAGAAAAGTTCTCTTATTATTTATCAAATTTATTGCCTGACCCTTTAAATTTAAAAAAAAAAAAAATAGACCCGACCCGAACCGAACCGACCTAACCTGACCCAACCCGTTTTGTTTTGTTTAGTTCATTTTCGGTTCGGGTCAGTGTTGGGGCGGGCAACAAAAACCCCTACTCGACCCTACCCATTGACACCCCTCACTACTATCACTGGAAAGTATGCGGTGATAGAGCCCTACCTCTCTCCTTCTTGCCATTGATATGCAGTAGGATCTGGACAAGTGGTCAACCTCTTCTCCTCCTCCTGGTCTGAATCGGGAACAGAAATTTTAATCCTGGTAACTTGTTGTTCAAGCGATATGAAGCCATGAAAGTATGGAGTACTCCTCAGCATGGAGCAACTTAAAACAGTTTCTAAAACTTGAGAATTAACGCGGACATGATCTGACGCTTCACTGCAAAAACTTTGTAATGTGTCCGATTGATGTTAACTGGGAGTGAATGGGGCTTTGTTATAATGCAGCTTTATTTTTTCTCTTTCCCTTGTGGCTACCCTCTCGACATGAAACTAGAGAGAGCTAACGGATTGTTAGGCGGGTGCAAATTGTGACGTCCTGGAAATTAGGCCCCATGTACAGAGACCGAGTTCAATAAAAAGGAATATTATTGGACTTTAGTCGGTATAAAATTTCGAATCGAAAGGACATACGTGATGAATTTTGGACGATTCCCAAAATATCGTTCGATTTCGATTAGGTCTCGAAATCGTGGTCACCGCGACTTAGGATTTTTAATCTTCGCGCCTAGACTTTTTCTAGACCGAGCCTAGCCCATGAAAATCCAAATTTCATTCCCAATCGGTTGGGCCAAAACTCCGTTCACTCCTAATTTATTAGATTATCCTTTTACCCCAACTTTATGTGCTAGAAGACAAAACTTTCAAACCTAGTGGGCCCCCCAAGTCTCTTCAGCCGACCACCCCAACAGCCACCATCCCATCCCATCTTTTCTTCCATTAATTCCCACTCACTCTCTCTCTCTCTCTCTCTTCCCCCAACCCCACGATCGAACCCCCCAACATGACTTCTTCTTTCTTCTTCTTCCTTCTTCTTCCCCTTCTTCCTTTCCTTCTCTAGTTTCTGTTTTGCGACGCCTCCCCCAAGACCCAAAGCCACAGCTCCGCCAGCCAACCGCCACCTGCACCACCACATCGACTTGCCTTCGTCGCTAGTCGCCACTCGCTGAGCTCGGCCCAACGCCAGCTGCAAGGACCTAGTCGACCACCGCACCTTCAGCCGCGCGACCACCCAGATCCGCACCTCATCCAGCACCGCGACCCGAGCCCTCTACTCACCCGACTAGTCCACCCTCGTGTCTCAAGACCCACCAGATCTAGGTGTTCTAGCCGCCGGAATCGCAGCCCCGCCGCCGACACGTGAGCCTGCAGTTGAGATTTCAGTTCGGGTGAACAGTGTTTCTGTGAACAATACCTGGTGAACAGTGTTCGATGAACAGTACAACTGTGAACAGTATCGACTCGATCCGAAAGTCTAGTGCCCGAGCTATTTTAAATTGTGAGTTAGTATCTAACTCTTAGTTAGGATGCTAATTGCGTTCGAATTAGTTTAATTAGTTAATTGGGGTGTTTAGGTAGATTAATTACGGTCGGGCGAGATAGAAATGTGGTTTAGGCTAAATGATCGTAATTAGTTAAGATTAGTTAATTAGCTAGGTTGTCTATGGCTAATTGGTGAGTAGAACCGATTGATGTGACTGATTGTGTTGGTTGATCGCGAGCGAGCGATAGGTCAGAGACGAGTGCGCAATTGAAATTGAAATTGGAATTAATAATCGACCGGCTGCAATTGATTAATTGATTCTTGAATTGTTGGTTGTGAATGCCAGATTTGCCTATTCATTGCCGTGGGGGTCCGATTAGAGGTTAATCGCCCAAAATTACTTGATTTGTCGGTCGATTTAATTGCATATTCATGTGACCACATATGAGATAAAATTGCATGGTTTTGCACGAAAACGGTTTTGGGTCAAGTATTTGAACATGCGAGTATGAGCATTCGACCTAATTCTAATAAATGAACTAGCTGGTTATCGAAGTGCTTAAGTGGTCACATAATGGGATAATTCCGACGATCATTGTCTTCCGGTCGATCGGTCCTAGCAATCATTATCTTCGGTTTCTTGGATGCGCGTCGATCATTGTCTTCGGGCCGTACGTTTGCCGGCCGCTGCCTCCGATGGGCCGAAGCCTTTTAAGGATTCCTGTTAGCTCCGTGCCGTGTCGACAATCATTGTCTTACGGTTGGTCAAGCGGAGTCACATGGACTTTCAGAAGCCGTCGCCGGAAGTAAGGGACGATGCCCGGCCCCGCCGGAAGAGCACCAACCGATTAGTGTGCTGGCACCAACTAACTAGTGTGCTGGACCTACGGGTTGGATCTAATAATAAATAGACTATGTGTGGTGTCCTGTGCATGAAAGTGATGTGATGCTTTGCAATGGGTGGAATTGGCTTGGTTGGTTGATTGTTAAGTCGAGTCCGCATTGCATTATGTGCGGCCTGGAGGGTAAGTTTGCATGTGGTTGAAATATCTGCTTTATGCTGATGTGATTGATTGTTAGGGTGTCTGAGCGAATCAACGTCCTAACCGGGCTTAGGCGTTAGCTTCTTGCGATTAATTTCTCATCCCATCGTGGTTAACAATTTTCGGGCGGTGATGGAGGCCGTGAACGTTAAGGCAAGGATTGTTGTAGAATTTTTGGGAGTAGATGAAGGTTTAACCTTACCCGACCTTGTGTCTTTTTGAGGTCCTAGTGAGCCGCCCCGAAGTATGGGGTTGTATATATTTACCGTAGTTCAGTAGGGTTAAATTTCATATGCTACGGCTATTTAATGAAATTGCCTTTTGTGAAATGACTGTGGTGTTTTTCCTCTTGAACTATCCCCGCTGATTTTGTCGTTTGGAAGTGTTGCACGTTCCGCATGCGTCTTAATTTCATAGGTCGGTAGCCTACCTAGGACGCTATCATTCATGACCCGAGGCGAGTAAGGTAGGGATGTCGCGAGCTTGAGAGTCGGGGCATGACACAAATAGTGCACTCGGGAGGTGGCACTCACATTTCGCGAGGACTCTTCCCAGCCCTATGGACAACAACTTAGAATTTTCATTTATAATTTGATTGAATGAGACTAGAATTGCACTAATCTTTTACTAGGCCGGTTAGGAGCCTAAGTAAGCGTTAGAGCTCACTTTACCTCAACTATCCAGAGCATTGGATCTATGGACTTGGTTACATTTCATTAAACTAACGCCCGTAAATTAGTACCTCCAGGAATAAGTGTGTGCAAACCGTTAAAATATGTGGTAAACGAAACCCGGCTCGAGATATATATTGCAAGAATGTCCAGATTATTAAAGAAAAGAGTGAAAGTCGAACATCGATATCTGACTCATATTTTCTAGCATATTTGAATATGTCATGATGAACTTGGGATCTTTCCTTCAAGTCTGACTTTGGGTCAGAAACGATAAAAGGAAATAAATTATTGTGAGTCGGTCCAAGAGATATCGAAAAGGAAAGCGAAAGATATCAAATCTTCACTTGGATTCGGAAAGGGGCCTCACATGGACTTGTATATATATTCTCATGGGTTGTTGATTTGCACAGATGCGAAGTTGATATACGTAATAAACTCATTCGTGAGTTTTGGGGTTTCACTCAACCGCATGAAGAGATCTTGAAGCGCGGTCTCGTCTTCGAGTGCTTGGGAGGGTTATCTCTGTGGATTTTGTTCGTGATATTACATCAAAGGTTTAAATGTCGAAGCTGATTAAATTCTTGTGTGTTTGAGTGACTCGAGTGTGGTTTGTAATTTCCAAGTATCGCTTAATCTGCAGTGGAATTCGTTGCTGCTCTCCCCGTGGACGTAGGTCTCAATAACCGAACTACGTTCATCCGGTGTTCGATTTATTTTTCTTGTTTCGTACATAGTTGAAGCAAATGTACAAAAACCCGATCCATACCGGACGATATTAATATAATGCCTTGTTGTTGCGCTTGAGGACGGATCCCCGTTTCGCGCAACATTAAATACAATCACTATTTCCATGTGCCGTACGGTTTGTCCATCTAAATCAAGCCCTCGAATGAGTCCTTCGGGCCAAAAAATTTAGTTGTCGACATCCCCCTATAAATTTTGTTAATGGCACAAAAATGGGTGAGCAACCTGTTGCAAGCTCAAAACATTACGATTAAAGAAGCCACCGGTTATGACACAAGACTTTGTACCCACCCGATGCAATCCGAATAGCAACAGCAGAGACATTAAGTCATCTTCCCCGCATAGACCTTTTGATCTTTGAGACAATTAGATTAATACTACCCTAAGGATATAGATTATATTAGATGCAGCAGAACTTACTTTCTCAAAATTTTAGGGTAGGAAGCATTGGCATCATTAAATTTCACAGAGCAACTTGGAAGACCATGGCCGTTCAACAAGAATCCACATCATTTTGGATTAACACACTCTGCATCACAAATCAAAAGGAAGGAGAGGAGAAGGGAAAGTTACTCAACCATGTGAGAAACATGATGAGAAACCTGTTTTCGAAAGTGATTCTGAATTTCAATTGAAGTGCGGACATTTGAAAATTTCTAGTAGAGATGGAAAATGGGGAAAAGCAAATGGCATTGAAATCGAAATCACCACGTTCGCTTCTTCTAGAATCACTTCCTCAGCAAGTTGTGACCGATTCGAAAGGAATGTTTGGCAAGCCAACACACATAATAGGTCGGTGCGAGTGGATCCCATACTCTCGCCATAGTTAAGACAATCTTCTCTTCTTTGTCAAAGTTGATATGCTTTCCTCTGCATCTGTTTCGCTTGAACTATATTCTGGAATCTCTCCTCCAGTTAGGAACATTTTGACACTACTCTTCTTCGGGAGGCCCTATCATATCAAGCATTTAAAGTGAGAGAGAGAGAGAGAGAGAGAGAGAGAGAGAGAGAGAGAGAGAGAGTCTGACCTCGAGTAATGATACATCGCCCAACTTGACCCCCTTGCGGAATAATTGACCACATGAAGACAGGTTGAAACTAAGGTCGTCGGATGAGAGACTCGACAAATCCGGGAGATTTTGTAGGGATTTGCAACCATTTGCTCTTAGGGTTTGCATATTTGATGGAAGCCGAGGAATCTCTTGTAGTTGCTGGCATTTCCTCACATCCAACCAATCTAAAGCATGGTATTCGTTGATGGATGTCGGTAGATGAGTAAAGTTGTTTTCCGAAAGATATAGGGCATGCAATTTTGGAAAACTGGAAGAGCTCTCAAGGAAGTCTACTTCTGATAGATTGCGACCATCGAGTCCTAGCGTCTCTAGATTTAGAAATCCTAAATGGCCATCGGGGTGGGTTGACTCCTCCAAGTTCTTTGGGAACGTGACGAAATTCGAGCAACCTCCAAGAAATAAAAACTTGAGATTGTGCAACTTATAAATACTCGACGGAAGCTTTGCAAGGTTTTCGCAATTTTCTAAATCCATCCACTTCACAGAAACAAGATTTTCAATTGATGTCGGGAGTTCTTTAATAGCCGTCCTTTGCGGATAAAGTGTTTCTAGATGTTCCATCTTCCCTAGAATGTCGGGGAACTCCTCAAGTTTAGAGCAACTAGAGAGATTAAGGGTTTGAAGAGATCTTGTCTTGAGTTTGTTGGGAAAGATTCTCGGATTAGAGCACCATTCTAGTGACAAAAATTTTAACTTGTCAAGATACCCGACGGATTGGTGAACCTCCACCAAGCTTTCGCACCCATAAAGATCCAATCTCTCCAGATTTGGAGCCGATGATAGGTCTGCAACACTAGCCAGGGACTCACATCCACCGAAATTTATGGACGTCAAATTTTTAGAATTCCGCAAAAACATACCAGTGTAGTCATTAAGTTCTGCATGTAGTTATAGATATAAAAGGGAAAGCCAATCATCACAAGGGCTTACCATAATTTTGCCTCCAAATTGTTTGATATGACTTCGCGGGACATCAATTACAACAAGTTTCTTTGGACCAGAGCCAAATCCTAGATCCGGTGCATTGGGCCATTTAAGCAATCTTAGCTCGTTAGGGAGACGTACGGGACCTTGTGAAGAGATATGCACTCCGGACAAAATGACCATTCTCAACCTTTTCAAGTTTGCAAAAGCACGAGGACTAATAGTTATCTCTTACGCTTCGGGTGAGTCCAAAACTATGGCCTTCACCGCATTCGTTACCTATTCATAATGGAGCAAATGCAGTGGTCACATAAAATTTCCATTGAGATTTACATTGATTGTTCAAATCAGAGTAATCTAAAATGTGTGATATAGCAAACTTTACATAAACAAAATTTACCGTGTCTTCACATAGAATTTCCATGACATCTTCAAAAATCCATAATCTCTTGCGTTTCCCAGGATCATCGGGGCATTCTTGATTAACAACATCCTTACCCATCGACCGAATTAAATCATGCATTTGCGGGGTCCCATGCTCATCTATTATCAAGGACCGCTCGATGAGAACTTCTATTCCTATAGTTGTAGCAAAATCGCGTTTGTCAAGAACTTTTGTGATGTGTTCTATACTTTTCCCCTTGAAGAAGCATGCAATATCAAGGAAAATCTCCCTTTCGTTGTTATCCAATCCATCGAAGCTTATCTTCAGAATTTGATTGATAGTTTGGTCGGGATTTCTGGAGAGTTTATCCAGTGTACTTTCCCATGCGGGCTCCTCTCTTCCACATAAGAACGAGCCCAACACTTGAAGGGCTAACGGCAGGCCGTCAGCATAACGCACTGCTCTATTTATGAGATCCCCTGTTATCTCAACTTTCTTGCTACTTCGAAAGGCATGCCGACCAAAAAGGTCTCGTGCTTCATTGTCATCCAAAGTTTCAACTTTATACACAAAATTTATGCCATGAGAAGTTAGCACATGTTTATCTCTTGATGTAACAATGATTCTACTTCCTTTGCCAAACCAACGACCTTCTCCGCCTAATGCATTCGGTTGATCCAACTTGTCCACATCATCAAGAACCGGAAGAACCTTCTTGCAACAAAGTCTTTCTCGTATCAAAGGAATTCCTCTGTCCACACTATATATCGTCCGGTTTCCACGAGGAAAGATCTGTGATAGAAGTTTTTGTTGCAAAGAAACTAGACCATTGCTTTCGTTCGAAGTTTCTCTTACTTGCCCCAAAAAACAGGTACCCTGAAAATCTTTCTCAATATAATTATATAGGGCTTTAGCAATTGTGGTCTTCCCTATGCCTCCAGGTCCCCATAGACCTACCATGAGAACATCATCATCACCCGTCTCATTTTCTGACAATGATATCACTTGCTGGACTCGGGAATCTATTCCAACCGGATACGGAGCGACTTGTAAGGGTGCACGCTGGAGATGAATTGATAGTTCCTTTACGATGAGTTGTATGAGCTCTGCTTCATCTCCGATAAGCACTCAAAAGAAAGAGAAATATGTTTTAGCATGTCAAAGCCATGGCAGGACATCGACCTCTAACGTCATAACGAAAATATTACAAGAGGATAAGCTAATAATGAGATGAAAAGAACTACCACATTTGGGTGAACCTGCGGCTAGATCTGTAAAAGGAAAATTGCGAAGAACCTGCACCTCAAGACAACAATAACTCGAGTACTATAAACCTCACTTTTTTATCTAAGACAAAATTTCCCATTATCTACGACAGCAAGACAGCAAGAATCGAATTCAAAGAATCTGCTGGCTTGAAGTTTTGGTTATTCGATTTTTGTGTCTATTGCCAAGTGTGTCTCCGCTTCGTGTCTTCAATCAAGAGACCGGTTTGGCAATATCCGTGTCTTTTCTATTCTCGGGCAATTAAGTTAATTATAGCATCTGTAATTAGTTTCTAAAATCAACATTTAGGAGCATGAAAGATGTTGATGTCTCGAATTTTTGGCAAGAGCAAATACGTGCAAATAGGTTGGTGAAAAGTTTGGAACCCAGAGGATCAGTTGGACATTACAAGGCTTTCGTGGCGGGATTAGAGGTGCCTGGTCTCTGGACCAGGCCAGATTGCCAACCACTGGCCTGTAATGGCTACTGGCCTCGCACCCAGCCAGACAAGGCCGGAGACGATAAAAAAAAAAACGAAATAAAAAGAAGGCATGAGAATGAGACCAGTTAAAAGGGATATATTGAGTTCATCAAAAGGAATGCTTACCCGTTACGGAATTTCCACCCAGACAAGCTACCAGCATCGAGGAGAGCCTTCTTCCATCTCTTCACTTTCCTCGAATCCTTGCCAGACTTGGACTCATGTGTAGCCATGGCTTTTCTATAACTCTTTCTTGGTGTTCTCACTTCTCTGGGTTCCACTTTGTAAAACAGGGGAAAGACCTTAAGATCTCTTTGCTCCTTGCACTCCATAATTTTTATTAACTCTTCCAAGCACCATGGCGAGGAAGCGTAGTTCTCGGTGAAAACGATAACCGCAATGCGCGATTCCTCAATCGCTTTCATAAGCGCTGGGGATATTTGCTCTCCTTTCCTGAGCTCCTCGTTGTCCATGAAAGTGTGTATTCCGCTTTGATTGAGACCCACATAGAGATGACTGAGAAAGCTGTCACGGACATCCGTGCCTCTGAAGCTCAGGAACACATTGTAATACCTTTTCAGATTTGAAGAAGAAGAAGAAGAAGAAGAAGAAGAAGAAGCCATCGAAAGAGCTAATGGTTGATGTGCTTCCACAGAATGTTTACTGTCTGATGGGGGTTCCCAACTCGTTCTTGGACTTAAAGACTTTCTGGAATCACGTGGGCCATTTGGTGGATGCCAGCTCACTTTCCTTTTGCTTTAATTACTTTTTCTCCCTTTTCCTGTTTCACTCTTTCGCGGGTAAACTTGGATTTTTCCTGGAAATTTCGGTATAGCTGAAATGGTGGTGATTTCGTTGGGATGAGTTTTGTTGCGATGCGAATACCAAGTATCTGTGGCGCCCTAATAGTCAAAACATTGCGAAAAAGGTAAAGACCGATAATAGCATCTTCTCGATAAGTTTAGGACTAAAAGGAAATGTTTTTATGATAGTACCATCAGAGACTATACAATCTCAATCGTAGATCCACACATCATAACTACATGTTTGGCATAAAGCACTCATCGATTAAAAATCGTGCGGTTAGAAATAACTTATGGAAGGTAGCAACTCACAAGACTAAATTAACACAATTAAAAAGTTTAGGACTAAATTGGTACCAATACTATTTTTGACTTTTCTAACGCTTTCTGAATATCTATAGCACCTAATATTTATAAAATTACAAAAAAAAAAAAAAAAAAGGAAAAGACCAACGATAGCATCTTTTGGATACTATAGTGTGTTTGTTGGATAAAAGCAAGTGTTGATTTTTTCGTTATTGGTAAAATTATTACCTCAGTAAACCAATTCCTATAACTTCCGCAACTTCATATTTCATTTCGTGTCTCGCAATGTCAATGGCCAAATTAAAGACCCCAGCAGCGCGACCCCCCTCACACAAGAAGAAGGTTCCATATGATTTCTAATGGCTAATAATAAACACTAAAATTATATGGAGTTTTTCTAGCATCCACTAGATCATGGATTATTGTTCGCCGTTGGTCGATGTAATAAGAATCTGAAATACTTGCTCGCCATTGGTCAATGCTGCATTCATCTATCAAACATTATCTACGTCAGTTCCGGCCAATCAAAGTTGATCTAAATGATTGAATTAACACGAATCTAATAAATTTAAATTTGGATTAGCATAATTTTAATAAGTTTAAAAAAAAATTCGGATAATTTTTCTTTCATTTATCGTCCTTGGATTCTTTATCGATCACGTGATGTCTGTTGTCGTTTGTGGAATTTGCGTTCCATCTTTTGTCATTTCGTACCCAGCGGACTCCCAACTTTTTCCAAAACCTAGTGAACATCTGTGGGCCCATTCCTCCATTATTTGTGCAACTCTTCCACTTCTGTCAATTGCGTGGTAGCTTCGCATCCCTCGTCGAGGAAAGAGCCGACCCTAAAACGCGTGAAGGAGGAGGCGGACCCCTAGAAGCAAATGAACGAAGAGGGGACTTTGACTTGTTCATGCACCCATGGCCGGTTAAATGAAAAAGGTTAATTACTCCCTGTTCGTGATTCGATGGATCTAATCAAATCAAGTGTTTGTGTCTGTGTAGTTTCACATCACTCGTCAAGGAGAGAGCCGACCCCAAAACGCGTGAAGGATGAGGTGGATCCACCAGAGTAAATGAACAAAGAGGGAAAGATTCCTGAGTCATGCGTGTCATTTGCATTGCGTTGCTTGACCCCAAAACCCATGGTCATTTGAATGAAAAAAGACTCCGAACATAGCTCCCAAATATCATTAACTCATTGGTGATACAGTAAAAGAAAAAAAAAACCATAAAAAAGATTAATTATGCCCACTTTAGCACATTTACCTTTAATTTTTTTTGTGAATAAAAATTAGGGATAAACGGTTTTAGGTTTCACAGAGCAACTTGGAAGACCGTGGCCATTCAACAAGAATCCATCTAATCTTGTGTTATTGCACTCTACATCACCGTGCATAAAGAAGGAGAGGGAAAATTTCTAGTAGAGACGGAAAAAGGGGAAATTCAAAAGGCATCGGAATCGCATCCCCCGGTCCGCTCCCCCTAGATAACTTCCGCGGCAAGTCGTCACCAATTCGATACGCTTACGTTGGCAAGTGGAACCCATAGTCTCGCCATAGTTAAGACAATCTGCTCTTCTTTGTTGAAGTCGATCTGCTTTCCTCTGCCGCGGTGTGTATTGAGTTGTCTTCTTCCGAGTCTCTTTCCTTGATCTTCCAATTTGTTTCTTCGATAGGCTGATGGTGTTGTAGCACGATCCTCAGATCATCCTCCTGTTGCTCGAATATTAGACAGAATCCACACTTTTTTAAGCTTCCTTTCGATGGTCTAAGGCAAACTTGGAAATGGCTCCAATCGTTTCGTAGAAGCTCCCCTACTTTAAACAGCATTCTGCATGGGAAATACGTAAGACACATGATCCGATTGCAATGAATACAAGCCTGACGATCACCAAAACATCTTTCGGCCATTGTCTAATATTTGGATCTCACATGAAGGTTCGACCTCTTTTCCGACATTTCGCTGCAAAAGCTATGTAACGTGTCCGATTAATGTTAACCGGGAGAGAATAGGGCTTTGTTATAATGCTGTTCCGTGGTAAAATTCCATTCTTTCTGCTTTCATTTTTTTCATTTTCCCTTGTGGCTACCCTCTCGACGTGAAACCAGAGAGAGCTAACGGATTGTTAGGCAGGCGCAAATAGTGCTCTCGGGAGGTGGCACTTACATTTCGCGGGGACTCTTCTAAGCTCTGTGGACAACAACTTAGAATTTTCATTTACGATTTGATTGAATGAGACTAGAATTGCACTAATCTTTTACTAGGCCAGTTAAGAGCCTAAGAAAGCGTTAGAGATCACTTTACCTCAGCGGTTCAGAGTATTGGATACATGGACTTGGTTATGTTTCATCAAACTAACGCCCATAAATTAGTACCTTTTTTCGTTTAGCAAACACTAAGTTCATGCAATCTTTTCCGATATTTATTGCTAAACATGCAAATCCATGTGGCCAGGCATAAGTGTGCGCAAACAATAAAAGCACTTCGTAATAATAAACATATAGTTGAAGCAACCCACCACGGGCATGGCGCGTTTGGTGAGCTTTGAGCTCTTTGGCCTTAAGGCGTAAGCTGGTCGAAAGTTCAAAACCCTCCCAACGCGTTTCTCGGACTTAAGTGGGGGACCCTTGCTGGTGGGCTGCGGGGCTAGCCTCCCTCCAAGTATAGTCGCCGTCGGACTTCGCCGCCCTTCGGGTGGTGGTGAGTTGACCCGATTACGGCTGGCGGATCCTGGATTATAAAAAAAAAAAACATATAGTTGAAGCAAATGTGCAAAAACATGATCCATATTGGACAATATTATTATAATGCCTTCTTGTTGTTGGGATACACGAAACATGCATAGGCAAGTAAAACAAATAAATAAACCCATACATATATCTTTAGAAGTGTTGTTTGTGCGTTTCAATCAAAAATCATATTTAACAAAGGGAGTCAACGGGTTACCTCTTGAAGCGTGCTTGAAACGAGAAGGTTCGGATATTCTTCGATTTGAGCTCCACAAGTATCGGGTTTCTAGTTCAGACATACCACCAATCGTACGACAAACGGGAAAAGACAACGCGGATAATCACCATAACAATTGTGCTAGCAATCGTGTGATTGTGCTAGCAATCGTGTGAAGGGAACTCTCCGCGCTCTCAATATTTTGCTCCCAGTAAGAACAAAAGTGAGAGAGTTTTTGTCTTACGTTCACTCTCAAAATTGCATGTACACTTCAATGAACCCACAAGCTCTAATGGCATAACCTTTTGCTCTCTTCAAATCTGCAATTTTTTTTTAATAAAAAAACCCACGATCAGCAACGCTGATCGTTGCTGACCATGTCCATGAATGCCCACGATCTGATCGTGGGCATTCACATGCGCATGGTCAGCAATGGTTCCTGACCATGCGCATATCCTGTTATTTTTTTTTTTGTTTCTTTATAATTAACAATAACAATTATTATTGTTATTATTATAAAGAAAAAAAATCCCTTAAAAATATATGCAACATGGACATATTAGTATACGTTCACTTTGAGCGTACGTGTGCATCACATGCACGAGTGCCTATGACCAAAAATAAACTTAAAATTAAATCATATTTAATTTAATTTCAGCCCGACTTAATTCGGTTGCCGTCATTGCAAACATATTTGCAATATTATCTTCCACATTCAAGTCATCATGTGTTGACACCCCTAAGTTCTTCATTGAGCTGGCAGTTGTCGCGACCTAAAAATTGGTTTTTTTTCGGGTTAACGGATTATTAGGTTAATTAGATTAACTAACCTAATTCAAACTCTCCCAAATCCTACCGAATCGCAACTTAGGTTCAATTACACGCCAAGATTTTAAATTGGAGCCGCCACTAATCTTTTATGGTGGGTAGATTAGAAACCTAAATAAAGTATTCGGGAGAAAATACTTTATTTCATACGAACCAGAGATTAAATGGATTCGGGGATTTGGTTACATTAACTTTTTAATTAATGCCCTTTCGGTACCCGATTTTCATGAAAAAACCTTAGTTTGATGATTTGAATTAAATTTCTTTTTGGGGTTTTCTTTTATTAAATGCAATGCTAATGCAATCTACCTATATGACATGTGAGATGTAATGACATGGCAAAAATACGTGATATGGCATAATGACGTGGCAAATATGCATGACAAAGAAAATATAATAATGCAAACTAAACTATAATGCTATGCAACGTGGATGGTATTTTTTGGTATATTTTTGTGTATTTTCGGATTCATGAAAAAATAAAGGTAAAAACTACTCTAATGTGAAGTAACATCTAATTTAACTTAAGAAATTGATTTCTCAAAGTTCTAATTTTATTAGACATTATTTTCATGCAAGAAGTGAAGAGAAATGTGATTTAGCTTAAGAAAACGTGACATCTTTTTTGGGATTTTTTAAGAAATTATTTAAACCATGAAAACAGTGAAATTTGAACAAAAATAAACAATATTGCCCATAAAACACCTTTAAATCCGAAATTCCGATTTTTATTCACAACATCCCCCGAGATTAGGGTTAGCAAGTGAATATATTATAGAATTACCGTCGTCCCTATATACATAGGGCAAACCTTGAAATTCTATTTAGGAATTAGCGATCCGCTCCTCGAGATCGAGGATTTGATATCTAATTCACACGTACGGGCACGATCGTACTTCGAGATCGAAGTCATATGTTGCCTTTAATGTACGTTTTCCGAGGGACAAGGCACAATTGGGGAGCATGTGTTATGGGCAAGTTTGTTTAAAGATGTGCAAACTTTATAACAGTAAAAAAAAAAAAAACAACACGACAAAAATAAAGTAAAAATAAGTCCATTGAGCTTGAATTTTCGAAAATTCAAAGAGGGGTGGGCGAAATTGTGAAGTGAGAGCCCACCTTTCCTCATCCAAAATTTATTCAATTTTAATTTTAGAAAATTATCTTTGAGGATCGGAAAAATTAATTTTCAGATAATTCTCAAAAAAATTGGGCAAATATTCAATGAGCTCAAACTTTATCTCTAACAATCAAGTGTCAAAAAAAAAAAATCACAAGATGAAACTTGTTCGACCAATAGATAAATATCCGCAATAAATCACATGTTAGAGATAATCCTTAAGATCAGAGAGCACATCCATAGCACATGAGATAACATGAAACAACTACGAGATAATATAATCCAAACGAACATGATGGCTCAAGGCAAGAATTATCTCTGTTACACATAACAAATTTGATCATGAGGATATATGCACGCCAAGAATCTGTTTTACCAAAGTTTTGTCTCTTTTTTTTGTGTTGGGCCGATTGAATAGCTTATTATTTGGAGGAAAGACATATTTTCAAGTTCAATCTATCACCCATAGAATTCAATTCATGGATCAATTCATCTAAAGAAAACAAACAGGTTCTTGTATATAAAAAAAAAAATCAACTTCCGGTTCAAGCAAGAATTCAATAAAAAGGTTTAATTTTTCCTTTGCTTTAATTGCAAATCACACGTGTTCAAAGGGATCCAAGAATGACAATGCAAATTTCCAAGCAAATATGCATAGATTAGCAATTAAAAGTCCAGAAAAATTACCTCTTTAGCAAATTTTCAGCAAACTTTCAAACTAGGATCCACGCCCAAAGACTTGTGCGGAACCGAATGGCAATGGTTGGAGACTTCGGGGATAAGCGGCCGATATGCACAAGGGCTACTGGTCGGCGAGGATCGTGGTTGTTTCACAACGGAAGAGAGGTCGGCAGCGATGCGTTCGGTGAAAAGAGGAGAGATCGAAGAGCCCAAATCTAGCTCGAATCGAAGAGGATTGTCTCGACCGGTGGGGGAGACAATCAAACTCTTAGATTTTCTCACGTTATGCTAGCTCTACGTGTGCTTAAAAATAACAAGAATCCCCCCCTCAATTCTAACGTGAGTCCCCCTTTTATAGGTGAAGTTAGGGTTATAAGAAAAAGGGTTGAATAGTCAAACCATCTTCTCCTTCGTATCTTTCCTCCCCATGAATATTACAAGTGGATTCTCCACTATTATTCAACCATGCAAATGTATATCTTCTTTATTGCAAGCTGCACTCAGCCGAATATACACCAGGATATTGTCCTTTTGTAATGATATCTCTTCTCTCTCTTTTTTTGTTTACTTTTTTTAGCCCTCTTCCTTCTTCAGCAGCACGTATAATATTAGCTCAATATTGCGCCGATTTCCCTTGTGATTTGAATTCTTCATGCCCATGTTTCCTTTTTGTCTTGCCCAAGAATATATTTGTCTCATATTACCTTTTCTTGGCCTTTATGATTTTTTATTTTATTATTTTTTTTTTGCAATTCGCGCAAATGAGTACTAATGCAATGCATAAAAAATTGATTTGTTTTTTTTTTAGAACTAAAATTAGCTCTAATTTTTATGCAAAAATAACAAAAAAAGGAACGTCAAAATTTAGGTGTCAACAGCAGTAAGATATGCACCGACACATTAGTACTTTCAAGAAAATTGATTATCCCGATTAACCTCTAGGTCCAATAAGCCATGAGTGTCATGACTACCCAAACAATGTGAATTTTTTAAAAACATAATGAACATGTCAGCTTTGGTTACAATGTAATTCAATCCCTTTTTCTTACTATATCCCGATCGAACAAAGACCATGAAATAATTGTCAAGACACCAATTCGTTTATATGCACAAATCTAATCGACATGTATTTATACGAGACATGAATATTTTATTCTTGATTACAACCCTAGCCGAGGATTTCAATGCATTATCATAACTAGATTACATAGGATATCATACCTTGTATGTAACAAGGAGAAAGATTCCATTTTGCACACACATGTGACTTCGCATATGCATGAACTATAACCATCAAGTACAGATATGGATCAACGAACCGCCAATATGTGCACTTGTAAACCACAGCCATCCAACACACAAGTCAACATTGTGCCTCAGGTTTAAGGATTATTTACACAAGACCAAAGCATGAACGATTAGACGTTGACCACGCTAAACGCTTCCATATCGCCAATCGTTCAATGCGTGTCACGTTCAGTAAACATGTCCGGTACAAACGCCTATATTCTAACTCGGGCATCGTAATACCCAATGACTTGTAACTCGCCATTCCCTTAAGTATCTAATGCTCAATGGTGAAGTTAGAACACATCGGTCTCAACAGTATCATTGATATCCAATTAATGATCCATCGATCGGGGAACAATTTAAAGATTCAGTTTAACTGTTAACCTATCATACATATTCTCAAGAATAGGTTTAGTCAAATTGATCTTATGAAATTTATTCATATATTTAAATAATTAGACAAATGAATAAATACATCTTTGCCATTAATTGAAATACAACTGAAATCCCTAACATGTAACTATTATATAGTTGTTTTAGGGCATATCTCCAACAATCTCCTATTTGCACTAAAGCCAACCGGTTTGGTACCTCAAATCCATTTTGTCAAGATGTCTTTCAAAAGAAGACCGAGGTAAGGCCTTAATAAATGGATCTACTACATTTTTCGCTAATGCAATTTTTCGTAAGGCGATATCACATCTATTAACTATTTCTCCGATGAGATGAAAGCGTCTCTCAATGTACTTGGACTTTTGGTGAGACCTCGGTTCCTTAGCTTGAGTTATTGCCCTATTATGTCACAAAACAATGTAATCACCTGCCCAATGGAAAGAACTATTCCAAGTTCAGAAATAAACTTCTTTATCCAAGTTGCTTCCTTTGCTGCTTTAGAAGCGGCTACATGCTCTGCCTCGGTGGTGGAATCAGCGGTTATGCTCTGTTTGGAACTCTTCCAACTAACCGCACCACTATTGATTGTAAAGACAAACCCGGATGTAGACTTATAGTCATTCGGATCCGATTGAAAATCGAAATCAGTGAAGCTTCAACTTTAAACTCTCATTCTCCATATATCAAGAATAAATCTTTAGTTCTTTGCAAGTACTTAAGGATATTCTTGATTGCTATCCAGTGCTCTTCCCCCGAGTTAGGCCGATATCTGCTGGTAAAACTTACAGCATGTGCAATATCAGGTCGTGTGCATGGCTTAGCATACATTATGCTTCTAATAGCATATGTGTACAGTACTTTTGCCATTTGCTCTCTTTTTTCGGGAGTGTTAGGACACATCTCCTTGGAAAGAAGGATTCCATGCCTAAAAGGCAATAATCCTCTTTTGGAACATTGCATGTTAAACCGTGTTAACACTTTATCTGTGTATGTTGACTGTGAAAGGCCAATCAATCTTTTCGATCTATCTCGATAGATCTTGATACCTAAAATATAGGTTGCCTCTCCTAAATCTTTCATGGAGGATTTTTGTGACAAGAATAGTTTGATCGATGATATCATCGATATATCATTCCCGATCAAGAGTATATCATCAACGTACATAACTAGAAATGCAATTACGCTTCCACTGACCTTCTTATATACACATGGTTCATCTGGATTTTTAATGAAGTCAAATGATTTGACCTTCAACTAACCTTCTTATATATCATCTACGTACGTAACTAAAAACGCAATTACGCTTCCACCGACCCTCTAACGGATGTTTCAACTTGTAGAGGCTTGTTTGAGTCCATAAATGGATCTCTTAAGCCTACATACCTTCTGACTTTCACCACTAGATTCAAAACCTCGCGATTGTTCCATATAAATGTCCTGCTCGAGAAAACTATTTAGAAAAGTCGTTTTTACATCGTATTTATTTGCCATGGGACTTAAGACTTTTTGGAATCATGTGGGCCATCTGATGGATGCCATCTCACTTCCCTTTAGCTTTAATTACTTTTTGTCCCTTATCCTATTTCTCTCTTTGGCGGGTAAAATTCGATTTTTCCAGGAAATTTTGGTAGAGCTGGAATGGTGGTGATTTTGTTGGGATGAGTCTTATTGCGATGCGAATTCCAAGTATATGTGGTGCCCTAATATTCAAAACATAGACCGACAAATTACAATAGCATCTTCTCGATAGGTTTAGGACTAAAAGAAAATGTTTTTCTAATAGTACCGTCGAAGACTGTACAATTTCAACCGTAGATCCACATATTATCACTAAAGTACTTATTGATTGAAAAATCGTGTGGTCAGAAATGACCGACGGTAATGTCAGACTATTATGGTATTAGCTCACGGGACTAAATTGACACAATTAAAAATTTTAGGATTAAATTGACACCAATGCAAGTGGTTTAAGACTTTTCTAATACTTTTCCCGAATATCTATAGCGCATAATATTCATAAAATTGAAAAAAAAATGGAAATGACCAACAATGGCATCTTTTGGATACTAGAGTGTGTTTGTTGGATAAAAACAAGTGTTGATCCCTTCATTTTTGGTAAAATTATTACCTTAGTAAACCAATTCCTACAATTTCCGCAACTTCATATTTCATTCAATGTCTCGCAATGTCAATGGCCAAATTAAGGACCACAACAACGCGACCCCATTCACATGAGAAGAAGATTCCATATATATATATATAGAGTTTGTACTCCGTGTATGTGGAATTTGCGGTTCATGTTTTATCATTTCCTGGTCGTGATTCAATCGATCTAGTCGAATCACATGTCTGTGTGTGTTGTAGCTTTACATCACTTGTGGAGGAGAGTGCCGACCCCAAAACGCGTGAAGGACGACGACGTGGACTGGACTCCTGGAAAGCAAACGAAAAAAGAGGGGAGGTTCCCTTCCCGAACCAAGCGTGTCGTTTGGGTTGCATTGCTTGACTTTGACTTGTTCATGCTGTGACCCGTGGCCGGTTAAATGAAATAAAGACTTGGAACATAGCTTCCCAAATATCATTAACTCAGTGGTCAGTAAAGGACTAAACAAAAACCCATAAAAAAACGTTAATTATGCTCACCATAGCACTTTTTTTTTTTGTTAATACTAAAAACTCTAAACTGTACTCATTGTAACACATTTCCCTTGCATTACAATTTCATCCACAATCACCGTTAAAAAACCTAATGAGGATCCAACGTGGCACTTTTGACGACAATTGGCTCTAATGTGGTGCCAGGCGAGCACCATATTGAAAAAGAAAACAAAAAAGAAAAAAAAAAAGAAAACAAGTGCACTCTTTGTTGTCTTCTTCAATTCATCATCTTCAATCGCTCGGCTAAAAATCTCCGCTGCTCTTGCTTCGTTCCCCATTGCTACCTAGACCTCCATGGGTGCTTGCCCACCCATCCACGAGTTTCATAACTTCTAAAGAACATTACCTCGTGAGCCATAACTTTTAATCGATCACTTAAGTAGCAAATTTTGTTAAAAACGTTCACACAAGTGCTAAAAATATGACGTCACATAGCACTTCTGGTGAACATTCTTAAAATGCTATGTCACTCAAGTGATTGATTAAAATGCTATATCGCACTCAAGTGAAAGGAAAAAAAAAAGTTATAACATTCAAATGATCAAATAAAAAAAGTTACGGTACTCAAGTGGTCAAAGAAAAAAGTTAGGGCACTTAAAGGGAACGTCGTACGAAAGTTGTGGCACCTATGATATCCTTATCCTTCATGTATAATCAATATATTCCGAGCTTCTCGTAGTTTTGCTTGAAATTGCACAAGTTTTTTAAAATAATTTCACTCATTTATGAGAAAAGTCAATCTTATCTTTAATATTCTGTACTTTGTTTCACCCATGACACATTAGTCTATCTTATGGAACAACCTAAATGGGTTTACAACTTCTTAGGTCATATGAAACTAGACAATCAAAAATAATATGACGTGGACATTTTCATCTTCTAAAATAAAGGCATTAGGACTTGAATAAGTGTGCCGTTAAACTATTCCCCCCCAACCCTCAAATAGATTAAGCTCCACTAAGTGGGCCTCGTCTGCTTCGGCTATGCATATGAGAAGAAATACCGTTCAGATCTAAAGCTCATTTCAGTGATTTGAATATAGTTTGGTTGGGGTAGGTTGAGTATGATCCAATTAGGACAAAAAATAGAAAATGTGTCAACATGGTCCAAACAAATATGTGATCGACGGACCTGGCCCAACCCAATAGAAAGGCACGATTTCGACAGCCGGGAGTCATTTTCCGGCAATATCTTCGCCCTAATCCAAACCCCTCCCTGACCAATCTAAGAAAATGGAGGAACTATGGGCTTACCTTTGATCCAATTGTGAGAAAAAGTGGAGACTAAGCACGGCTAAACTGGCCTTTCCTCACCTAATCACAGATGTGGCCCCACCAACGCAATACCCCGTCCTCAATCCCTTCTATCACAGGAAAAACTCACCTGATCATACGGTGCATCTAGATCCCTCCCTCTCCCCTTCTTGCCATTGATGTGAAGGAGGATCTGGAACGGCGGCCAACCTTTTTTCCTCTTCCTGTTCCGAATTCGGAACAAAAAGACAATCTTAGTAACTTGTCATTCAAGCGATGTGAAGCCATGAAAGTATGGAGTTCTCCTTCGCAGGGAGCAACTTAAAATTGTTGCTCAAACTTGAGAATTAGCACGGACACGTTCAGATATTTTGCTGCAAAAACTATGTATGTAATGCTTCCAATTAATGTTGACAAAAGAAGAATGCATGCTCCTTTATCTTATCTTTAATTTCATAATCAAGATGTACTTATTTTCGAAATTCAGATTTTCGCTTTGGGCTCAAACTCGAGACATATTTTCAACGATTACTCCAATCCTTATTTTCATGAACCGTACAATTTATCCATCTGAATGAAGAAGCGCTCAAGTGAGTCCTTTGGGGCAAAAAATTTAGGTACCAACGTCACTCTACAAATTAGGTTAATGGCACAAAATCCGGTGAGCAACCTGCTACAAGCTCAAAACACTACAGTTCAAAGAAGTCACCAGTTATGGCACAAGACTTGTATCCATCCAATGCAATCTGCCTAGCAACAGCAGAGACATCAACCACTCTTCCCTATATAGACCTTTTGATCTTTGAAACAATTAGAATAAACACTTCCCTAAGGATATACATTATATTAGATTCAGCAGAACTTACTATCTCAAAATTTTAGAGTATGAAGCATTGGCGTGATTAGTTGGGTTAAGAGAGGTAACAGAGGTCTATCCGGTAAATATCACAGAGCGACTTGGAAGACCATGGCCATTCAACAAGAATCCACATAATTTTGGATCAATGCACTCTCCGCATCACAGTTCATAAAGAAGGAGAGGAGAAAGAAAAGTTCCTCAACCATGTCGGTAGCATGATGCGAAACCTGTTTTCGATAGTGATTTTGAATTTCAATTGAAGTTGCAGACATTCGAAAGTTTCTAGTAGAGACGGAAAAAGGGGAAAAGCAAAAGTCAGTGGAATCGAAATCACCTAGCTCTCTTCTCCCGGAATCACTTCCTCAGCAAGTTGTGACCGATTCAACAGGTGCGTTCCGACGACGAGCCAATTGCTTGCCGGATCATCGACCCGATCGTCCTTCTTTCGGATTCCGGGGTCGGATCCGCATTGGTTGGTGAGGTCACGGCTAGGGCTTCGGGACTGCTGTGTTCTCGCGTGCTGGGGTGGAGTCGACGCCGGGTTTATGTGGTAAGTGCAGCTTGGCGAATTTGATGTCGTTATTGTTCGGGTTCTTTTGGCTTGTGATGAGAAAACGACGAAAAGGGATGTTGATTGTCCAACTCAATTTTGATTCACAAAATTTTGGTTTGTTCTTTTCTCGTGAGACCATTCACTTGTTTTCCTGCGTGCATCTCTCTCCTCTCCGTTTCCTCTGTGTTTGTGTGTGAACGCGTGGGTGGCGTAAGTGTTTGAAATTGCGATTCCTTCTGTCCGCGATGAACTCATTTTGCTCCTTTTCCGAAAGATATGGTGGTTTCAATTAAGGAGTTGTGCATTGGGCGATAGAATTTCACATAAAAATTGTCCGTACATGTTCTTTAATTTGAAGTTGAGATAATCTAGTAGCTGTTTAAGTTGAAGCTTGTGATCTGATCCAGTAATTCAATTTAAGTCTAATGAATCTGACATGGGCCTTGAATCTTTGCAAGCTGACTGGCCAAATTGTATGCCTAGTAGTGATGCTATCTGCTTTCGTGTCCTGATGCTTGTCCTTCCTGCCTGGAATTAGGGAATGGTTTGACCTTGGCGTTGCATGTGCCTGTCTTTTAAAGGAAACCGAGTCCATATGACTTTGTTGATGGTGTGATTTTAGGTACTAACAGTCCAATTCGTGTTACTCCAAATTGCTGTCTGACATGATGTCTTTGGTGTTTATTTATCTATTCCTTGTCGCAATGCGGTCTGGTGCTTTGATCTGTCCTTCTTGGGTGCTCTGAATACGATAATTGCTTTCTTACTGTTCTAGTATCTTCATGGAAGAATGTGGTGCTGCCATACACACTTCGCTCGACATTGTGGTCTTTTTATATTCCAATTAGTGCAGATCCTGCAAGCATTAGAGCACTGTTACACGGATGGGTCTCTCTCTCTCTGCTCCTCCAACGTCCATTTCCTCCGTTTCAAGCCTATATGGAAGGATGACACATCCGAGAACAATCTGAGAAGATTACTGTAACTTATCTTTAGGTGCAAGAACGGTTTTTGCTTCTTTGTTCTACTGCCTAGTCATAAATGTTATTGCTGACATTGATGGCTCACTTTTCTGAACAGAGATGGATGAATGACGGAATACATTTGCGGTCGCAACATATTGAGTTCTCTATCAGATGATCTCTTCTGCAAGTACCCACAGAAAAGTCACAGTGCACAAGATCTGGGGGAATGGCTGAGGCTAGTTTATCTTTATGAAGAATTTGGGATTAAGAGATTGCAAGTCAAAAGGTATATTGAATTTGAGATGGTTGATGGTAAATCAGTCATAGTTTATCTACGAGGAGCCAGAGTGCATTGCATACTAAATTTATGAATTTACAAAAAGAATCTCATACACGAATCGCTTCTTATTTGTGCATTTGGACTCATGAATTGTTGATGCTATGTTCTAATTTCAGTGCTTGCATTCTATTGGGTTATACATTCATTCGCGAAGCGGTCAAGCTCACCTCTCATGGGATAGCTATTTTTCAGATTAGCGTAGCTAAGCTGTGATGTTGGCAGCATGGAGTAACCCATGGATGTTTGTCACGCCCCGACTCTGGAACCCGCGACATCCCTACCAAATCGCCACGAGGTCACGAAAGATAACATCCTAGGCACGTTATCGACCTATCAACTATATACGCATACGGAAACGGTTTACTCCCAAACAACATATAAACAAGTAGGGATAGGATAGCAGGAAATACATACCAAGGCGGATAATCAAAAGGTAACATATACAATCACCGGACAGCAGATGAGTCTTAACCCTACCGAGCTATAAAAAGATATACAACCCCATACTTCGGGGCGGCTCACTAAGACCTCAAAAGTTTACTAGGTCGGATAAGGTTAACTTCTCATCTACTCCAAAAGACTACCCTCATAACCTGGCCTTGGTGTCCGCAAAGCTCTATCACTTGGGACCCGAAAGTGGTTCCCACAACGGGGTGAGATATATATCTCGGTGAATCAAGCCTAAGCTCGGTTAGGACGATGATTCACCTAAAACATCCTAAACACAAGGATTATAAAGCCACGATATAAACTCATATCCAGCAATCATACAACATGGCAATAATCATCCACATGCATACTTACCAGCCTTCGACTACACATAATGTAATGCTTGACTCCACTCAACAGCCACATCGGACAACCAATCGAACACGCATCACACTCACAAGTATGCATTGGACACCACACAAGTCCATTTATTAACGATGATCGCGCTCATGGCGCCACAATGATGAGGATCCACGCGATCGGCGTAATCGACTCTCACAATTAATGCGATCCCGCATTCTTCCTATAGACCGGGCTACGTTCCTTTTCCCTCTCGGCAACGGCTACTACAAGAAGTGTATCCAGTGCACCCTACACGGCACAGCAAGTAGGCATCCCTATACGGGGCTTCGGTCCATCACAAGCTGCGACCGGCATCCGATAATCCCTTAAAACCATACGTACCATACGGGGCATGAATTATCGTGCTTCGGGCAAGTCGTGTGTTCCATAAAAATGGTACGGTGTGTACTATGTGTACAAGATTTAACTTGCCAGGAAAACCCATAATCGTTCCTTCATATGACCATACAGCACACCCGACACATCAATCAATTTATTCTCTTTGATTTAGGCCGGATGCTCACACGTACGTGCTCAAAGACTCGGCCCAAGGCCATTTTCATGCTAAAATATGTCTTTGATCTTGCACACGGTCATATGCATATGCAGACTACCAAATAGACACCGCAAAGACACATAGAACAATTAATTCCCAAGCGGACACCAATTCACTCAACGAGCATCCAAGATACTCAAATCAACATTTCAACGCGGCGATCCGCCCAAACAAAGTCATCAATTCAACACGAATAAACCAATTCGATTAGGCCACATAAAGGCTCAATTTCGTGCCAGAGTCATTAATTAGCCGGTTTGATTTAAAATCGCCAATCGATCGCTCGTCCTTAACCTATCGCTCGCTCGCGATCAAATCACAATATATAGTCAAATTCGTCTAACACCAATTAGCCACAAACAATTCTAATTTAATCGATTATGGTCATTTACCCTAAACCGGGTTTCTAACTAATCCGACCTTAATCAAATCTACCTAAATGCCATACCGACTAGCTAACTAATTCTAGGCGCAATTAGCACCCTAACCAAGGATTAGGGTCAACTCACAATTTTAACTAGCTCGGGCGGTCTCAACTCGAGCGGCGGTGACACGAACTCGGCCTAGCCCGCGACAATTATTGGCGATCCTTGAAAATTCCTCGGCACGATCTTTGAGACCGATGTCGAAAAATACTGTTCACCACCGATTACTGTTCATGGCCGGCCGGCGGCACTATTCACGCTGTTACTATTCACGAGCACTGTTCACCGATCACTGTTCACCCGGTACTGTTCACAGAACACTGTTTACTCGTTACTGTTCATCCGAACACTGTTCACGGCACTGTTCATCCGAACGGAAAATCTCGGCTCCACGCTCTCGGGACGACGATGGGGCTGCGATTCCGGTGACCGGGACACCCAGATCTAGTGGGTCTCGGGTGGCGGCTGAGGGGTCGGGTAAGAAAAGGGCTCGGGTCGGGCGGCACGGCCTGAGATCTCGGGTCCTCGGATCTCGCAGCTGCGGCGGTGACGCGATGACGAGTGGCCGAGGTGCGGTGGCGCGGCGGTGGCGAGGCAGTGCGGTGGCGGCTGGCTCGGGGAGTGACGGACGACGGAGGTGGCTCGACTGGAGGCGTGGGGTTGGGGCCGCAAGGCGCGACTGGAGGGGTTGAGCGGAGCTGGTGGACGAGTAGCGAGCTTGCAGCGGCGGCGGCGCGAGGTGGAGCGGTGGTAGCACGGCGATGGGTGAGCGATCGGTCAAAGAAGCAGCAAAGAAAAGCTTCGGGTGGAGGGGGGCAGTGTCGCAAACTAGAGAAGAAAAGTGGAAAAAGAAGAAGAGGAAGAAGAAGAAGAAGGAGAAGAGAAGAGAGGGAGCACGTGGGGGGCTCTGATCAAGGCAGAAAGAGAGGAAAAAAAGGGGGAAAAAGAGAGAGAGAGGGTGACATGAGAGAGAGTTGATGGGGGTGAGTGGTGATAGGACTATTGATGTCCTATCACCATTAAATTTTTTTGACTTTTTGTGCATAAATATCTGAAGGATAAATCGAATATCAGATAATACATGACTGGTTGGACATTTAGCTCAACCGATTGGGAATAAAATTTGGATTTTCACGGGCTAGGTTCGGTCCGAAAAAAGTTTTAGGTGCGAGGATTAAAAATCCTAAGTTGCGGCAATCGCGATTTCGAGACCAAATCGAAATCGAACGACATTTCGGGACTCGTCCAAAAATCGTCACTTATGTCCTTGCGATCCCAAAAATTTGCACCGACTAAAATTCAATTTCTTCTTTTTATTGAATTCGGGCAAATTTACATAGTCCAAATTTCCCAGGCGTCACAACTCTCCCTACCTTAGGAAATTTCGTCCCCGAAATTACGGTACAGTCACGATTCTTCAAAAAGATACAGGTAGCTACTCTTCATAATTTCTTCGTTCTCCCAAGTAGCTCCTTCGGTTCCATGGTGTTGCCAAACCACATTAACTAACTTAATCGTCTTGCTCCGGAGTACTTGCTCTTTCCTATCCACGATTCTGACCGGCCGTTCTATGTACGCAGCTCGCTCATCTAGCTCAATTTCTTCATAACTCGGGACATGAACGGGGTCCGGTTTGTACTTTCTTAACATCGACACGTGAAATACATTATGCACTTGAGCCGATCTTGGCGGCAATGCAAGACGATATGCCAGATTTCCCATCCGCTCCAAAATCTCAAAATGCCCGACATACCTAGGGCTCAACTTTCCTTTTTTGCCAAAACGGGATGTCCCTCTCGTAGGCGACATCTTCAGAAAAACATGATCGCCCACTTGGAATTCAAGAGGCCTACGCCTCCTATCTGCATAGCTCTTACGGCGACTACGAGCGGTCCTCGCTCCGTCTCTGATAATCTTGACAGCTTCCATAGGCTGTTGTACTAACTCGGGACCAGTGATTTTTCTTTCTCCTACTTCATCCCAACAGATTGGCGTCCCGCACGCTCTACCATACAATGCCTCGAATGGCGCCATCTTTATGCTTTGTTGATAATCATTATTGTAGGCGAACTCAACCAAATGCAACTACTCTTCCCAAATGCCTTGGAAATCTAAAACACATGCTCACAACATGTCCACTAGTGTCTGTATTGTCCTTTCGGACCGACCATCTGTCTGCGGGTGATAGGCCATACTAAACCGCAGCTTCGTTCCCAAAGCGATCTGCAGACTCTTCCAAAATGTGGCAGTGAACTTGGGATCACAATTTGAGGTGATCGTCATCGGCACTCCATGCGATTTCACAATGTGCCTCACATAAAGCTCTGCATATCTATCTAAAGCGAAGTCTTTTCTTACTGGGATGAAGTGTGCCGACTTCGTCAATCTGTCTACCACAACCCGGATTGAATCATGTCCTCTTTGACTTCTTGGCAATCCCATCACGAAGTCCATCGTGAAATGCTCCCATTTCCACTCCGGAATCTCCAAAGGCTGCAACAAACCTCCAGGTTTACAAGGTTGCGCCTTAACTCCGTGACTGGTCAAACACTTAGCCACATGCTTGGCTATGTCCGCTTTCATGCCATTCCACCAGTAGTGTTGCTTCAGATTCTGATATATTTTCGTACTTCCAGGATGGATACTATAACTGCTACGATGTGCCTCCGATAAGATATCCTCCCTTAAACTTTCATCGATCGGCACAACTAGACGTCCTCTACACTTGAGTATCCCATCCTTGGCCACTTGAAAATCGACCCTTCGCTTAGCTGTATCTTCTTGAAGGATCTTCCGAATAGTAGGGTCCGTCGATTGCAGGGTCTTAATTCTAGTTTGCACTTCTAGCTCAATTCTCAATGTAGCTACAAGACTCGACAGACGACTTATCTCCAACTTAAAGTCCGAGTCTCTCACTTGCTCAAGCAAACGCCATTCATGTACACATAATTGAGCAATCACCGATTTTCTACTCGGGGCATCTGCAACCTTATTCGTCTTGCCCGGGTGATATAAGATTTCGCAATCAAAATCCTTAAGCGGCTCCATCCATCGACGCTGTCTCATGTTCAACTCTTTTCGAGAGAACAGGTACTTCAAGCTCTGATGATCGGTATACACCTGAAAACTTTCTCCGATCAAATAATGCCTCCAGATCTTCAAGGCGAGCACGACCGCAGCCAACTCCGTGTCGTGCGTCGGATAGTTCAACTCATGGGGTCTCAATCGGCGAGACGCATACGCTACTACCCTTCCATGTTGCATCGACACACAACCTGCACCTACGAGAGACGCGTCACTGTAAATCTCGAAACCTCCGGAGGCGAACGGAATCGTCAACACTGGAGCCGTAGTTAGCTTATGCTTAAGCTCTTGAAAACTACGCTCACACTTGTCCGTCCATTCAAACTTCATGCCCTTCTTCAATAGTTTAGTTAAAGGCGAGGCTATAGCTAAAAATCTTTCCACGAAACGTCTATAATTGCCTGCCAAACCCAAAAAGCTTCTGATCTCCGTCACTGTCTTCGGTTTTGGCCAATCCATAATCGCCTCGATCTTCGATGGATCTACTTCAATTCCTTCTCCAGAAACCACGTGGCCTAGGAACGCCACACGAGTTAACCAAAACTCACACTTGCTAAACTTCGCATAAAGCTGATGTACCCTTAGAGTTTCTAAAACTACCCTCAAATGTTGCTCGTGCTCCTCTAGGCTCTTCGAGTACACTAGAATGTCGTCTATAAATACAATCACAAAGAGATCCAAGAACTCTTTGAACACCCTGTTCATCGGATCCATAAAAGCAGCAGGAGCATTTGTAAGACTAAACGGCATCACTGTGAACTCATAGTGTCCATAGCGTGTCCCGAACGCCGTCTTCGGTATATCTTCTTTCCTTATCCTCAAGCGATGGTAGCCCGTCCGTAGATCAATCTTAGAAAACACCGATGCTCCCCGCAACCGATCGAACAGATCATCAATCCTAGGCAGTGGGTATTTATTCTTTATCGTCATTTGATTCAACCGCCGATAGTCTATACACAACCTCATCGATCCATCTTTCTTCTTGAGAAACAATACCGGTGCTCCCCATGGCGACGGGCTGGGGCGGATAAATCCTTTATCCAACGGTTCTTGCATCCGGACCTTCAATTTCTTGAGTTCCGACAACGCCATCCTATACGACGCTTTAGAGATCGGCTCCGTCCCAGGAGCTAACTCTATTACAAATTCTATCGCCCTTTCCGGCGGTAAACCAGGCAGTTCTCGAGGAAAGACATCCGGAAACTCGCGAACCATTGCGATGTCCTCAATCTTCGGTTCCTCAACCGATACATCCAATATAGTCGCCAAATACCCTTGGCATCCACTTTCCAACGGACGCGTCGTTTCCAACGACGAAATCAACAAGGTTGAGGTTCCATCTCGACTCCCAACAAATTCAAAACCTATTCCATCCAACGGGTTAAACTGGATGGCCTTACGATAACAATCCACTACAGCCTTTTGTTTCATCAACCAATCCATCCCCACGATCATATCAAAGTCATACATTTCTAGCACAATTAAGTCTATTCTACCCTCATGTCCATCTATAACTAGCCTACAGTTAGGACATCCATTTGCAACCACTACGCTATCCTTTAAAGGTGTAGAAACCTTAAAAACAACATCTAATGGTACTACACTCAAATCAGCCGGTTTAACAAATTTATCGGCAACAAAGGAATGCGTAGCACCCGGATCAAACAAAGCATAGGCGACTTGATTATGCAAGAGGACCGTACCTGTAATGGTCGGTGAATCCTTCGCCTCCTCACGGGTGATAACAAACACCCTTCCTTGAGCCTGTGGACGATTCTGGAAGTTTTGTAGCGCGGCTCCCCTTAATGGTTCTCTCGGTTGCGGCGCCTGCCTTCCCCGCTGCCTCTGCGGGCGATCCTTCACCTGATGGCCCAACCGGCTACATCCAAAGCGTGCTCCACTCCTATACGGGCACGAACCAGGTCCATGTCTCTGGTGACACAGATTGCACACCTCACTACGGCGGAAAATAGGTTTATTGATCGTTCCTCTGCGATTGGGTGGGATGTGATGTCCGCCTCCATACATAGGCTTCTTCCCTTGCCTCTTCTCAAATCTACTTGAGGACGTAAACCGCAATCCAGATGCGGCGGTCCTCTCGCCCAAGTCCTGCTCCACTATCGGCGCCCTCTCATAAAGGTCATCATAGTCTTGAAGGTTGAACGGCGCTATAATACTCTTAATCTCGGGCTTCGGTCCGTCCCCGAACCTTCTAGCCCTATCCTCGGGGTCCTCAATCAATCTCGGGGCATACTTAGACAATTCCGAGAACTTGGCTTCATACTGATCGACAGTTATCCGATTCTGACGGAGGCGGAAGAACTCAGCCATCTTCTGCACTCTAGCTGTCCTCGAGAAATACTTGTTATTAAAAGCCTTCACAAAGGTATCCCACACCAGGACCGTACCTTCCGGGAAAATTCTATCCTTGACTGCTCTCCACTAAGTACTAGCGTTACCCTCTAGTTGATAAACGGCCAGGACCACCTTATCCTCATTCGAGCATCTAAGCAAGTTGAACACTTTGTCCAATCCTTCAATCCATTGGGTGGCCGCTTCAGGGTCTTCGCTTCCGGTGAACTGCGGTGGCTTCAACTTGAGAAACTGTTCCACCATCTTTTGAGCCCTACGATCCTCAACTACGGCTACATGTGGCACATCCGCTAGCGGAATTGCGAGTGGAACTACAAGTGGGGCTCCAATAGCAGCGGCCGCAGCAGCGTTTTGAGTCCTTATCTGCTGCCCTATCAACTCCCCCATAGCTCCTAAAGTTTGCATAACTTTTGCCATAGTCGGCTCTTGTCGAGCGGGACCGGCTACGGGAGGTATAACGAGAGGTGCTGCTCCAACATCAGCGATCTCATCTACCGGCCTCAAAGGCCTCCTTCGGGGTGCTCGAGGTGCTCTTCTACCGCGCCCGCTCATTATGCAGAAATGATGCGGAGTTCTGCTAACCCCAAAGCAAAACGCAATCGTAAGGCGACCCCAAAACTTAATGCACAATAACAATCACATGCATAGCGATAAAAGTCCTACTAACTATCCCATATCCCATCGCTCCTTATTACTCCAGGCCAATAACCGGATAGATCAGGCCGACTCGGCTCTGATACCACCTTGGGCGGGGATGTCACGCCTCGACTCTTGAGCCCACGACATCCCTACCAAATCGCCACGAGGTCACGAAGGATAACGTCCCGGGCGCGTTATCGACCTATCAACTATACACGCATGCGGAAACGGTTTACTCTCAAACAACACATAAACAAGCGGGGATAGCATAGCGGGAAATACATACTAAGGCAGATAATCAAAAGGTAACATATACGGTCACCGGACAGCGGATGAGTCTTAACCCTACCGAGCTATAGAAAGATATACAACCCCATACTTCGGGGCGGCTCACTAAGACCTCAAAAGTTTACTAGGTCGGATAAGGTTAACTTCTCATCTACTCCAAAAGACTACCCTCATAACCTGGCCTTGGTGTCCGCAAAGCTCCATCACTTGGGACCCGAAAGTGGTTCCCACAACGGGGTGAGATATATATCTCGGTGAATCAAGCCTAAGCTCGGTTAGGACGATGATTCACCTAAAACATCCTAAACACAAGGATTATAAAGCCACGATATAAACTCATATCCAGCAATCATACAACATGGCAATAATCATCCACATGCATACTTACCAGCCTTCGACTACACATAATGTAATGCTTGACTCCACTCAACAGCCACATCGGACAACCAATCGAACACGCATCACACTCACAAGTATGCACTGGACACCACACAAGTCCATTTATTAACGATGATCGCGCTCATGGCGCCACAATGATGAGGATCCACGCGATCGGCGTAATCGACTCTCACAATTAATGCGATCCCGCATTCTTCCGGCAGGACCGGGCTACGTTCCTTTTCCCTCTCGGCAACGGCTACTACAAGAAGTGTATCCAGTGCACCCTACACGGCACAGCAAGTAGGCATCCCTATACGGGGCTTCGGTCCATCACAAGCTGCGACCGGCATCCGATAATCCCTTAAAACCGTACGTACCATACGGGGCATGAATTATCGTGCTTCTGGCAAGTCGTGTGGTTCCATAAAAATGGTACGGTGTGTACTATGTGTACAGTACGAACTTGCCAGGAAAACCCATAATCGTTCCTTCATATGACCATACAGCACACCCGACACATCAATCAATTTATTCTCTTTGATTTAAAAAAAGATGCTCATGTAAAAAATGCTGAACAGAGATGGATGAATGACGAAATACATTTGCAGTCGCAACTTATTGAGTTCTCTGTCAGATGATCTCTCCCGCAAGTACCCATAGAAAAGTCACGGTGCAAAAGATCCGGGGGAACGGCTGAGGCTAGTTTATCTTTATGAAGAATTTGGGACTAAGAGATTGCAAGTCAAAAGGTATATTGAATTTGAGATGGTTGATGGTAAATCGGTCATTGAGCAAGTCCAAGTTGAACAGCATGGCGGATTCAATTGTAGCTGCTGGAATTTCCGTAGATGAGAATTTCCATGTCGGTGGGAGATTGATTGTCCCCCAACAATAGAACATTTCCTTTGACAACTCTGTTTCGTAAATGTATACCGAAGAAGGATCCGTTCATCCACTTGATGTGCATTGTGTGACAAATCTGAATCTGTGGAGCACCTTATTCTCATGTGTGATTGAAGTAGAGCTGTCTCGTTTAGTTATTGTATTGAGAGTCATTGCAAATTGTGAATTGAGCCTTGTCCGAATTCATTTAAGAGTGTTTATGATATATATTCCCCGATGCCAAATGTCTCCTTTGTCTGGTATTAATTTAAAGTGCATTATCTGTTTGATTGTGCTTGAAAACAAGGAGTGATTGATGCATCCGATGTAATCAAGCTCGTATTATCTAACCTAAATTCCCCACTGTTTATGTACAATAAGTCACCAACTAATTTCACATTACTAACTCTTATTTGAATTAGCCACCAAAGTTTGTTCTTTAAAATTACTAACTTTTTTTAGAAAAATTTTTCTTATTATTGATCAAATTTATTGTCCGGCCCTTTAAATTTTTTTTTTTTAAAATAGACTCGACCCGAACCGAACCGAACCGACCCGACCCGTTTGTTTTGGTTAGTTCATTTTCCATTCGGGTCGGTGTCAGGGCGGGCAATAAACACCCCTACCCTATCCTACCCATTGACACTCCTCACCACTATCACCGGAAAGTATGCGGTGATAGAGCCCTCCCTCTCCCCTTCTTGCCATTGATATGCAGTAGGATCTGGACCAGTGGTCAACCTCTTGTCCTCCTCCTGGTCTGAATCGGGAACAGAAATTTTAATCCTGGTAACTTGTTGTTTAAGCGATATGAAGCCATGAAAGTATGGAGTACTTAGCAGGGAGCAACTTAAAACAGTTTCTAAAACTTGAGAATTAACGCAGACATGATCCGACGCTTCACTGCAAAAACTATTTAACGTGTCCGATTGATGTTAACTGGGAGGGAATGGGGCTTTGTTATAATGCTGCTTCATTTTTTCTCTTTCCCTTGTGGCTACCCTCTCGACGTGAAACTAGAGAGAGCTAACGGATTGTTAGGCAGGTGCAAATAGTGCACTCGGGAGGTGGCACTCACATTTCGCGAGGACTCTTCCCAGCATTATGGACAACAATTTAGAATTTTCATTTATAATTTGATTGAATGAGACTAGAATTGCACTAATCTTTTACTAGGCCAGTTAGGAGCCTAAGTAAACATTAGAGCTCACTTTACCTCAGCTATCCAGAGCATTGGATCCATGGACTTGGTTACATTCATTAAACTAACGCCCGTAAATTAGTACCTTTTTTCTTTTAGTAAACGCTAAGTTCATGCAATCTTTTCCGATATTTATTACTAAACATGCAAATCCACATGGCCAGGAATAAGTGTGTGCAAAATGTTAAAATATGTCTTGAACGAAACCCGACTCGAGATATATATTGCAAGAATGTCCAGATTATTAAAGAAAAGAACGAAAGTCCAACATCGATATCTGACTCATATTTTCTAGCATAGTTGAATATTCCACGTTGAACTTGGGATCTTTCCTTCAAGTCTGACTTTGGGTCAGAAACGATCAAAGGAAATAAATTCTTTTTAGTCGGTCCAAGAGATATCGTAAAGGAAACTGAAAGATATCAAACCTTCACTTGGATTCGGAAAGGGGCTTCACATGGGCTTGTGTATGTACATATATATATAGTCTCATGGCTTGTTGATTTGCGCAGATGCGAAGTTGATATACAGAATAAACTCATTCGTGAGTTTTGGGGTTTCACTCAACTGCATGAAGAGATCTTGAAGCGCGGTCTCGTCTTCGAGTGCTTGAGAGGGTTATCTCTGTGGATTTTGTTCGTGTTATTACATCAAAGGTTCAAGTGTCGAAGCTGATTAAATTCTTGTGTGTTTGAGTGACTCGAGTATGGTTTGTAATCTCCAAGTATCGCTTGATCCGTAGTGAAATTCGTTGCTGCTCTCCCCGTGAACGTAGGTCTCTACGACCGAACTACGTACATCCGGTGATCGATTTATTTTTCTTGTTCTATACATAGTTGAAGCAAATGTGCAAAAACCTGATCCATATTGGACAATATTAATATAATGCCTTGTTGTTGCGCTTGAGGACCCCTGTTTCGCGCAACATTAAATACAATCGCTATTTCCATTTACCGTACGGTTTATCCATCTAAATCAAGCCCTCAAATGAGTCCTTTGGGGAAAAAAATTTAGTTGTCGACATCCCCCTATAAATTTTGTTAATGGCACAAAAACGGGTGAGCAACCCGCTGCAAGCTCAAAACATTACGATTAAAGAAGGCACCGGTTATGACACAAGACTTTGTACCCACCCGATGCAATCTGAATAGCAACAAGAGAGACATTAAGTCATCTTCCCCGCATAGACCTTTTGATCTTTGAGACAATTAGATTAATACTACCTTAAGGATATAGATTATATTAGATGCAGCAGAATTTACTTTCTAAAAATTTTAAGGGTAGGAAGCATTGGCATCATTAATTTGACTAAGAGCTGTAACTGAGGCCTATCTGATAAATTTCACAGAGCAACTTGGAAGACCCATGGCCATTCAACAAGAATCCACATCATTTTGGATTAACGCACTCTGCATCACAAATCAAAAGGAAGGAGAGGAGAAGGAAAATTACTCAACCATGTCGGTAACATGATGAGAAACCTGTTTTCAAAAGTGCTTCTGAATTTCAATTGAAGGTGCGGACATTTGAAAATTTCTAGTAGAGATGGAAAATGGGGAAAAGCAAACGGCATTGAAATCGAAATCACCACGTTCGCTTCTTCTAGAATCACTTCCTCAGCAAGTTGTGACCGATTCGAAAGAAATGTTTGGCAAGCCAACACACATAATAGATCGGTGCGAGTGGATCCCATACTCTCGCCATAGTTAAGACAATCTTCTCCTTTGTCAAAGTTGATCCGCTTTCCTCTGCATCTGTTTCGCTTGAACTATATTCATCCACGGTGTCTATTGAGTCGCCTTCGTCCGAGTTTCTTTCCTCGGGAATCCAACTTGTTTCCATCGGGTGATGGTGTTGGAGCGCAACCCCGCGATCATCCTCCCGTTTCTCACATATTAGACGGAATCCACACTTTTTAAAGCTTCCTCCCCAAGGTCCGACGCAAACTTGGAATTGGCTCCATTCATCTCGCAGAAGCTCCTGTATTCTTTGCAGGTGACCGCGTGGGAAATATTGAAGCCACACATAATTGGATCCCAGTGGACGAAAGTGATGCGTTTGCTCAATCACCTCTTTGCCATTAACAAATATTCGGATCTCACATCCAGCAACGACCACTTGTTCCTCCAGGCCGGGAACAATACAGAGTGCTAGTCCTAAAAACTTGTCACACAAGTCCTCGGGAACCCGTAAACGCATGGACCCATCTTTACCGTGCAGAAAACATTCTGGAATCTCTCCTCCAGGTAGGAACATTTTGACACTACTCTTCTTCGGGAGGCCCTATCATGTCAAGCAATTAAAGTGAGTGAGTGAGAGAGAGAGAGAGAGAGAGAGAGAGAGAGAGAGAGAGAGAGAGAGAGAGAGAGAGAGAGAGAGAGAGAGAGAGAGAGAGAGTGCGAGAGAGAGAGCTCGACCTCGAGTAGTGATAGATCAGCCATCTTGACCCCCTTGCGAAATAATTCACAACATGAAGACAAGTCAACTTCAACGTCGTTGGACGAGAGACTCGACAAATCTGGGAGTTTTTGTAGGGATTTGCAACCATTTGCTAATAGGATACGCATATTTGATGGAAGCTGAGGAATCTCTTGTAGTTGCTGGCATTTCTCCACTTCCAACCAATCTAAAGCATGGTATTTGTTGATGGATGTTGGTAGATGAGTAAACTTGTTTTCTGAAAGACGTAGCACCCTCAATTTGGGAAAACCGGAAGAGCTCTCAAGGAAGTCTACTTCTGATAGATTGCAGCCATTGAGTCCTAGCATCTCTAGATTTGGAACCGATGATAGGTCCGGAACACTAGCCAGGGACTCACATCCACCGAAATTTATGGACGTCAAATTTTTAGAATTCTGCAAAAAGATACCAGTGTAGTCATTAAGTTCTGCATGTAGTTATAGATATAAAAGGGAAAGCCAATCATCACAAGCGCTTACCATGCATCCAACTTGTTTGAAACGACTTTTCTGCACATCAAGTCTAACAAGTTTTGGACAAGAGCCAAAATCCAGAACCGGGGCATTGGGCCATTCAAGCCATCTTAGCTGGTTAGGGAGACATACGGGACCATGTGAAGAGATATGCAGTCCAGGCAAACCGAGCATCCTCAACCTTTTCATGTTTGTAAAAGCATGAGGGCTAATAGTCATCTCTTTTGGTTCGGGCAAGTCCAATACTATGGCCTTTATTGCATTTGTTCCCTATGCATAAGAAAACAAATTCAGTGGTCGCCGAAAACTTCCATGACCGTTAAAATTAGAGTAAGACAAAAAACTGGGCTGTAGAAACAGTGGTATAAGTAAAATTTACCGTTTCTCCACGTAAAATGTCTCGAACATCTTCAAAACTCCATAATCTACTGCGCTTCTCGGGATCATTGGAGCCTTCTTGATTAACAATATCCTGCCCCAACAACCGAATTAAATCATGCATTTGCAGGTACCCATTCTCTTTTGTTATCAAGGACCGCTCGATGAGAACTTCTATTCCTATAGTTGTAGCAAAATCGCAGCTGTCAAGAACTTCTGTGACGTGTTCTATACTTTTCCCCTTGAAGAAGCATGCAATATCGAGGAAAATCTCCTTTCGTTGTTTTGCAATCCATCGAAGCTTATCTTGAGAATTCGATTGATTGCGTCAAAAAAAAAGAATTCGATTGATAGTTTGGTCGGGATTTCGGAGAGTTCATCCAAGTGTACTTTCCCATGCAAGCTCCTCTCTTCCACGTAAGAACGAGCCCAACACTTGAAGGGCTAATGGCAGGCCGTTAGCATAACGCACCGCTCTATTTATGAGATCCCCTGTTATCTCAATTTTCTTTCTAACTAGTAAGGCGTGCCAAAGAAAAAGGTCGCGTGCTTCATCGTCACATAAAGTTTTAACTTCATAAACACAAGTTATGCCGTGAGAAGTCAGCAAATGTTTATCTCTTGATGTAACAATAATTCTACTTCCTCGGCCAAACCAATGTCCTTCTCCAAAGAACGCATTCAGTTGAACCAACTGGTCCACATCATCAAGAATCAGAAGAACCTTCTTGCAACAAAGTCTTTCCCGTATCAAAGTAATTCCTCTGCCAAAATTGTACACCGTCCGGTTTCCACGAGGAAAGATCTGTGATAGAAGTTCCTGTTGCAAAGAAACTAGACCATTGCTTTGGTTCGAAGTTTCTCTTACTCGCTCCAAAAAACAGGTACCCTGAAAATCTTTCTCAATATAATTATATAGGGCTTTAGCAATTGTGGTCTTCCCCATGCCTCCAGGTCCCCATAGACCTACCATGAGAACACCATCAATAGCCGTCTCATTTTTCGACAATGATATCACTTCCTGAACTCGGGAATCTATTCCGACCGGATACTTAGCGACAGGTAAGGGTGCACGCTGTAGATGAATTGATAGTTCCTTTACGATGCGTTGAATGAGCTCCGCTTCATCTCTGATAAGCACTCAAAAGAAAGAGAAATATGTTTTAGCATGTCAAAGCCATGGCAGGATATCGACCTCTAACGTCATAAGGAAAATATTACAAGAGGATAAGCTAATAATGAGATGAAAAGAAATGCCACATTTGGGTGAACCTACGGCTAGATCCGTAAACGGAAAATTGCGAAGAACCTGCGCCTCAAGACAACGATAACTCGAGTACTATGAACCACACTTTTTTTATCTAAGACAAAATTTCCCATTATCTACGACAGCAAGACAGCAAGAATCGAATTCAAAGAATCTGCTGGCTTGAGTTTTGGTTATTCGATTTTTGTGTCTAGTGCCAAGTGTGTCTCCGCTTCGTGTCTTCAATCAAGAGACCGGTTTGGCAATATCCGCGTCTTTTCTATTCTCGGGCAATTAAGTTAATTATAGCATCTGTAATTAGTATCTAAAATCAACATTTAGGGGCATGAAAGATGTTGATGTCTCGAATTTTTGGCAAGAGCAAATATGTGCAAATAGGTAAGTGAAAAGTTTGGAACCCGGAGGATCAGTTAGACAATACAAGGCTTTTGTGGTGGGATTAGAGGTACCTGGTCTCTAGACCAGGCCAGATTACCAACCACTGGCCTGTAATGGCTACTGGCCTCGCACCCAGCCAGACAAGGCCGGAGACGATAAAAAAAAAAACGAAATAAAAAGAAGGCATGAGAATGAGACCAGTTAAAAGGGATATATTGAGTTCATCAAAAGGAAAAAAACATGCTTACCCATTATGGAATTCCCACCCAGACAAGCTACCAGCATCGAAGAGAGCCTTCTCCCATCTCTTCACTTTCTCCGAATCCTTCCCGAATTTGGACTCATGCTTATCCATGGCTTTTCTATAACTCTCTCTTGGTGTTCTCACTTCTCTGGGTTCCACTTTGTAAAACAGGGGAAAGACCGTAAGATCTCTTTGCTCCTTGCACTCCATAGTTTTGGCTAACTCTTCCAAGCACCATGGCGAGGAAGCGTAGTTCTCGGTGAAAATGATAACCGCGATGCGCGATTCCTCAATCGCTTTCATAAGCGCCGGGGATATTTGCTCTCCTTTCCTGAGCTCCTCGTTGTCCACGAAAGTGTGTATTCCTCTTTGATCGAGACCCGCATAGACATGACTGAGAAAGCCATCACGGACATCCGTGCCTCTGAAGCTCAGGAACACATGGTAATACCTTTTCAGATTTGAAGAAGAAGAAGAAGAAGAAGCCATCGAAAGAGCTAATGGTTGATGTGCTTCCACAGAATGTTTACTGTCTGATGGGGGTTCCCAACTCTAGCTCTCTTGATTTAATAACTTCTTTTGGATACTATAGTGTGTTTGTTGGATAAAAGCAAGTGTTGATCCTTTCGTTATTGGTAAAATTATTACCTCAATAAACCAATTCCTATAACTTCCGCAACTTCATATTTCATTTCGTGTCTCGCAATGTCAATGGCCAAATTAAAGACCCCAGCATCGCAAACCCCCTCGCACAAGAAGAAGATTCCATATGATTTCTAATGGCTAATAATCAACAGTAAAATTATATGGAGTTTTTCTAGCATCCATTGGCTCATGGATTATTTCTTGCCGTTGGTCGGTGCTGTATTTATCTACTAAAAATTATCTACGTCGATACTGGACGATCAAAGTTGATCGAAATGACTGAATCAACATGAATCCAATAAATTTAAAACTAGATTAGCATAATTTTAATAAGTTTAGGATTTTCTTTTTCGGATAATTTTTCTTTCATTTATCGTCCTTGGAGTCTTTATCGATCACGTGATGTTTGTACGCGTTTGTGGAATTTGCGTTCCATCTTTTGTCATTTTGTACCCAGCAGACTCCCAACTTTTCCCAAGAACCTAATGAACATCCGTGGGCCCAATCCTCCATTATTTGTGCACCTCTTCCGCTGCTGTCAATTGCGTAGTAGCTTCGCATCACTCGTCGAGGAAAGATCCGACCCTAAAACGCGTGAAGGACGAGGTGGACCCCTAGGAGCAAATGAACGAAGAGAGGACTTTGACTTGTTCATGCACCCATGGCCAGTTAAATGAAAGAGGTTAATTATGCCCCGTTACGGTACATTCGCTCCAAACTTTTTTTTGTAACACTAAGACTTCAAATTATGCTCATTGTGACATATTTACGCTCCGTTATAATTCCATCCAAAATCGCTATAAAAATGTTGACTTGAATCCAACGTGGCACTTTTGACCACAAGTGGCTTTAATGTGGCGCCACGCGAGCACTGCATTGCAAAAGAAAAAGAAAAAAGAAAACAGTTACAATATTTATTGTCTTCTCTAGTACATCGTGAAGAACTATTCGTCGCATTCATCGTCTTCAATCGCTTGGCTAAACTTCTCCAACGCCCTTGCTTTATTGCCCACTACTACTTAGACCTCCGTCAGTGCCACTTGAGTGTCATAACTTTCAATCGATCACTTTAGTGTCAATTTTTTTTTTAAAATATTGACTCAAGTGCCGAAAATAAAACGTGGCATAACACTTGTAGTTAACATTCTTAAAAAGTTAAATCTAATTTTTCATTACTCTATTATATTCAAAGCAATGCTCATTTCAGTAGATTTAGATATAGTTCGATTGGGATAGATTGGAAAGCAATTTCAACAGCAGCAAGTCATTTTCCAGCAAGATATTCGCCCTAATCCTACTTCCTCTCCAACCAATCTAAGAAAATGGAGGAACTATGGGCTTAACTTTGATCCAATTGCAAGAAAAAGTGGAGAGACAGGTTCCGTTTGTTTCACAAAAAAAATATGACGTTTACGGAAAATGTTTTTCGGAAAGTCATTTTCCAAGAAAACAATGATATTTTCTGGTGTTTGTTGGATAAAAACAAGTGTTGATTCCTTCTTTATTGGTAAAATTACTACCTAAGTAAATCAATTCCTGTAACTTGAGCAACTTCATATTTCATCCCGTGTCTCATAATGTCAGTGGGCAAATCAAGGACCACAGCAACGCAACCCCCTTCGCATGGGAAGAAGATTCCATATGATTTCTAATGGCCAACGATCGACACTACATAGATATGCATGATACGAACATACTTGGATCGAATATCATGATAAAATTATATGTAGTTTCTTTAGCATCCTCTGGCTCGTGGATTACTGCTGCTAAACTGAATTTGGGTACTAAAAACTAATGGGTGCAATATGGATCCGGCTAATAAAGTTTGGCGGCCCAATTGAGATTAGTTGATGTAATAGATCCCGAAATACTTGCTCGTCGCTAGTTGATGCTACATTCATTTATCGGGAAAATTAACAAAGCGGTTCTAAAAGCGCAATTGTGTCAATTCAATCTTAAACCTTCTTTTTCTTGCCATTCGGTCTTAAACCCTTTTCATTGTGTCGATTCAGTCCTTCCGGTTAACTCCGGCCAATTCTTAATGATATTCTAATATATTTTCAAATTGTTTTTATTTATTTCTTTTTTAATTTTTTTGGTTCTTCCCCACCTTCCTCCGGCCTGCGAGGTTGAAAATATAGAAATTGGTTGTTCAAAATTTTATTACAAATTGTCCACGTCGGTGCCGGCAGACCAAATACTAGAAGGATTGAATTAGCAAAAATAAAAAAGGCTTAGGACTAACTTTGCAAGAAAGAAAGATTTATAACTAAAGTAGCACAATTATGATAAGCGTATGACTTCTTCTTCTCTTTTTGATAATTTTCGCATCATATATCGTCCTCGAAATTCTTCATCAATCACGTGATGTTTGTATTCATTTGTGGAATTTCTGATTCTTCTTTTATCATTTCGTACCCGGCGGACTCCAACTGATTCCAAAACCTAATGAACATACGTAAGCCCATTCCTCCATCATTTGTAGACCTCTTCCACTTTTATGTGGGGGCTACCGACAATTGTGGAGCAGCAGATAGCTCGCAAAAGCAAGACGCTAAAGGATTTAACTCGTTATGTCCAAAAACTAAACGATTCGATTGATCTCATCCATACTTTTAAGAGCTCGAATTGTCAATGATTAACACTGTGAAGAACCGACCCCAAAATGCATGAAGGATTTGGTGGATCCCCGGCAGTAAGTGACAGAGAGGGGAGCTTCCTGAGTCAATGCGTGCCATTTGCGTTGCAGCGCTTGACTTTGACTTGTTCATTTAAATGAAATAAAGACTCCGAACATTAGCTCCCTAATATCATTAACTCATTGGCGATACAATAAAGGCAAAAAACAAAACCATGAAAAAGGTTAATTATGTCCAACTTCAGCACATTTTCCCTTTTTTTTTTAAACTAAAAACTTCAAATTATACCCATTGTGACATATTTACCCTTCTTTACAATTCCATCCGAATTCATCGTTAAAAAGATGATATGGATCCAACGTGGCACTTTTGAGGACAAGTGGCTCTACTATGGCGCGACGCGAACGCCATGTCGAAAAGAAAAACCGTAAAAAGAAATAATCGCACTATTCATCATCTTCTTCAATACTTCGTGAAGAACTGCTCATTGCATTGATCGTCTTCAATTGCTTGGCCAAACTCCTCTAATGCTCTTGCTTTGCTGCCCATTCCTACCTAGACCTCCATCGGTTCTTTCCCACCATCCACGAGTTTCATAATTTTTAGCAAATGTTTACTTAAGTGCCATAATTTTCAATCGATCACTTAGGTGCAAAATTTTTTTAAGAACATGCACTCAAGTGCCAAAATTTTGACATGGCATAGCATTTGTGGTGAACATTTTCTAAAAGTTATGCCACTCAAGTGATTGATTAGAATGTTATATGACACTTAATTGAACGGGAAAAAAAAAGTTATGATACTCAAGTAGGTGTAGAACAAAAATTATGTCACTCTAGTGATTGAAAAAATATTATAACATTCAAGAGAGCGCCGTCGAATGTTATAGTACTTATGGTGTTTTCATCCCTCATGTGTAAATAATATATTTAGAGTGTACGACAATTTTGCCTTAAATTGCACAATTTTTTAAATAATTTCACTCATTTAATAAAAGTTAATCTTATCTTTAATATTCTATATTTTGTTGCACCTGCTAATACATTAATCTACGTTGCGAAACAATCTAAATGGGTTTGCAATTTCTTAGATCGTATATGCAACTGGACCATTAGACATAATGTCATGGGTTCCTACCAATCTAAGAAAATGGATTACCTTTGATCCAATTGTGAGAAAGAGTGGAGCCACTAAGCACGGCTAATTGGCGTTCCACGCCCACCTCCTCGTCTCACCTCTTGCCCATGCACTCTCGGCCTCCGATGACGAGCCGATTGCTTGCCAGATCATCGACCTAATCGTCCTTCTGTCGGATTCCGGCGTCGGATCGGCATTGGCTGGTGAGGTCGCGGCTAGGGCTTTGGGCTTGCTGTGTTCTCGCGGGCTGGGGTGGAGTCGACGCCAGGTTTATGTGGTAAGCGCGACTTGGTGAATTTGATGTCGTTACTGTTCGGGTTCTTTTGGCTTGTGATGAGAAAACGACGAAAAGGGATGTTGATTGTCCAACTCAGTTCTGATTCACAAAATTTTGGTTTGTTCTTTTCTCATGAGACCATTCACTTGTTTTCCTACTCGCATCTCTCTCCTCTCCGTTTCCTCTGTGTTTGTGTGTGAACGCGTGGGCGGCGTAAGTGTTTGAAATTTGATTCCTTCTGTCCGCGATGAACTCATTTTGCTCCTTTTCCGAAAGATAAGGTGGTTTCAATTAAGGAGTTGTGCATTGGGCGATAGAATTTCACATAAAAAAATTGTCCGTACAAGTTCTTTAGTTTGAAGTTGAGATAATCTAGTAGCTGTTTAAGTTGAAGCTTGTGATCTGATGCAGTGATTCAATTAAAGTCTTATGAATTTGACATGGGCCTTGAATCTTTGCAGGCTGACTGGCCAAATTGTATGCCTAGTAGTGATGCTATCTGCTTTCGCGTCCTGATGCTTGTCCTTCTTGCCTGAAATTAGGGAATGGTTTGACCTTGGCTTTGCATGTGCCTGTCTTTTAAAGGAAACCGAGTCCATATGACTTTGTTGATGGGGTGATTTTAGGTACTAACAGTCCAATTCGTGTTACTCCAAATTGCTGTCTGACATGATGTCTTTGGTGTTTGTTTTATCTATTCCTTGGCGCAATGCGGTCTGGTGCTTTGATCTGTCCTTCTTGGGAGCTCTGAATACGATAATTGCTTTCTTACTGTTCTAGTATCTTCATGTAAGAATGTGGTGTTGCCATACACACTTCGCTAGACAGTGTGGTCTTTTTATATTCCAATTAGTGCAGATCCTGTAAGCATTAGAGCAATGTTACACGGATGGGTCTCTCTCTCTCTCTCTCTCTGCTCCTCCGACATCCGTTTCCTCTGTTTCAAGCCTATATGGAGGGATGACACATCCGAGAACAATCTGAGAAGATTACTGTAACTTATCTTTAGGTGCAAGAACGGTTTTTGCTTCTTTGTTCTACTGCCTAGTCATAAATGTTATTGCTGACACTGATGGCTCACTTTTATTTTGTCACACTAGAATTTGTTTTTCCTGAATTTTATAAGCTTTTCTGTCCATGCTTTTGCTGGATCTGTAGTTTTCCTTTTCTTGCCCTCAAGCGTGTTTATGCAAATATTTATGCCTGTTATAATGCATTCTAGGAATTAGCTTAACAAAAGACCAGCGGTCAGCTTTGAGGTGTGGTCTCCCTACAATAGAGGAAGCTAGTTAAAAAAGATGCTCGTGTAAAAAATTCTGGACAGAGATGGATGAATGATGGAATACATTTGCAGTCGCAACATATTGAGTTCTCGGTCAGATGATCTCTTCTGCAAGTACCCACAAGAAAGTCACAGTGCAAAAGATCTGGGGGAACGGCTGAGGCTAGTTTATCTTTATGAAGAATTTGGGACTAAGAGATTGCAAGTGAAAAGGTATATAGAATTTGAGATGGTTGATGGTAAATCAGTCATTGAGCAAGTCCAAGTTGAACAGCATGGCGGATTCAATTGTGGCTGCTGGAATTTCCGTAGATGAGAATTTCCATGTCAGTGGGAGATTGATTGTCCCCCAACAATAGAACATTTTCTTTGACAACTCTATTCTGTAAATGTATACCGAAGAAGGATCCGTTCATCCACTTGATGTGCATTGTGTGACAAATCTGAATCTGTGGAGGACCTTATTCTCATGTGTGATTGAAGTAGAGCTGTCTCGTTTAGTTATTGTATTGAGAGTCATTGAAAATTGTGAATTGAGCCTTCTCTGAATTCATTTAAGAGTGTTTATGATATATATTCCCTGATGCCAAACGTCTCCTTTGTCTGGTATTAATTTAAGGTGCATTATCTGTTTGATTGTGCTTGAAAACAGGGAGTGATTGATGCATCCGGTGTAATCAAGCTCGTATTATCTAACCTAAATTCCTCACTGTTTATGTACAATAAGTCACCAACTAATTTCACATTACTAACTCTTATTTGAATTAGCCACCAAAGTTTGTTCTTTTAAATTACTAACTTTTCTTAGAAAATTTCTCTTATTATTTATCAAATTTATTGCCTGACCCTTCAAAAAAAAATTAAAAAAAAATGGACCCGACCCGAACCGAGCCGACCTGATCGACCCATTTTGTTTTGTTTAGGTCATTTTCCGTTCGGGCCAGTGTCGGGGTGGGCAACAAAAACCCCTACCCTACCATACCCATTAACACTTCTTACCACTATCACGGGAAAGTATGCGGTGATAGAGCCCTACCTCTCTCCTTCTTGCCATTGATATGCAGTAGGATCTGGACCGGTGGTCAACCTCTTCTCCTCCTCCTGGTCTGAATCGGGAACAGAAATTTTAATCCTTGTAACTTATCGTTCAAGCGATATGAAGCCATGAAAGTATGGAGTACTCCTCAGTAGGGAGCAACTTAAAACAGTTTCTAAAACTTGAGAATTAATGCGGACATGAAGGTGCAAACATTTGAAAATTTCTTGTGTGTTTGAGTGACTCGAGTGTGATTTGTAATTTCCAAATATCGCTAGATCTGCAGTGGAATTCGTTGCTGCTCTCCCCGTGAACGTAGGTCTCTACGACCGAGCTACGTATATCCGGTGTTCGATTTATTTTAGTTATTCTATACATAGTTGAAGCAAATGTGCAAAAACCTTGTCCATATTGGACAATATTATTATAATGCCTTGTTGTTGCGCTTGAGGACAGATCCCGTTTCGCGCAACATTAAATACAATCGCTATTTCCATGTACCGTACGGTTTATCCATCTAAATCAAGCCCTCGAATGAGTCCTTTGGGGCAAAAAATTTAGTTGTCAACATCCCCCCATAAATTTTGTTAATGGCACAAAAACGAGTGAGCCGCCTGCTGCAAGCTCAAAACATTACAGTTAAAGAAGCCACCAGTTATGACACAAGACTTTGTACCCACCCGATGCAATCCGAATAGCAACAGCAGAGACATTAAGTCATCTTCCCTGCATAGACCTTTTGATTTTTGAGACAATTAGATTAATACTGCCCTAAGGATATATATTATATTAGATGAAGCATTGGCATCATTAAATTTCACAGAGCAACTTGGAAGACCCATGGCCATTCAACAAGAATCCACATCATTTTGGATTAACGCACTCTGCATCACAAATCAAAAGGAAGGAGAGGAGAAGGGAACGTTACTCAACCATGTCGGTAACATGATGAGAAACCTGTTTTCGAAAGTGATTCTGAATTTCAATTGAAGGTGCAGACATTTGAAAATTTCTAGTAGAGATGGAAAATGGGGAAAAGCAAACGGCATTGAAATCGAAATCACCACGTTCGCTTCTTCTAGAATCACTTCCTCAGCAAGTTGTGACCGATTAATAGGTCAGTACGAGTGGATTCCATACTCTCGCCATAGTTAAGACAATCTTCTCTTCTTTGTCAAAGTTGATCTGCTTTCCTCTGCATCTGTCACGACCGGAACCCTATGAACCGTCGACATCCCACCTGGCCGCGCCGCGCATCTGTTCTCCGGGATCCTCGGGCCAACAAAATTAAGAAACACATGCGGAAGCAACGACAACCCCCGTACAGAAAGCCAACAAAATTACGATAATTTGGGATGGTACCAACACATATATGTACATATATACATAGTTGTTACAAACTGTCAAACCTAGGGCTTCAGGGGGGCACTGTACAAGCCCGTGACCACTTATAACAAAAAGGCACGTGGTCAAAGCCCGCTACACAACCAAAATACAACGCGCCATATAAAAAAAAAACTATGAGACCAACTATCTAATCCTCGTCCTCGTCCTCGCTACTCAGTACAATTCCATATCGGGCTGCCAGCTCGGCCTCATTTAACTCTGGAGACTGTTCGGCGTCCGAAGGCTCCACAACTTCACCATCTGCTTCTACGGGTACCACGGCTACGGGGTCGGGCGCCAAAACTTCGGGTGCAGCATCGGGGTTCACCACCTCTCCATCTGGGGGTGCAGCATTCACAGGATCATACTCCCCGACTCCATTAAAGGGAACATCAAAACCTCTCAATGGTCCCACGGTCAAGTCCCCGTGGCAATAGGTCCATGCCACATAAGTCCGAGGCTTCCAGTATAGCTCTCTGATATCTACCCAAACCGTAGTTGCATATCTATAATAAACTTGATTCTCCCCGACAGGATACTCTGTCACTTGCGTATCCATGTCGTAGGGAATCCCGAACTCCGGGGCGAGAACACTCACGGCCAAGGCGGAGGGTCCGAAAAACAACGAACCCATGACGGGTGAGATAAAATCTCAGTAGGAAAATCTCTAACCCTAGATTAGGTCGCTAGTGCCTCCAGACACATTTTCATTTTAAAATTTCCGACAATCCCTCTTCCTTACCCAAAAATTCACAATTAAAATCTAGAAAATTCCATTCTTTCTCCGAAAATTCTCACACCTTCTCAAATATTCTACGTTACTCCCGTCTTGGCGTTCCACGCCTCGGTCCGACAATAAAATATTCTACGTGCTCCAGGGCCTGCGTTTAACGCATCAGGCCATAATATAAATGTCCACATTACTCCAAAATTTCACGTTACTCCGAAAATATTCCACGGCACTCCAAAAATATTCCACGTTGCTCCAGAATATTCCACGTTACTTCGGAAATATTCCACGTTGCTTCAGAATATTCCACGTTACTGCGGAAATATTTCACGTTACTCCAGAATATTCCACGTTACTCCAAAATATTCCACGTTGCTCCAAAAATTATTCCACGTTCCTCCGGACTATTCCACGTTACTCCAAAAATATTCCACGTCAATCCAGAATATTCCACGTCACTCCACCGCCATCAAATAAGTTCATAACATTGAGCCTCGGACCTTTATGGAACACGGCTCTATATATATATCAGGATCTCGGACACATAGGAATACGACCCACAGATTTCGGTCTTGGACACATAGGAACATGACCGGATCAAGTCTCGGACAATTAGTCGAACACGACTCACTTTGGTCTCGGAAGACTTAATTGAACACGACTTTCTTGCTTTCTCGGTGTCGGACAATCGGACGAATACGACTCACTTTGGCCTCAGACGACTTGATTGAATACGACCCTCACATTTCCTCGGTCTCGGACAATCAGACGAATACGGCTCACTTTGGCCTCAGACGACTTGATTGAATACGACCCTCACATTTCCTCGGTCTCGGACAATCGGACGAATACGGCTCACTTTGGCCTCGAACGACTTGATTGAATACGACATTCTCATTTTCTTAGAATAGTTCGGTACCACGTGATTCATTCACGTTAGAGAATTAATAATTCGGGATCACCCGATTAATTCACACTAATCCAAATATTAATTCAGACTACCCAATCAATTAATACTACCATAGTATCCAATCCACGTCATGCGACCATATTACGCTAACGTAGTAATTTATAAATCACGCGCCACTAAAATTATACTAACGTGGAAATTTATCACGGCCGAACAATAATAATTTTCTAACATATAATTAATTCACGACCATAGTACTATACTATAATAATGTCACATTTAATTAGCACCGTGGCATAACAACTTTATGTCACATAAAAGTAACCCTAGTTAATATATTAACTAACCATGGTTCAAAAACTAACTAGAGTCAAATACTAACCTAACCATAATTAAACAATAGCATAAAGTAACTCTAGTTAGGGCATAAAGTAACCATAGTTAAACTTTGACCACTATTATCTTCTTGACTTTACTATTCATGCAAGAACAAGCTTTCTCTCTTCTCCTCCATGGAATTTTCGGCCAACCCCTCCTCAAGCTTAAATCCAACAATTTTCTTCATCAAAAATTCACAATTTCATGGTCTTTTAGCAACATAACTACCTAATTTAGGTTTAGAAACAATCTTACCTCAAAAACTCGCAAAACGTCCGTTGAACGGTTGAGGAAAAGATCGAACCAAGCGGCGGTTCCGGCGATCTTTGCACGGCCGGCGATTTGTCGACGATCTAGGAACCTCAAGCTAGCCAAAGCGACTCTAGGGAGAGCTCGAAGAATTTTCGGCAATGGAGGGTGAGAGAGAGGGTGTTCGGCCAAGTGAGGGAGAGGGAGAGAGAGAGTGAGGTAGAGAGAAAGTGAGCTATAGAGAGAGAGGGTTCTTGGATAATGAAGAAGAAGAAGGCCAATATAATAATTACTATAGGTTAATAATAATTAATTATGCCCACAAAATCAAGAGAAAGAAAAAAAATAATTATCTCCCCTCATTGACTAGTCAATCTCGGCCAAAAGGGGAAATGACCAAAATACCCTTCGTTCCAAGTGAAAAATGGGGTATTTTTCAAGGGCAAATGGGTCCTTTCCCATACACAGTCCAAATCTACTTTTCCCGAACCTCTTTGGGGCGATCCGCGAAAGAATTTCACACGGGATGAGGAAACGTCCAAAATTTTATTTATTGAAACCCCCGAAGGTCCGACGTCAAATTCTGAAGCTCGATTCGCGATCAATCTCGATCAATAGAATTTTCAGCGTATCTCAAACTAACGGGCGGCTTTTAGGAGTTACGCGTATCGACCCGTGATTAAAATCACGTTTAAGAATTACTCGAGCCATGGCGACCTTGGTTGTCATTCAATTGCGAGGGTCAATCACTAGTCCCGATGGTCGCGATCGTTAGAAAATAATTCGGGGACGTTCGGAACCCACACGAGGTCAAACGGAATCACTCGTGATCCAAGCGTAGGGTATTACCCAAATCATTCCTTTATTATTCTAGGATTGGCCTATATTGATCCAAAATATTCCCTCGACAATTTTCATGGCCAAAGAGTAGGTCCAGGACCAAGTTCTTAGGTCCACGTACTTAATTTTCCTAGGTAGTCATTCTCATTTGGTTAGTCTGCTCGAGAGGGATCAATTCCGAGTGAGATTCGACTGAAATACATCGATGAGACTTTTCATTTATTCAAGGCTTCAAAACGAGCCGGATTACGGGATATCACAGCATCTGTTTCGCTTCAACTATATTCATCTTGATTCTTGACCCCCTTGCGGAATAATTCACAACACGAAGACAAGTCGACGTCAAAGTAGTTGGACGAGTGACTCGACAAATCTGGGAGTTTTTGTAGGGATTTGCAACCATTTGCTAATAGGATACGCATATTTGATGGAAGCCGAGGAATCTCTTGTAGTTGCTGGCATTTCTCCACTTCCAACCAATCTAAAGCATGGTATTTGTTGATGGATTTTGGTAGATGAGTAAACTTGTTTTCCGAAAGACGTAGCACCCTCAATTTGGGAAAACTGGAAGAGCTCTCAAGGAAGTCTACTTCTGATAGATTGCAGCCATTGAGTCCTAGCGTCTCTAGATTTGGAAATCCTAAATGGCCATCGGGGTCGGTTGACTCCTCCAAGTTCTTTGGGAACGTGACGAAATTCGAGCAGCCTCCAAGACTTAAAAACTGGAGATTGTGCAACTTATAAATACTCGACGGAAGCCTTGCAAGGTTTTTGCAATTTTCTAAATGCATCAACTTCACAGAAACAAGATTTTCAATTGATTTCGGGAGTTCTTTAATAGCTGTCCTTTGCAGATCAAGTGTTTCTAGATGTTCCATCTTTCCTAGAATATCGGGGAACTCCTCAAGTTTAGAGCAACCCACGAGACCAAGGGTTTGAAGAGATTTTGTCTTGAGTTTGTTGGGAAAGATACTAAGATTGGAGCACAATACTAGCGACAAAAATTTTAACTTGTCAAGATACCCGACGGATTGGTGAACCTCCACCAAGCTTTTGCACCCATCAAGATTCAATCTCTCCGGATTTGGAACCGATGATAGGTCCGGAACACTAGCCAGGGACTCACATCCACCGCAATTTATGGACGTCAAATTTTTAGAATTCCGCAAAAACATACCGGTGTAGTCATTAAGTTCTGCATGTAGTTATAGATATAAAAGGGAAAGCCAATCATCACAAGGGCTTACCATAATTTTGCCTCCTAATTGTTTGATATGACTTCGCGGGACATCAATTACAACAAGTTTCTTTGGACCAGAGCCAAATTCTAGATCCGGTGCATTGGGCCATTTAAGCCGACTTAGTTCGTTAGGGAGACGTACGGGTCCTTCTGAAGAGATATGCACTTTAGACAAAATGAGAATTCTCAACCTTTTCATGTTTGTGAAAGCATGAGGACTAATAGTTATCTCTTCTGCTTTGGGTGAGTCCAATACTATGGCCTTCACCGCATTCGTTCCCTATCCATAACAAAGCAAATTCAATGGTCACAGAAAATTTCCATTGAGATTTTCAGATTAGTGTAATATGAAAAATGAGATGTAGCAACATTGACATAAACAAATTTTACCGTATCTCCACATAGAATGTCCAGAACATCTTTAAAAATCCATAATCTGCTGCGCTGCCCAGGATCATTGGGGCATTCTTGATTAACAATATCCTTACCCATCAACCGAATTAAATCATGCATTTGCAGGGTCCCATGGTCATTTGTTATCAAGGACCGCTCGATGAGAACTTCTATTTCTATAGTTGATTCAAAGCCGCAGCTGTCAAGGACTTCCTTGATGTATTCTATTCCTTTCCCCTTAAAGAGGCAAGCAATATCGAGGAAAATCTCCTTCGTATTGGGGTCCAATCCATCGAAGCTTATCTTGAGAACTCTATTGATGTCCTGGTGGGGACTTTCGGAGAGCTTGCGCAGTGCACTTTCCCATGCAAGTTCCTCTCTTCCACATAAGAATGAGCCCAACACTCGGAGAGCTAACGGAAGGCCGTTCGCGTAATGCACTGCTCTATCTATGAGATCCCTTCTTATCTCAACTTTCTTGCTATTTTTGAAGGCATACCGACCAAAAAGGTCCCGTGTTTCATTACCATATAAAGTTTCAACTTCATAAACACAATTTACGCCATGAGAAGTCAGCAAATGTTTATCTCTTGATGTAACAATAATTCTACTTCCTTTGCCAAACCAATGGCCTTCTCCAGCTAACGCATTCGGTTGATCCAACCGGTCCACATCATCAAGAACCGGAAGAACCTTCTTGCAACCAAGTCTTTCCCGTATCAAAGGAATTCCTCCATCCACATTATATACCGTCCGGTTTCCACGAGGAAAGATCTGTGAAAGAAGTTCCTGTTGCAAAGAAACTAGACCATTTCTTTTGTTCGAAGTTTCTCTTACTTGCTTCAAAAAACAGGTACCTTGAAAATCTTTCTCAATATAATTATATAGGGCTTTAGCAATTGTGGTCTTCCCTATGCCTCCAGGACCCCATAGACCTACCATGAGAACATCATCATCACCCGTCTCTTTTGCTGACAATGATAGCACTTGCTGAACTCGGAAATCTATTCCGACCGGATACGGAGCGACTTCTAAGTGTGCACGCTGTAGATGAATTGATAGTTCATTTCCGATACGTTTAACGAAATCCGCTTCATCTCTGATAAGCACTCAAAAGAAAGAGAAATATGTTTTAGCATGTCAAAGCCATGGCAGGACATCGACCTCTAACGTCATAACGAAAATATTACAAGAGGATAAGCTAATAATGAGATGAAAAGAACTACCACATTCGGGTGAACCTGCGGCTAGATCTGTAAAAGGAAAATTGCGAAGAACCTGCGCCTCAAGACAACAATAACTCGAGTACTATGAACCTCACTTTTTTATCTAAGACAAAATTTCCCATTATCTACGACAGCAAGACAGCAAGAATCGAATTCAAAGAATCTGCTGGCTTGAAGTTTTGGTTATTCGATTTTTGTGTCTACTGCCAAGTGTGTCTCCGCTTCGTGTCTTCAATCAAGAGACCGGTTTGGCAATATCCGTGTCTTTTCTATTCTCGGGCAATTAAGTTAATTATAGCATCTGTAATTAGTTTCTAAAATCAACATTTAGGGGCATGAAAGATGTTGATGTCTCGAATTTTTGGCAAGAGCAAATATGTGCAAATAGGTTTGTGAAAAGTTTGGAACCCGAAGGATCAGTTAGACATTACAAGGCTTTCGTGTCGGGATTAGAGGTGCATGGTCTCTAGACCAGGCCAGATTGCCAACCACTGGCCTGTAATGGCTACTGGCCTCGCACCCAGCCAGACAAGGCCGGAGACGACAAAAAAAAAAACGAAATAAAAAGAAGGCATGAGAATGAGACCAGTTAAAAGGGATATATTGAGTTCATCAAAAGGAAAAAAAACATGCTTACCCATTATGGAATTCCCACCCAGACAAGCTACCAGCATCGAAGAGAGCCTTCTCCCATCTCTTCACTTTCTCCGAACCCTTTCTGAACTTTGACTCATGCTTATCCAAGGCTTTTCTATAACTCTTTCTTGGTGTTCTCACTTCTCTGGGTTCCACTTTGTAAAACAGGGGAAAGACCTTAAGATCTCTTTGCTCCTTGCACTCCATAATTTTGGCTAACTCTTCCAAGCACCATGGCGAGGAAGCGTAGTCCTTGGTGAAAACGATGACCGCAATGCGCGATTCCTCGATCGCTTTCATAAGCGCCGGGGATATTTGTTCTCCTTTCCTGAGCTCCTCGCTGTCCAAAAAAGTGTGTATTCCTCTTTGATCGAGACCGGCATAGAAATGACTGAGAAAGCTGTCACGGACATCCGGGCCTCTGAAGCTCAGGAACACATGGTAATACCTTTTCAGATTTGAAGAAGAAGAAGAAGAAGAAGCCATCGAAAGAGCTAATGGTTGATGTGCCTCCACAGAATGTTTACTGTCTGATGGGGGTTCCCGACTCCAGCTCTCATGTACTTATTTATTTGTTCTTGGACTTAAAGACTTTCTGGAATCACGTGGGCCATTTGGTGGATGCCAGCTCACTTCCCTTTTCCTTTAATTACTTTTTGGCCCTTTTCCTGTTTCTCTCTTTCGCGGGTAAACTTGGATTTTTCCTGGAAATTTCGGTATAGCTGGAATGGTGGTGATTTCGTTGGGATGAGTTTTGTTGCGATGCGAATACCAAGTATATGTGGCGCCCTAATATTCAAAACATTGCGATAAAGGTAAAGACCGACGATAGCATCTTCTCGATAGGTTTAGGACTAAGAGGAAATGTTTCTATGACCGTACCATTAGAGATCGTATAATCTCAATCGTAGATTCACACATCATAAATGCATGTTTGGCATAAAGCACTCATCGATTAAAAATTGTGCAGTTAGAAATAACTTATGGTACCGTCGGACGGTTAAGGTAGTAGCTCACGGGACTAAATTGACACAATTAAAAAGTTTATGACTAAATTGGTACCAATACTATTTTTGGCTTTTCTAACGCTTTCTGAATATCTAGAGCGCCTAATATTTATAAAATTACAAAAAGAAAAAAGAAAAAAAGGAAAAGACCAACGATAGCATCTTTTGGATACTGTAGTGTGTTTGTTGGATAAAAGCAAGTGTTGATTCTTTCGTTATTGGTAAAATTATTACCTCAGTAAACCAATTCCTATAACTTCCGCAACTTCATATTTCATTTCATGTCTCGCAATGTCAATGGCCAAATTAAAGACCCCAGCAGCGCGACCCCCCTCACACAAGAAGAAGGTTCCATATGATTTCTAATGGCTAATAATCAACACTAAAATTATATGGAGTTTTTCTAGCATCCACTAGTTCATGGATTACTGCTCGCCGTTGGTCGATGTAATAAGTATCCGAAATACTTGCTCGCCATTGGTAATTGCTGCATTCATCTATAAAAAATTATCTACGTCAGCATCGACGGATCAAAGTTGATCGAAATAACTGAATTAACACGAATCTAATAAATTTAAAATTGGATTAGCATAATTTCAATAAGTTTAAAAAAAATTCGAATAATTTTTCTTTCATTTATTGTCCTTGGATTCTTTATCGATCACGTGATGTCTGTTGTCGTTTGTGGAATTTGCGTTCCATCTTCTGTCATTTCATACCCAGCGGACTCCCAACTTTTTCCAAAAACCTAGTGAATATCCGTGGGCCCATTCCTCCGTTATTTGTGCACCTCTTCCACTTCTGTCAATTGCGTAGTAGCTTCGCATCACTCGTCCAGGAAAGAGCCAACCCTAAAACGCGTGAAGGAGGAGGCGGACCCCTAGAAGCAAATGAACGAAGAGGGGACTTTGACTTGTTCATGCACCCATGGCCGGTTAAATGAAAAAGGTTAATTATGCCCATATGTGTACATACGTGTTTTGGACAAGAGCCAAAATCCAGATCCGGGGCATTGTGCCATTCAAGGCATCTTAGTTCGTAAGGGAGATGTATAGGGTCATGTGAAGAGATACGAACTCCAAGCAAAATGAGCATTCTCAACCTTTTCATGGTCGTAAAAGCAAGAGGGCTAATAATTATCTCTTCTGGATCGGGCGAGTCCAATACTATGGCCTTTACTTCATTTGTTTCCTATCCATAAGAAAGCAAATTGAGCGGTCACAAAAAACTTCCATAACCGTTAAAATTAGAGTAAAACAAAAAACTGAGCTATAGAAACAGTGGCATAAGTAAAATTTACCGTTTCTCCACGTAGAATGTCTCGAACATCGTCAACAAGCCATAATCTACTGCGCTTCTCTGGATCATGGGGGAATTCCTAAATAACAATATCCTTACCCATCAACTGAATTAAATCATGCATTTGCAGGTACCCATTCTCATTTGTTATCAAGGACCGCTCGATGAGAACTTCTATTTCTATAGTTGATTCAAAACCGCAGCTGTCAACGACTTCCTTGATGTATTCTATTCTTTTCCCCTTAAAGAAGCAAGCAATATCGAGGAAAATCTCCTTTGCATTGCGGTCCAATCCATCGACACTTATCTTGAGAACTCCATTGATGTCCTGGTGGGGACTTTTGGCGAACTCGCGCAGTGCACTTTCCCATGCAGGTTCCTCTCTTCCACATAAGAATGAGCCAAACATTCGGAGGGCTAACGGAAGACCATTCGCGTAATGCACTGCTCTATCTATGAGATCCCTTCTTATCTCGACTTTCTTGCTATTTTTGAAGGCATACTGACCAAAAAGGTCCCATGCTTCATCATCATATAAAGTTTTAACTTTATAAACACAATTTATGCCATGAGAAGTCAGCAAATGTTTATCTCTTGATGTAACAATAATTCTACTTCCTTGGCCAAACCAATGGAATCCTCCAGCTAACGCATCCAGATGTTCGAACTGGTCCACATCATCAAGAACCAGAAGAACTTTCTTGCAACAAAGTCTTTCCTGTATCAAAGTAATTCCTCCGGCCACATTATATACCGTCATATTTTCACGAGGAAAGATCTGTGATAGAAGTTCCCGTTGCAAAGAAACTAGACCATTTCTTTCGTTCGAAGTTTCTTTTGCTCGCTCCAAAAAACAGGTATCCTCAAAACCTTTCTCAATATAATAATTATATAGGGCTTTAGCAGTTGTGGTCTTCCCTATGCCTCCAGGACCCCATAGACCTACCATGCGAACACCATCATCAGCCGTCTCATTTTCTAACAATGATATCACTTCCTGAACTCGGGAATCTATTCCGACCAGATGCGGAGCGACATGTAAATGTTTAAGCTGTAGATGATTTGATAGTTCTTTTCTGATGCATCGTATGAGCTCCGCTTCATCTCTAATAAGCACTCAAAAGAAAGAGAAATATGTTTTTAACATGTCAAAGCCGTGGCAGGAATTCGACCTCCAACGTCATAAGGAAAATCTTACAAGAGGATAAGCTAATAATGAGATGAAAAGAAATGCCACATTTGGGTGGACGTGCGCCTAGATCTGTACAAGGAAAATTGTGAAGAACCTGCGCCGCAAGACAAAGATAACTCGAGGACTATGAACCACACTTTTTTATCTACGACAGCAAAAATGTCTCATTATCTACGACAGCAAGATTGAGTCTAGTTAAAAGAGATATTATAGCGTTTATCAAAACGAAAAACATGCTTACCCCTCATGGAATTCCCGCCCAGACAAGTTACCAGCATCGCAGAGAGCCTTCTCCCATCTCTTCACTTCCTGCGAATCCTTCCCAAATTTTGACTCATGTTCGGCCATAGCTGTTTTATAAATCCCTCTTGGTGTTCTCACTTCTCTGGGTTCAACTTTGTAAAACACGGGAAAGACCTTAAGGTCTCTTTGCTCCTTGCACTCCATAATTCTGGCCAACTCTTCCAAGCACCACCATGAGGCAGCATAGTTCTTGGAGAAAACGTTTATTGCGACGCGCGATTGCTCGATCGCTTCCATAAGTGCCGGCGATATTTGCTCTCCTATCCTAAGCTCTTCGCTATCCCTGAAAGTGTGTATTCCTGTTTCGACTAAACTGGCATAGAGATGACTGACGAAGCAGTAACGGACGTCCGAGCCTCTGAAGCTCAGGAACACATGGTAATTTCTTTTCAGATTCGAAGAAGAAGAAGAAGAAGAAGAAGCCATCGAAAGAGCTGATGGTTGATGTGCTTGCTTTCGCAGGATGTTTACTATCTGAATGAGTGGGTTCCCGACTCCACCTCTCATGTACGTATTTATTTGTTCTTGGACTTAAAGAATTTCTGGAATCACGTCGGCCATTTGGTGTATGCCAGCTCACTTCCCTTTTGCTTTAATTACTTTTTGTCCCTTTTCCTGTTTCTCTCTTTCGCCGGTACACTTGGATTTTTCCTGGAAATTTCGGTATAGGTGGAATGGTGGTGCTTTTGTTGGGATGAGTTTTGTTGCGATGCAAAAAATGTAAAGACCGACAATAGCATCTTCTCTATAGGTTTTGGACTAAAAGGAAATATTTCTCGGACAGTACTATCAGAGGTTATACAATCTCAACCGTAAATCAACACATCGTAATCGCATATTTGGGATAAAGCACTCATTGATTGAAAAATCGTGTGGTTAGAAATTACCGACGGCATTGTCGGACGGTTAGGATAGCGACTCACAAGACTAAATTAACACAATTAAAAAGCTTAGGATTAAATTGGTACGAATACTATTTATGACTTTTCTAACGCTTTATGAATATCTATAGTGCCTAATATCTATAAAATTGCAAAAAAAAAAAAAAGGAAAAGACCAACGATAGCATCTTTTGGATACTATAGTATGTTTGTTGGATAAAAACAAGTGTTGATCCTTTCGTTATTGGTAAAATTATTACCTCAGTAAACCAATTCCTATAATTTCCGCAACTTCATATTTCATTCCGTGTCTTGCAATGTCAATGGCCAAATTAAGGTCCACAGCAGCGCGACCCCCCTCACACAAGAAGTAGATTCCATATGATTTCTAATGTGCTAATAATCAACACTAAAATTATATGGAGTTTTTCTAGCATCCACTAGCTCATGGATTATTGCTCGTCGTTAGTCGATGTAATAAGTATTTGAAATACTTGCTCACCATTGGTCAAATGCTGCATTCATCTATTAAAAATTATCCGTGTCAATGCTGGACGGTCAAAGTTGATAGAAAGGATTGAATTAATACGAATCCAATAAATTCAAAATTGAATTAGCATAATTTCAATAAATTTAAGATTTTTTTTTCAGATAATTTTTCTTTCATTTATCGTCCTTGGATTCTTTATCGATCACGTGATGTTTGTACGCGTCTGTGGAATTTGCGTTCCGTCTAGGAAAGAGCCGACCCTAAAACGCGACCTCCTAGAAGCAAATGAACGAAGAGGGGACTTTGACTTGTTCATGCACCATGGCCGGTTAAATGAAAAAGGTTAATTATGCCCATACGTGTACATACGTGGGTCCATTCCTCCATCATTTGGGGACCTCTTCCACTTTTATGTGGGGGCTACCGACAATTGCGGAGCAGCAGGTGGCTCGCGAAAGCAAGACGCTGAAGGGTTTAACTCATCAAATAAAAAAATGCTAAACGATTCGATTGATCTCATCGATAATTTAAGAGCTCGATTTTTCAATGATTAACACTGTCAAGAATTGACCCTAAAACGCGTGAAGGATTTGGTGGATCTCCGGAAGTAAGTGAACAGAGAGGGGAGCTTCATAAGTCAATGATCTCCTTTTGATCTTTTAAATGCGCATCTCCGGCATTCTTTCTTTCCATCGTCGGTGCCCATATTTTATTCCCCCTAATAGCAAAGCTTTGGATTCTTGCTATTATTTTTATTCCGAGGGTAGAATGGGCAACCAGCAGGTAATTGCTCCTCCGAGGACGAAATGACCCGGTCCGACGACGAGGGACGGAAAGCTTTGAACGGTGGAGCGACTTCGAGCGTGGTTGTGGTGTGGCGAGCCGGATCACTCGCGAAATAGGAGGAGAGTAAGTCCTGAAATTTCGTACGTGAAATTAGAATTAATTCGCAAAATGTGCCTATTGATGTAATGGCATCCTTTGGCATTGTAACTTCGGTTACATAAGTAAATTACCAAAAGAATGATAACTAAGCATCTTCCTTGAAAATGATTTTCATAAAAACTAAAAAGATATTTTCTCTTATCATGAAATTTTCAGTCTTTGAACTTTTACTTTTTATTTAATTTAGAAAAAAAATCATCAAAAATCCTAAACTATATCCATCATGTCACGTTTATCCTAAACTATTTTTGTGACGTGAAAAGCCTCGAGCTTGTATACGCGTGACACATTCACCCCGAATTTTTTCTCGCGACACTAAAAATCTCAAACTTATACCCATGTGACACATTTAACCTCATTTTATTTTCTTGTGACACCAAAAATCCAAAACGTGTAGGCATGTGATACATTGACCCTAAATTTTAAGATAAATATATGAGTTTAGAGTTTTTTGTCTTAATAAAAAAATTTAGAGTAAATATGTCGCCGGGTATAAGTATGGGTAAATGGGCCACGTGAGAACAAGTTTTGGGTTTTTCACGTCACAAAAAAAGATTTTGGATAAATATGTTACGATGGGCATAATTTAGGATTTTTGATGTATTTTTCCTTAATACGAAGCATGAATAAATGGTTAAAATTCTAAGAGCATCAAATTAAAAAAAAATTGTATTTTTTTTTCCTTTTAAGGATTTCGAAATAACATTTTTGTATTGGCAAGAAAATCATGAACAACTTTTTAAAATTTGCCTCTAATGGGCTTTCATTGCATTATTGAAAACTCATTGGACCATGCAGAATAAGTTGCTAATAATGACTTTAATAATGGAATCCCTTTGAAATGTTGTGTTGAACGACGTAATCGGTTTGAATTCAAGATTATCCAATCAAATCTTTATATTGAAATTCCATATCCGCTATGCAATTTATACAAATGTTAATATTTAACACAGTAATTCCAGCTAATGATTTATGGGCTTTTCAATTAAGTTTAATATTCTTCTGAAAATAATGTCCTTTTGGAAAGAAAGAATGTCGGGATGCGCATTGAAAAGATCAAAAGGAGATCATTTGTCTCCCATAAAAACAAAAATAAAAATAATGTCTTTACGACCCAACTACGTACATCCGGTGTTCAATTTATTTTTCTTGTTTGAAGCAAATATGCAAAAACCTAATCCATATTGGACAATATTAATAGAATGCCTCGTTGTTGAGCTTGAGGACAGATCCCCGTTTCGTGCAACATTAAATACAATCGCTATTTCCATGTACCGTACGGTTTATCCATCTAAATCAGGTCCTCGAATGAGTCCTTTGGGGCAAAAAATTTAGTTGTCGACATCCCCCTATAAATTTTGTTAATGGCACAAAAACGGGTGAGCAACCCGCTGCAAGCTCAAAACATTACGATTAAAGAAGCCACCAGTTATGACACGAGACTTTGTACCCACCCGATGCAATCCGAATAGCAACAGCAGAGACATCAAGTCATCTTCCCTGCATAGACCTTTTGATCTTTGAAACAATTACATTAATACTACCCTAAGGATATAGATTATATTAGATGCAGCAGAACTTACTTTCTCAAAATTTTAGGGTAGGAAGCATTGGCATCATTAATTTGACTAAGAGCGGTAAGAGAGGCCTATCCGATAAATTTCACAGAGCAACTTGGAAGACCCATGGCCATTCAACAAGAATCCACATCATTTTGGATTAACGCACTCTGCATCACAAATCAAAAGGAAGGAGAGGAGAAGGAAAAGTTACTCAACCATGTCGGTAACATGATGAGAAACCTGTTTTCGAAAGTGCTTCTGAATTTCAATTGAGGGTGCAGACATTTGAAAATTTCTAGTAGAGATGGAAAATGGGGAAAAGCAAACGGCATTGAAATCGAAATCACCACGTTCGCTTCTTCTAGAATCACTTCCTCAGCAAGTTGTGACCGATTCGAAAGGAACGTTTGGCAAGCCAACACACATAATAGGCCGGTGCGAGTGGATCCCATACTCTCGCCATAGTTAAGACAATCTTCTCTTCTTTGTCAAAGTTGATCCGCTTTCCTCCGCATCTCTTTCGCTTGGACTATATACATCCACGGTGTATATTGGGTCGCCTTCGTCTGAGTCTGTTTCCTCGGGAATCCAATTTGTTTCAATCGGGTGATGGTGTTGGAGCACAACCCCGCCATCATCCTCCTGTTTCTCGCATATTAGACGGAATCCACACTTTTTAAAGCTTCCTTCCCTATGTCCGAGGCAAACTCGGAATTGGCTCCATTCATCTCTCGAAGCCTCTCGTACTCCATACAGCTCATCGCGTGGGAAATATTGAAGCCACACAAAATTGGATTCCGGTGGACCAAAGTAAGACGTTTCCCGAAAGCCACACGTTTCTACAATCACCCTTTCGCCATTAACAAATATTTGGATCTCACCTACAGCAGAGACCTCTTTTCCTTCCTCCGGGCCGGGAGCAATACTGAGTGCTAGTCCTAAAAACTTGTCATACAAGTCCTTGGGAACCCAGAAACGCATGGACCCATCTTTACCGTGCAGAAAACATTCTGGAATCTCTCCTCCAGTTAGCATCATTTTCACACTACTCTTCTTCGGGAGGCCCTATCATGTCAAGCATTTAAAGTTAGTGAGAGAGAGAGAGAGAGAGAGAGAGAGAGAGAGAGAGAGAGAGAGAGAGAGAGAGAGAGAGAGAGAGAGAGAGAGAGAGAAAGAGAGAGAGAGTCTGACCTCGAGTAATGATACATCAGCCATCTTGACCCCCTTGTGGAATAATTCACCACATGAAGACAGGTCGACCTTAAGGTAGTCGGACGAGAGTCTCGACAAATCTGGGAGTTTTTGTAGGGATTTGCAACCATTTGCTTTTAGGATACGCATACTTGATGGAAGCCGAGGAATCTCTTGTAGTTGCTGGCATTTCTCCACATCCAACCAATCTAAAGCATGGTATTTGTTGATGGATGTTGGTAGATGAGTAAACTTGTTTTCTGAAAGATATAGGGTATGCAATCTGGGAAAACTGGAAGAGCTCTCAAGGAAGTCTACTTCTGATAGATTGCAGCCACCGAGTCCTAGCGTCTCTAGATTTGGAAATCCTAAATAGCCATCGGGGTCGTTTGACTCCTCCAAGTTCTTTGGGAACGTGACGAAAGTCGAGCAGCCTCCAAGATCTAAAAACTCGAGATTGTGCAACTTATAAATACTCGACGGAAGCCTCGCAAGGTTTTTACAATCACCTAAATCCATCCACTTCACAGAGACAAGATTTTCAATTGATGTCGGGAGTTCTCTAATAGCCGTCCCTTGCAATTCAAGTTTTTCTAGATGTTCCATCTTTCCTAGAATATCGGGGAACTCCTCAAGTTTAGAGCAACCCCGGAGACAAAAGGTTTGAAGAGATTTTGTCTTGAGTTTGTTGGGAAAGATACTAAGATTGTAGCACAATTCTAGCGACAAAAATTTTAACTTGTCAAGATACCCGACGGATTGGTGAACCTCCACCAAGCTTTTGCACCCATCAAGATTCAAGCTCTCCAGATTTGGAACCGATGATAGGTCCGGAACACTAGCCAGGGACTCACATCCACTGAAATTTATGGACGTCAAATTTTTAGAATTCTGAAAAAACATACCAGCATAGTCATTAAATTCTGCATGTAGTTATAGATATAAAAGGGAAAGCCAATCATCACAAGGCCGTACCATAATTTTGCCTCCTAATTGTTTGATATGACTTCGCGGGACATCAATTACAACAAGTTCCTTTGGACCAGAGCCAAATTCTAGATCCGGTGCATTGGGCCGGTTAAGCCATCTTAGCTCGTTATGGAGACGTACGGGACCTTCCCAAGAGATATGCACTTTAGACAAAATGAGAATTCTCAACCTTTTCATGTTTGTGAAAGCATGAGGACTAATAGTTATCTCTTACGCTTCGGGTGAGTCCAATACTATGGCCTTCACCGCATTCGTTCCCTATCCATAACAAAGCAAATTCAATGGTCACAGAAAATTTCCATTGAGATTTTCAGATTAGTGTAATATGAAAAATGAGATGTAGCAACATTGACATAAACAAATTTTACCGTATCTCCACATAGAATGTCCAGAACATCTTTAAAAATCCATAATCTGCTGCGCTGCCCAGGATCATTGGGGCATTCTTGATTAACAATATCCTTACCCATCAACTGAATTAAATCATGCATTTGCAAGGTCCCATGGTCATTTGTTATCAAGGACCGCTCGATGAGAACTTCTATTCCTATAGTTGTAGCAAAATCGCAGCTGTCAAGTACTTCCTTGATGTATTTTATTCCTTTCCCCTTAAAGAAGCAAGCAATATCGAGGAAAATCTCCCTTTCGTTGTTATCCAATCCATCGAAGCTTATCTTGAGAATTCGATTGATAGTTTGGTCGGGACTTCCGGAGAGTTTATCTAGTGTACTTTCCCATGCAGGCTCCTCTCTTCCACATAAGAACGAGCCCAACACTTCAAGGGCTAACGGCAGGCCGTTAGCATAACGCACCGCTCTATCTATGAGATCCCTTCTTATCTCAACTTTCTTGCTACTTCGAAAGGCATGCCGAACAAAAAGGTCTCGTGCTTCATTGTCATCTAAAGTTTCAACTTTATACACAAAATTTATGCCATGAGAAGTTAGCACATGTTTATCTCTTGATGTAATAATGATTCTACTTCCTTTGCCAAACCAACAGCCTTCTCCAGCTAACGCATTCAGTTGATCCAACTTGTCCACATCATCAAGAACCGGAAGAACCTTCTTGCAACAAAGTCTTTCCCCTATCAAACGAATTCCTCCGTCCGCAATATCTACCGTCAAGTTTCCACGAGGAAAGATCTGTGATAGAAGTTTTTGTTGCAAAGAAACTAGACCATTGCTTTTGTTCGAAGTTTCTCTTACTTGCTCCAAAAAACAGGTACCACGAAAATCTTTCTCAATATAATTATATAGGGCTTTAGCAATTGTGGTCTTCCCTATGCCTCCAGGTCCCCATAGACCTACCATGCGAACATCATCATCACCCGTCTCTTTTTCTGACAATGATATCACTTCCTGAACTTGGGAATCTATTCCGACCGGATACTTAGCGATATGTAATGGTGCACGCTGTAGATGAATTGATAGTTCCTTTACGATGCGTTTTATGAACTCCGCTTCATCTCTGATAAGCACTCAAAAGAAAGAGAAATATGTTTTAGCATGTCAAAGCCATGGCATGACATCGACCTCCAACGTCATAACGACAATATTACAAGAGGATAAGCTAATAATGAGATGAAAAGAAATGCCCCATTTGGGTGAATCTGCGGCTAGATCTGTAAAAGGAAAATTGCGAAGAACCTGCGCCTCAACCCAATGATAACTCGAGTATTATGAACCACACTTTTTTATCTAAGACAAAATTTCTCATTATCTGCGACAGCAAGACAGCAAGAATCGAATTCAAAGAATCTGCTGGCTTGAAGTTTTGGTTATTCGATTTTTGTGTCTACTGCCAAGTGTGTCTCCGCTTCGTGTCTTCAATCAAGAGACCGGTTTGGCAATATCCGTGTCTTTTCTATTCTCGGGCAATTAAGTTAATTATAGCATCTGTAATTAGTATCTAAAATCAACATTTAGGGGCATGAAAGATGTTGATGTCTCGAATTTTTGGCATGAGCAAATATGTGCAAATAGGTTTGTGAAAAGTTTGGAACCCGGAGGATCAGTTGGACAATACAAGGCTTTCGTGGCGGGATTAGAGGTGCCTCTTGCCTGGTCTCTAGACCAGGCCGGATTGCCAACCACCGGCCTGTAATGGCTACTGGCCTCGCACGCAGCCAGACAAGGCCGGAGACGATAAAAAAAATAACGAAATAAAAAGAAGGCATGAGAATGAGACCAGTTAAAAGGGATATATCGAGTTCATCAAAAGGAAAAAACATGCTTACCCCTTATGGAATTCCCACCCAGACAAGCTACCAGCATCGAAGAGAGCCTTCTCCCATCTCTTCACTTTCTCCGAACCCTTTCTGAACTTTGACTCATGCTTAGCCATGGCTTTTCGATAACTCTTTCTTGGTGTTCTCACTTCTCTGGGTTCCACTTTGTAAAACAGGGGAAAGACCTTAAGATCTCTTTGCTCCTTGCACTCCATAATTTTGGCTAACTCTTCCAAGCACCATGGCGAGGAAGCGTAGTTCTTGGTGAAAACGATGACCGCAATGCGCGATTCCTCGATCGCTTTCATAAGCGCCGGGGATATTTGTTCTCCTTTCCTGAGCTCCTCGCTGTCCACAAAAGTGTGTATTCCTCTTTGATCGAGACCGGCATAGAAATGACTGAGAAAGCTGTCACGGACATCCGGGCCTCTGAAGCTCAGGAACACATGGTAATACCTTTTCAGATTTGAAGAAGAAGAAGAAGAAGAAGCCATCGAAAGAGCTAATGGTTGATGTGCTTCCGCAGAATGTTTACCATCTGATCGATGTTCCCAACTCTAGCTCTCATGTACGTTTTATTCGTTCTCGGACTTAAAGACTTTCTGGAATCACGTGGGCCATTTGGTGGTGCCAGCTCACATCCCTTTTGCTTTGATTACTTTTTGACCCTTTTGCTGTTTCTCTCTTTCGCGGGTGAAATTGGATTTTTCCTGGAAATTTCGGTATAGATGGAATGGTGGTGATTTCGTTGGGATGAGTTTTGTTGCGAAGCGAATACCAAGTATCTGTGGCGCCCTAACATTCAAAACATTGCAAAAAAGGTAAAGATCGACGATAGCATCTTCTTGATAGGTTTAGGATTAAAAGGAAATATTTCTCCGACAGTACCATTAGAGACCGGACAATATCAACCGTAAATCCACACATCGTAATTACATGTTTGGGATAAAGTACTCATTGATTGAAAAATCGTGTGGTTAGAAATAATCGACGTACCGTCAGACGGTTAGGGTAGCAACTCATGGGACTAAATTGACGTAATTAAAAAGTTTAGAACTAAATTAGTACCAATACTATTTATGACTTTTCTAATACTTTTTGAATATCTATAGCACCTTATATTTATAAAATTACAAAAAGAAAAAAAAAAGGAAAAGACCAACGATAGCATCTTTTGGATACTATAGTGTGTTTGTTGGATAAAAACAAGTGTTGATCCTTTCGTTATTGGTAAAATTACTACCTTAGTAAACCAATTCCTATAATTTCCGCAACTTCATATTTCATTCCGTGTCTCGCAATGTTAATGGCCAAATTAAGGACCCCAGCAGCCCGACCCCACTCACACAAGAAGAACATTCCATATGATTTCTAATGGCTAATAATCAACACTAAAATTATATGGAGTTTTTCTAGCATCCATTCGCTCATGGATTACTGCTTGTCATTGGTCAAATGCTGCATTCGTCTATTAAAAATTATCCATGTCGGTGCTGGATAATCAAAGTTGATCAAAAGGATTGAATTAATACGAATCCAATAAATTCAAAATTGAATTAGCATAATTTCAATAAATTTAAGATTTTTTTTCAGATAATTTTTCTTTCATTTATCGTCCTTGGATTCTTTATGGATCACGTGATGTTTGTACGCGTATGTGGAATTTGCGTTCCTTCTTTTGTCATTTCGCACCCAGCGGACTCCCAACTTTTCCCAAAAACCTAATGAACATCCGTGGGCCCACTCCTCCGTTATTTGTGCACCTCTTCCACTTCTGTCAATTGCGTCGTAGCTTCGCATCCCTCGTCGAGGAAAGAGCCGACCCTAAAACGCGTGAAGGACGCTGAAGGATTTAACTCATCAAATAAAAAAAATGCTAAACGATTCGATTGATCTCATCGATGCTTTAAGAGCTCGATTTTTCAATGATTAACACTGTCAAGAATCGACCCTAAAACGCGTGAAGGATTTGGTGGATCTTCGGAAGTAAGTGAACAGAGAGGGGAGCTTCATAAGTCAATGATCTCCTTTTGATCTTTTAAATGCGCATCTCCGGCATTCTTTCTTTCCATCTTCGGTGCCCATATTTTATTCCCCCTAATAGCAAAGCTTTGGATTCTTGCTATTATTTTTATTCCGAGGGTAGAATGGGCAACCAGCAGGTAATTGCTCCTTCGAGGACGAACCGACCCGGTCCGACGAGGGACGGAAAGCTCTGAACGGTGGAGCGACTTCGAGCGTGCTTGCAGAGTGGCGAGCCGGATCACTCGCGAAATAGGAGGAGAGTAAGTCCCGAAATTTCGTACGTGAAATTAGAATTAATTCGCAAAATGTGCCTATTGATGTAATGGCATCCTTTGGCATTGTAACTTCGGTTACATAAGTAAATTACCAGAAGAATGATAACTAAGCATCTTCCTTGAAAATGATTTTCATAAAAACTAAAAAGATATTTTCTCTTATCATGAAATTTTCAGTCTTTGAACTTTTACTTTTTATTTAATTTAAAAAAAAATCACCAAAAATCCTAAACTATATCCATCATGTCACGTTTATCCTAAACTATTTTTGTGATGTGAAAAGCCTCAAGCTTGTATACGTGTGACACATTCACTCCGAATTTTTTCTCGCGACACTAAAAACCTCAAACTTATACCCATTTGACACATTTAACCTCATTTTATTTTCTTGTGACACCAAAAATCCCAAATGTGTAGGCATGTGATACATTGACCCTAAATTTTAAGATAAATATATGAGTTTAGAGTTTTTTTGTCTTAATAAAAAAAATTTAGAGTAAATATGTTATCGGGTACAAGTCCGGGTAAATGGGCCACGTGAGAACAAGTTTTGGGTTTTTCACGTCACAAAAAAAGATTTTAGATAAATATGTTAGGATGGGCATAATTTAGGATTTTTGATGTATTTTTCCTTAATACGAAGCATGAATAAATGGTTAAAATTCTAAGAGCATCAAATTAAAAAAAAATTGTATTTTTTTTTTTTTGCTTTTTAAGGATTTCGAAATAACATTTTTGTATTGGCAAGAAAATCATGAACAACTTTTTAAAAGTTACCTCTAATGGGCTTTCACTGCATTGTTGAAAACTCATTGGACCATGCAGAATAAGTTGCTAATAATGACTTTAATAATGGAATCCCTTTGAAATGTTGTGTCGAACGATAGAATCGGTTTGAATTCAAGATTATCCAATCAAATCTTTATATTGAAATTCCATATCCGCTATGCAATTTATACAAATGTTAATATTTAACACAGTAATTCCAGCTAATAATTTATGGGCTTTTCAATTAAGATTAATATTCTTCTGAAAATAATGTCCTTTTGGAAAGAAAGAATGCCGGGATGCGCATTGAAAAGATCAAAAGGAGATCATTTGTCTCCCATAAAAACAAAAATAAAAATAATGTCTCTACGACACAACTACGTACATATGGTATTTAATTTATTTTTCTTGTTCCGTACATAGTTGAAGCAAATATGCAAAAACCGGATCCATATTGGACAATATTAATATAATGCCTCGTTGTTGAGCTTGAGGACAGATCCCGATTTCGCGCAACATTAAATACAATCGCTATTTCCATGTACTATACAGTTTATCCATCTAAATCTAGCCCTCGTATGAGTCCTCTAGGGCAAAAAATTTAGTTGTCGACATCCCCCCATAAATTTTGTTAATGGCACAAAAACGGGTGAGCAACCTGCTGCAAGCTCAAAACATTACGGTTGAAGAAGCCACCGGTTATGACACAAGACTTTGTACCCATCCGATGCAATCTGAATAGCAACAGCAGAGACATCAAGTCATCTTCCCCGCATAGACCTTTTGATCTTTGAAACAATTAGATTAATACTACCCTAAGGATATAGATTATATTAGATGCAGCAGAACTTACTTTCTCAAAATTTTAGGGTAGGAAGCATTGGCATCATTAATTTGACTAAGAGCGGTAACAGAGGCCTATCTGATAAATTTCACAGAGCAACTTGGAAGACCCATGGCCATTCAACAAGAATCCACATCCTTTTGGATTAACGCACCTTGCATCACAAATCAAAAGGAAGGAGAGGAGAAAGAAAAGTTCCTCAACCATGTCGGTAGCATATGATGCCAAACCCGCTTTTGATAGTGATTCTAAATTTCAATTGAAGGTGCGGACATTTGGAAATATCTAGTTGAGAAGGAAAAAGGGGAAAAGCAAAAGGCATTGGAATCGAAATCACCACGTTCGCTTCTTCTAGAATCACTTCCTCAGCAAGTTGTGACCGATTCGACAGGTATGTTTCGCAAGCTAACACACATAATAGGTTGGTGCGAGTGGATCTCATACTTTCGCCATAGTTAAGACAATCTTCTCTTCTTTGTCAAAGTTGATCCGCTTTCCTCTGCATCTGTTTCGCTTGGACTATATTCATCCACGGTGTCCAATGAGTTGTCTTCGTCTGAGTCTGTTTCCTCGGGAATCCAATTTGTTTTAATCGGGTGATGGTGTTGGAGCACAACCCCGCGATCATCCTCCTGTTTCTCGCATATTAGACGGAATCCACACTTTTTAAAGCTTCCTTGTACTGGACTAAGGCAAACTTGGAATTGGCTCCATTCATCTCGCAGAAGCTCCTCTGCTCCATTCAGCATATCGCGTGGGAAATATTGAAGCCACACATAATTGGATTCCAGTGAACGAAAGCGATGCCTTTGCTCAATCACCTCTTCGCCATTAACAAACAATTGGATCTCACATTCGGCACCGAACACTTCTCCTTCCTCCGGGCCGGGAACAATACAGAGTGCTAGTCCTAAAAACTTGTCATACAAGTCCTTGGGAACCCAGAAACGCATGGACCCATCTTTACCGTGCAGAAAACATTCTGGAATCTCTCCTCCAGTTAGGAACATTTCGACACTACTCTTCTTCGGGAGGCCCTATCATATCAAGCATTTAAAAGTTAGAGAGAGAGAGAGAGAGAGAGAGAGAGAGAGAGAGAGAGAGAGAGAGAGAGAGAGAGTGAGTCCGACCTCGAGTAATTCACCACATGAAGACAGTTCGACTACAAGGTCGTCGGACGAGAGACTCGACAAATCTGGGAGATTTTGTAGGGATTTGCAACCATTTGCTCTTAGGATACGCATACTTGATGGAAGCTGAGGAATCTCTTGTAGTTGCTGGCATTTCTCCACATCCAACCAACCTAAAGCATGGTATTTTTTTATGGATGTTGGTAGATGAGTAAACTTGTTTTCCGAAAGATATAGGGTACGCAATTTGGGAAAACTGGAAGAGCTCTCAAGGAAGTCTACTTCTGATAGATTGCAGCCATGGAGTATTAGGGTGTGTAGATTTGGAAATCCTAAATGGCCATCGTGGTCGGTTGACTCCTCCAAGTTCTTTGGGAACGTGACGAAATTCGGGCAGTGTAAAAGATGTAAAAACTCAAGATTGTGCAACTTATAAATACTCAACGGAAGCCTTGCAAGGTTTTTGCAATTGTCTAAAATCATCCCCTTCACAGAGACAAGATTTTCAATTGATGTCGGGAGTTCTCTAATAGCCGTCCGTCGCGGGTCAAGTATTTCTAGATGTTCCATCTTTCCTAGAATATCGGGGAACTCCTCAAGTTTAGAGCAATCCCGGAGACTAAGGGTTTGAAGAGATTTTGTCTTGAGTTTGTTGGGAAAGATTCTAAGATTAGAGCACCTATTTAGCGACAAAAATTTTAACTTGTCAAGATACCCGACGGATTGGTGAACCTCCACCAAGCTTTTGCACCCATCAAGATTCAAGCTCTCCAGATTTGGAACCGACGATAGGTCCGGAACACTAGCCGGGGACTCGCATTCACCGAAATTTATGGACGTCAAATTTTTCGAATTCTGCAAAAACATACCAGTGTAGTCATTAAGTTTCGCATGTAGTTATAGATATAAAAGGGAAAGCCAATCATCACAAGGGCTTACCATAATTTTGCCCCCTAATTGTTTGATATGACTTCGCGGGACATCAATTACAACAAGTTCCTTTGGACCCGAGCCAAATTCTAGATCCGGTGCATTGGGCCATTTAAGCCATCTTAGCTCGTTATGGAGACGTACGGGACCTTCTGAAGATATATGCACTTTAGACAAAATGACAATTCTCAACCTTTTCATGTTTGTGAAAGCATGAGGACTAATAGTTATCTCTTCTGCTTTGGGTGAGTCCAATACTATGGCCTTCACCGCATTCGTTCCCTATCCATAACAAAGCAAATTCAATGGTCACAGAAAATTTCCATTGAGATTTTCAGATTAGTGTAATATGAAAAATGAGATGTAGCAACATTGACATAAACAAATTTTACCGTATCTCCACATAGAATGTCCAGAACATCTTTAAAAATCCATAATCTGCTGCGCTGCCCGGGATCATCGGGGCATTCTTGATTAACAATATCCTTACCCATCAACCGAATTAAATCATGCATTTGCGGGGTCCCATGCTGATTTGTTATCAAGGACCGCTCGATGAGAACTTCTATTTCTATAGTTGATTCAAAACCGCAGCTGTCAAGGACTTCCTTGATGTATTTTATTCCTTTCCCCTTAAAGAAGCAAGCAATATGGAGGAAAATCTCCTTCGTATTGGGGTCCAATCCATCGAAGGTTATCTTGAGAATTTGATTGATAGTTTGGTTGGGACGTCTGGAGAGTTTATCCAATGTACTTTCCCATGCAGGCTTCTCTCTTCCACATAAGAACGAGCCCAACACTTCAAGGGCTAACGGCAGGCCGTTAGCATAACGCACTGCTCTATTTATGAGATCCCCTGTTATCTCAACTTTCTTGCTACTTCGAAAGGCATGCCGACCAAAAAGGTCCCGTGCTTCACCATCATATAAAGTTTTAACTTTATAAACACAATTTATGCCATGAGAAGTCAGCACATGTTTATCTCTTGATGTAACAATAATTCTACTTCCTTTGCCAAACCAACGGCCTTCTCGAGCTAACGCATTCAGTTGATCCAAGTGGTCCACATCATCAAGAACCAGAAGAACCTTCTTGCAACAAAGTCTTTCCCGTATCAAAGGAATTCCTCCGTCCACAGTATATACCGTCAAGTTTCCACGAGGAAAGATCTGTGATAGAAGATTTTGTCGCAAAGAAACTAGACCGCTTTTGTTCGAAGTTTCTCTTACTCGCTCCAAAAAACAGGTACCCTGAAAATCTTTCTCATTCTCAGTATAATAATTATATAGGGCTTTAGCAATTGTGGTCTTCCCTATGCCTCCAGGACCCCATAGACCTACCATGAGAACATCATCATCACCCGTCTCTTTTGCTGACAATGACATCACTTGCTGAACTCGGGAATCTATTCCGACCGGATACGGAGCGACTTCTAAGTGTGCACGCTGTAGATGAATTGATAGTTCATTTCCGATGCGTTTTACGAGCTCCGCTTCATCTCTTATAAGCACTCAAAAGAAAGAGAAATATGTTTTAGCATGTCAAAGCAATGGCAGGAATTCGACCTCTAACGTCATAAGGAAAATCTTACAAGAGGATAAGCTAATAATGAGACGAAAAGAAATGCCACATTTGGGTGAACGTGCGCTTAGATCTGTACAAGGAAAATTGCGAAGAACCTGCGCCTCAAGACAACGATAACTCGAGTACTGTGAAGTGTGAACCACACTTTTTTATCTACGACAGCAAAAATGTCTCATTATTTACGACAGCAAGATTGAGTCTAGTTAAAAGAGATATTATAGCGTTTATCAAAACGAAAAACATGCCTACCCCTCATGGAATTCCAGCCCAGACAAGCTACCGGCATCGCGGAGAGCCTTCTCCCATCTCTTCACTTCCTGCGAATCCTTCCCAAATTTTGACTCATGCGTAGCCATGGCTTTTCTATAACTCTTTCTTGGTGTTCTCACTTCTCTGGGTTCAACTTTGTAAAACACGGGAAAGACCTTAAGGTCTCTTTGCTCCTTGCACTCCATAATTCTGGCCAACTCTTCCAAGCACCACCGCGAGGCAGCATAGTTCTTGGAGAAAACGATTATTGCGACGCGCGATCCCTTGATCGCCTCCATAAGCGCCGGCGATATTTGCTCTCCTATCCTAAGCTCTTCGCTGTCCATGAAAGTGTGTACTCCTTTCTGGTCCAAAGCCGCATAAAGATGGCCGAGGAAATTGTTACGGACGTCCGTGCCTCTGAAGCTCAGGAACACATGGCAATTTCTTTTCAGATTCGAAGAAGAAGAAGAAGAAGAAGAAGAAGAAGCCATCGAAAGCGCTGATGGTTGATGTGCTTGCTTCCACAGAGTGTTTCCCATCTGAATGAATGGGTATTTATTTGTTCTTGGACTTAAAAGACTTTCTGGAATCACGTGGGCCATTTGGTGGATGCCAGCTCACGTCCCTTTTGCTTTAATTACTTTTTGTCACTTTTCCTGTTTCTCTCTTTCGCGGGTAAAAAATAGGATTTTTCCTGGAAATTTCGGTAGAGCTGGAATGGTGGTGATTTTGTTGGGATGAGCCTTGTTGTTGCGATGCGAATACCAAGTACCTGTGGCGCCCTAATATTCAACACATTGCAAAAAATGTAAAGACCGACCATAGCATCTTCTCGATAGGTTTAGGATTAAAAAGAAATACTTCTCTGACAATACCATCAACCGTAGATCCACACATTATTACTGCGTATTTCGCATAAAGCACTCGTTGATTGAAAAATCATATGCTATCAGAAATAATTGACAGTATTATCGAACTGTCAAAGTAGCAACTCACGGAACTAAGTTAGCACAGTTAAAAGTTTAGGACTAAATTGACATCAATGCAAGTGGTTTACGATTTTTCTAAAACTTTTTCCGAATATCTATAGTGCCTAATATTCATAAAATTGCCAAAAAAAGAAGAAGGAAAAGACCAACGATAGCATCTTCTGGATACTAGAGTGTGTTTGTTGGATAAAAAAAAGTGTTGATCCCTTCATTTTTGGTAAAATTATTACGGGTTTTTTTTTTCGAAAATAGGTAAAAAAAAATTTACCAAATTATGTCAATTTTTTTTATTTACCGATTTGTGCATCGGGAGGCAATTTGACCGCCGGACGAGGTCCGTGCAGTAGTCACACTGCCACACAAGCCCGGGAGTCCATGCGGCATTTATTTTTTTATTTCATATTTTTTAATTTTGTATTTTATATTTATAACATTTATATTGATAACATAATTATCAACAATTAATTGAAATTTTTATTAAGAAATTTAAAAAACGAAATCTTCCATTTGCAGCGAACTTGCCATTGAAGGAAATTTAAAAAAATTGAAATTAAAAGAACGAAATCTTCCAATTGATGCTTTAGGCTAATGCGACCTTCTTGTTCATATGTATTTTGCAACCGGTTCACCCTTGAACCATCTCTGGCACTCATGGTGTCACCCATGGTTCTTGGTTTTTTTGTTCCGGGTTTCTCTCTTGTACCTAGCCCTTTGAAAAGTCCAATACACACTTACCTTACCAAAAAAAAAAAAAAAAAACTTCCAATTGATTACAGTAGCGAAATCTTCCATTTGCAGCGAACTTGCCAATTGATTACGCGAAATCTTCCATTTCCATTTGATTATAGTAGCGATACAGAGGACGCGGAATCATTACATTCATTCCGCCATTAAATACTAAATTATTTATGAATTAATTGAATTAATTAATTAAAAAAATAAATTTTAAAAAATACTGCTGCACGGGTGTAGGCCCGGGCCCGTGCGGCACTTGGGCTGCTGTAAGGGCCTCGTGCGGCAGCCAAATTGCCGCCTTGGGCCCAAATCGGTAAATAAAAAAAATTGATCTAATTTGGTAAAATTTTTTTGGACCCATATTTGAAAAAAGCCCAATTATTACCTCGATAAACCAATTCCTATAATTTCTACAACTTTATATTTCATTCTGTGTCTCTCAATGTCAATGGCCAAATTAAGGACTATAGCCCGACCCCCTTCACATGAGAAGAAGATTCCTATATATATATATATATATATATATATATATATATATATTGGATGGCGTGAGTGAGGTTAGTTGATGTAATAAGTATATGAAATGCTTGCTCATCGTTGGTTGATGCTGCATTCATTTATTAAACATTATCCACGTCAGCGATTGGCGATCAAAGTTGATCGAAATAACCGAGTTAGCATGAATGTAATAATTTAGGACTGAATTAACACTATTATAATAAATTTAAGACTTTTTTTTATATATATATTTTTTCATTTGCCGTCCTTGGATTCTTTATCCATCACGTGATGTTTGTACTCTGTGTATGGAATTTGCGGTTCAATCTTTTATCATTTCCTGGTCGTGATTCGGTCGATCTAGTCGAATCACATGCTATGTAGCACCGACACGATGTGTGACATGGGACACGATACGACACAACACGCCGACACGTTATTTCTCAAAAAATAGAGAATTCCGACACGTGGGACACATTATATATTAAATATATATTTTTATATATACATAATAAATTATCATTTTTATCAACTCCAAAACATCACAATATGTTAAACCGATGAGGTCCCACATTTGACACTCGGCGATCGCGTCGCATCTTGGGGACTTACTCGGTGGCATTGGCATACCCCCACCACCCCCAAGGAATAGCCCATTGCAAGTGGAAAACCTCGGTTAAAAAAAAAAAAAATCACAATATGTCTAAATGTCATAGCTATTTCATATTTGACAGTCGGTTGCTTTGCTATAAAACTACTCGGTGACCCCGGATAGTAGCTTCAAACTCATAAGATCACAACACATTCCAAAAAAATGTTGATGAAAAATGTTAGTCAAAAACTAGAAAGAAGAAGAAGAAGAAGAAGAAGAAAGCATCACAGGGGTGGAGGATTGTCATCAACTGTCCAAATTTTGTTCCTAGCAAAATCACGCTGCTCCAACAATCCACAATTGCCAAACTTCAAAATTTCAAAAAGAACTTGAAAAAATATGTTCAGCATTGAGTTCTTAATATATGTTGGATCATAAGATGCAGAGAACATAACGGAAACATATGGGAATTCCTACCCTCACTGCTTTGGGGACTTAAAAAATGCTTGTAGTAAGATAAAATACAAGCGACAATTCAAGAAAATTAGGTCAGATTTGGGTTTTTCTTTGACATCACTAAAATCTTTCCTATCTTATCCCCGTCCCTCGCGTGTTCGTTACGTTGATCAGTGTCCACGCTCGGACATGCGTTGACCGCGTGTCCAGTCGCATCCGGAGCGTGTCGGACATGGCGATGTGTCCGACACGCAAAAAATCTCTTCAAAGGTGTGTCCGTGCTACATAGGTCCCATGGCTATGTCTGTGTCTGTTTTGTAGCTTCACATCACTTGTGGAGGAGGGAGCCGACCCAAAATGCGTCAAGGACGACGAGGTGGACCCCTAGAAAGCAAACGAAATAAGAGGGAAGCTTCCCGAGCCAAGCGTGTCTTTTGGGTTGCATTGCTTGACTTTGACTTGTTCATGCTGTGACGTGACCGGTTAAACGAAATAAAGACTTGGGACGAAGCTCCCAAGTACTACGAACTCAGTGGTCAATAAAGGGGGAAAAAAACAATAAAAAAACGTTAACTATGCTCACATTTACTCTAATTTTTCTTTTGTTAACACTAAAAACTCCAAACTATACCCATTGTAACACATTTATCTTTCGTTACAATTCCATCCACAATCACTGTTAAAAAAACTAACGTGGATCCAACGTGGCACTTTTGACGATAATTGGCTCTAATGTGGCGCCAGGCAAACGCCATATTTACAAAGAAAACAATTCCATTGTTTATTGTCTTCTTCAGTACTTCATGAAGAACTATTCATCGCATTCATCATCTTCAATCGCTCGGCTAAAAATCTCCAACGCTCTTGTTTCATTGCCCATTGCTACCTAGACCTCCATTGGTGCTTGACCAACCATTCATGAGTTTCATAACTTCTAAAGAACGTTATCTCGAGTGCCATAATTTTTAGTCGATCACTTAAGTGGCAAATTTTGTTAAAAACGTTCACTCATGTGCTGAAAATATAACGTAGCATAGCACTTGTGGTGAACATTCTTAAAAAGTCATGTCACTCAAGTGATTGATTAAAATGCTATATAACGGAAAAAAAAGGATTATGACATTCAAGTGATTGAAGAAAAAAATTATGGCACACAAGTGGTCGAAGAAAAAAAGTTATGGCACTCAAAGAGAGCGTCATACGAAAGTTATGGCACTTGTGATATTCTTATCCCCCACGTATAATCAATATATTGCGAGTTTCTCGTAGTTTTGCTTGAAATTGCACAATTTTTTTTCTAATAATTTCACTCATTTCCCAGAAAAGTTAATCTTATCTTTAATATTTTGCACTTTGTTTCACCCATGACATATTGGTATACAGTACGAAACAATGTAAATGGGTTGACAACTTCTTAGGTCATACATGAAATTGGGCCATCAGGAATAATGTTTTGGATACCAATTCCTAGTATGACGTGGACATTTTCATCTGCTAAAATAAAAGAGGCATTAGGACTTGAATAAATGTGCAGTTAAACTATTCCCCCCAAACCCCCAAATAGATTAAACCCGACTAAGTGGGCCTTGTCTGCTTCGGCTACGCGTATAAGAATAAATACCGTTCAGATCTAAAGCTCATTTCAGTAGATTTGAATATGGTTTGGTGGGGTAGGTTGAGTATGAGCCAATGAGGACAAAAAAGGAAAAAAGAAAAATGGACCAATCTGGTCCAGACAAATATGGGATCGACGAACCTAACCCGACCCATTTGTCGCCACCAATTTTTTTCGATGGCCGACGATTAGAAAGGCACGATTTCGCCAGCCAGAATGGAGTTAATAATCTCAAATTAATACACTTGCAAAAAATTTACTATCCGTATATTTCTATTAAATTGGGTTAATACCACAAACTAGTACACTTACGACAAACGAAGTGTAAAAATCACAACCTGGTATACCTGTCAACTCCCACGTGTTATGTAACTCGGCAATTTGATGATAAAATTCAACGGAAATCAACGGGGAGTAGATTTATCACAAGTGTACCAATTTGAGATTTTTGATAGTAAAAAATTAGATTTGAGTAAATTTGTCAAAATGGTACCAATTTGGGTATTAACCCAAAAAGAAAAATACTAGAATAAACAAAAAAAATTATTGACATAGTATGAAAATGAAACACTAAAGATACAATTATTTCAAGATTTGAAAATTATTTTAGTAGAATAACTTGTAAGATAGAAAAAACTCAAATAGAATTACATGAGAGATGAAATAGAATTATTGATTTAGGTCTTTGTTGATTAACAATCTAGTAAATTTTGAGGAAGAAGAAAGTAATTACGAGCAAAGTAGGACCACTTTCATTTATATAAAGTGTAAATGAAGGCATCGATTTCATCCCGACACTTTCAGCAATTTCACTATAACGAATGTTTCATTTTCTATGGCACGCCCATTTCTCTCGGCAAAGAGCTTCCATTCACGGCGCCTTTGTAATCTACCTGCGCTTGCCCTACCCATTTTCACACAAGATTTCAAGCTAATGAATTATGAGCTAACTATAATATATTACTACTCCACGCTACACCAATTATCATATTTAAGACTTGCAAGCATAAAGAATAGTGCTTTTCAACAATCTTTCTCTAATATGTGAGCTCAATAGTAGAGCTGCTCTCCCTTCATTCAAGTACCCTTATATATCAATATGTCTCAACTTGAATATCTATTTTATTCCATGTGAGGACAAGACCAATGGCTCCACCTGCATCCCCGGTCTCCTTTTGAGACCGAATCGTGAAGGCAATCATCATGACCTCATTGTTACACCATAATGTTCACCTTCACCCTAGGGCTCTTTCACCGGATCAAACCATGAAGCATGCCCGAAACCATGTCAGTGTAAGATTCCTCTTTTGAAATAGTCACCAAACACCGATACACCGTAGGAGTTAGGAGTGCGTCACCAATCGACAATCGACTTTGATCCAAAGTATTATGAAAATGACACGGAAGTTAACGGATCTTGCAATTTAAATCTAATGCGAATGAAATTACTAGAGAAATCAGCGAGGAATGATAAAGAGCAAATACCGATACACCTTAGGAGTGCATCACCAATCAACCATTGACTTTGATGCAAATTATTATGAAAATGAAAAGGAAGACAATGGATCTTGCAATTTAAGTCTAATGCGAAAGAAATCACTAGAGAAATCAATGAGGAATGATAAAAACTACCAAAAAATTAAAGTAGTTCGGTCTAAGTGTCAGTACTTACTTTGTGGGAAGAGCCAATCGCCAAGAAGTTCACTATGAATCCGAATAGTACAGAGTTAATTGTCGCTCACTTGTTCCTCAACCATTGTCACACCTCGACTCTCGAGTACTCGGCATCCCTACCAAAACACCTCGGGTCATAAAAGATAATGTCCCAAGTACGCTATTGACCAACGATACTATAGTGCGCATGCGAAAATGCAGATTTTCCCAAATCAAGGAAAATAGTAGGGGTAGAAATAAGATCAACAACATCATTCATATACAACAATTGTCAATACAGTATCAAAAGCATATGATTATTAACCCTACGGGGCTACCTTCAAATACAACCCCATTCTTCGGGGCGGCTCTCTAAGACCAACAAAAGGGTGAAAGGGTTAGGTAGGGTTAAGTTCCCATCTATTCCAAAAAGATCCATGTCAATATCTATAAAAAAAAACTACGAACCCTCGAAGTCATGGTGAAGGGTCACGATCAGAAGCCAACGAACGCTCTGATGATGGCTCAACGATATTTTCCTCAATTGGGTCGGGGTCGTGGTCGGGGTCAGAGTCATGCTCGGGGTCTTATCGTCCGGCGTATCGAGTTCCATCGGAACCCATGATGGAACAGGTGGAACAGCATCGGGTGGCCCCTCGAGTCCACGGAGTGGGCCCCAAGTTTCCACCCCATCATCCAAGAACCAGGCTTTGAAGACATGTGCCACTCGATGTAGCAAGCCTTCGTCCACCCGCACCGTGGTGATGTGAAGTTCCCAAGTCCTATTCGTACCCGGTTCCGGACGATACACGATATCGTAGGACCGGTCGACCGGGACCCCTAACTTGACGTGTCGTTGCATTACTATGGACCTAAAATGGTTAACACGGGGTGAGATAAAAATCTTCGTGAGTCAACGTCTAAGCCCGACTAGGGCATTGATTCATCCATAGGGTCCTATCAATCAATCATATATTAAAATACAAATATCTCAATCACATGCAGCTCACCTGTTGAAATCACACGATATGAAATACTCGACTCAATATGCCAAACATAACAATCAATGGCCATCGCATCAATCACATACACGGAACACCGCACGTGGTCCAAATATTAATGACTATTTGGCCCAATTGCGCACTATCAGTGTGACTTTACACTACAACTAGTAGTGTTTGCTGGCGGGACCAGGCTTCGTCCCTTACTTCTGGCGACGACATGATAGTCCGTGTGATTCCGATCGACATAGCACGGATCTACCAAGAATCCCCGTAAGGGGTTCGGTCCATCATAAGCTACAATCGGCATCCGCTCAATCCGACGACACGGAAAGGCGTGCACTCGACAAGTCGTGGAATTTTGATAGACATGACGTGACATTGTCAAGAAAATTCCTTTGTGTGGCCATTCAAGCACAATCAGCAATCAACCCATTTTATCTTGCGTTTAGCCAAATGTCATACAAACATACTCAAGATTGGGCCACAACCTCTTTTATGCAATCCATGCGACACATGCCCACATGTAGTCACCCAAACATGCATATTATCCACCGGACTCTGCACCTATAACTAGGGTGGTCAACCCTCAACCAATCAATCAATTCAATCGGTCATCCATCAAGGTAATTAATCAAATAATCTATATAAACCATAAACCAAGCGCAAATAATAACCCGGCAACAAATAATCAATTCAATTGCACATAATTAAATCCACATTTCCACTCGATCGTACGCTTGTCCCTAACCTATTGCTTGCTCACGATCGAACGTAATCCTCCAATCAATCAATCAATCAATCAATCAATCTAGTCCCAACTAGCCACGATCGAACTAACCTAACTAACTAGGGCCATTTAACCTAAACCAAGTCTCTAACCTAACTTGGCCCTACTTAATCTGCCTAAACACCGTAATAATCTAATTAAACTAACTCCGAACGCAATTAGCGTCCTAACTAGGAGTTAGAGGTCAACTCACCATCAATTGAGCAAGGCGCATGTGGTGGTGGTATTTGACAACCTTTGGCGCGAACGACGGGCTCGATCGGGGCGCGAACGACGGGCTCGATTGGATCGCGAATCCAAAACTACGGACAACGGGCCCAAACTCCCGGCTTAATGGGTCCACGGGCCTAAGGCAAGGCCCAACTTCACAGCCCACAACAGATTGGGCCTCGGCCCAAAATGTAGGCCCACGAAACAGGCCCAACAGAACGGGCCCGGCCCAAAACAGGGGAAGCGGCCATAATAGGGCAGGCGGTAGGGCTAGCTATTCGTGGGTGGGGCAAAACTTTCGACGGGCAATAAGGCTGCGGTGAGTGGCGGGAGGCTTGAGGGGACCTCGAGGTAGTTGGAGGTGAACGGTGGTGGCTTGTGATGGCCGGATCTTGCACCGACAACAGCTAACAGAAGCTGCAGCAAGTAGAACAAAGTAGGGGAGTAGAAATAAGGCAAGCTGGTTGGGGCTATTCTGAGGCTCTAGTGGCGTCAGAGCTTCGTGGGGCTGGTGGCAAAGGTCCGAGGGGTTGTCGGGGAGTATGTCGTAGCTGGAGATAGGCGGAGAAAAGTGACATGGTGGCGGATGGTGGCTGAGAATAGAACCACGCGCAACTGGGGGTCAAAACAGGGCGACGGAGGAGTCCCGTGGTCCTGGGGCTTTGTTGGGGCGTCCGGCGGTGGCCGAACGAGCTGTGGGGGCTTGGTGACGTCGAGGGATGGCTGAGGGTGGTCGACTGTGGTGGCGGTAGCCGGGCTTCGACGGAATAGAAACGGAAGGGCAAGAACGGCAGCAACCCGGCAAAAACAGGGCGGGTTGCTCGGGCTTCTTCTAGCGGGCTTTACGACGACTACGGCGGTATGGCGATGGTCCAATGGTGATGGTGGTGTTATGTGGTGGTCGTACTACGGCGTGGTGGCTTGGTTAGAAGGAGTTATCGCGTGAAAAATGAAGAAAGGAGGGGAAGAAGAGGGAACAAAGGTCGGTTTAGGGGGGGAATCATGGACGAGAGAGAGAGAGAGAGAGAGAGAGAGAGAGAGAGAGAGAGAGAGAGAGAGAGAGAGAGAGAGATATCTGGAAATTTTGAGTAAAAGGGGCCTGAAGTGATAAAGTGGGGCCCACAACACTAATGGTCTTGTCCTTTAGTTCATAAAGCCCTAGGGGTATTTTCGTAATTTCAAAAGTTGGCCTGGGGCATTTTGGTAATTTCACATCTAAAGGTAATTCGGGCATCCGAAAATCCGACAGAGGGTAATTTAAGCCAAAACCGACAAAATGAGGCGTGATACGAAATTTCTATTTCTAGTTCTAGATCGCGACTACTCAATTAATTGAAACTTAATCCAATCCGATCAACGATCCGCGAAATTTCCAATTTCCGATTTCCAATCCCTTAATATTCGATCTCGAGCAACAAACTGGAATTCATAATTATTCCACAGACTAGATTTTACTATTAAACAGATGTCGAATTTCCAAGGCGTCATAGCCATAACACACAAGAACAAACACAAAGAGTGTTTGGATTTTCTATCTATGAGTTTTTCTAAGTGAGTTCTCTGTGAGAGATTGTGAGATACTACTTGTGAGTTTTGCTTTGGGTGTAATTTAGAGAAGGCAAACATTTGAACGATTGAGTGGTAGTTTTACTCTTCGAGTTTATTGTAGATTTCTTGGTGACTAGCTTTTTTTGTGCAGTAGGTACTGACACTCATACTGAACAACATAAATTTTTGGTGTTATTTATTGTTTCTCGTTGATTTTTATGATAATTCCTTCATTTCGCATTAGACTTAAATTGCAAGATCGGTTAGTTCCATGTCATTTTCACAATAATGAATTACTCAAATGTGACGAAGGAAAGAAATATTTCATCCACATCTTGTCGAAACTTCTGATGTACATGAAACTCATGAGACTGGACATGCGAGCACAGGCAACATCAATCCTTGGTGAGATCCCTCCTAATGGCTGTTAGGCTCTGCCCCTGGATGTCGTCCCTCTTATCGCAATTTCTTGCACTATTTATTCGGAGTGCTCCGATAGCCCCCTATAGCGTCTGGCTGTAAGGTAGAGTCCCTCGCTTTTCGATCGTTGTGCTCCGATAGCCCCCTTATTAATGTGTGGTTGGATCTGGGCCGGCCGCAATCTCTTTTTCTCCTCCCGATCTGAGTCCGGAACAAAATGCTAATCCTAGTAACTTGTCGTTCAAGCGATGCGAAGCCATGAAAGTATAGAGTTCTCCTCGATCGGAGACAACTTAAAACTGTTGCCGAAACTTGAGAATTAACACGGACATGGTCAGACACTTCACTGCAAAAACTATGTAAGTACCTGTAAATTTTCAGCTAGCAAACTTGAGAATGTAGAATATCCAAAACACGAAGAAAGCAAACGGGTTCTCCCTTACTGGACCTCATCTCTGGAATCTGCCGGAAAAAGGCACCTAAAGCTCGCTGGAAGAAGCCTGAGTCGACGGGGCCTTTGCGTGCATTTGCAGAGACCATTTGGGCACCCTCATCGCTGGCCTTGCTAGATCGGCAAACGCGCCGTCCACTACACAGATCGAAGCCCGCGCAATGTACAAAGCCGTCCTCTTTGTTTCCGGATGTAATTTCAAGTTCCATCTTATCTTCATTGAAACTGATCGGCTTGGTATAGTTGAAGCTTTGATAAGCATAAGCCAGATCAGTTTAGCTTGGAAGAAAGACTACCTTTTATGAACTACTTGGAGCTCTTATTAGTCCATCCGAGCATCCGTCTGGCCCATTGCCCCAGAGCCTCTAATGCAGCTCAAACGCTAAAGATTGTCTTCCACAAAATTGGTTTTTTTCCCCTCCACAAGCCCTTTGGGATTTGCCTTCTTTGGACGCTCCCTTGTTGTGGCCAACTAATTTCCTACCAAAAGTGAATGTGTCCAATTAATGTTAACGGGAAGGGAATGGGGTTTTGTTATAATGTCGTTCAATGGTAAAACTCCATTCTAACTACTCTTTTTTCCTTTTGCCTTGTGGGGGTCATCTCAACGTGAAACTTCAGAGAGCTAATGGATTGCTAAACAGGCGCAAATAGTCTTCTTGCGAGGTGGCACTTACACTTCGCATGGACTCTTCCTAGTCATTCCGACAACAACTTAGATTGTCGCCTATTATTGATTGAATGACCCTAGAGTTGCCACTAAACATTTTTACCAGGCCAGTTAAGAGCCTAGGAAAGCGTGGGAGCTCACTTTGCATCTATGGTCCATAGCAATAGATAAGAGGACTTGGTTTCGTTATATTAAGCTAACGCCTGTGAATTGGTATCTTTTTTTTTTATTTTAGAAAAAAAGCTAATTTCATGCATTCTTTTCCCGGTTTTTATTCCTAAACATGCAAATCCATATGGCCAGACCTAAGTGCGCAAACAATAAGAATCACTTCATAATAATGAACATATATTTAGAGAACAATTGCAAAAACCTGATCCATATCGGACAATATTGATACAAAGCCTTGATATTATGCTCCGAGATAGATCCCTGTGTAGCACAACGTTACTGCAACCCCTATTTTCATGCACCGTACAATTTATCGATCTAAATCAATCCCACCAATGACTCCTTCAGGGAAAAAAGTTTAGGTAATAACGTCCATAAAATTTTAATTTTGTTGGCGGCACAAAAACCGGTGAGCATACTATCTCAACACTATAGAGAAGGAAGCATTGATTGGATTAAGAGAGGTAAAAGAGGTCTATCCGATAAATTTCACAGAGCAACTTGGAATACCGTGGCCATTCAACAAGAATCCATCTAATCTTGTGTTATTGCACTCTGCATCACCGTTCATAAAGAAGGAGAGGGAAAATTTCTAGTAGAGACGGAAATAGGGAAAATTCAAAAGGCATCGGAATCGCATCCCTCGGTCTGCTCCCCCTAGATAACTTCCGCAGCAAGTCGTCACCAATTCGATACGCTTCCGTTGGCAAGTGGAACCCATAGTCTCGCCATAGTTAAGACAATCTGCTCTTCTTTGTTGAAGTCGATCTGCTTTCCTCTACCGCGGTGTGTATTGAGTTGTCTTCTTCCCAGTCTCTTTCCTTGATCTTCCAATTTGTTTCTTCGATAGGCTGATGGTGTTGTAGCACGATCCTCAGATCATCCTCCTGTTACTCGCATATTAGACAGAATCCACACTTTTTTAAGCTTCCTTTCGATGGTCTAAGGCAAACTTGGAAATGGCTCCAATCGTTTCGTAGAAGCTCCCCTACTTTAAACAGCTTTCTGCAGGGGAAATACGTAAGACACACATGATCCGATTGCAATGAATACAAGCCTGACGATCACCAAAACATCTTTTGGCCATTGTCTAATATTTGGATCTCACATGAAGCATCGACCTCTTTTCCGACATTTCGCTGCAAAAGCTATGTAATGTGTCCGATTAATGTTAACCAGGAGAGAATAGGGCTTTGTTATAATGCTGTTCCGCGGTAAAATTCCGTTATTTCTGCTTTCATTTTTTTCCCTTTCCCTTGTGGCTGCCCTCTTGACGTGAAGCCAGAGAGAGCTAATGGATTGTTAGGCAGGCGCAAATAGTGCTCTCGGGAGGTGGCACTTACATTTCGCGGGGACTCTTCTAAGCCCTATGGACAACAACTTAGAATTTTCATTTACGATTTGATTGAATGAGACTAGAATTGCACCAATCTTTTACTAGGCCAATTAAGAGCCTAAGAAAGCGTTAGAGATCACTTTACCTCAGCGGTCCAGAGTATTGGATACATGGACTTGGTTACGTTTCATTAAACTAACGCCCAAAAATTAGCACCTTTTTTCGTTTAGTAAACACTAAGTTCATGCAATCTTTTCCGATATTTATTGCTAAACATGCAAATCCATGTTGCCAGGCATAAGTGTGCGCAAACAATAAAAGCACTTTGTAATAATAAATTATAAACATATAGTTGAAGCAAATGTGCAAAGACATGATCCTTATTGGGCAATATTATTATAATGCCTTGTTGTTGGGATACACGAAACATGCATAGGCAAGTAAAATATAAAACGCTGCAGAAATAAATAAACCCATATATGTATCTCTAGAAGCGTTGTTTGTGCGTTTCAATCAAAAATCATATTTAACGAAAGGCGTTAACGGGTAACCTCTTGAAGCATGCTTGAAACGAGAAGGTTCAGATATTCTTTGATTCGAGCTCCACAAGTGTCGGGTCTCTAGTTCAGATACACCACCAATTGTACGACAAACAGGAAAAGACAATGCGGATAATCACCATAACAATTGTGCTAGCAATCGTGTGAAGGGAACTCTCCGTGCTCTCAATAGTTTGGTCACAGTAAGAACAAAAGTGAGAGAGTTTTTATCTTACGTTCACTCTCAAAATTGCACATATACTTCAATGAACCCACAAGCTCTAATGGCATGCCTTTTTGGTCTCTTCAAATCTGCAATTTTTTTTTAATAAAAAAACCCACGATCAGTCGTTGCTGACCATGCGCATATCCTTTTTTTTCTTTATAATTAACAATAACAATTATTATTATTATAAAGAAAAAAAATCCCTTAAGAATATATGTAACATGGACATATTAGTATACATTCACTTTGAGCATGCATCTTATGCACGAGTGCCTATGACCAAAAATAAAATTAAAATTAAATCAGATTTAATTTAATTTCCGCCCGACTTAATTTGGTAGCCATCATTGCAAACATATTTGCAATATTATCTTCCACGTTCAACGTCGTTATGTATTGACATCCTAAGTTCATTCTTGAGCTGGCAATAAGACATGCACCGACACATTAGTACTTTCAAGAAAATTGATTGTCCCGATTAACTTGTAGGTCCTATATGCCATGAGTGACATCTAGCAATATGTCATGACTATCCGGATAATGTGAATTCTTTAAGAACATAATGAACATGCCGGCTTTGGTTACAGTGTAATTCAATCCCTTTTTCTTACTATATCTCGATCGAACAAAGACTATGGAATAATTGTCAAGACACCAATTCGATCATATACACAAATCTAATCGACATGCATTAATATGAAACATGAATATTTCATTCTCTGTTACAACTCCGACCGAGGATTTCAATGCATTGTCATAACTAGATCACATAGGATATCATACCTTGCATCTAACATGAAGACAGATTCCATTTTGCGCACACGTGTGACTTCGCATATGCATGAACTATGACCATCAAGTATAGAGATGGATCAACGAATCGCCAATATGCACACTTGCGAACCACAGCTATCCAACACACAAGTCAAAACTATGCCTCGGGTCAAAAGATTATTTACACAAGACTAAAGCATGAACGATTAGACATTGACCACACTAAACACTTCCATATCGCTAATCGTTCAATACGTGTCACATTCAGCGAACTTGTTTGAGATAAGCGCCCGTGTTCTAACTCGGGCATCGTAATACCCAATGACTCGTGACTTGTCATTCCCTTAAGTGTCTAATGCTCAATGATGAAGTTAAGAACACACCGGTCTCAACATGATCATTGATATCCAATCAATGATCCATTGACCGGGAACAATTTAAAGATTCAATTTAACTGTTAACCTATCATACATATTCTCAACGTCTTAAGAATAGGTCTAGTCAAACTGATCTTAAGAAATTTATTCATATATTTAAATAATTGGACAAATGAATAAATACGTCTTTGTCATTAATTGAAATACAACTGAAATTCCCAACATGTAACTATTACATAGTTGTTTTAGGACATATCTCTAACAATCTCCCATTTGCACTAAAGCCAACTAGTCCGGTACCTCAAACCCATTTTATCAAGGTGTCTTTCAAAAGAAGACCGAGGTAATGTGTCACGACCCGAACCCTGCGAGCTCATCGACATCCCACCCGGCCACACTTATGTACAGTTCTCCAGGATCCAAAGGCCAACAAATTCATGCGGAAGCAAAAACAAATCCCCGTACAGAAACAATTAACATCACGATGACTTGGGACGGTAAAAACAAACTTATATACATATCCACACGTTCTATACAATTTTCCCAATCTACGGCTTCGGAGGCCACTGTACAAGCCTATGACCACTAAAACAAAAAGATTACGTGGTCGAAGCCTACTATACATCCCAAATAAAACAGCCAGCAAAAGTCAAGAGGCCAACTACCCTAGGCATCGTTCTCGCTATCCGGTACTATATCATCTCTCGCCTCCAGCTCATCCTCGTCAAGCTCGGGTGGCTGTTCCGCATCCGATGGCTCTACAACCTCCCATCTTCTCCCGGTACCATGACATTAGGGAATACCGAATCTCCTGGGCGAGAACACTCATGGCTGAGGCGGGTGGTCCGAAAAACAACGAACCCATGACGGGGTGAGATAAAATCTCGATAAGCTAGCCCCTAATACTAGATTAGGGCTCTAGTGCCTCCCGAGACACATTTCTCGAGTGAACAATTTCCAATAATTCTTCTTTCTTCCCAAAAATTCCACAATTTAATTCCAGAAAATTCCGTTCTTTCTCCGAAAATTCTCACACCTTCTCCAATATTCTACGTTACTCCCGTTTCGGCGTTCCACGCCTCGGTCTAACAATAAAATATTCTACGTGCTCCCAGGGCCCGTTTTTAGCACACCAGGCCATAATATAAATGTCCACCTTACTCCAAAAATTTCCACGTTACCCCGAAAATATTCCACGGCACTCCGAAAATATTCCACGTTACTCCGGAAGTATTTCACGTCGCTCCAGAATATTCCACGTTACTCCGGAAATATTCCACGTTATACCAGAATATTCCACGTTACTCCAGAAATATTCCACGTTACTCCACCGCCATCAAATAAGTTCATAACATTGAGCCTCGGACCTTTATGGAACACGGCTCTATATATATACCAGGGTCTCGGACACATAGGAATACGACCCACGGATCTCGGTCTCGGACACATAGGAACACGACCGGATCAAGTCTCGGACAATTAGTCGAACCACGACTCACTTTGGTCTCGGACGACTTAATTGAACACGACTTTCTTACTTTCTCGGTCTCGGACAATCGGACGAATACGGCTCACTTTGGCCTCAGACGACTTGATTGAATACGACCCTCACATTTCCTCGGTCTCGGACAATCAGACGAATACGGCTCACTTTGGCCTCAGACGACTTGATTGAATACGACCTTATCATTTTCTTAGAATAGTTCGGGACCACGTGATTCACTCACGTTAGAGAATTAATAATTCGGGATCACCCGATTAATCCACACTAAACCAAATATTAATTCATACTACCTGATCAATTAACACTACCATAGTATCCAATCCACGTCATGCAACCATATTACGCTAACGTAGCAATTTATAAATCACGTACCATTAAAATTATACTAACGTGGAAATTTATCACGGCCGAACAATAATAATTTTCTAACATATAAAATAATTCTACTATAGTACTAAACTATAGTACTAATGCCACATTTATTTAGTACCATGGCATAACAACTTTATATCACATAAAAGTAACCCTAGTTAATATATTAACTAACCATGGTTCAAAAATTAACTAGAGTCAAATACTAACCTAACCTTGGTTAAACAATAGCATAAAGTAACTCTAGTTAGGGCATAAAGTAACCATAGTTAAACTTTGACCACTATTATCTTCTTGACTTTACTATTCATGCAAGAACAAGCTTTCTCTCTCCTCTAAATATTCATTCTCGGCCAAGGCATAAAAATGGCCAAAAACAACCAATTTTTCACCCAAATCTACCAAATCTCAAGTCCATTAGCATCCTAGATACCTAATATAAGATTAGGGACCAACTTACCACTATTTTAGCAAGTTTTCCGGCGAGAAACCAAGAAAAATTTTGACCCTAATCCGGCGGCTCCGGCAACTCCTCTTGACCGGCTTTAACCCACGGAAATCCGGCGACTCCGAGTAGCTCACGGCGGTAGTCGAGCTCCGGCGGTTCAAGGCGACACCGGCGGTTGTTTGAAGAATTTTCGATGAGGGAGAGAATGAGCAAGGGTGAGTTCGGCCAAGAGAGGGAGTGAGCTAGAGAGAGAAAGGGGTCTTGAAAAATGAAGAAGAAGAAAGCCAAAATAATTAATATAGCTTAAAATAATTATTGGGTGGGATATTTTGGTGTCTTGAAAGTCAAGAGGGACAAATTGGTGATTTTCTCCACCAAAAATAGTCAAAATTCGGCCAAGGGGTAAAATGACCAAAATACCCTTCGTTCCAAGTTAAAAATGGGGTATTTTTCGAGGGTAAATGGGTCCTTTCCCATATCCAGTCCAAATCTATTTTTCCTGAACCTCTTTGGGGCGAACCGCGAAGGAATTGCACCCGGGATGAGGAAACGTCCAAAATTTTTATTTTTTTTTTAAACCCCCGAAGGTCCGACCTGCCGGATTACAGGATGTCACAATTCTTCCCTCCTTACAAAAATTTCGTCCTCGAAATTTGCAATTCTCCAATCATCTCGTTTTAGGGGGTACTGATGCCTCATCGCTACCATGCTTTCCAAAGTAGTCATTGTCGTCATTTGACACTTCGACAACGTCCTCAACAGCAATGGTTTTCATCCTTTGAACTCGTTTTCTTTGGTCCTCCACTATGTTCACCTTCCTCTTCCCTTTTGACATTCGCAAAATCTGTTGGTAGCATGCCCTTGAGTATTCAAATCACCTCTTCAATTGTCTATTGGTCCAAGAATAACATGCATACCTCACTACAATCCAGCTTTTCTAATTCGGATGAAGGTCTTTCCAAAGCATTGCATAAGACTCATGGCCTTTATCAACTTGCCCTCTATTATTCAAATCGAGTCGTAACCTTCTCGACTCCTTAAGTAAGTTCAAGATTACTTTCATAGTAATCTGCTCTTAATTCCATTTGAAAACCTTCAACGATCATAGTAATCTTTCGATTTTCAAGGTCATGCCTCTTCTTAGCCGGCATGTCTCATCCTTGACCACATGTAAGATCGATCCAACATTCAGTCCATTTCATTGGACACCGTAATTCTCCCCTCAAATTTCGATGAGGTCATATCTTTAGATTCCTCTCCACTATTGAACTCGTACACTCGTCTATTGAGCTTCAAGGTTTCTATCCTCAACTTCGAGGTTTCTTTTCCAAGTACTCAGAAGTCTGGATTTCCTCCTTATTCTATTCGTTTCCACGACCCTTAGAAGTCCGAGTCCATTCATCGCCACATCTCAATTCCTTTCGACCTTCGGGCTTGATGCTTCAAGTAGCCATCAAACTAGCCAATTGGAAAACTTCCAATTTAGAAGTTTAATCTCTTATTTCTCGAGGGAAGATCTGTCCCTCTATCACCAATTACACATTGCTCAATTCTCAATTATAAGCATCCGCTAATTAATCCGTCCCTCCTTAGCGATATGGGCATCGCAGTAATAATACTTGGGTAATCTCTTTGTTCCACGTGACTTTCCTTCAATTCCCTTTTACGCGTCGGTGCTCTCAACCTCCTATAGTTCACATAACGTTGAGGTTTTTCTTTATACAAGCAACGCTCTCATATCCATAAGTAATTTCAAACATTAGCGTTGCCTCTCGTTCAATTCCTCTCGGGAAACTACTACCTTATTTTCTTGTGGTAGATATAGATTCAAAATCTTTTTCCAACCAAACCATGTTTCCCAAACTTTGTCCGGAGGACATTAGCAAACCAACTCCGGTCATACACTCGAGCATTCCAACTCGTAAGGTCTTATTGTCACACCCTATTCGCACAACCATCTTCGGATTGCCTTGTTACGCCTCAATTTCTCCCTTCCACATCACATCATTATGATTCTCTTGATCCCTTTGATTCAAACAATAATGCCATTAACAGCTTAGTCATCAACTTGACTCAAGTCCTCAAAGACTCTTTTCACGTTCATTCACACGTTACATCTCGTCCTTAGCCCATTTCATCAATGGGACAGCTCCCATGGGGAATCCTTCCACAATCTGTCTATAACAATCCATCAATCCCAAGAAACTTTAAGTTTCGGCAACTCAAATCGACCCTAGTCGATTCATCACTCATTCCAATCCTCAAAGGCTCCACAGGGATTTCATTTCCCACAAATTTCATAACCGAGGAATCTTGCCACATCAGGTCTACAATTTGTTCTCTTCTCATTTAGCATACAACGAGCATCTCCTTAGAGTCCATAAGATACTCTTAAAAGCTGTCCATGTTTCTTATGACTCCTTAAATGAGTCCCTCCATCGTCTCTCAAGACGATAACAACCAATCCAATTATTCCTTGGATACTCAAGTTGACTATCATCAGTTTCTTATCACTAGACGTAGAACATTCAAACTGCTCTTCATACATCTTACTTAAGAGCTCAAACCTTGGCCCTCTGTTGTCAAGGGTCTCCACTTGGACCATACAACATTTTGTTCATTTTCGTCATTCTTTCCTTAGGAAGCATTATTGCCTTGGCCTCTTGGTTTCACAACCAACTAATGCAACCCTATCTTGATTTCATTCATTCAACTGGACATCGACATGTCCTAAGATTCAATGCCATCTACAAGACAGTTTCTCGAACTTCACTTTTAGGAATCATCCAAGTTTTGTGTCCTCTTTCTCGGTTCTGACACTCAATCTTAATATTAAGACAGTTAGTATTTTCTCTTCCTTCCACACTAAGGCTCTTTCCCCATGAAGGAAAATATACACTTCGGTGGCATTCTCTTACTTCGAATCCCCCTCGTCTTTCCCATTCCACGGGACGTCAATCTTGGAGTCTATGTCAACTACAGAGTTTGTACTTCAGGATTTAGATGCCACCATACTCGATATTCTTCTTCCGGAGACTCAATCACCTCGGGTGACAAGGTTTCAAGGAATCGAGGTTCCTCCTTAATCACCATAAATCCACACTTGAACATGCAACTTGACTTCCTCAAGTCACTTTGTAATTACACTCTAGACACTCTTTTCGCTTGCTCAACCAATCAATAAAATTACAAATAACCAGGACTATCAAGTCCATTCACTTTCCTTTCCCTCCACGACCATCTCATGGTCCAATCACCCCTTTAAGAACGACACCCTACTCTTTAGGGTAATAACACACAATGTCACTTCCAGTGGTCCCGATTCATCCTTAATTAATCCTATTTTATTCAACAAGATCAAACAATTGACATAACTTCTTCCTTAATTTTCCTCACGACGGAAGAAACAAAACATCAATCTCTCATTACGAGTCTTACGCCAAGGCAATAGCCGTTTCTCGCAGGCACACTCCATGTTCCATAATGAACATTTATTTGCTCGAAATCCATGAGCAAGGGTTCTCTTATTCATATGTCTTCCAATCATCCGCTCCCTTCATTAAAATCTATTACAATTCCTCGGACTCGGGAATAACAACTAGCCATAAGGCTCCCGAATTCAAATCTACTCGGGGACTTCAGGTTTTATTCAAAGGATCCTTGACCACATTTAACATATGCTTAAACGACTTTGAGAACTCTGTCTCACATTGGTCGATTGTCCTCGGATCCTTGCAAGATTATTAGGATCCCCACAACCTTTGCTCTCAAGCAATCCCGGGAAGGTACTTCCATTAAACAACTCAAGAAAGGCGATCTAGACAGTACGATGCCCGCAAGGAAAACTCTTCATTTGGTGACATTTCACCAATCATCAATAGCCTCTTAAGGCTAATCACCGCCAGGGTCACTTTCTTTCTTTAGTGCACCCAAAACTTCTAAGGTTTTCTCACGAAACCCTCAATCCAAAGGGAGGCAATTTCAATTCACTCTCTCTCCATCAAACTTAATCAATCTCACTCTTATGCATCCTTCCGCAGCTTTCTTTCAAACAATTTTCTTTTCCATTCTCTATCGTCTTTCCCACGAGCTCACTTTGCTAACAACACAATCAACGTAGCGGTCTTATCTCGCTTTGGGCAACAACGGCAGCTCCTTCTTGAGTCGCCTACCCATCGAATTTCAAATTCCTCTCAAGGTTCTCTTGACCCCTTCAACTCTAGGGTCTCGCACAACTTACAAGCTCGAGCCACACGCTCTTCCAGCGCTCATACTCTCGTGGTTCATCTTTGCTCACTTATCATGATTCCTTTCAGTTCTTGAATCTTCTCATATTTTTCATACTCGAGCAAAATGCTCATCTAGTGACCATACTGCGGTCGTTCGACCTCATTAGGTTCTTATGGCACTTGAACCACTACAATTCCCTCTAGGAATTAAAGACTTAAGTCATCTACTCGAGTCTAGCAATTCCAGGATGCTCCTCTCATTATCTGTCACCAGCAATCAACCACCCAGTGGTTCTTAGGTAACTCTCGGCTACTGGCCAATTATCCAAGGGTTCCAAGTCACCCTTAACCGGTGACTATCTATCAAGTCAGCCTCAACGAGGCAATTTCTCAATTAACCACCAATTACTAGGCATGCCTCAACTAGGCCAACATCAAGCAATTATTCAAGACATTACTTCAATGAGTCAATCGCTCATACTTTAACTATAAAGGCACATGTTCCTCTAATACGAACACAATAGACTGTCACACTTTTAGAAGATACCAGTTCAACGAGGTATGAACCTCACACGCCGTCTAATCTCTCGGTTAGACCTTTACCATAACAATCACATGATGCCAACTACATAACGGCATCCACCGCCCAAAGACGAAGCCTTTAATCATGCCAATCCCAAGCGCCATCACAAATGCCAAGCAAATTTTGAAATTTCACCTTGAGGATCAACTTAGTGCAATACGTCTCTTAATCAAGATCAGACTTAACCCGATACCTAGACTTTCCTTTTCAATTTATGGCCCGGGTCATTCTCGCCTCCTTGATATCTTAGAAGCCCGTCGGGAGCCGCTCCTTGTCCGGACCTCTCGTCCCGGCGATCACTCCCCGCCCTCATCGGACACGGTCGTTGCGGGTTGTCCCAAGTCATACATCTACGGAGAAAGTCCCGTTCCACATGTCCCATACCATGCTTCATTACGGTTTATAGGTATCCCGTCAACTTGTCCCATACCAAGCAACAGTTTATTAGGTCTGATAGTGATAAGCTCACGCGTGCACATCCCTCGACTTTCATTTTAATGCCACAAATACAAGCACCACCCGATTGTCCTCGTTACTCGACGTACCATAGTAGTTTCCAGATCAATTCTTATCTACGGAAGATCTCTAATTCCACCAATGACTGCCACATCTCATAGATCCATTGCTTACGTTCTAGCATATTCTTCAAGTTGAGTTATCGACAAACCATAATCATAGTCATATAATCCAACCGACTCTTTATTCAAAAGCAATCATCTATTAACCTCAACTACATGTACAACCTCAAAATCCATACTTAGGACTCTTCAATTTCCTGCTTTCTCGCTTATAAACCTCAATAATATCATCACCCAAGTTTACTAATAAAATAAAACGATACTAGAACCATTCGAATACAATACAAGTTCAAGCCTATAATCCTCAAGATTGAGAAATCAATGTCTTATCCTAAGGGTCCCAATATCTAATCGTCCTCAAGTCATCACTCCTTATTACTCCAAGTCTCAATCTCATTTGATCGAGCGAGACCTTGCTCGATACCACTCCAAACGGGGATGTTACGACCCGAACCCCGCGAGCTCATCGACATCCCACCTGGCCACACTTATGTACAGTTCTCCAGGATCCAAAGGCCAACAAATTCATGTGGAAGCAAAAACAAATCCCCGTACAGAAACAATTAACATCACGATGACTTGGGACGGTAAAAACAAACTTATATACATATCCACACGTTCTATACAATTTTCCAAATCTACGGCTTCGGAGGCCTTTGTACAAGCCTATGACCACTAAAACAAAAAGATTACGTGGTCGAAGCCTACTATACATCCCAAATAAAACAGCCAGCAAAAGTCAAGAGGCCAACTACCCTAGGCATCGTTCTCGCTATCCGGTACTATATCATCTCTCGCCTCCAGCTCATCCTCGTCAAGCTCGGTGGGCTGTTCCGCATCCGATGGCTCTACAACCTCCCATCTTCTCCCGGTACCATGACATTAGGGAATACTGAATCTCTGGGCGTAACACTCATGGCCGAGGCGGGTGGTCTCGAAAAAACAACGAACCCACGACGGGGTGAGATAAAATCTCAGTAAGCTAGCCCCTAATCCTAGATTAGGGCTCTAGTGCCTCCAGACACATTTTTCAGTGAACAATTTCCAATAATTCTTCTTTCTTCCCAAAAATTCCACAATTTAATTCCAGAAAATTCCGTTCTTTCTCTGAAAATTCTCACACCTTCTCCAATATTCTACGTTACTCCCGTTTCGGCGTTCCACGCCTCGGCCTAACAATAAAATATTCTACGTGCTCCCAGGGCCCGTTTTTAGCACACCAGGCCATAATATAAATGTCCACCTTACTCCAAAAATTTCCACGTTACCCCGAAAATATTCCACGGCACTCCGAAAATATTCCACGTTACTCCGGAAGTATTTCACGTCGCTCCGGAATATTCCACGTTACTCCGGAAATATTCCACGTTATACCAGAATATTCCACGTTACTCCCGAAATATTCCACGTTACTCCACCGCCATCAAATAAGTTCATAACATTGAGCCTCGGACCTTTATGGAACACGGCTCTATATATATACCAGGGTCTCGGACACATAGGAATACGACCCACGGATCTCGGTCTCGGACACATAGGAACACGACCGGATCAAGTCTCGGACAATTAGTCGAACACGACTCACTTTGGTCTCGGACGACTTAATTGAACGCGACTTTCTTACTTTCTCGGTCTCGGACAATCGGACGAATACGGCTCACTTTGGCCTCAGGCGACTTGATTGAATACGACCCTCACATTTCCTCGGTCTCGGACAATCGGACGAATACGGCTCACTTTGGCCTCAGACGACTTGATTGAATACGACCTTATCATTTTCTTAGAATAGTTCGGGACCACGTGATTCACTCACGTTAGAGAATTAATAATTCGGGATCACCCGATTAATCCACACTAAACCAAATATTAATTCATACTACCCGATCAATTAACACTACCATAGTATCCAATCCACGTCATGCAACCATATTACGCTAACGTAGCAATTTATAAATCACGTACCATTAAAATTATACTAACGTGGAAATTTATCACGGCCGAACAATAATAATTTTCTAACATATAAAATAATTCTACTATAGTACTAAACTATAGTACTAATGCCACATTTATTTAGTACCATGGCATAACAACTTTATATCACATAAAAGTAACCCTAGTTAATATATTAACTAACCATGGTTCAAAAATTAACTAGAGTCAAATACTAACCTAACCTTGGTTAAACAATAGCATAAAGTAACTCTAGTTAGGGCATAAAGTAACCATAGTTAAACTTTGACCACTATTATCTTCTTGACTTTACTATTCATGCAAGAACAAGCTTTCTCTCTCCTCCAAATATTCATTCTCGGCCAAGGCATAAAAATGGCCAAAAACAACCAATTTTTCACCCAAATCTACCAAATCTCAAGTCCATTAGCATCCTAGATACCTAATATAAGGTTAGGGACCAACTTACCACTATTTTAGCAAGTTTTCCGGCGAGAAACCAAGAAAAATTTTGACCCTAATCCGGCGGCTCCGGCAACTCCTCTTGACCGGCTTTAACCCACGGAAATCCGGCGACTCCGAGTAGCTCACAGCGGTAGTCGAGCTCCCGGCGGTTCAAGGCGACACCGGCGGTTGTTTGAAGAATTTTCGATGAGGGAGAGAATGAGCAAGGGTGAGTTCGGCCAAGAGAGGGAGTGAGCTAGAGAGAGAAAGGGGTCTTGAAAAATGAAGAAGAAGAAAGCCAAAATAATTAATATAGCTTAAAATAATTATTGGGTGGGATATTTTGGTGTCTTGAAAGTCAAGAGGGACAAATTGGTGATTTTCTCCACCAAAAATAGTCAAAATTCGGCCAAGGGGTAAAATGACCAAAATACCCTTCGTTCCAAGTTAAAAATGGGGTATTTTTCGAGGGTAAATGGGTCCTTTCCCATATTCAGGTCAAATCTATTTTTCCTGAACCTCTTTGGGGCGAACCGCGAAGGAATTGCACCCAGGATGAGGAAACGTCCAAAATTTTTATTTTTTTTTTAAACCCCTGAAGGTCCGACTGTCGGATTACGAGGATGTCACATAATGCCTTAGTAAAGGGATGCGCCACGTTTTCTGCTGAGGCAATTTTTCTACAAGGCGATATCACCTCTACCAACTATTTCTCCGATGAGATGGAAGCGTCTCTCATTGTGCTTGGATTTTTTGTGAGACCTCAATTCCTTAGGTTGAGATATTGCCCCATCATTGTCACAAAACAATGTAATCGGCTGCTCAATGGGAAGAACTACTCCAAGTTTAGAAATGACCTTCTTCATCCAAGCTAATTCATTTGTTGCTTCAGAAGCGGCTACATACTCTGCCTCGGTGGTGGAATCAACAACTATGCTCTGTTTGGAACTCTTCCAACTAACCGCACCACCATTGAGTGTAAAGACAAACCCGGATGTAGACTTATAGTCATTCGGATCCGATTGAAAATCGAAATCAGTGTAAGCTTCAACTTTAAATTCTCCTTCTCCATATATCAAAGTATAAATCCTTAGTTATTCGCAAGTACTTAAAGATATTATTGACTACTATCCAGTGCTCTTCCCCTAAATCAGATCGATATCCGATAGTAAAACTTACAGCATGCACAATATCAGGTTGTGTACATAGCATAGCATACATTAGGCTTCTAATAGCAGATGCGTAAGGTACTTTTGCCATCTACTCTCTTTCTTCGGGAGTGGTAGGACACATTTCCTTGGAAAGACGGCTTCCATGCCTAAAAGGCAATAATCCTCTTTTGGAACATTGCATGTTAAACCGTGTTAACACTTTATCTATGTATGTTGATTGTGAAAGGCCAATCAATCTTTTCGATCTATCTCAATAGATCTTGATACCTAATGTGGCATCCTGTAATCCGGCTCGTTTTGAAGCCTTGAATAAATGAAAAGTCTCATTGATGTATTTCAGTTTAATCTCACTCATGAATGGTCCATCTTGAGCAGACTAACCAAATGGGAATGGTTAGCTAGGAAAATCAAGTACGTGGACCTAAGAACTTGGTCATGGACTAACTCTTTGGCCATGAAAATTGTCGAGGGAATATTTTGGACCAATATAGGCCGATCCTAGAATAATTTAGGAACGATTTGGATAATACCCTACGCTTGGATCACGGGTGATTCCGTTCGACCTCGTATGGGTTCCGAACGTCCCCGAATTATTTTCTAACGATCGTGTCCATCGGGACTAGTGATTGACCCTTGCAATTGAATGACAACCAAGGTCGTCATGGCTCGAGCAATTCTTAAACGTGATTTTAATCACGGGTCGATACGCGTAACTCCTAAAAGCCGCCCGTTAGTTTGAGATACGCTGAAAATTCTATTGATCGAGATTGATCGCGAATCGAGCTTCAAAATTGACGTCGGACCTTCGGGGGTCTCAATAAATAAATTTTTGGACGTTTCCTCATCCAGTGTGCAATTCTTTCGCGGTTCGCCCCAAAGAGGTTCGGGACAAATAGATTTGGACTGGGAATGGGAAAGGACCCATTTGCCCTTGAAAAATACCCCATTTTTCACTTGGAACGAAGGGTATTTTGGTCAATTTTCCCCTTGGCCGAGATTGACTAATCTTTGTGGGGAGGAAAATTATTTTTACCCCTCTTGACTTTCAAGACACCAAGAATATCCCACCCAATAATTATTCTAACCTATATTAATTATTATTTTGGTCTTCTTCCTCCTTATATTTCAAGAACTTTCTCTCTTTAGCTCACTTTTTCTCTCTCTTTCTCTCTTGGCCGAATTCTCTACTTCACCATCATTCTCACCTAAAATTCTTTGAGCTCTCACCGGAGTCGCTTTGGATCGCTTGGAGTTGCTAGATCATCGTCAAGTCGCCGGCCGTGCAAGGACCGCCGGAATCACCGCTTAATTCAAGCTTTTATCAACCGTTCAACGGAGGTTTTTGCTAGTTTTTGAGGTAGGATTATTTCTAAACCTAAATTAGGCGGTTAGGTTGCTAAGAGACCTTGTATTTGCGAATTTTTGATGAAGAAATTGTTGAGATTGAGCTTGAATGGAGGTGGCCGAAAATTGCATGAAGGAGGAGAGAGAAAACTTGTTCTTGAAATGAATAGTAAATTCAAGAGGATAATTGTTTGGTCAAAGTTGGACCATGGTTACTTTACTAACTCTAGTTACTTTATGCCTAACTCTAGTTACTTTATGCTATCATTTAATCATGGTTAGATTAGTTGTTGACTCTAGTTAATTTTTAAACCATGGTTAGATTATATTTTAATTATAGTTAATTTTATGTGACACAATGTTGTTATGCCATGGTGTTAATTAAATATGGCATTACTATAGTTTAGTACTATAGTCGTAAATTAATTGCATGTTAGAAAATTATTATTGTTCGGCCCCGATAAATTCCCATGTTAGTATAATGTTAATCGTACGTTATTTATATATTGCTACGTTAGCATAATATGGTCGTATGACATTGATTAAATTCTATGGTAGTATAAATTAATCGGATGGTCCCGATTTATTAATTCTTTAACATGAGTGAATCATGTGGTCCCGAACTATTCTCAGAAAATGTGAGGATCGTATTCAATCAAGTCGTTCGAGGCCAAAGTGAGCCGTATTCGTCCGATTGTCTGAGACCGAGAAAATATGAAGGTCGTATTCAATCAAGTCGTCTGAGGCCAAAGTGAGCCGTATTCGTCCGATTGTTCGAGACCGAGAAAATATGAAGGTCGTATTCAATCAAGTCGTCTGAGGCCAAAGTGAGCCGTATTCGTCCGATTGTCCGAGACCGAGAAGGTATGAAAGTCGTGTTCAATTAAGTCGTCCGAGACCAAAGTGAGTCGTGTTTGACTAATTGTCCGAGACTTAATTCGGTCGTGTTCCTATGTGTCCGAGACCGAGATTTGTGGGTCGTGTTCCTCTGTGTCTGAGACCCTGGTATAGAGCCGTGTTCCATAAAGGTCCGAGGCTCAATGTTATGAACTTATATGATTGCGGTGGCGTAACGTGGAATATTTTGGAGTAACGTGGAATATTTCTGGAGTAGCGTGGAATATTTTCGGAGTAACATGGAAATTTTTGGAGTAATGTGGATATTTATATTATGGCCTGGTGCGTTAAACACGGGCCCCGGAGCACGTAGAATATTTTATTGTTAGACTGAGGCGTGGAACGCCGAAACGGGAGTAACGTAGAATATTTGGGAAGGTGTGAGAATTTTCGGAGAAATAACGGAATTTTCTGGAATTTAATTGTGGAATTTTTGGTAAAAAGGAAAGAGTTGTTGGAAATTGTGGAGGCATTAGCGACCTGATCTAGGGTTAGAGATTTTCCTATCGAGATTTTATCTCACCCCATCGTGGGTTCGTTGTTTTTCAAACCCTCCGCCTCAGCCATGAGTGTTTCGCCCCCGAAGTTCGATATTCCTCGGGACATGGATACGCAGGTGACAGAGTATCCTGTCGGGGAGAATCAAGTTTATTATAGATATGCAACTACAGTTTGGGTAGACACCGGAGACTATACTGGAAGCCTCAAATATACGTGGCATGGACTTATCGCCACGGGGACCTAACCGTGGGACCATTAAGCGGTTTCAATGTTCCCTTTAATGGAGTTGGGGAGTACGATCCCGTGAATCCTGCACCTCCGGATGGAGAAGTGGTGAATCCCGATGCTGCACCTGAAGTTTTGGCGCCCGACCCCGTAACTACGGTACTGCGAGAAGAAGATGGCGAAGTTGTGGAGCCTTCGGATGCCGAGCAGTCTCCAAAGTTGGATGAGGACGAGGTGGCAGCCCGATACGGGTTTGTGCTGAATAGCGAGGACGAGGATTAGGATAGTTGGCCTCTTAGTTTTTGTAGAGTGTTGTATTTTGGTTGTGTAGCGGGCTTCGACCACGTGCCTCTTTGTTATAGGTGATCACGGGCTTGTACAATGGCCCCTAAAGCCCTAGGTTTGACAGTTTGTAACAACTATGTATATATGTACATATGTGTGTTTTGTTTTTACCATCCCAAGTTATTGTAGTGTTATTGGTTTTCTGTACGGAGATTTTTGTTGCTTCCGCAAAAATTTATTTTGTTGGCCTTTGGATCCTAGAGAACTGTAGACGGTCGTGGCCAAGTGGGATGTCGACGGCTCGTAGGGTTCAGGTCGTGACACCTAAAATATAGGTTGTCTCTCCTAAATCTTTTATGGAGGATTTACGTGACAAGAATAGTTTGATCGATGATATCATCAGTATACCATTCCCAATCAAGAGTATATCATCAATGTACGGAATTAGAAACGCAATTGCCCTTCCACCGACCTTTTTATATACACATGGTTCATCTGGATTTTTAATGAAGCCAAATGATTTGACCTTCCACCGATCTTCTTATATATCATAGACGTACGGAACTAGAAACGCAATTGCGCTTCCACTGACCCTCTAACGGATGTTCCAACTTCTAGAGGCTTATTTGCGTCCATAAATGGATATCTTAAGCCTGCACACCTTCTGATTTTTACCACTAGATTCAAAACCTCGTGATCGTTCCATATAAATGTCCTACTCGAGGAAACTATTTAGAAAAGCCTTTTTTACATCGTATTTATTTGCTCTTGGACTTAAGACTTTTTGGAATCACATGGGCCATCTGGTGGATGCCATCTCACTTCCCTTTACCTTTAATTACTTTTTGTCCCTTATCCTGTTTCTCTCTTTCGCAGGTAAAATTCGATTTTTCCTGGAAATTTTGGTAGAGCTAGAATGGTGGTGATTTTGTTGGGATGAGTCTTGTTGCGATGCGAATACCAAGCATCTGTGGCGCACTAATATCAAAACATAGACCGACGAATTTCGATAGCATCTTCTCGATAGGTTTAGGATTAAAGAAATGTTTGTCTAATAGTACCGTCAAAGACTGTACAATTTCAACCATAGATCCACACATTATCACTAAAGTGCTCATTGATTGAAAAATCGTGTGGTCAGAAATAACCGATGGTATTGTCGGACTATCGGGGTAGTAGCTTACATGACTAAATTAGCACAATTAAAAATTTTAGGATTAAATTGACACCAATGCAAGTGATTTAAGACTTTTCTAAAACTTTTCCCGAATATCTACAACGCATAATATTCATAAAATTGCAAAAAAAAAAAAAAAAACAAAGGTAAAGACCAACAATAGCATCTTTTGGATACTAAAGTGTGTTTGTTGGATAAAAACAAGTGTTGATCCCTTCATTTTTGATAAAATTATTACCTTAGTAAACCAATTCCTACAATTTCCGTAACTTCATATTTCATTCAGTGTCTCGCAATGTCAATAGCCAAATTAAGGACCTCAGCAGCGCGACCCCCTATGTATAATTCCAACTGAACTCCTTGCAAGCACTGCGTCATTTGGTCCCGGGCCAAACGATGAAGGGAGCTAAAATGAGGATTTGAAGAGGGGTCTTCCTTACACGTCGCTGTCGCTCTTTTTCTCTCGGGCCTTCTTCCTGGGTTTGCATTGACAGGGGTCCGAAGACAAGGCCGGGGCAGTGACTAGACTACACGTTACGTACGGGTTGGATCGTATCCGTGCTGTCTGTTCGGTTGGATGGTACCGTTTCGTTGTTCAGGCTTTTTTTTTTTTGCTGTAACATGACCAATTTGACGGTTGAAGCCAACGTAGGGGGGTTGTTGATTGGGACTCTCGTGCTCGTCTTTTGTAGCCTTTCCGACTAGAAAACAACGCCCAAGTTTGCAGAGGACGAGATTCTTTTCCTTGTCCCAAAGACTCCAATTTCTCACCACTCGAAACCAAATTAATTATGTCTTAATTTCTCTTTCTTGCGTTTACTCTTTATTCTGTCGTGATGGTGCGCTCAATCCTAACACAATCCAGTGAACTCGAGCTGACTGAGAAATCCCCGCTCTAGCTCGTGAGTCGTGACTGAGACTGGGAGCGCTGATTTGGAGCCAAAAAAAAAAAAAAGACCTCTCTTTGAACTTTGGCTGGGAATAGATAAAGGACCACCTTGACTGCTTACATAAAATTGCTAATGACATTCGACCCAAAAAAAAAAAAAAAATTGCTAATGACCTTTGTTTTCTTTTTTTCTTTTTTGGAATGAATAAATCCGGATGAATGCTTTGCGTAAGGAAGACCCCTCTTCAAATCCTTATTTTAGCTCCCTTCATCGTTTGGCCCGGGACCAAATGACGCAGTGCTTGCAAGGAGTTCAGTTGGAATTATACATAGAGGGATTCCGACCTACCTCTATCGATCTTCACACATGTCTGTGTGTAGTGCCGACCCCAAAACGCATGAAGGACGACGACGTGGACTGGACTCCTGGAAAGCAAACGAAAAAAGAGGGGAGGTTCCCTTCCCGAATCAAGCGTGTCGTTTGGGTTGAATTGCTTGACTTTGACTTGTTCATGCTGTGACCCGTGGCCGCTTAAATGAAATACAGACTTGGAACATAGCTTCCCAAATATCATTAACTCAGTGGTCAGTAAAGGATTAAAAAAAAACCATAAAAAACGTTAATTATGCTCACTATGGCACATTTGTTTTTTTGTTAACACTACAAACTCTAAACTATACTCATTGTAACACATTTACCTTGCATTACAATTCCATCCACAATCACCGTTAAAAAACCTAATGAGGATCCAACGTGGCACTTTTGACGACAATTGGCTCTAATGTGGCGCTAGGCGAGCACCATATTGAAAAAGAAAACGAAAAAGAAAAAGCAAAAAAAAACAAGTGCACTGTTTGTTGTCTTCTTCAATACTTCGTGAAGAACTGTTCATCGCATTCATCATCTTCAATCGCTCAGCTAAAAATCTCCGCCGCTCTTGCTTCGTTCCCCATTGCTACCTACACCTCCATGGGTGCTTGCCCACCCATCCACGAGTTTCATAACTTCTAAAGAACATTACATCGTGCGCCATAATTTTTAATCGATCACTTAAGTAGCAAATTTTGTTAAAAACGTTCACACAAGTGCCAAAAATATGACGCCGCATAGCACTTCTGGTGAATATTCTTAAAAAGCTATGTCACTCAAGTGATTGATTAAAATGCTATATCGCATTCAAGTGAACGGAAAAAAAAAAAGTTATGACATTCAAATGATCGAATAAAAAAAGTTATGGTACTCAAGTGGTCAAAGAAAAAAGTTATGGCACTCAAAGGGTACATCGTACGAAAGTTGTGGCACCTATGATATCCTTATCCTTCATGTATAATCAATATATTCCGAGCTTCTCGTAGTTTTGCTTGAAATTGCACAGTTTTTTTTAAAATAATTTCACTCGTTTCTAAGAAAAGTCAGTCTTATCTTTAATATTCTGTACTTTGTTTCACCCACGACACATTAGTCTATATTACGGAACAATCTAAATGGGTTTACAACTTCTTAGGTCATATAAAACTGGACAATCAGAAATAATATGACGTGGACATTTTCATCTGCTAAAATAAAGTCATTAGGACTTGAATAAGTGTGCCGTTAAACTATTCCCCCCCAACCCTCAAATAGATTAAGCTCGACTAAGTGGGCCTCGTCTGCTTCGGCTACGCATATGGGAATAAACACCGTTCAGATCTAAAGCTCATTTCAGTTATTTGAATATAATTTGGTTGGGGAAGGTTGAGTATGATCCAATTAGGACAAAAAAAAGAAAATGTGTCAATATGGTCCAAACAAATATGTGATAGACGGACCTGGCCCGACCTATTAGAAAGGCACGATTTCGACAGCCGGAAGTCATTTTCCGGCAATATCTTCACCCTAATCCAAACCCCTACCTGACCAATCTAAGAAAATGGAGGAACTATGGGCTTACCTTTGATCCAATTGTGAGAAAAAGTGGAGACTAAGCATGGTTAAACTGGCCTTTCCTCGCCTAATCACAGATGTGGCCTCACCAACACAATACCCCGTCCTCAGTCACTTCTGTCACAGGAAAAACTCACCTGATCATACGCTGCATCTAGAGCCCTCCCTCTCCCCTTCTTGCCATTGATGTGAAGTAGGATCTGGAACGGCGGCCAACCTTTTTTCCTCTTCCTGTTCCGAATTCGGAACAAAAAGATAATCTTAGTAACTTGTCATTCAAGCGATGTGAAGCCATGAAAGTATGGAGTTCTCCTTCACAGGGAGCAACTTAAAATTGTTGCTCAAACTTGAGAATTAGCACAGACATGGTCAGATATTTTGCTGCAAAAACTATGTAAGTAATGCTTCCAATAAATGTTGACAAAAGAAGAATGCATGCTCCTGCTCCTTTATCTTATCTTTAATTTCATAATCAAGATGTACTTATTTTCGAAATTCAGACTTTCGCTTTGAGCTCAAACTCGAGACATATTTTCAACGATTACTGCAATCCTTATTTTCATGAACTGTACAATTTATCCATCTGCATGAAGCCCTCAAATGAGTCCTTTGGGGCAAAAAATTTAGGTACCAACGTCACTCTACAAATTAGGTTAATGGCACAAAATCCGGTGAGCAACCTGCTACAACCTCAAAACACTACAGTTCAAAGAAGTCACCAGTTATGGCACAAGACTTGTATCCATCCAATGCAATCTGCCTAGCAACAGCAGAGACATCAACTACTCTTCCCTATATAGACCTTTTGATCTTTCAAACAATTAGAACAAACACTTCCCTAATGATATACATTATATTAGATTCAGCAGAACTTACTATCTCAAAATTTTAGAGTATGAAGCATTGGCGTGATTAGTTGGGTTAAGAGAGGTAACAGAGGTCTATCCGGTAAATATCACAGAGCAACTTGGAAGACCATGGCCATTCAACAAGAATCCACATAATTTTGGATCAATGCACTATCCGCATCACAGTTCATAAAGAAGGAGAGGAGAAAGAAAAGTTCCTCAACCATGTCGGTAGCATGATGCGAAACCTGTTTTCGATAGTGATTTTGAATTTCAATTGAAGGTGCAAACATTCGAAAGTTTCTAGTAGAGACGGAAAAAAGGGGAAAAGCAAAAGTCAGTGGAATCGAAATCACCTAGCTCTCTTCTCCGAGAATCACTTCCTCAGCAAGTTGTGGCCAATTCAACAGGTATGTTTCACAAGCCAACACTCATGATAGGTTGGTGCGAGTGGATCCCATAGTCTTGCCGTGGTTAAGACCATCTTCTCTTCTTTGTTAAAGTTGATCAGCTTTCCTCTGCATCTGTTTCACTGGGACTATATTCTTCTTCAGTTTCTATTGAGTTGCCTTCTTCTAAGTCTGTCCTCAGGTATCCATTCGGCTTATGGTGCTAGAGCACAACCCTCAGATCATCCTCCTGTTGCTCACATATTGGGCGGAATCCACACTTTTTAAAGGTTCCTTCCGATGTGCTGAGGCAAATTTCGAATTGGTTCCGACATTTGGATGTCACATTCAGCATACTTCGCGGGAAATATAGAAGGCGTAGATGATCCGATTCCGATGAATAAAAGTGTTTCCGTTGCCAAATGACACTTTGGCCATTAACAGATATTTGGATCTCACATGAATCATTGGCCACTTTTCCTTTCTCCACGCCAAGAACGACACAGAGTACTAGTCCTCTGAACTTGTCAGACAAGTCTTGGGGAACCACGAAATATAAGAAGCCATTTTCACAGGGGAGAAACCATTCTGGCATCTCTCCTCCAATTAGGAGAATTTCTACACTACCCATCTTCGGGAGTCCCTATCATACAGGTGGTAGGCATATCAAGCATTAATATTTTTTTGGGTGTGTGCGTGTGTGTGACATCCCGTATTCCGACTCGTTTTGAAGCTTTGAATAAATGAAAAGTCTCATTGATGTATTTCGGTTTAATCTCACTCGAAATGGTCTATTTTGAGCGAGACTAACCAAATAGAAATGGCTAGCTAGGAAAAATCAAGTACGTGTGTGACATCCCCTTGTCCCACATTGCTTAGGAGGGGAGTCTTGGGCTTGTTTATATGGCAATGGGCCCTCTTAACTTGCAAGACACGTTTTCCGGGCGTTGTATGGGCGATGCTCGGAGGAACAAAACCGTGAGGATTGTGTGTCCAAAACGGACAATATCTTACAAAGTGGCGCAGCACGAGCGTGGGGCCCGGGCCGTGAAGAACAAAACCATGAAGACTGTGTGTCCAAAGCGGACAATATCTTACAAAGTGGCTCAGTGGAAGCGAAGGGCATTTTGGTCATCACCCCTCTTGGCCAAAATTTTGAATAGTCAAGGGTGAGGAAATTACCATTCTACCCTTCTTGACTTTGAAGACCTAAAACATCAATGCCCAAAAAAATTACCCTACCCTTTTATTAATAAAATTTTTAGTCTTCTTGCTCATAAATTTCAAGACAACTTTCTCTCTCTACCCTATTCCCTCTCTTAGCCGAAAATCCTCTCTCCCTCACTCTCCCTCACCGAAATTTTTTCAAACCGCTGCTGGTGTCGCCTTGAACCGCCAAAGCTCAACTATTGCCATGCACTACCGGAACCTGCCGGATCTTGTGGGTTTTAGCCGATCAAAGGGAGTCGCCGGAGCCGCCGGATTGGGGTCAAAACTTCTCTCGATTTCTTGCCGGAAAACTTGCTAAAATTGTTGTAAGTTAGTCTCTAACCTTGGATTAGGTACCTATGTTGCTAATAGACCAAAGATTGTGTAGTTTTGAAGAAAAACTTGTTGGTTTTGCTCAAGAAAATGGTGTTGGCCGAAAATGGAGAATGAAGGAGAGGAGAGAGAAAAAATGGTGTTCTTGCATGAATAGTGAAATGCAATGATTAATAATGGATGACTAGAATTTAATCTAGCTTGATCTTGCTTTACTTGGACGGCCCACGTTGAATCTTGCTTAGGAAGATTAATCTGATGGCCAGGATTAAATTCTACTATAGTGTAGATATATTGTATGCTGGAGATTAATTGTACGTTAGTATAGTACAATTGTATAGTACGTATTAAATGCCACGTTAGTACAGTATAATTTGTAAGGTACGTATTGATTGTACGTTAGTATAATTCGATCGTACAAGTAGTTATTAATTGCCACATTGGTAGAATTAATATTGGGTGGCATATATAAATTTTTGTGGTAGTCGGAATTAATTATGTGGTCCGATTGGCTATTGGTCTTGTGTGACCTAATCAGGTGGTCCCGATTTATTAATTCTCTAACGTGAGTGAATCACGTGGTCCCGGTGGAGTATTTATTCAGTATAATTAAATCGAGCGGTCTCGATTGAGCAGTTGAAAAAAATTAGAAAGATCGTGTGGTCCCGATTTTTATTTGGAGAAAAAAATTGGTGAGACCGGATGGTCTCGATTTGCTAATCAGGAAATTTAGCAAGATCACGTGGCGAAGATTGATTGATCGGAAGGATTTAAGTGATCGTGTGGTATCGGATGAGCGATCGATGAATTATTGTTGCTATATGGTCTTAAGTGGAATAATTGAGAGGAAATGTGGAATTTTACCCTGAAGCGTTACGACGCGGGGTTCGTATTTTATAAGACAATATTTTGCCCGAGGCATTATGACACGGGCTCGGTTATTATTATTTTACCCCGAGGCATTAAATGCGGGGTTGTGCTTATTATATTATCCTGAGGCGTTAAACGCGGGATAGTGACTTGAGGCGTTATGACGCGGGTCCGAACTATATGATGGTGCGAGGCATTATTACGTGGGTCTGTCCGGTTATAATATAGCTCGATGCATTGAACGCGGGCTCTGGACCAACGTGGAATTTTATAAGATAGCATGATGCGTTAAACGGGGTCTTTGGATCCACGTGGAATATTTATATATTAGCCTAAGGCGTTAAACGTGGGCTCTGGAGTATGTGGAGTATTTTATTGACGGTTTGCGGCGTGGAACGCCGATATGGGAGTAACATAGAATATTTGAGAAGGTATGGAAATTTTCGGAGAAAGAATGGAATATTCTGAAATTTATTTAAGGAATTTTTTACTGAAGAAGGATTGGTTGGAAATTGCCTACCTAGGACGTGTCTGGAGGCACTAGAGCCCTAACCTAAGATTAGGGGCTTTCTTGCTGAGATTTATTCTCACCCCGTCGTGGGCTCTCTTTTTCGGACCTTCCGCCTCAACAATGAACGACCCGCCTCAATGATTTGGGATCCCCCGGGATATGGAAACCGTAGTGATAGAGTACCTAGTGGGGGAAGACAAGGTGTACTATAGGCACGTTACTACCATTTGGGTAGACACCGGAGAACTCTTTTGGAAGACTCACACGTACGTAGCGTGGACGTCTTGCTATGGGGACTTGACGGTGGGTCCGCTGACGGGCTTCGATATTCCCTACGACGGTGTTGGAGAATGGGACCCCATTAGCACTCTACCTCCGGATGGCGTAGTGGTGCACCCAGCCGCTGGCCCCGTGACTTGGAGCCCAGCGCAGAGGTCGTGGAGCCGGAAGAGGATGGAGAAGTTGTGCAACCTTTGGATGCGGAGCGGCCGCCCAAGATGGACGAGGACGAGCTAGCGACCATAGATGAGATAGAGCCTGATAGTGAGGACGAGGCCTAGAGTAGTTGGCCTCTCGACTTTTGTAGAGCGTTTTGTTTTGGAAGTGTAGCGGGCTTCAACCACGTAATCTTTTTATTATAGGTGATCACAGGCTTGTACGGTGGCCTCTGAAGCCATAGGTTTGGAAGTTTGCAACAACTATGTATATATGTACATAAGTTTGTTTTTACCATCCCAAGTTATCGTAACATTGTTAGTTTTACGTACGGGGAGTTGTTTCGCTTCCACATATGTTGTTTATTATTGTTGGCCTTTTGGATCCTGGAGAATTGTACATAGCGTGGCCGGGTGGGATATTTTCGGGCTCGCGGGATTCGGGTCGATGTTTTCGGGCTCGCGGGGTTCGGGTTGTGACTTGTGTGTGTGTGTGAGAGAGAGAGAGAGAGAGAGAGAGAGAGAGAGAGAGAGAGAGAGAGAGAAACCTCGAGTAATGACACATCAGCAACTTTGACTCCTTTGCGGGATAATTCACAACATGAAGGCAAGTCAACTTCAAGCTGGTAGGAGGAGAGACTCGACAAATCTGGGAGTTTTTGTAGTGATTCGCAACCATTTGCTCTTAGGGTACGCATAATTGATGGAAGCCGAGGAATTTCTTGTAGTTGCCGGCATCTCGTCACTTCCAACCAACTTAAATAATCGTACTTGTCGATGCATGTTGGTAAATAAGTGAACTTGTTATCCGAAAGACATAGGATTTCCAATTTGGGAAAACTGGAAGAACTCTCAAGGAAATCTACTTCCGATAGATTGCAGCCATTAAGTTCTAGCCGGTATAGATTTGAGAATCCCGGATGGTCATCGTGGTCAGTTGAATCTGCCAAGTTCTTTGGAAACAAGACGAAATTCAAGCAGCCATGAAGATTCAAGGACTCGAGATTGTGCAACTTATAAATGCTCGATGGAAGCCCTGCGAGGTTTCGCAGATATTGTAAACCTATCACCTTCACAGAGACAAGATTTTCAATTGATGCGGGGAATTCTTTGATGGCGGTCCTTTCTAGATCAAGTTTTTCTGGATGTTCCATCTTTCCCAGAATATCGGGAAACCTCTCAAGTTTAGAGCAACCAGAGAGTTTGAGGGTTTGAAGAGATTTTGTCATGAGTGGATTGGGAAAGATACTAAGATTAGAGCACAATTCCAGCGACAAAAACCTTAACTTGTTAAGATATCCGACTGATTTGATGAACCTCCACCAAGCTTTTGCACCCATCAAGATTCAAGCTCTCCAGATTTGGGGTAGGGGTGTGCATCAATCTTGGTTCGCTCAGGAACCGGACAACATAGAGCTTGCCTGTTTCGAGTAGTTTCCGAGGGACCCGCCGGGTTTCGATATTGGGAATTGGGAATAACCGGTACAACTCCCGGTTCCATAAAAGGAATTGGACCTCCCGGATTGAACCAACGATGTACCAAGATTTTCTATTTTTTTATATTGAAGAAAATTCTAATTTGTAAACTGTTATCTTTGATTAATGTTAAGAAACTCCCATTTATAAGGAATAGAAGAAATAAAAAAATTAAAAATTAAAAATTAAATCAGCGGTTTCGGGACCGACCACGAAATTGGATCGATCCGCAAACGTTACTCCCTAAAGAGCTTATAATCTGCAAACGTTATTCCCCAAAGAGAGTTTCCATGTTTTTTACATACTAGGAACGCTAGCGAGGGACTTGCATTCACTGAAATTTATGGACTTCAATTTTCCAAAATTCTGCAAAAACATACCGGTGCGGTCATTAAGCTCCGCAAAAACTTATAACCATAAAAATGGAAAGCTATTCATCACAAGGGCTTACCTTAAGCTGGCCACCTAATTGTGTGATACGACTTCTGTGGACATCAAGTTGCACAAGCTTCTTAGGATCAGAGCCAAATTCTAGATTTGGCGCATTGGGCCATTTAAGCCATCTTAGCTCGTTAGGGAGAATTACGGGACCTTCTGAAGAGATATGCACTTCAAGCAAAATGAGCATTCTCAATCCTTTCATGTTTGTGAAAGCATCGGGGCTAATAGTTATGTCTTCCGACATGGGGAAGTCCAATACTATGGCCTTTATTGCATTCCTTCCCTATTCATAATGGAGCAAATGCGGTGGTCACAAAAAATTTCACTGAGATTTACATTGATTGTTCAAATCAGAGTAATCTAAAATTTGAGATGTAGCAAACTTTACATAAACAAAATTTACCGTGTCTTCACATAGAATTTCCACAACATCTTCAAAAATCCATAATCTACTGCATTTCCCAGGATCATCGAGGCATTCTTGATTAACAACATCCTTACCCATCAACTGAATTAAATCATGCATTTGTAGGGTCCCATGCTCTTCTATTATCAAGGACCGCTCGATGAGAACTTCTATTCCTATAGTTGTAGCAAAATCACAGCTATCAAGAACTGTTGTGACGTGTTCTATACTTTTCCCCTTCAAGAGGCATGCGATATCAAGGAAAATCTCCCTTTCGTTGTTATCCAATCCATCGAAGCTTATCTTGAGAATTCGATTGATAGTTTGGTCGGGACTTCTGGAGAGTTTATCCAGTGTACTTTCCCATGCGGGCTCCTCTCTTCCACATAAGAACGAGCCCAACACTTCAAGGGCTAACGGCGGGCCATTAGCATAACGCACTGCTCTATTTATGAGATCCCTTGTTATCTCAACTTTCTTGCTACTTCGAAAGGCATGCCGACCAAAAAGGTCTCGTGCTTCATTGTCATCTAGAGTTTCAACTTTATACACAAAATTTATGCCATGAGAAGTAAACACATGTTTATCTCTTGATGTAACAATGATTCTACTTCCATTGCCAAACCAATGGGCTTCTCCAGCTAATGCATTCAGTTGATCCAAGCGGTCAATATCATCAAGAACCAGGAGAACCTTTTTGCAACGAAGTCTTTCTTGTATCAAATTGATTCCTCCATCAACACTATATACTGTTAAATCTCCTCGAGATAGTATCTCATATAGAAGTTTTTCTTGCAAAGCAACTAGACCATTGCTTTTGTCCGAACTTTCTCTAACTCGCGCCAAAAAACTACAACCCTGAAATTGGCTCTCAATAGCATTATATATGGCTTTAGCAATTGTTGTCTTCCCTGTTCCTCCAAGTCCCCATAGACCTATCATGAGAACATCTTCATCACCCCACTTCTTTTGTAACAACCATTTCAGTTTTTGGACTCGGGAATCTATTCCGACCGGATACTTGGCAACATGTAAGGGTGCACGCACTAGATGAATTGATAATTCCTTCACGATGCATTGTATGAGCTTCACTTCATCTCTGATAAGCACTCGAAAGAAAGAGAAACGTGTTTTAGCATTTCAAAGCCGTGGAAGGATTTCAACCACGGATAAGGAAAATCTCACAAGAATATTAGCTAATAATGAGATGAAAAGAAAAAAGACAATTGGGTGAACCTTTTGGACCCGAGTATGTCCTTAAAAGTCTTAACGGAAAGCTTGAAGGTAAAAGCCTACCCCAAGACATTCTCAATTTTAGATATGGTTGGATCTCCGGTGGGCACTGTGGGACAGATCCCACAGTCCGTCGGATGGGACAATACATGTGTCCAGGGTGCGGGCAAAGTAAGCGCACACCCTTCTAATTCATGTGTGCAAGTAGCAAGGGGAGCGTAAAAAACAAGATACAAAAAAGCGTGAGATTGAGTCTAGTTAAAAGAGATATTATAGCGTTTATCAAAACGAAAAACAGGCTTACCCCTCAAGGAAATCCCACCCGGACAGGCTACTGGCGTCGCAGAGCGCCTTCTTCCATCTCTTCACTTCCTGCGAATCCTTCCCGAATTTGGACTCATGTTCAGCCATAGCTTCTCTATAAGTCCCTCTCGGTGTTCTCACTTCTCTGGGTTCGACTTTGTAAAACACGGGAAAGACCTTAAGGTCTCTTTGCTCCTTGCACTCCATAATTCTGGCCAACTCTTCCAAGCACCACCGCGAGGAAGCATAGTTCTTGGAGAAAACGATGATTGCAGCACGCGACCCCTCGATCGCCTTCATAAGTGCCAGCCATATTTGCTCTCCTTTCCTGAGCTCCTCCCTATCTACAAAAGTGTGTAATCCTCTTTGGTCCAGACCGGCATAGAGATGACCGAGGAAGCCTTTGCGGACATCCGTGCCTCTGAAGCTCAGGAACACATGGTAATACCTTTTCAGATTTGAAGAAGAAGAAGACGAAGAAGAAGCCATCGAAAGAGCTTATGGTTGATATCCTTCCGCAGATTGTTTACTGTCCGATAGGGGTTCCCAACTCTAGCTCTCATGTACGTATTTATTTGTTCTTGGACTTAAAGACTTTCTGGAATCACGTGGGCCATTTGGTGGATGCCATCTCACTCCCCTTTTGCTTTAATTACTTTTTGGCCCTTTTGCTGTTTCTCTCTTTCGCGGGTGAAATTGGATTTTTCCTGGAAATTTCGGTAGAGCTGGAATGGTGGTGATTTTGTTGGGATGAGTCTTGCCGCTGTGCGAATACCAAGTATCTGCGGCGCCCTAATAATCAAAACATTGCAAAAAAGGTAAAGATCGACGACAGCATCTTCTTGATAGGTTTACGACCAAAGGAAAATACTAGTACCGTCAAGAACATAGTATATATGCACACATTATTACTGCCTATTTCGCATAAAGCACTCATCGATGCATGTTTTGCATAAAGCACTCGTTGATTGAAAAATTATCTGGTAAAAAAAAAAACTAACGGTATAGTTAGACCGTCGGGGTAGTAGCTCACAAGACTAAATTAGCATAATTAAAAAGTCTAGAATTAAATTGGTGTCAATGCAAGTGTTTGAAGACTTTTCTAATAATTTTTTCGAAGAAAAGCGCTATCCTGACAGTTTCATAGCATTGTCGATTATTTCTGATCACACGATATTCCAATTGATGAGTGCTTCTACGGTAGATTATACCGCTCCTAACGATCTTATCAGTGAATCATTTCCCTTTTCTGAATATTCATATTGCCTACCATTTATAAAATTGCAAAAAAAGGAAAAAACCAACGATAGCATCTTCTAGATACTAGAGTACGGATCGAATGTCACGATAAAATTATATGGAGCTTTTCCAGCATCCTCTGGCTCATGAATTACTATTGCTAATGTGAAATCATATTACGCACATATATATATATATAAAATCAAATATGGCTCGAGTTTAAATGATTTACCATCGATTTGTTAAATCGGCTTGTTGAAAGAGAAACCCTTCTAATTGGCGGGCGGCGGACGACTTCTGGCGCTACAAGACGAAAAAGAGGGGAACACCTGTTTTATTATATTTCTATAAGCGGATTGTGGGGATCTCTTTCTGATGTGAAAAAGAAAAGCTTGTGGGGCCCCCGAAGAAATTACAGGAAAGAAAATAAAGAAGGCATTTTGTTCTCTGCTGGTTTTCTTCCCCGACACGCCTGCTGCAGCCGCGTGACACGCAGACCGTGCTCTGCTCCGGTGGGACTCCAAGAAAGAGACGAACAACGAAGAAAGCCTAAGTCGCAATGACGCGATTTCATTTTTTTTTATATATTTTTTAATTATTTATTTATGAAAACTTTGTGTTTGGATATAATTTAAGTATAGATTTTCAATTATATTATATTATTCTTACTAGTTCTCTTCGTAAATATAGGTATCGACATTCCAATCGAACCACGTAAATTTTCGGTATCCTTTACCGTTTCTCATTTATTTCTCTGAATTTTTCACATTGACTTAATTTGTAAGACCATGTTATTCCACATTAATATTACAACACACACACACATACACATACACATACACGTACACGTACACGTACTTGGCTAATAAGATCTAATGGCCCGATTGAGGTTCGTTGATGTGATAAGTAATTGAAATACTTGCTAGTCATTGGTTGATGTTCCATTCGTTTATTAAAAATTATTCACGTTAGCGTTAATCAGTCAAAATTAATCTGGAGGACTGAGTTAATATAAATATAATAAATTTAAGATTGAATTAGTAAAAATATAATAAATTTAAGATTTTATTTCTGACAGTTTTTCTTTCATTTATCGTCATTGTATTCTTTTTCTATCACGTGATGTTCGTACTCGTTTGCGGAATTTGAGGTTCATCTCTTATCGTTTCATACCTAGCGCCAGCGGGGCTGCGACTTTTCCTAAAATCCTAATGAGGACACGTGGGCCCATGCCTCATCATCATTTATGGACCGACCTCTTCCCACTTCTATCAGCGGGGGGCGACCGACAATTGCAGAGCAGATAAGCTCGCGAAAGCAAAAGACGCTGGAAGGATTTAACTCATCTAATATTAAAATACTAGGATTGCGCATGATAAATACTGTTCCGAAAAATTGATTCGAATTAAAATGATTTTTTGTGATTTTATTTTTGAATGAGTTTTAGAGAATCAGAACACGCATGATAACTGCCCGAAATTTATGTTCTTGAAATAAAAATGCGTTTGATAATCGCACAAAATTTCTGTTTTGAAAAACTATTTCTCTTCCTAATTTTTTTTCCTTTAAGTCAAATAACTATGTAGTTATTTTGTAAAATTTCATCCTAAATTGAAGACTAATTTTCAATGCATACTAAAATAATTTAAAATGCATTATTATTTTTAACATGTCTTAAATGAAACACAAATGTTAATACATAATTTTTTAAGTTCGATTGAAGCATGGGACAATTCGCATATTAAGAACTCATTTTTTTCTTTAAATATTGCATTGCCCAAAATACATATAAACATAGCAGCCGAATAATCAAATTATCCACCGACAAAAAAAAAATTATCTTCCATGATACGAAGTACAAGTCCTTTCTTGTCATTTTACGGCTTTCGTCCTAAATCCAAGTGGGTGTTTGGCTCCGGCTCCACGTGCAGCCGGTCACATTTTGTGACGCACGACTACAAGTATATATGTTATCATCCGCATGTTGGATGCCCTCATCTTCTGCGATATTTTTTTACAAAAGAGTGAAATTTAGGAAATTTAGGCTCAAATTTATGAAAATGAGATTAAACTAGCCTAATCAAGCTTATTCTATTTTTAGGGATTTTCTAATTTTTTTGTGATTTCTTAAAAAGTTTCCATTTTTTTTTCAAAATTTTTTATTTTTATTTTATATTATTTTTATTAGGTTGAGGGGAAAATGGCGAGAGAAGCGAAAGGAAAAAGTGAGAGATGTGAAATTTTATTCTGTTTCGTGATTATCAGAAGTGATTCTTTTTTCTAAAACCAACTTTTTTTTTTATTCTAGATTTTGCTTTAAAAGCGATTTTGATTATCTAAAACTAATTTTGGGAACAGAATCAGAATTAAAATTATTTACGTTACCAAACAGGATTTTCATCTTTTTTTTTTTTAGGGAATAGAATCAGAGAACCCGAATAGTTCTCATGCATGCCCTAAATGATTCGATCGATCTCCTCAATACTTTTCTAGCCGTGATTCGATCGGATCACATCACTCGAGGAGAGACCCGACCCTAAAATGTGTGAAGGACGAGATAGACCCCTAGAAAGCAAATGAACCAAGAGGGAACTATGAATTGTTCATGCAATCATGGCTGGTTAAATGAAATAAAGATTCCGAATATAGCTTCCCACTATGGCACAATCGTCATTGTGGTACTAAAAACTTCAAACTATATCCATTGTGACATAGTTACATTCCGCAACAATTCCATCCAAAATAGTTGTAAAAAAGCTAACTTGGATCCAATGTGGCATTTTTGACAACAAGTGGCTCTAATGTGGTGCCAAGCGGTCGCCATATTGAAAAAAAAATGAAAAAAGAAAACAATTACACTGTTTATTATCTTCTTTAGTACTTCGTGAAAAACTGTTCTTCGCATTCGTCGTCTTCATTAGCTAGGCTAAACTCCTCGATGATATTGCGTCATTGCCCATTGCCACCTAGATCTCCGTTGGTGCTTGCCCAACCATACACAACAACTTCTAAAAAACATTCACTTAAATGCCACAACTTTTAATATATCATTTATGTGAGAAATTTTGTTAAAAAAGTTCACTTAAGTGCCAAAAATCTAACGTAACATAGAACTTATGGTGAACATTTTTAAAAAGCTATGTCACTCAGGTGATCGATTAAAACGCTATGTCGTGCTCAAGTGAACGGAAATTTTTTTTTATGACTTCAAGTGATCGAAGAAAAAAAGTTATGGCACTCAAATAGCCGAAGAAAAAGAGATAGGGCACTCAAAGGGAACGTCATACAAAAGTTATGACACTTGTTATACATTTATTCTTGATGTATAATCAATATATTCCGATTTTCTCGGAGTTTTGCTTGAAATTGCACAATTCTTTTAAAATAATTTGATTTATTTCCGAGAAAAGTCAATCTTATCTTTAATATTCTGTACTTTGTTTCAGCCATGACACGTTAGTCTATGTTACAAAGCAATCTAAATGGGCTTACAACTTCTTAGGTCATATGAAACTGGACCATCAGAAATAATAATATGACGTGGATATTTTCATCTGCTAAAATAAAGGCACTAGGACTTGAATAAATGTGCAATTAAACTATCCCCCCCAAACCCCAAAATAGATTTATACCCGACTAAGTTGGCCTCGTCTGCTTCGGCCAGGCACATGAGAATAGATACCGTACTGATCTAATTTTTAATTACTCTATTATATTTGAAATAAAGCTCATTTTGATAGATTTGAATATAGTTTGGTTGGGCTGGGTTGCGTATGAGCCAATTAGGACAAAAAATCGAAAATGGATCAATCTGGTCCAAACAAATATGTGATTGACGGAACTGACCCGACCCATTTGTCACCACCCATTAGAAAGGCACGATTTCGATAGCCGGAAGTCATTTTCCAGCAATATCTTCACCCGAATCCAACCCCCTCCCTGACCAATCTAAGAAAATGGAGGAACTATGGGCTTACATTTGATCCAATTGTGAGAAAAAGTGCTGACCAAGCAAGGCTATCTGGCCTTTCCTCTCCTAAACACAGATGTGGCCTCAACATCACAATTCCCGGTCCTCAGTCACCTCTATCACCGGAAAAACTCATCTGACCATATGGTGCATCTAGAGCCCTACCTCTCCCCTTCTTGCGATTGATGTGCGGTAGGAACCGGACCCGCGGCCAACCTCTTTTTCCTCCTCCTGATCCGAATCCGGTAGAGAAAGCTAATCCTAGTAACTTGTCATTCAAGCAGTGTGAAGCTACTAAATTATGGGGTTCTCCTCACCAGGGAGCAAGTTAAAACTACTGCTGAAACTTGAGAATTAACACAGACATGGTCAGACACTTTTGCTGCAAAAACTATGTAAGTAATGTGTCCAGATAATCTTAACTGGGAAGGAATGGGGCTTTGTAATAATGCGTTTCAATCATAAAATTCCATTCTACACACTTTCATGTTCGTTTACTTTGCCTTGTGGCGACCCTCTCGACATGAAACTTGGAGAGCTAATAGATTGCTAGGCAGTCGCAAATAGTCCTCTCGCGAGGGGCCACTTACGGTTCGCACGGAATCTTTCAAGCCCGACCAACGACTTAGATTTTCGTTTGTTAGTGATTGAATGAGACTAGAGTTGCTACTAATTTTCTACCAGGCTAGTATAGAGCCTAGGAAAGCGTGGGAGCTCGCTTTACCTCTGCGGTCCGGAGAATTGGATACGGGAACTGGGTTACATTACATTAAACAAATCAATATGGCCGGGCACAAGTATAAAACCTTGTGGCTCTCCTTTAGGACAAATCCCTGTGACGCGCAAAATTAATACAATCCCTATTTTTGTGAACCGTACGATTTATAAATCTAAATCAAATGCTCGAATGAGTCGTTTTGGGGCAAAAAAGTTAGACATCAACTTCCCTCTATAAGTTTTGTTAATGGCACAAAAACCGGTGAGCAACCTGCTACAAGCTCAAAAGATTACAGATCATTAATTGGCTTACAGATCATCAACTTACTATCTCAACATTTTTTACTATGAAACATTGGCATCATTAATTGGATTAAGAGAGGTAATGCATCCTCTATCACAAATCATAAAGGAGAGGAAAAAGAAAAGTTCCTCGACCATGTCGATAGCATGGTGCGAAATCTGTATTTAGTAGTGATTTTGAATTTTAATTGAAGGTGCAGACATTTGACAATTTTTCGTAGAGCCGAAAAAGGGGAAAACAAAAAGGCGCTGAAATCGAAATCACCCTATTCGGTTCCCCTAGAATCAATTCCTCAGCAAGTTGTGTCCGGGCATGCTGGCGAGCCAACACTCATGATAGTTTCACCATAGTTAAAGAGCATCTTCTCTTCTTTGTTAAAGATTTGATCAGCTTTCCTCCACATCTGTTCCACTTGGATTGTCTTCTTCCTCGGGTGGCTATTGATCTGTCTTCTTCTGAGTCTCTTTCCTCGGGAATCCAATTTGTTTCAATCGGCTGATGGTGTTGGAGCACGACCCTTAGATCGTCCTCCGGTTGCTTGCATATTAGACGGAATCCACACTTTCTTAAGTTTCCTTCCGATGGTTTGAGGCATACTTGGAATTGGCTCCAATCGTTTCGTAGAAGCTCCTTTACTTCAAACAGCATTCGGCGTGGGACATAAGTAAGCCACACATGGTCGGATTCCAATGAATGCAAGCCTGTTGATCGCCAAAACACCCTTTCACCATTGACAAATATTTGGATCTCACATGAATCATCAACCACTTTTCCTTCCTCCAGGCCAAGAACGGCACATAGTGCTAGTCCTAAGAACTTGTCATACGGGTCCTGGGGAACCATGAAAGTTATGCAACCATCTTTACGGTGGAGAAACCATTACGGCATCTCTCCTCCATTTAGGAGAATTTCAACAGTACTCATCTTCGGGAGTCCCTGTCATAAAGAGGGTAGGCATATCAAGCAATCAAAGTTAGAGAGAGAGAGAGAGAGAGAGAGAGAGAGAGAGAGTGTCTGACCTCGAGTAATGATTCATCAGCCATCTTGACCCCGTGGCGGAATAATTCACAACATGAAGACAAGTCGACTTCAAGGTAGTCCGAGGAGAGACTCGACAAATCTGGGGTTTTTTTTCGGGGATTTGCAACCATTTGCTCTTAGGGTGCGCATATTTGGTGGAAGCAGAGGAATCTCTTGTAGTTGCTGGCATTTCTCCACATCCAACCAATCTAAAGCACGGAATTTGTTGATCGATGTTGGTAGATGAGTAAACTTGTTTTCCGAAAGATAATTTGGGAAAACTAGAAGAGCTCTCAAGGAAGTCTACTTCTGATAGATTGCAGCCATTAAGTCCTAGATTGTATAAATTTGGAAATCCTAAATGGCCATCATCGGTTGAATCCTCCATGTTCTTTGGAAACATGACGAAATTCGAACAGCCTTGAAGATTTAGAGACTCGAGATTGTGCAACTTATAAATGCTTGATGGAAGCCTTGTGAGGTTTTCGCAATATTCTAAACTCATCACCTTTATAGAGACAAGATTTTCAATTGATGTCGGGAGTTCTCTAATAGCCGTCCTTTGCAGATCAAGTCTTTCTAGATGTTCCATCTTTCCTAGAATATTAGGGAACTTCTCAAGTTTAGAGCAACCAGAGAGATTAAGGGTTTGAAGAGATCTTGTCTTGAGTTTGTTGGGAAAGATACTCAGATTGGAGCACAATTCTAGAGACAAAAATTTTAACTTGTCAAGATATCCAACGGATTGGTGAACCTCCACTAAGCTTTCGCACCCATAAAGATTCAAGCTCTCTAGATTTGGAACCAATGAAAGGTCAGGAACACTAGCCAAGGACTCACATTTACTAAAATTGATGAACTTCAACTTTCTAAAATTCTGCAAAAACATAACCAGTGCAGTCATTAAGCTCTGCAAATACTTATAGCTATAAAACGGAAAGCTAATCCTCACAAGGGCTTACCGTAAATTTGCCTCCAAGTTGTTTGATGCGGCTTTTCTGGACATCAATTCCAACGAGTTTCTTTGGACCAGAGCCAAATTCTAGATCCGGGGCATTGGGCCATTGAAGCCATCTTAGCTCGTTAGGTAGACGTATAGGACATTGTGAAGAGATATGTACTTCAAGCAAAACGAGCATTCTCAACCTTTTCATGTTTGTAAAAGCATGAGGGTTAATAGTTATCTCTTCTGGTTCGGGCAAGTACAATACTATGGCCTTTACTGCATCTGTTCCCTATCCATAAGAAAGCAAATTCAGTGGTCACAGAAAACTTTCATAACCACCAGCAGATTGGGGCATCGTATGAGCGTTCCTTAATCTTTGGGGTCAGAGATTTGAGTGCTACACAAAAGAGGGGCCGCGGTTATTTTTGGGACTATATAGAACATATGAGAGCCGTTCAAGAAAGCTGAGAATCTCCATTGGTTGCTCCTGATGTAACATGTGGCATCCCGTCTTTCATGAGAATTTTGGAGGATTGAGGTTGTCTGAGTTGACTTGGTCCTTCCCTTCCCTTTCTTGCCTAAGAATACTCGTTGACTTACCACATCCATTAACTGCATAACCCCAACTACAAAATTAACTGCGTTGCATTTTCATGAGACGCTAGTGAGAATCCAGCGTGTGTAAAATGCGTATGTTGGGAATTTCGATCGACCAATCTTTTTTGTGATTGATGAACACATAATCGGAATGTAACAGGTACAACGATATCATTAGAACAAAAAAACTGGAACCGTGGAATTGTCTCTCAATAGCATTATATATAGCTTTAGCAATCGTTGTCTTCCCTATGCCTCCAAGTCCCCATAGACCTATCATGAGAACATCATCATCATCTGACTCTTTTTGTGACAATGATATCAGTTCTTGAACTCGGGATTCTATTCCGAATGGATACTTAGCGACATGTAAGGGTGTCCGCTCTAGATAAATTGATAATTCCTTTACAATGCTTTGAATGAGATGCGCCTCATCTCTGATCAGCACTCAAAAGAATGAGAAACATGTTTTAGCATTTCAAAGCCACGGCAGGAATTTAACTTCTAATGTCATAAGGAAAATCTCACAAGTAGATTAGCTAATGATGAGATGAAAAGAAATAACGCATTCGGGTGAACCTGCACCAACATCTGGGCAAGGAAAATTACAAAGAACCTGCACCTGAAGAGAGTGATGACTCGGGTACTATGAACCACACTTTTAACTAATTTAACTATTGCATCTCCCTTCTAGTTCATGCATGCAACTAGCAAGAGGAGGCCCAAAAACAAGATTAAAAAGAAGCATGAGATTGAGACCAGTAAAAATAGAGATCATAGCTTTTGTCAAAACCAGAATGAGACATGCTTACCCCTATTGGAAATCCCACCCAGACAAGCCACCTGCCTCCAAGAGAGCCTTTTTCCATCTCTTCACTTCCTCCGAATCCTTCCCGAACTTAAACTCGTGCTTAAGCATAGGCTCTTTGTAGCTTTCTCTTGGTGTTCTCACTTCTCTGGGTTGCACTTTATAAAACACCGGAAAGACCTTGAGGTCTCTTTGCTCCTTGCACTCCATTATCTTCGCCAGCTCTTCCAAGCACCACGTCGAAGAAGCGTAGTCCTTGGAGAAAACGATGATTGCAACGTGTGACTCTTCGATCACTTTCATGAGGGTCAGCGATATTTGCTCGCCTTTCCGGAGCTCCTCGCTATCGAGGAAACTGTGTATTCCTTTCTGGTCCAAAGCTGTGTAGAGATGGCCGAGGAAGTTGTTGCGCACGTCCGTGCCTCTGAAACTCATGAACGCATGATAATACCTTCTCAGATTCGAAGAAGCAGCCATTACAACAGCTGATGGTTGATGTGCTTCCGCAGAATGTTTGCTATCTGACCAGAGTTCCGACCTCCAGCGCTCATGTATATTATCAGTCTGGACTTCGATTTTCTCGAATCACGTGGCTCACATTCTCCCAACTAGTATCTTTTTTCTTTTTTCGAGTTTAGGAGCCCCATACACGATCTCGGGCTCTCTGACCAGAAAAAACGCAAAAAAGCTCAGACTGGCTCAAATCTTAAGGACCTTAATTACTTGATAATGCACCCACTTGCAAAAAAGATGTCTAGAGAAGAAACCGATATATATTATAGTACTATTGTAGTACTTTAATGCTCCATGGATAGCTTTATAGAAGTGCACGCCCATTTGATGGTACCTCACTTCTATTTTCTCTTTAATTTTTGTTTTTATTCTTCATTTACAAGAAATAACTCACTATTAATAAGAAATAGTTCATCAGTCACGTGTATACCACTCCACCAAACTTTAATGTCAAAATAGTAAACGATTCGATAGATCTCATCCATACTTTAAGAGCTCGATTTTTCAATGATTAACACTATCAAGAACCGACCCCAAAACGCGTGAAGGATTTGGTGGATCCCCGGAAGTAAGTGAACAGAGAGGGGAGCTTCATGATTCAATGCGTGCTATTTGCGTTGCAGTGCTTGACTTTGACTTGTTCATTTAAATGAAATAAAGACTCCGAACATAGCTCCCAAATATCATTAACTCATTGGTGATACAGTAAAGGAAAAAGAAAAACCATAAAAAAACCTTAATTATGCCCAATTTGGCACATTTAACCTTATTTTTTTGTGACATTAAAACTCTAAACTATACCCATTATGTTACATTTATCTTCCATTACATTAAAAAGATGATGCGGATCCAACGTGGCGCTTTTGAGGACAAGTGGCTCTAACGTGGCACGATGCGAGCACCATCTCGGAAAAAAAAATCGAAAAAAGGAAAAAAAATTGCACTGTTCATCATCTTCTTCAATAATTTGTGAAAAACTGCTCATTGCATTGATCGTCTTCAATCGCTTGGCTAAACTCCTCTAATGCTCTTGCTTTGTTGCCCATTCCTACCTAGACCTCCGTCGGTTCTTTCCCAACCATCCACGAGTTTCATAATTTCTAGCAAACATTTACTTAAGTGCCATAATTTTCAATCGATTACTTAGGTGCAAATTTTTTTTAAGAACTCAAGTGCCAAATATTTGACGTGGCATAGCATTTGTGGTGAACAATTTTTAAAAGTTATACCACTCAAGAGATCGATTAGAATGTTATACGACACTTAATTGAACGGAAAAAAAAAAGTTATGATACTCAAGTAAGTGTAGAACAAAAATTATGTCACTCTAGTGATTGAAAAAAAAATATGACATTCAAGAGAGCGCCATCGAATGTTACGATACTTGTGGTGTTTTTACCCCTCATGTATAAATAATATATTTAGAGTGTATGACAGTTTTGCATTAAATTGCAGAATTTTTTAAATAATTTCACTCATTTAATAAAAGTTAATCTTATCTTTAATATTTTGTATTTTGTTGCACCCGCTGACACATTAATCTACGTTGCGAAACAATCTAAATGGGTTTACAATTTCTTAGATCGTATATGAAACTGGACCATCAGAAATAATGTCATGGGTTCCTACCAATCTAAGAAAATGGATTACCTTTGATCAAATTGTGAGAAAGAGTGGAGCCACTAAGCACGGCTAACTGGCATTTCCTCACCTAAATCACAGATGTGGCCTCACCATCAATGCCCGTCCCTCAATAACCTAGCGCCTTAATCTGCGATCTCTCCTCGCCTTCCACGCCCACCTCCTCATCTCACCTCTCGCCCATGCACTCTCGGCCTCCGACGACGAGCCGATTGCTTGCCAGATCATCGACTTGATCGTCCTTCTGTCGGATTCCGGGGTTGGATCGGTATTGGCTGGCGAGGTCGCGGCTAGGGCTTCGGGCCTGCTGTGTTCTTGCGCGCTGGGGTGGAGTCGACGCCAGGTTTATATGGTAAGCGCGACTTGGCGAATTTGATGTCGTTACTGTTCACGTTCTTTTGGCTTATGATGAGAAAACGACGAAAAGGGATGTTAATTGTCCAACTCAGTTCTGATTCACAAAATTTTGGTTTGTTCTTTTCTCGTGAGACCATTCACTTGTTTTCCTGCTCGCATCTCTCTCCTCTCCGTTTCCTCTGTATTTGTGTGTGAACGCGTGGGCGGCGTAAGTGTTTGAAATTTCGATTTCTTCTGTCCGCGATGAACTCATTTTGCTCCTTTTCCGAAAGATAAGGTGGTTTCAATTAAGGAGTTGTGCATTGACCAGTAGAATTTCACATAAAAAATTGTCCATACATGTTCTTTAATTTGAAGTTGAGATAATCTAGTAGCTGTTTAAGTTGAAGCTTGTGATCTGATGCAGTGCTTCAATCAAAGTCTTATGAATCTGACATGGGCCTTGAATCTTTGCAGGCTGACTGGCCAAATCGTATGCCTAGTAGTGATGCTATCTGCTTTCGCGTCCTGATGCTCGTCCTTCCTGCCTGAAATTAGGGAATGGTTTGACCTTGGCTTTGCATGTGCCTGTCTTTTAAAGGAAACTGAGTCCATATGACTTTGTTTATGGTGTGATTTTAGGTACTTAACAGTCCAATTCGTGTTACTCCAAATTGCTGTCTGACATGATGTCTTTGGTGTTTATTTATCTATTCATTGACGCAATGCGGTCTGGTGTTTTGATCTGTCTTTCTTGGGTGCTCTGAATACGATAATTGCTTTCTTACTGTTCTAGTATCTTCCTGGAAGAATGTGGTGCTGCCATACACACTTCGCTCGACAGTGTGGTCTTTTTATATTCCAATTAGTGCAGATCCTGCAAGCATTAGAGCACTGTTACACGGATGGGTCTCTCTCTCTGTGCTCCTCCAACGTCCATTTCCTCTGTTTCAAGCCTATATGGAAGGATGACACATCCGAGAACAATCTGAGAAGATTACTGTAGCTTATCTTTAGGTGCAAGAACGGTTTTTGCTTCTTTGTTCTACTGCCTAGTCATAAATGTTATTGCTGACATTGATGGCTCACTTTTCTTTTGTCACACTAGAATTTTTTTTTTCCTGAATTTTATAAGCTTTTTTGTCCATGCTTTTCCTGGATCTGTAGTTTTCCCTTTCTTGCCATCAAGCGTGTTTATGCAAATATTTATGCTTGTTCTAATGCATTCTAGGAATTAGCTTAACAAAAAACCAGTGGTCAGCTTTGAGGTGTGGTCTCCCTACAATAGAGGAAGCTATTAAAAAAAGATGCTCGTGTAAAAAATGCTGAACAGAGATGGATGAATGACGGAATACATTTGCGGTCGCAACATATTGAGTTCTCTGTCAGATGATCTCTTCTGCAAGTACCCACAAAAAAGTCACAGTGCACAAGATCTGGGGGAATGGCTGAGGCTAGTTTATCTTTATGAAGAATTTGGGACTAAGAGATTGCAAGTCAAAAGGTATATTGAATTTGAGATGGTTGATGGTAAATGAGTCATTGAGCAAGTCCAAGTTGAACAGCATGGCCGATTCAATTGTGGCTGTTGGAATTTCCGTAGATGAGAATTTCCATGTCGGTGGGAGATTGATTGTTCCCCAACAATAGAACATTTCCTTTGACAACTCGTTACGTAAATGTATACCGAAGAAGGATCCGTTCATCCACTTGATGTGCATTGTGTGACAAATCGGAATTTGTGGAGCACCTTATTCTCATGTGTGATTGAAGTAGAGCTGTCTCGTTTAGTTATTGTATTGAGAGTCATTGCAAATTGTGAATTGAGCCTTGTCTGAATTCATTTAAGAGTGTTTATGATATATATTCCCCGATGCCAAATGTCTCCTTTGTCTGGTATTAATTTAAAGTGCATTATCTGTTTGATTGTGCTTGAAAACAGGGAGTGATTGATGCATCCGGTATAATCAAGCTCGTATTATCTAACCTAAATTCCCAACTGTTTATGTACAATAAGTCACCAACTAATTTCACATTACTAACTCTTATTTGAATTAGCCACCAAAGTTTGTTCTTTTAAATTACTAACTTTTCTCAAAAAAGTTCGCTTATTATTTATCAAATTTTTTACCTAACCCATTAAAATTTTTTTTAAAAAAAATAGACCTGACCCGAACCGACCTGACCCGTTTGTTTTGTTTAGTTCATTTTCAGTTCAGGTCAATGTTGATGCGGGCAACAAACACCCCTACCTTACCCATTGACACCCCTCACCACTATCACCCATTGACACCCTACCCATTTTCGGTTCAGGTCAATGCGGTGATAGAGCCCTCCCTCTCCCCTTTTTGCCATTGATATGCAGTAGGATCTGGACCGGTGGTCAACCTCTTCTCCTCCTCCTGGTTTGAATCGGGAACAGAAATTTTAATCTTGGTAATTTGTCGTTTAAGCGATATGAAGCCATGAAAGTATGGAGTACTCCTCAGCAAGGAGCAACTTAAAACAGTTTCTAAAACTTGAGAATTAACGCGGACATGATCCGACGCTTCTAAAACAGTTTTTAAAGCAATCGTGTCCGATTGATGTTGACTGGGAGGGAATGGGGCTTTGTTGTAATGCTACTTCATTTTTTTTCTTTTCGCATGTGGCTACCCTCTCGACGTGAAACTAGAGAATGCTAATGGATTGTTAGGCGGGTGCAAATAGTGCACTCGGGAGGTGGCACTTACATTTCGTGAGGACTCTTTCCCTATGGACAACAACTTAGAATTTTCATTTATAATTTGATTGAATGAGACTAGAATTGCACTAATCTTTTACTAGGCCAGTTAGGAGCCTAAGTAAGCGCTAGAGCTCACTTTACCTCAGCTATCCGGAGCATTGGATCCATGGACTTGGTTACATTTCATTAAAGTAACACCCGTAAATTAGTACCTCCAGGAATAAGTGTGTGCAAACTGTTAAAATATGTCTTGAACGAAACCCGACTCAAGATATGTATTGCAAGAATGTCCGGATTATTAAAGAAAAGAACGAAAGTCCAACATCGATATCCGAGTCATATTTTCTAGCATATTTGAATATGCCATGTTGAACTTGGGATCTTTCCTTCAAGTCTGACTTTGGGTCAGAAACGATAAAAGGAAATTAATTCTTGTTAGTCGGTCCAAGAGATATCGAAAAGGAAACTGAAAGATATCAAATCTTCACTTGGATTCGGAAAGGGGCTTCACATGGACTTGTATATATATATACACATTATCATGGATTGTTGATTTGCCCGGATGCGAAGTTGATATACAGAATAAACTCGGCTTAAGTACACCCTAATCGCCATAAGTTATGTACGGCGCTCACTTTAGTGCCAAAACTTTCAAATCGATCACTTTAGTGCTAAGTTTTTGTAACTTCGATCACTTCGGTGCCAAAACTTTCAAATCGATCACTTAAGTGCCAACTTTTTTTAAAAACGATCATTTAAGTGTTAATGTTTTTAAAAAATGATCACTTTAGTATCAAATTCACCGAGCCACGTCATCTCAAATATTAATAAAAAATACCACGTGTCGAATTTTCGGCAAGCCACGTTAGCTCTGGCACTAAAGTGATCGTTTTTAAAAGAAGTTGGTACCGACGTGATCGAAGTTACAAAAACTTAGCAATAAAGTGATCGATTTGAAAGTTTTGGCACTAAAGTGAGCGCCGTACACAACTTATGGCACTTGGGGTGTACTTAAGCCGAATAAACTCATACGTGAGTTTTGGGGTTTCACTCAACCGTATGAAGAGATGTTGAAGCGCCGTCTCGTCTTCGAGTGTTTGGGAGGGTTGTCTCTGTGGATTTTGTTCATGATATTACATCAAAGGTTCAAGTGTCGAAGCTGACTAAGTTCTTGTGTGTTTGAGTGACTCGAGTGTGGTTTGTAATCTCCAAGTATCGCTTGATCTGCAGTGGAATTCGTTTCTGCTCTCCCCGTGGACGTAGGTCTCTATGACCAAACTACGTACAACGTTCGATTTATTTTTCTTGTTACGTACATAGTTGAAGCAAATGTGCAAAAACCTGATCCATATTGGACAATATTAATATAATGCGTCGTTGTTGAGCTTGAGGATAGATCCCCATTTCGCGCAACATTAAATACAATCGTTATTTCCATGTACCGTACGGTTAATCCATCTAAATCAAGCCCTCGAATGAGTCCTTCGGGACAAAATTTTAGGGTAGGAAGCATTGGCATCATTAATTTGACTAAGAGCGGTAACAAAGGCCTATCTGATAAATTTCACTGAGCAACTTGGAAGACCCATGGCCATTCAACAAGAATCCACATCATTTTGGATAAACGCACTCTGCATCACAAATCAAAAGGAAGGAGAGGAGAAGGAAAAATTACTCAACCATGTCGGTAACATGATGAGAAACCTGTTTTCGAAAGTGCTTCTGAATTTCAATTGAAGGTGCAGACATTTGAAAATTTCTAGTAGAGATGGAAAATGGGGAAAAGCAAACGGCATTGAAATCGAAATCACCACGTTCGCTTCTTCTAGAATCACTTCCTCAGCAAGTTGTGACCGATTCGAAAGGAATGTTTGGCATGCCAACACACATGATAGGTCGGTGCGAGTGGATCCCATAGTCTCGCCATAGTTAAGACAATCTTCTCTTCTTTGTCAAAGTTGATCCGCTTTCCTCTGCATCTGTTTCGCTTGAGCTATATTCATCCACGGTGTCTATTGAGTCGCCTTCGTCTGAGTCCGCTTCCTCGGGAATCCAATTTGTTTCGGTCGGGTGATGGTGTTGGAGCACAACCCTGCGATCATCCTCCTGTTTCTCGAATATTAGACGGAATCCACAGTTTTTAACGCTTCCTCCCCGACGTCTGACGCAAACTTGGAATTGGCTCCATTCATCTCGCAGAAGCCCCTGTATTCTTGGCAGGTGACCGCGTGGGAAATATTCAAGCCTCGCATAATTAGACGATTCCCCAGAGTGAGACGTTTCCCCAATCACCTCTTCGCCATTAACAAACATTTGGATGTCACAGAAAGCTTCGACCTCTTTTCCTTCCTCCAGGCCTGGAACAATACAGAGTGCTAGTCCTAAAAACTTGTCATACAAGTCCTTGGGAACCCGGAAACGCATGGACCCATCTTTCTTGTGCAGAAAACATTCTGGAATCTCTCCTCCAGTTAGGAACATGTTGACCCTACTCTTCTTCGGGAGGCCCTATCATATCAAGCATTTAAAGTTAGTGAGAGAGAGTGAGAGAGAGAGAGAGAGAGAGAGAGAGAGAGAGAGAGAGAGAGAGAGTGAGAGAGAGAGAGAGAGTCTGACCTCGAGTAATGATACATCAGCCATCTCGACCCCCTTGCGGAATAATTCACCACATGAAGACAGTTCGACGTGAAGGTAGTTAGGCGAGAGTCTCGACAAATCTGGGAGTTTTTGTAGGGATTTACAACCATTTGCTGTTAGGTAACACACAGTTGATGGAAGCTGAGGAATCTCTTGTAGTTGCTGGCATTTTGACACATACAACGCATCTAAAGCATGGTATTCGTTGATGGATGTTGGTAGATGAGTAAACTTGTTTTCTGCAAGAGATAGGGACTGCAATTTGGGAAAACTGGAAGAGCTCTCAAGGAAGTCTACTTCTGATAGATTGCAGCCACCGAGGTCTAACGTCTCTAGATTTGGAAATCCTAAATGGCCATCGGGGTCGGTTGACTCCTCCAAGTTCTTTGGGAACGTGACGAAATTCGAGCAGCCTATAAGACTTAGAGACTTGAGCTTGTGCAACTTATAAATACTCGACGGAAGCCTCGCAAGGTTTTTGCAATCGCCTAGATACATCCACTTCACGGAGACAAGATTTTCAATTGATGTCGGGAGTTCTCTAATAGCCGTCCATGGCAGATCAAGTCCTTCTAGATGTTCCATCTTTCCAAGAATATCGGGAAACTTCTCAAGTTTAGAGCAACCCCCGAGACCAAGGGTTTGAAGAGATTTTGTCTTGAGTTTGTTGGGAAAGATACTAAGATTGGAGCACAATACTAGCGACAAAAATTTTAACTTGTCAAGATACCCGACGGATTGGTGAACCTCCACCAAGCTTTTGCACCCATCAAGATTCAAGCTCTCCAGATTTGGAACCGATGATAGGTGCGGAACACTAGCCGGGGACTCACATCCACTGAAATTTATGGACGTCAAATTTTTAGAATTCTGCAAAAACATACCAGTGTAGTCATTAAGTTCTGCATGTAGTTATAGATATAAAAGGGAAAGCCAATCATCACAAGAGCTTACCATAATTTTGCATCCAACTTGTTTGATACGACTTTTCTGCAAATCAAGTCTAACAAGTTTTGGACAAGAGCCAAAATCCAGATCCGGGGCATTGGCCCATTCAAGGCATCTTAGTTCGTAAGGGAGATGTATAGGGTCATGTGAAGAGATACGAACTTCAAGCAAAATGAGCATTCTCAACCTTTTCAAGTTCGTAAAAGCAAGAGGGCTAATAATTATCTCTTCCGGATCGGGCGAGTCCAATACTATGGCCTTTACTTCATTTGTTTCCTATCCATAAGAAAGCAAATTGAGCGGTCACAAAAAACTTCCATAACCGTTCAAATTAGAGTAAAACAAAAAACTGACCTGTAGAAACAGTGGCATAAGTAAAATTTACCGTTTCATCTCTTAGAATGTCCGAAACATCTTCGAAAAGCCATAATCTACTGCGCTTCCGTGGATCATCGGGGCATTCCTGAATAACAATATCCTTACCCATCAACTGAATTAAATCATGCATTTGCAGGTACCCATTCTCATTTTTTATCAAGGATCGCTCGATGAGAATTTCTATTCCTATAGTTGATTCAAAACCGCAGCTGTCAAGGACTTCCTTGATGTATTCTATTCTTTTCCCCTTAAAGAAGCAAGCAATATCGAGGAAAATCTCCTGCGTCTTGTGGTTCAATCCATCGAAACTTATCTTGAGAACTCCATTGATGTCCTGGTGGGGACTTTTGGCGAACTCGCGCAGTGCACTTTCCCATGCAGGTTCCTGTCTTCCACATAAGAATGAGCCGAACACTTCAAGGGCTAACGGAAGGCCTTTCGCGTAATGCACTGCTCTATCTTTGAGATCCCTTCTTATCTCAACTTTCTTGCTATTTTTGAAGGCATACCGACCAAAAAGGTCCTGTGCTTCATCATCATATAAAGTTTTAACTTCATAAACACAATTTATGCCATGAGAAGTCAGCAAATGTTTGTCTCTTGATGTAACAATAATTCTACTTCCTTGGCCAAACCAATGGCCTTCTCCAACTAACGCACTCGGTTGATCCAACCGGTCTACATCATCAAGAACCGGAAGAACCTTCTTGCAACAAAGTCTTTCCCATATCAAAGGAATTCCTCCGTCCACACTATATACCGTTAAGTTTCCATGAGGAAAAATCTGTGACAGAAGTGTTTGGTGCAAAGAAACTAGACCATTGCTTTTGTTCGAAGTTTCTCTTACTTGCTCCAAAAAAAAACAGGTACCCTGAAAATCTTTCTCAATATAATTATATAGGGCTTTAGCAATTGTGGTCTTCCCTATGCCTCCAGGTCCCCATAGACCTACCATGCGAACATCATCATCACCCGTCTCTTTTTCTGACAATGATATCACTTCCCGAACTCGGGAATCTATTCCGACCGGATACTTAGCGACATGTAAGGGTGCACGCTGTAGATGAATTGATAGTTCCGTTACGATGCGTTGTATGAGCTCTGCTTCATTTCTGATAAGCACTCAAAAGAAAGAGAAATATGTTTTAGCATGTCAAAGCAATGGCGGGAATTCGACCTCTAACGTCATAAGGAAAATATTACAAGAGGATAAGCTAATAATGAGATGAAAAGAAATGCCACATTTGGGTGAACCTGCGCCAAGATCCGTACAAGGAAAATTACGAAGAACCCGCGCCTCAAGACAATGATAACTCTAGTACCATGAACCACACTTCCTTGTCTATGACAAAATTTCTCATTATCTGCGAAAGCAAGAATCGAATTCGAAGAATCTGCTAGCCTGAAGTTTTGGTTATTCGATTTTTGTGTCTACTGTCAAGTGTGTCTCCGCTTCGTGTCTTCAATCAAGAGATCGGTTTGGCAATATCCATGTCTTTTCTATTCTCGGGCAATTAAGTTAATTATAGCATACGTGTTGCGCGTTGAAATCCTTCGACGGGGCTTTCTTGGTTATGGGTTCTAGGCCCAAATTGACTATGGCCCAAAGAGGGTTACTTACGCGAGAATCTTTTATCGAACTTAGTCCGTTCGTTTTCCGAAAAGGAGTTCGGGTCAATTTTGGACGAGAGAGTGTCAAATGCGGTAGATTTACACAAAAGGGCGCGTTATAAACAGGCTTTCGACAACTTCGACGGCCCAATGTGCGCAATAGTAAGCGTATGTGACAAACTTCGATGCGACCCTGGAATTGAATCGACAGGATCGGGAGATGATATAGGACACAATGCTGGAACTTAATCAATAGCATTGGACGGGGGATTGTAGGACACAATACCGGAATTGAATCGTGACTGTCTTGAACAAGATGGGTGAAGGGTGCAACACCGGAATTTAATCAACGGTGCTGAACCTAACGAGTAGACGCCGGAATCTAATCGACGACACCTAACTCTGGATATGATACTCGCCGGAATTGAATCGACGACGGGGATCTAAAAACTATAGCTAGGCTAGGCTAAAGGCTAAATGCTAAGAGCTAGTTTGAAAATGCAAGTGTTTTGGATTTGTTGTGTGTGTGTGTGTATCTTGCTACTGCGAGGTATTTATAGGCAAGCTCTTTGGTAACCGCTGAGCGGTTTCTTCCTTTGGCCCCACGCTTTGCTAGATCGTGGCCTCTCTCCGCGCGCTTTTTCTTGTTCTAGAAGGAAGTGGCGCCAGAGTTTGCCCCGACACGTGGCACCTTTCTGATTGGTACGTGCCTTGCTTCGGTGTTCCTTCCCTGTAGCGATCATCGCTTCCTCATGTGCTCGTCATGAGTCTTTCTTGGATTATTTTAAATGTCAACATATGCCCCCTTAAAAGATGTAAATCGAAGATTTACCTCTTTTAAAATATCTTCCTCCGGTTTGGTGATCTCCAACTGTACAAATGATGATTACGCTTTCCCTTTGATCTCTTTTCCCAAAACGCAACCTTTTCGACTTCGTACCGTGCACTGGCCTTTTTTGTCTCGCTTTTAAGGGTCTTGAAAAAGCTCTCAATTGTCGTCTTTCTTCATCAACGTTTTTCCTTAAACCCTAAACCCCTTTTTCTGAGCATTCCAAGCTTTCATGGCGACCGAAACCCCCGAGTTCCTTCCTCACCATTTCATCGCCCGCTTCGATGGAATCATCAATAGTGACGATTCGATCACTTGCTTCCTCAAGTTGTTGAACACTCAACGAGAGCACGCCGGTCTCATTCTTGGGCCCAGTCTCCATGATCACCACCACATTCCATCATCTCTTCGGTCTTGCTTCCCAATGCGGGCCGATGAGCGGCTTCCCATTCAAGCCTCTTTACTAAAGGACATTTGGTCCATGCCGGCTCAGCGATTTAGGAGTTTTCCGTCATTTGATGATAGGGCTTATACCTGGTTCCAAAGGCTTCAAGAGGATATTCCAACAGTCCGTCTCTGGGAAACGGCGCAAATCGGGACAGCAATTGAGGTCAGCATGTTGTCCCACGATTTGAATAAAGGTCTACTGGGGTCCGTTACAAGCTTCTAGTCCTCCTCTATCAATTGCTTCTTCTTCTCGTGGGGTCCCATGTCCGTAACCCTTCTAGATACCTTCGCCATAGCTGGTCTCTCCCCCTATGGGGCCTCGGTCAAGAATCTGGGAAAAACTAAGGATTGCCCCATTTCTGACGATTCTCTTGCTTATGGAAAGTTCATCGATGCCCATAGTAAAACGTCCGGGGATGTTTCCTTCGAAGAATGAACAGCTTTCCTTCTTTTTTGGCTGTCGAAATGTCTATTCTTTAGCCCAACACTCAAAGTGTCCAAGGACTATTACGACCTTGCCTTGCTTCTAGCAAAAGGGAATCTTGTTGCCCTTGGCCCTCTTGTTCCGGCGTCTCTGTATAGGAGTATTTCTTACGCTGCTCGACTAATGTCGAATTCCGAAGAGGATGGTGTCTTGTCGAGTCCGCTCTAGATTCTCCAAGCCTGGGTCGCATTCTACTTCCCTTTCATGTTTGAGAGCGTCCCTTCCTTCAACCCTAACATGGTTCCTTTGAAGCTTGGCATACGACTACTCCAAGCTATACCCTCGAAGGTCCCTGGTGATGTTCAACCTTTTCGGTTCTTTCTTCGACAACTTCTGTCTCATGAGGCCGATCGAATAGATTTCTTTCCTTACCGCTCGGGAGAATTCAACTCTTGTTTCAACTCTCGAACCTTAAAATGGTTCAACCACCGCGACTTTTGGACCTTTGTCCTATTCCCTCGAGACCTTCCAATCCAGCTATGTCTTAAGGGAAGGTTCTATCCTGGCTTTGAACCATATTCTCCTCAATACTGCGCCAGGCAATTCGGCCTTCGACAAGCGGTGCCTATGCCCATCCCTTATCTCATGGATTTCCCATCGATGGACAAGAAGATCTATAACATCAAGCTCGATGGACCGTTCACCTGCTGTGCCGAAATTACAACCATGATGTATCGGCGGTTTTCGGGGGACATCCCATCAGCACTTCGTTCTAGTCCCGGCGTGACTTCTGAGTTTACGACCTGGTGGACGTCCTTCGCCTTCGAAAGCCCTTTCGAAGATGCCATCTCATCCATTCTTCAAAGTAGTCGGATATAGCCCTTTGGTCCCGCCTTGAAGAAAACGGGGAAAAAGGGTGCAACCAAAGCTCTCTCTATTGGTGGTCGCAAACGTCCGACGATTGTTTTCGGTGAGTCTCTTTCTTCCTAATTTTCTCAATATTACTGGCCCGGAGTGATTTTTGCTTTACTTTCGCTGTTAGGTAACGATTCTGACGATGGAGCCGATGAGGAGACGCTCACTTCTCTTAAACGGCGAAAGATGGTAGCGAAGAAGAGCGGATCTTCGGTGGAATCTCCAATAGTCCCTCAGCAAATCGAAGCGTATCCAACCGCTCGTCTTGAAGATCCTTTGGTGGATCTTGATCCAACTGTTGGGGGGTCCAGCAACATTACCATTGCTGGTGGTTCGTCTGAACTTGCGGCTCCTTCGCCTACTGAGCCTCAAGGGGAACCTTCTTCGCCGATCCTTGCCATTGTCCCGACCCCGATGGTCGAAGTTCCTTTAATAGCTGAAGGTTCCTCAACACTTGAAGACCCTTCATCTGCCGATGTTATCCGGGATCTTCCTGCTGCTTCTCTTCTTACGTCGCCCATCGAAGACGTTCAAACTCATCTTGCTGGATCTTCTCGCTCTTGGGATCACCCGAGTATGCCCGAATCAAGCGGCTCGCCTGACTCAGAGATTTTCAGCAACCTGGGAATCATGCTATCTTGCTCCCTGGACCTTGTTCATTCGGGGGTAGCCTCCTTTGTCGACAACCCATCGAATATTCAAAACATCTAATCTGTGATGGAGTGGTCGGTCAAAGAGGAAGTCGATGCGAAACTTCCTGAAGCTCTAATCCGCCGGCTGAAAACATTCTTGGAGCACTTTCCTACTCCCTTTATGCATTTTCGACGGTGTCGGCACAAGATGCTTGCTCTATCGAATTTTCCTGATCGGCTCTTTTCTCCTAGCTCCGAGACCCAAGAAGCGAGGCAACTTGTAACTCAAGGAGAACGGTCCCTTCAATCTCGCGTCGACGAGCTCGTTGCTTTGGATAAGAAGGAGGCTACCCTGGAGCAACAGAGGCTAGCGATAGAGAGAGAACTAGAGGAGACTCGAAGTCAGCGATCGACAATACTTTCCCGTCGATCCTCCATAGAAGATCAACTGAAAACGTTCGCAGCTTCCTTAGAAGAGAAGAAACGAGCTGATTGCGCTCGGGTTGTGCGGGCAGAAATAAACCGACGTCATACTAGGAATGTGTATATAGATAAAAATAGGAAGTTTGAACGTTTACTCTGTGAGTTGCTTGAGGGGATCAAGACGGCTTTGTATCCCGATATTGGTTAATGAAATCTCCCCTTTTTTCCTCCTTATTTTCCGTATTGCATTACGCCATGATCCATGTAATTGCCCACGCCCGAGTAACTGCCATCACAATCCCGAGTCGGTTACTTCGGAATCCCTTATAAATAATGATTGCCCCCAAATGCCGGTCCATACGAACTTTGCTATAGAGTTCACATGAGTACTCGCGCAGCTCCTTGCTTGTCGCGCTTCGACGCTTTCTCTCACAATGAGGCCAAAAGGGAACTTTCCTTATCCTTCATGGATCACCAACCCAACAATGGTCACATAATTTTGGGTCCGCATCTCACAAGTTTGCCACCTCCTTCTTTGCTGATTAATTGCTTTCCCCGCTGCTCTGAAGAAGTCTTACCCTTTGAGCAGTCTATCATTTGTACCTCTGCTTGGTTGTCGAGTAATTATAGATTTTCTTCATATCCAACCTTCGACCATCAGGTTTACAACCGGTACAAACGACTAGAAGGAGAAGCGACTACCATCCGGGCACAGGCCAAGATAGATGTCATGTTGTCCTTCTGCGGTACATCTATTGATCCCTCGTAGTATGGCATCGTTGGTAGTTTGTGTTGCTTTTGGTCACCATCATCGAACTGTTTCTTTTTGCCTATTGGTCCAGTGACCCCTACCCTTCTTGATATTTGATTTCTGACCGGTCTTTCTCCATTTATCGACGGTGACTCTCGACCTCCGGACGACCAATTTTTCCTTGATATGTCCTGCTGCTTTGACCCGCCATATGGCGAATTCATGGATCGCCATGCTAAACCTTCAGGACCCATTTTTCTCGGGGAACATACAGCCTTTCTTCTGTGTTGGCTTTGCAAATATGTCTTTTGTCTCCCCACATGTCGAATTTCCTCGGAATTCCTTGATATGGCCTATGAACTGGCATGTGGTGTTGATATTGGCCTAGGCCGGATGTTCCTGATCGCATTATATCGGGGATTGTCGGATGCTCAATCTTTGCTGATGGACAAACATCCCGCCCCCTTTTCGGGTCCTTTGTGGATTACGCACCATTGGCTCCGAGTGTACTTTCCTCATATGTTTCTTGATCAAGCGCTCACTTCGACAACCGAATCATCGAAATTAAAAGGAATGATGTACCCATGGCGTTCAATCGGATCCTTCTTTGTGCTCCCGACAACCTTACTCCTTTCGACGACTTCCTTATTAAACCGTTGTCTCTCACCGGTTTTGATTTTTCCAGGCTGCCTGTCGATAATGATATCTATAGCTCTTCCAGCGCAGATCCCGATTCTCGTCTTTTCTGGATGAGCGTGTTAGTCCCAAGTGACTTAGCCATGAATTTGTCCGGTGGCGGCAAATTCTCATTAGGATTCGAGATTTATAACCCTCATTATTGTGCTCGCCAATTTGGGCTTACTCAGGGGATTCCAATGCCGGTGGTGTATTCCATGAATTTCCCCTTTCCTGGTTGCAAGGAAGAGGTAAGCGACATGATGGGCCATATCGAAGTTGTACATGCTATTCTCGGCCGCTTTGTATTTGTCGGCTTCTCTGACCATCCTTGTAGCACCTCATTTTTCGACAAGTGGTGGCTCTCCTATCGCTCCTCTTTGTTCTCAACCGGTGCAATGGACGTTCTTTCGAAAGTCTGTCGAAACTCATTGGGCTTGCTGCATCCTCTAAGAAGACCTGCTTCTTTCCTTATACCGAGCATTATATTTGAGCAACCAATCGATGAAGGTAAACCCTTTGTCGATATAAACAATCTGATAATGAAAGTGGGTACTTCTATGTATTCTCGTTTGATGTAAGTATTGATCTGACTTCCTTCCCGGATGATTCATTGGCTTCTGACGGCCGCACGGATGACTTACCTAACAAATCGTGGGTTGTTCATATGAACATGGCGAGTGCCTCGCGAGGCCCATCGAAAACTCTTCATTGCGACTATCCATATCTTCGCGGCAAATGGTTACGCCTGCGCGACTTACTAGGAGGAGGATATGCCGATATATGTAGCAAAGCATCTGTTGAGGACGAGATCAAAGCTCTCCTTACTTTTTTGGCTCACTTGCCCTATTCGATCCAATGTCGTGCCCTTGGATTTGCCATTATTGAACTCTTCCTCACATTTGGCTCGACTTTAAAGTCCTTCGGGGCAAGACAACGTGAACTAGCGATCATCGATAAGTTGGAAGTGGATTCTCTCCTTGCTGAGAATGAGCTGGCTTATCAACGCAGTGTTCTCGATACCCTGGAAAGTGACGGTTGTACCACCCCGCAAGTACTATCGGCACAATTGAAGGCAATCAAACAACAAGAAGCAATTTGCGAATCACTGCACCTTGATATGATGCAGGCCAATCATCGAAAGGAGGCAATTGTTGACGCCAATTGCAACAGTGAAATGCAACTTTATAGTTTCGTCTTGAGTCTTGGACGGCACATATTGTAGTCCGCTGTTGCTAGTCCCACATTAATGCCACTTGTCCTTATCGTCTTATTCTATCATTGAACTGCCGGTCTTAGTGTCAATTCTCCAAAGTTCATCATGACATGATCTTCTCAAGATCATCCTTTTTCCATGCGGCATTTAATGAAAGACGTCGTTTCCGATTCTCCTTCCGAATTCAAATCGTCTTGACGGTTCGACGTGGTTAATAGCCGGCGGGAAACCCGCCACTCGCGTCATTATGGTTACTTACGTGCTTCACCAATCGCGATATACCTCATTGCCTCGATAACCGTCCACTAACTTTTACCGCCTCGATCATCGGAAGGTCGTGGGCGGATACTCGACATCGTGGGACGAACCATTCCTTGGCCTTTATCTATAAATAGGATCACTTGCTCGGAGTGCGTCTTCATCCAAACCCCTCTGCCTTTCATTCTTAGAGAAAACTTCTCAAAGCCTTAATGGAGCGTGCGTCTTCTTCTACGGCTTCATCTCCCCCTACATACTTCAGCCGTGAGTTCTCGGCTATCTTGAGGGAGATTATCTCCCTTCCGAGTTACACCTATACCATGTTGGTGGTGAAACCACGGGCCCTTGAGAAGCTACACGCCCTGCTTAACCGCTCTGCGCCCCAAAATCTTCCCTCCGACCACCCGTTCTAGTCGGACTACGAAGAGTTCATCACACTCTTCGACTATGGACTGGAGAAGTTTCGCCGGAATCTGGCGACCATGTCTCAGCACGATCTCACCGAGCATGAAGTTTGGTGTAAGATTGAAGAGATTGAGAACGGAAAGGTGGTGCACAAGGAACTCTGCAACGTCCAAGAAGCCCTCCATGCCTCTCATGCTAGTGTCCTCCAACTTCGGAACATTGTTTCCGACCGTTTGACTCCCGGCCAGCGACATCTGCGCGATCCTCCGAAGGAATCCGAGCAGCGGGAACATGAATCGGCTGAAGCCTGCGAGACCCGCTCCTTGGCTTCCATTGGGGCCCCTTTGGAGGGTCCGAAGGCCATGTTGGACTCTACCAATGGTCTTCTGCGGGGTCGGAAGGAGCACCTTCAGCGGCTGGAGAACGAAAAGGACAAGCTGGATGCGGCACTGGAGGAGTTGGGTGAAGCTCATCATCGCGCGAGGGAAGAGAACGCCAAGTTAGAGTGCCGGTTGTAGGGCTTCGTGGTTCGTTTCAAGGAGCACTTCCAGTAAGGGTCTGCTGGGGTGAGCGAGCAAAAGGAAAAGAGAGAGAGGAAGAAGGAAAGAAAACGAAAGAGAGAAAGAGGGAAAGAGAGAGAAAGAAAGGAAGAATGTAAAAAGGTTTTTTTGAATGAATGGAATTGAACTTTCTTACTCCTCGTTTTCCGACTTTCCTCGCATTTCCCACATCGATGGATAGAATTTTTTCAAATACTTCCCGTTAATCGAACGTTGTAGTTCCTTTCCATCGATTTCCATGACTCGATATGCATTCCCTGGGAAGGCATCTGTTATCAAATATGGTCTTTCCCATTTTGACGACCACTTGCCAAACTTCTCGCTATCGAGGTTCATAGGCAAAATAGTCTTCCACACCAAGTCTCCCACGTCGAAACGCTTAGCTTTCACGTGTTTGTTGTAAGCCTTGGCAACCCTTCGCTTCTGAGCCATTAATTTTTCCAAGTGCTATGACTCGGTTCTCTCCCAGTTCATCAATGTTGGCGTACATCATTTCATCGTCTTGTTCTTTAGCCATACCATCTTGGAGTTTTACTCTTAATGATTGCACCGTAATCTCCAGGGGTAACACGGCCTCTTGTCCATATGTTAGCATGTAAGGAGTGACTCCAGTGCTTGATCTTTTGGAAGTTCGATAAGCCCATAACACCGTCGACAACAATGAGTCCCATTCCCTTGGGTTGTCCTCCAAATGCTTTTTAATCAATCCGATGATTATTTTATTGGAAGCTTATGCTTGGCCATTAGCTTGAGCGTAGTAGGGTGTCGAATGAATCATCTTGATACCCCTCGACTTAGTAAAATCCAGTATCTCTTGGCCTGTGAAGACTGTCCCTTGGTCGGCGGTGATAGTTTCTGGAATCCCAAATCGATGAATAATTCGCTCTTCAATGAACTCCCTAACTGTTTTTTGTGTCACGCTTTTGTACGACGCCGCTTCGACCCATTTTGTGAAGTAATCCGTGGCCACTAAAATGAAACCGTGCTTCTTCGATGAGCGAGGATAAATTTTCCCTATTATGTCCATTGCCCAACCCCGAAAAGGCCACGGCTTGATAATTGGGTTCATCGGTGCGGCAGGTACTTGCTGGATTGGTCCATGCCTTTGGCATGATTGACACCCTTTCGCGTAGTCAATGCGGTCTTGGGTGATTGTTGGCCAAAAATATCCATGTCGCCTTAACAACCACTTCGTTTTCAATCCAGCTCGATGCGCACCACAAATCCCTTCATGGACTTCCGTCATGACTAGCATCGCTTCCTCCCGCCCCAAGCACTTGAGAAGCAATCCGTCGATTGTCTTTCGATACAACTCGGTGTCGATCAACAGATATTTTAGGGCTTTTCTTTTGAAGTCTTTACTGCCGTAACCCGGGTTTTTCAAGTAGTTTACCGGAGGGGTTCTCCAATCTTGTAGGCCGTTGGTTTCTCCTAAGCTTTCGGATTGCTCAATCATCATTATCCGAGCATCTATCGATGGTAAGATCATTACCCGAGTAACGATGTGGTCCGCTAGTTCCTTCGATATACGATATCCCGATGCCATTTGAGCCAATTCATTGGCTTCTGAATTTTCACTCCTCTTGACATGGATTAGCTCGTATTCGACGAACTTCGACAACAATTCTTTCGCCAGGTGATGATGTCTAATAATGTTTTCATTCAAACATTGATACTCACCGTTTAGTTGTTTGATCACCAGTTGAGAATCGCCCTTCACTTTAATTGACCCGATCCCCATGTCAATTAAAACATTCGATCCCACAATCGGGGCTTCATATTCGGCTTGGTTATTTGAGCATTCAAAGTCAAGCCTGAATATGAGTTTTGTTTTCTGTCGAAAAGGTGATATAACCATGATTCCCGCGCCTGCTGAACCGGATGCCACCGATCCATCGAAATATAATATCCAAGGTGCAATACCAAGATAATTTTCATCATCCTCGACTTTTAAGCCTAATGGGTATTCGGTAATGAAATCGGATATTGCCTGCCCTTTTACTGCTTTGAGCGGCACATAAATCAGATCAATTTCTATCAGAGTAAACGCCCATTTTGCGATCCGGCCCCTAATGATCGGCCTGGACAACATGTACTTAATCACGTCTGTTTTACAAATTACATGTACCGTAGTCGGCAACATATAATGTCGTAATTTTGTACGGGCGTAGTACGGTGATAAACATAGTTTTTCGATGGACGTATATCTCGTCTCGGCATCGTTGAGCATCCTACTCGGGTAGTACACGGCATGCTCTTTCCCTTCGTCGTTTTCTTGAGCCAGCATACCCGATCGTTGTATCGCCGGCCGATAAGTACAACTTCAATGGCCGTCCCGCTTTGGTAGCATCAACACCGATGGTTTAATGAGATACTCTTTTAACTTGTCAAAAGCCACTTGATGCTTCTCTTCCCACACAAACTCTTGCTCATTCTTCAATTTGAGCAACGGGGAGAAAACTTCAATTTTTCCCGACAAGTTAGCTATAAAACGCCGCAAGAAATTTAATTTCCCGATTAACATTTGCAGCTGTTTTTTATTATCAGGAGATGGCAATTCTAAAATAGCCCCGGCTTTATTCATGTCTACTTCTATACCTCTTTGATGAACCAAAAAACCAAGGAAATTGCCAGCTTTTATCCCGAAAGCACATTTCAAAGGATTCATCTTTAGTTTAAATTTGCGCATTCTCTCAAAAGTTTGCTCTAGGTGGTCCGGATGACTTACCTGGTCTGTCTTGACGATGACGTCGTCAATATAGACCTCCATGAATTCCCCAATCATATCGTGGAAAATGCAATTCATTGCCCTTTGGTACGTAGCGCCGGCATTCTTCAATTCGAAAGGCATGACGACCCATTCGAACGTACCAATGGCCCCGGGGCATCTCGAACTTGTCTTGTGAACATCCTCCGCTGCTATAAATATCTGGTTATACCCAGAATATCCGTCCATGAGGGACATTATTTCGTTATTGGATGCCGAATCGAACAACATATCGGCCATGGGCATCTGGTACCCGTCTTTCGGGGTGGCCGCATTAAGGTCGCGAAAATCAACACACACTCGGAGTTTGCCATTCTTCTTCTTGACAGGCACAATATTCGACAACCATTCGACATATCTTGCTGATCTTATGAATCCGGCCAAAATGAGACGCTCAATTTCCTTCTTAATTTTAAGGATTACTTCGGGAGCGAACCGTCCGGCAGACTGTTGGTGTGGTCGAAATCCCCTCTTAATTAGCAATCGATGCTCAACTATGCTCCTCGAAAGGCCGGGCATCTCATGGTAATTCCAGGCAAAACAATCCTTATATTTTCTCAATAAGTTTACCATTTGATCCTTGTATCGCTGATCGAGTAGTTGGCTCACATAAGTAGGTTGAGGGGAAACTTCGTCTCCGAGATTGACTTCTTCCAATGGGTCTTGAGCTTGAATTACCTTGTCGTCCTCCTTAATTGGGGATTCTTCAAAATCTAAAATGCTGTCTGCAAGCTGTCTAGCTCGATCACTTTGCTCGGCCCAGTAGGCCGCATACCTCTTAGCGAGGTTTTGCACAAATGACCGACTTTCCATCGAAAAACCGGTCGATTGGTTCCACCGGTTCCTTTCTTGGGATCCATTCGGTGCTCCCTTTGTCGAAACGGCAGAATGCAATATCTTTTGAGTCCACTTCGGGCGGCTTAGATATGCGAAGGCAATTATCCGGCATCACTTTGTCCCAGTCGGATATACGGGTCCAGGTAACACAAGTCCGGGGATTTGCTTTTACATATTCCACTTTATCCCCATTCCAGAATGCCAAGATCTGGTGAAGTGTTGATGGGACACATTGGTTTTCATGTATCCAATCCCGCCCCAACAGCAAGTTATAAGATCCGTCGGCGTCGACGACTTGGAAGGACGTCCTCGATGTTTTAGATCCGACGGTCGGGTCGGCGACATATACTCCCTTTACTTCGGTAATCTCGCCAGTGAAATCGGACAACCGTATATTCGATGGGATTATTTCGTCGTCATTCCTTCCTATTTTCTTGAAGAAGCGGTATGGAATGAGATTTAATGTTGAACCTCCATTCACAAGTACTTTCATTACCGGCCGCCCGTTGATCTTGGCATTTATATTGAGCGACCTCAAATGATTTGAGAGATCTTCCATGGATTTCCTGAATTCTATGGTTTCTTCATCGCTGAAGCAAAACTAAGCCCCTTCCTTTTCTTGCGTCGTTTCCTTGTCACCGCCGTCAGGTGAGGCCGACTCAAGTCGAAACTCGTGTGGTAATTTAACTCGTACCATACAAGAGCTTAGGGGGGATACTGACCTGCTAACGGGGGTTTTAAAGCGGGATTTAGACGCGAGATGTTTTCGTGGCTTTGTATCCTTGTCCTCTTTTTCTTGAGCTGGGGGTGTCTCTTCCGGTCGTCGCCGCCAAACCAGATTTCTTGGCCTCCGCAATTTGGTGTGGTTAGGAGCTGTTACCATTGAGCTATGACTGACTGGAATCTCCTGTTGCCGTAGTATGCGGACCCTGTTCTTTCTTTGCACCCTTCTCTTCTGAGTTCGGGTCAAGATTTTCTCCTTTTCTTGGTCCTCTGTCACCTCATACCACGATCCCTCTACGGGGTTGCTTGGTATCTTAAGAGTGCGTCGACGATGTGGCTCGTGGATGCCTTGTCGAAAATTTCTGTCGAACTCCTTTCCCCATCCATAGTGGACTCTTTCTTGAGGATGTGGGGGTGGTGGACCATAACTCACGTAATAATCAAACTTGCCACTTGGCTCACCTAAAGTACCAATTGTAGGGTCCCCTTCATCGTATCTCTACTTAAATGACTTATAAATTCTCCGATGGTTGGGATTTCTTCGAGGTCCGGCACTTTCGATGTGAAAAGGCGTCTTGTCCCTCTGACTAGTTCGACCGCTCTTTTGGTACCCTTCCTCGGGTGTACTCATGTTTCCCAATTTTCGCCTGCAATGAGTGCATAAATTTGTTGACGTATGCCCTTTACTCGATCGCTTTAAAGACACCATTCCAGTCATTCTCGGAAAAGGATCGATGTCCACATCCATCGGGGGTTTCCCTTTGTCTTCAGCGAATTTGATCTTTCCTTGTCGAATCGCTTCTTGAATGTTCTTTTTAAGGACTAAACAATCCGATGTGTTATGGCTCCATGAGTGGTGCCATTTGCAATACTTCTTCCCTGCTAATTCTTCTTTGGACGGTATCTTACGTCCTTCTCGTCGCCTGATTTGTCCGTCGGCCAGCAATATGTCGAAAATTTCTTACGCCCGATTCGCATCGAATGAATAGTACACGTGTATGGCCATTATAGCTGACTTTTCTTTCATCCTTGCTGGCTTCGGTGCTTGGCACGTGTATGGCTTGTCGATGGTTAATCGGGCGACGGCTACTTCGACGGGATCCGCTAATTCTTCGTCGAAATCGGGTGGCTCGACAAAACTTACATCTCCTCTTCGGGTATGTCTTTTGTCTTTTTCCTTGAGCAGACTTTCGTGCTTTGTTGCCATCGTGGATAATTCGAACAGATCTGCATATGGATGCCCCACCATCCTATCTCGTATTTCGAATTTCAATCCGTTGAAAGCGAACTCGCCGAACGTCTTTTTCGGTAAAGGAACTAAGCATTTGTTCCTAGCTCGTTTAAACCTTGCAATAAACTAGTCGATTGTCTCGTTTGTCATTTGCTTCATTGTTGACAAATCCGCTACTGACAAGTTCGACACCGCCCTTTGAAACCGGCCATGAAACAAACGTTCCATCTGCTCCCATGTCAACACCGAATTGGGTAGTAGTGCGGTATACTAAGTAAAGGCTGTTTTCGACAAGGATATGGAAAGAGCCTTAATTTCCAGTGATCCGCATGTGTAGCATCTCCACATAGTGCTAGAAAACGATTGATATGTTCATACGTGGACTGATCATCCTCGCCATAAAAAAGTGTGAACTCGGGTATTTTAAACCCTCTTGGATACGGGATCGTATCCATCCAATCTGGGTACGGTTTTCGGTAAACATTAGCCTGGTATCCTACCATTGGGTCAATGTATACGGGTGCCTGGTCGAACACCGGCTGATGGTACTGCGGTTGATATGGCATTTGATATCCAGGTTGTGGCGGATGATACATGGGTTGCACAACACGCTGAAACATTGGCTCGGGACCTGGTGGTTGTAAAGCCTGATTCATCTGCTGATATCCAGGTCGTATGGCCCGGTGTCCATCTTGTCCTTGTCCCCTGGCTTGGGGTAATTGATCCTGCCCCTTAGCCTGCCATTGCCCCATAAAGGGTATTGCCCCCTGATTTTCGATGATCATGGGTACCGGTTGTTCATTGATAGGGACAGGGTTATGCTGGGCAACAACCTCCTGACGAGCAATATTCTCGTCTTGTCAAACATGGTGTCCCGGAAACATAACGGTATCCGCAGGTATATCTTGTCGAATAGGATGTCTAGGGAACATACATGTGTCTGCATTTACCGGAGGTCTAGGTTCGTTGGCCGATAACGCCTCCCCTCGTTGCAGAATCCGTGCGGGTGCTAAAGGCCGAGTATTTGGCGGTGTCGCTACCGGTAAACCGCCGCTTGCTGCTGGTACGAAACCATTCCCTTCTTGAGTATGAGGTGGGTTAATTGTAATCCCATGTTGTCCTGCAGCACATTCGTGATACATGTTGATGATTAACGGCCCGACAACCTCGGTCATCCGTTGGACCATGTGATCAGCAAACTCGTTCTGTACTTCTTCGATGGTACGCCTTATCGATGTTAACATGACAGGCGTCATTTCCGGATTTCTCCTTGGCTCCTCAACGTTACGTCGGGAGACCTCGACGTCCTCTTGATGGGCCGTGGATGACTCCATTCGTTGTATTTCTTCCTGGGGTTCTTCTCCACCACCGTCTAAGTTATTACGTCCTCGTGTGTGTGGCATAGCACTTCTCTCGAACCGACACCAAAGGTCCCATTGGGCGTGCCAAAAAAGATTGTTGCGCGTTGAAATCCTTCGACGGGGCTTTGCTAGTTATGGATTCTAGGCCCAAATTGACTATGGCCCAAAGAGGGTTACTTACGCGAGAATCTTTTATCGAACTTAATCCGTTCGTTTTCCGAAAAGGAGTTCTGGGTCGATTTTGGAGAGAGAGTGTCAAATGCAGTAGATTTACACAAAAGGGCGCGTTACAAACGGGCTTTCGACAACTTCGACGGCCCAACGTGTGCAATAGTAACAGTATGTGACAAACTTCAATGCGACCCTGGAATTGAATCGACGGGATCGGGAGATGATATAGGACACAATGCTGGAACTTAATCAACAGACTTGGACGAGGGATTGTAGGACACAATACCGGAATTGAATCGACGGTACTAGACAAGATGGGTGAAGGGTGCAACACCGGAATTTAATCAACGGATCTGAACCTAACGAGTAGACGCCGAAATCTAATCGACGACACCTAACTCTGGATATGATACTCGCCGGAATTGAATCGACGACGGGGATCTAAAAACTATAGCTAGGCTAGGCTAAAGGCTAAATGCTAAGAGCTAGTTTGAAAATGCAAGTGTTTTGGATTTGTTGTGTGTGTGTGTATCTTACTCTTGCGAGGTATTTATAGGCAAGCTCTTTGGTAACCGCTGAGCGGTTTCTTCCTTTGGCCCCACGCTTTGCTCTTTTCCATAAGCCACGTGGATGACGGTTTTCCATTCTTCGCGCCTTTTCTTTTTACCTCGTGGGGATTACCGCCAACCGCCTCGATCGTGGCCTCTCTCCGCGCGCTTTTTCTTGTTCTAGAAGGAAGTGGCGCGCGAGTTTACCCCGACACGTGGCACCTTTCTGATTGGTACGTGCCTTGCTTCGGTGTTCCTTCCCGTAGCCGATCATCGCTTCCTCACGTGCTTATCATGAGTCTTTCTTGGATTATTTTAAGTGTCAACATATGCCCCCTTAAAAGATGTAAATCGAAGATTTACCTCTTTTAAAATATCTTCCTCCGGTTTGGTGATCTCCAGCTGTACAAATGATGATTACGCTTTCCCTTTGATCTCTTTTCCCAAAACGCAACCTTTTCGACTTCGTACCGTGCACCGGCCTTTTTCGTCTCGCTTTTAAGGGTCTTGAAAAAGCTCCCAATTGTCGTCTTTCTTCATCAACGTTTTTCCTTAAACCCTAAACCCCTTTTTCTGAGCATTCCAAGCTTTCATGGCGACCGAAACCCCCGAGTTCCTTCCTCACCATTTCATCGCTCGCTTCGATGGAATCATCAATAGTGACGATGCTGATCACTGCTTCCTCAAGTTGTTGAACACTCAACGAGAGCACGCCGGTCTCATTCTTGGGCCCGGTCTCCATGATCACCACCACATTCCATCATCTCTTCGGTCTTGCTTCCCAATGCGGGCCGATGAGCAGCTTCCCATTCAAGCCTCTTCACTGAAGGACATTTGGTCCATGCCGGCTTAGCGATTTAGGAGTTTTCCTTCATTTGATGATAGGGCTTATACCTGGTTCCAAAGGCTTCAAGAGGATATTCCAACAGTCCGTCTCTTGGAAACGGCGCAAATCGGGACAACAATTGAGGTCAGCATGTTGTCCCACGATTTGAATAAAGGTCTACCGGGGTCCGTTACAAGCTTCTGGTCCTCCTCTATCAATTGCTTCTTCTTCCCGTGGGGTCCCATGTCTGTAACCCTTCTAGATACCTTCGCCATAGCTGGTCTCTCCTGTGACATTCTGAATTCCGACCCCTTGAGACTATTGACTTGAGATGGAATCTCGAAATTGGAAGCATAGAAATGAAAAATTCTAACTTTGGATAGGAATTGGACGTCGTCTCATCAATAGTAATTTGATTTGGAAAGAAAATCAAAATTTCGGACGACAAGTGTAAAATGACCGTTTTACCCCTCAAGCGGTAATTTTGCCCTAAGTGATCCAAAGGGTATTTTGGTCTTTTCTACCCTAGGGCTGCCGAAAATTTGTTGGAGAGAGAGTCAATGAGGGTCAAAGGTTCTAGAACAAAATTGATGGATAAGAGAAATGGGATATTTTGACTCCATTTGACCCATGTGCTCACTATTTACTTATTGACCAAGCAAAATTGGAGGACAAGTCTCTCTCTCTCTCTCCTTGGATCAGCTGCCCACTTTCTCTCTCCCTCTCCACGTTTCCTTCTTCCCCTTCTTCCTTTTTCTTCACGAGCAGAACCTGCTCGCCCGACCAGCCCGATGCCCTTCACTGTTCCGGCCATATCTCCTTCGTCCGATGTCGCTTTGAGGTAAGGTCACCTCCATCTGAAAGCTTATTGTCTTAGCTTTCCAGGAACATATTATAAGCTCGATTTGGCCCGGTAGGTTTTCCGGTAGATCTGTTTGAATGGGCAAAGGTCAGATTGAGGCAGAATCAGACCGGTTTTGGGGGAGGAGCTGTTTCGTGGGGTTCAGGACTTCAAATGGCTCCAAATTTTCGGTGAGGCTCTCTTGACTCATAGTACATGAGATGGATGGGCTAGGGTTACGGTTTTAATTGAGTTAGGATGGGTTCTCATGGCTGAATTTGAGGTGATTTCTGGGAGGCAGATTCTGACTGCCTGCACACCTGAGGAAATCGGATTGATTGGAGGTCTTAGAGGTGTTATATTGGCTTCAAATTTTCGGTGAGTATTCTGGACATGTGGATTGAGATTTTGGAAAATTAATTTCATGATAAATTGGAGTTTAGGAGTGATTTATGGATTGATTGGTATGGTATAAGGCAGAACAGAATTTGCCCTGTTTTGGGACTGAGTAAACCGAACCTACTAAGGGCTGTGGATGGTGTCGCTTTGTCTTAAATTCATTGTTAAGGCACCTTATGATGTTAATTGATGCATCGACGAAGTATTGGCACAAGGGATGTGAGAAATGAATGAGTTTTGATGCAATTTTCTTAGGTACGCGCAAGTTGCCCTTTTGGCTTTGAGTGGGCTGAGTTGAGTGGCTCATTTGGATTGGAAATTGTGCTAACTGGACCTACGGGTAAGTAACCTCTAAACCTTTACTAGGAAGTTAGGGTACTAAGAGATAAGCTTGAGCTTCAAATGATGATTTTGCTAGTCAAATCGTGTTTATATGAAGTAATGTCAATTGTGATCATAGGAATCGAATTTATGCTTGGCTGAATTGAGATGAATTTATGACTTATGTGGCTGCAATTGTGGTATGGATATTCGACGTATATGTAGCCTCGATTGACTATGTGATTGTGTGGGTCTCGATTAGCCATTGTGCATGATTTATACTTGTATTGGCACGAGATTGACTAACTTGATAATCTGCCATGTTGTGTCCTGTGCTTTTAAATGGTTAGAGCGCTCTTGTGCTTTTAAATGACCCGAGGCGTATTAACGCGGGTCCGAGAGTGGCAGTTATACCTTGAGGTGTACTAACGCGGGGTTAAGAATATCCTGAGGCGTGTTAACGCGGGATATGACCTGAGGTGTACTAACGCGGGTTTGTGAATGACAATTGTAACCCGAGACATATTAATGCGGGTGCAATGTAATTTTATGAGCCTAAGGCGTATTGACGCGGGCTTGGCCATTGGAAGTTAACATTGACATGAGCCTGAGGCGTATTGACGCGGGCTTGGCCATTGGAAATTGAATGATGAGCCCGATGCGTTTTGACGCGGGCCCGAACTATGGTAACCTGAGGCGTTATGACGCGGGTTATGAGAGTATTTGTACCATGATGCGTTATGACACGGGGTTTTGATATTATCCCGAGGCATTAAATGCGAGATTTGACTTGATGCGTTATTACGTGGGTCTTGGTAATTATATATATATACCTGATGCGATATTACACTGGTGTTGCCAAGTACGTCAAATAGCCCGATGCGTTGTTACGCGGGCCTGGTATCGAGAAATGGGATTATTGTGCTAGTATGTGAAGCTTGGTTTGAAATATTGAATGCCTGGTTGTTGTAATTGTTTGATTGACAATGCCTATGCTTGCGCCCGCATCCCGTTTACACTGGTTTTATGGACGTCTTTAGACGTCTTTGATTTGAGAAGTTGTTTGGAGGTACTAACTGCCTAGTCTAGATTTAGGGTGAGCTTGCTGAGATGTAAATCTCACCCCGTCGTGGGACCTATTTTTCAGGTATCGGGTGATGGGACATCAAGTCTGCTAAGGATTAGCATTCGAGAAATATGTGGGTCGAATGAATATAAGATATTTTGTGGCCTTATGGATTATGTTGGATTTTATGGATTAAGATTGAACTATTGGTATTTGACCGCCCTATCAATTGAAGTGTAATACGTAGATGTATGATGTATACCACTTTTGTCCTAAGTCATTCATTTGAATTGATGTATGGAGATGTTTACCCGCTTCCGCCTGTTTTATGGATTTTTCTTTGAAATTGTGGGCCAAAGGATCCTGGAAGCCAATCTAAAACAGAAATGGCTAGATGGGATGTTCACGAGCTCGACGGGTTTGGGGCGTGACATCTCCCCCTATGGGGCCTCGGTCAAGAATCTGGGAAAAACTAAGGACTGCCCCATTTCTGACGATTCTCTTGCTTATGGAAAGTTCATCGATGCCCATAGTAAAACGTCTGGGGATGTTTCCTTCGAAGAACGAACAGCTTTCCTTCTTTTTTGGCTGTCGAAATATCTATTCTTTAGCCCAACACTCAAAGTGTCTAAGGACTATTACGACCTTGCCTTGCTTCTAGCAAAAGGGAATCTTGTTGCCCTTGGCCCTCTTGTTATGGCGTCTCTGTACAGGAGTATTTCTTACGCTGCTCGACTAATGTCGAATTCCGAAGAGGATGGTGTACTGTCAGGTCCGCTCTGGATTCTCCAAGCCTGGGTCGCATTCTACTTCCCTTTCATGTTTGAGAGCGTCCCTTCCTTCAACCCTAACATGGTTCCTTTGAAGCTTGGCATACGACTACTCCAAGCTGTCCCCTCGAAGGTTTGTGAAAAGTTTGGATTATTTTAAGTGTCAACAATCTGTAATTAGTTTCTAAAATCAACATTTATGTGCAAATAGGTTTGTGAAAAGTTTGGAACCCGGAGGATCAGTTGGACAATACAAGGCTTTCGGGGCGGGATTAGAGGTGCCTGGTCTCTAGACCAGGCCAGATTGCCAACCACTGCCCGTAATGGCTACTGGCCTCGTACCCAGCCAGATAAGGCCGGAGACGACAAAAAAAAAAACGAAATAAAAAGAAGGCATGAGAATGAGACCAGTTAAAAGGGATATATTGAGTTCATCAAAAGGAAAAAAACATGCTTACCCCTTATGGAATTCCCACCCAGACAAGCTACCAGCATCGAAGAGAGCCTTCTCCCATCTCTTCACTTTCTCCGAACCCTTCCCAAACTTGGTCTCATGCGTAGCCATGGCTTTTCTATAACTCTTTCTTGGTGTTCTCACTTCTCTGGGTTCCACTTTATAAAACAGGGGAAAGACCTTAAGATCTCTTTGCTCCTTGCACTCCATAATTTTGGCTAACTCTTCCAAGCACCATGGCGAGGAAGCGTAGTTCTTGGTGAAAACGATGACCGCAATGCGCGATTCCTCGATCGCTTTCATAAGTACCGGGGATATTTGTTCTCCTTTCCTGAGCTCCTCGCTGTCCACAAAAGTGTGTATTCCTCTTTGATCGAGCCGGCATAGAAATGACTGAGAAAGCTGTCACGGACATTCGGGCCTCTGAAGCTCAGGAACACATGGTAATACCTTTTCAGATTTGAAGAAGGAGAAGAAGAAGAAGCCATCGAAAGAGCTGATGGTTGATGTGCTTGCTTTCGCAGGATGTTTACTATCTGAATGAATGGGTTCCCGACTCCACCTCTCATGTACGTATTTATTTGTTCTTGGACTTAAAGACTTTCTGGAATCACGTGGGCCATTTGGTGGATGCCAGCTCACGACCCTTTTGCTTTAATTACTTTTTGGCCCTTTTGCTGTTTCTCTCTTTCGCGGGTGAAATTGGATTTTTCCTGGAAATTTCGGTATAGATGGAATGGTGGTGATTTCGTTGGGATGAGTTTTGTTGCGAAGCGAATACCAAGTATCTGTGGCGCCCTCATATTCAAAACATTGCAAAAAAGGGTAAAGACCGACGATGGCATCTTCTCGGTAGGTTTAGCACTAAAAGAAAATATTTCTCTGACAGTACCATTAGAGACTGCACAATCTCAACTGTAAATCCACACATCGTAATTACATGTTTGGAATAAAGCACTCATTGATTGAAAAATCGTGTGGTTAGAAATAAATGACGATCTTGTCAAATGGTTAGGGTAGTAGCTCACGGGACTAAATTGACGTAATTAAAAAGTTTAGAACTAAATCGATACCAATACTCTTTATGACTTTTCTAACCCTTTATGAATATCTATAGCGCCTAATAATTATAAAATTGCAAAAAAGAAAAACACCAACGTTAGCATCTTATGGATACTATAGTGTGTGTGTTGGATAAAAACAAGTGTTGATCCTTTCGTTATTGGTAAAATTATTACCTCAGTAAACCAATTCCTATAATTTCGGCAACTTCATATTTCATTCCGTGTCTCGCAATGTCAACGGCCAAATGAAGGACCCCAGCAGCCCGACCCCCCTCACACAAGAAGAACATTCCATATGATTTCTAATGGCTAATAATCAACACTAAAATTATATGGAGTTTTTCTAGCATCCACTCGCTCATGGATTCTTGCTCGCCATTAGTCAAATGTTGCATTCATCTATTAAAAATTATCCATGTCGGTGCTGGACAATCAAAATTGATCGAAAGGACTGAATTAATACGAATCCAATAAATTCAAAATTGAATTAGCGAAATTTCAATAAATTTAAATTTTTTTCAGATAATTTTTCTTTCATTTATCATCCTTGGATTCTTTATCGATCGCGTGATGTTTGTACGCGTCTGTGGAATTTGCGCTCCATCTTTTGTCATGTCGTACCCAGCGGACTCCCAACTTTTCTCAAAACCTAGTGAACATCCGTGGGCCCACTCCTCCATTATTTGGGCACCTCTTCCACTTCTGTCAATTGCGTAGTAGCTTCGCATCACTCGTCGAGGAAAGAGCCGACCCTTAAACGCGTGAAGGACAAGGCGGACCCGTAGAAGCAAATGAACGAAGAGGGGACTTTGACTTGTTCATGCACCCATGGCCGGTTAAATGAAAGAGGTTAATTATGCCCATTATGGTACATTCGCTCCAAACTTTTTTTTTTTTAGCACTAAGACTTCAAATTATACTTGTTGTGACACATTTACACTCTATTATAATTTCATCCAAAATCACCATAAAAATGTTGACTTGGATCCAACGTGGCACTTTTGACCACAAGTGGCTCTAATGTGGCACCACGCGAGCGCCACATTGCAAAAGAAAATGAAGAAAGAAAACAGTTACATTGTTTTTTGTCTTCTCTAGTACTTCTTGAAGAACTGTTCGCCGCATTCATCGTCTTCAATCGCTTGGCTAAACTTCTCCAACGTTCTTGCTTCATTGCCCACTACTACCTGGACCTTCATCGGTGCTTGCCCAACCATTTACGAGTTTCATAACTTCTAAAAAATGTTCACTTGAGTACCATAACTTTCAATCGATCACTTAAGTGCCAAATTTTTTAAAAAATATTGACTCAAGTGCTGAAAATCAGACGTGATATAGCACTTGTAGTTAACATTCTTAAAAAGTTAAATCTAATTTTTCGTTACTCAAGTGTGCCAGAACATCACATGTGGGAACGCCTGCTCACTCCCCCTCCTTCACGTATGGGCAAGTCTCAATCGGCAAGTACGCAAATGCAAGGGGATGCAATTAACACGAAAATCCGCATTTAACAAGCTGAAACCTTCCCTTTCTTCACATTAGGTCAACCGGATGAGTTCATCCACCCATCTCCCTTGATGAATTAATTATTTCAACCACAAGTATTAATACGCATTGAATATTTTCCCGCCTATAAGTGAGCTTTCTGGTTCTCCGTTTTGGTCGTCCTTACTCAAACTTGCTCTCTCTCTCTCTCTCTCTCTCTCTTCAATCCATACACGCCTGCTTTTAACGAGAGGAAAGGAAGTAGATAGAAAATGGCAAAATGACACAAATGATCCCTAAATTTTGACTCAATATGCAATGTAGTCCATGAACTTTTAATATGACCAATATAACTTTAACCCAATGTACAGTGTGATCCTTGAAACATTGTCCGCTTTAAGCCCTTATTTTGAGAAAGTAGCAGCACTTCATGCCTTAATTGAAATAAGATTAACATTAAGCCCTTACACTTTAAAACCCTTATTTGAAATTGTTCGACTTTGAAGTTCACTGTCGGTGGACGATTTAATAGCCCCACAGGACTTATCAAGATAATGATAGAGTTGTACGGGGATCGAATATTTTGCAATTTTTAGTCTATCAAGTTAATGATAGTTCGATTGGGATAGATTGGAAAGGCGCAATTTCGACAGCAGCAAGTCATTTTCCAGCAAGATCGTCGCCCGAATCCTACTTCCTCTCCAACAAATCTAAGAAAATGGAGGAACTATGGGCTTACCTTTGATCCAATCCTGAGAAAAAGTGGAGAGACAGGCTCCGTTTGTTTCCCAAAAAAATACGACGTTTACAGAAATTTTTTCCCGGAAAGTCATTTTTCAAGAAAATAATGATATTTTCCAGTGTTTGTTGGATAAAAACAAGTGTTGATTCCTTCGTTATTGGTAAAATTATTACCTAAGTAAACCAATTCCTGTAACTTGAGCAACTTCATATTTCATCCCGTGTCTCATAATGTCAGTGGGCAAATCAAGGACCACAGCAGCGCAACCCCCTTCGCATGGGAAGAAGGTTCCATATGATTTATAATGGCCAACAATCGACACTACATAGATATGCATGATATGAACATACTTGGATCGAATATCAAGATAAAATTATATGTAGTTTTTCTAGCATCCCTCGGCTCGTGGATTATTGCTGCTAAACTGAATTTGGGTACTAAAAACTAATGAGTTCTATGTGGATCTGGCTAATAAGATCTGACGATCGATTGAGATTAGTTTATGTAATAGATTCGGAAATACTTGCTCATCGCTAGTTGATGCTGCATTCACTTATCGAGAAAATTAAAAAAAAATAGTTCTAAAATTGTAATTGTGTCAATTCAATCTTAAATCTTCTTTTTCTTGCCAATTCAGTCATAAATTTTTTGTAATTGTGTTAATTCAATCCTTCTGATCAACTCTGGCCAATTCTTAATGATATTCTAATATAATTCCGAATTATTTTTATTTCTTTCTTTTTTTCTCTTTTTTGTTTCTTCTCCTCCTTCCTTCGAAAATATAGGAATTGACTGGTTAAAATTTTATTAGAAATTGTCCACGTTAGCACCAATCGGCCAGACGAAAAAGACTGAATTGGCACAAATAAAGAATGTTTAGGACTGAATATGTAAGAAAAAAAAGATTTAAGACTAAATTAACATAATTATGATAAGCTTATGACTTCTTCTTTTTACATATATATAATTTTTGCATCATATATTGTCCTTGAAATTCTTCATCAACCACGTGATGTCTGTACTCGTTTGTGGGATTTGTGATTCATCTTTTTATCATTTCGTACTCGGCGGACTCCATCTGATCCCAAAACCTAATGTACATTCGTGGGTCCATTCCTCTTCCACTTTTATGTGGGGGCTATCGACAATTGCGGAGCAGCAGGTAGCTCGCGAAAGCAAGACACTGAAGGATTTAACTCATCAAATAAAAAAATGCTAAACGATTCGATTCATCTCATCGATACTTTAAGAGCTCGATTTTTGAATGATTAACACTGTCAAGAATCGACCCCAAAACGCGTGAAGGATTTGGTGGATCCCTGGAAGTAAGTGAACAGAGAGGGGAGCTTCCTGATCCAATGCGTGCCATTTGCGTTGTAGTGCTTGACTTTGCCTTGTTCATTTAAATGAAAAAAAGACTCTGAACATAGCCCCCAAATATCATTAGCTCATTGGTGATTAAAGGAAAAAAAAACCATAAAAAGGTTAATTGTGTCCAACTTTAGCACATTTAACCTTTTTTTTTTTTACACTAAAAACTTCAAACTATACCCATTGTGATAAATTTACCCTCCATTACAATTCCATCCAAATTCACCGTTAAAAAGATGACGTGGATCTAACATGGCACTTTTGAGGACAAGTGGCTCTAATGTGGTGCCACGCAAACGCCATCTCGGGAAAAAGACGAAAAGAAGAAAACAATTGCATTGTTCATCATCTTCTTCAATACTTTGTGAAGAACTGTTCATTGCATTCATCGTCTTCAACCGCTTGGCTAAACTCCTCTAATGCTCCTGCTTTGTTGCCCATTCCTACCTAGATCTCTGTCGATTCTTGCCCAACCATCCACAAGATTCATAATTTCTAGCAAACCTTCACTTAAGTGCCATGATTTTCAATCGATCACTTAGGTGCAAATTTTTTTTAAGAACATTCACTCAAGTGCCAAAAATTTGACGTGGCATAGCATTTCTGTTGAATATTTTTGAAAAGTTATATCATTCAAGTGATCGATTAAAATGTTATATGACATTTAATTGGACAGAAAAAAAGTTATGACACTCAAGTGAGTGTAGAACAAAAATGATGGCACTCTAGTGATTGGAAAAAAAATTATGACATTCAAGAGAGCGTCGTTCAATGTTATGGTACCTGTGGTGTTCTTATCCCTCATGTATAAACAAAATATTTAGAGTGTCCGATAGTTTTGCCTGAAATTGCACAATTTTTTAATTAATTTCACTCATTTCATAAAAGTTAATCTTATCTTTAATATTCTGTATTTTGTTGCACCCGTTGACACATTAATCTACGTCACGAAACAATCTAAATGGGTTTACAATTTCTTAGATCGTTTATGAAACTGGACCATCAGAAATAATGTTATGGGTTTCAATTCCTAATATAATGTGGACATTTTCATCCTCCAAAATAAAGACAGCACGACTTGAATAAATGTGCAATTATACTATTCACCCCAGACGCCCAAATAGATTAAACCCCGACTAAGTAGGCCTCATCTGCTTCGGCTAGGCATAGGAGAATAAATACCATTCAGACCTAATTTTTAATTGCTTTATTATATTTAAAGTAAAGCTCATTTCGATATATTTGGATATAGTTTGATGGGAGTAGGTTGGAAATGAGCCAATTGGATGAAATAATGAAAATGGGTCAATTTGGTCCAAAGCACTATGATCGACAGACCTGACTTGACCTGACCCGACCCATTTGTCGCTAACCTTTTTTTTTTTTTTTCCTTTTTGGTCGAAGTCACCACCCATTAGAAAGGCACAATTCCGACAGCAGGAAGTCATTTTCCGGCAATATCCTTGCCCTAATCCAATCCCCTCCCCTACCAATGTAAGAAAATGGATTACCTTTGATCCAATTGTGAGAAAAAGTGGAGCCTCTAAGCAGTGGCACGGCTAACTGGCCTTTCCTCATCTAATCACAGATGTGGCCTCACCATCAATACCCGGTTGTCAATCACCACTATCACCAGAAAGTATGCGGTGATAGAGCCCTCTCTCTCCCCTTCTTGCCATTGATGTGCAGTAGGATCTGGACCATCGGTCAACCTCTTTTCCTCCTCCTGGTCCGAATCGGGAACAGAAAGTTAATCCTGGTAACTTTGTTGTTCAGGCGATATGAAGCCATGAAAGTGTGGAGTACTCCTCAGCAGGGAGCAACTTAAAACAGTTTCTGAAACTTGAGAATTAACGTGGCCATGATCAGACACTTCGCTGCAAAAACTATGTAACGTGTCCGATTGATGTTAACGGAGAGGGAATGGGGCTTTGTCATATTGTCGTTCAATGGTAAAATTCCATTCTAACTACTTTTTTTTTTCTATTGCCTTGTGGCGATCATCTCAACGTGAAACTTCAGAGAGCTGATGGATTGCTAGACCGCCGTAAATAGTCCTCTTGCGAGGTGGCACTTACACTTCGCATGGACTCTTCCTGGCCATACTGACAACAACTTAGATTGTCACTTATTATTGATTGAATGACACTAAAATTGCCACTAAACCTTTTACCGGGCCAGTCAAGAGGCCGGGAAAGCGTGGCAGCTCACTTTGCCTCTACGGTCCAGAGCATTGGATACATGGACTCGGTTACATTTCATTTCATTAAACTAAGCCCCATAAATTAGTACCTTTTTTCTTTTAGTAAACGCTGAGTTCCTGCAATCTTTTCCGATATTTATTGCTAAACATGCAAATCCATATGGCCAGGCATAAGTGTGTGCAAACAATAAAAGCACTTCGTAATAATAAACATATAGTTGAGGCAAACGTGCAAAAACCTGATCCATATTGGACAATATTAATATAATGCCTTGTTGTTGCGCTCCAGGACAGATCCCTGTTTCGCGCAACATTAAATACGATCCCTATTTCCATGAACCGTACGATTTATCCATCTAAATGAAGCCCTCGAATGAGTCCTTCGAGGCAAAAAAATTTAGTTGTAGACATCCCTCTATAAATTTTGTTAATGGCACAAAAACCGGTGAGCAGCCTGCTGCAAGCTCAAAACATTACTGTTCAAAGAAGCCACCAGTTATGACACGAGACTTTGTACCCACCCAATTCAATCTGAATAACAACAGCAGAGACATTAAGTCATCTTCCCTATATAGACCTTTTGATCTTTGAGACAATTAGATTAATACTACCTAAGGATATAGATTATATTAGATTCAGCAAAACTTACTTTCTCAAAATTTTAGAGTATGAAGCATTGGCATCATAAATTTCAACTTGGAAGACCATGGCCGTTCAACAAGAATCCACATCATTTTGGATTAACGCACCCTGCATCACAAATCAAAAGGAAGGAGAGGAGAAGGAAAAGTTACTCAACCATGTCGGTAACATGATGAGAAACCTGTTTTCGAAAGTGCTTCTGAATTTCAATTGAAGGTGCAGACATTTGAAAATTTCTAGTAGAGATGGAAAATGGGGAAAAGCAAACGGCATTGAAATCGAAATCACCACGTTCGCTTCTTCTAGAATCACTTCCTCAGCAAGTTGTGACCGATTCGAAAGGAATGTTTGACAAGCCAACACACATAATAGGTCGGTGCGAGTGGATCCCATACTCTCGCCATAGTTAAGACAATCTTCTCTTCTTTGTCAAAGTTGATCTGCTTTCCTCTGCATCTGTTTCGTTTGAACTATATTCATCCACGGTGTCTATTGAGTCGCCTTCGTTTGAGTCTGTTTCCTCGGGAAGCCAATTTGTTTCAACCCTGCGATCATCCTCCTGTTTCTCGAATATTAGACGGAATCCACACTTTTTAATGCTTCCTCGCCAAGGTCTGGCGCAAACTTGGAATTGGCTCCATTCATCTCGCAGAAGCTCCTGTATTCTTTGCAGCCGACCGCGTGGGAAATATTGAAGCCACACACGATCGGATTCCACTGAAAAAAAGCCATGCGTTCGCCGCTTAAAATTGGATTCCAGTGAACCAAAACGAAACGGTTCCCCAATCACCATTTTGCCATTAACAAACATTTGGATCTCACATGAAACATCGACCTCTTTTCCTTCCTCCAGGCCAAGAACAATGCAGAGTGCTAGTCCTAAAAACTTGTCATACAAGTCCTTGGGAACCCAGAAACGCATGGACCCATCTTTACTGTGCAGAAAACATTGTGGAACCTCTCCTCCAGTTAGGAACATTTCGACACTACTCTTCTTCGGGAGGCCCTATCATATCAAGCATTTAAAGTTAGAGAGAGAGAGAGAGAGAGAGAGAGAGAGAGAGAGTCTGACCTCGAGTAATGATACATCAGCCATCTTGACCCCCCTGCGGAATAATTCACCACATGAAGACAAGTCGACTTCAAGGCGGTTGGACGAGAGACTCGACAAATCTGGGAGTTTTTGTAGGGATTTGCAACCATTTGCTTTTAGGATACGCATAGTTGATGGAAGCTGAGGAATCTCTTGTAGTTGCTGGCATTTCCTCACATCCAACCAATCTAAAGCATGGTATTTTTTTATGGATGTTGGTAGATGAGTAAACTTGTTTTTCGAAAGATATAGGGTTTTCAATTTGGGAAAACTGGAAGAGCTCTCGAGGAAGTCTACTTCTGATAGGTTGCAGCCCCAGAGTCCTAGCGTCTTTAGATTTGGAAATCCTAAATGGCCATCGGGGTCGGTTGACTCCTCCAAGTTCTTTGGGAACGTGACCAAATTCGAGCAGCCTCCAAGACTTAAAATCTCGAGATTGTGCAACTTACAAATACTCGACGGAAGCCTTGCAAGGTTTTTGCAATAGCATAAAAACATCATCTTCACAGAGACAAGATTTTCAATTGATGTCGGGAGTTCTCTAATAGCCGTCCCTACCAGGTCAAGTCTTTCTAGATGTTCCATCTTTCCTAGAATATCGGGGAACTCCTCAAGTTTAGAGCAACCCCAGAGACTAAAGGTTTGAAGAGATTTTGTCTTGAGTCTGTTGGGAAAGATTCTAAGATTAGAGCACCACATTAGCGACAAAAATTTTAACTTGTCAAGATACCCGACGGATTGGTGAACCTCCACCAAGCTTTTGCACCCATCAAGATTCAAGCTCTCCAGATTTGGAACCGATGATAGGTCCGGAACACTAGCCAGGGACTCGCATTCACTGAAATTTATGGACTTCAACTTTCTAAAATTCTGCAAAAACATACCGGTGCAGTCATTAAGCTCCGCAAAAACTTATAGCTATAAAAATGGAAAGCTATTCATCACAAGGGCTTACGTTAAGCGGGCCTCCTAATTGTTTGATACGACTTCTGTGAAGATCAAGTCGCACAAGCTTCCTAGGACCAGAGCCAAATTCTAGATTTGGCGCATTGGGCCATTTAAGCCATCTTAGCTCGTTAGGGAGACGTACGGGACCTTGTGAAGAGATATGCACTTCAAGCAAAATGAGCATTCTCAATCTTTTCATGTTTGTGAAAGCATCAGCGCTGATAGTTATGTCTTCCAACTTGGGGAAGTCCAATACTATGGCCTTTATTGCATTCGTTCCCTATTCATAATGGAGAAAATGTAGTGGTCACAAAAAATTTCAATGAGATTTACATTGACTGTTCAAATCAGAGTAATCTAAAATGTGTGATATAGCAAACTTTACATAAACAAAATTTACCGTGTCTTCACGTAGAATTTCCACGACATCTTCAAAAATCCATAATCTACTGCGTTTCCCGGGATCATCGGGGCATTCTTGATTAACAACATCCTTACCCATCAACTGAATTAAATCATGCATTTGCAGGGTCCCATGCTCTTTTATTATCAAGGACCGCTCGATGAGAACTTCTATTCCTATAGTTGTAGCAAAATCGCAGCTGTCAAGAACTTCTGTGACGTGTTCTATACTTTTCCCCTTGAAGAAGCATGCAATATCAAGGAAAATCTCCCTTTCGTTGTTATCCAATCCATCGAAGCTTATCTTGAGAATTCGATTGATAGTTTGGTCAGGACTTCTGGAGAGTTTATCCAGTGTACTTTCCCATGCAAGCTCCTCTCTTCCACATAAGAACGAGCCCAACACTTCAAGGGCTAACGGCGGGCCGTTAGCATAACGCATTGCTCTATTTATGAGATCCCCTGGTATCTCAACTTTCTTGCTACTTCGAAAGGCATGCCGACCAAAAAGGTCCCGTGCTTCATCGTCATCTAAAGTTTCAACTTCATAAACACAATTTATGCCGTGAGAAGTTAGCACATGTTTATCTCTTGATGTAACAATGATTCTACTTCCTTTGCCAAACCAATGGCCATCTCCAGCTAACGCATTCGGTTGATCCAACTTGTCCACATCATCAAGAACTAGAAGAACCTTCTTGCAACAAAGTCTTTCCCGTATCAAAGGAATTCCTCCGTCCACAATATATACCGTCCGGTTTCCACGAGGAAAGATCTGTGAAAGAAGTTTTTGTTGCAAAGAAACTAGACCATTGCTTTCGTTCGAAGTTTCTCTTACTTGCCCCAAAAAACAGGTACCCTGAAAATATTTCTCAATATAATTATATAGGGCTTTAGCAATTGTGGTCTTCCCTATGCCTCCAGGTCCCCATAGACCTACCATGAGAACATCATCATCACCCGTCTCTTTTTCTAACAATGATATCACTTCCTGAACTTGGGAATCTACTCCGACCGGATACTTAGCAACATGTAAGGGTGCACGCTGTAGATGAATTGATAGTTCCTCTACGATGCGTTGTATGAGCTCCGCTTCATCTACGATAAGCACTCAAAAGAAAGAGAAATATGTTTTAGCATGTCAAAGCCATGGCAGGACATCGACCTCTAACGTCATAACGAAAATATTACAAGAGGATAAGCTAATAATGACATGAAAAGAACTGCCACATTTGGGTGAACCTGCGGCTAGATCCGTAAAAGGAAAATTGCGAAGAACCTGCGCCTCAAGACAACAATAACTCGAGTACTATGAACCACACTTTTTTTATCTAAGACAAAATTTCCCATTATCTACGACAGCAAGACAGCAAGAATCGAATTCAAAGAATCTGTTGGCTTGAAGTTTTAGTTATTCGATTTTTGTGTCTACTGCCAAGTGTGTCTCCGCTTCGTGTCTTCAATCAAGAGACCGGTTTGGCAATATCCATGTCTTTTCTATTCTCGGGCAATTAAGTTAATTGTAGCATCTGTAATTACTTTCTAAAATCAACATTTATGGGCATGAAAGATGTTGATGTCTCGAATTTTTGGCAAGAGCAAATATGTGCAAATAGGTTTGTGAAAAGTTTGGAACCGGGAGGATCAGTTGGACAATACAAGGCTTTCGTGGCGGGATTAGAGGTGCCTGGTCTCTAGACCAGGCCAGATTGCCAACCACTGGCCTGTAATGGCTACTGGCCTCGCACCCAGCCAGACAAGCATGAGACCAGTTAAAAGGGATATATTGAGTTCATCAAAAGGAAAAAACATGCTTACCCCTTATGAAATTCCCACCCAGACAAGCTACCAGCATCGAGGAGAGCCTTCTTCCATCTCTTCACTTTCCCCGAACCCTTTCTGAACTTTGACTCATGCTTATCCATGGCTTTTTCATAACTCTTTCTTGGTGTTCTCACTTCTCTGGGTTCCACTTTGTAAAACAGGGGAAAGACCTCAAGGTCTCTTTGCTCCTTGCACTCCATAATTTTGGCTAACTCTTCCAAGCACCATGTCGAGGAAGCGTAGTTCTTGGTGAAAACGATGACCGCAATGCGCGATTCCTCGATCGCTTTCATAAGCGCCGGGGATATTTGCTCTCCTTTCCTGAGCTCCTCGTTGTCCATGAAAGTGTGTATTCCTCTTTGATCGAGACCCGCATAGAGATGACTGAGAAAGCTGTCACGGACATCCGTGCCTCTGAAGCTCAGGAACACATGGTAATACCTTTTCAGATTTGAAGAAGAAGAAGAAGAAGAAGCCATCGAAAGCGCTAGTGGTTGATGTGCTTCCGCAGAATGTTTACTCTCTGACCGGGGTTCCCAACTCTAGCTCTCATGTACGTATTTATTTGTTCTTGGACATAAAGACTTTCTGGAATCACGTGGGCCATTTGGTGGATGCCATCTCACTCCCCTTTTGCTTTAATTACTTTTTGTTCCTTTTCCTGTTTCTCTCTTTCGCGGGTAAACTTGGATTTTTCCTGGAAATTTCGGTATAGCTGGAATGGTGGTGATTTCATTGGGATGAGTTTTGTTGCGATGCGAATACCAAGTATCTGTTCTAAAAGAAAATGTTTTTATGACAGTGCCATCTGAGACTGTACAATCTCAATCGTAGATCCATACATCATAACTGCATGTTTGGGATAAAACACTCATTGATTGAAAAATCGTGTAGTCAGAAATAACCGACGGTCTTGTCAGACGATTAGGGTAGCGACTCACGCGACTAAATTGACACAATTAAAAAATTTAGGACTAAATTGGTACGAATACTATTTATGACTTTTCTAACGCTTTCTGAATATCTATAGCGCCTAATATTTATAAAATTGCAAAAAAAAAAAAAAAAAAAGACCAACGATAGCATCTTCTGGATACTATAGTGTGTTTGTTGGATAAAACAAGTGTTGATCCTTTCGTTATTAGTAAAATTATTACCTCAATAAACCAATTCCTATAATTTCCGCAACTTCATATTTCATTTCGTGTCTTGCAATGTCAAAGGCCAAATTAAGGACCCAGCGGGGGCACACAAGAAGAAGATTCCATATGATTTCTAATGGCTAATAATCAACACTAAAATTATATGGAGTTTTCCTAGCATCCACTCGCTCATGGATTCTTGCTCGCCATTGGTCAAATGCTGCATTCATCTATTAAAAATTATCCACGTCAGTCCTAGACAATCAAAGTTGATCGAAAGGACTGAATTAATACGAAACCAATAAATTCAAAATTGAATTAGCATAATTTCAATAAATTTAAGATTTTTTTTTCAGATAATTTTTCTTTCATTTATCGTCCTTGGATTCTTTATCGATCACGTGATGTTTGTACGCGTATGTGGAATTTGCGTTCCTTCTTTTATCATTTCGCACCCAGCGGACTCCCAACTTTTCCCAAAAACCTAATGAACATCTTTTGTCAATTGCGTGGTAGCTTCGCATCACTCGCCGAGGAAAGAGCCGACCCTAAAACGCGTGAAGGAGGAGGCGGACCCCTAGAAGCAAATGAACGAAGAGGGGACTTTGACTTGTTCATGCACCCATGGCCGGTTAAATGAAAAAGGTTAATTATGCCCATACGTGTACATACGTGGGTCCATTCCTCCATCATTTGGGGACCTCTCCGCTTTTATGTGGGGGCTACCGACAGTTGCGGAGCAGCAGATGGCTCGCGAAAGCAAGACGCTGAAGGATTTAACTCATCAAATAAAAAAATGCTAAACGATTCTATTGATCTCATCGATAGTTTAAAAGCTCGATTTTTTAATGATTAACACTGTCGAGAACCGACCCTAAAACGCGTGAAGGATTTGGTGGATCTCCGAAAGTAAGTGAACAGAGAGGGGACCTTCATAAGTCAATGATCTCCTTTTGATCTTTTCAATGCGCATCCCGGCATTCTTTCTTTCCATCGCCGGTGCCCATATTTTATTCCCCCTAATAGCAAAGCTTTGGATTCTTGCTATTATTTTTATTCCGAGGGTAGAATGGGCAACCAGCAGGTAATTGCTCCTCCGAGGACGAAACGACCCGGTCCAACGAGGGACGGAAAGCTCTGAACGGTGGAGCGACTTCGAGCATGCTTGTGGAGTGGCGAGCCGGATCACTCACGAAATAGGAGGAGAGTAAGTCCCGAAATTTCATACGTGAAATTAGAATTAATTCGCAAAATGTGCCTATTGATGTAATGGCATCCTTTGGCATTGTAACTTCGGTTACATAAGTAAATTACCAAAAGAATGATAACTAAGTGTCACGACCCGAACCCCGCAAGCTCGTCGACATCCCACCCGGCCACGCTTATGTACAGTTCTCCAGGATCCAAAGGCCAACAAATTCATGCGGAAGCAAAAACGAATCCTCGTACATAAACAATTAACATCTCAATGACTTGGGACGGTAAAACAAACTTATGTACATATATACATAACTGCTACAAACTCATCAGCCTAGGGCTTCGGGGGCCACTGTACAAGCTCGTGACCACCTATAACAAAAAGAGACGTGGTCAAAGCCCGCTACACAACCAAAATACAGCACTCTACAAAAGTTGAGAGGCCAACTATCATAGGCCTCGTCCTCGCTATCCGGCACAATCTTGTCTAAGGCTGCCAGCTCGTCCTCATCCAACTGGGTACTCTGTCACCACGGTTTCCATGTCCCGCGGGATCCCGAACCTTTGAGGCGGGTCGTTCATTGTTGTGACGGAGGGTCTGAAAAACAACGAACCCACGACGGGGTGACATAAAATCTCAGTAAGCTAGCCCCTAATCTTAGATTAGGGCTCTAGTGCCTCCAGACACATTTTCGGTGGACAATTTTCAACAACTTTTCTTTCTTACTAAAAATTCCACAATTTAATTCCAGAAAATTCCGTTCTTTCTCCAAAAATTCCCACACCTTCTCAAATATTCTACGTTACTCCCGTTTCGGCGTTCCACGCCTCCATCTAACAATAAAATGTTCCACATGCTCCGGGGCCCGCGTTTAACGCATCGGGCCATAATATAATTATCCACATTACTCCGAAAATTTCACGTTACTCCGAAAACATTCCATGCTACTCTAAAATATTCCACGTTACTCCGGAATATTCCACGTTACTCCAGAAAGATTCCACGTTACTCCGAAAATTCCACATTACTCCAGAAATATTCCACGTTACTCCGAAAATATTCCACGTTACTCCACTGACATCATACAAGTTCACAACCTTGAGCCTCGGACATTTATAGAACACGGCTCTATATATATATATATATACCGGGGTCTCGGATACAGAGGAATACGACCCATAAATCTCGGTCTCGGACACATAGGAACACGACCGGATTAAGTCTCGGACAATTAGTCGAACACGACTCACTTTGGTCTCGGACGACTTAATTGAACACGACTTTCACACTTTCTCGGTCTCGGACAATCGGACGAATACGGCTCACTTTGGCCTCGGACGACTTGATTGAATACGACCCTCACATTTTCTCGGTCTCGGACAATCGGACGAATACGGCTCACTTTGGCCTCGGACGACTTGATTGAATACGACCTTCATATTTTCTCGGTCTCGGACAATCGGACGAATACGGCTCACTTTGGCCTCAGACGACTTGATTGAATACGACCTTCATATTTTCCCAGAATAATTCGGCACCACGTGATTCACTCACGTTAGAGAATTAGTAATTCGGGATCACCCGATTAATTCACACTAATCCTAGGACTAATCCAGACTATCCGATCAATTAATACTACCATAGTATCCAATCCACGCCAAGCGACCATATTATGCTAACGTAGCAATATATAAATAATGTACGATTAAAAATTATACTAACGTGAGAATTTATCGGGGCCGAACAATAATAATTTTCTAACGTGCAATTAATTCATGACTACAGTACTAAACTATAATAATGCCATATTTAATTAGCACCATGGCATAACAACATTTTGTCACATAAAAAGTAACTATAGTTAAAGTATAATCTAACCATGGTTCAAAAATTAACTAGAGTCAATAACTAACCTAACCATGATTAAATAATAGCATAAAGTAACTCTAGTTAAGCATAAAGTAACCATGGTCCAACTTTGACCAAACAATTATTCTCTTGACCTCACTATTCATGCAAGAACACATTTCTCTCTCCTTCCTTCATTTGCATTTTCGGCCAACTCCATGAACTAGCACAAAACCAACCCATTTTTCACCAAAATCACTCAATCTATAGTCTATTAGCAACCTAGATACCTAATCTAAGGTTAGGGAGCAACTTACCACTATTTTAGCAAGTTTTCTGGGGAGAAAACGGGTGGAGAATCTTGGTTCCAACCGGCGGCTCCGGCGACTCCTCGTGACCGGCCTTAACCCACGGAAATCCGGCGACTACGAGTAGCTCACGGCGGTAATCGAGCTCCAGCAGTTCAAGGCGACACCGGCGGTTGTTTGAAGAATTTTCGGTGAGGGAGAGAGTGAGCAAGGGTGAGTTCGGCCAAGAGAGGGAGTGAGCAAGAGAGAGAAAGTGAGCTAGAGAGAGAGTGGTTTCTTGAAAATAATGAGGAGGAAGAAGACCAAATAATAAATAATATAAGTTGAGAATAATTAATTATGCCCACAAAGCCAAGAGGGAAAAATAATTTTCTCCCCACATTGACTAGTCAATCTCGGCCAAAAGGAAAAATGACCAAAATACCCTTCGTTCCAAGTGAAAAATGGGGTATTTTTCGAGGGCAAATAGGTCCTTTCCCATACCCAGTCCAAATCTACTTTTCCTGAACCTCTTTGGGACGAACCGCGAAGGAATTGCACTCGGGAGGAGGAAACGTCCAAAATTTTTATTTATTGGAACCCCTGAAGGTCCGACGTCAAATTCTGAAGCTCGATTCGCGATCAATCTCGATCGATAGAATTTTCAGCGTATCTCAAACTAACGGGTGGCTTTTAGGAGTTATGCGTATCGACCCGTGATAAAAATCACGTTTAAGAATTACTCGAGCCATGGCGACCTTGGTTGTCATTCAATTGCGAGGGTCAATCACTAGTCCCGATGGACACAATCGTTAGAAAATAATTTAGGGACGTTCGGAACCCATACGAGGTCAAACGGAATCACCCGTGATCCAAGCGTAGGGTATTATCCAAATCGTTCCTTAATCATTCTAGGATCGATCTATATTGGTCCAGAATATTCCCTCGACAATTTTCATGGCCAAAGAGTCAATCCATGATCAAGTTCTTAGGTCCACGTACTTGATTTTCCTAGCTAGCCATTCCCATTTGGTTAGTCTGCTCGAGAGAGATTAACTCCGAGTGAGATTAGACTGAAATACATCAATGAGACATTTCATTTATTCAAAGCTTCGAAAGTGAGTCGGAATTCGGGATGTCACACTAAGCATCTTCCTTGAAAATGATTTTCATAGAAACTAAAAAGATATTTTCTCTTATCATGAAATTTTCAGTCTTTGAACTTTTACTTTTTATTTAATTTAGAAAAAAAATCACCAAAAATCCTAAACTATATCCATCATGTCACGTTTATCCTAAACTATTTTTGTAACGTGAAAAGCCTCGAGCTTGTATACGCGTGACACATTCACCCCAAATTTTTTCTCGAAACACTAAAAACCTCAAACTTATACCCATGTGACACATTTAACCTCATTTTATTTTCTTGTGACACCAAAAATCCCAAACGTGTAGGCATGTGATACATTGACCCTAAATTTTAAGATAAATATATGAGTTTAGAATTTTTTTTTCTTAATAAAAAAAATTTAGAGTAAATATGTCACCGGGTACAAGTCTGGGTAAATGGGCCACATGAGAACAAGTTTTGGGTTTTTCACGTCACAAAAAAAGATTTTGGATAAATATGTTACGATAGGCATAATTTAGGATTTTTTATGTATTTTTCCTTAATACGAAGCATGAATAAATGGTTAAAATTCTAAGAGCATCAAATTTAAAAAAATTGTATTTTTTTTTTTTTTGCTTTTTAAGGATTTCGAAATAACATTTTTGTATTGGCAAGAAAATCATGAACAACTTTTTAAAAGTTACCTCTAATGGGCTTTCACTGCATTATTGAAAACTCATTGGACCATGCAGAATAAGCTGCTAATAATGACTTTAATAATGGAATCCCTTTGAAATGTTGTGTTGAACGATAGAATCAGTTTGAATTCAAGATTATCCAATCAAATCTTTATATTGAAATTCCATATCCGCTATGCAATTTATACAAATGTTAATATTTAACACAGTAATTCCAGCTAATAATTTATGGGCTTTTCAATTAAGTTTAATATTCTTCTGAAAATAATGTCCTTTTGGAAAGAAAGAATGCCGAGATGCGCATTGAAAAGATCAAAAGGAGATCATTTGTCTCCCATAAAAACAAAAATAAAAATAATGTCTCTACGACCCAACTACGTACATCCGGTGTTCAATTTATTTTTCTTGTTCTGTACATAGTTGAAGCAAATATACAAAAACCTGATCCATATTGGACAATATTAATATAATGCCTCGTTGTTGAGCTTGAGGACAGATCCTCGTTTCGCGCAACATTAAATACAATCGCTATTTCCATGTACTGTACAGTTTATCCATCTAAATCAAGCCCTCGAATGAGTACTTTAGGGCAAAAAATTTAGTTGTCGACATCCCCCTATAAATTTTGTTAATGGCACAAAAACGGGTGAGCAACCTGCTGCAAGCTCAAAACATTACAGTTGAAGAAGCCACCAGTTATGACACGATAGTTTGTACCCACCCGATGCAATCTGAATAGCAACAGCAGAGACATCAAGTCATCTTCCCCGCATAGACCTTTTGATCTTTGAAACAATTAGATTAATACTACCCTAAGGATATAGATTATATTAGATGCAGCAGAACTTACTTTCTCCAAATTTTAGGGTAGGAAGCATTGGCGTCATTAATTTGACTAAGAGCGGTAAGAGAGGCCTATCTGATAAATTTCACATAGCAACTTGGAAGACCCATGGCCATTCAACAAGAATCCACATCATTTTGGATTAACACACTCTGCATCACAAATCAAAAGGAAGGAGAGGAGAAGGAAAAGTTACTCAACCATGTCGGTAGAGATGGAAAGTCCTGAATTTCAATTGAAGGTGCAGACATTTGAAAATTTCTAGTAGAGATGGAAAATGGGGAAAAGCAAACGGCATTGAAATCGAAATCACCAGGTTCGCTTCTTCTAGAATCACTTCCTCAGCAAGTTGTGACCGATTCGAAAGGAACGTTTGGCAAGCCAACACACATAATAGGTCGGTGCGAGTGGATCCCATACTCTCGCCATAGTTAAGACAATCTTCTCTTCTTTGTCAAAGTTGATCTGCTTTCCTCTGCATCTCTTTCGCTTGGACTATATACATCCACGGTGTTTATTGGGTTGCCTTCATCTGAGTCTGTTTCCTCGGGAATCCAATTTGTTTCAATCGGGTGATGGTGTTGGAGCACAACCCCGCGATTATCCTCCTGTTTCTCGCATATTAGACGGAATCCACACTTTTTAAAGCTTCCTTCCCTATGTCCGACGCGAACTTGGAATTGGCTCCATTCATCTCGGAGATGGTTACGTAATTCCCACAGCTGACCGAGTGGGAAATATTGAAGCCACACAAAATTGGATTCCGGTGGACCAAAGTAAGACGTTTCCCCAAAGCCACACGTTTCTACAATCACCCTTTCGCCATTAACAAATATTTGGATCTCACCTACAGCAGAGACCTCTTTTCCTTCCTCCGGGCCGGGAGCAATACAGAGTGCTAGTCCTAAAAACTTGTCATACAAGTCCTTGGGAACCCAGAAACACATGGACCCATCTTTACTGTGCAGAAAACATTCCGGAATCTCTCCTCCAGTTAGGATCATTTGGACACTACTCTTCTTCGGGAGGCCCTATCATGTCAAGCATTTAAAGTTAGAGAGAGAGAGAGAGAGAGAGAGAGAGAGAGAGAGTCCGACCTCGAGTAATGATACATCAGCCATCTTGACCCCCTTGCGGAATAATTCACCACATGAAGACAGGTCGACCTTAAGGTAGTCGCACGAGAGTCTCGACAAATCTGGGAGTTTTTGTAGGGATTTGCAACCATTTGCTTTTAGGATACGCATACTTGATGGAAGCAGAGGAATCTCTTGTAGTTGCTGGCATTTCTCCACATCCAACCAATCTAAAGCATGGTATTTGTTGATGGATGTTGGTAGATGAGTAAACTTGTTTTCTGAAAGATATAGGGTATGCAAGTTGGGAAAACTGGAAGAGCTCTCAAGGAAGTCTACTTCTGATAGATTGCAGCCACCGAGTCCTAGCGTCCCTAGATTTGGAATCCTAAATGGCCATCGGGGTCGGTTGACTCCTCCAAGTTCTTTGGGAATGAGACGAAAGTCGAGCAGCCTCCAAGATCTAAAAACCGGAGATTGTGCAATTTATAAATACTCGACGGAAGCCTCGCAAGGTTTTTGCAATCACCTAAATCCATCCACTTCACAGAGACAAGATTTTCAATTGATGTCGGGAGTTCTCTAATAGCCGTCCCTTGCGGTTCAAGTTTTTCTAGATGTTCCATCTTTCCTGGAATATCGGGGAACTCCTCAAGTTTAGAGCAACCCCGGAGACAAAAGGTTTGAAGAGATTTTGTCTTGAGTTTGTTGGGAAAGATACTAAGATTGTAGCACAATTCTAGCGACAAAAATTTTAACTTGTCAAGATACCCGACGGATTGGTGAACCTCCACCAAGCTTTTGCACCCATCAAGATTCAAGCTCTCCAGATTTGGAACCGACGATAGGTCCGGAACACTAGCCAGGGACTCACATTCACTGAAATTTATGGACGTCAAATTTTTAGAATTCTGCAAAAACATACCAGTGTAGTCATTAAGTTCTGCATGTAGTTATAGATATAAAAGGGAAAGCCAATCATCACAAGGGCTTACCATAATTTTGCCTCCTAATTGTTTGATATGACTTCGCGGGACATCAATTACAACAAGTTCCTTTGGACCAGAGCCAAATTCTAGATCCGGTGCATTGGGCCATTTAAGCCATCTTAGCTCGTTATGGAGACGTATAGGACCTTCTGAAGAGATATGCACTATAGACAAAATGAGAATTCTCAACCTTTTCATGTTTGTGAAAGCATGAGGACTAATAGTTATCTCTTACGCTTCGGGTGAGTCCAATACTATGGCCTTCATTGCATTCGTTCCCTATCCATAACAAAGCAAATTCAATGGTCACAGAAAATTTCCATTGAGATTTTCAGATTAGTGTAATATGAAAAATGAGATGTAGCAACATTGACAAAAACAAATTTTACCGTATCTCCACATAGAATGTCCAGAACATCTTTAAAAATCCATAATCTGCTGCGCTGCCCAGGATCATTGGGGCATTCTTGATTAACAATATCCTTACCCATCAACTGAATTAAATCATGCATTTGCAGGGTCCCATGGTCATTTGTTATCAAGGACCGCTCGATGAGAACTTCTATTCCTATAGTTGTAGCAAAATCGCAGCTGTCAAGTACTTCCTTGATGTATTTTATTCCTTTCCCCTTAAAGAAGCAAGCAATATCGAGGAAAATCTCCCTTTCGTTGTTATCCAATCCGTTGAAGCTTATCTTAAGAATTCGATTGATAGTTTGGTCGGGACTTCTAGAGAGTTTATCCAGTGTACTTTCCCATGCAGGCTCCTCTCTTCCACATAAGAACGAGCCCAACACTTCAAGGGCTAACGGCAGGCCGTTAGCGTAACGCACTGCTCTATCTATGAGATCCCTTCTTATCTCAACTTTCTTGCTACTTCGAAAGGCATGCCGACCAAAAAGGTCTCGTGCTTCATTGTCATCTAAAGTTTTAACTTTATACACAAAATTGATGCCATGAGAAGTTAGCAAATGTTTATCTCTTGATGTAACAATGATTCTACTTCCTTTGCCAAACCAACGGCCTTCTCCAGCTAACGCATTCGGTTGATCCAACTTGTCCACATCATCAAGAACCGGAAGAACCCTCTTGCAACAAAGTCTTTCCCATATCAAAGGAATTCCTCCATCCACACTATATACCGTCCAGTTTTCACGAGGAAAGATGCGTGATAGAAGTTTTTGTTGCAAAGAAACTAGACCATTGCTTTCGTTCGAAGTTTCTCTTACTTTCCCCAAAAAACAGGTATCCTGAAAATCTTTCTCAATACAATTATATAGGGCTTTAGCAATTGTGGTCTTCCCTATGCCTCCAGGTCCCCATAGACCTACCATGAGAACATCATCACCCGTCTCATTTTTCGACAATGATATCACTTGCTGGACTCGGAAATCTATTCCGACCGGATACGTAGCGACTTGTAAGGGTTTACGCCGTAGATGAATTAATAGTTCCTTTACGATGCACTTTACTAGCTCCGCTTCATCTCCGATAAGCACTCAAAAGAAAGAGAAAAATGTTTTAGCATGTCAAAGCCATGGCAGGACATCGACCTCTAACGTCATAAGGAAAATATTACAAGAGGATAAGCTAATAATGAGATCAAAAGAAATGCCACATTTGGGTGAACTCGCGGCTGGATACGTAAAAGGAAAATTGCGAAGAACCTGCGCCTCAACACAATGATAACTCGAGTATTATGAACCACACTTTTTTATCTAAGACAAGATTTCCCATTATCTACGACAGCAAGACAGCAAGAATCGAATTCAAAGAATCTGCTGGCTTGAAGTTTTGGTTATTCGATTTTTGTCTCTACTGTCAAGTGTGTCTCAGCTCCGTGTCTTCAATCAAGAGACCGCTTTGGCAATATCTGTCTCTTTTCTATTCTTGGGTAATTAAGTTAATTATAGCATCTGTAATTAGTATCTAAAATCAACATTTAGGGGCATGAAAGATGTTGTGTCTCGAATTTTTGGCAAGAGCAAATATGTGCAAATAGGTTTGTGAAAGGTTTGCAACCCGGAGGATCAGTTGGACAATATAAGGCTTTCGTGGCGGGATCCGAGGTGCCTGGTCTCTAAAGCGGGCCAGACTGCCAACCACTAGCCTGCAATGGCTGTTGGCCACGCACCCGGCCAGACAAGAACGGGCGATCGGCCCTACGGTGCTGGCGGGCCAAGGCCGAAGACGATGACTTTAGGATAGATCCGATAGTCCGTGAGTAGGGTAAAATACGAGATGAAAAAGAAAAGCATGAGAATGAGATCAGTTCATCAAAAGGAAAAAAGGCATGCTTACCCCTCATGGAAATTCCACCCAGACAAGCTACCAGCGTTGGAGAGAGCCTTCTTCCATCTCTTCACTATGTCCGAACCCTTTCCGAACTTTAATTCATATTCAGCCATAGCTTCTCTGTAACTCCCTCTTGGTGTTCTCACTTCTCTGGGTTCAACTTTGTAAAACACGGGAAAGACCTTGAGGTCTCTTTGCTCCTGGCACTCCATAATTCTGGCCAACTCTTCCAAACACCACGGTGAGGAAGCATAGTTCTCGGAGAAAACGATGATCGCAGCGCGCGACCCCTCGATCGCCTTCATAAGCGCCGGCGATATTTGCTCTCCTTTTCTGAGCTCCTCGCTGTCCACAAAAGTGTGTATTCCTGTATGGTCTAGACCGGCATAGAGATGACCGACGAAGCAGTTACGCACATCCGTGCCTCTGAAGCTCAGGAACACATGGTAATTTCTTTTCAGATTCGAAGAAGAAGCGGCCATCGAAAGCGCTGATGGTTGATGCGCGTGCTTCCGCAGAATGTTTACTATCTGAATGAATGGGTTCCCAACTCCTGCTCTCATGTACTTATTTATTTGTTCTTGGACTTAAGACTTTCTGGAATCGCGTGGGTTGGTGGATGCCATCTCTTCCCTTTGGCTTTAATTATTTTTTGTTTCTTTTCCTGTTTCTCTTTCGCGGGTGAAATTGGATTTTCCTGGAAATTTCGGTAGAGCTGGAATGGTGGTGATTTTGTTGCGATCAGTCTTGTTACTGTGCGAATACGATAGATTATACGGTTCCTGATAATATTATTAGCGAAGCATTTTCCTCTCTTGAATATTTATATTGCCTACCATTTATAGAATTGCAAAAAAAGGAAAAGACCATCGATAGCATCTTCTAGACAGTAGAGTGTGTTTGTTGGATAAAAACAAGTGTTGATCCCTTTGTTTTTGGTAAAATTACTATCTAAGAAAATCAATTCCTAGGATTTCAGCGACACCATATTTCTTTTCGGGTTTGGCAATTTCAATGGCCAAACTAAGGACCATAACATCGCGACCCGCTTCACATGAGAAGAAGATTCCATATGATTTTTAATGGCTAATAATTAACACTAAATAGATGTGCATGATACGAACATAGTTAGGATGAAGATCACGGTAAAACTATATGAAGCTTTTCCAGCACCCTCTGGCTCATGGATTACTGCCGCTAATGTGAAATCATATCACACACATATATATATTATTAAATATGTTTCGAGTTTAAATGATTTATAATATATATATATCGATTTGTTAAATCTTGTTAAAAGAAAAATCCTTTTAATTGGCGTGCAGTGGACGCTACAAGACGAAAAAGAGGGGCACACCTATTTTATTATATTTCTATATGCACGGTCAACTTTGGATTACTGGTCTTTTTGATGAGAAAAAGAAAGCTTGTGGGGCCCCCGAATAAATTACAGGAAAGAAAATAAAGAAGGCGTTTTGCTTCCTGCTGGTTTTCTTCGCCGACGCGCCTGCTGCAACTAGGGTGTGCAAACTAGACCGGACCGGCCCGGACCGACCCGGGACCGGCCCGGACCGGCCGGGTTGGTCCGGTCCTTGAGGTGGATGGTCCGGTCCCCGGTCCCAATAAATGGGACCGGTGAGTAGGCGGTCCGGTCCTCGGGTTTCTTGTATTGGGACCGGACCGGCCCGGCCCGGCCCGAACCGGACCGCCAATAATATATTATTATTTATATATAAATATATACAATTGCAAAAAAAAATTGAAAACAAAACAGAATAATAAAAGTCCATTGCCCATTTTTTTCCCAACCTTGCACGGTTGCACTCTCCTCCTCAAGACTTTTTTTTTAGTCTTATTTTCCATCTTGTTTTTGGTCATCTTTTCTCTTTGCAGGCTTTTTTGAGTACGGTTGGTGATGTTTTTATCATATAATGGATGGATTTTGTATTGAATTCGAACATTTTGGTCAAGTTCGTCGATCATAAAAGTCATAGTGAGTCGCTATGTTTTTACCATGGCATATTTTATTAAGTTGACTAGATTATCAATAGTTAGCGGTCCTCCTCGGGCGGGACCGAGACCGGACCGGGACCGGCCCGGACCAGGACCGGCGGTCCCGGTCCGATCCTTGGTCCCGAAAATATGGGGACCGGGACTATGGTCCGGTCCCCGGTTCCATGCCGGGACCGGACCTGCCCGGACCATGCACACCCCTAACTGCCGCCGCATGACATGCAGAAAGGCCAAGTCGCGATGACGCGAGTTCTTTTATATTTGAATTATTTATTTATAAACACTTTGCGTTATTTTATAACTATATAGTTATTTTGTAACTATATAAAATTTTTATTTCAAAAAACTATTTCTCTTCCTAAACTATATAGTTATTTTGTAAAATTTCATCCTAAATTGAAGACTAATTTTCAATGCACACTTAAATAATTTAAAATACTTTATTTTTTTAGTATGTCATAAATGAAATACAAACTTTAATATTTAATATTTGAAGTTCGATTGAAGTATGGGACAGTTCCTACATTAAGAACTCATTTTTTTCTTTAAATATTGCATTGCCCAAAATACATACAAACATAACGACCAAATAACCAAATTATCAACTGACAAAAAAAAAAATTATTCTCATTGATACGAAGTACAAGTCCTTTATTGTCATTTTGAAGCTTCTATCCTAAATCCAAGTGGGTGTTTGGCTCCAGCTCCACGTGCGGCTAGTCACATTTTTAACGCACGACTACGAGTATATATGTTATTATCCGCATGTTGGATGCCCTAATCTTCTGCAATATTTTTTATAGAAGAGTGAAATCTAGGAAATTTAGGCCCAAATTTATGAAAATGAGATTAAACTAGCCTAATCTAAGCTTCTTCTATTTTTAGGGATTTTCAAAATTTTTTGTATTTTTTTAAAAATTTCCAATTTTTTTCAAAATTTTTTATTTTTATTTTATTTTATTTTTATTAGGTTGAGGGAAAAATGATGAGAGAACCGAAAGGAAAAAATAAGAGATGTGAAACTTTATTCTGTTTTGTAATTCTCAAAAGTGATTCTTTTTTCGAGAACTAACTTTTTTTTTTGTTCTAGATTTTACTCTAAAACTGATTTTAATTCTCTAAAACTGATTTTGGGAACAAAATTAGAATCAAAATTATTTACGTTACCAAACAGGATTTTCATCTTTCTTTTTTTTGTTTTAGGGAACAGAATTAGAGAACCGGAATGGTTCTCATACAGGCCCTAAATGATTCGATCGATCTCCTAGATACTTTTCTTGTCGTGATTTGATTGATCTTATTGAATCACATCACTCGAGGAGAGAGCTGACCCTAAAATGCTTGAAGGACGAGGTGGACCCCTAGAAAGCTGGGTGAAAAAAAGTTGTTTGGAAGGGATGTTAGTAAGTTTTTCATGTGGTAAAATTAAAACAAAGAAGAAGAAAAGGTAAGAAATAATTCAAAATCAAAAGTGAGCCCAAAAGAAAATCTAATCAATTCAATGAGATAGGAAGTGTCGGAAGCCAATAATTGGATGGATATAGCGCGAGCCATTATTTATTATTTATGTTGATATTCAAGTTTTGAGTTTTGAGTTCAGGGACAGAAAAGGGGTTGGGCTCACGCGGAATCAAGTTTAGTTTGGGTTTTGAGTTGGAAGAGCATGCTTCGGGGAGCAATTAGTTGGCACGGTGCAAACTAAATTCCATGGTTTTTGTCTAACCAAACTTAAAAAGACAAGAACTGCTGTTCGATGATTTTACAAGGTATCCACAGCATAGGAGTACGGCATTGAGGAATCCACCGCAGATAATGGAAGCCCCAGCGCCCCAAGGAAAATAAACATGAAATGATGGGATTGCGTATTTAAACCAAACTAAAATTGATTCCAAGTAAGCCGGAGCCTTTTCTATCTCTTAACTCAAGACCAAAACTAAACATTAAACAAGGACTTGCAAAAAAGAAAACAAAAGGGGGGCTTCGCCCCATAACATATGAAAAGCACGCGGGCTCTGTTTCACAAACGACGACGAGGAGGGTGTGTGCTGAAAGCACAATAAACGCCCACAAGAAGCATCCCACGCGATCTCACTATGGACGACTCGCAAGTGACAACCTATCACAACTACAACTCGTGATGACACTCTAACAACGACCAGCCACGGCCACGACCCGGATGGCTACAATAGCGATGTGGTGGTCTGCTGTTGTTGTTTTTATGAATTTTTCTTTTGGAGTTTGGATTTAGGGATTTGAAGAAGAGGAAGAATAAGAAAGGAAAGCGAGGGGAGAGAGAGAGATAGTGAGTGCCATTTGGGCCCGTGGGCCCGGAACCGGCCCGTTGACCAGCCCGGAACCGGCCCGTTGACCGGGCCCACGGTTCCGGAAACGTGGGAACCGGCCCGGAACCGGCGGTTCCGGGCCGGTTCAACCGAAAAAAAAAAAAAAGGTGGGCCCGGGGCAGAGCCGTTGGGCTCTCGCCCGGCCCCCGGGCCCGCTTTGGGCCGTTGCCAACGTGCAACGGCCAATTTGGCCGTTGCTTTTTATTTTTAAAAAAAAATAATAATAAAAAAAAAATGATTCTTGCCTATAAATACATATGCTTCCCCTTTCATTTTTGTCACAAATTCTCCGAACAATCTCTCGAATTCTCTCTGAAATCCTCTCAAATCGCTCAAATTCTCCCAATTCTCTCAATCCCGATCAATTCTCTCAAAAAATGGCAAGTGGAAGCGGAAATGCTGACAAGGGCAAGATGGCTATGGGAGATTCCGAGTATCCCATTCATGAATACGATCCTCGTGAGTATGCAAGTTGGGAAGACGACGACGATAATATCAACTATGTCCCGATTCCGAACGTCGAGCACATCCCAACACAAGAAAGTCTTCATCCTCCCACCGGTGTCGAAGAAACGTCAACGGCAAATGAGCCGGAACGGAAGGGCCGAGATAATACATTGGACTTGTGGCTACACTTCGACAAGGTACGTGATGAAGTCGAAGGTAAGTATAATGTAAAATGTAAATATTGTTCGCAAACTTATAAATTCACGAAAGGAGACGGCTACGGAACATTCCGTCGGCATTTGACGAAAAAACATCCAACGCAAGCGGGGATCGACAATACGCAACAACAAATTTCCGGGTACGCCACTTCTAAGCCTCATCCTTTATTTCGTTTCACTTGAAGCACTTTATAAACAAACATTAGGTGAATATGTTGCCTTTGATCATGCTCCGTTTAATACTTGGTGAAAATTTTAATATGAAATATTTGATAAATACTGCGTTGGTTCCATAAGCGCCAACTATTCCAAAAAATACTCTTAAACGCGAAGTTTTTCATCTTTATAAAAAAGGAAAAAAATCTTTAGCAAAATTTTTTGCGGAATTCAATGGACGTGTGCATATAGGTAGCGATATTTGGAGTGATCCTTGGCAAATTCATTGTTATATGGGTGTCACGTGTCATTGGATAGATGACAATTGGATGATTCAAAAAAGACTTATTGCATTCCGAGTTTTTGATGAAAGCCATTCGGCTCATAATATTTATAGAATAATTAGGCAAGTTTTAGAAGAATATAATTTAATAAATAAAGTATTTTCAATTGGTTTTGATAATGCCGCCGCAAATACCGCTTCTATTCCCGAATTAGAAAATATTTGCAAACCCACTTTTGGCGGACAATTTTTTCACATTAGATGTGCTTGTCATGTTTTAAATTTATGTGTACAAAATGGTTTACGAACTCTTGACACTTCTCTCGCCCCAATAAAAAGTGCAATTAAATTTTTATGGAGTCGTCCCCAATGTATGAAATCATGGGGAAAATTTTGTAAACAAAATGGGAGAAGGCCAAGAAGATTTCCAAAAGATATTCCGACTCGTTGGAATTCTACGTACGAGTTGCTTCGGCAAACTTTTGAATATAAAGATTTATTATGTATGTTTATTTCACAAAATATTCCCGAAATTACTTTACTTCCTCAACATTGGGACGTTTGCAAGAAAATTTTAGATATTTTGAAAATTTTTAATGATGCTACTAAGACTTTATCTGGTATTTATTATCCTACAACGCATTTATTTTTAATAGAGTGTGTTAATATTAGTAGTGTTTTTAGTGAATATGAAAAAGATACCGAATTAGGTCAAACTATTTTAGTAATGCGAGAAAAATGGTTGCATTATTATTTGCAAATTCCTCTTGTCTATTTAGTTGGTATTGTTTTTGATCCACGTATTAAATTAGACGGTTTACAAGATTATTTGAATGTGTATTATCATGATTGTTTACATTTGGATGATTCAATAGATATTTTAAATATATTAGGACATGTTAAAGAATCTATAGTAGCATTATATGGAGAATTTTGTAGTAGATATGGTTTAAGTGATTTTGGATCTTTACAATCTACTGCCTCACGTAGCGAAGGTGGTAGTTCACTTAGTAGAGGGTATAATATGCTTAAGAGTAGGCAAAAAAAACAAAAAGGGGCAACAGGTAATATTTCTGAATTAGAAAAATATTTAACCACTCAATTTGAGTTTCGTGATGCGGAACATAGTACGATTTCGAAATCCCGAAGTGGTGGAAGAGTCACCAAATCGAGTATCCGGTTCTCGCCCTCATCGCTCGTCAAATATTAGCAACCCCTTCTTCAACGGTTGCGGTTGAACAAGCATTTAGTTCGGAGGATTAATTTTGGATTCTCGCCGTTCAAGATTAAGCCCGGACTACGTGGAAGCTCAAGCTTGTGTCGGCGATTGGACGAGGGCGAAATATCGACACCAAGAGTTAGATCGTGAACACGAATTTTTTAGCGATGATGTTGGAGATACCACCGCCACGGGTACCACAACGGGTAGCGACGATTGACGATGAGGTAAGTTGGGGTTCTCAAAGGTAAAAAGAACTACATGGGCTTTGATTCTTCTATCCCCAAGAAGATATGTAGGTCGCTTAATGATAATTCATTAAGTTCAAGCCCATTCCTTCTTTTTTTTTTTCCCATATTTTATTACAATGTACAATTTAATTGTATTTTATAATTTATAATTTATTATATTTATTTTATTATTTATTATTTTAAAAATTATTATTAAAAATGAATCGGAATGAACCGGCGGTTCCGAACCGGAACCACCATTTTTCACGGCCGGTTCCGGTTCCACCTTTTCGTGGAACCGGAACCGCCGGTTCCTGAACCGGAACCGGCGGTTCCACCGAACCGGCCGCGTCTAGAGAGAGAGAGTGTGTGTAAAGGGAGAAGATGAAAGTGAAGGTGGTAATGTGGAAATTAAAAAGAAATTGGAAATGTTTTCCCAATTTTTTATGAAGTCAGATGTCGGGCTCATCCTTGTACAGCAGCTTCCTCGTCAGGTTCAACTAACTAAAACCACGAGCTGATCAGGATCTACACACTGGTAATCGACGAACGAATTTGCCTAAATCACATGTGACATATGAGGAGTACCCACTATTTTTCTCGTCTTGGGGAATTGGTGTAGCCTTGTAGGTATAAGGGACCAATTTCAATTTTCTTCCTAAAGGCTTTGATCTCATAATTCATTTTGGCGCTTACTTTCGACTCACACCAAAACCGGTTTAACAGGTCCACTTACCATAACCACCAATGCTACAATCTCAATAATCATCAACCCTTGTTCGACGCAGATTGTACGCTCCACAGCTCCCACCAGCATTGCCTCCGCCAGCACGTTACCACAACCTCCATCACGGCCAACAGAATCATCAAGGACTACAGTTTTCATTTACGCTCCACTTTGGGCATTACAATTCGACCGCTCTTGGATTTGACATGTTACATAGAAGCTAAACAGTTAATAGACGTGACCAAGGTTTCCCTTAGAGGCCTGAGCCGAAGTAAATGTAAGACAATGAGTGTGACCGTTGCATATAACCATACCGCCATCAAACTGATTGAAACAAGAAACACCTTAGATGGATGAAATTGCACAAGGGTAACTCCCTTCCCAGAAAAGGAAAAAAAATCCAAAATGCTCCATAGAAGATGCTCACATAATTTAGCACTTGCTACAATTGAAACATAGAACACTCAAAGAGTCCATGTATTTCGAGCCAGGTCTACTTATCCATATATTGGGCAGAATTTTCCTTCATGGCAAACCAAGCCCAGTACTGCAAGAAAAATAATCCCATCAGACCATAGTCAGTGCAGTTTAGGCACTCTTCACATTAACTTCAAAATAAATGAGGAAATGAATGCCCAGTAAGATGAAAATATAACAAATGCAATGAATACAACAGGACTCAATCCTGCACAGTATTTCATAAACTATGACTCAATCTGGTAAGCGTTTTGTAAACATTTCAACAGTAGGTTGGGTTAAAATAAAATTGCTACAAGTTCAGCAGATATCGACTATCCAGACTGGCTTGAGAAGAATATGAGACCTCTAGAAGCTGACAAATGTGCAATCAAGGATACAATTTTCTTTGGTGACTAATTTCCCAAATCTTTTAGATGCTAATCAACACCTCAGTTACCTAATTATATCTCCTCAGTCAACATATTTCCACCGTATTAGCACGACGCCAACAGTTTTCATACCAAACCCTTCTTCAAGCCCACAGCAAGCAAGGCAAAGTCAGCAGAAGGAAAGGAAATTGGAAAATCCCACAACAACTGGAGATTAAAATGAACCTTGTCACCTTCAGGTAGCCTCATACTTAGTTAATGCGCTAGAATACACAGTAATAATGTCTTTGGGTGTCAGCCCAGCTAATTGCTGCTTTGGCCCCGTAATATCTGTTGATGCTCTCATGGTCGCCATTTTGCATGTCATTGCCATGATTGCGGTTTTGGGGAATTGTCCAGGATCGAGTGACAAGTCCAAAGCTTTTCAGTTAAGGTTCTGGATGAGAATTCAAACCAGACGACCAGCTTAGGTCTGAAATGAAGATTCTTATTGTTAAAGCGGCAAGGCTAGTGGCATGGTTTTCAGCCACTCAAGACTCTGGTTCCAACGAGTAAACTCTGTTGTTTCATGCCATTTATGGGCCACCAAGACCAACATCTACCAGATATTTTTAGAGGGACATCAATAAAGAGGTGAAAGTCCACCGAAGACCCTCTATGATAATAGTAAGCCATTTCTAACTCATGTGATGGAGTAACAAAAAGAACAGACATCGGGAGGAAAGTAGCTCAATTGAGAGTTGTAAATGGATTTTGTCTTGATATGGGACTTCTCAACTGGTGATTCGCAGGGACTGCATTTACATGGGGTAACATAACAGGGAAAGGCCAAAAACAGAGAATGCTTATCTTGTAGATTTTCAACAATGTCTGTAAGACCATTTATATATACGAATATGAGTATATTTGCTCGATTTAAAATAAGGACCTGTTTTAGATATTTAAGCTAATAGTTCTGCCATTAGTCACGACAGTGATTGCAAAAAGAATTGCATGATATCATTTGTGATCAAATTACTCATATGATCGGACACACACAACTTGGCAAACATGAACTGCAAGGAAAATATTAAACTAGGAGTGAATTCTTCATGTCAAAGCCTACACGAAGATTACCTGGAACTGATGCTCAGTTATCCACAACACACTTCCTCACAGTTCCTCCTCCTGTTTTCCATCAATTCCTAGGAGCTTACTTAATTCCCCACTTTCATACGCTTCGACTGTATCTGCAACAATGACCAACAATAAACAATTCTTTGTTGGACTTGCTATCATAAAAAATAATAATAAAAATAAAAAAAGCAATTTAGGAGCTACACAATCAGTTTACCATCGGAACCTCCAATGTGCTTGCCATTTATAAACACCTGGGGTACAGTACGCCTCCCTATTCTTTGACTTAAGGCATCCTGAATTTCCGATCCATCATCTGTGGACATAAAGTGAGCTCCTATCAATTATTCACAAGGTATATTTTGACATATTCAACCACATTTCAGTTACACCGATGCAGCATAAAGCATGATCTGCAAGTTTTCTGCCAAGAACTTTGGAGGATTGCAAGGTTGGCAAAACCTACATTTATTTCAGTTCAATCGTGAAAACGTTAGACTTTACATCAGACATACATCAATCCCCGGCTTCTCTTGTAAAATGCTTCTCATCGATTTTTGTAATAGTGACCAAAGGCCACTACTCAGTTGGCCTACCAACACTGAAGAAATCATCAAATAAATAGCCATTTGCGAACAAACCTCTCTCATCAAGCTCAACAACATGAGGTATCTGGTTTAATTCCTTGAATACAGCCTTTGCCTTCCTGCAGTATCTGCATTTATCCATGAAAGGTGTTACAAATCCAAAGTTTGTCTAATATGTCCATTAGCTCCAGTAGATATGTAAAGAAAAGACAATCCAGCATAAGCATCGAACTAAACCCAGTCAGTGTGATGAATAAGCGAGCAGTTACTTGAATCTATCATATGATAACAATAAAACCTATTGGAGATCCTCCCAAGAGGTCATCAGATCTACCGCAATTTATTGGTTTCAATTGGAGGCTGCATATCACAAATGGATAATAGATATCATATATTTGTCCAGGAAGTCCATCCTTTAGAATGAGTTATGGCCCTCAAAACTCATGCTCTAAACTTTCCCAACTACTAATGGAAGCAAAATGAGCACAATTATAACGAATATTGTCATTTGGAAGCTCCAAAAATCACAATATTAAGCATTTAACCAAAAAGGAGCTAAACTATCTTAGAATGGGAAGTTCTTCCTTTAGAATGGCCCTCAACTTTTGTTCAAGACTTTCCCGAATACTAATAGCACCTAAATGATGACACAATTACAAGTAAATATATTCTGGTTTCTGGTATATGTCATCTATATGACTGAAATAGGATAACTGAAAGATTAATTGGATTCTTCAATCTCTCTAAGGATACATAACCGAGGATAGCAGGCACATAACACAGCTTCACTGTAAGCACCACCAATTACAACTACAGGAAGAAGAAAAAGAAACAAGAATAAAGTACAGTTAAAGATGTTAATCTTGTTTCCCTAAACTAGTCTCACCCAGAGCAATTCAGAAGTTCGAAAGTTCAGCATAATTACAAATAACCACATGAAATTTCACTTTAAACAACAAAGGCCATAAACTACCTCAAGCATGTTCTATTCCTGGGGCCTTGGTCGCTTAAAGATTTAAAAAGCAGAGGAATTAGCTACATGTTTAATCTATAAGATCACAGTAGGTAATTAGCTGTTCTTTGTACCACTCTCCAGCAGAACATGGCAACTTAGAAGTGACAGAAGTTAGAACCAGATCAGTTATATCAGCAAACTGCATTCCAAGCCTTTTGGATTTGCCAATGTCAAATTTCTTCTTTCTACAGACAACTTCACCATGCCCAATCGCATTACATCTCTTAGAAGTGATAGGGTTCCTAAAGTACTGAGGTTTAACTCAAAGGAAGTACCATTCTCATGAACGGAATTGAATCAACCAACTGGGAATCAAGAGGAACCTCCATACATATTCTGGCAAAATCCAATGTCTGGATCAATAGCGGGGATTCATCCATATACAAATGGATACCTATTGCACTGCCAACTAGCTTAGAGTTTCATTTGTTGTTAGCTGCAGTTTAGATAAAAAAGTTTAACTCAAACTGGAACAAAACTTATCATCTCAGCTTAAAGATTTAACTGCCATTGACAGAAATAAGTGTTGGTGATTAATCTGCCAGGGGTTACCAGCTAAAATCCACACACAAGTACTAGCATCAGGGAATTTAATGATGAATAAGCCACATTCCACCTATGCCCATCAATCGAACCATTTCTTCCCCATAACATATTTGCAATAGCTCAAATATGACCCAGATTGATAGGTTTGCCAATAATTTGACCAACCAAACAGTTGCACCAAAGAGCCTTATCATCTAGTACAATTTTCCGAGGGATTTTAACAGTAACAAACAACATTCGTCAATATTGTACGGGCTCATAGTAAGACAATTGAGGAGAGGATGAACTAGAAACATCAGACAGCTCCCCATTCATAGGGGTTGACTAATCAAGAATCCCCACAGTCAACATTATCCATCAGGATATTCTCCCAAAGTTTTAACCTCCATAACCGGCTGTGACCAGGTACCGCATGGGAAAAGCAACACATAGATGGATTTCCAGTAACTGAAGTTAAGCAATTTCATCCTCCAATCCTCCAGGTAAATCAGAATGGAACTGGAAAGGATTCATGGACCCCGCAATCTCGAAATAGAAGGATTCAACAGAGTAATTCGAGTAAAATCGAACAAAAATCGAGCTTTAGGGGTTAGCATTCGAGTGCCTTTGAGCTCGATTCACAAGATCGGGCATGATCCAGCTCGCACAAGGCGCGGTGGCGTCAGTCTATGCTCCTAGAACTGAAACCTTAATAGCACGGGACCAAATCAAGGCACGCAAAACCAATCGATTCCACGGCGGAGAACATGCATTCGCAGGAATCGACGTGAAATCTATGAACAATCGCATCACTATCCCTGTCGCTGCGTGGAATCAGAACACTACAAACCAGGAAACTCAACAAAAATCAAGTGAGACAGAGAAAGAGAGAGAGGGAGGAGGAGGGACGTACGGGCAATAGGACTTGGAGAAGATGACGATCTTGTGCGAAGAGATGGTCTTCTTCACGAAAGATGCTTCGGGGCTTCCGGCCGAAGATCCCAAAGAAGATCCCAAGACCAGCAGCGACAATGCCGTGTACAGGATGCACCTCCTCACCGCTGCCGCCATGGCCGTCCGACGCAAGCTTTTCCTCACGAGTTTGCTGAGAAGTAATCGTTGACCTTGTGATTTCTGCTAAATGAAGTTCTGGTTGTAATTTTTTTCCTCCCAACTTTAAGGGAAAATTTCAAAAAAGGGGTCGAAGTCTTCTCATTTTCTCAGATAAGGGCTTGAAGTGAACTTTGTTTCAAATAAGGGTCCGAAGTGCTTAAATTGTTTCAAAAAAGGGCCTAATCGGAGGGCATTTTCGACCTTTACTATTTTGATTTTTTTTTCTCTTTTTGTTTTTGTTTTTTCCTTCTCAGTTACGTTTTTCTTTTTTTCTTTTCCCCTCCCCTCCTCTCCCCTCCCCAGGCCATCGCCTTTCGCAAGACCTCCTCCCTCCTCGAGAACTCCATGGGCGATGTCTAGGCTCCTCCGCTTCTCCGCCCCTGCCGACGACCGCGCCGACAACACCTACCTCGGCCTCTCCCCATCGCCGCCAACGAGCCCATCCTCCGCCATAATCCGATATGGTTCGATGTCGGGAATGTCACCGACCTAAACCGGTCCATGCGGCTTCTCCGGAAAACTTGAACGACGTTGCCACAATCGCTTTGGGAAGAAGGCCGCGGTGGCGACGGCAAACTTCACGAGGTCGGAGCAGCTATACGCATTTGCACGGTGTATGCCGGACTTGACATCATCAGATTGTTTCATGTGCCTCCACGGCGCAAGTATACCATCGCCACACTCAAGGCCAATTCCCTTTGTTACATCTGTATCCATGGTTCTTCAACCATCTAAAGGAACTGAAGTTATGTTTGAATTCTTTATTTACACACCGTTTTTTTAGCTAACTCTCGTGGCCACCAAACGCATGTAGAACTCTCTTCACAGAGCAACGGCATGGAGTACTTGCTGTGCTCTTCGATGGTCTCAAAAGTGAGGTGGGCGACGAGGCAACGAATGATGTTCTGCGAGACGAAGAGGTCCCGGCACTTAAGTTAGTGGGCGGCGAGCTCGGAGACGGCCCGGGCGGTGATGGCCTGGACCTTCATGGGTCCCTCCTCGAGGATTTTGGCGAACACTTGACGGACATCGGCGTGGATCGTGTGCTCGACACTCTTGGGTTTGTGGCCGAGGAGGCCGACGGCGCGCGACTTTCTCCTGGCCCTCGGACTTGCCCTCCTTAAGGAGCCGTAGGAGGGGGCCGACGTGCCTTCCTCGAGGATGAACTTGCCATAGCGGTCGTTGTCCCCGGTAAGGGAGATGAGGGAGGCGGCGTCGGAATGCTCGTCAAAGCCACCGGTGTGGAGTATGGCAATTTGCTCCTAGATGAGGCAAAGGATGGGCTTGTTGGCGGAAACGCAGGGGGGGGGCGCCGAGGTAGGCACCGTCGGCGCACTCGTCGACCGGAGCGTAGACGTGGAGGTGTCGCCGATGGAGTTCTCGAGGAGGGAGGAGGTCTTGCGGAAGGTGACGGCCTGGGGAGGGGAGGGGTGGGGAAAAACAAAAACAAAAAAAAATATAAGGAAAGGAAAGAAAACGACAACATAAAAGGAAAAAAAAATTAAAAGAGTAAATGGCGAAAATGCCCTTCGGCTAGGCCCTTCTTTGAAACAATTTAGGCACTTCGGGCCCTTAATTGAAACAAAGTCCACTTCAGGCCCTTATTTGAAAAAATGAGAGCACTTCGAGCCCTTTTTTAAAATTTTCCCCAACTTTAATTTTTCCCTTTTCTCTCTTTTTTTATTTTTGGTCAAAATATTTTTTTTTCCTTCTTTTTTTCCCCCTTTCCTTACCCACCTTTCTTATGAACGATATTTTTACCTCCATCTACTCTTGCTTGCAATTCAAAATCTTCCCTTTATTTTTTTTTTCTTTCGAAATAATTCTTGTACTGATTTTGCAAAATGTAGACTTAATTCCATCTAACAAGTACGATTTTTTTTAACTACTAAGTGCTAACATAGAATTTCTCTCACCCACCCGTAGGTAGTCGTGTTGATTGAGAGTTCCTCCTTCATCGCCGAGGTCGAGAGTTCAAAATCCGCAATTGCTAGCGTCTTAAGTGGGGGGCCATGGTAGTGGAGTCCCGTGCTAGTCTCCCCCGAGGTATAGTCGTTAGTACTAGGTGCATCGCACACCGTAGGGCCTTGGGACCTCGAATAGCGTAAGCGAAAGGAGGCCTGGCGGATCCTCGGTTACCAAAAAAAAAAGCGTAGAATTACTCTTTATGAAAAACTATGAGCAAGCATAAGTCCATATATTGGATGTTGAGTGTAATATTATCAAGTTGTTGTCGCCAGAAACTCAACAATTTCAATTGTTAAAGTCTAATTGGTGATCAAAGGCAACTCCCAATCGAAGAGAATGAGTTTTAATATGCCTTGAAAAGCCTCAAAGACTTTGTGAAACTCAAATTACTTGACGATGCGCAGACAAATAATTGAAAACCACAAGGAAGTCGTATGAAACTTTATTGAATCAAAACTACTAACTTGCATGCCTGGAGGACATGCTTGATCGATAGTTTGAACAGTTGATGGGCTCAAATGTGAGAAGACAGTGTAAAAAAAAAAAAAAAATCCTCGCCAAACACGAATGAAAAGCCTTTTATAATAGAGGGTAACATTGAATTAGAATATCTAAACCAGTTCGAATTTCAAGTTCAAACTTTGGACATAATCTAATCCGAGTTTGATCTACTATGAATGATCTTTCTATCTACAAAACCCGATATTCATGCTTTGATTCCTTGCTTATAATCTAATTGAATGCAAAGGAAATAGTAGGATCGGCACATATGATGCAAGATAATTATAAAAGTTGGAGTCTTCAGAAAACAATAGCAAAGAGCGAGGTAGAATCCCGCTTACCGGGGTTGCGCCGGAGAGAGGAAAACTGAAATTAAATGTTGATGGTTGGCTTGGGGAGGGGGTCGACGAACGTCGCAATAGCTTCCATAAGCCAAGACCATACCGGCGCTCTCGTTGAAGGCTTCACAAAAGGATGTTGCTAATTTTTATAGCACAAAATGATTAGTGGCATTTTATGCACTGTGTGAACCTACTTGACTACAAAACACTACGTCCATGTAATTCATACAAGTAAACATAGACAGTAACCAACCAATTCACTTTGAAATATGATTCCCATTGATTTCAAGTTGGTATCTTCTTATGCACTAGATTCTAGGGAAAAAATATAGATGCATATCGAGAAATATCAATATCCATTAATGCATCTCACTCATGTGTATTGCTATCTTATTTTCACATGCCTTAAATGGGATTTATTTTTATCAAAAAGTAAATGAGTTGCTTATATGTGCAAATTAATGAGGATCTTAACAAGTGAAGTTGTTGGTTACTATGTATGTGTACTTGTATATGTGACGTATGATGAATTCCATTGACGTACCCATTTGTGAATTATGACGTACCCGTTTGTAGTCAAGTAGGTTCACACAGTGCATAAAATGATGCCAATCATTTTGTGTTACAAGAATTAGCAATATTCTTTTTTAGGTAAACGCAAGTCGTCCATAGTCTAACTTACGGTTGTCCATCCATCCCTTTTGTTGTTTGCAAGACGATTACCTTTTTCAATTTGTTCAACGCAAGACTTACAAAAGGTCTCTACATCTTCTGAGCTTCATAATACATTTTGCTTTGATGAACTTGCCATTTACTAGTAATGTGACATGAACAAATCTGAGTGGTACATGCCACATATAAACCAGATTAACCATGAAGGTAAAGTCGATTATTTTTCTATTACCAAGAAGTAAAGGTCTCTTAAATCTTTCTACACAAGATCCCACGAGGTAAATACGAATTTTTTTTTCTCACTGAACTCATCCAACCTATCAACTTTTGAAGCTAACAAATGAAGAAAAAACGCTAGTAAAGCACACAACAGGAATATGCCGTCTAAAATTTCTACAGATTGACACCATAAACCAGGGCATAAATGAAGTAAAAGCGCAAGGCCAACAATAGAAGATAATGATGGTCATTATCTCGAGCTAAAATTCAAAAGGATCCTAGTTAAACAACAAAAAAGAGCACAAACAAACCCTAATTCAGCCAGCAAAACCCAAGGCCAGCAACAGAAGATAAGGATGGCCGTTCCCACAACCGCAAACAAGACGCTTTTGCAAATAATTTAGTTTCAGTTCTATGTATTGCATGTAATTGCGGGACTTCATCGGAATCAAGGGGTCCAAAACTGTAAATTCCCAACTTGGTCTGATTTGATTTCCCTAACAGAATGTGGTATCGCTGTAGAACATATAAAAATGCATGTATACATACCATCCTCTCAAAAAGCTTATATGATGGCGGAGAAAGATACCAAAGTCATTCACAGAGAGAGAGAGAGAGAGAGAGAGAGAGAGAGAGAGAGCAGTGGAGTGGAGCAATCACGAGGGAGCAAGGAGCAGCAGCGAGCGACAAGTAGGGTTTCGTTTTGCTTTTAATAAGTTTTTTAGGGCGAAAAAGGAAACTAGCCAAGTTTCATAGATTTATGGCTTCACCATTTTCGTAATGCTTAAAGCTCAAAGGCTGGTGGACTAGGACATCATTTGGCCGAAAGCCCCTTAGAAAGGCTTGCCAAACATCCAACTTTTTTCCAAAAGGCTTTGGAGGTCAAAAGGGAAAGGCTTAGCTAAACGCAGCCTATGTACATACATTTATAAAAATATGTATATTTTTTCACATGTTGATTATAGGGCACTAAATTATTTTGGTAATAAATACTTTTTTGAGTTGATATGCGTGGTTTATCCAAAATTTTAAAATCAGTTTCGAGTTTGAAGTAGGGTCGCTCCTTCCAAATCTACATCGTAGCAATCTCTAAGTATGGGAAATTAGCAAAAGATTGCAAGCATTTTATGCTAGGAGGAAGTGAATAATTTTAGATTAATTCAATAACTTAATATTTAAACAAATCTATCTGAAAGAATCGTTTTGAAGGGCAAGACAGAAGAATTCTATAACTAATAGTTTCAAAAGATATAAATTGCGATAAATCGGTCGCAAGAATTGCAATTAGTAAATGATGATTCCGCATAAATTTGGTTCATCCGCCATATAAGATGAGACATCTCGGTCACATCCTATGTGGGAGCTTAGAACCAAAAGCAATAAAAGACCACAAGTTTAGATAAAATCTGTTTCGAAAATTCCAAATGAACCAACCATTCCAACAACTCACAAGATGAATCGAGCACGAGACCGAGAACAAGAACGAGATCCGAATTATTCCATAATATTGTCATAAGAAACTCCTAAGAGCGGTTACTAATACCCATTTGTAACCAGATCAATAGCAGACCCATAGCAGACCGTCACTCTCCAAGACAAGAATGACATTGTAATATGTGGAAGTGTCACATGACATGGTGGGACTATTTTTCCTAGTCTTATTGGGTTATTAAGAACAGAACTGATTGATCCTTGGCCGTGTCAAAATGTGAAGTGGAATGTGCTAGTTACTACTGCAATAATCTGTCTGAAAGGAGGGGAAAGAACCAGGAAGCAATAAAGACCACAAGTTGAGATAAAATCTTCGAAATCCCGAATCAACCAGCCATTCTAACAACACACAAACAGAAAAACGAAGACGGTGTCCGAATTATTCCATAACATTGTCATAAGAAACTCCTAAGAGCTGTACTAGATGCATTTGTACTCACGTAGTGAAATACTCAATACTTCTTCCAGGTCAGGCTGTTGTTATAGCCCTTGCCGTTGCGCCTGCTGCCCTCGTCGTACGTGACGGTCCGGAGCCTCTCCTGGACCTGATACTCGGAGTAGCCGCCCTTGTTCCCGACCCTGACCGTGGACGTCTCCTTGTACTCGTCCTTGTACCCGACCCTTCCCGTGGACCGCTCCTTGAACATGTCCCCACTGGAGAAAGTGTGCTTGGTGGTTGCACGGGCGTAGTCCCCGGTCCGCTTGTCCTGCTGCCTGGCCCTCGAGGTCCACTCGTAGCTACTCGCCGAACGCCCTCCACTGACTATTCCCGATTGTTTCGTGGATTCTTTTACCGGCTCCTCCTCCCAGACGAACACGGACGGTAAATCATAGTCGAATCCCTCTGAGTCTGAACTCATCCTAAAATTACCAAAACTAGAAAATGAAATTGATCGAATGACATTTTTTCTTATCAAAATCAACTTTATAGCATGACAAAAAATTCTCGTGCCCAGGAATTTTTTCACATGTCAACGATCCAATGATGAATAATAATCCACATTTGGTCAAGCAAATAAAGTTCTGTACTAACTCAAAAGACAAAACATCCTGGTTGCAGATCTTTTCGGGTTAAAATTACTCAACCCGTTCACGGTTTGATCGACTAAATCAAGGAAGATATGAATCATCCAACTAAAACAAGATCCTCTCCGTCTCCCACTCGTTTGTTTGAGCGAAAACTGTTTTCAGGAGATTGTCTTCCGACCTTCCGAACCTTTTCCAGATACTGAAAACAACAGGCTTGGATGGCAGTGAAACGACTTCCCGCTCCCGCTTCTAGCAAGAAAATCACTTTCTCTAGCGCACTAAACAAATGAAATCTTAAGACAAAATATTTTCAGGCACCCTAAAAATTGTGCCACAGAATTAGGACCAACAAGCAAACACAGCCACACCAGTTCATGATCATCCTATAACACATACATCATAAATCACTACTGCTGGGTTCGAAATCTCAGAAGAGCCGGGGAATTCATGGTACCCACCTGTTTCTGCAACTTGCTTCGAAAGAGATTTTTATTTTATTTTATTTTATTTTATTTATTTTTTGCTTTAGGACTTTCGAGAGGAAATGAAGCGCCGTGACCGTAAGCGACCGATATAAAAGGAGCGGTGATCACGCTTTTAATAGGCCAGAAAGGAGGTAGATAAAGGAAAGTCATTTTGAATGAAAGAGGACGACATATTTTGTGAAGATTTACTTATTTATATTTTGCTATGGAAAACTTCATCTAACCGACAAAATCTCAGAAAACGAGGAAAGATTCAAAGCGAGATAAGGCGAAGGTAGCGCAGATTAAGGCAACTCTAGTTTTTGTTTCAGGGAAATTGTTTACAAAGTCTTAAATTTATCGAGTATTTTTCAATTCAGATCCGAATTTTTTTAATTTGATCAATTAACGACTAAATCTTTTCATGTTTTCTTAACCATGTATCTTGAGTAATGAACGATTTTATTAAGAATTCAAGGAAACTGCTAGGACAAAACACAGGGACTTAAACGCACGTCATGCATTCTACAATGGAATTTGGGCAGTTTGACTAATTCTTTTCGGGATGTCATGCAGAGTTTTATGTTATCTAATTCATGCGAGGCTAATATTTGGGATTTCTTTATAAAAAAAAATTTCATATCGGGTGATAGTTCGCTACATACTTTAAGTGTTGCCTATTCTCAAAGTCTAATTATGTTCATCTCAATCGTTTTCACTAATAAGTTCATTTGCATTTTCTAAAGAAAAACATTTCAAGAATCAAGTTCGCCTATAATGGACCTTCAGGAAAAATAGCCAATTTATGTATATGACCCTGCATTTTTTTTTTTTCCTTCCACATGTATATAATGTAAGCATGATAGTTCATTAATGGCTAGAGTTCATTTCGTGTAGGCCATCCATGCATCTTGAGAAGATTAGCGACCAAATTTGGGGCAATTCAACCGCTAATAAAGTACGTCTGTATTACATCATTCTACGTGGGTTTCTTATACACTTCTAAGCAACTCAAGCTTGACAGCTAAAATTTGGGTCAATGGCAATCCCAGAGAGTCTCAATGTTCTCTCCGATGAATTTGATCCGTCTTTCCCCCATCAATTAAAGATCCAAATGAACCTAAGAAAATTGCAAACCTGGCGTCACGGTGAGCATCTTCGAATGTATTTTCCAATGATATGGCCTGTGCGCTAGCTCTAAGCGTAGCTTCCCTGGTTTGCCTTTTCCGGCCGAACGGCTATAGAGAAGTCCACTTTCAAATCCCATACATAACCGGTTTTCGTCTGGGGGCATTACCCGACGTATACACGGCCGGTTCGGTGGAACCACCGGTTCCGGTTCAGGAACCGGCCGTGTATACTTCCGGTTCCGGTTCCGAACCGGAACCGGCGGTTCATTCCGATTCCTTTTTTAATATTAATTTTTAAAATAATAAATAATAAAATAAACATAATAAATTATAAATTATAAAATACAATTAAATTGTACATTGTAATAAAATATGGGGAAAAAAAAGAGAGAGGAGGAATGGGCTTGAACTTAATGAATTATCATTAAGCGCCTACATATCTTCTCGGGGATAGAAGAATCAAAACCCATGTAGTTCTTTTACCTTTGAGAACCCCAACTTACCTCATCGTCAATCGTCGCTACCCGTTGTGGTACCCGTAGCGGTGGTATCTCCAACATCATCGCTAAAAAATTCGTGTTCACGATCTAACTCTTGGTGTCGATATTTCGCCCTCGTCCAATCGCCGACACAAGCTTGAGCTTCCACAGAATCCAGGCTTAATCTTGAACGGCGAGAGTCCAAAATTAATCCTCCAGCAATAAATGTTTGTTCAACCGCAACCGTTGAAGAAGGAGTTGCTAATATCTAACGAGCGATGAGGGCGAGAACTGGATAATCAATTTGGTGACTCTTCCACCACTTCAGGATTTCGAAATCTGTACTATATTCTGCATCACGAAACTCAAATTGAGTGGTTAAATATTTTTCTAATTCGGAAATACTATCAGTTGCTCTTTTTTATTTTTTTATTTTTTTGCCTACTCTTAAGCATATTATACCCTCTACTAAGTGAACTACCACCTTCGCTACGTGAGGCGGTAGATTGTAAAGATCCGGAATCACTTAAACCATATCTACTACAAAATTCTCCATATAATGCTACTATAGATTCTTTAACATCTCCTAGTATATTTGAAATATCTATTGAATCTTCCAAATGTAAACAATCATGATAATACGCATTCAAATAATCTTGTAAATCGTCTAATTTAATACGTGGATCAAAAACAATACCAACTAAATAGACAAGAGGAATTTGCAAATAATAATGCAACCATTTTTCTCGCATTACTAAAATAGTTCGACCCAATTCGGTATCATTTTCATATTCACTAAAAACACTACTAATATTAACACACTCTATTAAAAATAAATGCGTAGTAGGATAATAAATACCAGATAAAGTCTTAGTAGCATCATTAAAAATTTTCAAAAAATCTAAAATTTTCTTGCAAACGTCCCAATATTGAGGAAGTAAAGTAATTTCGGGAATATTTTGTGAAATAAACATACATAATAAATCTTTATATTCAAAAGTTTGCCGAAACAACTCGTACGTAGAATTCCAACGAGTCGAAATATCTTTTGAAAATTTTCTTGCCCTTCTCCCATTTTGTTTACAAAATTTTCCCCATGATTTCATAAAATGGGGACGACTCCATAAAAATTTAATTGCACTCTTTATTGGGGCGAGAGAAGTGTCAAGAGTTCGTAAACCATCTTGTACACATAAATTTAAAACATGACAAACACATCTAACGTGAAAAAATTGTCCGCCAAAAGTGGGTTTGCAAATATTTTCTAATTCGGGAATAGAAGTGGTATTTGCGGCGGCATTATCAAAACCAATTGAAAATACTTTATTTATTAAATGATATTCTTCTAAAACTTGCCTAATTATTCTATAAATATTATGAGCCGAATGTCTTTCATCAAAAACTCGGAATGCAATAAGTTTTTTTTGAATCGTCCAATCGTCACCTATCCAATGACACGTGACACCCATATAAGAATGAATTTGCCAAGAATCACTCCAAATATCGCTACCTATATGCACACGTCCATTGAATTCCGCAAAAAATTTTGCTAAATATTTTTTTCCTTTTTTATAAAGATGAAAAACTTCGCGTTTAAGAGTATTTTTTGGAATAGTTGGCGCTTGCGGAACCAACGCAATATTTATCAAATATTTCATATTAAAATTTTCACCGGTATTAAACGGAGAATGATCAAGGGCAACATATTCAGCTAATGTTTGTTTATAAAGTGCATCGGTGAAACGAAATATAGGATGAGGATTAGAAGTGGCGTACCCGGAAATTTGTTGTTGTGTATTGTAGATCCCCGCTTGCGTTGGATGTTTTTTCGTCAAATGCCGACGGAATGTTCCGTAGCCGTCTCATTTCGTAAATTTATATATTTGCGAACAATATTTACATTTTATATTATACTTACCTTCGCCTTCATCACGTACCTTGTCGAAGTGTAGCCACAAGTCGGATGTATTATCTCGGCCCTTCCGTTCCGGCTCATTTGCCGTTGACGTTTCTTCGACACCGGTGGGAGGATGAAAACTTTCTTGTGTTGGGATGTGCTCGACGTTCGGAATCGGGACATAATTGATATTATCGTCGTCGTCTTTCCAAGATGTATACTCACGATGATCATATTCGGGAATGGGATACTCGGAATCTCCCATAGTCATCTTGCCCTTGTCAACATTTCTACTTCCACTTGCCATTTTTGAGAGAATTGATCAGAAATTCGATTAAGAGAATTGAGTCGGGATTGAGAGAATTGGGAGAATTTGAGCGATTTGAGAGGATTTCGGAGAGAATTCGAAAGATTGTTCAGAAAATTTGTGACAAAAATGAAAGGGGGAGCATATGTATTTATAGGTAAGAATTATTTTTAATTTTTTTTCCCAACGGCCAAATTGGTCGTTGCTTCTGCAAATGCCCAAAGGAGGGGGGCGGTGGCGCGGCCCGGGGGCGAAGAGCCCAATGGCTCTCTGCCCCACGGGCCCCCCACTTTTTTTTTTTTTTCGTTTCACGGTTTGGAACCGGCCCGTGAGGGCCGGTTCTGGTTTCGAAGTGGAATCGTGGGCCCGGTCAACAGGCCGGTTCCAGGCCCATGAGCCCAAATGGCACTCTCTAAACCGATGCACACCTTCCATTTTCATCACTCTAATAACCCGCTTAATCACACCCTTTTTGCACATCATTAAACCCTTGCGGATCATCCATAGCCAATCCTAAATAAACTGGTAGACTTGAGTTGTGTTTTTTTTTTTTTTTGGGTTGAAATATGAAACCCGCAACTGGAGCAGGCGTGAACAGCAAGCAACAAAGGACAATGTCAGCTGATTTTCAGCTGGAAATGCGCAGAGAAAACGTGGAGGGGGAGGGCTGCAGCTGCTGGATTTGACTCGGGATTGATTGAATTCTGATTGTGGCAGATTTGACGTGACAATTCACGCTCAAAAGCTGGCGGATCTAAGTTAGAGCTGGAGAATATATTTGGGTATACGAGATATTTCCTTTTTTTTATCGAGTCAGCAAAATAACGCTTCATTCAATAAACGACACGTATCCGGTGCGGCCCGCATTTCAAAATTTTCCACAGATCCCGTTCTCCGTCACCTTCTTTCTTTCGGAAACACCTACGCCTTGCTCGGAGGAATCGGCTATGGTGGTGATGATGCTGTTGACATATATGTGAAATTGCGTCAGTGTCGGCATTGGAATAGAAATTCTAATTGGAAGTTCTTTTTTTAATATATTTGAAGTGTGATAAAGCTTCTGGACAAAAAACCATTAAATCTGAAAGGAAGCAAAGACAGGGTCTATCTTTTTCGACTGAAGAAGTCTCCCAAAACCAAGAGAGAAGAGAAAGGAGTGTTGTTTGAAAAAGAAGAAGCCCGTAGAAAGGGGATGTTCGTTGCGTCCCATTTTCAACGAATGATTCGTGCTCTCCATGCATAGCTTCACACTCAGAATTATTGTTTCCTTGTGGTCTTCCTTTTGTATCGTGCGCGCTTCATTTTTGCCCTACTTGATTTCTCATTAGGGTTTTTCGAGGCTTGGGGAAGAGAGACCGTAGAAGAGAGAACGGAGGAGAGACAACGTGGGGAGGAGCTGGGAGTGTTCGTGGAAGATAGAATATGAGTGAGAAGGGGGCACGTGGAAAATATGAAATGCGGGTCCACTAGACACGTGTCGGTCAATGAATAGAGTGTTATTTTGCTGATTTGAAATATCTTATGTTACCCAATATTTTCTCGCTAGAACTAAGGAGGAAAAAAACAGCTGGGCTCAAAGGGAACTGGTCGAGGGAACTGGTCGTGCGATACAATAGGACCCAGAGGGTACGATGATGACAGGGAAATGGACACAAAAACACCAGCAGCTGTGCAGAGCATAAGGGAGCTTAGGCGTACCTCGTCAAGGTTTTTCTTTAGTTTTTGTCAAAACCCTTCTCAAGGTTAATCAAGTAAATTTTTGCGGCTTGGCCAAGAGGAGAATTACATCTTCCCACTCAAGTTCCAACCGACATTTCTCGCGTATCTGACCATCTTACAAATCATTCATGAGGCCATAACACTGTCCATTACAAATGAGAAAGAAAAAACTCTTATGAAAGTCACTATAGACCAGTTTCTTGTAATCACGAGGGTGATATCGATAAGATCAAAGGAAAAGCAACTACATTAACTAAAATTTTGTTCTCCCTGCAAACGAGAGATCGTTAAAGATTATCAATCAATGTTTATTGAATGAAGTAAGAGCAATCCTAAATCAAACCTTATTAGCGGTATTGATGTACCAAAGCAGCGAGGTAGGCTTAAGAAATTTCACTGTACTAATTGATCAAATTAGCAATATGTTATGACCCACTTGGCAATGATAAAGTTCAAACCCAAAGAGCCATGAATACCAAGCCCTTGTTCTCAACATAAGCAAGAAATCAGTCAGGTTCTTTATTTTTCCACCCAAGGGAAATCTATCGCGAGGACGGGCCACGACGCAAAATGCTAGAAGGAACTGCCAATATGATAATGACTATTTCGGTATGGTTAATCAGCAAAATCTCCCCAATGTGTTTAGCCGGATGATCTATCCAAGAGGATACACAAAACTGTCAAGTAAGGTCATTTGCCTCGTAAACATGGCAGATGATTTAGTAACTTGTTTTACAAAGGTGTCGGCCCTTCGGTAGTGTATGTTAAAAATATGTGTCGAGTTTGAGTCTAAAATTAGAAATCTCAATTTTGAAGAATAAATATATCTTGATTGCAAAATTAAAGATAAGAAAAAGGAGCATGCAATTTTCTTTTGGCTTTTAGAGTCGATAAAAAAAAATCAAAGAAAGTATAATATGAAAGTGGGTTGACCAAACTTGAATTTTGCATTGGGTAAAAATTTATTATGAATCTCACTAAAATCTATCCTTGGTGAAATCGGTGTGATATTTCTTATTTTGAATAGGTTTTCTAATCATAGTTGGAGAAGATTTTCTTTTTTGAATTCAACTCTTGCCTATAAATTAGAAGCGGATGTTCTTTGTGAAGAGCATCAAAGAGGAACTTTTGCATGTGAATTACACCTTGAAGCTGTAAAGTGTTGAAGCCGGTTAAATCTTGTGAGTTTAAGACTTGTTTATAATTCTTTCTTGAGATTGAGAGATTACTTCGTGAGTAATTGCGGGACTAAATACTTGTGAGTTATTGGATATAATTGGGGCTAGGAAACACTGAGATGTTTGAAAGACTTGGGTGTGATTGTAATCTTCATTGTATCGCTTGATTTATAGTAGAATTCGTTGCTGTTATTCTCTTGGATGTAGGTCTCTACGATCGAACTACGTAAATTCGATGTCCGATTTATTTTCTTGTTATAACTATTTTATTGTTTGATCGCTTGCTTTCGCGCAATAATTGGTATCAGAGCTAGACTTGCTTGTTGAAATGAATTGATGACGACAAAAAGAGGTAAAGTAAAAATCGATAGATTTGAGGAGAAGGATTTTGGTTTCTGAAAGATACAAATTGAAGGTTATCTATATCGGATGAAACTACACTTACCCTTATTTGGGGAGAAACCAAAAATGATGAAGCAAGCCGATCGGTAATTGCTAGATGGACGATCGATGGGTGTTATTCGGCTGACGTTGGATTATCATGTCGCGTTTAATATCATGAAAGAGGAGACTACTACGGATTTGATAAAAACCTTGCCGGATATGTACGAAAAACCATTAACAAAGTCTATTTGATGCGACATCCATTGAATTTAAAGATGAGCAAACGTTCATCAATTGCTAATCATATCAATGAATGCAATATGTTCGTTAGTCAATTGAATTCACTTGATATTGACTTTGAATATAAGGTATGTGCTTTGATTTTATTATCATCATTGCTTGATAGTTGGAATACTAGTCTATTGCTATTGGTAATTCCTTTGGGTCAACAAGTATGATGTTTGGTGGGATTCAAGATTTAATTCTGAGTGAGGACATTCGCAAAAGAGAATCTGGTGAATCTGTATCTACCACATTAATAGATGTAAACAGAGAAAGAATTAATACTCGTGTTAACAGAAGAGTATAAAGCTGAGCAGATGTAGTCGGTCTAGGACTATTGGTGCTATCTGTTGGAGTTGTAGCAAGATAGAGCATCTTAAAAGGGATTGCCTTAAGATAGATAATGAGAAGGGTAAGGGAATTAGTTTGAGTCTACTAATAATGTTGCAGTTATATGTGACAATAATTCAGATAACACTGATTTTATCTTATATTACTGATGATCCATCGTTTGACATACGGATTGTGGATTTTGGTTGTTCATTTCATACTACCCCAAATATAAACTAGTTTATTACTTATGAATGCATAAATAGTAGTAAACTGCAATTGGAGAACAATGCTAAGTGCGATTTTGTTGTTAGAATCATAATGCGTGATGGTATTGTGAGAACATTGATTGGAGTGAGGCATATTCCGAAGTTGAAGAAAAATCTAATTTTCTTGAGTGCCCCGGATTCAGTTGGGTGTCGGTATTCGTCATGATGGGAAATTCTAAAAATTCTTCGAGGTGCCTTGGTGAAAATAAAAGGAATAAAGCACAATGGCCTATTTGAGCTTCAAGGTGAAATAGCGACAGAATTTTCTGTGGAGACGTCGGATGCATCTATTCGAGAGTCCGAATTGTGGCATATACGTTTGGGGTATATTAGCGAGAGAAATATGAAAGTTCTAAGTGAAAGAAATTTACTGTGTAGTTATATTGTTGACGAACTGAATGTATACATGTACTGTGATTTAGATCAATGGCGTAAGCTGTAGTTTAGTGTGATTGTTAGAGAAACCAATATAATCGTAGAATTAATTCACTTAGATATTCGTAAGCTATCGCAGTTTTCTTCGAGAAAGAGCGTCAAATTTATGCTTATAGTTGTTGATGATTATTCGAGAAAGACTCGATTGTTTGTGCTAAGGCACAAGTTTGATATTGTTGTTAGGATTAGGCGGTTAAAAGCTTTGATTGAAATTGGTAAAATAATCAAGCATTTGCGGATTAACAAAAATGTGAAATTCTACTCGAAGCTATTAAACGAATTCTGCATGAAGAAAGGCATAAAGAGACACCGCATTGTCGCCAATGAACCACATGTTGTAAAAGTGGTAAGCAAAACGTTACTAGAGATGGGCTTATAAAATGTTCTCTTGTGCTGGTATGGTTAGGAGATTCCTAATTGATGCGCTTAGTATTGCTAGCTACTTGAAGAATAGATCTCTACCAACCGTAATTAGATGTTAGACTCCTGAAGAAGTGTGGTCAAGTATCATTCCTGATTATTATGTTCTTAAAATATATGGTTGCTCATGTTATGTCCAAGTTAATGATGGTAAGCTCGACAAGAGGGCAAGAAAGTGTGTGTTCTTAGGTTATACACAAGGTGAGTGGGGTTATCAATCGTGGTGTATGGAATTTAAGTTTACCTATTATCAATAAGTAAGTTACATTTGACGAGTCTCCAGAACTTCTTATTAGGAGAGGTTACAGTAGTATTCATACGAATACGAACGATGAGCAGCTTGAAGTGGAATTGCAACTAGAAACTCCTAAGGTAGTGGATATCAGCAAAGTAATCAACACAGACGGTACTTGTAGTGAGGTAGAGCCTGTTGTACCAACAGTTGTTGTAGCTGCGAATATTAACAATGTACGTCTTCGGTCTCCTAATGGATATGGATGCAACAATGATTTTGTTTTATCTATGGTAAAGAAGATTGTGTTTAAAAGTTCTTGTGGAGCGGTTAAAAGTGCATGTGTAGTTGGTGTATTGATAAGGTCCTCGGTTATGATGAAGTTCTAGGCATCCCGCCATTCAACTCACCGATCGCAGCACCCTCGATGCCTCTATCAGCCTCTGACCATCGAGTTCCTGCTATGCCAATACCACTACTCATCCTTGGCGCTTGCTGCATTGCCACCTGCTTGAGCTCGCTGCTGTTGCTGTACCAAGGAGCAACATCGCTACTCCTACTCAAATTGTTGTTGTCACCCCCGCCCTGCTGCTTTAAAGGTTGAACAATAGCAAGCTCGAGAACCCAAGAAACCGCTACTGTAGTTGTTGCCCCATCGTCTACATGCTGCCGCTGTTTCCCCTTACCATTATCGTTGGTTTGACCCGAGACTAGACGTGAACCTGGACTCGTGAGGTTGGTGCGGCCACCGTGCTCATTGCAATAGCCTCACCGATCAGAAGTCAACAACGGTGTCGTTCCTGCCTCGCCTCAATTCGGCCGTGCACGAATCTACCCATTGATCCAATCCGCAAACTTGGTTAAAAAGTTGGTCCAAGTTTAAATTAGGAAAGCAATCTCCACATATTAGGTATGTTTCCTATCTTGGTAAATTAGAATAATCTATTTGAAATATTTTGCATAAATTGCCAATTCAAAGTATATATCCGATTAGGAAATTTCCTAATATGCAAAGTCATATAATTGGGTAAGTCTATCTGTAAGATTACAAATAGAATTATTTGACTAGGCGGGAGTTCAAATTGGACAAGTTAATATGTAAGATTGCATATTATGGTCAAATTTAAAGTTTGTGAGCATATTTGATTGATAATTGCCATACTTTTTTTTTTTGGTCTAGATAATTGCCATACTTGATTGATTGCTTTTCAAGTTTGAAATATTTGATTGTCAAATCCTATCTTTTAGAATATATCCCGTTAATGCTTTAAAAAAAATCTAAAAGATATTGCATTCATTGATTGCCATGTTTAGATAGATTGCATATTTAAAGTAAAACAATGTAGATGATTTGAATATTTGAATTCACTTGTAAATAAAATTGCATCTCTAAATGCAATCCTACCTAAAAAAATACCCAATCTTTACTAATTTAGAGTTTAGGGCGATTTGAATATTAAAATATGTAAGATAAAAGGTGTTTTGGCATAGTTTTATTTAGGGTCATAATTAATTTCAAAATGCAAAAAATAAATAAATAAATACTCATGCCCTGTCATCGCATGTAGGTTAGTCATTCACTTTTTCAAAAATAAAAATCATAAAAATAATTCTGTAGCACATGCTCCTTGTAATTACCTTAATTGCTAATTTTTAACTTAATTAATTATCCATCCGTATGATAACCTATGTTATTAACTTAGGTTAAAATCAATTAAAATTGCATGATCAAACTTTTTTCATGAAAGAAAATGGTACCGAAAGGGCGTTAGAGTAATTTTACGTGATTAAGTCCCTAGGCTCATAATCTTTGGTTCGTAGAAATAAAATAGTTTCTCTCGCTATTTTATGATTAGTGGCTACATTTATTGAAAACCTTTGCATGTTAAATACTTGAATCTAAGTTACGGATTAGTAGAGTTAGGGAGAACTCAAACTAGATTAGTCAATTTAATTAATTTAGTAATCCATCATCCTAATTTTAGGTCGCGACAATTAGTATGATATTTCATATTTTGAATAGGTTTCCTAATTCTAGTTGGAGAAGATTTCTTATTTTGGATCCAACCCTTCCCTATAAATTAGAAGTGGATGTTTTTTGTGAAGAGTATCAAAGAAGAGCTTCTGCTTGTGAATAGCTATAGAATGTTAAAACCAATTAAATCTCCCGTCGTGCGGGCCTCCCGCCAGGGCCCGCTATGTCAAAAGCGAGAAAAACCCCATCCCCCTCTTTCCCTTTTTCGCCCCCATGTCGCCACGCGGGAGGGGCATGGGACGTCAAAAAGGGGATCCTATCAACTTGTTCCGACCTAGGATAATAAGCTCATGAGCTTGGTTTTACTTCACCGTCCAGAAACAAAAGAGGACTTCCATCTCCAAGTTGAACTCAGATGTATCTCAAATTGTTTATAATTCCTTCTTGAGATTAAGAGATTATTTTGTGAGAAATTGCAAGGCTAAACACTTGCAAGTATTTGATGAAATTAGGGCTGGGCAACACCGAGATGTTTGAGAGACTCCAGTTTGATTGTAATCTCCATTGTATCGTTTGCTCTATAGTGGACTTCGTTGCTACTCTCTTGTGACAGGTCTATATGACCGAACCACGTAAATTTAGTATTCGACTTATTTTCTTGTTCTGACTATTTTATTGTTTGATTGCTTGCTTTCACGCAATAATGTATAATTGAAGAAGGACATTGAAGATACCTCACAATCCACGAAGAATCAATGGTTTGAAGCTAGGGAAGCTTCAAGATCGGGGGCAACACATCAAGGACTTAGAAAAGGAGGATTAGGAGGATTCCAAGAAAGAAGGAGATGCATGAACTGCATCGGCTGGTTGGTCATTTTCACATCATACAAGTGAAGCCGACTTTAACACAGCTTATAAACATAAAAAGTATGGACCTAGGAATCCAGTTTGGAGGAGAAAATCTGAAGAGGTAGCTCAAATTGAGGAAGAGCAAAAAGGGTAAGGAGAAATTAGTTTCAAGTTTAAAGTAGGGTTGGTCCTCTCAAATCTTACTCGTTGCAATCTCTAACTAAGAGAAATTAGTAAAAGAAGAGCATTTATGCTAACCGGAAATGAATAATTTAGATTAGTTCAATAACTTAATATTTATACAAATCTATTCGCACAAGATGACATCAAGTCCACGTAGCAATAGCATAAGAAGAATTATTTTGAAGGAAAGACAGAAAAATTCTATCGCTATTGGTTTCAAAAGATATAAAATGAGACAAATCGGTTGGATGAATTGCAATTCATGTAAGTAATCGAAGATCTCGCATGAATTTGTTTCATGGGTGATATTAGATGAGACCCCTCATAGAAAATGTGCATGATTGTAATATACATCACAAAATTGTTAATTCTGATAAACTTAAAGCACGATAATATAGCATCAATAATAATCTGAATTTTAGCAATAAAGAAGGGGAAAGAACCACGAAGCAATAAAGACCACAAGTTCAAATAAAATCTTCAAAATCCCAAATGAACCGGCCATTACAGCAACTCACAAAATGAAAACGAGCACGGTATCCGAATTATTCCATAATATTGCCATAAGAAACTCCTAGAGCAGTTACTGAGACCCATTTGCACTCACATAGTGAATACTTAGATTACTTCTTCTGGGTTAGACTGTTGTTGTAACCCTTGCTGTTGCATCCGCTGCCCTCGTCGAACGAGATGGTCCGGATCCTCTCCTGGATCTCATACTCGGAGTAGCCACCCTTGTTCCCGACGCTGACGGTGGACGTCTCCTTCTGCTCGTCCTTGGAACCAACCTTCCCCGTGGACGAGCACAAGCAGATATCCCCGCTGGAGAAGGTCTGCTTGGTCCTTGCGCGTGTCTTGTCCCCGGTCTGCTTGTCCTGATGCCCGGCCCTCAAGGTCAACTCGTTGCCACTCGCCGGACGCCCTCCGTCGACTCCCAATTGCTTTGGGGGTTCGTTTGGCTCCAACCCCATGATCCCGGTCAGGTTAACCACCGGTAGATCTTTGCCTCCCTCCGAGTCTGAACTCATCTTGTAATTACCAAAGCTAAGAGAATTAAATTGATGGAATGACATTTCTTTTATCAAAATCAAATGAACAGCATGATAAAAAAAATTCGTTCACTTGTCACCGATTCAACAATGAGCAGCCATCTGACCAAAAAAAAAAAAAAAAAAAAAAAAAAAAAGCAATGAGCAACCATCCATATTTGGTTAAGCAAATAAAATTTTATAGTATCTAAAAGATACCCACTCTGGTCGCAGATTTTTCGGGTTAAAGAGTACCTAAGCTGCATTTAGTTGAACTTTTGGGAAAAGTTTTTGAAAAAATGTAAAGGACTTTTTAATAAGTTAAAAAGATTTTCGAAATGCAAATTGTGTTCGTTAAATTGTAACTTAAATGTCCATTGCAAAGCATTTTTGGGTAAAATATGTTTGGAAAAATTATTCTTGCAATGACTATTCTTATTATTTTAGCAAAAAAAAATTAAAAATTCAAACCATTTGCCACGGCCACCGGCGACCCAAATCTGGGGCCGACCTTCGGCTGAGGTCCCACGACCTCAACAGAGAAGATGATGAACAGTGACGACAGCGTGGGACCTCAACAGAGAAGATGAACAGTCATAAACGACTGCAACCAAAAAATTAGTGAGGATAGTTTTGGATGAAAAAAAAAATTAAACCCTAGCCTTGCATCTGCCTTGAGGCTTTCAGCTTTCTCGAAACTGACTTTTGTTGACCGGAGTTTCTAAAAATGTTCCCAAACACCCATATTTAGACCCGGCTTTAGAGGTGCAAAACCCCTTTGGGAAAGCCTTTCCCAAAGGCAGCCTTGATCCGTTCATGGTTTGATTGACCAAATCAAGGACAAGAGGCTCTCCGGCTCCGACTACATTAAGCGTCCGTATGTTTGAAGGAAACTTTTCGGGCAATTATTTTCCAACTTTCCGGTGTTGAAAAATTAATTGGTCTGCGAAAAACGTTTTTCCATGAATTGAAAACAAGATCTGACTTCCCACTTCTAGCAATAAGAAGAACACTCTCCCTAAACCAGCAAACAATTCAAAACGAACCAACTTCCCCATAATCAAATATTTTTCACCATAACGAAGGTTTCCATAAGAGAAACGCACCTAAAATTGCGTCCCGGGGTTAAGATCAACAAGCAAACACAGCCACACTAGTTCATAATCATCCTCTAGAACAAACATCATAAGTCATCTTTTCAATCAATCGCAACGAAGCAATGCATGAAGAAGAGAAAAAAAAAAAGGGGATTAGTGCCTTGTTTGAAGTCTCAGAAGAGGCTGGGGATTGATGAAATTTACCTGTCTCTGCGACTTGCTTCGCAGGAGAAGAATACTTCGGCTTCTAGGGTTTTCCAGAGGAAATGAAGCGCCGATACTGTGAGTGACCAAACATAAAAAGAGCGCGACCACACTTTTAATAGGCCAGAAAGTAGGTAGATGAAGGAAAGTCACTTTGAATGAAAGAGGAGGCATATTTTCCCAAGATTGAGAATTTTTTTTTTTTTTTGTAGAATTTTGCTGTGGAAAACTTTACGTAACTGACAAAATCCTAAAGCCCTCACACGATATCTTCAACCATCATCAAACCTTCGAGCTCAACTACAGAAACGTCCGTGACCTCCTCCTCTCCATAACCCGCTCGAGCTCACTCCACAAAGGCCTCCAACTCCATGCCGATATCGTCCAATTATGCATCCAGCCCATCCCTCTCATGTCACATTGTTCTATATAGGTTGACTTTATAGTGACAAGACGTAATTATTTGACTTACATGAAAAAATTTAGGAAGATAAATTATGCTAGGAACAAAAAATTTTACGCAGTCACTAAATGCAATTTTGTTCTGGGAACATAAATTTTGTACAGCTACCAAACGTGTCCTAATTCTCTAAAATTCATTCCAGGAATAGAATCAGAAAAAAAAAAAAAACAAAGAATCTGAATGGATCAGAATCGCTGCCACACCCACCCTTAATCACTGTAAGTTAACACAGCAAGAACATTTCCATTGTCATACACATCCAACTGAAACGAAATTGTCCTTCGCCGGCTTTAGAAAACCTACGGCCACAAAATATACTTTGTCACTGTACACCATCTTCGGAGCCGTAGGTGCTACATGATGTCATCAACGACAAACCAAATTTCGTATCCTCCTCAAGGTTGCCATTCAATTTTTGCAATTTGGCCCCTCATTTTTTGAGGTTGTCATCCGTATTGTCCAAAAAATAGCAATGAAATTGAAAGGCAACTTCATCGTACATCATATGTAAATCTGCCAATAAAAATGCAAATACTACTAATAAATGTATTCTCAATTGTATATTGACGTACATTTGGCATTGCATCCTATCAATTTCTTGTTGGAACATTAGTCGCACTCGCATGCTCTTAATTTAATATATTTCTGAGTTATTTCTTTTACCTATTTTATGTGTACGTAATACGTATAAGACAAATGGCCCTCCATAATCGTACTGGATTGCGAAAATTGAAACGTGGGGAGGAGGGAACTTTAGGGCTTCAAGTGAAGAGAACTGTGAGTGGGACGAGTAATTTTCGCACAATTGCGTGATCGTGCGCGATGCTTCTGCAAGTCGTAGGCGATAGTGGTCCTCTTGTGGCCAAAGCCGCATGCAACCGTTCCCGCCTGAAGAAGCGAAGCAATCTTGGATAAGAGATTTCGAAATTTCAAAGCGAAATTAGGTGGAAAATTATCAAAAAAAATTCTTAAATCTATTGCACGACTCAGTTCTAAATATTTCAATTGTGTCAATTGAATCCTAAACTTTCTTACGTTTTGTTAATTGAGTACGTCCAACCTATTTTGACCGGAAAGTGCTCATGAGGCGGTCCGGTCACCGCGGGTCGTCCTGTGTGCCGCTCCGAGGTTGAGGTGGACAACTTTTAAAATTTCTATGAATTTTTTTCGAATTTCTTTTTCTATTTTTTTCAAATTTTCTTTTTGTCGTTGGCCGGTCTCAAACGATGGCTTGGCCGAAGAGGGTTAGACAAAGGTCGCCTCACCAGCCACTAAAACCGTTTTGATGGGACTTTAGAGAAGTATGAATAGAAACATGAACGATTTGCTTTGCTTTCACCAGCAAAGGTTATTCCACCATGTTGAATTGCGATAATGAAGTAATCAAAATTACCGGAATCAATAAAGAGATATAATGCCAATATAAATGGACTTCTTCTAAGTTTGCAAAAGATAGTTGCAACAAATAAGTTGGGAAATGATTAAAAAAAAGTGATTGGAGATAATAAAATTTGGTCATGTTTGTTTGAATTGTGAACTATAGCTAACTTTTCATTGGTAGGAATTTATATTTTTGTCCTAAAATTCCTATAGATTGTTAGTAAAATATCGGTTAACTAAGGTTAAAAAAATGAAACCTAGAGGGGTTACTTCTCCTTAAAACTGAAAACGTGAAACCCGTGTTCTTATCGTATAAGCTAACAAAAAACAGAAGAAAATATCCTGTGTGTACAAGTGAAAATTGCTCTATCATATAGTTATTGGAACCCAAGACGGAACGTTTTAAAAGCGACCCTAAACGTGGTTAAAATCAGCTTGCTTACTTGGACATTATCGTTTTCAAACTATGTGAGAACGCAATGGTTGTCGATCAGATTGACAAAATATCGAAACTTGGAAGAGAAGCTCGCTACGGCTTGCACTGGGTGAGGTCGCCCTTGCTGGCCGCAACCGATTGGAGGAAGAAGAAGGAAAATTGAAGGAAATGAGAAAAAAAGAATATTAAAAAAATTAAAATTTTTTAAAAATATTAAACTATTAGTAAAAATTATCCACATCGGTGTTAGCTAGCATACACATTAGCATTGGCCAGCCAAAAAATATAATAGGTTTAGAACTTTTTTGACAATTTTCCTTTTATGAATAAGAATGCCAGCTCTTAGTTAGTAATTTTGCTCGAACACATTCCACGTCGCTGCAATTTGAATGTCCTTTTATTCATAGATTAGATGATAGAATAACTGAAATATTAAACTACATTTTTATCTAATAGTTTAAACTTTTAGAACAATGGCGATAGTCCCGCAAAACCTCACATGGTGTCGGAATAGGAGATTCTTAGTTCAAATCCTTCACTACTATTGGAACGCTGCTCTTTCTAGTGACTAGGCAAACTCTTTAGAGATACTATTTAATGAGTCTCCTTACTTACTTTCCCCAAACAAAAGGAAATGACGAATCAAACAGACATCACGCGGCTCACAAGAAAGCGATTTGTTACGAAACAATTCCTTCTAGGCTTCTAGCTACAGAAAGGCTCGTTCAAGTTGGAATTTAAACAGAGACGTGCTCCCTTGGTTTTAAGGGGGAGGACAAGTATGCATTTATATCCAACTTATGGAATAGACCTGATTGTGTGGGCATATAGTGTCAAGTTCTACAATTTCAGTTCTAATTTGCCAAAAGTCAAGTGCCAGTTTCTCACTTTAAATGATAGACCACTTTAGTTCTTTCCTCGATTCATCATAAATAATTAGAATCGGAATTGAGAGAATGTTCAATCCTGTGCTTGTCATGTAGTGATTACCGCGAATGCGGTATAGTCCACTTTCGTCCAATTAGCATAAGTCTCGTGCTATTTCTTTGTCCAATATCTATGACTCATTAAGTTCAAAATCAATAATAGATTAAAGGCATTCTTAATGTTTTCTAAATATAAAATTAATCAAGGTAAAGGCAAAGTATCTTGAAATAAAATTTAGATAATCCTTCTCAAGCATCTTTCTCCACTTAATGATTTAGAGTATGAAATATAAAGGTAAAGTATCTTTGGATATATAATTAATTCCTTGTTATCAAGACCAACCCCTGAAATGAAACGCGCGAGGGAGTTGGCAAATGAAAGAAACTATAGCAAACTAATGAAGTGCACCTAGTTACTCTGAGATAAAGGTAGGAGACTTCACGAATATGACTAGGTAGAGCTTATACAACCTATACTTCTTGTAGTTGTTGTAGTTCAGCCTGTGGCCATTACCATTGCTCCCGCTCCCACTGCTCTCGCCAAACCTGACGTTCCGAAACCTCTCTTCATGTTGATAGTCCGAATACCCATTCCTGTTGCTAATCCTGATGGTTGAGCTCCGCCTTGCGCTCATCCTTGAATCCGAACTCCCCCCGTCGATCTCTCCGAGAAAAGATTGTGTGACATTCTTCTAGACAAATATAACCAAGAAGTCACAAATTTTAGTTTGGGATCCGACCTACCAACAAGAAACACACCGTGGGATTTTGGCAGCCGGAATAAAACGATTTCCAAGATTAACTTCCAATCTTAATCCAAGGATACCAAAAACTTATATCATTTAGAACAATATTGGAAAACCTAGAGCAAAGAAATTTGACGTAGAACCATTCCTGTCGCGTCCTTTATAGCTTTTGTGCTTTGTCTAAAAAGAACGGGAAAGAACTAGAAACTCCAAATGAACCACGCCAATGTAAAAACTCACAAAATGAAAAATGAAAACGATGTCCGAATTATTTCATACGTAAGAAACTCCTAGAGCGGTAACTAGATCCATTTGTGCTCACATAGTTAATACTTCAATACTTCTTCTGGGTCAGGCTGTTGTTATAACCCTTGCCGACGCGCCCACTGCCCTCGCCATACTTGATGGTCCGGAGCCTCTCTTGGATCTGATACTCGGAGTAGCCGCCCTTGTTTCCAACCTTGACCGTGGATGTCTCCTTGCACTCGTCCTTGTACCCAACCCTCCCCGTGGACTGCTCCTTGAACATGTCCCCGCTGGAGAAAGTGTGCTTGGTGGTCGTGCGGGTGTAGTCCCCGGTCCGCTTGTCCTGTTGCCCAGCCCTTGAGGTCCACTTGTAGCTACTAGCCGAATGCCCGCCGCTGACTCCCAATTGCTTCTTGGATTCTTTTACTGGCTTCACAACCATCTCAAACCCGGTCGGTAAATCATAGTCAAATCCCTCTGAGCCGACTACTAATTGCTTCATGGATTCTTTTACCGGCTCTACCACCAGCTCAAATCCTGTCGGTAAATCATAGTCGAATCCCTCTAAGCCGTCCACCACCAGCTCGAACCCGGTCGGTAAATCATAGTTGAATCCCTCTGAGCCAATTCCCAATTGCTTCGTGGATTCATTTACTGGCTCCGCCACCAGCTCGAACCCGGTCGGCAAATCATAGTCGAATCCCTCTGAGCCGACTCCCGATTGATTTGTGGATTCTTTTACCGGCTCCACCACTAGCTCGAACCCGGTCAGTAAATCATAGTCAAATCCCTCTGAGTCTGAACTCATCCTAGCCAAAACTAGAAATTAAATTAATGGAATGACATCTTTCCTTATCAAAATCAACTTTATAGCATGATAAGAAATTCTTGTGCCCACGGATTTCTTCACATTGTCAAATTCAGTGATAAATAATTATCCAAATTTGGTTAAGCAAATTAAATTTTATATTAACTCAAAAGACACCCATTCTGGTTGCCAGCTTTTTTGGGTTAAAAGTACTTAATCCGTTCATGGTTTGTTTGACTAAATAAAGGAGGACATGAATCATCCAACTAAAACAAGACAAACTCTCTGTCTCCTACTAGGATCGCTTGTTCGAAGGAAAACTATTTTCTTTCGACCTTTTGATCGTTTTCCAAATACTGAAAACAACGAACTTAGATGGCGGGAAAAGGACTTCCCACTCCTGCTTCTGCCAAGAAGAAAAACAATTTCTCGAAACCACCAGACAAATGAAGAACGAAAGCCACCAAAAATATTTTCCTATCATTAAGACCAACAAGCAAACACAGCCACCCTAGTTCATGATCATTCCCTAGAACATACATCATAAGTCATCCATTCAATAAACCAAAACGAATGCATGGATATAGAAGTGAAATTATTACTGCTGTGTCTGAAATCTCAGAAGAGGGCAGGGAATTTTGATGAAATTTACCTGTTTCTACGACTGGCTTCGCGAGAGAAATTTTTTTTGGCTTTAGGGTTTTCGAGAGGAGATGCAGCGCTGCGACTGTGAGCGACCAGTATAAGATGACCGTGATCACGCTTTTAATAGGCCAGTAAGTGGGTAAATAAAGGAAAGTCATTTTAAATGAAGGAGGACGGATATTTTCTGAAGATTTAGTTTTTTCAAATTTTGCTATGGATAACTTTATGTAACTGACAAAATCTCAGAAAACGAGGAAAGATTCAAAGCGAGATAGGGTAAAGGTACGCCAATTAAGGCAAGTCTGGACTTTTATTGGGGGGAATTGTTCGATTTGTTATGTTTTTATTGATTCAATCCTAAATTTTTTAATTTTATTAATTGAGGATTAAATATTTTTCACATTTTCTCAACTGTGTACGTAAAATAATAAAGATTTTATCAAGAATGTAGGGACACTACTAGGACAAAACACCGCACACCCCATGCATTTTGCAAGGAAATTTGAGTTGTTTTAATGATTTTTTTTTAGCGGAGTTCCATGTTACCTAATTCATGTGAGCGTAACCTTCGGGTTTTCTTTCCCGAAAAACCATCTGTTCGATAGTTGGCCGTCCCAGCCTTTCAAGTCTCGCCTAGCCACAAAGCTTGATTCCTTTCTTCTCAATCTTTTGTACTAACAAGTTCATCATGCATTTTCCAAAGAAATGATTTTCGGGAATCAAGTTAGCCGGTAATGACAGGAGTCGACCACTGTGAAAAACAGTGAATTTATATATGGCCATGCATTCCTTGCTTCAGCTGCGTTCCTTGTACACGTACATATTGTAAGCAAGATAGTTCATTACCAGCTGGGGGTTCATTTTGTGTAGGCCATCCATGCATCTCGTGAAGATTAGCGATCGAATTACGCACAATTCAACCCCTAATAAAACAACGGCCCTATCATATAATCTACGTGCATTTCTTCTACACTTTTAAGCAACTCGAGCCCAACAGTGAAAATTTGGGTCAACGGCAACTCCAGAGAGCCTCGACCGCCCCGATTTACAATTAGACTCAATTTTCTCTCCGACAAATATGACCCGTCTTTCCCTGATCGATTAAAGGCCGAAATGAACCCCGAAAATTGCAAACCAGGTGTCACGACCAGCGTCTTTGAGTGTATTTTTCAATGATATATGGCCAACGCGCTTGCTCTAAGTGTAGCTTCCCAAGTTCGCCTTTTTCTGCGTCGGCTGATGCCCCTAGACAAAATCCAGTGATGTATGAGCTTTGAAAGCAAACTACATCTGTTCGGCACCAAATTTTAACTCAAGCCAGGCTGATATGTTAACTCATTCTCCTCAAAGTTATAGCCCAATCGGACGAACAACGAGCGCAGTCGCCATTCCCGCCCGACTCTGCTGTATGCACCTAGAGATGGCCGGTTCCGGTTCGGGAACCGGCCGTTGAAAATCCTGGTTCCGGGCCGGTTCCCGGGCCGCTTCATTCAAGTTCCTTTTTAAATTTTAATTTTTAAAATAATAAATAATAAAATAAACATAATAAATTATAAATTATAAAATATAATCAAATTGTACATTGTAATAAAATGTGGGGAAAAAAAAAGAGAGAGGAGGAATGGACTTGAATTTAATGAATTATCATTAAGCGCCTACATATCTTCTTGGGGTAGAATAATCAAAGACCATGTAGTTCTTTTATCTTTGATAACCCTAACTTATCTTATCGTCAATCGTCGCTACCTGTTATGGTACCCGTGGCGGTGGTATCTCCACAATCCTCGCTAAAAAATTCGTGTTCTCGATCCAGCTCTTGGTGTCGAAATTTCACCCTCGTCCAATCGTCGACACAAGCTTGAGCTTCCACGGACTCCGGGCTTAATCTTGAACGCGAGAGTCCAAAACTAATCCTCCAGCGCTAAATGCTTGTTCAACCGCAACCGTTGAAGAAGGGGTTGTTAATATCCGGCGAGCGATGAGGGCGAGAACCGGGTAATTGATTTGGTGACTCTTCCACCACTTTAGGATTTCGAAATCTGTACTATGTTCTGCATCACGAAACTCAAATTGAGTGGTTAAATATTTTTCTAATTCAGAAATACTACCTATTGCCCCTTTTTTTTTTTTTTTTTTTGCCTACTCTTGAGCATATTATACCCTCTACTAAGTGAACTACCACCTTCGCTACGTGAGGCGGTAGATTATAAAGATCCGGAATCACTTAAACCATATTTACTACAAAATTTTCCATATAATACTACTATAGATTCTTTAACATCTCCTTGTATATTTGAAATATCTATTGAATTTTCCAAATGTAAACAATCATGATAATACACATTCAAATAATCTAGTAAACTGTCTAATTTAATACGCCGATAAAAAACTATACCAACTAAATAGACAAGAGGAATTTGCAAATAATAATACAACCATTTTTCTCGCATTACGAAAATAGTTCGAGCTAATTCAGTATCATTTTCATATTCACTAAAAACACTACCAATATTAACACACTCTATTAAAAATAAATGCGTAGTAGGATAATAAATACCAAATAAAGTCTTAGTAGCATCATTAAAAATTTTCAAAAAATCTAAATTTTTTTTGCAAATGTCCCAATGTTGCAGAAGTAAAGTAATTTCGAGAATATTTTATGAAATAAACATACATAATAAATCTTTGTAATCAAAAATTTACCGAAGCAACTCGTACGTAGAATTCCAATGAGTCGGAATATCTTTTGAAAATCTTCTTGCCCTTCTCCTATGTTGTTTAGAAAATTTTCCCCATGATTTCATAAAATGGGGACGACTCCATAAAAATTTAATTGCACCCTTTATTGGGGTGAGAGAAGTATCAAGAGTTCGTAAACCATCTTGTACACATAAATTTAAAACATGGCAAGCACATCTAATGTGAAAAAATTGTCCGCCAAAAGTGGGTTTGCAAATATTTTCTAATTCGGGAATAGAAGCGGTATTTGCGGCGGCATTATCAAAACCAATTGAAAATACTTTATTTATCAAATTATATTTTTCTAAAACTTGCCTAATTATTCTATAAATATTATGAGCCGAATGTTTTTTATCAAAAACTTGAAATGCAATAAGTCTTTTTTGAATGGTCCAATCGTCACCTATCCAATGACACGTGACACCCATATAAGAATGAATTTGCCAAGGATCACTCCAAATATCGCTACCTATATGCACACGTCCATTGAATTCCGCAAAAAATTTTACTAAATATTTTTTTCCTTTTTTATAAAAATGAAAAACTTCGAGTTTAAGAGTATTTTTTGGAATAGTTGGTGCTTGTGGAACCAATGCAATATTTATCAAATATTTCATATTAAAATTTTCACCGGTATTAAACGGAGCATGATCGGGGGCAACATATTCAGCTAATGTTTGTTTATAAAGTGTATAAGTGCAACGGAATATAGGATGAGGATTAGAAGTGGCGTACCCGGAAATTTGTTGTTGCGTATTGTCGATCCCCGCTTGCGTTGGATGTTTTTTCGTCGGATGCCTACGGAATGTTCCGTAGCCGTCTCCTTTCGTAAATTTATATGTTTGCGAACAATATTTACATTTTATATTATACTTACCTTCGCCTTCATCACGTACCTTGTCGAAGTGTGGCCACAAGTCGGATGTATTATCTCGGCCCTTCCGTTTCGGCTCATTTGCCGTTGACGTTTCTTCAACACCGGTGAGAGGATGAAGATTTTCTTGTGTTGGGATGTACTCGACGTTCGGAATCGGGACATAGTTGATATTATCATCATTGTCTTCCTAACATGCATACTCACGAAGATCATATTCAGGAATGAGATTCTCGGAATCTCTCATAGTCATCTTGCCCTTGTCGGTATTTCTGCTTCCACTTGCCATTTTTGAGAGAATTGATCGGAAATCCAATTGAGAGAATTGAGCGAATTGAGAGAATTTGAGTGAATTTAGAGGATTTGAGAAAATTGTTCAGAGGATTTGTGAGAAAAATGAAAGGGAGATGATATGTATTTATAGGCAAGAATTAACAATTTTATCATTTTTATTAAATTAAGGCAACGGCCAAATTGGCCGTTGCATCACTTGCATGTGCAACGGCTCTTCGGCCAAATGGCCCAAAGAGCCGTTGTGGCCCGCGCGGGGGGGAGGGGGAAGAGCCCAACACCCCCTCAATTTAATTTTTTTTTATAATACTAAATGACGGGTCGGAACCGGCCCGGAACCGGCGGTTCCAGCCCTCAAGGGCCGATTCCGGTTCCGGGTTGGAATCGTGGGCCCGGTCAACGGGCCAATGCTGGGCCGGTTCCGGGCCCACGGTTCCAAATGGCCACCTCTATATGCACCTACCAAACCCGAGATGCACATCTTTCATTTTCATCACTCTAATTGCCCGCTTAATCCGACCCATTTTTCACATCATTAAGCCCATAAGAATTAGCCATATCCAATCCTAAATGAACTAGAAGACTCGAGTTGAAAGCGGCCCAAATTAGATGAGCAAACCGGTCCAAAACCCGCATTTGGAGCAAGCGTGAATAGAAAGCAACATGGAGTGAAGAGGGCTGCAGCTGCTTGATTGAAGTGCGATTGTGGCTGATTTGATGTGACGATTCGGGCTCAAAAGCTGGAACTAAGAAGGAAAAAACAACTAGGCAAAAAACGAGCTGATCGCGTCGGGCAATAGGACAAAGACAGTAGATGGAAGAGAAATGGACACAAAAACTGCAGCAGGTGGGCGGAGCAGAGGGGAACTTGGGCCTGAGTTTTGGTGGTCCCTTCTTGGCCAATCCAATCTCTTCTTTATGAGAAAATATTCCGTAGTTGTTGAGTTCCATGTCAACTGCACATGTGGCACAAAAGAGCAAACGTGGACCATTGAAAATGCGACACGTGGCGGAGAGGAGAGAGAATCGAAAAGAAAATTTAGCCTGCCCAAATTTACCTCTCTCCTCTGCAGCGCCTTTGCTGCTCCGCAAAATCCACTACAACACTCAAAAAATTAAATGCCATCCTCCTCTTCCCCCCATCTCTCTCTCTCCTCTTTTCAAATCCCTTTCTCCTTTGAGACATATCTCAACCCGAAACAGAGACTCTGGCATTCAACCCCACCGTCCCCGAGCTCGGTCTCTTCCTCTTTCAAAGCACTTGCGTAGGCCGAGAGGCAGCGAGGTTGCAGAAGAGGACCCTCCCGCTTCTTCTTACCTCTCTTCAAGCTCTCGCTTTCCGCTCCACCGTCCCCAAGTTTGGTCCCTTATTCCTCTTTCAAAGCACTCGCACGGACCAAGGTGTAGCGTGGTTGCGAAAGAGGACCCTCTTGCTTCTTCCTCCGATAGTTCTCTTGACCTTCGTTTGGGGGCTTCAATTTCTTGAAATGGCAATGGCCCTTTTGTTCATTATCAACTGTACCATTATTTGTACCTGCTACTTGGGAATAATTTGATACGGTCTCTGTTGCAAGTTTTCGGAGGGCGTTTTCTTGAGAAAATTGAAAGTATGTGATCACTATATCCAAGTAGCCAAATCTGCATTTTTGTTTCCTATGGTGGAACAAATTTGAAGTCTATAGAGACTGGCATTTTCAGAATTCACATCAGAATTTGTGCATCATTAGTCCTTTGAAATGGGTTATTTTATCTGGATGGTTTGAACTATGGAGATTAGAATATAATCTATTGCCTACTTACATCTTGTAACTGTTCTCTTGTAATTGTTTTCGTTCTCAAGGATCACTCTCTTACGCTCGTACACAACTGGATCTTCCGGAGCAAGCGGCTACTTCTAGTTCGAGCACAACGGTGAAGGTAAGTAAAATTTTCCCTTTTAAAGGACATTCGGTACTTGTGCATTTGTTGCGAAAACTGGAAGGAGTAACCATTGCTAACTCTGAATTCATGTATGGGCACTAGGCTATAAGAGGTAGATAAATTTAAGCTTAAGCCGGTTTCTGTATAACATTGCTAACCATAATATGTTACGCTGAGCTATTCCTATTAAGTTTATTGTCAAAACAAATAACTTCAGTTTATTTTGTACTCTAAAATTGTGGGCTGCTTTAATTCGTCTTAGCTCAACTTTTTTTTTTTTTTTTTGCCTCAGGTTTTGAAAGGCAGCAACGTTGAGGTCCACATGTGTGCCTAGTTTATAAGTGCATGTTCACAAGGTGCGAATACTGTTTTACGTCTATTGTTTTCACGAAATCCGCTCTTGATCTATCATAATTGGAATAAATTATGGACAAACAAAAACTTCTACACTAACTTACATTTTTACTATTATTCAGCAGATAATCTTTAGTCGTCGGTAGCTAATTCGACTTGTTCTCGAGAAAAATGGGTATGACTTATCTATTTTCATTTTAAGTTTGTCTAGAGTTTATCTTTCTTCTTAAAATGATTTTATATATATTTTAAAAAAACTTGTAGATTCTGCTGAGGATGATATCATCGCGCATAACGTTGATAAAGAATTTGAGTTTAGAATTGGCATGAAATTTGCTAATGAGGATGAAGCTTATAATGCATACAATGCATATGCAATTTGCAAGGGATTTGGAGTGCGAAAAGGAAAAAAATCAAACAATAGCAAAGGAATATTGCAAATATGCACATTTTTGTGTAATTGTGAAGGATACTCTCCACCAATCTTACCTCATGAACAAAGAGATGTTTATAGGACTGTGAAAAGAACCGGATGTAAAGCTTGCATAAAATTCAAAATTGAAGATAGAGTTTGGGTAGTTACTAAGTTTGAGGAGGTTCATAATCATCCATTCATTGATGATAAACAAAAAAATCTCATATGATCATATCGGCATATAACAGATAGTGATAAAAGTACTTTGACTTCTTTGGCTGGGGCTAGTATAAGGGCTACGAAAGCGTATTCATACCTTAGTGTTGAAGCGGGGGGACAAGAGAATGTTGGCTTTACTTCTCGTGATTGTCAAAATTTCTACCAATCAAAGAGAAGGGACCTTATTAGTGCGAGTGATTGTCAAAGGCTCATCAATCATTTTATTTGCTTACAAACAGATGGAAGCAATTTTTCTTATACTTTTCAATTAGATGAGGACGAAAGATTGACCAATTTTTTTGGTCTAATGGTGTATCCAAGCTAGATTATGAAACTTTTGGAGATGTTGTGGTATTTGATACTACTTACCATATAAATAAATACAATATAATATGTGCACCTTTTGTTGGCTTGAATCATCATTGGAAAAATGTTCTATTTGGATGTGCATTTCTATTGGATGAAACTATTGCTTCTTTTGTGTGGGCATTTCAATCCTTTCTAAAGGCAATGGGTAATAAGGCACCCGAGACTATTTTCATCGATCAAGATCATGCAATGGCAAATGCCATTAACATTGTTCTTCCGAACACTAATCATCATCTATGTATATGGCATATTTGGAAAAATGCTACACATCATATAGCACATCTTCCGAGATCGCCGGGCTTTCGTGATAAGTATTGGTATAAGCTTCTATATCAATGCGAATTTGAACTTGAAATGGAGAATATTTGGAAGGCTATGTGTCACGAGTGGAACTTGGGGGATAACAAGTGATTGGATAATTTGTATTGCTTGCGTCATAAATGGCGTCCCGCATTTGGTCGTGATACTTTTTCTGCGGGTATTAGATCCACGCAAAAAAGTGAGAGCACTAATAGTGTTTTTCAAGATATAGCATGTAAGACCATGACTTTGTCCGAACTTGTTAGTCATTATGAAAAGCAAGCAGAAAAAATGCGCAATGCTGAAGTTACTGATGATTTTGAGTGTGCTCGAGGAAGGCCGCAGATTATGGTTGCAAATAGTGGAATATTGAAACATGCTGCACATGTGTATAGTCATGTCATTTATAGAAAATTCTAGGCTGAGTTCTTGCATGCCATGTCCGAACATATTCTGAGATCAAATATTGATGGGCCGTTGCACACTTATATCTTGGGAGCTGAAATTAGTGAAAGAAAGCATATTGCCCATTTTTTTCCAAGCGATTCTACCATTACTTGTAGCTGCAAGTTATTTGAGATACAAGGATGGTTATGCAGGCACGCTTTATGTATATTGACACACGTTGTAAATGTTACGTGCATTCCATCACAATACATTTTGAAGAGGTAGACAAAAGCTGCAAAAGAAGTTAGTCTTTGTGATGATGTTGGGGAAAGCTTTCATGATGCGATGAAGTCAAAGACATTGCGCTTGAAGAGGTTGATGCAATTGTCTTTCGGTGTTATGAGCATCGGTGCTAATCATGATATTATGGAGAAGATGCCAACATCAAACTTGTTACATCTCCGCTCCCGTATTACGAATAAAATGCGATCTCTCACAGGAAAAGATGATGTTCATTTCTTGTAGGAAAATGATGAATTTGAATATGCAGAAAATTGTGGGATTGAAATACTCGATCCCTTTTGAAGAAGGTCACAAGGCGTACCAAACACTCGATTGAAGGGCGCTAGTGAGAAGCAAAAGAGAAAAGAATCTTCATCAAGAGGAGGGACTTGACCCCGGGCGCATGATGTGAGAAAAATCCTTTCTTTCTATTTGTGGTTCGTTGATGTGTAATTATTTGTTGTTGGATTATGTTTTTCTTTTTATGATTAAACCATCATTAGTTTTTCTTTTGCCTAGTATTGCTTGATGCTATTTACCATGAAAGCGTATTCAAATTTGCCAGCTGCAATTTACTTTGAAAATGGTTCTATTTTGTTTAGCAACTAATTTCTTTTTTTTTTTTCCCCGATGAAGACGAGCATGTGTTAATGGGAGGACATCAACAAAAGGCAGGAAGAAACAATTTAGACTTAATGCTATTTTTGTGATACGGAAGCAACAATTTATGCTGGTTCTTGCCGTAATCAAGATGAAGCACGGATCACTCTGCATACATTCAACTCTTTGGCGGGAAGAAATGAGGAAAACATGCCTTCTTCATTTGTCAAGAAGAGGGATTTTTGGCTATAACTTGCCTTGTCATCTTACATTTTTCTAATGTTGCAGAAACTTGGTTCCGCTTTGCTTTTGGGAGATGATAATGTTGGGGTAGAAAGAATTACGAGATAGCCTATTGATGTCTATTTTAGAGTAGAAAGATTTACATATGCGACCCCATTGATGTCTACATAATACTGCATAATTTGATGTATCAATGTGAATTTAGAAGGTTATTAGTTCATGGCTGCAGATAAATTTGTTGAACAAGTGGTTGAAGTTAGCATCCAGTTTATAGTATCCGTCTAATGACCGAAAGTAGGGCTTGATAGCGAAGTCTGAGGCAGAGTGGTGATCGTTATTGGGAGCATTATTCAAGGGCTTAGTTTCAAGTCCTCTTGTTGTGCATAGTGGTGATAAGATAATCAAATTGAATTGAGTCGACATAGTACCAATATCGAACGTGAATTCAATTCAACTAGATTATGGAATCAAGAAGGAAAAAATTCATTATCCTCTAATTCGCTTTGAGATCATAGTAAAACGAGTTTTAGGGAAAAGTACACTAGAAGTATCATAACTTTTGTACGGCATTCACTTGAGTGTCATAACTTTCAAAATGTTCACTTAAGTGCCATAACTTTAAAAAGCATTCACTTGAGCGCCATATTGACGTGGACGCCAGAAAAGGCGACGTGGCACCCGGAAAGCTGACGTGGCTTGCCGGAAAGATGACATGGCACGCCGGAAAGATGACATGGCACGCCGGAAAGCCGACGTGGCATACCAAAAAAGTTACCGTAGCACTCAAGTGAATGATTTTGCTCCAACATGGCACTCAAGTGAACGATTTTTAAAAGTTATGGCACTTAAGTAAACGTTTTGAAAGTTATAGCACTTAAGTGAACATCGTATACAAGTTATGGCACTCATGGTGTACTTATCCCCGAGTTCTACATAACCACCAAGATTGACTATTGTAATTACCTGTATATAGTAACATAGAAATCACAATTCCAAGAAGGAAAGATAAGATGACTCCATATATTATCGGTAGTGGCATAATTGTCGCGACCTAGAAAAATAAACGGGTTAATTTTCGGGCTAATGGATTATCGGGTTAATTAATTAACTAACCTAACTCGGACTCTCCCAAGTCCATACCAAATCGCAACTTAAGGTTCAAATAATTAACATGCAACGTGTTTTGAATTTGGAGTCGCCACTAATCATTTTCGGTAGGTTGATTAGAAACCTAAATAAAATAGCGGGAGAAAACTATCTTATTTCCGCGAACCGTAGATTTTGAATTCGGGGATTTGGTTACGTCAGATTTCTCTAACGCCCTTTCGGTACCATTTTCATGAAAAATATTTGATTTGGCAATTTTGATGGATTTTACTTGAAATTCAAAGATGCATTTTTTTTGTTTTTTCTTCTTTTTTATGGGGATGTAAAACATTGAACTTTGTACGATATACACCATGGGTGATTTAGAAAGAAAGAAAACGCAGCCAATCACGAGTATTTATAAAAATAAATTAACATGTAATAATGCTAAAATTTGGAACACGTGACATGTCTAAAATAAACAAACAAATGTTCAAACCAAACGATTACATTTTTGTAGATCGAGATGGAAAGGATTACCTTCTATTACACAAAATCTTACTTACATACACATTATAGTTCCCTTTAAGATCTCGGAGCTGGAAGAACGCGGCTGTCTTCGAAAATGGCAAGCAATGGCGTTGTTGGGTGGCGAGAGGCGAAATATGTGTCGGGACTCGTCGAAGATGATGCTCGACTAAAACTCTTTTCTTCACTTTCGAATTTTCTCTTTTAATTTTTCTCAAGAACTCTCTTTTTCCTCTTTAAAAATTCCTCTCAAAAACTCTCTCAAAACTCTCTCAATTCTCTTCCACTCTCCCCCCTCTTAATTTTCTCTCTAAAACTCCTCTCAAGAGCTCTCTAAATGCTCTATCACAAAAATTCTCCTCCTCAATTCTCAAGAACTCTCCCTCTTTTATAGCCAAATTTCTCCACCCTTCATTCTTCATCTTCATTTCTTCACCTTCCATTTTTATCTTCCCTTCTTCATCTTCATTTCTTCACCTTCCATTTTCATCTTCCCTTCATCACCTTCCCTTCATCATCTTCCCTTCTTCATCTTCCCTTCTTCATCTTCTTTTGGTATTTGCAATACGGTCCCCGAAGTTCTAAGTATTTGCAATGCAGTCCCTGAAATTTTAAGTATTTTCAATACAGTCCCTGAAGTTTCAAATCTTCTCGGTGTATTTTTCCATCCCGTGCCTGGTCTAGACGCATGCTAAATTAAGTGTTCTGCTTGCCCAATTATATGCCAATGCAATGTACGCTAAAAATAAATATGTGAGATGATTTTTATTTAGAACTAAAATTAGCTCTAATTTTTATGCAAAAAATAGATTAGTCAAAATTTAGGTGTCAACAGCTGCCCCTCTTTGAGTGGAGGCTCGTAGAGGTTCCGCTCAAAGACAAAATTGAATCCTAAATTTTGACAGTGCAAATTATGGATGAACTTTTTGGCGGGAGTTTTAATCCCATTTTTTATGTAATGAAGTGATGCATGATATGCAAGACTGTAAATAACATGTGTCATAATTTCCCTTTTTCATGTTAGAGAGACCTGCACATGGATCGCATACAAGAATACTTGTTTTACCAAATTTCTCGTAAGCTAATGGTTCTCTTAATTTCCAAGCTTCTTTTTGCAGATGTAAGGATTTTAAGGTATTTGGCCTATCTGTTATCGGAGACTTCTCCCTAATGCAAGACAGCGCAAGATATGTGTGTCGTTTGAGATCACAAGAGCTACGTCGTTGTGAGTCGAAAGAAGTGAAATCAAGTTCACAAGAGCTACGTCGTTGTGAGTTGATTAAATGTTGAAATCGCCAGTGCATATGTCTTCACGATTCGACAAAGGGGAACCAAAATCATAAGAGCTACGTCGTTATGATTTGGTTTGGATCAAAATCATGGGTGCTTATGTCTTCATGATTTGATAAAGGAGCCGAAAATCATAAGAGCTATGTCATTATGAGCCGACTAAAGGTCAAAATCACCAGTGCATACGTCTTCGTGATCTGAAACCGAAATCATAAGAGCTACGTCGTTATGATTTGATGAGATGTCAAGATCGCCAGTGCATATGTCTTCACGTCCCGAGATTGAAACCATAAGAGCTACGTCGTTATGATTTGATAAGATGTCAAGATCGCCAGTGCATATGTCTTTACGTCCCGAGATTGAAACCATAAGAGCTACGTCGTTATGATTTGATAAGATGTCAAGATCGCCAGTGCATATGTCTTCACGTCCCGAGAAAAGAGGCATATTGCCCGAATTGAACAATATTTGATAGGAGCACCATCGAATGGAATCGATAAGTACAAAAGGGGCATATTGCCTGAATTGAATCATAACAACTATCATCAGAATAGTTGTTAATTTGAAAAGGGGTTCGGAAAACTTACCCGGGTTCTCCAAACGATTAATCAAGGAACGAAACAGATTGCTCGTATCGTACCTAGTAGGCATTTGCCAGCAAAACTTGCTCATTCAATAATCCTTGGATGAATTTCGAGACCTTGGGAGGGAACTCGAACATCGGGAATGTATTACCTATCATAGAATGTCAGAGGTAACACACACAAACATATTCAACAATGAGTATAATGCAATCACTCATACTATGGTTCATGCATAACCATTCTGTCAAGTTTGCATTACCAATTTTGTCCAGGGAGGTTCTCACATTACGAATACCTCGAATGTGAGCTGAATGGGGGGACTTCAGTCCGAAAGGGCTTTCTCTCACTCTCGAGAAAAGTTATTTATCCTGTTTGCAGGATTCAAGAGAAATCACTCAATCTTTCCATCATCGCATTCGATAAGGATCCAAGTAATCTCGCAATTGATACGACCGAGCCGATCGGGAGGTCTTGATTAGGACCGTAATGAGGGCTAGGTCAAAGGTTTACAAAGGAGACTCTAATTGAGTCAAGGCTGTTGAAATGAATTTCTTCATCATCTGCTCCGGATTTACAAGTCAAGAATCCTGCAAAAATGAGAGAGAAATAATCTTGCTCGAACTTCTTCGAGTGATGCTTAAAATCATTTAACTCTACGTTAACTCAAGTGCCATAATCAGAAGAGACTTTGGAGGGTTATAACGTAGGCTAGGATTGGGGACCGAGGAACGAAAAGGCTCGTTTTAGCTCAGAAATTAAATGAGAAGGGGCTTGACGTTGGTGATCATCGTCGACTAGTCACCGATCTTGGTCTTCTGGAAATGTCTTCGTAAAGAATACCATCATTGAATGAGGGATGGTAGTTTTCTACTGAAAATTGCACTTTGCAAACTGATTTCTTGGGGAGTTTTCTTCACAACAAGTGTCTGTCAAGGATTTGCAAGAGACACAATGCAAACATGTACATGGAATTTACAATTTAACATGCAAAAATGTACATTCAAAATTCAGAAGTACTTTACAAATGAATGTGCATTGGCCTTACTTTTGGTAGGCACTTTGCTTTTCTTATGCTTGAAATTTTCATATAAGATCGGCCTTTGCTTTTCTTACTCCCGACTCTCATTTTTCTTTTTTTTTTCTTTTTTCGAGAAGAGATTTCTTTTCCTTTTTCTTTGAGAGCTCTTCGACATCTCTTTATTTTGCTTTTTTTTTTTTTTTTTTTTTTCGAGAGCGGGCCCTTCTCCTTTAAGCTGAGTTTGCCTCTCCTTTTTTTTTTACAATCCCATGATTTTGAACCAGGAATTACAACAAACATAAACATTTACAAAGAAAATTATGTAAACATAAAAAATCTAGCATACAAGAAATGAGTCCATTCGGGAATTCTCTGTTGACCAGACCATCTCCAATTCTAATCCTTGGGAAAATGCTATCTTCGTCTTTGGAATGAGCAAATGATCACCAACGGGGGTTTAAGAAATTAATTTGCGGGCTCAAGTGGGCTATGCAAAGAATGAAGTGTATAGGATAGAGAAATGAATGCTCTTCATCATCCTAAGGCACTTGAATTAAAATTCGAGTATAAATGCAAAGAAACACCCGAAGATTAATGTTAGTCCGAGCAAAAAAATTTCTAACCATTTACCTCGTGTTGCTGCTGGAATTAACTCGTCCGGACCCCGATGTGGGGTGGTTCTTGACAGGGGTAAAGAAATGAAACCACCGCTCAAAAGGGGTAATCAATGGATCACCTGTAGTGTTTGGGATAGAGAACTGAATGCCTCTGTCATTTCGGCTATCGTACCTTTTGCGAGAAAACCTTTTACCTTGTGAAATGCGGAACTTAGCCACCGTTCAACTCTCCCGAAAAAATGGGACGTGTTTGGGAAAGGATTGCCTTTCATCATTCTGCCCTGCCCCATTCCATACATTCGATGTATCTTATGTAGTTCATGTTCCTTATTCAGAGTTGGTAAATTAAACATGAGGAACAGTCATGCATAAACTATGCAATGTATGAGTGTTTTCGAGCATATAAAATGCAGCAACTTTTTATCTTGGTGGACAGAATTCGCAAGCACATAAGAAACTTCTTAGGGGCGTGGATTGAGAGTTGCCCCTGCTCATGCAAATGAGTTGCAAAACTTCTTTATCTGGTTCGAGACATGAGATTGTCAAAGGCTCCAGGAATTTCTTATTAATTTTTCGGGGAGAATGGATACTTCCCTATCCGGAAAGGCAGTGAACCCTGTAAAAATCAAAAGGGAAAGCATCAATGTACGTTCTCATGTTCTAAACGAGTTGAAACGATACCGCTTTACCCTTGTACGAATTTCTTGTGAACTTTGAATTGAAAAGATTAACTCATCTGGATCGGATTGTATGTCCGGGATGTTATCTCTCCGGTTTTGTAACCATCTGGGCTGAGCTTCAATTGGCATTGAACTGCGAAGCAAAAAGGTTTTTATTAATCTTTGTACATTGATGCCAAATCCCGGGATCGAACTCGGGACGCCTCGGACCACTGTCATTCCCCCAACCACTAGGCTATGGTGATGTTGGCGTCCATGGTTGGTTCGCTTTTTGCTATATTGTTCTCGAAACAGTTGGCAATCCCCTGTTGAGAATGAAATAAGATTAAATTAGAGTTTGAAACGACTAAGAGCCAATTGGGACGATACGGAGTTACCCATCTTTGAGCCCGCTTGGTCTTTTACTCGTATTCTCCCAAGTAAGGCTATTCGGAATCTCTCTTTACGGATGTTCAGGGGCGTCGTCCACAAATTGATTTGCTACAGGCCTAGCTTAGTAAGGAACTTACGCATTTGACAAGAGAGGAGAAAATTCGTCCTTTAACTCTAGGCAAATTCTAGACAGTTAGAAAGTAAAAAATATCCCACGTAGGGAAACTATACATGGAATTAAAGGAGTATTCATGCGAGATTGGTTCCACCTCTCTTGCTGGCCACTTCAACGATCAACCGATTCTGTCTTGGACTAAACACCAACAATCGTTGTTTGAAGACCCATAATAACTTGTTTCGGATCACGGCTACGGAGGTCCTTCATTTCCAAACAGGCTCATCAAAGTAGCAAGCTCATCATCAAAGTAATCTTCTGATTTTTCGAGCAATTGATACTCGAATTGGGCATTGTTACTTGCTAACACTGGTGACAGATTGTTGTGAGCAATCGGACTCCTTAAGCTTGAGCCTCCGTCGTTGCTCGGGAACTTGTAGGGATGATCAACCTGTCCGCTACTAGAACCACCAGCGGAAGGTTGGTATAACCTGTATTCTTGATTGGGAAGTGACCGGGTACCTTTTGCTCTGTAGGTTTTCCCGGAATTGATCTTCCAATCAACTCTGGTCCGGTCGCCTTGGTCCCAAGCTGCATCGTGCTTCCTCGCCTTATCTCTAACCCTTTGAAGGTGATTTGTGACACTTTGCATGGTGAGTCCGTCTATATTCATCATTTTGTGTACAGCCGTTGGTCGTCTTGAATTGATTCCTAGGCTGTCGAACCGCCTCAATGAATATAGAATGAAGCTTGGCGGACCAAATGGGCCTTTTTTTTTGGACAAAATCGTCGTCGTCGCCTTGGTCATGGTTTTTTTGTACGAGTAATTGCTTCCTTACAGCATGCTGCCAAATGTTTTGGAGCACTCGAACGCAGACCGGCTTCGTAGGGACGTCTCGAGCACCATGCGATATGGCCCTCGTTATGAGCTGCCGATCATTACTTGCCGATACTACGATGACCTATATGTCCAACTCGGAATCAATGATCTTTAAGAGACTGAAACCGTCCATGTCGATCCCTACCACGGCCTGTGACGACGATGTCAAAATCATATTTGTACTTGCCTCGGTACTTGTAAGGCATCCGTTGCTTTCGCATAAGCAAAAATCCCGTACATGCAACTTCTCAAAGATAGCAACGAGGATTGAGAGGGAAACGGGGTTGCCATCAATGACCATGACTCATGAGATCTTCAGGATAGGAAGGTTCCCATACTTCCGCTTGGAATGAATGTGTTTTTCTTTTAAAACCTTCCATATGTAGATCGAAAATGGCTGTTTCGACCGAGATCGAGCTTTAGATGTTTTCGGACTTGCAAAACAATGCCCGAAAATCACAAAAGTGATGGTGGTCTTTCGTGACGAGTTCGGTGGTCATTTATAAACTTTTTCTGATTTGTTTGTCTCGCATATAGGTTCTCGCTTTTTCTACGAAAGAGGACAACTTTTTCTTTCCTTTCCGGTCTTAGTGCCTTGGATCCATTTCGTAATAACTCTTGCCTCTCACTCAATCTGTCATCTTTTTCCTTTTCTGATATATAGGAGCCCTCAAATCTTTTCGCTTTCTCTATGAACGAGGCGGTTATTTCCCTCCTCGGATCTTTTCGGTTCCCCCTACGAACGAGGCGATTATTTCCCTCCTCAAATCTTTTCACTTCCTCCCGAGGCAATTATTTCCTCGAATCTATTTGCTTTCTCTATTAACGAGGCAGCTATTTTTTTTCTCAAATCTTTTTGCATCTACCTATGTGAAGGCTTTTAATGCTTTTCCTTTCGGCGTTCAGTCAAATCTGACAAAGAATTCACGCATTTAAGCATGATGATATTTGCGGATAGTACTGTTCTTTGCCCCTTGATTAACTCTAGGCGTAAAAGGAAGAATGTCTCACATGGGGACTTTGTAACAAACAGTACATTCATTCACGCATGTCTCTACTTCTCTTGAGAATTCATAAGGGCTAGCTAGTAATGCTCAAAAGAGTGATATTTTGAAAGCCCATAATAAAAACTCAAGCTTCATGTAGGCTACTGATTCGGAGTTTCATCGGTGTTGAATTGGCCGATCGTGACATCGTGGAAACTCCAATTGTAGTGATGCATGTCACTTCCCTCGAAGGGCATCGGTTACGCCTCCGCAAGGCCGACTTTCTGGGATGTATCCCCAACGAAATCCGATTATGCGAGAACTTGCTCGGGGGGATGAATCGATAAATGAGCATTTTCAATGCTCGGATGTGGCTCATCAAGGAACATGCCACCAAAGGTGATGGGGTTGCTGCAGACATGGCAAATAGCGATGTTAAGAGCATCCCTATACCTCTTGATCTCTGCGCGAAGCTCTTCATTTTCTTCCTTTAGAGACGCAAGTTCATGACTTTCACTTTGAACCTTCACTCGGGCCCGCTTGTTTTGAAACCAAAACCCGACCTTCAAGGGCTCCATTCCTAGCTTCCGGCTCAACTCATTTTTTCGTTTCCCGTTCACGTAAGGGCACTCCTTGAAGGCAGCTTCGAGCTCTTTGATTTGATGTTTTCTTTTCTGGGGTTGACTACGGCTGTTGCTGCTGCTATTGTTGTTCTTGTTATCGAGATCTTGAACTTCACCGCCAAGGGAGTTGGGTTTTACGGCTCTCGGCTGGATCCGGCCTCGAAATTCAGCGAGTTCATTCTCGGGGATGTCTAGGTTGGTTGCCTCCCGGTAAGTGCTTGGTAGCCTCCAAACATGTTGGATTGAAATACCTCTTATCGCCTTTTGTTCACTTTACTCTCCGCTGTATGCTTACTCTCTCCAAATTCTTTTGAGTAAACATGTATGTTCCAGAGCCTCCCTTTTAACGTGGATGAAAACCACCAAGCCGGTGCTTCTCCCAAGATTTCGTGGTTCCCGCTTTGTCTTCTTCATTTCCCTCCGACATGGTGGGACCCTCAAATCTTTTTTGCAATATGCCTGTCCCTCTTTTAATATGGCAAGACCTTTAAGTCATTTCGTAACTTTTTCGAATTCGTGAGCCACGAGATGGTAGATCCGCGATTCACGGACGAAACGTCCGTAGTTTTACCCGGATAATTAACTCGGCCCCCACAATAATTATTGCTATGACTTTTTCTGCCCTTTAAATTAGGGTTTAACGCCGAAACGATTATCGCTTCCATATCTTCATCTCCAATCTTCTAAGCACTCTTTCGCATCCACTCTTTTTCAGCAACTTCAAGAACAATGGCCTCCCTCTCTGCACGCGTCTTCTCGGCTGAGGTTTTAGCCCAATGGGAGAAACTTTATAATCTCCTAGGCCAGGGCTACTCTTATATAGCCAACTATCCGGAGGTCGAAACCGAAATCCGTCTTATGTTTACGGATATGGACACCGTTTCTATTCAAGGTACCAAGTTAGAAGAGGAATATAGGATCTTCCCTACCCTCTTCACTAACTTCCTGGAGGCTTACAATCATGCTCATCAAGATGTTACTTTGGCCCATCTTGTGAGGGCACGCTATCAGGATCGGTCGGACAACTTGATGTTGGCCGGTCTTATAGCCGACAATCATAAGAAGGCCCTTGACTATGGTAATGATCAAGTCTTACTGCTGATTCGCGAGAGGGGGAACTTGGTGGAACGTTTGGCCATGTCCCGGACCATCTTTGAGCGTGATCCGCTCAATATTGTTTTGAAATTCCAATGCACATGGCTGGAAGAAAGGATGGACGATCTGACCCTGGATATAGCTCGCGGGAGAATGCTGATCCATGACCTGGAATTTGCTGTCGAGTATCACGAGGACAAGGTAGCCAAGCTTAAAGAGAAATGTGAGCTCCTCCTCTTTAAGCTGGCGGATCTCGATTCTCGGAGCGATCGGTGTAGGCGGAGTATCAACCGTATGGAGAGTCGGTTGAACTCCTTTGTGATGCTCATTAGGGCTCGGTTTGGCTTTACGTTCCCACCCCGATAATCTGTTTGTAAGGTTTCCCGCTAAATGAAATGGATGCAAGTTTTTGCTCATTTGCGTTTTGCTTTCGCATTATTCCTTCTTCCATATGCCGACGGATTTTATCTTGGTCGTCATATATTTTTTTTGCAAGATAACCTCTTTACTTTGTGGATATGTAAATCTCACGCTCCCGATGGTCAATTCGGTTGGGCCGGAGAAACCCCCATTTGAAACAATCTCTCAGCAAACAAATGCCCGAATGTGAACAACTCGTGAATCTGTCTTCATATTATAACTCGATTATGAAATCATGAGAGTAAATCAAGTATAATATTTTTTTTACAGCATCAGAACCGATCGGGTTGGTAAAGACACGACCATCCATCTCGGCTAGAATCAAAGCACCACCAGGGAGCACCTTCTTTACTATATATGGACCACCATAGTTTGGAGCAAACTTCCCTTCTAGGAGCGGGACTATTGGCAGCAATTTTCGCAAGACCAGGTCATTGATCCGAAAATATCGAGGCCGAACTTTTTTGTTGAATGAATTAGCAACCCTCTGCTGATAACACCGGCCATGACATATAACCTTAAGTCTCTTTTCATCGATCAGATTCAATTGGCTCGCCCTCTACTGGATCCATTCAGCTTCCGTCAAGATAGCTTGAGATAGTATACGTAAGGAAGGAATTTCCACTTCAACCGGTAGAACAGCCTCCATTCCATATACAAGAGAATACGGGGTTGCCCCCGTAGATGTCCGGATCGAGGTCCGATACGCCATAAGTGCAAATGGCAACCTCTCATGCCAATCGCGATAATTTTCAGCCGTCTTTGCTAAGATTTTCTTAATGTTCTTATTGGCGGCTTCTCTTGCTCCATTCATCCGAGGACGATATGGGGAAGAGTTCGGATGCTTGATCTTGAATTCCTTGAACAATTCGTCCATTAGCTTGTTGTTCAAGTTTGAGCCATTGTCGGTGATTATGGCTTTAGGTGAACCATATCGAGCGATGATATCTCGACGGATAAATTTCACGATATTTCGTGCTGTGACCGCTAAATAAGATGCGGCTTCGATCCATTTAGAGAAATAGTCAATTGCTACCAAGATGAATCGATGCCCATTGGATGCTTTAGGATTGATAGGTCCGATAACATCAATGCCCCACATCAAAAACGGCCATGGTTCGGATAATCGATGCAACTCGTTCGGAGGGACATTAATCTTGTCACCATGAATCTGACATTTGTGATAACTCCGGACATGTTAAACCGGGTTGGAAGTCCCATCATACTTCTCGAAGTCGGGCATCTTGAACTTCTCTGGCACTGTGACCTTTGAAAAGATAGATAGGTCAATCTGGGGTATGTTGTGAGTCCCCTCAACCTCTCGGATCCTCTGTTCCATTTGGGCCAACAGCTTGGCCGCATCACCATTCAATCCGGGGGTCACGGGGCTGGCTTGAGGGATTGGGACTACGGGTGGCGTGCTCGAGTTCATGCCTGTGATGATCACATCTTCTAGCATCATTACTCGATAGGGAGTAGCTTCCGGGGCTTTACCGGAGTTATCCGCAGGAGGAATTCGAGTAGGAATGATTAGCGGCGGGCTGGAGGTGGATGATTGCAGTTTGGTGGTGAATGCGGCCATCATTTCCTCCATCTTTCGGGACATCATCCCTTCAAAGCGCTAAGTCAAGGAGCCAAGTTTCTCGTCTAGGGCAGCACTAACGGCGGCGTTAATGTCGGCCATCCTCTTTGCGACCGATCGAGTAATATGTGGAGGATCCGTGATAAATTACCTGTACGCAGTAACAAACCCAAAATGAGTACAGGAAGCAAGAATAGCGAGCCGGCCCATGGCATCCCTCTAGACTCAAACGAACAAAGTGATTATGACCAAAGGATTGAAACATGTAATTTTCAGTTTGAACGCTTTTACGAAAAAATTCGTATTAATTCGTACGTTGATCAAAACATGTCCAAATTTTACGAGCTTGTAGTTGAGAAGATGATGAACAACTTTTATGTTGGCCAATCGGACTAGAAATGCGCGGATCAAATCAGTTTAATGTGTCTTTCCAAAAAAATCATGTTCAGAAAACTGTTATAACCGCATGTTGTTGAAAAAACGAAGGGCCATCTTAAATTATGAATTTAATTCTGAAATTTTGTAAGATATTATTTGAAATATAGGTCTACAACTTTCATGTTTGGTACTTACTCAAAGCTCGATCGTAGAATTTAGTAAAAATCGCACAACAGGAATAAGCCAAATCGGAATTGAGGACAAGCGATGAAATTGTAAAAGCTGCGGAAGCAAAGTGCAAAATTGGAAATAAGACAATGAAACTTCTAAACAATCAACCTAAACCATGGACCGGCCCAAAATAAAAATGAGATAACAGGGTACAAGAGACAAGAAATTACCTCTCATACGAAGAAAATGCCAATCACAAAGACATGCGCATGAATTGTGTGTTTAAATCTTATTCTATCTATCCAAAAGGCTTTTGCAAAGTGAAATGATGAACGAAACGACATGTCGCAACCTCGCGCACAGTCATCATGACTAGTCGCAACCTCGCGTACAATAGTCATGACTAGTCGGGTCCAATCACTTCGGCTTGGTTCGGTCGACAAGGGCAATTCTCATGCATCGTAGCCTCACGTGTATGAGAACGACCCTTGAGCCATTTTTTGGAAAAATTTTCGGGATCCAGATGGGATAACCTTTAGCGAAACCTTACCACCAAGGTTAAAGAACCATCTAAATACCAGCTTAAAACTATTAGTGTGACCCATGTCCGGTCACGGGTTGTGTGTAGTGTAGTGCAAATACGATAAATCATGCACAACAATTAAAGGCAAACACCGCTTCAATGATTCAAAAGTTAAATCACAATTTCAATTCACCAAGCTCGCAAAACAAAGGGTTAGCCGATCACTCCTCCCCTTATAACTCCCAATCTGCAAAAACATTTAACACCTAAGAATGAGAATTCAACCAAAGTTTACCAAATCAAGTGATTTCTTTTTCATGAAATTATCTGGCCTAAGTCCTCTTCAAATCCCCGGTGGAGTCGCCAAGCTGTCGCGACCTAGAAAAATAAACGGGTTAATTTTCGGGCTAATGGATTATCAGGTTAATTAATTAACTAACCTAACTCGGACTCTCCCAAGTCCATACCAAATCGCAACTTAAGGTTCAAATAATTAACATGCAACGTGTTTTGAATTTGGAGTCGCCACTAATCATTTTCGGTAGGTTGATTAGAAACCTAAATAAAATAGCGGGAGAAAACTATCTTATTTCCGCGAACCGGAGATTTTGAATTCGGGGATTTGGTTACGTCAGATTTCTCTAACGCCCTTTCGGTACCATTTTCATGAAAAATATTTGATTTGGCAATTTTGATGGATTTTACTTGAAATTCAAAGATGCATTTTTTTTGTTTTTTCTTCTTTTTTATGGGGATGTAAAACATTGAACTTTGTACGATATACACCATGGGTGATTTAGAAAGAAAGAAAACGCAGCCGATCACGAGTATTTATAAAAATAAATTAACATGTAATAATGCTAAAATTTGGAACACGTGACATGTCTAAAATAAACAAACAAATGTTCAAACCAAACGATTACATTTTTGTAGATCGAGATGGAAAGGATTACCTTCTATTACACAAAATCTTACTCACATACACGTTATAGTTCCCTTTAAGATCTCGGAGCTGGAAGAACGCGGCTGTCTTCGAAAATGGCAAGCAATGGCGTTGTTGGGTGGCGAGAGGCGAAATATGTGTCGGGACTCGTCGAAGATGATGCTCGACTAAAACTCTTTTCTTCACTCTCGAATTTTCTCTTCTAATTTTTCTCAAGAACTCTCTTTTTCCTCTCTAAAAATTCCTCTCAAAAACTCTCTCAAAACTCTCTCAATTCTCTTCCACTCTCCCCCCTCCTAATTTTCTCTCTAAAACTCCTCTCAAGAGCTCTCTAAATGCTCTATCACAAAAATTCTCCTCCTCAATTCTCAAGAACTCTCCCTCTTTTATAGCCAAATTTCTCCACCCTTCATTCTTCATCTTCATTTCTTCACCTTCCATTTTCATCTTCCCTTCTTCATCTTCATTTCTTCACCTTCCATTTTCATCTTCCCTTCTTCATCTTCATTTCTTCACCTTCCATTTTCATCTTCCCTTTATCACCTTCCCTTCATCATCTTCCATTCTTCATCTTCTTTTGGTATTTGCACTAGAGTCCATGAAGTTCCAAGTATTTGCAATGCAGTCCCCGAAATTTTAAGTATTTGCAATACAGTCCCCGAAGTTTCAAATCTTCTCGGTGTATTTTTCCATCCCGTGCCTGGTCTAGACGCATGCTAAATTAAGTGTTCTGCTTGCCCAATTATATGCCAATGCAATGTACGCTAAAAATAAATATGTGAGATGATTTTTATTTAGAACTAAAATTAGCTCTAATTTTTATGCAAAAAATAGATTAGTCAAAATTTAGGCGTCAACAATAATAAAGCCTATTTTTCCTCTAACTTTCTTCAATTCTCCTTTCATGATTGTCCATTCTTCGTTTTGGATCGATGCCTCTCCAGAATTGACCACGTCTAGATTTTTAGGTGAATAGATCCTGCATTCCTCAATATAATCTTCAACCCATTGCAAAAACCCGCGACAATTATATGTCCGAACAAAAAATAACTAGGGTAATCAATATCAAGTATTACATATGTCACTACATGCAGAACATAGTAAATCAATACACTTACATTACAAGTCGAGGCATAATATAATCTTCCTCGATTAATCGGATTCTTTTGCACTTTTTTAACCATGCATAATTTCCCTTGTGGACATGGACATATCTTCGATGGAAAGTCAATCGACCAATTTGAAGATCCTCATGATGTCATACTGAAACAATAATATCATATAATCAAATTTAGATTAGATAATCAAGCACAACATTCTAATTAGAAGCATAATTAGTGGAGAATATAAGAACATGTATTCTTCAAAAGGAGAAAGACCCAACTCTTACCAAACAGTTGCAAAAGAAACACTATGTAAAATATACAAATAGCCTTGTGGCTCTGACAATAAGCTTAATAGGAATGGGCATGGTTTTACTATATTTAATTGGAGAATGCTAATTTTACAAAGAATCAGCTGATTACAAGCTTTCCACCAAGTTAACCAAAACTAACATGCATTTTCTTACGGTCAATACTCTTTTACAAATTTTTAGACATCTAATATTATCTCAATTACCCAAATCCCATTATTGACATACTAATGATCCGATTGATCCATGCAATGGGAGTGTAACATATTATGGTTAGCAATGCTATATAGAAACTAGCTTAAGCTTAAAGTTTATCTACCTCTTGTAGACTAGTGACCATACATGAATTCAGAGTTAGCAATGGTTTCTCCTTCTAGTATTCGCAACAAATGCACGATTACCGAATGTCCTTTAAAAGGGAAAAATTTACTCACTTTCACTATTGTGCTCGAACTAGAAGCAGCCAATTGCTCCAGAAGATCCGATTGCGTACAAGCAGAAGAGAGTGATCCTTGAGAAGGAAAACAATTACAAGAGAGCAGTTACAAGATGTAAGTAGGCAATAGATTATATTCTAATCTCCATAGTTCAAACCATCCAAATAAAATGACCCATTTCAAAGGACTAATGATGCACAAATTCTGCTGTGGAATTCTAAAAATGTCAGTCTCTAAAGACTTCAAATTTGTTCCACCATAGGAAACAAAAATTCATATTTGGCTAATTGGATATACTGAAATCATACTTTCAATTTTCTCAAGAAAACGCCCTCCGAAAACTTGCAACGGAGACCGTATCAAATTATTCCCATGCAGCAGATACAAATAATGGTACAGTTGACAACGAACAAAATGGCCATTGCCATTTAAAGGAATCGAGGCCCCCAAACGAAGGTCAAGAGAACTACCACGGGAAGAAGCAGAAGGGTCCTCTTCCGCAACCTCGCTGCATCTCGGTCTGCGCGAGTGCTTTGAAAGAGGAAGAAGCGATCGAGCTCGAGGACGGTAGGGTGGAAGGCGACAGCTTGAAGAGAGGTAAGAAGAAGCGGGAGGGTCCTCTTCCGTAACCTCGCCGCCTTTCGGTCTGCGTGAGCGCTTTGAAAGAGGAAGAGACCGAGCTTGGGGATGGTGGGATTGAAGTCCAAAGTCTCTGTTTCGGGTTCGGATATGTCTCGAAGGAGAAAGGGATTTGAAAAGAGGAGAGAGAGAGATGGGGGGAGAGTAGGATGGCATTTAATTTTTTGAGTGTTGCATTGGATTTTGCAGAGCAACAGAGGCACCGCAAAGGAGAGAGGTAAATCTGGGTAGGCTAAATTTTCCTTTTTCGATTCTCTCTCCTCGTTGCCACCTGTCGCATTTTCATTGGTCCATGTTTGCTCTTTTGTGCCACATGTGCAGTTGATGTAGAACTCAACAACTACTGAATGTTTTCTCTTTCTTGAAACACTCTTGAGCTTAAAAATGAACAAAAGTGAGAGACCTTTAAGGAGTATGATATCTCGTTTACGCCACTCTATCTTTCTTATTAACAAAATTTATGTATTATGACTAATACAAAAATAACAACGAAATTAAAATTGAGAAAAAGAAACGAGCACAAAAATTTTCATAAACATCTTTGTGGGAATAAAAGGAGATGCTCATAATTAAAAACTCGAGCCTCTGTTTCTTAACTTAATAACTTAAGAAAGAACAATATATATACTACTGCTTCCAAAGCCCAACATTAGCCTAAACCCGTAAGGAATTAAAGACATACTCAACAAATCTCCACATTGGCTTGAATTCCTCAAATGGATATAAATAATAAACTAGCTTATCCTCCCACCAAAGTAAACTTAGTTGCAGGAAACATTAACCAAATCCAAGCAATGCTTTAATTTAGCAGTAGACAAGGATTTCGTCAACGTATCATTTGGATTGTTTTCTGTACCAATGTGACGTCCTATAATGATCCCCTACTAATTTATCATTATTAACTCATGCACCCACTATTTTCGTGATGGAAAACTCCCCGCAACTTTAGCGTGCGGATAAGGAGCAACCAAAACATCGGGTAATAAATTTTTCATTCGAGTCGGACAATCCTTTTTATTTGCTATATTGCATTAACTATGCATATATCATATAATTTTCCCTATACATTTACATCAAATCAAGTTTGTGGAGAAAAGAAAGGGGTCGGCTTGCAACCACTCCTGTTCAAACCTATTATTAGATTACTTAGGCTGGAACTCCATGGTAGCTCAATCATGAGCATGCGATCGTCCTTCTTGGAAATTCGGGGGTCCATCGGGATAGGTTTGACTTTTTTGCCATTGTAATTCGGAAACCAAGCCACGAACTGCACTGGGACTCACTCTATCCTACCAACATTAAGTCATACAATAGATTTTATTCTAGTAAATACAACAATAGAACCAATCCACTCAAGGTTCCTTTCTTGAATGTTCACTCTTTTAACCATGCCGATGTGCAGGATTGAATAAGCCATGTTAGTTCCCTGAAAAATGAATGGATGAGCACACATCCCAATAGGAAAAAACTTTAGTTTCAAGATAAAATAGAAATTATAACACCTAATGTTGTGAACCACAAAACTATCCTGTGATTCATTACTCAAATTCATCAAGTACAACATTAGTCATAATGTCAATCATAAACTTATGAATGCAACATACTTTTCTTTTCCACTTTTGGATTCTTATTTCCTGAATCTTTCATCATTCATAACAACTTTGTACGACGTTGGTCACACTATCAATCATAAACTTAATAAATGCAAAAAAGATTTTTTCTTTTCACTTTTGGGCATCCTTTTCTCGAGCATCTCATCGAGACTTCCGATATAGGGTAACATCATCAATGCACGTGTACGGCGGCATATTCATTTCATATCATTATTTGGTAAATGACGTTTATGCCATCTCCTCAAGTAAAATTTTTAGCAAATGACGATACATCCGTTGTCGCAAGTAACGGTCGGAGGAAGAAATACGTCGCTATCCCCGAACCCCTACACTATTGCTTTTCTCGCTAATGGTGGCAATCACCATCTTTTAATGACAATCACATACTTGCATATGCATGACTCCTTCATTATCTTTGATTATGATTATCATACCATTCACACGTTCTAAGAAATTTTATATACCGCATGTAATAAACACTTAAACACACGAGAATGACTTGTTTTCTCAATCTATATTTAGCAAGTTTATACACACGTTCCGGCAGATATTTCATTTCATTTATAAAGAATAACTATGCATCCACTTCAACAAGCATTGAATTAAAATCCCTATTTCAAAACTAGCAATCCCCTACCTTTTTGACGTAGAATTACCCACAAACACATGAGAGACGAGTGATATCGTAACTTGAAAAATAAGGATACGTGAAGGAGGCGAGAGAGAGAGAGAGAGAGAGAGAGAGAGAGAGAGAGAGAGATGGGGAAATAGGCGTGAAAGAGAGAGGAAGAGGGAAAAGAAAGAGAGAATTGATGGATTATGGGAATTGAAGAGACATTACCCCAATTTATAGTAGTTTTCCAATTTCTTCCCCACGTTTCTTCATTAATGAACTTGCTCATTAAGTTCTTACTATCCATGTGAATGAATTTATGAATCTTGACATTTTCTAACTTCTTTCCCAAGTTTCTTCATTAATGCACTTGCTCGTTAAGTTCTTACTATCCATGTGAATGCATTTATGAATCTTAAATTTTTCTAACTTCTTCCCGAAGTTTCATAAATGAACTTCCTCGTTAAGTTTTTTTTCTACCCATGTGAATGCATTTATGGTTTCTTGACTTTAGTATTGAAAGTAACATTGATCTTATACTTATCTAATTGACTTTGTATTGACTTAAACATTGACTTACCAATTGACTTATGCATTGACTTACCATTGTCTCATGCATTGACTTATCATTAACTTACTTTCTACTTACAACCTTTGACTTTGGAGTATCGAGGCGAAGATGAGGCCTCGGCAGCATGATCGGACGGTCGTTGCTGACCAAGTAGACAGTCGTGGGTGGTTCGGGCCGAATAGCCCGCCACCACACTAGCTAGGCTAGGCATCGTTGTTTCCAGATTCGGTTGCCAGTTGACATCTCTTCTAATTCGTCGATGCGAGAAGCAAATTGGCGAAATCCTATGGGGTCACTCTTCAACCGGATAACCAGCACCGACTTTTTTTACATTGTGTTCATTCAATTAATTTCAAATAAGTCGTATCTTGGTCAGACCAATAACTTCGAAGAGATGGCCAAGTGGTTGATGGCTTCGATCTTGAAAACCACATCATGCCTAAATCTAACTAGGGTTTGCGGTAGTGGAGGAACTGGATCGAAAAAAAGAGGGATTCTAGTTGTAAGATATCTATTTTTTTTCAAAAAAAAAAAAAAACAAAAGATCTTGGAGATTGTGTAATGCGGATTCCAAATCCTTTATTTTTCATTTCAACCCAATCGCTCTTTTTAGACCATCTTGTTACGTTTACTTAATTTTAATGGTTAGTTAATAATCTATTAGATATTCGATTTATTAACCGCTACAATTGTGGATGTCACAACCAATCTTCAAGACCTTAATATAGCCATCAGCAAGAATGTCTCTAATATAATGATACCGCACATAAATGTGTTTTGTACTCTCATAATACATCTGATCTTTGGTAAGATATATGGCACTCTGGCTATCACAATGGATAATAGTCATACCATAATCCACACTAAGCTCTCCAAATAAGCATCTTCACCATATGGGCTCTTTAAGCGCATCTGTAATAGCCACGTACTTTGCCTCTGTAGTAGACAAAGCAACAATATGCTGCAAAGAAGCTTTCCAACCGATCGCACAACCTCCACTGGTAAAGATATACTCGGTCAAAGACCTCCCCTTATCAAGGTTCTTGGCACAATCAAAATCAGTATATCCGATAAGAGTTCCACAAGTTTTCCTAAACTCTAAACCATAATATGAAGTATCCTTCAAATATCTCAAAATCCACTTCACAAGTTGCCAATGAATTTTGCATGGGCATGATAAATATTTATTACCATGCTAGCAACATGTGAAATATCGCGTTGGGTGCAGACCATAGCATTTATAAGGCTACCAATTGCACTAGAGTATGGAACATGAGACATATATTTTATCTCCTTATCTGTTTGTGGACGTAAACTAGCTACTAATCTAAAGTGAACAGCAAGAGGAGCATCGACCGGTTTGGCATCTTTCATGCCAAAATGATCTAACACTTCCTCAATGTAGCTTTTCTATGAAAGATACAGTTTTCTCTTTTTTCGATCTCACTGAATTTCCATGCCCAAGATTTTTTTCGCTGCACGTAAACCCTTCATTTCAAATTCAACGCTCACCGTGTCTTCAAATTCTGTATATCAGATTTATCTTTTGTTGCAATCAATATATCATCAACATATAATAGAAGTAAATATAAGAGCTATTAGAATGTTTGCACACATATACATAATTGTAATATTTGCTTCTATAATAGCCAAGTTGCACCATAAACAAATCAAACCTTTTATACCACTGTCTGGGTAATTGCTTTAAGCCATATATAGAATTTTTTCAATAAACAAACATGATCTTCCTTACCTTTAAACTGAAAACACTTTGGTTGACTCGTATAAATTTCTCTTCAAGTTTACCATGCCAGAAAGTTATTTTCACATCGAGTTGTTCCAACTTTAAATCATGCATAGCAACTAGCGTAAGAAAAACCCGAATGAAGCTGTGTTTAATGACAGGTGAAAACACATCATTAAAATCAACTCCCTCAATCCGACTATAGCCCATAGCAACTAAACGAGCTTTAAATCGGATGTCTTTAACTCCATGAATGCCTTCCTTTTCTTTGAAGACCCACTGGCAGCCCACAAGTTTTTTTCTTTTGGTGGCTTGACAAGCTCCCAAGTTTGATTCATTTCAAGAGATTCCATCTCTTCACTCATAGCAACTAACCACTTTGCTGAATCTTTTGAAGAAATAGATTTCTTTTCAGTTTTAGGCTTACTATATTCTATTGGCTCTGTAGCTAAAATAGCATAAGCAACATCTAAGTACCCATACTTTTGTGGAGGATTTAATGTCCTTATCAATCTATCTTGGGCAATAGAATAATGCTTATCTTCTGGTTCTTCAATCTTAATATTATCGGTAGACAACTGAAGTGGTTGCGAAGAAGTTACTTCAAGCTCCACCTTTTCCGCTGCACTTTTCGTGGTCCGCCCATGTAGGCTACCACACCCCTTATAACATTAGATAACTGCTAAAGGCAGTTACTCATATTTTGAACGTGAATAAGAATCACGTTTCTTCATTCTGTTGGGTAGAGTTGCTTCGGACGCTCAATGAACAAGAGAAGAAGAAAACGTCAATAAATCTCTCTCGATTGTCAAACGGACGAAGGACTCTCCCGAGCCTGCATTGTGTGCATTTAATCTGTGAAAACCCGAGGTGCGTTCGTTTTGTGATGCATTCCTCTGATCGGTGATTCAAGATTGATTCTAGGGCTTGTTAATTCAGTGTAATCCGCTGCGTATGTTTATGGGATCCATTCACTTCAGAAAGTCTGCAAAACAAACTTATTCCAAGTAGAACTTCAATGCTACTTGATCATTGTCAAGCTCTTGGGACAGAAAAAATAATAAGGGAAACTTCTTGTTTGAAAGTCTCAACAGAAAAGCAAGTCTGCAACCCTTATATTGGGAGAAGTACTACGTGGATTTGGTCTATCAAGACCAAACCTGAAATGAAGCGCGAGGGAGTTGGCAAATGAAATCAACTATAGCAAACTAATAAAGTGCACTACTCTTGAGTAAAAGTAGGAGACTGCTCGAATATGACTAGGTAGAGCAAGAAGTGGACCGAACGAGATGAAATTGCGATCTTCAATACTTCTTGTGGTTGTTGTAGGTCAGCCTGTGGCCATCACCATTGCTCCCGTTCCCGCTGCTCTCGCCGAACCTGATGTTCCGAAACCTCTCTTCAAGCTGATGCTCCAAATACCCGCTCCTGTCACCAATCCTGACAGTGGAGCTCCGCTTGTGCTCATCCTTGAAACCAACTCTCCCTGTCGATCTCTCCTTGAATATGTCGCCGCTGGAAAAGGTATGCTTTGTGTTTCTAAGTTCGCAGCTGCCTGTTTGCTTATCCTGATGCCTGACCCTTGAACTCCACTGATAGCCAGTAACCAAGCGTCCTCCTCCATCTTCCTGGTTGTTCGCAATGCCTCTAGTCATTGTTTGCTGTGGATAATGAGCTGCACCATCGCCAACGTGATGACTTTCTTGCTCGCCATCCGATTCCTCCAACTCTGCCCCTGCCAATGTGTTAACAAAGCTATACATGTGTTAGTGGTAACACAGAAGATGACTTCAAAAGACAGACATATAGCAACCAAACTTCAGTGCTTCTCCTAATGACAGGGGTTAGTATTCATCAGGAACTTGCCTTGATATTCATCGTCAGATGTCCTGTCGTCGTTGTCAGCCCCCTCTTCGTAGTAATAATCATCGCTGTCTGTCCCTTCATAATATCCTTCATAACGTATCTCATCATCATCATCATCCCGCTCTTCATAGTAAGAATGTTCACTGTCTGTCCCTTCGTAAGATCCAATAACATTGTCTAGGTCCTCCAAGTGATCAAAGGAAATCTCGTCGTCGTCTTGCTCTCCGTAGCAATGTTCACCATTGACATTGTCATAATCAGCAAAATCATTCCAATCGCAGTGATTGTCAGAATAGGACTTGCCATCATCTTGCTCACTGCCACAACCGCCATCTGAATTGTAATCACGGTCATCGTGATCCAAGTGATCAAAGGGCACTTTGCCATTGTCCTGCTCTCCGTAGCAATGTTCACCATCGACATCGTCATTATCAGTGAAATCATTCCAATCCCAGTGATTGTCAGAATGGTAATCGCCGTCATCTTGCTCACTGCCCCAACCACCATCTGAGTAGTAATCCCAGTCCTCGCTCGAACCATATCCAGCCATCAGTGATGCTGTTGAAAACATGGTTGTTCAAGGAGAAAACTAGGCGTGAATGGCCAACTAGTGAAACATAATTATTCAAGAAGAAAGCGAGGCATGAATGCCCAACTAGTGAGACCTGTAGTTTAAAGTACAATAATACATGAAAATTAATTGATGTTAAGGAGGAAAAGGTTCACAATTTTCCTACACTATACCTGCACTCAACATACCCGAAGCAAATTACTAAGAATGACTCTCTTCCGCTCAGACGGAATGCATCACTTACCCTTACAAGTATCACAAAGCAGGACAACAATGATGAGCATATTATGTCCTCACAACAAAGGAGAATCAAGTAGGTCGAGAGATCATGACAAAATGATTTAATCTGAGCTTACACAAAATAGTTTAACTCGGACCTAACATTTCTCCCAGAGCGCATAAAAGCATTTATTTCGCAGGTGTATTGAGTTATATTGCACGAACATATTATTCACTGATTCAAAGAAGGTAGCCATCCTCCAACTAAATCAAGAAGCTCCACGTCCATGATCACATGGCAAAGCAAAACCTTTTTTGAAATGAATTCCAGCATTTGCAAGCACTGCTTCGCATCACATCACTCATAACCCGACAACTAAGGCAATATGATCACGAAAACATTCAACGAATAAATTCCTTGTATCCATGGTCACACCAAGAAGATCTTGTACTTCGAGTATTAACCATCCATCCTACAAGTGCAAACACGCATGCTGGTACCCAACGCAACTAAAACGAGAAAAAACAAAGAAAGGAAAGGAAATAAAATACTGAAATTCATTAACATATTTGAGCCCGAATTTAGTATAGCTCCACAAGCTTATAGACCGTGAATTGGAAGAAATCTTGAGTTATAGCACATTTCAATTCATTAATTCAGGGAATGTATTCACCCCTTCACCTGAAGTAAAAGGCTCTTAAAGTTTACACTCACGTGGCACGGACCATTTAAACATTATTTACAATATTAAATGAAGAAAGTATCTAAAGTTATCGCTACACCGGCTCCTTCACAGTTTTTGTTACACAAAACCAAAAGGTGAGAGCAACAGTTCCTTCTACAAAAGGATCAGACCAAGGGAGGCAAATACACCAACTTAGGAACCAGGGAAAATTAAGGGATTAAAGTGGTTTCCCATTACGAAAGAAATTACAGTAGCATAGTATTATCAGACATGGAGATTGCGCTTTCGAAGGCAAAGAAATGCGACTTTTGATTCGATTCGACCAACATTAACCTCCTAATTCTTCATCGAAATTTCGATTTCTCTACGAACCAAAACTTCAATTTCTAACACAAAGAATACTCTGCTAAATCATCTCCTCATAGCAAAGAAGACTTCACAAACTCCAGCATTAACAAGTTCTTCCAACAAGCAAGCATGCCACGTACCCGCAAACCAGATGAATAACTCTTCCCGGTCGATGAACAGAAAACTATGCCTAAGTAAGTCTAATGAGCGATATGGAAATTGCTGGGAAGAAGTTCCGTGAATTCAGACGTAACCAAGCACAATGAACGCGCAAGTCAACCTACGAACCGAACGGGACACTACGTGGTTGTTCGTCAACTGGGTAATGTGACCTGCTTCGTTACCTGATTCTCCAGAAATCGACCGGCCAGGGAAGAAGGAAGTGTTTGGAATTTAGGGTTTTGAGAGAAGTCGAGAACACTGAGATTGATCGCAAATTAGGGAATGACCATGGCTTCAGAAACGCTTGTTCATGTGGAGGGAAGATGAAGAGTCACCTTTTTTTTTTCTTTTTGGTCAGGGAAGAGTCACTTGAACAGAATAGAAAAAGGAGAATGTTCTGAGAGAGGCTCCATGGCAGGCGTAATTCCCCAAAAAATCCGCAATTTCAAAACTAATCTCAATTTTATCCTACATTATTTTTCTCAAAAAATAAACTTTCACTCTTATCTCAAATCTGTCACCTATCTAAAAATTATCACTATTTTTTTCAAAATTATCAACAACAAAATAGTTAGATATTTTTTTATCAAAACCCCGCATTTTCATCAATATCCGCACCTCCGTATAAAACATTAGCATCTTCATTGATTTTCTCACTCTTAGGAAATCAATGGCGAATTTGGCCACGTAGCTAGATTTGAGATATTTTTCTAAAAAAAATTAGGATAAAATTGAGATTGGCTAAAGTTATACATTTTTTTTAAAAGAAATTAGCTCCTCGTAACATCTAACTTTTGATTTAACATTTTTTTCTATCACTTTGGATTCACGCTAAGCTAGATATTATTCACATATCTATCGGTATTTTCTGTATTTTTACCTCAAAAGTGTCATTTGTCTCACTTTTGTGTTCCCATTTAACTCTTAGAAACTTATGATTCTATCAGTAAAGCGAAGAGGGAAAATGTAAAATTGAACGGAGAAAAAGGACAAAAAGGTAAAACAAAAAAGCTAACTATCCTTTTTTCTATTAAGAAAACGCACTTGATAAAATTTGTTGATTGTGCTTATACTACAATTATCAACCTCATTCTTACATTTGCTTTGTGAGAATTTTTTTAGAATGCTTCTTTTATTGCATTTTATAGTCTAAATTTTAAATGAATGTATGTTTTTTATTTTTTTGATAATCGAGGTGTCCGGGCCATCTTACGCACACCTCTACTATTCATCGAGGGAGACTAGCATAACAACTCACCATCATGACCCCCCACTTAAATCACATGTGTTCAGCTGGAGAATCGAACCTGGGACCGGTGTGCCTAACCACACAATCCCAAATGTGCCATAACCAACTGACCCTCCCATGGGTGGGTTAAAATGAATGAATGTATGTTTGTTGCTATTTATTGAAAAAAAAAAAACAGCAAAAAGTTCATTTTATGATTTATTTCTAGCTTAGGATTTCTATAGTGCTACAAAACAAAATAATGTCAAGTTTTTCATTTCTCTGTGCAATAAAATTGTGGACTTTATTGTTAACATATAATGTTGAATAATTAATAGAAATTAATGAGGGTGCGCAAAAAAACCAGTATAAATAAAACCAAGATTTTAATTTCGCATCCATCATGAAAAGTCCAACGTAGCCTACATATACGCTATTTCGATCAGAAAAAATAAAACTATAATAAGACATTGGATAATGGAGGGGAATAGTTTCCGCTTTAATTCAACTTCGTCGATGTTTAAACATATTATTAACACATTTAATCTGAAATTAAGCCAAAAAACAAAAACGCATATTATTTACTAGGATCGTCGTGCTCCATCTTGTTTCGTCAAATAACAAACCCCCAATATTTTAGTAACAGCGGCACCACTCTGTATATACATAATTTAAGGCTTTGTTTATCTCGCAAAAAAAATTAATAATTTAAAACATCTTTTTCAAAAAATGATGGTCTATATCTCTTATCGTTCAAGTAAAATTTTAGATAAAAATTATTATGGATTCAAGGGAAAAAAACGATCATTTTAAAAAAAAATTCAAATTGTTTATTTTCTGAAAAAAAAAAAACCCGTAGTAAGATTTCAATGCTAATTAATCATCGTCGAGCTCTTGGCATAGAATAGAAAAAAGAACTTAAATATCATCATTCACTCTGAAAAAGGCGAAGTAATCACAAAAGAGTTGGTAAACTTCCAAATCTATTATCTGCTGCTGTTCATGAAGCCTTCACATAGCTTGTTTGAAATTCTCAACAACAAAGCAAGTCTAGCGAACCCTAAAATGGAGAAAATACAACGTAGACCGACAAAAAATGCACGTAAGCGGGAGACTGCTCGAATATCGGTAAGTAAAGCGAGAAGCGGACCCAAGGAGATGGAATTGCGAATGTCAATACTTGCTGTAGTTGTTGCAAGTCAGCCTCTGGCCGTTGCCAGTGCTGCCGCTCCAGCTGCTCTTGCCGAACCTGACGTTTCGAAACCTCTCTTCAATCTGATGCTCCCAATACTCGCTCCTGTCCATGATACTGATGATGTCGCTGCGCCTATGCTCGTCCTTGAAGCCAATTCGCCCTGTCGATCTCTCCTTGAACGTGTCGCCGCTGAAGAAGGTAAGTTTGGTGTTTCTAAGTTCGTACTGGCCTGTCTGCTTATCCTGGTGCCTGATCCTGGAATTCCATTCATAGCTAGGAACCGAGCGTCCTCCTCCATCATCCTGACTGTTCGCAATGCCTCTAGTCATTGTTTGCTTTGGATAATGAGTAGCCCCATAGCCACCAACATGAACTTCAGGTTCGTCATCTAATTCCTCTGGTTCCGCCCCTGCCAATAAGAATGCTAAAGATTTGTAAGTAGTAACACAGAAGACGACTTCAAGCAGACAACTAGACACATAGCAACCAGAACTCCAGTGCTTCTCGCGATGACAATGGTTAATATTCATCCGGATCTTGCGTTGATATTCATCATCATATGTCTTGCCAGGGCTATCGCCACTCTGCTCTTAATAGCGATAATCATTCCTGTCTGTCCCTTCGTAATATCCTTCATAAGATCTCTCGTTATTGTCATCCCTCTCTTCGTAGTAAGAATTTTCACCGCCAATCCCTTCGTAAGATCCACCAACATTATCCAGATCCTCCTCCAAGTGATCATAGGGTATCTCGTCACCATCCTGCTCTTCGTAGCAATGTTCACCACCGGCATTGTCATAGCCATCGCAATCTTGCTGCACAACGTGATTGTCAGAATAGTAATTGCCGGCATCTTGCTCGTTGTCACTGCAACCACCATCTGAATAGCAATAACCGTCATCCTGATCCTCCCAGTCCTCGATGGAACAATATCCAGCTATCAATGATGCTGTACAAAACGTACTTGTTCATGGAAAAAGCTAGGCATGAACACTCTATAGAGCTTAAGGAGAAGAATCACAATTTTCCTACGCTGAACCTGCACTCAACTTACCCGATACAAATTACACGGGGCTCTTCTACTTGACGAGAAGGCATCAATTACCCTAACAAGTACCAGAAACCAGGACAACAACGATAGGGAAATTATGTCGTCAAATTGTTCATCCGAAGAAGAACAAAGCATGCCAAGACACCATGACAAAATGATTTAATATGAGCCTACACGGATAGTTAAACCCGGGTTTAATATTTCTCCTCATGCACATAAAACCGTTTATCCCGGAGCTAATTTTCGAGTTATATTGCATGAAATCACTGATCTAGAAGAAGGTAGGAATCCTCCAACTAAAGCACGGTGCTCCCGCATCTACAATGAACATGTCGAAGCAAAAAGTTATCTAGAAATGCAGTCCAGCATTTGCATTGCAGGAAGAGTTCAATTGGCTCGGGATCGAGACATGAAGCATTGCTTCCCATGGCATCTCTCACAAAAAAAAAAAAAAACAAAGGCATTATCATCAGGAAAATATTTGATCAACAAATTCCTTCTAGATATGGTCACACCATGAAGATCTTATTCTACGAGTATTAACCATTCATCTTACAAAGTACAAACAAGCATGCTCATATTCAACCCGACAATTAAGGAGAGAGAGAGAAAACCGAAATTTGACAATTCTCCGCAAACAACAGGAAGTCTAACAGGCGAAAACAGCCGAAACCAAGAATGCTCAATCAAAGTTGAACGACTGTTTATGAAACTGCGCACAACGAACGCAGCATTCAAATTCACAATGTATCACAGACCAAAAAAAAAAAAAAATCACAATGTATCCAAAAAAAAAAAAAAAAAAAAAACAGATTAGGGTTGTGAGATTTCAACTAAGGGTCCGTTTGTTCGAAGAAAAACTGCTTCATTTCTAACTTTCCAGTGTTTGGATGACGAAAACTGATACACAAAAACATTTTCCATGACTCAAATGGGAATATTCAAGGAAACAAACATACCCTAAATGCTTTTGGAGTCTAAATGCAATGGGATCACGAAACTTGCTTCCCGAGTCTCGGAAGAAGAAGTCGAAAACTAAACTTGTTTCTAGGGGTGTGCAACCGGACCGGGTTTACCCGGAACCCGGATCGGCCCACCCAAAAAACAGGGTCGGGAATCAATTCTTGCTCAAACCGATCGGGGTTTCGATTCCAATTTTTGGGAACCGGTTGAAACCGGTCCGGTTCCCAGTTCTAAGTGAAGACCCACCCGGACCGGTTTTAGAACCGGTTTTTAGTTACTTAAAAAAAAAACCCTAATGTAGTGTCCAAATAACTATAATTTTGGTTTTATGCACATGGTGTTGGAATTTTTCTGGTGCTGGTTCATGCGCACTTAATGTGATGTCTTTTAGCATGTTATTTGGATCCTACAATTTCAATTCTTTTTTAATGGATACAACGAAAATTGAAGTGTGATAGAAAGACTTGCACTATGTTAATTCAGCGTTTTGGAGGATCATTGTTGCTTTTGGTGGATTGCAACTTTTATTTTTTATATCAAGGTTTGTTACTTTTGGTGGATCATACTATTATTTATTATTATTTTTTGGATTGTTGCTTTTGGTGTATTATAATTTTTGTTGCTCATTTCATCAATGCTCATATTATTTTGATGAAAAAAAAAAAAGTAAAACATGTTTTCGGGTAGACCTCGAAACCGGACCGAAAAATAAGGTCGGTTCCAAAACAGGTTCCAAGACAAACAGGGTCGGTTCTCGATTCCAAAAGCTGGGAACCGGTTATAACGAGGTCGGTTTCGGGGTCTAGGTGCGGACCCGGCCCACCCAGCCCATGCTCACCCTTACTTGTTTCTGCGAACCACCTCGCAAGAGAAGGAAGGGGGGGGGCTTAAGGTTTTATATAGAAGTCAAGAACAGTGAGGGGACGAGTAATTTTCTCATGTGGCCAAAGTCGCGCGCAACCATTCCTGCCTAAAGAAACGAAGCAAATCTTCGATAAGAAATTCCAAAGCAAAATTGAGGGGAAAATTATCCAAAAAAAAGTCCTGAATCTATTGCATAATTCAATCATGAACCTTTTAATTGTATCAATTGAATTCAAAACCTTCTCACATTTTGCCAATTGAGTCTGTCCTACCAATTTTGACCGAAAAGGTTAGACGTGGCAGTCCAATCGATCTTGGTCATCCCGTGTGCCATACCGACATTGGCGTGAATAACATTTTAAAGTTTTTCTCAATTTTTGTTCTATTTTTTTTTTTATGAAAGTCATTCCTTTTACTGTTTTCCTTTTTCTTTTTGCCGGTGGCCCGTCTCAGGCGGTATCCTGCCACTGGCAATGGCCGATGAGGGCTGGGTGAGAGCCGCCCTCGCCAACTTGCCAGCCACAAAAACCTTAATGATGGGACTTTAGAGAAACATGAATGGAAACATGAAAGGTTGCACGGCTTTCACCAGCTAAGTGTAGTCCACCATTTTGAAACGATAATGAGTTGTTCATAATTACCTGAATCGATAAAGATATTTAATCACGCAGTAAATGGACTTCTCCTAAGTTTACAAAAGATAGTTGCAACTATATAAGTTGGGAAATGCTTAGAAAAAGTAATTGGAGATCTAAAATTAGGTCTTGTTTGTTTGAATTGTGAACTATAGCTAACTTTTTATTAGTAGAAATTTATATTGTTTGTCCTCAAATTCCTATAGATTGTTAGCAAAATGTCGATTAACCAAGGTTAAAAATGGAACCTAGAGGGGTTACTTCTCCTTAAAATCGAAAACGCGAAACCCATGTTCTTATCGTATGTGGCTACCAAAACATCACACTTCTTCCGTGTAAGGAAACTAGTAAAAGAAGTTTCAAATAAGTAAAGAAAGAGATAAGTATGAATATCTGATCTATTTTAAGAGAAGTAGATTTAGCTTTTTTTTAAAACGGGAATATTCATTGCCAGAAATTTTAGGAATCGCCTTTGGTTATTTTTGTAACGTTCAATAAATTCCTGCTTTCCTTTGTTTGTTTAGACATTTGGAATGGAATGGGGGGAATCACAATTCCTTTCATTTTCTTGAAAGGACTACTTTTGAATAAAATCATATGACTAACAAAGGATTAATTATTATAACTTAACTACAATGTAAAATGTGAAATACAATCAACTATCTATTCTAAAATCATAGTTATAGAACATAATTATCTATTTTGAATAACAAATTGAACAACCGATGTTTTTAAAGTCATTTTGCAGAGGAATCTCAGAAGTTTTGTTTATTTTGTTATTTATTTTTTCGCTGTACCATAGAGTTCTATGTTTCCTCATACATGTGAGGCTAACCTTCGGATTTCCTATGGCTGCTTGCTACGGTCTTCAGGTCCCGCCTAGCCTCCCTTAGCGATGGCGGGACATACTAATCACTATTAATGGATCGGGATTTGAACCTACCTCCAGTCTCTTAAGTACGCGCCATCTGCTCTACCGTAGAGCTATTAGGGTGTCAACTCTAGTCCACGGAATGAACCTAACTACGTATATTAACTATCAAGGGATAGACCAAAATGTTCGAAACTACCAATTGGGGAACAAAATTAAGGACTGCCTAAGCTATGAAAATTCTTCCTTTTCAACAACTTGAATTAGACCATCTCCCATGAATAGAAGTGAAAGCTCCATAACAAGGCACAATAAAGCAGTAGGAACTAACCCTGGGATTAGATTTCCTCGTAGGTCAGCCACGGAAAAAACCTCTTTTGACGGTGATTTTTGAGTTCTAACTCTTCCTTTGAAGGCTTAAGGCAATGAAAAGAGAATGGGTAATTGACTTAGAGACGAGAGAAATACTTATTATAGAGGAAGAGGTGCTTGAACGACCTGTTCTCAGGCAATTTTTTTCTACTAAGCGTATTATCAGCCTAAGCCTAGATTGGGCAATTTCTAAAGAGGAGAAAGGGTCTAGCAAGACGATTCAATATCTTATCCGATTGCTTAAAGAACGGAGGTTGACATAACGGAATTAAGATTGGTATTGAGAAGGCCACTCTTTCCATTGATTATACGAGCTCTTCAGGAATATTATCAAATGAGTCTATTTACTTAATCTTCTCAAACAAAAGGAAATGACGATTCAAATGTGGCAAGCTGAAACACCCAATTCGAGGAACAAGCTCGAGATCCATGTTCAGGATCGGAATTTCAGAACCTTTGGCTCTATGATTGTATCGCCACGAACTTCAATAAAAAATGCGATGCCGAGCGATTGCAGAGAGCAGAGAAACACGCATATGATCCATCGCTCCAAAAGGCAAGAGTAATCGACAAGTGAGATCAAAAAACAAACGCCTCGGTTCTCCGTGTTCTTATTGGCTCGCATGGCTTGTTGTAAAGCCCCAACAAGGAAGTTCAGAAGTTTAGCAAACCAAAAGTGAAATGTGCGAGTTCACAAACGAAAGCAAATGTCAGACAGATGCCAGGTCTTGTTACTAACCCCTAGAAGCAGAAACTGACTCTTCAAACATCACTAGATAAAGCGGCAGATCAGATGAGGTCATTTATGATCCTCATTTCTTCTTGTTGGTCAGCCGGAGCTGCTGCTGCCGCCACTGCAGTTGCCGCTGCTTTTCTCAAACCTGATGGTCCGAAACCTCTCTTCCAGGCGATACTCAGAGTAGCCTCCCTTGTTGCCGACCGCGATGGAGGTGCTCTGCTTGTATTCATCCTTGAACCCGACTCTCCCCGTGGATCTCTCCTTGAATGTATCACCACTTGCGAAAGTATGCTTCACTGTCTCTCGCGCATAGTCCCCAGTTTGCTTATCCTGATGCCTGGTTCCTGAACTCCATTCATAGCTAGTCACGGGATGTCGCCCTCCATCAACTCCCGATTGCTTCCCAATGCTTCCAGTCATAGTTTGTTGTGGTCCGTCCTGCCCCGGATTCACAATCACGATTCCTGGCACCCCATTGCGCCCGGCTTGATGTCCTGGTCCATCATTCAATTCCTCGGACACCGCTCCTGTCACTATGAAAGCCAGAAATATGAACAACTACAGAAGAAAAACATCAATTCAAGCGGACACATAGCAAGCAAATATTCAGTGCTGCTCCTGACGACCACAGTGAACATAGATTTGCACTTGCCTCCATTTTTGTCGTAAGACCCCTCATCGATGTCATCGTCATCCTGCTCTCCATAGTTATCTTCCGTGCCGATCCCTTCATGGGACTCACCAACATTGTTACAATCGCCAAATACTTGCTGCTCCGAGGGATCATCTGAATAGTAGCCACCGTTGTCCTCCTCTCCCCAACCGCCATCCGAATAATAATCACCGTCATCTGAACTATATCCAGCCATCGATGATGTCTACAGGAAAAATAGTTGCTCAAGGAGAAAGCAGCCTGTAAATCCACAGCTATAGAATGCTATACATATTAGAGATAGTTAGGATATTTCCTTGGAATTTCCTTGATAGACATCATCTAGGATATTTTCCCATATTAGAGGTAATTAGGATATTTCATATATCTCTCCTGATTGATTATAACTCATATTATTTTTGACTTATTATCTTTATTATTATATCCGGAAATTACACCGTCCTCTTTTCCGCATTATTCTCATTTTTTTTAAACTTTGATTTCTCTGGGAGCCAAAACCCTCAGGTTCTACATAATATCCACTAAATCATCGCCTCATATCAAGAAGATTGCACGAACTCCAGCATTAACCAATTCATCCTGCAAACGAGCACGCCAGTACGTACCCACGGAACAAATAAACACCCCAATCCCCCCCCCACCCCAAAAAAAAAACACGAAGAAGAAAAGAAATGGTGAAACTTCTCTTCACAGTCCTTGAACAGAAAACTATGTCTGGTCAGTCCAAGGGCGAAATTGAAAATGCTGGAAGGCAACCTATAAACTGAATGCGATGAACCCACAAGACAACCTAGAAACTGAATGCGAGGCTAAGTGTGGGAGTGATAACTATTCTGTTTTTGGGATCAATTTTTGGACGAGTTTCTCGATAAATAATAGCATAAAATTTTAGCGTTGCCGGCGGTCTTGCGGGCCGGCGGCCGGCGGTAGGGCGATTGCAGATGGGCGAACGGCAACCAGCGAACAGGTAATTTCTGGGTGAGTTTCTCGTTAGATAATAGCATAAAATTTTAAGGCGACCGGCAGTCCTGCGCATTGGTGGACGGCAACCGGCGGACTGCAATTGGTGACCGACGAATGACGAATAGTGACCAGGGGCCGGCGGTAGGGCGGCTGCGGACGCGCGAATGGCGACTAGCGAAAACCGGTGGCTGGCGGACCGATGACCAGCTGATTTGCGGACGGCGGACCAGCGATAGGGATGTGAGAGAAACAGCAATCGGCGAACCACAGGTGACTGGCGGGCGGAGGACCAGCAATTGGTACCTGATGGATGGCAATCCGGTGCCCAGCGACCAGGACGCGAGAGAGACGGCTACCGGCAGACAGCGAACCAAGAAAGCACGAGAAACGTTTTAATTTCTCTCAAAGAAGTGTAAAGACGAGGCTGCTTCTTGCTGTGTAAGTACAATTAAAAAAAATTTAAAGAAATTTTAAATAATGTTTGTTTCATTTATTGAAAAAATAACAAAGCATTCACTTAGGGCCTGCATAGTAACCATTTTCATTCTCTGATTCTGATTCTGGGAACAAAAAAGGATGAGAATCGCGTTTGGTAAAGCAAATAAATTTGATTGTGATCCTGTTCCCGGAATCGGTTTTAGAGAATCGGAATCGGTTTTAAAGCAAAATTCGGAACAAAAAAAAAGTTGGTTCTAGAAAAAGAATCACTTTTGAGAATCACAAAACAAAATGAAATCTCACATATCTCACTTTTTCCTTTCGGTTCTCTCGTCACTTTTTTCTCAACCTAATAAAAATAAAATTTTAAATTTTAAATTTAAAAAAAATTGGAAATTTTTTAAAAAATCACCAAAAATTTAGAAAATCCCTAAAAATATAATAAACTTATATTAGGCTAGTTTGACCTCATTTTCATAAATTTGGGCCTAAATTTCCTAAATTTCATAGATTTCACTCTTCCGCAAAAAATGTCACGGAAGATGATGGCATCCAACATGTAGATGATAACATATATACTCGTAATCGTGCGTCACAAAATGTAAACATTTGCACGTAGAGCTGGAGCTAAACACCCACTTGGATTTAGGATAGAAGGCGCCAAATGATAGTGAAGAACTTGTACTTCGTATCAAGGAGGATAATTTTTTTTTTTTTTGTCGGTGAATAATTTGATTGTTCGGCTGCTATGTTTGCATGTATTTTGGATAACACAACATTTAAAGAAAAAATGAGTTTTTAATATGGGAACTTTCCTATGCTTCAATCGAACTTCAAACGTAATGTATTAAAATTTGTATTTCATTTATGACATGCTAAAAAAATAATATATTTTAAATTATTTTAGTGTGCATTGAAAATTAGTCTTCAATTTAGAATGAAATTTTACAAAGTAATTACATAATTATTTGACTTAAATGAAAAAAATTAGGAAGAGAAACATTTTTTTGAAATAGAAATTTTGTGCAGTTATCAAATGCGTTTCTATTCCAGGAACAGAAATTTTGAGCGGTTATCAAACGCGTTCTGATTCTCTAAAACTCATCCAGGAACAGAATAAAAAAAAGTCATTTTAATCGGAATCGGTTTTCCCGAACGGAATGGTTACCATGCGCAGCCTTAGTGATTTGTTTCTAGCTTAGGATAAAATTGGTAAAAATTACCAACAAATTCCTAACCTATTATATGAAGGCCAATCAAAACATTAACCTTTCAATTTAACCAATTTGGTCTTAAATGTTTTGATAATTTAGTTATTCTGATTAATTTTAACAGGAAATCGCCGACATGAACGTTGGGGCGGGGATGTCACGCCCCGATCCCCGGGCACCCGACAACCCTACCAAATCGTCACGATCACGAAGCATAACGTCCCGGGCACGTTATCGACCCATTTATTTTTAACTTCTTATTAAGCACATGCGGAAACGATTTACTCCTAGACAACACATCAAAGTAGGAATAGTAAAGCGGGACACATAACAATCAACATCCATAAAAGTTTATTTCATTTATGACTATTTGTTAATCCTGGGAAGTACATTTATAACATAGGCCCCACTTCAAGGCTAATTCCTACCTCCCTCAAAATAATAGGTTGGAGTTCACGTCCACTTTCAGTCCTCCATAGGTAAGGGCCCGAAAAGGGGTTAACAATAACGAGGTGAGATATACAATCTCGGTGAGTCTACGCCTAAGCTCGGCTAGGGCATTGATTCGCTCAGAGTAATCTAACAAGCAATATATATCCACAACAATTTATTCAACCACATGCAAGCTTACTGGTCAAGAACCACACGCAATGCAATGCTTGATACGACACGACACGACAGTCACGTCAATCGATCCACCGGCAAGGCATCACATCAACTTGCATATGTAGGACACCACACGCAGTCCAATTAAGGGCACTCGGCCCGGCACACTAGACAGTTGGTGCTCGGCTGGCGTGACTAGGCATCGTCCCATTACTTCGATGACAACGACTACTAGGCCCGTGTCATTCCGATCGACCCGGCACGGCATAGCATGCATTCCTATAAGGAGCATTGGTTCGTCACAAGCTACGACCGGCATCCGATCAACCCGGCGACACGGATTATCATGCATTTGACAAGTCCCGTAGTTTTGGTCGACATGGCACCAATTTGTTAGGGAAACCTTTGTGACCACTCAAGCGCATTTGACAACCAGTCAATTCTTATCTTTTGTGTTTAGCCGAATGCTCATACATACGTGCTTAAAGACTCGGCCCAAGGCCATTTTCTTGCAAAAACATCCAGTTTAGTTTCACACATGGTCATATGAATGCATAGTTCATCCACAAGGCATTGCAACCGATACATGGTGATCGCACTTCATGTATATACATACATATATATACACCCACAACACTCAGTAGTCAATCGATAACACCCAATAGTCACTCAGTAGTAATAATTAACTAATCAATAATTACCTGTCTTGATTGCCATTATTTAGTCCGATTGCAATTATTTAATCTGATTACACATAGTCGAGCCTATATTATCCAATCGGTGCGACAATCCATCGTCCACTTGGCTCTAGTCAATCACTCACTCGCGATCGAACAATTACAGTCAATCACCAAATTCAATCTAATCACCAATTAGCCACAGCACGCCTAGCTAACCAGGCTAACTTATTTAATTGTGGTCATTTACCCTAACCCGAGTCCCTAACTAAAATCGACCACAATTATCTACCTAACCCCGTATTCGCACTAACTAAATTAACTCTAAATGTAATTAACGACCTAACCGAGGGTTAGGGGTTAACTCACAGATTAATCGACGTTTGGAGACGACTCGGACACGTCGACGACGACCACGATAACGAACGGGTTTCACGAGCATCCAGGGCGACAACCACTCGAACGCAGCCATGGGAACGACTCGCAGCGACACAAACTCACCAACACGGAACGAGTCGGTTTGGTCGGGCTCGAGTTACGGCGGCTCACGGGTCAGCCACTGCTTGAAGAGTGGTTCGGTTCACTAGGGGCAGCGGCTTTAGGCGGCGTCGGGGCTGGATAGAGATGGGTAGCGGCATCGGGGAGGTTGGACAGTGGCGGAGCTCAAGTAACAAAGGGCAGGGCGTGGCCGAGTGGTGGGTCTCGGAACAAGGGTTCGGCTGAGTATGGCGACACCACGATGAGGCGGAGGAGGTCGAGGAGTGCATCGGAGACAGAGCACGGTAGGGCATCGAGGGTTAAACTTGGCAATGGTGACGCAGCTAGTTCGCGGCTCACACGGAGGAGGGTATGGGTCAAGGGTCTTGTGGATTGGGTTGGGCTTACAACAGGGTCATCGGCTCATAGTTAGGGTTTAAGCAAGATGAAGGGTCATGGACTGCGGTGGCTGGGTCCCATAAACTAGGAGGAGGAGGTGGAATCGGGTGGCTATGATGCGAAGCTGGGGGGTCGGCGAGCCGATGGTGCAATAGCCGAGACTAGGTTCTCGGGTGCAGCACGGGAGCTCGGTTTTGGGGGGTGTCGACGACGGAACAGAGAGCTCATAGCTTTAGGGGCTTGCTGGTGTGGCGGCCAACGGCTAGCACAGGCCGAGAGAAGCGGTTGCTGGCGTCGGAGGTGGTTAGCCGAGAGGGAGGACAGCTCTCGACTTCGTGGCTCGCGAGCAACGACTACCGGCGAGTGATGGCCCGGGTCGGCTCTTCTGGATAGGGCGACGGTGGCAATTGTTAGTGGTGTGTAGGTGGTGATAGCATCGGTTGGGTGGAGGGGGTGCCGGGTAACATAAGAAAGAAGAAGATGACGAAGGAAGAAGACGATGTACGGGAAGGGTGTCGCGACCTAAAAATTAATTTATAGGTTAATGGATTATTAGGTTAATTAGATGAATTAACTAACCTAATACGGACTCTCCCAAGCCCTACCAATTCGCAACTTAGGTTTGATTTTTAAATTAGGAGCCGCCACTAATCTTTTTTGATAGGTAGATTAGATACCTAAATAAAGTACGGGAGAATACTTTATTTTCTCGCTAACCGAGGTTTAGGGTTCGGAGACTTGATTATGTTAATTTTTAATTAACACCCTTTCGGTACCAAATTTCATGAAAATGCCTTTTCCCGATTGATGATTTGTGATTTTGATTTCCCTTTCTTTTTATTTTCGGATTTTCCCTTCTTTTTTTCATTTTCGGATTTTCCGAATTGAACAGATGAATTTGAACAAAATTAAACAAAAATGCCCATAATATACCTTTAAATCCGATTTTCCGATAAATCTTCTCATTCCCGAAGATCCGGGCCGTAGCGAGATTTTATCCGCTACATCCTCGAAGATTCGAGCCGGTATGCGGATAATATATATAGAAATACAACATCCCTTCTCGCCAAAGGGCAGAATACGAGTTTCTATATTTAAATCACCATCCCATTCCACGAGATCGTGGCTAAGGCGTGTGATTTAATTTTCCGACGGGACTAGGCACGGGAAGCATACATTATAGGCAATTTTGTTTAAAGACGTGCAAATATTTATTGAATTTTTGAAAATCCTTAGGAGATTCCGAAATTTTCAAGGGCATATGGCCCTATCCGCAAGGGATTGCATATCTTTTAAACTTAGGAAAGATTATCTCTTGAGATTTGGAACGAATTTTTAGATAATTTCCCAGATTTTAAAGATATGTTTGAAATTTTCAATCGGGATGCGATCTTATCCAAAATATTCGGATTTTCGAAACAATTCAGATCCAACCATTCAAAGATTATCCATAAGATGCGCCGAATATTTTTCCCTAAAGAATCCGAAAATATGCTCAAGATATGCATAATCATCCACAAGCCAAAAGATATGCAGAAAAATTCAAATTTGATATGCAAAGATCAATCATTATCCATGAACGACCCACCAAATCTCAATTGAATATCACTAACTTATCTTGCCAAAATTCGTTTTTATCTAATCAATTTTAGAATATGCAAGATAATCCAAAATTCCGAAAATCATGACAGAATAGGGTTTTAATGCAAGCACGAATTTTCAGAAAAAAAACAATGATTCACGCCCAAAATCAGCAAGCAAAACAGCACGGATCCATGCGAAACAGCATTAAAAAACGCAGTAATAACTTACCCTAATGCCTTTGCAAAATTCTGCATGGTTAGATCTCATAAAACATGAAAAATGGGCTTTGATTCGGATAAAACAGCACACCAACAGCATCAAAACAGCATGTTTTTTCAACATCAATTTAACCTAAAAAGTGTATCGAAGTTACCTTGAATTGCTCAGAAAAATCTGCACGCACAAGCTGCAAATTCGCCTGAAAATCACCCCAAACAATGTTGTCTCAAGTACTGATTTGCAGCAGAATTGACCTCTGGACAGCAGAACAAGTTGGACCAATTTGGAGCAGAAACGGCACTGGACAGCGACCAAACTCAAGCACCAAATAGCAGACAATTAAGTGCCAAATTGCCGCACATGAAGACCCTGGATCGCAGCTTCACGTGAGCAAGGGACTCCGACTTTCCGAATGTGTTAATGCCTGGAACCCCCTTTAACCCTAGGCATAGAGATGTATTTATAGAGAAAATTAGGGCTTTGAATTGTAGGGTTTATTTAAACCGTTAGATCAAAAGCTCCAATTAGATATCGATCGTTAGATCGAAAATTCTGATCTTGAGGAGTACTATCGGACTTAAACTCTTGCAATTTTCGGCCAAATGAATGAGGAGGGTGAAATGGGCTATCTTTCAATGTTTTATGGGCTCGTTTTGTGATTCCGGACTCACCTAGACCTTAACTAATAAAATGGGTAATTAATTAAGGCCTTTTTGCAATTTTAAGATCTCAAACGGGCTGTTTTGAGTCCAAAATCATAAAAAAAATTCCGCACCCTCCCTAATAACTTTCGGGTCGATTTTAACTCGGTCGTCCGTTGGAATCATGCTCAATTGACTCATCTCTGGACTACCTGACATGACGAAAATTAAATATGCAATGCATGAAAATTTATTTTTTGTGAGAATTATGAATCTCATTTTTATGAATGATTTTCTAAAAATCAAAATTTAGGTATTAACAAAGGGGGAGCTCGCACGAGAGAGAGGGGGGGGGATGGTTGACATGAAAAGAAAGGGAGGGGGGTCTACCAAGTGAAATCAATGTCAAACCATTTCGTCCTATATGTAATATCTACAGGCATTCTAGTAATTTGGCTCACCTGGGGTAAATTAAACTGTCAATACTAAAGCTAATGGCATTTTTGGGAATCTCACAACTAGGGTGCAATCAAGGCTAGGGCCGGTGCAAAGGGTCATAGTACTACGACTTGACTATTCTAGCTTGACTTTTTCGAATCGATGACTCAAAACAATCCGGTTATTATCCCTTAAACCCTCGAAAATCCAATATTATTTTCTCATTTGGTATCCATGATTTTCTTATAGACGTTGAAATTCCAAGACGTCACAGTGCCACATAAGATGGCTGGGGTTGACTTGGACAATTTTCATAAATTAAAATATTTCATTATTTTTAATAATTTTTTCATTTTGTATTTTCTTTTTCTATTCTTTTTTTTCCTTTTTCTTTTTTCCTTCATCATGGTTGGTAAGGGTTATCGGCAAATCCTTGTCAGCAAACGGCAAGGCTTGCACGCTCTCACTAGCCACAATGAGGAAAGATGAAAAACACAAGAAAAGAAAAAAAAAACCAAAAAAAAGAAAATATTTATAAATTCAAAAAATTATTAAATTTTGAAAAGATTGTTCACATATGGAATTACCATGGGGAAAAATACCAAAAAAGTCCTAAACCTTTTTGTATAGGTATAAATTCAGTCATAAACTTTTCAATTGACCTAATTCAGTTCTAAACCTTTTACTTTAATAACAATTTAGTCCTTTCAGCCAAACTTAACAGGAAAAGTCTAATGTGAATTCCAAGTCGGCACTGGACGGCGCCGACCGTGCTCACGTAGACACCAGAAAGGGAAAACAACAACTTTCCCTTAAAAAAATTGGAAATGAATTTTTTTAAAACCAAAATAGCTCTATTCTACTAATATGATCGCTCATCGGCTCCCTTTCGAGCCAAAATCAATCGCTTCCTTATGCCCAAATTGATCTTCGCCCAAGACGGCTCGTGCAAATCGATCTTCGCCCAAATCGCCGGTTGCCTTCGTCCGGTTACCCCACACCCAAAATGTTACTCGAGCCTCCTTTCGCCGGACTCCTTCATTCATCGCCCGATGCTTGTGCCTTTGTCCAATCACCCTCATCTTCTTACTGTTTCAATTTCCTCTAAGGAAGGTCAGTTTTCTTTCTCTTTATGAAACCTTGTCAAATTTGAGGATTCTTGCGATGCTGAATTTATTTGTGACATTGGAAGGAAATGTCGGTTTGTGATGTCTAGTCTATATACGAAAGGTCAATGCGTGAACAGTATGCTTGGTCTGCTGTATTTATTGGCGATGTTACAAGGAAATAGGAAAAGGGCTCGGTGAGACTAAGATGAATAAACCGTTAAGTTGTCTTGCTTTAGCTAGCAAACTTTGGAGGAAAGTCCCCGTTTCCTTTTTAACCATTTCCTTCCTAGTATCTAAAGCAAACTTTATGTCCTCTTTGCATTCTGCATCGATGAGCGTAGTGTACCACAAGCTTCCTTTTATAAAATGAATGAGCACGACTATAAAATGAACCTTGTATTTTTTGTGTAGGGTCGAGATGAGCGACAAGTCAGCATGAGTCTGCCTTTTCCATGGTGGAAATTTTTTCTGTCCCCCAATGCTTGAATATGTTGGAGGGAAGTTTGATCTAGTAAAAGTTAATATCGGTTAACGAGCTATGAAAGTTTCATCGGAGACATCGAAAATGGAGTAAATAGTAAATTCGAAAAGCTTTATTTCAAGATTCCCGGAAAGTCTCTAGAAGATGGGTTAACATACATACGGAATGAAAGCAATATTGTCGATCTAGTTTTTAGTTATTTGCACTGTGGGCTCATTGAGGTATATGGAGAAAATTTTGCAGCCGATGAGGGAGATGGTTAAGGTGCCGGTGTGGGTGTAGGTAAGGGTGAAGGTGCTAGTCCGGGGGTCGATGAGAGTGCTCGTGCTAATGTTGGTTTAGGTAATGAGAGAGTGGTTGAACTCGAGGGTGATTTAAATCCTAATGACTTAGTTGATGAAGATGATTGTATTGTGGATGATGACGATGACGATGGGATAAACTTCCCTGTCGATGTAAGATTCATGACTAATGATGATCGTGACAATGAGGAGCATCTAGAAGTAAGGAACAACGTGATAGAGTTCCACGGGAGAGCCGCAAAGGATCCGATTATAGGGGAATCATCCACGGGATTGGTACTATCCCGACGATTGGAGTGGATAATGTAATTGATGTTGAAGCTAGTTATGAGACAGAATATTACGAAACAAATAGAGATGAGAGTTTGGGGTCCGATTAAGGGGGAGAAGATGACGATTATTAGCGGGAGAAGTAGGTTTCCAAGATATGATCCTAATTGTGTTGTGCTTGTGTTTATTGGTTCTATGACATTTGATAGTAGTATGCAATTCAAAGATGCTTTGAAAAAATATTCAGAGGCTAAGCGTAGAGAGATAAAATTCATAAAGAATAATAAGAAATTTTTCAGAGCAAAATGTGCTCATAAAAATCGTCCCTGGAAGATTTTTGGATCTACGTTCTGGATCATCTTGTGTGAAATCCTACCATTTGGAACATAAATGTAGCATTAGCTTAAAAAATAGCAGGGTGATGGGTTCTTGGTTGGCAAATCACTTTCTTCCTACAATAAGAGCAATACCAACCAATAAAACTATTGTTTTCAAGGAGCTTATCAAGGAGCAGTTGGGCTTAGATGGAAGTATAATTCAGTGCAAAAAGGTTAAGTTATTTGCTTATCAAGTGTTGATGGGAAACTATAAGAAGGAATATGCAAAGCCGTGGGATTATACGGAGGAGCTTAGGGAGAAATCCTGGGAGTACTATTACATTGAAGGTTGAAAAAAAGCCTAGTATACAATCTAAGGCGTTATTTGAGAGAATGTACATTTGTTTTGTTACTTACAATAAAGGGTTCATTGGTGGAAGTAGGAAAGTTATGGGGTTAGATGATTGCTTTTTAAAGGGAATTTGTCAAGGTCGGATCTTGTGTGCTATTGGAAAGGATGCAAACGATCAAATGTTCCCAATTGCTTGGGCGGTTGTCCGAGTTGAGAGTTGTCACATGGATGTGGTCCTTAACAAATTTGATGTACGATCTCAACATTTTTATCACACGTGGACAAGGACGGGTCATAATTAGTGACAAACAAAAGGTAAGTTTATTAGTTGTTCTTTTAGTTATTATGCATATTAGGTTGTCGCACTTGTAACTTATGCTTTATATTGCAATCATCTTTTGCGGGGCCTTGTGTAAGCTCTGGCCGACTTATTGCCTAGGGCTGAGCATAGGATGTGTGCGAGATATATCTATGCCAACTGGGGCAAGAAGTACTAGGGGATACAGATGGAAAGATTGTTTTGACATGTGCTAGGGGTAGTACTATGATGGAGTATGATAAACACTCTCGGGCATTAAGAAAATCAGTCCTGCTGTATATCATGACTTGATTCAAACAAAGCCAAAGCATTGGTCTAGGGCATTCTTCACCACTAATGTAAAATGTGACATTATTAACAACCACTTATATGAGGCATTCAATGGAAGAATCATACATGTTAGGCGCCATTTATAGTATATTGGAGGAAATGCGAATAATGATAATAACAAAAGGATGCATGTGCTAGGTGGAGAAGGGATTGTGGTCTAAGAATCATAAGAAAGTTAGAAGAAAATAGAGTTGGTGCGACGTACTGCCATGCGATATGGAATGGTTAGATTGGATGTGAGGTGAAGAATAAGAGTGAGAAATACGTGATGGATGTGTTCAAAAAAGACTGCTCTTATAGAAGATGGTAGGTTACCGGCATCCCTTGTCCCATGCCATTTCAGCTATAAATCATAGGCAAGAGGATGCATATGACCATATTGATGATTGTTATAAGAAGGCCAAGTTCTTAGCTACATATCAAAACATGATAATGCCAGTTCGAGGAGAAATTTTTTGGAAACAAACTAATAGGGAGCCACCTGAACTACTTCCGGCCAGCGTGAAGCCCGGAAGACGTAAATAGAAAAAATCATGGGAGGAAAGTGAGGTGGCAATTGGAACTAGGATGCCGAGGATATGGAATGAAAATGACATGTCGAACTTGCTTCAAGATAGGGCACAACAGTTTGGTTTGTCCAATTAAAAAGAATGAGTCTACATCCTCTCAAACACGATTGTCAAGGAAAAAATTCGGTTAGTGCTTACATATTTCCCTTGTGTCATGCTTGCTTTGTTAATAATAAGACTATAGATAAATATACTCTTTGCAGGTTCAAAGACATATACGCAAAGGTGCAAGTGGTAGTGATGGTGGCCCCACTGGTGTGAATCCTACGGGCAAAGGTGCGAGTGCTAAAAGTTGCTCGAAGAGAGTGGGGATGGGTTTAGTGTTGACATGTTGTAGCTCATTTCTTTCTATCCTTTTTTTTTTCCTTTTTTGTAATGATGTTTCACTAAAGTTGTGTTGATGTAACGTTTTGATAATCCTTCTTAGATGTCTGCTTGTATAGTAGTTGGAAACCCTCTCTTATTGAAATGAAATTGGTTTGTGGTTGTTTGTTCATGAAGTAGTGAGATTGTATTGTTTTTTTCTCATATCTTACTCTTTTTTTCCTCATGTCATACTTCATTCATGAGCAAAACAGATTGCAATGAAATGGTATGTCTCCATATGAAGGTTTTGGGTGAAGATCGATTTGCACAAGCCGTATTGGCAAAGATTGATTTGGCGGAAGATGGATTTGGGCGGAAAGGGAGGAATTGATTTTGGCACGAAAGGGAGCAGAAGAAGAATCGTGTGGGTTGAAGAGAGTTGTTTAGGTAAGAAATTTTTTCAATCAATTTGTTTTGAGGGAATGACATCGTTTTCTATTTTCAGTGTCCATGTCGGCGTTGGTAGGGCCGGTAGCACTAGCCAACGCCGAGTTGAATCCACATCAAACTTTTCCGATTAAGTGTGGCTGAAAGGACTGAATTGATACCAAAGCAAAGGACTAAATTGGCTCAATTGAAAGATTTAGGACTGAATTGATATCAATGCAAAAGGTTTATGACTTTTTTTATGCTTTTCTCAATTACCACGTATGAGACTCGGCGTTCATATGAGCGATTTTCACCAAAAATTGGCTAGAAATATTACATTTGCAAATTATCAAAAAGTTTAGGGTTAAATTAGCTAAATTAAAAGGTTTATGACCGAATTGGCATTTCTACAATAGATTTATGAAGTTTTTTAGTAATTATCCTGATAAAACCAAATAAAAAAACTGGATGATGGATTCTACTCTACTTGAATCGAGTCCACATTTTAACTGTACATGCCAATATGATAAAAAGAATCACAATCTTCTTATGAGTTTGGGCCTATTTGGTAATGATGCTGATTATTCTGTTCTCCGAAACAAAAGGGTGAGAAATATGTTTGGTAATATAAATGATTCTGATTCTCAATTCTATGATTATGTTCCCAAGAATTGATTTAGAGCATAAACAAAAATAAAAAATTAATTTTTTATTCCCGAATCACTTTTAAGAAATAAGACCAACAAAGTGAGGAGGCTCAGAGAAGGCTCTCACTTTGTTCCCTCGACCTAAAAAAGAAAAAGACTGAAGCCTTAGTTATGTCGCTCGACCAGCCGGCTCCACCACCGTCGATCGCCGCCCTCATTGCACAACTCTGGTGAGTTTCATTTCGTCGTTCAATCCCACTCGTTTGGACCTATACAAGAAGATGTTGCATGTGATATATCGTATGAGGGGGCAGCTGAGATAAATATGCTTAGGAAAAATATCGCAAATAAAATTTCAAGGGATAACAATATGCCTTAAATTCCGTGACTTTGTGTGTCCGACTTTTGTAATCTTGTATTTTAAATATTTTGCGCCATTTATGTTTATCGTAGGAGGGGAAACATTTATGTATTCAACGTAAGCAGGTTGGCATGCTGGTTATATGACTTTGGATGCCCAAGTCTACTCACCTTAATCAACATTTATTCTTATCCCCAGATTGGCGTATATTTCGTAATGCTTCTGCATTGTTGTGATGCTCAACCATCTATACGAGCAAAATTGACAAGGCAATATCCGTCCCCCACTCTTCATGGAGATAAATATAAAAAGATGCATCACTGTTAATCAGGAGTTCACAATTGAGAACACCAAATGGCGCCGCGCAAAATCTGTTTGTCGCCGGCAATCCTTCTGACCTCAGCTTGTGCTCGTCGCACTGCATTTGGATGCCTCAGGAGCTCGGTCATTGCCCAGTCAGGGATATGTCTAAATATGCTTTCTTCATGTTCAATTCAAAGGAGAGGTCACCAGACCAAGCAGTCGCATTTCGAGTAGGAACGGCATCGTCGAGAATGAAAAGAATCTTCTTCCTCATTTTACAATTCCATTCAAATTTGGTACGAGGTTCATTCTAGCCAGCAACGTACGCCCAACAGGACCGTTTGTACCACGAAAGGGCTCGAACTCTTTTGACGTTTGTAGAGTTATTACGAGGAAGTGTTAATCTGGGGAAGAATGCTTACCTGGAGGAAAAAAACCTAAGGTCTTAAAAAGCCAATCACTTCCTTCGACGCGACAAACGAAGATTCAAGCATCTCTCTCTAAAAATAGTTCAGTCCTCACGATGAAAGAACAAGATGAAATGAAGCATTATTTCAAAAGCAGTTACTACTTATAATGAGAACATTGTTTCAACCAAACAGTGATCTTTCAGCACATATCAGTGAGGATAAAATGCTTTTGCGTGTGCTTCTCTTCCTAATGCAAGTAAAAGCATTCGAATGAACAGAATAAGGAAAGGGAGTAGCCGCCCGATTCTAAATGGTCAGATATGATCATCGGCTTCATACTTTATTCTTGTGCTCAGGCGCGTGCGTGAACTCAAAATCAATATGGACGAAAGCTCGCTCAACTTCGGGCAATTGCTCAAGCTTCTCCTGAAGTGTTTCCCCGATATTGTGGGCTTGGTTCAAGAGCATGTCTTCAGGCAATACTATGTCGACCTCCACAAAGTAATGTGAACCAAAAGTGTAAGCTCTCACTGTGTCGATGTGCTTGATCTCTTCATGGTGGTTCCAAATGAGATATGTTAACTTCGCTATAAATTCAGGTGGGGCTGTTCTTCCAATAAGCGACCAGACATTCTCAATCACCGTTTTTGCCCACGTGCCTATGGTATATATTGCTATCTGCAGAGTATGTAATAATTTGGCTAAGAATAGCAGTGCGCAACATAAATCTATGGATAAGAAGAAAGGCGGGTGGGTTTGGGGGGGGTGGGTGGCGGGGGGCGGCAGTAAATCTATAGCATTCAAAAAACACACTTGAAAAACTAAGTTGGACTGCTCAAGATGAACTTACCATTATAGCTCCAATTGGGTCTATCCACCAGTAGAATTGGATAGATAGGACAGCCGTCACCAGACCGACGGAATTTGTTATAACATCAAAGAAATGATCTTGAGCATAGGCTCTGACAATTCCATTCTTGAATCTTCGACAATAAACCATAAGGGCAAACTTCACTACTGTAACAGAAACCATAATCCCGATCATCCACTTCTCCTTCTCACGGTCAGTGTCTGGGCGTGACTGCATGTAGATTTGATCGAAATATAATGAAATAAGATCAGTGAACTGGAGGAATATAAGATGACAGTCTAAACTTTAGTAACGGTATCCTAAGCCTGCTTGGTTAAAACCAATTGGTTATTGGAAGGTGGCAGAAAAACTGGGTGAACCACTACGTCAATCTGTGATGAAGCAACATCTTTATTTCCACAAATTTCTAAAGTATCTAGACGAAAAAATCAGAAGAAGTTGATATCTTTTAAGGTAAGTTCTAAAAGTTTTAAGTAAGACTAGAATATCGAAGTCCCCAGAGGAGACTCCAAGCCTTCTTTCCATTATTGTTAGATCACTAGAAACCTAACTACTCCCATTCTAACTGTTCTGTAGACTAGTCTATTCCAGGCTCTGTGTATGAATTTGTTTTGCAAGTGACATGAATAAGCAAACAACATAAAGATAACTTGCCTTGGAGATGATTTCTCGAACAGACTCCAACAGGATTTGTAAGCCAAGAGTTGCCATCACTGAAGCAAATACAATGATACCCTGCATTTTCAAACCATCGATACCATTGCAGTCACAGCTTAATAGCAAAGTGTGATTAGTCAGCACATATTATTCTGATCGAGAAAATTTTGAGTAATTTCTTATTGGTAGTAACATTGTGGTCACTGAAGACTAAATTTATCTAGTCTAGTCTAAGGCTTGAATCGCCTCATCACTTCGATGACCAAAACCTTGTCTTCCTACTCTTTATTCATCTTATCACTCCATAACCCGATTTGAAACTAAAACTGCATCATCCCAAATTTCACTTAGCTTTGATGCTATTTAGTATTAAGTACTTCACATGGTTAATCAATATCACAGACGGATTAACTATGACTTAAGCTTGAGGTTGATCAGGCTTTTGTAAGTAACGAACCACAGTGACCCAACAATGGATACATTCGACACCACCAATACAATCTCGACCTGAAGCCAAATTAAACCAAAAATATTCTACTCTTATCGTGTTTTTGATACCCCTGGTCTGCATTGCTATTTGGTTCCTATCATCAGTATCACGCTTCATTCCACTGTACTTCAATAGCGCTGCTATACAAATACTATATCTGACACTATCTTCTTTGGTGAGCTAATCATAGAGACTAAGGTAAATTGAGTATAATTTGGTGATGTAATTCAACTAAGCCAGCTGTTATCTAAGAATGACACATGCGTTATGACCGTAGCTAAAGCGATCGAATGATGAGCACTCCATCGTAATCAATTGTTTAACCGAGGAAGCAGGGGGAGCATACCACTGGTTGCATCCGCTTCTTGCCAATGGGATAATGGTAATGGTTTGGGTTCCTCATAGCTTTCGCCGTGAACCACAATATAAACCCTGATAACAGATCTAGGAATGAATCCAAGGTTGAGGCGATAACCGCCAGCGATCTGCTCTCAGCAGAGGCGTAGACCTTGGCGACAAAAAGCACCATGTTCGCTATGTTTGAAATACGGACAGCGAACCTCTCGCCCTTCGCCAGCTGCTTCAACTCGTCCTGCAGAAATGCACGCAGTTCATCGATCAGAAGCAACATAAGGCGATGTCCTCTTAGAAAACTCGAAATCCAATGTCTAAATTGTCTTCGCGATTGTTTATCTTGCTTCAAGAGCTACCGAGTGGAGAAGCATTTCATTGTGCTGAAGAATCTGCTTTTTTCCAGGACTGAAACTAATGAAAACGTGGGAAGATATGAGCTGAGAAGAATCTACACAACCTCAGTTAGGCTTCCTGGAAAACACCCTGATTCAGTCATGGCCTCCATCTCATTGTACCCTTCAAGGAGGCTTTCCTGTTTCTGGTAATACTCTGCTATCTTGCGCTCTTTGCCTAAAATTTAAATCATTGGATACAATCTGAGCAGTGACAAGCCAAAATAAGAATGCCCAGAGAACACGAACAAATGATTCTTAACGCTACGACGGAGGCAGTTTCAGTTCAAACAGAGAAGAGGGCGTACCGTGGCGGCAGGAGAAGCGAGAGGGATGGCGATGATCGCGGGGAGGGAGGTGGAACTCGGTGAGGCTGAGACGCCATGAGGGAGGGGCGGAGGAGTCGTCCCGGTGGCGGCGGAAGACGTCCATGGAGGAAGGAGGAGGATCGTCGGGGAGAGGAGAGAGGAGGTCGCGTCGGGATTCGCCAATGGCGACACTCATCGGGTTGAGGTGGTTGTTCTGCTCCATGATTCTCGGCAGAAAAAATCTGAGGAGATCCCGGGAGTCGGTTTCCAGAAAGCAGCGCTACAGCACTCCCCACCAACTTTCCATCCTCCCTTATTAAGTTAACCTTCTCATATACATATTTATCTTTAAGTGTAACTATTGCATTTTAAAGAAGAATCAATTTCAATTAATATTACACAATGTATTGGTAATCTCTCTCTCTCTCTCTCTCTCTCTCTCTCTCTCTCTCTTTAATGAATTCTGACTTAGGAAGGATAAGCTAATTAATTATCATTAGATATTAAGTGAACTTTAGACTTCGTAAAAAACTGTCAGCCACCACCGGACCAGTGGCCAACTTCCAATTCCTGCATGTATTTATGTTTCATTAGAAACCAAATACACATTTAGTTTTTCGGGGTCATCTTAGGGCACGCATGGCAATACTTTTGCTCTAGAAATCTATTTTTATCAAAAGTTGATTTCTTTTTACTTCTGCTTCTGAACGGAAGTTGATTTTCCTACTTTTGGTGAAAAGTAATTTTTTGTTTTTACTTCTTCAAGTGGCTATAAAACTAGTTCTTGAGCAAATAAATGCTCTAAAAGTGGAAAAAAAGAAATTGCGTAACCAAACGGATTTCTGCTTTAAAAATTGAGTTACCAAATGGATTTCTGCTCCAAAAGTATTGTCATGCGCGTTGTTGGAAGCCCTCCTTGTGCCAAGTGGAACATGCGATTGCTGCTCCCAAATGTAATTAAAGAGTTGAGCCCGAATATTCCATAATTAATTCCCTTTTTTCTTATCCAATAATATGTTGACTCTAGAACCAAGAAAGGCATGGCATGGCATGGCATGGCATGGCATGGCAACGGCTTGTTTCTTTGATATACAATTCCCTCTCATCCACGAGTATCACACTGTCCCACTCCATATAATACAACTCTCCAATCGCATTTGTGACGGATATCGACATCACTCTCTCATTGAGTTCGAATGTGAACAATGGCCGTAAGCTCCGATCCACTGATCAGATGCTCCTCCAATCGCGATTGTACAAAACTGGGGCTGTCACGCACTCTTTTCTTCGGAAGATCAATAGTACTTTCGTATCTCAATTCCGAAGATATTAAATTCCAAGACATAGAGTAAGTGATAATATAAACAAAGACTTGAGCTATTGATTTTTTTCTTTACCCGCACATTAAGCAAATTGGGGGTGGGGGGAGGGCGAGGAAGGAGAGGTGGAAGCTTCCTCACGTCTCTCCCGCAACCTTCCCCCCACCCAGGCGGCGTTCGAAGCAAAAACGAGGATTGGACGACACTTTAGCAAACCGCAAGCGGCATTGCCCTCAAATCGAGTGCTTTTAGGAGTCGTGTGACGACTGAGTTGGAGTCACCCACATCGTCTTCCTACCTTCGCCGACTTTGACACTTAACCCCCACCACGCCACCATTTGCTCATATTAAACTAAGCATTATTCCCAGGACAAATGTCCATTTCAGACCCCCAACTAATCCACTTTCCCAATGGGCGGTGAGGCAATCAAGTGGGGAGACAATGGCTTGTCATCGTCATCATCCTCACCCCTTTCTTCTTTTGAGCTCCACCGAGAGGGTTAAGGATAAGTACACTAAAAATCTTACAACTTATCGTGAAATAGCAATTGAATTCTAAAGTTTGTAAAAAGAGTAATCTAGTTCTAAACTTGTCAAGTTGATTCAATCAAGTTCTTCCGTTAACTCTATCTGATTATATAAAGTGACATAAGTCGAATTTGGATGAGAATCCAGATGAGTTGTTTGGATTATAAGGACATTTCTGGCTAAACACCTTGCCATTGGAGTTGCCTCTTTGTTTGCTTCCCGTCATGTAAGCTTTATCCTAAGGCTAGTTTGCTTTCTTCGTTATGATAATGTGGGGTGGTTTATACCTCTGTCCCTACCTCTTAGGGTGTCGAGATAATTGATCGAAAACCTGCACCAGGACATCATAAATTAAGGAAGTGGTTGTACTTGGAACTTGAATAACCCTCTGACTGTCCACGCCTTTCAAGAGAACATCACACCGACCAATGTGAATCATCTGTTTTTGGCCGGGGTGGGGGACAGTGTAGGTAGTGTAGGTAGTGTCTGTTCCCGCTTCAAATGCATCCTGCAATTATAAGGATGTGGTCAGCCTTTCTTGTAATTGGCCCATCAATCCAGTGTCCCAAAATAGTGCTCGATGACCAAAAGGAGTAGCTCAGTCAGAGAATGAGAGTGCTTGGATCTAGACTATAAAAGACTATGTTCATTTCCATCCGCCTCTACATGATCAGTATCATCGTGGAGCAGTCCATGGGTTGTTCAAAGTTCTTTCATAAAATAATTTAAGTGAAAATTCGTGGTAAAAATTTGAGTGCAAGTTACCTATTGAGCTTATATTCTTTATTGAGGATCCCGCATATGTCTTCATGTTCCACGAAGTAAATAGACAAATGATGGATTATGCATGATTTGTATTCATTTTATTAGTGATACTATATAGGTTGACTATATAGTGACAAGACGTAATTATTTCATTTACATGAAAAATGAATTAGGAAGAAAAACAGTTTTCGGGAACAGAAATTTTGTGCGTCACCCACCGCCGTTAACCATGCCCCCTACCAACCTCGGCCAGCCGTCCCCGCCCATCGCCGACTATCACCGACCCTTGCCACCAGCCGCTGACCATCACAGCAACCACCACCAGCCGCCACTGCCACAATCCCCACCGTTGCCACCTCCATTGGGCACAGTCGGCCGCCACCACCGACAACCACCTGCCAACCACCCCTAGTTGCAAAACACTACCCTATGTCGCCCACCGTCGCCGACCATCGGCCACCGCCACCCACCGTCGATCCCACCGTGGCCAATCGTAGACCCCGCCTCTCCTGCCCCCCGCCGCTAACCTTCGCCCATTACCAACCTTTGCCGCCTACCGCCACAACCACCGCCTGCCACCGTCAACCGCCACCGACCTTCGCCACCCACCATCATCAGCCGCTGCAACCACTACCACCACCGGAGTAGAAAATAAATAATATTTTTTCATTTTTAAATAGTAAATAATATTTTCTAATAATAAAAATTATTTTTTAAATAAATTTTAAAAAAATAAAAAATGTATTTTGTTCTAAGGATAGAAATTTTAAGTCATTATCAAATGCATTTTTTTCATCAAAAACTCATTTAGAAACAAAAAATAGAAAAATCTATTTCTAGCTGGAAATTGATTCTACTAACCGAATAGTTATCATGCGCACCCCAAACACGTTCGAATTTTCTAAAACTCTTCTAGGGAACAGAACAAAAAAAAAAAAATCAATTTTGAGCATAATTGATTTTTTTGGATCAAAATCGTTGCCAAACGCACCCTTAGCGTCGTAGTGGAAAAGTTCCAAGTGATGCTTGAACACATTCTAATCGATAATTTCCTAGATGCATGCAATGTGAGGTTGGAAATGTCGATTGAAGTTTTTTAACGAAAATGTTAGCGAAAATAAACATAACTTGAAAGAACAAAAGGGATCTTTTTCAATTGTCTAACTTTAAAAAAAAAAATTGATTGAATTAGAGAATAATTAAGAAGAAAAAGAATCCACAAGTTGAGACAATCTTGAGTAGATGCATAAAATTAAGCGAATCTTGGATTTGGATCACTTCTCTCAAACCAAGAAAAATATATCGAAGAAGATTATGCAAGCTCGGATATGAAAAAAACGTAAAAATAAAAAGTAATATAAGAGTTACACAGAAGAAGATTTTGATTTCTTCCTAATAAGGTAGTTACTTTTTCAATTGAGATGAGATGATTCATTAAATCAAAGAACGATCTATAATACCAAAGTCTATTATCTCTTGCTTAGACTGAATGTTGTATCCACTATTAGAGAGAGAAATGAGTTTAGATATTCTGATAATTGAAAAGGATTTAACTCGTCAAGCTACCAATGGTGGACAATTTGTAACGTATCAAACTCAACATATTACATCAGTTCATAAGACTAGAGTAAGCCCCTATGTCGCCATGACTAGTTTGGACAAATTCATTGCAAGACATCAACGGGTGACTGAAAATGGATACAAAAATCATTACGATTTGTTTGTACCTGAACAAGTTTTATCCACCGAAGGGCGCAAAGAACCAAGAATTCAAATTTGTTTCGATTCGCCGTATTTAATGTTTCTTTGTTGGAGGAATGTGCAACTTATGATCGGATTGAAGAGCAAACTTTTGAAATGCGTTCCGTGATTATTGTGACGGTCCATAATTTTCTCTTATATGGCTGTTTGACACCTAAATTTCACCGTCTCTTCGGAGACATCCGATAAAAAAAAGACACCTAAGTTTCGCTGACGAGTTCTCATGCATTTTCCGAAGACAAAACATTCCGCGAATCAAGTTTGCCCGTAACGATAGGAGTTGACCCATGTGAAAAAGGAAAAACAGTCAACTTATTTATGGCCCTGCATTCTTTGTTCTCGCCGCGTCCTTCTGCACGTATATATATTATAAGCATGATAGTTCATTAATAGCTTGGGTTCATGTCGTGTAGCCCATCCGTGCTTCTCGAGAGACTCAAATCTTCTCTACGATAAATTTGACCCATCTAACCCGGAAAATTGCAAACCAAGTGTCGCGACGAGCATCTTCGAGTGCATTTTCCAATGATTTATGGCCCGTGTGCTGCTCTAAGCATAGCTTCCCAGGTTTTCCTTTTACCAATCTGGTGTCGGCCAACGCCCCTAGACGAAAACCGGTGACTGTATGGGCTTTGAAAGTGGACTTCCTAATATCCATTTCGGCGCGACATTTTAACGCATGCTAGGCTGCTATGTTAACTCAATTCACCACGAAATTTCAGCTCAATTGGACGAACAACGAGCGCGTAGCCGCCGCTTCTGCGCGACTGCGCAGTATGCTCCTACCAGACTCGAGATGCACGTCTTCCATTTTCATCACTCTAATGACCCACTCATTGCACATCATTAAGCCCTTAAGAATCAGCCATATCCAAATCCTAAATGAACCAGAAGACGTGAGTTGAAAGAGGCCCAAATTGGAGACCAAGTTAAGGACCAAACCGGTCCAAAATCTGCGGCTGGAGCAGGCGTGAACACCAAGCAACCAAGGACAATCTTAGCTGATATCCGCGCTGACTCCAACCTAACTTTTCTCTCACGCATCTGGCCATGTAACTAGCCACCAAAGGCAACCTGGTCGTATATCATTCATTCATGTGAGGCAAAATATAAAGACTACTAGTAAGTGTATTCTATATCGACTCACATTTGGCATTGAATCCCATCAACTTATTGTTGGAACTTTAGTCGCATGCTCTTAATCCAATATAATCCTGAGCTGTTCTTCTACCTTTTCTGCACGTAAATTCATATGTATACAAGACAAAATTCCAAGCAGAAACCATTTTCTAAAATTCAGGAGGCAAATTGCAAAATTGAAACGTGGGGAGGCAAAACGAACTAGTTCGATAAGTGTCTGTGAGAGAGAGAGAGAGTTCTATCTGCACACGAGACATTGTTTCTAATGCAGAAAAATGTTACAGAAACGCCAAACTTGCAGCACAAAGGAAAGGACTACAAGCATTAAATTCTGTTTCAATTTCGGAAGAACTATTAAAGGGCATCTGGCTATCTGATATTATTAGGAATGACTCCCTGGGCACCAGAGAACACAGTGCCCACTTCTCCAGAGTTTATAGACAGAAAACACTGGAATTCTAGCTAAGAAAGAAAGGATATCATAAAAAATGGACACTCTAAAGACTAAGTATGAACATCAAGAAATGAGCAAACGCAAACTATAGGGCAGAAGAAGCAGGTCTTTGGAAAGCAAACAGCACATGGTGAGCACGGCCTGATCAAAAGATCAATTGACCATAGCAGCAGCGAACATACCATGCAAGAAACTATGATTCGCTGTCCAAGAAAAACTTCATAATAAGGAATCGAAGAGACAAACTTTTGAATCAGTATGCATTTGCAACACCTAAAACTGACATCAAAGCTACAAAAACAAAAGTTTAAACAAAGACATACGATTAAATCAGATAGGCATGAAATTCGCAGCTATGCCATAAAAAATGACAAAGGACAAAGAACGCCGACGATCCGAAACTTCCAGCAAACCACACCCTTTCTTAACCTCTTTCCAACGAACTATCTCAATACCACGGAGAACACAGAAACAGAAGCACCTAAACGACCTCAGTAAAAGAAAAAACCGCGAAACAAGAGCGCAAGGACAAAGCCAGCAGCCTTGGATCCGAAACAGAGTCCACCAAGATTAAGTAAACCCAATAGACAAACGTGTGTCCAATTGACTCTCCTTTGGCAAGGGGTTTGAACCCGATAATTTTGAAGCCAAAAAAAGGCACAATCGCCATCTATTGGATAGGGAATATGAAAGCTACTCATTCTAGTAAACGAGCAATTAACTAAGAGAATGCTAATGTGAACATGCTATAAAACATATTAGAGGCAGAAGACGATCACCAAGCAGCAGAAAAATATCAATTTCTAAGAAACATGCATAAAATGACATCTTTCAAACGAGAATATCAAGTACCAGGAGACATAGATTACTGAAAGGCAATCTGCACATTTACATGCATATGGCATTATGCCGTTAAGGTGTCGATATTGCACATCTGGCTGTCTCAACAAAGAGTCGAAGAACTAAAATTTAAATGCTCTCCACAAGTTTCAGATTCCAAAAGAAGCTAAAAAATCCACACAACCAACATTACAGTAGTTCATGGAACTCAGCTGCATATTTCCACAGTTCTTAGGAAGAGGCTTCTCTGCTTTGCTCGTAAGTTTTGCGTTACTTAACCAATCATGGAACATGTGGCTTAGAACTCTTTCTTATCTTAGTGCCAAATCAGTCATTGGGCAATGATAAATGGACCATGTGGCATTTCACCTTATAAAAAAGAATATAACCAAGCAAAGATGCTTTCTCAAAGGCTTCTTTGAGTTCCCAATACATTTATCTAAGGAAACACATATTGCAACAAATCTTTTTTCGTCCAACAATAATTAATTCGTTGATGAATGATGTTCATGGCACAAGAGATTATTGAGACCATGAAATTCCCATCATGGCATCGTTAGCTTCTTGGATTTTGCATGTTGCAAGTCCAATTATTCCAACCGGAAGTTTAAGTCAAAAAATTTACAGTGCTTTATGGAACTCAATTGCATATTTCTGCAGATCTCCTCCGGCTCAGGCGACTGCAGCACCATAACATCCATTGCATTAAAAATGGATGTGACATGACATACATACGTAAATGCAGTATCCGTAAGGTTCTATTCTAGCCAAGGCGAACAGCTGATTCAACTGCACATCACATTTCTTGGATCTAGCGAGCCAAATTGTCGCCAAAAAATTTCTCATCTATCGAGTGGCGGCCATAATTTGAGGAAAGAAGAGGCTTAGCAGCTTTGCTTTTGACTTTGGCTCAATTGATATTAAAGGCAATCTCAACAACAAAATATTTCAAAAACCCCCCTCATGTCTAAGGACTGTTTCTTGTTTTAGTACCAAATTGGTTATTGGGCAGCTTAAATTGGAACCTGTGGCATTTCACACTACAAAAAGAACATAACCATATAAAGGCACTCTCTAAAAGGCTTCCTTGAATTCCAAACACATTTATAAGAGGAAACACATAACGCAGCAAATTCTATTATCCAGAAATAATGGATTGGTTGATAATGATGTTCATGTCGCCAGATCAAATGATACCATGAAATTCCAATCATGGATAAGCTTCTTGGATTTTGCATGTTGCAAGTCAAATCGTTCCAACCTTAAGTTTTAAAAAACTCCTAGACAGATTAATCACCATATAACGCGCCTATTGCTGATGCTTGGAACTACAAGGAAAAAAAAAAAAAAAAGCATACTCCATATCCTCCTTAATGACTGCAACCTTTAGATGACTGCTTAATGCCAAATATAACGTGCCTATTTGCCGATGCTTGGAACTACAAGCAAAAAAATAAAGCATACTACATATCCTCCTTAATGACTCGAATCTTTAGATGACTGCTTGATGCCACAAATTGTCTCAATATTCTGCTTCTCGGTCCTTTAAAGCTTCTACACAAATCAAAATGAGGACATCTTTCAGGCTACTGGATTTATACAAAAGGGTAATAACCCAAATGATATACCGAGTGCCGCTTCAAAGAACAATAGGAGAAAGCACAAGACCGCATGAAACTCAGTCCAGAATATGTCAACACCACATCTACATCTCAACTAAAAGTTCTAATGCACCTCATACATTAGTTGTCAAGATATCATTCAATTAGAAGATACCAAAGCATTTCTAGGCAGAAACACATGAGCCCAACAGTTCAAGCGACATGCTGCAGAACATCCTTCACTGGTAATTCCATGTCAACTGGTTTCAGACTTCTCCAGGGCTGCATCAAAAAAGAAAAAAGATACATATAAAGACAGAATTAACATCTAAAGAAGCAACAAAAAAAAAAAATGTGCCTAAGAGAGACAGAGAAATATTACTATTGTAGTTCAAAAGCTTCTCAATGAGGTCAACATGAGTCATCAGCATTCGCCTACAACAATATCGGACCAATCCCAATGCATCAAGAGCATCCCTGCACGCCACGAACATCAAACTTTCAAGACTGGTGAATTCTTCGCAAAATTTATTGCTGCATTCACTACAAGCATTCAAAACTCATAGCGAAATCAGGCAACAAAACTGTCAGCACAAAAGCAAATACAGATACAAACCAGAAATAGAGAAGTCCCACCCACTCCCAACTCGAAACCACTTCTAACAGCATTTTTACCAAATGCCAACAACAAATGGCCAATCTGACCAAATCAAGTTCCTTTCTTTGATATCTTAACAATAGCTATTACCCTTCTAAATCCGTTGGCAAACACCGTGAAATCCGGACAACCTTGCTGAATAAAAACAGCAAGGAAACCAAAGTATCATGCTAACCAAACAGATCATGGAGCCTAACGAAGAAAGAGTCCACAAATTTTTAAGCGTCACCTCTGGTCCTGCGTTCAATCTATATTTTCTGCTTCCACAGCTTCATGAATTGTACGATCAAGAATCAAATAGGCACAAAGAATATGAACAACCCCCTCCATAACTTTTTACCTTCGATAACATGCAAAAAAGAAAAAAATAAGAAGACATCAGACGATGAGAGCATCACCCTTCTGGATAATCAGCCTGGAGGAGATCGAGATACTGGTCCCACTTGTTTCCGATCACCTGAAACCAGCAGCAATCATAAGCACATAACCTCTCGAGCAAATCACAGCAAGAAAACAGAAACCCTCAAAAGTCCACACAAAACAGAGTGTCGAAAACACTAACTTTGTAAAATCATCCAGCAAAAACAAGAAACGAAACAGAACTGGCGAGTAAGGAATGAACGCGAAATTGCAACAGACAGCAGCAAAAACCTTGCCGCAGGTGAAGCAGCGGACGGGGATAATCATCTTCGCCGGCGACACCCCTCGTCCGTCTCTCTCGGTCTCTCTCTCTCTCCGGGGTTCGTCGGCTTGCGACCGCGTGCGATTTGAGAGCCGAAAGCGTGCTTCTGCTGCTTGTTTGTCCGACGACCCTGTGTGACGAGGTTTTCAAAAACCTCGTCCGATAAAAAACAAGAGAGAGAAAGAAGGACAAAGGGGTTAGGGTTCATCCGTTTAGTTCCCGGCCGGGCCGGGCCGGGCCTGGGTTCATTCTCAATTGTGGCCCGAACTACTTGATCTACTCCCCCTTCTTCCATCTTCTTTCTACAGCATCTCATGATATGACAAATTAATTTCACTCATAGACAGACTGATTCCTTGTTTTATTTATTTTTTTCTTCCATTAAATCAATTATTTTTTCGGGTTAGTGCAATTTCATTTGTTGCACTTGTTAAAAATTTATACGATGGAGTTTTTTATAGGTCGTACTATAAAGTAAAACAAGTCGTAATTTCGTCTATAAATAATCTATTTGTTGAATTGCTATATCAATTTTTTTCCATTTCACTTTAATTTTAAGTTCTTTACTTTGAGAAAGAAGGGCCAACTGTTTTCACATAATATTGTTTAACCAAAAACAAATTACATCTCGCCGAAGAGTAGTACCAACACACACCGAGATTTAGCAAAATCTCTTCTCAAGAACTCAATTATTAGTAAGATTACATCATGAAAAAGCGGATTCTTTTAAATGAAAAAAAAATCCAAACCACGGTAGTCCGATGCAAAAATTGTGCTTGTGATGTTTCGAATCTTCACTTGTGGCGGTCGGAATGTCATTCTTGGTGACCGTGCAATGAGTCGTGAGTCTGTCATCGGTGGAGAGGAGAGGCGTTAAGCAAAGAAAATAAGATGTATGAAAGCAGAGAAATAAATCGAAGACCCGTGATTTCTATAGTTTCATGGTAATTTTACTTAGGAGGGGGGGCGGAAAGAGTATTAAATGTTTGAGTGTGATACTTTTTGTCTAACTAGTTGACTTTTTTACTGAAAAGTTAACTAAGAAATTAACTAGAAGTAGTGATTGCAGTAGAGTATTAATTTCAGTTATGCAAGATGGTTTGAGGAACGGCCAAAGCCCAACCCAACTCATTGAATAAGTTACGGTTCAAACCAACGAAAACACGTGTTACTACCTTGAGGATGCCTTATCCATTGATATTAAGGGTGTGACATTCTGAATTCCGAGAGACTTATAAATGAATGAATGTTCGATAATGTATTTCAGTTGTATCTCGCCCTAAATTGATCACTCATGGGTTAACTAACCAAAGGGGGAAGACTAATAAGGAAATTGATACGTGGACCTAGGAACTCGAATAAGAAATGGGGCTTTAACCATAAGGATTGTCGAGGGATTATCTTGAGCCATTAAAGGCCGATCTAAGAACGATTATGGAATACATTGCTAGCGTTATACAATTGGATCGTGGGTGGTACCGCCTAACCAATGTGTAATTCGCAAGACTTTCTTAAATCGAATCTTGATGATTGCGACCGTCGGAACTAGTGATAAGCCCTCGCAGTTACATGACAATCAAAGTCGCCACGACTTGAGAATCTTAAATGTGGTAAGAATCACAAGGTCAATACGCGTAATACCTAATGAGCCGCCCGTTAGTTTGAGATAAACCGGAATCGAGATCGACGGAATTCGGACGTGAATTGGGATTCGAGAATTCCAACAATCAAGGTTCGGACATCGCCTCATCGAGGTTAATTAAATTCTAGGATTGTTCTCAAGAAGTCAGAAATTTGAAATTAGGGGATAAAAGTTAGAAAATAAAAATCGGGACCGTAAATTGGAGTTGCCGTTTATCCCTAGTGTTAATACTCATTCCTCTAGGATTAGCAAGGGCAAAGTTATCCCAAGTGCTCTTGAAATCTTTGTGAGTTGACTAGAGACAAGGAATGACCCATGAGAACCCCACCAAAAACTCCTACTATTCACTTCTACCAACCCATCACCATGTCATTCAAGCTTGTCTTTCACTTGTTCATCAAGTACATCCCATCACCAACTCATCCACTCACCACTTTGAATTTGTGAAGCTTCTCTCTCCCTCTCCTTCTTCATTTTCTTGACCGAAGCATACTCTCCCTCTCCCCACTCTCCCTCTCGGTTTTCTCTCCCTCTCCTTCTTCATTTTCTTGACCGAAGCATACTCTCCCCGTCCTCACTCTCCCTCTCACCGGTTGCTCACTCCCCCAAACGCCGCTTTTCCGTCACCACCGTGAGCTACTCCGACCACCATCACACCACCACCGAAAAGCCACAAACCACCGCCCTTTCCACGGCTTGAATTGCCGCGAACCGCCGTCCCATCACCGGTTTTTTGGACTAGTCACCGGTTTTGTGGGCTGTTTTGGCTCATCCTTGAGGTATGTGATCCTCTAAGCTTGGTTTAGATCTTGTGAGGTCTTGGTTTAGCGTTTAACTAAGGTTTAAGGGTGGATTAGTGGCTAAACTTGTGATATTTTGTTGAAAATCGAAACAGTTGCCTTAAACCCTAATTCTGGTCGCCGGAAGTTGCTGCTGTTCCAAGGGCTTGGAAAGCTCATTTTAAGTGGTGAGTTAGCCCTAAACTCATATTAGGACTTGAGGTTACTAATAGACCAAGTGTGGATGTGATTTGGCATGAATTAATGGGCTGTTTTAGTGGATATTGCTCCAAACCCGAGAATACATGACTTGTGTACTTTGTGCTCAATTTGTTGAGGGCTATTGTGATGACACTCGGGCTATTATGGAGAGTATGGTTTAGCTTGAATGTTACATGACATGTCGTGCATGTATTCTTTGTGTACATAGACTTGATTGGTTCTTTATGGCTTGTAAGCTCGATATGGACTTTCGTCGGGCCTTGATGTATGCTGAGTTGTTTGGACTTCGAGTTGCCCTAGGGGGGCCGAAAGCATGTGTATGTGACCTATTATGGTACCCTTACGATCAAGTCAACTATTTGCTTGTTTGAGCCCAAGTTGAGGACTTGAGTATTATTGGAGATGATGAGCATGCTAGGTCAATATCCATGCAAGTTTGACTTTGTGAAGAACGTGTGAATCAAGTACTTGAGTTGTGAGTTAAGCCTTGCATGTTCAGTCATGAGTGATCTAATATGATGAAATTGGTTAATTTGAACTTGAAATGTGGCATTTGGCCGTAAATGAGGAAATAAGGGCTAAGCGTCCAATTTGTGAAATTGGGATTGAATTATGCCCATTGATATTGTTATGTGCTTGGTTGGCCGATTGGCTGAAATGTGATAATGTGCATGGGAATACCCCGAGGCGTGTTGACGGGGGGTCTATAGTCGACTAAATGTCATGATATGAGTATATATGCACATTATGCCCCGACGCAATAATCGCGGGGTTATGACATGCCGATGCGTATTAATGCGGGATTTGACCCGAGGCGTATTAACGCGGGTCCGACCCGAGGCGTACTAATGCGAGTCTATGAATGGCAAATTGTAACCTGATGCGTTCTAACGCAGGTGCAACGTAATATATTAGCCTGATGCGTATTAATGCGGGCATGGCCATTGGAATTGAGAACTCATGAATTGAGTACCACTATGATGATTCGAATGATACCTTATAAGCTTGTGGTTTATAAATTTATTGAAGTACGAAGCTTGGTTTAGTTTGACTGCGATGTTCGACTCATGTTTTGTGGATTTGCCTGTGATTTATGAAGTGCTAGCATGTTATGATTTTTTGTGAAAGTATCTTTTGCCTCGTATCTTTATTGAGTAGGATTGCATGATGTAAGTGTTTGGAGGTACTCTTAACCTAGTTTAGGTTTAGGATTAGCTTATCGAGATATATTCTCACCCCGTTGTGGGACACCCTTTTCAGACCGCAAACCCCGACCATGCCGCCTATCCGTTTTGGGGAGCCGATGGGCATCACGATGACGGCCGCCGAGTATCCCGTGGGAGAGAATAAAGTTTATATTAAGAAAGGAAGTATAGTTTAGGAACATGAAGGGGGCGACAATTGGAACCTCATCTCTATGAGGCATGGTTTTACCGAGATGACGATACGACTTATAGGCCGCCGAGGAGCTACGACATACCGAGGAGTGTGATTCCCGGGTGGTGCGACCCGATGCCTCCCGATGGCGAAGTGTTTGACCCCATCACCGAGCCTGTAGCTAGCCAGCCGCATCCTCCGGGCCCTTCCGCCGATGTTGAGATCGTGGAGCCATCTGATGTCGAAGGCGAACCGGGAGAACCTCATGAGTTGGAGCCCATGGACGAAGATGATATCAACTTACCGCTGGATCCAGTGTCACGCCCCAATCCTCGAGCGCGCGGCATCCCCGCCATCTCGTCCCTCGGGTTAAAAAGATAGCGTCCCAAGCACGCTACCAACCTATGAGGTTAACTACGCATGCGGAAACATACAATATTCCCGGACAAAAATATAAGATAGAGATAGATCGGTAGAGATAGATCAAGTAGGAAAACGCATTAATTTAAAAACATAATCTTACTCACTGTCACGTCGTGAGTCAACCGAAATGACACGCTAATTGGTCCCATACTTCGGGACGAGTTAGGATCAACTTCGCACCTACTTCAAATAGGGTTACGTCACTTTCATTCTTATCGGTTTTTCAAGAATTACTAGCTCAATCACTTAGAATCTGAAAATAGTTTAACAACGATAGGGTGAGGTATAAATCTCGGTGAGTCAACGCCTAAGCCCGGCTAATGCGTTGATTCGTCCGGAGGGTTTTATCAGTCAATCACATATTGATATATAAATATCCCAATCACATGCAGCTCATCCGTTAAAAATCACACGGTATGCAATACTCAATATAATATGCTACACATAATAACCATAGATATCATGTTAATCGCATACGCAGACACCACACGTGGTTCGATTATAAACGGCCATCCGGCCCAATTGCACACGACCGGTGTGACTTTACACTACGATTGGCGGTGTCTATCGGCAAGACCAGGCTTCGTCGCTTACTTCCGGCGACGGCATCCGATAGCCCGTGTGACTCGTACGACTAGCACGACACGGTACTATCGGGAATCCCTGTAAGGGCTTTGGTCATCCACAAGTCGCGACCGGCATCCGACAATCCCGTAATCCGTACGGCTGGCATGGCACGAATTGACGTGCATCCGACAAGTCGTATAGTTCCGTACGCCCGACACGGTACGAACTTGACAGGAATAATCCATCTTGTGACCACTCAAGCATACTCAGCAAATAGCTAATTTATAATCCGCATTTAGTCAAATGCTCACGCGATATGCTCATACAGCAAAACTCTTGAGTAATCACACAAATGCATATGTTATCCATGCGACCTCGCATCCATAAATCGAGTGATCGAACTCCAACCAATCAATCAATTTGACTAGCCATCCGTTAAGGCATTTCATCAATTAATCCATATAAATTATAATCGAACGTAGATCAATAATTCAATGATAAACATTCAATCCAATCGTACGTAATTAAATCCAAATCATCAATCGACCATACGCTCATTCTTGACCTATTATTCGCTCACGATCAGCCAATGCCAATCAATTAGTCGGTTATTCCGTCCAAACTAGCACAATCAAATTAATCCAATTAATTAGGGCCATTTAACCTAAACCGAGTCTCTAGCCTAAATCGGCCCTAATTAACATACCAAAACATTCTAATAATCTAATCAAACTAATCCAAACGTAATTAACGACCTAGCCAAGGATTAGAGGTCGACTCACCGTTAATTGTGCGAGGTTAGGCCAATGACGATCCTCCGAAAAATCCTTACCACGAACTTTGGGCTTGAACGGATCGCGAACCAAAATCCTCGAACTATAGCCCAAACCTCCGGTTTAATGAGTCCACGGCCCGATATAAGGTCCAATTACACGGCCAAAAATAGGTTGGACCTTGGCCTAACTTGCCGGCCCACAAAATAGGCCCAATTAGGCCCAATAGAATCTGTCCCGACCCAAAAACAGGGGAAATATTGGCTGGTCGGGGCTGTTGTGGCCCTTTCCGGTGGCCTACAGGCGGCGGCCTACTCCGGCATTGAAGGTGGAGGAGTGAGACAAGATCGGAAGAAAATGGGTGGCCGGAGGTGGCTTGTGGTGGCCGGAGGTGGCTTGTGGTGGCCGGAGCAGGCGCCGGCAGTCGCGAACAGCAACTGCAATTGCCAAAAACAGGGCATTAGCAATGCGGAATAGGGGCCGATCGAGGTTCTTGGGTTGTTGCTCGAGACCCCACCGGTGTCGGGGCTTTGTGGGGTTGATGGTGGAGGTTCGTGGGGGTCTAAGGATCGCAGTGGTGGTTGTTGATAGCCGAGGGAGGCGGTGGAGGGCGTCAGAAACGGATCTCGACGTGAAACAGGGCACTAAGCCCAAAACAGGGGCGTCGGGGACTTCGGGTTTCCTCCGGCTTCTCCGAACGGCGACGGTGGGACTTAGGTGGCGAGATGACTTGGAAGCAATGGGAGGGGGTCGGGACCGGGTCGAGGGACGGCGGCTCGGCGGGCGGAGGCGACACGGCGGCTCGAATGGGCCGGCTTGAGCGTAACCGGTAGAAAACAAAGCATCCGAGAGACAAAAAGAGAACCGGCGGCTCCCGAGGTTACTCCGACGCCCGGCGATGGCTGGTGGCGAAGGAAGGAGGTCGGAGAAGATGGCTGGAGGTTGAGGTGGGGTTAGTATGGCGGCGGCAACTCAGAAACAACAGCAACAGTAGTCCCGGCCCAAAAAAGGGCGAGGCTGCTCGAGGTTGTCTTGGCTAGTTTTCCGGCGACTCCGGCGGCGCGACGGTGGTTCGAAGGTGATGATGGAGTTCTATGGTGATGGTAGTATAGTGTGGTGGCTCGGGTGGGGGCATTTCCGCAAGAAAAACGAAGAAGAAAGAAGAAGAAAAGAGGGGGAAGAGTCGGCAGAGAATGAGGTTTACGTGGGGGAAAGAGAGAAAGAGAGAGAAGAAAGAGATAGGGTTGGCCGGCTGATTTTTGGACTAAAGAGATAAGGTGGGTTCCATTTTAATGAATTTCCTTGTCTTGAGCTCATAAAAATCCTAGGGCGTCACATCCAGATCTCGAGCATGTGGAAGAGGAAGAAGAGGATTATGTTCCAATGGACTCCGAGTCAGACGCTTCAGCAGAGTACGACCCAAGAGCTGACAAGGACCTATCTGAGGATAGCGAGCCCGACCTCTAGGTATAGTTGCAGTACCTAGCTTTTGATGTTCCTTGGGTTTGGTACTAAAACCCTTTAGGTCCGTCTTGTCTTCGCCGAACCCTTAGTCTTTTGTTTGATTTCTCGTATTGTAAAACACTATGTGCTATGTTATGTTGCTTTCCTTGAGTCATCTTGTTTTAACTTGTTTGGATTTTTGGTTTTATGCTTCTGCTTGTGCATATCATACCACGTTAAGTTATACACGAATCCTGGGTTTAATATATGCGAACGATCGTAGTGGGATGTTGTCGAGCCCGAAGAGGAAATCGGGACGTGACATCCTCGTTGAAGTGGTATCAGAGCAAGGTCGGCTCAATCCAAGTTGATTGAGGTTTGGAGTAATAAGGAGTGATGACTTTGGGATGACCGGGTAGCGAGACCTTAGGGATTCGCTAGAACTTAGGGATTCGCTAGAATTAGGCATGAATTGCATGACATGTGAATTGGCGCTTGTGATTGGCACACTTGCTTTGTATTACTAGTTGTGAATAAGGGTAACAAATCTTCGTACTTAACAATGAGTGACGTTTGGCTGATGATTGATTGTTGAACGACTTGTTGTGGTAATCGTACTAAGTTGCGTATGTGTCCGGACTTGAGGTACGAATGAGAACTCTTGAGTGTGGTGCTCCTGGTTGGTTATGGTGAATTGATTGTTTTGACTATGATTGCTGCTTGTATGGATAGCATAGAATTGTTAGACTTGAGTAGATGACTTCGGTCTTTAATTCCCGGACGGAATTATATGGGTGAGGGGCAGTGAGTCTAGCAAGGATGAGCAATTGTGGTAGAGGTACCGGAGGAGCGTCTAGCTCGAGAGCACAAATAGTTGAAGACCCAAGAGTAGATGGGGTCCTTAGAGCGCTGGAACAGGGCTTCGCCTATAAATCTCATTGTAATCTCTTAGATTCAACGATATCATTTGATTGCGGATATCGGATCTCAACCCATCTCGGAACCTTCTCGCCCGATCCCACGGGTTCTCCACCATTCTAGGTGCATATTTCGACAACCTTGAAAATTCAGCTTCATATTGATCAACCGTCATATGATTTTGATGCAAGCTTTGGAACTCGGTCGGTTTCTGTTCTTGGGCAACCTCAGAAAAATATTTTGCATTGAAGACCTTGGTAAAAATCCTCCAAATCGGCTCAACCCTTTCGGTAAAAACCGTTCCCTTAGTAGCCTTCCACCAATCATTTGCTGTTCCTTGAAGTTGGTAAGTCGCCAAGGTCACCTTCTTAACTTCAATATATCCTAAAACCGCAAAACTTTTTCTAATTCTTCGATCCATCTAGGAGCATTCTCGGGATGCTCAAGATCTCCTCTGCCATCAAACTTTGGCCGCTTTAGTTTCATGAATTATTCTACAAACCGACCCATCACTCGATTCTCCCGACCATGTACATTTTCACCTCTAATTCCCGGAGCATTATTCCCTTGGGCCACATTGATAGCAGCGACCACGGCTTCAATAGTCTAGGCAACGATTGCAGCTCTTTCCTCGCCTTGTTGAGCAACGGTAGTAGTTCTTTCCTAAGCTTGCCTTCCCAATAACTCCCCAATTTGCTCCAGCGCCCTAAGAATTCCATCAACTCGTGGATCCTGTACAACTCTTGCCCTTGAGCAAGATGCTCATCTAGTACCTCTACCTGCCCCTGAGCTAGATGCTTATCTAGCACCTCTACCACGTTGACTCATTCTTTCTGATTCTCGGAGACCCTAAATTTCAACCAAGGAATTAGGAACTTCAATCACTTACTTAGCCTAGTGATTCCAAGTTACTTATTACTTCAACATACACAACTATTTCGATCATTGCAATTCAAGCAACCAGAGATTTCACAACAAGGAAAATTTCATTCGTACCTCTGGTTTAGATGCTTCGCAGACTTAGTTTAAGTAAAAATAATTAAGTCCTTATCAAGTCATTGTCTCAAACAGTACACAATGCTAAATACGAAGCTTGATCATTCCAGCTATCACAATATGTCGACCACAAGCGCCAATTCATATGATATGCATTTCGTGCCTAGCTCCATAAATTACTCCTAAGGTCTCACTACCCCTTCATTCGCATTTCCCTATTCCTTATCACTCCAATACTCAATCACCTTGGATCGAGCTAACCTCGCTCCGATACCACCAAAACGAGGATGTAACGTCCCGTCGTCCTTTGAGAACGCACATCTGCCCAAGCCGTATAATTTAAACCCGGGATACTACATCTACGACGAACACATAAAATGAAATGTGCATGCGGAAGGAATACTCCAACCTTGAGAATAAAGATACGAACAAAACGGGCACTAACACACAACAACAAATATATACAAAGACGGTGGTCACATGCATACTAGTAGAATAACATGTACAATATGAGCCAACCCAAAAAAACCGAACATCCAAATTCCTCCGAATCTACCCCAAAAGAAACTTATCAAGAGCAACCGGACTACTCGGAGGAACTAATAGTCATGTCATCAGCCTCGTCTCCCGTCGGAACGTACTTAGAGAAAGTATTGGAGCTTGTCTCCAAGATCTCGTCTTCCAACTCATCCTTCTCCGAATCGGATATCACGATCACCTTGTGATCCTCCTCCGCCGTCAGGGTCTTCTCCCTTATGTTCCTAGAAGCAACTGCTGACACTTGAACCACACCCTCGATATCTTGACGGGACGGGTGGCACCATCCCGGAACTACATCGCAGGGTACATCGGATGGCTGCAGAGGCCCGAACAAACCACTGTTCCCTATTTTACGGAACCACACTTCATAACGATGCGGTTGCGGATCTTCTCCACCTACATCTACCCAAACCGTAGTACATTTTCTTACAAAAACTATTCCTAAGTTAGCCGGGAATTCATCCCATACGCTTGTCATCTCTTTCGGATCTCCCAATCACATCGGCAGCAATTCTATAACCTAGGGTCCGAAAATAAAGGTCCCGCTACGGGGTGAGATTCACATCTTAGCAAGTAAACCCAAATCCTATACTAGACCACTAGCCCCTTCGAGTTATGCAACAAAGCATACAGATGACAAGATACACAACAAGCCTCTTTACACAGTACAATATCATATATACATTATACCATATCTCACGTAAGCTAACATAGATAGATGTCAAGATCAAGTAACTCAAGTATCGGTAGAGTAGACTTAAGTCATAACAACATGAATAATCAAATCGGTACTACGGGAATGATCAAGCTTGACGTATTAGCAACTATTCATTCGTATCTCACACATGAGATTCTCATCTCGTTATAGTTCTTAAGATAACGATATAGCCGTGCAAAATGTTCCAGGCTATCAATACCAAAGTTCGTGTCGACCTATATTGGTCATTTTCCCGCATGATCAAGACTCAAGATATTTCATTTTCCCGCATGATCAAGATTCATGATATTTCCTTTCACATGTACTTCACATGACCAAGGCCCAGGTATTTTTTTTTTCCCACATGTCAAGACCCGGAGGATTGCACAAATTATTCCCCGCATAACCAAGACCCGTGGTATCGACCCCGCATGGTTCAAGACTCAAGACAATCTATTTCCCTCTTTCACTCATATTCCAATTAAGTTACACTTCACATTTTACGGCTATTCGTAGTATAAGTCATCTCATTCAGAAGCATCTTAGTGATCAAAAAAAGGTTTTAAGAACACTTACCCTTGGTTCCAAGAGCAACTTAAAAAAGTCTCCTCACAACCACAAAAGCTTGGCTAAATAGATTTCCACATCGGATCTATATAAACCATAGCAAAACTCCATTAATTTTCGGTCCAATTGAGCCAAAACATTAATAGCACTCAAAGTAACATCCTAAAACATCCAAACGACAAAATCACAGCAAGGCGACACCATTTGTAGTCCCTCAAGTCCATGGTATATTCTGTCCAAAAACAAGACAGCTTGTTTCCTTGAGTTTCAAGCACAAATTAGCCATGAATTCACTTTCAAACTTTAATTTAATTCGTATACTCCCTCATAACACCTTCCACAATGTCTTAGGATGTCTCATATTCTAATTCCAAGCCAAAATATTCCTTGTACAACCCATGAATAGCTTTAGTACAACAGGGCAAAAATAGGGCAAAACCGATCCTGTGTTGTCTCACCCAAAATCCAATTCAAATCTCTAATTTAACACTAATTGAACTTGTGGGAACCTTATTCTATATGTCTTAGGGGTCCACTGAAAATTTGGCAGCATAACCACTCATTTTGAGCCCCCAATCAACTTAACCAAACAAAGTGCACAAACTGTCCAGTATATGTCCAGCAGAAACACTTTAACCCAACCATTACAACTCGAATTTTTCCTTAATCATTTAGTGTCCTTAAATCATCCATACTCAGCCCTATAAGTCTAGAATTTACCACCGAAAATTTGGCATCAAAAGAAGTTTCTAAGAGGGAGAACAGCCACTTACCCTCAGCTAGCTCCAAATCTGTCCGGTTTTCTTCCTCAGCTTGGTTCTTCCAACTGGGAGCTTCAAATGACGTGATTCCAATTGGAGGTTGTCGGGGACACGTTGAACTTCAAGTGGGTAGTCAGGGGCGGCCAAAAGACCATCGAAGGGTGCCATCGTACGGACCGAACGGAACGGGCAGAAAGTGGTCGGCTGAAACAGTTTTGTGATTTTGCTGAAAAACCTTGAAGATGAAGGAGATGATGGAAATGGAGCATGGAGATGAAGTGCTCGTGAATTTGAAGAAGGAGGAAGGCTGAAGAAGACTTGATTTTATATAAAAAAAAATTCAATTATGTGAATAGTAAGGTCAAGGTCACATTAATGCCGACCATGCTCTCTAATGACACTTGTCTCATGTCAATAATTATCCACATGTGTATTGACCAACATTGACCCTTCTTATCTTCACATTTTTGGCTAAAGCAAGGTGAAAATGACCAAAATGCCCTTTGATGGACTTAGAACAAGAATAATGCTTGAGGGGCAAAACGGTCATTTCACTTTCGTCGATCGAAAATTCGATTCTTTTCCAACATGAATTACTCTCGATGAGGCGACATCCAATGTATATCTAATGTTAGAATTCTTCATTTCCATTTTCCCAACTTTAAGATTCCATTTTCCGATTCATTTTCTATCCAATGTAACTCCAGTTTATCCCAAACCGACGGACGGCTTTTGCGGTGACGTTACGTGTATCGACTCAATGATTTTGCTAACTTTTAGGCATACTCTAGTCATGGCCATTTTAATTGTCATGTAATTGCAAGGGTTTATTACTAGCTCTATAGGTCTCAATCTTTAGAAATCGATTTAGAAAAATTTTGTAAATCGTACAATACTAGCAATGGATTCCATAATCATTCTTAGATCGACCTGTATTAGCTCTAAACATCCCCTCTGCAATCCTTATGGTGAAAAGGCCAATTTCTGTTCGAGTTTCCTAGGTTCACGTACCTTATCGCACGTTAGCCTTCCCTTTTTTAGTCAGATAACTCAAGATTGATCGGATCTGAATGGAATATAACTAAAATACATTGATAGAGCATTTCTCATTCATAGACCTCAAAATGGTCGGAAATTCATAATGTCACACGTAAGCTATACATTACAACATTAATTAGTACTTTGTCCTCAAATTGTGTGTTACATTTGGATATCTATATACCATTGTTTCAATATACTAGTTTCCTGTTATATTCAACGCACTCTCAATCCAAGCACGTAACTCATCAAATGTCAATATGTTTGCAATCTCGAACATGGTAGATTGTCCGTCTTCGTAATCAATTCCATACTCGGTTCGTACTATTGTACCTCCCCAATGCACAATCGCAAAAGATGTAGACGGCATTATGCTAAATAAATAAATTAAAAATTATTTCGCACCTACAATTTGGTAAATATTGTCCCATATACGTTAACAAATTAACATTACCACTATCAATATATCAAATGAAATAAATGTCCTAGTATAGCCCTAAGGGATTAGAGAATGTGTGATGAAAATACACTGAATCGTCCATGGCCGATTGATCATGGCCATTTCCTAATTTTTGGAATTTTTTACAATTTTTTTGGGAGACAATTTGCCGGAAGGGAAAAATCGTCATTTTTTAAAAGTCGTTGGCAAAAATACCCAAAATCGTCCATGGCTAGTTGATTGCGGCCATTTCCTATTTTTTGGAATTTTTTTACAATTTTCTTGAGAGACAATTTGCCGGAAGGGCAAAATCGTCATTTTTTTAAAGTCGTCGGCCAAAATACCCTCAATCGTCCATGGCCGGTTGATTGTGGCCATTTCCTAATTTTTGATATTTTTATAATTTTTTTAGGAGACAATTTGCTAGTAGGGCAAAATCATCATTTTTTAAAAGTCGTCGGTAAAAATACCCAAAATCATCCATGACCGATTGATTGCGGCCATTTCCCGATTTTTGGGATTTTTTACAATTTTCTTCGGAGACAATTTGCCATAAGGGTAAAATCATCATTTTTGTAAAGTCGTCGATCAAAACATCCTGAATCATCCATGGCCGATTGATTGTGGCCATTTCCTAATTTTTGATATTTTTTACAATTTTTTTGGGAGACAATTTGCCAGAAGGGCAAACTCATCATTTTTTAAAAGTCGTTGGTAAAAATACCCAAAATCGTCCATGGCCAGTTGATTGTGACCATTTCCTATTTTTTGGGATTTTTTACAATTTTCTTCATAGACAATTTGCCGTAAAGGTAAAATCGTCATTTTTTTTAAAGTCGTTGGCCAAAATACCTCAATCGTCCATGGCCGGTTGATTGTGGCCATTACCTAATTTTTGGTATTTTTACAATTTTTTTGGGAGACAATTTGCCAGTAGGGCAAAATCGTCATTTTTTAAAAGTCGTAGGCAAAAATACCCAAAATCATTCATGGCCGATTAATTGTGGTCATTTCCTTTTTTTTGGGATTTTTTACAATTTTCTTCAAATACAATTTGCCAGAAGGGCAAAATCGCCATTTTTTAAAAGTCATCGTGCAAAATACCTAAAATCGTCCATGACCAGTTGATTGTGGTCATTTTCTATTTTTTAAAATTTTTTACAATTTTCTTGGGAGACAATTTGTCAGAAGGGCAAAATCGTCATTTTTTAAAAGTTGTCGGCCAAAATACCCAAAATCATCTATGGCCAGTTGATTGTAGCTATTTCCTAATTTTTGGAATTTTTTACGATTTTCTTCAAAGACAATTTGCCAAAAGGGCAAAATCATCATTTTTTTAATGTCGTCGGCCAAAATACCCTCAATCATCCATGGCTAGTTGATTATAGCCATTTCCTAATTTTTATTTTTTACAATTTTTTTGGGAGACAATTTGCCAGAAGGGCAAAATCGTCATTTTTAAAAAGTCGTCGGCCAAAATACCCAAAATCTTCCATGGCCAGTTGATTGTGGCCATTTCCGATTTTTTCGAATTTTGTAATATTTTTTCTTCATTTTTTTGAAAGTTTCTATGATTTTTCTATATTTTTAATTAATTTTCTATTTTCTATTTTTTTAATATTCTAATTCTGAAATTATTAAAAACATATTTTTTCGGACAGGTCAAACCCCGCCATTGCTTCTCGGGCCATCTAATCACCTTTTTTTTTAATTTTTATTTTTTCCCCAAAAATTCATTTTACACTCCTAAATTTCTTTTTCATATTTTGAAAATCGTCAACTTGAATATGGACATAATTGCAAAAATGACTCTAAAAAAAAATTTGTTTTTACGAGATTAGGGTGATTTTTTTTATTTACCTAAACTCGTAAACGTTATAACTATTGAGGGTACAAATAATAATCAAATAAATAAATAAAATAATACTTACGAAACCGCAAAAAATAACTATAACGAGATTTACCTCAAACTATTGAGGGTAAACACGCGCCGAATTAAGAGCTCAAACTATTAAAAGAAAGCACCGAGTAAGGAGGTCGGCTTTGCTTTTGTCTCAACTTCTACAAAATAAAAAAGTCCCAATTTAATTTAAACATAACAAAAATATTAGCAATAAAATAAAAACACTAACTACTATTAATAACATCAATAAAGGCACCTCGGGGGAGGGGGATCTCCTGCAACGAACAAAGGAGGCCGATGGCTCTGTAATACGTGTGAAGGTGAAGAGGAGAGTGTTTGCAGAGGTGCTGCAAGAGGGCTCTAAGAGTGCGAGAAGAGGGAGAGCTCCGAGAGTGCGAGAACAGGGAGAGTTTCTGAGCGGAAAGGAGAGTCTTCTGAGTGCGGAGAGGAGAGGAGAGTGTTCTGAGCGCCGAGAGGAGAGGGGAGTGTTTTGAGTGCGGAGTGTTACGAGCGAGAAGAGCCTTCGGCTTTGCTTTAAGCAGAGCCGAGGGCTTTGTAATGCGCGTGAAGGTCTTGCGGGCGCTGCAGCACCTTTGCAGGCGCTAGTACCTTGAAAGTGGAAGGGACCCCCACTCGCTCGGCGGTTAAACCGCCAAGCGGGTGGGGGCCTCGTTGTGCGAGAACGCCCGCTCAGCACTCAGAGTGCCAAGCGAGTGGGGGCCCCCACTCCCCCAAGCAGAGCTGTGCCTTCTCCGCTAGGTGAGCATGCCTTTTCTCGTTCGGCACTTTAAATGCTGAGCAGATCCTAAATCGGTAAATATGTTTTTTTTAACCTATTTTGGTAATTTTTTTTGTGTAATTTGGAAAAAAGTCCCACGATTGTGTGTATATATGTTCATGCTTTCATGTCTAATGCAACCCTCAATTACTTTTGTGTTAGAGATATGCCCTAAAGTTACTATGTAATAGTTACATGTTAGGGATTTCAGTTGTATTTTCAATTTCTTATTTAATTAATGGCAAAGACGTATTTATTCATTTGTCCAATTATTTACTTATATGAATAAATTCCATGAGATTAGTTGTGACTGGACCTATTCCTCGGACATTAAGAATATGTGTGACGGGTTCACGCTTAAACCGAATCTTTAAAATGTTCTCGATCAATGGATCATTAAAAGGATATCAATGATCCTGTTGAGATCGGTGTGTTCTTGATTTCATAATTAAATATTGGATACTTAAAGGAATGACGAGTCACAAGTCATTGGGTATTGCGATGCCCGAGTTAGAACACAGGTGCTTGTACCGGACAAGTTCACCGAACGTGACACGCGTTGAACGATTAGCGACATGGAAGCTTTTAGCATGGTCAATATATAATTGTTCACGCTTTGATCTTGTGTAAATAATCCTTAGACCTGAGGCACGGTGTTGACTTGTGTGTTGGATGGCTATGGTTCATGAGGACGCATACCGACGGTTCATCGATCCGTCTACGTACTTGATGGTCACGGTTCATGCACATACGAAGTTACACGTGTGCGGAAAATGGAATCTGTCTCCTTGTCACATGCAAGGTATGATATCCTATGCAATTTAATTATGACAATGCATTGAAATTCTCGGCCGGGGTTATAACCGAGAATGAAATGTTCATGTCTCGTTTGAATGCATGTCGATTATATTTGTGCATATGATCGAATTAGTGACTTGACAAAAATTCCATGGTCTTTGTTCGATCGGGATATAGTAAGACAGAGGGATTGAATTACACCGTAGTCAAAGGCGACAGGTTTATTATGTTCTTAAAGCATTCACACCGCCCGGGTAGTCATGATATATTGCTAGATGTCATTCATGACTTGTAGGACCTAGAGATTGATCGGGACAATCAATTCTCTTGGAAGTACTAACGTGTTAGTGCATGTCTTATCGCCGGCTCAGTGATGAACCTATGGATGTCATACACCTTAACCAATACATGACGACGTTGAACGGAAAGACAATATTACAAATATGTTTGTAATTACGTATACCGAATTAGTCGAACAATTAAATTAAATGAGATTTAATTTGATTCTTATTTTTTGTCATGGATGTACGTGCATATGATGCGTACGTGCATATGATGCACACGCACTCTTATAGTGGACACATATTGATGTATCCGAAATGCACACATTTAATCGCACTATTATGTTTTTATTAAATTATATGTATATATATAATTGTTATATATATTTATATATAATTTATGTTGCACGCACATGTTGATGTGCGTGCAGCGTACATGGTCAGCACAACAAGTGCTGACCATGCGTTTTATTTCTTAATTTAAAAAAAAAGGGTAATAATAGTGCAAGCACACGGTCAACAAAAGTTGCTAACCGTGTGCTGTTTTGCCCACGAACAGATCATGTGCCTCATTCGCACGATCTGCAACGTGTGCATGACACGATCGTGGACAACAGGTTTTGCTGATCGTGTGCTCGTGTGACACGATCGGCAAAACACTCATCGTGCGGCGCCCATTAATGAGAACGAAGAGAAAGTGTGCGGAGGTGTGCGAAAAAGGCATGAGAAAAATCAGAAATTTCTCTCTGCACATTTATTCTTGCAATATACGAAAGACCAAAATTTTTTGAGAGTTGTGAGAATTGATTCCACAATATTGCTAGCACAATTCAAGTGGTGATTCTCGCGAGTTCGTTCTTCCGTTTGACGTTGCGATTGGTGGTGTGTCTGAACTAGAGGCCTGACATTTGTGGTGCTCGGATCGAAGAACATCTAAACCTGTTTCGTTTCAAGCACGCTTCAAGAGGTAATCCGTTAAACCCCTTCGTTGCACATGTTTTTCGATTGAAACACACGAACTACGCCTCCGGAGATACATGTATAGGCTTTTTATTTATTTCCGCTGCGTATTTTATATGTTTTATTTGCCTATGCATGTTACGTGTATCACAACATTTTGGTCATCCAATTGAAACTTGTGTGTCTGGTAACATGGACAACTTGCGAAAACGGAGGCGAAAGGGAAGGCAATCTCGAACCATTTCCCCCTACTGGATGCTGCATTTTTACCTTCTTAGTTCATCCACTTCTTGTTTCTGGTACAAGAACTTCGGCCAATGCCAAAACCGGTCATTTGTAATGAACTTGCCCTGGATATGCAAATTAATGTGGACGAAATGTCTAACCACAGACCAGTTTTGCTATGCATCTTTTCTTTTTCTTGAGTGCAATTTCCAATTTCATATATGCATTTTTACTGTAGTTCTTTGGCAACATATTTGGAATGGATAAGTGAGAATACGAGTTTGGAACTTTATGATACGCAGGTGCGTCATAGTCTGAGATAATAGTGTAGATGTGGTTTTCAAATGTGTGTAGACGGCCGTAAGAGCTAGCAAAGCTGCTTGTGCAAGAGAATGATGTCTGAGCTAAAGCTGGAAGTATCTGCCAGGCCATAAGTTGGGTGTCCAGATCTGAGCCGGGCAAGGGCTCGCCTCCGTGGCGTGGTTGCGACACTCGTCCAGCAGTGAAAAATAAATGTGGATTGTTCGATACTACCCAAATTGAAATTCGATCTAAATACCAAAGCTTAGTCAAAAGATCAGTTGTGGAAATTATTTAAGGTAAAAATGAAAAATTCGGTCCAAGCGAATGTTCAAGAGAGTCCAAATGGCAGCAGCCCGACTTTTTTCTTGTGTCTAGAAACCAAAATCAGGATGGTCACAACCAAGGAAGCACTGACACCTAATATCTTTATTTCTCTAACTCACGGTTATGCGTATTTTCTTGATCAGTCCAGCAACTCAAAGCATATGTACTGAGTTCACTATCTTTCACTTGCCTCATTTTGCCCTGTATGCACTATGCCTATATCATTTGAAAATGTAACTATTCCTCTAGATTTCCTAAATGTATATTGAATGTTGTAGGTAGCTTTAGATGTACATCTAGAAACACACGGATGATTTCGACCATCTGGTTTTGATAGCACTCGTTGAATCGAAAAACATCGAGGTAACTTCATTGGGGAGGTTCAAGAGCAACTTCGTTCTTATGGAATTTGAAACAAATGCTGAATTAGTACTAAAACAACCATTCAACTTCTCTGAGAGGTTAGAGACCAACTTCTAGAAGAAATACAAATTTGACATCACTAACAGGTTATATAGAGCAGAGTTAGGGTGGAGGAGTATGCGAACACCGGAGCTTGTGGTATGACATTTTGAGAAGCTTAAGATGAGCTCCGTGTTTTTGGTAGAGAAGATGATATGCGATTAGTGTTAAGCATGAGGGATTTCTCTAGAAACGAATCCCGCTCAATGGCGTGTCTTCATTTTGACTCTTTCAAGGAATGTTCAAGAATGCAAATGAGGTGATGTGGGGCATGTCACTGACTTTTTCTTCATCATCTCCTCAAATATAAGTTGCATTTATGTTTCTTTTTTCTTCTCAAATAGACCGACTTGAAACTGTACATATAGGTTCCCACAACAAAGGTCCAAAAACAGACATTATAAAATACCTTGGACGGGAGTGATTATTGTCGAAGGCAAAAACAATAGTGAAAGATGCTATTCTTCTGCAAAAAGATGCTCCAAGTTTGGCCAAGACCAGTCATCAATAATAGAAAAAATGAATAAGTTACTAAACTTCTTTGGTATTTTGCATATTGAGAGCATTCGACGAGCCAAAGATCATCTGTCCTTGGGAAACCATAGTTGATCTTCTTTCACTAAATCTTGTTGCAAATCAACTCTTTTTACACAACGTGGTTCAATTTATATTGACGTAAAAGAGCAAAAATTAACTTTTTCACTTTCTTGTAGAAAAATAAAGTATTTTTCAAATATTAAAAAATATGAAAAATAAAACTTAAATTTCCGTATTAATTTTTTTAATAACATAGAAATTTCAAATCGCAAAATTGAAAAGAAAATCAAAGTGCGGATAGCAAAATTTCAAAAAAAAGTAAAAAAAAAAAAAATCGATCTCGGATAGTTGACTGAATAAACAACATTCAGTATCATAAAAAGAAAAAGGAAAAGAACATAATTCAGTATCCAACCACATTACTTCTTTTTTTTTTTTTGTGCCACTTTCTGTTTCTCTCTTTTTTTATTCATTGTTTATGGGATTTTGCCTTTTTTTTAATCTTCATCTACCTGCTGTTTAATAATGCTAGTGCTGGACCACAGGCGTCGCACATGGAGAAAGTATTGTATATGTCGGCCCGCCATATCACCCTTCCAATAGAAAACCTCTACGCGGTCAACTTTCCACTTTTCGTGCAAAAGTGAAGGTGGCCAAAGGGAATGAATACTGATCGTAGACGCCAATTAGGTCATGCTTTACGTCCTTAATTAATCGCTGGTTAACAATTGATTAATTACCTTTGACGAATCTAGCCGGGGTTTATGTCAACGCCGATTACCTTCGATGCTCCTCTCACACCTGCTCCGGCTGCAACCTGTGCATGATCAAAGGGAGGGTCAAGTGACATTTTCTTGGGCAATTTCTCACGGCAAAGATGTTGACTTCTCTTCGTTATAGATACTGACCTCCTGGATTTCTCGACGTTAAGAGAAGCGTGTAAACATTATCTTCAATTAAAGTACTTAATGCCGACTTGATTTAAACTTGGTTAAAGTCGAAACATTACTTTCGCGTGCACGTGTCCTTTTACCACACTGATCCATGTTTTTTGCTTGCTTGGACAAGTTTTCGAAGGGCGTTTGGCTAAGAAACGGTGACGCTTTGCAGCTTGTAACAAAGGCGAGTTCCTTTAAAATAGATAAGTCAACAACAACAAAAAAACCGTATGAAATTGAGCTCCAACATATACATACCGCAAGACCCACGGCGCCGAAGCCGAAGGTAGCGACGCTTGACCCAGCCTTCATGTCAGCCGTGTTCCATGCAGTTCCGACGCCTTCACTTCATAATCGACAACGCATTTATCGATTTCATGATGTTATATTTTCTAGTAAATGTTATGTTTTGTATGAATTCAAAGCAAAACTTGCAAACTCATTCCAAAATTAGGAAAAAGACATTTGCATAGAAACCAGAACAAGTTGGGCACGGCTCTAGCCCTTGTAATTTAATTTTGGCCAAGTCAAAATGAAAAGCATGAATGGGTAGGAAGAGGTAAAAACTGGACCATTTACTATTTAACACCGTTAAAACATGCGATGACATGCGACATTCTGTTGAAAGTTCAATTTTGCGCCTTCCCGTTTTCATCTTGTATTGATTGTGGAATTTTCCCTTGTTTAATCTTCAACTATCTGTTTTTTAATGCTACAGGTGGTGGACCACGTGATTCGGACATGACCTGGTGATTTTGGCCTATAATTTTTCCCCCAGGAGGACGTTTGCCCTTTTGCTCTATCATTGACTCTTCTCTGTTTCTGTGCGCCTCCTCGAGAAGTTAGAGTCGATCTTCCTTCGCTGAACCCTCCCAATGAATACAGCTGAGAGGATCGGCCCACAGATGAAATTCAACGGAACTCAGGCTGCAATCAACATCCTCGCTTTGATTGTAGGAGGACTGTAAGTACTCTGATCCGACTTCTGCTCGAGCTCTTGTTGACAGATAACGCACAAACAAAGAAACTTTGCTCCTATACATGTTTGATGCAGTTCAGCCTGCTTGTTCGATTTACTTCCTATTCTTACGTCTTGGTCAGCTTAAGAGTCTGTAATTTTTGGCAGGGCTCTGACTCAGCTCATGAGATCGAAGAGGAAGAAGGACTCGGAGACGACCTCGAGAATGGACGACGAGTCTGGAGAACAGTACGATGTGTTTTTGAGTTTCAAGGGAAGCGACACATATCTAAACTTTACTAGTATCCTCCACCGCGATATGGTCCGTGCAGGAATCCGTGTTTTCCTTGCCAACAAGGAACTCCAAGATGGTGAAAAAATCAATGCACTTTTGAATGCAGTAAAGAATTCTCGGATTTGTGTACCCATCTTCTCTCAACACTTTGCTGACAGTGTATGGTGTCTCCGTGAGGTAGAATGCATGGTAAAAAGCCACTCAAAATCAAATGGAAACAAGGAAATCATCCCCATTTTTTTTGACGTGAAGCCCGACGATGTGAAGCTCAAAACCAATCGGTACAAGAAAGCCTTACGCAAGCACAAGCAGAATCTTTTTCTTTCTTTGTCTGGTCTGAAGCGGAGGGGGAAGTATGGCACCTCTCAAGTGCAGCAATGGGAAAATGCACTTCAAACGGTTGGCAGCATACGTGGACGGGAACTTCAAGGCAAAGGGTAAATTTCTCCTCAACTTTTTATGGATAATTGGAAGAAAGGTATCCCAACTTTTTGCTTGATCATATATTTCACGTAATCAATCTTTCTAATTGCTCATATTATCACAATAAGTATGGTGGAAATCATGAGCTTTATGTATGTTTCCCCTCTCACGGTAATCACAGTATTTTGTACACTAACAATCTTGTCTTAGGTTGTCGAATCAATAGGAGTATAGCAATGTTAATATTAGACAAAGACATGATCAGAATCTTTTTTCTAAAAATAGTGCATAATTAACATCACAATAGTGCAACTGCGATGCATGTATCCGAAGCATGGATGCCTAAAAGATTTTGCAGAATTTCCCTATTATGATGTATTGGAACTACAATATTAGTGAAATGAAATTATAATACGAAAATATTGAACCCATATGTGGAAAGCCAACAACATTTATGTTTTGTACGGAAAGGTAATGTTAAACTCGAGACCAATTTGTGCGGAAAAGCGATTATCTACAGACAAGAAGAATGTTGGCCCTGATGAGTTGAAGCGGTGGAAGAAGGCACTTGTAAAGGTTGGATGTATGAGAAGGGATGGGATCTTATCGACAAAGGGGAATTTTCTTGATACCTTTTCTCTTGGTCAATTGTTGCAAACCACATTTGCAAAATTTTCCAGTTCAACTGATTATAATGCTTAATTTCCTTTGATTCAAGTTGCTGAATGATATATCTACATGTTTCCTAGAGTCCTGTAGTTTATCATGTCTTTGACTGAATCGGCATTTTCATGCTTTGCTGCAGCCAAGGAGAAGAAATTGACTCAATTGTTGAAGTGGTTTCCCGTAAACTTAATACAGGACACGTGATTGAGACTGAAAATTTGGTTGAAGATACTACTCAGGTGCATGAAATAATGAAATTGTTGGATGTTGGCTCTGATGGTGTACGTTACGTTGGCATTCATGGCCTGGGTGGCATTGGAAAAACAACTCTTGCCACAAATGTGTACAACAGATTGCGTTCTCACTTTGATCGCCTTAGTTTCCTTCATGACGTTCGAGTACAATGGCAACATCTTGGTGGTCCTTTAGATTTGCAGAAAAGGCTTTTATCAGGTTTTGTCGGTTCGGGGATTATTGATCAAATTAATGACGTTAGCCATGGGATTGAGATGATCAAAAAAGTGTTGAGTAAAAAAAATGTACTCATTGTTCTTGATGATCTAGACCAGAAAGAGCAACTCGAAAAGCTAGCCGGAAAATGTGATTGGTTTGGTTCACGTAGTAGGATCATCTTCACCACTAGAAACAGAGAAGTCTTGATGACTCAAGTGGAACTATCCAATGAAGAACCCAAAAGGATTTTTGATTATGAAGTTCAAAGAATGGAATTTCATCTAGCATTGGAGCTGTTTTGTAGGCATGCATTCGGAAGAGTCTCTCCGATAGAAGTATATGCTCTTTCGGCAAAAAATATTGTCCGCAGAGTGGGTATGCTTCCTTTGTCCGTACGAGTGATAGGTTCTCATATTTCTGGGCTAGGCTTTGCCCTGGAATCACCTGATATTCAAAAAAAGCTATTGGAAGACACGTTGCAGATGTTAGAACAAGGTGGTTTTGACAATGTCCGAGAAGTATTAATGATCAGTTATAATGGATTGAAGCGGAAGGAAGACAAAGCAATATTTTTGGACATTGCTTGCTTTTTCACCAATGAGGACCAAACATATCCACTTATCATGTGGGCAGACTGTGAGTACTGCCCTCACACTGCAATTCGTGTCCTCCAGCAACGGTCCTTGATTAAAATTATGGGTAAAAAGCTTTGGATGCATGACCAAATTCGAGATTTGGGGAGATTTATCGTCCTTGAGGAACATACTCCCAAATTTGGTAGGTTGTGGGAACATGATAAAGTTGTAGAACTACTGCAGAGAAAACAGGTAAAATGGAATATTACGTCACATAATTTATTTATTTTTGGATTGGAGAAACTTGTTGATTTTTATTTTTTTTCATTTAATAGTTACCTTTGTTTAATTTACCATTGGTCCTGTGAGTGTGACAACTCTCCCTCAAAACATTTGGGTCAAAAGGTATTCTATATTCGTGAAGCGAGACCAAATAGATTGCATGATAATTAGCTTTGTTTTCTAGGTTCTACAGAATGCAAAATAGTTTTCTGATAATTCTAAAACAACAAAGCACCCTTTCAGGTGCTATCCGGTCGGAATTTTTAAATTACTTTGAAACACAATTACTGTGAAAATAAAAAACTTGGAAGATTTGGAATATAGATAATTATATTTCTTGAAAGATAGAAAACAAGAAATGGAGAAATGATTTAGAAGATATCTGCAAATGAAAGCCAAAAAGTTTCGTTAATGGTGTGAGCGAAAACAGAGAATTCTACTTGCTGGGAAAAGGCGTGTGCCATTGCAGGTTCCATGTTGGAAAATTTGTCTACCAGTGTTCATATGCTTCCTTTCTTCATGGCTCTATAAGAGTGCTACTTGATGGGAACTCAATTAATCTCAAGTCTCTGTTGGCAGAGAAATGAAGATGTAAAAGCCCTAAGCCTGACTTCCAATGACAGTAGCCATGACTTGGCAGATGAAGAATTAGCTGCTCTACCAAAACTGAGGTTCCTTCGAGCAAAAGGGTCGGATTTTTCCGGCAACTTCAAGGATCTTCTTTCGGAGCTAAGATGGCTTTCTTGGCAGACATGGCAAACGACTTTCCAGGCAGAAAACTTTCACTTTAGTAGATTGCTTGTACTCAACCTTTCGAATAGCAATATTAAAGATGACTGGGACGCTTGGAGCCAAATGAAGGTATGAAATGCCTTAGTCTACATACTTCTACCTCATTCGCAATGATGGAAGCAAGAATGTGTATATATGCACACACATGATTGACATTATGGTCGCATGCGCTTGCCTACTCATCCAATTGTAAAATATATTTTGCGCGAGCAACATTCAATATCTTTCTGTATATCAAAGTGAAACACAATTATGTCCGACATAAAAGTTGCTTAGGCTTTGGAATTAATGTGTTTTAGTAAAAGTGCCGTTTTGCTTCGATATGCATTAGATATGATTTGAATGATATGTAAAGTCTGAGTCACGTTCAATTATACAAAAGTCAAATGGAAATCAAGTGTGAGATTGGTAACACTCAGCTGGAACGTCGTAAAGGATCACGAGTTCATTTGACATAGCTAAGTCGATAAGTTGAATCAAGGCAAGCTTGAGCGTCATAATACTTCATGCATTCAAGGGGCTCATTACGCTAATTAAATAGGCAAGTATTTCTTTATATTTGCATTGATGAACTGTAAAATAAATGAAAATGACATTTCTTGTACTTTTTTATGTAACTCGAGTTAACGAGTGAGGCTCTAGCTTACATCGATTAACTAAAATACCATGTCAAATCTCATGGAAATCTATAGCTCGGTTCAGGATAGAAAACAAATGTAGTTCCTTGTCCATTTCTAACATTTAATATTAAGTCAATTTTTGGGCTACAATAACTGTGCGAAATCAACTCAGCTGGATTATAATTTGAATCCTTCTATTTTCTTTCCCCCGTCAAAGGACCTGCGAACCTTGTCTCTGCCTGAGATTATTTCTGAACATTTTCAACTTAAAAATGGATTGGCAACATTAATCGTTAAATCCGTCACTTTACATCCTGACTATTATTAGGTTATACGTGGAGAGTGAGAGAGTGTTGAGTTGGTGATTTGGAAGGGAATTAGAGTTTTCTGTGTTTTCATAGTGAGGTTATGGAGTATTGTCCTAAGATGCAAACCGCGGGCTCTGGAAATTAAGGATGTGAAGTGAAATAAAAGGTGGGAAGTTATAAATTTGACTTCCAGCAGGGCCTAACTACATTAAAAAAAAAAAAAAAGACTCAGGTTGGGGATTATTTGCAACATCCCCAAAAAACTTTCGATGTTCAAACTACCCCGGATTATCTTAAATTATTGACTTGTGGATAATTAGCTTATTAATTATACCACCATATATGCTGATGTTTTTCATTTTTTTTCCCATTTCTACTCTTTTCTACAGATGGATAAATTGCAAGTTCTAGATTTGACGGGTTGCGCGGGCTTAACAAGGACACCTGACCTCTCCAACTTCACATCTTTGGAGACGTTGATTCTTGCTCAGTGTGTCAATTTAACCATAATTCACGGCTCCATTCGTAAGCTACAACGCCTAAGAACTTTCGATATCAGCGGATGCATGGCTCTTCGAGAATTGCCTACAGAATTCGGTTATCTGCAATCTTTGACGGAGATTATCATGCCTCAACATTATCAACCCTTCAAGCTTCCGGCGACATTTGGAGGTTTGCATTCTTTGTCAAGTTTAATATTGGATGACCGCCCTGGAATCAGTGAACTTCCAAACTCTATTGGAGGGTTAGTGAATCTTACACGTTTATCTTTATGCGAGTGTGTGGGGATAAAGGAGCTTCCAAGTTCTATTGGAGAAATGAAAATGTTGGCTGAGTTGAATTTATCAAAGTCAGGAATAGATGGACTACCTGATTCCATTGGATCTCTAAAGAAACTAAAATTGATCAGAGTAAGTTATACAAAGATAACAAAGCTTCCTCATACTATCGGACAGGTGGAGATGCTTGAAGAATTACATGCCAAGAAGTGTTGGAAACTGACAGATGAAAACCTAGAGAAAATTAAGACGCTATCCCATTTGAGGATATTGGACATGTCATATACTAGTGTATCTAGCTTCCCCGCAGTGCTAGGTGGTCTTTCTCGTCTCGAAGCACTTGAAATGTGTTCAAGTCACCCACAAAAGGTCCCTGATCTTCCCTCAAGTTTGAAGCACCTTCACATGCAAGCACCTCACTTTCGAATTATCCCCAACCTCTCAAGCCTCGTCAAATTAGACTATCTAGAACTATCTATATCAACCATTCCAATGGAGGTACCTGACGAATCTAGGACGAACAATTCACCAGAAGAGCAAGTGATCCATCCACTTCCATCTAATTTGTCAACCATGAAATTTCGGGAAATTAATCAGCTACCACCTTTTTCCAGCTTACAAAATTTGTTGGAGATGTCTTTAGTTGAATATCCAATGGCATGCTTGTCCGTCTCTCAAGACCTAACACATTTGAGAACATTGACACTAAGAAAATGTAGATTGCTGGAGAAAATACCTGGTCTGGCACTCTTGAAGAACCTACGGCGGTTGGAACTGAAAAGATTGGAAAGTTTGGTTAAGATTGATGATCTGTCGAAACTTGAATCATTGGAGCACTTATGTATTGCCCTTTGTGAGAGGATAGAAAGCTTACCCAACTTATCAAGCTTAAGTAAGCTACGGCATCTTGAGCTAGAAGCATGTCCCAATATAAGAAAAATCGAGGGTCTCAAGGGCATAGAAAGCATGGAGTTAGATAAACGAGGTGGCACTATCCTAGAAAGATTGCTGGACGGCCCAGAATCGACCTGGCTTTCTCGCAGAATTCCAACGTATGATGTATTCCTGAGTTTTAGGGGATTGGACACTCGTTATAGCATTGTCGAGATCCTTTACAAGAACCTTCTTCATAACAAAGTTCTGGCTTTTAGGGACGATGGGATAAGGAGCCATGGTGAAGGAATTCCCAGAGAGCTTCTGGTAGCACTTCACCACTCTCATATCTACATACCCTTCTTATCGAAGAACTTTGCTTCTAGCACGTGGTGTGTCCATGAACTAGTTAGCATGGTAAAACACCAGAAGTCAGATGGAGAGAGAAGAATCCTGCCCATTTTTTACGACGTGGAGAGGGCTGATGTTAAGCTTGAAAGCAATTTATACAGAGATGCCCTGAATGGCCACAGGAGCTTATATCCCCATGACGCGGAGCGATGGGACCGCGAACTGAAGGAATGGGAAGAGGCTTTTAGATATGTCGGGGACATGAAGGGATACGACCTGAAAGCCAACAGGTAATCCTGCTTTTTTATTAATTGCATTTTACCTTCGACACCATTTGTAGGAGGGAATGTTCCATTAGATTCTTTCCCGAATTCTGAGTTTGCCACTAAAGGAAGGAAGATTATCTGGATTTATTATTCAAGAGGGAACATTTGAGGAAAAGTAATATAACGTATGTATAACTCAAGGGAGAATACTTATTTTTGCTTCATATCAGCCATTTTTTGTTTATTCAAAGTATTTTTGAATTTTTTAGTATGAAGAAAAAAAAAAGCGAAAAATATGTTCTTCTATGAAATGTAGTCTTCTTTGCATTGTCATTACTCATTAGTACTTTAATCTAAAGAGGCCAAAAGGGCAATCAATAATAGGTTCTTCTATAAGATATAGTCTTTTCAATTTTTTTTTTTTTTTTTTTTTTGGCTTTTCTACCAAAAGAAAGAGGTTTTTATGTTGCTTAGACCCTACACTTAATTTGCTTATCTCAGAATTCAAATTCTGTTGAGACTGACGTATCATGTTAGATAGTTCGATCTAATTTCACCGATTCCGTCAAGAACAACAACACATTGGTTTGCGAACTTTTAGAGCATCTTAAATTTCTTCATATTGAGCAATGTCAGACCAAATTCTGGTGTAACCGTAGACCAATTACGTTGTCATTTTGACACACTTGTGTTGCGTGCCTGGCCAAAACATACCTTTTCTTTCGTTTTGCATTGCTGCAGCCTCGAAGAAGTAATTGACTTGATCACTGAAGAGGTTTCGAGGGATCTGTTAGATGCCAACGTAAATACGTCTCCAACATTTGAAGAGTAGTGGTTGTTGAGAGGAAGCTGTACAGAAATAGAGTATCAAAGAAAAGAAAAGAAAAAGAAACAGATGGAATTCCATTCCGTGTGATCACACATTGAAGTGAAGGCATTGGAAGAGGCTCTAGTTGTCACGCCCCGACTCTCGAGCTCGCGACATCCCTACCTTACTCGCCTCGGGTCATGAATGATAGCGTCCCGGGTAGGCTATTGACCTACGAAAAATTTCGGCGCATGCGAAACGTGCAACTCCCAAACAAACAAAATCAGCAGGGATAGTTCAGTAGGAAAACACCACAGTCAATTCACAAAAGACAATTTCATTAAACAATCAAAGCAGACAAATTTTAACCCTACTGAGCTACAGAAAATATATACAACCCCATACTTCGGGGCGGCTCACTAGGACCTCAAAAGACACGGGGTCGGGTAAGGTTAATCCTTCGTCTACTCCCAAAAATCCTACCACACTCCTCCAAGATCGGCGTCCACGGCCTCCATCACTGCTTGAAAATTGTTAACCACGACGGGGTGAGAAATTAATCTCGGTGAGCCAACGCCTAAGCTCGGTTAGGACGTTGATTCGCTCGGACACCCTAATAAGCAGCCACATCAACACGTAACGGATATTTCAACCACATGCAAGCTTACCCTCCAGGCCACACATAATGCAATGCGGACTTGACTTAACAGTCAACCAACCAAACCGATTCAACACACTGCAAAGCATTACAGCACTTGCATGCACAGGACACCACACGTAGTCCATTTATTAATCGGTGACCCACGCGACCGGCGTGGTTGGCGCACACGACCGGTGTGGCCCCAACACTACGACCGGCGGTGTCTGCGCGGGACCGTGCATCGTCCCTTACTTCCCGGCGACGGCGATCGAAAGCTATGTATCCAGTGCAACCGGCACGGCATAGCAAACAGGCATTCCACAAAGGAGCTTCGGTCCGTCACAAGCTGCGACCGGCATCCGACAATTCGCGTGATCCGTACGACCGGCACGGGCGCGAATTGACGTGCTTCCGACAAGTCGTGTAGTTCCGCACGACCGGCACGGTACGAACTTGTCGGGTTCCCGTACGCCCGGCACGGTTCTTTTTCTCATCATATGACCACTCAAGCACATCCGACAACCAATCACTTTTTATCTTTTACTTTTAGTCGGATGCTCATACTCGCATGTTCAAATACTTGGCCCAAGGCCGTTTTCGTGCAAAAACATGCAATTTATCTCATACGTGGTCACATGAATGCGCAATTTAAATCGCCCGACACACCAAGCAATTTGGGACGATTAACCTCTAATCGGACCCCCACGGCAATCCACGGCCAAACTAGCACTCACGGCCAATAATTCCATAATTCAATTCCAATTGCGCACTCGTCTCTGACCTATCGCTCGCTCGCAATCAATCAATCAAATCAGTCAAATCCATCAATTCTAATCTAATCAGGCATAAAATCCTAACTAATTAGACTAACTTAACCAATTAGGGCCATTGAACCTAAACCAAGTTTCTAACCTATACCGGCCCTAATCGAGCTACCTAAATACCAATAATCTAATTAATCTAATCCGAACGCAATTAGCGTCCTAACCAAGAGTTAGGGGCTAACTCACAATTTTAATTGCTCGGGCGGTCTCAACTCGAGCGGCGGCGACGCGAACTCGGCCCGGCCCGACGACGATTAAAGGCGGTCCGCGACTTAACTTGAACTTCGACTTCAACCCGGTCCGGGACGGCCCGAACGACTTGACGATACTTCGGGAAGGTGGCACGGGGCTCGAGGGTGGCGGCCGGTGGCCGGAACAGTGGCCGGCCGGCGTGAACAGTGCTCGGCCAGAGCAGGGGCAGCAGCAAAACAGAGGCGTTCGGGGCTGTTTTTGGGGGTTTCGGGCTGTGGAAAGCTTGGGGGAAAGTTGGCCAAGGTCGGGGGGTGTCTGGGGAAGCTGTGGGTGGCGGCGACGGCGCCGGTGGACGGCCGGAGGCGGCCGAACAGCAGCAGCACAGAATCGGCGCAGAAACAGGGCAACTTCGGGCAGAACAGGGGAGGGTTTCCGAGGTTCAAATCGAGCTCCACAGGTGCCGATCGGTTGCGGGTGGCTTTGGGGGACGTCAAGGGGTCGAGGACGATGTCCTAGGGTGGTTGGCGGGCTGTGGGTGCGGCTGAAACACGGTGGAGGGCGGCGAAACAGTGACCCGGCGAAAAACAGAGCAATCGGGACTTCGGGTCTGACCTAGGCTGTTTGCGGCGGTTTCCGGCGGTGCTCGGCGGTGGGACAGAGCCTGGGGGTCAAGGGGGAAGTGGAGTGGTGGTGGGTGGCGGTCGGAAGCGGCTCGGGGCGGCCGGAGCAGCTCACAAGCTCACTGGACCCGAAACAGGGCAGGGGCGTCGGGCGGCTGTTCACGGCTTCCGGGGCGGCGCGCGGTGGTCGGGGAGGTGGCGACGAGGTGGCTGAGCGACAGCGGGGGAGTGAGGTGGTGGTCGGGGGTGGTGGTGTCGCTCAAAAGGCTGGAAGGAGGATGGAAGCTGTTCGGTGAGGGGGTGATCGCGCGAGCAACAGTGAGGGAGAGGAAGAGCAGACCAGCGGGAGAGAGAAGAGGGATGAGAGAGAGTGGGTCACGTGGGCTTGACTAGGGGGCTGACCAGATTTGACTGGGTGGGGCCCACGGGTCACTCAAATTAATGGTTTTTGGCTTATACGTATAATATCCAAGGGCGGTTCCGTAATTTGACAAATCGGGACTGGTTGGATTTTTGGCTCAACCGATTGGGGATAAAATTAGGAATTTCACGGGCTAGGTTCGGTCCGGAAAATTTTAGGCGCGATGATTAAAAAATTCTAAGTCGCGGCGACCACGGTTTCGAGACCCAATCGAAACCGAACGACATTTCGGGACTCGTCCAAATTTGTCGTTTACGTCCTTGCGATCCAAAAATTTGCACCGACTAAAATTCAATTCTCTCCCTTTTTATTGAATTCGGGCAAATTACAAAGTCGGAATTTCCCGGGCGTCACACTAGTACAACGTTGCACTCATCAAGGGATTCGACCTGAAAACTAACGGGTAATTGCTTGCATTCCAGTCGATGTATTTGCTCGAAATAATCTCTTTGGAACACTAATTCCTGGTTTGGGGCAAAATGAAATTTATTAACAACCCTGACTTTTTCAATCTGGGTTGCTGTCTCTCTGTCTCTCTCCGCCCCTCTGTGCTCGTTGAAAGAGACGAGTCATTGATTCAAAAGTCTGATAAACGACGTCGTTATTAATTAATGAGAAATAACTTTGTTGGGTCTCACTGGCATCTCTATTGTACTCATCCACACCATTAGCCACGTTAAATGCCACATTAGCTCGTTCGATGGTGGACATTTTTGTCAATTAGGTAATGGTTCACACAATCTTTGGTCATTTTTTTTATAAAATGAAAAAAATTTGCCCCAGTCTAAATGTAAAGATGAAGAAAATGCTCAAAGAAAGAGACGCACCTCTTCTCATCACATTTAAATTTAGTACTACCAATTTTTTTCTTCAGAATAGCCCCAAAAATAGCTTCAAAGAATATGCCCTGAATTCTCCAGATATTGCTTGGAACCCACATCTAATACTCCAAATTATTTGTTGTTGCGATCAACATGTTATTTTCATATGGATCCCTGGATTTCAAATGTTGTTTACGAGATTATCTCCTCAAGCTTGGTAAGTTGATCCAATTTCATTTATTCCATCAAGAATAGCTACTTCGCATTGGTTCCTGAATTCTAGAGCATCTTAATTTCTTCCTACGAGCAATATTCGACGATAATTTGGTGTAGCTGTAGATTAATGGGTGCTAATACTTAACCGCTAGTCATTAAACTGCAAAGTTATCAGTCATAGCTTATGTACTCCGAAGTAGATCCCAATAGGTAATCATGTTTCGAGAAATTTTGGGGTCAAACAAAATTGCATGGCGGTATCTTCACGGTTTTCTTTTTCATAGTCGTTTCTTCTGTGCAGTGAGCTAAAGATCTTCAGGTCACCATTGTTTGAGACATGAAAACAACAATTACATTGTCATTTTGACATCCAGTTACTTTCTGTCTGTCCAGCTAAATGACTGCCCTTCACCTATGCATTGTCGTAGGTCCAGAGAACTAGTTAAGAAGGTTGTTGAAGAGGTTTTGGGAGCAACGGTATTATTAGATGTCAACTCTTTGAAAACTTGTTTTGGTTCTTTGTGAAAGGAAGAAAAAGAATTGATTTGATTTACAGCAAATAACATTCCGTACAACTGCATTTCTTTTCTTTTCTTTTTCTGCTTGTTTGGAGGATCTAGATATTTCATTTTGCCATGAAATTGGTATACGGCTCTATTGAAGCAGTCATTTGCCTTTGCAGCGGTGCTGGGAGACAAAGGAGTTTGAAACGTCAGTATTTACCTAGGTGCTGTGCAACGAAAGAAAGGAGCTTTCTTTCCAAGTAATAAACTCCTGTAGGACGATGTTCTTTATGTTTGTTGGATCTAGAAGTTTCATTGAGAAATGAAAACAATTGTGATTGTAATGCTTGGTGCGCATTTTTTTTTTTTTTTGGTTGAAAGATTAGCTTGAAGTGTGAACAAAATTGTTCGTGTGCATGAACTGGAAAGCCATTGAGCTTCTATTTATGGAGAATTAGCAGCTTTCTAGTGCTTATATGTCTCAAACATCATGGCAGGGTAAATATGGTAGAAAACAAATCTTCATATTATTAAATTTTATGTCTGAAGGAAAGTGCCGATATTAGTTTAAGTTTATTATTTATCATTAAGGGCTCGAGTAACGAAGTAAAATCGTTTAATCATATGTAACATTTATAAAAAAAAAAAGATATAGTAAATTTGGAAAGATTTAGGTGATTATTAGTGCCCTGCACAGGAAACTTATTTCGTACACATGCAAAATACAGTTGCAAAAGACCAGGGTTCAACCCTAAAATATCTTAAATTTTCGAGTCGGATATGCCTTTTTTGACAGGTTTAATTGAAATCACTGAGTTTCTAACATCACAATTCTGCAAAAATCCACTTGAGAGGTACTATGATTGTGGAGAAAAGGTCAAATCAAACTATTGAATAGGTAAAAATAATAATAGAGAGTGCTCTGAACAAATATCCATAATAAAGTCTTCGGTCAAGAAAAGGAAATTGCATATTTCTCTTGTACATGTTTATCCCTCTGATTCGGGACAGATTTTAGAGCGAACTTCATTTGTTTTTACGAAAAATAAATAATTTGAAAACTATTTTCTTAAAATGATTATTTGTATCGATTGAAATAATTAGTCGATTAATAATATTTTTATTATTGACAATAATATATAACTAAATTTTTCATTGACGATAAAAATATTGTTCATTTATTATTTTTGTAGGTGATATAACCGGTCTTTTTAAGAATTTTTTTTTTTTCAAATCATTCGTTCTACCCGAAACAAACGGACCTTAGCTAGTACGCTATTTTTCTGCTGGCAGTACTGAATAGAGCAAACAAATGGGCTCGGCCCAAGCCCAAGCTTAATGATCCATCAATTTCGTATGTTGTGAGAGGGGAAAACTCATTGTCGATTTGGACGCGATTTTACTTGAGGCCAGTTATTGTGGGTGATCTTATCTAAAAGGACCGATCTTAGGACATGTCGTAGACATAATCGTTAGGTGATTATTTGAGTCTCTCTCTTTTTGGGCTTTAACGAATCTCAAATTTGAGTCGCAGGTTTAATGAAATTGTGGTTTAACTAGTGAGAAGTAAGTACCACTAAAAGGCACTAATGCCAAAGACAGAACGCCGACAGGATCATCATGAGGTACGCCCTACTCGGCAAGTGAGGGGTGGGGAGGCTGCTGGGCTGCGGCGGCGCTTTTGCCAAGGTGCACCACCCTCACAACCTCCACACGGGGCAGAGCATGGCACTCAAGGTCATCCATGAGAAGAAGCTCTCCTCCTCCAAGTCTGCCGCCCTCATGTCCGCCGTCTCCACCATGTCTTCATCGACTCCCTCTTCAAGGTCCTCGCCAACCGTTTCAAGATATGGGTCGTCATGGAGTTCGCTAGCGACGGTGAGCTCTCCGCCAAGGTCTCCAAGGGCTGCCTCCCCGAGGACCCCGTCCACCGCTACTTCACGCAACTCATCTCCGCGGTTGGGGAAAATTGCCCAAAAAGTCCTAAATCTAGTCAATTTAGTCCTAAAATTTTTAGTATCCAACCACATTACCTTGGCTGTAAGAGCACTGTAAGTGCTCGGATTCGACTTTTGTGACACCCCAAAACTTAGGGCCAGTTCAAGCTTGGGTTTGGACCAATTACAGATAGCCACCGGGGGTTGAGATAGCCACCACGGAATAAAGAATTGTCCTCGATATGGATCATGGCTCGGTAAACCAATCGAATATGCTATTGATAGAGGGTTGAGTGTGTGGCGACCTTAAATCAAACATGGATCGATTATGATCGACCTCACCTAGCTATGAAACAACCATAGGATCACCCTGAAGTCGACCGGGGATTGATCCGTGGGATGATTTGCAAGGCGACAACGGTCGACAACTAAACTAGCCATGGGTTCGACGAAGGTCTATTTATATCGAGAACCTGTTCCAGCCACACACTAGTTAAGGATTGGCCATCCTGGACTATGTGATGTGCTACTGGAGAACTACGGATAGAGAAGAACCAATTATACATCAATTTGAATTGGTCATGAGAGAAAAGCTCGATAGTGTTCGATTATGTTATCGGTTTAGGAACGGGTGATTCAAACCCTAAACCGAGATAAAATTTAGGTGGCTCTCGACTCGATAGGCAACTAGACACATCTTGGAGTGCGTCAAACCGTGGGCTGGGCGGCGCCTCTAGACGTGATTACACGTGAGCCGATTTCATTCGACAAAATAGATAGTCCAACCTTTAGCTTGTTAGGTGCCTAAAGGAGAGAATTCCATAGATATCTTGAAAGCTTAGTAAGATGCACCTCTGAAATCTTAGAGTAATGAATAACAGGTCAAATGTTAGATGACCTTACCCATTTAAATAGAATTTCCAAATTGCCATTAGCGTTAGTTATGCTTGGTATCTATAGAATAGAAATGGGAACCTAGGACACGCTTGATTGGGCGACATCAAGGAGTACCGAGATTTATGTATTAAATCTCAATTTTAAATATAAAATGAAATAAAAGAAATGGTCATTTGATGTTTAATAGGCATGTAACCTATAGAGAAAAAGAGATGAGAAATTCAATTATAAAAAAATGTCATCATTAGGAGCTAAATGTTATAGGATTATAGGATAGCTAAATGGACAACTTAAAAATAAGACACGTGGCGTCTAAATTATTATTAATTTAATTAAACGTAAAATATTGGCTTGGAGAACAATAAATGGCATTTAGAATATTCTCAAGGGAATTAAATAAAATAAAAATACGATTAGTTTGGAGAGCAAGTTAGCATATAGAGACAAAATAGGCTTAGAAAACAAGTTGGAATAAGAGGACGACACGTGGAAAGAAGATAAAACGAATCTGACTTGGGAAACAAGTCAAAAATATAAGACAAATAAAATAGAAATATAAAATAATTTTTGGCTTGAGGAACAAGCCAAGCATATAAGACAAAATTGAATTAGAAAAAGTAACATAAGATCTTTAGATACCTTAGACTAGCCGTGTGGCAAAATCAAATGATATATCTAGAATATTCTATACCAATAATTTTTTTAGAAAAGATAAAATAAATTAATATTACTATAATTAATATATAAAAATAAAAAATAAATATAAAAATAATGAAAAAAACCCTATAATGGACGTGAGATAGGAAGAAGTTTCTAGAGTCTAAATTGTCTTGAGTGGCATAATAAAAAGATGACACATAGTAAAAATTGAAGAACAAGTTGGCGTAAAAAGACAAATATGACTTAGTGATCAAGTCGAGCAAATAAAAAGAAAATGTCGAATTTTAGCTCGGAGAATAAGCTAAGGGAAGACTCCAATGAAGTGATGCCATATGGAAAGTATATAAGGACAAATCCGACTTGTGGAGCAAGTCAAGAAAGGCTATAAATAGCATCAATGCCATAAGAGTTTAGGCCATCACCTCTCTCCCTCTCTCTCTCTCTCTCTAGCCGAACACTCTCTTTCTCACTCCCTCATTTTTCGACCACCAAGCACCACCACAAGCCACCATTACCGAACCGCCTCCGAAGACGCCACGCCACACACGATATAGTCGGCCAATCTTTTTATTTTATGGTTATCTACTAGAGGTAAGTGATATCTAACCCTTATCTAGGCCGTAAAGATTTAGCTATTCTAATGCTTGCTTGAAAAGTATGTGATATGTTGGTCAAGGACTAAATGCCACATGATGACGCGTGTCACGTGGGGGCCACCTCTTGAACCTTGGACCATTGTGATGCATGCTCTCCTTGGTCTTACTACCTTTGGTGGTAAGATTATATGGTATGATATGCTATGTTATATGCCTCAATCGCAAGGATGAGAGGGCCTCGTGCATATATGAAAAGAGTGGATCCACATGACATGACATGATAAGATATGTGTACACGCCTCATCCGCAAGGGTGAGAGTGCCTTAAAAAGTGCACAATATGATATGGAGATGTTATACATATAAAAAAAGGAATCGGAAACAATTCGTATATGATATGATTGATTGCATTATGAATTGTACCTCTAGCTTGCTTCCTATATTTGGTTTATATATTTGCTTATTGAGATAGTTGTATTTTACTCCTTATCTTTTCAGATTTATAGTTAATGGTAAGTCCCCCTCCTCGTTTCGGTATTATAATGTCCATAGAAGTTTATTGTATTGATGTCGTGGCTATGAAATATGAAGTAACTCTTAGACGCTATGTGACTTCCTTATGGGTGGACGAGGGCTACCACATGTAGATTAAAAAGCAAAATGAAGATGAAGTTCTTTTGATTGAGAAAAAGTATAGCATGAAGATGGATGGCGTGTACCCTAGGCGACCAATCTACATTGAGGAGTTTTTGGATGCCGAAGGCAACTTTTTGGGACATTTTACTATTCCGAAGTAGAGAACCCCAATGGAGCCATGTTATGATGCATATATATATGTTGTAGATCGATATAGGTTGATGTAATTGAAATGGATGGATGAAGCATATTATTACTCATAAATGTTGCTCCTAGATTTTTAACTAATCGAAAGCTTAAAATGAAATCGCTTTCGCATGCGAATCATTGATAAGAGTGAAAACAATTAAGGGTTGATTTTGACGATGGTGTACCCGGGACACCACATGTCCTCCCCCGCAACGTCGCGACTTTACGATCCTCATACTGTCTCGGTTTATAAACGGCATAAAGCCATAGTGCTCTTGGAGGGATTCAAGAGACCGAAAACCCTAAAGGAGCTTAAGTTTTCTATTACAGGCACGAGGGTCCGGTCGGGACGTCACAACTTCAGTTGGAGCTCTTGTTGACAGACAGAACACACACACCATAAGAAAAAAGAAGAAAAATTGCTCCTTTACACGTTTGACGCTATTCAGCCTGCTTGCTGGATTTACATTCAAGCGAAACCATTATTTATAATTTTTGGCGGGGCCCCGAGACACCTCAAGAAATCAAAGGGGAGGAACTTGGAATCAACCTCGAGAGTGGACGGTGGGTCCGGAGAAGAGAACAAGGCATTAAGGAGGAGTCGGATTCAACCTCAAGAGCGAAAAATGAATCTGGGGAAGAGTACGAGGTGTTCTTGATTTTTCGGGGACCGGATACTCACAATGGATTCATCGATTGCCTCTATTATGGCTTGAGAGGTGCTGGAATCCGCGTTTTCCTCGATAGTGAAGAACTTGAAGATGGTGAAAGAATCAGTAAAGTTTTAAAGGCAGTTGACGAGTCTCAAATCTATATGCCCATCTTCTCTCCAAACTTCGCTTCCAGTCCATGGTGTCTTCGTGAGGTAGAACGCATGGTAGAACGCACCTCGAATTCAGATGGGAAGAAAAAGATCATCCCCATTTTCTATGAAGTGAAGGTTGATGATATGAAGCTCGGAACCGATTTATACAGAAAAGCCATACGCAAGCTCGAGAAGATGAAGAAGTTTGGTTCCGATGAATTGAAGCGATGAGAAAGTGCCCTTAAAACGGTTGGAGGTATAATTGGACGTGAACTTAATGGCAAACGGTAAATTTCCACGACTTTTTACATTCCATTGGATGAAAATTTGTCCTTCGAAATTTCCAAACATAAAAGCATCGGGGCATTTCATTTATGATTTGCTTTTGTTTAAGTAGTTGAAATAGTTATGTATCCATATGTTCCCTAAAGTCCTGTAGTCTATCATGCCTTTGACTTGAACGAAATATTCATGCTTTGCTGCAGCCAAGGAGAACAAATTGAATCGATTGTTGAAGAGGTTTGCTGTAAGCTTAATACAAGACACGTAATTGTGACTGACCATTTGGTTGAAGATAATGCTCGTATGGAAGCCATAATGAAATTGTTGGATGTTAGCTCTGATGGTGTACATTGTGTTGGTATCCACGGCATTGGTGGTGTTGAAAACAACTCTTGCCAAAGTCATGCTCAACAAACTATCTTTTCACTTTGAACGTTGTAGTTTCCTTGAAGATGTTCCGGCGTCATCGCAACCTCATGGTGGTCTTCTAGAATTGCAGAAAAAGCTCTTATCAGATTTGGCCAGTCATGGGATTGCTAACCAAATTAAAGATATTGACGGTGGGATCAAGATGGTAAAAAAAAGCACCGAGCAATAAAGAAGTACTTATTGTTGTTGATGATCTAGACAACAAAGAGCAGCCCGAGAAACTTGCTGGAAAATCTGATTGGTTTTGTTTTGGTAGCAGAATCATTATCACAACTAGGGACGAAAGCATCCCGATGACTCAAGTGGACTCATCCAGTAAAAAGATCCTTAACGAACTTGAAGGAATTCTGTGCTATGAAGTTCATGAAATGAGATTTGATTTAGCTCTTCAGTTGTTTTATAAGCTTGCATTCAGAAGTGATTCTGCTGTGGAAGAATATGAAGCTCTTCAAGAGAAATTGTTTCTACAGTGGGCATGCTTCCTTTGGCTGTAGCTGTGATAGGGTCCAATCTTTCTTCCTGGGGCAAATATTTGGGGCATTCGGAAAGAAGAGAAGTATGGGACGAGACACTGAAGAAGTTAAAGCAAGGTCCTTTTAAGGATGTTTGAGATACATTAATGATAAGTTATGAACAATTAGAGGATAAGCACCAAGAAGTATTTTTGGATATAGCTTGCTTTTTCATCAGTGCCGAAGGAACATATCCGGTTATCATGTGGAAAGATTGTGGATACTTTCCCACCATTGCAATAAGGGTTCTTTCTCAAAGGTCCTTGATCAAAATTAGAGATGGTAATAGGTTTTGGATGCACAACCAAGTTCGTGACTTTGGAAGATATATTGTTCTTCAAGTGTATTCTCGCAAGTTTTGTGGGCTGTGGATTTCTGAGGATGCCCTAAAGCTACTGGAGGGAAAAAAGGTAAACAGGAACTGCATATGTATGAAAATATTTGATTCAAGAAATTCTATGAATTTTTCTTTCCCACTTAAAGCAGCAATTTGGTTAAAATATGCATCCAATAGGTAGCTTCGTTTAACGTCGCTTTTGTCTTGCGGGGGTTACATCTCTCTGTCAAACCCTCTGGTCAAAGGTATCAAAGTTTGAAGAGAGAGCCGAAAGAGATTGCCCGACCGTTGGCTTCATTTTCTTGGTTCTAGTCCACAGAAAGTAGCTTTTCTGAAAAATTGAAAAAACAAAGAACAGTTTACGTATGATCTAGGTAAAATGAAAAAAAAAAAAAAACTTGCTTTATCAAGAATTTTAAGATTATTTTCAACCCCATTTTTTAGAGTAAACTAAGAAAAACTTCGACTATGTAATTTGTATTTCTGAAAAAGTAGAAACCGAAAATATGATACCTTTAGACTCGAAAATTAGTTAATGTGGAAGAGGAGGATGTTGGGAAAAAGAGTTTGCAATAGTTTTGGAAATCGTATGTGGCGAGCTCAACTATTGGAGAAATTGTTTGACCGTGCTTTCGGGTCCTCTCTTGTTGTAGCTCTGTAAACCGTATGTTGCATGCTCAATATTGAGTCTATGATATGCAGAGAAATGAAGATGCGGAAGCACTAAGCTTGACTTCCGATGGCTGCAACCACAGCATTGCATCTGAAGAATTAGCTGCTCTACCAAACCTAAGGTTCCTTCGAGTGAAAGGCATTGACCTTTTTGGCAACGTCGAGAATCTTCTTTTCGAATCTAAGATGGTTTTCTTGGGAAATTATGCATAAGGTATTTTATACAGAGAGTTTGCATTTTGCAAATTTGGTCGTGCTAGACCTTTCAAGAAGTGATATCGAAGATGACTGGGGTGGGTGGAGCCAAATCCAGGTACGATATGCCTTACTCCATTCACCTTTATTCCATCTTTAGGGATCATCCAATGTGTGGTACACATCCTTGGTGTGCTCCCCAGATATAAAATATTTTGGGCTAGTCTAACATATAGAATCGACTACAACTAGCTAAACACATTTGAAAAGAAAGGAGAGGAAGCTATAGAATCACATGGCATCAGAAAATGATATTACGAGCAGAATATCATTGTTGCTCTATATTCATATATTCAATACATACTGCTTTAGTATGAGCGACATATAAATATGATATGTGTAAAATCTGCACTACCCGTCCATAGTACTTTCCAGGCATGCATTACCACCTTGGTATGAGGAATTAAAAATTTACCTACTTTGGAGATTGGACTTTGGATGCTTTATGGATTGGTGTAGTCTAAAGGCCTTCTTTGGCTGAAAATGGACGGCCGTCGGCTTCTTCTTCTTCTTCTTTTAAAAGACGGGAAGGGAAGACATTATTTCACTTTTGAGAAAATTGTCCAAAAAGTCATAAAACTACTATACAACGTCTAACTTAGTTCTAGACATTTCAATTGTGCAAATTTAGTGCTACACCTTTTGATGATTTGCCAATTTAATCACAAATATTTAAATTGTTCTAGTTTAGTCCTCAATATTTTGATAATTTGTCAATTTAGTATCCTAAACAATTTGACGATTTGTCGGTTTAGCCATTTCGACTAATTTTGTCCCGAAAGGCGTTGACCGCCCTATGTGGCACGACTGCATACTGATGTGGATAATTTTTTTGCATTTTTTAAAATTTTTCTGAATTTTCTAATTTTTCCTTTCTTTCTTTTTTCTCTTCTTGCTTTGGCCAACAAGGTCCTCGATTGTCACGCCCGACTCTCGAGCACGCGTTATCCCTACCAAGTCTCCTCGGGTCATAAAAGATAATGTCTTAGGTACGTTATCGACCTATGAACTTTAATATGCATGCGCAATGTGTAACACTCCCAACAACAAGATCAGCAGAGATAGCAAGGTAGGAAACATTTGTAACAGTACATCAATGAAAGAGAATTCGTTACACTACCAAAGCAGATGATAATTAACCCTACAGATCTACTATCATGTACAACCCCATTTTTTGGGGCAACTCTCTAAGACCATCAAAAAGGGGTAAGGGGTCGGGTAGGGTTAACCTCTTATCTACTCCAAAAAGAAGCTACATCAGTATAACTCTCGTCAGTAACTTTCAAAAAGACTACTAGCTTCAAAAGTCAAGGCGAAGGGTTGCGATCGGACGCCAAGGAAGGCTCAAACAAGTCATCATCAATTGGGTCGGGGATAGGGTCAAAGTCATGCTCGGGGTCTACGACCTCGCCGTCCGGTGTATTGAGGTCCATTGGATCCTAGGAAAGAATATAAGGAATCGGGTTAGGCGGCCTCTCAAAACCACAAAGTGGGCCACATGTGTACTCCCTATCAATCAAGAACTAGGCTTTGAAGACATGTGCCACTAAATGTGGCAAGCCCTCATCTACTCAAACCGTGGTGATGTGGTGTTTCCAGACTCTATTCGAACCCGGATCCTCATGGTACTCGATATCGAGGGACGGGTCGGTCGAGACTCGGAACCTAACGTGACACTGTAAACCCGACATTACTATGGACTTGAAAAATATTAACCACAACAGGGTGAGATAAATCTTAGTAAGTTAACACCTAAGCCTGACTAGGGTGTTGATTCGTCTAGAACGTCATATTGATCAATCACATATCATAGTGTAGATATCTCAACCACATAAAACTTACCTGCCAGGATGCCACGCAAAATGCAATAACGCTTGACATGTCAATCACATCAATCAACTCACTGGCAAGATATCATATCAATCCACACACACAGAGCATCACACAGTCCAGTTATGAACGTCCATTTTACCATCGTGAAAAGTATATGAGCACGATTATTGTTGTAATTGAGTATATGTTTGGATTAATGAATATGGCCTTGTTTGTAAGATACCGAAGGTTGGATGAGAAGAGAAAAAAATGAAAACCCAAGTAAAATAGCTTATGAAGCTATTTGATATAATAAAATCAAATTAATAAAAATCTGATGTGGCCCTGTTTAATTTTTTTTTTTTTAAAGATGGTGAAAGATTTTAAGAATTTCCTTTAATTGTTATGTTGACTTTTGAACTACGATTTTATGTATTATTTAAAAATGATACATAAAATTTCACCTTAATAACTTGACTAGGTTTTCATTGAATTTTATGTGTAAAATTTGAGGTTGAGCTCGTATTTCAATTTTGCCTTGTAATTAATATAAATAGATTATAAACGATGATGCAAACATAAACGAGTGAAAATAAAGTTAAAATGAGAATTTTGTAGGGAAAATTATCCAAAAAGTCATAAATTTATTGCGTTTTTGCCAATGCAGTTATAAATCATTTTGTCAATTGAGTCTTTCATCTTTTCACATTTTGTTAATTAAGTTCATCTGATTAATTTTGGTCGGAAATTGTTGATGTGGATGCCATTAGTGCCACGTGGGACAGGTGACGCACCGAGCGCTACGATTGGCGGAAGAAAAGGGGAAAAAAAAGAAAAAAAAATTATGAAGGAAAACAAAAGAAAAGGAAAAAAGGAAAAAAATAAGTAAAATAGTTCGAAAAATATAAAAATATTATTAAATTGTCCTCCGTCCTATGTGACACTAACAATGTTCATGTATTAAAAGGTCTAGAACTAAATTGGCAAAAATATAGTAGAACCATAGGTTTATCACTTTTCGGATAATTTTCCTGAATTTTCTATATGATGAAAACGAATCCTTACTAAATTGAGTGAATGGGAAAAGAAGTGAAAAAAATTGTTTAGCTCTTTTACATATCAACATATTGTCCTCTAGAAGATGCTACTACCTTTAGCGGGCATGGGAGTTCTGTGGATCTTGCCAAAGAACGAAGCAGGTTGGCAATCTTGCTAGTACAGCGAGAGTGCTATCTTCCGTGACTTATTCGACCTTAAAGATCAGCACAGGTGAAGAGGAAACAAGAAAGCAATCAAGAAAAAAAATCATTTAGCCATCGCTCTTCTGCACGACTGACGTTTCTTCATTCATCTTGCCAAGGCAAGTCAGATTCGGCAGCCGGTGCTCAAATGCCCATCAGGACCATACTGTCTCGGTGCAGCAAGTTCAGTTTGGAGATTGCCCTCCGAAGAAAAGGTTATGCAAAGAAAAGGACTCAGCCTATACAAACCAAATAGCTAGTGCAACTCTCTATCTCTTCCACATTAAGTTACTAATGTAGTATTCGACAGTTCCGGACAAAATCATCTCCCCGATTTGAGGATCGATATACCTGAGGATACAGACTGGAATCATTGAAGCTCAGTATTCGAACCAAGTGTTCGACAATGCAGCTGAAGCTTGAAAGCGCAAAAGAGGGTGCATGAACAAGAAATCTCTTTGGCTGATGACTATCTCTGCTTCCTCCTCTTATATCCGGAACGAGAAATCTTAGAATTGAGAGCTGATATTAAGCCTTTGATACCATGTAGGTGATGCTAGAGTTGTCCATACTTAGCGCTTATCTCTGCAAGTTGCAGTAGCCATTGAGGAGGCAAGGTGTAATTCACCAGCTGATAGATTAGATGATATGGTATTGATTAATCATCATCATGTGGAGTTGTTGCTCCTAATGCAAGGCAAGCAGATGATAAGGTGATATGTAAGGCAACTTCTTCAAAGCAATTTTGCAGTCAACAATGCATGGAGTTGTTTTTGAGCTAGAGCAAGCAGGGTATTTTGGCAGCAGATTGATTTTGTGGGCTTGCTATTTGAATGAGCTCTCAACTCTGCTGTTACGGTCAATGTTGTGTGCCGAATTGAGCTGGTGCTGAATCAAAGAATCACTTGCTTATGAAATGGAAATTGCTAAGGAGGTCCAGAGCAAGGAATTTCAGATGTCGGATATATAAAGGCTTGCTCGACTGGGATTCTGAATTGCAGAGGGCATGTAATACTAGGAAAATGGCAAATTTATTCCGTGTCTCATCTTCAAGTTCCATTGGATTGGTCCGGTTTCCCGACGGTCCAATGAAACCGGTGATTTGAGGAATGAAATGGGCACATGTCAAATGATTGATGAAGTAATTGATAATTAAGCAAAAATGCCCCCCTAATGCACGTCACATTTTTCTTTTGACCCATGCATATTTTTCCTTTTTTCTCTTGTTTTTTTAAAGCTCCTCCACAAAAGGTAATTAAATCATCTTAACTTAATAATGTATTTATATTCTAATTAATTCTCGAAAATACAAAATATCGCATTACGGTAAACTTCCACCACTAGTACAATCTACAACACTAAAAATAAAGGATTTAAACATTCTTTTATTACAATCTACAACACTCGAAATATATAGGACTTAAACGTTCTTTGCTTGCATTATAAACAAGACGCTATATGAAGAAGTTATCACCACGAAAAAAAAGCAAAAGATGTTGCACAAAAAAGCATGTGATCCTAAGAAATAAAAATAAAGTGGAAAGACAAAACGGAAGTAACTAAGGAATTTTTAAAAATAGTTAAATAATGTATCCAAGGAGACAATACAATACTACTAATTAGGTTTACATTTAAAAAGCAAATAAAACAAATAGTTTAAGAATCGGTGAGGTCAGGTCCAGGTAGTTCCCGATTCGGTTGACCCGTCTTGCTCACCCCTAAATAATTTTCCACATTCATTTAAAAGTTCGGTATAAGATTGAATGATAAGGAAACAAGTATAGGCTCTTCCCCTCAGCCTATAGCCAGTTTTCTGAGGTGGAGGTCGATGCCATAGGGGATGTGTTGCGTTTTCAGCAGTTTGTTGTAGCAGAGATCCTCTCGTTTGGTTTATGAAGCCAATAAAACTCACTGCTTACCCAGCCAAAAATAGAGAACAACAAATCTTTGAAGCTTTTATTTGCAGATCAAGGCTCAACTCAGATTAAACAGCATTAGCTATGTCTCATCTTTTTTACGAGTACTTACTCCCTATAAATAGATCGAAAGGTTACAAAATGTGAACAGGAAACCTAACAAAATCCTAAATGTCTAGCAAAAATCCACCGCCGCAGCCAAATATTCTATTTTCTCACACCATGAGTCCACCAGCTAAAACAAAAACTATGGCAGGCTAAGATAAAGATACTCCTGAAAGGGATTTTGCTCAACCATGAGAGTACAGAACAGAATCAGCTAATGATCATCTTATTGAGGAATTTGGCTTGATCAGGGAAATACTCCAGCAATTCATCCTTGGTGACCCAAACAAAATCCTTGCACTTTCGAATGTTAAACTTGTTTGTCGCAATAACTTGAGACTTAAAGAAGAATCGCTGAAAAAAGAAGGAAGAAATCAGCAAAACTTAAGGCTAAATAATCTCTCTTAAGTTCTTCCAGAACGAGGACAGTATATCATTTTTATAGCAGAAAGGGACCACAAACATACACACATGCAAACACACACCCACACATGCATACCTTAAAAGATGGCACTTCCACAGAATCTTCTGTTTGTTGCATGACTGTATGACCCATAGGAGCATTTCCAACAAAATATGTATGTGAGAGATCTCCTAAGACAGATTCCAGTGCTGACTCTGCACACTGGAGAAATGAACCACTATGAGAGAACCGAAGATGAGTATGAGGAAGAAATGTAGATGATGCAAATTTGACCACCTTTCGCAATGTCTCCTCAGATTCATAAACCTTTTCAGGAAAATGCCAGGCAGGATTAGCAGCTGGAGAACCGTACGCATTACCATAAAGAAGAAGATACAATCTTCTGTCCAACCCTCTTTGTAAAGACCTGTTATACATTCAAACAGACACATGACATGAGGGTATTTAAAATAAGTGGATCCCGGAATACCTATTGAATCATCATACAACTGACTTCAACGGTAAACATTCTTCAATATGAGAATATAAGGTCCTAACATCAATGACCCTATAATTGGAAATAAAAGGAACACCCACCACATTGTTTGTCGTATTCAACTTATTATCGATGCCAACCTCTCATCCCAGAGCATTAAGTATGACCAAACTGCACCCCATTCAACTACAACAAACAAATATGCTTGATTTTCATCACCAATGAGTTTGCAATGTCTGAAGAAAACCAGCAAACCGAGAATTCGAGCAGACAATTTCCGAGTTGTTCACAAGACACCAAATTCATTACTTATGACAGAATAATCCCCTGTACAATGGTATTTCCTCTCCATTTTACACAGGTGTATTGAAGAAAGGAGTTCACATAAGAATCCTAGAGCCATGTGTAGGCTAGGCCAAACAGGATCCAAATTTAGAGGTCTACCATGATCCACAAAAGTAAAGAAGGCCCAAAAGAAATGAAGACAAATGTCGAGGAACACCACTCAAAGAAACAAAAATAAATAAATAAATAGATTATTATGCTCCAAAATACCAGTAATAGCATCAAACATGCACCACAGAGGAATCCACGTACTTTCTGTCATTTGTTTTGTCAGCTTCAGTGATCCGAGGAGCTGGTACATAGTCAATCTGGTAATCACCTTTTCCCCTAGTTGAAAGAAGAAGAAAAATTCGTGAATTGAACATGTGATTGATCTTACAATAATATGAGAGAGAGAGAGAGAGAGAGAGAGAGAGAGAGAGAACCATGATTAACAATAGAAAATAAAAATGCAATCTTCCATGCAACTAAAGCATTTGATACGGATACCACAGTAATGATCAAATCATATGACCTAGAGATAGAGAGAAAACGGGCCACCGTCTGTCGAACAAAACATGTAGTAAAGCATTGAACAATTAGTGAACCCACAGATCCAGGGAATAAATAGAGTATGACATTTTAGCTTCAGACCTTGCACTAGAGACTGAAAAAGACAAATAATAGATCAAGAGTGCTTGCTACTCGCAACGTTCAAGATAAATCTATGCAATTAGCTTCAAGCCTCATAGAGGGATCAAAATAACAAAAGACAGGTCAAGAGAGATTTTTTGTTTTTGTTTTTGCTTTTTGGTCTAATGTTAAGAGAGATTGGCACTCACAGAATTCAAGATAATCTCAATTTGTGTCCATGACTAGTCTATTAAGTCTTCTAAGGGGCGCATAAATTAAAAGGGGGATGCAGGATTTCTCTTAACAGTAGCATTTGATGCAACCTCTTACTGGACCACATCTTCAGCTCCTTGTATTCACCACAGTTTTGTTTTACATCTCCTCATTAAGGGATGTGGACTATCACATAACAATAAATTGAGCGTGCTCAAAGAATTACATACTTCTTAATTTATTTTGCAAGCCTCAGCAGTAAATTGCTTGGAAAAAATAATTAAACAAAGTTAAAGGACTACCAAAGAAAATTATAAACTTAAAAAAAAAATGAATAGTAGAAATATCAAATGAAAGCGTGTCAACTGTCACCAAGACTAAATACCTCGAACTAATTAATTCAAAGTTTATGCATGATGAGGAGGCAATTTTTTTGCAAGATTAACAATATCAGCATATTAATTTGAAGTTTGAACCCACTGACGCTGATCAAGAAGTCAGTTCACAAGATAACTAAAACTATCCAAGCTAGGTCTCAAAGACATTGTACAGCCAACATAGGCAAAGATATTCACTTCACGAACACAGTCAAGACTTTAGATACCAAAAAACAGGGGCTTACGAATAACAAGCAAAACACCCATCAAAACAGTTCAATTAGGCATGTGCATGTCAGAAAAAAGTAAATGGAAGTAATGAGAAACAATTGCCAATTGCCATTAAACCAGGAACTAGCAAGCCAGAACTAATTACAAACAAGACAACACTTAGGTTGAAAAAGTTCGATTGATGCATAAATAAATGTACCTTGCATTAGACTTGTCTAGAAACTCATCTGGATATCTCCTCCGATACTGCTGACGCCAACGAAATCTAAGCACATATGGAAAACAAGCAAAACCAACATATTATTAGCAAACAATTTTCGTTCCAGTCACCAGCCCATCTTACTGATTCAGACCTGTCAACAAACTCAGTCTCCCAACGAATTTGTCCCAAAAGTGAAAACCCATAATTAGCATCCACCAGGAGCTGTGTGAATCCTTCTTTTTTTTTTTTTTTTTGTTTTCTTTCCCTCATCTTAAAGTAAGAACGAATAAGGAAATGACGAATCTTCACTCTCTAAAAGCTACATATCACGAGAAATTGGAACGCAGCCTCAAAGTGCAAAGGCAAAATTCAATATGTTAGTCTTGAAATTAATCCCCGCCAATCTTTGAGCTGATTGAGATGACCATCAGTTCATTTTCGATTAAAGAAGCAAGGAGCATTGAGCTGAACCATAGCCTCCGTCAAAATGCTTCATTTTCAGAAGAACATGGATTCAGAAAACTACCCAATTGACAAACGACACTCATATTCCGCATATCATCCTCAGCTCCGAAATGCAAAGAAAGTATAGAATAGCACCACTTCCCCCCGCCGAAAAAAAGAAGAAGAACAAAGTAAGTGTACAAACTCACGAGAACTCCTGAAATGCGTAGACCACAGGATCGATTTTAGGGATGACGACGGGCAATCTCTCGAACAGTACAGACGCGACGATCTTCTCAGCCTTGGTGGAAAACCCTCGCGCTGGCCGGACCAGCGACGACAACGACCGCTGCATTCTGCCTTCCCTCTGGATCCAGCAACCCAAAACAGCATCAGACACAGCACGAAGAGGAACGACGACGAAGACGAAGAACACAATCGTACGAACACAGATACAGAGATACCAGAGAGAGAGAGAGAGAGAACCTCGCGACCGTCGCGGCGGCGGAAGCTAAAACCCTTGGGACGACGACGGCCAGCTCCAGTTCAGAGGAGGCTGGGCTGCTAAACGTTCTACCGGTTACCGGCAAATGCAGGTGAAACTCGTGCCCTCTCCGGGTAAAGCAAATGCTGTAAATTTACGAGTCGCGCTTTTTGGGGGCCAAATTGGGCCGGGCCCATCTTGGGGCTTACTAAAAAACTTTGACTTCTGTGGATGCGGGCTACCGGGCCTGACTATCGGGCCAACTGGGCCCCGGCCCATCCTCCCATAATGGTAATTAGTTTTTCTTGCTTCCTAATCTTGACTTTAATGATCTTAACTCTCTAATCCTCGTAGGCTTATCGAAATGATGGGTTCTATTAAGCTCAAAGCCATTTATTAGTTCTACCTGTAATTACATGGACTCAAACCCAACTCATTAAGTTCAGAACTCCCCCATTTGCTTTTCAATATTCGGCCAGAGTGATATGCAATGGGCTAGACCAAATTTGCTCCCTTCACTGGCCTAGACCGCAGAGCTGCTTCAGGTCCATTCACCACCGCCGGTCCGATTAAAATGCCATTAATCTGAATGATGTATGCTCCTAGAACTATTTGCGAGTTAATTTAATTTATTTTTGTTAGGACCGAGATTGGTCCCCAATTTTCTATGCTAATAATTACTAAATGGGACGTCAAAATTTATTCGTCTCAACACACGCCTTCTTGTTTGATGAAAAAGAGCTATTGAACAGGAAAGGGTGAAATCCATAGTCTTATTTGAAGCTAATGCTATATACTCTCTTTGCAACGTTCCGATAAATTGCAATAGGCCAACTAGTTCACAGATCATATGGTTGGGGTATGATGCTGCTTAACATTGAGAGTTGAGCCACTGAAAAGTATTAAAATTTCGAAAGATTTCCGTTTTGGGCTATTCTTAAACTTATCAGCTGTTTTATTTTATCAATGATCAAATCTAACGTCATGTAAATAATTTCATATCTACGTGAAATGTGTTGACCAAAGTTTATTTTTATGCGCATCTTTCGCTTTTATGCGCTCTTGAAAAATAAAATGGAAAAGTGACCCTAGCGATACTTTTTTTTTTGTTTAAATTTTGTGAATTTTTTTTTCAAACCATATAGATTCATATCTGTTCAATATAATAGTGTGCTGTAGGAACGTGTCGTGGGTGTAGGAATAAGTACACAAACATCCCCAAGCCCACACCGTCATCCTATCTGTACCCTACCGTCATAATTCATAAAAAAAAAATTATATCTTTATTAACACTTTTCCCAAAAAAAAAAAAATTGCCAAGAGAAGGACATCAAAAGTGCCAAAAGTGATGTACAACGCCCACTTTAGTGTCAAAAGTTTTTGTCGGATCACTTAAGTATCAAATTAGAGAAAAAATAATTTTTTTATATATAAAGTGAGATTATTTAAAAAAAAAAAATCAAGTCCACGTCGACTTCTCAACTTAAAAAAACTAAAATGAATTTCAATTAGATTTAAAAAATTGCTAAAAACTAATGTTTTTTTAGAATACAAAAGTTCTATAATTATATCTTTCTTAACAGCTCATTATGTTTTTTCAACTTTTATCTTTTTTTTTATTATTGACAACGCTTCCGATGAGCCACGTCGGTTTCAAAAATTAATAAAAAAAATGCCACATCAGATTTCCAGCCAAGCGGATTGAAGTTGGCACTTAAGTAATTGTTTTAAAAAAAATTGGCATTTAAGTTATCAGAAGGAAACTTTTGGCACTAAAGTGAGCGTCGTGCACAACTTTTGACACTCCTGGTGTTCTTCTCACAAAATTTGCCACAAGTAGAAGAGAAAAATTGGCCATTGTTTGAGGTGTGATAAAATTCGATGATGATTTGGTTGACAACCAATTCTGGATTAGAGTAGATTGAAAACCTACAAAGATGTTATGGCAAAAGATGCGAATAATTGCTGGACAAGCAATTTTATAATATATTGCAAGAGAAACAAAGATTATTATTTTTTTTCAGATTGAAAAGCGCATAAAAAGCTGGCACGTGAAAACAATACTAATTGATGAAGTTTTGGAAATCAAAGAATCTCAAGTAATTAATGGAGGGGGCCTTTCATGGAAATGGAGTAATTAATGAACAAATTAATGCACAATGGCTCTATACTTCTCAAACTGTGACTTCATATAGGAGAATTGAAAAAAAAAAAAATCCATAAAAACAAAAGAAATCTTATGTTAAAAAGACTCATTTGCCCCTTTATCCAATTGGTTTTTTTCAAAATTGGGAATTTTTTTTTTAAAGGTAACCCTGAACATATGTAATTCGGATATTGGGCCGGGTCGAGTTTCGGGTCGGGTCGGGTAGGGAGACGTTTTTTTCATTAAGGAAGAAAAAGGAATTTTTGAGTGGGGGTTTTATGTTCCGACAGCTATGTCCAAGTCCAACCAAGCAACAATATTCATTCTCATTTCCATTTGTTCATTTTTGGAATTCCACGCAGGTGCCGGCTAGAGATGGCCAAAATGAACCGTGGGCCCGGAACCGGCCCGTTGACCGGCTCGGAACCGGCCCGTTGATCAGGCCCACGGTTCCAACTCGGAACCGGAACAGGCTCTCAAGGGCCGGTTCCAACCCAGTTTAAAAAAAAAAAAAAGGGAGGAGGCCCGAGGAAAAATAACCATTGGGCCTAGGAACCGGTGGTTCCAACGAACCGGCCACCTCTAGTGCCGGCAGTCTTCCTCTTGGGTGCGAATGGCTGACAACACTTAACATTTGCGCTCGAAATAGATGTTCCTCAATTTACTATTGTTCTCATTTTGCTTGCGTTACTAATTCTGCTGGTTATCCTACTAGTTTTAAAATTTGTCAAATCCTACAAATACTTTTTAATTTCGATTTTAGGATGAGTCCCGCTGACGAACTCAAATGTTTCTCTCAATTTTGCTGGGTATAATGAAGAAGCCAATGAAGAAGGAGGTGAAGGAAATCATCAGCATGTAATGTATTGGATATGTATTTGAAACACTTGGTGGATTATATTAGTGGATTTTTATTAATATATGGGGAAGAAATCTGTTATATGTATTTGAAACACTTCATTGATTATATTATACTAATATATGTTTTGCAATAGTTGTTTGATTATATTAATATATGTTCCCTGCCAATTTTTTTTTTTTTTTTGGAGAAAGATCTGACAAGAATCAATAACTTTACCAAAATTCAACATAAGAATAACCCTAGCAATATTATAGTATCATCAACCCCAAATCAGTAAATATGAAAAACTTACGTTTGCCTTCAAACTCTTGGCCACCTTCAAGTCAAATTTCGACCTTCCCCCACCAACTTATTCTTCTTCTTCTTCTTCATCTTCCCCCGTCACCTTCTTCTTCATCATGGGGAACTTCTTCCTCATTCGCTCCTAAAAAACCATTTAATGGAAAATTCAAAGAATTAAGAGAATAAAAATAGTTAACTGAACATACGGTTGGCTGCCGCCTAGTTCACCTGTGCCTGGTTCACTAACTCTTTGTGAAGGGTACAAAACCTTATTTCGATCTAAGATCTAATTGTGGAAACATGCCCAATATAACATTTGAATCACCGATCGAGGAGGATATATCATGAGGACGTACCTTGATTGTCACGGATTAACTGCCCCCTTGCGATCTTGGAAGTTCCTTGATGTTGCAGTGAATTTTGGGAGAGAGAGCGCACGTAGCCTTTTGGTGTTTTCTTGAACAATAACGGATCGAGAAGGAACGAGAGAAGAGTCGTTTCTTTTTAAGTCTGTGAAGGAACGTGATTCTTCACGTTTGAAATAGCAGATAACTACTAATGGGCGGGTGATTGCCAGCATAGGCGCACACCGTAAGTCCCACACACCAATACTTTGGAAACCGAGGCCTCGTCGGAAATCCAGGCTAAACATCAGTATGGTAGAAGAACTTAAGTCGTCCAAGGGGAGGGGAGAGGTTGCTTCGTTATGGATAAAATGGACGTATGGAATTACGGAATGGATGCAGGGATGGTGATTCTTTAATTCACTGCTTTAGCACCATGGTAATTCCCCCTTTGTCTGAAAGTCTTGAGTTTTGAAACTCTCTTGAAGTCCTAAAGTGCTTAAGTTTCCTTTGGTCGAATATTTGATTGGGTCGCGTGTCTAAGGGGACAGTAATAAGCCTGGTGTTCTAATGGTAAAACGAATTAGGCAAATACAAATGTAGGATCATTTATATTAATTTTTTTGCATTAATTTAAAGTTTTTAGACTTGAATTGAGAAAGGCTAATATTGATTATTGATTTGAAGAGTAAATTCTGGTTTTCCAAGGAAAAGATGGTTTAATACCTGGTAATTCTATTTTCTCTCCCAAAGTTCAAATGAATTGAAAACCAAAAAAAAAAAAAAAAATGCAGGAATGTTCACTAAATGTTCTTCGACTTAATTAACAAATTAGGTCGTGGGGCTTCATGTCCCATCTAATATCGGCTAATGTTGATTGTTGAGTAATTCTCAATGGTAATTTGCAGGTACAATCAAGTTAGTGATGGTTAGTTTAGTTTTGTTATTGGTGAACCAACTGCCAGCTCCAGCCAAAAATAGTTTTCGCTTTTTTTTTTTTTTTTGTGACCCGGGGAACCCCCGCACGGCCGGCGGTCGGGGGATAAACCCTGGGGGCAACACGTGCTGTTTTCGCTTTTTGTTTTGGGCGAAATTTAAAATTCATTCATTCTACACTTCCATTCGGAAGAACAAGGAAAGCTAAGACAACATAACAAGTCCCACAAATGGAGGGCTTGGATGGCTAATTAGGAGGTAGACCGGGCTTTCCCGATCGAACCAACAACTTGGTTGCGTAAGACATGAACTCCTTTCATTTGGGCCATTAAACTATTGAACTCTTCAAATGGGAATCGTGGGCTTTGAAAAGTCAACGTCATCATCAATAGTGCCACGTCAGCATCAACCGGCCAGAATTGGCTATCGGTTGATATCCACGCTCGGAGATCCCTTATCGCCTCCAACAGGTCACTTTACCGCCCTAATTACTCGAGGCTTACCAACTAGTTGGTTGACCACCGCCTGGTTCGGCCGACTTGTTGGAAACCGAGGCTAAAGCTTAGTCGGGAAGGAGGAGGAGGAAGGACTGGGTTTAACCCTCAATCTTGAGGGCAAGATTTTGAGAAATTTGACAATGAATATTGAATATGAGGATTAAACACACAACAAATGAGTTTTATTGTGATTTTCGGATCATTGCTGAAAATAAAAGAATCTCAAATTCGTTCTCTTTCGTAGTCAAAAGATGCCCCTATATACAAGTGAGAAGTGACCCTTGGCTTGGGGGCTAAGTCTTGATCTAGATCTTAGTAGTGCTCCGGGTGCTGCAATTTAGTAGCCTACTTGTCCGGGCCATTCTATATTTGTAGCTTTGTTCACCACCACCTTCCAACCAATCTCCCTTTCTTCCCCAGGCTGTGTGATCCTTTCGAGTTGTTACTACGTCTTTCGGGGAGGATTGGACTGTGTAAGCAGATTGAAAATAATTTTTGCAGATGCCTCACCAGGATTTCTTCGTGACGAAATATCTTTCGCAAGAATTCGTTCCGTGGCTTTTAAATGTGGTAAAGGGTCTTTGTGGAGATTCTGGATAGGAATGATCTAGATAGTTAGAAAATCAACACGTAGATTATGCAAAGTTTTTAACAAATTTTATACAAACGTGAACCCAACCGGAGTTTGACTCAATGTGAAGGCTCGGAAAGTACAATTCTAAGAAATCTATATGCAAAAACTCGAAAGAAATTACGCAAACATAGATCAGCCCGAAGTTTGACTTGATGGAATGGCTTAAAAAGCAAGTTCCCATCAAAAGAACAAACCGAAGTGCACAAGCTTTGTCGGAGTTTGACTTGACGACAAAGATTGAGCACGTATCGATACCATACCGGAGTTTCACTTGATGGCAAAGTATCTAGGATAAAGATAACAAGAATCTAAAAGCTACAATTAAGGAAAGTAAAATACAATCCAAAAAATAATGATATGATAAATTTGTTGATTTGTTTAGAAAGCCTTTCTTGGTGGATGCTTGGTGGTATTTATAATGATCGAGTAGATAACTGCCCTTCGACGGTTGTAGCTTTTAAGTGTGTTAATAGCTGTCACGTCCATTATCTCCCACAAGCTCATTTGACTAGGTCTTCAGGCAATTATTCAATATGGCACCTCATGTAACTGCAGACAGTTTTCGAATTACCTATGGCGATTTCTTCCTTTTGCTCAAAGGGATCATGCCCACGTTCTCCATTCTTTAGGAACATTTGAGTCGAGTCCTTAGAAGGTTGTTTCAATACTCAGGTAACTATCGATAACTATTCTCCTGCTGGATATTCAAAGGGGAACTATTTTTCTATCCTGGCCCGTGCTCTTGAAAATATTCTAAATCCTCCATTCCTTGTGCTTATTTGGAATTTTCTCCTTAGATGATAAATCAACCCAACGACAGGCAAAATCTGTGGGTGCACCGTTATATCACATCCGGAGAGTAAATATCCCTCGTTATTCCTACGGATAGCCTGTTCCATGGATATGTCATGCATCTTATTTAGATAACAATGTCCATTCAACCTGCCGACATTAAAGTCGCTAAACCCCAGTTGCATAATTCTCATACATTCACATTTTCATTTGTAGAACGGAAATCATTTAAACTATCGGGGTACACATTGCATTATAAAAAGGTAAACCAAGATGCTGTGTTTCTTTCCTTCGACAAAATTCACTAGTGGTGACTTCCGCCACAATCAGTCATTAGGAAAAAAAATGACATGGATCTACAGGGTTGCCAATGGAAGGCCTTATGCAAATTAGCACAAGGAATCCTCATCTTAGGACCACATTTAACTTGCTCTCCACTTGTTCTCTCACCTTCCACTGCAAATCATGATATTGATCTGCTATGTTAGCAACTCGTTTCATGATTGAGACGTTTAACAACAAAGGGAAAATTAAAAGGGCCGATCAGGATCTATAAACACATAGTTCTCTTACCTGCAACTCATTGATTTCATCATCTGTCAGTGAACGCTCCATGGAACGGTAAGCAATCCTGTAGCAATGGCTGGTCATCCCTTTCTTGTTCGTAAAATTATCGATCAGGCATACCTGAGAAAAACCATTTAAATCAGGACAAAGTATGCTTCAATGGCAGAGGGAAAAAACCAGCAGAAACAATAGGCAAGCCTTTCCCATCTTAGTTGACATTGTTATAGACACATAGAAGGCCAAGAAGACGAAACCTCCTTAGCAGAGATTTTGTCGTCTCAGTTAGCAGACTTTTGCCCGCTATAGTGGTTTATACTTCCCATTTTGTTGATGTATAAGCCAACAACATATTTTCATCTCGACCGTAATTCCTTTATGCACATTTTCATACTCAGATGAGAATCAGTATTTGTATGCTTGTATGTTACAGCTACCAAGCAACAAGTCAAGAAGGCTTGGCCAGAAAGCACGAGACAATTGGACAAAGAAATCATTGTGGGTTAAATGCTGCTCTCTGAATGGTGAGTCCATTTTCATTTGGTGATCAATGCGTTGAATCTGAAAATTAAACGAAGACAACAATGATAGCCACAAAGTAAGTCTTTCTCTTCGCAGAAACTAGCGACAAATTGACCCTGGCAAACTAACTGCACCTTCATCATATACTTCTCAGAATATCATCACTCTTTATTCAGTCTAGCCCTATAATAGCGGCTTTTTACAGATTCCAGATTACTAAAAGTACTCGTCCTAGCAGCAGCGAAATAAAATGCGACAAGAAGCTTCAACAGTCTAAGTTCAAGCTCCAAAATCCGTTTATCGCGAAGATCCATCTAAGCAGAGTATCAGAATTTTTTTAGAGACTTGCAATGATATCTAAAAGAAGCAACCCTTAAAGAAGATATGTAGAAAAGTACAATGCTAGAATGCAAACCTCCTCAACAAGATCGCCGGCAATGCCTCTGATCACTTCACACAGGTTGTTTTCAGTAAAAGACTCACTGATCCAGAAGCTCATGTCCTTGTAACAAGGAGGAAACTGCCGCAAGAAAATTATTTCCATAGATGAAATTGTAGAAGGATCTCCATACGAGGTTACAAACTAAAGTAAGCTATATCTCTTCTAACTTAATTGTGCAAAACCCTGTATTTCTTAGATACTGGCAGTGAAAATTTTCTTAATGACCACTCATGCATCAAATTCTCTTATGGAAATTCAAAATTAAAGGAATACAAACAAACCAAAGCTAATGCTACCTTTGAAAATGGCTTGAATTTGACACCAAGCTGGCCTTTAGAGAACTGAACATGAAAGCACAATACAATACTCGTATAATCAGGTATACAAGGATCTCACACAAAACTTGCACTGTATAATAGTCGAAGTAATATATGACATGCAAAATCCCAAACCAGAAATTACCTGAGAGGTAAATCGCTCATCAGTTGACCAGAAAAGCCGAATGTCTGGTATGTCAAATAAAACCATAGCAAGTCGCTCTAATCCAAGTCCAAATGCCCAAGCAACATTATTCGAGTTACCACTTCTCTTCAAAATTTCTTGTTCCGTAACACCACAGCCCAAAACTTCGAGCCACTTTTCCTGATACAACAAACGATAAGCTGATGAGATGCATATCCCTGTTATTAAAATCTGTCAACTGTCTCCAAGCAGTCCAATCAGTAAATTAGCAACATAATAATAAAAATCTTAACAGTCTTTAATCCTAGTTCAGTCAACCCAAACCCTACAGAAAAGCAGTAACACTATCATAGATAGTCACTATGCATATCCTGCTGGAAATGACAATGCAAAATCAACTAGAGGAAAAAGAGTAATTATGTCAAAGTAACAAGCTTCTTCCAGGAGGTTGTCAGTTGTTTAAATCATCTCTGAAATCCACAACATAAAGAGCAAACAACATTTGTTTTAGCTCTCACTTTCCTTGGAGAATAAGGTAGACACTGCAAGCACACGTTTTGGATGTAAACTTCAACTGCATATTTTGAACATGTTTTAGAAATAAATGCCTCTACTTGCCACTTATGAGGCGGAAAATTAACATAGCTGCACATATTATACAGCACCAGCTAACATATCTCAGACCTCGGTTCTGCTATATATTTACAGTATATAAGGGCAATTATGTTCGAAAACTATTGTGGAAAAACAGATAATTTATGCTTCTCCACTTACAGATATCAACATCAACATCACCTTTATCCCAAACTAGTTGGGGTCGGCAGCCGATAAACCCAAAAATAAATAAAATAAAAGCAAGACCGATTGAGGGAAAAGAAATAATTATATAAAAATAAAAATATATAAATATATAGGGAAAACGCTGGAAGACGACACGATGTGGGAGAAAAGTAGTTGACAGAAACTACAGCAGACTTCCACCAAAAAGGGCAAAAAGGATCTTTGAAGTTGTCTTCTTTGTTCTTATATTTGCTCTCTATATTGTTTTCAAGTGTTATGGTCATTGAATTAGAGAGAAGTTGTTTGCCTTTAAGAATGAACAGTTATTTTCCCATAGTCAAGCTCATGAGAACGCAAGAACCATACCTGAAAATATATCTCAAGCTCAAATGATGGATCAGTAAATGGGAAATATGTATCAGTCCAGCGCATTTCCACAGCACCTAAGAGTTCCAATGTACTTGAATGGTGTGAGAACATAATTCTAAAGATTGCAGACTAGTGTGGTCATCAGAAACAACAACTTTTAATAGCTTCGTTGACAGAATCATTTCAACTTATCTTTAGTGAAAGGACCATAGAGCCAATTACTACAGCACACTATTATATTCTCAAAATTACACGAATTTATGGCATCAATCTGCAACCTGAACATATTATTGAAATCATTCCAAACTCCATAAAAATTACAAAAAAATATCCGTTTTCCTCTGTAGCATAACAAGTTCCTAGTCAGGCATAATCTTCCATTTCTGGCAGTTTCTATTGCATATGAAACATCATCTCTCCCACGATAACAACTCTACACTACCCATTTCTGGTTTAATGGAAGCACAACACTTGATATAACAGGTTTTCAAGTTTCACATGTGAATTTACCAAATAAGTGGCGTGCCAAACCCTCCAAACATTTCTTTAAATCCTCTGCTGCATAAGCAGCGCCATCCTTGCCAGATGACTCCCAATCATTCGGAGAAAAAACACGAACACCTTCCATCTGTATAATTTGTTGGAAATTTAAAACTAACACTTGAGAGCATAGCGCTATGTGATTCTACGATATTCATCTGATGTAAGAGCAGGTGGCACTTCATGAAACTGAGAAAACCTGATGAAAAACCGGGTAATGCGTTGAATCAATAGAATCTCTCCGGTAAACATCTCCAGTAACAAGGAATTGTTTATGACCCTTGCTTAAAATCTCTGCTTGATGAGCACTTGTATGGCACCTCAAAACTGTTCGAGGGTCGATATAATATGTGTCATTGTAGCTCCGGCTTACATGATCAGCAGGAACCAGGACATCATCAAAATTCTGCACGATAGGGTTTTCATCGAAGCTAGCTCCGTCAGAACAATTTCATTTTCAGTCCTAAATCTAAAAAAAGTGAAGGATTGTTCAATAAACTACCAAATATCGCAACCACCAAATTCTCATATAAACAAATGTCATCAGCATATCTTGGCAGATTTAACCATAATAGGAAGCATTTCACATGTTTGTTTGTTAAACTTTGACCCAAAATCTTGAAAACTTACCAGAAGCATCTCAAGGTTTGATAGTTTAATGTAGTTGACTGCAACATTCCATACTTCAGGGTTGCTAGTACAACCACACCCATAATTGAGGATGATATTGTGATCACTCAATAATGTAACTCATCACTGATTCTATCCTCTATTTTTCTTCTTAGGGTGCGGTTATTTGAGGGAAAACTCCATGAAAAAGGAAAACGATTTCCTGGAAACAATTTTCCAGGAAAACGGTTTGTTTTCCTTTGTTTGTTAATATGTTATTGAAAACATTTTTTGGTTAATAAGTTTCCAGGAAAATGGTTTGCATTTGGAAAATAATTTCAATCTCATGACTTTATCTAAGGCCAAAAAAAGAAATTTCAAATTTTTAAATATATTTTCAGTTAAGATTATATAGGAAAAGCCCATTATTATCTGGCTTTTATGTTGCTCAATGATCCCACAGTACAACCAACAAGAGTAAACCGTTCAATGTGAGAAAAAAATATATTTAGAAATTCATTTTGCTAATTTTATGCATGAATTTTTCGTTGACCGGAAAGTGTTTTCCACTGACTAAGTCACTTCCGGCGAACCAAACGAGTGAAAGTCCGGAAAACCAATTCCCGGAATACACTTTCACTCAAACAAACACACCCTTAGTTTCATATCTAGCCACATTATCAATTGCTATCACCCAGCAAAGAATCTGCCAACAAAATAATGACGGTGCTTAAGCTGCACCCTCTTGTTTGTCTGAAATAATCAACAAGCATATCGTTCAGGTCATTCATAAAAAAGATTAACAAATCTTTCCAAATAATTCAGCTCCTCAACAAGAAATTGAAGATCAACAACCAAAAGAAATCACCATTCTGGTCAATCAGTTAACTTGAATAGACAAAATAAAGAAATACTAATCAATCAAGTGATTGAGCATCAACCATGAATATGGCTTATTTCCTTATCCCATAAGAGAGGTCATTATGTGATGCACAGAGTATTCAGGTTCACTTCATGTTGAAACTATATTAATAAATAAGCTCACAATGAATGAAAGCTCGTCCAACCAGTGTCAGGACCAGCAAGTTCAACTGGTTTGACCAGGTATCGGCCTGGCGTCCAGTCCAATTTATGGTCCTATGCTGGCTCTGGTCAAAACTAGTCTAGAACCGGCCAAGCCGTGTTTCTATTCAAACCGGCTCATTTGACTGATTCTTTGAAAAAAGGAAGCATAGCAGCGCCATATTCAAAGCCCCGAACAAGAGTGGTGAAGAATGCACGAATCATCACAAGACTATTTTTGGCAAATAGTGCTCAATCTATAATTACTTCAGAGAAAATGATTTGTCAGGCAAATAATCCACGAGTCTCGATCCTGCATCCTAGCAAAATAATTACGCTGCTTGAGTCGCTGGGATGAGCAAAAAAGTTGTCATACTAATTTATTTTATTACGTATATTTCCACTTTATTTGAACCGGTCAGTTTTACTGGTTCCTCCCGGTTGTTCGGACCACGTACCGGTCAGCCATCCGGTATGGCCACCAGCACAGTTTTTAAAACACGTATCAAAACATTAATTTGGTGAAAATTATGATGATCACATCTGATATGTAGAACATCAGGCCCTTTCTGACGAAGAAACTCAAGAGACCTAGCCTTGTGCATGGGCAGTGTCAACAATATAAGACTATCCATTCATAGAATGGCAAAAGCGGTCACGGTCTAAGAAGAGCCTAACATCATCCTAAATGTTGTTTCCTCAGTCAGGATAATAAGTCCTATATAATTCTTTAGTGGGCTTTAAGCCTGCATGACTTTTTTATGCTGGATACCACAAATAGCACATTTAAAATCTACCCAGAAATAACAGTCATTACTTTCTGTGTATCTGTTAGGCTGTCGTAGTATGGAAATAAACTAATATGATAGAAAAATTGAAGGGAGGACCTATAATTGGTATGAGAAATGCATAAAGGGAACCTACATATTTTATTCTCTTTCGATGTAAACACTAGTGAACCCCATCACAACATTTTCCTGGTTGTCGCACTGCCTGGTATATGTAAGAGTTGCCAATCTTAGAGGCCTACTTCTATACAGAACCGTCTCTCAATAACTAAGCAGTAGATTAAATATACAAAGTACATGAATAGACTTACACCTAACCCCTTCTGTTGATAGAGGTAGGATCAACTCATGTGGCCATATTTTACTGGTGGGATAAAATTATAATAGAAATCGTCTTGCGGAGTTGCAAAATTATTCTCAAGAACCAAGAAAACCAAAGAAAGAGAAGCAGCAGAGAAACCATCAAATCCCCTCAGGAGCGTAAATTCACAGTTGCTTTGCTACACATAGGAATGTACATTGACAGTTCCTTTGAAAGTTAAGGTGTTGGAATGTTTCACTGCAAACACCTAAATACCCAAAAGAGACTCAATAGCATCAGGATTTTTTTTCGAATTCATGAAAATATGCCACAGGAAGTACACATAAAAGCTAGACTTGAAGAACCAGATCGAAAAATCTGAAGTTAAGATAATAATTTTTAGCTTCCATTCATTCAACATTCTTCTGAATTCAACTTTTGTAGGAAGATGGGAAGTAGCGATTAGTGAAAGAACGTCAAGATGGCCAGCTGAAAAAGAACTGATCAGAATATCCTGAGCATAAACAGCTCGAGTTCTTGCACTAAAGAGAGGAATCAAAATGTCGTCACAACTCAGCAAACATTTTCAACAATTGCTCACTCACAGATGACACACCTTTAGGAAGAATATCACTCAAGTTTTCTTTCCATTTGGCACAAGACCTGGACACAAAAGCCTACGACAATTACACTTCAATGTTTGGCGTGATCTAACAGCATGATTGCTTAAATTGAAACTGCATCATCTTCCTGATGGTAGAAATGATAGTATCACTTCCAAGCCATCCCAAATATGAACTGAGGTGCTTTTCTCTCGCCACAAATCCGGCTAATACTCTTTTGATTCTTGTGTCTTAGCAGGAGTGGAATGCAAGTGTGCCAAAATCATATTGAAATTCATTAGAGCTTTAGTGAGAAAAGCACCACACACAGGTTCCGCCATTGCACTTCCTCTTATCAAAATAAAAGTAAAAAAGACAAATAGAAAAGGATCAAATTCAAAAGAACTAGTACAAGACAGGCGGAAAGACAGACAAAGAATAACAATGATATAATGAGAGACTTGCCAAAGAAGACCATACATATCATAGCTTTCATGATGGACTAAACAGCCTGACCTGTTTTACGGTGACGATTGGACAGAGATCATCAAACTTGTCAAACTTGTTCTCATAACTAGAATCAAAGTAATCAAATATCGCATTCTTCAAAATTCCTATTGGATGTTGATCCCTTCTGTGAAGCTGCTGTCCAAGTTTTGTAAATATGGTGTCTGGGATATTGTTCGAAGGCTCATCTCGCACGACATCTACAACCCAAAAATCACCAACTGGTCAACAAGTAGAAATCTAACAGCATTACAGAATTTGCATCCATGATCTATAAAACTATTGCAGACAAGCTGCCTATCCTGAAACCATGTACTTCCTCATCAGGCAGTATAAGGGCAGGGATTAGCTCACGCACCATGCAAGATTACTTATGACGGTGACCTCATAATCTTCTAAACATAATTCAAAAATAGCTACAGGTTACAGCACTTTCATTGAAAAATTTCAATCTGTTCAACATACTTCACAAAACATAATTTAAACACCAATTTAGGCATGTGTGAACTACCGACCAATTACATCAACATCAACATCAACATCAACATCACCTTTATCCCAAACTAGATGGGATCGGCGGTCAATGAACCCAAAAATAAATAAAATAAAAGCAAGACCAATTGAGGAAAAAGAAATAAATATATAAAAATATAAATATAAATATAAATATAAATATAAATATATATAAATAGTGCTGTAGGAAAACAAAAGGCACCTGCAGTCATTGCACTTTAATTACAAGGTCATGAGTACAAAGAATAGTCATAGACTTAATAGCTCATGAATACACATCATAGATCACTTATATGATGATGAAAGTGACGTTGGATGCACAAAACAAGGAACTCACAGAATCAGGCATCCATGCACTTTGTCAGTTCATCATAACTACCAAGACATAACTAAACTCAAAGCATAAATCAATTTGCCAGTTCCACACATATGCATGAGCATTGCAGATGCTCAGAATAAGAAAATGAAGAGAAACACAGATCCCAGCACTCCCAACATTCTACCAGTTAGGGTTAGAGGTCTAACGGGAGAACAAGACTAAGAAGACCTCACTTTTTGCAATCTATAAAAGCAAACCAAGTGCAAACTTTACCCTTTTGTCCAAAACTTGCTAAAACAAAACGAGTTTTCAACTGAAGCCAGTACAAAAGTTCGTCTTTCCGGGGATTAATCTAATTGTGCAACTGTACGTAGGAAAAGCAACACCCCAGCACAAACTATACAATTCCAATCACACACCTGCTAACCAATAAAACCACTCAGTAACTGCGAAACAGCAAAGACAAGGCAATTTGTAATGCACCAAGAGAATTCACATGAGAAGAGAATTGGGTAAGAGAAGAAGAATTCAGAGTGATGAGGAGAGAGGCAAAGAGAGAGTGGAGTGGGTCGATAGGTGAGAGAAGATATAATTCCATTCATCAGTGTTGAATTATAATCAAAGTGAAAGTGAGCTTATATGGCCTTACAATTCGGCCTTACTCACATGCTATTCACATGACAATGGCTTAGTAGAAAATACATAATCAATATGAAATATCCTAACTAGCTGATACTTCAAAACAAATAGAAACCAGCATAATTAACACCTATTGCTAGTATTCACTAAAATCATGCCATCACCTGTAACATCATGGATCGTGACACTACCCCACGACGAAATCTTCCTTGTGATACATCTCAGTAGTTGTACTATTTTCTCCAAATGCACACCTTCTTGGCTCCTTTAGAATACTTCATGCTTCAACCAAGACCTTTCAAATTTCTTTCTAAGATTCATACCTTGGCTTGGCAATAGAGCGACCTGTGTATAGCTCAATGTTCTCAAACAACATGTGCTCTCCAAGTACCACTATAAGTGAAAGAGTTATTCTACATTGAGCATTTAACTCTTTAGGTGGCTTAATAGTCTTAAGAGATAAGGCAGTGAACAAAACTTCACAATTTCCCCTCTTGACGCCATCTATGCACCTGAAGTAGCTGTTTCACAGTGGCAGAAAATTAAGGTTGTTCATGACACTCTACTCGACAGCTAATAATGTTGATTTCAACTTCATTTGAACAACTGAAACAATCGAATAGTTGCAGCTGATAACTAATTCCAATTTGAGAAGGAAACATGCAACAAAGAGCTTGTCCATGGAAAACTTCTTGTCCCACACTCGGAGCACCTAAAGGCAATTGAGGAGTTCCACAAGGTGTCGCGGCAACATGTCTTATCATCATTCTGCCGTTTGGTTTCTAGTAGAAGAGCATGCAGGTTGCAATACGTCTCCCATCTTATCACTAGGCAAGACATATGCACAGAAGCTAATTCACTTACGCTTCCGGAGTACATCTGAAGAATGGGAATGACATTGACCCAATGTTAAATCCTGCATTACGATTTAACCGCATCAACACCATAGACCCACAAGGAACTTAAGATGCAACAAACCGCAACTTCATAACGTCGGGGTAAACTGAGCTTGATGTATCTTACATATCTTGGCTCCTCAATTTTAAAATATTAGGCCGACTTACTTTCTAAAGAAGCAAAAATTCAAACTCCATCCATGGTTCAGTTGGATAGACCCAACTGCATAGCACCTGAAAGTCTTCAAGCAAACATTGATGCACAAGGACGTTGTCGATGGTCCCATTCCAATGCATATATCATCCCCAAAAAGTACAGAGTCCAGCACAATCCATACCTTCAGCAGGAGTGAAGTTTGGCCAAAAAAAGCATGACATCACTCCAATAGCAAAGTAGGTCAACAACTAGTGATTCCACCTCTTTTGGACCAGTACATGCACAGTCCAAAGAGCCAAAATATTTCTTTTCTGTTCAACATGATCTATCAAGGAAGCACTATTAACCAACTTCAAATGATTGGGTCCCTTATCATGCAATCCAAGAGAGAATGCCCGAATAAGTGATGACTGGTGCCTTTGCAAGATGAGCACCCATCAAAAAACATCACCCTAGCACGTACCGCACAATCACGCTTTCCATATATCTCGACAATAACCTAGTCTATCATGCTAATCACAATAACTGATCCAAACCTATCATCACACCGATGCAGATAAGCTCACAGCACTTTGCCTTCCTTGGGAAATTCAACACAGGCCAAATGAGCTACGACTTCTGTGAAGTGGATAAGCCACACTAGACGACTTCACACAGAAAAGAATGTCTATTTCCCTGACTAATTCATCATCATAAGTATAGTGAGCAATGATAGAATGGGTTGACAGAGTGCAAGCAAAGCTCCACCAAAATGGTTTCAATAATCCTTTGCTCTAAGTTCCTGTCTTAACTTATTAATTTCTTTGACGACATTAGAAAAATCATTTCCTTATAATGAACCAACCGCTTCAGTTACAGTGGGATAATATTTTGAATCCTTAAGCACCCTGCTCATAATGAGACAGCTAAAAGCATTGACGACGATTCTGTGTTTCGCACACGTAGCATCTGGACACAAGCCAATTCTTTTCCAATAATCACATATTTGTCTTGTACTATTGAAATTCGTCAAACGTTTAACTCTTAAGGAGATCACTAACGACAAAGATCCAGTTAGACGTCATCTCCCAACTCTACTCAGCATTTTGTCAAACAGGTTTAGCTCCATACAGAGAACCTTGTTTTCACATTTCCTTTAAATAACTCATTTAAGATAACACATCAGAGTGTAAGTGCCTCTTATTTGCCTGGTATCAAACTACATATATCATACCCAAAAGGCTAACTTATTCTATTGCCAAACACCATTGGTCATGACAGAATTACTCAAATATATGGAATCAAGAATCAATTCCCAGGATTTACATGTGCGAACGCCAACTCTGATTGTATTTATCAAACCAACCACGATCACACGATAGAAACAAGAGTAAACCAAACAAATCCACGAAACAAGAATGCCCCGCTAAGCGAATATTGCAGCCGTTACCGTCTCTAGCGATCTTGACACCACCTCGCTCAAGCACTGAAGCGACGGGAACCCTCCATTTTTGGCGGCGAAGCTTGTCAGCAGAGGAGAATGCCGAGGAAGAAGAAGAAGCGGCAGCTGGGGATGACGAGTAAGGCAGCGAGAACGAGGTGAAGCTCCTTCTGCCATTTCTGTGAAGAAAGAGCAAGGCTTTAGAGAAGGCAGTGGACTGGCCAAACGCTACGGCCACGGCCATCTTCTCTCTCGCTCTCTAACGCAGAATTGCGGTGGGTCTCTGACTCTACGAGATGAGGGTCAAATCTCAGTAGATTTTAGTGGCTAATGCTCTTGTGGGGATCTTTCTGGACAGCAATGCAGACGCAGGGTCGAATGGAACTCGCCAAAGCCGAGAAGGAAACAAAGTCAGCTCAAAAGAAAGGGTGATTGTAAGAAAAACCAAGGCCGGTTGAATTTCCCTTAATATTTCCGACCCAAAAAAGACCCCTAAAATTAAAAATAATGATATATTTAAAAACAAACTATGAAAAAATTGTATGTGAATTAGATTCATATATTGCCACAGTTTCAAATGTTTCGATTTAAGAAAAGTCAAAATGCGTATGTTGCAAAATTAAATTAAGGGAAAAGTAAAAGTATATCCGGATATTCAATATTCAAAATATTACAATATCAATATGTACTATTGTATTAATTTTTTTCCGCAATTCTTGAAATTCGAGATATCTTTGTATTCAAATTAATTTTCCTGACGAGTGTGGCCACAAGACTTGTTAAACAATCAATTTGGAAAAATTTACATCTTTCCATGCATTGATTTTTCCGTATATTATGTGTAGTCCATCCGTTGAAAATTGAATTATTCTCGATTAAATATACTTGACAAGTGTCTCTTAAAACTAACGCAATCTTATTTACATTCTAAAAGAAAATTAATACGGAGAAGTAGTGCATAGAACTTATTATTATTATTATTTTTGCTCCTCTCAATACAATGAATGTTGATAGTTGTAGCAAGTTGGGGTGCGCAGGTTCTAGATTCGAGTAAGTTTCACCTGGAACCTAGAGCCTACCGCTAGTACAAGTTCCTCATTTTTCGGAACCTAGAACCTACCCTCTATACCCCGGAATCCGGAACCTACCTCATCACGGGTTTCGAATCCGATTTTAGGGTACCCTAGAACCTGTCAATACGATTCCTTTTGCACCAAAATAAAATAAAGTCCGAACATTTGAACCGAAAACAAGCAGAAAGTCTTCCCACAAAAGTTTTACAAGTATATTCTCAACAAGAGTCCTTTGTGAGCAATGAACACGGCTCACTTCGATAAAATACCCGAAAATGTTGAGAAGACAAACTATTACTATTATAGGAAAAGAGCCTAAACATAGTATGCTCTGAGACATAATTTCCAATCTCCTACTAGAAACATGATCAACATTCAAACTTGCAAGACAAAACTAAAATACCCCATTTGGATGCATTACGTAATGCCCAAAGGAAACATTCTTTAAACGCACGAAAGAATGCGGTTCGATCTTTTATAGAGGAAACATAAGGTTTTCTTTCGACCCAAAGGTTGTCAAACAAGTCAAGGAAAAATTGCCAAAGCATCCAAAACATCCACTTCGGAGGAAATTGCCAAAGCATCCAAAACATCCATATGCAAACAGCTTATCACAAGCCTCCCTTCCAATCGCATGAGACCCGAAATCTAACCACCTGAAACCAAACAAAACAACAAGCTAATATTAATTTTAAAGTAAAATTACTATTAACTAAACTGAAATAATTAATAGAAAGCCTCACCACATATAGCAATTCCACTTCAACCCCGTAAGCTTTAATTACCAAGGATAATATCTTCATTAAGACAATTCATATCTAAAAAAAAAGAGAATAGATTAAATAGAGTGTTCATTCGAAATATATATAAAGCAATTACAATATATAAACATATAAACATCACTTACCCGACTCAAACATTTCAGCATTCTCAATGCACTCTTCAATGTTAATCGGCATACGAACGGCTCTTAACCAATCTTGAGTACAAAGCAAAACTTCCACAACTTTAGGAGTCAATGAACTTTGAAAGCCATCAAGCACACGACCCGATATACTAAAAGTTGACTCCGAAGCAATGGTAGTTACGGGAATAGACAAAACGTCTCGATCCATCAAAGATAGAATTTTATATGTTGAGTTGGTAGTCTTCCACCATATTAGAAGATCAAGATCAAGAGTCTCTTCATCTTTATCTTAAAAATACTGATCAAGCTCAGATTTGTTGCCATCGTGCGCTTTTTTCTTTGAGAGTATATACGTTCTCTACCAAACTTGGATGTCATACTTACTACTAGTTTCATTACTAACGAAATTGGAACTACAACTTAGCACTCGGACTTTGGCCACCACAGTTTTGATTGCTTGAAGCAAAAGATTGCTCATAAAATTCATACAACTGCTCCAATGCTTTCTTCACCTTATCATACATTTCATTGATTCTCGATTCATCATCATAAATTTGTCGATAACAGAAATTCACATAATTTAACTTTTTTATAGGATCCAACACAATAGCAATCAACACCAGCATATTCACCTTATCTAAATTCTCATAATATTTGTCAAATTTCTCTTTCATTGTCTTTCCCATAAGTCCAAGCTTAGGATCCAAAGAATCCGTTGCGTTTTTCAAATATTTGGACAAAGCATCTATCCCCTCGAAATAACCATTTGAAGTAACATATGAACTCCCCAACATCACTTTGGTGGCTTTATAAAATTGTTCTAGAAAATCGGAAAGAATAATGGCATTTTTCCAATCATCGTCTTTAGGAAGATCATGGTTAAGCTCACCTACGAAAGACAAATCCTCTTCTTCCATCCTTTCAAAGGCTTTTCCGAACTTTATGGCGGTGTTTAACATAAGATAAGTAGAGTTCCATCTAGTGGTGACGTTAAGACAAACATAACCTTTGTAAGCGATCCTTTCACTCTCAATGCAAGATTGAAATGTTTTGGCTCTCATGAGAGAGCTCCTCACATATTTAATCACGTTTCGAACACGTTCAATAGAAGTAGCTACCTTAGACAAGCCATCTCTCACAATCAAGTTCAATATATGATCATTGCACTTCATGTGCAAGACTTTGCCATCTAAGATTAATGACCATTCTTTTGAAAGTTTATCTTTCAAATAATCAATTACAAGATCATTCGAACTAGCATTATTTGCGGTGATTGTGGACACATTTTTTTCTATTCCCCACTCGTAGATGCATTTCTCCACCATTTCCCAATCTCCCTACCCTTGTGACTATGCTTTACCACAAAATTGATGATCCTTTTATGCAACTTCCAATTTGCATCTATAAAATGTGTAGTGAGACACAAATAATTTATGCTTTGAATGGAAGTCCATGTATTAGTGGTGAGTGCAATCCTCGAATTATACTTACCAAAGTAAGTCTTTAAGCAAGTTCTTTCACTAAAATATAATTTCATGCAATCTCTAGCCACTGTAAATCGTGATATATGCTTGAAAAGAGGTTGTAACTGATCGATATACTCACGAAATGCAACACGCTCCACCAACGAAGAGGATTGTTCATCAACTATGATGAACTGAGCAAGCTTTTGACTATAACGATCTTGATCAAACGTCCAAGTCGATAAGACATTACCAGTACCGGGATCTCCCCCTACCTTGCCATCTACGTTGTTATTACGCGGTGCAAAATATTCTTGTCTCTTATCTACATTGCAAGGAAACCTCTTGCATGTTACCAAATGCTTCCTCATCGAAGAAGTACCATTAGAAACACTGTACTTTAACTGAACCCCACAATGCATACACTTCATGTTATTTGCTTTTCCAGTCTTCTCATTTATGATTTTTGCAAAGTGATCCCAAACGTTAGACGTATTTTTCTTATCATGAGGAGGAAGATCAGCACCAAGTACCTTGTTTGTCGCCCTCGCACCCATGGTCAAGGATGGCTCTTCTCCACCTTCATTGGTTGACAATCCTAATTCGGTGTCCGGAGTCATCTCCTCAAGTCCCTCCACCTCCATTGACAAGTTATCTTGATACATTAACTTCACATGTAACAAAATAAAAGTAATGAATTGGAAATGCAATGCCCAATTACAACCAATATAATATGAACACTGGAAAAAGCATGACGTAAATGCAAAGATCAAATTCCATATTTCATACAGAGGCTAGCTTTTCCTCCTCTCTTTTCATCCCAAAGCAAGTAAATAACAATTTCCCGGAAATAGCGAAGTGACAAGAAACCGTCACAAAGAATCTCATAAGAAATAACTTCTAAATACATCATTTTGGTCACACAACATAGAATCTCTCGACTTCAGCAAAATTAAAGCGGGATTGCTCTTTTGCGAACATAAAAAGTATTCAACATAGTTATGGCATTGGCAATATGAAACTATGTTCTTTTCTGAATAGGCTATGGGCAATCTTCAAAGAAGCATTTACATATCATGCTACTTAATATTTCCATGTGTAATTTGTGTTAGAAAGGTGACACAACTGGAATAGGCTATAAGCATTTACCAAATCTCAAATTGACTCTCTCTTCCATTCACTCGAGCTAAAAAGAAATAACAAGCAGCTGAAATGCATTGCATTAGATCGAAAACAGCCAAGAGAACAGACAAAGTCTCAACCTCCACCTAAGAAGATGCTCACTCTACCAAACAACAATCAAGTCCCTACATACAAAAACTCGATTTATGGAAAGACTAATAAGAAATAATGGTAGCAAGCAATAAACCCAATCGGATTAACCCAAATTAACACAAGCTCACTATCCCCCATAGAAACCCAATTAAAACTCAAATCTCACGAATGAACCAACTCGCACAACAGGCTTTCTACTTGCGCTAATCAAGAACTCAAAATCAAGAAGAGGGCACACCCCAAATCGACCAAGAGACCAAAAGAAATAGTGAAGACTGTAATTTCGGAGGTGTGGTATCGAGAAGATGCAATTGACATTGAGGGAAGGGTTGTCGTCGACGCGTCAAAGGGCTGGGGAGGGAGCCGAGCCCAGTGGACGCCGAGGGATGGCCTCTTGAGGGACATTGGGGGAAGGGTCGTCATTGAGGGAAGGCACCAAGAGGTCGTCGGAGGTGTGGGTGCCGACAAATGATGAGGTTGTGGACAGAGAGGGAAGGGTCGTCATCGTCGAGGGAAGGGCTGGGGAGTGAGAGGAAGAAGTGAGAAAAGAGGTCTACATCGCCTCATCGTGCAATCCGAGGAAGAGTAGAAATTAGAAACAAGAAAATAAAAAGCTAGGTTTCTTGTTTATACATTTAGGTTCCAGTTCGGGTTTCGATTTCGATTCAATTCTAGGGTAGAACCAGGAACCGACGGTTCCTAAAAAGGCAAAATCGGGAATCGATCCCGAGCACAACAGAATTGGGAACCAGGCCGGAACCGTCGATTCGGTTCTGCGGTTCTCGATTCTACCCCGGAACTATGCTCACCCCTAGCAAGAAGGGGCAATTTGTTGGTAATAGAATTATTTTTTCGGCCCAAGCCAAACAAATTGGGCCTAACTTTTCTAGGCATGATCTGTAGGCCCAACTTGACAAATGAAAAAGTACCCAATCGAAGTTATTCACATGGAGCCGAGTCAAGCTAAAGCCCAAATTCCTTTAAAAAATTCAGAAGATATTTCCCACTTTTTCAAGCTTCAAAACCCTTAACATGCTCAATATAATTAACAAAAAAATCACTTAATTTCATCCAAGGAAACAAATTTGGTGTGACATCCACGAAGAATCTCCCCCTCATATCAAGTTAACCATCACTTACTCTAATATGTAGGCAATGAAATATCGTTTCAAAATACTTGTTCCCAATATTATTCAACTACTAATTGTTGTCAAGCAGCAGGCCATACTCAATGTATCGACCAAGAATCTTTTACTTTATTATTTTCCAAGTTCTGAAGATATTTGCAAGAGAAGATCCGACGGTTCTTTGCTTTGACCGAGAATATGAAAAATAAGTGGAATGGTTGAAAGGCCTCTGTTTTGAGAGCCTGGATGCACTAGCATAGAGAAAAGTTCCTTCATTTGGGACAGATGGATTATTTGAAATAGTATACTATGGAAGAGAAAGAATTTTTGGTTTTTTTTCTGTTGATATTTGAGAATGTTAACATAAGCTGGCAAATGGAGTAATAAGGTTAAATCGCTACTTTTATATGAGAAGCTAAGGCCCTATAAGTGCCGTTTCATTTGAAAATGGCTTGAACGGATAGTGAACATTAGGGCTCTTCAATGTTGGAAATTTTGGAACTATTTATTTGATGCATTGGTAGTTTGATAGCATTTGATTCCGGCTCCAGTAGTTAAGACTCACGTTACACTAACATCCATAGTGTAGCCACCATAATACTGTCACTTTCGAACAAATTGGGCCTAACTTTTTTAGGCGTAGACCCAACTTGATAAATGAAAAAGACTGGATCGAAATTATTCACTTGAGGCTGATTCTCTTTATAAAAATTCAAAAGATATCATCCACTAGTTCAAATTCCAAAACCTTGACATACTCAACAGAGTTAACAAAAATTACTTAATTTCATCCGAGGGAACAACATTTCACGAGGCATCCACCAAGAGTCTCCTCACATGAAATTAGCTATCACCACTTAAACATAACTGGTAACGGAACATCATTTAAAAATGTTCACTACCAATGTTATTTAACTACTAATTGTTGTTGATGGGGGTTTAGGGTGCGCATGATAACACTTATGCTTCTGAAATAACTTCCGAAGCAGAAGTTGATTTTTCTACTTTTACTTTAGAAGTTGCTTTCTGATCAAAGAAATATGTTTGATAACAGGACAAAATTTTTATGAGAAATTATTGATGCTAACCTAAAATGCATTTTATTCAAGAAAGGTTATATGCAAATACTAACGGGTTTTCATGCAAGTCGGAAGACTAATCCTACCAATCACATTCAATAAAATAAATGTGCAATCAAGTGCACAGATAAAGTACATCAATACAAATCAAGGCTTCCCTAATATAGCCCTAAGGGCTTAGAGAATATATGATTAGAGTTCATGGGTGATTTGGGAGAAATTGGAGACAATTTGCCAAGAAGGGCAACATCATCAATTTGGAAAGATCGAGGGTAAAAAAAATCCAACATAGGTCCTGGCCAGTTGATTGTGACCATTTCCTATTTTTTGAGATTTTTTTTTTTGGAATTTTCAAAAATTTCAGATTTTTTAATGATTTTAATGATTTTTCATGAATTTTTTTATTTATTATGATTTTTTTAAGAACTCAGGAATTTTTTTTGAATTTTTTTAGTACTTTTGGAATTTTTTTATGAATTTTTTTTATACTTTTTAATTATTTTTTTCAAAATTTCCTTTTTATTATTTTTATTATTAAATATATTTTTGGACCGGGTCAACCTGGCTAGCATCTCTCTCTCGAGAGTACACAGAGAGAGAGAGAGAGAGAGAGAGAGAGAGAGAGCATAAACAAAAGAAAATATGAAGAGGGAGGAGTGAAAAAGGAAAAAAATAGCTTCTAATAGTGACAAGTAGTTTTTTTTACTTTTCAAAAGTACTGCATAAATCACTTCTGAAGTAAAAATTTGTTTTAGAAGTAAAAATTTAAAGTTGTGAACCAAACAAATTTCTATTTTAAAAGTTACGTTACCAAATAAATTTTTGCTTCAAAAGCGTTATTATGCACGCCCTTAGACACCAAGTAGCAAGCCGTACTAAAAGCATCGATCAATAATTTCTTCTTTTATTACTCTACAAGTTTTGAAGATATTGACTAGAGTGAATCCCGACAATCCTTCGCTTTGACCGATGATATGGAAAACCAATGGAATGGTTGAAATGCCTTTGTTTTGGAAAGCTACTCGTAAAGTGGAAGTTAGGGCCACTTTCTCTCTCAAATTAGAGGGGCCCACACTCTTCCTAACAGGGAAAACCTCACTTGTCTCAACACTGTTTTGTTGAAGCCTGTTTTTCATTTGACATGGGGATCTTCTTCATGAGATATATTATGCATAAGCACAAGGGAGCAGGTGGATTATTTGAAATAAGATAATCTTGATGGGTACAGATTTTGTCCTTTTTCTCTTGATATTGAGAATGTCAACTGGAGTAGTAAGGTTAAACTATTACTTTTATATGAGAAGTTAGGATATCACAAGCGAGGCTGATTTGGAAATTAACTTGAACCATCAACTAGTAAACACTAGAGCTATTCAATGTTTGAAACTTTAGAACTATTTATTGATGCGTTGGTAGCTGGATAGCATTTTATTCCGGCTCCAATAAATTAGACTCCCGTCATACTAACAGCTATAGTGTAGCCACCACCATATTGCACTTCTGAACAAATTGCGCGTAACTTTTCTAGGCCAAATCCGTAGCACCAACTCGATGAACAGAAAAGAATCAGATCGAAATTATTCACTTGGGGCCAATTTGGGCCAAAGCCCGAGTTCCTCTAGAAAAAAATTCAGAAGATATTATCCACTTTTTAGAATTTGAAAACCAAACATACTCAAATAATTACCAAAAAGTACTTAATTCCATCCAAAGGTAACCAAATTTCTTGCGAAATGTAGTAGGAAACGAAGTATTGTTTAAAAGTATATGTTACCAATGTTATTCAACGATTAATTACTGTCAATGGAGGTTCATCTATCAACTAGTAAGCCGTACAAACTGCATTGACCAAGAATCTTCTTTATTATTTTACAAGCTTTGAAGATATTGGAAAGAGATAATTTGACAGACCTTTGCTTTGACTGAGACTATGAAAAATCGGTGGAGCCCATGCTCCTCCTACCACGGGAAAACCTCATCTGTTTCCACATGTTTTGCCTGAGTTTTGTTTGGTCCGAGGAACTCAACATGGTTTACTTTGGTCTTTTTCATGAGATATCTTGTCGATAGCTACGAGGGAGGCCGGATGCACTGGCATGGGGAAAAGGTCCTTCGCTAGGTATAGGTGGATTATTTGACATATTATACCCTAGAAGGGTAAGGGTTTTGTATTTTTTTTTCTTGCTTGATATTGAGAATGTCAGCCTAAGGTGACAAAAGAAGTACTAAGGTTAATTGCCGCCTTTATATGAGAAGCTAGGACATTGCAAGTGTGGTGTTTCATTTGGAAATAGCTTAAACCATGAGATAATAAGCACTAGGACTCTCCAACGTTTGAAATTTTGGAACTATTTATTAATGCGTTGGTAGCTTGATAGCATTTTATCTCGGCTCCAATAGTTATACTCTCATCACACTAACTACCATCGTGTGGCCACCACGATATTACCGCTTCTAAACAAATTGGGTCTAACTTTTCTAGGTGTAGGGCCAACTTGATAAATGAAAAAAAAAAAATCAAGTCAAAATTATTCACTTGGGGCTACTTCAGGCCATAGCCCGAGTTTATTTAAAATATATGAAAGATATTATCCACGTTTTGGAATTCCAAAAACATAAATTACTTAGTTTCATCCAAGGAAACGAAATTTCGCGCTAGCATCCACCAAGAATCTCCCCCTCATATCAAGTTAGCTATCACTCACTTAAATATAGGAGGAAACAAAATTTCGTTTAAAGATATTTGTCAACAATGAAATTCAACTGCTAGTTGTCGTTGACAATGGAGGCTTATCCACCAAGTCGCAAGTCGTACTAAATGCATCAACCAAGAATCTCTTGCTTGTTATTTTTCAAGTTTTGAAAATGAGTGGAATGGTCGAAAGGCATTTTGTTTTGGAAAGCTGTTCATAAAGTGAAAGTTAGGGCCACTTGCTCTCTCAAATGAGTGGGGCCCGCGCTCCTCCTGACAAGGGGAAGTTAGGACATTGCTAGTGCGGTTCGTTTGGAAAAAGCTTGAACCATTGGATACTAAACCCTAGGGCTCTTCAATGTTTTAAACTTAGGAACTTTTTATTGATGTGTTGGTAGCTTGGTAGCATTTGGTCCCGGCTCCAATAGTTAAGAGTTCCGTCACACTAATAGCCATAGTATTGCCACCAACGTTACTGTCAGTTCTGAACAAATTAGGCTAAACTTTGCTAGGCCTAATCTGTAGGCCCAACTTGATAAATGCAAAGGAACCAAATTGAAATTATTCATTTGAGGCCGATTCGGGATAAAGCCCAAGTTCCTTTCAAAAAAATTCAAAAGATATTATCAACTTTTTCAAATTCCAAAACCCCAACACACTCAATATAATTAACAAAAATTACTTAATTTCATCCAAGAAAACTAAATATCGGGTGGCATCTACCACGAATCTCCCCCTCACAAATATACTAGGTAACGAAATATCATTTACAAATATTTTCTTCCAATGGTATTCGACTACTAATTGTTGTCGATGGACAGCAGGCATTGCTAAATGCATCGAACAAATAATCTTTTTCTTTACTATTTTACAAGTTTTGAAGATATTGGCAAGAGAGAATTTGATAGTCTTTTGCTTTGACTGCAAATGTGGAAAATCAGTGGAGCGGTTGAAAGGCCTTTGCTTTGGAAAGCTATTCGCAAAGTGAAATTTAGGGCCGGCCCACGCTCCTCCTAACAAGGGGAAACTTCATCTGTCTCGACACCCTTTTGTTGAAGCCTGCTTTTCGTTTGGTTTGCGGACCTTAACATGGTTTACTTGGGTGTTTTTCGAGAGATCTATATGGTGAATAAGCTACGAGGGAGCGCAAAGGGAGAAGTTCCTTCACTGGGGACAAGTGGATTTCTTAGAGATAAAATACTTTAGAAGGGTAAGGATTTTGTCCTTTTTCTCTTGATATCGAGAATGTCAACCTAAGGCGACAAATGTAGTAATAATTAAGGTTAAATTGCTACTTTTATATGAGAAGTCAGGACATTGTAAGTGTGGTTCATTTGGAAACAGCTTGAACCATTGTATAATAAACACTAGGGTTCTTCTATTTTTAAAATTTTGGAACTATTTATTGATGCATTGGTAGCGCGATAGCATTTTATCCCGGCTCCAATAGTTAGACTCCCATCACACAAACAACCATAGTGTAGGCACCACGATACTGCCACTTCTGAAAAAATTTGCGCCTAACTTTTCTAGGTCTGATCCGTTGGCCCAAACTTGATCAATGTAAAAGAACCGGATCAAAATATTCACTCGTGGCTGATTCTTTTTTTTTTTTTTTGGATCAGTTCTTGTGACCGCTTCGAGCTAAAGATCGAGTTCCTTTAGAAAAATTCAAAAGATATTATCCACTTTTCTCAAATTTCAAAACCCTAAAATACTCAATTTGTTAAAAAAAAATTAAGTTAACCATCAACTCAAATATGACATGAATAACCAAATAGTGTTTAACATAGATTATATAACATGGACAACCAAATAGCATTTAACATAGATTTGTCAGGAACGACATCTTATTGTTGTTGATGGAGGTTTATCCACAAAGTAGAGATCCATATTAAGTGCATCCACCAAGTTTCTCTCTTCTATCAAGTTAACTATTACTCACTCGAACAAACATAACATGGATGATCAAATATTATTAAAACAGATTTGTTAGCAACGTTATCCGACGTCTTAGCGTTGTTGGTGAGGTATATCCTCCAAGTAGGAAGCCGTGCAAAGTCCATCCACCAAGAATCTCTCGAAAAAACAACCATTAAAGAGTATTTTATAGGCTCTGATTATCAACTTTGTAATCTAGTTCACTAGCACCAACTTAAAGAAAAAAACTCCTTGCGGAATTCATCAAACCACTCCGTGTAATCTTCTTATTGGTCCGCTTTTTGAGTCAAAAAGGCTCCTTTGCCTACATCTATTGACAACATTAACCACATACCCCAATGCAAAGCGCCAAAATAAACTTGGAATCCTAATCTTAACATTTATCATTAAGATTCCTCTTCTTTGCAATTTGCATGGCGGTGATATGGCTCCCAAAAAGAATTGCAAGAAAAAGGAGAGGCCGAGAGATAAAGAGAATGTCATTAATCCGGGAACTACGAAAAAGTGGCGTTAACATCACAATTCATTCCATCACTTACATCCCCAACCGAAGCATAACCTAGCGAGAAAAAGAAAAAGCAGTAGAGAGAGAAAGCTTCAGACCCAAGAGCGACGGCCGATCAATGGTAACCGACGCGCTTGTTCTTAGACTTGGGAACGGCCTTGGCGGTGGTTGGGTAAGTAGTAACCCTCTCGAACTTCACTTGGGTCGTGTACTCGTCGGTGCACCCACTCCACTTGTCGTCCACCTTCACGGTGGACTTGTACTTCACCTCCTCCTTGAAGCCCGAGCGCCCCGTGGTCCTTTCCACGAACCCCTCGGCCTTGTGCTTCTTGTCGAACCGGGTCGTGAACTCGCTGAACCCGTCGCAGTATGAGCTCTGAGTCGTCCTCTCCACCTGGGCAGAATCGGTAATCAGACGTCGCTTGTTGGAGGGCTTGGCGGGGGGCTGTGGAGGAGGGACCAACTCCACGACGCCGCAGCAGTGGAGCTTTGGGTTGTAGGTCATGGCTGTTTTGTCGGGAACGAGAGAGAGAATGGCCTTGACGCGAGCCTGAGGTGTGGATTTATAGGATGAGAGTGTGAAGAGTATAAGATCAAGAAACGAAGAGGTTGCCGGGAGTTTCAGGAGTTGCTAAAGAGACGGAGGGACACGAAGGGATTTGGGGGATTCAGGGAATGCAGAGAGCAGCTTTCGGGGGAGATGAAGCAGCATCGGAACTGGTTCGGTTTGGTCGGGAGCGATGTCTCATTTCTGATTCCGAGAATGGTGAGGAACATTCAGATTCAGAGCACTGCACCGGACGTGCGTAACGGAAGAAGCGGGACTATGTTACATTATCGCACCATATAACCAAACGGCAAACGTTTTTCCATTTTTTTTAGGGATAATTTAGGGTGCGTTTTGCCGGCCAGATCTGCCCTCGCCGGCCCTTCGCTGGTTGTTCGCCAACCAGCTTGACGAAGAAGATGACAAGAACTTCTCACTTTTAAAAAAGGGCTAAAAATGGATTTTCAGTAAGGTTTCGAGAGCAATATAAGTAATTGATTAATTTTCATTAATTGGGCTTTTGGCATTCCGAAAATGCTGAAAGCTCAATGCTAGTGCGCTTTAGAGTGGGTTTGGTTCAACTTTCCCAAAGCCCATTATAGTGTCAAAGCCCTTTGGGAAAAATACAAGGTGTTTGACAACCATTCTCATGAGACTTTTGAATAAAAGTTGGCATTGGGAATGCTGAAAGTTCAATGCTAGTTCCTACCAGCATTGAAGCTTCCAAGATTTGGCTAAATGCTGAGCTATGATTTTTTCTTCCAAACCTACCCTCACTTATTTTTTTGAATTTCAATTTTGGCCATCATTTTTGTTATATTATTTCTTAAATAAAAAAAATTCAAACCCAAGGTCACGGCCGTTGGCCAACTAGATCCGAGGTTGGCTAGATAGATCTGCAACCGCAACCGTCGCCCAAGGTCGCCTAGGTTGGGGTGACCCCCGGTGGTTGTCACCTGGGCTGCGTAAGCCCAGGCGAGGGTCGCCGGGGGTCGCGTGACCTAAGGGACGATCTCTTGAAGTCACGCAACCTCGGGCCTCATCGCCGGGGTTGCGCGATGCCTAGGCGATGGCCGCCGGTGGTCGCAAGACCTAGGCGGCCCTCCGCAGGGTTCGCTCAACCCATGGTGGCCTCAACCTACAGTTGCCAACAAGCCGGACGGTCTCCCGAGGTCACGCGACCTCAAGCCTCGTCGCTAGGGTCGCATGACGCCCGTGCAACGGCCGCTGGTGGTTGGGCAACCCGGGCGTCCCTCCCTGGGGTTTGTTTGACCACCGGCGAGCTCGGCCCACGACCTCCGGCTAGCTAGATCTTGCTTGCCGGCAGCCGTAACCTTGGGGTTTGGATTTTCTTTTTTTGTTCTATTTAAATAAATATGGTAGAAAGCCCATTTTTAAATTTCTTTTGCTAAACACTAGTTAGCCCAAAGTTGTTTTTCAAAGAAATTTTTTTATCAAATGCCATTTGCATTTTCTCAAAACCCCTTAAGTTAAAGGTATTTGCATTTTCCTAAAACCCATTTCCAAAGTTGAACCAAACCCATCCTTAATTTTTTCAAGGTCAGCATTTGGTCAAATGTCCCTTGAAAAGACTTAACAAATGCCTCAGCATTGGCCCAAAATTGCTTGGGAAAGCTGAATCAAATGCAGCCTTAGTCGTCCAAGGCGATGAAGAACCTCGGTTGAACGTGAGTGGAAAATTAAAAAAAAATTGCAAATCTGAAAAAGGCAATGAAGAATCGAGGACCTCATGTTACACGTGAATATCTGATTGACGAACGTGGGCTTTACTCGAGCTTTATTTTCTTCGTTGGAAAGAAATGAAGGCCAGAAAGAAAGGAAGAAGACGTGAACGAACGAAGGAACAAGCGATTGCGGGTTTCTCGGTGTTTTTCTGTTTGTGCTCCAACTACGTAGAGCATTTGGGTGCTCCAACAACATAGAAGAACGAATAAGATTTTTTTATTTTTTCGTTTTGAGGGATTTTTAGTTTTTACCTATTCTGGCCGTCGAGAATACCGCATGCTCGCTGGCGGGCAAATATTTGGCTGGTCGGTGAGCTTAGATCTATGCAGTCATTTTAGGCCATAATTTGAAGTAAAGTCCACTTTGGGCTATTTTTTGAGAAAATAATTCCGTTTCGGGTCCCTATTTGAAAAATTTTCCTTCTATTTATGTTCTTAAAGATGCAAAGATGAACTCATTTTTTTTTTAAGAGATGCCAATATGGATTTTTTTTTCTTTCTAAATATGCAAATATTCAAGGTGTGATTTTCCTAAAATGCAGCTTTACAAATTAATCTCAACATATGAGTTTAGTAGATATTCTTCTAAGATGCAAATCTAGATTACTACGAATGTCTATGACATCGACATGGCATGAATGATTATCGATGAAAAGCAAATATGTGAGGTGCGAATGAGAAATTAAATGCGACGACGTGATCTGAAGTGTCCTAGAGATGTGCGGCTTCATGAGAATCCTAATATGCACGGAAAAACAAATATTCAATTCTTATATTCTATTTGACGAAAGAAAATTCTACTATTCTAAGTTCAGATACGAGCAAGTTTACATGCACATGTAACACATAACTAGAAGTAATTACGCTAAAACATACAACACATATGGTGCAATAAAACCACAAAGTAAAGCTCTGTTTATTTCGAGGAAAATAACTTTCTGAAAAATAGTTTCGGATTTTCTAGCTTTTGCTTCACAAAAAATAAACTAGTCAAGGAAAACATTTTTCACCAATGGAGAAAATACCTTCAGAAGTAGAGAAAATGAAAGATGAAATCTTTTTCTCTCATCTTTCCTCACTCCACTCATTTATCTTCCTTTCTTTTTCATAATTTGAAAAAAATCAATTTTTGTAATTATTTTTATTTTTAATGATTTTTATTCTTTATTTTATTTATTTTTTCCCTTTTTAATTATTTTTTATTTACTTTTTCCCTTCTTCCTTGGCCAGCAAGCTTGCGTGTGGCTGTCATTGGCCGGTGTTGGCAAAGGAAGAAGGAAAAATAAGAAGATAGAAAAGAAATGAATAAAATATAAAATAATTATTAGAAAATTTTATTTTTTATTGAAATTTTATAAGAATTGTACATGTTAGTGCTGATTGTACCACGTAAGACGGCTGGGTCTATGTCGGTAATTTTACGCCAAACAACGACGCAAAAAATCAAATGAGATTTTCCTTACTAAACAACGGCAAATATTTTACAATTCATTTTCATATATTAGCCGACAATCGGAAACTACCGTCAATTTATCTGGCAAATGACTTTTCCAAAAACATTATCCAAGAAAAAGCCATAATTTTTCACGAAATAAATGGGGCCTAAGTCTGGACAACATGTATTTGACACCAATTCCACATGAGAAGACATTAAAACCAAAATCAAGCGCAAAGGGGGTTCGAATTTAACCATGTTTGAGTTAAGACGTTCCGCATTCTCAGTTCAAGTTACGAATGCACTTGGGGACATATATCCGGACAAAATCGAAATGGAACATCTGCAAGCTCACGCAATTGAATTTGAAGGGAATAAGAGATTTGATTTTTACCTTGAGATCCCGTCGGCCACCGATATTGCTACACAAAAATGCCGGCAAACTTAAATGCAATTCATCACCGGGCTAACTTAAACGAGATTTGCAGACATGATATTGCTACACAAAAATGCACATAATGAACACATACAATGCAAATGCAGGAACTACGCGATTCCAATATTGTCGTTTACGGGTCAAGCTCAATCCCTAATATTATGAGATAAATGATGAAAGTAAGAGCCAAAATTTAGGTGTCGACATGCATCAATGGACTAAATTCTTGGACTCCCATTTTCGGATTATCCCATTGGTGAGATTAAATTTTCCTTAATTTTTACGAGTGCTATGGAAATACATTATGTGCATTTTTAGTGAACATTTAAACTTTTGAAAATCTTTTTTTTTTTGGTAAATGTAAGATTTGTATTGACTTTAACCAAAATGTAGATTTACAAGAGCGAAGCCCAACACCTCAGGGAAAGATCTTGCGCTCATGGTGACATTAGTAGATGTCACTACAGGGTGCAAGGGTGTTGTGGGATCAATATAAAGGGCTGGTATCCCTAAAAACAGAAAACATATGAGAAATAAGAAGTCAAAACAGGTGGCCAAAATATAAACAAAAAAAGCCAGGAAAGAACCTCATATCAAATAAAGATCATCGGATTGATGCTCCAGTTTGCTTGCATCCTCCGGTTTCTAGAGGTATCTTCCACATGTTTGAACCTCAAAGCCTTGTCTTTAACCAGCTTCTCAAGATGCTTTTTCATCGCTGGCATAAAATGAGTCTGGTTATGGAAAAGGATATGGTTCCTTTCCGTCCAGATAATGTGGCACAAGGTGCCAAAGGAGAACCGTGCAATAGTTTGATGGACATGCTTGCCTCTGATTTGCTGCATAGCCCAGTGGAGATTGTCACTCCAACAGCGATTCAGCCAAGCCAGATTGCACTTTGAAACTATTGGTGCCTTCTTTGGCTAAGAAAAAGTATGTGTGGGCGATCTAATAAATTAATGTGGTTGGAGAGTACGAAATCGTAGGAGCAATTGCATTATTGTCATGCCCGAAATTAAATCATCAGTGTAATCGAAGACCAAAGATGTGGCAATCATTATCGAACATGCATGCCACCTTCTCCTTTTGACAATCTCTACCTTATGAAATCCAACTACTCCCAATTTCAGTTTATTTATTACGACCCAATAAATCCCAATTATTCTTCCTTGGACCAACCTGAGGAGAAATGAGCTCCCATCGGGGGATTGTCCTGACCCTAACGCTCCTCCTCCTGGTCTCAACATGCCATGCCCTCCCTAGAAAGCCTGCCGGACCGAGCCTAGCCGACCAGTTCCTTGCCCCCCACAACGTGGCCCGTGCCGCCGTCAGGATGCCACCGCTCGTGTGGGACCCAAGCCTCGTGGGCTATGCACGCCAGTGGGCCTTCCAGAGGCGGCGAGATTGCGCCTTGAGGCACTCGAACGGGCCCTATGGGGAAAACATATTCTGGGGGAGCGGCACGGGGTGGAGCCCAGGGCAGGCGGTGGCGGCGTGGGCCTCGGAGCGGCGATGGTACGACTACAAGAGCAACGGGTGTTCACGGGGCCAGATGTGCGGGCACTACACGCAGATAGTGTGGAGGAGCACGAAGAGGGTCGGGTGCACTGTGGAGGTGTGCTCCAGCGGTGGCGGCACGTTCATGGTTTGTGAGTATGATCCGCCTGGGAATTACATCGGAGAGAGGCCTTATTGAACAGTTTTATGATGATGAAATTATGGGTGTGTTCAAAGTGAGGATAAGATTTTTGTAATTGAGGTACTTTGATACTCTTTGGAGTGAGGCACACATGCAATTTATGTATGATTAATTTTATAATACAAAATATTCAATCGTCTAATTCTGTTTTTGTTTTATTTTCTTTGATAAGTTAATATTTTATATGTTCGTACTAAACTTGCTAATAGACATGTAACAACTCAGTCAAGTTTACATATTATTCTTAGTGAGCGCCTCGAATTGGGATGTCGGTTTTTCGACTTTGTCGTTGTCGATGTTGATGCAACACAACCTGAAACAGTGGATGAAAAAAGAACAAGAACATTATAATTAGACTTTATTTTTTTTTTTTGATAACCGAGGTTTCCTCGTACAATGGACTATTAGACTTTGTTCCATGGTACATTGATGAAGAATCTCATATTCTTCTTCTCCCTGAGCATCCTTACAATATAAAGCGGTTCAAAAATCAAGTAATGTGAGGAAAAAATTATCACAGAATATCATATGTATTACAAGGAAAGCAGATAAGATATGGAAGAGCTATGAGCAAAAAGCAAAGAACATTTACCTTTTGTGTGATCATTGTTTTTTGTCTAATCACGGTATGTCTGAAAAGTCGATAGATTTTCTTGGGCTGAAGGACACTTTAAGTATAAATATATGTATACGGAGCTCATTTTGGTGCTAATTTTTTTGGATTACTTAAGTATCAATTTTTTTGAAAAATGATTATTTAAGTGCCAACTCCGGTGAGGACGTCGGAATTTTTTGCCATTGGCACTAAAGTGATTATTTTTTCTTTGATTTGGCACTAAAATAATCATTTTTTAGATCACTTAAGTGCCAATTTTTTTTGAAAAATGATTATTTAAGTGCTAACTCCGGTGAGGTAGCCGGAATTTCTTGCCGTTGGCATTGAAGTCATCGTTTGTTCTTCAATTTGGTACTTAAGTGATAAAAAAAAAATATTGGCATCAAAGTGAGTACCGTACGCAAATATTGGCACTTGAAGTGTCCTTTTACCGATTTTCTTGACATAGACGATTCAATTAGAGGCTCACCTTTTTATACCTTTTATGAACTAAAAGCAAGTCCAATTACATGTTGCTTCCTCTTCCTTCTTGTCCTGTCACAATGTACAAAAAGAAAACAATGAATGCTTTCTTAACATAAATGATTTGAGTAGGAAATGCTTTCTTAACATAAATGATTTGAGTAGGGCATACCGCTCTCTCCTTTGTAACTTGTGTTAGAGATATGCCCTAAAGCGACTATGTAATAGTTACATGTTAGGGATTTCAGTTGTATTTTCAATTTATTATTTAATTAATGGCAAAGACGTATTTATTCATTTGTCCAATTATTTACTTATATGAATAAATTCCACAAGATCGGTTGTGGCTGGACCTATTCTTGAGACGTTGAGAATATGTGTGACAGGTTCACGGTTAGACTGAATCTTTAAACTGTTCCCGGTTGATGGATTATTGAATGGATATCAATGATCCTGTTGAGACCGGTGTGTTCTTAACTTCACCATTGAGCATTGGATGCTTAAGGGAATGACGAGTCACAAGTCATTGGGTATTGCGATGCTCGAGTTAGAACACAGGTGCTTGTATCAGACAAGTTCACCGAACGTGACACACATTGGACGATTAGCGACATGGAAGCTTTTAGCGTGGTCAATGTCTAATTGTTCATGCTTTGGTCTTGTGTAAATAATCCTTAGACCCGAGGCATAGTGTTGACTTGTGTGTTGCATGACTATGGTTCACGAGGACGCATATTGATGGTTCGTCGATCCGTCTCTGTTCTTGATGGTCGCAGTTCATGCACATACGAAGTCACACGTGTGCGCAAAATGGAATCTGTCTCCTTGTCACATGCAAGGTATGATATCCTATGCAATTTAATTATGACAATGCATTGAAATCCTCGGCCGGGGTTATAACCGCGAATGAAATGTTCATGTCTCGTATGAATGCATGTCGATTAGATTTGTGCATATGATCGAATTGGTGACTTGACAAATATTCCATGGTCTTTGTTCGATCGGGATATAGTAAGACAGAGGGATTGAATTACACTCGTAGTCAAAGGCGACGGGTTCATTATGTTCTTAAAGAATTCACACTGTCACGGGTAGCCATGACATATTGCTAGATGTCACTCATGGCTTGTGGGACCTAGAGGTTAATCGGGACAATTAATTCTCTTGGAAGTACTAACATGTTAGTGCATGTCTTACTACCAGCTCGGTGATGAACCTAGGGATGTCACACACCTTAACCAATAAATAACGACGTTAAACGGAAATGCGATATTGTAAATTTGTTTGCAATCACGACTATCGAATTAGTCGGACTAAAATTAGATTAAATGAGATTTAATTTAATTTTATTTTCGGTCATTGACATACGTGCATATAATGACATACACGTATTGTCCGAACACATATTGATGTGCCCAATTTACGCACATAAGGGTGGTGTACCTTTTTGTTTTTATAGTAATAATAATTAAAAAAAAAAATAAAGGTAATGCATTACATGGTCAGCAAGTAGTTGCTGACCACATAATGCACTACGTGGTCAGCAAGTAGTTGCTGACCACATAATGCACTACGTGGTCAGCAAGTAGTTGCTGACCACACGGTCAACAACTACTTGCTGACCGTGTGCATGGGACACCCACGATTAATGAATCGTGGGTGTTCTTCCACGATCAGCAAGCGGTTGCTGATCGTGGGCGTTTCTCACGATCGGCAACCGCTTAGGGTTATTGAAAAATGTGAAAAACGCATTGACGTAGTGAATATGATTCAAGTCCGGTGTGCGGATGGGTGTGAAAAAAGTGTGAGAGAAAACAGAAAATACTCTCTTTGCATTTTACGTTTTTGCGGTGACCGAGAATCGAGCGTGCGGAGAATTGTCGCCACGAATTGCTAGCACAATTCAGGTGGTAACTTTCGCGTGTTCGTTCTTCCGTTCGTCTTCGTGATTGGTGGTGTGTCTGAACTAGAGGCTCGACACTTGTGGGGCTCGGATCGAAGAATATCTAAACCTGTTTTGTTTCAAGCACGCTTCAAGAGGTAATCCGTTAAACCCCCTTCGTTGCACATGTTTTTCGATTGAAACGCACGAATTACGCCTCCGGAGATACGTGTATAGGTTTTTATTTATTTCCGCTGCGTATTTTATATGTTTTATTTGCCTATGCATGTTACGCAAATCCCAACAAGTGGTATCAGAGCCAATCCTTAGGCGTTTTCGTGCGTTTAATTGATTTTAGTTCGTAGTGATTTTTGCGATGCTATGGCCAATTTATTTTTAGAGAATTGTTCTTTTTACGTGGCCGATAGAAGTTGATTACTTTATTCGATAAATTAATCAACGTAGCAAAAATTGAGGCTAAATCAATTTTGAATCGAAAATCTGTAGTTATTTTATATTATGTATGAATTCTGCAAAATGATTCGCAGCTACGAATCTAGTGGCGAGAATGCTACTGCCGGTTAAAATTACGCACGTGAAATTTGTTTCGCTGGCGTTAATTTCTTGATGCGGCTTGCGTTGCTCAACCATTAATATGATTAAATGCAGAATTTTTGTGCCTTCCAAAGCTTTAAATTATGAATTTATTGCTCACTTGGAAGGGTGGTGATCATGGAAAAACCCCTAATCAATGTGATTGATGTATGAATGAATGTATGATGATTACAGGTATTTTTGGGGTTGTAATTATTAAATGGAGGCTGCGTCCTTCTTTTATTTTTCATGTAATTTTTAGCGTAGTTTAGTATAGTTAATTATTTATATAAATGCTACGAGGATTACGTGGAGGAGCCGTTAAGCCGGAGAGCTCTATGGGCCCGGTTCGTGAAGAGTTCAAGGAACCAAGACGAAGCGAAAAGCGGATCTCCAATATTAAAATATTAAAATGGTTAAATGTGGTCTCATTGGCTCGAGATCCATTAAACCATAATTCCATGATCACCACGTAGGATAGATGTTTATGCGTTTGACATCTATTTATTTATTATGTTTTATGAGCATGTTAAACCGGTTAATGTGCAAAGTGAGACCTTTAATAATGACCACAACCTCCTTAAAATAATATTAAGTCGTAACGGGTTTCGGACTCGTGGCCTTCCGTCGTCGTGGTTTGATCCTATATTATAGTGGTTGATTGACTGACTATGGATACATAGGGGTCAATTGCCATTCATAATAATGGACCACTCCATTAAGCATATGATGTTGTGGGGTTGGAGCCAAACGATTTCCAATAACTGTTAGGTGAGGGAATCGTTTGCGTTTTCAATACTTGCATGAGACGATGGGTTAGACTTAACTATGATCATGAGGTCAATAACTGTCAGGTGAGACTTTCATGGTCTAGAGGCTGAAATTATGATTGGGACTCGCATATGATGCGTTGAATAAGTTGATTCACTCACCAAGTTTATAGAGCACCAATAACTGTTAGGTGAGGTGGACTATGAGCTGGTGGGACTCCAATCCCCACTAGTAATCTTTACCCAACAAAGATTACCGTTTCCCATTTTAAGGAGTATGGGATCCGAATATAAATTTAGTGGGAGGATCTATTTCATTTAAAGGCCAAAATGAAATAGTTACTTTGAAAGACAACATCTAACAATTTATTTTCTGCACAGATATTTATTACTCCGAAAAATGGTGAACACAAACCCGCTTGCTTCGATACTTGACAAGAACTGTTTGATTGGACCCAATTTCACCGACTGGGTGAGGAATTTGAGAATTGTTCTCAATTCAGAAAAACTCGGGTATGTGCTTGATGAAAAAATGCCAACCTCTTTTCCCGAGGGTGGGACCCAAGAGGAACGTGTCACTTATGATAAGTGGCATGATGATGACTTAAAAGTTAGGTCATATATGCTTGCTTCAATGAATAATGAATTTCGGAAGAAGTATGAAGCAATGGAAGATGCTAGGTCGATCATATTGCACCCGAAAGAATTCTTTGATGAGAATGGTCGAACCTCTAGATATGAGATATCTAAGGCATTGTACCGCATGAGGATGGCTGAAGGATCATCAGTTAATGATCACGTTTTGAAAATGATCTGGCACATAGAAGAATTTGCTAGGCTAAATCTTGTTATGGACAATGACTTAGCTGTGGATTTGATCCTCCAATCCTTACCCGATTCCTTCTCTGGTTTTGTCCAAAATTTCCACATGCATAAGATGGAGAAAACTCTTGCTGAGTTACATAGCATGCTGGTAGTTTATGAGAAGGAAATGCACAATACAAGGCCAAATGTAGTGGCTATGGCTAAGGCTTCTTCTTCAAAGAGTAAGACTATTTTGAAGAAAAAGAAATGGAAGAGGCCTGTGAAAGCTGCTGTGCAACCAAAACCCAAGATTGAAAAAGGGAAATGTCATTACTGTGGTGTCATGGGGCCTTTGGAGGAGGAACTGCAAGAAGTACCTCGCGAGCTTGAAGGTCAAGCCAAAGAACCAACCTTGTGAAGGTATGGTGTCCATGCTTATTGAAACTAATCTTATGGTTAGTGCTGAATCCGACTTATGGATTACGGATTCTCGCTGCAACCTCACATATTTGTATGTCTTTGCAGAATCTGGAAATAAGCAGGATGCTGGGGCGAAATGAGATTGTCCTAACATTTGCAAATGGGGCAAGAGTTGCTGCATTAGCTATAGGGACTTTTCGTTTATGTTTGCCTTCTGGACATATTTTGGTTTTAAAGAATTGTTTGCATTATGAGAATGCTTTTCGGAACATCATCTCTATACCTCGTTTGGGTAAAGAGAATTATGAATTTTCTTTTGCTGATGATGTATGTTCTATTTATTATAATAGAACATGTGTTGGTTCCGGATTATTAACCAATAATCTCTATACCATTACAATGTCCGGTAATGCAATTACCAATATCAATAAGCAAAATAGTCACGATGTAAATGCCATAACTAATAAACGCCCTAGAGATAGTCCAAATCCAATGTATGTTTGGCATCTTCGATTAGGTCATATTGGAGAAGACAGGATTAACAAGTTGAGTAATGATGGATATATTAATCCAATTGGTTTTGAACCATACTCGACTTGTCATGCATGTCTTCTAGGAAAAATGACTAAGGCGCCCTTTGTGGGACATAGTGCGCGAGCTGCCGACATACTAGGATTGATACATACGGATGTATGTGGACCAATTAATGAAACTGCTAGGGGTGGTTATTCTTACTTCATTACCTTTCTTGATGATCATTCACGGTATGGGTATTTGTACTTAATGAAGTATAAATCTGAATCCTTTGAAAAGTTCAAGGAATTTAGGTCTGAAGTTGAGAAACAAATAGGAAAGAGTATTAAGGCTCTTCGATCCGATCGAGGAGGTGAATACCTTAGTACTGAATTCTTGGACTATCTTAAAGATAATGACATTTTATCACAGTGGACACCTCCTGCAACTCCCGAACATAATGGTGTATCTGAAAGGAGAAATCGCACTTTATTGGATATGGTGCGATCTATGATGAGTTACACCGATTTGCCAGTATCCCTTTGGGGATATGCCCTTGAGACAGCTGCATATTTACTTGAACAGAGTGCCATCCAAATCTGTTCCAACTACGCCTTATGAGATATGGCATAGTAGGAAACCAAGTCTTAATCATATTAAGATTTGGGGTTGTCCCGCTTTCATCAAGAAGTTGAGGACAGAGAAATTGGAGGCTAGGTCCGAACAAGGTCGCTTCATTGGATATCCAAAAGAGACACTTGGGTATTATTTCTATTTTCACTCTAACCAAAGAGTTTCGGTCAGTAGGCATGCTTCATTTACGGAGAATCAGTTCATTCAAGAAGGTGGTGCTGGGCGAAAAATAGTCTTACAAGAAGAAAATAATGAAGTACCAAATAACCAAGTTCAGACACGGATCTACGATTCGGTGGGAGCTTCTGATACACAACCTCTTAGGAGGAGTGCGAGAACGTCTCGTCCGCCTATTCGTTATAGACATTCAGCTGAAGATATTGAGCCACTATTCATTGTGAATGATAGTGATCAACCGAGTGATCCTAGCACCTATGAGGAGGCGATGTCGGACATCGATTCTGGTAAATGGCTAGAAGCAATGAAATCCGAAATGGATTCAATGTATTCCAACGATGTTTGGACTCTAGTTGATCTGCTCGATGGTATTGTACCAATTGGCTGTAAATGGATCTTCAAGAGGAAGATGAACGCTGATGGTCAAGTTGGAACTTACAAAGCACGGTTGGTGGCGAAAGGATATCGTCAAAAAGAAGGGATCGATTACGATGAAACTTTCTCACCTGTAGCCATGCTAAAATCTATTCGGATTATGTTGGCTATAGCTGCGCACCTTGATTATGAGATATTCCAGATGGATGTCAAAACGGCTTTTCTAAATGGTTTCCTCGAGGAGAACATTTATATGGAGCAACCACGGGGTTTTGAATCTAGTGGTGAAAGTCGAAAGGTGTGTAGGCTCAAGAGATCCATTTATGGACTCAAACAAGCCTCCGGAAGTTGGAACATCCGTTTTGATGAGGTAGTCAAATCGTTTGGCTTCATTAAAAACCCGGATGAACCATGTGTATATAAGAAGGTCAGTGGGAGCGCAATTGCGTTTCTAGTTCTTTATGTCGATGATATACTTTTAATCGGGAATGATATTCCAATGATATCATCGATCAAACTATTCTTGTCACAGAAATTCTCCATGAAAGATTTAGGAGAGGCAACTTATATTTTAGGTATCAAGATCTATAGAGATAGATCGAGAAGATTGATTGGCCTCTCCCAATCTACGTACATAGATAAAGTGTTAACACGGTTTAACATGCAATGTTCCAAAAGAGGATTATTGCCTTTTAGGCATGGAATCCGTCTTTCCAAGGAGATGTGTCCCAACACTCCCGAAGAAAGAGAGCGGATGGCAAAAATACCTTACGCATCCGCAATTGGAAGCATAATGTATGCTATGCTATGTACACGACCTGATATTGCGCATGCTGTAAGTATTACTAGCAGATATCGATCCGATCCAGGGGAAGAGCACTGGATAGCAATCAAGAATATCCTTAAGTACTTGCGAAGGACTAAGGACTTATTCTTGATATATGGAGAAGGAGAGTTTAAAGTTGAAGCTTATATCGATTCCGATTTTCAATCGGATCCGAATGACTATAAGTCTACATCCGGGTTTGTCTTTACACTCAATGGTGGTGCGGTTAGTTGGAAGAGTTCCAAACAAAGCACAACTGCTGATTCCACCACCGAGGGCGAGTATGTAGCCGCTTCTGAAGCAGCAAAGGAAGCCGCTTGGATGAAGAAATTCATTTCTGAACTTGGAGTAGTTCCTTCCATTGAGCGACCGGTTACATTGTTTTGTGACAACAATGGGGCAATCGCTCAAGCTAAGGAACCGAGGTCTCACCAAAAGTCCAAGCACATTGAGAGACGCTTCCATCTCATCGGAGAAATAGTTGGGAGAGGTGATATCGCCTTGCAGAAAATTGCCTCGGCGGAAAACGTGGCGGATCCCTTTACTAAGGCCTTACCTCGGTCTTCTTTTGAAAGACACCTTGACAAAATGGGTTTGAGGTACCAAACTAGTTGGCTTTAGTGCAAGTGGGAGATTGTTAGAGATATGCCCTAAAGCGACTATGTAATAGTTACATGTTAGGGATTTCAGTTGTATTTTCAATTTATTATTTAATTAATGGCAAAGACGTATTTATTCATTTGTCCAATTATTTACTTATATGAATAAATTCCACAAGATCAATTGTGGCTGGACCTATTCTTGAGACGTTGAGAATATGTGTGACGGAGTTCCACGGTTAGACTGAATCTTTAAACTGTTCCCGGTTGATGGATTATTGAATGGATATCAATGATCCTGTTGAGACCGGTGTGTTCTTAACTTCACCATTGAGCATTGGATGCTTAAGGGAATGACGAGTCACAAGTCATTGGGTATTGCGATGCTCGAGTTAGAACACAGGTGCTTGTATCGGACAAGTTCACCGAACGTGACACACATTGGACGATTAGCGACATGGAAGCTTTTAGCGTGGTCAATGTCTAATTGTTCATGCTTTGGTCTTGTGTAAATAATCCTTAGACACGAGGCATAGTGTTGACTTGTGTGTTGCATGACTATGGTTCACGAGGACGCATATTGATGGTTCGTCGATCCGTCTCTCGTTCTTGATGGTCGCGATTCATGCACATACGAAGTCACACGTGTGCGCAAAATGGAATCTGTCTCCTTGTCACATGCAAGGTATGATATCCTATGCAATTTAATTATGACAATGCATTGAAATCCTCGGCCGGGGTTATAACCGCGAATGAAATGTTCATGTCTCGTATGAATGCATGTCGATTAGATTTGTGCATATGATCGAATTGGTGACTTGACAAATATTCCATGGTCTTTGTTCGATCGGGATATAGTAAGACAGAGGGATTGAATTACACTGTAGTCAAAGGCGACGAGGTTCATTATGTTCTTAAAGAATTCACACTGCATGCGGGTAGCCATGACATATTGCTAGATGTCACTCATGGCTTGTGGGACCTAGAGGTTAATCGGGACAATTAATTCTCTTGGAAGTACTAACATGTTAGTGCATGTCTTACTACCAGCTCGGTGATGAACCTAGGGATGTCACACACCTTAACCAATAAATAACGACGTTAAACGGAAATGCGATATTGTAAATTTGTTTGCAATCACGACTATCGAATTAGTCGGACTAAAATTAGATTAAATGAGATTTAATTTAATTTTATTTTCGGTCATTGACATACGTGCATATAATGACATACACGTATTGTCCGAACACATATTGATGTGCCCAATTTACGCACATAAGGGTGGTGTACCTTTTTGTTTTTATAGTAATAATAATTAAAAAAAAAAATAAAGGTAATGCATTACATGGTCAGCAAGTAGTTGCTGACCACATAATGCACTACGTGGTCAGCAAGTAGTTGCTGACCACACGGTCAACAACTACTTGCTGACCGTGTGCATGGGACACCCACGATTAATGAATCGTGGGTGTTCTTCCACGATCAGCAAGCGGTTGCTGATCGTGGGCGTTTCTCACGATCGGCAACCGCTTAGGGTTATTGAAAAATGTGAAAAACGCATTGACGTAGTGAATATGATTCAAGTCCGGTGTGCGGATGGGTGTGAAAAAAGTGTGAGAGAAAACAGAAAATACTCTCTTTGCATTTTACGTTTTTGCGGTGACCGAGAATCGAGCGTGCGGAGAATTGTCGCCACGAATTGCTAGCACAATTCAGGTGGTAACTTTCGCGTGTTCGTTCTTCCGTTCGTCTTCGTGATTGGTGGTGTGTCCGAACTAGAGGCTCGACACTTGTGGGGCTCGGATCGAAGAATATCTAAACCTGTTTTGTTTCAAGCACGCTTCAAGAGGTAATCCGTTAAACCCCCTTCGTTGCACATGTTTTTCGATTGAAACGCACGAATTACGCCTCCGGAGATACGTGTATAGGTTTTTATTTATTTCCGCTGCGTATTTTATATGTTTTATTTGCCTATGCATGTTACGCAAATCCCAACAACTTGCACCAATGTTAATAAAACGAATGAACTCCAATCGGACAAGTGTTCTACCAAAAAAAAATTCCAAGCAAAGATTTGATTGAAAAAGTTTCTTTTTTTTTTCCTTGTAAAGCACTGATCGAGCAGAGTTGCATCTTTGATCCACTTTGCTTGAACATAGCCAAGAATGATGAACTTGGTGAACATGGGCTCCATTTATATCCTCTAGAATTTGAGCCACTCCTTTCCATCAAGAAGGTTAGAAAGATCAAGCAATATAAGGAAAAAAACTATCAAAGAATATCATGAACAGTCTTCAATATATGGAAAGTGGAGATATGGAAGAATCGTGAGCAAAAGAGCAAAGATCATGTATTACGGAATGTTCCTTTATATCCTATTATGATATTAAAAAAAAAACATGAAATTTTAATATAGTCCTTTCGATTAGTTTTACCATATTAGCGAATTCCGCCGAAAATTGGCAGAAATGACTATATTGGAATTTATCGCAAAGGTTTACAACACAATTGATAAAATTGAAAATTTTAAAACTGAATTGACATTCGTATTGTATTGAATTGACATCCCCACAAGACAGTTTATGACTCAATGAGTATGGATAGAATACTTTCTTTTTTTTTTTGCAATACCCTGTACTGGTAAATAGATTTGCTAATATAAATATCACAACCCCTTTCAAATTTAGGGAGATCCTAACATTCCGTGGTTGAAGCACTCAATTACTTCGGTCAACTATTGGATCAAGCCTGTTACATCATACTCATTCATCTCATCCTTGATGTAACAGTGAAAATAATGGATTCATGATTCCGTCAACGGTAAAACGGCATCATAGAGATACCCTTCAAATTTAAAGTTCCGACAGCAACAGCTCTTTGCGAATTGGGATGAAAACTTTGTGTATTTTAACACTTGAAAACGGCTTAAGTACACTACAAGTGTCAAGGCTTGTGTACGGTGCTCACTTTAATACCAAAACTTTCAAAACGATCACCTTTAAGTGCCAATTTTTTGAAAAAAGATCACTTTAATTGCCAAAATTTTCAAAACAATCACTTAAATACAATTTTTTTAAAAAACGCTCACTTTAGTGCCAATTCTGACGAGCCACATTAGCTCAAATATTAATTAAAAAAATAAAGCCACGTTGGATTTCTGGTGAGCCATGTCAGCTCAAATCAGAATTGGCACTGAAATGAACATTTTTAAAAAAATTTGACATTTAAGTGATTGTTTTGCAACTAAAGTAAGCGCGGTAAAGTTTGGCTATTGTAGTGTACTTTAGTCACTTGGAAACTATAGCCAGGCTATGTCCCGACCTTGGATCCTGCAAGACTTGGCATGATCCTACTTTCAATGCTAAAATTCTTCGATGTCTTGGCGTGACTTACTGCTCCCAGAATTGCAGTCAGTGAAAGGAATAGCTAATCCACCCGGTTTAATCAAAACAGGATGAAGTATCGGATCTTACCGACAAGCTAAAGCTGGTCACTGAAGCAAAGGAAGTGGCCATGGAAGCACCCGGGAGAGGCAGCTTTCCTAGATGACCCACAAACGTCCCTGAGATCACTTGCAGACAATGTATCATTGGGTTCATTAACACCAGAGATGACTTCCTTTCATTTGTTGTGGAGAGGTTAGAGTTTGAATCTTCGGAAGTTGTCAAGTTTCTTGTCTAAAAACACTTCTATGGACATGAAAAAGTTCTTCTGTATGGACAAGCCTCATGAAACAGAAGGATCCAGATGCACCGCACATTGGTAATCCCTTGTTCAAGCAAGGAATGGGTAAGACAAACTACCAATTCCTTGAACAGAAGGTTGATAACAAACTTAACCATTGGAAAAAAGAAAACATTGTCCTGGGTTGGTAGAGCAACGTGCATTCGATCGGTTATTCAAAGCATACCGATATATGCCATGCAATCTAATTGGTTGACAAAGAGCACCTGTGATAAACTCAACTCCTACCAGAAAATTCTGGTGGGGTGTTCAGCCTGAGAAAAACAGATACTTACCGAAGTGCTGGGAATCTCTGTGTATAAGCAAGAGAAGTGGAGGAATGGGGTTTCGACAGTTCAGGGATTTCGACAATGCTTTGCTTCTTAAGCTCAGTTGGGGAATCATCCACGATGGAGACAAATTATGGGTTCGCGTCCTTCAAGGGAAATACTTATGGAATCCCAGTTTTTGGAACCACGAGGTTAAGGCATCGGCATCTCCATTGTGGAAGGAAATTATGCAGACTGGAGGGAGACTTAACTCGGGCACTCCGTATCAAATAGGCAATGTAAAGTCGATGGAGGTTGGAAATTCACCCTTAGATCCGTAACCTCCCAAATCGGTTTGTCAACTTTGGGTTGACAAACTGATTTAGCAGCCAATTAATCATGGAAAATTCATTGTTAAATCTGCCTTTAAGCTCATCAAGTGACGTACATGGCAACAACTCGGAGATTTGGGACAAACTCTGGAAAGATAATCCATGAGTGGCTTAAATGATGTTGTGGAGGACAATAGTTAATGTCTTACCTTGTCGAGCTAAACTGGTTTGACTGTTTCATTTTCCAGACCCCTACTGTCCGTTTTGTGGATACTAAGAGGAAAATTCGATCCTTTGTTTACAACATGCCCCTTCACCTATATTTTGTGGAGATAGAGCTCATGGGCTATCATCTCATCAGCTTGGAATTTCAGGTCACCGGAGGAGATGTGCTCTATTTTCTTCATCCGGGACAAATACCACAAAGAATGGGAATGGACTGTAAACTATTCACACTTTATGCGGCAATTCTTTGTACTAAAATGTGGCGTTTACAAGATCAGATTCTTCCAAATCCTTTCCAGAGGTTAAGCTGGCCCTACAAGATTTTATGGAATTTTCGAGCATGTACAGGGAGGGAAATAAAGTTGTGATAAGCGAGGAAGCTAGTCATTGTAGGGAAAGGATAGAATCCTGGTTTCTGCCGTCAATCAGGAACTTAAGTTCAATGTTGATGGTGCTTGAAAGAATAATAAAGGGGCCATTGATATCATTGCACAACTGCCTAGAGGCTCAGTTGTACAAGCATGGATAGACACAAAAGATGGAATTCGGTGGAAGTGGAAGGGAAAAATTGTCCAAAACTCTTAAACCTATTGTATGGTAGTCATTCCTGAACCTTTCACTTGTGATAATTTAGTCCTAAACATTTGACAATCTATCAATTTAGTCTTTCTGGATAGTTTTGGCCCGAAATCGCTGACATAGATACCGGCCGGCCTAGGTGGCATTGTTAGGTCCGACGTGGATGACTTTTGGGATTTTCAGAAAAGATTTTGAAATTTTCTTTTTTTTCTCCCTTTCCTTTTTGCTGGTGGCCGGTCTCAAGTGATGGCCGAAGAGGGTTGGCCTCACCTGGGCGAGGGTCATTGACCATCACCTAAGACAGGCCACTGGAGAAAAGAAAAGACATAACAAAAAGAAAAAGGGAAAATGAAAAAAAAAAGAAAGGAAAAAAAAAGGAAATATAAACAGTTTTTTGAAAAAAATATCCATGTCAGGCTGATCATGTCATGTAGGTTGGCCAGAGTCTATGTTAGGGGTTTTTTTTGGGCCAAAATTGGTCGGAATGATTAAATTGGCAAATCATCAAAATATTTAGGACTAAATTGCCACAATTTGAAAAGTCTAAGACTAAAGTGATTGCCATATAACATATCTAAGACTTTTTGGACAACTAACCCAAGTTGAAGTTGCAACTCTTTTCCTTGCCTGCAAATGTGCTCAATCCCTCGACAACCACAACGCGATTAGTGAAAGTGATTGCTAGGTTTTAATTGATGATATCAAACAAAAGAATGTTTGCCGTTGCACTATTCATCCTGTCATCTCGGACACTTGCTCCCTACCTCGCAGCAACCCGAGATGGAGTTTATCGTGGACCCATCACAGACCTCAAAATAGCGCTGCTGCTCATGAGCTTGCAAAATAGACACTTCATCCGATAGGAACTATTTCTTTCTTTTCCTGGAGGCAATTAAATACATTGCAATTAGAGGCTTCTTTACTTTATCCTGTTCCTGTAGAAGCTGCCGCCTCAATTCCGAGTACATCTCATCTTTTTTATAAGAACAACGGCCGCATTTGCCCTTGGCGGCCAAGTTGTCTAATTCCAACCTGTTTGGTCAAGTAGGACTCGGCAAATTTTCTAAAATGAACATAAGAGTACAAAGAGCTGTGAGTCAAGAGTTCTTGAGCACCACGTATTTCAATGATTTTTTTTATTCTACTTTTGCTTTAGTAACAGCTAATAAAGTGTAACAGGACAACCAGAAGATCCCACCATATGAGGCAAATCTTGTCTCTTTTCGACAAGTTTGATTGGAAAGTCCACATTTATGGTGGTTTTTCTTGAATTATGAAGAAACATTCATTGCCATAACTGATGTGGGGCCTAAAAATTCACCAGAGAAAGTATGATTGGTTATCGCTGAACTTTTACCTTTGTTTCTTAAAAGCATGTCACTTAACTTTCCACGATATGAAAGATTATGTGACATCTTGTATTCCGACTTATTTTCGAAGCTCCGAATGAATGAAATGTCTCATTGATATATTTCAACTAAATCTCACTCGGAATTGATCCCTCTTGAGAGGACGAACCAAAGGAGAATGACCGGCTAGGAAAATCAAGTACGTGGACCTAAGAACTTAATCCTGGACTGTCTCTTTGGTCATGAAAATTGTCGAGGGAATATTTTGGACCAATATAGGCCGATCCTAGAACGGTTAAGGAATGATTCGGATAATGCCCTACGCTTGGATCATGGGTGATTCCGTTTGATCTTGCACAGGTTCCGAACGTCCCTAAATCATTTTCTAATGATCGTGCCCATCGGGACTAATAATTGACCTTCGCAATTAAATGACAACCAAGGTTGCCGGGGCTCGAAAAATTCTTAAACATGATATTAATCACGGGTCGATACGCGTAACTTCTAAAAGCCGTCCGTTAGTTTGAGATACGTTGAAATTTCAATTGATTGAGATTGATCGCGAATTGGACTTCAAATTAGATGTTGGACCTTCAGGGGTTCCAATAATTAAATTTTGGACGTTACCTCATCTGGAGTATGATTACTTCGCGGTTCGCCCCAAAGTGTTCGGAAAAATAAAATTAAGACTGGAAATGAGAAAAGACCCATTTACTCTTGGAAAATATCTACTTTTCCACTTTGGCCAAGGGGTATTTTGGTCAAATACCCCCCTAGTGGCCAAATTTGACTAGTTAAGGGTGATGGAAATTACCAAATTGCCCTTCTTGCATTCAAGAGCAAAAATTGAAGTGCATTATTGGTGGACCCCACAAGACTCTCTCTCTTCATTTTTTCAAGACCAAAATATCTACTAAAAATTATCCTAACCTATTAGCTTCAATTTTTTCATCTTCATCCTCATAATTGGTCTTCACTTTCTCTCACTACACTCCCTCTCTCTCCTTGGCCGAACACCCTTCACCACCACCATCACCGCCGGAAATTTTTACCAAGCCATCACCGACCGCCCTTGAATCACCAAAGCTAGCCACCATTGAAGCCGAGCTACCGCCGGATTGCCGTGGAACCGCCTCGGCCGAGAGAGGACCGCCAGAGCCGTTGTTGGATCAAATTTTCTCTCAACTTTTCACCGTAGGATTTGCTAGAATTTCAAGGTAAGATAGTTTCTAAACATTGATTAGGTAGTTAGCATGCTAAAAGACTTAGAATTGAGTAGTTTTGGTGAAAAAAAAAATGGGATGGATTATGCTCTTGCTTGCCATGGCCGAAAATGGAGAAGGAGGAGAGAGAAAAATTGTGTTCTTAAAGTGAATAGTTCCTCATGAGTAGAATTGGATGGCCAAGATTGAAAGTCACTTTATTAAGATTGATCATGCGGCTCATATTACATCTTGCTTTATGAAGATTGATCACATGGCTAGGATTAATTGTGGCCTTATTATGCTTTAATTCTATGGTGGAGATTAAATGCACGTTAGGATATTTAAATCGCACGGTCCCGATTAATTTCCACGTTAGTATAATTTAATTGTGGGGTACGTATTAATTGTACCTTAGTATAATTTTAATCGTACGGCATATATTATTTGCTACATTAGCATAATTAATATTGTATGGTGTAGATTAATTATTGCATTAGCATAAATTAATTGTGTAGTTCGATTGGCCGACGGCTTGAGTGTGATTTAATCAGGTGGTCCCGATTTATTATTTATTTAACGTGAGTGATTCACGTGGTCCCGATCGAATATTTATTCAGTATAATTAAATCGAGTGGTCTCGATTGAGCGGCCGGGGAAAATTAGAAAGAATGTATGGTCCCGATCTTTTATTAGAGAAAATTGGTGAGATCGTATGGTCTCGATCTACTAATCGGGAAATTTAGCAAGATCATGTGGTGAAGATGGATTGATCGGGAGGTTTCTATGAAACCGTGTGGTATATGAAGAAGCGATTGAGGAGTTATTGTTATTATATGGTCTTTATGAAGAATAATTGAGCGAAGTGCGGAATTTTAACCCGAGGCATTATTACATGGGTTATATTGACCTGAGGGGTTATTACGCTGGTCCGGACTATATAATGGCCCGAGGCATTATTACGCGGGTTTGTCCATTTATATTATAGCCCGAGGCGTTAAATGAGGGCTTTGGAATAACGTGAAATTTTTATATTATAGCCTGACGCGTTAAACGCGGGCTTTGGAGTAACGTGGATTTTTTATTATAGCCTGAGGCGTTAAACGTGGGCTTTGGAGTAACGTGAAATTTTTTTATTAAAGTGTAGTAAGTTGGGAGAAAGAATGAAGTATTCTGGAATTTATTCTATGAATTATTGATTGAGGGAGGAATTGTTGAGAATTGCTGACTTAGGACGTGTCCTGAGGCACTAACGCCCTGATCTAGGATTAGGGACTTTCTTATTGAGATTTATTCTCATCCCGTCGTGGGTTATCCCTTTTCGGACTCTCCGCCTCGACCATGAATTATCCGCCCCGGAGATCCGGAATTTCCCTGAGATATGGAGAAAGTGGTGACAGAATATCTAGTAGGGGTTGACAAGGTTTATTATAGGCACGCTACCACTATATGGGTGGACGTAGGAGAGCTTTTTTGGAAGGCCCACACGTACCTGGCTTGGACTTATAGGCATGGGGATATGCTAGTGGGGCCTTTGAGGGGTTTTGATATCCCCTATGACGGAGTTGGGGAATGAGACCCCACTAATGCTGCACCTCCGGACGGCGTAGTGGTACACCCCGATGCTGGTCTTGAAGGTTTGGACCCCGACCCGCAGGTCTCGGTGCCGGAAGAGGATGGGGAGATCGTGAATCCACTCGATGTGGAGCAGCCATCCGTGGCCGATGAGGAGGAAGAGGAAGGCGTAGGATCTATAACCGATGATAGCGAGGATGGGGCCTAGTGTAGGCGGCCTCTTGACTTTTGTTGAGGGTTTTCTTTTTGAAGTATAGTAGGCTTTGACCACTTGACCTTTTTGTAGTACGTGATCATAGGTTTGTACAGTGGCCTCCGAAGCCTTAAGTTGGAAAGCTGTAAAGAATATGTGTATATGTAAATAAGTTTGCTTTTACCGTCCCAAGTTATCGTGATGTTAATTGTTTATGTACGGGATTTAGTTTTTGCTTTCGTAAGAATTTGTTGGCCTTTGGATCATGAAGAAGCGTACTTAAGCATGGCCGGGTGGGATGTCGACGAGCTCGCGGGGTTCGGGTCATGACAGGTTAATATCACAAAAATTTCCCACGTGCGATAAATTTACGGCAAACTGATTTTTTTACCATAAAAAATAGTCAAACCGATGCATCGATACCGGATTTACCCTATGTTAGTTTTCGTTAAATTTTACAATCAATTTGCCAAGTTAGATAACATGGGACAATTAACGGGTATAATAATTTGAGATTTTTACCATCCGTTTGTCAAAAGTATACAAGTTTGGATTTTTGGTACTATAAATTCAATTTAACAGAAATTAACGGAGGGTAAATTTGTCAAATATGTATAAGTTCGTGATTTTATGTGTAAAAAAGATAGTTTGGAGTAAATTTATCATACGTGTACTAGTTTTGAAATTTTTTTTGGTCAAAAAATTAGTTTGGAGTAAATTTATGATAGATATACTAGTTTGGAGTTTTCTGTGATATTAACCCTAATATCGGTTAGGTGACATAATTTTGGTTCTGCTTTCATTCAAGTTAATCTCCGTAACGATGGATTAGTGATCCATCCAAAATTAACTGGATAGATGATTTAATTGATAAGTGAAAAGAAGAAAGCTGAATTAAAGTTTAGTGACTTGTCGTTTGACAATTAAGCCCACTTATTTAATCATCAAATCATATAGTGACGATTCTGCCGTTCTGCGTGTGTAAAATCGAAAAAAAAAATTGTGCTCGCAAATTCATGAAAGTGTTGGTAACATTTTATAAGATTGATTTTGGGCGCAGCTTCACCTCCAAACATATGAAGTTCTTCCATAATCAAGATGGCCACAATTATAAACAAACTTAATTATTTCTCAACTCTAAGTTGCGTAAGATCAATCATTTGAACAATTAGAGAATAAATTTTTATTATGAATTATGACCCTCAACTTCACTTCCAAAACTAGTGAAATTCTTCTATAATGTAAATCAACACGATGATAAACAAGGTTAGCTGATTTAAAAGTTTTTAACTTTTGCAACATTACTCATGTGAAGAAGTTGGAACTTTTAATTTTCTTTCGTTTTAAAGTACTTTTCAGAACGTGGGAATCTCCGGTTGATAAGTTACTATGCGCAATAATTGTCCAAAAACTTCTCATCCTATTAACGGCGGTCGATTTAATTCTAAACTTTTCAATTGTACCAGATTAGTCCTAATCCTTTTGACAATTTGCTAATTTAGTATTAAACTTTTCAATTATGTCAATTTAGTCATAAATATTCTGACAATTTGCCTATTTAGTCATAGATCTTTTGACAACGTGCTAGTTTAGTCATTCCAGCCAATATTGGCCAAAAGTCACCGACGTGAATGCCGGTCGGCCGCCATCCATTCTACGTGGCGTGGCACAAGGTTTTGATAGGAAGGATGGATCATGAAGAATTTTGCATTAGTCACAAATTTTCGATGCTCGTTGTAACTTCTTGGGATTCGATTGTGACTTGTGAGAAAGCAATTTTTTGTGATCTTCTAATATCAGAGTACATAGCGGACCTTTAACTGGACTCATGTGGTGGTCTTGGACGATGGAGATAGAGAGAGAGGAGACTACTATCGCAAACACGACGAGGAGAAGTTCAAACTGGTAACATTGTCTCGATACTTCATGGAGGCTTATCTATGTCAGACTTAGGTCGGAGAAGAACAGCTCAACTTCGAGATGGTCTCTAATAGCTGTTTGTTACAGGGTATAAGTACGTCTTATTTCATCAATTCGCACTTGTTTTCAACTCCAGGAACCGGAGTCAATAGTCTACCATCTGATTCCAATGGTGATATTTCTTCGCCGGAACTTTATGATAACAATCCAACAGTAGGAGTCACGGCGCTGTGTACTCTGTCAGTGGCTTTCTTTGCCTGCAACAATGACAAATGCCAAGTAACAATCATCAATCAAATAATAGCTTACACGCTAGAAACGTTCAATTTACTGTAAATTACCTCTTTCTCCCAGTCGGTACATCCTGTTAGGACCGCAAGTAACGATGCTTGTGCAACGAGTGCAACTATAATCCCGGTCCAGAGGCCCTGCAGCTCGAAAAGAGGAACCAGCAATTATAGGAATATCGGACTGAATACTAGGGACGATGAAAGGAAAGGACGAATTGCAGTGAATGGTAGGGTAACTGTGATATACCTTTCCACCAATGTGACAGACAAAAGCTAGGAATATGGCAACCGGAATGCCCAACAAGTAGTAGGCACCCAAATTGATGAAAGCTCCAATCTTTTGCCATCCACATCCTCTTGCAATGCCTGAAAAAAATGTAACTTATAGCATCAAAACGATCGAAGTATAGGTCACTTTTGACTTGGAACATATTTAAGATTCGACACCATATTCCCTCCCTAAATATCAAGATAAGTAGTCAAAGTTAAACTAGGTCAGGTGCACCATTGAACTGCAATAATAAGCAAAGTATACCTGAAAACACGGACTGAATGCCATCCAAAAAATGGGAAATTGCGACTATTACCAACATATCTCCCACATAGTTCACGACTTCTTCTTCTGTGCTATAGAGGTTACCCCATGCCCTTCGACCGAAGATCATGAGAGTACCTGCAAGCAAGCCTTCGGTGGCGACCATCATCAAGGAAACACAAATTGACAAACGAGCTGCTCGTGGTCTTCCAGCGCCCAATTCATTTGAAACTCTCGTGCTACCAAAAATAAGGCCAAGAATTGTGAGACTCTGGAATAGCTGCTTCTTTTTCAAGATCTACTGAAGTAAATAAAGCTCGAACAGTTGGGATTACCTTATTGAACCACTGAGACCTAGAGGTATCATGTAAACCAAGTAGCAGGTGTTCAGGCTGAAACAAGCACAAGATACTAAGTTTACATTGTTTAAAAATGATAGCAACTGGTGTGAAGATTGATCCCAAAAAAAAAAAAAAAAAGGAAAAAATCTGGTGTCAAGAAAGCAATTTTGTTCCCTTCTGGTTGATACAAAGTATGTATGCACCTGATTGAGAGGACCGAAGCTTCAAGTTTTGGTTTGGGAAGAAGTCCTGATAATAAGACCACCATTTCGAATGACCAAAGCTCGAAGCTGTTGTAGACAATGAACCAAACAGAAACATCGTAATTGCTTCAAGCTACAGAATTATGGAGACCCATGTCGATATTGTACAAGGAATAGCATAAGCTCCAATTAGCATAAGAGCCAATTAATAAGAAAAATGTAATCCCTTTGAAGCCGTAAAAATCACATAACGAACATAAACTAGAATAAAAAGGTTGACAGCCCATTAATGATTCTGAAGAAGGATTATGAATCATTTGTCTCCTAGACTGTCCCGCAAATTTTTGATCTTTAATACATCATTTTTTTCTTTTTGCCAAAAGTGAACTAGGAGAAGCATAAAAGCTTGAGAATTACCAGGTCATGACAGCAGAAGGAATTGCTAATTTCAGAAATCCAGGAATCCCATGAAAGGCCTCCCTGGAGAAACCTGTCCAAGTTCTTTTACAAGACGGTGAAATTCTGACATATATTGCCAGTAACAGCACGTTTATCCAGTACGAGATAGCATTTGCCAAAGCAGCGCCTTTGTTTCCGAGTCCAGACTTGAACACCAGAAACCAACATATGAAAATATGCAGCGATGTGGTGATTCCTGAACAGACCATCATTGGAACGACATTGTTCTGTGTCTGCAGAAATCTGATGTGGCAGTGCAGGAGTGCATACGCGAAAATGCAAGGGATCATGAACTGAGCGTAGGATCCTGCCTCTGTCGATATTTGAGGATCTTGCTTGAAGAAGAGAAGGATTCGGCCAGCGTTGGCCCAAATGGTGGCGAGTGGAATGCTAGCTAATAGGAGAACAATCATGGCCCTCTGCTTGTGGATACCAAGCATGTGGTATTGCTTAGCTCCATAAGACTGACCGCAAAATGTATCCAATGCACTTGCCATTCCTATCTGTTATGAACCAAGCGTCTATAAGATGGTGTTTGGAGCAGTTCATAGATGTCCCAAAATGAAATTCAAGAAGCTTGTCACTATATCCTAGGAACCCAAATGAGGCCTTGCTTGGAGCATCAGAGTGTATCGCCATAGTTCACTCAACCTATACCCAATGGAAGAATCTGAACAAGAAAATTCTTTTATCTATTTCATTTTCAGACCGGGGTTCCTTTTTAAATGCAGTTAACAAATGTCCTATTTTGTGAGAAACACAAACATTAAGTTTCCAATCTCGGCGTTGCTAAACCTAGCTAGAGGGGAGAAAAATCACACATTTAGCACACTGAGCTTATGGAGAGATAACATGACCAGTAGATCAATCTTTGTCAAACTGCAATAACCTGAAGAGGAGCTAAGGTTAATGGCAAGCAATCTATTCATGGTACTTGGAAAGCAGGAGCACGCAGTCTTAATTGATCCAAATATTGCTAGACTCTGTTTATTCAACAGGAAGCAGGACTCCTATAATTATGTCAATACTATACGTCTCCCAAGATAAATAACAGCCTCGAAGAAAACTTTCATAGAAGTGACATCGCATGATGCTACTTTCCGGTTCTTAATATCTTTCATCTCTTGGTTGGTTGTCTTACCAACATGCTAAAGCCAGTCACACAAGCGAAGGACGTGGCCATGGAAGCGCCAGAAAGTGCCAGCTCTCCAAGATGACCCACAAACATCAGCGAGATCACCTGCAAACAGTAAATCATCAGGTTCACCGATACCAATGGCCCGGCCAATGACAGTTGCTGCTTCATTTCCGAGAAAATCTCGTCTTTCTTGAACCCATTCCCCGATGCGGATGCATTCTTGTCCCGGGAAACTGTTAACAGGGGTGACTCCAGATGCTGTTTCTGTTCTTCCACATCCATTGATTGCTTCCTCTGTGCTTTGGGCAGGGTGAGCGAAGCAGAGGGCAAAAACAGGGCAATAGCTTTAGCGATCCTAGAGATTCCACTGCTTCTGGTTTTGCTTTAATCATGAAAAAACATTCTTTGTGGAGTGGAAAGTAAGAAAATTATTGCATGGTCATCGGCAATGGGGTGCTGATGCGTCGCTTAAAAAATCACCAGAGAAAGTATCTTTCGCAAACTTTTGCCTTTGTTTTTTTTTTAAAAACATGTCACTTAATTTTAATAGCGCTTTCATTCAAGTTAATCTATGTAATGTTCAATCGGTGATCCATCGACAGATGATTTGGTTGATTTTAAGTGACATGATGAAAATTGAACTAAAGTTCAGTGACTGGTCGTTTGGCAATTAAGACCAATTATTTAATCATCAAACCATGCATTTTAGTGGACGATTCTGCTGTTTTGTCTGTAAAATCGACAAAGTTTTCTGTTCTCGCAAATTCATGAAAGTGTTGGTAACATTTTAAAAATTGGAAGTTTTTCCAGTTAAAATGGATCTCTAAACATATGTTCTTCCATAATCAAGATGACCACAATCATCAACGAACTTCATTATTTCACAACTCTAAGCTGCGTAAGATCAATCATTTGAACAATTAGAGATTAAGCTCTCTTAGAGTTCAAATTTTTATTATGAATTATGACCCTCAACTTCACTTTCAGAACTAGTGAAATTCTTATATAATGTAAATGAACACGATGATCAACAAGTTAGCTGATTTAAAAGTTTTTAACTTTTGGATTATTACTCATGTGAAGAAGTTGGATCTTTAATTTTCTTTCATTTTAAAGTACTTTTCAGAATGTGGGAATCTCCGATTGACAAGTTACCGTACGGATGATTGTTCAAGAAGTTCTCAACCTATTGAAGGCGATCAATTCAATTCTAAACCTTTTAATTATGCCAAATTAGTCATAAACATTTTAACAACATGCTAATTTGATCATAAACTTTTCAATTATACCAATTTAATCTTAAACCTTTTGACAACTTGCTAATTTGATTTTGAACTTTTCAATTTTGTCAATATGGACCTATACATTTTGGTGATTTGCCGATTTAGTCATAAACCATTTGATAACTTGTCAATTTAGTCTTTCCAGCCACTATTGGCCAGAAATCCCTAATGTGAATACCAGTCAGCCACCCTCCGTCCTACGTGGTTTGGCCCAAGGTTTTGATACGAACGATGGATCATGGAGAATTATGACTTAAGCGCAAGGTTTCGATGCTCATTGTAACTTCTTGAGATTCTATCGTGACTCGTGAGAAAGCAATTCTTTGCGATCTCCTAATATCGGAATGAGTAGCGGACCATTGAAAGGACTCAGGAGGTGGTCTTGGACAAGCGAAGTAGTCTGATGCCTCAGAGAGAGAGAGAGAGAGAGATTGCTATCGCAAACAACAAGAGAAGAAGTTCTAGCTTAGGTCGGAGAAGAACAACTCAACTTTGAGATGGTCCCTAGTAGCTGCTGCAGGGAACTTATTCATTTCCCATTAATTGATCGAGGATGAAGAAGACAAAGTACAATCCACTGACAAGGGTACTCCCCACAAATCTAGGAAGTCAAGAACAAAATTACGCTGAGGAAAACACAAGCGGCGTTGAAACCGGATTTAGCAGTCGATCATCCAATTCCAATGGCGATATTTCTTCACCGTAGCTTTATCATGACAATCCGGCGGCAGGAGTCACCGCGCTATGTACTCTGTCAGTGGCTTTTTTTGCCTGCAACAATGACAAATGCCAAGTACGAACCATTGATTCAATAATAGCTTACACGGCAGAAAAGTTCAATTTATCGACTCGCTCTAAATTACCTCTTTCTCCCAGTTGCTACATCCTGTCAGGACTGCAAGTAACGATGCTTGCGCAATGAGTGCAACTATAATCCCGGTCCAAAGGCCCTGCAGCTCGATAAGAAGAACGAGCAATTATAGGAATATCGAAAAAGACGAATTGCAGTAGAATGGTAGGATAACTGTGGTTTACCTTTCCACCAATGTGACAGACAAAAGCTAGGAATATGGCAACCGGAATACCCAACAAGTAGTAGGCACCCAAATTGATGAAAGCTCCAATCTTTTGCCATCCACATCCTCTTGCAATGCCTGGAAAAAAAAAACGTTACTTATAGCATCAAAACGGTTTAAGTACAGGTCAGTTTTACTCAAACATATTTCAATTTGACACATTCTCCATATTCCCTCCCTAATTCTCATGATAAGTGGTCAAAGTTAATCTAGGTCAGGCGCGCCATTGAACTGCAATAATAAGCAAAGTATACCTGAAAATACGGACTGAATGCCATCGATAACATGGGAAATTGCGACCAGTACCAACATTTCTCCCACATAGTTCACGACTTCTTCTTCGGTGCTATAGAGGTAGGCCCACGCCCTTCGACCGAAGATCATGAGAGTACCTACAAGCAAGCCTTCTGTGGCAACCATCATTAAGGAAACATAAACCGCCAAACGAGCTCCTCGTGGTCTTCCAGCGCCCAATTCATTTGAAACTCTCGTGCTGCCAAAAATAAGGCCAAGAAAGTGTGAGACTGAGGAATGGCTGCTGCTTTTGCAAGATCTGCTGAAGTAAATAAAGCTTAAACAGTCAGTATTACCTTATTGAACCACTGAGTCCTAGAGGTATCATGTAAAACAAGGAGCAGGTGTTCAGGCTGACACAAGCACAAGATAGTAAGTTTACATTGATTAAAAATAATAGCAACTGGTGCCCAGAGGTTAAAGATTTTGTTCGCTTCTTGTTGACACAAACAACGGATGCACCTGATTGAGAGGACCGATGTTTCAAGTTTTGGGTTGGGAAGAAGTCCTGATAATAAGACCACCATTTCGAATGACCAAATCTCGAAGCTGTTGCAGGCAATGAAGCAAACAGAACCATCATAATTGGTTCGAGCTATAGAGAATCATGAAACCAATGTCGATGTTGTACAAAGAATAGCGTCAGAGCCAATTAATAAGAAAAAGTAATCCCTTGGAAGTTGTAAAAATCACATCATGAACATAAACTAGAGTGAAAAGGTTGACAGCCCATTAATAATTATGAAGGAGGATTATAACCATCATTTGTCTCCCACACTGTCCCGCAAGTTTTTTGGTCTTTATAGATTTTTTTTTTTTTGGTTGCCAAAGTGAACTAGGAGAAGCATAAAAGTTTGAGAATTACCAGATCATGACAGCAGAAGGAATTGCTAATTTCAGAAATCCAGGAATCCCATGAAAGGCCTCCCTGGAGAAACCGGTCCAAGTTCTTTTACAAGACGGTGAAATTCTGACATATATTGCCAGTAACAGTACGTTTATCCAGTACGAGATAGCATTTGCCAAAGCAGCGCCTTTGTTTCCGAGTCCAGACTTGAACACTAGAAACCAACATATGAAAATATGCAGCAAGGTGGTGATTCCTGAACTGACCATCATTGGAACGACATTGTTCTGCGCCTGCAGAAACCTGACATGGCACTGCAGGAGCGCATATGCGAAAATGCTAGGGATCATAAACCGAGCATAGGATCCTGCCTCCGCCGATATCTGAGGATCTTGCTTGAAGAAGAGAAGGATTTGGCCCGTGTTGGCCCAAATGATAGCGAGTGGAATGCTTGCTAATAGGAGAACGATCATGGCCCTCTGCTTGTGGATACCAAGCATGTGGTACTGCTTAGCTCCATATGATTGACCGCAAAATGTATCCAATGCACTTGCCATTCCTACCTGTTATGGACCAAGCATCTATAAGATGGTGTTCGGAGCGATTCACATATGCCCCAAAATGAGGTTCAAGAAGTTTGTCACTGTGTATCCTAGGAACCCAAATGAGGCCTTGCTTGGAGCATCAGGAGTGTATTGCCATAGTTCACTCAGCCTATATCCAATGGAAGTATCTGAACAAGAAAATTCCTCTATCTATTTCATTTTCAGACCGGGGTCCCCAACAACCTTTTTTAAGCGCAGTCAACAAATGTCCTAACTTGTGACAAAAACCAACATTAAGTTTCCAATCTTGGTATTGCTAAACCTAGCTATAGGGGAGAAAATAACACATTTAGCACGCTGAGCTTATTGAGCTATATCACGTCCAGTAGAATAATCTTTGTTAAACTGCAACAATCTGAAAAGGAACCAAGGTTAATAAACAAACAATCTATTCATGGTTCTTGGGAAGTAGAAGTACACGCAGTCCGAATTGATCCAACAATTGCTAGACTCGGTTTATTGAACATGAAATAGAACTCCTATAATCATGTCAATAATAGAAGTGGCACTATACTTATTCCAAGATAAATAACAGCCTGCAAGAATTCTTCCTGGAAGTGACATAGGATGATGCTACTTTGAGATTCTTAATATCTTTCATCTCTTGGTTTATCTCAAGATTAAAACAGGAAGAATTGGTGTGCCTTACCAACATGCTAAAGCCAGTCACAGAAGCGAAGGACGTGGCCATGGAAGCGCCGGACAGTGCCAGCTCTCCAAGATGACCCACAAACATCACCGAGATCACCTGCAAACAATATATCATCAGGTTCACCGATACCAATGGCCCGATCAATGACAGTTGACGCTTCATTTCCGAGAAAATCTCGTCTTTCTTGAATCCATTCCCGGATGTGGACGCCTTCTTCTCCTGGGAAACTGCTAACAGGGGTGACTCCAGATGCTGTTTCTGTTCTTCCACATCCATTGATTGCCTCCTCTGCGCTTTTGGGCAGAGTGAAGCGAAGCAGAGGGAAAAAACAGGGCAATAGCTTTAGAGATCCTGGAGATTCCCTCATCAGAAAATAACCAAGTTCATGCCTCCAAAGGCGTCAACACACGTTTCTTTCTCTGACGACTTTGTCTGTCTTCTCACGTGCTTGGTTAAGTAATATTGGTCGGATTTTTGTCGGGACATACGTTTTAGAGAAAGTCTTGCCTGTCCGCACACCGTGCTAACCGTGTTAAGCTTGCCATAAATTTTTTTCACAATTTTTTTTTTTTTTGTTATTTGCCAGCCACAAGTTTGTGATTGGCATTGACCGTCCAATGCCAACACAGGCTAGCAAGCCTCTATGTTTTTTTAGTATTAAATTCTCCAACAGTCTGTCTAACCTGCGTGAGAGGGCTTCTGAGGTGTTAAATGCGAATAAAGGGAACCGAGACAAGCAGAAGGTTCCACCGAATGAGACAAATCTCGTTTGCTTTTCACAAAATATGATTGGAAAATTAGCATCCCTTTTGGTTTTGCTTGAACTAGAAATTCGACATCCTCATAGGCAGAATATCATTCACGAGGTGATTGTCGATGTTGATGTGTTGCCAGAGAATATTAGCCATATTTCTTGCCCACTGAACTTTGCCTGTACTTGAAAGGGGCCGATGCATAATTCAAACTTTCTAGTCATATCACTGAGAGCAAATATCGAGCTTTTAGTTTTGATCTTCAATCATGTCACTCCCTTGTGATTTTCCAATCAATGGTACACTGAATGTAACCATTGGTGTTCAAAACATAAAAAAAGATGAAGAAAAGGACGATTTGACTTGTCAATAAGGGTGACTTGTCAATAAGGGTGGCCTGAGAAAAACGAATATATAAAGGAGGGGACGATTACTAAGGAGAAAGAGGAAGGAAGGAAAAGGGAAAGAAAGAAGGGGGGCTTTCGTGCCTACACACCAACTCCATTTTGTGGTGCCCGATAAGGGCTCTTTTTTTTTTTGTTCGTGTAATTGCAGGAATTTTCTAAACGGACCCTTAATTCGGATCTATGTGAGTTATGAGTTTTTCTCGGTTCAATACAGGGGTTTTTAAGTTGTGAAATTATATTAGAAATGATAATTTAAGATGCTACGGAGTCATGTGATTTTAGTGGTAATGAATGATTAAAGTTTCCTCTCATAAAAGGTTGAGGGTTCGAAACTCCAGGCCGCGTTCCTTGATTTAAGTAGGGGGCCCCGACGGTGGGTTGTTGGGCCGGTCCCCTCCAGGTATAGTTCACTGGTTAGCCCTCGGGCCAAACACCGAGGGAAGCCAGGTGGGGCCGGTGGATCTGGATTATAAAAAAAAAAATTAAAGTTCCACGTGCGTTGCTGCCCGATTCCGAATTTTCTGTTTTTTTTTTTTTTGAAGGTTTTTGCTCGTTTTTTGCTCTCTTTTGAGTTGGCAGAGTTTAGGATCGTTCAGTACTACGAAAGGGCCTTTTTAGACAATGAGTTCACTTGAAGTGGTGTTCAGTAGAGAGAGAGATAGGGCGATAAAGTTTGTTGCGCAGGTGGCCCTTTCCTCACGAGTGGTTGTTTTTCACGTAAGTGGCTGTTCATTGTGATTGGCTGTTCTTGAGGTCCTTTGTCGTCCTGTAGTGAATGTTTTGACTCTGAAATATCGCCTTCTAGTCCAGCCTTAGTTAGGTAGTTGTTTACTTGAGTTTTGATATCGCTTCTCGCTTAATTGATAATATTTCAAGTTCGTCGGCTTGAGATAACTTTCTTGACAAGGCTTTCCCAAGTTAATGATGCTTATCTCTTCTTTAAATTTCTAAATTCATATTTTAAAAGCGATGAGGATTAAAGAGCATATTTGTTGCATAAAAATTGGATCTGCATTAGCAACTGTTTATGTTATTTCAAATAGCTTGAGTTGATTTTGTTAATTTGAAATGGTCTGATCTAAATACTCGTAAATACTTTGAGAAATGGTTTATTAAATGAATTGTGAAAGGTTATATGATGTAGTCTCGATATGACTATCGACACAATAGGAATGGGAGAGTGACTTCACCCGAACACGAGCAGAAATTTCAGTTCTGCGCGACCTTGGGAGACTGGACGTAGCCCTTTCGATACAGATCGGAATGACCCGATTCCAACACCAATCATTCAAGAACTCTTGAATCTATAGTGTTTTAAGTTTTCTAAGATAAGGACTGTAAAAGTGTTGATGGGAGATTGAAGTGGACGGTTCGTGAATGAACAAAATAAAAAAAAAGGATATAAACTTCAATAGTTGCTCTTCCAACCCTCCAAGGAAGTCGATAGGGCATCAATTTTTCTAGAATGATGGCTGCAACTCTTCAAGGACGCAGGCTTTGAAAAGCTCCAACTCTTCTAGGACAGAGCGAAAACTCCTTTAGGCTTTTAGAGGTATGAACTCTTCAAGGTTCAAAGGGTTTGCGCAAAACAAATTCCCTAATTACAATGGAGAACTTTCCTCATTATATAGAAGACTCTGGAAATAGACGAAGAATAAAGGCATCGGGACTAGATGAACATAGGGACTCCTGAACCCACCGGCTAGTGGCCACGCTGGTTTGCGCTCGGTTCCTTTCACGAAAGGTCATGGGTTCAAAACTTCGTGGTGCTAGTGTCTTACCTAGGCACCGTGGTGGTGGGGTCCTGCAGTTGCCCCCGAGGACTAGTCGTGCTTCATCGCTGGTTTGAACACAAGCTCGCCGGCCGTGCGGACACCTCGGTTATAAAAAAAAAAAAACATAGGGACTCTTGAATGGTAAAGACACATAGGAACTAGAAAACAATAAAAGTCCTAGTAACTAGAGAATGCATTAAAACAACTAGAAATCATAAATGCATTTAAAAACTTAGAGGCTTGTACTTTGATTGCCGGACTCTTAGACTTATCGATGAGAGGTTCGTCGAGTTTCAATGCGGGCTGATCTTCTTAGTTGAGAATGCCCTTCATTGAGGCTGCATCATTATATGAACTAATTTATGAACCCGATTTGTGAGCTGTCTTCTAATTTAGGAGTTGTATTGTGGATTTGAGTTGTGAGTTATTGTAGGATAAACTTCTGTTTGATGTTCATTATTACTGTGTGCACAACCAATTGAGGGTTTGTGGGTATGCATATTGTTGGATTTTTAAGGTGTATAGGAAGGACCATGGTCCGTCCATGTAGGCTATCACAGCCCTTGACCCGTTATGAATAAAGCGCTAAAGGGCGGTTATCATTTTCAAAAGAAAACTGCTAAACGCAGTTATCTCCGTGAAATGTGATAAGACGATGTTATTACGTTACGTGTGTCGGACGTCGTTTCAGATGTTATTCCAGCGAAGAACAAGAACGCATGAGGGGACTTTGTTTTCTATCTTGAATATCAAATGGACAAATGATCTCTCGAGGGATTGCAAGAGGAACATTTAATCTGTGAAAATGAGGCATGTATGTTACGTGATGTATTTCTCCGATCAGTGATTCAAGCAAGATTCTGGGCATGTTATTTTCCACGTGATCCGCTGCGTATGTTGCGGGATGCGTTCCCTTTATTGGTGTCAAAGGACGTTTATACTTGTTTCCTAATCAAGGGATGTTTTGTAATTGTTTTAAGGTGTAATTTTTTTTTTTGTCGCCACTGTTCATTGGGAATCGATTATGTTCTTCCCAACCAAAATGATTTTTGAACACATCAATCAAACGGTCTCGATAAGTCGAGAATTTGGAGTGGTCGCCCATCGCGATGCGACGCCGGTGGATGTTGCATGCGTGCCATGCGCCATGACGGGATCGAGTCTCTCGAGGCCACGACAAAACGTCACTTTTTCGTGAAATTTTGTTCAACGAAAATGAAATTTGAGTATACAATCGAGTTTGTCTCATTAACATGAGAAATTTGAGGGGTCGACCATTGCAAGACAATGCCGGAAGAGCCGCCACGCGCCAACATGCGCTACCAAGGGACGATGAGTGTGGTCCCCACACGCCATATGTGCCGCACGCGACAAAACTGTCGGAAATCGCTTGCTGATTTGGCATTTACGTGGTATCTCACGTGGCGAGATGACGTGGCTCGGTGACGTGGCTAATGATGTCATGGTGACATCAGCGATCCGAGTTCGACCCAAGCTGCGACCCGAGTGATCGGTGTCGCGACCTAAAAAATAGACAAGTTTCCAATTTTAGGTTAATGGATTACGGGATTAATTAATTAGATTAATTAACCTAGTTCGAGCTCTCCCAAGCTCTACCAAATCGTAACTTATGGTTCATGTGATTATCTTGCAAAAGATTTTTTATTTTTGGAGCCGCCACTAATCATTTTTGGTAGGTTGATTAGAAACCTAAATAAAATAGCGGGATAACTATTTTATTTCTGCGAATCAGAGATTAAAGAGTCCGGAGACTTGGTTACGCTAGATTACTCTAACGCCCTTTCGGTACCATTTTCACAAAAAAATGTCTGATTTGGCAATTTTGATAGATTCGCTTTGAGGTTCAAAGGTGTGGTTTTTTTGGTTTTTTCTTCTTATGATTTTTTTTAGTTTTTTGTTTATTTTCAAAATAAAGAAATTACATGAAATTGAGATGAAATAGGTTTAAGATTACTCCCCAATTTGAACTATCGCACCAAACTTTTGCTCCGGGCTTGTCTTGACCATTGAACCGGTTCGGTGACTTGTGAGACCAAGAAGTCTCGTGGTCCTATCTCTCCTTTATGCTTCTTTCTCATCTTTCTATAATTCCACGAGGCTCTGCAAATTAAGAAAAGAATAAAATAAGTGCGATTAATTTGAACCAAGCTAGAGAAAGCAAGAGGACTTAGCTTTGGCAAATTAATCATCGGGACATATGCAATCTAGGCGTTGATCTTCTCTCTATTTTTGCTTTCATTCTATTCTTGTACCATTGATGTCTCATCGTTGGTATGCAGCTGTTTTTTAACATAAAATGTAGAGAAATCAATGTAGAAAATTTGGACTAATTTGTATCCGAACTTAGAGGAAATTAGGAAATCACTTAGCTTTCTTTTGCTGCGGCGATCTTGAACAAATGGGATGAACTTGTGGCTTGTGTTGGTTGGTACAAAAATTGGCGATGGTAGCACCGGGCTTCAAAACTCTCATACTCTCAAACTCTCTTCAAATTTTCTCTCTAAAACCCATCTCAAGAGCTCTCTAAATTCTCTATCACCAAAATTCTCTTTCTCTTTTATAGGCAAAGTTCTTCATCCTTCATTCTTCATCTTCATTTCTTCACCTTCCATTTTCATCTTCCCTTCTTCATATTCATCTTCTCTTCTTCATCTTTATTTCTCCACCTTCCATTTTCATCTTCCCTTTTTCATATTCATCTTCTCTTCTTCATCTACTCTTCACCATCTTCCTTTCATTATCTTCTCTTCTTTATCTTCTCTTCACCATCTTCCTTTCATTATCTTCTCTTCACCATCTTCCTTTCTCCATCTTCTTTTGGTATTTGCAATACAGTCCCTGAAGTTTCAAGTATTTGCAATACAGTCCCCGAAGTTTTAAGTATTTGCAATATAGTCCCTGAAGTTTCAAATCTTCTCGGTGTATTTGTCCATCCCGTGCCTAGTCTAGACGCATGCTAAATTAAGTGTTCTACTTGCCAAATTATATGCCAATGCAATGTATGCTCAAAATAAATATGTGAGATGATTTTTATAATTTTTATGCAAAAAATAGATTAGTCAAAATTTAGGCGTCAACAATCGGCCCGGCCCACGAGCCGGGATCCAACCTGGTCCATGAAATACACGCGCCGAAGATTTGGTCGACGCGTAAGGGCGCGTGAGATGTCCATTTGGGGAATGTGACATACTGTTGTGTTCGTTTCAAAATTATCTACATTTTTGTATATTATTTGGATATATTTAATGAATTTAAAATTAGAAAAATACATATGAAATCCATGATACATGTATTTTACAGCGTTTTCGAGTATTTTTTTATCAGTATTTAAAAATAAAATAAAAAAGGAGATGGCTTATATGTAGATAAACATATTGGGTAGAGCATGTTTTGTTGATAGCATGTATAATGTTTAATGTATTTACTATTTGTATCCCGTAATCTGTATACAATTTGATGCATAAATTATTTATGTATTAGTTCAAATCATGCTATGCCATTTTATGATTACAAGATAAATAGATCATTGTATGGTTAATAATCTTTATTCAAGTGGGGAGTTCTAGATGATTTTAGTAACTTTAATGAACTCAATTTTACATAAATAGTTATATTAATGACAATTTCAAATTAGGATTCTTGGATGATGATTGGGAACGTAGTAAACTTTCAAATCTGAGACCTTATGTGAAATTATTCATTAATATAATTAGTTAGCGTAAAATAGATGCATAAATGTTAGGCATTGATAGTTTGTGAATACATATCTATAGAACTTCGTGTTCGGATACAATGACTATAGCTTTTTAGAATATCTAGCTGAACTTGACAAAGGAGAGACTTTTGAACAACAAGAATTATGAAAACTGGAATATGAGAATCCAGTATGTGCTAGAAAGCATGAAGCACAAGAAGCTCTTATCTAGTTATGGAAGAACCTAAAGATGGAATTACTGCACCACATAGAAAGAGATAAAGAGGCATTTGCTGCATGGAAAATGAAGAACTCTATTGCTCCATTATGTTGCTGAGTAGCATGAAAAATGTTATCATGCAAGGATTCAAGGATTTTTTTTAAAAAAAAATGCCAAAGTCATGTGGGAAGTATTGAAAGCCGATTTTGGTTAGACATAGGTCACCAAATTGAGACATATCACTTTAAGTTTTAACATTTATATGATGCCTTATGGGCAGAATATGAAATAATATTTGAGGCATATGTTAAACATAATAAGTGAACTATAAGATGCAGGCCACAGTTTGACTATTGAGCAACAAGTGCAAGTAGTAATATGTTCTTTACCTCATAACCGTGTGCATATAAAAATTCACTTGATTCACAATAAAAGTAAAAACTTTTGAGAATGCTATATGCCATCTTGAGCTGGAGTTGGAATGCCTTCTGGCGGTTAAACTAGAAACCGACATTTGTTATGTTTGTTCTAACTCAAATGGGGCTTCGTGCTCCAACCGTAAGAGTCAAGGTGGGTTCTAGAATTCGAAAAGCAAGGGAACAAATTCTTCAAGAAAGAAACAAAGTTTAACCGATATGGGAAGGGAAAATGTCCTTTAAAAAAAAATGACATTTCAAAAGTGAAGTATTTTAAGCGTGGCGAGAAGGATCATTTTGCTCACAACCGTAGCAAGTCAAAGAAGTTAGATTCCCCTTGCACACTTGAGAGTATAATTTATGTCTCCAGTTTAGTTTTTGTAATTGAACATTATCCTTTGTGGATTGTAGACTCAAGGGCCACAAACCATGTAGTAAAGGACATAGATGCCTTTGTGAAATTTCGTTGAAATTTCACATGGAGCAAAGTGGATATATGTGGAAAATAATTCCTAAGTGGAAGTCAAAGGGATTGGCATCCACCAATTGAATATGCGCGATGGTTGCACCCTGTTTCCACATGATGTGTTATATGCTCCGGAAATTCGATTGAATCTAGTTTTCATGTTAGCATTGGTTAAACTTGGTTTTAGTTTGAATTTTCACATAGATGGTGATGACTTGTCGTTAGGAACAAGTTATTATGGTTTTGGATATTTTCTAGATGATTTTATTATGCTGATCATTAGGTATAATAATGTGAATATTTGTTATTCCCTATTTACATCTCTTGTAATGATGTGAATATATGGCATGCTAAGTTGGGTTAGGGCTTATTGGGCAATATTGAAAAAGTTAATTTGCCTATTTGTGATCATTGCCTGGTGGGAAAAAAATAATGAGGAAACCATTTGAAAAAAGAATAAGAGCTGGGTTTCCTTTGCGGTTGATCTATTCGGACATATATGGTTCAATGAATGTGAGAGCAAGGCATGAGGCTGTTTATTTCATCGGATTTATAGATGATTACACTTGATTTGGACATGTCATCTTTTGATTTCTCATAAATCCGAGGCATGAGTTGCTTTGAGAAATTTTACGAGTATGGTAGAAAATCTTTTTGAAAGATTTTTTTTTAAAAGGATGGGATCCGATTGAGGCCGAAAAAAATATATCTAATTAGTTTAGATGATTATGTGATGAAAAAGGAATAGAAAAAAAATTGACTGTTCCAGCAACTTCTCAACAGAATGGAGTTGTAGAGAGAGAAGAAACAGAACCCTAATGAAAATGGTTAGGTCAATAATGGCACAGGCTAATTTGCCAATCACCTTTCGAGGTGATACTTTGTTAATTGTTATCTATATACTTAACTGTGTACTTGCCAAATCAGTAACTTCCACTTCATATAAGTTGTGGAAAGGTCGAAAATGAGATCCGAGTTTTCTTAGACCTTGGGGATGTGCTTTCTATACACACGAGTCCTCCCATTAGTATGTGAAATTTGGGCTCTAGAGGCAAAAAGAGTATCTTCATGAGATACTAAGGGCACTCAAAAGGGTATGTGTTATAAGTGAGCAATAAAGTGAAGGTGTAATTGAATTTGAATAATGAGATGTCGCATTCCTAGTGAAAGAATTTTTGAAAAAGAATGGATAGGTGAAGACTTTTCCCATAATTGAAATTTTGGATAGTGATAATGATTTCACTGGGACATCTCATCCAAGTGGAAGCAATGTGAGAAGTTGAGAATTGGTTTCGAATTGGTCTCAATTGCAACCACTTGATGTAAAGATGTTGTCGTTATCTAATGCAAGTGTAAGTGTAATGGAGAATGATGTACTGAGTGTATGATTTCCAATACGGTGAACAAGTTGCCAAGTAGGAGCGTAATGTAATAAGTATACAATCTCCAATTTGGCGAACAAATCGCAAAATGCGTTCTCCGTCAACTCGTCGACATTTAGACATTGAAGGTAAAGCTTTCATGGTCGCTCCACAAGAAGAGGATGAGCCAAGGAATTTAAATGAGGCTCTAACTTGCCCTAATAAGTAAAAGTGGATACAAGCAATGGAAGAAGAGATAGAGTCAATGATATCAAACTAAGTTTAGGAACTGGTTGATCTTTCGAACGGACGCAAAGCTATTGGGAACAAGTGGGTTCTCAAAATAATGTGTAAAGCTAATGGCTCGATTGAGAGATATATGGCTCGCCTTGTGGTGAAAAGGCATAATCCGCAAGAAGGAATTGATTATGAAGAAGTTTTTTTTTTTTATGTGGTGAGATTTACCTCAATTCACCTTATTCTGATAATAGTGATTAGTATGAATCTTGAATTACATCAAATGGATGTAAAGACTGCGATTCTCAATAGAGAATTAAAAGAAGAAATTTATATGAAATAACCCGTTGGGTTTGTTACTGAAGGCCAAGAACAAAAGGTATGTTGACTTTTGATATTGATATATGGCCTTAAGCAGTCTTCCGGACAATGATATATAATTTTTCGTAATGCCATATAGGCATATGATTTTGTAATGATTGATGAAGATCATTGCGTATATATTAAAAGATCCAAAAATCAATTTGTGATCTTCTCATTATATGTTGATGATATACTAATTGTTAAGAGCAATATGGAAGTTGTTTATACATACGAGAATTGATTATGTTCCAATTTTGATATAAAAGATATGGGTGAATCTGCATATGTTTTTAGAGTTAAGATTTCAAAATATTTTTGAAAGAGATTGTGATCTCTTTCACAAGAGACTTATACATAAATAAAGTTCTCGAATGATTTCGTATGCAAGACAGTAAACCCAAAGGTACTCCTATTGCAAGAGGTGCTGCAAAATGTGTCATGATACTCCACAAACAAATGAAGAAATGAAAAGCGTTCTATTTCCTAATGCTGTAGGAAGCTTAATGTAGGCTATGGATGTATAATACCTTATATTTGTTATGTAGTTGGAATGGTGAGTATATAGCAATCAAATCTACGTCAAGCACTTTAGACTGTCGTCAATAGAATCCTAAGGTATCTGAATGGTATTGTTGATTATTCACCGAGTAATCAAGATAGAGATCTGTGCCTTAAAGGCTATACTAATGTTAATTGAGAAGGAGGTTTAGATGAGAGAAACTTCACCTCTGAATTTGCGTTCTTACTTAACAATAGCATCATATCGTGAAGTAGTGATAAGCAAACGTGTATATCCTTATCCATGATGGAAGTTGATCTCATGGCGTTATCACCAACAATATAAGAGGATGTTTGGCTTAAGAGATGTTTGGATCAATGAGGTGTTGCTAACGATGCTACATGTTCATTATTGGTTAATTGTGATAGTCAAATAGAAAGAGCTTATACTAAGGATTCACTGCCGGACCAAACACATCGATACAAAGTATGATTTTGTGAAAGACATGGTTGTACGAAAAGATGTGAATGTACAGTACATATCTACGACTAAAATGATAATAGATCTCATGACAAAGTCAATTCATAGAGATGTTTTCCTTGGTCATGTGTCTACAAAGGGATTAGTTCCCTATATTGAAATCTCTAGAAGTACGTATAAGTTAGAGTCCTGGATATTTATATTTTTCGAAATTTACAGTTAATGATATTTGTTGTCATTATTGATGCATATGAGTTTGCATGACATTTATGCATATTAATGTTTAGTGCATTACTTTGATAAGGTATGTCGGACAGATGAGAGATTAGCTCACTTATATGGGGTAATCGCCTTTATTTACTGTGTGATAAATTGAGATGAGACAATTTTAAGCTCATTATCTAGGTGATAATTGAGAGCTCAAGCTTAAAGTATAGATGTTGCCTTAACGGAGTGTTAAGATGAGGTCTTAATATTAATTATGTCCGAAAGAGAAATAGCCCACTTGTTTCACTTTATCTACCTTTAAATGCCGGATGTGAGTTCTGATGGATTTTTTTCAAAGAGAGTAGATTTGTAAACTCAAGTTAGACATCGGGTGTGTTTGAACTATCATCCGGACGGTATTAAGTGAAAAGATGTATTCTCCATGGGAAAAGAGAGAATATTGTAATACGTATTTCATACTATATATGGATGAGAGGATCAATAACAGTTGGCAGAAGTTTTGATCTCAACTTTTAAGCCATGTGAGACTCTTGAGGATAAAAGTTCCTCAAATTTGTCCTCTCACGACTCTTACTTATTCTCAAGATTTATATTCAGTATTTACTATTTTAGAGTGTTGCCAATGGTCATGAGATTGATTTGATCTAATGGGACATTTCTAGAAACACGAGTTGAACCGAGATTAAGAAGTTTAAGGGAAGAAGAAATTAATTTGTTTTGTTGTTGCATTTTATCTTTGTGTTCATAGTTCAACCAATTATCATTATTTGAGTTTAATTGTAATTGTGAATATAATGCATATGAAATGCTTAGAGAGATCAAGAGATATATGATGTAAATATGACCGATTAATCTAGGGTAATGTATACTAGATCTACTTTGAGTTAATGTGCCCATTTTGATATGAACAGAGGTATGGCAACGAGCTCTCGTAGTACGCTGGTCGCACGGATTATTTGTTGATATGAACCTTGCAAAGGAGAGAGAGAGAGAGAGTTGTGGATAGCCTTTCATGGGTTAGTGGAAGATGTTGGATTTTTAAGGGTGCATAGGAAGGGCTGTGGTCCGCCTATGTAGGCTTTCACAAGACTTGACCCATTGTGGATAAACTGCTAAAGAGTAGTTATCATTTTCAAAAGAAAATTGCTAAAGGCGGTTATCTCCTTGAAATGTGATAAGAGGATGTTATTATTGTCTATGTGTCGGACGTTGTTTGAGATGTTTTTCTAACAAAGAATAGTAAACGCGCGAGGGGACTTTGTTTTCTTTCTCGAATATCAAACGGACGAACGATCTCTCGAGAGATTGCAAGAGGAATATTTAATTTGTGAAAATGAGGTATGTCTATTCTGTGATGTATTTCTTCGATCAGCGATTCAAGTAAGATTCTGGGCATGTTATTTTCTGCGTAATCTGCTGCCTATGCTGTGGGATGCTTTCCCTTCACATATTATTATCGGGATATCCTTGTGGTTTAAATGATCGGCAATATAGGTGGAGATCTAGCTAGGGAGAATCTTGGTCACTTTCATTAAAGGGTTTTAAGTGTGATCTCGCTTAGATACTAAACACTAGATTGCTTAATGGATTGTACCATTATTGTATTACTTGATAGAAATTGAGAAATGGAATTGACCATTGATGTTGTTTCGATACTGTTGATTGATTTGATATGTATATACCTTTATTGAGATGATATCACTTGTTCTTGATATTTTGTGTATATTATATACTCGATTTGAGATATTGAGTTTTGACACTGATTTTATAAATGCATAATGAATGCTTGATCTGCTTAGAAGAGAATGGTACTAGTCATTGGCTGTGGTTTTTTTTTTTTTTTTTTGGGGGGGTCAAAATTGGCTATGATTGTTCATACCATTCATTTTAAATGATTTTCGGTTTCTTCCACTAGCGACAAGTAAGAAGGGCGCAATCAGTGAGGAACTTTTTAATAATGGAGTTTTTTGGGATGACCGTAGCTAGTTTTGTATATCAGAGTTGAAACTTGTTGGGTTAGTTGAGTTTAGAGTTCTACATATTTCTTTTTGTGGATTCTTGAAATTATGATACTATAACCAACTTGCTGGTTTATTAAATACATATACTTGTGGAGATATATATTAATAACATGTAGATATCAGTTTGTGTTTGAGGTTGCGTCATTTGGATAAAAAGACTGCCATATCATTTTCCCTCATATTTGTAGAAGTTAGGATGTGACACTGAAAATCCTATGGTGAAAGATGAATTAAGTGTTAGTGGCGTCTCATGAGCACAAGTACAATATAGTAATTTAGAAATTAACAAAAGTTTTGGACCTGTATGGATTGAGCTTGTTTGAAACATTCCTCAACTGATTTTGATGATAACAAAAATAAACTGACTACTTTATATCTTCGATAAAGTGTGCAACTTTATTTTATTAATGTTGACAGGAAAAAAAGCAGAGGTTGTGTTTATGAGGAATTCATGGCCAAAGGTCGATTGAGGAGGCATTCCCAAGCCGAACCGTATAAATCTTACTTGTAATTTCTCAAACTTCTGTTGATCTTGTTTTTTTTTTTTTTTGGTAAATAAACTTCTGTTGATCTTGTTAGCTCACATAGAATCAAAAGTTTTCAAAAAACGGTTGGTTCTACATTTTCATCAGTTTTATTTACTTGAAAAACTAGTTCAGCCCCTTTTGATTGTTTATGTGGATTTAATAGGGTAGTTGGTTAGGAAATGAATGAAGGGACGTGATTGAAAGTGGAATGAAAACATAATTGACCAGATTCAAAGTAACAGTGTGAGGTTCTATGATTGTGCGCTTAATAATTCGTTCACTAAGTGGCGAATGTTAGATGGGATAAACACTATGGTTAGTATTTAACTAAGTTAATTGAAATTGTTAAACAACCTGTAGCTAATATTATTAAGGTACTTCTTCTATCTTTGTATCTATTCCTAGTTGGAACAACTATAATTTTAAGGATTACAACCTTGCTCTTGTAAGAGAAACTTTTCACAAGCTGTTTTATCCACCGTTGATTTGAAAATTATAACTTGACATTCTCTCACTGTCCCTCATATCAATAGTGGTCCGCTTGTGAAACGTTTATTTTTTTTTACACTGACGTCCTTGCTGTCTCATACCCTAATTGTAAAATTTTTACCTTCTTTCTGAAATAGAGAAATTTTATTTTCTTTCTCTTGAAAGTTGCTGCAATAATGTTTAGAGAACCTTTTCCTAACAAGTAAGTTAGGTAATTAATTAATACTTGGGTTTTATGAACTATAAATAAGGGCTAGGGTAAGCTTAAACCAAGGCCTCACTTATGTTCATGAATTTAACAATTGAACTAACCAGGCATCATGCTAGAGGAGATAACATGACAAATGAAGTAGAAATAGATGACTTGAAAGGCAGCAAATTTTCTTATTACCTTGTCAGGGATTAAATCGTACTCTCGTATGCTAGAGATTATCATTTGTGCATTAAGATTTAGATACATTTTAAGTTGCGTAAAATTGACACTTTTTGTGTGGAAGCAAGCCATGTTCTCATGTCATGTCATCTACACATCAACAGCACGAATTTAACATTTTTACACAAAGATTTATTGCACAAAGAGTCAAGTTTTAGTGCACAAATATTTAATTTCTTTATTATCGAACAAGATTAACATAAACTCGAATTCTCAATCTCCTATTATGTACAAGTTGTCTTTCCGTGCAGTATCGTTTGATGTTTTGTCCTGATTCAAGCCTCGTCAAAGTTGGGATTGTCAAATATTAACTAGTAGCAGCATGCCCATGCTATGCACGGGCTTGTGGTTCATATCTATTCTATTCTGAAACAAATAATTAACAATGCATATTAACGATCAATGGTTAAATTTCTTAACAATTTAGAGTACTTTTCCAATCTTTATTTACAGTTATTTTGGTTAAACTAAGATGGATTTCCACGCTTGGGCGTTCGTTTTCTCGAGTCTTTCACTTATCGATTGAGCATTGGCTGTTGGGGGGGAAATTTCCCATTACGGTTGAGTTTTCGATCATTTCTTCGTTCCCCAAAGAAAATCACGATCGTTCATATAACTAAAGTTTAGGCATTTGAACATCGACTGGTGGGTTCCTCACTCGTACCCGTGTTTGATATTTTGATGATGCTGACTGATAAGTGGTACAGCTAGGATTCTGCGTATGTTTATTTTTAATCCCGGGCTCGATGTGAAAGACCCAAACCTAAGCCTAATGCACTTTTGCATGTTCGCTTTTGAAAACAAAAAATCGATAAATAGCCACATTAGCATAAAAATATCGGTATTACATAGAAACTAAGTAAAAATACTGTTCATGAAGTCTTATGTATAGAAATGTCGATAGATAGATATTAGGCCGGATGAATTGAATTGACATAATTACAAAAGATTCAGGATTGAATAGACCAAAAAAGAAAGTTTATGACTAAATTGCCACAACGGCAATGAGTTTAGGACTTTTTTGGCAATTTTCCTGCCTTTTTACATAAGCTTGTTTCCAGCAAATTACATGCAGACATTCAAGGGCCAAGAAAACAAGAGAAGGCTAAGAAAATGATAGAAAAAAAATTTGTGTCTGTCACAGGAAACACCTTAGGCTATACAGAAATCGTAGAGAATGAAGGTGTAGTACGATGGACTAAAAATTGATTTCTTCTATATTTTTACATGTACAAGAGGACATATAAATATTTATAGAAGGAACTACGAAAAGGAAACAAATAATTTCATTCTTATTTTGCGGACTAGAGATCAAATCTTATGGATTGATTGCATTCAATCAATCAATCCAAGATTTGTTTAACCAATCTAGAAGATCAAATCCTATCTTCAACACTCCCCCTCAAGCTGTCACGACCCGAACCCCGCGAGCTCGTCGACATCCCACCTGGCCACACTTATGTACAGTTCTCCAGGATCTAAAGGCCAACAAATTCATGCGGAAGCAAAAACGAATCCCCGTACAGAAACAATTAACATCTCGATGACTTGGGACGGTAAAACAAACTTATGTACATATATACATAGTTGTTACAAACTGTCAAACCTAGGGCTTCGGGGGCCACTGTACAAGCCTGTGACCACCTATAACAAAAGACACGTGGTCGAAGCCCGCTACACAACCAAAATACAACACTCCACAAAACTGAGGGGCCGACTATTCTAAGCCTCAACCTCGCTATCTCAAGCGGCTACTCAACATCCAAAGGCTCCACAACTTCTCCTGGCATCTCGATCTCCGGGTCGGATCATTGCGGCGGAGGGTCTGAAAACAACAAACCCACGACGGGGTGAGATAAAATCTCAGTAGGAAAATCTCTAACCCTAGATCAGGTCGTTAGTGCCTCCAGACACAATCTAGGCGAGCAACAATTTCCAACAACTCTTTCTTTCTTACCTAAAACTTCTCCAATTAAATTCCAGAAAATTCCATTCTTTCTCCGAAAATTCTCACACCTTCTCAAATATTCTACGTTACTCCCGTCTTGGCGTTCCACGCCTTAGTTCGACAAATAAAATATTCTACGTACTCCGGGGCCCGTTTTTAACACATCCGGCCATAATATAAATATCCACGTTACTCCGAAAATTTCTACGTTACTCCGAAAATATTCCACGCTACTCCGGAATATTCCACGTTACTCCGAAAATATTCCACGTCACTCCAGAATATTCCACGTTACTCCAAAAATATTCTCCAGAATATTCCACGTTACTCCAAAAATATTCCACGTCACTCCAGAATATTCCACGTTACTCCAAAAATATTCCATGTTACTCCACCGCCATCATAAGTTCATGAAATTGAGCCTCGGACCTTTATGGAACACGGCTCTATATATATATCAGGGTCTCAGACACATAGGAATACGACCCACGGATCTCGGTCTCGGACACATAGGAACACGACCGGATCAAGTCTCGGACAATTAGTCGAACACGACTCACTTTGGTCTTAGACGACTTAATTGAACACGACTTTCTTGCTTTCTCGGTCTCGGACAATCAGACGAATACGGCTCACTTTGGCCTCGGACGACTTGATTGAATACGACCCTCAAATTTCCTCGGTCTCAGACAATCAGACGAATACGGCTCACTTTGGCCTCAGACGACTTGATTGAATACGACCCTTACATTTCCTCGGTCTCGGACAATCGGACAAATACGGCTCACTTTGGCCTCGAACGACTTGATTGAATACGACCCTTCTCATTTTCTCAGAATAGATCGGGACCACGTGATTCACTCACGTTAGAGAATTAATAATTCGGAATCACCCGATTAATTCACACTAATCCAAATATTAATTCAGACTACCCGATCAATTAATACTACCATAGTATCCAATCCACGTCATGCGACCATATTACGCTAACGTAGCAATTTATAAATCACGCGCCATTAAAATTATATTAACGTAGAAATTTATCACGGCCGAACAATAAAAATTTTCTAACTTATAATTAATTCACGACCATAGTACTATACTATAATAATGTCACATTTAATTAGCACCGTGGCATAACGACTTTATGTCACATAAAAGTAACCCTAGTTAATATATTAACTAACCATGGTTCAAAAATTAACTAGAGTTAAATACTAACCTAACCATGATTAAACTATAGCATAAAGTAACTCTAGTTAGGGCATAAAGTAACCATAGTTAAACTTTGACCACTATTATCTTCTTGACTTACTATTCATGCAAGAACAAGCCTTCTTTCTCCTCAAATCTGCAATTTTCGTCCAGCCCCTCCTCAAGCCCAAATCCAACAATTTTCTTAATCAAAAATTCACAATTTCATGGTCTTTTAGCAACCTAACCACCTAATTTAGGTTCAGAAACAATCCTACCTCCAAAACTCGCAAAAACATCCGTTGAACGGTTGAGAAAAAAGCCCGAACCAATCGGCGATTCCGGCAATCCTTGCATGGCCGGCGACTTGGCGACGATCTAGCGACTCCAAGCACTCCAAAGCGACACCAAAGAAGGCTTGAAGAATTTTCGGCAATGGAGGGTGAGAGAGAGGGTGTTCGGCCAAGTCGGGGAGGGGGAGAGGGAGAGTGAGGTAGAGAGAAAGTGAGCTAGAGAGAGAGAGAGTTCTTGGATAATGAAGAAGAAGAGGGCCAATATAATAATTAATATAGGTTAATAATAATTAATTATGCCCACAAAATCAAGAGAAAAAAATAATTATCTCCCCTCATTGACTAATCAATCTCGGCTAAAAGGGAAAATGGCCAAAATACCCTTAGTTCCAAGTGAAAAATGGGGTATTTTTCGAGGGCAAATGGGTCCTTTCCCTTATCTAGTCCAAATATACTTTTCCTGAACCTCTTTGGGGCGAACCGCGAAGGAATTTCACACGGGACGAGGAAACGTCCAAAATTTTATTTATTGAAACCCCTGAAGGTCCGACGTCAAATTCTGAAGCTCGATTCGCGATCAATCTCGATCAATAGAATTTTCAGCGTATCTCAAGCTAACGGGCGGCTTTTAGGAGTTACGCGTATCGACCCGTGATTAAAAATCACGTTTAAGAATTACTCGAGCCATGGCGACCTTGGTTGTCATTCAATTGCGAGGGTTAATCTCTAGTCTCGATAGACACGATCGTTAGAAAATAATTTAGGGACGTTCGGAACCCATACGAGGTCAAACGGAATCACCCGTGATCCAAGCGTAGGGTATTATCCAAATCGTTCCTTAATCATTCTAGGATCGATCCGTATTGGTCCGGAATATTCCCTCGACAATTTTCATGGCCAAAGAGTCAATCCAGGATCAAGTTCTTAGGTCCACGTACTTGATTTTCCTAGCTAGCCATTCCCATTTGGTTAGTCCGCTCGAGAGGGATCAACTCCGAGTGAGATTAGACTGAAATACATCAATGAGACCTTTCATTTATTCAAATCTTTGAAAGTGGGTCGGAATTCAGGATGTCACACAAGCGGCTTGTATATATCGAAGATGCCAAGCTTGCTCAGTAGATATGTGTTGTCTTGGACACAATGGCTTGGTAAAGATTACCACATATTGTTCAATGGTTCCAATTACTCTTGTTGTAACTGTTCTTTCTTGGATTTTATTTAGAGTGAAATGACAGTTGGCTTTTGTATGTTTTGTCCTCTTATGAAAAACTAGATTTGCCGCAAGTTTAAATGTAGCACCATTGTCGCAAAATAATATGGTTGATCCATTAACCTGTGTACCAAGATCCAAAAGTAAACCTCTATCCAGATTATTTCACAAATAGTCTTTGCCATAGCTCAATATTCAAACTCGGTTGATGATAATAGAAATGGTTGACTATTTCTTTGTCATCCATGAGATCAAGGATTTTCCTAATTTGATATAAAAATCAATGATGGATCTTCGAGTCATTGGACAAGTGGCATAGTCCGTATCACAACAAGCTATCATTTTCATCTCAAAAGCTCGAGATAAAAGAATGCCAAGTCCTAAAGATCCCTTCAAATATTTCACAACTTTCATTACTGCATTCATATGAGACTATTTCAGATTGTGCATAAATGGACTAAGCAACTGTATTGCATAGCATATATCAAGCCTAGTCATGGTGAGATAAATCAATTTTTCATCAAGTCTCCGATAGCTTGAACGATCTTCAAGAAGTGGGTCTTCATGGGATGATTATGAACTCACATCATATTCATGTGTCGTCGGTTTAGCATTTTGTTCAATCGGAATAATAGCTGGTTTACATCCTCATGACCCTCTTTCTGATATAATTTCCAAAATGAATTTCCGTTGGCTGAGAGAGATTCCCTTATCCGACCAAGCGATCTCAATGCCAAGAAAATATTTGGGAGGTTCCAAATCTGTAATGTGAAAGTGGAGTAAAAATATTTCTTAAATTTGGTCACTCTTGCCTCATCACTACCCATAATAAGTCATGAATAGATTGATGATGTACCTTTAGTCCATGTAAATAAAGCATAGTCATATTTGGAATGCTGGAAACCTGCGTTTGTCATTGTAATAGTAAACTTGGCGTACCATTGCCGAGAAGCCTACTTAAGCTTATATACAAATTTGTAGAGACAACATACTCGAGACTCCCCCTATCTCCGTAAACCCTGTGGAATATCCATATAGTTTTCTTTATCTAGATCGCCGTGAAAAAATGCATTGTGGATGTCTATCTGATATAGTGGCCAATTGCAAAAAGCAACAATAGATAAAAAGGAACGGACAGTTAGAGCCTGTTTGGTAACGTTTCTGTTCCAAAAAAGTAATTTCGATTAGAATCAATTTTTTTTTTATTATGTTCCTAGGTGAGTTTAGAGAATCGGAACACGTTTGGTAACTACATAAAATTTTTGTTCTAGGAATAGAAACGCGTTTGGTAACTGAACAAAATTTCCGCTATGAGAAATAATTTCTTTTCCCAATTTTTCATTTGAATAAAATAATTGCATAATCACATTTGCTGACTTTTCTTAGGCCCCACGAGTGTGATCCTCTTGCACCATGACATCTTATTGCTCATAATAAATAAAATCTATCTTTGTCACATAGGTGGCTCAATTTACCTTTGAATATCATGCGGATGGTTACTGATGTAGCATGGTACTACGACAACAACTCATGCAAGGCTTAGGAGAAATGGAAAGGCAAAATCCCCAAAAATAGGATTGGCCATTTGAATTGACTCATTTTCTATTTTTTGAGATTTTTTTTGGATTTTTTTGGGCTTTTTTTGAAAGATTTTCCCATGAGGGGCAAAATCATCATTTGGGAGAAATAGAAAGGGAAAATATCAAAAACACAATTGACCAGTTGAAATGACCCATCTCCTAATTTTTTTAGATTTTTTTGGAATTTTTTTCTAATTTTTTCCAATTTTTTAATGAATTTTCTATTTTTTGAAATTTTTTAAATCATTTTTTGATTTTTTTATTAATTTTTAAAATTTTTATTAAAAAAATTATCCAGACTGGATCGGGTTAACCTGGCCCAAGCCTCGCGAGTGCCTAACAAAAGTGAGAGAAGATGTCGTTGCCTTTTTCATTTTCTTAAAAGTGTTCATTTTCTTGAAAACCAACTTTTTTTTTTGTTCTCAAAAGTGGTCCAAAAGTATTCCCAAGAACATAATCTAAATCTGAATCATTTGCGTTACCAAACATATTTTTTATTCTTTTTTGTTCCGATGAATAGAAACGTTACCAAACAGGACATTACTTCCTTAATGATGAGGGAGAAGGTCTCATGGTAATTGAAACTTTCTAGTTGTGCGTAGCCTTTAGCGACAAATTGAACCTTCTAGCGCTCAAAATTACCATCTGCACTTTACTTAATTTTGTAAACCCATTTGCACCCTATTGCTTTTCGATGTGAAGGGAGTGGTGTAACATCCCATAGTGGGGGTGGTACTCCTTGTCCTACATTACCTAGAGAGGGAGTCTTGAGCTAGTTTACAAGGGGTTGGGGGCTCTTTAACTTGCATAAGGCCTTTTTTGAGCTAAGTGCCTAGAGAAATAAAACCGCATGGATTGCAAAGCCCAAAGCGGACCATATCGTGCAAGTGGGACTCTTGGGCGTTACGGTTGGTATTAGAGCCGACTCTCGACAGCGTGTGGGGCCGCAATGGGTGCTTGCTGGTGCCACTGAGGGCACAATGGAGAGGTTGTGCTGCTAAGGGGGGAGTATGTAACATCCCATAGAGGGGGTGGTACTACTTATCTCGCATTGCCTAAAGAGGGAGTTTGGGGCTAGTTTATAAGGGGTTGGAGGCTCTTTAACTTGCATGAGGCTTTTTCTGGGCTGAGTGTCCAGAGAAACAAAATCATATGGGTTGCAAAGTCCAAAGCAAACAATATTGTGCAAATGGGACCCCCGGGCATTACAAGCGATACAACATCCCAAGTGTGATTCTCTATGAGGGCATTAAATTTTTCCTCCATAGCTTTTTGCCAGTTTGGATAGTGGGCTACTTATTTATAGGAAGAAGGTTCCGGTTCCACGGATATATGACTAATACAACACATATGCTCTAGTGATAATCGACTAAATGAGACATATGAAGAGACTGGATAATGTGTACCTAAAGAATCCAAAGTAGGGTATTGTTGACACCCTCGCCCAATGGCCGGTGAGAGCTCGACAACCCTCGATGGCCACTTTGAGGGAAAAAAATAAAGAAAAAAAAGGAAAAGAAAATAGGGAAATAAAATAATAAATAATTCAAAAACATTAAAATATTACTAAAAATTATCATGTTAGCTCTGGCCGTGCCACAAAGGACGGCGACGTCCACGTCAATGATTTCTGGTCAAATTAGTCGAGTGAACTCAATTGACAAAATTAAAAGGTTTGTATTTGGATTGATAAAAAGTATTTTTTTGAACAATTTTCCAATGAAACAGAATAGGGTTAATACCATGAGAAACTCTAAACTGGTACCTGTGATAAATTTATCCCAAACTATTTTTTTAACCGCCAAAAACTTTAAACTAGTACACATATAATAAATTTACCTCAAACTTTTTTTTAACCATAAAAAATCCTAAATTGGTATACATGTAACATATTTACCCTAAACTAATTCTTTTGACCACGAAATATCCTAAATTGGTACACTTGTGACAAATTTACCATTCGTTAAATTGAGTTAATATCACGAAAAATCTCAATTTGATGTGACACACGGAGGGTAAAAATGCCAAATTAATATACCCGTCAACTGCCACATGTCACTAACTCAGCAATTTGACAATTAAATTTAATGAAAACTAATGTAGGGTAAATTTACCACAAGTGTACAAGTTTGGGGTTTTTTGTGGTAAAAAAAATAATTTAGAGTAAATTTTTCATAAGTGTACCTGTTTGGGATTTTTCATGATATTAACCCAACAAAATATTAAGGAAAGAGCGATCAGTCTACTGATGGTCCTATGCAACTTGTACTCTTTGTCCTGACGCCAAAAGAAGAGATTGCGTCAAACCGGGATGCACCTGATGGCCCTGGTTGTCCCGTGCCACAAATAAGCAATCTGATATGATGGTAATGCATTTCATGTGCGATAGATGGTATCCAAAGGAATCAAAGAGTCATTTGATGTTGGAATTGCAAAAGAATCAAATACAAGTTACAAATACTTAAAAAAAAAAAAAAAACACGAGCTACAAAAGCTTCAAAACTAAAGTGGACAATGCATTTGTTTCACGAAAAATTAACGAATTGGAAAATGTTGTATTGCTTATAGAAATATTTTCAAAATTAATTAATTTTTTTAGCGATACTAATCATTTTCTTAAAACAAATGGAGCTGGAAAGATTCTTCTTTTCCACGGAAAAATGAAGATCAAAACAAAGATGGATTTGAAGAAGGAAGAAAGCAAACAGAAGTAAAAAGATTAAGCGTCGAACATTAAAATAATCTAAACTAAATAAAGCATTTGTGGAAGACAGCTTGTTTGATGATCAAATTACATATAAAATCGCAAACATTAAGCATTCAAATATTTTCATTTTATATTGTCAAGTGGCAGTAGTATACTACCCTTTCAGTTTATCCCGATGGTGAGGTTAAATTTTGCTTAACTAACTACTTTTTCTTACCTAACTAACTACTTAACAAGTACCACGGTGACCCAAAAAAAAAAAAAATCTATGATACATTTTTTACATATTAATTAATCATTTCAACTTTTGAACACCATTGGTGCCTGCTCTGCCTAATAAAAATTTGTGCGACTATCTAATATATTAACGTGGTTGGAGAGCTCGAAATCATAGGAGCAATTGCATTAGAGCCAAGCACGAAAACAGACCAATCAGTGTAGTCAAGGACAAAAGATGTGGCAATCTGTGGAAACATGAACTCCCATAGGGGGATTGCCTAATCTGAACATAACTCCTAGTCCCCACACCAGAGCAGCCCGCGCCAGCGTACCGGATGCCACCGCTCATGTGGGACCTGGGACCTGCGCCTCACGTGCTACACGGGTCTTTGGGCCACGCAGAGGCGGCCAGATTGTGTCTTGAGGCACTCCAACGGGTCCCACAGGGAGAACATATTTTGGGGCAGCGGCTTGGGGTGGAGCCCTGGGCAGGCTGTGGCGGCATGTGCACTGGTACGACTGCTGGACCATTGGGTGCGCGCGAGGAGATGTGTGAGCACTACACCCAAAAAGTGTGGAGGAGCACGAGGAAGGTCGGGAGCGCCGTGGAGGCGTGCTTTAACTATGGTGGCAGGTTCATGGTTTGTGAGTATGATCCGCCTAGGAATTACATCGGAGAGATGCCTTATTGAACAATTTCATGATGAGGAAAATTTTCGATGTGCCCAAAGTGAATTGAGGGATAAAGTTCTTCGATTTGTTGGGAAATTGTTTGACTATTGGTGATGGGGGTTCAATTTAGTCCGTGTAATTAAGGTACGTTGATACTCTTTGGAGTGATGCACATGACCATCGCCCATAATTGTTAGAAGTTTGTTTGTAAAAGAAACAATAAGTGCATTTTCCTTGTCTCACATAGGAAAGATGGAAGAGTGCAAGACATTTTATTAGTTAAAAACTTCTATAGTCTTTGAAATGGAAAAATGGGCAAGTGGGCTATACCCCATTGTTCTCGTGATTATTAGGCGCACTTAGCATGTTTGCGCAATCACGGATAAAAATTGGCACTAATAAAAATTATTATTATCATTTTTTGAAGATTTGTTTATGATGAAGGGATATGAAGGACTCTTACAAGCTCTAAAAAGATATGTCCACAATTACTATTACTCTGACATGAAGAGGTATCTCTGAAATTACTATTACTCGGACATGAAGAGGTGTGTATGAATTTACAGTTTTTAAAATGAAGAGTTGTGTACTTTTTGCTAATACATATATAAACTACGATTCTAGTCATTGTTCACTTCACTTCAACTTCCATTTTCGTTTTCTTTCATGAGAAATACAACCAATTCTTTCAATTGTCTCCTTTTGGGAGTTCTTAAAGAAAATTATAATTGCTATCTAATAATCTCGTTTGAAACTTTGTTGTATTCTGGAGAATTTTTGTTGGTAGCGATTAGCAACATTGTGATTCAAATAATTCTTTAAAGAGAGTATTATCACATCTCAAAGTCTGATTCCATTTCTTCGTATTCATTCTCCACGTTTTCTCAACAGTTTCATGTGGCTATGGTCGATAATGGTGAGGCATATGGAGGCAAGTGAGAAGATTATCCCGCCGACACTATTTAATAGCAATGGTCTCCACCCAACCCGATCAAGGAAGGGGGCGATGAGGATGAGAATTGTGCTTTCGAAGTAGACTACAATGGTTACAAGCAGCTTTTCGTCAAAGAGGTTGATGTCGGCCTTCTTGAAAATTTGAGGATTGTAAAGGATGACCTCATTGATGCCAGAGCCTATTAGAAGAAGTGGAATCTAACGATGTAGATGAGGATGTGGCAGATGAATGAGATCACGTGGAGGATGAAATCTTGCCACATGCCATCCTTGATGCTCCGCTCGATAACATTGACAAGTGCAACAACAACGTTGTCAAGGTCACCAAGCAGGGAACCGAGGATGGCGTATGACGAGATCTCCTCCTCCACCCGACATCGTCCGTCTACCACATGATCATCTGCACCGTTGAGATCCACTTATTCTAAAGGTCTCTATCATCGACACCGTCATCCTATACGTCCCCCAAATTTTCAAGAAGGCCCACATAATCTCCTTAGAAGAAAAGCTCCTCACGGCTATTGTAGTAGACTTCGTAAAGGTAATGTTTAGCCTCGTCTCAATCTTCCTCCTTGATTGAGTTGGGAGGCAGATGCTACTACGAATCAGCGTCGGTGGGATGACCTTGTCACTTGCCTCATTCGGAATGTGTCTCACCATCATTGACCACAGACACACGAAGTTCATGTGAGTGTGGCCATGTGCATCCCCTTAGTGTCCTACATTGCCTTCTTGTTCATCAAGAAGGGGCTGATCACATGGCGTATAGCTCGGAGATCGTCCCCCTAAGGCTACGTGTGCAAGGGTAGACAATCAACGCCACCTTTAAGCAAGTAGTGAGTAGAGTGTAATCATTGACGTTTTTATCACTGCACAAGGTGGTCGCCATCAACGGGGCCTTTTTTTTGTTCGCGGTGATTGCGAGCATTGCGTGGGTGTCCTTCTACAAGAAAATGCCGGAATCACAGGTGCGGACGCTAGAGATGTGGCAGTTTTTCAGTAAATACACCAAGTGGAGGTCTACAGCGAGGAAGATAGAGATGCAAAGGAACAATCAGGTCAATTTGATGTGATGGAGTTTCGCAGTGTGGGGCAGCTAGAGAAATAATTAAAAGGTAAGGGGTGTTTGATAAAGATGGATGCCTTTATAAGGGTATTTTTGAGTAATTAAACACGAATTAACTAAGGATGTTTGCTAATGTGGATGGGGACAAAACAAGAATTTTCAGTATGATGAATGTTCAAAGAAATAAAGTAGGCAAAAATTTATCGGGAAATTCAATCCCTTTCTGAATAAGAAGCTTTTAATAAAGTGATTGGGACTTGTTTATTTCGCCCATTTGAGCCCGAGCCCACTATTTAGTTCGGCCACACCAGTTCCCCTAGGCTCGCCGAATTTTCCAAGCGTGGCGCATGTGCCATACGTGTGTCGTGCACTGATGTCCTTGCGCCATGCAGATGTCTTCACATTTTCTGCAAGGACTTTTAGCTAAGAATAAAGGAGAGCATTCCATATAAAATTTTGATTTCTCATGGTTAGAGAATGCGTTGGTTTGCCACTGTTGATTGATAAAGCGGGAAGGACTCTTGGGGAAAAGGATACTCACTTCTGGAGAGACGAACTGAGGAGTTTGCAAAGAATTCAAGGCATAGATGAAGTGTTCAAATTTCCGAGTCTATTATAGCATTTAGATGGGGATGATTAAATTTTGTGCTTTCTTGTGGAGTATTGTTTCACGAAAAATTTGACATACTAGTGGATCATTTGATGGAAATTTGGAAGGCAAAGGGATTTCTCAATAGTATTTATCAGCTTTGAGATACGTACAATAAAATGGTTCAACATAGCGCATGATATGATTAATGTATCTTTGTTAGAAATAAGTGCAGTGGAGAAACATGTCCAAATTAACAAAATACTTTCATAATATGGCCTTTAAAATAGATATTAAGATCTTGACAAGAGCATGTAACGCGCAAGAGGAAGCCCTAAGGGAAGAAGAATGGGCATTTGCAAGTCAATTTCTTTGATGGATAATGACTTGTGCTGTCTATGGGGAACACTTAGTTGCATAAATCTTTTGACTTTACTCCTGCAAAGAAAATACAGTTTAATGATGATCCCAAATAGCTTCTACTTGTCGATGCAAAGACTCCGAGTCTTGGACTTACAATGTACCTCAATCATCTCATTTCCACCTTCTTTGTCTTGTTTGACAGTTCTTAGGACACTCTACTTGAATTCTTTTATGCGGTGAACAAAACTCCCTTCAAATAGGCACTAGTGCAACTGTTTGGCATCTGACGCATCGAAATCATCTCTGTCACAACCTACCCTCAAGAGTAATACGCCTTCGGAAATAGGTTTAGAGGTATTTGCTCAAAAGACAGTCTAAATCAACATTCCTAAACGATGGCTCGAACACATCATCTAATGGTGACCCAAATCAGTCCATCAATTATGAACCTAGGCACTGCCAATCCCACACGTCACGTGACTTTGGGGTATTCAATTTCAATTTCGGCTAACCTATAAGAATTCTATGATATATGGGAGTGTATCTCGACCAGAGTTTTCTAGGTTTGGAAACTCGATTATACTAATTATCTACGTGTTGCCCTTTCGGTACCCAAATGCATTTCCTAAAATGGCCAGGCACTCTTTTTACCAATTTTGAGTCCCAAAGTTCGTATCCACTAAGTGTTCATACAATGTGTTTTATTAGATTCCAAGATTTATCCTAACCATATTAAAAGGAAAAGAACAACCAATGTAATAAAAATGCGCATTGAAGAAAAATCAAAATAGAAATGCGCAAAGAGCGACATAGCATATGTCTCTAAGAACATCCAACTTTTGTAAAGTCCTATAAGCTTATTCAATTTTTGAGTTCAATTTTGTCCAAGGCCTTTTATTTTTTTATGCTAAAAAAAATCAAATCTTTAATAAAGTTCCTAAACTATGTGAATTCTAATATGAAAAAATCTCAAAGTAATTCTATACTGGTAATAGCAATAAAAATCTAATAAAACTAGTCAAAATCTAATTTCTAAGCTTGTTACTAATTTATTATTTTTTAAGAATTTTCCAACATTACGGATCAGGTCTCACCCTTCTTTTTTTATTATTTTTTTATTATTTTTTTTAATACTATCTTTGTCATTTATTCTCTATTTTTGTATACTCTCTTCTGTGAGAGTTCTTCACCGTTGCCGAGAGTCCCATCTTCTCAGACGAGTTCTTGCCAGAAAATCTTTCCGACTCCCGGTCACCGGAGTCAGCCACCATTATAGTTATTGGAATAACACCACGGACATCACCGGTCATCCTACTATTCCGTCCACTCCGACCGTTAATTCCGGTTAAGACCTTCTTCAATCACCGAGGCCTTCGATGAACAAGCTACGAATTCAAACTAACACCGTTCGACAGAGACAAGAAGACTTACCTTACCATCGCAAAACATATACGCAGAATAACTCCTCACGTCCGGATCCTCACCGGCCATTGTTGCCAGCCGTCACCAGATTTCATAAACATAAAAAGAATACAACAAAAGAGAAATAGATTCAGTTATTGGAACCAACGATTTGTATCGCAAACTTTCATCAAGGATTTGTGGCCCGATGTTTACACTATCTAACGAATCAGTGATTGTTTTTATAAACCAAAGACTAGAGGACTATCACGGAACATCTCAGAGGAATTTTCTCAAAACCAAAATCCAAATGACATCAATTGAATTGTAAGCTAGAACAGATGATTTCGATCTTTTCCTCCTACATCAGCATGAGATAAGACTGGGAAAGAGCAATCACCTTGTCGACTGGGAAGACTTGATCATGATTACTGGTCACGTTAATGCAACCGGATTCGTGTCGGATAACACCCAATGACAGCCGCAACAATACTCAGATCCGAGCGGTCAAAGGAAAACCAAGTGAACATGAAGTTTCGAGAACTCTGGTCAGAAAGCAGAGCAGGATAAGTTCGGCGAGAGTCCAGAACAGCCGAACGGCGACGATCAGCGGTTAGCTTATATGTCCGGCGAGTGGCAAACGATGCACGAGCAGTGGCTTACACGTTTATAGAGAGAGAGGGAGAGGTTGTCTCCGATGAGCTCGGCTGAACCAAAAATCCCCTCTGTTCCTTATTGAAGTTCTGATGTAACGGCCGGCGATCAAAAACTTCCCGGCGACTTCCCAGCCGATTGAGATCGACGGACCCAGAATCAGAACCAAGGAAGCTTCGTAATCTGTTCCAGCGACAGCGAGAGAAGATTTTTTTTTCTGTTGTTGTTTTTCTCCGTCTCCCTCGAGCTCCCCTCTATCCGAGAGTGAAAAACTGATCCCTCTTCCTTCGGCCAACCGATTTTCCTCAACAAGCTCCATAGATCTTCTAGAAGGCTTGGAGGTGATCCTATGTGCGATAGTCCGTGGTAACGCTATGGAGAGGCCATTTGATTGTCATGCGCCATGCACGAAGTAACAAAAAATTTAGGTGTCGAGCACGTTTGACCGACGACCTCTAGCCTATCTATTTGTATCATTCTTAAACAATTATCTTTTATTAAGTTCAGAATTTAACAAAAATAAAATAAAATAAAAGGAAAGTATAGATCTTTATAAGGAAAAAAGAAATTTCCCAAGATCAATTTCAAAACTCATGTTATACAATCAAATATAACTTTTGTTTCGGGGTTTCGGTAGAAGCAACCGGTGTTTAGGCTTAGACAAACACAAAAATATTAGGATGAATTACTTTGGAAAGAATTGAAAATTAGCGCCAACAGTTGAGCCTCTAACTTGTATGCTTCCTGTCAAAATATGAATTTGTTAAGTGCACATGCACCTGATTGAGGGGGCCAAAGTTTCAAGTTTCCAATTATGAAGAAGTCTAGATAATAGGACCTTCATCTTGAAGGACCAACTGTCGAATTTGTTGCAGGTAATAAAACAACCGAAACGTCATTTTCAATTGGTTCGTGTTATCAAGTTTCGAATTAAGAAGAAGTCTAGAAAATAGGATCTTCATTTCGAAGGACCAAATGTCGAATTTGTTGCAGGGAATAAAACAACCGAAACGTCATTTTCAATTGGTTTGTGTTATAGAGAAATTAAAAGAACAAAAGAAGATAATCCAAGATGCCACAAGCGAATGTCTAGAGCATATTCATAAGATGGCTAGAATAGGTTGTCACGCTCCGACTTTCGAGTACGCCGCATCCCTACCAAATCGCCTCGGGTCATAAAGAATAACATCACGGGTACACTATGGACCTATGACACTCTAATATGCATGCAAAAACGTATACCCTCCCAAACCAAGAAATACAGCAGGGATAGCAAATAGGATCAAATACATCAGTCATGTACAAGCACATCTATCAATACAATACCAAAAGCAGATGATCTTAACCCTACAGAGATACATTCAAATACAACCCCCACTCTTTGGGCCGGCTCTCTGAGACCAAGAAAAGGGTAAAAGGGTCCGGTATGATTAAGCTCTCATCTACTCTAAAAAGAACCATGTTAGTATGGCTCACGTAAAAAAGCGTAAAAAGACTATGAACTCTCCAAGTCACGGGGAAGGGTCGCAATCGGAAGTCGGTGATTGCTCGGAAGAAGGCTCAATAATATCATCATCAATTGGGTCAAGGTCAAGGTCGGAGTCATGTTTAGGGTCTAAGAGCTCCCCGTCCGGCATATCGAGTTCCATCGGAACCCGGGATGGAACAAGCGAAACAGAGTCGGGCGATTCCTCGAGTCCATGGAGTGAGTCCCAAGTATCCACCCCATCGTCCTGAAATTAGGCTTTGAAGACATGTGCTACTCGATGTGATAAGCCTTCATCCACCCGAATCGTGGTGACGTGAAGTTCCCAAGTTCTGTTCGTACTCGGTTCCGAACGATACACGATATTGTAGGACTGGTTGACTAGGACCCCGAACCCGACCGATGCTGCATCATTGTGGACCCGAAAATGTTTAACAACGGGATGAGATAAAAATCTTCGTGAGTTAACGCCTAAGCCCGGCTTGGGCCTTGATTCGTCCGGAGGGTCCTATCAATCAATCACATATCAAAATACAGATATCTCAACCACATGCAACTTACTTGTCAAAGCCACACGGAATGTAATACTCGACTTGATATGACAATCAATATAATCGATTGGCATCAAATCAATTGGCATACACTGAATACCACACATGATTCGATTATTAACGGCCATCCGACCCAATTGAACATGACCGGTGTGACTTTACACTACGATTGGCAATGTCTACCGACAGGACCAGGCTTCATCCTTTTTCTTCTGATGATGGCATCTAATAGTCCGTGTGATTCCGACCGTCACGGCATGGAACTACTAGGAATCCTTGTAGAGGCTTTGGTTCGTCACAAGCCGCAACCGGCATCCCCACATTCCGACGTCACGAAAAGGCGTGCATCCAACAAGTCGTGGCATTCCGATCGTTATGACACAATATTGTTGGGGAAAATCCCATCGTGTGACCACTCAAGCATAGTCAACAATCAACTCATTTTATCTTTGAATTTAGCCAAAGGATTAGGCGGACATGCTCAAGACCCGGCCACAAGCCTTTTTATGCCGGATAGACGGTTCACATCCACATATGGTTATGCAGACATGCACATTATCCATCAAACTCTGCATCTATAAACATGGCGTTTAGCCGTCAAACGATCGTTCAATCAACCAACAATCAACTAAGGTACTCAATTAAATAATCGATATAAGCGATCAATCAAGTATAAACAAGCAATCCAATAATGAATGTCAAACGATTGCATACTTATAATCCAATTCGTAGGGAAAAATATACTAGAAGTGCCATAACTTGTGTACGGCGTTCACTTGAGTACCATAACTTTCAAAACGTTCATTTAAGTACCATAACTTTCAAAAATCGTTCACTTAAGTGCTACGTCGGAGAAAAATCGTTCACTTGAGTACTATAGTAACTTTTTCGGCGTGTCACGTCATCTTTCCGATAAGCTACATTAACTTTCCGCACGTGTTACGGTAACTTTTCCGGCGTGCCACGTTAGCTTTTCCGGCGTTCACGTCAACATGGCACTCAAGTGAACGATTTTTGAAAGTTATGGCACTTAAGTGAACGTTTTGAAAGTTATGACACTCAAGTGAACGCCGTAAAAAAGATATGGCACTTCTAGTGTACTTTTCCCCAATTCGTACGTCAATTAACCATAATCAATCCAATTTGCCAATCGATCATACGCTCGTCTCTAGCCTACCGTTCACTCGCGATCAAGCAATGTCAAGCATTCAGTCAATCAATCTAGTCCCAACTGGCCATAATTGGACTAACTTAACTAATTGGGGCCATTTAATCTAAACCATGACTCTAACCTAAGCCAATCCTAATTAATCTGCCTAAACACCCTAATAATCTAATTAAACTAATTCTGAATGCAATTAACATCCTAATTAGGGATTAGAGGTCAACTTATTATCAATTACTCGAGACGAGTTCGACGGCAATTCTCGAGAACCTTCGGCACGAACTTTGAACTCAAACGGATTACGGGGACCGAAACTACAGATAATGGGCCCAAACTCTTTATCCAATCGGTCCACGGGTTTAGTACAAGGTCCGGACACACGGCTTAACAACCTAGAACACAGCCTAAGTCAATTTGGGCCATGGCCCAGCTCGTCGGCCCATAAAACAGGCCCAAACGGAACAAGGCAAGCCCAAAAATAGAGCACGACAGGAGGAGTCCGGCGTTGTGGTGGCTCTTATGGTGGGATTCGGGCGGCAAACGGTTCCAACGTCGAGGGTGATTGTCTGAAGAGGTCGAGGGAAGCTATGGTGGTCTGTAGTGGTCGGAGTAGCGTCGGCAAAGGCAAAATAGCAAGCCCAAAGCAGAATAAGACGTTAGACGGAACAAGGGAGTCAAGACGGCTTGGGTTCAAGGGTTGTTCAAAGTTCCACCGGCTTCGGGCTTCGTGGGGTTGATGGTAGAGGTCCACAAGGGTTAAGGGTCACGGTGGTGGTCGTTGGTGGCTCAAGAAGGGAAGGTGAAGGGGGCGTCGGAGGCGGATCCCGACGTGAAACAGGGCATTAAGTCCAAAATAGGGGCGTTGGGACTTCGAGGCTTCCTCGGGCTTCTTTGGATGGCAGTGACGGGGCTGAGGTGGTGGAGAGGCGTCGGAGGATGGAGGGTGAGATGGTGTCCGGAGGCGATGGTGGTGGTGCAGGAAGGGAAGGAGGCTGGAGGAGTCGGTCGGGTGCGGAGCAGAGAGTGAGATAGGGGAACAAAGTTCCCGAGCTACTGTTCGAGCTTCTCGGGGCTGTTGTTGCGGCGATGGTGGCTCGAGGTAGCGGTGGTCGGAGCAAAGAGGAGGTGGAGAAGCTGGAGGTTGTCGTCAAATGAAGAAGGAGAAGAAAAATGGAGGGAGAGGGGTGTTGGCGTGAAAAAACAGAATAAGAAGGGAGAGAGAGAGAGAGAGAGAGAGAGAGAGAGAGAGAGAGAGAGAGAGAGAGAGAGAGAGTGTGTGTGTGTGTGTGTGTGTGTGTGTGTGTGTACGCGTGCGTGCGTACGTGCGTGTATGTGTAGCTGCTGCCTTTGACCAAGAGGGAAGAGATAATGGTAGCTCCACTTCATTTATTTCCTTGTCTTAGCCTTCATGAAGACCTAAGGACAAAATTATCATTTCCTAAATTGGCCGGGGGCATTTTGGTAATTTTGTAACTAAGGGTAATTCAAACATCCAGCAATCCGACGGAAGGTAAATTAGTCCAATCTCTAGTCGTTTGGTTAGAACGAGGTTCGGGTACGAGAATTTCTAGTTCCAAGACGTGACGACTAACGATCGAATCCTAAATCAATTCAATCGCCGGTTCAGGAAATTTTCAATTTTTTGATCCCTAATTCCTTGAAATCCAATTTTAAGCAACAAACTGAAATTCATAATCATTCCATAAACTGAATTTCACTACTAAATAAATGTTGAATTTCCAGGACGTTACAGCTCTCCCCATCTTAGGAAATTTCATCTCCAAAATTTAATTGCGATTACATTTCCTCAAAAAGATTAGGATAAGTATGCTTCATAACTTCCTCACTTTCTTAGTAGCTCGTTCGGTCCCGTGATACTGCCAAATCACTTTAACTAAGGGAATCATCTTGTTTCGGAGTACATGCTCTTTTCGATCCACGATCTTAACTGGGCATTCCACATACAACGCTCGCTCGTCCAACTCGATCTCTGTGTATCTTAACACATGAGTATGGTCGGGCTCGTACTTCCTTAGCATTGAGACATGAAATACATTATGCACCCGAGCAAGTTTCGGCGACAAAGCAAGACGATACGCCAAATTTCCAACCTGTTCTAGGATTTCGAACGGTCCAACGTATCTAGGACTCAACTTTCTTTTATTGCCAAAACGAGACGCTCCTCACATTGGTGATACTTTTAGAAACACATGATCACCCACTTGAAACTCCAAAGGTGTACGCCTTTTGTCGGCGTAACTTTTCTGACGACTACGAGCTGCTCTCAATCTATCTTTGATGAGTTTGACGGCTTCCATTGATTGTTATACTAGCTCGGGGCAAGTGATCTTTCTTTCACCTACTTCGTCCCAACACAATGGCGTCCCGCAGGCTCTACCATATAAGGCCTCGAATGGCACCATTTGGATACTTTGCTGGTAACTGTTGTTGTAAGCGAACTCGACCAAGTGTAGTTGTTCCTCCCAATTACCTTTAAAGTCTAGGATTCGGGCTCGCAACATATCATTAAGCATCTGAATCATCCTCTCTGTCTAGCCATCCATTTGTGGATGATATGCCGTACTAAACTATAGTTTCATTCCTAAAGCAATCTGTTGACTTTTCCAAAATGTTGCAGTGAACTTAGGGTCACGATCTGAAGTGATTGTTACTAGGACTCTATGCAATCTCACGATATGTCTCACATACAGGTCTGCATATCTATCTAAGGCAAAATCCTTTCTAACGGGAATAAAGTGTGCTGACTTTGACAATCTATCAACCATGACCCGGATTGAATCATGACCTCTCTAGCTCCGCGGTAACCCCACCACAAAGTCTATCGTGATATGCTTCTATTTCCATTCTGGAATTTCTAACAGCTGCAGTAATCCTCCGGGTTTATAGTGCTACGCCTCGACCTGCTATTAGGTCAAACACTTAGCCACATGCTTGGCTGTATCCGCTTTCATACCATTCCACCAATAGTGATGTCTCAAGTTTTGATGCATCTTCGTACTTCCCGGATGGATACTATAACTACTACAGTGTGCTTCCGTTAGGAAATGATGTGCTAACAACTGGTACCCTCCATATGGCACAACTAGACATCCTCGGAACTTTAGTATTCCATCCTCGGCTACCCGAAAGTATGCCTTTCATTTAGTTGAATCTTCTAGAAGAATCTTTTGAATGGTGGGGTCTATTGACTATAAGGTCTTAATCCTTGCCTGTACCTCAAGTTCGATCCTCAAAGTAGCTACAAGACTCGACAAACGACTTATTTTCAACTTGAAGTTAGAGTTCCTCACTTGTTCTAACAAACGCCATTCATGGACTTGTATGTGGCGTCCCAGGCTCACCACATCGACTAACAAGTAATATAAACTTTAGTGATTAAAGGTAAATACACATATAAACAACCAAAGCACAGTACTTTATTTATTAAAGAGCCGACAAACGTCGGATCTAGTTTTAACTACATGCCAAGGAGAACCACATAGGGAGGCCTTCAAAAAATTGCCCGTTGCCTCTACCCAGTACACCAAAAAAACAAACCGATGGAAACACCTGTTTCCCCCAAAACTCCCCATCTAACGGTCGGTTGGATCATAAATCCATAGGGCGGCGTGTCTTGTGCTAACAACTGGTACCCTCCATATGGCTCCTACGGGGCCACGTAGTCAAAAGGCAGAGGGCCCACGAAACCTAGCCCGTCCTCTAGAACTCCAAAAATCGTCACGTAGACGTGAAGGAAATCCTCCATGTCCAACCCACCGTTCACCCGAACGGTAATCGTAACACGGACCAAGTCGAACCCGGGAAGTCTCGGACATATATAAGGCTCCATGCTAACAAAAACTTCCGTGGCCAAGCCATTGAAAATCATCTGAGGGTTAGCCATTACCTAAAAAAAAAATGTCAACAACAAAGGTGTGAGATAAACTCAGCAAGTCACATCTCTAAATCACCAACTAATAATCCCAACAGTATGTACGAAACAACAAGTCCCTTAAACAAATGATTGGTAGATGTTGACACCCAAATTTTGATTTTTAGAAAATCATTCATATAAGCATAAAATGAGAGTTATTCATAATTCTCACAAAAAATAAATTTTCATGCATTGCATATTTAATTTTCATCAGTCAAGTGTATGTCATGTCCGCTAGGGTCAAAGATGAGTCAATTGAGCATGATTCCAACAAACAACCGAGTTAAAATTGACTCGAAAGTCACTAGAGAGGGTACCGAATTTTTTACTATAATTTTGGACTCAAAACAACCTGTTTGAGCTCTTAAAATTGCAAAAAGACCTTAATTAATTACCCATTTTATTAGTTAAGGTCAAAGTGAGTCCGAAATCACAAAATGAGCCCATAAAACATTGAAAAGTAGCTCATTTCGCCCTCCTCATTCGTTTGGCCGAAAATTGTAAGAGTCTAAGTCCAATAGGTCTCCTCAAGATCAGAATTTTCGATCTAACGATCGATATCTAATTGGAGCTTTTGATTTAACGGTTTAAATAAACCCTACAGCTCAAAGCCCTAGTTTTCTCTATAAATACATATCTATGCCTAGGGTTAAGGGGGAGGCATCCAGAATTCATTCAGAAAAATTAGATTACACGTGAGAGGAGATAGAGCAAAAGCTTTGGCCAAAAAGCTTCCTTGAATAACCCATTGGTGTCCAGTAGAAAGAGGCTGATGTCTTTCTATCTTCGGGAGGTTCTTTTGGAGTGGATTGCCATTATCCTTCTCTTGTTCGGTGGCCAAAAGTGAGAAGGCTCGTTGCTAATCCAAGTCCAAAAGCTGCTACTTCCAAATTATTATCGTTAAACGCCTGCGCTCGGCGGGATCTCACTTGCCGCATCACGCCACCTTACCCAACCTTGCCGCGTGGAATCTCTTAGACGTTCGGTCCAAAAAGAATCGGTTTCAGTCCCAAGATCGGCGGATCCAAATTTGGAAAAGACAGCGTTACGATATTAGGGCTGATCTAGCATTGTTTGCGAGCAGCTCCCTCGTTGTTCGTGAGCATCCTAAGCCAGCCGCGATGAAGCGATTCATAGTCCGAAGCCTTTTACAAGTGTGATCTTCCAAGTTGTACGTGCGTCGACCCGGCGGAATTTTAGTGCAACAAATCAAGGTAACTCTCCCACATTTATTAACGTTAATTTGTTGTTGATTTGGGTTAGAAAGCACGTTGTTTGACATGCCCTCGATGCTGTTTAAGTGCTGGTGCTATTTTTTACTTGGAATTGTCCTTTGTTTTGCATTATACGTGTCCCTAACCATGCAGAATCTCGCCAAGCTTAAAGGTAAGTCTTTTGACTATTTTATTGTTGATTTGGCATGAATTAATTGATGCTTGTTTGCTGGTTTCTTCGACTAAGAAATCGAATCTTTTTGAAGAAACTCGGAGAACACTTTTCGCATATCAAAACCCTAATTTTGACACAAATTTCGAAAATTGAGATTAATTGGACTCATTGGACATGTTTTCAGAATAAAATTTTTTTAATCTAAATTAGGAAATTTTATTTCCTAGTAGGCGATATCTATGTTAAGTTGGATAAACTTATCCGTCGCCATTCGGATACGACCCTCCAACTTATTAAAGATGGGAATTTAGTTATTCTGATCGATCGCCGTTTAGATCCGATTCGCTATCTTCAAAAAGCCGAATTTAGATTTATGAATATCCTTTTTTCGAAAATTACGAGAGAATAGGATTTGATTTGGTTTGATCTAGATCGCTATCTTGAATTATCTGATTGGATTGATATTCTGTGATTGACGGGAATCTTGTTCGTTTTAAATTTCCCGATAGACTTAAAAGAATTCCTAAAATTTAGTGAGATATGGTTCCTTAGAAATCATGTCTAATTAAATCTTTAGGAAGATAAAGTTTCTTAAAAACTTTATCTCACTAAGTTTATCTTGAAAATCTAGGTTAAGAGAATCAAATCAAAATGTCCTTAATTTGGTCAAAAATTCAAAGAAAAGGAACGAAAATCAGTTCATTGTCATCTTGTGTGATTTCATGCATATCTCATCTTATTTACAAAAAAATTACAAAAAAATCTCATGCATATGTTCATGTTATTTTTTCACATATCTCACGTTCCATGCATATCTATGTTTGCATTATTTCATTTATCTAGCCAAATTCACTTCATATATTTTCGAGTATCCCATCTTGCATTCCACATTTTCAAAATCACTTGCATATCTTTGAATCATCTTTAGTTTCATGCATATTATATTGCCAAAATAAAAAATCTGCTCACTTCATATCTTGCATATTATACACATCTCATTTTACTTTTGCATATCTCATAACATATCCATTGCATATTTTTGAATATCTTATCTTGCATTCCATATTTTTTAAAAATGTCATTCTTATATCATGCATATCCATATCTCACATCATATATTCTGCATATTTCATATATCTTGCATATCTTGCCTTATCTCATGTCATTCATCCATATTTTTTCATCATCTCATATTAACATGTCATCTTTTGAATATCATTGCATCATTTACCATATTTTTCGAAATTTGCACATTCATACATCATATTTCCGAAAATCACATGTTGCATTTCATATAGGATAGGCGCAAATTCATGTCGTGTATATCATGATTATTCACATGCCACACGTTCACTTGATGTGCCTTTTTTATTTTTTTTATTTTTTTGTCTTATATTTTTACATCATATTTTAATATGTCATAGTCATTCACATGTTCGTATAATTATATATCATAGCTTGCCGTGTCATCATGTTGTATTCTCTTTGCCACTACACCAAGTCATTCGCATATCATGTAGAACCACGTCGGGATTCATTCATTTAGGCTAGCCACTTTAATCTGCATGCTAAAGTCATATAATTTAGAATTTGCATACCATCTACATCAAGCATATAGTTTTTGCATGTCACATAGTCTTCGCATATTTAGTTTACTTTGATTGCGTAATTGATTGCTATTCATGCCCATCCATGTCGCGAAGTAGTTAAAGTGGATTGCCTTATGTTTCATATCACGTTTTATGCATGTCATTTCGCATGCCATAATTAATTAGTTAACATTTGCACATTAGGGTAACTGGACTCCAAAACTTGCATGTTTTGCATATCATCCTGTCATCTATATAGTTTCATGTTATTTCATTCGTGGCTGCATTCATTCTAAAAAACGAAAACTCCAAAAATAACTTCATCCTTTGAACTTTAAAGCAAACTCAATCAAGCTTGAGTTGCCGAAGTAGGATATTTCATGGAATTAAGGTACCGAAAGGGCATTAGCTTTAATTAGTTAATGTAACCAAGTCCCCGAATCCTCGGTCTCTGGTTCATAGGAATAAAAATAGTCCTCCCTCTATTTTTATTTAGGTTTCTAATCAACCTACCTAAAATGGTTAGTGGCTACTCCAAATCCTGAATCATTCTAATTAACCAAAGTTTCGATTTGGTAGGGCTTGGGAAAGTCCGTATTAGGTTAGTCATTAAAATTAACCCGATAATCCATTAGCCTGAAAAATTGATTTTTTTTTTAAGTCACGACAGTAGAACAAGAATATACGTAGCATCCAGGCGCGATAATATACTACATGAGGATTATGTTTGCGTTCACATACTTGAAACCGCTTCAATCATATTATTGTGATTTGCTTGTTATTGCTTCTCTTTCTTTTTTTTTTTTTTTTAAATACAATGTCTCATACCATCTCCGAGATTGACCCGGTCACAAAGCAAGGTCACGCAGTCACTCAGCAAGGTCTTCCTACTCACTCCATGGGGTACAATCGTTAACAAGCCGACCCAATCACACAGCGGGGTCTTCCTATGCACTCCATGGGATAAAGCTCCTTGGTGTAAGGTCCCTTTCTTCGAACCCCCACCAATTTTCGCTCAAATTATACAAGGTCATGTTTCACTTCCGGGCTTATGTAGTCTCATGATGTGCAATGTTCTACCATTACTAGTATATTGTTAACAAGTAGCTCAACAAGCTTACTGACTAAGAGTTAACATTTGATATCATAGTATAAATCAATGGAAGGGAAAAATAACACATCGATCATCCATTCACCTCTTATGCTATAACCAGACAAGCACTCTCCATTTCTATCCCATTTATTGTTTCTATTCGAAATCACCCCATGTGGTACGTATGATCAATTCCACTTCCTTTTTTCAAAATTCCTTGGTCTACTATCCTTTAAAATAGTCGCCCAATTTATCATCATTAGCAGGAGCTAAACTTTTCCGACAACCCAATATTTATTCCAAACATTCTTCGCTACCGTTTTTTTTTTTTTTGTAACAAATTGAGCTCCGTCTTAGTCCAATAAAACCAGTTCACTCAAGAATAAGATAGGGACAACCTCACTTGTCCTTGAAGCATCAAGAACAGCTCAATTTAGACCTTCTCGCGCCAACCTATTCGTCTGTTCGTCACACATCGAACACCGTCAAGCACCACTCGACTAATTTTGACTCTACCGTAAAACAATTTGAGTGTAAATCGGGTCATACCACCAATCTAAAGACTCACTGCAGCCCAAACCAGAATTTTCTTTTATTCGACGTCAATGTGTTACCAACCAAATGACAATTGTTCTTCGCGTTTCCTCCTTCGGCACCATCCCGGTTCCACCTTCCACATGTACCATCGCCCCTATCTCTTAGCGCACACTGACCTTCCACAACCATAGTACCTAGTTTAGTAACCAAACTCAAGAACAACAATGGAAATTGCGTTTGGCACCCACTACCTCAAACTGATATTTCCCAAGATCACCACCAATCACTTGGCCCAATTAATATACCCTCACATTTTCCACGTCCAAGGTCCTTTTTGGCGTTTTCCACAATTTCCACCCAACATCCATGCAATCGGTTTTTCTCATAGAGTTTCCCGCCCCCTCACAACCGACGCCTACTAGTAGCTCACCCATAACAATTCACCAGTTTCGATATACATTGAAAGAACTAGTGAGTGGATTAGAGAAGTCACTCGCCTGGGTTTCAGCCGCACGCCTGAAAAATGAGTTACCGGCTGCCGAAGAGTTGCTGGAAATCGAGTTGAGTAGCGCGAGCTGAAGCTGAATCGAACACGGAGGAATGCTCACTGGTGATGTGTATGAGGAAGATTGAAAATGAATGACCAGTGCGGATTTTCTTTCTTTAGTCTTTATATTACATTAGTTGGCCCGAACTCTACCGCACATCAACATTTAGGCCGAGGCAGTCCAAAACCTGTTATTTACCTTGGGCTGAAAATACTAAAAAACTTTGACCTAATTGCTGGCAAAATCAAAATGATTGGCCCCCGATATTTGCGGCCCTTAGTTGCTAAAGCAGTATAGCAATTCTGTCGGCCTTAATAGCCATTAGGCTTTACATGAGCAACCCCAAGCTGCTGATGGGTGTAGGGGAGTTCGGCCCTCCATAGTTCATTTTAAATTGGGTGTCATCACAAGTCCAAAAAAAATCGTAATCTGCTCCGTTCGTTACTTCATTCTACCAAAGTCGGCTTTCCAATCCATTTCGTCTAATTTTCTTTTATTTTGAACTATAAAAATGGGGTGTCACATTGTAATTGAGCAATAACTGATTTTCTACTCAGCGCATCTGCTACTCTATTTACCTTACTCGGGTGATATAGAATCTCACAATCATAGTCCTTAATCAATTCCATCCATTGACGTTGCTTCATATTCAACTCCTTTTGAGAAAATAAATACTTTAAACTCTGGTGGTTGGTGTATACTTGAAATCTTTCCCCAATCAAATAATGCCTCTATATTTTTAAGGCGAACACGACCATGATGAGTTCCAGATTGTGCATCGGATAATTCAATTAATGAGGTTTTAGTTGGCGAGAGGTATAAGCGACTACTCTCCTAAGCTGCATTAGGACATAGCCTAAACCTTTAAGCAAATCATCGCTATATATCTCGAATCCTCCAGGACCGGATGGAATCGTCAAAATGGGAGCCGTAGTTAGCTTATGCTTGAGCTCCTAAAAATCACACTCGCACTTATCTGTCCATTCAAACTTCAAGTCTTTCTTTAGTAGTCGCATCAAAGGCGAGGCTATAGCTAAGAATCTTTCTAAAAAACGTTTATAATAGCCTGCTAAACCTAATAAACTTCTGACTTCGGTTACGATCGTTGGTCTCGGCCAATTCATAACTGCCATAATGTTCGACGGATAGATAGCAATACCTTTACCAAAGACTACGTGGCCTAAGAATGCCACTCGAGCTAACTAAAACTCATACTTGCTAAACTTGGCATACAACCGATGCACCCTAAGAGTTCCCAAAATTGTCCTCAAATGCTGTTCATGATCCTCATGTTTTCTCGAGTACACCAAGATGTTATCTATGAACATAATCACGAAAGGATCCAAGAACTCCTTGAATACCCTATTCATTAAATCTATAAAAGCAGCAGGAGCGTTCGTCAAACCAAACGGCATCACGATAAATTCATAGTGACCATAACATATTCTAAACGTCGTTTTCAGTATATCCTCTTTTTTAATCCTCAATTGATGATATCCTGTCCTTAGGTCGATCTTAGAGAATACCGAAGCTCCTTACAACCGATCGAATAGATCATTGATCCTCGGTAAAGGGTACTTGTTTTTAATCGTCACTTGATTCAACTACCTATAATTGATACATAATCGTAACAACCCATCTTTCTTTTCTACAAATAACACAGGCGCTCCCCAAGGTGACGCACTAAGACAGATAAATCCTTTATCCAACAACTCTTGCATTTGAACTTTAAGTTCCTTCAATTTCGATGACGACATCCTATACGGCGCCTTACTGATTGGCTCTGTCCTAGGAGCTAATTCTATCATGAACTATATTTCTCTTTCTAGTGGTAAACCAAGCAAATCTTTTGGAAAAACGTCTGAAAATTCCCACACAACAAGGGTGTCTTCCAACTTAGGTACCTCAACAGTTACATTAACAATAGACGCCAAATAACCTTGGCAACCACCTTCCAACGGACAAGTCACCTCTAGTGACGAGATCATCACGGTCGAGGTTCCTCCTCCATTACCCACAACTCAAAATTAGCCTTATCCAACGAACCGAATTGAATCACTTTACGATAGCAGTCCAACGTAGCCCTTTGCTTTGTCAACCAATCCATTCCAACAATCCAATCGAAGTCATACATCTCAAGTACAATTAAATCTATCTTATCCTCACAACCATTCACAACAAGTTTGCAATTAGGATAGCCTACGGCAGCAACCACACTATCCTTTAAGGGCGTAGATGTCCTAAATACGATACCCAATGGTTTCGGACTCAAATCAACGAATTTAACAAATTATTCAGCCACGAAAAAATTGGTAGCACCAGGATCAAACAGAGCATGAGCAACTTGATCATGTAAGAGAACTGTACATGTAATAGTAGACGAATCATTCACCTCATCCCGGGTGACAAGAAACACCCTTTCTTGCGCCTAGAGTCAATTCCGGAAGTTCTACGGCGTGTTTCCTCCAAGCGATCCTCCCCGTGGCATGAACCGTTACCTTTGAGAGCAGTCTTTCACATGGTGACCTTGCTGGCCACATCCAAAATAAGCTCCGTCATGAGACGGGGCGGAGCGGATCCATGCCTCTAGAGGCGCAAACGGCAGAAGTCGTCTTGGAGAGGCACCGGCTTGCTAATCTCCCCTCTTCTGTTGGGTAGGATGCGGTTCTTACCGCTAAACATTAGCCTCTTGCCCTAGCGTCTGTCAAATCAACTCAAGGACGCAAATCGCGATCCCGATACGGCAGCCATCTTAGCTAAATCTAGCTTAACTATCCGAGCTCGCTCATATAGATCATCATAATTCTTCTAGCTCAACGGTACCAGGAAACTTTTGATTTCGGGCTTCAGCCTATCTTTGAATCTCTTTGCCCCGTCAACCGGATCTTCAACCATCCTTGGGGCATACTTTGATAGCTGAGCAAACTTCGACCAATATTCATCTGCAGTCATCTAGTTCTAGCGTAGGCTGAGAAATTCAGCCATCTTTTGCTCCCTCGTAGTATTAGAGAAATACTTATTATTAAATGCTTTCAAGAAAGCACCCCATGTCGGGACTATACCCTCGAAAAAAATCTTATCCTTGGTAGCTCTCCATCTAGTACTCACATTACACTACGGTTGATACATAGCTAGAACGACCTTATCTACGTCATTGTACCTCAGCAGGTCAAATGCTTTTTCTAACTCCTCGATCCATGAGGAAGCAGCCTTAAGGTCACCACTACCCACAAACTTAGGCGACTTCGGTTTCAAGAACTGTTCTACCAATTTCTAGGTTTGGCACCCATCATCCGCCATTCCAATCGACGGGTTTCCTTGTGGGACTTCGGCAGCGGCAGTAACATTTTAGTTCCTCACCTGCTGCCCCATCATAGTTCCAATCGCTTTAAATGCTTCAAGGATTCCATCAATTCATGGATCTTACATGGCGGAGTCTCACTCGGGCGCGGATGGTTCGCCTTCTATGTATCCTCGATTCGCCTAGCAGACCAACCTCGAAGCGCTCTTCCACCGCATTTGCTCATTCTACGGGTATTTTATGGAGTTTTGCTCACCCCATAGCAAAGCATGATAAGAAGGCAACCTAATAACATAAAACACAAGCCGCAATTACATGCATAAACGTATAATCATGCTAACTATCCTATTTCCCATCGCTCTTTATCACTCCAAGTCAATGACTGGGTGGATCGAGCCGACCTTGCTATGATACCACCTTGGGTGGGGATGTCACGTTTCGACTCTCGAGTATGCAGCATCCCTACCAAATCGTCTCAAGTCATAAAAGGTAACGTCCCAGGTACGCTATCAACCTACGATATCCTAATACGCATACAGAAACATATATGCTCCCAAACCAAGAAATAAAGCATGGATAGCAAATAAGATCAAGTACATCTGTCACATACAAGTACATCTATCAATACAATACCAAAGGCAGATGATCGTTAACCCTACAGAGCTACATTCAAATACAACCCTATTCTTTGGGGCGGCTCTCTAAGACCAACAAAAGGGTAAAAGGGTCGGATAGGGTTAAGCACTAATCTACTCCAAAAAGAACCATGTTAGTATGGCTCACGTGAATAACTGTCAAAAAGTCTACGAACTCTCCAAGTCACGGGAAAGGGTCACAATCGGAAGTCAGCGATCTCTCGGAAGAAGGCTCAATAATATCCTCATCAATCGGGTCGGGGTCGGGGTTGGAGTCATGCTCGGGGTATATGATCTCTCCATCTAGCGTATCGAGTTCCATCGGAACCTAAGAAGGAATAAACGGAACCGATTCAGGCAACCCCTCGAGTCCACGAAGTGGGCCCCAAGTATCCACCCCATCATCCAAAAATCAAGCTTTGAAAATTTGTGCCACTCGATGTGGCAAGCCTTCATCCACCCGGATTGTGGTGTTGTAAAGTTCCCAAGTCATGCTCGTACTCGATTCCGAATGATACGTGATATCGTAAGACGGGTCGACCGGGATCCCGAACCCGACGGGTAGCCGCATCACTATGGACCTGAAAATGTTTAACAATGGGGTGAGATAAAAATCTCCATGAGTCAGTACCTAAGCCCGGCTAGGGCCTTGATTCATCTAGAGAGTCCTATCAATCAATCACACATCAAAATATAGATATCTCAACCACATGCAACTTACCTCTCACGGCCACACTATATGCAATACTCGACTTGATATAACAAACATAATAATCGATAGCTATCACATCAAATGGCATATACTGGACACCACACATGATTCGATTATTAACGGCCATCTGGCCTAATTGCACATGATTGGTGTGACTTTACAATTCAACTGGCGGTGTCTACCGACGGGACCAAGCTTCGTTCCTTATTTTCGGCGATATCATCTAATAGTCCGTGTGATTCCTATCGCCACAGCACGGACTACCAGGAGTCCCTATAGGGGTTTCTGTCTGTCACAAGCTATAACTCGTATTTGCATAATCCGACATCACGGAAAGGCATGCATCCAGAGAGTCGTATTAATCAATTACATATCAAAATATAGATATCTCAACCACATGCAACTTACCTTTCAAAGCCACATGGTATGCAATATTCGACTTGATATGACAAACATAATAATCGATAGCCATCACATCAAATGGCATATACCGAACATCACACATGATTCGATTATTAATGGCCATCCGGCCTAATTGCACATGATTGGTGTGACTTTACACTACGACCGGCGGGACCAAGCTTCGTTCCTTACTTCTGGCGACATCATCTAATAGTCCGTGTGATTCCTATTGTCACGGCACGGACTACCGGGGAATCCCTATAGGGGTTTCGTCCGTCACAAGCCGTAACTCGTATCCGCATAACCCGACGTCACGGAAAGGCATGCATCCAACAAGTCGTGGTATTCCAATCGTCATGGCATATCATTGTGAGGAAAAATCCTATCTTGTGACCACTCAAGCACGCTTAACAATCAACTCATTTTATCTTTGAATTTAGCCAAAGGATTAGGCAAACATGCTCAAGACCTGGCCATAGGCCTTTTTATGCCAAACACACTATTTACATCCACATATGGTCATGTGGGCATGCACATTATCCACCGAACTTTGCATCTATAAACAGAGTGGTCGATCCTCAAACAATCGTTCAATCAATCAACAATCAACCGAGGTACTCAATTAAATGATCAATATAGGCGATCGATCAAGTATAAACAAGTAATCCAATAACGAATATCAAATGATTGCACACTTATAATCCAATTCGTACCTCAATTAACCATAATCAATCCAATTTGCTAATTGATCATATGCTCGTCTCTAGCCTACCGTTCACACGCGATCAAGCAATGTCAAGCATTCAATCAATCAATCTAGCCCCAACTAGCTACAATCAAACTAACTTAACTAATTAGGGCCATTTAACCTAAACCATGGCTCTAACCTAAGCCAACCCTAACTAATCTACCTAAACACTCTAATAATCTAATTAAACTAATTTCGAACACAATTAGCATCCTAATCGGGGATTAGAGGTCAACTCATTGTCAATTACTCGAACGAGTTCGATGGCGATCCTCGGGAACCTCTGGCACAAACTTTGAACTCGAACGAATCACGGGCCCGAAACTATGGATAATGGGACCAAAATTCTCTGTCCAATCAGCCTACGGGCTTGGCATAAGGTCCAGACACACGGCGCAACATCGCAGAACATAGTCCAAGTCAATTTGGGCCTCGACCTAGCTCGTCGGCCCACAAAATAGGTATAAACGGAACAATGTAAGCCCAAAAACAGGGCACGACAAAGGGAGTCCGAAGCCGTGGTGGCTTCTACCGGGGCCTACGGGCGATGGACGGCTCCGGGGTCAAGGGTAGTTGTCTAGGGGGGTCGGAGGGAAGCTATGGTGGTCGGTAGTGGTCAGAGTAGTGACGGTAAGGGCGGAGAAGCAAGCCCAAAGCAAAACAGGGTGTCGGATAGAGCGGATGAGTCATAATAGCTTGGGTTTTTGGGTTGTTCAGAGTTCCACGGGCGCCGGGGCTTCGTGGGGTTGATGGTGGAGGTTCGTGGGGGTCTAAGGGTCATGGTGGTGGTCATTGGTAGCTGAAGAAGGTGATGGAGGAGCGTCAGAGGCGGATCTCGACGTGAAATAGGGCACCGAGTCCAAAATAGGGGCGTTGGGACTCCGGGGCTTCCTTGAGCTTCTCCGGATAGCAGCGACGGGGCTAAGGTAGTGGAGAAGCGTCGAAAGAGGAGGAGGAGGATGGAAGGTGAGATGGTGCGAAGGGAAGGAGGCTGGAAGAGTCGGTTCCGGTGCAAGGGCAGAGAGCAAAATAGGAGAATCGAGTTCTCGGGCTATTGTTTGGGCTTATCGGGGGCTATTGCTACGGCGATGGTGGCCCGAGGCGGCGGTGGTCAGGGGAAGGAGGAGGTGGAGGAGTTGGGGGTTGTCGTCCAATGAAGAAGGAGAAGAAAAATGGAGAGGGAGGGGTGTTGGCGTGAAAAAACGGAACAAAGGGGGAAGGAGAGAGAGGTGGTGTGTATGTGTGTGTGAGAGAGAGAGAGAGAGAGAGAGAGAGAGAGAGAGAGAGAGAGAGGCTGTCGCCTTTGACCTAGAAGGAAAAGATAAGGGTGGCCCCACTTCATTTATTTCCTTGTCTTGGCATTCATGAATACCTAAGGGCAAAATCGTCATTTCCTAAATTGGCCTAGGGTATTTTGGTAATTTTGCAATCAAGGGTAATTCGGACATTCGACAATCTGATGGAAGGTAAATTAGTCCAATCTCCAGTTGTTTTAGTCAGAATGAGGTTCAGGTACGAGAATTTCCAGTTCCAAGGCGCGATGACGAACAATCGAATCCTAAATCAATTCGATCGCCGATTCGAGAAATTTCCAATTTTCTGATCCCTAATTCCTTAAAATTCAATTTTGAGCAACAAACTGAAATTCACAGTCATTTCATAAACTGAATGTTACTACTAAACAAATGCCAAATTTCCAGGGCGTCGCATAGGTAACCGGCGTTCCATTAAATGTCATGAGAGTGAAGTAGCAATAGTCATCGGCGTTTGTAGTAAATATCAATGGCGATGTGTTAGAGGGGAAATTCCGGTGAGCTCGAAGTAAAATGCTCCCAATGAAGCTCTCGCTGAAGAAAAGAAGAAAGCAAAAAAGAAAAATGGAAAATGAGAAAAAAAAATAGCAAAAATAAAAATGGGATGAAGATCAGGACGGGCGTTATGGATTGAGTGGCCGGGCTGGTATAGATGGGTTGAGCAAGAAATAGGCGTGAATTGAATGTAGTCAGACGGGGCCCGAAAGGTTGCTCCAAAATTAGATTTTTATTAGTTTTCAATTGGTTTTTAGTGCTAATACTAGTTTAGAAATAGTTTTAGATTTTCATAGATTAGAATGCATGTAGTTTAAATAGTGCAATAAATATTTTAGGATTAGAATAATTTTTAAGAAATGTGAAGACTTTTGGACAAAAATTGGACTCCACAAATAAACCATCTCATAAAGCTTTACAATAGGATTTTCCATATTCTCATAGGAAAATGCTAAATCGTTGTTTGCTCATTTCTGTTTCAATTTACTTAATTGCACATTTTCAATACATTGATTATTATTTTCTTTTTAGCATATTTAGGATAAATCTTGAAATCATAATAAACAAACATTGCATGGACATTTAGTGGACAAAAACATTAGGACTCATAATTAGTTAAAAAAAAAAAAACTGCCCGAACACTTTAGTGAATAAACAATCAGGCATAGATACCAAAAGTGCGCTAGTTAAATAACTAGTATAATCAAGTCCTTGAACTTAGATAACTCTGGTTGCCTAGGAAATGAGGTATACTGTCATGCCTCATTTGGTTTATAACTGACCTTAACAGGTTAGAGGCATCTCCTTACATAGAATTCTCATAGAGTTGTTAAAGACTATAATCAAAGATCCTAATGTCAGAAACAGATGTTAGAAGCTACCCACAGAGAGGGGTGGGGAGCTCCCCAAAGAAGCAGAAGAAAAAGAAAGAACCAATACGGTTTAACAAGGCTACTTTGTTTAATCTTGATAAGATCGAACTCCTGCACCCAGATAACGAGCACCCATACTAAAACGAGGTTTTAGTTCTTGTGTTGTGTGGTGGTTTCACCTTATTGATGAACAATTCGGATCATCTTTTGAGCAAATACCTTTCGTTTCCTTCGGAAGGATCGTGACACTTGTTAGAGCATCAAATATTTCAATGATTTCTTATTCTACATGGGATAACTTTTGTTGGAGTAACAGCTAATCAAGTGAAACAAGACAACCAGAAGATCCCACCACATGAGGCAAATCTTGTCTCTTTTCGACAAGTTTGATTGGAAAGCTCGCACTGCTTCCTGCTTTGATTGAATTAATGAACATTCTTTGACGAGTAAAAATAAATAGAATACTGTCTAATCCTTAGTCTATTCCATGAATCACTGAAATTTTGCCTTTTTTATAAAACGAGTCATTTGACTTTCCAGTTTTATTAATTGGGTCACATAACTTCAATTTTGCTTTCAATCCAGTTGATCTATCGGTGACCCATCGTACTCACAATCCATGGACGACACGTACTCACCTATAACTGGACAGAAACTTGAATTGCTGTTAAGTGACTTGATGAAAGTTGAATTAAAGTTTAATGACTTGTCGTTTGAAAATTAAGCCAGGTTATTCAATGATCAACTATTATTTCGGTCACATCCTAACTTGCATGCAATTTAATAGAAGATTCTGCTGCTCCACGTGCGTAAAATCAAAATCGTTTTCCGTACTCGTAAATTCATGAAAGTGCTCATAAATTAAAAAAAAATGAATTTATTTTTCTTTGAGATGAATTTTGGCCTACAGCTTCACCTATAAACATATGTAGCTCTTCCATAATCAAGATGACCACAATTACAAACAAACTATATTATTTCAGACATCTAAGTTGCTGTCAGATCAATCATTTGAACAATCAGAGATTCAACTCTCTTGAAAAGTTTTTTATGAGTTATGACTCTCAACTTCACTTCCAAACTAGTGAAATTCTTCTATAATAAACACTATAGTGAATAAACAATTAAGTTTATGGGACTTGTTCATGTCCTAGTAATTGATCAAGGATGAAGAAAACAAAGTACCATACGCTGACACGGGCACTCCCCACAAGTCTAGGAAGTCAGGAACAAAATTATGCTAAGGAAAACACTAGCGATGGACTGTGCACCTAACTCTTCATAAATATTAAACACGAGGTTGAGGACCGTAACATTAGATCCTCATAAAGAGATTTCCGAAATCAAGCTTACTGTCTAACGATTTAACGTTTATTTCGGACTGTTGGCAGAAGTTCCACTTGTGGTTCTTCCTCATTGGTGGCAGTCCTCGAGATCCAGAGTGATAAGTACGTCTTATTTCATTAATTCACACCACATTTCAAGGCCAGGAACCGGAGCCTGTGTAGTCTACCATCCGGTTCCAATAGCAATATTCCTTCACCGTAGCTTTATGATAACGGAGTCACGATCCTATGTACTCTGCCAGGGGTTTTCTTTGCCTACAACAATAGACTACCTCATTCTCCCAGCCGGTACATCCTATTAGCACCGAAAGCAACAATCCTTGCACGATAAGAAGAGCAAGCAATTATAGGGATATCGGACTGACTACTAGTTACGGTGAAAGCAAAGGACGAAATTGTAGTAGAATGGTAGGGTAACCGTGATTTACCTTTCCACCATGTGACGGACAAAAGCTAGGAATATGACAACCCGAACACCCAACAAATAGTAGGCACCCAAATTGATGAAAGCTCCAATCTTTTGCCATCCACATCGTCACAGAGAAATTAAGAGAATAAAAGAAGATAATCCAAGATGCCGCAAGCATATGTTCATAGCCAATTCAAAAGACGATGAGTTCCCTTTTGTTTTAAAAGAATGTAAGGAACACAATCGAGATTCACAATGATAGTTTTTCATTTTTTGTGTCGAGCAATTGTTTTTAATTTAACTATCATAAATATAGCCAACTAACTAATCAGAACAATGATGTCACTCAATTTTCTCGAATTCCCTTAGCATCCTCTGTTAAGCAGAAGTGAACTAGTAGAAGCATAAAGCTCGAGAAGTGTACCGCAACATGACAACGCAAGGAAATTCTAACTTCTTAAATCCGGGCATCCCATGAAACACCTCCTCGGATAAGCTAGTCCAAATTATTTTCCAAGACGGTGAAATCAGGACACATAATGCAAGTAACCATAACAGCATTTGGGACGACATTGTTCTGTATCCGCACGAACGTTGAAAATGTGCAGCAATGTACTAATTGCTAAACTAGTAATCATTTGGAACGACATTGTTCGTTATCCGCACGAACTTGACGTGGCATTGAAGGAGAGCACATGCAGAAACGCTAGGGATCATGAAGTGAGCATATGTCCCTGCCTCCTCAGATACATTGGGATTTTGCTTGAAGAAGAGAAGGATTTGGCTCGCATTGCCCAATAGGGTCGCTAACGGAGTGCTAGCTAATAGGAGAACAATTATCGCACTCTGCATGTGGATAACGAGCATGCAGTACTGCTTAGCTCCATAGGACTGACTGCAAAACGTATCAGCATTCCTATCTGTTCGAATGATGACATAATACATAAGGACTTACTCACAATCATCTATGAAATCATGTTTGAACAATTCATACACATAAAAAAATATGAAATTTTAGAAGTTGTAGATATATACTTGAAGCCCACTTCATGCGATGCTTGAAGCAAACAGATGGACTGAATTGCAATAACATGTGTGCAACTGTGCAAGCTCAGAAAAAGAAAATGGAGGGGACGGGAACCATCAGTCTCTTGTCCCAAACAATCATATTCAGATGGGCATGACAAATTTCCTAATTCATGACGGAACACCAACGCTACATCTAGCTATTAAGAGATGACATGTTTACCATATCATTCTTTGTCAAACTGCAATAGTCACGAAGGAGCAAAGGTTACTAGCAGTGCATTGTTATCCCGTTTCCTAACAGCGTTTGAGGAATAAAAATGGTATTCTCTCACTTGGAAATCATAGCCAGATTCTGTCAAGAGCTTGGATATTGCAAGACTTGGTATGATCCCACTTTCAATGCTAAAATTCTTTGATTTCTTGGCGTGACTCACTGCTCCCAAAAATGCAGTCGGTGAAAGGAATGGCTCATCCACCCTGTTTGATCAAAACAGGATGAAGTATTATAACTACCAAGAAGCTAAAGCTGGTCGCAGAAGCAAAGGCAAGCAGCAATGGAAGCACTCGAGAGAGCCAGCTCTCCCAGATGACCCACAAACATCACTGAGATCACCTGCAAACAATGTATCATTAGCCTCACTGGTACCAAAAGCCCCGGCAATAGCAGTTGCCCTCTCATTTCCAAGAAAATGTCTTCTTTCTTAAATCCATTCCAAGAAACTGCTAAAAGGCTGACTCTGGCGTTTCTGCCAAAAATAGGGCCAAGAAAATGTGGGACTGTGGAAGAGCTGCTTCTTTTGCAAGACCTACTGAAGTAAATAAAGCTTAACCAGTTAGGATTACCTTATTGCACCCCTGAGTCCTAGAGGTATCATGTAAACCAAGGAGCAGGTGTTCTGATGCACATGATTGAGACGACCGGCATCTCAAGTTTTGGTTTGGGAAGAAATCTTGATAATAAGACCATCATTTGAATGACCACATCTCCGAGCTGTTGCAGGCAATGAACCAAACAGAAACATCATAATTGCTTCAAGCTACAGAATCGTGAAGACCCATGTTGATACTGTATATGGAATAGCGACAGAGCCAATTAACAAGAAAATGTAATCCCTTTGAAGTAGTATAATCACATCACCAACATAAACTAGAATTAAATGGTCGACAGCCCATTAATGATTCTGGAGAAGGAATATGACCATCATTTGTCTCGTACTCTGTCCCGCAAGTTTCCGATCTTTTATGGATTTGTTGTGTATGTGTGCCAAAACTGAACTAGTACAAGCACAAAAACTTGAAAATTACCAGAGAATGACAGCAGAAAGAATTGCTTATTTCAGAAATCAGTCCAGACTTGAACACCAGAAACCACCATATGAAATTATGCAGCAATGTGGTGATTCCCAAACTGACCATCATTGGAACAACATTGTTCTACGTCTACAGAAACCTAACGTGGCACTGCAGGAGCGCATTTGCGAAAATGCTAGGGATCATGAACTGAGCGTAGGATCCTGCCTCCGCTGTTATCTGTGGATCTTGCTTGAGGAAGAGAAGGATTTGTCCTGCATTGGCTCAAATGAGAGCGAGTGGAATGCTAGCTAATGGGAGAACAATCATGGCCATCTGCTTCTGGATACAAGCATGTGACTGATCGCAAAATGTACCGAATGCACTTGCCATTGTTATCTGTTACGGACCAAGCATCTATAAGATGGCGTTTGTAGCAATTCATAGATGTCGAAAAATGAAATTCAAGAAGTTCGTCACTATAACCTAGGAACCCAAATGAGGCCTTGTTTAGAGCATCAGGACTGTTTTGCCATCGCTCAACCTATATCGAGTGGAAGAATCTGAACATTCATTTTCAGAGCGGTGCCACCGAACAATCTCTTTTAAGTGCAGTCAACAAATGTCCTAATATGTGACAAACACCGACATTAAGTTTCCAATCTTGGCATTCTTACACCTAGCTAGAGGGGTGAAAATCACCCATTTAGCACACTAAGCTTATCGAGAGATAAAATGTCCAGTAGATCAATCTTTGTCAAAGTGCAATAGTCTGAAAAGGAGCTACGGTTAATAAACAAGCAAGCTATTCATTGTACTCTGAAAGCAGGAGTGCAAGCAGTCTTAATTGATCCAACAATCACTAGACTCTATTTATTCAACAGGAAAAAGAACTCCTACGTTCATGTCAATATTAGAAGTCCTCTATACATCTTGCAAGATAAATAACAGCCTGGAAGGAGACTTTTATGGAAGTGACATAGAATGATGCTACTTTTTGATTCTTAAAAGATCTTTCGTCTCTTAATTGGTCTATCTGAAGATTAGAACAGGAAGAATTGTTGCGTCTTACCAACATTCTAAAGCTAGTCACAGAAGCGACGGACGTGGCCATGGAAGCACCGGAAAGTGGCAGCAGCAAACATCATGAAGATCACCTACAAACAATATATCATCAGGTTTACCATTGCTCATGGCCTGGCCAATGATAGTTGCTGCTTCATTTTCGGGAAAATCTATTCTTTCTTGAATCCATTCCCCGATGCGGACGCCTTCTTCTCATGGGAAACTGCTAACAGGGGTCACTCCAAATGCGAGGGAAGGTGAGATGAAAAAATCTCCTCAAAGTGTATATTCTGTGATGGCAAATTAACTTGGTAATAGACATATAACAACATTGAGGAAGGTGGTGACGAGGATGAACATTGTCCTTTCGAAGCCGACAGCGATAGTCAAGAGGAGCTTTTCGTCGGAAGAGGTGAACCTTCTCGAAAATGCAAGGGTTGTAAAGAACGATATCGCTGATGCCAGAGGCCTGTTAGAAGAAGTAGATTCCAACAACGTAGATGAGGATGTGGCAGATGGATAGGGTCACGTGGATGATGAAATCCCGCCACACGCCGTTCCCGATGATTCGCTCAGTGATATTAACAAGTCGATGTTGTCAACATCACCAAGCAAGCAACTGTGGAGAGCATGTGGCGGGATCTCCTCTCCACCCGACCTCATCTGTGTACCACATGCTCATCTGCGCAGTAGGGATCCACTTATACTAAAAAGCCTCCGACATCAACGTCATCGTATTCTACAGCCCTCGCATTTTCAAGACGGCCTGCGTCTCCTCCTCCAACAAGAAGCTCCTATGGAGCATTGCAGTCGACCTTGTAGAGACGACGTTCATCATAGTCGCACTCTTCCTCCATGATGGAGTTGGGAGGCAGTTGTTGCTATGAGAATAAGCATTGGCAACATGATCTTCTCACTTGCCTCTCTCAGAATGTGTCTCACCATCATCGGCCACTGTAGCCACACGAAACTCATGTGAGCGGTGGCCATGTGCATGGCCTCAGTGTTGTCCTACATGACCTTCTTCTCCGTTGAGATGGGGCTGATCATGTAGGTGTATAGAGATCAGAGATCTTTCCATTGAAGGTGCGTGCAGGGGTGTGCAATTGGTGTCGCCTTGGATAGGGTGATGAGTGGAGTGTCATCAATGACTCTTTATTTTTTTGTTGCATAAGGTGTTCTTCTTTATGATAGTGCTAGAAACGCGGGGGCAGATGCTACAGAAGATGTGGCAATTTTTCAGTAAGTACATCAATTGGAGGCCACAGCGAGCGGCAACTGGGGAACTAATTATAAAGTAAGCTATATTTGGTAAAAATGGATGCTTTTGTTAGAGCATTTAGAGTAATTAAACACGAATGAACTGAGTGATGTTTGCTAATGTGAATGGGGACAAAAAAAGATTTGACTATGATGAATTTTCAAAGGAAAAACGGTCAACAAAAATTTCTCAGGAAAGTCAATTCCTTTGTGAATAAGAAGTCTTTAACAAAGTGGTTGGGACTTTTTTATTTCATCCATTTGAGCCCGACCCGCTATTTAGTTCAGCCACACTCACTTTTCATTAGCCTCACTGAAATTTCCTAGTGTCGCGCATTGCTGTGCTTGCGCCAAACACATAGCATACAATTTCTGAAAGGACTTTTAGCCGGGGATCAAGGAGAGTTTTCCATCTAGAATTTTGATATATTCATGGTAGAGATTGCGTTGGTTTGCCACTGATTGATAAGGTGGGAAGGACTCTTGGGAAGAAAATCATTCACTTAGGAAGAGACGAACTGAGGAGTTTGTGAAGATGACCCATTATCAAGATTCAAGGCATGGATAGAGTGTTCGAATTTTCGAGTCTATTATGAGGATTTAGATGGGGAGGATTAAATTTTGTGTGGTTTGCATGGAGTATTTTTTGACAAGTCTTAGGGCATTCTACTTGAATTCTTGTATTCGATTAACAAAACTCCCTTCAAAGAGGCACTATTGCATCTATAGCAGCTTGGCATTTGACACACCGAAATCATCTTTGCATACTCAAGTTGGATGTTTATCCCAACAGAGATGTTTAGGCATGCTATTGTCAAGTTTTGGCGCAAAAGCCAAATCTCCAAAGTGATTTCGAGCCTTTCATTATTGGAAGATGCCAACATTGACGTACACCCAACCCTTGATGGTTCAGCCCTTATGATCAACTCCTCTACACCATCGAAGTTTCACCTGCCTCCTCTCGGGGCTTCCTCACCTCCTTCATGAGGTGTTCTCTCTCTCTCTCTTTTTTTCTTCTCCTAATTTTGTAGTATCTTTTTTATTATTCTTTTTATCTCGTCAATTTTTATATTTCATGTTGAACATGCATTCTTCTTGTTATATTGGTGATCGCTTCTTTATGCATCTCATGACCCTTCAGAAGCGGTCCACTGTCCTGAGAGATAAGTTTAGATGTAATGTTGAGTTGAGGACCAACGGTCCTCAATCAGTGGGAATTCTCTCAAAACCTTAACTTGCGAGACATTTATACTTCATAATCCTATGCAAATTCTATTGCAATTAGCCAAAAATCAAGTGGGATATGGGAGAAGAACTCACTACGAAACCAGATTTACTACCTAGATTGATTGTTTACTACCTCATGCAGTGTTTGTCCAATTATGAGTCCTAACCTTTCGAATGACAACGAACATGAATCAGAACACCAAAAATGATATTAAAGCAATCACAAACAAGCCCATCAAGAACAGTACTGAAGAGCGTATAAAAGGTAAAATACGATAAAGTAACTCGATGCAATATCAGGCAAAGAACATTATAATGCCTCATTCTTAAGTACAAGGAGAGCAACCCTGTGAGCTAAAATCGAATAGAATCCTAAGTTTAATTCCAATTCTAAGCTCTAATAATGATTCTATTGCTAATGAACTCTACAAAAGAGGAAAAACAGGTATATAAACTACTCCTTAAATGCACATCCCAATGTTAATGGAATGGGATTTTTATCTTTCAGTTTTATATATTTGTCTACGTTTTTACATTTTCTCTTTTTGTTTATTCATCTGGAAAAAGACCAAGTTTGGATTTATTTAACAAACCCAAAGAAAATGTCTCCCTAAACAAATGAGCCTGAGCTAAAATTAAAAATTCAATTACGACTTCAACGTAAGATATATACATATACATATATACACATATTTTATTATTTTTATTCCCTTTGTTTTATTTTTCCCCTTTTTAAGTCTTATTTTACACCCAAACACATGTTGCACATCCTACAGAAGCATGATCAATTCTTTGCTTTGTCCATCGTTCACCTAGCTCTGTTCATCGTTGTTCCAGTTTCAAAGACTAAATATCATGATAAGTCTTTATCAAACAGGGAAATCCTTAAAACCATAATCCATATTCTAATCATCACATATGTAATCAAACATGCTCAAATCACAAAAAGGATGTCATGGCAGACAATCATCATATAATCAGTAGTTAAGATCTCCCATCTTTTTTTCTCAAAGAACATAGTAGAGAGGTACTTAGCTGAGACAGAAAAAGGACAATGCTATTGACTGAAACAGAAAAAGGACAGTCAGAGAATGAGAGAGAACTTAGCTTCAATCTTGTTGCCGTAAGCGGATGATGAAGTGCTCAGACTGATGAATCTGAGTTCAATTGAGTTTCAGTCACGGTTGTTCGATGAAGATCAAGCTCCTATTTATGAGTGTTTCCCGCGATTCGCAACTGTCAAGATACACCTCCAAATAATCCCTACTTATTTAGAGCTCACCTTGATGTTGAAAGTTTCAAATGATAACAAGTAATTAAAAGTGGTTTGGTTTAAATTATATTTGAGGTTTTGTCCAGATATATAAGTTATTGACATGGAGTACAAATTGAACCAAAATGAACCATGAACGCCCCTAAAGAATCTCCTAGCAACTCAAATAGACATAACATGGAAAGTTCTGTCCAAGTGTACTTCCAGATGACCGCCGACGAGATGATGCAGATCTGAAGATGTTGCCATTCTAGTGCTTGTACCGCGGCTCACTTTAATGTTTCTATCAAATTCCCCATATTCAACTTCATAATATTTCTTCCGTGCTGGAGACTCACTAATTTCAGTTGAAACTGAGAATCGATTGGATACTCATGATGAGCTGACGCCTTATTGATGGTCAGGTTCCTGAAAATGTAGGGTCTTTGCGTTAGCGCAAAATCCAACTTCGAAAGAAACAAAGGCAAGAAAAGTCAGGATACATGCTGGTGTTGGCAGTTGAGATCTTTAGGCAAAAGGCCTGACGTGTGTTGACAGTCGCAAAACTCAACTTCATACGCATAGAATGTGAAGGGAACAAGAGAGAAATATGTACCCCGGGCTGCAGACTCTTGGAAGAGGATGGATATACCCGAAGAACCGCACGAGCAAATGAGTAACCTTGCTTGATGTGCTCGACGGCTCAAAGAGGATGGCCGGCGGCAATGATGGCTGGACTTTCACGAACTGTTTATGACTGCGAAGGAAAAGGTCAAGTGCCGATGTAAGTCAATTCCGCAAGGGATAATAGGATCAACTGGGGAAGAGATGACCATACTGTTAAGATTTCCTAGGGGGTGCTGCTAAGATAATGGTGGTGAAATTCTATCTTCTCGCAACAACTTACCAGAAGTTCCCGAGTCCCACTCCTCATTAAAAAAAAAAAAATCTCCTTTTGTGTAATTTTCATATGTGAAAACCACGATAGGATCAATCTTGGTTTCTTTCGAATTCAAATCAAACTCGCTGTAGAGAACCACCTGGACTCTTGAGCAAACATTCCCCTTAAGATTTGCCCATTTGTTCTCACTTCACCGGCATTTACGGCCACAAGTGTCATTGCTTCATCTTTTGACTATCTATAGGAGGTGATCCTACATGCACTACTCCCTGGTAACTTCATGAAGAGGTCATGAATTTGGCATGTGAGATGCATGACCCCAATGAGATGCGAATGGGAACAATGCAAATGGTATTTTTGTCTAGAGGTCGTGGTCGATCTCTAATTTTCTTCTGCACTAAATAACTAAATAAACTAGCCAGAACTTAGGTATCAACACATGTTACCAATGATCATTAGCTTCTCTATTGTATGGTCCTTAAAACATCTATAGTCCATTGAGTTCGGATTTAAAAAAAAAATTAATTAGAGGAAAACATCTCAAAAATATTCTTGAATGATGTAGTTAGTTTCTAATAAATCTGTCTTCATCATTTATTACTTTATTTGAATGAACCAAATTTAATTTTACTACAAATTATGGATCCTCTCGAGCCTATCTTACTGCATTATATCCAAATTCATGCCCGTATAATTTGTCGACGAGTAATGACAAGCTACCTCAGAGTTTGGTATTTCAAGAAGCCTTTATGCACAAGAAGCAGTGTGACATAGCCCCATTTAGATATGGTCTCTAGTCGACATAAAAAGATTAAATTAATTAAGCAGAGCCAATTTCCTGGTACAAAAAAGAAAAAACCCAGAATTAGACCAAGCTTGAATTCCACACGATCTGGGAATGTATGGTTTCAGTAGCATGTGAGATTTTACTATTTTGGATGTTTGGGATTTTTGGATCATGGGCAAAGAAGTAGAAACCATCATCTGGATCACAACGGCGTCATTGATGACTAAACCAGCCTCGTGTTATACAATCAATTAAACTCTTGTTTCGGGTTTTTGGCAGAAGCAACCGGTGTTTAGGCTGAGACAAACACAAGAATATTAGGATGAATTACCTTGCAAAAAATTTGAAAATTGGTGCCAAAGTGTTGAGCCTTTAACTTGTATGCTTCCTGTCAAATATGGTTTTGTGAAGTGCACATGTATCTGATTGAGGTAACCGAAGTTTCAAGTTTCCAATCAGGAAGAAGTCCCAACAATAGGACCTTCATCTCAAACGACCAACTCTCGAAGTTGTTGCAGGTAATGAAACAACCAGAAACATCATTTTCAATCGGTTCGACTCATAGAGAAAATAAGAGAACAAAAGAATATGATCCATGATGCAGAAAGCGTGTGTTTATAGCCAATTCATAAGACAATGAATTCCCTTCTGTTTTTAAAAAAATGTAAGGAACATAATCTAGATTAACAATGACACTTAATTATTTGTTGTGTCAAGCAATTGTTTTTATTTAACTATAAAAAATATAGCTCGCTGATGAATCAGAAGAATGATATCACTAAAATTAATTTTCTTGAATTTCCTTGGCGTTCTTTGTTAAGCAAAAGTGAACTGTGAGAAGCATAAAGCTTGAGATGTACTGGAGCATGTCAACAGAAAGGACTTGGGGGATGGGAACTATCCATCTCATGTCCGAAACAATCATATTGAATTGCGCATGACAAATTTCCTAATTTATGACGAATACCAACGCTAAATCAAGCTATTAAGAGATGACATGTTTAGCATATCAATCTTCGTCAAACTGCATGAATCTTGAACGAGCTAAGCTTACTAGCAATACATTGTTATCCCGTTTCCTAACAGCTTTTGGGGATTAAAAATGGTATACTGTAAGACTTGTTATGATCCTACTTTCAATGCTAAAATTCTTTGATTTCTTGGCGTGACTTACAGCTGCAAGAAATGCGATCAGTGAAAGGATGGCCTATCCACCTGGTTTAAGAAAACAGGATGAAGTATGATGACTACCAACAAGCTAAAGTTGGTCACAGAAGCGAAAGAAGTGGCAATGGAAGCACTCGAGAGAGCCAGCTCGACCAGATGACCAACAAACATCACTCAGATCACCAGCAAACAACGTATCATTAGGTTCACTAAGACCAAAGGCCCAGGCAATAGCAGTTGCACCCTCATTTCCAAGAAAATGTCTTCTTTCTTACAACCGTTCCATGATTCACACACCTTTTCCTGAGAAACTGCTAAAAGGCTGACTCTGCTGCTTCTGTTCTGCTTCATCCACTAGTTTTCTTACACTTTTGGCAGAATCAGCAGAGTCAAGAGACAATTGCTTAAAAGATTTTCTTAGCAGAAAACGAAGAGCAAGTCGATGATTTTTATAAGGTGAACGAATGCATTTGTCTGTGGTGGCTAGTTATCCAATTCCCACATGTTGTGTCAAGTAGTGGTGTCGGCGACCTACCCTCAAGGGGACAACCACAGAATTAAAGTATTCCAGGTGTGAGGGAAAAATGAAAACTACAGTAGCAGAGAAATCATCATAAAAGGGTTGAAATCCAGCCCAAGACATATCCAGAAAACTTTCTCACCTCTTGTGCACGCATCTTGAAACAATGAGGAAGAGAGCAACCCCAAAAAAGATCAATGAAGACAAATTTGGAACATTGGCAATTCTTCACAGATTGTACACTACAAGATCAATATCAATTGCTATGCTCAATTACTTGCACACGACCACACACACGAAGGTATCGTGCTTCCATAAGCAACTATTCCAACCATCACAGAAAAACACAGAGTACATAACATAATAAAATTCCTTCCTTTTCACTTTTTTAAAGGACTTATTGGATACATGAACTCGTCTTTTCCTACGCACACTTATCCTTACAACTCCTCATTCATTCCTACATCACACGCATAGCCATTATATTCTCCTTCAAGCACACAAACAAAATTTGCTAAACTTCTAACTAATTTTTGCTCTCTTGGTGATTGCTCAATGAACACTAACAACAAACACACATTGACATCATGGCAACAACAACTTCTCTTCCGGTGCACTCACTTTAATTCGGAGAACGACATGAAAACATTTTTACATCTACTTAAGACCTCTTTTGAACTCCATTCCTATAAAAAAAAAAAACGAGTCTTAATACCAAGAATATGCTTCAATGACTTATTCAAATATGCAACACTACTCATGACAGAGATTTACATACTTGGAACATCAATTGACATGCATCAATACACAGAAGAAAGGTTAACAAACCAAAGTCTAAGACGAAATAAATACGTGTGGTAAAATGAAAATGAAGCAAGCATGGTATATGCACGTCTCAGCCCTAGCCTAAACCACAGGAATCAGAAATGGAAAAAGAGAATCGAACGGACATATTATGATGTGAACAAATGGTAGACAACAAGATATTCAGATTCAGGAAGAAGCCTCTCAAATGTGTATACGATTTCATTCAGGCATTTTCAATTTTGAGAAGCAAGAGTGCAACATCTTAGCATCAGTATAAGCTCATACTGAGACTATCACAACAACAATGAAATGTGTTTATATCACTAATAGATCCTGATTCAGCAACAATTTTCACAGAAATCTCAATTGCTCCCCTTTACCTCTGTTGTATATGAAGTACTTCAGAAACAGAGCATGAACTCCTACCTCTCAAATGTTTGGGAAGAAAGAAAAACACAGAGAAGGTACCAATCCAGCGAGTAGTTAATTGCGTTGCGGTAAAAGGGACTACTTCAGTTGTTTTGTGTCTTGATTCCTAGCATCGATCCTCAATGAGCTTCAGGCATTTACCGGACTTTCTTTACCCGGCGAAGCCTATGGTTAAGGATTCACTGTGTTAGCTGAAATGAGTGCTTGCGTAATAGCAGTCAGTGAGGGGAAATGATAAGAACATCATCAATAATACTCCATTCACCACTCAATTAACAGCGATGCTGATTACGCAGCCCTGCGCACTCAGCCTCTGTGGTAAGATCTCTGAGTTGTACATCCATGTTAAAGGCCTCATTGGAGAAGAAGGCTATGTAGGAAAACACTGAGGTGAGTCAGAAGGTTATCCCGCCAACACTCTTTATTAACAAAGGACATCGGGTGACGTCATTGAGGAAGGTGAGGACGAGCATGAGCATTGTCCTTCAAAGCAGACTGCCATGGTTGCTCTGAGCTTTTTTGTAGAAGAAGGTGATGTCAGCCTTCTAAAAGATGCAATGGTTATGAAAGACGACGGCATCAATGCCAAAGGCCTGTTAGAAGAAGTGGATTCTAACAACATAGATGAGGATGTGGCAGACAGATGGGGTCACGCGGAGGATGAAATCCCGCCACATGCCGTCTCCGATGCTCTGCTCGGTGATATTGACAAGTGCAATGACCACGTTGTCAAGTTCACCAAGTAGGGAACCGAGGAGGGCTTATGGCGGGATCTCCACCCGACCTCGTCCATCTGCCACATGCTAATTTGTGTCGTTGGGATCCACGTATACTAAAAAGCCTCCGGCATTGACACAATCGTCTTCTATAATCCTCTTTCCTCGCGTTTTCAAGAAGGCCTACGTCACCTCCTCCAGCAAAAAGTTCATCATGATCATTACAATCGGCTTTATAAAGACAATGTGCATCGTCATCGAAATCTTCCTCCTTGACCAAGTTCGGAGGCAACTTTTGCTACGAATCTCTTCATCCTCGTGACCATTGCAGTGATTTCTTTTGTGGACATTCTAGTGTGTATGCGGTATAATCTCGTCCCCTCTCTAGGTGATTGAGTCATGAGAGAGAGAGTGAAAAAGTTTAGTTAATCGCATCTCCTCCTTCGCGGGAATGCAGGCCTCGGTGATCTATCTTTTTCTTCTTGGGCGCGCATGAGTTTGTTTCCACAAATTTTAGAACTAGAGAGAAATCCAGAGAGAGGCCGAGCTTGGGACTCTTCATCGGAATGAGGTTTTTTTTGCTGGGTTGAGGCCAATATCAAAAATGGCATGGGCAGTATAATTTGTAAGAGTGAGCATGGTTTCAAGATAGAAACCGAAACCTAGAATTGGAGTGGTGGTAACATGTCCAATTTTAGGTTCCAAAATATGCGGGGCAGGTTTCAAGTTCTAAAAATTGGAGAACCTGTTCCGATGGGTAAATTCCAAATTTCAAGTTTTAGATAGGTGCTGGAATCTAAAACCGATAACAAATTTTTGCGTTTTTCTTGATATATGTTTTTAAACGATCTTGCAGTGATGAGTGTGTAGTCCGGAATCACTAATCTCATCCATTTTTAACAATATTTTTTACGAACTTACTTTGTTAATGTTTCACATTTATTCGTGTGTGTAAATATAAGTTGCGGTCCGTGGATTGTACCAGTGAGTAGTGATCATTAAAGTTGATGATTCATTGTAATAGTTAAATTAAAAATACAGGTGGAACTTCAGAAGATCCTAGAATAGACCTCAAAACCCGTGACAAAGTAGGTTTCTGATTTTAAGGTATGTAGGATAAGTTAAAGATTCCAAAAAATAAGAAATCTATTCTGACGAGTAAGTTTCGAAACCACGAAACCTAGAACTGATGACTCATAATAATTTGATTGATTGGTTCTTCTAATGGGCTGCGAATCAGATTCTTTTATTGATTTCCCATTAAAAGTCTAGTTTGAGCATGGATTGATATTTAAAGTTCGAGGGCAGGTAGTTGATTTGGGCACACGAGATGGGCTGCTGTAATGGGTCCAAGTTGGCTTTTTATTTGTTTTTTCTTTCTCTTACTTTCCATATCAAAATCAGCACCTAATTGTTGACTAAAATTCGGATGTCAACAATATCATCATATATATAAAGGTCCGGTAGTTGATTCCTAAGCTATGTGCATTTTAATCTAGGAATATCCAAAACTAATGCTAAACTAGTATTAGCACTAAAAATCTAATAAAATTGACTAAAAATCCAATTTCTAAGCTTTTTCCTTTTTTAAAAATTTTCAGAGTTTTTATTTCTAATATTTTCTATTTTTAATTTTTTTAGGACCTGTATAAGTCCTTAAACCGCTTCTTATGAGGGCTCATCCGGACCTCCGGATCCCTCGGACGTAAAGTAATTAAAGGGTATTTCCCGCAATTAGAGAAGAAAAAGATATGATTAGCAATTTGGAGGTGGGGGTGAAGAAGGTAGATTCCATATCAACTTTGGTTGACTACCTCCGGACAGGGTCCTATAGTAGCATTTTACACCTGGGGTGAGTCATCAAAACTTAAGCTCCTGTGTTGCTAGCCTGTGCTTATGCATAGTGCTAGTAACTAGCTCGCAGCGTACCCCTAGTTACTAGCATCTTGTATTTTCAAAGTTTTTTTATTTTTTATTTCTGAAATATAGGGATTCAAATCGAGTCGGAGCATCCAGTTCGAATTTGTGGGTCCGACCCAGACCTAAGAGTCCGTGTTGGGTCTCAAATTCAGACCGAGCCTGTTTTAAATATATCCAATTTTTAATCCATTTCACTCAGCACACAAATTCCTAAGCCCAACTTGTTCTCTTAGCCCGACCTAGCCTTATTATATCCAGCCCATATCTCCATTTTTTTTTATATTTCTTTTATATTTTACTATTACTTTTTCTTTAATATTTGCCATTATTTATTTCTTTTTCTGTTTTCTATTCTTTTCTTTTTTTCCGGAACCTCTTCACCGATGAGCTTGCCAAAGCAACTTTTCCACCGGCCATCCAACGCCGGCAGTCAACCTTACTCCCACAATGCCGGCCATCTATTCCGGCCATTACCTACCGGTGGTAATATCCGATTACCTGAATTCATTCATTAATAACCTAATCCAGCCATCACAGTGCAATTACAAGGCAATAGACGGGGAAAATTATGCTAACCGGAACCTCATTTCGAATTATGTTGGATATCCACACTCATCTGATCTGTCTCCGGTCATTCTTAGCCGAAAATAGTGCAGAGACATACAAGAACACGAAACAAGAAAACAACAAAGAAAGATGCTCAGATTCGAGAATTAAAAAAAAATGAAATTGAAGAGGATTCCTGTGCTAGAGAACAAATGAGACAAGTGACTCACACTAACGCATTTCAGAAATGATGAAAACATGGACAATTCTCGGTTACACAATTGAGGCACTTTGTCAAACACTTTACCTGCATAGAAAATTCTAAGTTTGTTCGAAAAAACGAAGGTACGTTTTCGTCCAACATCAAAAGAAATCCGTATTAAGGTTACAATACCTCACAAATAATTCAGTGCAACCTTATTTTGACGTGATTAATCCGCGGGGTCATCAATTGACCTCGGTCGTCAAAACTCCACCAAAACAGAGCAAGAAAAGAAAAAAGAAAAGAAAAAGGCAATACAGATCACCTGGTCAATAGATGAAAACGGAGCTCTACGGTTGGAGACGTCGAAGAGGAATTGGACCAGCATCGTATGCTTCGTAATCTCGGTCACGATAAGTTGTTTACTTGCTCAATTCTGATGAAAAGTCGAGGATCGAGTGAGCGAAAAATAGGACAGAACGAAAGGAGGTTTGGTGAGGCTCCTGGACGTCGCACGGTGTCGATCAGTGGCGGCTATTACGACTGTAGAGCAATGAAAAGAACGAAAATCATCAAGAGGGAATTCTTCTCTTCAGTTTTGTCAGAGGAGAGAGAGAACCATCAAGAAGGAATTTTTCTCCTCTCTTTTTGAGCCCAACTTATCGCATACATTTATGGGAGACGGTTAGTAGAGAGAGAAAGAGAGTGGAGTGATGGCCGCCGTTGGAAGCTCTGAAGAAACCATGGGGCCGAAGGATTCGAGCGAAATTTGAAAACAAGATTGGTTTCTTTTCAATCCAAACCCAACTCACTCTTGGCAATCTACAGGAGGTGATCCTCTGTGCGATCCGTGGCAACATCACAGAGAGGCAATATGATTATCACGTGCAATGCACGAGATTCGCTTGTAGTTATGCAAACGGTATTTTGTTTATGGGTCGGTTCAATCCCTAATTTTTTTTCTACTATAAATGACTAAATGAGCTAGCCAAAACCAGGTGTCAAAACATTTGACCAATGATCATTAATTTATGAAGACATTACACAACGGAAACGGCATAAAACACAAATCAGCGGGAATGAAGCGTTGGCTAGAGGCCCAAGCGGACAACATCATGTGATATTGATGCCTACGTAACGTCATGACCTCTTTTCTGATTGGTGCTGCTTATGGGATTATTCAGATGAATTAAATCTGTCTATGCTAGTTAACATGCATTTAAAACATGAACTACAAACCAAAACATGAAATTACATAAGAACTTTAGCTTTACCTTGAGTTGGGGGTTTTGGAGACGCCAAGAGGCAGAACAATATAAGCTTTGTGGCTTTATACTTGAAAACTGAACACAAGTGTCAGCGAAGGGAAGGGGTGTGGCTAAGAGCAATGACAGTGGGGACTTAGCAAACATAGCGACGGTGAGACCGCGGCGGGGAGGTACTGCAGGAATCTCGTTGTGGCGGGGCTCGCTAAACATAGAGCAACAGCGATAATGGTGACAAGCCCAGTGATCATCCCATCCCAATCCTACTCGTAAAGCAGATGAGCAGCGATGACAGCAAAGAGAAGCAATTCTGACGAACCTGAGGAAATTGGCGAACCTATCGCAAGTTGATCACAAACAATTGAAACGCCGGGCTTGCAGACCCTTCACTAAGATGTTTGTCGAAATCTCGAATTGACGAGGAAGGATGTGCGTTCTGCCATCTCGTAGAAGTGGCGCGGTCAAGACCCTAGCCTTGTGCACTTCTCCTAAACCTGTGAAATCTCAAACTCATCTCGCCAAATGTCTTCCTTTTGTTCTCACCCCTCCAAGATTTACGGCCACTAGTGTTATCGCTTCATCTTTTGAATTCATGAGCATGCGATGGCCGGCTATCTGTAGTCCGTGGTTACGTCATGGAGAGGTCATGTGGGATGCAAGACGGTGTCGGATTTGATCCCTAGTTTTTATATAAAATCAATGATTAAATAACTAGACACAATTTAGGCCTCCTTGGAGAAACCAGTTCAAGTTCTTTTCCAAGATGGTGAAATCCTGACATATAAAGCAGCGCCTTGATTTCTGAGTCCGGACTTGAACACCACCAACATATAAAAACATGCACCAATGTACTGATTGCTGAACTGATCGTCATTAGGAAAACATTGTTCTCTATCTAGAGGAACTTGATGTGACATTGAACGAGAGCAAATGCAAAAACGATAGGGATCATGATGCCAGCATATGACCCTGCCTCTGCAGATATACCGGGAATTGCTTGAAGAAGAGAAAGATTTTGCCCAAATTGGCCGATAGGGTCGCTAACGGAATGCTAGCTAATAGGAGAACAACTCTGCATGTGGATAACAAGCATGTTGAACTGCTTAGTGCCATAGGACTGACCGCAAAATGCATCCCAGGCACTTGCCATTCCTATCTATTAGAATTGTGAAATAATACATGAGGACATATTCACAATCATCTACGAAATCATGTTTGCAACAATTCATACACATCCAAAAATGAAATTTCAGAAGTTCGTAAATATATCCTCGGAACCCACTTCATGCAGTGCTTGAAGCAATCAGACTGAATTGCCATAGTTAACATGTGTCCAACTATGCAGGCTTTAGAAAAAGAAAATGGTGGGGAGGGGAACCTTCTGTACAATCAGATTGAGATGCGCATGACAAATTTCCTAATTCATGACGGAACACTAACTCTACATCTAGCTATTAAGACATGACATGTTTATCATGTCATTATTTGTCAAACTGCAAGAAGCCTTGAAGGAGCTAAGGTTACTAGCAATACATTGTTATCCCAATTCCTAACAGCTGTTGGGGGAAAAATGGCAATCTCTCACTTGGAAATCATAGCTAGATTATGTCAAGAGCTTGGATACTGTAGGACTTGGTATGATCCTACTTTCAATGCTAAAATTATTTGATTTCTTGTCGTGACTTACTGCTCCCAGCAATGCAGTCAGAGAAAGGAATGGCTCATCCACCCAGTTAAATCAAAACAGGATGAAGTAGTATAACTACCAAGAAGCTAAAGCTGGTCGCAGAAGCAAAAGAAGTGGCAATGGAAGTACCCGAGAGAGCCAGCTCTCCCAGATGACCCACAAACATCACTGAGATCACCTGCAAACAATGTATCATTAGCTTCACTAGTACCAAAAGCCCCGACAATAGCAGTTGCCACCTCATTTCCAAGAAAATGTCTTCTTCCTTAAATCTGTTCCATGATTCAGACGCCTTTTCCTGAGAAACTGCTAAAAAGGCCGACTCTACCGTTTCCGCCAAAAATAGGGCCAAGAAAATGTGGGACTGTGGACTAGCTGCTTCTTTTGCAAGACCTACTGAAGTAAATAAAGCTTAACCAGTTAGGATTACCTTATTGCACCACTAAGTCCTAGAGGTATCATGTAAACCAAGGAGCAGTTGTTCTTGTTGGAAATTGTGATCCATTTTCTCTAAACTAAATCTAGAAACTACTAGTTAAATCTTGAACGTGAAAAGGCAAAGTGTGAAGCAAACACCAAGTTGAAGAGTCCAAGTGGAGCTTGAAAACTCTCATCTGAAGACAAGCAAAGAGAAGTCCAGAAGAGTCTTAGAAAAATCTTAATACTTGGCGGCATAGAAATGTGTAGAGAGGACTAGAGTTTGTATTAAAAATATTCTCTAATTGCAAATAAAATCTGCCTATGTCGGTGGAATAGCTCTAGAAATAGAGCTTGTACTTATTCATGTAATGTGTGTGTGGGGAGTTGAGAATAAACTCCACATCCTTGTACTCCTCCACCAACACCACCAACTCCTCCATTAACTATATTTGTACAACCATCTTCATAAACTAGTGAAACTGTCCTTTATCCCATAAACCTTGCCTATATTCCTCAAAGTATCCGACCCTTGTTCGTTCCTCTACATCAACTAGACTATACACATATACCCTTGCACACATCAAAACACAATGAGGACCGGCATCTCAAGTTTTGGTTTGGGAAGAAATCCTGATAATAAGATCATCATTTGAATGACCACATCTCCAAGCTGTTGTAGGCAATGGACCAAACTGAAACATCATATTTGCTTCAAGCTACAGAATCATGAAGACCCATGTTGATACTATACAAGGAACAGCGTCAGAGCCAATAAATAAGAAAATGTAATCCCTTTGAAGTCGTAAAATCACATCACCAACATAAAATAGAATTAAATGGTTGACAGCCGATTAATGATTCCGAAGAGGGAATATGACCATCATTTGTCTCGTACACTGTCCCGCAAGTTTTTGATCTTTTATGGATTTTTGTGTGTGCGCCCAAACTGAACTAGGAGAAGCATAAAAGCTTGAGAATTACCAGAGAATGACAGCAGAAGGAATTGCCAGTAACAACACGTTTATCCAGTATGAGATAGCATTTTTCAAAGCAGCACCTTCATTTCCTAGTCCAGACTTGAACACCAGAAACCAGCATATGAAAATATGCAGCAATCTGGTGATTCCTGATCTGACCATCACTGAAACGACATTGTTATGCGTCTGCAGAACCTAATGTGGCTCTGCAGGAGCACATTTGCAAAAATGCTAGGGATCATGAACTGAGCGTAGGATCCTGCCTCCGCCATTATCTGAGGATCTTGCTAGAAGAAGAGAAGGATTTGTCTTGTGTTGTCTCAAATGCTAGTGAGTGGAATGCTAGCTCATGGAAGAACGATCATGGCGGTATGCTTGTGGATACCAAGCATGTGGTATTGCTTAGCTCCATAAGACTGATCACAAAATGTATCGAATGCAGTTGCCATTGTTATCTATTATGGACCAGGCATCTATAAGATGGTCTTTGTAGCAATTCATAGATGTCCAAAAATCAAAATTCTAGAAGTTGGTCACTATAACCTAGGAATCCAAATGAGGCTTGCTTAGAGCATTAGGACTATTTTGCCACAGTTCACTCAACCTATATCCAGTGGAAGAATCTGAACATTCGTTTTCAGACTGGTGCCACCGAACAGTCTCTTTGCATTCCTGAACCTAGCTAGAGGGGTGAAAATCCCATTTAGCACACTAAGCTTATCGACAGATAAATTGTCCAGTAGATCAATCTTTGTCAAAGTGCAATAGTCTGAAAAAGAGCTGCGGTTAATAAACAAGCAATCTATTCATTGTACTTGGAAAGCAGGAGCGCAAGCAGTCTTAATTGATCCAACAATCGCTAGACTCTGTTTATTCAACAGGAAAAAGAACTCCTACGTTCATATCAACATTAGAAGTGCCCCTATACATCTTCCAAGATAAATAACAGCCTGGAAGGAGACTTTTATGGGAGTGACATAGAATGATGCTACTTTTTGATTCTTAAAAGATCTTTCGTCTCTTAATTGGTCCATCTGAAGATTAGAACAGGAAGAATTGTTGCGTCCTACCAACATGCTAAAGCTAGTCACAGAAGCGACGGATGTGGCCATGGAAGCACCGGAAAGTGGCAGCAACAACGAAGATCACCTGCAAAAAATATATCATCAGGTTCACCATTGCTCATGGCCTGGCCAATGACAGTTGCCGCTTCATTTTCGGGAAAATCTAGTCTTTCTTGAATCCATTCCCCGATGTTGACGCCTTCTTCTCATGGGAAACTGCTAACAGGGGTGACTCCAAATGCATGTGAGGGAAGGTGAGATGAAAAAATCTCCTCCAAATGTATAGTCTGTAACGGTAAATAAACTTGCTAATAGACACACAACAACATTGAGGAAGGTGGCGACAAGGATGAGCATCATCTTTTCAAAGCCGACAGCGATAGTCGAGAGGAGCTTTTTGCCGAAAGATGTGATGTTGACCTTCTCGAAAATGCAAGGGTTATAAAGAACGATATTGTTGATGCTAAAGGCTTGTTAGAAGAAGTAGATTCTAACGACGTAAATAAGGATGTGGCAGACGGACAGGGTCACGTGGAGGATGAAATCCTGCCACACGCCATCCCTGATGCTTCGCTCGGTGACATTAACAAGTCCTACGACGACATTGTCAACGTCACCAAGCGAGGAACCGAGGAGGGTGTATGGCGGGATCTCCTCCTCCACCCGACCTCATCCGTGTGTCACATGCTCATCTGCGCCATTGGGATACACTTATACTAAAAAACCTCCAACATCATCGTCATCGTTCTCTGCAGCCCTCGCATTTTCAAGAAGGCCTACGTCACCTCCTCTGACAATAAGCTCCTCTTGATGATCGGAATCGACCTTGTGAAGATGAAGTTCATCATCATCACACTCTTCCTCATTGATCGAGTTGAGAGGCAGTTGTTGCTAAGAGGATCAGCGTTGGCAACATGATCTTCTCACTTGCCTCTCTCAGAATGTGTCTAACCATCATCGGCCACCGCAGCCACACTAAACACTTGTGAGCGGTGGCCATGTGCATGGCCTCAATGTTGTCCTACGTGACCTTCTTCATCTAGATGGGGCTGATCATGTAGGTGTATAGATCAGAGATCTTCCCGTTGAAGGTGCGTGCAGGGGTATGCAATTGGTGTTGCCTTGGCTAGGGTGATGAGTGGAGTGTCATCAATGACTTTTTTTTTTTTTTTTTTGGTTGCATAAGGTGTTCTTCTTCATGATAATACCAGAAACGCAGGGGCGGACGCTACGGAAGATGTAGTAATTTTTCAGTAAGTACATCAACTGTAGGTCTGCGATGAGGGATAGAAATGCAAAGGAATAATGGGGTCGATAACGATGCAATGGAGGCCATGGCGAGTGGCAACTGGGGAAATAATTATAAGGTAAGTAGTATTTGGTAAAAATGGATGCTTTTGTTAGGGCATTTAGATTAATTAAACACGAACGAACTGAATGATATTTGCTAATGTGAATGGGGACAAAAAAAGATTTACTATGATGAATTTTCAAATGAAAAATGTCAAAAAAAAATTTATCAGGAAAGTCAATTCCTTTGTGAATAAGAAGTCTTTAACAAAGTGGTTGGGATTTTTTTATTTCATCCATTTGAGCCCGACCCGCTATTTAGTTCGGCCACACTCACTTTTCATTAGCCTCGCTGAAATTTCCTAGTGTCGCGCATTGCTGTGCTTGCGCCAAATACATAGCATACAATTTCTGAAAGGACTTCTAGCCGGGGATCAAGGAGAGTTTTCCATCTAGAATTTTGATATATTCATGGTAGAGATCGCGTTGGTTTGCCACTGATTGATAAGGTGGGAAGGACTCTTGGGAAGAAAATCATTCACTTAGGAAGAGACGAACATAGGAGTTTGTGGAGATGACCCATTATCAAAGTCCAAGGCATGAATAAAGTGTTTGAATTTCCAAGTCTATTATGAGGATTTCAATGGGGAGGATTAAATTTTGTGTAGTCAGTGTGGAGTATTGTTTCATGAAGAATTTGACATATTTTTGGATTATTTTTTATGGAAATTTGGAAGGCAAAGGTGTATCTCAATAGCGGAGATGACCCATTATTTGTCTTGTTAGACTTAGGGCATTCTCCTTGAATTCTTGTATTCGATTAACAAAACTCCCTTCAAAGAGGCACTATTGCATCTATAGCTGCTCGACATTCGACACACCGAAATCATCTTTGCATACTTAAGTTAGATGTTTATCCCAACTGAGATGTTTACAGATGCTATTGTCGAGTTTTGGCGCGAAAGCCAAATCTCCAAGGTGATTTTGAGCCTTTCATTATTGGAAGATGCCAACATTGATGTAGACCCAACCCTCGATGGCTCGGCCCTCATGATCAATTGCTCTACACCATCGAAGTTTCACCTGCCTCCTCTCATGGCTTCCTCACCTCCTTCATGAGGTGTTCTCTCATTTTCTTTTTGTTCTTCTTCTCCTAATTTTGTAGTATCTTTTTTTATTTTTTTTATCTGTCATCAATTTTTACATTTTCACGTTGAACGTTCATTCTTCTTGTCACAGAGGTGATCGCTTCTTTATGCGTCTCATGACCCTCCGGAAGCGGTCCACTGTCTGCAGGAGACAAGTTTAGATGTAATGTTGAGTTGGGGATCAATAGTCCTCAATCGGCGGGAATTCTCTCAAACCCTTAACTTATGCAATGTTGATACTTCATAATCTTAGGCAAACTTCATATGATAAGAGGTCACCCCTAGCCCATTGCTGTTAGCTAGAAACCAAGTGGGATATGGGAGAAGAACTCACTATGAAACCAGATTTTTTACTACCTAACTTGATTGATTGTTTACTGTCTCATGCAGTGTTTGTCCAATTATGAGTCCTAACCTTTCGAATGTCAACGAGCATGAATAAGAACACAAAAAATGATATAAAAGGAATCACAAACAAGCCCATCAAGAACGGTACTGAAGAGCGAATAAAAGGTAAAGTATGATAAAGTAACTCGATGCAATATTGGGCAAAGAACATTAGGACAATGCTATTGCCTCGAACAAAAAAAAAGGACAGTCGGAGAATGAGAGAACTTAGCTTTAATCTTGTTGCCGTAAGCGGATGATGAAGTGCTCGGACCGATGAATCCGAGTTCAATCGAGTTACGGTTGTTCGATGAAGAAGCTCCTATTTATGAGAGTATTTCCTGCAATTCGTAACTGTCAAGATACACCTCCAAATATTCCCTACTTATTCAGTATGAATGTTGAATTCACCTTGATGTTGGAAGTTTCAAACCGATAACAAGTAAAAGTGGTTTGGTTTAAATTATATTTGAGGTTTGTCCAGATATATAAGTTATTGACATGGAGTTCAAATTGAACCAAAATGGACCATGAACGCCCTTGGAGAATCTCCTAGCAACTCAAATTGACGTAACATGGAAAGTCCTTGTCCAAGAGTACCTTCGAGATGACCGCCGATGAGATGATGCAGATCTGAAGATGTTAGTATTCTGGTGCTTGTACCTCGGCTCAGTATAATGTTTCTATCAATGTCCCCATATTCAACTTCATGATGTTTCTTCCTTGCTGGAGATTCACTAATTTCAGTTGAAACCGAGAATCGATTGGCTACTCATGATGAGCTGCGGTTATTGATGGTGGGGTTCCTGAAAAGGTAGTATCTTTGCGTTAGCGCAAAATCCAACTTCGAAAGAAACAAAGGCAAGAAAAGTCGGGACACGTGCCGGTGTTGGCAGTTGATCTGACATGTGTTGACGGTCGCAAAACTCAACTTCATACGCATAGAATGTGAAGGAAACAAGAGAGAAATATGTGCCCCGCCCTGCAGACTCTTGAAAGAGGATAGATATACCGGAACAACCGCGCGAGCAAAATGAGTAACCTTGATGCGTTCAACGGCTCAAAGAGGATGGCCGGCGGCAACGATGGTTGGACTTTCACGAACGGCTGATGACCGCTTGGGGTGGTGCAGGGCGCCGGAAAACCTGCGAAGGAAAAGGTCAAAAGTGCCGATATACGTGGATTCGGCGAGCGATAATAGGATCAGCTAGGGATGAGATGATGATACTGTTAAGATTTCCTGGGGGATGCCAGCTGAGATAATGATGGTGAATTTGATAAGAATTGAACTCAAAAAGAAAAATGTTAATAATAATCTGTCGAGTCCTTATCTATTTCACCACCGAATCTTCTCTCTCAATTCTCTAATTTTCGGTTCTTATCTATTTCACACCGAATCTGAATACATAGAACATTGTAAAATCTTCAAGAACACCACCATAACAAAGAAAAGTGGCTATAGAGATGAGTTTTCGCTTCAAAAATTGAAAGCCCAACGAATTCTATCTTCTCACAACAACTTACGAGAAGTTCCCGAGTTCCACAATCTTCTTTTGTGTAATTTATAGTAAAAAAAAAATTTCTGCTTTTGTGTAATTTTCAAATGTGAAAACCACTATAGGTTCTTGGCCCAGTATCAATCTTGATTCAAATCAAACTCACCCTATATGAGATTGGCATGTGAGTTGCATGACCTAAATGAGATGCGAATGTGAACTATGAATATGGTATTTTTGTTTAGGGGTCGGGTTTGGTCCCTAGTTTTTATATACAATAAACGACTAAATAAACTAGACACGGATCGTTGGCTTATCTATTATGTTATCCTTAAATATCTGTCTTTTATGTAGTCCAGAATTGAAAAATATCAAAAATGGTCTTGAATGATATAGTTGGTTTCTAACAAATATTTCTTCAATCTAATAATTTTTTATTTTAATGAACCATATTTACTTAACTAATAATGATGGATCCTCGCAAATTCATTTTATGGTAAGCATGTCTAATTTTTCAACGCTTGTCAGTGTTGTCACCATCATGTCCCTTATTACCCTGCTATTCCTTGTGCCTTTTACGGTTTTGACAGAGGCTTATGGCCGTTGGATTAATCAAGAGCTCCATCGTTCCTTGAGAACTTTTTATACTTGTAAGTCAAGATATGTCGTATGGAAATTGCAATAAAGTGTTCTTCAATACGACTGCATTACAGATCGAGAAATAGTGTTATGAGAATGCTTTAATAAGTCAGATGGACTAAATTGGCATAGTTAACATTTATTCAATCGGGCAATCTTAGAAAAAGAAGATGGAGTCAATTGCAATATTAGGCTTGGGAGAGGGGGAACTATCCGTCTCTTGTCCCAAACAATCATATTGAGATGCGCATGACAAGTTTCCTAATTCATGATTGGAGAGGAAAAAAAAAAAGACGAACACGAACGCTACATCTAGCTATTAAGACAAGAATCTTGAAGTAGCTAAGGTTACTGGCAATGCATTGTTATCTCGTTTCCTAACAGCTTTTGGGGAGTAAAAATGGCATTCTCTCACTTGGAAAAGAGCTTGGAATAAAAATGATCCTACTTTCAATGCTAAAATCCTTTCATTTCTTGGCATGACTTACTGCTCCCACAAATGCAGTCAGTGAAAGAAATTGACTTCTCTATAGATTGTACTCTCTGATGACTGACGATGGCTATAAAGCGAAGGACGGATGGACGTCGGTGGTGATCTGTGGAAGCGAAGCTTCTGGGAATGGTCGACTTCAGGAGGATTTTTTTCTTCTATCTCTCAGTTCTGATCTGCGATGGTGCTAGATCCGACCGCTGGAGATGCTGAATCGAGATTGAAGGTGATTGAGACTGAATTGTCACTCTGTTCTGTGAAACTGTTGAATATTTTCCGAAGTCGATTGTCCACGAGCTTGAGGCATTTACAGGACTCTCTCTCCCGGCAAAGCCTATGGTTAAGTATTCACTGTGTTCGCTCCCTATTCCCCTTTCTTGCCATGTATACGGTGAAGTTCATTATGTTGCTGAAATGAGTGCCTGCAGAACAGCAGTCGGTTAGGGAAAATGGCCGCCGGCAATTTTTTTAGATAGTCGAATTTGCCAGAATAGGTGACCGGTGGTCCATTAATTGTCATGATTGGCAGTTGATGAAGGTGAACTAACGACAGTCGCCGGCGTTGGTAGTAAATATTGATGGCAGGTGTTAGAGGAAAAGAAATTCCGGTGAGCTCAAAAGAAGGTGTTCCCAGTGAAGCTCTCCCCAAAGAATGGAAAATAAAAAGAAATCTCTCAACAATATTTTCTTAGACACACTGAAAATTACCTCTTTCTCCCTGTCAGTACATCCTGTTTGGACCGCAAATAACAATGCTTGCATGAAGAGTGCAACTATAATCCAAGTCCAAAGGCCCTGCATCTCAATAAGCTGGCCACGAGAAGGGGGGAGGGGGGTTGAGGCTGCGACATTAGATCCTCATGGAGAGATTTCTGAGATCAACCTTGATGTATTATTAATCTGACATTTGTTTCAGACCTTTGGCAGAAGCTCCATATGTGGCTCTAGCACGTCTTATTTCATCAATTCACACTAGGTTTCAACGCCAGGAACCGGAGCGTTTGCAGTCTACCATCTGATTCCACCCGCAATATTTCTTCACCGGAGCTTTATGATAACAATCCAGCGGCAGGACTCATGGCGCTATGTACTCAGTCAGCGGCTTCCCTTGCCTGCAACAATGCCAAATGTCAAGTACCAACCATAGATCGAGTAATACTTTACACAGTAACAACGTTCGATTTATCGATTCACTGTAAATTACCTCTTTCTCCCAGTTGATACACCCTATTTGGACCACAAGTAACAATGCCTGTGCAAAGATGTGCAACTATAATCCTAGTCTAGAGATGCCCTAGAGCTCGAAAAGAAGAACAAGAAATTATAGGAATATCGGACTGACTACTAGTTACGATGAAAGCAAAGGACAAATTGCAATAGAATGGTGGGGTGGCTGTGATTTACCTTTCCACCAATGTGCTTGACAAAAGCTAGGAATATGGTGACCGGAATACCCAACAAATATTGGGCAGAGCTCCAATCTTTTGCCCTCCACATCCTCTTGCAACTTCTTCTGTGCTATAGAGGTAGCCCCATACTCTTCGACCAAAGATCATAAGAGTACCTGCAAGCAAGCATTCTTGGTGACCATCATTACGGAAACATAAATTGCCAAACGAGCTGCTCGTGGTCTTCCAGAGCCCAATTCATTTGAAACTCTCGTGCTGCCAAAAATAGGCCAAGAAAATGAGGAACTGTGGAATAGCTGCTTCTTGTGTAAGATCTACTTACATTGTTTGAAAATGATAGCAACTGGTTCAAAGAGGTTAGCAATTTTGTACGCTTCTTGTTGATACAAAGTACTGATGCACCTGATTGACAGGACCGATGTTCCAAGTTTTAGGTGGGGAAGAAGTCTTGACGATAAGACCAATATTTTGGACGACCAAATCTCGAAGCTGTTGCAGGCAATGAACTAAACTAAAACATCATAATTGCTTCAAAATGTAATCCCTTTGAAGTTGTAAAAATCACATCACGAACATAAACTAGAATTAAAAGGTTGACAGCCATTAATGATTCTGAAGAAGGATTATGACCTTCATTTGTCCCGCAAGTTTTTGATCTTCAATCACGTTACTCTCTTGATTTTCCAATCGATGATACACTGAATGTAACCATCGGTCTTAAAACAGGAAAAAAAAAGGAAAAAGAAAAAGACAAGTTAACAAAAAAACTTGTCTTTTTCTTTTTCTTCCGAACAAAAAAACTTGTAACTTGTCAATAAAGGTGGGCTTACAAAAAAATAAGTATAAAAAGAAAGAAGGAAGAAGGAAAAGGGAAAAGAATGGAAGGAGAAACAAAATTGGGAGACTTCGACAAGCCGGATTTACTTTAGAAATGATAGTTTAAGGTGTTGTGGAGTCGTAGAATTTTATTTAAAGTTTCATCCGCGTTGTTGCCCAGTTCCAAATTTCCATTTTCGGTGACGGTCTTGGCTTCATTTTTGCTGTCTTTTGAGTCGGCAGTGTTTATGATCTTTAGTACTTCGAAAGGACTTTCTTTTTACAATAAGCTCACTTGAATTGGAGATTCGATATAAAAATATGGGGTTGTGAGAAAGTTTGTCGCGCAAGTAGTTGCTTCTCGCTTTGGTAGTTATTCATTGTGATTGGCTGTTCTTATTCATTTTGACCGCAAAATATTGTCGCCTAGTCAAGTCTTAGCTGAGGTGGTTATTTACTTTGAGTTCTCATATCGCTTTTCATTGGATTGATGAGATTTCGAGTTCGCCGATTTTAGATAACTTTCATGGTTTAATTTAGATTTTCCCGATGCTTATCTCTTCCTTAAATACTTGTCGGTTGATGATGGGCGTTCAATTCAGTCTGTGTAATTAAGGTACTCTGCTACTCTTCGGAGTGATGGACACACATACATCTACTTGTGATTATTTCTATAATACAAAATATTCAAACCTCTAAGCCCTATTAATCATTGCGAATGTATGAAGAACCGTCCAATTCTTTTTACTTTAATTTTCTTTAATAAGCTAATATTTAATGTATCAAACTGGCATCAACTGTCTTCACTTTTATGTTAAATTACTTTCCCAAAGATTGTGCTTCGCTTTTTATTTATTTATTTGTCTGTCCTATTTCTAACTCTGCTCTATTTGCAAAGCACGGGAGTCTAACCCCGTACACAGGAGTCAAACCCCACACTATGATACTAACATCTCAACCTCCCTCCAAAATCCCTTTATCAATAGAACCGTATGCCTATTGGTACTTTACTTGAGAATTGCACATTTGTCTTCATTAGTATGAAATTCACTAATATTCAGGGAAGGTTAGATGTAAAAGATCTCCTCAAAGTCTATATTCTGTGCCGGTAAATAAACTTGCTAATACACATATAACAACTCATTCAAGTTAGAAAGATTTTCAGATGTGTGCATACTTGTCCCTTTGTACAGATATTATGGCAGATTCTTCTTCTCCTCGGGCCACTCCTTACAATAAAAAGGTTAAAAAAAATTCTTGTAATGTGAGGAAAAAAATATCACAGGATATCGTGAACAGTGTGTATTATAGGGAAAGCCGATGAGATATGGAAGAACTGTAAGCAAAAAGCAAGATCATTTACATAGATTTTCTGGACATGCAAGATTCAATTTTGCGGCCCGCCCTTTATCTACTCTAGATAGTTGCATGGATAGGATACTAACAAGAGAACAACCTCTGATCGAATCCGTGATTTAGCAAGAATTAGACGGAGCAAAATTTTGCACAAAAAAAGAATTTCCTTAAAGAGTATTGAGCAAGCAGAATTGCATCTCTAATCACTTTACTTGAAAAGAGCCATTTCTTTGTTGGTGAGCGGTGAACTTAAGGAATATGATCTCTATTTAGAGCCGTTAGAAGACGTTGACCCCAGTTACATATCTGGCATTTCTCGACGGGTCAAGAGTGGTGTCAGCAGGATGACCTTCTTGCTCACCTCCCTCAAAATGTGCCTTACCATCATTGACCGCAGCCCCACTAAGCTCATGCAGTTGGTGGCCAAGGTGTTGTCCTACGTGATCTTATCCTCATTTGGATGGGGCCCAATCACATAGGTGCACAGCTCGGAGATCTTCTGCAGAGGCTGTGAGAGGCCTCATCTCGATGGAGAAGAAGGCTACATAGGACAACACCAAGGTGATGTACATGGCCACTGCCCACAGGAGTTTCGTGTGGCCATGGTCGATGGTGGTGAGACACATCTTGATGGACACAAGTGAGAAGATTATCCTACCGATACTGTTTAGCAATAGCAATCGCCACCCTACCCGATCGAGAAAGGTGGCGATGAGGATGAGCATTGTCCTTTCGAAGCAAACTGCAATGGTTGTAAGAAGCTTTTTGTCGGAAAAGGTGATGTCAGCCTTCTCGAAAATATGAGGGCTGTATAGGACAAGGCGGTGATGTCAAAGGCTTGTGAGAAGTAGTGGATTCTAATGACGTAGATGTGGATGTGGCAGATGGATGGGGTCATGTGGAAGATGAAATCTGGCCACATGTTGTCCCTGATGCTCTGCTCGGTGACATTGACAAGTGCAAGGATGATATTGTCAAGGTCACCAAGCAGGGAACCGAGGAGAGCGTATGACGGGATCTCCTCCTTCACCTGACCTCGTCTATCCGCCACATGCTCATCTGCGTCATTGGGATCCACAAGTCTCTAGCATCGACACCTAGTACTATACAGCCCCCAAATTTGTAAGAAGGCCGGCATGACCTCCTTTGATAAAAAAGCTCCTCGCAACCATTGGAGTCGACTTCGTGAAGATAACGTTCATCCTCGTCGCAATCTTCCTCCTTGATTGAATTGGGAGGCAACTATTGCTAAGTATCAATGACGAAGGGACGATCTTCTCGTCATCATCAATCATGGCCACACGAAGCCCATGTGCATCATTGGCCTTCTTCTTCATCGAGATGCGGTTGATCACGTGGGTGTATAGCTCAGAAATCTTCTTGCTAAGGTTGCATGCGTAGGGGTATGCAATCGGCGCTGCCTTTAAGCAAGTGGTGAGTAGAGTGTCATCAATGACATTTTTGCGAGCATTGCATGGATGTTCTTCTACATGATAATACAGGAAATGTAGGAGCGTATGCTGGAAGAGATGTGACAGTTTTTCACTAAATATACCAAGTGAAATTTTACGGCGAGGAAGATAGAGATACAAAGAGACAATGATTTGATGCAACGGAGGTTGCGACAAGGGGAAATTAGAGAAATAATTTGGTGAAAATGGATGTCTTTATTACGGTACTTAGAGTACTTAAGTACGAATGAACTGAGTGATGTTTGCTCATGTCGATGGAGACAAAAACAATTACCATGATAAATTTCCAAAGAAAAAAAGTCTGACAAAATTTATCAGGAAATTCAATTCCTCTTTGAATAAAAAGTCCTTAATAAAGTGGTTGGGACTGGTTTATCTCGCCCATTTGAGCCCGAACCCCCTATATAGTTCGACCATACTCGCTTTCCTTAGCCTCGCCGAAATTTCATAGGGCCGTGCAATTTCCATGAGTGTGCCGTGCATTGCCGTGCTTGCACCATGCATTTTGTGTCCACATTTTTTGCAAGGACTTTTAGCTAAGAATTAAGGAGAGTATTCCATATAGAATTCTGATTGATAAAGTGGGAAGGACTCTGGGGAAAATGGATTCACTTCTGGAGAGACAAATTGAGGAGTTTGCGAAGATGACCCATGATCAAGTTTCCGAGTCTATTCCGAGGATTTAGATGGGGAAGATTAAATTTGTGCTTTCTGTGTGGAGTATGTGAATTCTAATATGGGAGAATCTAAAACTAATTCTAAAGTATTAATACTAAAAGTCTAATAAAACTAATCAAAGTTTAATTTGTAAACTTTTTACTAATTTCTTTATTTTTGTGGAACCTTTTTATTATTTTTATCTTATTTAATTACTTGTATTAAATTTTATTTTGTTTCTGAAAATAGGATTCAGATAGGGTCTCACCCGGACTCTACAAGACTACAAGTCTGGGCAGGATACTGGGCCTGATTTTCTTTTTCCTTTTATGTATACTAGTCTCGTCTTCTCAGACCGAGAGTTCTCGTCGGAACTCCCGGTCACCGGCGTCGGCCACCATTACAGTCGTCGGAATAACACCGCCGACACCGCCGCACAATAACTCCTCATCTCCATATCCTCACGGCCATTGTTGGCGACCAGTCACCGGATTTCATGAACATTAAAGAATGCAACAAAAGAGAAATAGATTCTCAGTTATTGGAACCAACGATCTTCCATATCCAGCACATCAGTGATTGTTTTTATATACCAGTGACTGGAGAGAGATCACGGAACATCCGAGAGGCATTTTATCAAACGTGTTATGTGCAGTCAAAAAGAGAATGGCCTACTACGAGTGTTCAAATAACATTGATTTCATTCTAATCTAGGACAGATGATTTCCATCTCTTCCTCCTACATCATAGCATGAGATAAGACTGAGGGAAAGAGCAATCACCTGGTCGACGAGGAAGACTTGATCACGATTATTGGTCAGGTAAACGCAAGCAGATTCACGTCGGATAACACCCAATGACAGCCATGACAACTTCTTGAACAAGCGACAATCCTCAGATCCGAGCGGTCAAAGGAAAACCAAGCGAACATGAAGTTTCAAGAACTCTGGTTAGAGAGCAGAGCAGAGCAGAGCAGGAGAAGTTCGGCGAGACTCCGGAACAGCGGAATGGCAACGATCAGCGGTTAGCTTAGATGTCCGGCGAGTGGCAGAGGATGCACGAGCAGTGGCTTAATCGTTTCAACAGTGGTGGTTTCCTATGAGCTCGGCTGAACCAAAAATCCGCCTCTGTTCCTTACTAAAGTTCAGATATAACGGCAGTCGATCAAAAACATCATGGCGACTTCCCGGCCGACAGAGAACGACGGAGCAAGTATCAGAATCAAGGAAGCTTGGCAATCTGTTCCAACGAGAGAGAGAGAGAGAGAGATTTTTCTCCCCCTCTATCCGAGAGTGTCAAGACTATATAAACTAGCTAAAATTTAAGAGTCAAGACATTTGACCAATAATCATTAATTTATCTATCGGATTATCCTCACACATCTATCTTTTATTAAGTTCAGAATTTTACAAAAATTAATAAAAGGAACGTATCCAAAAATTTCTTTAATGGTACAACAAGTTTCTGTTAGATCTTTCTACAATCATATAATATTTTTATTTAAATTAACCAAATTCACTTAACTAAGAATGATTGATCTTCGCGAACCCTTATTTACCTTAAAAGGAGTCATATCCAAGTACATTTGATCGTAATGCCTGTATAATTTTTCAATGCATTCCACATATCTAACAAAAATTATGACAAAGCTACAATAGAGATTGGTTATTTCAAGAGCCCGTCATGCACTAGCAACAGTGTGACATAGCCCCATTTAGAGATGATCTCTAGTTGACACAAAAAATTAATGACTCGATCCCCATTTCCTGGTAGAACAAGAAAAAAAAAGCTAGAATTAGCCCGGGCGTGAATTCAACCCAATCTGGAAATGTATAGTTTAGGAGCATGTGAGATTTCATGGATAATTAATGAATGGTATTTTGTTTAGGGGTCGGTTCGACCCCTAATTTTTTTCTACTTTATGTGACTAAATGAACTAGCCAAAATCAGATGTTAAAACATTTGACCAATGATGATTAGCTTATCTGTTGTGCTATACTTAAATATCTATCTTTTATCAAGTTCAGAATTAAAAAAATGAATAAAGGGGAATTATCTCAACAAGCGAAGGTTGAAACTATGATGAACTTTTTTATTTCTTCAAATGTGTTTGCTATATAAGTTCACACTCGATCCATAGCTAGGAGCCAAATTTGATTTAGACCAAAGCAAAAACATCATGCTTCTCACTAGTGTCCTAGTATATTTTATTTAGGGGTGAGTTATTATCGATCCGGTTAAATTCTTCTTGAGATCTACAAATCGGATCGGTGGTCCCAGTTTCCAATTTTCGGAACCATGGACTAGACTGATGGTCCCGGTAACCAGACCCGATCCGACCGACCAGTCCGGTTCCCTGGCTACTCAATGGAATCGATAACCTGTCCCAGAAGATATTCACATAAGAAGAAAATGGGAGGAGAATGTGGAATAAGGAGACTATGAAAGAGGCCATCGCGCGAAAAGCAGAGAAAGCCAACAAAGATGCACTTTTCTGCTTCCTCCTTCCTTCACTTTCTTTACCCCTCTATCTCTCTCCTCTTCTTTTACGGTTTTCATTGCAATATGTTTTTTCACTTGAAATTTGCCCTTCGTGTTCAAAATACACTTGAGATAAAAAATTTGAAACATGCACCATTCCTTCCCAAATAAGAGGGCGAGGCAAAGTTTGGGAAAGAAAGAAGAGAAATATTAGATTTAGAGTAAAGTTTAAAAAATGAAGAAAAAAAATTGAAATCGATCAGTCCGGTCCGGTCTTGTAATCCTAGAGCTAGGAACTGGATCGGCCAGCCACCGGTTCCAATTTTAAGGACTGGGAACCGGATCGCCGCCCTCTAGAACCTATAACGGGACCATCGGTCCTGTTTGGTCCAAGTAGTTCCGGATCCAATCGGTCCGATTTGCTCACTCCACATAACTTTTTATCTCTTTACATGTTGAACCTCCCCTTGATCAATAAAGTCAATTCCACTTCATTTTTCGAAGGTATTTAAACTAAATGATATTCTCATTAGGCTTAAATGATGACGTTGATTCAGGTTTATTATGTACATTAAATTAATAAATCGATCTTACGCATAATAATTTAGCAATAACAAAATGACCGCCTACAAGTATCCATATAATCTGAAATTAAAACAAAGTTAAAGTTGAAATATTTGAGGATGATTGTTAAATTATTCTGTTCCAAATATCTTTTCAACTAGAATTTAAGTAGGTACTTTCGTATGTCCAATTCACATACGTCTAATGTAAAACTACGGGCACTAATATGAAAAGAAAAGAGAGAATAAACGCATGTAAATAGTTAATATAAAAAGCCGATTTCATTTAATTTTTCAGAGCTTCTTAACCAATAGATATTCTCATTAGGCTTAACTCCATAACAATGGATTCTGCCTAGTTATGTATTTGACTAATAAGTTGATCGTCTAGCCTACTAAATTAAGAACATCTCAAAAATGAAAAAACAAAAAAGGGATAGAATTTGGAAAGATGATATTAATTCGGAGCAAGGGAAAAATTGACCATTAAACCAGGGGGGAAACATTTGATTCGTATAATGCGTCATATCCAAGTTTAATTTCTCGTAATGCTTGTATAATTTGCAACGCATTTCACATGAGAATTTTGAGAAAAATTATGACAAGCTATGATAGAGATTGGTTATTTCGAGAGCCCTTCATGCACTAGCAGCAGTGTGACATAGCCCCATTTAGAGATGTCTCCAGTCAACACAAAAGATTAATGAATTAACTAGATCCCATTACCTAGTACGAAAAAGAAAACAGTAGAAATGGCCCAAGCGTGAATTCAACCCAATCTGGGAGCGTATAGTTTAGGAGCATGTGAGGTTTCACAGACGTTTTGGATATTTAGGGTTTGCAAATCTTGGGAAAAGAAGTACAAACCATCATCTGGATCACAGAACCGGTCGGTGTCACCGGTTTGCGGGAATGTTTGAAAAGCGCCATGCACTAAGCTGTTCCATGTTTTTTCTACTTATTTCAATTCCTCGTTGACTAAGTTTGAGACTAAAACAACTATAGATCTTTATAAAATAAAAAATAAAAAATTTTCCAAGATCAAGTTCAAAGCCTAGTGTTGTACAATCAATTAATTTTTTTTTTAGGTTTTCGGAATAAGCAACTGGTGTTTAGGCTGAGACAAACACAAGAATACTAGGATGAATAACTTTGGAAAAAATTAAAAATTGGTGCCAACTGTTGATCCTCTAACTTGTATGCTTCCTGTCAAAATATGAATTTGTGAAGGACACATGTACCCGATTGAGGGGGCCGAACCTTCAAGTTTCCGATTAGGAACAAGTCACGACAATAGGACCTTCATCTCTAAGGACCAACTCTCGAAGCTGTTGCAGGAAATAAAACTACCAAAAACGTCATTTTCAATTAGGTTGTCTTATGGAGAAATTAAGAGAACGAAAAGAAGGTAATCTAAGATGCAGCAAGCATATTTTTAGAGCCAATTCATAAGATGGCCGGAAGAGACGACCGTTGGTTTGTTAACTATCATGATTGGAGGCTGATGAGAATGAAGTAACAATAGTAGCCGGTGTTGGGAATAAATATGAAATAATTCCGGTAGGCTTAAAGGAAGGTGCTCTTGGTGAAGGTCTCGCCGAGAATTGATGGGCTGAGAAAGAAATAAGTGTGAATTGAATAGAGTCAAGTTGGGCCCAAAAGGTTGGTTGGAAATCCAGAGCCAACCCAAACTTTTAGGGTCCGGGTCAGAACCATAAAGTCAACCGAATCCGCTGACCCGATCCAAATCCCATTTAAGAAATAAAAATAGAAAATAAAAAATTCAAAAAAAAAAAATTAAAAAGGAAAAAAGCTTAGAAATTAAATTTTGATTAGTTTTCATTAGATTTTTGTTGCTAATACTTGTTTAGAAATAGTTTTAAATTCTCCCAGATTAGAATGCGTATAGTTTAGGGATTCTTTAGGATTAGAATAATTTTTAAGAAATGTTACGATTTTTGGACAAAAATTTGACTCCAAAAATGAACAATCTCATAGGGCTTTACAATAGGATTTTGCATATTCTCAGAGACAAATACTAGGCCGTTGTTTGCTCATTTTTATTTCGATTTACTTGATTGCACACTTTCAATACATTTATCTTTTTTTTTTTTCCTTTTTAGTATATGTAGGATAAATCTTAGAATCATAATAAACAAACATTGCATGGACATTTAGCAGACAAGAACATTAGGACTCATACTTAGTAAAAAGACTGCTTGGACACTTTCGTGAATGAACAATCAAATTTAGGTATGAAAAGTGCATTAGTTAGATAACCAGTATAACCAAGTCCTTGAACCTAGAAAGTTCTGATTGCATAGGAAATGAGGTATACTCTCATACCTTACTTGGTTTATAGCCAACATCAATATGCTAGTAATGACTCCTCACATGGAATTCTCATAGAGTTATTTAAAACTGTAATTAAACATCCTAACGAGGTATGAGTTTGGGATAGTCCACGCTCTTAATCAATGAACTCCTTGGATTGTCATGTGGTGTTTTCACCTTCTCGATGAATCATTTGAATCGTCTTTTGAGCAAATACCTTTGGACAACGTCAGAAGGATCGCGACACTTGGCAGAGCATCAAGTATTTCGGTGATTTCTTATTCTACATGGGAGAACTTTTGTTGGAGTAACAGCTATCTAAGTGAAACAAGACAACCGGAAGATCCCACCATTGGAGGCAAATCCTGTCGCCTTTCGACAAGTTTGATTGGAAAGTACGCACTGCTTCTTGTTTTCCTTGACTTATGAAATAAACATTCTTCGACGAGTAGAAATAAATAGAATACTACCTATTCCATAGTCAATATATAGCCATCGGATGCTGATGTGTAGCTTAGAAATTCACCAGAGAAAGTATCTTTCGTGATTTTTGCCTTTGTTATAAAACGTGTCATTTGAATTTCCAGTTTTATCAATTAGGTCACATAACTTCAATTTTGCTTTCAATCAAGTTGATCTATCTAGTGCTGGATCACTGATCCATCGACAATCTAACTGGACAGAAACTTGAATGCTGTTAAGTGACTTGACGATAGTTGAATTAAAGTTTAATGACTTGTCATTTGAAAATTAAGCCCAGTTATTCAATGATCAACGATAATTTCGGTCACATCCTAACTTACATGCAATTTAATAGAAGATTCTGCTGCTCCGCGTGCGTAAAATCAAAATCATTTTCATGAAAGTGATGGTAAAATTTAAGAATATTGAATTTATTTTTCTTTTGAAATGAAGTTAAGAGTTGGAAAGTTTTTTATGAGTTATGACCCTCAACTTCACTTCCAAACTAGTGAAATTCTTCTATAATGACTGTAAACAAGATAATAGCTGTTGCGGGGGACTTGCTCATGTCCTACTAGTTGATCAAGGATGAAGAAGACAAAGTACCATCCGCTGACGCAGATACTCCCCACAAGTCTAGGAAGTAAAGCACAAAATTATGCCAAGGGAAACACTAGCGATGGACTCTGCACAAAACTTTTCCTAAATATTAAACACAAGTAAGGTTGAGGACTGCGAAATTAGATCCTCGTAAAGAGATTTCTGAGATCAAGCTTGCAGTATACCCCGATTTAACATTTATTTCGGACTTTTGGTAGAAGTTCCACATGTGGCTCTTCGTCATGGGTGGCAGTCCACGAGATCCAGAGTGATAAGTACGTCTTATTTCATTAATTCGCACCATGTTTCAAGCCTGGGAACCGGAGTCCGTGTAGTCTACCGTTCGCACCATGTTTCATTGATACACCATGTTGGGAGGCAACTATTGCTAAGTATCAATGACGAAGGGACGATCTTCTCGTCATCATCAATCATGGCCACACGAAGCCCATGTGAGCAGTGGCCATGTGCATCATTGGCCTTCTTCTTCATCGAGATGGGGTTGATCACGTGGGTGTATAGCTCAGAAATCTTCTTGCTAAGGCTGCATGCGTAGGGGTATGCAATCGGCGCTACCTTTAAGCAAGTGGTGAGTAGAGTGTCATCAATGACATTTTTGCGAGCATTGCATGGATGTTCTTCTACATGATAATACAGGAAATGTAGGAGCGTATGCTGGAAGAGATGTGACAGTTTTTTGCTAAATATACCAAGTGGAATTTTACGGCGAGGAAGATAGAGATACAAAGAGACAATGATTTGATGCAACGGAGATCGCGACAAGGGGAAATTAGAGAAATAATTATAAGGTAAGGGTATTTGGTGAAAATGGATGTCTTTGTTACGGTACTTAGAGTACTTAAGTACGAATGAACTGAGTGATGTTTGCTCATGCGGATGGAGACAAAAACAATTACTATGATGAATTTCCAAAGAAAAAAAGTCTGACAAAATTTATCAGGAAATTCAATTCCTCTTTGAATAAAAAGTCTTTAATAAAGTGGTTGGGACTGGTTTATCTTGCCTATTTGAGCCCGAACCCACAATATAGTTCGACCATACTCTCTTTCCTTAGCCTCGTCGAAATTTCATAGGGCCGTGCAATTTCCATGAGTGTGCCGTGCATTGCCGTGCTTGCACCATGCATTTTGTGTTCACATTTTTTGCAAGGACTTTTAGCTAAGAATTAAGGAGAGTTTTCCATGTAGAATTCCGATTTATTCATGGTTAGAGAGTGCGTAGGTTTGCCACTGTCGATAGATAAAGTGGGAAGGACTCAGGGGAAAAAGGATTCATTTCTGGAGAGACAAATTGAGGAGTTTGCGAAGATGACCCAGTATCAAAATCCAAGGTATGGATGAACTACTCAAGTTTCCGAGTTTACGACGATTTAGGTGGGGAAGATTAAATTTGTGCTTTCTGTGTGGAGTATGTGAATTCTAATCTGGGAGAATCTAAAACTAATTCTAAAGTATTAGTACTAAAAGTCTAATAAAACTAATCAAAGTTTAATTTGTAAACTTTATACTAATTTCTTTATTTTTGTGGAATCTTTTTTATTGTTTTTATCTTATTTAATTACTTGTATTAAATTTTATTTTTTATTTCTGAAAATGGGATTCGGATTGGGTCTCACCCGGACTCTACAAGACTACAAGTCTGGGTTGGACAGATGGGCCGATTTTCCTTTTCCTTTAGGGTTAATACCATGAAAAACCCTAAACTAGTATATTTGTGACAAATTTACCCCAAACTATTTTTTTGACCACGAAAAACCCCAAACCGGTATATATGTGACAAATTTACCCCAAACTATTTTTTTTACCACAAAAAACCCTAAACCGGTATATTTGTGACAAATTTACCTTAAACTAATTATTTTGACCACGAAATACCCTAAACCGGTACACATGTGACAAATTCACCTCCCGTTAAATCGTCACTTTGTTTTGGCTTTTGGTCCGCTACGGTATGGGAGGACACAACTCTTGTTGCTCCACCCATCCGTGCGCTATGGATGGTGTCATCGTACAAGAAGAGACTGCTGAAGGAAGGAGGTTCACGATTTGACATAAATAGGTAAGCCTTAGGGGCAGCCGGCGGCGAAGATCCCGACCATGGAGACCATGGGAATAACCCGGTAACAATGATACGGAAAGCAAGTCTTCAATCTTACAAAGAAAGGCGATGGCTCGAAGACCTCGTCTCTAATGCTTTTGTCTTCCACGAGACCGTACCTGTCGGATCTGAAGATCGCCTATCTCAAATTGATAAACTTGTACCAAATAGAGGGTTAAAACCCCATATTGGTATACCCGTCAACTATCACATGTCACTAAATCAACAATTTGATAGTCAAATTTAATGAAAATTAACGGAGGGTAAATTTGTTACATGCGTACCAGTTTAGGGTAAATTTGTTACAGGTGTACCGGTTTGGGGTTTTTTGTGGTCAAAAAAATAATTTTGGGTAAATTTGTCACAAGTGTACCGGTTTGGGGTTTTTCATGGTATTAACCCTTTCCTTTATTCTCTTTGTCCTGTATACTAGTCTCGTCTTCTCGGACCGAGAGTTCTTGTCGGAACTCTCGGTCACCGGCGTCAGCCACCATTACGGTCGTTGGAATAACACCGCCGACACCGCCGCACAATAACTCCTCATCTCCATATCCTCACCGGCCATTGTTCGCAACCAGCCACCGGATTTCATGAACATTAAAGAATACAACAAAAGAGAAATAAATTCTCAGTGATTGGAGCCAACGATCTTCCATATCCAGCAAATCAGTGATTGTTTTTATATAGCAGTAACTGGAGTGATATCACGGAACATCTGAGAGGCATTTTATCAAACGTGTTATGTGCAGTCAAAAAGAGAATGGCCTACTCCGGGTATTCAAATAACATCGATTTCATTCTAATCTAGGACAGATGATTTCGACCTTTTCCTCCTACATCATAGCATGAGATAAGACTGGAGGAAAGAGCAATCACCTGGTCGACGAGGAAGACTTGATCACGATTATTGGTCAGGTAAACGCAAGAAGATCCTCGTCGGGTAACACCCAATGACAGCCATGACAACTTGTTGAACAAGGGAAAATCCTCAGATCCGAGCGTCGAAGGAAAACCAAGTCAACACGAAGTTTTGACAACTATTGTTAGAGAGCAGAGCAGGAGAAGTTTGGCGACTCTCCGGAACAGCAGAAGGGCGACCATCAGCGGTTAGCTTAGATGTCCGGCGAGTGGCAGAGGATGCACGAGCAGTGGCTTAGTCGTTTCAACAGAGGTGGATTCCAATGAGCTCGGCTGAACCAAAAATCCATAGATCTATCCGAGAGTCAAAAACTGATCCCTCTTCCTTCGGCCAACGAACCGATTCTTTTCTGTTACTCAACAAACTCCGTAGATCTTTTGAATCATTAGCATGTGATGGCCGGCTATCTATAGGAGGTGATCCAATGTTGGATACTCCGAGGTAATGTTACAGAGAGGCCATAAGATTGTCATATGCGATGCACGATCTTTGAGATGCGAATATGAACTATGCAAATGACAATTTTGTTGAAGTATCAAGACATTTGACTAATAATCATTAACTTATCTATCAGATTATCCTCACACATCTATCTTTTATTAAGTTCAGAATTTTACAAAAATTAAGAAAAGGAACGTATCCAAAAATTTCTTTAATGATACAGCAAGTTTTTGTTAGATCTTTCTACAATCATATAATATTTTATTTAAATTAACCAAATTCACTTAACTAAGAATGATGGATCTTCGCGAACCCTTATTTACCTTATAAGGAGTCATATCCAAGTACATTTTATCGTAATGCCCGCATAATTTTTCAACGCATTCCACATAACTAACAAAAATTATGACAAGCTACAATAAAGATTGGTTATTTCGAGAGCCCTTCATGCACTAGCAGTAGTGTGACAGCCCCATTTAGAGATGATCTCTAGTTGACACAAAAAATTAATGAATTAACTCGACCCATTTCCTAGTAGAAAAAGAAAAAAAGCTAGAACTAGCCCAGGGGTGAATTCAACCCAATTTGGGAATGTATATTAAGGAGCATGTGAGATTTCACAGATAATTAATGAATGGTATTTTTTTCAAGGGTCGGTTCAATCCCTAATTTTTTTTCTACTGTATGTGACTAAATGAACTAGCCAAAATTAGGTGTCAAAACATTTGACCAATGATCATTAGCTCATCTGTTGTGTTATACTTAAACATCTATCTTTTATCAAGTTTAGAATTAAAAGACAAAAATGAATAAAGGGGAATTATCTTAACAAGTGAATGATGAAACTATGATGAACTTTTTTATTTCTTCCAATGTGTTTGCTATATAAGTTCACACTTGATCCATAGCTAGGAACCAAATTTTATTTAGACCAAAGCACATATATCATGGTTCTCACTAGTGTCATGGCCTATTTTATTTAAGGGTGAGCGATTCTTGATCCAGTTCGGTTCTTATTGAGATCTAAAAACCGGATCGGTGGTCCCATTTCCCAATTTTCCAAACTATGGACCAGACCGGATCCGACCAACCGGTTCGGTTCCCAAGCTACTCAATGGAACCGATAACCAGTCCCATAAGAGATTCACAGAAGAAGAAAATGAGAGGAGAACGTGGAATAAGGAGACTATGAAAGAGGCCATCGCACGAAAAGCAGAGAAAGCCAACAAAGATGCACTGCTTCCTTCTTCCTTCACTTTCTTTACCCCTCTATCTCTCTCCTCTTCTTTTACTATTTTCAATGCATCATCTTTCTTCACTTGAAATTTTCCCTTCGTGCTCAAAATACACTTGAGATTAAAAATTTAAAACATGTACCATTCCTTCCCAAATAAGAGGGCGAGGCAAAGTTTAAAAAAGAAAGAAGAGAAATATTAGATTTAGATTTACGTTTAAAAAATTTCATGCTTGGTTTGCCACAGACCCAAAGAAGCGTCGATTTTGTTTTTGTTGTGGTTGACAGATTTTCCAAGATGGCACACTTCATTCCTTGTGGGAAGACTTCTGATGTAGTAAGTGTGGCCCGATTATTCTTTATTGAAGTGGTTCGTTTACATGGCGTCCCTAAGTCTATTACCTCGGATCGGGACAGCAAATTTCTAGGGCATTTCTGGCGGACTTTGTGGAAGCTATTTGATTCGTCTTTGAACTTCAGTAGCACAGCTCACCCTCAAACTAATAGCCAGACAGAGGTGGTCAATAGGACTCTGGGAAAATTGATTCGAAGCATTTGTGAAGATAAACCGAAATAGTGGGATGTCGCTTTATCACGGGTAGAGTTTGCATATAATAATGCAGTCCATAGTTCTACTAGCGTGTCGCCTTTTCTCGTTGTTTATACAAAGGCTCCTCAGTATACTCTGGATTTGATACAATTACCCAAGTAAGCGGATAAGAATGTAGCAGCGAATCATATGGCTAAACAAATTGTTGAGGTGCATCAAGAAGTCAAATAGAGGTTGGAAGAGGCTAATAAAAAGTACAAAGCTGCAGCAGATAAACACATGAGAAAGCAGGTATTCGTAGTTAGTAATCAAGTCATGGTGTTTTTTCGTAAAGAGCAGTTACCAGCTGGCTCTTACAACAAATTGCAGCAAAAGAAGTACAAGCTTATACTGTCAGCGAAAAGATCAACGATAATGCTTATGTTATAGACCTTCCACATAACATGGGCATATCCAACACTTTCAATGTTACCGACTTGTCGCCGTTTCATGAGTCCATTGACCCATTGTATCCAGATCCTACTTCTAACTCGAGGACGAGTTTTTTTCAAGCGGAGGAAAATGATGCGGAATGTATTAGTAGTGCGTTTCTGAATCGATTTGACCGGCAAAAATCCAATCGGAAGGCGAAACGGTGATATGCCAAGAACCAGCGGACCGGGTAGACATCGAATCATGCTCAAATTCGGTCGGCTGAAGAGAAATGGCATCCTAATCAATATTCACCACCTTTGACCGTGACTAATGAAGAATTTTGGCGATTCGCGATCATCTAGATGGGTTTGCCTATTTTTCTTAGTCTTTTTGGGATTTATTTTCCTATTAATGGCAATTTTATAATTTTGGAAGTTGATGTTTAGAATCCTACTAGGGCTATGTTTAGGGTTAACACCCTATAAAATGTGTTATTATAACGTTTTTAAGGATATCTATTGATCGTTGAATTTTGAGATTTCTCCCTAGCAAGATTTGCTAAAATTCACGCTTTAAGCACTACATCAAAGAGGCCTCATCGCGATGGAGAAGAAGGCTACGTAGGACCACACCAAGTTGATGCACATGGCCACCGCCCACAGGAGTTTCATGTGGCTATGATTGTTGGTGGTGGGACACATCTCGATGGAGACTAGTGAGAATATTATCCTGTCGGTATTGTTTAGCAAAAATAGTCTCCATCCTACTCGATCGAGAAAGGTGGCAATGAGGATAAGCATTGTTCTTTCAAAGCAAATTGCAATGGTTGCAAGAAGCTTTTTGTCGTTGAAGGTGATATCAGCCTTCTCGAAAATGTGAGCATTGTAAAGGACAAGGCATTGATGCCAAAGGCCTGTTAGAATGTAGGTGAGAATGTGGTGGATGGATGGGGTCATGTGGAAGATGAAATCTAGCCACATGCCATCCCTGATGCTCCGCTCGATGACATTGACAAGTGCAATGATGACGTTGTCAAGGTCACCAAGCAGGGAACCGAGGAGGGCGTATGACTGGATCTCCTCCTTCACCGGACCTCGTCTGTCCGCCACGTGCTCATCTGCGTTATTGCGGCCACTTATTCTAACAATTCTCTAGCATCGATACATGGTCCTCTACAACCCTCAAATCTTCGAGAAGGCTGGAATAACCTCTTCCTAAAAAAAGCTTCTCGCAACCATTGTAGTCGACTTCGTAAAGATAATATTCATCCTCATCGCAATCTTCCTCCTTGATTGAGTTGGGAGGTAGCTATTGCTAAGAATCAGCGACTACGGGACAATCTTCTCACTTGCCTCATTTTGAATGTGTCTCATCATCATCAATCACGACCGCACAAAGCTCGTGTGCGTGGTGGCCATGTGCATCGCCGGCCTTCTTCTTCATCGAGATGGGGCTGATCACGTGAGTGTACAACTCAGAGATCTTCTCACTAAGGCTACGTACGTAGGAGTATGCAATTGGCATTGCCTTTAAGGAAGTGGTGAGTAGAGTATCATGAATGGCGTTCTTGTCACTGCATAAGGGTGATCACCATGATGGAGCCTCTTTTTGTTTGTGGCGATAGCAAGCATTGCATGGGTGTTCTTCTACATGATAACACCGGAAATGCAGGGGCGGATGCTAGAAGAGATGTGGCAGTTTTTCGGTATGTTTACCAAGTGAAGTTTTGCATCAAGGAAGATAAAAATAAAAATGGACAATCGAGAAGGAGGTCACGGCGAGGGCAATTAGAAATAATTATAAGGTAAGGGTATTTGATAAAAATGGATGTCTTTATTAGGGTACTTAGAGTATTTAAACACGAATGAACTGAGTGATGTTTGTGCATGTGGATAGAGATGAATTGAGGAGTTTGCGAAGATGACCCATTATCAAAATCCAAGGTATGGATGAACTGCTCAAGTCTCTGAGTCTATTACGAGAATTTAGATGGGGAAGGATTAATTTAGTGCTTTCTGTGTGGAGTATTGTTCCACAAAGAATTGGACGTATTTGTGGATCAAGATGAAAATAAGGAAGGCAAAGAGAATTCTCAACAACATTGATAAGCTTCGAGATACACACGATGAAATTGTAGAACATATTGCATAATCAAATTAATCTATCTTTGTAGAAAGAAGTGCAGTGAAGAAACATGTCCAAATGAACAACATGCTTCATAATATGGCCTTTAAAACTACATTGAGAGGCAGCGATCTTAAGATCAGCATGTGAGAGGAAGCCCTAGGGAAGAAGAATGGGCATTTACAAGTTGAATTTATTTGATGGATAATGACTTGTGCGGTCAAAGGGCAACACTTAGTCGCATAAATCATTCGACTTTACTCCTACAAACAATTTGATGATGATTCTAAATAGCTTCTACTTGTTTGCGCAAAGACTTCAAGTCTTGAATTGCAATGTCCCTCAACCACGTCCTTTCCAACTACTACCTGACAGTTCTTAGGGCACTCTACTTGAATTCTTGTATGTGATTAACAAAACACCCTTCAAATAGGCACTAGTGCATATATAGCTACTTTACATCCGACACACCGGAATCATCTCTTTACGTATTCAATTTAGATGTTTAACCCAACTGAGATGTTTAATAACCTAATGTTTATTGAAGTTCCTAAACTATGTGAATTCTAATCTAGGAGAATCCAAAACTAGTATTAGTACTAAAAGTCTAATAAAACTAGTCAAAGTCTAATTTCTAAACTTTTTACTAGTTTCTTTATTTTTGTGGAACTTTTTTTATTATTTTTATCTTATTTAATTTCTTGTAATAAATTTTATTTTTTATCTCTGAAAAATGGGATTCGGTCTCACCCGGACTCTACAAATCTAGGTTGGATCCAAAATTCGGACTGAGCCTGATTTTCTTTTTCCTTTATTCTTTCTTCACCGAGAATTTTTACCCGTTGCCGAGAGTCTCGTCTTCTCACACGAGCTCTCGTCGGAACTCTCGATCACCAACGTCGGCCACCATTGCAGTCGTTGGAATAACACTGCCGACACTACCGGTCATCCTACTATTCCAGCCATCTTCCGTCTGCTCTGGCCATCGATTCCGGTTGAGACCTTCCTAAATCACCGACGCCTTCCATCAGCGTGCTACGAATTGAAACAACACTATCCCACAGAGACAAGAAGTCTGGACCTCACAATCACAAAACCCACAGGCACAATAACTCCTCACGTCTGTATCCTCACCGGCTATTTTTGGCTACCGGTCACCGGATTTCATCAACATTAAAGAATACAACAAAAGAGAAATAGATTCTCAGTGATTGGAACCAATGATCTTCCATATCCAACAAGTCGGTGCATGTTTTTATATACCACTAAATGGAGTAATATCACGGAACATCTCATAGGCATTTTATCAGACGTGTTATGTGCAGTCGGAAAGAGAATGGCCTACTACAAGCATTAAAATAACATCGATTTCATTCTAATCTAGAGCAGATGATTTCGATCTTTTCCTCCTACATCACAGCATGAGATAAGACTGGGAAAGAGCAATCACCTGGTCGACGAGGAAGACTTGATCACGATTTTTGGTCAGGTAAACGCAAGCAGATTCGCATCGGGTAACACCCAATGACAGCCATGACAACTTGTTGAACAAGCGAAAATCCTCAGATCCGAGCGTCGAAGGAAAACCAAGTCAACATGAAGTTTCGAGAACATCGCAGAGCAGGAGAAGTCTGGCGACACTCCGGAACAGCGGAACGGCAACGATCAGCAGTTAGCTTAGATGTCCAGCGAGTGGCAGAGGATGCACGAGCAGTGGATTAGTCGTTTCAACAGAGGTGGTTTCCGATGAGCTCGGCTGAACCAAACATCCGCCTCTGTTCCTCATTGAAGTTCAGATGTAACGGCTGGCGATCAAAAACGTCCTGGCGACTTCCCGGCCAACTGAGAACGACGGAGCAAGTATCAGAATCAAGGAAGCTTGGCAATCTGTTCCAGCAAGAGAAAGATTTTTCTCCCTCTTTATAAGAGAATCAAAAACTGATCCCTCTTCCTTCGGCCAACGAGCCGATTCTTTTCTGTTACTCAACAAACTCCGTAGATCTTTTGAAATCATTAGCATGTGATGGCCGGCTATCTATAGGAGGTGATCCTATGTTGGATACTCCGAGGTAACGTTACAGAGAGGCATTGTCACGTGCGCTGCACGACTTTGAGATGCGAATACGAACAATGCAAATGGTAATTTTGTTGAGGGGTCAGGTTGGATCCCTAATTTGACCAATAATCATTAACTTATCTATCATATAATATTTTATTTAAATTAACCAAATTCACTTAATTAAGAATGATGGATCTTCGGTGAACCTTTATTTACCTGATAAGGAGTCGTATCCAAGTACATTTTATCATAATACCCGTATAATTTTTCATTGCATTCTGCATAACTAACAAAATTTCTGACAAGCTACAATAGAGATTGATTATTTCGAGAGCCCTTCATGCATTAGCAGCAGTGTGACATGGCCCCATTTAGAGATGATCTCTAGTAGACACAAACAATTAATGAATTAACTCGACCCCCATTTTCTGGTAGACAAAGAAAAAAAGCTAGAATTAGCCCGGGCGTGAATTCAACCCAATCTGAGAATGTATAGTTTAGAAGCATGTGAGATTTCATAGATAATTAATGAATGGTATTTTGTTTGGGGGTCGGTTCAATCCCTAATTTTTTTCTACTGTATGTGACTAAATTAACTAGCCAAAATTAGGTGTCAAAACATTTGACCAATGATCATTAGCTTATCTATTGTGCTATACTTAAACATCTATCTTTTATCAAGTTCAGAATTTAAAAAAATGAATAAAGGGGAATTATCTTAACAAGTGAATGTTGAAACTATGATGAACTTTTTTATTTCTTCAAATGTGTTTGCTATATAAGTTCACACTCGATCCGTAGCTAGGAATCAAATTTGCTTTAGACCAAAGCCCATATATCATGCTTCTCACTAGTGTCCTGGTGTATTTTATTTAGGGGTGAGCGATTCTCGATCCGGTTCAGTTCTTCTTGAGATCTAAAAACCGGATCGATGGTCCCAATTCCCAATTTTTGGAACCATGGACCAGACCGATGATCCCCGGTAACTGACCTTATTCGACCGATCGGTCCGGTTCCTTGGCTACTCAATGGAACCGATAACCTGTCCCATAAGAGATTCATAGAAAAAGAAAATGGGAGGAGAATGTGGAATAAGGAGACTATGAAAGAGGCCATCGCACGAAAAGCAGAGAAAGCCAACAAAGATGCACTTTTCTGCTTCCTCCTTCCTTCACTTTCTTTACCCCTCTATCTCTCTCCTCTTCTTTTACTGTTTTCATTGCATTATGTTTCTTCACTTGAAATTTGCCCTTCGTGTTCAAAACACACTTGAGATTAAAAATTTAAAACATGCACCATTCCTTCCCAAATAAGAGGGCGAGGCAAAGTTTGGGAAAGAAAGAAGAGAAATATTGGATTTAGAGTTACGTTTAAAAAATTAAGAAAAAAATTGAAATCGATCGGTCCTGGTCCGATCATGTAATCCCAAAACCAGGAACTGGACCGGCCGGCCACCGGTTCCAATTTTAAGGATCGGGAGCCGGATCGCCACCCTCTGGAACCTATAATTGGACCATCGATCCTATTTGGTCTAGGCGGTTCCTGATCCGATCGATTCGATTTGCTCACTCCACATAACTTTTTTATCTCTTTACATATTGAACCTCCCCTTGATCAATAAAGTCAATTCCACTTTATTTTTTGAAGGTATTTAAACTAAATGAGATTCTCATTAGGCTTAAATGATGACGTTGATTCGGCTTTATTATGTACATTAAATCAATAAATCAATCTTACTCATAATAATTTAGCAATAACAAAATGATCGTCTATAAGTATCCATATAATCTGAAATTAAAACAAAGTTAAAGTTGAAATATTTGAGGATGATTGTTAAATTCTTCTGTTCCAAATATCTTTTCAACTAGAATTTAAGTAGGTACTTTCGTATGTCCAATTCACATAAGTCTAATGTAAAACTACGGCCACTAATATGAAAAGAAAAGAGAGAATAAACGCATGTAAATAGTTAATATATAAAGCCAAATTCATTTAATTTTTCAGAGCTTCTTAACCAATTGATATTCTCATTAGGCTTAACTCCATAACAAAGGATTCTGCCTAGATAGGTATTTGATTAATAAGTTCATCGTCTAGCCCATTAAATTAAGAACATCTCAAAAGTGAAAAAACAAAAAAAGGGATAGAATTTGGAAAGATGATATTAATTCGGAGCAAGGGAAAAATCGACCATTAAACCAGGGGGAAAACATTTGATTCGTATAATGCATCATATCCAAGTTTAATTTCTTGTAATGCTTGTATAATTTGCAACGCATTTCACAAAAGAATTCTGAGAAAAATTATGACAAGCTATGATAGAGATTGGTTATTTCGAGAGCCCTCATGCACTAGCAGCAGTGTGACATAGCCGCATTTAGAGATGTCTCCAATCAACACAAAAGATTAATGAATTAACTAGATCCCATTTCCTGGTATGAAAAAGAAAACAATAGAAATAGCCCAAGCGTGAATTCAACCCAATCTGGGAACGTATAGTTTAGGAGCATGTGAGATTTCACAGATATTTTGGATATTTGGGGTTTGCAGATCTTGGGAAAAGAAGTACAGACCATCATCTAGATGACAGAGCTAGTCGGTGTCCCTGGGTTTGCGGGAATGTTTGAAAAGCGCTATGCACTAAGCTGTTCCATGTTTTCTCTACTTATTTCAATTCCTCGTTGATTAAGTTTGAGACTAAAACAACTACGGATCTTTATTTAAAAAAAAAAAAAAGTTTTCCAAGATCAAGTTCGAAGTCTAGTGTTGTACACTCAATTTATTATTATTTTTTCAGGTTTTCGGAATAGGCAACTAGTGTTTAGTGTGACATCCCGTATTCGGACTCGCTTTCAAAGTTTTGAATAAATGAAAGATCTCATTGATGTATTTCAGTCTAATCTCACTCGAAATTGATTCCTCTTGAGTAGACTAATCAAATGGGAATGACTAGCTAGGAAAATCAAGTACTTAGATATAAGAACTTGGTCCTGGATTGACTTTATGGCCATGAAAATTGTCGAGGGAATATTTTGGACCACTATAGGCCGATCCTAGAATGATTAAGGAACGATTTGGGTAATACCCTACGCTTGGATTATAGGTGATTCCGTTTGACCTCGCGTGGGTTCCAAACATCCCTAAATTATTTTCCAACGATCGTGTCCATCGAGACTAGTGATTAACTCTCGCAATTGAATGACAACCAAAGTCAACATGACTCGAGAAATTCTTAAACGTGATATTAATCATGAGTCGATACGCGTAACTCCTAAAAGCCGTCCATTAGTTTGAGATACGGTGAAATTTCAATTGATTGAGATTGATCACGAATCGAGCTTCGGAATTTGATGTCGAACCTTCGGGGGTTCCAATAATTAAATTTTGGACATTTCCTCATCACAAGATGATTTCTTCGCAATTCGCCCAAAAAGGGTTCAGGAAAATAAAATTTGGATCGGAAATGGGAAATGACCCATTTACCCTTGGAAAATATCCATTTCTTCACTTTGGCTCAAGGGCATTTCGGTCAATACTCTTAGTGGCCGAAAATTTTGCCTAGTCTTTGTTGATGTAAATTACCATCTTGCCCTTCTTGACTTTTTAGACCAAAATATCTGCTCCCATAATAACCTAACCCATTATATGGATGATTTTTATCATCTTCTTCATAATTTCTTGAAGCTTTCTCTCTTTACCTCACACTCTCTCTCTTGGCCGAATTCTTCATCACCACCACCGTCGGATTTTCTTCAAGTCACCACCGACCTCACCTTGAATTACCGAAGCATAATCACCACCGTGAGCTACCCGGAGTCGCCCGATTTTCATGGGTCAAATCAGGCCGAGAGGAGCCGCCTGAGCCGCCGCCTGGATCAAAATTTCTCTCAACTTTTTCACCGAGGAAATTGCTAGATTTTGAAGTAAGTTGGTTTCTAATCTTAGATTAGGTAAGTAGGATACAAATGGAGCTTAGATTGAGTAGTTTTGATGAAAAATTTGTTGGATTTGCTCTTGGAACAAGCTTGGCCAAAAATGATGAAAGAGGAGAGAGAAAATGTGTTCTTGAAGTGAATAGTAATGCATGATTGATATTGGATGGCTAGGATTAGATCTTCCTTTGATGCTTTAAATTGAATGGTCTATATTGAATCTTGCTTAGGAAGATTTATTGGACGGCTACGATTGAATTCTGCTTTATGAAAATTAATCGTGTGGTGGAGATTTAATGCACGTTAGATTAAATTAATCGTACGGTCCCGATTAATTATCACGTTAGTATAGTTTAATTGAATGATACATATTAATTGTACGTTAGTATAATTTTGATCATACGGTGATTATTAATTGCTACGTTAGCATAATTAATATCGTGTGGCATAGATTAATTTTCATGGTAGCATAAATTAATCGTGTGGCCCGATTGGCCGATGATTTGACTGTGATTTAATCGGGTGGTCCCGATTTATTATTTATTCAATGTGAGTGAATCAGGTGGTCCAAATCGAATATTTATTTGATGTAATTAAATCGAGTGGTCTCGATTGGGCAATTGAGAAAAATTAGAAAGATCGTGTGATCCCGATCTTTATTTAGAGAAAATGGATGAGATCGTGTGGTCTCGATCTGCTAATCAGGAAATTTAGCGAGATCATGTGGTGAAGATGGATCAATCGGGAGGTTTCTATGAGACCATGTGGTTTGTGAAGAAGCGATTGAGGAATTATTGTTATTATATGATCTTTATGAGGATTAATTGAGAGTAAGTGTGGAATTTTACCTTGAAACGTTATGACGTGGGGTTCGTATTTATAAAACCATATTTTACTCGAAGGCGTTAAACGTGGGGTTCTGTTATTATTTTATCCTAAGGCATTAAACGCGGGATAATAACCCGAGGCGTTATTACGCGGGTAATAGTGACCCGAGGCGTTAATACATTGGTCCGGACTATATAATGGCCCGAGGCGTTATTACGCGGGTTACAGTGACATGAAACGTTAATACGCGAGTCCGGACTCTATAATGGCCTGAGGCGTTATTACGTGGATTCGGACTATATAATGGCTTGAGGCGTTACTACGCAGGTCTGTCTATTTATATAATAGCCGGATGCATTAAATGCCGGCATTGGAGTAACGTGGAATATTTTTATTATAGTCCGAGGCGTTAAACGCGGGCATGAGAGTAATATGGAATTTTTACGAGGATGTAGCAAGTTGGGAGAAAGAAGGAAGTTTATTCTGAAATTTATTTGGTGAATTATTGAGTGTGAGATGAATTGTTGTGAATGGCTAACCTAGGATGTGTCCGGAGGCACTAGCGCCCTAACTTAGGATTATGGACTTTCTTACTAAGATTTATTCTGACCTCGTCGTGGGTTATCTCTTTTTTAGACTCTCCGCCTCGACCATGAACGACCCGCCCCGCAGATTCGGGATCTCTCGATACATGGATACGTTAGTAACGGAATATCCGGTGGGGGAAGATCGGGTATATTATAGGCACGCTACCATGATTTGGGTGGACACATGAGAACTTTATTGGAAGCCCCACATGTACGTGGCGTGGACATACCACCACGGGATATGTCGGTGGGCCCGTTGAGAGGTTTTGATATTCCCTACGATGGAGTTAGGGAATGGGACCCCACCTCTAGATGGCGTAGTGGTGCACCCCGATGCTGGTCCTGAAGGCTTAGAGCCCGACCCAGAAGTCATGGTGCCGGGAGAGGATGGGGAAGTCTAGAACCGTTTGATGCGGAACAGCCACCTGAAGTTGACGAGGATGAGCAGGCAGCTGTAGATGATATAGTAGATGAAAGCAATGATGGAGCCTAGGGTAGTTGGCCTCTTGACTTTTGTGGAGTGTTTTCTTTTGGAAGTATAGTAGGCTTTAACCACTTGACCTTTTTGTTGTAGTAGTCACAAGCTTGTACAATGGCCTCCGAAACCTTAGGTTTGAGAGTTGTAACAGTTATGTATATATGTATATAAATTTGTTTTTGTCATCCCAAGTTATCGTATTGTCGTTGTTTTCTGTACGGGGATTTGTTTTTGCTTCCGCAAGAATTTGTTGGCCTTTGGATCTTGGAGAACTGTACGTATGCGTGGCCAGAGGGGATGTTTTTGAGCTCGTAGGGTTCGGGGTCTATGACATTCAGGTTGAGACAAACACAAGAATACTAGGACGAATAACTTTGGAAAAAATAAAAAAATTGGTGCCTACTGTTGATCCTCTAACTTGTATGCTTCCTATCAAAATATGAATTTGTATGCTTCATGTACGTGATTGAGGGGACCGAAGCTTCAAGTGTTCAATTAGGAAGAAGTCACGATAATAGGACCTTCGTCTCCAAGGACCCACTCTCGAAGCTGTTGCAGGAAATAAAACTACCAAAAACGTCATTTTCAATTAGGTTGTCTTATGGAGAAATTAAGAGAACGAAAAGAAGATAATCTAAGATGCAGCAAGCATATTTTTAGAGCCAATTCATAAGATGGCCGGAAGAGATGACCGTTGGTTTGTTAACTATCGTGATTGGCGGCTGATGAGAATGAAGTAACAATAGTTGCCGGTGCTGGGAATAAATATGAAATAATTCCGGTGAGCTTAAAGGAAGGTGCTCTTGGTGAAGGTCTCGCCGAGAATAGATGGGCTGAGAAAGAAATGACTGTGAATTGAATATAGTCAAGTTGGGCCCAAAAGGTTGGTTGCAAATCCAGAGCCAACCCAAACTTTTAGGGTCCGGGTCAGAACCACAAAGTCAACCGAATCCGCTGACCCGATCCAAATCCCATTTAAGAAATAAAAATAGAAAATAAAAAATTCCAAAAAAAAAAATTTAAAAGGAAAAAAGCTTAGAAATTAGATTTTGATTAGTTTTCATTAGATTTTTATTGCTAATACTTGTTTAGAAATAGTTTTAAATTCTCCCATATTAGAATGTGTATAGTTTAGGGATTCTTTAGGATTAGAATAATTTTTAAGAAATGTTACCATTTTTGGACAAAAATTTGACTCCAAAAATGAACAATCTCACAGGGCTTTACAATAGGATTTTGCATATTCTCAAAGACAAATGCTAGGCCGTTGTTTGCTCATTTTTATTTCGATTTACTTGATTGCACACTTTCCATGCATTTATTGTTTTTTTTTTATTTTTTAGCATATGTAGGATAAATCTTAGAATCATAATAAACAAACATTGCATGGACATCTTTACCAAAAAAAAAAAAAAAAAAAAAAAAAAAAAAAACATTGCATGGACATTTAGTAGACATGAACATTAGGACTCATACTTAGTACAAAGACTGCCTGGACACTTTAGTGAATTAAAAATCAAGTTTAGGTACGAAAAGTGCATTAGTTAGATAACCAGTATAATCAAGTCTTCGAACCTTGAAAATTCTGGTTGCATAGGAAATGAGGTATGCTCTCATACCTTACTTGGTTTATAGCAGACCTCAATAGGCTAATGATGATTCCTCACATGAAATTCTCATAGAGTTATTTAAAACTATAATTAAACATCCTAACGTCGCGCAAGGTATGAGTTTGGGATAGTCCACGTTCTTAATCAACGAACTCCTTGGATTCTCATGTGGTGTTTTCACATTCTCGATGAATCATTTGAATCGTCTTTTGAGCAAATACCTTTGGACTACGTCAGAAGGATCGCGACACTTGGCAGAGCATCAAGTATTTCAGTGATTTCTTATTCTACATGGGAGAACTTTTGTTGGAGTAACAGCTATCTAAGTGAAACAAGACAACCAGAAGATCCCACCACAGTAGGCAAATCTTGTCTCTTTTCGACAAGTTTGATTGGAAAGTACACACTGCTTCTTGTTTTCCTTGACTTATGAAATAAACATTCTTCGACGAGTAGAAATAAATAGAATACGACCTATTCCATAGTCAATATATAGCCATCGGATGCTGATGTGTAGCTTAGAAATTCACCAGAGAAAGTATCTTTCGTGATTTTTGCCTTTGTTATAAAACGTGTCATTTGAATTTCCAGTTTTATCAATTAGGTCACATAACTTCAATTTTGCTTTCAATCAAGTTGATCTATCTAGTGCTGGATCACTGATCCGTCGACAATCTAACTGGACAGAAACTTGAATGCCGTTGAGTGACTTGACGATAGTTGAATTAAAGTTTAATGACTTGTCGTTTGAAAATTAAGCCCAGTTATTCAATGATCAACGATAATTTCGGTCACATCCTAACTTGCATGCAATTTAATAGAAGATTCTGCTGCTCCGCGTGCGTCAAATCAAAATCATTTTCATGAAAGTGACGGTAAAATTTAAGAATATTAATTTATTTTTCTTTTGAAATGAAGTTAAGAGTTGGAAAGTTTTTTATGAGCTATGACCCTCAACTTCACTTCCAAACTAGTGAAATTCTTCTATAATGACTGTGAACAAGATGATAGCTGTTGCGGGGGACTTGCTCATGTCCTACTAATTGATCAAGGATGAAGAAGACAAAGTACCATCCGCTGACGCGGATACTCCCCACAAGTCTAGGAAGTCAAGCACAAAATTATGCCAAGGGAAACACTAGCGATGGACTGTGCACAAAACTTTTCCTAAATATTAAATACAAGTAAGGTTGAGGACTGCGAAATTAGATCCTCGTACAGAGATTTCTGAGATCAAGCTTGCAGTATACCCCGATTTAACATTTATTTCGGACTTTTGGGAGAAGTTCCAGATGTGGCTCTTCCTCATGGGTGGCAGTCCACGAGATCCAGAGTGATAAGTACGTCTTATTTCATTAATTCGCACCATGTTTCAAGGCCGGGAACTGGAGTCTGTGTAGTCTACCGTTCGATTCCAACGGCAATAGTCCTTCACCGTAGCTTTATGATGATGGAGTCACGGTGCTATATAGTCTGCAGGGGCTTTCCCTGCCTGCAACCATAGATTACCTCTTTGTCCCAGCCGGTACATCCTGTGAGCACCGCAAGCAACAATGCTTGCACAAAGAGTGCAACTATAATCCCAGTCCAGAGGCCCTGCAGCTTGATAAGAAGAACAAGTAATTATAGAAATATTGGATAGACTACTAGTTATGATGAAAGCAAAGGACGAATTGCAATAGAATGGTGGGGTAACCGTGTTTTACTTTTTCCACCAATGTGACAGAAAAAAACTAAGAATATGGCAACCGGAACATCCAACAAATAGTAGGCACTCAAATTGATGAAAGCTCCAATCTTTTTTCATACACATCCTCCTGCAGTGCCTAAAAAAAATTATAACTTACAGTATAAAAAAACTCGAAGTTCAAGTCCGTTTTGACTTGGAACATATTTGAGATCTGACACATTCCCCATTTTCCCTCCCTAATTATCAGGATAAGCAATCAAAGTTAAACTAGGTCAGGTGCGCCATTAAACTGCAATAATAAGCGAACTATATCTGAAAACACAAACTGAATGCCATCAGAAAGATGGGAAGTTGCGATTAGTACCAACACATCTCCCACATAGTTCGCGACTTCGTCTGTGCTATAGAGGTAGGCCCATGCCCTTCGACCAAGCATCATGAGTATACCTCCAAGAAAGCCTTTTCTGGGGACCATCATTAAGGAAACACAAATTGCCAAATGAGTTGCTCGTGTTCTTCCAATGCCCAATTCATTTGAAACTCTCGTGCTGCCATATATAGGGCAAAAAAATGTGGGACCGAGGAATAGCTACTTGTTTTGCAAGATCTGCCAACCTTGACAAGTTGCCCTTTGAAGGAGACTGCAATTGCGAGGAGCTTTTTGATGGAGAAGTGATGTTAGCCTTCTCGAATATGCAAGAGTTGTGCAGGATGATAGCGTCGATGCCAGAAGCCCGTTAGAAGAAGTGGATCCTAACAATGTAGATGAGGATGTGGCGGATGGACGAGGTCACGTGAAGGATGAAATCCTGCCACATGCCGTCTCCAATGCTCTATTCGGTGATATTGACAAGTGTGTTGAGAATTTACATTCCCATTCTACTTCAATCTAATTCGCGGAAACATGCTCAATTGAATCACTTGAATCACCGATCGTGCAAAGTATATCATGAGAATATACCTTAATTGTCACCGGTTAAAAGCCCCTTTTGCGATCTCGGAGTTCCGTCGTCGAACGTCAATCGATTGAGAATCGGGAGGAGAGCTTACGTTCTGTGTCTTTTTGTTTTTGTTTTTGTTTTTAAGTGATTGAATGAGTGTCGTTAAAACGATAGGGAGGAAGTCAATTTTATCATCTGTTGAAACAACGTGACTTTACACGTTGGTTTCCTGTGATAACTGCTAAGGGGAGGTGTTGTTGCCCGCATGGGCGCACACCGTAACCCCGTGGACCCCATTCAATATAATTCAATATCTCCCACTCGCCCATGCAGGGCAAACAACTCCCATCCGCCCACCGAGGACCAAATACAAAACTCCTTTTATTTTCGCAAAGTTCATATTGGCAAATATCCCGTGCGACCAGCATACTTTAAGAGCTCGTTGTCACATATCCGTTAGAAGTATATGACAGCTCAAAGAAAATGGACATGACCACAGATAGATTTCAATATGATGTACCCTAGATCAATCAGTCACATACATATCTCTCTTTATATCTCATTCAAAAATATGATACGTTATATTCACAGTTATGATCACACTAAATAATCATAACTGACCGGCCTGTGAATATAATCCATGACGTGACACAAATCTCTAAATCGATCTTCCTCATCCATTATACCTCTTAATCACATTTTAGCTCGCTTTTCTAGAAATGTCCCTTTAGATCGAATCAATTTCATGACCATAGGTAACACTCTAAGATAGCGAACACTAAATAGAGATCTCGAGAACAACGAAGAGTCATGAGGGTACTAAAAATGAGGAATTTTATCCTCGAAAGTCTCACATGGCATAGAAAAGTTGAGATCTAAACTTTTGTCAACTCTTATTGGTCGATTGTGCATACGTAATATGAAATACGCATTACGGTATTTTTCTCTTTCCCCATGGAGCGTATGTCTTTTTATTTTAATACCGTACAGATGATTACTTTTGACACACTCAGTGCCTTACTTGAGTTCACGTAACAATTTCAGCAAAAAGTTTCCATCATAACTCTCATTTGGCATTGAAGACGGATAAAGTGAAATATGTGGGTTATTTCACTTTCGGACATTATAATATGATAAGTCATTATCTTAACATTCTGTTAAGGCGGCATTAATATTTTTAAGCTTGAGCTCTCAATTATCACCTAGATAATAAGCTTAAAATTGCCTCATCTCTATTCAACACACAGTAAATAGAGGCGATTACCCGTGTGAGTGGGTTAATCTCACATCCGTCCGACATACCTTTTAAATACAATGCACCAAGCATTAACATGCATAAATATCAAATAGACTTTCATATTGACAAACAATATCATCAATCATTAATATTCAGGGGAAAATATAAATATTCAATACATCAACCTCTACGCAATCCTAAAGTTTTTATATGACTTAAGAAAACATCTCTAGGAATTGGCTTTGTCATAGGATCTGTTAACATACTATGCGTAGATACATATTGTCGGTTCACTTCTTTTCATGCTACCATGTCTTTGACATAGTTGTACTTAATGTCTATATGTTTGCTCTTGCCATGAAACTTAGGATCCTTAGTGTAAATCATTGCTGCTCGACTATCACAATAAACTTTCACGGGTTTTCCAGCGTCTTTAGTAACACCCAAATGATCCAAAAATCTTTTAAGCCAAATACCCTCTTGTGCTGCCGTTGATAATGCCACGGACTCGGCTTCCATGGTGGATAAATCTATACACTGTTGTTTCTTCTTGCTCCACGATATGGCGCCATTATTCAGTACGAACACATTTCCGGAAGTGGACTTCCTCTCATCCAAATCTCCTCCCCGGTCAGCATCAGTATAGCCTTCAAGGTGCGTATCACTTCCTTGATATGTCAAAGAGTAATTAGCGGTTGCTTTCGGATACCTCGGGATTCTCTTAACAGCAATCCAATATGCTTGACCTAGATTGGATTAGTATCTACCGACCAGTCCAACCGCATAACAAATATCAAGTCTGGTATACATTATAGTGTACATGAGGCTTCCAACAGCACTAGCATATGGAACGCTTTTCATACGTTCTTGCTCTTGTGGAGTTTTAGGATACATCATTCGGCTCAATCCTTCACCTTTTGCAATAGGAGTATCAATCGGATTGCAATCTTGCATACGAAATCGTTTAAGAACTTTATTGATATATGTCTCTTGCGAAAAAGACAATAACTTTTTCGAACAATCTCTCGAAATCTTGACTCCAAGAATATACGTAGCTTCACCCATATCTTTCATTTCAAAATTGGAAGATAGCCATCTTTTGATTGTCTTGACAAACTCCATGTTACTTCCGGCAATCAGTATACCATCAACATATAATGATAAAATTACAAAGTGACCTTTGGACCTTTTGATATATACGCAATTATCTTCATTAATCATATCAAAATCATATGCCACAATGGCATTATGAAAGTGTATATACCATTGTCTTGAAGACTTCTTAAGGCCATATATCGATCTCAGAAGTCGACATACCTTTTGTTCTTGACCTTCTTTGACAAACCCAATGGGTTGTTCCATGTAGATCTCTTCTTCTAATTCTCCATTGAGATAAATAGTCTTTACATCCATCTGATGTAACTCAAGATCCAAACTGGCCACTATTGCTAGAATAAGGCGAATTGAGGTGAATCTAACCATAGGAGAAAAAGTATCTTCATAATCAATTCTTTCCCGTTGGTTATATCCCTTCGCCACAAGACGAGCCTTATATCTTTCAATCGAGCCATTAGCCTTACGCTTTATTTTAAGAACCCATTTGTTCCCAATGGCTTTGCGTCCTTTAGGAAAATCAACCAATTCCCAAACATGGTTTGATTTCATTGACTCCATTTCTTCCTCCATTACTTTCATCCATTTTTCCTTATCGGGGCAAGATAGAGCCTCATTCACATTTCTTGGCTCATCTTCTTCTAGTGGAGCTATCATGAAAGCTTTCCCTTTGATCTCAAAACGTCAACAAGAAAAGCTTTTGTGACTAGTTCGTCGTGGAGAAGATTGTATCCTAGGTACTTCACTTTCTGTTACGCTCCCACTCGGATCGGATAATGGTATCGATTCATCAAGTGATTGTAATTGAGATTGATTGGTACTTAACCCCCCCACTTTTCACATTGCTCCCACTTTGATTATTATATCCAGCAGTTCCATCATCCTGATCTAATGTCTCAAATAGGGAACAATCTTCACCTATTTCGCCCTTTCTTGAAAAATCATTCTCTAAGAATGTGACATCTCTAGATTTAAATTCAGTCATACTTTCGCTTTCTTGTTCACCTATGAACACATATCCTTTAAAGTGTTATAAGTATCTTATGAAAATACTTTTTTTTGCCTTTTGGTCATAATTTTCCATATTTATGAGAGGACTCATGAGTGTAGGCAGCACAACCCCAAGGTTTGAGAAAGCTTAAATCAGGTTTTCGACCTGTCCACAATTCATATGGGGTAGGAGTGACTAATTTGGAAAGCACTCGGTTAAGTACATAGACAGCAGTTAATAAAGTATTACCCTAAAAGGCAATCGGTAAATTAGCTTGTGCCATCATGGATCTAACCATTTCAAGTAGGGTTTTGTTTCGTCTATCGGCAACACCATTTTGTTGCGGAGTGTATGGAATAGCTAAATGTCTGTCTATTCCCTTTTCATTACATAGATTTTTGAGCTCATCGGATAAATATTCTCGACCTCGATTGGATCTCAAAGCTTTTATTTTCTTATCTAACTGATTTTCCACTAAGGTCATAAATTTCTTGAAGCAACTTAATTCTTCCGATTTATGAGAAATCAGATAGACATATCTATATCGAGTATAATCATCAATAAATGTGATGAAGTATATAGCCCCATGCCTTGCCCTTATATTCATTGGGCCACAGATGTCGGTATGGACTAGTTGCAAAGGAAATTCAGCTTTTGTACCCTTTTCAAATGGCTTTCGTGTTGTTGTCCCAACTAGGCAATGTTTTTTTTTTTTTTATGACCGAGGTTTCGCGCGGCCGGCGAGCTTGCGCTCAAACCAGCAATGAAGTACGACTAGTCCTCGGGGAGGCTGCAAGACCCCACTACCACGGCGCTCCGGGTAAGACACCGGTGTTAGCGCGAACGCCGCCTAGCCCTAGCAAGCTTACACTCAAACCACGGTTTGAACATGTGACCACCAAGTCATAGTGTTCTTACCAACTAGGCCACCAGCCGGTGGATACCCCCCCAACTAGGCAATGTTCATAGACAAGCAATTCGACTTTTTCAATATTGCCTAATAAGCCGTCTTTGGCTCATCTATTCATTCTCTATTGGCTAATATGACCAAGCCTAGCATGCCAAATATTCACATCTTTTCACTAGAATTGGAAGATGCAAATAGGGAATAACACACATTCACACTAATATTTTCAACATTTAATATAATAAAGCCATTTACAAAGTAACTTGAATCATAAAATGTTGTACCTAACAAATCTGCACCACTACTATGGAAATTCATATTGAAACCAAGTTTGATTAACACCAATACAGAGACTAGGTTTCGACAAAACATCGTGTAGGAATAACGTGGGTCCACCATGCATGTTAAGTTGGCAGGTGCCAATCCTTTTCATTTCCACTCTAGAATTATTTCCTACACAGATCCATCTCACTCCACTTGGAATTCGTCGAAATTCCACAAATATACTTCTATCTCTAGCTACATGGTGCGTGGCGCCCGAGTCAACAGTCCACAAAGGAAGAGATTCAGTCAAATATACAGAACTAGATACAAAACCGACACTTTTAATTGTGCACGGGGGTTTTAACTTCTTCGGTTCACCACGGTCGTGAGCGAAGTGACCCTTCTTGCCACGATTATAACATTTCATCCTTGAAATGTTTTTCTTCACGGGGACGCTTCCCTTTGCCATTCTTCACAAACCTTGGTTTCTTACCGGATGGTTCTGCTCCTTTACCTGCTCTCTTTATGAACTTGCCAAGATGATTGCATTTGAAGCCCGAAGCTCCATGTGAGCTAGATCCAGCCACATAAATATCAGAATGTATTTTGGCTGCCAACAGGCGATCCTCTTCCAGCTCTAAGTGACGCATAGCATCTTCAAAGGTTTTTACATTCTCATTGTGAGTCGGGTTGACTTTCATATGCTCCTAATTATGGGGCAAAGAGCGGATAACTGCCTGCACCTACTGTTCATCGGATTATATATGACCAACATCTTTCAGCTCACTAATCATGTTTGACATCTTCCTCGGATGTAGCCTTATATTATGCCCATGTGGCATCTTATATGTATCAAACCCGATCATGAGTCGTCTCAGGTTAGTGATAGAGGTTTGTCCAAATCTTGCCTTTAATGCATCCCACATATCTTTAGCATTCTCATGTTGTTCGAACTCTCGCATAATGTCATTTTCCATACTGTTCAGCAACGTAATGCAAGCGATCGAGTTCTTTTTCTTCCAGGCAGCGAAGGCTTCCTTGTCTCTTCTATGTTGTGCGAGTGTTACCACCTTCGGTTCAGTCATGATAAGGTTTAGAGTTTCTAGTGCCTCAAGCTCTTCCAGTACATACCGGATTTTCATGCTCCAGATTTCATAATTCTCTCCATTCAATTTCTCTCTTTTGTTGAGCTCAGCAACAATATTCTTTGATTCCATTGCCATAGTATCTGAATATTAGACATTTTGCACGATTTTAAGTCTATTTTTTTATGCAACAAATGCAATTGTATTTATGCATCTTGATTATATTGATATATTGTTTCAGAAAAGATTCCAAAATCAACGGTTCGCTAAGTTTCCCATCATCATCTAAATATTCTAATCTAAAAACCCTATATCAATATAATCATCCATATATACTTATCATATAGTTACTTAAAAAAAAATCCCATTCATATATATACAACATCATTGTATTAAACTTATGACATGTTCATAACATAATATATAATTAAAAAATATAATGTCCACAATGAACATTGAATCAACAACAAGTTCCCAAAAATAAATCCTAACTCAACATAGAAATAAAACTATCAAAAAAAATCTAAAGGTAATTGCGCGTCGTGACCCTTATATTGGTTTGAAGATTGACCCAGGTAATTTCCCTTATCCAAGGAAGAGAACCTACAAGTTCTCTCGGAGGATTTTCAACTATATTAGAACCCTATATCGACACCTTAGGAAAACCTCTATGAGAACCTATGGTCTTACGCTAAGGCGCATTGTGCCTGTGTCAAGACCCATTCATCCCAAGTGATGACGTTTTCGTTGCTCCGACCTTTATGAACTTTCATAAGAAATGTAACACGAACAACTTATAAGTAGTAATGGAATCTATCCAATACACTTGAGTTATCAGTCCATGCCATTCCTCGGGTATGAAATCCGTTAGAGCATAAAAAGCATTCGTATAGGTTATAACATGTTCAACCCAAATAATCTCTTGGATCTTGTTGTTGACCGTTATCACATGGGTTGTAATGTTACATATATTATCCCATCCGTAATGAGTCAATTGTTGAAACTTCTCCTTAAAGGCTAGTATTTGCTCAGGTTCCCTTGGTCTTCTTGGCGTTTGTGAACTTCGCCTTGCCTAGACCCGGCCCGTGACCCGAACCCCGTTTTGAACCCGACCTGATTTGACCGTTGACCGACCGTTGACTTTAACCGTTGACAAAAAAAAAAAAAAAAAAAACCTCGATCAATCTATTGGGTCTTGTATGATATTTGATTTTGGTATTATTGGTTATGATATGTTTGTAATTATCGCTTGATTGATGGATTTTAGTAATCCACTTTGCTCTGCATTCGTTGTAGGAACAATGTCATCAAGACTTGAACCTAAGGAAATATGGGCAAGGCGAAGTTCACAAACGCCAAAAAGATAAAGGGAACTTGAGAAAATACTAGCTCTTAATGAGAAGATTCAATAATTGACTCATTACATGTGGGATAATGTATGTGACATTATAACCCATGTGATAACGGTCAACAACAAGATCCAAGAAATTATTTGGGCTGGACGTGTTATAACCTATATGGATGCTTTTTATGCTCTAAGGGATTCCATACCCGAGGAATGGCATGGATCGATGACTCAAGTGTATTGGATAGATTCCATTACTACTTATAAGTTGTTCATGCTACATTTCTTACGAAAGTTCATAAAAGTCGGAGCAACGAAGACGTCATCACTTGGGATGAATGGGTCTTGGTGCAGGCACAATGCGCCTTAGCGTAAGACCATAGGTTCTTAGAGTGGTTTTCCTAAGGTGCCGATATGGGCTCCTAATATAGTTGAAAATCCTCCAAGAGAACTTGTAGATTTTCTTCCTTGGATAAGGGAAGTTACTTGGGTCAATCTTCAAACCAATATAAGGGTCACGATGTTCGATTACCTTTAGATTTTTCTTGATAGTTTTATTTCTATGTTGAGTTAGGATTTATTTTTGGGAACTTGTTGTTGTTGATTCAATGTCCATTGTGGATATTATATTTTTTAATTATATATTATATTATGAACATGTCATATGTTTAATACAATGATGTCGTATATATCTAAGTGGGAGTGCTCATTAGTTTTTTTTTAGTAACTATATGATGAGCATATATGGATGATTATATTGATATAGGGTTTTTAGATTAGAATATCTAGATGATGATGGGGAACTTAGTGAACCGTTGATTTTGGAATCTTTTTTGAAACAATATATCAATATAATGAAGATGCATAAATACAATTGCATTTGTTGCATAAAAAATAGACTTAAAATATTACAAAATGTCTAATATTCAAATATTATGGCAATGGCATCAAGGAATATTGTTGCTGAGCTCAACAAAGAATAGAAATTGAATGGAGAGAATTATTAAATCTGGAGTATGAAAATCCAGTATGTGCTGGAAGAGCTTGAGACACTAGAAGCTCTAAACCTTATCATGACCGAACCGGAAGATGGTAACACTACACAACATAGAAGAGACAAGGAAGCCTTCGTTGTCTGGAAGAAAAAGAACTCGATTGCTCGCATTTCATTGTTGAGCGGTATGGATAATGATATTATGCGAGAGTTCAGACAGCATGAGAATGCTAAATATATGTGGGATGCATTGAAGGCAAGATTTGGATAGACCTCTGTCACTAAGCGGAGACGACTCACGATTAGGTTTGACATATATAATATGCCACATTGGCATAATATAAGGCTACATCCGAGGAAGATGTCAAACATGATTAGTGAGCTGAAAGATGCTGGTTATATATTATCTGATGAACAAGAAGTGCGTGCAGTTATCCGCTCTTTGCCCCATAATTGGGAGCATATGAAAGTCAACCCGACCCACAATGAGAATGTCAAAACCTTCGAAGATGCTATGTGTCACTTAGAGCTGGAAGAGGGTCGCCTTTTGGCAGCCAAAATACATTCTGATGTTTATGTGGCTGGATCTAGCTCACATGGAGCTTCGGGCTTCAAATGCAAGCATCCTGGCAAGTTCATAAAAGAGAGAGGTAAAGGACCGTAACCATTTGGTAAGAAACCAACGTTTGTGAAGAATGGCAAAGGGAAGTGTCCCGTGAAGAAAAACATTTCAAGGATGAAATGTTATAACCGTGTCAAGAAGGGTCACTTCGCTCGCGATTGTGGTGAGTCGAAGAATGTAGAAACCCTAAACATATTTAAAAGTGTCGGTTTTGTATCTAGTTTTGTATATTTGACTGAATCTCTTCCTTTGTGGATTGTTGACTCGGGCGCCATGCACCATGTAGCCAGAGATAGAAGTACATTGTGGAATTTCAACGAATTCCAAGTGGAGTGAGATGGATCTATGTAGGAAATAATTCCAGAGTGAAAGTGAAAGGGATTGGCAGGTGGCAACTTAACATGCGTGGTGGGCCCACTTTATTCCTACATGATGTCTTGTATGCTCCAGAGATTCGTCGAAATCTAGTCTCTGTATTGGTGTTAATCAAACTTGGTTTCAATATGAATTTCCATAGTAGCGATATGGATTTGTTGTTAGGTACAATATTTTATGGTTCGGATTACTTTGTGAATGGATTTATTGTATTAGATGTTGAAAATATTAGTGTGAATGTGTGTTATTCCCTATTTTTATCTTTCAATTCTAGTGAAAATGATATGAATATTTGGCATGCTAAGCTTGGTCATATTGGCCAACAAAGAATGAAGATTAGCCAAAGACGGCTTATTAGGCAATATTGAAAAAGTCGAATTGCCCGATCGTGAACATTGCCTAGTTGGGAAAATAACACGAAAGCCATTTGGAAAGGGTATGAGAGCTGAATTTCCTTTGCAACTAGTTCATACCGACATCCGTGGCTCGGTGAATATAAGGGCAAGGCATGAGACCGTATACTTCATCACATTTATTGATGATTATACTCGATATGAATATGTCTATATGATTTCTCATAAATCAAAAGCATTAAGTTGTTTCAAGAAATTTATGACCTTAGTGGAAAATTGTGGCGTCCCGGGCTCGCCACATCGACTAACGAGTAATATAAAATTGAGTAATTAAAGACAAATACACTTATAAGAAACCAAAACACAGTACTTTATTTATTAAAGAGCCGACAAACGTCAGGTCAAGTTTTTAATTACATGCCGGGGAGAACCATATAGGGAGGCCTTCAAAAAGTTGCCCGTTGCCTCTACCCAAGACACCAAAAAACAAACCGATAGAAACACCTATTTCCCCAAAAACTCCCCATATAACTGTCGGTTGGATCGTAAATTCACAGGTCGGCGTGTCTTGTGCTAACAACCGGTACCCTCCATATGGCTCCTACGAGGCCACGTAGTCAAAGGGCAGTGGGCCCACGAAACCTAGCCCGTCCTCTAAGACTCCATAAACCGTCACGTAGACATGGAGGAAATCCTCCACGTGCAACCCACCGTTCACCCGAACGGTAATCGTAACACGAACCAAGCCGAACCCAGGAAGTCTCGGACTCATATACGGCTCTATGCTAATGAGAACCTCCGTGGGCAAGCCATAGAAAACCATCCGAGGGCTACCCATTACCTAAAAATATCAACAATAAAGGAGTGAGATAAACTCAACAAGTCGCAATTCTAAAACACCGGCTAACAGAAACCACGAATTGCAATAATGGCATAGGCGGGTAACACCCGTACTCAAGGTAAATGCGTTTTATAATTACCCAATCCGCTTAATTCAAAGGAATCACAACATATGCGTTAATATGGAGTACAAGTATCGACATGCATACATACAACATGAAAACCGACATGATCATGATTCATTTGTTTCTCACTCAAAATTATGCAACGTCTCGTACCGCCTCGGAGACCGGCCCGGATCACACAGCGGGACCACACGGTCACACAAGAGGGTCTTCCCATAAACTCCATGGGGCATAAATACATTCGAGCAAGAGGCTCCATTCCACGAACCGCAATCGGTCCATATTCAAGATATGTGAGACTATGCCCATGCACATGCCTAATGCGTGCCTTATGTCTCATTGGACTTTATTTTACTGCGTCCCACCTTATTATAGTATAATAAAACGGACACATTCCATGCATAAAAAAAATGACCTATAAGTGTCACAATAAAGGAATGTTGATGCGATCGACGAAAGGAACTACTTAGCCTGCACTAAGTATTTAGCACTTTCGCATTGCCCCCAAGCAGGTGATATTAGGCTTACAGATCAAAGTCGACTACCATGGTTCGGCAGCCTAGTGGTCATATCTCGCCTTACCAAAAGCTAAGGCATCATAAAAAAAATCTTTCTTAGTCCATTTCTTTTCCTTTTTTTTTTGTTTTCTTTTACTCAAACCCAAACATTCCTTAGCATATATTGCCCAAGAAGAACTTGTCATGCAGTAGTTCTTTTTACCCAACTCCCATTTGTCCAATTCCTGGGCATTTGCTACAACCAAGAGTCTTTCGGAGCTAAATACGCTCCAATCCGCATTACCCATCGCTCGTACATTGGGCAGTCGGACCAAACTTCCATCCCTCGGTGCACATGTGCTCGTTTCGCAAAAATAAAACCAAGTATCAAAGAATCGGGAAAATCTGTTCCCGGTCACATCATCACCCAATTCCGTAACAAATCTCTCTAAATATTAGTTCATGAACTTCAAATTCATCTCCATCCATTGCATGCATCCGACCTCATCGTTGCAACTTCCATTTTCCATTTTTTTTTCTTTTTACTACACCATGGGAGTTTCTTGACAACTTCCTCACAAATCTTACAACTAGACATGTTAAATATATATATGTAAACCCCGCTTCTCTACCGGCAAACACATGACCAATTTCATCTGACAACTTCCCGCTGACCCACGACTAAGACCACCCCGCATCGGCGCATCACCAATCCGTCGAAACCGAATTGCGTTGTAAAAGCTAGCAAGTGTTTTAAAAGAGAAACTTGCCTGAGTTGTCGCTAATGCACACGGGCTGAACTATCGCTGGAAAGTTGCCGAGAATGCCGTCGGGGAGCATTGAACCGTGCGAGAAAACTCTAATGTTTCTACCGAGGAAAGTGATAGGAGAATAATATAAAACAAAATGGGTTCGGCTTGGTCTTTTGTTGTCTGCACAACGTCATGTCCCCTCAAAAATGTTTGGGCCCAAAGTGGACTGGTAATAACTTGGCTGGACTGCTCGTTTAGGGGCCAAGGACTAATAAATTGGTTCGCCCGACTATTCCAACATGGCTCCTTCCGTAGGCCAGACATTTTTTTGGGCCAAAAGTGTATATATATATATATATATATGTGTGTGTGTGTGTGTGTGTGTGTGTGTGTGTGTGTGTGTGTGTGTGTGTGGTCTCATTATCTCGGGTTCGATTTGGCCCACGCTCTTTTGGGCTCGTTCACCTGGTTCGACAACCTCGTCCAAAATTTTCGCTACTTTTCATCGCATGAGTCAGCCTTCCAATCCATTTCATTTAATCCTTATTTATTAAGGAGTATTAAAATGGGGTGTCACAAAAATCAGTTAGATAAGAAAATAAAAGCTTTGAGATTCGATCAAGGTCAAGAATATTTATCCGATGAGTTTAGAAATCTATGTGATGAAAAGGGAATAGATAAACAGTTATATATTCCATACACTATACAACAAAATGGTGTTGTCGAAAGACGAAACAGAACCCTACTTAAAATGGTTAGGTCCATGATGGCACAAGCTAATTTACCGATTGCCTTTTGAGGCGATACTTTATTAATTGTTGCCTATGTACTTAACCGAGTGCCTTCCAAATTAGTCACTCCTACCCCATATGAATTGTGGATAGGTCGAAAACCTGATTTAAGCTTTCTCAAACCTTGTGATTGTGCTGCCTATACTCATGAGTCCTCTCATAAATATGGAAAATTAGGACCAAGAGGCAAAAGGAGTATCTTCATAAGATACTCAGAACACTCTAAAGGATGTGTGTTCATAGGTGAACAAGAAAGCGGAAGTATGATTGAATTTGAATATAGTCGACCAATGAGAGTTGGCAAAAGTTTAGATCTCAACTTTTCTAAGCCGTGTGAGACTTTCGAGAATAAAATTTCTCATTTTTAGTACCCTCATGACTCTTCATTATTCTCAAGATCTCTATTTAGTGTTCGCTATCTTAGAGTGTTACTTATGGTCATGAAATTAATTCGATCTAAAGGGACATTTCTAGAAAAGCGAGCTGAAATGAGATTAAAAGGTCTAATGGATGAGGAAGATCGATTTAGAGATTTGTGTCACGTCATGGATTATATTCATAGACTGGTCAATTATGATTATTTAGTATGATCATAACTGTGAATATAATATATCATATTTTTGAATGAGATTCAGAGAGAGATATGTATGCGAATGATCGATCTAGGGTATAGCAAACTGAAATCTATTTGTGGTCATGTCCATTTTCTTTGAGCTGTCATTTACTCCTAACTGATATGTGACAACGAGCTCTTAAAGTATGCTGGTCACACAGGATATTTGTCAATATGAACTTTACGAAAATAAGAGGAGTTTTGTATTTGGCCCTCGGTGGGCGGATGTGAGTTGTTTGCCCTGCATGGGCGAGTGAGAGATATTGGATTATATTGAATGGGGTCCACGGGGTTACGGTGTGCGCCCATGTGGGCAACAACACCTCCCCTTAGTATTTATCACGGGAAACCAACGTGTAAAGTCACGTTGTTTCAATAGATGATAAAATTGATTTCATCCCTATCGTTTTAATGACACTCATTCAATCACTTTCAAAAAAATAAAAACAAAAAGATACGTAACGTAAACTCTCCGCCCGATTCTCAATTGATTGATGTTCGACGACGGAACTCCGAGATCGCAAAAGGGGCTTTTAACCGGTGACAATTAAGGTATGTCCTCGTAATATACTTTACATAATCGGCAATTCAAGTGATTCAATTGGGCATGTTTCCGCGAATTAGATTGATGTAGAACGGGAATGTAAATTCCCAACATTGGTATTAGAGCCAGGTTCCGATCCTAGGACATGCGGACCCATTCAAAAAGACACAGAACATAAACTCTCCATATTTAAAACTCAAATTTGACGAACAAAAATTGACGTAAAAAAGGATGAAACACCACGACCTCGAGAGACTCTGCCCCGTCGCGGCACGAAGCGAGCGTGTGGCGGCGTCCGACAGACCCTCGAGGCCGGCGACCACTCAAATTGATCGTCTCGACGAGCCCGTTCTAATGGTACATTCAATTTACTTTTTTGATGAACGAATCACAACTAAAATGCTATGAATAGTAACAACGCGATTAGGGTTAAAAATTCTTAAAACATACCAAAGCATCACAAAAACGATCAGAAATCAAGTAACATACGCTCCGATACCAATGTTGGGAATTTACATTTCCATTCTACTTCAATCTAATTTGCGGAAACATGCCCAATTGAATCACTTGAATCACCGATCGTGCAAAGCATATCACGAGGTCATATCTTAATTGTCACCGATTAAAAGCCCCTTTTGCGATCTCGAAGTTCCGTCGTCAAACGTCAATCGACCGAGAATCGGGAGGAGAGTTTACGTTTTGTGTCTTTTTTTTTTTTTTTTTAAGTGATTGAATGAGTGTCGTTAAAACAATAGGGAGGAAGTCAGTTTTATCATATGTTAAAACAACATGACTTTACACATTGGTTTCCTGTGATAACCGCTAAGGGGAGGTGTTGTTGCCTGCATGGGTGCACACCGTAACCCTATGGACCCCATTCAATAGAATCCAACAAAGTGCAATGACGACTTGTCAAGGTCACCAAGCAGGGAACCGAGGAGTGTGTATAGCGATATCTCCTCCTCTACACATGCTTATTTGCGCTACTAGGTTTCACTTAATTCTAACAAGCTTGTGGCATTGATGCTATCTTCCCCTACAGCCCTCGCTTGTCCAAGAAGGCCTACATCACCTCCTCTAGAAAACATGACCGGGTTGAGCCTCAAATTCGGACCAGGCCTATTGCGTGGTCTAACTATGTCCAATTCTTAATCCATTTCACTCAGCCTACAAATTCCTAGCACAACTTGTTCTCTTAGCCTGCCTAGGCTTATTCTATCCAGCCCATATCTCTATTTTTAAAATATTTTTTTTACATTTCTTTTATATTTGACAATGTACTTTTTCTTTATTATTTTCTATTTTTTTATTCTTTTTCTATTTTGTATTCTTCCTTTTTTCTTTTGGTTTCCTCTTCTCCGGGAGCTTTCTTGAGACCTCTTCACCGATGAGCTCACCGGAGCAACTTTTCCTCCGGTCATCGACGCTAATTGCCAACACCGGCAGTCAACTGTACTCCCTCACTGCCGGCCATCTATTTCGGCTATTACCTACTGACATTAATTTCCGATTACTGGAATTCATTCATTAATCTCCTAATCCAGCCATGACATTGCAATTACAAGGCAATAAACGTAGAAAATTATGCTAATCGAACCTGATTTCCAATTCTTTTGGATATCCACACTCATCGGATCTGTCTCCGGTCATTCCTCGCCGAAGTCAGTGCAGAGATATACAAGAACACAAAACAAGAAAAAACAAGGAAAGATGCTCAGATTCGAGAATTAAAAAAAATGAAATTGGATTGGATTCCTATGCTAGAGAACAAATGAGACAAGTGACTCACGCTGACGCATTTAAGAACTGATGAAAACATGGCAATTCTCGATTAAACCATTGAGGCATTTTCTCAAACATTTACCTGCATAGGAAATTCTAAGTTTGTTAAAAAAAAAACGAAGGTACTTTTCGTGTAACATCAAATGAAATCCGTGTTAAGGTCACAATCCCTCAAAAATAATTCAGTATTGAAAGCGGTTTTTTATCTAGGATCTATACTAGTTGAAAGCATGATCACAGATCATCAAGTATCCCTTTAGATTTTCAATGATTCATTCACGATTAATGTGCACACAATTTGACCTTCGGTCTCACAAATGAGGCGGACTAAAATGATAGGAGAGTCACTCTCGGTGAATGAGAAATGTTTCGGAGAAATTATGCTCAATGACCATGAATCTGCCAATAATATGGAAACTTCACTAATCAATCTTTGGATTCAACAGCAGAAAGTGATATTAGGTAGATACAACTCAAGTACAATTCGTCGAACAAGTGCTGATTATTTTCAAAGCAAATGCGTGAACAAGTGGTGATTATTCACCAAAATAACAGCAAACTTGATCAGATTTCGCTCAAACAAAACAGAAACGGGGTCTTTAAGTGTGTTCTTATTTAAAGTGGACCAAGACGGGGTATTTGGATCTCACCCTGTCCGCAAAGCAAATCTCGCAAATCAGGAGACAATGAGAAATTATTCAGAGTAGTTGCATCAGAAACATACGACATAGATCATATGCACCACAAACATGATTCGCAATTCAACAGATTAATACGAAGACATACACGGGGTATATTTCGTTGATTTCATGTAATTCTTCATTCTGGTCTACGTCTAATGAACGCGCTAATGACAATTAACAAGTGCTTACAACTTAGCACATCAACACTTCATCTAATTTCATAGAATCGAATATACCACATTGCACATGAACATCAGATGCGTATCAAAATTAAGATCTTGGGAAAGGAACTCTAAAGTGAATATCGAATATATTTACCTTAACCTATACAACAAGTGCAGTGAATCATTCGAGCAGATGAGATAATCTAGATCAAATTGGAAACTATATTTGCACTGAATCACGCAACATTTCTTCAAACAGGTCGAAGACAACTCGACGAAAGAGTTTATGCGTGAGGAAACTTAACAGAAACGTAACTAAATCATCCAGCAAGAGTATAGCATATTCTAGGAAATCAATTCTGGCATGAATAGCGAACAGGTTCTTCTGGCTTATACACTTAACACAAGCCTCAGGGATCAAGATGCAACGACAAATTACGATCCACTTCCAAACAGACTCATCCTTACTAAATCATCAATACCTTCTCAATCAAGGATGTAAGCTCCGCCATCTCTAGAAGTGGCGTGGTCAAGACCTGGCCGCGTGCACTTCTCCTAAAACCGTGAAATCTTCCTTTTCTCACGAGCGTACGTTTTTCTCCGAACCAAATTTTTGGCAGGCACTGGATACATACAAGATAGAACCATGGGGCTAAGGATTCGAGTGAAATTTCAAAAGAACATTGAGATCCTCAAGAATCCTACCTATAACAAAGAAAGGTGACTGTAGAGATGATGAGATTTTGCTTCAAAATTTAAAAGCTCAACAAATTCTATCTTCTTGCAGCAACTTGGGAGCCCTCATGCAAGATTTCCCAAGTTCCACAATCCAAAGTCCACATAATTTGTATTTTTTTAAAAAGAAGTTCCCATCAAAATAATCTCATTTTGTGTTATTTTCAAAAGCGATACCGGCGATCGGCTCTTGGCCCGGTTCAATCTTTGGTTTCTTTTCAATTCAAATCCAACTCATTCTAGATGACCACTTGGACTCTTGAGCGAATGTTCCCCGTCAGATTTGCCCTATCCCTTTTGTTCTCACCTCACCAAGATTTACGGCCACTAGTGTTATCAATTCATCTTTTTAATTCTTGAGCTTGTGATGGATCGCAATCTATAGGAGGTGATCCTATGTGCAAAAAGTCTGTGGTAGCGTTGCAAAGAGGCCATAAGATTGTCATGTGAAATGCATGACCTTTGAGATGCGATTGCGAATTATGCAAATGGTGTTTTTGTTTAGGAGTTGGTTCGATCCGTAATTTTTTTTTTCTACTATATATGACTAAATGAACTAGCCAAAATTAGGTGTCAACGGATTGGACCAATGATCATTAGCTTATCTGTTGTCTTGTCCTTAAACATCTGTCTTTTATTAAGTTCAGAATTACAAATAGAATAAAATAAAAGGATAGTATCAACAAAATGTTCTTGAATGATACAATTAGTTTCTTAAAAAAAATTCTTCAATCATAAAATATTTTATTTGAGTGAACCAAGTTAACTGAAAATGATGGATCCTTGCAAACCGACTTTACTCTGTAATGTATCGTATCCAAGTTCCTTTCAGGGTAAGCCTGTGTAATTTTTCAAGCGTTTCACATAATAATTGTGAGAATATTTATGACAAGCTATGATGGAGATTGGTATTTCGGGAGCCCTTCATGTATTAGCAGCAGTGTGACATAGATGATCTCTAGTTGACAGAAAAAAAGAGAATGAACTAATCAGACCCCAGTTGCTTGTGCGGAAAAGAAAAATACTAGAATCAGTCCAAGTGTGGATTCCACACAATCTGGGAATGGACGGTTTCGAGAGCATGTGAGGTTTTGCAGATGCTTTGGATGTTTCAGGTTTTTTGATCTTGGGAAAAGAAGTACTCTGTTGATGGCTTTCTTTGCCTGCAACAATGCCAAATGTCAAGTACCAACCACAGATCGAATAATTGTTTCAACAGTAGCAAAGTTCGATTTATCCATTCATTGTAAATTACCTCTTTCTCCCCAACGGTACACCCTATTAGTACTGCAGATAACAATGCTTGTACAAAGAGTGCAACTATAACCCCAGTCCAGAGGCCCTACAGCTCGATGAGAAGAATAAGCAATTATAGGAATATCGGACTGACTACTAGTTACGATGAAAGCAAATGACGAATTGCAATAGAATGGTGGAGTAACTGTGATTTACCTTTCCATCAATGTGGTAAAACAAAAGCTAGGAATATGGTGACCCGAATACCCAACAATTGGTGGGCACAGCTCAAATCTTTTGCCATCCACGTCATTAGAAAAGTCGAAGTACAAGTCGGTTTTGACTCGGAACATATTTGAGATTTGACACATTCTCCATCTTTGCTCCCTAATTATCAGGACGAGTAATCAACTAGGTCAGGTGCGCCATTAAACTGCAATATTAAGAAAAATATACCAAAAAACACGGATTGAATGCCATCCGAAACATGGGAACTTGCGATGGGTACCAACATATCTCCCCCATAGCCATTCTCCATCTTTTGTGCTCTAGACGTAGCCTCATGTCCTTCGACGAAAGATCATAGGAGTACCTGCAAGCAAGCCTTCCTGGTGATCATCATTAAGGAAACGTAAATTGTCAAACGAGTTGCTTGTGGTCTTCCATCGCCCAATTCATTTGAAACTCTCGCGCTGCCACAAATAGACAAAAAAAAAAAAAAAAACAAACAAATGTGAATCGTTGAGTAGCAGCTTCTTTTGCAAGATCTGCCAACCTTGGCAAGTCATCCTTTGAAGTAGACTGCAATTGTGAGGAGCTCTTGGTTGGAGAAGTGATGTCGGCCTTCTCGAAAATACAAGAGTTGTGAAGGATGATAGCGTCGATGCCAAAAGCCCATCAGAAGAAGTGGATTCTAACGGCATAGATGAAGATGTGGTGGACGGACGAGGTCACGTGTAAGATGAAATCTTGTCACATGCCACCTCCGAAGCTCTGCTTGGTGATACTCTTGTCAAGGTCACCAAGGCGTATGGCGAGATCTCCTCCTCCACATATCTCTCCTCCACACATGCTCATCAGCGCCGTTGGGGTCCGCTTATTCCAACAGGCATGTGGCGTCGATACTATCCTCCTCTGCGGCCCTCGCATCACATTCCAAGGAGACCTACATCAGCGCCTTTGGTAAACACGACCGAGTTGGGTCTCAAAGTCGGACCTGGCCTATTTGCTAGTCTAAATATCCAATTCTTAATCCATTTTACTCGGCTCACAAATTCCTGGCCCAACTTGTTCTCTTAGCTTGACCCGGCCTTATTAAGTCTTGCTCATATCCCTATTTTTTTTAATATCTTTTTCATTTCTTTTATATTGTGCTATTTACTTTTTCTTTATTAACTTTTGTTTTCTATTTTTTCTTTGTTTTTGTATTTTCTATTCTCTTTTTTTTTTTTCCTTTCTGCTTCCTCTTTTACCAGAGCTTTCACGAGACCTCCTCACCGACGGGCTCGCCGGAGCAACTTTTCCTCCAGCTATCGACCCATAGTGCCAACACCGGCAGTCCACCTTACTCTCTCATTGCCGGTCATCTATTCCGGCTATTCCTTTACCAGACTTCACTCATTAATCAACTAACCCAACCATCACAGTGCAATTTTTTTTTTTTCCGGAAATCACAGTGCAATTACAAGGCAACAAACAGGGAAAATTATGCTAACCGAACCTGATTTTGAATTCTTCGACAAAAAGAAAAAAAAGAAAAAAAAATGATTTCGAATTCTGTTGGATATCCACAATCCTCGGATCTGTCTCCTGTCATTCCTCGCCGAAATCAGCGTAGGGACATAAAAGAACACAAAACAAGAAAAAACAAGGAAAGATTCTCAGATTCGAGAATTACAAAAAAAATGAAATGGTATTACTGACTTACGCATTTCAGAACTGATGAAAACATGGACAATTCTCGGTTACACCATTGAGGCATTTTGTCAGAGATTTACCTGCATATGAAATTCTGAGTTCGTTAAAAAAAAGACGAAGGTACGTTTTCGTGTAGCATCGAATGAAATCCGTATTAAGGTCACAATCCCTTACAAATCATTTAGTACATCCTTAGCTTGACGTGATTAATCCGTGGGCTCATCAATTGAACTCAGGTCTTCAAAACTCCACAAAAAACAGAGCATGCAAAGAAAGCCAATAACGATCACCTGGTCAACAGATGAAAAACGGTGCTGCGATCGGAGATGCCGGAGAAGAATTGGACCAGCTTCGTATGCTTCGTAATCTCAGTCACGATAAGTTGTTTACTTGCTCAATTCTGAGGAAAAGTTGAGGACTGAGCGAGCGAAGAGCAGGACAGAACGGAAGGAGGTTTGGTGAGGCTCTGGACGGTGGCTGCTATTAACGACCGGAGAAAAATGAAAAGAACGAAAATCGTCATTTCCCCCAACCCTTTTCTTCTTTCTGCTTTTCCCTCAAAGAAAGAAAACAGTCGTAATCTGATTTTGCCCCCTTCCTCTGTTTGTTGGAGGAGGGAGAATGAGAGAAACCATCAAGAGGGAATTTTTCTCTTCTCTCTCTCTCTTTTTAAACCAACTTATCGCGTATATTTATGGGAGACTGTTAGTAGAGAGAGAGAGAGAGACTGGGGCCGGAGGATTCGAGTGAAACTTGAAAACAAGATTTGGTTTCTTTTCAATTCAAACCCAACTCACGCTTGACCCAATGTTCCCCATCGGATTTGGCTCTATCCCTTTTGTTCTCACCCTCCCCAAGCTTTACGGCCTCAAGTGTAATCCCTTCATCCTTTGAAGGGTTTGGGTCGTAACATTTCCTCTTTCCTTCACCGTGACCGGTCGGCGACAGCCGCTGGTGAACTTGAGGTTTGCCGGGTCTCATCATGGTCGGCGCCTGACCAAGGGACAAGGAAAAAGGAAGAATAAAAAGAAAAGAAAAGAAAAATAAATAATAATTCAAAGAAAAGGAAAAAAAATACAAAAATGCAAAATAAAAGGCTGAAATCAAATAAGATAATTTCATTTATGGAATAGATACTTATACAAATTAAGTATGAATTCTGATTTTTTTTAAATAAAAAAGAAAAAGAAGGTGAAGAAGTGGAGGGAGGAAAGATGAGGGAAAATGATTTCCTCTCTTTAAAAAGAGGAAATCATTTTCGCAATTTTTAATAGTGTTTTTCTATTGACGTAATTTTTTTTCTCGACTTATTTAGTTTCAGTGAACCGATTGCCGAAAAATCTGAAAAGTATTTTCCCGAAAGTTTTTTTTTGCGAAACGAACAGTCTTAGAGTTGAATTTTTTTTTTTTATGAGTTATGACCTCAACTTCGCTTCCAAACTAGTGAAATTCTTCTTCTATAGTGAAAACGAAAAAGTTAATAAACAAATTAGCTGAACTAAAATGTTCTTTTCAGAACGTTGGAATCTCTTATTTATAAGTTACTAAGCCATAACCGTACTTTATTTCTAATTCATGCAGTAAAGTACGCCGACATCAACAGCAGTTCTTGTTGTGACCTAATGGCCAAGTGATCTTTGTGAAACGGTAGGAAAAACGTAACATCTCTGGACACAATCAATAACAATTGATACGATGGATGGTTTGGATGCATTTATAACATCTCTGCAGTTATTGTTCTAACTTCTCGATGAATTTATAGTGGACCACGGAACGGACTCAGGAGGTGGTCCTGGCCAAGGGAAGTAGTCTGATGCCTGAAAGTTAGAGCGAGAGAGAGGGAGGATTATTCTCGCAAAGACCAAAGAGAAGTTCAAACCGGTAACATTGTCTTGATACTTCCTGGAGACTTTGTTATGTCAGACTTCAGTTAAAAAAGGTCTCCAGTTGCAGGGGACTTGTTCATGTTTTACAAATTGATGAAAATATAAAGAAGACAAAGTACCATCCACTGACACGGGTACTCCCCACAAGTGTAGGAAGTCAAGAACAAAATCATGCTAGGGAAAACACAAGAGGTGTACCGTGCATCAAACTCTTGCTAAATTCCAAACACAAGTAAGGTTGAGGACTGCGATCCTAGATCCTCATCAATTGGGACTAGGTTTCAACGCCAGGAACCGGGGTGTCTGTAGCCTACCATCCGATTCCAACGGCTATATTTCTTCACCATAGCTTTATGATAACAATCCCGCGGCAGGACTCACCACGCAATGTACTCTGTCGGCAGCTTTCTTTGCCTGCAACAATGCCAAATGTCAAGTACCAACCATAGATCGAATAATTATTTCAACGGTAAAAACGTTCGATTCATCCATTCATTGTAAATTACCTCTTTCTCCCAGTTGGTGCATCCTATTAGTACTGCAAATAACAATGCTTGCACAAAGAGTGCAACTACAACCTCAGTCCAGAGGCCTTGCAGCTCGATGAGAAGAATAAGCAATTATAGGAAAATCGGACTGACTCTTACTTACGATGAAAGCAAAGGACGAACTACAATAGAATGGTGGGGTAACTGTGATTTACCTTTCCACCAATGTGATAAAACAAAAGCTAGGAATATGATGACCCGAATACCCAACAAATAGTAGGCACAGCTCCAATCTTTTGCCATCCACATCATCAGAAAAGTCAAAACTACAAGTCGGTTTTGACTTGGAACATATTTGAGATTTGACACATTCTCCATCGTCCGTCCCTAATTATCAGGATAATTAATCAAAGTTAAACTAGGTCAGGTGCGCCATTAAACTGCAATAATAAGAAAAATTTACCAAAAAACACAGATTGAATGCCATCTGAAAAATGGGAACTTGCGATGGGTACCAACATATCCCACATAGCCATTCTTCATCTTCTGTGCTATAGAGGTAGCCCCATGCCCCTCGACGAAAGATCATAGGAGTACCTGCAAGCAAGCCTTCCTGGTGATCATCTTAAGGAAACATAAATTGCCAAACGAGTTGTTCGTGGTCTTCCAGTGCCCAATTCATTTAAAACTCTCGTGCTGCCATAAATGGACAAAGAAAATGTGGATCGTGGAATAGCAGCTTGTTTTGCAAGATTTGCCAACCTTGAGAAGTCGTCCTTTGAAGCAGACTGCAATTGTGAGGAGCTTTTTGTTGGAGATGCCGTCGCCGATGCTCTACTCGATGCAACGACGATTTGTCGAGGTCACCAAGCAGGGAACCGAGGAGGGCGCGTGGCGACATCTCCTCCTCCACACATGCTCATCTACACCGTTAGGGTCCACTTATTCTAATAGGCATGTTGCCTCGATACTATCCTCCTCCGCAGCCCTCACATCGCATTCCGAGGAGACCTACACCACCACCTTTGGTAAACATGACCGAGTTGGGTCTCAAACTCGGACCTGTCCTATTGCCTAGTATAAATATATCCAATTCTTAATCCATTTCACTCAGCTCACAAATTCCTAGCCCAACTTGTTCTCTTAGCTTGACCCGGCCTTATTATATCTTGCCCATATCCCTGTTTTTTTTTTTTTTTTAATATCTTTTTCATTTCTTTTTATATTATGCTATTTACTTTTGCTTTATTAATTTTATTTTCTAGTTTTTCTTTGTTTTTGTATTTTCTATTCTTTCTTTTTTCTTTCGGCTTCCTCTTCTCCGAGAGCTTTCCCAAGACCTCGTCACCGACGAGCTCGCCGGAGCAACTTTTCCTCCAGCCATCGACTCATACTGCCAACATCGGCAGTCAACCTTACTCCCTCATTGCCGGCCACCTATTCCGGCTATTTCCTACCGACGGTAATTTCTGATTACCGGACTTCATTCATTAATCACCTAATCCAGCCATCACAGTGCAATTACAAGGCAATAAACATGGAAAATTATGCTAACCGAACCTGATTTTGAATTCTTTGACCAAAAAAAAAAAAAAAACCTGATTTCGGATTCTGTTGGATATCCACACTCATCTGATCTGTCTCCAGTCATTCTTCGCCGAAATCAGTGCAGAGACATACAAGAACACAAAACAAGAAAAAAAAAAAAACAAGGAAAGATGCTCAGATTTGAGAATTCAAAAAAATGAAATTGAATTGGATTCCTATGCTAGAGAACAAATGAGACAAGTGACTCACACTAACGCATTTCAGAACTGATGAAAACATGGACAATACTCGGTTACACCATTGAGGCATTTTGTCAAACATTTTACCTGCATAAGAAATTCTGAGTTTGTTCCAAAAAACGAAGTTTGCTTCCGTCTAACATCAAATGAAATCCGTATTAAGGTCACAATATCTCATAAATAATTCAGTACAGCCTTATTTTGATGTGATTAATCTGCGGGTTCATCAATTGAACTCGGTCTTCAAAACTCCACAAAAACAGAGCAAGCAAAAAAAAAAAAAAAAGCCAATACAGATCACCTGGTCAATGGATGAAAACGGAGCTACCATCGGAGACGTCAGAGAAGAATTTGACCAGCTTCGTATGCTTCGTAATCTCAGCGACGATAAGTTGTTTACCTGCTCACGATAAGAATTGGACTGAGTGAGCGAAAAACAGGACAGAATGAAAGGAGGTTTGGTGAGGCCCCTGGACGTCGCACGGTGTCGATGAAAAGAATGAAAATAGTCAGTACCCAACAAAATCGTCGTGATCTCTTCAGTTTCGTTGGAGGAGAGAGAAAGAGAACGAACTTATCGCATATATTTATGGGAGAAGGTTAGCAGAGACAGGAGAGATAGAGTGGAGTCAACTAACTGACCCCAAAACATCTGTCAACAGATTTGACCAGTCATCATTAGCTTATCTATTATGCTATCTTCAACATCTGTCTTTTACTAAGTTCAGAATTTTTAAAAAGATGAATAAAAGGAGAGTTAACTAAAAAAATGTTCTTAAATGATACAATAAGTTTCTAACAGATCTTTCATCAATTATATAATTATTTTTATTAAATGAACCTAATTTTCATAACTTAGAATGGATCCAGCGAACCAATCTCACGTGGTAATGCGTCATATGTTCAACGCCTTTCACTTAAGAATCGTGCGAATAATTATGACAAACTACAACAAAGGTTAATATCTCGAGAGCCCTTCATACACCTGTAGCAATGCGACATAGCCCCATTTAGATATGGTCTCTAGTCGACATAAAAAAATGAATACATAAATTAGATCCCATTTCTTGGTACAAAAAAAAAAAAAAAAAACTAGAATTAGCCCAAGCGTGAATTCCACACAATAGGACCTTTCTAAAACAGCTATAAATCTTTCTAAAAGTAAAGAAAGGTTCCCAAGATCGAGATCAAGATCAAGTTCAAGCCTCATGTTATACAATCAATTTAACATTTGTTTCAGGTTTTTGGATTAGGAAGAAGTCCGAGAATAGGACTTTCATCCCGAAGGACCAGCTCTCAAAGCCGTCTCAGGCAATCATACAACTGCAATCGTTATTTTCAATTGGTTCGTCATATAGAGAAATTAAGAGAACAAACAAAGATAACCCAAGATAACGCAAGCGTATGTTTAGAGCCATTCATAAGACGTTGGATTCCCTTATATTTTCAAAGTATGTAAGGAACATAATCTAGATTAACAATTATAGTTGTTCATCCTTTGTTTCAAGCTATTTTTTTTTATCTAATTATCATAGTAACGATATAAATAAAATCGATTTTCCTGAATTTCTTAGCGTCCTTTGGTAGGCAAAAGTGAACCAGGAGAAGCATAAAGAAAATAACACCACAAGTTCCATGACTTTTATAAGACACTCATTTAGGTGTCATAACCATTTTTTTTTTAATCACTTAAGTTAAGGTTTCATCTTCAAATCTATTTGGTGCAACAAAATGGCCCAAAATGATATCGTTTACGCACTGTTTTGCTGATTTTATCGCTCGGGCAAGCCATGTCCTCATATTTTAATTAAACTAATGACACCTTTTGACTGCGCAAATCGTGGATGTCACTCAATTGAACGATTTTTAATCAATGTATCACTTAAGTGATAAAAAAAAAGTTATGGCACTTTGAAGCGTAGTAGGAAAGTTATGCTACTTGTGGTGGCCTTATCGTTAAGTTGGAAAGTTTTTTGAGTTATGACCCTCAACTTCACTTCCAAAACTACAGAAATTTTTCTATAATGAAAACGAACACGATAGTAAACGACTTAGCTAATTTAATTTTTTTATCACTTTTTCCATATTATTCGTGACTAATTTGGAGCATTAATTTTCTTTCATTGTAATGTTCTTTTCAGAACGTTGGAATCTCTGATTGATAAGATACTATGCTATAATGGTGCATTAGTTTTTATTCATATATAACAAGTACGCCGATATCAACAGCAATTGTCATTATGTTGTCCAATAGCCAATTGATCCTTGCGGAACGATGTGAAAAACGTGACATCTCTTGACGGAATCACTAACAATTTATACTATGGATGGATCATGGAGAATTCTGCCTTAAGCGCAAGGTTTCGATGCTTGTTGTAACTTCTTGAGATTCGATCGTGACTTCCTAGAAAGCAAATTTTGTGATCTCCTCGGAATGTAAAGCAGCGGACTCAGGAGGTGGTCCTAGACAAGTTTAGTCTGATGCCTAAAAGTTAGCCCCTAGAGACAGAGAGGTATTCTCGCAAACACCAAAGAGGAGAAGTTCAAACTGGTGACATTGTCTTGATACTTCCTGGAGACTTATTTATGTCAGACTTCAGTTAAAAAGGTCGGAGAAGAACAGCTCAACTTGGTGATGGTCTGTAGTAGCAGAAAATGTGCAATCCGCCGACGCAGTACTCTCCACAAGTCCAGGAAGTAAAGCCCAAATTATGCTAAAGAACACACGAGCGGTGTACTGCGGCATAAGATCCTCATAAAGTCTGAGATCAACCTTGCTGTATACCGATTTAACATTTGTTTCAGACTTTTGGCAGAAGTTCCACATGTGGCTCTTCCTGCAGCAGCCGGAGATCCAGAGGAATAAGCACGTCTTGTTTCTTCACTTAGCCCTAGGTTTCAATGCCAGGAACCAGAGTGTCCGTAGTCTACCATATGATTCCAAAGGCGATTTTTCCTCACGGTAGCTTTACGATAGCAATCCAGCAGGTAGAACACACGGCAGTACGTACTCTGTCGGTGGCTTTCTTTGCCTGCGACAATGCCAAATGTCAAGTACAAACCTTAGACCAAAAAATTTTGCATGGTAAAAACGTTCGATTTATCGATTCATTGTAAATTACCTCTTTCTCCCAGTTGGTACATCTTGTTAGGACCACAAGTACCAATGCTTGGGCAAAGAGTGCAACAATAATCCCGGTCCAGAGGCCCTGCAGGTTGATAAGAACAAACAATTATAAGAATATCGGACTGACTACTAGTTACGATGAAAGTAAAGGACGAGCTGCAGTAGAATGGTAAGGTAACTGTTGCCTTTGCCCCAATGTGACAGACAAAAACTAGGAATATGGCAACCGGAATACCCAACAAGTTGTAGGCACCCAAATTGATGAAAGCTCCAATCTTGTGCCATCCGCATCGTTTTGCAGTGCCTAAAAAAATGTAACTTATAGCATCAACATACTTGAAGTACAAATCGGTTTTGACTTGAACATATTTGAGATTTGACACATTTTCCATCTTCCCTCCCTAATTAATTATCAATACAAGTAGTCAAACTTAAAATAGGTCAGGTGCGACATTAAACTACAATAATAAGCAAAGTATAACTGAAAAAATTCCAACAAAAAAATGGGAAGTTGCAATTAGCACCAATATATCTCCCACATAATTCACGACTTCTTCTTTTGAGCTATGGAGGTAGCCCTGTGCCCTTCGACCGAAGATCATGAGAGTACCTGCAAGCAGCCTTCCGTGGCGACCATCATTAAGGGAAACATATATTGCCAGACAAGCTGCTCTTCTTCTTCCAGTGCCCAATTCATTTGAAATTCTTGTGCTACCAAAATAGGGCGAAGAAAATGTGGGACTGTGGAATACTTGATTCTTTGGCAAGAGCTACTGAAGTAAATAAAGCTTAAACAGTTAGGATTACCTTATCGAGCCTCTGAGTCCCGGAGGTATCATGTAAACCAAGAAGCAGGTTTTCAGGCTGAAACTAGCACAAGACACTAAGTTTACATTGTCTAAACATGATAGCAACTGGTGCCAAGAGGTTAGCAATTTTGTTCGCTTCTTGTTGATACAAAGTACTGATGCACCTGATTGACAGGACCGGCATTTGAAGTTTTGGTTTGGAAAGAAATCCTGATAATTAGACCATCATTTCAAATGACGAAATCCCGAAGCTGTTGCAGGCAATGAACTAAAGGGGTTACCATATAACTTCAAACCTACAATCCAAGCGGAGGCACCCAGTCAGCCTATCAGAAAGCAAGCTGAGTTTCTTGCACCAATGCGCAAAGCTAGTGACCCTGAAGATTGAATTTCCACAAAGCATATAATAAAATAACCAGAAAGAAACAAAGAATATCAATATAACAGGAAAGAGTAAGTCCGGAAGTCATCTATATCTCGTGTGGCTTCTCTCCAAGTATGTTTATTGACTTACATAATACTTGGATCTTTCACACTTCCGTTTTTCAACTTTCACAGATAATCATTAGGGAAAGACAATTGTCCTTGTTATGCTCCTCTTACATAAGTTTGCATTTATTCTTTTGATGAACGCGGGGTAAATCCGTGTCATCCTCCACTGCTTCTCCTCGGTCTAACCCCGAAGACAGCTTTGAGCCATCTTTCAGTCGATGTACTAGATCATTGACTTTCCTTTGTATTATCTTAGACAACTCATGGAGTAAGATCAACAAGATGATGATGAGACAGACCAACTAAGAACCTCAAACCATTAAAAGAGAGTCTGATATCACCTTAATAAGTCTACTCCCTATCAAAAATTGGGGTTGGAATATTTGAGGTGAAAATGGGGAAAGAGCACAAATAACCACGGTTGCAATTATGTTTTGTCAAGAAGTATTCAGTTAGGTACTCATCATCTGATTATATAGGATATTGAACAAATCAGAAATGGATGCATCTAATTGTTACTGGGCAATGGTTCTACAGACCTGAAGAAGGGAGGTAGGAGTTCGTAGCATCACGACAGTAGAGAAGTCTTTTATTGTTTCCATCGAGGCATGGTTACCGCAGAATCTTTGATGCATAAGTGTTTGGTACACTTCATTGCAATTCACAAGCAACTCCCCAATAAAAAGTAGAATATTGGTTTCACAATGCAAAAAATTTATGACCCCATTGAAAAGAAGAAAATTGACTGACCAGGATTATGCAAACAACGCAGAACGTGAGATTGATCTTCTCTTTCCAAAAACCTTATAACGCTTAGGAGATATCCCAGATTTGTATACCGAGTGCTCATGTTGATCAACATGAGCACTCAATATCCAATTATTGTCATGGGCACTTTGTATCCAAATCTAGGACATCTTAAGGTTTTCGAAGGAGAAGTCTACCTCATATTGTATGTTGTCTGCACTTCAGTCAATTTCCATAACTCTTTTCAACAGGGTCATAAACCTTCTGAACCGTGAAACTAGTATTCTGTTTTTTTTTTTTTATCGGGGAGTTACTCGTAAATTGTAATGAAGTGTATCACACACTTGTGCATCACAAATCCTGCGAGAATCTTGTCTCGATGGAAACTATAAAAGAGCTTTACTATCGCGCGGCTACCAACTCCCACATCCCTTCTTCAGGCCTATAGAGCCATTGCTCAATCACCACATCATACTTGCATTTCTGGTTTGTTCGATATCCTATATAATCAGATGATGAATACCTAACTGATTACTGCTCGGCAAAAATAATAGCAATCAAGGTACAAACTTTCTACAGCAGTTACCAAACATTCTTTACATCGAGCTTACAAGCTATTTTGTATTTCACCATGTGATCCATTACGATCCTTCACATCATCCATACTTTGGTCTGAGCTTGCTATTCCCGAAAACATAACAAGAAAAGAGAGTCTTCCACAGCATTGTTTTAAGAGCTTTTACTTTCTCCTTTATTAACGTAAAAATTAGTGTCGACAAGCATTGTTAGGAGAAAAACACCACATTCTTATATATGGGCACAGCAAGTCAAGAAATCACTAGTTCTCTGTGTCATAAGAGAGGGAAAATATTATGTCGAACATCTGACTAACCTCATCGGCATTATTTTTTTGTTGCAGAAACAAATCATTGATCTTATCTCTACTCGAAGATATAATGCTCCTGTGGACAACTATGAGGCATATGGACACCTAACAATGTACCAATGGATCACGCTGATATCCAACATCAATCTGCCTAAATGGATACAGATAGGGAAGTCCGATTACTGAAAGAATTCGTGTGTCCCTCTTGAAGGTCACCCAAAAACTCACATTCACACCAAGAATGATAGTCCTGACAAGCTTGCTGATGATCCCATGCCAATCCAATTCATAAACATAAGAGCAGCGATGATAGCAGAGAGAAGCAATTTACGAGAAAGATTGGAGTAGAATCACCTGATCATGATGCGGAAGATAAATACGAACACCACAATTCGATTGCCTTTATTCTGACGAAGCTGAACGCTGGGCTTCGGTAAATCTCGAATCGAACCCAAAAGAATGTGCGCTCTCACCGTCTCTTGAGGCGCACTTCTCCTAAAAGCGAGGAGTTTCCACTCAAAAAATTAAAAGCTCAACAATTTCTATCTTCTCGCAACAACTTACAAGAAGTTCCCGAGTTCCCCAATCCAAAGTCCACCCACCTTTCCTAACCGATTTTATTTTTTTTTCAAAGAAGAAGTTGCCATGAAAAAATCTCCTTTTCGATTTTCAAATGTGAAAAGGAGCGATCAGTTCTTGGCCCTGATTAATCTTGGTTTCTTTTCAATTCAAATCCAACTCACTCTAGATAACCGGTTGGACTCTTGAGCGGATGTTCCCCATCAGATTTGCTCTATCCCTTTTGTTCTCACCCTCACCAAGATTTACGGCAACTAGTGTTATCGCTTCATCTTTTGAATTCACGAGCATGTGATGGCCGGCTATCTATAGTCCGTATTAACCTCATGGAGAGGTTATGAGTTTGGCATGCGAGAACATTACCTAAATGAGATGCAAATGTGAACTATGCAGATGGTACTTTTGTTTAGGGGTCGGGTTTGATCCCTAGTTTTTATGCACAATAAATGACTAAATAATCTAGACACAATTTAGGCACTAGCACATTTGACTAATGATCATTAGCTTATCTATTGTGTTGTCCTAAAAAATCCGTCTTTTATTAAGTTCAGAATTAAAGAAATAAAATAAAAGGAAAGTATCTCAAAGATGTTCTTGAATGATACAGTTAGTTTCTAACAAATCTTTCTTCAATCATATGATACTTAATTTTAATGAATCACATTTACTTAACTCATAATGATGGATCCTCACAAACCGACCTTATGTTGTAATTTGTTGTAGCCAAGTTCATTTTATGGTAAGCCTGTATAATTTTTCAATGCGCTTCACATAAAAATCGTGAGAATAATTATGACAAGCTACGATAGCCGTTCGTGCACCAGCAGGAGTGTGACATAGCCCCAGTTAGATATGTTCTCTAGTCAACATAAAAAATTGAATGAATTAATCGGCCCCCATTTCTTAGTGTAAAAAAAAAAAACTAGAATTAGCCCAAGCGTGAATTCCACACAATCTGGGAATGGATGGTTTCGGGAGCATGTGAGATTTTACAAATGCCTTGGATGTTTGGGTGTTTCTTTATCTTGGGAAAAAAGTACAAATTATCGTCTGGATCACACAACCAGTAGGTGTCACCAATTCGTCGTATCGATGCAATATGCCGGATGCCTAGGGTTGGTAAAATGGGTCTAGAACCCATATTTGAGCCATATTTAATGGTAGTGGGTTCATAAATAGGTTACTTAAAAACTTATTCACATTCACACCAAGAATGATAGTCCATACCAATCCTATTCATCAACATAAGAGCAGCGATGACAGTGGAGAGAAGCAATTTACGAGACAGTGAGGTTGGACCAGAATCACCTGGTCATAATTCGGAAGATAAATATGAACAGCGATCGACCATTCGATTGCCTTAATTCTGACGAAACTCAACGCCGGGCCTCGCTGAATCTGGAATCAACGGCGAAAGAATGTACGGTCGCCCATCTGTTGAAGTGCACTTCTCCTAAAAGCGTGAAATCTCAACCCATCTGGCCAAATGTCTTCCTTTTCTCGCGAGCGTACGCTTCTCCCCGATCTAAATTTTTGGCTCACCAGTAACAAAGAAATTTGGCTATGGAGATAACGTTTTGCTTCAAAAATTGAAAGCCCAACAAATTTCTATCTTCTCGCAACAACTTACGAGAATTTCCCGAGTTCCACAATCCAAAATCCACTCACCTTTGCTAACAGATTCCTTTTATATATATTTAAGTTCCCACAAAGAAATCTCCTTTTCTGTTATTTTCAAATGTGAAACCCATGTGAATCCTGGTTTCTTTTTTAACTCAAATCCAACTCCCTCTAGATGACCTTACCAAGATTTAGGGCAACTAGTGATATTGCTTCATCTTTTGAAATCATCAGCATGTGATGGCCGGCTATCTATAGGAGGGGATCCCATGTACAATAGTCCATGCTAACGTTACAGAGAGGCCATAAGATTGTCATGGACGATGCATGACCTTTGAGATGCAAATGTGAACTATACAAATGTTATTTTTGTTCAGGGGTCGAATTTGATATCTAATTTTTACGTACAATAAATGATCAAATAAACTAGACACTACCATCCGAAACCCCCCAAAAAAAAAAAAAACTAGACAGTATCAACACATTTAACCAGTGCTCATTAGGTTGTCTATTGTATTATCCCTAAGCATCTATCTTTTATTAAGTTTGGAATTTAAAATGAATAAAAGGAAAGTATTTCAAAAATGTTCTTGAATGATCCACTTAGTTGTATTATAAATCTTTCTTCAATAATATGATAATTTATTTCGATGAACCAAACTTACTTAGCTAAGAATGATGGATCCTTGCGAATCGATCTAACATTGTAGTGTGTCATATCCAAGTTCATTTTGTGGTAAATCTGTCACGCACCGACTCTCGAGCTCGCGACATCCCTACTAATTCACCCTTAGGTCATGAAGGATAACGTTCCAGGTACACTATCGACCTATGAACTTACTACGCATGCGGAAACGTGAACTCTCCCGAACAATCAAACATATATGGATAGCAACGTAGGAAATAAACATAATAGTCAATCGAGCGAAAGATATTTCATTTCCATAACAAGAATAGATGATCATTAACTTTACAGAGCTACTAACTAACACATATAACCCCATACTTCGAGACGGTTCTATAGGACCTCAAAAAGATAGGTGGTCGGGTAAGGTTAACTCTCATATACTCCAAAAAAAATCTCACAATACCCTCGCCTTAGCATCAACATGGCTCCCAAAGGGGGACAGCCACCCGTCTAGGCTCTAGAGCCCTGACTAGAAGAGGGTTCTGCCTCCATGTTAGACTCGAGGTCCACTACCTCCCCGTCCAGCGTATCCAAATCCATGGGATCCCAAGAGGGGACGTAAGGGCGCGAGTTAGGCGGTCCTTGTAGCAGGCCATGGAGCACATCCCCGTCACACAGGAACCAGGCCTTAAAGAGGGGTAACACTAAGTGTGCAACCCTTCATTCACCTAGATCTTGTTGATGTATTGCTCCCAAACCCGCCTCGAGGGCACCTCCTCATGGTAGATAATGTAGAAGAACTAGCCGGTAGAGATGCCGAATCGGACAAGTCGCTCCATCACTTTAGACCCGAAAGATTAAACGACGGGGTGAGAATAATCTCGGTAAACCAACGCCTAAACTCGACTAGAGCGTTGATTCACTTAGAGCATTCTACCAAGCAACCACAGAAACACCATATATATATAGACACATACACACACACATACATCAATTACATGCAACTTACTAGTCTTCAGCCATGCATAATGCAATACTCAACTCAATCCAATAGTCACATCGGACAATCACTCAAGCCAACCATCACATCGGTTTGCATACACAGGATACCACACAAAGTCCAATTATTAATGAACGACCCACTAACTAGCGTGGTCGGCGAGCACGACTGGTGTGACCCCAACACTACGGCTGGTAGTGTCTACCGACACGATCGGGCATTATCTCTTACTCCCGACAATAGCGATTGAAAGCTATGTATCTAGTGCGACCGGCATGGCACGGCGGGCAGGTATTCCCAAAGGAGCATAGGTACGTCACAAGCGTAGGTCCGTCACAAGCGTAGGTTCGTCATAAACTACAACCGGCATCCGATAATCCGTGTGATCTGTATAACCTGCACGGGCACGAATTGACGTGCATCTGACAAGTCGTGTGGTTTCGTATGACCGGCATGGGCAACTTGTCAGGGATTACATTCAATCCCATCATATGACAACATAAGCACATCCGACAACCCATCAATTCTCATCTTTATTTATAACCAGATGCTCACACAGACATACTCAAAGACTTGGCTCGAGTCCGGTTTCATGTTAAAACATGCAATTTAATTCCACACATGGTCATATGAATGCACAAACTGTCCACCAGACTTTGCATTTAAAACCAAGGGGCCGACACCCACAACTGTCACTCATAACACTCAGCAAACGACCCAAGACACCCAAACAAGCAATCTATCGGGACAATTGGTCAAACGTATTCCATTAATCCGACGGTAAATACCGATCCGGATTCATAAAATTGAACTACTATAATTCCAATCCAACAAGCAATCAATCGTCCATTCGGCTCTGCCATATCGCTTACTCGCGATCAAACAACGACAAATCATTTCCCAAACAATCAATCCAATCTAATCACTAATTAGCCACAAACGACATAACTAATCCGACTAACTTAATTAATCATGGTCATTTAACCTAAACCCAGTTTCTATCTAAACCGACCATAATTACGCTACTTAAACACCCTATTAGAATAATTACACTAATTAATTACCGCTAAACACAATTAGTGCCCCTAATCGGAGTTTAGGGTTTTAACTCACTCTAAACGGTAGCGATAACTAAGGGCAGCGATGGAGGAGCTTAGCGATGGTGATGGCAATCCCCGAAACTCACAGCCACATTCGGCCCCATGGGTTCCTCGGCGACTCTCAACTGCGGGGCTCGGCTTGGTAGGACATGACCACCGAGCAAGGCGGTGCGTGGTAGCTGGGAGCTTTTAGGACCGGCGAGGTGAGACCGAGAGGGAGAGAGGCACGGTTGGGGTCGAGTTGGGGCTGCTTGCGGCAGCTCACGTGCTCATGGGGGTAGGGGTTGGAGCAGCGGTTGGGCACGGTGCCCGGTGATGACGACGGGAGGCCGAGCAACGCGGCTGAGGCGGATGTGGGTTGGCTGTTCGAGAGAAAGGGGGTGAGATGGGGGCCGCGGGAGCTTGAAGTTCCTTGGCGACGGGGGTTGGTGAGGCAGGTGGTGAGGGCTCGATGGCTGGTTACCGATGACGGACGGACAAGCTGGTGGATGATGGCAGTGTGTGAAGGTGATCGGTTAGGCAGTTGCAGCTGCAAGGAGGAGGGATCAAGAGCGTCACAAACCTGTATAATTTTTCAACGCATTTCACATAAAACTTGTGAGAATTATTATGACAAGCTCCGATAGAGATTGGTATTTCGAGAGCCCTTCATGTACTAGCAACAACGTGACATGGCCCCATTTAGATATCATCGCTAATCAACATAAAAAAAGGATTAATTAATCAGACCCCATTTACTAGTATGAAAAAGAAAAAACTACAATTAGCCTAAGTGTGAATTCCACGCAATCTGTGAGATTTTTACGGATGCTTTGGATGTTTTAGGTTTTTGGATCAAGGGAAAAGAAGTATAAACCTTCATCTGGATGACATAACCAAGCTGTTCCATGTTCTTTTTACTTATTTCAACCGCACATTGGCTAAGGGCGGGCATTTACCAAAGTAGCACCTTCGTTTCCCAATTTGGACTTGAACACCAGAAACCACCAACATATGGAGTTAGAACATTTTGAAATAATTAGCCAATGAGAAATGCTTCCATATCGATGAAATTTATGTTTAAATATTTTTCTAGAAGATGAAAATATTTTTCGTTAATTCTTTTTAGGCAATTATTTTAAATATATATATATTTCAAATCATTCATTTCTTTTTGTGAAACCAACGAAGCATAGTAATTGACATCTAATGCCATCAAGATAAATCAAATATCACATAAAAAAAATTCACAACTACATCGACTAGTAATTATGACCAGGCTAGGAACTAATGGGTACCCCGTGTGTGGTCTACTTGGGTGTATATGATTGGATAGAAATCATCTTCTATGAAGCTCCTATTGAGGTCTCAGCCACTTCTTAACAATTGATGGATGTAAATGAGGTAAACATCAACTATTGAGATATATTTCTCATTCCACTTTAGTTCATCTAATATCAAGATAATACAACTTTGGCATAACTATTTTGGGGAATTTGTAAATGATTGTTTTCATATGGGAAAATGATAGCAACCGAAAAGTTCTTGTTCTAGTGCTTGCACCACGGCTCACTTTCTTAGGGGCGTGCATGCTTTAGAAATTAACTTTTGGCTGAAAGTTGATTTTTCTACTCCTACTTAGAAGCATAAGTTGATTTTTTTTCTACTTCTACTCCAAAACTTGATTTTTTATCAAAGAAATTCGGTTGGTAACGGTTGAAAATTTCTACTTCTGAAACATTATTAATACAAAATTTTCCATGAAATATTATTGTTGGTGGCCGAAAAATTTCTACTTCATTTTTACACTTTTTAAATTTCTTTAAAAAATAATTTTTATTATTTATAATATTATTTGCTTTTTAAAAACAAAAAAATATTATGTATTCTTTACAATGGCAGCCAGAGATGGTAACTCGGCTAAGGAAAATCTCAAATTGGATTCCAAATTGGATTCCAAATTGATGGGTTAGTGTGAGCTTATCCATGTGGTTATGCGGTGGCGGTGGCTGGCAGAGGTTAGTGGTAGGCCGAAGTGGCGGACAACGTAAGTGGTCGACGGTTAACGGTGGTCGAGTCGGCGGTGGCCGGTGGAGGAGGTCGGTGGTGGTCGGCGGCGATCGTGGGTTGGCGGCAGGTGGCAGTGGTTACGGGCGGCAATGGGCGGACGTTGCCGATGATTAGAGGCTGGAAGCCGTTAGCGAGTGGCGGCGATCGTAGGTGGCAGCCGAGGTTGACGGAGGCGGGCGTGGACAAAAAGAGGGTGAGCGCGTAATAAAAAAAAAGGGTGAGGTAACTAGTACTTCTTGAGGGTTTATTTATTTATTTATTTTGTCCAAGAAATACTTCTTGTCTGAGGTTATTGACAAACAAGATTTGTCTAAGTTACTTCGTCTCATTTTGTCTAAGTTACTTCTCTTTTTGTCCAAGTTTCTTCTTTTTTTTGTCCAACTCACTTCTTTTTTCTTTGTGAGTTTCGAGAATACCCTCATTCATAGGTTCGAGATCTACATCTATCAATTGAAAGATCCAAAAGATCAACTCTGCAATCAATTATTAGAATCAATAGGTCTTCAAATCGTTAATTTGATGGAGAAGCAATTTTTAGGGTTAATACCATGAAAAACCCCAAATTGGTACATCTGTGATAAATTTACCCCAAACTAATTTTTTAACAGAAAAAAACCCAAAATTGGTATACTTTTGATAAATTTACCCCAAACCGGTACATACGTGACAAATTTATCTTTTGTTAGTGTCATGCCCCGACTCTCGAGCTCGCGACATCCCTACCTTACTCACTTCAGGTCATGAATGATAGCGTTCCCGGTAAGCTATCGACTTACGAAATTTCGGGGCATGCGGAACGTGTAATTCTCCCAAACAATCAAAATCAGCGGGATAGTACAGTAGGAAAATCAACACACTCAATTCACAGAAACAATTTCATTAATAAGCAAGAGTAGATGAATGTTAATCTTCTTGAGCTATAGTAAACATATACAACCCTATTCTTCGGGGCGGCTCACTATGACCTCAAAAAGACACACGGTCGGGTAGGGTTAAACCCTCATCTACTCCCAAAAATCCTACAACAATCCTTGCCTTAATGTCCACGGCCTCCATCACTACCCGAAAATGGGTAACAACGACGGGGTGAGCAATTAATCTCGGTGAGTCAACGCTAAGCCCGGCTAGGGCGTTGATTCGCTCAAATGTCCTAACAAACAGTCATATCAACACAGAGCAGATATTTCAACCACATGCAAGCTTACCCTCCGGGTCACACATAATGCGATGCAAACTTGACTCAACCGTCAACCAACCAAACCAATCAACCCATTGATAAAGCATCACATCACTTGCATGCACAGAACACCACACGTAGTCCATTTATTAATCGATGACTCACACGATTAGCATGGTCGGCACACACGACCGGTGTGGCCCCAATACTACTACGGGCGGTGTCTACTAGCAGGACTAGGCATCGTCCCTTACTTCCGGCGACGACCACCGAAGGCTATATGTCCAGTGTGGCCGGCACGGCATAGCAGACAGGCATTCTAAAAAGGAGTTTCGGTCCGTCACAAGCTACAACCGGCATCCGACAATTCGCGTGATCCGTACGATTGGCACGGGCACGAATTGACGTGCTTCTAACAAGTCATGTGGTTCCGTATGATCGGCACGATACGAACTTGTCGGGATCTTGTACGATTGGCACGATTTATATCCATCATATGACAACTCAAGCACATCCGACAACCAACCAGTTCATTTCTTTGAATCGGGTCGAGTGCTTATACACGCATGTTCAAATACTTGGCCTAAGGCCGTTTTCGTGATAAAACATGCAATTTGATCCCACACGTGGTCATATGAATGCACAGTTCAATCGACCGACAACTCGGCAATTTGGGGCGATTAACCTTGTCACGCTCCGACTCTCGAGCTCACGACATCCCTACCTTACTTGCCTCAAGTCATGAATGATAGCGTTCCGGGTAAGCTATCGACCTATAAAATAACGGCGCATGCGGAACGTGCAAATCTCCCGGACAATCAAAACAGCGGGATAGTATAGCAGGAAAATTAACACAATCAATTCACAAAACATAACTTCATTCAAAAGCCGTAACAGATGAATCTTAACCCTACTGAGTTACGGTAAATATGTATAACCCCATACTTCAGGGCGGCTCACTAGGACCTCAAAATTACACGAGGTCGGGCAAGGTTAATCCCTCGTCTACTCCCAAAAATCCAACCACAATCTTCCGGGTTCAACGTCTACGGCCTTCATTCTCGCACGAAAATTTGTTAACCATGACGGGATGAGAAATTAATCTCGGTGAGTCAACGCCTAAGTCCGGTTAGGACGTTGATTTGTTCAGACACCCTAAAAGCAATCACATCAGCATAGAGCAGATATTCCAATCACATGCAAGCTTACCCTCTAAGCCACACATAATGCAATGCGGACTCGACTTAACGGTCAACCGATTGCACCAATTCAACCCACTGCAAAGCATCACAGCACTTGCATGCACAGGACACCACACACAGTCCATTTATTATTGGATCCGACCCGTAGGTCCAGCACACTAGTTAGTTGGTGCCAAGACACTAGTCGATTAGTGCTTTTTTGGCGGACTAGGCATCATCCTTTACTTTAGGCGACGGTTTCTTATAGTCCATGTGACTCCGCTCGACCAACTAGAAGACAATGATTGTTGACACGGTACGGAGCTAACGGGAATCCTAAAAAGACTTCGGCCCATCACAAGCAGCGACCGGCAAACGTATAGCCGTAAGACAATGATCGACGCGCATCCAGCAACTGGAAGATAATGATTGCCAGGATTGATCGACCGGAAGACAATAATCGTCGGAATTATCCCATTATATGACCACTCAGGCACTTCGACAACCAGCCAATTCATTTCTTGGATTTTAGGTCAAATGCTCATGCTCGCATGTTCAAATACTTGGCCCAAGGCCGTTTTCGTGCAAAAACATGCAATTTTATCTTATACGTGGTCACATGAATGCGCAATTTATATTGATTGACAGACCAATCAATCTGGGGCGATTATCCTTTAATCGAACCCCCACGGCAATCAACAATCAATCTGACATTCACAGCCAACAATTCATAAATCCATTAATCAATTGCAGCCGATCAATTATTAATCCCAATTTCAATTCCAATTGCGCACTTGTCTCTGACCTATCGCTCACTCGCGATCAATCAATGCAAATCAATCAAATCAATCAATCTAATCTAATTAGGCATAAAATCCTAACTAATTAGACTAACTTAACTAATTAGGGCCATTAAACTTAAACCAAGTTTCTAATCTAAACAGGCCTTAATCGAGTTACCTAAAGACCTAATAATCTAATTAAGCTAATCCGAACGTAATTAGCGGTCTAACCAAGAGTCAGGGGCTAACTCACAAATTTAATTAGCTCAAGCGGTCTCAACTCGAGTGGCGACGACATGAACTCAACCCGACTCGCAGCGACGATCGGCGACTCGCCGCCCAAATTGAACTTTGGGCTTCCAACTCGGTTCGGGACGGCTCGAAAGACTTGGCGACACTTCGGAAATGTGGCACTTGGCTCGGGGGTGGCGGCCGATGGCCGGAGCTGGCCGGAACAGTAGTTGGCCGGCATGAACAGTGCTCGACCATAATAGGGGCAGCGGCAAAATCGGGGAAACAAGGCTATTTTGTGGGTTTTGGGCAGCTCACGAGCTGGGGGAAGTTCGGCCCGGGTTAGGGGGCTCGCAAGGTGGTCGAAGGTGGCGCTGGTGGTGGCCAGAGGCGGTGCAAGGCGGCGGAGCAGTAGCTCGCAGAACCGGGCGTCTAAAACAGGGCACTCGAGTCAAAATAGGGGAGGTTCGGCTGGGGCTCAAATCGGGCTCTATGGGCGGCGATCGGTTGCCGGTGACCTTGGGGAATGATGATGGGTCGAAGATGGTTGTTGGGGGTGATCGGCGATCGGTGAAAAGCGACGGAGAACGGCGGAATCGCAATCGTAGCGTAGGCGACGAAAAATAGGGCAGGTGGGCTTCGGGTCTGTTTTGGGGCTGTTCGCGGCAGTCCAAGGCGGTGCCCCGTGGTGGGTCGAAGTCTGGAGGTCGAAGGGGCTGTGGCGTGCCGGTGGGTGGTGGTCCAAAGTGGCTTGGGCTGGCCGAAGCAGATCGGGCGATCCTCAAACGCAAAACAGAGCGGTTTGGCGCCGGGGCGTTTCCGGGCTTTCCGACGAGTCTGCAGCGGCCGGAGGTGGAGGCGAATTGGCAACAAAGGAGGTTGGTGGTCGGAGGAAGTGGCTGGAGGTGGTGGCTCGCAAAAACGAAGAAGGAAGGAGGAGGAAGTGCACGGTGAGGAAGGGGGTGTCGCGCAGTGAACATGGGAGAGAGGGGTAGATGGGAGAGAGAGAAAAGAGGGAGGAGAGAGAGAAGACTTTGACTGGTTTGACCGCAAGTGGGCTGATTGGACTGAGGTGAGGCCCACGGGTCTCATCCAAATTAATGAATTTCGTCCCATACGTATAATATCCAAGGGCGGTTTCGTAATTTGACAAATCGATATTGATCGGATTTTTGGCTCAACCGATTGGGAATAAAATTTGGATTTTAACGGGCTAGGTTCGGTCCGGAAAAAGGCTAGGCGCGAGGATTAAAAACCTTAAGTTGCGGCAACCGAGATTTCAAGACCCAATCGAAATCGAACGACATTTTGAGAATCGTCTAAAATCCGTCACTTTCGTCCTTGAGATCCAAAATTTGCACCGACTAAAATTCTCTTTTCTTCCTTTTTATTGAATTCGGGCAATTTACAAAATCCAAATTTTCCAGGCGTCACAAACCTCTAATCGGACCCCCACGACAATCAACAAGCAATCTAGCATTCACAACCAACAATTCATGAATCAATTAGTCAATTGCAACCAGTCAATTATTAATTCCAATTTCAATTTCCATTGATAGCCAATTACGCACTTGTCTCTGACCTATTGCTTGCTCGCAATCAACCAATGCAATCAGTCAAATCAATCGGTTCTACTCACCAATTAGCCACAGACAACCTAGTTAATTGACTAATCTTAAATAATTATGATCATTTAGCCTAAACCATATTTTTATCTAGCTCGACCGTAATTAATCTACCTAAACACCCTAATTAGCTAATTAAACCAATTTCTAACGCAATTAGCGACCTAACCGAGACTTAGGGGCTAACTCACAATTTACTTAGCTCGGGTGGTCTCAACTCGAGCGGCGACGACACGAGCTCCGCCCGGCCCACGGGGACGATCGACGACTCGCGGCACGGTCAAACTTAAGCTCCGGGCTCCAACTCGGTCCGGGATGGCCCGAAAGACTTGGCGACAACTCGAGATAGCGGCACGGGACTCGGGGGTGGCGGCCGTAGCTCGCAGGAAAAGTGGAGCCGGTGGTGAACTGTAGATCGTGAAACGGGGGTGCGGTTGGAACAAGGGAAAACAGGCTGTTTTGAAGGGTTCCGGGCTGTGCAAGGCCGGGGGAAAGGGTGGCCGACGTAGGAGGGTCTTCGGGGGAGCTTCGGGTGGCGGCGATGGCGCTAGTGGACGGCCGAAGGAGGCCGAACGGGGGTGGCCAAAACCGACGCCCAAAACGGGGCACGGTTCAGAACATGGGAGGTTGGCCGGGGCTCAATCGGGGCTCTACGAGCGGCGATCGACTTCCGGTGACGTTGGGGGATGGTGAGGGGTGGTTGGTTGTTGCTCGGGGTGGCCGACGACCGGTGAAGGCGACCGGAACAATCGCGACCAGAGGCGACAGAGGACAGGGCACAGAACATGGTAGGCCGGCATCGGGGGCTCCTGGGGGCTGTCCGGTGGGTTTAAGGAGGCGTACGACGATCGTGGCAGTCCCCGAGGGTTGAAGGGTGAGGGAGTGGTGGCCGGCAGTGGCCGGAACTAGGCCAGAGCGGTTGAAACAGCCGCGGTGGCCGGGCAACGCAGAAACAGAGCAGGGGGGGTCGCCGGGGCTTTTGCTGGCTGTCCAGTGGTTTTGCAGCGGCCAGAGGTAGAGGCGAAGTGGCGACGAAGGAGGCTGGTGGTTGGAGGTGAAGGCTTGGCTCTGTGGTCGCGTGAAACAGCCAAGGGAGAAGATGGTGTCTCGATTCTAGGAGGGGGGTCGGTTGTGCACCGAATGGGGGAGGGGAAAGGCTAGCGCGGGAGAGAGAGAGAGAGAGAGAGAGAGAAGACTTTGTCTGGTAGTTGGCTGATTGGACTAAGGTGGGGCCCACGGGTTTCTTCAAAATTAATCAATTTTGTCTCACATGCACAATATCCAAGGGCGATTCCGTAATTTAACAAATCGGGACCGATCGGATTTTTAGCTCAATCGATTAGGAATAAAATTTGGATTTTCACGGGCTAGGCTCGGCCCGGAAAAAGTCTTAAGCGCGAGGATTAAAATCCTAAATCGCGACGATCGAGATTTCGAGACCCAATCGAAATCGAACGACATTTCGGGAATCGTCCAAAATTCGTCACTTTCCTCTTTGCGATCCGAAATTTGCACTAACTAAAATTCAATTTTCTTTCTTTTATTGAATTCGGGCAAATTACCAAAATTCGAATTTCCCGGGCATCACGGTTAGTTTTCGTAAAATCTATCCATCAAATTGCTGAATTGAATGACACGTGGCAATTCACGGGTGTATAAATTTGGGATTTTTACCCTCTGTTTGTCACGGGTGTATCAATTTGGATTTTTTTTTTTGTGATATTAACTAAATTTAACGGAGGATAAATTTGTTACGGGTATACTAGTTTCAAATTTTTTGTGGTAAAAAAAAGTAGTTTATGATAAATTCATAACATATGTATTAGTTTAGGGTCTTTGGTAGTAAACAAAAACAGTTTTAGGTAAATTTTTCATAGGTGTATCTGTTTGAGATTTTTTGTGGTCAAAAAAATAGTTTGGGCTAAATTTGTTATAGGTGTATCGGTTTGAGGTTGTCCGTGATATTAATATTTTTTTTAATTTCTCAAACTAGGGAAAAAAAACTTCAGAAGTGAAAATTCACTTCAGAAGTAGAAATCTCTTTCGGAGGAAATTTTTTTTATCAAACGGATATCCGCTCCCGAAGCACTTCTGGAGCAAAAATTCACTTCCAAAAATGTTACCAAGCACATCCTTAATGTCTCCATCAACTTCCCCATCATCAACTTCATAATATTTTTTCCTTGTTAGAGAATCCCTAATTTCAGTTGAAACTAAGAATTTATTGAATACTCTCGACGAATTGTCAATTTTGATGGTGAGGTTTCCGTACATCTTGAAAATAACACGAAAGAAACAAAGAAAATCACTATTGCAGGAAAGTGATGTTCTTTGTTACGACGGAAAACACATGCGAAGATGTGGCAAGAGAAAATTGGAAGGATTGCAAATATCCACCGTCTTTCCAGGAACGTTCTTGTATTTATGCAGTATTATCTCACCCCCACTGTGACTTAGTCATGAGCCAAGAGAAAATCGGAATGATCCACTGTCGACTCCCTCTTTCTCCCAATCGGTACATTGTGTTAGGACCGCAAGTAACCATGCTAGCGCAAAGGATGCAACTATTATCCCAATCCAGAGGCCCCGCAGCTCGAAGCAATTACAGGAATATCGGACTGACTAATTGTTACAATGAAGGCAAAGACGAATTCTGGCAGAATGGTAGGTAATTGTGATTTACCTTTCCACCAATGTGACCAGCATAAGTTAGGAGTACGGCGACCGGAATACCCAACAAGTAGTAGGCACCCAAATTGATGAAAGATCCAATCTTTTTCCATCCCCGTCCTCTTGCAGTGCCCGAAAAAAATTGCAACTTATATCATCAAAAAGGTCGAAGTACAAGTCGATTTTGACTTGAACATTTTTGAGATTTGACACATCTCCATCTTCCCTCCCTAATTATCAGGATAATCATTTAAAGTTAAAGTAGTTCAAGTGCGCCATTAAACTGCAATAATAAGAAAAGTATACCTGAAAACAGAGACTGAATGCCATCGAAAAAATGGGAACTTGCAATGAGTGTTATCTTATCTCCCACATAGTTCACGACTTCTTCTGTGCTATAGGGGTGACCCCATGCCCTTCGACGGTAGATCATGAGCGCACCTGCAAGGAAGCCTTCCGCGGTGACCATCATTAAGGAAACATAAAGTGCCAAACGAGCGGCTCGTGGTCTTCCAGCGCCCATTCATTTTAAACTCTCGTGCTGCCAAAATTAAGGCCAAAAAAGTGCTAGACTCTGGAATAGCCGCTTCTTTGCAAGATCTGCTGAAGTAAATAAAGCTTCAGCAGTTGGGATTACCTTATTGAACCACTGGCTCCTAGAGGTAACGTGTAAACCAATGAGCCAGTGTTCGGGGCTAAAACAGCACTAGATACTAAATTTACATTGTTTAAAAATGATAACGACTCGTGCCAAGAGCAAGAGGTTAGCAATTCTGTTGGCTTCTTGTTGATACAAAGAACTGATGCACCTGATTGAGAGGACTGACATTTCAAGTTTTGGAGTGGGAAGAAGTCCTATAACAAGACCATCGTATCGAATGACCAAAAGCTCGAAGCTGTTGCAGGCAATGAACCAAACAGGAACATCATAATTACTTCAAGCTACAAGAATCATGAAAACCAATGTCGCTATTGTAGTGTCAGAGCCAATAAATAAGAAAATTTAATCCCTTCAAAGTTGTAAAAATCACATCATGAACATCATTAATGATTCTAAAGAAGGATTTTGACCATCGTTTACATCGTACACTGTTTTGCAAGTTTTTAATCTTTTACCGATCTCTTTTTATTTTTATTTTTGGTTAATTTTTTTGGGCCAAAAGTGAACTAGGAAAAGATAAAAGCTTGAGAGTAACCAGAGCATGACAGCAGAAAGAATTGCCAATTTCAAAAATCTAGGAATCCCATGAAATGCCGCCTTGGAGAAACCGTTCCAAGTTCTACTACAAGACGGTGAATTTCTGACCTATATTGCCAGTTATAGTTTGTTTATCCAGTACGAGATAGAATTTGCCAAAGCAGCGCCTTTGTTTTTGAGTCTAGACTTGAACACCAGAAATCAACATATGAAAATATGCAGCAATTTGGTGATTCCTGAACTGACCATCATTGGAACGACATCGTTCTACGTCTGTGGAAACCTGATGTGGCACTGCAGAAGCACATATGCGAAAATGGTTGGGATCTTGAACTGAGCATAGGATCCTACCTCTGCCATTATCTGAGGATCTTGCTTGAACAAGAGAAGGATTTAGCCCACATTGGCGCAAAGATAGCGAGTGGAATGCTAGCTATAGGAAAATGATCATGGCCCTCTGCTTGTGGATACCAAGCATGTGGTATTGCTTAGCTCCGTAAGAATGACCACTAATGTATTCAACACACTTGCCATCCCTAGCTGTTATGGACAAGCATCTATAAGATGGTGTTTGGTGCAAATTCATAGATGTCCCATAATGAAATTCAAGAAGTTTGTCACTGTATCCTAGGAACCCAGATGAGACCTTGCTTGGAGCATCAGGAGTGTATTGCCATAGTTCACTCAAACTGTATCCAATAGAAGAATCTGAACAAGAAAGTTCTTCTATCTATTTCATTTTCAGACTGGGGTCCCCAAAAATCTTTTTTAGGATCAGTTAACAAATGTCCTAATTTGTGACAAACACCAACAGGAGGTTTCCAATCTCGGCATGATAAACCTAGCTAGAGGGGTGGAAATCACACATTAAGTACACTGAGCTTTTTGACAGATAACATGTCCAGTTGATCAATCGTTCTCAAACTGCTCTGAAAAGAGCTAAGGTTAATAGACAAGCAATCTATTCATGGTACTCGGAAAGTAGAAATGCAAGCAGTCTGAATTGATCCAACAATTGCTACACTCAGTTTATTGAACAGGAAACATAACTCCTATGATCATGTCAATAATAGCATTGGCACTACATATCTCCCAAGACAGATAACAGCCTGGAAGTATACTTTCATAGAAGTGACATAGTTTGAAGCTACTTTGTGGCTCTTAAAATCTTGCATCTACTTTCATAGATTAAAGCAGGAAGAATTGTTTTGTCTTACTAACATGCTAAAGCCAGTCACAGAAGCGAAGGACGTGGCCATGAAAGCACTTGAAAGTGCCTGCACTCCAAGATTATCCTCAAACATCACCAAGATCACCTGCAAACAATATATGTTAAGCTCGCCGATACTAATGGCCCAGCCAATGACAATGGCCGCTTCATTTCCAAGAAAATCTTGTCTTTCTTGAACCCACACACCGGTGGACGCCTTCTCCTCCAGGGAAACTGCTAACAGGGGTGACTCCAGATGTTGTTTCTGTTCTTCCACCTCCATTGATTGCTTCCTCGGTGCTTTTGGTCACAGTGAGCGAAGCAGAGGGGAAAAACAGGACAGTAGCTTTTAGAGATCCTAGAGATTCTCTCAGTAGAAACTGACCAATTTGAGGCCTTCAGAGGTATACACACGTTTTCCAAAGACTGTACTTCACTTTGGAGTCGCGCATTTATCTCCATTTGCATGTAAAGTACGACAGAGTCAATGCAAGAGAGGCCTGTTAGAAGAAGTGAACTCTAACGGCGTAGATGAGGATGAGGCAAACAGACGGGGTCATGTGCAAGATGAAATCCTGCCACATGCCATCCCCAATGCTCCGCTCGGTGACATTGACAAATGCAACTATCCACGTTGCCAACGTCACCAAGCATAGAACCGAGAAGGGCACATGGTAGGATCTCCTCCTCCATCCGACCTCGCCAGGCTACCACATGCTCCTCTGCGCCATTGGGATCCAGTTCTTCTAAAAAGGTTCTAGCATCGACGTCGTCATCTTCTATAGATCTCACATCTTCAACAATGTCGACATCACCTCCTTTGATAGAAAGCTTCTCATGACCATTGCGGTCAAAATTCATATAGACAATGTTCATCCTCATCGCAATCTTCCTCTTCGTCCAAGGTACGGAGTATTTCTTCTCCTGAGGTACTCTCTCATTTCTTTTTGTTTCTCTTCTCTTAAGTTGTAGCATCTTTCTCCATTTTTTAATCTATCATCAATTTTTATCTTTTTCATGTTGGACATGCATTCTTATTACTAGAAAAATTAACATTTCAAAGGTTATAGCTTCTTTATTTGTCTTGCGACCCTCCTGAAGTGATCCGCCATCCGAGGAGCCAAGTTTAGATGTAATGTCGAGTTGGGATCAACAGTAATCAATCGGCGTGAATTCTCCCAAACCCTTAACTTGCGCGACATTGGAATTTCATCATCCTATGAAAATTCTATAGGATAAGAGTCACCACTAGTCTATTGAGGTTAGTTGGAAACAAAGTGAGATAGGGGAAAATAACTCACTTCTAACGAAACAAGAATTCTAGACTAGGGGACTTGATTACCCTAGTTATTAAATAATGCCCTTTCGCCACCAACTTGATTGATTGTTAACCAAGTGTTTCATGCAGTTTTGTCCAATCGAGAGTCTTACAATTTTCGTTTGACTATAAAAATGAATCACAACACCAAAAATCATATAAAAGAAATCATAACAAACCCATCAAGAATAGAAATGAAGAGCAAACAAAAGATAGGATACAGTAAAGTAAACCGATGCAATGTCGGGCAAAGAACATTACAATACCTCATTCTTAAGTACCAGGAGAGCAACCCACTGAGCGTCAAGAATAGAAATGAAGAGCAAACAAAAGATAGGATACAGTAAAGTAAACCGATGCAATGTTCTGTCTATTTATTGTTCGATCGCTTGTTCCGCGCAACAGTAAGACATCTATGAATTTGCTCCAAACACCATCTTATAGATGCTTGGTCCATAACAGGTAGGGATGGCAAGTGCATTGGATACATTTTGTGGTCATTCTTATGGAGCTAAGCAATACCACATGCTTGGTATCCACAAGCAGAGGGCCATGCTCATTTTCCTATTAGCTAGCATTCCACTAGATATCGTTTGGGCCAACACGGGCTAAATCCTTCTCTTGTTCAAGCAAGATCCTCAGATATCGGCGGCAGTAGGATCCTATGTCGGTTCATGATCCCAACCATTTTCGCATATGCGCTTCTGCAGTGCCACGTCAGGTTTCTGCAGATGCAAAACAATGTTGTTCCAACGATGGTCAGTTCATGAATCACTAAATTGCTGCATATTTCATATGTTGGTTTCTGGTGTTCAAATCTGGACTCAGAAACAAAGGCGTTGCTTTGGCAAATGCTATCTTGTACTGGATGAACTATAACAGACAATATATATCAGAAATTCACCGTCTCTTAATAGAACTTGGAGCGGTTTCTCTAAGGAGGCCTTTCATGGGACTCTTGGATTTCTGAAACTGGTAATTCTTTATGCTGTCATGCTCTGGTAACTCTCAAGCTTTTATCTTCTCCTAGTTAACTTTTGGCCCAAAAAAAAAACCAATAATAAAAATAAAAAGAGATCGGTAATAAATTAAAAACCTGCAAAACAACATACGACGTAAACGATGGTCAAAATCCTTCTGCAAAATCATTAATGGGCTGTCAAACCTTTTTGTTCTAGGTGATTTAATGATGCGATTTTTACAACTTCGAAGGGATTAAATTTTCTTATTAATTGGCTCTGACGCTATTCTTTGTACAATATCGGCATTGGTTTTCATGATTCTCTGTAGCTTGAAGTAATTATGATGTTTCTGTTTGGTTCATTGCCTGCAACAGCTTCGAGATTTCGTCATTCGATATGATGGTCTTATTATCAGGACTTCTTCCCAACCCAAAACTTGAAACGTCAGTCCTCTCAATCAGGTGCATCAGTTCTTTGTATCAACAAGAAGCGAACAGAATTGCTAACCTCTTGCTCTTGGCACCAGCCGCTATCATTTTTAGGCAATGTAAATTTAGTACCTTGTGCCTGTTTCAGCCTGAACACTGGCTCCTTGGTTTACACGATACCTCTAGGAGCCAGTGGTTCAATAAGGTAATCCCAACTGCTTAAGCTTTATTTACTTTAGCAGATCTTGCAAAGAAGCAGCTATTCCACAGTCTAGCACTTTTTTGGCCTTAATTTTGGTAGCACGAGAGTTTAAAATGAATGGGCGCTGGAAGACCACGAGCCGCTCGTTTGGCACTTTATGTTTCCTTAATGCTGGTCACTATGGAAGGCTTCCTTACAGGTACTCTCATGATCTACGGTCGAAGGGCATGGGGTCAACTCTATAGCACAGAAGAAGAAGTCGTGAAATATGAGGGAGATAAGATAATACTCATTGCAAGTTCCCATTTTTTCAATGGCATTCAGTCTGTGTTTTCAGGTATACTTTTCTTATTATTGCAGTTTAATGGCGCACCTGACCTACTTTAACTTTGAATGATTATCCTGATAATTAGGGAGGGAAGATGGAGATGTGTCAAATCTCAAATATGTTCAAGTCAAAATCGACTCGTACTTCGACCTTTTTGATGATATAAGTTGCAATTTTTTGCGGGCACTGCAAGAGGATGGGGATGGCAAAAGATTGGAGCTTTCATCAATTTGGGTGCCTACTTTTTGTTGGGTATTCCGGTCGCCGTATTCCTAACTTTTGTCTGTCACATTGGTGAAAAGGTAAATCACAATTACCTACCATTCTACTGCAATTCGTCATTTGCCTTCATTGTAACTAGTAGTCAATCCGATTTTCCTATAATTGCTTCGACATGCAGGACCTCTAGACCAGGATTATAGTTGCACTATTTGCGCAAGCATTGTTACTTGTCGTCCTAACAAGATGCACCAACTGGGAGAAAGAGGTATTTTACCATGAATCGATAAATTGAACGTTTTAACCATGCAAAGTATTCTGCCAAGAGTCTGAAACAAATGTCAAATCTGTATACATCAAGGTCGATCTCAGAAATCTCTTTATGAGGATCTTATGCCGTAGTCCACCGCTCGTGTGTTCTTTAGCATAATTTGGTCTTTACTTCCTGGACTTGTGGAGAGTACCTGTGTAGGCGGATCGCACATTTTCTGCTTTATTCTTGATCAATTAGTAGGACATGAAGAAGTCTCTGCAACAGCTACTACAGATCATCACAAAGTTGAGCTGTTCTTCTCCGACCTTTTTAACTGAAGTCTGACATAAATTAGTCTCCAGGAAGTATCAAGACAATGTTACCAGTTTGAACTTCTCCTCTTTGTTGGTTCCGAGAATACCTATATCTCTGGGGGCTAACTTCCAGGCATCAGACTACTTATCTTGTCCAGGACCACCTCCTGAGTCCGGTCAAAGGTTTGCTATACATTCCGAGGAGATCACAAAAATTTGCTTTCTCACGAGTCAAAATCGAATCTCAAGAAGTTACAACAAGCATCGACACCTTGCGCTTACGGTAAAATTCTCCATCATCCATCCGTAGTATAAATTGTTAGTGATTCCTACAAGAGATGTTACGTTTTTGCCACTGTTCCAAAAGGATCATTTGGCCATTGGGAAACATAGCAACAATTGCTGTTGATCTTATCATTCAGTGATTCCAACGTTCTGAAAAGAACTTTAAAATGAGAGAAAATTAATGCTCCATTAGTCGCGAGTAATATGGAAAAAGTTTTAAAAAATTAAATTAGCTTAGTCGTTTACTATCATGTTCATTTTCATTATAGAATAATTTTGCTAGTTTTTAAAGTGAAGTTGAGGGTCATAACAAAAAACTTTCCAACTTAATGATAATGCCATCACAAGTGGCATAACTTTCCTACTACACTACAAAGTGCCATAACTTTTTTAATCACTTAAGTGACATGTTGATTAAAAATCATTCACTTGAGTGTAATCCGTGATTTGCGTACTAGAAAATAAGAGGTGTCATTAGTTCAATTTAAATATGAGGAAATGGCTTGCTCGAGAGATAAAAGCAGCAAAAGAGTGCATAAATGATGTCGTTTTTGGCCATTTTGTTGCACCAAATAGATTTGTAGATGAAATCCTAACTTAAGTGATTGAAAAGGACTATGGCCCTTAAATGAGCGCCTTACGAAAGTCCCGACACTTATGATGTTATTTTTCTTTATGCTTATTCTAGTTCACTTTTGCATAACAAGGGCGTTAAGGAATTCAAGAAAATTGAATTTTTTATTTATTTCATTCTTCCAATTCATTAGTGGGCTATACTTATGATAATTAGATTAAAAAAAAAAAAAAAGCTTGACACAAAAGATGAACAATTATTATTGTTAATCTAGATTGGGAATCATCGTCTCATGAATGCCTCTTAACGTACGCTTGCGGCATCTTGGATTATCTTCTTTTGTTCTCTTAATTTCTCTATATGATGAACCAATTGAAAATAATGTTTGCAGTTGTATGATTGCCTACAGCGACTTTGAGAGTTGGTCCTTCGAGATGAAGGTCCTATTCTCAGACTTCTTCCTAATCCGAAAGCTTGAAACAAATGTTATATTGATTGTATAACATGAAGCTTGAACTTGATCTTGATCTCGATCTTGGGAACCTTTCTTTTCTTTTAGAAAGATTTATAGCTGTTTTAGAAAGGTCCTATTGTGTGGAATTCGCGCTTGGCTAACTCTAGTTTATCTTTTTCGTACCAAGAAAGGCGGTCTAATTTACGTATTCATTTTTTTATGTCGACTAGAGGCCATATCTAAATGGGGCTATGTCACATTGTTACTGGGGTATGAGGGGTTCTCGGGATATCAATCTTTGTCGTAGCTTGCCATAATTATTCGCGCGATTCTTATGTGAAAGCCGTTGAACATATGACGCATTACTACGTGAGATCGGTTCGTTGGATCCATTATTCTGAGTTATGAAAATTTGGTTCATTTAATAAAAATAATTATATAATTGAAGAAAGATCTGTTAGAAACTTAATGTATCATTTAAGAACATTTTTTTAGTTTACTCTCCTTTTATTCATCTTTTAAAAAACTCTGAACTTAGTAAAAGACAGATGTTGAAGATAACATAATAGATAAGCTAATGATCACTGGTCAAATCTGTTGACAGATGTTTAAGGGTCAGTTCGTTGACTCCACTCTATCTCTTCTCTCTCTGCTAACCTTCTCCCATAAATGTATGCGATAAGTTCGTTCTCTTTCTCTCTCCTCCAACAAAACTGAAGAGATCACGACGATTTTGTTGGGTACTGGCTATTTTCATTCTTTTCATCGACACCGTGCGACGTCCAGGGGCCTCACCAAACCTCCTTTCATTGTGTCCTGTTTTTCGCTCACTCAGTCCAATTCTTATCGTGGGCAAGTAAACAACATATCGTTGCTGAGATTACGAAGCATACGAAGCTGGTCCAATTCTTCTCTGACGTCTCCGATCGTAGCTCCGTTTTCATCTATTGACCAGGTGATCTGTATTGTTTTTTTTTTTTTTTTTGCTTGCTCTGTTTTTGTGGAGTTTTGAAGACCTGTGTTCAGTTGGTGAACCCGCGGATTAATCGCATCAAAACGAGGCTGTACTGAATTATTTGTGAGGTATTGTGACCTTAATATGGATTTCATTTGCTGTTAGACGAAAACGTACCCTCGTTTTTTGGAACAAAATCAGGATTTCCTACGCGGATAAAATGTTTGACAAAATGCCTCAATGGTGTAACCGAGGATTGTCCATGTTTTCATCAGTTCTGAAATGCGTTAGTGTGAGTCACTTGTCTCATTTGTTCTCTAGCATAGGGATCCAATCCAATTTCATTGTTTTTTAGTTCTCCAATCTGAGCATCTTTCCTTCTTTTTCCTTGTTTTGTGTTCTTGTATGTCTCTGCACCGACTTCGGCGAAGAATGACCGGAGACAGATCAGATAAGAGTGTGGATATCCAACAAAATTCGAAATCAGGTTCTGGTTAGCATAATTTTCCACGCTTATTGCCTTGTAATTGCACTGTGATGGCTGGATTAGGTTATTAATGAATGAATTCCGGTAATCGGAAATTACTGTCAGTAGGAAATAGCCAGAGTAGATGGCCGGCAATGAGAGAGTAAGCTTGACTGACAGCATTGAAAATAGAAAATACAAACAGAAAATATAAAATGTAAGATAAAAAGAAGAAAATATAAATAGAATATAAAAGAAATTTAACAAAATAATATGCAAAATAAGATATGGCTGGTTATAATGAGGCCAGGTTGGGCTAGGAATTTGTGGGTTGACTGAAATGGATTAAGAATGGATATGTTTGGAACAGGTCGAGGCTGGTCTGAATTTGAGACCCAACATGGACTCTTAGGTCTGGGCCGGACCCACAAATTCGGACCGGATGCTCTGACCTTATTTGAATCCCTTTATTTCACAAATAAAAAATAAAAAACTTTGAAAATACACAATGCCAGTAAGTAACTAGGGGTACGCTGCTAGCAAGCTAGTTACTAGCACTTTGCATAAGCATAGGCTAGCAGCGCAGGGCCTAAGCTCCAATGAACGTACCTTAGGCGCGGACTCTACTATGTGACCCTACTCGGAGGTAGCCAACCGAAGTTGATTTGGTGTCTACCTTCTCTATTACTATCCCCGATTGCTAATAATATCTTTTTCTTCCCCGATAACATGGAATACCCTCTAATTGCTTTACATCTAAGGGATCCTAAGGCTGGAGGAGGCCTCGCACGAAGCAGTTTAAGGACTTAATTAGGTCATAAAATAATTAAAAATAGAAAATATTGGAAAATAATAACTCCAAAGTTTTTTTTTTTTTAAATAGGAAGAAGTTTAGAAATTGGATTTTGATTAATTTTATTATATTTTTAGTGCTAATACTAGTTTAGAATTAGTTTTGGATATTCTTAGATTAAATGCACATAGCTTAGGAATCAACTACTGGCCCTTTATATATACCATGACATTGTTGGCACCTAAATTTTAGTCGACAATTAAGTGCTGATTTTGATATGGAAAGAAAGACAAAAAAAAAAAAAAACAATAATACAAACCAACAAATAAAAAGCCAACTTGGACCCATTACAGCAGCCCATCTCGTGTACCCAAATCAACTACCTGCCCTCGAACGTCTCAATCCATGCTCAAACTGGACTTTCAATGGGAAATCAGTAAAAGAATTTGATGGGTAGCCCATTAGAAGAACCAATGAATCAAATTACTTTGGGCTAGCGATTTTAGGTTCTGCACGGGTTCTCCTAAAACCTAGAACTTACACATCAGAAACAGGTTCCTCAGGTTTTGGAACCTAAAACCTACCTTATCACAGGTTACATGATCGGTTCCAAGGTATTCTCAAGTTCCACCTGTATTTTTAGTTTAACTATTGCAGTGAATCATCAACTTGAATTATCACAATTTACTGCTACAATCCATGGACCACAACTCATATTTAGATACATGAATAAATATAAAACATTAACAAAGTAAAAGTCTTAATAAAAACTATTATCGAAAAGGGAACCCGAGACTATTGGTTCCAAACTACACATTCATCATTGGATCCCATGGAATAATGCAAGTTCACGCGAAATTCATATACCAAGAAAAACGCAAAAACTTGTTACAAGTTTCAGATTTCAGGATCCACCTACCCGACACTTGAATCTGAAACCTATCCATTGAAATAGGTTCTTCAATTTTTGCAACCTGGAACCTACGCTTCATACCTTGGAACCTAGAATCGGACAGGTTTCCCACCGGTCAATGCCATTTTTGATATTGGCCTCAACCCAACTAAAAAGACCTCATTCTAATGAAGTGTGGAAACAAACTCATGCGCGCCCAAGAATAAAAAAAGGTAGATCACCGAGGCCAGCAGTCCCTCGGGGGAGAAGATACAATTAACTGAACTTTTTACTCTTCCTTCTCTATCTCATGACTCTCTCAATCAGAGAGGGACGGGATTATACCGCGCACACACTAGAACATCCTCAAAAGATATCACTGCAATGGTCATGAGGATGAAGAGATTCGTAGCAATAGCTGCCTCCAAATTCAATTGAGGAGGAAGATTTTGATGAGGATGCACATTGTCTTTATGAAGAATGATCATGAGGAACTTTTTGCCAGAGGAGGTGATGTATGCCTTCTTGAAAACGCGAGGATTGTAGAAGAGGATTGTGTCAATGTTAGAGGCTTTTCAGAATAAGTGGATCCCAACGGCACAAATGAGCATGTGTCGGATGGACAAGATTGGGTGGAGATCCCGCCGTAAGCCCTCCTCGGTTCTCTGCTTGGGGACCTTGACAACGTGATCGTTGTACTTGTCAATATCACCGAGCAGAGCATCGGAGACAGCGTGTGGCAGGATATCATCCTCCACGTGACTCTGTCCATCTGTCACATCCTCATTTGTGTCGTTAAAATCCACTTCTTCTAACAGGCCTCTGGCATCTTTCACAACCCATGCATTTTCGAGAGGGTTGGCATCACCTTCTCCGACAAAAAGCTCCTCGTAACCATTGCAATCTACTTCGAAGGACAATGCTCATGCTCATCCCCACCTTCCTCGACAACGTCACCCGATGTCCGCTGCTGCTAAAGAGTGTTGGCGGGACGATCTTCTCATTCACCTCAGCATTTTCCTACGCAGTCTTCTTCTCCATTGGGATGGAGCCTTTAACATGGTGGTACAACTCAAAGATCTTACTGTAGAGGTTGAGTGCGCAAGGCTACATAATCGGCATCGCTGTTAGTTGACCTGTGAGCGGAGTGTTATTGATGATGTTCTTATAACTATACGAGCCTATCACCATGGGCGGGGCCTTCTTGTTACTTGCAGTGATCGCAGGCGTCGCGTGGGAGTTTTTCTACACGGTGATGCTGCAGAGGCGGGGGCGGACCCAGAAGGAGATGGGACAGAATTTTCGGTAACTACACTTGGGGTCCACTGCGATGTGATTGAGACGGGGGGTCGTTAGGGAAATATTAGTAAGGTAGCGGGATATGGTAGAAATTGGTTGCTTAGAGTATTTAGAGTAATTATGCATGAAAAAAATTGAACAAAAAAACAAATACAATGTTTGAATTTTCAAAGGAAAATCTAAGATGTGTATGGAACATGCAGAACACAGGCACGGCGTGGTCGGATACTTGTGGCACAAGCACAACACGAGCACGTCAGAGAAAGAAACATCTGGCGATGCCTTTAAAGGCATTAACTTGGTCATTTTCCGCTGAGAGAATATGTAGGATCTCTAAAGCTATCGCCTATTTTTTTCCCTCTGCTGCACTCACTCTGTGCGCAAAAGCGCAGAGGAAGCTATCAATGGACGCGGAAGAACCGAAACAGCATTTAGAGTCACCCCAGTTAGCCGTTTCCCAGGAGAAGAAGGCGTCCGCATCGGAGAATGGATTCAAGAGAGACGAGATCTTCTCAGAAATGAAGCGGCAACTGTTGTTGGCCGGGCCATTGATATATTGTTTGCAGGTGATCTCGGTGATGTTGTTGGGTCATCTCGGAGAGCTGGCACTTTCGATGCTTCCACGGCCATGTCCTTCGCTTCTGTGACTGGCTTTAGCATGTTGGTAAAGACAACAATTCCTGTTTTAATCTTCAGATAAACCAACCAAGAGATGAAAGATTTTGAGAATCAGAAAAGTAGCATCATACTATGTCACTTGCATGAAAGTTTTCTTCCAGGATGTCATTTATCTTGAAAGATGTATGGTGCCACTTTTATTATTGACATGATTATAGGAGTTCTCTTTCCTGCTGATTAAAGAAAGTCAAGCCATTGTTGGGTCAATTAAGACTGCTTGGGCTCCTGCTTTCCAAGTACCAGGAGATTGCTCGTCTATTAACAGTAGCTCCTTTTCAGATTATTGCAGTTTGACAAAAATTGATCTACCGGACATGTTCTCTCTCAATAAGCTCTGTGAACTATGGCAATACACTCCTGATGCTCCTAGCGAGGCCTCATTTGGGTTCCTCGGATATAGTGACAATCTTCTTGAATTTCATTTTGGGACTTCTATGAATTGCTCCAAACACCATCTTATAGATGCTTGGTCCATAACAGATAGAAATGGCAAGTGCATTGGATATATTTTGCGGTCAGTCTTATGGAGCTAAGCAATACCACATGTTTGGTATCCACGAGCAGAGGGCCATGATCATCCTCCTATTAACGTGCAGTTACTGGCAATATATGTCAGAAGTTCACCGTCTTGTAAAAGAACTTGGACCAGCTTCTCCAAGGAGGCCTTTCATGGGATTCTCGGATTTCTGAAATTAGCAATTCCTTCTTCTCATATTCTCTGGTAATTCTAAAGCTTTTATGATTCTCCTAGTTCAGTTTTGGCACAAATCAGAAACTTGCAGGACAGTAACACGAGACAAATGATGGTCATAATCCTTCTTCAGAATCATTAATGGGCTGTCAACCTTTTAATTCTAGTTTATGTTCGTGATGTGATTTTTACGACTTCGAAGGGATTACATTTTCTTATTAATTGGCTCTGACGCTATTCCTTGTACAATATCAGCATGTGTCTTCATGATTTTGTAGCTTGAAACAATTACGATATTTTAGTTTGGTTCGTTTCCTGCAACAGCTTCTGGATTTGGTCATTTGAAATCGCCGGTCCTCTCAATGAGGTGCATCAGTACTTTGTATCAACAACAAGCGCACAAGTTTGCTAACCTCTTGGCACCAGTTGCTATCATTTTTAAACAATGTGAACTTAGTATATTGTGCTTGTTTCAGCCTGACCACCTGCTCTTTGGTTTACGTGATACCGCTTGGGCTCAGTGGTTCAATAAGGTAATCTTAACTGGTTATGCTTTATTTACTTCAGTAGATCTTGCAAAAGAAGCATCTATTCCTCAGTCCCACATTTTCTTGGCCGTATCTTTGGCAGCACGAGAGTTTCAAATGAATTGGGCACTGGAAGACCCTGAGCAGCTCATTTGGAAATTTATGCTTCCTCAATGATGGTCACAGGATGGCTTGCTTGCAGTGGAGGGCATGGGGCTACCTATATAGCACAGAAGAAGAAGTTGCGAACTATGTGGGAGATACGTGGGTACTAATCGCAACATCCCATTTTTTCGATGGTATTCAGTCTGTATTTTTAGTTATACTTCGCTTATTATTGCAGTTCAATGGCGCCCCTGACCTAGTTTAACTTTGACTACATAACCAGGTACTTAGGGAGGGAAGATAGGAAATGTGTCAAATCTCAAATGTGCTCAAGTCAAAACCAACTTGTAGTTCGACTTATTGATGGTATAAGTTACAATTTTTTTCAGGCACTGCCGGAGGACCACCTCCTGAGTCCGGTGAAAGGTCTGCTGTACATGCTGAGATTAGGAATTTCTTTATTTACTTTTCTTCTTTCCTTCAAGCTCACCGAAATTTCGTCCCCTCTTCCCCTCTAACATCTCAACGTCAATATTTACTACCAACGCCAGCGACTATTGTTACTTCACCCTCATCAGCCGCCAATCATGACAGTTAACAGACCGCCGGTCACCTATTCCGGCCATAGAATCTGGCCATCTAGAAAAATGCTGGCGGCCATGTTGCATTCTTGCTTCTCGAAATTTAAATGGTTATCATTTGTTTGAGAAAATGCCTTAATGAAGTCGTATGCACATTTGAGAGGCATCTTCTTGAATCTGAATATCTTGTTGTCTACCATTTGTTCACTTTATGATATGTCCATTTGATTCTCTTTCCATTTCTGATTCCTGTGGTTTAGGCTTGGGCCGGGGACATGCATATGCCATGCTTGCTTCATTTTCGTTTTACCTCACTTATTCATTTTGTCTTAAGACTTTGGTTTGTTAACCTTTCTTCTTATTAGAATGCACGTATGAGTGAATTATATTAAAGAGTTAAAGAAATCCAACATCAGAGAATTGAAACGGTGTAGAGCAGTTAATATATCTATGTTGGCCCATAACTTATTAGCTTAAGTTTTTTCGAGTAAAGGTATTGGACTTCTACTGCTCATTCCCATCAAATGGTATCAGAGTCGATGGTTGGTGTCCCCTGCGGTTATTAAGCAGATCCAAAGGTAGACTTCATGGTTATGAAGTTGAGCTTTGATGGATATTCAACTTGAAATAAGTTAACGTGGAAGGATACCTCTATTAAGGGAGAGTGGACCTAATAATGAACTCACACTTGAGGGGGAGATTATTAGAATGCACGTGCAAGTTTTTTTGTGATCTCCATCGGCGAAAGTATCGGACTTCTGCTGCGCATTTCCATCACACTCTCTCTTCCTTAGAAACGAAACTTCATAGGGGCCGGTAGCTGGGTTGGAAAAAGAAAGAGAAACCCTAAGAAAAGGAGAGCGAAAAAGTCGCGTTTCCCAAAAGAGGAGAGACTTGGCCCTTACATGTTCTATGAACTTAGCAATGGATAGTTTTGTCAGCCAAGTAAAAGTTTATAATCTTTTTGTGGCATTTGAAAAGTCATCATTAGATCAAGCCCACAGCATAATACTCATTTATGTCATCTTTGATTTAACCATAAAGATAACAACTTTTATAGAGTGGTCTCGGTCGAACGGTTGAGGAAAATTAGAAAGATCGTGTGGTTCCAATCTTTTATTAGAGAAAATTGGTGAGATCGTATGGTCTCGATCTGCTAATCGGGAAGTTTAGCAGGATTATGTGGTGAAGATTGATTGAACGGGAGGTTTAAGGTGATCGTGTGGTATCGGTCAAGCGATCGAGGGGTTATTATTATTATTATATGGTTTTCATGAGGAATAATTAAGAGGAAGTGTGGAATTTTACCCCGAAGCGTTATTACGGGGGGTTCATATTTATAAGACTATATTTTACCTTGAGGCTTTAAATACGGGGTTCTATTTATTATTTTATCATGAGGTATTAAACGTGGGATAATAACTTGAGGTGTTATTACGCAGGTCCGGACTATATAAAGGCCCGAGGCGTTATTACGCTAGTCTGTCCATTTTCATTAAGATCAAGCCATGGCAAAAGCCATTCGAACAGTGTTTCTGAATACTCAACACCGTTTATGCACTTCGCACATTGGGAAAAATGTTAATCAAAACAGTCCCCATCTTTATCACAAACCGGGGTTTAAGGATAAATATTTCCATGCACTTATGTATAGATGCAAATCAGAGGATGAATTTGAATCTACATGGAGGAAAATGGAAGAGGAGTGGAAAAGCGAGGATAATAGTTGGCTTCAGAGGTTATACGGCTTGAGACATAAATGGAGTTCAGCTTTTAGTCGTGATACTTTTTCTTGTGATATAATATCAAGCCAAAGGAGCGAGAGCGCTAACAATGTCTTCCAACAAATGTCGACCAAGACATTGACTCTTGTAGAATTTATCCACCATTATGAAGAACATCTTAAACATATGAGAGAAATTGAATGTGAAGATGATTATTATTCTCGTGGGAAGCCTAAATTGCAAATTTTGAATAACGGGATATTGATGCATGTTGCTTCGATGTACACTCGTGCCATTTTTAAAAGGTTTAATGAAGAATTTTTGCAGAGTGTCTCCGAAGGGATTTTAAATCTTGCTTTCCGTGGGTCGGTTTATGAATACACTCTCAAGTGTAAGGGGATTCAAGGTGAATATGTGAGATTTAATGCTATGGACTTTTCAATTTCTTGTGAATGCAAATTATTTGAATCAAAAGGGTGGTTGTGTCGCCATGCTTTGCATGTATTGAATGTGAACAACATTTTGGTTTCATCCATTCCATCTTGCTATATTTTGAAAAGATGGACTAAGGGTGCGAAGCAAGGGTGTGGGAATGATGAATCTCATCAAATGTCACAAGGTCCATCTACATTTAATCTATTTTCCATGTTAATGCAAAATCTTTTGAAGTGATGAGTTTGGGAGCCAAAGATGCATATACTATGAAAATAGCGAAGAAGAATTTGGATGCAACGGTGGCTGAAATTCCATCATACGAATCAAGTGTGGTTACCGACAAATGATGCTTGTAATGATGATGATAATGAAGCTTCTTTGTGTGGGATGACGGTATTGGACCCCATTCGAAGGAAAGGAAATGGAACAAGTTATGGAAAACTTAAAAGCTCGAATGAGAAAAAGAAGAAAAAATCTAACAAGGGAATACCCCCGATGCTAATAGAAAGTCAAGGTGAGCTGAGTGGCAAAGAGTTCAAGTTAATGTGGTTAGTTTATTTTTACATTAGTGCCACATGATGCCAAATAAGACATCTCTTATTTTGTAATGTAGAGCTGATTGTTCAAGAAACACATAACGAGACCCATTTACCGGGTTACTCAAGAAATTCTAATCATATTCAAAATGTGTTTTGTCCTAGCAACATTGGTGGTCCTATAGTAAATCACTTCCATAGTCAGGTACGTCCCTTTGAGTTCATCATTTGTATTTTATATTCTACTAATTGGGTCAACTTTTTTTCCATATAGATGCAATCACCATACATCATGCCATCGGGGATTATAAATAGATTCTCCCCATTCACTAATTAGGTATTTAGAAGTCTGGGATTCTCATGTTTGGCTGAAACTTGTAGTCATCGGTAATGGTTTCTTGTTTATAGATGTTGGAGTAGCCAAATAGATCTATGGAAGCATTTTGTTACATTCTACTAATGAGATTTTTTCTATACAAATGCAACCACCATATATCATGCCGCTATGGGTTATGAATGGATTTGCCACCTTCACTAGTTAGGTACCTACGACGAAAATCATATTTATGCAGGCTCATTGTTTAATAAACTCTGGTTTTTATCAATGCATTATTTATTTCTTTGTACATGGGTCATCAAGTTCTTTTCAACAACCCGGGATGAATGAATTTAACAACTCCGAAGGCATAGACAATACATGGTCACACCATAATTCATCGGGAGGCGGAAGATAGCAGCATGGTAGCACCATATTCTAGTTCTGTCATCAATCCCGGTTCTTATCATCTCTATATTTACTTGGATGAAGTATGAGACGTCTTGTTTTTTTTTTTTTTTTGGTCGAAAAAGTATGAGACGTCTTTAGATAGTTGTCTTTTGGCATGATTTGATTTTGTTAAATTCAATCTTGTCTAGAGTTAGAACACCGACGGATGTTCATGTATTTCCATTCATTGTTGAAGTTTGCTCTATGGAGGTGCCGGAGATGACAACCAAGTATTTTTTCCAAAAGATGTGATTCTGCAGAATGAAGCGCCAACTTACTTGTACATACTGATTCGTTTTTGGATTTATAAATCACTTATCTGGTGAAGCTTTTTCCGAATCTTTCACTGTGGAAAGATACTTAGTTCCCAGATAAATAATATTTGTTTGTCAGTATTTGAGAGTATTGGTTCTTGGGAAATGCTCTTACTAATGAGTCCAAGATGGATTGTGCTGATGCCTTAAATCTTTTTTTTTTCTTCGCTAAGGCAGCCACTGCAAAGAGTAATGGAACAATGATATATGGCTGTGATGGCTGTGCTGTGCTCATTAGAGTTGGTTGTAGTTTTCTCATTTTTCCGATGTCCGAAGCATATACCAACCAGGGAGTTAATGTCCAGTTGGTTTTTTCTTTTTTTGTCTCGTAATCGTTTTAGTTGGTTGTAATTTCCCCTTTTTTTTTTTTCCTGTTTTTTGAACCATATACCAATTTGTCCAGTTATTAATTTCTTTTATTGTGATCGTACAGTTCTAAACGAAGAGAGGTTCTTAGACCTCATTTAAAGCATATAATTGGTGATGGTTATGTTCGTAGATGCATGGTTGTTCTGTAGCTTAGGGGACTTAATCTATTGTAACCTTCTTGCCTTGGCATTTCAAAGCATATGTGGCGCAAAAAGAACAATGCTCTCAGCAAAATGATTACCACAAACAAATTGAATAAGCCCATTAAACGCAATTACGATGGCCAATGGACTTAGAAAAATAAAAGAACAAGAAATGCGTCCGACTAAAAACCATGTCAGATGAGGGCGACATGTTCATAAATGCATGGTTATTCATCATTCGTCTGTTGAGTGCGAGATGTACTGGAGTGAGACCATCCGTGCAATAATGACAATACTATGATCGACAAAAGTCCAAAATCATTTGTTCCTTTAGAAAGTATTGTTAGAATCGGCGCTGGTTTAAGAGCAGGTTGATTGATCACTCAAGGTTAAGAACAAACTCAACAATGTACACCCCCATATACAGAAAGGGACCATGTGTAGTGCTCCTACTGCTTTAAATGTTTTTGGCAAAAAAAGATAATTACTCGAGGAAGATTCAAGCAATGACAAACACTTGTTATTTGTTGGTAACCACGTTCAATACAATAATAGTACATTACCATTCAAAGGTGCATGTGTAAAGAATATTTACACCATCATCAGGTGTCTTCAAGATGAATCATTGCTATACAAACGCTGTGCAACAATACAACGTGAATACTTTCCAGCAAGAAATGGAATCTTTTGGCTCCGCCTGTGGCCAAATGTCTTCAAAATGAACTCCACAAGTACTTCACTTGACACCCATTCTTGCGCCTTTTCATGCCAAATTTCTCTCATACCTGTTCTCTCATATAAGTGGCCCCAAAGATGGTGAAAAGGAAGCACAAAGAACAACTTGATCCGAAAATAGAGGAGACTAACCAAGTCAATATGCACAGAAGGCCAATATGTCATTATGGAGTAGTTAGCTGAATCTGATTTGTGATTTTTCAAAGTGCAATATCTCATGATTGAGTTTTAAGGAATCTGCAATTTTCAACCAGTCAAAATGAAGGAGAGGAATAGAGAATACCTGAAAGGAGAACAATGTTTTGAATAGGCCTGATCACTTAACTTAAACTTTATACGATATATATATGAAGAATACTTATTCCATAAGTACCCGTAGCCTTGTGAAACATAGGCGCTCGACAGAAATGAGACTCCTATTCTAACAAAAACAGAAAAGGAACATGCAAATATCATGGCATGCTGCCTCAGATAAATAGATGCAAAGCAAAGTTGCTCCTTAGTAAGGCAGATAAACTTGCTCATTGCACTGCTGCAGACAAGAGGCAGAGATACAGATTAGATATACGCAAATGAATGCAGCAAAAGGGGAAAATCACAGTCCCAACACGTTCTTTCATAAAAGCAAGGATCACTGAAATTGATTTGCCATGAAACACGACCAAGCATAAACTATAAAAGAAATTGACCAGCAAAACTAGCACCCAAGATATGATGAAGGAGATTATTATTATTATTATTATTTTTTTTTGCAACTTTCATGAGATTTGGCACATTCGTTTCTATTTCGGATTGATGTTGTTCTGATTTTACCTAGACTGTCATCCGAAAACCCTTCTACGAGGCTCATTCAATGCTTCTTGATGTATCTGCATAAAAGAACAGCACTAACGATAAAAACAAGCAAGAAGAGGCAAAACAATTATAGATATCCATCCTATGTTTCCAGTTACAATAGAAGATATCTCAAATTTTCTACGTTAGTGGATCAACAATCTCAACATCCATTAAAGAACCCCTTTCAAGAGTATCTCACAACGCCAACATTTTGCAAGATAACAGTCATGGACGCACTCTAGTATGCCAAAGATGCCCCAAAGTTGACTCTTTTTTTCTCATAAGGGAAAAGACTGCATCACGTAAGAGCCGCAAACTAAAATTACTGGAATGTCACCGTAGACAATAACAACCATCAACTCCCTATCCTAAAGACACTAACGGTTGCCACAATATACAGAAAGCAAGAAAGAATTTACAAAAAGGAGAGAACGGGAAATATACTGGAGCAATAAACTGGAGCGAGATTGATACCAAGCTAAACTGCGATCCACATTCGAGCGCAACATAAATGCGACGAGGACGATGACGTAGAATCCAACCAGTAATAGTCCAGCAGAGGCGACGACGGAGACGCGGGCAGAGGGAGCGAGAGAGGGAGTGGCTCCAAGAGGCGGCCGTGGAGGCTACGGCGGAGGCAGATGCAACATCGGAATGCGAACGGCCAGGCCTCTTGGAGGAGAGAGCGTGGGCTTTGTGTGCGCCGGAGTAGAGAGGGAACGAGCGCCGGAGTAGAAACAAGGTAGCCAAAATTTTGAAGTCACGACTTCAGCGAGCGAGCGAGCGATGGAGAGCATCGAAGTCGAGGCAGTGCGCAATTTTGAAGTCACCGTGGTCGTCGTTCGAGGAAGCGAGCAACGGAAAGCAGAGAGTGTTGGAGCAGAGAGGGAGTGAAAAGAGAGCGGAAAGTTTGAATTCAGTAAAGGAGGAGATGGTGTGCGAAGGCGAAATTTTTTTCTCGAGTATAGTACCGTGCATTTATTGTGCACAGGCTACTAAATAGCTGCAGACTATTAAAGAAAATAAATTTCAAATAGAAAAAAATAGGATATCATCTTTTTGGTGCAAAAAGGTGTACGGCCCCATCGGCTGATGTGGCACACGTGGCTTACTGTGATTGGTTGGGAGCACAGTGACGTGACTTCCGCGAGCACCCAATATTTTCTCCTCCTCCTCTGCGGCCCACGCGCCCACGGTGACGCTTGCTATCCCCAACGATCCACTCCCCCAGTGTATGTTCTCTCCTATCTTGAACCCGCCTTGCAGGGATGAGTTCTCCGCTTTGCAGTTCGACTTCCTCTGGCCGGTCCACCACCTCGCATACCTTTCTTTCTAGCAAGTCCCATTAGTAGCCTGAACCGTTTCTAAATGAGATTACCCTTACTTGTTTCCTAGTAGAAATTCTAATCTCTTCTCTAAAATTTCCACCAATTTGTGTATGAATTAACATAACGTAGTTCCGACCAAAAAAAAAAAACATAACGTAGTTGGCTTAGTGATTAAGAAATGGACATATACGTCTGTAGACTATGCACACAGCACAAATTTAGTTACCCCCGTCACCTAGTGCAAAAACTTTCCTATTTGAACTAGCCATCCTATTTTTTGCTCATGTTCTATGTAGTCCATAAAGTTAATATTATAAAGTATGATATCTATTCGGTCAAGAATTACGCCGAGAATCAAGTGGCTTGGGAATGGACGGAACAAGAGAAGTGTCAGCCAAGCTTTCAATAGGGGTAAGGTATTCAAGTGACGGCCATTTGAAGCCCGATCTTTACTCATCAATGACAGTTTCGTTCACAATCTTTCTCTCGTCTTGATGAGAGATGCAAGACACCACTGTCTCGATAGGAATAGAACAACATCGACATTAACGTACCGCTCGAGCTCGAAGTCCCACATCAGCGGGAGCTCCCACTTGGTGGCTCGGACGAGGTTGTGAGCGAACAAGAACTGGAGGGACTCGCCGATGCAGTTCCAGCAGAGCTGCTAGGAGACAAAGCGGTTTGGCTTGGAGCAGTGGAGAGGGATAGGGAGTGACCGAAGCAACGGAGAATCTGCTGATGCTGCTGTTCGTGAGGAGTACGAGGAATAGAGAGAGTGAGTGGTGATTGCCCATGTTTTGTTCTTTGGGATGGGAGCGAGCGTGGGCCTTCCGTGCTTCTGGCTTTACATGGATTCTATGAAGGGGTCTTGGGAACATGATTCTAATATCAATTATTTCTCAATAATTTCCAAAGCCATTGTTACAAAATTGCCACAATAATGATACTTATCAATTCTATCTCGGGACCTTTTTTTGGAGCGTACACTAGCCCTCATGGCTGCAACATATCTAATATGATAAATGATGAAGCAACGGTAGGAAATTAACTGCGACAGTTACGGCCCATTTCAGACCACGCATTTCTAAGGAAACTGAAAATTTCTTTGTTCAGTTTCCTCTCACTATTCTATACTTCTTTGTCGGACCATTGTTCCCTTGCATCTCCGTTTCCCTCGCTGTAGACCTGCACTTGGCGTATTTACCGAAAAACTGTCACATCTCCTCCAGCGTCAGCCCCTGCGTCTCCGTCATCATTGTGTGGAAAACTCTCACACGACACTCATGATCCCCGCAAACAAGAAGAGGGCCCCATTAGTGGCGATTACCTTATACAGCGAGTATACATCATCCACAATACTCCACTTACCACCTGGTGCTCTGCGACACTGATTAGGCACCCCTGCACATGTAACCTTTGCCAGAAGATATCCGAGTTGTACACCCATGTGAGTGGTGGCCATGTGCATCTCCTCGGTATTGTCCTACATGGCCTTCTTCTTGGTCGAGATGGCGCCGATTATATGGGTGTATAGCTCGGAGATCTTCTAACTGAGATTGCTTGCCCAGGGGTACGCAATCGGTGTCGCCTTGATCCGAGTGATGAGTGAAGCGACATCAATGCTGTTCATATCACTATACAAGGCGATCACCATAGATGGGCCCTTCTTGTTCATAGCGATTGCCAGCATCGCAATGGTGTTCTTTTACACGATAGATGCCAAAATGCAAGGGCAGAAGCTAGAGGAGATGAGCCAATTCTTTGGTAAAAACACCAAGTGGAGGTTTGTGGGAAGGGAGATAGAGATGCAAAGGAACAATGGGGTCGATTTGACACGATGGAGATCGCGATGAGGGATAGCTAGTAAAATTATTATAAAATAGCGGGCATTTGGTAAATATGGATGCATTTGTTAGGGTATTTAAAGTAATTATACACGACATGAATTGAATAATGTTTACTAATATGGATGAGAAAAAAAAGAATTATAATGATGAATTTTCAAAGGAAAAAAGCCGACAAAAATTTCTGCGGAAATTATATTTCTTTGTTAATAAGAAGTTTTTGACAAACTGGTTGGGACTTGTTTATTTCGCCCATTTGAGTCCAAACTCACTATTCAGTTCACACTCACTTTCCTTGGCTTCACCGAAATTTCCTAGTGAGTCACATGTGTCATAAGAGCGTCGTGCATGCCCGCGCATGCGCCATGCACGTTGTATACACATTTTTCAGAAGGACTTCTTGCTACGAATTACGAAGAGTTCTTCATTTAAAATTTTTATTTACTCATGGTTAGAGAGCTCGTTCGTTTGCTACTGTTGGTTGATAAAGTGGGAAGGGTTTTGGGAAGAAAGACAACATCCACCTTTTGAGAGATGAAATGAGTAGCTTGCGAAGATGACCCGTTATCAAAATCCAGAGCATGGGTAAAGTGCTCAAATTTCCGAGTCTATTATGAAGATTTAGATGGAGAGGTCTAAATTTTGTGATTTCTGTGTAGAGTATTACTTCACGAAGCACGTGACGTACTTGTGGATCATCTGATATGCCAATTTGGAGGGCAATGGGATCTTTGTTAGCATGAACTGTGACAAAGAACTGTGTCCAATTGAACAAAATACTTCATAATATGGCCTTCAAAACTTGCATCGAGAAGCCCAAATCTTAAGTTATTGACAAGAGCATATGAGGGGCAAGAGGAAACCCTAAGGGAAGAAGAATGGGCATTTGCAAGGCGAATTTCTTTGACAAATAATGACTTGTGCAATTTATGGGCAACACTTAGCTGCACAAATCTTTGGACTTTATCCCTTCAAAGAAATTACAATTTGATGATGATGATCTTAGAGACCCGTACTTGATATCTTGTATTCGTTTAACAGAAACCCCTTGAAAGAAGCACTAGTGCATGTAGAGCTGCTCGACATATGACATACCATAATCATCTCTTTGTCAATTCAAGGTGGATGTTTAACCCAACTGAGATATTTACACATGCCATCGTCGAATTTTGGCAAGAAAGCCAAATCTCCAAGGTGATTTCGAGCCTTTCATTAGATAGTCGATGGCTATGCCTTCATGATTGCCCTGTCTACACCGGCGAGGTCTCTCCTGCCTCCTCCCACGGTTTCCTCACCTCTTCTTGAGATACTTTCTTCATTTCCTTTTTGTTTTGCTTCTCCTAATTTTGTAGCATAAATTTGATGTTTTCTCTGTCATCACTTTTATCTTTTTCATGTTGAATTATGCAGAGGTGATTACTTCTTGTGACTCTATCGACAACTTTAGAGGTAATGTCGAGTTGGGGACCCAACGGTCCTCAATCGACGTGTGTTTTCCCAATTACCGCATGTGACGTTGGAATTTCATTTTATTTTATCAACCTTGTTACAATTTTATAAGATAAGGAGTCACCACTAGCCTATTAAGGTTAGCTAGAAATTAAATGAGATTTGAGACAATACATCACTTCCTATGCAACTAGGATTCTATACTGGGGGACTTGATTATGCTAGTTATTCAACTAGTGCTCTTTTACTAATGCTTCAATTATGAGTCCCAAAATTTTCCTCCAGTTATTGTCCTTGCAATTTTTTGTGTGTTTATTATGGTCTTAGATTGTAACTTAACCATTCGTCTAAGAAAATGAATCGTGAAATTGATATAACAGCAATCACAACAAAAACATCACGAATAGTAAGGAAGAGCGAATAAAAGGCAAGGTACGTTAATATAACTCGATGCAATGTCGGCTAAAGAATATTAAAAGGCCTCATTCTTAAGCGACGGGAGAGCAACTCCGTGAGCTATAGTAAAATAGAATCCAAAGTATAAACCTTATTCTAATCTTTAAAAGAAACCTACCATTAATTAATGAAATTTACAAAAGAGGAAAAACACATATACAATTGTTCCTTAAATGCAAATCTAACATTAATGATGAGATTTTTATCTTTTCAATTTAACTTATTTTCTCTACATTTTCTAAATTTCTTTTTATTTATTTCATTTGAAAAAAAAAATACTTTCTAAATTTTGAATTTTTTTTCTTAAATTCAAAGAAAATATCTCCCTAAACAAATGAGCCTGAGCTAAAAGGAAAGTGAATTAACACTACAAGCTAGGAAGCACCAACACTCTCTAGGGCCTCCGTGTCGTGTCCGACACTCTCTAACACTCTTTGAAGACACGTGGTTAGTACTCCGGACATACCATTGACACGCGAGTCTAGCATCTCGACACGCAATTTTGACACGCACGGTTTAATTTTAAGCATTTTGAATAAATTAGGAGTTAAAATATAAATTTATTAAATATATATAATTATGCCATACATCTAGCCACCCCAAAATTAATATATCCAGCCAACAAAAAAAAAAAAACTTGTATATATAAAAATATACATTTATTATACAACTTGTCGGAATTTTATAATTTTTTTAGAAATGACGTATCGGCGTATCGTGTTGTGTGTCGTTGCTACTTAGACTACAAGTTAAGATGCCACCACCTAACTAAGGCTTGCACTGATCTCTCCCTATAAATGTGTGCATAATTTTATTATTTTGATCGTTTATTTTCTTTCTTTCAGTCTATTTTCTCAGTCCATCATCCTACAAAGACTAATCAACTCTTTGCTTTGCTAATCATTCACCTAGTCTAGCTTCAAAAACTCAGCATTACAAGAAATCTTCATCAACCAGGGAACTCATTGAAGCTACAATCCATATTCGAATCACCGCATATGTAATGAAACATGTCCAAATCACAAACACTAAGAGGACTCAGACGACCATCAAGAAATCAGTAGTTAAGACTTCTCATCTTTCTTTTCTCTACGAAGAGAGTAAAAAGGTACTTAGCTTGCAAATACAGATGTTGATTTGGAAGGATGATCAAACTAAGTAGCTGATGTTTGGGAGGTGCCCTTGCTGATTAGCAGCGTCAACAGAGAAGAAACGAGCAAGAGTTGAGCTATATGAAGTCTCTGATAAGAAAACAGTGTAAAATGGAGGCGCGATCAGTGAGGCTTCGGAGCTGCAAGCGGTGTCAATCATCGGTGGATAGAAAAAGAAAATCGATGAAGAAGGTTATGGGAATTTAGGAAAGGATCTAGGATCAATGCCATTGAATGAACAAAAAAATGGAAGTCAGAGAGTGAGAGAGAACTTATCTTCAATTTTACTGCAGTAATCCGGCTGTTGTTTGGTGGAGAAGCTTCGACTGAATGTAACCAAACTCAAGTCTGGTCGAAGCCGAAATCGTGGAGATAAGGGGCACAATATAGAGAGCTCTGCCGTGGCAGGAACTGGAGATCTTCCTCTGAAAGCAGGACGAAGACATAACCTGATGGAAGCGACAGAAAACACAAATCGACAAGAATAAAGCTCCGGCTAGAGGCCCAACAGGATACGGTGGTCGGCGATATGTTGACTTCCCCGTGTTACTGGTCTCCCTCATCATTTAATACCAGTCGATGGCAAATGGGTCACATTTCATTTAGGTGGATTCAATCTTGTTCTAACTTCTAGCCAGTACTTTGCTCCATTGAAACAAACTGTCAAAAGTTGTTTAGATTTCAGCAAATAGTGTGGATTTTAACATGGTCATTGCGTAACAATCTATCTCCACACTGACGATGAATGGCATTGGAATAAGTGCGAGATTTGTGCCAAGTTGATTGACCTATATAACCATTTTAACAAGTAGACAACATAATGCCTATGTAACGTTATCTGGTCACATTGCTTGTTAAAGATCATGGTATGACATCGTGACCTCTTTTTGGAAGCTATAGCAGTCTTGCTTTTGGTCGGTCATTTATGGGATCATTCAGATAAGTTAAATCTATCTACGCTTGTTAACACGCATCTAAAAAATAATAGTGGTGACACGCTTGGCGATGATCCCATCCAAATCCTATGCATAAACATGAGAGCAGCAGTGAATGCGGAGAGAAGCAAATTATTGGAAAGTGAGATTGGGCAAGAAACACCTGGTCATGATGCGGAAGATGAATACAAACAGCAATCGACAATTCAATTGCCTTCTTTCCAAAGGAACTGAGGATATTGGCGAACCAATCGAAAGCAGGCGACAAACATTCGAATGCCGGGTGATCACAATCGCAAGCTGGTCACAAACGATTGAACGCTGGGCTTCGCTAAGGTGTTTGTCCAAATCTCGAATTGATGAGGAAAGAATGTACGCTCGCCCATCTCTTGAATTGGCGCCGTCAAGACCCTGGCCGTGTGCACTTCTTCTCAAAGCGTGAACTCATCTCGCCAAATGTCTTCCTTTTCTCAAGAGCATACGTTATTCTCTGATCTAAATTTTTGGCTACGGGTTCGAGTGATTCGCAACGAACGTTGTGATCTTCAAGAATCCCACTATAGCAAAGGAAGGTGAGTGTAAAGATGAGTTTTTGCTTCAAAAATTGAAAGCTCAACAAATTCTATCTTCTTGCAACAACTTACGAGCCCACACGCAAGATTTCCCGAAGTCCGCTCACGTTTGCTAACCGCTTTATTTTTATGTTTTTGGATAAAAGAAATCCCATAAAAGAAATCTCCGTTTGTGTAATTTCCGGATCGGTTATTGGCCCGGATCAATCTTGGTTTCTTTTCAATTCAAATCCAATTCACTCTAGATAACCGGTTGGACTCTCGAGCGAATGTTCCCCATCAGATTTGCTCTATCCCTTTTGTTCTCACCTCCCAAGCTTTACGGCCAAAAAAAGCTTTACGAGGTGATCCTATGTGCGAAAGTCCGTTGTAACTTTACAAAGTGGCCATAAGATTGTCTTGTGCAATGCATGACCTTTGAGATGCGATTGTGAATTATGCAAATGGTATTTTTATTTAGGGGTCGGTTGGATCCCTAAATTTTTTCTACTACATATGACTGAATGAACTAGCCAAAATTAGGTGTCAAAACATTTGACCAATGATCATTAGCTTATATGTTGTGTTGTCCTTAAGTATCTATCTTTTATTAAGTTCAGGATTTTTAAAAAAAATGAATAAAAGGGAAGTATCTCAAAAATGTTCTTGAATGATATAGTTAGTTTCTAACAAATCTTTCTTCGATCATAAAACATTTTATTTAAAGGAACCAAATTTACTTAACTAAGAATGGTGGATCTTCACAAACTGATATTATGTTGTAATGCACCATATCCAAGTTCATTTTATCGTGACATGTGTTTAATTTTCACTGCTCACATAAAAGTTGTGAGAAAATTTATAACGAGCTATGATTGAGATTGATTATTTCGTAAGCCCTTCATGCACTAGTAGCAGTGTGACATAGACCTAGGGTCTCTACTTGACATAAATCATTGAATCAAATCAGATCTTTTTCCTGGCAAGAAAATGGAAAAAAAAAATCAGACCCTTTTCCTAGCACGAAAATGGGAAAAAAAAAAAAAACCAAGCGTTAAAAAAAAAAAAAAACACTATCTGGGAATGTGTGGTTCTAGAGCATGTGAGATTTTATAGGTGCTTTCGATGTTTGCGGTTTGTGGATCTTCAGAGAATAAGTAGAAACCATCATCTGGATCTTAGAACCGGTAGATGTCACTGGTTTGAAGGAATGTTTGAAAATCCCCACGAACCAAGCTGTTCCAAATTTTTTCTACTACTTCTTGTTGACTAACCATGAGAATAAAACAGTTAGAGATATTTATAAAAGAAAAAAATAAGTTGCCAAGATCAAGTTCTAGCCTGCTGTTGTACAAACAATCAGAAGCAACTGGTGTTTAGGCTAAGACAAACACAAGATCTTTATTTGGAAAATTTTGAAAATTTGGTGCGAAGTGCAGATGTACCTTATTGAGGGCACCCAAGTTTCAAGTTTCAGATTAGGAAGAAATCCCAACAATAGATCTTTCATTTTGATGGACTAACTCTCAAAGCTGTCGCAGGCAATGAAACAACCAAAAATGTTATTTTCAATTGGTTCATCTTATAGAGAAATTAAGAGAATAAAAGAAGATAATCCAAGATGCCGCAAGCGTATGTTTAGAGCCAATTCATAAGACAACTAGTTCCCTTATGTTTTAAAAAGAACGTGAGGAATATAATCTAGATTAACAATGATACTTTTTCATTTTTTTGTGTCAAGCTATATTTTTTATTTAGCTATCATAAATATAGCCCACTAATGAATCAGAAGAATCATCTTACTAAAATCAATTTTCTTGAAATCCCTGAGCTTCACCTTTGTTAAGCAGAATTGAACTAGGAGAAGCATAAAGCTTGACACATGACAACATAAGGTATTGCTAACTTCATAAATCCGGGGCATCCCATGAAAGGCCTCCTTGGAGAAACCGGTCCAAGTTATTTTATAAGACGGTCAAATCCTGACATATAATGCCAGTAACTGGAATAGCATGAGATAGCATTTGCGAAAGCATCTGCGAAAGCAGCTCCTCCGTTTCTGATTTCGGACTTACCAGAAACCACCAACATATGAAAATGTGCAGCAGTGTACTAATTGCTGAACTGATAATCATTTGGGATGACATTGTTCTGTATATGCCGGAACTTGACATGCAAAAACGCTAGGGATCATGAAGTGAGCATATATGTCCCTACCTCTGCAGTTATATCGGGATTTTGCTTGAAGAAGAGAAGGATTTGGCCTGCATTGGCTGATAGGGTCGCTAACTGAGTGCTAGCTAATAGGAGAATAGTTATAGCCCTCTGCCTCTTTAGAGAACCACTTGGACTATTGAGCGAACGTTCCCATTTTTTTCTCACCTCACCAGAATTTACGGCCACAAATGTTATCGCTTCGTCTTTTGATTTCATGACCATATGATGGCCGGCTATCTATAGGAGGTGATCCTATGTGCAATAGTCCCCGGTAACGTCTTGGAGAGGTCATGAATTTGGCATGTACGTTGCATGACCCAAATGAGATGTGGATGTGAACTATGCAAATGGTATTTTTGTTTAGGGGTCAGGTTCGATCTCTAATTTAAAATAACCAAATAAACTTTCCAAAACTTTGGTATCAACACATTTGACATATTATCTATTCTATTGTCCTTAAACATTTATCTTTTATTAAGTTCGAATTTTGTAAAAAATGAATAAATGGAAAGTATCTAAAAAATTTTCTTGGATGATCTAGTTAGTTTCTAAGAGATCTTTCTTCTATCATATTATATTTTATTCAAATGAAACAAATACGATTTAAGTAAAAATTGTGGATCCTCTCGAGCCAATCTTACGTTATAATGCATCACATCCGAATTCATTTTATCATAATGCCTTTATAATTTGTTAACGCATTTCACATAAGAATTATTAGAAAAGTTATGACCAGCTACGATAGAGAATGGTATTTCGAGAGCCCTTCATGTGCATGCAGAAGTGTGACATAGCCCCATTTGGAGATGGTCCCTAGTAGACATAAAGAAAATTAGTGAATTACTCAAAAAGCATTTCTTGGTACAAAAAAGCAAAAACTAGAATTAGCCCTCCATACAATCTAGGAATGTATGGTTCAGGAGGATGTGAGATATTACAGATGATTTGGATGTGTTGGAGTTTTTGGATCTTGGGAAAAGAAATATAAACCAGTTAACTCCAATAATAAGCAAAGTATACATGAAAACATGAACTGAATGCCATCGATATAATGGGAAATTGCAATTAGTACCTGTGATGCTCGGGAAATTCGAATTTTTGTAATTTGCCCGAATTCAATAAAGGAAGAAAATTGAATTTTAATCGGTGCAAATTTTGGATCGCAAGGATGAAAGTGACAAATTTTGGACGAGTCCCGAAATGTCGTTCGGTTTCGATTGGGTCTCAAAATTGTGGTCACCGCGGCTTAGGATTTCTAATCCTCGCTCCTAGCCTTTTCCGAACTGAACCTAGCCCGTGAAAATCCAAATTTCATTCCCAATCGATTGAGCCAAAAGTCCGATTAGTCCCGATTTATCAAAAGACCGTTTCACCCTTGGATATTATACGTATAAGACAAAAACATTTATTTTGAAGAGATGGGTGGGCCCCACTCTTGGTTAATTCAGCCCACCCCAATCAAAGCTTCTCTCTCTCCTCTCTCTTCTCTCTCTCTCCCGTCTGCCCCTTTTTCCCCTTGCACTCGCGCGAGCTCCCCCTCCCCCTCACTCACCGAAGCCTTCATCCTCCTCCTTTGTCTGCGATTTTTATGCGACAACCACCCCCAACCACCATCGCCTTGCTGCCACCTCGTCGCTACCTCCTTGACTGCCGTTCGCCGTGGGAAGCTCCAGAATTGGCCCCGCCCGACGCTTGCTCTGTTTCGGGTCCAACAAGCTGTTCGGGCTCCAATTGCCCTTGCGGCCGCCTTCGACCACCACCCACCACCACAGCATCTTCTTCTCGACCTCCAGATTCTGTCCCACCGCTGAGCACCGCTGCGAACAGCCTAGGTCAGACCTGAAGCCCCATTTGTCCTGTTTTTCGCCAGGTCACTATTCAGTTGTCTTCCGCCGCGTTTCAGCTGCACCCACCACCCGCCAACTACCCCAAACCATCGCCCACCACCTCTAGTTGTCCCATGAAGTCGCCGGAAGCCGATCGCCGCCCGTAGAGCTCGATTTGATCCCCGGCCAGCCTCCCCTGTTTTTGACCCGATTCCCCTATTCCGCGCCGGTTCTACTCCCGCCACTACTCAGCCATCTTCGGCCATCCGCCGGTGCCGTCACCGCTACCTACGGGTTCCCCGAACACCACCCAACCTTGGCCGAACTTCCCCCAGTTTGTGAGCCACTCGAAAACCTCGAAGCCGCCCCAAAATAGCCCTCGGAACCTAGTCCCCTGTTCCGGCCGAGCACCGTTCGTCGCAGGTCGCCACTATTCCGGCCAGCCCCGGCCGCCACCCTCGAGTCCCGTGCCACCTTCTTGAGGTGTCGTCAAGTCTTTCGAGCCGTCCCGGACCAAGTTAGAAGCCCGGAGCTTAAGTTAATCGGGCCGCGAGTCGCCGATTGTCGTCGCGGGCCGGGCCGAGTTCGTGTTGTCGCCGCTCAAGTTGAGACCGCCCGAGCTAGTTAAATTGGTGAGTTAGCCCCTAACTCTTGGTTAGGACGCTAATTGCATTCGGATTAGATTAATTAGCTAATTAGGGTATTTAGGTAGATTAATTATGGTTGGGCTAGATGGAAATATGGTTCAGGCTAAATGACCGTAATTAGTTAAGATTAGTCAATTAGTTAGGTTGTCTGTGGCTAATTGGTGAGTAGAATTGGTTGATTTGATTGATTGCATTGATTGATCGCAAGCGAGCGATAGGTCAGAGACGAGTGCGCAATTGGAAATTAAAATTGGAATTAATAATCGACTGGCTGCAATTGACTAATTGATTTATGAATTGTTGGCTGTGAATGTCGGATTTGGCTGTTGATTGCCATGGGGGTCCGATTAGAGGTTAATCGCCCTAAATTGCACGGTGTGTCGATCAATATAATTGCGTATTCATGTGACCACGTATGAGATAAAATTGCATGATTTTACACGAAAATAGCCTTGGGCCAAGTATTTGAACATGCGAGTGTGAGCATTCAACCTAATTCCAAGAAATGAACTGGCTGGTTGTCGAAGTGCTTGAATGGTCACATAATGGGATAATTCCGACGATCATTGTCTTCCGGGTTCTGGATGCGCGTCGATCATTGTCTTCTGGCTGTACGTTTTCCGGTGGCAGCTTGTGATGGGCCGAAGCTTTTTAAGGATTCCTGTTAGCTCCGTGCCGTGTCGACAATCATTATCTTCTGGTTGGTCGAGCAGAGTCACATGGACTATTAGAAGCCGTTGCCGGAAGTAAGGGACGATGCCCGGTGCGCTAGAAGAGCACCAACCGACTAGTGTGCGGGACCTACGGGTCGGATCTGATAATAAATGAACTACGTGTGGTATCCTGTACATGCAAGTGCTGTGATGCTTTGCAATGGGTTGAATTGGTTTAGTTGGTTGATTGTTGAGTCGAGTCCGCATTGCATTATGTATGGCCTGGAGGGTAAGTTTGCATGTGGTTGAAATATCTGCTTTATGCTGATGTGATTGTTTGTTAGGGTGTCTGAACGAATCAACGTCCTAACCGGGCTTAAGCGTTGGCTCACTGAGATTAATTTCTCACCCCGTCGTGGTTAACAATTTTCAGGTAGTGATGGGGGCCATGGACGTTGAACCTAGAGGATTGTGGTAGGATTTTTGGGAGTAGATGAGGGATTAACATTACCCGACCTTGTGTCTTTTTTTGAAGTCTTAGTGAGCCGCCCCGAAGAATGGGGGTTGTATATTTTTACCGTAACTCAGTAGGGTTAAATTTTATCTACTCCGGCTGTTTAATGAAACTATCTTTTGTGAATTGAGTGTACTGTTTTTCCTACTATTCTATCCCACCGATCTTATCTGTCCGGGAGAATTGCACGTTCCGCATGCGCCGTAATTTCATAGGTCGATAGCCTACTTGGGACGTTATCATTCATGACCTGAGGTGAGTAAGGTAGGGATGTCGCGAGCTCGAGAGTCGTGGCGTGACAGTACCAACATATAGAGGTAGCCTCGTGCCCTTCAACCGAAGATCATGAGAGTACTTGCAAGCAAGCCTTCCGTGGCGACCACCTTTAAGGAAACATAAATGGCCAGACGAGCTGCCTGTGGTCTTCCAGTGCTTAATTCATTTGACATTCTCGTGCTGCCAAAAATGGGGCCAAGAAAATGTGGGACTGTAGAATAGCTGCTTCTTTTGTAACAGCTACTAAAGTAAATAAAGCTTAAATAGTTAGGATTACCTTATAGAACCACTGAGTCTTAGAGGTATCGTGTAAACCAAGGAGCAGGTGTTCAGGCTGAAACAAACATAAGATACTAAGTTTACATTGTTTAAGTATGCTAGCAACTGGTGCCCAAAAGTTAGCAATTTTGGGTTGGGAAGGAGTCCTGATAAATAAGACCATCATTTCGAATGACCAAATCTCGAAGCTGTTGCAGGCAATGAACTAAAGAAATATCATAATTGGTTCGAGCTACAGAGAATCATGAAAACCAATGTCGACGTTGTACAAAGAGTAGCGGCAGAGCCAATTAACAAGAAAATGTAATCCCTCCGAAGTTGTAAATATCACATCATGAACATAATCTAGAATAAAAGTGTTGACGGCCATTAATGATTCGGAAGAAGGATTATGACCATGCATTATCTCGCACACTTTCCCGCAAGTTTTCGATCTTTCATAGATCTCTTCTTCTTTTTTTCCAAAAATGCGACTGCAGTAGCGCATATGTGAAAATGCTAGGGATCATAAACCGAGCGTAGGATCCTGCCCCCACCGATATCTGAGGATCTCGCTTGAAGGAGAGAAGGATTTGGCCCTATGCTTGTGGATACCAAGCATGTGGTATTTGCTTAGCTCCGTAAGACTGACCGCAAAATGTATCCAATACGCTTGCCATTCCTACCTGTTATGGACCAAGCATCTATAAGATGGTGTCTGGAGCAATTGATACATGTCCCAAAATGAAATGCAAGAAGTTTGTCACTATATCCTATGAACCCAAATGAGGACATTATTGGAGGAGCATCAGGAGTGTATTGAGAGATAACATGTCCAGCATATCAATTTTTGTCGAACTACAATAACCTGAAGAGGAGCTAAGGTTAATCACAAGCAATCAATTCATGGTACTTGGAATCTGGAAAGCAGGAGCACACAGTCTTAATTGATCCAAAAATTGCTAGACTCTGTTTATTCAACAGGAAACAGGACTCCTATAATTATGTCAATACTAGAAGTGGCACTATACATCTCCCAAGATAAATAACAGTCTGGAAGAAAACTTTCATAGAAGTGACATCGTTTGATGCTACTTTGCGTCTAATTCTTAATTTCTATCATCTCTTAGTTGGTTTATCTTAAGATTAAAACGAGAAGAGCTGTTGTGTCTTACCAACATGCCAAAGCCAGTCACAGAAACGAAGGACGTGGCCATGGAAGCACCGAAAAGTGCCAGTTCTCCAAGATCACCCACAAACATCACCGAGATCATTAAGTTCAACGATACCAATGTCCCCGCCAATGACAGTTGCCACTTCATTTCCGAGAAAATCTAGTCTTTCTTGAATCCATTCCCTGATGTGGACGCCTTCTTCTCCCGGGAAACTGCTAACAGGGGCGACCCCAAATGCTGTTTCTGTTCTTTCACATCCATTGATTGCTTCCTCTGTGCTTTGGGGCGGAGTGAACAAAGCAGAGGGTAAAAACAGGGCAATAGCATTATAGATCCTAGATATTCTCTCAGCAGAATATGACCAAGTTCATGCCTTTTTGAAGGCATCAACACACGTTTATTTCTCTAACGGCTGATCTTTTTCTCTGAATTCGCCAGATTTATGTCGAGGTCTTAAATGCAAATAAAGGGAACCGAGACAACCAGAAGATACCACCAAATGAGACGAATCTTGTTCCCTCTTCACAAATATTAGCAAAAAGACACTTAGAGTGTCAATATTTGTGTACGACTCCACTTAAGTGCCAAATTGAAGAGAAAATAATTACTTAAGTACCAATAGCAAGAAATTCCAGCCAACTAATTATATGGTAATTTTAAACAAAAATTAAGCCACGTAGCATCCACATAGACTTTTGAACTAAAAATTAAATTAATTTTTTAAAAAAATTAAAATTAAACAAAAAAATAACCTAACAAATTAAAAAATTAAAAAAATTGCAGCCGCAACAATGAGGGCTGTGAGCCCTCCTTGCCACCGCCCGTGCTGGCGATGGTGGGGGAGTGCCAAGGGGGTTCTTGAGGCCTCGCCGTGGGTCGGTAAGCTCGAAATTGCCCAATGAGGGATTGACGTGATCATCGCTGGCCAATTTCGGACTCGCCATGGGTCTACGAAGCCTCGGCCAACCACGGTCAAGCCTCGTTGACCCTCGGCGAGGCCTTGGCGGGTGTTGCCGGGGCTCGGCGACCCCCATGGGCACTCCCCCACCCATCGTCGGCCAACGATGGTGGGCGGGGGCAAGGGCTGTGATCCCTTGCCACCGCAATTGTAACTTTCTTTTTTTGAAATTTTTAGCTCATTTTTAGTTTTTTAGTTTATATTTCCCTTTTTATATTAAGTGAATTTTTTTATTGATTTTTATCTTTTTTTTTTTTTTTTTTTGCTAACTAGGATCCTTCGGCGAACTGGCAATGCTCATTGGAATTGGTACTGTGACATCCTAGGATTTGTGAACTACTAGATAAGGGAAATAATTAAGGTGGGGCCCATTCTTACCTCTTTCTTCTTGGTCAAAGGCGACAGCAACTCTTTCCCTCTCTCTCTTCCACATTCACTCCTCTGCTGCCTCTTCTTTTCTCTTCTCCTTCTTTCTTCTTTTCTTCCTTCTTCATCCCTCATTTCGTGTGACCACAGCCACTGCCATTGCCTCCACCCTTCACCTATCCTCCCATCCGCCACTCCAGATCGTCACCACCACCGTCGTCGTCACTGTAGTAGCCCAGAATAGCTGCGAGACGATCCCACAGCCGGAGTCCCTTGTTTTACGTCTATTATTGTTGCTCTGCTCGAACCCTCGCTGTTGCAGTGACACTTGACCCCCAGCATCGCCTCAGCCACCACCTCAGCCCCCCCACTGACCTCTAGCTGCCATCCTCGACCGCCTATAACCGTTGCAAAGCCGTCGGAGAGCCCTGGACAGCCCAAACCCGAGACCCTGCTCTGCCTCCCCTGTTTCACACCCCGAGCTTTGTTTTGATGCTGCCCCGTGCTGCTCCGTTGCTCCTCAGCCCAGCTCCGCTTTGCTCCAACCACCACAGACCTCCCTTGATGTTATCTAGCTATCACCAAGTCAAGCCGCCACCATAGCACGCCGAAATAGCCACGAACAGCCCTGCACAGTCCCGGTTCCCCTGTTTTTCCTGCATCTGCTCATCTGTTTTGTCTGCTGCTGCTGCTGCTGCTTCTGTTTGCAGCTCACAGCCGCTGCTCCGGCCACCCTCTACCACCACCACCACCTCCTTCGACTTCCCTCAGACCTCCACCAGTCATCCTCGTCGTCGTCTCGGCCGTTCGCCGCCCAGAACGGTGGAGAACAGCCGCCTCAGCCCCTGCCCGTGCCTACTCTGTTCTGTTCGTGAGTGCCATGTTTGGGCCTATTTCGTCGGCTAATGGGCTAGGCAGTGGCCCTATCCGACCAGGGCCGTGTCCTGTAAAATGGGCCGAGTGGGCCGGCCAAGTTGACCGAGGGCCTGGGCCATGTGCCGGCTCCGTGGGCCAAGTTGGCCCAGAATTTTCGCCTGTGGTCGAGGGACTAGGCCAATTTGTCTAAGAATTGGAGCCCGTGATCCGATTAAATCCAAAGCTCATGTCGAAAGGTTTTCAAGGATCGCTAACCTACTTGCCTCGCGTAATTGACGGTGAGTCGACCTCTAATCCTTGGCTAAGTCGTTAATTACCTTTGGATTAGTTTAATTAGATTATTAGGGCATTTTGGTAAATTAATTAGGGCCGATTTAGGCTAGAAACTCGGTTTAGGTTAAATGGCCCTAATTAATTAGGTAATTTGACTGTGGCTAGTTTGGACCGAATAATTAATTGATTGATTGGCCTTGCTTGATCGCGAGTGAACAATAGGTCAAGGATGAGCGTATGATTGATTGATGATCCGAATTTAATTACGGACGATTGAATTGGATGTTTGTCATTGAATTATTTATCTATGCTCGATTACAATCTATATAGATTAATTGATGAAATGCCTTGGCGGATGGCTAGTCAAATTGATCGATTGGTTGGAGTTTGATCACTCGATTTATGGATGCGAGGTCGCATATGGATAACATGTGCATTTGTGTGATTACTCAAGAGTTTTGATGTGTGAACATATCGCGTGAGCATTTGACTAAATGTGGATTATAAACTGGCTATTTGTTGAGTATGCTTGAGTGGTCACACGATGGATTATTCCTGGCAAGTTTGCACCGTGCCGGTCATACGGAATCATATGACTTGTCGGATGCCCGTAAGTCTATGCCGTGCCGGTCGTACGGATCACATGGATTGTCGAATGCCGGTCGCAGTTTGTGACAGACCGAAGCCCCTATAGGGATTCCTAATAGTGCTGTGTCGTGCCGGTCGTACGAATCACACGGGTTATCGGATGCCGTCGCCGGAAGTAAGGGACGAAGCCTGATCCTACTAGTAGACACTACCGGTCGTAGTGTAAAGTCACACCGGTCGTGTGCAATTGAGCCGGATGGTCGTTGATAATCGGACCACGTGTGGTGTCTGCGTATACGATTAACATGATATCTATGGGCTGTTATGTGTGGCATAATATGTTGAATATTGCATACCGTGTGACTTTTAGAAGGTGAGTCGCATGTGATTGGGATATTTATATATCAATATGTGATTGACTGATAGGACCCTCTGGACGAATCAACGTCTTAGTTGGGCTTAAGTGTTGACCCACTAAGATTTATATCTCACCTCATCGTTGTTAAACCATTTTCGGGTTCTAAGTGATGAAGCTAGTAATTCTTGAAAAGATGATAAGGATGAAAGTGAGGTAGCCCTATTGAAGTAGGTACGAAGTTGATCCTACACTGTCTCGAAGTATGGGACCAATTAGCATGTTATTTCGGTTGACTCACGACGTGACTATAAATAAGATTATGTTTTTGAATTAATGCGTTTTTCCTACTGATCTATCCCTATCTTATATTTTTTTCCGGGAATATTGTACGTTGCCGCATGTGTAATTAATCTCATGGGTTAGTAGCGTGCCCGGAACGCTATCCTTTTAACCCGAGGGACGAGATGGCGGGGATGCCGCGCGCTCGAAGATCGGGGCGTGACAGGTACTGAAATAATTATTTTTCAAAAAAATTGGCACTTAGTGACAAAAAAATATATATAAGCACTAAAATTAGCGTTGTACACAAATATTAGCATTGTAAGTGTCCTTCTATCAACAAATATGATTGTTAGCATTCCTTTTTGTTTTGCTTGAACTAGAAAATCAACACCCTCGTGGATAGTATATCATTCACGCGGTAATTGTTGATGTTGATGTGTTTCCGGAGAATATTCGCCATATTTATTACTCACTAAACCTTGTCTTTACTTGAAAGAGGTAGGTGCAAAAGTCAAACTTTCCACTTATGTCACTAGGAGCAAATCGAGTTTTTATTTTTTTTTATCTTTAATCAAGTCACTCTCTTGATTTTCCAATCAATGATACACTCAATGCACCCTATGGTGTTTAAAAATGAAAAAGACAAGTTGACTTGTCAATAAGGGTGGGCTTAAAAAAACGAAGACATAAAAGATGGCACCTTTACAAAGAAGAAAGAAGGAAAAGGGAAAAGAAAGGAAGGAGGCGGCAAAAAGAAGGGGGTTTCATGCCTACACACTTCGGAGACTTCGACGGGCCGGATTAACTCAGTTTCGTAGTGCCCCGTAAGGATTCAAACTTTTTGTTCATTTAATCGCAGGAATTTTCAGAGTTGAGCCCTACATTCCAATCCATGCGAATTCTGAGTTTGTGGGTTCAATCTAGGGTTTGTTAAGTTGTGAAATTATGGGGCAATGATAGTTAAGGAACTTGTGGGATTCTACACTAATGAAGTTTTAAAGTTTCGCCCAGTTTCGAATTTTGTGTTTTGCGATGGTTTTCGCTTGCTTTTTGCTGCATTTTGAGTCGGCAAAGTTTAGAATCTTTTAGTACTTCGAAAAGAGTTTTCTTTTGACAGTAACATCACTTGAATTGGAGTTTGGTAAAAAGAGATAAGGCGCGATAAAGCTTGTCACAAAAGTGGCCTTTCGTCGCACGAGTGGTTATTTTTCGCGATAGTAGTTTTTTTTTAATTTTATTTGGGGCGGATAGTCGAGTCTTAGTTAATGTGGTTATTTACTTGATTTTTTATATCCCTTCTCTTTGAATTGATAAGATTTCGAGTTTGTCGGGTGGAAATGACTTTCATGGTTTAATTTAGATTTTCCCAAGTTAATGGTGTTGAACTCTTCTTCAAAAGTCATAAGGAGTAGAGAGCATATTTGTTACATAAAAACTACATCGGGCATTAGCAACCTTTTATGATATTTCAAACACCTGTTGGGCAGTAGTTGGACTGCTGGTGATGAGTGTTCAATTCATCTGTGTAATTAAGGTACATCGCTACTACGTGGAGTGATGCGCACAAGCACATCTATGTATTAATCATATGAAGTATTCAAGCCTCAAAGACCAATTAATAATTGCGAATGTATGAAGAGCCGAGTCGTTCAATTCCTTTTATTTATACTTTCTTTAACAAGCTAATAAATGATTGATCAAACTAGTGAAGGCAATCTTCGCTTTTATGTTAAAGGACTTTCCCAAAATTGTACTTCACTCGAGAATTGTGCGTTTATCTTCATTTGCTTGTAAAGTATGAAGGGGTCGATGCCAGAGGCCTGTTAAAAAAAGTGGACTCTGACGACGTAGATGAGGACGAGGTGGATGGACAGGGTCATGTGGAGGATAAAATCCTGCCACATGTTGTCCTTGATGCTTTGCTCGGTGATATTGACAAGGGCAATGACCACGTTGTCAATGTCACCAAGGATAGAACCGAGGGGGGTTTATGGCAGGATCTCCTCCTCTACTCGACCTCGTATGTCCGCCACATGCCCATTTGCACCGTTGGCATCCAATTCCTCTAAAAATCCTCTGGCATGAGCGTTATCATCCTCTGACAGAAAGCTCTATGACCATTGCAATCGACCTCCTAAAGACAATGTTCATCCTCATTGCAATCTTCCTCCACAACCGAGTCACTCCCAAGGTACTCTCATTTTCTTTTTTCTTTTCTTCTCCTAATTTTGTAGCATCTTTTACATTTGTTTAATCTATCATCAATTCATAGCATTTTCATATTGAACCTGCATTCTTCTTGTTACGGGAAAAATTAACGTTTCGAAAAATTTGACACGTAAGTTATTGTTTTGAAAGTTTTGACACTGAAGTGAGCGTTTTTCAAAAAATTTGACACTTAAGTGATCGTTTTGAAAGTTTTGGCTCTAAAGTGAGCATCGTACACAAGTTTTGACACTTGTAGTGTACTTTAACCCAAAATATTTGAAATCTTAAAAAAGCCACTGCCGTCAGTAAATCATAGCGTCTCTCTCTAATGTCGTACATCTCATCCATTTTGTTATAATTTGGCAAAGGTATTTTTGTATATGAGAGTGTTTCCCGTAATTCGTAAATGTTAAAATACAACTCATACAACGATGTATAATTTGTCTAAATACCCTAACAAAGTCTTTCATTTTTAACCGCATACCCCCAACCTTATAACTATTTCCCTAACTATCACTCGCTGTTGTCTCTGTCATGTCACCGTCAACACAATTTTGTTTCTGCCATCTCCATGTCCCTCGTTGCAGAACTCCACTTTGCCGTGAATAAGAAAACGGGCCTACCGATGGTGATCGCCTTGTACAGCGATAAGAACTTCATCGACAGCACTCCACTCACCACAACAATGCCAACTGTGCACCCCTTCACACACAGCCTTTGCGGAAAGATCTCAGAATTGTACACCAACATGGTTGGCCCCACCCCTATGAATGATAATGCCACGAACGATATCACCGAAGCAATGTACATGGCCATGCGCATCACCTCGGTGTTGTCCTACAGGTGTTGTCCTACATGGCATTCTTCTACGTCAAGATGGGCCCGACCAGGTCAATCTACAATTCTGAAATCTTCTCACTGAGACTGCGTGTGTAGGGTTACGCAATCGACGTCGCCTTGAACTAGGGTGGTGCATGGAGTTTTTATCAATGACACTCTTATTGCTGTACAAGGCGATCACCATTGATGGGCCTTATTCTTATTCACCGCAATCTCTAGCATTGTGTGCATTCTTCTACACGATGATGCTGGAAATGCAAAGGATACAACAAAGGATGCAAAGTATACGCCGAAGGATGTGGGCCAATTTTTCGGTAAGCACACGAAGAGAAGGTCTGCAGTGAGGGAGATGGAGATGCATAAGAAGCAATGGTTCCGACGACGACACGACAGAGGCAGCCGTGAGGGGCAGTTATGGAAATGATTATAAGTGGTGGGTATCTAGTAAAAAAGGATGCCTTTGTAGGATATTTAGAGCAATTATAAGATATGAATTAGGTGATGTTTGCTTTTGCGGATGAGGACAAAAAAGAATTACTATAATGAACTTTCGAAGAAAAAATTTCTTAGGAAATTTACTTTCCTTGAGAATAAGAAGTCTTTGGTAAACTGGTTGAGACTTCTTTGTTTTGGCCATTTGAGCATGTCCCGACTTATAGTTCGGCAACACTCTCTTTTCTTAGGACTCGCCGAAATTTCCTTTTATCGTGCATGCACCATAACCGTGTCGTGCATTGTCGTGCATGCACGCACGTGCAATGCAATTGTTATGCATGTGGAGTACACATGACAAGACATAAGATGGCAGAAAACTAAAAAGCGCATATGTATCAAAACGAACTGAGGTGCCACCTCCTTTATCAACATAGTATGAATATGAAGACTCAGCCCTATTAAATGATAACGTCCTGCATGAGAAGCATCTCATTGAAAAATGGTCCCAATCCACTGTTCTCAATTTTTTTTTTCCACCGCCAAATTGGCAGATGTCATCTCACTTTGCCTTGCACTATTTTGATTGTTTTACAATAATAGAAGAAAAATATTGATCATGCATGTCATCCATTTTTTTTTATTTATAATTTAGCAAAGGTACTCCTGTATGTGAAAGTGTTTCTCGCAATTCGTAAATGTTAAAATACACCTCAAAATTATCCCTACTTATTAGTTTGACTATTTGAGCTCATTTTGATGCTGAAAGTCTCAAACCGATAAAAGTTATCAATTAGGCTTTTAGTTTAGTTATTGGTTTGTTTCAATAGTATTTGAGGTTTGTCCAGATATGTAAGTTATTGGGATGGAGTTCAAATTGAACCAAACTAAACCACGAACGCCCTTAAAGTATCTCCTATCAACTCAAATAGGCATAATATGGAAAGTTGTATCCAAGAATACCTTCGAGATGACACAGTAAAGAGATGATGCAGATCCTGAAGATGTTGCTATCCGATCGCTTGCACCACAGTTCACTTTCTTAATGTCTCTATCAACTTCCCCATCTTCAATTTCATAATATTTCTTTCTCGTTGGAGACTCGCTAATTTCAGTTGAAACTGAGAATTTATTGAATACTCTTGATGAACTGTTGTTCATGATGGTGAGGTTCTTGTACATCATAGTATAGTATATTTGCGTTAGCGCAAAATCCACTTCGAAAGAAACAAAGGCAAGCGAAGTCGAATGTCACAAAAGGAAAACCAGAACATTTGACTTAAGCCATAGATGGAGTCGGGAGACACTGTACAGATCTATAGGCAAAACGTCTGACATGTGTTGACAGTCGCAAAAGTTAACTTCGTATGCATAAAATGCAAAGGAAACAAACGATAAATATGTACTGCATGGTGCAAATTTGTGTAAGCAACTTCGCCTATAATTTAAATGTCCAAGCATTAACATCTAACACTCACAACTAAGCCTTACACGCATGCATGTCGTTTGCATGGCGAATGACGAAAAAGTACACCTTGTGTGGACTTTCCATACAAATATTATCGAACATGAACTTCACCCCTACAACAACATTAAAAGGCAGGAGATCAATCATGAAAGATAAAAGAATACCTGTACCATCCACGTGCCTGCAGTTACCATTTCCACAATCTGTTCTTCAATTGCTGTCAAAGCGTTCAATGATCCGAGCAACAAGCAATTAGATAGAGAAAGGAAATGGGAGACACTTAACAGTAGCAACAAATCATTATCATTCTAAAACGACCAGAAAGAAACAAAGAAAATCAATGTAGCAGGAAAGTTGCAACACCTCATGAACTTTTCTTTGTCCTGCGCTGTTGCATTTGCTCTTCACGCTCAAAGTTACATACTTACGGTAGAAAATACATTAGAAGCTGTGGCGAGAAAGAATTGGAAGATTCCAAATATCCGTCGTCTTTCCGGGGACGTTCCTGTGTATGTGCCATATTATCTCGCTGCCCTCTCTAAGTGAGCGAGTCATGAGCCGAGAGAGAGAGAGAGAGAGAGAGAGAGAGAGAGAGAGAGAGAGTTTTCAGTTAATCCCCCTCTCTAAGTGAGCGAGTCATGAGCTTAAAGAGCGTGGGTTTGTTTCATTTGATGTACTTGTTTAGGTGATCAGGAGCATACCATTCTCTCCTTCATATTATGTAGGATCATTTTTTCCCCTTTAAAGTTGGTTGCTATTTAAGTTCTTAATTACATAGGATTATTTCATATTATTAGACTTCACATCCCCAAAGTGAAAACTTAGATGATGATTCTTATATAGATGTAGACTTTTATCAAATCATTGTTATTTCGATGAGCACGATTCGGGTGCATACATATCGACGTATGGTTATACACATCGAAAAGGAAATAAAACTGGTACGGTTGAACACCGATTATAATACCCACATGGCAATTTTATTTCATGTATTCGGCAAATATCACAATAACGAAAATTTCATGTTTTGACTCGAAGGGACGAAAATTTCGTTACCATAAATGTGATAAAAATAATCTTCATCCATGTAAACATCTATCGATTCATAGTGAACCGTCGCGTATTGCAATTACAAGAATGCTAGTGGCTAACACTGGTGGTCCAGTATTTTAATATTAGGACTTTCCTTTGTAAAGAAAATGAATGGGTTGGGGACTAGCTTACCTAAACAAGAACAATCCAAAAATAAAAAATACAGAGTGAGTTTGGGAATTAAGAATAAGAATTAAAGAAGAGATCTCAGTGCAAGACATTTTATTGGTCTATAAATCGTAATATCACTGTCACCGGGGGAAAGACAACTCAACAAGAACAATGTCATTTCGTCTTCCTGATGTGTTTATTATACACTTCCACATGCTGTTATCCCCATTAAATGATATACCAATGTGTATGTTCAGTGAACTTAACCGTAAAGATAACGGCTCGTTGATGCCGTTGACGCGGTGTCATAGAAACTCTTTTTAAATTTGAAAATAGCATCGGGAGAAACCGCTCTCTGGGAATTGGGATGCCGATTTCATGCATTTCTTCTATCTCGATGTTGAAGCAAGACACCTTCTTGTAAAACGGGATTAGAAAGGAACACAACATGAAAAAAAGAAAAGAAAAGAATATCCTTCTCTTCCTCGAGTCAGGTTAGAATGTCCAGTAAACTTCGGAGAAAAAAAAAATCATAGGATATCATGAAAAAATGCAAAAAAAAATAAAATTGGATGAGATATGGAAAAACTACGATTGAAAAGCTAGACCGATGCAGCGTGATTAAATTTCTCCCTTGCAAATTTGTACCCATGGCCAAAAGGAATGAACTCTAGTCGGATAGTGATCCATTGGAAATTATCGGAGCGAGAGTTTGCTAAAGAAAAAAAAAAAATCCCGGTAGAACATGATCTAGATTAACAATGATACTTAATTATTTGTTGTGTCACGCTATTGTTTTCATTTAACTATCATAATTGTAGCCCACTAAGGAATCAGAAGAATGATATCACTAAAATCAATTTTCTTGGATTCCCGTAGCGTTTTTTCTCAAGCAAAAGTGAACCAGGAGAAGCATAAAGCTTGATAACTACCAGAGAATGAGAGCAGAAGGAAAAATCAGTCCAAGTTCTTTAACATGGCAGTGAAATCCCGACATATACGAGATAGCATTCACTAGAAAACATTTTGCTGTTTCAGTGAATGAATAATTTAGAAAACATTTTGAAATGCACATAATTTTATATGTAAAATTTTTTATGGACAATAGAAATTGTTTTTCTTTTGTTCCTTTTTATAAGCGATCAATTTTAGAAATTTTTTTTCCAAATTATTTATTTTTTATGAAACAAACGAAGCGTACTAATTAACATCTATTTTTGTCAGGATAAATAATATATTACATAACAAAATTCACAATTGTTTTTTTTATCGATGTCGAGCAATGCAGCGGAGAAGAAGTACTACCCGTACAACACCAACACACATGCAAGGAAGGCAAAGAGTGTGACCACCACATGCAAATCGTTTGGTAGACGACGAGGCGGATTGGGTGCATCAATGTGGTTTTCACCGATGGGGTCGTGTTCATAACTTGCAATTGTGACCCGGTCGGGAACTAATGAGTGCACCTATGAGGTCTGCTTGGGTGTGTATGATTGGATAAAATGTCATCAATCTCACATGATGCTCCTATTGATGTCTCAGCTACTTCTTAATAGTTGACGAAATTAAATGACATATATCGAAACACTCAAGAATGTATCATGTCGACATTAGCATTTCTCGTTCCACTTTAGCTAATTTTGGCATATCCATTTTGGGGAATTTAGAACTGATTGTTTTTAAACAATAGAATGGTGATGAGTCGGGTAATATTCGTGGCGGACGTTGAATGAAAACTTGTTACAATAGGGTGGCTAAGTAATGTCTTACCTATTGCACCGTTGAATGACACATGTAATAAGGAGGAAACATCCAAATTTACCAAAATACCGCTAAAATCATAATCAGTGAAAATATTATGATTATCATTGTAATGGCCATTTCATGACCTATAAGTTTTACATCATTAAATAAAAGGTTTATGATATCAAGATTTTTTCTATTGTAACAATTTCTATATGATATGATTAAAAGGAAAGCACATAATGAGATCGTGTTAAGATAAATATTACTTCATATTATAGTAATTATTGCTTTAATAATCGATTAGGAGGGTAATACCCCATATACATTAACCATATCATGTTTTAATACACAAACTTTTATCTATTACTTATGGGTGGCGCTATTTCTACTCCCATTTTGACTAAGACACTACTCTTCTCTTTCTTCAAGTTATTGTTTCTTTTTTTTTATCAACCTAACCAACAGAATTGCTTTTATTTCTATTTTTCCTTTCAAATATCAAATTCACAATGTAAACGTCAAATTACACCCAGTAAAATATCATTCTAAAATGCATCATGTTATCACTTTTTCTAGAGGAATTCGTTATTCTTAATTTATGTTCTTATGCTTTTAATTAGAAAATTTATATAAAATGTTAGAAATTTCTACTTATAACGACTTATGAATACACAATTAACTTTCGATTTTTCATGAAATAATTTGAGGAAAACTTTATTTCAAAGTTGAAATTGAAAATCCAACATAATTATCAAGCAGATTTTGATTTGTGGATAATTTTCAAATAGACTTGAAGGTTTCTAAAGTTATGAATCGCTTATTTGTGCTTCTTTTTTTAGCTTTTCACATTTTAATATGAATTGCAAGATGGGGTTGAAAATTTGTTTACACATTCTGCACTTTCAAACTCGCATAAGATTTTTTGGGAAAAATTTTAAGCATATTTTAAATTTTTTTATCCACTTGTTATGAGATTGAATTTACAATCGATATTAATTCCTTTCGTTATATCAAAAGTTGAACAACATGAAATTTCATGTTTTTTTTCCTTTATATGTTTATCCGTTTTAATCATATCTAAAGACAAACATATTCGACGTTTTATTTTGCTTTTAACAAATTAATCTTTTCCATTTTGTGATCAATTTTCCTTTTCCCTTTCAATCAGGATTGACTAAACATAAAGGTAGATTGGTGGATTAGCCTGATAAAAAAAAAAAAACATTTAATCGAAGAAAGAGGAGGGTATTTTAATAAGTTAACTAGCAAAAATGAGTGTCTTAGCTAAAAGGAGAGTGAAAATAGCGTCACCCTTACTTATTATGGTATAATTTCACTTGACCACAAAATAAGTATGTTGAAGTAATCGTTGTGTAGTGCACGTTAAAATGTGTCGTAAAAATTTCTTCCCTATCTCTCTCGTTGCATACCTCCATTTGCCGCGAGTAAGAATATGGTCCCGATTGTGATCGCCTGCACAGCAATAACAACTTCATCAACAACACTCCACTCACCACAACAACGCTAATTGCGCACCCCTTCGGACGCCACCTCTGCGGAAAAATCTCCGAACTATACACCTTCATGATTGGCCCCATCCCTATGGGGAAGACCACCACGCAGGCCATATGCATCACCTCAGTGTCGTCCCATGTGGTGTTATTCACCGTTGGAATGGGTCCAGTCACGTCAGTGTATAGCTAAAAAATCTTCCCACTGAGGCTGCGTGCGTAGTGTTACGCAACCGGCGTCGTCTTGAACTAGGTGGTGCATAGAGTTTTATCGATGACGTTCTTATTGATGTACGAGTCGATCACCATTGCCTTATTCTTATTCACGACAACTCGGGCATCGCGTGGGTTCCTCTACATGATGGAGCTGGAGGCAATTTTTCGGTGTAGACACGATGTGAACGTCTGCAGCAAGGGAGATGGAGATGCATAATTGGGCTGATGGTGACACAATAGAGGTAGCGGTGAGGGGCAGTACGAATATGAAGAATTAGTTCTACTAAATGATAGCGTCCTGTGCGAGAAGCCATCTCATTGAAAGATGCTGGCAACCCATATGCATAGAATGTAAAGGAAACAAGAGCGAAATTATGTACCCGTGCTGCATATTTTTGAAACTTCCTTCTCATAATCCTCACAAACTTACATAGGTCATTGCTTTTGTTCAACTCGTGGATCAATTCTTTTGTGCCATGGGGAGATCTCATTCCTGCACTAAGACAATCCAGCAAAAGATAAAAAGCACACGTGTCATTTGCATGGCGGATGGTGAAGAAATGCACCTTGTGTGGACTTTCCATACCAATATTATCGAGCATGAACTTCACCCCTACAAAAACATTACAAGGCAGGACACCACTCATGCAAGATAAAATCATAACAGTTCCAAAAAGTTGCCCCTTCTATTTCCTCCTTTTGACCCATTCTCTGTCCATTCTGTTCTGCAAATGCTGTCAAAGCTTTCATTGACCAGAGTAACAAGCAATTAGATGGAGAAAGGATCGATTTTTTAAGGAAATAGAGACGCTATGCAGTAGCAACAAATCATAATTATACTGAAATAACCAGAAAGAAACAAAGAATCAGCATGAGAGGAAAGTTGCAACACGTCATGAACTTTTTCTTTGTACGGCTGTGCTGCATTTGCTCTTCAGGTTCAAAGTCAACATGCTTAGGTTATATCCGCCGTCTTTCCCGGAGCTGTATGCGGTATTATCTCGTCCCCCTCTCTAGGTGAAAAATCTCCATTTAGGCAGATTGCCATATAGCATGTTAAAGAACGTCTTTCGATTAGACACATAAAATTCAAGAGTAAGTCCAGAAGTCATCTGTCTCTCGTGTGGCAATTGCACTTCTCTCCAAAGTGTGTTAATTGACTTCCGTACAACTTGTATCTTTTTTTTTTTTGGGTAGGTAAAACAACTTGTATCTTTTGCATTTTCTTTTTTCAACTTTCATACATAATCATACGGGAAATACAATTGTCCTCGCTATACTCTTCCTATATAAGTTAGCGTTTATTCTTTTAGTGAACGTTACTGCATCATCTCTCAGTAGATGTACTAGAACATTGACTACCCTTTGTATTGTCTTAGACAACTCATGGAGTAAGATTAACAAGATGATGATGAGACAGACCAACTAAAGAACCTCATACAATTAAAAGAGAATCTGATATCACCTTAATAAGTCAACTCCCTCACATATCAAAAAAGGGAAAGAGCACAAATGACACACTTCTTTACCTTTCCAAGGATGCATTGTAAGCATTCGCAGAAGTCCAAGAAACATCGAGCTCCTGATCTTTTGTACTTGACCATGTGATCCATTATGATCCTCCTCATCATCCATAATTTGGTCTCACCTTGCTATTCCTGAAAACTTAACAAGAAAAGAGAGCCTTCCACTGGGTTGTTTTAACAGCTTTTACTTTGTAAAATTTTGTTTCCCAAAGCATTGTTAGGAGAAAAAGACGACATTCTTATATGGGCACAGCCAGTTAAGAAATCTGCGTCATATAAGAGGGAAAATATTATGTCCAACCTCTGACTTAACCTCATCAGCGTTATGTTTTGTTACGGAAACAAACCATTGACCTTATTTCGACTCGAAGATATAACGCTCGTGTGGACAACTATGAGGTATACGGATACCTAACAATGTAGCAATCGGTCCCATTGATATCTGACATCGATCTGCTTGAATGGATACAGATAGGGAAGTCCGATTACTGAAAGAATTCGTGTGTCCCTCTTGATAGTCAATTTATTCTTATGACCCAGGACTCCTTGAAGCTCACCCAAAAACTCACATTCACAGCAACAACGATAGTCCAGACAAGCTTGGTGATCATCCCATCCCAATCCTATTCATAAACAAAAGGGCAGCGATGATATCGGAGAGAATCACCTGGTCATGACCCGGAAGATGAATGCCAACAGCGATCGATATTCCGATTGCCTTAGTTCTGACGAAACTGAGGAAATTGGCGAACCAATCGCAAGCTGGTCACCCTCCAAATCTCGAATCAACGAGGCTAGAATGTACGCTCGTCCATCTCTTGAAGTGCGCTTCTCCAAAAAACGTGAAATCTCAAACCCGTCTCGCCAAAGGTCTTCCTTCTCTCACGAGCGTACGTTTTTCTCCGATCTAAATTTTTGGCTCCCCTCTATTTTCTGTGCGAAGCTCTGACTAAACAAGAAAAATGTGATCTTCAAGAATCCCACTACAACAAACTCTATCTTCTCCCAACAACTTGCTAACAGATTTTTCGTTTTCGTAACCTTAAACATCTTCTTTTAAACATCTGTCTTTCACAGTTTACCCAAAAAAAATCTGTCTTTCATTATGTTCGAAATTTAAAAAAAAAAAATCTAATTTGATTAGAAATTAGGGATCCTCTCAAACCAATCTTTTGCTATCTTGCATCATATCCACATTCAAATGCATTTTATCGTAACATCTATATAATTTGTCAACACATTCCACGTAAGATTTATGAGAAGAGTTATGACAAGCTACAGCAGAGAATGGTGTTTCGAGAGCCCTTCATGCACTAGCAGTAGTGGGACATAGCCCCATTTAGAGATGGTCTCCAGTAGACGTAAATAAAATGAATGAATTAATCAAACACCATTCCTTGGTAAAAAAAAAAAAAAAAACTATAATTAGCCCAAGCGTGAACTCCACATAATTTGGGAATGTATGGTTCAGGAGCACGTGAGATATTACAGGTGCTTTGGATGTTTGGGGCTTTTAGATCTTGGGAAAGGAAGTATAAATCGTCATCTGGCATATAGAACCAATCGGTATCACTGAATGTTTGAAAAGCGCTATGTTGTTTCTACTTATTTCAACTCCAAGTTGACTAATGTGAGACTAAAATAGGTATAGACCTTTATAAAAGATAAATAATAAAAAAATAGGTTTTAAAGATCACGTTTAAGCCTCCTGTTATACAATCAATTTAACATTAGATTCATGTTTTCGGCAAAGCAATCAGTCTAGTAGGCCGAGACAAACACAAGAATATTAGGATGAATTAATTTAGAAAAAAATTGAAAATTGGTGCCAATTGTTGAGCCTTGAACTTGTATGTTTGCTGTCAAAATATAAAATTGTGGAGTACAAATATGCCTGATTGAGAGGACCGAAGTTTCATGTTTCAGATTAGGTGGAGCACCCAACAATAGGACCTTCCTCTCGGTGGACTAACTAGACACATCATTTGTCTTGCACATAAATTAAGAGAACAAAAGAAGATAATCCGAGATGCCGCAAGCTTATGTTTAAAGTCTTGTTTAAAGCCAATTCATAAGACAATGAATTCCCTTTTGTTTGAAAAAAATGTAAGGAAATATAATCTAGATTAACAATGATAATTTTTCATTTTTTTTGTCAACCTGTTGTTTTTATTTAACTGTCATTGATATAGCCGAAAATGAATCAAAAGAATGATATCGGCAGAATCAATTATCTGGAGTTTCCTTAGCATCCTTTGTTAAGCAAAAGTGAACTAGGAGAACCATAAAGCTTGATAAGTACCAGAGCATGACAATAGAAGAAATTGCTAACTTTAGTGCTCCGGGAATCCCACTCCCCGTTACGACTCTCCTCTCTTTTAGCAATCCTTAACCAAAGTCGTTACAGTTACCAGCAATATCGCAGTGCCTCTCCTCTCTTTTGGAGATCTTGTTGCAATTGACGGGGTCTGTACAATGTAGATCTCGTAGGTAAAGCCAACTGAGATAGTTAGAGATCTCGAACGTTAATGTACTCAAGCCATATTGAGAGAGATGCCAAACGAATCTCGTATATAATTTAAATGAATTTGAATGGTCTAACCTTGATTGGTGGAAATTCTTTTGGGTGGACTAAGACGAGATGTGATGGCCTCAACACACTTGCTTCTCTTTCGAATGAAAGTCCCCCACATTTAGTGGACAGATTTATTAAGTCTTTCAACTAGTTTCAGCCATGAGTAGCATGACATATATTATGAAGAGCTTACATGTGAGGGCATATTTAGCCGACACCATCACTGTAAAAAAAAGATGCTATCTAGAGGCTATAAATGATGCTTATATTCAACACGTTCATCATTCTAAAAGAATCCAACGCTTTGCAAGCAAAGTGAATTAGAGATGCATCTCTGCTCGGTTAGTGTTTTACCAGATAATTATGTTCCTTTTTCCATAGCAAACTCTTGCACCGATAATTCCTTATTATGTCACTATCCGACTTGAGTATTTGGGCCATGGGTAAAAATATAAGAGGAAGAAATTTTTGTTGGTTTTTTTTCTTTGAAATTTGAGCATTGTAATTTTTTTATATTCAATTCCACATCAGTAAACATCACCCAATACAAATTATGTATAATTTATCTAAGGAGAATGTTTCCTTGATAGTCCGACAGTCTTGTCCGTTATTTCCGAGCATAGATCCACACACCATCAATGCGTATTTTGCATAAAGCACTCATTAATTGGAACATCCAGCGATTATAAATAATGACAGATCTGTCAGGCTGTCGAGCTAACGGCTTTCTTTATTTGACTGCCCTAACAAAGCCGTCCGAGATACCCCGTATCTTATAATTATTTCCCTCACTATTACTCGTTGCTATGTCTGTCAAGTCGCTATTAACCCCTTTTTTTTTACTTTTTGCATCTCTATCTCCCTTGTCATAGACCCCCACTTTGCCACGAATAAGAATAAGGCTCCACCAATGGTGATTGCCTTGTACGAGAACTTCATCGACAACACTCAATTCACTACAATGACGCTAATAACGCACCCCTTCGCACGCAGCCTCTACAGAAAGGTCTCCGAGTTGTACACATACATGGCGTTCTTCTACATAGGGATGCTGTCGGTCATGTCCTTATATAGCTTCGAAATCTTCCCACTGAGACTGCATACGTAGGGTTAGCCTCATCTGTTAGGGCCGGCAACCCTCACCCAATCATGGAGACGGCTGCGACCTTCTAGCCTGTAGCTGTCGTCGGCCCCTGGCCGAGGCTTAGCGACCTCTGCTAGCTATGCCCCACCACCACACCGCTAGTGGCGGCCCTCGCCCAATTTGGGCGAGGCCTACTAGGTCATTGGTTGCAGCTGGTCCCTGGCCACTAGCCATGCTCCACAACTGCTGGCTGTTGTCGGCAATGGTGAGAAGGCGGCAGCAGGGGCTGTACAAGCCCTAGCTGCATGTTCTGCGTTTACGTTTACGTTTTTTTTTTTTTTTTTGGGTTGAGTTTTTAGCTTTTTCTGTTAATTTTTGAGCTAATTTTTCAAATTATGGTAAATTATCTCCAAGCATGTTTGCAAGGATCTTTAAAGAGCTTCCAGTGGGAAAGATAAACACCAGACAAGGAACTTGTCAGGCCTTTTGCAAAAACCGAGCTTCTGATAAGTTCTTTTTAAAATAGGATACCAACGGATAACTATAAAATAACAATAAAAGAAACCACCCCTATAATCTAGGATTATAACGATAAAATCCTAACAAAATAACAAGTATGACTGATTCCAAAGAAAAAAATTATAGCTAACAGAAACGAGTGAGGGAAGAAGAGGCATTCCTCGGACCGATTTCCACGGGGAACCATCCAAACTCGATCTCCCTCCTCGTTCGACCTCTTGTTTTGGCGATGAACCTCTTCTCTTCTCGTGGGAGGAGTGGGCCCAACTAGCCGACCAACCACTGCAAGACCCCGTCTACCGGTATCGGATGAAGTGGGAATCGGCGGAGAGGGCCCACTGGAGATAAGCGAGAGGTTTGGGTAGATGGGGTCTTGCAGCAACAGGTCAATCAACTGGGCCCACTCCTCCTTAGAGGAGAAGAGGTTCGTTGCCAAAACGAGAGGTCAAAAACAGGAGGGTGATCGATTTTGGATGGTTCCCCATGAAGATCGGTTCCAAGAAATGCATCTTCTTCCCTCCTTCTTCTCTGTTAGCTACAATGTTTTTCTTTAGAATCAGTCAAACTTGTTATTGTTAGGATTTTATTTTATAATCCTAGGGGTTGGTTTCATTTATTGTTACTTTGTAGTTATCCGTCGGTATCGAAGGCCTATTTTAAAAAGACTTCTATGAAGCTCGATTTTCGCAAATGGCCAGGCAAATTCCTTGTCTAGTGTCTGTCTTTCCCACCGGAAGCTCTTTAAAAATCCTTGCGAACATGCTCGGAGATATGAAATTGGAAGTTCGGTCTTTGTGATGCCAACGAGGGGTGAGCATGACCGAGTGGGTAGGATCCGGACCTAGACCCCGAAACCGACCCTCTTACAACCGGTTCCCAATATTTGAATCCGACAACCTACCTTGTTTGTCCTGAAATTTGTTTTGAAACTGATCCTGTTTTTCGGTTCGATCTAGGGTCTACTCGAGAACCTGTTTTCCCTTTTTTTTTTTATTTTTTTCCATCGAAATAATAAGAGTATCAATGAAATGATCCGATTGTGGCGACAACGAGAGAGAGCCGATTGTGGTGACAGAGAGAGAGAGAGAGAGCTCGACGAGATGGCCTTGGGAAACATGAAACAGAGGAAGTGAGGTAAGGTTGGCAAGCAAGATATGTTTTTTTTTAAAAAAAAAAAAAACAGAAGCTACAAACCGGTTCTAAAACCGGTCCGAGTGGGTCTTCACCTAGAATAGGAAATAGGACTTGTTTCAACTGGTTCCCAAAAATTGGAACCGATTCCCGGACCGATTTGAACATGAATCGATTTTCGACCCTGTTTTTCTGGTGGGCCGATTTGGGTATCGAGTAAATTCTGTTCGGTTGCACACCCCTAATGCTTGTATTGTGCCTGGTCCTATTCGGAAACTACCTGCCAAGAATTCCCAAAAACAGAACATGTTAGTGTTAACCTTGCATGGTCTAAACATCCCTTAACCTTGCACGGTTCAACATCCCTTTATTATGCAAGAGTGCATGCTTCTTGGAGAAAGTCAACAATGCCTTTTCCATTTGGGCACTTCAAACCACAGTGTTCAAAGCAGCTGAGAACATCAGCCCGAGGTCCATGGTACACTATATGTTCCTCTTCCATTAGAATTAGGACATCAAAGCGATCAAAAGTCTCAGGTGCAGGCTGAAGAAGCGACACCAAAATTGTGGACTCTATTATGTGTGCCAATTGCTGCATGCGTGTAATGATCAAAAAGGTAGTGGAGCTGTCCAAGCCTGTTGATATCTCATCCTTATATAGAACTCTCGCTGGACCAATTTCATTCCCCTGAAAGAGAGAACACTGTGAAATGTGTAATGAAACCTAAAATTTAAAATGTGTCGTAAAAATTGCTTCTCTATCTCCCTCGTAGCAGATCTCCATTTTCCGCGAATAAGAACAAGGCCCCGATTGTGATCACCTATACAGCAATAAGAACTTCATCAACAGCACTCCACTCACCACAACAACGCTAATTGTGCACCCCTTCGGACGCAACCTCTGCGGAAAATTCTTTGAGCTGGACACCTTCATGATCGGTCCCATCCCTATGTGGAAGAACAACACGTAGGCCATATGCATCACCTCAGTGTCATCCCACGTGGTGTTCTTCTCCATTGGAATGGGTCCCATCACATCGGTGTACACCTAAAATATCTTCCCATTGAGAGTGCGTGCATAGGGTTGTGCAACCGGCATTGCCTTGAACTAGGTGGTGTGTAGAGTTTTATCGATGACGTCCTTATTGATGTACGAGTCGATCACCATTGCCTTATTCTTATTCACGACAATCTCGAGCATCGCGTGGGTTCCTCTACATGATGATGCTGGAAATACAATGGATGATGTTAGAGGATGTGGGGCAATTTTTCGGTATAGACACGATGTGAACGTCTGCAGCAAGGGAGATGGAGATGCATAATTGGGTTGATGGTGACACAATAGAGGCAGCAGTGAGGGGCAGTTAGGGAAATGATTATAAGGGGTGGGTATCCAGTAAAAATGGATGCCTTTGTTATGGTATTTGGAGTAATTTTACAATATATGAATTAGGTGATGTTTGCTTTATTGGATGAGGACAAAAAATATTTACTATAATGAACTTTCGAAGAAAAGAAGTTGAAAAAATTTCTTAGGAGATTCAATTACCTTGAAAATAAGAAGTCTTTGATAGTGTGATCGGGACTTGTTTGTTTTGTCCATTTGAGCCAAACCCGCCATATAGTTCGGCCACACTCTCTTTTCTTCAGTCACGCCGAAATTTCTGCATGTACCAGAAAGGTGTCATGCCGCAAGCGCCATGCATGGAATACACATGACATAACATAGACAAAAGAAAACTAAAGTAGGCGGTGGGGCTGCAGCCTGGGTGGCTGTGATTGTGTGATTTCTACCGAGAGAGAGAGAAATGGTTTTTTGTTTTTGGTGGGAGGGGGGAGGTTGGCGACATGAAAAAGAGAGACAAGTCAGATGTGGACGTCACTTGAAATTCATGTGGATTCCCGCATGTTATGAGTTAACAGCATCATCATCCACGTCAGCGAATATCATTGGATTCTTTTACAAAACATGACATTCCATCCATTTTGAAAAGTTCAAGAACTATACTAATAACGGGAAAAAAACAGATAAAGTGTCATTATCATCCGACGAGTAACCAATTATTTGTTGTGTCACGCTATTGTTTTTATTTAACTATCATAAATATAGCCCACTAAGGAATCAGAAGAATGATATCACTAAAATCAATTTTCTTGGATTCCCGTAGCGTTTTTTCTTAAGCAAAAGTGAACTAGGAGAAGCATAAAGCTTGATAAGTACCAGAGAATGAGAGCAAAAGAAATCGCTACTTTAGCGCTCCGGGATTCCCATGAAAGGCCAGCAAGGAAAAATCAGTCCAAGTTATTTAACATGGCAGTGAAATCCCGACATATATGAGATAGCATTCACTAGAAAACATTTTGCTGTTTCAGTAAATGTATAATTTAGAAAACATTTTGAAATGCACATAATTTTATATGTGAATATTTTTATGGACAATAGAAATATTTTTTCTTTTGTTCCTTTTTATGAGCGATCAATTTTAGGAAATTTTTTTCAAATTAATCATTTTCTATGAAACAAACGAAGCATACTAATTAACATCTATTTTTGTCAAGACAAATAAGATATTACATAAAAAAATTTACAATTGTTATTTTATCAATGTCGAGCAATGCAGCGGACGTGTAGGTCGCGGAGGAGAAGTACTACCCGTACAACACCAACACACATGCAAGGAAAGCCAAGAGTGTGGCCACCACATGCAAATCGTTTGGTAGACGTCGAGGCGGATTGGGTGCATCGATGTGGTTTTCACCGACGGGGTCGTGTTCATAACTTGCAATTATGACCCGGTCGGGAACTGATGGGTGCACCTATGAGGTCTGCTTGGGTGTGTATGATTGGATAAAATGTCATCAATCTCGCATGATGCTCCTATTGATGTCTTAGCTACTTCTTAATAGTTGATGAAATTAAATGACATATATCAAAACACTAAAGAATGTATCATGTCGAGATTAGCATTTCTCGTTCCACTTTAGCTAATTTTGGCATATCCATTTTGGAGAATTTAGAAATGATTGTTTTTAAACAATAGGATGGTGATGAGACAGATAATATTCGTAGCGGACGTTGAATGAAAACTTGTTACAATAAGGTGGCTAAGTAATGTCTTACCTATTGCACCGTTGAATGACACATGTAATAAGGAGGAAAACATCCAAATTTCCCAAAATACCGCTAAAATCATAATTAGTGAAAATATTATGATTATCATTATAATGGCCATTTCATGATCTGTAAGTTTATTACCCGATACACATCATTAAATAAAAGGTTTATGATATCAAGATTATTTCTACCGTAACAATTTCTATATGATATGATTAAAAGGGAAGCACATAATGAGATCGTGTTAAGATAAATATTACTTCATATTATAGTAATTATCACTTTAATAATCGATTAGGAGGGTAATACCCCATATACATTAACCATATCGTGTTTTAATATACAAACTTTTATCTATTACTTATTATGTTACAATTTCACTTGACCACAAAATAAGTATGTTGAAGTAATCGTTGTACAGTGCACGTTAAAATGTGTTGTAAAAATTGCATCCCTGTCTCCCTCATTGCAGACCTCCATTTGCCGCGAATAAGAATATGGCCCTGATTGTGATCGCCTGTACTGCAATAACAACTTCATCAACAACACTCCACTCGCCACAATAATGCTAATTGCGCACCCCTTCGGACATGGCCTCTGCAGAAAAATCTCCGAACTGTACACCTTCATGATCGGCCCCATCCCTCTGGGGAAGAACACCACGCAAGACATATGCATCACCTTAGTGTCATCCCACGTGGTGTTCTTCTCCATTGGAATGGCCCCCGTCAAGTCGGTGTACAGCTAAAAAATCTTCCCACTGAGACTGTGCGTAGGGTTACGCAACCGGCATCATCTTGAACTAGGTGGTGCGTAGAGTTTTATCGATGACGTTCTTATTGATGTACGAGTCGATCACCATTGCCTTATTCTTATTCACTACAATCTCCACCATCGCGTGGGTTCCTCTACATGATGATGCTGGAAATACAATGGACGACGCTAGAGGATGTGGGGCAATTTTTGGGTGTAGACGCGAAGTGAACGTCTGCAGCAAGGGACATGGAGATGCATAATTGGGTTGATGGTGACACAGAGGCAGTGGCGGTTAGGGAAATGAGTACAAGGGGTGGTTATCAAGTAAAAATGGATGCCTTTGTTAGGGTATTTGGAGTAATTATCCAAGATTTGAATTAGGTGATGTTTGCTTTTTTGGATGAGGATAAAAAAGATTTACTAAAATGAACTTTCGAAGAAAAGAAGCTAAAAAAATTTCTTAGGAAATTCAATTTCCTTGAAAATGAGAAGTCTTTGATAGTGTGGTTGGGACTTGTTTGTTTTGCTCATTTGAGCCAGATCCACCATATTGTTTGGCCACATCAGCAGATGTCATTGGATTCTTTTACAAAACATGACATTCCATCCATTTTGAAAAGTTCAAGACTATACTGATGACGAGGAAAAATAGATAAAGTGTCGTTGTCATCCGAAATTAAGAAACTTAAAAAGTGCATATGTAACAAAGCAATATGAGATGCCACCTCTTTTATCATAAAGTGTGAATATGAAGAGTCAATCGTATTGAATGATAAAGCCCTACACGAGAAGCCATCTCATTGAAAAATGGCCCCAACCCACTATCCCAGCTTTTATCCACCACCAAGTTGATAAAAATCACTATATTAATTGTTTTAAAATGATGGGGAAAAAAAATCTTGATCATGCATCTCATAATTTTTTTTTCATATAATTTGGCAAAGGTACTTCAGTATATGAAAGTGCTTCCTGCAATTCGTAAATGCCAAGATGCACCTCAAAATAATCCCTACTTATCAGTTTGGCGGTTTGAACTTGCCTTGATGCTAAATGTTTCAAAACGGTGACATGCCAAAGTTATCAATTGGAGTTTTAGTTTAGTTACTAGTTTGGTTTAAATTGTATTTGAGTGTTTCAAATATTTAAGTTATTGAAATGGAGTTCAAATTGAACCAAACTGAACCGCGAAGGTCCCTAAAGTACTTCCTATCAACTTGAACAGGCTTTAAATTGAAAGTTTTATCTAAGAGTACCTTCAAGATGACCGGCAAAGAGATGATGCGGATCCTGAAGATGTTGCTATTCTGGTGTTTGCATTGCGGCTCACTTTCTTAATCTCTCTATCAACTTCCCCACCTTCAACGTCATAGCATTGGTTCCTTGCTAGAGACTCGCTAAATTCAGTTGAAACTAAGAATTTATTCAATAATCTTGACGAACTGTGATTTTTTATGGCGAGATTCCTGTACATGGTGAAATATACTATATTTGCGTTAGCACAAAATCCACTTTGCAAGAAAAAAAGCAAGAAAAGTCATATGTCACACAAGGAAAACCATGACACTGGAATGAAGGCATAGATGAAGTCAGGAGACAGTTATCAGATCTATACGCAAAAAAGGTCTTACATGAGTGGATAGTCGCGAAAGTCAACTTCATGATCCTCACGAACTTACATAGATCATTGATTTTGTTCGGCTCATGGATCTATTCCTTCTTGGCATCCAATGGGGAAAGTTGCAACACATCATGAACTTTTCTTTGTCCGGTTGTGTTGCATTTGCTTTTAAGGTTCGAAGTTACATACAATGGAAAATACATGGGAAGCTGCGGCGAGAGAGAATGGGAAGGATTCTAAATATTCACCGCCGTCTTTCCAGGGACGTTACTATGATTATGCGGTATTATCTCGCCCCCCCTCTCTAAGTGAGCGAGTCATGAGCTGAGAGAGAGAGAGAGAGAGAGAGAGAGAGAGAGAGAGAGCTTTCAGTTAATCCCCCTCTTTAAGTGAGCGAGTCATGAGCTTAAAGAGCGTGGGTTTGTTTCAATTGATGTACTTGCTTAGGTGATCAGGGGCATACCATAATTACCATTCTCTCCTTCATATTATGATAGATGATTTCTCTGCCCCCCGGAAGTTGTTTGCTACATAAGTTCTTAGTTACATAGGCTTATTTCATATTGTTAGGCTTAACATCCACAGTGAAAACTTGGATGGTGATTCTTATACAAATTTAGTTTTTATCAAATCATTGTTCTTTTGATGAGCACGATTTGGGTGCGTACATATTGACATACGGTTATACACGTCCATAAGAAAACAAAAGTCACACGGTGGCAACATTAAGCATAAGACCCATATCTGGAAAATTTTACAAGGGACGAAAATTTTGCATTTTGAATCTAAGGAACGAAAACTTCCTGGATTGTAAATGTGATAAGCACCATATTCATCCATCGTAAATATCTATCGATTGATAGCAAATTTGTCGCATTTTATGCAAGTTACAATAATGCTAGTGGCTGGCACTAGTGGTCCAGTAGTCGAAATTAGGACTTTCCATTGTAAGGCAAATGAATGGGTTCGAGACTGGCTTAACTAAACAAGCACAATCCAAAAATGGCAAATGCAGAGAGAATTTGGGAATTAAGAATAAATGACATTGTGGCACACAATTGAAACTTGATCGAGCTATTAATGAATCAAACAAAAGAACCTAGAGCAAAAAATTTATTGGTCTATAAATCATAAAATCACCGTGACCGGGGTTAAGATGGCTCAAGAACATTGTCGTTTTTACCCTTTTTTTTTATCATGAGGAACAATGTCACTTTGTCTTTCTGATGTGTTTACTATACACTTCTGCGCGCTATTAGCCCCACTAATTATTGTATTGGTCTGTATGTTCAGTGAACCTAATGGTGGATATTTTTGTTCGCCAAGTAAAAGTCTATACATCTTTTGTTTTTGCAATTGAAAAGTCATATGGATCAAGCATATGGCGTCATACTCATTTATTTTATCTCTGATTTAACCCTTAAGATAACGGCTTGTGGATATCGCTAACACAATGTAATAAAAACTCATTTTTGTTATAAATATATTAATTATAGGTGGATGCTTCACCTTTCACCATTTCATCTTCCAATGTATGTTACAAATACATTGATATGGATTGATGTACATTGGTATGGATTGGTGTTGCACCTTTCACATTCCATGAGCGGTTTTTCTCTCCCAATGTAATGTACCCTCTAGCCTATAAATAGAGGCTTTTGTAAACTTGTTGAGGCAATGAAAAGAGTTAACATTTGCTCTCCACTTCTCTCTTATCTCTTCTCTCATATTTCAAGTTAGTGTTATGTTTCTGAGTTGATTCCAAAGATCGTCGTTTCCTTTTACAACACGTTATCAGCACGAACCGGTTAGAATCTTGGATATCACTCGAGGTAACACATCTTTACCTCTTCATTATATAACATCTCTACATTTTCTTTTTAAGTATGTCAAACATTACCAAGAGAGAGTTTGCAACGTTAGATATTACCGGAAGTAATTATCTAACATGGGTTTTTGATGTCAAGATACACTTAACATCATTAGATTTTAGTCGATCTATTCTCCCGGAATCTAATTATACCCCGGCCCCGAAGGCTAAGGCTCTTATCTTCATTCGCCACCATTTACATGAAGATTTGAAGGCCGAGTATCTGACTGAGGAGGACCCTGCAATTCTATGGCAATCCCTGAAGGATCGCTTTGATCATCAACAAGAAGTGGTCCTTCCTCATGCCAGGTTTCAATGGATCAATTTACGCTTTCAGGACTTTAAGTCCGTAGCAGAATATAATTCTGCTATTCACCGAATTGTATCACAATTAAGACTCTATGGCCAGCAGATCACAGAGATTGAAATGTTGGAAAAAACATTATCTACCTTCCATGCCAATAACCTTGTACTCCAGCAGCAGTATAGGGCAAAGAATTATTCAAAGCATTCAGAATTAATTTCTGCACTACTTGTAGTAGAAAAGCACAACCAGTTGTTGATGCAAAATCATAATTCCCGTCTTCTTGGATCGCACTCCGTGCTCGAAGCACATGTCGCACGCCATAAAAACAAGAGTCACCGGCATTGGAAGGGCAAAGGGCGTAACTTGAAAAATCAGCCTTATAAGAGCCGAGATAGAGGTTTACAAGGACCTAAACGTGGTCCACAAAGAAAAGAAGGTCCGGAAGTACCTAACCAGGTTGGTGCCAATGTTTGTCATAGATGTGGTTCTACGGGCCATTGGTCTCGCACTTGTCGCTCCTCAAAGCACCTGGTTGACCTCTGTCAAAGGGAACACGATGAGAGAAAAAGGGAAGCCAATGTTGCAACCAAGCCTTTTATGGAGGATAAAGAATCATCTCTTGACAATACATCTTTTGATATTGATCATTTTTTGGATTTAGATTAAGCAATATATATATAAGTTTATGTTTATTCACATGTATTCTCTTAGTTTTTGAATAATATTCACGTTTAATATTATAATTTCATTTCTTACTCTTTTATGTTAGTCATCAATGATGCTGAGCAATTATCTCGAGGAGAACATTGGTATTCTTTGTCTTGTAGACAGTGGTACTACACATACTATCCTCCAGCAGAGGAAGTTCTTTGAGGCATTAAAAAAATGCGAAGGGAATATTACCACTATTTCAGGCAATAGTAATATAATTACAGGCTCCGGAAGAGCTCGTGTAATATTACCAATGGGCATAAAATTTTTATTAATGATGCTTGATTTTGCCCACGGTCTAAAAGGAACCTACTTAGCTTTAAAGATATTCGTTCCAATGGGTTTCACGTTGAAACCGAGACCGAAGGTGGTAAAGAATACTTGTATCTAACTCGGATGAGTGGATACAGAAAACAAATTATGGAAAAGTTATCATCATTCTCCTCCGGGTTATATTATACTTACATAAATGTGAGTAATAAACATGTTGCGATGAACCTGAAGTTCACAAACCCGGAAGGTTTTCAATCATGGCATGACCGTTTGGGTCACCCAGGGTCGAATATGATGCGCCGAATATTAACACATTCAGTTGGACATTCATTAACAAATCGTGGGCTCCCTTCACCCACCGATTATGTATGCGATGCGTGCGCCGAGGGTAAATTAATTGTACGGCCGTCTCTTACTAAAGTAAGGGTGGAATCTCCTATATTTTTGCATAGAATTCAAGGAGATATACGTGGGCCTATCCACCCCGCATGTGGACCTTTCGGGTACTTCAAAGTCCCGATTGATGCTTCAACGCGATGGACATACGTTGACCTATTGTCAACACGTAATATGGCATTCGCAAAATTACTCACTCAGCTAATTAAATTACGTGCACAATTCCTCGATTACCCGATCCAGAAGATCCGGTTAGATAATGCTGGTGAATTTACGTCTAAAGCCTTTGATGACTATTGCATGGCTATTGGGATAGACGTGGAGCATCCTGTGCCACATACTCATACGCAGAACGGCTTAGCGGAATCTTTAATCAAATGCCCGAGAATGATTGCTAGACCGTTGCTGTTGAGAGCTAAATTACCCTTTAGTTTATGGGGACATGCGATATTGCACGCTGCATCATTGATTAGAATTCGACCTATCGTATATCATGAATACTCCCCGATTCAACTTGTACGTGGATGTGAACTTGATGTTTCCCATCTGCGAATATTTGGTTGTGCCGTATATGTTCCTATACCACCTCCACAGTGTTCCAAAATGGGGCCTCAACGTCGACTTGGTATTTATGTGGGATATGAATCTCCATCTATTATAAAATACTTGGAGCCCCGGACGGGCGACTTGTTTAATGCCCGGTTCGCTGATTGTATATTTGATGAGGCACATTTTCCGGCATTAGGGGGAGAAGGCCTGAAGCTTAAAGAATGCCGTGAAATTTCTTGGAAGGAAGATCAATTGAATTATCTTGATCCACGTACAAGCATGACTGAACTTGAAGTTCGGAAGATTATTAACTTGCAACATTTAGCAAGTAACCTGCCAGATGCATTTATCGATCATAAAGGGGTGACTAAGTCCCATATTCCTGCAGAAAACGCACCACTTAGAGTGGAGATCCCCTTGGGACCAAAAATGTCCGATGAGCCTAGTCAACGCCGGAAGCGTGGATGACCCACGGGGGCTAAAGACATAAATCCGCGGAAAACAAAAAACATTCGGTCACCAAATACGCCTCTTGCAGAGGAAAGCAATCCCGGTGAAATTAGTGCATTTGCCCCAAATAACAATTCCGGGAATACGGAACGGCCAAATCCTATTGATTTGGGAAATGATGAGGATTTGGTTGATGTTAATATAGAGGTTGCAGTAAATTATATAAACACGGGAGTGAGATATGATAGAATTACAACTGTCGTCGACGATCGCTTTGCCTCCTCGGTAGCGCTAACTGTCTCAAAAGATAATCTGGATCCGTAACCAAAATCCATTCTTGAATGCCAGAAGTGTTCGGATTGGAATACATGGAAGGAGGCAATTAAGGCGGAACTAGACTCGCTTAATAAACGTTGTGTTTTTGGACCTGTTGTCCGAACACCCAAAGATGTTATCCCTGTTGGATATAAATGGGTGTTTGTAAGAAAATACAATGAAAAGAATGAGGTGGTAAGATATAAAGCGAGACTAGTTGCCCAAGGGTTTTCGCAGAGACCCGGTATAGACTTTGATGTCACTTATTCTCCCGTAATGGATAATATTACGTTCCGTTATTTGATCAGTATGACAGTAAGTATGAATCTAGATATGCACTTAATGGATGTTGTGATTGCATATTTATATGGGTCACTTGACACCGATATATATATGAAAGTCCACGAAGGATTTTCGATTCCCCAAATGGGAAAGAATGAAAATCGTAACATGTACTGTATCAAATTGCAAAGATCATTATATGGTCTTAAACAATCGGGTCGTATGTGGTACAATCGGTTAGCTGATTACCTCATGAAGCAGGGATATGTGAATAATGTAATATATCCTTGTGTGTTCATAAAAATGTCATCAAATGGCTTTGCCATCATATCCGTATATGTAGATGACCTGAATATAATTGGAACCTCAAAAGAGCTCGAGGAAGCTCGTTCTCGCCTAAAGAAGGAATTTGAAATGAAAGACTTGGGTCAACCAAGTATTGTCTTGGCCTGCGGATCGAGCACCTCCCGGAAGGAATTTTATTGCACCAGTCTAATTAAACAAAGAGGATATTGGAGACATTTTACATGGATAGATCCCATCCTCTTAGCACACCAATGATGGTACGTTCACTTGAAGTGGACAAAGACCCATTTAGACCAAAAGAGGAAAGCGATGATAGGTTAGGACCCGAAGTTCCTTACCTTAGCGCTATAGGAGCATTGTTATATCTTGCAAATTGCACCGGACACGATATTGCATTTGCAGTAAATGTCCTAGCTAGACACAGTGCCAATCCAACCGGAAGACATTGGAATGGCGTTAAACATATCCTACGTTACCTTCAAGGAATTGTTGATCTTGGTTTATTTTACCAAAGAAACAAAGATTTAACATTGGTGGGATATTCGGATGCTGGATATATGTCTGATCCTCATAATGCCAAGTCACAGACTGGTTATGTGTTCCTCTATGGAGGTACGGCGGTTTCATGGAAGTCGGTAAAACAAAGTGTAGTTGCCACTTCCTCAAATCATTCTGAGATTATTGGATTATTTGAAACTGCCAAAGAATGTGTTTGGTTAAGAACTTTGATACATCACATTCAAGATTCATGTGGCTTATCCTCGGTTCATGATGCCCCCACTATACTTTTTGAGGATAATGCGGCTTGTATTGCACAAGTGCGTGATGGATTTGTCAAAAGTGATAGAACTAAACATATTTCACCTAAGTTATTTTATCTACATGAGCTTCAAGAAAAATGTGAAATAGATATTCATCAAATTCGCTCTAGTGACAATCTTGCAGATTTGTTCACTAAATCCCTACCTACTTCCACATTTGAAAAACTTGTATATGGAATAGGGATGCGTCGACTTAGGCGACTACTTCAATCAGGGGGAGCGAATTAACCATCCTCGAAGGATGGAACCCGGAAGGTTTATGGCTGTACTCTTTTTCCCTTTGTAAGTTTTTTTCCCATAGGGTTTTTACTTGCCAAAGGTTTTTAATGAGGCAGCCTACGTGCAATGACTATTACAATGAGGGGGAGTATTATACACACTGTACTCTTTTTCCCTTCGCTGAGTTTTTTGTCCCACTGGGTTTTTCTTGGCAAGGTTTTTAATGAGGCGGTTTAAACAGTGTATAATAAAAATGGTGAACATCCAAGGGGGAGTGTTATAAATATATTAATTATAGGTGGATGCTTCACCTTTCACCATTTCATCTTCCAATGTATGTTACAAATACATTGATATGGATTGATGTACATTGGTATGGATTGGTGTTGCACCTTTCACATTCCATGAGCGGTTTTTCTCTCCCAATGTAATGTACCCTCTAGCCTATAAATAGAGGCTTTTGTAAACTTGTTGAGGCAATGAAAAGAGTTAACATTTGCTCTCCACTTCTCTCTTATCTCTTCTATCATATTTCAAGTTGGTGTTATGTTTATGAGTTGATTCCAAAGATCGCCATTTACTTTTACAACAATTTTAAATTTGAAAATATTGTCGGGACAAACTGCTCTTTGGGAATTAGGCTGCCAATTTTGTGTATTCTTCAATCTAGATGTCGATGTAAGACACATTCTCGTGATGGGATGTGACATCCTGTATTCCGACTCGCTTTCGAAGCTTTGAATAAATGAAAGGTCTTATCGATGTATTTCAGTCTAATCTCATTCGGAATTGATCTCTCTCGAGTAGACTAATCAAATGGAAATGACTAGTTAGGAAAATCAAGTACTTGGACCTAAGAACTTGATCCTTGATTGACCCTTTGGGCATGAAAATTATCGATGGAATATTTTGAACCAATATAAACCGATCCTAAAATGATTAAGGAACGATTTGGATAACACCCTATGCTTGGATCACGGGTGATTCCGTTTGACCTCGTATGGGTTCCGAACGTCCCCGAATTATTTTCTAACGATCGTGTCTATCGGGACTAGTGATTGACCCTCGCAATTGAATGACAACCAAAGTCGCCATGGCTCGAGAAATTCTTAAACGTGATATTAATCACGGGTCGATACACGTAATTCCTAAAAGCTGCCCGTTAGTTTGCGATATACTGAAATTTCAATCGATCGAGATTGATCGCAAATCGAACTTTAGAATTTGACGTTGAATCTTGAGAGGTTTCAATAATTAAATTTTGGACGTTTCCTCATCCAGTGAATGGTACTTCGTGGTTCGCCCCAAAGGGTTCGGGAAAAATAAGATTTGGATTGGAAATGGGAAAAGACCCATTTGCCCCTAGAACATATTCAATTTTCCACTTTGACTCAAGGGCATTTCAGTCAATACCCCTCGTGGCCGAAAATTTGGACTAGTCTTTGGTGAGGTATTTATCATTTTGTCATTCTTGACTTTTAGACCAAAATATCCACCCCCAAAAATTATCATAACCTTTTATTAATAATTTTTTTTTTGGTCTTCTTCCTCATAAATCCAAGAACACACTCTCTCTCTACCTCACTCTCTCTCTCTTGGCCGAAAATTCCCTCTCCCCCATCTACCATTACCGAACTTTCTCAAGCTCTTGCTAGATTCGCCTTGAATCGCCGGAGCACAACCACCACCGTGAATCGCCCGAAACCGCCGGATCTTTGTGGGTTTGAGCCGACCGAGAGGAATCGCCGGAGCCGCCGGTTGGGATCAAAAAAAATTTCTTGACTTTTCATCGGAAAATTTGCTGGACTTTGGGTAAGTTCGTTTCTAATCTTGGATTAGGTATCTAGGTTGCTAATAGACATTATATTGAGTAGTTTTGATGGAAAATTTGTGGGATTTGCTCAAGAACTAGTCATGGCCGAAAATGAGAGGGGGAGGAGAGAGAAAGCATGTGTTCTTGAAGTGAATAGTGATATGCATGATTGAGATTGGATGCTTAGGATTTAATCTAGCTTTATCTTGCTTTAATTGAACGGTCCATACTGAATCTTGCTTAGGAAGATTGATCGGACGGCCGTGATTGAATCCTACTTTATGTAGATTAATTGGGTGGTGGAAATTAAATGCACATTAGAGTATTTTAATCGTACAGTCCCGATTAATTACCATGTTACTATAGTTTATTTTTAGGGTACGTATTAAATGTACATTAGTGAAATTTCGATCGGACGATGATTAATAATTGCTACGTTAGCATAATTAATATTGTGTGGCGTAGATTAATTTTTGTGGTAGCATAAATTAATCGTGTGGCCCGATTTGCCAACGGCTTGAGTGTGATTTAATCGGGTGGTCCCGATTTATTATTTATTCAATGTGAGTGAATCACGTGGTCCCGAACGAGTATTTATTCGTTATAATTAAATCGAGTGGTCTCGATTGAGCAGTTGAGGAAAATTAGAAAGATCGTGTGGTCCCGATCTTTTATTGGAGAGAAATTGGATGAGAATGCGTGGTCTCGATCTGCTAATTAGGAAGTTTAGCAAGATCACGTGCTGCAGATTGATCGATCGGAAGGATTTATGTGATCATGTAGTATCGAACGAGCGATCGAGGAATTATTGTTGTTATATGGTCTTAAGTGAAATAATTGAGAGGAAGTGTGGAATTTTACCCTGAAGCGTTATTACGCGGGGTTCGTATTTTATAAGACCATATTTTACCCCGAGGTGTTAAACGTGGGGTTTTGCTTATTATTTTATCCTGAGGCGTTAAACACGGGATATTAACCTTATGCGTTATTACGCGGGTTATAGTGACTTGAGGCATTATTACGCTGGTCCGGACTATATAATGGCCCGATGCATTATTACGCGGGTTTGTCCATTTATATGTTAGCTTGATGCATTAAATGCGGGCATTTGAGTAACGTGGAATATTTATATTATAGCCTGATGCATTAAACGTGGGCTTTGGGTCAATGTGGAATTTTATACGATAGCCTAAGGCGTTGAACACGGGCTTTAGAGTACGTGAAATATTTTTATGATAACCCGAGGCATGGAACGTCGATAGGAAAGTAACATCGAATTTTTGTGAAGGTATGGCAATTTTGAGAGAAAGAATGAAATATTCTGGAATTTATTTGTGAAATTTTTTATTTAAGGAGAAATTGTTGGGAATTGCTCACCTAGGACGTGTCTGGAGGCACTAGCGCCCTAACCTAGGATTAGGGACTTTCTTACTGAGATTTATTCTCACCTCGTCGTGGGCTCTCTTTTTCGGACCCTCCATCTCAACCATGAATGACCCACCTCGGAGGTTCGACATTCCCCGGGATATGGATACGTTGGTAAGGGAATATCCGGTTGGGGAAGATCGGGTGTATTATAGGCACGCCACCAATATTTGGGTGAACATAAGAGAGTTCTATTGGAAGCCCCACACGTACGTGGCGTGGACGTACCGCCACGGGGATATGTCAGTGGGTTCGTTGAGTGGATTTGATATTCCCTACGATGGTGTTGGGGAATGAGACCCCACTAGTGCTACACCTCCAGATGGCGTAGTGGTGCACCCCGACGCCGGACCTGCGGGTTTGGAGCCCAACCCAGAAGTTTTGGTACCGGAAGAGAATGGGGAAGTGGTGGAACTACTCGATGCGGAGCAGCCACCAAAGTTGGATGAAGACGAGTTGGCGGTTATAGAAGAGATAGTAGCGGATAATGAGGATGAGGTCTAGGGTAATTGGCCTCTTGACTCTTGTAAAGTGTTTTATTTTGGAAGTATAGTTGGCTTCGACCATGTGATCTTTTTGCTATACGTGGTTTCTATACGGGGATTTGTTTCTACTTCCGCATGTTTTAAAATTGTTGGCATTTGGATCCTGGAGAACTGTACATAAGCGGGGCCGGAGGGGATGTTTGCGGGCTCGTAGGGTTAGGGTCGTGACATCTCCATTCGGAGTGGGCCTAACTTGGGATGGTAAAACAAACTTATGTATATATGTACATAGTTGTTACAACTCGCAAATCTAGGGCTTCAGAGGCCACTATACAAGCCTATAACCACTTATAACAAAAAGATCACGTGGTCGAAGCCCACTATACTTCCAAAATAAAACACTCTACAAGAGTGAAGAGGCCAACTACCCTAGGCCTCGTCCTCGTTATCCGCTACTATCTCATCTATAGCTGCCAACTCGTCCTCGTCCAACTCTAGTGGCTGCTCCGCATCAGATGGTTCCACCACTTCCCCATTCTCTTCCGGCACAAAAACTTCCGGGTTGGGCTCCAAACCTACGAGTCCGGCGTCGGGGTGCACCACTACGCCATCCGGAGGTGCAGCACTAGTGGGGTCCCATTCCCCAACACCATCGTAGGGAATATCGAATCTACTCGGCGGACCCACCGACATATTCCCGTGGCGGTACGTCCATGCCACGTATGTGTGAGGCTTCCAATAGAGTTCTCCTATGTCCACCCAAATAGTGGTGGCGTGCCTATAATACACCTAATCTTCTCAACCGGATACTCCGTTACCAACATATCCATATCCCAAGGAATGCCGAACCTCCGAGGTGGGTCATTCATGGTTGAGGCGGAGGGTTTGAAAAAGATAGCTCACGACGAGGTGAGAATAAATCTCAGTAAGAAAGCCCATAATCCTAGGTTAGGGTGCTAGTGCCTCCAGACACGTCCTAGGTGAGTAATTCCCAACAATTCCTCCTTAAATAAAAAATTTCACAAATAAATTCCAGAATATTTCATTCTTTCTCCCAAAATTGCCACACCTTCACAATAATTCCACGTTACTCTCATATTGACGTTCCATGCCTCGGGCTATCATAAAAATATTCCATGTACTCCAGAGCCCACGTTCGACGCCTTAGGTTATCGTATAAAATTCCACGTTGACCCAAAGCCCGCGTTTAACACATCGAGCTATAATATAAATATTCCACATTACTCAAATGCCCGCGTTTAACGCATTAGACTAACATATAAATGGACATACCCGCGTAATAATGCCTCAGGCCATTATATAGTCCGAATCCGCGTAATAACGCCTCAGGTCACTATAACCCGTGTAATAACGCCTCAAGTTAATATCCTACGTTTAACGTCTTAGGATAAAATAATAAGTACAGCCCCACATTTAACTCCTCAGGGTAAAATATGATCTTATAAAATACGAACCCCGCGTCATAACGCTTCAGGATAAAATTCCACACTTCCTCTCAATTATTCCACTTAAGACCATATAATAACAATAATTCCTCAATCGCTCGTCCGATACCACACGATCACATAAATTCTTCCGATCGATCAATTTTCGCCACATAATCTTGCTAAACTTCTTGATTAGTAGACCGAAACCACGCGATCTCATCCAATTTCTCTCCAATAAAAGATCGAGACCACACGAACTTTCTAATTTTCCTCAACTACTCAATCGAGACCACTCGATTTAATTATACCGAATAAATACTCATTCAGGACCATGTAATTCACTCACGTTGAATAAATAATAAATCGGGACCACCCGATTAAATGACACTCAAACCATCGGCCAATCGGGTTACACGATTAATTTATGCTACCACAAAAATTAATCTATGCCACACGATATTAATTATGCTAACGAGCAATTATTAATCACCGTCCAATCGAAATTTCACTAATGTACATTTAATACGTACCCTAAAAATAAACTATAGTAATGTGGCAATTGATCGGGACCGTACGATTAAAATACTCTAACGTGCATTTAATTTCCACCACCCGATTAATCTACATAAATTAGGATTCAATCACGGCTGTCCGATCAATTTTCCTAAGCAAGATTCAGTATGGACCGCTCAATTAAAGCAAGATAAAGCTATATTAAATCCTAGCCATCCAACCTCAATTATGCATATCACCATTCACTTCAAGAACACATGCTTTCTCTCTCCTCCCCCTCTCATTTTCGGCCATGACTAGTTCTTGAGCAAATCCCACAAATTTTCCATCAAAATTGCTCAATATAATGTCTATTAGTAACCTAGATACCTAATCCAAGATTAGAAACCAACTTACCCAAAGTCTAGCAAATTTTCCAGCAAAAAGTCGAGAGAAATTTTTTGATCCCAACCAACGGCTCGGCGATTCCTCTCGGTCGGCTCAAACCCATCAAGATCCGGTAGTTCCGGGCGATTCATGGTGGTGGTTGTACGCTAGCGGTTCAAGGCGAATCCGGCGAGAGCTTGAGAAAGTTCGGTAATGGTAGATGGGGGAGAGGAAATTTTTGGCCAAGAGAGAGTGTGAGGTCGAGAGAGCGTTTGTTCTTGGATTTATGAGGAAGAAGACCAAAAAGAATTTATTAATAAAAGGTTAGGATAATTTTTGGGGATGATATTTTGGTCTAAAAGTCAAGAAGGGCAAAATGGTAAATTCCTCACCAAAGACTAGGCCAAATTTTCGGCCAAGAGGGGTATTGACTGAAATGCCCTTGAGGCAAAGTGGAAAATTAGATATTTTCTAGGGGCAAATGGGTCTTTTCCCATTTTCAGTTCAAATCTTATTTTTCCCGAACCCTTTGGGGCGAACCACGAAGTATTGTTCACTAGATGAGGAAACGTCCAAAATTTAATTATTGAAACTCTTGAAGATCCGATGTCAAATTTTGAAGCTCAATTCGCGATCAATCTCGATCAATTGAAATTTCAACGTATTTCAAACTAACGGACGGTTTTTAGGAGTTACACGTATCGACCTGTGAGTAATATCACGTTTAAGAATTTCTCGAGCCATGACGACTTTGGTTGTCATTCAATTGCGATGGTTAATCACTAGTCCCGATGGACACGATTGTTAGAAAATAATTTAGGGACGTTCGGAACCCATACTAGGTCAAACGGGATCACCAATGATCCAAGCGTAGGCTATTATCCAAATCGTTCATTAATCATTCTAAGATCGGCCTATATTGACCCAAAATATTCCATTGACAATTTTTATGGCCAAAAAGTTAATCCATGATCAAGTTCTTAGGTCCATGTACTTGATTTTCCTAGCTAACCATTCTCATTTGGTTAGTCCGCTTGAGAGGGATCAATTTCGAGTGAGATTAGACTAAAATACATCGATGAAACCTTTTATTTATTCAAAACTTCGAAAGAGAGTCGGAATACAGGATGTCACAATTATTCCCCTCTTACACAAATTTCGTCCTCAAAATTTATAACAAACTTAGCTACTCAAACAAATGGGGGTGCTGGTGCCTCATCGTTTCTTCATTTTCCCATGTTGCCCCTTCTATTCCATGGTGCTCCCATATCACCTTCACCAGTGGAATTGTTTTGTTTCTCAGAATTTGTTCCTTTTTGTCCTCTATTCGCACTAGCCTCTCCACGTAGGATACCCTTTCATCTACTTCCATAACCTCATGATCCGGAACATGAGTTGGATCCGGCTCGTACTTGCTCAACATAGATACGTGGAAGACGTTATGGACTTCGGACAAGTTCGGCGGCAAGGCGAATCGATAAGGTAAAGTCCCAATCCGTTCCAGGATTTCAAATGGACCTACGTACCTCGGACTTAATTTTCCTTTCTTTCCAATTCGAGATAAGCCTCGCATTGGCGACACCTTCAAGAAAACATGATCTCCCACTTGGAATTCCAATGGTCTACGTCGTCTATCCGCATAACTCTTTTAACGACTACGAGTAGTTTTTAGCCTTTCTCTGATCACTTTCATTGCCTATACGGATTGCTGAACTAGTTCTGGTCCCGTTATACTTCTCTCGCCAACTTCATCCCAACATATTGGAGTTACGTAAGCTCTGCCATATGACGCCTCAAATGATGCCATTCCGATACTACGTTGGAAGCTGTTGTTGTAGGCAAACTCCACTAGGTGCAGCTGTTCTTCCCAACCCCCTTTAAAATCTATCACGCATGCCCTCAGCATATCCTCAAGTGTCTGAATTGTCCTCTCCGATTGTCCATCTGTCCGAGGATAATAGGCGGTGTTGTACTGCACTTGGGTTCCCATTGCATTCTCAAGACTTTTCCAAAAAGTGGCAGTAAACTTGGGGTCTCTATCCGAAGTAATGATTACAGGAACTCCATGCGGTTGAACTATCCGACGCATATACATCTCGGCGTACTTTTCCATTGCGAAGTCCTTTCGCCTTGCCCGAAAATGCGCAGATTTCATTAATCTATCAACAGCTACCCAAATCGAATCGTGCCCTCTCTGACTCCTCGGTAAGCCTATGACGAAATCCATGGTAACGTGTTCCCATTTTCACTTGGGAATCTCCAGTGGTCGAAGTAAACCTCCAAGCTTGCAATGTTATGCCTTTACTTGTTGGCACGGCAAACACTTAGCCACGTACTTAGCCACGTCGACTTTCATTCCATTCCACTAATAATGCTTACGCAGGTTCTGATACATTTTGGTGCTACCTGGATACACATTATAGCTACTTCGATGAGCTTCTGACAAAATCTTTTCCTTGAGTTCCTCATCATTAGGAACACACAGGCGTCCATGAAATTTTAGGATTTCGTCTTTGGCTACTTGAAATTCAGGTTTCCTCTTGGTGGCATCCATCTCTAAAATTTTCTAAATGTCGGGATCCACTCATTGCAACGCCTTAATCCTCGCCTGAATCTCTAGCTCAATCCTCGGAGTTGCCAACAAACTTGAGAGATTGCAAACCTCAATCTTAAACTCTGAATCCCTCAATTCCTCCAATAAAATCCACTCTTTGACCATTAAATGCGCAATGCTCGATTTCCGACTAAGAGCATCCGCTACTTTATTAGCTTTTCCAAGGTGATATAAAATATCACAATCGTAGTCCTTCAATAATTCCATCCAACGTTGCTGTCTCATATTCAATTCATTCTGGGAAAATAAGTACTTGAAACTCTGATGGTCCGTGTAAATCTGAAACTTTTCTCCCCACAAATAATGCCTCTAAATCTTCAACGCAAAAACAATCGCTGCAAGCTCTAAATCATGCGTTGAATAGTTCTGTTCATGAGGCCATAACTGTCGCGACGCGTATGCAACCACCCTACCATGTTGCATTAGGACACATCCGAGTCCCTTTAGCGAAGCATCGCTATAAATCTCAAATCCTCTAGGACCCAATAGCATCGTCAAAACCGGTATTGTCGTCAACCTATGCTTAAGTTCTTGGAAACTCTTCTCGCACTTATCTGTCCATTCAAAACTAGTTTTCTTCTTTGTTAGCTGCGTCAATGGTATAGCTATGAAGAGAACTTATCCACAAACCGTCGATAATATCCCGCCAAGCCTAAAAACCTCCGAACCTCCGTGACGGACGTTGATCTTGGCCAATTCACAACGATCTCAATTTTCGCCGGGTCTATTGAGATTCCATTCCCAGGGACAAAATGTCCAAGAAATGCTACTTGATTGAGCCAAAATTCGCATTTGCTGAATTTGGCATAGAGAGCGTGTTCTCTTAAGGTCCATAGAACGATGCTTAAATGGTGTTCATGTTCCTCTGGGCTCTTCGAGTACACTAAGATATTATCGATAAGTACGATGACAAACCGATCCAAAAATTCTCTGAACACCCGGTGCATCATATCCATAAAAGTAGCTGAGACATTTGTCAACCCAAATGGCATGACAGTAAACTCATAATACCCATATATGATATGGAAAGCAGTCTTCGGTATGTCCTTCTTAATTCTCAACCGATGGTAGCCCGTCCTCAAGTCAATCTTAGAAAATACCGAAGCCCCTTACAGTTGATCGAACAAGTCATCTATTCTTGGCAATGTATACTTGTTCTTGATGGTCACTTGATTCAACCGCAAGTGGTTAATGCATAATTGCAATGACCCGTCCTTTTTCCTCACAAATAGATCTGGCGCTCCCCAAGGCGATGCACTGGGGCGGATAAATCCTTTATGCAGTAATTCTTGCATCCGAACCTTCAATTCTTTCAATTTTGAGAGGGACATTCTGTAGGGCACCTTGGAGATCGGTTTTGTCCATGGTGATAATTCAATCACGAACTCTACTTCCCTTTCGGGTGGCAATCTCGGCAATTCTTGAGGAAAGATATCGGGATAATCACACACCACGACTATATCCTCTAGCCTCGGTCCTTCAATCGATGAATCCACTACTGCAGCCAAAAACCCTCAGCATCCTTCATTTAACAACTTAGTCACTTCTATCGACGATATCGGGGAAATCGAGATTCCTCCTCGACTTCCCACAAACTCAAATCTAGGATGACCAATCGGATTAAATTGGATCACCCCGCTACCGTAGTCAAAGACAGCTCTTTGCTTTCCCAGCCAATCTATTCCAATTATCACGTCATAATCATGCATAGTCAAAAGCGCTAGGTCTATTAATTCTTCTCTACCACCAATGACTATCTTACATCCAGAACACCATAAGGTAACCAATACTTTATCCTTTAAGGGTATAGTTACGTGCAGCATTACTTCTAGCAATTTTAACTCAATCCTAGCTAATTCCACAAACCGTGTAGACACAAAAGAGTGTGATGCTCCGGAATCAAATAAAGTATATGCAACTTGATTACATAAGGAGACCGTACCTATGATCACGCCCGGCGCATTTATCGCCTCATTGCGCGCCACTATATACACTCTCCCTTGCGCCGGCGGCCTGTTATGATTAATCCGTGGAGCTGCTCTAATCTGAGGTCTTGCCCGGGGCCGTTGGGGGCTGAAAACGAGGCCCTGGGACTTGCTCCGGGCAATTCCTTATTTGATGATCAAACTTGCCACATCTAAAGCATGCCCCCGTCCTATTCGGGCAAGGCCCATTCTCGTACCTCCTTCCATAGAGTCGACAATTCCTATTGGACTGATACACTAGTTTCCTATTATTTCTCCTAACCGGAGAGACGAAACGCCTATTTCCCATCATTCGCCTCTTACCAAATTAGCGGTTGTCCCTAGCCGGCATGAATCGTGATCCAGATGCGGCAGCCCTCTCCTTCATGTCCCATTCCACCGTCTGACCCCGCTCATAAAGCTCATCGTAGTCCCTCAGATTTAGCAAAATTAACCGACTACGAAGCTCCGGCCTCAATGCATCCCGAAACCTCATCGCTCCGCCCGCAGGATTTTCCACCATCCTCGGTGTATACTTCGACAATCTTGAAAACTCTGCCTCATACCGATCAATAGTCATTTGCTTCCGGTGGAGTTGCTGAAATTCTAACATCTTTCGCTCTTGAGCAGTTTCTGAGAAATACTTTCCATTGAAGACTTCTATGAAGACGGCCCAATTGAGAGCCGTACCATCCAGGAAAATTCTTCCCTTTGTGGCCTTCCACTAATCACCGGCCGTATCCCGCAAGCGATACACTGCTAGAGTCACTTTCTCCTCCTCTGTGCAACCTAAAACCTCAAACGCTTTCTCTAGATCTTCTATCCAATGAGGTACAGTTTTTGGGTCACCCTTTCCAATAAACTTTGCTTGTTTTAACTTCAGAAACTATTCCACCAACTGGTGCATTTGTCTATTCTCGTTGCCATTTCCTTGGGTGACATTTACCCACGCGCCAAAGAAGAAGCAACAGAAGCAACAACAGCAGCCTCGGCGGTTTGGACAATAGCGGCAATTCGTTCTCGAGTCCGCCTACCCATCAAATTTCCAATCTCCTCTAGAGCCCTAAGGATTGCATCCACTCTCGGATCCTCCCTAACCGTTGTTCTGGACCTAGATGCTCCTCGAGAACCTCCTCTAGAACTTCCTCTAGGACCTCCTTTGAAACCTCTACCTCGGTTGTCCATTTCCATTAACTTTCACAACACCCGAACCAAAATAATTCCACCAAGGAATTAGAGACCTAAGCCACCTTTTCTAGTCTAACAGTTTCACACTACTTAACACGACAATTAGCACAAAGCTAACAATCATTTCTAGTAGAACGATCCAACAAACAAAATTAAACACTCAACATGAAAGCAATCAGCCAAGTAAATCACGGGCGTATGTTCAAATGCACCGCATAACGCGTTTAACTCGCGTAAACACCTAAGGTCTCTCTGTCTAACCATCCCAAAGTCATCGCTCCTTATCACTCCATATCTCTTCCAAACTTGGATCGAGCTGACCCTGCTCCGATACCATTCCGAACGGGGATGTCACATGGGAGATTAGAAAGGAACATGACATGAAAAAAAAAAAATACATGAATTTTTGGGTTTGGGACAATTCTTGCCAATGTCCTTTAACACGCTTAAAAATCTTGAATATTCCATCAATTACCCTCTAAATTTCCAATTTTTCCCTTTCTTATGTTTTTTTGTGTGTACTTGTGGTTTCTTTTTATCCTTTTTCAAGGATTTTTTTCCTTCTACTCGTGGTCTAATTATATCTAATGAATTATATTAATCCAAATATAAGGAAAGAAGTATATTTGTCCAAACGGCCGAAGTTGGAGCCTTTATTTGTCCCTCTTGAAAGCTGCGGTTATAATTGTCCCACAAGATGTAATTGATGCCTTTTATCGGAAAGAAAAATCAATAAATCAAGGGCACTTTCTGGTATGTAAATCACTATACAAGATCTCGCTCCACCATTAACATAAATGGAACATTGAAATTATGAGGAAAAAATAGTTTTTATTTCTTCATGAGTGTTTGCTATACATTCGCAATCAATTCATAGCTAGGAACCAAATTTGGATTAGACCAAAGTACACAAAATTTTGTTCTCAGCAATGTCCCGATCTATTTTAATATCATCTCATTTTATGAACCTAATGTCTTTCTTGACATATTATTATCTTTTTTGATGACATAACTTTTTATGTCTTAACATTGTGAACCTCCTCCTTGATTTATAAAGTCAATTTCACACTATGATATCAACTTGTCTCTCGCAGTTTTGCTTATATATATTTTATAGATGATAATCGACCAACCGCTTATGAAAAGGTGTCGGCCCTCCGAGAGCATTCCTAGCCAGCATGTTCAATGACCTTTTGAAAAACACATAGCACAAGTAAAAATGTTGAAAACCATCCAAAATCCAATCAATGACCCAACTTACATCTAGTAAAAGTAATCACTATTATCTAGACCCCGCCATCGTTCATGTGAGATTGGCTCGTTCTTCAGGATGTCACCTTTCGCCACATCAGAATGAGAAACTCATTGACCATAACACCAATTTACGTATATGAAAATGGAGAGAACCAGAAGCCCACTTCAACTAACCGATTAAAGAAGCAGTAGAGAGTCAAGGCTGCTAAGTTCTTATCACTTTGCTTGTCACGCCATAATCCTCGAGCACGCAGCATCCCCGCCAATTCGTCCATCGGGTTAAAAGGATAGCATCCCAGGCAAGCTACTAATCCACGAGATTAACTATGCATGCGGAAACGTATAATACTCCCGGACAATAATATAAAATAAGGATAGACAAGTAGGAAAAACGCATTAATTCAAAAACATGATCTTATTTACAGTCGCGTCGTAAGTCAACCGAGATGACACGCTAATTGGCCCCATACTTCGGGACGGGGTAGGATCAACTTTGTATCTACTCCAAACAAGGCTACGTCACCCTCGTCCTTATCAGCTTCTCAAAGAACTACTAGCTTCGTTAGTTAGAATTTAAAAGTGGTAATCACGACGGGGTGAAATATAAATCTCGGTGAGTCAACGCCTAAGTCCAGCTAGGGTGTTGATTCGCTCGAGACCCCTACTAAATAATTACAATTTCATGGTGTAAATCTTTCGGTCACATGCAGGCTTTCCTGATAGAAGCCACATCTAATATAATGTAAAACATGACGTAACAGTCATATCAATCAACTCACGAGCCAGGCATCACATCAACTCGCCCGTAACGTCTTATCAATAAATCATGCGTCTCAATGCAGATATATCAACCACATGCGACTTATCCGCTATGATATCACACAAAATGCAATGATAACTTGGACATGTGCGAATATGTGCCTGTCATTCTACTCAATCCATCCCAAACCGGATTCCATAGTGAAGATACACACATACTCATCGATGAACAATTCACAATTGCATACGGTTTAATTATTAAGGGCTGGTTGGCCTTGCACACTAGACAGTTGGTGCATAGCACACTAGATAGTTGGTGCTTTTTTGGCAGGACTAGGCATCGTCTCTTATTTCCGGCGACGTCGTCTGATAGTTTATGTGATTCCGATCGACACGGTATGGAACTACCAGGAATCCCTGTAAGGGTTCGGTCCATCACAAGGTACGACCGGCATCCGCTCAATCCAGCGACATGGAAAGACGTGCATCCAACAAGTTGTGGAATTCCGATCGATATGGCACGACATTGTCGTGGAAGGTCCATTATATGACCATTCAAGCACACTTGGCAATCCATCAGTTCATAATTCCATTTTTAGCCATATGTTCACACGATATGCTCAAGACTTGGCTTAAGGCCGTTTTCAAGCCAATACGTGAAATTGATGCCCGATGTAGTCATACGAATGCACGAAATCATGTACTAAACTCTGCATGCATCACGGGATAATTTTCCCTCAAATCAAACATCTAATCTATCAATGGCCAATCAAAGTATTCAACCAAACAATCGATATAGGCGATCGACTCAAGCAGGTCAATCAATTCAATTATGAATATTTGATCGAATTATGCACATTTAAGCTCAATTCAAGAGACAATTTAATCTTAGCCGATTCGATTAGTCAATCGATCATACGTTCGTCTCTAATCTATTACTCACTCCCGATCGATCAATAATGACCATTCAATCAATCAATCCGTCCAATTAGCGATAGAATCCTAACTAATTAGACCAACTTAATCAATTAGGGCCATTGAACTTAAACTAAATTTCTAACCTAAACCGGCCCTAATCGAGCTACCTAAACACCTAATAATCTAAATAAATTAATTCAAACATAATTAATGACCTAATCAAGGATTAAAGGTCGACTCAACGTCAATTACGCGAGGTGAGTATGTCGGCGATCCTTGAAAATCCCTTAGCACGAGCTTTGAACTTGGCTCGGAAACTTTGCCCATCGACTTGGCCGCTCGGACCAAAATCTCGGCCAACTTGGCCCACAAACTCGATACACAGGTCGGGCAATTGGTACACGGGATCGGACACTTGGGCTCCAATTCTCGGACACTTGGCCCGTGGTCTCGGCACATGGGCCTGGACACTCGGCCAACTTTCCGGACACGGCCCGGGACAGGTTAGGACACGGCCCGGGACGAAGCGGCACATAGCCCAAGCTTAAGGACACATGGGCCGAGTCAGAACAGGGCACGACCCAGTCTCAGATAGGCCACAGCCCGCATGAAACAGGCACACCAAGACTAGAACAGGGGCAGCGGGGTGTCGTGGCCGAGGCGGCTGTTGTGGTGACCTACGGCTGGTGGCATGTGGCAGAGGGCTTGGGGAAACTTTGAGACAGCTGAAGGTGGTCGGTGGTGGTGGAGCTGGGCAGAGAAAAGGCTGGAATAGCAGCGAAACAAAAGCGAAACCGGTCTTGGGCTCTAAATAGGGGATCTGAGGCAGAGCAAGGCCATTTAGGGCTGTTTTGGGGTTGGACAAGCAACGGCCGGCCACTAGCGGACGTGGCTGGTGTCGGGGGTCAAGGGTGGTCGCTATTGGTGGTTGGTGGCCGACAGAGTTGGGCGGAGGAGGTCGAAACAACAAGCAATAGCAGCGAGGGCGTAACCGGTGCGAAACAAGGCGGCAGAGCGGGGGCTTCGAGTTTGGAGCTATTCGGGGTTCAGTGAGGGCTGAGGCGGCTCGACGGAGACGAGACAAGTGGGGGGGTGGCTGATGATGGTGCAAAGTGGCCGGAGGTGGTCCGGACAGCGGCGGACAGAAGTGAAACGGAAGCGGAAATAGGGCGGACGCGAAGCGGAACAGAGCAGGAGGCTTCGACGTTTGTTTTAGCTTCTTCTAGCGGCTGTGGTGGTGATGGCGAGCCAACGATGGTGGCATGAGGTGGTGGTGGCGGTGGCGGTCCAGATGGTGTTCGAGTGGTGAGGGTGACACAAAAACGTAGGAAAAGAAGAAAAACAAAACGAAGAAGAGGGAAAGAGCGACAGAGAGAGAGTCGTTTGGGGGAGGAGAGAGAGAGAGAAAAAAAAATAAAAAGAGAGAGAAAAGTTTGACTTGGGGGAGACTTAGAGATAAAGTGGGACCCACGGCTATAATTGCTCTTGTTTTGTACTCACAAACCCTAGGGGAAAAATGGTAATTTTACACTTTGAAGGGGTATTTTGATCATTTTGCAACCAAGGCTAATTCGAACATCCGGCAATTTGACGGAGGGTAATTTGGTCCAATTTCAAGTTGTGTTGGTCATAACAAGGGTTGGGCACGAAAATTCTAATTTCAAGGGACAACGACTAATCGATCGAATCCTAATCCAATTCGATCGACTATTCAAAAAATTCCAATTTTTCATACCTAATTTCTTAAAATCCAATATCTCGACTCGAACTAGAGTTCAATCTCAAACTCTTTTATTAGATTCAGACGTTGTACGGATGTAAAAAATCCAGGGCGTCACATTGCTAAAGTCCCCACAATTAGAATCGATAAAATCGAACTTACCTTTCAGGATGGCGAAGCCACCAAATAAAACAAAACAAATAAAGGGAATAAACCACAAATTGCTGCAACAAGCAGACATTCGAATAACAGAAGCTATCAATGTTAAAATATATCTCTAGTTTGAGCCCGAGGCGAAAATTTAACTATTGCAAATTAAATATTTTCTATTTTGTCTTGATATCAAGTTAGAATCGTCCAAGCAATATAGAGAAGGAATATATTGTCAGATTAACATTCGGATTCCGTAGATTTTGTATGGCACGAAATTTACTTTTGAAATCCATCAATATCTATCCTTTTGAGTTGTTAGAGCCGGTTAACGAAAGTAAAAAAAGCAAAGTTGACTTCGTTGGCCGAATTCTGTTGGGACTCCTCGGCCAAGTGGGACTCCATGCATTTATAAATATATTTCTTGAGGATGGTGAGGTGTGCTTTGTAGAGAAGTTGCAAGTGATGCCGTGAGCACTTAAAAGCCACAGAGGAAGCACCGCATACGTGAGTGCTTGGGGCGCTGCTGTTGATTTGCAGAAGGACTTCATCTTGGGTTTGTGAAGTTTCAAGAATTACATCCGAAACAATTGGTGTTAAAACTGATTAAATCTTGAGGTTAGATTAATATAATTTCTTTGTGAGTTTGAAAGATTATTTAGCTAGGAATTGTGAGCTAAATACTGTGTGCGTTCTTGGATGTAATTGGGATTGAGAAATATTGAGAATGTTTGAGTAACCTGAGTGTGGTTTGTAATCTCCTTTGTAATCTCCTCGTATCGCTTGTTCTATAATAGAATTCGTTGCTGCTCTCCCTGTGGACGTAGGTCTCTACAATCGAGCCACGTACATCTAGTGTCCGATTTATTTTCTTGTTTTATCTATTTATCGTTCGATCGCTTGTTATGCTCAACAATCAATTGGAACATTGATATTCATACTTGATGCATGGAAAGAGCGAGAAGAATTGATGAAAGAACCTGACATTCATGAAAAAAGTGAGTGGCTAAAAATAATATCATCTCTCTGATGTAGTGAATTTCGCAATTACCATTGTGGGTCAGGACTATAATTAACTCCATAACAGGTAATAGCTTTCCAAAGAAACGCATCAAGTAACGAGAATGGGATTTTCAGCATGGCTGCTGGAATGGCATAAGCTCATGCAGGTAGCCGAAAATATCTGCAAAAGACACTTAATCGAGTTTCATCCGTGTCCACAAGAAGACGGTCACTGTAATAACTGCAACGATCCCAAGCTGCAAATAGTAACCACCAAGTGAATGAATTTTGCTTACATTTCTCATTAACCATGTATTGCGAGTACACATTCTGAGTCCCAATGGCAATTACCTGTGCTGATTTGAAGACATGAAAAAAGGAGTGATGTTTTCGTGGTTAAAGAAGGCATGCTTTGAACAACTCCCACTTTTTTAACGAGTAAATTTCGAAGGATAAAGCACTTCTGTGAAGCTTGGTTTTCTCAAAAGGCCTGGCAAGTTCCTTGTCTAGTGTCTTTCCCATTGGAAGCTCTTTAAACATCCTTTGCAAACATGCTTGGAGATATAAAATTCTAAGTCCGGTCTTTGTGATGCCAGTATTGTGCCAGTCCTTTTCGGAAACTACCTGCCAAGAATTCCCAAAAACAGAGCATGTTAGCGCTAACCATGCACGGTTCAAACATCCCTTTGTTAAGTAAGAGTGCATACTTCTTGGAGAAAGTCAGCAATGCCTTTTCTCATTGGGCACTGGAAACCACAGTGTTCGAAGAAGCTGAGAACATCGATCCGACGTCCGGGGTACACTATACATCCCTCTTCCATCAGAATTATGTCATCAAAGAGATCAAAAGTCCCAGGTGCAGGCCGAAGAGGCGATAGCTAAATTGTGAACTGGTGTTATGGGTGCCAATTGCTACAAGTATGTAATGATCTGAAAGGTAGTGGAGCTGTCCAAGCCTGTTGACATCTCATTCACATATATAACTCTCCTGGACTAATTATTATTTCTCCTGGATGAGCGAACATTGTGAAATATGTAATGAAGCCTAAAATTTACAATGCGACATAAAAACTGTTCCTATAAGTTTTTCATCATTTGTTGTATGTTCACGTAAAACTAACCAGTCGTCAACCTTCTCTTTTGACCACTAGAAATTCCTCTATTCATTGCATCCCCTACAAATGTATCTGTGCATATCTCGAGTTCAAGAACCTGAAAAGGCGTAAAATCGCAGCAATGGTAACAAAAATAAAATTTTCTGTGAATAATAAACTTGGTAATTGCCATCGGAAACATTACCTTCAATATGTAGTCTATTTGAAGTGTTCTTTGCATTCCTCCTATGGAAACTGTTTGTTCATATAGTCATACAGTCATCAGAAGCCAGATGGTCAATTGTTTTTGTAATTGTTGGACTGTTGTGGAAAAAAAAATGAATCCAACTTTGTGCAGACAATAACCTTCATGTAAGTGTCTATGCTTGGCTCCACATTGATTCCCTTTTAATAAGTTCTTTGAGCACGTCTTTTTACGAAAAGCGGCATAAATAAGATCAGCAATGACCACCGGAACTAATAGTAACTTCCAAGTAGGAGAATAACCCTTCCTCTGATGCCCTGACAAGGTGCAGAGAAGTCGAGTGTCTCCCTCACAGTCATCTCGGATATATGCATATCATATTGGCTAATATAGGTTGAAGTCTTCTCAGGAACAAACTCATTCAACTTGTAACCATTCTCGATATTTTATGTGGAAATTGTATAGAAATGGCTTTACCATTCGATATGATACATTCATCGATTATGTGCAATAATGATATTGTATGTGGAAATTGGACACGTACTGTATACCACGCAACTTATACACACGAATATCTGTTCCTTGAAGGCTGAGTCCGGTTATTAAGGAGTTTTATGAATTGAAGAGTATGGTACCCTCATGACTGCATCATATCCAATATGATAAATGATGAAGTAACGGGGGGAATCAACTGTGAGAGTCACGGTCCATTTTATACCACACATTTCTGCAAGGAAACTTGAAAACTTCTTTGTTCAGTTTCCACTCACAATTCTATACCTTCCGCTGCACTTTTTTTATGCTACAAGTCTTTTCTACATCACATTGACGTCGACCCCACTGTTCTTTTGCATCTCCTTCTCCCTTATCGTAGACCTTCATATGGTGTATTTTTCGCTAGTTAAACTGTCCCATCTCCTCCAATGTCTGCCTCTGTGTCCCCGGCATAATCGTATAAAAGAACTCCCACGCGACACTCGTGATTGCCATGAGCAAGAAAGAAGGCCCCATTAATGGTGATCCCCTTGTTCACGGCGATTACGAGCATCGCATGGGTGTTCTACATGATAATGCCAAAAACAAAAGGGCAGACACTAGAAGAAATGGGGCAGTGTTTGGATTAAAAACACCAAGTGGAGGTTCGTGGCAAGAAAGATAGAGATACAAAGGAACAATGGGTTGGACAAATAATTATTTATAGGGTAGCGGGCATTTGGTAAAATTGCATGCATTGTTGGGCCTTTTAGAGTAATTATACAAGATATAGGTGATGCTTGTTTTTGTGGATGAGGATGAAAAAGAATTGACATAACAAATTTTCGACCAAAAGGAGAGGAAACTTTTTTTCAAGAAATTCAATTTCCTTGTGAATAAGAAGTGGTTGGGACGTTTTTGTTCAACTCATTTGAGCTTGGCCCCACTATGCAGTTCGGGCACACTTTCTTTTCCTTGGCCCCACCAAATTTCCTTGTGTCGAGCATGTACCATAAGTGTGTCGTGCATTGCCGTACACACCGTGCACGTTTAGCGCAAGTGCTGTGCTTGTGGAATACACATGACACGACATAGACGACAAAAAACTAAAGTGAGGCGGCTACAGCAGGGCTGCGACTTGGGTGGCTGTGAGGGGGAGATTTTGTTGAAGTTGGTGACATGAAAAAAGGAGAAGTCAAATGTGGATGCCACGTGAAAATCCATGTGGAAGCTCGCTTGTAAAAGTTAACGGCATCATCGTCCACATCAGATAATGCCATTGAACTTTTTTAACAAAACATGAGATCGAACCCATTTTGAAAAGTTCAAGGACTAGACTAACAACAGGATAAATTTAGATAAGATGTCATCACAACCTGAAATAGAGAAACTTGAAAAGTGCATATGTGATAAAGGCAAATAGGAGCTATCAACTTTATCGGAAAGTACGAATATGAAGAATCAGTCCTACTAACGATAATGTCATATGTGAGAAGTCATCTCATTAAAAAATGCTACCAACCCATATCCATAGAATGTGAAGAAAACAAGAGCGAAATTATGTACCGTGCTGCATATTCTTGAAACTTCCTTCTCATAATCCTCACGAACTTACATAGGTCATTGCTTTTCCTCAACAAATGGATCAATTCTTTCGTGCCATCCAATGGGGAGATCTCATTCCTACACTAAGACAATCCAGTAAAAGATAATAAAAAATACATGTCATTTGCATGGCGGATGGTTAAGAAATGCACCTTGTGTGGACTTTCCATACCAATATTATCGAGCATACAACATTACAGGGCAGGACATCACTCATACAAGACGAAAGAAAACAGTACCATCCGTGCGCTTGCATTTACCATTTCCACTTTCAATTTGGAAATGAAAAACCTTATTGTACCAAAAAATTGCCACTTCTATTTCCCCCTTTTGACCCATTTTCTGTCCATTCTGTTCTTCAAATGCTGTCAACGCTTTCAATGGTCAGAGTAACAAGCAATTAGAGGGAGAAAGGATCGATATTTTAAAGAAAATGGGAGACACTTAGCAGTAGCAACAAATCTTTATTATACTGAAATAACCAGAAAGAAAAAAAGAATTAAGTATAACAGGAAAGTTGCTACACATCATGAACATTTTCTTTGTCCGGCTGTGTTGCAATTGCTCGTCTGGTTCAAAGTCACATACTTAGGATGGAAAATAAATGTGGAGCTGTATGCGGTATTATCTCGTCTCCCCCTCTTAAGTGAAAAATCTTCATTTAGGCAGATAGCTGTATAGCAAGTTAAAGAACGTCTTTTGAATAGACGCATAAAATTCAAGAGAAAGCCCAAAAGTATGTTTATTTTAGAACACGTAGTAAACCCGCGCCATCCTCTACTGCTTCTTCTCTGTCTAACCCGAAGACAGCTAGAGCCACCTCTCAGTTGCTGTACTAGAACATTGACTTTCCTTTGCATTGTCTTAGACAACTCATGGAGTAAGATGAACAAGATGATGAGAAAGACCAACTAAAGAAACTCAAACCATTAAAAGAGAATCTGATATCACCTTAATAAGTCAACTCCCTCACATATCAGAAAAGGGAAAGAGCACAAATGACACACTTATTTACCTTTCCAAGGATGCATTGTCAGCGTTCTCATCATCCATACTTTGCTCTCAGCTTGGTACTCCTGAAAACTTATCAAGAGGGCCTTCCACAGCATTTTTTTAAGAGCTTTTACTCTGTACAATTTTGTTTTCCAAAGCATTGTTAAGAGAAAAAGACTACATTGCCAGTTAAGAAATCGGTGTCATAAGAGAGGGAAAATATTATGTCCAACCTCTGACTTAACCTCATCAGCGTTATGTTTTGTTACGAAAACAGACCATTGACCTTATTTCGACTCGAAGATATAATGCTCGTGTGGACAACTATGAGGTATATGAAGACCTAGGAATGTAGCAATGGATCACACTGCTATCTGACATCAATCTTCCTGAATGGATACAGATAGGGAAGTCCGATTACCGAAAGAATACACGTGTCTCTCTTGATCGTCAAAAATCTCCTTTATTCTTATGACCCAGGACTTGTCGAAGATCATCCAAAAGCTCACGTTCACAGCAACAATCCTGTTCATAAACATAAAAGCAGCGATTATAGTGGAGAGAATCACCTGGTCATGACGAGGAAGATGAATACGAACAGCGATCGATAGTTCGATTGCCTTAATTCTGACCAAACTGAGGAAATTGGCGAACCAATCGCAAGCTGCTCACCTCCAAATCTCGAATCGACGAGGATAGAATGTACGCTCGCCCATCTCTTGAAGTGCACTTCTCCTACAAGGGTGAAATCTCAAACCCATGTCGCCAGATGTCTTCCTATTCTCACAAGCCTAAGCTTTTCTCCGATCTAAATTTTTGGCTCCCCTCTATTCTCTGTGCGAAGCTCTGAATAAATAAGAAAATTGTGATCTTCAAGAATCCGATTACAACAAACTCTATCTTTTTGCAACAACTTGCTAACAGATTTTTCGTTTTTGTAACCTTAAACATCTGTCTTTTATTATGTTCAAGATTTAAAAAAAAAAAACCAAATCTAATTTGATTAGAAATTGGGGATCCTCTCAAACCAATCTTACGTTATCATGCATCATATCCAAATTCATTTTATCGTAATATCTGTATAATTTATCAATGCATTTCACATAAGAAATATGTGAAAAGTTATGACAAGCTACGGTAGACATTGGTGTTTCGAGAGCCCTTCATGCACTAATGGCAGTGGGGCTATAGTGTGACATAGCCCCATTTAGAGAATGTCTCCAGTAGACATAAATAAAACGAATGAATTAATTAAACACCTTTCCTTGATAAAAAAAAAAAATAGAATTAGCCCAAGCATGAACTCCACACAATTTTGGAATGTATGGTTCAGAAGCATGTGAGATATTATAGATGGTTGGATGTTTGTGGTTTTTGGATCTTGGGAAAGGATAGAATCAGTCCGCTCTCGTTTGAAGGAATGTTTGATAAGCGCTATGTTTTTTCTACTTATTTCAACTCCAAGTTGACTAGTGTGAGACTAAAACAGCTATAGACCTAAGATCAATAATAATAAAAAAATAGGTTTCAAAGATCAAGTTCAAGCCTCGTGTTATACAATTAATTTAACACTAGATTCAGGTTTTCGGCAAAGCAACCAATGTAGTAGGCTGAAACAAACACAAGAAATATTAGGATGCATTAATTTAGGGAAAAAATGAAAATTGGTGTCAAGTGTTGAGCCTCTAACTTCTACGTTTGCTATCAAAATATGAAATTGTGCATTACATATTGGCCTGATTGAGAGGACCGAAGTTTCACATTTCGGATTAGGAGAATAAAAAATAGGACCTTCATCTTGATGGACCAACCAGAAGCGTCATTTGTCTTGCACAGAAATTATGACAATAAAAGAAGATAATTCGAGATGCGGCAAGCTTATGTTTAGAGCTAATTCATAAGACAATGAATTCCCTTTCGTTTGAATAGAATGTAAGGAACATAATCTAGATTAACAATGATAATTTTCCATTTTTTTGTCAAGATGTTTTTTTTATTTAACTATCATAGATATAGCCGACAATGATAAGAAGAATGAGATCACCAAAATAAATTTTCTTGAGTTTCCTTGGCGTCTTTTGTTAAGCCAAAGTGAACTAGGAGAAGCATAAAGCACGATAAGTACCAGAGCATGACAGCAGAAGAAATTGCTAACTTTAGAGCTCCGAAAATCCCACTCCGTACTACCCCTCTCCTCTGTTTTGGCAATCCTTAACTAAAGCCACTGCAGTTACCGACAATATCGTAGTGTCTCTCTCTAATATCATGCATGTCGAGTTTAACGCCTCTCCTCTCTTTTGGAGATCTTGTCGCAATTGACAAGGTCTGTACATAGTATATCTCGTAGGTAAAGCCAACTGAGATGGTTAGAGATGTCACGCCCCGACTTTCGAGCCCGCGACATCCCTACCAAATCGCCATGAGGTCATGAAAGATAACGTCACGGGCGCTTTATCGACCTTTCAACTATATATGCATGCGGAAACGGTTTACTCACAAACAACATATAAACAAACGGGGATAGCATAGCGGGAGGTACATACTAAGGCAGATAATCAAAAATAGCATATGTAGTTACAAGATAGTAGATAAGTCTTAACCCTACTGAGCTACAAAAATACATACAATCCCATACTTCGGGGCAGCTCACTAAGACCTCAAAAGGTTACTAGGTTAGATAAGGTTAATTTCTCATCTACTCCAAAAGACTACCCTCACAACCTGGCCTTGGTATCCGTAAAGCTCCATCACTTGAGACCTGAAAATGGTTCCTACAACGGGGTGAGATATAAATCTCGGTGAATCAAGCCTAAGCTCGGTTAGGACACCGATTCGCCTATAACATCCTAAACACGATGATTATAAAACCACGATATAAACATATATCTAGCAATCATATCACATGGCAATAATCATCCACATGCATACTTACCAGCCTTCGCCTACACATAATGCAATGCTTGACTCAACTCAACAGTCACATCGGACAACCAATTGAACACGCATTACACTCATAAGTATGCACTGGACACCACACAAGTCCATTTATTAACGATGATCGCGCTATTGGCGCCATAGTGATGAGGATCCATGCGATCGGCGTGATCGACTCTTACAATTAATGCGATCTCGCACTCTTCCGGCGGGACCGGACTACGTTCCTTTTCCCTCTCGGCAACGGCTAGTACAAGCAGTGTATCCAATGCACCCTACACGGCACGATAAGTAGGCATCCCTATACGGGGCTTCGGTCCATCACAAGGCGTGATCGGCATTCGATAATCCCTTAAAACCGTACGTACCATACGAGGCATGAATTATCATGCTTCTGGCAAGTCATGTGGTTCCATAAAAATGGCACAATGTGTACTAAGTATACAGTGCGAACTTGCCAGGAAAACCCATTATCGTTCCTTCATATGACCATACAACACACCCGACACATCAATCAATTTATTCTCTTTGATTTAGGCCGGATGCTCACACAAATGTGCTCAGAGACTCGGCCTAAGGCCATTTTCATGCTAAAATATGTTTTTGATCTTGCACACGGTCATATGCATATGCAAACCGCCAAATAGACGTTGTAAAGGCACAAAGGGCAATTAACTCCCAAACGAACACCAATTCACTCAACGAGCAATCGGGATACTCAAATCAACATTTCAACGGGGCAATCCACCCAAACAAAATCATCAATTTAATTAGGCCACATAAAGGCTCAATTTCATGCCAGAGTCATTGATTAGCCGGTTTAATTTATAATCGCCAATCGATCGCTCGTCCTTAACCTATCGCTCGCTCGCGATCAAATCACAACATACGGTCAAATTCATCTAACAGCAATTAGCCACAGACAATTCTAATTTAATCGATTATGGCCATTTACCCTAAACCGGGTTTCTAACTAATCCGACCATAATCAAATCTACCTAAATTCTCTATCGATTAGCTAACTAATCCTAGGCGCAATTAGCGCCCTAACCAAGGATTAGGGTCAACTCACCAAAAACGGTGGTCGAGGTCGGGTCGGGCACGATTTTTGAGGTCGGGGCTGAAAATCACTATTCACGCGCGGAAAATACTGTTCACCGGCGACACTGTTCACAGCCGAAATAGTGACGAGTTCGGCGGTGAAATCGTCGCAAACGGCAGCAGCTCAGCGATTAGAGGTCCGGCGAGCGACGGAAGCTGAAAAACAGAATCAACAGAGGTAAAAACAGGGGAAATCGGGCTTAGTTGGGGGGAAAAACGATCTCACGGGCTGAGGCAAGGCTGGGGAAGGCTGGAGGACTCACCTACAGGTCAAGGATGACCTTCGGGACCAGCTGGGGGCGGCGGATGGCAGCCGGAGGCTGCTGAACAGCGGTGGTGCAGAAATCGACGCAAAAACAGGAGAAAACAGCAGAACAGGGGAGGTCTGATCGGGGCTCAAATCGGGCTCTACGGGCGGCGGCCGGCCACCACAAGCTCCAAGGGACGAGATAGGACTCTAAGGAGGTCGTTGGTGGTGGTGGTGAGCGGCGGAAGGAGGCAGAAACGGCCGGAATAGCAGCAAAAATAGCAAAACCCGAAAACATGGGTTGTCGGTTTCCCGGGCGGTTCGCGGCGGTTCCGGTGGACGACGAGCAACGGGGTTGGGTCGGGATGGTGGTGAAGAGGCTGGTGGACGTTGCTGAGGTGGTGGTTGGCTTCGACGGTGTCGTGAACGACCGGAGGAAGAGCTGGAAGTCTCGGCTTCAAGGGTGCCGAAACAGAGCGGGGCTTCCGCGGCGGCTTTCACGGCCGTTCGGCGACTGGCGACGGTGCCGGAGGGGTCGGTGGTGGCGGCGAGGTACGGCTGAAGGTGGTGGTCAAAGGTGGTGAGGTGGCGTCACACGGAGAGGTCGGAGGAAGGATGGGTGTGCACGGTTTGGGGGGGGGTGTCGCCCAAAACAGAGGAAGAAGGAGACCAATGGGAGAGAGAGAGAGAGAAGAGGGAAGAGAGAGAAAATGATGACTGGTTTGACTAGGGTGGCTAAAGATTTGACTGAAGTTGGGGCCCACGGTTACTTCAATTTAATAGTTTTCGTCTCATACGTATAATATCCAAGGACGGTTTCGTAATTTGATAAATCGGGACTGATTGGATTTTTTGCTCAATCGATTGGGAATAAAATTTGGATTTTCACGGGCTAGGTTCGGTCCGGGAAAAGCTTAGGCGCGAGGATTAAAAATCATAAGTCACGGTGATCACGATTTCGAGACCCAATCGAAATCGAACGATATTTCGGGAAACGTCCAAAAATCGTCACTTATGTCCTTGCGATCCAAAAATTCGCACCGATTAAAATTCAATTTCTTCCTTTTTATTGAATTTGGGCAAATTACATAGTCCAAATTTCCCGGGCGTCACAAGAGATGTCGACTGTTAATGTAATCAAGCCCACGTTGTGAGAGATACCAAATGAATCTCGTACAGAAATTAAATGAATTTGAACGGTCCAACCTTGATTGGTGGATATTCTTCCGGGTGGACTAAGACGATAGGTGAGCTAGCCTCAGCGCACTTCCTTCTCTTTCGAATGAAAGTCCCCCAACATTTAGTGGACTTGATTTAGCAAGTCTTTCAACTGGTTTCAGCCATGAGTAGCATGACATATATTATGAAGAGCTTATATGTAAGGGCATATTTAGCCGACACCATCACTGTCTAAAAAAGATGCTATTTGGAGGCTATAAATAATGCTTATATTCAACAAGTTCATCATTCACCAAAGAAGCCAGCTATTCGCCTTAGTGTTGTCCTACGTGGCATTCTTCTCCATAGGGATGGGGTCGGTCAAGTCTGTGCACAGCTCCAAAGTCTTCCCAATAAGACTACATGTGTAGGGTTACGCAATTGGCTTGGCCTTGAACTAGGTGGTGCGCAGAGTTTCATCGATGACATTCTTATTATTGTATAAGGCGATCACCATCGATGGGGCCTTATTCTTATTCACGGCAATCTCAAGCATCGCGCGGGTTCTTCTCCATGATGATGCTGGAAATGGAGAGGATGACGCCAGAGGATGTGGGACAATTTTTTGGTAAACACACGAAGTGAAGGTCCGCAGCGAAGGAGATGGAGATGCATGAAAAACAATGGGGTCAACGGTGACACGATAGAGGCATAATTTAACAATAACAAAGCAATCTGATGTGCCACCTCCTTTATCAGAAAGTATGAATATAAAGAATCAATCCTATTAAATGAGAAAGTCCTACACAAGGAGCCATCTCATTGGAAAAAGGCCCCAACCCACCATCCCAGTTTTTATCCACCGCCAAATTGATAAACATCACGTCACTTTGCCTTGCACTATTTTAATTGTTTTACAAAATTAGAAAAAAAATATTGATTATGCATCTCATCCAAATTTTATAATTTGGCAGAGGTACTCCTGTATATGGTAGTGTTTCCCACAATTCGTAAATGTTAAGACACACCTCAAAATTATCCCTACTTATCAGTTTGACTACTTGAGCTCCCCTTGATGCCGAAAGTTTCAAAAAGTTATCAATTTGGCTTTTTTAGTTTAGTTACGGTTTGTTTGAATTGTATTTGAGGCTTGTCCAAATAAGTAAGTTATTGAAATGGAGTCCAAATTGAACCAAACTAAACCACAAAAACCCCTAAAGTATCTCCTATCAACTCAAATAGGCATAACATGGAACGTTTACCCAATAATACCTTTAAGATGACACAGCGGAGAGATGATGCATATCCTGAAAATGTTGCTGTTCTAATGGTTGCACTGTGGTTCACTTTCTTAACGTCTATCAACTTCCCCTTCTTCAACTTCATAATATTTCTTCCTTGCTGGAGACTCGCTAATACTCTTGATGAATTGTGATGTTTGATGGTGAGGTTCCTGTACATCAAGAAATATAGTATATTTGCGTTAGCACACAATCAACTTTGAAAGAAAGAAAACCACAACATTTGCAAGAAGGCATAGATGAAGTCGGAAGACACTGTTCAGATCTATACGCAAATGGTCTTACATGTGTTGACAGTCGCCAAAATTAACTTCATATGCATAGAATGTAAAGGAAACAAGACAATCCAGCAAAAGATAAAAAGAGGGTAAGCAACTTCGCCTATAATTTAAATGTCATTTGCATGACGAAGGGTGAAAAAGTCCACCTTGTGTGGACTTTCTATTCCAATATTATCGAACATGAACTTCACCCCTACAACAACATTAGAAGGTTGGGGACTACTCATGCAAAATAAAAGAATAACAGTACCATTCATGCGCTTGCATTCACCATTTCCACCTTCAATTTAGAAAGCAAGAACCTTACTGTACCAAGAAATTGCCTCCTGTAGATCCCCCTTCTGACCCATTCTCTGTTCATTCTATTCTTCAAATGCCGTCAAAGCATTCACTGATCAGAGTAACAAGCAATTAGGTGGAGAAAGGATCGATATTGTAAAGGAAATGGGAGACACTTAACAGCAGCAACAAATCATTATGATCCTAGAATACCAAGAAAGAAACATAGAAAATCTCTATTGCAGGAAAGTGATTTTCTTTGCGACAACGGCAAATACATGTGAAGCTGTGGCGAGAGAAAACCGGAAGGATTCCAAATATCCAACCTTTTTCAGGAACGTTCCTGTGTTTATCTGGTATTATCTCACCGCCCCCTCTAAGTGAGCGAGTCATGAGCTTAAATAGCGTGGGTTTGTTTCAAATGGTTTCCTTGTCACCAGGAGCATACCATTTTCTCCTTGATAGTATGATAGATGGTTTCCCCACCTTAATTACATACACTTATTTCAATTGTTAGGCTTCACATCCACAAGGCGAAAACTGTGATGATGACTCTAACACAAACGTAGTTTTTTATTGAATCATTATTTTTTCGATGAGCATGATCGCGTGTATATGTATCAACATATGGTTATACACATTGAAAAGGAGATAAAAATCATTCGGCTGCAACACTGATTATAAGACCCATTTGGCAATTTATTTCCCATATTCGGCAAGTTCCACAATAACGAAAATTTAGCGTATCTAAGGGACGAAAACTTCTAGTACCTTTGATAAAAATCGTCTTCATCCATCGTAATATCTATTGATTCATAGGGAATTGTCGCGTATGGTAGTTACAAGAAGGATTTCGCTAAAAATCAATTCTTTTACAAGAATGCTAGTGGCGAACACTAGCGGTCCAGTAATTTAATATTAGGACTTTCCTTTGTAAGGCATATGAATGGGATTGGGACTAGTTTACAAAACAAGAACAATCCAAAAATGGAAAATACGGAGAGAGTTTTTATTGCTATTGCACTCTTCATTCTAGTTCCTACTTTTTTTTACTTATCTTGCAAATACGGCATATCTTATCTAGGTAAAATTTTGAGACCAAGCGCACTTGGAGACCACAAATGGAGATCCTGTAAAAATGTGTAATTTCCAACCTTTGATTGTAGTTGTGTCATTCAGGAAAATAAAATCGAGCATCTTGCAGATATTTCGATTCCAGCAAATATGGCACTACTTGTTACAAATAACATCTTGTTGTTGCACAATGGACCCATCCAATTGCACTGATCGGGAAACTTTCATCTTTAACGGCTCCTAAGTGATAAAAGAAACCACCAAACAAAGAAAACATTTTGTTGCGAATGAACAATCGGTTGACTGGGATGACATATTGTCATTTCGAATTTGGGCCCCTTTCTTATTATGTGTAAATTGTCTATTTGGGAATTAAGAATAAATGAAAATGTGGCATCCAATTGAAACTTGATCCAAATATTAAGGAACTAAACAAGTGATCTCAAAGCAAGATATTTTATTGGTCTTTAAATCGTATTATTAGTGTGGCCAGGGTTAAGACAACTCAAGAGTGGCATCGTTTTTTAATCATGAGGAACAATGTCATTTCGTCTTCCTATTGTCTTTATTATACACTTCCGCGAGCTATTGTCCCCATTAAATGTTATATACTGTCTATATATTCAGTGAACTTAATGGTGGATATTTTTGTCCGCCAAGTATAAATTTATAAATCTATTTGTGGCATTTGAAAAGTCATCATGGATCAAGCCAATGGAGTCATAGTCATTTATTTCATCTCTGGTTTAGCCATAAAGATAACCGCTTGTTGATACTGTTGATACGGTGTCATAGAAACTCCTTTTAAATTTGAAAATAGCATCAGGAGAAATCGCTCTTTGAGAATTGGAAAGCCAATTTTGTGTATTCTTCAATCTCGATGTTGATGGAAGACGCCTTCCTGTAACAGGGGATTAGAAAGGAACACAACATGAAAAAAAAAAGGAATATCCTTCTCTTCGTCGATCCAGGTCAGAATGTCCAGTAAACTTCGGAGAAAAAATCATAGGATATCATCCACAAAATGCGTGATTCTAGAACGAATCGAACCAAAAAGTATACCTTTTGAGAATACCAACAAATCAAGGATCAGTTCCATAAAAGGGCATCAATTTTGGGTGTGGGACAAGTCTAGCCAATGTCCTTCATCACCTCTAAAAACCCGGTATATTCCATTAATTACCCTCAAAATTTCCTGTTTTGCCCTTTCTTATGTTTTTTGTGTGTACTTGTGGGTTTTTTTTTAAAATCAATTTTTGGGACGGCATTCTTCTACTCGTGGTCTAATTATATCAAATGAAGTATATCAATCCAAGTTTAAGGAAAGAAGAAGATATTTAATTTAATGAGATACTTGATACTGTAATTGTTCAAACGGGCAAAGTTGGAGCCTTTATTTGTTATTTAAATCACTATACATGATCTTGATCCCCCATTCCCATAAATGGAACATTGAAATTATGATGAAGAAATAGTTTTTATTCCATCAAGGGTGTTTGCTATATTCGCCTTCGATTCATAGCTGGGAACCAAATTTGGATTTTTGTTCTCGGCAGTGTCCCCGTCTACTTTAATCCCATGTCATTTTATGAACCTAACGTCTCTCTTGTCATTTTATATCTTTTTTGGTAACATAACTTTTTCTGTCTTAACATTTTGAGCCTCCACCTTGATTTACAAAGTCAATTACGGCTTATTTTTTAATGCTACTTGTAAGAATTACACTTTAAGTGTGAACGTGAGTTTCACTTCTCCTTTAACTCTAGGATAGCGTATGTATTTATAGAGTTTATGCTACATAAGAATGAACTAATTCAGAATAGTTTGAATTTTCATTAGTCCGTTACAATATTTACTACATGAGATATCTACATTAATGGACTAATTCAAGAGCATGTGTCGTCATCCTCAATTAGTCCGTTACAATATTACTACATTAGATATCAACATTAATAGACAATTCAAGAGCATGTGTTGTCATCCTTAATAGGCCCTTGCAAGTTGAAGGTTGTCTTCTAGACGATCTTCAGCTTGGATTTGAGCAGAGCATGGCGACATTGTGTAAGAGGCTTGGTGAAGATATCTGCTATTTGGTCACGTGTGGATATGAAGTGAGCCTCAAGTTTGCATTGTGACACAAAATGGCGGATAAAGTGAGAGTCTACCTCGATATACTTTTGTTCTGGCATGAAAAAAAGGATTCACTAAAAGAAATGCTTTCCCTAGGTTGTCGTACCAAAGGATGGGGGTTTTGATTGAGAGATGCCTAATTCCCGTAATAATGATTGTAGCCATACTATTTCTGCCGTGGCGTTTGCCAATGCCCAATACTCGGATTCGGTTAAAGAACGTGCAATGGTATACTGCTTCTTAGCTGACCAAGAAACTAGATTTTGGCTCATATAAATTGCATAACCTCCTGTTGATCGTCTATCAAAAGGGCAACCCGCCCGACTGCATCACTTGTATGCGTGGAGTTACGTGGTGGATTGGGAACCGATGAGCAATCCATGCGAAATAGTTTCCTTTAAGTAGTCTAGAATGCGTTTCACTACACTCCAATGGTCTTCTGTTGGTTCTTTCAAGAATGACAAACTTTATTTGTTGCACAAGAGATATCTTGTCAAGTGAAAGTGGCATACTAAAGAGCTCCTCCGGTGCTCCTGAACAAACCGACATCTTCAAGTACCTTACCCTAATTGATTAAACTGGTATTTGTAGCCATGGGTGTGTGAATCGATTTAACACCATCCATTCTGGTTCCGTGGAGGAGATTTGTAACATATTTTTGTTGTGATAAGAGGAACCCGGATGGTTGTTTGAGCACCTCAATTCCTAAGAAATAATTAAGTTCGCCCAAGTCCCGTATGGATAACTCCTTGTTTAAGCATTTGATAGTGTCTTGAATAATTGCTGGGTTGGATCCTATGATAACAATGTCGTCAACATAGACGAGCATGTAAATAGAGAAATTGGACCGATGAAGTATAAAGAAGGAAGTATCGATTTTTGATCCAACAAATCCCAGTGACCCTAAAAGGATGCTCAACCGGTGGAACCAAACCCGTGGGACTTGTTTCAATTTGTAAAAGGCTTTTTGTAGCTTGCATATATGGTTTGGCTTTTCTTTGGCGATGAGGCCATGAGGTTGGGCCATATAGACTTCTTTAGTCAATTTACCATTAAGAAATGCATTGCTAACATCTAACTATCGAAGTTTCCAGTTCTTTTTTACAGCCAATGAAATAACTATACGGGTGGTGGTTGCTTTAACAACAGGACTAAATGTTTTTGTATAATCGATACCTTCCCGCTGATTGTAGCCCTTGGCCACTAGGCGGGCTTTGTATCGGTCTATCGAACCATCCGTACGTGTCTTGACTCATAAACCCGTTTGGAGCCCACGGCAATTGCTTTGGGATTCGATGGAACCAAAATCCATGTTCCATGACGCAACAAAGCATTAAATTCTTAGAGCATGCATCTCTCCATTTTTCATGCTTATTAGCTTTGGTGAAGCACCGTAGCTCTTCTTTAGAGCTTATTTCAGTCAAATTCACATATGGCAATGGATATTTACTGTTGGGATTTGGATTTTCACGCAGCCGCATGGGTTGAGTTCTTGGTACTTGATCAACTGGTTGTGGACGTTTCACAATAGCTTATTGTGGTGAGACGTCCGAAAGAGTTTCATTAGAACCTGTACCAGCATTAGACGGACTAGAAACCAACGTGTTAGATGTTGAAGCAGTATTAGTATTTGATAATGTCGATGTTGGTTCTTCAAAAGTAGGTGGAGAGGTGTTACAAGGAGGGGTAAAAGATAGGATATTACCATTAACACTATGGTTCGCGTGGGAGGACATACCAACCATGCGGTTCGTCAGCCAAGGATGTGAAGGTGAGGATGTTTGAGAAGAGTGTGAACCAAGTATGGCGAATGGAAAGATATCTCCAATGAAATGAGCATGTCTTGCAATATACATGCGTCCAATTTTGTAATCCAACCAACGGTAGCCAACATGTATTAGACTATATTCTAAGAACACACATTGAGTAGAACAAAGTGAAAATTTATGCGAATTATATGGTCTTAACAAAGGAAAAACGGCACAACCAAATATTTTTAAAAACTTGTAATCCGGCTATTGATGGAAAAGCATTTGAAAATGTAAGATGTTGTTTAAAAGTGGTGTGGGTAATCTATTAATAAGGAAAATGGTGGTTTCAAAAACATAAGGCCAATATTTAAGGGGAAGAGATGTATGGGCCAATAATGTAAGGCCGGTATTAACAATATGGCGAATTTTTTACTCAGCTGCTCCATTCTATTCATGAGTATGCTGCATGATGGATAATTTCATTGTTTGAAAATATTTTATTCGGGGTCTTGTATTCCCCACCCCAATTAGACCATACGGCTTTGATGGATTTTTTAAATTATTTCTTAGCCATGGTCCTGAATTTTTAAAAAATGGAAGGGACCATAGACCGATTTTGGATAGGATAGTACTAGGTTTATTTGGAAAAATCATCAACAAATAACACAAAATACTTATAACCGGAAACAATATTAATTGGAGCAGGTCCTTGTATATCAGTAAAAATTAAATCGAGACGTGCTTTACTAATTCTATGAGTTGGGGGTAGGGGTATTTTATGGGATTTGCCTAATAAACAAGAAGCACATTTATTGAAATCAAATATAGAACATGGCAAATTGTTTGAATGAATCAACAAATGAACTTTGCTTTGTTAGAGATAACCCATTCGGCCATGCCAGGTAGTGGTAGTGGCGAAAGAATCAAATGAGATGGTGATAACGGATGGAGATGAGGTATAAAGACTCGACAATCGGTATAGTCCATCCTTAAGCCAACCTTGGAGCGGTGGTGTTCTGGTCAGCAAATCCTTCACAAAAAAGTGAAATCGATGAAACTCAAAGAAACAATTGTTATCACTTGTAAAATTGTGCACATAAGGCAAATTATGTGAAATGGTAGCGACATGAAGGATATTTGAGAAATTAAGAGATTTGTTGGTGGGTTTTTAAGAGTGGGAGAACCGACATTAACAATGTCTAAACCTGCTCTATTACCTACACGAAGAAATTCGTTACCATTATGTGGTGCAGAGATATGCAGATTAGCAATGTTAGGCATCACATGGTGAGTAGCTGCAATACCCGGAAACCAATCTTGCTGCAATGGGGTAGGAAGAATCCCAGCCATATTAGCGGTAGGCCGAGATGCACCGTTGTTAGACCGCGAATACCTAAAAAACATCTTGCAGCCGTGTGATTATATTTCTGACAAATTTGACATCGATCTTTCCTAGTTTTAGATTGATTTCCTGTGTTTCCATAATTGCGTCGATGGCTTTACCCACCATATTGATAGTTTTGTGTGGTAGATGGTTGAAAATTGGAAATCAATTGTGGTTGAATAATAGGGGTGGATGATGGAGGGTTGTAAGTGGTAACATTTGCCTCTGTAGGCCTTGTGGCAAACTTCATTCGAAGCTCAAGATTGAAGAACAATCGATGAAGTTCGGGAAATGTTATCGGATCGGGTTTTATAGCCAAGGCAGCAACAACGTCAAAAAATCAAAACCAAGATTATGGAAGACAATGGCATTTAATTCTTCCTTCTCTAGAGGGTGACTAGCAGCAACTAATTGATCTGAAATGTACTTTACCTCACGGAGATAAGTTGAGACAAATTTATTACCTTTAGATGTATTTCTAGAGTTGCATATGAAGTTGAAGTATGCTTATATGCGATAGAGAACCAAAAGCAGTTTGTAAAGCCTTCCGGATATCAGCAGCGATATCTAATCCAACCACATAGGGTAGGACATCGGTGAAAGAGAAGATATCATCTAACTAAGAACAAGTTTGTCTTTCCAAATCCATTTATCATATGCAGAGTTTGGTGCAGCGGTAGTGAAGTCCGTAGGGGTGATGGTTGGAATGAGTTTGATAATGGTACTGTCACGGTATCCCACTAGGGACTAACTATGAAGCAATGAAAATAAATGGGTTTTCCATAGTAGAAAGTTATCACTAGAAATTTTAAGGCTAAGGTGGTTTTACACAACCGGAGTGAAGGTGGGAAATGACATTGTGAATATGAGAGGTCGAAAAAAAAAATAGAAAAGAAAGATGGAATATTGCAGGTGTTTTCAAGGATCCTACTCATCGTTTGATACCATGTAAAAATTACACTTTAAGTGTGAGTATGAGTTTCGCTTCTCCTTTAACTCTAGGATAGCGTATGTATTTATAGAATTTATGCTACATGAGAATGGACTAATTCAAAATAGTTTGAATTTTGAATTAATCCATTACAATATGTCCGTTACAATATTAACTATATGAGAAATCTACATTAATGGACAATTCAAGAGCATGTGTTGGTATCCTAAATTAGTCCGTTACAATATTAACTAGAGATATCTACATTAATGGACTAATTCAAGAATAGTTTAATTTTGAATTAGTCCGTTATAATATTGACTACATGAGATATCAACATTAATGGACTAATTCAAGAGCATGTGTTGTCATCCTAAACACTACTTAAGCTAAATGAGATTCTCAGGTGTAAAATGATGAAGTTGATTCGATATTATTACATACATCAAATTAATAAATAGAGCTTATGCCTAAGTTTTTAACAAAAAATAACTGATCGCCTACAAGAATCAACATAATTTGAAATTAAAATAAAGTTGAAGTTTAAAACAATTGAATAGTGTTTAAACTCTTCTGTTTTGAATGTATTTTCAACTAGAATTTAAGTTAGTAATTTCATTCACCTTTCATTTGTCCAATAGACAATATATTTTTTGCATTTTTTGTTAGTTTATTGGATCTTTCAATCACATGAACATAAATTGATACATAAATATACCCGAATCAAAAGAAGCCGTTGTTTGATCCAATGATAGAGAAGATGTCTTCTTATGGGTATGGATCTTCACAACTCTCCTCTATACTAATTATGATGAAGTGTGTATTTTTTTTTCTCTCAATGATCTTTGTGGAAGAAAGCGGAAGCGTAAGAATACGATATTCGTTCTCCACAACAGAGATTTTATATAGAGAGAGTGATGGGACCAACCTTGGAGCTGCTAAATCTTAACCGTCCATCAAGGTTTAAGACATTAGTTCTAGAAACCCAGTGGATGTCATAAATATATTGCCCATAATGTATTCAATAAAATAATAGACCCGATAGGCAACCTAATTGGGTAGGATCTCGTCAAATCCAACATTATCCCACTTGGCCAAATTCAAATGTCAATCTGATTCATGAGGCTTAACACAACATAATCAAGTATATATAACATCCCTTAAGTTAAGTCATGTTTGACATTTATACAGAGAAGTATTGGAGCTAGTATCCATGTTCTTATGCCACGATACTAGTATCCATGTTCTTATGCCACGATACTAGTATCCAATTGATATCTCAATAGAAACATCAAACACAATATCTAATAGCTTAGTAGTCATGAACAATAATGTTTCACAATATTAATATGTTTATGAAGTCCATACATAATTGTATGTTCCAAAGGACTTCAAAAGTGCACATATAACAAAAAGCAACAAACCACATATTCAAAATCAATTACATGAGATGCTCACGAATAAATAAAAATACATAATATGTCCAAAATCATGGCCTAAACTAAAGGCTATCAACTAAACTCATGCTAGCAATATGTTCTCGAAAGAGATTGGGTGATAAGCCTTTCGTCATGAGATCCGCTAACATGGCTTTCGTACTAATATGCTGAATGGACATAATTTGATTTTGAACTCTTTCTCTCATAACAAGATACTTAATGTCAATGTGTTTGGATGCACCACTCGACTTGTTTTTTGAGAAGAAAACAACAGCCTGATTGTCACAAAGAATTTTCAGTGGTCTCGTAATAGTATCAACTACCTCAAGCTCCATAATGAAGTTCGTCAACCATAAACTATGAGAACTTGCCACATAATATGCTACGAACTCTGCCTCCATAGTGGAAGATGTAGTAGTGGACTACTTTGTACTCTTCCATGAGATGGGTCTTCTAGTGAGCATAAAAATGTAATCTGATGTGGATTTCTTGGTATCGATGCACACCCAAAGACAATCGGAATCGAATAACCAATAACCTCAAGGCTATATGTTATCTGTAAGTGAGTATAAAATCTTTTGTACCTTCTAGGTAGAGCATCACTTTCTCAGCTGCTTTCGAATGACCTATTCTTAGGTTGATTTAGTAACGGCCAAGCATTCCAATAACATACACTAAGTTTGGGCAATTACATAATTGAGCGTATATAAGACTCCATATTGCGGATGCATAGGGAACATGCTCCATTTGTACAAACTCCAGTTAATTTCTAGGGTATTGTAATAAGCTAAATCTATCACTCTTAACAATAAAGGCAACACTAGGAGAGCAATTATGCATGTTGAATCTCTTGAGGATCTTTTCAATATGGGCTCTCTAGAGCAAACCTAAGATCTCTTGAGATCTATCTCTGTGAATATTAATGCCTATTACATAAGATATTTCATCAAGATCTTTCATCTCAAAGTTATGTAAAAGAAAACACTTGGTCTCATGCAACATATCCTTATCACTTTTAGCAATTATATATCATCTACATACAATACTAGAATGATAAATTTACTCTAACTTATCTTAAGGTGTGTACATTGATCCACTGCATTTTCTTTAAAGCCGAAATTACTAATCACATCATGAAACTTAAGATACCATTGTCTTGAGGCTTGTTTCGAACCACATAAGGACTTTTTTAATTTACATTTCATGGGCTCCTTGCCCTCAACCATGAAACTTTGTGGTTGTGCCATATAGACATCCTCTTGCAAGTCTCCATTAAGATATGTTATTTTCATGTCTATTTGATGTAGCTTCAAATCATAATGAGCTACTAAAGTCATGACTATTCTGAAAGAGTCCTTCTTTGGCATAGGGAAAAATGTGTTGTTATAATCCACTCCTTTCCTAGGAATGAAACCTTTTGCGACTAGTCTAGCTTTTGACATTAACTTTAAGGTCTAGCTAGGTTTTGTAGACCCATTTACAGCCTACAACTTTGGCCCCTTTAGGCAAGTCTGCGAGGTTCTAGACACCATTAGTTTTCATTGAGTTCAACTCATCTTTCATGACTTCAAGCCACCCAGTTGAATGATCGCTTGTAATGGCTTCATCATAAGATATAGGATCAGTTTCTATGCCAACATCATAGTCTGACTCATCTAGATAGATGATGTAATCATCAGAGATAATAATTTCCTTTCTTGTCCCAACTTTCTAAGAGATTTTTCATCAATGGGAGGAAGAATAGCCTCTATATTATAAGGTTGTCCGTTAGGTACCTCTTTCGGTGGACCGAAACCTTTTGGTGAAGGTAATGGTACACTAGACCCTTGAATAATATGAATCAAAACATGAACCGGAGTAGAAACTTGATCTCTGGTTTTCTCAAAGGCTACTATTCTAGGGGTACTATAATCAGCATTTTTTAAAAGCACCGCATTCCTAGTTTCAACAAATTTAGTGATATGTGAAGGGTAGTAAAATCTAAAACCCTTTGATCTTTTAGGGTAACCAACGAAATAACAACTTATGGTCATTTGATCAAGTTTCTTCATTTGTGGGTTAATCCCATACATGAAGATATCCCAAACTCGATTTTTTTTGTGTCAACAGCTCATAAGGCGTTTTAACCATGAATTTACTAGGAAGCCAATTAAGGATATGCACGGCTGTTTTAATAGCTTCAGCCCAAAGAGACTTTGGTAGAGTGCTATGGCATATCATACTACATACCATACTCCTTAAACTACGATTTCATCGCTCAACAGTACCATTTTGTTAGGGAGTACTCAACAATATATACCGAGCAACTATACCACATTTCTAAAAAAAATAAGCAAAAGCACCAGGATTATGACCTACGTCGGAGAACCTTCCATAATATTCTCCTCCACGGTGAGAACTTACAACTTTAACTTTACGTTGAGTTGATTTTCAACTTTGGCTTGTAGATCTTAAACATGTCAACTGCTTCAAATTTATCATAGATAAGATAGATATAACCATAACATGAGTAGTCATCAATGAAGGTGATAACATACTTATGACCACTAATAGCTAGAGTAGAAAAAGGTCCACAAGTGTCGGTGTGGATAATTTGTATAAGTCTCTCACTCTTTGTGGCACCATGTTTATTGCCATTTGGAAATTTTTCTTTAATACATTTAATACATGTGTCAAAATCAGAGAAATCTAGAGAATGTTGAATTCCATCCTTAATAAGGCATTTCATTTTGCCTTGTGATTTATGGCCTAGACGTTCATGCCATAATTTTGAGGAATTTTCATTCTCTGATTTTCATTTCTTACTAGTTTTAGCAACTTCATCATTCACATTCATTAAAACTAATGATTTGGCAAACATAAAATGTAAACACAATTTGTAAATGTTTCCCTCTAATAGACCATAACCAAAAGCCTCATCATAACGAGAAATGGAGCAAAAACGAATAACCATTAACGTCGAGTTTTGAAACAGAAATTAAGTTTTCAATAATAATGGGAACATAAATAGTATCATCTAAATCCAAATTGAAACCACTCTCCAACACCAAATGGAGAGTGCCAAACGCTTCAACTAGAACCTTTTCTCTTTTTTCCACAATAATGTATGATCTACTTTATTTAGTTTCTTCTTTGAAAGAATGTTTTAAATGAATTATTTATGTATAAAGTTGCACCAGTATCAATTCATTATGTATTTAAAGGAGCATCAACAATATAGGACTCATAACAAATATGACTAAATAAAGTATTACCTTTCTTTGCAACTAATACTGGAATTTTGAGCATTTTTTCCTCACATGTCCTTTAGTTATACAGAAATGACACTTAGCGCCACTTGATCCTTTTGAAGCTGAAGGACTTGTCTTGTTAATTAGAGGGTCATGAATACCCTTGTTTCCATAATTGCGACCGTTGTTGTGCATCTTTCATTTTCCTTTGTTTGAACCAACGGAAATTACATGAGCACTGTTAGGTTATTCAGATTTCAGCCTCTCTTCTTCTTAGATACACATAGAAATCAGCTGGTTCATCTTCCATTTCTCCTTTTGCATATTATAGTTGATCTTAAAAGGACCAAATTATGAAGGAAGAGATGTTATAATTAAGTGAACGAGGAAACCTTTAGAGATTTCCATATCCAAGGACTTAAGTTGAGTAGCCATATCATTCATCTGCATAATGTTCTCAAGAGCACCATTGATTCTATTATACTTGAGGGTAATCATTTTTCTAATAAGGGCAGTAGCATGTGCTTTGGATGTGCCCTTATATTGCTTCTCAATGTGAACAAGGTATTCCTCAGTATGATTCAGGTAAGGAATGGTTCCCCAACTAGTGGTCGTTATGGAGCCTTTCATAATCATTAGAGATATGTGATTGAATCACTCCCACTTTTTATGAGCAGATTTTTGCTCGGTTGAGCTTTCATCCGTGAATTCAGCGAGAGCGTCAACCTATAATACATAATCCAAATCCACGACTCCAAGAATTTGCTCTTTCCATTTCCTAAAATTTATACCACTCAATTGCTCAATAGAGGAAAGATAGCACGTAATAGTAGCACGATTGTATGCTACATCAGTAAAATAAATGATTTCATCATCTCAATAAACTGAAAAATAAGCAGTTCACTTACATATAAGGTAAAATACACAAAACCTTATCAAAAGAAATCCAAGAATTATCTATAGTCTTCCGTTGGGCAGACTATAAATACTTTAAATGGATTCTTTCATAATTTACCAGCAAATTTCATAAAGCAAGAATAAATCAAATTAGATCACCGTTGGGAAAAATTAATTCGAATCATAATTTGTAATTTTTTGCTTATCGGATTATCATTCTACTTAAAATTAAATATCTTAACTTTCTATTGGGGCTATTACAAATTTAATCAGGAGCAAAACATAAGTTGGTTTTATCAAAATTGAAATCTATTTAAAACATTAATCTTCTGTTGGGCCGATTCTTGCTCAAATAGTTTAGAACCGCAATAAAAGGTAAAAATTCTTCGAGATCATAGAGTTGTATTTGACAATTTTAACATAACCCAATTGACAGAAGGATAAAAGCAAGTGCGGAGAGAACAATCACATACGATGTCAACAGATTTACACCATCGACAATACTTGCTTTCCAAATACGTGTGTGCTAATAAAAGAAAAAGGAACAACAAAATTCAATGATTTCGGACAAAATACAAATCGACTCTAACATTTGATTTCATATGATATTTGAAAAATCGATTATCATCATATATGTATTCCATCATCAACATAAAACCATTAATCAATCATAGAAGGAGATGAAAGATCATAATAAACATTATAACTATGTTCATACGTTGAATAAACCACACTCTGATACCACATGTTAGTTTATTGGATCTTTCAATTATATGAACATAAATTGATAAATAATCATACCCGAATCAAAAGAAGCCATTGTAGATTCGATGAGAGAGAAGATGTCTTGGGTATGGATATTCACCACTCTCCTCTGTAACAATTATGATGGAGTGCGTATTTTTTCTCTAAATGATTTTTGTGGAAGAAAGTGGAAGTGTAAGAATGCAATAGCCGTCCTCCACAAAAGAGACTTTATATATAGGAAGTGGGGAAAAGTACACTAGAAGTGGCATAATTTGTGTACGGCATTCACTTGAGTGCCATAACTTTCAAAACGTTCACTTAAGTGCCATAACTTTCAAAAATCGTTCACTTGAGTGCCATGTTAATGTGGACGCCAGAAAAGTTGACGTGGCAGCCGGAAAGCTAACGTGGCATGCCGGAAAGCTAACGTGGCATGCCGGAAAGATGACATGGCACGCCGGAAAAGTTACTATAATACTCAAGTGAACGATTTTTTTTAAAGTTATAGCACTTAAGTAAACGTTTTGAAAGTTATGGCATTTAAGTGAACGCCGTACACAAATTATGGTACTTCCAGTGTACTTTTCCCGAGGGAGTGATAGAATTAACCCTAGATCTGCCAAATTTTAACCTTCCATCAAGGTTTAAGATAATGGTTCTAGAAGCCCAATGGAAGTCGTAAATATATTACCCATTATATATTTAATTAAATAATAGACCTAATAGGCCACATAATTGGGTAAGATCTCATCACATCCAACATTGCTGTTAACATTATATGTATGGGTCATATAACTAATTAACATATAAAGCCAACTTCTTATATTTTTTAGGAGCTTCTTAAGTAATTCATATTCTCATTAAGTTTAATCCCATGAAAATGGACTCTGCCTAATTCCGTATTAAATTAAATACATCTCAAAAATGAAAAAAAAATGAAATAGGATTTGGAAAAGCAGGATTTATTTGGAACAACGAAAAAAATTGACCGTAGAAGCAAAGGGAAAACATTTTATTCCTGTAGTGAAACCGAAAACGAAATACAAAGGCTTGCTTTATGCGATGTATCATTTATATATTATAATGTAATTTTATTTCCATAAGTAGTTATTTGAAATTATAATGACAATTGGCTTGTAAATCATCATCAATTCATCATGGGAGCGCTTTCACAAAGTGCAAAATATGTTGATAATATTTCTCATTTATCAATATATATATATATATATATATATATGAATGGGGCGGTTGCCAAAGTTGAAGGTTCGAATATGTTATGTTAAAAAATATAAAAATCATAAATGTCATTTTTGTCGATGTTAAGAGCAATCATATGCAACTCTCAGCCACGACTAACGTATGTTATATCAGATAACATATTGAATCACACGCATCAACGATTACGAAGTGATTGACATCGTGGCATTTGTGAGAGCGTTGTGGAAGTTGAGGATCTTCGACCGCTGACAAGCACTAAAGAATCAGAGACCTTCAATATGACCGTTGCCCGACGTAGTTCCGCACGGGGTCGCAGTAGCAAGTCGTGAACCCGTCCCCCTTGTCGCAGATCACACGGGCACACACGATTCGCCTCGTCGTCTTCCAAACGATCTGCTTGTTGTGGCCGCACACCCGGCCTTCCTCGCACGTGTTGGTCGAGTACGTGTAGTATTTCTCCGCCGCAGCCCATGCGCCAACTACGTCGCTCACCGTCCACGATGACCCGCTCCCCCCGTATATGTTCTCTCCCAGCTTGAAGCCGCCTTCCGGGAACGAATGCTCCACTTTGCAGTCTTGACTTCCTTTGGCCTGCTCACCGCGGTCCACCGAGCATACCTTTCCCACTAGCAAGTCACATTAGTTGCCGGGTTCAAGTGGGAACTATATCATAGTGGCTTGAACTACTTCTAAATGAGATTTCCCTTACTTGTTTCCTATTAGAAATTCTAGTCTTTATCTCTACAGATTAAGAAATGGACATGTATGTGTGCAGACTATGCGCTCCACTCAAATTTAGTTACCCACGTCGCCAAGTGACAATTTTCGATTTGGACTGCCATCCTAGTTTTGGGAAATGCTTCCATGACATTCCAACCATTATGTCAGTTATTTCTAACCGTAGATTTACACATCATCACCGCATGTTTTGCATAAGTCACTTATTAATTGAAAAATCGTTGGGTCAGAAATAATGACAGTGTCAGGCTAGCGGCTTTCCATGCTCTATGTAGTTCATAAACTTAATAGTACAGTTCAAAAAATAAAATTATGTACGTATGAATGTAAAAGATCCCGGTGAGGGATACCGAGTTCAGTTCAAAAAATTGAATTATCAAGGGACGTAACAAACTTTAAATGCCTGTTTGATGTAGGTTGCCAGTATCTAACTCGGGGTGAGATTAGGAAATCTACATGGAATTCATAAAGCATAGCATATATTTGGTTAAAAATTACACCGAGAATCAAGTGACTAAGGATTGAATAGAGCAAGAGAAGTATCAGCCAAGCTTTCAAAAGGGGTAAAGTATTCAAGTGATGGCCATTTCAAGCCCGATCTTCACTTATCAATAATGTGACGTTCAGAATGCTTCTCTCATCTGATGCGAGATGTGAACAAAAATCAAAGTTAGAGAGGACAGGTGGCTGCCCACAGGACATATCGGTGGACCAACAAATCAAGGCGAACCTCAATTTGTAGCTGAGTTAATCAATCAAGAGTCCAAGCAATGGGATAAACAGAAGTTATCAGTGATATCTGAAGAGAATTTAGTACAAGAAATCGAAAGAATTAATCAAAAAGCTTCGAAACCTATTGCAATTTTATCAATTCAATCATAAACCTTTTAATTGACTTAATTCAAGGAGATTTGGTGACTACAAACCCAACTTCCTCATCACATCAGCCCCCCAAGCCACTGTGGAGCGCGATTTGGTGACTACAAACCTAATCCAAAATCTTATATTTTATGTGGATTTTGTGGAATAACGCTTTCCCTAGAAAGGAAAATCTCTACAAGAGGAATATGTTACCCAATCCTCTTTACAATAACGATATTTTATGTCGAAATTGCACTGGCGTAAATTCCACATAAAATGTCAAATGGTAAAACCATCTCTACCCGATTTCAAAATTGCACCGACGTCAAAAGGCGATATAAACTGATTTAAAATATCGACAAGGACTCATGAATGTACGGTATCAACTTTCTATTGCAGTTTTGCTGATTTTTTTTTAGAAAAGGTGTAAAATCATAGCAATGGTAACAAAAGTAAAATTTTCTGTGAATAATAATGAACACGTTCCTTGAAGGCTGACCTGGGTTATTGAGGAGTGTTATGAGTTGAAGATTATAGTAATCCTCTTGGATGCAGCATATTCAATATGATAAATGATGAAGTAATGGGGGAAATTAACTATAACAATTACCGCGCATTTCAAACCACACATTTCTGCAAGGAAACTTGAAAACTTCTTTGTTCAGTTTCCACTCACAATTCTATACCTTCCTTTGCTTTTTTTTTTTTTTTTTTTTTTATGTTATGAATGTTTTCTACATCATGTTCCTGTCAACTCCATTGCTCCTTTGCATCTCCATCTCCCTCATCGTAGACCTGCACATGGTGTATTTATCGTAAAATAGTCCCATCACCACAGGCGTCCGCTCCTGTGTCTCCGGCATAATCATATAAAAAACTCCCACTCGACACTCGTGATCACCGTGAACAAGAAAGAAGGTCCCATTGATGGTGATGCCATTGTACAGCGATAAGAACATCATCAATAATATGCCACTGACAACTTGGTACTCTGCAATGCCAATTACGCAACCTTGCACGTGCAGCCTTTGCGGGAAGATCGCCGATCTATACAACCACGTAATCGGCCCCTTCTTGATGGAGACGAAGGCTACATTGGACAACACCAAGGCGATGCACATGGTCACCGCCCACATAAGTTTCATGTGGCTATGCTGATGATGGTGAGGCACATTTCCAAGGAGGCGAGTAAGAAAGTCATCCCCGTCAACTCTATTTAGCAGCAATGGCGCCCCCGTGTCGAGGAAGTTGATAACGAGGATGAGCATTATTTTTCTTGAAAACTACTGTAATGGTCGCGACGAGCTCTTTGTTGGACATGGTGATATCGGCCTTCTTGAAAATGCAAGGGTCGTAGGAAGTGATGGCATTGATGCCAAAGCCCTATTGGAAGAAGTGGATTCTAACAATGTAGATGAGTATGTGCTGGATGAACGGGGTCAGGTGAAGGATGAGATCCCGCCATAGCCGTCTCTGATGCTCCACTTGGTGACATTGACAACTTCGTCATTGCACTCGTCAAGAATTTTGATAGTGGATCATCTCTGCAAACTCCTTAATTCATCTTTAAAGAGTTTACGAAAATGTCCCATTATTAAAATCCCTATTGAGTGCAATGAGGCCGTTGTTGTTGTCACCAAACAAAGCACCAAGGAGTGTTGGTGGTGAAATCTCTTCCTCCACTGATCCCGTCCGTCCGCCACATGATCATCTGTGCCGATGGGATCTAATTCTTCTAAAAACCATCTGGCACTAACATCTTCGTCCTTTACAGCCCTCGCATTTGCGAGAAAACCAGCATCACCTCCTCTGGCAAAAATCTTCTCACAACCATTGTCGTCGGCTTAGTAAATCTTCTTCCTCGATCGAGCCGGCATGCGACTGTTGCTGCAAAGGAGCATCCACGGGACTATCTTCTTGATCGTCTCTCTCAAAATGTGCCTCACCGTCATCGACCATAGTCACACGAAACTCATGTGAGCGGTACCCATGTGCATCGCCTCGGTGTTCTCCTACGTGGCATTCTTGATGGGCCTGATCATGTGGGTGTCCTGCTAGAAGATCTTCCCGCTAAGACTGAGCGCATAGGGATATGCAACTAGTGTCGCCCTGACTTGAGTGATGAGTGGAGTGTTATAATTGATATTATTGACTTTCTTATCGCTGCATAAGGAGATCACCATTGACGAGCCCTTCTTCTTGCTCATGGCGATTGCGAGCATCGTGTGAGTGTTTTTCCACACTATGATGCCAAAAACACAAGGGCTGAGGCCAATATAAAACATGGTATTGGCTGTGAATCAAGTCTAGTTTGACTTTTGCTTTGCAAGATCTAATTAGATAACGCTCAATTGATCTGGTCGAACTCTACCCGATGCCTTCCATTTCGCACGCAATGGAGATATTTTCGTTGTCCTTGAAAGAAGTATTCTCTCTCATCTAACTAACCAGCGATTCCCTTATAAGCGCACCAGAAAATTTTCCCTCTCGAACCATATTCCAGAACCTTCTTTATCTTCGTTCCTCCTTCTTGGCACCTGAACGTCATAAAACAAAGCATACACAAAGAGAGCGAGCTAGCGATCAATCAATCAATCGCGAGGAGGAACTGTAACGGCCTTGGCCCCCACGCGCTTCCGCTGCGCCACTCTGCAAGATATTGTCCGCTTTGGACACACAGTCCTCACGGTTTTGTTCCTCCGAGTGTTGCCCATACAACGCCCGGAAAACGCGTCTTGCAAGTCTAAGGGCACCCAAGCCTTATAAAAGCTTTCCAAGACCTCCTCCTAGACAATGTGGGACTAGAGGAGTTGTGACAGGAACCAATCATCGTCCCCCAAGCAGAAAGCATAGCCGACACTAATTCCTCCGTTGTGACAATTCTGGAGTCTGATTCAAGAGGGAAATTTTTTTGGTGCGCTTATATTGAAATCATCGGTTGGTTAGATGAGAGAGAATACTTCGGCTTAAGTACACTCCAAGTGCCACAAGTTGTGTACGACGCCCACTTTAGTGCCAAAACTTTCAAATCGATCACTTTAGTGCTAAGTTTTTGTAACTTCAATCACTTGGGTGCCAAAACTTTCAAAACGATCACTTTGGTGCTAAGTTTTTGTAACTTCGATCACTTAAGTGCCAATGTTTTTAAAAAACGATCATTTTAGTGTCAAATTCACCGAGCCACGTCATCTCAAATATTAATAAAAAATAGCACGTATCGAATTTTCAGCAAGCCACGTTAGCTCCGGCACTAAAGTGATCGTTTTTAAAAGAAGTTGGCACTTAAGTGATCGAAGTTACAAAAACTTAGCACTAAAGTGATCGATTTGGAAGTTTTGGCACTAAAGTGAGCGCCGTACACAACTTATGGCACTTGTGATGTACTTAAGCCGAATACTTCCTTCAAGAATGACGAAAATATCTTCCTTTTATGCGAATTAGAGGGCGTCGGATCAATTGAGCATTATCTAATTGCACCTTGCAAAGCCAAAGTCAAACTAGACTACTATAGTTGACCGACTTTCGATCCTTCATCTGTCAAAATTTGAATTTTGTGGGTTTGAAGTATAGATATAGCGATGTCTCAGCTAGAAAAAAAAAATTTCTCGTATGCATAACCAGCTTACGAGGAGATGCCTTCCGTACCATATTACACTTTTTTACCATTCTTAAAACCAAGAGAATTAAAAATGATATAGAGAGCTTTGCCGTGGCCGGAACCGGAGATGTTCGTCCGAAACTAGGACGAGGACATGACACGACTTAAGATGGCCGAAAACTTGATAAACACCTATCATCTCACTTTCACTTGTACATTTAAATGACGAGTAATTCCCATCTTATTTGTCGACTGGTAAATGAAAGCACCAGAAGTAATGAACCGGACACCCCTGACTTCCACATGGTAGCTAGCAGTTGAGCATTTCTGCCGCTTAATTGTATTACAGCAATAGAATAACAGTATTGATCATGCAAAGGTCAACTTCATATGCATCGAATGTTAAGGAAACAAGAAAGAAATGCGTACCGGTGCTGCGGATTCTTGAAAGAGGATATACCTGAACAACTGCGCGAGCAAAGGAGTAACCTTGACGTGTTCGATGGCTCAAAGAGGAGCCACGGTTGGACTTTCACGAGCTGCCGGTGACTGCTTGGGGTGGTTCAGGGCGCCGGAAAACCTGTGAAGGAAAAGTTCAAGTGTGGCAAGAGTAGAGGACTGCAGCGAGGACTGGCGAGGCATGCGGGGAGCTCAGAACAAATGCAAGGGCTCGCCACGACGGATCAGGACACGGTAGGTGGGAAGCGTCAGGTTGCTGGATCTTCAGGACAGCGAGCAGCAGCATCAACTGAGCAAGGCCGGCGCTACCAACGAGGCTTGACAAAGAGCGGTGGTAGTCGCTAGTGGTCGTCTAGCTCGGGGCACAAGCGGCAGGCGGGACATTCAGGGGCTAAATAGCACTCTCATCTCAAAATTTTAAAGGAAATGGGAGACGCTTAACAGTAACACCAAATCATTGTTATGCTAAGATATCCGCCGTCTTTCCAGGAGCGTTCGCGTGTTATCTCATCCCCCTCTCTAAGTGGAGCGAATCACGAGCGTAAAGAGCGCGAGTTTGTTTCAAAACATACCCGAAAGGAAGAAAGAGAAATCCAGAGAGAGGCCGGGCTTGGGACTCTTCATGGGTGACTCCTCTTATGGAAGCTTTTTATTCGAATGAGGTCTCTTTTGTTAGGCTGAGGCCAATGTTAAATATGGCATGGCCCGTGTGATTTGAATTTGATTGTTTTCCCGTTCGAAGTCCAGTTTCAGCGTTTCGAGGGCCGGTTGTTGGCGAGGAGCCTTACCAGTATGAATCAATGTAATTTCGGTCGTTCAGGTATTCATCAACAGTGACATTCTCTCCGACTACATCTCCGACTATGTCTTCTCCAGCCTCCGCCTCAACCTCTGGTAGCATGTCATGCTCGGCGTGGGAGCAACCCCCTCTGTCGTGCTCGCCTTCGCAGTCCTCCCCATGCCGGAATCCCCCCTTCTTCATGGCTCATTTTATGAACCTAATGTCTTTCTTAACATTTTATACATTTTCAGATGTTCTTAACATATTGAACCTCCACCTTGATTAATAAAGTCAATTCCACATTGGTTTTGCAAGGCTTGTTTTATGGGGGTGTAACATGTACGTTTGACTTTTATTACGATAGTAATTACCTGAGATTATAATGACAATTGGCTTGAATGCCAACATCTCGAGAGCGCTTGCTTCAAGAAAAAATTATGTCGGTAATTTTTCTCATAGACAGTGATTCGATATTCTTTACCCGACATATACGAATGGGGTGGTTGCCAAGTTGAAGGTCCGAATATGCTATGTTAAAGTAAAACATACGTAAATCATAAATGTCATTTTTGTCTAAGCTAAGAGCAATCATATGTAAGTCTCAGCCAAATCCATATAGCTTTATCACATATTGGTATAGTACAATTACTATCTATCCCACGACTAACCTGTGGTACATGAGATAATCAGTAACATATTTAATTACATGCATCAACAACTAAGAAGTTATTGACATTGTGACATTAATTGAGAGCATCGTGCGGGGTAGAGGATCTTCGACCGCTGCTAAGCACTGCAGAACCTGAGACGTTCAATATGGTCGTTCCCCGACGTAGTTCCCCACCGGGTCATAGTTGCAAGTCATGAATACGTCCCCATCGTCACAGATCACGCGGGCGCACCCCATCCGCCTCGTCGTCTTCCAGACGATCTGCGTGTAGTGGCCGCACACCTGGCCTTCCTCGCACGTGTTGGTCGCGTACGTGTAGTACTTCTCCTCCTCGGCCCACACGCCCACCGCGTCGCTCGGCGTCCACGATGACCCGCTCCCCCAGAATATGTTCTCTCCTAGCTTGAACCCGTCTTCCGGGAACGAATGCTCCGCTTTGCAGTCCGACTTCCTCTGGCCGGCCCACCACCTCGCGTACCTTTCTTACTACCAAGTCATATTAGTAGCTTGAACCATTTATAAATGAGATTTCCCTTACTTGTTTCCTATTAGAAATTCTAGTATCTTCTCTAAAGTTTCTACATTAAATTTATAAAGTACCATATCTATTCAGTTAAGAATGGCGCCGAGAATCAAGTGACTAAGGAATGAACGGACCAAGAGAAACGTCAGTCAAGCTTTCAACAGGGGTAAAGTATTCAAGTGATGGCCATTTGAAGCCCGATCTTAATTTACTCATCAATGAAGGTTTCGTTCACATTCTTTCTCTCGTCTTGATGAGAGATGCGAGACGCCACAGTCTTTATAGGAATAGAACGACGTCGTCATTAACGTACCTCTCGAGCTCGAAGTCCCACATCAGCGGGAGCTCCCACTTGGAGGCTCGGACGAGGTTGTGAGCGAACAAGAACTGGAGGGACTCGCCGATACAGTTCCAGCAGAGCTGCTTGGAGACCCTGTACACCGTCTCGTTGTCCGGCTTTGAAGAGAGCAGTTTGGCTTGGAGCTGCGGAGAGAGATAGGGAGCGGCCGAGGCAGCAGAGATTCTGCTGCTGCTGCTGCTGTTCGCGAGGAGTACAAGGAATAGAAAGAGTGAGCGGGGGCTGCCCATGGTTCGTTCTTTGGGGGTGGGAGCGACCGTGGGTGTTGCAGAGCTCCACGCTTCTGGCTTTATATGGATTCTAACAAGGGGTCTTGGGGACATGACCTTAATATCAATTATTGCTCTATAATTTCCAAAACCCCTTGTTACAAATATTCCACAACAATGATACTTATCATTGGAACATAATGGTTTTGGATCTTTTACTATGAAATATTTCACTGACCCCACCAATCAAATAAGACGAGCGAGCCAGCCCAAACCTTCCAACCTTAATGGATGGTCGAACATGGGATTGTTCGCATTTGAAGTTGAGGAAATCGAACATGTACCCTATACTATGGCACCTCATACGCACGAACGATTGTTCCTTGAAGCGTATGGTAACCCTCATGGCTAAGTCGTATCTAATGTATTTCCTTGAATCCCCATCACCAATTTTCACGGTACCATGACAACATAAAACATGTTATTGTTAAGGCCTTATGGGATAATATACCGCGACATAGACACGATATGAATACACAAATGTGTGTTACATCTCCTTTGTGATCAAGATTCGAAATGCAATGATTTTTAGAATGGTAGACATCGACCTGAAGATGGTACGTGGACATAAAATCTTTTACAAAGCAAAGAATCTGGTTCACCTGACTGAATGGAGCGTGGAACATGCAGCAGTGGAATAAAGACAAGTTGGATGAATCTGGGCCAAGTAAATTGGCAAGTTTCAAGCACGCGCGTCAGGCGTTTCTCTGGCCTGAGATTTGGGACCATAAACGAAATGATTGGAGGGCTTCTCGTGAAACCAAAGCAGGGTGGTTTTCTGTTGCCGAACTGAACACCCGTGAACTCTTGTCCTGTTCGCATTATAGGACAAAGATTGTCCATGGTAGGCCATTCTAGAACTCCACGGATGTTCACATGTCCCTAGAATGTCATGTCTGGATTTATTATGTTGATAAGAAGATTCGATGCACCAAAACATGAGCAAATTCTCCTGAGGCAAACCCAATCAAAGAGTATGAATTTATGTATTCATAAGTTCACATGTGCTCGCCCTGTTGGTGGCCAGAATACGAACAATTGTGGATGCCACAAAAATTAGCCAACTAGGTGGCAATGATGCCACCTTTATTACAGTCAACTCCATACAAAAAAGGTGGAACTCCCCGGAGGTGCCCGAATAGCTACATGGTGACTTTGAGTGAGATAAGAACATGCAGAAAAGAAAATTGTAATTTTTGTATGTTTCGAAATCAAGAGTACAAAAAAGTATTTATAAACTTTACAAGATTATTTTTACGATTACAATATAATATAATTTCAATCACAATCAATTAGAATCAATCAAGAAAGTTAATATACAATCCTAAAAGATATACAAAATTAAATTATCAACCAATTATCTCTAACAAACCGTTCAAATTCAAAGTGTCATAGAAGTCAATTGGAGTTCGAAAAAAAGAATGCCCAAGTAGATGTACCTTAGTGAAGACCTCAGTATCTTATCAGCCGATGAGTGGAGACAAGACGGACAATGCAACGAAGCATGTGATCTCATATGGACTAATGGGCTGTTTTAATATGATTGGTGAGCTTATCAAAGACATTATTTATGCTTTAATGGAATAGCACTCCTATTGTCGCATTAATCTGTTCCACCAGTTTAATGGACTTCCATATCTTCTAATAACCTTCGCAACTACATAATTTCGATGTCATATCAGGCTTGGATTTGATAATTAATTGGGTTCTTGTGGCGATTTTGAACAAAAAGTAAATAAATGAACGGAAATGAAATTGGACGATAATGAGAAATGCGATAGTAATAAAATAAACATGATAAATTGTAGAGTAAAATTGATAAGTGTTGTTGACTGTTCGGGTCCTTTACAAGGAGTTGGTCTCCGATTATATAGCCAAGTACAAGTTGTAACCTTTGGTGAAGGCTATTTTGGTACACTCTATCCCTAGATTTCCGGATTGGCTTTGGTAATTGCTCTTCTTATCCTTTGGACAATTTGAATTGTAGACTTATCTACTCCACTTATCTGTCAATGTGCCATACGGATCTTATGGTGTCACTGATGGTTCATGTAGCCTAGCGTCAACTACATCATGCTGTTGGCAACCAATTCATGTTACAATCTAGGCCTTTCAGTAACACGCCATTCTTATGGGCTCTCTGACTATTTGAAACGTAGGCCGATTTTTGGTATCAACAGTTGCCTTTTAAGTCATCAATGCCTAATTGCGTTGTTTCTCTCTTATTATTTTTTTTTTTTAAGGAAATGAATGAAATGCTATTTTGACGAAAAAAATCGTCTATTCCTGATTCATTGGTGATGTTATCTCCTCTCGCATGATGCGTGGTTAATTCACTTCCTACATTCATGAACACAATGTGAGGCCTTGCTATAAGCTTACACCAGCCCCAATGCATGGGATTCGCGCATGTGCAATTGCTTTTAAATCTTTTGGGGTCGCTCTAACATCTTGATCCTAACTTAGTTGCTAGGGAGAGCTTCCCTCAATTATTGTAGCAACTCGCAGAAGACAGAGACATCTATACATACATATATGTTTATATAACATCTTGGTCCTAACTTAGTTGCTCGGGAGAGCTTCCCTCAATTATTGTAGCAACTCGCAGAAGACAGATACACACATATATATATGTGTGTGTGTTATATATATCTATATATATGTGTGTATATATATAACATCTTAGTCCTAACTTAGTTGCTCGGGAGAGCTTCCCTCAATTATTGTAGCAACTCGCAGAAGACAGATACACACACACACATATATATATATAAAAGCGAGCTTATGCGCTATCGCTCTGAGGGTTCGGGAGAGAATGATGAGTTTTAATCTTCAAATCAATGCTTGATAAAGCCGCATGTGAAAAGTTTCTTTTGTACTAGCAGAATGTGCTGTGATTGTTTTAATTAAGAATATATAAAAAGAACCTTACCAATATTTGGTAAAGGTTATTTAGCAATTCCAATTACCTTAGATTCCGCTCGTTTCGTGTAAAACAATTTCAAAGAAAATCTTTTTTCTTTATTTTTTGGCATTCGGTTTACGAAAAATAAATGAGTCAAGGAATACATTTTCCGTCAATAGAAAAAGCACCTTCAAAAGCGGGGAAATTAATTTCATCTTTTTGAAAAGAGGAAATAATTTTCTTCATCTTTCTTTTACTCATACCAAGCATGTTCTTCTTTGTGCACACTTTTTAGTTGTCTTTATTTTGATTTTTTATTTGCTTTTCCTTTTTTTATAAAATTTGAATTTGAATTATTTTTATTGTGATTTTTTTCATTTCTTTTTAATCTTTCTTTTAAAATTTTTTTCTTTTCTTTTTCCTTCTTCTCTAGCTGATTGCCGGCCACCAGCTTGGGGCAAGCTCGAACCATCACACCCAAAAATCTCTCATATTAGAAAATTTAGAAATAAAGTGATGTATCTAGATATTTCTTGGCTTAACCCACATGTCACTAATAAGGTTCTTGAGGAAACCACATCTAGCTTGTCGGTTAAGCTAACCCATAGCTTACAAGGAAGTTACCCGATAGCTTCTCAAGAAGCAACCATATAGCTTCTCAAGGAAGTGATTCCTTGACTAGTTAAGGAAGCTACCTCTTGTGATAGCAACCAGACCTTAGCTATAAAAGAAATCGTGGAGCGATCGAAGACTAATCACAAGTTGATTATAGATTGGACAAATCGACGAATCGATTGAAGGGATCGGTGGAGGATCAAGCAACGATCGAGCGAGTGCAATGACGGGTTCGAAGGCAAGGCACGCTCGGCCAACGACCCGCTCAAACGGCGCTCGCCCTGCCCTTGCTTGGCCAGTGTGTAGCCAGGCTAAGATGCACCCGCTAGCTTGCATGGTGTAGGGCAGCCAAGCCCGAATCACGCTACTCGGCTAGTGCCGGCCTATGGCAACAAGTCTAGCTGCCGCAATCGTTCCATTCGGTCACGATCCATCCTTGTTGCCCCGGATCGATCACCTATCGATTCGACGTTGGATGATTCTAGAAACTAACTTGCTTAGATATTTTGATTAAAACCATCATTTAGCAAAGAATGATTAAACCCAAAGATATTTAGCATGAACAAGTAGTCTTCTGATAAGTGGATCAATTAGGCTGAGACACGAACCTTGTCTAAAGGCCACAGGGACACCTCACCTAAGCTAAAGTGATATTTAGACTAATCAAATAAGGATACATAGCTACCCTAAGCTTAGGTTGGCACCTAGCAACGATAGGTTGAATAAGTGGACCAATTAGATTAAGGCACCTAGAAAATCATATCTTAAAGATCTAGAATAATCTTAATCAAGACAAGTGACCTAATAATGCATAGATACATGGCTACTCTAGTTATGGGTGACACATATCAATTATAAGCTATGCTAGTAGACCAATGAAATTGAGACATTTGAAAGGTAATGATTAAGGGTCATCATTAGGGGATCACTATAACTAGAGGGATGGTTCCCCATTTTAACACACCACCCTTCCCCTCTCCTTTTCCCTCTCATTACCAACTCTCTCTCTCTCCCCTACCCTCATGCCGTCGCCGCCACCGCCATCGCCTCTTGCCCATCGATGCTAGTGTCTCTCTCTCTTCCACACTAGGTTTCCAAGAGTTATATCCCAACGTCGGATAAATGGGATTACTAGATCTAAGATAGTAACGTCTGTTTAATATCTCAAGGGAGTGTTACATGGGTGTGATCCATTGAATGAGCGAATACGTGTGTGAATATGTGTGTTTTGCATTGAGGACCACATTGGTTGAAAATCGATGGAGGAGCCAAGGACATCAACTAAGGGTTGATTGAAGCCAAAACCAAGCCGACCAAGGCCAAACGGACCTGATTCAACCCAACTAGAGACCGACCAAACTCGGTTCGGTCTAGTAAAGCCCGATTCTATCCTTGTCCGGTTCGGTTATAGCCGGCATGTGACATCCCTTGTCCCACATCGCTTAGGAGGGGAGTCCTGGGTTAGTTATATGGCAATGTGTCCCTATTGACTTGCAAGACGTGTTTTTCGAGGGTTGTATGGGCGGCCCTCGGAGGAACAAAATCGTGAGGACTATGTGTCCAAAGCGGACAATATCTTACAAGTGGTGGGCCTAGGTCACTACGGTTGGTATCAGAGCTTACTTCCAACAACATGTGGGCCACAGTGAGCGGTGCACGGAGGGAATGTTGTGCCACGAAGGGGGAGAGTATGTGACATCCCTTATTCCACATCGCTTAGGAGGGGAGTCCTAGGTTAGTTTATATGGCAACCGGTTCCTATTGACTTGCAAAACACATTTTCCGAGGGTTGTATGGGCGGCCCTTGGAGGAATATAACCATGAGGACTATGTATCCAAAGCGGACAATATCTTGTAAGTGGTGGGCCCAGGTCATTACGGTTGGTATCAGAGCCGACTTTCGACAACATGTGGGCCATAGTGAGCAGTGCACAGCGAGGACATTATGCCACGAAGAGGGAGAGTATGTGACATCCCTTGTCCTACATTGCTTAGGAGAGGAGTCATGGGCTTTATATGGCAATGGGTCCTTATTGACTTGTAAGACGCATTTTTCAAGGGCTGTATGGGTGGCCCTAGGAGGAATAAAATCGGGTGGATTGTGTGTCCAAAGCGGACAATATCTTGCAAGTGGTGGGCCCAGGCCATTACGGTTGGTAACAAAGGCGACTTCTGACAACATGTGGGCCATAGTGAGTAGTGCACAGCGGGGACGATGTACCATTAAGGGGGAGAGTATGTGACATCCCTTGTCCCACGTCGCTTAGGAGGGGAGTCCTGGGTTAGTTTATATGGCAATGGGTTCCTATTGACTTGTAAGACGCGTTTTTCGAGGGTCGTATGGGCGGTCCTCGGAGGAACAAAATCATGAGGAATGTATGTCCAAAGCGGACAATATATTACAAGTGGTGGGCCTAGGCCGTTACACGGTCGGCGTTGGATATCCTAGTCCAGGTCCTGTCGGGGCCGGCTTCGCGCGAATAGAGTTGGGCTGGGCAATCTCTTACTTGTCTCACTCCTATTGAATCAATCTTGCATTGTACATGTTAACAAGAGATCATAAATTGGCACATACACTTGTAGAAGTGTGGTTGTGTGCAAAGACGAGAAATGATTACGAGACGTTGTTCACCTAAGAGAGTGGTGTGATTACAAGCCAGAGTAGGCTTGATTACGAGAATTATTGCGAGCGGTCATTCCCTTGAGGGCCTAAGGGAGTGGCGTGATTACAAGCCAAAATTAGCTTGATTACGAGAGCCGGAATCGGCTTCATTACAAGAATGATTATGAGCCGTCGTTCCTTTGAGGTGAGAACATGAATGAAACGTTGCTCACTTGAGTGGCATCGAGCCTACGAGAAAGTTTTCCCGAGAACGAACGACGAGATTACGAGATTATGAGATTGCGAGAAATGAGCCGACGAGCTCACGGCCCTACGAGTAAATGAGTTTATGCATAACTACATTAAGGAATCATTGCACACTTGCATACTTGATATGGTAGAATACATGACATCTTTTATAGTAGATCACAGAACAGTTATGTTTTTGGCTTATTACTACACCACAACATTGAGTACTAGGCCGACATTCCAGTCTTAGGGCTAGTAATTTCATTTACTAGATTGCTTGATCATTCCTTTATTTTTAGGAAACTGAGATGAATATGTCACACGCCCTAATCTTCGGCATACCGACTCACATCGAGTTCTCCCATTGCAATGTGGTTGATGTAGAGACCAAAACTACACATACTAGAGCCAAGGCTATTGTACGGATAGATACCAGGATAGAAGGACCGATCCTCCTTGTCCTTGTTACTTGGCACCAAAATATCAATGGTGAGTTGACTGGTCCTCTGTGCAACTTTGATTTGCCGCCAAGTTTCCAAGCCAGGATGACGCTTTAGGTTAAAAATTGGACTGTAATGGAGGAGGAGTCCTTTGAAGATTAGCTGTAGTAGAGGGGGTGGTTATTGAAGACGTCACCGCCTATCTCTAGATCTTTCTTGATTAGTCTTGACTGTTCATTGTCAATAGACTTTTCGGTTTCCGATGAACATATATCCAACGTACGTGTTAAGTGTCATTATTGTATCATTCCTTTCAAGAGTCTTTTTAAATTCTCAATAATGACTGTTCGTGTTTCTAGGTGTCTATCTTCTTGGAATTTTAGATGTATTAATGAGCCAGTCGAAAGGTCGCGCAATCGAAGAGTCATGTAAGATGCCTTTATATGGGCAAGTCTTATAATCGTTTCTATGAGGTAAACAAGGTGAATTTAACAAATAAAGTAGTTCATTCATCTCCTTCCTTGAGTGTTTCTCTTGTGTGAGAATTATCAAGTGAGTTTTCATCTTTAATAGCTATCGATCAAACTTTTGGATCAAGACTTGATAGCAAGCTCTGCGCTTCTTATTTCTCTACATTTGGTATCAGAGCACGGTTGTTAGGGACTATGAATCCAGTCATCGAAGCGTGGTTCGTGAAGACAGTGGTCGGGGACCATTGTACGTGAGCAAGCGGTTGAGGACCGGAGTACGTCGAAATTCTATTGGTGGATGGTTGGGACTGTCGGCGATTGGTTTGGGACTAACCTTACTTGGTCTATTAGCAAGTATTATTTTCTGGTCAGATGGTAGAAATATCAAATTCGATGAATGGCATTGAGAAGCTCAACAATTCCAATTATAATAATTGGAGTACCCGCATGCAGTTTTATTTGCAAGGTCAAGATTTGTGGGATATTGTTGGCGGTAACAACATCACGGCACCCACAAACGATGGTGAGCCGAGGAGATGGAACATCAAAGTAGGTAAGGCTCTCTAAGCTCTTGCTGTGACTATTGAAGATGACTTAATGCAGCACATAAAGAGTGCACAGACTCCCAAAGAGGCATGGGATAACTTGGCAGCATTGTTCGTGAGGTCGAATGATGCCAAGTTGCAAAGGTTGGAGAATGAGCTTTTGTCGGTGTCATAACAAAATGTGACGATGAGTCAGTATTTCTCTAAAATTAAGTCCATTTGTGACGAAATTTCAAAGCTAGATCCTAATAATGCCATCTCAGAAACAAGAATGAGAAGAATTATCATTCATAGGTTAAAGCCGGAATATAATGGTATTGTTACGGCTACTCGTGAATGGGCAATTCAGCCAATTCTAATCGAGTTGGAGAATATTTTGGCCAACCAAGAGACTTTAGATAATCAAATGTCTACGGTCTTGATTAAGAGGGACGAAAGTGCTCTCTTCAGTAATAAAAGAGGGTTCAAGGTTCAAAGGAGAATCGATGCTGACAATAGAGATGGCAAGCCAAGAAAAAGTTATGGAGAATGGCAAAAGCAACCAGCTCGTGGAGAATGGAAAAAGCAACCAGAAGGAAAGAGTCTTCGACCGGGAGGAGCTTGGCGGAGTCGCGACAAAGATGGCAATGACGATAAAAGCAACAAAAGACGTAATGGACGATGTTACATTTGCGACAAGGAACATCATTTTGCCAAAGATTGTTGATCAAAAAGAGTTGAAGGAAATGTTGCAGCATCAAAGAAGAATGATAGCGATGAGGAATAGGATTTCCAAGCATATGTTGCAATTGAGGTACAAGATGAGCTCGTCGCCTCTTCCACCGCCGAGTTAAACAATGCGACGACTTTAATCACTATAAGTGATAAGTCGATTAATTATGATATTGACCGGATTATTGATTCGGGGTGTTCGAATCATATGACTGGAGATCAAGGCAAGCCGTCAAACATGCTTGATTACGCCGGTGGACGTGTAGTTATTACCGCAGACAACTTGAGGTTGCCGATTACTCATATCGGTAAAATGGTGATGACTCCCCGATTCAATTCATAACAAATTGAATTGAAAAATGTATATCACGTGCTAGGAATGAAGAAAAATTTATTGTCTATATCACAACTCACAGACTTGGGTAATTATGTAGTGTTCGGTCTAAGAGATGTTAAGGTGTATCGTAGTGTAAAACCCACTAGTAGATCGATCATGGAGGGGCGTCGACTAGAGTCCGTTTACGTGATGTCTGCACAAACGGCATATGTAAACAAAGCTCAGAAAAATGATACACCCGCCTTGTGGCATGTGCGGCTTGGGCATGTAAGTTATCACGGGTTGAAAGTGATGATGCAGAAAAATATGCTGAAGGGTCTCCCCGAGTTGGAAGTTCAAGAAGATGTGGTTTGTACCGGATGTCGGTAGGGAAAAGCACATCAGCTTCCATATGAGGAATCGACATTCAAAGGCGATATGTCTCTCGAACTCATTCACTCTGATGTATTTGGTCCAGTGAAGCATTCATCCTTCGGAGGATCAAAATACATGATTACGTTCATCGACGACTTCTCCATGTATGTTTGGATTTATTTTATGAAGGAAAAATCGAAGGCATTTGACAAATTTAAGGAGTTTAAAGAAAAAGTAGAAAGTGAAGTAGGCAAGAAAATTTTTTGTCTTCGTACCGATAATGGGAGAGAATATACTTTTTATGAATTCACAAAGTATTTGCAAGAGTGCAAGATACGTCGCCAGTTCACTTGTCCGTATACGCCTCAACAAAATGGAGTCGCCGAAAGAAAGAATCGGCATCTAGCGGAGACCTGCAGGAGCATGCTTCATGCAAAGAATGTCCCTCCTAAATTTTGGGGTAAGTGTATGAAGACAACAGCGTATGTGATTAACAGATCACCTCAAGCAAGGCTCAGCTTCATTTCACCATATGAAAAGCTATGGAATCACAAGCCCGTGGTAAGTCATTTTAGAGTTTTTAGATGTGTATGCTATGCATTTGTACCAGATCATCTTCGCAACAAATTCGACAAGAAGGCGATTCGCTGTATATTTGTGGGCTATAATGATCAAAGGAAGGGGTGGAAGTGTTGTGATCCTACAACAGAGAGGTGTTATACTTCCGTAAATGTGGTATTTGACGAACTATCATCATGGTGGTCACCTCAAGCTATCGAATTACCAAATTCACAGCATATCGAAGAAGAAGAGGTTCAAGAACAATTGAAAGAATACGATCAGAATCAGCCGATTGAAGAGGAAGTTGGAGCACAATCACCGGAATCAAAGAGTTCATCTAGTGAGCGTCCAAGAACAACAGAAGAACTTCGGCCAAATCAGGCAAAAGAACCTGAAAAGCGGGAGCCTCAACTTCGGAGATCGACAAGGCAAATGAAACCAAATCCTAAATATGCCAATGCAGCATTGATGGAAGATGTTGGAGTGATCGAGCCATCGGCATACGAGGAAGCCTTACGAGGTGCAGATTGGAGAAAGGCCATTGAAGAAGAAATCCCGGCATTGAAGAAAAATGAAACATGGGACTTGGTGCCGAAACCTAAAGAGGTATGTCCTATATCCCGTAAATGGGTTTATAAACTTAAAACCCGACCAGATGGGTCGATAGAGAGACATAAAGAATGTCTAGTCGCACAAGGATTTCCACAAAAGTATGGCGTCGATTATGAAGAAAACTTTAGCCAGGTGGCAAAGGTTACTACAGTTCGAGTTCTTTTAGCACTTGCGGGAAGCAAGTCGTGGAATCTGTGGCAAATGGATGTGAAGAATGCCTTTTTGCATGGAGAACTTGATCGAGATATATACATGGAGCAGCCGAATGGTTTCAAGAGTAAAACTCATCTAGATTATGTTTGCAAGCTAAAGAAAGCACTCTATGGCTTAAAAGCAAGCCCCGAGAGCATGGTATGGAAAGATTACAAAATTCTTGTTGAAAGGCGGTAATTCCGTAGCTCCAGCAGACTCAAGCTTGTTCGTGAAGGCAGAAGATGGAAACATTGCAGTTGTATTAATCTATGTGGATGACCTCATCATCACTGGAGATAATGACGATGAGATATCCCAAATCAGAGCCAACCTCTCCGTGCGGTTTCGGATGAAGGAGCTTGGAGAGCTGAAACACTTTCTAGGGCTCGAGGTTGATCGAACAAAGGAAGGACTATTCTTATGTCAATAGAAATATGCACGAAATCTCTTAGAAAAAATCGGGATACTTGATTGCAAACCTATATCCACTCCATTAGATGGGAATGCAAAGCTGTGTGCCAATGAAGGACAAGAGCTAGAAGACTCGACCATGTACGGGCAAATGGTAGGTAGTCTAATTTTTCTAACCATAACTCAGCCTGACATCACTTTTGCAGCGGGAGTAGTAAGTCGATCCATGGAGAAACCACGGAAGCCTCACTTGGATGCAGCCAAGCATGTACTTAGGTATGTAAAGAAGACGTTTGATTTTGGGCTTCTGTATAAGAAAGCCTCATCGAGTGGGTTTGTCGGTCATTGCGATGCCGACTTTGCTGGAGATCGATATGCACGGCGATCGACTACAGGATACTCATTTCTTGGATCAGCGGTGGTAACTTGGTGCAGTAAAAGACAGCCGATCGTGTCCCCGTCTACGACAGAAGCTGAATATAGAGCAGCAACAATGGCAGCTCGGGAAAGTACGTGGCTAGTGCGGTTATTGGATGATCTTCATCAATCGATCTATTATTCGACGACATTGTATTGTGATAATCTATCTGCTCTAAGCTTGGTAGAGAATCCAGTTTTCCATGCCAGGACAAAGCATGTGGAAGTACACTACCATTTTCTTCGAGAGAATGTGTTACAGGGCGACATAAAGATGGAATATGCCAAGACATGTGATCAAGTTGCTAATATCTTCACCAAAGGTCTTGGAACCGCAAAGTTTGAAGAGTTTCGAACTCAACTTAGTATGGTCGCAAGATCTGTCCTTAGAGAGAGTAGTCGGTGAGGGAGAGTATTGAAGAAGTCACAGCCTATCTCTAGATCCTTCTTGATTAGTCTTGACTGTTCATTGTCGATAGACTTTTCGGTTTCCGATGGACGTCTATCCGACGAACATGTTAAGTGTCATTATTGTATCATTCCTTTCAAGAGTCTTTTTAAATTCTCAATGATGACTGTTCGTGTTTCTAGGTATCTATCTTCTTGGAATTTTAGATGTATTAATGAGTCGATCGAAAGGTCGCGTAGTCAAAGAGTCATGTAAGATGCCTATATATAGACGAGTCTTGTAATCGTTTCTGTAAGATGAACAAGATGAATTCAGCAAATAAAGTAGTTCATTCATTTCCTTCCGTGAGTGTTTCTCTTATGTGAGAATTATCAAGTGAGTTTTCACCTTCAATAGTTATCGATCAAACTTTTGGATCGAGACTTGATAGCAAGCTCTGCGCCTCTTATTTCTCTACAGTGGTATGGTAATCATCGACTCTAACTTCGACAATTTTGATTCTACATTGGATGGGAGGTTAGGTTGTAAGGTGAAATATTTGACGCATACAATAAAATAGTATTTGTGCTTGTAAAGGCATTGGAAGCTACTAGATCTGCTTACTTGGGTTGCCTTCCCAATATGTTTCTGTAGTTCTAAAAACCACGAGAAAAGAGAAAAAAAAGTGTTTGCGGGGTGACATACCTGGGACGTCACATGAGTTCATGAACCTTTGGCCAGCTTGTCAACTTGTGGCAAGGCTCGAGATTGCCTGAGAGTAGTCACTGGCCGAGGAAGAAGGGAAATGAAAAAAAATAATAAAAATAAAAATAATTGAAAATTAGATCTTTAAAAAAAATAAAAGAGAAGTTATAAGAAAAGGAGTGCACTAAGGAAAATAAAACCCAATTTTTCATACCAAATGACGTAAAATATTTTCCTGCTCATTTTCAAGTTTCAACCAAATACCGGAAAATATTATCATTTTCTTAAAAAAATGACTTCGTGAAAAATATTTTCTAAAAGCATCACATTTTTTTATGAAACGAATGGAGCCCTAGTCAAATATTAATCATCGTGTTTATCCTGTCTTAGCGAAGTTTAACCCTGATGATCTTGTACCTTTCATGCTAAATGGTTTAGTGGAGAGGAAAATTAAGTTCACTTTTCACCAAATTTTACATTGTTTCTTTGAAACAGGTCACTTAGCTCTTGATTTTCCCTATTGGGTCACTCAAATTTTCACTCTATTTTGAATCCTGCGTCGCTCCGTTCATTCTCTAACCAACTACCCTGTCAGGTACAAATAAGCAAATAGGTGGTGAATTGTTTATTCAAGTAATAAAAACGAAAATTGTAAAAGCAATTACTTTTTGAAAACTTTTTTTTTTAAGCTTTGCTTCTATGTGCAAGGAAAATAGCAACACTAACGGGAGTTTAGGAATATGATTTTTTTTTTTATTTGGTCGAACAGAAAGAGGATTTCTTTTTTTTTTTTTTTTTGGTTCAATAGAAAAGAATGAGGATTTGAAAGCGAGGTTTATGAGGTTCGACTTGTACTATGCTTACGACTCTCTTCTAGCTCTGGTAGCCCATAAATCCTCTACAAACTTCTTATACTCATGTTAATGAAATATGGTTGCTCATTTATTCAAAGATATTAAACACTCGATCGAGTTTTGTTATCATCAAAATCAATTAAGCTATGTTTTCCAACAAACTCAGTCGACATATGTCCAAAACTTTCGTTAATAATAAATTTACTATACAATAATCATCTTTATAAGGCCACTAACCCTTAATTCACCTTTCAGCAACACTAAATTTTCAGTGTATCATTGGTTGGAAAATCAACAGTGACTTGATGGAAGATCAAAAGGGTAATAACACAAATGTTCCATGAAATTTGGTTCAATATGCAATATCGTCTTTAAACTTTTAGGACAAGCATGACAATATTTCTATTTTCCTGTTTTTCTATTTTTATGGTCTGGGAACAAGGTTGGAACAAAAATCCATTTTGCAATGCAATTTTATTTTTCTATTTTCAGGACAAATTTTTGGTTTCAAAATAGATCTAGAAGAGATATAAGAAGTAGAAATTTTCTACTTTTCTATTTTTATAACAGAAACAGAAATAAGAATTCTTCTCATTACCCATTCCCTCTCTCTTATGTGCGGTCTCCCTCTCTCTTGCATCCCTACCATTGGCTGCTGTTTGCCACCCGCCAACCGCCGGTCTTAGGTCCCCGGCCATTGGTCATCATCCATCGTCGGTCGCCTCTCTCGCCTCCTTGTCGCTATTCTCCATCCGCCGACTACAGGCCGCTAGTCCCAAGCTCCCGTTCGCCCTTCGTTGTTTGCCATCCGGCCGGTCACTATCTACCCATCGCCACTCGCTCTCCGCCAGTCGCCGGCCGAGGTCCAGTAGCTAGGGACCATAGAAATTTTATGTTGTTATCGAATAAATTTTTGTTCCGAAAACAAAAAATTTGTGTCGTTACCAAACATGTGTCTCTGCTTAGAAACTCGTACGGGGAAGAAAAATAGAAAAAATTATTTCTGGCTGGATATAGAACTCGAGAAAGAAATGGTTGTCATTCACGCCCTTAATTTCTGTAACGTGGTTCCTCGGTTTTGGCCCACCGTGCAATGCAATATCAAGACTTTTAATTCGTTCAATATGATTCTTGAACTATTTGTAAATATTCAATATAATCCCTTGACTATATGCAAAACGACAAAAGTTGGAGATTAAATTGAACATGTGACCAAAGTTCAGAAACCATATTAAACAAATTAAAAGTTTAGGGACTACATCAAATAAGTTAAAAATTCAAACACCACATTACATATTTGGACCAAAGTTCAGAGATCATTTATGTTCATTTTTCCAATATCAAAATTGAAAGCTCAAAATTTGCTCTCAGTGATGTAACTGAACATTGGAAATCTGCATCGGCCTGTTTAAATTAAAGACAAAGTTCAGTGAGCAACCAAATGTGGCGAATATTCTCCGGCAGCACATCAATGTCGACAGTTCCTGTGGAATGGTCTGTGTACGAGGATGTTACTTTTCTAATTCAAGCGAAACAAAATGACAGCTAATTTGCCAATCATATTCGTCAAAAAAATAGTGCAAAATTTGTCTCATGTGGTGGGATCTTCTGGTTGTCTCGGTGCCCTTTATTTGCATTTAAGTCCGGATGTGATAAATTGTTACTTTACTTGGTGTTTGGGGACATCCTCCGTACCGGACAAGCCTCGGTACATCAGGATAAAGTGTCGGATAAAAATTTCTGAGGAACGGTGGGATAAACTCGAATTTGATAAGAATTTGTTTGGAAAAAAAAAACAAGAACTTTACAAAAGGAGAAGAGATGCAGGCGAATGGATCTAACTGGCCTTTCAAGAAGTTTTCTCATTGCTATCTGCATCATGGGGTCTTTGAGAAACCATCCGATCCTTTCAAAGAAAGTTCTCTTGCTCATGTTCTCTTGTTGAACTAACCGAAGCAATGCCTGCACCACCTCAAGCATTGGTGGCTGGAACTCCGGCTCCGCCTCCAGCACCTCGTTGACACAGTGATCGAAATCGAAGTGGACAGAAACAGGACTCCACTGCGAGGCTAAAATCCTCACGGTAAACATTGAACATCTAAAAGGAAGAGGGGAAGATGGTGATGAAGGGGTTGTAAATCCTTGGTATCGCCATCAGCCCCGGACCTTCATCAATCTGGGGCGATGCAAAGTTAATGCTGAATTTCCCGGTCCACTATCTCTGTCGCAGTTTCAGATTTATGGATCCGCGTCGTCGTCGCCGCACGACAATGTTGGTAATCGCCATTTTCGATCGTGGCCACTGTGGAGGCGGTGGCCACAGTTCCTATATCTAGGATTTTTCCTTGGACTTTAATTAATTGAATTTTATAATTTAACTGAAAATTCTATTTATTTTTTAATCTTAACTTGAAGTCTATCAAACGTATCTCTTTCTATCATATCCTATGTCAATTGACAATTATCATCCACGATCACTAGAGGTGTCAAACGGGCGGGTCGGGTCGAATATGGTTCGATCCATACCGACCCATATAATCCTTTTGATCCATTTTCATACAATACATACCCGACCAGAACCATATTGTTAAAACACTTCAATAGTTAATATTGAGGAAAATTCATTTCTTATAAATATCTGAAAAAAAATATTCCTAAACCATTGTGGATCATTTTTATAATCTCTAAAAAAACAAAATTTTTCTTTTTCTTTTTTCTTCTTTTCTTTTCCTTCTTCCACCTTTCTTCGCCCGTCACTAGGCCTCGTTGACGGTTGGCAACCAGCCACAGACACGGCCAATTCCGATGAGCTCAAGGCTTGCCAAATTTTAAGTAAGTCATAAATAGACTTTCAAATGTTTTAATAATATTCAAATTTTTTAGTAATTTATAGATTTATCTTATTAATTTGTTTTATTTCTTAGTTTTCTTCATTTTTCTTTTTCCTCCGACCTCTGCCGCCGCAAGCGGCCGGCAACATCCATCGGCCAGCTTGGATCTAGTGAGACCGAGCTCGAGGCTCACCGGTGGTCGTCATCGGCTAGTAATGACCAAGGTAGAAAAAGATAAAAGGAAGAAAAGAAAGACAAAAAAGGAAAAGATATTAATATTAAAATATTAAAAAGTTTGAAGGAAAAAGTTGGATTGGCAGCTCAGTCTCACCTGGAATTCTTTTAAAATATTCACAAAACGTATTTATCACTCATAATTATCTTAGCTAATCAATTCATGATTCATTTAAAATTCATTTAGGGCATACTAAGTTTTTAAGTAACTCATTTATGACCCGTTTTAGGCATTCGACCCTCAGAAGAAACGTGACTCGGACAAAAATCTGCCATATTTTAGTTCCAAACATGTCAGAAGAAAAACTTAGCCATCAGCGAAGGAATGGGTGTTGATGTTCTTTAAAGCCCTCTACTTGTTCATTTTCTGCAGAGAGAATCTCTAGGATCTCTAAAGCTACTAGCCTTCTTTTCGTTTCTTCGCTCTGCTTCACTCGCACTGCCCAAAAGCGCAGAGGAACCAATCAATGGATGTGGAAGAACAGAAACAGCATTTGGAGTCACCCTTGTTAGCAGTTTCCCCGGAGAAGAAGGTGTCTGAACCGGGGAATGGGATCGAGAAAGAGGAGATTTTCTTGGAAATGAAGCGGCAACTGTCGTTGGCGGGGCCATTGGTCTCGTTGAACCTGATGATATATTCTTTGCAGGTGATCTCGCTGATGTTTGTGGGTCATCATGGAGAGCTGGCACTTTCCGGTGCTTCCATGGCCACCTCCTTCGCTGCCGTGACTGGCTTTAGCTTGTTTGTAAGACAGAACATTCTTCCTGCTTTATTCTTGAGATAAACCATTCTTCTCTCCGACAGCATGGCTAAGACATGAAAGATTTTAAGCAATGGAAGTAGCATCATAGTGTGTCACTTCTATGAAAGATTTCTTCCCGAATGTTATTAATCTTGAAAAAAAAAAAATGATAATCCCACTTCTATTGACACGATTATCGGTTAAGGGTTTCCAAGTACCATGATAGATTGATTGTCTACCAACCTAAGCTCCCTTTCAGATTCTTGCAGTTTGACAAATATTGATCTACTGAACTTGTTATCTCTCAATAAGCTCAGTGTGCTAAGTGTGTGATTTTCCCCCATCTAGGTAGGTGTAGTAATGCCGAGATTCGAAAGAGTTTTTCACGAATTAGAACATTTGTTAACTGCACTTGGAAAAGATTGTTGCGGGCCGTAGGCTGATAACAAAATAGATAACAATTTTTCTTGTTGATAATCTTCCATTGCATGTCGGTTGAGTGAACTATGGCAATACACTCCTGATAAGCTCCAAGCAAGGCCTAATTTGGGTTTCTATGATAAACTGACATGAGTTCTTGATTTTTATTTTTGGACATGCATGAATAGCTCCAAACATCATCTCATAGATGCTTGGTCCATAACAGATAGGAGTGGCAAGTGCATTGGATACATTTTGCGGTCAGTCTTATGGAGCTAAGCAATACCACATGCTCGGTATCCACAAGCAGAGGGCAATGATCGTTCTCCTAATAGCTAGCATTCCGCTCGCTATCTTATGGGCTAACACAGGCCAAATCCTTATCTTTTTCAAGCAAGACCCTCAAATTTCGGCTGAGGCAGGATCCTACGCCCGGTTCATGATCCCTAGCATTTTTGCATATGCGCTACTGCAGTGCCACATCAGGTTTCTGCAGACCCAGAACAATGTTGTTCCGATGATGGTCATTTCAGGAATCACCGCATTGCTGCACATTTTCATATGTTGGTTCCTGGTGTTCAACTCTGGACTTGGAAACAAAGGGGCCGCTTTGGCGAATTCCATCTCCTATTGGATTAACGTGTCGATGATGGCGATTTATGTTAGAATTTCACCATCCTGTAAGAGAACCTGGACTGGTTTCTCCAAGGAGGCTTTGCATGGGATCTTTGCATTTCTGAAATTAGCAATTCCTTCAGCTGTCATGATCTGGTATGTCTCAGCCTTTTAGACCTCTCCTAGTTCTCTATTGGCAAACCAAAAGATTTATACAAATTCAACGACTTGCGGGATGGGTGTACGAGACAAAGGATGGTCATAATCCTTCTTCAGAATCATTCATGGGCTGTTGACCTTTTTATTCTAGTTTACATTCATGATCTAATTGTTACAACTTTGAAGGGATTTCAGTTTCTTCTTAATCGGTTCTGACACTATTCTTTTGTGGGAGATTATATAATCTTTACATTATCAGCATTGGTTGTCCTGATTCTCTGTAACTTGGAGCAATGATGACGTTTCTGTTTGGTTCATCGCCGGCAACAGCTTCGAGATGTGGTCATACGAAATGATGGTGTTGTTATCAGGACTTCTTCCCAACCCAAAACTTGAAACATCGGTCCTCTCAATCAGGTACATCAGTCATATGTATGTCAACAAGAAGAGGACAAAAAGGCTGACCTCTTAGCACCAGTTGCTATCATTTCCAAACAATGTAAACTTAGTACCTCGTGCTTTTTTCAGCCTGAACACCTGTTGCCTGCTGTTCATGATACCTCTAGGACTCAGTGGTTCAATAAGGTAAGGCTAACAGGTTAAGCTTTATTTACTTAAGTAGATCTTGCAAAAGAAGCAGCTATTCTAGTCTCACACGCTTTCTTCGCTTTACTTTTGGCAGCACAAGAGTTTCAAATGAATTGGGCGCTGGAAGACCACGAACAGCTCGTTTGGCAATTTATGTTTCCTTAATGATGGTCGCCACAGAAGGATTGTTTGTAGGTGCTCTCATGATCTTCGGTCGTAAGGCATGGGGCTACCTCTATAGCACGGAAGAAGAAGTCGTGAAATACGTGGGACATATGTTGGTACTACTCGCAACTTCCCACTTTTTCGAGGGCATTCAGTCCGTGCTTTCAGGTACGCAGGGACTTTGCCTATTATTGCAGTTTCCTGGTGCACCTGACATAGTACTACTTTGACTACTTATCCTGATAATTAGCAATGGAAGATGGAGAATATGTCAAATCTTCTAACATTTAAAAGTCAAAACCGATTTGCATATCGACCATTATGATGCTATAAGTAACATTTTTTCAGGCGTTGCAAGAGGATGCGGGTGGCAAAAAATTGGAGCTTTCATCAATTTGGGTGCCTACTATTTGTTGGGTGTTCCGGTTGCCATATTCCTTGCTTTTGTCTATCACATCGGCGGAAAGGTAAATCCCGGTCACCTTACCTTTCTACCTCGTTCCGTCCTTTACTTACATCGGAGATAGTAGTCTAGTCCGATAATCATATAATTGGTTGGTCTTCTAATCAAGCTGCAGGGCCTCTGGACCGGGATAATAGTTGCACTCATCGTGCAAGCATTGTTACTTGCAGTCCTAACAGCATGTACCAACTGGGAGAAAGAGGTAAGATACAGTGAATCAATTATTGAACCTTTACAGTGAATCAATTATTGAACCTTTCTATCATGTAGAGTATTATTCGACCTGTGGTTGGTACTTTATATTTGGCATTGTGTCAGGCAAAGAAAGCCACCGATAGAGTCCATAGCACCATGAGTCCTGCCGATGGATTGTCATCATAAAGCTATGGGGAAGAAATTTCGTCATCGGAATTGGATGGTATAATAGAGAGACTCCGGTTCCTGGGGCCGAAAACTAGTGGAACTGGAAATAATATGTACTTGGCCTCTGAATCTCATGCTGTCTCTCATAAGGAAGAGTTGCATCTGGAACTTCTGCCAAAGTCTGAAATAAATGCAAAATTGCTATGCAACAAGGTTGATGTCAGAAAGCTCTTTAGTAAGATATAATGTCATCACCCCAACCTTACTTGTGTATAGGATTTAGGAAGTCTTTGGAGCACAATCCATCTCTGGTGTCTTCCTTACTTGAATCCCTAGATTCATGGGGATCATGCGCGCTGGTGGATCCTACTTTTTCTTCTTTGATCTTGATCAATTAGTAGGACATGAATAAGTCCCCTGAAACAGCTACTACAGACCATCTCAAGTTTGAGCAATTTTTCTCTGACCTTTTTAACTGACATCTGACATAAGTCTCTAGGAAGTATCAAGACCCTTGGTTTGAACTACTTTTCAGATCTCCAAGTAATGGTGAATAATATTTTCTGAAAGTGTTAAGTTGCCAAGGTGACATCCGATTCACACATCCAAGCCTATGGCCCCGACTTTCGCCTTTCCTTTTCCTTCTAGAATCCTATTAGCATAGGATCTGGAAGTGGAATGAAGGGGAATCCTATGAGAGTATGGCATGGGTTACTTTAGCGCCGTGGCGTCTGGTACTCGAACATTGGCTTAGGACATTTTCTCCATCCCTTTTTACCTTGAAAAAAGCAGTGACACCTTGCATCCAATTTATCCAATCTGTCTTTTTCGACCAAGAGGTCTTTTTTTATCACTTCTTTCTGGAAGCGGAATTCACCCGGTTCAAGTGCACATCAACCTCTTCTCTCCTAAGGCTCTTCCTTTACACTTGAGAACAACCCAGCTTACTTCATTGCTTTCTGATTTCTTCTGTCCGATCATGACATGACATATAGGTAGAGCTGTTAATATGGGTCCATGACCCATTTTTTACTCATATTTTGAATAAATAGGTTTTATATGGGTTGTTAGCTTTTAGAGGACCCACTAAAAATGGGTTCGAAAAATTGAAGCTAAATCCGATCGATCAAAAATAGGTTACACATGGAACCCACATAGAACCTATTTTCGACCCATTTTCGACCCATTAAAAAGTTAAGTCATCATTGTACTTGGGTTGGGTCACGGGCTGCCGATCGTCGCCCGCCTCCGCCGACCACCGCCGACCACCGCTGCCTTGGCCGACCATTGGCGCCGCCGATCACCGCCGATGCCGCCGACCGTTGCTCGCCAACCACTGCTGACCATCGTCCGGAAAGGTAATGGACATATGTGGTGAAAAGTATAGCAAAAGTAGAGAGTCGAACATGACTCCAAAGTTTTGAACGACCAGCACAAAATTTGCGATGAATAAATCATTCGGTAGGGCCAAAGCGAAGCTTCATGAATTAGAATGAATGCCAAGAAAGTAGAAATCGCTGGACGAACGTGTATTAACCTACGAGATTGTTTTGCGTGAATGTCAAAGCTGTGTTTATTTGCTACCAAATGCAGGAAGGGGATACAAAGCTTGGTTTTCCTTTTTGGTTGCAAACTTTGATGGCGATGAAATGCGGGGCGCATCTGTTCGTGTCACACCCCCGTCTTACAATGTACAGGAAAATGACACGGCCGTCCTCGTACCTAAAGGACGCAGCCTCAGATAGAAACCAACGTAAAGTTGGTTTCTCCATCAGAGTTTCTACAATCCTCAAAGATATTTACATATCACCACTCAACTAAACCCAACAACTAATAACATACATGTATACAACTTTCCTTAGGTCATACCCAAAATCTGACTCCTAAAAGCCCCCGGCGTTTGCGCTCTTACTTGCCATTGACTGAAGAGCCCGAAAACATGTAAAAGGAATGGAATGAGCAACCACAGCTCAGTGAGCAGTACATGTCTCTTCTAAGCAGATTCTAAGCAGATCGAGCACTCACTATGCACATATAATAATATCAAAACTCTAATTCACATAAAATGAATAATGTCACTTTAGCTTAACGATATATATACCAGAAATATTTCATTAGTCACCAATATAAAAATCAATGGTCAAGTCCATAGATCAATCTCCATCAAACCAAATATCAATGGTCCATTCCATTGACCAATCTCTTGCTCATATGAAACCACGATCACAACATAATGCCTAGTGACAAGGCGACCAAGTTTCCCCCCTTGATAAGGTCTCCACCTATTATCAACCGGTGGTTCGGTCCCAAAGGATATCTTGAAATTGGTATGCATACCCAAAAACCCTTAACCGGGTTCATGGCCATAATGAGCATCAAACCGACATTTACTAATAATCCACAAACCAATCCAGAATCCATTTCATAAACCAGAATATATGTCACAACTATTTCGGATAAACCGGGTTCACAAATTGAAACACATATTTCATAATTCATTTCGTAACACATTTTTGAAGTGGTTCGTAAGTATCAAAACGCAGTAAATGCTCGATCCAGAATTTTTATGCAACAAATATGCCTTTAATGTTCATAATATATATCAAATCCGTACCGCCTTCAAGTTATGACTTTATAAATTCATAAAAGAGATAAGCATCACTCACGTGATATAGCCTAATTTAAACCTCGAAAGCTAATTCAAGCCCACGAACTCGAATCCTATCAATTTATCGAAAATTGGTATCACAGTCAAGCAAAAATGCTACCGTAACTACGATCGACTAAGTTAAGCTCATTCGCTAATCAAACTATTCCTACGTGTTAATAAAATGCTTATCCGAATCGTATAATCTAAACTATCCGTAACGCGTAAGCGTAAAACTTCAACTATATGGCATAACTTCGAAACTATTCTGACTGTACTAACAAGGGGCTCGAATACTTACTAGATGCTGAAAAACGCAATTGATTTGGCTTGATTCTTCACCAAAATAAATTTATTTCTATCTTTCTTCTTCTTCTTCTCTTTGCGTTTTCCTCTTCCTATTTTCACGAGTGGATGAAGTACTCGCTCCTTTTTATAATCTGGGTCGAGCACTGTTATTTGAGGCGGTGACTCTCTCTTCTTTTTTTTTTTTACCAGTCAAATGGTCAACAGACCACATGGCATCACAAGGCCAAATATAAGGCCAGCTGTCATCTGCACATATTACAGTTCGTCTTGGTCCAACGACTGTTATATGGAGAGAGAGAGAGAGACGGTTAAAATGGGAATAACAGAGGAGGCTGCATTCGTCTTCCAAGTACGTTGGATACATAGCAGTTATACACATACCCTCGAGAATTGTCTAGATGGATCCCGATTCCTCCAATGACACTTGTCAAAATGTTCAATAACGATGCCGAACATTTTCAGGACTCGGGTTAGGCTTGCTATCGTTTTGTAACATATTTCTTATTGCGTGAATGATAAACATCTCGAGCGATGTACCTACGAAGTTAACTCCGACCATGCGTATTGCTCAATCGAACGGGCGCATCCAAACTTGACCTAATATTGGTCCATGTTATTATAGTATATCGTGTTGAAAAGTTATCATTTTTATTGCCTGAAAGTATTTAGAAATATCATATTTTATTTTTTTGAGTTATTTTGTATTGTTTAATTTGCTTATTTTATTTGATGTGAAGTTTTTATCTAGGTGACATATACATGTGAAGAGCTTAAAATAGGTTAAATGAGTTGTATAGATTTTTCTAGAATATTAGTGTGTTTTGGTAATATGGGTCAAAACGGGTCAAGTTGGGTATGGGTCGGTTGCGGGTCGGGTTGGGTATGGGCCGGTTGTGGGTCGGGTTGGGTGTGGACTAGTTGCGGTTCGGGTCGGGTATAAGTCATTAAATATGAGTCAAAATGGGTTAGACGGATCAATGTGAGTCCGACCATATTCGATCTGTCCCAAACCCGACCCGACCCACCCATTTAACACCTATGGTGTGTTTAGAAAGCATTTGAAAAGCTTATATAGAGAAAGTGATTTGATTCCAAGTGCATTGGTGAAAACAATTGAGTGTTTCATAAACTATAATTTTCTGTAAAAAAAAAAATCTGTAAGAAAGTGCACTCGGAAGCAACCTTGATAAATGTTGATTAGAGGACACTAGATAGCAAAAGTCTTTTAGTATTTTCAGTGATCAATTTAAGCTTTTTACTTTTCAATTTGTTTTAAAATGAAAAAAAAAAAAGACAATGGTGCAAATTTTTACCATTTGAATGTCAAAAAATGTAAAGAAACGTATCAACAAATTTATAGAAGTAAAGAAATAACTTTTCTTTTTGGTTTAAAAAAATAAAATTCAACAAATATAACAATGTATCTAAAAGCTTATAAAATATAAAAAATCACATTATAGTTAACTCTTTCTTAATTAAAAAAAAAGTTCCTCATTATGATAAAACATGAGTGCATTTGCCCCATGGAAGTCATACTTTAAAATAAAGCGTTTTTTAATTATTTCCTATACTTATAGCGATTCAATGACGTAAACATTCCACCAAAAAAAAAAAATAATGGCGTAAACATACGATGTTAGAAGATGCATTATCATTTGAAGCATGGTTCCCTTTATTTACATCGTTAGGGTCATATACATATGTATTCAGGATTCATATCTGCTCTTGTAAAATGGATATTATTCAAGGCATTTCCTATATAATTATCTAAGTCATTATCGCTCCCACAATATTTATTTAAATTTTATACGGATAAGTTGGCATATCATTTAGAAACCCCCTCTTCTTTTTCACTATGCCAAAGGCATGCTGGATTTCTGATCGTAGTGAGCAATGGACACAGTTGAACGCTTCTTGATAACTTGTAGGTTTAGAGCCTCGTTGAAACACTAGCAAATGATAACTAAGTTCCTTGTATAGCTCCAAATTACATGTGGGATTTAGATATCAAGTATCTGCTAAATAATATTTTCATCTACAAAAACCATTAAGTAAAGAAGTATGAGGAGAGGAAATTGTGCATCACGTCTCTCAAATGTTTCATAAATGGTACGACTATCATGAGTTGTTCTTTTCCTACAGCCCATATATAAATAAATTTCATATTAAAGTTACACGTAGCCAATCCATTTTGAGTCAATATTCATTTTCGACCTAAAAAACGGATGTGTTAGTGCATAGTCACAGCTGCCAGCATATGTGTATCCATATTTTGAATGCAATCCTGAAATAAAAAGGCAAATTTTAGTTGCTTTACTGTTATTTATTTACTTTTTATTGTATAATCAATCTTTGTCTTAGGATAAAACTTTTCATTGTTTTTCATCTCATCTGAAATTCCCTAAATTGTCAATTTGATGGATGGACCCCCTCCTTTTGGTTGGGTCAAACTCAATTCCAACGGGGCCTCTAAAGGAGACCCAAGTTCAGCTTCAATATGTGAACTTATTCGTAATGACTCAGGCAATTGGCTTGTTGGAGTCACACAAACAACACAAGTGTGTTCTTCACTCAGAGCCAGAACTATGAGGCATCTTCTTGGGCGTCAAATTGATAACTTGTTTGGGTACAACCAAACTTATTGTGGAGGCGACTCACGAGTGGCCATCGGACATCAACATCACTTCATTTGGGTGACATAATTTCTCAACTTAGAAATATGCTCAAGTATTTTCAATAGGTCAAGATTCTCCGTAACTTTACGGAGGGAAATGCATGTGCAGATTGGCTAGTAAATTGGGTTATCTAACCCAACAATGCGAGTGATGATTATGTATTGTATAGGCCACCAATAGGTATACTTTATTTATTGTTTGGTGATCGGATTTGATCATATTTTATTAGGAGAATAACTATATAATTTTCTGGCTCTACCCTTTTCTTACCAATAAAACAATCCTTTTCTACATCATACACTTTCTCCAAAACTAAACTAATCTACCTGTTTACGGTAGAGTCCTGAAAGTGTTGTACCTATATCATGATCTACAATGTAAGGAAATATTCCTAGCGTTTCTACAACACCAATACAGCTAGATCCCGTGAGACCATAACAAGATACTGTCATGATTATTAAATAGCATTTTATCAATGATAAAAATTTAATTGCAACTCATCTTACTGCATCTTTGCCCATTGCTTCTTTCAACCATTCATTTCGTGTATCCTATAAGGTCGTGCAAGCTTCTTTATGATTGAATTATACATAATAAGCAACTGCAATATGGTCTACTTTTTCTTTTTCTTTTTCTTTTTCCTTTTTTGGGTCAAAACTGCAGCATGATCAGCGGTTGAGACAAAGTTGCCGAAATCCCTCTTCTTTTGCATTGTAAGATTTGATAGGACCACAACCAACTGCTTTAAAAGATTTGATGAGATCACAACCAACTACTCCAAAAGCAAGCTTTTAGAGCAGTTGGTTGTGGTCTCATCAAATCTTTCACGGTATCAAAGCAAAAAGTCATGAGTTCAAATCTTTCTAGACCTCTCTTTGCCTCCTCAATAAAATATTTCCATACTTAGTACCTTTCATCTAATAGCTTAAGCTTTTAGAGCAGTTGGTCGTTGTCCCATCAAATCTTTCATGCATAGTTTTCCTTTTCAAGAGAATCATCCAGAACTAGTTATAGAAACAAAATGTATAGTTCATCTATCAAGAAAAAAAATCAACCATTATAAAATATGCAAACTCCGCCCAACAAAGAAAACACCAACTAAAAGTGACATATTATAACATAAATAGAACTAGAGTTCACATTAAACAATGTAGCATGCTAAATAGTATAGACAAGTTGCTATGACTAATTATCTCGCTCATACTTAAGCCACACAACTCTTCTTTCATTGCTTCTTAAGTTCATGAAGATCTGCCTATTGTCTTTGCTTTCTTTAAATAGATCAAGTGCAAAAACATATAACTCATTGTCTTGCTCAATCTCGTATATGGTTTCCAACAGCTCTATGAGCTCCTTGTAGACCGAACCGAACCGAACCGAACCTTTGGGTTAGATATGTGATTATTCCTACTTTCAACAGCTAAACAAAGTTGTAGTGTTATCTTCGCTACTCCTATCAATTTTTTTCCTTTTCGTTCTCCAGTTTGCTTCAAGTTACTCCGAGCCGCTCTTTTACAGCTCTTACCTCCACTTGATTCAACAATCTTTTCATGTATCTTACACTCTTAATTATCATATGAAGATCTTGTACCATCACCGTTGTCAAGTTGTGTGGCCTTAATATCTTCATTAGTACTTAAACCTTGTGCAGAATTCCATGTGGCATCGCCGATAGCAAGTATATCTCTGAACATTCCATCTAACAAAACTTCAAGATCTAGATGTATGCATTTCGCTCTAAAAGGCTTGAGCTTAGGATTGAGCTGTCATAATAGAACATTTTCGTGAGTCATATCCTACACATCATAGAATATGAACTTGAAAAAAAGGTAACAAATGAGGTGGTAAAAACCTGAAATTTCCTCTCCCACCATTGGTCAATTGCATCAATTGTTCTCTTCCTAGGATCCCATTTTACTCTAGTTTCCTTGTAGAGCAACTGCTTCCAATTTTTCCAATGTTCCTGAAGATTATTCCATTAATTACTCATTTGAGTTTTATCATACTTTTTGCCCCTCGGCTCCCCAAACTTGTTAATTATAATTGTTCATCCATCATCTTTGTTGCTTGCAAGACGGTTACCTTTTTCAATTTTTTTAATGCACAACTTACAAAGACTTTCGACATCTTCGGGGCTCCAATATGTATTTTCCTTTTACGGACACATCTTTCGCAATATGAACACTAAACATCAGATTAACTGTTTCAAAGTTCCATAAAATTAGTTGTTATGATCTCTATTTTTTTAAGGGACAATAATGGGGGAACTAAGAATACAATGTTAAGTATGCCATAATCGGGAAAAGTATACTAGAAGTGTCATAACTTGTGTATGACGTTCACTTGAGTGTCATAACTTTCAAAACGTTCACTTAAGTAACATAACTTTCAAAAATCGTTCAGTTGAGTGCTACGTTGGAGCAAAATCGTTCACTTGAGTGCTACAGTAACTTTTTCGGCGTGCCACGTTAGCTTTTCCGGCTGCCACGTCAAAATGGCACTCAAATAAACGATTTTTGAAAGTTATGGTACTTAATTGAACGTTTTGAAAGTTATGGCACTCAAGTGAACATCGTACAAAAGTTATGGCACTTCTAGTGTACTGTTCCCGCCATAATCGGAAGCGTAATCTCAAAAGAAAAATAAGGCCTTTCCCCAGTGCTAAGCTATGGTCGAGGATAAATTTGAAGGCATAACTATCCGGTACTTCCAACAATCCATAAAGATAATCAAAGAGTATCTAACTTGAACAAAATAAGTGAATTCACAATGACATAGGTATAGAAAAGAGAAAATAATTGCTACTTAAGGCAACCGGAAACTCTAAGAACCTCCAAATCTAATACTAGCACATGAAACACATATTTTTTTCAAAATCAGTCCGCTTAATATCTACATAGCTAACAAAATTGAACACAAAACCAAGCCGATCGTAACACAAAAGAACAATCCGGCTTTGAGGATGCGAGATTCATGAAATTTTCCGCAAAATCAAAAGCAAGGAAGCCGTAGAGATAAAATAATCAAAAGCTAGGTCACCGCACATCATCCCTGCGCTATCCCCACTAATGCGGGTTCCAGCGAAATGAGAATGTTGAATTTCTGTATGCTAACAAGATCCCTAATACTTTGTCCGAACTCAAGATATCATACCCCAATACAATTCCAGGTGATCGTATTGAGAGAACCATTAGGGTAAGGGACTTCCTCCAAATGATAACCAAGAAAAGGATCAACTAACCGATTATTGGCTTTCATGGGAAACTATAATGATTAGGTACCTCCCCGGTTACTTATGAGTCATAAAATTCACTCTAATAACCTTCAACTCTACCACTAGCATATGAAACTTTGCTTTTCCCGCAATCACTCTGCTTAATCTCTACATAGGTCACAAAATTGAACACAAAACCAAGTCCATCAAAATACAAAAGAACAATGCGGCTTTGAACACACGATATTCTCCAAATTTACGGCGAAATGAGAAGCCGAAGAAATAAAATCATCAACATGTCAAAATAATGTTATTTTAAATAAACCCAGCCATCATATTGCACGTGCATCGCTCGTGATTATTGTCACGCCCCGACTCTCGAGTACGCGGCATCCCTACCAAATCGCCTCGGGTCATAAGGGATAACGTCCCAGGCACGCTATTAACCTTTGATACCATAATACGCAAGCGGAAACGTATACACTCCCATTCAAACAAATATGACAAGGATAGCAAGTAGGAACATCCATACCAGTCAAATACTTAAATACAATTGTCTGTACCATATCAAAAGTAGACGGTAATTAATCCTACGTAGCTACTGTCGTATACAACCCCATTCTTCCGGGCGGCTCTCTCTAGGATCAATAAAAGGGTAAGGGGTCGGGCGGGGTTAACATCACTTCTATTCCCAAAAAAAGCTACATCACCATGGTATTCAGCCTCTACTCCAAAAAAATGAACCCTAAACTCCATCATTTCGAACCCGAAAAAGGTTAACCACGATGGGGTGAGATAAATCTCAGTGAGTCAACGCCTAAACCTGGCTAAGGCGTTGATTCGTCCAGAAAATTATATTGATCAATCGCAGACCAAGGAATACATGTATGTCAACCACAAGCAACTTACCCGACAGGAGGTCATGTATAATGCAACGTGGATGCAGTGTATGATCATGCCGATTCAACTCAATAGTCAATTTTCAAATACTCATAATGCAGCTCAATATCAGTTAAACCTTGGACACCACACAAGTCCAATTATTAACGATGATTTTGCATGATCAAGGTAAATAGATCCGTACAACACAATGCTGGAATCTATTAGTACGATCCATGCAACACAATGCTTTGGTCGTCATCTAGTAACCCAGGCATCGTCACATAACCCGTCGGCGACGGCAACTACAAGTGGTAACACAATACCCTAAGTAGGCATTCCATTATGGAGCATCGGTCCGTCACAAGTCGCGACCGGCATCCAACGACCCATAACACAACATAGGAAGTCGGGCAACCGATGAGTCGTGAGGTTCATGTCGTAGGCACGCTACGAACTCGACAGGCCACGCATCATCGCTCCATCATATGACCAATCAACTCATCCGGCAACCATCTTATTTTTGGCTTTGAATTTAGCCAAATGCTTGCACAATTATGCTTAAAGACTTGGCTCTTGCCATTTTCATGCTAAACATGCATTTTGAGGCATTCAAGGTCATATGAATGCATAATACCAATTAAAAGGTCCAGCTAAGCAGATAGAGTCAATGACCCTCAAACGATCACTCGACCGACCTTCAATCGGTCGAGACACATGATTTCATAGATGAGGTTATCAAACAATTCGCAAGATAAGTCAACTTAACAGCAAACATAAACACTTTGAGGACCAACTTCATCCTCACAAAGGTGTCTAGGAATCTAACATTCCAATCACAAATCATCGCAATCAACTAATCTTCCCAAGCAAAACTATTTAACCTAACCAAGTCTAGCCTAATAGGGTCCTAATTGATCTACTTAAACATATAAGAAATTTAATTCCACTAATTCCAAACGCAATTAACAACTTAGCTAGGGATTAGAAGTCAACTCACAGTCAACTACTCTAGACGAGTACGACGGCAATCCTTGAAAATCCTTCGAACACGAACTTGAACTCAATTGGTTCACAGGCTCCAATTCTCGGACAAAGCGGCCCAATTCCTAGGCCACGGGCCAAAATTCTCGGTCAACTTGGCCCACGGACCAGGCTCATGGGCCTAGGCTCTCGGCCAACTTTACGGGACATGGCCTGGGTCAGATTAGGCCACGGCCCAGCTCACGAGCTCAAGGAAAGGCCCGAACGGGGCACGGCCAGGACAGAGTAAGCGGAAAACGGGGCATGTCGGGGCTGAGACGGCTGTTTTCGTGGCTGAGGGTGTTCAAACAGATGCTGGGGTGGTTGGACTTCGACCGGGGAGGGCTGTAGTGGTCGAAGGTGGTCCGGACAGCAATGGCAAGGCGAGAGCAGCCCGATTTTTCCAAACCGGGCAGATTAAGCAGTCCGGACAGCGACGTGTACAGTTTCAATTTTGGATACTGATTTGGGGGTTTTCTTTAGTTGGTAACATCGTAGAGAGGTAAAGGAAGATGTGTACAAAATTTGGAATGGTTTCGGGTCCGTTTGCTATGCGAACGAGCTTTTTTTCTCCAAGGCAGACTTAAAAAAATGCACTATACAGCAGTAGGGGAGGGGCGGTTTTGGGCTGTTCCGCAAAATTTCGAGACTTCAGGCAGCTATATGATGGTGCGGGGTGGTCGAGGATAGGCTTGAAGATGCTGTGGTGTCGGAAATGGGCAGAGGAAGGAGGCAAAGTGGTGAACAACGGCTGGAAACCGAACCGGGCGAAACAAGGGCTAAAACAGAGAAGACCGGAAGTAGCTATTGTTTCAACCGCTCCGACGGTTCTGCGGCGGCTTCCGATAGTTGGAGGTGGTGGCTGGAGGTCAGAGGAAGGCTGAGGTGGTTGGAGGACATGGTGGTGGCGGCTGATGATGCGTGAAGGCTTATAAATTTTGAATGGCGTAAAAGTCACCATCTTTCGGAAATGATTGCTTTCTCGTGACCTATCATATTTGTCCCAACAAACACTTAGTTTTGTTAGTTAAAAAGCACATTTTTCAATAGAGAGGTAATGACATTTTTTATGTTTTACAATCTAAGTGCCCGAACTCTTCTATGTTCAATCAAGCACTTTTAACATTTTAAATTTGGGTCAACGTGAGGCATCCGTTAAAATCCCGGACTGAAAATGCCAATTTAGATACTAACACCATTAATTGCCGTTAACCATTAACTCAGGTTTCCATTGTGGCCTCTTGAGATGATTATTGAGAGCACGCAAGAAAAGTCCGATACCTTTACCCGGGGAGATCGCCGAGAGGGAGCCCAAGTCCGAGCATGTTAACATATCTAGTTGGACACACCTTCACTCAAAAGCTTAAACTAATGAGTTCTGGGCCAACTTGAATATATTAACTGCTACACACCATATTAATTCTCCAATGTGGGACTTCTCTAACACAACTCACACGTGCATTCTAACAATCTCCCTCTCACGTGTGAGCTCCAGTGTTAGGTTTGTTCCCCCTTAATCCAAGTATCCTTCTGCACCAACATGTCTCAACTTGAATCTCCATCAACGCCCATCGGGCCCACATTGCTACACTACAACGCCACACCGGCCCAGAAATCGCGTTGGTCACCAGATTCCTTCATTGAGATATTCACCAAACACCGAAATAGATTGAAGGTCCACCAATCAACCATCGGTTCTAATACCATTTGTTGGGAGCGTGCAGCAAAAGTCCGATACTTTTACTCTGGGAGATCGTCAAGAGAGAGCCCAAGTCCGAGCCTGTTAACATATCTAGTTGGATCCACCTTCACTCATTTGTTAGAATGCACGTGTGAATTGTGTTAAAAAAGTCTCATATTAGAGAATTAATGCGGTGTGGAGCAGTTAATATATCCAAGTTGGCCCATAACTCATTAGCTTAAGCTTTTGAGTAAAGGTGAGTCCAACTAGATATGTTAATGGGCTCGGATTCGGGCTCCCTCTTGGCGATCTCCCCGAGCGAAAGTATCGAATTTCTGCTGCGTGCTCTCATCAATGATGCCACGTGTGAATAGTTATCACCGATCCTCCGGCACTTCACAAATGCATTTTACGGCAGACTTATCGGGGAAGACAGCACACTTGCAATTCGGTTGGCCAGAATTTTGGCGATGCATTTATACATCGTGTTGCAGCACGCAATAGGCCGAAAGTCGTTTATAGCCGATGCATTGGGGACTTTTGGCATCAAGGTGAGTATGATGGCATTGATCTCCTTGAGAAGACTTCCGGAGACAAAGAAATCCTTGATAGCCGCCACAACAAACGGACCGACGATATCCCAAGATAATTTACTAGAATCTGATTACAAGGGTCTAGGGCGATAGCATCTTGAGTAATAGTTAGTGCTAACCTCGCCCGAGAGGTACGGGCCGAGATATCTGATAAAGAGTCCCTATTAAGTTGCTTAAGTTGTCTCTTGAGCATCTTCATCTTTCGGTATAGCATATACATCAGAGTACCATCCATCTGGGTGTCCCAAACCTATGCAACAGAGGCTGAGAAATTGGGGTGAAACATCCAATAGTTAAAGAACTTGAAAGGCTTCCATCTAAGTATGATCTAACACCCTAGGAGCCAGGAAAGTGGCCTTAGAGTAAGAGAAGTCTATGCTCTACTGGTCATTAATAAGAACCCTATCAATATTCTTTTGCTTATGAAAAGCACCCGAAGAGGTTGACTAAATGAACCTATGGCCAATATATCTCAAGTCTTCGAGACCCGCTTGAGTGAGGCAAGTGCCAAACTCATCAAAAGCGGAGATCTAGGCATTACAACCGCTAAGCCTGTTTGAATGATCCCAAATAGCATTAAAACCCCCCGCAACAAGCCAAGAAGACCCAGCAAAAAGAGAATTAGAGCACATAAAACCATCCCAAAGGGTTCGCCGAAACAAAAAAGTAGGATAATCATGAATGACCGATAATAACAAGACTTGTTAAAAGCCAAGAAGCGAGCATAACTATGGATAGCTTAAGCAAATTTAGCATGAACTACAATGGCAACCGACTATGGATCCCACCCGAGTCAAATACGTCCACGAGGCAAATAATTATAGTTAGAAATCCAAACCCACCCCGACATCAATCTAGCAGATATACTCTCAAAAAGAGACAGCATAACCTTCGTCTCAATGATGCCAATGCATGAAAGGTTATTTGATCTAATAAAAGCTCAAATTTCAGCTTGCTTCAAGGGGTTAACAAGTCCCCGGATGTTCAATATACCAAAATATATATATACAAGAAAGGAAAGGGGGCAATAGAGAGTTACCGCCTCCACTTGCCACCCCATTTCTTTTTCTTCGGGGTGGCTGCCTTTGCCATAGAGGGGTTGCTATTTGAGCTTGTATAAGGTTCCATGTCAACATTCAACCGAGAAAGATTAGGAATTTCGGGCTTATTAGCCAAGGTCCGAGTATCCGGTTGCAATGCCAATTTCCCCCAAGTTTTTGGCGGTGCGGGGGAGGGGGGTCATCATCGTGGTCACTACCAATGTTGCTGGCCGTGTCCCCAAAAGAAGCATCTGAGTCCGAAAAAGCTATAGAAGCAGCTCGAGAAGTTGGATCCGGATAGGGCTGGTCCTCACATGGGTCTTGCTCGGTATGGACTAGGGGCTGTTCCACATCGCCAATCAGAGCTGCACCAGCACTCCGCATTACCTGGCTCACCATAGAAGGCAGCGTACCCACAGACGTGGCTACTCTTGGGGCTTACTCGGCCCTTAGTGACATTCTTCCATGGGTCGTTCGGATAGGTATGCTCAAGATTCATCTCCGGCACTCCTTGGTTGTCATTGTGCACCACAATAAGGGGATTGCATTTGTGACCGAAGGTACCACAAAGTGTATAAGTAGCCAGCATCCTCTCATACTCCACTTTAATCACTCGGGTCTCATCATTCGGGAGGACATCAATCGAATCACTAAGTGGTTGGGTAGCCTTGATCTCAATGCACACCCAAGCATAAGATATCATCCGTAACTTCTCAATTTGCATATCAACATATAGCGATTTGCCAATCGCACTAGCAATTGCACTAATTCCAAAAGCCGACCACTAACCAAATAGAATTGACCTTAGCCTAGCCCAAATGGGCAAGGACTCATGTTAGCCCTTCATGTTAGCCCTTCTTGAGCTCTAAGTCTGGATAACATTGTTGGAGGATCATGGTCTTCCCAAGAATAGTGATTCGTCCCCCATCCAAGATTTTCTGACAAAATACCCCATCCGGGATGTGAAAAAAGAAGAAGCTATCCTCATTTTCCATGATGTCAGCAACATTTGCCCCCCATTGATTCCAACCAACATTTTCAGACAATTTAAAGGGCAATTTCTTCCCAACAAAATACCCGACAATGCATCCTTTCCACTTAGGATTAGCCTCCTCCAGAAAACTCTCACAAAGTTTGATAATTGGCTTTCCATCAATCTTAGATGGCGGAATATAGGATAAGGCATACCCTTTCTTGGCCGATTTAGCAACGGTTGCCCATGAGCGCCGAACAACAGGTTGCACCATGGGATCACGAGGGAGTGACATATCGCGAGTTGCACTCCTCAATCCAATTTTTTGACGACCAAAAATCCCAAAATGGAACTCTCGTGATAAATTTATCATTCGTTAGTTTCTGTTAAATTTGATTAATACTGTAAAAAACTCTAAATGGATGGACCTATGACAAATAGGGGTAAAAATCTCAAAATGTACACCTGTCAACCGCCACATATCATCTAACTCAGCAATTTGATGGTAAAATTTAACGAAGATAAATTTATCACGGATGTATCCATTTGAGATTTTTGGTGTTGAAAAATTAGTTTTGGATAAATTTGTCACAAGTGTACCTATTTGGATTTTTCTTAATATTAATCTTTTTTTACTAATATCATAATATTTTTTTCGAATGTATCACTATTTTTTTATTTTTTTCTTTCTCTTTCTTTCTTTTTTCTTCTTTTCTTCCTCTAGGCAATCGCTAAACCTCGGCCACTAGCCACTAGCGAGGGCAAGCCTTAACCTCGATGCCGTTGGGCAAGGTCAACCTCGCTAGATCCAACGATGGTGCTAAAAAGAAAAAAAAAATAAGAGAATAAAAGTTTGAAAAAAATTACTACCACAAAAAAGTCAAAAGGGCACTTGGAATGCTAATATTTGTGTGTAACGCTCACTTTAGTGTCAATATTTTTTTTTAATAACTTAAGTGCCAAATTGGAGGAAAATCATTTATGTGCCAATTTCGACTAAACAACACACGTGGTATTTTTTATTAATTTTTTAATATTACATGTCAATTTTTTAAAAAAAATAAACCCACGTGGGCTATTCAACTTAAAAATATTTTTAAAATTTTTTAAAAATTAAAATTAAATTGAAAAAAGCTTAAAATAAAAAAATCAAAAAGAAAAAATAAGAACGACCCAAGTTGCGGGGCGAGAGCCGAGCCCTCGCCACCGCAATATAGAGGCTTTCCTTTTTCTTTTTCTTTTTTTTTGAAGTAGGCCTTGGGGTCGCCGGGGCTCGGCAACCCCCCTCGACCATCCCTCACCCCCACGCCGGCTATTGTCGGCAATGGTGGGAAGCGGGGACAAAGGCTATCCATCGCCTCTCTACTACAATACATAGGCTATTGTTGGCATCTAATTTTTAATCGGTCTTTTTTCGGTTTATTTTTGAAAAACATTCATAAAAAATTCATAAAAAGTCAAAAAAAAATTGTAAAATCAACTTTGGTAACCTTGGCCAAGCCTAAGGAATCATTTTTGACCAAAAAATAATTTTTCATATTTTTCACATTTTTTAGTATTTTTCAAATATAGAAAAATGGTTGAAAAATCAAGAAAAATAGTTTTTGAGGTCACAAAAATGTATAAAAATAGTCTATAGTTTTCTTTTAATGCCCTTTTCATCTTGACCTCTTTAAAATTCAAAAATCAAGTTCAATTTCATGTGTTCCTTCATTACACATGGAGTTGAATTTGCCCAAAAATTATCATTTGAGTATTTTAATTCGCAATTTTAGCATTTTAGGAGTCATGACATTCAAGTTTAGTATCCTACACTTTAATTTTATCCAATTTCCCCCTCAACTGCATGAATTGCATGAATTAGACTTAAATGCACAAAAGTCTTTCAATTTAGTCCCTAGGTACTATTCAAACTGAAATTAACTAAAATCCAAAGACTGCCATGGCAAGGTAAGACCTTTACCCTATGTTTTTCACCCTTCTGAATTAATTGGTGGGGGTGTTGGGATCCGATTTGGCCAGGCTTCAATTCGTTGATTTTTTAATTCGGATCCTAAAGCCAATTTGGGGTTTTTGATCAAATCAAGATAAAATTTTGGGGAAAATTACATTTTCCAATAATATTCATGTCCCCGATTCCAATTTTGAAGTTTAATTTTAAAAATTCCCCATGGATTTTAGTTAATTTTGAAAATGGTCTAGATAGGGTTTGCGGATTAGTCTAGATCCGGCCTACAAACCCGGCTCGAACAGTGTTTTCTTCCTCTTTGAATTCGCACAATTTTTGAACCGTGTAGGCCGAGATTCGAGCAAGAAACCGGCAATCAATTCACGAGCAATTAGCCAAGTTTTTTGGGGCATCTTGTTTCTCACATTGAACCTTGTCGATTGAGACCGGCGACACGGCCAATGGTCACTGGAGACGAGCGGAATCAACTGGTCAATGTTGCGGCAGCCTTGAGAAGTCAATTTTCACAGAATGGCCAAATTGGACATCAATTTGCGCACGCCTGAGAGCCAAATGCACATAACGGAATTCCCCACCGTCTCCTCGCCGCCGACGTGCCAAAATGCACATGATATCACGTGCAATTCAAGTCGCCGAGCACCCCTCCCGCGTTCGCTAAAATTTGAATAAAGGATATAGGCCTCATGAGGATTCTAGGAGGAGGGGGTGGCTCATTCAGTTCAAAAACAAAAACAGAATATAGAGAGAGAGCGAGTTAGAGAGAGAAAATCCTCTCTGTGAGATCACTATTGTCGCGTACAGATCGGATTGTGGGGCTCAAACCCAGCCAATCCAAGCCATCTTAGACCTTGCTATCACTTCCGGAAGTTCGCTTGAACTTCCAAGAGACGATCGGCACCGATTGTGCGGTTGGACGACCTCATAAACGATGTGTTGAACTTCAAGCTTACTCTTGGTCCTCGTATGGCAACTCGCATCTTTGATGACCATGCTTGCAATTAGTGTATGCATTTTGTTTCCCAAGCATTACTGACCGTAATCGCACTTTGTTTTTGCATTGATTTTTCTTGAATACCTCAAGTAGAAGTCCAACCTATCGCGGTCTTGTCAAACATTGGCCAGGCTATTCTAGCCATTGTGAGCTCAATCGGAGCTCAAGGTAAGTCTCCCGAACCTGTTATGCTCTGATTTGCATGAATGAAGTCACCATAGCCGTCTTGGTTTGAGTTCGATTTGCGATGATTCCGTGGATAAAATGTGTTGATTCTGAGATATGTGGTAATAGAAGTCGTGACGAGTTGTTTGGTATAGGTTTCGAGTCTTTTGGTCGAGGTTTCGCGGTCGATCAACGGCGGAGAAATCTTTGGCTATTCATTTCGTCACGATCCGCAAGTTGAAGATAACGTGGCCATTCTGACCGGTCAACATCCTAGTTGGAACCGACATATCGCCACGTGGCTTGACATGTGGCGCACACTTCGCCGAATTTGTTAGAATAGTTTCAAATCTGTTAGGCGATCCAACGGCCGGACATGTACCATGTGTCGCAATCTTAGCTTTTTCGGAAAATAAATTGGTTTTTCAAAATATTCTAATTTTTGAAAATAGAAAATCAATTTTGGTGATCACGCGGCCCAAGTTTAGCTACGTGTCATCATTCTGATCGTTGGATCAGATTTTTTTGAAATTCAGATAATAAAGAAAAACCTTTTTTTTTAGAAAATAAATATTTTAGATCGAACAGTTGAGGGTTAATCACACCTTTCAATCTGAGCCGTTGATTGCGGTATGTAGATGGAACGGTCACAATTAGTCGTGCCGTTTGATCTTAATTGTAGATCTTGGTAATCAAATCGAACGGTGGAGATTAAACCTCATTTCGATATGGGCCATCCATTTTGGTTGATTGATCCGAGAGTCCGGGTTCAACCACGTGGTTGTGTTGTGACCATAGGATTAAGGTTGAAGTGGCATTGTTTTGGTGTTGGCGTCCGCACGGTCTGAGTCCGGACCGGACCGTGTTGACCGGTTCAACTCGAGCCGGTTTCCTTCTTTTTAATAATAAAAGAAAATTTTTATAAATCCAAAAAAATTAGGAAAAATTGCAAAAATTCCTCGAAAATTTCAAAAATTGAGGAATGGCCACGATCAACTGGCCAATCCTATTTTTGAGAGTTCTTTTCCCTATCTTTTCAAAATGACATTTTTACCCATTAGGGGTAGTTTGTCTCAGAAATTTTTTTGAGATTTGTGAAAATGTCAAAATTAGGGTTTGGGTCGGGTTAGGTGACTAATCCTTTTATTTAGGTTTTCGAGTCTTGTCTTCTCTTGAAATAACGATTTTACCCCTCAAAGGGCAAATCGCCTTTTGATATTTCAATGAATCGTGGAAATTGCTCGGAATTAGGGTTTGGGTCGGGTGGGTGGCCAATCCTTCCGTCTGGAATTTTCACGTCTCATTCCGTTTGAGAAAATGATAATTTTACCCCTCAAGGGTAAATTGCTCCCAAAAATTCTATGAAAATTCCAGAAAATTCTAAAAAATGCCGAAAATTAGGAGATTGGTCGGTTTAGGTGGTCAATCCTATTTTTGACGCTTTTCACTCCGGATCCCTTTCGAAAGGATGATTTCTCCCTTTTTGGCGGATCATCCCCGGTTTTTGTCAAAATTACGATTTTACCCCTCATGGGCGAATTGCTTCTAAATCATTCCAATGTTCATCCTAGTTTTGAATGTCACTTCTCTAAGCCAATAAGGCTCTAATAGGGATGCCATGTTTGATTTGATGTGATTTATCGACATGTTATGATTCATTGATTTGCGCATTTATTTCATTTATTGTGTTTGATAGGGTAGTCACTCATATCCGCATGAACTCCTAAATTTAGGATTCGTACTCTACTCATCTACATGAAATTCTTAGGTTAGAAAATTCAATTAACTTAGGTACCGAAAGGGCATCAATTCTGATAGTTAGTGTAACTAACTCCTCTATCCCATTTCTCCGATTCTCGCAGAGTTGAATAGAAGCTCCCAACTATTTAATAGGGTTGTCAATCGTACCTTCCACGAAACGATTGGTAGCGACTCCCTAGCATACACACGTAGCACATGTGACTAGATGGTACCGAAAGTCGATCACGTTATCCTTCGTTGCGATTTGGGTAATAGGCCTCGGGAGGGGTCCGCGTCTGACGGTTCCCATGCAACCGGGCCGGGAGGGCAATCCATTAGCCCTTCTTTGGCGGGGAGGGTCGTGACATGCCTATTTTTTTTTGGGGGGGGGTTTAGCTTATTTTTTTAATTTTTTAACTTTTGGCTTTTTTTTTTATTGCTGACTAGGAAGCTCAGGAGAGCCACGTGGATGCCACATCCAATTTCCAGTGAAACTCACCAGAGTTGGCATTGAAATAACCGTTTTTCAAAAAAAATTGACACTTAAATTATCAAAAAAAATATTGGCACTAAAGTGAGCACCGTACATAAATATTGACACCTCCTAGTGTCCTTTTGCTGATAAAAAAAATATCAAAGTCAACACCGACCACACCACGTATTATGGCCGACGTCTATGTCAGCAATTTTGAACAAAAATTAGCCGAATGAATTGAATCGACACAAACAAAATATTTTTTTTTTGTCAAAAGATAGTTTATTCCAGAATTTAAAGGTTCAAACATGAGAGGCCCAAAGAGGGGGCATCAGTGCAAAGAAGGTTCCGGAAGGGTTCTGGTGGAGAAAAAAGCCAAAAATTCAAAGCTCTATTGGAATTGTACAATTTCGCGAGCCAGTCAGCTACTTGATTTGCACTTCTTAAGCAACGGGCCACCAAGATACTGTGATGATGAGCTAAGGTGTCTTGGGCTTCTCAGATGAAAGCTTCGGCTTCCCAAATGATATCTTCCTCTCCTTTGACCGCACGAACAAGCGAAGAGTTATCAGATTCGATAGATACACGAGTCTTCGACTTCTCTTTACTCTCTCTCCTCTCTATCAGCCATCTCAAACCGGGAACCAGAGCCCTCGCCTCTGCTTGAATCGGTGAGCAAGATCCGATTTTTCCCCGAATCCGTCAAGAAGGACACCGTCTGAATCTCGGAGAACACCCGCAACAGTTCCGTCCAAAGAGATACCGCCAATTGAGGCGTCGACATTAAGCTCCAGATATGGTTTCAACAGTGGGATCCAAACCAGCGATGAGGGTGGTTCTTCAATAAAGTTTCGGTCTTTAGCATTCCACTTATTGTAACTCGCTGAAATTGAAGGCGCTTCGTCGATTAGGGCTTCGATTCTTGGTACTTTTGTCCCGAAAAACTGAATTGTTTCTTGCTTTCCAAATGCAACAGAGGATGAATCCGATTTGTTCGAAGGAGGGTAGGTTGGTTAGGTCTTTCTGCTGTTGATTGAAGCCACGCATCTATGCGTGAGATGTTTGAGGTCTGTAAGAGTCGGTGATCTCCCTGGGTTAGCCATGCGTTCTCAATCCATGAGCAGTGAAGAAATAGGTGTTCTGTGTCTTCCTTGTACTGATTACACATAGGACGAAGGGGCGGTGGGATGATCTGGCGCTTGAATAGGTTATCCCTCGTAGGTAATGCGTTATGACATAAGCTCCATAGGAATATTATGATCTTTGGGGGGATGTGGGCTTTTCAAATCCTGTTCCATAGTAGTCGTGATGGCTGGAAAAAAAGTAGATGCCTCGGGTTGCTTTGCTTCCAGTGCTCTAATAGAATTGTAGGCACTTTTGACGATGTGATTCCTAGATTTTTGTTTTGTCCACACCGGTCTGTCGCTATTGAGGGAAGGGCTTAGGGGGATAGATAGGATTTCCTCAACAATCTCCTCCTAAAAAAAGAGTATAAGTGTGTGTTCATCGCACTGCTTTTCTTCTTTGGAAATCAAGTCTGCTACACACAAGGGGTCTGATCTGTGTGCTGGGCCACCTATTAGACCCCTTTTGAGCCAGTAATCCTCTCTAATGTTGATTGACTCTCCATTGTCAATTGACCATCTAACAGATTTTGCGATAGTTTCCCTACCGTATAGAAGACTTTGCCAGCCCCAGGATGGTCTGAATCCTCCTTTTGCTTGTAGAAACTTACAGTTTTGAAAGTTTTTGAAAATAAATGTCTTTTAGAACTCTGCTACACAGTGAATTGACATTCCAAGCTATCCTCCAAGCTTGTTTACCGAGCATGGCTTTGTTGAAAGTCATCAAATCTTTAAAGCCAAAGCCCCTGTTATCCTTTCTCTATTTTAGGATATCTCATTTTCTTCAGTGTAGTTCTGTTTTGGACTCACAATTCTTCCACCAAAAGGCAACAGTCTTTCTCTCGATTAATTGGCAGATGGACAGTGGGATCTTAAAGATCGACATGGCATATTGTGGAATAGCCTGAACCACAGTTTTGATCAAAGTTTCCTTCCCCCCCTTTCGAAATTAGCTTTTCCTTCCACCCTTCGATTCATATTAACTCTGTCATTGATCCAAGCGAACATCTATTTTTTGGAATCCCCCAATCAATGGGAATGCCAAGGTATTTTCCTGTTTTCCCCATCATAGGAACTCTTAAGGTGTTGGCTAGACTATTCTGGAGCTGCTAAGGACAGAGTGGTCCCATAAAAAGATTAGATTTGGTGAGATTGATTTCTTGCCTAGAGGCATAACAATACTGATTTAATATCATGGTTAGGTTTCGGCATTCTGTGGTCTTCCCATCCAAGAAAAATATAGTCATATGCAAATAATAAGTGAGATAGAGTTGGACAGAACCTGTTCAATATTTTTAAGCCTCAATTGACAAAAAAAAAAAAGAAAAGCTTATGACTGAATTGGCAAAATCACAATAGATTCAAGACTTTTTTTTTTGTAAATTTTCCCTTGAAATCATAATTTACATACAATAATCATGGCTTTACACATGGATAATTGATAATTCCATAGCTTTATTTCTAGGGGGCTTAACTTGGTTGAAAGTTACAGGAGGACTCCACAACATGTTTTGTAAAGTGAAGGTTATATAGTCAAAAAGGAGGGAAGAAGCCCCGGATCTTGAAAGAGGGAAAGAGGAGAAGTTGGCTCGCACGTTGGAAAGTAAAGAGAAAGTGAGGTCTCATGTTCCCCATCGGATCAAAAGATTGGAGAAGAACGAGCAGAAGGAACCTCGCCATGGAAAGTCGTGGGTTTGACTTTGTCTTGGTGATTCATATCATTGCCACTTACGACGTTTTTCCTCAATTGGACTAAGAAACAAGAAAAGCAGCAACAAACTCGTACGTCGGCAGAGCAAAAGTACAAGCCCCGCCTGGTCAAACCGGCGCCACCCACGATTCCACGAAGAAGAACTCCGGTCACCCTCAAATTCTCACATTTATCACGTGCTAAAAACATGGGAAACCCACAACATTCTAGAATTTTTTCACTTGTCTGGAGACTCTTCCTTAATCAGGAAGAACACCAACTTGCTTTGACTGCGCTTGCGTCGCCCTCGCGCGTTCGTCGCCATTACTCACTCCCACCTTCCATATAGCCAAAAGAAGATAAAAAGGAAGAATTTTGAGGAAGTCCCATGAATGATTCGCTCCCTCTCGGACTCTGCCCCACATGTTCGCGTTTAGTCTCCCGATCCGAGCCTCGACCCCGCGTTGTTTCGCTCGGTCGCGCTTGAGCCAGCGGCCCCACTTCGATCCCGATCTCGGGTCCAGGCTGATCGGGAGGCTCGGCCTCGAGTGCAGCAAGCTCTCGGTCTCGGTGGATTGGGGCAAGATCGACTTGGCGGCGAGTATGGGCGCTGGCTGCTTCAAGGTCGCGAAGAAGAGCGACAGGGGGTTGAAGGTGGAGTTCGACAGTGGCGGGCAGGACTTCTTCGACGCCGATGCCGTGGAGGCCTCCGCTGGCGGCGCTCCGGAGCATCTTGTCATTATGGTTAACGGGATGGTCGGAAGGTACGAGTGTTTGGTTGGATTTGGATGGGTGGGTGAATTGAGCTCATTGTGGTCGTTCTGGTGTTCTTTGTATTACTCGGGGCCTCCAATACTTAGTATGTTTATAATCTAAAATGTGAATTCTTGGAGTAAATTGGGTATTAGATCATCTTAGAATCGTCGTTCTGGTGTTAGTTATCGTGGAATTCTGGGTTTCGTGCTTTCACCTGTATGCATAGTGCATGTTGGTGGCTTGAGTTATGATTTTGGGATTGAGTTATGATTTTGGACTTATCGTTTGCTTGAAGGATTTATGTTGTCAAATGCGTAGTTTTAGTAGTTGTGTTATTGTTTGCTTGGCGTCAGAGTAATAGTTTGGAAGCATGCTAAGTTGGTAACATTCTTGCTTAGATATTCAATGCAACAGTTTTATAGTTGTCAGGACAGCTTTTACACTCTGTGGAATAAATAGATGCATTCAATAGGTGTTGATCCCCTGTACACCAATGATTGCTAATTCATCATTTTCTCTATCGCTTGATGTGGTAATTATTAGGATAATTACCGCTGCCTTCCTGAAAAAGGCATTTGTCTGAGGTGATGAATCATGAACTGAAAACTCATACACAGTTATTCACATTGTTCAGTGCTGAAGATTGGAGGTATGCTGCTGAGCAGTTCGTGAAGAAGCTTCCAGACAAAGTGATAGTCCATCGTGAGTAATCCTTTGCACAAGCAGTTTTCTCTTTTCAACCCCCCATGTTTGATTGTAAAAGAACTACATGATGTATTGAGTATTATTTGTTTAATATACGTTCCTCTCAACAAGAAGTTAGAAACGCCATGTTAGAATTTTTGAAGTCAATTATACGTGATTTGGGTCGTAGGAAGGCACCTGGATAATTTGCAAGCAGAAAGGACTGGATGGTATATTTGGTTTCGCCAAAATCTACATGTAAGAGGTTTAATTCTTGATAATATTGAGTGGAACTGGAAATTAGTTCCTATCTTTGTGCTTTCTCCACGATAAGCATAAACATAATGGGTATCTATCATGAGTGGTAACTTTGTTAAGGATAACATGAATGGGTCTTCTTGGTTGTCCTATGGACATATGCATGCTGGGGCGAAGCAGGTACACTCATGACACTCTTGGTGTACTGGAAAAACACATGAGATAGAAGTTCCTTAATTTTATGAGCTAGGGTTATAATTCATCGCCCCAAGAGAGGCGGTTTCTCTTTCTTCAAATTTGCTGCAAGTTTTAAGCTATTATTTTTGGCTTTTTCTTTAATCTCATCTTTGTTGGTCGTATCTAATGGATTAAATGTTTGGCTTTGAATACCCCTATAGCATCAGTACCAGTGGAATTTTATTAGAGTGGGATAACATATTAATCTGTGTCCTCCTTGAATCATTTTATTTGTGTATGAGTTTCTGCTTGTTCAAACTTACTACATTTCTTCTGGATGTTTTCTCTTGGCTAGGATGGTTTAACTGCCAAGTGTTAATAAATAGGTAAATGTCACTGCTTTGATTGTATACCCAAAAAGATTACTGCTTTAAGAGTCCTGTAATGTTTCAATTTGTTGTATTGTCGCTTCTCAGTATCTGTGGATTCCGCCAATATTCGGAGCTTCTTTCTGCCAAAATACCACTATTTCATCATTTCTTGACTTGCAATCTATTTTGGTGTTTTGAGTCATAACATTGAAGCTTGGTAATATTGATTTTGACTGAGTCATCTGCTGTACTGTACAAAATTTTTATGCAGAATGGCCTTGATGCTGGTTTTGTTGCTTCTTCCAAATCCTCATATTTTTTGTTGTATACTCATCAACCTCATATGCACATGTTATTTTATTTAGGCTTATCTTCCGTGTGACCAAGAAGAAGTTAACAACTAAGCCTTGTTATTCTCTTCAGGTAGTCAATGCAACTCTTCAAAGTTGACTTTTGATGGTGTTGACATGATGGGTGAACGATTGGCAGAAGAGGTATAATATAAATAAGAATTATGATGATGATGCTGATGATGATGATGATTATTATTATTATTATTATTATTATTATTTCGTTTTTACTCTAGTTAGTTATCTATTTGCTTCATTGTATTTGGATTGGAGAATGTGATTGTCTGCATAATCGTGTGATATTGAGTGGGTGTTCAGAGAATTATAGATATTTTGAGCTTGATTCTTTTTGATGCAGGTTTTGGATTTTGCTTTGTCTTGTTTTTTTACCATTAATGCAGGTATTGGGTGTTATCAGGCACAGACCTGGGGTTTGTAAGATTTCCTTTATTGCGCACTCCTTGGGAGGCCTTGTTGCAAGGTATGCTATTGGGAGACTTTATGAAGAACCTTCACAATCAGAACTCTGTACTGCTATTAGGGACTGCCCACGTGAAGAGCAATCAAATCATCAGATGGATGTTCTGGAGCCTCATGAAGCCAAAGTTGCAGTTTTGGAGCCTCATGAAGCCAAAGTTGCAGGTTTGGAGCCAATGAATTTCATAACAGTTGCTTCACCACATCTTGGGTCAAGAGGACATAAACAGGTAACACTGATCATTTTCCTGGCCTACTTAATCTGAAGATGCGGCTGCATAGAACATGAACACAAGTTCCTCTGTCACTGTTTGATCGGACGTCCATTACACCTGTTTTGCCTCCTCCAATCTTTTCCTTTGCTAGTTGTGTGAGGTGTTCTCATTCATTGTATTTGTTGATTGTGTGGAAAATCTAACTTCTAGTCCATTAATGAGAATATGTTGCATATAAATCATATTTAGAATTCTCAGATGCCCATCTATTGATATTCTCTGGTATTGTTTTCTGTGCAAACTTATGCTTTATCTTTTCCTGTTGTTATTGGCATTTGGATAGGATATAATGATAGTACAGGCAGTCCTGAAATAGCCCTGCAAAACTTTTATTTCTATCTCTGTCTTTGTTATTCCTGTAGCTGCCTTTCCTTTGTGGTCTCCCTTTTTTGGAGAGAAAAGCACCTGAAGCAGCGCATTTGATTGTTGGGAGGTCTGGAAAGCATCTCTTTCTTACTGACGGTGATGATGGGAAACCTCCTCTTCTTCTTCAAATGGTCAATGATTCTAAAGATCTGAAATTCTTGTAAGTAGGTGTATTGACTGCCCTCATCTCGTAAGAAGTCCAAAGTTTTGGCTTTTTCCCCTCTTCATTAATGGTAGAATAACAGCTTGGATCCTGTGTAGGTCAGCTTTACGGGCTTTCAAACGACGTGTAGCATATGCAAATGTCAATTATGATCGTATCCTTTTCTGCTCCTACTAACTTTTACGGGGTTATATTTGAAGATGATCTTTGAACCTGCCTTTTCTTTCTTCGTGTGGATCTTAACCATAATTGTAAAGAAGTAGTTGGGTGGGGAACATCATCAATCCGACGTCAACATGAACTTCCTAAGGTAGGGTGTCTCTTCATTGTTCAGGCCTGCAAAAGATAAATTAATCTAAGAAGTACGTTCAGAACTTGCTTTAGTGATGAATTTTCTATCGTTTCATTTTCAGTCTAGTCTTCTGGTAAAAGATGCGAGATACCCTCACATTGTATATGTGGAGAAGGAGACTCCTGAGAACTTTCAAAGGAGAGCATCTTCTCTGGTGACTGACAAAAAAATTGATTTGGAAGGTTTGTTATACCCTTTAACTCCTTTGAATACTTGATTACCATTATTCTGTTTGCTTGTTTTTTTTATTAACTGTGAATAAGGGCGCGTTGTTGACTTTGCTCTTTATAGTTGATAGAACAATTCTACAAGAGATGAATTTGAAATGTATGGAGAAGCTGATTATTCTGGATGATACAATTTCCTTTTTCCCTAAAAATAGTTTAGCTTGTACTTATATGGATGAACAGTCAGGGAAGGAATAAAAAAGATTTGGTAATACAGAAATAGAGTTTTGTGCTTTAGTGTTCTAAAGCTTCTTAAAAAGTTATTTTCTCTTGCTGGATTTGATCCCTGGCCTCTGTGGGAAATATGTGACCTCTTTTCTGTTGTCTACTTCTGGTGACATTGACATGTTGCTGTTGGAATGGTCCATGACTCCTAGTGCATCACAGGGTTGCCATAAATCGCCCATTACCCCGTGATTGGCCATCTGGCTATTAAGTTCCAGGATACAGATCTTTAGCTATTGAATAGCCAGATTTGCGAGTTTTGGCATTCTGAAGAAACAACAGTCTGATTGATATTCTCCTCCTCTGTTAGACAAGCAAAAAGAATAGATGGAGTGAGTCTTGTATGAAAACTAAGAGACCTAAACCATAATCTGATTTGTGAGTAATGAATCTTGATAAAGATTTGGAGGATATCCATGGTGTTTGTTATCAATTCTTGAGGTTTCGAAAGATAATAACAGAGGATGAAATTAAAGGAGGGAATCATGTATTTGGGAATGCATTTGACAGGAAAAGAGGGCATCTTTCAAATTTGATTTGCAATAAAGTTTTGGAGGAGGGAGGAGTTTTTTTGCCAAGTTTTCAATCATGGGTCAAGTAGATCTTTTTACCTGAAACAGCAGCTCTAGTTTGGCTAGTTGTGTAAAATCTTCAATGAATAACAACTATGTGAAACCACTGTTTGGCTTATTTCCTTTGTATTTTATTGATCATTAGAAGACTAAAAATTAGAAGAAAGTTAGTCAGAATGATCTTGAGGTCGTATTAATGTCGCCATTTGTTGTAAAGGGAACGGCTTTTATTTTAATTGACCTGTCCACATACTATAATTTAAGTCACTGAAATTTAGTCATTAATGCCATTCTACTTTCCAGATAAAAGTACTGCATTCAAAAACATTTTCTGAAGAAGCTACCCTTGCAATACCATGTTTTAGGCAAGTGGCATCCTGCATTTTAATTTTCATTCAGCATGCCAAAACAATGCCCATATCAGGGAACCTGAGTACATCCTCTAGCTTTTGAGAGGATTTTACATGTGGAGACAGCTTCGTCTTTAGTCGCATTTTCCCTTTTCCATCTTCACCTGAAAATACGTGATACATCCGAAGCTCTAGGTGGCAGCTCTCTCTTGTCCATGTGGGATAACTCTTGAATTAGGTAATTATGCTTAGTAGTACATATTTGAACAGTTTGGAGAATCTAGTTCTCCTGTCATGTTGTTGTTGATCTCCCAGTGCAGTGCACTAGAGGGGGATCTGTAGTGCTTCTACCGTCTTTCCCCACTTTCTTCCTTCTGAAGTTTCTTTTTTGTGCATTGATAGCAGGCCACTAAGGTTAAGTTAGGTTGTGCAGTTTCTTTTGTTTTCTATTGATGTATCCCGTCGGATCTGCATGGAGAGTAAAAGACTGGTTTCCCTTTAGTTGCAAAGATGGCTATCATAAAGATAGAAAGGTCTGGCAGTGGGTGCTCATTATTTTTATCTTCTTCTTGGAGTGGTAGCGCAAGAATCTATATGGTTTTTCTTTTGCTTAAGGTGTCAAAGATGGCATTCTGCTCACCTTGACTTGGTTTTGAGTTGTACTATGGAGCTTGCAAAGCCAAAATGGGTTCCAAACTGTTGGCTGAATACTAGACTTTCAAGTCTTAGCAATTAGAGTCACTGAATGGATGAGTGGGCAGTTTACTTGTAATGATTCATAACTTCATATTCTCCTAGAGCTGTGATTATCAATGATTGAGCTGCTTAGAAATGAGGCCATGAACTTGTGATTTAAGGATCAATCTACTAGTGTAGGATAGTTCATGATTTTCCAAACTGTCCCCAATTAGCGTGCGGAAGAGCTTGCTGACATGGAATGCATTTTCGAAGGTGGTCCGGAGTACTTAGGAACTCAATGTCCTGGTGAAGAATATCACTGTGCTGCAGTTTGGGTCTTCGATATTCGGAGGCTTTGACATTTTTAGACAAAAGTAGAGTTGAGACAACTGGATTGATTTCTGCAGCTTGTTTGCTTGAGTTTATTGAAGGGAAGGGGAGAACATAATGCCGACTGTTGTTGTTTTCTGTTTCTTTTTATTCATTTTGAGTGGGGGTGGGAAGAAGCAGTCGAGTTGTCAAATCGGCTAATTGGAGGAAAACGCGCACATTGACGTAGCAAGACGGTTATTGAGCATGGCTCTTATGGGTAAAAGCTTGAGTGGCAAGTATAGAATACTTTCTGTTTCTCTTCTCCTTGAGATTCATTGCAATATTAGTCATGAGAAGAAGTGCTGGATGGAGGAATAACAGTGTAATTTAGGAAATGCAGATTCTATGTCTGATGCAAAGTTATTTTGCTTAGGATTCACTCTCTCTGGTATTTTATTTACTTTTTTTTCTTCCAGCAGTAGATAATATGATGATGCATAATTAGTTATTGGCAAAATATTCTAAAAAAGCTAAAACTTTGTGTGCCCCGAACTTTGAAATGTATCCAGGAGATGTTAACTTTTATCTGCATCACGCATAACATTGGTGCAGCCGTTCAAAGCTCAGTTAAAGCACAGACGTGGCAGATGATGTGGCTAATTGTCTCCATTAAGCATCACTAGTTAGTCAATTTATTGAGTAATAAAATTCATTTAAAATTTGAGGAAGGGCGAAAAAGTGTCTTTTAAAATCAGATTAAGCATTCGACCAAAAAAAAAATATCAGATTAAGCACAAAATTTTATTAGAAAAATTCAGGTTGGAAGAAAAACTTTAATTTTGATCTTTTTCGTTTCTTCATCCAACTTTTTGTGCAGTCGAGTTTTGGCTTGTTTGATTTTTGTTCATGCTTTTTAGTGACCTTCATCTCTCTGTGAACAGAGTCCTAATTCTAGTTCTACAAAGGAAAAAATTGGCATATTTAAACACGACTTTAACTAGACAGTAGTAAGAGGAGTTTTGGTGGATTTAACTGGTAGTCACTATACTGAGTATCACTTGCATTTCTCATGTCAATACTAGCAGCACTTTCAGTATAAAGAAAAATCTCAGTAAATGTCTCCTTGTAGCAGTAATGTGGGCCAATCAGCAGCAATGGCAGTCATTTTGTGGAAAATAAGTTTTGCTGTGCTAGTAGCAATAAGGTCTGTCATGAGTGATATTGGAGTTATGAAATGAAACTCACAATTGATTATTTTTATCTCGTCTTATCTATTTATCGAAATGGAAAGCTACCTTTTATCAGAGTTATTTAGGAAATGCTCTATCTCAAAGCAGACGGTTAATTCAAATCATGTAATAGATGATGCAAATCTTGTTAATCAGAGAAAGAATTGTGAAGATACTGCAATATGTACAATATTATGAGATCAATGCTTATTGTATAAGAAAACCTCTTCTTCTACCATGTAAAGAAGAACAGTTTGTGAAAGATAAACAGAGAGGATAAAGGAAAGTTTCTGAGAAACTGTGCCCCTTGTTTGCCTCCTTGAGATCTTTAGATTAAATTCAGAGTGTTTTCAGTAGATTCAACTCTTGAATATGATTGCTTAATAAGATCTGGAATTAAATAAAGTGACATGTTTGTGGGAGTCTACTCCTGTTCTGGTTTTTTATTTATAACATGATCTCCATTTTCTCAAAATTTAAAATTGCAATTTGATTTTTGTTTCTGGACTATATCTCGATCTAGGAAATTTTAATTGTCTTCTCTTGCATCAGACATAGCTTTGTCTGTTCTTCCCCTTCTCCTGTTAATGTCCTGTTAATTTATAGACCTGAATAGTTCATTCTTTATGATTTACACTCTTGACTGACTTTTGTGACCTTTGTTCATCTTCTGTGTAGAGGAGATGATCAGAGGCCTCACGCAGGTGCCCTGGGAGCGCGTAGATGTCAGCTTTAGCAAAAGCAAACAGCGGTATTCTGCACATAATACAATCTTGGTAAGTTTCGAACGACATCTTATTCGAATAACTTTTTGGCTATTCATATTTTGGTTGGAAGAATGTTGTGTTGTTTGCTCTCTTATAAGTGGATCTCCCATTCTTGATTTTGTCATTTGAGAGGTAGATGTCACTCGCAGAAGATAGAATCCTTCGAGCACAGATAATATTTGCATGTTTGAGGGCCAGAAGTTGGGAGTATGTCGAACATATCCAATTAAATGATTAGACCACACCCAAAAGTTTCCACCACGTCTCTTACTTTAAAAGATTGTTTCAGCCCCAATTTTATCATAATGTGTTTGCATGAAGGATCTGATAAAATATTCCCACCTTGTCTGATCCAAAAAAACTGAGCGACTAAAATTGAAGTTTTGGATCCTTCCATGTTCCAGAATGGCTGTACAATGCTAAACTTCCAAGATATTGGACCCAATTTCTTCTAATACTGATTCTGTCCTAGTGATTCTATGTTAAAATGTCCAGGGTTCTGATCTGTGCATATGTGACATTTGTTGAATGTTTCATTAGCAAAGAAATTTCACTTATTTTGAGTAGATAAAGCGGTAAAAAAGAGAGAAAACTTCTATTGCAAACTGATGTCTAATTGCAGATGCTTTGGTTTTCAGGTGAGGAGTTACAGGCTAAATTCTGATGGTGCTGACGTTGTATTCCATATGATCGACAACTTTCTTCTTTAGCTTTCAATGGTCAATCATTTATGCTTCTGGAGAGGGGTTAGGTTTATTCTCGGGGACAAATGTTCATTGCTATTAGGAGCTACTCACTTTGGCTTGCTTGCTTCTTTCTCTGGTTTTTGTGTATATGGTTATGCTATGTGTAATTGTACTTTAATTCATTGTCAATGTTTAGAAAAATGTATTCTTTTATGAGTTCGAGGCTTCTAATCTTCCAAAGCGCTGGGTTTCACCTTTAAAGCATGCCTGTATGTGTGTGGTGCACACATGTGTTCGTGTGCGTGTGCATGCGTTTGTGTCCTGTTGGAGGATTATGTCATTGTATTGAGACTACAGTAAACAAGCTGGAGAATTAAATTCTGCTACAAGCCCAAACCATAAAAGTGTCAAAGTACTACTACTCACCTGTTATTACACAACGATCTATGCAAGGATTGGCAATCTTAAGACTTTCAGGTAAGGCCAATAATCTAAGCCTCAAATTAAGTCAGGAAAAGTAACGTGTGCCAAATTTGATATTGATGTCCTAATTTCCCCTTTGTGGTGTTTTATGATGTTAAGTTCAATAGAGCAAAAATGAGTTTTACTTTTTCAAGCACAGCATATAAGTTCCTCATGTGAACGCCTTGAGCAACCGATGCCCGTTCTGCTAAAAGTATGGTATAAGTGTATTTACACAAGCACATTCATAGTCACATGATGATAATGTAATTGAAGCATTGACGGATTGTTGATGAGATGGGAATATGGTATCGAACTTGTGATCAGTATTTTTGTAGAGGTATTGGTCTACTGTTTACACTTTGACTATTCATTCCGTATGAAGTTCATGCTTTAGAGCATTTCTTCACTTTTTGAGTTTTTGCAATGCCATACGGGGTTAATTGATGCTTCCTCTATCTAAGATCTCCCCAAGAGCTACCTTTTTGTGATCCAGTATCAGATATCACCGCTTAATGGTTCCCTGCAGAAAATTCATTTAGTTCACGCATAAGGTGATAATCTAATTACTTGTATTTGATTCAGTGGAAGCTCGGAACTCTCATTGCTCAACATCAAGAAGCTTCAGACAATGATACTGTTAGCAGGTCCTTACTTTGAGGACAATTAATTTAGTAATAGCTGCAGGGATTGAGCTTCTGTTTGTATGCATATATGCCTATTCTCACTTTCATTGCATTTGTTTTGTTCATATGGCTTTAGACCACATGATGAGCTTGCAGTGTAAAGAGTGGTCACAGAGATGTTGAATAAACGAGGTTAAAATTTTCAGTTTTCATAGGTGTTGAGGATCAGAAGCCCATTTTTGCAACCATAATCAGTAATCCTTCATATTAGCCATTACTCTGTCTCTGCCTCCGACAGGTAGAGCTTGATGACAAGGTAGCGGGGAGTGAAAAGCTTCATCATTCTTCACAGTTATACACGTAGGCATATGAGGCATCTTTTTGTGCTCAGCATGATTCTTATTCTTGATCTGCGAAATCGAGGGTTGGGTGCATTGAGATGTTAGATCCGTGTTACAGCAACTAGCTGGGGTCTGCTACCATGCCTCCTCCCCCCTCGCCCCCCCCTCTCTCTCTCTCTCTCTCTCCCCAATCATTGCGCCATTGAGTATCATATTCTCTGTAAGTTCCACAGGTCATGTTAAGTCTTTCCTACTCCTTAACTTGTTCTCCCCACAATAAAATCACATCTGCCTCTCGTGGCATCTTCAAGTGATCGCAGATGGTCAAACTATCTTAAGAGGGTTTATGTCTTCTTTTCTTTTAGTAGACTGCTCCATTATTTTGCAGACATATATATCTCTCTCATCGTTTCTTGCATGTGTAGACGTCCATTGAAGTCTCCTCTGCCTAATATTATGTTCAAAGTGGTACTTGATCTCTCCGGATACTTCCCCTCTAAGCTGGAGCAGACTAACTGTGATATGATGCACTTATTTATTCTGTTGACCCTGCTAGTGCCCTGCCAGTGGTTTTGCACAAATTCCTCCATTTTCCTTTCTGGCGACAGGACCCAATGTATTGGAGGTGTATGTGCTGGTCTGCTTCAGTCAGATCATGTCTGGAACTGTGCAAAAAGAAGCGTCGATGGAGCCAAGATAGTTAACAATTGTAGAACATCAGGGGATTAGGGTTATTTACAAGAGAATGTTTATACCCCTTATGTCACATTAATTTTTGCTAATCTCCATTCCTCAGAGGGTCTTTTACTGTTAAATGTTGTTGGTAGTGGGTCACACCAACTTGAGCTGCTCGTGCACATAATTATGCACAATATAGGTTTAATTTTGAAAGAATATCTCTTAGGTAAGATAAGAGTCAGTGGAGCTGAATGCCTGGAGTGTTTCGCATTTATGCGAGGGAAAGTGGAAAATGATGCTCGTTGATTAGATTATATCCGGTTGCATGATGCTTGTCGTTTAGATTATGTCCGGTTGGGTGCTGCTCATCATTTAGATTATGTCTGGTGGGATGATGCAATGGAGAACTCTATGGAGGAAAGATTTCCCTTCCTAACCTTCTAAAGTCCTGCTGGTTTATGAAAATTCGAAATTTCTAATTGTGGGAAAAGGTGGTAGTAGGAACTTTCTGAGATCTCGTCAATTGTTCATGTCAACCAATTCTTGGCCCACCCACCCCCCCTCCCCCCCCACCCCACCCCAAAAAAAAGGCAATTATGCAGATAAAAGAGAAACATCTCTTGATAATATTTTGTGGTTAATCTCATCGGTTTTGCTTTGGATGGCTAAGATACTGAAATTCCAGATTCATGCAAGTTCTACGTAAGAAATCATTCAGGCTCCCTTTGTTTTGAAGAATTCTATTACCAATGAGGTGTCTTGTCTTCTCAATTTATTTTGATTTTATATTCTGCTTTAGTTTTACTAATCTTGTGTTTTTCTGAACTGGAAGCATGTAGAGAGCTGTCTCGGATAGCGCTTCTTGTCCTGGCTCCACATGTCTAGTGTAATCAAATAAACTCACGCAGAGACTCCTTCCATTGTTTAGCCGATGGCATGAGCTAATTTTGGGTGGTTGAATCCATATTGTTCAGAGATAAAGAACGGATGATTTTAACCCTATCACTATGGAGCACAACTTTACTCTCTTTGGGATGGTAGTCCTGCGTAATTTATTCTTCCTGATTGAAGTTTGACGGAGTCATCATGCTGACATGAACTCAGATATTGGCCAAAGTAAGCAAAGCTCTCTTGCTGATCAACAGATATCATTTTAGTAGATTTAGAATTGGCTTAAGAATTGAGGTCTTGTGAATTATTTTTTGGCTCCAGTTCAAATTTGAGAAACCCATCATCTCAAGAAGAACATTCATGATAGCGATCTGGAGAATGTGCTTTTCTTATCGAGACAGCATAAGATTTTTTTTTAGTATTTGTTCTGGGTTATTTTGAGATTTTCAGTTGCTGTTTCCTTCCTCACCTGCCATGCTATTTTTTCTGAACTTGATTTTGGACTTTATTCAATAATCAATACTATACACATACCTTAGTGATTCTAGGTGTCTGAGCCTGCTATCCTGGAAGCGAGTTTGCATGAATATTTATGGACATATTCTAGTCTTGTAACAGTTAAGTTAATGTTTCTCTTGTTAAATGCTGTAGTTAGATGTAAATGGGGTAAGGATTCTTATCAATTCTGGTGTGAGAATGCATAATTATATAACCTTGTGGTAGCCTTAAAATGACCAAATAATACTGAAATGTGTCATGTTGTCTAGTTCTCTAACAATTTCAAATTTAGTTAGTGACATCCTGTAAAGGGCATGGTGGTACTGGATTTCGTCGAAGATCAAAGGTTTGTGCGGACATATGCCGTCCTTGAAGCACCCGAATGTTTCTTATCATTCTTCTACTAAATAAGAGAGTGGAGATGTAATGCCATACATCATTCGAGAAGATCCTTTGGGTTTTATGAAAGAGAAATTACAGCTAGCAGATTATCGTTAGCCATTAAGTCGATTGAAGTTGATGTAAAAGCTTTGCTTAAATTTCTCAATGCACAGTCCAAATAGGCTTTACATTCTTTCATCGGCATGATCCTGAGTCCTGAAAGGTGGCCAGCTTGATCATAGAGAGGATGAGTAACTTTGGGTGACCTCATTATCATCAATTTCCTCTTCAGAGCTGCAGAACAGACGGTAGAATGAGTTGGCTATGGAATATATAACAGATTTAGCCCTTTTGAGGAGCTTTGGATTACCATCCTGCTCCGACTATGTCTTTGCATTGGATTAAGCTCTCTTGAGACTGTTGACTCTCTAATGAATCGCTTGATTTCTCTGTCAGTAGGCTTGATAAACTTTGGCAGAACTGATCACAAGAGAAGCACTGTTAAGTAACATGAAGAGAAATAATCAACATATACAGAAGATGCTGCTATTTACCTCTTTATACATTCCTAGCTCTCCTGCTGATTTTGAGATTTCTACTACGCAGTGCTCGGGAGCAACTTCAATTACCTGAGACATAACATCGACATAGGTGGGCCTCATTTGACTCATTCAATTGGTGCTTCCAAGCGTGTCACAACTTACTGCATTGTTATTGAAGTTTAGTTACCTCTGCTGAAAAATCATAATAGGATCTGGCACATCTAGTCATCTTTTGCCTTGGATGCATCTTCATCTGACATTGTCAAGCAAATCGGTGTTTGTATAGGTTTGAACTAATAGTAAGCGCTCATGAATGTTTAGTACCTTATTATTTAATCTTTCAATTGCAAGACTCATATCTGTTGCAGCAGCTTCTATTTTTCTGAAGGTATTGCTAATTGTATTTTTGGATCCAAGCCTCATTTTTTGTTTCTTCTCTTCCTGGTGGTACAAAACAAACACTGTGACTAGATAAAACTTGTATGGGATCAATGTGTTCAATGTGTCGTGCACTTCTTATCTTGCCTGTTCTTCAAAAAGTCCTGATAAATCCAGGTCACGCGACATCGCAATCAACTGAAAAGCATTTATAAAATTGGAGGACTTTGGCATTGTCTTCTCTGCATCACTATCCTGTTCAGAAGGACACATGATTTAGTTGAATCACTAAGTACTGCTCTTTGCTTATCTGTGATTAATACCTCTAGTGTGTCAAAAGCAGCATTAACGTCATCCAGGTTCTTTGCATCACATTCGCATCCACAAGCAGGTATGTAGTCTTTCTTGAACCAGGCATCCTCTACAATCTCCACGATCGTTATTCGCTGCATTGTGATATAGGACTTACATTAAATTATTAACAAGAAAAGAGACATTCTGAAACATTTGGAACACTTACCCTTGTAGGATTTGGATCCAGTATTCTAGAGAGGATCTTCTTTTGACTGTCTGTGAACCATGGTGGACATGTGTATTCTGCTTTTGCGATCTTTAGAGGTACGATGATCAGTTAAGGAAATTGTTTCTAAGGGAAACTATGTCAGCATCTGGTTATGAAGAAACATACCTTCCTGTATAAATTCATGAGGCTACGGTCATCAAATGGCAAAAACCCTGCCAGCAATTCGAAGAGGATAACCCCACAAGACCAAATGTCTGCTGCTGCTCCGTCATACCCTTTGTCTGCAAATAGCTGTGTAGAAGTCCAAAGCATCATTAATAGCAGGATTGGGAAAAAATCCACTTATTAAATCCGTTCATGCAATGTTGAGTCCACTCTGTTCTAGTCACTTGATCCAAGCCCTGTTTATGTTATGCAGAACATTGAAATGTTGATGCAAGGAATTAAATATTGGCTACTCACCTCAGGTGCAACATAGCATGGAGAGCCACATGCCGTCGATAACATGTCTCCAGGCTGTTGAATTTAGCCAAGAATACTTGAAATAGTTCGACATCATTTTTACACGGGCTAATCGAATTGAGTAGAAGATTGTCTTAACCTTTTGCAAAGCACTAAGGCCAAAATCAGACACCTTCAGGTTCCCCTTGCTATCCAACAGCAAGTTTTCTGGCTGTGCACAGAGGATGACATCCCCATTAATTTGCATTGACTTTCTTCCATCAAGATGGATAATTGAGTGCAAGAGAGTCATCTACTGCTTACCTTTAGATCCCTGTGGTACACCCCTCTGTGATGGCAATAGTCCACGGCATCGATTAACTGTTGGAATAGCTTTCTTGCCTCGCTTTCACTGAATTTCCTCAAATAAGACTGAGAAAGCAGCAAAGTTCTTGAGGAAGTATAGCAGGGAAAAAACAACTTGTGATTGTATGAGTTATGATTCTCACCAGCTTGTCTGATAGTTGTCCTCCGGGTACATATTCCATTACTATGTATATTTTCGTCTTGGTTCCGATAACCTGTTGACGAGAATCTTAGCAAATTATTCATTTTGGAAAGAAGTGGCAACTCAGAATTCTGCAGAAAAGCTGCTAGCATATCGACATACCTCGTGTATCCTTACAATGTTCGGGTGATGTAAAAGCTTCATTGTCCTAATCTCTCTCTGTACCTGGAAGTGTAAATTTTTAACGGTGTTAGGAGGCCGAGATCTTGACATTCTGCATCTCTGTTTCGCTTGCAGGGGAAATATAGAAAACGAGCTTCGGATGAAAAAACAAGGAATAGAGATTCGCCTGGTACTTAAGATTGCTCTCCATCACCATCTGCTTATCGATGACCTTGACAGCAACGTTATGCCCACCCGTGTTGTCGACGGCCAGCTTGACCTTGGCGAAGGTGCCTTCTCCGATCGTTTGCCGGAGCTGATACTTCCCTATGTTGCTGACGGGGGCCATGTCCGGTACTAAATTGAATGATCTTCCTTCCTTCTTTGGCTCCTCCTCCTCTTCCAATGGCTGTCCTGCCTCCGTTCTGCTGAGACGGCCCAAAAAAAAAAAAAAAGCTGAATCCCGGTATTCCTCTGCACTGCCTGCAAGTGTTCCTTATAAGCTGCCTGTCCCGAATCTTTGCTGAAATGGGAAATGATCGTCGTCTTCTTTGCGACTGCCACCCTCTTGGCTCCCCTGTCCTGTGAGAAATCCGGCGCTTAATAGTCACATTTCATTTTTTTCCTTTCAACGTCACATTTCTAGGAATCCTTTTAATCTTTTTGGAGGCTGGGAAGTGCACCACTTGTTCGATCCATGCACGGGGATGACCGGTTGGTCGGCTGATGAGAGCGAAAAGACGACGACCCCTCCTCTTTGAACGGAAGGTAAAAAAAAAGGGCCCTTTCTATACTCCAATCTATTATTTTACGGTTTTCGGTGTTCAGACTCCAGATCCGGAAAAATTTATTCAAACCAAGCCAACCCTCGGTTACAAACTTGTCCACCTTCGTGTGTTTGTCGGAGTGACATAGGTTCTTTTTGGGAGGAATTGCACGTTAGCGTGGGCGTCGCTGCCATGTGCCGCGACTCGATTGTGGTGGCGTCTCGCCCGTCAGCAAGTCGGATAGGGTGGTCAAATTGATAATGTTGCGGATAAAACATACTTTAGACTTATCGGCAGAGCTTGTCAAGGGCTACGAAATGGAAAGCAAGTTTGCATCTTCTTTGCTTGCTTGGTGCCATAATTCTTGGAAAGCTTGTGGAAACGTAAGACCATACGAAACAAAAGGAGAGAATTATCAAAAAAATCATAATTTTTTTTTCTGTAATTGTGCTAATTTAGTTATAATTTTTTTTTCCGTCAATTGAGTTTTAAACATTTTGTAATTATGCTAATTCATTAAATTTGGTCGGCTGGCCCAACCAAAAATTAAATAAAAAAAATTTATGAGAAAGTAGAAAAATAATCAAAAAATTGAAAATATTACTAAAAATTTGCCACGTCAATATTGGCGGCGTTATGTTCGCGTCGGTCGGCCAAATGGGCTGAATTGATACAATTGTAAAAGGTTTAAGATTTAATTGACAAGAAAAAAAAAACTGAATTGATATAATTATAATAGGTTTATGATTCTTTTTGTAATTTTTTCAATTAAAAAAAAAGCCTTTTCTCCCACATGGGGCTCAAAAATTCAAATTCATTACGGCGCTCCAACGTCCATCTAGCTGACACATAAGAATTGGTTTTCTTGTTCAATTGCCAATCAAATTCACTTGTTTTTCTTCTTTGACCAACATTTTAATCCCTTCTTTTTTTTATTTTTCACATTTTCTTGGTGCTACCGACCACCTCATCAAGTAGGTGAAGACCCTTTTGAGCAATCTGCCCGTTAGAGAGGGGGCAGGTGGGAAGAAAGGATTAGGTTGAAAATTGGAATGGTGGATTGAGGAGACGAGGTTTTCCTATTGTCTTTTCTTTTTTTTATTTTTTTCTTTTCTCGTTCCTGGAGTATTGGAAAATTCAAAACGTTCGAAACTTAGCGATGAAGGGAAGTCGACCGTCTTTTCTTACACCTGGAGGATATATCACTTGTCTCTGTCTTGGTCTTGTAATGTCGACGGAAAGGTACTGCCAGCTTGTCCTATTGTTATTGAGATTGATAAAAAAAAAAAAAAAATCTAGATAATTCATTTCTACAATGCTAAAATAATGAAAAATCTCAAATTAGTACGCTTACGATAAATTTATTTCAAATTATATTTTATCACGAAAAATCATAAATTGATACATTCGTGATAAATTTATCATCTGTTAGTTTTCGTTAAATCTAATCGTTAAAGTGCTAAGTTGTATGACACATGGCAATTGACGGGGTGTATCACATTGTGGTTTTTACCATCTATTTGTCACTTATGTATCAGTTTGAAAATTCTCTTGATATTAACCTACCGATTTAACACGGAGTAAATTGTACTAGTTTGAGATTTTTCGCAGTAAAAAAAATTAGTTTAGCGTAAATTTTTTGTAGGTATACCCGTTTAGAGTTGATAAAAAAAAAATAGTTTGGAGTAAATTATCACAACTGTACTAGTTTGAGAATTTTTCATGATTAAAAAATAATTTGCACTAAATTATAAGTATACTAGTTTAGGATTTGTCATGGTATTAACCCTTTCTACGAAGCTAATTGTACAAATTATTCTTACTCTTTTTCTTTGGTCCCGAGTAAGACCTTAAAAGGTTTCGTTTGAACTTTGAGACGTTAAATAAGGGGATATTCCCTTTTTGGCAAGAGAAGAAAAAATAATTTATTAGGAATTGGGGGATACAAGATCAACGGATACCAACACGTTAAAATAAGAAATGCATTCAGACTGATCGTTAGATTGCTCAGCTATCTCTAGAGGCTCTTGTAGGAGAGCAATCTCCGGCTCTGCTATTGGAAAATTCAAAACGTTCAAAACTTAGCAATGAAGGGAAATCGATCGTCTTTTCCACACCTAAAGGATAATAAATGCGTCCAGCGGATTTGCAACATTATTTCTCCGTCTTTGTCTTCTAATGTCAACGGAAAGGTACTGCCAGATTGTCCTATTGATACTGAGATTGAAAAAATAAATAATGCGGATCATTCATTTATATAAGGATTAATACCACGAAAAACTTCACATTGATATATTTATGATAAATTTATCACAAATTATTTTTTTATTACAAAAATTCCAAACTGGTACACTTGTGATAAATTTATCCAAAACTATATTTTTGACTAAAGTGGCCGCCGTATAATAGGTTTTGGACTTTTTGGACAATTTTTCCTCTGTACCTCTAACGCGATAAACAGATTTTTTTTTTATTAGTAACATTATGTTTATGTTTGTGGAAAATCTGGGTGACATTTTTCTGATAGTATATAACAGGTTGCGCTTATTGTATAGTGCGGAGAGGTGATCTTCGATTGCTTACCAGTAAAGTGTGGACTGAGCATTAGGTGATATAAAGGCTTGGACCAGCAGCGTTAGGTGCACTTATCATTCGCAAATTTTCACATTAAACACTTTATTTTTGCACTGTCGAAATGTGCGACTACCCAACTTAATTTATGTAGCTGAGAACTTGATTTGCATTTTTATCTTGAAGTTATGTGTTTCTTTCTTAAGTGAAATGAAAATTTTCCTTTTGATTAAAAAAGAAAAAAAAAACTTGTCTGACGCTAAATCTTCAAAAGGGAAATTATAATTATGATGACTACAATCGATGTTTCCAGCCTCAAAAGGAAGCTGTGAAAAATCATTGGCAGCAGTTCTTGCCTGGATTGGTGGTAGGATGGAGGACTATTTACCCCAAAAAGTGGGAAATAGGGTGAAATCCGACCATGGTTTTGAAGTGGAACGTTTGCTGGAAGAGGGTACAATAGGGTTTTTAGCCAGACGACTCTAGAACTGGGGCCAAGCATTGCTTGGAGCGTATGTTTATGGTGACATTCCAACTCAGGGTACATTTCGAAAGATTATTAATGTGGTCCATGAAGAGCACGGTACAATGAAAGTGAGTGCCAAAGCAACGGGAATTTCGGGGTGAGCATGGTAACTATTATATTTCTCTGTTTTTTTTTAATGTTCTGTTTTCAGAAACAAGCTTGGGACAGAAATTCGTTGGGTAATGCAATTTTAGTTTTTTTATTTTCGGGATGAATTTTAAGCTCAAAAACATATTTGAACGAAAATGAGAAGTATAAATGTTCAACTTTTTTTATTTTCGGAATAGAAATAGAAATAAAAAATCTTCTCATTATCGGTCTTCAGCCGCCGTTCGCATGTCGCCGCAACCATAGGTCCGCCTCTAGTCACAACCCTAGTCTTCATTGCAACCATAGAAATTTTATGATATTATGAAATGAATTTCTGTTCTGAAAAAAGAAATTTTTTGTCGTTATCAAATATATTTTTTCGATCGTAAACTCGTCCATAGAACAAAGATAAGAATCTATTTCTGGCTAGAAATTGTTCATGGCAACAAAATGGTTAATGAAAATCATTATGTTTCTCTGTTACTTTATTTTTCTATTCCGAGAACGAGTTTGTAACAGAAATTCGTTTGGTAAAGCAATTTCATTTTTCAAATTCCGGGAAAAATTTTCAGCATAGAAATAGGTTTGTAGCAAAAATGAGAAGTAGAAATTTTCTACTTTTCTATTTCTAGAATAGAAATAAAAATAAGAATTCTTCTCATCGCTCACTCCCTCTCTCTCGTGTTCGGTCTCCTTCTCTCTCTCGCTCGAAACTCGTCTAGGGAAATAGATAACATCTATTTCCGGCTAAAAAATAGCTCCCGAAAACAAAATTGTTATCATGTGTGCCCTTAGACTTTTGGCATGTGTAGATAATCCTGATGCAGAGTAGTTTGTATGCAATTATTATTTATTAAAGCTACGAACTAAAATTCAAAGTGTTTTAGATCCCCTTTACTGGACATATAGTGTAGCCCCTTTTGTTGCACTAACAAGCATGTTCATTAACTAATTTATTGGTTCGCTTTGTGGGGTCATGATCCGCTCTTTGGGATATGTCTACCATTAAGAGGGAATTAGTCATGCATAAAGTCCAGCGCCAATAGGACAATAAATAATATTGGGGATCTTCCATTTTCTGCTATTAAAATATTATTTCCTAAATCTAGTGTCTGGTAAGCGAAGGACAAGGTTTGATGGCGATTGCCATCGCTCGTGAGGTAGCTCCACCTACATCATCGAGTCTTAGCACCACGTTTTGCATATTAAGATATTAACCAGTAGAATAAGACAAGTCAAAATGTGAGGTACTTCGCATATGAAGAAGGGGGAAATTGTCTAAACTTATTGCACGGCGGTTAATTCAGTCCTAAACCCTTCCAATTGTGTCATTTTAGTCTTAAATTTTCTGAAGTTTTATTGATTTAATCATAACTCTTTTGAAGTTTTACTCATTTAGTCTCAAACCTATATTGGCAGAAAGGACTACTGGCAAATCACCGAGTGTGAGAAGGGGTGACCAGCATTAAGTGCCTCCTTGAATTGGAGTTCAATTCTATGGCAATTGGCTTAGAGTTCAATTGCTGAACTTGTAGAATTCGAATGTTCGCCCTCCTAAAGGGACACCACATGAGAGTAAGCTCTTGTCCAGCTGAGCTGCTAGTTGCAATGTTATATGTAAAAAAATTAAGAGAGATGCAAAAATTGAAAATTGAATTAGGGCAAATTCTCCTCAACCTTCAGCCATGGGGAGGGTTTGAGCTAGTTTCACCCTCCCCTTCTCTCTCGTTGATTTTGTTTGAATTTTCTTGTTCTTTTCTTTTCTCTGGATCTAGATCTGGAAGCTCTCTTTTACTTGTCTAGTTCTAGATCTATGAGCTTTTTTTTTTCGATTTAGATTTGAGAGTTTTAACAAATATATTTTTAGGGATTCGATACCGTTATGCCCTATCTATGTATAGGCCTTTACCTCCAGTTTCGATGGTGATAGTAAGAGCTCTGGTGTTTCGCTGAACCATGAAGATTTGCCCTTCTAAATGTTAGATTTGTGCTCGTTGAACTTGTTTTGGTTGTCTCCACAAGATGATGGTGTAGAGGAAGCCAAACATAGGCGCACAATCCAAGTGGCAACATCGTAGTTATTGGAGAAGCAATTTCCGACGCATGCTCATCACCGGATCACCAACGATGATACGAGATCCAGTGATCGGCTGTCACATATTTCGCTTGACATATCCGTCTTTATGGAACGAGTGTGACCTTAACCCTGCTGGTGCTCTAGTGGTCCTCTTTCTTTTCTGAATTTGGCTTTATCATGTAGCGTTCTAGGTTTTGCTTTGCTTCCAAAATTTATGTAAATTTCAAGTATCCTTTTAAAAAATCAATACAATTTTCTTTCAACCAAAAGAAATTTGTGCAAACTATTTTTGCACATTAATTCTTAATATGATAGCCATCTCGATATCGAAAATGGGCTATCAAAATGACAAGAAGCAAGTCATCTCGTGCAATTTAAGGAAAGAAATAACGTGGTGATCACGCAAACACTTGTAGATCCCAAAGAGACTTTGGAGGAATATCAGGGTCGGGACGTTCGAAATATATTCTGCCCGTGTGCTGGATGAAATGAATTAGCAAATGGTGCTTATATCATATTCAGTTTCTCGCATTAGTAAGAGACGTAACTTCGCTTTCTTTTCACGTCATTCTTTGCATGTGAGCTTCCCACGTACTTTCACCATAGAGGAAGAAAGTGCTTTAATGAGGGTCGGTCGAATGAGTTCACATAGCAACTTTTTTATTAATAAACCGTGCCTAAATATTTTCAACGACAATGAAAATATTTTATTGTAGATCATTTGCGTAAGGAGAAAATTGTCCAACCAGTCCTAATTCTATTATATGGTGATAATTGAGAGGTTGTCACCGAGCATCCCTAGTCACACGAGAAGAGAGGTCAAATGGCAAGGCAAAGCCATATGCCTGTTTGGCTCCTCGCGAAGTATAGCTCACATCCAAACATCTGATTGGGGGACGGGGCAACGTCCATGAAGCTCCGGCGGAAAAGGAAGGCCTGCCGGGCCCTATGCCCATGGGTGCGGGATTCTTTGAAAAAGCGCCCAAAAAAGTGGATGAATGAATCGGCGAAGAAACGAAATGTTAGGATGGGCTGGTCGAGCTAGCTCTAATCGAATTGTGACATCACATAAAGTAAGTTTGCCTTAATTAAAGTACACATGTCGAAAAGGTTACGATTTGCTCCGGTGCTGCTTGCTGGTGGAGGTTGGGTGTATCTCAATGATAACTAATAAGTTTAAGAAGTAAAGACTCCCTAGGTCCGCGTCTTACTTACCCACCTTCCCCGATAGGCGCTACATTTGCTATTCCCGTAGATTGCTCGTATTTCTTTATCTCAATTAATGATTTTGACTTTGTTTCAGCCCTTCTTTAATCTTCTCCTTCCAGTACTAATCTCTTCTTCCGGGGAAGACCCTTCATCTTACGAAGGAGCAATTCAGTCCTAAATTTTTCTATTTTTCCAATTTGATTCTAAATCTTCGCATGAAATTCCAATATGGTCCTTCCAATGAACTTTCACCGGAAATCCTTGACATGGTGATCCAATCATTGCTTGCCATCTTATGAGGCACACCGTCACGCTAGCGGTTTCCAACAAAAATTGATCGGAAGAACTATATTGAAATTTTGTGCAACTATTAGGACTAAATTTGGCAAAATTGAAAAATTTATGACTGAATTGACATCCATGCAATAGGTTTAATACTGATTGGACAATTTTTCCTTTTTCCAAGTGTTACAAACAATAAAAGATTAGAAATTTCTGTTAGGACTTATTGATGTTTTTGTGAGACAAATGTATACAAATCAAATGAAATATTTAAAGTGAGACGGGGATTGAGCTGTGCTGAAAAAGCCCTGGTCATCACTCATGACTTAAAAACTCCTTTTTATGGGTAATTTGTGACGCTTCATATAAATTTTGAGGCCACCCAAATTGAGAATCGTTTGCTAGTATCCATGAATTGAAAGTTATTATGACGGCTTCTCTTTGTGATTTCAGGACGACGCTCTGAGACTCATATGATTTCATCCCAATATTTACAGACTCATTTCATCGTCACTTTGTCGATCCCCATGGCTTCCGATGAACCCAACTAGTTAGATAATCAATTAAGAAGTCAAACTTCATGCAGGCTGACAATGCTGAATAATGTTAAGATTCGGCGCACAGTCATAACGAAGTAAAGAGTAAAAGCAAAAGAGAAAATTCGAGACACAAGATTTTTATCCTGGTTCACCCTTAAACTAGGGCTACGCCCAGTAGAAGATTTCACTTTAATTAGCACATCATACTTCTCGTTGCATTACTTAATTACAAGTAAATAAAGAATATATATAACAGTAGATATTCATGGGCTCAAGCCAAAACTACCAATGACAAAATATGAGCTCAAATTATAAAAAACCTCTAGTGTCCAGAGCATGCCGCCCTTTTGAGACCCTCGTCAGTGGGCACTCCCCGCACCTCTGCTCGCTCACCGGAGTAGGGGTGAGCAGTTCCAGGTTCCGAATAGGTTTAGCTTGGAACTTCAAACTTACTTATCGGAATAGGTTCCTCATTTTTTGGAACCCGGAACCTACTGTCATACTACTGGAACCCGTAACCTACCTTATCATAGGTTTTAAGGTTGGTTCCAGGATACCCAAGAACCTATCAATTTCTTTTATTTTATTTTATTTTTTCATTTTTAATTTAGCAAAATGAGAGTGAATGCTACAACATCTAAGAGAAAGTAGAGGTGAATGGCTTTAGGTTCGATACAAGTTACATTTAGAACGTGAAACCAATCCATTGTAACGAATTTATCATTTTTTGAAACCCGAAACCTAAAAATTTGTTTGGTTCCAGATTATACACTAATTATCGGACGCCATAAAATATTGTAGGATCGTGCAAAAACATATACCAAGAAAAATATAAAAATTTATTTCGGGATTTAGGGTGCGGGTTCCGGGTTCTAGATAGTGGAACCTGGAACCTATCCATTGAAACAGGTTCCTCAATTTTTGAAACCTAGAACCTACCGTACATACCTTGGAATACGGAACCGGATCGGATCCCGCGGGTTCCGGTTCCAAGTGCTCGATTCTTCCCCGAAACCATGCTCAACCCTACACCGGAGAGCTAAACTCTCATACTTACTTATCAATGGGAATATGAATCACACCCTAATAGATACGAATGACCAATCTATATTCATTCAATTGATTATTCACGTATGATGAGTTTACCGGTGGAGAGAACTATTTAGCTTGGGATAGAGCCATGACTATGGCATTCCAAACAAAAGCTAAACTTGGACTTGTGGATGGGACAATTCCCATGCCAAATGAGGATTCACCGAACACAGACTGCGCGGATTAAATGCAATGTGTTTGTTCTTTCGTGGATCCCGGATTCAAATCTCCAATTAAGTGTCCAAAGACGTTTCATATCTCGCCAGAAATAAAGAAGTGTGGGACACTTTGAAAGAGCCTTATCATTAAAAATCTGCGCCTAGTCTTTTTTCAGATTTGAAGAGCAATTTCAATCATAGCTATTGTTTTGGATGAAATTTAGTCCTAAATCTTTTAATTTAGCCAATTTATTTCTAACTTTTTGATGATTTGTTAATGTAATCCTTTCGAAAATAACTGAAGTAGACATCGGCTGTCCTATTTGGTACGGCCAATGCTGACATAAACAATTTTCGTAATTTTTTTTTTAAATTCTGATACAAGTAAATACATTATCATTTCTTGTCTTTTTTTGTTAACGAAAAAAATTAATAAAATTAAAATAATTATATAAATGGTCCACGCCTGCGCCGACCATGCAACGCAGGACGCCCGACATCCACATCGTTGATTTCTAGAAAGACTACATTTGGCGAATGACCAAAATGATTAGAACTAAATTGGCCAAATTGAGAGGTTGATGACTGAAATAGGGAATTGGCATCCATTCAAAGACTTTTTCAGTAAAATTTCAGGATGAAATAGGTACATTGATCACCTCATGCGGTGGTTCAAAAGGCAATCTCTGAGCACCAACAAGAAAAACCAACTCATGAAATTATGATTCATGTAGTAGACTAGTAGTATTCGAAGCTCAAACCATTAGATGGACCAAGTTGCCATCTCCCAACGAAGCCTTTCAATTAGTAAGGTGAGAGGAGAAGCAGAGAGAAGTCTTATCTGCTTTATCCGATCTTGACGAGGGGTCGGGGTCGGCAATGACGATTAAGACAATGAGAGAGAGAGAGAGAGAGAGAGAGAGAGAGATTTCGAGGCCCAGCACCACATTGTGATCGCCACGCCATGGACAGATGTTATCTTCTGCATGGATATCCTCCGGGTCATAGTACTATGCTGGACCTATAAATGGCAACAATGGAGGACTTGCAGCTGCAACTTTGGTGAATTTCCTCAGGTCAGTTTGGCGTGCAGTCGAACGGAGACGATGGACAGAGCATGATGGTGCAAGAGACAATTGGGAGCAGTTTTTCCGGATCGTCAGCTATGTCAATTTTCGAGAGGGAAAATTGTTCAAAAAGTCCTAAATATATTACAATTTTGTCAATTCAATACTAACAATTTTCACGATCTGTTAATTGAGTTCATCAGGCCAATTTTTTTTTTTTCAGAAATCACTAACATGGACGCCGGTTATCCCCAAGTTTTTAAATTTTTCTGAAAATTTTTTGATTATTTTATTTTATTTTATTTTATTTTTCTTTTCTTTTTTATTGTGGGCACTGGCAGCAAAGGTCACCGACCTCAGGTGAGGGCCGTCCTTACTCAATCTAGCGAAGAGCTACCCTCGCCAGCCTAGGTGAGGGCGACCCTCGCATGAGGCCGGCAAAGGAAGAAAGGAAAAAAGGAAAAAGAAAAGAAGAGAAAAGTGGAAAAAAAAAGTAAAGAAGGAAAAAGTAAAAAAGTCAACAAAAATTCAAAAAATATTAACATATTACTAAAAGTTATCAAGGTGAACACCGACCGTGCCATGTAAGACGTCCGGCATCCACGCAATGATTTCCCATCAAAACAGATCAAGTGAACTCAATTAGCCAAATGTGAAAAGGAATGTTTGGGACTAAACTAACAATACTGGTCCGACAATTTTCGTATCGAAGCTCCAATCAATCACTTTGTAATTTTGCAGTTAATTCATGTTCTCTAGTGTCTAGTGACATTGGAATCTTGGATATTAGATACGGGAGCAACAGAACAAATGGCCTCTCCGAAGATTATCTTGGAAAATATTCACAAAAGTAAGGTCAAGAGAACACAATTACCAAATGGATACTTCTGTATGGTAAATAATGGAGGAACTTGTTAGTTAAATGAATATTTCGCTCTTAAAAAAAAATTAGCACGGGGTTAAAGACTGTTAAATTCAAGACCAAAATTCAATTTCATAATTTGTTCTGGTGTTAATAGCAACAATAAGACTCATTGTGATGTTTGTCCTCGGGCAAAAGCAAATTAGTTTGTCGTTCCAAAGTTCAAATATTGCCAGTATTCACCAATTTGATCTAATTCGTGTTGATCTTTGGGGTCCATATTCAAATCTCTCTAGAGAAGGGGCTAAATAGTTTATAACCATAGCGGATGACTAAACATGCAACAAATACTCAGCTATAACAAATTTTTGCTCACTGATAGAATCGATTGAACACTAAAATTAAGACATTACGATCTTACAATGGACTTGAATATTAAAGGAATGCTCTATGATTATTTTTATTTATCGGTGATGAATTATTCGACAATTGTTACCATAGCCTTATACTCCCCAGCAAAATAAAATAGAGTTGCGGAAAGAAAACAAAGGAGCATACTTGAGTTGCTCGAACATTCATGTTTCGAGCAAATCTACCAAAATATTCTTGGGGAGATTGCCTTTTTTTTTTTTTTTTTTGGGTAAGGTGAGCTGTGTATTAACTTTCCAAACGCAATACTTACAAGAGATGGTAGGCCGAACACAAAAACTTCGAACCCAAGGTTACATAGGTATGTCACCACGGGTGCAAAGGTGTACGGCCAAGCAAAAAACCACTAAAGGTAAAACAACTACTAAGCAACCGGCACTATATACAACCAGGCAATAAGGAAGAAAAACAACACAAGTACCCCATCGGAGTAACCAGCTAGCAAAAAGGGGACCAGCCTAAACTAGTCTTCCGGGTTGGAAGATTGAAGAGGAAATACCCCGGTTAGCCTGTAACCGCCGATTGGAAGAGTTGTCTTCAACATGTCCAAAGGTGAGAGCTTTGTCCCTCACGAGCTTGGTGATATGCTTAGTGATTCCTGGGATGAAAAAGGTCTTATGTCTAAACAGAATATCATTTCTTTCCGACCAAATAATATGGCATAGTGCCCCAAGGGAGAACCGAATAATCCGGTGATGGAAACTCTGAGTTCCGAACCTCTGCACAACCCAATGAAGGAAGTCATGCCACGGCCGGTTTTGCTAGTTGATGTTGCATTTGGACGCCTAGAAAAGGGCTAGCTGGCTGGTGATTGTGCATCCAAAAAATAAGTGATTGATGGAATCCAGTCTCACCTGGCGTAAAGCACAGACACCTTCCGAGATTCTGTGGTAGTTGAGTAACATGACTTGTGTTGGCAGCCAATTGAGAGTGATAATCCATAAGAGAAAGGCGTATCTTGGGGCGAAGGATTGATCCCATATGAAAGTGTGCCAAGGAACTACCCTTCCTCTAGGCCTAATGAGCTCCCATGCCGAGGCCACCGTGAAAATGCCCGACGCATTTCCTCTCCACACCGATCGATCTTCTCTATTTTCCACCAAGAGTATACCTGGTTCTGGCCAATTCGTGTATGTGGTCAACATTTGAGACGGTTGCCAAACGGAGGAGTAGAAGTCTTGGACGGATGCTTTCCTTGGGATGCCAGAATAAAAGATCTCCCTGTTTGTGAAGAGCTTAAAAAGAGTGCCTATTTAATGTTGTCTATTTAGTAAAAAGATATCTAAGTCAACTGTTAGACTTTGTTTATTTCACGCATAATGAATTTACTTGGAAAACATTTTCCTAAAAACAATTTGATGATTAGTGCATAGATTTTTTTTTCATTGTTGACAACAATTTATGTCTAAACATTTTCGTTGACAATGAAAATATTTTCTGTTAATTTATTTCTGTAAGGGACACAAGAGATCAATTTTACGAAAATATTTTTCAAATTATTCATTTTCCATGTAACGAATAGATCCTTAGATGGGGGATCACCATATGCAAGGCGATTCAACAAGAAGTCAGATTATGAAAATATGATCATAGAGAGGACAAATATGTATTTACCTTGGATATCCTCAATTTATGGGAAATTGCCCAATTAATCCTAAATTTATCGCATGTATGCCAACTTAATCCTAAAATTCCAATTTTGCCATTAAGTCCTAAACTTTTGCGCGAAATTCCTATATAGTCTTTCCGATCAATTTTTGTCGAAAACCGCTGACATTGCAGTATGTCATGTAATACAACCGATGATGATTGGATCACCACACTCCTCGATTTTCGATGAAAATTGTTTGGGAGGACTACATTAGAATATAGTACAAAGGTTGAGGAGCACATTGGCGGAATTGGAAGTTTAGAACTGAATTGACATTTGTACAATATGTTTATGATAATTGGGTGATTTTGCCCCTAAAAAATAGGTTATATAGTTTATAGTTTGGAAAGCAAGAGGGTACAAGCCGCTAAACGTGTACAATCTCATGAAGTATTTTGTCTTGTCAAGAAAACGTGGATCATAACCATGTTCTCGAAAGTCCTACACCTACTGTATTTTGGGATGATAATTGTGATGAATTGGCAAAACCTAAGGACGTGAAATTGATCACAGAGCGCAAAGTGAATCCCATGTTGATCAAGATGTCAAAACAATGAGAAAGGCAAAGGCCAATAAAACCAAACGGTCATGTTTGTTCAATGATTGAGACCGGTAATTATGATCGGATTTCAACCGATTATGCTTTAGTGAGGCAATCAAGTATAGACATTGGAAAGATGCAATGCAAAAATGAGATTAAGGAATTGGAATCGAATAATCCTTGGACCATCATTAGTGAGCCACGAAATCTACATCTAGTTGGATGAAAATGAGTCTACAAAATAAAGCTTTGGAGGGATGGTAGATGTTAGAAAGTCCACCATATAAAACCTACTGTCAACAGATGTGGTGGCACGTGTAGTTTAACTAACAGAGTGAATGCATACGTGAAAGGGATGGGATCCGGCTCTGACACTATAAATAGAATATCCATCCCAAAAGCTTAACCTAATAGATGAATGAAGGTCGAATGTATGCAAAGATGATATAAATCTCGCTATCAAGCGATGCGAGATATTAATATGTAGAGCATGTTTATTGGCTAAAGGATATGCCCAAACGAGGGTATATAGCACGTTTAGATTTTAGACTTCTAGGGTTCGGAGGTGGTAGATAGAAATTAAGGGGTAGGTGCAATTGCTGAAGATAGTTGGCAGAAATCTTCCATCTAACTAACCAACATCTAGCGACTCATGCCGGTTGGGGATCCAAAGGGACAGTTCGCAAACTGATATCCAAATGTCAAATTTCACTTTTCTATTCAAGTTGAAAACGTGTGTAAACCTTAATCACAAAATATTTGGATCGTGTATTGCCATAAAATTTTATTTTTGGCTTCCTTAGTTTAGATATTTTGAGACACCAATTAGATCTCACGTGACACATGTAACGACTATGAAACAATGGATAGAGAACTTCTGACCTAATACCAAAAAAAAAAAAAAAAATTCCAACTTTATTATCTGTCCCAATTATATACAGAACTTTTTTTTTGTCTAATAAAAAACTCCCAACTTTTACTTTTGTCCCGGTTCTACTAGCCTAATACAAAAAAGAAAAAGAAAAAATAATCTCAACTTTAGTATCTGGCTCAATTATATCTTTTTTTTTTGTTTCATAAAAAATCGCCAACTTTTACTTTGTCCCAATTCTACGACCATTAGATTTCTGTTTATAATTACTGTTAATTAATCCTATGTGGCATTTTCACACCCTTAATAAATTACATTTTAACAAAGCTGACATGAAAAAACCTCCAGCTTCTCTTCTGTTGTCTACTTTCCCTACACATTACCAAGAGATACAAAGCCACTCAAGACGGCGCGTTTCAAATTCTCTCAAGACTCAACAGCCCAAAGAATGGCTAGACTTGGAGATCCGATTATTTAGACGAACGATTTCAAATGTCATTGTCTCTAAAACCTGCTATTTTTGAATTTGGAATATTCATTGGTAAGTTCGATGAGAAAATTCAAGTCACGTAAGGTTAAGTAACGGTGATTATAAATGTAAGGCTGACGGTGATAGAATTAGGACAAAAGTAAAAATTCAAAGTTTTTTGTGAGACGCAAAAAAAGTTTTGGATATAATTGAAACATATGTTAAACTTGGGGTTTTTTAGGTATCAAGCTAGGACAAAAGTAAAAGTTGGGTTTTTTTTAGACAAAAAGAGTTTTGAATATAATGGGGACAAATGCTAAAGTTAAGGATTTTTTTGGATATTAGATTGAGAACTTTTATGTAAGCTCCACAAACTGAGACTTCCACTACTATTTTGTTGGACTTTACAGAAGACAATTGACCTTCCTTTGAAAGTTTAATTTTGGCATAAGGATGTCAAAAGTTTCAAATTTTATGTACGACAGTCACTTTGGTGCCAAATTTATTTTAAAGTGCCAATTTTTTTTATAAAAAATATTATTTGAGTTCTAACTCTGGTGAGTTTTACCGGCAACCTTACGTGGCATTCTTTTATTATTATCATAATCCTACATGGCTCGCCGCAGGATCCCAGTCAACAATAAAATGAGCTAAAATTTAAAAAATAAGCTACAAACTAGAAAGACTAAAAAAATTAAAGAGGGGGGGAGGGGGAGGAGAAGGGTTGCTAGTGGCGTCGCCCTCACCACCGCCGCTGCCCCACCAATGACCGGTGAGGGTGGGGAATGGCCAGCTACCCTCGCCTATCACATACATTCTTTTTTTTTTAAGCTTATTTATTTTTTTTTATATAAAAATTAACTTATTTTTTAAGTCTAAAAGTCTAGGTGGACTGAACTTCAAAACAAAAAAAATTGCCACGTGGACTACTTTTTTAAAAGTGTCATTGCACTAAAATTTTTAATTATAAATGCCATGTATATTTTTTTACTGAAATGCTATGTCATTCGCACTTAAGGGAACTTTTTTTTTTTTTTTTTTTGCATTTAAGTGAGATGGCAAAAAATTTTGACACTAAAATGAGCTTCATATACTAATTTTAGCACTTCTAGAATCCTTCTCTGTTTAATTTTGTTGGGTCAAACAAACCCCATCACTAATAATACCGCACGATGGGCTTGTATATGGGTAGATATGTCTCACGCAATCTCGAATTAGCAGGACAAAGTTTCAATGCAGTGCGACCGTCAATGAGCCATGAACTAACTTTAGCCCAAGTTAGATTGTGGGATGTTGCACGTTAACTGTGCGCCATCATTCTAATAGATAAGGTTTGCGCAATTTCAAACTAACGCGACGAGCATACACGGTGGCTTATAAAATAAAATAGAATAGGACCACTCTAAAAAAAAAAAAAAAACTGACGCGACGAGCTCGGGCATTGATGAGTTATGATCAAGACAGTTCTTGATGAGGCCGCCTAGTTAGGTTAGCGGGCTGCAAACACAATTTCCCAACTTTAGTTCCTATACCATTTTGGAGGGGTAAAATTGGAACATTGTTCCATAATGGTAAAATGTCAAAAAGCGTTGAGAATTGTCAAAATTCCATTGGTAATAAAATTTTGACTGGCAACTTATTTAGTTGGCAACACGTCAGCAAGTTAAAAACATTTTTTTTTGAAGATATGCCCAGAGATACTTGATTGTGTTAAATTACCAACTAGGCATGGCCATTTGGGCCCGGAACCGGCCCGTTGACCGGGGCTCACGGTTCCGACCCATTATTTTAAAATAATAATAATAATGGGTCGGCAGGGCAGAGAGCCCAAGGGCTCTCTGCCCCGGGCCGTTTGCATGCACAGACAGCCAATTGGTCGTGTAGTGCGGACAACGGCCAATTTTGGCCGTTGGTAAAAAAAAAAAAAAAATTTAATTCTTACCTATAAATACTTATCCTCCTCCTTTCATTTTTCTCACAAATCCTCTAAACAATTCTCTCAAATCCTCTCAATTCACTCAATTCTCTCAATCCCGCCTCAATTCTCTCAATCGAATTTCGGATCAATTTTCTCAAAAATGGCAAGTGGAAGCGTAAATGCCGACAAGGGCAAAATGACTATGGGAGATTCCGAGTATCCCATTCCTCAATATGATTCTCGTGAGTATGCATGTTGGGAAGACAACAACGATAATATCAACTATGTCCTCATTCCGAACGTCGAGCACATCCCAACACAAGAAAGTCTTCATCCTCCTACCGGTGTCGAAGAAACGTCAATGGCAAATGAGCCGGAATGGAAGGGCTGAGATAGTACATCCGACTTGTGGCTACACTTCGACAAGGTACGTGATGAAGGCGAAGGTAAGTATAATATAAAATGTAAATATTGTTCGCAAACATATAAATTTACGAAAGGAGACGATTACGGAACATTCTGTCGGCATCCGACGAAAAAACATCCAACGCAAGTGGGGATCGACAATACGCAACGACAAATTTCCAGGTACGCCACTTCTAATCCTCATCCTTTATTCCATTACACCGATACACTTTATAAACAAACATTATCTGAATATGTTGCCCTTGATCATGTTCCGTTTAATACTAGTGAAAATTTTAATTTGAAATATTTGATAAATACTGCGTTGGTTCCGCAAGCATCAACTATTCCAAAAAGTACTCTTAAACGCGAAATTTTTCATCTTTATAAAAAAGGAAAAAAATCTTTAGCAAAATTTTTTGCGAAATTCAATGGACGTGTGCATAAACGTAGCGATATTTGGAGTGATCCTTGGCAAATTCATTCTTATATGGGTGTCATGTATCATTGGATAGGTGACATTGGACCATTCAAAAAAGACTTATTGCATTTCGAGTTTTTGATGAAAGACATTCGGCTCATAATATTTATAGAATAATTAGACAAGTTTTAGAAGAATATAATTTGATAAATAAAGTATTTTCAATTGATTTTGATAATGCCGCTGTAAATACCGCTTCTATTCCCGAATTAGAAAATATTTGCAAACCCACTTTTGGCGGACAATTTTTTCACATTAGATGTGCTTGCCATGTTTTAAATTTATGTGTACATGATGGTTTACGAACTCTTGACACTTCTCTCGCCCCAATAAAGAGTGCAATTAAATTTTTATGGAGTCGTCCCCATTTTATGAAATCATGGGAAAAATTTTGTAAACAACATGGGAGAAGGGCAAGAAGATTTCCAAAAGATATTCCAACTCATTGGAATTCTACCTACAAGTTGCTTCGGCAAACTTTTGATTACAAAGATTTATTATGTATGTTTATTTCACAAAATATTCCCGAAATTACTTTACTTCCGCAACATTGGGACGTTTGTAAAAAAAATTTAGATTTTTTGAAAATTTTTAATGATGCTACTAAGACTTTATTTGGTATTTATTATCCTACTACACATTTATTTTTAATAGAGTGTGTTAATATTGGTAGTGTTTTTAGTGAATATGAAAATGATACTGAATTAGCTCGAACTATTTTAGTAATGTGAGAAAAATGGTTGCATTATTATTTGCAAATTCCTCTTATATATTTAGTTTGTATTGTTTTTTATCCACGTATTAAATTAGACGGTTTACTAGATTATTTGAATATGTATTATCATGATTGTTTACATTTGGAAGATTCAATAGATATTTCAAATATACAAGGAGATGTTAAAGAATCTATAGTAGTATTATATGGAGAATTTTATAGTAGATATGGTTTAAGTGATTCTGGATCTTTACAATCTATTGTCTCACATAGCGAATGTGGTAGTTCACTTACTAGAGAGTATAATATGCTCAAGAGTATGCAAAAAAAATAAAAAGGGGCAACAATTAGTATTTCTGAATTAGAAAAATATTTAACCACTCAATTTGAATTTCGTGATACGTAACATAGTACAGATTTCGAAATCCTAAAGTGGCGGAAGAGTCACCAAATCGATTACCCGGTTCTCGCCCTCATCGCTCGCCGGATATTAGCAATCCATTCTTCAACAGTTGCAGTTGAACAAACATTTAGCACTAGAGGATTAGTTTTGGACTCTCGCCGTTCAAGATTAAGCCCGGAGTTTGTGGAAGCTCAAGCTTGTGTCGATGATTGGACGAGGGCGAAATTTCGACACCAAGAGCTGGATAGAGAACACGAATTTTTTAGCGAGAATTGTGGAGATACTACCGCCACGGGTACCACAACGGGTAGCGACGATTGACGATGAGGTAAATTGGGGTTATCAAAGGTAAAAAAACTACATAGGTTTTTATTCTTCTATCCCCAAGAAGATAGGTAGGCGTTTAATGATAATTCATTAAGTTCAAACCCATTCCTCCTCTTTCTCTTTTTTCCCCACATTTTATTACAATATACAATTTGATTATATTTTATAATTTATAATTTATTATGTTTATTTTATTATTTTAAAAATTAAAATTAAAAAAGGAATCGGAAGGAATCGGCCCGAAACCGGAACCGGCCCGGAACCGGAATTCTCAAGGGCCGATTCCGAATCGGAACCGGAACCGGCCATCTCTATTACCAACTATTTCATTAACTTACCAATATGTATTTACGCAACTCACCAATTTGTTAAAATAACTGCTTTTTTAGAAAATTGCCGACTCTTATTTGAGTCCACTCTATTTTCATGTGAGTCAACATATCCACATTTCTTGGATTGTTTCGAAATTTCAAATAACTCCGATAACTCAACAATATTTATTTGTTACACTTACCACGTGTCAAAGTTACTATCTGTTAGACGAAATTACCAACATTGATTTGATTTTTCTGAAAGTACCAATATTGTTACTGATTTATCAACATTTATTTCCATAGGTTAATGACGTATTAAATTTCCCGACTCGTGCGAAATTAATTGCTCTCATTTGAGTCTTTTCGCCAAGCTCTGTTCAAGGAGATTGCCTGATTGGTACATAAGATTGCGACTAAATGCGGAAACTAGAGCTACGAGAGGAGTCACGGCCATACACAATGAAAAATGCCCTTAACGAGTTCGATACGTTCAAGCGAAGGACCGAAACTCCTAAGGATCAATGGAGAGTTGGGTTCTCAGGTCTTTGAAGGTCAGTTATGGGTTATGACCACTTGATTCTGAGGAGAATTACCAAAAAAAAAGTCTTAAATCTATTGCAATTGTACCAATTCAGTCATACGCCCATTTTTATGAGGCTTGATCTTTACGGGGACAGAGAAGTTGGTCAACCTGATGAGACTTGATCTTTACAGGGATTTCTTCTACGGTCATCGATTTGCGAAGCTCTCTTATCTAGATTACTCACGTTTTTAGACTCAGACTTCGCTGTGATCGAACGAATGTTCACTCCCATCCAGCAGACACTGAAGGAGCAACATGTGAAGACCATGACTCTCGAGATCGGCACGCTTGGAGAGCCAAGTGGTAAATTTGACTACAACGTAAGGTATTCGAAATCGCCTAGCTCGGGAATAAATCTCAGGCATGTTGTGCCCACGGGAAGGGGTGCATAATTTGATGACGATCAGCGTCTCCTGTCCCAGTCCAATCTAGGACACCCTTATTAATGGACATTGAAAGTTTCTCATGGCCCGCCCGAGGAATCGGTGGTTTGATATGTTCGGAAAAACGTCGTCGCTGTAGTCAAATGACTCCGGAATCACTGAACACTGAACTGTTTCTCAGTTGGGGCTTTCTTGGTTTTAGAAATTGTGCTTCCTAGTGCAAGTAATTGGATCAATCTGTAAGCATAAAAGTGTGAGTTGTGTTAAAGAAGCTTCACAATCGGATAATTGTTGTTGTATTGAGCATTAATATATTCTACTTGACCCATAACACATTATCTTAAACTTTTGAGTGAATATGGATCCAACTAAATATGCTGACAGATTCGGACGCAGGAAGATAGGATACGTGGATGCTTCCGAGCAACTTTGAATGGATATGGGACAAATTTCATTGGCGAGGAGGAAGGAGTTGTCGTGGGTCCGTGCTGAGCTGGAATACGTACGAGAAAGATCAGATTGGCGAGTCAAAAGTAGGGAAAAATCTCCAATGATTCGTTTGCATGTGAGCCTAACAAATCTGATTAACCTTATGTGAGCTTCACGTTAGTTAGTTCGCCACATGCAGCAGCAAGGGGTGTGCATGAGAATCGGATCAAACCGTCCTGAGAATTGGACGAGACCTTACCAGCTAATTCTGGGCTATACTAAATTCCACAAGTTTAAAATTGGGAATAATCGATTTGGTCCAAACCGTCCGGGCCGGACCAAACCGATATATTTTTGAAAATTGCCAAAACCTCTAAATTAGATCGGTCTAAATCAGGAACCGAAAAAGATTCTTTTTTTTTTTTTCTCCAATAATGAGAGAGTATAGATAACTAGGATTTGTTTGTTTTCCCAAAAAACAAATGATCTGGAAAATGCTTTTCTTAAGAAAAGTCGTTTGAATCATTTATAAAAATGAATGAACGAAAAATATTTAGACCTAAATTGTCGTCGTTAATGACAATATTTTTTTTCACAGAATAATTATTTTAAGTGTTACAAGTGATAATTTTAAGGAAAATGTTTTTTCAAACCGTTCATTTTCCGTGAAACTCATGGGGCCTGAATATCAAAATTCCTGATACAATTTTCAGTATGATGCACCAATCAAATACATTAAATCTGATCGTCCTTCAACAATCCAATCTACAGCACTATCGCCGCAAGGCCCGCAACCGTGTTCCCTTTGCAATCGACTCCGCCACCGCCGAGGCCGCGACTCTCCCCAACTCTACGCGACTTAGATCTTTAACCTTCACTGTTGCCACCAGCACGATGAATGCACTCCCCGCACATCGCGTTTTGTTATACATCGTGGGAGCACGGGATCAAAGGCCTGGTTACGTGAAAGACCCCGAAAATACCTTGCAAGTCCTCTGAATTTTGAAAGTCCAAATCTTGGGAAAAGTACCCAAAAAATCATAAGTTTATTGAATTGGTACCAATTCATTCATAAACTTATTGCATTAATATCAATTGAACCAATCCAACCAACTTTAATCAGAAATCTCTGACTAATTTATGGCACGACCGGCGCTAACGTAAATAAATTTATAATTTTTAAATATTTTTCTGAACTTTTCTTATTTTGTCTTTTCTTTTTTCTTGTTATTTTTCTTTTCTTTTTTTCATTTTGGCTAGCGAGGTTAACGACAGCCCTCGCTGGCCTAGCTACTTGGGCGAGGGCCCTAGGCTATCACTAGCCATGGGCAAGGGCCGCCAAGCCCTTGCTAGATCGGGCCACCGGCGAGGGCAACCATCGTCCCGGGGAGGTTGGTCCTCGCCCGGTCGCGAGGGTCGAGCCCTTGCAAGAACCAACGAGCGATGAGCCCTCGTGGCCTCTGGCTAGGGCTTAGTGGCCCTCCCCCGCGGCCAACGATGGTGCGGGATCCTCACCCAAGCAGCCGGGTCGGCCAAAATGGAAAAAACAAAATAAAAAGAAAAAAGAAAAGAACAAATAATTAAACATATTTAAAAATTATAAAATTTGTCCACGTCGGCGTCGATTGTCTAACGTAGGACGGCCGACGTCTTTATTATCAATTTTCAGCTAAAATTGCCCGAATGGACTCAATTGGTATAAATACAATATGTTTCTAACTAAGTTGATTCAATTAAAATATTTAGGATTGGAGTGGCATCAATATGTTTGAGACCTTTTTTTTTTTTTTTTGTACTTTTCCCCCAAATCTTTTACCAGTACAAGTAGCCTCGATCACCTCCCTTCAACCAATTGCGCCAATCCTGTAGGCTTGCTATAACACCTCCCCTCAATCTATCCATTTACGGCGGACCTCCTATCTGCCCCCTATTCCCCAACCATCATTCCTACCAAATTTATACTCCTGGACATTTTGTTCTGGATAAGGAGAGGGAAACCGTTGGAATCCAACTCAAAATCACTTGTTTTCCTAACAGCAAACTTGACCAATGTTTGGTTGAAAGAAACATACTTAGATTGCTAGGGTGGTTGGTTTTCGGTTCGGTCCGACCCCACCCAAGAACAGGGAACCAGACCAAAGGCCGATTCCCAGTTTCGGGGTCTAGGAACCAAACCGATCGATGCAATCCGATTCTCGGGCGGTCCAATGAAACCGGTGGGGAAACTGATTTTCCAAATATGAATAATTCATTTACTATCCTTTCATTGAAAGATCAGCAATATGATATGAAAAAGCTTAGGGTTATATGTGAGCTTGAAACTCAGCCAAATCACATCTCCATACATACCGAAAGTGCACCCATAGTCCCTCCAAGAGTATCTTCCAAAAGACAGCTCGGCTGTAAATTGATGGAATCGGCGCTGTGCTTCAACCATTGATGAAATTGTCAATATGAATCGTGATTGTGAAAGAGGGAAAGAGAGGCGTGCGCGTGAGGCTGTTGCTGCCGTTGAGTCGTTGGCTGGTACTAGGTCTAGGTTTACATTTAAGAAGTTTAAAAAAAAATTACCAACCGACCGTAATCAGCCCCATAAAATTGGAACTGGAACCAGACTGGAGGCCCCAAAAACCAGACCAAATCGGCCGATTCAATCTGGTCTGGCCGGTTCTCGATTTAGTTGGTCCGTCTCGACCAATCTACAGTTTACTCATCTGTTGACACAATTTCCAGACTGGTCTCTCAATCTCAACAAATGCGTTACTCGACTTTGCTTTGACTTCAACTTTCAACTTCCAATGAAGTCAATCGTAGCTGGACCTCCTGGCGACAGAAATTACGTTGACAATCTAATGTAGCAGCTAATGGGACAGTACTTTAATCGATTGGATACCGCAAAATTACCACTTTGGATGAGTGTGAATGAAATAAACCTTGTTTGTAAGCAGTCAACTTCATGAATTTCAGTGTAGGTCAGACGGCTATAGATAGTTTAGGTCATTCAGCACTCTTTACATTTCATAAATATCATTGCATACTTAAGATGCCGCATCAATTAAGATTGAAACAATAGTAAAACAAGCCACGCAGACCACCACCTCAAATTTTCAATGAGTTAAAACTTGAAACGGTTGATGAAAAAGGATGAAGATTGAGTGACCTAAAGAGCACTTTACCTGAACTTAAAAATGCCAAAGTCTGAAGAGAGAAGCATTCGGAAGAAAAAGGGCCTCACAAAGAGGCGAAGGGCAACAAAAAAAAAAACCGTTCTATTTAAAAGGAAAGATGTAAAAACTGAAAAGTGAGGGCCATTTGTTCATGTGCAGGATGAAAAATTCACAATTCTCGAGAGTAAGTCACCCAAAAATCCCTAAAATCGGTACATCAGATTATATCATTTGAGTGGATGAATGTCAAACTCAATCACCAAGTTTAACCAAGTGGAGACTAAACCCTTTCTACTTCATGCTCGCACTCGCTGAATTTCATATCCCGACAACCCATAATCGACCTTAGCCTCCTCCTGACTTCAGTGTATTACTCAACCTGAACACACGCAAAGCGAATATCAGCATTAGCCCTCAGAGAAGTGCTAACTGCTCCTTAAGCAAAAAGCAAGACAAAGCAGATTCAATACATAAATATGCAAAAAAGTAGATGATACCCACAAAAACATCAGATATTAATCGAAGACCAACCACACAGGATATGAAGTGTCTCATGATGATTGTAGACACAGTGAAATTGGGTTTAGCTCATTCACATAAGTTTTGGAAAATCCTAGAGCCCTCACACACACATAGAGCACTCACAAATCAATGTACGCCCTATTTCCAAAGAGAAAGAGAAACTGATGAAGAAAACGTCATAAAGAAAGTTTCCTCTTGAAGCTGCATGACAAAACTGAGAGAACAAAGACAAGTTGGCCATTGCTGATACAATTCACCCCTAAAAATAGATAGGTATTCACGTGATCAGGATATGAGCTGATTGCCTAGTAGTTTTATTCTTTGTTTTTTTTTTTGTCAGATTGCTTAGTAGTTTTATTTATTTATTTTTTTTGGTCAGGTTGTTTAGTAGTTATAATGGAAAGATTTGTACAAGTTAGACCTTTCGTCACCACTTTGCCTTAGGTCCTACAAGGAAAATCTTAACTCGAGACATGAAATACGCAGTGACCCGTTATAGAAGTATCAGGGGAATCATGTGAGGTCTGCTAGGAATTGATTGAACTGCGGTTGACCTGTTAGCCATACATCGTAATACATTGACGGACCTTCTAAGGAAGCATCCAGCTTTATGCATTGAAAACATATATGAAAATATTAAACTTCGATTACTCAGTCAACCAAGCTTGCAAACCAAAATCAATTTGGCTACATTGGCTTACCAGTCGAGGCCCTCAAAAAGGCCCTCCCCTTTAATAGCAGAAGTTTTAAAGATAGCCCATTGGCGACTTTTAATCTTATGCAACTCCAATGCTTCAGTTATTGCAGCGTCATCAAGCGCTCCAGGAAGATCCTGGGAAGACCGAAGTGAATATCAGAAGAAACCCAAGGGCAAAAGAAAGAGGAAGACGAGCAAACAGGAATGTTCAAGAATTGTGAAAGTGATTCGTTAAGTAAACTCCAGTTCGTGAGTAGAGAAAAGCTTTAGATGTTGATGAGCGCTGAAATTACACGGTGCATATAAATTCAAATATTATTCGCAATTGCAATTCACTAGAAGATAAATAAAGTAGCACCTGCTTGTTAGCAAAAATCAGGACAACGGCCCCTTTTAACTCTTCTTCCTGCCAAAACACTAGAACTGTTAGAAGAGATGCAAGAAGTTGGTAAGATCCTAAAGATCCATAAATGAGGAGTTGTCAATTCCACCAAGATGGACAAAAGCAAAATGGCCTTGGATAATTGAGATTCACCGTTCTGAGATATAGGGTCTAAGCTACAACTTTTCACTGGCAAACTTCGCAAATTTGGTAACAAAAACTTATGAAGCCTCAGACATGGGCCACTGTTAAGCTGTTCAATATAAGATGACTGACTATAAGCTGGATTTGCCATGTTTTGAGTTATCATGGGCTGAAAATACGAAAAAACTTCATAAATGATCCTTGTGACTCCTTCTAACTGTTATAATACGCAAGAGAGAAGTGCATGTATTTTTTTATATTTCCATACTAGAACCTGAGACTAAAGTTTTTTCTGAAATTGTTACTGAACTGTCAAACCATACTGACGATCGCCTTGAAATGCTGACATGGACAACATTGACCACAAATTCCCTCGTGGCACGTTTGACTGATTACTAAGATTTAAATCACCAAAATCATGCATTTGGATGTAATTTTCTCCAAAATGGTAAAACAAAAATTTTCTAAGTTTGCTTTTGCAAAGAAAAAGAAAAAAGAATCTCTTGGAAAGGTCTATTGCATAGCCATTCCTAACCCTAAGGAAACAAGGTCAATGCACTTCAACTTTGGACACGTGCTATTATGCACCAAAAGTCCCTAAAGAAGAACAATCAGTTACATGCACTCAGCTTTTGTCAGAATGAGAGCTCTCTCTATTTACCCATTCCCCATGCAGATGGATGCAAGCCTGTATGCCATCTTTTCTTTCTTTGCATCATGCCGTAAGCTGACTTCGAATTTCTTTGTGTTCTAATTTTTTTCATTTTTTGTGGTAATTGTGTGTGATTAGAAAAACTCACCAAAATTACTAGTTGGGTACTGAATCAAACATGATGTGTCAACAAATGTTGTCAATGTCAGTCCGCGTTAGCATTTTCATAAATTTCAATATACCCACTGATTGACATACTTAACTATATGTACATACTTGCAAAATTCTAACAAACTCAAATGGAAATTAACTAAACAAGGAATGTACTTTCCATGCATTTATCCCAAAAAATGAAGAGGGGATACCTCCAAGATAGCATGAAATTCTTCTTTTGCTATCACAAGCCTATCGGTGTCACTTGAATCAACCACATAGATGATGGCTTGAGTGTTAGGAAAATAGCATCTCCAATATGGCCTGGACAGGTCATAATTTTGGGTGTTTATAAAGAGAATTGATAAGGCAATGATATACCAAACAATTCTTAAACAAGTATTGACGAAATCACAAATGCTAGAGACGTGATTAAGAATATAAGCAGATGGCACAAGGATATAGCTTTTGGCGTATTTCAATCTAAGAAGAGAAAACAGAGACATTATAATATCTAAAAGTTAAAGAAGTTCAATGAATGTAAAAGCCATGGTAATCTAATTTGCTCGATGCAGATATACCATACATCAGCAAAAGACAAATAGGTTATCTGTCCTTTCTATTATCCAGTGACTATATTCAAAAAGCAGAGATTTCACTTCCCCTATTTTAGCAAAACGCGCATCTTCATCAATTATATTTTATAATTCCAAAACCAGGAGTTCTAGTTCCAAAACTACTTAACCACTCTTTGGTGTTGCCAGCCAGATCATCTTTAAAATTATGGATCTCGCATATGAAAGTGCCATCCACACAAACAATATCTATTGTCTAACATTCGTAAATCATGCTTCTGTATGAGTAAGGATCAGCACAGACCTTCTACATTGACAAGTAAGCAACAATTCCAAAAAAAACAACAGAGTAACAAGAATAAATTCAGAATCTCCTATAAATTCAATCAGCTTAAAAAAGAGTAACCGTACAAATGCAGCAGTTACCTGATACTTGTTTGCCCACCTGAATCAACACACAAAAACAGTACCATCAGCATAAAGGAAACCTAATTTGCCTCATAGAAACCATTAAGCAAATGTTTCTCTATATAAAGCATGAAATATACTAAAAGCACAAGATCATCATTAACAAAGTAATCATCCCCAATGATGTATTGATGGTTCTCATGGTCCTTTCTCATTTTGGCTAGGAAAGTATGAGGAGGGGAAGTGTAGAAACTGAACTATAGAACTCTAGAATTTAAGAACAAGCACCAGCCACAACATTCTATGAAGAACACTGAAGACCATATTTGAAAGAACTATGGAGATCAAAAACTGGTAAGGCAGGAGGGACGCTAGACACGAACACACAAGCTCTCACAATAGCCAGTAGAGTTGACAGAATGCAAGCAAGTCATATCCTGACAAATAAACAAGGAACATATTATCTTTCTGTGTGCTCGTACAAGGTCAATGAAAGTTAAAACATCTGCCCATGCAATTCAAAATTAAATAGAAATATGCGTCACCTCTTTCCTTTTTTTTGTAAGTAGACAGTTTACGAATCTTAAACTTCCATTCCTTATTCCAATAATCAGGGATAACTACAGCACAAGTGCCATAACTTTCGTATGGCGCTCACTTGATTGACATAAATTTTTTTTCGATCACTTAAGTGCCTTTAACATCTAAAAAATGTTCACTTGAGTGCCATAACTTTCAATCGATCACTTAAGCGCCATTTTTTCTAAACATTCACCCAAGCGCGTAAATCTGACGTGGCATAGCACTTGTGGTGAATGTTTTTAAAAAGTTATGGCACTTAAGTGATCAATTAAAAGTTATTAGGCACTCAAGTGATCGAAAAAGGAGTTATGGCAATTAAATGAGCACCGTACATAAGTTATGGTACTCAAGTAAGCGTTGTACGAAAATTACGGCACTTGTGCTGTCCTTATCCCCCAATAATCATGTTTCTAATTCCGATTCAAATGTCAAAACCAATTATCCAGTTACCATAAGAAGTCAATGGCACTAATAGCCTAGACTCCGGAAAGAGATGACAGGACTAGCAACAGTGGTGTCAACTCTTTCCACAATTAGCTTCCTTTCTCAATGTTCTTGTCAAGGAAATGAATCATACGCTTGTACATGTTGGCTTTCCTTTGGATCTAACAGAATAAGTTTCAATATTATTAACAGCATGAAACATCTAAGCAAGTGCAAATGTAAATGCTCATTTACCGCAATCCACATATTTCGTTATTTATGAAGAACATCTCCTATACCAATCTGTTTCTCAGGGTTCTCACTTCTCATACTCTTCCAAACACGTCCTTCTCTTTCGCAAAGTCAACAGGATGGTAATAACAGATGTTAACTACCAGTCCATAGAAAAGCCACTGAGAAAATACGGATTGATACAGAGCAGTTCTATTGCCTATTTTCCCTCTCTCCCTTCATTTGCACAAACGATTTGCGGTCCACAAATTATACTGTACACTAAACATGATTGACCTAACCCTCCCTTTTATTTGAATGATCAAATCATGCTCATGCTTTGAAAAGTAACCATAAAGACAAATTAACAGGATGGAACATAATCATTTCAGCAATCTCAAAATCTGTCAAAACACTTTCTTACTATTGCTTGTCTGTGCAACACTATGATAAAAGACTATGCATCAGATAAATATAAGCCAATCTAGTTAGTTCTGTAAACACCGCACAGGCCTCCGAGAAACCTTTCAAACTTCATCCTTATTTCATGGTATTGAATGGAGAGGCATGTTTACATCCAGTCTGTCGCTCTCATCTTAACTAACATAACACTATCAGAATTGGTAATTTCACCATCAAATCAGCATTCTGTGTCATATCGATAGGTTTACTACTTATCCACAGACAAGACACTGAAATGGCATTGAGGGCTCAGAGTATATGATTGGAAAGAACCATAAAAAACTAAAGCACAATGAAAAAAGAGGAGCAAGAAAATGAATATGCATTTCCTCTAGAAATTCCCAAACAAAGTTCAAAAAATGGCTAAAGTTGCAGCATAACAATATGGATCCAATGACTAAACAATGTCGCTCAGCTAATATAATTCAGAATAATGTCTTCGCTCTATCCTTTGAATCTATCGGCATGACACGTATATGATTCTGGAGAAGTTAACACGGAAAATTATTTCAAAGGATAAAAGAAACTGGCGTACCGAGATCCCAGACTTGAAACTTGATATTGTTGTACTGGACTGTTTCAACATTGAATCCAATCGCTGCGTAAGATACAAGATCACAAACACATCTCTTAGCACCCACACATACGGCAAACCCACACAGAGATACAGCAAAGACAACGGATACCAACTTGGAATAGTCGAAACAACTTCACCCATCTGCAGGCGATCTGAAGCAACAACCCAAATCACCACATCAAACACAATTAACAATTCTGACACCGACCCACCACACGAAACCACAAAACAGGAAAAGGGTAACCGCAGAACCAGAGGAACCTACAGAGGATTGTGGTTTTCCCCGCATTGTCGAGTCCGAGCACCAGGATCCGAGCTTCCTTGTTGCCGAACAGAGACGAGAACATCCGCGTGAACAGAATCCCCATCTTGCTTCGACTCGAATCAGAGCATGAAACGAGATCAGGAGAATCAGATCTGCGAAAAGCAGCACCCCCTGCTCCTCCCTGCTAAAGAACGAAGCACCGTGAAGTGGAATCCAGCAAAGCGCACGCGATCTTGCAATGGCGACTGCAATTCCTAACGTACACAAGTGATCTGCGAATTGGGGGTTGCCTGAAGATTACGGAGAGGGCCTGCTCCGGCGTCCGAGGTCGGCCGCGATTGCGAGGGAATAATCCGCAATCGTTCCGGCAGGTAGAACTAGTCGAATCGCTGGCTTTTTTAGCGCGAAAACAAGCTGCTTCCCCCTTCTGCGTACGCCTGTTCTTTCTTTTGGGCAAGATTCTCTCCCCTTCGCAGCCTCGCGAACCGCGACGTGTGGGCCGGGGAAGGGGAGGGGGAGTGAGGAGCCGCTGTGCGCGGAGGCGTGGAATTCTTTAACGTCGCTCGATATTTTCCTTGCCGTTGGATCGTATTTTCCATGTAATTTGTATTTTCCATTCTTTTTTTGTCGAACGCATGTGTTTGTTTGTACTTATTCTAGCTTTTCTTTTTGAAAAAATTCCAAATAAAAATCTGAAGGGAAAAATCCAAAAAAGGACCCAAAGTCCTCATGTTTTCTCAAATAAGAGTCTCAAGTGAACACTGTTTCAAATAAGAGCTTGAAATGACCATAAAATCTCAAAAAAAGCATGATTTAAGGACATTTTAGTTTTTTTACTTATTTAATTTTTTTCTTTTTTATTATAGTTTTTGTAATCTATTTCTTAAAAAAAAAAAAAAGAAAGTATACGTTCACAAGCGGGAGGGCCAACCCTCCCGCTTGTGGCCACCGTCCCACCGCCGGAGGGCGGTAGGCGGGCAAGAGCCTGGTGGCGAGGGCCTCTGGCCCTCGCCAAAACCGGGAGAGGGTCGGGCCCTCTCCCCGATCTGGGTGAGGCCGGCGGTCCTCGCCCGCATTAGGGGTCGCCGGCCATGGCCTAGGACCGGGCCAAGTTCACCTTGACTAGGCGACCTCCCCACCAACGACGGGACGACGGCCGGCGGTCCTCGATCCGGGCGAGGACCACCGGCCTCACCCAGATTCGGGAGAGGGCCGGAGGCCCTCGCTTCGACCGGGCGGAGTCGCCGGCAACCCCGCCGGCCTTCGCCTTGCCCGCCGACCCCCCACCGGCGGTGGGCCGGCGGCCACGGGCGGGAGGGGCAACCATCTCGCCTATGCAAAGCTTTTTTTTTTTTTTAATCAAGAAAAAGAAAAAAATTAATAAAAAAATTAAAATGTGAAAAGATGAAAACGCCCTTCGTGTCGGACCCTTTTTTGAAACATTATAACCACTCCCGGCCCTCAATTGAAATGTACTATGTCACTTCGGACGCTTATTTGAAACATAGTTCACTTTGGGCCCTTTTTTGAAAAAATAAGAGGACTTCAGGCCCTTTTTTGGATTTTTCCCAAATCTAAAATATTTTTAATTTTTTTAAATAAAGTACCTAAAGTAGACATTATTTAAAAATAAAAAAAAGACTCGAAGTATTCTCATTATTTTAAAGAAAGACCCAAAGGGAAACAAAAGAAAGAAAGAAAATAAAAAAAAAATCGGAGAATGCAAACGACGACAATTCTATTGTTCGGACCCTTCTTTGAAATAATGATGACACTTCAAGTGCTTTTTTGAAACAATGTTCACATCAGATTTTTATTTGAGAAAATAAAAACGCTTCGGACCCTTATTTAAAAGGGTTAATACCATGAAAAACCCTAAACTGGTACACCTGTGACAAATTTACCCCAAATTATTTTTTTGACCATGAAAAACCCCAAACCGGTACATATGTGACAAATTTACCCCAAACTATTTTTTTTACCACCAAAAACCCTAAACCGGTATATTTGTGACAAATTTACCATAAACTAATTATTTTGACCACGAAATACTCTAAACTGGTACACATGTGACAAATTCACCCCCCGTTAAATCGTCACTTTGTTTTGGCTTTTGGTCCGCTACGGTATGGGAGGACACAACCCTTGGTGCTCCACCCATCCGTGCGCTATGGATGGTGTCATCATACAAGAAGAGACTATCGAAGGAAGGAGGTTCACGATTTGACATAAATAGGTAAGCCTTAGGGGTAGCCAGCGGCGAAGATCCCGACCATGGAGACCATGGGGATAACCCGGTAACAATGATACGGAAAGCAAGTCTTCGATCTTACAAAGAAAGGCGATGGCTCGAAGACCTCGTCTCTAATGCTTTTGCCTTCCACGAGACCGTACCTGTCGGATCTGAAGATCGCCTATCTCAAATTGATAAACCTGTAACAAATAGAGGGTTAAAACCCCATATTGGTATACCCGTCAACTATCACATGTCACTAAATCAACAATTTGATAGTTAAATTTAATGAAAATTAACGGAGAGTAAATTTGTCACATGTGTACCAGTTTAGGGTAAATTTGTCACGGGTGTACCGGTTTGGGATTTTTTGTGGTCAAAAAAATAATTTGGGGTAAATTTGTCACAAGTGTACCAGTTTAGGGTTTTCCATGGTATTAACCCTATTTAAAATTGTCATGTTTCTTTTTAGCCTGGTACTCATGTTACATTTATCCAAATTAATTTTCGTCCCATGAAAAATTTCAAATCAATACATTTATGTAACATTTATCATAATTTATTTTTTGAGTTATAGTAAATCTGAAATCACCAAAATCTTAAATTGAAAAACTTGCTAAATTTCGGACAACGTCCTCAAGTTTCAAAAATCTACTAAAATCCCTAATTTTTTGTGACAAGAAAATTAATTTGTGGTAAATATGGCATAAATATATCGGTTTAGGGTTTTTTGTGATAGAAAAATATTTTGGAGTAAATGTGGCTCGAATTATCGGCTTAAGATTTTTAGTGATATTAAGCCTTTCTTTTTCTCCATTTAGTTGGGCCAATATGCTCAATTGTTTTTCTTGCAAGGAGTAATTCAGTAATTCAAAATGATACATATTAGCTATTGCAACGGTATAATCAAATATCTAATATTCGTGTTAACAACAGAGAACGTGGGATATGGAAGTGAATTGTACATTGCTAAAATTAATCATCCAAGCAACTTCTTTTAGAAAATATTTAAAGCTAATAGAAGAGAATGATATATAGGTGTAAGTGGGAATATTTCTTACTCAAACACTTTTGTTGTTCTTAAAATAGTTGGGAATGGGTGTGTCATGAAATTAATACTAAATCAAAATACTTTACAAATATATTGCAAAATATTTAGGAGAAATTAATTTTTTGACATGTGTAACAAAGTAAGGAAAATGTGGTGAAGTAATTTGAATGGGAAAATTATCAAAAAAGTCATAAACCTTTTGCATTTTTGCCAATTCAGTGATAAATCTTTTAAGTTTGCCTAATCAATCCTAAATCTTCATATTTTTCCAGTTCAGTTTTATTGATTGAAAATTGTTGACGTCCTTGCAAGAGCGTCCTTGCCCTTGCCCTCGCGATGGCCAAATTTGGCCACCGACGGCCCATGCCCAAGGTCCAGTGTGTGCTGGCCTTTGAACGCAAAAAGAAAGAAAAAAATTAAAAGATTAGCAAAATTTGGAAAACATATAAAAATAATTAAAAATTATCTATATCGGCGCGGACAGTGCCACGAAGAATGGTCGGCGTACACATCAACAATTTTCGACCAATAAGAATGAATCAGCAAAAGGTGAAGAAGCTTTATGATGAATTAGCAAAAGTGCAAAAGGGTTGAGATTTTTTTGGCAATTTTTTTAAATTTGAACCTAGACGCCCTAATAAATCTTTTCAAAGAACTTTCACAAGAGCGATTTTGCTATAAATTAGTCTACATGGTTTTCGTTTTAGCTCTCGAGGCTGGAAATCAAGGTAGACTAATCAAAGAGATGAAAAGAATAAAAAAACCAGACCTAACTAACAAGCATGATACTATTCAGGTGACAACTTTAAAAATGAAACAAAAAACGCCCACCACTTGATTACAATGATTATGTCGTAATAGAATTCTTATTTCATACAACATACATGTTAAATTATACAAATGCGGAGTTGAGAGTAGAACTTATTTTTTTCATAAATCGACGCATTTAGGGAAATGGTTCTTTCGTTAAACGAGCTTGATCTTTTAGTTTACATTTTACATTTAACAATGCAACTAAGTTTACTAAGGGTGCGTTTGGGAGAATTTTAGAGAAATGCAAATTCCCAAAAATCTTTAACTCAAGTTTTATTTGCTGAAAGCAAATAAAGTTTGGATAATTGACTTTTGTTTTTTTTAATCAATTAAGATTTTTTTTAAAAAGGAAAAAACAGAGGGGAATTTTTTTTTTTTTTGGGTGGTTTACCAGCCGAGCATTAGCAGTGGCCAAAGGCGAGCATCATCGGTGACTAGAAGCGATGGCAGCCATGCAAGCCTTGGCCTTGGCAAGCGCCCATGGTTGAACCTTGTCGCGGAAACAGGCAAGCCTCGACCTCGGTGACCCTCCAGATCTTGCCTAAGACAGACTCACGACCCTCTAAATCTCGCATGAGATAGGCTCGTGACCATTGATCGTCCGTCCTCAGCAACCCTCGACTCTCGAAGAGCGTTGACCAAAACCCGGCGGCTCTCGACGGAGCAATGTAAACATCTAAGGCCTTGTAGGTGGAGAGACGATGAACAACGCCAACAGTTAGAGTAAAAAAGGAGAACGAAAATGTTAACGGAGGCAAAATTTTATGATAAAAGAAAATATTAAATCATTTTAAGAAAAACAGTTAATTTTTATTTATTTGTTGATTTATAAAAAAGGATTTCATTCTTTCAAGAAAAGGAAGTAGTTTTTCTTCAATTTAATCTCGTCGTTTTGAATCCATGGATAATGTTTTGTTATTTTTCGTAAATCGATTAATTTTCTTTTATGCAAACACCAAAAAGTTGGAAATTAATTTTTCTTCAAACAAATTGACCCTTAGACATACATTTTTCTGTGTGACCAAACTTCAAACGAAGACTTTCATAGATGAAAGTCAAAGATTGTACGTAACTGTAAGTCTTCCGAAACAATTTACCAATAACAAATATGCGAACGTTAGTGTTTGCTCAAATTAAATTTAAATTGATACATTTGTGATAAATTTATCATCCATTTATTTTTTTAAATTTTACAGTGTAATTGCTAAGTTAGATGGCATGTTACATCAATTTGAGGTTTTTACCTTCCGTTTGTCACAAGTATACCGATTTAGCATTTTTCATGGTAACTGAGGATAAATTTGTCATAAGTGTACAAGTTTGAGACTTTTTATGGTAAAAAATTAATTTAAGGTAAATTTATCACGGATGTATCAATTTAAAAATTTTCATGATATTAACGCAAAATAGAGAAAATCCGTGTGCATATCGGAGAGAGAGATTGTCTTCGTCACCATGGGATCGGCTCATTTAGGACACGAATGATAACAATTCTATTTCTTTATTTTTTTCAATTTTTCTGTTGCTGAAAACAAGTATGGAATAAAAATTCGTTTGGTAAATAAATCTATTTTCCCATTTTTGGGATATATTTTTAGCCCATAAATAGGTTTGTAATAAAAATGAAAAGTATATATTTTTAATTTTTTATTTTTGTAATAGAAACATAAAGGAAAAATGGCACAAATAATCTTTAAATTTTCATTCAATGTGTAATGTGATCCTTAAATATTTAATTTGACCATTATGATCCATTAATTTTAACTCAATGTCTAATGTGGTCTTTGAACTCTCAATTTGTTTAATGTGGCCTTGGAACTTTATAACATATTCAATTTAATTCCTAAATTATAAGAAAATATCTAATGTTGTCCCTAAACTTGAATTAATGGAAGAACTACATCAAACATCTTTCTATAATTCAAATATTAAGTTGAACATGTTCCCTAAGTTCGGGGATCATATCGCGTATTGGGCTAAAATTCGGGGATCATATTAATCAAACTAAAAGTTCATGGACAATATTATATATTGGACTAAAGTTCAGAGACAATTTATGTCATTATCCCAAATAGAAATATGAATTCTTTTCATTACTCTCTCGAGTACAGTTTCCTTCTCTCTCGTGTCCTTCTCTCTCTCGATGTCCGGCCATTGATCATCGTCCGTCGGTCGGCGATCGTAGGTCAAGGTTGCCGTTCGCCAGTTGCACTGCAAAAATTTTATTTTATTATCAAACGGATTTATATTTCGAAAACATTAATGTTGTGTCCTTATTAAACGTGACTGCTTAAAAACTCGTTTAGGAATAAAAGTTTATTTTTGGCCAAAAATAATTTCGAGAATAGAATAACTGTGGATCGGCCCCGACGTACCGTGACGAGTCCCACCTTTCATTTTCCGGAAGCATCTGCCGACTCTCCTCTCTCTCTCTCTCTCTCCTCACTGTCTCGCAAAATCTAACTACGACCACCGCTCGCCGCCGCGATCCATCAATCAGGACCACCATCTCCTATTTCTCTCTCGCTCGCCTCTGCGGACTCCTCACTAGTCACTCCCAACGGCCCCGCCGGTGGCAGCTGCTCGAGGTCGGGGGGCTCGATGGCACGAGCTTCCCTCTGAAGAAGAGGATCGTCGGGGGGAGAGAGAGGGAGAGAGAGAGAGTCCGTGCGGTCGTGGATCTAGCCGGCCGACTCAGAAGAGAGGACTCTCCCTTTCTGAACGATTGGTGAAATACCCGCAGAGAAACAGGTCCTTAATCGTCAACACCGAACTTTCTCTCTCTACCTAACCATAAAAAAATCTCCTCCAAGGGAACAATTCAGAATGAGGGAGAGAGCAACACAGATAGAGATGTCAACTGCTTCGCTTTGCTTTTCGAGACTCCAATCTCAAATCTGTGGATTCAGAGGAGGTCTCAAGCTCCAGAGATATTCTCTTCGTCGACAGAGCAATGTCGCTTTCACCAGGTGCTGCTTCCTCGTCCTCCTCCTTAGTCTTGGCATTGAAGTTATCGCTGCTTTTGTCCGTGGAGCTAAAATTTGGAACGGTGTTCTTTGATAGATAGATGTTCTTTTGGAGTTCGAGATTGTCTAGTGTTTAAATCTGTGCGGAAAGAGTATAATCTTCTGGGGGAAGTTGTTTCGATCGGATTTCATGTTTCTGGTTGGAACTAAGCGAGTAACGAACTGTTTATGGCAATTCGATCTGAGTATGGTCCAGGAAACGAAGGATAGAGTGAAGAGAATCAGTTCACTTTCCTTTCTTTTCCGGCTGCGTCGTAAGAGTTTGATGTGGTTTGCGGTGTGAAGAAATTTCTCGGTGACGTGTGAGGACTTTAGGCGCTATATGTTTGTGTATATGCATAGCTGAATAATACTGACAGGCGAAGTTTTCTGTGAGTCTCTCTTCCTCTAGCGTCGTGATCGTACTAGAAGTGCTCCCAATCATCTGTACATCACCTGCCCTTGCATTACGACAGTTGATGCGTCTTTTTACTGAATTTTGGTTAGATTTAAAGTCTACAAGCTAAAGCTGGAGTTATCCTGAACCCCTGTACCCCGCTAAGTGCTGCAGAACATGTTCTTGATGGTGAGTTTACTGCTTGTTCTTTGGTCATCAATTTTCCAATTTTTGGCATACTATGTTCTTGTTTTTTGCCCACTATGTTCTTGTTATCTCTTTCCACTAAGTCCTGTTTGAAAAAATTTGTGGTTTCCATAGCTCAACAATACATAATGTGCATTTGGAGATGCAACAAATAGATCGCTATACCTGAAGTTTCATAACAATTTTGTTGAGTCATGATTCATGTTCTGGATCTGGAACAATGTATTGTTTCCGTAGTTTTCTGAATGGTGCATGCTTTATGCCTTCATATTTTGATTTCTAGTATACTATCCTAATTTATAAGTTGGATAACCCTCTAACCTTATTCTTTGTTGTACAGCTTCTCTGGTAACGAGGGCTTGTATGGTGTACCTTCTTTGCCTGCATGTCCTCTATTTTGGGAGGTGGTAAAATTGCCATAACCATATCGTGTCGTCTTGTGTTCTCTCATTCCTTTTGTTGAGCATAATGATGCGGATCGAGCTTTAATGAGTTTGAATATGCAATGCCAAGCAGTTCCACTTACTCGGTCCGAGAAGTGCATTGTTGGAACTGGGTTGGAACGCCAGCGCTACCTCATGAATTGACGTGTTAAGTTGACGTTAGAACCACTGATTTATTGTCTTACATATTTTTTCTCTTTTGCACACTATGTTCTGCATGTTCAATCTAACCATCTTCTGAGGGGAGAAAGTTGGACCTGCTTGATATGCCTAACTGTCTTGTTAAACCAATTTATCCCTATGCTTTGCACATTGTGCATAATACTCCAAATATGCTGAGAGACATATGATGGCAGCAGCTTCTTCCTTAGCATTTCTGATTATGGTTATCGCATTATATGTATCTCTTTGGGGATGTTAGAACTTCTGTTTTTGAGAATTGCTACAAGGTGTGGATCTTAATTCTTCTAGGCTCAAACGGAAGTGTTATCTTACAGATGGAGATGAGTTGTTTTGAGTTCTAAAACAGCAATGTCAAACTCTTTGCATGCGTTAATTTCTGAAATTTAAATTTGAGGATGGCAGTTATAAACTAATAATTTCTCCCACCCCTTTCCCATCATCAGAGAAGCTTGCTTTTTGGGAGTTTGTTCCGTTATTTGCCTTTGCTGATTGTATTATGCTAATGAATTTGAGGATTGTGTTTTCCAATAGGGATGAATTATATTCGAAGGGGTGGAGACAGCTTTGGCCAACTTATTGTGTGTTCCCTACCTTTTCAACATTTTTCTATTCTCATATTGGGCATTAAGGTTGGCCCTAGTTTGGGCCCATCGCTAGCACTGCATTACTTCATCTCATGGAGACTCTCCGCGATTTGCGTGCTACAACTCTGGCTAACAATGGTTCGCTTGCGATTAGTTAGTTAATTTGTATGTGTAAGGTTATCCAATGGCTGAATCAGAGGTAATCCTGAACTCATACTCTGTGAAAGATTTTGTTTTCTCAAAAAGTGGATAAGATGTTATTTCGCTCGTAAAAGCAGTACGTCAAATATTTTCTGTTCTTTGCTTGCAGCATGAAACTGCCCATCTAGCACTTGTAACCAGTGATTTGGAAAAAGATTCTACAATAAGAATGACTTTGCAAGTGAGCTTTGAGCTTGAAGCATATGGCCTATGCATGCAATAGGTGCAATAGGCACAGGATTTGGAGTGAGGAAAGATAAGAAACAAAGGCAAAGGAGAAATGACTGGAAGGACTTTTGTGTGTAATTGTCAGAGGTATTCTTTCATCTGTTCAAGAAAAAAAATGGAATACTTGGCCTTTATGAAGGCATAGACTTTTGTGTTGTTGTGCTTTTATCAGATTTAAGGTTGATAATGTCGTTTATGAAGGCACAAAATATATTCTCGAGCATAATGATAAATTTGTTCGGGGACATTGAAAGCACTTGATAAGATGTGGAAGAATGATTTATGATACTTACAAGGTGTTTTAGTTGACATGGCTAAAATTGGTATCGGGGGATTATATCATGTAAGTTCTTGGCAAACAAAGGAGGAGGAAGTCAAAACTTCGGTTTGATGCTAGTGATGATGGATTTCTTTGTGTGAAATGTCGGTCTATCTCAAGTGTAGTTATGACAGATGGCACAAAACATGGTTTGTGACCGACATCTCACACAAAAGAAGCCTTAGTATTATCAATTTATCATCGTCACTAGCACAACCACACTTGATTTGTATGATGAAATTTTGGCTTTTCCTCATTTGTTTGCCGAGAACTTATATGCCATAATCCCCCCAATGCCATCTTTAGCCATGTCAACTAAAACACCATTGTAATTATCATAAATCATTTTTCCACATATTATCAAGTGTTTTTGATGTTCCCGTGTAAGTTTATGATTATGCTTGGAAACATACTACTTCATAAATGCCATTCTCAACCTTAAATTTGATAAAAGCAAGACATCCACATCTAACTTCAAGTCTTTTGTATTTTTTTTCTCTTGATCATACAAGTTGAGAAAATACCAGTTCGTTGAAGAATTAGCCGATGTCGCCAGTCCGGATGGTCTTCACTACCTGTGTGGATGTTCTTCACTTCCTTCCTCGCAAAGATCCTCACTCTATCTGTGAATGAGGGCAACTTGTACATACGGGCTGTGCCGTTCTCACAGGAGAAGAACGTTACTGGCCTCGCATCTCCATGGTGCATGTCGAAGAGCCTCACCACGCCATGGCTCTCCTTGAGCTCATGCACCAGTTCAAGAACGCTCGCCTCGCCATCCTCCCTGTCCCCATACCTTGACCGTAGCAATCCCAGCACAACAGAGATGTTACTGCACTAGAGTGAGCCTCCAGTGTCTGCACGTAGTGCGCGCACTCCAAGGTCGGCTTGTCCCATGCTCTCATGGTCGAGTCTATCGAGCCCGAGTACAAGAGTGTTGCCGATCATGAACGAGATCACTGCGAGTCGATGGCCCTCGAGTTTCCTGACAAAGTGGAAGGGGTCTTGGCATCGGAGACGGGAGGCATCTGCCAGGCAAGGATGGCCCCATCCTGGTCGCCGGCGAACAGTGTGCTGTTGCCCATGATCGCGGCATAGACTTGCCCGATGGCCCCTAGAAGAGAGAACTCGATGGAGGTCAGCATTGTAGGCCTTAACGGCGTCAAGGACTCCGACATACACCTGTGGACCTTCCATAAGGAGAGACCCGACCTCACGCTTGACTTGGAACGCACTAGCACACGCCCCAAACCATTCTGTCACGGGGGCTTGAGAAGATCCTTCCGGTGCCAGAGTGGAGGCTAAGGCCAGTGATAGCCTGTTGGTGGCCATGGAGCTGGGCGAGCATGGTGAACTCGCTGCTAAGGGACCACAAATGCAAGAATCGACAGTTCTCGCCACGAGTGCAGTTATTCCTGGAAGCCCAGGCATAGCTTGTTCCGTTTCTGTGGCTATTGCTTTCGGGATTGATGATGACGATCTTGATCCTGCGCAATGCGGTGGTAGCTAAGAGACCAACGTTGATGGGAGTGATTTGAACCTTTGGTTGGCTCCGCCACTGCCATGTAGGAAATAGCACGGGTTTCTGGAGCAGTATCAAGCAAGCCAATGGTGGCAGACGTCAGTTTTCTTGGTGGTTTTTGTCGGAGGCCTCGTGCTACGAGACGATGGCGATTGCATTCGAGGCTTGAGCGATCTGCGTATCACCATAGCCATTGTTAGACAATGAAGATGGACGATGGAGATGGCAGGCGATTTGGGTTTTGGTTTGTGAGTGATCTGGCTGAGTGAAAAATCGGAATTATTGAACTTAGAGAGGCGATGGAGATCAAGATGATTGGATTGGTACGAGGCTTCAGGCCTTGGCACGAGGCTTCAGGCCTTGGCACGCCATGAGATAGCAAGTTTTCTTTTCAGAGGATCGAGGATGACCATGAAAATTGAGCTACGAGATCTGATGGCAGGGAGTGCAACAAAAAGAGAGATTACCTTCGATGCTAATCTTGGTACGTATAATAAGGAATGAAATAGGAAAGTGAGCAAAAAATGTTGAATGTTGTCATTTCATTAATTCAAGTTATCGAAATCTACTCACACACGGCTGTCAATCCGTCAAGTTTGAACGATAAACCAAAAGAAAAGTTACATTTGCATTAGTTGCATAAGATATTCATCGCAATTATCTTTGTCTTCATCAGCCTTAAATTTTTTTCCTTGGTAAAATGATGGATAGTTGACTCATCATTTTTTAAAATTCAACTCAGCATATAATAACTCACATCATCAAAATATGTTTTGATTTGTCGGTTGAACAAATGGAAGGACTAAATTAAATATTTACCAATAATTCATGGTGACATTGTACATTGAGCTAAATTTTAGGTATTGTTTGTGTCATTTCCCCTAGTTTACGAAAGAAAATGATACCTACATTTTGCTTGGAACTAATTTCTTGCTATCCCACCCGGGTGGCGCCGCTGGTTCGCGCACTCTTCCTCTCGCAAAAGGTTGAGTGTTTGAATCCCAAGGACGTTGCGGGGTGACTTAATCGGTGGCACGTGTGTGGTGGCTAGCACGTGTTGCCTCCAGGGTTTACTCCCGATCGCCGGCCGTGCGGGGGTTCCTTGGGTCACAAAAAAAAAAAAAAAATTTCTTGTTGTCTTAAAAATTTTTTGTCTTAGTTTCCTTCTCTTGCATCCCTAAAAGTTCTCTATATCTAGAATTGAAATTCCGCTTTCAAATTAGCAAAACTTGAAGGATGAATAGATCTATTCTTGAAGGGTGAGAGTATGCTTCTTGTTGTAGAATTTGCTTTTTGTTATAGAATTTGCTTTTTGTTATTCAATTTTTTTTGTAGTTATTTGGGAGCTTGAAAGCATTCTCCATAACTCTCAAATATTATCTTGATCAATGAATGGAATCTTTCTTTAGACCAAAAAAAGAAAAAATTTGCGAAACTTTGAATCCACGGGCAACACACGGGTTCTGCAGTATACACTTGAGTTTCTCAGTGATTTCAAGATTCCAGGAGTGGCCAGACGACTCAGAGCCTGCTTTGATTCTAAGCCATGAGGTTATGATCCTTTCCATTTATCCAGTGATGTAAGCAACCCAAGAAAGCTAGCGACGGTTCTTGTCTGAATCTGTTAGATCGTTTCTAGGACAGAACACATCATCTCTGAGTCGACTTCATTGATTTCTTTTCTGGGGACAGCAGGGCTAATTTCGCTAGGTAAGCCGGTCTGTATCGAACATGAATTCGTCAATCTGTCCTATGTTCAGCCATCAAGTTGAGTGATCCAAGACGCGGAGATGCTTCCTCCCTTAGCTTGGGGTTTCTTTTAAGACAAAGTACACAAATACATTTGTAATTTGAATCGAGAAGCCCATGAACTGTCCTCAGTTACTGCAAGCAGCACTAGAGTCACTTAATTGGCAATTGCCATGACATACTGCTAGACGAGGATGTTGTAAGAACATGGCTGGCATATTCCTTGGTGCATTTTCATAATCTTGACAATTAAGCTAATGTGTACGTAAACAGACCTAAGGAATAACAACCTGTCACTTTACTGGCAGTCATCAAATCTGTGCACTGAATCAGCAAATGCAGAGGAAAAAATATATATTGGGAAATAGTCAAGCCAAGCTAGATACATCCTCTATGTTTCAGTACCTTGTTCAATATAAGATTTACAGAACTGAAGTTACAAATGTAGGACTTGGTCTAAAAGCAACTGAATTCTGTTGAATATGCTTGAACCTTGTAAACAAAGAATTTCGACAACATCTAGACATAATGAATTGCCAACGCAATCGCCTACTCACACGGAATCCTCCAAGGAAATATCGGTTGGAACTTCGTATCCAAATACCATGGAGTAGTCATCCATCTCATCAGAGGAGAATTTGGGTGTCCTCCAGCTTTTTGCTATGTCGGAGTCGAGGCCATTAGTCAGGAGCTCCAACACCTAGTTCATGAGATTATTCATTCAGACAGGGCAAACTTTATATAGCGACATGCTTTTCACTAAGCTAAAAGGTTTCATGTACCTCACTCATCGTCGGTCGCAATAGAGAGGATTGTCTCACACAATAGGAAGCAGTTAACACCACTTTGTGCAATTGATCAGAGTCGTACTTTCCCTCCATTTTCGGATCCGCCAATTCGGCAATGTTTCCATATTCCATGAGAGGCATTGCCTACAATGTTAATTAGCTGAACAATTAGAGATGAGTGAAAAGGAAAATGAGGAATTGATTACTTTTCTTATTGTTGTGATTCGAATCACTGCAGTGGCCTCTTTGACTGATATAAACGCAAAAATGAAGATGATATACCCAGAGGAGAATGTTCTGCTTTGATGAATTGACAGGCCTACGGCCGGTCACTATTTCCAATAGCAGCACTCCAAATGCAAACACATCCGTCTTTTCGTCCACAATCCCATGCATGAAATACTCTGGTGCAATATAACCGAATGTGCCCTCGATTGGAATCACGGCGTGATGAGTCCACTTGTTTGGTAGCCACTTTGCTAGACCAAAGTCGGTAATCTACAGAAAGGACACCGAAGTTTATGCGGAATGGCATGAAAAATCGCTATGCAGCTCGAAGCTGCGAAAATATAATCATTTTCTACCTGTGGTTCGTAGTCAGGGCCGAGAAGGATATTTGACGCTTTTATGTCTCGATGAATAATGCGATGCTTGCAGCATTTGTGAAGATAGTGCAAACCTCTTGCAACGCCCAGGGCAATCCTGTATCGTATGGGCCACTCAAGTGACTCGGTTGCTTTACCTGAAAGAGAGAGAGCTATAATGCCACTGAAACATGGAATTTTTCAACTAAAAGAAGAACCATACCACTTTAGAAACGATACTTTTGGACAAATAATTCCCAGAGTCTTGCTTGCCCTGATCTTTTACTTTTGATTTTTCACTTCTTTCTTATCTTTCTCAGCTTCTTAACTATGCTGTTGATTAGGCTTGACCTTCCTGTTGATCTCTACAGAATGATTGAAGTTTTGGACATTTTTTGCAGCAAGTTATGGGCTTGACAGTTACTTTGGCCAAGGGAAGTGATACTCACCATGCAAAGCAGAAGCCAAATTTCCATTCTCAGAGAAGTTGAAAACCAGGTAGAGCCCGTTTTCAACACAATAACCAACTAAGCTGGCGGTATTGGGATGGCTGACATGTCCTATTGTGCCCAATTCCATCAGAAATTCTCTTTCTTTGTTTTCATCATTGTTGTCCTTGGCCAACCTCTTCACTGCTATTACCTGTCCATTGGAAAGATTGCCTCGGTATACCTCTGAAAACCCACCTTGTCCCACCATATTATCTGCAGGATGAATCGAAAACGGAAATAAAAAATTGATAAAGCACATTCCCAAATCTCGTACAGCTTCATTTTGTCACTTCCAGATTCGGAAGTTTACCTGGATGGAAATTATTTGTAGCATTCAGGATTTTCTCGTGACTGAAGCACCGCAGCGGAGGCTGGTGGCTCTCTGTTTTAGTATTTCTTTTTCTAAATGGTGAAATCAATAAAGAGTATATGAATTTGCAGGGAGATGCACATTTCCTTCTGATTGATCCTGCCTTGACATTTTGAGGCCGAGGAGGGGTTGCTGCCACAATAGAGTCACGGAAGCTAGAGGTATATTCATCTGTGGTTGTCCAAGAATCCTTTTCAAGATCATCAAGAACTGTTGTTGGTGAAAACCTTGTACTCTTTGTTTCCAGATCGGTAAACTTAACATGGGATTGTTCTATGCCATTGCAAATTGTCTGGTTCGGCCATGTTGAACTTAGTTGATGAGTTTTAACTGTCAGAAGCAAACACAGATATTTTCAGCTGACAATAACTTCCATCGGAACATTAAAATTAATAGATTTTACTACAACCAACCTTTTGATTGCTTGGGAGGAGATGTGTAAGTCTGTTGTTTCGTAGTACATTTCCCCACCGAGACGACTGCACAGTCTTGAGGTGCATTCTCAAAACAATACCTTAGAATCCCATGTGAGTATCTGATTTGAATTAGGCAAAAAAGGTAAAGGAATCAGAAATTGCAGGTCATAAAGTAGATTTTCACAAGAAAACTGTTACCTAGCAGATTCTCCTCTCGATCCCCGAAGAAGGAGATATTCTGCTGAAATAGATTTCGCTTCTTTAACTAGACCTCTCCCAACACTTGTGCTGAATCCTACTCTAGCTTCCAAGTTTATCTGAAAAGTAAGGACAATGAGCTCCGAGAAACAGACACTCAAAATCAGTTAATCTGATACAATTCCATAAAGAATTTGAAGATAGTGCACCTGGTGTGACTGGCAGGTCTTAGCGAATTCACCCAGCACAGATATAACATAAGCTTTTGCTCTGCGGATTTTCGGCAGACATTTCCGGGTGATTTGTCCCTTCTTCACGTATCCACCCACTGTTGTTTACAAGGAAGGGAAGTACATATCATTAGATCAAAGATCACCGGTTTAGGACCGGCATTTGTCATTAGGTAAACGAAAGCACAATACACAGATTCTACTCAACAGAACAACTGTAGATGGTAAACTGACCCAGGACATGGAGGGCAACAATATTGTCATGAGGACGAGCTAAGGTTGTGACTGCCCATGAGAGAAGATCTCTGCTTTCAGATGGGTCTGAAGAGATGCCAACCAGTATGTTAGCAGCACTCGAAGGCCTCATTTTTTTTTTTTTTTGGTTGCTGACAGAGGAATCTGCGGGGGTACTTCACTTGCTCATGTCACTATCTTGCCCTTAGGAGCACTCAAGGCCAAGCTTATAAATGAGTGGGGAATCACTAGAACATGATTGTGATCAGTGAGAGAGGATGACACCACGTCAGCTCCCTCATTCCATCATTCTTGTTTAAGAAGCATAAAAAAAGACCTCTTTTGCAGTGTCAGACAGTTAAAAAAAAAAAAGTGATCTCTCTCTCTCTCTCTCTCTCTCTCGCTCTCTCGTGGGATCCACAGAACAAAGATGAGATATGCAGACTTTTAAAATGCGGTTGGTTCATATCCAAAAAATTCTGTCTCTGCAGTAATTACTCTTTCTTCTGTGCCTGCTTGTGTTCTTTTCCTCTTTAATTGGTTATGGTGGACTCCTTGGGTGCTTTGGAGGATAAGCAAAGGCGGGTTGGCGAGATACATTCGATTTGTCTTGCTATGGAAGCCAAAAGGAAGGCCTCAAGCCCTCCAAAAGAGGTTAGATAAAGCATAAAGGTACAGTTATTGGGGTTTGGTGGGAGGGGGGGTCTGTGAAGAGCCAGTCAGTCTAAGAAGGCCTCTTCACTCCATGATGAGTGGGGAAACTTGGAGATGTTCACTGTTTTCTTGCCACTTCAGTTTTGTGCATGAGACCACACATCATCCTTTACCATGATTGTATACAATACTTTCAAGAGATCGAGAGAGAGAGAGAGTGGCTTCAAGGTTTTCCCAGTCACACGTGCTACTGATGCATGTCCTCATGAAATGTTGGTGAGTTTGATGGGGATTAACAAGCAGGTTGTTTCGATATCGAGTTTGGAGTAAGCAGGATATGGCACTGAACGGAGAGATGTCGGACCTCTTAAATCAACTCATGCTGCTCCTTATTTTTGGCATTCGTTAAATTTGAAGCACTTGAAATGTTCCCGAAATGCAAATGTCGACAACACGTACACTTTTTTTTAACTTGGCTAATATTTTTAAATTTGGTGAAAGAGTAAATTTCCACTTTTAGCTTAGCTCAAACAACCGGCCCCTTAGACTTGGTTTGGCCACATGAAAGCTGGTTCTACTTGCATTGCAAGTATGACTGATGATTCCCATACGATAATCCCCCTTCTCATTCGAGCAATTCCTTGTAATGTGATGCACTATTACCTCCCTTATATCTGTCTCACCACCAGTCAAACAATATGAATTCTATGCCTGACACATTGCTAGCAAACAACAAAATTCCTCACACATTGCTCTTGGGTTCAATTTCCATTCAAGCGCTAAGCAAAGGAATTAAGAAACTCCTGCCTTTGCACTTCTCATATTACTGGACACAATTACAAAACAGAATCAAGACAACTCGACAATCTCAGGCCTCTTTTTTGGTTGCTTTCTTGACCGTTTCCTTCCTATCAATCCATGCGAATCTTCTTCGGCATTTTCAGATCTCCCGTGCTTTACGGGCATGCCTGCTTGGCTAGTACCACAATCGTCATCACTGTCCTCACTGCCATCATCGCTGTCATCATCATCGTCATTGGTAGAATCTTCTGAATCCATTTCACCAATGCTGGCAGCTAAGGGATTCAGAGGATGATGACTTGCAACTGCAGATTCTGCAGCAGCTACTGCCTCAGGGGTATGAAGATCGGCAACCCCCAGCATTAAGTCCTGTTATTTTAAGGTCAACAGCATCAGGTGACCATTTCATAACCCAAAATTATACCAGGGAACATCATAGAGCAGCGGAAAAATACCATTTCTATTATTTCTGACTCATTCCCGTTGAGAACTTCAATGTCATATCTTTCGGGATTGTCCTACACAAACCAAGAATTGCGCATGGTAGGTCAAGACGAGACAGAGCAATAGTGCTGAAAAAGGCAACGTCACAAAGGACCAAGATGATTTAACAAACCTTGACTTCAACCTGCAGTTTTTTATTAGCCTCAGACATGACTCCCAGAAAATCTCTCACTTTTCCAAGAACTGAAGCAATGCCAAAAAGACGAGTATTAAATTTTCCCCTTTCGGGACTAGAAAATCCAATTAAAAGCTTAAGCTGCCAGGTGGAGCAAGGCTACATATATACATGGCACATAGCCCATAGACAAGCGATGTGGATACTTTAATAGGAAACAAACAAGAGAACAAGCTCCTGAGACCAAGCTAACACATTACACAACCATATAAAATCAATCATAATATTTTGGAAGTCCTCTCTCAGCAGAAATCTCCACTGAAGCATAAAACATGTGCTATCCTGATCGAAAAATTAGACAGGCAAATTGAATACCTTGGCTAGAAGGAACTGAACTCGTTAATGGCTTTCCATTGGGAGGCGGTCGCTTTCTTTTAGAGACCGAATCCTTTTCTTTACATATAAACAAGGTGGACTCTGCATATAAAACACATAACAAAGAAAAAAAGAATGACGACATTAAACACACCTATTTGACCCATGCGAACAGAAGCCAATGTTACAGCCCAAAGATCAAGGTAAAAGCCGTACCTTTTAATGAGGAAGAGAAACTCTCATTCTCTAATTTCAGAAGCTCTTGACTTGTAGTCTCCATCTCTGCTGGCTATGTAGAAGCACTGTGGCAAAAAGTGAAGTCGAGAGATTGAAGATGTCACTGAATGTAGAACAGGATCAGATCATAATTTTGTCTGGAGAAAGAAGGTACTAAATATTCTACTAGCTTAAAAGGGCTTAGTAATTAAACTATTCGCAGCCAGAATTAACAAAAGTTTGTCCTAGTTGCCTATGATATCAATCACGTTTCACAAATAAATACCAAGAGGACATAAAAACAACAATACAACTCATCTTAATAGAGAACAATTCTAACTTCAAAGTTAACCCACAAATCTTGTTTCAAGAGTCTCCTCTTCGATCCTCTTTGAACCAAGGGTTAGTATTTCATGTAAACACCCAAACTCCATTATTTTTAGCCACAAAAAAAAAAAAAAAAAAAAGTCTTTGACAGCATTCTGGCAATCAAATGTACATCATCCTAGACTCACAAACAAATCCTAGAGCAAAACGAGCTTCATAGACAGCTGATTTAACCCTGTACTCAAGACAAAAGCCCCCGAAACCTGCCCATCGATCATAGACAGCTAACAATAAGCATACCGCAATCAACTCTTCAGCACCTAAACTAACTATAAAAAAAAAAAAAAAAGGTTCCCACAATGTTGTTCTACGGTGAACACAACATGAGTCCGAATCGACATCAGAAGGATTACTCATAGTGACTCACTAGAAGTCACCAAAACAAAGTACCCAAGCTTGTTCAAAACTTAAACTTCCCGATTCCTTGAAGGCACAAGTCACCTGTTGCCACCGGAAATTCCTACTATGCATAACTGGGGTGTAAAAAAAGACGAATCTTGGCCATCAAAACAAAAGAAAAAGGCAAACTTGAGAGAGAACTAGAGTAGAAGAAGAGGAGAGAGAGAGAGAGAGAACCTGTCTGTGTCTCAGCAGCTAGCGCTCGGCGGCCGGCGGGTTTTTTGGGGCGTCTGAGAGAGGGGGGATGGACGGTGAAGTCAAGATGATGATATTCGAGTTGGACCGGGATACGGTTCGGGTCGGCCCATTATTCTTCTTTGTCATCGTTGTATGCGTGGGCCCAATATCAGCGACCATCTTATAGTTTGCTTATCTAATGATTACGATTGAATTTCTACTCTACCCATCTTATACAGTTTTCCATTTCAGTGACTCAATTGATAAAGTAATGCAATGGCGTAGTATGTCATTTTATTTAGCATAACAATTTTATAGACCGGTCTTAAAACAATTATAAATTTTACAGACCAACCTTAAATACTATCCGACAAGCTAATACATTCTAGACATACTAGCATTAGCGAGCCTATTATAATTAGACTGATTTAGTCCTAAATTTTATATATTCGTGTCAATTCAATATCAAATTTACTGTCAATTCAGTCCATCTCTTCAATTTTATCTGAAAGTTACCGATGCGCAATATTTTAATATTATTTGTTTATTTTTTTTCTTTTTTTCCTTCCCTATCTTCTTCCTCCAACCGCTCGCCGAGGTCCATCGATCGGCCAAAGGCTAGGGCCGGCGACTCGTAGGACTTAGGCAAATTTCGCCCCTCAGCGGCCACTAAAGTTGAGAAATTCAACCGTTTTATGGTCGACTTAGGATTGACTAAAGGTCGCCGGATATCTTGCATGACAAATTTTTATTAATTTCTCATATCGACCTGACTCGCCGGCGTGCCTAGTCAGCATATAACCCTAAACGACGCCGTCTCGTAGGTTTGCCTCAAATTAGAAACCCTAATTGAATTTTCCCCAATTCGATTTTCCCCCAAAACCACGCTATTCTCCTCCAAATCGCGACTTGATCGCTGCCCAACCTCCTCCATGTTGACTTCAGACAGCAACGAAGATGAGAGCCTCGTCAACCCAAGGTAAACTTCCTACCCTCATTGATTTGAGCTCGCCACAAATTTCGAATTTTTTCCTCAATTCCGATTTTTCGAATCGTTCGTTGGCCAGGAGAAGAAGCGCGAGAGGAGACACAAGGCGACCATCGACAAAGAGGTTGCAATCTTGTGACATATGTTATACACACAGAACAAGTCAGGATTAAGGACAAATTCACGGAATCAGTTCGGGCAATTTGTCGAACAAGTTGTGTGCACCACAAGAACATCCTTGTGGCGGCCGAACTGACAGAGATGAGAAGCCCTTCGGTGAAGGCAACGATCGACAACAACGAGAATGAAGACTGCAGGGGGAGTTTCTCGGGGTTAGCTCTCTCGCTTGCAGAAGCAACGGCGAAAACAGGAGAGCTTTGTGATTGAAAGCCGACTCATCCTCCACGTGGACTTTTTTATATATAAAAAAATACCTAGATATTAAAATTTAATTTAAAAGGCCACGTGTATTTTTGACTTGAATTTGTCACTAAGCACTCATAAGTGATCGTTTTTTCCTCCGATTTGGCACTTAAGTGGGCCGACAAGAACTTCTGACACTAAAATGGGCGTCGTGTGAAACTTTTGATACTTCTAGTGTCATTCTGCGCCCGACATTCACATGGTTTGGTAAATTGTACCGACATTCACAACAAGAGCAGAAAACCCCAACAAAAATTACAAGGACTCCATATATGTTAGTACTGCCTAGACAAAACTTATAAAACTTAAGCTCTTAGAACAATTGACAACAATTCCATAAAATCTCATATGGTATCAGAGTAGAAGGTACCGAGTTCAAATTTTTATAGGTCTCATTTGCCTCCCCAATTAAATAGGTCCAAGCCCCCAACATTGGATAGTCTTGTCTTCATCATGTAAAGCTGGGTTAGGCCTATAGTTAATAAAAGCGAAAGAGAAGGAAATTATGACAATACAATATACAAGCCATCGAATGGAAAAATATGTTTTGAGGAACGTCACTAAAATTATTGCAAATCGGGGAGAAAATCTCAATAAATTCACGTAATAAATGATTAAATTGTCGTGTTCTAGAATATGGAAGTCATTGGCTAATCGTCGATAAAAAGCGGAGGAAATCGAGAACTTTTACCTTAAATGGAGAAGTGAAAGGATATACATTGAAGCCTATCATGGATTGTATTGTACAAAACAAGAGTAGATGAAGGAGAGAGGATGGATAGAGCAGGAAAAATATCTAGCTCTTCTTCATTGTAGATCATAAGATTCGAATAACTTCTTGCAAAGGTCAGTCGATTTCTCTCCTTTTTGCGTTGGATTTTATGAGTCTTGGATTGTGAATGATTGTCTTTAGAGAATTTTTTGGTTCTGTAGAACGATTTCATGCAGTTTTGGCTTGATAGTTTTCAATACTGACGAGGATCTGTAAATGTGCTTGCGTTTGGTTTTTTTCCTTTTGCCTTCTCTTCTAAGGCAATTGAGGGAGGGGGAACTTCTGATCATTGTTATGTTATCGCCATTAGATTCAACGTAGTTTTACCTTATGCTACGACAATGAACCTTTAACACGACCTTTCGAAAGTCATCAAAAATGCTTTTACTTGTGGGATGATTTTGATATCTGTTGGCGGCTTATGTGAATGATGATTTGTGACCTAGTTATCATGCCGTTGCACATTATCACATGAAATTTTTTTCGGCCTATGAGAAAAATTGGATCGAACGATGACTAGTAACGGTGATAAGGCTCTTTCTCTGAATCTCATTGCCGCTCGTCACCATTCTTTTGCCATCACTATGATTTGGAATGTTAGTATTGACAATTTGATACCAAAAGGTCGGCGGCGAGATTGAGAGAAAGCTTTCTCATGTCAGTTGTTCACTTGAATTCAACCCTAGATCCAATGGTTGTCGTTTAATACATTGTATCAAAGGCCAGAATGATTTTATGTAATAATGTGCAATGACGTGGTGATTATGTCACAGATTGTCATTTAGGCCAACCGCCACCTATATATATATTTTAAACTATATGTCATGTTAAAAGTGTCTAGAAAGTGAACAATTATGTGATTTTTTTGAGAGGTTCCAAAGGTCGTGTTAATCTACATGGCCGTTAGTTTGGCTGTGTGGAACATGGAATCGTTATTTGCTCAATGTCCGAATGAGGTAGGCTTTCGTATTTCTTCAATCTTGAGTTCATGTGGTCTTTCTTCTTTTCATTTTCTTGAAACAATTTTTTTTTCAATTTAATTAAAGAAAAAGGAAAAAGAAAAGAACTCCTCCGTGTTTATGCAAGTTATAATCATGTTACTTCTCCATATAGTGATTGAGTTTTCGGGCAAAACCGTCACATTTAGTCCGTCATTGCACCTTTGCGAGCAATAAAAAATTGTCGGAATCAATTAATGAAGAAGTAACAGAAGTGTAGAACATCACATAGGAAGAGGGAATCGCAAGAAGAAGTTGGAGATGAAATGAGAATCATTAAAGGTGAGATGATCTATCTTATGGATCACATCCATTTCACATAGGGCGAGGGAAGATTTCATGGACGTGCACTTCATGTCATCATCAGAAAATGAGTTCATGTCTGACATATTTTCAGATTGGAAAACGAAAGATTTGAAACATTAAGGTGGACTTGTGTTTCAGGATGAGAAAGAGAAAGCGGAACGATATAGCATGGCAGTATTGCACTGTGGTTGAAGGCAATGTCGGGCGTGTCCGTTGCAATTTCTGTGAACATGTGATGTGGGGCGGCGTGACTCGACTTAAGCAGCATCTGGCATGCATCAAGGGCAACGTGATCCCCTGCAGGCGCTGCCCTCCCGAAGTAGCGGCGCACATTCAGGAATATCTCGGCCAGGGTGAGCAAAAGGGCGAAGAAAGCGTCGACGGAGGTGGCGAGCAAGTGAATGACATGAGAGGCGGAGGAAATGAAGAGGAATCACAGGAGGACCAAGAATATTGGCACAAGTTAATGGATATGGCGCAAGTTATTTTCAGCCATAGCTCGCCAAAGAACGAAGAAAACACAAATGGTGGTAGCGAGCAAGGTTGTCTGCAAAAGTTAGCCGAGGAGAATCATGAACATGTCACGCACGGCCCGCAAGAGAACGAAGAGAACATAGCCGGTGGTAGCGAGCAAGTGAATGACATGAGATGTGAAGGAAATGAAGAGCAATTACAGCCGACGCAAGTATGTTGGGGATGGAGTACTGGTGACGACATGTCCAAATATTTTCGCGAAGAAACGTCCAGCCATGGTTGGGGAGCTAGAAATCCAGATCGTGAGACGGAATCGAAGCTAAAGAACGATGAGTATAAGCACACGCTCGAGGCTGTGCGACGTGTCAGCAAGCTTACTTTCTGGGAGGACGTAATCCGGCGCGGCGAAGGTTGCAGCGGAACAAAACCTGGGCCATCTTACCCGGAGTATAGCATGACCGGCGGTGATTCGGATGACGATAGCGAGCAAGGGCTCTAAGCCCTGATCCATGTGTGCCTTAAAAGAGAGAACCATCAAGTTAGGTCTCTTCTGTTTCTTTTATACAGTAGCATCTCAGCTTAACTTTGGCATGCTGTGTGCCTATGCAATTGGATTTTGGGACGACAGGTGCATGGGTGGTATGGTTTTAGCTCATTGTTATGAATTTTTTCTATGCGACTTGCTGATACCGAGATCAATTTGAATTATTTATGTTCAAAGTATTGCAATAATTGCAATTTGTCAAGGTCATGAAATCTGATATACGATGATTGGTTTAGGTAGATGGTGACGATGAACGTTGGAAGTATTAGATACTTAGTATTTCAAAATACCCAAGAAGTGTGGACATATTAATGGGGAGAAATTACCAAAAGTGTCATAAACATATTATAATTGTGCTAATTCAATCCTAAACTTTTTTTGAGCCAATTCATCCCTAAAAATTTTATATTTGTGCCAATTTAGTCCATTTGACCAAGCTGACGCTAACGTGAACTTTTTAATAATATTTTAATAATATTTTAAATATTTTAAATGTTTTTTATTCTTTTTTTTTTTTGAGTTTTTTTCCCTAAACCTTTTGGGCCGGTGAGGGCTAGGACACCCTCGCCCAATCCCGACGGCCTCCAATCTCACGGCCGTCGACTAGACTAGGCAAGGGCTACAATGCCCTCTCCCAATGCTGGCGAGGGCGTCCCGGCCCTAAGGGTTTGGGTTTGGGGAATAAAAAAAGGATAGCAAAAGAAAACAGAAACAAAGAAATAAGAAAAAATCATAAAAAATTCAAAAATTATTAAATTATTATTTAAAAAGTTTATGTCGGCGTAGCTAACCAAATGAATTGAGTTGGCATAGTTACAATACGTTTATGACTTTTTGGTCATTCTCCCCATTGGTGGAGAAATGTAATACAAGGGCAATTATTTGTTTTTACAATGATTTAGGCTCTGTTTATTTTACGAAAAATAACTTTAGGGAAAATAATTTTCGAATTTTCTGACATTTGGTTTGCAAAAAATAAGCTAGTTAATGAAAACATTTTCCACAAATGGAAACAACTTTTTCAAAACTTTTTCCCCATTTCAAGAAGAGGAAAACATTTCCTCATCTATCCTTCCTCCTCTCTATCACTTTTCTTTAAAAAAAAAAAAAAATTATTTTCTACTTTTTTTATTTTTATTTATTTTTTAAAAATTCAGAATTTTATATTTTAATTTTTTTTTATTTCCCTTCTTTTCTATTCCTTTCTTCTTCGACCAATCACCAGCCACAACCATGGCCGGTGACCAGGCCACAATCGAGACATCGCCAACCTTGAGTAAGGCCAAGCCTCCACGGCCGTTTCTGCGGCATGCAATCGGCAGAAAATGTGAACAGAAAAAAAAAAAAGAAAAAAATTGATTTTTTTCAAAAAGGAAAGATAACAAAAGAAAAATAAAAAATTATAAAATGAGTGCATGAAGGAAAATCTCAAAAAGTCCCCGACTTTTCAAACTAAAAGACGGAAAATATTTTCGGGTTTCAACCAAATGCCAAAAAATATTGTCATTTTCTTGAAAATCGGCTCTCTAAAAAACATTTTCTAGAAACACAACAGTTATAGCCCCAAGAGAGTTTTCGGCTTTTCAACAAAAGAACACGTGCATAAGTTAAAGAAGGTACTTGATGTTCTCCTAACTGATACGGCCTTGGTAATTAAACAATTCGCAGCCAGAAATGACCAAAGTTTGTCCTAGTTGCCTATGATGTCAATCACTTTTCACAAAAAATACCGTGAGGACATAAAAACAATCACGCAAATACAACTCCGCCTAATACAGAATAATTGTAACTTCAAAGTTAACCCACCGCTCTTCTTTCAAGAGTCTAGTCTTCAATCCTCTTCGAACCAAGTCTTAGTATTTCATGTGAACACCCAGACCCCATTATTTTTTAGCCAAGAAAAAGGAGTCCTTGACAGCATTCTGGCTATCAAACGTACATCATCCTAGACTCGCAAACAAATCGTGGAACAAAACGACAGACAGCTCATTTAACCCTGCACTCAAGACAAAAGCCCATCGATCATGGACGGCTAACAATGAGTGTACCGCAATCAACTCTTCAGCACCTAATGTTGTTCTACAATGAACGGAACATGAGTCCGAATTGACATCAGCAAGCATCACTCGTAACCGATTCACTAGAGAAGTCACCAAAAGAAAGTACCCATTAAACTTCTCGACTCCTTGAAGGCACAAGTCACCCATTGCAACCGGAAATTCCTGTTATGCATAACTCGGGTGTAAAAAAAGGGAATCTTGACGAGGCGATTCCTTGGGAATCAAAAGGGTTGAAACAAAAGAAAAAGGAAAACTAGACGGAGAATCAGAGTAGAAGAAGCAGAGACATAGAGAGAGAGAGAGAGAGAGGAGAGAGAGAACCTGTCAGCGTCGTAGCAGCCGGCACTCGGTTGCCGGCGAGTTTTTTTGGGGGGGTCTGAGATAGGTGGACGGTGAAGATGATGATATTCCAGTTGGACAGGGATGGGGTTCGGGTCGGCCCATTATTCTTCTTTGTCATTGTTGTATGGGTGGGCCCAATACTAGGACCTATCATAAATGATTAAAATTGGATTTCTACTCTACCCATCTTATAGGATGCGCATAGCAACACTTTTGCTTTAGAAATCAATTTCGATCAAAAGTTCTCGCTTCAAAAATCAACTTTTGATTAGAAATTGATTTTTCTACTACTACTCAGAAACAGAGATTGATTTTTCTACTTTTACTTCGGAAGTTGATTTCTGATCAGAAAAATTCATTTGGTAAGGATTGAAAATTTCTACTTAACAACATTATTAACACAAAATCTTTTATGAAAAATTACAGCCGATGGTGGGCGATGGTCGTCGATCATGGGAGGCGATGGATGGCGGCCTGCGGAGGTTGACAGTGGTCATCGGCCGGCAACGGCCGGCGGAGGTCTACGGTGAGCGATGGTCGGCGGCGGTGGTGGTCGGCGGTTAGCGATGGTTGGTAGTGGGGGGTGACGATCACGGGCGGCGGCTTACGAAGGTCTATAGTGGATGGCAGCGACCGATGGTCGATGGTTGGTGGTGGTCGCGGGCGTCGATCGGTGACGGCTAGAGGAGGTCGGCGATGGGCGGCGGCTTGGGATGGTCGGTGGCGGTGGTGGTTGGTAGTTGGCGGCGAGCGGCTGTGGGTGGCGGTGGTTGAGGATAGAGGTGGGTGGTGATCAATAGTGGCTAGCCGCATAGGTCGGCAGCAAGCGGAGGCGGGCTTGGTCGAAAAGAAGGCGGGGGTACAATGAAAAGTGGGTGAGGTGAAAAGTATTTCTTGAGTTGAGAAGCAATTTTTCTTAACTTCTCAAATTGGGAGAAGTACAACTTTAGAAGTGAAAATTTTTACTAAACATATTTATGGTGTACTCCAAAAGCACTTCTACAACACAAATCTATTTTCACAAGTGTTACCATGCGCACCCATAGTTTTCCATATCCGTGACTCCATTTATTAAAATAATGAAATGGTGTAGTTTGCCATTTCATGTAGGACCCAACATCCAAAAAATCCCAAACTTTAGTTTATATGTCAATTATATTAAAAAAAATTATCTCATAAAGAACTCTCAACTTTTACTTTTATCTCAATTCTACCGACATAATACCAAAAAAATTCCCCAACTTTAGCATATGTTCCAATTATATCCAGAGTATTTTTTATCTAAAAAAAAAAAACCCCTAGCTTTTATTTTTGTCCAAATTCTACTCCTGCTAGTTTTCCCTCCACAATCACCGGGCATATTCACGTCATTAACGAATTACACCTCAACAATGTAGATATAAAAAACCCCCCAACTTCACTATTGTTGTCTACTTTCACTACACATTTCTATGAGATACAAAGCCACTCAAAGACGATGCATTTCGGATTCTCCTCCACACTCAACAACCTAAAAAATGGCTAGACATGAAGGTCTGATTATTTGGACAAACGTTCTCAAATCTCGTTGTCCTTGAATAGTGCAGTTTCTGAATTTCAAAGATTTATCGGCAAATTCAGCCGTAAATTCGAGTCAAAATATGGATTAACGAACGGTGATTATGGATGCAAGATTGATGGTGGTAGAATTGGAATAAAAGTAAGGTTCCGTTTGTTTCATGAAAAATAACTTTCTGGAATATATTTTTCAAATTTTTCGGCATTTGGTTTGTAAAAATAAGCTAATATAGGAAAACATTTTCCTCCCATAAAAAAAAAAATCCTTGAAAATAGGGAAAAATATTTTCTTCTTTTTGAGGAGAGGAAAATATCTTTCTCATCTTTCTTTCCCCCTCTATTTCACATCTCATTTCTTTTTAATTATTTTTTTCACTTTCTTTTCAATTTTATTTATTTTTTCAAAATTTGATTTTTTTCTCTATTTTTTATTTTTTACAATTTTTTCTTTTTCCCTTCTTCTCCTTCAGCCGACCGATTGCCTCGAGTAAGGCCAGGCCTCATCAACATGTGGCAAGGCTCGAGCTCGCCTCCGGCCGATCGCCATGGCCGGCGATAGACATAAAACAATGATAAAAAAAATAATAAGTAAAAAAAGAAAAAAAGATAAGGATAAATAATTAGAACATTAAAAAATTCGAATTTTTTTCCTAAAAAAGAAAAAAAGTTATTGAATGGAGTGCATGGATAAAAATTAAATCTAATTTCTCATACCAACGGGAAATATTTTCTGAGTCTTTTTCATATTTTAGCCAAACACTAGAAAATATAGTTATTTTATTGGAAATTGCCTTCCGAAAAATATTTTTCAGAAACGGCTCATTTTTCATGAAACACATGGAGCATAAAAGTTAGGGTGTTTTAATGAGATAAAAAAAATTGGATATAATTGAGACAGATGCTAAAATTGGGGGATTTTTCGATATTAGGTAGGTAGAATTGAGACAAAGTAAAAATTTTGGGTGTTTTATGAGACAAAAAAAATTTGGATATCCTTACAAAAAAAAAATGGATATAATTGAGATAGATGCTAAAGTTGGAGGTTTTTTGGGTATTAGGCCTTTCATTTAGAATAATAATTTTTTGGACAAGTCTTAAAACAACTATATATTTCATGAACCAATCTTAATATTACTAACCAGGTAGCATGTTGTCATACTATCCGACAGGCTGAAACATTCTTGACACACTAGTAGTAGAGAGCAAATTATGGTCTCTTTTTGAAAACATTTTGTACATAAATTGTTGGAATAATGCCATAGGTTGTCCCTGAATTTTTACTTGATGTTTGATGGGAAAATAACTAAAAAATTCCTAATTATATTGCAATTATGGCAATTCGGTCATAAACATTTTGTATTTGTGTTAATTCAATCACAAACTTTTTGTATTTGTACCAATTCAAATCATCTAGCCAATTTTGGAGGAACATTGCTAACGTGGTGCTTTTTGACCTGGCAATTTTTAATAATAACATTTTAATATTTTTTTAGAATTTTTTTTATCTTTTCATTTTGTTTTGCTTTCCTATCTTTTTCTTCCTCCAGCGGGTCCTCGAGGTCCGACAGCCAGCCAAAGACAAGGTCCGGCAACTCGCCGAGCTCAAGTGAAGCTCGCCTTCACTGGCCACAAAAGTTGAAAAATTCGAGAGCCAAAGGTGACCAACACCTTACTTTGTCAGTCGACAAACCTGAAGTTTGTTGATGAAACACTAATTTTGTTGCCTTAGGTCATGAATATATATATAAATATTAATTAAAATTATTACATGAGATAAAACTGTTAGAGCTTAACCCTCAATGATGAATTTAGACATCTATTTCGTCAGACCAATGATAATCTTCTTGAACTTATTTAGGCAATTTTCTGCATGCGTATCTATCTCATTATATGAGATACAACAAGCCATTATCAACTCATTCTTCTTCTCCTTTTCCGTAGTTGTGGGGAATTCATCGTCCTCTCCAACTCCCAAGGCCATCCAACAACCTCATGCCCTTAGCATTGCGTGGATTGCATCTTGATCCACCATACACCAACTCTTACCGAACTTATCTTTCACGTTTTGTCATCGTAGTTCATTGAAGTTGGCTTCGAACCGAAAGTAATGTACCTATGAATAAACATTCAACACACGACATTTGACAAAAAGATACTAGAAGTGCCAAAAATTTCGTATGGTTCTCACTTTAGTGCTATTTTTCTTTTGATAACTTAAATGCTACTTTTTAAAATATAACGATAACTTTAGTATCAATTCTAATTCGAGTCGCCAGTTATCCTGCATGGCAAATTTTTATTAATTTTCCAGACCGACGTGACTCACCAATGTGCCTAGTTAGTATATAACCCCTAAATGACGCCGTCTCGGAGGTTTGCCCCAAATTAGAAACTCAAAGCCCCTGTTCGATTTTCCCCCAAAACCACAATATTCCCCTCCAAATCGCTACTTGATAAAGCTCCCCAACATCCTCCATGTTGACTTCAGACAACAAATCGAAGATGAGAGCCTAGCCAACCCAAGGTAAAAATCCGACCCTTATTCATTTGAGTCATTTGAGCTCGACTTAATTTTTGAATTTTTCCCTCTATTCCGATTTTTAGAGTAGTTCGTTCAGGAGGAGAAGAAGCGCGGGAGGAGACACAAGGCGACCATCAACAAAGTGTTGCAATCATGTGACATATGTTATTCACGCAAAACAAGTCAGGACTAAAGACTAATTCACAGACGCAGTTTGGGCAATTTGTCGAACAAGTCGTGTGCATCACAAGAACGGAGGTAAACACGGAAGTTATGGGGTTTTCACATCCACAATCTATCCATCATCCACAACAATGGCCTGAATCACCATAAATCGGCTACAGTGCAAAGTTATCTTGCTGAGGAAATGTTCTCAGCTGCAATCACTAGTCCAGCTGGTGCAAGGAAGATCCGGGAAACGTCGCTTGCGAAGACGAGCAACGGGTATGGAGCTTCGGATTCAACCAACTTGCTTCGTGTCTCCCAGGGCAAGAACAGGGCACTCCTTGTGGCGGCAGAACCGACAGAGATGAGAAGCACTTCGGTGAAGGCAACGATCGGCAACAAGGAGAATGAAGACTGCAGGGGGAGTTTCTCAGGGTTAGCTCTCTCGCTTGCAGAAGCAACGGCGAAAACCCGGCCTCGCCGGCGACGTAGTTGACACAGGTGGTGATAATGTGATGAGGCACTGGCGGAAGAGAAGCAAGAGAAAGTGAGGAAGTTGTTTTTTTTTCTCATTTAGTACTTAAGTTAGCCGATAAAAAATTTTGGTATTAAAGTAAGCGTCATACGAAACTTTTGATACTTTTAATGTCTTTCTGCGAACGACATTTGCATGGTTTGGTAAATTTTATGGACGTTCGTAACAAGAGCAGAAAATCCCAACAAAAATTACAAGGACTCCATATCTCTTAGTATTACCTAGATAGAACTTACATCAATAAATATTAGCCATCTTAAATCAAGGAGATCACTTTATTTTCTATAAAACTCTCAAAAACTAATAGATAACTGAAATATTAAATCAAGCATTTATCTAATAACTTAAACTTTTAGAACAGTTGGTAGTGGTGTCACAAAATATAACATTCATATTAGGAGATCCCAAGTTCAAATTTTTCTAGATCCCTTTGCTTAGTACTAGGCAAAAGACAAATATTAAACTATAGCTTTTAGAACACTTGATAATAATATCACAAAAAGTTCGTTATCATCGTGGTCCTAGATGTGGGTCAAGTCGCTCCTTCAAACTCATTGACAACTCGAAAGAAGTCATCCATCTGAGTAAGAAATCTCCAAACGTGGATTCAGTTTTGCCTCCATATGTGACTTCGCGTTCTACTGAATCCATATCCTCAACCTGATGGGAGTCATGAGGCTCGAAACCCCCTACACTGAATTATCCTTTCTTCATGCTTGCGAAACTGCGTTAGGCCTACATTAAGGGCAAAAGAGAAGGAAATTATGACAATACAATATACAAGCCATTGAACAAACAAAAAAAAAAAAAAAGGTGTTATAAGGAAAGGAACTTCGCTAATATTATTGAGAATCGGGGAGGAAATTCTCAATAAATTCACGTAATAAATGATTAAATTGTCGTGTTCTAGAGTATGGAAGTCATTGCCTGTCGTCAATAAAACGTGGAGAAAATTGATAACTTTTACCTTAAATGGACAAATGAAAGTATATATTAAGGCCTATCCTGGATTCCATTGTACTAAACAAGAGTGGACGAAGGAGAGAGGGTGGATAAAGCAGGAAGAATATCTAGCTCTTTTTCATTGTAGATCAAAAGATTTGAACAACTTCTCGCAAAGGTCAGTTGATTTCTCTCATTTTTGCGTTTGATTTTATGAGTCCTGGATGATCATTTCCTATAGAGATTTATTTTTGATTCTGTAGCACGATTTCAAGCAATTTCGATTCGATAGTTTTCAACACAGATGACGGATCTGTAAACGTGCTTGCGTTTTGTGTTTTCCCTTTTGACTTCTCTTCTAAGGCAATCGAGGGAGGGGGAACTTTTTATCATCGTCATGTTATCACCATTAGATTCAACGTAGTTTTACCTAATGCTACCCAAAAGGACGTCTAACACAACCTTTCGAACGTCGTGAAAAAAGCTTGTACTCGTGGGACAGTTTTGACATCTGTTGGCGGTTGATGTGATTGACTATTTGTGACCTAGTTATCATGTCGTCGCACATCATCACATGAAATTTTTTTGCCCTTCAAGAAAAATCGGATCTGACGATGACCGTGAACGCGTGATAAGGCTCTTCCTCTCAATCTCACTACCGCTCGTCGCCATTCTTTTGCCATTGTTATGATTTGGAATGTTGGCATGACGATTTGATGCCAAATGGTCGGCGGCGAGATTGAGAGAGAGCTTTCTCATGTCTGTCGTTCACTTAAATTCAACCCTAGATCCAACGGTTGTCGTTTAATAAATTATATCAAAGGCCAGAATGGTTTTACGTAATAATGTGCAATGATGTGGCGATTACATCACGGATTGTCATTCAAGTCAATAACCACGTATTTAATTTTTTTTAACTATATGTCATGTTAAAAGTGTCATGAAAGTGAACAATTATGTTATCTTTTTTTCTTTTATAGGTTCAAAAGGTCCTGTTAATCTATATGGCCGTTTGTTTGGATGATCTCTTAAGCCTTAGTACTAGATTTAGTTGATCTCTTATCTCTTTCAATGGTGGTGATCAATATGGCCGTTTGTTTGGACGTGTGGAGCGTGGAATCTTTATTGCTCATGTACGAATGAGGTGGCTTATCGTATTTCTTCAATCTTTGAATTTATGTGGTCTTTCTTGTTTTCATTTTCTTGAAACGATTATAAAAAAAGAAAAAAAGAAAAAAATTCCTCCATGTTTATGCAAGTTATGATCATGTTACTTCTTCATTTAGTGATTGAGTTTTTAGGCAAAACCATCACATTTTAGCGTAGAAGGACATATAGGAAGAGGGAATCTCAAGAAGAAGAAGGAGGTGAAATGAGAAATCATCAAAGGTGAGACGATCTATCTTATGGATCACATCCATTTCACCTAGGGCAAGAGAAGATTTCATGGAGTGTTAATTCCAATCATTCATGATCTTCTGACCAAAAAGAAAAAATCATTCATGATCTGGATGTGAAAGTCCAATTTTAACATGGCAAAATGGACATGCACTTCATTTCATCTTTAGGGGATGAGTTTATGTCTAACATGTTTTCAGATTGGCAATGAAAGATTTGAGACATTATGGTGGACTTGTGTTTCAGGATGAGAAAGAGAAAGCGGAACGATATCGCATGGCAGTACTGCACCGTGGTTGACGGCAACGTCGGGCATGTCTCTTGCAATTTCTGTGGACACGTGATGTGGGGTGGCGTGACTCGACTTAAGCAGCATCTGGCATGTATCAAAGGCAACGTGGCCCCCTGCAGGCACTGTCCTCCCGATGTAGCGGCACAGATTCAGGACTATCTCGGCCAGGGCTCTCAAAAGAGCGAAGAAAACATTGACGGCTGTAGCGAGCAAGTGAATGACGTGAGAGATGGAGGAAATGAAGAGCAATCACAGGAGGGGCAAGAATACTGGGACAACTTTAAGTCTTCCGTTCAAGTTTATCTCACCCATAGCCCGCCGCAGAACGAAGAAAACACAAATGGTGGTAGGCACGACTTTAAGTGTGACGCTCAAGTTTATCTCACCCATAGCTCGCCAAAGAACGTAGAAAACCATAGCTCGCCAGAGAACGTAGAAAACACAAATGGTAGTAGCGAGCAAGATTGTTGGCAAAAGTTATCCGATGAGATTCATGAATATGTCACGCGCAACTCGCAAGAGAACGAAGAATACATGGATGGTGGAAGCGAGCGAGTGAATGACATGAGATGTGAAGGAGATGAAGAGCAATTACAGCCGACGCAAGTATGTTGGCGATGGAGAGACGGTGATGATATCTTCAAACGTTTTAGAGAGGAAACGTCCGGCCATGGTTGGGAAGCTAGAAAACCATATAGTGCGACGGAATTGATGCTAAAGAACGAAGAGTCTAAGCGCGCGCTCGATGCAGTGCGACGTGCTGGTGAGCTTGCTCTCCGGGAGGACATGATCCGGCACGGCGAAGGTTGTAGCGGGACAAAACCTGGGCCATCTTACCAGGAGCATAGCATGACCAGCGATGATTCGGATGATGATAGCGAGCTAGGGTTCTAAGCCCTGATCCAAGTGAGCCTTATAATAGAGAATCATCAAGTTAGGTCTCTCCTGTTTCTTTTATACAGTAGCATCTTAGCTTAACTTTGGCATGCTCTGTGCCTATGCAATTGGATTTGGGACATAGTGACTGTTTATTATAATGTCGGTGGTGATGTAGCGTGCTTGAGTTAACAGGCGCATGGTGGTATGGTTTAGCTCATTGTTTTGAAATTTGTCCATGTGATTTGCTGATACCAAAATCATTTTAAAACATTTATGGGCAATACTGCAATCCTTGCAATATGTCCAGGTCATGAGATATGATATGTAATGATTGATTTGGATGGACGGTGATGATGAATGTCGGAAGCATGAGATACTTGGTATTTAAAAATACTCAAGAAGTGTGGATCGTATTGGTGGAGATATGTAATGGGTGGCCGATTTCCTTTTGTCCTTTTTCTTTTTCTTTTTTTGCGGGCTAGCGATGACTAAATTCCTTAGAGATTCATTAGATTTTAGATTATTCAACTATCATGTTTGTGCGCCTGGCTTTGGTACTCCCTCACGCGGGTTTATATTACATGTGATTTTGAATGATGAAGTTGATTGTGAGCGGACACACTATGAATCCATCTACATCTTTGAATTCGGTCATCTCATTGAGCAAATCCAGTAGACTCCATAAGATCGAATGATACAGACTGTTGGCTAGGTCCGCCTATGTGGAGCCTAGCTAAGACACAAGAAAAACAAAGAGTTAATACCATGAAAAACCCTAAACTGGTACACATGTGATAAACTTATCCCAAACTATTCTTTTTTACCATGAAAAATCACAAATGGGTACACTTGCAACAAATTTATCCCAAACTATTTTTTTAACTACCAAAAATCCTAAACTGATACACTTATGAACAATTTACCCTAAACTAATTTTTTACCACAAAAAATTTCAAACCGAAACACCTGTGATAAATTTGCCCTCGGTTAAATTAGGTTAATAACACGAAAAATTTCACACTAATACATTTGTGATAAACAGATGGTAAAAATCCCAAGCTGGTATACCCGTCAATTGTCACGTGTCATACGGCTTAGCATTTCAACAGTTAGATTTAACGAAAACTAATGGAGGGTAAATTTATTACGGATGTACCGGTTTGGGGCAAATTTGTCACAAGTGTACCAGTTTGAGATTCTTAAGTGGATGTTCTGGTACATGTTTAATCTTTATCATGTAGCCATAGAATTTTCCACAGATAAGATCGTTAAGATTTTATCTCAAGCCCTTTTTAGAGATTACGTAACTCATGACCAAAGACAAATGATGGATATGCTCACATGGTTCCAACCACTCCAAGCATGGAGAAATTTGTTTAGAATGCAATGGCAAATTGGCAGGCTAGAACCGGAGAGACACACAGTTGTGATTTTTCACAAATCATGGTCTTTCATAGGACCTAAAGGTAACCGATGATCGGATGCAGCTCAAGTTGGTACTTCAACTTTCAAGCCCGATATCCATGAACAAATTGCTCGAATCCATCAGACTTTTCCAAGATCAATCTTGCAGATCTCGCATGAGTATAGAGAACTCCAGAGAATTCTATGCCAGGAAAACAAACATTCCTTGGGAAATTTGGCCATACACAACTAGTTTTTCATAGGATAAACGTAGCATACATCCTAGCACCTTTGAAGCACTTGAAGAATTTTGAAGAAATCAACCAGATTCCTCAATGGACATGGATTCTCAAAGCTCTCAAGATCCATAGGGTGGTCCACTGTCACAAGACTCCTATGATTTTCCTCGGCCGGGATATTCCGTCCAGCTCAAGAGATGTTCCATCTAGTTCCAGTGGAATCCCTAATGATCCGGAACTTGATAGGAAAATATCAGAGTTTGAAGAAGCACAATTATGAAGAGCCTTTAAGCGTCGGAAAGATGGACCAGATAGCTCGGACAACGACGATGCAAATTATTATCCTTCATAATGAGCTGTCAACTCCGCCCGACCATCATGTCGGTTACGAGTGTATTATATGTGTCTTTTATTTCAATAATTGATCACTTGTGGTCAAAAGTTGTTAAGTTTTGTTAAGTCGGGTCTAAAGTTGGTATACGGATCTCAATTATTTGAGCATCCGATGAGTGTTGTCATGTTGTGTGTAATTTTACCTATAAAAGGCTCCCTCATGTAATATGTCGGGCAGAGCTTGCTCGGTTCAAAGCTTGCCTTCGGAAATATTAGTATGATTTCAAAAACCATGAGCCACTAAATTCTCTTCTCTTCTCTTCTCTTCAAGTAGTGTTCCTCAAATTTAGAATCATCTTGTTAATTTAGCAGTATGATTTGGTTCAGTATGCTTTCCACTTGCCACTTCGATGCATTCTTCCCACACTTGCACAAAATACATCGACCAGTTTGGGGTAAATTTGTCGTAAGTATACCAATTTGGAGTTTTTCATGGTATTAATCCAAAAACAAAAAAACACAAGAGAAAAGTCAAAAAAGAAAAGAAAAAGTTGCTGCCATTCATGGAGAGTGAGAGAACAAGAAAGTGTGCCCAGAGAGGAGAGAGGGAGAGAGCTATTGGCCAAGAGAGAACAAGTAGCCGAGAAGGAAAAAAAGGCAGCGGCTTCTGGCGAAGGTTTGATGGCCAAACTTTGTCGAAATTGGCTCAAAATTTCAGTATGTTGGTGGTGAGATCAAGAGCTACAAGTTCATCGGTTTCTTTCGTTGAAAACTTTCTCCAAATTGTCTCTCATTTTCTCCGATTGATTAGGGTTTTTTTGCACCATTTGTATTAATCCACCTTTGTGGTAATGAAATGCTATAGTATTGTTGATGTTGAGCCTCTAATATGTGACCAAAGAAGAAACTTTGTACATCATGTTATTCTCGGTGATTAGTGAAAGTTTTTGGGCCGTCGTGTTTTCCCTCATTGATTTTCCATGTAAAATCTTTTTTCAGGTTCACTAGAGATGGGAGCGACCACCAAAGAGAAAATGATGTACACGAATTCTAGTAGGCATCTAAGATAGTGAACTAGGTTAAAACAAACTGATTCACACATGACATAGGAAACTCTTGTTGGGCGACATTGTCGGCCGATATGAAGGAGGGAGTAAGTGCTTCATTGATGGAGTGTACAAAACGCCAATTCTCACATTGGATGTAAGAGGGATTGGGATGTCACTTATGAGTAAAGACTCTATCCAATGATTTTCTCTTGAGTACTCCTTTTGGAGGCTTGACGCATGGGGAATAGGCAGAGTTTTGTCACCCGAGATTGAGTTATGTCGACAAAAAGTTCATTTGTCGCTTTAGACGAATAAGAACACTTTGTCACATTCCCTCCGCCCTTTGTCACATGCACTCCACTTGGGGAAAAATTACCAAAAAAAAAAAACATATTACATATGTGTTAGTTCGGTTCTAAATCTTTTTAATTGTATCGATTTTGTCTTAAATCTTTTCACAATTTGTCAATTAAGTCTACCCTATGAATTTAGGCTGAAAATTGTTGACGTAAACACTTTTTATTTATAATTTTTGTTTATTTTCTTTTACTAAGGACCGGTAAGAGTCATTGGCCGACCTACATAGGATTTATGCATCACGGCCTTACCCAAGGTCGGCGAGGGCTGCAACACCCTCGTTTGCCTAGATCTAGGTGAGGGACTATAGCACACGCTCTCGCTTTAGCTAGCGAGGGCATCGCGATCGGCCACCTTGCCGCCCAACCCTATTTCCCCTCCCCCCCGATTGAAGCGAGGACTTCGTGGCCTTTACTAGAGTTGACGAGGAATACAACCCCCTCATTGTAGCGGGCAAGGGCCACGACACCACCGCCTAGTACCTACACTCAATCTGAACTTAAAAAGAGTAAAGAAAAATAAAAAATAAAAAATATAATTTAAAAAATGTCTCCGTCATCGTCATCCATGCAACATAGGACTGTCGACATCTAGGTTAGCCATTATCGCCTTAAATTGGCTTTATGGACTCAATTGGTAAAATGTGAAGAAATTTGAAATAATTTGGCACAATTGAAAGGTTTATGACTGAATTGGCTAGACGTGATCGGTTTCAAGTTCCACCTAGAACTTGAAACTTACCCCTCAAAATTGATTCTAATTTTTGGAAATTAGAACCTACCTTGGAACCCGAAACCTAACCTCTCACGGGTTCCTATTTGTCAATAAGGACAATCCATAAAAGATGAACACACTAAATAAAATAAACAATTAAAGGTACCAAACACATAACATAAAACTTAAATTATAGAATTGCAATCATCGACCATCCACGAAAAATTTCTTCAAATTCCAAACACCTAAAATCAATAGAAAGCCAAAGTGTATAATGAGAAAGCCAATGTATAGAATGAGATATATAAAGTGTATTATGTCAATCTCTTTTTTAGGGTTTTGTCGGTTCCTAGTTTGTTCCCCCAAGCTATGAAACATTGACATGCCAAGGAGGTCACTGCGTTGGTGTCGTATATAGACACGTGTCCGACACATGGCCAACGCATGTTGGAGGTCCAACACGTGGTCAACGCTAGCGACATGCTGGGGACATGTGAGTCGGTGAGGAAGGAGGGCGAAACAATACAGATCTGAAACTCCGAGATCGAGTGGAGAGGGAAGGAGGGTGTCTTCATCTTGCCGTGAGAGAGATAAGGGAGAGACCCAATGATGCGCAAGTCGGTGAGGAAGGAGGGTGGAGAAACCGCAAATCTGGAGGAGAAGACAGAGTGCAAAGTTTTAGGTGGAAGAGGAGGCAACGCCGAGCGGAAAGCAAGCCAGCGCCGGAAAGCAGCGAGTGCCCGAGCAGAGAATGAACTTCATAGGCACTGAAGTAGAAAGCAAATGAGTAGTGGAAGAATTAGCAAGAGAGCACCCGAGGAGAGACAAGGTAGCCAAAATCATGCTGGTTGTCGTCACGTTGTTGGCTTCGCGAGATAGAGATGAGAGAGTAATGTGAGGCATGTGCATTCAAAAAGTAAAGAGAGAGGATAGAAAGCATCGAGAAGACGAGAGGAGAGAGGAGAGAGAGCTAGGGTAAGTGTGTGAGATTTTGTTAAAAAGTAAAGAGAGCGGAGAGAGAGCATGGGGAAGACACAAGATGAGAGAGGACAGAGAAGAAAGAGTAGAAGACGCAAGATTACAGAGGAGAGAGGAGAGAAAACATAGGGCATTTAAAGATCTAGTCACTTCGGGAGCATCCAATCCAATTGATTTAATTTTCCTTTTATTTTATTATTTTTTTCCTAAGCTGGATGGGGTCAATTTACAAGAGTATCCATGGTAGAAAATTTCTTTTTTTTATTTATTTATTATAAAAGCTCTTTATTGTAAATTTTTCATTTTTATAAAAAAATGATAAAAACAATGGTATATTATGTATACAAAAAATATATATTTAATATACAACGTGTTCTAACGTATCGAAAATCTCTATTTTTTAGAAATGATGTGTCGGCGTATTGTGTCATATCATGTCGTGTCGAGTGTAGTGTGCCGGTGTCGGTGCTACTTAGCCCTTAGGAATTCGTACAGGTACCTAAAAATATGAAATTGGGTATTGCATAGGGTTTCACCCGAACCTAGAATAACATCACTAGATCTTCCTTGTCCTAGTCTCTCACTTTCACGTCTCACGAAATCTTAGGTCTTCACTTTTGAGGGTCGGTGTCCCACCTGGTTTCGTGTGTTGACCGAGTAGCTCGACAGTTATCTAAAGGCACTTTGCCCTATAGGGTTTCACCTCTACTAAGCCAACCCTGGAACCATGTTCACCAGTACAATTGGTACAAGTTTAATAGATCTATGACATACTATATCTCTTACAAAAAGAAATAAATGAAAATTATTTCATCGTCCACGAGAATGTTTGGACATAAATTATTGTCAACAACGAAAATAACATTCATTAACTAATTATTTCAAGGGACATAAGCGATCATTTTCAAAAAAATATTTTTCAAATCATTTCTTCTTTTACGAAACAAATTGAGACTTGGTGTAGTCTAAGGCGACCAAATGTCAAATTTGTCGCCTTATTTCCACCCTACAATGACAAATTCTTAGTTTGTTACATTGTGAAAGCTTTGAGATATTAGATTCTTCTTTAATTCTATCAAAGTCTTAACCACACGTCATATATTCTCACATTAACTAGGGGTGAGCATTGTTCAAAGGTAAAACCGAAGACCAAAGAATTAGACATGCGGGAACCGATCTAGTTTCAGATTCTGGTGAGACTCGATCTAGTTGCCGGTCTACTTATTGGGAACCTGTAATATGTGATTTGATTCCCAATTCCTGGGGGAGCCGAGAAGACCCTAAAATATAAATTTAATTATACACTTTGACTTTCTCATCATACACTTTGGCTTTCTTTTGTTTCATGTGGTTAGAGTTTGGAGCAATTTTTCATAAATGATTGAGGACTAAGTTCCATAATTTAGGTTTTATGTCACGTGTTTTGAATTTTTTATTGAATATTTTATTTTACACATACGTGTACATCATTTACAGATTGTTGCTATTGACAAATAAGAAATTTTTATTTGTGTTATTGCATTCACATTTATTTCACTTAGCTAAAAATGAAACAACAAAAAATCTGGCTCCTGGTTAAACCCTAGAATTGATCCCAAAAACTGTGACGGGGTAAGTTCTTTATTTGGGGGTATGTAGGGTAAGTTTTAAGTTTCAAAAGTTGATGAACTGGTTTCGACGAGTATGTCTTAGGTTCCAATTGAAATATGGACGGAATCTAAAACCGCTCACCCCTTACATTAGCTTTTTCAGCACCCACTAGTTGCATTTTTCATTTATGCCATTAGAACTCTTCCCCCATGTATGCATTGATTGGGTATCTTGTTGTTAACTAGCGAAATCGGGCAACCATTCATCACTCAACGATGAATGGGACCCTGTCTAAATCATCGAAATTAATCTATGCTACACTAGCAACATTAATAGCAGTAAATTGATAAATTAGGGGTTTGTTTGTTTCACTAAAAATATTTTTAACAAATTAGTTTTCTCAACTTTCACTCGTTTGGTTCAACGAAAATGGCTTGTCAACCGAAAATATTTTCAGGTTAATGAAAATATTCTTGCATAAAATTATAAAAGTAAAATTTTAAATCTTAAAATGTTAAAACACTTTCTGAAATTGCTCTTCTTCATCTTTCACTTTTCTTCATGAGTCTCCCCACTTTTTATCATTCGCCCTTCGCTCTTCTTCCCTTTCTTAAGCTCTTCTTCACCGACGCTTGTCATCCTCATCATTGAAGGTCTAGCTCTTATTCAGTGATGCTCAATACAACATTGTTCAAGATTCTCTCTCACCTCTCCGATTTGAAAATAATCTCCGAAAATTTAATCAATGCTTTAAGTCGTGAACTTGTTGTTGATTCTCTATCCTATGGTCCTTAATTCTCGTTTCAGTTCATCTTCATCAAGCTAAATGTTAGAAATCAGTTTCAAAGTTTCATAATCATGGATATTTCATTTATCAAGGTAAATTAGAGATTCCATCCTATCACGAGAGATATAAGGTATTTATCTAAACACTTTACCTTTATGTTCGATTTTTTTGTCGATTTGCTCAAAATTTTCGGCAATACGTGCTTTTATGAAAACACATCAAAGATAATCACGCAAGATGAGTCAAGTCGGTTGGTATTTGATTGTTTGATGAATATTTCAAATTTATCATTCGTTAGCGTTCCGTTATTGAGATATGTGCTTTTATGTGTAACATATTGGGACCTTATTTTTAATCTTTGGGCCTTTATGAGGTTATTCATTTTTCTTTTCTTGTTTTTGTCAAGAATGAACATTGGTTAAAGTGGCGTAAATTTAAATAAATTGATTGACATCCACTTGACATGGCTATAGGTAGACATGGCCATGGGCCGGAACCGACTGGTTCCGGTTCATGAACCGGCGGTTCTGGTTCGTGGCATAGGGGAACCGAAACCAAAACCTTAAGGGGCGGTTTCGGTTTTGGACCGGTTGTTCCGAGCTGGCTTGGGGCCAACTTCCAGTTCAAAATCGAAAATGGAATCGCTGGTTCCTGTTCTGATTACGATTTTTGAATTTAATTTTTAAACAATGAATTATGAAATAAAAGAAAATAATAAATTATGAAATTATGAAATAATAAATTTCAAATACAAATTGTAATCAAATTGTAAATTGTAATCAAAATAGGGAGGAAAAAAAGGAAGGGAGAAGGGGCTTGAACTTAATGAATTATCATTAAACGCCTACATATCTTCTTGGGGATAGAAGAATCAAAATACATGTAGTTCTTTTACCTTTGATAACTCCATACTTATCTCATCATCAATCGTTGCTACTCGTTCTAGTACCGGTACCCGTGGTGGTGGTATCTCTATCATTGAAGAATTCGGCTTCATGGTTGCAATCTATTTCTTGTTATCGAAATTAAGCCTTTGTCTAATCATCGACACAAGCTTGAGCCTCCACCGAACCCAGAGCTAATCTTGAATGTCGTTCGCCCAAAATATTACCTTTAGGGCTAAATGCTTGTTCAACCTCAACTGCTAAACAAGGGGTTACTAAAACTTGTTTTGCATTAAGAATGAGAATTAGGAATTGGGTTGAATGCCTCTTCCACTAATCTAGAATTGTGAAGTATATGCTGTCTTCGGATTCAGCAAACTCAAAAGAAATGGTTAGATAGCTCTCTATTTCAGAAATATTTCATATTGCTCCATTTTGCTTTTTTTTGCCTATTCAACAGAAGTTTGTGCCTTCTACTAATTTTACCTGGGTCTCCACTTTGTATGTCACTAGGTTGAGAAGATCTAATATCATCTAGATTATATCTACTACAAAATTCATTATATAATTCTACGATTGCGTTTTTAACCACTATTTGTATAGCTCTAACTTTTACCATTTTATTTAAATATAAACATTCATAATACATACCCAAATAATCATCTAAACCATCTAATTTGATACATGGATAAAAAACACAAGCAACTAAATGAATAATAGAAATTTTTCTATAATAATGTAGCCATTTTGTTCGCATTGCTATAATAGTATCACGTAATTTATCATCATTTTCATTTTCTTCTAAAATTCTAACAATATTAATACACTCTATTAAAAATAAATGCGTAGTAGAATAATAAACACTGGATAAAGTATAAGTTACATCATTAAAAACTTTTAAAATATCTAAAAATTTTTTACAAATATCCCAGTCTTGTGGGAATAAATTAATTTGAGAAATATTATCCGAAATAAATGCATATAATAAATATTTATATGCAAAAGTAGAATTCCAACGATTTGGAACATCTCTTGAAAATTTTTTGTTCTTTTTCTATTTCCTTTACAAAATCTACACCATTATTTCATAATTTGGGGATATTTCCATAAAAATTGTATTGTTGTTTTTATTGGGTTGAGAAAAACATGAAGAGTTTTTAAACTATATTGTACGCATAAATTTAAAATATGATAAGCACATCAAACGTGAAAAAATTGTCCACCAAAAGCGGGTTTACAAATCATTTCTAAATCGGCAATTGAAGCGGTATTTGCTGTGACATTATCAAAACTAACTGAAAATTTTTTATTAAGCAAATAATATTCTTCTAAAATTTGCCTAATTATTCTATAAATATTATTTACCGTATGTCTATCATAAAAAACTCTAAATACAATAACTTTTTTTTTGAATATTCAAATCATCATCTATCCAATGACATGTTTTACCCATATAAGAATGAATTTGTCAAGGATCACTCCAAATATTGCTACCTATATGCACATGTCCATTAAAATTCATAATTTCATAAATCTTTTTTTCCTTTTTATAAAGATCAAAAAACGCACGTTTAAGTGTATTTCTCGGAACGGATTTTGCTTGTGGAATACATGCGGTTTGTATAAAATGATTAAAACCAAAATTTTTACCAAAATTAAATTATAAATGATCAATAGAAATACATTTAGCTAATTCTTATTTATAAGTTTTTTCATTATAACGAAATAAAGGAGGAGTGTTAGGATTGGCGAACCCGAAAATTTGTTGTTGCCTGGTGTCAATTCCCACTTGGGTTGGATATTTCGCCCTACGATGCCATTTGAATGTTCCATAGCTGCCTCCACTTATATATTTATATGTTGCCCCACAATATTTACAAGCTACCTCATACTTTTTTACGCCTAAATCAAATCTTTCCTTCTTTATGAAACAGTCCCATATGTCGGATGTAATCTCCAGTTCCGGCTTATTTATTGTTGACATTTCTTCCATACCGATATAAGGATAAAGACTTTCTTGCGTTGGGACGTGCTCCACATTGGGAATAATGTTGATATCATCAACATCAAATTCCCAATTTGCATAATCATGAGGATCAAGAGGGTAATCGAATTCCCCCAATCGGGATCTTGCCTTTGTTTCTACTTCTACTTCCACTTGCCATTTTTTTAAGAAAATTGAGCGGAAAGCGGATTGAGAGAATTGAGAGGATTGAGAGGATTGCGAGAATTGAGAGATTTGATAGAATTTGAGAGAATTTATGAGGAAAAAAAAAATGAAAGATGGAAGGGGTATTTATAATGGTTAGGAACTTAGGATAGAATTTTTAAATTAATAAAGTAAGAAAAAAGGAGGGGGGCGACAGTGGCCGTTGCAAACCTAGGGAAAGAGTAGTCTTCCCCGTTTTTAAAATTTTTAATTTTTTTTATTCATAATCCTACTGGCTTGTTTGCCAATTCCACTAAATGAGAGCCCGTAACCGGACCTTATGGCACGGGCTTGTTTCGATTTGGAACCGGAGGGCCCGATCAATGGGCCTGTTACGGGTTTGACCCGGGTCAGATCTGGGCCCAAACCGGCCCGTGGCGATGTCTAGCCATAGGTTCTCTTTGGGAGGGGGGGGGGTTTGGGCCGGGGGGTTGAGACATGGTTGGGTTAAAGGTAATAGACTTGCAAAATTGAACTTGTAAGAGTTTTTTTTATGTGGGCTAAATTAATAAATATTATAATTATTTATTGGTCAAATAAAACAATGAGATGAGATTTCTTAATTATTCAAATACGAGGCTGGTTAGTGTGAGCCGAGTTAAACCGTATCCGTGATGAGAGGGTTTGGAGCAAACTCTATCAATATCGCTCAAGTCCCTCCGCCAACTCTAATGTGTACATAATCTCACATAAAGAGTCACCACAGAATGTGATACGAGAGAGGCGGTCTCACTGAAACCAGTGTTTGAGGGATTATACCGTATCCGTGATGAGATGGTTTAATGCAAACTCTATAAATAGAGCTCAAGTCCCTCCTTTAACCTTAATGCGTACATAACCTCAAATAAAGAGTCGACACATAATGCGATACGTGAGAGGCGGTTTCATTGAAACCAATGATTGAGGGGTTATAGAGAAGAAGCTCTTGAGCTTTGGTTTATCAATATTCCGCATCAAGAACGATAGATCCCAAATAGGGTGTGTAATTTCCTCTACTTCGATATTGTAATTCGTGTATCTAATTATAGTGATCTTGAGGCGTTGTTTAAGGCTATAATTGTAGCTTACATGTAGTACCAAAGCCTCCATGATTTCGATCACGAAATCATGTTTTGGCTATTTTTTCGAAGATTTTTATTTTATCACATATTCGGATTGTGCTCGTCGAGACGAGCAAAACGATGGGTGGATCAGAAAGAGCACGATAATGATAGATAATCCGACCGTGAACTCCCTCGAAATCTGGTGAGAGTTCATCAAGAATTCATAAAGACAATACTTGTTCTGATCTTCAAGCTTAGATATAGAACAAGCAATGCAACCAGCATACGTGGGACATACTATACAAGCCAACACATCAAGTTGGGACCAAAGAGATGTCATATAACTATAGAAATCGCGAATAGATCATGTACCTTGGGTGGCACGACGAAGTTCCTGCATAAGCTCATAATTATGAATAGAACCTAGCTATGTAAACATCTCAGCAATCCGATCACACAACTATTTCACACTAACAATTTGAGAAAATTGGGGGCGAAGATCATGGCTAATAGAACAAAATAAGATTGCCCAGCTTTTTGATTAGCAGCATGCTAAGCTCTAATTTCATATTCGCATTGAGCAATTTGATCACCACTAGGTTGGAGCTCAACTACATCGGACAAAGATATAGGACAAGAATGAGTACGATCAACATGCTCATCTAAATCACGATAAACAAGAGTAGCCATCACCGCGGATTTCCAAATAATGTAATTAGAGTCATCAAACTTAGCATCAATACGATCACTATTATCAACCATAATTCTGAAATTAATAAATCAAAGTGGAAGTAAGAAGATATATGAGTGACAAAGACAAAACCCGAGGTCGATCATGAGAACGAGGTGAAAGACGAAGTAGACCAAATTGATCAAGACAAAGTCGAAGAAGATCGAATCATGATGAAGACGTTGGACGAATCACGAAGTCAGCACGATAAAGACAACATCGGGCGGTCGGTGCGAGATGAAGGTGCAATGAAGAGGGTGGGCGAAAGTGGTCAATTCGCCATAGTTGGGGATTTGTGTACAGTACTCATAGAGAAGTATGCCCTTGCTCCGATACAATGTTAGATTTAAAGAAATAGATAATTGAATGAATTCATTTCTCATCGGGCACAAGTCCAATATAAACATACATAAAATAAATGGTATAAACATAAATACATACAATAAAGGAAAAAAACATTAATCCTAATATAAACATTATATTTAACATCATGGATTGGTCCCGGACTATCGATCTCAAGGTTGGTGGTTTTATCTACTATTTTCTCTCTTTTTTCGCGCCCGATGGAGGTATTTAGAAGCCGAATGTGTGGGGTTCCTTCTTTTGTCTGTTCTACGGATGATGGAGAAAGAAGCGAAGAATCAAAGTGCGAAGCAACTAGATTTGGAGGGAGGTATAATAAGGTGTTGTGCTGTAACCGATTACATTGGACTGCTCAAGAACTGGACTGGACCAGGAACCTATCACTCCTATTTGTTAGGATTACCTCCTATGATTATAATAATCTTTTAAAGAACATTGCATGAACAGTTACGGAGATCAAGATCTTTAGGGCTCATAATTGGTAAAAGGATGTTTGAACTTAAATGAACACCCAAATCAAGTTAGGTACCGAAAGAGCGCTAGTTAGATTGTTTGCGTAATTTCATCCCCAAGCTAGTTAATCTCTAGTTGCATAGAAAATGCGTCAATCTCCCACATCTCGTTTGATTTTTATCTAACTTGAAAAGTCTAGTGGCAATTATCTTATTGTGTAGAATCCTCGGGAGTAATTCAAAACTTAAAATGAATCAACCGTTACGTGAGGTAAGGGCTACCAATTGAGGGTAGTTGGCCTGCCTTTTGAGTATTACCTCTAAACATGTTCCTAATCCCTCGATGTGAGAAAGATTGGGCTGCGGCACGATTGTTGCGGTGATTTTGGACTTGATGTTCATAGCCTTAGTGACCTTCAAATTTTATGAATCTCATATCAAATTGGGTTAATACCACGAAAAATTCTAAACTGGCACACATGTGACAAATTTATTCCAAACTATTTTTTTACCACAAAAAATCCAAACTTGTACATTTGCGATAAATTTACTCCAAACTATTTTTCGTATACCAAAAACTCCAAACTGGTACATCTGTGATAAATTTACCCTAAGTTAATTATTTTGACCACTAAAAACCTCAAATTGGTACACATGTGACAAATTTACTCTTTGTTAATTTTTTTTAAAATTGGGTTAATACCACGAAAAATCTCAAATTGATACACATGTGATAAGTAAAGTGTAAAATTCCCAAACGTATACATGTGGCAACCGCCACATCATCCAAATCAGCAATTTGAAGATAAAATTTAACGAAAACTAACGGAGAGTAAATTTGTCACGGGTGTACCAGGTTCGGGTAAATTTGTCACTGGTGTATCAATTTGGGGTTTTAGTGGTCAAAAAAATAGTTTGGAGTAAATTTGTCGCAGATGTATCAATTTGGAGTTTTTCGTATTATTAACCCTATCAAATTTAAGCTAATAATCTCTATTTTAATTTACTAGAAGACAAGCTTTATAATTCCAAGCCGATTTCTCCTAAACATCATTGAACACCGAAAGGTCGGAACAACTTCAAATTTTCCAAAAAAACATTCAAACCTTCAACTCATTCAACACGTGATCCTGTGCATTCATCTAAGCCTTGAACACCATCGATTAAGTTCATTCAATACATTCCAACATTCAAATATCATCAACCATCATCATGAACTAATTGAAGCACAACTCCTATGAATTCCATAATGTCATTCAAATCATCATCAAATTCGTTCCTAACGGTTTCGACTAACTAAGGTTTGCAAGGATCTGATTGAGTTGGGCATAATTCCTCAGGCTCATTGAACTAGAACACCTAATCATGGAAAATCTAACTTGAATTAACACCCAATCAACTAAAATCACATCTAGTTCAGCCCAAGGAAGTCACGACTAGCATGCATTTTTTTACACTAAACGCAAGAAGCTACTATTACTCGCTTTCTTCACATGCTACCTTGAAATTCAATCAAAGGTTGAAGTTGTGACTTCAATTTTGGACAATGATTGAATCAAGGATCCGTGGGATGATTATTTAAAATAATCATCACGTGATTATAGTAAACCTACCTTGAAATGATTTCGGGCAAGGAATCGGAGACATTCGATAAAATTAGAAGAATTCCATGATGAGAAATAAACAACAATTGGCACAACTAGCTTGAGGACGGATTAAGGAAATTCGTTGCACGACAAGATTGATGATCGGCAACATAATCACGCCGAAAAAAGGTTGGAATACCACCGACTAGAGGACACCTGCTAAGAGAGAGAGAGAGAGAGAGAGAGAGAGAGAGAGAGAGAGAGAGAGAGTTTTCCTTTAAAAAAATTTTGGTGTAAGAATGATTTACTCCGGTGATTTTTTGGCCAACGGGGAATAAGAGAGGGAAATTTTGGAGGGAATTTTTAAATTAGCCTCTAATCTTAGCTCTTGATGTTCATTTTGATCGTATGGTTTATATGCATTCCTTAGTGAGCAATGAACTATATGATAGATTCTTGTTGGGTCACATGGATCAAGGATAGGTGACAAACTCCTAATGGCTAAGATTAGAAGGAAAATGGATGGCCAAGGTCGGTGCTTAAGGACTGATGGCATGCAATTTTATTTGTGTATTTGAAGATAATGACAACTTTGCAATTATAGGAGAGATGGGCAGGCCATGTGGTTATGTGGGCCGAATGGATTGACTTGATTGACTCGGGTCAATCTTAGTCAAACCAACTTGACCTGATCGATCCAAGTTGTCTCAATTGCTCCATTTTCTGTAAATTCTCTCGGGATATCTAAATGGTATTGAAATTGAGTTTATTAGACTTAATTGGATTTAAATGTGCAAGCTGATTTCTTCGTAAAAGTTAACCATCACTTCAAATTCATTCCCGAACGTTGATCATCTCTCCCAAAATTCCATGTTTAAAATCATTGAAATTAGACTTGAGATCTTTAATTGCCTTAGTGTTGATTGGTCGTGGACGACGCTTTCCCTCGCACTTATAAACCGACCGTTAGTCCCTTTCACAAAAGATGTAGGCTAACTCTAACAATCTCCCCCTTACATATCAAACCTTGAATCGGAGCAGTAATAACCTATATCTCCCGAATGACTGTTGGATCAAGGCTTGTTGATAAAATGGGCTCCGATACTAGTGTTGAATGACTTTGGACTTCTCTCACCCCAAAAACCGATTCAAACAATGGGGTTTTTTCTTAGAGTTATGAACCGGCCATCGGCTATTTTCACAAGGGATGTGGATAACTCCTACACTTAGTTCATACATCAAATGTCTAAAAGGAATCAAATCTAAAAATGTTAGATGTCGATGATTTTTGGTAATTTTAATCGAATGTCAAAGACTTTGGTTTTACAAAATAAAATAAAAAAAGTCAACATTTGGTCATACTATGAATAATTTGAAATGTCAAAGCCAAATTGTATAAGGAACCATCAAATTGACATGTATTTGTGACTTTTAAATTGGCAAAAAGTCACATGGAGTGTCAATATTTGTGTACGATGCTCACTTTAGTACTAATATATTTTTTTGGGATCACTTAAGTGCCAAATAGGAGGAAAAATGATCACTTTAAGTGCCAATTCTAGCCAAAAATGATTATTTAAGTGTCAATTCCGGCCAAACAGTATACATGGTATTTTTATTAATTTTTTAATATTATGTGAAATTTTTTTTAAAAAAAAGTCAGTCCACATGGCCTCCACATGGCAATTTGTTAGAAAAAAAACTAGTCCACATGGACACCACGTGTAATATATTTTTACAAATTAAGCCAAAATATTTTTAATAAATTAAATTTAATTTAAAAGATTAGCTAAATAACTAAAAAAAAAATAGAAATTGATCCGTTGCAGAGCCGTTGCAAATATGAGCGAGGCTCAACCTCTAGGGTATTTGGAATGGGTAGTTGAGGTTGAGCCCGATCGGACCAGACTGCTGCACCGAGAACCCGTTGGGAAATAGCTAGGTAATGGAGGCAGTGGAGCAAGGTGGGTCCGGGCACAACATAGGCTGGGAAAGTGAAGAGGATGGCATCGAGAAAGAGAAGTAATTGCAGAAAGGAGAAGAAAATGGAGGAGGGGATGAGACGGATGACTCGCAGAAAGGGATTCAGAGAAGCGGGGATGTTAAAGAAGGGGGGAAGAAGATCGAAGACCGAACAAACCAGCAATCGCGCACTGTGCATCTCTCACACTCTATTTTTTTCTTCCTCTCTTTTTCCGTGGGAAGTTCCTCACCTAGATCTGCGACAGCGAGGCCCCGCCATCCCTGGCGCTGTCTCGCCCCCGCCGGCCACTCAGCGACCCCCACCGGCCATCCTCCACCTAATGTCGGCGATAGTGGGTGGCGACGGCGAGAGCTTCCAAGCCCTAGCTGCTACAACACAATTTTTCTCTTTCTTTTTTAGTTTTTCTAGCTTATTTTTTTGAAAAATGGCAAATACGCGATAACGGCCTCTCACAATAATGGCAATAGATCCGTGTTGGCAAGGCTAGTTGAGACCCCGCTAGATCTAGGTTGGCGCGGCTGACTTTGCCCTCACCGGTGCCCGGCAAGGTCGACCTCACTGATTGTCACCTCTAGCGGGTCATCGGCTAGAAGAAGAAGAGAGAAGAAACAAAAGAAAAGATAAAAAATTTAAAATAATATCAAAATATTATATCGCCAAAAGGCCGGCTGGTGTCTATATCGGTGCCGACTAGCTATATTTGATCGGATTGACTGAATTAATATAATTACAAAAGTTTTATGTTTGAATCATAAAAAAAAAAAAAGGATTGAATTGGCACAATTACAATAGGTTTATGATTTTTTTGATAAATTTTCGTGTTTTCTAGATATGTTGAAAGAAATTTCATGGCCATAGGTACATCAAGGACGCAAAAATATTGTCTTCATCGCTGATTAAACAATTTGTCACTTTGTATTGTAGTCATAGTGAGGAAACTTGCTTTTGTCTCTTTAAGAATACCCAAAGGTGCTCTAAAGGAAAAAAAAAAAATTGTCTCCGTAAGGCAAGCTAAAGGCGACAAATTCAGGGTTTGTCGTCTTGTGGTTGACTTCGTCGCTTTAGGGTCGACTCAAGGAGCCAAACCCAAAAAATTGTTGACGAAAACACTAATTTTGTTGACTTAGCTCGTGAATCTATTAAAACTAATAGATAAAACTAGTACATGAGATAAAACAACTAGAGCTTAAGCCTCAGTGATAAATTTAGAAATCTTCTTCGTCAAAATCAGTTATAATCTTCTCGAGCTCATTTAGGTGATTTTCAACATGTTTGTCTGTCTCATTACATGAGATGCATCGAGCCATTATCAACTCATTCTTCTCCTTTCCAAGAGTTGTGGGCAATTCATTCTCCTCTGCCACTCCCAGGGCCTTCCACGAACATCCTTTTCTTTAATATTGCATGCAATCTTGATCCACCACACACTAACTCTTATCGGACTTCTCCACTTCACGTTTTGCCAATGTAGTTCACGAAGTTGGCTTTGAACAAAACTTGATGGACCTAGGAATATACATTCAATACACGACATTTGGTAGAGCAGAAATCCCCAACAAAAATTACAAGGACTCCATGTCTCTGAGTATTATCTAGACAACAATTACATCGATAAATTTCAACCATCTCAAAATTCTCGAAAATATCACTTCACCTCATGTAGACTCTCAAAAACCTCATATACAATTCACATATGGAACAAGGAAAACATTCTTGCTGCAAAAATGTTCGTTATCATCGTGGTCCTAGATGTGGGTCAAGAGGCTCCGGTCGCTCCTTCGATCCCACTCATAACTCGCAAAAAGTCGACCATCTGAGTCTGGAAACTCCAAACAAGGATTCAGTTCCGCCTGCACATGTAACTTCGCATTCTGCTGAATCCATATCCTCAGCCGGATGGAGGTCTTGTGGCCCCAAACCTCCTACATTGACTGTCCTTTCTTCCTGCATGTGAAAACTGTGTTAGGCCTCAATACTACACACCAAGACACGGTTACCACAATTGGTAAAGAAGGTAAAAGATAAGGAAATTACAATATACAAGTCATTGGATGGAAAATTTAATATATATAAGGAATATCACTAAAATCGTCACGGACCTGGGAGAAAATTGTAAATAAGTTCACCTAATAAATGATCAAATTGTCGTATTCTAGACTATGGAAGTCATTTACTGATTGTCGATAAAAAGCGGAGAAAATTGATAACTTTTACCTTAAATGGAGAAGTGAAGAAATATATTAAATCCTATCCTGGATTCTATTGTACTAAACAAGAGTAGAAGAAGGAGAGAGGGTGGATAAAGCAGGGAAAATATCTAGCTCTTTTTCATTGTAGATCATAAGATTCGAACAACTTCTTGCAAAGGTCGGTCAATTCCTCTCTTTTTCGAGTTTGATTTTATGAGTCTTGGAATGTGAATCATTGTTTATAGAGAAATTTGTGATTCTGCAGAACGATTGAAGAGTCCTAGAAGTAATTGCTCGGAAATTTCATGAAATTTTGACACGATCATTTTCGATACACGCAATGATGTTATGAATGTGATTGACTTTGTGTTCTTCCTTTCGCCCTCTCTTCTAGGGCAATCTAGGGAGGGCGATCTTCTTATTTTGTTAGGTTATTGCCATTAGATTCGGCGAGCTTTTACCCAATGCTACAGATTGTCTTTAAAAAAAGCTTTACCTCGTGGGAGAATTTTGATATCATATGGCGACTGATGTGAATGACGAGTTGTGACCTGGTTTTCATGTTGTTGCACATTATTACATAGAATTATTCCGGCCTTTGAGAAAAATTTGCAGATGACGACTGTTAGATCTAGGTCTAAATTATGACAATAAGGCTCTTTCTTTCAATCTCGTCGCTGCTCATCGCCACTATCATTTTAAATGATCTTTTCTTTTGCCATCATTTTGATTCGGAATGTTCGCAATGACAATTTGATACCAATTGGTGGCGGCGAGATTGAGAGAGAGCTTTCTCATCTCTGTTGTTCACTTAAACTTGAACCTAGATCCAACAATTGTCATTTAATAAATTATATTAGAGGCCGGAATGATTTTATGTAATAATGTGAAATGACGTGGCAACTACTTTGCAGATTGTCATTCACATCAACCGCCGAGTAGATTTTTTTTTAAAATAATGTTATATTACAAAAGGCTTAAGAGGATGACGAAATTTTCTCGCTAGCAAAACATATGCATCTTTCGAAGTCATTTGAAATGTCATGTTAGAAGTGTCTTGAAAGCGAATAATTATGTTATTGTTCTCAGAGGTTCGGAAGGTCATGTTGATCTATATGGCCGTTTGAGTAGATGATCTCTTAAGCCTGAGTACTATGTATGTTTGATCTCTAATCTCTTTCAATAGTGCTAACCTATATGGTCGTTTGTTCGGATGTGTGGAACGTGGAATCATTATTTGCTCATTCACGAATGAGGTAGCTTATCGAATTTCTTCAATCTTGAATTTAAGCGGTATTTCTTCTTTTCATCTTCTTGAATCAACATGTTGTTCATTTTTATCATGAAAAAGAAAAAGAGAAGAACTCCGTGTTTATGCAAGTGATAATCATTTACTTCTCCATCACCTTTAGGAGTGTTAAGACCTACAGTACAATTTTATCACAGCAAAATGGAGATGCGCTTCATTTCAACTTCAGGGAATGAGTTTCTGTCTTAGCATATTGTCACTTTGGCAATAAAAGATTGGATACATTGTGTGGACTTGTATTTCAGGATGGGAAAGAGAAAGCGGAGCGATATGGCATGGCAGTATTGCACTGTGGTTGACCACAACGCTGGGCGCATCCGTTGCAATTTCTGTGGACAGGTGATGTGGGGAGGCATGACTCGCCTTAAGCAGCATCTGGCATGTATCAAAGGCAATGTGATTCCCTGCAGGTGCCGCCCTCCCGAAGTAACAGTGCAGATTCAGGAAGATCTCCGCTCTCCAGAGAATGAAGACAACATTGACCGCGGTAGCGAGCAAGTGAATGACATGAGAGGTGGAGGCAATGAAGAGCAATTTCAGGAGGAGGAAGAGTATTGGCAAAAGTTATGCGATGAGATTCATGAATATCGCGCTGATGGCTTGCCAGAGAACGAAGAAGACATTGGTGGCGGTAGCGAGCAAGTGAATGACATGAGAGTTGGAGGGAATGGAGAGCAATTACAGCCGGAGCATGAGATTTGGCGAAAGTTTGCCACTGACATGTTAGAAAATCTCCCTGACTTCTCGCGAAAGATCCAAGCAAACATCGACTGGGTTAGTGACTGGGTTGGCGAGCAAGTGAATGACATGAGAGGTGAAGGAAATGAAGAGCAATCACAGCCGAAGCAAGAATGTTGGCCAAAGAGTGTCGGTGACGATATGTTCGCATATTTGTTTCACCAAGTTTTGGAAGCGAGAAATCTACAGTATGAGATGGAACTGAAACGAGTGAATGATGAGTATGAGCGTGCAGTGGAGGCTGTGCGACATCAAAGCGAGCTTGCTTTCTGGGAGTACCGAACCCGGCGTGGCGAAGGTTGTAGCGGAACCAAACCTGTGCCATCTTGCCGAGAGTATCGCATGACCAGTGATGATGATTCAGATGATGATAGCGAGCTAGGGTTCTAAGCCCTGATCCATTGGCGCGTTATAAGAGAGAACCATCAAATTAGCTCTTTTTCTGTTTTCTTTCATACAATAACGGCTTAGCCAACTTTGGGATGCTTGCAATTGAATTTTGGACAAAGTGAATGTGTTTGCTATAACGTTGGTGGGATGGTTTAGGTCGTTGTTTTGATATTTTGCTATGCAATTTACAGATACCAGAAGGATTTGGATATACTTGTGTTCACTATTTGCATCTGGTGCGACTTCTCTATTACTAGGTGCTTTTTAGGCGACAACCAAGATTTTTTAGAACCATCTGGTGTCAAGTTCATGAACTATGGTATATGATGACTGACTTAGGTGGAGAGGAACGGTATATTTCAGGTGTATATAAATAATTCTCCAGTATTTCAAAATACTTAGCAAGTGCGGATCATTATGGCGGAGATGCTCGCTAGATGGGCAATTTTTTATTTTTTTTTGGTCACGACTTGTTTTCAACTTAGGTGTTAGAAGATATCTTCTTGAGATTTTAGATTATTCAACGATCATCTTGTGCTCCTAGCTAGTTACTCCAATCATTCCGGTTCATATTCCATGTGATGTTGGATTGTGAAGTTGATTGGAGGCATCTCTGAATCCATCTGTATCTTTGAATGTAGTAATCTCACTCAGTTAATCCAGCAGACTCCATGAGATCGAATGACGCAGATGCACTTGAGACATGCACCCCACGGTCTCTGACAACTTCTTGTCCAAGACAATGGTCCCGAGTCACACATGAAAGAAGTTTTCAAAAGTTTTGCATTTCCTGTTCGAAACTACTCTTGCATCTCTTGGGTTAAGAAATTCCCTACTAGAATGTAGCCAGGAACATGCACAACTGAGCGTCTTTATCAGATGATCCGGTCACGTAGGGCGGTTGGCTTTAACGGGATATTCACGTAAGCATTTTCCGGGATAAGTTAGTCGGAATGACTAAATTGACACTTTGTCAATAGGTTTAGGACTAAATTGGCACAACTAAAAGGTTTAAAACTAAATTGATATCAAAACAATAACTTTTCCCTTGTCAAACATATTGTTGCCTGTGTTAGGGGATTCGTTTTGACCAAGAATTGCTAATAAGTCCGAAAAGCATTTGATGCCTCTTAGCGCAGGCCCACGAGATAAATGAGATTGTGTACAGGCTCATGATTTATCTACTTAAGGTATCTTCACAGTCATATTAACAACAGGAAAAAGCGCAGTAAGACGATGGTTGTGTAACCATACCATACATTTCATGCTGATTATAGGGAGAGTATAAATTAGGCCCAAAAAAAAAAAAAAAAAAAGGGAGATTGACCATGACAAAATAGGAATAGTGAGGAAGAGAGTAGATGATGACAATGAAGGCAAAATGGCATGGCAAGAATTAGAGCAATACTTTCTTTTCACACATAGGGAAAAGAACGAAATCGAACAATCATGTTCTTTCTTTCGGCAAGAACATCAACAATCAGATCCTAAAGTCCTGGCGTTACCAAGATCACGGAATATAAACCACTACATGAAATTATGTGTGTTGTATACATGATTAAATATGGGAGACCAGGCAAACTTTACTTTGGCTTGGAAAGAGAACATCTGTCAAAGAGAAGCGCTAGCCTGACGGTCGGATAGTCTCGTCAATTATTTTTGATCACACGATCTCCTAATCAATGAGTGCTTTATGCAAAACACACAATGATGGTATGTGGATCTATGATTGAAATTGTACCGTCTACGATAAGACTGTCCGGAAAGTATTTCTCTTTGTCAAATGGCTCTCCTATTATTGCCAAACCTTTGGTGAGGGTCTCGAATCTTATGCACCTCTATTGCACTAAAAATCCCATATGCATCACTTTCATCACCATCCCCTTTTTGATGATGATGATGATGGTCACGGTCGTCGCGGTCGTCGTCCGTTTGATCTTGTGCCATCAAGTCCTCGCCATACTTGATGCTCTCCATCCTCATGTGCATCACCTTGGCCTTGGGATCTTGGCCCTTCAGGATGCTCACCACTTCCTTCATGGTGGGCCTCCTCTCGCCTTCGCTCTGCACGCACAGCACCGCCACGTTGATAGCCTGCTTCAGCTGGGCCTCGTCAAAGTTCCCCCGGAGCTTTGGGTCCGCGAGGTCCCGGAACCTGCCCTTCACAATGTAGGGCTCCGCCCACTCGGTGATCGTCCTCTTGATCCCCCCCGGGAGCTTCTCGATGGGCTTCCTCCCCGTGACGATCTCAAGGAGGAGGATCCCGAAGCTGTACACGTCGCAGCTCTCCGAGACCTTCCCCCACATGGCGTACTCGGGCGCCAGGTACCCCAGGGTGCCCTTGACACGAGTGGTCATGTGGCTCACACCCTCCGGGATGAGCTTCGCGAAGCCAAAATCGGCTACGAGCGGTTCGAAGTGGGAGTCTAGAAGGACATTGCTTGCCTTTATGTCCCTGTGGATTATGTGAGGTGTTACCTCATGATGCAGGTACCTGCAAAAGAATGTTCAATCACAGGGTAAGTCAAATATCACAGACCAATTGATGCCCATAGCTAGGCAGGCAATTCAGGGAAATGCTTGGGATCTTCTCAATGTAAGAGGAGCAAATTGAGCCAATTTGTCCTCCTAACCTGAAAGAGACTTCTCTAAGGGAAAACGAATTCAACACTGTCTTATTCTTATTATTCATTCTCATTCAACACCATTTCTCAGGATTATCTTATAAGTTTGAAAGGACCTTCATTCAACACTGTCTAATAGATCTTTAGAACAGAAATCAAGAACAGAAACTCACAAATTTAAAGAAAAGAAAAGGGCCAAGGTGACTGATGCTTACACCAAGCCTTCGGCGGACCCAATCGCAATCTTCATCCTCCTTTTCCAGTCCAACTGAGCATCGGTTGCGAACTGACCATGCAAGTGCGAGAGCAGACTCAGGTTTGGCATGTAATCATACACAATCAGCCGCTGATCTGTCCCAGCACAATACCCTCGCAGGCCCAACAAGTTCTTGTGCTGGACTCTGCCAAGGACCTCGACCTCCACCGCGAATTCCATCTCGGCCTTCAAGTTCATCGCCTTCAACTTCTTCACAGCTATCTAGAACCAACATTCACGCCAACACTGAGTTTCCAACATAATGTCTAGAAATACAGTCGATCCACAGTATGCGCCGGGAAAAACAACCGAAACAAATGGTTGTCCAACATGGTCTCGGAGTTTAGACGAAACTTCAATTCTAACACCAATCGTTGTCAATTTTGCTTAAGTTTTCTAAGAACAAACGGTTGTCTAGCATGATCAGTTGACTCGAGTGAGGTTGCGTGGCGAAGGTTCCAATAAGTAGTACCTAGTAATTAACCAAAGTTCGATAAAGAGTGAGATCAAACTAGACAAGAGAATACTTGTCTGCACTTGTTCTACCCCAGCATGATCGGTTCTGTTTATCGTGTTCAAGTCATGAAAAACGAGTATACGAAACAAAACCATAATTCTACATTACAACTTGGTTCCATTTAAAGGGAAATTGATCGATTCACCTGAAGACCATTGGAGGTTTTGCCCCAGTAGACACTCCCAAACCCTCCTTCTCCAAGCTTGTTGTCATCACTGAAACCATTAGTGGCCGAATGCAGTTCCTTGTATGTGAATATCCTCCATGAATTATTGCCTCCACCTATTCCACTGAACCTTACAATTCACCCAGAAAAAGAAAACAAAAAATAAAAAACAGAAACATAAGAGCTATGCATGTTTGATAAAGTTATAGACGAAGGAACCGATCAATGACTTCGATTTGAGCTCACCCTTCATCGACCTTGTCCGGACCGCAGCAACTGAGAGATGATCCCATAGTTTCTCACTATGGGATTCACGAAGTTTCAGCTTATTTAGAGCCTTATTTTTTAATCTGTCAATGGAGTTTTCTCTTTTAAACTGAGCTGGTGGCCTTTCTGTCGGTGTCGCGCTTAATGCCAGCCGACCCTGGCCGGCTTTCTTTTAGGGTTTTTGGTTTCTTTTCTTTATGCGAGGAGGAGCTTATCAAGTTTTATATTCGTTTTCATTATTGCTCTTTTCAGTTTGAACGGTCATTACCAAAATCCAGAATATTTTATGAATCTCCAATGTCAAAGTTTGACACTCCACTCCATGATGTGCACAGTGATGAACTGGATACAGTCCAAGAAAGAAACCAAGTTCAGCACGCATGGAACCATCCGCCAAATGGGTTTCAGACGTCTTCCCACAGATGAATCATTGTGTTGTTTACCTAGATTTCACACCACCTGTCAATTTTCTACATCCGTCAGTGGTATTTGTGATAGTCTTGGATGATACTGGATCAAGAAGAGCGTCTACAATACAATTTGGCGCTGGAGTGTTAGATTGGCATCACATGAACTTTGCTTAATAGGGTCGGGGGTTAAGTTGTGCCTTTTTACAGCCCGATCTAACACCTATCGGGAACTTCATTTTACCCGATCTCTTTGTTTGAGCAATCACTCTATGCTCTCGTTTGAAATAGCGGTGTAAAAATTGGTTGAAAACCCATATTCAATGAGATTGGTCAAATATGGGTTAATCAAGTTTTAATAAATTGGTTTGAGTTATAAGCATTTCATATACGTGGGTTGTAAATGGGCTTAAAGACAAACCCATTTATAGCCCATTTAGTTTACAAAGGTTATTAGTTTAATCAATTCATTCATGAGATGTCATATAGTTTTTATATTTTTAATCTTTTATTTTTATTTTTATTTTTTTTTCTTTTACTTTTTTTCCCTAAGAAGTTCGACAACAGTCGATCGGCCAACCCTCGCTGGTTGTAGGCGAGGACCACGAAGCCCTCGTTGGCGGTTGGCAAGGATCAACGCTCTCGCCCCGATTTGGCGCGGGCTTGCTATCAACTAGGGTTACGGCCTTGCCTATGACCGGCAAATGTCGGCCAACCCTTGCTGGTGACCCTCACCGGGTTTCATAAAGAAAAAAGAATGATAAAAAATCAGAATTTTTGTAAAAAAAGTAATCAAAATTGTCCACTAGATTTCTATTGCATAAGTGTATTTTCGTAATATAATTTTTTAATTAAGTTTTCCTAGATTGGTTTATATGAAAGTGTTTAAGTAATATGGGTTAGATATTGAAGGGTTGGATATGGGTTGTTAGATTTGTATTAAATGAAAATAGGTCAAAACGAGTTAAATATGTCAATTTGGATCGGACTATTTTCGATCCAACTCGATCCATCCATTTGACAAGTCTAATTTGAATCGGACAATGAATGTAACATGTAACAACCTCACTCGTTTCTCGAGAGCCAAACCATAAAAAATAAGTTCATTGAGTGACGATATTGGGTTGTGACTAATTGGGGTGGCTCTTACTTATTAATCACTCGGTAGGGGCTCTCCCTTCTAATGTGGGGTTTTAATATATTACAAAGCCATTCAAGAATCATCCCCACACACACAATATATATATACACACACGCACACTCTTCGGTGTAGAACTAATCAATGATTGTAATTGAATTAATAAGGTGTGCCAATTCCATTATCATTTTTCTTTATAAAATAGGATGTCCGAATTATTTGACTTGTCTAATCCAAATGGATGCACGTAAATCCCCTAGTCCATGGACCTTATGTCTATAAGGTGGCTCATGTGGCTTTGAAATTCCTGTGAGGTAGAGCCGTCAATATTTGAAAATAGAATATGAAGATATCACTTCAGATTTATGGCACTAAATTTTCATGGTGAGTTCTAAAACCTTCGTTTGGTATTTAATCCAGTCTTAAACTATTTATATAATCCAACTCATTTTTAGATATATTCAAAATGTGTAACCGAGTCATTAGTTAAATCAACTAGGTGGTTGATCGAGTCGTCCAAGAATTGGTTTGCAAGCCCAAGGTTACAAATTCGATTCCCCAATCTATCCTCAGTTTCAGGAAACTTTCATTAGTCCACGAATGATTAGTCTTGGTTTAGGTGTATCTTCAGTCTTGAGCTTCCCCACTTGCACCTGGTGGGCCTATGATTGTAGGCTCGCCAAGTAGGCAATTAGTGCCTTATTAGCGTCTTAAACCAAACAATCCAGAGGCGGGTGAGGTAAGTCCCAATCCCCTCCAATCTCTGTGTTATCGCACAGAAGTTATTATGTCAGAAATTGGCTATATTGCAACCAGAAAATTGCTTCCAAGACAGCTTCATATGTTACTATGTACTAGAAAATCAAAGAACTGATAGTCGAAAGATTTGATTACATTTTTTTAAAAAAAGGCTTAGGAATTAGCAACATTAATTGAAAATTGTTACACTTGGCTGTGCTTCCTACACAAATACATAGTACTTCTGTTCTACTTTTTTTTTTCCGATTTCAAACCTATCTTACCATAAAAACACGACCACATAAGAACGGAATTGAAGTTAAACCTATTTAAGTGCATACATATAACATATTTTTCACTCCTACTCTTATGTAAGACTTTAATCTTGTCCAGTCCCTCTCCGCGATGCACAAGAATGGAAGCCATTGAATATGTTGACGTCAAAATGAGCAAACAAAATGGGAAAGAATGAAAATAAGATAGTTTATATAAGGGGCTAACTTGGTTGGTTTAATCAAAATTTCCAAATTAAATACAACACAAAAGCAAAGTTTCCACATGAATTGTTCAATTCTTATTGAGCGACAGACGATGCCTAGTCAAAATCTTGGCCAACCACATTGCCTTTGAATTTTGAACAGTCAAAGGCTTCTTCTCCAAGTGCTGACGATTGAGTGGGTGAACGGGGCAGATCAGAAATATTGCATTAAACTTGTGTAAGCCTACGATACGAAGCCATATGGACGCATTGCAAGGCCGCGGACTTCTTTGGGTCAAAAACAAGAATCTGCACAACTCGTCCGTCCGTCCAAATGCAAAACGACAACTTCAAAAGTCAGATCTCATATACAGGCTCCCGTGATCTAAAGATGTAATTTGTCCTCTTAATTTTCAATATTTTGGTGGGCTTCTAATGATTAAGCAGTAAAAGCTAGAGGCAATCATTAAGCGAGCCTCAAGGTCGTGCCTAATGTTTTGCCCAAGCTCATTCATCATATGAATCTCACGCAAGAACTTTCGGCTCTGGCAGAACCAGGCGTAGGTCAAAGAAGGGCGGGTCGGGCTTTCTTTTGTAAGAGCGGTGCCCAAGCCCGCCCATTTCACTCTTGGGCCAAGGCGGGGCCGCCTGCCCACTAATCACTATTAGGAAAATTTGTCCCAAAAGGAATCTTAAAGGGTGCATTTTCTTCATGAAAATCGTCGATCTCAAAAATAATTTCCTAAAAAATAATTACTTGCATTGCTTACACAAATAAATTAATCGTTATTTTTGTATATGTTGTTGTTGATAACAAAAATAATTTTTTCGGGCTAACTCTTTTATTAGATACAAGCAATTATTTGCGGGAAAATATTTTTTAAATTGTTGAGCTCTCGCGGAACATGACACTTTTAATTTAATTGCGCTCTCCTGTCTTTCACTAGTAGCTTGGATCTATCAACTTTACCTGTTATTTTTACATGGAGATAGCCAGTTTACCCTACAAAACAGAGGGTTTCGGCTCCCAAAACATCAGCCCATCTCTTAAAAAGGCCTGTGATATTAGTGAAGCCTCATTTTCTAGTTTCATCTCCAAGCCCAGTTTTCCGCAGGTATTATTTCTTAACGAATCAATTGAATGAAAAAATTCGACCAATTTTTTTTTTTTTAATGAATAAAGAACACACACATGCCGTCAGAAATTCCAACCCACACATTTGAAATACACCGGAGCAAAACCCGACTGCAAAAAGGTGTCAAAAGTCCGGCCTAAAAGCTTAAACTTATATGTGGAGAAAGACCATATCTATGTAAAAAGTATATAAGTCTTGTGAACAAGCGATACCGGGTTTCAATTCGTACGATCAGCCTCAAATTGAGTCTAAGGGCATACACGCACATCAGAACCATCAAGCCAACCTTTTTTCCATATTATGTTAATTTCCACATGCTTTCAATACCGTTCGTGCATTTTCGATTTTCATTTGGTAAGCAACTTTAGTTTGCTTTGAATTTCATGCAAATTTAATAATCTCCTCGCAAATCATTTTAGCGGAATTTCATCCATGCGATCCCATTTCATGTACTTTTGTTCCGGCATGAGCAGTCAAGAAAGCGATCTCGATGGCTTCTCCAATCGGTGAATTTCGAATTTACCTACGTGACGCGCTTCGCGATAAATAAAAACAAAATGGCGATTGTCTTCTTATATGTTAAGGGTATGAAGAATTTCCGCTAAATCTTATTTGAGGTGTGGCGAGTTTATGTTGGAACCAGGGATATCCTTGATATAGAGATTAAACTTGACTATGTACTAGAGACTAATTTTACAAATCATAATGAGATTAAAAGATTGTGATTTATTAGAAGAGGTGATGTCATAGGAATGAGAAAAAAAAAATTCAAATGAGGGACCAAAGTGGGACATTTTTCTTAAAAAATGGCTTCGGAGTTGACTTTGTTCCAAATAAAAGCATAAAGTGGCCAACTTAGCATTAAATAGGAGCCTAATCTCTCTGGCCAGCCGTGTCCAGATTATCAGGCACCTAATCGAAAAGTGAACGAGCCTTTGGGTTGGCTGGTCCAACCGAACAAACTAATTGAATTCTTCTTTCCACGTAGGGCTCTGATAGAGTTATTGTGGAGACAGATGACCTATGTAGATGTGATTGTCAAACAATTGGAGCACCTAGATGTCAACATAGAGACTGATGCAATTCAAAATGCATTAGCATCTTATGAAATGGCGAAGCATGAGCACATTGCATTTGTTCTCTATAAGAGGGATGAATCCCTCGCGCCTGTCGACAATTCCGGGTCCCAACATGCAAATGATGACGTGCATTACATTGAGAATTGAGATAAGTGCCAGCTATTGGCATTCTTCCACATAATGGTGAAGGTTGGAGAGAGGGGAGCATGAGTAGTTTTCGTCATCCCACTAGGAGGAACTCGAAAAGGTGGACAATTATTTACAACATGAGGTGGTCCTCGAGGAATATAATCATAAAATGGGAAGAGTTAGATTGATAACAACAGCAGGAGGCCGATGCCAGAAGGGGAGGAGGGAGTTGGAAAATGGTGGGACTTCTAGATCCCTACATGCAAAGGGTAATAATGTGGGGGTACATTGAGAATTGAGATAAGGGAAAGGTGGACTATTAATTACGATAGGAGGTGGTCCTCGTGAGACATGACCATACCCCCAGTGCATAAAAGAATTATTAAGTTGTCAGAGGTTAGGTTGGAGGAGGGAAGGCAGCGGGCAGATGATTAAATAGTGAGTATAGTTTAGGGTTTCGAGGTATTATGTCAAAATATCCTTGTGGATTTATTAAATAGTTACATTGTTTACATATATGGGAAATACATTAAAAATCAACGAGCATGTATGTTTTTTTTTCCCCTGTACTCTTTTGAATCCATTTTATTTCTTTAATATTAACTAACGTCGTTGATAGTCACAATGGATACTTGGTTTATCATATTGCTTTCTTAATAGTCAAAGAAGCGCCAAAGACTAGAGCACGGCACTGGGGTCCCAGGCCCGGCCTCAAGGAACCCGAACGTACATGATGAAAATGATCATTTTCAGATATGCATGCTTGTTCTAGGGTAGACTTGGAAGGTTTCTCTCTTTGAATACATGCATCCACTCTGCAAGAAAACTGAGATTTTCATATCACAATCTTCTGAAATGGGTATGGTATTTGGGTTAGTGTATAAAGGGACTCCCCAGGAAAAGAATCTAAAAAGTCCTAAATCTATTGCATTTTTGCCAGTTAAGTCTTAAATCTTCTAATTTTATCAATTGGGTTCTAAACATTTTCACGTTTTGACAATGATGACATTCTTAAGTTGCCATGAGTTGTTTATTGGATGTATTAAGCATCTAAAATATTGAAGCTGGGAATAAATTCCGAAGCAGCAAAGTGAAGGTATCCTATAATGGAGGCCCAAGTAGATATGACTGCAACAATATAGTGGATGGCATTCCTAACCCAATTAGGATCAGGTCTTCAAATCACGTGAAGGGATAATTTACGGTGTGGATGTAGACTGTCTGTAGAGATGATGATGCATATTGTCGGCCTTTCACCGATTATATTGTTGGTATAGAGGTTCCAAAGTACATAGTCCTCCTTTGAAGTTTCCACAACAAACTCCTAGGGACATCTATAGGATTTATACTGGTCTCATGGTCAGCAAATACGAGCATTACAGCAGTCACCATTAGCATGATCTTAAGGGAGGGTGTTCAAGTTATGTAGACAATCGGAGAATAATTAACCTTGTTAACTTGAAAATATAATCGGTGAAAGGCCCACAACATGCATAATCTCTATAGGCAGTCTACATCCACACCATAAATTATCACTTCAAGTGGTTTGAAGACCCGATCCTGATTAGGGTTAGGAATGCCATCCGCTAAATTGTTGCAGTCATATCTACTCGCGCCTCCATTATAGGATACCTTCACTTAGCTGCTTTGGAACTTATTCCCAGCTTCAATATTTTAGATGCTTGAGACATCCAATGAACAACTCATGGAAACTCAAGAATGTGATCATTGTCTACATAACAGCTGGTACATGTGACCACTTGAGTCCTCATCCTTTTACATCATGTATTGCCAAAGAAATGGAGTCATATACACAATCAGCTGGTCCATTTGAGATTAGCACTATCTTCACCCAGGGCTTCCTGAAGCCTTGTGAAGGATTCGTGAAGCGTTCGGTCTGTCAAAATCTTTCTAAGTCCTTCATTTCCAAATGTCTCTCTTCTGGAGAATCTAGGTCTACATAGGTTTAGTATCTGTTTAATGTTTCTTACGCCGCCAATAAAAGGACAAACAAGAAGAAAGTCGACATTGAGACATGATGCAATACAGAGTCATGATAGTTCCCAGTAGGGTGGATTGCAAAGTGAATCACCTCTATAAGTGGGAAAAGTCGAGAAGATGATCAATTGACTCTGGAATGTCAAGCATCTCCGGCAATGAATACGTCTTTAAAAATGGACATATTAAGAATGACATGAGCTCTCATGTCCTCAGGCGAATTGACTAGACAACAAAGTTCCTCCACTCCAAACGATGGAAGCCAAGTAACGCATTCATATTTCAGCATAACCAACCAGATCCAGTCTCCATTGTCGAAGCCGCGCTAGCCACAAACAGAAACTTTTTGAAATGGAATTGAGAGGCTGCCATGAAAGATCGAAGACAAGAGCACCCTCCTGCAGCTTGGACTCCATCAGAATAGGGGTCCCTGAAGTTCAATATTTATGTCTTTTACTGGAGGAGGATCCTCGGATGATGCAATTGCAGCTGGTTGCCGGGTCTCGACTGGAAGACCGATCGACGGTTTTGTTAAATAAGCCAAAGCTCCATCTGCCATTGGAATTGAAGCCCTAGCTTTGCTAGAGACGTTGAAGTACTTGGAGTCGTGCACAGAGCTGAAGGAAAGTACAGAGGTTTACTTGCTGAAGCTGATAATTTTGCTCATCTTTCAAGTGCTGAACAAATCCCATGGGACTTGCACGTCTCGTTTGATGACCATAAAATGCGCTTGGCCTAGCTAAGGTTAATCGAGTGGCCGATTGGATAGCTAAGGCTCGTCGCAAAAAGACCATTCCATCTGTTTGATTATCCAAACCTCCCCCGTTCTTTATGGCTGTATTTGGTTATTTGGATTTATAGTCGGGATAAGACTATACGGGATAAGATAATAAATCCGAGGATTTTATCATATCCTATTTACTGTTTGGTGAACTACGAATTCAAAGTCGAATAGGTAGAGGCAAGACGCGGATGACATCGACTTTATTTTGATGAAATATTTGGGTGCTTTAGAAATTATTCAATAATAAGTTCTAATAAGTGAATTATTTGTTGAGCATAGGAATTTGCTATTTGAATTTGGGCACGACATTATCGAACAGGCCCCATAGGAGGCGGGGGTTTTGATTTGAAGTCGAATCCTTTGAGAATGACCTGCTGGCCTTGCTTGTTGTTTTGTTGAGTGAGTAAATAAGTGCTAAACAATCTAATTACTAGGCATCTTTTCATAAGTTGAAGATGCACTCATGCAAGCCTCCCAAGAGAAATAACTTGAAAGTCGACGATCAACCTCGAATTCTTCATCATATGTCGAGACCCCTTTCGAATGTTGGAAAGGTTCAAGCGGTTAAAGAATGAGGGATATAATATCATATCACGCCAAAAAATTCTTTAAAGAATAATGTCGTGGAGATACCCGGCTTTGCAGCGGAAGACTCTAGCCTGGCGTCGCCAGAGAGGCGACCACACTTGACCGTCGCCATCGGCGAAGAGGCAGCCCGAAGTGGCGGAGATGCGATGCGGCGTAGCGGAGGCGGCCCAACATGGAGGAGAGCCAGTAGTTGTGAGAAAATTCTGGTTCTGCTCTCTTGAGAAATACTATCCTAATCTAGCCCACCCCTCCCCTAGGATAATTTTATCCATGCTATATCCCTCATATATCTCCCTTTACCCTATCATGGACAGTTACAAAACACAGGATATGATAACATATATCATATCATAACTTATATCCTGATGATCAAACACAACCTATGGCATATTTTATGTTCATAAGCCCATCGTCTATGTTTTAAGCATGTTCATTTATGAAATGAGTATACTATTTTTTGACCAAATAGAAAACACTTAATTTTTTGAAATTCACTAATAGTGCCTCAAATTCACATCATCTTCCCTGCATATCTTTCACTATGCTTCATTTAAATATCGAAGTTTTTTTTGGTCAGAAAATAAAATAAATATCGAAGTTAAAGGGGCCATTTTTACAAATTTGTACAAGCAAATTAGGTTACTCCATAAAGTCGTGCCGACTGCAAATGATCAACATACGGACATAAGAGGGGCTTGGGCCCCCACAACATCAGCCCGTTTCTGAAAAAGGCTGGCAATATTACGAAAGCCTCATTTCCTAGTTTCAATTCCAAGCCCAGCTTACAGCATGTATAATTGCTTGATGAATCAACACTGAACAAAAAAACCACATATACAACTAGCCTCAGCACATTCATTTCCAATTTTCATTTTGGTATCAATCTCAATAAACTTTGAATTGCATGCAATATAATAATCTCCTCTACAAATTATTGAAGTGCTATTTCATCCATAAGATCCGATTTCGTGTACTTTGGGCGGAGATGAGGAGTCGAGAAGTAATCTCGATAGCTTGTCGATCGACTGAAAATTCAAATTACTTGCATGACGACGCTTCGCAGGGAAAAAAAAAACAACGCGGATTATCTTTTGACCTTTAGTCCAAGTGTCATATTTGGTCTTTTATATGGTTTTTGTCTTTTATATCTCGTTAAAAAAAAGTCGATTTTAATGCTTCCACCAAAGTAAGTTTTAAGGGAGAGTCTCTTTCATTTTCTTATATTTGAATGCACCGTTGAATATAATTTGGATATCATTTTTTGATGTTTTGTCCTTAGAAAAAAGGTATGATTGAATTTAGGTGTTCATGCCAAAAATGAACAATGGGTCCGCATGCGGACTTTCGGGCCAATGTCTTGAGTCTTTGCACCGGTGATCCGAATTTGGTCATCGAGGCTCGGAAGAACTGAGTTTGTGCTAAGATCCCCAGTTGGGTGCCAAACTCAGGTCTCGACACTAATGTGCCGGTCTCACATAGCGGGACTAGAGTGTGGGATAGCCTTTGAGATCACGCTCTGGCACCATGTTTGGTAGATGGCCTTAGTGGAGATCAAATCGAATTTCGAACAATATTTTCTTCAAAAAACAAATGATTTACGGGAACTTATGTACACATTTTTGTTGACCGAAAATTGCCCTTTTACTCAAAATTTTTTTTTTTGTTGCTAAAAGGGACAGAACGTTACGCAACAACCACTTTTAGCGACAGGATTGCAACTTAGAAAACCTTTTGTCCCTAGTGTTCCGCCTGGATGTTTGAGTCACTGTGTTGCACACGTAAGGGTATCTTGTAAGACTGGAATTAACTTATATGAGGTGGACACCTGTGAATGAAAAAGAAAAAGAAAAAGAAAAAGAGAATGTCCAAGTCAAGGTCCGATAAAGTCAGCAATCATTTTTTTATAGTCTCCCAAAATATTCCCTAGTCGATTTTGCAAACTAGCTATCTAAAACCATTCTAGTAGACCAAACAAATCAAACTTAAAAATTCAAAATTGACCTTTCAAATACTAAGTCTATTTGATTCAGCTTTCTCATAGTATCTGCAATAGTGAAAAGAGGTGCTATGACTTTTACAGAACGGTCGCTGAATACAAATTGCGCTTTTTTCATTATATTCATCATACTGATCTAGACAATGTATTTGTATTCGAAGATTTAATCCTGTCGCATCCTGATAGTGGATCACCTAAACGGACCACTCCTGACCCATGACGTCAACCCCGTAACTTTCAGCCGCACCTCCTGCAAAAGGCATGAACAATGGGAATGGGAATGTTCTGAATTTGACATGAATTGACCAATCTTTTGCTAGTCGACAATCCATTGGAATCGCATCGACTCTGCATCCACAAGAACACTTGGTTCGGGTCAATTCAGACTCGTCACCCACCGCACGAGCGAACCCTGAATTTGGTGCTTAGAGCGAGCCACATCTTCGCTTTAGTAGGGTTGCTTTATATTGACAATACGCGGTGTTCATCATGTCCTAGTCTCCGTCATCTTTTCAGCGTGTCTGATCGTTTACAATAGGTCATCCAGGGAGAGGAGAGAGACTTTTTTTCAGCTCCCGGAATCATGAAGGATGTCTGATGCTGACGACCCCAGCATATATGCTCCTGGAAAGGCACAAGTCAGGCTTGCTTGCTGCAAGTTGTGGCCATATATGCATGCCTAAGCTTCACATCAAGTTACTGTTGCATGGAATCAGGGCCACATCTTCATTGTCGAGCTGTTCTCGAGGGAGTCGGAGCGTTCATGAGTGGGTCGACTGGTGCGATGAGATGATCTCAAGAGCTAAATTTGACTGGAAGAAGGATCGGGATCATGTGTAATCGAGTGGCAACGAAGTGTATGTACAACGAATCCGCTCGCGCACAACTACAACCGGACTAATGTACTGCTCGAACTCGAATAGATGGCACTCGAGTTGGACTCAAGTAGCTCGGGCTGTGAATCTGGGTGGCTTTCGGAGCTCTACACCACGCATATCGCTATCCCAACAGATCAAGACAGTGTTCTATCCTGTTAGAACCTGACAATTCCGCAATAGGAAGTCTGTGGGTTAGGGTTGATCAGTTCCCAGGCCGGTCCGATCACACAAAAGAACCGGGAACCGGACCGAAAGGTCAATCAGTTCTGATTCCTAGGCAGTTCAATAGAACCAATAGCTTATTAGTAGGGGTGAGCAACATTGACCTTACGTTTTATTAGAATTAGATTTGCATTTAAGAAACAAAAAAGTAACTGATGGATTATTAGGTTTATGTTTAAAAATAAAAAAATAAAAAATAGTTGCTCCGGCCCGGGCAGTTCGGCTCCTTCTTGGAATCGGGAACCGGCCGATCCGGGTGATTCTGGTTTGTCTGTCCGTCTCGCTCATCCCTACTTTGGGTGGCCTCCAGCTAAAAGAATTTCCTCCTTATGAAATTGAACATGTTATCGGGCTTCATATGACCCAAGTTGGTATTGAGAGTGAACCAACTGGTCAATGCCTTCCTGTCTTCAATGTACCTTTGTACTTATACTGCTATATACATACACATCACTCATACATATGAGAGGGTCCTTCAATGTGAATTGTGCTTTGGATTTTAAATGTTGACTTAGACCCCGAGTTTAAACTTGACCTTAGAGTTCTAGTTTAAATCAATTTTGGCCCAATATGCACCGTTTAATAGACGAATTGAGCCAATTAGAGTTAACTTTGAGCTTAAGCGCCCTCTATTTTAAACTCAAGTTCAGTATCATTGGATGGCACCCCCACTTTGAGACATGAAAAACGGAAAAAAGACACAACAAGTGTCATAACTTTTATATGTCGTTTATTAAGTGTTATAACTTTTTTTCCGATCAATTTAGTACCATATGACTTTTCAATCGACCATATGAGTGTCATGATTTTTTTAAAACTTTCGCTACAAGAGATGCCGCGTTGGAATTTTGCCAATTTGATGAACGTTTTAAAAAAATTATGACATCCAAGTGATCAACTGAACGCTTTAGCACTGAAATAAATAATTTTTTAAAAATTGTGACATTTAAGTGATCGAAAAAAATCGATGCCACTTATAGTATCCTTGGACGCACATAATGTTAGAACAAACATGCGCATACTAAACTGCAACATAGTATCAGAGTTTATGGCTCTCGTTTAATCCCTTATGCAGTCATGTCCTCCGATCGACTCAAGAGATCATCTTGAACATGCTAATTGAGTTGGTTAATGAAAGAAGTTAACCGGAATGAGCGAGTGCTAACCTTAACTAAGTGTCGAAAATCCCATCCAAACGGTGGGATCAACTCCCATCATTACTAGTCGGTACTAGTGTGTATGCTGCGATTTTAATCCGTATGCAGCAACCTAAGATCATCACATTTAGATACACGAATTACAAATTTATAAGATAGAGGAATTAACGCACCTTAATTAGGATCAATCGTTCTTGATGCGGAATTGCGACAATCCGATGCTCAAAAGCTTCTTCTCTATGAACCCCATTTATCACCGGCTTCAATGAGATGGCCCCTCTCGTATCGCTCATGACGATCCTTTATGTGAGGTTATGTGAACATTAGAGTTTAGAGGAGGAACTTGAGCTCTATTTATAGAGATTAAAACCTATCCTCTCATTACGAATGGGGTTTATCTCGGCTCATACGATCCAGTCTCATATCCAACTAGAATTAGGAAATATTTTATATTTCTTTATTAGACCAATTAATATTTACAATAACAATTAATATTTATGGTCAAAAACTTGATCGCCAAATGCTTAGACCCCTTGGGACCTTTCTTTGTTGTTAATGAAAAAATCGTAGAGTTATCGTCGCAATACAACCGTATGGGTTTATCCACAAAATTGAGTACGGTCAACTCTTTAATGAGATTTCCGAAGCCAAATAACTTGAATAGTAGACAAAAAGCATACTACAAACTCTGCTTTCTTGATGTAGACTTTTGTTCTCACTTTTCTATAATATCGCACTTCTCTTTAGACATACAAATATTTGTAGTTGTCAACTTCACATCATCCCGACAGCTAGCACGGTCTGAATCCGAATGCCATACTAGCTGCAGGTCCTAAATATGTCTGTAAATCAGTATATAGTCTTTTGTCCTCTTTAAGTACTTTTGAACTTTCTTAACAGTAATCCAGTGATAAGCCGATATCTGCCTAGAAGTCCCGTTGCAAAAACAACATCCGGTCTAGTGCAAACTTGAGCATACGTGACGTTTCTAAGTGCACCCGAATATGGTACATTCTTTATTGGGGTTTTCTTAATATTTGTATGATGACATTATGATAGATTCAGTTTATTGCCCTTAATGATAGGAGCAATTCCTAACTTGCAACATCGTATATTGAATCCTTTAAAAAAAATACGATCAACACATGTCCTCTAAAATAGACCCAATACATGGCAAGAACGATCCATATGGATCTCAATGCCTAGGACAAAATACTTATTACCAAGGTCAATCATGTCAAAATGCTTCGACAACATCCACTTCACCTTATGTAATAATTCAAGAAAAAACTGCTCTAAACCAAGATATCGTTGACATAAAGAACGAAAAAAATAAATTTCCTCCCACCGACCTTGCAATATATATGCCAATCTTAACATAACAAAATAAAACACCAACACTCTGAAACTTCAAGCATCATTGTCTAAAAGCTTATTTAAACCCATAAAACAAAATTTTCAGTCTATAATTCCCATGAATATGATCAAACTTCATTCCATGGTATTTGTATGAGATTCCTCCTTCTTTATGCATAAGCTTACCTGAATCATTTGCTGCAAAACCTTCGGGTTACATAAAATAGATTTCCTTATTAAGGTTTCCATTCGGAAAAGAAGTTTTAACATATATATGGTAAAGTTCCTTATCATAATGAGCTATTAATGCCATAATTATTCTGAAAAACTCTTAGGAGAGACTGAAGAAAAAAATATATTTTAAGTCTACTCCTCCTTTATGAGTTAAAAAATTGGCTACCAATCTAATTTTCAAATTCTCGAATAAAACACCGGTTAAAATGACTTTGAAAAAAATTTCATTTGGAGTCCCTTTAAGTTTTATACACCCAATTGCAGTAGATGGACTTGTGACCTTAAGGGATATCAATAAGCTTTCAAACATCTTATGTTTCATAATCTATATATCGTCTATTAATGCACCCAAATCACTGTTCTAATTGAGGACAAGAAATAGCATCTATATAAATTACTAAATCAATCATCTAGTCAATATTGTAGTCATGCTCTCTCGGATAGACTATAAGGTGCGGTAGTATAGCGATTGTCTTTGCCTGATAGATCTATTTAGTGGAACTACTTCAACCTTATCATTCACTTATGGGGTTTGATGAACTTCATCAGGAACCGTGTTAATAACAGGATCCTGAACCCATAACAAAATCAAATCGTGGTTAAGAAGGCTCCATGATCACCTGCATAGGCAGAGAAAAAAGACACAACGGTTCTACCACACCGTTATCCTTAACAGCCTGTGAGCATCTACCCTTTTTCGGCTATATCATGCTCCAACAATTTAACTATTTGTAATTCCACAATTCTTGTTCCTCTATTGGGATTATAAAATCAATACCCCTTTAAATGATCCGGGTCAGATACGAAGTAAAACGGATCGGTTCTAGAGTCCAACTTATCTAATGTTGGATTATGTAACTTTATTTCTGCAAGAACACCTCAAACCTTAATATAATTCAAACTAGATTAACATCATGTTCATGACTGAAAAGTAGTCAATGGAACAAGATAGGTATAAACACAATTCCCATCGAAAAGGGCTACTTTCAAAATTTCACCCCACGGAAAATCATATAAGTTGGTTTTATAAATCATACTCTTCTTCATGTCCATAAGGGTGTGATTGTGCCTTTCTGCCACACCTTTTAATTCAAAACTCCCACGAATAGCAAACTAAGTTACTATTCTAGAATCCTGTCAAGTATTCCGCAAATGGGCCTTTGACTATCCAGCATTGCCCCGTCGACCATAATACTCACCAACTTGGTCAAAACCGACAACCTTCATGATTTTTCCCAACTGTTTCTTGACTTTAGTTCGAAATATCTTGAACTTGTCAAGAAATCCAAACTTTTCTTTAATCAAATACGGATAACTATATAGGGAATAATCGTTAATAAATGTGATGAAATAAAAAAAATTCTATGTAATGTTGCTGTATATGATCCACTTATATCGGTGTGCATGACCTTCAATAGGTCATAACTATAGACTGCAATTTTATTCTTTATTTTAGTTATCTTACATCTAATGCATTCTACGCATGTATCTATGTCACTTTTGAGAGTGGGTAGAATGGCTACCTTTATCAATCTTTCCACTTTTTCCTTAGATATGTGACCAAGATGTTTATTCCATAATGCGTATGACTTTTCCTTTGGTAGAGATCTTTTAGAATAACTTTGCATCTATATAGGTGACGTATAATTCGTTGGGAGAAAAACATAATCTGTACAATTCATTGGACATAATGTAATACTCAACTTTATTTGAATTAAAAGAAACATAAATTACATTATTTGAAATCTCAAAAGAGTAACCACACATGTCCAAACTCTATACGGAAATTAAATTCTTTCTTTAAGGAAAGTACATAAAATATGTTTCTTAATGTCAATTAAATCCAGAATCCGGAATGACATTTCCATAAACTCAACGTTAACTTTATAGTTGTTTCTACGATGAGCTTGATTCAACCTGATTTGGTATATTTCAGTTTGTGAATCCCCATATGGTAAACACAACATGATTTGTTGTACCATTGTCTAGCCACTGCGAATAAGGTGGAGCTTTTGATAGATTAGATTCACAAACAAATGCAAAAGAATAATAACCTTTATGCTCACATTTAGACAACTAAATTTTATTCTTATTGCAGTATTTCTTTATGCGAACGTTCTTCTTACAAAAGAAGTAGCGATCACCATCCTTCTTAAATGATGCTTTTCATGGACCTAAATCGTCAGAATGACCGGTGGTTTGATGAGTTCCTTTATGAGCATGATTTCCAAACCCTTTTAATATGCAATTCTACCATCTTTAAGACGTAATCTATAATCTTATAAGAACCATCACACCTGATGTTTAAAGAGTCATTGCAGATGAGTACTACTTTCAACATTAAACAATACATAGTTCAAAGCCTCCAAGGCTTTCATCATTTATTTAATAATGCAGTTAATCGGCAAAAACACCTTAAAGTGTTATTTAATAGATCGCTTCATGTCAAACAAGCAAATCCAATTGCTTTTTACCCAACTAGCACATTGTGCTTTTGAAGGTTCTCACTAATGAAAGTGAGATCTCAGGGGTCTTTCTTGACAAGAGCAATATAAATATTTGCTAGTCCTTCGTAAACAGAAAATTCCCATTCAGTTATCAAAACTTGAACCAAGATAAATCTCAATTCTCAATTTTAACATAGTTGCCGTTCACAAAAACGGTGACTGAAAAAGAACCAATGTTTATAATTAGCATAATGTGCAAACTCACCTTGAGAGATACATAAATTATCATATGATCACCTTTGAGCATAAAACATGACATCTAGTTGTATACTCCCTACATTACAGCGGCCATAAGAATTTATATTAATTTTTGTTAATCATCATCTTTCGGTGTATGAAAGCACTTAAACCAATCAATCTTTAACCATATACTGTACATGCAACCCCGCATGCAACAATACACAATTACCTCTTTTGGGAGTATAACTACATATTAAAGCAAGAAACATCCCAATACTTTACAAACCATTATTTATTAAACCCAACCAAGTGTGCTGCTTTGGCGGTCACAACCAAATTGATTTTTTTTTTAAAATTGGGATATAAACTTTATATTTCACATTTACCGTATGCATGTAATTTTAGAAACTAGGGGCAATTATACACAAAATTACATGATGTGCTAATTCACATTGATACATTCAACAATATATGTTAAATCATATACTTATTATTGATAAAATATGCTCCACAAACCTTGTATGTGGTACTTACATGTGAGATTGCACATGTATTTTACTAAACTATATGGAAATACATAGAAATAAGCCAAAAATACCTCAAACAATACACGTATTTAGAGTTCGATAGGTATTTTCCATCCATAAATGCATCAAACATGTAACATAAATATATCACCTTGTAAAGCATGAGCATACGAGCACGTCGGTACCTGGAACACCTTGATCGGACATCTCACGTCTCTCACGCGTCACTTGAAGCTTCGGCACATGAGGCCCACGCGCCGACATGTGCGGGGTACGTGTTTCGCTTCTCGGCCGGTTTTGAAACTAGTCCAACCAATTCAACCGGTCCGACCGCTCGCCTAACCGAACCGACGAACCCGGTCGAGCTTAACCCGGTCGGACCGATTAACGATCGGTTCGACAGGGAAGTCCGAGTCAACGATCAACTGAAGCTGGTCGAGTCACGAATTGGGTCGGGTCTTGGGTTGGGTCGGATCTACACCCAGCCAAGATGACGTCAGCCCTGCACATGCCGAGCATGTGCGGGGCACGAGGTCGGTGCGTGGTTCACACGGTTGGCGTGTAGCCGCGCGTCCATCATCCTCCGGTGGCGAATTTTGTATGGTTTTGTTCGTCTCGTTGTGTAGGTTCCGAATATATAATTTTCTTTTAATTTTGATGAAAATAAAATTTCAAAAAAAACACCAGAATGTGATTCAAGATCTAGAATGTGTTGGCTCGGATACCACATGTCTGCTACTATTTTAATCCGTATGCAGCGACCCAAGATCATCACATTTAGATACATGAATCACACATTCATAAGATAAAGGAATTAACGCACATTGATTTGAATCTATCGTTCTTGATGCGGAATTGCGATAATCCGATGCTCAAAAGCTTCTCCTCTATGAACTCCCTTTATTACTGGCTTGAATGAGACGGCTCCTCATATATCGCTCTTGACGACCATTTATGTGAGGTTATGTGCACATTAGGGTTTAGAGGAGGGACTTGAGCTCTATTTATAAAGATTAAAACATATTCTCTCATTACAAGTAAGATTTATCTCGGCCCATACTATCCAGTCTCATATTCAATTAGAATTAAGAAATCTTTTATCTTTTTTTTATTAAATCAATTCATATTTACAATAATAATTAATAAAGCTCATATTGAATATCAAAACATATATTCTAACATAGTGCACTGCGAAGGAGACGGGACACGCATCTTTTTGCCAAGCCTACAGATTTCCCCCATGAAAAACCAAACCAGAGGAAAACGAACGGGTTCATAAAGCGAAGCCCTAATCGTCTTTGGTCAGTGCGGTTGCTTACTTCATGGAGCATTTACGTAAAAGATATCAAATGATTACGGACTGTCCCCGTCGAATGGTACGCTCACCTCATGAGATAATCCAATGATTGACAGTTGACACCCTGCAAATAATTTCCTTGTGAGCCACCAATGACATCGAGGAATAGTGCCGCTTTAGGATCTAACAAGATGTGGATAACTACAAAAATCATAAACTTTTGAGGAACTATAGAATTAAGACCTCGTAATACAATTATTTTTCGATTGAGTTCTGAGTATTTCGATCAATACCCACAAAAAATTCTATAGTCGGAAAGTTTAATGTGGCATTTTCGACATTGGAATTCAATTACGGGATCTCATGGTGGATTTTTAGAAATTCTAACAAGTTGGTCGTTGCAAATGAATGCTTTAGAATTTAATTGTGCGATGTGTAAATGTCTGTATATTCCTTTGCACTTATCCCGACAGGATATTGGTACTTATAGTGGGACGATATTAAAAAAATACGCATACCTTGATTTGGTAAATCATCTATATAATGGATAGACAAAACTTGAGTTCATAAAGGTAAGACTACACATAAGTACCAAATTAGAGATCGACTTTCCATTTATCATTTCTATGTCGTTTTAACGAGGAACCCGCTTGAGCAAGAACGATCAACTCTAAGCAACTTTTAACTTTGCAATTTTTTGATTTGCACAATTTGACTTTCACTTTATACAAAACACGTGAAATTTTGACCTGCAGACTGACTTATAACATTTTCATAATTGCTAATGATTCCAACCGGATTGTAAACTCTTTCCGAAAACATACAGGTAAAATAAGTGAAAACTTGTTGATTCGGGTCTGACCCGGCCGTGCCGCTGAGATCTAATTTTCTCGGTCTGGCTCGCCACAAGCATCGATTCGTTTGATAGAACAATCCAGGGAAGAAGATTTACGCAATCATCCGTCCAGCGAAATCAAAATTGATCTTTCAAGAAAAGAGAGAATCGTACTTAAATCCTCCGTGTATCATACTTACAGTTCCCGGACCACAACGGGGGAATAAAAAGATGAGAAAATAGGAAAAGACAGCAAAAAAGAAAAATTCTTGAAGCTAAGTCATGCCCAAACCCACGAGCTCATCATTCTAAAAGCAAAAGAAACGAATTCCCCAGATCAAGATCTCTGATCAAAGCCATCCTGGTTCTCCAATTCCCCGCTGCTATCCACCTGATGAGACTCGCCATGCTTGCTCCCAATCTCCGCCTGTCCGACCGCCGACTTCTCTCTCTTGTCCCCAACACTGCCGCACACGCTCTCCTCGAAGCAAGACAACCTCGTACTGCAGCTACTGCTGCTGCTGGTACTGCAGTTGCTGCTGCTGGGGTACGAGACGGGCGTGGCCAAGAACATGTTATTCGCTCGACCGGCGACGATCACCACTATCTTCTCCTCGAAAACCTTGTCTTTCATCTCGCTGCCGCCGCGATCCGCTCCCTCCTCCTTCGCGCTGGCCTCGAGGTCCCACTGGTTCTGCTGCAAGGAGTCCTCGCTGTCGTTCCTGGCGTCGAAGTGGCCGGACAGCTTCCAGTAAGAGCACGCGAGGATCAGGAGCGCGAAGCCAACTAGGCCGAGCATCGCGGCGAGCCCGCCGAAGAGGTACGGCACCGGGGAGTGCCATGCCGAGTGTTGGTGGGATTCGGGCACGGTTCTTGCCGTTAAGTTGAAGTGTCCTCTCGCAGCTGCCATTTTTCTTAGTTCTCCGCTGGGGTTCTCTTTGAATTGTTCGTTTCTTGGCTTGGATTGTGAAGGTTTTGGAGCTGTTTGGGTAGGACTGAGAAGCAAGAGAGAAGGTGGAGAGGATGAAAAAAGAAAGGAATCAGCTTTGGATGGGAATGGTAGGTGACAGGCGCAGAGAGCTTAATATATAGCAGAGGAAGTGGGTTTTTCGGAATTTCACGAGTGGAGCTTGTGGTATACTCTCCTTGTTTTTTCTCCTGCTGATTATTTATTTCGTCATTTAGTCACATGCAAAAGTGGGATGTATCCGATTTTTTTTTCCTACTGTTAGGGTTAAGCGCATAAACACTATATATAATAATATCTATTCATGAATTAAAATCCAAACTATAAATAAAATACGGACTCAAGCTATTCCAGATTTATTCTGCCTTCTTGTAAATGAGAAGTATAAACCACATCCCAATAAAAACTCCTCAATTAAGAGTAGGCTAAGAATTGCAAATATGAAAAACATATAGTTCTTGTAATCTCGTATGGATGATTATTGTTCAGAAAGGAACATGAACTCCAATGACTCGAAGCGCAATATATTAACTATAATGAATATATTTAATTGAACCCGCCTTCACTCAAAAACTAAAATCAATGAGCTACGAAACCAATTATAATATATTAATTGCTTAATCCCACATCAATTTTTCGACGTGGGACTTCTTTAATATAACTCATACATGCATCTCAACAATAAGAGCGAGAGTTTCGTAAAATAAAAGAAAAGCAACAAAAATTTGGATAGAAACGAGTAAAATCTTGAGATGTGGTTGACTGTACGTATCCTTCTTCATTCTTAACATGTTCTCTTTGCATCTATGAACCTTTAGGATCTCAGTTTCATTTTGTAAGACTTGCGCCCCGATGTCAAATTTCAACTCCGACATTGGCAGTGCCATGTCGATCCTTCTGTTTGCCATTTTCAAGTGCCGACATGAACAAACTCGTTATACACGTTATTGACAAAAGCTGTTGTGATATAACAAAAGTATTTCACTTATGACAAACTCCATCTTAGATAGGTGAATTCCAAACTCATGAAATATCTCGACAGACTTATTATTTATGTAGGATGCAAGCTCAGATCCGATTGGATGTTCCAATTATAGATTAGTGCAATGATATAAGGGAATGAACTTGCACAGCCACCGTAAATCTTATGAACGAAATACAATAAGGCCCTAAACTTTATGATTGTCTAAAAAAAAAACACTTAAGCACTAACTTTTCATGGAGTTCACTTTAGTCCTAAATGTTTACTACAATATGCAATTAAGTCTTAAACATACGTTGACAAGTACAATTTTAGGATGACACGTTGGAAATAAGTGGCACCAAGGCAGTCTTAGGTATTTCTCATTGAAAGAACTTGATTGCGATCTTCAAAGAAGTTTAGGACTTAGTTGAACCAATTGAAAGGTTTCGGACTTGATTGCTTCCTACAAAGACAAAAAGATTTAGGATTTTCAACGCACAGTTCATGTAATTAGGGAATAAACCTACGTGATTAATAAAAAGGTTTTTGTCAATGAAAGATTTTCTTGTTTGTAATCAGATGCATGTGAAATTCTTTTCTACACTGAACTTTCTCAGATGGGAGTCAGGTGCTGTTTTTTTCTTTTCTTTTTTAATTGTTTTCCTTGTTACGTGTAACCTGGCTTGTTGTGACACCTGAGTCACAAGATGATCTAGCTTGGGAAAAAAGGTTAGATATCAGAACTAGTTTGGTGCAAAAGCTAGAAGAGATGCTCGGGTTTAACTAGTAAAATGAGCATAAGGGGAAAAAAAATTCCTAGGGGTGGGTCCTGATGGGTCCCTTCAAATATAGAGAGCACTAAGCGATGCGATTATCCTGATCCTTAGCAATCGCTTTGGTGGGAGATGGATGACGTATCGGGATACCGAGGAATGGATTCCTGGGATCGACCAAGGAGAGAATATGTACGAAGAGATGTCACCAGAATATACGGTTGGCATTAGACAATGCAAAAGGAAAGACAAGAAGAAAAAAGTTCAGAAAGATAAGATTAGAGATACATCCATCAAATTCCCACTATCTCAACTAAACGTTAATCAAGAAAGGGTCTAGATTGGTTCTTAAAAGGTCTAAGTGTTGGGGCCTGATTCATACTCTCCGTTGATAGAATGACAAAGGGCTTTTGTAGTTTGAACTCGCATTTTATTGGTAGTATGGATTTTGACCCATGAATACCCGTTGTTACATATAATCTGTTTCTTTTATAATTGAGAACTGCAATGAAGCAGTGAGAGATGCTGATTATAACGGAATCTTCTGCTGGATGTAGCCCTAATTTAATGGTGAATCAGGATAAACCTTCTCTCTTGATTTCTCATTATGGACTTTGCTTGTGCGCCTAATCCTAATACTAAGATGGTATTACTTGAACTCTACGTCGATGTACAATACTTCTGGTGTGCTGTGCTCGTCTCCAGGTAAGGTGATGGAGAAGAGGAAGCATGTAGCTAGGATAGATCTTAAATAGCAGAAAGCAAAAGAAAATTGAATGGTAAGAAAGGGGGAAGAAAGCGTAGAAAGTTTGAGGAAAAAGTGAGAAATGCCCATTTAGACGGAAGAGAAGAAACGCTGGGAATTTTCAATAATCAAATTATCAAACCCATGAAACAGCCTAGGCTTAACCAGTTTCTCTTACGACTTTGGAAAGGGAATGGATTTCCATAGCCCTTGCATTAACTACAAAGGCTTCATGAGAAAAAAATAGCCAAAAAAGGTATTAAATTTATTGTAATTATGTCAATTTAGTCTCAAATATTTTGCATTAGTGCCAATTTAATTCATCCTACCAATTTAGGCAAAAAATCGCTGATATGGCGCCAATAGTCCTAAATAGCAAGGCCATCGTTGACCTGGACATTTTAATGATATTTCGATATTTTTTTTCGTTTTTCATTTCCCTTCTCTTTACTTTTTTTGGGGGGGACTAAGGATTGGCTCAAGTCGGTGGTCGTTGTCTTCCCCTAGCAAGGGCTGTAGCGCCCACACCCGACCCCTTGTCGAGGGTGCTACGGCCCTCACTGGGTTTGGGAAAGGGTGCTGCCACCCTTGCCAAGTTTGGGCGAGGAGTCACATGCCCTTGCTCTTGGATGGCGAGGACGTTGCGGCCCGGGCGAGAGCCATGATGCCTTTCCCCAATGTTGGCAAGAGTCAGTCGACCCTTAGCAAAATAATAATAATAATAATAATAATAATAATAATAATAAGGAGGAAAAGAAAATAGAGAATAAAAAATTACAAAAGTTTTAAAATATTATTAAAAATTTTCACATTAGTGCTATGGTGCGCCGGGTAAGATAGCCGATATCCTTGTTAATGATTTCCGGTCAAAATTTATCGGATGAACTGAATTGACACAAATGCAAAAGGTTTATGACTAATGCTACGTTTGTTTCACGGAAAACGTTTTCCTGAAAAACATTTTCCCCAACATTTGGTGTTTGGGGGCGGAAAATACGTAGTCAAAGAAAATGTTTTTTGGTCAATGGAAAAACTCTTTCTAAAACTAGGTCAAGAAAAATTCTTACCCCCTTGAACCTCCTAAGCCATACACATGCACCCCCAAGTCAAAACCACCTCTAGTCCTGCCCAATATTTGTATGTTCCAGCCCGATGACTTCCCTCTATTATAGTTTTCAAATCCTGAACCTAGTCTTAGTATCATTAAATTTCCTCCACTAGAAAAGTTCTCGATCCACAAGCATAAGTATTACCATGCACCCACGATACCCGCTCCTAATGGTGTAGATATGCGGGGAAGACGCAAGGGACCCACTCCCTCCGAGACTATTTTAAATTGGCAAACAAAAAATGTACTTGCTCAAAATGTGGCCCTTAGCACGGTTGCTACCCAACTTGAGTGAGTGGATCGGACAACTACCGTGCATAAGAAGATGTTAGAGCATTTTCAGAAGAGACTCCACCTGTTTGAAACCAAGTAGATTCCTCCCAGTCATTATTTGGAAGATCAAACCCCTAAGATTGAAAAGCTCAAATGCTAGATCCAGATCCTCCGAACCAAAGGTCTCTCTTTTTCTACCGAATCTCTTCTATTTTCTTTTATAGCTCTAGCTCCCATAATAGAACCTTCTATAGGATCTTTCTCCTTATTTGCAGCTGTTCTTAGTCTTGTTGCACCGCCTCCCAAATCTAATGTTTTGTTCCTTCGAGAACGATTGAGAAAGTGGAAAGAAAATAAAAAAATCTCGAGAGAAGAGAACATCTCCTTTAGCACCTCCTCTACCTTTGTCACCTCACTTTCCACACTCTCCATCTCACCCGTCTCAATCATATATGGTGTCAAATCCTTTAGAAAGCTTACTTAGTCACCATGTCCAAATTCCATCAATCTCTATTGTAGACCCCGTAGAGCCTCTTTAGGATGAATCTTTTGTTTCTGATTCATTTGAGCCAGGCTCATCTAATGACTCCTCCCAATCTGCTGCTGATAATATGATGGCAGATCCAGTCCCAAGAGAAGAAGAAATGGCTTAAGATCTAGAAGTGGTTCACCAACCAAACACTTGTCTCGTTGGATCGTCCACTTCTTCATCATCCAAGGCATATTTTACCTTAGATGATCTTCCATATCAAAAGTGGCCTGAGTGTTTCTAAGAATTTCATGCTTGGTTAACTACTAAGCACCTTACAGAGCACAACACTTATGAATTACTTCTTGAGTTTACCAAGAGATTCGCGGGAGCCTTAAAGGATTGGTGGAAAGCAGCATCAAAACAAGATCAAATAATGTTTCTTACAATGACTCCGGATGATGCTATCCACCTTATTCATCTATTCTTCATTGGTCAGCCTGACAATACTAAAGAACTTATGCAAAAAGAGTTTTTTGAACAAAAGTATTGTTTTATGGCCAAGAAAGACCTTGATCGATATTTTAAGGAGATGATCAAGCTCTTTTACCTCTTTGGTTCGGACTCAAATCTCAAACCTGTCTTCCTATCTTCCATTCCTAAAGAAGTCAGCCAAGCTATTGAGAAGACTTTGCAGGCAAGACAGAGACCTCTAGCAGAAGCCACTCTTAGAGAAATCCAACAAGTAGTTCATATTGCCCTCGAGGAATTGCACCTCGGAAAAGAATTTTTTAGAAGCTATCTTCGAGAAAATTGAGATTTTGATAGAGCTTGCACTAAATCTAATTTAAAGATCAAGTGTTCCAAAGATTGCAATAACTCTTCTTGCTCGAGTTATAAGAAGAAAAGGCATTTCAAGAAATTCTCTTTTGGCAAGAAGAGGCGTGCCAAAAGAAAATGAAAATTCCTTCGAAAAAGAAAGAATTCTTCCCATTTATCTTGAAGGAAGGCCAAATCTGACGTAAAGCCTATTCTTCTGATTCGGATGATCAATCTTGAGACAACATCTTTGCCTTCTTTCCCAATTCTCTCTCCGATTCTTTCCATATCCGACACTCTGTCTTCCATTCTCCCTCTGTTCCTATCTAAATACTCACTTCTAAGTATGATAAGCCCATTTAGGTGATAGCTCTTATAGATATTGGAACTGCAGCATCCCTTATGGATGTCAAAGTACTTCCGGAAGAATTCTGGACACCTTACACAAGGTATTTCAATTCTGCTTCTGGAGATACTTTCACAATCAAATTTTGCAGTAAACCAATCACACTCCGGATCTTTTCCCAGTGTTTTATCACCACCAAAAGTCCATGGATGCAATTCCCCCGACAAGGATCTTATCATTGGGTGGGATATTTTTGCCCAGCTTCCACAACTCGGGATTGTGTCTGGCGGCTTACAATTCAAAGACCGGTTTCGAGAGTTTGTAGATAGCTAGAGACTTTTCATCATCCAGCTAGAGATTCTTGATCCCATTACTCAAAGTTTTTTTATCTTGTTGTTACGAGTCTCACTCACAATTCTCTTAGACTTGTCCTCACCCTCTCTGAAAAAATTCAGACTTTTTTGTGAGACTTCCTTTTAGAAAGAATGAGGATATCAATGCTACGAAGGCCGGTCATTATGGCATGAATCCAGAACATCTTGCCCTTGCTCAACAAGAATGTGCTGAATTGCTCGCCCAGGGTCTCATAGAACCCTCTTATTCTTAATGGGCTTGTAAAGCCTTTTATGTCAACAAACGAGTAGAGCAAAATCGTGGCAAAATTTGATTGGTGATTAATTACTAGCCTTTGAACTAGTTTTTCCAGGATGAAAAAATTCTCTTTGCCCCACTCGGCCTTGCCTAGGCTAAGATCTACTCCAAATTTGATCTTAAAGCGGGATTTTGGAAATTAGGTATTCATCTTCAAAATCGTCCGAAAACTGGATTTTGTATTCCCAACCCGCACTTTCGGTTGACGGTTGTCCCTTTTAGCTTGAAAATCCCTTCCTCCCTTTTCCGGAAGGCCATGTGTAAGATCTTTCAACCAATTCTAGCAAACATCCATTTTTTCATTGATGACATCCTTCTCTACAGTGCTAATAAAGAATCTCATCGTAAACTCATTCCTCATTTTGCTAAAATTGTCCGGAAGCATAGCATCATGCTTTTTTTAGAAGAAAATGATTATTGCCCAAAAGAAAATAGAGTTCCTCGGAATGCATTTGAAAGAAGGAACTTATTGCCCGAGCCCCCATATTGTAGAAGAATTGCTGAAATTCCCTTCAAAAGACCCGATAGTCAAGCGGGTGCAAATATTTATTGGGATAGTTAATTATCTTAGAGATTTTGTCCCAAAGATTTTCAAGGCACTCCATTTGCTTCAAAGGATGTTAAAAAAGAATGCACTTCCATGGGGACCAAAGCGGATCGAAATAGTTACCTATTTGAAAGAGATGTTGCAACACCTTCTTCTATTGCAAATCTCATCTACTGGCAAGAGAATACTACAGACAAATGCAAGTGACAAGTATTGGGCAACCATTATCCTTGAAGAAATTGATGGTAAGCGCCACATTTGTACTTACAAAAGTGGACGATTCACTCCTGCAGAAATCCATTACCATTCCTCTTTCAAAGAGATCTCATTGGACACCATTTCCTGGTAAAAATGGACATGTTCACTTTTTCCCCATATGCTGAAATTTAAACAGAAACAAATCCCTCATCGTCGGTTGCTAAGGTGGGAAGAATGGTTTTCAAAATATTCTTTTAACACTAAGCATCTTGTAAGAACTAAAAATGTTCTTGTAGATTTTCTGTTCGGACCCATGCGATCGGTTTCCTCTATCAACATATTTATACGAAAAGAACTCGTGCTTGATACATTACGTATCGTTGATATGAGAGAAACCCAGTGGAATAGCCACAAATATCCTCCGGATCTTCCAAACCTGATTCGGATCAATCAACTCACTCCTAGTCTCAAACATTATCTCTGGCAGTACCATTACCAAGTCTTCAGAGATTATGGAGGTTTGATGTTGAAACCCAGTGGCCTTCATCCCGAATACCCATTCATTCATCCCTTGAAATGGTCACTCGACCAGGATTTCACTAAAGAATTGAAATGGATGTTTTGGTACATGTTCAATCTATATACTGTATCCATTGAGTTCCCTCTTGAGAAGATTATTAAAGTCTTGTCCAGAGCACTTGCAAGTGATTACTCCAACCAGAAGAACACGATCGATATGTTGCTATAGTTTCAACCACTCGGTGTTTGGAGAAAGTTATTCATGATTCAAAGATATGTGGGAAGACTAGAACCGGAAAGACACACTGTCATGCTCTTTCACAGATAATGGACATTCATTAGTCCTTTTGGAGACGTGAGATCCGAACCAAGTTTGCTTGGAACAATCACGTACAAGCCTCAACAAAATAGGGAAGTTGCTCGTTTTTACGGGACCTTTCCAAGTTGTATTTTCTCTATTTCTCATGAATATAGAGAACTCCAGAGAATCCTATATCAAGAAAATCACACTATTCCTCTAGAGATATGGCCATCGGATGTAGATGATGTCTCATGAGACCAAAACCATACAAGTAAAGCCCCCTAAGAAGCTCTAGAAATTTTTCACGAGAGCCAGCAAAGCCAATCTTTGATGGACACGAATTCCCAAGATCCGTGGGGAGGGCCACTTTTTCGAGACCCTTACGCACGCAGCTCTTAGGACAATAATTTCATCCCATGTGTAGATATTCCTTCCAGCTCCATCACTCCACCAAATTATCACCACAAGATATATAAGCTAAATCCCCAAGACCTAATTACATAGGAAGACGTCCTATATGGAGAAAACGAAGAACAAGAATGCTTTTGGCGTGTCTATCAAAAGTAAAAGGATGGCCTAGATAGCTTGGAAGACATCCTTGAAGAAGGGTTCAATTATAAGTTGTAAGGCCTGTTGGTTATATGTGTATATGTATCTTTCCTTCAATAATTGGCCCCTTGGTGATCAAAATTTATTTGGTCATATGTAGTCATGTATTCTTGTTGTCTAGTAATATTGGTGGATCTGCATATCCAATGTTTGTGTTTGTCCAGTTGTGTTTCCCTCGCCTATATAAGGCCCCTTGAATCATGTAATCAAGCAGACCGAGCCTTCCTCCGAATATCAGTATAAAGTTTTCTTTATGATGAGTCCCTAAATTCTCTTCTCTTCTCATCTAAGTATAGCTCCTAGGCTTCTAGAATCATTTTGTTAATTTTGTAGTACGATGTGGTTCAATTTTCTCTTCACTTACAACTTTGGTGGAACCTATGAACTAGAAACTTCTGGCACCTTGAGGGTTGAGCTTCGAGATTGAGCTTGGAAGCTAAAAGGTAGTCCCTCGAAATTAGCCAAGAGAGCCCGGTGCGGGGGATAACATACCTACTTCGGGTTCAGGCTTGTCCCCACTTCCTTTATGGTATCAAAGCCAACCATCGTCGAAACTAACTTAAGATTAGGATTCTAAGCCGGGACTTGCATGATGAGAAGAACTTCTCTCTCATGAAAACTCTCCCATATAATTTACATGTTCACCTTGAATCTCCAGTCTCTTAGCCCCTCCTCCCGAACTTCGAAAATCTACAACTTTTAAGATAGGCTATCTTTATGAGGTAGCCTATCTCGCCGAGGAAAGTAAGATTTCGGAAACTAGCTTCCTCTCATGAATCCTTATTCTGCCTTCTCAAAACCTTCCTCCTTTTCACTCATCAAATCCATCAAACATCTCATAGGGCATACTCCTTGCACTATTAAGGAATGTGTCCGATCCTCCAAATTTGACCAACACCCTATACTGTCCACTCGGCAAGAGCAGTTTATCACTCTATAAATTCCCCAAGAGTCCCTTCTTCAATGGGTTCAACAGAGTTACACTCATCTCTATTTTGGAGCCATTCGTGTTGCTCTTTTGTTCCATGGACGCAAAGAGTTACCTATTGTGGAGGAAGGAAATCATTTTCCAATCTTGTTATTCCTATTTCCCTCATGATGCCCTCTTGCCTTCGCCTCATTTTCTAGTCTTCCTTTTGCAGATATGCTCCTATTCCTCCATCTTCCTCACCCGATTTTCCTCCTCTCTCCAAATCTGCTCATGTTCCCCAACTTTCTCATGGAACCAAGCCGCTCATCCTCTCGCTGCTGACCCATGCTACCCTCCACATCGTAACGCTCCCGAGATCGCCACCATCGTCTCCCTCATTGCCTCCTTCATCTACCTACTCGACTTCTTCAGCCAGCTTGACACCTCACCGGAGATTGGCGAGTCACGGAGAACTAAATGCCTCGGAAATCGCGGCAAACTCACCAGATCCGGAGCTCGAGGCCTCGCAAGCCGACCGTGAGCTACTCTCTAGATCCGGCGAGCTCAAGACGTTGTGAGTCGGCCGCGAGCGACTCGCCAGATTTGGTGAACGATGTCGATGATGGCCGAGGATGAGGGACGGCATTACTCTCGAGCTTAGCTCATCCATGGTTGGTCTATGATGCTACTATCCGCAGTTAATTGGTGATACCGTTGTCCATTGTCCGCTCATCCACGTCCGCAAGCCCCATCGCCCAAGCCTCACGGCCCTGCCGACGGCCTCGTTCAAGGGCGACGAGTGAGCCTCAAGCTCGCCGGCCGGTGCTAAGGCTCAACGGCCGATCCCCGGCCGAAAAATTAAAAAAATAAAAAAGATAAAGAAAGGAGAAAAAAGATAAAACGAAAAATAAGAAAGAAAGAAAAAGTTAAACAAAAGAAAATAAATAAGTAAAAGATTTTTTTTTTAAAATAAACAAATTATTAAAAGATGTATGTGGTGAAAGTTGATTTTCCTTATCAAACGATGGAAAATACTTTTTGGTTCGTTTTTAGATTTCAACCAAATATTGAAAAATATCGTCGTTTTCCTAGAAAAATGATTTTCTGGAAAACATTTTCCAGAAATGCCATATTTTTTGCGAAATAAACGGAGCCTAAATTAGACAAAAAAAGTTTCGGACTAAATTGATACAATTATAATAGATTTAAAACATTTTTGGTATTTTTCTGGCTTTATGCCGTAATTCTAGAGGATTCGAACGGTGGACCTGCAGCTGAAGTCAAGACTCTTGGTGGGTGCTGTTGGAAGGAAAGGTCCGTGGATTAGTCGTTATTTTCTGTACTATCATAACCATACGTCAGAGAAGGAAAAAAAACTTATTGACCGGTTTAGTAGATTAGGTAATATGTAAGTCAAATGCAGGTCGAAATGGATTTGAAAGAGTAAAGTCCAATCCCAATTCATTTTAATTAGGAGAAATGAGAAGTGATTTGTCAGTCTCGGAAAAGTGACAGAGCCAGAACTTCCTCTTATTTTATTCACAAATTGGATAACTTAAATATTGTTTAACAACGATTCTGATTCTTTATTTTTCTGTTATTTTGTTCTCTAGAACAGAAAAGAACATTATTTGTCCCGTTCTTGCAACATCAAATTCCCGCTTGGCTAGGATTTGAGCAAATCCAACTCAAGTGTTGATTTTTTTATTCGAAAAGAAGGGAAATATAAAATTGAGAAAGAAAATAATAAAATCACCATTATGAAAGCATATCACTAGATTTGTCAGATACGGGTGGATAGCTAAAAATTGAGCTGGACAGAAAGTCCGGCTTAATTTATATTATGCTAGGTATTTAATATCTGGACTTTAAATTGGAAGTACAACAATTCGTATGCCATTTTGTCTTTTTTGAGAGAAACTTTCAGGCTTAGGCTGGGACCGGCCTACACCGGACCTATTTAATTCGGTCTGAGCCAATTCCTAGACTCGCCGAAAATGCCTCGAGGCCTGGCTTGTGTGTTCATCCCTATCGAAAGGAGTTTCACAGGATGACTACTGTACATTCGAGTCGCCAATACGTGGTTGCCACCTTTTCATCTATTCTTAGTACATCTTTCCTTAATTGAAAATCCATCACTTCCGTACTCTGTTGAACTGATTTAATATGACATACAAAATCATTCAAATGACATGTGCATTAAAAACAAAAAAACAAAAAAGAATGGCTATTTTAAAGTGGAAATGGAAAAGTTTTTCCATTGCTATTTTGCTAAAATCGTCGCATAAGAAGTTTTTCATTTTCCCCGTGATCAATTCTCAACCTATCTTTGCTAAAGCTTTGATTCATTTTCCCCGTGATCGAATCTCAACCTATCTTCGCTAGAGCTTTGACTGTAATCACCTTTATTCATTTTTAACACTTGGGATTTTGGAAAGAAAATAGGTACCATCTCAATCACCTTTTGCAAAAAATATTTTAATATTCATCTTAAATTTGTAATAATATCTTGATAGGAGAAAAAGAAAATAGAATTGCAATCTTTTAGATGGAGAGATGAATGTAATCACCTTTATCAATTCTTAACATTTAAGAAATGGGTGCCATCTTAATCACCTTTTTGAAAAAGAGTGGTGGTTACCCCCCTCTCCCTCTCTCCCGCGAACCCTGAAGGGACAACCAAATGCCCCTTACATAAAATACATCAACACATGATAGTGGAGAACAACATTAATTAATCCATTAACCCTCCACTAAGTCTATAGATAATCCTAGTAATATGATATTTATTATTGTATTAGGAGATTACAAATGTGACAAAGTAGCATGTCACAATATCGAAAGAAGATCTATTCTAGTGTGCGAACAAGGTGTGAGAACAACTATTGGACGTCCAGCAGTTACTTAGTTTATAGCGGGATTGTTAATAAAGGAAGTCGGATTATGTGTGCCAGTAGGCACTCGGTAGTAGGTTCTATATATATAACAAAGGCGGTACTTGTACTTTTGCCATAATTATGGGAAATCGGTCTATTTGTACTACGAGAACTAGAAAAGAGGAGCGTGCACACTCAAGTCGAACCTATATATATAAAATACATGGAATGTTAATATTTGTGTACGGTACTAATTTTAGTGCCAATTTTTTTCGCTGGCTCACTTAAGTATCAAATCGGAGAAAAAATGATTACTTAAGTATTAACAGCGAGAAATTCCGACGACCTCAGTGGACTTAGCATTTAAATGATCGCTTTTTTTTTTTAAATTGACATTTAAGTGATAAAAAAAATGATCACTTTAGTGTCAAATCGGAGAGAAAACGATCACTTAAGTGTCAATTCGGGCGACCTCACCGGAGTTGGTACTTAAATAATTTTTTTTTAAAAAAAATTGACACTTAAGTGATCCAAAAAAAATATTAGCACTAAAATGAGTGCCGTACACAAATATTGACACTATAAATATATTGTTTACAATTTCTTTTTTCCTAAACTCGTTAATTTCAACTAATTAAATCGTTAGTACACTTTGCACGTGGGAGCAATATTTTTATTGGCTTTTACAAAATCAGTCTTTCTTTTCTTGAAAAATCAATTCACCCCCTCTTGATTGCTTGTTTGGCCCCAGAAAAATAGACGTACCTAGTCTCCTCCATTGCAGAGGAGACAAGATTCCGTCGCCGCCGATTTGGGGCAAGACCATTGGCCACAAAGAGAGGTGCGAGAGCACGTAAGGTTTGGTGTGAACCTTTCTCATATTTACAAAATAGACGAACTACATTAAATTATTTCAATATAGTCCTAAGGCTTTTGACGATTTCCAATTCATTCATAAACCTTTCAATTATACCAATTTAATCTTAAATTTTTTCACGATTTGTTAATGCAGTATTTCCGACCAATTATCCAAATAATATGTTTAGGACTGAATTGATAAATTTTCATAAGATTTAGGATTAAATTGACAAAATTAAAAGATTTAGAACTAAAATGGCATAATTAAAAGGTTTAAGATTTAATTGGCTGCCGTATAACAGGTTTAGAATATTTTGAACAATTATCCCTAAAGATGAGTATTTACAAAATACGTTAATTGTACGAGGACAATTGGGGTAGACATACTATAGAATTAAGTGAAGCATGTGGGGTAAGGCGGCAATAGTTCGTCGGATGTTCTCATTCTAGATAAGGCTTTATCAACGTGGGTGGGAACGACTCCTCGGACTAATTAAATCATCCGCAATCGCGACTACAATAAGAGTAGAGGAATATACGGTTTCACTATTATATTCCCACTACCGATATGCGTGAATCTCCCTTGAGAAAATGATACTAAATTCCCACTGATCAAAGCACTCATTTCTTAGAGGCTGCTCTCTGACTTCATTTGCAGCTTGGGCCTTTGCTATTTTAACAAGTTTATTAACATATCATGGGCCATGATCTCATTCTAGTGACGACATCTTCGCATCGAATGACACCAATAACTCGATCATCCGCGAGCCAAGCACGATTCTTGAGTTTGGTTTGAACATTTTTTAACACGTTCCTAGTGTTGCCATCCATCATGGGTCACCGTTGATATATATCGAACCTTGTACACGAAAGCCGCCCAACCAAGTTAATTTTAAGAGTAAGCTTCGGAAAAGCACAACAGCAAATCATATATGTGTAGTGTTAGACACCTAAGTTTTACGCTCCAAGGTCTCCTTCTCGGTTCGTGAAAATTTGGGATAAAATCACGGCTATAATGCCAAGATTTAACCCCCTAAAGAAAAACATGACTATATCAGTGTTTGTAGCCTCTGTTTTTCCGTATATCCTTCCGCATGTATCTATTTTCTTATATAGTCTTCACTCTCCAAATTTGCCGTTTGATACTCTTCAGGTGGATCAATAGCTGTTAGAAATGATGGACATAATCACTAGAGATCTGGCCACCTAGACAATCAAATCTTTTGACAATTGTGAGGTTTTCTCAAATAGAGTTGACTATCCTCTTTGATGATCTATTCCTCTCCCCTAGAGTTTCTCTCTGCCCGCCGCCTCCCAACCTTCTACTGAAGCAGTAGCAAAGCAAGTTAGATTCACTTGTCAGATTTACTTGTTTTGTCGGATTCACATATTTGTCTTGAAGTTATGTACTCCTTTTGTCATATGAAATGAATATTTGTTCCAACCCAAAAAAAAATCCCTATTGACTCGTAAAAGTAGTTGATGGAATATGTGGATCTTCTTATCCAGATCGCGCAAGCATGTAGCAAACATGTTCATCAGGATTGTTATGGAGAACTGCCTTTATAAGTGATGTCCGTTGGAAATCACCTTACGAACTACTAATAATTGGTCTTCCAAAGTTCATTCATCACCTTTCGACCAAAAAGAGAAAAAAAAGTGCATTCATGAATCATGACCAAGACTTAAGTCAATTGTTCACCTTATGATGGTATCTCCAAGTCTTCACGAACTATCCATTCTCTTAGACTTATTCACCTTCTATCAAGGTCCTTCCAGCATTTAGACGTCTTTCTATTGAGTACTTTGGATGCCGTTGATAAGTGGCTTTGTCAACTTAAAAATATTATAAGAGGTTTTGTTAATTTCAAAATATTAGAAAAGGTTTTCTCAACAATTTTTATGATCATTGACCTTACATCGAAAATGAATTTCAATGGGTATGTCAGAGCTTGCGAACCTCTCATTCATATCAATTTTCTAGCGAGGATAATTTCCACTGCCCTCATCAAGCTAGCCGAAGGTCAACGAATCTAGGCAGGCCTAGCTACGGCCCATTTAAGAACCTAGAAAGCTTGGTGCTTGGCCGCCCATGGGAAGGTTCGGTCCGTGGCTGAGCCGAGGAAAAGCTCATGCGAGCCTCACACGCCTGCCCTCTACTCGAAATGACGTAGAATCATGTCGAAGTATGGCATGATTCCTTGCCGACTTGAACCATCCTATGCAAGACAAAAACCAAGACATAAAAGGGTAGGAGAATGGACAATCTTGGCACCTGGGGAAAGTCAAGCTGCCTAGATTGATAGGAGAAGGGTTTCTGCAAAATGGCCAGTCACATTTTAGGAAAACACTTACACATGTCGAAGCAGTCTTCTAGGCGGTGCTATAAGCATTTTGATGCTTTCATGACTAATCAAGACTATTTGAAAAGTTAGTTAAATAGTTCGGTTTAGTTTAATAGATTAGAGGATGGATCTCCGTATCTATTGTTAAATATTGATACCATATTAATAGTAGTTAAGTATATGTTTGATATTGATATGTGGAAGTGGCAGTTAAATGCTTTTTAGATGAAAGATTTAAGTGCTGCCACGAGGATATTGAGTATGTACTAAGGTCGAAATTTCACAAGCTGTAAGCATTAGTCAATCATAAAGCATCCTTGTAAAACTCACTAGAACGCTGTGAAATATATCCTTAGTTATTTAAAGGGGACAACAAACATTAATGTGATATACCAAAGGGGCAACAATGTCAATGTGACCACAAGATATGTGGATTCACATCACGCTAGTGACTTTGATGAGCGCAAATCATTAGTGGGATAGTTGCTTATGCTGGAAGGTAGTGTATTGAGTTAGAAAACATCCTTATAGGAATGTATTGCCTTGTCATCGATCGAGATAGAGTACGTGGCATTGATCTTTATAGGAAGGAGGCAATATGGGTAAGGGGTTTGCTCTCGAACTTTAGGTTCAAGCATAAAAGCATTCCCATACGCTGTGATAGCCGAGCTGTGATATATCTGGCTTCAAAGCTGATCTATTACTAGTGACGAAGTATATCGACATCAAGTGACGCTTCTTCTATGATAAGACATGATGACGAAGCCTGTTCCTTCGGCAAAGATCAAGCTCTATTATAACTTAATTAATGTTTGCAGAGAATATGAGCTGTCATGGCATTGGGAGAGTTGACATAGCCAATGAGGACTATTACTTTGTTACACGTTGAGTTTATCGCAAGCATGTAGCAAAAGCCCAATACCTTCACTTGAGAAGATTGCTAGGGAGTCAAAATCCAAATTTGTCAACATGTCTAGTTGGACCCATTTAGCTCAAGATCCCTCTTACTAACTGGAATCAAAGAATTAGTAGATCTGTTCCTCTCAAAATGGGAATCTTGAAGTCAAGGTGGGTCATGGATACACTCTCTACTCCGATCTCTCTCAAGAGAGAGGATCAATTATGCTTGATTGAAGGCTTGATGTCTAAAGGAAAGACTTCCTTTCTTACCCGACAACTCCTTTCTGCTTTGGTTGAGCTATTTATTTAAAAGTTTAAGCTAATGAGTTAGAAGTCAATTAGGCCATATTAACTACTCAACACCATACGAATTCTCCGATGTGAGGGTTTCTAAGACAACTCACAACGTTCAACTCAACAATTTCCCCCCTCACTTGTGCGTTTAGTATTAGCTTTACTCTCTCTTAATTCGGGTATCCTTTTGTATCGACTTATCTCAACTTGAATCTCCAATACCCACCTTCATCTATGGTCTTTTTCTCCGGACCAAAAGATGAAATCTGTCATCGAGATCTCATTACTTAAATATTCACCAAACACCGGAATAGATTGAAAGCCCACCAATCTTCCCGTAGCTTTGATACTATTTATTTAGAGCCCAAATTCATTTCCGAAGATATTTCACCAAACATCATAACAAGTTGAGGGTCCGCAAATCTACCATCGACTCTTATACCATTTTTTTGGAGCCCAAATTCATTTCTTGAGATATTAGTGAAAGCTCGATACATTCACCTAGGGAGATCGTCAAGAGGAAGCTCAAGTCGAAGCTTATCAACATATCCTGCTGGACTCATATTCACTCAAAAGCTTAAGCCAATGAGTTTTGAGTTGATCATGATACATTAACTGTTCTAGAACACACTAATTCTCTAATTTATTTGCTGTTCTAATACAACTTATACAAGCTTATACTCGAGACACAATTTAACAGAGCCAGTGTAGAGAATTGTAATATGATGTCTTGTGTTTGAGCCCGAGAACGAAACTGACTGGATTAAAGGATGTAGACCTTTCTTGTATTACAGGGACAATTAGGCATTCAAGGAAAAATCTATTTAGACTTTGATTTTCCATTCAAATAGGTGTGCCCTTCTTTGATCCAAATTTGGATTTGTTGGGCTGGTGGCATTTATAGACACACGCAAATGCACGCAAATGCAAAGGAGTTCTTTTGTCTGAAGGACGCCTCTCACAATAAAGAAGTTCGTATGTTTGTTATTGCTGGTCGTGGGTTTTTCTTTTGACCTTTCCGAGCCGCACAGGGGAGCTCCTTCCTTTGGCCGCACAACAGGAGACATGGTGATTTATGCCAAATGTTTTTACATCCAATTGAGGTGTTTTCTTCGTAAAGACGTGAGTGATTCAAAGCATGGGATAATTCTTTGTAATTTATTTTATCGGGCAATTGCACTAGCCTGTACAATTGCATAATCAAATACAAGTTTGTACGTGACATCGATCCACCCAAAAATACACCACCTATTCCGAAAAGAAAACAGAAAACAAGTTGCTTATATGCGCAGATACATAGCTAGATTACGAATCATTCTCATGCTCGATGAGCCTCTATTAAAACGCGATCATCATAACTCAAACGGGTATAATGAGTACTGGCTTCTCTCCTTCATTTGGGGTCCTCGCGATCACTCCGACGTCATTATTCACGGAAGCTTCCGTACTTCGAAATTGTGACATCGTAGCTGTCCTAGATCCAATTTTCCACAAAAAACCAATTAGCCGGCGCTCTCGAAAGAAGAAGTTCGCAGTTTCCAGAAACTCGGACCAAAGGGAGCGATCACTGGGATGAATCGCCCTCGAAGAAGGCCAATTGGATTGGAAGAACAAAACCACGTATATCAATACTGATGACACCAAGACGAAGCCGGTGATGATGAAGAGCTCTCCGAAGCTGTACACGCTCAGGGTAAGGTTGTCCGAAAAGATCGTAGCATCTTGTTCTTGGCACGAGCTTTGACCGCGGAAGTTTCTTCCTTCGATCGCGTCCATTTTCGCTTTATCATGTGTGGCCCTCAAGATTGCCCTTGAGATGTAGGAGATCAAAGGGGACCTCAATGGAAAGGCCTGATGAAAGTTATCCATGTTAGTTCTTGGCTTTATCTAAAAATACCATTCTTGCATGATTGTGTCCATGCACGAACATGTCGGATGTACTACAGAAGTACAAGCTCATGTGCATTTTCTTGCTCATACACGTGTGTATGGTAGAGGTTCAGCTCCAACTTCTCCCAAATCGACATGTGGCGTGCCGATCGTATGCCTAGACGTAGTGTCTTCGGTCTTCATACGCTCTTTCGTCACGATTTAACCCTCGTTTTCATTATATATTCCCTAATATCCAGGTATTCGTATACTGCAATTTTTTTATCTGTACTTTATCATCTACTATACTCATGGAAAGTGTAAATATATAGGTTTATGTGTGTGCACTTGCCCTTAAACATGCCTATGGAGAGAGAGAGACTTACAAAGGCGAGCCGGTCGGTTTTATAGGTTGGTCCAACCATTTTGTACTTGTTGCAGTATCTGTCAAGGAAGAGTTCTACTCCTCCGTTTTCGCTTCCCTTCGACAATGCCTCGTGGTAATCCTCAGGCGACCCATAAGGAATCAATCGGGACTCGTTGAAATTGAGCTGTCTCACTAGAAGTTTTCTCACGAGGGATCCTTTCTGATATCCAACGAAGTGGCGATTCCTTATCAAGTCTCGGGCGTCCACAAACTTGGTTGTCATACGTTGCACGGTTAAAAATAGGCTAAATTTGCAGTATAACCCTAAGTCAGGATAGGCACCACAAATATGTAATAGTTTTTCTGTGTAGACTTATATTAATTGAAATTGATATTTACCTATTAACGGGGTTGGTCTAATAAGGTAAGATATAATGATTCTGAATCGGTTTAATATGGGCTGAAAACTCTATAAATATGCTCAAGTCCCTCCTCTATCGTCTAATACAGAAATTTAGAATGTACCTTTTCATTTTGATTGTGGTTGTCTCATTAAGCCAACACTCCGAGAGGGAACATAAGGGAAGTGCTTGAGTCTCGATTCGTCTACGTTCCGTATCAGCTTTCAATGGATTCTAACCAAGGTGCGCACCATTCCTCTCTCTATCATTTAGTGTTTCATATTTTGGTTATGGCGTTCATTGCGCGTGTCACATTCGTGGACTTGGATTTGGTATCAGAGCTGCTTAACCGAGAACCGAAATGCATTATGTTCTGGTGTGTTTTCGATAGTTTCATTCAACGAAAATTTTGTTTGATTGCATATTCAAACTCATCTCGTCGATACTAGAAAATGGAGTGGTTGCACGCCTTTGAGAGATGCCGGGAACCGCCACATGCTCCTCTAAGCTCTGTGGCGGAGTCGGCGCGTGATGATCACCGGCGAACATTACCGGTCATGCCATTTTTTTTTTTTTTGTGTTTTCGTTTAGTGAAATTTTGAAATGATCACATATTCGGATAGGACTTGTTGAGATGATCGTTTTGAGTGGTCACCAGCGACCTACAGGCGCCGGACGGAGGCGCACGTACCATACATACCGATAACGAGCGAGCGCGTGGGCTTCACATGCCCGACACATGAAGCGTCACTTTTGTTGACTTCGGTCAACTGTCATTGTTGACGTCATGATGACGTCGGCGACACGTGGCCGTGTCCGGACTGACTTAGGTTTGACCCGTTGATCGACCCGACGACCCGACCCGACCCGTTGACCCGACGCGACGACTCGACTCGAACGTTGAATGAGTCAATTGATTGCTGATCGGGTTGACCAAACCCATTGATTGGTCAAACCGGTTTCAAGCCGGTTCAAGTGTGAGCACATGCGTAGCACGTGGGCATGGGCGTTTCATGCGCCGATGCTTATAGCGATACGTGAGGGCTCATTTCAGCTTGGATCGGCGTGTGGTCGACGGCGTTATATTCGTATGGTCCTACTCTACATTGTGGTATATTAATATTATGTTTGAGGCTTTTATGGACATAAAAATGCATATGAAACCCTATGTACGTGCATTTTCAAGGGTATTTTCGGCATTTTTCTTATATTTCCATTTGGTTTTGGAAATAATGACATAAGCTTGCATGTTTATGACCAGATACGGATTGTATAAAGCTAATTTATTGATATGAATCAATGAATGGAGTAATATAATTGGCATCACATGTGATTTTAGGGATAATTTTTCCCTGTCATTAAGTCTAAAATTACATGTATATAGTAGATGTGAGACACAAGGTTTATATCCTTGGTATGAGAGATTTTAGAATTCAATTGGGTAGTAATCGTCAAAGTGGCACACTTGATTAGGTTTGTGGTTGAATGTCTCCTATTCTAATGCGTGATCATACTCCCAAACGAGGAGATTGTGCTTTGGCTCATGGAGGGATGCATGTCCAATATGTGCTTGAGAATTATCTGATCCTAGTGATTATACACCCAAAGGTGGTGAGTTCACAAAGATTGATATATATTCTCATCATCGTTATCATATTGAGAGTATACAACTGTATGTCATGTATTCCGCCCAAAAGTGATTATAAGATGATGCATGTAACTCTTAGTATGTGTACTTATTTGATCTCAAGTTACACATTATCTGTTTATAGAGGGTTACATATACAACACATGGTTGACGAGTTTCCTAGTGGTTCATACACCTTAAGGTGGTGATTCACGTAGATTGGAATATGTTCTCATGGTCGCTGTTTTATGGAGAGTCTACAACTGCATTTCATGTATTCCGCCCAAAGGCGATTACATGATGATGCATGTAACCCTCATGATGTGTACTTATACGGTTTCGAGTTATATAGTACTCACACGATGCTAATTATATACATTGCTTGTTTAAATTAGTTACATTTTCTGTAATAGGCAACTCCATTAGGATTTAGGTACATACTAATTCAATCATTAAGAAATAGATGAAGGATTTTCTATTTTGAATGGAGCTGGTAGATATTCATATTGCTCTGATCATTTTGGACATTAGAAAGCGCATTTTGTTGCTTGAGAAAATAGCAATAGGATTTTCTTATTATCTATGAAGCAATCCATTCGGGAACACTTGAAAAGTGGTTTGCCCGTGCGACCGCTTGCTAACAAATGATAAAAGTCTTAGGTCGGGAAATGCGTCTTGTCTAGTCTTGAGATTGAGATACATCTGTAAGGATTTTTCAACATGTGTTTTGATGGTTCTAGTGGATTTAGAAATTATATCATAAGGATGGTACACCAGTACAATAAGAGCTTTGAAAATCATACTCATAAAAGAAATCATGAAGCTGCTAGTCATTCCGACTATTTGGATCTTAAGATAGCATCCTCTAATGTAGGATGGTGACCGCTATTTTTTTTTTTTTTTTGTAAGAAGAAATGTCACATACATAAAGATTGGGATGAATTCTAAACTTGATTATCCAAGAGTACGCGTACGGGTAATAATTCTTTAGTATTGGTTTATGAATCCAACCTCTATGCAGCCCCATTAAGTTCTTGATGGCTAGATAGCGGTGTAATCAACCCAATTACGTTCACCATACGGGGATTCATGAATCGGAGAAAGCCAAATTAAGATGAATCAGTTTTCATTGTAGGAAACAACAATAAAGTTGATGTTGAGATCATGGGAGATGTCATTTTAAATCTAGATTCTGGATTTAATCTTGACATTAAAAGACACATTTTACGTACCTTCATTTAGATGGAACTTAGAATCTGCATCATATTTGGACATGTGTAGTTATTTTTTTGAAATAAGAAATAATAATATTTCTATGTTCTTTAATTCAAATAAGGTTGGGTGCTTCAATATGTCCAATAGATTGTACAAACCGTGTTTAATTCCCAATGATAAATTTGTCGCTTATATAGCTGAAAAGCTATTTTCAAAAGGCTTCTACCTCAGAAATAGACTTTGTTGGAGGTCATTCACATTGATATCAATGAACCCTATAAGGCAACTTTGTGTAGAATTTTTTTTATTTCATCACATTTATTGATGACTATTCATGATATGGTTATCTGTATTTGATTAAGGAAAAGTCGAAGTGTCTTGACATGGTCAAGAGTTTTTCGACTAAAATAGAGAAACGGTTGGGAAAAGTCATAAAGGTTGTTAAATATAACTGAGATGGTGAGAATTTTGACAAGCATGGTGATGTTAGATAGCATAAATGGCCATTTGCTAAATACTTGAAGGATACTAGGATAATATGCCTGTGGGTTCTTAACAAAATGGTGTAATCGAAAGGTGTAATTGCACCCTTATGAATATGATGAGGAGTATGATTAATAGAACCAATTTACTTGATTTGTGATGGGATTTTATTTTCTAGATAGTGTTTATCCGAAGCTAGTCCATTGACTCATTTTGAGTTATGGATAGACATAAGAATATGATGAACCATTTTAAGGCTTGGGTATGTCCTGAAGAAGTGAAGTAATAATCCAACATTAAGTAAGTTGGACTTCGGAACAACTCAGTATTACGTCGTATATTACCCGGATCATCCAAAACTGGTGGATTTTTATATAGATAGCGAAGTTTTTGGATTTTTATATAGTCGAATATGGTAGCTGCTCACAAACTATTGAGGATATCAATATGGTGGAGATTATCGTGTCGTTTTCTCTACCTATTTAAGACGATCGTGGAGCCTCCCAAATCATAAATTGATTCTGTTGGAGTTCGGGATCTTGTTGTTGAGGTAGAGTTCGATGAAGTTCCTCAAGCCCTATAGGTGCATGATGAGGTTGGAATAACTCCACTTAGAAGATCTATCAGGCGAAGACGATCGGCCATACCTCCATGCTATATAGTCTATCTATGAGAGCATGGCTATGACATCGATTGTTTGGTTAATCCGGTGACTATATAGATACCGTTTCTTATCCTTAGTTAGATCTCTAGTTTGATACGATGAAAGATGAAATGTCGTCTATGAAATATGATGGTGTTTGGGAGCTTGTTGAATTGCTTGAAGGTCACAAGCTTATTAGCTGCAAATAGATGTATAAGACTAAAATGGATTCCAAAGGAAGATTGAGAAGTTTAAAAGCTAGATTGGTAGCCAAGGGTTTCACTTAGAGAAAAGGAGTAAACTATGAGGAATTTTCTTTCTAGTCTCTTCTAAGGATCCTTATAGAGTGATTATGGTATTAGTAGCTCATTTTGATATGGAGTTACACCAAATGAATATTAAAACTACATTTTTGAATGGAAACCTTGAAAAGGAAATCTATACAGCACAACTCGAAGGGTTTACAACTAATGATTTAGGTAAGCTTGTGTATAGACTGAAAAATCTATTTATGGTATCAAGAAAGCTTCTAGACAATCATATTTGAAGTTTCAAAGTATTGACATTTCATTTGGTTATGTCGAGAACATATTAGATCGGTGCATATCTTGCAAGGCCAGTATGAGGAAATTTATCTTCCTTATGCCCTATGTAGACGAAGTCTTGCTTGTAAGTAGTCATATTGGATAACCGCATAAGACGAAACAGATGTTGTGAAAGCATTTTGACTTGAAGGAACTTGATGAGGCGTCTTTTGTTTTAGGCATTAAGATCCATTGGGATAGTTCTCGCCGTAATTGGTTGTCTCGGAGGATGTATGTTGATTGTATTTTGGGAAGATTTAGTATGTCACATTGCTAGATAAGAATTGCTCATTTCATTAAGGGTGATAAATTGAATCTTTTATAATGTCCTCATACGGATATTGAGAAAGCTCAAATGAGGAATGTACCTTATGCTAGTACACTGGTCTAGACATTGCTTTTGTAACAGAACTTCTAGGAAGATATAAGTCAAATTCAGGACACGGTAATTGGAATACTATCGAGAAGGTTTTAAGGTACTTAAAGAGGATAAAGGACCTTATGTCGATTTACGGACATGTTGAGGACTTTCAATTAGCAAGTTATTTGGATGCAGACTTTACTATGTATTAAGATGACAAGAAGATAGTCATCCTTATATTGGCAAGAGGTGAGGTATCATGGAAAAGTGAGAAACATAAATCTAGATTAACCTTTACCATACAAGTGGAGTTTATAGCGTGAGCTTCAGCTACTACTCAAGCTATATGACTTAGAAACCTCATTAGGGAGTTGGTTGTTTTTGGTTTTATAGATAGATCCACACAGTTGTATTGTAACAAGAGGTCAGTAGTGTTGTTTGTTAACAATAACAGAGGTCTCAAGTAGTCTAAGTATCCGGCGGTCAAGTTTTTTACCATAAAGGAAACAGTTGAGAATGGTGATATTAAAGTAGAGCTTTTTTTCTATAGATGATATAGTTGCTGACCACTAACAAAAGTTTTATGTCATAAGCATGGGCTTAGAAGCATCATGGGATTTTGTTAAGACATATCATTTCGATGTGCTTAGAAACATCATGGGATGCTGTTGTTCAGTGGGAGCTATTTTGCTTTGCTCTAATAAAGTTTACATCTGTATTTGTTACATTTAATAACAATATTTGATATGTATCAAATGTTTGCATGCAATATAGTATTTATGAATAAGTTGATACTCATTATATATTATATATAGTGAAAATTTCAAGGTATGTGTAAGCCTTGAGTAAAGGCCCTCGGCATTTTGATGTTAGCCTTAAGGATATGTATTTTTATACATAAAGTAAATTTAAATATAAGGATAAGACATATGTAGGTTCGGTGGAACCATAAAGGATATTCTTTTATGGCACATCGGGTTTCGTGACATATAAGGAGAGAGAATGTGATTGACAAAGAATATGACATATAAGAATCACTATCATGTGAGGTATTGTCATTTGCCACACTACCATATTTAATTCATATCAGTAGAGTGAAAGACATTTGTGACAATTGAAGACTCCGTGTCTTTTGATGCGATTACCGCCATGATTCGGTGTTTGAGACTTTATGGGATCAAATTGACTATTAAGAATATCTCTAGACTAGCATAAAGGTGTGCACATATATTACAGTTTTAATTAATATAGCCCAAGTGGGAGAATGAAAGAGTTTTTCTATGTGGGCTTACATTAATTGAAATTGATATTTACCGATTAACGGGATTAGTCTAATAAAGTAAGCTATAAGGATTCTTAATCGATTGAATATGGGATGGCTTAGTGTGGGCCGAATTAGGCCCGGCTCTTAATGAAAGGGCCTAGGCTGGAAACTCTATAAATAGGCTCAAGTCTCTCCTCTAACCCTCTATTGCAGAAATTCATAACATACCTTCTCGTTCTGATTGTGGCCAGCACTGCGAGAGGGAATAGAGGGGAAGTGCTCGAGTCTTGATTCATCGACGTTCCGCATCAATTTTTGATGGATTCTGATCAAGGTACATGCCATTCCTCTCTCTATCATGTAGTGTTTTATATTCTGATTATGGCGCTCAGTGGGCGTGCCACATTGGCGGCCTTACAAAATACCCATACAGTGAGCACAAGCCTTGTCAAATTGTTTGCAATCATCTCTCATGATTCGGCCGCGTTGTTGGAGAACCGGCGTAGATTCCTTGACTCGAGAGTAGTTGTGCCTCATCATGACCACTGAATTTTTGTGAAGTTAAATCGAGCGGCTAATCATGGCCAATGGCAAGCCAATAATAATAATTACTTCAGCTTTCCTTATTTCATAAAAAAATAAATTACTTAAAAAACATTTTTTGAAAAACAATCGCTTTTATCATTTGAAAAAATGAATGAAAAAAAACTTTTTCATCGTTCACACAAATATTTAAATATAAATTATTGTGGATAATGGAATTTTTTTCAATGATTAATTATTCAAATCATATGAGCAATCATTTTTTCATTGACTATTTTTTTTTTCATTTCTTTAGTACATGATCATTTTCGTTGCCGACATGAAATTCACCCCCAACGATTTTCAATCAGTTTGCAAAAGATATCACTTCCATTGACTTTATTTATTGGCAATCATTACATGAATTAGATAGATTTTAACTTGTGGAAAATTTATTCTACGTGCATTTGTAAGGCAGAACACTTTACATGAGAAGTTACGATGACGACCGTCGTTCTCATTATGAATCTGTTTCTCGAACTATCATAGAAGACTCCACGTGACACGTGCACCCTTCTGCTACAAATTTTTCGGCAACAATTATAGGTGATCATTGATTGTGCCCATACAGGACCTAAGTTTTTGCCCTAGCTTAACCTAAGAATCTTATTCAAGATGAGCCGAACTTCTTCATCAATGCCCTTGCCCAAATGCGTCCGAAAGTGTCCTTGGGCGTGGGCAGACTGTAGACCGCCGAACTCATGATCACGTCTGACAACAGCAGTGCATCGGGGCTCTAAGTGTTACATTTGTTTTCCGATGCTTCGGCTCCCTTTTGTTCGATCTATTTATTGGGACCTCAAAATTAGCTTGCCTTGCAGTATCAGTTGCAGTTGCGTTAATTTGGTAGTGTGTTAATCTTGTGGAGGGAAGAGGGAACTAGCTTAATTCGAGTCAGATACCACCCCCACTAGTGCATTGGGGGAACCCATAGTAGGTCTTGGCTGATTGATCTACACTATGTGTCTATTTCTTCTTCTGATAGATTTTACTATTAATGAGGTGCTAGTCAATTTTATGACGGGTCTAAGTTTATTTCGAGTATACAATAATGGCACGAGCTTGTAGTTTGTCTTTCAACAAGTCAGATCCCTCAGTTCGCCACTAATAAAGTCTAAATTTTATGATTTTCTTTTTCATGTCTTTGTGGCGGCGAGGGCCAGCCACCAATGGCTGCCGCGAGCGGAATCGGGGTGGTGGGGCTCACTGTCGTGGCCAGGCCGTCGTCCCGCATCTTATCTTTCAATTAATTAGTCTCACAGCTTTCTTTATCTGTCTTTGGCTGAATTCAACTTAAACCATCATGTCTTGTTTCCCGTTGCATTTGGTGGAACCAGCGTCTCATCTCTTTGTGCTCCAAGTTGACGTTCATTCTGAGTGAAGAGATGGTTTAGATTTGGCCAGAAGTAGGAAAATGTTTCAAGGAAATTCCAATATACCGAAAACGGGGAAGCACTTAAGCATGGTGATTCACTTGTTCGGGTCTGGGGGTCCTGCCATTATTGGGTATGCAGATGATGAGGTCCTGTTCTTTCTCACCTCCTTGCGTTGCTGGCATCCAGATTTCATTAACTTCAAAAAACATCTTGCATCTTGTCATTTACTGAATAGCAATTCCCGGAGTTTGGAATCTGTCTTTGGTTGCCTTCCACTTGAAACATCGTGCCTTGCTAGCTGTTGCAATGGATGGAACCAGAGTCTACGTCTCTTTGTGGACTAGGTCGATTTTCGCTCTGAGTGAGCGTGCATAAGTACCTAGAAAATTTAGATTGGGCCAGAAGTAAGAACAAGTTTCTAGGGACTTCGGATTTACCAAAATGTGAAAGGAATTAAGCATGATGATTCATTTGGTGTTGTCCATCTATTTACTGCATGTCACATTCATGGTGCTCGGCCCAAATATCTGCATGCAGGTCCTGGCAGCCCTTGCCAAGACAATGAAAAAGGGAACCAGTTTTGGGGCTCCCTGTCTTCTGGAGAATGTTCTGGCTGAGATGGTTATTTCTGCAGTTCCATGCATAGAAGTGGTTTGGTTTTGTCAATTCTGGTACAGAAGCATGCATGGGCATGCTCCGACAGCCCCGCCTTCACTCGGTGGGCAAAAAATAATGAAACTCGAGGGGTTGCTATCACGGTCATACTGATCCCTTCCTTGTGAAGGCCGGCATTGGTGTTGCAACGCTAGGGCTCCCGGATTCTCCTGGTGTTCCCAAGAGGAGCCACCATAGACACTCTGACTGCTCCGTTCAACAACATCTCTGCCCTTGGAAGAGCTTTCTGAGACCCACAAGGGGGAGCTTGCTGCCATTATTCTGGAACCAGTCATGGGAAATTCAGGCTACATTGCTCCTAAACCCGGTTTCCTCAAAGCCATGCGCAAGATTACGAAAGATAATGATGTTCTCCGCATCTTCGATGAAGTCATGACGGGATTCCGGTTGTCTTACCGTGGCGGACAGGAGTATTTCTGAGTAACTCCTGATCTGATGACTCTAGGTAAGATCATCGGCGGCGGTCTTCCTGTCGGTGCATATGATGGGAGGAGGGACATCGTGGAGATGGTTGCGCCAGCTGGACCGATGTACCAGGCAGGTACCTTGAGCGGGAATCCGTTAGCGATCATAGCCGGAATCCACGCTCTTAAAGCAGCTGAAGGAGCCTGGAAGCTACGAGCACTTGGATAAGATTAGTGGCGAACTCATCCAAGGCATTGCGGGAAGTTTTTGAGTTTCGGTAAGGAGAGAGTATAAAGCTGTCGAGGGAAGACTCTAATCCGACAAGGGCGATGAAGATGAACACAACAGTGACCAGATAGGAATATGTTTGGGCGAATCACATTTTCCTCCCCGGACACTGGCATTTGTTTCATATTGCTCCCGAACTTTTCTTTTTTAATTTTTGCAATGTCCTCCTATAGTCTTGAAATTGGTTATAAATTCGAACGAAAAAACTAAAAATAAAATCGGTTACATTGTCTCTCGAGGTTAACTCCGAACATTTTTCAGTTTAAGCTCCGGCCCTATGCTTGTCGCATGACCAATGCGCTTCTCTCATGGAGGGTAAATCTGTTTGACGGCAACTGATAAATTACATTTTACCTTCCCGGCTCCAATTTTGGCGTATGCATTTTCACTGTTCCTGCTCACATATTAAACTGAGATTTAAAGCTATATTAATTTTGATGTTGACCAGTCTTTTTATCTAACCTCCGCAGGAGATCAACTTAGGCCGCCCGAGCGAGGGCCATCTCGCCGTTGTGCCTAGCACGCGTGTGGTCGTGGCATAGCTCTGTTAGCAGAAGTGCCAGCTCCCTCCCTCCCATTCTTTTCTACTTTATTATTATTTTTTTTTGGTAAGGTAAGTATGTATTGATCTTTCAAAAGCTAGATACAAGAATACCGGGCACAAAAGCCATGAACTCAACATGGCACATAGGATGCCAAGGAGAGTTCAACGGTGAGCCGGTCGCAAAATACACCAAGAGAAGGGGAAGAGCCCAGTAGGCTAACAAGCTAGCAGAGGAATAGAAAGCCAAACAAGCGGCCAAACTAGAATAGAAACCAACCAAAAAGGAAAGAACACAACTGGAAGATATAACAACCAGGAGGCATCTCCAGAGGAGCCAGCAGCAAATGACCAACAATAGTAGATGGAGAGTCCCCCAAGTTTCTTTGTGGAGACAATCGCAACAGCAAAAAGGTGAAGCCATGGGTGGGGCTTCGGAGATCCACGCGCGTAGTATGAGGAGACAGCAGCACAGGAGCAGCAACGATGAAGGTGGCAGCTCAGCAGCATCCTTGGAGGACAGCACAGGTGCGGTGTTGATGATCTTCAGTATCCTCACGAGTATTAGGTTGGGGAGGCAAAAATGCGAGTCAGCATATGTGGTGGGAGACCTCACGGATGGACCATCAGCAGACCAGCATCATCGGTGGAGGGAGAGTCCTGTAAGTGTTGGTGGAGGGAGATGCGATGTTGATAGTCTTCAAAATGCACGCGAGTAGTAGGTTGGGGAGGCGAGAAAGCCGAGTCAGCATATGTGATGGAGGACCTCACGGATGAACCAGCAGCAAACCAGCATCATCGGTGGAGGGAGAGTCCCGTAGGTGCTGAAGAAGAGCCCTCTTCCGCAGCAATAGGGAGTCCGGAGAGGATCGAGAGATGGCTGCATCGTGTAAGATCCAAAATGCACCAAGACCAAAGACTAAAAAAAAGGTAAACCGGAAGAAAAGAAAGAACAAAAAGGCCCCAAAGCCGAAACAGGGGTTACAAAGAAGGAAACACCACCAGAAAAATAGGGGAAAACCAGAACACAATCAGAGCCTGCAGCGTAGAACCAAAGAAGCTAGAGCAACCGATTGAAGCGGGGCCAACCAGGGACAAAATAACACGACACAGCAAAGGACAAGCCTGAGAAAGGTCGAACAGAAGGTACGAGACCGGAAGAGAACCAGCAGAACATCTACGAAAGAAGTAAACAACAAAAAGAAAACAAGCAGTGGAAGGTACGGTAGGACAAAGCTTGCAATGGAGGACAACAACCAAGCTTGAAGGGAGCCGCACAACACCGGGAGGTTGCTGAATCGACGGTGGAACCGCAACGGGAGCCCCCGAGAGAGAAGGCAACCCCAGCTTTGGAAGGGCAGCTTGAAGAGGCCAAAAGACGAGAAGGCCTGGAGGATACAAGGGTATAACGAACAACAGTGGGGGAGAACAAACCCATATTGACCGCAATACCTAAAAGAATATAGATGAAAATAAATACACCCTTGCTTTCTTTTCTTTTCTTTTCTTTTTTTTTTTTCTATCCACTTCCCAAGAATTTTTTTTTTTCCTTTTCTTTTCCATCATTTCTTTTATTTATTTATTTTTTCTTTTCCGGCGGAGCAAGAAGACGAAACAGGGGGGAGTACAAATGCAACAGAGGCGAAGCACGTAACAACTTGGCATGGGGATTGGCATAATGAATGTGCCAGCCGCAAGGCCAAGTAGAGAGGCACAAGAAGGTGCAAACCAGATAGCAAATGAGGACAAATGCGAAGGTGGGCGGAAGAGGGAAAACAGCCAGCAATACCAAAGAGATAGTAGAGCTGGAACAAAAAGAAGGGAGGCCACACAACGGTGAAACCAGAAGTGAAAGAAGAGGCAACCACACGCCGGAAGGCAGGTTGGTGAGCTTCCAACGATGAGGAAAGCTGGAAAGGGAGCAAGGGCACACGGGAAAACCGGGAGGTCTCCGACCACATGCCGGTACTGAAGCAGAGGCCAAAAGAGCGACTGAACCAGAACAGAAAGGGAGAGAAATGGAGAAAAAGGAGAAAGTTGGGTCTCGCAGAAGGCAAAGGACCAACCAGGAGATTCCAAGGGGTAAAGAAAGGAAGAAAAGCAAGAGGAAGTGGCCAACTGAAGGACACCACAAGGGAAAGAGAGGCACCAGCAAGCAGCCACAATTAGAAAGGGGAAGACAAAGAGCAGAGCAGCAGCAGAGGTGGAGCCTATGAATATCCCAGCACCAACAGCAGTAGCACCGGAGAACAAGCAGTAGAAGTAACATATGCAGGGGGACTCAAGTGATGATCAAATGAGCAGTTGTAGCAAAGACTCGGGGTGACCACCAAGCGGCTCAAAAGTCGTAGCCGAGTCGGGGACCACCAAGGGGTATACAATAGAGATCCAGCGGGTCAATATGAAAATATGAAAAGGAAACTTCAGTAGCAACCCCAAAGCCAACCAGAAAAACCAAATCCCGACGGAGTCATAGGCCACCAGAAATTGATATCCTGCAGGAATTAACCGAAAATATCAGCAGACAATGCCCAATTCATTTGGATCTGTCTATTCCGGGGAAGGTCGGAAATAGGGCTCAAGGATATAGCTTTGTCTTTAACCGGTTTAGTGAGATGTAGAAGCATAGCGGGAGGGAATAGTTGTTTATTACGGAAAAGAATGTCATTCCTGGTGGTCCATATAATGTGGCGTAGAGCACCAAGAGCAAATCTGGATATCTTGTGTGCAAAAGAAGGGCCACCAAGACGTGCCTTGGCCCATTTAATGAGACCAAGCCATGGTCTGTTCCTCCAACTTAGAAGACAATTGGAGGCCCAAGTGGCAGCTAGTACACTAGTAATAGGGCAACCAAAAAATAAATGGTCTACTGAGTCCGGTGTATTGTGGCAGAATGCATAGGAAGCATCATCAATCCTTCGGTGTCGGAGTAGCATTATCCGAGTCGGGAGGCGATGATGTGTCTTTTCTACTTTATTTAAATATTCCTTTTCCATTTATTTGTCATACGAATTGTAAAATCATTTCTAATTATTTTGAGCGATAGAAATCAAGTATTTTCTAAGACTTGGTATTTTTAAGTTCACGTTGCACTAGCATTTGATATTTGTATTATATTTGTTGCAAAATATCGTTAGCGCTAAAGAATCGTATCCTTTGTGCAAACAAATAATCAATTAAGTTACAGAATAAACGGCTAATAAAGCTTGTTTGATTACATAATTTTCGAAAGTTCGGATGAAGTTCGAGGCCATAATTGAAACAATATGTAAAGTTTGGTTTACTTGATTGAATATTATAAAAACACGGGCTACATATCTTTTTTGAAAAACTATTAGAGGTGTAGGCCACTTGTGGAAATTGGCAAGAGTCTAACACTAGGGGGCATTGCAACAAATATCAAGAGATGAGTAAAAAGCTAAGGCGCAACTTAGAACAAGTGGCAAAAGTTGGACGGCAAAATGTATTTCACTTTCATTGTTTGATAGATTTACCCTCTATAAAAGATAAAATTAGTCAGGTGACGAGAACATCACAGACAGTCCGATCAAAACAGAGTCAAAGTCAACGGTAGAACGGACATTGCAACCAACTTGTTTTCTTGACAAATACAAATCAGCCATATCATCATCATCATCATCTTCTTCTTCTTCTTCTTCTTCTTCTTCTTCTTCTAGTAGTTGCTTAAGCTCATCCCTTACCTGCAATGTATCACAAATACCTTTCAAGATCTTACCCTCCTACACGTTAAAAGTACTGTGAAGAGGACATCAGTGTATTAGTGACAAAAAAGTCCATGATGATTAAACATATGAGCAACAGGTTCTGTTCATCGATGTTCCTCTACATACGGAGAGAGAGAGATTGCCGTCTTTAGTAGGACACCATTTCATGAATACAATAAGATATATCTCGATTATTTACATATTAATCAAGTATTGACTTTCATACAAGCTCATCTAAGCACTCAATTTGAAGATACAAGCAATTTATCATACATAGGATTGTAAGTCAGTCTAGGCGAAGTCCTTAAAGTTGCATGAGTACATAAAATCAACAAAGATAAGGTAAATTCAAATTTTATGTTACTCACGAAGATATTATACTCAATCGAAAAAGTTGATAGATATTGGCAAGGTAAACCATTTAGATTTCAGCAATGACCTAGAAGTTAAATAATTTTGCAGGTTAACATTAGATATAGGGAAGAAAAGAAGTTGACTAACCGTTGTTGGAGGCGCTCCTGGATAATGGCAATGTGAAATGCACCAACTATGGCAACTATCGAATTACGTTTCCGGGCATGTTTTTTCAATCTAGATGCCATAGAACTAAAAAACAATTTGAGGCAAAAATATCAATAAAAGGATATATAGCATATCAATTCTATGAAACGAAGAAAAGACTCACTCATCTCTTTCATGAAAAAATATCCTCATCACGTTGGGATATTTCCTGTTCAATTTTTGCTTAATCACGCCAATTTCCTCCAAAAACATATGCTGAAAACCAAAAACCAAAACGTTATCAAAAGTGCAAGAAGCACTAGCAATAATTTCAATGAAATCTAATGCACTAAATCTTACCTTTAGTGCTGTGATGACCAAAGTTCCGCCGGATTAGATTTATGAGCGGAATAGATTAATTTGGGACTTTAGTTGATGGCATGGAGAATTATTAACGGAAGGACAGGGGCACCTTATATTTAGTTTTGGTCCCGTAGAGCTAAATTATGTGGAAAATTAGTGCAACTAGTGAAATTTATACCTAGTGGGCCGAGTACATGTGGAATTTTGCATGAGGGACAAGTGTCAAGAGTGATTGGACAAGTGCCAAGTGAAGGCGCGCATGGTTAACACATGTGATGCATGCACTAAGCCTCCCCACTAATAAAACCCTCGATTTTCTCTCTCCTCTCCATTTGATTGCAAGAACTCTCAACTCTATCTCTCATTTCCCCCTCTCTTTTCTACGGTCGAGAGCTCCCTCACCCCCTTACCCAACCGACACCACTCCTCTAGTTCTTGCCCGTCTCTCATTCTCACCGTGCAAGCTCGTACGTGAAGCGGCGGCTATCCCATGGTCGTCTTCGTGTTCGATTAGAGGTGAGGTTAACAAGAGAGGATAGGTCCGGTTTGGGCGTGTAGTGCACCGGATTAGTGAAATTTATGGACGGATAGTCGAATAGTTGACAGAGTGAAATTGATTGTGTATATAGTGCTTCAGTCGAGACCTTTGTGAGAAGAACAGAGAAATTATGTTTCAAGCTTTCTGATTGTTAGGACTTCAATAGTTTTCTTGTTGCTTGGAATTAAGTAGTCCATGGCGAATCTTGTAAAAATCGACATTGAATTGTGAATTGGGCAAAGAAAGGATTTCTGGCCAAGAGCCCTAAGGGTGGATTCGAGTTGTTCGTTGAGGTTTAGGAACTATAATGTTTTATATGTCCTGTGTTATGTTGAATGTGGAATTATTGGTAACTGGTTTGTTATCTTTGGCTGTGGTTGAGATTGACGTTTTTGATAGTTAACATGCTAGAATGATACTCACGGAGCTTTTAGCTCACTCTTGTTGGCTACATTGTTTTTCAGACTAATTAGCAAGTGTGGATGATGGTGAAGAGTAGCAAATATGCTATGGTGGCGTTGATGGAGTACGCCGATGGTGCGTGGACGAGATGGGAGCATTTATCTTTTTGTTGTCTCCCAGATGTTTGTTTTGTCTTTTGAAACGGATGATGTACATAACTGCCTTTTATAAATAAAAGCAAGTAATTTCGTCAATAAATTTGAATAATCTTATTGATTATCGGCAATAGGTATTTTAAAACCTTACGAGACCACATCTAGTAGGCGCGTGTCTACCGTTAGTTTGCACTTGTAAGGTGACCTCCTGTCTTGTTATTAGTCTTCGCATGCGTCGTGTTGTATATATAATATCATATTAAAGAAGAGAACGTCGATACGTGGCATTCTGGGACCCTACAAGTGCATTGTTAATAAGACTCACTTCAATTGAAAAAGAATTTCGCTCCTCGGGTGAAACTTTCTTTCTTAGCCTTCCAATGGTAATCTATGCCAGGAAAACAATTTCATTGGTAGACACTAGATTGGACAATCTCGAAAGTCTTAATTAAAGCAATACAAAATAAATAATTACCATGGCAACAAAACACATAGGACAAGAAGGTACACCCGACTTGGGTGATCACCCAATAGAATCTCCTTCACTATACTTCCTCGCTTCTTGGCACACAAACTCAAAATTCGCTCATAGTAAGTTTCAACATATTGGTTTGCTTAGGGCACAATTCAACAAAAATAATCTGTACAAACAAGAACCTCAAAGTTTCTTTCCCTTTTTTTTATTATTTGTTTCGAAATTAACACAATATACGGTATAGAGAGAAAAACATAAAAACTAAAAAAAAAACCTATGGCTTGAGTCCGGATATCACCGGTTTCACCAGATGCCATGATTGCTGCAACCAAAGTCGTATAATTAGATCTACACGACAAATATTATATTATACCTTGACAAATAAAGATCATCAAATTTCGCGCACACATTCAATTTTTCAAGCCCAAAAGATCATTGTGCATATGACTCACCGGAGTACGCTGTAACACGCCGACCAAAGTGACTTGGCACGTGCCACCCACGGCCAAGGGCTGGTATGTGAGGGACACGACCTTTCGAGAGACTTCTAGGATAGCTCGTTTTTGCTCCATTCTCTCGGTCTGTACAAATCCTCATCGTCATTGCCGGGCTTGGGTGCACTGGAGTAGTACATCGCGTACACCGTGGTGAAGGGCCCCCTAGAGCTGAGGTGAGAAAATTTGGTTATGGATTGGGAAAGGAGAAAGTGAGGTAGTGGGAGGTTCTTCTAGTGAGGCGAAGGCACGCCATCGCCTGTCGGTTCTTGCTTTATCCTCTATGCATGGCAAGATTTTGGCAACAACATTACTTATACAGAGAGAAAGGAACAAAGAAAATTAGTTGTAGCTAGAATCATCGTAGCTTTGTGTGATCAAATAATTCATCGCGCAGAGGAAACAAGAGAACATCAAAGGCTCAAGAAGCTTCTTGTGAACCCTACGAAAAATGTGGAGCTAATCAAGGCCTTGTTCGACATCGCCGGTGTTTTGGTGTGAAAGGACATTGGACACTCTCCAGGTTTTTTATTCGGCTTCCGATTCAAGAAAGCTCGATGGTGGTGGCAACAGTAGGTTGGCTACGGCGACGGATCATCCCAAGCTTTTGCTTCTTGTTGGCATTTAGACTGGGTTTGAATCCTCTGATCCCCGAGCTGCTATTAGGAGCACTTGGCTTGCTTCTAACTCTGATGGGCTTTTGAGGTACTTGATCTTGGGTTCATGTGAAGTTTTCAGCTTTGGTTGATTGTGTGCTCTATTGATACCCGATTTTTTTTTATCATTTTAATTTTTAGAAAAAAATGTAAAAATCAATAAAAATTCATAAGATTCAAAAATCAACTTTGGAATCCTTGGCCATGCCTAAGGAATCAATTTTGAACAAAAAATATTTTTCGTATTTTTTCGTTCTCTTTTAGAATTTCTTTCCATTTAAAAATGGTTGAAAATTAAAAAAAAATACAATTAGAAAAATACGAAAAAATAATCACTAATTTTCTTTTGATTCTAATTAAATCGAGCCCTTTTTGGTCATTTCCTTACCTTGAGTCGGTTATGACATTTGATTTAGAGACCTTCAATTTCATTTTAATCAAATCAATTTCATAAATCGAACAAATTGAAAAATTGGACGATTTTTCAATGCAATTTGGTCCTTATTTGGAACTTTGGTCTAATTTGATTACATAAGTTCATAAAAAGTGCAAATTAAATCAAAATCAGTTCATCTTGGCAAAATAGTGTGTGTGACCACTCGTTACGATCGTTGGATTGAGTCGGTCAAATGTAGTTTGAACCATTTTGACTCGTTCCCAACTTTTGATGACGTTATGACATGAATTGCTTAATTGGCGCGTGATATTCCACCCACTCTCCCCTTTGGCCGAAATTTCCATGGAAGAATTGCCCAAAATGCCCTCAAAATTCAGAGATCCTTGAGTAAGAACCATTAAATCGAATAGGTGGCTAAGATGGCATCTTATGGAAGGTTATATAAGTTATCTTTTTTCCAATAACCTAGAGTGTGAGCTAATTTTTTAGGGGGCAGATTTTTGGCAACAATAAAAGCCTCAATACTCTTGAAATTCTCACTCAAAAACTCTCCCGAATCTCTCTCTCGCAAGCAAAGAAATAGTGCTCTAAACTCTAGCAATATCACTCCTAGGATAGTGGATTAGAGAATGAGAATATGTCCAAACATTACGTAAATCGGGGGTAGCGTTGCGGTTTGATTGCTACTAAATGTTGAAACATGTTGCTGTGAATGTTGATTTTACATGATTATGATGAATGACAATGATTTGGTGCATGTTTCACATGTTTTGTATTTTCATATCATAGCGCATCTCGAAATTGTACCTCGATTTTTCATGACCAGATAATCGAATCTGCTCTCGTTTTCTTCTAAATATTCCTAAGTCACTACGAGAGTTTTGATTTCAAATATAGATTGTCCAAATTGAGCATAGTTTGGTCCGTCTAATGCATTCACGAAGTTCGCAGTTTGAATTTATAATCTGCTGTTGTTCCTATTTTTTTTTTCTTCTATTTTCTGACCCATTTTCACGTTAGGATTAAACTATACCAATCTAGCAGGAATTTGAAAATGTCATGAAACGAGTTTCGTAGCTGAGATTCATATCTTTCCAATGATATTTTTTGTATGTGAAATGGAGATAATTTGTTATGTCAAAAGTATCTCGTAGTATGATGTCAGAATCCGAGAGTTTTGCTTGAATATATGAGGTTGTTCTATTCTGATTTGACCTTTGCAGCTTCTCAAATTTCTATGATTTTTTTTTGTAGATTTTAGTTGGTAAAATTCTCTTGATCAAATTTATTCGTAACATCTAGATGTATAACATATAAAAGTTTCATTGCAATCCAAATCGTTCCATTAAGAGGACGAAATTCTTTAGAAATTTTGTCCTGGCCTTTGCATGTTGTTTGATTTTTATATTTTTTCTTTGTAGAATCTGTGGATACGTTCTTCATGAAAATTTCTCGTGACATCTTATGTATAACATATCAAAATTTCATAAAATTACATTCCCATTTAATATGCAAGAAACGTGCCGGAGATTCACGAAATCTATTGGAATTTAGAGTAAGAAAACTCTTTTGTTCTCCTTTATTATTCACGAAATAGGGGATCATCCTAGAGGGCCTAACCATCTTCAAGTATTAAATATAGTAATCAGTGAAGGAAGTCAAGGCGGTGCGGTCTTCGAAGCCTTTTACATCGGTCGGCTTGTGGCGGTGAAACAACTGGCGCCAAGATTTTTTAATATTGACCATGACTTGCTGGAGAAAATACGTTCTAACCCATTGGACAATGAAGTTAATTCATAAAATTCAAAAATCAACTTTAAAACCCTTGACCACACCTAAAGAATCACTTTTGACCTAAAATTATTTTTCGTATTTTCTTGTTCTCTTTTAAAATTTCTTTTCATTTAAAAATAGTCGAAGATTAAAAAATACCAAATATGGTTAGAAAAATCTGAAAAAATAGTCAATAATTTTCTTTTAATTCAAATTAAATTGAAGCCACTTTAGTTCTTGCAAATCCCATTTGAGTCATGGTTTTTTTAACTTGTGGAATTTCATGCCTTAATCGAGCAAAAAAATCAAATTGAGCCATTTTTTGTCATTTCCTTACCTTGATTCAGCTATGACATTTGATATAAAAAATTTCAATTTCATTTTAGTCAAATCAATTTCATAAATCGAGCAAATTGAAAAATTAGACTTGATTTTTTAATGCAATTTGGTTCTTATTTGGAACTTTGGTCCAATTTGATCACATAGCTTCAAAAAAAGTACAAATTAAATCAAAATCAGTTCATCTTGATGGAATAGGGCGTCGAGCGCTCATCACGATCGTTGGTTTGAGTCGGTCAAATTTCATTTGAAACATTTTGACTCATTTTGACCTTTTAATGGCATTTTGACATAAATTGCTTAAACGGCACGTCATTTCTCTTCCACTCCCCACTTTGGACGAATTTTCCATGGAGGAATTGCCCAAAATGCCCTCAAAGTTCAAATTTCTTGAGTTAGAATATCAAATAGGTGGCTAAGATGGCATCTTGTGAGAGGCCATATAAGCATCTTTTTCTCCAATAACCTAGAGTGAGAGATAATTTTATAGGTGGCAGATTTTTGGCAATAACAAAAGCCTCAAGGCTCTTCCAAATTTCTCTCTCGCACACAAAAAAGTTAAAGCTCTAAACTATAGCAATTTCATTTCTAGGATAGTGGATTGGAGGACGTTAATATGTCGAAACATGAAGTGAATCGGGGACGGCATTGTGGTTTGATTGATGCAAAATGTTGATACATGTGGCTATCAATGTTGGTTTGGCATGATTATATGATAACAATTTGGTGCATGTTTCACATTTTTGTATTAGAGCGAGTATGGCGATTGTAACTTGATCTTGTATGTCCAAATAATCGAATTTGTTCTCGCTTTCTTCTAAATATTCGTAAATCACTTCGAGAGCTTCGGTATCATTTACAGATTGTACAAAATGAGCTTCATTTGGTCAGTCTAATGCATTCACGAAGTTCACGATTTGAATTTGTAATATGCTACTGTTCATGCGCTTTTTTGTTTTCTGACCCATTTTCATGTTCGGATTAAACTATACCGATCTAGGAGGAATCTAAAAAATGTCTTAAAATGAGGTTCATAGCTGAGATCTATATCTTTCCAACGGTATTTTTTATGAGCAGAATGTAGAACGTTTGTTATGTGAAAAGTACATCATAGTATGAAGTTAGAATATAAAATTTTTGCTTGAATCTTAGAGGTTGTTCTATTCTGACTTGGCCTTTGCTACTTCTTGATTTTCTATGATTTTTTCTAGGTTTTAGTTGGTAAAACTCTCTTGATGAAAGTTCTTCATAACATCCAGATGTATAACATATAAACGTGTCATTGCAATCCAAATTATTTTGATCGATATGATTGTTCTATTAAGAGGATGAAAAACTTTGGAAATTTTGTTTCTATCCCGACCTTTGCATGTTGTTTGATTTTTATGAATTTTTCTGTGTAGAATCAGTGGATATGTTCTTCAATGAAATTTCTAGTAACATCTTGCTGCTTAACATATCAAAATTTCAAAAAATTACATGCTCATATAATATGTTCGAAATATGCTAGAGATTCACTAAATCTATTGAAATTTTAAATCAGAAAACTCTTTTGTTCTCCATTATTATGCTATGTATACTTCACACTAGTTTTCGCTACCTTCTCTGGTATATGTAGTCCTTCAACTAGAAGTTTTTTTTTTTTTTTTAAATTACTCTCTTCCCTCTTGACTAGGTTGTTGACTGAGTTAGAACTCTTTCACTAGGCGCTTATCTTGATATGATCTAATCTACCGGATTATTCATTTCTAGTAATCCTCGTACAGTGTTTTAAATGAGAACGGGTTTTAAATCCATACATACATACATACATACATACATACAAAGCTGAAGATCCTAACCAATGAAAACCTCCGAAAAGGAGCCGAAATGACAATTTGGGACAAAGTGTGGTAAATGAAAAAACTGTGGAAATAGGAAGATCGTTTGGGCGGCCTAACCATCTCCAAGTATCAAATATTATAATCGGTGAAAGAAGTCAAGGCAGTGCGGTCTTCGAGGGTTTTCACGATAATCGACTGTGGCAATGAAATAATCTGTTGCCAAGATTTTTTAATATTGACCTTGAGTTGCTAGAGAAAATACGATCTAACCCAAGGATAATATAGTTAATTAATAAAATTTAATAATCAATTTTAGAACCTTTGGCCACACCTGAGGAATCAATTTTGAACAAAAAATATTTTTCATATTTTCTCGTTTTCTTTTAGAATTTCTTTCAGTTTAAAAAATTCAAAAATTTTAAAAAAAATACCAAATATGGTTAGAAAAATTTGAAAAAATAGTCAATAATTTACTTTTAACTCCAATTGCATTTTAGCCACATTAATTCTCAAAAATTCAATTTGTGTAACACCCTAGAATTTATCTTACGTAATCTAACTACAAAGCTTTTGAATTAGAAAATAAGAGGATAAATAGGTCGGAAATTTGACTTGCGAACTAATTGGGTAAAAGTAAAAAATCGGGAATTAACCAAAAGCGAACCCGTCGCTAACCATGCCAGCGGTCCCAATGGCCTCGACGGCATCGCTCACGATTGTGATGACTATGACGGCGACAGCTTGTCCGAACAACGACGGCTCACTGGAGGATCAACAAAGACCCATGTTGACCCAAGCTTAGACCTTGCCAAACTTGTCTTCCACGGTTAATATTATCTTAAGGTAAATAAAATACTGAAAAGTCAAATTTCTTCTGGAGGTAGAATCTTGAGCTATCATGATTAAATTTTCAATTTACCTAAGTAACTTAATCTCATTGGACGCCTAACCTAATCTTAATGAATATAAGACAAAATTTATGATGATTATGGTGACAAACTTCTCTAATTGGGCCACTTGAAAATAAGGATGTTTTGAAGAATTTAAGAGTTATCATAATCTCTAAGCTTGGTCAAGAAGATAGAGGGCGCACAATTCTTTCCGGAAGTCTTCTAAGACTACTTTTCCTTCCAAGAGTGTAGATTGTCTCTTTTTGGATGGTGGGTCACCACTCAAAGTGAATAATGGTATTTTTCACCTTATCAAGAAAAAGGACAACATTGATATGACCACCATGAAAGACTTTTGCCACAAGAATTCTTTCACCCCCTATACACCCCTCCTTCCTCTCCCTCTCGGCTTCCATCTCTCTCTTTTACCCTCTTTCCCTCTCACGTTACTCCATCTCTCTCTCGGCTGCTCATTGTCTTAGGTTTGTTTGGCTTCGTCTCATGTGGTAAGTGGAGTTTGTTTGTCGCTCAAGGTGATGGTGATGTTCCATCTTAGTTGCGAGATGCCCGCACGCCAACGGGATACCCCTAAGGAGAGTTTCGGGATGCCGCCAATAGTGGACAATGCCTTGATTGAGCCAAAAGGACCTCGAATCGGAAGTTTCTAGATGCCGCGGAGTGCAATGCATGATTGATGCCAGGGCGATTGGTTGATGTTAGGACGATGACGATGTTATAAAGAAAGATACGCTCTCATGCTCATATTTTTTTGTATTTCCATAGACATAGTTCACATTTATGTAGTAAATAAAAAGTATCATATTTGCTATTGATCTGCCATCGGCTTTGCTCTATGAGTAATATGATTGGTTAGACGTCAAACTATTTTCTCACCCTAAAACTAGCGATTTTACTTTATCTAGAAAAAAACACAAGCGTATGTAATTCTTTGATTGCTTAGTAGATAGTTAATAACCACTAACTTTTGGCTATCATGCTAGAAATCTGCCCTTATAAATAATATGACCTTTATAACAGGTATAGTCTCTATAAACAATCATGCTGCATATGCGTTGTTTGATACGGGAGCCACATATTCGTTTGTGTCTGAGCAATTCGTACGGTTAAATAGATTAGAACTCGAGCTACTTGAGATTCCCTTCTGCGTGTCTACACCATTGAAAAACAACATACTATCCACGTTAGGATGCAAAGGGTGTATGATCACCATAAAAGGGCAAGAAAACATGGTAGACTTAATAGCTAACTATGTACGATATTGAAATAATCCTTGTGATGGATTGGCTTGGTAAGCAGAGAGCCCATATGGGTTGCTGTAGGAAAATTATCCAATTTTTTCCACCCCATCGTCCTAGTTACAAATTCATAGGAAAAATAGGAGAAATCGCAGTACCCCTAATTTCTGCGCTTGAAGCGGTCCAGTTCTTTAGCGAAGGTTGTCAAGGGTACTTGGCGATGGTAGAAGATAAGTCCAAAGAAGAGCCAAGATTGGAAGATACTCCGGTAGCACAAGAATTCCTAGATATCTTTCCAAATGAACTATCAAGATTGCCACCATAACTAGAGATAGAATTTTTCATTAACCGGCGATTGATACATATTACTGTGAATATTGATTTTGCATGATTATGATGAATGATAATGATTTGTGCATGTTTTACATGTTTTGCATATTTGTATCAGAGAGCATCTCGAAATTATAGCTCGATTTTTTATGTCTGTATGATTGAATCTGCTCTCGTTTTCTTCTATATATTCATAAATTACTACGAGAGCTTCGATTTCAAATATAGATTGTCCAAATTGATTATCGTTTGGTCTGTTTAATGCATTCATGAAGTTCGCCATTTGAATCTATAATCTGTAACTGTTCATTCATTTTTCTGTTTTTCGACCCATTTTCATGTTCGGATTAAACTATACCAATTTAGTAGAAATCTTAATAATGTCATGAAACAAGTTTCGTAGTTGAGATTCGTGTCTTTCCAATAGTATTTTTTGTGTGCGAAATGAAGATCATTTGTTATGTCAAAAGTACCATATAGTATGAAGTTAGAATCTGAAATTTTGCTTCAATCTGAGATGTTGCTTTGTTCTCATCTAACCTTTGCTGCGTCTTGATTTTCTATGATTTTTTTTTTTTTTTAGTTGATAAAACTCTCTTGATGAAAGTTGTTTGTAACATCCAGCTTTATAACATATAAAAGTTTCATTGCAATCCAAATAATTTTAGATGGTACGATCGTTCCATTAAGAGCACGAAATTCTTCGAAAATTTATTTCGGTCATGACCTTTGCATGTTATTTGATTTTTATGATTTTTTCTGTGCAGAATCTGTGGATATGTTTTTCATGAAAATTTCTCATAACATCTTAATGCATAACATATCAAAATTTTAAAAACTTACATGCCCATTTAAGATGCTCAAAACATACTAGAGATTCACGAAATCTGGTGAAATTTTGAATCAGAAAATTCTTTTGTTCTCTGTTATTATATACTTCACATGAGTTTTCGCTACTTTCTCTTGTATATGTAGTCCTTCAACTAGAAGTTTTTTTTTTATTTTAAAAAAATTACTCGCTTCCCTCTTAACCAGGTTGTTGACGGAGTTAAAACTCTTTCTCAAGACGTTTATCTTGATATGATCCAATTTATCAGACTATTCATTTTGAAAAATCCTCGAACATAATTTTTCAGCGAAAATGGGCTTTAAGCCCTTATATATGGTTGAAGATCCCAACCCATAGAGGCCTTCGAAAAGGATTATTAAGGATTATTTGTTTTCTGATCCATTTTCATGTTTGGACTAAACTATACCGATCTAGCATGAATATTTAAAATGTCGCAAAATAAGTTTCCTAGCCGAGATTTGTATCTTATCAGCGATATTTGTTGTGTACGAAATGGAGATCATTTGTTATGTCAAAATTGCCCCGTCTACATGTAGCTATCCTTGCTATCTCTTTTCTATTCGCCATTCACTTCTTTCTACTTACGAAGAATAAAACATAGTTAGTTCTTGGAAATCACATTTCAATTCTATTTATTTCAATTCAATTTTCTTATGTCAACTCCTCCTTCTTCTTATTCTTTTAATCGTTTATTATTTTTATCAAATTGCATTTTCTTTCTTTTTTTTTTAAAAGAAAATTGAGTACGTACGCAATGCTTAGCTCAAGAGAGCTGGGCTATAATGAGAAAAGTAGAAACCCTAGAGAATCTAATTTCAGCTTTCCCCGTATTTCTCTTTACGCTTTGCTTTTCTCACTCTCATAAACCAGAGTGCCACCTTCTTGTCTTCGAGATTCAACTTTTCAAAGCGTCAAATCAAATCAAATCACCTCTTCTGCAACAAAATCTTCATGAGGAAAGATGAAAATCTTCACTAGCCAAAAGTCGCCTTCTTGCCAGCACGCTTCCTTAATGACCAGTCCTATTTTGAAGTGCTCGAAACGTGAAGGGTGGAAAAAGATTTGGAGCTGGCATCAACTCGTACCACCTTGCGATGGATCGATCACACATGAAGTGAAAAGTGATGGGGTGAGGAGAGACATGGGAGGTGAGGGAGAGCGACCGTAATTGAGAGAGAGAGAGAGAGAGAGAGAGAGAGAGAGAGAGAGAGAGAGAGAGAGAGAAATGCTATGAATTTATGAAATTTGCTGTATTTTGAGTCAAAAAACTCTTTTGTTCTTTGTCATTATGCTATGCATACGTCACACAAGTTTTCCTTACTTTCTCTAGTATATGCAGTCCTTCAACTAGAAGTTCTTTTTCAACCAAAAAATACTAGGGTTTTTTTTTTTATAAAAAAATTACTCTCTTTCCTCTTGACCTAGTTGTTGACGAAATTAGAACTCTTTCTCAAGGCGCTTATCTTGAAATGATCTAATCTACCATACTATACATTTTTGAAAATTCTCATAATGGATTTTATATACATGAAGGTCCCAACCCATGAAAACCTCCGAAAAAGAGCCAAAACGACGATTTGGGGGCAAAGTGTGGCGAACAAATAGACTATTGAAGATGTGCTTGAAGGATTGATCAAGGCGTTTAAAAATAAGGGGATCGTCCTGAGGGGCCTAACCATCTCCAAGTATCAAATACCATAATCGGTGAAGGAAGTCAAGGTAGTACGGTCTTCGAGGCTTTTACGATGGTCGATCCGTGGTGGTGAAACAACTGTTGCCAATATATTTTAATAATGACCATGACTTATTGGAAAAAATACGATCTAACCCATTAAACAATGTAGCTAGTTCATAAAATTTAAAAATCAACTTTGGAACCCTTGGCCACACCTAAGGAGTCAATTTTGAACAAAATCTTTTTTTCGTATTTTCTCATTCTCTTTTAGAATTTCTTTTTATTTAAAAATAGTCAAAAATTAAAAAAAATACCAAATATAGTCTGAAAAATTAGAAAAAAATAGTCAATAATTTTCTTTTAACTCCAATTGCATTTTGGCCACTTTAATTCTTGAAAATTCAATTTGAATTTCTAACTCATGGGATTTCATGCCTTAATTGAGCAAAAAAATCAAATTGAGCCATTTTTGGTCATTTCCTTACCTTGAGTCGGTTATGACATTTGATCTAAAATCCTTCAATCTCATTTTAGTCAAATCAATTTCATAAAATCAAGCAAATTGAAAGATTGGACTTGATTTTTTTTAACGAAATTTGGTTATTATTTGAAATTTTGGTCTAATTTGGTCACATAACTTTGTAAACGTGCAAATTAAATCAAAACTTGTTAATCTTGATAAAATAGGGCGTGTGACCACTCATTATGATCGTTGGATCTAGCCAGTCAAATTTTGTTTGAACCATTTTAACTCATTCTGACCTTTTGACGATGTTTTGACAAGAATTAATTGATTGGCACGAAATTTTTCACCTACACCCCCCTTTGGGCGAAATTCCAATTGAGGAATTGCCAAAAGGCCCTCAAAACTTCAAAATCGTTGAGTAAGAACATCAAATGATGTCATCCTATAGGAGGTTATTTAAGCATCTTTTCTATATTAAATTACAGTGGGGGCTAATTTTTTAGGGGGCAGATTTTTTGCAGAAGCAAAAGTCTCAAGGCTATCAAAATTATCTCTAAAAAACCCTCCCAAATCTCTCTTTCTCACACAAAAAGTTAGTACTCTAAATTCTAACAATTTCATTTCCAGGATAGTGGATTAAAGGATGATAATATGTCGAAATATGAGGTGAATTAGAGGCGGCCTTGTGGTTTGAATCTGTAATCTGCTATTGTTCATGTGCTTTTCTGTTTTCTGACCCATTTTCATGTTCCGTATTAAACTATACAGATCTAGCAGGAATTTGAAAAATGTCATAAAACGAGTTTCGTACCCGAGACCCGTATCTTTCTAACGGTATTTTTTATGTGCAAAATGGAGATCATTTGTTATGTAAAAAATGCCATGTAGTATGAAGTCGGAATCTAAAATGTTTGCATGAATCTCAGAGGTTGCTTTTTTTTTTTAATCTGACCTTTGCTGCTTCTAGGTTTTCTAAGATTTTTTCTACATTTTAGTTGGTAAAACTATCTTAATAAAAGTTGTTCGTAACATCCAGAACTATAACATATAAAAGTTTCATTGCAATCTAAGTCATTTTGATCAATATGATGGTTCCATTAAGAGGACGAATTTTTTGAAAATTTTATTTCTATCATGACTTTTGCATGCTATTTGATTTTTATGATTTTTTCTGTGTAAAATCTGTAGATATGTTCTTCATGAAAGTTTCTCGTAACATCTTGACATATAACATATCAAAATTTTAAAAAATTACATGCCCATTTAATAAGGACGAAACATGCTAGAGATGCACAAAATCTGTTGGAGTTTTGAGTCAGAAAACTCTTTTGTTCTCCTTTATTATGCTATGCATACTTCACACGAGTTTTCGCTGCTTTCTCCGATATATGTAGTCCTTCAACTGAAATTCTTTTTTATTTTAAAAAAAAATTACTCTTTTCCCTCTTGACCAGGTTGTTGACGGAGTTAGAATTTTTTTTCTCAAGGCGCTTATCTTGATATGATCTAGTGTTAGACTATTCATTCTAGAAATCCTCGTACAGTGTTTTTTGACGAGAGCGGGTTTTAAGCCCATATATATATCCCAACCCAAGGAGCTGAAATGATGATTTGTGGCAAAGTGTGGCGAACCAATCTCCTTTTCGATCAAAGCTCTCAATTGTCTGATCTTGATAATAGCATCAAACTTATGCCTAAGTATGAACACCAAGGTCCTCCTCGTGCGATCATCAACAACCGTTAGCATAAATCTGGTATTTTTCATAAAAGGAAACCGCAACAACTTGCGAATATCGAAGTGAACTAATTCTGCAATTTCTAAAGTTTCTCTTACGATCACACTAAATTGTACTTTTTGCCATTGATCTAAATCACAGCACCTGCATTGATTCAATTCGTTAGTAATATAATCACACAAAAAAAAAATTCTTTCACTTAGAACCTTCAGGCTCCTATCACTAATGTGCCCCCAAACACATATACCACAATTCAAACTCTCGACCGGATACATCCGACATCTCCGCGGTGAAATTCATTATCGTCTCATCTTGAAGCTCATGTAGGTCATTATGCTTGCATGATTCCTTTCATTATCACCAAGACATCTCGAATAATTTTCAAAATTTCACATTCTAAATAATACCAACACCCAGCTAAATCCAGGGCACTCAAAGAAATCAAGTTTTTATTCAACTCTGAAACATACCTCATGCCGTCTCTCGTCCTTATAATACCATCATGCATTTTGATTCTAACATCACCAGCACCCATGACATTCGCATTCAGCGTTGTTCCCCAACTCCACTTTACTACTATCCGTACACTTTACTACTATCTGTGGCATTTGGTATGGGAGTTCTCGGTGTGTGCCCATCATGGACTTTGATGATTGGTCGACGCAAGTTCATCGTATCGGATCTACTCATGAAGGATGAGAGTGTGCTTTTAGATGTAGAATTTGGCTTTTTATTGTCTTTTGGAAGTTTGAAAGCATTCTATGTAACTCTCTTGACTATCAATGAATAGAATCTTTCTTTCGACCAAAAAAAATAATAATAATACCAACACCCAGCTGAATCCAGGGTACTCAAAGAAATCAAGTTTTTATTCAACTCTGAAACATACCTCACGCCATCCATTGTCCTCATAATACCATCATGCATTTCGATTCTAACAACACCAGCACCCATGACATCCGCATTCAGCGTTGTTCCCCAACCGCACTTTACTACTATCTGTGCACCGATAAATAGTACGAAACGAACAATCAGAATCTATAATACATTCACCAAACAACAGATCATCAATGATAGACAAGACAAAATCAGCATTATCCAAATTACTATCAGCTGCAGCTACAATATTATCAAATAGATTCAACTCTAATTCCCTTACTTTTCTTATTATTCAGCTTAAAGCAATCCCTTCTAAGATGCCCCCTCTTACCATAATTTCAACAGACAGCACCACCGGTCTTAGACTAACTGCGTCTATTCGGATTCATACTACTTCTGCTAACACGAGTACCACTTCTTCCTCTATTTTCACTTACTAAAATAGTAGACACATATTCACTAGATTTTTTTCTTCGGATGTTCTCACTCGAAATTAAATCACTAATCCCATCAAACGTCAAACTTGTTGACCCAAAGGAATTACTAATGGTAGTAACAGTAGTATTCCAACTATCAAGCAATGAGAGTAATAGAATTAAAGCATACACCTTATCTTCAAAATCAATGTCAACTAAATTCAATTGACTAATGTTCACATTGAATTCATTGATATGATTAACAACCGACGCACCTTCGTCCATCTTCAAATTAAACATACATCGCATGAAATAGATCTTGTCGATCGTAGAGGGCTTCTTGTACATATCCGATAGAGCTTTCATTAAACTCGCAGTGGTCTTCTTTTTGTCGATATTAAACATGACATTACTAGCCAATGTCAGCCGAATAACACTCATCGCTTGTCTATCCAACAATTCCCATTCAACTTGCTTCATCAACTCTGGTTTCTTCCTAAGCAAGGATAAGTGTAGTTTCATCTGATATAGATAATCCTCAATCTGCATCTTCTAGAAATCAAAATACTTCCTATCAAATCTGTCGATTTTCACTTTAACTTCTTTTGTCACCATCGATTCGTTTCAACTCAAGCAAACTTAGCTCTAAAATCAATTATTGCGCAGAACAAGTGATCGAACAAGAAAACAAATCGAACACAAGATATACGTGGTTTAATCCTAGAGACCTACATCTGCGAGGAGAGTAGCAACGAATTCTACTATAGAATAAGTGATACACGAAGATTACAAACCATACTCGAGTCACTGAAACACTCTTAGGAAGGCTATGCATTTGGACTCATGAATTCTTCTAAAGCGAGAAAATCTGAAGACTGGAACATGTAAAGATTAGGCAAAGTAGGTGGAGGAATTGGCTCTGTGCCCTACTTGTAGAATTGAGCAATGTGCTTGTCACATTGGAGATTTTTTTTTTACCCATTTGAGGGTGGCTTTATAGAATGGAGACACAGGTTTAAGCGAGGAAGGCTATGTTTTAAGAGAATGACTTGTGTTTGGGTGAAGATGGGGGAGAAGTTTCGCAAAGAGGGGTATCATGCTTTGGGGGTCCATAAGACACTGAAAATTGATACTCGCCACCATCATTTCCAAGGAATCCCATGAAGGAGTCACCATCTTCCCATCTTTGGAAGTCATGCTCAGATGATGAGACTTTTTCTTCCTTCTAGATGGCTAGTCTTCTTCAATTGGGGCTAGATATAATTTACATTGGCAGTCTAGGAGGTGCCATGGACAATGTCCTATTAAAGTATTCTTGAAATAAACAAGGCGATGGCTATTGGAGTTAAAGGCTATCTATTTCAAGCCTTTCTCCTTCACCTTCATACTCGGAGTATATGGTCGCATTATCAAAATCGTGGGGAAAATGGAGGAGGAAGTGTCCACCCTTTCTTGAGAATGGTGAAATTTGATGACTACTGTGCCATCTTTTTTCTTGGTGAATTTGGATAGTGTGGCTTGAGTAGCCTGGATATTTTGGTGAAGCTTTTTATAGTTAGTCATCCAAGTGTCCGGGAAGAACATGATTAACTATGCTCAAGAGGTCTTGTTGGGAAAATACCGCTGTGAAATTTTGATGATTCCAAAACTATTCTTGGTATTATATCTACTATGATAAGTGCATATGTTCTGTTATTCTTGTAAGTGTCAATATTTCCTATGATATCAACAAACACGAGGAACTAGATAGTGACCATCGGGAGAACATGTGCTGATATTACAAGTAGTTGAAGGTGACTTGAAGATACCAAAGGCAATCTAATGTTCCTAGAAGTCTTTGGAGCCCGATAAAGTCAAAAGGATCATTGGAGTTGCAATGGTGTGTCATTACACCAATACCATTACTAAAGATTGTTAACCGACTGGCCGATAATTTGCACATGTTGATAATGAGTTTTTCCTTCATGCCGACATCGAGTCGCAAATGAGGATGATGAGGTATTCATCCAAGTATGACTATTCATCGGATAGAAAATGAGTTGTTGCTGCTTGGAAGCAGCAGCAACAAGATCGAAAAAAATTAGAAAAGCAACTAATATGTAATATCTTTTCACCTCAACCAAGAACCAGTGAAGTGACAGCTATAGCAGACTTTAAGGAAACCTGCAAATATTAGAAGAAACAATCACGTGGACATTCCCGATTCTGACAAAGGTCTACCTACCCTCAAGTAGGTATCTTGATTTTCTTTAAAGTCTCCAATAGGATGTTTGAAGACTTCTATATAAAGACGATTAGTAGAGTTGGAAGAAGGTTAAACGAGAAAAATACTATGAATACTATTGTTGCACTTCATCTCGGTTGTTTGAAATCAGAAAGTTTTATTATTCTTCGTTTGATATTTCCAAACAAAGGTTTTGTACTGCTTTATAATTACAAATAGTTAAGTATACAATTATAAGAATAGTCTTTGTATCTTGATAGTGTGATCTATCATTTGAGAGGAATAACACTTGCCATTTGTCACTTGCATTATAGATTACTAGTGGAATCAAACCTGCATTAGGGTTGTTATCTAGAGAATGGACGTATGCTTGGTGATAAAGCCGAACCACTATAAATTGTTGTATGGGTTATATCTCTAAGCTCACTATCTTGTACAATCATTTACAATCATCATTAACACTGATAATCATCTAGTCTCCCACTCTATCCATATAGTTAGTATAATCTTTTGTTAGAGCATTCAATATAGTCAGTGAAATCGTTTCAAAATCTTCATATAACCTATTCAACCCCTATTTCTAGGTTATATTATTAGCCTCAACAATTGGTTTCTGAGTTTCATTGCTTTTTGTTTGAAGTATTTTTACTTCTAATGTGACATCCCGTAATCCGGCTCGTTTTGAAGTCCTGAATAAATGAAAAGTCTCATCAATGTATTTCAGTCGAATCTCACTCGAAATTGATCCCTCTCAAGCGGACTAACCAAATGGGAATGGCTAACTAGGAAAATCAAGTACGCGGACCTAAGAACTTGATCCTGGAGTGACTCTTTGGCCATGAAAATTGTCGAGGGAATATTTTGGACCAATATAGGCCAATTCTAGAATAATTAAGGAACGATTTGGATAATACCCTATGCTTGGATCACAAGTGATTCCGTTCGACCTTGCATGGGTTCCGAACGTCCCCGAATTATTTTCTAACGATCGTGTCCATCGGGACTAGTGATTGACCCTTGCAATTGAATGACAACCAAGGTTGCCGGGGCTAGAGTAATTCTTAAATGTGATTTTAATCACGGGTCGATACGCATAACTCCTAAAAGCCGCCCGTTAGTTTGAGATACGCTGAAAATTCTATTGATTGAGATTGATCGCGAATCGAGCTTCGGAATTTGACGTCGGACCTTCAGGGGTTTCAATAAATAAAAATTTTGGACGTTTCCTCATCCTATGTGCAATTCCTTCGCGGTTCGCCCTAAAGAGGTTGAGGAAAAGTAGATTTGGACTGGATATGGGAAAGGACCCATTTGCCCTCGAAAAATACCCCATTCTTCACTTGGAATGAAGGGTATTTTGGTCATTTCCCCTTTTGGCCGAGATTGACTAGTCTTGTGGGGAGGAAATTATTTTTTTTTCCTCTTGACTTTGTTGACCCAATTAATTATTCTCAACTTATATTATTTATTATTAGGTCTTCTTCCTCCTCATTATTTTCAAGAACCCACTCTCTCTCTAGCTCACTTTCTCTCTACCTCATACTCCCTTGGCCGAACTCTCTCTCACACCCTCCATTGCCAAAAATTCTTCAAGCTTTCTTTGGTGTCGCTTTGGAGCGCTTGGAGTCGCTAGATCGTCGCCGAGTCGCCGGCCGTGCAAGGATCACCGGAATCGCCGCTTGGTTCGGGCTTTTCCTCAACCGTTCAACGGAAGTTTTTGCGAGTTTTTGAGGTAGGATTGTTTCTAAACCTAAATTAGGTGACTAGGCTGCTAAAAGACCATGAAATTGTGAATTTTTTATGAAGAAATTGGTGAATTTGAGGGTGGAATTGTGCTGGCCGAAAATTGCAGATTTGGAGGAGAGAGAAAGCTTGTTCTTGCATGAATAGTAAAGTCAAGAAGATAATTGTTGGTCAAAGTTTAACTATGGTTACTTTATGTCTAACTATGGTTACTTTATGCTATTTTTAAATCATGGTTAGGTTAGTATTTGACTCTAGTTAATTTTTGAACCATGGTTAGCTAATATATTAACTATGGTTACTTTTATGTGACATGAAGTTGTTATGCCATGGTACTAATTAAATGTGGCATGATTACTATAGTTTAGTATTATAGTCGTAAATTAATTATATGTTAGAAAATTATTATTGTTCGGCCGTGATAAATTTCCACGTTAGTATAATTTTAATGGCACGTGATTTATAAATTGCTACGTTAGCATAGTATGGTCGCATGGCGTGGATTGGATACTATGGTAGTATTAATTGATCAGGTAGTCTAAATTAATATTTGGATTAGTGTGAATTAATCGGGTGATCCCGAATTATTAATTCTCTAAAGTGAGTGAATCACGTGGTCCCGAACTATTCTGAGAAAATGTGAGGGTCGTATTCAATCAAGTCGTCTGAGGCCAAAGTGAGCCGTATTCGTCCGATTGTCCGAGACCGAGAAAGTATCAAAGTCGTGTTCAATTAAGTCGTCCGAGACCAAAGTGAGTCGTGTTCGACTAATTGTCCGAGACTTAATCCGGTCGTGTTCCTATGTGTCCGAGACCGAGATTTATGGGTCGTATTCCTTTGTGTCCGAGACCCTGGTATATATATAGAGCCGTGTTCCATAAAGGTCCGAGGCTCAACGTTATGAACTTGTATGTTGGCGGTGGAGTAACGTGGAATATTCTGGAGTGACGTGGAATATTTTTGGAGTAACGTGGAATATTCTGGAGTGACGTGGAATATTTTTGGAGTAACGTGGAATATTCTGGAGTAACGTGGAATATTCTGGAGCGACGTGGAATATTTTTGGAGTAACGTGGAATATTCTGGAGTAACGTGGAATATTCTGGAGCGACGTGGAATATTTTTGGAGTAACGTGGAATATTCTGGAGTGACGTGGAATATTTTTGGAGTAACGTGGAATCTTCTGGAGTAGCGTGGAATATTTTCGGAGTAACGTAGGAATTTTCGGAGTAATGTGGATATTTATATTATGGTCTGATGTGTTAAAAACGGGTCTTGGAGCACGTAGAATATTTTATTGTCAGACTGAGGTGTGGAACGCCGAGACGGGAGTAACGTAGAATATTTGAGAAGGTGTGAGAATTTTCGGAGAAAGAATGGGATTTTCTGGATTTTAATTGTGAGTTTTTGGGTAAGAAAGAGGGATTGTCCGAAAAATTTTCAATGAAAAGGTATCTGAAGGCACTAGCGACTTGATTTAGGGTTAGAGAGTTTCTTGCTGAGATTTTATCTCACCCGTCGTGGGTTCGTTGTTTTTCAGACCCTCCGCCTTAGCCATGAGTGTTCCGCCCTCGAAGTTCGATATTCCCCGGGACATGGATACGCAGGTGATAGAGTATCCTGTCGGGGAGAATCAAGTTTATTATAGATATGCAACTACAGTTTGGGTAGATACCGGAGAGCTATACTGGAAGTCTCGGACTTATGTGGCATGGACTTATCATCACGGGGACTTGACCGTGGGACCATTGAGAGGTTTTGATGTTCCCTTTAATGGAGTCGGGGAGTACGATCCTGCGAATGCTGCACCCCCGGATGGAGAGGTGGTGAACCCCGAGGCTGCACCTGAAGTTTTGGTGCCCGACCCCGTAGCTGTGGTACCTGCAGAAGCAGATGGTGAAGTTGTGGAGCCTTCAGATGCCGAACAGTCTCCAGAGTTAGACGAGGCCGAGCTGGCAGCCCGATATGGGTTTGTGCTAGGTAGGGAGGACGAGGACGAGGATTAGATAGTTGGCCTCATAGTTTTTGTGGCGTGTTGTATTTTGGTTGTGTAGCAGGCTTCGACCACGTGTCTTTTTGTTATAGGTGGTCATGGGCTTGTACAGGTGGCCCCGAAGACCTAGGTTTGACAGTTTGTAACAACTATGTATATGTGTACATATGTGTGTTTTTACCATCCCAAGTTATCGTAGTGTTATTGGTTTTCTGTACGGAGATTTTGTTGCTTCCGCATGTGTTGTATAATATTGTTGGCCTAAGGATCTTGGAGAACTGTACGCAAGCAAGGCCAGGTGGGATGTCGATGGTTCGTAGGGTTCGGGTCGTGACATCTAAGCATAAATATCTTTATTTATGGCTAACATTTGAAGTTTCTTGCTCTTGATTTTCATAAGCCACTATATTTCAAAGGTACCAACTATGGATTTTGGAAACAACGAACGTAAATGTACATTGAAGTGACTGACCTACTCAAGTGGGATGTCCTCATCAATGGACTTGTTGTACCTGCGAGAGCTAACGTCCAACAGGAAGGCGAAAATGTGCAATCGGCTGTAGTTGCTGTTGTAGCAGCTCAATTAAAAGAGTCATAAGGAAGACAAACACATAATGCTAAAGCTAAGTACTTGCTATAGTGTGCTCTCCCCCATCTAAAATTTCATAGGATCTCTTCATGTGTTACAACTAAGGAGATATGGGATAGACTCCTAGTCAGATTTGGAGGAATCGATCGAGTATGAGAAACTAAGATGAACATCCTTCTTGAAAATTTCAAGATGTTCAAGATGAAATTTGATGAGACCATGACACAAATGTTCACAAGGTTCACAGAAAAGTGAATGGACTTGCAAATCATTGAAAAATCTTCACTGATGCTTAAAAGGTAAACATGCTCCTGAGGGTACTTCCAAAGAAGTGGAGCCATGTGAAGACATCAGTATGTGAAACAATGAGGATACAACCCATCTCCATGGATGAACTAGTAGGAACCTTAATGTCCTATGAAGCTGGACATATAAATGAGGAAACTAGCAAAAAAGTTGGGAAAGTTTTTATTTTGAAAGTTGATTATAATGATGTTGGTGAACCAATGTCACTTGAAGATGTAGATGATGAGGAATGGCACTCTGGAAAAAAAAAAGGTTCAAAAGTATGATGAGAAAAGGAAAATGCTTCAAAGGGAGAGGGCAAATGAAGTTGTTAGAAGACGGAAAACTTTATAGAATGAAGGAAGAAATAAGGACAAAACATTATTTGCTACGAGTACAAGAAGCCAGGATACATCAAACCTGATTGTCCTTTTCTCAAGAAGAAGAAAGGGGAACACAGCAGATAAAGTATGCTCTAAAACCTAAAAACCCGGAGTGATACATGATGTGACCAGCGATGAAGATACTAAGCAAGCAAACTTATATTTGATGGCTGATTCTAAAGCTGGTGAGGAACTCGAGGTAAATACTCCCGGACTTACATACGAGTAAATACAAGATTTCTTAAAGGAGATTTTTGAGTAGCACAAAAAGGTTTCGAGAAAAAACTCTGAGTTAAAAAGGGACTTCAAAACTCACTAACCAAAATGATAAGCATCAGTCACTTTGTGACAAAGGTTGCAAAATTATCTACAAAGATAATAACTGCATTAGGGTAAGTAAGGACCAATCTCAATCAGTTATAGGTAAGAGACATGGTAATATCTATCTACTTAATGTTGACTCAACACTGTTCACTGCCTGATATCTGTCAAAGAAAAGCAAGAACTATGGCGCAGGAAATTAGGTTACCAAAGCATGAAACAGATCTTGAAACTAGCAACTAAAGACCTAGTATGAGGTTTTCCTAATAGCAGGTATGAGAAAATCGAGTTGTACAATACATGCTACTTCATATGGATCTGTTTGGACCAATGCGAAGCATGATCATTTGCGGTAAAAGATATTGTTTGGTGATTGTAGATGATTACTCAAGATTTACATGGGTGATGTTCCTAGCTCACAAGATAAGGAATTTCAATCCTTTGTGAAATTTACATGGAAAGTCCAAAATGAAAAGGGATGGAACATTATGTCCATTCAAACTAATCATGGTAGAGACTTTCATAATTAAAGCTTCTCAAACTTTTATGATGAAAATAGATTCGAGCACAATTTCTCTTCACCATATACTCCACAACAAAATGATGTTTTTGAAAGGAAGAATCGCTCCCTACAATAAATAACAATAAATATGATGATTGAAAGCAGGAATCCTTATGTTTGGGCTGAAACAGTTGTTATGGCATGTTACATCATAAATTGGGCATTCTTAAGTCCGTTGCAGGAAAAACACCTCATGAATTATTCGAAAGTAGAAAGCCAATTGTGTCATACTGTCATGCCTTCAGTTGCAAACGTTATATCCTGAAGAGCATATATAATAGCGTTGGTAACTTTGAGCCGAGATCAAATGAAAGTATATTCCTTGGCATTAGGGATATTATCTAGAGAGTGGACATAGGCTTGGTGATAAAGCCAAACCACTATAAGTTGTGTTGATTATTTCACTGAGCTCACTATCTTGTACATCTGTTCACAATCATCATTAACACTAATAATCATCTCATCTCACACCCTCTACATATAGTTGCTGTAATTTTCTATTGATGTTTTTAATATATTCCGCTGAAGTTTTTCAAAATCTTCATACAACATATTCAATCCCCTCTTATAGTTTGTATTGTTAGTGTCAACAAATCTGTTTGGAACATGGACACATGAAGCATCTGATGTTGTCTATAGAGATCAAAAGAGCCTCTTCTCTTTAGGGCAAAGTCAGATCCAGAGCATAGTTTTGGACTCTGTACACCTTTTGGTAATAGAGAGTTGCTACAATGGAGTATGTAGTCTAAGAAGGTCTAGTAATTTATAGCTAGATCTTCAAAGCATTAAGCATGCATGAGTCTACCAAAGCATGCTAAAATTAAGCAAGAGTGTTACAAACACAATTCCTACATTCAATGTGGCCTTGACTATCCCAATATAGGCATGTTGGTAGTCAAAGAATTAGGTATCAAGTAGTGCCATTTGGACCACTACATGAAGCCCTTTGTAGCCATGAAAGTTAGAGCCAGGCAAATAGGATCAAATTGTAGGTGTGTGTATCCTTGACTAAGCCATAAGCGCGTGCATTCTAAAGGTATTTACTAGTTGACGAAGTGTTGTTATTGAGAAGAACGAATAGGATGTTGATCAAAACGAATTAACCGACCATACTTTTTGACCTCTTCCGTAGTATGTTGAATGCGTTTCCTTATAGAGCGAAAAAGAGTGAAAGATGCAGGTTTAGCAAAGGCTGAATACAGATTTACAAGAGGGAGGTGGATGTTGGAGATCTTATTATCTTCGTCGAAGTATAATACTACATATCGTTAATCAATCTTTGAGGCGTTGGATCTACGAAGGAAATTTGGAGAATGAGGAAGATAACAAACGTGGGTTTGGATTTGTTATTTCATTTAGCCGCAAGTAGGTCTGTTAGTTTCAGGTAAAGAAGAACGCAAAGTACTGCTCAAGAAGCCGCACGAGAAAGGATCGCACAGTGGAGAATTCTTTCTTTAAACGCACGAAGGATTTCTCCGAACATGGGTAGATTTGTGCTTTGAGTTTTACATTCAACTGAGTTTTTTTCTTTTGGTCAAAACATTCAACTAAGTTGTTTTATTTATGAACACTGTGAATTTTGGATATAATCTAGATTTAGGAAACACTCGATTGGATGAACGATTGGTAATCAATAACTCGTTTGTTTTTTATTTATCCGTTTGTGATTTCATGATGATTGTAAGATGCAATAGTTTTTGCATTATACTACTACAAAACAAAAAGAAATAGTGCATGCAAGCCAACTACATGAATGACAGCGTGCATATTGATGTTGTGTAAACAACTTCTATGCAAGGAAATTTTTAACATGTATAGTACAAAAGCTCCCACAAGATTAAAAAAGAATACACTTTATAACGAAGACAATCATGTGTTCCTTTTTTCTCGCCAAGTCATTTATCAAGGAGCAGAGGGGTAAAATTTTGAAGATAAAGCATCGAACAACCTGAAGTTTAATTTGGTACAGCCTATCATCGTAGGTTCCTGCACTTTGCCTACTCTCATTCACGTAAGGACATACTGGTGAGGAATTGCAAGAGGCAATGCATCCAGGACTGCCAGAAACATGTCGTGGGCGAACCCCGAGTAGCCGGGCACTCCCATGTACAGATCCTATTCAATTTTGAAGAACTCCCCAAAGCCGTCCTTCGAAACCTTGATCCTTAGTTTCTTTCCTGATATCAGCATCACCCAAAATTTCGGTGGCTTTAATGTTTTTCCTGGCCAGGTAGGGAGCTTCAAATTACCGGCCGAAGCTCTAAAGCATACCTTCATTGATAAGTTCAATTCGGGTGAAAGTCCTTGCCCCGAAGACCAATATCCGATGGTTTTCTCTCCCTGTTCTACAACATTAAATATTTCGATTGCAATGGGTCAAAGTTCACCATAGGGCAATCTGAATTCTCCAATAAGGCCTTGAAAGTTGATGCTTAGGATTTCATGGTGCAATTTGGGGCCCATCTTCGTATCAACCGAATATTGCGCTATCGGTTTTGGAAGATTCGGAATCATATCTTTGGATATCAATCAAGATTGCATTATCAGTTTTGATTGATTTGAAATCATATCTTTGGAAGTATGAAAGTTTTCTATTTTATGTATTTCTTTTCTTCTTAGTGAATCTTCTAAAATGCACTCTTGGGTATATAAATACCCCTTTCAGCTTAACGAAAATGTAGGATAATTTCTCATTTAACATGGTGTCAGAGCCATAAGGCTCACACCCCTAGTCAATCGTAGTCTTCTTCTTCTTCTTCTTCTTCTTCTTCTATAAAGGAGGTTGAAATGGCTGTGAATGGCTCCGATGCTGCTACCCCCACCATAACTGCCATTACAAATCCTCCTTCTACAATTCCTCTATTCGTATTTGCTCACCATTTCCTTTCTTTGCGTCTCACATCATCCAATTACTTGTTATGAAAAGCACAAGTTGTCATGTTTCTCAAGGGATAAAACCTCTATGGTCATGTCGATGGGACCAAGCTGTGTCCCTTTGATTCATCCTAAGCAGCTCTCTAGCAACAAGAAGATGCTTCCATCATGAATACTTTAATTGTGTCCCTATCAGAATCAGTTTTGTTTCTTATTCTGGATAAACCAACTAGCAAAGACATTTGGGATGCTCTCAATGCCTCTTTTGGCTAAGCTTTCGTAATACGTATGCTCTCCCTTCATCTCAATCTTCAACCTCTGCAGTAAAAACATGACGAATCTATTATTGATTTCCTCGAACATGCAAAATCCATAGCCGATGAGATGGGTGCAGCAAGTAAGCCTATTGAACCGGAGGATTTCAATGTCCACATCTTTCGTGGTCTCCGATCTAATTTCCAGGACATTGTTCCTACATTACTTAGCTGTTCTAAACCAATCTCATTTATGGATCTTGAAGGGCTTCTGCTAAGTCACGAGAGTATTAAGGCCTTCCAAAAGCTACGGATCTCCGAGCCTTCCTCTCACTCTAACCTTGCTACAACTAGCTCTGCTCAACGAGATTCCTTTACTTCTGCCTCCACCCCTCCGGGTTCCTCATTCTCTGGCCGTGGTCGGTCCAAAGGTCATGGGGGTCGCAACGATCGCTTTGACCGTGGTCATCGTGCCCGTGGTGCTTAACAAGGTTAAATTTGATGTTCCATCTATCAACATACAAATCACACTACCGTCGGATGTTATTATCGCCCTCTAGGTATGCCTTATTACCCGCCCCTATACATAACCCTTATTATACTTCATCTTTCCAACACTCTTACTCCCCCAATGCCAACCTGAGTCATGCCATTCCCCCTCTTTTACCTTCACTTTCCAATACCCTACCTTGGCACCCTAACATGAGTGCCTCTCACCATGGCACGCTTGATATACAATCCCTCTCTTCCTACGAAGCTTATAGTGGATCGGATCAACTATACATGGGAAATGGTAAGGGTCTCAAAATCACTAATATTGGTACTTCTTCTATTTACTCCTCTACTTCAAATCTTTCTTTAAGCTTAAAAGATGCTCTTCATGTCCCCGATATTTCTAAGTGTTTACTTTCCGTTCAAAAATTTGCCACCGACAATAATGTCCTTTTTGAATTCTATCCTACCCACTTTGTTGTTAAGGATCTAGTGACCAATGCGGTTCTTCTTTTCGGCCCGAGTAGTGGTGGTCTTTACTCCACAAAGCAACAACCTTCAATACCTACCACCAGTATTACAGAATAGATTTCCATGGATGGCTGGCATCAACATCTTGGCCATCCCCATGAGCATCTCTTACGATTTACGATCAAAGAGAGTAATTTGCATGTCAATCCACACTATGTACAACTTGCCAATTGAGCAAGGCTTGTCGTCAAGCTTTAGGATCATCTCCAACTCATAGTTTATTTCCATTGGATTTAATTTATAATGATGTCTGGGGTCCTTCTCATTTTGTTTCAACTGAAGGTCATCGCTATTTCTTTATTTTTGTTGATGATTGCACAAAATTTATTTGGTATTATCCTCTTAAAGCAAAGTCGGATGTTTACTCTGTTTTTTTTTACTTTCCAAGCTTTTGTCGAATGGCATTTTTCAGAAAAAATAAAAGCCGTTCAAACAGACCGGGGTGGTGAATTTCGTACCCTCCCATCCTTTTCTCAAAAATCGGTATCGCTCATCGCCTCTCCGCCCCTCATACCCATGAACCGCAAGGGTGGTTGAACGTCATCATAGGCAAATAGTTGAAACTGGTTTAAAATTATTAGTTCATGGCTCTGTCCCTCGGTAATATTGGCACTACGCATTCGAAACAGCGGTCTACCTCATCAACCGGATGCTGTCCAAGATCATTAATCGCATCTCCCACTTTCAAATAGTTTATAGTCACCTTCCGAATTACTCCTTATTAAAAATCTCTAGGTGTCGCTGTTTTCCATATTTATGTCCTTATAACACCATAAGATGTATTTTTGGTCCATTTCATGTATTTTCTTGGGATATCATCTCTCTCATATCGGGTATCGCTGCCTTGACCCCGCCACAAATCATTTATACATTGTCTGACATGTTCGTTTTGATGAAACGTGTTTTCCCTTTGTAACTCCTTCTATTCTCGGTCCATCACCTAACTCATACCTACCCATGCCTATTCAAATGCCATGGGCTTCGGCCCCTATTGGAGTTCCTCCCCCTACCACTATAATGAGATCATAGACTCATACACATACTCCCATTATATCATCTAATGCCGATTCATACACATCTCCTGCCCTAAGAACTAGACCCCTCAATGATCTTTATCATTCCATATCCTCATCAGCCTTTCCACCACCACCATCGCCCCCACCCAGGCCAACATGCACCTACACCATGCAACTTCGCTCTCGTGTTCCTCAAATTAACACTGTCACCACCCCACTCACCAAACCAACCTCATTCACCCAAGCCAATAAAATCCCTAAGTGGCATGCAGCTATGAGTGATGAATTTAACGACTTATTAAAAAATGGCACTTGGTCTTTGGTCCCTCGTACTTATTCCATGAATCTTGTTGGGTGTAAGTGGGTTTACAAAGTTAAACGCAAAGCAGATGACAGTCTTGAGCGATATAAAACTTGCCCGATCGCTAAGGGTTTTCATCAGCAACAAGGCTTAGAATACACAAAAGCCTTCAGTCCAATTGTGAAAATTACCAATGTTCAGTCCATTTTGTCTATTGTTATCTCTCAAGGTGTGGCAAGTGCAACAACTGGATATGCACAATGCCTTCTTAGACGGGGTTATTTCTGAAGAGGTACACATGGAGCAGCCCCCTAGGTTTGAAGAACCAACTCATCGTGACTATGTTTGCAAGTTGCATTGTTCACTATATGGTCTTAAGCAAGCTTCGATAGCCTGGTTCCAACGACTTTCTCAATTTTTGCTTCATTTGGGATCTTGACATCACAAATAGATCCATCATTATTTATCTATCGAAGAGGCACTGATGTCATTTATTTTTTTATCTATGTTGATGACATTCAAGTTACAGGTAATGCACCTTCTACTATTAGTTCAATCTTAAAGAACTTGTCTATAGAGTTCTCACTTAAGGATCTCGGCCCACTACGCTTCTTCCTTGGAATAGAAGCTATATATCACTACGAAGGGCTGCTTCTCTCTCCGGGACGTTATATTGATGATCTTCTTCACCAAGTTGGGATGTCAGAGTGCAAGCCTATCCGAAACACCGTGGCCAAAACTATAAATCCATCTGAGATAGGGGGCGCTTCAATAGCTGATGCTACTCTATATTAGTCTATAGTTGGGGCCCTTCAATACATGACATTGACAAAACCAAATCTCTCATTTGCCACTACTAAAGCATGTCAATTCATGCATGCATTGACTGAAGACCACCGGCAAATGGTGAAACGCATCTTGTGCTATCTCAAACATACAAGGTCGCCCAATTTGTTTCTTTCCCGATGCAATGATACTTGCTTGCAAGCCTTTTCCGATGCGGATTGGGCTGGTAGCTCTGATGATAGGTAGTCAACTGGAGGGTATGCTATTCTTCTAGGTCCTAACTTAATATGTTGGAGCTCTAAGAAACAACGAACCGTCGCGTGCTCTTGCACCGGGTCTAAGTATAACCCTTGCCGATGCTACAGCCGAACTCATCTAGCTTGAGTCACTCTTTCAAGAGCTTGGGTTCTCTCTCTAAGGTCCTCCCATCCTTTGGTGTGATAATATTGGTGCCACTTATCTGTCTGCAAATCTGATTTTGTATGCTCGTACCAAACATGATGAAATTAACTTCCAATTTGTCCATGATCGTGTCGCCAAACGGCAGATCAATGTGCAATTTATCTCCTCAACTGACCAATTGGTCGATGCTCTCACCAAAGCTCTTCCTACACCATGTTTTGAATTTTTATGAGACAAGTTGAAGATTCGCAATCTCGACTCTTCCACTTGAGGGGGTGTATCAACCGAATATTACGCTATCAGTTTTGGAAGATTCAGAATCGTATCTTTGGATGTCAATCAAGATTGCAGTATCAGTTTTGATTGATTTGGAATCATATCCTTGAAGTAGGAAAGTTTTCTATTTTATGTATTTCCTTTCTTGTTAGTAAATCTTCTAGAATGTATTTTTGGGTACATAAATACTCCTTTCAGCTTAATGAAAATATACGATGATTTCTGATTTAACACTCCGAAATCCAGATAGACGAAAAGGCGAGATTGTTTCTGCTCGTATTCGTCTTTTAAGAATCTAGACTTTGCAGGCTCCCATGCCATCTCTCCTGCTAAGGCTAATGCTGTGACTGTGTCGTATGCCCATAAGCCAAAGAAACTGAGATCAGCAATCTCGTCGTGTGATTTTCTCTCGGCGTAAAGCTCATTCTATCTCTGTGCGAAATTTCAACGAGACTCTGATGGTGGTAGACGTGGCCTTATACCTAGCACACCTTGCATCGAATCCAATGCCCTAGAGCTGACCGGGTCCAGTAAAGACGACAAACCATCGGTGACAATCCACGCAAAGTCCTCGCTCATCCTTCCTGAATTACTCGCCAGAACAAAGAACCTAGACCCAATCGCAGCAGTCATGTGAAAGACTCTTGTCTGCATCACCAACAACTTATGGATCTCTTTTACAATGACGACATCTTTCGGAGATGGAGGAATGACGCTTCTATAAGAGATTCGAGCATCGACCTCTTGGAATGCATCGACGAGGTATGGGACCAAGCCGTGGCCATAATCAGTGTCTTCATAAACAAGAGTTATTTCCCTCCCACCGTAAGCTTGAACGACAGCCGCTAAAGCACCAACTGGTGGATTGTCATCGTAGGCTGTCCGAACGAAATAATGGCTTCGCGTGGGAGAAAGGGATGGGCTTGTGGCTGAGAAGGATATGATTGGGACTTGAGCTTTAACTCCTAAGTCGATAACAAATTTGGTTTGTGAGGACCACTCTGGGACCAGGATTGCATGGACTTCTTCATTCTCCATCAAGTCCAAAACTGTAAACTCGATGTATTTGATTAAACAATTGATCTACCAACGAAAGTGGGATTGCATGGACTCTCTCTCTCTCTCTCTCTCTCTCTCTCTCTCTCTCTCTCTCTCTCTCTCTCATCCTCCAGATCTGGAGGCTTGATGTTCATGGCCATTGAGCCTCTAGGTCTCAAAGTGGGGACTCCTCAATGGTGGCGTGCATTTAAATGAGACCAAGATCTCAACAAGAGAAGAGCGAAAAAAGCGAAGGAGAGAGAAAGAGAGAGACATAGAGAACATAGCAAAGAGGTGGAGAGATAACTTTGATCCAATATGCAATGTCGTCTCTGACCTTTTAATCTGTTAAATATAATCCCTGAACTTGGATATAATTTGTAATGTAGCCCCTGAACGTTTAAATATTTTTATGTTATCTAGAGACTACATTAAACTTTGGTCCAATGTTTAACGTGGCCCCTGTTTCTCAAATTTGAGTTGTGATGTTTCAAAGGAAAAGAATCGAAAATTGGGAAAGAAAGCCTTAATCTGTAAAGGAGGTCGACTTGCTATGTGCGGGGTTGTGGTGTAGTAGTAGTCGCCACTTCTTGAGTTGCTGCACTAGTGGAGTCGCCCCTTCCGCCCTCGTGCAATAATAGACTGAACTAGCAGAAGTGGTGGTGTATTGTGGTGGTGGATGATTGAGAGGTAAGACATGAGGGTAGACATGAGAAAGATTAAGAGATTTGGAGAGAAATTTAACTAAAGAGAATTAGATAGATGAGAGAGGCTTAACTACTTTGAGTGTGAGGGAAGTGAGAGGCAGAAGGGTCAAGAGAGTGTGTGTTAGGTTTTTCTAACTTTACTGGATTTATTTTATTAAGACTGATACCACCAAAAACTCTAAACTAGTATACGTGCTTTGCATTTACTCCAAATTATTTTCGTATCATAAAAAATCTCAAACTAGTATATCAATGCCACATCTACCCAAACAAAATCTCAAGTAAAAATTAGCATGAGAGGAAATTTGACACTGAAGTATTAGTTTGGGATTTCTTGTGACACGAAAATTAGTTTGGGATAAATGTGAAATGAGTGTACCAATTTGGGATTTTTTATTTCGTAAAAGGTAGTTTGGGGTAAATATGACACGAGTGTATCGGATTGGGATTTTTTACAGTATTAAAGATAGAGTAGTGACAAAATAGTGGCACTACCTGGGTGACCACTATAATATGGTTAGGTGCTTGCTGAGAATGCCAGGTAGAGAGAAGAGACGCGGTGTCACACTAAGGGTGCGTATGTACCATTAATGCTATCGAGAACAATTTCTATTCAGATATAGTTTTTTCTAGTTCTATTCGCCGGACAAGTTTTCGAGCAGTAGAACATGTTTGGTAACTATACAAAACTTCTATTTATGAAATAGAAAAATAATACAAATGCATTTTGTAGGATTCTAAAAATTTCTTTTTTCAATTTTTTTCATTTAAGTATAAAAATGTCAGCGGAGACTTAACAATTCATATTTGGATTAAACATGAGCCATCTTCAAATGAATATTAGAAAAATAGGCCATCTTCAAATGCTCAATATAAATTTAGTGCAATTAATTAATGTACATGTCAACAATATCACATCGATTCAATCGACCAAGAACAAAGCAGGACCCTATGCAAATTCTAGCCATCTCCATCGAATCAATCCCACAAAACAAATGGAAGGACTCCTAACATCCCAAAATCAAAATCCCAAAACCAGAGTTAATTACTCTATCAGGCAACGTAGCCATTGCAAAACAAGCCATCCATCGAATCTCAACAACAAGAAAAACAAGCCACCCATTTAATCCCCACAACAAGAAAAATATACCCAAAATCAAACAAAAGAAGAGAGAGCGACAATTAGAGTTTTCACTTACAGAGAGAGAACGACCACCGACAAGGCCAAAGGCAGTCGAGAGCAAGAGTGAGAGTGAGAGAGGGAGACAATAGGCAAGGCAATGATTGCGAGCTATAGTCGGAGGCACGACCGAGTTGAGACAAGAGAGCGAGATGAGAGGGAGTCAGACAATTGCAAGAGCCAGCAGTCATGTGTGAGAGAGAGACGCGAGACAGAGCACTTGTTTCTTTTTTTGTTCTCGGGAACAAAAAGACCACTTTCTTTTACTTCTTGTTTCTGTTCCCTAGAACAAGAAAAATCAACTAACGTACACAAACGAGTTTCTATTCTTTTTCAATTCTAGGGAACAAAAGAACAGAAAATAGAGGATTAGAAACGTTACCAAACAGACCCTAAATGGTTTAGATTAGAGTTTACGTTGGGTTAGTATAGAAACTTGACATGGGGAATTTTACAAGAAAAATGGCAACTAATAATTTATGCCAAATGCAATTCAGGGTGTCTTAAGATACATGCGTGATGGTATTTTTAGGCAAAAGGAGTCACACTTTGGAGATGTGATATAAAGTGGGGCAATTAACATTGGCCCGTGAGTCATCGACTTTAAGAGGGAGCTAGTCCAGCCGAACATGTTGAGGGCTCATATTTGGGCTCCATCTTGATGATCTATTGTGCTTTTACTATGCCTCCACAACAAAGTATATTAACAAAATTGAAAATACAAAGGGTAGGTTTCAGAAGTCAACGATCTCAGTAAGTGTAGAAATTGAGAATAATTTTTGAAATGGGATCATTGTGAAGGAAGGTAGTGAAGTTGAAAGAGTAGAAACAATGTACTTTGACTGTTTGAGTCAGTCTTACGTTTGAAAAGTCGAAGGAATTTATTGAAGTTGAGGGAATATGTGACGGTTGATAAAAGGAGACCTAGAAGTCAAGTGCATTCTCTGTTTGAAAAGTCAAATAATGATAAATTTTCCGTGCGCAGACAAATCTTTATTTGTTTATTTTTAGGGTGGACAGAGAGAAACACTTTCATGCTAACATTAAAAACTCACACTAGAATCACTTCGTCCTTTGTGCATTAATATCGTTGATCAGACAAGGAAAAAGCCTATACTAAATAACTTGATGACAAGCATTTCAAGATATGAAGAATCAAGATTCATCGGTGATAAAGAGATTGAAATTTTGGACAATTAATTCATGAGCGCGAGTCCAATAGGTCCCACATGAGCTAAGTGCACATATTTACCTACTGATGAGATGAGAAGCAACAATTGGGTATGGTAATCGGAGTGTGAGCCGTAGAATTAAGAGCGCGCCATGGATATACAACTCTCCACCACCTTCCCCATGGATGATTTCATGCTGAAAACTAGCCCGACTTGAATCATTTCCTTTGCCGGGTTCTCTTCGGGGACACTGGAGGTTTCAATAGTTGAGGAGGTCAGGTGAAGAAAACTTAGAAGTGCAAGAATCAAGCAGATTGTATGGCCCTCCATATTCTGTATATCGTGGCTACTTTTTCTCTGTTTCTTCACCTGTTGATTCCCTACTACTTATATATTGTTTCCAGCTCTAAGCATTGATAAAATTTGGAAGGAAGTTTCCCAGAATTCGTCCGTGCAATGTGCGCAAATTTGACTGAACTTACATGAAAGTCGTAGTCCTACGTCCAAATCAGACCAGAAGATTCATTGTAAGATGTGTAGACGTGAAAATAGAAGTACGTGCTTTTCCTCGCAAATATTGAATGTTTCTTTCCTCCTCATTTGCAATCAGCCAACAGGGAATCAATTCATTGCAAAATTCGTAGCGTTCCACTCTGTTTCGCATCTACTGTCATGTGGCATCGAAGTAAACAACCGCAGGCAAAACAAATATGCCTCACCCCTTCCAATTTGACACAAGAACATTGGCTAAATGTTGTGCTCATGCGGGCCTAGTTCATATTAATGTTAAAATATATCTCGAGTTTGAGCCTGCATACATAACCGACTCAAGAAAAAATTATAAATTTTGCATGTCCAGTATACGCCATGGAAGTCATATTTCTTTTTTCTGGTGTTTGAGTCCGGGTTGGATTGGGTTTCCCAGCAAAACAGGAAAAAAGGAAATATGCAAAAATTAGCTCTTCTAATCCATGTTGAAGTCGGCTTCTGAAGATGTTTTCTTTTGGGTAAATATATTCAGTTGTGGGCACTTTGGACGGCTGGTGTTGACGAATGCATGTAGAGAAAGCTTCTTCATAGACTTCTTGTGTAGATATTTTGTTCGAGGAATTACGCCGATAATTTAGTATTGAAGCCAATTAAATCTTGTGATAAGATTTGTGAATTCTTTTGTGAGATTGAGAGATTATTTCGTGAGAAATTATGAGGTTAAACATTGTATGAGTTATTGAGTATGAATGGGGGTAAAAAACATTGAGAATATGAGTGACTCAAGTGTAGTTGGAATACCTGTCGCATGGCTTGATCTAAAGTTAAATTCCTTACTACTTTCCTCTGTTAGTGTATGTCACCTCGATTGGACCATTTCTATCTATTTTTTTTATTTAGTCTACTTTATTGTTCGATCGCTTGCTTCCGCAATGCTTAAATTAGCCTTAGACCCCCTTGCTTAAGTCAGTCCAATTGCAATGCAGTTTATGTGAGCTTATAACAATTCTCTTAATATGCAAATGCAAATTAATAATGTTTTTTTTTTAGGGGTCGGGGTCGATCCCTAATTTTCTACATCAGCCTGAAAAAGAAAAAGGAAAATATAAAAGAATGAAAAATACTGAAAAATTAATATTAAAAGAATATATATATACACACGCGCACGCGCGTCAACACCAACCATGTCATGTGGGACAGCTAATATCCACGTCAGCAATTTCTTGTCAAAATTGGCCGGATAAACTCAATTGACAAAACGTGAAAATATTTAGCACTTGATTAACACAACTAAAAGATTTAGAATTGAATTAGCAAAAGTGTAATATGTTTAAAGTTGACGATGACGCAGAAAAATCTTTATTTATTTATTTATTTATTTATTTTGGCCGAGAGATAACGGACGGTGAAGGAACATGGTGAAGCTAAGGGGGAGGGAAGGCGTGGTGGTTAAAGGAGGAAAACCAGTTGAGTTTGACTGTTTGAGTGGGTCATACGTTTGAAAAGTAGTATGCTAAAAAAATGCTTTTTAAATATCTATCCTCGATTTGACCAAAACATATGTATGTATCCTCGGAGGAGAGAGAAAGATGTGGAGGGAATTCAATGAAGTTGAGGGTATATGTGACGGTTGAAAGAGTAAAACTAGAACTTTGCTATTTCTCCGATCGAGTCAAGTTCCATAAATGACTTAAATTCGAGACATAATTTAATAATTTTTGTAATCCATCAAATATCTATTTCTACCTTTACAAGTATGGCAAAGTTGTTCCGATTTTCTACATGTTTGCTTCAGGCGGATTCCAGTCCTTGATATAGCTGCAAGACACTAATTTGAAATCAAACGAAATTGAAAAAAAAAAAAAAAGTCTGGGTCTTTGCGAACGGAGCTGTTAACATTTGAACCTCATTAAAGCATTCATGCAGGGAGACAAGTCTTCCGAAACGTTGATCCTGTTGGAAAATGGAAGTTGAGAAAAGAGGAACACAAGAGATTACTTATACTCTTTGTTATTTTCTTGGCTTGGCTATATGATTCAATCACAAGCCCTTATATGGATACATACGGAGACCCTTAGTACATTGTATGCAATTATGAAGACCTCATAAAACTCCTAAAACTTTGAAGTACATGAATCTTGAAAATCCAATGGACTAATTAAATGCATGATACATACATGAACTATTTTAATGCACCTAGATTCATGAATCAAGTTTAATTTCCAACAGATCCTTCCTGATTTATTGCTGTAACTTATTGGTTCACTGTTGTCCGCAGACGAGAGTATTCGACAGATCGACTCATTCTGAAACATGTTTTGCTTGGTTACCTTGACAAAGTGATTCTTGATGTTTTTTCAAGTTTGCATGTCAATTGGATCCAAACAGCTAGTGTCTTTCAAAGTGGTGACAAAATCGTTAAATTTAGGCTTCTTTTGCTTCGTGAATAATTAATGATTTGGGAAATATTCTCCTGAAACTTATCATTTTATCGCTTAAAAAAACGTACGAACGAAAAATATTTTTCGCCGTCCATGAAAATATTTAGATATCAACTTGTATCGCTATGGCAACATTTTTTATTGACTAATTATGTCAAGGAGTTATAAGAGATTATTGTTTGGAAAATATTTTTCTAATTATTCATTTTTCATGAAATAAACGGAGCCTTAATCGACTTGGGTGATCTTGTTTTGAAGTTTCCCGCGAGGTTAGGAGGTAACCAAAGTATTCGACAATTGAAGAAGAGGACGGTAGGGAATAAATCATGTAATATGCTCCTAATGTATGCAAAGAGGACCTCCTCCTTTTAAGGGAAGTCAATCCCTTTTTCTTCCCAAAATATCCTCAAGTAGTTATTTCATAAATATTCCACCCATGGACAAATGTGTAAATTGCTAATTCTGTTGTATCTCTCACGTATTCAATCAACATGAATCTTTTCTATCTTGTAACAACCTTACAAAAATAGTTCAAATTTTGGATTTGCACAATTTTCTCATATTATGTCAATAATCTATTTCCATTAAAATTAATAGTTCATGTATTTCTTAATAAGGTGATTTTGCAAATTATTGTGAATGCCACTTTTAATATACCCGGTACGTTCAACTTCATGATTGTGTACAGGCATATAACATCCTTATGCACCCATTTCAAGCATTAGGAGTAGCTGCTGTATTCGGTGGCTCCCCATTCATTGCTATGCATAGTTCCTTTGTAATCTCTAGTTTAAAAATGATTATGGTAATAAAGGTTACTGATTCGGTCAAGTGGAAGAAACTTATAATATCATACATGCTCGTGGTTATTTTGGCCGATTGATTTTCCAATATGCTAGTTTCAACAATTCTTGTTTTTTACACTTCCTCTTAGCTACTTGGCCTATAGTAGGTATCTGGTTTACTGTTTTAGGAGTGGGGGTCCACTTTTGATAGCATCTAGTTTCGCAGGCATATATTGGTGCGCATATCTTTAATTTGTGGTTATTAATGACAATAACTTTTACATACATAATAAGCGGGGCTTTTGTCCATTAACCATAGAAAATACCAAGCAAAAACATTTGTTAAACTAGACTTTGAAAATACTGCTTAAAAGTTTAAATTTTAAAAATCAACTGCAAAGGGACGTATAATAGAAAATTTGCAAAAGAAGAGTTCGAATACTATTAGCACTTCTTCACGAGTTCAATTCCATTTCATTTAAGAGGGCGCATGCATTTCAGTATCGTATTCTTTAAATAGCATTTTAATTTAATTTTAGGCTCCGTGTGTTTCGTGAAAAATAACTTCCGGCAAACGTTTTCCTGATTTTTCGCGTTTGGTTTGCGAAAAATAAGTTAGTTTAGGAAAACATTTTTCACTCATGAAAAAAAACCCTTCAAAAGTAGAGAAAATATTTTCCTCATCTTTCCTTACTCCTCTTTTTCACACTTCATTATTTTATAACTATTTTTTTTACTTTCTTTTCATTCCTTTTTTTAAAATTTGATTTTTTTTTATTTTATCTCTTTTTGTCTTTGTCCTTTTTTCTTGTCTCCTTCTTCCTCCATCCTCTGCCCGCCACTCCTTGGTCATTCCTCTATCGACCGCGAACCTCGGCGATCGGCCATGACATGGGCCAGTAAGCTCGAGGTTCGGCCGGTCCGAGTGATCTCGAGCTCGACCGAGGCCGGCGAGCTTGGGGTTCACTAGATCGGGGAGCTCTAACCTTGCCATGAAGCCCGCAAAGGAGGAGGAGGAGGAGACTAGGGCCTGCGAGGGGCTTGGACCATAGGTGAAGGAGGAGAAGGACTAGAAAAAGAAGGCGGCCATGAGGATGCCACTGAGGAAGAGGCAGCTGTCGCCGAAGCAGAGGGAGGCTTTGCTGCGGAGGGCGTGCTTGGCCATCGTCAAGGACTAGTATTGAACTTGAGACTCGAGAGACCCCATCGTTGATCTCTAAGGGCGCGCATGGTAACACTTCTCTATGAGAAATCAACTTCTGATCAAAAGTTGATTTCTCTACTTCTCCTCAAAAGTAGAAGTTAATTTTTCTACTTCTGATCCATATTGACTTCTGATCAGAAAATTTCACTTGATAACGGTTGAAAATTTCTACTTTTGAAACATTATTAACAAAATCTTCGATAGCGATGGTCGACGATGGCGGTGGTCGGCGACGGTGGTCGGCGGCGGTGGCGGCAACTATCGGCGGTGGTGGCAGCGGCTATCGGCGGCAGCGATCGGCGGCAGTCAGCGAGGGCGGTGGTCGGGCCGGCGGCGGCTGTCGGCGGCCGGCGGTCACAATAACGGTGGTCGACAGAGGCGAATGTGGTCCAAGAAGTGATTCTGGAGCCAAGAAGTTAAAATTTTTTACTTCTTAAAATTGGCCAAAAATCCTATCAGAAGTGAAAAATCTTACCATAAGTGAAAAATCTTATTAGAAGTCATCTTTTTTACCAAATAGATTTCTACTTCGATTAGATTTTTATCAAACACGTTTCTCTGCCGGATGGGCTTCTAGCAGAGAAATGCAATTTCTGAAGTGTTTTCATGCGCACCCTAATTAGGCGTCGACCTTCACCCGGAGTCGCATTTAGGCTTCTGTTTAGGTCTGCTCATAAACCGAGACCGAGATTGTGACTATGTCGTCGTCATCGCATAAGTGTTGCAATGTGCAAAGACTCAAGCTCTAGCCAAGAGTGCCGGCGTTAATGCAGGTCAAAGTCAATTAAGGAGTCGAATCGGGTTATATAGCGGCATCCGGCAAGCTGGTGGCTTGGCTCGCCGGCATCGGCTAAGCCTGAGATTGCCGGGACCGATCGAGCCTCGAGCTCGCCCGCGGCCGGAGATTGTTCGAAACTAGAAGAAAAAAATAAAAAAGATAAAAAGAAAACAAAAAAAAAAGATAAAGATAAAAAATTTCAAATTTCAAATTTTTTAAAGAATAAAAAAAATGAATAGAAAAACAGAAAAATCAAATAAGATTTTCCATATGAAACGATGGAAACTATTTTTCGGGTTTTTTTTTCATATTTTAGCCAAACAACGGAAAATAATGTCATTTTTCTAGAAAATAACTTTCCGGAAAATAATTTTCGAAAATGTCATATTTTTCGCGAAACAAACTAAACCTCAATGGCGGAGTTAAAATTCAAGACCGTTTGTTTCTTTTAAGTCAATCATACTAAGTCTGGTGTGTATGTATATATATGATCACATTTATCAAATAAAAGAAAAATTGCTAAAATGTGCATATACTTAGGCTAGATGTGATAACGGTTCTCATGCTCCAACCGCCTGTCTTAAAACACGATCTTCATTATTCAAACGTGTATAATGAGTACTGGCCTCTGTCCTTCGTTTGGTCTCCTCGCCATCAGTTCAACATCACTATCAGGAGAGCCTTCCCAACTTCGACAACGCGAGGTCGGAACAACCTCCGATCTATTTCCCTCCGAAAAACCAATTAATCCATGCTCCCGGAAGAAGCTGTTAGCAGTTTCCGAAAGCTTGGACCGAAGGGAGGAATCCCCGGGGCGAATCGCGCTCGGGCAAGGCCAATGAGAATAGAAGAAAGAAGCCACATATACCAACACCGAGGATGCCGAGACAACGCCGGTGATGATGAAGAGCCCTCCGAAGCTGTCCACGCTCAGGCTAAGATTGTCCGACAGGATCGCAGCATCCTGATCTTGGCACGAGCTTTGGCTGCTGAAGTATTTTCTTTCGATCGCGTCCATTTTCTCTTTATCTTGAGTGACATTCAAGATTGCCCTTGAAAAGTGGGAGACCAAAGGAGACCCCAATGGAAAGGCCTGATGAATAAATGGTTATGTTAGTCCGTGGCTTTTATCCTAAGAAAGACTTTTCGTGCACGAACGCGTCAAATGTGTATCAGGTGTATCGAGCCCGTGCGCAGGTGTACTAATTTGAAGCTTTTCGTCATATCAACAAAAAAAAAAAAAGCTTATCTTCTCATGCAAGTTGCACTTGCCCATGACCGAGCGAGCGAGAGAGAGAGAGACTTACAAAGCCAAACCCGTCGGTTTTATAGGTTGGTCCTACCATTTGGTACTTGTTGCAATATCTGGTAAGGAAGATTTTCATATATGGCAGTTCATCAAATATTGCCGCTACTCCTCCGTTATCGCTTCCTTTCGAAAGCGCCTCGTGGTATTCCTCCGGCGAGCCATAAGGAATGAGTCTGGACTCGTTGAATTTGAGCTGTCGCACGAGAAGTCCTTTCACGAAAGAATCTTTCTGATACCCGACGAAAAGGCGATCCGTTATCAAGTCTTGCACGTCGACAAACTTCGGCCGTAAGCGTTGCACGGTCAAAAACGAAGCTAAATTTGCAGTATAGCTTTGAGTCAGGATAAGCACCACAAATACCCATACGATAAGCACAAGCCTTGTCAAGTTGTTTGCAATCTTCTCTCCTACATTGATGAAAATCGCAGTGAATTGCCAAAGAAAGACCGAGCTAAAAACAACAGGAGCAGAGTGAAATACGGAAGCCGGTTACCGTCTAGGAGACCGGTGAAGAAAATCTTAGCAACAAACAAGGCGCGATCGTTTTGGAAGGACTTACTGTGAGCAAACACCAGTGTGGAGAAGGAAAACCAGAGTAGAAAACCGATTTGTTCACTACGACGACCCCTAAATTCTTCATTCGTACGATGTTCGAGCAGCCACACCACTAACCCAGTAGAAATGAAAGCCAAACCGGTCGTTAGCCAGAGATTCCAACTCAACGGTTTTAAGAAGACCCACATGTTCCTCCGCTCGTCATCCTTAATGGCGACTACCATTGCTACACCGGATTCTGAGTAGGGAAGTGTGAAATCGACGTAGGTCGAGCGATCCGCAACAATAGTCGTGTCTCCTACAACGGCTTCGAATTTCTGCATCATCATGTCCTCATTTGAGTTCAACATCCAAGGTTTAAACACAAGCCATGTATGTCAATGACAATGTGCATATTTATGTTGTGGGAACTACTTCAGCAAGGAAATTTTAACATGTACAGAACAAAAGCTCAAACAAGATTTTGAAATAATGCACCTAATGATGAGGACATTTATGTATTCCTTTTTCTCATCCAGTCTACTTATCAAGGAATAGCAGGTTAAAGTTTGAAGAAAAAGCATCGACTGACCTGAAGTTTAATTTTGTACAGCATATCATCATAAGTTCCTTCACTTTGCCTGCTCTCATTCACAAAAGGTACATACTGGTAAGGAACAGCGAAAGGCAATGCTCGCAGTCTTGCGAGAAACATGTCATGGACGAATCCCGAGTAGCTGGGCACGCCCGTATGCGGATCCCATTCGATTTTGAAAAACTCGCTAAAGCCATCTTTCTTTGGAACCCCGATCTTTAGTTTCTTTCCCGATATCGGCATCACCCAACCTTTCGGTGGCTTTCGTGTATGTCCTGGCCAAATAGGGGCTTTCAAATTTATGGCCGAAGCTGTATAATCTACCTTTGTTGATGAGTTCAATTCGGGTGAAAGTCCTTGTCCCGAAGTCCAATATCCGATGATTTTCTCCGTCTGTCCTACAACGTTAAAGATTTCGAATGCAGTGGGATGAAGTTCGCCGTCGCGCAAGTTAAATTCTCCGCTAAGGCCTTGAAAGTTGATGCTTAGAATGTGTTCGAGCAATTTTGGACCCATCTCCGAAATCCCCATAGACGAAAAGTTGAGATTATTTCTGCTGGTATTCGGCTTTAAGTATCTAGACAGTGCAGGATCCCATGCTCTCTCTCCTACTAAGGCTAATGCCGTGACCGTGTCGTATGCCCATAAGCCGAAGAGGCTGAGATCAGCAATCTCGTTGTGTGAATTTATCTCAGCGCGAAGCTTCGTCCATCTCTTTTCGAAATCTCTATTAGACTCCAATGGTGGTAGATGGGGCCTTACGCCTAGTACACCTCGCATCGAGTTCAAAGCATTAGAGCTGACGGGGTCTAGTGAAGACGACAAACCATCAGTGACAATCCACGCAAACTCCTCGCTCATCATTTTCGCATTACTCGCTAGGACAAAGAACCTAGACCCGATCGCAGCGGTCATGTGAACAAGAAACACCCTTGTCTGCATCGTCAACAACTTATTGAGCTCTTTCACGATGTCCACATCCTTCGCAGATGGAGGAATAACGCTTCTATAAGGGATCTGAGCATCGACCTCTTGGAAAGCGTCGACAAGGTATGGAACCAAGCCGTTGCCATAGTCAGTGTCTTCGTAAACAAGGGTTATTTCCCTCCAACCATAAGCTTGAACTACAGCCGCTAAAGCACCAACTTGTGAACTGTCATTGTAGGCTGTCCGAACGAAATAATGGCTTCGCATGGGAGACAGGGATGGGCTTGTTGCTGAGAAGGATATGATTGGGACTCGAGCTTTAGCTCCTAAGTCGATTACAAATTTAGCTTGTGAGGACCATTCTGGGCCCAGGATTGCATGGACTTCGTCATTCTCCATCAAGTCTACAACTGTGAACAAAATGTATCTGATGAAACAAATGATGCACCAAAATGTATGATAAAAAATTTACCACGTCAACGTCGGCCGGCAAAATGGACTAGGTTGGCAAAAATGTAAAAGTTTTAAGACTCAATTGGCAAAAAATGAATCATAACTCAATTGGTAAAATTACAATAGATTTAAGACTTTTTTTATAATTCTCCCTTTTAAGATTAGCATGATTGAATTATATATTAGAACGATTAGTACTGGCTGGTGACTCGTTGACTTTGAGTGAGAGTTGGTCTAGCAAAACATGTTAAGGGCTCATATTTTGGGATTTTACACCTCCCCAGCAATGTGTATTCACAAAATTGGGAAAAGGAAAAGTGTAGAATTTGAGAGTGATTTTTGAAATTGGATCGGAGTTTTTTGTCCTAGAAAAGTTGGTGATGATGAACCTGTCGGGCAGTGACTTTGACTGCTTGAGTCGGTCTTACGTTTGAAAAGTCGAAGTGATGTATTGAAGTCGAGGGAATACGTCACGGTTGATAGAGTAGACCTAGAAGTCAAGTGCGTCTTCTGTTTGAAAAGTCAAATGATGATAAATTTGCCGTATGCAGAAAAATCTTTATTTATTTATTTATTTTTGGGTGGAGAGAGAGTGACACATTCATGCTAAAACAATTACTATAGATATTACAGACATTAGATGCCTAATCCCAATAATAATACTAATGCTAATACTAGATTCTCTACATACTGTGGACCATAATACTAATATTATACAACTATTACATGCCCTATCGGACACTATTTTCATTCGTTAAACTATGCAGATTGATCCTTCCAAGCCAACTTTTTGGTCTATTCTACATTAAGAACTCACACTAGAATCAATTTGTCCTTTGTATGTTAATATTGTCGATCAGACAAGGAAAAAGCATGTACTAAATTAGTTGATGACAAGCATTCGAAGCGATGGAGAATCAAGACTCGTTGGTGATAAAGAGATTGAAATTTTGGATAGTCTAATTCATGAGCGCGAGTCCAATAGGTTCCGTGTGAGCAAGCAAGTGCAAGTATTTACCTGCTGATGCCGCATCGACGGCGTCGTCCTTTGCATCTCTAACGAGAAGTGACAATCGGGTGCGGTAATCGGGGTGTGCGCCGTAGAAATCGGAGTGCGCCATGGATATACAGTTCTCCACCACCTTCCCCAGGGACGAGCTCATGCTGAAAACTAGCCCGACTCGAATCATTTCCTTTGCCGGGTTCTCTTCGGGGACACTGGAGATTCCAATACTAGAGGAGGTCAGGTGAAGGAAACACAACAGTGCAAGAATCAAGCAGCTTGTCTGGCCCTCCATATTCTGTGTATCTTGGTTTCTTTTATCTATGGCTTCATATGTTGATTCCCGACTACTTATACTCCCTTTCCAGCTCTAAGCATTGGAAAATTTTGGAAAGAAGTTTCTTAGAATTGGACTGTGAAGTGTGCACGAATTTTAACTTGATTCACACGTAAGTCGTGGTCCCAGATTCAAATAAGACCGGTAGATTCATTGGAAAATGTGTGGACGTGGAAATGAAAGTGCCGTCTTGTTTTTATTTGCAGATATTGAATCGCTCTTCCCTCCTCATTCGCAAACAGCCGGAAGGGAATCAAATCATTGGAAAAATCGTAGCGTTCCAATCTCTATCGCATTTATTGTCCCGTGCCATCAAAGTAAACAACCGTAGGAGAAATAACGTCGAGAACGGGATGAAAGGAAATTAAATTTTGAAGCGTGACAATAATCTCTTTAAAGATTTATTTGCCTCACAATATTACTAATGATTTCTGGCAAATATCTTCCAGGATACAATAAAGTCTCGATAAGAATAGCATATTGCAATTCTCATCATTCTTCAATATCTTTCAAGAAAACCAATTGAAAATAATGACTGTGTATCTTTTGAGAAAGCGATACTTTCAACTTCACGATTGCATAATTAATAGTTCAAGAATTTCTTAATAAGGCGATTTTGCACAATACTTTGAATGATGCTTTTAATATATCTAATACTTTCAACTTCATGATTGTATACGGGCCGAGCACAACATCCTTGTGCACCCATTTCACGTGTTAGGAGAAGCAGCTATATTAGGTGGCTCCCTATTCAGCGATATGCATGGTTTCTTGATAACCTTTAGTTTGAAAATGAATTCGCCAATAAAGGTTACTGATTCGATCAAAAGGAAGAAACTTATAATATCGTACCCGCTTATGGTTATTTTGGCCGATTGATCTTCCAATATGTTAATTTAAATAATTCTCATTCTTTACACTTATTCCTAGTTACTTGGTTTGTAGTAGGTATCTGGTTTACTGCTTTAGGAGTGGATCCACTTTTGATAGTAGCTAGTTGCACAGACATATATTGGTATGCATATCTTTAATTTATGGTTATTAGCCTTTTGGTTATTAATGTCAATAACTTTTACATACATAATAATCGGGGTTTTTATTCATTAACCATAGAAAATACCTAGCAAAAACATTTTTTAAATGAGACTTTAAAAGTACTACTTGAAAGTTTAAATTTCAAAAATTAACTGCAAAGCGACATAAAGTAGAAAATTTGCAAAAGAAGACTCCGAATGCTACTAGCGCTTCTTCACAAGTTCGATTCCTTTTTATTTAAGAGGGCGCGTGCATTTCAATATCGTATTCTTTAAATGGCATTTTAATTGAATTTCATGCTTCATTTGTTTCGCATAAAATAAAATAAAAAAAATTCTGTAAAAGGCTCTCCTGATTTTCCGACATTGGATTTGCGGAAAATAAGTTAGTTTAGAAAAACATTTTCCACCCACTAAAAATAACCTTCAAAAGTAAAAAAAATATTTTCTTCAGCTTTCCTTACTCCTCTTTTTCACATTTCATTCCTTTATAATTATTTTTTTTACTTTCTTTTCATTTTTATTTATTTTTTAAAAAATTCAAATATTTTATTTTATTTTTTTCATTTTCCCTTTTTATTTATTTTTTCTTTTCTCCTTCTTCCTCCTTCCTTATCCCACTTTTCCTTCCTCCTTCCTCTGCAGACCACGGAACTCGGCAACAAGCGGCCACCCGACCATCGGCCATAACACGGGCCAGCGAGCTAGAGGCTTAGCCGGTCCCCGATCATCTCGAGCTCGGCCGGGCGAGCTCCACCCTCGCCATATGGCTGGCGGAGGAGGAGGAGGAGGAAGAGACTAGGGTCGGTGATGGGCTCAAATGGTAGGCAAAGGAAGAGAAGGACCAGATAAGGAGAACAACCATGAGGACTGTCACGATCTAAAAAATCGGATTTCTAAGCTAATGAATTATTCATCTAATTATCTAATTCACTTAACTTGAACTCTCTCAAGTCCATATAAAATCGCGACTTAGGGTTTAATATTTAACATGCAAAGATTTTACATTTGGAGTCGCCACTAATAAATTTACGGTAGGCTTATTGAACATCTAAATAAAGTACCGAGAGAAATACTTTATTCCCATGAACCGGAGATTAATGAGCCGAGAACTTTATTAACACCCTTTCGGTACCTTTCATTCTAATAAAAATGTTTTAAGTAATTTTAACCTAAAGACCTAACATGTGGGGTGATCATGCGGGTGCGCAAACATTATTTAACACCAAATAATCAAAGCATCAAATAAATTTCAAGATTGGGAAAGAGGGAACGTACACGGACGCTACAGCCTAAACCCCAATGCTTATCTCTCAAGCGAGACTTAGTGCAATACAATTTTTTTTTTAATGATTTTTTCTGGTTTAAATGAAGAATGCAAATGAAATAAAATGCATATGCAATCTTAGACTAAATGACATGGAATGGCATGCAAGGCATTTATTTAAATGACCTAATTCTAGTGACCTGCGAAAATGAGGCTAATTAGAATGACAATGCGATTGTAATTAAATGACATGCAAATTGACTAAATTAACCCAGTCTGGATGGCATTCGAAAATGTCATGAAATTGACTAAATTAATCCAGTCTGGACGCCATGGCTGTGGACTGCTCGCCAACGTCATTTGGCGACCAAACAACCTTTGGATAGCGGCTGGAGTCGTCTGGAGACCAAAGTCCTGCGTCTCTGTCGAGAATGGCTATGGTGTCAAGGCTTAACAGCAGTGTCGGAACAGCAAAGAGTCGTCACCGGGATGGTAGGGGAAATCGTCTGGATCTGCTGGTTCGCAAAAGGGGCTTCACCGGGTCGGATTCACGATCAGGACCTCAGCTTCGCGGACGTGCTGAGTTGCTGGTCATGCTCGGGGACATTTGAACTTCATTGGACTTAGTCCTTTGCTAGACAAGAGCAATCACTGGCGGGACTGTGCTGGCCTCCAGCGCATCGATTGGAGCAGGAACCCATTAAAAAAAAAAAAACTTCTCTGCAAGGAAGAGAAAAGAACTTTTTTCTTTCCCACCAAGACTTAACTTTTTCTTTCTCTCGCTTCTTTTTGTTCATTTCTCACTTGTGCCATGAAAGTGTCGATTCTCTCTTTTCACTCCTCTCTGGATGTGTCAGACGTTATTTTTTTCTCTGCGGACGATCCCTCTCTCGATGAAGACAAATTCTCTGTGGCCGTACGATAACAAAGTACTCCTCTTTCAAGCAGGATCCGAGTCTTTCTTCTTCCCTTCTGCCCCGTATTCCTGTGTGGCCTCCCCTTTTATATGCGTTAATTTTGAGCTTAAAAGGGAAGAACATATCACGGAACAATCGATGAATCAATTATTTGCTTCATGATCTCACTGATTTGCAATATAATGCTTGACGGCCTCGCTAATTTGATCACAAGATGTTGGATCTCGGAGGCGCAGCACTCTGATACCAAAAGTTTGAAGAAGGAAATTTGGAAATGAAGTTTATTCACTCATGCTGAAAATGATTACAAAACACATCTATTTATAAGCTTAAGATATGACTCTACGTCTACTCTAGACACACGAACGGACACGTTTAGATTCATAATATTCAAAGCTATATTAAAAGACTAGCAATAATAAATAGACATAATTTCTAGGTAACAACTCCCTAGATTCCAAGTATCAAGATGAACTTAAGTTACGAAGAGTCTTCTTGAGACCCGAAAAGACTTTTGAGGTTTCCAACAGCCTCTCTTAAACCAAGCTCATCTTGACCATGCCTATCATCCTCTTGAATTTAAGGAAGGAGTCTATCTTCAACGGCTTCGTGAACATGTCAGCCACTTGGTCTTCCGACTTGCAATACCGTAGCATAATCTCCTCGGACTTCACTAGATCTCGAATGAAGTGATACTTTATATCGATGTGCTTGCTTTTTCCATGAAAGACCGGATTCTTTGCAAGGGCTATGGCTGACTTATTATCACAATAAATCACCGTCGAATGCTCCTGCTTATGACGTAGCTCAGCGAGCATCGAACGTAGCCGCATCGCTTGAGTTGCACAACAACCCGCTGCTATGTATTCTCGCTTCGCTTTGGACAAAGCAACCACCTGTTGCTTCTTTGAGGACCAAGAAAAAATTTAATTTCCTAAAGAGAAAACATAACCGGAAGTACTTTTCCTTTCTCCAATATCGCCTCCCCAATCACTGTCTGTATATCCCACAAGCTAAAAATCATTAGAAGAATTGTAGAATATACCATCATCCATAGTACCTTTAATGTACCGAAGAATCCTTTTTGCCGTTTGCAAGTGTGATTGTCTAGGAGTCTCCATAAATCTGCTTACCATCCCAACACTATAAACAAGATCCGGCCGAATAGAAGTCAAATATCGTAAACTCCCAACTAACCTCTTGAAATAAGTGGGATCAACTTCGGAACCACTTCCGTCTTTTGTCAATTTCAATCTTTGCTCCATTGGAGTGCTAATTGGTTTACAAGTAGCCATCTTGAAACGCTCAAGAATATCCTTGGCATACTTTTGTTGACAAACAAATATACCATCCTCCGATTGTGTGACTTCAAGGCCAAGAAAATAATACATGAGACCCATGTACGCCATCTCGAACTCACGGGTCATGGCCTCCCCGAAGTTACAAATCATCTCTTGACAATCTCCAGTAAATATGAGATCATCAACATATAAGCAAACAATGAGCAACTCACCATTCAAACCAACCTTGACATATAAGGTATGCTCATACGGACAGCGAATAAAACCATGATGCATGAAATAAGAATCAATTGCGGTATACCGGGCTCGTGGTGCTTGTTTGAGGACGTAGAGAGCTTTCTTCAATTTATAAACTAAGCCCTCTTGTCCTTCCTTGACGTAGCCCTCCGGTTGATCCACATACACCTCTTCCTCAAGTACGCCATTGAGAAATGCGGACTTGACATCCATTTGGTGTATTTTCCAACGCCTTTGAGCAGCCAAGGCAAAAATCATGCGAATAGTATCCATTCTTGCAACCGGAGCAAATACCTCAAAATAGTCAATTCCGGATTTCTGTTTGTAACCCTTGACTACAAGGCGAGCCTTCAACCGATCAACATCGCCATTAGGCTTATACTTGGTCTTATAGACCTATTTCATGCCGATGGACTTCTTGCCTTCTAGAAGAGACGTGAGTTCCCACGTATCATTCTTCTCGATCGCATGTATCTCATCATCCATAGCAGTAACCCAACCATCATCTTGGGAAGCCTCCTTGAAGTGTGTCGGATCACAATCTGCAAAGAGAGCAAAATTGATAATTTCTTCATTAGAGGGATCATCATCTTTCGACAAAGCACAATCCCTCAAACGAGCAGGTAACACTCATTCTCGCCGTGGACGTAAGGATGTTTCGACAATATTTTCGACGGGATTGTCGACGGAATTTTCGACAAGATTGTCGACGGAATTCGATTGAGTCTCTATTGTCGAATTAGGCTACATCAAACCCACTGCTGGTTCGGATTGACTATCCGAATTGGGTTGAACCGACTCCTCCTCATCGAGGACAAAGTGAAAGCGCCTCTTTTCTTCCGTGTTCCACGTCCATTCAGCTTCCTCATCGAAAGTGACATCTCGACCGATAACCACCTTCTTCGTTACAGGATTATACAACCGATAACCCTTTGTCTCATTACTATAACCGAGAAAAATGCACTTCTCACTCTTCTCATCAAGCTTCTTGCGAAGCTCATTTGGAACATGGGCATAAGCTATACACCCAAACACGCGAAGATGTTGAATTGAAGGGATTCGACCACTCCACACCTCCGCAGGAGTCTTGAACTCAAGACCTTTAGTAGGACATCGATTCAACAAATAAATAGCACAGGCAACCGCCTCCGCCCCGAAATGTTTAGGCAAATTTTTGGAATGGAGCATGGTACGTACCATATCGACAATAGTACGGTTTTTTCTTTCCGCTACTCCGTTACGTTGAGGAGTATACCGTGCTGTTAATTGATGCTTAATGTCGCACCGCTTGAAGAAACCATCTCCAACCAAGTATTCTGTGCCACGATCGGTTCGAAGAATTCGAATTTTGTGCCCACTCTGTTTTTCTACATAGGCTTTGAACTCCTTGAAAGCATCGATGGCATCTGATTTTTGCTTCAAGAAATAAACCCATGTTTTTCGACAAAAGTCATCGATGAAGGTAATAAAATACCTGTACCCACGATTTGACGACTCACCGGGCGGTCCACAGAGGTCGGAGTGCACTAGCTCCAATGGCCTTGAAGCTCTCCATGATTTTCCCGAAGGGAAGCTTTCTCTGCACTTCTTCCCAATAACACATGGTTCACATATCTCCTTCGGAGAAGAAATTTCGGGTAGTCCACGTACCATCTTCTTTTGAGACAACAGCTTCAAGCTGTCGAAATTCACATGTCCGAACCGCTTGTGCCAAAGCCATGTCGAATCTTGCACTGAGGCATTAAAGCATGACGTAGCATAATTAATATACAAAGGAAAAAGTCGATTTCGAGCCATTTTTACCTTTGCAATCAGCCCTCCTTTGCCATCATGAACCGTGCAAAGTTCATCCTTAATGGTCATATGATAGCCTCGCTCGGACAACCGTCCCATGCTTAGGAGATTTTCTCGAAGACCGGGAACATAATGGACGTCGGAAATGCTTTGAACCGACCCATCTTTTGCCTTGATTTTAATTGTCCCCTTTCCCATGATAGGAACTTTGGTATTATTTCCGAACCTCACCTCCGAACGAAAGGTGTCATCGAATTTCGACAACAATTCCTTCTCGCCACACATGTGATTACTGCATCCGGTGTCTAAGTACCAAACATTCTTTTGGTTCTCCATCGCAGAATTACACGTGAATAAAAGAGCATTATCTTGCTCACCGTCACCATCGACTTGTCTATCGACGGATCTTGCTACATTTGCATGAAACTTTTGACCACCAGTCTTCCTGTTTCGACATTCAGATTTATAGTGCCCATATTTTTTACAATTAAAACACTGAATAAGGGACTTATCTTTTCGTTGTCCGGCATACTTCTCGTGCCGCTTTGGATCTTTCCTTTGATTAGAAAGATTCTTCTTTTCACCAAGCAACACCAACTGGCTTTGCAAAGCTTCCTCCACTGTCTTGGATTTCTCCTTGAGTCGCTACTTGTGCATTTGTAGAGAGCCCACCAACTCATCGACGGACAAGATGGAGAGATCACGTGACTCTTCGATGGAAGTCACAATATATTCGAACTGCAAAGTTAGAGTCCAAAGTATCTTTTCAACAATCTGTTGATCAACAATAGTCTCACCATTGGCCTTCATTTGATTGACAAGAGCCAATGACCGTGAGAAATAGCCAGAAATGGACTCCGACTTTTCCATCCGAAGGAGCTCGAATTGTCGACGAAGAGTCTAAAGCCGAACCTTCCGGACCTTCTCAACGCCTTTGTATATGTTGGTGAGAGTGTCCTAGGCTTCTTTTGCCGTCTTCGAATTCGCCACTTTTTCAAAAATTGACGAATCTATTGCTTGAAAGATGTAAAAGAGAGCCTTACAATCTTTCTTACGATTTTCTTTTTGCGTCCTCTACTCCTCCGTTGTCAAATCTGCTGGCGCTTCCGGCTCCACAAATCCTTCTTCTATAATCTCGGTCGGCTCCTGAAACCCGAATAGCACCTCCATCTGGATCTTCCAATGCTCAAAATTCTTCCCATCGAACCTTGGGATTTGAGGTTGGACCATCCTGGAACCACTCACAGAAGCCATCTCACTCGAGAGTAGATTTCACAAAACTTAGCCAAACCGGCTAAACCGGCCAAATTGGCTCTAATACCAAATGTTGGATCTCGGAGGCGCAGCACTCTGATACCAAAAGTTTGAAGAAGAAAATTTGGAAATGAAGTTTATTCACTCATACTGAAAATGATTACAAAACACATCTATTTATAAGCTTAAGATATGACTCTACGTCTACTCTAGACACACGAACGGACACGTCTAGATTCATAACATTCAAAGCTATATTGAAAGACTAGCAACAATAAATAGACATAATTTCTAGGTAACAACTCCCTAGATTCCAAGTATCAAGATGAACTTGGGTTACGAAGAGTCTTCTTGAGACCCGAAAAGACTTTTGAGGTTTCCAACACAAGATAATGCCAATGAATGAATCTGTGGAAAATGATGATTTCATGGGCTTCCTTTCTTTTTTAGTTTTTCTTTCTTTCCGTACTCCCCATCGGTGGCCGATCCCTATTTTGAAGATGTGAAAGACGCAGCCTCCTCAAGGAAAGGACAAACTCTCTTCCACTTTCACGTGATTCGGGCAAAAGGACACTAGTCCGACATTTCTCTCAGCCATTTTCATTTTTCCGATTCACTTCCCTTTTAATATTTGCTTCCCCAATTAATGGATCATGCACAAATATCGTGGGATCGTACCGATTGCCTCATATTTGCAACGTGACCACAATTCTAGTGTTATAATTCCCCATCCACGTATCCTCGTTCGTGTAAATTTCAGTGATTTGAAGTTTTCAACGGGAGTATCACAATGCTGGCTTAATCCAGCTTGTTCGGGGTTGTCCATCCAAGCTCATCCGCCGCCGACCAATTAATTACAAGCGTAATGCAATTGATGCTAAAATTAAATTAATCTGAATGACAATTATATGATTTGATTTTTTTTGCTAGGGACTGAGCCTAGTCCCTAATTTTTTTATGCAATATATGATTAAATAAGAAATCAAAATTTAGGTGTTAACATGGATACCGCGGAGGAAGAGGTAGCTATCGCCGAAGCAAAGGGAGGCTTTGTTGCAAAGGGCGTGCTTGGCCATCGTCGAGGACGAGTATTCAGCCTGGGACTTGGGAGACCCCATTGTTGATCTCTAGTTAGGAATCGGCCTGCGCCTGGGATCGCATTTAGGATTTTGCTTAGGTCTACTCGGAGACCGAGACTACGATTATGTCGTCGTCTTGCGCAGAGGGGTCGCCATGTGTAAAGACTCAAGCTTTGGCCAAGAGTGCCAGCATTGATGCGGGTGCAAGTCAATTGAGGAGTTGAATCGGGTTAAACGATACAATCGCCTGGATTTGGTGAGCTGGTGGCTTGCCAGCATTGGCCGAGCTTGAGATTGCTTGGACCGGTCGAGCCTCGAGCTCGCCTGTGGCCTATCTTTGGACATCGCCGTGGCTAGCGATCGCCCAAAACAGGAAGGAAAAATATATAAAAAAAAATTTAAAATTTTTAATCTGGGAAGTCCGTGGATTGGATCCACATCGCTGGTGCTCTTCCATCTACCTTGCACAAAAAGATTCAGTTCATCTTTGATTATCAATTGATATGAGTATATGATATGCTGATTGAGGAAGACTTATTAATCTTTTAATTTAAAAACTAAAATGAAAAAACGAAAAATTTAAAAAATTAAAAGGAGGCCATGGAGGAAAATCAAATCCGATTCTCCATACCAAATAACAAAAAGCATTTTTCAGGTCTTTTTCACATTTTAGCCATACCCGGAAAATATTGTCATTTTTCTAGATAATAATTTTTCGAAAAATATTTTCTGAAAATTGTGACATTTTTTGCGAAACAAACGAATCCTCATTGGCAGAGTTTCTTTCTTTTAAGTCAATCATACCAAGTCACGTGTGTGTATATTTATAACATTTATCAAATAAAAGAAAAATTGCTAAAATGTGCATATACTTAGGCTAGATGTGATAATCGTTCTCATGCTCAATGAGCTTGTCTTAAAACACGATCTTCAATATTCAAACGTGTATAATGAGTACTGGCCTCTGTCCTTCGTTTCGTCTCCTCGCCATCAGTTCAACGTCACTGTTAGGAGAGCCTTCCCAACTTCGACAACGCAAGGTCAGAACAACCTCCGATCTATTTCTCTCCGAAAAACCAATTAATCCGTGCTCCCGAAAGAAGCTGTTCGCAGTTTCCGAAAGATTGGACTGAAGGGAGGAATCCCCGGGGCGAATCGCGCTTGGGCGAGGCCAATGAGAATAGAAGAAAGAAGCCACATATACCAACACCGAGGATGCCGAGACGACGCCGGTGATGATGAAGAGCCCTCCGAAGCTGTCCACGCTCAGGCTGAGATTGTCCGACAGGATCGCAGCATCCTGATCTTGGCACGAGCTTTGCCTGCTGAAGTTTCTTTCGATCGCGTCCATTTTCTCTTTATCTTGAGTGACATTCAAGATTGCCCTTGAAATGTGGGAGACCAAAGGAGACCCCAATGGAAAGGCCTGATGAATAAATGGTTATGTTAGTCCGTGGCTTTTATCCTAAGAAAGACTTTTCGTGCACGAACGCGTCAAATGTGTATCAGGTGTATCGACCTCATGTGCAGGTGTACCAATTTGAAGTTTTTCGTCATATTAACAAAAGAAAAAAAAGCTTATTTTCTCATGCAAGTTGCACTTGCCCATGACCGAGCGAGCGAGAGAGAGAGACTTACAAAGCCAAACCCATCGGTTTTATAGGTTGGTCCTACCATTTGGTACTTGTTGCAATATCTGGCAAGGAAGATTTTCATATATGGCAGTTCATCAAATATTGCCGCTACTCCTCCGTTATCACTTCCTTTCGATAGCGCCTCGTGGTATTCCTTCGGCGAGCCATAAGGAATGAGTTTGGACTCATCGAATTTGAGCTGTTGCACAAGAAGTCCTCTCACAAAAGATCCTTTCTGATACCCGACGAAAAGGTGATCCCTTATCAAGTCTTGCACGTCGACAAACTTCGGCCGTAAGCGTTGCACGGTCAAAAACGAAGCTAAATTTGCAGTATAGCTTTGAGTCAGGATAAGCACCACAAATACCCACACGATAAGCACAAGCCTTGTCAAGTTGTTTGCAATCCTCTCTCCTACATTGATGAAAATCGCAGTGAATTGCCAAAGAAAGACCGAGCTAAAAACAACAAAAGCAGAGTGAAATACGGAAGCCGGTTACCGTCTAGGAGACCGGCAAAGAAAATCTTAGTAACAAACAAGGCGCGATCGTTTTGGAAGGACTTACTGTGAGCAAACACCAGTGTGGAGAAGGAAAACCAGAGTAGAAAACCGATTTGTTCACTACGACGACCCCTAAATTCTTCATTCGTACGATGTTCGAGCAGCCACACCACTAACCCAGTAGAAATGAAAGCCAAACCGGTCGTTAGCCAGAGATTCCAACTCAACGGTTTTAAGAAGACCCACATGTTCCTCCGCTCGTCATCCTTAATGGCGACTACCATTGCTACACCGGATTCTGAGTAGGGAAGTGTGAAATCGACGTAGGTCGAGCGATTCGCGACTATAGTCGTGTCTCCTACAACGGCTTCGAATTCCTACATCATCATGTCCTCATTTGAGTTCAACATCCAAGGTTTAAACACAAGCCATGTATGTCAATGACAATGTGCATATTTATGTTGTGGGAACTACTTCAGCAAGGAAATTTTAACATGTACAGAACAAAAGCTCAAACAAGATTTTGAAATAATGCACTTAATGATGAGGACATTTATGTGTTCCTTTTTCTCATCCAGTCTATTTATCAAGGAATAGCGGGTTAAAGTTTGAAGATAAAGCATCCACTGACCTGAAGTTTAATTTTGTACAGCATTTCATCATAAGTTCCTGCACTTTGCCTGCTCTCATTCACAAAAGGTACATACTGGTGAGGAACAGAGAAAGGCAATGCTAGCAATACCGCGAGAAACATGTCGTGGACAAATCCTGAGTAGCTGGGCACGCCCGTATGCGGATCCCATTCGATTTTGAAGAACTCACTAAAGCCGTCTTTCTTTGGAACCCCGATCTTTAGTTCCTTTCCTGATATTGGAATCACCCAACCTTTCGGTGGCTTTTGTGTATGTCCTGGCCAAATAGGGGCTTTCAAATTTATGGCTAAAGCTGTATAATCTACCTTTGTTGATGAATTCAATTCGGGTGAAAGTCCTCGTGCCGAAGTCCAATATCCGATGATTTTCTCCATCTGTCCTACAACATTAAAGATTTCGAATGCAGCGGGATGAAGTTCGCCATCGGGCAAGTTAAATTCTCCGCTAAGGCCTTGAAAGTTGATGCTTAGAATGTTGTCGAGCAATTTTGGGCCCATCTCCGAAATCCCCATAGACGAAAAGTTGAGATTATTTCTGCTGGTATTCGGCTTTGAGTATCTAGACAGTGCAGGATCCCATGCTCTCTCTCCTGCTAAGGCTAATGCCATGACTGTGTCGTATGCCCATAAGCCGAAGAGGCTGAGATCAGCAATCTCGTTGTGTGAATTTATCTCGGCACGAAGCTTTGTCCATCTCTCTTCGAAATCTCTACGAGACTTCGATGGTGCTAGATGGGGCCTTACACCTAGTACACCTCGCATCGAGTGCAAAGCATTAGAGCTGACGGGGTCTAGTGAAGACGACAAGCCATCAGTGACAATCCACGCAAACTCCTCGCTCATCATTTTCGCATTACTCGCTAGGACAAAGAACCTAGACCCGATCGCAGCGGTCATGTGAACAAGAAACACCCTTGTCTGCATCGTCAACAACTTTTTGAGCTCTTTCACGATGTCCACATCCTTCGCAGATGGAGGAATAACGCTTCTATAAGAGATCTGAGCATCGACCTTTTGGAAAGCGTCGACAAGGTATGGAACCAAGCCGTTGCCATAGTCAGTGTCTTCGTAAACAAGGGTTATTTCCCTCCAACCATAAGCTTGAACTACAGCCGCCAAAGCACCAACTTGTGAACTGTCATCGTAGGCTGTCCGAACGAAATAATGGCTTCGCATGGGAGAAAGGGATGGGCTTGTAGCTGAGAAGGATATGATTGGGACTCGAGCTTTAGCTCCTAAGTCGATTACAAATTCGGCTTGTGAGGACCATTCTGGGCCCAAGATTGCATGGACTTCGTCATGCTCCATCAAGTCTACAACTGTGAACAAAATGTGTCTGATGAAACAAATGATGTATCAAAATGTATTATTAAAAATTTACCACGTCAGCGCCGCCTGGCAAAATGGACTAAGTTGGCAAAAATATAAAAGATTTAAGACTCAATTGGAAAAAAATGAATTATGACTAAATTGGTAAAATTGCAATAGATTTATGACTTTTTTTATAACTCTCCCTTTTAAGATTAGCATGATTGAATTATAAATTGGAACGATAAGCACCGGCTGGTGACTTATTGACTTTGAGTGAGAGTTGGTCTAGCAGAACATGTCCAGGGCTCATATTTTGGGATTTTACACCTCCCCAGCAATGTATATTCACAAAATTGGGAAAAGGAAAAGTGTAGATTCCAAAAGTTGACCATCTCAGTTTCATTAGTGTAGAATTTGAGAATGATTTTTGAAATTGGATCGGAGTTTTTTGTCCTAGAAAAGTGAGCCTGTCATGTGCAGTGACTTTGACTGCTTGAGTCCGTCTTACGTTTGAAAAGTCGAAGTAATGTATTGAAGCCGAGGGACTACGTCACGGTTGATAGAGTAGACCTAGAAGTCAAGTGCGTCTTCTGTTTGAAAAGTCAAATGATGATAATTTTGCCGTATGCAGAAAAATATTTATTTTTGGGTGGAGAGAGAGAGACACATTCATGCTAACACAATTACTATAGATATTACAGACATTAGATGCCTAATCCCAATAATAATACTAATGCTAATACTGGATTCTCTACCTACTGTGGACCATAATACTAATACTATACAACTATTACATGCCCTATTAGACACTATTTACATTCGTTAAACTATGCAGATTGATCCTTCCAAGCCAATCTTTTGGTCTATTCTACATTAAGAACTCACACTAGAATCACTTCATCCTTTATATGTTAATATTGTCGATCAGACAAGGAAAAAGCATGTACTAAATTAGTTGATGACAAGCATTCGAAGCGATGGAGAATCAAGACTCAGTGATAAAGAAATTGAAATTTTGGATAGTCTCATTCATGAGCGCGAGTCCAATAGGTCCCGCGTGAGCTAGCAAGTGCAAGTATTTACCTGCTGATGCCGCATCGACGGCGTCGTCCTTTGTATCTCTGACGAGAAGTGACAATCGGGTGTGGTAGTCGGGGTGTGCGCCGTAGAAATCGGAGTGCGCCATGGATATACAGCTCTCCACCACCTTCCCCATGGATGAGCTCATGTTGAAAACTAGCCCGACTCGAATCATTTCCTTTGCCGGGTTCTCTTCGGGGACACTGGAGGTTCCAATACTAGAGGAGGTCAGGTGAAGGAAACACAGCAGTGCAAGAATCAAGCAGCTTGTTTGGCCCTCCATATTCTGTGTATCTTGGTTTCTTTTGTCTATCGCTTCATATGTTGATTCCCGACTACTTATACTCCCTTTCCAGCTCTAAGCATTAGAAAATTTTGGAAAGAAGTTTCTTAGAATTGGACTGTGAAGTGTGAACGAATTTTAACTTGATTCACGCGAAAGTCGTGGTCCCAGATTCAAATAAGACCGGTAGATTCAATGGAAGATGTGTGGACGTGGAAATGAAAGTGCCGTCTTGTTTTTATTTGCAGATATTGAATCGCTCTTCCCTCCTCATTCGCAAACAGCCGGAAGGGAATCAAATCATTGGAAAAATCGTAGCGTTCCAATCTCTATCGCATTTATTGTCCCGTGCCATCAAAGTAAACAACCGTAGGAGAAAGGAATATGCCTCACCCCACTATTGAAAAATAACGTCGAGAACGCGATGAAAGGTAATTAAATTTTGAGGCGTGGTAATAATCTCTTTAAAGATTTATTTGCCTCACAATATTGCTAATGATTTCTGGTAAATATTCTCCGGGATACAATAAAGTTTCGATAAGAATAGCATATTGCAATTCTCATAATTCTTCAATACCTCTCAAGGGAAACAATTGAAAATAATGATTGTGTATCTTTTGAAAAAGCGATACTTTCAACTTCACGATTGCACAATTAATAGCTCAAGTATTTCTTAATAAGGCGATTTTGCACAATACTTTGAATGCCGCTTTTAATATATTCGATACTTTCAACTTCATGATTGTATATAGGCCGAGCACAACATCCTTGTGCACCCATTTCACGTGTTAGGAGAAGCAGTTGTATTAGGTGGCTCCCTATTCACCGATATGCATGGTTTCTTGATAACCTTTAGTTTGAAAATGAATTCACTAATAAAGGTTACAGATTCGATCAAAAGGAAGAAACTTATAATATCGTACCAGCTCATGGTTATTTTGGCCGATTGATCTTCCAATATGTTAGTTTCAACAATTCTCATTATTTACACTTCTTCCCAGTTACTTGGCTTGTAGTAGGTATCTGGTTTACTGCTTTAGGAGTGGGTCCACTTTTGATAGTAGCTAGTTGCGCAGACGTATATTGGTACGCATATCTTTAATTTATGGTTATTAGCCTTTTGGTTATTAATGTCAATAACTTTTACATACATAATAATCGGGGTTTTTATTCATTAACCATAGAAAATACCTAGCAAAAACATTTGTTAAATGAGACTTTAAAAGTACTACTTGAAAGTTTAACTTTTAAAAATTAACTGCCAAGGGACATAAAGTAGAAAATTTGCAAAAGAAGACTCCGAATACTACTAGTGCTTCTACACAAGCTTGATTCCATTTCATTTAAGAGGGCGCTTGCATTTCAATATCGTATTCTTTAAATGGCATTTTAATTGAATTTCATGCTTCATTTGTTTCGCAGGAAAAAAAATACTTTTCGCAAAAGGCTCTCCCGATTTTTTGGCGTTGGATTCGCGGAAAATAAGTTTTTTTATGAAAACATTTTCCACCCACTAAAAAAAACCTTTAAAAGTAGAAAAAATATTTTCTTCATCTTTCCTTACTCTTTTTCACATTTCATTCCTTTATAATTATTTTTTTCACTTTCTTTTCATTTTTATTTATTTTTTAAAAAATTCAAAATTTTTATTTTTTTTTCTTTTTTTCATTTTCCCTTTTTATTTTTATTTTTATTTTCTTTTCTTTTCTCCTTCTTCCTCCTTCCTTATCCCGCCATTCCATCCTCCTTCCTCTGCAGACCACGGACCTCGGCAACAACTAGCCGCCCGACCACTAGCCATAACACGAGCCAGAGTGCTAGAGGCTTAGCCGGTCCCTAGTGATCTCGAGCTCGGCCGAGCGAGCTCCACCTCGCCACATGGTTGGCAGAGGAGGACGAGGAAGAGACTAGGGTCCGTGATGGGCTCGAATGGTAGGCGAAGGAAGAGAAGGACCAGATAAGGAGAACAACCATGAGGACTGTCACGATCTAAAAAATCGGATTTCTAAGCTAATGAATTATTCATCTAATTATCTAATTAACTTAACTTGAACTCTCCCAAGTCCATATAAAATAGCAACTTAGGATTCAATATTTAACATGCAAAGATTTTACATTTGGAGTCGCCACTAATCAATTTACGGTAGGGTGATTGAACATCTAAATAAAGTATCGAGAGAAATACTTTATTCCTATGAGCCAGAGATTAATGAGCCGAGAACGTGGTTACACTAATATTTTTATTAACACCCTTTCGATACCTTTCATTCTAATAAAAAAATTTTAAGTAATTTTAACCTAAAGACCTAACATGTGGGGTGATCATGCGGGTGCGCAAACATTATTTAACACCAAATAATCAAAGCATCAAATAAATTTCAAGATAGGGAAAGAGGGAACGTACCTGGACGCCGCAACCTAAACCGCAATGCGTATCTCTCAAGCATAAGACTTAGTCCAATACAATTTTTTTTAATGATTTTTTCTTGTTTAAATGAAGAATGCAAATGAAATAAAATGCATATGCAATCTTAGACTAAATGACATGGAATGGCATGCAAGGCATTTATTTAAATGACCTAATTCTAGTCACCTGCAAAAATGAGGCTAATTAGAATGACAATGCAATTGTAATTAAATGACATGCAAATTGACTAAATTAACCCAGTCTGGACGCCATGGCTGTGGATTGCTCGCCAGTGTCGTCTAGCGACCAAACAACCTTTGGACAGCGGCTGGAGTCGTCCGGAGACCAAAGTCCCGCGTCTCTGTTGAGAACGGCTATGGTGTCAAGACTTAACAGTAGTGTCGGAACAGCAAAGAGTCGTCGCCAAGATGGTAGGGGAAATTTTCTGGATCGGCTGGTTCGCAAAAGGGGCTTCACCGGGCCTGATTCACAATCAGGACCTCAGCTTGGCGGACGTGCTGAGTTGCTGGTCATGCTCGGGGACATTTGAACTTCATTGGACTTAGTCCTTTGCTAGACAAGAGCAATTACTGGCGGGACTGTGCTGGCCTCCAGCGGCATCGATTGGAGCAGGAACCCATTAAAAAAAAAAAAAACTTCTCTGCAAGGAAGAGAAAAGAACTTTTTTCTTTCCCACCAAGACTTAACTTTTTCTTTCTCTCACTTCTTTTTGTTCATTTCTCACTTGTGCCATCAAAGTGTCGATTCTCTCTTTTCACTCTTCTCTCTGGATGTGTCAGACGTTGTTTTTTTTCTGCAGATGATCTCTCTCTCGACGAAGACAAAATTCTCTGTGGCCGTACGATAACAATTGTGTGGCCTCCAATTTTTTTTTTTTTTCTTTTGTTCTTCTTCTTCTTCTCTCCTTTCTTTTTTCTTCCTCAAGGCCACACATTGGCCTCACAAAGTACTCCTCTTCCAAGCACGATCCGAGTCTTTCTTCTTCCCTTCTGCCCCGCATTCCTGTGTGGCCTCCCCTTTTATATGCGTTAATTTTGAGCTTAAAAGGGAAGAACATATCACGGAACAATCGATGAATCAATGATTTCCTTCATGATCTCACTGATTTGCAATATAATGCTTGACGGCCTCGCTAATTTGATCACAAGATAATGCCAATGAATGAATCTGTGGAAAATGATGATTTCATGGGCTTCCTTTCTTTTTTAGTTTTTCTTTCTTTCCGTACTCCCCACCTGTGGCCGATCCCTATTTTGAAGATGTGAAAGACGTAGTCTCCTCAAGGAAAGGACAAACTCTCTCTGCCCCTTTCACGTGATTTGGGCAAAAGCACACCAGTCCGACATTTCTCTCAGCCATTTTCATTTTCCTGATTCACTTCCCTTTTAATATTTGCTTCCCCAATTAATGGATCATGCACAAATATCGTGGGGTTGTACCGATTGCCCTCATATTTCCAACGTGACCAGAATTCCAGTGCCATAATTCCCCGTCTACGTTTCCTAGTTCGTGCAAATTTCAGTAATTTGAAGTTTTCAATTGGAGTATCACAATGCTGGCTTAATCCAGCTTGATCAGGGCTGTCCATCCAAGCTCATCCGCCGCCGTCCAATTAATTGCAAGTGTAATGCAATTGATGCTAAAATTAAATTAATCTAAATGACAATTATATGATTTGATTTTTTTTTGCTAGGGACCGAGCTTAGTCCCTAATTTTTTTTATGCAATATATGATTAAATATGAAATCAAAATTTAGGTGTCAACGAGGACGCCGCCGAGGAAGAGGCAACTATCACCGAAGTTCCGGAGGGCGTGCTTGGCCATCATCGAGGACGAGTATTCAGCCTAGGACTTGGGAGACCCCATTGTTGATCTCCAGTTAGGAATCGGCCTGCGCCTAGGGTCGCATTTAGGATTCTGCTTAGGTCTACTCGGAGACCGAGACTCTGATTATGTCGTCGTCTTGAGCACGGGTGTCGCCATGTGTAAAGACTCAAGCTTTGGCCAAGAGTGCCGGCATTGATGCAGGTGCAAGTCAATTAAGGAGTCGAATTGGGTTAAACGGTCTAATCGCTGGGATTTAGTGAGCTGGTGGCTCGCCGGCATCGGCCGAGCTCAAGATTGCTTGGACCTGTCGAGCCTCGAGCTCGCCTGCACCCGATCGTTGGACATCGTTGTGGCCGGCAATCGACCGAAACCAAAAGGAAAAAAATTAAAAAATTAAAAAAATTAAAATTTTCAATATGGGACATCCTTGGATTGGATCCACATCGCTGGTGCTCTTCCATCTACCTTGAACAAAAAGATTCAGTTCATCGTCGACGATCAATTGATATGCATATATGCTACGCCGATTGAGGAAGACTTATTAATCTTTTAATTTAAAAAATGAAATGAAAAACAAAAGATTTAAAAAAAAATTAAAAGGAGGCCACGGAGGAAAATCAAATCCGATTCTCTATACCAAATGACGAAAATCATTTTTCGGGTCTTTTTCACATTTTAGCCATACTCGAAAAACATTGCCACTTTTCTAGATAATAATTTTTTGAAAAATGTTTTTTGAAAATTGTCACATTTTTTGCGAAACAAACGAAACCTCAACAACAGAGTTAAAATTTGAGACCGTTTGTTTCTTTTAAGTCAATCATACCAAGTCACGTGTGTGTATATATAACATTTATCATATAAAAAAAATTGCTAAAATGTGGATATACTTAGGCTAGATGTGATAATCGTTCTCATGCTCGATGAGCCTGTCTTAAAACACGATCTTCATTATTCAAACGTGTAAAATGAGTACTGGCCTCTGTCCTTCGTTTGGTCTCCTCGCCATCAGTTCAACATCACTATTAGGAGAGCCTTCCCAACTTCGACAACGTGATGTCGGAACAACCTCCGTTCTATTTCTCTCCGAAAAACCAATTAATCCGTGCTCCTGAAAGAAACTGATCGCAGTTTCCGAAAGCTTGGACCGAAGGGAGGAATTCCCGGGGCGAATCGCGCTCGGGCGAGGCCAATGAGAATAGAAGAAAGAAGCCACATATACAAACACCGAGGATGCCGAGACGACGCCGGTGATGATGAAGAGGCCCCCGAAGCTGTCCACGCTCAGGCTAAGATTGTCCGACAGGATCGCAGCATCCTGATCTTGGCACGAGCTTTGGCTGCTGAAGTATTTTCTTTCGATCGCGTCCATTTTCTCCTTATCTTGAGTGACATTCAAGATTGCCCTTGAAAAGTGGGAGACCAAAGGAGACCCCAATGGAAAGGCCTGATAAATAAATGGTTGTGTTAGTCCGTGGCTTTTATCCTAAGAAAGACTTTTCGTGCACGAACATGTCAAATGTGTATCAGGTGTATCGAGCCCATGCGCACGTGTACTAATTTGAAGTTTTTCGTCATATTAACAAAAGAAAAAAACGCTTATCATCTCATGCAAGTTGCACTTGCCCATGACCGAGCGAGTGAGAGAGAGACTTACAAAGCCAAACCCGTCGGTTTTATAGGTTGGTCCTACCATTTGGTACTTGTTGCAATATCTGGCAAGGAAGATTTTCACGAATGGCAGTTCATCAAATATTGCCGCTACTCCTCCGTTATCGCTTCCTTTCGATAGCGCCTCGTGGTATTCCTCCGGCGAGACATAAGATTTGAGTTTGGACTCGTTGAATTTGAGCTGTTGCACGAGAAGTCCTTTCACGAAAGCTCCTTTCTGATACCCGACGAAAAGGCCATCCCTTATCAAGTCTTGCACGTCGACAAACTTCGGCCGTAAGCGTTGCACGGTCAAAAACGAAGCTAAATTTGCAGTATAGCTTTGAGTCAGGATAAGCACCACAAATACCCATACGATAAGCACAAGCCTTGTCAAGTTGTTTGCAATCTTCTCTCCTACATTGATGAAAATCGCAGTGAATTGCCAAAGAAAGACCGAACTAAAAACAACAAAAGCAGAGTGAAATACGGAAGTCGGTTACCGTCTAGGAGACCAGTGAAGAAAATCTTAGTAACAAACAAGGCGCGATCGTTTTGGAAGGACTTACTGTGAGCAAACACCAGTGTGGAGAAGGAAAACCAGAGTAGAAAACCGATTTGTTCATTACGACGACCCCTAAATTCTTCATTCGTACGATGTTCGAGCAGCCACACCACTAACCCAGTAGAAATGAAAGCCAAACCAGTTGTTAGCCAAAGATTCCAACTCAATGGTTTTAAGAAGACCCACATGTTCCTCCGCTCGTCATCCTTAATGGCGACTACCATTGCTACACCGGATTCTGAGTAGGGAAGTGTGAAATCGACGTAGGTCGAGCGATCCGCGACGATAGTCGTGTCTCCTACAACAGCTTCGAATTCCTGCATCATCATGTCCTCATTTGAGTTCAACATACAAGGTTTAAACACAAGCCATGGATGTCAATGACAATGTGCATATTTATGTTGTGGGAACTACTTCAGCAAGGAAATTTTGACATGTACAGAACAAAAGCTCAAACAAGATTTTGAAATAATGCCCTCAATGATGAGGACATTTATGTATTCCTTTTTCTCATCCAGTCTACTTATCAAGGAATAGCGGGTTAAAGTTTGACGATAAAGCATCCGCTGACCTGAAGTTTAATTTTATACAGCATATCATCATAAGTTCCTGCACTTTGCCTGCTCTCATTCACAAAAGGTACATATCGGTAAGGAACAGCGAAAGGTAATGCTTGCAGTACCGCGAGAAACATGTCTTGGACGAATCCTGAGTAGCAAGGAACACCCGTATGGGGATCCCATTCGATTTTGAAAAACTCACTAAAGCCGTCTTTCTTTGGAACCCCGATCTTTAGTTTCTTTCCTAATATCGGCATCACCCAACCTTTCGGTGGCTTTCGTGTATGTCCTGGCCAAATAGGGGCTTTCAAATTTATGGCTGAAGCTGTATAATCTACCTTTGTTGATGAGTTCAATTCAGGTGAAAGTCCTTGTGCCGAAGTCCAATATCCGATGATTTTCTCCGTCTGTCCTACAACGTTAAAGATTTCGAATGCAGTGGGATGAAGTTCGCCATCGCGCAAGTTAAATTCTCCGCTAAGGCCTTGAAAGTTGATGCTTAGAATGTTGTCGAGCAATTTCGGGCCCATCTCCGAAATCCCCATAGACGAAAAGTTGAGATTATTTCTGCTGGTATTCGGCTTTAAGTATCTAGACAGTGCAGGATCCCATGCTCTCTCTCCTGCTAAGGCTAATGCCGTGACTGTGTCGTATGCCCATAAGCCGAAGAGGCTGAGATCCGCATTCTCGTTGTGTGAATTTATCTCTGCACGAAGCTTCGTCCATCTCTCTTTGAAATCTCTACGAGACTCCGAAGGTGGTAGATGGGGCCTTACGCCTAGTACACCTCGCATCGAGTTCATAACATTAGAGCTGACAGGGTCTAGTGAAGACGACAAACCATCAGTGACAATCCACGCAAACTCCTCGCTCATCACTCCCGCATTACTCGCTAGAACAAAGAACCTAGACCCGATCACAGCGGTCATGTGAACAAGAAACACTCTTGTCTGCATCGTCAACAACTTATTGAGCTCTTTCTGGATGTCCACATCCTTCGCAGATGGAGGAATAACGCTTCTATAAGAGATCTGAGCATCGACCTCTTGGAAAGCGTCGACAAGGTATGGAACCAAGCCGTTGCCATAGTCAGTGTCTTCGTAAACAAGGGTTATTTCCCTCCAACCATAAGCTTGAACTACAGCCGCTAAAGCACCAACTTGTGAACTGTCATCGTAGGCTGTCCGAACGAAATAATGGCTTCGCATGGGAGAAAGGGATGGGCTTGTAGCTGAGAAGGATATGATTGGGACTCGAGCTTTAGCTCCTAAGTCGATTACAAATTTAGCTTGTGAGGACCTTTCTGGGCCCAGGATTGCATGGACTTGGTCATTCTCCATCAAGTCTACAACTGTGAACAAAATGTATTTGATGAAACAAATGATGCACCAAAATGTATTATTAAAAATTTACCACGCAGCGTCGGCCGGCAAAATGGATTAGGTTGGCGAAAATGTAAAAGATTTTAGACTCAATTGGCAAAAAATGAATTGTAACTCAATTGGTAAAATTACAATAGATTTAGGACTTTTTTGATAATTTTCTCTTTTAAGATTAGCATGATTGAATTATAAATTGGAACGATTAGCACTGGCTGGCGACTCATTGACGTTGAGTGAGAGTTGGTCTAGCAAAACATGTTAAGGGCTCATATTTTGGGATTTTACACCTCCCCAGCAATGTATATTCACAAAATTTGGAAAAGGAAAAGTGTAGATTTCAAAAGTTGACCATCTCAGTTTTATTAGTGTAGAATTTGAGAGTGATTTTTGAAATTGGATCGGAGTTTTTTGTGCTAGAAAAGTTGGTGATGGTGAACCTGTCGGGCAGTGACTTTGACTGCTTGAGTCGGTCTTACGTTTGAAAAGTCGAAGTGATGTATTGAAGTCGAGGGAATACGTCACGGTTGATAGAGTAGACCTAGAAGTCAAGTGCGTCTTCTGTTTGAAAAGTCAAATGATGATAAATTTGCCGTATGCAGAAAAATCTTTATTTATTTATTTATTTTTGGGTGGAGAGAGACTGACACATTCATGCTAAAACAATTACTATAGATATTACAGACATTAGATACCTAATCCCAACAATAATACTAATGCTAATACTAGATTCTCTACCTACTGTGGACCATAATACTAGTACTATACAACTATTACATGCCCTATCAGACACTATTTACATTCGTTAAACTATGCAGATTGATCCTTCCAAGCCAACTTTTTGGTCTATTCTACATTAAGAACTCACACTAGAATCACTTCGTCCTTCGTATGTTAATATCGTCGATCAGACAAGGAAAAACATTGTACTAAATTAGTTGATGACAAGCATTCGAAGCAACGGAGAATCAAGACTCGTTGGTGATAAAGAGATTGAAATTTTGGATAGTCTAATTCATGAGCGCGAGTCCAACAGGTCCCGCGTGAGCAAGCAAGTGCAAGTATTTACCTGCTGATGCCGCATCGACGGCGTCGTCCTTTGGATCTCTGATGAGAAGTGACAATTGGGTGCGGTAGTTGGGGTGCGCGCCGTAGAAATCGGAGTGCGCCATGGATATACAGTTCTCCACCACCTTCCCCATGGATGAGCTCATGCTGAAAACTAGCCCGACTCGAATCATTTCCTTTGCCGGGTTCTCTTCGGCGACACTGGAGGTTTCAATACTAGAGGAGGTCAGGTGAAGGAAACACAGCAGTGCAAGAATCAAGCAGCTTGTCTGGCCCTCCATATTCTGTGTATCTTGGTTTCTTTTTGTCTATCGCTTCATATGTTGATTCCCGACTACTTATACTCCCTTTCCAGCTCTAAGCATTGGAAAATTTTGGAAAGAAGTTTCTTAGAATTCGGCTGTGAAGTGTGAACGAATTTAACTTCATTCACACGAAAGTCGTGGTCCCAGGTTCAAATAAGACCGGTAGATTCATTGGAAGATGCGTGGACGCGGAAATGATAGTACCGTGGTGTTTTTATTTGCAGATACTGAATCGCTCTTCCCTCCTCATTCGCAAACAGCTGGAAGGGAATCAAATCATTGGAAAAATCGTAGCGTTCCACCCTCTATCGCATTTATTGTCCTGTGCCATCAAAGTCAACAATAATCGGTGAAACGAATATGCCTGACCCCACTATTGGAAAATAATGTCGAGAACGGGATGAAATGAAATTTGTTTTCTAGACGTGATAATAATTTCTTTAAAGATTTATTTACCTCACAATATTGTTAATGATTTCTGACAAATATCATCCAGGATATAATAAAGTCTCGATAAGAATAGCATATTCCAATTCTCATAATTATTCAATATCTCTCAAGAAAAACAATTGAAAATAATGACTGTGTATCTTTTGAGAAAATGATACTTTCAACTTCACGATTGCATAATTAATAGTTCAAGTATTTCTTAATAAGGCGATTTTGCACAATACTTTGAATGCCGCTTTTAATATATCCAATACTTTCAACTTCATGATTGTATATAGGCCGAGCGCAACATCCTTGTGCACCCATTTCACGTGTTAGGAGAAGCAGCTGTATTAAGTGGCTCCCTATTCAGCGATATGCATGGTTTCTTGATAACCTTTAGTTTGAAAATGAATTCGCTAATAAAGGTTACAGATTCTATCAGAAGGAAGAAACTTATAATTTCGTACCTGCTCATGGTTATTTTGGCCGATTGATCTTCCAATATGTTAGTTTCAACAATTCTCATTCTTTACACTTCTTCCCAGTTACTTGGCTTGTAGTAGGTATCTGGTTTACTGCTTTAGGAGTGGGTCCACTTTTGATAGTAGCTAGTTGCGCAGACGTATATTGGTACGCATACCTTTAATTTATGGTTATTAGCCTTTTGGTTATTAATGTCAATAACTTTTACATACATAATAATCGCGGTTTTTATTCATTAACCATAGAAAATACCTAGCAAAAACATTTGTTAAATGAGACTTTAAAAGTACTATTTGAAAGTTCAAATTTTAAAAATTAACTGCCAAGGGACATAAAGTAGAAAATTTGCAAAAGAAGACTCCGAATACTACTAGTGCTTCTTTTCAATATCGTATTCTTTAAATGGCATTTTAATTGAATTTCATGCTTCATTTGTTTCATAGAAAAAAAAATACTTTCTGCAAAAGGCTCTCTTGATTTTCCAGCGTTGGATTCGCAGAAAATAAGTTAGTCTAGGAAAACATTTTCCACTCATTAAAAAAAAACCTTTAAAAATAGAAAAAAATATTTTCTTCATCTTTCCTTACTCCTCTTTTTCACATTTCATTCCTTTATAATTATTTTTTTCACTTTCTTTTCATTTTTATTTATTTTTTTAAAAATTCAAAATTTTTATTTATTTTTTCCTTTTTTCTTTTTCCCTCTTTATTTTTATTTTTTTCTTTTCTCCTTCTTCCTCCTTCCTTATCCCGCCGTTCCTTCCTCCTTCCTCTGCAGACCACGGACCTCGGCAACAACCGGCCACTTGACCATCGCCCATAACACGGGCCGGCAAGCTAGAGGCTTAGCCGGTGCCCGGTGATCTCGAGCTCGGGCGAGCGAGCTCCACCCTCGCCACATGGCTGGCAGAGAAGGAGGAGGAAGAGACTAGGGTCTATATAGGCTCAAATGGTAGGTGAAGGAAAAGAAGGACCAGATAAGGAGGACAGCCATGAGGACTGTCACGATCTAAAAAATTGGATTTCTAAGCTAATAGATTATTCATCTAATTATCAAATTAACTTAACTTGAACTTTCCCAAGTTCATATAAAATCACAACTTAGGGTTCAATATTTAACATGCAAAGATTTTACATTTGGAGCCGCCACTAATCAATTTACGGTAGGTTGATTGAACATCTAAATAAAGTATCGAGAGAAATACTTTATTCCTATGAACCGTAGATTAATGAGCCGAGAACTTGGTTACGCTAATATTTCTATTAACACCCTTTCAATACCTTTCATTCTAATAAAAATGTTTTAAGTAATTTTAACCTAAAGACCTAACATGTGGGGTGATCATGTGGGTGCGCAAACATTATTTAACACCAAATAATCAAAGCATCAAACAAATTTCAAGATAGGGAAAGAGGGAATGTACCTGGACCCTGCAACCTAAACCCCAATGCTTATCTCTCAAGCATAAGATTTAGTCTAATACAATTTTATTTTATGATTTTTTCTTGTTTAAATGAAGAATGCAAATGAAATAAAATGCATATGCAACCTTTGACTAAATGACATGGAATGGCATGCAAGGCATTTATTTAAATGACCTAATTCTAGTCACCTGCAAAAATGAGGCTAATTAGAATGACAATGCAATTGTAATTAAATGACATGCAAATTGACTAAATTAAGCCAATCTGGATGGCATTCGAAAATGTCATGAAATTGACTAAATTAACCCAGTCTTGACGCCATGGCTATGGACTACTCGCCGGCGTCGTCTGGAGACCAAAGTCCCGCGTCTCTGTTGAGAACGGCTATGGTGTCAAGGCTTAACAGCAGTGTCGGAACAGCAAAGAGTCGTCGCCAAGATGGTAGGGGAAATTTTCTGGATCGGCTGGTTCGCAAAAGGGGCTTCACCGGGCCTGATTCACAATCAGGACCTCAGCTTGGCGGACATGTTGAGTTGCTGATCATGCTCGGGGACATTTGAACTTCATTGGACTTAGTCCTTTGCTAGACAAGAGCAATCACTGGCGGGATTGTGCTGGCCTCCAGCGGCATCGATTGGAGCAGGAACCCATTAAAAAAAAAACTTCTCTGCAAGGAAGAGAGAAGAACTTTTTTCTTTCCCACCAAGACTTAACTTTTTCTTTGTCTCACTTCTTTTTGTTCATTTCTCACTTGTGCCATGAAAGTGTCGATTCTCTCTTTTCACTCTTCTCTCTGGATGTGTCAGACGTTGTTTTTTTCTCTGCAGATGATCTCTCTATCGACGAAGACAAAATTCTCTGTGGCCGTACGATAACAATTGTGTGGCCTCCATTTTTTTTTTTTTTTTTTTTTGTTCTTCTTCTTCTTCTTCTCTCCTCTTTTTTTTCTTCCTCAAGGCCACACATTGGCCTCACAAAGGACTCCTCTTTCAAGCACGATCCGAGTCTTTCTTCTTCCCTTCTGCCCCGTATTCCTGTGTGGCCTCCCCTTTTATATGCGTTAATTTTGAGCTTAAAAGGGAAGAATATATCACGGAACAGTCGATCAATCAATGATTTGCTTCATGGTCTCACTGATTTGCAATATAATGCTTGACGGTCTCGCTAATTTGATCACAAGATAATGCCAATGAATGAATATGTGGAAAATGATGATTTCATGGGCTTCCTTTGTTTTTAAGTTTTTCTTTCTTTCCGTACTCCCCATCGGTGGCCGATCCCTATTTTGAAGATGTGAAAGACGTAGTCTCCTCAAGGAAAGGACAAACTCTCTCTGCCCCCTTTCACGTGATTTGGGCAAAGGGACACCAGTCCCACATTTCTCTCAGCCCTTTTCATTTTCCTGATTCACTTCCCTTTTAATATTTGCTTTCCCAATTAATGGATCATGCACAAATATCGTGGGATCGTATCGATTGCCTCATATTTGCAACGTGACCACAATTCTAGTGTTATAATCCCCCATCCACGTATCCTCGTTCATGTAAATTTCAGTGATTTGAAGTTTTCAACGGGAGTATCACAATGCTGGCTTAATCCAGCTTGTTCGGGGTTGTCCATCCAATCTCATCCGCCGCAGCAGCACCGCCGACCAATTAATTGCAAGCGTAATGCAATTGATGCTAAAATTAAATTAATCTGAATGACAATTATATGATTTGATTTTTTTTGCTAGGGACTGAGCTTAGTCTCTAATTTTTTATGCAATATATGATTAAATAAGAAATCAAAATTTAGGTGTCAACATGGATATCGCGGAGGAAGAGGTAGCTATCGCCGAAGCAGAGGGAGGCTTTGTTGTAGAGGGCGTGCTTTGCCATCGTCGAGGACGAGTATTCAGCTGGGGATTTGGGAGACCCCATTATTGATCTCTAGTTAGGAATCGGCCTGCGCCTGGGATCGCATTTAGGATTTTGCTTAGGTCTACTCAAAGACTAAGACTCTGATTATGTCGTCGTCTTGCGCAGAGGTGTCGCCATGTGCAAAGACTCGAGCTTTGGCCAAGAATGTCAGCATTGATGCAGGTGCAAGTCAATTGAGGAGTCAAATCGGGTTAAACGGTACAATCACCTAGATTTGGTGAGCTGGTGGCTCGCTGGCAACTAGGTAAGGTAAGTAGTTGTACCATGGGATTCCACTTGTTTGCTTGATGGGTTCCTTCTGTCCCTCCCAGCCGACATCAACCCCCTAATTTCCAAAATTTGCATCAGGATTCAAGCACATAAAAAAGGGGATTATTCGCATGTCGGCTCAAGGTGGGTTGACCCCAAAGCAACGCGGAAGTAGAATCTTCATGAAGATATAGTAGTCCGCGTGCCACCCCTACCATGACCTTGTAACGGGTTGACCAATCCAGTTGTCCACTGAGGACAGGATCTGTACATCGGTCGAAATAATCTGTAAGTTGCATGAACTCGTATTTGCATAATGCTCATGCCCAGATCATCACATGTAGTTGCTTTCATCAAATTTTGATCAGATGTTCTCATTATGACTAAATATATTGCCTTCCATATCTATTTCTTAACTAGTGTTTGATCTTTAAAGTTGCATTCGTCAATGTATAAAAGAAACGATGAAGAACACCTGAGCAGAACAAGAACAGGATGTTTGTTTGCATTTCGTCGTCCTACTACCACTAATATGATGGTGTGTTAACTTGGTGAAAAAAAAATTCTGAAAATTGTCACATTTTTTGCGAAACAAACGAAACCTTAATGGCAGAGTTAAAATTTGAGACCGTTTGTTTCTTTTAAGTCAATCATACCAAGTCACGTGTGTGTGTGTATATTTATAACATTTATCAAATAAAAGAGAAATTGCTAAAATGTGCATATACATAGGCTAGATGTGATAATCGTTCTCATGCTCGAGGAGCTTGTCTTAAAACACGATCTTCATTATTCAAACGTGTATAATGAGTACTGGCCTCTGTCCTTCGTTTGGTCTCCTCGCCATCACTTCAACTTCACTATTAGGAGAGCCCTCCCAACTTCGACAACGCGAGGTCGGAACAACCTGCGATCTATTTCTCTCCGAAAAACCAATTAATCCGTGCTCCCGAAAGAAGCTGTTCGCAGTTTCTGAAAGCTTGGACCGAAGGGAGGAATCCCCGCGGCGAATCGCGCTCGGGCGAGGCCAATGAGAATAGAAGAAAGAAGCCACATATACAAACACTGAGGATGCCGAGACGACGCCGGTGATGATGAAGAGCCCTCCGAAGCTGTCCACGCTTAGGCTAAGATTGTCCGACAGGATCGCAGCATCCTGATCTTGGCACGAGCTTTGGCTGCTGAAGTATTTTCTTTCGATCGCGTCCATTTTCTCTTTATCTTGAGTGACATTCAAGATTGCCCTTGAAAAGTGGGAGACCAAAGGAGACCCCAATGGAAAGGCCTGATGAATAAATGGTTATGTTAGTCCGTGGCTTTTATCCTAACAAAGGCTTTTCGTGCACGAACGCGTCAAATGTGTATCAGGTGTATCGAGCCCGTGCGCACGTGTACTGATTTGAAGTTTTTCGTCATATTAACAAAAGAAAAAAAAGCTTATCTTCTCATGCAAGTTGCACTTGCCCATGAACAAGCGAGCGAGAGAGAGACTTACAAAGCCAAACCCGTCGGTTTTATAGGTTGGTCCTACCATTTGGTACTTGTTGCAATATCTGGCAAGGAAGATTTTCACGAATGGCAGTTCATCAAATATTGCCGCTACTCCTCCGTTATCGCTTCCTTTCGATAGCGCCTCGTGGTATTCCTCCGGCGAGCCATAAGGAATGAGTCTGGACTCGTTGAATTTGAGCTGTCGCACGAGAAGTCCTTTCACGAAAGAATCTTTCTGATACCCGACGAAAAGGCCATCCCTTATCAAGTCTTGCACGTCGACAAACTTCGGCCGTAAGCGTTGCACGGTCAAAAATGAAGCTAAATTTGCAGTATAGCTTTGAGTCAGGATAAGCACCACAAATACCCATACGATAAGCACAAGCCTTGTCAAGTTGTTTGCAATCCTCTCTCCTACATTGATGAAAATCGCAATGAATTGCCAAAGAAAGACTGAGCTAAAAACAACAAAAACAGAGTGAAATACGGAAGCTGGTTACCGTCTAGGAGACCGGCAAAGAAAATCTTAGTAACAAACAAGGCGCGATTGTTTTGGAAGGACTTACTGTGAGCAAACACCAGTGTGGAGAAGGAAAACCAGAGTAGAAAACCGATTTGTTCACTACGACGACCCCTAAATTCTTCATTCGTACGATGTTCGAGCAGCCACACCACTAGCCCAGTAGAAATGAAAGCCAAACCGGTCGTTAGCCAGAGATTCCAACTCAATGGTTTTAAGAAGACCCACATGTTCCTCCGCTCGTCATCCTTAATGGCGACTACCATTGCTACACCGGATTCTGAGTAGGGAAGTGTGAAATCGACGTAGGTTGAGCGATTCGCGACGATAGTCGTGTCTCCTACAACGGCTTCGAATTTCTGCATCATCATGTCCTCATTTGAGTTCAACATCCAAGGTTTAAACACAAGCCATGTATGTCAATGAAAATGTGCATATTTATGTTGTGGGAACTACTTCAGCAAGGAAATTTTAACATCTACAGAACAAAAGCTCAAACAAGATTTTGAAATAATGCACTTAATGATGAGGACATTTATGTATTCCTTTTTGTCATCCAGTCTACTTATCAAGAAATAGCGGGTTAAAGTTTGAAGATAAAGCATCCACTGACCTGAAGTTTAATTTTGTACAGCATATCATCATAAGTTCCTGCACTTTGCCTGCTCTCATTCACAAAAGGTACATACCGGTAAGGAACAGCGAAAGGCAATGCTTGCAGTACCGTGAGAAACATGTCATGGACGAATCCTGAGTAGCTGGGCACGCTCGTATGCGGATCCCATTCGATTTTGAAAAACTCGCTAAAGCCGTCTTTCTTTGGAACCCCGATCTTTAGTTTCTTTCCTAATATCGGCATCACCCAACCTTTTGGTGACTTTCGTGTATGTCCTGGCCAAATAGGGGCTTTCAAATCGTTGGCTGAAGCTGTGTAATATACCTTTGTCGATGAATTCAATTTGCGTGAAAGTCCTTGTGCCAAAGTCCAATATCCAATGATTTTCTCTTTATTCTCTACTATGTTAAAGATTTCGAATGCAGAGGGATGAAGTTCACCGTCGGGCAAGTTAAATTCTCCGCCAAGGCCTTGAAAGTTGATGCTTTGAATGTTGTGAAGCAATTTTGGGCCCATCTCCGAAATCCCGATAGACGAAAAGTTGAGCTTGTTTCTGCTGGTATTCGGCTTTAGGGAGCTAGACTTTGCAGGCTCCCATGCCATCTCTCCTGCTAAGGCTAATGCCGTGACTGTATCGTATGCCCATAAGCCAAAGAGACTCAGATCAGCAATCTCGTTGTGTGGATTTATCTTGGCGCAAACCTTCGTCCATCTCTCTTTGAAATCTCTACGAGACTCCGATGGTGGTAGATGGGGCTTTACGCCTAGTACACCTTGCATTGACTTCAAAGCATTAGAGCTGACGGGGTCTAGTGAAGACGACAAACCATCGGTGACAATCCACGCAAACTCCTCGTTCATCAGTCCCGCATTACTCGCTAGAACAAAGAACCTAGACCCGATCACGGCGGTCATGTGAACAAGAAACACTCTTGTCTGCATCGTTAACAACTTATTGAGCTCTTTTACGATGTCGACATCCTCCGCAGATGGAGGAATAACGCTTCTATAAGAGATCTGAGCATCGACCTCTTGGAAAGCATCAACAAGGTATGGAACCAAGCCGTTGCCATAGTCAGTGTCTTCATAAACAAGGGTTATTTCCCTCCAACCATAAGCTTGAACTACAGCCGCTAAAGCACCAACTTGTGAACTGTCATCGTAGGCTGTCCGAACGAAATAATGGCTTCGCATGGGAGAAAGGGATGGGCTTGTAGCTGAGAAGGATATGATTGGGACTCGAGCTTTAGCTCCTAAGTCGATTACAAATTTGGCTTGCGAGGACCATTCTGGGCCCAGGATTGCATGGACTTCTTCATTCTCCATTAAGTCTACAACTGTAAACAAAATGTATTTGATGAAACAAATGACGTACCAAAATGTATTATTAAAAATTTACCACGTCAACGACGGCTTGCAAAATGGACTAAGTTGGCACAATTACAAAAGGTTTATGACTCAATTGGCGAAAAAGAAAAGGCGCTATTTTCACTCTTATTTTGGCTAAGACACTCCTCTTTTCAATCAATATACCGAAATACATTTCTCCCTCTTCAAGTTATTATTTCTTTTTTTATCAACCTAGCCGACATAACTGCATTTATTTCTATTTTCCCTTTTAACTATCACATTCACAATATAAATGTCAAATTCCACCCAATAAAATATCATTCTATAATACATCATGTTATCACTTTTCCTAGAGAAGTTCATTCTTCTTAATTTATGATATCATGCTTTTAATTAGAAAAAGCTATATAAAATTTTAGAAATTTCTAATTATAACGGCTCATGAACACACAATTAACTGTTGCTTTTTTATGAAATAGTTTGAGGGAAATTTTATTTCAAAGTTGAAATTTAAAATCCAATATAATTATCAAGCAGATTTTGATCTTGTGGGTAATTTTCAAATAGACTTGTAGGTTTCTAAAGTTACGGATCGCTTATTTATGCTTTTTTTTTTAGCCTTCACATTTCAATGTGAATTGCAAAATGGGGTTAAAAATTTGTTTGCACATTCTACACTTTCGAACTTGGATAAGTTGATCCATTTGTATGAGATTGAATTTCCAATCGATATTAAGTCCTTTCTTTATATCAAGAGTTGCACAATATGAAATTTCATGGTTTTTCCTTTATGTGTTTATCCTTTGTTAATACATATCTAAATGCAAATATGTTCAACATTTTATTATGCTTTTAAAAAATTAATCTTTTCCATTTTGTGATCAATTTTACTTTTCTCTTTTTATCAAGATCGACTAAAAATAAAGGTAGATTTGTGGATTAGCATGATATAAAAAGAAACATTTAATTGAAAAAAGCGGAGGGTATTTTAGTAAGTTAACTAGTAAAAAGGAGTATTTTAGCCAAAATGCGAGTGGAAATAGTGCCACCCAAAAGAAATTATGACTGAATTGATAGAATTGCAATAGATCTAGGAATTTTTTGGTAATTCTCCCTTTTAAGATACTAGCATGATTGAATTATAAATTGGAACGATTAACATTGGTTGTTGGCTCATTGACTGAGAGTTGGTCTAGTAGAACATGTTGAGGGCTCATATTTTAGCTTTTACACCTACCCAGCAATGTATATTCACAAAATTGGGAAAAGAAGAAGTGTAGATTTCAAAAGTTGACTATCTCAGTTTTATTAGTGTAGAATTTGAGGATGATTTTTGAAATTGGACCGGAGTTTTTTGTGCTAGAAAAGTTGGTGATGATGAACCAGTAATGCGCAGAAAAATCTTCCCTTTTCTATTTTGAGAGGAAACAATCGACTTTGACTGTTTGAATCGGTCTTACGTTTGAAAAGTCAAAGTCGAGGGAATATGTCACAGTTGATACAGTAGACCTAGAAGTCAAGTGCGTCTTCCGTTTGAAAAGTCAAACGATGATAAATTTGCCGTATGCAGAAAAATCTTTATTTATTATTATTATTATTTATTTTTATTTTTTTGGTGTAGAGAGAGTGATAGTTTCATGCTAACACAATTACTATAGATATTACAGACACTAGATGCCTAATCCCAATAATAATACTAATACTAATACTAGATTCTCTACCTACAGTGGACCATAATACTAATGCTATGTAACTATTACATGCCCTATCATACACTTTACATTCGTTAAACCATGCATATTGATCATTCCAAGGCAATATCGTTGATCAGACAAGGAAAAAGCATGCACTAAATTAGTTGATGACAAGCATTCGAAACGATGGAGAATCAAGACTCGCTGGTGATAAAGAGATTGAAATTTTGGATAGTCTAACTCATGAGCGCGAGTCCAATAGGTCCCACGTGAGCAAGTAAGCGCAAGTATTTACCTGCTGATGCCGCATCGACGACGTCATCCTTTGGATCTCTTACGAGAAGCGACAATCGGGTACGGTAGTCGGGGTGCGCGCCATAGAAATCGGAGTGCGCCATGGATATACAGCTCTCCACCATCTTCCCCCTGGATGAGCTCATGCTGAAAACTAGCCCGACTCGAATCATTTCCTTTGCCGGGTTCTCTTTGGGGACACTGGAGGTTTCAATACTAGAGGAGGTCAGGTGAAGGAAACACAGCAGTGCAAGAATCAAGCAGCTTGTCTGGCCCTCCATATTCTGTGTATCTTGGTTTCTTTTGTCTATCGCTTCATATGTTGATTCCCGACTACTTATACTCCCTTTCCAGCTCTAAGCATTGGAAAATTTTGAAAAGAAGTTTCTTAGAATTCGGCTGTGAAGTGTGAACGAATTTAGCTTCATTCACACGAAAGTCGTGGTCCCAGGTTCAAATAAGACCGGTAGATTCATTGGAAGATGTGTGGGCGTGGAAAAAAAAGTGCCGTGTTTTTCCTTGCAAATGTTGAATTGCTCTTCCCTCCTCATTCGCAGTCAGCCGGAAGGGAATCAAATCATTGGAAAGATCGTAGCGTTCCACTCTGTATCGCATTTATTGTCCAGTGCCATCAAAGTAAACAACCGCAGGAGAGACGAATATGCCTCACCCCTCTATTGGAAAATAACGTCGAGAACGGGATGAAATGAAATTAGATTTTGAGGCGTGATAATAATCTCTTTACAAATTTATTTACCTCACAATATTGCTAATGGTTTCTGGCAAATATTCTTCAGGATACAATAAAGTCTCGATAAAAATAGCATATTGCAATTCTCATAATTCTCCAATATCTCTCAAGGGAAATAATTGAAAAAAATGACTGTATATCTTTTAAGAAAGCGACACTTTCAACTTCACGATTGTATAATTAATAGTTCAAGTATTTCTTAATGAGATGATTTTGCACAATACTTTGAATGCCACTTTTAATATACCCGATACTTTCAACTTCATGATTGTATATAGGCCGAGCACAACATCCTTGTGCACCCATTTCACATGTTAGGAGAGCTGCTGTATTAGGTGGCTCCCTAGTCAGTGCTATGCATGGTTCCTTGGTAACCTTTAGTTTGAAAATGAATTCGCTAATAAAGGTTACAGATTCTATCAAAAGGAAGAAACTTATAATATTGCACCTGCTCATGGTTATTTTGGCCGATTGATCTTCCAATATGTTAGTTTCAACAATTCTCATTCTTTGCACTTCTTCCTAGTTACTTGGCTTATAGTAGGTATCTGGTTTATTGCTTTAGGAGTGGGTCCACTTTTGATAGTAGTTAGTTGCGCAAATGTATATTGGTACGCATATCTTTAATTTATGGTTATTAGCCTTTTGGTTATTAATGTCAATAACTTTTACATACATAATAATCGCGGTTTTTATTCATTAACCATAGAAAATACCTAGCAAAAACATTTGTTAAATGAGACTTTAAAAGTACTACTTGAAAGTTTAAATTTTAAAAATTAACTGCCAAGGGACATAAAGTAGAAAATTTGCAAAAGAAGACTCTGAATCCTACTAGCGCTTCTTCACAAGTTCGATTCCATTTCATTTAAGAGGGCGCGTGCATTTCAATATCGTATTCTTTAAATGGCATTTTAATTGAATTTCATGCTTCGTTTATTTCACAGAAAAAAAAAATTTCTACAAAAGGCTCCCCTGATTTTCTAGCATTGGATTCGCGAAAAATAAGTTAGTCTAGGAAAACATTTTCTACCCATTAAAAAAAAACCTTCAAAAGTAGAAAAAATATTATCTTCATCTTTCCTTACTCCTCTTTTTCACACTTCATTCCTTTATAATTATTTTTTTTTACTTTCTTTTCATTTTTATTTATATTTTAAAAAATTCAAAAATTTTCTTTTCTTTTTCTTTTTTTCTTTTCTCCCTCTTCCTCCTTCCTTATCCCACCGCTCTTTCCTCCTTCATCGACGGACCGCGGGCCTCTGTAACAGCTGGCCACCCGACCATCAGCCATAAAACAAGCCAACGAGCTAGAGGCTTAGCCGGTCCCAGTGATCTCGAGCTCGGCCGGGCGAGCTTCACCCTCGCCACATGGCCGGAAGAGGAGGAGGAGGAAGAGACTAGGGTCCGTAATGGGCTCGAATGGTAGGCGAAGGAAGAGAAGGACCATGCAAGGAGGACAGCCATGAGGACTATCACAACCCAAAAATCGGATTTCTAAGCTAATGGATTATTCAGCTAATTATCTAATTAACTTAACTTGAACTCTCCCAAGTCCATATAAAATCGCAACTTAGGGTTCAATATTTAACATGCAAAGATTTTATATTTGGAGTTGCAACTAATCAATTTACTGTTGGGCGATTGAACATCTAAATAAAGTATCAAGAGAAATACTTTATTCTTATGAACCGGAGATTAATGAGCCGAAGACTTGGTTACGCTAATATTTCTATTAACACCCTTTCGGTACCTTTCATTCTAATGAAAATGTTTTAAGTAATTTTAACTTAAAGACCCAACATGTAGGGTGATCATGCGGGTGCGCAAGCATTATTTAACACCAAATAATCAAAGCAACAAATAAATTTCAAGATAGGGAAAAAGGGAACGTACTTGGACGCTGCAGCCTAAATCCCAACACTTATCTCTCAAGCGTAAGACTTAGTCCAATACAATATTTTTTTTATGATTTTTTATTGCTTAAATGAAGAATGCAAATGAAATAAAATGCATACGCAATCTTAGACTAAATGACATGGAATGGCATGCAAGGCATTTATTTAAATGACCTAATTCGAGTGACCTGCAAAAATGAGGCTAATTAGAATGACAATGCGATTGTAATTAAATGACATGCAAATTGACTAAATTAACCCAATCTGGATGGCATTCGAAAATGTCATGAAATTGACTAAATTAACCCAGTATGGATGCCATGCTTGTGGACTGCTCGCCAGCGTCGTCTGGCGACCAAACAACCTTTGGACAGCGGCTGGAGTCTTCTGGAGACCAAAGTCCCGCGTCTCTGTCGAGAACGGCTATGGTGTCAAGGCTTAACAGCAGTTTCGGAACAGCAAAGAGTCGTCGCCAGGATGGTAGGGGAAAATTTCCGGATCTGCTGGTTCGCAAAAGGGGCTTCACCGGGCCTGATTCACAATCAGGACCTCAGCTTGGCGGACGTGCTGAGTTGCTGGTCATGCTCGGGGACATTTGAACTTCATCGGACTTAGTCCTTTGCTAGACGAGCAATCACTGGCAACACCGTGCTGGCCTCCAGCGGCATCGATTGGAGCAGGAACCCATTAAAAAAAAAAATTTCTCTGCGAGGAAGAGAGAAGAACTTTTTTCTTTCCCACCAAGACTAACTTTTTCTTTCCCTCACTTCGTTTTGTTCATTTCTCACTTGTGCCATCAAAGTGTCGATTCTCTCTTTTCACTCTTCTCTCTGGATGTGTCAGACGTTATTTTTTCTCTGCAGATGATCTCTCTCTCGACGAAGACAAAATTCTCTGTGGCCGTACGATAACAATTGTGTGGCCTCCATTTTTTTTTCTTCTTCTTCTTCTTCTTCTTCTTCTTCTCTCCTTTCTTTTTTCTTCCTCAAGGCCACACATAGGCCTCACAAAGGACTCCTCTTTCATGCACGATCCGAGTCTTTCTTCTTCCCTTCTGCCCCGTATCCCTGTGTGGCCTCCCCTGTTGTATGCGTTAATTTTGAGCTTAAAAGGGAAGAATATATCACGGAACAGTTGATGAATCAATGATTTGCTTCATGATCACACTGATTTGCAATATAATGCTTGATGGTCTCGCTAATTTGATCACAAGATAATGCCAATGAATGAATATGTGGAAAATGATGATTTCATGGGCTTCCTTTGTTTTTTAATTTTTCTTTCTTTCCGGACTCCCCATCGGTGGCCGATCCCTATTTTGAAGATGTGAAAGGCGCAGTCTCCTCGAGGAAAGGACAAACTCTCTCTTCCCCATTCACGTGATTTGGGCAAAAGGACATCAGTCCGACATTTCTCTCAGCCATTTTCATTTTCCTGATTCACTTCCCTTTTAATATTTGCTTCCCCAATTATTTATCATGCACAAATATAGGGGGATCGTGCCGATTGCCCTCATATTTGCAAGGTGACCACAATTCTAGTGTTATAATTCCCCATCCACGTTTCCTGGTTCGTGCAAATTTTTGTGATTTGAAGTTTTCAACGGGAGTATCACAATGCTGGCTTAATCCAGCTTGTTCGGGGTTGTCCATCCAAGCTCATCCACCCCCGTCCAATTAATTGCAAGTGTAATGCAATTGATGCTAAAATTAAATTAATCCAAATGGCAATTATATGATTTGACTTTTTTTGCTAGGGACTGAGCTTAGTCCCTAATTTTTTTTATGCAATATATGATTAAATAAGAAATCAAAATTTATGTGTCAACAAGGACGCCACGGAGAAAGAGGCAGCTATCGCCGAAGCGGAGGGAGGCTCTCTTGTGAAGGGCATGCTTGGCCATCGTCGAGGACCTAGGACTTGGGAGACCCCATTGTTGATCTCTAGTTAGGAATCGGGCTGCCCCGGGGTCGCATTTAGGATTCTGCTTAGGTCTACTCAAAGAGCGAGACTACGATTATGTCATCGTCTTGCGAAGAGGTGTCGCCATGTGTAAAGACTCAAGCTTTGGCCAAGAGTGCCAGCATTGACGCAGGTGGAAGTCCATTAAGGAGTCGAATCGGGTTAAACGGTACAATCGTATGGATTTGGTGAGCTGGTGGCTCATTGGCGTCGGCTGAGCCCGAGATTGCTTGGACTAGTCAAGCCTCAAGCTCACTTGCAGCCGGTCATTGGACATCGTTGTGGCTAGCAATCAGCCGAAACTAGAAGGAAAAAAATAAAAATAAATAATTTAAAATTTTTAATATGGGACATCCTTGGATTGGATCCACATTGCTGGTGCTCTTCCATCTACCTTGAACAAAAAGATTCAGTTCATCTTCGACGATCAATTGATATGCATATATGCTATCTCGATTGAGGAAGACTTATTAATCTTTTAATTTATAAAATGAAATGAAAAAACAAAAAGGAGGCCATGAAGGAAAATCAAATCCGATTCTCCATACCAAATGATGAAAAGCATTTTTCAGGTCCTTTTCACATTTTAGCCATACCCGGAAAACATTGTCATTTTTCTAGATAATAATTTTTTGAAAAAAAAAATTTCTGAAAATTGTTACATTGTTTGTGAAACAAATAAAACCTCAATGGCAGAGTTAAAATTCGAGACCGTTTGTTTCTTTTAAGTCAATCATACCAAGTCACGTGTGTGTGTATATATAACATTTATCAAATAAAAGAAAAATTGCTAAAATGTGCATATACACTTAGGCTAGATGTGATAATCGTTCTCATGCTCGATGACCCTGTCTTAAAACACTATCTTCATTATTCAAACGTGTATAATGAGTACTGGCCTCTGTCCTTCGTTTGGTCTCCTCGCCATCAGTTCAACGTCACTGTTAGGAGAGCCTTCCCAACTTCGACAACGCAAGGTCGGAACAACCTCCGAAAAACCAATTAATCCGTCCTCCCGAAAGAAGCTGTTCGCAGTTTCCAAAAGCTTGGACCGAAGGGAGCAATCCCCGGGGAGAATCCCGCTCGAATGAGGCCAATGAGAATAGAAGAAGGAAGCCACGTATACCAACACCGGGGATGCCGAGACGACAACGGTGATGATGAAGAGCCCTCCAATGCTGTACACGCTCAGGATAAGATTGTCGGACAGGATCGCAGCATCCTGATCTTGGCACGAGCTTTGGCCACCGAAGTATTTTCCTTCGATCGCGTCCATTTTCTCTTTATCTTGAGTGACATTCAAGATTGCCCATGAAATGTAGGAGACCAAAGGGGAACTCTATGGAAAGGCTTGATGAATAACTAGTTATGTTAGTTCGTAGCTTTTGTCCTAAGAAAGACTTTTCGTGCACGAACACATCAAATGTGTATCGGGTGTATCGGGCCCGTGCGCAGATGTACTAATTTGAAGTTTTTCGTAATATTAACAAAAGAAAAAATGCTTATATTCTCATGCCAGTTGCACTTGCCCATGAACGAGCAAGCGAGAGAGAGAGAGTTAGGGTGGGTGCTCCTTGAAAAAGTTGAACCAAATCCACCCTTACAATGCCAAACCCGTCGGTTTTATAGGTTGGTCCGACCATTTTATACTTGTTGCAGTATTTGGCAAGGAAGATTTTCATGAACGGCACTAAATCAAATATCGCCGCGACTCCTCCCTTTTCGTTTCCCTTCAATAGCGCCTCGTGGTATTCCTCCGGTGAGTTGTAAGGAATCAGTCTGGACTCGTCGAAATTTGAGCTGTTGCACGAGGAGTCCTCTCATGAAAGATCCTTTCTGATTCCCGACGAAAAGGCGATCCCTTATCAAGTCTTGCACATCCACAAAATTCTGCGTCAAGCGTTGCACGGTTAAGAACGAAGCTAAACTTGCAGTTAGCTCTGAGTCTGGATAAGCACCACAAATGCCCATACGATAAGCACAAACCTTGTCAAGTTGTTTGCAATCCTCTCTCCTCTATGGATCAAAATCGTAGTGAATTGCCAACGAAAGACCGAGCTAAAAGCAACAAAAGCACAGTGAAAGACTGCGAAGAAAAACTTAGTAACGAACTGTTAAAATATGTTTCAAGTTTGAGCTCGTTAAATGACTATATCCGAATTGTATTATGTGATCAGCACAAAAAAAGTTCAAAGACATTGGAAAGATTACGAATATTATATCTACATCAAAGATCCGGTCAACAATGGAAAGCTATATTAGCTTGAACTTTGTATTGGATAAAGCCTTGTTTTTAAATCTCCATAAATTATCCTGAGTGTTGTACCGGCCAAATAAAGTCAAAAGGGAAAGTCCAAGATTTGAACTTCATTGGCTACGTAATGGATTTCCTTTGTTGAGTCAGCCACTGAATTTTCTTCTTTTGTTTGGAGAGAGAGAGAGAGAGAGAGAGAGAGAGAGAGAGAGAGAGAGAGAGAGAGAGATATATATATATATATATATATATATATATATATATATATATATATATATATAAAATATTCTAGGACCTAGCCGTGTGAAGAAGTTGACGCGCCATCTTCGTCGAGTGCTTGCTAAGGGTTTTCTTCGCAAGTTTTTGTTCTTGAAATTACATCCAGTATCAAATGTCAAAACTGATTATATCTTGTCGTAAGATTTGTGTTTAATTCCTTCGTAAGATTGAAAGATTTTTTTGTGAGAAATTGGGGGCTAAACATTGTGTGTGTTATTGGATGTACTTGAGGCTAGGAAACACTAAGGGGTTTGGGTGACTCGAGCGGGGTTTGTAATCTCTGTATATCGCTTGATCTATAATAAAATTTGTTGATACTTTCTCCGTGGACGTAGGTCTCTACAACTGAACCATATACGTCTAGTGTCCAATTTATTTTCTTGTTTTGTCTACTTATTGTTCGATCGCTTGTTCCATGCAATAATTGGTATTAGAACTAGGCTTGTTTGAAGTTGAAGCGAATCAATAGTGATAGATGAAGTTCAAGTGAAAATTGACAAATTTGATGGGAGGGATTTTGATTTTTGGAAGATGCAGATTGAATACTGTCTTTATTAGATGAAACCGCACTTGCTCTTGTATGGGAAGAAGCCGGATACGATGAAGCAAGCTGATTGGAAATTGTCGGATAGACGAGCAATGGATGTTATTTGGATGACGTTGGCTCGTAATGTCGCGTTTAATATCATCAAAGAGAAGACCACTATGGATTTGACGAAAGCACTGTTGGATATTTACGAGAAGCTCTCTGCGACTAACAAAGTCTATTTGATGCAATGTTTGTTTAACTTGAAGATGGGCGAAGGTGCCTTATTTGCTAATCATATCAATGAATTCAATGTGATCGTTAGTCAATTTAGTTCAATTGACATTGATTTTAAAGATGAGGTATGTGCTTTGATTCTATTATCTTCATTGCCGGATAGTTGGAATATTATTGTTACTTTTGTTAGTAATTCCTTTGGATCAACAAATTTAACATTTGATAAGATTTAAGATTTAATTCTGAGTAAGGACATCCGTAGAAGAGAATCTAGCGAATCTGTCTCTACTGCTTTAGTAGGTGAAAATAGAGAAAGAATTAGTACTTATGTTAGCAGAAGTAGTATAAACACAAACAGACATAGTCGGTCTAGGACTAGTGGTGCTGTTTGTTAGAACCGTGGCAAGAGGGGACATATTATAAGGAATTGCATTAAATTGAAAAACAAAAAGGGTAAAGGAACTAAAGTTGAATCTACGGATGATGTTATAGCTACAGGTGACAATAATTTGGATAATGTTGATTTTGTCTTGTTTGTCACTAAGGATTCGTCGTTTGATGGATGGATTTTGGTTGTTCTTTTCATGCTATACCAAATAGAAACTAGTTTATTACTTATTAATGCATGGATAATAGTAAAGTGCGGTTGACGAACAATGCTAAATGCAATGTTGTAAGTGTTGACAATGTTAGAATGAAAATGAATGATGATATTGTGAGGACATTGGCTGCGATTAGGCATGTTCCAGAGTTGAGGAACAATTTGATTTCCTCGAAAGCCTTGGATTCAGTTGGGTATCAATATTCTTTAGAATGCAGAGTTCTGAAGATTATTCGAGGTGCCTTGATAATAATAAAAAGAATCAATCATAATGGCCTGTATGAGCTTCAAGGTGCAACGGTGATAGATTTCGCTACGGAGATATCGGTTGCATCTATTCGAGTATTTGAATTGTGGTATATGCATTTGGGGCGCATTAGCGAGAGAAGCGTGAAGATTCTAAATGAAAGGAATTTCTTGTGTGGTTATGTGACTAATGAACTGAATGTATGCGGGTACTATACTTTAGATCAACGGCGGAAAGTACGGTTTAGAGCAAGCGTCGGAGAAATCACGGAAATTGCAGAATTACTTCACTTGGATATTTGTAGGTTGTCATGGTTTCCTTAAAAAAAGAGTGCCAGATTTATGCTAACGGTTGTAGATGATTACACGAGGAGGACCTAGGTGTTTGTGCTTTGGCACAAGTTTGATGTTGTAGTCGGGATCGGGCGGTTGAAAGCTTTGATAAAAAAGGAGACTATTAAAATGATCAAGTAGGTGCAGATTGACAAAAGCATGGGGTTTTGCTCGGAGCTGTTAAACAAATTATGCATGAAGGGAGGCATAGTGAGATACCGCATTGGTGCTAATGAACCACAATAGGTTGTAGAATTGATGAGCAAAGCATTACTAGAGATAAGCCATAAAATGATCTCTAGTTGGTATGGCTAGAAGATTTTTAGCGGATGCGCTTATTATGGCGAGCTACATAGTGAATAGATCCCCATCGACTACGATTAGATGTCGGACTCCCGAAGAAGTATGGTCGGATAACGTTGTTGATTATTCTGTTCTTAGAATATTTGGTTGCCCACATTATGTTCGAGTTAGTGATGGTAAGCTCGATAGAAGGGTAGGAAAGTGCATGTTCCTAGGCTATGTACAAGGTAAGTGGGGTTATCGGTTGTGGTGCCCGGAATCAAATTCACCTGTTAAGTTACATTTGATGAGTTTCCAATACTTATGGCAAGGAGTGTTATTAGCAATATTCATACGGATCTCGACAATGTTTAGCTTGAGGTGGAGTTGTAACTAGAAACTCCCGAGGTAGAGGGTACTAGCGAAGTAATCGACATAGATAGTACTTGTAGTGAGGTGGAGCCTATAGAGCCAATAATTGTTGTAATTACTGATATTAACAATGTCCGTATTCGGTCTCTTGACATATATAGATGCAATAGTGGTTTTGCTTTATCCGTGATTGAGGAGCTTATGTCGAAAAGTCATTGTAGACCAATTAAAGGTGCATGTGTAGTTGGTGTTATCATGAGGTCCACGGTTATAGCGAAGTTCAAGTGCGGCTTAGACTTGGAAGATGTTTATGGCGGTTGAGTCCATGGGGCCGTGGGAGAGTAGTGATGAAGTTCATAATTATTAATAAAGCGATTGTGACTTGGCTCAAACATCGAGCCAAGATGGAAAGTGTTAAAATGTGTCTCAAGTTTGAGCTCATTAAATGACTATATCCAAATTGTATTATGTCATCGGCTCACAAAAATCTCAGAGACATTGGAAAGATTATGAATATTATATCCACATCGAAGATCCGGTCAACAACGAAAAGCTATATTAGCTTGGATTTTGTATTGGATAAAGCTTTGTTTTTAAATCTCCAGAAATTATCTTGAGTGTTGTATCGGCCAAATAAAGTCAAAAGTGAAAGTCTAGGATTTAGACTTCATTGACCACGTAATGGATTTCCTATGTTGAGTCGGCTACTGAATTTTCTTCTTTTGTTTAGATAAATAAATATATATATATATATATATATATATATATATATATATATATATAATTCCCAGACTTGGTCGTGTGAAGAAGTTGAAGTGCCGTCTTCATCGAGTGCTTGGCAAGGGTTTTCTTCTTGGGTTTTTGCTCGTGGAATTACATCAAGTATTCAAGTGTCGAAGCTAATTAAATCTTATCGTAAGGTTTGCGTTCAATTCCTTCATGAGATTGAAAGATTATTTCGGAAGAAATTGGGAGCTAAACACTATATGTGTTATTGGATGTAATTGAGGCAAGGCAATATTGAGGGTATTTGAGTGACTCAAGTGTGATTTATAATCTTGTGTATCGTTTGATATATAGTGAAATTCATTGCTGCTCTCTCCATGGATGTAGGTCTGTACAATCGAACCACGTACATCTATTGTTCGAGTTATTTTCTTGTTCGATCTATTTATTATCCGATTGCTTGTTCCGTGGATTACGAACAAGATGCAATAGTTGTGGAAGGACTTACTATGAACAAATATCGGTGTAGAGAAAGAAAACCAGAGCATTACATTGATTTGTTCACTACAACGCCCTCCTAAATTCTTCGTTCATGTGATATTCAAGTAGCCACACAATGAACCCAGTAGAAATGAAGGCTAAACCGGTCGTTAGCCAGAGATTCCAACTCAATGGTTTTAAGAAGATCCACACGTTCCTCCACTCGTCATTCTTGATGGCAACCACCATTGCTACATTGGATTCTGAGTAGGGAAGTGTGAAATCGACATAGGATGAGTGATTCGCGACAACAATCGAGTTTCTAGCAACCGCTTCGAATTCCTGCATCATCATGTCCTCATTGACTTCAATATACATGGGTAAATACAAGCCATATATGTCAGCTCTAAAATGTACATGACAAAAGCTGAAACAAGATTCAGAAATGATGCACTTGATGATGAGGACACTCATTTATCCCTTCTTTTTTTTCATCCAGTCATTTATCAAGGAATAGCGGGTTTAAGTTTGAAGATAAAGCATCGACTAACCTAAAGTTTAATTTTGTACAGCATATCATCATAAGTTCCTACGGTTTGCCTGCCCTCATTCACAAAAGTAACATACTAGTGAGGAAGAGCAAAAGGTAATGTTTCCAATCTTGCGAGAAACATGTCGGGGGCAAATCCCGAGTAGCTAGGCACGCCCATATGCGGATCCCATTCAATTTTGAAGAACTCGCTAAACCCATCTTTCTTTGGAACCTCGATCTTTAGTTTCTTTCCTGATATGGGCGTCACCCAACCTTTCGGTGGCTTTAGTGTATCTCTTGGCCAAATGGGGCCTTTCAAATTGTTGGCTGAAGCTATGTAATATACCTTTGTTGATGAGTTCAATTCGGGGTAAAAGTCCTCGTGTCAAAGTCCAATATCCGAAGATTTCTCTATATGTCTACAATGTTAAAGATTTCGAATGCAAGGGGGTGACTTTCGCCGTCAAGCAAGTTAAATTCTCCGCTAAGGCCTCGAAAGTTGATACTTCGAATGTTATCGAGCAATTTAAGGCCCACCTCCAAAATCCCGATAGACGAAAAGTTGAGATTGTTTCTACTGGTATTCGTCTTTAAGTATCTAGACTTTTCGGGCTACCATGCCATCTTTCCCGCTAAGGCTAATGATGTGACTGTGTCGTATGCCCATAAGCTAAAGAGACTCGGATCAACAATCTCGTCATGTGGATTTTGTTGGGATGTGGCTCATACTCTCCAATGACAGAAAACCACATGCTCCCCCTGGACACCAAAGGGCTTTTAAGATTTAAGCCCATAATTTTTAATTCGTAGTTTGGGCTTGGGCTCGAGCTCGGGCTCATGAATAACTACTATTATATGTACTCTTTTTTGTTTGTAATTGAGTGATGGAATGAGAGGTGCGATGTACTAATTATAAAGGAATCATTTACTATATGTAGCCCTAGTTTAAGAGTGAATTACGATAAAATCTTGTGTTTCGATTTTTCTTTCTTGCTTTACATTTACTTCGATTTGATTGTGCGCCGAATCCTAACATCTAGTATTAGAGCGAGGTTTGAGGTTAGGGATTTCTTGGTGAAAAGAGATTCAGAAAAAAAAATCTTGGGTAGATGTCATCTGGTCAATCACAAATTGAAGTGGAGAAGTTCGGAGGAAAGGGTTTGGAGTTGTGGAAGTTGAAGATGAAGGTTTTGCTCATGGATAGAGATCTATAGCACGTGATCGAAGAAGATAAACCTAAGGTGAATACCATGAAGAAGGCGAAGGAGCAAGAGATTGTGCCTGCTTCTAATCAATTGAAGGATTGGATAAGTAATGGTCGTAAGGCGTAAAGCATGATTTAGCTATGTCTTGCTAGTAACGTCCCGATAAACGTGACCTTTGAGAAGACAGCGAAAGATCTCTTGATGAAACCGGGAAGCCTTCATCAAAACAAGTCACTCATGAATAGGTTGTTTCAGCGAAAGCGACTATACAATCTTCGGATAAGTGAAAACGATTCTTTTTCTACACACTTAAATGGGTTTAATACTTGTGGGCAGCTTGCATCTATTGATGTTAATCTGGATGAGGAAGATAAAGCATGGACTTTACTGTGTTGGCTGTCAAATTCATGGGAATGTCTAATTGTTTCGATCGACACTAGGGTTAGTGCGTTGTCCTCTGAGAACGTTGTATCCGCCTTATTGTCTAAGGAGATTAGGAGAGCAAGCTCTAACAATGCAACAAATGAGTCTCTTTTCATAAGAGGAAGGAACAGTGAATGATCTAAAACTAGATTTGGTGTCGAAATAAGTCTAGAGGAAGATCTAAAGATCGAGATCGATCTAAAATAAAGGGAAAAAGTACACTAGAAGTGCCATAACTTTTGTACGACGTTCACTTAAGTGTCATAACTTTCAAAACGTTCACTTAAGTGCCATAACTTTCAAAAATCATTCACTTGAGTGCCATGTTGACATGGCTGCCGGAAAAGCCGACGTGGCGGTCGGAAAGTCGACGTTGCACGCTCGGAAAAGTTCCTGTAGCACGCCGGAAAGCTGATGTGGCACGCCGGAAAGTTATTGTAGCACGTCGGAAAGGCGACGTGGCACGCGCGGAAAAGTTACTGTAGCACTCAAGTGAACAATTTTGCTCCAACGTAGCACTCAAGTGAACGATTTTGAAAGTTATGGCACTTAAGTGAATGTTTTGAAAGTTATGGTACTCAAGTGAACGTCATACACAAGTTATGACACTTCTAGTGTACTTTTTTCAAAAATAAGTATTGGAAGTGCGGAAAAGCTAAACACTTGAAGAAGGATTGCATAAGCAAAAGTGTGCATCCAGAGAAGCAAGATGAGCGACTATCATCTAGTACAAAGAAAGATGATGATAGTATCACGGGAAACATGTATCTCGTTTGCAACTCATCTCGGGTTGACCACTATGACATTCTGAATTTCCGACCATTTTAAGGTCTATGAATGAGAAATGCTCTATCAATGTATTTCAGTTATATTCCACTCAGATCCGACCAATCTTGAGTTATCTAACCAAAAAGGGGAAAGTTAAAGCGCGACAAGGTATATGGACCTAGGAAACTCGAATAGGAATCGACCTTTTGACCATAAGGATTTCAAAGGGGATGTTTAGAGCCAATACAGGTCGATCTAAGAACGATTATGGAATCCATTGCTAGTGTTACACGATTTACGAAATTTTCCTAAATCGAATTTTCGATCGACGAAAGCAAAATGACCGTTTTGCCCCTCAAGCATTATTCTTGTTCTAAGTTCATCAAAGGGCATTTTGGTCATTTTCACTTTGCTTCAGCCAAAAATGTGAAGATAAGAAGGGTCAATGTTGGTCAATATACATGTGGATAATTATTGACACGAGACAAGTGTCATTAGAGAGCATGGTCGGCATTAATGTGACCTTAACCTTACTATTCACATAATTGAATTTTTTAAATATAAAACCAAGTCTTCTTCAGCCTTCCTCCTTCTTCAAATTCACGAGCACTTCATCTCCATGCTCCATTTCCATCATCTCCTTCATTTTCAAGGTTTTTCAAGAAAACCGTAAAACATTTCGACCCAACCACTTTCTGCCCATTTCGTTCGGTCCATACGACGGCACCCTCCGATGGTCATTTGGCTGCCCCTAACCACCCACTTGAAGTTCAACGTGTCCCCGACAACTTCCAATTGGAATCACATCATTTGAAGCTCCCAGTTGGAAGAACCAAGGCGAGGAAGAAAATCGGACTGATTTGGAGCTAGCCGAGGGTAAGTAGCTGTTCTCCCTCTTAGAAACTTCTTTTGATACCAAATTTTTGGTGGTAACTTCTAGACTTATAGGGCTAAGTATGGATGATTTAGGGACATGTTGGCACCTGAATTTTTAGTCAATTTTCCTTTAGTTTTATTTTTCTAAAATTTCTCAAAAATTCACAAAAAATCAAAAAATTAAAAAATCAACATTGGAAGCCTTGGCCAAGCATGAGGAACCAATTTGGAACAAAAAATAATTTTTAATAATTTTCACATTTTTTTTAATATTTTCGGAAAATAGGAAAATACTTCAAAATTCATAAAAAATACTTTTCGAGGTCAGAAAAAATACACAAAAATGTTCAAAATTTTTATTTTAATTCCCTTTTCATATTGACCTCAAGAAAAATCAAAAATTTAGTTCAATTTTAGGTGTTCCTTCACAACGCCTAAGGTTGAATTTGCGTAAAAAATACCAATTGAGTCTTTTTATTTGCAATTTTTGCACATTTGGAGTCTAGGCATTCAATTGCAGTCCCTTTGAACTTCAATTTGATTAATTGCACCCTCAATTGCGCGAATTGCACGAATTGCACAGAAATTCTTAAAATTTTTGCAATTAAGTCCCTCAACTTTGCAATTTTTGAAATTACTTTCAATTGGGGGACTTTCTTTGCAAAATTGAGCCACCCCCTATGTTTTCACACATTCTGAATCAATTGGCATAGGTCTCGGGGTCCAATTTGATCGAATTGGTCTTCAATTGAACTTTTCCCCAAATTGGGAATTTTGAAAATTTGGGGGTTTTGTATAAATTGATGAGAAATTTTGGGCAAAACCATTTTTTTAGATAATATTCAGGGTCCTAAGTCCAATTTTGAGGTTTAATTGCAAAAATTCCCACTGAATTTCGTTTAATTTTGGAAATTGTGAAAATTCCATCATCCGAACCTGGTTCGGACCGGTCGATCACTGGTCGGACCGGTCGAACCGGTCCAAACCGTGTCATCTTCCCCAAATAAGAGACACGATTTGCAGGTTTTTATGGTGAGATTCAATGGCTAAATTGAAGGTCGATTCGTGCCTAATCGATCCAATTGACTTAGGGCTTTTGTGTATCGGGTCAATGTTCGTTGATTGCCGTCGACGGCACGGCCAATGGCCGCCGGAGTACCCCGGAATCGCTGGTCAAAGTCTCGGCGCCCTTAAAAGTCAACATCTTCAAATCCAGGTTCAATTCGTGCACATTTAAGCTTGATTAAGGACCTAACGGACGTTGACGGAATCATGATCGACTCCGTCACCGTCCGGCAACCATAAATCACGTGGGTGGCACGTGAATCACCCTCGGCCGACTCAAGCTCCCGCGCGCGCATTTTTCAAAGATTGGGTATAAAAGCCTTGGAGAGGATTCTAGAACAGAGGAGGCTCATTTGCTCGCTCAACACACCAGAATAGAGAGAGAAAGAGAGGGAAAGCTAGAGAGAGAGGCTCCGGCGAAGATTGGTCGAGTTGCGGGACCGAGACCGTGAGATCTTCGTCGCCGTCGTTCCCGGCCAAATCAGGTCATCGGACCACCGCCAGAAGCTTCTTCGAACTTCCGGAAGACGGTCGCGGCAGCTCGTTCGGCCTCAAACCTCCATATCGGGTGAGTCGAGCTTCACTTCTTTCTCTTGTGCAATCATGGCATCTCATCTTCGCGATCACGATTTTCTCAATTACCGTGTGCCTTTTACTGCTTGAACTTCACTAATCACCATCGCAACTTCCTCTTGCATTGATTCTGTCCAAACCTCCCGAGTCGAGCCTCTAACATCATGCGGTGCGGCCAAGCACCGGCCGTGCCATTCTAATCCTCGCGAGCTCGATCTCGAGCTCGAGGTAAGTTTCCTTACCTCCTCTTCTAGCTTCTCCGTGATAGAATTGAATTATTGTGCTCGTGCTTTGTGATTGAACTGCGCAACCACGAGACTGTGTGTGTTTGATTAGTTGTGATTTCGTGGATAGAATGGTCTGATTTTCAACTATGTTGATCCGAGGGGTGAGAGGAGTTGATCGGCGGTGATTTCGCGTTGATCCGGCGAGATCTAGCCGTTAGATCTCGCCGGAAGAGTCTCGGCCGTCCATTTTGGCGTCGTCGCAGTGAAGAAGACGAAGGTGACGTGGCGAGTCAACCGGTCAATCGGCCTAGGTGTCATCGCGTGATAGGACCAGCTCGGATCTGAGTCGGCTCGGCCGTTGGCGCGAGCGGGCCGACTCGGATCTGATCCAACGGCCGAGATTAATCGATGAACTTGATTCTCAGCCGTTGGATCATTTTATATATATTCGTTTATTAGAGAAATAAAGAAACGGCGCCGTTTTGAATAGGTGGTGCGTCGTCGTTTCGGGCAGAGGAGGAATGAACGGTTTAGATCAAGTCTATGATAGATCATGACCGTTCATGCGTTTAAGTAAAGCGTCGTCGTTTTATAGCTAGATGAATGGACGGTCTAGATTAGCTATAGGATCAATCGTGGCCGTTGAGGATAAGGAGGTATGCGGCGTCGTTTTGGCTTAGGTGAGATGGACGGTTCGGATTAAATTTAGGGGAAATCGTGGCCGTCCGTGTATTTTAGTAATTCGGTGTCGTTTTAGTATAGAGGAAGCGAACGGCTCGGATCGAGCCCCGGGATCAAATCGTGGCCATTCATTTCAAATACCCGGTGCGACGTCGTTTTAAGGTGATAGGCTGAAGTGTCGTCGTTTTGTAGAAGAGATAATCGACGGTCGAGATAGATTCCAGATCTAATCTCGGCCATCTGTTTCTTTTTAGTATTTTCAATAACAGAAAATCGATTTAAAAAATAGAGAGTAAATAGGAAAATGGCCTACGGTGCCGTTTTGGTGTTGTGGACGGGTCTGCGAGCGGTCATACCGGGTTGACCCGGTCCGGTTTAATAATAAAAAATAAAAAGAAATAAAAAGAAATTTCCAAAAATCCAAAAAAAATCACAAAAATACTTAGAAAATTCATAAAAATTCCCAGATTTTTACAAAAAATTTTCTAAAAATTCATAGATCGATTCGGGACTCATAAAGTCTGGATCGAAAATTTTAAAACTTCGAGGGTCGATTTATACGGATCCGGAAAATTCCCAATATTTTTGAAAAATAAATAAAAGTTTCAAAAAAATAGAAAAAATTAGAAAAATTCTGAAAAATCACAAAAAATGGGAAATGGCCACATTCAACTGGCCAAATCGAAATTTTGTGATTTTCGAGTCCCGAACCCCAAAAATGACCATTCTATCCTTACGGGCCTTCTGCCCCAAATTTTCGCCAAATCACCCCGAAACCCAAATTTGATTTCTGTGTGGGCCGATAGGGTCATTTTAGACATGTCAAACCTTGATTGATTGATTGATTGTGATGATTTTGATTGCACATTAAATTTTTTCTGATCGTGATTGTTAGGATAGAAAATTCCCATCCGCATGAATACTTAGAACTGTTAGGACCTACCTCACCCGAAAGTTCATTTGCATGAATTCTTAGGTTAGAAAAACACTCAACATCGGTAACCGAAAAGGCGTCAATATGAAATTTGGCGTAATCAAGTCCCCGGACCCAAAAATCTACGGTTTTCGCGGAACCGAACGGTTTCTCCCGACCGCTCGGTAGGGTTTTCCGATCATACCCTCCAATAAATTGATCGGTGGCGACTCCAAATTGCATGTACACCTCGCACATGCCATCCGACCACACAAGGTCAATTTCGATATTTGATAAATTTTACCCGAAATCGCGATTCGAGTAATGGGTCTTGGGAGAGACCCGCGATCTTACATATATAAAAAGGGGATCGGCTCGTTAACCCTACTCACCCCGGGAAGAAAGTTAAAAAATTTTCCGGAGGAGGGTCCCGACGGACTAGCGACTTCGCTGGGGACTATATAAGAAGACTTAGGCCGATATAAATGTTGAGTGTTTTCTAACCCCGTTTTTTTTTGCGGATGCTCATGAAGATGAGGTACGTCCACTAACGAAAGTGTTAAATGTTGATGCAGATGGGAGTTATAAGGGGTGATGTCTATGTTAACCATTTTTGATGCAGATATGGAGTTTCGGGTTGTGTGTTTATTTATGCAAATATTGAAGCGGTGTTTTGAATATAAATTATTGTGCATGTCTTGCATATTTTGAGGATCATGACACTGCACACACAAGCGCCTAAACCCGAGCCACGAATCACCTTTATAGGTCGCCATAGATAGGGATCGGTATGCGAAGCTCTTGTGTTTGATTGCACTTGGGTTGACCATATTTGATCTCGCTCTCTATGCAAGATTGATGGTCCTACCCACTTGTTGTTTGATGGCGCTTGTGGGCGGCCCATCGATTTGTATAGCGAGAGCCTTTTTAGGTCCATACCCGAGCCTTTTTGATTTCTTTAGAGTTGAACCTCACTTGTCTCATGCGCATGTGAAATGGACGGTTGGTATACCTAAAACCAAAAACCCAAAAAAAGAGTAACATCTGTTGGTAAGGCTTTCTACTCTCTTTATTTTGAACTTGTAAATTTAAATTCCACATATCATGCATTTTCACGACATATCATTACAATTTGTAAGATCGTTTAAGTAATCGGGGTTGAAGGTCAAATTTTCCTTTTTAGATAGATGGTGCCCCAAAGTCATGTTGATGTACCCGACGTATTCACATGGGAGCGGAGGACCGTTCGACGCAAGGACCGGGTACCCGCTACATTTCGGGTTTTCGGATTTGTCCATGGACGGGAGCTCAATGGACGGAACCGCATCCGTAGCGAGAGTTGCGATTATACCCGATGTGGACGATATTTGGAACTCGAGCGCGAGAAAGAAAGAATTTGGGAGTTGTACATGAAATTGGCGAAGAAGCCTCGTGTGACCAAGACGGCCCCAACACACTCCCCAATTAAGAAGAAGGAAGTCATCACCATATCCTCCGATGATGAAGAAGATGTCAAGCTTCCCGAGATAGTGGAGATTTCATCCGATGAGGATACCATTCCGATTGTCTAGATTAGTACGACTTTGGGGCATTTTCTAGGTTTTATTACATTTTGAGTCGATTATGTACTTTCATCGACATTTGTTGTCCGAACATCTTTAGATACTATCATATCCTATCTTTTTCGACTTTATTGTATTAGACTTGTAAATTCCATGAGTTGTCAAATTGTGAACGACTTTCTACCCCGATTTCACTTAAACGATCCTAATCAAATTACATGCCATCTTTGGATGAGATTAGGTCCATAACTACCCTATTTGGCTTATTTGAGTCAAGTGGGAGTAGTTGACCCTCATGTTACCAAAAGATGACATGGAATTTGATTAGCACATTTGCATCACATTTCATGCATATTCATATTAAACCCGTGGTAATTGACTTTAGGATCATCATTTTTGCATTCTTTTTAGATCATGGGGAATGGAGACATCAAGATCATTCCGGTACCACGCAAAGAACTCTCTATATGGTGGGATCGCCTCGACATCATCAACAAGGCCTATATGAAAGGACGTTTGGGACGACTTGTAGATTTGATCAAAGTGGAATACCAACCGGCTCTCATCCAAACACTAGCCAAGACATGGGACGCACGCACAATGACATTTAACTTCCGAGGATTGGAATTGACCCCTACTCTTGAGGAATACGCCGCTATTATCGGGGCCAAGTTTGAAGAACGTATAGCTCAACCCCCTTTAGACATGGACTCTACTCGTTCTTTGTCGAGTTTCCTTCGCCTTAAAACTTTTGAAATTGAAAAAGTTTACAAGTCCAATTCTAACAAATTCACCTTCTCATTTCTTTTCGACAATTATTCCTCTCTACCCACCGAAACCGGTCATAAATCGGGAAAGGTGTTCATTTTGGCCTTCTTTGCATTTGTCCTATTTCCAACCTCAAGAACCACTTTTGACCCTTCCATAACCCATATAGCCGGACAAGCATGTTGTCCATGAGATTATTCGTACATGATCTTAGCCGAGACCTTTCTTTCCCTAAATCGTTCCAAAACATCAAAAAAGGCTGTTTTCCAAGCGTCTAGCGGGCTACTTCACATGTGGTTCACCTCTCATATAAAGACTTTTCAACTCTGAGTGAGGTGTTATGAGATCAATGAGCACGTCCACCCTCTTAGATCCTTCCTCAAGTGTCAATCCCTTATACCCAAATACTCATTCAAAAGGTGGGTTGAGCTATTAGACAATTTGAAACCCAAGCATATTAGATGGCGTCTGACTTAGCCTAAGATTGTGGAGGCTCGCATTACGAGTGTTGAAGATAGCCCTATCTCCTTATTGGGATGTCTTGGCGCTGTAGCGTATTACCCCATTCGAATGATGAGGCAATTTGGAGTTTTACAAGAGATACCGCCGGATGTTTGTCCCGGGATCTTCTCGTTTGATATGACACGAGGAAAGCTCACTAAGGAAACAAAGGAGTTGTATCGGGCCCGAATCAAACTCATACTTCATGCTTTGAAGAATTCCCCGCTGCAACAAGTTGAATGGCCGGATTATTTAGACGACGAGATGAACGTTCACAGAGCCTCCAAGGAGTATATCCGGAAGTTTAAAGAATATCGCCAATCAATGGTCGAGCCATATGTACCCGAGTGCGTATCTCCTCGGATTGAAGAGGTGGAGTCCTATGAACCAGAATACATAGTACCTTACGTACTGGGAGTAGAACCGTATATTCCCAAAGATCCGGAGCAGTGGATGTCGGAAGAAGGAGAAGACCCATACCAGTAGAACTCCGATGGATCAAAAGAGCAAGAAGAGTCGAAGCGTCCCAGACTTGGATAGATCCATTCCCCCATTTAGATTTTACATATTTGTTGTCTTTTGAACACTTTTGAACACTTTGGTTTGTAATAAATACATATTATCTCTTTTATGAGCATTTCATGCATACATATAGAAAAAGTCAATTACCACGAATCAATGTCTCTAAATCCTTTAATATTTCCCATACCGATTTGATGTTCCGAAAAACAGGTGAGTGACAAATACGATGACTCGTAGCAAAACGCGCAAATTAAGGATGGAACAAGAAGAGCTCACACCTCGTGTGGGTAATTTGGAGAATCAAATGAATGTGATCGCCACAATGGTGGCGGAGATGAAGGCGATGCTGATCGTTAGTCAGGGGAGATACCCTGTCGACCCTAATTCTCAAGCCCCTGTGGGGTCATCCGACGGAGCGAACGCTAATCCGGCACCCGCCGCTAATCCCACTCTGAATCCGGAGAGACCGCCTAAGGATCCTCCCATTGTGATTGACCTGGAGAAAAAGGAGAAGCAAGTCCTCAAAATGGAAGAGGAAATTAAGAGACTTGCTAAGATTGAAGAGTGTTTGGCAAGTCGGGGATATGAACTTTCAAGGTTCGATAAGGTAGCACCGTTCGAGAAGATAGAAGTTCCTGCAGACTATAAGGAACCGGACTTTGTGAGAAAATATAATGGGAGAGGGTGTCCCAAGGCGCACTTGAAGTATTATTTGCGCCGAATGTCCCGGTTCTCCGACAACATCCCACTGCTGGTCAATACCTTCCGGGAAAGCCTATCTGGGGCAGCCCCGGCGTGGTTCATTGAATTGGAGCCAGAGAGGCTCGCCGATTGGGACAAGCTGGCTGACGAGTTCCTTCGGCAATACAAGTTTAACACTTTGACTGCCCTTACTAGAGAGGACCTTCTGAGGACCGTGAAAGGAAAGAGTGAGGCCGTTCGCGCCTATGCCCGGAGATGGAGAGCGTTGGATGTGCAGGTAAAGCCGCCCGTCCCGGAAGAAGAACTAATAGACCTGTTTCTCAAGGCCCTTCCCTTTGAATTTTTCGACAAGCTGAACACCTCCGGGTATCGGACGTTTGCGCACCCGATCAAGGTAGCGTAACGCCATGAGTGGGCACTAAGGGAGAAGAAGATACCCGAGGCGCCTTTCAGACGCCAATACCCTTTGAGAAGGGATAATAGGGAGCAAACCGGAGAAGTGGCCTTTGTCCCTAACCCGCAAAAGCCTAGAAATTTCTCACCTTCAATCCCTACTCAAGGAACGTCCTCCTGGACCGCTTCCAAACCACCGGAATTCAGAAAAAGGAACCAAATTGTTTTCACCCCACTACCCCGACCCTTATCCAAATTATTACCCATTTCTTTGGAGAACCGCCTGGTTGCAAAAGAGCCACCTAGAGCTCACATGCCAAGATTTCCTGGGTATGATGAGACCCGGACGTGCATATACCATATGGGAGAAAGGGGACATAATGTAGACAACTGTCTCGCTCTCAAATTTAAGGTACAAGCGTTGATTGACGGTAAGGTTTTAGAGTTTGATAAAACCGAACCGAATGTGCAGCAGAACCCGCTACTCGAGCATCGCGAGGTGAACGCGATTTTTGGAGGTGAAGAGGAAGAGGTTCTGGAGTTCATAGTGGATATGGGTAAAATGCGGGATGTCTTGACATTGGCCTCACAATACCCGGAAGGAGAAAATATTTCCCGGGAGCAAAAGGAAGCTTGCTTAGAAAAGCTGATTAACTTGGGCATCATAGGAAAAATGGAAGACGCCACTTTCAAGGGGACCTACGTGGCGGTGGACATGCTGACTATGGAATTTGCGATGAAACCTACGAGGGGAGCTGTTTTGAAAATACCCTCGGAATATTTGATGAGCATTAAAGATGGCCAAGAAATTGAAGAGATAGACGAATATGAGATCCGTCTGGATAAAGCACGCCGAGGCGATAGAAGATTTATGCAGAAAGCTCTTGAGAGAGGGGAAATAGTGGACAATCTTGGGGAGGATAGCGGCGGTTATAACTTTAAAGTGCTATATTCGGCGCCCCCAAGTTTCTTTGTTGATTCTGGAGATATAGTCCCCGATGGGTGGGGTGGAATGGATGACCCCGAAAGTGAGGAATTTGTGGGAACGGTTGATGAAGTTAAAGATCAAGAGGCCCCTCGGAATGATCAAGATAATCGGGAGGTAGATATGGGGGTTTCTAATTTAGAAACTCACATGCGTCATTTGACAAACATGGTGGCGGATTTGTCACAATTGATGACCAAAAGGAATACCATGGCGGTAGAAGAGAGCATGCAGATTCCGGAGATACGGCGGGCTATAGACACATAAAATCGAAAGATCGCTCTCTTGGAAGAGCAAGGAGACAATGTGTCAAGGAAAATGGATGAGTTGAAAGAGCTGATTACGCCACTTACTCAAGCAAGAAATGTTCCGCCTCAAGGCATGAACCCGAGAGTGACCTTCCGCACGAAGTATAATGGCGCTGGATGTCCTCTGGCGCATATCTCATACTATCTTCGCCAAATGGTTGGCCACCATGAAGATGACGAAACACCGATCCGGAATTTCGAATGTAGTTTGGCGGGCCCCGCACTGGTGTGGTTCCAATCAATCGACCTAGACCGGGTCCCGAGCTGGGAAGATCTATCAGAACACTTTATACGGCACTTTGAAGCTGGAATCGGAGGTTATTTCACTAAAGCTAATTTGTTGAACATCCGGAAAGGTGAAGACGAGAGTTTTGAACTCTTCGCTAGGAGATGGAAGAAACATGCTGTGATGGTGCAACCGCCGCTGTTAGAGAGAGAAATGCTGGAGTTCATCTTGAAGTCACTTCCGGCGGAATACTTTGACCGCATGTATGCATATACATATTCGTCGTTCCAACATCCGGTGGAAATCGGCATGAGAATTGAGGGGATTATCTTGAGAATCAGAAGGGAAAGGCAGAGGGATCTGGATGAAGAAAATGCCACGTTGGTAAGGCCGGGTCCAGAACATAACCCCGAGGATGTTCATGAGGATGAAATGATCGGAATGGTAGATACCCCGATTCGTTTCGTGATTGATTTGAACAAAATTGATAGCTGGGACTTGGAAGCTTCTAGTTCGGAAAAACCATTAACATCCGAATCACTACCGGAAAAGATCATACCGGTGAAGATTAAGTTACCGCCTGTGGACGAATATAACTCAAAGGCAGTTCATTGGGATTATGGAACGGGCGAGATCGACGCCATAATGAGATCGGGAAGGTGTTATCCACCTAGAGAGGCGGATCCCGAAAAGAGAGTCCCAACTGCGAAAGAGGTTGAGAAGTTGCAATCGGTAGTGAGGACCGGTGAATATGAGGTCGTTGACCAACTGCGGAAGATGCCTGCATAGATTTCCTTCTTGGATCTCTTCAAAAATTCTGAAAAGCATAAGAATGCCCTCTTGAAAGTGCTGGATGAGGTCCATGTCCCGGAGACCATCAACGAGGTTCAACTGGGAGATTTCGTAGGTGTTATCCTTTTGAAAGACCAGATATCCTTCTCGGATGACGATTTCCCAAAAGAGGGGCGTGTACATAATAGAGCTCTCTACATCACCGTGAGGTGCCATGGAAAGGAGGTTCCTCACGTCCCGATTGATAACGGTTTCGCTTTCAACCTATGTCCTCCGAGCACCCCGAGAAGCTTGGGGATAAATGAAGACCTCGTCGGGACATCTAAAGCTACCATCCGATCATTTGATGGAGTCTCCAAAAATGTTGTAGGAGAGATTGAGCTGGACATTGACATTGGACCGGTAACTTTCTCTATACCGTTCCAAGTACTGGACATTCCAAGCGCCTTCACCTTGCTCTTGGGAAGACCATGGATTCATGTGTCCGGAGCGGTACCTTCCTCCCCGCATCAAAAGTTAAAATTTGTGGTTAAGGGTCAGTTGATCACCGTCCATGGCGAGACGGGACATCGAGCCACTCTAAAAGGGATGGTTCCATACGTCGAACCCTCAAAGGAGAAGGAGCCGAGTTATCATACCTTCGACATTGTATCTATCATGCATATATCGCCAAATGCAAAAATAGCTGTGCCGGAGCTTTCAAGACCTGCGACCATGGCGGGGAAAGTGTTACTATCGAACGGTTTTATCCCGGGTGCTGAATTAGGGAAACACGAACAGGGGATCCGTAACCCTTTGAATTTGAGCTCAAACGACCATAAGGTTGGTCTGGGTTATAATGGAATAGTGAAGAATGATACAAGTCGAGGCCGAGGTCGAAACAAGTGTTATGGAGACCGTAGACGCCGTGGACACCAAGGTGGCCGTTTCATAGGCACCGATGCATGGAAAGCTAGAGGGAAGATGTTCCTAAACCCCTTATTCGAGGTATTCTCTAAAGGAGGCAAATGGCTGGAAGATGAGGATATCTCCGAGGATGCAGAGCCGGACTTATTCAACCCGTTCCTGGATAATCGGGTGCACGTGATAATTGAGTGGCTGGACGATGATTTCCCCACCCCTGAGTAAAAGGCTCTTTCTGAACTTTACCTTCTAATGCATTTTGATTACTGCATTTATTTTTGAAGCCTTTTGCTGTTTTAGCACCCTTTGGGTCACACGTTGTGATCCGAGAAGTGCAGTATTGTATTGCCCTTAGTTGCATCTATTAATGAAAATCATCTCAAATTTGATTACAAACATATGGAGCAACGGATTGGTCCGATGATGACAATTGATTCTACCATGAAACTTGAGGCCCGATCCGCCATATGATCTTGGGTTTTAAATAGCTTTTGAGAACCGGGATGTCCGGAAGATCGTGGACTAGTTCTCCTTTCTTTGTCTAAAAATTGGAATTTGAAAAATGTTTTCATCATAAAAAAAAAAAAAAGAACATGTTTTCATGATAAAAAACATGCATTCTTCGATTTTATCATCTTTGAATACTAACCTTTCATGGTACATTTCAGGCATGTCATCCCACCCATACATAACAGGTTAATATGTGACTCGGATCAGCTCGATGACTATGCATGCGAAGTTGATATAGAAGAGGTTGATGTGAGCGATATCAAGAAAGAATGGGACTGTTTTGAATAATCCGAACCCCCTATCTCCGAAGAACCCATTACTATTAATTTGGGAGATTCCGATTGCGTCAAGGAAGTGAAAATAGGAGGACACCTGTCCGCAGCGGATGTTTTAAGAATGACGGCATTGCTCAAGGAATATCAAGATATTTTCGCCTGGTCATATGCTGACATGCCGGGTTTAGATCGTGAAATTGTGGAGCATGCTCTGCCTACCAATCTTGCTTGCACACCGGTAAATCAATCACCCAGAAGAATGAATCCCGAACTGGCAGATAAGATAAAGAAGAGGTGATGAAGCTCCTTAAAGTTGGATTTATCGAGGCTGTCCCATATGCTGATTGGGTCGCTAACATCGTACCAGTAAAGAAGAAAGATGGGAGAATTAGAATATGTGTGGATTATCGGGACTTGAACAAAGCCAGTCCGAAAGACGATTTTCCTCTATCGCACATTGATGTACTCGTTGACAGTCCTGCAGGCTTTGAATTATTCTCCTTTATGGATGGATTCTCGGGGTACAATCGGATCATGTTGAAAGAAGAAGATAAGATCAAGACCTCATTTACTACACAATGGGGAACCTTCTGTTACAAGGTAATGCCCTTTGGATTGAAAAATGCAGGGGCAACATATCAAAGGGCTATGGTAACCCTTTTTCATGACATGATACATAAGGAGATTGAGGTCTATGTGGACGATATGATTGCCAAGTCCAGACCTGGAGAAGATCATATTAAAGTGCTCAAGAAATTATTTGATCGATTGAGAAAGTATAAGCTCAAGCTGAATCCTGCGAAATGCGTATTTGGCGCAAGATCCGGAAAGCTGTTAGGATTTGTGGTGAGCAATCGTGGTATTGAAATTGACCCTTCCAAGATCAAAGCCATATGGGAAATAGGGACTCCTTCTACTGTTAAGGAAGTAAGGGGTCTACTTGGAAGATTGAATTATATATCCAGATTCATATCCCAACTGTCAGAAACAATGAAACCCTTTTTCAAGCTCCTGAAGAAAGGTGCAAAGGTCAAATGGGATGCGGAATGTCAACAAGCATTTGAGAAGATCAAGGAATATTTGGTACAACCTCCAGTATTGGTACCTCCTACCCCTAACGTTCCTTTAACTCTATATCGACGAGTTAATGACGAATCCTTGGGAGCTTTACTTGCCCAAACTAACCCCAAGGATCATAAAGAACGGGCCATATACTATTTGAGCAAAAAGTTCACAACATCTGAAGCCAAATACCCAGCAGTGGAAAGAACTTGCGTAGCATTGGTCCGGGTCCTCCACGGATTGAGGCAGTATACGTTGCATTATCATATAGAACTAGTCACCGAAAATGACCCTATCAAGTACCTTTTGGAGAAACCAACATTGTTAGGAAAGATGGTTAAATGGCAAATATCGCTTTCAGAGTTCGATATCAAAACCTCTCCCCAAAAGTCTGTCAAGGGAAGAGCAATTGCTGACATGCTAGCCGAGAATCCTCCTAAGGACGTTTCTGAGCAAAACAAGGGAGGCCAAATCCCGAACATATCTGAAGACAGATGGACGATGTATTTTGACGGCGCAGTTGAACCTCATTGGATCGGGTGCTGGAGCGATTCGATATCCCCCGAAGAACAACATTATCCAATTTCAGCTAAATTGGTGTTTCCGTGCACCAATAGCATTTCTGAATATGAAACCTACATACTAGGATTACAATTGGCCATCTCATTAAAGGTGAAGAAGCTATTGGTATATGGAGATTCCATGTTGATTATTCTACAAACTCAAGGGGAGTGGAAGACGAAGGATCCCAAGCTTATCCCTTATCATAAGTATCTCGAAGAGCCGATCCAACATTTTGAGGAGATCACTTTTGAATATCCGCCAAGAACTCAGAATCACTTCGCAGATGCTCTGGCCACATTATCAGCCATGTTACAAGTGCAAGATGGCCTTGAGATAGAGCCGTTAAGGATTGACATCTTAGAGCAACTCGCATACCGCATGGTCATTGAAGAAGAACACGATGAAGAACCATGGTATCATGACATTAAGAATTATCTACCGAACGGTGAATTCCCACATGGTAGTCAACCGGAAGATAAAAAGTATATCAGCAAGATGGCATCTAAATTTTTCCTCAGCGGACGGATCCTATACAAGAGGTCTTTTGACTCAATCCTGCCGAGGTGCGTGAATTCTAAAGAAGCAAATCTTATTATGAAAAAGATTCATGAAGGAGAATGTGGACCGCATATGAATGGTCAACTCCTCGCCAAGAAGATCATGAGACTCGGATATTCTTGGATGACTATCGAGTCGGATTGCAACAAGCATGTTAGATCCCGTCATCAATGTCGGGTATACGGCGACAGGATAAATGTGCCGCCAACAGAGCTACACCAAATGTCAGAACCATAGCCATTCCGCATGTGGGGAATTGATATGATCGGCCCTATCAACCCAAAAGCCTCCAACGGACATCACTTTATTCTGGTGGCTATTGATTATTTCACCAAATGGATTGAAGCTAACTCATATGCCAATGTCATTGCGAACAGCGTGGCTAGATTCATCAAGAGAGATATCATCTCAAGATACGGAGTACCAAGAGCCATCATTACGGACAATGGCTCCAATCCGAACAACAAGGTAGTCAATCACTTATTGGAACAATTTAAGGTACGACACCTTAATTCTTCACCTTACCGCCCGCAAATGAATGGAGCGTAGGAAGCGGCAAACAAGAACATTAAGAAGATATTGGCTAAAACTGCTGAGAAATATAGAGATTGGCATGAGAGATTGCCATATGCTCTCATGGCTTACCGAACTTCGATTCGTACTTCAACCGGGGCAACTCCATATTCTTTAGTATACGGTATGGAAGCAGTCCTACCGGTAGAGGTGGAAATCCCCTCTTTAAGGATCTTGTCTCAAGTAGAACTCACGGAAGAGGAGTGAAACCGGCAGAGACATGAACAATTAAATTTGATTGACGAAAAACGATTGAAGGCCATCTGCCATGGTCAAAGCCACTAGAAGAAAGTAGCCGGGGCTTTTAACAAGAAGGTCAAGCCTAGAAATTTTGAAGTGGGGATGCTGATTGTGAAGAAAATGCTCCCAAATGCCCAACATCCAGGAGGCAAATTCATGCCAAATTATGAAGGCCCCTACGTGATTCAGAAGGTCTTATCCCGGGGAGCTCTTATACTTGTAAACATGGATGGAGAAGAATTGGCGAGTCCAGTGAATGCAGACGCCGTGAAGAGATATTACCCTTGAAATAAAATTGAGCTTCGGAGCGATTGATGAGCAGATCTGAGTCATATAAGATTTTGCATTCACATGACATTTGCATACATTTGTATTTTGTAGGTGGACTGGGAATCATGAAGAACCTTGCGGAGTGACTGACCAAAACAGGGAAGTTATTTGTTATTTTGGATTACTGATTTTGAACATATCTACCCGATTGATTCCTTTTGTTTTTACGGGAGACGGGAGTTGACGTCCGAAGGAGACAAGAAGAAATCGCTTCGGAACTTAAAATTTTGAGTATCTTGAATTGATTTGTTTCCTTTTGTTTTTGCTGGGGATAAAAGTCAATATTTGAAGAAGACAGGTTTGAGGTTCTCCTCCTTTACAAAGTATTTTCATACACCGTCGTGCTTGAAATTGAAAAACTTGGATTTATAGAGCCACAAGGCCCTTTCAAAGAGACATTCATTTACAAGTTTCAGAAACATCTTTTGAATATATCTTTTGATGAGAACATTTTGCAAACGATGAATTTTGATGAAAATGCCCCGAGTTTCTATAAAAGGGCATGTTTTGAAAGTTTTTCAAAAGAATGATCCTTCGGATGAAAAGAGGCGGGCATTATCCTTAAACACGTCCCCGATACACTTGAGTGATGAGTGAGAGCGATAGAGCGAAAGAGCTTAATTTTGGGACGTAGGGATCATTCGCGATGATTACATGGATTGAAATGATGAAAGGCATTTCCATTTCAAAATTATCCATACACATTTATATCCCTTGATAACCATTCTGAGCCAAAAAGGGAGAATTTTCTGAATATAACCCTGTCAAGAACCACCCCACAATGGGACATATTTGGAGGTTCATTAGATGATTCCTTGGAGAAAAGATCGGGTAAGACTTTATTGTGCTAACCCGCATCAATCTTTTTGTGATAGCTTCGGGTGATTTACGGCAGAGACTTGGAACACCTCAAAGTGAAGAAAAACATTTCATTTCTATATCCCCAAACACTTACCCTTTGAAAGAACCAATTTGAGCCATTAAATATTCATTTCTAAACCCTTGTTGGTGATCACCTCCCCACGCTGGGGCAAACAAAGGAATAACCAGCGATGAGTCAAAAAGCATGATCGGAAGAATTTTTTATACTGGTCTCGAAAAGAGCCAGTCAATGCAAAAAATGATGATGATAAAGATCGAAAGGGCTGAAAAAAAGCAAAGTGCCTGGTAAAAGCAAGGCCAAAGCCCGTGAAGAGCATCCCGAAAAGGGGCAAAGTTCGAGAAATCGGGATGAAAAGAGGAAAATCCTCGAATTCGATTGAAGAAAGAATGATCATGAATCTTCCGTAAAAGCATATGAATGCTGGTAAAAATGTCAAGGTGATCACCAAAGTTCACCCCTCTTTTGAAAATATGGCCTTTCTTAAAGAGCCCACCTTAAGCCAAGATACAACCCGTCACCAAAACTTTTCTAATCTAAGAGGTGTTTCAGGTTGATGCAAGAAATCATACAGGAAGCTACCGCTTAAAGAGGTAAGTACAATCCTGTCTTATCATGACTTCGGGGTTCTTGACTTGTAAACCCGAAGAAGCTATTTCTGATCAAAGTTCATTTCTAAGCCTCAAAATGAATATCCTTTGATAAACCTTTGACTCGGCCTGAATTACGGTCCCTTTTAAAATGCCTTTCACGATTAGTCAGATTGTATGCATCTCGAATGATCCCGAAACCTCAAGGTTAGGTTTTTTGTGAGCGGATTTGAATTTTAAGAAAAGCCTTTCCAAAATGGTGAGAAGCCCTCTTGGATGAAGGAAAACCCTTTTGAAAAACTTTTAAAACAACCTTTTTGAAGAACACTCAAGATGTGTCATCCAAAATACATCCCCAATGGAAATTTGAACTTGTGATTAGATACATTTCCTTCGCAAATACACTTTGAAAATTTGTCTAAGAATTCTTAAGTTTCTCCCTAGGACTTAGAATTGTCATTCTAATGATGTTTGTTTGAACTTTCTGCGGGTTCCCTGGTGACCCCAAATCCTCGGAAAAGTTACATTTTGAATATTTGACTAACTTTGATTTTCTGTAGGTCTTCCGGCATCCCCAGGTCCTCGGATCCCCAATTTGAAAATTTGAAATAGGGTTTGAGCTTCTGTAGGTACACTAGTCAACCTAGGTCCTCGGATGGCACCCTCTCAGACGGTGAGTAGCTTCCTAGATGAAAGCTGATCTGTTTTTTAAAAAATTTTGAAATAGGGTTTGAGCTTCTGTAGGTACACTAGTAAACCTAGGTCCTCGGATGGCACCCTCTCGGACGGTGAGTAGCTACCTAGATGAAAGACGATCTGCTTTTTAAAAAATTTTGAAATAGGGTTTGAGCTTCTGTAGGTACACTAGTAAACCTAGGTCCTCGGATGGCACCCTCTCGGACGGTGAGTAGCTTCCTAGATGAAAGCCGGTCTGCTTTTTAGAAAATTTGAAATAGGGTTTGAGCTTCTGTAGGTACACTAGTCAACCTAGGTCCTCGGATGGCACCCTCTCGGACGGTGAGTAGCTTCCTAGATGAAAGCCGATCTGCATTTTAGAAAATTTGAAATAGGGTTTGAGCTTACGTGGGTACACTAGTCAACCTAGGTCCTCGGATGGCACCCTCTCGGACGGTGAGTAGATTCCTAGATGAAAGCCGATCTGCATTTTAGAAAATTTGAAATAGGGTTTGAGCTTACGTAGGTACACTAGTCAACCTAGGTCCTCAGATGGCACCCTCTCGGATGATGAGTAGCTTCCTAGATGAAAGCCGATCTGCATTTTAGAAAATTTGAAATAGGGTTTGAGCTTCTGTAGGTACACTAGTCAACCTAGGTCCTCGGATGGCACCCTCTCGGACGGTGAGTAGCTTACTAGATGAAAGCCGATCTGCTTTTTAGAAAATTTGAAATAGGGTTTGAGCTTCAGTAGGTACACTAGTCAACCTAGGTCTTCGGATGGCACCCTCCCGGACGGTGAGTAGCTTCCTAGATGAAAGCCTATCTGCATTTTAGATGGTGAGTCCCCGCATAGAGGATAACCAATCTTTATTAAATAGGTGAAACCTCTTTGTTACAAGGGTGAACCTCCCTTCCAGACGATGAGTAGCTTCCTAGATGAAAGCCGATCTGCGTTTTAGATGGTAAGTCCCTGCATAGAGGATAGCCAATCTTTTTTAAATGGGTGAAACCCCTTTGTTACAAGGGTGAACCTCCCCTTCCAGACGGTGAGTAGCTTCCTAGATGAAAGCCGATCTGTGTTTTTAGATGGTGAATCCCTACATAGAGGATAGCCAATCTCTTTTAAATAGGTGAAACCCCTTTGTTACAAGGGTGAACCTCCCTTTCAGACGGTGAGTAGCTTCCTAGATGAAAGCCGATCTGCTTTTTAAATGATGAATCCCCAGTGGATAGTCAAACCCATTTTGAATAGGTGAAACCCCTTTGTTACAAGGGTGAACCTTCCTTCCAAATCTTTAAACCACCGCTCGACACCGGATGGACGCCGACCATTGCAAAATCGCGCCAAACCGTCCACAGGTAATTTCGTACACTCAATTTTTCAACCTCGGATCGACAAATCTCAAACCATAGACAGGTGAGCTACGGGTAAGTCTCTCTCTTTCTTCTTATCTCCCTTTCATATAAATGAGCATGAATCGAAACAATTCCCCACGGAGTTAGAACTTTAACAGCAAAGGTAAGGCAATTGGATGTCAAGACTAGTTCTTTAGATTTTTCCCCAGCAGAATCGATTAAGGATCCAGGTGTCACCTTGTCTTTGAAAGCAACCCCCAACCGAGATTACTTTCAAAGAGGGGCAATTGTTGACACCTGAATTTTTAGTCAATTTTCCTTTAGTTTTATTTTTCTAAAATTTCTCAAAAATTCACAAAAAATCAAAAAATTAAAAAATCAACATTGGAAGCCTTCGCCAAGCATGAGGAACCAATTTGGAACAAAAAATAATTTTTCATAATTTTCACATTTTTTTAATATTTTCGAAAAATAGGAAAATACTTCAAAATTCATAAAAAATACTTTTCGAGGTCAGAAAAAATACACAAAAATGTTCAAAATTTTTATTTTAATTCCCTTTTCATATTGACCTCAAGAAAAATCAAAATTTTAGTTCAATTTTAGGTGTTCCTTCACAACGCCTAAGGTTGAATTTGCGTAAAAAATACCAATTGAGTCTTTTTATTTGCAATTTTTGCACATTTGGAGTCTAGGCATTCAATTGCAATCCCTTTGAACTTCAATTTGATTAATTGCACCCTCAATTGCGCGAATTGCACGAATTGCACAGAAATTCTTAAAATTTTTGCAATTAAGTCCCTCAACTTTGCAATTTTTGAAATTACTTTCAATTGGGGGACTTTCTTTGCAAAATTGAGCCACCCCCTATGTTTTCACACATTCTGAATCAATTGGCATAGGTCTCAGGGTCCAATTTGATCGAATTGGTCTTCAATTGAACTTTTCCCCAAATTGGAAATTTTGAAAATTTGGGGGTTTTGTATAAATTGATGGGAAATTTTGGGCAAAACCATTTTTTTAGATAATATTCAGGGTCCTAAGTCTAATTTTGAGGTTTAATTGCAAAAATTCCCACTGAATTTCGTTTAATTTTGGAAATTGTGAAAATTCCATCGTCCGAACCGGTTCGGACCGGTCTGATCACTGGTCGGACCGGTCGAACCGGTCCAAACAGTGTCATCTTCCCCCAAATAAGAGACACGATTTGCAGGTTTTTATGGTGAGATTCAATGGCTAAATTGAAGGTCGATTCGTGCCTAATCGATCCAATTGACTTAGGGCTTTTGTGTATCGTGTCAATGTGCGTTGATTGCCGTCGACGGCACGGCCAATGGCCGCCGGAGTACGCCGGAATCGCTGGTCAAAGTCTCGGCACCCGGAAAAGTCAACATCTTCAAATCCAGGTTCAATTCGTGCACATTTGAGCTTGATTAAGGACCTAACGGACGTTGACGGAATCATGATCGACTCCGTCACCGTCCGGCGACCATAAATCACGTGGGTGGCACGTGAATCACCCTCGGCCGACTCAAGCTCCCGCGCGCGCATTTTTCAAAGATTGGGTATAAAAGCCTTGGAGAGGATTCTAGAACAGAGGAGGCTCATTTGCTCGCTCAACACACCGTAATAGAGAGAGAAAGAGAGGGAAAGCTAGAGAGAGAGGCTCCGGCGAAGATTGGTCAGAGTTGCGGACCGAGACCGTGAGATCTTCGTCGCCGTCGTTCCCGGCCAAATCAGGTCATCGGACCACCGCCAGAAGCTTCTTCGAACTTCCGGAAGACGGTCGCGGCAGCTCGTTCGGCCTCAAACCTCCATATCAAGTGAGTCGAGCTTCACTTCTTTCTAGTGTGCAATCATGGCATCTCATCTTCGCGATCACGATTTTCTCAATTACCGTGTGCCTTTTTCTGCTTGAACTTCACTAATCACCATCGCAACTTCCTCTTGCATTGATTCTGTCCAAACCTCCCGAGTCGAGCCTCCAACATCATGCGGTGCGGCCAAGCACCGGCCGGGCCATTCTAATCCTCGTGAGCTCGATCTGAGCTCGAGGTAAGTTTCCTTACCTCCTCTTCTAGCTTCTCTGTGATAGAATTGAATTATTGTGCTCTGTGCTTTGTGATTGAACTCTGCAACCACGAGATCGTGTGTGTTTGATTAGTTGTGATTTCGTGGATAGAATGGTCTGATTTTCAACTATGTTGATCCGAGGGGTGAGAGGAGTTGATCGGCGGTGATTTCGCGTTGATCCGGCGAGATCTAGCCGTTAGATCTCACCGGAAGAGTCTCGGCCGTCCATTTTGGCGTCGTCGCTGTGAAGAAGACAAAGGTGACGTGGCGAGTCAACCGGTCAAGCGGCCTAGGTGTCATCGCGTGATAGGGCCAGCTCGGATCTGAGTCGGCTCGGCCGTTGGCGCGAGCGGCCGACTCAGATCCGATCCAACGGCCGAGATTAATCGATGAATTTGATTCTCAACCGTTGGATCGTTTTATATATATTCGTTTATTAGAGAAATAAAGAAACGGCGCCGTTTTGAATAGGTGGTGTGTCGTCGTTTCGGAGAGAGGAGGAATGAACGGTTCGGATCAAGTCTATGATAGATCATGACCGTTCGTGCGTTTAAGTAAAGCGTCGTCGTTTTATAGCTTGATGAATGGACGGTCTAGATTAGCTATAGGATCAATCGTGGCCGTTGAGGATAATGAGGTATGCGGCGTCGTTTTGGCTTAGGTGAGATGGACGGTTCGGATTAAATTTAGGGGAAATCGTGGCCGTCCGTGTATTTTAGTAATTCGGTGTCGTTTTAGTATAGAGGAAGCGAACGGCTCAGATCGAGCCCCGGGATCAAATCGTGGCCATTCATTTCAAATACCCGGTGCGACGTCGTTTTAAGGTGATAGGCTGAAGTGTCATCGTTTTGTAGAAGAGATAATCGACGGTCGAGATAGATTCCGGATCTAATCTCGGCCGTCCCGTTCTTTTTAGTATTTTCAATAACAGAAAATCGATTTAAAAAATAGAGAGTAAATAGGAAAATGGCTTACGGTGCCGTTTTGGTGTTGTGGACGGGTCTGCGAGCGGTCGGACCGGGTTGACCCGGTCGTTGACCGGGTCCGGTTTAATAATAAAAAATAAAAATAAATAAAATGAAATTTCCAAAAATCCAAAAAAAAATCACAAAAATACTTAGAAAATTCATAAAAATTCCCAGATTTTTACAAAAAAAATTCTAAAAATTCATAGATCGATTCGGGACTCATAAAGTCTGGATCGAAAATTTTAAAACTTCGAGGGTCAATTTATACCGATCCGGAAAATTCCCAATATTTTTGAAAAATAAATAAAAGTTCCAAAAAATAGAAAAAATTAGAAAAATTCTGAAAAATCACAAAAAATGGGAAATGGCCACATTCAACTGGCCAAATCGAAATTTTATGATTTTCGGGTCCTGAACCCCAAAAATGACCATTCTATCCTTCCGGGCCATCCGCCCCAAATTTTCGCCAAATCACCCCGAAACCCAAATTTGATTTCTGTGTGGGCCGATAGGGTCATTTTAGACATGTCAAACCTTGATTGATTGATTGATTGTGATGATTTTGATTGCACATTAAATTTTTTCTGATCGTGATTGTTAGGATAGAAAATTCCCATCCGCATGAATACTTAGAACCGTTAGGACCTACCTCACCCGAAAGTTCATCCGCATGAATTCTTAGGTTAGAAAAACACTCAACATCGGTAACCGAAAGGGCGTCAATATGAAATTTGGCGTAATCATGTCCCCGGACCCAAAAATCTCCGGTTTTCGCGGAACCGAACGGTTTCTCCCGACCGCTCGGTAGGGTTTTCCGATCATACCCTCCAATAAATTGATCGGTGGCGACTCCAAATTGCATGTACACCTCGCACATGCCATCCGACCACACAAGGTCAATTTCGATATTTGATAAATTTTACCCGAAATCGCGATTCGAGTAATGGGTCTTGGGAGAGACCCGCGATCTTACATATATAAAAAGGGGATCGGCTCGTTAACCCTACTCACCCCGGGAAGAAAGTTAAAAAATTTTCCGGAGGAGGGTCGCGACAGGACACCGAGTGATTAAGGAAAAATTCAAGTTATAATGGCTGGGTTAAAGTATTTATACTGGACATATATTGGATAGTTTGTGCACTTTGTTTGGTTAAGTTGATTGGGGGCTCAAAATGAGTGGTTATGTTGCCAAATTTTCAGTGGACCTCTAAGACATATAGAATAAGGTTCCGACAAGTTCAATTAGTGTCAAATTGGAGATTTGAATTGGATTTTGGGAGAGACAACATAGGACCGGTTTTCCCTTGTTTTTGCACTATTGTACCAAAGCTGTTCATGGGTTGTACAAGGAATATTTTGGCTTGGAATTAGAATATGAGACATCCTAAGACATTGTGGAAGTTGTTATGAGGGAGTATATGAATTAAATTAAAGTTTGGAAGTGAATTCATGGCTAATTTGTGCTTGAAACTCAAGGAAACAAGCTATCCTATTTTTGGACAGAATATACCATGGACTTGAGGGACTACAAATGGTGTCGCCTTACTGTGATTTTGTCGTTTGGATGTTTTAGGATGTTACTTTGAGTGCTATTAACATTTTGGCTCAATTGGATTGAAAATTAATGGAGTTTTGCTATGGTTTATATAAATCCGATGCAGAAATCTATTTAGCCAAGCTTTTGCGGTTGTGAGGAAACTTTTTTAAGTTGCTTTTGGAACCAAGGATAAGTGTTCCCGAAACCTTTTTTTGATCACTAAGATGCTTCTGAATGAGATGACTTATACTACGAATAGCAGTAAAATGTGAAGTGTAACTTAATTGGCATATGAGTGAAAGAGGGAAATAAATTGTCCCGAGTCTTGAACCATACGAGGTCGATACCCCGGGTCTTGGTCATGCGGGGAATAAATTGTGTAATACTACGGGTCTTGACATGCGGGGAATAAAAAAAAAATACCTGGGCCTTGGTCATACGGAGTACATGTGAAAGGAAATATCCCGAGTCTTGATCATGCGGGAAAATGACTAATATAGGTCGACACGAACTCTGCTATTGATAGCCTGGAACATTTTGCGCCGCTATGTCGTTATCTTGAGAACTGTAACGAGATGAGAATCTCATGTGTGAGATACGAATGAATAGTTGCTAATACATCAAGCTTGATCATTCCCGTAGTACTGATTTGATTATACATGTTGTTATGACTTAAGTCTACTCTACCGGTACTTGAGTTACTTGATCTTGACCTCTATCTATGTCGACTTACGTGAGATATGGTATGATATATATATGATATTGTACTGTGTAAAGAGGCTTATTTTGTATCTTGTCATATGTATGCTTTGTTGCATAACTTGGAAGGGCTAGTGGTCTAGTATAGGATTTGGGTTTACTTGCTGAGATGTAAATCTCACTTCGTAGCGGAACCTTTGTTTTCGGACCCCGGGTTATAGAAATGCTGCCAATGCGATTGGGAGATCCGAAAGAGATGACAACTGTATGGGATGAATTCCCGGCTAACTTAGGAATAGTTTTTATAAAAAAATGTACTATAGTTTGGGTAGATGTAGGTGGAGAAGATCCGCAACCGCATCGTTATGAAGTGTAGTTCCATAAGATAGGGAACAGTAGTTTGTTCGGGCCTCTGCGGCTATCCGATGTACCTTGCGATGTAGTTCCGGGATGGTGCCACCCGTCCCGTCAATATGTCGAGGGTGTGGTTCAAGTGTCGGCATCTGCTTCTAGGAACATAACGGAGAAGACCCCGACGGTGGAGGAGGATCACGAGGTGATCGTGATATCTGATTTGGAGAAGGACGAGTTGGAGGACGAGATGTTGGAGACGAGCTCCGATACTTTCTCCGAGTACGTTCCGCCGGGAGACGAGGCTGAGGACGTGACTATTAGTTCATCCGAGTAGTCCGGTTGCTCTTGATAAGTTTCTTTTGGGGTAGATTCGGAGGAATCTGGATTTCGGTTTTTGGGTTGGCTCATATTGTACATGTTCTTCTACTAGTACGCATGTGACCACTGTCTTTGTATATATTTATTATTGTGTGTTACTGCCCTTTTGTTCATATCTTTTATTGTCGGGGTTGGAGTATTCCTTCCACATGCGCATTTCATTTTATGTGTTCGTCGTAGATGTAGTATCTTGGGTTTAAATTATACGGCTTGGGCGGGTGTGCATTCTCAAAGGACAGCGGGACGTTACATCCTCGACTACGGTGCATGGATAATTGATACTGAAATATCTTCTCACATGACGCCTCATGGAGATTGGTTCTACTATTATGAGCCAAATCGAGGAAGTATAGTGCGGATGGGAGATGATATGTCGCTTGATATTATCGATCGCAGAAAGGTGAAGCTGAAGATGAAAAATGGGACAATCAAAAATCTTTTAGATGTAATGCATACACCTAGTCTTACTAGGACTCTTATTTCTGTGAAAACTATGGTAGATGCCGGTATTACTTTCACCGATGATAAGTACTCATGCAAGCTAACCCATGGATCTATGGTGATAGCCAGAGGAGAACGGGAAGGAAAACTGTGGAAATTACTAGGAAGCACGGTTATCGGTGGTGAGAGCTATATAACGGAGCATGTGAAAGAAGATCCCGTAATGCGATGGAATCGGAGATTGGGTCATATCGGTGAGAAAAGACTAGACCCTTACTTCAAAGAGATGGTGGATGGAATCCCAAGTTGTTCTATGGGTTTTGGATTTTGTGAACACTGCCTACGTGAAAAACAGAATCTGGTATCTTTTAAATCCGTAGGAGGAAGAGCGAAAGGGATTCTAGATTTAATCTATAGTGACGTCTTCGGTCCTACGCTTGTAGCATTGTTTGGAAAATCAAGGTATTATGTTTCTTTTACTGATGACTTTTCCAAATATGTGTGGATATATTTCTTGGAGAGAATAGATGATGTGTTTGAAAAATTTCACGAGTTCAAAGCTTTAGTGGAAAATCAATTTGATAGAAAAATTAAAGTTTTGTGGACTGACAATGGAGGAGAATTCTGTTCAGCAAAATTTGATCAATTTTGTATGAGTAGTGCAATTGCAAGGCATAAAATAATGCTATATTCACCTCAACAAAATGGGATAGCAAAGAGGCTTAATCGGTCTCCCGTGGAGAAGGCGATGAGTATGCTAGTGATGCAGGCTTGGTAGCTAAATTTTGGGCGAAAGTAGTGGCTACTGCGTGTTATCCGAAGAACGAGTCCCCGGATCGGCTTTGAAAAATCGGACACCGCTTGAGGCATTGTTCGGGAAGGAGGACATATGCCGTGTTAGAGTGTTTGGCTGCGATGCGTATGTACATGTGTCAAAGGAAAAGAGGAATGAGCTTGAAAGCAAATCGGAGAAGTGCATCTCTATTAGGTACAAGGATGCTATTAAAGGGTATAAGCTGTAGAATCCCGATACTAAATATATTATCTACAATAGGGATGTGGTGTTCGGAGAATGCACAATAAAACATATTATTTCACAAGCTCCTGAAGAAACACAGACGGTTGAGTTAAATGTTGTCTTACAAGGAAAGACAAAGGCTACACAAGCTTAAATAGAAAATTCAGATTCCGAAGCTAATGTGCCTAATGTGGAGGATGATATTGTAGATTCTGATACCGAGTTTGAAGTTGAAGCACCACCTGAATCGGCCTTAAATAGGTTCACACGGCAGAGAAGACCACCTAAGAAGTATACCTTATTTGACAGTAATGAAAATTGTGCTCCGATTGTTACAGGTGATGATCCGGATAATGTTAAGGAATCAAGAAGTGCACAGGATATCAAATAGTGGGAGAAAGCCATGAAAGATGAGATGAATTTATTAGATAAAAACAAAACGTGAAGTATGGTAATACTATCTGCAAATCGGAAGGCAATTGATTGTAAATGGATGTTCAAGAAGAAGATATCTATAGATGGAGAGAAAGAAAGATAAAAAAGCTCGTTTGGTTACGAACAGGTATTCATAGATAGAGGGAGTCAATTATGGCGAGATTTTTCCTCCCGTTGCTAAATTAAATTTCATAAGACTTGCTTTATACGTAGCAGCTACATACAATCTGGAAGTAAAGTAGCTCGATGTAAAAACAACTTCCCTACACGGTGACTTAGAGGAGGATATTTATATGAAGCAACCAGATGTGTTTGTGGTCAAAGGAAAGATTTTGTTTGCAAACCGAACAAGTTGTTGCATGGCCTAAAACAATCTCCAAGAATGTGGTACTAGAAATTGACTCCTATGCCTTGAAGCTTAGCTTTATTTTCTGTGATATTGATCATTGTGTCTATGTGAAGAGGTTAGATGATGATTTTATTATTTTAACCTTATATGTTGATGATATACTGCTAGTTGAGAATGATTAGTACTGTGAAGGGACTATTGGCAAAACAGTTTGAGGTGAAAGATCTAGGGCCAGCAAACTTCATCTTGGGCATGAAGATAAAAAGGAAGCATAAGAACGGGAAGTTGTGGTTAAGTCGGAAGAAATATGTTGAAAGTGTGTTGAGAAAGTTCAATATTATTAACACCTAAATTTTGATTTTTTCTTAATCATATATTTTAAATAAAAATGAGAATTAATTTTAGTTCTCGCCAAAGATAAATAATTAGTTTTCATGCATAGCATATTTAATTTAGCTTAGTATGCATTGCATTTTGCACTTTTATTTCGCGCTGACGGCAGAGATTTGAGCTTAAGTGGATGAGTAGTCGGACCGGGCATGAGGTGAGAAATTCGGCCAAGCACGTGTGGGTGGTGTGCCAAATTCTATTTAGAGGGATTGGACCTATTTTCAATTTAATTCAGCCCATTTTCGTTCTTTTAAATGTTAAAGGCTTCTAATTAATTATTTATTTAATTAATTAAAGCACTATTTGAGAAAAAAAAACACGCGATAGCCCATATATCCTTGAAAATTCAGCTGCCCAGTACGCCTTATACTATTGCCGAAATTTTCAAGCAATTAGGCCCTTGGGGACTTAATTCAAGACATATTTTGAGCCTGGGGTCTATTTTGCGAAAATAACAAAACTTAGGCCCTAAGCTTGCAATGTTTTGGTCCATATAAACAAGCTTATGCCTAGGGTTTATGGGGGTTTCACACATTGTCCATGTTCAGAATTTTTCAGAGAAAATTCAGAATACTTTGGGAGAGTTCACGCGAGAAGTATAAGGAAGAAGGAAAGAGCAAAAGGGGAGAGGCGGATACCCTAGGCAACCAAGGAACATCGGTTCCCTTTTCCTTGCGGTTTCAGGAGCTTTTGCTGCTGTTTTGTCACTCTTTTGCTGCGGTTTTTTCACCTTTCGATGCGGTTTTCCCTCTATTACTGCAGTTTTACACCTATTACTGCTGTTTTCTCTTTGTTACTGCGGTTTTGGCACATATTGCTGCGGTTTTCTCCTCTGTCCCTGCGGTTTTTGCAATCTGTCTTTGTGGTTTCTTCATCACATGTTGTTGCTCTTGCAAAGGGGACGAGAATCTGAGGACACCTAACCTAGTTACTATCAGGAGTTAGGTTCCTTCACTGACTTGAGGTTCATTTTGCGGCAATTCAAGTTCAAAAAGTGCTGTTTTTGGCGAGATTTGTTGGATACTCAAAGTGCAGAATTTTCAGGCTCGATATAAGGTAACTTACTCACTTTGACTTGCGATGTAGTCCATTGAAGTGAATCTGCATATGTCTATGTTTGATTTTGAACTCTAAGCATCATAAACTTTTTTCTTCGATTACAAAGTTTTGCTAATAAAAAAAGGAACATTGTTGTTCATTGAGGTTTTGGATGACTTGAGATTACGCTATGCCGTATTGTCCTCACCCATTCTCATAGCCGCCTCGTGCCACCACAATGAGTCGGGTGAGTCACATTACGATATAAGTGTGCCTTAAGTCATTCTCACATAGATGGATAGCTTGTTTCTCCATTTTTTGTCATCATAAAAAGAGAAAACATTTTTGCAAGATCAATCTAAAGTCTCAATTTTCAGCCAAAGGATTGAGTTGATTCTTTTCAGAATAATTAAAAACCTAAAATCTAAATTAGGAAAATTACTTTTCCTAATAGGCAACGTTTTGTGAAGTTGGACATATCCTACCCGTTGCCATTCGGATACGATCCTCCGATTTAGTAAAAATGGCAAGTTAGCTAATTTAGTCTATTGCCATTTAGATTCGATTGGCTATCTTCATAAGCCGATTTTAGATTTTTGGTATCATAATTTTCAAAAAATTTGAAAGAGTGGATATTCGGGTTGTGATCTTGTCGATTGCTATCTCACTTTGGAATATTGGATTTGATGTTGATTGATATTATTTTGATTTGCTTTTCCATCTATTAAAAAATTCCCTAAAAATTTTAGTAAGATATGGTTTCTTAGGAACCACATCTGGTTGAAATTTTAAGAGAGATAAGGTAGGTTTCCTAGAAAACCTTATCTCATTGAAACTTTTGGAACTAAATCAAGATAATGGAATTTCAATGTATATCTCATCTCATATGGCCGAAAAATCCAATAGGAAAGAGCATAAAAATCACATCCGTGCATATCTTGTGTGTCTTGCATCATCTCACGCATATCTTGCATATTTTCTGCATATATCATATATATCCACATCTCAAGTCATATCTTTTTGCATTTTTCATATCATATTTCGCATATTCCACATATATCTTATCATCTTTGTATATCTATTGCGAAGATTCATATAAAAATACAAAGAAAAAAAAAACAGCTCATGCCTTTTTGCATCATCTCATGTATATTTCAAATAGTTCATTGCAAATCTTCACATATTTTTTCAAGTATCACTTATCTCGCCTTCCATTTTTAAAAAGACATCACATTGCATGTCTCATGTTTCTTTGTGTATCTCATTGCATATATCGCATGCCTCACTTGCATATCAAGTTTTCGAGTTTCAATTATATTCTTGCCATATTTTTTCGAAAAATTGCATTGGCATAAATTGTCATGTTGCACGTTTACATATTGCATATCATAATTTGCCATGCCATATTTGCTTGTCTTTATGCCATGTAATTATATGATTATGCTATGTCATTCATAATTCATATTTTGGTTCATGTGTTTCTTTTAGGCTAGTTGATTCAATATTTGAGCTGTTAAATTAAAGTCGCATGTCCCTTTAATTGAACATGAATTTTCGCATGGCTATTGCATGTCTGATTTACTTTTGATTGACAATCATATCATGTCGTTGTGATTGGCTTTGCATTTTATATCATGATTTGAGTTTTTGCTTTGTCATTTCGCATGTGTAAATAGCTTAGTTAATTTTGCGTACAAGAAAACATGACTCAATTTTGCATGATTTTGCGTATCATCCTGTCATTTAGGTAATTCTCTATGTCATTGCATGCATACATTCATTGCATTCATTCTAAAAAGTGAAAACATAAAAAAAAAACATTTCATTTGAACTTCAAGAAAAATCGATCAATCAAGTTGCCAAAGTTTAGGACTCTCTTGAAATTTGAGATACTAAAAGGGCATTAGTTTTAATTAACTAATGTAATCAAGTCCTCAAACTTAGAATTTCTAATTTGCAGAAGTAAAATAGTTTTCCCGCTATTTCACTTGAGTTTCTAATCAACCTACCAAAAATGATTAGTGACGGCTTCAAATTTTAGATCATTTAAATAGACCAAAGTTACGAATTGGTAGGGCCGGGGAGAGTCCGTATTAGGTTAGTCATATAATTAACCTTATAATCCATTAGTCTAAAAATCAAGATTTTTAGGTTGCGACAAACATGACAGGATCGTAAACCGGTGAAGACCCCCCATGTCCACAAGTTCCAAGTTATCAACACTCTAGTGTGCCAAGACCGAAGAGGAAGTTGAAGAGATGGCAATAGTTCCATGTGCAAGCGCAATAGGGAACTTGATGTATACCATGATGTGTACTCGTCTAGATATTGCTCAAGCAGTGGGAGTATTGAGCAGATATATGTCCAATCCAAGAAAAGAGCATTGCATGGCAACAAAATGGGTGCTTCATTAGCTTCGTGATACATCCGACTTTGAGTTAGGTTATGAAGGCATTAAAAGCTCAAATAGACAGCAAGCGTTAGCGTTGAAGTGTTTTGTGGATGCTAATTGGGGACGTGACATTGATAACAAGAGATCGACCAGCGGATATGTTACTACCTTATTCGGCCGAGCTGCGAGTTGGATGAGCAAGAGACAGAGCACGGTTGTTTTATCTATTACCGAGGGCGAGTACATGGCTCTTACTCATACTACTAAGGAAGAGATCTAGATGTGCATATTGAGTAAATAGTATAACTTTACACAAGTAGAAGTGAAGATTGGGTGCGATAGCCAAAGTGCTATATTATTGGCTAAGAATCCTGCGTTTAATGCAAGAACAAAGCACATCGACATATAATATCACTTTTCCCAAGAGAAAGAAAAACATAAAGTTGTAGTGCTAGAAAAAGTTGACACGCAAGTAAATAGTGTAGATTTTTTTACCAAGGTAGTGAGTATATAAAATTTTGAATGGTGTACAACTGTATTTGGTCTAAAAAAGTATGGATAGTATTCACAAAGTGGGAGAATATTGGAGTGTAGTTCATACTCTCCAACGATAGGAAAGCACGTGTGCCCCCTAAACACCGGAGGACTTTTATAATTTAATCCTATAAGTTTTCATTAATAGTTTGGGCTTATGCTCATGAATAGTTACTGCTATATATACTCTTTTTTGCTTATAATTGAGTAATGTAATTAGAGGCGTGAGGTGCTAATTATAGTATAATCATCTGCTGAACGTAACCCTAGTTTAAGGGTGAACCAGGACAAAATATCGTGTCTCGATTTCTCTTTCTCGCTTTACGTTTTACTTCGATTTGATTGTGTCATGAATCCTAACAGATTTATCTCGGTGTAAAGCTTCCTCTATCTCTCTTCGAAATCTCTACAAGACTCTAATGGCGGTTGATGTGGCCTTACACCTAGTACACCTCGAATCTAGTAAAGAAGACAAACCGTCGGTGACAATCCACGCAAACTTTTCGCTCATCGCTCCTGCATTACTCGCTAGGACAAAGAACCTAGAGCCGATCACAGCAGTCATGTGAACAAGAAACACTCGTTTACATCGTCAACAACTTCTTGAGCTCTTTAATGATGTCGACATCCTCCGCAGATGGAGGGATAATGCTTATATAAGAGATCCGAGCATCGACCTCTTGGACCGCGCCAACAAGGTATGGAACCAAGCCGTTGCCATAGTCAGTGTCCTCATAGACAAGAGTTATTTCCCTCCAACCACAAGCTTGAACAGCAGCCGCTAAGGCACCAACTTGCGAACAGTCGTCGTAGGCTGTCGGAACGAAGTGATGGCTTCGTGTGGGAGAAAGGGATGGGCTTGTGGCTGAGAAGGATATGATCGGGACTTGAGCTTTTACTCCCCAGTCGATAACGAATTTCGCATGTGAGGACCATTCTTACATTTGAAAAGTCACCGATGATAGATTGAGCCTGACTTTTGAGTCAGTCTTACGTTTGAAAGTCACCGATGATAGATTGTCGTATGTTAAAAATAAATGATGATACATTTGTACTGAAATTGAGGGTACATGTGACGGTCGAAAGAGCAAAACCAAAAGTCAAAGGGCATTTTCTGTTTAAAAGTCAAGTGATGATAAATTTGTCATATGTACAGTAAATTTTTTTTTAGAGATATATTCCTCTTGATCATAAAAAATGGGAATAGATTCTCAAACATTTATTATATCCTTTTTTTCAAAGATCAAAGCGATTTCTGTTAGATGCCTAATACAATATTAATAGTCATACTAAATTACTAGATTTTAGGGGTGAGCAAGATTTCGGGGTGAAATCGGGAACCCGTGGAAATATAATAGATTTTAGATTTCAATGTATGTATGGTAGGTTTCATGTTTTAAAATTGAAAAACTGGTTACGGTTAGTAGGTTCCAAGAGATGGAACCTAAAACAAATCTTTGTATTTTTCTTATTATATGTTTTCACATGACCATGCGGTATTCCACGGCATCCGATAATGAGTGTATAATATATAACCATTAGTCCGGATTTCAATTTCTGGTAATATCTATGACTGAGATTTTTACTTTATTCATGTTTCATTTTTTTTTTTTGTATGTCTAAATATGAGTTATTAGCAGTGGATTGTAGCAGCAAATAATAGTCATTAGAGATACTAATTCATAGGTAAAATCTCGATAGATTCTGGAATCTGTGACATTGTAAGTTCTAGGGTATTCGGGGTATGTTACGGGTTCCAAAAAATGGAGAATTGGATCCAACGAATATATTCTAGGTTCTAGGAATAATAGAACCACTCACCCTATTATGTTCTCTCCTTACACTGCACCCCAATAAGTATCAGATGCCCTATCTGAACCTATTGAGAAATCATTAAATCACATAAATTGTTCCTTCCAAGCCAACTTTTCAGTCTATTCTGGACTGAATACCCACACCGAACCACTTCATCGTGGACCAGACATGGAAAAGAAAGATACTAAATTAGCTGACGACAAGTATTTGAAATTTTGTGGAATCGAGATTAAGTGTTTGAAATAGCGAATAATCTAATTCATAGGCACAAGTCCAATATGTCCTCCACGAGTGCATGTATTTTTACCTGCCAATGTCGCATCGACGACGCCATCCCCTGGATCTTGGACGTGGAGCGACAGTTGGGTATAGTAATCGGCGTGCGCACTGCAGAAATCATCGAACGCCATGGATATACAACTCGTCACCACCTTCCCAGCAGTCGAGCTCATGCTGTGAACTAGCCCGACTTGAATCATTTCCTTTGCCGGGTTCTCCTGGGGTACGCTGGAGGAATCAACAGCAGAGGCCAGGCAAAAGGAACATAATAGTGCAAGAATCAAGTAGCTCATCTGGCCCTCCATTTTCTGGGCATCTTGGTTAGTTTCTTCTATGGCTTCCCTTGTTGATTCCCGACTACTTATTCATCGCTTCCAGCTCCAAGCATTGCAAAAATCGTAAGGAAGTTTCCCAGAAGTACTCCTACGTTAAAGTAAAACCCGTAGCAAATAAGTCAAAGAAAGAATCAAATTTTGTGGGGCTCCACTTCATCCCAACATATGGTTTTGTAATTAATTTGAAGAGTTCCACTCCTTTTGCGTTTATTGACATGTGGCATCAAGGCAAACAACCATAAGGAGAAGGCAATTGGCGGGCAAAATTACCAAAAAAGTGCTAAATTTATTGTAATTGTGTCAATTTAATCATAAACTTTTTTTTTTATCGGTTCAGTCATAAACATTTTATATTTGTGCCAATTTAGTCCACCGAGCCAATTTCAATTGGAAATCGCCGATGTGGTGCTACCGGCACCGACGTGACAATTTTTAATAATTTTTTGAATTCTCTTTTTTATCTATTCTTTCTTTTCTTTTTTTTTCTTTTTCTTTGTTTTTTCCTTCCCTATCCTATTGTTCCTCCAGCCGGTTGCCGGACAGAGGTGAGGGCTAACGACCTGTTGGCCTCAGGCAAAGCTTGCCCCGGCCGGCCACTAGCAAGGCTCGACCTCTACCGTCGTTGGGCGAAGTTGAGCCTTGCCAGGGGAGGGCGCCCGTCGCCGGTTTGCCGGCCCTCATCTCGGGCTGATCATCGGACCTTGGCAATAGGCGGGATGAAGAAGAAAATAGGGAATGGAAAAAAAAGAATAAATAAATTGAAAAAAATATTAATATAAAAGTTGCCGTGTCAATATCAGCAACACCATATTAGCAATTTTTGTTCAAAGTTAGCTGGATAAACTGAATGGCACAAATACAAAAAGTTTAGTACTAAATTGTCACTAATGCAAAAGATTTAGAGCTGAATTAGCAAAATTACAATGAATATAAGACTTTTTTGGTAATTTCCTCATCGGTCACTCTCGTCCATGAATGTGTGTCACAGATGCATCTGCCGCAAAAATGGATGAGCAATACCAAAGCACAAAGGATTCGCAACTTGATTCAAAGTTATTTTTGTTGACGCTTGACTTTTGACAACTCACTTAGGCGTTAATTGCACTGCAAAATCTAGGGATCGACCCCGACCCCATCCAAAAGTATTATTAGTTTGAAATTTGCATATAAGGAGCACTTTTACTTACATCCATATAACTGCATTGGACTGGAGCGAAGGGATTTAAGCAAGGGAGGGTTCGAGCCACATCGAATTATTCAAATTAAACCCCTGCAAAATTGAAAATTTGGCTAAGGCCCTAAGCCCTTACGGTGGCCAAAATCACATGTGCTATGCACATGGGTGTGCTACAATACATTGAAAAAAAAAAAAAAAGATAGGGAGCGACCACGATCACGACCCCTACAAAAAAAATTAATTCCGTAAATTACAAGGTTAATACCACGGAAAACCTTAAACTAGTACACTTGTGACAAATTTATTACAAACTATTTTTTTTTAATTGCGAAAAATCTCAAACTGTTACACCTATGATAAATTTACCCCAAACCAATACATATGTGACAAATTTACCCTCTATTAATTTTTGTTAAATCTAACCGTTAAAATGTTAAGTTGTATGACACGTGGCAATTGACAGGTGTACCAGCTTGGGTTTTTACCTTCTGTTTGTCACAATTATATCGGTTTGAAATTTTTCGTGATATTAACCTAATTTAACCGAGGGTGAATTTATCACGGGTGTACCGGTTTAAAATTTTTTATGATCAAAAAAATAGTTTGGGGTAAATTGATCACAACCGTTCCAGTTTTGAATTTTTCATGGTCAAAAAAATGGTTTGGGATAAATTTGTCTAGGGTATACCGGTTTGGGATTTTTCATGATATTAATCCTAAATTGCCTTGAATTGGAGTCAAAGAACTTAAGCGAGGGAGGTTCTGAGCTAATTGAAATAATTAGACTAAGCTCGTATGAATTCCAAAGTTTGGCCAAGCCCAATAATTTATGAAGTGGCTTGCAAGTTAATCTTTTATTAAACAAGAAAAACAGTAATGATTTGTGCACAAGGAAAAAATACAGTGATAGTTTGATCATTGTCGCCGTAGTAAATAGAGGAGAACTAATTGAATTGAATTGCATGTCAAATTGATTAAATCAAACCCCAAAGTTACAATTGGTATGGGCTTAGGAGCATTTGTGTTAAATCTTTAGCTTGACTATGTATTAACTTTCCTTTTAGTGGTTCCCATTTGGGAAAGTAGCGATATATTGGGGAGTCCGTTAGAGACTTGACCTAAAACTCGTAGTAGACTTAGGCCTGCCCTTTTTATTCTTAAAATTATTTTGTTTGGGAGCATGGAGACAAAGTGCGCCCCTAACATCAAGTGTTAAATATTTTTTATCGGTAGGAGTTACAATAGGAGGAGTGGTTGCTAACCTTTGTTTAGTAGGGAGGTGTTGAGAACAAATGTTCAATTCGACATTGAAACGATGTTTGGATTATAATTTGATGTGCGTGCTCTATACTTTAGCACTATACTTTTTACACACACACCCGATTGTCAGACCTAGACCGCCATAAAGAAAATATCTAGGATGGTGTCGAGAAGAAAACAACCTTGTCCACGAGATTGCGAAGTACAGGTTGCCCTTGACGACTCCGAAAATTCTTTCTTAGTGCCAAAAGCGTTTATCTTTGTCCGCAAAACTACGTGACTATATGACAACCTTCTTAGCTGTAGTTAAGAAAACTCGACTTTAGTACGTGAGACTACGACTAGTCAGATCATTCTCTTGGGCCCCATTTGTTAAGGCCCATTTTTCGCAATGAAAATCAAAATTGCTTTCGGCTTATCCGTAATTTACTTCTCCTTTGAAAAAAAAAATCCACTAGGCCTTTTCATACGAAACTCTTGAAATTGCATACCAGTTTGATGTAAAATCTTTTTTTTTTTTTTGGCAAACATTTGAAAATAGCATCTACATTTGTTCAAAACATAGTCGTGCATACTTTTTTGAAAATTGGATTGGGCCTTCATATTGCAATGGGCTTTTTCATAAATAGTCATTTCCAAAACCCTTTTCAAAGTCATCATTGGGCCGTTACGCATCTCAGGACTGAATGAGGCCCACAAATCATCATTAGCCTCTCATGATGATTTCTTGCACCATCGAAAAATTGGCAAAAGGTGAATTGAAGTCCTAAGCCCTTACATGTGTTGTAAGAAGCAATGTATGCACGAAGCAATGTAAGGAGGATCCCGTGGCAAACGAATCTCCATTGCCTTGATTTCTGTATAAAAGAAAATTTCATGGAACGTTTCCTTTTGGTATTTGATCCTTTTTTTTTTTCAATCGAATGCGAGAAGTTATATAACCAAGAACGAGGGTTGAATCGCCTTCAAGATTTTATAGCTTGTAGAGAGTGTTACTTTTACTCAAAACTTCACTAGATGCTTCTACAAACTCAAGGACCTCTCATAGACGTTAACTTTAGCTTAACCCCCTGCGAGAGATCTTGTATTTGTTGTGATCCACCTAGGTAAGCTATCTCATTCGAAAAGCTGTTGATCTGTCGTCCTTAACCGTCAAAGCTGCTTTTTGCGCGAACAAAATCACAATCCAAGGATGAAGTAGGCCACCTGAAAAATTAGATGCATGTGTTCTCCACGTGACAATCAAGCATGTGAAGTCAAGTGGCAACTACATGTAGAAATGTTTTTCATTGCATATGACGTAATTCTCTAAAAAAAAAACCTTCAACTTTAGGTTCAGTCTCAAACCTACGCCGAACTCTTTTTTGTCTCAAAAAAAAAAAAAAAAACCCCCACAACTTTAGATCCAGCCCTACTTACGCCCCGAACTTTTTTTGTTTAAGAAAAAGCTCTCAACTTTAGGTGCAGTCCCAAATCGTCCTCGACTTTTATTTTATAAAAAAAAAATTACCGATTTTTTAATCTATCCTCAAACCTAACATGTGGTCCAGTCCCAACTTGGCGTGGCATTTCCAATGTAGATCATCAAAATAATGGGGCGATGGGTACGGATTGATGTGGCATTTTCATTTGGACAACAAATCCACCCTAATAAAAATTATTGAAATGGGTATGGATTGATGGGGCATTTTCATTTGGATAACAAATTCACTCTAATAAAAATTATTGAAATTCTAAAACATTATAGGATATGAAAATTGAAACGAATAACGGAGATTTTTTGATAGATCGCTAATGGAAGCAGATTTGATATTAGAGTAAAAATAGGATATTTATTTCTTAGATTAAAAAAATTTCGAGGTAAAATTGGGATTGAACCTAAAGTTTGGGATTTTTTCGATGACCAAAAAAAGTTCGAAGAAGATTTGGGACTTGACTTAAAGTTTGAGATTTTTTTTCGAGACAAAAATAAGTTCGCAGTAAATTTGAGACTTGACTTGAATTTTTATAAGATAAAAAAAATTTCTGGTTATATTTGAGACTAAACTTAAAGTTAGCGTTTTTTTTTTTATAGAGAACTAGACATGATGACTCTTGGGCTAAAGCTGACTAGGTTGTAGGCCCGGCAAATGCGTCCACGTCTTTACATGGGTCGGGCTTTTGCAGCTAGTGGTCGGTGGACCGCAGGGGTGATCGGTTCCTAGTTCGGTTCGATCCCGGGCGGTTCCATTGGATCGGACACATGCCAAAAAAAAAAAATGCACCATTCTTGGACGGTCCCGATTCAGCAAATATAGAGGTTGGACATAAAAAAATTTCGAATTCATTTTCTCAAACAGGTCTTTCAAGGCAAAGCTGAAAAATTTTCGCAAGATTGTTTTCAAAATGCACATGGGATTCAAGCAAAAACGATCTCCCTTTGGGTCAAAAACAGCCCAAGAACCAGCTGAGGCAAGATCGAGATGGGGATTTCGTTTGGGGACTAAAAAGGCAAGATTAAGAAAATTCCATGCGCATGAAGTTTTCTTGATCAAAATAAAAAAAAATTTCCATCGGTCCGCTCCCATCTTAGCGGGTCCTAGAATCGAAAACTGGACCGCTCCTTCTAGAATCGGGATTCGGCCCACCGGTTCCGATTCGGTCCGGGCGGTCCGATTTGCTCACTCACAGTAGACCCTCTATTCAATTTTTCTGAGGCGGAAACAAGCGCACGGACTCTCTCTCTCTCTCTCTGTCGATCGATCGATCGATCTAGAACAGTGCAGCTTCCGGCGACGCATGGCGTCTCCAACCCTTCTACATAGTCTCCTCTACATCCCACCTCGCTCTTCGAAGTGCCCGAGAGCTCAGTTCCTTCCCTCCAAGTCCATTTCTAGACCAAGCAATCGCGCTTCGTTCTCACACACCGGTGTGCCCGGTTCCATCAGGAGATTCGTGCGTCGCCGTCCGTCGCCCGTCGTCGCTTCCCAGTCGAACTTCTTAAAGGGTCGGGCCCACTTCGAATATCGAAGTTTCCGAGCAGTCTCGATTCGCGGGTGTTTGTGAAATTCTGTGTCTTGTTTAGTGATGGGGTGTTTCGTTTGATTGATGATGATTGGGTCGGTTGCTTGTGACTGAGCAGAGTGGTGCGACGAATTTGATGGTCGCGTGATTTTTGATATTGTATTATCAGCGGTTGTCTGTTGGCTTTGTTATAGCTGGCAGGAGAGTGCTCACGAGCAGAAATTGTTCGATCAAAGGCGCTAAAGAAGTGTGGTTGTTGAAAAAATTTAACCTGTGATGACTTGACTCGGCGTGTTTAGTGTATTTTCGTTCTTAATCACAGTTTCTGCGGATGAAAGATCTGCTATTACTTGCTGATTCCCTTTTGCGCTCCATGGTGTAGTTGCTCAAACGGTTTGGAAAGTGGGGAGAGATGCTATTGAAGCAGGGACGAATCTGGTGCCCGTGAGTGCTATTCATCTCTCATTGTTATGATTCTTTAGAAACAGTTCGTATGTGCTTGCAACTATCACATTATGATGCTTTGCCCGATATTCTTTTCTGTTTAGGATGCCGTTCCGAGGCCTGTAGCGAGGATTTCTGTTACTTTTGTTGGGTTGTCCGTCGCGCTTTTTGTGCTGAAGTCATTCTTATCCACTGCCTTCTTCGTTCTGGTAAAACGTTTGCTTCAATCTAGCTTTGTTCATTATAGATTAAGAACTTCTGAATTGCAATTTACAGTTGTTGGTGTGGTGTGTACTAACTACGGTTGCACTGTCTGTCTAATGTTTCGAACCACCATGGTAGTTGTAGCTTTACCTTTTTATTCTGGTTTATTGTTGCCCTTTTACCAGGATTGTCTAGTAACTAAAAGAATGGGAGGCTAGCATTTGGAATGGGACAATATGATGAGCCTCATTCACCTAAATCAAAACCATGAACTTGGAAATAGAGGAATTGTGGATGAGCATAGACTACTACCGACAATTACATTTCTATTAGCTGACTAGAATTTTTCTGGATTTGGTGAGGAGAGCAATATATTGGTGAAGACAGTCACATCTGCAGAGCTTGAATTGCTGGTGCATCTGACGTTAGTTGTGATGTGTAGGATTCCGCTTATTTCCTTACTTCCAGTCTATGAGTCTGGTCAATTCCAAAGTCGACTAGTGTTAATCCTTTCCGCTATCGTGCTCCCCCTTGCTTATTAAGTTGTCAATTTGCATATTCGCCATCAAACTTCAAAAATTGTGAATGTAGATTCTAAGCAGAAGTTCTTTGCAGGCGTTCACCCTGAAAAGTGTATATTAGATCTCTCTGTCTATCCTCTTTGACCTTTTCTGTTTGCCTTCACTGAGCTTGTCAGTCAGATTCACTCGCTCTTCCGCTTAACCCTAATGTGTCTCCTGGGATATATAACCTGCTTAAAGTTCAATCCTTCTTAAGCCCTTTGTTCTCGGCTCAGGTGATTGAGTGGTCACAATCGCGTTGAAACTTAGGTCCTTGCTCATAATTTCCGTATATAGGTACTCAGGCATGGAAAACCTTGTCCCTCCCGTATCTTGCTTGGAAAATAAATGAGATTTACCATGTTTCAAAAGAGTCTAAAGACGTTTAGGAATATCCTATGTCCTGATAGCATTTCTTGGGAGAGAGAGTTCTATCCCATTTCTTTTGTCCTCAGAACATAGTAAATGACATATTAAACGACCCTTCTTCTGATTCTCAGGCCACCATGGGACTTATATATTTCACCTTCCTCGCATTAAACAAAGACAGTGGACCGAAAGGGGGAGGAGACGGACCGAAAGGGGGTGGAGGTGCCCCTCCGCTGGAAGATCCGGTGGAAGAAGCCAGAAAAATAATGGAAAAATACAAGTGACTTCAGCAGAATCACAGGTCGGAAAGAACCAAGTTTGCAATTTTCCGGTCCCCTTGCCCCCTGCTCAGGAGATATGTGCGGTGACAGCAACCGGAGATGGTCGCCGCCGAATTCTTTTGGAATGTCAATTTTGCATGTGTAAATGCAGGTGTGCGTGGCCGTACTTGTGTTTCCATCGGGTATAACCGTGTGCTGCATAGACCTGTAACTCATTGAAGTCGCTTCTCGAGCATTCGATCTAGTTCGAGCCGAGATTCCCGGTTGTGTACATACTAAGACTGGTCTACAGAGTGTTACTCCAATATTGTCGATCTCCATTTATATCACTGTGGATTAATAATATTCATAGATGATATTAAATGGTATATTTTGTAGGTTTTTCAAAGTTTTTCCAATTATGATGAGCCTCATTGTTTAAAATGGAAAACCGAAGAAAGAAAAGCGCGAATGGCATCCTCAAAAAGAGAGATGACTAGATCCCCCAAATGGATTGTTGGAGGCTTCGAGCAACTCTAACAATAAGTGTGGAATATAATAGAATTTGAGAATACTATGTTTTAAAATACATAATTTCTCTCGATATTTTTAAAAGCATCAATTTTAAGTCGGGTCATAATATCGGTGCTAACTATCTTTTGTCCTATAAAAGCACCTACAAAAGGTAAGGTTTCGACTCTGGCCTAAATTTTTTTTTTTTTTTTTGGGTCATGAAAAATCACGAACGTTAAGTTGATATTCAATTTTGCCCCCCTTTTAACAGCATCATTGGACAAAAGCTCGACAAAGGTCCAGATTTTGATATCGATTGAAAATAGGTGCTTGTTTTCTTACAAGATAAAAAAATTTAGGTCGGAATTGAGACCCAATCTAAAAAAAAAAAATTATGAGACAAAGGAAAACTTTGGACTCGATTTGAGACTTTACCTCAGATTGTGTCTTTTTATAAGAATTGTATAGGATGAAATAAAGAACTTAGTTGCATGGAATTTTTCTTTGGGTCTAAGCATAGAAATTATCTGGCTGCATATGGGAGAGCATCGAAATTGGACTTTATAGTTTATACTATCAAAACTAAATTTTTTTTTAATTTTTTTAATTTTTTTTTTTGTCAAAGTTTTTTTTCTTTATTAAAAGGAATTTTTCTTGGGTCAAAATTAAAAGGAATATTTCGCCATATCGAAATAAAGCAGACTTCTGCGGGAAAAGATTCGGACAAACGAAAGGCTTACCACGAACGTAAAAGTCAGAGGTCTGAGCGAGCTGATCAGAAATGGCGTCGGCCTCTCCACCTCTCTTGCCCTGTCATCCTCGCTGTCGTGGACGCCTCTCTCTCTCATCCTCGCGGCCTTTCCCTCCTCGCTTCGCCACCCGTCTCAAGTAAAACACTCTCTCTCTCTCTCTCTCTCTCTCTTCCCGAGTAGAAGCTGAGCACTGAAGCCTCTTGCGCTCGTTCCATGGTGGCGTCTCTTGCTTATTCACCATGAAAGTGTTGTTCGGAAGCCAAGCGAGTCCTTGTTCCTAACGGGAACGCACAATTTGTTTGACTTTAGGTGGCGATTTCAGCGTGCTGGTGTCATTGTTTCATATGATCGATAATGGAGTTGAAGTGAATTTGGATGAAACAGATTGCTTCTCGTTTGATTGCTGACTTCGCTTTTCAGGGTGTAGGGTGTAGATGTTCCAATGGTCTGTTTATGGTGATTGGCCTTCCGCTTCTTCGGAAAATTTGATTTTACTGCGGTGTGAGTGTAAATGCATCGGCGCTTTGGTCTCGCTCCATCGAATTATTGAGTGTATATTTACTCTTAGGAGTAAGATCTGATTGTAATGACTTTCGTGGCATTTAGGGTCTCCAGAAAAAGGCTTTCTTTTTACTTCCTGTCCACGAATGATAAATTTGGCAGACGCAGATGAGCTTTTCCTTCTTCTTTTCCTGTCATGTTGTTGTGTTATCTCGCGTAATAGTTTAAAGATGTTATAAGCGACTAAAGTGAAACCATGATAACATGCTTGATGTTGTGTTTGGACTTCGTGATATGAATAGGTTATTTGTCAGACAGGGTTTGACAACACAATCAGGTTCAGTACCGTCTGCCATCAAAACTAGGGGTCAGGCCTTCCGACTATTGGCGGATCCCAATGTAAGCATCAAGCAATTCTATATCTATGATGAGAGTGCAGTTTTGTTGGTATTATGGATGTGTCCTATGAGTCGGCATCCCTTATTCTGGCGTTTTGTGGTGTGGCTGGTTATTCATTTTAGCTTCTTGTTCCACGGCATGTGAATAGTAAAATTGGTGGAGCTTGAATCACTGATACATGGAAATGCTTCATCCTACAATCATGGTAAACTGGAGGAGAACTTGTAAAAGAACATGTGAAGCTGTAATTTGCATGGTAGTCCACTATGAAGAGAAGTTAGATCAATAAAGGTTGCAGCATTTCTTTTAGATCCAAGATGAATGCCATGTGAGTTGTGATACAAGTGTTCTGTTTGTGTAGGTGATGTCAGATCTGTCAAGTGTAAGAAGTCCAGAGTGTCTTATAGGGGTGTCAAATGGGTCATTTTAGGGGGTAGGGGATGATGGGTTGGTGGAACAAATACTTGATGAGGTGCGTATATCTCAATTTTGCGTAGTGAAGAAGTTGGACACATGTTACTCCACTTCGATTTATGTGGAAACATCATTCTTCCACAAGATCTCTATCGAAGCTTTCAGACATAGCAACCTTTGACACTGTTGAGAGTGACACTCTTATATTGACTCCTACATCTCATTTTACGTTCCATAAAATGACGATTTAGGGACCCATGTCCATACTATCCCAAATTATAGTAACCTTGATTGACACGAAAAACATGTTGTCGTAGGGGTCCTTTTTGGTAGCCCTCATTGCTTGTTTGGCAGCTCAAGATGTACTTTAGTAGATGTAGGACAAATTTAACGACTCCTTTGAGGCTTGGACTCTGCTTCCCATTTTTATTCTTAGTTATTCATAACAAATTAATGCGCTGATGTTTGTCATTGAGTTGATTAAACAGAAGGAACTTTACCATTGACTCAGTTGTGTGTAGACTAATACAGCTGAGCGCCAATTTAAGCATATTATGATGTAATCAATGTGCCAAGTGTCTTCAGCATGGAGTTAGCCCAGAGGTTTAGCCAGAAATGGCATTCATATGGATCAACTCTGGATGATATAACCTTAGCAAAATGAATATGGAGTACCTTAAGCTCGAGACAGCTTATTTGCTGAGGAATCATACAGATGCTAACTAATGCCTTGATGACATATGGGGGTTTATTTTCATTGGAGATGGTATAACAACTTAAGACATATGTTTGCTGAATCCAGTCCCTGGAGTCTTTACCAAGTTACAAGTATCTGTGAAATTGTGTCAAGTATGCAAAATGAATTAACACGGTTTCTAGATTAAGTAGCTACTTGTATGTGCTGACCTGACTACTCATAAATTGCAATTCAAATACCACTTGAAGTGTACAGGCAGATACCTATCTGTACCTAGTCAATATAGTTCGTAACGTCAAGATGCTTAGAAATGCAAAGATTAGACTTCTTTTTCGTGCCTCCTAATACGAAATATGGTCTCTATTTGTCCAGAAAAAAGTAAAATAAAGGTTAAATACAGTTTTAGTCATAACATTTTCAGTGTGTGTGCAATTTGGTTCTCTAACTTTTATGTTATGAATCAAGTCCTGCATAGTTCTCAAAATGTGCGATTTGGTCCTGCATGTTTTAGTCCTCCTACATTGTTGATATGTGCAACCAAGTGTTTCGTGTACCCATTGTACTTCAGGTTCCTTTTTTGCCCCCCTTTGTTGGTTTGTCGCTAATTGGGCTCACCTTAGCGTCGTGTGAGATTTTTTGCCAATTTGACAATGCCACGTCATTAATTAATCTAGTAGTTTAGTGAGAGCAGTTGATTGAAGGATTGGAGAAAATTAGAGATTTGTACGAGATAAAACTTAGAGGACCATTTGTACAAATCAAGAAAGTTAGGGGCTTGATTGAACACAATAAAAGTTAGTGGATAATTTGCTCAATTGCTGAAACTTAGAGAATTAAAATTGTACGTAACCCGAAAATAAAAGTAAAATTAGATATTCAATCTTCAGGATAGTATCATTGTTCTTTGACCATTCTCTATTGAAGCAACGTTGCTTCTTGCTTGTACTTTAAATTTAACATTCTCCTGTACTAAATCATGTGGGCATGTCGCTTGCTTGCATTAAGAGCAGCTACAGCAATAGCAACATTCAACGAAGGTGGATGAATCTGCTGTATTACTCTTATCTTTTTCTCAGTTTGCCCTGTGATGATATTTCACCTCATACGGCTCATTTCCTTTCCACATAATGAGATCAATACATGGAATAAAAAAATTCTTCTAAACTTAATTCTGCACGTTTGTGCCATTGTCTTGAGTTCTGTCATTTACCATGTTCTCCTATTGTTTTTAACTGTGGATTTATGGAAGACAAAAATATCATTGTGATGAATCTCTCTGTTACTCCTATAAACCGAGCAGATGTCTTCAGGGAGAGGAAGTTCCATAAATGATGTGATCATGGTAGATCCTTTGGAAGCCAAGCGTTTAGCTGCTAAGCAAATGCAACAACTTCAAGCAAAAGAGAAGTTTCAGGCGAGTAAATGTGCATCAAGAGATATAGACACATCTATCGGCGACCCACCTACTGTGGGGTTGCTTGCATTATATTATTGTACCTAGTGTAGTCTAGATTCCTATCCTTTATGTGAAAACACAGGGTGGAAGCATTTTGTTCTTAATTCGTGAGTCTTGTGACTAGCTTATGGCTGATATATGTCCATTAGGGAAGAAACTGGTGAATCCCACAGAGAAGCTCTCAAAGTAGGGTCCAGAATTTTCTCCTCCTTGTTTTCATCCGTATGTTATTTAGTGCTTTGCTGTTGATATCTTTAGATTCGAATTATTTGTATTTGTTTCCACTTAACATCTTCATCCCGTTGTTTGTTCCTCATGGATAAACGAATATGGACTCTGAACTTGGAGAAGAGGTAGAACGGTTCACATGGTTGAATGACTCAACCCTTTATGCACTTTTGCTGTCCGAGTTATACATGAGCCAATATTATTTTTTTCCCAAAACCATTACATTTTCTATATAGGGTGTAGGTGAGGAATTGACCCCAGAAATCTCTTTGCTATAAATACAGTTTTCTTTCACTGGAATTGAGAAATTCTGTGGTTACAGAGAAGACGTAAGCTTGAAGCGATAAATGGAGCATGGGCGATGATTGGTCTCGCAGCAGGCTTGGTAGTCGAAGGTCAAACTGGGAAGGGTATCTTGAGCCAGGTAACCATATAATGCTGGACAATGCAAAAATTTGCATAAGGCACTTCTTTATGTTGTACTGATAGTTTCTTTCTCTCAGTTGGCTGGATACTGGGATGCTTTCGTTCGGTTTTTTGTGCAGTAGGCATCTTCCTGGTGGAGCTGGGTGTACATTGAGAAGCTACAGATTCATTGTTATTCTTTGAAATTGCACTTGTAGATTTCTTGTTCATTCCATTTCTGCCCTTTTCCGTCCTTCGGATTTCACTTCACCGGTTGTGTTGCTTTCACGGCACATGGCAATGAACATCTTCACAAATACAGGAATACATAATTGCAACAGGCTTATGACTTGACCAGCTTACTTATATCTCATTCATTCTACTGTTATTGGATTCATTATAATCAACTTTCATCACATGTTAACAGAATGTAGCTTTATTTGGTATTGATAACAAAGATTTCATGTTGTTCATTTTCATCATAGATGTTACTTCTCTAAAATGTATCAGACAGAATGAATGTGTTTGGATTCATTGGAGGATAACGAAATACCCATCTTACTCTTGCGAGAAAGAAGGGAGGCATAAAACATCAATAGTTACCAAGACAGAAAAGAGGAAATTTTAATTAAAAAAAGATGGAATTGGAAGATGATCTTGAAGAAGCTAGCTCAAAATCTCTATAAACAGAAAGGAGCAAATGGAGAAGATATTAAAAGCTATTTACTCTCAACCAGGTTTGAGACGATGGCTCGCTCGCCTTTCCCACAAGTAAAATTTACATGATGCGGTTCATGCTTATTATAAACAACGTTCCCCGTAAATTCTGTCACATATTTTCATTGATATGAACATTTATTCTGTTATTAATTTTTGGATATGACTGCTCTGGGATAACTCCACGTGGACGTCACTATTAAGAATAATATATTAACTATAATTTTAGACCCATGCAATGCAAGGACATTTAAGGGTGATCGATTTCAAGTTTCGTATAGGTTTTACTTGGAGTCTGGAACCTATCCATCGGAAGTTCTATTCAAGTTCTACTTGCATTTTTTAATGAACGATTGTAGTGAATCATTATCTTTAATGGCTACAATTTGCTATTACAATCCGGTGACCACAACTTGTATTTGGTCACGCGTATAAATATGAAATATTAACAAAGTAAAAGTCTCGATCATAAATATCATCGAAAATGGAAGATTAAATTAGTGATTTCAGATTATACACTCGTCATGAGACAACATGGAATAATTTTAGGATATACCAAGAAAAACATAAAAACTTGTTACGGGTTTGAGATTCTAGGTTCTAGGTATGGAACCCGAAACTTGGAACCTACTCGTCGAAACAAGTTCTCCAATTTTTAAAACTTGAAAGCTATAGTGAATAACTTGAAACTTGGAATCGGATCTATTCCTAACGATTTCGATTCCAAGTTCTACTCGTGTCAACATTTATGGGTTGCAAATATTTCTGATATTTCAAGTTAAAAAATTCAAAAGTTCGCCATCCAAAACAAAATAAAAATTTCCATAAGTAGTAAATGGAGCTAACGTCAAGACACAAATTTAGACCACAAAAAAAAAGTAAAAAAGAACAACAATACCGAAACATGATTCAAATTTAAAACAGTAACGAGACAATTGTAAGTGAATATACACATGCGTACGTACATGTTGCTAAAATTTTGACGACTTCAAATGGAAAGAGTCAAAGTATGAGAATCCTATAACGAAGACAACCCAATCCAGACGGACAGATAAATTTGCCAAAGTTGATGGATGGTGGTGATCTCCTGTGGAGCTGAAAATTTTCGGCATAAGAACACATCGAGTATCAATATTTGGGTACGATGCTCAATTTGGTGCCAATATATTTTTTTGGGATCATTAAAGTGCCGGATCGAAAAAATACGATTACTTTAGAGCCAATGACTAGAAATTTCAACCACCTCATTGGAATTGGCGCTTAAATAATTATTTTTCAAAAAAATTGGCACTTAAGTGACCCAAAAAATGATTGCTTTAGTGCTAAATCTGAAAAACGATCGCTTTAGCGTCGACGGCAAGAAATTTCAGCGAGCTCACTGGAGTTGGCACTTAACTAATCGTTTTTCAGAAAAATTGATACTTAAGTAATTTAAAAAAAAGTTATTGGTACTAAAGTAAGCGCGGCATATAAATATTGACATTCGAAATGTCCTTTTGCGGAAAATTATCTTAATCCAATCATGGGCCCAAATAGAAAACCTAGCTAACTTAATGGGCCGGGCCCAAACTCAAGGAGGAGACATGAGAAAGCTTTGCGCGTTGGTGATTGGGTGAAGTCAAAATCATTCCCCATCATTAGGGTTGTCAACGGGCCGGGTTAGGTCGGGTCGAGTCGAGTCGAGTCTTGGCCCGGCCCGAGCTCGAGCAAGCCCGAAACAGAATAGTACTGAGCTCGACCTAGATTCTGGTTTGATTCTTTTTTTTTCTGTTTTTTTTTTAATCAAAACCAATTAACAAACCTATCAAGTGAAAGGATATAAAAAGAAAAAAGAAAAATAAATTAAATTAAAAATAAAATATTGATGTTAAAAAAATTCATCAGTGAGCCGGTCCAGCTCGGCCCGATCCGGCCCAAGTAACAAACTCAATTCGAAAAGGCTAGTGCGGACTTTTTGACACCCCTGCCATCATCACCACCCACCCCATTAGTCAACTCTCGATTTGACTCCAGAGTCTGTCCACTGCGTCGCTGTCGCACACAACGCCCGCGTTGCCGAATTTGCCCAATCGAACCAGGAAGTTAAGGAAACGCCCAGAAATCTTGAGCATTAGGAAAACACCGTAATTGACTCTTGTCCGGATCCAGCTCGCGACACCGAGTCTCGTTCCTCGTGTGTTCTCCGCGAGCTGAGGAAGGGTGCGGATTTGGGTTTCAAGAAGGGTGTCGCTAGGGGAGGCGTCGCATTCGATCTTGCTCCTCGGAGATGGAACTGAAGAGGGAGAGGCTTGTGAGGTAAGTCGCTTTCGGGCCCTCTTTCGCTGACGCGTTCCGGGGTTTGTCCTTTTCCCGGAGAGGATTTTCGTGGAAAGTTCGCTTTTTTAACCTGGTGAATGCTTGGGTGTTCCGCTTTATTCGGTAAGTTTCAGGTCGTGGAAGATAGTGTTCTCGTCGGGGTTGTAATATTTGGCAGCAGATTTGGTTAATTTCTCTCAATTGTGTGAGCTTCAGTAGTGTTACTTCTTGTGAAGTTAGAACGACAAAGTGGTTCAATTCATTTGTTGCTGTGGGTTTGGGGGGCGGGGTGTGGTTGGATACTAGCTCGCTCAATTTTTGGAACGTGTAATACTGGATTGAAACTCTGCCGAACAGAGCTGCTCCTTATCATTTGCACAGATTATGGACTCTCTTCATAGCTAATTAATATGTGGCTTTTCGGAAAACTAAAATGGTCGAAATTAGTTTTGTGAATCATTTTCATAGGAAAATGCAAAGGCGGCCACTTTACTTAGAGCAATATACATTATAGAACTTGACCCAGTTAAATGAAAGTAATGCCTAGTCAGCTTCGCCTTTGGTACCTTTTGGAGTCTCTTTTACCTGCACACTCGTGGTTCTGTGCTGAGTTTTGCTACAAATTTTGCAGGTTTTATTCTGATGGAAAACAGCAGAAAGAATTGAGACGGGGAAGTGATGACCCTTCGGACTTGAATATGTCGTCTTCCAAGTACATGGTTTCCTCATCGTCTTTGCTGAAATCAGATAATGGGTTCGTGGGAGGTAGATGTAAACTACCTGAAGCTTTTTCAAGTATGAGGAGTAAGGTGTTTCCAGAGGACCTTGCGCCTGGGCGGAGTAAAATGCTTGATCCGGGGGGTGAAATTGTGTTGAGGTGGAACCGGATTTTCATTTTCACATGCTTAATGGCTCTCTTTGTCGACCCATTATATTTTTACTTGCCAATAGTGGGAGGGACTTCGGACAACTCCTGCATGAAGACAGACTTGAGTCTACGAATCATAGTAACGTGCTTTCGGACAATGGCAGACCTCTTTTATGTGCTGCACATGGTTATAAAGTTCAGAACAGCTTTTGTTGCACCGAGCTCTCGAGTGTTTGGTAGGGGTGAACTTGTAATGGATCCTAAGAAGATTGCTCGACAGTATATTAGATCTGACTTCTTGGTTGATCTCATTGCAGCATTGCCTCTTCCTCAGGTACTTTTCTCAGAAAATTTTCTGGTGATTTTCATGCTGAAGCATCATCTGTTCGGAGAGATTGTTTACTGCTTGCTCACCAGCATACCCTGGTTATCTGCACGACTTTTTTCCTTGAAAAATTGCTGTTTGAAGATTTTGAAAGATAAGCTTCACATAAACTTAGTTTAGCATGCAGAAGTCAGGAGAGGTATGATGTAATGAATTATCTTCTTGGAAAGTTAAACTGGCAAGTTTATCAAATGAAAATTAAGTGATTCGGGGGCCAATCTCACCGGCACAAAAGTTCGACATTTTCCTTAAGGAAGACGGTCCGGTGTTAAATCCAGATTTGAATCGTGAGCCGTAAATTTCATTTTCCAAATCTTAGGTCGGAGCCAATCTTGAATCATTAGTTTCAATAAAAATTCTAAAAGAACTCCCAAGAATAAGCATTTCTCACAAAAATTAAGCTACTAGTTGCAGAAGCACATAAAAAAGCATGATATAGTTGAGAAAGTTATACCCAAAACTGACACTGTTCTATTGTCAATGCCCAATCTAACTTCTGAGTATTATAGAAGTGCAAAATCAATAAGACCTAAAACAGTTAAAAAAAAAAAAAACTGTCAACAACACTTAAAAACCTCAATATACACAAAGAAAATCCAAAATTTGTCATAATCTATTTGAAGCTCAAGCTGTGACTGTCATCCAAGCTCATGATTTAAAAAAGCTAAATACAAGGGTTAGAGGCATGACCTGCGAGTCAAAGGAGATGCCATGGCCTGCGCTGGATGCGGCAACTGCTGGTGTCATCACAGGAGGTAGCAACAGTTGGTGTTGGAGCCATTGATGGCTGGTCAAGAGCTGACGAGGAGCAGCCTAGCAGCTTTTTGAGTTCCTTTGTTAGGTTAGGGTGAGAGAACCAAGGTCTTCTGGTCTGTTTGTACATTTCCTTTTTCTTTTTATATTTTGTTCTCTCCGTTCTCTTCTAGTTACTTTCTTCAATTTTCAGCCAATTTTTCTCTTTAGAACCCAATAGTTTTGAGCCCAGCCTCAATGATAAAGCCAAACAGTGAAAATTGTGGTTGTTCTCATGAACTGTAGCGGATCGTAGGATTGTATGATTCACTAGCAATTCATGAGCGCAAGACGAATTGTTTGAGAGGTGAATCAAACCAAATTGTGCGATTCAAATTGTTAATCACATGATTTTACAACACTGGTGCAGCTTTCAAAGAGTTATTCACGTTATTGGCTACCACTGACTGTAGAAAACAATTGAGTCCTTGATTCTAAGGGAATTGCTATACAAACAAGGTAATTGGACTTTTTCAAGTTTATAATGAGGGACTTTCTAATGCTAACGTCCATGACTAAAAGGTTAGCTGATTCTTCTTTTGAAAGGGAAGTCTCGTTTTCCCTACAGTAGTTTTCCTGCTTTTCTTAAGCAAGGAGAATTATATATTTATACATATGCATATAATGTGCTGGATAACTATGAAGTCACAAAGGGAAACTTTTAGCCATGGAGCCATAGATTAAGCCAAAATTAGAGATATTCTCATGCTCATCGACAAGTAGACCTTCTGATCTTTTACCTAGTAAGACACTTAACCCACATAACATGCGTTCAGTTTTATCCTATGAAATGATCATCAGCATTCAAGTGGAAAAGAGCTATCTCATCTTCTCAGTTAATACTGATCTTAAAAGTACCGCATCAAGTCATAAGCTGGACAAACCAAGGAATAACAATCACGGTAGCTCTCTATGGAGGAAGACAACCTTAATGAGAATCAGAGATATCATCGATAGTACTTGCACAATCACTTAAAGAGCACCTAAAAGTAGCGGAGAACTTGCATATGACCTCTCTTGATGAAGGTCGCTATTACAGTTTGTAGATACAAAACCTTTAGTAGCATTAAAGATGCAAAACAGCTCATTTGAATAAAAATGATGTCTATGGCTCAAAAAAGTACTCATATTAAAATGAGGTCAGTTCTATACAGCAGTGTAGAGTTCTTCTGAAAGCATTGATAACCTGAAATTCACCATGACTGTATCATGCACACCCGATAATGAAGCAGCAAAAAAGGAGTGGAAAATTTAAGATCGGTGAGGATACCTTAAATGGATTAAAGCTGCTTATTTCAGATGGACGTCCAAATGTCAGGATTGATATTTTGACATTTAGTTGGCTTTAATGCTGTGACCACGAGATTTAAGTGCATTGGAATAGATGGGTTGGTAGATTTCTTGGAGAGTTGAATTTGAGAGAAGAGCGAGCCATGCATGTTGAGTGAAAATGATATGAGCATTTGTGTGGGTTGGCTTAATTGCATTTTCTTTTGGCCGGTAGTTACGATTGGCTTTAGTGGTCGTAGCAGGGAGATATCAGTTTGTTGTGATGAGGTCTCAACAGATGTACAGTTGGGTGAGAGGAGTAGTAAGGGTCTTCCAAGAAATCAAGAAGGATGGAAGCACATTAAGGGCCCTAGTGCTTTTACCAGTGGTCTGCAGTCTGCACAGGCGTGTGTATGCATACTTACACATACATCCATAATAGGGTGAATCTTTCAGTCTTTTCTAGCATTACTTTGCACGGTTTTGTTGCACGGTTTTGATAGAGGAGCAGGATTTAAAGGTCGTTACTTTCATTCTGACTTTGAATTCTGTGCTATTATTTTTGGTCTATTGAGTATTTCAATTCTGAACTTTTACCTTTTCTTATGGTCTCAAAGATGTTCCACAATGATTCTGCAGATAGTGATCTGGTTCATTATACCAGCAGCCAGAAGTTCTCGGACAGATCATAACAACAACACACTGGCGTTGATTGTTTTGCTGCAGTATGTACCAAGGTTGTATCTTATGTACCCGTTAAGTTCTCAAATAATCAAAGCAACTGGAGTGGTTACAAAAACAGCTTGGGCTGGGGCTGCATATAATCTGCTGCTATACATGTTGGCGAGCCATGTATGTATTATTACTTCTTTTTAATTGATAGTAGTTGCAGTGTCATAAATGAGCATATGAGTGGAGTCACTTAGCAGATGTTTTTCACTTATTTTCTGCTCAGGTTATAGGAGCAGCATGGTACCTTTTGTCAGTTGATAGGTACACATCATGCTGGGAATCAGTTTGCCGAAAGGAAGAAAGTCCTATCAAGTGTGTTCCTGAATATTTGAGTTGTGATGGTTTTGATCTTAATCGCCAAAGATGGGCCAACAGTACAAATGTTTTCAACAGTTGTAATCCCAATAACAATAGTACCACATTCAACTATGGGATATTTGAAAATGCAGTGACCAAAAATGTTGTTTCTTCTAATTTTGTGGAAAGGTACTGCTATTGTTTATGGTGGGGTCTGCAGCAATTAAGGTAACATTCCCATTCCATCCATCTATTACGACAGAAGTACTATTGGAGTTGTTAATGATTAGTTCATGTGTGCTTATGCTATGAACATCGCGCAGAGGACTACCATACAATTGGACTTTTAGACAGCCTTACTGAATATGTAGCTTTCCTCTGTTTTTTGAATCTTGCTAGTCTACACTGTCTGGAAGTGCTGAGCATCACTGTGAAGTCATTGGCTTGAGCCTGCTATGTAACTTGAGTGAGAAGATCTGTAGTGCTATTCTGTAAAGATGCTTTAGGACATTCATAATTGAATCGCTTCAATAATTTGATGAAGTGTGGTACTGCCAATCTTTAAATGTGAAGCTCTGGCTAGCTCTGGCTAGATTACTATATTAGTTGATGAAGCTGGCAATACATCTGATGATTGGCCTAGTGTGCACCTGACCATATCAAGTCATTACCAACCAAAAGACTTTGACTTTAGCCTCAAGGCAGATGAAAAGACTGAGAATCATGTTTAAAGAGTTGTTTCTGATTTGTAGCTTATGAGTTGAATTCTATTTAGTTACCTCTATTTGGCAAGGGAGGCTAATACACATTTTTACCCTCCAATTTTTCAGTTCTTATGGTCAAAATTTGTCAACAAGCATGTTTATTGGGGAGACATCATTTGCCATACTTATTGCCATCTTGGGTCTGGTTTTATTTGCCCATCTGATTGGCAACATGCAGGTAATTTATTATTGGCTCTATTCTTGACTCAGCCACTTCAAGCTGTAGATATGTTGTAAAACATTGATAGGTTTACTATTAATATTATCAGTGGTGGTTAGAAGATGCTGTCTTGTAAGGATGAGCTAGTGTAAGAAAGTAATAATTTCGTAAAAATTAACTTGACATAATGATGGGACTGGCTTTTGACATTCTATAGATCTGTTGCTAAAACCTACGAGCTAAGCATGAATTTTGGGAAGAATAACTCAGAGATATGATGCCGCTGGCTAGTTTGACATTCCAATATAAGGTAGATGGAATTTTTCACGGCTTCATGAGCTTGCCTCTTGATTATGCTGCAAAATCACTGGAGGACATTTTAAAGCCCCTAATCATACATATGCTTCTAATCATTCCCTGATTTTTAATTAAGTGCAAGTCTAAATCTACTTATTTTGAGAGATAGGTTGATGACATAATTTGCCTTGCTCCCTTGCTGCCCTTTCCGTGTTTAGACTGAATACCCAAGTCTCTGCACCTCCAAATCTGAAGCAATGGTTCAGCTTAATTCATGATGGAGATGAGAGAAAGCTGAAAGACTTGTTGTAGGCTTCTCATGCTGTTTTTGTCATTGTTTGCCGCTGCTAAGAGGAAATGGAGTCTTAAATGAAGCTAGAAAAAATGAATTCAAAAAAAGGCTGTCTCTGGGGGATTTACTTTATTATTATGTACAATTACTTTCGGTGTTGTGGTAGTGTTACTTGGCATAGAATGAACATATTTAACTAATTTATAATGAGATAAAGAAACTTATCGTGTTTGAGGAAGTAGATATATTGCCAATCGAACTTCTGGTCGCATTGTATAACCATTCATTGTAGTAAGAGAATTGGAAAAATCCATTGATGCGTGTGTCGGATGTATAAAGACCTCTGATATTTTAGTTTTTCAGTGGCACTTTGCTTTCAAGGTAAATATGACAAGTAAATACCCAAATATTGTCAGACTGTCATGTGGCAATAAATAATTTTCTGAATTGTTCTTTGAGGTGCTTCAATTTGTTGCTTCACCTTAGGAATGCCAAGGTGAGTCTTTGTGAGGATCCATGAAGTTTTGATATCTGTGGGATTGATTTTATTACATGGAAATGTGATGCAGTCAGGTTGTCCCTAGTTTTCACGTAGCAAGCATGCATCCAACTCTTCTACTTCTTTTTTTATTGACCTTTTGCCCTCTGGAGATACTGGCATCTCTGTGCTAATAAGTTTGGAGGATTGAGCCCATTGTTTCCAGGATTTGTGGTCCATGCAGACATTTGTGGTCCTACGTAAAGTGCTAAATTCTCATCTGATAACTGTTTAAGATAAACAATTTCATTTCTCAAATATATGATTGTTGCTCCCGCATGACTCAAAGAAAAACACGGTACTTTCTTCATAGATCTAGTCTGTCTTGTAACAAAAAACAGAAAAGAAAAGATGTAGTCTCAAATTACATTTCTGTTTCATATACTTACTGATTTTGTTTGGGTGCAGACCTACCTGCAGTCCCTTACTGTAAGGCTTGAGGAATGGAGACTTAAACGAAGAGACGCAGACGAATGGATGAGGCATCGCCAGCTTCCCGAAGATTTAAAACAACGTGTACGTCGTTTTGGCCAATACAAGTGGCTTGCTACTAGAGGAGTTGACGAAGAATCCATCCTCCGTGGTCTACCAGCTGATCTCCGTCGTGATATTCAGCGTCACTTGTGCTTAGACCTTGTTCGGCGTGTATGTCTTTATACATCAGATCCTATTGTAAAGAAATTGTTCAACTTAACTGCTTTCGGTTTAGAGTTTCAATGTGTTTACATTGCATTCTACACTTAGTACTGTAAAATTGGGCCGAGCACATCAGCCGACATTTTCATGCACTTGCACAAGGGTAAAGAACGTTCTGGTTCGTTGCTATTAGGGATGGGCTTTCTGAAACTTTTCCCTGCTTTTGTGCAATGCATGTTTTCCTGTAGTCTTTTCAGCATCCTTATAGTTTTCATTTATTTGGTTGACATTTGGCTTATGTTTACGGAGTGATCTTTAGCTAGAGACACCACTCCCTCTGGAGTAGGACATTGGAATGCACATTTGTTTTGCTTCTTGTGCCTTAAGATCCCAATTGGACATTTTCATCTTTTGTGATCCACATGTGACGCACTTATGAAGAAATGGAAAAATTTAAGGCTGTGTTAGATTGGTCATCTAAGAGGCAAGGTCTGGCTCAGTGTTATGGCCTCAGTTCCCCAAGCTTTTTGCTGGCTTTGAGCCCCATGTTGTCTTGTCCCCGATCCATTTCTTTGTTTACCTAGCAAAAGTGGTGAAAACCAAAATGCCAGTACTTTGGCCTCTCAGATGTAGTGTTGTTGTTAGTTGAGCTAGTGCCTAGTAATGTTGGTTTTCTTTATGGGTCGTTGGAAATTGCTATCACCCTTTCTTTATCTGTCAAGTGAACTAAGCGAAGGTTTTCAATGCTAAAGTGATTTTTTGGAGATTTTTGAAATGTCAAAGATGAAACTCCAACAAAGGGGAAGAGTACCATTATGTCATACTGTTTTTTCCTGCATTTATCAATAAATTATCACACTGCTTTCACATGATTTTCAGGTACCCTTCTTCTCCCAAATGGATGATCAACTTCTCGATGCAATATGTGAGCGTTTAGTTTCCTCGCTAAGCACTGAAGGTACCTACATTGTTCGTGAGGGTGACCCCGTGACAGAGATGCTTTTTATTATCAGAGGCCGGTTGGAGAGTTCTACTACTAATGGAGGTAGGACTGGTTTTTTCGATTCAATTACATTGAGACCTGGAGATTTCTGTGGTGAGGAGCTACTTGCTTGGGCGTTGCTCCCGAAATCCAGTGTCAATTTGCCTTCCTCGACTAGAACAGTTAGAACGCTCGTAGAAGTGGAAGCTTTTGCTCTGAGAGCAGAAGATCTCAAGTTTGTGGCAAACCAATTTAGACGCCTCCACAGCAAAAAGTTGCAACATACCTTCAGATTTTATTCCCACCACTGGAGGACATGGGCTGCCTGCTTCATCCAAGCAGCTTGGCGCCGACATAAGAGGAGGTCTATTGAAAACAGTCTTTCCATGAAAGAGTATGAGGATGTGGTCGATGAGTCAGGTCAAGAGACAGAGGATTCTTTTGTCTCCAGAAATCCTTCTCAGGCAAAACTAAATCTGGGAGTGACAATACTGGCTTCCAGATTTGCTGCAAACACGAGGAGAGGAGCTCAAAAGATCAAAGACGTGCAGATGCCAAAGTTACAAAAACCTGAGGAACCTGACTTTTCCTCCGAACCTTATGATGAATAGCTGGACTGGTTGTGTCAGGTTTTCGTTGCTTTAGCTTTTACATGCCATCAAGAAGACTTTCTTCTGAGATGGAATCTACAGTGGTGCGGTCTTGAGCTTGCGTATATTGAGGTTAGGCTGAGACATCAGGGTTTCACAACAAAGAGACTCCTCTCTGAAGGAATGGTATGACTTAGAAAGACAAGAGTGACAGAGACTCAGAGTGCCAGGTGAGGAGAAGAAGTCATTAAGGCGTTTAACAATGTGTCTAATTTGGCTGCGCAAATGTTTGCTCTTCCAAATGGGTGAGCTGAATTCTACGCAACTGAGCATTCGTGCGTGAAGTTATCTTTTATGTTGCCAGTGAAAATATACAGATTAGTGTTACTGCCATATATATAGCAGTTTCCCATGTCTAGATTGTAGACTCTGAGCGGATTGCTAAGTTGAGGATGCATTGTTTGTAGATGGACTTGACCCATTTGGTAGCTATTAGTGAAAAAAATTGCAGCATATCAGGATTGTGGAGAACTACAAGGTTTCGATCTCCTGACTGCACTGTTTGAAAGTGTATTGGACAGAAAACTGAGTGCTAGAAGCAGACGCAAAAGTTCTCTTACCACCTGTGTCAGATTGTCATTTCTGGTAAATGCTAGGTTTTAAACATGAACTGTGATTCGAGTGTTCGGTATAACCTGTGTAGGAATGTAGAAATCTGACAAATCAGAAGGCAGGGTCCTTCGTTCGAGCTTATTGCAGATCCTAACTTGTTTGTGGCAAAAACTTATTTTTTCTGATATTCATTCACATGTGAACTCTTTAATGCATTAGGAGGGCAATGTGCTTTGCATGGTTGGAACGTTCTCATATGCCTAACTCAGCAGACGGTAGGATCGAATCGTTCTCTCATTCTTTCATCGCACCAAGAAACAAATTTCTCCAAGTAGACCTTGTTTTTATGACCTTAGAGATATAAATTGACTTTTTGTGTTGCGCTTCCAATGTACTCACCTTTAATTTGTTTGTTTGAAATGTGATTAATCATAAGCATAAAGCTGAAGTTTCATCGCAATAATTTGTAATTGTACTCCGGAGATTGAGTAAACAGTAAACTGGGAGGTTATAGCTACAAGTCAAGCTCTAATCTCCAACAAAACTGGCCAATTTCTAGTCTCTTCATTGATGGTGGTGGTCCATTGGCGGCGGCAATGACGGATGGCCATTTGATGGTGGGGCAGTGGTGGCAGCATCAAATTAGTCATGGTGGCTGATAAAGAAATGGAAATAGGATTTCCAAAAGGGATTTTGCTCGATATCAATTATCCAAAATTCAAATTGGTAACTTATGTCATCCAAAACACGTCTCTTCTTATTGCAATAAATACAGAAAAAATGAACACATTGTAAGTGTATAGATTCCGCAAATCAGAACAATAATTCTAATTATTATATCTTTGACCAGGAAGACAAAATGGGCGGTTTGCCTTTTTGTAACGAGCATGGACAACAAGGAAAATATTTCCTAAATTCAATTTCGTTTTCTTCCCACCAGTTTGGCAATGTGAATTCTTTTGCATTGAGCTATTTGTGTTTGTGAAAGACATGGTCGAAAACAGATACTTTAAGATGCATTTCTACCCAGAACACACTCACTTCCAATTACTACCTCACTAGAAGAAACAATTCAAAAGAGAAATTAGATTGTACAGAAAACATGTAATTGAGGTTCATCTCTGAACCAGCGACTATGGTGTCGAGATTTGCTATTTGAGCCAAATTTACAAACAAAAGTGAGGCCACAAAGGACAATTTATACACGTATATCCCGAAGCTGGGATTGTTCCTATTGGCCATACTTGTCGATGTCGTAGAACTCTATATTCTTGTATTTTTGGGATATTATCTCTGCTTGAACTTTCCTCGCGGTATCTGTTGCACATCCGACCAGAATAAGAACTGACGTACCAGCGAATCCACGGAAGGCTGTGAGATGTGTGACTTGTTCGACTACTGCAGGACCAGCAGCAAGGATGGCCAGAAATGCGGACCCTAGAACTGATATCCGACTAAGGACCTATGACAAGAATAACTAAATTAGATAAGAGAAGAAGGACAAATTGGAAGGTATTAAAACCCAATCCAGATAAAATATACTACACCCTACACCTACAGAAAATAAAGGACATAGCATGGAGATACATGAAGGGACTTCTGTTAAAATTTGCGCAGATTGCTCAACATGAAAATGATAGAATAGAGCAGGTGAAGACCAAAGAAGCTGGGAAATCTAGGACTTAGTAGAGTGTAATAACTGAGAGAAAGAGAGAGAGATCTGAAAGGAACAGATGTCGAAATATCCATGAAAATGAGAGGCATTTGTTTGCTAACAAATTGGTAAAAATAGGGGTTTAAATTCTCAAAAGATTATTTCTCAAGACATACAGGAAATTATGCTTAACCTAAGGGAAAAGGTCGCATTGACAAATGTCAGGCAATAAAACCACAATGCCCTTGTCCCACAGGCCAAGATACGGACGAGGAAACACCAAAGATGCCTATCTCCTCATATATGAAATAAATGGCATATAAGCAAGAGGTATTCCTACCAAAACACGTGAATAAAACAGGTCTGCGAAATGTTTAATCATGGGAAATTACCGTCTTGATGAATGCGGCTGTAGTTTTACCCGGCCGAACAAGGGGTATTGATGCTCCTTGGCGTTTCAGCTGTTCACTCACATCATCAGGGTCCAACTGTAGGAAAGTGTAGTAGTAGTTGAAGAAGGCTATTAGTAGTATGTTGGTTGGCAGGTATAGAGAACCTACAATAGTTATTTATCACCATTAGACCACATCACATGTCCAAAATGAGAATAAAACAGAACAGTTCACCATCAGCATATGCCTCGAGCTATACAAAGTTTCCACTTCCTACAGTAAGAGCAGAATTCAAGCATGATTTACAAGTATCACACACAAATAGATGTTTTAACATATATTACGTGGAACCAGGTAGCCGAGAGAGATTTTCTTGAGGTGAAATAAACAGGATATACAAACATCAATTTGCTAATGTGATGGATACTTGGATGGTAAAAGCAGAATATGCTAAAAATAGATGAGCTCTCTCACATATGAAATGAAAAACGCTAGCATTTTATATGCAGGAAAATTGTATTAAGTAGACCCCCAAGTATAAAATTGATCAATCAAACTATACATGCATCTACAGTGCAGGGAGTTGGCACTAATCTCACTGACATATTGCCATGTGCAGAACTGGACTGTAACACATTCATGAAGAATTACAGTTCACTGCAACTGAGAGGGAGTTTACATGTGGTTTTTAATTCAATTACAGGTTTAACCATGCAAAGTCAATGCGGACGACCAAGGACAATAAACATTGGATGGTACAAACAAGATGATACTAATAAGAGTTCACTCTCAAGGGATACCTTTTGTACGTTGAAATCTTTAGAATAATGAAGTCACACACCCAAAATCGACATCATAAATTTGACTGAAGTAACGAATAACTTGTGTGCGCCATTTTTAGCTAAAACTGACAAATCAAACTTCCTACAGCCGTTCCTAAATTATGCTGCATGTCTGAAAGCAGATGCATACTGAAATGCATGCAGAGGTAAATAAATTCAAAGCATCCTTCCGCTCAAATAGATAATCAGGTATTTCATCACATTCTTCTGTAACAATGGTGACAGTAATTCTATTAGCAACAGTTCCATCTTAGATGTTTTCTGTTCCCATGTTTGATGAAATTATGGGTCTCTAAGCTCATGATCTTCACTTCTACATGGAAGCCGACATATTAAAGCATAAGAAGGAACAATCTTCTCATGATATTTAGAACATACGATTCTTTGCATTTTAAGCAATTCAGTTTAAAGCCTTTCTCTTACTAATCACAATCTTCATTCAATATGAACTAATCATACCCCCGGGGTATAGAGCCACAGCAGCGTTCTTCAGTACAGCTAAACCTGTGAAGCGTGCGATGGTTCCGGGAAGAGCCAATGAAGATGTAGAAAATATAATGGGCATCACTCCAGAGCTATTCACCTGTGACAGGAATAATGAACCATACAAATATAGCTCTAATTGGCTCAACATTTAAAGCAAGTGACCTCGCTACAATTCCAACCAAAGTGTGGATAACAATTGCATATCTGCAGGCAGCAGGTACAACAACTTTGCACACCGTACGACCTATACCACATGAATGTTAACATCAAATTGTAGTTTCCTTGGGGGCAAACAGTTAATGCACTACACACACTTTATGGCATCTGGGATCTTTCCAAACGGCTGGCTATGTCCGAACTCTTATTATGCTCCTCACAATGCAATCTCTTTCTAGGGGATATTTTGGCTCTACATGTCATAGACTAAGCAAATAGCTGTTGACTAATTCAGCATATCAAAATCGTAGAGAGAAGTGCAGAAATAATCGGCCGAATAGACACATGAAATGAGGTAGTTAAATGCACTTAGATCATCTCCCCAGGTGCTTAGCTCATAACAAGTCACTTGCAAAAATAGATAATTCTAAATTGATAAATCATCTTCAACAGCAGCACTTAACATAACTCATGAGAAGAGATGACAGCAGGAGCATGGATAAAGATTACCAAAAGCAAGCAGACCTCCTAGAATATATTCATCCATAGTCTACTGGCATGTGTAAGATTTGTCATGCGATCCAACCATTTCTTTGAGTTTAAGCAATTCAGTACCAGGAAAGGAAAAAGAGAAAACTGAGAACCACATGGACTCAATAGATAGAATAGACAAACTTCAATGAAGTAAGGTGCCAAACAGAAGAAACTAGAGAAACAAGGAACTCTGGCAGATCACAACTAGGTCTCGTATGACCCATCCTTAAATTAACCAAGACTGACTGTGAAGCCTCATGGAGAAGGGTAGTTTGCGACCATGTCTAGAACTTTATTACTCCAGTCCGCTGCAGTTAATAAACAACTGGAAATGGATAGTATCCCCAAATACTGACCTTGAAGGGTAAGTATGCAGATTTTTGTAGGCCTCCACTTCTGCTGGTGTATCTTGAGGCATAGTTAAGTGGAATTTTCCTTTCTGCTTCCTGAAAATCTTTCTCATGGAGCATGTTACGTACATTCTTTCTGTTAATCCTCTAACAATAAGCTAACATCCTAAAATATATAATGATCGCTTACCTGAACATATACAATACCAAGAACCAAGAGGACGAAAGATAAAATGATGGTGGCAAGTCCAACATAGTTGCCATCCTGATAAGCTTGTGCAACTGTTCGACCAAAAGATGCTGGTAAGTAGGAGATTATGCTTGTAAATATTAACAGCGATGTGCCGTTTCCAAGTTTCAGGTCAGAGATCCTTTCTCCGAGGTATGTTGTAAACACTGAGCCAAGTGTCAATAATGCAACAGAAGAAAGGGCCCACTCAGTGCTGAAGTCCTCAACATAAGGACGAAGGTAGAGTACTTGGCCTATAGCCTGCCACATAGAGAAGATGGAAATGCATGTTACCAGGAGAACTCATCACTAGGAAAAATTATCTTCAGCTCAACTGAATTCACATCAAGTAAAAGAGTACAACACACTAGGAAGCACGGACACTCTGCGGGGGGCCTCTATGTCATGTTGGACCCGTGTCCGACACCAACATGCGTCCAACACTCTCCGACACGTGATCAACGCTCGGGTCACACCAATGACACGCAATTCAACACGCACGAGATCAATTTTAATCATTTTCAATAAATTAGGATTACCAAGCCAGCCCCAAAAGAACCTAATCGTGAATCACAAACAGAAGGAAAAGAAGAAGAATAATAAATTCACCGCTGATATTTATCATGTATATATGAAAGTATACATTTAACAACGTGTCCCAATGTGTCGGAACTCTCTATTTTTTGAGAAATGATGTCGCGTGTCATGTCGCATGTAGTGTGTTGCATGTCGGTGTCGGTGCTAATTAGTTAACTAGAAAAGATCATCTTAAATGACTTTTCCGAGGTTTTATGGCTAATTATGTATGAAACCCCAATAAGCCCAGATGCCATATATGGTGCACTATTAGGGATCACAGGAAACATATCGAAAAGAAATACTTCCATTCAGTTCATTTATATTCTCTTTTCAAAGAACTGGTCACTAAAGTATGTAAAATATCTAACACACATTAGTAGGAGAGAATTGAGAAAGAAGAGAAAATGTGAGTAAATATCCAAACATGCAGTATAGACTGGAACAAAAATCAGAAACCAAAAAAGCCACAAATCTTCTTCACACATGCTGCAATTTAACTTTGTCAGCGGTTAACATAATTTTTGAGTGCCAGTTAATTATGTGCTTGCCTGTACTATGGCAAACCCGACTGAAGCATATCGAGTATATTGGAGAATTTTCTTCCTTCCAGCTTCACCTTCTCTTTTTTGCAGGTCTTGCAACTTCGGATATATTTGTGCCAAAAGTTGAAACACAATTTGTGCGTTGATAAAGGGAACAATACCAAGGGAGCAGATCCCAAGTCTACCGATACCTCCCCCAGAAAAAGAATCCAAAGTGCTCAAGAAACTATTCTGATCCAAATTCCCAGCAAAAGCTTCCCGGTTTACCCCTCCCAGGGGAACATATATGCCTAATCGGGATAGGGCCAAATATCCCAACAACTTCAGAAATTTCCCTGGCAATGGCCCTTTAAAGAAATCACCGAAATCAATAGAACTATCCTCAATTGCAGCTGCCAAAGAAAGAGAGTTTGTTAGCCAATTGCCTATCTGAGCTAATGACTGCCAAGCTATGAAAGATAAGCAATGTAAGAAGTCTGAACCTGCCACTCCACGAGATGATGTTTTTTCCCTTCTTGTACTTGAGGAGCTCTCAGATATTGGTACAAACAAATCTAGAAAGCTTTTCCATGTGGAGTTCAGCCCAGAGGAATGATGTGAATCTATTCCCAAAGGATCAAAAACAGTGCCCTCAGAACTGAGGAGTGTTAAAGGGACAAAATCAGTCAATTAAAGAACTTAACTATGACGACTTTTTTGAAAAGGGAAGGAATGACTGAACTCAAGTTATCACTGCTTTGAAAAACGAAGACAACAAAATGTGGACAATATGAATCATACTAGAGAACTAAACAGGTCAATTAAATTAAGGTTATAAAATTTTCTGGTGAACACAAGCATAAATTACATGTTCAAAGGGAGATCAGAACCCTCATTGTGTGACTGTTAGCTTCAGCGGAAGATTTGCAACTGTGGCAAGGAGCTTTATGCAAAAGCAAAGTTACATCAAAGAAGAAGTCTAGGCGAAAGCAACAATAGAGCATATAACAGACAGCAGCAAGAACCCCAGTAGTGTCTGCAAATTATTGCTGATCTGGCATTGTATGAAAAAAGAGACAATATGGGGAGCGTATGCTAGTGTAAAAGGAGAAGCCATCCATGCTACATGCCTAAACTTTGTAATAGCAGGACCTTGAATACCTCTCACGAAAGTTTACCATCCTGAGTCCTATCGAAAAACTCCACAATGGATATAGTAAATGTGACCTGAACAATCTTCATTCTCAATTTTCAGTTGTCTAAATTAGTCATTGCTTTCCTTTTGCACCTCTTTCAAACTATCATCAGCAAAATCACAGAACCTTCCATCAGCCCTCTCGCCTAATTTTTTTATTTTTTGGCCAGACACCCTCGCCTAGTCTATGCAACAGTTTCCCTTCATTAAGTTACGAACTACATGATAATTCAACAAGATTAAACCCACTTTGAATTCCTCAAAGCTGCGGTCCAAACTCCAACGTATCTTAAACCGAAATGAGATGAACTCAAATCCCCAGCAACCCTGTACGACCCGCAAATGAACTGGGCATTCACTCAGATTTTGCCGACTAACACCTTTCTTTTTTCTTCAACAGCCACAATTTTTAATGTGAGGAAAAGGGAAAAACTATCTCAAGTCCAAAATGGTTAGTCGGTCCCGCTTTCAGGAAGACTCGCCAAAACACAACGTGAACAGCCAAAATCCCACACATTTAATCATCAATCCCCACGAGAATTCTTGTTAAAGAACACCCAAAAGCTCCAAGTTGGCAAATTCTTTTCTCTGGAGTAATCCCACATCGTGAAATACGAATTGACGATTCCTGGAGAGGGAAACACTCAATACTAGTATCAATACAGTACTACACCTGTTGTTAGACACGAGACCGAGCTTCAAGGAGGGCTTTCTTCGGGTACCGAAACCGGCCCTGCAAACCCATTGTCTCTGCTTCGAGGATGATGCTGGAGAGGAAGAACAAAGTGGCCAAGAAGAGACGGTCGCTGCTGCTTCGCCGACCGTTATCAACATTATCCCTGTCGACCAGGTTCTTGCCTTTCGTGACTTGGTTTCGGGCCCCGGAATTATTTTCAAAGCTGTAGCTAGCTAGCGTTTAAGGACCCGGCTCAGCTTGCAGTCCACAAAATTGAAAACAGAAGTTTATATTCGTGAAAGATTAAATTTTTATTAAATTTACAAAAAAAAAAAGATTTTTAGTATAACCTTAGCTTATCTTGACGGTTGATACCCAATAGAAATTGTGCTCATACTTTGATGATTTATTACGTCACGATCGGACAACTCGAGGAAGATTTGGACCTATTGAAGGTGGTGGCACGGAATTCGACCAAAAAAAATGGTGGTGGCATGGAAACAAAGATTCAAATGTTCATGTTAACATATGCACATAAATGTAATGGATTCATAGTCAAGTATTTTGAGTAAATTTACTACTATCGACCTTTAAAATTGATTCACTAATTGATGTCAAACTGCGAGCATTTCTTCAATTAGATGATTTTATACGATAGTTAATGACACTTTAACCGAGCTGTTAGTTTTCGAAAATCATATAATAAGACATGCATGTTATATCTCAACTATTGCATCAAGGATTACAGAATCTTAGTATAATTTGACCAACCCAGTTGAAAATAATCACCAGAGACAATGGTAACCATTGAGGTTCATCGAATTTTCTCGTTTTAACCGTCTAAATGTTCACATTATGATCGCTCTTTTTTTTTTTTTTTTATCTTTCGAGTGCCAACATCTTACATAGAATTTTGATCTACAAAATAGTCATGTCGGTCCTTAACAACCAAGTATGGCCTTGAACAACATGGTTGACGTTCCAAATCCCTGCCATGGCCAAGTGCCTACTGCTCGCGAGATGGCCGCTGCCGGTGATGTTTCCGACAAGATCCGCCACAATGGGCAACGTTGCTGGCAACGGTGATGAGTTGACAATTGCACCGACCCATAATGTAAACCAAAGCGGATTTGTCTGCATAAACAAAGATACGTACCGTTTGTGATAGTTTATCATCTAGACCACAACAGCACAGAATCCACTAGCTACAGCTCATCAACATGGCAATTTACAAGCTTTTACACACAAAAAGTGCGATGATTAAGGACAAAAAGGGAAGACATTGTTGAAGAGAAATTTTTTTTTCTCTAATGTAGCTTACTGGTTTTCTTCCGGGTGCTCTGTTCTTTTCTGTTGCACTGCAGGGCTTCATGTCGAATCTGAAAGCTCATTCTCTCTTCAAGAAATCCCTAATGAAGAGTTTCTTGAAAAGCCTTAATCTTCTTTCTAAACCATTGCCGAGATCACACGGGAGAAAAACAGATTGTAAGAAGAATTGCCAGTTTCTTACTTTAACTCCTCATCAATGAGCTTCCACGTAAATATTGACATGACTATCATCTATCAGATAGCAGAACTTCTCATTCTTATAGCTCTCCGAGACATGACGCACGATTCGGATCCATTGTTAAAGGTGTCTTGTTAACAAAGGTTCTAGGTCGCCAATGAAGCCAACTATGTATGGCACGTCTACGCTTTCAGGAAACTTGAAACTGGCAAAGTGAGATAAATCTGCACATCACGGCAAAATTTCACATGAAAAGGGGGAGAAAACCTGCTTACCTCTCTCCAAAGGCGTTTATCTTGATGAAACCGTTAATGAAATACTTATTAAATATCTTTCCCATCTTATATTCAAGACAGAAAGCTTTGGGTACAATGATGACAAATGCCAAATACAGTCATACCAATTACCTATATGCAATATCAGACGTGTGCCGCACCCATCAACTTCAAACTGTAGGATAACAAATTTGAGTCATGGTGCTAGAGCTTGAGCATTTGAGTCTAGACAAGTATTCTCTCCATAAGCTCAATCTTTACATTTCTAGATTCTTCTCATGCTCCCAGTTTCTAGCTTTCGATAGACCCCGAGGCTTCACAAAGGGTGTTCTTCCGACTTGTTCAACAACAACGGTAACAGCATACTCTTGCCAATGAGACTAAAGTCTAACTGAGACTTCACGGAGCAATATAAATTCGCAGACAGAACAATCAGGCTTGTTTTTACTACAAATGTCAGATCCTTCATCACGCTTGGTCATGCTACCCAAAAGCAGATGCAGGCAAGCATGAAAGTTGAAAGCTTTTCTGATCTTACCATATCTACTTCAGTCTTCAAACACCATAACTACTTCACTCTTCAAACAGATAGAAAGTATGCTATTGACCCCAAAAAAAAAAAAAAAAAAAAAAGAACTTAAATGCACATACCGTGCCTGTTAGAGAAGTCAATTGAACAAAATAAATGTTTAAGGTTCCAAATACAAGAACAATACAAGGGGATGAATTCTGGACTTGTCCCAAAATTTCGCACGCTATTGCAAATTACCCAAAAAGGCAAGAGTGTAAGTTCTCTCCCCTTCCTCATTTAGATCTACACGTGAAACAGATTTTGCACCTTCCTGTCCCTTATACTTCTCAATTTTTTTGTTTATCCAGTGAAACCCAAAGAGATATACAATTAAATCTAGACCATTCAGAGGTTCTACAGCAAATTGATACAGCACGAGGCAAACAAACATGGAGGGAAACATGAACACACTCCATATTCCATTACATGGATGCCACACGAAAAAATGTTGAGCAAGGTCTCACAAATCCGTCCAACATTGTACCCCTTGGTTGACAACCTTTTGCTTCTTCTTGGTTGCCCGCCTCAAATTCTTCTGAGAATGGTGTCGAGAAAATAAAGCTCACATTTACTCAATATCACCATCACTCTAAGGATGATGTTGAGAAAGTAAAGCTAATTCTCACTTACCTGCATAAGATGTAAGCATCTCTCTGTTTCAGAAGCCACAACAACTTCATCATCTACCAACGCAAGACACAGAGACAAGCTAATGGGCTCAACATGGCAAATGCATCTCCACCAAAAAGAAAGACATACATACTTTGAAATCTCAGGTTATTCTCGGGGTTCGATCCTAGAAGATGTTAAAGATAGTATTTGCACGTAACCCTGTTCTCTTTTAATCCTATTAGTTTGTGTAAACTTGATTCTCACCAAAAAGCTTGTTTCCATAGAAACCATCATGTAGAGGAATAAAAGATCAATAAAACACGCTCCCCCCAAAAGCCACTTATGGGGGAAACAGTTGAGCAACCAGAACATAAATTCTTCCATCCAAAATTCGCAAGCAGGAAACTGTAAACAACTAACTGCAACGATAGTACTCCGTTTCTGCATCTAAACGCTACCCAATCCAATTTCCCTAAATCTCACAACACGACTCTAATAGTAGCTCCATTGAGTTTACCCTTCATCCTCCACTCTGTTCACCATCATAATCGGGCATTCACCAAATGATGGTGCCTTACCTTCCATGCTGCATATGGCCAAGTCTCCAAATCTTCATTCATGGAATGGTTGATTTCCCACAAATTATATCAGGTTAAACTTATGTTGATCATAATATTTTGGACATATCAAAACTCGATAGACAATTCTTTCCCCTTCCCTCCATATTAGGTGGGACCTCAAACATCAGATAGAGCTGAAGTCCCAACTACAGTTAAGGTCATTATCATGGCCACCTACGTCCATTAGGAAAGATTCACTTCCAAATGCCTTCAAAACCATTTGCTTTGAAGAGTTTGACCAACAGAAGTCAATTTCTCAACTCCCAGTCTCGTTACTTAAATGGAGACAAGCTAATCCCAAGACATGATGGCTAGAGGTCACTAAATCGAAAGTGAGGACCATGAGCCTCGAAAATAAATAGCATGCACTAGATAAGTGCACATATAGTAAAGTTTTTCAATCACGGAAGCTCAGGTTTCCAGACAGAAAAATATTGGTTGACAAGCATAAGGTGTTACTCCTTCAAGTAACTGTGATACAACTCCATATGAGCACATATTGTTGGACCCTGCCAATTTTATCTTACTCTTCCAAAAAGTCGAAGCCAGGTCACACTGCTTTAGCTGTTCAAAGTATAGAAAGCATACGTGCTTCTCAATGTCAAAGAAATTAGATTCAAACTAACCTATACTATACAGATGGGGTCCCCCATTTTTGTCCGACTAGCAATGACATTGAATATGGGGGCAGGTAAATAGTCAAGACAAAATCGACCTTCACATAGTCCAAATGGTCAGTCATGTAGCTAGAAAATTGCTTGTTCTTTCTGCATAAGATGAAGGACGAAGGAATCTTCCTAGGCAATCTCAACAATATTCACTATTCGATAAACTTGAACTTGCAGATTCTATGAAATATTGAATAGGCATATTTGCCTAAGAGCATTGTCATGTGCTGTTTCAATGAATTGGTGACGCAAAGATTGCTATTCACTTGTATAACAGAATGAGTAAGCAAATACCGCCTTACGATCCACTTGCAAGGGCAGCAAAAATAGACATTGATTTGCACAGAACAGTTATGCATCTAAATGCTACTTTTGACAAAAACCAATCATTTATTGGGTAAGAGATGGAACAACTAAATTAGAATTGACCCGGATATATAATCTATAAGAACTATATGTGAGAGTAAGAGACATACCTACTTGCTTTCGTTCCCACAGGATCATTGGCAGTCAACTAACATGAAGAACAACATGCTGCATAGCAATATACAAGATTGCACCACCCAGTCAAAAAGAAAAGTGTAAATTGAAAGCCAAACGTGATAAAGCAGAAAGAGGAAAGAACAACTTTAGAAGTGAGCATGCGAGTTGATACCTTAATTTGGGTTCTGTTATATGTATAGGTAATGTGAACCGATCCATCACTTGCCTCGATGACAGCAGGATATGAAAACTCCATCTCTAAGTTTTCTTCCAGGGTTAGAGCTTCGTGCCAAGAATCACCATCATCCAATGATGCAGCAACTTTGAGTATGCCCCTTGAAATTGTATTATAAGCAACTATGAGAAGGCCATTCTTCAGCTTAACCCCATCAATACCTAGCCAAAACAAAGAAACTAGTCCTTTAATTTTTCGAATGAAGGGAAGGTTGCTATTATGGCAGATAGTTGTCTCTCTGGCATTTGAAAACTAAAAGGGAATACCAAAATGGAGCATCAAGGGAAGTTTCAAAGCCACATTGAAAAAATCAGCAGTCGATGGCACCATTTGCTTAATTTGGTAAGTTCAGAGACAACCATCGCAATGAATTGGTAATTTGTCTGCTTATCAAATATTCCATCTATCATTGATCAAGTGAAGCATTGGATATTTTCAGCTCATTAGTTCTTGAAATGATGAAGCACCTTGTGCTAACAGATAGATGAACCAGCAAACACATTTTGATATATCCGATAGACCATTCAAATTGGATGACCAACATAATCTGGACAACCATTTTCGTGGCAAACAAAGACCCTACATTTCTAGCAGTTGCTCACTAAATGGGCAGAAAAAATTGATGTTCTCAATAATAAGAGATGATTTCGATCAAATTGAGAAGCATTCTAAGTTATGCCAGAAAAAATTGGCAATTAACCTGAGTTTGGGTTTGGGAGTTCAGTAAATTCTGCATAACCCCAATTCACGCCCCCATCATGGGATTCTGACATGCAAATTCGACCAATTCCAGTGAACGATCGTAATAGAACACGCAGGGTGCCTCTTGCAGTCTTGTAGGGAACTGGTTGGATCACACCAAGAGTCTCATTCTTTATGTAAATTGGGCCATACTTCCTCCATGTTCTACCAGCGTCTGGAGTGATCTGTATCAATGCACAACACATTTATGACAAAAATTCCCTAGACTTACTGCGATCTTGAAGATATGAGAGACTAAAAGTCTGACCTCCATCCATGCACCCCAAGAATTCCAACTTTCCACTGAGGATCCACATAGTAAGTGTCCATTATCAAGCAAGATAGGCTGCAGAAGATTTAGAGACACAGAATGATGTTGTACACGTAAGGTTGAGTTCAGAATTTAGGCTCACATAATTCGTAAAGAAATACATAAGTTTATTTATAAATTACATTTTGTACCTTATTCTTGATTGGTCCAAATATGCCTGGTGGAAGTTGTTCTCGTTCAGACCAGCTGACACCTTGGTTGTGAGATCTTTTCATGCATCCGCTCCATCTAAACTTCAATAGGAAGATCTTAGGAGTTGCAATAGAAATTTTTTTACTGGCGCAACATTGTCCTATTGGTGTACAGAACCATATGTTGGTAGAAGCTGAAAGGGAATAAAATGTTCTTGGTGCTGTCCAGTTACGACTTGATTCACATGACAATCAGGGATCTATAAAGACTAAAAACAATGCATAATAATTGTTACGTACATGTAGGCACACAAATACCAAACTACAATCACATTTTCATGTTAAGTGAATGACAGAATAGAGCAAGAAAAATGATGAGACCTTGTATGAATACCAGCATGCCACTTTTTTCTACCACTTGCTGTACAAAAACATGCAGCAGGGAAAAAACTAGTTTGAAGTGCCAAAAAGAATTAACACCAACAACATCCAAACCCTGTTCCCATTAAGTGGTTTCAGATTAACGCGTACTCTTGCACCATTCACCTCGGTTTAGCACCGTATATTCCTTAAAATCCAAGTTATGAACATGCACGGGTGCATAATCTACTAAGAAGTTTGGGACACATCTTTTCAGGTCTTTTGCTACCCCTTTACCCGGTGCCCTCAACATAAAGCCAGCTGTTTACTAGAGCATCTGAAAACTATCATTTATACATCCAAACTCTTTTAAACGAGGTTCTTTTAATTTTTCCTCAACTTGAACCACACAAACATAGTCTGAAGTATAAATCATTAAGGTTTCTTGAGCAACGAATAACAGGCAAAGCATGCTCGTCTCCACACAGTTATTTCGTGCAGAAGATGTTACTAGATCACCCAATTTTCCATGCATGAAGCATGGCAGCAATTATTCCTGACACATGAATTTTGCCCTTAAACTTAGGCGGCATCTATAAATTTGACAAGATCTTGGATATACTCGCACATCCATTCCCCCAGTATCGGAAGACAGTCATAGCCAAAGAAAGAAACATCTGCAACTTGTCCATTCATAATACAAGTAATTCGTCAAATCAATAAGAAGAAAGGAAATGAAAAAATTTCAGCTTTGTTTTTTTTATCCCCGAGAAACATAATGCAACTTGTCAATTTGGATTTATGCCAGGAAGATCTACCATGGAGGCTATCTTCTTGATACGACAGTTGATGGAGAGATATCGAGAAAAGAAGAAGGACCTACATATAGTGTTTATTGATCTCGAGAAGGCGTATGATAGGGTTCCAAGAAAGGTTCTATGGTGGGTTCTTGAGAAGAAAAAAGTACCTTCAAAGTATGTAGAGGCAATCAATGATGTGTATGATGGTGTTACTACATGTGTGAAGGCTTGAAATGGCACATCAAGTTATTTTCCAATCACAGTAGGCTCACACCAAGGTTCCGCTTTGAGTCCTTATCTTTTTGCCCAAGTTATGGATGAGCTAACAAAAGATATCCAAGATGAGGTGCCGTGGTGTATGCTATTTGCATATGATATTGTGCTTATTGATGAGACTAGGGATCGGATTAGCGCTAAATTAGAATTATGGAGAAGCACATTGGAGTCTAAAGGATTTACGTTAAGTCGAAGTAATACCGAATATATGAAGTGTGAGTTCAACACGGCAAGAGGAGGAGATCAAGAATCCGTGAATATGCTCGGACGAGAGGTAACCAAGAAAGAGGCTTTTAGATATCTGGGATCAATATTGCAAAAGGGGGGAGAGATTGATGAGGAAAGCCATAGAATCAGAGTAGGTTAGATGAAATGGCGCTAGTGCATCGGGTTTTTGTGCAATCACAAAATCCCTCTTAGGCTAAAAGGAAAAATTTATAGAACGGCAATAAAGCCCGCAATGCTATACGGAGCTGAATGTTGGCCAGCACAGAGGCAACATGAGCATAAAATGAGAGTAGGGGAAATGAGGATGTTAAGGTGGATGTGTGGTCATACAAGGATGGATAAGATAAGAAATGAAGATATTCGACGAAAAGTTGAAGTAATGATGATGGCGTAAAAGATGAAAGAGCATAGATTGAGATGGTTTGGGCATATTCTTCGAAGATCCTTAGATGCTCCGATAAGAACAGAAGTTTGTTACCGAGAGCATGACATGAAGAAAGAAAGAGGTCGGCTGAAACTTACCTGGAGAAAAGTAATAAAACAAAATTTAATGAAGTAGAAAATAGATTGGCGTACGGCTTATCTTAGGACGGAGTTAAGGAAAGCTATTAGCATAGTGAAGGGGCGGAATTCCTATGTTCCGGACTGTCCTTTTTAGTCCATTTTTTCCTATATATATTTATATATTTTTATTTTTATATATTTATTTTTTATATAGTTATTCTTTTCCCCCAATCGGTCTTGCTTTTATTTTATTTATTTTTGGGTTCATCAACCGCCGACCCCAACTAGCTTGGGATAAAGGTGATGTTGATGTTGATGTTGATGTTGAAAAACTATTGGTTGTGTAATTCTGGGCACTTCTAAAAAATGCATGTTCATCTGCATAACTCTTCATCAGTGAACAAAGAATAAGATCCAGCATAAAGAATAACTCATGTCCTGTCTCAAGACTACCCATTGTATGATATAAAAGATGTATGTTAAAGTAACATCATAAATGCCTCGATACATGCAATAGTAGAAGTTTCAATTCACCCATGGTCCACGTTGAACAACTAGGGTCTCCAGTTCCACACAGAAAGTCCCATGATTACAGCAGCTTCTTTTGAATATAGCTTGCACAGCCTTTTTGGTCACTCAAAATCACATGCTTCCAGGGACCAGAAAGGTCGGTATGTGTCGTCTCTGTATCTAGTGTATTAAATTTTGCCTTCCAGAATGAAAATAAATTCCTATGCCGAGCTCTGTCTCTTTCCCAAGGATATGGTCAAGAACAGTTGTACAAAAAGCAATCTCCAGACCACACAAAGGCACAAGGAATATGTTATGGAGGTCAAAATAGATGACAAGAAGAACTGCAACTGACAAATAAAATCAAGTAATAGGAAAAATAAATATATCAAACACAGGCCATATGCATATAAGTCCTCCAATGGAAACGACAGAAACAGCACACATTTACACAATCTCAAGTGAACGACAACTTCAGTTACGACATTATCCATAAAGGCTAACTGTGTTAAGTTTTAACTCCTTCAAAGTTCGCTGTTCCAACTAAAACCATGTACCCACCAGCAGCAACATATCCATGAAAAGAAAGTGTTCCGTTCCATAATCAGACATGTCATATGCTTCCCGACAATCATGAGATAAGACCACATGCAAGATGATTGAGTGTGGAACAGTTAACAAAGAAGCAACAGTGACAAGAGAAGGGGTACAATCTGTTGCGACTACTAAGCAACCAGCCCCTTAAAAAGAGGGTCATAACTAAAAAAAGCAACTGTGGCATAGAATATCTAGAAGGAATTGTCCCACTCAGAAGGACACATATAGTTTTTGTCCAAACTACTACTGAAAGCACTAATGTTCGGAGGAAATTACTGAAGGTTAGAGCCATTTACATCATGAGCATTGTTCAGTTCAGATTTGATGTACCTTTGAAAATCTTGCCCTATCTTGTAGAACAGCAACAGCTCCCCTGATGGAAGTTTGTATAAGACAGGATTCCACATTGGAATGTCTTCTTGTTCATCAACCATTTTCGGTGAATGCCAGCGTCCATTCTGCACCATTTTTTTTTTCAAATAATTACTTTTCATTGGCAACCTGTGCATAGCTCTTGTTACATAAAAAATTAGCCAGAAGAAAATCTTGTGATTTGGGACGTAGGCCTAGGCCAAAGCTAGTTACCAAAGGTGAAGCTTAACAAGATAAAAAATGTCCGCAATTTGAGATTCCGTCATTTTTGTTACATAGGTGAATGCAAGATCTAACATTCTATATTACCCGGTATCTCTGCAACCATATCTTGACATCAGGTGCCCCCTCTTTTGTACCTCCAAAATAAGCAACCAAAAAGTGATTTTTGTTAACCTGCAAAAATCCAAAGACACCCACATGTTTTATGTGAATTTTAGATGGGAGACACTGCAAATAGAGCAAAAATGACTAGTGAAGAACCTCGACAATGGTTGAAGCATGGCAGTTATTGAAAGGAGCAGATTTTGCAGGAAATGTGAATTCTTGTTCCACTGGCCCTTCAACGCGATAGTCCTTTGTCAAGTTTGAGCTCTGAGCCATCATGGGTGTCGGTCTACTTGCCTTGGGTGAATTACCTACTTTTCTGCACAGAGTTTTCGGCACATTCAAACGTCTTGGGACCTGAAGTGTCTATCAATTGGCACACGTTCATCATCATTTCTCTTGTGTCTAACGGGTGCCTATAAATGCTTCTATAAAGGCCTATGTGAGCTCATAAACAACAGTCTTTCTATGGTTTTCACACGCAGTAGTCAACAACAAGCACAGATTAAACCAGTTACATAGTATCTCATCCAAGCAAATCTTACACCACCTGGCAAGAAGCACTTGGGAATATCGAAGCAAGTAGCCAGAATGCGCTGCCAATCTCGAACTCAAGCGCCAATGTTCAGAGCTGAAGCTCCCAGAGAAGCCACAATGCAGAAGATTAGGGCGGTTCAAGACAAAAAGTAGCAAGAACAACGACGACGACGACCAAACCAGTGACCTCCACATCGTCACTCCACTATCAAAACCCCATGAAACCCCCTTCGCAGAGACGCTCACTTACATTGCCCAGTCCACTATAAGTACTAAGAAACGCCCACAACGCGAAGATCGTTGGGAAGAGAAGATTACGCCATCAAACAACTAACACCCCCCACAAAGACAATGACAGAAGGTGATGAAAGACGCTACCTAACGCAGGAGCCATTGCGTCAGACACAGCGACCGTTCAAAGTCAGATTTTTTTTTGCATCGGAAGATTTTTCGGTTAAAAATTCGAGCTCTTGCTTGCCAGTGGCGGTGGAGTAAAATGGGGTTTGACCTTCAAGAATCAGAACGAGAGCAGGAGGTACCGAGCTGGATTCCGCTCTGAATCTACATTGCAATCAAGAATTCTATAATAGCACTGGGCCCTGCGAGTGCGGCACACGTAGAGCTTTGATAAGAAATGAAAATTTTGTGGGTCACTTTCATTTCACAGAAAACATGGGAGTAGCTTTCATTTTCATGGACTTTCTCCGTGAAGAGGGAAAATAATTGAAAATGTCTTGAATAGGTGGTCAATTCAGTTCTAACATTTCAATTATATCAATTTAATTTTAAATTTTTTAATAACTTATCAATTTAATCATAAATTTTTCAATTGTGTCAATTTAGTCATAAGTTTTTTAATGATTTGCCAAACTTGTCCTAAACCTTTTAACGAATTTTCAATTTACTCCTTTCGGCTAATTACTCAAATAATAGGTGACAAAACTTTGGAACATTTAGGACTAAATTGACACAATTGAAAGATTTTGAACTAGCAATCGTCAAAATATTTAGGAAAAAATTTATAAAATTGAAAGGTTTAAGCTTAAATTGGCACAAATGCAATAGGTTTAAAACTTTCTTGATAATTTTTTCCCGTGAAGCAAGTGGTTCTTGTTTCTTCATTTTTTTTTCTTTTTGTAGTTTGTCTTTCGAAGAACAACTATTGACAAGAATACTAGTCATGCTTTTGTGTAAATTCGAGCCAAGATAAAAAGTTTATAGAATTTCACTTGTCTGCAGTGTATTTCACTCAACTTTCTTTAACCATATTGAACTTTTATTTCGATAATCTAGTTATTTCTGATGTTAATATCTTTAGCAACTTTTTTTTGTCTAAATGTATCTTAATTTTAGACTTCACAACCTATCCAGTAGTAACATGACATTTAGCTAAAAAAGGACTCCGGACAACTCAATCGGTCCCAAAAAAAAAAAAACACTATTGGAGACTCTCTTCCAATCATTGCAGAGGATCACTTTTCTTATGTCATAATCATGTTACTACCAGATAGGATCCCAGTTGCGTGCGCCTCAACACTAGTCGATCACCGATGAAATAGAAGCTCGGTGCTCAAGGAAGTGGAGAGTAATCTTTTCAAGTGGAGCAAGCCCATAGTTCTAAAAGAAATTGTGTTTCGGTGAGTGAGAGGATGAATGGAGATGCTATTGGATAAGTGAAATACCTTGAATGCTTGGTAGGGAGTTGGTGTAAGTCTATTATATGTGTACCTCTAAAAGTGAGTCAAAGAGGGCCGTTGATGTGTGATCGGTGCAGCCTTAAGATGAGGTGAGACCCACACGAATTAGGCGGCCAACGACTTAGCAGTATCGTGGTGGAGTGTGAGTTGTGTAAAGACTATCACCAACAGAAACACAGGCAGGCACACGAAATTGGCAAGTGTGAACCGAGAGTGCAGTGAGATTGCAAGATGATCTATGAATTGGAAAGGTCGGTGATGACCCTAAGAAAAGGTTACGATTGCAAGATGTGACGAATGACGTTGAGAAATAAGTATCATCATCTGTTTGAAGGAGGGAGTAAAGACGAAACTTCTTAAGGCGGGGAGAGTTGTGATGGCCTAAATTTATAGTTGATTTAATTAATGAACGGACCAATATTTATTGGGTTTGAAAAGCTAAATGGACGAGCTTTGGGGAATTAATATCTTGCACGCAGTTTGGGCATGAAGCATCCTAGATTCCCTCAATTGTCAACCGCTCCGACCCCCTTCTATTTAAACCACTCACCCTACCCTCTCCCCCACCTCACATGGACACACCCCCTCCCAACTCTCTCACCCTCATTTCTCAACCTCGAGCACTCCCCCCAACATCCCGAGCAAGGGCACGTCTTTCCACTATTTTGACGGCAACGACATTTACACCCTCCACCCCAAGCTTCCAAGTACACAACCCAACACCCTCCGTCAACTGCTCGAAGTCTTGCCATCACCGGCCTGTTGTTGAACTTGGACCCGCAACGCTTGAAAAGGAGCCCCGACTTGTCCCGCTATCCATTTCATCTGTCTTTGCCGAGCGTCAATTCCAAGCAAGTGTTCCTCTGATCTTTACTACTAAGATGGCTAATGTGCATAGAAGTTGAGCTAAATGACTTAGTATAGCCAATCGAGATTGAAACCCACTAATACTTGCATGGCCAAAAGAATGGTATTGCATGTTGATTCGGGTGGATGGTTTGGGTGGTTTAGGTCGTGGGTAGCTTGAATCCGTTGGTTGATCGTTATAGCAATTATTGAATCAAGGAAGATTGAGCTTGACATGGTAAAGAGGTGTTCGGCGAAGGGAGGCTTGTGGAGCCGTGTGCTAATGAGTGAGGTGGGGTGATTTTATGCCATATAATGGGGCAATGGACCCACACTTGTTGGTGTTAAAGACGAATGGTGGAGGGTGCAAGTTGAAGTGAAGCGGAGCGAAGACACTCAATCTCTTCGTGTTCGGCCGTGAGGGTAGGCAAGTATTACATAGGAAGGGTAGTCGTATATATTGCAAAGCAATGATTGGTCCTTATTCCATTATAACCAAGATGTACTCGCCTTTTTCCGTAGTGAACTATTCTTAATATGCCTTATTGCTTGTCGTGATAAGTTCCCCTTGGTCTATTGTCATTAGTTGGTTTAGTCATAATGATTAGAAGTTCTGCTGTTGAGTTGTACGCTTACCCTTAAGGGGATATTACCATTTTAGTTTATAGGTATGCTCATCGCCCCCATGACCCCATTCACTCGTTATGGTACCCCCATGAGCTATTTCGGTGTTACGGGAAGAGTACGATGCTCCCGACTTCCTATCCGTGTGCTTCTTCAATCACTTTATGGTGCTCCTGGTTGATATAGGGTTGTATACCATGATTGTACCTCTCAAATTCATATCAATCTACACTTGACTCTCGGGGCGGTTGTTCCTGTACCACACCCCAGGAGCTAGTGGGAATGACGGCAACATCGACGAGAATAGCTAAGGTTAGTAGAGCGTAGGGATTGGAGGCCCAATTGTACAAGAAAATTTTTGGACGATGAAGTGACACAGCAACTTTTTGAATGTTGGCCGTGAGGTAGCCAAGGTAGTGGCGACAAAGTAACATAAGGATCACATCAATTGGATGGGAGCCGTTACCTTTTGGATGTTCCCGGATGTCCGCTTTAGCTTTGTTTTGTTTTGACTTATAACAATGTAGTTAAACAGCTATCATATACATAAAAGTAATTATTTTATAAGGTTATTGAGTAATTTACCATTTGAATGTCCGTTTAAATGCTACAGGCTAGGAACCTCTAAAAGCTATATCCTTATGCGTCATGCCTGCGCTTTTTCCTTCTATATGCACTTGTATTCTATTGAGTCTTCCACATGCGCCCATTATATGTACTAAAATATTACAAGAGAACGCAATTTGTAAGGGATTAAGGACGGCCTTTCACAAGTTGGTATCAGAGCAAGATGACCGAGGGCCGCTCTTTATGACTTGGTATTAGAGCAAACGAGATTAAGGACCGGTCTTGACATGAAGAGATCAAGAATCTTATCATGATTAAATTAAAAAAAGAATAGCATTGCTCGCATCACATTGTTGAGCTGTATCCAAGATGATCTCATATGTGAATTTGAAGGTTTCAATAACGCTTAAGAAATTTGAGCTGCCTTGAAAGATAATTTTGGTGGTACATGAGCTAATAAATTGAGGAGGCTTGCGAGGGGTCAAGCTTGATACATGAACTCAAGATAGCAGGTCATACTCTAACTAATGATCAGCAAGTTCCGACTGTTATCAAGTCTCTTCTTGATAGTTAGGAGCATATGAAGATCAACATGACGTATAATGAGAATATCATAACGTTTAATGATATACCGTGTCATTTGGATTTAAAGGATGAGCGCCTAGAGTCTGCTAGATCATTTACATGTGCTTATGTTGCTAAATTTAGTTCACATAAAGCTTCGGCTTCAAGTGCAAGAGCAACTATAAGTTCAACAACAAAGGGAAGGAGATTAGTCGAGCACCCAAGAGAGTCAAAACCCTTCGACGCAAGAAGTGGGGTGGGAAGAAGGACAAGACTAAGATGAAATACTATAAATGTGAAAAGATGGGTCACTTCGCTCGCAAATGCACTGAGCCGAAAGGAGTAGCAAATTACTCCATTGCTTTAAGCAATGCTCTTGTCTCTAGCACTATAATACTTGTTGAATCGCATTCTATGTGGACTATGGACTCGGGAGCAATAGATTTTGTGATTAGGCTGAGGAGCATTAGTGGATATCATTGGATATTGCCTGGAGATAGATGGATAGATGTTGGAAATAACTCTAGAATTGAGGTGAAAGATATCGGCTCATGTAAATTGGACTTACAATGTGGTTGGACTCAATTCCTACATGATGTCCTCTATGCTCCCGTTGTTCGGGGGAACTTGGTCTCTATAGTTGTCTTTCTAAGATTATATTATGTTTTGAAATTCCATAGTGATTGTGTTGATATAAAGTTTGGCATAGTTGATTATGGTCCCGATTATGTACTAAATTGTTTTATGTTTTGAGACATTGACTTTGTTGTGTTTAATATCAAAGTTGATGGTTGTTTTTCCTTTAATTGCATCTTTCGGTAATTTGAATATAGATGCAAATGTTTGGCATGTTAGATTGGATCAAATTGGGTTAGAAAGAATGAAAAGATTAGTTAGAGATAGCCTTTTAGGGTCACTCGCTAATAACGACCTATCCATTTTGTGAATATTGTCTAGTAGGAAAAACAACTAGAAAACTATTTAGTAATGGAACCGGGGCTGAACTTCCATTGCAACTTATACATTCTGACATTTGTAGTCCATTAAATATAGGAGAGAGGCATGAAGCCTTATATTTCATCACATTTATAGATAACTTCACACGATTCGGTTATAATTTCCCGATCTCCCATAAGTTAGAAGCATTGGATTACTTTAGATGAAATATGAGTTCGATAGATAATCAATTAAACAAAACAATAATGACATTAAGAACCTATCGCAGACGTGAATATGTATCCGAACAATTCCGTCTCTTGTGATGAAAAGGGCATTATAAGGTATTTGACAATTCTTGACATCTCACAACAAAATAGGGTTTTAGAGAGAAGGAATATAACCAAATTGAAAATGGTTAATTTTATAATGGCATAGGCAAATCAACTTATCTAATTATGGGAGATGCGTTATTGATTGCATTCTATTTACTTAACCAATTACGCTCTAAATCAGTCACTTCCAATCCTTATGAATTATGGACTGGTAAAAAATCAATTTTAAGCAATCTGCGACCTTAGGGGTGCTCAAGATATGTTCATGACTCTTTCCATAGATATGGATAACTAGATCCTAGAGGGAAGAAATGTATCTTCATTAGATACTCCGAACACTCCAAAAGGTATGTGTTTATTGATGAACAAGGCGATAGAAGTGTGATTGAAATGGAGTCATGAGATGTCACGCTCTTGGAGAACAATTTTCCTAGTAAATGTAAGATTAATAAGGATTTCCAGTTTTATGAGATGAGAGATCCCGATAACACACCCACTAATGTTGATAGATGAAAATAATGATTTACCTCGCCATATTGGACCTAGTGGGAGTGTAGCATTGTCTAGTGAATTGAATCAACAAGGATTTCAGATACGTAAGAGTAATCATATAAGCAGTCCCATTGTCATTTTGAGATTAAAGGGGGAAGCATCTATGATTGCATTGCTACGCAAGATAATGCAGAGCCTAAGATAACTGGAAAGACTCTCTCATATCCCGACAAGGAAGAATGAAGAAACACTTTGGAAGATGAAATGGAGTGTATGAGAGCAAACCATGTCCGGAACATGGTTGATCTTCCACCCGGACGCAATGTTATTGAAAATAAATGTATTTTTAAGATTAAGCGTAGGGCGGATGGATTTATTGAAAAGTATAAGCCTTGCACTATGGCGAAAGGCTATACTCAATAAGAGGGTATAGGCAACCTTTCACCAATTGTAAGGTTTGCCTCAATATACCTCATCCTAGCTATCGTCGCAAATTTAGACTTAGAATTACATTAAAGGGATGTAAAGATAGCATTTCTCAACAGAGAACTAGATGAGGAAATCTATATGAAGCAACCGATAGATTTTATAGCAAAAGGTCAAAAGCAAAAGGTTTGCAAGCTTCATCGTTCGATATCTGGTCTTAAGCAATCATCTAGACAGTGGTACCTTCGCTTTTATCAAGCTATAACTTCTTTTGGGTTTATGATGATCAAAGAAAATCATTGTGTGTATGTCAAACGGTCCGAGGATAAAGTTGTGATGTTATTACTTTATATGGATAATATTATGTTAGGTGAGAATCATAAGGGTTTGGTTATCACCATAAAAGAATGGTTGTCTTTTTATTTTCGAAATGAAGGACATGAGAGAAGTTGCTTTTTATATTGGGAGTTAAGATAGAAAGTGATCATTCATAGGAACCTTCTTGCTCTATCTTACTTGTCTTATACTAAAAAGATTCTTGAACTTTACAATATGCAGCATTCTAGTCTAAATGATGCCCCTATCATATAAGGTGAATGACTAAGATCTGAGATGTGTCCTAAGACTATAGAATAAAAGAAAGAAATGAAAATTTTGTTTCTTACTCTAGTGTAGTCGGGAGTATGATGTATGCTATTATGTGTACTCAACCCGACTTATGTCATGTTGTTGGGTTAGTGAGTCGTTGCTAGTCAAATTCTGGTCAAGCACACTGGAAAGTAGTATAGAGGATTTTGAGATACTTTGAAAGGTAAATATGGACTATCACTCCATTATCGGGGGAGTTATTTGTGCTTAATTGATTACTTCGATACTGATTGGGGAGTTAACCTAGATGAGCGTAAATCGATATTTGAAAATGCGGTCTTACTTAATGAAGGTGCAATTTCTTAGAGAAGCAAGAAACCGACATGCATAGCTCTATGTACGATGGAGGTTGAATTTAATGGCATGCTTTGTTGCAGTGCAATAAGTAGTTTAACTAAAACATTCTTGAAAAATTTAGCCATTGTCATTGATGTTCCAACACCGGTAATCAAACAGTCATTGCTTACGTGAAAGATTTTAAGTATTATGGTACGATGAAGCGCATTGACATAAAGGATAACTTCATTAGAGATATGATGAGACTAGCACAAACACACATATATTGTTGAAAGGTACATCACTAGGCAATGATTGGCTCACTCACACGAGCAATCATCTCAAGCGCTGTAGTGAGCGAGTTAAGATGAGACGATATGTACAAAAGATGCTGGAAGAGCAAATTCCGTATATAATATATTTACGTCGCCTTGATTGAAATCAAGATGAGGTCTATAATTAATATGTGATAAGACCGAACTTGATAGTCCTACAATCATGTATGCCCGATGAAGCCGGATGCGAGAGCTTAATTGGGCATTGTTGAGAACGAGCTTATATAGTACTCGCGCTAAACATATGTACGTGAGAAATATGTGACTATGTTTAGGCTAAGATCCATATAGTGGATATGTTTGATAAATGACATAAAAGAGAAATCCATTATAGCATATAATTCATACTACATGTGCTTTATTCGACCTATAAGGGAGACAAGTATAATTATCTGTGTTTACTCATCATGTGAGTCCTTGAGGTAATCTATGAATTGATTACCTCATGTTGTACCATATGTTACTTCTGACTATATTCTCAAAGTGATGGATCAATGTTGTTGCTTTAGCATGTTATTAATGGTTATGTAATTAATATAGCTTTATGGAACATGTCTTGGAAAGCAGATGTTCTGAAATGGGGAGAGACATGAATGTGAAGGAAGACTATTGTTGTTTTACTTTTACCACATGTATTTACCAGTCAGCCAATTATATCGTTTGTTGTGAGTGCGGATGTAATTATAAATGCATGGTGGGTAAAGAATAGTCAAGCATAGCCTTTAAGAGATAGGTATACTTGGACTGATGTAACAAAATATGTACAGGATATTGTGAGACATTGTTTTTCCTTTTGGGGTTGTGGCTGTTATGTATTCCTAATAGGTGCATAATTGAGCTCCCAAGTACAGATGTACTCACTAGTCGCATGACGTATTTGCAAGTATGGATTGATTCTAAAGTAGATGATATTAATTACCTTATATTTTTGATAGAGTATTATCAAGCCGTTCATGTCCGAGTGAGAGATGTAATAGTAAGTCCATGAAAAGGTGTATTTGATACCTCCATGAAGGGGTGCGTTTGAGGAGACCCCACGAACAGGTACTTTTTCGAAAAAACTGCCTTCTTATCTTCTTATAGATAAGATCTGAAGGGGTAATCAGAATAGAAAACATAAAAAGACGAACGTATGTTTTCCTTCTCCTCTCTCTCTCTCTCTCTCTCTCTCTCTCTCAAACAAGAACAATAAAACACTAAAAGGCAAAACATCTTTATTTTGTGAATCGATCAGCACTTGCATCGTGGAACATGAATATCTTTCACTGTGATTATATTCATACCATTGTGGGTTGAAGATTCGATCTTGAATGCATCAGTGATTCAAAGAAGTTCTTCGACAATTCCGCAATCGAATGTCGATAGAGATTAGTCGAATTTGTCAATTTTAAATTCCAACAAAAACCAATATTTTTCCAACATATTCAATCATATTCAAGCAATCTCCATTATGGCCAGAAGACCATATTAGCTAAAATCTCTTGAGATCTTTTGATATTGTGAATTTTCCAATTATGAGGAAAACATCAACATGTGTTTTCAAATGATGCTCCAGTGTGCAATATACTCTATTTATGTTACGAACAGTAATTGTACAACTCGCGACTTACAATATTTCGTCCTCAACTCTGAAGAATGAAAGCATCCAATGGTGCAATTATACGACGATGAAGCTATATTTAGGGAGAATGATAAAACTTGCTTGCTGATCTCTTACGCCAGCAACACCTTTCCTACGATGAGGCCTCTTTTTTGTCAATTTTTGGATCGAACCTTTAAATAATACCTGTGATGAATTATAGAGCTTTTTAGGATTCATGGGAATGCAGGTGAGAAGGGAAGAAAAGAACACCCGAACCGTCAAACTACACGAATTCCTTTGCTTATTACCTGAACCGAAAACGTCCATCTTCATCCAGGGCTCCATACATCTGAAATCTCAAGTATATCGTAAAAAAACACCAAAGAACTATGAACTGACGAAATACAGATGAACTTATGCTAGCACTACTCATTGAAGGCCATCAGACGCACTTACCATCCAAAACTTGCAAAAAAAAAAAAGAGATGCGAATGGTACAACAACATTTAGAGTACATCGACACACGATTTGGCGCTATGCAGTTGTAAACGTCCAAGAGCAATGATGGAATGACTGGCGGATATTCCCAGCGACAAAGTAGTGATGTGAACATAAACTATTCTGAGAGGCTGGCTCTCACAATACGGAGCAAGAGCAGATAACTTCCCTTGGGGAGTCATCCAGTTTCTTCTCTGTTTCAAAACGAGTCCACTTGTAAGGCAAGATGTAGATTCATCGATATGCTAATAAAAAGTTTTCACTTTATGAAACCCTCAAGGAGGCCTGAAGTCTCCAAGAGAGCAGGTCTTCAGATTCCGGATGAGTGAAAGAAATATGCTGGTTCACCGTAAGTAAGATCTAGTTCTTATTTCACAATGACAAAGCAAATGATGAAGTCTCGCCAGGAATACTAGACATCATGCAATAAGCAAATGATGAAGTTTAGTTCTGATTTACCCATAAGTAAGATCTAGTCCTTACAAGCATAACCTAGTTGGAACACAAGTTGGAACTATGTAGCTTAATTCAAGTCCATACAACCATATATAGACTAATTGAATTGATTTGCATCGAGCTCGAACCTTCCCGAAGTCGAGATTGAACTTGGGTAATCGAGCTTGATCACACGTATGGATCTGTTACGGGGCGCTTGATAATCCAGTTTGGTCGACCTCGAGGTCTACTCAATTTGACTCATTATTTTTCCAAAAGAAACTTAACTCAATTACACTCTTATCCACTGATCAATTTTTTTTTCCTTCTTTCCCCTTTCCATGCTATTGGAGCACATGTATCAAGATGACAATCACATTGTCACATGTAAATCAACAAAAGAATGCTCAGTAAATTGCAGAGAAAACCAGACAATTTTCTGCCATCTCAATTTCATGGTTCTAGACCTGGTTTGGTGAAAGCACTCTGGATGAGACTAGCAGAATTAAGAGACCAAAATCTGGTCCTGCTGTGAATCAAATGGGAATATCACCCGCCAAATAACTATCAACGGTAACAAAGCAACAGAGGGATCTAGACAAGTACCACACCAGGAGACATTATTTAAATATCATCTAAAAGAACGTTCAATCAATCCTCTAGATAAAAAAATCTTTCATGGTTTTCGACAATGGACAAGACAAACCGTGTAAAATAAATGACATCTCCACAGCTCTATGCCATAAATATTTTGTTGCAAGAGTGGTGGAGAAGGAAATAGATGACATCACCCTCAAATCAGATGTCGAGTGCAACAGAGGGATTCACCAGCTTGCAATAAGTGAGATCAACTCTATAAGTTGCTAGACCAAAACACCATGTTCAAGTGTGCACGTAATCGGTTTAAGTTATGGACTCTTCATGTGGGTAGGCACGAAACAGAGAAAATTAATGATTGATGCCCTTTTAGGAAACAGTCTCTTTCCTTTGTTTTAAAGAAATAAATTCAGTTCTATATTTGTCAATCATGTGCCCAGGAGTGCCATGATCACGGGGTATTCTCACAGAATGGTGATGCATATAGAGCAATAGTGTTTTAAGGAATGAGGAAGCAAGGAATCGAAGTCAACGAGTACAGTTTAACTAGTACACTGGCAACTTGTGCAGCAGTTTCAGCTGATGCTTTTGGGGCACAGGTGCATTGCTGCATCATTAGGAGTGGATATGGAGTTAGTGCTTTTGTTCGGAGTGCGCTGGTTGACATGTTTTAAGGAAATGAGGAAGCAGGGTCTCACAAATCCGTCCAACACTGTACTCCTGAGTTGACAACCTTTTGCTTCTTCTTGGTTGCCCGTCTCAAATTTTCTGAGTGGTCCTGAGAAAGTAAAGCTCACATTTCCTCAATATCACCGTCCCACTGAGAATGATCACGAGAAAGAAAAGCTAATCCTGCCTTACCTGCATAAGATGTTAGCATCTCTCTGTTTCAGAAGCCACAAAAACTTCATCATCTACCAGTGCAAGATATAGAGACAAGCTAATGCCCTCAACATGGCAAATGCATCTCAACCAAAAAGACCAGACATCCATACTTTGGAATTTCGGGCTATTCTCAGGAGGTTGGTCCTAGAAGTTGCTAAAAGACATTATTTGGACGCAATCTTTTTTCTCTTTTAAGCCTCTTTAGTTTGTGTATACTTGATTCCCAGCATAAAGCTCGTTTCCATAGATAGAAACCATCATGTAGAGGACGGAAAGCTCAATAAAACACGCTCTCCCAGGTACCACATTCAAGGGACAAAAGTTGAATGACCAGAAGGTAAATTCTTCCATCCAAAATTCAGATTCACGAGGAAAGAGCAGGAAACTGAAAGCAACAAACTGAAAATATGGTACTCTGGTTCTGCCTCTAAATGCTACCGAATCCCTGGATAATGACCCTAAATCTTAACAACTAGATTAATAGTAGCTCTATTAAGTTTTCCCTTCATCCTCCTTTCAATTCACCATCAGGTTCGTGCATTCACCAAAGGATGGTACTTTGCCTTCCATGCTGTATAAGCCCAACTCTCCAAGTTCATTCATGAGATGGTTGATTCCCACGAACTATATCAGGCTAAACTCATGTTGCTCATCCATACATTGGACATATAAAAGCTCGATAGACAATTCTTCGCCATGTACTTTCCAGTTCTAGATTAGGTGGACCTCAAACATCAGATAGTGCTAAAGTGTCAACTACAAGTAAAGTCATTATTATGGCCACCTACCTCCATTAGGAAAGATTCACTTCCAAATGCCTTCAAAATGGTTTGCTTAGAAGAGTTTTACCAACAGTAGTGAATTTCTCAACTGCCAGCCTCGTCACTTAAATGGAGACAAGCTAATTACCAGACAGGATGGCTAGAGGTCATTAAAATTGAAATTTATGACCATGAGCCTCGAAAATAAATAGCATGAACTGAAAAATTGTGCATATATTACAGTCTTTAATCATGGAAGCTCATGTCTCCGGACAGAAATATTGGTTGGCAGGCATAAGGTGTTTCTCCTTCAAGTCACTGGGATACAACTCCATATGAACACGTATTGTTGGATCGTACTCCTTCCAGAAAGTTGAAGTCACACTACTTTAGCTGTTAAAAGCACAGAAAGCATATGTTCTTCTCAATGACACAGAAATCAGATTCAAACTAACCTATAATAATACATATGAGACCCACACTCTTGTCCAACTGGCAATGGCATTCAATATGGGGGCAGGCAAAAAAGAAAGAAAAAATCCAACCTCACATATAGTCCCAATGGTCAGTCACGTAGCTAGAAAATTGCTTGTGCTTTCTGCAAAAGATGAAGGACGAAGGAAGTCTTCCGAGAGAATCTTAGCAGTATTCAATCTTAGTACTATTTGATAAGCTTGAACGTACAGATTCTATGAAATATTGCACAGGCATATTTGCCTAAGAGCATGGTCATTTGCTGTTTCAATGAATTGGCAATGCAAAGATTGCTATTCACTTGTATAACATAATGACTAAGCAAATACCGACAAACGATCCACTTGCATGGTCTGGTAAAATAGACATTGACTTGCAAAGAATAGTTATGAATCTAAATGCTACTTTTGACAAAATCAATCATTCATTGGGTAAGAGATGGAACAACTAAAATAGAAATGACCTGCATGTAAAATGGGGACAATATGTGAGAGGAAGAGACATACCTACTGGCTTTCGTTCCAACAGGATCACTATCAATTAACATGGAGGACAACATGCTGCATAGCAATATACAAGATTACATCCCTCGGTCAAAGAGATAAGTGTAAATACTCTGACAGAGATATGCAAATCGAAAGCCATAGTAAAGCAGAAAGAGCCTACGAACAACTTTATAAGTGAGTATGCGAGTTGATACCTTAATTTGGGTTCTGTTATATGTATAGGTAATGTGAACTGATCCATCACTTGCCTCGATGACAGCAGGATATGAAAACTCCATCTCTAAGTTTTCTTCTAGGGTTAAAGCTTCGTGCCAAGAATCACCATCGTCCAAGGAAACAGCAACTTTGAGTATGCCCCTTGAAATTGTATTGTAAGCAACTATGAGAAGGCCATTCTTCAGCTTAACCCCGTCAATACCTACGCAAAACAAAGAAACTAATCCTTTAATTGTTGGAATGAAGGGGAGGTTGCTGTTATGGTGGATACTTATCTCTCTGGCATTTGTAAACTAAAATGGAATACAAAAATGGAGCACAAAGGGAAGTTTCAAAGCCACAATGAAAAATCAGCAGTCGATGGCACCATTTCTTAATTTGGTAAGTTCAGAGACAACAATCGCAATGAATTGGTAATTTGTTGTCTCATCATATACTCATCTATCATTGATCAAGTGAATTGGACATCTTTAGCTCATTAGTTCTTGATATGATGAAGCACCTTGTGCACTGCACATGCAAACACATTTTGATACGTTCGATAGATCATTCAAATTGGATTTACCAACATGATCTGGACAACCTTTTCATGGCAAACAAACACCATTTCTAGTAGTTTGCTCACTGAATGGACAGAAAAGATTGATGTTCTCTTATATCAAAAGATGATTATGCTGGAAAAAAAATTGGCAATCAACCTGAGTTTGGGTTTGGGAGTTCAGTAAATTCTGCATAACCCCAATTCATGCCCCCATCATGGGATTCTGACATGCAAATTCGATCAATTCCTGTGAATGATCGTAATAGAACACGCAGGGTGCCTCTTGCAGTCTTGTAGGGAACTGGTTGGATAACACTCAGAGACTCGTTCTTTATGTAAATCGGGCCGTACTTCCTCCAGGTTCTACCAGCGTCTGGAGTGATCTGTATCAATGCACATAGCATATATGACATTCCCTACACTTTCTGGGATCTTGTAGATATGAAAGATTAAAAGTCTGACCTCCATCCATGCACCCCAAGAATTCCAACTTTCCACTGACGATCCACATAACAAGTGTCCATTATCAAGCAAGATAGGCTGCAGAAGATTTAGAGACACAGAATGATGTCAAATACTTACAGTTGAGTTCAGAATTTAGGCTCACATAATTGGTAAAGAAACACATAAGTTTATATGTAAATGACATCTTGTACCTTATTCTTGATTGGTCCTAATATGCCTGGGGGAAGTTGTTCTCGTTCAGACCAGCTGACACCTTGGTTATACGATCTTTTCATGCATCCGCTCCATCTAAACTTCAATAAGAAGATTTTAGGAGTTACAATAGAAATTTTTTACTGACGATTGGTGTGTAGAACCATATGTTGGCATAAGCTGAAAGGAAATATAAAATATTCCTGATGCTGACGAGTTATGACTGGATTCACATAACATTCAGGGATCTATAAAGAGTAAAAATGATGCATACTAATTGTCATGTCCATGTAAGCACACAGATACCCAAACTGTTTACATGTTAAGTAAATGACACAGAATAGAGCTAGAAAAATGATGAAACATTGTATGAATACCAGAATGCCACTGTTTTCTACCACTTACTGTTCAGAAACGCGCAGCAGGGGAAAAAAGAGTTTGAAGTGCCAACAGAATTAACACCAACAACATCCAAACCCTTTTCCCATTAAGTGGTTGCAGATTAATGGGTACTCTTGCACCATTCACCTCAATTTAGCACTGTATTTTCCTTAAAATCCAAGTTGTGAACGTATGGGGGTGAATAATCTACTAAAAAAATTTGGGACACGTCTTTTCGGGTCTTTTCCTACACCTTTACCCAGTGCCCTCATCATCAAGTCGGCTATTTACTAGAGCATCTGAAAACTATCATTTATAGGTCCGAAATATTTTAAACAAGATTCTTTTATTTTCATCCTCAACTTGAACCACACAAACTTATTCTGAAGTATATAGTTAAGCTTATTTTTTCTTGACTATTCAAATAACAGGAGAAGTATGCTCGTCCCCACAAAGTTATTTGGTGCAGAAGATGGTAATAGATCACCCAATTTTCCATGGCTGAAGCATGGCAGCAATTTGTCCTGACATATGAATGTGCCCTTAAACTTAGGTGGCATTCAAAGATTTGGCAAGATACTGAATATACTTGCGCTACTTCATTCATCCATTCCCCCTGTATCAGAAGATAGTCATAGCCAAAGAAAGAAACAGCTGCAAATTGTCCATTCATAATACAAGTAATTCATCAAATCGACAAGAAGAAAGGAAATGATAAATTTCAACTTTACTTTTTAACCCCAAGAACTATTGCTTGTGTAATTCTGGGCTTGGCACTTAAAAAAAAAAATGCACGTAACTCTTCATCAGTGCACAAAGAATAAGATCCAGCATAAAGAATAACTTATGTCTTGTCTCAAGACTACCCATTATACAAACAATATAAAAGGAAAGGCATGTTAAAGTAACATCAGAAACGCCTCAAGACATGCTATAGTAGAAGTTTCAATACACCCATGGTCCACCTTGAACAACTAGATTCTCCAGTTCCACACAGTAAGCCCCATGATTAGCAGGTTCTTTTGAATATAACTTGCACAGCCTTTTTGGTCATTTAAAATCACATGCTACCAGAAATTGGAAAGGTCTGTATGTGTAGTCTCTGTATTTAGTGTATTAAATTTTGCCTTCCAGAATGAAAAGAAGTTTCTATCCCCAGCTTCACCTCTTTCCCAGTGATATGGTCAGGTACAGTTGTACGAAAAGCAATCTCCAGACCACATAAAGCCACAAGGAATATATTATGGAGGTCCAAATCGATGGCAAAAAAGAACTGTGACTGACAAATAAAATCAATATCTCAAACACAGGCCTTATGCATATAAGTCCTCCAATGACAACAGGACAGAAACAGGGCACATTTCCACAATGTCAAGTGGAACAACAACTTCAGTTATGACATTATCCATAGAAGACTTAACACATTAACATAGAAGCAACAGTGACAAGAGAAGGGGTACAATCTGTTGCGACTACCAAGCAACCAGCCCCTCAAAAAGAGCGTCGTAACTAAAAAAAGCAACTGTGCAATAGAATATCCAGAAGGAATTGTCCCACTCAGATAAAAGACATAAATAGTTTGTGTCCAAACTACTACTAAAGAAAGCACTAATGTTTGGAGGAAATTACTGAAGGTTAGATCCATTTAAAACCTCAAATCAAAATCTGATTGGTGATGGCAGAAGTACCCCCTTGGGTTTTGATAATTGGCACCCTAGAGGTGTTTTTTGGATGTATATCCTAGAAGAATATTGATGAAAAGTATCAGAGGTTGTATCTGGGAATGAGTGGGTTTGGCCTCCAGCAAGGTCATAGTTGTTGGTAAAATACATTCTGCTGTTTGTTTGTCATGTTTCAATGCTCTGCTATGCCTGATCTAATTGTACTCACTGGCTCCAATTCTAGATTTCTTGCTCAATCTGTTGCTCGGAATCTGGTCAGGAAGAAGAAGGAAAATGTTCAGTGGAACAGGCTCGTTTGATTACTCCAAATGTTTCTGAATTTCCTCTTATCTATTGCTCAACAAATTGTCTACTATGGACAGATTTAATAAGTGGTGCTCCTTGGCTAATCAGTAATCAGTGTCTCCTTTGCAAGGTGGATTCTGAATCCAGTCATCATCTCTCCATAGCATGTTCAGTCCGTAGTGCTGTTTGACCGTCCCTCCTTCAGTTGATGGAGATTTTTGCAACCTGCTAGAGGCTGGAATTTTGAGGTGGACTGGATTTTGCAGATGACGAAAGGCAAAGCTTTTGCTAAGTTATTGTTGAAAGTGGCCCAGAATGGGGCTACGGAATATCTTTGAAAAGAAAGGAATGAAGCTCTTCATAATGGATCCAACCCTCAGATTGATAGAGTGAAATGTCATTTTTAGCTCTTGAGTGAAGATGAATTTTATCTCGCTAAGAAGAAGATAAGCTTATCTGCTGATACAAGAATTTATGAGAATCAGGGTGTTTGGTTTCCTTCTTTACAGCTTGATCTCCTTGAATGGATGTAATTAGGCTTGTGCTATGTGTGATATTGTTCTGGGTGTTGTGACTTTATGACTTGTCTTTTGTTGATTTTGTACATGTAGTTTTGACGGGGGCTGTGACTTGTTATTTGCGCTTCTTGATGGGATTAGTCTACCCATTATCTTGGTTTTATGTGCAATATAAGTAACTTAATTGCCGAAAAAAAGAACAACGAATTATAGGTCTTACACTTCATAAACTACAGATAGAAAGAAATTGACAGCTTAAGTTGTCACACCTCATTTTCTCCTAACACCTAAATTAAAGGGTAAAGCTTCTGGAAATACAGGCCAAGATAACTAAACCACAATTACAATAATCTGTATCCAATCTACATCATGAGCAATGTTCAGTTCAGATTTCAATGCACCTTTGAAAATCTTGCCCTATCTTGTAGAACAGCAGCAGCTCCCCTGATGGAAGTTTGTATAAGACAGGATTCCACATTGGAACATCTTCTTGTTCATCGACGATTATGGGCAAATGCCAGCGCCCATTCTGCACGTTTTTTTTTTAATAATTACTTTCATTGGCGATCAGCATATAGCTTTTGCCACAATAAAATTCAGCTGGGAGAAAATCTTGTGATTTGGGACATAGGCCAAGGCCAAAGGCAACAACCGAAGGTGAAGCTTAACAAGATAAAAAACATCCACAATTTGAGATTCCTTCACTTTTGTTGACAGATGTTACATTCAATATTACCCGGAATCTCTGCAACCATATTTTAACATCAGGTGCCCCCTCTTGCGTGCCTCCAAAATAAGCAACCAAAAAGTGATCTTTGTTAACCTGCAAAAATCCAAAAGCACCCGCATGTTTTATGCAAATTTTAGACGGGAGAGAATGCAAATAGAGCAAAAATGTCTTGTGACGAACCTCAACAATGGTTGAAGCATGGCAGTTATTGAAAGGAGCAGATTTTGCAGGAAATGTGAATTCTTGTTCCATTGGCCCTTCAACACGACAGTCCTTTGTCAAGTTCGAGCTCTGAGCCATCATGGACGTTGGTCTACTTGCCTCAGGGGAATTACCTACTTTTCTGCATATTCAAACGTCTTGCCACCATGAAATATCCACGTATCAATCTGCACACATTTATCATCACATCTCTCTGTGTCTAAAGGTGCCTGTAAATTCTTCTATACAGGCCTATGTGAGCTCATAAATAACAGATGACAACATGGTCTTTCTATGGTTTTCGCACACAGGAGGCAACAAACAAGCACAGATTTAAACCAGTTACAATAGCATCTCATCCAAGCAATCTCACACCACCTGGCAAGAAGCACTTGGGGATGTCGAAGCAAGTAGCCAGAATGCGCTGTCAATCTCGAACTCAAGCGTCCATTTCTGGGGCTGAAGCTCCCAGAGAAGACACCATGCAGAAGATAAGAGCGATTCAAGACAAAAAGCAGCAACGACAACACCGACGACGACGACCAAACCAGTGACCTCCACATAGCCACTCGACTATCAAAAACCCCACTTCGCAGAGACGCTCACGTACATCAAATCCATTCGACTAAAGTACTGGAAACACCCACAAGCGCAAAGATTGTTGGAGAGAGAAGATTACACCATGAACCAACTAACACCACACAAAGACAATGAAAGAAGGTCATCAAAGACACTACCTAACGCAGGCGCCATGGCATCAGACACAGCGACGGCCTGACAATGAGAGCTTGTTTTTTTTTTCTCTCTCGGGAAGGTCTTTCCGTTGAAAGTTCGAGCTTTTGCTTACCAGTAGCAAGTGAAATGGGGTTTGACCTTCAAGAATCAGGAGAAGAGCAGGAGGTACCGAGCTAGATTCCGCTCTGAATCGACATTGCAATCAAGAATTCTATAGTGCGACATACGTAAAGCTATGATAAGAAACAAAAATACTCATGTGGGTCACATTCATTTCACAGCAAGTAGTTTTTAAACTCATGTCGGCAGTGTAATTCACTCAACTTTCTTTAACCATATTGAACTTTCACTTCGACAATTTAATTATATTTAATGTTAATATCTTCGGCGACTCTTTTTTTTTAATCTAAAATTTTTTCTGCGAATATTATAATTTCAGACAATAGGACCTATCATATCCTATCTGGTAGGGACATGACATTTAGGTTATTAGAGACTTTCTTCCAACCGCTGAGGAGGGTCATTTTTCCTAGATCATAATAATAAAAAATAATTTTTTTTTATGATTTATTTTGCATAACTCAGATTATGGATAAAAAGTATTTAGGCTCTTTCCACCAAATATATATATATATATATATATATATATATATATATAAAATTATGCAAGTTCAGACATTTTTAGGATTCTTGAACACATGTGTTATTCAAACTTAAAAAAAAAAAAATAGATGCAAGCATCTCTTGGAAATCTAATTGTAGATACTAGTGGGTCTCAACCAAGCTATAACCCAAGGTAAGGTAAGACAAAAGCACATCACTTCACTAAAACCAACGCGAAAAGTATAAGATTACATGGATTGAAATGTAATTTCAAATTGTTCAATCCAAGTCTCATGGTTCAAGGCTATGATAGGGTCACACCGTGTATCCTTCGTTATGGACGATCGGTTCCAGAATGAGTAGATTTCGGATGAAAAACCTTGAAGCGGGAAGCGAATCATTCCGATCAGCCCATCTTTTGTTTATTTCATCCTATCTCATTTTCTAATCCCTAACCCATTATTATATGCAACAAGGCGTCGAAAGAATGATAAGAATTTCACCCGAGGAAAATTTAAGTATCATCAAGCTAAATATTTGTTGTACCACATGTCAAGTCACGCGACAATTCCAAAGGCAAAGTGGGATATTACACACCGAGCATTCGAGCGAACGTTCTTCCAAATCAGGTTTTTCACTAAATGTCAAAAGTGCATATAGTCCGGCTTAGATTGGAGTCATCCAATCGAATAAAACAAGACACGAACCTTCCATGAGCTTCAATCCGACATCTTACGCTGATATAAATCATTTCCACATCGCTAAAACTTCGGACAAAGATCTTGTTGAATGTTCCCGCTAACGCCGCCCCGAGAAAACATGTGATGTGCCCTGTTAGCTTCCGCGACAATGTCGGGATGTTGAAGGTGAGATCACATTCGTGGGGCTTTAGCCTCTTCACTCGAGAGGGATGTTATCATACCGGTCGGGCTAAAATCGGAAATTCCGTGCCCCACGTCGTCAATTCGCCTTGTAGCACTTTCGAATCCAACCGGGTGCTGAAACACTTGTCTAAAGAGGGTCGAATTGATGAGGCCCGGAAGCTGTTCGATGAAATGCTCGACAGAGATGAGTATTCGTGGAACACAATGGTTGCCGCTTATGCCACTTCAGGGAGGTTAGATGAGGCTAAAGAGCTTTTCGAGGAGACTCCAATTAAGAGTTCGGTTACTTGGTCTTCCCTCATTTCGGGGTATTGTCGACATGGGTGTCCTGGTGAAGGATTTAAGTTCTTCTGGCGAATGCAGTTGGACGGTCAGAAGCCCACCCAGTTTAGCTTGGGCAGCGTGCTTAGAGCATGCGCCTTGTCGGGTTCTCTCCAAAGAGGCAAGCAGATTCATGGCTATGCAATGAAAACGAATTTCGGCCTTAATGATTTTGTTGTCACGGGTCTTGTTGACATGTATGCAAAGTGCAGAAGCATCTCTGAGGCAGAGTATCTCTTTGCGACGGTTTCTGAAAGGAGCAATCATGCACTCTGGAGTGCCATGATCACCGCGTATTCTCAGAATGGTGATGCATATAGAGCAATGATGTGTGTTAAGGAAATGAGGAAGCAAGGAATTGAATTCGATGAGTACAGTTTACCTAGTATACTTGCAACTTGTGCAGCGGTTTCAGCTGATGCTTTCGGGGCACAGGTGCATTGCTGCATCATTAGGAGTGGGTATGGACTTAGTGCATTTGTTCAGAGTGCGCTGGTTGACATGTATGCGAAATGTGGAGATCTGAGCAGTGCTAAGTTGGTTATAGAGGCTACGGAGATTGATAGTGTGGTTTCTTGGAACTCAATGATTATGGGTTGCATGAGGCAGGAGTGTGAAGAGGAAGCACTATACCTTTTTAAGAAAATGCATGGAAGAGATATGAAGATTGATGATTTTACTTACACATCTGTTCTAAAGTCTCTTGCTTCCATGATGGATTTGAAACTCGCAACATCTGTGCACTGTCTGATCCTAAAGACGAGATTTGAGGCTTATCGACTAGTAAGCAATGCACTCATTGACATGTATGCTAAACAGAGAGAGATCACTTGTGCATGTGAGGTGTTCAAGTGTTTGCTGGACAAGGACGTCATTTCATGGACTTCCCTGGTCACAGGATATGCACACAATGGCTTCTTTGAAGAAGCTCTCAGGTTGTTCTGTGACATGACAGTCGAGGGGATTTATCCTGATGAAATGGTTGTTGCTAGTATTTTAAGTGCTTCTGCAGAATTGACAGCTCTAGAATTTGGGCAACAGGTTCATGGAATTGTTGTGCAATCAGGCTTTCTTGATTCACAATCTTCAACATCAGTTGGCAATTCTCTCATCTCAATGTATGCAAGATGTGGATGCATAGAAGATGCTGATCGAGTGTTCAACTCAATGCAAGTACATGGCTTAATCACATGGACAGCTCTTATCATGGGTTATGCACGTAATGGCAAAGCAAAAGAATCTTTACAGTCCTACAATCGTATGATTGCTGGTGGAGTAAAGCCTGATTACATCTCTTTTATTGGCCTATTATTTGCATGCAGCCATGCCTGTCTTGTACAAGAAGGTCGCATGTACTTTGAATCCATGACCAAGACTTATGGAATAAAGCCAGGCCCTGAGCACTATGCTTCAATGATTGACCTGTTAGGGCGCTCTGGAAAACTTGCTGAGGCTGAAGAATTGCTTAATCAAATGTCTGTGGAACCAGATCCAACAATATGGAAGGCACTACTCGCTGCATGCCGGGTACACAAAAACTTGGAACTGGGAGAGAGGGCGGCAAGGAATCTTTTCAAACTGGAACCTATGAATTCTGTTCCTTATGTTCTCCTAGCTAATATATATTTTGCCTCTGGTAAACTGGAAGAGGCTGCAAAAATTTGGGGTTTGATGAAATCAAGAGGAATCAATAAAGAGCCTGGTTGTAGTTGGGTTGGGATCAATGGCCGAGTTCACACCTTTGTATCTGAAGATAGAGGGCATCCAAGAATGTATGATATATATTTAAAGATTGATGAAGTAATGCAATTAATCAAGAAAGCTGGTTATGTTCCAGATTTAAGTTCAGCGTTACATGATGTCGATGAAGAGGGCAAAGAGCTTGGTCTTGCTTATCACAGTGAGAAATTGGCTGTTGCCTTTGGGCTGCTTGCTGTGCCCCATGGAGGCCCAATTCGAATTTATAAGAACCTTCGGGTATGTGGTGACTGTCACGTTGCCATGAGGTATATATCACAAGTGTTTAGTCGCCATATAGTTCTGAGGGATTCAAATCGCTTTCATCATTTTAGGGAAGGGGTCTGTTCATGTGGAGATTATTGGTGAAAAATACAAATCCCTTCATGCTTCCCGTACAAAGAATGGTTAAGCTATGCATCAGTGCATCCGAGGTTGTGGCGGAACTGAAAAGGCTTGAGGATTTTGAACTTTTGTTGATGAATTTTGGAATTTTCTTAGCATTTTTGAATTGCTTACTCTAGGGCGGCCATTCTACTAAGAAAAGGGCATAGGCTGATCAAAAGCTAAACAGAAGAATAATGTGGAGCAGCATTTACACTCAGTGGAGAGAATTGCAACGGATATACATCCACACATGGCTTCTATATCCCTGAAGCTGTTGCAATCGATGTTGGTTTGTTTTCGGTCACTAAACCTGGTGATGATCAGATCTATCGAGGAGGCACAGGCCAAGAATTTGAAGATGATATAGCATTGCATGATGATAAGTTGTGACCTGCTTCTTATGATTTGACCTATCGCTCAGTTATTTCTTTATTCAAATCTCTTAAGAACGAATTGTCTTTTTAGGGATTGGGAACCTCATTCAAGCAAATTTCAGGATGCTGAACCAATTTAATTTCAATTATGGCAACAATTGGTAGTCGAAATGGAAGATGCAAGCAGGTTGGGTGTTTTCTTCTCTAGGTTTATTGCTTAAAAGAGCTTTCCTTGTTGCAAAATTTTGCTCTCGATTTCATCCTGTCAATGCGATCCACATGAAGTGTGCTGGTAGATTTGACCATCATTTTAACTCTATTTTTGGCAAACTTATGTTGAATCGTACTTTAGCAGATGATATTTCCTCTGTTGAGTTTGTCGTGTGAGCTTTCCCTTGGACTTCTAATATATATATATATGTCTAAAATTGTGAATCAACAAAGCCTGATGTCAATCTCTTCAATCAACACTCATAGGGTTTCTCAAAGTCAACCTTTATGGATTGATTCCATCTCTCCACTGACAGGGGACCTAGTCCCCTCTTGTTGGCCAGTTAGTATTCAATTTCTCTTCTTCCAACTTATTATCTGTCGCCTTAGGGGTCACCTAACTTTTTTGTCGTGTATGACAATATCTACCATTTAAACTTTTTACAGTTGAACCCAGATAAGTTAACATCTTGTATGTTTATTCTTCTTTTTATAATCTACTCCTGCATTTGCTTTCAGTGCTATTAAGCCTACATTGCAATACTCACCCCATTGATAAGAATGACTAGAATATGAAAGGCTTGCAATATAATGTTTTCTCTTGCCACTACTTTCCATATTTGGCTATTATCTTGTTCCTCTAAGCATTGTCTACTTGGTAGCATGTTACTTGGTAACACGCATTACAAGTTTCTTAACAAATGCCGTCACTTGGGTTGCAGTTGCAGACCTCAAGGGCTGAGAGTTTGGCCCGCAACATCTCTTGATGCGGTCCTTGAGGTTAGTTGCCTAGCTCAAGACTTATCTGGATATATTTTCCGACTCTGAATATTTGGTATTTCTCCTTATAAATTCAAATTTGTTATGCAAACTCGAAACAGAGGATATAGTCAACTTTAAGAAGGTGCTGTAAGATAACAGATAGGCAAATAAGAGAAGTGCAGACTACACGCATAAGTGACCCATCTATCTGGCTTGTCCTGCAATAGACTTTTATTCTCCTTACTTAATCAATGCTCCACACACTATTTAAGCTGTGATAATGTAGGTCTGGTAAAAGAGGTCTTTTCTTACTTCTTTAGATGCATAATTGGGGAATAAGCATTACCTCTTTAGATGCTTAATCGGAAATATGCTGGAAATTCAATCCTCTTCTTATTAGCAACCATATTTGTCAGTTCATTAGTGATTATGGACTTCCCTTGTTCTTTGTATTGAGCATATTAGTATTTTGAATATAGCAAAATAAGAAAGCAAGCAACTTCCAATCAAGCTATGGATAAAGATATGGTATCACAGCTGTATTTCCAAACCCCAATTCCAAAATTGAGAGGTTGCGGAAGATGACTCATGCTGTAATATGTATACTTTTTTTTTTTTGGTCGGATGTAATATGCTATGCTGATATGCTATACGTTGGAAAGCTAATGAGCATAGCAGACAATTGAGCATGAACTAGGAAACCTTCTCAAAATAGGAAAACCAACCGGAACAGGAAAGCTACTCAAATTAGGAAACCTAGTTAAATAGGAAATGTACTTAAATTGGGAAACTACTTAAACTAGGAAACATTCCTTCAGTCTTGACCCAGCTAAATCAGTCTATGTTGTTCAACTTCTAGAAACTCCATCTGGAGCGCCTTCTGTTCATTGTACCCATCAAATCATTATGTTGAGACCAAAATTTCCCTTTGCTTGCACAAATATCAGATGGGTTTTGTAGATTGACGAGGCTTGAGTTGGGATTGTGAGTTGTTTCTCGTCAATGAAATTTCCATAACTTTGATTCTCCTGCATCACATGCAACTTCAAATACACATATGGTGTCACAGCTGTAAATTCCAATTCTGATTTCCAAAATCAGGAGGTTTGGAAAAGATGAACCTTGGGGTAACATGTATATGTTGGTAAGCTAATGAACACGGTAGACAATTGAGTTTCTAACTTTTTCCAATTATGCATGTAATGGATTTTTGGGTAATATTATTTGATATTTTTCCTAAAAGTTTTTGAAACGTATTCTTGCTTAGTGGTGATTATATATTAAGGAAGCAGCCTTCGTGGTGAGTATCTGATACATTCAACTTGAGAAGATAAACAATACATGGAAGGCATGGAGGCTAGGGTTTTGATGGTTGTATGCACACTATTAGGCCTTGTGTCTGTAGGTGTAGCAGCACCGGGGAATGCAACTTTCTATGTACCTCATAAGCGTAAGAACTTTACTTTGCATTGACCGTACTAAGAGTGTTGGCACACGTTCTTATATCTGGGTTCTTGGCATTCTGATCTGACCAAAATCTGTTGTATACATTTTATTTGGCATTTCTTATGCGACTTTTGTTTGTTTTCCCATCTCATAGCTTTTTGTGTCGTTTCTACGAAAATTAGAACTCTGCACAATCTTAATCTAAATTCCTCATTCACCTTTTTTTGGGGGCAAATTATAGCATCGGATTGCCCTGGAGTGAAGGGACCAGGGCCGATGGTTGCCGCAGCTAGCGACTCCATCTGGAATAATGGAGCCATATGCGGGAAGAAGTTCAAGGTGACATGCATAGGCCCTCCGAGTACTGGTCGGAAATTCCCATGCAAGGGCTCGGTGATCGTGACTGTTGTGGATCGATGCGCTTCGCCGGAATGCGTCACCACTTTCAAGCTCTCTAGGCCGGCCTTCGATGCGATTGTTGACCCTAAACTGGTTATGATTGCTATCAATTATGAAGCGGTTTAAGCAAGCTGGAATTTATTCTTCTGCATAAGGTTATCGTCTTTTATTGAATAATTTTCTCTTTCGTTGTACGAAGAATGTCATTCCTCCTCTCAAATCTCTCTTTTTCTCTCTCTTTCCGTCTCTCTGTGGGTGGTGTATGCTTGAGAGCAGAGCTGGCGGTCTCCGTTCCCATTTTCGAAGAGCCGCATAGGATGCCATTTTGGCAGTCAACTATATGATAATGACCATGTCAGTGTTTCCTTTTACTTCTTTTTTAATAGAATGACTGTTTCGTACAAAAAACATATGATTTAATTGACAAAAAAAAAAAAAATCCGAACCGGATTTTGAAATGAATTGGATTTAACAATTAAGAGGGGGCAAAAGGGCATAATAAGTACTAATTTTTTTTTTTGGGGGTTAAGTAATTAAGCTTACTTTGGTGTCAAAATTTTTCGACGGCTCACTTAAGTGCCAAGCCAAAGAAAAAATGACGACTTTAGTGTAACGGTGAGAGATTCTGGCCAACTCATTACGCATCATTTATTTTTAATTCTTTAGGATTCGTGGCAATTTTTTTGAAAATTTTAAAATTAAAATAAGCTAATTTTTTAAGAATTAAAATCAAATAGAAAAATATCCAAAAAAAAGTAAAGAAAAAAATGGGTTGTTTGTAGTGGCGATGACTGAAGCCCTTGCCACCGCCTCCCCACCATCGTCGATAATGGCCGGTGAGGGTGGGGATGGCCGAGGGCGGTCGTCAAGCCTCGACGACCCCACCGATGCTTCGTAGACCCACGCGAGGCCGGTTGCGGCGACGATGAGGGGTTGTGCAAGCTCTTGCCACCACAACTTCTATTTTTTAATTTATTTCAAATTCTTTAGCTTATTTTTTTAGTTTCCAGCTTATTTTTTATTATTTTTTAACGTTACGTGAATTTTTTTTATTAATTTGTAGCTTTTTTACCATTGATTGGGATCCTCCGACAGGCCATGTAGATGTCATGTAATAATTCCGGGAAAGCTCACCGGAATTGGCACTCAAATAATCATTTTTCAAAAAAGAAATTACGCTTAAGTGATCCACAAAAATATCAATAAAGTGAGTGCCGTACACGAACTTTGACACTTGAGGTGTCCTTATGCCATTAAGAGGGCGTAAGTTGATTGTGAAATGAATTGGATCTAATGAAAAGTTTTGGCATCAAAGTGAACGTCATACAAAATTTATCGAACATCAAATGTCTTTTATCCCATGATATTCCGCGCAAATATCTTCAATTAACAAGAAGGAAAAAAAGGGGTAAGGAATACAAGAGTTTACAAAACAATTTATAGTGGTTAGGGTTTTTCACTCAACTTACTCCACTTTCTCATCTCTAACAACCCTATAACGAGGCCGGAATTCACCAGTACAACCCTTGAAACCTTTGGTAATGTTTGCAAACTTGTCTATCACTTCCTCTACTCAGGGGAAATTTTCAAAAAAGGGCTCAAAGTGCCTTTATTTTCTCAAATAAGGGTTTGAAGTGGATGTTGTTTCAAATAAGGGCCTGAAGTGCCCTTTCTGTATAAAAAAAATGTCCGAAGTGCATATTGTTTCAAATAACGGCATGAAGCGACTATATTAATCTCAAAAAAGGGTCTAAGTTACTTTAATTATGGGTATTTTGGTCATTTACTATTTTAACTTATTTTTTATTTTTTATTTTTTTTTAAAGATTTTGTAAAAAAAAAAAATGTAACGCACGGGTGGTTGGGCGGTGGCCACAAGCGGGAGGTCAGTCCTCCCTCCCGTGCTTTTACCTTTTTAATTTTTTTTTTTTTTTTTGTTTTAATTTAATTTAACAAAAAATTAGATTAAATTTGTAATTTTACAAAAATGCCCTTGATAGGTTGGAAAGTTGGACCGGCTGGCCGGCGAGATGAGATCCTTATTTGAGACAACCACAATCACTTCAGGCTTTCTTTGATACAATAATGGCACTTCAAGCCCTTCTTTGAAATAAAGTTCACTTTATGTCCTTATTTGATAAAATAAGGGTACTTGGGGTCCTTTTTTTAATTTTTCCCTCTATTTAGTGAAGAATAGAAAATCCTGTTCCTAATTTTTCAGAGCATTTCTCTATGAAATTCAAGGCGTGAAATTAGCTCCAAAGCTCCAATTTGAGTTAGTCTCAAATTGATTTAGAGTTGGGTCTATGTTTCTAAGTTGGCCGAGTTTTCCACTTCGTCTGAAGAGTTGAACTTCCTCCACAAAGCAGTTCATCTATACTTGACGATTTCTCCCAATTTCAATTAATTCACCTTCTGCACTTAGGTCCTTCTGGGCATATTGAGGTACTCGACGTTGGACAAGTTGTTCTCTTTCTCATTGGTCCATCCAAGCACCTCGACGACCACATGCCCATTACTTAGTCTTTAAAATCGGGAAAATTACCAAAAAAATCATAAATCTATTGCAATTCGCAATTACAGAAGGTTTAATATTCAATTGACAAAGCATCAGCAATTTTTTATCCAAAAATTGTAATCCCTATCGTTTTGGTGGATGGTTCAAAACAGATGTTTATATCTGCGGATTTCGAAGAAGAAAAGCCGTTTCTTTTCTTTCATATTGACTAATAATTCTCGCGGAGAACATCCTAGGACAGCTAAAACAACATAGCATGAAATAAGAGCAGACAAAGGAATAGATTTCCTACTTCATAATTCTGATGATCGATTTCCTATTGTGAGGATTCAGAAATAAAATGAAATGAAATAAATGTGAACAACATAATCTCCTATCCCAAGATTTCCCCCTAATTCTTCCACAGTATCATCAAAGGACGAAGACATTCCTGCCAAAAGAAAGTCACACACTCTCCCATCTTGGATGACTCATGCTGTAACATGCATATGTTGGTAAGCTAATAATGAACATAGTAGACAACTGAGTATGAACCAGGAAACTTACCCAAATCAGGGAAACCAATTTGAACTAGAAAATCTACTTTAATTAGGAAATCTCACTCAAATTAGGAAACCTACTTGAATTGGGAAGCTAATTAAATTAGGAAAGGTCCCTCCAACCTGTATCCAGGGGAATCGCATGTTGATAGGCTTTTTGTCACGGGGGCCTGTTGGATTCATGTTGTGGCAAAATCTTTCCTTTGCTTGCACAAACATGAAATTTGGGCTTAGGTTGATTGATGAGGCTCAAGTCGGGCTTAAGAGTTGTTTGTCTTCAGTGGAGTCTCCAAGCTCCGATGCTCCCGCTTCATCATCAGGTGCAACTTCAAATCAAGCTTCGGATACAGAAATGGTGTCACAGCGGTGATCCGAAACCCTATTTCTAAAATCGGGAGGTTTTGGAAGGCAATTCATGCCGTAACCTGTATATGTTGGTAATCTAATAAACAAAGTAGACAAATTGAGCAACTAAGTTCTCCAGTAAAAGCATATAAATGGCTCTGTGGGTAATGCTGATTGTGTAAAATGGAAGCAGCCTTCGAGGTGAGGATGTGATACATTCAACCTGAGAGATAAACACTACATGGAGGGCACGGAGGCTAGGGTTTTGATGGTTGTCTGCATACTCTAAGGCCTTGTTTCTGCTGGTGCAGCAGCGCCGGGGACTGCAACTTCCTATGAACCTAATCAGCGTAAGAATTTCTCTTTGCATATGAAACTTTCCATCTCATTCCTTTTTTGTGCCGTCTTCTACGGAACTGGAGCATCTCCCAATCTCGAGCTGAGTTCGTGATACACCTCCTCTTCTTCTTTTTCTCTGGGCTGGCCTTCGGCAAGATTGTCGACCCTACGCTGGTTAAGATTATCATTGATTACTAAGCGTGAGTTATAGTCTCCCTTTTTCCTGTCTAGTGTGGATCTGCTGAGATTTTTGTTTCCACGAACATACCGAGAGATGAATTTGCAGGGTCTAAAGGAAGTGGGAATTATGCTATTCTCTTTGCGTGGAAAGGATGATGAAAGTGATGGCAACTTATCATTCCTTTGGACATTAAGATCAGATGTTTTATTTCTTTGCTGAGTCATTGATCTTTTGTTGAATCATATGTTCTCATTTTGGTTGTACGAAGAATAACATCCCTACTTCCAATACTCTCTCTCTCTCTCTCTCTCTCTCTCTCTCTCTCTCTCTCTCTCTCTCTCTCTCTATATATATATATATATATCTCATGTTGCAAAATAGTATGATTGCCAGTTACTCCACCATCTAGGGTAAATTGAGCTAATCTATCTCCCAAATGAGAGGATCTCATGCTTTGTAGATATATGTTGTTCCGCTTTGCTCTCTTAGATATGCTTTTTGTGCCTAAAACATCAAATAATTCCCCAAGCATTGCTAGGGTAAGTACAGTGGAAATCATAAACATTTAGTAGTCACTTGGGTTCGAAACTTGTAATTTTGATCGAATGAATTCTAAGATCACATTCACCTATTAACGATTGTCGGCGCTAAAATAAGCTATGTCAGATTAGCCATGAGTTTAGGATTTGATTGCACATTTAAAAAAAAAAAATCAATACTCAAATAAGCAAATTTGGATGTTAGACTCAATTGATCAATGATTAAAACATATCGAACTTTCATCCTACTTATTTAAAACATTGCTCATAGCTTATAGTGTGATGCTGTTGACCAAATATATGGGGCAAATCCAACGGGATTTTAATCTTAAAGAAGTCAGATGTTAATTTCAATTCCGAGGAAAATTACCCAATCATTCCTAATTCTATTGTGTGGATGTCAATTCAGTTCTAAACTTTTTAATATTGCTAATTGAGTCATGAATTTTTGCGCAAAATTTCAACGTAGTCCTTCTAAGAATTTTGATTAAAAAAAATCCCTTATATGGTAGCCTAGTCATCACTAGTAAGGGCAATTTTGCCTGAAATCGGTGACGTTGAAGTCCAGTTATAGGGGAAAATTACCAAAAAAATTCCTAAATCTTCCGACGCTTTGTGAATTGAGTTATTTTAGCCAATTTTAGTCAAAAATTGATGACATACAATTTTTCAATTGAGTCATTCTGGCCACTTTGAGCTCAAAATTAATGACATGGACATCGGTTACCCTACATGATGCGAATAGTGCAAACATGTACAAATTTCATAATTTTGTAATTATTCATTTTCTTTTTTCTCTTTGTTTTCTTTTGTTCCATTGGGCCTGCACCAATGACCTTCATCGGCCGCCAAGGCCCTTGCTAGATCCAGGCAAGGCTACCCCTTCACAACCGGCGAGGGCCACCTCGCTAGATTTGCGTGAGAGCCGGTGAGGCCAAGGCCTTCGACACCCTACCGGCCATGGATGAGGCGGCCCTCCCCTAGGTCCGGACGAGGCCTTCATGATTGACAAGGGCCTTGCTGGCCACAAAACAAAAAAGAAAAAAAGCAAAGAAATAAAAAATCGAATAATAAAAAATAAAAAAATTAGAAAGTATTAAAACATTATTAAAAACTTTCACGTTGGCACCGATTGTACTATGTAGGACGACGGGCGCCCCGGTAATTGTTTCTGGCCAATAGAAGTCAATTGGCAAATAGTGAAAAGGACTAGGGATAAATTTACCAAATTAAATAGTTTGTGACTGAATTAGTACAAATGTAAAAGGTTTAGGAATTTTTTGGAAATTTTTCCTGAGTTATTGCTAGCCATTCTACTTGACACACTGATACGTATTTCAATGACAATTGGCTAAAAGGGCTATATTGAAAATTTCGCGCTAAAGTTGGAACGAAGCTGGTAGAATTAAAAACTTTAAAAATGAATTGGTATCCGTATAATAGATTTAAGACTATTTAACTCTAAAAAGATTAATGATACGAAGTTGCCAATTATCCGATGGCAGTAGTTATAAGCGAAACATTGTTTAGCAATGCAAAATAATTCGTACAAGGATATTTTCATTATCTTTTTATTCGAAAACGATATGTATATACATATATATGCACACATTGACTTAATAAAACAAGAAGAAACAAAAAAAAAATTATAACCAATAATTCGGGCAGCTGAAAAAACTCATGGCATTATTGTAACGAAAAAAAAAATTGCTGCTTTTGTATATATTGTAAACAATTCTTCCGTAATTCCTTAAAGTTAGAAAAAAAAAACATTTTAATTACTGATGGAAAGAGAAAACAGGGAAAAAAATGTGAAAATAAATTAAATGTAAAATGAGGGGGAATTGGATCGCTCTCGGGTTGTAGGTCCTTCCCGCTAACCCGAGTCCGAATCAGTGAAACTCGCCCACGCCTCGCTTCTCTCTCTCTCTCAAACCCACCGGCCACCACGTACCAATGCCCATTCGACGGCCGCTCCTCCGCAAACCGCCGAACAGCCACTCCCTTCTCCGACGGGATCACCTCCCTCGACCGAACCCATGTCTCATCCGCGGCATCTCCACCCTCCAAACCTCCGAGCTCGCCCCCGCTGCCTCGGAGCAGTCAGCTCCCTCGACCTCCATGTCGGACTCTCTCCTGGCGGAGAAGATCCTCCTCAGCCTAAAGCAAGGTAACATCAGGGACCGTCGAAACTACTTGTCTCGCTTGAACCCGTCGACCGTGGTCGAGGTGTTTCGGCGGCACCGCGATAATCTCCACTTGGCCCTGAAGTTTGTCGACTTAGTTTCGCTCAACCACCCTGGTTTCAAGCACTCGCCCAAGTCTTTGAGCGCGATGGTCCACGTGTTGGTTCGCGGCAGGAGGTCGTCGGATGCGCAGGGTTTGATTCTCAGGATGGTTAGGAAGAGTGGCGTCTCGCGTGCGGAGATTGTCGATTCTTTGATCGATGCTTCCCGCGACGGTGGGTCGGGTTGCGCGGTGTTCAGTTTGTTGATTAGGACTTACGTGCAAGCTAGGAAGTTGAGAGAAGGAGCCGAGGCCTTTCGATTGTTGAGTAGTAAAGGGATTCGTGTTCTCATCGGTGCTTGTAATGGTCTCCTTGGCGGGCTTGTGAAGGCGGGGTGGGTTGATCTGGCGTGGGAAATTTATGGTGAAGTCGTTAGAAGTGGTGTTCAAGTAGATGTCTACACTCTTAACATAATGGTAAATGCATTGTGTAAAGATGGTAAGATGGACGAGGTTAAATCATTTCTACTGGACTTGGAGGAGAAGGGTGTTTTCCCAGATCTTGTTACTTATAATACTCTGATTAATGCTCGTTGTAGGGAGGGACTAGTGAAGGAAGCTTTCGAGTTGGTGAATTCAATGTTGGAGAAGGGCATGAAACCAGGCCTATACACCTATAATGCCCTTATCAATGGATTCTGTAGAAATGGAGAATACACTAGAGCTAGAGAAATTCTGGATGAGATGTCAGAAAAAGGTGTGAGCCCTGACAATTCCAGTTTCAATACCCTGCTTGTTGAGATTGGTAGAAAAGGTAATGCTGTGGAGGCTGAAAAGATTTTCGAAGAAATGTCACTGCGAGGTGTGCTTCCTGATTTAGTTAGCTACAGTTCGATAATTGGGGTGCTTTTGAGAAGTCACAATCTTGACCGGGCTTTAATGTACTTTAGGCGCATGAAAAGTGCTGGGTTGGTGCCGGATGGTGTAATTTATACCGTCCTCATTGATTGGTACTGTAAAAATGGCTTAGTCTCAGAGGCTTTGAGGTTGCGGGATGAAATGCTGGAGCAAGGCTGCTTCGTGGATGTAGTTACATTTAATACTATATTGAACGGTTTGTGCAAAGACAAGATGCTTGTGGAGGCAGATCGGCTCTTTCATGAGATGGAAGAAAGGGGTGTGTTTCCTGATTTTTGTACATTCACTACACTAATTAATGGGCACTGTAAGGATGGGAATATGAACAAAGCAATGAGCTTGTTCGAGACAATGTCTCAAAAAAACCTAAAACCTGACATTGTGGCATACAATACACTGATTGATGGTTTCTGCAAGGTGGGTGAAATAGAGAAGGCTTATCAAATATGGGACGATATGATCAATAGTGGCATAAGCCCAAACCACATTTCATACAACATTCTAATAAATGGTTTCTGTAGCGCGGGAGCTATTGCTGAGGCTTTGAGATTGTGGGATGAGATGGTTAAGAGGGGTATTCGACCTAGTCTCATCGGTTGCAACACTATATTAAAAGGTTTTTGCCGGTCTGGGGATGTATCCAAGGCAGACGAGTTCTTCAGCAAAATGGTTGCGAAAGGAATTCTTCCGGATAGCATTACTTTCAACACTTTGATCAATGGATTTGTGAGAAAAGAGGACATGGATAAAGCTGCTGAACTGGTTAATAAAATGGAGAACATGAGACTGTTGCCTGATATATTTACGTACAATGTCATTTTGGGTGGTTTCTGTAGGCAAGGCAGGATGCAAGAAGCTGAGCTGGTATTGAGAAGGATGATTAATAGAGGTGTGAATCCCGATAGATCTATATATTCAGCGTTGATAAACGGCTATGTTAGCAAGGATGACTTGAAGGAAGCATTTCGGTTCCATGATGAAATGCTGCAGAAGGGATTTGTACCAGATGATAATTTCTAGACCTCATTCAGGTGATTTTAATATCATCATATGTGGATGGTGCATATATATTTTTCTGTTTGTCAACGAGATCCTTATGGAACATTCATTTCCCTGCTCATTGGTATCTGCTATGTTTTCCCCAATGCACTAGGGGTACTATTTTGTTATGGTCTTTGGAGAAAGCATAATAATCTTCTCCTTGTCCTGATTTCTGGTGCATCGGAAGTTTGTTTTGTGACTACATCAAATTTTGCGAAATTGTTATATTCTCCCAGATCTGTTTGTTATTTTCCCCTGGAATTTGAGTTTGGATGAGAAGTTTGCTGCCAATTTTAGCTATTCTGGCTTTATGGTGCTTGTTAGCTTCTGTGCTTCCTATTATGTTATATAAGTTTCTGTCCAAGTATGCACATATCTGTATATTCAATGAAATGCATCAATCATATTATGATGAGTTTCAAATTTTATATGACTTTGTTGTAGGGGACTGTCAAGAACAAGCTTTTGGGTTATTGTGCTTGAGGTATACTGGACTTCTTGGAGCTATTTCCTCTTTTGCTCAAGTCATGAGATTCTTCTTCTTAAGAATGGTGATTTCCAGTATTTGTTTCATTTCCTTCTTTGCTGCAATCTGGCTACAGACAATTAGCTCTTTTGTTTGTGCCCCCACTTTGCCTTTGAAAAGTCTATGTAGCCTACTCCGTCAATTAATTTCACTGCATTTGCTCCATATTTTGCTAATTTTCGGTAGTTGCATCCTAAGACCAATCAACCAAAGTGAAAGTTAATCTTCCGCATGATCTTATCTATATGGGAAATCAGATTCCTTCACGGATGGAAGTGTGGGTCGAGAAACAAAATGACAGGTTGGAGAATTGCAAGCAGCATCCTAGTTGTTCTTGCAACTTTTATGACTGAATTATACAACATGGGGGTGATGAGTTTCGTTTGATAGATTGGCCAATCGCCGGAGCTGTTCTATATGTGGAAGATATTAATGGTTCTGGAGAACCTTCTGATTTTACTATAACATGTTCTCTTTTGGCCAAACTAAGTTTCACAGTATAAATTACATAATGTTCTGTTATGTCAAAAAGTTTGTGATTCTTTCTATCTGTTTATGCTCATTCTGAACATTCCTTCACCAGATCCTTCCTTTTGCTTCCCTACATCTACAGGCTATTAAGCTGCAGTCTTTTTGGTATCTAGATTGGAATTATCTTTCATAATTGAGGGAACAGATAATATGGTTTCATAATTGTCTATCTCTGGGTCGATCTATGTTCACCTACTTATTTCCTTCTAGTAATTGTTTTTTATGTTTTTCTTTTTTACTCCCTTGTTTCTTGGATACAAATAATCCTTGGATTTGAAATCGGCTGCTAGATTCCCACTTTGTGCATAATGGAGATGTTCTGACATGGTCATTAACTGAAATTCCTGCAAGCCAATTAACCCTGGGAAACGCTATCTGAATTGTATGAGCCATCAGAGGATTCACCAATTGAGCATTGTCTTGAGATCTGGAATTCGGCAAAAGAACAAGCTTCTCCTGGATTATGGCTGATACTTTGTGGTCTGAAATCTTTCCCAAAACCTGAAGATGTTGGCACCCGACGGGTTGTTTGGTAGGAAAAAGTAACTTCCATACTTTTTGCTGTTTACTTCAATCAATTCTGGTCTTCTAGCTTGAACACAGCTCCTATACAGGAACCTTTCTCTGGTCGTAACCCTGCCTTTTCAATTATGCAGAAACTACTTTAGATTGTAAATGAGGCTTTATTGAAGATGCCTTCGATTGTTTCAGACTTCAGTTACTTACCTGATGTAAGGTTTCCTGGTGAAAAATCCCATCTTGTATCATGGTACATCCAGCCTCTACTGTGTGTGTGATGCTGCTCATGCTTCTCTATTCTATTATAAGCTATCTGTGGACTGTGTCCGTGCTCAGAGTTAAATGAACCGTCTCTACTTGCCATGCATCAATTATGAGAGGACTAGCATGTGACTCTCTTCATTTGTTGCACAGATATTATATTCAACTGCTGCTTTAGTTGATTCTCATGTTGCATAGTTTGACGATTGTGCTTCCGCGTGTAATTTTGTCCATGAATTATACTGGTGATGTTCTCCTGAGTTCTCATAAGCTTCTGCTTCAAAATTTCTTATAATTGGAACCCCTCCAGGAACAAATTCTTCGGATTTATTCAAGTTCTGTGAAGGATGCAGTACATCGGAAAAAAAAAGTGCTAATAACGAGACTGTAAGAAGAAATGCTATGGTAGGTCAAAAAAATTGAGAGATGCTATGAATTTTTGCAGGATCGCAATAGAATATTTTACTGAGGATATTCAGAAGAAATTCTAAACTGAAGTGCTGACAAGATAGTTATACAGATCTGTGGATCCAATTAAACCCATAGCAGACTGCAGACTGTGTTTTGGGTCCATGGGGTCTGTCCTCTGATGTAGTAATTGGAAGCCACAAATTTGTGTTGCTATTTTTGTATGGGCTTTTTTAGTCCCGTTGGTTTCAATTTTTCATGAACAGCACGGAATATGTAGTTTGACAATCTTTCGCGTTTGTTCTGCAGGAGGTCGGGAGGAGCTCAGATCACAATGACTATTTGGATGCAAACGTTAGCAATTTCATAACAGTTCATGGGCTTAAGAAGCCTTATGAGTGACTTCTTTTGGGGGCCAAAGCCTAATGGTCATGGGTCATGGCAGAACAAAGCTGTGCAATCCGACAAGAGATCTGTGGTAATTTCGAGACTTGACATTCGTTTTCATTTGTCATAGGATGGCCTGGATGGTCATGGGTCGATGTTGTGCTATTCATATCGATATTCGAAGATACAACTGCCCGCAATACATAGATCATACCTTGCTTTTCAATTCATCTAGCTATTGTTCATCTTCAGTAGTCTGGATCAATGTTGCATGTTATTGGTTTTTATTTTGTTTTGAATATTTTCCGAGTGAAATGATCAAATAGTGAAGTGAACGGGTTATTAGTCAATAAACCTCGGTTCTGTCGCATTCCCTCTTTGGTACACCGTTTTCATAGTCTCAGAGCAAATGCTTTGACTCAGCGAAAAGAGGATCAGAAACAAAATCACTTTGGCACGTGTAAATGGCTGAAAGAATTTGAAGAACAGAAAGATCAATACACAAAAAGACTGGGCGCAACAACAGCAACTTCTGAACCCACCAATTCCTACTTATATGCCAATGATCCAATCAACTAAGTCACTCGTTTCCTTGATGGAAGAGGGAATAACAGAAGGTAATCCAAATGCATTGCAACGTATCAGAGAGGTTGACTGCTTAGCCATCCTTCGGAGTTGAAAAGACTCGTGCCGGTCAACTGGTTGATCGTCACCGGGTTCGGCTTCTTCTCCCAACGCACCCGGAGAGAAGTATCTGACCCAGGTCCGGAGCACCCGTATCCTGAAAAGGTCAATTGGGACCAAATCAAAGGGGGGAAGAGAAAAGCAACCTTCAGTGCTATTATTAGCCTTCGGAAAGGAGCAAATCTTGAGATAAAACACCCTTTTTAGGGAATTGAATTTTCTCTTTGGGTAATTTTTCAAGATGGGTTAGCTAAAAGATCATAGTGGATAGAGAACGGGGCTCCTGTCCGGCAAAATTCCATGCGTTCCAGCCTCGAGGATTCACGACGTCGGTGGAATTGGAGCGATAGAAGACGACTCTTGCGTAGGCTCTCCACGCCCTTCCCAGCAAGGCCGAGCCAGAGCTGAACACATTGCACACCTTGAACACGAACCCACTCGCATCGTCTGGGTTGCTCCTTCCTTGTGCCGTGATGAATCCCGGTCACTCCAGGCCCTAGGGCTCCTCCAAGCACCGATATTGCACAATTCTACAAAATGAATAGCATAACGATAAGTTAAATGAGTATCCCACGTCAATATTTACATTTTTTAAAATTCTTTGGGGATTTAAACTAAAATAAAGTCAAATTATGAGATCAGTAAGAGCTATAATAATTAAAAACTTTAAAAAAAATATAAAAAAATAGAAGCCACTCGAAACTCATATCACCCAACTTAATCCATGTTGGAAAATCAAAGATGGTGGTGAAGTATGGAAACTAAACGTATTAAGGATCAATTACCTCGTAAATCGACGGCTCCTCGGACGGTGCAACGCTTGAAATAATGCCTTCCTTGGTCGTCCCACAACGTATCTTGCAAGCCATAGAACCCACACCTGTGGAACACATTCTTGTCCCCTGAAACCCTAGCTGCGACTGCCAGAACCCTAGGGTTTTTCTTATTAACTGGATTGTTTTAAGAATTCTGCGATCAGAAATTGAAGGAATAAGTCAGCACGTAGTTCAAATTTTTTTTAAATCAAAGCAAATTATGCGACCACCGCTGGACATGCGATACGTGCGAGAACTCTATTAGAAAAACCGTCTCTCAGACTCTTGCGATAGCCTAGTTATTTTGTCTAAAAATCTTTCTTTTGCAGGATCAGTAATCTGTTGGATTTCCTTACCCTGAGACGGATGCTTTTAGCGATGATGTTGTCGGCTAGAGATGTGAAAGTCGGGCTCTGGACGATGTTTGCCGTGGTCGTCCCACACGACCTCGGTCGTCTTCTTCGCTCGTCCTTTGAGGCTGATGTACGGCTTGTCCTTCGGTATTTTCACCTTCTCCCTGTGTAATTCAACATTAGGCACTTCTCTTGTCGTATTCAATCTTTGTAGGGAACTTTCAGTTTTTCAATCTCGCTCCATTAAATGTGACAAACTTTATCAAAAATAAATTCCCCAAGTTTCGTATTTTTTTTTTAACCGTTGAATCTTTGACACTGAAGTAATCGTTTTTCAAAAGATTTATCACTTAAATGATCGTTTTGAAAGTTTTTGCACTAAGTGAGCGCCGTACACGAATTTTGGTACTTGTAGTGTACTTAAGCCGAATTCAAGGATTGCCCTCCCCCTTCTCTTCCGATTTTGATCTCTAGTTTCTTTCCATAAGTTGGAGCAGAAGTGGATTTAAAGAAGTCTTAATGAAAAAAAGAGAGAAAAATTATTCGAAGGATACATGTACATCCCTTTCTTAATATAGATGCAAACCCAGTTTCTATTATTCGAGGGAACATAATTGATGGCGGACTATACGGTGGTGAAGTTGCCGATCCACCCAATGGGTCGACAAAGATCGTCCGGTAAGGCGCCACATTCCCGCTGATCCGCCGGAGCCAACCGCTATCATCCGCTAGTCCCTCCGTGGATTTCGTATGGAGAAGAAGAACAATCTAACTACACAGGTTCCACATGAGAAACAGTTCGACCAATCTCAAACCAGAAGCCATGAGAGTAACAGTTGGAGTGAGAAGAGATGAAACAGACGAAACCTTAATACCGCCGACTGGAGGTTGCGTGCTCAACGAAGGTGACGAACTCCCATGCTTAAAGCTCCGGCCTTATTGGAAGTTTGGCGAGAAACATAGCTATTACGAGAGATGGGTGATCAAAGTTTGACTCTTGGATGGTCAACGGTCCATAGTGCTCAAATCAGAATCTGGTGCATGTCAACTAATAGTTCCATCCGAGCCTGTGTTGGTTTGACCGAGGGGCTTTCCGTGTGAAAATTGGCTGACCAGGGAGCCGGCGTTTGCGTACCAAATTGAAGGCTACATGGATCAGTTAGAGAGGAAAACATAAGCCGTTTCTTGTGTGGGAGTTTATCAAAATATGCTCAATCCAAGAAAGTTATCGAAAAAGTTCTAAACCTATTATATTTTTATCAATTCAGTCTCAAACTTTTTAATTATGTCAATTCAGTTCATTCGGCCAATGTTGACTTGAATAATTTTTAATAATATTTTATTATTTTATTATTTTTATTTTTATTTCTTTTTCATTCTCTTTCCCTTTTTTTTTTTTCCATTTTTTCTCTCTAGTTTCTCTGTAACGATTCGGACCTCCGGTCCTCCTGCTCCGTTTCTGACGAAAGCAGAGCTGCCACAACTCCTAAACTGAAAAAAATAAAATAAAATAAACAACACAAGGGTGAGCTAAAAAGCTTAGCAAGAAAAGCATCCAAACCATGTCATCCCTAACCGGGGTTCTTTAATCTCCCATTCGTTTCCTGACACTCATTCAAAAGTCAGCTCGGCTCTCAATTCATCAATGAAATTAAGCATACGTGTACACAAGCCAAGATAGATACAATGCACTTATATCCGAAATGGATGATGATTATGCTTGGCTATGTGTGCTATGCATGCAATTTCCACCATCCGGCTCCTTCATCGCCTTCACAACTCATCCGACGTTATTATTCCTCTCTCCAAGGCACCAACTGTGGCCACAGTATTCCCCCGCACATAGCTCATTGGTGCTTTAACTTCACGACATTCCCCGCACACAGCTCAAGGTGTCTCTTCCCCTCTCTCAGGGTAGCAATAGAGCAAGTACTCATGCCATGACGTTCCAAATGCCATGAATTCAAAACAATCACAAGTGCCAATATCAAACTTTTTAATAAAGTGAACCGAAGGTTCCCTTTTGACACAAGTCCTTAGACCATCAGTTAAATACATCATTGAAAAGCATTGAAGTCAATTCATGTGTCAAGATAACGAGCGGTATCTATGCACCAGCGAGAATTAATCTTCTCAACTTTTAAGACCGTTATTTAGCTCCAAAAGCACAATTGTTCAGCATGTCATTTAGATGTTTTCCACTCGTTTGTCTTGCCAGCACTTCGAACCATATATAACCAACCTAACAGAACCGACTACTACACCAATCTGTCCTGGAGTCACATTTATCCAACCCTCCATGAGCCTAATTACACCACTAGAGTCAATAAACAGAACCATTTCCAGGTACCTAGACTAGAACCGAAGTATAAATAGAACCATACCCCTTAGGTTTCCTCTAGGAACTCTTATGTAATCGCAATCATTTATCCCTCAACTCCTAGACCTCATTTACATATCCTACTAATTTCCGATCTCAAAGGCAGAGTCGACCTATCAAGTTTAGCATGCAAACCCAGATCAAGTGGAGATCAAATTCCTCATATCAAACTTGTTTAGCATGTGCATTCACTAACCTAACTTATGAACATGTCAATCTAGCTAAGCGAAACAACAAGCCAACTAAACTGATCAACCTATTCTCTTTTACTCGAACACCCCCGCGAGACTACAAAACTGAACCGAATAGATTCCTTGCTAAATCTTACAATCAAGAATCGTAATCCACTAAATCGAATGAGGAACAATCTGTTCACAGTCCTAGTCGAGATATTCCAACCCACACAAATCAATTTCTACACCAAAGAACTTCATGAATTCCGGAAATGTTCCCCTCAATTTCGGTGCCAATGAACCCTATCCCTATTCTCTCCTTCGGACCATTTCCTTCCGGATTCAGAGTATATCCCTTTCTTATTCGACATACTGATCGATTATAGAACAAGATTAGAATGATCCCTTGCCTGAATTGGGTGATGTGGTTTGTCGATTGAGTAGTCCTTCGGCCTCTCCTACACTGCCTTCACCGTACCATAGCAATTTGGGTTTCTTTCAATGTTGTTCCCCTCTCCAACTAACGTGAAGACACCCCAAAATGAACCCCAGAGGATGGCTTACCCGAAACATGCAAGGGTCGGTGAAATTCAGTTAGTAATGTGACACTTGGAGGAGTTTGGCACGGGAATTCGCCACTTGGAACAGATTGGAATGGAAGTTGACACTTGTTGAGCTGAATGTGCCAATTGGTGGCCATGGGATACCACTTGTCCAACATAGCACGACATTTGTTGAAGGGGCTGCCACTTGTGGACTAAGCCTTCGCATGCACTTGACAAGTGGACGGCTTAGGGGAGACACTTGGTAAGGCTAGGATTGCTAATGACACTTGTTCATCATGCACCAATGAGCTGTTCAAATATGATTGAGTTTTCCCCTTAGCTTCCTTTGAATCTGCCAAAAAAATAGTGGGTTTCCGTGTCCAGACTCAGTCTAGCTCAAAATGACGAAATTCTGTCCACTTCCTAGACAATCAAACCTCGGATTCATATTCTTCATGATCTTACAGTCGCGTAGGAAACAATGGAGCTCAATTCGGCCTTCGGACGAGCATAAACGAGCCGTTTTACTTTTGACGTGTGTTGAAAATCGAGAGAAATGGCTCTCGAGTCGTGGGCTATTTCTCATGCAAATTTACATTATATTGAACACCAAAGAGATTTTGGTAGCTAATTACATGCAATATAATATTGTGATAACTTATCATAATCCAAATCCCCTTGAACGTGAAATCTAGCCACCCATCCACATATGGCTAGTAAACCCCAAATCAATCCACTTGTGTCTCACTAACACTGATTAGAGTCTTAATTTAACTTCTTGAACTTATGTCGATGGTGTGGATTCTTCATCATGATTTAGCTTTCCAATCCATTTCGGCATTCCTCTACCGCTTAAGAGCTACTGAAATTGGGATGTCACATTCTCTCTCCTCCTCCACTACACAGATTGAAGAACAATAGGAAAAAAGTAGGGGGAATTAATGGCTGCCACCATCTCACCTAGAGGCTAGGAGCGGCGAGTTCAACTCGCCCGCCATTGGTGGGGGCAAGCCTCACCATGGCTGGGTGAGGTCTGACTTCGCCAGGCCAGATGTGGGCGACACAGCACGGCAATCGATTGCCCCTCCTTTCTTGTTGTTCTTCTTTAGGCAAGGGCTCTACTTGGAGGAGGAGAGAGATCTCGCCCCCGCCGTTGTTAGCCTCACCTAGCCATGGTGAGGCTTGAAGGCCAGATGTGGACGACTCGGCGGCGGTCATCGATTCCCCCTACTTTCTTCCTGTTCTTCTTCAGGCGAGGGTTTTGCATGGAGAAGGAGGAGGAGGAGAGAGAAAATGGAAAAAAAAGGAGAGAATGAAGACAAAAAAGAGAAAAATAAAAAAGTAATTTTGACAAAAAATACTAAAATATCATTAAAAATAATCCACGTCAGTATCGGTGTTCACGTAAGCGCCTGCCGGCCAAAGTTGGTCGGATGAACTGAATTGGCATGAATGCAAAAAGTTTATGGTTGAATTAGCGAAGGTGCAATAAATTTAACGTTTTTTTTTTTCAAATTTTCCTGGTCAATCCAAGGCTGCTGTTGGGATCATAAACAATCCCTAAATCATTGGAAAGGAAACCAAGAAAAAAGAAGAAGAGAAACACACCCTAAGATGTCGCGAAAACTAACGCAATGATTGGTCTGCATTTATTAGACATCCCAGATTGAAACTTCACATTGTAATACCGTCCTCATAGACAGCATTAGTTGAGATGTCACCCTATATTACCTTAGCCTTATGGAATGTAAGGATGACTCTACTCTTGGGATAATCTAAACATTAGTTGTTTGGTGCCTTTTCTTAAGTGGTATTTGGATGGCTCTTGAAATGACACAAATTGAAGTTACGATTGAACTTTTCTATGACGCACTTACCTGACCATACATTAGGCTACAAAGGATGTTGAGAACGACTGGAGGATGTTCAACTTGTTTTGTTCAACTTCATTATAAAAACTCAAAAATGTACTAATTCCTCGAGACCTTTGTTATCGGGAAGAACTGTTCTTAAGGCTCCGCTCATTTCACGACAAGTAAATTATTCGAAATATTTTTCTTAAAAACGATGGCTTATATTGCTTGAATAATTAGTCAATTGAAAATGTTTAAACATTTTAGTGAATGATAAAAATGATTTTTTTTTTCATTCATGTTCGTAAGCAAAATGAGCTATCATTGTTAAGAAAACGCCTTTACAAATTGTTGATTTTCGCCTAAATAAGAGAGAGAGAGAGAGAGAGAGAGAGAGAGAGAGAGAGAGAGAGAGAGAGAGAGAGAGAGAGAGAGAGAGAGAGAGAGAGAGAGTGGAGGTCGAACTGTGCAAATGCCTAATTTGTTAGGTCTAGGGGAGGAAAATAAATTATGTATAGGCTCGTGCTGATGATTGTGGGGGCAATCGTTTCATATTAAATTGGAAGTGAAGTCTTGAGTGGTGGGGTTGGCGTCTTGCGAATTAAGGGAGGGTGTCCTTCATTTCCCAAACTGCACGTGACTATATATATATATATTGCTATTTGCAGTTTGGTGGGCACTACAAAGTCGAAATAGACAATCTCATCACGATGAATCAATTGTATTAGCTTCTTTCTACAAAAGATGGAAAATTCTACTAAACTCAACCTGCGACTATCCAAAGAATAAGGTTAGAGACCCTGAATTTCTTATCCTTGTATCGGGAATATGGCGACCTTTCAAAAGGCCAACCACTAAGAAAAAAGACGCTCTTTAGAAGTAAAGCTTCTGTGGATTTTTAGCACGTGAGCCTATTTATTTCAGGATTGGATTCATCATTTGACTCATTATTAGATTTGTCAATAGCATTTACTCGATCTGGGGTACCATCTATGACGATCCTCTTAATTTAGAGGTGTCTTCGGTGACGGGTACTTTTCCTCTAGGGGTTTCCTAAGGTGTTTCCTTGGTATTCTATAGCTTTATTAAATCCTAAGCTAAGAGTTTTAAGGAATTCAAAAGCTTTGTGTCTGTTTATATCGATTCTCGAAGATATAACTGCTCGTGATACATAGACCCCAAACTTACTTTTCAATTCTTCTATCTATCGTTGATCTTCAGTAATCTGGGTGGATGCTGTTTGAAATTGCTTTTATTTTGTTTTTGAAACCTTTCCGAGTGAAATGATCACATAGTGAAAGTAAACGGGTTATTACTCAGTAAGCCTCGGTTCTATGACATTCCCTCTTTGGTATACCGTTTTCATAGTTTCAGAACAAATGCTTTGAATCAGCTAAAAGAGGAACAGAACCAAAGTCACTTTGGCACATGTAAATGGCTAAAAGAATGTGAAGAATAGAAAGATGAATACACAAAAAGACTGGACGCAACTACAGCAAATTCTGATTCACCTATTCCTAGTTACATGCCAATGATCCAATCAACTAATTCACACATTTCCGCGATGGAAAAGGGAATCACAGGAGGTAATCCAAATCCATCCGACGTATCAGAGAGGTTGGCTGCTTAGCCATCCTTCGGAGTCGACGAAACTCGTGCTGGTCAACTGATTGACTGTCGCCGCATTCAGCTTCGTCTCCCAACTCACCCGGCGAGATGTATCCGACCCGGGTCCATAGCATCCGTATTCTGAAAAGGTCAATTGGGACCTGATCAAAGGGAAAAAAAAAGGAAGAAGCAACCCTCAGTACTATTATTAGCCTTCGAAAAGGAACAAATCTTGAGATGGAACATCTCTTCTAGGGAATGGAAAGCTAGCTAGTTATTTCTTTGTTTCTAATCAATGAAGAGGGTAGTACTATATACATGCAAGCAAAACTAAAATAGGTACGAAGATAAATTCCAAACTTCACTATAATAAAATAGGAAAAAGTCATAGTACAAGTATCTGCATAAGTAATCTTGACAAATATGGGGAAGGGCAAAAATTATTTGCTTGCACCCGCTATGTCCATGATTCTAAATTAAAATTCACTAACTTTTTTGGGTCTTGGTTGATCTTGGGATGTTTGCTTTCGCTTATAAGAATTTCCCAACAAAATCTTAAATATTCTTTGAACTTTAAATGTACATTGTAACAGGTTGAAGCTTTTAAGGATCATGATGAAATTTTCTCTCTGTAAATTTTTCCAAGATGGATTAGCTAAAAGAGCATCATAGTGGATAGAGAACGCACTCTTGTCCGGCAAAATTCCATGCATCCCAGCCTCGAGGATTCACGACGTCGGTGAAATTGGAGCGATAGAAGACAACTCTCGCATAGGCTCTCCACGCCCTGCCCAGCAAGGCCGAGCCAGAGCCGAACACATTGCACTCCTTAAACACGAACCCGCTTGCCTCGTCTAGGTTGCTCCTTCCTTGCGCCGTGATGAATCCGGTCACCCCCGGCCCTAGGGCTCCTCCAAGCACTGATATTGCACAATTCTACAGGATGAATGGCATAACGATAAGTTAAATGATTATCCACAAGTCCATATTCATATGCTTAGAATTCTTGAGGGATTTACGCTAAGAAATAGTCAAATTTTGAGAGCGGTAAGAGTTGCAATAATTAATAATTTATAATAAAAAATTACCTCGTAAATGGACTGACCGCCACCGAAGATGAAATCGACCGCGCCTTGGACCGTGCAGCGCTTGAAATAATGTCTTCCTTGGTCGTCCCACAACGTATCTTGCAAACCATAGAACCCGCACCTGTGGAACACGTTCTTGTCCCCTGAAACCCTAGCTGCGACTGCTTGAACCATAGGGTTTTTCTTGTTAACCGGATTGTTATAGGAATTCTGCGACCACAAGTTAAACAAATAAGTTAGCATATGGTCCAATTTTCACTAAGTCAAAGCAAATTGTACAACCACAGCTGGATATGCGATACGTAAGAGAACTCTATTGGAAAAACCGACTCTCAGACTCTAGCGATAGCCCATTTATTTTGTCTACAATATTTCTTTTGCAGTGATCGGTAATCTGTTGGGTTTTCTTACCCTGAAACTGATGCTTTTAGCGATGATGTTGTCGGCCAGAGATGTGAAAGTCGGGCTCTGCACGATGTTGTCGTGGTCGTCCCACACGACCTCGGTCGTCTTCTTCGCTTGTCCTTTGAGGATGATGTAGGGCTTGTCCTGCGGTATCTTCACCTTCTCCCTGCGGTTATTTTTGGTTTAACATTAGACACTTCTCATCTCATGCTCAACCTTTGTAAGGAGCTCTCAGTTTTTCTTCCTGATACCATTACAAATAGTCAACCTCGCTAATAAATTCCCCAGTTTCCCTTATTCTTTTCCGATTTTGATCTTCAGTTTCTTTCCAAAAGGTGGAGCAGAAGTGGATTTAAAGATGTCTCACTGAAAAAAAAGAGAGAAAAATTATTTGAAGGATACCTGTATATCCCTTTCTTGATATAGATGGAAACCCAGTTCCTATTATTCGAGGGAACCGAGTCGATGGCAGACTGAATGGTGGTGAAGTTGCCGAGCCGCCCCGACGGGTCGACGAAGATCGTCCGGTACGGCGCCACGTTCCCGCTGATCCGCCGGAGCCAATCGCTATCATCCGCTAGTCCCTCCGCGTATTTCGCATGGAGAAGAAGAAGAATCGAACCACATAGTTCCCAAAGGAGAAACAATTCCGCCAATCTCGAAGAAGAAGCCATGAGAGCAACTGTTGGAGCGAGAAGAGACGAAACAGTCGAAGACTTAATATCACCAACTGGAGGTTGCATACTCAATGAAGATTATGGACTCCCATATTTATAGCTCGGGACTTACTGGAAGTTTGGCGGGAAATATAATCCTACGAGAGATGGGTGATCAAAGTTTGACTCCTTAGGATGGTCAACGGTCCATTGGGTTCAAAAATCAGAATCTGGTGCATGTCAACCATAGATCCATCCGAGCACATGTTGGTTTGACTAAGGAGCCTTTCGTGTGAAATTTGTTTGACCCGGGAGTCGGCGTTTGCGTACTAAATTGAAGGCTATAGATCAGTTAGTGAGGAAAACATAAGCTGTTTTCATGGGATTTGTGTCGGAGTTTTCTGTAATACGGTCAATTCTGGGCAAAAGTTAGGTTGGGATGAAGATCATGCACAACTCCTAAATTTATTAAAAAAAATGAATTAAGAGAAAAAGACACCCAAAGATGGTGAGAAACTAACATGTCCATAAAATGCTACGAATTTTTTATTTTATTTTATCGGTCAACATTTTAAGTTTATGTGTTTCTAGAGCTTCGCCAATAGGGAATATTGAGATTGCTGCCACGAGTGACGGCAATGGTGGAACTAGGGGGTGCCAAATGGACCCGTGGGCCCGGAACCGGCCCGTTGACCGGGCCCACGGTTCCAACCCGGAACCGGAACCGGCCCTCAAGGGCCGGTTCCGGTTCAGAATTGTTGGAACCGGCCCGGAACCGCCGGTTCCGGGCCGGTTCCAACCCGGTTTTTAAAAAAAAAAAAAAAAAAAAGAGGAGTAGGTTTGATAAAAAGAGTAATTGGGCTTTGGAACCGGCGGTTCGGAACCGGAACCGGAACCGGCCCGGAACCGGCGGTTCCAAACCCGGAACCGGAACCGGCTCTTCAAGGGCCGGTTCCGGTTCCACCTTTTTTTGGAACCGGAACCGCCGGTTCCTGAACCGGAACCGGCGGTTCCGTTGAACCGGCCCCCTCTAGGTGGAACCCTTGTATATGTGTGCCTCTCTGTCGCAAAAAATTTATCGGTTTAGTCCAAAACATTTTAATTTTGCCAATTGAGTCTTAAACATTTTTACTTTTTGCTAATTGAGTCATATTGGCCAGAAATCGCCGACGTAAAAGCTTACAAGGGTTGTCGCAGCCCTCGCCCACATCAAGTGAGGGCCTGGCGACCCTCACCAGCCACCGAAAAGAAAAACAGAGAAAAAACAAGAAGAAATATAAAAAATTAATAAAAAATTAGAAATTATCCATGTTAATGGCGGTAATGCCACGTAGGACGGCCGACGTCCACGCCAACGATTTCTGGCAAATATAACTCAATTGGAAAAAAGTAAAAACGTTTAGGACTGAATTGACAAAGTTAAAAGGTTAATGACTGAATTGACAAAAATGCAATAGGTTTAAGACTTTTGGGACAATTTTTCCAATCTCTGCATTTGGCCGTTTGGGCGGATATACAAATGCTAATGGGTAGTCCAATTTTAATTGATAAGTGACACTATGACCATAGCTTTATGGAAGGGAAGGACGTCTCTTGGGATAATCTAAACATTAAGTTGAGTTAGTGCCTTTTCTTAAGTGGGATTCGTATGGATCTTGAAATGTCCCAAATAGTAGTTCCGATTGAACTTCTCTAAGCCGCACTTGTCTGACTTTATAACTTAGGCTAACGAGAATGTTGAAAATGACTTGAGGATGGTCAACTATGTTTTGGTCGGCTTCATTGGGAGAAACTCAAATGTAACCCAAATTCGGAACACCTATTCCTGAATCTTCGAGAGAGAGAAAGAGAGAGAGTAAGTGGGGGCGGAACTGTGCAATTAGGTAGGTATGAGGGAGGAATTGATGAATTATGTATAGGCTCGTTTTGTTTATTGTAACGGCAACTGTTGCTTATAGATCAAATTAGAAGGGCGTATTAGTGGGATTGGTGGCGAATTAAGGGACGGTTCGACCAAAAATTAGAATAAAATAAGGGATGGTGTCCTTCATCCCACAAACTTCTTGTAAACTTAATTTTCCAAATAACGTGAAACTACGGGTAATCTTAAAAAAGAGAGAGACCCTTGTTTTGGACATCAAATAATTATAACCTTACAACATTATGTGATCAACAAATTTTCGTTATAAGGATAAGCAATTTAGGCGTCATTTTTTTTTTGTGAAAAATTAATTATCTGAAAAATAGTTTTCTTAAAATGATCGCGGAAATTAACTGAAATAATTAGTTAATGATAAATGCTTTCAATGTCGACAACAATGTATGGGCGAAATTATCAAAAAAGTTTTAAACCTATTGGGCTTTTGTCAATTTAGGCATAAACCTTTTGATTTTACCAATTCTGGCATAAACCTTTTCACGTTTTGCCAATTCATTCGGCTAATTTTGGCTGAAAATAGCTAATATAGATGTCGGCCGTCCTATAAGTCTGTGTCAACGCTGATGTGGATAAATTTTAATAATATATTATTTTTTTATTTTTCTAATTTATTATTTATTTATTTTTCTATTTTCCCTTTTACTTTTTTTCCTCTTCTTTTTATTATCTTTTCCCCTCCACCAACTATCTGGGCTTTGTTGCGGAGGTCATCTGCCTCAAGCGACGGACATTTGGCCCTAAACTAGCAAAGGTTGCCTTCATCGGATTAGTTCGTAAGCTCCCGGACAATTTTGGTTGAAAATTGATACGTGGACATTAGTTGTCCTATGTGATATGGTCTACACGGATGTGAATTTATTTTTTAATTTCTTTTATACTATTATGATTTTTTTATTAATTTTTCTTTCTTCTCTTCTTTTCTTTTTGTTTTTGTTTCTCAAGGATGGCGGGGCCATTGGGCATGGGCCTATGAGCCCTCACTTAGTGGCCAGCAAGGGCCACAACCCTCACTAGTGGTTGCAGCCGGCGGCGGTGGTCATTGGCCCTCGGCAAGTGGCCCGTGGCTTTTTGCGGGCCCCTAACAATGGGCTAAATTAATAAACAGGCTAAATTAGATAAATTGACATGTTTCGGACATTTTCGATAATTTTATCAACTAAAATCTCTTGGAAAAGTTGAACCCAACGCAACCTTTTGTTAACTAGCCTAGAGAGGATCAAGCCCAATCACACAATGGGCCGACTTTGCTGTTTCCTGACTCATAGCCAAGGCTTGCTTTTTATGGAGAAGGTATACTTTGATCTTGCCCGCCTTGGATCGCTTAAAATACTTCGAGGTCGATGTCGCACAAGTCCGCTTTAGTTTTAACTTTAAAGTAATTAAAACGTTGGCAAGAACAAAAAAAAAAAAACCCTTGTATTTATCGTAAAAACTATTTGTTTGGTTTTCTAATGTTTCTTTTTTCTTTAGCGATATAGGATGCTACATATGATGTTAGCAAGACTATTAAACGATGACTTAATAGCCACGTTAGATTGGCCTTTGCATTTTTTTGACGGTTTCATGATCTCGAAATAAAAACATATAATTCAAGGATCTAATTGCACGCGTGCACACACACACATAAAAAAAAAAACCATATTGGATAACATTAATTTTTCAAACTTAAAGATAACGTTAATTTTATTTAAGTAATCCAAGGGACAAACTAAACAAATTAGAAATTCAAGGTCGACAACTACACATGGGACGAAATTCTAGGCTTCCAATCGCATACCAAACGGAAATTCCGATCCGACATCCACTACGAAAGTGAACTCTGAAGATCAAAGTGCGAGTGCTTCGGAAGGATCTGCTCTCCCCGTATCTGCTCACTCGCTTTCGCTCCGGGCGCTTGCTCCAGATTGGTGAGCGATCCGTAAGTTTTCCAAATTTTTTTTTTCATGTCAATCGGATTATCCGAAAGTGATTTTGTGATTAACAGGTATCTTTTTACGGTTATTCTTTCTCGATCTATAGTTAGAATTAAATTTGAATGCTCTTTTATCCCAATCTATACATAGATATGGGATTTAAGAGAAATTTTTTTGTACTTTCTTAACATATTTGTGTTGTTCTTGTTTCTATACAGCGATGGTGATGGGGACGCCGAGAAATTTCTCGGTGTATGCTCACCACTAATGATCATGATAATGATGCAAAATTCGGTGATCAGCCGCCAATCATGCTTGGATATTATGACAGATCCATCATTATCAAATTGATTCACTTTTCAAATTTACTTAATTTGTGAGATTTTCATTTTCATTTTAATTTTGAAGTTATGGACGTCTCTTTAATATGAAATGGAAAACTTTCTTTCAAAAAAAAAAAAGAAAAACCGAAAATTCAGTGCCATCATCTAAAATAAAAGTAGAAAAAGAGTCACCCTTGTCCCTAGTTGTCACTAGTTTGAGCATACTATGGACCGACCGTGCCCCGCAAGTCTTAAAAATCACATGCATGCACACATACCGACGCATCTTATCCCTTATTTGAGTGAGAAAAAAAGGATAAAACCCTAGAGAGATTCCTAACAATGCGTCGAGACAAAAATCATAAAATAGATTGCTTCGACGCATCTTATCCCTTCTGTTGGCTCTTCCGGGAGGGTCACCTTGCTCGATGCATTGCGGCTCCATCATCCATCCAGCCTTGATTTTGGCTAGGCGTTAGTCATACTAGTTTGGCCGCTTGTTTGGCCTTTTTAGTACCTTGTTGACCTCTCTATTACTAGCCCTCGTCTTGGGTGGTTTTTACGACCGGTTCACCGTTGAACTCTCCGTGTCACCTTGTGTGCCATTTTGAGTTCATGGCTTTTATGTCCGGTAACTTTTGTATCTAGCTTTTTAAAAGATCAATACATACTTACCTTACCAAAAAAAAAAAAATCATAAAATAGATTGAGGAATGTGGAATGGGCAGGTACAGTAACGACGTGGGCGGTAGGTATTTCTGGCTTCTAGTCGTTTTTGCTGCTTTTTGCCCGGTCGCCGTTCGGGAGAGAGCATGTTGCCCGCTTCCGAGTACACGTGAGCCCGATTCACACGGACCGTCGGATTTGTATGGGGTCCCATCGGATTCAAGGTGGGCCCAGCGAGGCAATATTTGTCTCCATTAATATCACACAGGGGGAGGGTGGAGGTGGTTTGACTTTGACCTTCTGCTCGGACTCGGTTTCAGTTTAGCCCGATCGTTTGATCTTCTTCCCCACCCGCCTTCCTCTCATCTTCCTACTTTGCTCGCACCTCCTCCAGTTCTCTCTCTCTCTCTCTCTCCCTCCAATGGCGAAGAAGCTCGTGCACTACCTAATGGTATCGACATATCTTATGACTCTGATTCTGCTGCTGTAGCCGTAAAGATTAGCTCTTTCGGCGGCGGACGCGGCGTCTTTTCTCATTCCTAGTTCGTCCTTGATGACTTCTGCAGGTGGACGCATTCACCGACACGGCGTTCAAGGGGAACCCGGCGGCGGTGTGCTTCCTGGAGGAGGAAGACAAGGACGAGGAGTGGTTGCAGGCAGTGGCCAGGGAGTTCCACATATCCATAACTTGCTTCTTGACTCGAGCCGCTGCCGCCCCTGCCCCTGCCTTCGCCGCCTTGGGGACGGACGACTCGAGTCCGAGGTTCGGTCTCAGATGGTTCACTCCAGTCGCCGAGGTGAGTTTTGGATCTCCCGTCGGCTTCTCATCGTGATGGACTTGCTCGGTAGTTTCTTATCTTATCTTGGACTTTAGCATAAATGGAAACGCCTGGATGGTCCCCTCCTCGTTGCCCACGAGCACATGGCTTTACATGTTTTTTCCTTGTTGAGCTTTCCAAAAATTATTGCCTAAGTATAGTATTTTCTCCCCCATTCCTTCGGAAATTTTTTCTCACGAAATTGACGAATATGGTGAGCAAAAATTCGCAACTTGATACAAAATTATGTCAAAAGAACACAATTGAATGTTAGTAAGTTACTCAAATGAAAGTTAAGTGCCCAAAATTCAGTTGCTAATTTAATGTGACAGAAGTTGAGAAGTCACTCTAACTTCAAGAGTGAGTAAACTCGAAGGATTGACAAGTTTTGCAGACAGTTAGGAAATGGTTAGCAATTTCATAAAAGTACGTAAATTACTTATTTGGGAAAAGAATGTTACAGCTCATTGTTGTATGGAAATTGCTTCCATGACAGTCTGTCAATTATTTGTGACCATAGATCCACGCACCATTATCGCGTGTTTTACATAAAATACTTATTAATTGAAAAATCGTGGGGCCAAGAAATTATGACAGTACTGTTAGATTGTATGGCTAGCAGCTCCTTTGTTGTATTACAGTTTCTTGACGCATATGAAGTTATCAACACCGGAGAAAATATCCACATTTTCGGGCTCAGATTTCTGCTGTTTGGAAAGTCTTCTTTCCTCCTCTTTACTAATTGTATTCTTCATATGGGATCGGTAACAGCAACAAGATCGGCTCTTGCTCATGAGAATAGGCCGATTAAGTTTATGGGTGGATTCTACCCTCCTTGTGAGCGGAAAATACGCTTGGTCTTTCAGTTTTCTGGGTCGTATATCGATTTGATTGGAATCGAAACAATGGGATAGCTCACTTTAATCGTCGATCTAGACTTGATTTTTCGCAGTTCTCATGCAAATTTTGGTTGTGGCGCGAGTTTATAGGATACTATATAAATACGAATCTCCTTTCAGGTTAACCTCTGTGGTCATGCAACGCTAGCTGCTTCACACGCTCTTTTTACCTCTGGGAAGGTGGATTCAGACACCATCCAATTTGTCACTTTGTCAGGAACTCTAACCGCTAGAAGGGTGACCGGGATCGAGACAGCTGGCGCTTCAACGTTTCAGAACAGGGACGCACCAGGGTTCTTCATCGAATTGGTTTTTCCTGTTGTCCCGATTTCAGAATGCGACAGCGAGAACGCGTTGTCCATCTCCAGAGTATTCGATGGTGCTTCCATAGTCGAAGTCAAGAAGACGGCAAAAGATGACCTCCTTGTAAATTCCTAACTACGGTGGTCTGATGTTTCAACTTTTATTTTGTTGCAGCTTACCAAGAAACCTCGGTGTCTCTTCATGAGAATGATGCTTTATGGTTTTCAGAGTCCTATTTCGCTTCTCGGGTTGATCAAAGTTTTCGACCATGACACTGAGCAGGTTTGATTGGGAATGGCCAGGTGATTAATCTTGCTTCGTTTTCTTGTCACTTTCGGCTGCTTTTTGCAGGTCGTTTTCTCATCAGGAAAAGCAGTTGAAGACTTGCAGCCTCAATTTGATAAGATACGAAGTTGCGAAGGGAGGGGCGTTGTCATAACAGGACTTGCTCAACCGGACTCGGGATTCGATTACGTCAATCGGTTCTTCTGTCCAAAACTCGGGGTGAACGAGGTACTAATGTTTATTAGCAAGCAGATTCACAGATCAGCGTACATTTGTCTAATTAATCAGCTGTCAAGTAATGTGCTAGAAGGAATTAACAGTTTCCTACTTCTTGTTCTGTCCATGATTCGTTCATGTATTGACAAGACTGGGATAGCCCTCCGGATCATAGAGCCGAGGCTATCTCTTTGTCGATACATGGGTCCGTGATGCAAAATGCTAACTGAAAGACCGAATTTTCCAGGATCCAGTATGCGGGAGCGCAAACTGTTTTCTGGCGCCTTATTGGAGCAAAAAGCTGAGGAAAAATGATTTCGTTGTTCATGCTGTAATGTCTCTCTCTGCTCAACTTCTTATTACTTCCTTTCCAATAGAGTTTCATGTGTTTCCCTAATCAGCTTTGTGCATTGTGTTGAGTAGGCGTCGCCTAGGGGAGGAGTTGTGAACGTGCGCCTGGACGAGCAAAGCCAGATGGTCTTGCTGCGCGGGAAAGCTGCGACTGTGATGACAGGTTCTATTCTTGTTTAAAAATTACTTCGAGCAAGCAAGATTTGTCTCGTAAACATGGTACTTGGCGAGACGTAATAAGTACTCTGGTTGTATCCAATTAAGGGTGTCAGTTGTCTGATGCTGGAGAATTTAGCAACAAAATGACATTTCCAACAACCATTTATCAAGTCCTGTTTTGGGTAATGGAGGACAATGCATCATCAACCAGTTTGCTTAGTTTACGTGCTGTCTCTGTATCGCTGCTCGTAAAGATGCCGGGGAAGGTACTTCGGATCTATTTGGCCTTCCCCGGTTCGCCATTTAAAGGGGCCGGATCTCATTCCCATTTGGGAACTGGCGTGTTGGTTTTTGTAAACTTCTGTACCCACTCTCATCCACAGAAGACGAGATGATGATCACAAGATCCTGCCGAGACACCATACATTAGATACGAGGAATCATTTTCCTTATATGGGTTTTGTAGGAACCAAAAGGATTGCAGAAATTTGGAGGTTTTGATGCGGGCGAGAATACGTCTATGCAAATATGAGAGTTGTATTCAAAATAGCCTTTGCTAAGGCTTGTACACAATACACAAGCTTTGCTAATCTTGAGATACAAAAAAAAAAAAAAAAAAAAAAAAAACTCTAACACTCTCTTACTCTATATGCTTCTTCTATGGCATGACTAAAGCAAATGAACAAACAACCCTATTTATAGTAAATTTCTACCCCCTATTGGACTCCATAAAATAGTCGACATAGTGTGAAAAGAGAGGTTGCTGCCAACTTTGAAAACGTGAAGGGGGGGGTGCCGCAATTTCAAGTTGTTGCTATGTGAAAGTTGCAACTTTTTTTTTTGCTTCAGCCACTTGCATGCAAGTTTGACAAGTCAAACTCTATGCACTGCCAAAGGCAAATGAACGTGAGCATCCGAAGCAAAATTGAATTTTGCTTCCACTTTTTGACTTTTTCAAAATGAATTTTATATTTCCAACAGGTTTCATGTCGGCCTTGCATATTAGGCCGCTCGAATTATATCAGAGACACCTGAGAAAGCTCCTGATCCATCACCATGCTTTTATAGGCTGAAAGATCATTTACTAAAGCCGCAGCTTGGGTTTCGTTAACTGACGAACCATAGTCGACTGCTTCCAAACAACATTCTGGTGCCGAGAAAGGAACAAGAACACGGGTTACGTGATCGCTAGATTTGCTAAACTATAGCTGGTCCACTGCATACAATCCCAAAGTACACTAGCAAGGGTTGATGTCAAGGGAAAACATATACATAAGTAGCTACATTAGTGATTTGATTGAAAGTGAAATGATACATAGTTTCCGCTGATTAAAGAGCGAATCGACCGGCATCCCAAAAAATCAGAAGCTATGGCTATTTGGCAATAGATAAACACTAACATATGGTTACTCAAGTAGAATAGTAGATGGGAAATTAATAACATCACCACTGAAAAGGTTGCCTCCGATCTATCTTAGAGGCAAATCCGGCTATAGATACCAACGGCATCATTAGCCTATCGTGGTAAAAGGATCGTATAGTCTTTCATATGTTCCCAAGTCATGAATTCGTGCCATGTCATGAGCGAATTTCTGGTCAGTTTGTATACCGGGGATAGCATGGAGATTTCTTGATTTCTGGTAGGCTTCAATAACTGACTAATATAATTATGGCTTAAATTGAACATTTAGTAACCGACATGACATCGTTACGGTATTCCAGGGTGGTTGTGTTGGTCGCTCCTTCGTTCATAGATACAGCTTAGAACGAGGAATACAAAACAGGGCAGACTCACAAAGGAGAGATAAAAAAATAATTTCCGCGCTCTTCTCCAATACATCGCCAGATTTCATTGCTGCTTCTCAATTGGCCATCTGTCTCAAATGGAAAAGAAGCTCGTGCAGTACTCAGTGGTATCAATGAACTCTCCTCTGTTTCATTCCCCTGCCACTCCGTTTGCTCATACTTAGACTCCCACCAGAGCTCGAGATCTCTTTCGAACCTTCCCGTGAACTTTTATGCCCTCGACTATGATACAGGGTCGTGTGTGGTGTTGTGTTTTGTGCAGGTGGACGCGTTCACCGGCACGGCCTTCAAGGGCAACCCAGCGGCGGTGTGCATCTTGGAAGAAGAGAGGGAGGAAGGGTGGCTTGAGGCGGTAGCCAGGGAGTTCAACTTCTCGGAGACCTGTTACCTGACCCGGGCATCGGGCTCGGAACTCGCCGGCTCGGCTGACCAGAGATTGAGCCCGAGGTTTCGGCTCAGGTGGTTCACTCCAGTTGAGGAAGTGAGTGAGTTTTGGATCCCACGTTCCCATCGTTGCTTGCTTTATTTTGGCAAGTGCAGGATATAGGAAGTGTGCGGCCATAAATGACTAGAAGCTCTCTTGTCTGATTCCCAGCGCATGACCATATTCGATTTTGTGCATTGCTAACTTTGCTTGAGTACTTTTGGTAACTTTCTATCTTTATCGTAGCCAACAAAAGTGGCAATTTTCTGTTATTCTCGTGGTTAACATCCTGGTTTTGTTATGATTCTTTTAGTTTATGATAATTCGTGGCTTCTGAGTTCTGCCCCGGACAATCAACCATAGACAGCTGGATGAAGAATTTTGTTGACAGCTTGATTTCTATCCGGCCTTCACTGTCTGTTTTCTTCTCGTTACTTTGGAGTTTGGGTTACTAATTAATTTGCTAATTGTCCCGGTATTGGATGAAATTAAATGGATTACCTGCGTGGGACTTTGAATTATGTTGATGCAGTCTGATTCCAAGTCGCTGATGTACTTGAGAGATGCTTGATTTGTCATAAAGATGATCCATTTTCTCCGGACTAATCTATCTGGTTTTTGCTCTGATGCCTGGTGTTAGATACTGGCAGTAAACATCAGTTTAGATAATGAATCAGATCGATGCAAGTATGTCCCCATTTCAGTAAGGAAGAAATGCTACTGGAAAGTGGAAACTGGTGATCATATTTCCTGATCACAGACTTTACCTTTCAGGTTGAGCTCTGCGGTCATGCGACGCTAGCTGCAGCACACACTCTTTTCACATCCGGGATGGTAGATTCTGACACCATCGAGTTTATGACATTGTCCGGAATTCTGACTGCCAAAAGGGTTCCAGAAACGAAGTCATCCGACAGTTCGAAGATTCAAGATGGCTGTGTGCCCGGAATATGGATTGAATTGGATTTACCTGTAGTCCCAATCACTCAAGATGATGCCGAGCCGATTTCATCTGTCTCCAAAGTTCTCAATGGCACATCCATTGTTGAAATCAAGAAGACGGCACATGATGACCTTTTCGTAATTACTCAACTGTGACCTGATCATTTTCCTTTCCCCATAAACACTGTTTTCTATTGATTCCTGGATTTGTACAGCTGCAGCTGGCGTTGAGTTGATTTTCATTAGGAAGAGAAAGTACTTAATTCGTTCATTTCTACTTTCTTCTTCTTATTTTGTAGATTGTTCTCCCGTCAGGAAAAGAAGTTGAAGAATTTCAGCCTCAGTTTGATGAGATAAAAAGATGTCCCGGAATGGGTATTATCATCACAGGACCGGCTCACCCAGACTCGGGATTTGATTTTGTCAGTCGATTCTTTTACCCGAAACTCGGGTTGAATGAGGTATTAAAGTTCATACGCTGGAAAGTTCCTTGAATTATCGATCATAACTAGTTCATCATTTGACCTACTAGTAGGTAACATGTCGAAAACTGTACTATCGACAAATTTTATGCTCTTACCACAAACCCCTGAAAGAATGATCTGTTTTCCAGGATCCTGTAAGTGGCAGTGCACATTGTGCTTTGGCACATTATTGGAGTGAAAGGCTGGGGAAAAATGATTTTGTTGCCTATGCTGTAATCTCTCTATCTCTGCTTTGGCTCTGTGTTTTGCTTCTCCCATCTCTGATTTTTATGGCATCTTGCTACTGCCCTAATCATTTTCACTGTCTAGCAGGCATCCCCTAGAGGTGCAGTAGTGAAGGTGCACTTGGACGAGCAGAACCAGAGAGTGATGTTGCGTGGCAAAGCTGTAACTGTAATGAGGGGCTCTCTTCTTGCTTAAGAGTTTCTAGCGTTTCTTCTTGTTTCTGAACTTATAGCGCGTGGCCAATGCTGTACGCGAGACAGAACTGAAATAAATGAGCTTATGTCGTGGATTTGGCTGATTGGAATGTTGTGAACTACATGAGATGAGAGGTTCTCAATTCGCTTGCGGTAGAGAGTGAACTGGAAAGTGTAGAATGAATCACATTGTTCTCATTCTTCAAAGGACCGTCTGCAGACGAATGTGCCTGTTTCAGTAGATTGATTGACATGAGGTTTTATCGGCATGTCCGGGAAATAAACTGAGTGAGTTGAAGCCTCCATCGGTTAAAGACATCAGCATCGCACAGTTTTCCTTCCCCGTGGAAACTAACTTTCTGCCAATTCGTCGTTCGAGTAGTAGGACGGCTGTGTCATTTCCTGTACTTGATGTGGAGTTGGGGTCTGAATTGCAGGTTTTGCACATGAAAATTTCTGCTCTCATCAACTGCTAGTCTTTAAGATCTGTAATGTTTTTCAGAGTAGACAGTGCGGTTGGAATTAGAAAAGCGAGTCTTTCTTATTATTGCAAGTCTGGATGGGGTCTACTGATGGTCTTGCGATCAAACGGAACACAAGAAGAGATGACAGCAAACCAGGCTCTAAAATCTCTGTGACTTCAGAAACAAAGAAGCCGAGTGAAAATAAAGCCGTCTACGCCGCGTGAATCCAGCCTTTAGTAAGGCGATAATGAAGCAGCGAAACAAGAGGGCAATAGAAACTTGTAAAGAATCAGCCGGAGATCGCAGCAGACATCCTGCCGCTATGCTGTCTGTTCAGCAGTCAGAACCACCGTCGCTTGGGCACTGTTACAGCGGAGCGTCTCTGCTCACGGTGGCGGTAGAGTCGCTAGAGACCTAACATCCTTAGCAACAGCCATCTGCTGTCTTTTTAGTTTACCACTTGCATCCTGTCACACGAGATACAAAATGACTTCCCATCGATGATCTCAACATTCAGTTGGCCATTACTAAACTAATCGCGATGGATACAAAGGACCGTAAATATTTTAGAAGATCACAGCCTAATGTTCTAAAATCTCAAGGCGCTAAGTGATCTCCGTGGTCTCGATCTTCGTCGTGTCCTCCTCCGTTACATATCCTTCATCTTGACCGGCGCCACGGACATATCCCGACTTGCATCCGAGCACGTTATCGGTCATCTCCGTCTCATCTATATCGGCAGCCTCCTGGGTCCTCGATTGCATCATTCATCATAATGTGTGCCACCGGTATTGAACCTCCTGGACGAGATTTATTCCTAACAGCCCCTTTGTATTGTAGCCCAGCATCACCCTGTATCCACATACAAAAGGGACCGGCCCAAATCCTTAAAAAAAAAAAAAAAAGGACAGAAAAAGAAAATTAAAAATTTGAAACCTAATGTAATTGTACCCGTTCAATGCTAAACCTTTTTTTTTTTTTTTTGCCAATTGAATCCGAAATCTTTTGTATTTGTGGCAATTCAGTCCATCCGGCCAACTTTGTTCGGCTAGTGCAAACGAGGTAATTTTCACCGATATTTTAACATTTTTAAAGGTTTTTTTTTCGTTCTCCTCTTTTCTCCAGCCGGCGACCGCCGGCGAGGTTGATCAAAGTATGAAGTTTAGGAATTTGCGATGTAATTTTCCTAGCGATCTACATATGTATGAAGAGCTCATTCAATGTATAACAATTTCAAACTAGTTTCCGCGCACCTTCACTTCCAAGCTCGTTTGTCCCCCTTAATTGCGGGCTAAATGGATTTCTTTATCATTACTCGTCATGATTATATTCAATGTATGCTATTCTATTCTAAAGTGTTTTTCAGAGCACTTTGTTAATTGTTCTTCGCATCCGACCAAAAAAAAAAAATTTGTACTTCGCTGAAATAATCTGTCGGAAAACATTTTTCTCGTTTTTTAGTGTCTCGTAGCACTTAAAAAAATGAGACAACAGAAAACATATGCATAAGCTAAGGAAAATGATTACATTGATTAAAAATCAGAAATCATTTTTCGAAATGGGATTACACATTAATTGCCTTGAAGAGAGACCTCGGCAATTGGGTGGCGGGGTCCTTGAACATGGGCCCAGGTCCTAGAGGCCAGGCCGAGATCCACAAAGATAGGGTCCATATCCACAAAGACAAGCCCTAGGTCCTTCGAGGCCGAGGCAAGGCCCCTAGAGGCCAAACCCAAGACCTCGGTGTCCATGCTTGGGTCCTTGATGACCGTGCCCAAAATGCCCGGCTCCCGCACCCTAGTCATTATCGTCTAAGCACGGGTCCATTGAAGCTTGGCCTAGGTCAAGGCATTGGGGTACTTGACACCCGTGCCTAAGTCATTAGCGCCCGTGCTTGAGTCCATCGAATCCAACTCTCATGCCCAAGTCCACAAAGGCCGAGCCCAATTCTTCGGCGATCATGCCTACGTACTAGGCTCTTGTGCCCAAGTTATCAATGCTCGAGCATAAGTTCGTGAGGCCGGGCCCGGCCTCAAGTGGTAATGCCCGTGTCTCCGACAATCATGATTGGGTACCCTACACCTGTACCCACACCTAGACATGGCCAAATGGGCCCGGGGGCTCGGAACCGGCCCGTTGATCGGGCCCACGGTTCCAACCCGGAACAGGAACTAGTCCTCAAGGGTCGGTTCCGACTCATTTTAAAAAAAAAATGAGGGAGGCACGGGGAAAAGAGCCGTTGGGCTCGGGAACCGGCCATGTCTACCCACACCCATGTCACCGGCTGTCGAGCCCAAGTCTTTGACGCCCTTGCTTGGTTTCTCAATAGTTGGGTTCGAAAAACCCCGTCTCCCGCAACCGAGACCATGGTTGCTAGGCCCGGTTCGCCTGAAATAGCGCATCTTTAGAAAAAAAAAAAGCAACTTTTCATTTTCGAACAAAGGAAAATAATTTTGAACTTATTTTTAGATTTTAGCAAAATACCATGAAATATCGTTATTTTCAACTTCTTTGGAAATATTTTTTAGAAATATCAAATCGTCCATGAAAGAAACGGAGTATAAGAATGTAGCCAATGAATGTGTCTAAATGCCCCTTTAGTGTTTTCACCATTAGATAGATCCTAAATTTATTTTAAGAATTTGAGGAGCCGAATTTCCATTCTTCTTCAATCCTTGACAATTTTTTCACAAGGATTTCTTTTGGAATTTTCTTATTACAATACGTCTTCAATCCGTACTAGCATCGATCCGTTAGGATTCGGGACTAATAGGATAGGCATGAAACTTTATTTATGAAACTTTTACCTTTTCAACTATTGAATTTGCTCTAGTGGCCACTCTTCTCACTTGAAAAGGGAAAGATACAGAGTTGGATTCCACATCTTCTCAAGAGTATTAGTGTTGGGAAATATAGTGAACGAATGGGAATAAGTAAAATCAGACTTTAAGGAATTGAATTAAAATTAGTAAATGATAACCACAACTCATATGTGAATAGTTACACTATTTCGTTATGACATAACAATTAATCATGCAAGGTGCGCCTAATAATTGTACACCCGCAAGCTGGTATAGTGGGGTGTAGCCCACTTGCCTATTTCTCTATTTGAAATACTATAATAGCTTTATAACTAAGGGATCGGGATTTCACAACTTGTACAAGCACATAGCACACGCAGTGTGGCTTGGAAAATAAAATCAGACAAGATAGAACCACAAAAAAAAAAACTCTTTCCTTTCTAGAGGGCCCAAAAAAACATTGAGTGAAAATAGAGCTACCTACACCACACGAGTCCAGTCTTTATTAAAACCGTCGTTGAGCAACTAACTAACCGGAGGTGTCAACGGACATCCTGGCGATACGCCGTCGGCCCGGAGTCCTCGTCCCTTGGGAACTGTGACGGTGAGAGCATCTCCGCTCATGGCGGCGGTGGAGTGGCTCGCCCTAAAGTCGTCAGCAAGAGCCATCTAGATCTTCTTGTTTACCACTTCGCTCCTATCACATGAGATGCAAAGTGGCTTCCCATCAATGATCTCAACCTTCAATTGGTCCTTCCTCGGTTGGGGAAGCCGCAAGTGGTAGACATAGGCGGCCGCGATGGTTTCCATCTCGACCAAGTTGTCAGGAGCCAATGGATTGGCAAATGCCAAAACAAAGTCCGACCTCTTCCCGGGTAGTAACTCCGCCGGATAGAGATACGACATTCTTGAATATAGATTCTGCAGCTTTGTTAAGTATATATGCAGCTACAAACTTCAGGCCTCCTCATTCTTTATGCCGACCTTGACATTGACTTTGTCGCATTAACACTAATTTAATGGAGGATGGGCATAGGATAGGGTCCAAGAACCAGGCCATCTTCTGACCTCGTCATGTCGCGGTATCCGACATTAGAGGAAAGCTAGCCGAAGTTTCTCATTCTAAGTATTGAAAAAAAAAAGTCTTTAGTTTGAACTCGCGAGGTTCATCCGTGACAACCTGAATTCCGACCCACTTTCGAAGCTTTGAATAAATGAAAGGTCTTATTGATGTATTTCGGTCGAATCTCACTCGGAGTTGATCCCTCTCGAGCGGACTAACCAAATGGGAATGGCTAGCTAGGAAAATCAAGTACGTGGACCTAAGAACTTGATCCTGGATTGATTCTTTGGCCATGAAAATTGTCGAGGGAATATTCCGGACCAATATAGGCCGATCCTAGAATGATTAAGGAACGATTTGGATAATACCCTACGCTTGGATCACGGGTGATTCCGTTTGACCTCATATGGGTTCCGAACGTCCCTAAATTATTTTCTAACGATCGTGTCCATCGGGACTAGTAATTGACCCTCGCAATTGAATGACAACCAAAGTCGCCATGGCTCGAGAAGTTCTTAAACGTGGTTTTAATCACGGGTCAATACGCGTAACTCCTAAAAGCCGCCCGTTAGTTTGAGATACGCTGAAAATTCTATTGATCGAGATTGATCGCGAATCGAGCTTCAAAATTTGATGTCGGACTTTTAGGGGTCTCAATAAATAAAATTTTTGACGTTTCCTCATCCTATGTGCTATTCCTTCGCAGTTAGCCCCAAAGAGGTTCGGAAAACTATATTTGACCTGGAAATGGGAAAGGACCCATTTGCCCTCGAAAAATACCCCATTTTTCACTTGGAGCGAAGGGTATTTTGGTCATTTTTTCCTTTGGCCGAGATTGACTAGTCTTGGTGGGGAGGAAATTATTTTTTTTATCCCTCTTGACTTTGTGGATCCAATAATTATCTTAACTTATATTAATTATTATTTTGGCCCCTTCTTCTTCATTTTTCAAGAGCACACTCTCTCTCTAGCTCACTTTCTCTCTCTACCTCACACTCCCTCACTTGGCCAAATTCTCTCTCTCTCACCCTCCATTGCCGAAAATTCTTCAAGCGCCGCCGGTGTCGCCTTGGACCGCCGGAGCTTAACTTTCACCGTGAGTCGCCCGGGACCGCCGGATCTTTGGGGGGTTTTAGCCGAACAAGAGAGCCGCCGGATTGGAATCAAATTTTCTCTCGTTTTCTCGCCGGAAAATTCGCTAGAATTGTGGTAAGTTGGTCCCTAACCTTATATTAGGTATCTAGGGTGCTAATAGACCATAGATTATGTAGTTTTGGGTGAAAAATTGGTGGTTTTGGCCATTTTCATGCCTTGGCCGAAAATGGAGGGAGCGAGGAGAGAGAAACCATGGTCTTGAGATGAATAGTGAAATCAAGAGGGTTTGGGTGTGGTCAAAGCTTGACCATGGTTACTTTATGCCTAAACTAGAGTTACTTTATGCTATTGTTTAATCATGGTTAGGTTAGTATTTGACTCTAGTTAATTTTTGAACCATGGTTAGTTTGTATATTAACTAGGGTTACTTTTATGTGACATAAAGTTGTTATGCCATGGTACCAATTAAATGTGGCATGATTACTATAGTTTAGTACTATAGTCATAAATTAATTATATGTTAGAAAATTATTATTGTTCGGCCGTGATAAATTTCCACGTTAGTATAATTTTAGTGGCGCGTGATTTATATATTGCTACGTTAGCGTAATATGGTCGCATGACGTGGATTGGATACTATGGTAGTATTAATTGATCGGGTAGTCTGAATTAATATTTGGATTAGTGTGAATTAATCGGGTGATCCCGAATTATTAATTCTCTAACGTGAGCGAATCACGTGGTCCCGATCTATTCTCAGAAAATATGAGGGTCGTATTCAATCAAGTCGTCGAGGCCAAAGTGAGCCGTATTCGTCCGATTGTTTGAGACCGAGAAAGTATGAAAGTCGTGTTCAATTAAGTCGTCCGAGACCAAAGTGAGTCGTGTTCGACTAATTGTCCGAGACTTAATCCGGTCGTGTTCCTATGTGTCCGAGACCGAGATTTATGGGTCGTATTCAATCAAGTCGTCCGAGGCCAAAGTGAGCCGTATTCGTCTGATTGTTTGAGACCGAGAAAGTATGAAAGTCGTGTTCAATTAAGTCGTCCGAGACCAAAGTGAGTCGTGTTCGACTAATTGTCCGAGACTTAATCCGGTCGTGTTCCTATGTGTCCGAGACCGAGATTTATGGGTCGTATTCAATCAAGTCGTTCGAGGCCAAAGTGAGCCGTATTCGTCCGATTGTCCGAGACCGAGAAAGTATGAAAGTCGTGTTCAATTAAGTCGTCCGAGACCAAAGTGAGTCGTGTTCGACTAATTGTCCGAGACTTGATCCGGTCGTGTTCCTATGTGTCCGAGACCGAGATTTGTGGGTCGTATTCCTTTGTGTCCGAGACCCTGGAATATATATATAAGTAGAGCCGTGTTCTATAAAGGTCCGAGGCTCATTGTTATGAACTTGTATGATGGCGATGGAGTAACATGGAATATTCTGGAGTAACGTGGAATATTCTGGAGTAGTGTGGAATATTTTCGGAGTAACGTGGAATATTCTGGAGGAACGTGGAATATTTTGGAGTAACGTGGAATATTCTAGAGTAGTGTGGAATATTTTCGGAGTAACGTGGAATTTTCTATGACAGCCTGATGCGTTAAACATGGGCTTTGGATCAATGTGGATATTTATATTATGGCCTCGATGCGTTAAATGCGGGCCCCGGAGCACGTGGAATATTTTATTATCGGACCGAGGCGTGGAACGCCGAATCGGGAGTAACGTAGAATATTTGAGAAGGTGTGGGAATTTTCGGAGAAAGAACGGAATTTTCTGGAATTAAATTGTGGAATTTTTAATAAGAAAGAAGAGTTGTTGGAAATTGTTCATTGAAAATGTGTCTGGAGGCACTAGGGCCCTAATATAGGATTAGGGGCTAGCTTACTGAGATTTTATCTCACCCCGTCGTGGGTTCGTTGTTTTTCAGACCCTCCGTCGCAAGTATGAATGACCCGTCTCAAAGGTTCGGTATTCCCCGAGGTAATGGTACCGGGAGAAGATGGGGAGGCTGTAGAGCCATCGGATGCGGAACAGCCACCCGAGCTTGACGAGGATGAGTTGGAGGCGAGAGATGATATAGTACCGGATAGCGAGGACGAGGCCTAGGGTAGTTGGCCTCTTGACTTTTGCTGGCTGTTTTATTTTGGATGTATAGTAGGCTTCGATCACGTAATCTTTTTTTTGTTCTAGTGGTCATAGGCTTGTACGGTGGCCTCCGAAGCCGTAGGTTTGGAAAATTGTATAGAACGTGTGGATATGTATATAAGTTTGTTTTTACAGTCCCAAGTCATCGTGATGTTAATTGTTTCTGTACGGGGATTCGTTTTTGCTTCCGCATGAATTAGTTGGCCTTTGGATCCGGGAGAACTGTACATAAGCGTGGCCAGGTGGAATGTCGACGAGCTCGCAGGGTTCGGGTCGTGACATCATCGGTACGTGGTGTTCCTAGATTGAATATGTTTTTTAGGGCTTAAGTACACCCCAAGTGCCATAAGTTGCGTACGGCGCTCACTTTAGTGCCAAAACTTTCAAATCGATCACTTTAGTGCTAAGTTTTTGTAACTTTGATCACTTCAGTGCCAATTTCGGATAAAATCGTGCATTTCAGTGCCATTCCGACCAACATCCCGGCGGAATGAATTACGTGGATTTTATAATTGATTTTTATTATCTTACGTGGCGAATTTTTAGAATCGACTGCCACGGTGGAATCCGACGTGGCTTAAAAGGACGGAAATGTAAAATGACGTCGTTTATGTATTCAGATAAATGACGTCGCTGAGTGTTGCGTTCTTAGGTGTTGTGCGGAGGAGCCGAGGGACTTGTACGAAATTCAGTCGCGATCGTCGCTCGTGGAGTCACAACCGTCGGTCGCTGGCCATTGTTCGTCTTCGGTCAGTAGCCGCCGCCGCCGCCACCCGCTCGCCGTCGTGAGGTATGCGTCCGTGTCCTTTGTCCCTCTCTCGGTTAGACCACAGCAGAAATTAGGGCAAAATTAAGGTGAAATTAGGGCTTCGAGGGGAAAATTAGGATTAAGGGCAAAATTGGGGGCGAATATGGTAAAATGAAGGCTCGAGATTGATGCGTTGGGGATGTATACTACTTTAATCACAGCCTCTATCTTCGATTTCTTGATAAAGAAAAATAGTGGCCCCCGAGATTCCTTCGGTCCCTTTGGAATTTGTATTTTTTGCATCCCTTTTGGTCCACTTGTTTAATCAAACCTCTGACACATTTACAATGTAAAATTGCTTTTTATTTGCTATGAAGTAGTGAACTGAATGCCAACGAACCTCAAAATATGGAATTTGAATACCGTGCTTTGGTTGTCTTTCCTATTACTTTGTTGATACTAGACGACAAATAATGAGTCTTTAATCAAAAGCAGGCTTGTGGATACCTCCACGTGCATTTGTTGATTGTGGTCCCAAAAGCTAATAACTTCATTGATTTTTTTGCTCTTTTCTTGCAGGCATGGACAAGAATCTTGTTGCTGTCATTATTTGTTATGGTGGAAATTTTGTCATTGGCACCGACGAGTGGGACTACGAAGGTGGAAATGAAGGAACAATTTTCCTCGATGTCGGGACGTCGTCGTATGTTTCTTTCGTGAGGGATATAGTGCATTTATACGATCGCAAAGTAGGTAAATTACTCTATTGTCTTCCTGGGAAGGGTTTGAGGGATGGGTTGAGAGAGTTGTGGGATGAGAATGGGTTTAAAGATGTGATTTATCACTATCTCCATAGCAAGGAAGCAAAAGTGTATATAGACAGTGATAGTGATGATGATGCTCGAGATGAAGACAAAGCTGAAACAATAGAAGTAGGCATTGATTCCACTTCTCATGGAGGTGAAACCGTTGTAGAAGGGCATGAGGAATGGGCAGAGAGGGAAGATTGGGCTAATGGGCAGGATTGTGGGGAGAGGGAGGACAAGGAGGAGGGAGGAGTAAGCAATACAATCGATGAGGCAATCACTGGATTAGATTGGGATGTTGCGGAATCCAGTGATGACGATGACGATGATGAAGTTGTGCGAAATGTCAGCTTCGGAGGAGACGACGATGATGATGAGGAGCTGCAACGGTCAAGGCAAAATCACAAGGACTTTGCGAGGAGAAAAAGTGTAGCACTTGCAGGATTAGATGGAGGTGAAGCAGCAAATGGAGAAGAACCTACACCCGCTACAACTATCGGTAACAATGAGGAAATTAGCAGTGGTGATCGGGTTGGTACTTCTGATGGCGAGCCCGAACAAGAAGAAGAAGCTGCAATCGTGCGTAGAAGGAAAAGTAAGTACCATTCTTATGATCCAACCGTAGCGAGTTCTATTTTGAGCCTTGGTATGAAATTTGAGGACACGAACCAGTTTAAGGATGCTATTCTCAAGAGCTCTATTGCTGACCGGAGGACTTTAGAGTTTCTTCGAAATACGAAAGAGTATGTGAGAGCTAGGTGTCCACAACGTAATTGTGGATGGAAGATCTACGCAGCACTAAGCAAGAGGAGCGGGTCATTTCAAATTAGATCATTTCAGGAGGAACATACATGTTCAATTGTTTTTGACAACAAAAGGATAACAAGTAAGTGGTTATCGAAGCGGTTCTTCAACACGATCAAGGCGATGCCGGAGATTAGAAGTCCTCACTTGAAGCAGCTAGTGAAAGAGCAGGTAGGGATTAATGTGTCGGAGAATCAATGCAAGAGAGCCAAGTATAAGGTGATGACAACACTCTTGGGTCGGTACAAGCAAGAATATGGCCAGATCTGAGATTATGCTTATGAATGTAGGCTTCAAAACCATTCAAGTAGGGTATATGCGGAGGTTGTGGAAAGGCCATTACCCGATGAAGGGACCATGTTTGATAGGTTCTACGTGTGCTTTGATGCATGCAAGTAGGGATTTTTATCTGGCTGTAGAAAAGTAATAGGATTGGATGGGTGCTTTTTAAAAGGCTTATGCAAGGGTGAATTGTTGGCTGCAATTGGTAGGGATGACAATAACCAAATGTTTCCTCTAGCTTGGGCTGTAGTGAGGATAGAAAATAAGGACACTTGGTCCTGGTTCATGAAAAATTTGATGGCTGACTTGGAGATTACCGATGGGAGCGGTTGGGCTTTCATGAGCGATCAACAAAAGGTAAAGCTATCGTCAATGCATTCTTTTGAAATAAGCTCATTATGAAGTATTTTCCCTTTTCTTATAATTATTCGTTGGTTTAATATTGTAGGGGCTTGTTCCCGCATTAGCCGACTTGATGCCATATGCCGAGCATAGAATGTGTGCGAGGCACATATATGCGAACCGGGCGAAGAAGTACAAAGGAGATAAGCTGCAAAAGCAATTCTGGGAAATTGCAAAGAGCACGAACATGGCTGACTTTAGGATAGCAAAACAAGGGTTGCTTGAGCTAAACAAGGATGGTTTCGATGCGCTATTCCAAACTGAAGCAAAGCATTGGTGTAGGGCTTTCTTTAGCGAAGAATTCAAGTGCGATATCATTGACAACAACCTTAGCAAAGCTTTCAATGGCAGCATATTAGCCGCTAGGTGCAAGCCAATCATCGCAATGCTTGAGGATATACGACTTATGGTCATGACTAGGCTGCAAAATAAACGAGATGATGCTGCGAAGTGGACTAGAGAATGTGGTCCTCGGATTGCGAAGATATTAGATGACAATGTGGCTGCTAGTAGGTTACGCCATCCAATTTGGAATGGCGATGACGGGTTTAAGATCAAGAAGAATGAAGACACATATGTTGTTCACCTCCGGAGGAGGAAGTATTCATGTCGGGCATGGCAACTTAATGGAATTCCATGCGCACATGCCATTTCTGCCATCCACCACAAAGAAGAGAACCCGGAACATTACCTAGCTGATTGCTACAACAAAAGGTCCTATCTCGATGCGTATAAGTTCATGTTGCAACCTAGTAGAAGTAGCAAATACTGGGAGCCAACCAATTGTGATGCCCCCGCACCTTTGCCATTAAAGAAGCAAGTAGGAAGGCCAAAGCGGAGACGAAAGATGCAAGAGGGAGAGGTTTCAAGACAAAGGATGAGCAAGTTTAGTGCAAAGATGATGTGCTCGCACTGCCGTAAGCTAGGGTACAATAAGAAAGGCTGTCAAGTGAGGAAGCAACATGAAGGGCAAGTGGTCGATTCTGATTCGACACAAGAACGACTAGAAAGTCACACTATGCAGCCAGCTGAAGGGCAGCCGGAAGAGCACAATAAGTCAACCGTTCACCAACCGAGGATAAAATATCTGGTAAGATGTTACATTGTTTGTTTTCTTTGTCTTCCTATAAGATTTGCAATAACGTAACCTCATTTTTACATTTCAGGTGACAAGAAGGGCAAGAGTTGACCAAACTACCCAACCGCCACCACCCGAAGAGCCAACACAAGCTGCCGCACCAGGGTATGTTATGCAGCCAACTGAAGTGCCAATAACTCATAGAACAACCCAGCCATCTCCACCAGCACCAGACCACACCGAATCTACCGTTGAACAAACGAGGAGAAAATATCCAATAAGATATACATTCTTTGTTTATGTTACTTTATGGCTTGTAGTGTAACTTTGTTTCCACACTTCAGGTGAGAAGAAGACCAACTCAGAGAACAGTCCGTGCACCACCACCACCACCTCCGCAGCTAAAAGAGCTCGCTGCACAACCACCACTTCCCCGGCTAACAAGAGGGGCTCTTGGAAAGAGGTTGAAGGAATATGGTTATGGCGTATTCACGCACGAACGCACCGGAATGACTATTTCACATGTAAGTTTCGTAGGACTTGTCCATTTAAGGATATCGATTTAAAAATTTCTGAATCATTTGCTTCTATTATTATGTTGTTGTTGCCTGGGAGAAGCTCGGAGATGCTTATTTCCGAAGGTGGGCCAACCCAAGAGTCAACAGCTGCGTCAAACAAGAGTTTGCGAAAGACGAGGACAAAAACTGCAGCTCCGAAGCGGCCACCAAGGAAGAAGCCAACAATAGTTCCATCTCAACCAGTGTCGGATACTCCACTTGAAGAGCTAGAACCTGCACATGTTAGAAAGAGTGCTAGGATCATGAACCAAGTCAAAAAGCCATCGAAAGGAAAATGAGCCGGAGTGGTTAATGTTTACCGATATGATTGGAGTGGAATTTGTATTTTGTGTTGGCATTTTTTGTTGGGAACTCATACCGGTTTAGTGTTGTCATTTTTTGTTGGGAACTCGTGCTCGTATTTTTAGTTAATGTAAACTATAAGCTTAATGACGATGAAACTTCTTGTTGTTGAATTATGCATTTACATTGCTGTGATTCCACTTCTTATTGTGTTGTTTGGCTGTTTGTGAATGGCGGCTGGTTATAGTTGCTGGTTGTTGGCTGGTTATATTTAGTTGTGGTGGGTGGTTATATTGTTGAGGTTTTGTTTTGGCAGAAATTTTGGATCCGCAAGTTTTGATGGACCAGCACCAGCAAGTTGCTGGTGCAATTTTAATGCACTAAAGTGATCGCTTTCGGGGAAAGTTAGCACTCAAGTAACTAATTTTCATAAAAACTTGGCACTTAAGTGATCACTTTCACAAAAAGTTGGCACTGAAGTGACCACTTTCACAAAAAGTTGGTACCGAAGTGATCACTTTTTAACCCCGACCGGCACTTAAGTGATCAGCATGTACAACTTATAACACTTACATTATAATCGATAACCAGCATTTGCAGCAACAAAAAATTACCTGCAACAAGATGTCTACAACCTTTAAACAGCTCCAAATATGAAAGCTTGCAAACAAATATCTACCCCAATACAACTTTACTAGCTTTAACTCAAATAAAAAATGCAAAAGCAAACCTTGAACTCCAGTAAATTGAGCACTCAACATAGCAACAACCAAACTTTGTAGCAAATGAGCATGGTCACAACACAAAATACATTTCGGGCTTCAAAAAATGGAGAAACGATTCTGACCGCGGTTGTAGTTCCATGTGAAGCAAATCGCTCACCTCAACATATGAACCAAAGTATCACAAAAAAAAACATGTCAAAAACCTCCCCAACTATATGCAGCAGCACTAACAAGAATCACGTAAAAAACCCGCAACAAACTACCTACCTTTTTTTGCAGCAAACCAAACAACTAAACGAAAAACTATGGAAAAAGTATTGACAATACACAGCTAGTCCAAAAACTGTCCAAAAACTAAGCAAACACTACATTATAACTTTCCATTTCTAACAAAATACTTCAGCAAGCTCCTTTATCCATAGAAAAGTTGTCAATTACTTATACATTATACAATACAAATACATATCGAACTCAACTTCACCTACGGAAGACTAAGAAAGTTCCTCTCATCACACACCTTACACTTGAACATTACATAGGTTACACAACATAACAAAACGATAATTAAGGCTCGATGACGCTTTCTTTGTCTTTGCATCGTTGATACTTCCTTCTTCGGTTGATTCGCCAAAGATGTTACGGCCTTTATCTCAGCTTCCCTTGAATCGACATCATCCAATTCGTCCATGAATGTAGGTAGAGGTTCATGCCGTCTTTCAAGAAGTTCTAATATCACCTATGTGGCTCGATCGGAGAATTTTTGATCAACCCATCTGAAATATTTGCACTTCGACCCCTCTCTATACCTGCCACATCCCATGAATCTTCTCCCAAGATTCAACCGAGTCCAAGACGTTCTTGTTGGACTCAGTAACCCACGATAACAGTAAATCTCACCATTATCTTTGCTTCGTCGAACCGAATTTGAGCTGCTACTGAAGCTCCTTCCCTCCATTTCGACCTAGAGCTATCAATTTTGGGATGAAATCAAAATGTGGACTCAAATTTTCCTTCTACTCGCGAGTAGGGTTTCTATGGGGTTCAATTTGGGGATTTAGGATTTATGTTGGGTGAAATTGGTTGTAACGACGTCGTATTGCTCTTCGGAATGCTGAGTCGGCCTCCGGCGAGCCACGTCGTCCTCCTTTTTTATGTAAAAAAGTCCACATAGGCTCCACGTACACTTTCCGACGGCCACATATGCACTTAGCACTGAAGTGATCGAAGTTACAAAAACTTAGCACTAAAGTGATCGATTTGAAAGTTTTGGCACTAAAGTGAGTGCCGTACGCAACTTATGGCACTTGGGGTATACTTAAGCCGTTTTTTAGAAAGGGTTTTTTATTGAGTCGTGCTTTGTCCACTCTGTCCGCTGAAACTAGATATCAATATGGGTTGAGAATCCATATTCAATAATATGGATTAGTAAACTTCTAATAGATTGTTGTTAATGGGTCATAGTTTAAACCTAATTATCTATGGGTTAAAAATGGGTTTGTCTGCGAACCTCCACATCGCTTTGAATCTGCCGCCACCGATGGCGCAATTGGGTCCAGTTTGTGCGAACGTGGCGAGGGTCAAGAGTACATCTTCTTTACATATTGATCTAATTATTTGTTGCCCTTAATGATACCGTCATGATAAGGAGTTAAAGCATTCTCTTCTTTGAGCTGGTTTCAGCATGGATTGTTTTCTAGTTTTTTTATTTGAATATGGTGAAGAAGCTCGTCTGTGATTTAATTGGTGCTTCAAGCTGTGGTGTTTCATTTTGTTTTTTGAGGTGATGTTTCACCCTAAGACTCTCTCTGACACTCATGATGAGCATCCTCCTCATTTCCACCGGAGGAGAAAATATTGGCTAGACTAGATTTGCCAACTAGATACCGCATTGAACCACCGAGAGGTTGACACGTGGAAGATCGACCCCACTGGTCAGAATTTTCAAAAAAAGAGAGGGCCAACAAGTTTCCATTTTTTCTCTCCCTCCGTTCCGTTATCCCACTCTCTCTGCAAGTTCACTAGGTCGATCGCACTCTCTCTCTCCCCAAGTTCACCCTCTATGTCTCCCTTGACCGGATCTTCACTCGACAACAACACCGGACCGGTCCCTCGACCAAAACCACGTTGTAGCCGCCTTTCCGGAGCCCTCTCTGCTGCCACCTTGTCTCTCTCTCGGAGTTCACGGTTTGTTCTGCTCTCTCCAAGTTCACTCTCTCTTTCTTGACCAAAACTCTTTGCTAGACCAAACCTTTCACCTCAACCGAACCACACTTGCCGCCTTAGCAGCTGCCTCCCAAAGCCCCATTGGTGGCTCCAATTTGTACTTTGCATCCGACGAGCTCGGTTAGGGTTTTTAATCCAAAAATTGAATTCCTCTTTGCAATCCCTTGACCAAAACCATGCCTCCACCGTCTCGTAGTCCCCTCTGCTGGAACCTCATCTCTTTTCGAGTTCATGGCTTGCTCTGGTCTTGTCCATTTAAGCTCTATCTTTCTGGAAATTGTGGGTGCTGTCTCTTGGAAGCATCTTCCATCCAATTGATTCCAAATCGACTATTTTCTTTTTCAACTCATAAGTATGAATTCTTGGTTATTCACTTCAATTTGCTTGTCGGAACTTCTTCAATCGTGCGTTTGTAGACTCTGCTCATGATGGGTTGCTGGTAATCCGAGCATCTTTAACGCTTTTTGGGACTTCAATGCGGGAAGGAAGTAGCCGAGTTCATGGCTTGCTCTGCTCTATCCAAGTTTACTCTCTCACCCTCGACCAAAACTCTTTGCTTGACCAAAGCTTTCCCCTAGACCCAAACTACGCTACCACCTCGGCCGTTGCCTCCCGGAGCCCTATTGGAGGCTCCGATTTGTCCTTTGCGTCAAACAATCTCAAGTTAGGGTTTTCCCGTATTTGCAATCCAAAAGCTGAAGCTTTGCTTGATTGAGAGTTTTGCTAAATGTTGTAATTTGAAAGATGCTAAACTATTGTCTGCTGATATAAGAAAGAGTAATTCCGAGTTGTGCGAAGAGATTTTCAAAATTGTTGCATTGTCAATTGGGCAGTAGTGCAGATTGTTGTTGATTGTTTGGTGAAGGATTCAAGATTGAGGAAGTGGAGAAGATTGTCCAGCTTGGGAAGGTAAATAAGCACTATCATTTTAGCTTGGCCACTAAGTAGACATAGCCCATTGTATACCGTGCGAGTGATTGCGTTCTAAAAATATTTATTTTGTATCGTGTTATGAAAAGATTTTTGGTACATGTAACTTACGGTGTTGTTGAAAATTTTTTTAGATAATATATAAAAATAACAATTGTAGGAAATGTGTTGGAAAAGAAGAGAAAAGTAAAAATAATTATCTGAAGCATGTGAGCATTGTCCTTAAGGATAATTCCGCCCCACAGAGTACGAAACTCGTTACGTAAGGCTTCTAGCAGTTATCCTCCCAAGATAAAACAGACTTTCTTCTATGTTCCGCAATGAATATTAGATGGAACAGAAAAACGTTATGTGTATAATCTAGCAAGCAAAGAATGCTCTTGAAGAAAAAGAACCTCTCTTTGTCAATTCATTGTACATTATAAATTGTCTCTTGAAATTCTATTCATATGCAATCAAAAGAGAGCCATTAAGAAACCGTTACAAAGCAGTCATAAGTCCGTTATACAACCATTAGAAATATGTTATATCACCATTGTAAAACCATTATAAAACCGTTATATATTAATGACAAACAAAAAACGTTACGAATTGATGACAGTAGAAAACCGTTACAATAATAATAGCTTTTAATATTTCAAAACATATTGAAATATCCAACAATTCCCCACATATTTCAAAAGGCTTTGAAAAGAAATAAAAATAAAATAATGTCGGGTCTTTGGAGCATAATGCATTCGAATCGGTGCTTGTTAGGCTATGAACCAGCCCTAGAAAGAGTGAAATATAACTCACGAAATCATTGGTGAAGTTTTAAACTTCTATGAACCAAGAATTCCTTTTTGTGAATTATAATTTTCAACAATCACATTACACTCCCACAAGATTTGTTGTTAAACACGGTTTTACGCTAATAGGCCATGCGTGTGCTTAGTTTATTCACAAGTGCTCTAGAGATTATCGCCAATAATTCTCATAGGAGTGGCCTTACTCCACACTTATATAGGTGATTCTATCAAGTGTATTATGCAGCTTAATACACCACTAATAATAGCTAGGGAATACATCAAGAGATTAACTCAACCTCTTTTTCCTTGCAGCCATACACTCTTAGGAGGGACATAAATTTTAATAGTATATAACTAGATCAACAAGTGACTTTTTATTACCCATAAGAACCTAATTCATGGGATCACTAATCACATAGGTTAGGTTACCATCACCATTGATTTTCTTCAACTGGATTGTCCTATTCCTCTAGATGAATAGTCGGATGATCGGCCAAATCCATATTTGACTTCATATAATTAATGGACATAATTTCATTTTCAAGCAATTATTTTACCACATCACGTCTCAATCGGACGTGTCTCTTTTACCAATGAAAGTTACATTATTGCCGCTTGGCAACCACAATGCTTAGACACAAAATGTGTCGATATCATTTCCCTTCACAAGAACTTGAGTAGTTCTCAAATCATCAAGATAAATTATTTTCTTCTCCTTCCCCTATTAGAGTGTAGGAGGATAAAGTATTATGTTTTTACATAATGCTTGGTAGCACTTGAATCTGCCACACATTTGTTTTCATATTGGCCACAATATTGGCTTGAGAAATGATTGCAACAATTTTCGTCATTAAAATCATATGCTTCAACCAAATTGACTTTTGGTCTAGCAGGATTGTCATTTCCCCTACAATATTTTGTTTAGCTAAGTTCCAAACTATAGTATCTTCACCAAAGGTGAACACATATCAAAGAGTGGATTTTGTCTCATTCGAATCTAAGTTCGAGTTGGCATCATAGTATCCATTTGATTCAATGGAAACTCCACAACATAAAATTCCTTGATTATGTCATAGCAAGGCATCCTAAGAGTTGGGAACGTAAGCCTTTAGCCATGGCTCCATCTCTTATTGTAAGACTAGAAAATAACCTCGATAAATGAGGCATTCCTAACAACGGAAAATATCAATCGAAAGAAACAAATAGCCCATGGCTAGAGCCCATATCATATAGAAATATTTACCATGTCATAACAAGTAATACGACTTATATTGACATCATATCAAATAAATAGAGGTGCACGTTCATGTTCATGTTAAAAAAAACAAAACAATGCCAATTGTATACGTTTATCTCCAATTGCTTATACTATTTCAATTCAGCAACAAGTATTTTGCCTTCAAATATGCATTAGAACAATGAAGAAGAATTCTTAAAAATACTATAAAAAATTTCTCCTTCTTGATCACATGATATGACACATTCTAATCCACAATGAATAATTTGTTGTTTCAGAGTTTTGACTAAAAAGCCATTACAAGTTGCGTCATCTCCATCCAAGAAATCCATTTGGATCATTATGTGAAGAATCAGATGAAGAGAATAGCGGGAGCTCCTTCCTCATAACATGATAGAGATAATTGAACATATCATGCTATCACATTATTTGAAATGCATTTCTTGAGGGCAACTGTGTTAGTCATTAATCAACTTAGTATGTGTATCACTCTGTAGAAATGTAAAAGAGCTTAAAAACCATATTATATTTCAAAGCATAACCCAAAAACAGTATTTTTCAATAAACAATTCACTAGCGTAGAATCATGTCCACACAATTTTCACAAGAACAATACTTGAACTTCCCAAAATGTGCATTTCTCGATAATCAACTAATCATATTCCTACAAATCTCATGATTCATCAATTTTTTTACAATCTATTTCCACAAAGAAGACATCATGATTTCTCGCAAATTCGAAGCACTTCACAACCGCAAAAGGAGAAGTGTATACTTGGTTATGGTCAATGACAGCTATGAACACGATGAGCTTCCGCAGTTGATTGGAGCGACCCTTTCAATCTCTGCATGTCTCTTGAAAGGCATTTTCGCCTATGCTAAATGCTCGGTAATGTCTTACAACAATAGCTCACGAAAATGAGGTATTTGTCCTTCACCATCTTCGATTCTCATTCAATTCCAACAACGATGGTAGCAGCAGTAGTTCCAAGTTGACAATCTATAAAGCAATTATCCTTAAGATTGTTGGAAAAATGTTAGATAATATATAAAAATAACAATTGTAGGAAATGTGTTGGAAAAGACGAGAAAAGTAAAAACAATTGTCCGAGGCATGCGAGTATTGTCCTTAAGGATAATTTCGCCCATCGGACTACGAAACTCGGTGCGTAAAATTTCTAGCTGCTAACCTCCCAAGATACAACGGACTTTCTTCTATATTCTGCACTGAATATTAGAAGGAATAGGAACAACGTTATATATATAACCCAACAAGGAAATAAAGCTTTTGAAGGAAAAGAATATCTCTTTGTCAATTCATTGTATATTAAAAATTATCTCTTGAAATTCTATTTATATCCAACCAAAAGAGAGCCATTAAGAAACCGTTATAAAGTCGTCATAAGTTTGTTATATGACCGTTAGAAAATCATTATATGACCATTGTAAAACCGTTATATATTAATGATAGGCAAAAAACGTTATGAATTGATGATGGTAGAAAACCATTACAATAATAATAGCTTTTAATATTTCAAAACATATTGAAATAACCAACAAGCATGCAACTATGGGAAATCCAAAACTCAAAACTTTTGAAAATCTTTGGTTCCTAGTCAATTGCATAGAGATAGTTCTACATTAGATGATTTCTTTGATGATTAGCTGCATGCTTTGAGTTATTACTTATGCACATATCATTGTCAATTCTTTTCTAGATAGTGCTTCGCTCATCTCTCATTTTTTTTTTATTGCATGTTCAGGTATGACCTATGAAGCACCGACACTTGATGGGAGCGTGGGCGTCGGTGTCAGACATCGACACGCTCGGACACGCGTCCGACACACGGTCAACGTGTATTAGGTTCCCAACATGCAGTTAGCATGACCGATACGATATTGACATGCGTATCGAACACGCTAGTCCCTTAAAAAACAAAAGCAAATTAAAAGTTGCATTTCAATCCCTAAAGCATTAGAAGGCATCATCACCTCTCACAATCAAAAGGCATCGCTCGCTGAGTCACTGTCCCTCTCTCTGCATCTCCCTCACTCGCTCAAACTCAATCGTCCTACGTCCTCTTCAAAGCCCATATCTTGGATTTCTTTTTGTTCTCTTCCTGGGTTTTGTTGAACCGATTCCTCTTATCGGCTCTCGAATCAATTCTATCCTTGTATGTCGCCAAACAAGAATAGATATTTCTCGGGTTTGGTGTCTCTTTCTTTTCCTTTGCTACTTTTCTTTTCTCTTGCAGTCTTCTCCTTGCTATTTTGCTCTTTCTATTAATCTTAGGACGAAGGGAATCGATGATTAGACAAGCTTAGTTCTTCGGATATGATGGTTTAGTTTTGTTTTGTGGTGATTCATGTGATGATTGGCTTTTTATACCCGTGAGTAGTTTATCTAGGTCTCTTTTTGGTTTGAAACTGGAACTTTTTGTGTTGCTGAAAGGTGAATGAGGTTGGCTCGACTCAAGGCAAGAACATGTATAGTTGTATGTTATTCTCATGTTCTGCTCAACATTGCACATTGATTTTCATGTGAATCTTTATAGTCAAATGGTTCAGCCATTGCATATGATACCTGGTCCGGCTTTATTTATTAGTTATATATATAAAAATATTTAATATATAGCATGTCAGAAAACTCTATTTTTTAGAAATAACGTGTTGGCGTGTCATGTCGTGTTGTATCGCGTATCGCGTGTCGGTATAGGTGCTACATAAGGTATGACCACAACGTTCACATGTCGTAATTATTTCGATGCTATTTTTCCATCTTTTGGTGACTAGAGCTATTTTGTCTATTTTTTTGTTGGTAAGAGCCTCATGCCCATAATAACTTTGCTGCAAATTTTAATCCTTAAATTTCTTGGGGCTTGTGTTCTAAAAATGTTTGTTCTAATTTTATTAGGAAGAAACTTGGAAGAACTATCTCTATTTTAAAGTCATCACATCAATTAATTTGTATGTGTAAAGTTCTCGGATGGTTGAATCAAAGATAATTCTTCACTCATACTATGTGAAACATAATTTCTTTCTTAAGTAATAGATGAGATATTTTTTTTTTTTATAAAAGCACTATGTTAATTACATTTTGTCCATTTGGTTGCGGCAAGAAACTTCCCATTTGGAATATTTAATGCATGATATGGAAAAATGGAAAAGGAATTTGAGTTTGCAGTAGTGATGGTTTTTTCAAATGATGTTGAAACATATCATATGTATGTGGCCCATGCAATTAACAAAGGATTTGGAAAGAACTTGGGTCTTATGGTTAGGAATAGGAAAGGAGAAATAACCCGACGGACTTTTATGTGTAATTGTGAGGGGCATTATGTCAACTCATCTGATCAAGAAAAGAAATATGAGAGGTCTGAAGTTAGATGTTGGTGTCTTGCTCATATCAAATTTAAGGTTGATAAGACGTAACAAAGCACGTTCCCGAGCATAATCATGCATTTGTGCTGGAAAATCAAAGGACTTTCATTAGATGTCGAAGGTTGATATCTGATTATGACAAGGGTGCTTTAGTGGATATGACTAAAGCAAGCATTGGGGGGATTGCGAACACAAAAATACTTAGCAAACAAAGCGGGAGGAAGCAAAAACTTGGTTTTCAAAGTGCGTGATTCTCAAAATTTATTATAAAGGAAAAAAATCGATGGTATAAGTGGGGGAGATTGTCAAAGTCTTTTGAATCATTTTCATTGTGTGCAAATGCAAAACCCAATATTTTCCTATACTGTACAAGTAGATCAAGATGGTAGACCGACAAATTTATTTTGAAGAGATAGCTTGTCCAAATTTGAGTAAGACTGTTTCGGTGATGTGTTGGTGTTTGATATTACATATTGTACCAACAAATATAACATAATATATGCACTTTTTGTAGGGGGTTAATCACCATTGGAAGATTACTCTGTTCATTTGTGCATTTTTATTGGATGAGGCTGCGGATTCATTTATCTCGTTATTTGAGGCTTTTTTAAAGTCTATGGAAAATAGGACTTGGAAAGCCATGTTCACCGATCAAGACCAAGTTATGGCAAATGCCATTAGAATGATGTTTCTGAATACACAACATAATTTATGCACTTGACATATTTGGAAAAATGCCAATCAAAACATACCACATTTTTACAATGAGCCGGATTTTAAGGATAAATATCTCTTTGTACTTATGTATAGATGCATATCGGAGGACGAATTTGAATCTACTTGGAGAAAAATGGAAGAGGAGTAGGGCACTAAGAATAACAATTTGCTTAGGAGATTATACTATATTAGACATAAATGAAGTTTAGCTTTTGGTCGTGATACTTTTACATGTGGTATAACATCAACCCAAAGGAGTGAGAGCACCAACAATGTCTTCCTATTTATGGCGACCAAGACATTGACCCTTGTAGAATTTCTCCAACACTATGAAGAACAGCTAAAACACATGAGTAAAATTGAAAGTCAAGATGATTACAGTCCTCATGAGAAGCCTAAATTACGGGTTTTGGATAATGGGATCTTAACGCATGCTACTTCATTATATACCCATACCATTTTTAAAAGTGAAGAACTTTTGGAAAGTCTCCCCGAACAAATTTCAAGCACTACATTCAATGGATTATAATATGTATATACTCTCAAGCGTGGAGGGATTCATCGTGAACATGTTGCCGGATTTAACGCTGCAGACTTTTCGATTTCCTATGATTACAAATTATTTGAATCAAAAGGTTGACTGTGTCGCCATGCTTTGCACATGTTGAATAGGAACATATCGATTGAGGATATTGCATCTTCCTATATGTTGAAAATATGGACTAAAAAGTGACAAACAAGGGATTGTGAATGATGAATGCAATGAAATATCACCGGATCAGTCTAAATTTAATTGATTTTCCACGTTAATGCAAGAGTCTTTTGAAGTGATGAGTTTGGAAGCGGAAGATGTAAATACTATGTGAATAGTGAGGAAGAACTTAGGAAAAACAAAGGCTGAAATTTCATCTTACAAATCATGTGTGGTTGTGATTGCTGATGCTAGTGACGATGATGATGATGATAATGAGGCTTCCTTGTGTGACATTTCAGTATTGGACCCTTTTTGGAGGAAATGAAAGGGAACAACTTATGCAAGGCTTAAAACTCAAGTGAGAAAAAAAAAATCTAAGAAAGGAACAACCCCAACACTAACAGAAAATCGAGGTAAGTGACATGTTGTTTTAGATAATATGATTAGTTAAATTTTTCGCTTATGATACATGATGCCAATTAACATATTTATTACTTTGTAATATAGAGTTGGTTGTCCAAGCGACACATGATGAAAGTCATTTCCCAAATTATTTGAGTAATTCAAGTCAAGCTCGAAGTGCTTTTTATCCTGGCAATATATGGTATCTTTTATATAGATGCAACCATCATATTTCATGCTGCCAGCGATTATAAATGAATTTTGCCCATTCCCTAGTCGGGTATTTAATAGTTTGGTGTGTTAACTTATATTTCGTCAACTTTGCTTCTATTGACATAAGGAAAGCTTAACTAGTGATCAATCAGTTTTTTATAATGTTCTTCAACTAATTGTGCCTCTCTACAACTGCAGATGCAATCGCCATACATCACACCACTAGGGATTATGAATGGATTTTTCCCATTCACGAGTCGGATGCTTATTATGAAAGTCATTTCAATCCCAATGTTATCTGATCTTCTTGTTACCGTGGTAATATTTATTGTTAATGGTTTCTTTTGGATAGATGTTGGAGTACCATAATAGATCTCATGGAATCATTTCAAGTCGGGAACAACTTGCTTTTTGTTGATGTGAGATTATTTGAGACATATTTATCTAGGCATGTTGATTACTAATATTTAATTATGTTTGTTATTCCTTTGTATATGGGTCTTCAAACTCTTTTCAGCATCTTGGGACAAATGAATTGAACGATTATGAAAGCATAGACAATGCACGGTTGCAACGTAAATAATCGGGAATGTGCACACCACTTTAAAGAAAAATCAAGGTCTCTCCCTCCTCCATCCTACCAAAAGCATTCAATCCCTAGTTTTTGATGAATGTGTGCACTCATAAAGGGCTTGGAGTGGCTTTGCTATTGCTCTCAATAAGTAAAGTCAGTTTAAAATTTAAGAAACTTATTGCTCAAATGAAAACTTGCTAGTATTCTATAATTGAGTTTAATATTTGTAGATGCTGACGTGCATTTGATGCAGCTTTAGAAGCTTGACCTCAATAAGAATTAATTTAGTCATGTCTTTCTGCTACCTGAATTTGGTTTTAACTTAAGCATGTACAAGCATGGGAAGATTTGATAGACAACACTAATCGTTTCTTAAAAGGCAAATGCTGCAAAGGTATTCATCTAATGTTTAGGATGGAGCCAATTTCTGAATGAGAATAGGGATTGCTTTCTGTTTTTGGCTGTGCTGTGCTATTGTCACTCCAAAGTTTTCCTCTGTAATACTAGTTTCCTATGTTCGATTGTGCCAAGGATGACGTTCTCAATAAAAGCGCTTCTGTTGGTAACTTATGGAGCATATTGGGGAAGACAAGGAAGACTGCTTTATAAAATCGAGCGTTGGCTTTTGTATATTAAGGTTGCTTATCAATTAACAACTGTACATCAAAGTTTCAATGGTTGTTGTATCTTGTGGTGCCTCTGCACCTTGCTGAGTTTAGCTTCATTATGATATGCAATAAGGGCCACTCTTACATAATTGGATAAAAAAAACATCATCTTCATCATTGTGAAATTTCATTTATGCAAACCGTGTAGTACATGCGGGATTCGAATGGGATTTGCCGACTAGATGGAAGCTTGGGGAGTAGACAGTGAAGCTAAACCCTAAGCTTAGCTAGAGATACTTTGTTGTCATAGATGAGCAAATCATATGTTTGCCTTGTTTGGAGGGTTAAAGAGTTTGTATTTTGTTGTTCCGTTTTTTCTTTTGTTTCATCTTTTTCGTTTGTAATTAGTTTTGAGCAGCATTTCTGGGGGAATGACTGTAATCCGACTAGACGTTTCCCATCTCCTTTGAACTGTACAATTGATTAGAGTCAAACCCTTGGTTTGGCTAGAAAATACAATGTTATTTGTTCGTGTGATCAATTAATGCAAGCCATGTTTTTGCTTTTGATTGAAAGCCTTGAAATGGTTCACGTTGAAGGATCCATCCACACATCATGATAATTGCTATTTATAAACAATTGTTGTTGATAAACAATTTCTTTATCTTCAATAGATATACTATTTATTATATATTGGCGGGACAGTTTTACCATCATTAAAATGGGAGATTGTTGGAAATGCATCCCTATGGAATTTTGATGATACCAAAACTATCTATGGTACTATATCTACAATGATGATGCATATGGTAAATTAGTTTTTCTATATCAATGATTCCTTTGTGTCGGTAAAGACGAGATATTGGGTTGTGAAGTGTAAGGTGAACAAGTGTCAATATGAGTGTTGCCTCATGGTGACTTGGAAGTACCTATATCAAGCTCTTGTTTCTTAAAGGTCTTTGGATACTAATGAAAGTGGAAGGATCAATGATCTTGTCATCCCGTGTCATTTCCTTATTATCGTTGTTGAAGATTGTGAACGAACTTGCTCACAAGCTACACGTGCTAATGCTTAATTTCATATCGTGCTAATGAGGAGTTACCACCGATGATGGTGAAATGTGCATTTGAAGATTACCGTAGATGGTTTAGAAGAGAGCCATTACAAGACTAGTTTTCGTAGTAGAAAAATCCGAAAAGATATCATAAAAGCAACTAATAGGTTTCTGTATCGGTCAAATGGCAGCTGCAAGAGACTCCATATTAGGAAGCATGAGAAAGTCAAAAGAAACAATTGTTTGGGCAATCTTGATTCTAGCACAGGTCACCGCCGACTATTAAATGGCTAGCTGGATCTCTCCGAAAGTCTCTAATGGTTGGATTACAGGCTTTTATAAATAAGGATCTACGAAGCTTGCAAGAGTTGGACACTAGAATATACTACAATCGTGCTTCGAGCTAGAAATACTCTCTATTGATATCTCTGTTTAAAGGTTTAGCATCATAATAGCATATAGTCAAGTGTACAAGTGTAAGTGCAATGATTGTGTTCTTGATGTTAGATATATTGTATCTATTAGGACTAGGGTTTTTCCTTTAGTGTACGTATTTACGTTTATACCATTATTTGTATGTATACTTATATCGGCCTTGCGCCTAATTGTAAATCAAGCATTCCATTATTCACTTCTCTAAATCTATCATGGTATCGGAGTTAGGGTTTGCTTCTTATGAATACTGTACACCAATCCACAATTGTCTTCTTCATTGCACCTTTGTTTCACGCTGGCCGCCCGACGTTGTCTTCATCAATCTGACTTCACGATTGTCCGACTTTGTCTCACCCAATCTTCTTCATCTTTCGCCTTGTTCTCGCAATCAACCTCTGGTTCTATCTTCTTCACACACACACACACACATATGCTTCCACTTTGATTTATTGATCTCGTAATCAATGGCTGATAGTGATCCGATTGATCGCATTGATGTTAAGTTGGATGGATCTAATTATGTTATTTGGAAACCCTCGGTGATGGCTGCTCTTGTTTATCGTGATTTATATGAGCATGTTAATGGTACTCGTTTTTTTCCTACATCTTTATTCGATCTTGCTAATCCTAAACCTAGTATCGATCGGATTACGCGACGCAAATATGAAATTAGGGCTTCGCATGTTGCTGATCAAAAAGCATGGGCAATATTATTTGGTTCTATTAGCTATGATCTTCGCCCCCAATTTACTCGGATTGTTGGTGCGAAAAAGTTATGGGATCAAATTGCTGATATGTTTATGCAAATAGGTTTTGTTCGTGTTTATCGCCTTATGCGGGAACTTCATCGTGCCACTCGTGTACATGATCAATTCGTGAATTTCATAATTATATGACATCTCTTTGGTCCCAACTTGATGTATTGGCTCGTCCAGCATGTCCCACGTGTGCTAGTTGCATTGCTTGTGCTGCATTTAAACTTGAAGATCAGAACAAGAATTGCTTTTACAAATTATTGATGTAACTCTCACCGGATTTGAGAGAGTTCGAAGTCAAATTCTCTATTGTTATCGTGCACTATCTCTTTCTGATGCAATCAAAAAACTTTAGGCTAAGGAAACTAGATGAGGAATTCTTGGTGCTCCTCCATTTTTAGATCCCTCTACGGTATTGACCACCCCACAACTTGATTTCCGGTCTGGCTCCTCTCGGCGTGGTTTTCGATTTGCCTCCTTTCGGTGTGGTTTTCAATCTAGCCATTCTCAACATAGTTCTCAACATGGTTCCGTGCGTGGTTCCCGGCGTGCCTCTTCTCAACGAGGTTCACGTTTTTATTGTAACTTCTATAAGAAAAATAGATATACCGAGGATCGATGTTTTCGGAAGATGCGTGATCTACGTGATGCACCCTCGCCCTCAATTGCACCTGTTTCTTCTCCATCCGCGGATCGTGCCACTTTATCCTCATCTTCGGGCGATCGTCTTGGTAATATTGAGGCTCAACTTTCTCGTTTAGCTTAGCTTCATCTTGGTTCTTCTTGTGTATCCTCCACTATTGCTACCGCAGCTACTGCGCAATCCTCATGTGATAGTTCTTCCTAGATTCTTGACTCTAGGGCTGCTCATCACATGTTTACCTTTGCTCATCATCTCACTTAGTAGACTGCACTCAAAAATCCAGAAGGGTTCTTTACTGCTGATGGATCCTCTATTACTACTACTATGCAAGGCCATCTTACTATCCCTGGCAGCTTTAATGTGTCTAATGTGCTGCATATACCGAATTTAGCTCCGAATCTTTTATCTATTGGGCAACTTGTTGATATGGGTTATATGGTGACATTTACTATTGATTCTTGTGTTGTATAGGATCGTATGAGTGGCCGGCCGATTGGCAAGCGTGGGTAGTAGACATGGAGGATTGTATATGATGCGCCATCTCCAGCTTCCCTCACCTCAACATGTTTTTGCTATCTTCGACCTTGACTATTGGCACTAGCGTATGGGTCATATATCTACTTACCGTTTGTCTTTTTTGCATCAACGGGGTGTACTTGGGCTTGTTTCATATACTATTATGCGTCCTTGTACTAGTTGTCTTTTAGTTAAACAATATGCACCTCCTTTTCCTGTTAGTTTTTTGTTTCCACTTCCTATTTTGATTTAGTACATTCATATGCTTGGGGTCCTGCTACTCAAATTTCTAAAAGTGGCTTCAAGTATTATGTATCGGTATTGATGATTATTCTCGTTATATTTGGGTTTATTTCATGCGCTCTCGTGATGAATTCTCTCTATCTATAAAAACTTTACAGCTATGATCTCTACTCAATTCTCTAAAACTATTAAAGTTTTTCGTTCTGATTCGAGTGGGGAGTATCTTTCTATAGCTTTTCGTTCTTTCTTAACTTCTCAAGGGACCTTACCTCGGTTGTCCCGTCCTGGTGTTCCTACTCAAAATGGTCTTCTGAGCGAAAATATTGTTATATTCTAAATACTACTCGTACTTCCCTATTTTCCAATTATGTTCATGCTAAATTTTGGGCTGAAGTAATTTCTACTGCTATCTATCTCATAAATCAACTCCTTCTCTTGTCCTCTCCAAAACCACCCCTCACCAACGTCTTTGCTTGAAACCACCCACTTATCACCAACTTCGTGTTTTTAGCTGTACATGTTATGTGCTTTTTCCTTCCCATGAGAGTACCAAACTTTCTGCAAGGTCGGTTCGATGTACTTTTTTGGGTTACAGCACAAAATACAAAGGCTAAGGGTGTTATGATCCTTCTTCACAGCGTATTTGTATATCTCGTAGTGCTCGATTCTTTGAGCACGTACCATTCTTTTCCGTCGCCTCTATTTCTTCACAGTCCTCTCCATCTATTTTTATGGATTTTCCTCTTGATTCATCTCTTGTTCCTCCTATTATATCTTCTCCGTCAAATCCAGTGTCACCACCTTCTCCTATTATGCTTCCTTCTTCGTCTACTTCACCTGCCACTTCATGCCTCTCAACAATTCTCGTCCACCGTCCCCTCGGCGGAATCCTCCGCGAGATCGCCGTCCTTTGGCAATGTACATGGCTGCTACGAGTTATTCTGATGAATTTGGTTCCTTTATGGCTGTTGTCCATACTTTGCAGGAATAATCACATTATCGTATGGCCATACAACATGCCAAATAGCATGATTTTATGCCCGAGGAATTGCCTACTCTTGAGCACACCGATACGTAGGATCTTGTGCCTTTTCCACTAGGGAAGTCCTTGATGTCCTGTCGTTGGATCTATAAAATCAAGACTCACTCTGATGATAGTATTGAGCGCTATAAAGCGCGTCTCGTTGCACATGATTTTGATCATGAGTATGGGATTGATTCTGATGAGACCTTTGCTCCCGTTGCCAAAATGGCTTATGTTCGTACTCTTCTTGCAGTTGCCTCTATTCGTAATTGGCCTTTTTTCAACTTGATGTGAAGAATGCTTTTCTTTATGGGGTCCTTTAGAAGGAACTCTATATATAGCTACCTCTTGGTCCGGCTCATTCTCTTGGTCGGGTTCGTTGTCTTCGTCGGGCCATTTATGGTCTTAAACAGACTCCTCGAGCTTGGTTTGAACGTTTTGTAGATGTTGTTCGGTCAGCTGGTTTTGTTCAAAGTGAGAATGATCATGCTATATTCACTCACACTTCTCTTGCTAGTTGTACTATTCTGCTAATCTATGTTGATGATATGATTATTCTTGGGGATGACTATGCTCATATTGCTTATACTAAGCAACATCTTCACCGTCAGTATGCTATGAAGGATCCGGGTTTCTTATATTATTTTCTCGGTATTGAGGTTGCTCGCGATCGACGTGGTATTCTTCTCTCCTAGTAGAAGTACATCAACGACATTCTAGCTCGTGCTAAGTTATCTGATACTCGTACTACGGCTACTCCTGTTGAACTTCGATTACAACTTCGTCCGGATGATGGCGGATGATGGTGAGCCTCTATCTGATGTCACTTGCGGTGGGGCTCTTATTAGAAGTCTTGTCTATCTTACAACTACATGTCTTGATATTGCTTATGCTATTCATCTTGTCGGTCAATTTGTAGCGGCTCCTCGAACAATTCATTATGCTATTGTACTCCGGATTCTACGATATCTTCGTGGTACTCTGACACGCTCAATTTTTCTCCTATCGACTTCTTCACTTGCTCTTTGTACTTACTCTGATACCGATTGGGCTTCGGATGTTGCTCTTTGTACTTGCTATGATACCGATTAGGCTTCGGATGTTACTGATCGCAAGTCCATTACGGAATTGATTGTGATATCATGCGTCATCGACTCCAAGCACGTATCATTTCTCTTCCCTTTGTAGCCTCTACAGCCTAGCTTGCTGATTTATTCACCAAATCTCTTACATCACAACAATTTGCTACTCTTCTTTCCAAGCTCTCATTGGTGATATTTTATTAGGGAAGTAAATAGAGGCCTGGAAAGATTTGAACTCGGGACCTCCTGCTATGATACCATAAAAGATACTATGAGACCGCAGCTAACTACTCTAAAAGCTTAAACTATTAGATGAAAGCGTGGTTTAATATTTAATTACTCTAATAGAAAGAGAGTATTAGATATATTGCATATATAAGGACTAGGGTTTTTCCTTTAGTGTATGTATTTACGTTTATACCCTTCTTTGTATGTATGCTTATATCGGCCTTGTGCCTAATTGTAAATCAAGCATTTCATTACTCACTTCTCTAAATCTATCACTTAATAGTGTGGTCTATCATGTAAAAGGAACAACACTTGATAGTTATAACTTGCAGTGCTAATTACTAATGAAATTCAACAGTTGTTAGGATGTTAACTGAAGAGTGGACCTAGGCTTAGGTATAGAACTAAACCACTATAAACTATCGTGTGATTCATCTTCAGTGTTTATTATATGCTTTATCTGTACACACCCTGATCTTCATATCACATTATCTGGTGCGCTATTTTCGTGTTATTCAAAGAAAGTTTTTCAGTATCTTCACTCAATCTATTAAACCTCCCCTTCTAGATTCACTACCTTTCTGCTCAAGGATCTTGTTCAGATCGTGTCAAACAAGCACGGTTCGACTAATTAATCCTGTCGGAAAACGCAACCATTTTAATTACGTAGTTGTTAAATTCATTAATACAAAGTATTGAATTCAACCGGGAAAAATGAATTTTCTTGCTAGATGCCAGCACGAAAACGGAACATATGAATGAATCCGAAGATTTATCGTTATCTTCTGGCAAACTTTTATGTGCGTCTTCACTTCTTGAACAATTGACGGATGGGAGATATTAAAACAATTTAATCGCCAACCAAATTCGACTTTCATTTCTCATCAATTTTCCTTTTTCAATCATCCAAGTTTGAACCTCTAGTTAAAATACTTCTCACTAATAAAGGCTTGTCTACTCTTTGTTCTTTCTATAGGTTGGTAAGTTACCTTTGAAAAATTAGTAAAGACCAGATAGGTAATAGTATGATTTCATAGTGAAGCAGCAATTTGCATATCATATTGTTAGATCTTCTTTCATTTTATTATGCAGCGTAGAAACAGAATATTCCGGGGGGAAAAACAGAAAGCTTTAGACCATGAGACCTTAAATTTTTGGTCCAATCGAGTGGCCCTAAATGAAACAAATTGTAATCCAATCCGCTTAGTTTTGATGGCCTGAAGAGAAGAAAACCAGTTGGTGATCATGTTTGAACTCTATGGGCCAACTTCAGCAATGAAGAAGTGATTATTCCACAAACCCAAAGATTTTCAAATAGGTGGGCTATGGTATTTCTCACAGCCTCTCAGGCTCAAAAGGCCTGAATTCCTTGGCCGAGGAGTTGTCCAACCTTTAACGGACTTCTTGTTTTTCTGAAGCACCCGTTCAAGCTCTTTCCCTTGGTTGTTTATTAGCCTATTTACCAGCAATTGCTCTGAAGATGTCTTTAGCCTGACTACGCCCACCGCTAGAACTACTATCGCTCGACTTCTTGTGACGCCATGACTTCGCCTTTTGATGGGATGAAGAGAAGGAAGCCAGGCAAACCAACGAGGAGTACATGCTGCAGAAGCACACGGGCCGTGAGATTTCAAGCCAACGCTTTGTCGGTCTTGTGAGCTTATGCGTCGTCTTTGCACATTGGTATCATATTCATCAGGGAACCATACCCAATTCCAAAAAGAAACCATAAAATCCTTTCCATCGATCTCGATAACACGCGGTTATGATTCCATCTCTCCAACCAAACAAAAAAAAAAATACCGTCTCTCCATCACAAACCAAATGTAGTTCATACCGTATCCTCATAATTTCCAAGTCTAAGAGCGCCTCGACATCGTCGTTTGTCTTGCCATCGGTGTCCCCCTCTACGCGATCGAATGTCTCGCATCCCTCTTCCCACAACATCGTCAGTTTGTGAATCGACAGCTGCAGGAACGCATCTATATCTTGTCCCGGGGCACGTCGCCCTGGAATAATGCTAGCTTATTCCTAATTATCATTATCCATGTCAAATACAAACCGCAACGTCACCTTCATCGAACAACATTTCAACAGTAACTTTGGAGAAATACGTTGAAATCAGGGAGATTCAATACATTACACCTTGGACCTTATGAAAACAACACGCCAAAGTCATCTTGAACAGAGCACGTGGCCTAAAGGTGATCCGTTTCAGGGTGGGTCGATTCCCACCCTGGAATTGGGAGCTAAACCAGAATGGTTGGTTCCCGTTTGTGGAATCGGGAACCGCGCCGATCCGACCTGGCCCGATCTAACCTGGCCCGGCCCAAAAATTCACCCTAATTTTCAAGCCTTTCGGGCCGGCTTGGTTTTGTTAGGATCGAGGCGGGTCGGGCTGGCCTGGTTCCGGCTTTTTTTTTTCACCCACGTTTTTTTTTAAATTTATCTTATTTTCATTTTTATTTTTTATATTTTTTTATTATACGGACATGTCAAGTGATTTTGATTCAAAAAAGAAAAAAAGAAAAAAAAGAAAAAAAACTGACCCACACTCGGCCCCGGCCCGAAGAGGGTTCGGGCGGGGTTGGGCTTGGCACTGTTCAATTTCGGGCTAGCTCGAGCCGGGCCGAGACCCAGCCCGACCAAACCCGGCCCATTCACACCCCTATCTAGAATCAGACAAGGCATCGGAAAGGACGTTGTTTTTTTTAACTCTTATAGGGAATGGAACACTCTTGCAGAGTGCAAGTGTGCCTATGAACGTTGCGTTTGTTCTCTTCTCTAGCCTTTTGACAATAAAATAAAAAACAAAAATAAACTATATTTCCCTTAGTCTTTCCATATCCTTCGAGATTATGCATATATTTCCCTTAATTATGCATATCTCGAATGATATCACAATCTCTTGTCAGCTTATATAGTCGAGCCTAACTAAGGAGGCTCATGGACCTTTCATCATATGTATAATATCATAAAGAAATTACACAATTTTCTATTCCATGTTATTCTCATCTTAAGATTGGAGCACAGCCAATGCGCACTCGAAGCACACCCCATATTTCGTGTCATTTTCTTTTTCAATAACTACTCATATCCCTCACACATCATCGAGATTCAATATTGTTTGTTTCGTCCAATGATCACGTCAGTCCGTTGCCGCATAACCGGCGCCGCAGCCACGGCTACCTCTCGCTCCATAACATGTACAACAACCATGGCAGCCTCTTGCTGCTTAGCGTCCAAATAGCCACAATAGGGAGACAAATTACCGTAGTTCCCTTGATTCTTTATTTCTCTCAAGAATGTACATATATCTCCATTGATTATACATATCCATAATCGATAGAAATTGGTATTATAATATGTTTGTTAACCTATCTAGTCATTTCAAAAAGCCTGAAGATAGGCTCATCGGCTTTCCATCGTATACAAAGTAATATACAAAAATTACACAACTCTCTATTCTGCATCATTCTTATCTCGGTATTGGAGCCAAGAGATGTTGAGGAAATTTTGAGTGCACCAAGTGTGGTGCACACCTGAAGGACATATCGGATTTCGCGTCATTGTCTTTTTCACTTACTATTAACATCCCTTTCTCAACATTAATGTGCAACATTGTTCGTCTCCTTCGATGGCCAAGTCCATCTGTTAGTGTTGCCATCTGCCTCTTGTTGCGTGGCCTACACAATGGCCACGCATCCTCATGCGGGGTGGCCTGCACTCTCGTAGCCTGCCAAATTGGTTTTCGACCGTCAAATTACCGATTTCTTCACTAAGGAACATGCACCAGGGCCTTTTTTTATTGGATCTTTTATCCAAACTTTAGTTGATCTTTTCTACGTCTACTTGAGTTTGGGGGCACATTTTAGCGGTAATTATGATATTCCCCTTCATTCTTCATATCTTTCGAGATTGTGCATATATCTCCCTTGATTGTACAAATCCATGACTTATTATAATCGATATCATAACATCATTTTACTTAATACATTCATCTCATAAGGCCTATAAATAGGCTTGTAGACTGTTTATCATATATAGGATATAAAAAAATATACGATTCTCCATTCTGCATTATTCTAGTGCAAGATCGCTTTACGAGTTTCATCACTTATGCCAAATTGATTCTAAAGGCATTTTAATAATTTGATGAAAGAGATGAAAGCGATTTCGATTACGAGCTGACGACTAGGCATTTTGAAGTTTATTTGGCGTTGAGAAGTCTAGTAACTAGCTCATTCAAATGGTCTTGGGAAAGATCTTTTTCGAAATAATGTTTTTACAAAGGATTAATTTCCCGAAAGAAGAAGAAGAAATATATGTTACTTGTTCAATCTGTGCTAGAATCTGATAATAAAATAAAATAAAAATCTGTGCTAGAAACGTTGCATCAGTATTCAGGATGTATGGGATTAAAACTTTATCGATCAATCTCTTTCCTTTCTTTTCGAAAAAAGGAGGCATCGACATCAATATCACATTGAATATGATTTGGCACTTAATTCATCAGCTACTACGTGGTGTGAATTGTGACACACGCATGTTCGTTTACCTCGTTCATGTTCTGAAATCAACTTAACAAGCCCATGTGTTAGTCTTCATTTTTGTATTTCTTTGCTAAATTAATGTCCTGATGACTTTCGACCAAAACAAAAAAATGTCCTGATGACTGAATTTGTCCCTAGCTTGTCCCCAACCCAAAAGCAAATAAAATAGAGTAAAAATATAATTGATTTTGCAAACGTCAATCAATCTGCATGTGATCGGAGGCCATGTGTGAATCTGCAAAGTTCACATTAATGGTTGGCATGTGCATAGCATATGATATTTTCTATTGTTTTTCTCCACATTCTTGGTCCATTCCTCCTTTGCATTTATCAATAGAAGGCACCCCCACATTGTTGTTGGAAGCCACCCACCTACATTGGCCTCTTAAAACAAGAAGTATATTTCTCGACCCACATAATTTCTTTAAAAAGGAAAGAAATAAAATAAGATATTCCTATATATATTTTTTGGGTGGAATGGACAAATTATTCAACTGGTAATATTCATACTTATTAGCCAACATTAACATAAATTGGGGTGCTTCCTGAAAAGCTGAAAAAGATAATGGTTGAAACAGCAAGTGGGGCGGCTGAATGAGGTGGACCTGTTTAAAATCAAAAAGATCTCAAGGGAAACAATTATCATGAGGTGTGGATGGATCCTTCAGCCTAAGTGAGCTAATGTGCATTAAGTACTTCTTTAGTGTTTCTTTCTTTCATTGTTTAATTGGCCCACCATGCCTAAAGTTCATTAAGATTTGTCCCATGAAAAGAGTTCCACTTGACAATTGTCTATGCTAACCTAACATCAGCGACAATAACCCCCTGCCAAGAGGGAAAAATCGAAACTTGAAACCTCGATCTCTTGAGAAATGGCAGATACAAGAATCAATATTGAGAGCAAGATTGAAAAAAAAAATTCATTACCTAACTTAAGAGACAATGGATATAGATTTGATGTGGAATGTTAGGATTCGATCAGATATTTGACAAAATTACCCTAAATATCACGCGTTGATGTTGAGCTTGAATTGTCCATCTAAGCGAAATATATTGATCAAGGAGAAGGTTTTCAAGAGCCTCCATCTTTAGATTAATTTACTTGTTTTATCAGTTATTTAATACACTTGCGGGCTCAAATTGAGACACGTATCCTTCACAAAAAGACGATGAGCGTTGTTCCCAAAAGAACTATACAATGAGTACAGCTCATGATCAATCTATCACTTATAGTTTCTCTTGGGATTAATACCATGAAAAATATCAAATTAATACATTTGTAATAAATTTAATTCAAATTATTTTTTTGACCAAAAAAAAAAAATCCAAACTAGTACACATATAACAAATTTCTCCCAAACTATTTTTTTTACCACAATAGATTTCAAATTGATACACTTATGACAAATTTACCACAACCTATTTTTTTTTATCACAAAATATTATAAATTGGTACATACGTGATAAATTTACTCCATACTAATTTTTTTACCATCAAAAGTCCCAAACTGGTACATCCGTGATAAATTTATCATCCGTTAGTTTCTGTTAAACTGGATTAATACCACGAAAAACTTCAAACTGGTATACATGCGATAAATTTACCCCCAAACTATTTACCTCAAACTGCTACACATATTATATATTTATCTCAAACTAATTGTTTGACCACTATAAATCCAAATTGTAACATCTATGACAAATTTACCTTTCGTTAGTTTCGATTAAATTGGGTTACTACTTCAAAAAAAATCCCAAATTAATACACCTATGGCAAACAAAGGGTGAATATCCCGAACCGATATACCCGTCGGCCGTCATGTGTCATCTAACTCAGCAATTTGACAGTATTAATGAAAAGTAACGTAACGTAAAATTGTCATAATTATATTAGTTTGAGATTTTTGGTAGTAAAAAAATTTAGTTCGGAGTAAATTTATTACAAATGTACCAATTTGAGATTTTTGGTGGTAAAAAAAAATAATTTTTAGTAAATTTGTCACATTATACTAGTTTAAGATTTTTTTATGGTCAACAAAATAGAGCCTGTTTGGTTCAGCATTTCCAAAGGACTTTGGAGCTCTAAAGTCCCTTGGCCAAATGAAAATAGTGTTTGGTTCTTTTTTGCTTAACTTTCGGAAAATACAGTTGCATTTCCAAAGGCCCATAAAAGCCTTTACCCCAAAGTAGCTCTAGAGGTACTTTGGAAAGTTGTATTTTTGGAATGCAACTAATTTTTTTTTCTTTTAACTTTGTCATCTCCACATGCTGCCTCCCAACGCCACCGGTCGATTACCGCTCGCTGTCGCTCGTCAATAGCCACCCGTCGCCCACCGTCGTCGCCCACCGCCGCCCGTCGATCGCTGCTCACCACCACAGCTGCCCGCCGCTCACCACCCCCAACCGTTGACCGTCGCTCGCCACCCGCCGCTCACCATCGCCGTCCGCCAATGGCCGCTCACCACCGCCTGCCGCGGCCCGTCGATCGCTACTAGCCACTCACCATCGTCGCCCGCTGCAACCCATCGCCACCCGCCATTGCCCGTCGATTGCCACCCGCCACCCATCGCTGCCGATCGACTACTACCCGCTGCTCACCACCACCTACCACTGCCGCCCGTCGGCCTTTGACAATTGGCCGGCATAAGTAGTTCAAAAGTTTTTTTTAAAAAGTAAAAATACTTTACAAAGTGTATTTTTCACCAAACGGCATTTACGCCAAAGTTGCTTTTAAGTGTGTTTTTAAAATACACTTTAATCAAACACTACTTGCATTTTAGAAATATTTGTATTTTCTCAAAGACATTTGCCAAGAGTTGAACCAAACAGGCCCATTATTCGGGATAAATTTGCCGTAAGTGTTTCAGTTTTGGGTTTTTCATTATATTAACCCTTTCATGTATCAAACTTATTTAACATTTCCTAATTCTAAAAGGGGAAAAAAAAATGAGAGCGCCTTTAGCTGCCATGACGTGGTATAAAAACCAATTAAAAATGAGCGACTCCAAATTTTAAGCACTATATAAAACAATTAATATAGAACGCGAGTAATATGATCAATCAGTCATCCCATGTTAGCTTCTCCCTTTTGGAGGAGTTGCGGCGTATTGGGCCTTTGGGTTCTCCCTTCATGTTTACCTGTTGCAATTTCTTACGAAGGAAGGAGATTTCTTTTTCTTTTTTTTTTCTTCATGTTCCTATTAAATTTGATTTATTTCATTTTTTAATAATTTATTAGTAATTCTTTATTTACTAAAAAAAAAAAGCATGATACAACAGTAACATAATCACAACTTTGCCAAACAGACTCAAAATAGCTATTAGATTCTTAAATTTCTTGAGAAAGACTAATCTTTTTTGTAAAGAGCAAAGCAATTTCAGCCGTACATTCCTGTCCGTCGGGGCGTTTAATTTCAATAAGATATGAAGAAAGGCATTGCAAGTGAAAATAGAGCTCTGTTTAAGGAATGAAATTGCGACTTCATTCTTTTATTTCATGGAAAAATAATTAAAAGAGACTCTCATTAGGAATAAAAAAATATCTGTCCTTATTATGATCGCTTGAAGAAACTTCTTCACATCACATTTTATGAACAGTTTCCATTTTCGAATGGAAACATAATTGGAAAAAACTTGAAATACAGAAAAAAAAAATACATGTGACGCTAACATGGCTAATTTTTATTAATATTTAATTTTTTTAATTTATTATTTATTTTTTACTTTTTTTCTTTCCTTTCCATTCTTTTTTCCTTCTTTCTTCTACCTCTAGCCAGCCACCAAGCCTAGCAACCGGCTAAAGGCAGAGGTTGGCAAGGCATGACCTCGCTGGCCACTAGCAAGTTCGCACCTCGCCAAATTTGAACAAGGTCGAGCCTTGCCATGCTTGGGTGAGGTTGCACCTCACCAACCCGCACCTCTGGCTGGTCGCCGGGCTCGACGTTAGGATGAAGGAAGAAGAAAGAAAAAGAAAAGAAAATAAAGAACAAAGAAAAATAAAATAGAAAATTCAAAAATTTATTAGAATATTATTAAAAATTGGTCGCGTCAGCACCGGTCACGTCGTGTTAGCATCGGCTTGCCAAATAGACTAAATTAACACAAATGCAAATGATTTAGGACTGAATTAACATGATTACATTAGATTTATGATTTTTTTGGTAATTTTATCGATAAAATATCTATAAGGCCATCCACATAATAGGGATTTATAAGTGTTTTTTTTTTTTTTTGGTCAAAAGGATTTATCAGTGGTTCACAGTGGACATTTTGGCATGACCTTATCCGACATCATTTAGGATAGGACAGAAAAAAATTTAAGTACTAAGCGACATCATGCGCTTGTGTAAGTTTGAGCTCAGCTCCATGCTTTCCCGGATGGATCTGAATTGAGCTCGTTGCCCAGGTCAACTCACAGGACAAAGCATAGAGGCACGGGTATATGAATACTACGAACTCGATGTTGGAAAACAAATGAAAAGAGTCCAATCTTAACCCGATTGGGCATTACTTCTTCTCGTGGTGCTCGTTTCGTTTGATTTGATCACTTTCCCCTCTTGTAACTCGAATGAAGGGTCCGACTTATACAGTGGAGCACGTTTAAAATCATCATTAATATAAAGGGGTAGTGGCACAGATAGCTATTGAACTGTAGATCAATGTGCAATATTGTCCTTGAGTTTTAAATTTGTTCAATATAGTCTTTGAACTTTTAGCCCAATGTGCAATGTCATCTCTAAACTTTTAATTGATCCAATATGGTCCTTGAATTTTTGGTACATGCTCAATCTAGTCCCCGAACTCTATGAAAATGTTCAATGTTGTCCCTAAACTTGAATCAATATAAAAAAAAAAATCACATTGAACATTTTCATGCCGCACAATAATTAAATTGAACATTTATCAAAAGTCCAGGGACTACATTGAATAAATCCAAAGTTCATGGACGACATTGCAAATTAGGCTAAAGTTCATGGACCACATTGTATATTGAGTTAAAGTTCAGAAACCATTCATTTCATTTAGCCTTAATGTAAGTTATGGATGAAGTCTTACGCAATATGTAAAAGAGAGGACACATTAAGTCCCCGGTACCGAAGTCCGGTAATCTCTTTTCTAAATTAGAGAGAACCAAGATGAATTTCACTCGTTTTCCTGGACATAATTCAATTTCTCGAAGAAGCAAAGGAAGGGGCGACATCAGGAATCAAAGTAGTGACAATCACATGGAACCAAACGTCGAGTTAGGTGGCCCGTATATGAACACCAAGACAGTGGCCTTCAACTGTTCCTGTGAACTTATTAACATCAGCCATTCAATGCCTTTAGCCCCTCGATGCTTTGTGAAGATGACCACCATGACTCCCCAATTCAATGGCCTCTCTGTCAGAGGCACTTCAATTTGAATTTGATTCCCTCTTCCCTCCACGACCTAACGCTTTAATGTTCATCGGTTGCGTGTACTCGTGTGAGAATTTACTGAAGTTCAGCTATTAAAATGACTCGACCATGTCGCGAAATGAGATTGGATCATCGCTTGCTCACGGACGCGAGGCCGAGCGCACGTTGGGGTTGGCTCCGTTTAATGCGCGATGGAAGCGGCTCGACGATCTCGGGTCATCTTATAAGCAGCTTTTGAGAGACGTTTTGCTGCTGTAACATGCTACTGAGCAAAAAATGGAAGTGGTGAAATTGCCCTTTGAACTTTTATCAACGTCCGAAAGCAATTCTGATTATTTTAGTGACTGCATGGGGGTTCCAAGGTATCAGCCGGTGCTCCACTGGTGGACCTTTTAATGATCGTGATGGGCAGTCTATATTATATAGTTTTTTTCTACATTATTAAACGGCCTGCAGATCTAATTACGTATTACGAAGGAGGGAAGATGATGGCAATGACCCATTAAAAAAACAAAAAAAGATGATTGTCCTATGCAGAAGGTTTGATTCTTCATTCTAAAGCAAAAAAGCTCGATGTATGAATTCTCTGATCGATCTAATTCAGTCTGAGAATGGTGATACTGAACAAAAGCTAGAGCAGAGGAAGCAAAAGCAAAGGACTTTGACAGGGAATCAAATCACACTCCATGTACTGATATGGCCCAAGTAACACTGTTCTGAAGTGAAAACTCTTAGTTCTGTATTCAGATTGTTCTAATGGAACTTTCTTCTTCTTCTTCTTCTTCTTCTTCTTCTGTTCTGTTTAGCTCTCTGAGACAAAATTCCAATTTTTTCAGCCCTCCCACAATGAAGAGATCAAAGTGAAGCAAAGGTCAAAAAAAGAAAACCTGAAATCAGGAAAAAAAAAAAGTTTTTTGAATGGGGAATTTTGCAAGAAGACTAGACGTCTGTTGAGGAAGATGAGTGTCCAACCCTGTTCTGTCTTCCCATGAGCCAAAGCAGGGTCCTCCTTGTAAACGATGGTGGATTGTTAGCCAGAGAATCCAAACTGTTGCAGCTCTCCATCTCCTCATCATGACCCAACTCAGTCCCTCCATTTTCCCACCTCCCAATTTCAGTCCCAGTTTCTTTTTTGTCTTTCAGATCGCTCCCACCCACCGCCACATTCCGGTTAATCGGAAACCGGAAAGAGATCGCCCGCCTCGATGAGTCCTCGGCCCCCGGGTGGTTCGCCTTCTCCCTCTTCCCTCGTAGCCAGATCTTCGATATGGAGAAGCTCTCTTTCCGGATGCTCGATCCGTTGTTCTCATTCCTCTCGTGAGGATTATTGACTTTGCCATTGGGATTCAAATTCTTGATCCCTTCGAAGCCAACAAACTCTCTCCTTGACTCGGACCCGCATTCCGACATCGCCAGCCGGTGCCCTGGAGTCAGTGGCAAGTGAGGCTTCTTGCTGGATTGCTTCTTCTCCGGGGTCGTGATGGGCACTTGCAATGTGGAAGCCTCATCCATCACATAAGCAAAGGATCCCATTGAGAAGCACCTCCTAGAGTCCACATTGCAGGTTATGCTGCTACTACTCCCTTCACCATCCTCCACATTCCTAAACTTCCCGAGCTTCACCGGCACGACCCGCTCGCCTGAGCCTGCCACCACCGATAGGCTGTCTTCATCTTTGGTGTCAAATTCGCCTGATTTCCCTGGCAATTCAAAGCGGACCGAGCCCAATTCAGACCCTCCGCAAAAACCCAGATGGGAATCGGTCCTAAATGCCGAGTTAGCCCTTCCAAGGCCGGAATTTGCGCGGCCGACGAGCTCCCTCGAGCTCTCTCTCCCGGATTCAAGAACGAGAACAATGGGAGAACCAATGTGGGCAGGAGAGAAATCAGGCAGCAAATTGGCTCTGCACAGAGGGCAAGTGGAGTGGGACAAGAGCCAAGTGTCTATGCACTCCATGTGAAAGGCATGACTACACTTGGGAAGCAGTCTCAGCTTGTCCTCAGGCTCAAACTCACAGAGGCACACCGCGCAGTCGAAGGGGTTCTTGAGCCCGATGATGGCTTTGTAGAAGAAGACAGGGAGGGCGTCGATGAAGGACTGGTCGACCCCCGCGTCGTGGAGGTGGAAGAGCTGCTGGAGCTGGCCTTGAAGGGCGGTGACGCCGTCGGGGTCCTCCTGGTCTCTGACCGTACTGGGTGGCCGCATGAGGAACCTCACCAGGAGGTGGAGGAGGCCGGACACGAAGAAGATGATCGCGAGGATGATGATGATCAGGAGGATGCTCGGGCTGACACTGTTGCTCAAGCTCAAGTCACCCGAGTGAGAAGAAGTGGGAGGTGGTGGTGGTTGCTGGAGGAGAAAGTAGGATCGTTGAGAGGAAGAAGAAGAAGATGATGATGACGGTTCATGGAGTACCCAATCCATGGTTTCTTGAGGGAAAACTTTTCAAGAAAATCTCTAGATTCCCATCAAAATTTTTGCAGGAAAATTCTAATGAAAATTGGCAAAGGCAAGAAAGGGTCTCTCTCTCTCTCTCTCTCTCTCTCTCTCTAGAAAAGCCAGGGTCTTTGTGCTTGTGTGGATATGGCAGATATGAGCAAAGGCTTGAGAGGCTGACTCTCTGTGATTTACCTCTTCCGGAGGGAAGGACCTGCAAGTCAAACAAGAGAGAGAGAGAGAGAGAGAGAGAGAGAGAGAGAATTGAAAGTGAGGGTGAGATGGAAGAAATAAATGGTGACAGGGAGGAGAGTTTGAAAAAGAGTGACGGGAAATCTGCCAAACCAGCCGAGAGAATAAATGAGGGGAGAAGATTTTTCTTGGCTGTAATTCGATTGGTGTCCTTAAATAGCTCCTTTTCTATATGAATTCTTTATGCTTTAGGAAAAAAGAAGAAGAAGAAGAAGAAGATGAAATCTTCATAAGTTAAATTAAATTTTCTGGGAAAGGACTTTAGGGTGGTGACTGGTGATTTCTCATCAAATGTAATGCCAGAGCTCTTCCCTCTGGGGTTGACTTCCAAGTAAAATGCCCTGCATCAAGCCCTACGCCCCATTAATTTCGCCCATGAAATGCTCATCATCATCATGAACGATGTTAAAAAAAAAAAAAAAAAAGGACTGCATATCTGTTTGTGCTTGGGAATGTAAAAACTTCCATTTGGGGGTTGGGGGTGATTCTTTACCACTTTGCTTAGGGCTGTTTGAAAAAGTTGGACAGCCTATCTCTTAATGGTATGCTTACGAGCATATATTTAGTTCTTGGCCAAAGAATAACAGATTTGGAACAGAAACAAAAAGCAAAAAAAAAAAAATCTACTTATCTGTTCCTAAAAACGGAATTTAAAAAAAATCATTTATGCTCATAAATTATTCTTGGAATTAGAATTGTTACCGAAAAGGCCCTAATGCTCTTGTTTCTCTAATTCATGTTTTTTTTGTTTTCAGGAACTGAAAAAGAACAAAAATTTATTTGGTAACATCAGTTAATTTTTTTGTTTTTGAAATCATTGATCAAGGAACACATTTGGAATAGAAATATGAAACAAAAAAAAAATCTTCCTCTTTGTTTAGGGTAACTGAATTCGAAAAATTCATTTCTCCTAAAAAATTGTTCCCGGAACAAAGTTGTTATCAAACAGACCTTAATGTTTGTTTGTTCTCAAGCTTGGGGCTTCTCTGATCAAATCCCAAAGTTCCTTCTATTCCAACTCTAATGTGGTACATCATTTGGGTTAGGACAAGAAACATGGTTGGAGCTTGTGTCTCTCTCTGTTTGGATTTTTGAGAGAGAGAGAGAGAGAGATCTGGAATAGGTGGGAGTGGAAGCATCGGATGCTTTTTCATCAGGAGGAGACACATTTTTAAAAGGAGAAAAGCCTTCTTTTGCCTTTTTATCTTTTTGGAGTCTTCTTTTCAACCTTTTTCCATGGATTGTTCTGCTTGCTTTTTGTGCTGCTTAAAGCAAACTTCATGAACGGAGGAGACCCAACACACCGCATAAGAAAAAGGGTCTTTTCTTCACCTTTTCATGTCTCCTTTGGGTTCTGTCCAAAAAAAAAAAATGTCTCCTTTGGTTACAGAGATGGCTGAAAAACAGATTTGACTCCATTTTTTTCCCTTCTGTCAATGGAAGGAGACATGATTAGGTTTAGCCCTAAATCTAATGCTGCAATTTTTCAATGGGTTGGCGCCTATCGTGTCTCATCCAATCATTACCAATGTCAAGGTGGAAGTCACTGGATTCTGCGCAGTCTTGTCAAAGACAAGCGCATGCTTGTTGTTGTGGATACTATCCTCTGCGATGTCAAGAAATGTTTTCTTTTGAGAAGATGGCAGGAGGAGTTCTTGAATTGTGGCTCCATACTTAATATGTTCCATAAATTTTAAATTTGTTCAATATGAATCTTGAACTTAATCCTTACACTTTTTGTATATGTTTAATGTAATCATTGGACTATATTGAAATCGGCAATATAATAATTCAGTGACTAGATTGAATATTTGTTAAAAGTTCATGAACCACATTAAACAAAGTGAAAGTTCAAAAATCACGTTGTACATTGAATTAAAATTCAGGGATCATATTGAATAAATTGAAAGTTTAAAAACTATATTGCACATCGAGATAAAGTTAAAAACCATTTGGGTAATAATTCATTTTCGTTTTTGCTCTAGATGAAGTTTACATCTTACTTGTGGAATGCTGACACGGAATCTCTCTTTCCATTTCTCCCGGTCACAAGAGATTCTTCTTAAGAGCAGATGCATATTTAGCTGCCTTCTGTATCGACACATTGTTTTAGTTTCGACAAATCGCTATTAGAGGGCAAAACTGTACTTTGACCCATTCTTTATTCCTACAGCTACAGCTACAGCTTTGCATCTCAAATCCTATATTGGTTTTTCTTTTCATGAAAAACACACAAAAATTCCGAATCCTAAATGACCCATAACCTACTATAGCAATCAAATCTTCTGCTATGTTAGGTTGTCTGCATTTTGAGTTTGGACATGACCAGATAAAATATGTAGTCATGGAATTTTGTTATATATTATTTGGTAGGACTTGCATATCAATGTAAATAATATATATGCATTTATATTTTGCCCAGGAAAGAAATACAATCCTTATCGTCATTACCTCCCAAATCCAATAAAGAGATGGGGGAAAAATCCCAAAACCGGACTACTTTAGAAAATTTGCATAATTGTTAAAAAAAGTTTATCGATCAAGATGTAAGAAAGCCTTTCAATCAAAGGAAAATAATAGGAAAGGGATAATTCCTTCTTCTTTAAACTTTGTTCATAACATCTGCACAAAGGCAGAAGGAATGGAGTTTCAACGCTTTCGTGAAGGTACTCAGGATATTTCTTTTTGATTTTTTGTATCTTATAATGTGTATATCTAGGAAATTCTCCATATCTCCATTTGATTATACATATATGATATGTTACCTTACATATTCATCTCATAAAAGCATATGCTGATGTACTCTTGGTATGATACATCCAAATATCATCGAGATATACGAAAATTTCTCAAATGGAGAATAAGAGGGAAGGATTTTATGAAAAAAACCTATAATATGTATGCCACGTACATAAAAATATCTTTCTTATATCAGGCATCATCCTATGTTGGACAGCACTGCCTCTACCGCCATTGCCATCTCTCTCTTATAGGCTGCGATTATTTACCTTTAGCAGTGCCCCAAGATCAACACTTTAGATACACGAATCACAAATATGAAGTAGAACAATTTACGCACCTAATTTGGAATACATCGTTCTTGATGCAGAATATCGACATTCCAATATTCAAGAGCTTCTCATTTAGAACCCCCTTTAGACATTAGCTTTAATGAGACCGCACCTCACATATCGTGTTTTCTGACGACTCTTTATATGAGGTCATATGAACATTGAGGTTTAGATGAGGGACTTGAGCTCTATTTGTAGAGTTTGTAACATACCCTCTCATTACGGATAGGGTTTAACTCGACTTACATTATTCAGTCTCATATTGGACTAATTAAGAAACTTTATCGGTAAGAATCTTATCTCTAAGAAATATTATCTCTTTAATTTATTAGATCAATTGATTAATTACAATATTAATTAATTTAGCCAACAATTAGAAAAACTCTTATATTCTCCCACTTAGTCTATATTAATTAAAATTATATTGTATATACGCATCTTTATATTGGTCTAAAGATAATTATTAATGGTCAATATAATCCCTTAAAGTCTCAAATACCGAATAATGCCAGTAACTACATCAAAGGACACAGAGCTATCCATGATTACAAGTGTTTTTAATTTTATTGATACGGATTCAATATAGTAGTGTGGCAAATGGATAACACCTCAAATAATAGAAAAACTTTATGTGTTATCCTCCCTGTCAATCATCATTCTCTTACTTTATGTGTCCCGAAACCTAACGTGCCATAAGAGAATATCCTAATGATTCCAATGAACGGACATATGTCATACATTTATAGTTAACTATACTTTATGAGTAACAAGATATATCGTTACGGTTAAAAATAAATGCCCTAGCCATCACTCAAGATTTACACAAGGCCTTGAGATTTTCTTAGATATGTATTATATATGAAAACAATACATTCATAAACACTCTATTAAATGTAAAAGAGTCAATACATATCAATCCTGTTAGTAAATGTAATAGAACACATATGTAAACATTATTAGAGCAAAAACTAAAACAGCTCCCACGATGTTTCTAAATCCAATAGTTGATATGTCATAACAACATCCCATAATAATTTTAAACACATGACAGTCGTTCAAATATGCAAGCGTAAACACCATTAGTTAGTGGGTCTATAGCCATATCACCTATGAAATAAGCTCTAATATGGTGGCACAATTTCATATGTTACCTTTATAGTGGAAAAAACTTCACCACCATATGCTTGGACCCCTTGACCCCTCCATCATTGTTAATAAATAACATTGCAAAGTTATTGTCACAATACAACTATATGAGTCTATCAACAAAGTCAAAAATGGTCAACTCCCTAATGAGGTTTCGAAGCCAAACTGTCATGCCCCGAACCTTTCGAGCTCGATAACATCCCGAAACGGCCGTTTACCTTAATGGTTCCCAAGATCAACGGCGGTCATCTTACGTGCAATATGATATGCACAAGCAGAAGCGTAAAACCAAAACTCCATACACAGAAATTAAAAAAAGATGACTTAGGATAAACACAAACATAGCATAGCATTAAAAAAAATTAACATCACAGACTTAAAACAAAAAATACATCAACGTACTAGGTTCGGAGATAGACGATACATAACAACAAAAGGGCTAGATGTGACAGCTACACCTAAACGTCAAGCTCACTAGTAACAGTCATATCCTCATCCTCTTCGACCACAAGATTGCACTCTGATCCCAACGGAGCGTTGAACTCATTCATCGGTTGGGGCTCGGACTCAGAAGGTTCTTCGGACTCGTCATTGACATCAGAAGGCTCTGCACCGTATAGTCCTCCGTCGAAATCAGCTACCATGCTAACAGGAGGGATAGTTCCAAGTTGATCCGCGGCTCTAAGCACCTCCTCAAGAATGATACACTCCCTAAGTAGTCCAAGATGCACGTCCCCATTACGGTATGTCCAAGCCAAAAAAGTAAGAGGTCTCCAAGAATCATCTCCCTCCTCCACCCAAACAGTACTAGCTTTCCTATAGTATGACTGGTTTTTGGCCACTGGATACTCGGTGGTCACGGTCTCAAGGTCTATCGGCATCCTAAAAAGTGGTGGCATGATAATCAGGTTAGGGTTTAGGATATGAAAAGGTTGGTCCCACAACGGGATGAGAATACATCTCAGTAAGTTAACCCCAAACCTAAACTATGCCAATAGTACCTTCGGACACTTTGAAAGACATGCGGTTCTTTACAAAAGTAAACACATGGCAAACGATACATAAGACCAAGTCATGGTATAATGGCACGGCACATTTTCACAAGTCAAATCACAAACAAAGGCCAAATCACCAATAAGACTAAGCTTCGTACTAAGGTAATTCACAAATCACATACCACTCATGGTATTCCACAATTTAATTCTCAATACCAAGGCCCACGTAACACGCATCAAGCTAATAATTTACCCGACCCACGTAATAACACCTCAAGTCGCAATCCCACGTTTAACACTTCAGAATAAGTTCTAACCCCGCGTAACACGCATCCAGGTCAAATGTACACATTTGCTTATAACTCAATCAATCAATGGCCAAACAATTGGAATCCAAAATTCCACCATCCAATATACTCAATTCGACTACCAAGCCTCAAATCTCAATCATTGGATTATATGCTACAACTCAGCCATTTATTGCCTTATTAAAATTCATGATCGAGTACCAAGCATCACGATTTAGTCATAGATTTCATACTTTAAGCTCTAAAACAAACAAGAACACATTAACCCCCAAATGGTTTCCACATCCAAACCTACTCTCAGTAAAAATGACATAATTTTACTCATTTTTTAGGACTCTAACCTTAGATTCATGTTCCTCAAGGTCTTATGGTCGTGGAAGAGAAAACAAAGCTCAATTCCGCCTCCGAACGACTCCAAACAAGCCATTTTACTTTTGACGCACCTTGAAAAATGGAAAATACGGGCTCTCGGGTCTATGACATTTTTCATACGATAATAGCCTCTCAAACTCTCCAAATCCAATTCTAAAACATCCATTAGTAACCTAAAGTCATAGGCTAAGTTTAGAAGCAACTTACATCAAGATTCAAGCTAGCAAAGCCGACGGAAGTATGTTGAAATCTCGCGACCAAAACTGGACAGCAAGCTTTGTCCGGATTGTTCTTCAAGAACATCAAGGAATGAGCCATTAAACTCGATTAAAACCACTCACGACTTCATCACTAACCTCCTAACATACCAAGCTAGAATTTAGAGGTATTTTACCACTTTGGACAAGCAAAACTAGTTCCTAAATAGCCCATAAAGTCACAATTTTGGTGTAAGGGAAACGGTAGCTTGCTCGGTCTCTCGCGGCTTCATGGGTGGTGGCGGTCCGTTCAAGAGATCACAACCACGGCTTGAAAATATGAGGGAGTAGCGTTAGTTTGAGATGACTCACGGTCAAGGCAAGAAGATGAAGATGATGATGGTGGTGTCGTCGGGAGGGGAAGAGGAGGAGAGGGAGAGTTGACCGAGAGAGAGAGATGAGGGAAAAAGAGAAAATGAGAGTTGAGGGTTTCTAAATCTTGTTCAAAAAGCTTGTCTTGCAAGTCGAATGATGGAGTGACAATTTGAGTGACTAGCCATGGAAGTGGGTGAGTGATGGGCAACATGAGTAACAAGCTTGATGGATTGACACCTTGAAACGACTAATGGATGGGTGGTTGACTATGGGTCCCACAAAATCCTATCCTTGTCTCTTAACCATAATTCAAGACCACTTTGGACATAAATGCCCTTAGATATTCAACCACATGGGGAAAAGACCAAAGACCAATATGCCCTCATAAATATCTAGAGGGAAGAACAATTAATGAAGGTAAAAGTAAACTTCAACCTAACGTCTTAATCTCAAATTTTTCCGGTTACTAAGGAACGATCATGGAATTTAACTAACTTCGATGAGGCGACATCCAAGATATCATTGTTGAAATCCCTGAATACTCGACGTCGTCCAAATTTCGAAGTCCAACTCATGCTCAAAATCCATGAATAGTAATTTCAATGCATCTCAAACTAACGGGCGGCTCTTAGGAGTTTCGCTTATCGACCCGTGATTAGTGTCACGTTTAAGAGTTATTCGAGCCATGGCGACCTTGGTTGTCATGTAATTGCGAGGGCCAATCACTAGTTCCAAAAAACGCAATCGTCATGAATTGGTTTAGGGAAATTTACAAATTATATTATGGTCAAGCAAAATCACCCGCGATCCAATTGTATAATGCTAGAAAATTGTTCTAAGACCAATCTTAGGTAGGCCTTTGATGGCCCAAAATATTCCCCAAACAATCCTTATGATCAAAGTGTCAGTCCATGGTCGAGTTCTTTAATCCGCGTATTTAAATCCAGGTTAGCCTTTTCCTTTTGGTTAGTTAACTCAAGAGCGATCAAGTCTGAGCAAGATTTAACTAAAATACATCGATAGACATTTCATTCATTCATAAGTTTCGAAAAGGGTCGAAATTCAGAATGTCACACAAACAGCCCGAGTAGTAGCCGAAAAGTATGTTATATGTTGAGAAAAATCCCTGAGTGATTTTGAAGTTGACAAAACAATCTATGCACTCTTGGTTTCGGATAATGCGGTGAAATACCTATTTTGCAGATTGTCCAAAAGTGCGAGGATGCACGTGATTGAATTTGTCAAAAGATGGCTCAAATGTTACTCTAAGGGACTTAAATACTATGTGGAGCTCGGACGTTGAGAAGGGGAGCTCGGACGTTGGAATGATGCTCAAGCTCCGAGAAAAGTATTTTACGCGCAGTAACCAAAACTTTAAGAGAGGTTTAAAAGATGATTTAATTGGTAGATTACATCATCACAACGGCTAGTAATCGAGCTGGATTGTTCTTGAAGATTTTCGGTAATGAAGATCAATCAAGGACGCGAATCAAAAGAAACAAGTACAACCTTTCTATTGGAGAAAGCCATCTATGGAAACCCATGATCGTAATTGTATAGGCAATTTGATCCAACGGGGAAAGACTTTCCTTTAGTTACCCTCAACGACTAAGAGATCTTTTGGATACAGTCTCGTCCAAATGGGTAGTTTTGGAGAGCGATCCTCTAGAGGCCTTGCAATGGATAGCTGGAGGTTGAGGAGTATAAAAAACATCTCAAGGCCGAAGAGACTAAGAGTTGATGTAAGAGGGAATAATATTCTTAATTCCAAGATTGAGAGAGCTTCAATTCTTATATTCTCATTGATCTATTCACTGTAATTTTTAGAGGTGTATACAAGAGTGTTGAGCTTTAGGTGGGAGTCCTTCGTCTCAAGAGAGATCACCGAGTTATAGCCTCCGAGTAATTTACTAGTAGAATCTAGGCGATTGGCTACCGACGTGAAGAAGTGGACGTAGACTTAAATAAAGTCAAACTACTATAAACCCTCTGTGCAATTTTCTCTATTCCTTACTCTTACTTATTCATATACATATCTTGTGATAGTCAAATCGCACACTTAGCACACATTGCAATATTACGTGTGTCTATTATCTAAGGGCCAAGCTACGAGCTTACTTGATTATAATTCCGCATTAAGTTTTGAAAATACACTATAATCACCTATTCACCCCCTATAGGTGATAACGCTAGCCCCAACAATTGGTATCAAAGCCTGGTGCTCATATTTTATTGAAGTGTTTTTACTTCTGAGCTAACGATCTTTTTGGCTAGCAATTTCTCTCCCACTTTGATCGAAGGTGGAAGCAACAACAAACCACCATACTTCGAAGGGAAAGAGTACAGTAATTGGTAGAACAAATTCAAGGCATACATTAGCTGCCAAGATCCCTAAATTTGGGATATTGTACAAAAAGGAGTAAATCCTACCGCAAGCACATCAAGCGGATCAAATGCGGGGGATGATACCAACAATGCTCCAACCATCACTCTATCTGCTACTAAAATAGAAAAGAGAGATGCTTTGGATACAATGGCCATTTACTCATTTTATAGTGCATTGCCTCCTACCGAATATGAACGTATTGCAGATTATTCCTCATCAAAAAAGATTTGGAACAAGCTCTATTTTACTTATGAAGGAACGGACAGAGTCAAGGAGGCTAAAGTCAATTTCCTTCTAAGTCAGTATGAAGCATTCAAGATGAAGCCTGGAAAAATAGTAAAAGAGATGTTTGACTGATTTACTAAAATAGTGAATGGTCTCACCTATCATGGTCAACCAGTTTCTGGATCAATGCGAGTAAACAAGCTACTAAGAGCACTCACAAAGGAATGGAACAATGTAAAAACTTCCATTTAGAGACTTAGAGAATATCATCTCTATCCATGGATAAGCTTGTTGAAGCTCTTCGGTCCTATGAAGATGAAATAAACAATGAGGAAGCAACGTCGAAAGGTAAAAAACTAGCACTCATGGTCGGGAGATTCATAAGAATGGCAAAGAAAGGAAGAAATTTCAAAGACAAAAGAGATTTCAAACAATATGATCAAAGAAGATCATCCGGAGGCAAAGATGAAAACAAATACGTTACTTGCTATGAATGCAAGAAGAGAGGATATATCAAACTGAATTGCCCTCTATTAAAGAAGAAAGGGAAAGATGATAAATCTAAGAAAGCCCCGAAGGCGGAGACTTATAGCGACACTGAATGTGAAAGTGATGAAGAATATGCTAATATCTGGCTCATGGCCGACTCGGAGGATGAGCTTGAGGTAATAGATTTGAAAATTCCTTTTGAGGTATCTGGTCACATAGATGAACTATGTTCAGAATATAGAGCTACTCTTAAACAGCTTTCTAATTTGAAAAAGGAAGTAGCTAGTTTAAAACAAAGAGATGCTTCTCAAAAAGATAAGATAAGTTTCCTCGAAAATGAATTTCCTCAAATCAAAGAGAAATCTGATTTTATTTCTAGGGAAAATACGTAGCTAAAGTCTAGGAATGAATCTCTAGAGAAAGAAAATATCTTTTTGAAAAAGGAAAAAGATCTTTTTGAAGAAGAAAGTATATCTTTGAAAAAGGGAAAAGATATTTCTGAAAAAGGAAATGCCTCTTTAAGAAAGGAAATTTTGCATATCCAAAAAGATTCTCATCAAGATTGAAAACGTTGCAACATATACTTTCTATACAAGTTTCCTATTATAACAAATCGGGACTTGGTTTTCCAAAGAAAAGTAATTTGAAGACCTATTTTCTTGACTTGAAGGAGAGACTTAGAAAAAGGCCTCCTAAACTTTTGTACAAGAATCATTTTAGGAAATAGTTTGTAAGATCCGAAGGACAAAGTTTTTCTACATGCTCAAATTGTGGTGACACAAAGCACTCCAGGAGTTACTATCCTAAGATCAAGAGACCAACTTGAGATATTCTTAGATTTAAAAATTCCTCTAACCCCAAAGGACCCAAACAGATTTGGGTACCAAAGAAAACTTGAGCTTCATTGATGATTGCAAGTACTAATGAAAAGAAGAAATAAATGGTACCTTGATAGTGGTTATTCTAGATACATGACTGGAGACTCTACGATATCCATCAATCTTGAAATGTTTGATGGAGAAAGTATTTCCTTTGGCCATAACAACAAAGGAACAATTACAAGCAAAGGAACTATGAAGATTGGCAACCTTCTTATTAATGATGTCTCATTGGTCAAGGGTTTGAATTTCAATATCATTAGTATAAGCCAACTATGCGATATTGGATATAAAATATCTTTTACAAAAGATAAATGCTCAGGTGTAAGTCGAGATAACAAGTGCTCATTCACTAGATGAAGACATGGCAACATGTATCTTCTAGATACATCATCCGAGGATATAAATGCCTACCGTCCGTCAAAAACAATCTAGAACTTTAGCACAAGAAGCTGGGACACATAAGCCTTAAACAAATCACAAGGCTCTCTAGGAGGAAGCTAGTGCGAGAACTCCCGGATGCTAACAGACAAAGCATTGTGAAGCACGCACACTTGGGAAACAAGTAAGAAATATTTACAAGTCTATAAATGAAGTTTCTACTAATCATGCTCTGCAACTATTATATATGGATGTTTTCGGACCCACTCAAACTCGGAGTAGTGGAGGTAAAAGGTACTATTTAATCATTGTGGATAATTATACTAGATATAATTGGGTTTTCTTTCTTGCACATAAGAGTGATGCATTCTCATATTTTGAAAGTTTTTCAAAGAAAGTTCAAAATGAAAAAGGATACTCAATTTCCGACATCAAAATTGATCATGGAGGGGAATTTGAAAGTCAATATTTTGCAGAATTTTATAATCAAAATGGTTTTCAATATAACTTTTCTTCCCCTTACACTCCATAGTAAAATGGAGTTGTTGAAAGGAAAAATAAATCTTTACAAGAAATGGCACGAACTCTGTTAATTGAAAGCAAAGCTCCATCCCACTTTTGGGTTGAAGATGTTTCCACTACTTATTACATTATAAATCGTGTCTTTTCGAGATCATTACTTGAGAAAATCCCCTATGAGCTTTACAAAGGAAAGAAACCAAACTTATCATACTTTCATGTATTGGGGTGCAAATGCTGCATTCTTAAGAACTCAAGTGATTGGTCCGGTAAGTTTGAGGAAAGATAAGATGAATGAGTGTTTCTGGGTTATTCCACTTTAAGCAAAGCATACGGGGACTTTAATAAGAACTCACAAACAGTTGAAAAATCTATGCATGTGAGATTTGAAGATGAATATCTTGCTAAGAAGGCAAACAGTGAAGGCATAGTACTATCTGAGCAAACACATCATCTGAGAATGAAAATCAAAACGAATCTTCTCGTAACATGGAAGATATCCAATCCATCACTATTTCTGAAGAAGAAAATCTTGACGAATATCCAAAAACCGATAAGTTAAAGAAGAACTGAAAATACTAGTCCGGTCATCCTACGGATCTAGTCATTGGTGGCATAGATGAAGGGATCATAACAAGATTCAAGCTCAAGAATGCTATAAATGCTTTTGCATTAGTTTCTAAAGTAGAACCCAAAGGAATTGAAGAAGCCCTTGCAGATGAAAGTTGGATAGAAGCAATGCAGCAAGAGCTATGTCAATTCAGACCGAGTGAAGTTTAGGAACCAATGCCTAGACCAAAGGATCATCCAGTTATTGCAACCAAATGGGTCTTTAGAAATAATTTGGATGACAAAGGAAAAGTAACCAGGAACAAAGTAAGACTTGTTATAAAGGGCTACTCCCAATAAAAGGAGATTGACTATGATGAAACATATGCTACAGTAGCAAGATTGGAATCCATCAGTACGTTACTTGCCTATGCTTGCTACAATAACTTCAAGCTATATCAAATGGATGTCAAAAGCACATTCATGGATGGATATATCAAATAGGAAGTATACGTCGAATAACCCCCAGGCTTTGAAGATCCAAAGAGCCCATATCAAGTATATCAACTAAAGAAAGCTCTCTATGGACTCAAACAAGCACCCCGAGCCTGGTATGAAAGGTTAAATAATTTTCTTACTGAAAAAGGTTTTGAAAAAGGTAAAGTTGATACAACTTTATTTATCAAAAGGGAAGGTGAAGAAATCTTGCTTATCTAGATATATGTAGATGATATTATATTTGGTTTCTCTAACAAAAAAATTTGCAAGAGTTTCTTTCGGATCATGCAGAGTGAATTTGAAATGAGCATGATGGAAGAACTTACCTTCTTCCTTGGACTACAAGTGAATCAAATAGGGCAAGGCACATTCATACATCAAGAGAAGTATGTAAAGGAAAGTGTGAAGAAATTTGGTCAGTAGAACCGTATGAAAACCGAATCACCAATGTCTTCTTCATCCAAGCTAGACAAGGATGAACAGGGCAAACAAATTGATTAGAAGCTTTACAAGAGCATGATTAGTTCATTACTATATCTTACAACTTCTAGACCTAACATCATTTTCAGTGTGTGTATGTGTGGTAGATTTCAATCAAATCATAAAGAATCTCATCTCACAACAATCAAAAGAATTATAAAATATATAGAGACAAATCCTAATATAGGACTTTGGTATCCTAAGACGTCAAACTTTATATTACATGGCTATTCGGATGCTGACCTTACAAGTTGGAAGTTCGATAGGAAAAGTACTTCAATGCTAGTGTCTTGGTTCTCAAAGAAACAAAACTTTATGGTTCGATCAACCGCAGAAGCTAAGTATGTGGCATTAGGAAGTTGTTGTGCTCAAATCCTATGGATAAAGTAACAACCGAAGGACTTTGGTGTAGACATGGCCACAGACCATGAACCGCCGGTTCCGGTTCATGAATCGACGGTTCTGGTTCGTGGCCATGATGGAACCGGAACCGGCCCATAAAGGAACGGTTCCGGTTTCGGTTCGGAATCGCCGGTTCTAGGCCTGGTTCCACTTCCGAATGTAAAATTTAATTTTTAAGAACAAATTATGAAATAATAAAATAATAAATTATCAATTATAAATTACAATCAAATTGTACATTGTAATCAAATTTGGAGAGAAAAAAAAGGGAGAGGGAATAGGGTTGAACTTAATGAATTATCATTAAGCGCCTATATATCTTCTTGGAGATAGAAGAATCAAAGTCCATGTAGTTCTTTTACCTTTGATAACCCCAACTTGTCTCATTGTCAATCGACGCTACCCGTTGTGGTACCCGTGGCGGTGGTATCTCCACTATCATCGTTGAAGAATTTGTCGTCTCGATCTAGCTCTTGATGTTAAAATTTAGCATTTGTCCAATCATGGACACAAGCTTAAGCCTCCACAGCATCCGGAATTAATTTTGAATGGTGGTCATCCAAAATTAATCCTCTAACGCTAAATGTTTGTTCAACTGCAACTATGGAAGAAGAGATTGCTAACATCTGTCTTGCGATGAGAGCGAGGACTAGAACTTGGGTTGAATGAGTCTTCCAGCACTCCAGAATTTTGAAATCAGTACTGTGTTCGAAATCACCAAACTCAAAAGCAATGGTTAAATAATTTTCTAATTCGAAAATATTGCCTGTTGCTCCTTTTCGTCTTCTTGTTTATTAATGAGCAGCTTGTACCCTCTACTAAGTCTACCATTCTCCTCCCCTTGTGAGGCACTAGATTGAGAAGATCTACTATCACCTAAACCATATCTACTACAAAATTCATTATATAATGTTATTATAGCATTTTTAACCTCTACTTGTATATTTTTAATATCTATTGTTTCATTCAAATGTAAACAATCATAATAATGATTATTCGGATAATCATACAAATCATCTAATTCAGTACGTGGATCGAAAACAATAGCAACCAAATAAATAAGAAGAATGCAAGCATAATAATACAGCCATTTTTCTTTCATTGCTATTATAGTCGGAGCTAATTGAACATCTTGCTCATATTCACAAAAAATATCAGCAATATTAACACACTCTATTAAAAATAAATGCTTAATAAGATAATAAACACCAGATAAAGTATAAGTTGCATCATTAAAAACTTTCAAAAAATCGAAATTTTTTTTACAAACAACCCAATCTTGCGGGAGTAAAGTAATTTCGAAAACATTATTTCAAATAAACGTACATAATAAATCTTTATAAGCAAAAGATTGATGAAACAACTCTTAGGTAGAATTCCAACGAGTCGAAACATCTTTTGAAAATCCTTTTGGTTTTTGTCTATGTGATTTACAAAATCTGATATATTCTTTCACAACTTGGGGACGACTCCATGAAAATTTAATTACTCTCTTTAATTGGGTGAGAAAAGTCTCCAGAGTTCGTAAACCATCTTGTATATATAAATTTAAAACATGGCAAGCACATCTAATGTGAAAAAATTATCCACCAAAAGATGGTTTATAAATATTTTCTAAATCGGGAATAGAAACAGTATTTGACGCGGCATTATCAAAACTAATTGAAAACTTTATTAATCAAATTATATTCTTCTAAAAGTACTCTTTTTTGAATGTCCTAATCATTACATATCCAATGACATGTGATACTCATATAAGAATGAATTTGCCAAGGATCATTCTAAATGTCACTACCTATATGCACACATCCATTGAAATCCATAAAAAAGTTTTGCAAAGCCTTTTTTTTATTTTTTATAAACCCTAAAAAGTTCGCGTTAAAGAGTAGTTCTCGGAACAGGTTTTGCTTGTGGAGTACATGCGGTGTTGATCAAAAAATTCAAACCAAAATTTTCACCAATAGTAAAAGATAAATGTTCAATGGCAATATATTCGATTCTTGTTTCTTTATAAAGTTCATCACTATAACAAAATAAAGGATAAGTCTTATGATTGGCATACCCGAAAATTTATTGTTGCCTGGTGTCAATCCCCGCTTGCGTTGCATATTTTTGCGTCGGATGCCAACGATATGTTCCATAACCATCTCCTTTATTAAAATTGCATGATTTGGTATAATATTTATAGTTTATCCTGTACTTATCTCTGCTTACATGTACATTATCGAAGTGTAGCCATAAGTTAGATATACTCTCCTGGGCTTGCGGTTCTGCTCCTTTCTTTGTCGACATTTCTTCGATGCCGGTAGGATCAAGACTTTCTTGTGTTGGGATGTGCTCGACGTTGGGAACATAATTGATATTATCATCATCGTCTACCCAACATGTAAACTCATGAGAATCATATTGATCATGAGGTTGAGCATAATCGGATTCCTCCATCCCTATCGGCATCGGGCTCTTTCCCCTTTCACCAGCTCCACTTCCACTTGCCATTTTTGTCAGAAAATTAAGTGGAAAGCGATTTAGAAAATTGATAGAATTAAGCCGGGATTGAGCGGATTGAGAGAATTGAGAGAATTTGAGAGAAATTGTGAGAAAAAATGAAAAGGCAGGAATGGTACTTATAGGAAATTTAGAAGGAAAAAAAAGTGGGTGGTTGATAATTGCAACAGCCTGGCTCTTTCCCCCATTTTTTTTTTGGCAAGTTCCTAATTTTTTAAAACCAAAACCAGCCCGTAAGGGGCCGGGCCGGTTACGATTCTGAACCGCTAGTCCCTGTCAACGAGCCGGTTCTGGTTACTCCATGTACCGGTTCCGGGCCCAAACCGGCTCATGGCCATGTCTACTTTGGTGTTGAAGCTCTCAATGTATAAATCAAGTGTGACAATACTAGTGCCAGCAACCTCCCAAAGAATCCAATTCTGCACTCACGAGCTAAGCATATTGAAATCAAGTATAATTTTGTTCATGATCATATGCATAATGGTGATGTTAATATTCAATTTGTTGATTCAAAGCATCAATTAGCTGACATATTCACGAAGCCACTTGAGAAAAATACCTTTGAATATATCGGACAAGAATTGGGTATTCTTGCTATGCCTATTTGAGCTGTTCTCTAGATAGATAAACTTTGCTTCTGAGCAAATTGCAACATCTGAAGAAAACAAGAAGATGTTAAGCATCATTTGAAGAGGTTTGATAACCGAGAAGAACCTCGGGACTTAAAGCATCATCTCAAGACGTCATCATCCGAGTGGATACGACATAAGGTTTGATTGTTCAAATTTTTGGCTCGTAAGTAGTTATTTTTAGCAACAAATAAGGTATGCACCATCACAATCTTTTTAAATATTATGCAAAATATAGTGATTGATGTGATTACATTGATTGATTATTATGATTTCCAAATTTAATTCATCATATCTTTTCAAAATATTTTATTTATGATACTTTTATCTCAAATCCCTTTTTTGTCAACAACTTCCAAATATGTGTTTGCACTACACTACTCTTTAAATCCTTCTTTCGAAGAGATCGTGCATACTCAAACCCCATTCACTGCCTCCAAAAGACATTCCAACTCAAAATCTTCCTTCAAACCTCTCATGGCTCCCAAAAACTTACTTGCTTCAAAGAAACCATCAATTGATGACTCAAGACTTACCTTGAGTGATCTAGAAGATGAAGATCATCTTACTATTGAAGAATTCATCGTGAAAGTTCGAAAAGAAAGAGAAGCTGCTTTGAAATTTAAGACGGAAGAAGAAGAAACCTACCACAGGAACATGGTAGAAGAACACCATGTCTTTCTCTATGAGAACAAGGAAGACGGTACTGAAGATGAAAAGCTGGTGACTGAAATCAAAGAAGCACATTTTGAAAGGAAGCATATGGAAACTGGGATGGGAGAAGAAGAGGAGGAGATGAGTCAAAATAATGACTCTGAATTGCTGAAAGATGTTATGTACTTTTAGAATGAGCTAAAGCTTTAGATGCAAAATCTATTTAAGACATTCTTTCAAGAGATGGATTAGGTGAAAGCAAAGCTAATGGATGAGTTCATGAAATTAAGGGAAAACATGTCTGAAAAGGCAGGTCTTACCTTCCTCAAGATAGACCACATCGGCATAAGGATGGATAACCTCGGAGACGCCGTCAATTTAAAGCTGGAAGAGTTCTCCAAACTAGTGCTGATGAAGTTCCCCGAGGACTTTAAACTGTATGCGCCAGCCCAAACTAGTTCGCATCAAGTGAGACAGGAGTCAGAACAGCTTGCAAACCTGGTAAAATCCCTCTCTGCTGAAAGAGCTACTTTTTACTTTGAAAGAAAAATAAGACTTGCCGGAATTGTCATGAAAGATGTTCAAAAGGTTAAACTAAAAGGAAACAATGAAAACTCCGTGGAAGCCTTTATACGGAATAACATATTTGTCACTAAGGAGGATGTAAGTGAGTATGCGTCCAAGCCAACCGAGATGGAATTAAAAACAACGTAACTAAAAGAAAAGGAAATCCAGCATGACATCAACTCGAGTCTAGGTCACTTCAATGTTCAAGATCTCATCAATTTCTGCAAAGAAAATGAGCAAGACATGGCTTGAGCAGAGTATGCAAGGATGGTGGTAGAAGAACGCAAGCTGAAACCAAGCTACATCCCGACTAGGATACAACCTCTGGAAAAAATTGTCTGCTCAAATGAATAAGGAAATAAATGAAGAGATTGAACAGAAAAAAAAGGTGCCAAGACATAGGAGGAGTGGTGTAGCTACTGGGATTCACAGAAAAAGGAAGAAGTCTCGGATACTAACAAACTATGGGATATCCTATTCAAACAAGGAGAACGCAAGCACAATCTGAGAAATTCATAACGGAGCTGTGCATTGAATTGCCTCAAATCAAAGAAAAGCTAACTTTGATGGGACAGAGCTTTAGAGAAGATATGAACAAGAAATTCCATCTTACGTCCCTAGAATTGGAACAAGCAGAAAAGAAGTTGAACAATATGGAAGAAGCCATCAATCTAAAGCTATATGAATTGTAAAAGATTGCCGTGTTTCAAATCTATCCCGAACCCTCCACAATCAACAATCCTTTTGCTTAATCCTCATCCTATCCAGACTCAAGCTGTCACGACCCGAACCCTACGAACCGTCGACATCCCACCCGGCCTCGCTTGCGTACGGTTCTCCGGGATCCTCGGGCCAACAATATTATACAACACATGCGGAAGCAACAAAATCTCCGTACAGAAAACCAATAAATCTACAATAACTTGGGATGGTAAAAACACACATATGTACATATATACATAGTTGTTACAAACTGTCAAACCTAGGGCTTCAGGGGCCACTGTACAAGCCTGTGACCACCTAACAAAAGACACGTGGTCGAAGCCCGCTACACAACCAAAACAAAGTACTCTACAAAAGTCGAGAGGCCAACTATCCTAAGCCTCAACCTCGCTATCTCAAGCGGCTACTCAGCTTCCGAAGGCTCCACCATTTCTCCCGGCGTCTCAATCTCCGGGTCGGATCATTGCAGCCGAGGGTCCGAAAAACAACGAACCCACGACGGGGTGAGATAAAAATCTCAGTAGGAAAATCTCTAACCCTAGATCAGGTCGCTAGTGCCTCCGGACACAATCTAGGCAAGCAACAATTTCCAACAACTCTTTCTTTCTTACCCAAAAATTCCCCAATTAAATTCCAGAAAATTCCATTCTTTCTCCGAAAATTCTCACACCTTCTCAAATATTCTACGTTACTCCCGTCTCGGCGTTCCACGCCTCAGTCCGACAATAAAATATTCTACGTACTCCGGGGCCCATTTTTAACACATCCGGCCATAATATAAATATCCACATTACCCCGAAAATTTCTACATTACTCCGAAAATATTCCACGCGACTCCAGAATATTCCACGTTACTCCGGAAATATTCCACGTCACTTGAGAATATTCCATGTTACTCCGAAAATATTCCACGTCACTCCAGAATATTCCACGTTCCTCCACCGCCATCAAATAAGTTCATAACATTGAGCCTCGGACCTTTATGGAACACGGCTCTATACATATACCCGGTTCTCAGACACATAGGAATACGACCCACGGATCTCGGTCTCGGACACATAGGAACACGACCGGATCAAGTCTCGGACAATTAGTCGAACACGACTCACTTTGGTCTCGGACGACTTAATTGAACACGACTTTCTTACTTTCTCGGTCTCGGACAATCAGACGAATACGGCTCACTTTGGCCTCAAACGACTTGATTGAATACGACCCTCACATTTCCTCGGTCTCGGACAATCGGACGAATACGGCTCACTTTGGCCTCGGACGACTTGATTGAATACGACCCTCATATTTTCTCGGAATAGATCGAGATCACGTGATTCACTCACGTTAGAGAATTAATAATTCGGGATCACCCTATTAATTCACACTAATCCAAATATTAATTCAGACTACCCGATCAATTAATACTACCATAGTATCCAATCCACGTCATACGACCCTATTACGCTAACGTAGCAATTTATAAATCACGTGCCATTATAATTATACTAACGTGGAAATATATCATTGCCGAACAATAATAATTTTCTAACATATAATTAATTCACGACCATAGTACTATACTATAACAATGTCACATTTAATTAGCACTGTGGCATAACGACTTTATGTCACATAAAAGTAACCCTAGTTAATATTTAAACTAACCATGGTTCAAAAATTAACTAGAGTCAAATACTAACCTAACCATGATTAAACTATAGCATAAAGTAACTCTAGTTAGGGCATAAAGTAACCATAGTTAAACTTTGACCACTATTATCTTCTTGACTTACTATTCATGCAAGAACAACCTTTCTTTCTCCTCAAATCTGCAATTTTCGTCCAACCCCTCCTCAAGCCCAAATCCAACACTTTTCTTCATCAAAAATTCACAATTTCATGGTCTTTTAGCAACCTAACCACCTAATTTAGGTTTAGAAACAATCCTACCTCAAAAACTCGCAAAAACGTCCGTTGAACGGTTGAGAAAAAGCCCGAACCAAGGGGCGGTTCCGGCAATCCTTGCACGGCCGGCGACTCGGCGACGATCTAGCGACTCCAAGCGCTCCAAAGTGACACCAAAGAAGGCTTGAAGAATTTTCAGCAATGGAGGGTGAGAGAGAGGGTGTTCGGCCAAGTGAGGGAGAGGGAGAGTGAGCTAGAGAGAAAGTGAGCTAGAGAGAGAGAGAGAGTCTTTGGATAATGAAGAAGAAGATGCCAATATAATAATTAATATAGGTTAATAATAATTAATTATACTCCCAAAGTCAAGAGAAAAATAATTCTCTCCCCTCATTGACTAGTCAATCTCGGCCAAAAGGGAAAATGGCCAAAATACCCTTAGTTCCAAGTGAAAAATGGGGTATTTTTCGAGGGCAAATGAGTCCTTTCCCATATCCAGTCCAAATATACTTTTCCTGAACCTCTTTGGGGCGAACCGCAAAGGAATTTCACACAGGATGAGGAAACGTCCAAAATTTTATTTATTGAAACCCCCGAAGGTCCGACGTCAAATTCTGAAGCTCGATTCGCGATCAATCTCGATCAATAGAATTTTCAGCGTATCTCAAACTAACGGGCGGCTTTTAGGAGTTACGCGTATCGACCCGTGATTAAAATCACGTTTAAGAATTATTCGAGCCATGGCGACCTTGGTTGTTAATCAATTGCGAGGGTCAATCACTAGTCCCGATGGACACGATCGTTAGAAAATAATTCGGGGACGCTTGGAACCCACACGAGGTCGAACGGGATCACCCGTGATCCAAGCATTGGGTATTATCCAAATCGTTCCTTAATTATTCTAGGATCGGCCTATATTGGTCCAAAATATTCCCTCGACAATTTTCATGGCCAAAGAGTCAGTCCATGACCAAGTTCTTAGGTCCACGTACTTGATTTTCCTAGCTAGCCATTCCCATTTGGTTAGTCTACTTGAGAGGGATCGGTTCCGAGTGAGATTCGATCGAAGTACATCGATGAGACTTTTCATTTATTCAAGGCTTCAAAACGAGCCGGATTACAAGATGTCACACAAGCTTTTCTAAATAAGATTTGTTTTGTGCACTTATTTGTTCACATTTGCTTCTGTCCCGGATTCGTTTAAGCCTCATCCCAAGACCTGATTTCTTTTCTAATATGTTTTGATCGGATTCAAGCTCTTTATGGATAAACTTATCTACTTGAAATGATTTGAGCTATTATTGCATATTTCTATGCATTTTGCTGTAGCCTTTTTGTGCGGGAAAAGTGCACTAGAAGTGCCATAACTTGTGTACGGCGTTCACTTGAGTGCCATAATTTTCAAAACATTCACTTAAGTTCCATAACTTTCAAAAATTGTTCACTTGAGTGCTATGTCAGAGCAAAATCGTTCACTTGAGTGCTACAGTAACTTTTTCGGTGTGCCACGTTAGCTTTCCGGCGTGCTACGGTAACTTTTCGGGGTGCCACATCAGCTTTCCAGCGAGCTACAATAAATTTTTCGGCGTACCACGTCAGCTTTCCAGCTGCTACGTCAGCCTTTCCAGCCGCCACGTCAACATAGCACTCAAGTGAACAATTTTTAAAAGTTATGGCACTTAAGTGAACGTTTTGAAAGTTATGGCACTCAAGTGAACGCCGTACAAAAGTTATGGCACTTCTAGTACACTTTTCCCCTTTTTGTGCTGATGACAAAAAGGGGAAGAAGTTAAGAAAGGACAAGATCATAATATCTAATAACAAGATCTATGATAATTATATGAATGACAATGATAATGTAAAATTACTCTTGATTATTATAAAAGTTAAGAAAAGACAAGTTCCTATGTTCTTGTAACATATCATGGGATCCGAGAGTCATAAGTAGAACAGGTGAACAAGTTATGAGCAAATTATGTGCAAATTGATTAAGCCTCGGGAATTGATTATTAGAGTAGTACAAAACAAAATCTGAAGAAGCATCATAGTACAGAAATATCCAAACTAGAAGTATTATGCTTTGAGATATTATATTGCTCAATTTCATTGAACTAATCCAGTTCACAAAACCTTGTGCTTTAATTATGAAAAATCCTTTATTCACATGTTTTCGTAGTATAAATACTCCATACCTGTATGTGTACACAAATAAAAAATAATTTTAATACGGGCTTCACAAGTTCTGAGATTGATCATAACTTTATGAAATCGAATTTTGAATTTCAAAACTTTCTCTTGCTAAAATACAAGACATGATGTGTTGAATTATCATTTAGCAAGACCACATTTAAGTAAAAATTATATGTTACTCACCTCTTTTTACTTAACAATTGATATTTCTATGGATGGTTTTGTCATCATCAAAAAGGGAGAAATTGTTGAGAAAATCCTTGAGTGATTTTGAAGTTGACAAAACAATCTATACACTTTTGATTTGGTATAATGCGCTGAAATACTTGTTTTGCGGATTGTCCAAAGGTGCGAGGATACACGGGATTGAATCTGTCAAAAGGTGGCTCGGATGTTACTCTTGGGGACTCGGATGCTGTGTGGAGCTCGGACGTTGGAATGATGCTCAAGCTCTGAAAGAAATATTTTGCGCGCAGTAACCAGAATTCAAGAGAGATTCAAAAGATGATTTAATTAGTATATTACATCATCACAACGGCTAGCAATCAAGTAGGATCGTTATCAAAGATTCTCGGTAATGAAGATCAATCAAAGACGCGGATCAAAGGAGACAAGCACAACCTTCCTATTGGAGAGATCCATCTATGGAAACCCGGGATCATAATTGTATGGGCGATTTGATCCAACATGAAAGACTTTCTTTTGGCAACCCTCAACGACTAAGAGATCTACTTTTGGATATAGTCTCGTCCAAATTGGTAGTTTTGGAGAGCGATCTTCTAGAAGCCTTGCAACGGAAAATTGGAGGTGGATGAGTATAAAAGACATCTCAAGGCCGAAGAGACTAAGAGTTGGCATAAGAGGGAGTAGTGTTCTAAATTCCAAGATCGAGATAGCTTCAATTCTTATATTCTCCTTGATCTATTCACTGTAATTCTTAGAGGTGTACACAGAAGTGTTGAGCGTTAGGTGTGGAGTCCTTCATCTCAAGGGAGATCACCGAGTTATAACCTCTAAGCATTTACTAGTGGAATCTAGCCGATTGGCTGCTAGCATGAAGAAGTGGACGTAGGCTTAAATAAAGCTGAACCACTATAAACCCTCTATGTAGTTCTCTCTATCCATTACTCTTACTTATTCATATACATATCTCGTGATAGTCAAACTGTACACTCAGCACACATTGCAATATTACGCGTGTCTATTAAATGAGGATCAAGCTACGAGCTTACTTGATTATAATTCCGCATTAAGTTTCGAAAATACAATGTAATCACCTAGTTATCCCCCTCTAGGTGATAACGCTAGCCCCAACACTATAAACTCCGCTTAATTCATTGAGGATAACATAAATTTTTGTTTCTCGCTTTTCCATAATATCGCACCTGTCATTAGCATACAAATATATTTATTTTTCACTTTCATGTCATCTTGATAGCTAACAAGTCTGAATCCAAATAGATTGCCAGCTACAGTCCCGAATATGTCTATAAATGAACATATAGTCTTTTGTCCTTTTTAAGTACCTCAAAATTTTCTTCGCAGTGGCCCAATGATCGTCTCCTGAATTTGACTGATATATGCCTAAAAGTTTCGATGCAAAAGCAACACCTAATGTGGTGCAAACTTGAGCATACATGATGCTTCTAAATGCATAGCATATGATACATTCTTTATTTGGGTTTTCTTAATATCTTTATGAGAACAATATAACAGATTTAGTTTATTGTCCTTAATGACAAGAACAATTCCTGACTTGCAATACTTTATCCTGAATCTTTCCAAAAATACAATCAATATGTATTCTCTAGAACAAACTCAACATACGTAAAGGACGATCCATATGGATCTCAATGCCTAGGACAAAATACTCCTCACTAAGATCAATCATGTCAAAATTCTTTGACAATATCCACTTCACCTCATGTAGTAATTCAAGAAAATTGGTCTCAAGCGAGATATCATCTACATAAAATACGAGAAAAATAAATTTCCTCCCACTGAACTTGTAGTATATACACTAATTTACTTTGTTCTTGACATAACAATATGAAATTTCAAGTACCACTGTCTAAAAGCTTACTTGAGCCCATAAGTAGACTTTCAATCTAGAATCCCTTTGAATAGGAGCAAACTTTATTCCATGGTATTTATGTGAGATTCATCTTTCTCTATACACAAGCTTACTTGAATCTTCTGCTGCAAAACCTCCGAGTTGCTTCATATAGACTTCCTTGTAGGTTTACATCCAGTCCATAACCCAAAAGAAGTAAATGGAACAACTTTAGTAAAAACACGATTCACAATGTAAAGGGCCGCTTTGAAAGCTTCACTCCACAAAAAACTAGGTGAGTTGATTTTACTAATCATACTTCTCATCATATCTATAGGGGTGTGGTTACGCCTTTCGGCTACATCATTCTATCTAGCATCGTCATGTCGACCATAATACTCACCACCTCAATCAAATTTGACAACCTTTATGACTTTTGTCAATTTTTTCTTGATCGTAGTCAGAAATATCTTGAACTTGTCAAGAAACCCAGACTTTTCTTTGATCAAGTACGGATAACCACATAGAGAAAAATCATCAATTAAATGTAATGAAATAAAAATTATTACACAATATTGCTATATAGGGTCTACTTTATCGGTGTGAATGACCTCCAATATGTCATAATTGCAGATCGTAGCTTTATTCTTTATCTTAGTCATCTTACCTCTACAGTATTCTACGTTTATGACTAAATCACTTATAAGAGTAGGCACAATACTTGCCTTTATCAATCTTTTCATTTTTTTTTCTTAGATATGTGACCAAGACGTTTATATTATAACGCGTAAGACTATTCATTAGGTAAAAGTCTTTTGCAAATAACTTTTTAGCCATATAAGCGACGAATATCGTTGGGAGTTAAACATAATATGTACAATCCATTGGACACATAGCAACACCTAACCTTATTTGAATAGAAGAACATATAAATACTAGTGTTCGTTATTTCAAAAGAGTAGCTTCACAAGTCCAGATTTTATACAAAAACAAAGTCTTGTCTTTAAGGAAAGTACATCAAATATGTTTCTTAACGTCAAATTAAAACCAGAATCCATAATGGCATTCCCACAAACTCAATGTCGACTTTATTGTTGTTTCTCCAATGAGCTTGATTTATCTTGATTTGGTATCTTTCAGTTTATGAATCCTTATATGGTAAACACAACATGATTTGTTGCACCGCTATCTAGCCACCACTAATAAGATGGGACTTTTGATAGATTAGATTCATAAACCAATGCCAAAGAACCATTACCTTTTAGGCTCATGCTTAGACAACCAAGTTTTATACTTATTGCAGTCTCTCTTTATGCAACTATTCTTCTTACAAAAGAAGTAGCGATCATCATCTTTCTTAAAGGATGCTTACATTGGACCCACAATGTTAGAATAATCGGTTCTTTCATGAGTTCTTTATGAGTACGATTTTTGAACCTGTTAATATGCAATTCTACTATCATTAAGATGCAATCTCTAAGCCTGCTAGAATCATCATACTTGATACTAAAGAGTCATTACGGATATGTCCCACTCTCAGCATTAATCTAGACATGGTTCTAAGCCTCCGGGGCTTATTTCATTTATCTAACAATGCGATCAAGCGGCAAAACACTTTTCAAGTGTTCCATAATGGATCGATTCATGGTAAGCAGATCCTATTGCTCATTCCCCAAGCAACACATAATGCTTTCCAAGTTCCTCACCAATGTCAATGAGTTCTGCAGGCTTATACTTAATAAGACCAATATAAATATTCACCAGCTATATCGCAAATAGAAAATCCTCAATTCAATTTCTTAAAATTTAAACCAATATGAATCTCAATTTTAATAGAGTTGTCATTTACACAGAAGGTGACTTATAAAAAGAATTATCAATTTACACAATCAACATAATGTGAAAATTTACCTTGAGAGTTACATACATCATCATATAATCACATTTGCGCAGAATACATGATATGCAGCTGAGCAGCCATGAAAATATATTTTAATCTTCATTAATTCACCACTTTTGAGTGTATGAAAACGCTTGGACTAGTCAATTTTCAACTAAATGTTGTACATGTGACTCTTCATGAAATAATACTCAATTACCTCCTTTGGGAGTATGACCACATATTAAAACAGGAGACATCCCATTACTTTATAAATTGTTATTCATTAAATCTAAACAAGTGTGCCACTTTTCCGGTCATAACCCAATTGAATTTACTGAAACTGGGATATAAAATTTATATTTCACATTACTTGTATATTTAAATGTAATTTTCGATTTAGTGACAAGGACAATTAGTTACAAAATTATGTACCATGCTAATTAACATCGATCCAATCAACAATAATGTTAAAAAATATACCTGTAGTTGATAAATTATACTCTACACAATCTGTATATGGTACTTACATTTGAGCCTACACCTTTATTTCAAAAAACCATAGACAAATACATAGAAAAATATAAAAATATCCCAAACAATACACATATTTATTGTTCCAAAGGTATTTTCCATCCATAAAAGGATCAAACATGTAAAATAAATATACCACCATGTAAAGCATGAGCATACCAGCACACCAATATCTGAAATTCGCCGATCGAGCCATCCACCCACCCTCACGCGCTACACGAAGCTTCGTCGCAGACACCTACATCACACGTGTTCTTTCATCGGCTAGTCCTTTAAACCGATCCAATCGGCTTAGCTGACCCAACTATTACCCCTTGAATGACAAATTGAACCGGATCGGGGCGATTTAGTCAAAATTGGATGAGTCTAGTCAATGGATCGGGTTGGGTCAACCGAATCGAGTTCGGGTCGAGTCCAAGCTAATATAACATCAGCCCACGCTCATGCAGGCTAGGTCTTTGCGTGGCTAAATTCGAGATCTAAAACGTGTAGGCTCCGATACCATATGTAGGCTGCAAAGTAACGCCCTAATATCACTACGTTTTGATACACGAATCACAATTATGAAGTAGAACAATTTACGCACCTGATTTGGAATATATCATTCTTGATGAGTAATATCGATGTTCCAATGCTCAAAACGAGAAAATCCCCTTTAGACACGGGCTTCAATGAGATTGCGCCTCATGTATCGTGTTTTCTGATGACTCTTTATGTGAGGTTATATGAACATTAGGGTTTAGAAAAGAGACTTGAGCTCTATTTATAGAGTTTGTAACCTACCCTCTCATTGCGGATAAGATTTAATTCGGCCCATATTATCCAGTCCAATATTTAGCTAATTAAGAAACCTTATCGCTAAGAAATCTTATCTCTAAAAAAATATTATCTCTTTACTTTATTAGACCAATTAATTAATTACAATATTAATTAATTTAGGTCATAATTAGAAAAAAATTTGCATCTCTCTCCCTCTGAATCAAACGTTCAACTAAACCAAAAAGCCTTGTGAAGATTCCTGGACAATCTTCAAAGAGAGAGAGAGAGAGAGAGAGGTGTGTGTGTTTGCCGCGATGGGTGGTGAAAAGGTTGGTGCTGGTGATGTCTTCAAGGTTCCGTGATAGCCTCACTATAGCCGAGCAAAGGCTGACCTCGCTAACCTAGATCTAGCGAGGTTGAGCGCGCCACGGCGGGGGGAGCGAGATCGAGCCTCGGCCGGCCATAGCGAGGTCGGTGAGAGCCTCCCGAGGTCCGACGAACACGCAACCGTGCGTGATGTGGATCGGTACGACAGCCCTCGACACGTTGAACGATGGTGGGGGGGGGTGGGGCAGCAAGGGCCACGGTGAGGAGGTACGGGGGTGGGGCGAAGGCGGACACAATAGGTTGTGGTTGTAGACGGTGGCGTGGTGGATGGCTCGCCGATTCTTCTTCTTCTTCTTCTTCGGTGAACTGGTGTAGAAGCGGAAGAACAGTAAACTTGTGTAGAAGCAGAACAGTAGGGAAGTTGAAGCCGAAGAATAGGGGAGGGGAAGGGAAGAAAAAGAATAAAATAAGAAAAGGAAAAGAAAAGAAAAAAAGGAAAAAAATAATTAAAATAATTAAATTATTAGTTCTCCGGCTGATCGGTGTCCACGTCAACACCGGCTAGCCAAATTTGTTGGAAGGACTAAATTGGTACAATTGCAAAAAGTTTAGGACTGAATCGACCAAAAAAAAAAGATTTAGGACTAAATTGGCCCAATTGCAATAGGTTTAGGATTTTTTGGGTAATTTTTCTGTGAAAAAGTGTGAAAAGTCTCCAATTCTTCCGATATCAAAAGGTTCTCGAGCAAAACACTTGCGTTGGTTTATCAGCCACGAGATAATCTAATGCCAATAATAATAATGTCCCAATTAGTTAAGCAAAAAGGTTAGAAAGAGTAGCATCCTTAAGAATATAGTGAAGAAAGTTGTATTCTATCCTTATTTCCTCAAACTAGCCATAATTTAAGGTTCCATTTGTTCCGTAAAAAATATTTATTTTGGAAAATTTATTTTTCAAAAAATGATCACTTGTATCGCTTGAAATAATTGGTTGATAAAAAATATTTTCATTATCAAAAATAATTTATGTCTTTGGGGACGATGGAAACTTTTTTTTTGTCCATTCATTTTTTGAAGTGATATAAGTGATTATTTTTATGAATATATTTTCTAAATCATTCATTTCCCACATAATAAACACACTCTGATACTATGACAGTCAAATTCCAAAGTTTAGGGATGAAAGTGAAACTCCACTTTGATTATGGCACAAAAAGCATAAAATTGGCCAAAATATCCTAAACCTATGATACTTTTGTCAATTCAGTTATAAACCTTTTAATTGTGCCAATTGAAATCCTAAACCTTTTTACATTTTGCCAATTAAGTCCGCCTAACCAATTTTAGCCGAAAATTGCTGACTTGAATGCATGACATTCTACGTGGCACAACCGACGCTAACATGATCAAAATTTACTAACATTTCCATTTTTTTTTCTTTTATCTTTTTCCTTCTTCCTTCGTCGGTTATTAGACCTCATCCACGGCTAGCTACAAGCCACGAGCTATGACCTGCAAGGCGACCCTCGCTCAACTTAGGCAATGTCACCCTCTTCGGGATCCGGTAAGGGCCAACCTCACCAAAGCCTAGCGAGGATCCGGCTCGCCGGCTTCGAGCGAGGCTCGACCTTGCCGGCCTTCAGCAAGGGCGACCCTCACCTATCATACCCTATGGCCGGTCGTTGCCCATGGCCAAGGCCCAGCAATTAGTGGAGGAACAAGGAAAAAGTGAAAGAAAAAAATGGAAAGAAAAAATAAAAGGAAAAAAGGAAAATTTTACAAAAAATAATAGAAAGTTCATAAAAGAAATATATTATTAAATTTTTTCATGTCGGTATTGGTCGTGCCACTTAGAAGGCCAACATCAACGTTAGCGATTTCTAGTCAAAATTAGCTGAATGGACTCAATTGGCAAAATATTAAAAAATTTAGGACTCAATTGGCACAATTAAAAAGTTTAGGACTGAATTGACAAAAGTCCAATAAGTTTAATACTTTTTGGACGATTTTCCCAATTTAGTTTTAGTTGGCCCTCATTTTAGCAGGAACCCAAATTCAAAACTTGGTATTCAAAGGGGGCTCGAGATACCAACTACACATTTCACAAAATCGATGTAGAAGGGTGGCAAGGCAATGGGAGCCGGCCTTCCTAGCTGTAATGACTGAATGTTGGGCAACTTTCTCGATTCACTAACGCAATTTCATGGACCATTAAGACCAAGAAAAGTTTTGATTGTTGAGATGTGGAGGACAAAGTTAAAAAGCATCTATCAGCAAGACAACAAATGGCATGAATCCCCATGCTCTAACTTGGATTAAAGACATCGGCAAATTCTACTTTGAAGATCTCAATGCTCGGAAAAGTGGTGCTAGAAATTCACGTATGGCTTGCCCTTCCAAATTTGAAAATGACAGAAGTTATAAAACTTCAAAAAACTATGGAAAAAAAAAATACATGACTTTCGTGCTAATGCTAGAGTATTCTAAAGACTTCCCAGTGTCTCGCGTCGAATAAAAGTCCTTAAAAAAGAAGCAGTATGGAACAGTAAGTATCAAAGGGTCTTGACTCATGCATCGATTCAAGTAGAGCCGGGTGTTTGCATTAAGTCGGCAAGGTTATCGTCATGTTCACTTTGAAGTGGTCGGAGTTACGATAATGTACTAGCTCTCCAGCGGACAAGGAGGGTTTTCAGGTCGCTTTTGTAGACATGTCAACAACAGCGTGTGTTGTTTCTGCTGTTCTAGGCTAAAAGCCAAGCAAAGACAATATTGGTCGAGACTTCGGTGGGGTTTAGATAAAACAACTTCGATAAAAACCTTCAGAGTGGGGCTAGTTGGCTGAGGTATCAGGGTATTCCCTTCGCGAGAACTGAAGGTTTCTTCAAATCTCACTAATTGAATGCAAGCTATCCAGGCTAGAATCACATACACAGGCCGCAGAATAAGACAAAAAAGAAATTCGCACTCCAACAAGCCTGTAATTACGGATCTAGTCATAATTATCGCAACAAAAAGACATTGCATGTTTCGTTCTCCGAGATGAAGTTATTTTGACTTCTAACCATTAATTCTCCCACGCATAGGGATCCGGGAGTCTTCTTCATCACCCACATTTATGGCCACATTTCCCCAACAATTTATTAAGTAAAATACAAAAAGATCTTGTCAACAAGAAAATAGATATTCAATGATCAAATGAACAAGGAAGTATTGCAGTTTGTAAGGCAAACCGCAACGATTGTTCTCGTAATATGCGCAATTAATACTTTGAAGATCGAATATATGCTCTTTAAAGTACGTTTAACAAGTGCTCTAGAAACACGTTAACAAGACCCAACACATGATAACTGTTTCAAGGTACTAGCTTCCGTGTTATGTATGTACCCAACGTTTCGAAAGTCAAAAACTTTTCTAAGTATGATTGGGTACCAAAAAAACATGTTATTAAGCAGTGACAAAGTAATCAGCTTTTATGTTTGCGTTCTAAACCCTAATTATATAAAGCCAGGAGAAATTTCCACCTGATCAGATCACGATCAAACCTAGAAAGGATGGGAAGAAGAGACTTTCTCCACCAAGGCAAAAGGAGTTAGGGTTTGACAATCTTGCGCCCTGGCTCAGTTCCTCTAATCTTGTCTTGGCCAAAACATTTGCAAATCTCAAGGCAAGAGGTGGTGTTGGCGACGACCCAACGAAGAGCAGTGGTCGTTAGTGGTGGGACAAAGTACTTGCCAACCAAGACTTGAGGATCCTGGAGGACTGCACAGACGAAAACAAATGGATTTTCAAACGGGCAAAGTCTTGAATAGAGCATGCAAAAGTTTGACTCCCGTGATTCCTTTCTTTGAAAATGTGCGTGGACGATTGAGATTTTCATTGCCCTTTTTTATCCGGATTTACTTACAAGATAGTATTAAATAACTCTAGGGTTTCTGCTTACTGGTGACACTGCATTGATGGAAGGACAATAGTGTCCTATGTAAGGTTTTCCTAATGCGGACTTGTACTAATTGAGATTGTAATTACCGTTTTATGAGATTAATTTATCGTTTATGGGGTTGGTCTAATAAGGTAAGTTAAAAGCATTCTTAACCAGTTCAATATAAATTTGGATAGTGTGGGCTGAGTTGAGCCTGGCCCGTAATGAGAGGGTTGAGGTGAAAACTCTATAAATAGTGCTACGATCCCTCCTCTAGCCCTTAACAATTCAAAAATCACCTCACATTAGGAAACGAGAGAATAGTGAGGGGCGACTCATCAAACCAGTCATACAAAGGGTGATAGAGGAGAACAACTTGAGCTCGGATTGTCATAATTCTGCCTAAACAGAGATGGATTCGAAATCAGGTGCACAAACTATTTTCTTTCTCCATACAGCGTTCTATGTTCTAACTATGGTGATCTAAGGATCGCTATCATAAGATTTTGTAGCGGCTTACATCCTAAACTTACCATCGGGCACTCCGCAAAAGTCCACCACGATCGGCACAAGAGTTGGCCAACACGGACGTCCTCGAGCCTCTGACCCCGATCCCCTCTCCCCTCACTATCGATTGTTTATTATTGGCTTTGGGTTGATGGAAAATGGGTAATTTTAGGAAGAATGGAATATGGAGACGCGGCACAGATAAAAACAAATGAGAAGTCCGATTATGCTAAGAATGTAAGTGACAGTAAATAAGTTTCTAGTAAAGCGACACTACCATCATTGTACGAAGTAGAGATAGAAGATTCGATATGTTTTGAAAGTGCCGTATGTAGTGTAAATTTGAGCTATTGCAAGTCGCAATTTTTCATACTATTAAAAGAGGGACGAGGAAACACGTCCTAATAGGAAAATAGTCTGATGTAGTAATGAAACTATAAGGTAAATTGATTTCAACAGTGTCCTAGATAATATCACTAGGTCACAAAAGAAAAAAAAAACTAGATGATATCGTTTGATAGACACTCTTGAATCAGCGGAATAAATCAGGATTTTGATATAATTTTGGGCCAACATCATTGGTTAGATAGACTAAATTTGCACAAATACAAAAGGTTTAAGATCGAATTGAAAAAATTAAAAAGTTTAGTGCTAAATTGGCAAAAGAGCAATAGTTTAAGAATTTTTTTTACAATTTTCCCGATATTTATGGACTATCTTAAAGAAAATATTCGATACGTCCTCCCGATGACAACAAGTGTTAAGATCAATATGATAACAAAAACAAAGGAATAGGTAGACAACAAGGAACGGCATGCATGCATATAACAATTCAATAGGGAAGATGAAATCTCTAAATTTACTTACCCCTTAGAAGGAGGAACAATTAGTTTTTCATATCTCTCTCTCTCTCTCTCTCTCTCTCTCTCTCTCTCTCTCTCTCTCTCTCTCTCTCTCTCTCTCTCTCTCTCTCTCTCTCTCTCTCACAATTTGAGATTGGAGAATGAGTCCTTTCTAGTTTTTCATATCTCTCTCTCTCTCTCTCTCTCTCTCTCTCTCTCTCTCTCTCTCTCTCTCTCTCTCTCTCAATTTGAGATTGGAGAATGAGTCCTTTCTAGTTGTGATTTTTTAAAACGTGAGGATATTTTAGGAAAGGATCATCGCTTTAGTGTCAATACTTTACAAGAGATTACTTTGGTACATTTTTGTGATTAAAAAAAAATTCAAATATTGTCACGTCATAATTTTCAGCTAACTAAATCGTAAAAGTTTTTGAGTGATCCATTTTTTAAAATTGTGTCACTGGAATTGTTGTTTGAAATATTTTATCACCAAAGTGATGACCGTATAATAGTTTTGACACCGATGTCATCCATTTCCTGAGAAATCAATGATGTGGCTCAATCTGAAATTTTTGTTATGTAAGCATTGATGTATCAATCATGAAAACTCGCTCACGATATGTCGAAGCTTGCTCACCATATGTCTAAACAAAGTTACAATGTTGCCCTACCTAAAAAAAAAAGTAATTAACAATTCAAATTGGGCTTGATTTCTTCCTAACTTTATTATGCTTTGGTTTTGCTTTGAGTGAGCCAAGAGGATTAGTAGTTTCTACGCCTTCGGCCGGATTTCTTCGTGGATCTAAACCTAGTAAACGACGAATTTAAGAAACCAATACAATCTTGTCCACACATGTTCTAGCGTAAAAGACAAAAGTAATTAATTGGCTAGGGAAAAAGGAAAATTAGATCTCTAAAGAGGGTGCAATTTCGGAATTCATGGGATTTGCTTTCGCGAACTGCTGTGTTTACCTGAGCAAATCTTGGATCCTTGCACTAGACATATTGCATGTAATTAATTAATAGCGGGTCCTTGTTGCATGATGGTTGTCTTCATCTCGTCTCCTCTTTGTGCCGAAAGCTACAGAAGATATTAGACCCTAAAAAGATTTAGACTGACGCCCAGGTTAAGTATGTAAATAAATTGAAAAGAAAAGAATATTAAACTAAGAATGAAAATTTTCGAATAAAGGCCTGAAGTGCTTTGATTTTCTCAAATAAGGGCCTGAAGTGGACCTTATTTCAAATAACAGCATGAAGTGCCATTTTTATTTCAAAGAATGACATGACCAATGGCATTTCATCAATTCCCTTTTTCTATTTTTTCCTTTTTTCTTTTATTTTTTCCAATTTCTTTTTTTCCTTTGTTTCGGCCGACGAGGGCGGCGACCCTCAACCGGATCTAGGCAAGGGCGTGGCCAAGGGTCGCCCTCCTCACTGGTCGAAACAAAGAAAAAACAGAAATGAGAAAAAATAAAATAAAAAATAAATAAAGAAAATGACGAAAATGCTCGAGGTCATGCCTTTCTTTGGAATAAAAAGGGTACTCAAGCCCTCATTTGAGAAAATCAGAGCATTTTAGGCTCTTATTTGGAATGTTCCCTAATGAGAATGTTACGAAGCCTTTTAGATTTGAGAAAATGGCATAAATAGTCTATAAACTTTACCCCAATATGCAATATAGCCCTAAAATTTTAATTTATTCAATTTGGTCCATAAAATGTTAGTACATGCTCAATTTAGTCCATAGACTAGATAATGCAGAGATTAATAATTCATGAACTAGATTGAACATTTACCAAAAGTTTAGAGACCACATTGAACAAATTGAAAGGTTGTGAACCACAGTGAACAAATTAAAAGTTCAGAAACCACATTATATATTCAGACAAGGTACGGAACTTTAGATTTATGGACGCCATTCAACTGTATATATTTAAAGAATGATGGGGTCAGTGTACTTTGGACCTAAAAGAATTTGACAAAGAGTTTTACTTTACTCCTCTCATATTTTGAATTTTTTAGAATGCCACTCCCCTGAAAATACAATTTTCGTTTAAATTTGGAAAATGATAACAGTTTTCCCTAGTTAACGAGCCATTTTGATGACAAACTTCAATGCTATATTAGTTGAGGGGAGTGAAGCGCAAGATTTTAAAAGTTTATGGTGAGAAGAATATTCATGATCCCCTTAAAAAGTCTCGCCAATTAGGGTTATCATTACCATTTTACATATATGAATAATGACACAAATAATCCATGAATTTTAGTCTACTATACAATATCGTCATTGAAATTTTAATTTGTTCAATGTAATCTTTGAACTTTTAGTAAATATTAAATCTAATCCCTAAATTATATGATAGTATTCAATGTCATCCTTTCGTTATTTTCAATTCATTAAGTTTGAATGACGCACAATGGAAAAAGTTACACATGGATTATCCAAATAAGATATTAACCTCAAATCAATATATAATCATCAACATAATCAAATAACGATGGACACGTTAATGCCGTATTTTTTTTCATTTTCTAAAGCAGATGGACATACCGACTTATTAGTTTTAAAAATCCAACTCAGCAGTCAATAATCTACATCATTGAATAACTTTTTCTTTTTCGTATGAGCAAACGAATGACTATATTCAACATTTACCAATAGCTATGGAACTACATGAAATAAATTAAAAGTCCAAGGATGAAGAATTAAATATTAAGTCAAAGTTCAAGGAATATTTTTGTCAATTTTCCGTGGAGGTACACGTGAATTAATACATTTCTGTCTCCACAATGTGTGTGTATATATATATATATATATATATATATATTAAAACATATACATATATTATTCTTGCTAGCAAAACAAAAGCCAATATATTAACAATTTTGAAAGAAGCAAGGGCGGCCTAATCTAATGACACTTGTCCTTATTTATGGGATGTGACAGTCTTATGCTCCCAACAAAAACATATACCAGGCACAAAAAAAAAATTGTGCAAAATCAGCAGGCAAAAGGCCAGGCGATCCAAGCCAAATATGCAAATACATTTTTGTTTTGCCAAAGCAGAAAGGGGGACCAAGCCAGCTTTGTTCACCAGACATGTCAAATTGCTCACGTTCAGACCACATCTCTTCCAACAAGCCCTCCCAATAACGTTCAGATACATACATACATACATACATACATACATACATACATACGTACGTACGTACGTACGTACGTACGTACGTACGTACTTACGTACTTACGTATCTTGCAGCTTCAAAACATGTATTACCAAACTCATAACTTTCGCTACTTCATGGCACAGCTACAATTCAGCCATAGTCATACCAAACGAACTTGTAATCAGCATGGTCTTTCGTGCGAAATATGTGCAATTACCAGAGCTACACAAAGATCGTTTCCAGTTTACATTATGTATCTAATCCTCTTTTGGTCTTGGTTCATTTATACTCATATATATGCATTGACTTTTTCATCTAAAAATTAACTAGATTTGGAGGATACGAGTCAATTGTCTAGAGAAATAATGAAAAAAAAAAATTAAACTAATAAAATAGACGTGTATATATTTTGATATTTTTTTTTAATCTTTGTTCCAATCCGCGTCAAAGGAAAGATGAGGGGCACATATGACAATTAGTTTGAAAGAAGGTAAGAGATTTTACTGATTACTTTACCAATCATCTTAATTATCGTTTGTCGTCGAAGGGTATCTCAAAAATATACACGGACCTTTTATGGAATTTTTTTATACGAGTTCGAAATTGAGGTGGCCATCCAGTTTGATTAACTAATAATACAGCTATAAAATAAGAATTTCATTCCCGCTCTCTTTATACGGTAATTCACATAGACTAAGAAGCCGACAAAGAGTATTTCCAGTTTCTAAGACTCCGTTTCTTTCACGGAAAATATTTTTCTGAAAAATATTTTTCCCCAATTTCCGATGTTTGGGGAGCGAAAAATAAACAGTCAACAGAAAATATTTTCCAATCAACAAAAGAAAAACCATCTAAATTGAGAAAAATGATTTTCATTTTTCAGAAACGGAAATCATTTTCCCTATCTCAAGCGTTGCTGCTTCTTCCTTTCTTCTCATCTCGAGAGCTTCATTTCTCGTTCTCTCTCTCCTCACAACCTATCTCTCCTCCATCGCCAACAATCTCTCTCTCGAGACAATCCCCTCCGCCTCCGGACCCACCCTCGCTCCAGCCGATCCTTCCTCTCCCCTGCTCGGCGCCTCCCTCTTCGGCGCCGATTTCATCCTCCAGCCCCTATTGCTTGCCCTTGATTTCGTATGCAGCAAGATCGTGGTTCAAGCTCTTCTCGCTCAACATCACCTCGCCAACTTCGCCAGATCTGAAAACCCTAAGCACACCGAGCTCAATGGCCTCCTCCTCCTTCCCTACTGACACAGCCCTGCAACAGCCTAAAAATTGGCCCAAACCTCCACGAGCTCGCCAGATCTAGCCTCGGCCTCGTGAGACAGCCGTGGCCTTGGACGGCTTTGATGGGGACGATTCGAAGGAAGGCTCGAGGATTGAGGCAGCGGAGGTGGAGGAGGGCAAGGATGACGATGGGGATGAGGTCAAGGTGGGTCTAGGTGAAAGCGAGCTTGGCGTTGGAGAAAAAAGAAAAAGATAAAATAAGAAAAAAGACAAATAATTAAAAAAAATGATTTTAAAAAAAAATAAAAAAATTAAAAAAATAAGTAAAAAATATTTAAAAGAGTGGATGGAGAAAAATTAAATCTCATTTTTATGCCAAACTACATAAAATATTTTTCGGAACTTTTTTTTATTTTAGCCAAATACAGGAAAATATTATTATTTTCTCAAAAAATATTGTTATTTTTCTGAAAAATAACTTTTCAAAAAATATTTTTTAAAAATATTAAATTTTTCGCGAAACAAACGGATCCTAAGTATAAGAAAAGAAAGCTTTCCAGCCCAAAAGAACAATGTGAAAAGGAAAGCAGCACATCCTAGTCTTACCCACTCGAGTCAAGCAAGAATTAGGTGAAACAACCCAATTCCGACAAAGAAATAGAAGATGGAGATCACAGAAAGCTCATCAAATTAACTTAAACTTAATGCACTTAGTCTCTAGTCGACTTGCTCACGCCTAACAGTGAGAAACACGAGAGAAGCTTCGAACGGAACTGTTTCCAAGACACGACTGATCTCAGACAGATCGAATCCTCACCAACGACTCCTTCTGTCCCATCCGTTCGTTCACATGATTGGAAACTGTGCAGAGGGACCGGATTCTAACTTCGAGGAGGGGCAAAAAGACAGGAACTAGAGTGCCAGCAGGCGAGGACAAACCAATGGAGAAGAAGACAGGTGTATGGGGATCGAGAAGGTGGTTTAGGTGATGACTTTAGTTTTTTTTTTTTTTTTTACGTTAGAAAGGTGATGACTTTGGTTGATGCACCCCCCACCATGTGCCAGGTGCAGCTGCGGAGGTTGACTTGTCCCGGGCCAGCAGTTTGGGAGATCTCAACGCCTCTGGACGCCTGCGATCGTTCCAATGACAATGACAATGACAGTTGAGACTCCAAAACCATTTTTTCCAAGGTTTAGGCCTTTTCACGAACTTCCCATCTTGTCTGTATCTCGAAAGGAAAGTGTCTGCATGGAGGGAAAAAGTCAACCCGGGATCTGCATGATCGGCTCGAGAAAAGAATGATTTTCAGCTCAGGAATTTTTAGGCCACATGTTTGAATTGGTTAATATGGTCAATGAGAGCAAGTCTGTTTTTTGAAAATCGGTTTATTCCCACTAGAGCGTTTCAGTTTATGCTGCTAGCTATACTTTATGGCTTTTTCCTCGATCTTCTTATGTATGAATTTTTCTATCGAATGTCCGATATCGTTAGGATATAAGGTTAACAAGTGTTGCAGCATTTAGCGATTAAGAAACAAGCTTATGTGTGGAGGTGGCGATTTTTCACCCAACCAAGTCACTCATTCAATCCACCCACCCTAACCAACACGACTTACCTCATAAAAGTGAGTGACCCGAAACTGATCTAATTCAATTTCCAAACAATTTATATGGCAAGAAAATTGGATTGACCCGACTCGGAGGAAGTAAACTGAATTTGATATCAACCCAACCAAGAAAGCAATCTACATGCAACGCTTTTTTTACAAACTCAAAGGTGAAGCGAAAAAAAAAAAAGCGATCAGAACAAAAAGCATATCCGTCACTGGAAGCCCGGTAGCAAAGCGGCTGGATTGGATCCTAAAAAAAAAGGAAATTAGAAATTAGAAAAATTATATATGTAAAGGAGTAGTTGACTGTGACCCGTTCACTAGACGAAAGTCCTTTTGTAACTAACCATTGCATTTTAAAAGATCCGCCTCATCAGCCCTATGCAAGAAAAAAAATGGCTATCAATACATAGGTGTGCTCGAAGCGAGAGTTATGTTATCTGGTAGGATAGAATCCAACCATTAACAAAAGGGGAATGCCAAAGTGGACTCCACTTCCTTTTCACTCTTTGTCGATTGATGTAAGGATACACTTAGATTCGATTTCGATTCGACTAGAGCCGGGATCAATCAATCCGTAATCATTTGATATTCGAGTTGATCTGCAATTTGAGCATTATCCGAATTGTATCTGATTTGCATCCGAAGTAGGTGAAACTTGACTACGTACTTTACTTGAGCTCTTAGACTATATAACACGAATTTAAGAAGGCACAATCCGAAATGGACTGAACTTGAGTACTATGTACTCACAAGCAACCATCGTGTAACTGATTATTTTGCCTCCTTTGCTTGTTTGTACGCATTAGACACACCGTGTGGATTACACCGTCAAGTGAAAACAATCTTGTGTCTGGCCATATACCATAGCTAGACGTGGCAAAATGGGTCTATAACTCATGTTTTAACCCATATTTAATGGTGGTGAGTCCTCAATAAGTTGCCTTAAGTTTTAAAAATAAGTTAAGTGAGTCATAAATAGTTACTTAAAAACTTAATGAGTCATAAATGGGTTATCTAAAATAACTATCTTAAGTGAGTCATGAATAGGTTTTCTAAATATTAAAAAAAAAAATTCTTTAATTATTTATTTTTTCTCTTTTTTTTCTTTTCCTTTCTTTTCTTCCTTTTTCTTTTTCCTTCTACCTCCGTGCCACTAGCCGGCAACAGCGACTATCGAGCTAAAGCTTGCCTGGATCAGTTGAGCCTTAAGCTCGCCAAAATTGGTTGCATTGGACAAAGGAGAAAGAAGGAAAAAAAAAATTGTAGTTTGTCCTTAAGAGCAAGAGTTTCCTTGTGTGAAACTTATATTAGGGAAAATGAAGGTTTCCAACCTGGCATTCCTCCCATCTAGGGTCCGCTTGTGCAATAACCTCTGACAGCATTCGCAAATTTCTGATTTCAAATATTGTAGTTACAATTTTGTTGTCTTAGCGCCATCTTTCAAGAGTTTAGCCCAATAACATTACCCCCATTAGATTGTGGTTTAGTGGGCCGCTCTACATTAATCGCAGGTGTAGATTTAGGATCTAATGAACCGGAGGTAACAACACATTAGCAGGGTTGGGTGTTTTCACGTGTCACCGTAATGCCCGATTGGTCTTAATTTTCAATTGACGAACAAGAAGGAAAATGGAACTATTGGATTTTTTTATTCGCCCTTGGTTACCTGTCCAAAACAACCTTCGTTCGCCCGCCACCAATGGAAGATGTTGGTTGCCCCTTAATCCTTTTTCTAAGTTGTTGGTAATTTTTTAAAATTGGATTAAATATGAAAGTGGTTTAACAATACAAGTCGAGTCAGGTATAGATCATTAAATTTGTATTTTATGGAAATAGGTCAAAACAGATTAAATGGGTCAATTTGAATTGAATCATTTTTGACCCAATGCGACTCACCTGTTTGATAGCTCTAACCATAACTAGTTTGTGTATTACTTGGTGCTAATGTTGATTTCCCACGCAAAAGAATGCATGAGATGACTAAGTTAGTTATCTTAATTGTGTTGTGTTTGATCGAGTAACTCATTTGTCTCGATTAATTAACGAATCATGTTGAAGGTGCACTAATGTAATCCGGAATTGATTCAGTAATCCGGAATCGATCCTTCTAACAAGTTCAACTAAATGGTCATGTTGACTGATTAATGACACGATATGTACAATCTATTCGGTAATTTAATACGACGGTATGAACATGATATCAAGGCCAACCCAACTCTCTTAGTCATTACATTGTGAAAAGCCATAAATGTAGGACAGATATTTGAATGTTGGCTCGGGTTAAACAAATGGTTTTGTTTTATTCTGTACTCATGACAACTATAACATAAGTGAATAATGGTAGTAATTAATTATCATATTACTTCGTCAGTGCGTTGTCCTCAAAATCTTTTTTTGGATAACTTTGGGTAGACCTAAGCTAGCTAGTAATCTTAATTTTTTCTCCTCTGAAGTTTTAGGTCTTCTGTAAGTAATCATACTGAACATAACAATTTCATCAACGAATTGCCATAAAAAGATTATGTCGTCTCAAAGAAGCTATCGGAGTTGTTTAGATTTTCGCGTTCGAGTTCGACTCACCCAATTTGACTCATTTAATTGAACCAATCACACGAGCTGGTGTTCCGATCGAGTCTTCCGACATAATTCGTCAAACAAGTAGTGCTCTCATCCAGTCGACGTATTTTTAAGATATGCTTAAAGTTGTCATAACATACGAATGCGACGCGCGAACATGGGTCGACACTCGTATTATTAAAAAGGGTTAATATCAAGAAAAATTCTAAATTGGCACATCTATGACGAATTTACTTCAAACTATTTTTTTTATCACGAAAAACTCCAAACCGGTACACCTGTGACAAATTTACTCCAAACTATTTTTTTACCTCCAAAAACTCCAAACCAGTACATCTATGATAAATTTACCCTAAACTAATTATTTTTACTATGAAAAACCCTAAAATGGTATACCCGTGACAAATTTACCCTCCGTTAAATTAGGCTAATATCATGAAAAATCTCAAATTGATACACATGTGACAAGCATAAGGTAAAAACCCCAAACTAGTATATTCATGAACTGTCACGTGTCATCCAACTAGCAATGTGAAGATGAGATTCGACGAAAAATAATTGAGGGTAAATTTGTCACATGTATGCTAGTTTGGGATAAATTTATCGCAAGTATACCGGTTTATGGTTTTTTGTGGTCAAAAAAATAGTTTGTGGTAAATTTGTTATAGGTGTATCAATCTATTTTTCGTGGTATTAAACCTATTAAAAATCATCAAATTTACTGAGATACTCCAAGAAGTTCACATTTGGCACGTAAGTTGGGATCTGTCTCACAACAGGGCCCAATGTAGAGAAGGGATCTTCTCCACACCATGATGGGTGCTATCTGGGCTAGACTTGGCCCAAGGAACATGTAGCCCCGCATTCGACCAGTAATTATTAGCTCATCGATTTGCCATTCCTTTACTTTTATATTTAAATTGAGTTTAAGTTTAAAAACGTGGACATTAAAATTATGAAAAGTTAGAAAGGAAGTTTTTTTTTTTTTTGGACAGAAGTTAGAAAGGAAGTTGAGGGAGTGTTTATTCCCATGCTTGCCTAGGGGGACCTTTGCCTAAGGGATTGCCATGTGGCAAGGCACTTGGTATTAGTTTTGCCACGGAGACAGATAAGTATTAGTTCATGAATTGTTGTCTAAAGTTTTATTTGCTAACACGTTTCAATAAAAAAAAAAGCATAAGAATAAAGTATACTAAAATACATCCTTATGTGCCAAATCGAAGAAAAAACAATTACTTAAGTGCCATCAGCGAGAGATTTCGGCCGACTGATTACATATCATTTATTATTATTCTTTTTAATATTACGTGGTAATTTAAAAAAATAATAATCCACGTGGCATCCACATGAACTTTTAAACTGAAAAATAAGCTAAAAAATAAAGAAAAAAGTTAAAAAGGAAAAAACACTTAGGGTTGGCTTGCAGTGGCGACAGCTTGCATAGTCCTTGTCGCCGCCACCCCACCATCGCCCGCAATGGCCGGCTGGGGTTGAAAAGCCCTAGCCAATGGCCGGCCCTCCTGTAGACCTAGGTGAGGGCCGGTGACCCTCGCTTGCTGTCAACGAGGGTTGCCGACCAATGGCGAAAAGCCCTCACCACTTTAACCTAGCCTTTTCTGTTTTCTTTTACCTTTTCTTTTATTTTTTTAGTGTTTTCATCTTTTTTAATTATTTTTTAAAATTTTTAGCTTTTTATTGCTAATTGCGATTCTCCAACGAGCCACATAGGATTAGCTTATTAATAAAACAAATTCAATGTAATATTTTTGGCAAACTCATTGGAGTTGGCAGTCAAATAATCATTTTTTAAAAAAATATGACACTTAAGTGAGTGTCATATACAGACTTTGGCACTTCTACTGTCCTTCTACAATTTCTGAACAATGTATGTTGTTATGTGATTGATATAGTTCAAATGGCATAGCTTAGTTAAGAGAATGAATATAAAGAAGAGCAAAGAGTATGAATATAAAGAAGAGCTAAGAGAATGTCTGCTCCTATAATCAGTACTCACCACATTGCAGTTCTCTTTGCCTTGGAGACCAAATGAAAATGAAAATTAGAGATTATGACTCTGAATCAGAAATCCAAATTTTTCAAACACTTCTTTTCTAATTTTTCTGTCATACGCCTACCTAATTGAATTTTAAACCTAAGCTTTTAAGGTACATTATCCACCTCAACAAATTTTTCTTTGTTGGGATACGCCATATGGTATACGCCAAATGGATAACAACCCATTAAATGTACGTGCAAAAATTATTACTTTCTAGAAAAATGCTTTCCGTATATTCTAGCATTTGGTTCGCGAAAAATAAATAAGTCAATGAAAATATTTTTCATAGAAAAAAATTAAAAAATGGGGGAAAATTATTTCCGTAGAGACCATTCTCTCTCTTATCTCTCTCTCTATCTACATGCTTCAAATTTTTTTATTTTGTTTAATTTTTACTCTTTTCTTTCTTTTAGATTTTTTTTTCTTTATTAGCCGATCCGAGCCTCGGTGACGGCCGGCGGCACGGCGATCGGCCACATATGTGGCCTGTTGAGCCTTGAGTTCGGACAAGCTTAGGTGTGAACCGCCCGGACTTGATTGAATCGGTCGGTTTGGTCCGGTTCTCAAGAATGTCGGTCCTTCCCGATTCTAGAGATAGAACCACCCACTCGGACTGATTATGCTTCTTTAAATTGTAATTTTATTTGTTCAAAATATATATTAAGGAGACATTTGGACTCTTATGAATAGTCAAATAAAAGGGACTTGGTTCAAGGCTTATTCAATGTTATTGAGAAACAACTACACTTGATCTTAGCCAAAAGACCGAGAATAAGATTCTACTTCCATCCCATCCCTTGTTTCCTAAATAGGCAACCTGCTTGGTCGCTTCTTCTGGCAATCGACGGACTGCAAAGCTTGCTATTGCTGTCCACACTCACTCCCTTTGTCTCTCTAGCGTTGATGTGGGACTTCAAGGGAGTGCATGACAATCATTCTACTTCTCTGTTTCTATTATACACTTATTTCTAAAACAGGTTTGGAACAAAAACTTGTTTGGTAACCTAATTCTATTTTTCTATTTCTGAAACAAAAATTTGTTCCAGAAATTGATTTGGAAGGGAAATCAAAAGCAAAAAATTTCAGCTTCTCGGAGAAATAGAAATAAAAAATAATAATCCCTCACTTTTTCTCAAATACCCGTCGTCGCCCCCCGCCTTATCGCCGATCGCCGCCACCCACCGTTGGCCTCTACCGACCACCGCTTGTCGCCAACCATCGCCCACCGCCACCCTCCACCGACCGACTCAACCATTGCCGGCTGTCGCCGACCTCCGTCAATTGCCTCAACCATGGTCGACCGCCGCCGACCACCGCCAAGCACCGCCCATCGCCGACCTTCACCGCTTCCAACCACTGCCTTTGATCTCTCACTGCCGACTACCGCCGACCACCATCCGCGGTGGCTTGCCATTGCCCCCGCCTCACTATCGGCCCCGCCACCCACCGCCAACCTCCACCAACCGCCATTGCCAACCACCGCCCACCTCCGACCTTCGACACCGCCAACTACTATCCTCGGTCGCCCGCCACCTGCCGTCGCCAACCACCAACCGCCGTCACCCCCGCCTTATTGCCCACTATTGCCACCACCCACCGCCGGCCGCAGCGAGACCCGCCGCCACCGACCACCGCCCTACCTCCAACCACCGCCCACCACCAACCTCTACCGTCCACCGAACATCGCAACCATCGCCGACCTCTACCGGCCACCACCACCGCAACCGGAGTAAAATATAAATACTAATTTTTTATTTTTAAATAGTAAATAATAATTTCTAGAAATAGAAATTTTCAACTGTTGTAAAAAGAACTTTTATTTCATAATAAAAAATTTTATATCGTTATCAAACGCAGTTTTTTACTCAAAAACTCATCCAATAGAAATAAAAAAATCTATTTCTGGAACAGAATGGCTGTCATGCACCCCCAATTCATGCTCACTCCTTCTGTCTCTCTTGCTTGCCCTCACTTGAAAGAGTTCCCAAGTCAACCCATATGCCCCCAAGGCATCGTTGGCACTCTGAGAGTCCCATATCGCACGAGAATGCAGAGAACGCAAAAGGGATTGCCGATAAAAACCAAGCTACGCATGCCCAAAATATACCTTTCTCAGCCCTTTGGCTAAGATCAAATGGAGTAATTGTTGACCGCGGACGATACTCTCACAATTTTTACGCAAATTTTGAAACAGTGTATTTTTTAGGAATTTGTAAATGTGTTTCAATTGAACAGCCAGGACACCGGACCGAATCGATCTAGTTCTAAGTACCTCCGATCCCCTCCCTGATTCCGCAAATTGAGAATCGATGCTACTAGTTAGGTTTTCGGTTTTTGGGTGGGATCGAACCGGGAATTGATCATCCCTAGATGAGCTTGAAGCTTGCCAAATGCCAATAAGCGAGCTTGAGCTCACCTATGGCCATCGCCGGCTGGTTGCAACCTTAAAAATTAGAATAAACACGTAAAAGTACATTGACACCGTATGCACGCACCAAGTCGTTGGCTATGTGACAAGTTCAAAAATAACCTGCATGGTTTACACCTCGAATTCTATCTGAAGTCGGGTAAACTCAAGCCACACATATGAAACTAGGCGAACACTCACTCTCTAATTTAGAGAGAAAATCTATAACACCCGTCAAAGGAGATTTAATCAGCGATCTTAAGCGTTTTTGTTTCATGTACAATCGAATCCTAGTCATTTTAAATTGGGTGCCCAGACCAAAAAAAGAAAACTTGAGTGCAGTCTAGTCCTTTCGATTATGTGTCACGCAAATTTGTTGACGTGGCATGTAGAAATCCAACGTGGTTTTTGCTAACATTTTTTAGCTAATGCAACATTGAGATCGCGCTGACACGGAGCCAAATCGGAAAATGTCAAAATAAAGAAAACCAAAATAAATAAACAATAAAAAGAGAAGAATCAGCTTACCTCCCACGGGAGAAAGAGAAAGAGAGGGAGGATTTTTTTTTTTTTTTAAGAAAAATTTCAAAAAAGAGCCCGAAATCCTCTCATTTTCTCAAATAAGAGCCCCAAGTAAATTCTATTTCAAATAAGGGCTTGAAATATTCTCATTTTCTTAAAGAAGGGTTTGAAGTGAATATTATTTTAAATAAGAGCTTGAATTGGCCATAAAATCTTAAGAAAGGGCCCGATTTCAAGGGCATTTTCGTCTTTTTACTTATTTGATTTTTTTCTTTTTATTAGACTTTTCTTTTATCTATTTTCTCAAAAATTAACCAAAAAAGAAAAAGAAAAAGACAACATACACGAGCAAGAGGGCAGCCCGCCTGTGGCCACCACCCTACTACTAGGGGATGGGAGGGCGGTGAAGGCCGGAGGGGTTGTTGGCTCGTCGGCGAGGGCCAACAAAACTACTAACCGCCCTCTCCCGGATCCGGGCAGGGGTCACCGGCCCCCACCCCGACTAGAGGATGGCCGGCGAGCCTCGCTCGGTCAAGGCGAGGGCCGGCGACCCCCGCCGAGTCCTAGGCGAGAGCCGGCGGTCCGGGCGGGGTTGCTGGCCCTCGTCCAAATCCAGGAGAGGATCCGACCCTCTCTCTATTTTCACGAGGGTCAAAGGCCCTCGCTTCTGGTCGGCGAGGTCACCAACCCTCACGGAGGCGTTGGCGACCCCCCACCGCCGGTGGGTCGGCGACCACAGGCGAGAGAGCAGCGCCCTCTCGCTTGTGTGGCTCTTTTTTTTTAACTTTTAAAAAACAAAAAATAAAGAAAAATGAACAAAAAATCAAAATGGGAAATGACGAAAATGCCCTTTAGGCCAGTCCTTTTTTAAAACACTATGGCCACTTCAGGCCCTTATTTGAAATATATTATATTACTTCGGACCCTTATTTGAAACAATATTTACTTGGAGTCATTATTTGAAAAAACAAGAGGACTTTGGGCCCTTATTTGAAATTTTTCCTTTTTTTTATGTGGAACCGACAAAGAAAATAAAGAAAATTGCCATTTTAGAATTCAAGATGCCACGTCAGGAAAAAAAAAGGTTGACTGATGTGGTGTAAAGGGCTTGATATGGAACGACAGCAAAAATGGTAAGTAATTTTTATTTCCGCACTTTATTTCGTTAATCGATGTAAATTTGCTCACCACACGCTCCCAACGTTATTAAAGTTAATCTTATTTTGTTGCTTCTAAGCATTTGAAATATTTCCAAGGCCTTTAACACGGATTTCACAAAAAAAAATACAGACATACACGAAAACGATAGCTTGGACTACATACAAAACAAAATACCACCACATAACAATTCATACAATAAACAAACTTTCCATGCCATTGTAAATCACGAATATTGCATGAAATTATGTTTATGACCTATAAATTCATCCATCAACAACAATTAATATGGATTGAGATAATTTTTTTTATATCAATGCATGTGAAGATTCCTTGGAAGTGCACACAAGCTAGATGTTTTTTTTTTTTGGTCAGGAACACAATACCTAGATTTTTTTTTTTTTGTCTAGTTCTATCATATCTTATTCTACTATACGAGCCACATTGTATGTGCTATGTGCCATGCACAGGTTGCAAAACACCGCTCTCTCCTCATGCGTCCCCACCCCTCCCCTTGAAGGTGGAGATTCGAATCTCCCGCCTCCCTCTTCCCAAATGGGAAGAGTGAGCACTGGGGCAATTTCCCAGTGGTTCACTAGCTAGAATTTACATGCCTATAAATTGTATCATACTCATAAATTACTTATACGTAGGCTTCGTTCATTTTCTAAAAAATGATGTGTTTCTGAAAAATATTTTTCTAGATTATCATTATTCGGGAAAATAACAATATTTTTTGGTGTTTTAACTGAAATCTAAAAATGATCTGGAAAATATTTTCGTTATTCGGTATAAAAAATCGGATTTGATTTTTCTCCATGCACTCCTTTTGATAAATTTTTTTTTCTTTTTTCTTTTTTTATTCATTTGACCGGCCGCAGGCGAGCTCGAGCCTTGCCACAAGCCGACGAGGCTCAAGCTCATCGGCCTCGAGTGAGGGTAAGCCTCGCTAGACCCGGTGAGGTCGAGCTTGTTGACCTCGCCTCCCCACCGTTAAAGGTATTTTTTTCATGAGTGGGAAATATTTTTCTTGAAACAAACGTCGGCAAATCCAGAAAGTATTTTCATAGAAGTTGTTTTCCGTGAAAAGAACAGAGGCCGAGGCTTTGTTTGTTTCGCGAAAAATGAATAATGTGGAAAATATTTTCCTATAAATAATTGTTTATATCGCTTGAAATAACGAGTCAAGAAAAAATGTTTTCATTATCGGCAATAATTTTTGTCTAAACATTTTTGTGAAAGGTAAAAATATTTTCCATTCATTCATTTTTATAAGTAATAGAAGCGATTATTGTCAGGAAAATATTTTTCAAATTATTCATTTTCCGCTAACAAATAGATCCTTAGGAGCTTATGGAAAAGCTCGTGATTGAATTTCAAATATTTGGTCAATAAATCTAAAAGAGAATTACTATCAAATCTTCCCTTCTCCCATGACAATTCTCACACCGTAATCAACCTTCCGACTTTCTTAAAACACAAAGGAATCATGAAGTATGAGCCAATGTAAAATAAGCTCTAGTATTTCGATAGATATACTCTCCGCACGAAATAAAAGATCAACGAAGCAAATAAGACAATTAGCACGACTGGTTATAGAATGCATAGGTTCTAGACCAAAAATCTGGGACTTACCTTGCTAGAGTCGGTTTCCAATTTGCGGAGCTGGAAGCCCAACTAGTTCCTTTACGAGCCGGTCAGTTCCCAATTCCGGGCCGGTTTCAAGATCGACCATGAACCAGCCCTAAATGGAAATAATATAACTATTGTTTTAGAAGAGTATACCATGTGAATAATTTGTGGCATAGCAGTTAAGGTATCAAAGAATTTCCCAACCTTTCCAAGTTTGAAACTCATCTCGAATATATCTCATGGTTCACAGTATAAAATAGACCACTCCTATGTGAACTGGCCTGGAGCCAATCAACTAAGTCCGATTCGATCCGATTCTTATATTGAACTAGCCTGATTGAGCAACCTTATGACACACGACATAATCTTATCAAGTATTGCCTTATTGCTACACCTGTTATAATATAACTCTGCCCTCTAATTTCGAGCTAGATTTCACATCACTCAACGTCCTAATGTTATCATTTGTAGCATGTTGATTGAATAAAAGTGAGGTAAAAAGAGGAGGGGGACCGCCATAAGTTTCACTTGATAGACGTTGAATGGGACATGTTGGATCCCTCACTATAATTTTTTGGGTGTTTTGGAATTTTAAAGTAAAAGACCAAGTTCAAACTTTTTCCTTGTTAAATAACCGATAGGGTGACATCGATATAGATAAAAATATATATGAAAAGCAATCCAAACAACTAGTCTAAACATATAATTACTCATACTTAAGGTCTAGAAACTCAAAAAAATCTAGCCACCAAATTTGGTGGTTTATGTAGTATTATCACATTGAAACGAGTACTAGTTATCTCTGAAAAAGTGAAAATTTGAGGGAGACTTTTGTCTTTGGACTCTGATTGAGTGATTCACACTGCTCAAACTCTTAGTCCGAATTCGACCAAAAAGGAAAATTTCTTGGTCCGGCCCACATTCACGAGTTTGATTTACGTTGTCAGACTGCAGCGACAAGCTTGTCAGCTTCAGATCTTCTTGTCCGTCCCTAAAAAAAACAAAGAAATTAAAAAAAAAATCAGATGGAAGCAAAAATCCAAATGAACGATCTAAACATGGAACTCCTGATAATTAGCGGATAGGGGAAGCTGACCACGTAACCGTCGTTCGGATAAGAGAAAGACCCCAACGCCGAAGTCGACCGGCTTGTCAATGCTGAATCATCGTGGCGGCACGCCTTTCCTGCACTAATTGTTGTTGGCCGCTTATGGGACCTGCACTCTAATGTCGCTGTCCCTCCTCATAAAATATTCACCGTCCTCATTTTCTTCATAAAGTTCTCCTCTTTTCCTTTCTTTTGGGACCGTAATATCGTTTTCGTGTTTCTTATGTTTGGCGCATTTCTCGGGTTCAAGCACGTTCGTCCCATTAATCCGAACATCGGTTTGTTGTCCAAGTCCTTTCTTGTCAGGTGATTCATCTGTAAAGTTGATCTCTTTCTCTTTCCCCGGGGAAAGAATGTCTGGATTCGGTGTCGGAGAATGTTCAGCTATTTCTGGGTTTTGACTTTTGGCGAGGAATCGTTCGAAGGGGATTGTCATCGGCGGATTTCAGTAGTGGGTATGATGTAGAATGAAGATATTTGGATGATGTGGTGATCAATTCGTGAACTTGGGGGCGTCTGGATCAAGAATGGTGCTCTAAGAGAGAGAGAGAGCAATTTGCCGCTTTTTATTTGGTTGCTTCTCGGGTGGGTCTTCGTAATCCACGAACACGGAAGTGATTGTCAGAGTGTCACATCAAAGCTCAATTCTTCTTTTTGTGTTTTTAATCTCTTGTTTTGTGCATTGTAGTAGGTTGATCTTCATTTGCCCAATCGGAACTGGCCCTTTTATCTCTCTCCTTCTCTCTCGTAGGAACCACCAAGAAGTGAGATTCTTTCGTTACAACCAATTCTTGCGTGTGATTGTGATTTCTGTGAGAGACTCTGTCGCCGGTTGTTGTTAGTTTGGTGAAGTTGCAGGAATTTTTCTTTTTCCATTTTCTTTAACCCAGATAAACGCGGTTTTCTCATTTCTCTGAGTACCCTAACTTATTATCAGCTTATTGCACAGACCACTTATGATAATCAGACCTCTTTCGATAGTGTCCTCCTCCAAAATTTGTGAGTCCTGGTAAAACCAAAAAAAAAAAGTTCTCCCTTTGCCAAGACTCTTTATCTTTGAGGGGTTGCTTAATCTGAAAGGATCATGAGGCTGTTGAACCTCATGGGCAATTCTTTCGGATGCTCGGCATCGGGAGAACGCCTAGTTTCGGCAGCAAGAGATGGCGATCTGCAAGAAGCGAAGGCTCTATTGGAGTATAATCCTCGTCTTGTGAGATATTCGACTTTCGGGGTTCGAAATTCGCCTCTCCATTATTCTGCAGCCCAAGGCCACCATGAGGTACTATACTGTCTGATGAATGGGTCAATCCTTGTGTCATCTTTAATGTCATCTTTCCTTATTTTTTAGATTTGACAGTTGATGGTGGTCGGGGTGTCTGTTTCCTGTATTCAGATAGTTTCGTTGCTGCTCGAGTCTGGAGTGGATATCAATCTCAGGAATTACCGCGGTCAGGTGCTGAATTACTTGCTGCTCGAAGCACAAGAATTTTATTGTACCTATTAGATGTAATGCATTTTTTTTTTTTTTGAGGAATTGTTGTTTTGATTCTCGTGTAACAGACTGCTTTGATGCAAGCTTGTCAGCATGGTCACTGGGAAGTTGTTCAGGCTCTTATTCTTTTTAAAGCTAATGTAAGATTGTTGTGCTCCTGCTTCTAAGTTAAATGAAGTAGTCAGTAATTCTGCATACATGAATGGTGATATTATGTGGACCTATGAGTACAGATTCACAGATCAGACTATCTAAATGGTGGTACCGCCCTTCACTTGGCTGCTTTGAATGGCCATACCCGGTGCATCCGACTCCTCCTAGCTGATTATATTCCTAGCAATCCTGATGTGTGGAATATCCTAAGAAGAAGAACCAACAGTGAGGAGCCTATTGCAGAATTTGATGAAGAGTATGTCCAGCTTTGTCTGGATCTCTGTAATCTTCCTGTGCTGTTTCTTCTACTTGGTGTTTGATATCTCGTGTATACAATGTCTCCTTGCATGGATCAGTGCTCTTTCGCAGGTAATTAACAGACCTTCTGATGGAGGCATTACCGCACTTCACATGGCTGCACTGAATGGGCATGTCGAGAGCGTGCAGTTACTCTTGAACCTGGGAGCATCTGTTTCTGAAGTCACTGTAGAAGATGGGACTACAATTGATCTGATAGGTTCTGCTGGATTCACATTATGCATTGGTTGATCGCTAGTAAATTTACTGTCTGATTCGTCTGGGAAATAGGCAGCTTCTGATGGCAATCATCAATGTTATCATTAACTCTCCAAATACTGCTACCACTGTTTTTCTCATGGTTGCTTTAAGCTGGTTTGCTTTTGTTGTCTATTTTTTTCTCTCTTTTGACCATTCTCCTTTTGGCTCCACTATAGCTCTTAGCATGTGAAAATATTTTACTTGTATTCCTGCAAAGGAAAAGAGTCAAAAGATGCCAAGAAGCAAATGTGATTTGGTATCTTAAGCTATATCGCTATATCGCTAAATTGTAATGCAATAGATAGCATAGCAGGGTGATAGCTGATATGATTGGTTACATCTTTTTCCTTTCCTGGCTTTTAGTTGTGAGGATTGCGTTTCTGAGGATAGGAATGAATGAGCGATAAAGAGTCCAGATCCCTCCTTTTGTCTTCTGGTCTTGGGGGTTGCACCAGGTGTTATTTGCTTTTACAAAATACCCTGGGTTGGGTTCCCCTGTTATGTTAAAAATATGAAGTTTTTCTGACAAATGGCTACTCTGTTGTTTTCCTTCTATGACGTCATTTCGTGAGAAGAGATTGCAATGTCCTTGTAGGTGTGTTTTACTGGGAGAATTATGGCTTCATTCAAAATGATTGATTGTTTAAATAGAGTTACACCTGATTGGAACCATGGTTTTTGTGGAAAGTAATGTGTATTGTTCTGTGCACGTTGCAGGTGCTGGAAGCACTCCACTTCATTATGCTGCTTGTGGTGGAAGTGTCCAGTGTTGTCAGGTATTTTGTGGCAGCTAAAAGATAAAAGGTCTAATATCATTCTTTATTTTGTTCGTTTTGACTTACACATATATTCTTTTTATACTTCAGATTCTGATTGCCAATGGTGCGAGTCTGTCGGTCGAAAATATCAATGGGTATGTGTCCTATGACCTGTTCCTCCTAATCAATGTTGGGATTATGCGCGTGAAATTTCAAAGCACAACAAATGGTTCACTGCTAAATGATGTTGATGCTTATTTCTGAGAGTTCAATAGAATATACATTGCACCTTTTGTTTTTGGAACTTGTGGTAACTCTTTCCTCGATATGGTAATCTGAAGTAAAAGCTTTCTCCCTCCAGGTCACAAGGTTAGTGTGTGTAGCATTTTTCTGTCCGCTGCGTCGGTGAATTGACTCGTGACTCCTGGATGCACATTCTATGGTTAATTTGGGGCTGTGCATCTAAACTTCCTTGTCCCATAGTATAAACTTTTGGGCTGATTTAAATGTTTGGAGAATCTGTATTTTTCTGTTGAGCCATGAAGGATCTTGGTGTACATTCAAGTGATATATGCCCAAAATCATGACTGCGTTTCCATTGGAAAGTCTCCTGAAAAGACAGTTGAATTGTGAACGTGAGTGAAAGTTACTGTTATGTCAACAGAGAGAGCATGATGAGGATTAAAGTTAACCTTTCATGTTAAATGTGATCAATTTTTCAGTTCTCTGGAGGAGAACTTCTGACTGCTAAACGACAATGTCTTCAGGCAGTACTTCAGCCCAAAAAGTTACATGCCGAGTCAAGAAACAGTCAACTCTGTCTGTACCTTATTTATTAGTTTGTAAGGGAGAACTTCTGCAGTTATTTGTTGTTTTTGTTCCCTAAAGTGAGGTTCAGGAATTATTAAGGAGGAAGCAAAAGCAAGTCTACTTTGACGAGTATGTAGCAGTGGTAACATTAATGTAGCTAACAGCACTTCCAATGGTGGAGACCACTGACCAATACAATTTGGATCGGAATTTTTAGTTTCTCTGTTCTCTAGTTGTTTTTTATTTCTTTCTGGCTCTCCGCACCTCCTTTATTTTATTTTCTATATTTACTAAAATGAAGAAAGTTTATTTGTCGTCCTTATCTCCTCTACCTTGATGCAGGTGGACCCCGTTAATGGTTGCTCGCTCATGGCACAGAAATTGGCTCGAGGAAATTCTCAGCACACAACCAGAGGGCCGGACACGAATTCTTCCCTCTCCATATATATCTCTTCCTCTTATGAGCATTGTTAGTATTGCCAGGTGAGCAGTGTTCAATTTAGTTAACGCTCTTCCAAACGGTTCTTTACACTAGTGAGCCTCGACCAATTTTTTCGAATTGGATTGTGTTTCTCGTGGTTTCTTCTTCTGGTTTCTCCATTTATTTCTTTTGTTAAATTCAAGGATCTTGTCATGCTTCAAGAAAAATAGTGTTTTATTGCATCCATAAGGGTAGGGCTGTCAATTTGCATCATGTTGTCTTATTCGTTTTGGATATTCGCATCAGTTCCTGTTTCAACAGAAATGTTTTGATGTGATAACAAAAGAATGTATCAAAACATATAAATCACGTCAATTTCAAGTTGATCTTGTTCATATCATGTTGAATTCTGAATTGTCTCAGTAAGCTCGTGTCGTATTTGAGTTATGTTTTCTTGTCGTGTCAAGAATTGATAGCTCTATTTTTTCTTCGTGATTGACTGTGACTTAGTATCAATAGATAGTTTTACACGTTCACTTCCTTAACGGCAGTATACGATATGTTAAGGCAATGCTTCTGTGTCCTTGATGGCGTTTCACCCACTAGGAAGCAATGAATGAAACATATTCAATATTTGGTTTGAAAAAGACTGTTAAAGTGTGATTCAGAATGACATTGATATATGAAAATAGAGGTTATACTTATCTTGAGGCTTAGCTATTGCCTTCTCTTTTTCAAGTCTAAAGAAACGATTCCATAACTACTAAATTTGAGAAATCAAATTTCCTTCTGCATTCAGTGCTTGGACTGCCTCTGGTTCCTTTTGCTGATGCTCATACCTAGAAACATATTTCCGGCCTTCTATACTTCTCTTTCATAACTATTTAGAGTACCGTATAAATGAGTTGATACTCGGGAATTTTTCTCGGAAAACCCGTCAAATGTAGAGCACGCTGCCACAAAATGATCCATACATGGTGTGATGTTTTTCGCATTGAGCTGTGTTGATGACTGGAAACATGATGTTTAGTGATTAAACTTGCTACTTTAGACGGGATAGACTGATTTGTTGACAAGAAGTTGTAATGAGTGGTCCAGGCCAACAGTATCATCATTCTCTCTAAATCAAGATGAAAAGTTCACTCAAAACAGGACAAATTGAAAAAGTTCTGTACTGGAAAAAACTATGGCGCCTAATCAGCATGTGATGATGCCATAACATCCAATGCACCCAAGAACTGGGTATCAAAGACATAAGAAAGGCATAGCACACTCATTTTTGAGACTTCAGCTTCTCTTTTATTTGGGTTACTTAGGTGTGGTATGCATCTTTATGTTTTTCATTGTGGCTGGTATAATTTTCTGTATGAGTTTGCCTGTAGGTGGCTGTCCGGGCGTTGGGGCAATTTATGTTGTGGTAGTTAACAGGTGTACCATCGACCATAAATATCCAGTTACTGTTGAGTTGAATTCAAACCATTTCTTCTTTTTTATTCTTTTGCAGAGAATGTGGATGGAGAGGCAATGATCTATTGCTGACATGCCAAGATCCATGCGTGGTTTGTTTAGAAAGGAAATGCACTGTGGCGGCAAAAGGTACAGTCAGAAACTAAGTTCACCAATGGAACATATTTTTTTTATTTCACTTTTTGAAGCGACGAATAGCATGAGAATGGGAAATTTCAAGCCTATGAGCAATATGCCTTTCACTTGACTTGTTCTTTCACCCTATTACTGGCAAGTATGGACTAAATCCTCCACGTCGTAGTTGATGGCAAGATGTAAATTCTTATTCAAAACCAATCACTTGCGTCTTGTAAACATTCAGTTAAATGGTGATTTTAGGCCCTGTCAAGACTTATCCGCACTCGAAGGCTACAAAATTATCTAGACACCGACTTGCAACAACTCTCACCTTTGCTGATTCATATTTGAACTTCCGCTTGAAGTTCATTAAATCACCTCAGTGCCTAGACATGCTTTATTTGCTTACTATGCATGGAAATGATTGTGTGGCAGGTTGTGATCATGAGTTCTGCACAAGATGTGCCCTATACCTCTGTTCCACTTCTAGTTCCTCAACGGTTCATGGTCCTCCTGGCTCTATTGCGTGCCCTCTTTGTCGGCACGGCATAGTCTCGTTTGCAAAGCTTCCTGGGATCAGACCGGTGGTTAATAAGGAGATTGCACGAACGAGTCTGTCCCTTACGTTCTGCACGTGCTCTGGGGAAGCTTCGGAGGCTGCTTCTATGACAACCCCATTGTGTAAGCCCGCATTCCAATGCACACGCATTTCACCGTTAGGACCGTCCTTCCGGAGCTTCAGCTGCCAGAAGTTTCCGTCAATGAAAATTAATGCCAGCCTCTGCATGGGGACCCCGGACACGAGCCCCTCTCTTGTTCCTTGCAGTGTCAAACGGAATTTGAGGACCCAACTGGTTCGATGCTCGAGATCTGGCTTAAGACAGTCGGTGTCTCACTCCGAGAGGAGAGGATCATGGTTATCAGCGCTCAATCAGTATGTAACATCAGGAAGCGGATGCTGAAAGGTGCATTATTCTTGTTCTCTCCCCACGTACATTTTCGGAGTAGTCGCTTTTCCCTTCCATTCTTTTGCCATCATTTCACTCCATCTGTACAGAATCTGCCGAAATTTCTCTCTTTTCGGCTTGATAACCTTTCAACCAGCATCCTGGGTGTCCCAAGTTTCGAACCCGGGTCTCGTCCTTGGGCCCTGCTCCCCCGGTTCACGGGGCTATTTGCCCAGTTGACTAACTGAGCTTGTATATACTGAAGCCAATACTCCGACCTATCAAGCGATTGATAAGATATCATGCACATATGGCATACCCTTTTCTTCCCCCCAAGATTTCTGCTATTTACTATGGCAATTTGATGACTTGGTTCACCTAAGACTCCTTCGAGCTTTCATATGTTAAGTTGCCAGCATCTGTTGTTGCTCGGATCATACAAGAAATGTAATTTGACTGCTGGCCGCAGTACAGAGAGACTGCTGGCCGCGGTACAGAGCGCGGCGGTCAAGATAATACTCTGTTTTTGGCATTGCCGTCCACCATAATCAGTCTTCTACACTGACATGGTTCCAAGCTTTTTCCGTCTTTTGTAGTATAGAGGTTGCTGTCTTGGTTAACATCGTTTTAGGATCATCATCCTTGGTGGGAATCGCCCATTATGATGTTATGAGGTTGCTGTCTTTGCATTGCCGTTCGATTTCCGATCGCTACTATTCTTGTTTCAATATGTGATTTTTCCATCTTTATATTTGAAAACTTACACGTAGTTGGGACCAGCATCAATATTAATATCACATTCACGTGACACACCGAACAACCGAACAACCAAACATCTTATGACCATCTATGTCCACATGAAATATGTGCAAGAATTGTCCAACAATTTCTAAATCTATTTGCCAATTCAGTTCTACACCTATCAATTTTGTCACTTGAATCCTAAACATTTTTAGCTTTTAACAATTAAGGCCATTCAATCAATTTTGGCCGGAAATTGCTCACGTAGACATCGACCATCCTACATACCATAGGCGGAGACGTGGATAATTCTTTATTTTCTTTTTCTTTTTCTTCCTTAATGTGGGAGAAAAACAAAGAAAAGAAGGAACATATAAAAAAAATTAAGGGTTAATACCACGGAAAATCCCAAATTGATTTGCTCGTGATAAATTTACCTCAAATTATTTTTTTGAGCGCTGAAAATCCCAAACTGGTACATTTATGACAAATTTACCTTAAACTGATATATCTGTGACAAATTTACCCTCCGTCGGTTTTCGTTAAATCTAACTGTCGAATTGCTAAGTTTGATAGTATGTGGCGGTTCACGGGTATATTAGTTTTGGATTTTTACCCTCTGTTTGTCACGGGTTTATCAAATTGGAATTTTTCGTGGTATTAATTCAATTTAACGAAGCGTAAATTTGTCACGGGTGTATCGGCTTGGGGTTTTTCTTGGTCAAAAAAATTAGTTTAGGATAAATTTGTCACAAAAGTATCGGTTTAGGATTTTTGGTGGTCAAAAAAATAGTTTGGGATAAATTTGTCATAGGTGTACCAATTTGGGGTTTTTCATGGTATTAACCCAAAATTTAATAAAGAAATTCGAGACATATTTAAGAAATCATTAAAAATTGTTTATATGATGCCACGTAGGACAGCATACGTCCACATCAACATTTCTGGCCAAAATTTTCAGATGGACTTAATTGGTAGAATTAAAATGTGTACAATTGAATTGTTGGCTGGTGTCCATGTCAGCATTTCGGGGCCATAATTTTTGGATGGACTCAATTGGCAAAAATAAAAGGTGTATGGTTGAATTGACAAAAGTATAATATGTTCACAGCTTTTTGGATAATTTTCCTTGCAATTTTGAACTTTCCATCAAGAATTGGCAATGACGTGTGGGTTATCGTTAATAATAAATGGTAAACCAACTAAAATCATGGACTATGAATTGGAAATGTACGCATCATATTTATGTGATATTCAATTAAACACATGATTTAAAACGCTTAAAAGAGCATGTCATATTTACACTCTAAACAAATATAGAAAAGAAGTATTTTAAAACTAAACAAATGAAAAGGACAAGAAGTGTACCATGACTTACCTGAAATACTTACCGAATTTTGGATTGAAGGATATCTCAAGGGCCAATATTTATGTATGGCATTCACTTTGATGTCAATATTTTTTTTGGATCACTTAAGAGCTAAATTGGAGAAAAAAAAGATTACTTAAGTGCTAACGGCAGAGATTCCTACCAAAAAATATACGTGATATTTATATTTAAAACATTTTGTGCCACGTCATTTATAAGTCCACATGGATTTTTTATTTTTTTTGTTTAATCAATTCACGTGGAAATTTTATTTGAGAAAAAAGTTCATGTGGCAATTTTTATTAAAAAATTCAGTCTAAAAATTAAAAATAAGTTGAAAAAAAAAATGGCAGTGGCGAGGGCTTGCACAGCCCTCGTCGCTACCAGGGGTCGCTGGCCACCGGCCAAGGCTCGGCGACCCCCAATGACTAGCCCCCACCCATTGCCGGCCATTGCTAGCAATGGTGGGGGTGTGGCGGTGAGGACTATGCAAGCCCTCGCCACTACTAGGTTTTTTTTATTGCTTTTTTTGTTATTTAGTTATTTAGTTTAATTTCTAATGTTTTATTTTTCAGTACAAATAAGTGAGTAAATTTTGACTTTTTTGCAGAGAAAAGTGTTGGAGATTGCATTATCATTTTGCAGATGCCAGATACAAATGCTAAAGTCCTTATGCTTTTTTTAGCTATATTTTTACCTGTTTTTATTTTTACTTTTTTTTAGTTTTAAGCTTTTTTTTATTTTTTTACTTTTAGGTGGAATTTTTTATTAATTTTTGGCTTTTTTTTAATTACTGATTGGGATTCTTCGGCGAGCCATGTAGACGCCAAATAAGATTTCCGATAACACTCACCAGAGTTGGCATTCAAGTAATCATTTAAAAAAAAAATTGGCACTTAAGCAATCCAAAAAAAAAAAATATTAGCATCAAAGTGAGCACCATACACAAATATTGGCACTTAAGGTATGCTTCTGCCCAAAATTTTGACTAACTTGCCAAAGTTGTACTACTATTACAACATGATAAATTTAAAAAAAAAATAGATAAAAAGAATGAAAAAAGCAACAACAAAATATGCATGCTTGTTTTTCGTTAAAAGTATTCATGTTCAGGTAACGTATTGAGAGTTAATATTACGAAAAATTTCAAACTGGTACATGCAATAATTTTAAATAAATTAATTTTTGGGTCACTAAAAACCCCAAACTAGTGTATGCGCAACTCATTTACCCTCCATCAATTTCCGTCAAATTTATCGTAAAATTGCTGAGCTGGATGACATATGATAATACTCAGTTCACATGACAAGTCTGCTTGAAAATCCATAATTCTCTCTTTTTTTCTTCAGTTAGCCTATTTTGAAAGCAAATAGCTCTCTCTCTCTCTCTCTCTCTCTCTCTCTCTCTCTCTCTCTCTCTCTGAGCATGAAAAATGTTAGGTCTTCCTCTTCATCAACCACAATCCTTCATCGTTGCCTTCGTCTCCATGATTAGGCATCAAAGCTCATTCAAGCATCTCGCCTTCGATTTTTTTTTCTAGGTGGCATTTCTCTTCAGACCACTTCCAATTGAAACTATTGAACATCCTAATTTTGGTGATTCGGATAAGTTTTCCAAACAAATCTAGACGGAAATTTTGAAGGCAAGAAGATTATCAGAAGTGAAAGTGAGCTCGAATGAGTTTTGATGCCTACTTTCGTGCTTTGAGAGAGAGAGAGAGAGAGAGAGAGAGAGAGAGAGAGAGAGAGAGAGAGAGAGAGAGAGAGAGAGAGAGAGTATTTATTTTCAAATCATGGCTAATTGAAGAAACAAAGGGAGAGATTATGAATATCCACGTAAACTTGCCACGGAAGGTAAATGTGTCACCTTTATTTTAGTTTGGAGGTTTTTTTATCCAAAAATTAGTTTGAGATAAAATTATCATAAGTATACCTATTTACAATTTTTTCGTGATATTAACCCTCATTATAAACAATTTATTTCATAGTTAAAATAAGGGGATTTTTTAGAAGGATCGTTGGAAATACATAAATACTTGCTTTAAATTTTTTACCACCAAAATAAAAATATGGGTTAATACGATGAAAAACTCTGAACTGGTAAATTTATGACAATTTTACTTCAAACTAATTTTTTGACCATTGAAAATTCCAAATTAGTACACTTGTGACAAATTTATCCTCGTTGAGTTAGATGGCATGTGGCAGTTGACGAATGTACTACTTTGAGATTTTTATTCTTCATTTGTCACAGTGTACTAATTTGCAATTTTTCGTGGCATTAACCAAATTTAAAGGAAACTAACATAGGGTAAATTTGTCACGGGTGTACAAGTTTGAGATTTTTGGCAGTCAAATAATTATTTTAGGATAAATTTGTCGCATACGTATCGGTTTGAGATTTTTGACAGTCAAACAATTATTTTAGGATAAATTTGTCACATACGTATTAGTTTGATATTTTTGGTGTTTAAAAAGTTAATCTAGGACAGAAGGACATGAGGAGTGCCAATATTTATGTACGACGCTCACTTTAGTGCCAATATTTTTTTTTAATAACTTGAGTGTCAATTTTTTTGAAAATAGATTATTTCAATGCCAACTCTGGTGAGCTTCGCCGAAAATCTAATGTGGCATTTACATGGCTCGCCAAAGCTTCCAAATCAGCAATAAACCAAAGCCAAAAGTTAAAAAAATTAAAAATAAGCTAAAAAAAAGAAAAAGAAAAACTCTGTGTTGCAGCAGCTAGGGCTTGGAAGCCCTCATTGTTGCAACGGATCAATTTCTTTTCTTTTTAATTATTTACCTACTTTTTAAAATTTAATTTATTTTTAAAAAATATTTTAGCTTATTTTGTAAATAGATATTACACGTGGCGTACACGTGGACAATTTTTTTTAAATTGACACGTGGACGCCATGTGGACTGACTTTTTTTAAAAAAATTCGCATAATATTAACAATTAATAAAAAAAAATATTCCGTGTCTTGTTTGGCCGGAATTGACACTTAAGTAATCGTTTTTGGTTAGAATTGACACTTAAATAATCCAAAAAAATGTTGATACTAAAGTGAGTACTGTACATAATATTAGCACTCCAGATTTCCTTTTGCTGTTTATTTAGAGTAAATTTGATACAAGTGTATCAATTTGATTTAACGACAGTTACCCAATATTCGGGAGATCCTTTACCCGAGCCCTTATGTGTTTTCGTAGTTCTTACCATAATCGGTTTGTCTGGAAATATACGTACCCATAGTTTTCCACCACAACGTACATTTCTTACCATTACTTGTCGCCCTACTTCTATTGGAGCAAGTAGCCACAACCATTTCATCCGACAGGATCAAAATTCTGCCACTAAAAAAATGAAGGATCTAATATCCGATTTGATGTTTCATGCATATTTGAGTAATAGCAGTGGGATTTTTCAATATCATGCTAAAAATAGCTAGGATTTCTAGCCGAGTCCTATGACATGCAGATATCATTTTAACGGGTTAGCACAATAATAATGAAAATTGCTCCTTCTTCGATGAGATTTTTCGTGCTATTGTGCGAACGGGGCGTGCTTTGGAAGAATCGATCCGTTACCGCGCCATCCTATTGGGAATAACAAGGGCATCTTTAAATATTCAAAGTTTCATATCGGAAGCGAGTTTTCAAGAAATTGTTCGAGTTTTAGCCAAAGCTGCTCTTCGGGGCGGTATCGATTGGTTGAAAAGCCTAAAAGAGAATGTTGTTATAGGGGGATGATACCCGTTGGTACCGGATTCAAAGGATTAAGCCAAAAAAATTGTATAAATCCATTTTGTGAACCTCTATTTGACTCATCCAGCGGGGGATGCGGCGCTCCAGACACTTTGAGACACGGGATCCAAAGATCGTGCGCCTCTTCAGATTCTCCGACAATGGCCACAAGCTCAACCTACGCTGCGCTCACGTCCGTGTTCACTCTGTCTCTCTCTCCTCCTTTGCTTTCTTCTTTTTCTTCTTCTGCTTCCGCTGCCGCTGCCGCTGCCGCTTCCTCCTCCTTTCAATGCTTATACCCATCTCGCACGCGTCGAAAGCTCGTCTGGGTCCTCAACCCTCGGGCTCCTGGGGGTCCTGTATGTTCCACTCAAGTCTTGAAAGAAGGAACTCGCGATGAGAGCGCCATCGACAAATCGCTCCTCGATTTCGAAGAAGCGTCATCCGATGACGAGCTCTGGGCCGCCTCTTGCCTTCGAGTTCGCACCTTCAATCAGTTCAAGCCCTCCACTTATGCCGTCGAGGTGAGCAAGTACACTGATTCTGCTAGTTCTTTTTTCGTCTTTTTCTATTTTTCAGTTGATGGTTTTTACGTATGTTTGGTGTGTTGTTGAGTGATTAAACTAGCGAATGGTTTGCTGGGAATTAGGAAATGTGGGTGTACTTTTGTTTCTTGAAAGTGCTAATTACGTTGCTTCGTCGCTGCCAGTGGAAGAGCTTGTTGGTTTATGAACTTGCGTGAGAACTGGTGGAATGCGCTCTGTGTGAAACAAGTGCTCAAATTTTCAAGCTTTGTGAACTGGCATGTTCTGATGTTGCTTATGCTGGTGCTTAATTCACATTTTGCCTTTAATGTCCGTTTATGTTTGATAAACCTTTTGTTTTCTTGTTTCGATTAACAAACTCCGATGATGACGGTTGGTAATTGGGAGGGATGCCTTGTGTGGCTTGTGTTCAAGGGTCGAAACTGACGTGTTGGGCTATGTAGGCATCACCCGACAATCATGAAAAGAGTCCTAACTGCAGATCTTCGTTATGATAGCGCTTCTGCTTGTCAACCACATGCATATGTATTACACAAAAATTCTTCTCATGATAATGGGGAAAAAGAGTATTGAGGTTAGTTACCTGGATTTGCGAGAGTAAAGCCTCTCTTGGTTCTAGAACTGCTCATCAAAGAAGCGAAGGAATTGAATTTCTATGTTCAATGATGTGAATAAGCCATTGTTTAGCTTCTTGCATGTCAGCTTGCGCAACTGTGCCAGAAGTCATCTCAGGTCCAGCTACATAGTTACTCTTGTAGTCTTCGTGAAAGGATGCTTTGTTCTTTCCATTCTGCACAAATCACTGATTGTTGTCCCATGTGACCGGTCTAGAGCTGTTACCTCTTATTTTATTCAACTCGTACGAAGATCTGAGGCAATGGAGTACTCTATCCAATTTTCCATCTCAAATACGCAAGTCATTTACAGCAGTTTGTGTTGGGAAAACAGCAGTGATAGTTTGTTTTTTCGGGCTAAACACTTTGTTTATTGGAAAGTTCAAGGTCAGTGCGATAGTTCCAGTAAAGACATGTTGCAAAACATTTGATGCTTTTTGTTCAGGCCGGCTTCCTAGCTTTTTGACCCTTTTTACAGGACGGACAAATTGTCATGTGCTGGGTTTGTGTGCTTGAGATATTATACTTGGTCGTGGATTGGTTGTCATCTAAAACATCAGATTACGATAGTTTAACGGTTGAAAGGACTTGTTATGGCCGTCTGTAACATCGCCTGATGTCAGAAGACAATGCTAATTTTCTATTGTTTACATGAATGCCTATTTCTCTTATGCATGACGTTGAGCTTTTCACTGGCAGTGTTGTAGGTTTTACCTTTGTCTGCACTTTGTTCTTTTCTCTCCTGTTTTCTGAAGTCCGTTTTTGTTGTCAAGTTCTGTTAGGATCATAAAAGAAGCTTGGCTGAGTGTGAATTTGAAGCATTGAAGGAGCGTATTGCTGGGAAGAGGGAGGGCTTTAGGAGAGTTTCTTGCATTAATGCCACGCTCCCAATGTCCCAAATTATGACCGGTTCAAATGATTTATTCTCAACATGTAAGGTTTGTGTCTCTCTCCTTTGCTTAGTTCTGCATGGTGTGGTTCTTAATTTTTAATTCTTCTAACGGCCTTCACACTCTGTTATTTTCCTTTGGATGATGTCTATACTCACGATCGATTTCAAGTCTCAATTAACAGACTGCAGTCTTTCAAAAGAGTTCACTCTTTCTTAATTCTTCGTTTTGTCCCCTTTGGCATGGCACCGTGTCCCTGTGGAATGTCATGTTTCTGTATATTTTGGGGCATCCGCTTTGCCATTTCTTCCCATAGAAACCACACAGGTGATTCCCCTTATAAAGGAAAACGAAGAACTTAATTAGAATGAACTGTGCCCTTAGTTGTTGATTAATAGTGTTCTATCTCGACTGATGCACCACCTAACAAATGCAGTCATGATATGTATTAGCAGAGATGCGGTTCCACTGCTGTCGTCCTTAATGCACTTGTATAAAAAGGATGACTTGTGCGGTATAGTATTTTGGAGGCATGGAACTATAATGCTCGTGGCTTCAACCTTGTCAGCTTATGCTACATGAGGGATATGCTTGATTGGGCAGCCTAAGCTGCCACAGGTCAATGCCTCAGATGTCATGGCTCGGCTAATACCATTTGGATTATGTGCAACAGGACTGCTTAAGCGGTGGCCGTTTGGGCAAATCTAACCACTTGTATTACGTATCCATAACACACCATAGAATCATGCAGAAAATAGATTGAATCTTCGCCAGATTCCAGACAATGTGATACATTCTTGCGTTCGTTGTGGTTTTGTTGCTTTTGGGTGGGGAGGGGGGTGGGGTTGGGGGGTGTTTCCTTTATCAACATTAGCGGTGGTATATCTATACTTAAAAGTAGCAAATATTGTCTTTTATGAATGGTTCAGGTGTTTCAAGAATATGTTGATCTTCTGGAAATATAATCTGTTTCATGAAGTTGATCAGTACGGGAAGGTTGAAAGTAAGAAGACCCTAGGACCAGAGGAAGAAGATGAATGTAAGGAAAGTGATCAATAGTGAAGCTATCCCAAAATCCTTGGGTACTCTACTTAAGACAATAGCTATAAATAGTATGTCAAAATGTACAAGAGAGGATGAGATCTCTTAATCTCGAGATAAGGATAGCCCTTCCATGGCGGAAACAACTCTCAAGGGACTCTTAAGGTGTGTTTGAGTAAGTGTTGAAAATCAAAGTTTTCAGCACGTAGCGACATCAGGCATGTGATAAGACTAAACTTTTGCCACTTACATTAGCAAGTTCAGTAACAAAAGGTTGACAGCACATTTGGTTACACTGGTGACTATTACTTTACAAGCCAGATATTTTACCCATTATATCGTTCGTTCACAATAGAAAAGCAATTACGACTTTATAACGGCCACAACAGTAACAGCTGTTACACAGCCCTGTATTTTATAACTATTACAACCAACACTATAGCATGTAGTGTCAAAGTTTCCTCTCTTTTCTCTCTGACTTTATCGTAGTTGGATGATAGACCTTAGATACATGAGCAACTTAATTATCATTCTAATTAATGTTACCTATCTGAAAAAGATTCTAATTAGTGTTGATGAAAGAGTAAAAGAATTTCAAACTACAAATGTCGAATTGCAAACTAAACATAAATTGAAATGTGAAAGTGACAAATTTAGCTGAAATCAGTTTGTGAAGTTCATCCCCCCCAACACGACACCTGCATGACTACGTGCACAACAAATGGAATTATGGAATTCTTGGTATGTCTGAAAATAACAAAACCGTAAAAGGTTAGTGAAAATTCTTCAGTGGATTCCTGCATGTGTTTTGTTGTTGTATTTGCATAATGCTCGACTAGAAACGTGAGTGGGCATGAAATGACGTAAGGTTTGATGATCTTTGCCTCGACCATTTCAATTTACAAAAGAAATAAAAGAATCATTTTCTGATGATCCCATAGAGTTGGAAAACAATGCAAAAGAAAAGATTAATCAAAAAGTTCTATTCAACCATTGGCAATCAGTCTGTGAAACAAAACAATCACACTGCAGACGGCAAGTTTTAGGGACTAAAGAATTCTTCTCTTATGATCCAGAAAGTTGGAAAAAAATGCATCCACTTGCAAAAATCCAAGTCCAGAACTTGAAAACCCCGAATCCTCCTTTCCGATGAACTGATTATGACACTGATTTGGTGGATGTTGTGACCCTTTGAGAGTTGTTAGATTCTTTGAAGTTGTTTAAGGAATTAATGAGCAGCGCATTCAACAGACAGAGCAGAGAGAGCCGAGGAAGAAGCACGGGTTTTTTAAGATGAATGGCAGTTCTACTGTTTTGTGTCCTTTGAGGCAAGGCCTTCTGTCATGTTACTGAAATAGCTCTGTCCACAGCCAAATCGCCATTGAAATGGGCCAACTATAATAAGAGTTTGAACCCTATTTATATCGTCCAAGTGTTTGGTTTAAACTCTGAATTAGTTCATGCCATGTCTGCGCATGCCAAAGCTGATGAAGAAGGTTATGTATCTCTCCTCTGCAATGCCCATTTTCTTACACTTTTGTTGCTTTAAAAGAAAGCAAATTAATACTTTCAGCTACTTATGAAGTAGATTTATCTATCATTGGAGGGATTATTGTACTCGCCTGTCTTCAATTGATGAATTCTGAACATTTGAGGGATGTTTATCTTTGTCCTTTACTAGACACTACATATATAATATACATGCTTGTTACGGCCTACCCACAATAAGTGCGACTCCAATTTTCTGTTACCTTTTGTAGTTCTCAAAAAGTGGAAAAGATCGAGTAGTTGTTGCTACACTTGATCTTAATCAGTGCCTTTGGCTTCCAGATGAAATTGTTGGAGCGAGACCGGAGGTATCCGTCGTATCTCTATACCTTTCCTGGTGTCTTGTGTACTTATCACTCATCTTTAAATAGCAGGCAAACTTGTGTTATGAGTTCTTAATCAAAATATTTGTCTTCTGCATTGTTGGCAAAATGGAAGAATAAAAGGATATTAAGTTGCTTAGCTGATCCATGGGACCAATGGAAAGAGAAGTAGAAAATGTACTTCCTTATACTGAAGGCTGCAAGTTGGCCCTTCAATCATGCAAACCTGAGTTGATTCCAGGGTAAATCTTATAGATGATTGGTAATTGTATGGATATATGGTTGCAACACTCTTCGAATTGGTTTTACAGCCATTCAGAGGAAATAAAATTCTGTCTGAAAACACAATCCTTTACGTGCTTGTGTGACTTGTCTACTGCGGGACTTAATTTATATAGCTCTCTCTGTTGTTTGACATGCAACTTGTTGAACATTCTGTCACGAATTCGTTTTTCACCCCTTTTGCTTGAATGAAATAGTTACGCGAAACCTTTTCTGTTGCAGGGCATTGGAGCAGATTTCGCTAGGGCATACCTGAGCAATGTATGTGTTGCCGAGGAACTACAGAGAAATGGACTGGGTTATGCACTCATTGCAAAGTCAAAGATTGTTGCTAAAAAATGGGGTAACAAATTCAGAAACTTTACATAAGAAATGGATAGATGCTTGTTATTGTGTAACCGTGTTTTAGGACATGCCTAACATAATAGACCTTTGTGTTCTCAGGCATAACTGATCTGTATGTCCATGTCGCTGTCGACAACGAAGCTGCAAAGAATTTGTACATGAAAAGTGGGTTCGCGTACGAAAGCGAGGAACCTGCATGGCAAGCCAGATTTCTTGATCGTCCTCGAAGGATTCTTTTGTGGAGCAGCGTCGCTACCTCCCATGATTTGTGATCTCCTCGATATTTTCGTGTTGCGATCTTGTTATTTGTAAGGCTGACTCCTCAGACTGGATAACAGAGTTTTTCGTTGCCGTGTAAATGTCGAAGTCGCGGCTTCTTCTTCATAGTTTATTGCCTGCATGACATTAGTGCATCATTTTTCTTTTGTATATCACAATTCTTTGCAAATTGAAGACAATGGTCTTTGAAAACTGAAGACTCAAAAATCCCCATGTTCTGTCCTCCCAAGCTAAGCTTTGCCCCTTCCTCTTTCAGCAGTGCAGGAAGAAAGGGGAGCCCCATTTACATGTGGTGGAGAACTGCATAGTGCATACATGTCTTCTTTTGTGGGCCATCTATACTTGTAATCCATGTACCTTGGGATGCTTTCAATTCAGTCCATGCACTCAGCTCTTGCAACAGTTGTCCCCCGCACTTCAATTTCTTCACCAATATGAAGACTTTCTGGTCAACTCTGCCGTGGGGGTTTACCAGTATTCTGCGGTTTGTACAAGAACTTACTGATGTTGTTGACATGGATGTCGTTTGTTGAATACTTATGAGGGTGGTGGGCTTGTTTTGAGGAGTCAATTGCTTGGTGTAAACCGTGTATTTTGAGTTCAGGTATAGACACCAGCATGATTGTCTCTCATTCAAGACGTAGCAGGAATAGAGGTTAAGTTGTAATAACTGTGCATATTCCTTTGCTTGACAGTTTTTGCCTTGTGTACGGCCATGATTTTGAATTGGAGGCATGTCACAAAAATTAAAAGTACTATGACATTCGCTAGAACAAATTGGCCCCCAAAATTCAGGCACTATGGGTTTAATTAGGCTCCATTTATTTTATGAAAAATAACTTGTGAGAAAATATTTTATGAGTTTTTGGGGGTTCGATTTACAAAAAATAAAGTAGTCGAGAAAAACATTTTCCATCGATGAAAAAAAGAAAAAAAAATGAAAGAATAAAATATTAAAAAACTCAAAAATAAAAATTATTAAAAATTTTGATTTTTTTTAAATTATAAAAAATTTCACTTTGGATTATTGGATTGATATTAACAATTTTCTACCAAATGACGATGCATAAATTCAGATGACGGAAAATATTTTTCTCACCAAGTGAGAAAAATTGTTTTCAACTCATTTTCACATTTCAGTCAAACATAAAAAAATATTATCATTTTTTTTGAAAAATAATTTCTGAAAAAATATTAGGAAGCATCATATTCCCCTCAAATCTATTCTGTTTTTCCCCTCTTTGAAATATGCAAATAGAAAAAGGCTCCTTTGAAATATGCAAAAATAACTTTCCCTTTTCAAAAAAAAAAAAAAAGAAGGAAAAGGAAAATCAATTTCTCTCACGCCAGCCGGAGAGGAGCGCCTTCCCCCTTGCTCCTCCTCCTCCTCCTCCTCTTCCTCCGCCTTGTTACTCCTCATTTGTAGCGTCCAGCGCAATCCATTGAGCCAGGCGGAATGTATGCGTTCGATTCAGTTGATTCACGCCTCTTGGTCGTCTCTCTCTTGGTATGTCGATTCCTTCGCTTCTAATTCCTTCAGTTTCTCGGGCGTTCGTCCTCTCGAGAATTTGTCCTGTGGACTAGTCGATTCCTAGGGTGTAGGTTGGTGGAGATTAGTCGGTTTGCATTGGCTTAGCTCAGGATGTTGAATGAAGAGAGCTGACTCTCTCCAAATTGGTGAAGTCGGTGGATTTCTCTTTTTAAAGCTAGCGTTTTGCCTGATTCTTTTCAGTGATTAATTAGGGAAATTACGCAGTTTCTGTTCGATTTCTACCTCTTCAAAGTGTTCGTGTCCAAATTCTTGAAGGTTCAACTCAGGTACGCAGTTTCTTCTATTAAATCCTCGACTGCTCTAGAGTTGTTCAACGGTTGCGAACTCTGCAAGTTCTCTGAAGTAGTCGTTTGAAGTTCGCGAATCTTGTTGATTTATCTATGATGATTTACGTGCTTTAAAATTGATTTGCATCTCCGCAGTCTTCAACTGCTTGGGAGTTTTTCGATTTTCATAAGGCCTGTGAGTTAATAAATAAAATTAAAAGGCTAGAATTAATTTCCTCATGTTGTCATTTTTTTTTGGCAAATGAGGCTGATATTGTTATATAGTTGCTATTGATGCTATAGATGTAAAGGTGAATGCTGCTCTACATTAATAATCCTTAAAATTGTTTACTAGGGTTTGTGAAACAATCCTCTCAGTCTCAAATAGAGTTGCAGCTTGGCAATCACGTTTCTTTTTCATGGTTTTATAAGTTAGCAGTAATATGGAAATTACAATTCATTGTGTAGATGGATGATGGTAAAATCAAAATGGCAGTAGCGGTTGCAACTGTAGCAGTTGTCTGCAGGACTCAGATTCGGTTAAAAGGGCTCGGTATGCATGTGAGTTGATCCTTTCGCCCGTCTCTCTTTGGTGGTGTTCAACAGTGTGCTGCTGCTGCTGCTGCTATTGTCCTCGCGGTCCCAGCAAGTGAGCTCTTAGCAAGTGTGCTCTTGTCCTCTCTCAAGCATTGATTCTTCATAACCAATCACCAATGAAAGCAAGATTACAATGTAATTTTCCGGTTGCCCATGAACACTTTGTAATAATCTCGACTGAATTGTGGTGGTTGCACTTTCTGTAGTGTTAATCTTCTTCCCTTGCCCTTTTAACCATGGAGATAATAGATATTGATATACCCCATGACTTTGTTGATTTGTCTCGTGGGGCATTAGGTATTGATATATCCATGTTTTTTTCATGGGATTTTTTTATTTTCTAGCTTATGCTCGAAAAGGTGTAGTTTTTCCTAAGTTATCTACTGTATGTTATGATTGAATGCATCTCTTTCATGGTACTTTCACTGACTAAATTTTGAAGAGTTTTGTTAACAACCCTAAGGCTAGTCAAGCTAAATAGAATTTCCAAGACATTTCGAGATGAATGTATTCCACATTTTAACAAATCACTTCCTTTAAATTTTCACGTAAAATTTTCAAAGCATATTTGGTGAAAGAATATCTAAAAACAAGCAGTTGGGTGAAGTCTAAGCCTGCATCGAGTTAGCTCCAAAAAATGATGCTGGAACACTTGAAAGAGCAAAAACATTGTATGGATCCGTCCCACGTGTCTTATTGTCATTCATAGCCCAAAGAACTCCTTGTCCTCTCCCTTGATTTTAACATGTACAAGTTTATGATTGTGACTGAAATCATGGATTTTGATTTGTGATTGGTAATTTTTAAAAAGTCATGGTAAATTGTCAAAAGTGTTAGTTAACTCCAAAGAAGAAAGTGAGTTCCACATACATATGAGATGTATATGGAACTTTCCCATTGCGTTCAAACTTTCTGTTGCTTTTGTTGTCTCTACTTGCATGCTACTTCTCATTGCCTTCAAACATACTGTTGCTTTTATAGTCTCTACTAACAAGCTACTCCACACTACTAAGTAGACTCGAGTCATATTGGAATTCCTTTGAATGCTAGGATATGAATTCTTAAATGGCTTTGGTTGGAAGTTTAGTTTTGTTGTTGATGCTCATGCAGTTCAACCACTTAAGTGTAAAATTCTTACTTCTACCAATTCGATGAATATTAGCAATAGGGTGCATTATGAGCTGAAACTCCACCCCCCCTGACAAACCAACCCCCACAAAAAAACAAAACCAAGAAAAACAAAAAATAAAAAAGAAAAAAAGGAACTGAGCCAAAATGTTATCTTTAGTACTTCCATTACTTAGTTGACAAGTTGCACTCTATTTGGTTTACCAGGTATGGACGTTGCACATTTCTACCTAGATCGAAACACAGATGCAGTTGAATTTTGTCCTCACGATTCTTACAGCCATGTTCTAGCGGCTTCAACTTACACGCTGCAAGAAGGCGATAGTCCTTCTCTATCTGGCAGCGTAGTACTCTTCACTGTCAATGCTGGTTCATGCCAACTTGATTTAGTACACTGTCTGGAATCCACTGGTATATTTGATATCAAATGGAGCCCCAGTGAAGCTGATATAGGACGTCCCCTGTTAGCACAAGCCGACTTGGATGGTTTTGTTAAAGTTCATGGTTTGGAGAGTTCTTTGGATTGACAGCAAGAAAAAGGTATCCTCTATCTTCCCTTCGCTTTGCTTTAGCTCTGGTGTTGGAAGTGTTCTTTACTGGTACAAGAACAGGCATACAATTATTTGACAGCATTCGCGTACTCCTTATTAGTCCAGCAAAGGAGAACTAGTGCAATAACATAAGAATGTGTGTTGCCCTGCCAAGTTAACACTCTTCTAGATAACGATAATAACGAGGATAGTTAAAATTTGGTATAGTTGAACTTCTCTTGTGCAAGTGATAGATGTGTTGGCATAGGTTCCCAGCATCTTTGATGTTTGGATGTTCCTACTGCATTAATTACTTGAGATGGACCTGATACAGGTCTTGTGTTGAGAGAGCCGCCAGTGAAACAATCAGTTCTTCTATGTGTCTATGCCTCAATTGGAATCCTTCAGCTACATCGATCATAGTGGGGCTTTCTGATGGCTCTGCCTCACTATTATCTCGCTCCGAGAGTGAACTTGAAATTGAGCAAGAATGGCAAGCACATGATTTTGAGATGTGGGCAGCTTCCTTCGATATGCACCAACCCCACCTGTTATACACAGGCTCCGATGATTGTAAATTCAGTTGTTGGGATGTTCATGACTGTCCCTCAAAATTAGTGTTCTGTAATTCCAAGGAACATAAAATGGGTGTTTGCTGCATCTCAAAGAGTATAAGTGACCCTAATGTTGTCCTTACTGGTAGCTACGATGAACGCATTAGAGTTTGGGACATAAGATCAATCTCAAAACCTGTAAATCAGAGTTCGATCTGTTTGGGGGACGAGTTTGGAGAATCAAGCAACATCCTCATATACCTGGTTTAGTCTTGGCAGCTTGTATGCACAATGGATTTGCACTTGTTGATCTCCGGGGTGAGGAGATAAAAATTGTAGAGACATACAATAGGCACAGCCCACTTGCATATTGTGCAGATTGGCAGAAAGGTATGTTAATAGAGGCCAAAAGAGAGAATATGGTGATTGCTACTTGTTCCTTTTACGATAGACTTGTCCGCATATGGACACCACAGAGTAATATTTTTGCATGACTTCATACATTTTGAGAATTTGGCATGACCCGAATATGTAATATTAGGGTTTTTTGCTTCCTAATCTATTGTGGGAAGGCTGTGAAATTAATTTTGGAAGTCAATACTGGACAAACTTAGATGTTGGCAATGATACTTGTCTTCAGCTTGAATATGTCTCTCGCTTGATGTTTCTGCCTTTCTTTTGCACTACTTCATATACTTAAGCCCTTGAAAGAAACGCTCCCTTGAGTAATTATATGGGGGTGGAAAGTCTATGGCTACATGTTTCGTTTTGCCTATTAAGGGCAAGATGGAGACATTATTTAGAGAAAGACATAGGGTTGGATGTCAATTACTGTCTCTTCACTTGAGTGTTCAATTTGGGATTGGTTCATACAGGTAAGCACTTGTTCAACTTTCATATGCTGAGTGCCCAGGAGATCACTGTCCCCAACTCGTAATGATGGTGGACTCCAATACTTGCAGTTCAAGGATCACCACGGATCACATATTAAAGCTCACAAGAAGGTAGAGGTCTTGTCTTCTTGAATGCTTTTTCTGTGTTGGTTGTAGTGTGCGTAAGATTTACGACTACTAATTCAATGAAGAGATTGATATAGATCAACCAGATATATACGTATATAGATTTCATAACTTTGTAAAGCTTGTTCGTCTAAATTTTAGAAAAATTCTTCTAGAAACTACACTACAACTTCACTTAATTAGTTTATTGTCGCATTGACAGCACAAATTAACAACAATGTCACTGAAGTTGCATTAAAATCTTATGGGGCTAAATCATTGATGTGTTCTAAAGACTAGGAGCTCAAAAGTTAAAAAGATCTAAATTTAGGGGTAAATTACCTTTTGAATTGTCAACAAATCTTTCACCCTTATCAAATGGTATTCTATTCTATGGACTCTCCGTATTTCTTCCAAACAATCTATTAATCCATATGCGGTGTGACAAATGCACAAATTTGATTTCAATTATACAGCCTTACATTTTTCTTGTTTGGTGTTCCACTTTACGTCTTCGTGGTTGAAATTTATCAGTAGGTCATTTGTTTTGCTAGATTGAATCCAAGAGCCTTCGATGTCAAACTTAGACGGTGTATTAGCATAAACTCTCATAATGGTTTTGGAAGCTGAGGATTGTGATTTTTGTTGCAGTGTACGACGGCGCCAACAACGATAAAACTAGATGGGTATCTCTATGGGGCATGAAGTTTGCATATCCACAAGTCCAGCTTGATGTGCATTCAGATAGTTGATCTCATGGAGCATATAATCATTCAAAAGGGATCGAAGCGGTCCTCTACAGAAGAAATTCATTGTCCGTGAGCTGTGCTAGATGCAAGTTTGGAATGCTTTGCTACGTCTTTCTTGTGTGTGCATGTTTAGTAATTGTCCAGAATTAAGAAGTCCAGTTACAGGAGGACATATGTATGAGGTGTGTGGCAGTGAGTACGTTTGATGGCATTTTCTAAGTGGGGTTAAACATTGTTTCGCCTTTAGGTCAAATGTAAAAGCAGGGATAATTTACACCAGTAAATTCGTTAAAGTATATTTCTGGTGATGGGAGATGTTATGGATATTCAGTTGAATGTATGATATAAATAAATATTTGAATGCTTCAATTGATGATATATTTGTTGACATGACATGTTTACGTGATCAAATAGCGACAACTTTAAGAAATAAGAAGTTTGCAATATTCAAGGATAACGTATTTCTTTTCTTGAGACATATGCGACCGTGTTTATTATAGTGCAATTGCTCTGTTTTTAGTTGAGATATCTACTTTGATGCGATTTTTTAATTATAAATTTGTCCACATGTAACAATTATTATTTTTTTAATTTTAAACAAATTGCATTTAAAAACTAAACTTGATCACATCGAAAGACCGTCCGAATTTATGTTTACCAAATGGCATTTTTCCAATGTTGCCTTCCAAGGTATTTTTCAATTAGAGTTTGCCAAATAGTCTTTGCATTTCACCAAAACCCTTTAGCCTAAAAGCCTTTGCATTTTTCCAAAGACTTTCTCCAAAAGCTGAACTAAACGCACCATTAATCCATTTTCGCAGCAACTTTGAACCCTTTTGTGCCATTGTTTGGCATTGGTCCAATTCAAATTGGATAGCAACGGCAAGAGTCCTAAAACTCGTGCAAGTTCCGCATTTCAGAAACCTTTTTTTTGTGCAGTGCGGTTTAATTTTAAAACTTGTCCAGGTTGGCACTATAGTCCTCCCCGTTAGATTTTTTTGGTTTTTTTGCGGATGAAAAATGTATGTGGCATTTTCTTATTAAGCTGCGACAATGGATATTGTTTGTTTAGATATCCCCTTCTAATCAAAAGCAAGGAGCACTTTTCGAAATAATGGATTCAACAAAAGTAGCAAACTTGAGAAACGATGGAATGCGATAAAAAAATGAAATAAAAAAAGAAAAGAAATATAAAAAAAAAGTACGTAGGATCACATACATAACAAAAAAAAAAAAATCACGTGAGATTTTCCATCCATGAATAAAAAAAAGGACCTAACATAAGTCCTAATGTGCATCACGTGTGCAAGCCTTAAAATTCAAATGCATGAAAAACATGTTTTAGGACTAAATTGTCGCACCGACACGAGTTTTAGGACTTTCATAAAGTCTTTAGCCCGTTGGTGCTCTGTACTTGGAACAGCTAAGCTTGTTCTGACCTCTTTTTTTTTTTTTTTTCCTTTTTTTTTTTTTTTTTGGGCACTGGGCGAGTGACTATTCTGAGTTTGATCACGAACACGCATTCTGTTTGGCACCTTGAAAACATTAAAAGAGCTAGAACCATGAGTATATCTTGACTTACACCCATATTTATTTCTACCACTAGAATACCTAGTTTTTCTGTTGTCTTAAAAAGGAAAATTATCAAAAAAAATATAATTATATTATATTTGTGTCAATTCACTCCTAAATATTTCAATTATGTCAATTTAATCTTAAACATTTTTATATTTATGCCAATTGAGTCCATTAAGCCAATTTTGGCTGAAAAATGATAACGTAGACGCAACCGTCCCACGTGGCACGATCGACGCCAACGTAATTTTTTTTTTAAAAAAAAATTTGGACTTTTTTTTTTATTGTTAAGGATCGATAGGGTGCCGCTAGCCGTCGGTCACTGACCAAGGGCCTGCGAGTCATCGCCGGATGCTGGCGTGGGAAATGAGAGAAAGGAGAAGAAGACGGGCCCTTTATGTACACAAGAAGCTTGTCTTGCGTCTGAAATTGAGGATGGAGTAGGTTACTTTTACCTTGTTCTTCTGCAACATGGTAACTTAGCTTCAAGTAAGTTGTGATTGTTTTCAAGAGGCAAGTTTTTCACTCTCACATGCTTTGTGAATTGGGGCTTGCGGTCTTGTAACTCCTAGGGAAAAAGGATATCTGTCTTCGAATATTCTCGGTGTAGTTAGACCTTTTTGTTCTCTTCATCCTGTAACATTTCCTCTTTCAAAATTGAAAGAGGTCTCTCGAGAAGCCCCTTTTTAAAATTTGTTTTGAGTTTAGTAGTGTTACTGAAGTCGCAAGTGCTTTAGCTATTTGAATTGGCGTAAGAACATTCATGGTGCCCATATTATCGCCACTACTCCATTTCGATCTTGCGACATAATTGATTCGTAAGTTAATATCTGGTCACGGTTTTCATGACAAATCTCATATTTCCGTCCAAATGCCGCCAGAAAATGCGGATTAAACCTTATATAAATGCTGCGCTGATGTGACAAATCGAGGGAAAATTACATACATGGTCCCTATATCATTGCCTATATCTATGTTTAATCCTCGTACATTTATTTTGTGATAGATTTGGTCAGTAACCTGATTTTCGATCTCGATTTCAGATATTTCTGCCTGAATGTCGGAGATCAACATATTGCGTTGATTTAGATCAAACGATGGAGAATTGATGGGAAACGTTCTTTCTCTCATAAAGCCAAAGACCTTCCAAAACACAATACAACTATTTTTTTTTTGTCATAAACACAATACAACTATTGAGAAGTGGAAATTATCAATAGAAACAGGCGGGATCCAGGCTGGGATGATGGCGCCCATTGCTAACTAGTTCCGAAAAGATTGGCTCATGCTAAAGGAGCAACATCACTTAGGCTCCTTTTGTTTCACGAAAATTAAATAATTAAAAAAATATATTTTCCTAAAAATAATTATTTATGCTGCTTGATTTAACTAGTCAATAGAAAATGTCTTCATTATCGATAACAATATTTTTCTAAACATTTTTGCAGAAGATGAACTTTTTTTTTCTTCATTCAGCTTTTTCTAACGATAAAAACGATCATTTTTAGAAAAAAATTTCTCCAAAACCTTCATTTTTCATGAAACAAATGGAGCCTTAATTATAGGTTTGCTAATTCATGTAAACGCGCAAAAATTATCGCCTCAAGATGTATGGTTTGAACAGTTCCATTGGGCCAAATTCCCCAAAAACGACACTCCGAGTGGTGACCACTTTGAGAGAATCGTGACTGAATCGACCCTTAACGGGTAAAGTACAAGAAGAGGGCGCGCAAAAATGACCGAATCCAACGTCAAGGATAGAAAAAAAAGAAAAAGAAAAAAAGAATACCAATCCAACTAATTATTATGTTTGACTATAAAATCATATAACTTAATTGTAAGTTGGTATGTTTCATGATAAATTCAAGGGTTAATACCAAAATCTTAAACTAGTACACCCGTAACTGATTTATCGTCAACTAATTTTTTTACCACCAAAAACCTCATATTGATATCCTGTGACAAATTTATCATCCGTTAGTTTCCGTTTAATGGATGTACTAGTTTTAGGTTTTTCAATGTATTAATGTAGTTTAACGAAAATTAACAGAGGATAAATTTGTCGTAGGTGTACTAATTTGAGATTTTTTTATGTAAAAAAATTAATTTGAGGTAAATTCGTCACACATGTATCAGTTTGGAGTAAATTTGTCATAGGCATACTAATTTGAGGTTTTTCATGGTATTAATCCTAAATATAAAGTAGGGAGTAATGACATTGTTACATGAGAATGTAAAAAAGTTTGTATACCCTATTTCGAAAGGAAAATTGTTTGATCCAAAACTAAAACTCGGAGAGCAATTAATATCTCGCGTCGTTTTGGTAATGATGTTGACCATTCGAGCATCTTGGAGCAGACCAATCCCATCTTGGAGAGCCCCAAAACTAAAATTGCCATGAGCTCACGCTAACACACGCACAGAGATAAACTTTATTTCTCATTTCTTATCCCGATCGTGGAAAGAAACAAGTAGGAGCTCGAATGAAAATACACAACACTTCAAGAAAGACCAAACAAGATTGACCTGTACATTGGATTATTCTCTGTCTCTTTATTCGTGCTCTTCGCTAGGACTGCCTCCTGATCAATCCTTCTTCCTCCAGAACGATGTCGCGGTCACAAACTTGCACGGAACGTCGACATTTCGATTGAAGGGAGAGAGAGAGAAAGAGAGAGGGCAAGTTTTGCGAGAATTACAGGAACCCTCGCGGGTTCTTCTTCTATCTCCTTCATTAGACTCCATAGGAGGAGGAGACAGTGGCGAGGAGGGTGACTTTGAGCTCCAAAAGTTGGATGTAAGCGGCGATTGTGTGGAACAAGTTGTGGGGGTGGGTTTGATGGCAGCCTGGGACTATGGAGAGGAGCTGGTGAAGCTTCCTTCTTGTGGACAGCATGCTCTTCACTCTTATCTTCCTCCCTCTCACTTGTCTCCATGGGGAAGAAGATGATGTGGAAGAAGACTTCGATCTCATTGTTGAGAGAGAGAGAGAGAGAGAGAGAGAGAGAGAGAGAGAGAGAGAGAGAGAGAGATTTTCAATCTTTGTGAGGGCAACAAGAGAGGCTTGAGCTCCCCTTTTATAGGAAGATGGAATAGCTTTTATATTTTTTTTATGGATTTTTCTTTTGTTTTGAGGAGAATAGTTTCCACCAACTGTACTAGATGCAAGATACTATTTTACTCTTTTTAAATAATGCCAAGTACCAAAAAAAAAAAAAACCTCATTTTTTCTACTCGAAATTCAAAATTTCCAAAAAATTGCACCTATTCCATGGGATAATTTTAGCCGTAACTTCTAGTGTCCCGAAAAAGAGAAGGCACGTACAAGTGAAATGGGTGTGGTTCAAGTTAACAAAACAGTGATATGTTATGGGTAAGATCATCGACGAGCTACTAAAAATATTTAACTCACCGGATATTGCTTCAATTGAAAGAAAAATTGTTCATTATTTTATCGACAATTATGAACAACCCAAAAAAACACATGCCAAAATTGTCTTACGAGCATAACGTGTGTGCCTTGTCGTGGGATCTTTAAAGTGTGAGCCAAAATTATTTTCTTTTTTATTCTTTTTCGGTATTTAGCCCTCTTTGTAATACCTACTCAATACCTAAAGAAAGTCATTAGGGTTGAACAAGATTAGACAACCAAAATAATTATTATATAAAACAATATGATTCACGTGCTACTACGAGGTAAAAGAGAAATTGGAGCCGTACTTTCGCTATAAACTAAGGTTAAATTTTCACTGAAGCGAAAGACTGCAAATTACAAAACGTTGACGATTTGATACATGTGACGGCTAAACAAAGAAGATAGAATGTGGTCCTGAAATAGTTTTTTTTATTAAAGAAATAAGAATGGGAAAATGAATATCCAAAGAAAGAAAAGGATAGAAAGAAGGATCGATGCTTAGGGAATCATCCACATGTGGAAGTGGGACTGACCACCAATTGGGTAGTCTTATAGCCAATTATTGCACGACCTTGCCACTTGAATTTGTTTTTGTCTTTATTCTTTTGTTCCCCACTTATTGCGGCCGGATTAGAGAGGAAGTGGAGAAGGTATTGAATAATTTAGCTTAGTGATGCTGCGACAATGGACGGAACCAGTTACAAATCGTATTAATTTAACTTAACCCCACTTATCTGTGTTGGAACTAAACCTAAAGGTTAGGACAAAATTTGGAACTAAACTTAAAGTTTGGGGCTATGTACAATGTGTTGAGTCGTGCTTGCTATGTCAGGATTTTACTCTTTTCCATCGCACAATGTGGATCGGTTTAAGTTTATCTAATGATATTGAGTTGATTTTGTCTTCGCATTCTTTTGAGCTGTGCCTGTTGGGGTGCTAGGATTGGTTGAAAGTTCTCGATTGGATTATTATTCGTGGTTTTGGAACCTAATACCCAAAAAAAAAAAAAAAATTCAAACTTTAGCTTCTATCCCAATTATATCCAAAACTTTTGTTTGATTTATAAAAAACCCTAAACTTCAACCTCTGTCCCAATTATGTCCAAAAACTTTTTTTATCTCATAAAAAAATCTCCTATTTTTACTTTTGTCCCAACTCTACTGGCTTGATACTTAAAATACCCTCAACTTTAACATTTGTTCCAATTATATCAAATAAAATTATTTTAGAAAGACCCCCAACTTTTACTTTTATCCCAATTTTATCATCGTCGACTTTCTGATCATAATCACCATCAATTAATTCTGCGTGGCTCGAATTTTCTCGACAAACTTACTAATGAATCTTCGAAATTAAAAAACAGCAAGTTTCAAAGACAACGAGATTTGAAATCATTCGTCCAAATAAACAGATCTCTACGTCTAGCAATTCTTTAGGCTATTGAGTACCGGAGAGAATTCGAAATGCACCATCTTAAGTGGCTTTGTATCATCCGGCAATATGTAGGGAAAGCAGACAATAGAAGAGAAGTTGCTAATTTTTGTTATGTTAGCTTTGCTGAGGTGTAATTTATTAACGATGTGAAAAAGGCACATATGATTAACTAACAATGATTATAAACGGAAGGATGACAGTGGTAGAATTGGATTAAAAGTAAAAGTTGGGATTTTTTTGTGAGAAATAATTGAATATAATTGGAATAAATGCTAAAAGTTATGGATTTTTTTGGGTATTAGGCAAATAGAATTAGGACAAAAGATAAAATTGAGTTTTTTTTTTTTTGGTATTATTCCGGTTAAAATTGGGACAAAAGTAAAAGTTGTGAGTTTTTTATGTGGTAAAAAGATTTTTAAATATAATTGAGATAGATGCTAAAATTTAGAGTTTTTTTGGAGATTGGGCTGTGGTTTTAACCGTATAAAAAGGTCTTGTCAGGAAAGTGATGGAGATGCAAAAGTCTTGCGTTACCCTGTGCAATCTGGTGTGCTGAGTTGTGTGTCTGCAAATATTTTGTAAACAATATCAACTGTTTCTGCTGTCTGGCGTGGCTACTCAAGTTTTCAAGAGAAGAAATTGGCAGGACGTTCAAATTGTTTAGACATATTCGACATCAGTCACGAAAATTCGAAGCCTGCGTTTTCGAATTTTACAATGTGATTTTAGTAACGCTGATGATAAAAAAGAAGAAACTAATACGGTAATTTAGTATTTTAATAATAGGATGTGTTTGTTTCAGAGAAAGTATTTTCCCCGAATTAGTTTTCTAGACTTTCATCCGTTTGGTTCACCGAAAAATAATTCAGTCTATGGAAAACACTTTCCGGACAATGAAAATTTTATGTACAAAAATCAAGAAAATGAATTCCTCAATTTGAAGATGTGAAAACACTTTTCGAAATTGCAACTCTTTAATATTTTGATGTTTCAATATTATGTTTTAATATTTTAATAGTCTTTTCTTCTTCTTTTTCTTCTTTTTTTCCTCTCTCACTACGATTGCCCGGTTGCGGCCATCGGCAAGCCTCGAGGCCGTCGGCCGAGCTCGCCAATCCCGATGAGCCTCCAGGCCATTGGCTAAGCTCACTAGTCTCGGCGAGCCTCGAGGCCATCAATCTCCGGCGGCCTTGAGGTTGTCGGCCTCAACGAGCCTCGAGCTTGGATCCGGTAAGCCTCAAGCTTGCCTTCCGCCGGCGAGATCGAGCACTCCCATAGTCGCCGACATCGCAGAAGGAAGAAGAAGAAGAAGAAGAAGATAAAAATGTAAAATATAATTAGAAAATTCGATTTTTTTTTACCGAAGATAAAATCATGAAAGCGAAATCATTTTCCAAAGGAAAACCAAACACCAGAAAACGTTTTCTATCACATATCACCAAACAAAGGAAAGCAAACAATTTTTCGAAAAAAATAATTTTCCAGAATCATTTTCCATAAAATGAATTTCAGGAAAATGTTTTTAGTGAAACAACTCAAATAGGTCTTTCACCAACACTAGGAACAAGAACTCGAAAAGAGAAAATGGGAGATCTAAAAAAACAGCTACAAGATGCTCTGCATCATCTAAAACACAGCTTCGTTTCAATCAACCCCTACTCAAAGGATGCCATGAATGTGAGAATGCTTTCTCAAAGCACCAACGTCGATAAAGGTTTTTCCCCATCTGTCTCTGGCTCGGACAACTTTGCTCCTTTTTCTTCTCTTTCAAGGCCTTCAATGCGTTCTCTACTTGTGAGATTGACAGAAACTTGAGCCCACGCTAAAAAGTTCTTTCCGGTTTGTTTGTTTGTTTGTTTTTTCTAGCTCAAGTAATGGTAATACTGAAAGGACTTCGGAATAAGGAGGTCCACTTAAGATGCACCAATGAAAACCATCTGTGCTAACGCTAAGTTGAAAATTTGTGAGCTTCTTACTCCCATCCTTCAGTAAACCATACAAAGTAAAAAAGGCATATTCTTCTGCACAATTAGGCCTAATTTCAAAAAAAAAAAAAACCCAAGTTTTAGGTTGAGACCCAAATCTTCCCCAAACTTTTTTAGGTGCCATAAAAAATACCAACTTCCAATGAGTTCCCACATCTGCCCACGGTTAGGTTTTCATCCATTTTACACCGTTAAAGTACATGATTCCCCCTGTGTAAAGAGCCGAGAGGCTAACACAATGACGGGTTAACGCGCGAAGGATAGAGAAGCTCGCTGGCTTCGGATTCGTGTCGTCGAGAGAAAATCTGATATAGAGGGAGCAACCGAGCGTTTTGTCTCTCTTTCAGCACGACTGCATAAGTGAAGAAGCAGACCCTGGTTGCTTCTAACTTCTCCCATTCTTTAGAGAAAGGATGTGGACATTTTTGATGAGTTTTTCCTAATCAGCTTTTGACGTGGGCTTAGCGATGACATGGAATTGCCACGTTAGAAGACTTAATGGAGATGTGGATTTAGTGATGACGTGGAATTGCCACGTCAGAACACTTAACGGGAATTTTTGGATGAAGGGTCAATGGAGACAGATTTGGAACTAAAGTAAAAGTTGAAGATTTTTCTTTTAAACAAAAAAAGAAGTTTAGGATAGGGACTAAACCGAAATTTTGGGGTTTTTAGGTACTAAGCCTAAAGATTTTGTGTTTTTTAATGGGATCCAATGTAGATTTCGCAAATTTTGAAATTATGTCATTTAAGAGGATCGACTCCCGTCAGAGTCTGATTTTTTTGGGGGTCCTTGAAATCGATCGAAGCGGATTTCAAGAGGATAGGAAAATTGAGTACCTAGTAAAATGGAAAAAATAGAGTGGTCTATAATATTTTTGTTAGGTCTGTTCAAAAGTTCATAAGTGAATACGTTTCAACTTCAGAATAATTGTCCAAAAAGTTATAAATCTATTATCAGGCAGCTAATTCAATCCAAAACCTTTTAATTTTTTCCAATTTAGTCTTAAACATTTTAACAAATTTTCAATGTAATCCATTTGACCAATTTTCATTGAAAATCGCTGACTTGGTTGTTCAGTCAACGCCGACCATCTTACATAGTACGACACGACCGCCGCCGACATAGATAATTTTTATAATTTTTCTAAATTTTTGAATTTTTTTTCTTGTTTCTCTGTCGGTTGCCCGTTACAAGCGAGGGCAGCGATGCCTTTGCACAGATGCGGCGAGGGCCATGCGCCTTTCCCCACATTTATTTTGGAAACATCTAGCAAGGGCATCATGGTCCTTGCCTTTGGCCTGCAATTGACAAAGAAACAAGTAAAAAAAAAGAAAAAAAACAGACAAAAAAATTGAAAACATTTAAAAAGATTTCAAAAATCATACACGTAAATGATTTTCTGCCAAAATTGGCGGGATGGATTGCATTGAAAAATCATCAAAAAACTTAGAACTAAATTGGCACAATTGAAAAATTTAGGATTGAATTGGCTGCCGTCCAATAGGTTTATGAATTTTTTGAGAAATTTTCTTTTCAACTTCCTTTATGATTTTTTTTTTTTTGTAAATAGTATCTACACGTGGTTGTTGCTCTCCCAAGAAGTCATTAAAGCAACATAAAAATATAATCAATGTTAATATGTAGAACGTATTCCCAACAATTCAACGTATTTGTTTATAGAGAAGACATGATACAAATTTGGAGAACTCTCAATCAATTATATAAGTTACAAAAATGGAAAAAATTGAATCAGAAGTTCAGAACTACAGAGTACTAGTTTGTACAGGAGATTCAATAGCACACTATTGACAGCACAATTAATCTTAATACAAAACTACTATAACTTCATCTAGCTATATAACTTCATCTGTAGATGCATTTGTAAGATTGTGAAAATGACACATATGGTCCCTAAACGTTAGCTAGATATGTAAGGTAATCTCTGAACTTTTAATTTATTCATTGTGGTCCCCTATATAAAAAATGTTCAATATTATCTCTGATTTTGAATTGATGGAAGGAAGATAATGAACATTTTCATATAATTTATGGACTAATTCATGGACTACACCGAACATGTACCAAAAGTCCAGGGATTAGATTGAATAAGTTAAAAGTTTAAAGACCACATTGCACATTGTGCTAAAATTTAGAGACCGTTTTGTGTCATTATTCCCATGAGATTCGATCCCTTAGGGTGTCTTAATAATCTAAAGTCACTTCATAATGAACCCAAGTCTATGTTATCTGCTCCCTCGGTCCAATGAGAATGAACCCTCCTACTAAACTTTGACCGTGAGTTAAGTAACAACATATTAACGTGGAAACTCGCAAGCGACCACGAAAACGTACTTTACCTTACGAACTTACACGGTGCGTCGGTCCAACTTTTTGGGCAATAATAATAGGGTTGTGAAATTCTCGTTCCACTGTTCATAGGCTGTGCGGGTCATCGAAAACGACTTTCTTGAGAAAATTGAGAAAACGAGGACCATTTTCATACAGGCACCCACGTGATGTTGGCCTTATCAGCCAGTCAAATTATTCGAATTCTGTCCGAATATAAAAACAACATGACAGCTCCGCCGGAAAATGCATGCACGTATACACAACATGACAAATGAAACCCTAACTGTCCCACGTTCTCTATACTTGACGATCCTCCATTTTCTTGTTTGTTTAGACCATTCTTTCGTTGAGTCCTTTCAAGTATATTTACATTGACTGAGGGTAACTTCTTTGGGGGCTGAGTTCTCATCTGTAGGTTGATGCTTGGGAAAGGAACGTGTATTTGAACAGGTTTCAGTACCAATCCAACCAACCGGATACTGCGGGAAATGTTTAATCAATTATGGTCGAAAGAGATATGAACCTAATGTCGGTTTGGACCTTTAGTGCCCGATCAATTTGGCGAGAATCTGACCCGGTGAAGATAAGGCAGGGAGAGTGCTTCTGTTTGAGAGGACCCATCAAGATGGTGACAAGAAATGAGATAATTGGAGCTGGGACAGGTTTAGCTGCAGCCTAGTCACAGTGTTAATGCTATTGTCTAAACACTTATTGTTGGAAAATATTCCAAAACGGATTTTGATGATAATAAAACTTGGTCCAAGTATTTAATGAGTTCATTTAAGTGTACGAGCTCATGCCTAAATCATACAGAAGTTAGGATCTGACTCTATGAAGTGTATATCTTAGTCTGAAAGCTGCAAAAGGAAGGGTGTATAACCGAAATCTTGATTCCGCAAAACAGTCCGACTAGATCCTCGGATACTTTTCATATATCAATCTGACGCGGTTGGATTTTTTAAATTTCAAAACCATCTCATAGCCGAAAGTATGATATTCCAAGAGAATCTATGCCAAAACTCAGAGACAAAGCACGAACTTTAGTGCATATGGTGACCAATTCCGGCCAAAAATATTATGTCGTTGGCCGAGGCTCAAGCTCAGGCCCATGTGCTAGGCCGCAGTTGCCGCCGTGCCGGCGACCAGGGAGTCAAATGCGGCGATTCAACCCACGAAGCACACAATGCTTCCCGAGAGGCTGCGGCTGGGGCACCCGAAGGACGCTCCAAAGCCGCAGCAGAGTAGAAACCCGGAAAGGAAAGGCAGGAGTGAAATCATGAGAAGCCCCAAGGAGGCATCTTTCGAAGTGAGGGGGACAGAAGAAGAAGGCAGCGATTGTGAGAGGGATGTGGATTGGAGTCCCCACTGAGATTCAGTGATTGGGGATTCCTGTCTTTTTTGGGAAAATCGAATTAGAGTTTCGGATTTTGGGAAAAATGGTTCAATGTTAGATTTAGGCTTTATACATAGGGCAAAACAGGTAGAGGACGTCGTTCAGGGGTATATATACCGACTAGGCACGTCAACATGCCACGTCAGTCGGAGACATTAACAAAATACGGCCACATCGGATTTCGACAATCCAAATTAAAGTTGGCATTTAAGTGATCGTTCCTTTTTTTTTTTTTTTTCCTTTTAAAGGTGGCATGGGCACACATGACAACAATTCTATTGCCCTGCTTTTCTATTTTTCTATTTCGGGGAATAGATTTGAAACAGAAATATATTTGGTAACGCAATTTCATTTTTCTATTTTGGAGAAAAAAATTCTAGCCCGTAAATAGATTTGGAACAGAAATAAGAGGTGAAAATTTTCTACTTTTCTATTTCTAGAACAGAAACAAAAAAAAATTCTCATTGCTCACTTCTTCTATCTCACATGCGGTCTCCCTCTCTCTCGCATCCTTGCCGTCGGTCGCCGTCCGGGTCCCCGACTATCAATTGTCATTCGTATCACCTGCTGTCGATCGTCAGCTGCCCGTCGTTGTCCATTGATGGTCGCCTCTCTAGAGTCCCCGCCACCAAACTCCGATTTTCAGCTATTGTTCACCCTTCACCGTTTGCCAACAGCAGGCCTCCGGTCACCGTGCGCCGGCCAACCACCGGTAGTCCGGTCATCAACTCCCGTTCGCCTTTTGCCATCCATTAGCCACCGGTCACGGCCTAACGACCGGCAATCTTAGAAATTTTATACTGTTATCAAATGAATTTTTCTTTTGAAAATAGAAATATTGTATCATTATCAAAAGTTTGTCTTTGCTCAAAAACTCGTTCGGGGAATAGAAATAGGAAAATCTATTTCTACTTAGAAATAGAGCCCAAGAAGAAAATGATTGTCATTTGTGCCCTAAGTGATCCAATAAAAATTTTTAATAACAAAGTGAGAGTCGAGCAAAACTTTTGGTACTTTTAGTATCCTTGTAAGCCGCTCGGACCAGCAACTTGCAAAGTTTGACTATTACATGTCCACCGCTCATGCGTCAATTATTGATGCACAGGATAGGGACGTACATGCACCACTTAAATGTCGTGAAAGCGCCATGCACGCGTGCACGCGGCATCGACGCTTGAGGTCCACACATCTTCGTTCGCAAAACGTGGGAACGAACCGGCAAAAGTGGCCGAACGAGCGGCTGTTCACTGACGAAGATTGAAGGGATAAAGCATCATTCGTCAACTGTTCAGCTCGAGACAAGCATCGACACAGCAATCGTTCGTGCGATCCTTTCACTGTACAGTGCGGGAAATATCTCATGTAGTGATCTCATGGACTCGAGTGTCCTCGAAGAGGTGATTTCTTGTGTTTCTAAAGTATTTAAAAAGAAACCAGTGCACATTCACTTCCGGCGGGGGGCCACAAGCTTTGCATGTCGTCGCTTCCTTCCATGCCTTATAGGGCACCTGTCACCCCTAACCCTCTCACGTTAGGAAAAATTATATAAAAAAAAAAGTATTAACCCTATTGTATGGTAATTAATTCAATTTTAAACCTTTTAAATATATTAATTTTTATCTTAAATCTTTTCACAACTTGCCAATTTAGTCCTAAACAATTCGATTGTATCAATTTTATTAGAAAACTTTTGTGATTTGCCAATTTAGATCTAAACCTTAGTTCTTCCAGCCAATTTTGACCATCATTGACATGGCGGTCTAGTCAATGCTACCTATCTTATGTTGGATGGCTGGCTAGCAATAACATGGACAATTTTTCCAATTTTTTTATTTTTTTTCTTTTTCTGTTCTTTCTTTTCTTTTTCTTATTTATTCTTTAGTTTTTCCCTTTGCCAGCAATCACCAAGCCTTGTCAATGACCGGAGGAGGACGCCAACCCTAAGCGAGGGATGCTCGGGCAAAGGCTAGTGAGGACCAGCGAGGGTCGCCTTCACTTGAGCGAGGGTCGCCCTCCGTGTGTGTGTGATTTATCTAATATCCATCTTGCCCCGGCTCTCGCCAACCTCGAACAAGGGTTACCCTTGCCAACTAGGTGAGGGTGAGGGTTGCCCTGCCAAGCCAGCCGAGCGAGCAAGGTTGCCTTCACCCTCACCAAGCCACCGAGGGTGACCCTTGCCTAGGAGAAAGCTAACCTTGCCTAATCCAGGGAGGGTGGCCCTCACCAGCCAGGCCCTTGCTTCCCTCGCCCGAGGCTAGCCATCGACGAGGCCTATCATTGGTCGGTTGAGGGAAAGGGGAAAAATAAAAAAGACAAACAAAAATAAAAGATATAAATTTATAAAAATTATCCACGTCGGCGTCATTTGTCATGGCCATGACACTTAGGATGATCGGCGTTAACTAGACTAACACGTTAGTGATTTTTTTTTTTTTTTTGTGGTCAAAATTAGCCAAAAGGACTAAATTGACAAATCATCAAAAGTTTTAAGACAAATTGCCATAATTAAAGAGGCTTGGAACTAAATTGGTAAGTTACCAAAGGTTTAGGATAAAATTGACATAATTAAAAGATTTAAGACTAATTTGGCTACTGTTCAATAGATGTAGGACTTTTTATTTTTGGACAAGTTTCCCTTTCTTGTTACACGTGCATACAATAGACACGAGAACATAGAAATCACAACACGGTTAACGAATCAAGTGTTTAGAAAAAGAAAATTGGTTTTCTCATAAGCTTAACGATACATATCACGGCAATAATCACGATATTTAGATTGCGAGGTCTTTTATTTAGTATTTTACTTAAGGAGTTAACATGATTTGAAAGCCCTTCAAAAGCTGATGTCGAATCATGTTTGTGTCAAATCTTGCTGTGTCTTAACCCTTTTACTTCCTACCTAATTTAGGATACTAAGCTCCAATTTTCACCAAGGGAAAAATCCTCGAACATGCCAAGATTTATATGAATCCGTTACATCATTATTATTTACTCTAGTATATTCCACATGAATTTACATGAAGATTCGGTAAATTTAAGGCATTTGTAATAAAGATAAACAAAAGAGATTGCGAGACAAATGCGGGCGTGGGGGTTGAACGATACTGCCGGTGCCCTCGGCCACCCATACACAAACTTAGGCAAAATTATAAGTTGTATCACGTCGATATCGACCAACCCTGCACGTGCAATATGTCGTACCCAAGATTCTTCTTGGGATTTCGATCAACATAAGTAATTCTGTGAGTTGTGATTAGACGGCACAACCGCACAAATACCGCAATAAACGCAACGTGACAGCAATTTCTGCTCACAAGCAGATAATCTCTCATCCTGAGAGCGCCTCTCGGGCTAAATACACAAGTCCGTTCACGAGGGTCTATCGTCGAGTCAAATCCGTTCTTTTCATACAAAGTTTGCTGCTCGGTTCGATCACACGTCCCTATTGGTGAAAAAAACTCAAACGTCTCATCCCAGCATAGGGATGTGATCCCCCCACGGGTGGCTGTCACTGGACAGGTCTAATGAAGATAGACCACATGTGCATCCACTGTGATATTGACACACACTTTTGTAAGATTCGTGTTCGCTGAAACGTCAATAGCGGTCGACTTTAGACAGCGTCGGCCGACGGATCCGGGTCGAGGAACTTTGGACAACATCACAAGGTTTCCTATGCCGATGCGAGACTGTTACGATCGCGAGAGGAAGAGGAGAACTCGGCTTATGAACTCGATACGATACCAAACTAGTCCTGATTGAAGGCAGAAATTCCAATTTACGAGTGGAAGGGTGGGTTTGCTGGAAAATAATTTGACTGAAAGTATTGTACGTGAAGAAAAAGAAAGGAAAGAAAAGGGTGATAATGATTAGTGTTGCTTCTATTTGGATGTATAAAACCATCTCTAGGCCATTAAAATGGATTGGGGTTTGGTCAATGGATATGTTTGATAAGTTGTGGGCTCTGTTGGACATCTAAACTGGAAAACTTCCAATGGGCTCAAGGGGGAATTTGACAAATTCAATTAGCATCAAAAACATAAAACTGGGCTCTTACGGGCTTTTGAGTTTTTATTACATGGAAGAAGAAAAAAAAGGAAAGAAACATAAAAATTAGGAATAATTGGAAAAATCATCTACATCGATGATCTTCGGCCATAATTGGCCAAGGGGCTGCAATAAAAAATCAGCAAAAAATTTAGGACTAAATTGAAATGGCAAATTGAGAATTGAATTGGTCTCTATACAATAGGTTTGAGGCTTTTTAGACAATTCCCCATCCTCGAAATCCATCACCATTACCAAGCACGGTCACCATCAACACTAGCACCTGAGTCAACACCACCACCACCCCTCTTGCGAGCCTTCTTATCTGGGGCAGCACGGCTTCAACCTAATGTCACACCTCAAATCTGAGGTCGCCAAGTGTATTGAGCAAATATAATTCGATTGTGTATAAACAGATCTATCTATCTTCCTTATATTTTTCTTTCTTATTCTTTGTTTTTTACTTTATTAAAAAAAATATCCATCTATGGACATGGGTTCGTTCGATTTCTTGTGACACAAACAAAAAGGTTTTTTTTTTTTGTTAAAACAATGGATAACACAAGCGAGAAGAGGCAGTCTATCCAAATTGCCTTTTTTTTTTTTCATTTTGTTATCTGAAAATTTTATAATTCTTATTGGATATGTTTATTTTTATTTTTTTTAGATTTAGAATTTCAAAATCAATTCGACGACCTTAGACTTAGGTTCTTTTGTCATCGAGTTTTACATGATTCAATTAGAAAGGGAAATAGAAGGCCTTACTTGATCTTAACTCAATATGCATAAGCATTTCAAGACTAAAATGATGTGGGGTGAGTTTGTGAGAATCTTGAAATGTGCTTGATTTGTGTGAGGGAAAATACCTTTGTGATAGAAATGGTCAACAATAATACATAAAAGAATAGAAATAATACTACGAAATATCCCAAACTAATACACATATGACAAATTTACCCCATACTATTTTTTTACCATAAAAAATCTCAAACTGGTACAACCGTGATAAATTTATCCTAAATTATTCTTTCGACCACTAAAAATTACAAACCGGTATATATGTGACAAATTTACTCACATACTAATTTTTTTTACTGCTAAAAATTACAAACCGGTACACATAATAAATTTACTTTCCATTAGTTTTTGTTAACTCGAGACACGTGACAAATAGAGGGTAAAAATCCTCAAATGTGCACACAAAATAATTGCCACGTGTCATCGAACTCAGCAATTTAACTATAAAATTTAACGGAAACTAACAGAGGGTAAATTTATCACGAGTATACCGGTTTAGGGTAAATTTGTCAAAGGTTATCAGTTTAGAGTTTTTTATGCTCAAAAAATTAATTTGGGGTAAATTTATCACAGGTGTACCAATTTGGGATTTTTCGTGGTATTAACCTAAAAAAATAATCCATTAATGAAGGATAATGAAGTTTTTTGTTTTTTTTTTTTCTGGTTCTATCCTATTTCTTTATTACAAGTCATGTGTGCTGTTTGTTGAGTGAATGTTGTGAAATCCTACTCCCTCACTCAAGCATCCTCACTGCCAGCCCCTGAGAAGGTGAGGAATTGAACTCCCCATCTCTCCCTTCCCAAGTAGAAAGTTGGCCAGTGGAGCAACCCTCAATGGTTAAAGATGATGGAGCTAAGGTTCATCACTAACGAATTGGACAAAGAATCAAAAGACTTGAAGATTCACCATCAGCTTAATGGATAAAGAAACAAAGGAATCACCCACTTGAGACGAATTCTCACATAATGTCAGCTCATATTTGCGTGCTTACAATTGAGAATGCACCTCGTACTTATAGGTGGACTAAAACTAGGAAATGTTAAACGGACCCAGAAATCACCGAGTCAGAAAACCATTATAACTAAGATATCAAATTGGATTAGGAATCTACTCAAATTTGTAAATCAACTTAAATTAGGTAATCTACTCAAATTAGTCCATGTGTTATTTGCTACTATTCCATTTTGGTAATTCGTGCTTTATCCAGTCACAAACTTGATCCGTAAATCAAGTAATCAACATCTAGTCACAGCTTCATGACCAATTTCATATTTCCATCCGAATGCCTACCAAAAATGGCGAGTAAACACCAAAGATAAATTTGACCCAAAAAAAAAAATGAAAGATTAAAATTTGGCGCTGACTTGAAATATCAAGGAGAAATTGCGGAAATGGTCCTCATACCAATTCAGTCTTAAACCTTTTAATTGGACGAATTCGGTTCCAAACCTTTTTTCATTGGTACTGATTGAGTCCATCCGGCCAATTTTGACCTAAAATCGCAGATATAGAAGTTAGCCATCCTACGTGGCATAGCCAACATCGATGTGGACAAATTTTAATAATATTTTTAAATCTTGTAATAATTTTTTGGTTTTTTTGTCATTTTTTCCTTTTTGGCTAGTAAGGGTTTTGTTTTTTGCTTGCAAAGGCCGCCAAACGACCTTCATTGGCCACATGCAAGGGCTGGTGAGGGTCACGGCCCCGAGGGAGGGCTACAATACCCTCACCGACCACTAGGGTGAGGGTGAGATGCCAAGATCGAGGGCGAGAGCTTTGCGGCCCTCGTGCCGATCCAATAAGGGCAAGGACGCCCTCGCTCATGGCTAGCGAGGGTCGCCGGCCCATGCCTATGGCCAATGAGGATCGGCCAATGGCCCTTGCTGGCCCTCAACAAAAAAAAAAGTGCAGAAAAGAATAATATAAAGGAAAAAAGAAAACAAAAAATATTTTAAAAAATTAAAATAATGTTAAAAATGTCCACATCAATGCTGATTGTGCCACGTAGGCCAGCAAGCGTCCTTCTCAGCGATCCAATTAATACTAATGCAAATGATTTAGGATTGAATTGGTTTAATTAAAAGATTTATGATTGAATTGGTACCAATGTAATAGGTTTAGAAATTTTTTTTATACTTTTCTCTCTTCCTTTCTCTCACTTGTCTCCATGACGAAGAAGTAAAAGAAGACTTCGATCTCATTGTTGAGAGAGAGAGAGAGAGAGAGAGAGAGAGAGAGATGAGGGGGTAAGTAAAAAGGCTTAAGCTTCCATTTTACAAGAAGGTGGAATAGCTTTCACGTTCCACTATAGGAAGATGCACGGGAGATTTTTCTCTTTTTTGAATAATGCCAAACACCAAACAAAAGGGGAAACCACATATTTTTCACCCAAAAATCCGAAAGTTCCAAACTTATAATGATAATAAAAACACTATTCGACAGTAGGGGTGTGCATGGTCCGGGCCGGTCCGGTCCCGGCATGGAACCGGGGACCGGACCGTAGTCCCGGTCCCCATATTTTCAAGACCAAGGACTGGACCAGGACCGGCGGTCTCGATCCGGGCTGATTCTCGTCCGGTCTCGGTCCCGGCTCAGAGGGACCGCTAACTATTGAAAATCTAGTCAACTTAATAAATTATGCCATGGTAAAAACATAACGACTCGCTATGACTTTTATGATCGACGAACTTGACCAAAATGTTCAAATTCAATACCAAATCCAGCCATTACATGATAAAAACATCACCAACCGCACTCAAAAAAGCCTGCAAAGAGAAAAGATGACCAAAATGCTCAAATTCAATACCAAAATACTCAAATTCAATACCAAAATACTCGTTGGACCTTCAAACTTGCACCAAATCCAATAATAACATAAGGAAAGAGCTTGGTTTGTTAACCATTCTGCCTTGTGTTATTGAGTAAAGGCATAACAATCAACTCTTCTTGTTTACAAAGAAAAAGAAAAGGCAAGAAAGGATAAAAAGCCAAGTGATGCAGGTCTTCATGGACAAATTCATTTGAAACTACCAGAGCTTTGATATGATCATAGCGGGCCATTATACATGACCAAAATGCTAACCGCAAGCAATTCTTCTTATTCACTTGGCAGCAAACACGAAGAAGCAAGAAAAGCAACAAATGTAGGCTGTCGAACTCGGCTCTCCATGGGAGCTCCTTCCCTCTACAGAGAGAAATCACTTGCAGAAAACAAGGGTTCCAATAAGAACTCGAAAATGCCAAAAGATCCAAAGTTGCCCTATCTTGGGAGATCCCATAAAACTTCCTCTCATCGGACCAAAGCAAGCAGCTCCCATTTTTCTTTTTTCCTGACCTAAGGATCAAGCATGCAGACACAAGGTCACATACACCACACCACACAACACAACATAGTCAGCAATAGAAACATCTGCAACAACACTAAAAATAGAAGCTAAAGCCACTCCCAAAGGTTCACCTGTGTAATGAATATAGAAAATCATCGTCTTGCCAAGTGCAACCGTGAAAAGATACCGTAGCAAAAAAAGAAAATGTGAATACATAAGAGTAGTGAAAATATCTTTATGGGTGATTCCAATGTGGGACAATATTCGCAAAAATAAAAATAAAAGTATACGAGAAGTCTTAATATCTCACCATATATATTCCTTTCATTTCAGCTTGTAGATGATTTCCCAATAAGCTCCAAGTGAGCATCATCCATATCTAACAAAAAGCAAAATATTAAATAAAGCACTCTCTTAGTTATACTAAAGAATAACAATATAAAAATATATATCAATGACTTACCACACTCAAACTTTTCCGCATTCACAAATGCACTCTTCAACATTAATTGGCTTATTAACCACTCGCAACCAATCTTGGGTGCAAATCAAAGCTTCCGCTACTCTAGGAGTCAAAGAACTCCGAAAGTTATCAAGTACACGACCGGATGTGTTAAAAGTCGACTCCGAAGCAACAGTTATTACAGGAATAGCCAAAATATCTCGAGCCATCAAAGAAAGTATTTTGAACTTTAGGCCAGCAGTGCTCCACCACATCAAAAGGTTAAGATTACAACCTTCTTCACGTTCGGCTTTAAGATACTTATCGAGCTCGGATTCGTTTGCTTTGGACAATATTTGGTCCTCTTCATCGGGGTACTCGAACTCCATCTCCTTGTCCCAATCATCGAAACCTAGCTTCTTTTGACTATCCTCATCGGGGCAATAATGAGGATCCTTACTACTAGTACTACTACTAGCAGTAGGAGACACACGTTGAGCACCCAAATTTTTGTTACAAGAACCAAGATAAGATTTCTCATAACAACGAAACAAACGTTTCAAGGCAATTCTCACATTATCGCAACTCTCATCAACTTTCGCACTATCATCATAGATAAGTCTATAAGAATGTCGCACATAATGCATCTTTTTTCTTGGATCCAATATCACCGCAATCAACACCATCATATTTACTTTTTCGAAACTCCCATAATATTCGTCAAATTTTTCCTTCATCTTCGCAGCCATATCTTTCACCCTAGGAATCAAAGCCGTCTCCGCTTGTTTCAGAGATCTATATAAAGAAGCTATCCCAACAAAATAATCATTTGAAGTGATATACAAAGTCCCGGACATCTCTTTAGTGGCATCATAAAACTTCTTCAAAAATATGGAAAGAGCTTTGGCATTTTCCGAATCATCATTTTTAGGATGTTCATTCTCAAGCTCAGTCACATAACAAGGATCCTCTTTTTCCATTCTTTGAAAAACTTTTCTTAGCTTTAAGGCAATGTCCAACATGAGATAAGTGGAGTTCCACCTTGTAGGAACATCGAGACAAACTAAACCCTTATAAGTGATCCTTGCACTCTCAATACAAATTTTGAATATTTCAGCTCTCTTGGGAGAACCCTTCACATAAGTAATTGTGCCTCGAATACGTAAAATAGATTCACATACCTCATTTAAACCATCCCTCACAATCAAATTTAATATATGAGCTGTGCACCTCATGTGTAAATAACCACCATCTAAGATCAACAACTTGTCTTTTGATAATTTCTCTTTCAAAAAACCAATGGCTACATCATTTGAACTAGCATTATCCACAGTGATTGTTGACACTTTTCTCTCTATTCCCCACTCATAGATGCATTTCTCAACCATTCTCCCAATGTCCTTGCCCTTGTGACCAGTGACCACCACAAAACTGATTATCCTTTTGTTTAATTTCCAGTCATCATCAATAAAATGTGCAGTAAGACATAAATAGCTCAAGTTTTGAGAGGGAGTCCATGTATCGGTCGTGAGTGCAACCCTAGACTTCAGCTTATGAAAGTAAGTCTTCAAACTTATTTTTTCATCAAGATACAACTTCATGCAATCTCTAGACACTGTAAACCGTGAGATGTGATTGAAGAGGGGTTGTAACTCACTGATAAAATCGTGGAATCCAACACGCTCAACCAACGAAAAAGGTTGTTCATCCATTATAATCATATGGACAAGCATTTTCCTACATCGTTCCTGGTTAAATTTCCATGTCGATAAGACATTATCACTACCATCACCAGTACTAGTACTAGTAGTATTCCCCATTTTCAGTTGAGTCCTACGTACGGCAAACAATTTTTGTCTCTTATCTATATTCTGAGGGCTCTTACTGCACCTATTCAAGTGCTTCAACATAGTAGAAGTACCGTTAACAACAGTGTATATATACTTGGTATCACAATACTTGCAGAACACTTGAATTCCCTGTTTCTCTTTTTTTCCTTTATGAAAGTGAGTCCATGCTTTTGAAGTTTGTTTACTAGGATTAGGACAATCATGAGATACCTTGTCAGAATCAAACGCCTCTACGAGGTCATCTTCTTCACCTTCATGTTCTAATGAGTCCATGTCCAGAATACTTGGCATATCATTGGATTGTTGCCCTTCCATTGATATGTAAATTGATCACCTGAATCAAGAACAACATAAATTAGATATAAAGTGAAAACTCTACAGCAAAGACAATAAAGCATACAAGGGTTCATTTGATTACAAAATAATTTCATCTCTTACATCTTTAAAAAGGAAATTTGCAAATATAATGGTTATTAATGAAGGGATTAACAAGTAAAGATAGGCCGTCAAATAAAAGAGTTCTCTTCTTTTTCTCAAGAATGTGGATAACAAGAATCGCATGAATGCACTTGAGATTAGGTACAGGGAGAAAATTACTTATTATGACTACTAGATACAAAGATGTTCTCAATGCTTCTTAGAGTGCAATATAAACTTAATGGCAATAATCCCGACTAGAGAAAAACTGTATAAAGGAAGATGAAGGATAAGTTTGACTCTAGTTGGTTTCACAATCTTGGGGGTGGTAAACCACACTTGAATAAAAGGGCAAAAAAACGCAACAAATCACATATACGATTAAGCTAATCCTGGGACCAAGAACTAATCTAACCGGTAACTGGACAATAACAGGACACGCGGACATACCGAAGCTACGTACTACTTCAAAGGAGCATCTCAATTAAAATTAAGTTCACACACTAAAACCTCACGAGATTAGCATACAGTTGAACATGAACGAATACAAATCTCGACACACACACAAAAAAAAGCACCGCGAGCAAACGCAAACAGCTTCTTGCACCGATTCAAAAAAACCTACTGAAACAGCATGAAGTAAGAGGGAGATGTTGATGCTTACGTGGTGCACCAATCGTCGTCCGACGAGTCCCGAGCGCCCTCGACTTCCTCAACCTGCAACTCCTTGAAATCGAGCTCTCTAATCTGCAATAGGTCTCGCCAATTGTCGTCTGACGAGCAAGAGATGGGACCGTGAGAGAAGCAAGGAAAGAGGCGAAGGCGAGATGCGAGTGGAGCGGCGAAGGCGAGCGTAGACAAAGAAGAGAGGACTCAGAGAGAGGTGGCGTGAGAGTGAGATTGGGATTGAGAGGATTCTGATTTATGAAAACGAAAAATTAGGTTAACAAAAGGGCTTTTATTTTTACCTTTCAGAAATAAGAAAGCCGAGCGCTCCCGGTGTGGTTCACAAAGGAAAAAACAAGATGGAAAATAAGACTAAAAAGAGAGTCTTGAGGAGGAGAGTGTGACCATGCAAGGTTGGGAAAAAATGGGCAAGTGGACTTTTATTATTATGTTTTGTGTTCATTTTTTTTTTTTGCAATTGTATATATTTATATATAAATAATTATATATTATTGCCGGTCCGGTCCGGGCTAGACGAGTCCAGTCCAAATACAAGAAACCCGAGGACCGGACCGCCTAGTCACCGGTCCCATTTATTTGGACCTGGGACTGGACCATCCACCTCAAGGACCGGACCAACCCGGCCGGTCCCGGGCTAGTCCGAGCCTATCCAATCCAGTTTGCACATCCCTATTCGACAGGACACTTTGCCCTGACATTTTAATGTCCGGATGAAGAGAACGCAAGTACATGTTTAATGGATGAGATTCGAGATGACAAAAGGACGCCATTTTATGTATCAGGTCCTCTATGAGCTATTCAAACAAAACAAAAACCACATTGTATATTGCTTTCGACTAATGCTATTGCCAATCATAATAAAAAGAATTCTTCTCGAACCACATGCCACAATTATCTCATGACCATAAGTATGTGGCCTTTTTTTTTTTATGCTTCAAAAATTTGAGCTAAAATAGTGCATTTCTTGGAATTTTTTAAAGTTTGAGCAAAAATTATCTTATTGTAGAATTATTTCTTTTTGTATTCGGCCCTCACTATAATATCCATGCAGTACCGAAAAAAAGGTATTAGGATCTAAAAAGATTAGACAATTTTGAGGTTTGGTTATATCACTACCAACAACTCTAAAATGTTAAGATGACAAATGAAACCGTGATTCACACATATTTCTAAAAGCAGTGGGAAAAAAAAATCATATAAAAGAATATGGTGCCTGTGCTCTGAGCTAAAAGTGAAATTGTGGCCGCACTATCAATATAAACTAAGGTTAGTCTCGCACATGCAGCCGGGGCACGGATGAAATTGTCACAGTTAAGTATCTCGATTTCTTCTTTTTTACATAGGTTATCAAAGCAATAACAGAAAATCCATAGGCACAAGTTTTCTAAACGAAGTTTTACGGGAGGATAAATGAATACGCTGTAAATGAATCTATCGATACACAATGTATTCATTATGTTCGTTCAATCACATAATCAAGTGCTTTCCCGAGAGAAATGATTATGTGATTGTTCTTAATCTACTGTAAAATAAACAGCTTGTCTTTTGTGATAAAAATAATAATTGACTAATAATCAGAAATTATTATGGGGTTTACACTTTCAAAAACTTGTATTCCAAAGCATTTTGTTACTCTCGTGATCACCCAAGCAAAATCCTCGATAATAACGAATTGTCTCTCATTGTTTTTAGAATGATTGTCCAAAAAGTGACTCTCGGTACCAAATATCCGACAGACTGGATACTACAGAAAAGACCTCGGCGATTATGGTCGAAAGAGATGTGAACCTAATGTTTGTTCGGACCTTTAGTGCACGATCAATTTGGCGAATCTGACCTAGTGCAGACAAGATAGGGAGACTGCTTCTGTTCGGTAGTACACACCAAGGCGAGGGTAAGAAATACGATAACTGGAAATGGAACAGGTTTAGCTGCAGCCAAGAGAGAGAGAGCGCGCACAAGCGAGCGAGCGAGCGGACTACGCGGCCTGACCTTCGAGATGGGCGCTATTGTGGATAGCGTCGGGGCTGATCCGCATGCGGCAGCGACGATGGCGGCTCCATGGGAGAAGCTCTGAAGTTTGAGGGTCAATATAATTATGACCTAAATCTCACGTAAACTCTTCACACTTTTTAAATTTAGATTCAAACCGTCTTCATCCTAAATCAATCTAGATTCATTTCTGGAAGTTATTCACGTTTTCAAAAAGATGATCTCCCTTAGATCTTAAGTTTGCTATAATAGTCATTCGTATGTATCATGTGTACTCTTGTGACTTAATTATTGGAGGAGTCATTTCATTACTTGTTGACAACTTGGATTGGCAATTTGATTCCGATAATTATTCCCCCCCTCGATTTGACTTGTTGTAGGATTTATGTCATTACTTGTGACTTATTGTATGAGTTAATTAAGGTATTCTTCCGCATCAACTTATCATTTTGATATTAATCGTTGGGGAGTGTACAGCAGAACTTCGATACTTTTATCCGAGGAGATCGCCAAAAAGGAGCCCACGTCCGAACCCGTCGACATATTCAGTTGGACTCACCTTCATTCAAAAGTTTAAGCCAACGAGATATCAGCTATGATATGTTAATTATCATATACTGCACCAATTCTTCAATGTCGGATTTTACTAGCACAACTCACTCATATATGCATCCTAATAAAGACAAACTCACTTGGGCTTCTTGATAGCACAATGACATTAACCGTGTTCCGGATAATGTGAAAGCGTAGACAAATGAGACGATTTGAGAAGGGAAGAAATCTGTAGAAATTAAACCAGAGCATGGGTGATTTAATGTGGCTTGGTGATGTGATACTCTATAGGGAGAGGTCAATGAAAAGTATTTATTATACTCAAGGTGAAAGAGATTTCAGTCGCTCGAACGCCCATAGCCAAGTGTCTCTTGATCCTAAATACACCCAAACTCACAAGAATCAATCAATTCCATAGGAGTATGCCCGTGCTCTCAACTTGGGAAAATTGTCCAAAAATTTTTAAATCTATTATACATTAACCAATTCAGTTTTAAATTTTTTAACTATGTCAATTTTTTTATTAAATATTTTGACAACTTATCAATTTAGTTCTAAACCTTTTAATTGTGTCAATTTAAACTAAAGCTTTTGATGATGTGTCATTTTAGTCCTAAACCATTAACGATTTGTCAATTTTGCCGTTCCGGTTAATTTTAATCCGAAATAGCATATGTGGCGATCTAATCATGGCTACCCATCTTAGTTGGCGTGACCGATAATCGATGCTGATGTAGGCAATTTTTGTACTAATGTAATCAAATGATATTAGCTTTGAGCTATGATAAACAACCTACCCTTATCTTGGCTCGACCTCGTCAAATTAAGGTGGGTCGAACTTATCCGCGTATGATAATCATGCAATCATGCACGGTGTGAAATGAGAGACATATCCGACGTCCATCTATCAGAATCAGATGTGAGTCAAGGTAATTCGCGAAGCTTGACCAGTACATGTCCGCCACGTGTGCGTCAATAAATGAGACACAGCGTAGGCCCTAGTGTACGGACGTACATGGACATGAACGGCAAAAATTAAATGGCACGACTGTTCCTGCTGACTTACTCGTCCCGTTCATCCAAAGCTCTGAAAGCGCCATGCACGCGTGCATGCAGTATCGACGCTTGAGGTCCACATCTCGAATCGCAAAACGTGGGAACGAAGTGCAAAGGAGGCCAAATGAACAGCTGCTCACTGATGAAAGATTGAGGTGATGAAGCATCATTTTGTCAACTGTTCCATTGGCGACAAGCATCGACGAAGCAATCGGCCGTGCGTATCCTTTCACAGCACGAGTTATCCTTCACGGAACATGTCATCGAGCGTCCTCGAACAGAAAGTATCTCATGTGGTTGTCATATGTTGTTTTACCGGGAAAATTATTTAAAAAGTCATAAACCTGTTGCGTTTTTGCCAATTCAATGTTAAACCTTTTAATTTTACCAATTGAGTCTTGAGCCTTTTCACATTTTGTCAATTGAGCCCATCGGGCTAATTTTGGCTAGAAATCGTCCACGTATACGCTGGCCGTTTTACGTGACACGGCCAACTCTGTCGTGGATAATTTTTAATATTTTTTTTATTTTTTCGTCCTCAAGCGAAGGCCCGCAATACAGAGCTCAAAATACTCCATTTTTAGAATTACTTTCTTTTCTTAGCCGACGAATATCCGAACTTGAATGCACTTTTCATCCGGCCAATTTTGGCCAAAAATCGCCGACATGGACGCTGGCATTTTACGTGGCACGGCCGACTCTATCTTGGATAATTTTTAATTTTTTTTACTATTTTTTTCGGCCTCAAGCGAGGGCCCGGCAATATAGAGCTCAAAATACTCCATTTTTAGAATTACTTTATTTTCTTAGCTTACGAATATCTGAACTTGAATACGCTTTCCGCGTAACAAAATACAATAATACGCGATATGCTAAGAGATATCTGTTATTGCGGAATATATTGCGCACCTTCCTTTAATAATTTGAAAGATTCGGTCCAACTCAGTCGAATTCAATAATAAAGTAGAATAAATACTTCCAAAGCATCCGAAGAGAACTTATGCACATTCACTTCTAGTGGGCCACTAGCCTATATGCTTCATCACTTCCGTCCATGCATCTTTCAGAAAGCTAGTGTCAAATCAGCGTTTGTGTCAAATGTTGCTTTTTCTTTTGAATCTTTCCTGTCCTTGCCTAATTTAGGATGTAAATGTCGATCCTCATGGTGGAAAATTTTATTGAATACGTCATGTTTTATGTGAGTCCATTGGATCGTCAATATTATTTTAGTGAATCCCACAAGGGTTCATATGAACTTAACAAACCCAATGATTGTTCCAAGTGCAAAGAAAAATACGTGCGTGCGTGCCGTCGGTATGTAAAACCTGGTAAATGGTAGGAGAAGGTATTTTTGCATTGATAAGAGAAGATTGTATCTGTAAAAATTCAAAAGTTTAGGAATCATATTGAGCAAATTGAGCTAAAGTTTAGGGACCATATTAAACAAATTAAAAGTTCAAAAACGACATTATATATTGGGTCAAAGTTCATCGATTATATTCAATAAAAAAAAAGGTTCATTGATTATATGTGTAGTTATCCCCTTTTATTATTACTCAGCATGGTAGTGACTTATAGAAACCTAATGCTGTTAACTAACCACTAACTGTCCACATTAGCATTGGATATGTCCAATTGGATGATCCAAATGCAACAACATTAAAGACACTCATTTATCAATCAATGAAGAAGAATATTTTGTGATGTATCTGGAGATATCAATCCAAATCGCAAGCTGATTATTGGAGGTGCTGGAATCAAGGGATTGATAAATCAATACCTTTAAGCATGTTCGCCTTTCTTCTTCTTCTTCTTCTTCTTCTTCTTCTTCTTCTTCTTCTTCGACAAGCAAAATTACTATTATAACAAAACAATAATTTTTTGGATCAATCTCTCCTGTGGTTGCATGGATAGTTCTCAAAGTTCCAATTTGGGGTGCAAAAATCGTGATTTTCGTAATGAGTTTCAACTTTGGCTTAGCTCGTTCGTTCGATCACATAATCAAATGCTTTCCCGAGAGAAATGATTATGTGACTATTCTTAATTCACTGTGAAATAAATAACTTGTTTTTTATAATAAAAGAAATAATTAACTAATAATCAGAAATTATTATGGGGTTTACACTTTCAAAAACTTGTATTCCAAAGCATTTTGTTACTCTCACGATCACCCAAGCAAAATCCTCGATAATAACGAATTGTCTCTGATTGTTTTTAGAATGATTGTCCAAAAAGTGAATCTCGGCACCAAATGTCCGACAGACTGGATACTACGGAAAAGACCTCGGCGATTATGGTCGAAAGAGATGTGAACCTAATGTTTGTTCGGACCTTTAGTGCACGATCATTTTAGCGAATCTGACCTAGTGCAGACAAGATAGGGAGACTGCTTCTGTTTGGTAGTACACACCAAGGCGAGGGTAAGAAATACGATAATTGGAAATGGAACAGGTTTAGGTGCAGCCGAGAGAGAGAGAGAGAGCGCGAGCGAGCGAGCGAGCGAGCAGACTACACGGCCTGACCTTCAAGATGGGCGCTATTGTGGATAGTGTCGGGGCTGATCCGCATGCGGCAGCGACGATGGCGGCTCCGTGGGAGAAGCCCTGAAGTTTGAGGTTCAATATAATTATGACCTAAATCTCACGTAAATTCTTCACACTTTTTAACTTTAGATTCAAATCGTCTTTATCCTAAATCAATCTAGATTCATTTCTGGAAGTTATTCACGTTTTCAAAAAGATGATCTCCCTTAGATCTTAAGTTTGCTATAATAGTCATTCGTATGTATCATGTGTACTCTTGTGACTTAATTATTGGAGGAGTCATTTCATTACTTGTTGACAACTTAGATTGGCAACTTGATTCCGAGAATTATTCCCCCCCTCGATTTGACTTGTTGTAGGATTTATGTCATTACTTGTGACTTATTGTATGAGTTAATTAAGGTATTCTTCCGCATCAACTTATCATTTTGATATCAATCGTTGGGGAGTGTGCAGCAGAATTTCGATAATTTTATCTGAGGAGATCGCCAAAAAGGAGTCCACGTCCGAACCCGTCGACATATTCAGTTGGACTCATCTTCACTCAAAAGTTTAAGCCGACGAGATATCAGCTATGATATGTTAATTATCATTTACTGCACCAATTCTTCAATGTCGGATTTTACTAGCACAGCTCACTCATATATGCATCCTAATAAAGACAAACTCACTTGGGCTTGTTGATAGCACAATGACATTAACCGTGTTCCGGAAAATGTGAAAGCGTAGACAAATGAGACGATTTGAGAAGGGAAGAAATCTGTAGAAATTAAACCTGAGCATGGGTGATTTAATGTGGCTTGGTGATGTGATTGGTGATGTGATACTCTATAGGGAGAGGTCAATGAAAAGTATTTATTATACTCAAGGTGAAAGAGATTTCAGTCGCTCGAACGCCCATAGCCAAGTGTCTCTTGATCCTAAATACACCCAAACTCACAAGAATCAATCAATTCCATAGGACCATGCCCGTGCTCTCAACTTGGAAAATTGTCCAAAAAGTTCTAAATCTATCATACATTAACCAATTCAGTTTTAAATTTTTTAATTATGTCAATTTTTTTATTAAATATTTTGACAACTTATCAATTTAGTCCTAAACTTTTTAATTGTGTCAATTTAACCTAAAGTTTTTGATGATGTGTCATTTTAGTCCTAAACCATTAACGATTTGCCAATTTTTCCGTTCCGGTCAATTTTGATCCGAAATAGCATATGTGGCGATCTAATCATGGCTAGCCATCTTAGTTGGCGTGATCGACAATCAATGCTGATGTAGGCAATTTTTGTACTAATGTAATCAAATGATATTAGCTTTGAGCTATGATAAACAACCTACCCTTATCTTGGCTCAACCTCGTCAAATTAAGGTGGGTCGAACTTATCCGCGTATGATAATCATGCAATCATGCACGGTATGAAATGAGAGACATATCCGACGTCCATCTATCAGAATCAGATATGAGTCGGGGTAACCCGCGAAGCCTGACCAGTACATGTCCGCCACGTGTGCGTCAATAAATGAGACACAGCGTAGGCCCTAGTGTACGGACGTACATGGACATGAACAGCAAAAATTAAATGGCACGACTGTTCCTGTTGACTTAGTCGTCCCGTTCATCCAAAGCTCTGAAAGCGCCATGCACGCGTGCATGCAGTATCGACGCTTGAGGTCCACATCTCGAATCGCAAAACGTGGGAACGAAGTGCAAAGGAGGCCAAATGAACAGCTGCTCACTGATGAAAGATTGAGGTGATGAAGCATCATTTTGTCAACTGTTCCATTGGCGACAAGCATCAACGAAGCAATCGGCCGTGCGTATCCTTTCACAGCACTAATTATCCTTCACGGAACATGTTATCGAGCGTCCTCGAACAGAAAGTATCTCATGTGGTTATCATATGTTGTTTTATCGGGAAAATTATTCAAAAATTCATAAATCAATTGCATTTTTGCCAATTCAGTCACAAACCTCTTAATTTTATCAATTGAGTTTTGAGTCTTTTCATATTTTGCCAATTGAGCCCATCTGGTCAAATTTTGGATAGAAATCGGCGACGTGGATGTCAACCATTCTATGTGGCATGGCTACTTTTGTCGTTGATACTTTTTAATATTTTTTTTATTTTTTTTCCCTCAAGCGAGGGCCCGCAATACATAGCTCAAAATACTCCATTTTTAGAATTACTTTCTTTTCTTAGCTTACGAATATATGAACTTGAATACACTTTCCATCCGGCCAATTTTGGCCAGAAATCACCGACATGGACAACGTTCTATGTGGCACAGCCGACTCTATCTTGGATAATTTTTAATATTTTTTTTACTATTTTTTTGGCCTCAAGCGAGGGCCCGGCAATATAGAGCTCAAAATACTCCATTTTTAGAATTACTTTATTTTCTTAGCTTACGAATATCTGAACTTGAATATGCTTTCCGCGTAACAAAATACAATAACACGCGATATGCTAAGAGATATCTGTTATTGCGGAATATATTGCGCACCTTCCTTTAATAATTTGAAAGATTCGGTCCAACTCAGTCGAATTCAACAATAAAGTAGAATAAATGCTTCCAAAGCATCCGAAGAGAACTTATGCACATTCACTTCTAGTGGGCCACTAGCCTATATGCTTCATCACCTCCGTCCATGCATCTTTCAGAAAGCTAATGTCAAATCGTGTTTGTGTCAAATGTTGCTTTTTCTTTTGAATCTTTCCTTTCCTTGCCTAATTTAGGATGTAAATGTCGATCCTCATGACGGAAAAATATCTTGAATACGTCATGTTTTATGTGAGTCCATTGGATCGTCAATATTATTTTAGTGAATCCCACAGGGGTTCATATGAACTTGTTAAACCCAATGATTGTTCCAAGCGCAAAGAAAAATACGTGTGTGCGCGCCGTCGATACGTAAAACATGGTAAATGGTAGGAGAAGGTATTTTTGCATTGATAAGAGAAGATTGTATCTTCAAAAATTCAAAAGTTTAGGAATCATATTGAGCAAATTGAGCTAAAGTTCAGGGACCATATTAAACAAATTAAAAGTTCAAAAACGACATTATATATTAGGTCAAAGTTCATCGATTATATTCAATAAAAAAAAAGGTTCATTGATTATATGTGTAGGTATCCCCTTTTATTATTACTCAGCATGGTAGTGACTTATAGAAACCTAATGCTGTTAACTAACCACTAACTGTCCACATTAGCATTGGATATGTCCAATTGGATGATCCAAATGCAACATTAAAGACACTCATTTATCAATCAATGAAGAAGAATATTTTGTGATGTATCTGGAGATATCAATCCAAATCGCAAGCTGATTATTGGAGATGCTGGAATCAAGGGATTGATAAATCAATACCTTTAAGCATGTTCGCCTTTTTCTTCTTCTTCTTCTTCTTCTTCTTCTTCTCCGACAAGCAAAATTACTATTATAACAAAAAAATAATTTTTTGGATCAATCTCTCCTGTGGTTGCATGGATAGTTCTCAAAGTTCCAATTTGGGGTGCAAAAATCGTGATTTTCGTAATGAGTTTCAACTTTGGCTTAGCTTGTTCGTTCGATCACATAATCAAGTGCTTTTCCGAGAGAAATGATTATGTGACTATTCTTAATCCACTGTGAAATAAACAACTTATTTTTTATAATAAAAAAAATAATTAACTAATAACCAGAAATTATTATGGAATTTACACTTTCAAAAACTTGTATTCCAAAGCATTTTGTTACTCTCGTGATCACCCAAGCAAAATCCTCGATAATAACGAATTGTCTCTCATTGTTTTTAGAATGATTGTCCAAAAAGTGACTCTCGGTACCAAATATCCGACAGACTGGATACTACAGAAAAGACCTCGGCGATTATGGTCGAAAGAGATGTGAACCTAATGTTTGTTCGGACCTTTAGTGCACGATCAATTTGGCGAATCTGACCTAGTGCAGACAAGATAGGGAGACTGCTTCTGTTCGGTAGTACACGCCAAGGCGAGGGTAAGAAATACGATAATTGGAAATGGAACAGGTTTAGGTGCAGCCAAGAGAGAGAGAGAGAGAGAGCGCGCGAGCGAGCGAGCGAGCAGACTACACGGCCTGACCTTCAAGATGGGCGCTATTGTGGATAGCGTCGGGGCTGATCCGCATGCGGCAGCGACGATGGCGGCTCCATGGGAGAAGCTCTGAAGTTTGAGGGTCAATATAATTATGACCTAAATCTCACGTAAACTCTTCACACTTTTTAAATTTAGATTCAAACCGTCTTCATCCTAAATCAATCTAGATTCATTTCTGGAAGTTATTCACGTTTTCAAAAAGATGATCTCCCTTAGATCTTAAGTTTGCTATAATAGTCATTCGTATGTATCATGTGTACTCTTGTGACTTAATTATTGGAGGAGTCATTTCATTACTTGTTGACAACTTAGATTGGCAACTTGATTCCGAGAATTATTCCCCCCCCTCGATTTGACTTGTTGTAGGATTTATGTCATTACTTGTGACTTATTGTATGAGTTAATTAAGGTATTCTTCCGCATCAACTTATCATTCTGATATTAATTGTTGGGGAGTGTGCAGCAGAACTTCGATACTTTTATCCGAGGAGATCGCCAAAAAGGAGCCAACGTCCAAACCCGTCGACATATCCAGTTGGACTCATCTTCACTCAAAAATTTAAGCCGACGAGATATCAGCTATGATATGTTAATTATCATATACTGCACCAATTCTTCAATGTCGGATTTTACTAGCACAGCTCACTCGTATATGCATCCTAATAAAGCCAAATTCACTTGGGCTTGTTGATAGTACAATGACATTAACCGTGTTCTGGATAATGTGAAAGCGTAGACAAATGAGACGATTTGAGAAGGGAAGAAATCTGTAGAAATTAAACCTGAGCATGGGTGATTTAATGTGGCTTGGTGATGTGATTGGTGATGTGATACTCTATAGAGAGAGGTCAATGAAAAGTATTTATTATACTCAAGGTGAAAGAGATTTCAGTCGCTCGAACGCCCATAGCCAAGTGTCTCTTGATCCTAACTACACCCAAACTCACAAGAATCAATCAATTCCATAGGACTATGCCCGTGCTCTCAACTTGGAAAATTGTCCAAAAAGTTCTAAATCTATTATACATTAACCAATTCAGTTTTAAATTTTTTAACTATGTCAATTTTTTTATTAAATATTTTGACAACTTATCAATTTAGTCCTAAACTTTTTAATTGTGTCAATTTAACCTAAAGTTTTTGATGATGTGTCATTTTAGTCCTAAACCATTAACGATTTGCCAATTTTTCCGTTCCGGTCAATTTTGATCCGAAATAGCATATGTGGCGATCTAATCATGGCTAGCCATCTTAGTTGGCGTGACCGACAATCGATGTTGATGTAGGCAATTTTTGTACTAATGTAATCAAATGATATTAGCTTTGAGCTATGATAAACAACCTACCCTTATCTTGGCTCAACCTCGTCAAATTAAGGTGGGTCGAACTTATCCACGTATGATAATCATGCAATCATGCACGGTGTGAAATGAGAGACATATCCGACGTCCATCTATCAGAATCGGATGTGAGTCGGGGTAACCCGCGAAGCCTGACCAGTACATGTCCGCCACGTGTGCGTCAATAAATGAGACACAGCGTAGGCCCTAGTGTACGGACGTACATGAACATGAACAGCAAAAATTTAATGGCACGACTGTTCCTGTTGACTTACTCGTCCCGTTCATCCAAAGCTCTGAAAGCGCCATGCACGCGTGCATGCAGTATCGACGCTTGAGGTCCACATCTCGAATCGCAAAACGTGGGAACGAAGTGCAAAGGAGGCCAAATGAACAGCTGCTCACTGATGAAAGATTGAGGTGATGAAGCATCATTTTGTCAACTGTTCCATTGGCGACAAGCATCAACGAAGCAATCGGCCGTGCGTATCCTTTCACAGCACTAATTATCCTTCACGGAACATGTTATCGAGCGTCCTCGAACAGAAAGTATCTCATGTGGTTATCATATGTTGTTTTATCGGGAAAATTATTCAAAAATTCATAAATCAATTGCATTTTTGCCAATTCAGTCACAAACCTCTTAATTTTATCAATTGAGTTTTGAGTCTTTTCATATTTTGCCAATTGAGCCCATCTGGTCAAATTTTGGATAGAAATCGGCGACGTGGATGTCAACCATTCTATGTGGCATGGCTACTTTTGTCGTTGATACTTTTTAATATTTTTTTTATTTTTTTTCCCTCAAGCGAGGGCCCGCAATACATAGCTCAAAATACTCCATTTTTAGAATTACTTTCTTTTCTTAGCTTACGAATATATGAACTTGAATACACTTTCCATCCGGCCAATTTTGGCTAGAAATCACCGACGTGGACAACGTTCTATGTGGCACAGCCGACTCTATCTTGGATAATTTTTAATATTTTTTTTACTATTTTTTTGGCCTCAAGCGAGGGCCCGGCAATATAGAGCTCAAAATACTCCATTTTTAGAATTACTTTATTTTCTTAGCTTACAAATATCTGAACTTGAATACGCTTTCCGCGTAACAAAATACAATAATACGCGATATGCTAAGAGATATCTGTTGTTGCGGAATATATTGCGCACCGTACTTTAATAATTTAAAAGATTCGGTCCAACTCAGTCGAATTCAATAATAAAGTAGAATAAATACTTCCAAAGCATCCGAAGAGAACTTATGCACATTCACTTCTAGTGGGCCACTAGCCTATATGCTTCATCACTTCCGTCCATGCATCTTTCAGAAAGCTAATGTCAAATCAGCGTTTGTGTCAAGCGTTGCTTTTTCTTTTGAATCTTTCCTTTCCTTGCCTGATTTAGGATGTAAATGTCGATCTCATGATGGAAAAATTTATTGAATACGTCATGTTTTATGTGAGTCCATTGGATCGTCAATATTATTTTAGTGAATCCCACAAGGGTTCATATGAACTTAATAAACGCAATGATTGTTCCAAATGCAAAGAAAAATACGTGCGTACGTGCTGTCGGTACGTAAAACCTGGTAAATGGTAGGAGAAGGTATTTTTGCATTGATAAGAGAAGATGGTATCTTCAAAAATTCAAAAGTTTGGGGATCACATTGAGCAAATTGAGTTAAAGTTTAGGGACCATATTAAACAAGTTAAAAGTTCAAAAACAACATTATATATTAGATCAAAGTTCATCAATTATATTCAACCAAAAAAAAAAAAGATTCATTGATTATATGTGTAGTTATCCCCTTTTATTATTACTCAGCATGGTAGTGACTTATAGAAACCTAATGCCGTTAACTGGCCACTAACTATGCACATTAGCATTGGACATGTCCAACTAGACGATCCAAATGCAATAGCATTAAAGACACTCATTTATCAATCAATGGAGAAAATTATTCGGTGATGTATCTGGAGATATCAATCCAAATGGCAAGCTGATTATTGGAGATGCTGGAATCAAGGGATTGACAAATCAGTGCCTTTAAGCATGTTTGCCTTTCTTCTTCTTCTTCTTCTTCTTCTTCTTCTTCTTCTTCTTCTTCTTCTTCTTCGACAGGCAAAATTACTATTATAACGAAAAAAACTCTTTCAACCATAAAAGAGCTATCATTCATCGCCCACGTTCGATGTCACCACCACCTTCAAACAATCGCCGTGCTCGAAACCCGTCACCACCATCAAGCTCGGTTGCCATCGACCCTAGCACCTGAGTCGGCACCACCGCCATTTGTCATTGATTTGCACATGATCCGCACGTGATTCAACTAGGAGCCGAAATAAAATGCCTTACGAGTTCTTCATTGTAACTCAACAAGCATGTTATAGGCGTACTCAAAAGGCCCGTGTTTGGCTCCAAATCGGACATTCCGTTGCGTCACTTGACCATGTCATTTTGCAGATTAGATCATCTAATAATTTAATGACCGTCAAGAGTGAAAAAGAAGAAGACGACGTCGTGTAGATGATCCTACGTAGTTGAGATTGCTTCCATTTAATGCTATTGCAAAGTGTAATCACGACTTTGTTTTTGTTCTACATAGGTACCCTCCATGTATTGACATGTTAGCAAATTAACCATAAGAGCATACTTACGTAACTTTTGTTTATGCACGTTTGAAAACAAAATTTGTCCAATGGACACACGCCTTCACTTCAAAGTTTGGCCCAAAATTGTCCCATACGTGAAAGTTTGTGCTTTTATTAGTATTTGGCCCCCCCCAAAAAAAAATTAAAAATTAAAAAAAGACTGCGACATATAATCAATTGGCGGGCTCGGCTCAAGCCTTATACCTAATTCTTGTCCAAATTCGCCCATGATATAAGATATATCAGGGCCGAGAAGAACCTTAGAAAGAAAACTTTTGAGCTCGATCGTGCGTCAACTTTCCTGTTGGAGCTCAACTCCCTTAGAAAATTGAGATCCCTCATCTCGACTCGGCTTGATTACAATCATCTATTAAACGAAATCCGAGCTCAGGCTGGAGATCGAATTTCATAAGTTCGAATATTACGTAATCTTAAGTGCTTTCGTGATTATTAAATAATGAAAATAATGCAAACTCAATTTGACTCGATCTTGCTCACGAGAATAGCTTGGCTCGATTAGGCTCATGAGCTTATCGAGTCGAGTAGTGACCCGCTAGAACTCGACTTGACAAGATACTCGAATGGTTTGAACTCGAGCTCGACTCGAAAATAAACAAGTCAATTTTCGAGCGATTGATCGAGCGAAACTCGAGTTAAAGATCGTAGTGCAGTGGCTGCTGATCGATAGCGATGTTTTGGCACCCGACAACACGTGGGACGTTCCACTCCCGCTGGTAAAGCAGCATTTTCAAAAGTTTCATAATAAATTGATAGAGCCTCCAATATGGTCACATGAAGCATGGGTACTACTGTCGGATAGCAATGTAGGTGGACCGGTAGCTTCTAGATTAATAATTTAATCAGAAAAAAAAGGAGGATCTCATCCGAAAAAAAAAACAAAAGACAAAAGACAAATCGAGGAGGCTTTTCCTTCAGATTTTTATCACTAAATCATACTATTTATGTATTCGAAATTGTGTAAACATACAGTATGATTATCCATGCCGACATATGACTAATTTCGTGCGCTGAAGTTTTGGGCACATCATTTTCAACCAAAATCCAACCCATAATCTTCTCTTCTTTTCTTTCCTTTTCTTTTTTTTTTTCTATTAAAACACGGGGGTATGTGATTCTTGCAAACTTCCACAACGGATTTGATTTACTAAGCTATGTGACCAACTTTCGAGTTTGCCAAATTATCTAAGTATATGTAGGATATCTGAATGTCAATCGCAAGTTAATCCAACATTGCTCAAGACAAATTACTTGGCAATTGACACCATCAAGGCCTAGGAGGCAGATGAATAGGAGGGTATGGCACGATCCGGCTACACTGACGGTGTAATCGAGCCGAGTCAAATTGCCAAGGTCGAGCTCAACACGGCCCAATTACATTCAATCTACTAATAAAATTTGAGCTCGAGCTCGAGTTTATAATCTCGAAGAAACACGACTTCCGAAGTAAGTTTTATACTGGAAAGAACAGACAACGACAGTTGGGAAAGGGTGCGACTTCATGGAATCATTGTAGCCTCAGGATATGGTCACAAGGTGTCAAGAAGCACGAGTACAATTATCGTTCAGTGATGTTGGGGTCGGTATCTGGATTTTGACAGGCTAATCAGACAACAAAGGAAAAGGACATCAACCCAAGAGAACGAAAGACAGAAAGGCAAATCAAAAGGATGTCTTTTCATCCAAGATGGTACCATGAGCAATTTTTTTTCCTTGGTAGAGTAAAGCCCATTTGAAGGTACTTCCAGTTTCAGCTACTTCTTCTCTTTTAACAGTCTTTCCAAATCAAAATTTGGAGAGTGAGGAATGGAGTTCACGTTTAGGAATTTATGTACGATATACTGTGGGATTCCCTGTGCCGATGTGTGATTAATTTCGAACACATGAAGTTTTTCGAAGGTGGTGAAAATCGAAATTCGAATTCAGGGGCTATAAAAATAAATCGGATGTTAACTGCAGAAGTAATTCCGAACACATTTGGCACGCTCCATTTCCGCCCTCATCAACCAGCCGTGCGGAGTAAGAAAGTTTTTACTGGTAGATTATTCTCAAATATTAGGGGTGAGCAAATTGGACTGCATCGGCCTGAACCGGATCGGGATCGGATCGGACAGACCGGGTTGGTCTAATCCTTTAGGGGGGCGGTCCGGTCCCGGATTCCATAATGGATGGGACTGGATCGGACCGCCTAATATATATATATATATATATATATATATATATATATACATACACACACAATTAGATAAAAAATTAAAAAAATTTGAAGAATTAGTTAACCTAATTTCCTTATCTTCCGCTCCACACTCACTCATCTCCTCTTGCTTGTCGCTCGTGTCTCGCCTTCGCAACGCAACCTCCGATCTAGTCTGTCGAAATGCAATCTCCGATCGTATTTTATCTTAACTCAATCTGTATTTTTTCTTGATTATATTATGCAAACACATTATTTTGTTCGCGCATGGATTCAGTGGAGTATAAGTGTAATTCCATTTGAGCTTGATTCTTTTCAACTCGAGGAGAATGATGTAGGAGCATAATCCAATTTCAATTGTTTTAAGTGTTTTTCTTCTTAATTTAATCTTTTCTCATTATTTCAGAATGATAAGTACTCATGTGATGGTCGTATGATGGTCATGTGTGTGTTTTATTAAATTGGATGATTGAGATTGGGAGTTTTTAGTTTACATCCAAGAGTTAAATTTTTTCTATAAACAGCTAGTATTATCGATCCCACTAGGATCGGACCAAGACTACCAGGACCGGACTAGACCACCGGTCCCGAGCCGATCTGTTCTCGATCCGGTCCTCAATCTCGAAAATTTGGAGATCGAGACTATCGGTCCGGTCTCCGGTTTCATATCGAGATCGGACTAGCCTAGACCATGCACACCACTATTCTCAACTAAAATCCAACCATTTCTTTTTTCTTTTTAAACGGGTGTATTTGCACCTTTAGATTTGACTAATCTCCACGGCACAGAACCTAACATGATTTAGATCCACACAATGCAATTCTACACAAGATCATACATACATCTCAACTCAAATTCAGAACTACAGAGACCCAAATTAGACAACGCGGGATCGGCTAATCACTCTTTAATATACTCTACTACGCATCCACATTCAGGGGTTCCGCCCCTTCCAGAAGGCGTTGTCCTCTCGGCTGTTCCGGAACGCGGAGCACCCGACTGAGTACACGACGATGAGGACGACGAGGATGATGACGTTGACGATGGCGACCTTCTTCCAGTCGCCCTTGAGGTTGTCCAGCAGCCCGGCCTTGCAAGACTGGCAGTTGTAGCACAGCACGGTCGAGTTGTTGCTCCACGCATTGCAGTCCGAGTCCGTGTAGGTCGTGGTCGAACTGGCCGTCCAGACGAGCGGGCTCACGTAGGTGAAGTTGCAAGAATCTGGTGGCTTGCAACAACCAGACTGTGAAAAAAGCAGTCACGTTGTTAGTTCCAAACTTCCAACCACAGAACGACTAACAGAGGAAACCAACATACTCAAAACAGAGGACAGTATCATCTCCAGAAACAAAACAGCAGCATAAGAACCAAAGTCCAATGACAGCATTGATCTCTGTAAACGTTTTGGGACGACAACGACAACTGCGCCAGACCAGTTTAACGAAACCAAGAGGAAATTTCATTGGAAGGGACCTTCGACATGACGAACACGTCAAGATTTTCTCTCAATTTGCCACAACAGCAATTCGATTCAGCAGACATTATAATCATATTCATATCGTTATGGCCGATAACAAAGTCGCATCTTCCAATTTGCTCATAGAAGTTAGAATGGAATCCTAACTGAGCGTGCAGTGAATCCCCAATGCAGGATCAAGCGCCGAAACAGAGACAATTTTAAAACCCGCGTTGCAGTCTGAAAATTTTCGGCCCAAAAGGAATCCAGAGAGCACCCTGCTCCATCATCACCCTAAGCAAGGCAAACCACAAGAACCGCAGAACGAGCGACTGAACAGATCCATCGGGTTTGGTCAACAAGCCCTCAAAGATCTTATCTTTAGCATTATGCAAGGAGCGAAAGCATGCCTTAATTTGGCTATCAATTACTCACAGTCGATCCAGCACTTGACAGAACAATCACTGAGGATACAACTCAAATTCAAACAGCACAGGACAATGAAGAGAAAAACTGTTGCAATTACTTGGAGAGGGAGAGAGAGAGAGAGAGTTACTTGAAGAGCCGACAGGTGCTCGTTGTAAAAGTCGTTCACCACAGTATCTTTAGAATACTTTTCGGCGTAAGCGTTGCAGACCTTGCTGTCGATCAAGCAGCTCTTGATTTTGTTCCAGTTCTTGGTGCCGTTCACCCGCTTCTGCAGCCAGTCGGAGTAATCCCCGAGCTTGTACTCCTTGTACCCTTTACCGGACACGGCCTTCCCGGCGCCCTTGTTGGTGACGACGAAGGTGAAGACGGTGAAGGCGAAGAGGAGGAGGATGAGGAGGAACATGACGAGGAGGTAGAGCCAGAGGAGCCAGGAGACGCGACAGCAGGCGCCGACGAGGCCCGCGATGGAGACGGCCATGAGGAAGACCCCGAGGGCGATGACGGGCTTCTCAAGGAACTTCTCGCAGTCGGTGTCGGCCCGGTTGGCGAGCCATATGCCGGCCCCGAGGACGGGGACGGAGAGGAGGAAGGTGGCGATGTTGAGGATGCCGATCAGGTTGTTGCTCAGGCGGAACATTGTTGTCGAATCAGGGATGGCTGGGAAAAAAAAAGAAAGCAGAGAGACCCAACTGAGTGATAAGAAAAGATCGTGCGGACAGGAGGTTAGATGGATGAGGAGAGAGAAAATGGAGTATAAATAAGGGGAGAGAGAGTGTGAGTGTGTGTCGAATTGGGGAAGATGATGTTGCAGAGAAGATTCAAATTCGGCAGGTTACAGCGCAAGTTACAGACGAAACCGCACGCGCTGGGATCCGGCGCGTGAGGTGTGGGGAGGTCGGAGTTGCGTGCGCGCGTGGAAAGTTGTCTCCAGGACGGTTACGGAAGCGGAGAACGATGAAATTTCAGACGTCAAAATCCGATGAAATTTTTTTTTTTTGGTCGGAAAAATCCGATGATTTAACCACTGAAGAATTGCCCAGTAGCTTCTGACCAAAAAAAAAAAAATTTATTCAGCAGTCATTTTTCTCACTAGAAAAAATAAAAAAACAGGTAAGAGGTTTGAATTCCCCCACCTTCGAAAGGTAGCTGAGGTGGCGATAATAGCAGGATTTTGTGCATGGACCAGATAAAAAAAAAATCGATGATTCTCTGACCGACAAACAAAAAAAGAAGACGAAGGAAATCCGTGGATTTGAGCGCTGAGTCGAATGTCGGATCCCCACGCAACGAGTCGGATGGTTTTGAGATTGGGTCGACGATTCGTACGCGCGTAGCGATCGATCGCTAGTGGGGTCGGGGATGGGGGGGAAGATGGAAGATGCTCTCCCACACGTCATCTCCATAGTCATCAAGGGAAACTGGTCGTGGCCCCACATTTCAGATCTCTATAAATTTGAAACGTAGGCTCGTTGGACACGCGTAGTTCATTAAATAGACAACGGGAAAAAATGAGGTGACACCAAGGAAGTATTCAATATTTTCTCGAGGAGAAATTGGTTAAGTCGACTGCTGACGTGGCATCGATATATTTTACCCACATTCAATTGATAGATTGACATATGTCAGCTGAGTTTGGAATTAAAAATAATAATAATAATTTTGATTTATCTTATTCATCCTCGCATGTGGAACACCATCCCATGCGGCCACCGTCTCCACCATTTCCGTGGTCCTCTTCCTCCATCGCAGAGCGTCACCCCGTTCGGCCACCATCCCCCTCCCTTCCGGGTTCCGGCGCCGTCCATTCACCAATGGCAACGACATTGTAATGAAATGTGATTTATCTTGTCCATCTACCGACAACAACCTGGTCGCCATGACGACTGTGAGCAACGAAACGGAGCGACGAAAGTCCATATCTGGTCTGCCAAATCCACTCCTCGATTGAGTCCGTCTACACTGCTACGCATCCAAGCCGACCATCCTTCTCTCATCCTTCCCTGTCCGTGGTTGGGGATTGCGTTTGTTTGGCGCCGGCAGCCATGAAGGGCTAGATATGAAGAGTTGGCCAGCCAAAAAGATGCTTGAAACTAATGCCGACGGCCTTCGATAACAACCAGATCGGAGAGAAAAGCGGGCAGAGGAAGAAGATGAGGAGAATAAAATAAAATAATTGTTTAATTCCGACCCCCCGGAGTCTATAGTCGGTGCTTCAAATTTGGCCCGAGCGAACTTCCAGAGCTAGAGCCGTGGCCACGAGTTTATCCAGTGTTTAGCAGACTGGATAAACTTGAATACATTCGAATAAAATTCTGAGCTCGCAATCGCAAGGTTGCTCTATCACTTCGTTTCCAATCCATCGTTGATCGGTACCTCGGTTCCGACCCTCCAATCTTTACATAATTATTATGAATTTCAACCAATCCATCACTATTTTCTGATAATTTCAACTTTTTTTCCCCTTCGTAGTTATTGTGAGTTAGGTGCGAACATTCAATGAGGGTTTTAGATTGTCCGGATTGGAGAGTCGTTCGCGAGATGCATGAGAACAAATCTTTAGCTTGAGGAGGCAGAAGTTTCCTTCTCTCTCAATGAGGATTTTCAAAGATTTTAATTCTGTCGTAGGTAGCACCAAGCGTACGATTTGATTTTTAATCCCACCTTGTCCTATCCTAAAAATTCGGTGGTTGTAAAGGGCCACCTCCATCGTGACTGGCCTTTTTTCCACTCATATTCAATAAGGCTATGTTTGGTCATTCCAATTTTGAATACACAAATCCTATCCTATGAAGCAATAAGACATGTCCTGCGCAACACTCCAGTATGAGCTGGTTGTGCACCCAACTTTCGAGTTGGTACGAGTGTCCGGATTCGCGAGTTCAACTCCTCGCACTTTGCTGTATAGGATCGAAAGCATCGGTACTCTGCACATGCTCGAATACACAAATCCTATCCTATCCCGATTCAAAGCTGGATGACCAGATGCGGCCTTATTGGACATGAATAAAAAGACGTGCGCAAAGTCAGCGATTGAGGTGGCCCTTTACAACCACCGATTTTATTTTATTTTTTTCCATTTGGTAGTCTAAGCGTTGCCAAAAGATTTTAAGCCCCTATAGTCATGCTGACAAAAAAAAATGTGTTTGATAAATTAATTTGAACGCCCATTTTGCAAATACAACGAATTTCTAAAGGCCTTTTTCTCGAGGTCAATGCAGAGCAGCCTTGGCATTCCAGCATTTTCGACATGCTGAATGGTCAATGAAACTTGTTTGTGCTCCCTCACTGATTTTTAGTATTCCTCTCCGGCAAGGCTTATGGCTTTAATCATCACATTGCCGATCACTGCCAAGGGTCCAGAGAGTCCAACGACCTCGACCGCGCTCGCCTAGGGTCACACGACACCTTGGTGGCCCTCGTTTAGGGTTGCGTGGACACTTGATTTTGCAAATGTGAGATTCACATCGGAAGTGGCTAGAAGTACCGAAGAAGCTGGAGGGACACCGGTGGGGAGTCGCTTTCGGTTCGGGTAACATTGGCGTTGCGCTGCCTTGTGCGTGCGACGTCGGCGGCTTAGCAAATGACGCTCGCTAGAGGTCGCACGACCTCAACCTTGCCTTATCTACGGTCACAACCTCGGCAATGGCCGTCGCTAGGGCTTTCAGCTTCGCCTGAGTCACCAAACGTCGCTAGGATTAACTGGTTCAACATGAAATAGAAGAATTTACATTCCATCAATCAGAGCAAACTCTAGATGAGATTTGGACCCATGAAAATATGACTAGTCCTCCTGCTCTCCCCCCCACGTCAAAGAGTTCCTTCAAGTTCCGCGGCCTAAGATAAGCCTTCCTGTGCAAAATGAGAGCTTCGCTCATGGCCTCTGCCGGAGACGACACGACGCAGCAGCCGATTTTACTGGTCCTAGCTTCTCGTGTCGCGCTGGTGCGTGGTTCGAGGATCATCTCCTGGCTGAATCCATTGGCAACGGCTGCCAACCAGTGTAATCTGCTTCGAACTCCTCCATACAGACAAACCGTCAACTACTTTGAGACACAACACATGACAACGTCGAAATGAAGATCGCCGGCGTGTCAAGGCTTTTTCGGCATCACAATCGCCACCCAGAAAACCTCCTATACAGCTATCGAGCATAGTAAGGAAGCTACACCGATTGCAGTAGAGGAACCTGCAATCTGAAAGAGGCTTGGTAAAGGCAGGCCAAAAGACTGGCCAACAGCAAACAGAACAATCCGACCTCGAGAGACAGCTTCTCATGTAGTATGATTTCAAGGCAATGATCCTCCATGATCATCTCTACGATGGGCGACAACGAACAGGGAACGAAAATCCAGCGTATCGGCTTGAGAGTGTGTATCCTCTCGATGTCAGGGGCAAAGTTCCTGTGCGAGCATCTCTGCTTCATGGCTAGCCACGGTATGCCCAACCTGATCAAGGTAGGAATGGAAAGGAAAGGAAAGCAAGAAGCAACAAGGCACAGTTTCATCCACAAAGTTCAGCCTCCGTTATATTGTTCTAGAATCCAAACTGCGGCGTAACCAGAGATGATCAAGTCCTACGTCATGTGCAGTGACAGTTGCTGTTTCTGCATCCCTCTTGTTAAAGTTGAGCGATTTCGGGGACGTAGTAATCTTCTGGCCGGGGAGGCAGCCTGCGGTTAAATAGACACAATCAACGAGGCCTGCCAAGCAGGTCCCTTTAGATGCACGGTCCAAGAAGGTGATCCCCGATCTAAATTTCGCCGAACCTTAATCTTCCATGACCTTGAAGCTCACATCCGAGATTCCAAAAACCAAAAGACTGCATTGATCGTGCTTCGCTGTCTCCTTGTCACGAACTTGTTCGTGCTTTACCGCCACGACCACACGTTCGGCAATCGACCCAGCCTGAAATGGTTCCGAATATGATGGCGGTTTTGTCAAGAAGGAACGTAGTCGTAGTGATGGTAATGACGACGACGACGACGACGACGACGACGATGGCAACGCACGAGGAGACGCGCCGAGAAGGGTTGGTCGGCTGCGGCATGTGAAAAACGACGATCCCTGTTGTAGTGAGACCGGAGCTGCTGGCGTCGGACGTGACCCGGAGAAGCGGCAAAGCGCATTGAACGAGCTTTTGCTCCTTTGGAGGTTGGAGAAGAAATGGGGTATCTTTGAAATTCCGAAAATAATTATTTTAAACGTCTGATAAGTGAGATTCAATTAAATGGCATGTGTAATAGTACTAAATCGTAGATAACATCTTTAAACTTGGGGGCATGATAATTTCGAATTAAAGGGAATTCCATAAATTCACTATTGTAATTTTTTTTCAAAAACAAACATGTATCATTTAAAGAAATATATATCTATTTACTCAAATATTCGAATTGTAGATTAAAAAAGAATATAAAAGCGGTATTACTAAAATAATTTTGTACGGTGTACATTTCTTCCTGTATTGTGTCGAATAATTCGAATTAAATAAGTCGAGAGTTTAAAATAGCAATAGTTTGCTTTACAAAGAACATATGCATTTAGCTTCTTCCACTTTTGTTTTTTATAGTTAATCGGGGTTTCATTTTTTTTCAATTGAAACATCTTTACTTAACTTACTTGATTCTGTCTTGCTTAAAGAAACATTTTCGGAACGAAAAGTAATACCTTTCAATAACAAAGTGGAAAAGGTAAAAATGCAAAATGAAGTACAACAACAAAACACCAAATTTATCTCAATTTGATAGATGGGTATAATCTTTATTTTTGGAATGAAATAAAGAACCTATCTGTTTTCTTGTCTATAAAAAGAGACAATTCGAGGACCGACGGTGTGATCTCCAACCGAGTAACGCAAAGTTCAATTTCTTTTAGATGCAATTCTTGAGGGATTACCAAAAAAGTCATAAACCTATTGCAATTGAGTCTTAAATATTTTGCAGTTGTGCTTACTCAGTCCACTTTACCGGCTCAGTCCACTTTACCAGCCAGCGCTAATGTGGACAAGTTTTAATAATATTTTTTTTGTTAATTTTTCTTTATTTTTTTTCTCTTTCCTTTTTTTTTTTTTTTTTGCCCTAGGCGAGGGCAGCCTCGCTATGGCCTCACTGGCTACGGGCCAAAAGGCAGCCACAGTAGAATAGGCAGAAAAGAAAAAGAAAAAGATAATAAAAAATAAAAATAGTAAAATCTTATTAAAAATTATACATGTCAACGTTGACTAACAAAGTGGACGGAATCAGCACAATTGCAAAAGATGTATGACTCAACTGGAAAAAAAAAAAAATCGAACTGAATTGGTACAATTACAATAAGTTTTATATTTTTTTTGGTAAGTATGCCAATTCGAGGGCCTCCATGACTCTTTCTTTGTTCTCCACCTAAGCAAGATTCTAGGGCTTTGGTGTCTTGATCTCGCATCAGATAACACGAATTTTTGTTCGTTTCAACAATTGAATTTAGAGACTTGAAGGCTTGATCTTAACTCAGGTATAAGATGGTCAATAAAACTAAATAAGAAATTAAAAAAAAGGTTATAAACAAAATAAATAAAGAGGGAAAAGGCCTCAATCGACCAGACCAACCTCCAAGGCTTCCCAGAGAGTTTAATGTCCTAGGATTGGAAACATGAACGGTGCATCGTCATCTTGGAATCGAATTCGGAACCGGAACTGTGTTAGGGCTTGTGGGTGTGTGTGGAGATTAGAACTTCGCTCCTATTTATCGATAGTAGTCACTTGTTACCAACGTAACAACGATCCACCCCTAATAAGGAAAAAAAAATGCAAGTGCACTCACCCAGGATTCATCCTGACCACCTCATAAATGCAAGAGTGAGCTTCTAGCACCACAAAAGAAGAGGGGGGGGAGAATGGCAATTGAATGCAGTTCCGCATTCGACAATCTAGAATATGTTATAGTATGACATAGACGACAGATAAAGGCGACCATCCGATCGAGAATAGCAGCTTCGAGTTCAAAATTTTACTGTCAAAGCTTAACTGGTTCAAGAAAACAAGGTGCAAACACAAGCAAACTGTAGATAAGATTTGGACCCATGAAATTATGACTGAGTCCTTTAAAACTGTCTACTCTCCAACTATGTCAAAGAGACTGCAGCTCTGCGACTTAAGGTAAGCCTTCCTGTGCAAAATGAGAGCTTCTCTCATGGCCTCTCCTATCGCGCAGCATTTGATTCTACTGGTCCTAGCTTCTCGTGTCGTGGTGGCGCAGCTCGTGTATGGTACATGACAGAACCTATTGGCTTCGAACAGATGCAACCTGCTTCAACCTCCTCCCTACAGACAAACAGTCAGGAACTTTGCAATAGAATGTAACCTTGATGAAAGGAAAACCTCTTGTCAAGGCTTTTCGGAATCCCAATCACCACCCAGAAAACATCCTATATGAGTATCAATTATAGTCAGGAAGCTACACTGATTTGAGTTTGATCGGGACACATTGTCTTCAACCAATACTTATTCTGACGAACTACGAGGACCAATTACTTGAGAATCTCAGAATGCTGCATAGTAGCAGAGGACAAAGAGGAGAGAGGAACCTGCAATATGATAAAGGCCGGTGGAAAGAATGACAAGCATTGTCCATCTGACCGTTAGAGACAGCGGAGGTAGAGTGTATGGTTGGCTGATTACAAGCCCATGATTCTCCATGATCATCTCTGTTCTAGAACATTGAACTGAAAGATCCAGAACCGAACCGCTGCTCAACGAGTTGTATACAGAGGATTACACGGCAAAGATACTGTACAAGCATCTCCGCTTCATGTCTAGCCATATTATGCCCAACCTGATCAAGGTAGAAAAGCAACAAAACACAGTTTCATCCACAAAATTCAGCTGTATATGCTAACATTCAGCCTCCATTATATTGTTCTAGAATACAAACTACAACATAACCAGAGATGATCAAGTTCTACCTCATGTGCAGTGAAGGTTGCTGTTTCCGCATCCGTCTTGCAGAAGTTAACTGATTCTGGGTACGCAGCAATCGCCCTGCCAGGGAGGCAGCCTAAGGTTAGATCAGGACAATCCAACACCGAGCCTGCCAACCAGGGCCCTCCAGACACACTGTCCAAGAAGGTGATCCGTTATCTAAATTTTGCCAGACCTGCATTTTACATGACCGTCCATTCGAGATTCCAAAACAACTGAGATTGTACTGATCGTGCTTCCATTTTATCCATCTTGTCCTGTAACTATCTTGTTCATGCTTTATCGCCCTGACCACACGTTCGGCAATCGGCCTGTAGCTCCCAGCCTCAACATGAAATGGGCGACATCCAGGCCCAATTGTCACTTTACCTTCGTATTTACATAGTTGTACTGGTGATGATGGAGATGTGCAAGGCGACACGCCGAGAAGGGTTGGTCCACTGCCGAAAGTGAAAAACGACGATCCCTGTTGATGATCCAAAGAAGGAACGTAGTCGTGCTCAGATGTGATCTGCTTCAACCTCCTCCCTGCAGACAAACAATATAACCTCTGAATAGCTTGTCGAGGCTTTTGAGAATCACGATCGCCATCCAGAAAACACCCTATATAACTATCAAACATAGTCAGGAAGCTATACTAATTAGAGGTAGATCGACACACCATATATGTAAGACCTGTCTCGGACCAATGCTTGCTCCAATGAACCATAAGAGTGAGCAAAATGACTTGTCAAAGAACAATTACTTAGGAATCACAGAATGCTTCATAATAGCAGGGGAAACAAGAGGAAGAGAGGAACCTGCAATGCGATAAACGCAGGCAAAAAGAGTGGCGAGCACTGAACTGAACAATGCAATCACGAGATAAAGCGGAAACATTTGTGGTCAGGTTACAAGGCAATGATCCTGCATGATCATCTCCATCTGAGGACGCATGATTGAACTGAAAAATCCAGACCCGCCCCGCTGCTCCAGCATTTGTATCCTGTCGATTACAAGGCAAAGATACTGTACGAGCATCTCTGCTTCAGGGCTAGCCAGGGAATGCCCAACCTATTCAGGGTAAAATCAGTTTATAATCGTGTAAAATGAAGTAGGTGAATCACCAGACTGATACACATATGATAATTTGAAGCAAAGTCCACTTGAGGCCCTTATTTGATAAAAACAAAAACACTTCAGGCCCTTATTTGGAATTTTCTCAAAAAACTCAAATTGACACACATATGATAATTTTACGCCAAATCACTTTTTTTATCATAAAAAATCATAACCTAGTATACCCGTAACAAATTTATCCTCTGCTAGTTTTCGTTAAATTAGGTTAATACGATGAAAAATCCCAAACCGATACACCTATAATAAACATATGGTAAAAATCTCAATATAGTGCATCTATCAACCGCCATATGTCATCTAACTAAGTAATTTGACTGTGAAATATAACATAAATTAATGGAGAATAAATTTATTACGAGTGTATGAGTTTGAGATTTTTCGTAATATTAACCTTTATATATATCTGTTAAATTCTGAGCCATCTTAAATGTTTTTGCCAATAAATTGACTTATAAAAGGGTTATTTCTCTTTTATGCCATGAAGCTTAATTATTTGAATAAAATAAGTCTCAACTTATTGCATGTATATTTAGTTTGTTTTACTTTTGTTTACATTTCTATTAAGAGGTTTTCTTTATTATTATTATTATTATTATTATTATTATTATTTTGGTTGAAGGTTTTTGAGAAAATTTCAAAAAAATGCTTGAAATGCCTTCATTTTCTCAAATAAAGGCTTGAAATTGACTTTGTTTCAAAAAATGGCCCGAAGTGCCTTCGTTGTCTCAAATAAGAGCCTAAAGTATATATTGTTTCAAATAAAGGCCTAAAGTGACCTTATCAGTCTCAAAAAAGGGCATGACTCACTAGTTAGTAGGGGTATTTTAGTCATTTAATAAGTTTTTATTATTTTATTATTTATTTTTTCATTTTTTGAGTTTTTCAAAAATTCAAAAAATAAAACTAAAAAAAAAAATGAGAACACAAAAGGGAGAAGGTCGCCCTTTCGCCTGTGGCCGCCACCCCAATGCCGGTGGGCGGCATCGACGATCTCACTAACCAGAGGCGAAGGTCTGCTGGCCCTCACCAAAGCAGGGAGAGGTAGAGGGGGCCATTTGGGCCCGTGGGCCCGGAACCGGCCCGTTGACCGGGCCCACGGTTCCAAAAACGTAGGAACCGGCCCGGAACCGGCGGTTCCGAACCGCCAAAAAAAAAAATAAAAAATAAAAGTGGGCCCGGGCAGAGAGCCGTTGGGCTCTCTCGCCCCAGCCCCCTCCCCCGGCTTTGGGCCGTTGCCAACGTGCAACGGCCAAATTGGCCGTTGCTTTACATTTTTTTTTAAAAAAAATAATAAAAAAAAATGATTCTTGCCTATAAATGCATATGCTTCCCCTTTCATTTTTGTCACAAATTCTCCGAACAATCTCTCGAATTCTCTCTAAAATCCTCTCAAATCGCTCAAATTCTCCCAATTCTCTCAATCCCGACTCAATTCTCTCAATCGGATTTCCAATCAATTCTCTCAAAAATGGCAAGTGGAAGCGGAAATGCCGACAAGGGCAAGATGGCTATGGGAGATTCCGAGTATCCCATTCATGAATACGATCCTCGTGAGTATGCAAGTTGGGAAGACGACGACGATAATATCAACTATGTCCCGATTCCGAACGTCGAGCACATCCCAACACAAGAAAGTCTTCATCCTCCCACCGGTATCGAAGAAACGTCAACGGCAAATGAGTCGGAACGGAAGGGCCGAGATAATACATCGGACTTGTGGCTACACTTCGACAAGGTACGTGATGAAGTCGAAGGTAAGTATAATGTAAAATGTAAATATTGTTCGCAAACTTATAAATTCACGAAAGGAGACGGCTACGGAACATTCCGACGGCATTTGACGAAAAAATATCCAACGCAAGCGGGGATCGACAATACGCAACAACAAATTTCCGAGTACGCCACTTCTAAGCCTCATCCTTTATTTCGTTTCACTGAAGCACTTTATAAACAAACATTAGGTGAATATGTTGCCCTTGATCATGCTCCGTTTAATACTGGTGAAAATTTTAATATGAAATATTTGATAAATATTGCGTTGGTTCGCATAGCGCCAACTATTCCAAAAAATACTCTTAAACGCGAAGTTTTTCATCTTTATAAAAAAGGAAAAAAATCTTTAGGAAAATTTTTTGCGGAATTCAATGGACGTGTGCATATAGGTAGCGATATTTGGAGTGATCCTTGGCAAATTCATTCTTATATGGGTGTCACGTGTCATTGGATAGATGACAATTGGATGATTCAAAAAAGACTTATTGCATTCCGAGTTTTTGATGAAAGCCATTCGGCTCATAATATTTATAGAATAATTAGGCAAGTTTTAGAAGAATATAATTTAATAAATAAAGTATTTTCAATTGGTTTTGATAATGCCGCCGCAAATACCGCTTCTATTCCCGAATTAGAAAATATTTGCAAACCCACTTTTGGCGGACAATTTTTTCACATTAGATGTGCTTGTCATGTTTTAAATTTATGTGTACAAAATGGTTTACGAACTCTTGACACTTCTCTCGCCCCAATAAAAAGTGCAATTAAATTTTTATGGAGTCGTCCCTAATGTATGAAATCATGGGGAAAATTTTGTAAACAAAATGGGAGAAGGCCAAGAAGATTTCCAAAAGATATTCCGACTCGTTAGAATTCTACGTACGAGTTGCTTCGGCAAACTTTTGAATATAAAGATTTATTATGTATGTTTATTTCACAAAATATTCCCGAAATTACTTTACTTCCTCAACATTGGGACGTTTGCAAGAAAATTTTAGATATTTTGAAAATTTTTAATGATGCTACTAAGATTTTATCTGGTATTTATTATCCTACAACGCATTTATTTTTAATAGAGTGTGTTAATATTAGTAGTGTTTTTAGTGAATATGAAAAAGATACCGAATTAGGTCAAACTATTTTAGTAATGCGAGAAAAATGGTTGCATTATTATTTGCAAATTCCTCTTGTCTATTTAGTTGGTATTGTTTTTGATCCACGTATTAAATTAGACGATTTACAAGATTATTTGAATGTGTATTATCATGATTGTTTACATTTGGAAGATTCAATAGATATTTCAAATATATTAGGACATGTTAAAGAATCTATAGTAGCATTATATGGAGAATTTTGTAGTAGATATGGTTTAAGTGATTCTCGGATCTTTACAATCTTTGCCTCACGTAGCGAAGGTGGTAGTTCACTTAGTAGAGGGTATAATATGCTTAAGAGTAGGCAAAAAAAAATAAAAAGGGGCAACAGGTAATATTTCTGAATTAGAAAAATATTTAACCACTCAATTTGAGTTTCGTGATGCGGAACATAGTACAGATTTCGAAATCTCGAAGTGGTGGAAGAGTCACCAAATCGAGTATCCAGTTCTCGCCCTCATCGCTCGTCAAATATTAGCAACCCCTTCTTCAACGGTTGCAGTTGAACAAGCATTTAGTTACGGAGGATTAATTTTGGACTCTCGCCGTTCAAGATTAAGCCCGGACTCTGTGGAAGCTCAAGCTTGTGTCGGCGATTGGACGAGGGCGAAATATCGACACCAAGAGTTAGATCGTGAACACGAATTTTTTAGCGATGATGTTGGAGATACCACCGCCACGGGTACCACAACGGGTAGCGACGATTGACGATGAGGTAAGTTGGGGTTCTCAAAGGTAAAAAGAACTACATGGGCTTTGATTCTTCTATCCCCAAGAAGATATGTAGGCCGCTTAATGATAATTCATTAAATTCAAGCCCATTCCTTTTTTTTTTCCCATATTTTATTACAATGTACAATTTAATTGTATTTTATAATTTATTATATTTATTTTATTATTTATTATTTTAAAAATTATTATTAAAAATGAATCGGAATGAACCGGCGGTTCCGAAGCGGAATCGGAACCGGCCCGAGAACCGGCCCGGAACCGCTATTTTTCACGGCCGGTTCCGGTTCCACCTTTTCGTGGAACCGGAACCGCCGGTTCTCGAACCGGAACCGGCGGTTCCACCGAACCGGCCGTGACTAGGGAGAGGGCCCCGACCCTCTCCTAGATCCGGGCGAAAGTCGCCGACCCTCGCCTAGATTAGGGGAACGGCCGCAGCCCTCGACCAGTCCGGAGGGACAGTGGGCGACCCTCCACCGACCTTCTCCTTGGACCGGCCGAGGGCCGCAACCCCGGACCTAGGCGACCCAGCACTGGGAGAGGGTCGGGGCCCTTTCCCTACTAAAGCGAGGGCCGGCCTGCGGTCGGCAGGGGCAGTGACCATAGGTAGGAGGGCAGCCCCCTCCCACTTGTGTTTTTTTCCTTCGTTTTTTTAAAATTTTTAATTTAATTTAACTAAAAATTAGGTTGAAAGGGTATTTTGACAAAAATACCCTTGATTGGCCAAAAGTTTTAGCCTACCAACGAGATGAGGTCCTTATTTGAAATTGTCATGGCCACTTCAGGCCATTATTTGAGATGATGAGAGCACTTCAGGCCCTTATTTGAAACAATGACCTCTTCAAGCTCTTATTTAAGAAAATAAGAGCACTTGAGGCCCTTATTTGGAATTTTTCGAAGGTTTTCTTTAGTTTACCGTGTTAACTTTTTGAAAGATAGCTATAACATTTAAGAATATATTTAAAGATTCTTTCTATCTATTTTTTCAATTTTAGACTCGAGTATTTGAATTGTAGATTAAAAAAAACTACTAAAATTGAAGCTCGTGAACTTCGTTCTTACCAATAACTATAAGAAATATGAAATTAGATTATTTTCTTGGTTTGGTGTAAATTTCTTCGTGTATTGTGTTGGATTATTTGAGTTACATGAATTATAATTTAAAATAGCAATACTTTATGAATTATGGTTAAGCGGTTTTCAGTATTTTAGTTCATACTTTTGTTTAGCTTACTTAATTCTTTCTCGGGTAAAGAGATATTGTGGAATTAAAAAGTTATAACGTTCGATAATACTGCACAAAAGCATGTGCGATATAAAGAACAAAAAACAATCTACCAAATTCATATCAATTAAAAAAAATGGTTACAATCTTCATTTTCAAATGAAATAAAGGACCATCATTTTTTTTTTTTTGGTTCTGCATTAATGAAAAAAGGTAATGCCCAGACCTAGACAGTGTGATCTCCGATTGAATAACATGAATTTTAATCCTTCTGTCAATGCAATTCATAATGACTCTTTCTTGGAAAAAAGTATCAAAAAAGTCTTAAATATATTGCACTTTTCCCAATTCAATTATAAACCTTTTAATTTTGTCAATTCAGTCATAAACCTTTTGTATTTATGAAAATTCAATATTAAACCTTTTTTTATGCCAATTTAGTACTAAACTTTTTGTATTTATATCAATTCAGTTCATGTAGCCAATAATGGCCGGCGGACGCCGACGTGGACACCGGCCAGCACCGAGGGGGCAACTTTTAATAATATTTTTTGTTTTTTATTTTTTTGTTCATCTTCTTCCTCCTTGATCACTGAAAAAAACAAATCGACTTCCAAAAACTCGAGTCAAACAAATACCAACTATTACAACATTTTTTTTTTTAAATTTCAAATAAGGGCCCAAAATGCTCTCATTTTCTTAAATAAGGACTCGAAGTGAATTTTTTTTTTTTTAAATAAAGGCATAAAGTGCATGTATTTTCTCAAAACAAAGTTATGAAGTGAACTTTATCTCAAATAAGAGCCTGAAGTAACCATGAAGTCTAAAAAAAGGGGTTGATTTCAAGATCATTTTCGACTTTTTCCTTTATTTGATTTTTTTCTTTTTTATTAGACTTTTCCTTTTTATGTTTCCTTAAAAATTAAAAAAAAACTCAAGGAGGCGAGTGGGGACAGCCCTTCCGCTTGTGGCCACTAGCCCACTACTTGAAGGGGGGCCGACGGGGTCGCCGGGGCCTCGGGGAGGGCCAGGTGGCCCTCTACCGGATCTAGGTGGGTGTAACCGACCCCTAGCCTAGTCAAGGCAAGGACCGGCGACAACGGGTGGGAGGGGCATCCCTCCAGCCTGTATGGCTATTTTTTTTTCATTTTTAAATAATAGAAAAAGGAAAAAAGAGAGGAAAAATAAACAAAAAATCAAAATAAGAAACAACGAAATATGTTATGACACTTCAGGCTCTTATTTGAAATAAGATTCATATGTGAGCTTTATTTGAGAAAATGAGAGCACTTCGAGCCCTTATTTGAAAATTTCTCCTTTTTTTTTTGTTTATCTTCTTTTGGGTCGACTTCCGAAATGGTCAACTTCCGGAATTTATAGAGGCAAGGTCCGGGAACAACAAAAAAATCAACTTCCAGAATCAGTAAATCAATCAACTTCTAGAATCCGTAGAGGCAAGCCAACAGACAAATGTAAATCAACTTCCATAATCTTTAGCACCAAAAAAAATTCTAGAATCTGTGTTTGCCTTTTCGAAGGCCGGTCTTTCTGTGTTGGCGAGGCCCAAGCGCCCCATGGTTGGGCAAGGCTTGGCCTGGCCGGACCTCGCTCGGATCTAGCATCATATAGCCGTCGCTCACCCGGCCATGGCCGACTTCACTGTACGGACATGAATTGTATCCGATTTAATTGACAAATGGATTAGTGGACTATTGAGCCCGGCAACGGCTAATTGCGAGTCAAACCGTGGTTTGGGCGTGAAAGTTTGGCTCGGGATTGAACCTCGAAGGCCCCAACGGACTACCCACTCCCCTACCGCCTCACCCACCCCTTATATATGCTCTCTTCTTCTTTCTTTTCCTCATTTTTTTCTCTCCTCCCCCTCTCATTGCTATGTCCGCCCGACTCCTCCGTTCTCTCTTGCTTATTCATGCCTCCATCTTTCCCGACACCCGGGCAGCCCCGACGCCCAGCGGTTTCATGAGCTCCGGACACTTTGTCCTCAATTCCTCCGCCGCCTTTGATGCCCATGCTCTCTCTACCTCTTGCTCATTCGTGGTGGCTCACGTGCGCCAAGGAAGAAGAGGCAGCCGAGCTCATTTCATCGTCAATTCGACCTTCGTCTGCGCCAAGTTTCAATCCCATGTAAGTAACTCTTCTACCCTAACTACTGGCCTTTCCAATTGTTGTTCATTATGGTGATTTATGTTGTTTTGGGAAATGGGTACAGATAGAGAGAGCTTTGTGTGCATGGAGGGGAGAACGCCCTTATACGAACGATCCGCTTCTTGAGTTAGCACCTTTGGACTATGGATAGTTGGGATATGAAAATTGATCATCTTGTTTGCCGACGAGTCAAAGCGAATTGGACTTGGAACACATAAGTGGGTGTTTTGGCCGTGAACTTAAAGTGGAGGGAGGGCTAATTGCCCAACTTGTTTTGCTTATTGGACTTGCTTGTGACCCATGGATGGGTATTCTGTAATCGGCTTTGTTTTTTAAATGAAGGATTTATCGTCAAATCTGTTGCTTGAATTGGTATCCTTGAATTGTAGATGAGTTGAATGGGGGAGTGAAATTATTTGGATTGTCATCGAAACAACTCGAATAGGAATCAAAGTCCAATTGGTAATTCAGCTAGGGAATTTGATGGAAAGGGAAGGAAAGCCTTGTACCTCCGGCCATGGGGTGTAGTTCTGTGTTTTTCAGAATTGTTTCATCAAATAAACCCATGATTGTTCTACGACTTTTCTGTGTATGTTTATTGTGATAGTTTTCTTTGATGCTTCGTTGTTTGGCTACCTGTCAAGATCTGCCTAACCGAATGAATGAGTGGATAGATTAGTCTTTAGATTAGACGTTTTACTTGCTGAGCTGTTAGCTCACTCTTTGCAATTTAACCATTTTCAACTCAGTAATGAGGATGAGGCCACAAGGTGGTCTTGTGGATGTCGGTGGTGTAGAAGAAGCTCGTCGGTGATGTCATCGGATGGAAGTGGTCATTGCACTATGTAATTTTTCTTATAAATCTTTGAACTTTTGTAAAGAACCTTTTAAAAGATGTACGTATATCCATATTAACTTAATTTTCTTTTCCCAAGTCTTTTGCTTGTGGATCGTGTGTTTCATCGGGTTTAGGAGTCCTATTGATAAAGTCGTACCCTTAGGCATCGTGCTTGCTTTTGTTTTGCATGCACTTGTATTTTTATTCAGTCTTCCGCATGCCCCTCTATATTATGTAATACAATATTAAAACAGAATGCGATTTAGTAAGGGATTAAGGATGGTCCCTTATAGATTTGGTATCGGAGCAATTGGAATCGAGGATCAGTCCCTTACATTCTTAGTATCAAAGCAAGAGGATCGAGGGCCGCTCGTTACACTCGCCCAACACAAGTCGCATCGCCGTCACTCGCCCAGTCCTAAGCCATCACTAATGGCAAGCTTGGCCTTGCCTAATGAGAAAAAAGCCGGTCTTTGGGTGATGGAGAGGCGGACGTCGCCCGGTGATGGCGAGGCAAGCCTCGCGCAGCAGTGATCACCGAGCCTTGGAATATGAGTTTTTTCCTGGAAAACTGGGAGGAACACTTGGACCTAGGGTCTAAATTTTCCTACAAGAGAAGAAATCGCTACTGATGCTAATGTTGATTGTTGCAACCCGACCTCGGAGGAATCGGGTTAATGGATTACTAAGCTTCCGGGACGGGCTTAGCTCAAGCCCTTCGAGGCCCATTCCAAATCGCGATGGGAGATGAATATCGGATTCTACCTTAATGCGGTCGGGTGACATGTGCAATGTGTATATGCAAAAGGAGTCGTCACTGGCCATTTTTTGAAGGTTAACCGAATACCTCAGCGAGCGGTTGGGAGAATCCGTTCGGTTCTCGAGAACCAGATATTTTGGATTCGGGGACTTAGTTACATCAATATTTCTACCGACGCCCTTTCGGTGCCTAACATCAAGTGATTTTCCTTACTACGACTTCATGCAGACTCAATTTTCGGGTGAGTTAAGTCGGAGTTTAGGTTTCTATGCAGATTGGAAAGACTAATCCTACCAGTCAAAATCAATAAAGTAAAGGTGCAACCAAGGATCCAAAACACGCGAATAAAGTACATCAAGACAAGTCATGGCATCCCTAGTATAGCCCTAAAAGCTTAGAGAAAGTGTGATTTGAGTTTGGGATTGATTTCGAAAGATTGGAGATAGCTAACCCGGAGGGGCAAAATCATCATTTTTTGGAAGGATCAAGGATTAAGAACACCCAAAAGTGGCTTGGCCAATTGATGGTGGTCATTTCCTATTTTTTGGGAAATTTTTTGAAATTTTTCAAATGTTTTATTTGTTAATTTATTTTTTATTTAATTAATTTTTTAAAAAAATTTTGTTTAATTTAAAAAATCAATTTTTTTTTATAATTTTTGCAAATTTTTTATTATTTTTATTGGACTTTTTAGCCGTTTTCCTTTTTTTAAAATATTTTCTGCTTTTCTATATTTTTTAATATTTTCTTTATTTTCAAAAAATTATCCGGGCCGGGTTGACCCGACCTAGTCCTCCTGGGCGCCCGACACGAGCCATAAGGGATCCGGATCGGCCTAAACGACACCGTTTTGGGCATTTTTTTTTAAATGAATTTTTTAGTCATTTTTTTTTATTTTCCCCACAAATTTTTAATCTAAAGCTCCGAAATGTGCCACGTGTCAGTCTATGAACCCGTTCAATCAATTATCGATTATCTAACTTAGTATTGTATGCAGCCACTTAAGGTGTGAAAGCAGATCTACCTTTTATTAATTAGTTTTTGTTTCCACTAAACCTAATTAGTTAAATAAAACAAGTAACAAACTAAATTGCATATGCTTTTCGTCGAATAGCACGAATTTCAACTCTTCTTCGAATGCAATTTTAGAGCCTTAATGGCTCTATCTACGGTATTTCTTCTTTTTTTTTTTCTCTTTTGGTTGAAGTATCTTTTCCATAACCGAAATTTGGGATTGGAAGGCTCAAATTTAGGATGGTCGAGGTCTCGATGACTCGACTATTTGGTGAGGCCTTGAAGATTTAGTTCTAAAATCTTGACGACGAGAAGTTATTCGATTTGTGCTTTAGAAGGCTTTTAATTTTTTAGAACTTTTTGATGGCAACTACACAAATTTAAATTCTCCGTTTATTCCAAAATGAAGAGAGAGACCTCATATTTATAGAGAGGGTGGGAGGAGTCTCCTTATTGTTCAAATTAAGGTTGCATAAATCCACAATTGACATTTCGATCGCTACATACTTTGATTGAAATAAATACCAAATCCACTTTGAATTTGATGTGGATAAACGCTAATTTGGATGCATTTTACGCATTTCATTATCTAGGATTGGTTAATAGCATCATAGTTGACAGATAAAGGATATATCATCCGACCGAGGATTTAGCTGGTTCAAATTCAAACTTTGCTGTCAAGGCTTTAACTGGTTCAAGAAAACGAAGTTGCAACACGAAAGCAAAATGAAATTATAGCTGGTCTCCTGAAAGAGAAGAAGGTAGCCTTCCCATTGCAAAATCAGAGCTTCTCTCATGGCCACTGTCTGGAGACGACACCGCCGCAGCATTTTGATTCTACTGGCCCTAGCTTATTGTGCCGTGCCGTACCGATGTGATCTCCTTCGACTTCCTCCTCCTCCTCCCTACGGACAAACAGTCAGCTGCTTCGCAACACTATATAACAACGGCGCTCCTCCTGCTCCCCACGGACAAACAGTCAGCTGCTTTGCAACACTACATAACCATGGCAAAAGGAAAACTGGCTTCTCTAGGCTTTTCAGAATCACAACCACCATCCAGAAAACATCCTATGTAACGTAACCATCTAGTATGGTCATCGAGACTCCATGGACGTAAGACCTGTCTCCGACCAATACTTACTCTGACGAACCACAAGGACCAATTACTTGGAAATCACAGAATGCCGCATAATAATAGGCAGAGGAAAAAAGAGGAGAGAGGAACCTGCAATGGGATAGAGATTACCCAGTAAATGGCGGCGGCAGAACAGAACACCGCTCCAATAAGTGCAGGAACCACGCAGATACCCGTAGTTTGATCACAAGGCAACGATCCTTCATGATCATCTCTATCTTAGGCAACATTGAAATGAAAAATCTAGTCGTGCAAGGCTGCACAACAACTTGTATGGAGTCGATTACACGGCACAGATCCTGTACGAGCATCTCTGCTTCCTGGCTGGCCATGGTGTGCCCAACCTGATCAAGCAAGGAGCAACAAGGCAAGGTTTCATCCACAAAAATTGAGCCGTATATTGTTATCAGCTTCAGTCTCCATTGGATTGTGTTCTAGAATACAAGCTACGGCATTACCCGAGATGATCAAGTATTACCTCATCCGTCTTGCAAAAGTTGAGTGATTCTGGGGACACAGCAATCATTCCGCCGGCAGACAAATCGGGACAATCCAACAACGAGAACTGCCAACCAGGGCCCTCTAGACGCACGGTCCAAGAAGTTGGTGGTCCGTGATCTAAATTTCGCCAGACCCACATCTCACATGACCTTGAAACTCCATCATACGAGATTTCAAGAGACAGAAGACCGCATTTATCACGCTTCGTTTTCGTTTTCTCCTCCTCGAACCCGAACTTGTTCGTGCCGTATCGCCTCGACGAGGCGTTCGACCGCCGACCTCGTCCTCCGTTCAGCCTGAAATGGTTGCGGTCCAGGAACGTTCAATTGAATTGCGATGAAGGATGATTGCCGTGCTGATGATGATGGCGATGCGCGAGTGAAGAACGACGATTCCTGTCGTGGAGAGCTCGGAGGAGCTGCGGGCGTGGGACGTGACCTGGAGAAACGGGGAAGCGCATTGAGCGCGCTTTTGCTCCTTCCGAGTTTGGAGAAGAAACCCCATGACCCAAATGATGGTGTCTACCCGGTTTCGCACAACAATCCCTGCAACTACAAGAAGGAATCAAGAAGAAGACGATGAAGATGGAGACAGATGAGGAAGAAGAAGAAGTAGGTTGCTTTGGCTCGTAGCGGAAGGGTAGAAAACGAGGTGAGAAGGATCAGAAATTGTACCGGTTTTGATTCTGTACGCACGCCATAATCGCTGAGTCGGTTGGGGCATGCTCCGACTCAGTTTGCTGTGGTGATTCACCAACTCCATTTATGCGATTATACATTTAATTTGAGGTTAATACCACCAAAAAAAAAAAAACCTTAAACTAGTACACAATAATAATTTTACCCTTAAATTATATTTTTGAACGTAAAAAACCTTAAACTATTATATATGTCATAAATTATTTTTCTGATCATAAAAAATGATAAATTGATAGACGTGCAATAACTTTACCTTTCCATTAAATTAGATTAATGCTGCAAAAAGAACTCCAAAATGATAAAGTTTGGATTTTATCTTTGTCACCAACTTGTTCATGCTTCATCGACTCCTCGACGGCATACTCGGCAATCGGCCCGATCCTCTCGGTCCCAGACTGAAATGGTTTTCATGGCGATGCGCGAGTGACGAACCGACGACCCAAAGAAGGAACGTGATGATGATGATGATGATGATGATGATGATGATGGCGATGGCGATGAGCGAGGAGACGCGCTGAGAAGGGCTGGTCGGCTGCAGCGAGTGAAGAGCGACGATTCCTGTCGTCCGGAGAAACGGGGAAGCGCATCGACCACGCTTTTGCTCCTTTCGAGTTTGGAGAAGAAACTCATTGTTGACACCTAAATTTTGGCTATTCTCTTTAGTCATGAATTTTTGCATAAAAATTAGGGACTAACTTTAGTCCCTAGAAAAAATATTCAAATCATTTTTTATATAGGATAGTTTATTTTATGCATTACGTTTCGAAGATGACAACGAGAAGGACATTGTCGAAGGTTTCTTGACGTCCGCGGTGAAACTGAATGATAGGGACTCCATTAGCGGGACGGTAGTGAGGAGGATTGGTAGTGGTAGTTTTGAAAGGATTCAACCAAAGGAAGTGAATCCTTTTCTTCGCAGGGACATGCAGGGGCTAGGTTGGCCAGTAGGATATCTTCTAAGGTTCATATGGTGCTGTTTATAAGGCTAGAGATAGAAGGATGTCAGAACTTGTCGCCATCAAAGTGATATCAGTTAGAGAAGGGGAGATTTGGAGAACCAGAATTGATTTCTCCAGAATAGATCTTAAACAGAATAGATTTCAACTTGCAAAGCGGGGGAGGTTTTCACACGTCCAAATCCCAAAAGATACGAAAAAGAAAACCGAATAGATTGCAAGGTGAAAGCATGAAATTCTCGGAAAATCCTCACATATCAAAACAGCTCCAACAGTTTTGTACTTCCCTAAAGATTCATAGAGAAATCTGATCTGTTTTTGAAAAAAAAAAGCTCAAGCGGTCTTTGTCTATAAAAGGAACTCACGTCCTTCTTCACTGGGGGACGGGAGAGGATTATTGTGCAGAAGGGGAGCCTTTCGTTGAAAAAGAGAGGGATTCGTCCAAAAAGGGTTTTCGGAGAGAGAGAAGAGTAAGAGGGAAGACTTCCTCGAAAAAAGTATCACAGGGGCAGAAAAGTTGGATGAGGTTTTGTTTAAAAACAGAGTGAGTTTCGTCCAGCTAGAGAAAGAGAGAAGTGTGAGCAGGGGGGCTTCGTCCAGTGTGAAGAACAAAAAAAGAATAGAGAAAGGGGATAATATGTTAGTGCAGAAAAGTGAGAGAGAGAGCTTCGTTCAGTGAAGGTAGAAAAGAGGGAGGGCTCAGAAAACTTGGGGAAAAACGAAATGAGTTCGAGATGGAGTTCGAAGGTTTTCCCGCAAGGGTCGAAACCCTCCTCCATTCCAAGCTCATTAATGCACTGATCCTCCCTTGTGACAAACTCCCCCGCACGAAAGCTCAAACAATCCAAGTCTAGCGAAGGAGCATCACCTGCAATGATTCGGATGATGCTTGCAGCATTGATGAACCGCTACTGACCTCCATCGGCGCCACCATCAAGTCCAGCGCGAGTCCCTCGTTTGAGCCGATCTTCATCCGCAAGTCCCATCTGGATCCAAACGAGGAACGAAAATCTGAATTTTTTTCAGATTAGGTAAAATTCGATTTCTTCATATTTCATTTCTTTTTTTTTTATTATTATTATTATGAGAATATTGGATGATTTTCGTTTAGGAAAATTTTAGCTATGTTTGGGCAAGCCTTATCCATTGATATTGCAATATATGATAATTGCCTATCCGATTTTTTCGGCATCGTTAGCATGTTTTATAGATTAGAAAACCGTTTCGAATCGGAGGGGTGATTCCCTACCAACAACGTGCAAATTCGGACTAATCTCGACCCCGAGATTTGTCTCGATGGCACGGGGATCGAGATATCTAATCTTAACCACCAGATTTGATTCCTCGATCCAATCCGTTACCTAATTCGAATCGGAAGATATTTTCATAAATGATCATGCATGATTTGATTTGTCACATAAAAATAAAAAAAATAAATAAATAAATAAATAAAAATCCGTTCAAAACACCAAAAATATCTCATTCATGTAGATTGCATATAGTTTAGAACATTCTATTCATGTAGATTGAACACATTCATTTTACATATGCACGTTGTTTAGGCCTAGTCGCATAACCACTATGTCATTTTCATGTCGCATTGATTAGTCACGTCATATATTTTGCCACGTCATTAAAGTTTGACATATCCTATGGTTCGGCATGTCATTTTGTCACGTTATTTTTACGTGTCGTATTATACGTTATGTCATAAACTTGATAAGTCATTGATGTCATGTCACATTCATACGTCATTTAGAATAAGGCTCGTTCATTTTAAATTAGTAGATTAGTCCAGTCTAATATAACACGTCATTTAGATTAAATTCATGTCATTTTTGCATAACATGTAGGTTAGAATTCATGTTGCTTTGCATGTCATTAGGATTCAAAAACTTTTAAAAAAAAACCATCACGCATTCATGTCGTACTAGGATAGCCACCATTTATCAAGTCATTAGAATTGTGTTCTTAAAATACAATTACATTCATGCATTGCATTGCATCATTCATTTAAAAAAAATAAAAAATACACCTTTGGAACTTTAAATCACAATCTTTGAAAGTTGCCGACTCAGATAATTTTCATTGAAATGAAAGGTACCGAAAGGGCGTTAATAGAAATATTAGCGTAACCAAGTTCCCGAACTCAATGAATCTCTGGTTCGTAGGAATAAAGTATTTCTCCCGATACTTTATTTAGGTGACTAATCAGCCTACCATAAAATGATTAGTGGCGACTCCAATTTGAAAATCTTTTTGCTTATTAAATAGTGAACCATAAGTTGCGACTTGGTATGGACTTGGGAGAGTCCGAGTTAAGTTAATTAGATAATTAGCTTGATAATCCATTAGCCTAGAAACCTGGTTTTTAGGTCGCGACACTCATGACGCGATGATGCCTAGGATTGGTGTCTGTCGGGTTTCGCACGACAGTCCTGCAACTGCAACAAGGAATCAAGAAGAAGAAGATGGAGACGATGAGAAAGAAGATGGAGACGCAGAAATTGCACAGTTTTGTCGCGTCTGCGGTCTGTCCATGATTCATCAAAATTGATTCTGTACGCGATAATCCCTGTGGAGTTGGTTGGGGCAGGGGGCACGTTCCCACTCATTTCTTCAGTCTTGCAAACTAACAAGTTTTCGAATTGTAGATAAGAATAAATAAAAGTTGTATTGCTAAAATAAAAGACAAACTTTGGTGGTGTGATCTCCTATTGAATAGCACGAATTGTAACTCTTCTTTGAATGCAATTTGAGAGCCTTAATGGCTCTATCTATGGTTCTTCAAATAAGCACAATTCGAGGGCCTTAGATATCGGATATTTGATTCCTTTTCCCGAACAACCGAAGTAACGACTTGAAGGCTTGCTCTCGATTATAATATGGTCGAGGTCCCGATGACTCGAATATTTGGTGATGTCTTGAATATTTAGTTTTTAAAATCTTGATGACCAAAAGTCATCGGGACTTGTGTTTGTGAAGGCTTTTAATTTTTTAGAACCTCTTGGTAGCAACTACATACAATTTACCGTCCATTCCAAAATGAATAGAGAAGACATCATATTTATAGAGAGGGTGAGAGGAGTCTTCTTAATGGTCAAGTTAAGATTGTGCATCCACAATCGAAACTTTGATTGAAACAAATCCCAAACCCAAAAGTGAATTTGATATGGATAAATGCTAAGTTGAATGCATCTTACGCATTCCATTATCTAGGATTAGTTATAGCATCTTCCAACTTTTATTCTCATGGCGAAAGTGAAAACTTTTATATGGAGAATAAAAGAAATCCTCTCACGATATTTATCTCTCTTGTCATATTATTTGGCAGAGGGAGAACCAAGGGTGTGTTTATTTCAAGGAAAGTGTTTTTCGAGAATTGATTTTTTGGACTCTCACCCATTTGGTTCGCCGAAAATGGCGAATCAATGAAAAACACTTTGTGGTCAACGAAAATTTTGATGTATGAGTTCAAAAAAGTGAATTCATCAATCTAAAAAGGTTAAAACACTTTCCAAAATTCTCCTCTTCGATTTTTTAATAAATTCTTTCTTTATTTTAGTATTTAATAATTTATCATATTACATTTTCTTTTTCCTTTTCATTTTTTTATTTTTTCTTTTTCTTTTCTTTTCCCTTGGCCGGTCGCCACCCATTGGCGATAGCTAGTGACCAACCATTTGCAAGGGCCGACAAGGCTCGACCTCGAGCTCACCGAATCTGTCCTCAAGAGTCGACCTCTAGTGAGGCTTGCCGAGGCCACCGAGCTAGCCCGATTTGGCCTCGAGCACTAGCCTTTGGTGAGCCTCAAGCTCGCTGGTCATCATCAAGGCCCGGCGACTAGCTGAGGAAGGAGGAAAAAAGAAAGAAAGAAGAGAAAAAAGAAAGAAAAAATCAAATTAAGTTACAAAATTTTAAAAATATATAAAAATAGGACTTTTTTTTTTTTTGTACCCAGGATAAAGTCATGAGATTGAAATCATTTTCTAAATGAGATCTTAACATCATAAAACATTTCAGCCACATTTCACCGGATAAAAGAAAACTAATTATTTTCCCGAAAAATGTTTTCTTTTATCATAAAGTTTTTTGCGAAACAAACGCAAGATAAAAAAATATTAGAAAATAAAAGACAAATTGCATAGGGAAGTAACCGAACGAGGAATTGGTCAAAAAAGAAAACACTAGGTAAAACTCATTGCATTGCAATTCGGCCAAAAGGGCAGATGATAGCATTTTTTCACTTACATAATCAAATCCATTTTTGGCGCATGAAAAACAATTTGACTTAAACACCGGTATCGCAATGGAGCAATCGAAAGAAAAATTACGTTATTAAGGACCTGAATGGCAACCATTGTGATCTGAAAATGTGATTCTAATTAAAACGACTTTTTTCGATTCTCGTTCTCTAGACGAATTTTAGAGAATCAAAATGCACTTGGTAAATGCAACTAATTTCTATTTTCGAGAACAATTTCTCTTCTCAATTTTTGTCATTTAAATCAAATAATTATGTAGTTACTTTGTGAAATTTCATACTACATTTCGAATTAATCGAAGATTAATTCATATTGATTCTCTTATATAACATATTGCATATTGAAATATAAAAATAAATATCAAGAATCATCTCGAGTTATTTTATCAATTTATCGTAAGGTTTCATCCAACTCTTTTGAGCAAGCGGACAATGGATACGAGCCACACCCTCGTGTCTACAAAGAAAATGCACCTGCACCGCCCGCATTGGTGTGCGTTTTTGGTTCTAGAAAATCAAATCTTAGTCTTAATTCATCCAAAACTTAAGAACGAAACCTTGCTAAGTGTTCACGCTAGTTATTTTTGTCTTGTTCCAAAATTTTCTAAACTAGACTACGTCTAAAGTACATAACCTAGGCAAATCACAACCAATAAAATCAAGTGTGCAAACAATAAATCATGACATTGATAAATCGCATCATAAAACCCTAACGAAGCGCTAAGGGCTTAGAGAAATGTGGTTTGGGTTTAGTTTCAAAAGTGTTTATGATTTTCCTCAAAAAAAAAATCTATGAAATCTAGAAAATCTAGACCCAAATTTATGAAAATAAGGTGAATCTAGCTTAATCTAAGCTTCTTCTATTTTTAGAGATTTAAAAAAAAATTAATTTTTTAATTTATTTTATTACCTTGTATATATGTTTATTTTTCTTTGAAAATGAGAGCTCCGTTTTAGGTCGAGGGAGAAGTAACGAGAGAAGCGAAAGAAAAAAGTGAGAGATGTGTGACTTTATTCTATTTTGTGATTCTCAAAAGTGATTCTTTTTTTTTTTTGTTCTTGTTTTTGCACTGAAACTGTTTCTGAGAGTATAATTAAAATCAGAATCAGTTACATTATCAAACAGGATTTTCATCTTTTTTTTTTTTTTCGAAGAACAAAATTAGATAATCATGACGATTATCATAGAGGCCCTAAGCAAAATTTGCAAGATTTGTACTCATCTTTTGACTCTTTTGGCTTTGGCTCGTAGCACATACGATTGTGGAAGAATCAGAAATGGTACAGCTTTTGTCGTTTTGTATGCAAAAGCTTCGATGTTATCCGGGGACAATCACTATTGCTTTCTCATAGGATCATGGTACGATTCAGTCTGGTGTGGTGTGGTGTGGGGGACTCACCGACATCATTCATGCCAATCCGTCTCATCTTTCTGTATTGATAAATAAATGCTTTTTGCCGGACCAAAACAAGAGGAAATTTAAAGATGCCATTAAATTTAAATCTCATAAAATGGGTTGGAGCGAGGTTAACAAGGTTTTCGTCGGAACTAAAAGGAAGATCATCTTATGTAAATGGATGTGTGCACATGATAATTGAAAAGCTGAAACTTGAAAGCGCAAATTCTAGATCACAATAACAATAACGCCCGAGATGAATGCACCGCACCTTTCAACATTGCGTGGAATTCTTTCGGTAAGCAAGTTTCGCATTTGAGGGCGCGGTCATTTCATGAAAAATAACCGCCTATGTCGCTTAAAATATTGAATAAATGAATAAAAAAAATTCATTCATGATGAAAACATTTTCTGATGATTAATTTTTTCTAAATGATATAAACAATCACTTTTCGAAAAATATTTTTCAAATTGCTTATTTTTTTTATTTTATTTTATTTTGTGAAAGAAACACACCCTTTTCGGCGTATCCCTCTATTGCAAATACACGGAATTTCAGTTTTGGCTCTTCGGCGCAAAAGTAGAAAAAGAGCAGAGAAGAATCAGAAATGGTGGTGGCTTCGAGAAATTGTCCGCCATAATTACTGTGCAGTGGCTGTGGCAGGGGACAATACTGAAAACAGCAGCAGCAGCTTTTATAGTATCAGAGATGACAGACAAAAAAAAAGGAGATCGTCCGACCGATAAATGCCAGCTTCAAATTCAACCTTTTACTGTCAAAAGAGGGCTTTTTAACTGGTTCAAGAAAACGAAGATGCAAAACATTGGCAAACCCTAATGAAATTACGACTGAACGTGTCCTCTAAAAACTTTTTCTACTACTCTCCACCAACTTAACTATGGTAGCCTAACCTTCCTGTGCAAAATGAGAGCCTCGCCGGGAGCAGAGGCCGTTGCCCGCGAACTGGTGTGATCTCCCCTTGATCAATCATCCTCCTCCCTACAGACAGACAGAGTCAGCTACTTTGCAATACAATATAACCTCGGCCAAACCACAATCACCACCCAGAAAACATCCTATGTAAGGCCTGTCTCCGACCAAGACGTACTCCGACGAACCACCAGGACCAATCTGATCAAGAGGCTTGCATAATAATAGCAGAGGAAAAAAAAACAGAGGAGAGAGGAAACCTGCAATGGGATTCAGACTACACTCGGTAAAGGCGGCGGATTGCAAGGGCGGCCAATAAACAGAACACTCCGATCATGAAGTACGACGGCGGCATTCGTATTCCGATCAAAAGGCAACGATCCTTCATGATCATCTTCACTTTAGGAAAAATTGAACTGAAAAATCCAGCCTTGCAACGCTTCTCGAGGAATTGTATGTGGTGGATTACAAGGCAAATATCCTGCACGAGCCTCTCTGCTCCATCGCTAGCCATGGTATGCCCAATCTGATCAAGAAGCAACAAGGCTCAGTTTCCATACGCAAAAACATTCAGTCTCCATTGCATTGTTCAAGTATTACCTCGTCTGGGGACGCAGCAATCTTCCCGCCGGCGGATAAATCGGGAAAATCCAACACAGAGGCCTGCCAACCAGGGCCGTCTAGACGCACGGTCCAAGAAGGTGGTCCCTCATCTAAATTTCGCCAGACCCGCATCTTACACGACCTTGAAACTCCATCATCGGAGATTCCAAGAGACAGGAGACTGCATTGATCACGCTTCGCTTTCGTCTTCTCCTCGACCCGAACTTGTTCGTGCTGTATCGCCTCGACGACACGTTCGGCATCCGACCTGTTCCTCCCTGCCGGAAGCGGTTGCGGTGCAGGAATCTTCGCTTGATATCGATATATGAAGGGCGATAGCTGTGCCGATGCGCGAGGTCGGCCGCAGCGAGTGAAGAACGACGACCCCTGTCGTAGAGAGTTCGGAGGAGCTGCGGGCGTGGGAACCGACCTGGAGAAGCGGGGAAGCGCATTGAACGCGCTTTTGCTCCCTCCGAGTGCGGAGAAGAAACCCATGACGCAAATGATGCTGTCTACCCGGTTTCGCACAGCAATCCCTGCAACTGCAAGAAGGAATCAAGAAGAACAAGAACAAGAAGATGGAGACGATGAGGAAGAAGAAGAAGATGTATAAAAAAGGAGACTCTTTTTTAGCTTTGGCTTGCAGCGCAAGGGTAGAAAAACAAAAAAAAACCAAAACAAAAAGGAGATGCGAATGAATCCGAAACCGTACATTTTTGTCGTTTTGCATCCAGTTTTGAATCTTTTGATGTCGTACGGGGATAGTTACCGTATGATTCAGTCCGGTGTGATGGACCCACCTGCCTCATTCATGCCATCCGTCTAGAGATGGCCAAAATGAATCGTGAGCCCGGAATCGGCCCGGAACCGGCCCGTTGACCGGGCCCACGGTTCCAATCCGGAATCGGAATTGGCTCTCAAGGGCCGGTTCCGGTTCCGACCCGATTTTAAAAAAAAAAAAAAAAAAAGAGGAGGCCCGGGGAAAAATAACCATTGAGCCTAGGAACAGGCCCGAAACCGGTAGTTCCACCTATTTCGGGAATCGGAACCGCTGGTTCCTAAACGAGAACTGGCCACCTCTACATCCGTCTGATCTTTTTATTATTGAGTGGAGAGAAAATCACTAAATGTTTTTTTTTTTGTTAATGAAGTTTTTTTTTTTTTTTTTGTGGCAGTAAAAAAGATAGCCAATATATAAAAATAGATTTGTAACCACAAAATTGGAAAGTTAGATTTTGTCATCGATAGTTTCCAAGCGACGCGTAATAATAATAATCTCATGGGAAGTTCATAGATTACAATAATGGTAACACCTCCGAACAGGCACAACCATTTTTAAGCACTAAATCGGAGAAAACGAGGTGCATAACTGGTTGATTTTTCTTTTCCTTGCAAGACCGTGTCAAAATTGGAATGCCATTGTTCTTGTTGAAGATATTTTAGATATTTTCCGGAGATATTCAGAATGTCTCCTCTGATTTTCTATATATCTTTTGATTATGCATATCTAATTTGATTTCATTTGATTTTTGAGATAATCATCTCATGAAGCCTATAAATGGACTCTCAATGTGTACTCCTTTTAATACATCGAAATATAAATAAATTCTGCTCTATTCTCAACTGTTCTCTCTACATGCGATGCGGAAATGTTCCCTAAAATTAGTGTACTGCGTCAATTGGTTTGGTTTTGTCCTAACATTACTAAACATATAGTTTTACGTCTTGGGTTACTATTCATAAAAACCACCTACCAAGGATCATCGTTGAACTGGGTTTTTGTGTTGGTTCTATTTTCCTACTTGGCGATGCTGATAATTTTCCTTAAAGATCACTTAGCTTTCTGGGAAATTATCAAAAAAAAAGTCTTAAATATATTGTAATTCATGCCAATTTAGTCCTTCTGATCAATTTTCGCCGGAAATCGCCGACGTGGCGAGGCCTACGCCGACGTGGCGAGGCCTACGCTAATTTAGCTCTGATGTGGTCAATGTTTTATACATTTAAAAAAAAATCGATTTTTATGTTTTCTCTTTTACAAGAAGAAAAAAAAGAGAGAAAGAAAAGAAAAAAAATATTATTAAAATTTTGCCACATTAACCTCGATCGTCAGCGATTTCTAGTTAAAATTATCCGGAAGAACTAAATTGGCACAAATGCAAAACGTTTAGGGTTGAATTGGCACGAATATAAAATGTTTAGAATCGAATTGTCAAAAGAAAAAAAAAATCTTGGGATTGAATCGACAAAATTGCAATAGATTTAGAATTTTTTTTGTTATTAGATGTGAGAGAATAGTTGATCACCAACTCTGCGAGAATTCTGTGCACGCTAGAAGGGGGTGTTGAAATCACACCTCTTGGGCTGTGCATGGCAAGGCAAACTCAACATATTGGGGAGGCAAACTTGAAGTAATTCAATATCTTTTAATTAACACGCTCGAATCTAATTAACATGATCTTATATGTATGGAGAGAAGACTAAATATATATTCATCATTAAAAAGTATGAACTTATTTACACTTTATGATATGTATTGTGTACACTTATGTATTTATAGGGTAACCCGTATATGTACCAATTTATGAGGAAACTCGTATTAGCAAGATAATGGTTTTTTAAATAAAGAAATAGAACTTCATAGAATGTAAAAATATTACTCAAACTTAACAATTTTTTTTTTTTTTTGTAATATCCAAGCTAGAGCGGTTACTTATATTGATGTTGTTATGATAAGCAACTGTTTTGAAAGTAAAGAATGCTATGATGTTCGATTTCACTTAGACTTGAAAAATGATTTATTCGAAGAAACTATAAACTTTAGACTTATATGGAAATAACATGGATCTAGTGTTTTTTCTACATTGGATTTTATTGTCCTTTAAACTTAAATGTGTGTGTCATTATTTGGTACAATATTTGTTCACTTAATAAAGAGTACTGAAAGTTATAAAACTCGTCGCATAAGTGCAATCAAGTCTCAAAACTTATCGAATTGGTGCAATTAAATCCCTCCAAATCTAATTTGGCCAACGGAAATGCTGATACGACTTTTTTTTTTAAAGACACATGACACCCACCAAATGCTTTATCAAATAATTGAAATTATAGAAAAAAGAAAAGAAAAAAAAGGATAAAAAATTAAAAAAAATTAAAATTGAAAAGTATAAAACTTGAAGAATTAAAAATTCAGAAAAAGGATAAGAGTTAAACCAAAGTTAATGCATGTTCCTAAAGGCTTTTAATTTTTGAGAACTTCTTGAGAGTAACTACATAAAATTTACGGTCTAGGTTTATCCATTTCAAAAGAAAGATTGTGCATCCCCAATTGAAATTTTGATCACTGCTCGGATTTAAATAAATACCAAATCCACTTTGAACTTGACATTGATAAGTGCTAAATGTGAATGCAGTCAACGCATTCCATAATCTAGGATTAGTTATAGTATCATAGGCGACGATCATCCGACCGAGAACGGCAGCTTCAAAATCAAACTTCTACTGTCAAAGAGGCTTTTAACCGGTTGAAGAAAGCAAGATGCAAAACACAAGCAAACCCTCATGAAATTGTGACTAAAAATGTCCTCTGAAGCTTTTTCTACTCTCCACCAACTATGGTAGCCTAGCCTTCGAGTGCAAAAATGAGAGCTTCTCTGGTGGCCTGTGCCGGAGAGGAGGAGGACGACGATGCCAATGCGCAGCATTTGATTCTTCCAGCCCTAGCATCTCGCGCCGCGCTGATGCAACTCGGGATCATAGCCAGCAGCGCGGAGCGGTGTGATCTCCTTCTACCTCCTCCTCCCTACAGACAAACAGTCAGCTACTTTGCCACACGATATAACCTTGGCAAGAGGGAAACCAGACTGTCAAGGCTTTTCGGAACCACAAGCACCACCCAGAAAAGCATCCTATTGTAACTATCGAGTATCGTCAGGAAGCTAGGCTGATTCGAGTTTGATTGAGACACCATGGATTGTAAGACCTGTCTCCGACCGACGAGTACTTACTCTGACAAACCACAAGGACCAGTTACTTAGGAATTACAGAATGCTGCATAATAATAGACAGAGGAAAACAAACAGAGGAGAGAAGAACCTGCAATGGGATAGAGACTCAGCAAAGGCAGCGGATTGCAATGGCGGCCAATAAACAGAATGCTCCGATCGCCACAATCGACGGAGGCATTCTTATTCCGATCAGAAGGCAATGATCCTTTATGATCATCTTGACTTTAGGAAAAATTGAACTGAAAAATCCAGTCATGCAACGCTTCTCAAGGAATTGTATGTGGTGGATTAAAAGGCAAAGATCCTGTACGAGCATCTCTGCTCCATGGCTAGCCATGGTGTGCCCAATCCGATCAAGAAGCAACAAGGCTTCAGTTTCATCCACATTCAGTCTCCATTGTATGTTTCCTGTATACAAACTTCGGGGGCATTACCCGGAGATGATCAAGTGTTGCCTCATCCTCATGTGCGGTGACCGTTGGTGTTTCCGCATCCGTCTTGCGAAAGTTGAGTGATTCTTAGGACACAGCAATCTCCCCGCCGGCAGATAAATCCGGACAATCCAATACCAAGGCCCGCCAACCAGGGCCATCCAGACGCACGGTCCAAGAAGCTGGTCCCTGATCTAAATTTCGCCAGACCTGCATCTTACATTGTCGCGACCTAAAAAAAATCGAAATTTTCCTAGGTTAATGGATTACTAAGCTGTTAAACCTAGCTCGGACTCTCCTATGTCCATACCAATTCACGACGTTCAATCATTTCATGCAAAATATTTTTATTTAGAGTCGCCACTAATCGGTTTACGGTAGGTCGACTAGACACCTAAATAAAGCATTAGGAGAAATGCTTTATTCCTACGAACCGGAGATTACAAGTCCGGGAACTTGGTTACGCTAGCTTAACCTAACGCCCTTTCGATACCTTTCTCTTTCATTTTTTTTTTTTTTTAAAAAAAATTCTGCAGGCAATCTTTGATTGTTTCTTACGAAAGAAAATAAATAAATAAATAAAAGCTCAAAAGAGAGAAATCAAAATCAAGAGAGAGTGAGCACTTTGTCAGTTCTTTGTGCCGTGGAGTCTTAATGTTTACATGGCTTCCAATTCTCCCAGAATCAACACCAATATGATCCACAGCAAAAATATGAACCCGGATTTCGGACGCCTGATTACAAAGTAAAAAAAAAAAATTAGTCATCTTGTGACATAAACTAACGAACGCCATAATCTTAACTAAAAATATGATCGCGACAAATTCAATTATAGTTACAAAAATAATGATCCGTCATCTGACATCATAGATTAATCGATAATATAATCCCGACGAAATATTGACCGTGATGAATTCAAATTTGATTAGAAAAATGACCCATCGTCTCGCGGCTCAAATTAATGATCAGAATTTGATTATTATGCGGTAACTCCCGGTTGGATAATGCCTAAAATCACATAAGATCGGATTAGTTCGAATCAGGAAAATAAAATAGAATTTAAAATAAGATCAAATAATCACCTGATTCGGAACAATTTAATTTCCGATTTGGACTCCCACCAACGATACTCTTGGTACAGTGGTGGACAGTAAAGAGAATAACCAGCAGCCCCCTTTTTTTGTGATGGCTCAACAAAAGGAAGTCTAGAACGCCGAGGAATTCTGCAAAAGCAAAGAATTCTCCGAATGCAAGTAAATGTCAGCCACTGTTGTCAAGTCGGAGAACGAAAATTTCGTCACCGAGGCGGAGTAGAACCGGGGTCAAGGAGTCGCAGTGAGTCCGCAAAGCATGCTAGTCGTCGACCGTCGAGGGGGAAGGATGCAACAACGGTATTCGAAGTATTGACTATGAGAGTTCGACTCAGATTTCTCGTTCACGCTCGTGTGTCTTTCAAAGTGTGTTATGAAAATGCTCACCGTGAACACCCTATCCCTCTCTCCTCTTTTGTTTTCGTTTTTTTTTCTCACGATCTCTGCTCTCCCCGATTATCCATCCCGAAGTGAGCGAAGTCTGGTTTCATAGCAAATAACACTGCCGCCACTTTGGAAAGCTTGGACCGTTGAATCAATTACCGAAACTCGTGGAATCAATTACTAAAATTTTGCTTTGGATTGCCATCAAGAATTGGCTGTAAATCAACGCATGAAGTATTTCTCTCTTGTGGGTCTTCATGAATATTCCTTCCCCCTATGACCAGATTCTTTCCACCATGTGCACGTCCATTTTAATCCTTCCTTCTTTGTCTTGCATGAACAGATGAAAAAGAATAATAGATGATCTGCAGGCCCGATCAATTCCTTTTTATTTTCATGTTGCGATCTGTCCATTCCATTATGTGCTTCCTTTCCTTTTTATTTGTGACCATGATATTTGCCTCCTGATCTGCAGCCAAAGAATATTCCCACGATGACATCTTTAATCCCCAAATTTGACTCAATATTTTCAACTTGGTGTCCTTTATTCCATTAATACAATCTTTTCCAATCAAGACCGTCCCATGTGCACTTCTCATATAATTTTGGCCACAGAGCTACCCAAAGGATTATACTGTAAATTACCATCTCGCAGATTGAATTCACTATGCCAATTAAGTCCAAGACTATCCATTTGAACCACATTTGCCACTACCGGTTCAATTAAAATACAAATGAGATGCATGCAGAAATTAAATTGATCTAAATACGAAATTTATGCAAATAAAATAAATGTCATTCTCTAATTTTATCAGAATCCTAAAAAAAGTAGTCAAAATTTAGGTGTCAACATACATGACCTTGAAAGTCCATCCGAGAAAGACCAAAGACTGCACTGATCACGCTTCGTTTTCTCCTCGACACCAACTTGTTCGTGCTGTATCGCCTCGGCGACACATTCGGTGACCGACCTCGTCCTCCCGGCAGGAAATCTTCGCTTGATATCTCTAAATGAAGGACCATAGTCGTGCCAATGATGATGGCAATGCGCGAGGTCGGCCGCAGCGAGTGAAAAACGACCACCCCTGCCGTGGAGAGCTCGGAGGAGCTGCGGGCATGGGACGGGACCTGGAGAAACGGGGAAGCGCATTGAGCGCGCATTTGCTCCTTTGCTCCTTTTGAGGTTGGAAGCGAAACCCATGACGCGATGATGCGTCCACCCGGTTTCGGGTAACAATCCCTGCAACTGCAAGAAGGAATCAAGAAGAAGAAGAAGATGGAGACGACGAGGAACAAGAAGTCGAAAAAAGGACAGACTTCTTCTTTTTTAGCTTCGGCTTGTAGCGCAGGTAGAGAAAATAAAAGGGGAGAAGAATCAGAAACGGCACAGTTTTGTCGTTTTGCATCCAGTTTTGATGTGGTACGGGATAGTTACTGTGGGTACGATTCATGCCATCCGCCCGATCTTTTTATACTGAATCACTAAGGAACTGCATGGCAATCATTTTAATCCGAAAAAGTAATTGTGATTAAAATAATTTTTTCTTATTTTATTTTTTGAATGAGTTTTAGCAAATCGGAATACGTTTGGTAACTGCTCAAAATTTTTATTTTTGGAACAGAAACGTGTTTGATAATTGCATAAAATTTCCGTTTCCTGGAACAATTGCTCTTCTCAATTTTTTTTCATTTAAGTCAAATAATTACGTAGTTACTTTGTGAAATTTCATCCTACATTTTGAATTAAGTAAAGATTGATCTCTTATATAACATATTGTATATTGAAATGTAAAAATAAATATCAATAATCATCATGAGTAATTTTCGCCATTTATTGTGGGGTTTCATCGAACTCTTTTGAAGGAGCGGACAACCGACACGAGTGATACATTCGTTTCTTCAAAGAAAATGCAATGCCCTGCCATGCATTATGTGCATTTTTTGTTCTAGGAAATCAAGCTTCAATTTTAATTCATCGAAAACTTAAGAACGAGAGTTTGTAAAGTGTTCATGATGGTTATTTTTCCTTTTCCCAAAATTTTTTAAAACTAAACTAAGTCTAAAGTACATAAACCTAGGCAAATCACAACTAATGAAATCAAGTGTGCAATCAAAGAATCATGAAATTGATAAATCACATCATAAAACCCTAATGAAGCCCTAAGGGTTTAGAGAAATGTGGTTCAAGTTTAATTGTAAAGGTCTTTATGATTTTTCATAAAAAAAAAAATCAAAATCTATGAAATTTAGGGAATCTAGGCCCAAATTTATGAAAATGAGGTCAAACTAGCATGATATAAGCTTCTTCTATTTTTATGGATTTTCTGAAATTTTCTTATTTTTTAGAATTTTTCCAAATTTTTTTCGATTTTTTTATTTTTTATGGAATATTTTATTATCTTATACTTTTTTTTCTTTGAAAATGAGATCTTGTTCTGTTTTAGGTTGAGAAAAAATTGAGAGAACTAAAAAGGAAAAGTAAGAGATGTGGGGCTTCATTCTCTTTTCTGATTCCCAAAAGTGATTTTTTTTTCCAGAGCCAACTTTTTTTTTGTTCTTGTTTTTACTTCAAAACTATTTCCGGGAACAGAATCATTTATCTTACCAAACAGGATTCTCATCTTTTTTGTTCTGAGGAACAGAATCGGAGAACCGGAATGGTTACCATGCAAGCCCTGAATGTTTTTTTGTTCAACTAAAACTTGAGAAAATTCCAAGATGCTATTTAATTTAAACATGCTTTCGACCCAAAAAAAAAAAAACTAAAACCTACTAAGAAGGGTTGGAGAGAAGTTATTAAAGTTTTTTTTTTTGGAAGTACAAAAAGGAAAGCCAATATATGTAAATAGATTTCTAAACATGAAATTGGAAAGTTGAATTTTGTAATCGATAGTTTCCCGACAACGCGCAATAATAATCTGATGAGAAGATCGTAAATTACAATAATAGTAATGCCCCCGTTGAATACACCTTTCGAGAATTTTGGAGGCAAAGACTTGCGAGGGATGAACAGATACCACCATTTTTAAGCGGAGAAAATGAGGTGCATAATAGGGGTGTGCAATCGGATCGGGTTTACCCGGAACCCGGATCGGCCCACCCGAAAAACAGGGTTGGGAATCGGTTCTTGCTCAAACCGGTCCGGGTTTCGGTTCCAATTTTTGGGAACCGGTTGAAACTGGTCCGGTTCTCGGTTCTAGGTGAAGACCCACCCGGACCGGTTTTAGAACCGGTTTTTAGTTACTTAAAAAAAAAACCCTAATGTAGTGTCCAAATAACTATGATTTTGGTTTTATGCTCGTGGTGTTTGAGTTTTTCTGGTGCTAGTTCATGCGCGCTTAATGTTAGGGGTGAGCGGTTCCGGGTTCCGGGTAGGTTCCACCTGGAACCTGGAACCTACCCGCTATTACGGGTTCCTTATTTTTCGGAACCTAGAACCTACCCTCTATACCCTGGAACCTGGAACCTACCCTATTACGGGTTCCGGATCCGGTTTCGTGGTACCCTAGAACCTGTCAATACAATTCGCTTTGCATCAAAATAGAAAAAAGAGTCCAAAACATCCACTTCGGAGGAAATGCCAAAGCCTATTTAGAACAATTTTCTGAGCGTTCAAAAAAAGTCCAACAATCTGGGAATATTTTTGAAAAGATCAACACCACGCCCCACATCGGTGCATGACGGGAAAGATCTTTTTCCCGAAAGGCACCCAATATTGAGGACAACGAGCTTGTACCCAAAGAATGTTAAAACTTGCAGCAACAGTGCACAAGACTAAATCAATATAACAGGCTAAACTAGCAAACTGAAGCATCACACATTACATAAAAATGACATCATGAAACAATTGGGGAACAGATTTTGGCTTCTAAGCGAAATTGTAGTCCGGAACCATTGACATCCCATACACAATCGACAACTCACTTCGGGACAAGCATGGGAGAAATAAAGGACGGGATTGCCCAAACCAGAATCGGAGACTAGAGAATATAGCCTTCAGCCACAATTACAGGCAACCACACGCAACACACACACACAGAGAGAGAGAGAGAGAGAGAGAGAGAGAGAGAGAGAGAGAGAGAGAGAGAATTCATTGAGAGTGCACCATCCCAGTTGAACTCGGAAGCGTCGGGGTAAACTTGTGATCAAAGGTATAATCTTTAGTCAACAGATCTGCATTTAAAACTAACAACGTTAGTCAAATCCAAAACACACAAAAGATTAGGGAAGATTAAAAGCTGCACACCACTACGAATTATTGGCAACTATCAAAACATTTGATTTTTTTGGGCCTTCTTATGTCAAGCATTCACTCTCAAAGATAGATGCTGGACCAACTAGAAGACTATCGTGCATCCATCTCCTTTGTCCCACTGATTTCACAAGTGCTTTGTGAAAAGTAGACACATGCAAGGCAGGTATCTTAAAGAGACACATACTATAATAGACCACGCAAACACAAAATGGCATTGCACTAAATTTGAGCCTGAATTCTTGACAGCTTTATGATCAAGAATTGATCATGTTTACTAAGAATTATATCATACAATCACTCCTCATTCTCACTTATGTTCGCTCCAAATCACTCAAATACTTGGAAAAGAGAATAAAGCAGTAGTAAAATTAACAAACAAGTGACAAAAGTTGTTTTGCTTGTCATCATGTAGCACTAAATTACCAGATAAGATCACAAAAATGCTCTCGCTATGTTTACCCATGAAAATGGAAACAAGTAGATCTTAGTATTAGCCATCACGTACTTGCAATTCTCAGCATAATAAATCAAGGCAATTTTGAAAATGATCATTTCTTCAAGAAATAGGTGCATCCACATGCCAAAATATTCTTTCAATGAATCAGTATAACATATCAAAGACCTTTCCAAAAATAATCATTTCTTCATGAAACAAGTGCATCGACATGCCAAAATTTTCTCCACCAATTAGCTATTGATAGGTAAAGGATCAAAAGTAGAGTTTACCCACAGCTATAGAGAACATTGTGAATCATATTTATCCACTTCTCCTGTCAACAATAGGCAAAAAGCATTCATTCATTATTGTAAGCGCCACGGCTAGCTTGAAGTTGCATTCCACCCTCCGAGGAAGCCCTTGAAGAGGCATATCAAAATCCGTATCTATCCCGCGAATGAGAGACCATGAAAATCCACCTTCTATTTCCTGTTTGATCCCAAGATACTTTTGAAGATGTTCAAAAAGCTGCAAAATTGACAAAAACTTGAGTCACCAATACAAACTCTGCATAGATAATGTAAATCTACCCGAAAAGGAGGAGGAACTATAGGGCTAACTACACACAATATAAGAGAGGCAACTAATGAGGAGAAGCCATTATTTTTTAACCTTTAAACATAATCTTCTAACTTCAGATTTGTTAAAGTAAACAAAAAGAAAAAGAAAGTTGAATCAACAAGACCAGTAAATCAGCAAATCATTATTACTTTGTTGACATTAGAGATCATAATTTTCCTGGAAAACATTCATTCAATTTTCTAGCGGAATATCTGACTCAATATAAATAGGGGCATTAGAAAGACGAAGAAGGATCGACAAGCTGATGCTTATGGCATCTATCCCTTAAAGATTAGTTAGGATGCCAATATCAATACAATCTTTTGCGAAAAGGAACATTACCTCTTGCCCTTTCCCAATATCTAAGACCCAAAATCTAACCACCTGAAACCAAACGAAACAACAAACTAATATTAGTTTTAAAGTAAAATTACTGCTAACTAAACTAAAACAATTAATAGAAAGCCTCACCACATATAGCAATTCCACTTCAACCAAGAAGCTTTAATTACCGAGGATAATATCCTCATTAAGACAATCCATATCTTAAAAAAAAGAAGGAAGAGATTAAATAAAGCGTTCATTCGAAATATATACAAAGGAATTACAATATATAAACATATAAATATCACTTACCCGACTCAAACTTTTCTGCATTCTCAATGCACTCTTCAATGTTAATCGGCATACGAACGGCTCTTAACCAATCTTGAGTGCAAAGCAAAGCTTCCACAACTTTAGGAGTTAATGAACTCCGAAAGCCATCAAGCACACGACCCGATGTACTAAAAGTCGACTCCGAAGCAACAGTAGTTACGGGAATAGACAAAACATCCCGAGCCATCAAAGATAGAATTTTATATTTTGAGCCGGTAGTCTTCCACCACATCGGAAGATCAAGATCAAGAGCTTCTTCATCTTTATCTTGAAGATATTGATCAAGCTCGGATTTGTTGCCATCGTGTGCTTTTTTCTTTGAGAGAATATAGGTTTTCCGCCAAACTTGGATGTCATATTTGCTGTTAGCTTCATTACCAACGGAATTGGAGCTACTACTACTAGCACTTAGACTTTGGCCACCACGATTTTGTTTGCTTGAAGCAAAAGATTGCTCATAAAATTCATATAACTGCTCCAATGCGTTCTTCACCTTATCATACATCTCATTGATTCTCGATTCATCATCATAAATTTGTTGATAACAGAAACTCACATAATTCAACTTTTTTGTAGGATCCAACACAATGGCAATCAACACCAGCATATTCACCTTATCCAAATTCCCATAATATTTGTCAAATTTCTCTTTCATTGTCTTTCCCATAGGTCCAAGCTTAGGATCCAAAGAATCCGCTGCGTCTTTCAAATATTTGTACAAAGCAGCTATCCCCTCGAAATAACCATTTGAAGTAATATATGAACTCCCCGACATCACTTTGGTGGCTTTATAGAATTGTTCTAGAAAATCAGAAAGAATGATGGCATTTTTCCAATCATCATCTTTAGGAAGATCATGGTTAAGCTCACCCACGAAAGATAAATCCTCTTCTTCCATCCTTTCAAAGGCTTTTCTAAACTTTATGGCGGTGTTTAACATGAGGTAAGTGGAGTTCCATCTAGTGGCAACGTCAAGACAAACCGAACCTTTGTAAGTGATCCTTTCACTCTCAATGCAAGACTGAAATGTTTTGGCTCTCAAGGGAGAACTCCTCACATATTTAATCACATTTCGGACACGTTCAATAGAAGAAGCTACCTTAAACAAGCCATCTTTCACAATCAAGTTCAATATATGAGCAGTGCACCTCATGTGCAAGACCTTGCCATCTAAGATCAATGACCCTTCTTTTGAAAGTTTATCCTTCAAATAACCAACTGCAACATCATTCGAACTAGCATTATCTACGGTGATTGTGGACACCTTTTTTTCTATTCCCCACTCGTAGATGCATTTCTCCACCATTTTCCCAATCTCCCTACCTGCGTGACTATGCATCACCACAAAATTGATGATCCTCTTATGCAACTTCCAATTTTCATCGATAAAATGTGCAGTGAGACACAAATAGTTCATGTTTTGAATGGAAGTCCATGTATCGGTGGTGAGTGCGATCCTTGAATTATACTTACCAAAATAAGTCTTCAAGCAAGTTCTTTCACTAAAATATAATTTCATGCAGTCTCTAGCCACCGTAAATCGTGATATATGCTTGAAGAGAGGTTGTAACTCACCGATATACTCACGAAATGCAACACGCTCAACCAACGAAAAGGGTTGTTCATCAACTATGATTAACTGAGCAAGCTTTTGCCTACAACGATCTTGATCAAAGGTCCAAGTGGATAAAACACTACCAGTACCGGGATCTCCCCCTACCTTGCCATCTACGTTGGCATTACGCGGTGCAAAGAACTTCTGCCTCTTATCTACATTGCGAGGAAACTTCTTGCACGTTGCCAAATGCTTTCTCATTGAAGAAGTACCATTAGAAACATTGTACTTTAACTGAACCCCACAATGCATGCATCTCACGTTATTTGCTTTTCTAGTCTCCTCATTTATGATTTTCGCAAAATGATCCCGGACATCGGATGTATTTTTCTTATCACGAGGAGGAAGACTAGCGCCTAGTACCTTGTTTGTCGCACTCGCACCCATAGTCGAGGATGGCTCTTCTCGACCTTCATTGTCAAAAAATTGCAATTCCGTGTCCGGAGTTATCTCCTCAAGTCCTTCCACCTCCATTGACATATTATCTTGATACATTAACTTCACACCTACAACCAAATAGTGTAATAAAGTTAGAAAGAGAAAAAGAAAGTTAGAAACCAAGAAGCCTAAACAGCATTTTTACATAGATGACGTATTAAGAAGACGTGCCCAAGTCTCCATAAACAACTCCAAGACTCTAGAATGAAAGCTGAAAAAGCAATAGAGCAGAAAATTTCTTTTCTCTATACATATTTCGTAGCCTACCAGCCTCCTCATCCATGGGCTGATCAAGCTTATAACTATAGAGAGCTTATATAGAGAGCTTAGATCAGATTAAGAAATTTTTATTAATCACAGCAGCAAGAAGAAATTTTCGGATAAGACTACGTTTAGCGGCAGATGCAGAGTACTCAAATAAGAGATGGACAAAGAACCTGTCATGGCTACGGGTGAAATTCACTTCATTTTATCGACTCTTCAATCACCTTTCAAATTAAAATTCAAACAAGTCGATTCACACTACAACCCGAGGTTCCGTGACCATTTTTTGCTTTACAATAATAGTTGACTCATTCGTGCACGAGCAAATTCTGACATGATATATGGAACCCCGATTGTCTTAGACTTACTGCTCAAGAAGATCCTGAAATTGAATGTTAGCTCAACATATATGCACCACCAGTAATTGCCTGCTGTTTCTTGCAGCTTTGTGCATTCTCTCAAGCATAAATTTCACTTGCGGGAGTTTGCGCCTTTAGCATATAACTCCATGCAACCATGTCCCCGTGACATGATTTGAATAAAACGTAGAAAAATCACGGGCTTCGGACATTCGTATGCCTCTGCAGCATAGTCTTCTCCATTGCTATGTATTGACAAACGTCTACAAGTTCAGCTAACGATATCCGAAATTCTAAATCACACTATGAACAATGCTGAGATCCCTTAACAGAGAATCTAATCATGAACAACATCCTGGTAATGGACTCTCCAATCACGTACTCCTTGATCACCTTACCAATTAAAGAACTTGTGACATTGGGTGTAAATATTCTAGTTGATTCTTTGCAAGCGTCTAGGATAACGTGAAGGAAGAGATGTTCTAGTAAAGAGACAAGCAGCTATGCTAGTATTGGAGTATATTCCCGGGTCCTAAACCAGCAAAAGCATCATTCGCTTATCTATTGAACTTTAAGGGGTTCACTTAAGAGTCGCAAGAACAAGGAAAAAAGAAGCAAACAAATTGATTGTGTAAAAAGCAAAATCAACCCACAAAATGACAAAATCAACGAACCTTGGGCGCCGTTGAGGGATGGTCGTCCGAAGTCGTCGAGGGATGGCCGTTGGGGCGTCGGTGAGGGATGGCCGTCGAGCGTCGTTGAGGGGTGGCCGTCGGGCGTCGTTGAGGGATGTCTGTCCGATGAGGCGATGGACGCGAGGGAAGGGCCGTCGTTGAAGGGCTAGAGAGGGAGCAAAGCTTGGTGCATGATGTGGGATGGCCGTCGGGCGTCTTGCGTTGGGAGGTTTCGGAGGATTGGAAAAATTTCTCACGCGAGAGAGGAGAAGACCATCGGGCATGTAGCGTTGAAGAAGAAGTGAGAATAGAAAGCAAAAGTACACCCACCGAAATAGAAAGTAGGAATTAGGAAATTAGGGTTTTAAAAAAACCGGTTCCGGTTCCGGTTCCGGTTCCGGTTCCGGTTCGGTTCCATATGGAACCGAGAACCGGAACCGGAACCGGCGGTTCTTCAAAATGCAGAACCGAAAACCGGATCCTCACATATTAGAACCGGGAACCGAACCGGAACCGGCGGTTCGGTTCTCCGGTTCTCGGTTTTACCCTGGAACCATGCTCACCCCTACTTAATGTGGTGTCTTTTAGCATGTTATTTGGATCCTACAATTTCAGTTCTTTTTTAATGGGTACAACGAAAATTGAAGTATGATAGAAAGACTTGCACTACGTTAATTCAGCATTACGGAGGATCATTGTTGCTTTTGGTGGATTGCAACTTTTATTTTTTATATCAAGGTTTGTTGCTTTTGGTGGATCATACTATTATTTATTATTATTTTTTGGATTGTTGTTTTTGGTGTATTATAATTTTTGTTGCTCATTTCATCAATGCTCATATTATTTTGATGAAAAAAAAAAGGAAAACAGGTTCTCGGATAGACCACGAAACCGGACCAAAAAATAGGGTCGGTTCCAAAACAGGTTCCAAGACAAACGGGGTCGGTTCTCGATTCCAAAAGCTGGGAACCGATTATAACGGGGTCGGTTTCGGGGTCTAGGTATGGACCCGGCCCACCCGGTCCATGCTCACCCCTAGTGCATAACTAGTTGATTTTTCCTTGCAAGACCATATCAAACATGGAATACCACTATTCTTGCTGTAGGTATTTTAGATATCTTCTAAAGATTTTTAGAATGTTTCGTTTGATTTTTTATATCTATTTTGATTATGTCTATCTAATTTGATTCCTTTTTTATTTTCGTGATTGTCTACTAATAAAGCTTATAAATGTACCCTTTTTAATATATCGAAATATATAGAAATTTTCTTTTTTGCTCTATTCTCAATTATTCTCACTACACGCGATGCGAAAATCTTCTCCGCTTTTCTCAAAAATTCATATTGTTTTGGGTCCATCTACACTAGCCTCAACTCCGTACCTCCTGGCAGTAGGCCATCATAAAATTTCAACTTTTATTTACTTGGCAAAAGCATAAAACTTTTACAAAAGACAGATTTTTTCATGGATATGGTAAATACTATGGTATGTTAATTGGTTTGGTTTTGTCCTAACAGTACTAAGCATATAGTTTTACGTCTTGGATTACTATTCACAAAAACCACCTACCATGGATTATCGTTGAACTGGGTTGTTCGTGTTGGTTGTGTTTACCTACTTGGTCATGCTGAATTATCAAAAAAATGTTAAATTTATTGTATTTGTGCCAATTCAGTCCTAAAACTTTTGCATTCGTGTCAATTCAGTCCTTCCAAGCAGTTTTGATCAAAAATCATTGACGTGGCGAGGCCAACTCCGACATGGCGTGACCAATGCTGATGTGGCGATTTTTTTTAAATATGTGAAGATATTTTCGATTTTTATTTTTTATAATATTTTCATTAACACGCTCTAATCTCATTAACATGATCTTTCATGTATCGAGAGAAGACTAAATGTATGCTCACCATGGAAATATGAACTTATCTACACTCTATGATATGTATTGTGTATTTTTCAAATTTATGAGGAAACTCGTGTATGTACCAATTTGGATATATGAATCAATCAAGATGGATGGAACCTGTTGACCCACCCATGTGTCTTATCTAAGCTTTTTACGGCATTCGTTCAAGAAATATGCACATACCTAGATAAGTTCACCCGTGTTTATAAATCCAATCTAATTATGCGAGATTTTTTTTTTTGTGTGTGATTTATTCTGTTTGTTCAAATATATGTTTTCGTCGAATTCATCTTTTCCTTTAGAGTTCCAAAATTTGAGTCATGCCAATTGCAATGATCTTTTGTTGCATTTGCGTACCAAAATGTTTAGATCTATAATATTAAGACCGGATTTTGTATCTTTATCTTAATATAGATAACATAACATCCATTATCCTCACTTTAAATCTCCAAACTTCGCCCGTGCTATATTTAAAATAATGAATGTGGTTTATTTGCACTGAGATTCGAGAGTCCATTTTGAATGGGCAAATCTATCCTCAAAAGCTTATCCATAACCTCCGTTAACATTCTTGAAAAACAGAAAGACAAAAAATTTCATCCAAACAGAGTATCTAATCAAAGCAAGTAGACTTACCTTTCTTGTATCTATTATTTCCTGAAATCCGACCCTACTTTTTCTTTTCCTTCTAACGTTTTCCATTTCGTATGAGAAATTTGTCTTCTTTTACTCATTTTTTATCCAGTCCTTTTTAGAGGGTTATGCTAAAGCTCAAGGTCATCCCTTTTCACTCATTGTTTTAATCGTTTCTTGAATTAATATTGAGATGAAAGACATGATTTGAATTATAAATTATTAAATCGAAACTCATGGACTTGTTTCTTATCAATTTTGCAAAATAAAATTATTTTCAAATTAAATGGATGATTACCATAGATGGCATAGAACCATTCAAACTATTGTTCTCAAGTAAGTGAATTTTCTTATACACACACACACACACACACACACACACACACACACACACACACACACACACACACACACACACACACACACACACACATATATATATATATATATATAAAAGAAATACTCAAGACAAGTGTGTTGATACCTAAATTTTGACTAATCTTTTTCAGTTAGTTTTGCATAAAAATAAGAACTAATTTTAGTTCTAAACAAAAATCACCTCTCATATTTTTTTTTTAGAATACATTATATTTGCAATAAAAAAAAATACTCTCTTGGATGCTCATTTGTATACTCTCTTGGATGCTCATTTGGATACTCTCTTGGATGCCTTCTTGGATGCTCTCTTGGATGCTCAAAAGAAGGGTGAGTGGGAGAAATTATGAAAATGAAAGGTGAGTGGGAGAAATTATGAAAGTGAATGGTGGGTGGAAAAATGAGAAAAAGAAGGATGTGTAGAATCCAAAAGAAGAAGAGAAGTGGGCTATAAAAGGAGAAGAGCTCTTGAGAATTGGAGGGGGCTTTTGGAGAGAGAATTTGGAGAGTTTTTAAAAGGAATTTTCAAAGAGAAAAAAGAGAGTTCTTGAGAAAAACCAGAGGAGAAAATTCGAGAGTTAAAAAAAGAGCTTCAATCGAGCACCATTTTCGACAAATCCCGACATAAACTTTGCCTCTTGCCATCTAGCAACTCTGCTGTTTGCCATCTCCGACGATTAGCCACAGTCATCCAGCTCCGGAACCCTAAAGCGAAACTACAACTTACGCGTAAGTAAGAGTTTGAACAATAAAAGGTAGTCTTCTCTACCTCGATCTGCAAAGATGTAATCGTTTGATTTAAACATTTGTTTGTTTATTTTGGGTATGTCGCATATCCCAAATTTTAGCTTTGTGTAATAAATTGCACGTTAGTTTGTCTTGTAAGTATTTATGATAGTCTGCAATTTTCTTTTAAAAAAAATCATTCATCCCCGTGTATTGCATCAAGTTCAATTCTTTACATTCCCCAAAAAAAAAAAAACAAAAAAATTTGCACCTTTGAACCTCCAGTCATGATTCATTAAATTGCCAAATTAGACATTCTTCTTGAAAATGATACCAAAAGGGCATTAATTGAAAAATTAATGTAATCAAGTCCCCGGACTCAAAATCTCTAGTTTATAAAAATAAAATAGTTTTCTTCCGCTATTTTATTTAGGTTCCTAATCAACCTATCAAAAAGGATTAGTGGCAACTCCGAATTCAAAACACATTGCATGTCAATCACATTAAACCTTAAGTTGCGATTTGGTATGGGCTTAGGAGAGTCCGAGTTAGATTAACTAAATAATTAACTTAATAACCCATTAACCCATCTCTTAATGGGGAGAGGAGGGATTATTTCCATGGATTTTGGACATCTCCTGCTACCAGATTTTTCACCATTAGATTTATGTCATGTGGCAACACCAAAAAAAAAAAAAAAACTCTAGCCTCTCTCTCTCTCTGCCCCCTCGGCCTTGCATTGTCCTTGAGCCACCACCGATTCATCACCATCACCACCTATCGCAATCTAAAATTTAGGCTAACGGATTATCAAGTTAATTAAATTAACTAATCTAATTCGGACCCTCACAAGTCTTACCGAATCGCAACTTAGGTTTTGTTCATGAGAAAATATTTAATCGGAGCCGCCACTAATCATTTACAGTAGATTGATTAGAAACCTATATAAAATAGCAGGAGAACTATTTTATCTCTACGAACCGGAGAAAATGAGTCGAGGACTTGGTTACGCTAATTGAAAACTTAACGCTCTTTCAATACCAATTTCATGAAAAAGCCTTTCCGATTGATCGATGTGAATTTGATGATTAATTGGAAAAATATGACATGAGGACCATATATTAAGCACCCATAGGATGATTTTCTTTGGTATTTTCGGCAATAAAAGAAAACATTCAAAAGCAATCAAAAATCTGAACAAAAATAAATAAAAATGCCCATAATATACCTTTTAATTTTTAATTTTTCCGAAAATCCTCTCATTCCCAAAGATCCGGGCTAAAGCGAGATTTTATCCGCTACATCCTCAAGATTCAAACCAGTATGCAGATATGTGTATAGAAAAACATCCATTTTGCCAAAGGGCGGAATATGAATTTCTATATTAAATCACCATCCCATTCCACGAGATCGTGGCTAAGGCGTGTGATTTATTTTTCCGACAGGTCTAGCCACATAGGGGAACATATATTATGGGCATGCTTGTTTAAAAATGTGCAAATTTTATAACAAATCAAAAACAAACAGCATGACAAAAATAAAATAAAAATGAGTCAATTTATGTTGGATATTTTGAAAATATGAGAGGGGTGGCCAAAAATATGGCATTAGGATCAACATTCACTCATCTAAAAAAATTGATCCACTTTTAATTTGAGAAATTATCTTTGGGATTTGAAATTTTAATTTCAAATAATTCTCAAAAAATGGGATAATTATCCAGTCGAATGCAAATATTATCTCTAATCAAATGCTTTCAGAAAATTTACCAGAGATAAGATCAAATAATCATCTCAACCGATTCACATGTTAAAGATAATCATTGGAATCAAAAGTCTATCCACAACAACCAAACATTATCCAATTAAGCACCGATCCTTATCTACGATACAAGATAGCATCAAATAACATTGAGATAAGGTAAGGATTAGATAAATCAACCAACCATGGATCATAATTCAAAGCGAGGATTATCCACACGTTAAATACTATCTGATTCAAAAATTCCTAGAGATTAGATAGAGCCCAATTCGCATGATCATTATCTAATTTACATGAGATAAGATTGAACAATCAATGGATAATATCAAATCAACCAATTGGGATAAAAATCAAAACAATGCTCATCCATCTATATGCAATTCAGCCAAGAGAGTGAGTATGCCGAAAATTCAATTCTTAATTTGATAAAATCCTCAAATTTTGACCTAGTTAAATTTGATCTTGAAAGTGCTTGATTTACTTTGAGAAAGGATAAATTTCCCTTTAAACTTAATCAATTCCCAAGAGTGTGACAATTCAACCAAATTAATGAATGAGTATGAAAAAATTCACTTCCGAAAAGTTTGATTTTCAGTTCTTGATGCGCAAAGAGCATTCTGACTTTTCTTGAATAAGAAAAAAAAGGTTTTCTATGTTTACTCAATAAACAACCTTCAATCCATGTAAAACGGCGTAAAAGAACACAAAATACTCACCTTTGCGCTCGCATTCAGATTTGCATGATTAGAAGTAATGAAACGTGCAAAGATGACTTGAATTGGATAGAAAAATCGTGCGAATAGTGTATAACAGCATAAAAACAGCATCGAATGCATGCAAATCAGTAACTAAGAAGACAAAAAAAAAACACCTTTTAGCTTCCGCAAAGATCTTGACAAGTTGATGATTATAGAGCAAGCAAAAAACGAGTATTTTCAGACCAAACAGGATGTATATAATGCAGAAACATGATTGAAACAGCAATCAAATTACACAGAAAACATGCTTGAAGTACTCATCAATTGTGCTCGAAGTTACCTTGACTCGTAGCGCAAAACTTGGACTGATTCGATGCGGAAACTCCTCTGGATAGCAGCACAATTAACTTCCGAACAGCGGCGAATTCTGCACTGAGTAGGGGCTGAATTTGCACACGAACAAAGCTGAAAATAGCTTGGACAGCAACTCCAAACACGCCTGGTTGGTGGCTCAATTGGGATGCCCAATCAGTGACAGAAAAGAAGGGCGGCCGATGACACAAACGGAAAAACCGTTCTATTTAGGTGCCTTCGGCAACCCACGAGACTCCTCTGAATTTTCTGCTCTCAAAGCTCTCTCTTGATGCAAAAAAATTTTCCTCCCCCGCGCGTGAGTGTGATAGCTTCCTTATATAGAACTCGATTGACTAATCCTAGTGGGAGTAGGAACTAATCAGGACCGTTAGATTAGCTAACCTAACTTAGGTAGGATTAAATGTGAGCTCTTAGATCATGAGTTCCCGCATCTAGCAAAACTCCAACCAAGACAAGTTTCTGAAATTATTAAAACTCGTTAATTATTTGAACCTCAAAAGAGCCCTACCCCTCCTAGGTCTCTTATCAAATTCGGCCAACTAGGATGAAGATGATGCACGGCCAAATTTTCATGTCTTTTGGAATCATCTCAAACTTAGTTCGGACCTTAATTAACTATCGTGAATAATAAACTAAGGCCCTTTCATAATTAATTAACCAAAGCAGGCTGATTTGAATCGGAAATTAGGTCCAATTAGCTTTAATAAATTCGGCACACCCCATTGCCTTAGTCAAAAATTTTAGACTGAGTTTCGTCCAATCGCTCGTCAAATTAAGCTCAATTGACTCATCTTAAATGCAAGTGACATGCATGACCGCCACAAAATAAATATGCAGAGCATGAGGATTAAATTTTTGCAAGAATTTTGACTGATTCTCGTTTTATGAAAAAATCAAAATTTAGGTATCAATACCACCACGACGGTCGCCGCCAACGTATTGTCTTCGACGTTTCCCAGGACCTCGTGGTCGGCGTCCAAGCTCTATATCTATGGCACCAAGCCTCTACGACACTCCGTCCGTGTTTTGGGCCCTCCCATGTTGCCCAACTCCTCGGCTCGAGGGTCGGTGACGGCTACCAACTACGAAACAGCGCGACTATGACCACTGCCGGCCTCGATCGACCTTGAATCAAGATCAATCCGAGCCCTCGACCACGGATGGCCCACGATCTCGAGCCGACCCGATCCGAGCCCCACGTAAAGATGAGCAAACCGCACTAGCGAATTAACAAAGTCAACCCCACCCACTATCCTAATTAGTGGAGATCAAATGGATCGGTTTGGATCAAAAGCCACATGTCGCGCGGTTCCCTCGTCTCCTCATCCTTTGTTTCGGCTCGAGCTCTCAGCCACAAAAACGAGACCACATTCGACCAAAAACCTCCCAAAAGGAGCCACCTCACCAGCCCCACTTTCCCAAAATCATCAATCATCGTATCTCCAACGTCATCGTCCACTTGTCTTCTTCACGCGAGTCAAAGAGTCTTGACCTAAGGAGCCGCTATAAATGGGCAGCATGCGTTTGTTGTTTTCACCTCCAAGGCAAAAACCCACTGCAACCTCGGTCTATACCATAATAGAGATAGTACTCATCGTTATCATTGTCCGCATATGGTTGTTGGAGTGATAGCCTTCTAAAGTTTCGAAAGAATCCAATAATGGCAGCTCCGAAACTAGCCATGGTCACGGCTCTTCTTCTCCTCGCAACTTCGGTCGCTGATGTTTGCGCTGGCAGAGCAGCGAGAAAGGACTTGGGTGTGGATCTTGGAGGCATAGGGGTCGGCATTGGAGCCGGGATAGGCCTTGGCTTAGGAGGTGGCGGCGGATCCGGATCCGGCTCCGGCTCCGGGTCTGGCTCCGGCTCTAGCTCTGGCTCATGGTCCGGCTCCGGCTCCGGTTCTGGCTCGGGTTCGGGGTCGAGCTCAGAAGCAGGCTCGTATGCTGGGTCACATGCCGGGTCTAGGGCAGGTTCCGGGGCAGGCTCGGAAGCGGGATCGTATGCCGGGTCTTACGCAGGGTCCAGGGCCGGGTCGGGCTCGGGCTCTGGACATGGCGGAGGATATGGCGGGGGATCTGGAAGAGGCGGCGGATCGGGCTACGGGGAAGGAGGTGGATACGGAGGAGGATATGGGAGTGGGGATGGAAACTGAACCGGACGATAAGTTTCAGCATATATAATGCTTTAACTATGTGTGTTTTTTCCACTTCAGGGCTAGAGATTTGTGTTTAAAAGAGTGTAGAAGTTGGGTCCAATTTCGCGTGATGTACTAAAGTTGGATGTTTGAAGGTGTCGTTGTCTTGTATCCTAAGCATTTTTCTTTGTTGAGAATATGATCGACCATGTAATAGTTTGAAAACTGCGTGTATGTGCGCACCTCTTGATACCATCTGTGCACCTCTTGGTACCATCTTATCATAGTTATAACTTATAACGTGAAAAAATCTTAAATTTATTATATTTGTGTCAATTTAGTGCTAAATTATTTTTTTCACCGATTGAATTTTAACAATTTGTATTTATGTCAATTTAGTTCAACCAGTCAATTTTGCCCGAAAATCGCCGACATGGGCACCGATCATCATATGTGACAAGGCCGGGGCTAATTTGAAAAATATTGATAATAAATTTTCAATTTTTTTTTCTCTTTAAAGTAACCGACGAGCATCGTGGGGCCCTCGCTGGCGATAGTTAAGGAAAAAATAAAGAAAATAAAAATTAATAAAAGAAAGAAAAATTCTAGGAATACTAGAATATTACTAAAGATTATCCACCTCGGCTCCCGGCCTCGCCACATAAGACGGCTGGCGTCCACATCGGCGATTTCCAGTCAATTTTGGCCAAATGGACTAAATCGGCATAACCGCAAAATGTTTAGAGCTCAATTGGCTAAAAAAACGTGTTCAAGATCGGATTACCAAAATTGCAATAGAGAGTAAGGATTTTTTTTGGTAATTTCATGTTAGAACGTTGGAAATTTGCAGATCATTCTTGAAAGTAAAATAGATATACAGTAAACAGTTGACGAGGTATCAAGAAACAGAAATGCAATTCTATTTATGGGCTGCGAGATCCCTCCTTATATCAGCACCGCTGCGCTTGCTAGGGCCACCAATGCCTCGAAAGAACATGATTTAATACTATTTGCAAATGATGATAATAATAATAATAATAATAATAATGGGGACAGTTTATTTTTTCACATTTCGTTCGCTTTTTCTTTTCCGGTTGAATGTTGGGGCATTTTATTCAAATGACATTAAGCAACTTTTTAGTAAAATCTATAAATTTATTTATCAAAAAATAGGAAAAGGAAAGGATGGGAAGAATTACCCAAAAAAGTCCTAAACATATTACAATTGTGCCAATTAAATCTTAAATCTTTTTTTTTTTGTCAATTGAGACTTAAACCTATTGCAATTGTGTCAATTCAGTCCATTTGGCCAACCAAATATTACTCGAAATTATTTAAAAAATATATAAAAAATTAAAAAACATAAAATATTATTAAAAATTTTCACGTCAAGGCCAGCAATACATCATCAGCACAAGCGGGTCAAATGGACTGATTAGGCACAATTGTAAAATATTTATGTCTCAATTGATAAAAAAAAATTAGGACCAAATTGGCACAATTATAATATATTTATAACTTATGTGGTAATTTACTAGGAAAGGATATCCTTTCCTTTTATAATCCAAATGAACTTGTTGTATTTTCGCTATATGCAATATCCACTTTTATGTCATTAAAAACCTACGTCCGAATTGATACTTGAGCTCTAACTATGTAATGATTTAGGTTTTTTGGAGAAAGAGAATGAACTCCACATTGACCCCCTTTTCTGTTTGTTTCTAATAAATTTCACCCCCAAAAAAATTAATATTCCACCATTAATTTTATTGTAAGTGTGTCTTTTCGATACATCGTAGCTATTGTCTGAAAATATAGTGTTTGCCTTGGGTTGCAGAAATTTAAGATCGAAGACAACTTATAAGAGCAGCGTTGTCAACAAAAATATTTTGCACCCCAATTTGAATAGTGTCAAATCAAGTACCTAATTTTTTGTGCTTTTTTCGGCTGCTCGTCCACTGTTTTCCTTCTTTGCAGTTTTGGTATATTTCTCCCGTGTTTTAAGTATCCTTTCAGAATTTTCGACCCCAAAAAAAAAAGTATCATTTACGAATGGATCACAAACCCCCTAATAATCGTCGAAATAGAGTAATTATACATTGGTCGTAGTTCTTTTAACTTCTCGTGTGTTACGACATTTTTACAAGAGTTAAAGAAAACAGAGATAAGTGCACTGAAAATCCTAAGACCACCACGAAAGTGCAATAAAGTCCTAAAACTTTCAAAGGTACAATCGAGTCCTAAAATTTATTACAAAAGTGCAATCAAGTCTCAAAACTTGTTACGAAAGTACAATCAAATCTTAAAACTTTCAAAAAAATTGCAATCAATGGAACAACTTGATTTCATTGATTTGACAAGCTTTAAGACTTGATTCATGTTGACACCTAAATTTTGATTAAAATTTTCAATCGTTAATTTGCATGAAAAAAAGGGATTATTTTTTAGTTCCTACCAAAGATAATTAGTTCATCATTCATATTTAATTTTATCATTCACGCATAGCATTTGCATTTTAATTTGGGCCTGCGGTAGACGGGTTTAAGCGATGGAGGTGTTTGAGTTTATTCTGACAAATTAAAGCCCATACATTGAATGTCCAGGCCGAGTACTTTTAATCGTTTATATGGTCGAAATTGCGTCCGTGGGGTTTTTCTAACTTGGACAGATTATGGGAATCAATTGGCCAATTATACTAAGATTTTATTTTATTTTATTTGGCGTAATTCCTCGCGATTTTTCAGGGAAGAAATCCGAAACTGTGAGATATGAAAAGTGATCTGGGCAAACTGACGGGAGTGATCCTAGGAGCGATTGAGGCCATTTTCATCGACCATTCGGCCAGAGAGAGAATAGAGTGGGCATTGAGGGAGACTTCACCATATTCACGTAACACAAAGGAGAGCACAGGAAGTTTTCCTTTCTTCGTTTGTTTTTCGTTTTCCCTTCTTCTGTTTTGATCATTTGCTGTGCCAACCCTCCCAGAAAGGATCTTCCTTTGGTCTTCTGCTGCTGCCGCCGCCACCGATCCCTCACGTGGTGTCTGCAGACCAGACGACGCCGCGCCAAGCGCAAGTCCAATGCTATAGCCACCATTATTGCCGCTGATTCGATGCCATCGATCCCGAGCCGTCGTCCGTCGTTCCCCACTGAGCCAAGCCTTCCTTGACGAGTCCAGGCGAACCTCGACGAACCATCTAGTTCAAACTAGCAACTTCATTGGGTGGGTCCAGTCCACTTTCGTTCCTCCAGTACAGATTTTTTTGACCTTCACCAAATCATTGGCACATCTCTGGGCGTGGACTTCATAAGGGAGGGACACGTTGAAAGAGGAGGTGAAAATATCATCTTGCAATTTCACTGATATGATTTCTCTCTCTCTCTCCCCAGGATTCATGCACAGGTCATCCATGCACAAATGTGCTCTCTGATGGATACGCCTAACGCCGCCATTAGTCCACCCACTTTTCCAAGAGAGGCAATAGATGCAGAAGGCAGTGATTTTGATGATCCGTAAACCCATTCCGGTCGTCCACCGAAGCCAGGACCAAGCCAAACCACAATGTCCAACTTGTGAAGCTTCACAGCCAGCATTGGTCGTGACTCAAACCGAGAGCAATTCGAAGCCTTGTCCATGAACAAGTGAGTCCGAGGAGCAATCAGTCGGCGAGCGATCCGCGCCAATCCTGATCCGCAAGTCCACCGGTCCAATCCCGATTCAAAACGGGAAATAATTCGGCGAGCATTAAAGATTAGGTAAAATCTTATCTAATTTTGATTTTATGATATTATTGCTTATTTTTGAATCAATCATATCTTCAAGCATATTTTTCGTTAGATTAGAAAATCGATTCAAATTAGGGATTTAATTCCCTACGGACAACGTGCAAGTTCAGAGTAATCTCAATCCCGAGATTTGTCTTGATGGCGCGAAAATCAAGATATCTAATCTTAATCACGAGATTTGATTCATCGATTCAATTTGTTACCAAATTTGAATCAAATAATATTTTCATAATCATGCATATCTTTAATTGCATATTTGATTGATTTGTTTACTTACTTGAAAATTAAAAAAAAAAGATTTAGAAAGATAAGATTTATTAGAAATCTTGTCTCGAAAATTCAGTTGCTTGAGATAGATAAGATTTTATAGAAATCTTATCTCATAGGATAGGCATTCATTTAGAAAGATGTGATTTGTTAGAAATCATATATAATTAATTGATTAGGTGCATTTTAAATATCCTCATGTAATTAGGATTGCATCTTCATTTAGATAGGATATCATATCTGAAAACTTTTAGATTTAGGATGAAAGATTTCATAATTTTAGGGTTTAATTCAAATTATTTCCTAGACATTTAGGATAATCCCATTTAGCATAGTTTTAACTTCATGAATAGTTAAATCCAAAAATTCAGTCAAAATACCAAAATATCTCATTCATATGCATTGCATATAGTTTAGAATATTCCATGCCACGCATCTTATTTATATGCACGTCATGTAGGTTAAAATGTGTAATTGCCATGTCATATTTTGTTCATGTCATTTGTCACGTCATTATGCCATATCATTCGCATGTATGCCATGTCGTTTGTCATATCATGAACTTTGCCTTATCGCATTTGCATGTCATTTAGTGTCATGTCTAGGTTCATTCGCATAGTTGGCATGTCTAGATTCATTAATCTAGTTTACATGTTTAAGCCATTTAGCCTAATGTTGCATGTCACTTAGGTTAAATTCATAACATTTTCGCATGCCATTTAGACTAGGTTAATTTAGTCAATTTGCATGTCATTTAATTAGAATTGCATTGTCATTCTAATTAGCCTCATTTTCGCACGTCATTAGAATTAGGTCATTTAAATAAATGTCTTGCATCCCATTCCATGTCATTTAGTCTAAGATTGCATACGCATTTTATTTCATTTGCATTCTTCATTTAAATAGGCAAAAATCATTAAAAAAAATGTTGCATTAGACTAATTCTTATGCTTGAGAGATAAGCGTTAGGATTTAGGCTGCAGCATCCAGGTATGTTCCCTTTTCCTTACCCTTGCAATTTATTTAACACTTCGATTATTAGGTGTTAAATAATGTCTACGCACCTGCATGATCACCTCACATGTTAGGACTTTAGATTAAAATTAATGCAAGCTGTCTACTTAAATGTTTTTTATTGAAATGAAAGGTACCGAAAGGGTATTTAATAGAAATATTAGAATAACCAAGTCCCCGAATTCAATGAATCTCTAGTTCGTAGGAATAAAGTATTTCTCCCGATACTTTATTTAGGTGTCTAATCAACCTACCATAAAATAATTATTGACGACCCCAAATATAAAATTTTTGCATGAAATTGAACCTTAAGTTGCAATTTGGTGGTTGATAGAGCTTGGGAGAGCTCATACTAGGTTAATTGATCTAATTAACTTAGTAATCCATTAGCCTAGAAACCAGATTTTTAGGTCACGACAATTACATTCTTTGAAAGTTTCATGACTCAACTATAGTTTCACGATAGTTTTTTGGACTTTTAGCACACTTACCAAAAGCAAAAAAAAATCAAGGAGTTACACGCGTGACCAACCGGGGATGTCATCCGAGATCACAGAAGCGCCCGGTTTCCTTGCTTTGTCTTGTTTCCATTCGGGTATTATTTTATGTTAGTTGGGCCAACACATGGGCTGTCATGGGCCGCACCATTTTTCCGATACATTCAGATGATGGGCCGGCCCAAGTGTTCTGCTGGCCCAACCAATAGCCCAAACACTGTCGTTTTGGTGTTGGCTCTCCTATCGATGAAATCTATTGAAAAAGTATGTCCTCCACTTTTTTCCTCTGTAGAATAGTGATTGAGTTTAGAATTTTAACAGGTCGTTCGACGGCACAATGGTTCAATGAACTAGATTTTGTCCATATTAGGGATAAAGGTAGTCATAGATTTGACAAGTGGAATTATTTTTTTTTTCATTTTTCAAATAATAGGTGCGTTCACACTAAATTAATTAATAATTTGAGAATTTTGACCAAGATTTAAACATGACATATATGCTAAGTGCCTCTTCAGACAAATGATTCATCTGCTAAAATATTTATAAAAAAAAAAAACGAGGATTGCATAATTAGAAGGTTTGCTCGAATGCAATTGTGATCGATGAAATATATAGAAAAAAGAAAAAACCCCATATGGAAAAATTAAATTAATAAGATGAAGGACTAACTAACACGTTGATTTGAGATGGAATCGAAGCTAGATTTTGAAGCAGCCAAGTTTTTTCTTTTTTGCCATTTATGGATGGAAATGAAGCTCATTTTTCTTTTTTGCTTCTGGTTTTTAGATAATCAATTTAGGGGGGTCAACAGGTTGAGTCGGGATCGTCTTTCACGATACCCGACCCAAAACACAACACGTGTGCGCTTGCTTGATCCGGACTCCGAGATCGACATAAACATGACCCAAACGGTCGGGTCGGCTATCGTGAATAAGATTACTAATCTTAATTAACGCATTCCGAAATTTAAAAAGTTTTTTATTTATATTCTTGGGGTACGGAGTCGTGCACCCATGTGATTTCGACTGATTAAAGAAAAAATCATATTTATTTATGGTTTAAGGATTATTTGTTTCGTCGTGAAATAGTTTTTTTTTTTTTTTGCCCTTTTGGGACAGATAGGATCGTTGAACTTTCTGATAACCTGTCGTTTTCAAAGGTTCCTCGTTGTCTGCGATTCTGCGTTCAAGAAATTTCGTCGCGTTTGACTTTTTTTTTAACGTGATTCATTCCATTCCAGACTCCTCCAATTTCTCCCCTTTGTTTTTTTTTTTTAATTTGGGAACAGGACGTGGCATGATTAGTTAAATAAATAAATCAATCTCCGCTCGTTTTTTAATTGTGTCGGTCCACCGTTTCAGAGAAATTTCGTCTCCAGTAGATGGGAATCGTCTCTGCTTTTTTTTCTTTATCCTTTTGTTTTTTTGTCTGGATTAGATGACAATTTTGTCTTTGATGAAGATCATAAGCATGTGGAGGTTGAGTGATTAACGCTTTAAACATATTTATAGCTACTCATTTGATCTTTTTAATTGATATATCGAAAGTGAAAACATTTTCCGTATCGAGCATGGTTAACAATCGTCCATAAAATGGCGAACCCTTTGATAGCGAAGGGAAAAGATAAACTCGGCACGATTGTACTCTTTACTATCTATCCCCAGCAAGCTTCGGGATAGATTCGCATCCTAATATTCTTAATCTTCAAATTATTCTATCTCATTCTACCAAAAAAAAAACATAAGTATTCTATCTCACGATAATAGAACTTTATTTAAACGCAACTCACATATACAATTCTTTCTTCATTCTCTCTCGCCCTCACTTGATCTCACGCTTACTTGCTCACTCTGCACTCTTACCTCAATTTGAAAATCAGTTTTCCTAGATTGAATTAAATATGTAAGTATTTTAAGAACGTGGGTCGGATTGGATGTGTGTCATTATATATGCATTGCATCAAATGGATCATAAACGGATTAAATAGGTTTATTTGAGTTGGATCATTTATGATTCGATCTGACCCTCCCATTCGAAGAGTTTATCTAGAAAGCCGAATCGCGGACTAACTATTCTCCAAGCACGGGCATCTCAGAGAATCCTATGAAGATGTCGGCACGACCTTCCAATCCCACTTTGAACTTTTCTCTCTTTGGCCTCTTCCCTGTTTGAACTTTCAACCCCACGAAATAGACATCCATTGCACCAGCTTGCCAGATGACGATGCGTCTTTCTGCGATGGCGATGTCTACAATTTTTGTTCTCGCATTTTTATCGATAGAACTTCCAAAGCTGAAAGACAAGGTACATCATTTTCCTCGAAAATTAGCTCGAGAGGCCGATATCTATTCCCTAGCTCCAACGCAAGCATGTTGACGGTGTTGATTCGCGTGTCGTTGCCGGAGTTGGAGAAGTCGTTTAATTAATAATGAAGGCGTTTAAAAAGATATTCCGTGCGAAATTGACAAATATGAAATTTATTTCATGGACTCTCTTGTAAATAGAGAGAAGTATGGATTGTCTTTGGACCATCTAATCTTTATTAGTACTCCACAGAACGACATACGTCGATTTGGCGTTGAGGGTCTTATTAAAATTGGATAGCCTTTTTGCCACGAACCTATCCCGCTTGTCCTAAACCGTTAATTTTTGAAAATTTTACCTAGTTAATTGTACTTGTGTTCTCTGTAGTAATATGGATAAATAGCTTTTTTAACCTATAAGGTTTTTTTTTATATGTATTTCCACCATGTTCAATTACAAGTGTCGAAACTCCTCAATCGCATTAAAAAAAATACGTGAGATCATGATTTAGAAAATGTCGATGTCGTATATTGATACGAATGGTTTGGAAAAAGAAAGCAAAAGAGAAAAAGGAAAAGAAAAAAAAAGCAATCACGAAAGGAAAAAGGATAAAGGAAAAAAATTGGTGAAGATAAAAAAAAAAAAAAAAGCGCATAAAAAAGAGAAAAGGAGCCGACGGAATGATGCATCACACTTCGAAGTAATCTCTTTTCTATCTATAGCAAGAACATGTGCTGTCATTTCTCGGGGTCTTACTCGCAGCAACCATCTTAATCCAATAATCGACGACCCAAATAGCAACTTTACTTATTTTCGATTACTAAACTCGACGGTCGAAAAACTTTCTCCAATCGCGTCCCACGAGCAAAATGAACCAACCCCTTAATTAGCAAGTTCCTAATTGTGGGCAGACGAGGGAAGGTTCCGTCGATCGCCCCCGGCCCATCTCCGGCGTACATTCGCTTTAGTGGCCGCGAAATCGATCAATCGACACGTCGAAGAACCTTCTAAGAAGTAACCCATAATTGAATAGCGGAGGAGGAGGAGGAGGAGGAAGGCCTTGCTCTATCTCATTATTATATTACCAATAGAGGGAGCTAATTAGCTTTAGAGATAGAGAGAGAAAGAGAGAGACGGGGGTGTTCCAGAAGACGTGCCAGTGCAAAGATGCCAACCAATCCATCCGCAACAAGAGGGGGGTTTCCATTAATATGAAAGGGCAATGAAGAAAAAAGCGTCCTCCACGGCCACCATGCACAAGCTGGCATCAAGATGGAAAATCCAGAGGATTTGAAATTCATTTTTTTTTTAAATATCGTTTGCACCGGGAGAGGTGTCAATAGTTCAGCTCGGTTCGATTCGGATTTTTCAGAAGATCGAACCGAACCGAATCATTAGCGTGCAAGCTTGAACTAGATCAAATGTCGCTCTGAATTGAATATGAATTGAACTAAAAATCCCGTTCGGTTCGATTTCATTTTCAATTTTTTCTTTTCATGAAATGAATGCGCCTTAAAGGAGAGAGAAAGTTAGTGAGAGAGAGAGAGAGAGAGTTGAATTGTTAGCAGCAGTCAAAGAAACGATACGGAAATCTAGAGAGAGAGAGAGAGAGAGAGGAGGAGGTGGGTTCGATTTAAGGAGCACCGCCCATTCACAACCCCCACATGGCCCGAAGAGGCCCGGATGATCCCACATCCAACCCACCGTTTCCACCGGCTTTGCCGGCTGCTTCCCCCTTTTAGCATTCCCCCATAAATGATCCCGGTCGCGACCGGTTCTTCCGGTAGGAGGTTAATCCTTTCCTCCCCTCCCTATCGCTTCGTTTCCTGTCCACAGAAAAGGAAAAACTCCTCACAAAAACCAAAAACCATATCCATCCCTCCTCCCCACTCCGGCAATCAAGAACGGCCCCCGCCCAACGGCCATGATGCCCATCCCCCACCCCCTCCCTTCCAAAAAAAAAAAAAAAAAACGACAAATGCAATTTTATATCGAAATGAGTTATCCGATCCAGTAAGTTAAGATGAAATGCGTAGATAAATAAGTTTTCACGCATACACGAACCACGCGATTCGATCGTACGAATCGGCGAGCATACGAAGGGGAACCCCGAACACGAAAGGTCGGGATAGGGGGATTGTATCTTGATAAGCTTCTCGACTCGACGAATCGCAAACCCCATGAATTCCCATCGACGCGCGACTGATCTTTGATTAAAAGCCAATGTGTGCATTTAAAGCCCCCCTTTTCTTCGTTTCGCAGGGGGCTCGACTCAAGAACCGATTTTCTCATTATGAATGAGCAGCAGCATGCAATGCACGTACGCGGGACCAAATTCAAGCGGGCACACCACGGGGGTCGTTCAGACTATGTTGTCCCCAATCACACAGAAAAACCGAGTTCGTCGATTCGAAAGCGAAAACGGGGGAAGGAGAGAGAAGAAAATTCTTCGAGATAAAGCGCGCGTTCATTTCACAAAATAAATAAATAAATAATTTAAAAAAATATCCCAAAATTATTCTCTGATTTCACTTGCAAAGATTAATTAACAAAAAATATTGTTATTGTCTAAAATGTCAAAAAAAAATTGTCCAATTTTCCACTGCACAGTACAGTCTCTCTCTCTATCTCTATCTCTACGTGTCTGAGTTAATACTTTCTCTCTCAATCTCTGATATATCCAAGCTGGCCGTCCTTTAACGCGTTCACGCGTATGCTTGTCGCTTCCGGGTGGGTCGCCACTATATATAACCCTCCTCTCACTCCCCACCCTTTAGCAGGTGCAGGAAAAAAAAAGAAAATATAAATATAATAATTTTTATTTTCCCTCTCATCTGCATCTTCTTCTCCTTGTTCTTCTTCTCCACCAATCCAAAACCAGAACAACACCAAAAGGAAAATTTTCTTTCTGTGGAAGATCGAAGGAAAAGGAAAATCAGGGAAGAAAAGGAAGAGACCCCCCATCTAAGATAGAGATCGCCATCGCAGGAGAAAGGAAGATCGAATCTTCTTCTTCTTTTTCTTTTTCTTTTTTGATATTTACGACGGGAAAGCAAGCAAACCCGGATCGAGATCGAGCGGCAGCGAAGAGAATGCCGTCGTTGCAGGAGGAGCTGTTGCCGTCCACCCCCGGGAAGTTCAAGATCGACCACCGCGGCCACGCCGTGAACCGCCAGTTCCACCGCTGCTTCGCCTCCACCAGCACCCTCTTCCTTTGGGCCCTCTTCCTCGTCGCCCTCACCGCCTCCTACCTCAGCTTCCAGAGCTTCATCGACTCCGGCAACCGGTACTTCACCGCCTCCTGGGGCGGCATCCAGTGGGAGAAGCGCGTCCGCGACTCCGCCCAGGTCCACCGCCCCGACGGCTTCTCCGTCCTCGTCACCGGCGCCGCCGGCTTCGTCGGCACCCACGTCTCCCTCGCCCTCAAGAAGCGCGGCGACGGCGTCGTCGGCATCGATAACTTCAACACCTACTACGACCCGTCCCTCAAGAAGGCCCGCAAGTCCCTCCTCCAGGGCCGCGGCGTCTTCATCGTCGAGGGCGACGTCAACGACGCCCGCCTCCTCGCCAAGCTCTTCGATGTCGTCGCCTTCACCCACGTGATGCACCTCGCGGCGCAGGCCGGCGTCCGCTACGCCATGGAGAACCCCCAGTCCTACGTCCACAGCAACGTCGCCGGCCTCGTCACCCTCCTTGAGGCCTGCAAGTCGGCCAACCCCCAGCCCGCCGTCGTCTGGGCCTCCTCCTCCTCCGTCTACGGCCTCAACGAGAAGAGCCCCTTCTCCGAGGCCGACCGCACCGACCGCCCCGCCAGCCTCTACGCCGCCACCAAGAAGGCCGGAGAGGCCATCACCCACACGTACAACCACATCTACGGCCTCTCCGTCACCGGCCTCCGCTTCTTCACCGTCTACGGCCCCTGGGGCCGCCCCGACATGGCCTACTTCTCCTTCACCCGCAACATCCTCCAGGGCAAGCCCATCACCATCTACCGGGGCAAGAACCAGGTCGACCTCGCCCGCGACTTCACCTACATCGACGACATCGTCAAGGGCTGCGTCGGGTCCCTCGACACCGCCGGCAAGAGCACCGGGTCCGGCGGCAAGAAGGCCGGCCCGGCCCCGTACCGGGTCTTCAACCTCGGGAACACGTCCCCGGTCACGGTCCCGACGCTGGTGAGCATCCTGGAGCGGCACCTGAAGGTGAAGGCGAAGCGGAACGTGGTGGACATGCCCGGGAACGGCGACGTCCCGTTCACGCATGCGAACATCAGCTCGGCCCGGCGGGAGCTCGGGTACAAGCCCACGACCGACTTGCAAACCGGGTTGAAGAAGTTCGTCAAGTGGTACTTGTCTTATCACGGCTACAATCGCGGCAACAATGTAAATTGAAATTTTCTTTTCCCTCTTCTTTAAATTTTCCTTTTTTACCCTTTTTGGACAATTTTTTTTTTTTGGGGGGTAAAAACTTGCTTGTTGTTGTATTTTCTCTGTGGAGATTTTCTTCTTGGCGATATAAAGAAAACCTGTAAACTCGAGAGGGGGCCAAAGAAGAAGGCCCCAAAAAAAAAAAAAATGGAAAGTGGCCGAAAAAAAAAAAAAAAAAAGGAGAGTAGGTTCTTTACTTGGAGGAGAGGGGTAGCGATGGAAAAACAGAATATGCTACACGCCCAGTAAATTTTTTGTTGCTGTTTTGTAAAGGAAAAGAAGTTTCGGAATTGAATTAAGGCCCTCGCTTTTCATTAGCCAAATCTTTTTTGTCTCAATAATGTTGGATTTTTGATCATGCGAAATCGCGATTTGATTTTTCTAGTTTGGGTCTATTGAACCGGTTCTCGAGAATCCGATACATGCGAGTCGGGTCGGATTGGGCGAAATCTGAGCGGAATTTATATGATCTCGTAATTGGTAATGCTAAGATTGCGTTGATCGGATGCGCCGTCTCGGGGGCATTTACGGGAGGATTATGTGATTGTGCAAGAAAGGTACGATAAGTAAGGAGTCATATTCTACGTCCCCTTTAAAGAAAGCGAAATGGGAAAAAAGGTGGGAAGTGGTATGGAAAAGAGAAAATGGATATTCTATAAGATCTTTTTGAAGGTACTCTATTGAATTGAAATGGAATAAATCTTAAATCATTCAAACTTTATTTCAGTTCGGATAGTTGCGATTTTTTATTTTCCCCCGTGGAATTCATTCAAATATAGAAAGGCTAGCGAAAATGGAATAATTCTGCTTGAATTGATCGATTTGAATTACTAATTGTGCCTTTTTTTGTGGAGAGTATTGGGTGATTTCGTTACTAGTTCTATAATAAATTTTCTTGAGGCCATGTAGGGGTTTTTTTGGGTATTATTTGACGTTGCATGCATAGGTTGGTCTACAGAGAATTGATCGAGCGACTAAAGTGATTCGAGTGAAGCCTCGAGTACTTTGGATTTGAAATGTCCAAAATTTAGTTGATTTGCAATTCGATTGAGTGAAAGATATAATTCTTTACAATGATTGAGTTTAACTGAGGTGAGCGAGTTTATTTAGGGGATAGAGTGACGGTAGAATGTATTAGGCAAAAATAGTTGCGATTAAATCGAAACCTAGTTAAATTAGCAATCTCGTCGCATATGACACATTAGAGGAAGCCTAAATATGCATAAAGGATAAAAAAGAAGGTCTAGACGTTCTTCTCCCTCCCTTCGAGCAGTCGAGGTAGAGAAGGGCCACAAAGAGAGAGAGAGAGAGAGAGAGAGAGAGAGAGAGAGAGAGAGTACTTGGAACAAGGGAGAGAGATGTCGCGAGAGGTAGGGGTGATCAATTATCGACCGAGGATCGGAAATCGTCCCAACTTTTGTTTTGTCCAATAGAGAATCAAGTCACCGTTTCATTACAAAAACATATGACGGTGAAGTAATTACATTATTTGTTTATTCATACCGAAGACCATGATTTGATTCTCCACATACTCAAAAAAAGTGTCTTCTTTTTGAAAATCGATTCAACCGGTCTAGATTGATTCCCCATATTGGACCGGCCATTCTGACCTTGGGAACCGAAAAACCAAACCGGCTCTTCCCAGAATCGGACTCGACCCGATTATGGGGAATGGGACCCGGTGCTCGCTCCAAGTGGGGAGGCAACGACATTAGCGACAAGGGTTGTGCTTTGCGAGTGGCGGATGGTGATGAGTGGCGATTGATGATGGCAAAGACTAGAGTTGAAAGACATGGGTTGCCTCGGGTGTTTTATATTTATGCTGTTCAAGGACATAAAGTGATCACTTCAAAACGCACTCTATGTCAAAAGTTGATAAATATCCGTCCGACGAGATATATCTTGCAATAGAATTAAATATTAATTGCCTTTATAAAAAAAAAATGGACCGGAAATTAATTCCACCGAAAACATTAAAAAAAAATGGAAAAATAGCGAATCGCGAGATGGGACAGCTAAGCTAAAGCATTTGCAGAGGGGACACGGGCACAGGAGAGCGACGACCGGTTATCGAGGGTCCGAGTGGGGCCCACACCTTCGGCAAAGAGTCGTACCGAGACCGTCAGATTCGGCGAAAATCCGGTCAGATCGATCCCAGCTGTAAAGCTCGTGCAACGCCGCTGTTTTATTTCTTGGGGTGTGGGGAAAGTCGCTGTCGCGTGCGATGATTTCGTCTCCTTGCCGACAATCAAGCTCAAAATGGAACGCGCTGGATGTTTTTGCATTTTCGTCCTAAGCCGGTACGGATTAGCGCTAAAACAAGACAGACAGTCAAAAGCCAGAAGGTTATGGTTAGTTTTAGGCGCGTTTTATATTCGGACCTGCAATCAATTGCCGTCTAGCCAAAGCCTCGTAGATGTGTTGTTATATCGTCGGCCCCGAGTTTGCTATTCGTTGACAGTTTGGTATCGATCTCGGCATCGACTATCTCACATGTCGTTCGAGTCCGACGTGGTGGGCGCACGTCAAAAAGAGAACGTGCCATCTTCATTTCGTGAGAATTGTACTTCCGATAGAGTGACTGCTCTAAAACTCTGAAACCTTGTCCCATGAACATGTTGAAAAAAGAAGGAATAATACTCGTTTGGCAATGTCTAATCGCTGCCATGTTCAGTCCAATTTCCAACCCTACCCATTCTTATCCTCCCATACAAATTATCCCACAGCTTGGATATCCTTGCACCAGCTTTCGTGTATTGGAGTAAGGCCCACTTGTTCTTTTGATATAAAATTACATGACAAAATTAGCGAATCAGTCGTGAACTCGTTGCACGGACGTCGATACATTGATTCCGGTTAATTTTCGTCGGGAAATTGTAGTGGCGGTGCATTGCGAAGTTTAGAACCGTATTGGCATCATATAATAAGTTAATAACTAATTAGGTAATTTCGTTATTTTATAAATTACTATTTCCTTATTTGGCTGCCCCAAGAGACCGTGTGAAAGAAGAAATGCAAAGCCAATTTATACAAAATGGGTGAATCGCATCCTTTTCTCTACCCTCTATCTCATATGAAAACTTATAAACAAGGGACGATCCTCCATCAAATTGACGAAAGAGCTCAAGATCTCTAACTATGATGTCATATCTAGAAACACGAGATCGTTAATTATGTACCCATGAATTTGTACTCTTAAGATAGAGAAATAGTTCAATATTCGAATGGCCTAACAAAGTCATGTGCCACGTCCGGAGTTTGATCCTAATCAAATGCTAAAGTCATTCGTGGGGTCGATGTTAAGTAGAGTGATTGATGTTGTGGATAGTTTCAGAGGCCGATCGGTATGGTTGTTGCCTACCTTGACGAGATTCGACTCGTATAGGGCAAGAAAACATCATTTGTAAGTCAACCAGCAAAACAAAATGGCATGTCATTTTTATAGCAAGTCATTCTCTCTTATAACGTGTCATATTTCGAGCAATCTAATAAAACTAGTCGAAGACTAAAATAAGTAAGTTACGCATGCCCTGTCAAAACATATAAACAATGGATAATACATCAATTTGATGGAAGAATGAGCTTGAGATCTTTAACTATATATGATGGCATATCTAGAAACACGAGATCACTAATGATATTGTATCCATGAATTTATACTCTTAGACGGAGAAAATAGTTCAATATTCAAATGCCCTAATAAAACCACGTGCCGCGTCCGGAGTTTTGATCCGCCTAATCGAATGCTGAAATCATTCGTGGGGTGCCAAAATTATTCGGGCGCATTCCCTTGCTCTCTTAACTTGGCGGAAACTATACGTCAAACACCATTTTAATAAACCGTATAACATAAGACATTCACATAAGTCAATAAATATATAAAATCATGTCTTTCTCAGTCTTTACGGTGATTACGCAGTACCTCGGTGTCAATAAATAGCCAAGCAATAGAGAAAATCCAGTTCGTGCGAGGGAGGGGAAGAAACCACCGACACGGGCGTGGGGCCGTTCGATGATGGAGAGAGAGCATGTGAACGGGCGGTGGGGATTGGACTGTTCGATTTGATTGGTACGGGGCCGCGAGGCATTTGGGTTGTCGGATGCTCTAGTGTCGTTTTCGTTTCTCGGCTTTTGTCGTTTTATGGAGTCATGCGACAAGCTGTTTTGCTCTTTTTTGGGATCGTAATCATGCACGCTCGTTACGTTGTGGGCGGGGCCGTTCGATCCTGAATCGCGTCACGGCTCGACACATCTTGTTAGCGTTGCTATGGGAAAGCCAGTAGTGCTGAGCGTAATGGGTTGCTCAAATCGCGAATCGCTCGGACCGACTGAGTGGATTCAATTCATCAATATTTGGATTCGCTTTCTGATTTCATAAAATTGAAACCCGTTACGGTTGGTCTGGAGGAACCAGACTACCCATACCAACTAAGTATCTTTTGTTTTTATTTTTAAATTTAAACGTAAACTTAATATAGCCTCCTTCTTTTGTCATTCTGCACACTTAGAACCAGGTGGATAAGAAGAAGAATCACCATGGCTCAATTTGACAAAAAGGATGGCTGAGTCAAGTACTTAAAGAAATTCATACTCTCTTTAGTGCCTCACATCGACGAAACACAACGAGAGAGAATGATTTGCTATAAAGAGGGCATGTATAACTTATTTAGTCTAGTTTTCGATTGGCTCCAAGCACCTTTGGTCCAATCTCGGTCCTTGAAATTAGGAACTGGGATGGTTCTCCGTTCCTTAGGGAATTGGACCAACGGGGCCATTCTCACCCCTAGAAGCTAGAGACTCGACTATTTGAAGGCTCATACGATGCTAGATGAATTGGAGTAATTCATCCGCTACTGAGATATGTCGGGGGCGATATTTTGGAGAGGTGTAGAGGCCGGTCGGTAGGGTTGTTGCTTACCTCGACGAGATGCGATTCGCATGGGGCGAAAAAACATCCTTGGCGAGTCTTCCCGCGAAGCAAAATGGCATGCGACACATGAAAGAGGACCCGTCATTGGACAAGCATCGTCGGATCGGGAGTTAAGCCGTGATTCTTAGTGTCGGGACCGTCCGAATTTATCCAGCTCAACATGATTTTATACTCGGGCAGGCTCGGTGGGCCAAAAAGTTGCTCGAATGTGTCCCTTTGTTAGAGCCGCTAACTCCCTCGGCACCTCTGGTAGCGGCGTCAAAAATATTGATTTAGAAAATCGATTCGTGAAATCGCGCGACAAATGCTAAACCGAACCGAGAGTTGGGCCGGTTCATTTGTACATTGGGCCATCGGCCCAAAAAGAGTCATGTATCGAACTTATATAGTGATGAAGTCTTTGAATTTGGGCCCATTGGATTTGTCTCCTTTGTCTCGCGCGCGGCTTTAGCCAAGATTTAGAGGCCTGAGTCCTGGCCCAAGAGACGCGTCCATCTTTTACTGGACAAGCCTGACCCGATCCAAGCCCATCAAATTACTCTTAGAGAGAGTGTGTCACTGGTCGTCTATTTCGAGAAAGATGGTGGAGAAACTTGAAAAATGAAAATGCGGACCACGGGTCAGTTTACAATTTTTCTAAAATTAATTGCTCATATCGTCTTCAAAATAAATTACTCGCGTAACGACAATGTTTGGACCTAAACTGTTGTGATAATAAAAAAAATTCTTTAGGGATTAAGTATCTCAAATGATACAATCATTTATAATAAAGTATTTTCAAAATCATTTATTTTTTATGAAAGAAACGGAGCCTAAAATTGTGCCGATGCACTTCCATGTGAACTAGGATTATGCTCCCTTCTCCTCTTTCCGTACTCTCGCAAGTTTACCTCGTACGCAACCCCGAAACCCTTGTTTCATATACCACTATAGTAGTGAGAAAATGGTACGGATCTATGACACTCTACCAACGGCCAGCGGCATTCTTATTTTTGGCGGGCAGGTGGTGTCCAGATCAACTATCGAAAACCTCGCCTAATCCATCTCCCCAAAGCGATGTTAAGGGCTCATTCTCCCTTCTCAACCGTCAATATCGATAAATTTCTCTTCTCTATTATGTTACGGGGAGGAATAATGAGATCAATTGCTAAGAATGAGCACACAAAAGATTATATATATATATATATATATATATATATATATATATCTATCTATCAGTGTGAGACATAGATGATTGCAATCTGTATACCATTTGTGATAATCTAATGATGGAACGCGCTTTGTCTCTCCTTGATCTCCGGTTCCTAGTGCCGGAGAGTCGGACCAAATTTTTAGCACGAACAACAGAGTGAAAGCACAAGAAGTTATTAAGGAATGTCCGGATAAAGATGTTTTTAAAACTTCTTTTGGTCAATCAATCTTGCGGTGGATGCATTTGAATTTTCTTTTTACTCGAAACATGCTTACTTCTCGAAATTGATACTCGGACGTGATATTTTATTTTTTTCATATATTTGTAGGGATTAGTGCATCGGAAGTTCTAAAATTTATTGCGAACGTGCAATTGAATTAAAAAACTTGCAAAAAATGCAATTAAGTCCTAAAACTTGCTAAATTAGTTCGATCGAATTCTTCCCTTAACTCCGTCCAATTTGACTAACGAAAAATATTGACATGACTATTTTTATTATTTTCTCTTTCTTCCACGTGGCTAACACGACGTCTTTTTGATATAGATATGATTTTTAATGAGCATTTTATTAAAATAAATTAAAAATAACCTAAATTTTAAAAAATATTAAATAGAAATTTAAATTAAGGTTATTTTGTGATTTTAAATGAAATTTATATTAAAATTCAGATGAATCAAAATAAGGTCATTTAGTCACGTAAGAGAGATAAAACTATTTAAAAATAGCACATTAGTATTTTTCGTTAGGTTAATAAAAGAATTTGATTTTATAAATTTTTTTAAAAAATTTTAGAACTCAATTATTATTAATGATAAATTTTAGGATTTCTATATCACTTGTCCTAAATTTTCACTTTGAATTGCTTACTTGAGTCCACTCTGCAACTCTCGCCGCCTCCTCGCCGCTCGCCGCTCGTTTCCCAACCTAGCGCCACCATCAGACTAAGGTTCGTCTCTCCCTCTCTCTCTCTCTCTGCGCACCGAGGCTGCACTTCCCTACCAGATTGCAACTTTCTTGTGTCGGCCAGATTGTGCGCATCCGTCGATTCTTCGGTTCTTGGGTAGAGAGAAGCGTCGTGCTTAATAATCAGGGTGATGGTTTCTCTTTGCGTGCGAAGAACTAGGATACCTGCTTGATTGCCCAGGCTGTTATTTTCACTGTCTTATGTGTGGTTTTGACTTTTCTTTTATAGTACGAGGGATTTTGGTATCTGGGGCATCAATGGGGCAATGCAGGTCGGCCTGTTTGCCACCAGGTAGACAGGGATGAGAATGTAATACTTGTTCTGAACGGTGTGCTAAGTGGGGACAGAGTCGTTATTTACACATTAGGCGGGGACAGCGAATTTGCTCGCGGACCGGCCCTGCCCGGGCCGCCCTGTGGCAATGCCGAATTGATTGTTTGTTCTCTGTTCGAGCAACTTCTACTCATAGTGCACACAGTGGCTGTTTATTTAATTGTTGCCCGCGTCATAATCCCTCTCACCTTCTTCCGTCTCGCATCTGCTGCGGATGCGGCACTTGAGTGCTGCTGGCCCTACTCTCATCTGCCCTTGTGGCTCTAGCAGTCCCAAGCAAAGTGGCTAATTTTCGCTTGGCCAGTTTAGTTTGTTGTCACTGATCTTTGGTTTTTTTTATTAGTCTTAAGGCAATATGATCTATTACTCAAGATGAGGCAAGCTGGCATATTATTTTTAGAGCTGATTACTGATGTTTGGTTCGTCTTCTTTCTACCCAAAATATCTATTGTGGAGATTAGATGAATTTCTGTAGAAGTATCTGGCGGTTGTTTGACACAACAAGGGTTGACACTGAATATTCTTGTTTCATGGTCAAGCTGTGTTTTTTTTTTTTTTTTTTGGTCTCATTTGTGGTGGTGCCAGCAGTCAGAATTTTCTTGGTCATGATGGATGAACAATCTAGAGCACCAAGGAAGTGACCTAAGATATTAACCGCATATTCTGCTTCATCCATCTGATTTCAATGGTTGCCAAATGGATGAAAGGATTTCTTTTCTTTACACAAGGAAAAAAAAAATCACCCTACTGGAAAGTAAGCACATTTTGGCTGAGGATGCTATGATTTTAATTCACTTCATACTACGGGAAGTCCATGATATTTATTTTGACATAAGTCGATGCTTGCCTGTCCACCCTAAAGGTTGAGATCCAACAATTGTTTCCCCACATATTCGTTGCTGCAACTGTTTTTTATGTCTTTCATGCTGTTGTTGGTATTGGGATTTCAATTTATTACCAACGTGTTGTTTCCTTGAAAAGTTGTTCACTGTCGGCAAATTTCGACTGAAACTTTTTATGCATCTGTCAGTGATTGGAGGCCTCTTTCTGATCCCTATGGGCAAGAGAAATCGTCAGAAGCATGGTACATTTCTCTGGCTCTTTCATGTTTTTATGCTTAACGTGCTTTGCCATAGAGTTGGTTGGAATTGGTATTTAAGATAAGTTGATTGCCTACAAGAGCTTATCCAAGAGAAGGTTTTTCATAAGCTACAGATTGCAATCAGTCTGTTTGCATTACGTTGTTCTCCTTTCTGCTTTCCTTTATGTCTAAATTTGGTCTCACAACTTTAATCACTCTCTTTCTAGCTTTATTCACATATCTTAGTTTTCCTTTTATATTTGGGTTGTAAAGTTCTTTGCAGCGAAGCTGAAGTGAATTGTTGTTTACTTTGTGCTGTAAAGCAGGATTTAAGAAACCCAAGACCCCTGAGATAGCTGAAGATGGTGGGATTTTGAGAAAGAAGAATAAGGTCAAAGAACACACTTCACAAAGGATATCTCCTGATCGCGCAGGCATGTGAATGTGGCTTTATTACTGTAGTATGTATGGATAAACATCTTTGGAAGTGTCCATTATCAAACTATTCATCCTATAATGTGCTTCTTTTTCTCTGACACTGTTTGTCAAGTAATTTCAAGGACTTGTTTAGATGTCTGTGGCACTCCTCTATGGTCATCTCATGAAGCCTTAATAGAAATTATCACGCTTCACATGAGATTTTATTTGTGGAAAATACATTTATTAGGATATCTCTTACTTGATGGATTCTATCTGAAATTTAATGCTTTACATGAGATTTTTGGACCAGCATCCTCAAGGATCAGTTGGTTGATGCTGCAATTGAGTTTAAGTTAAATGGTTGTAGATGAAATGAATATTCCACCTTCAAATAATTTTATACTGCTATCACTTGCTGCAGAACTCAGTAGTGTGGATGACGATGATGCAGCAGCTTATAAAGAGCCTACTGCCTACCACAATTTGTTAGTGACTCTGGGGTCTGGTGGCAAATATTTCTCTGATGCTTATAGAAGAAGGTAATGGTACTATTCTCCCTTCCTCCCTTGTTTGCCTGATTGCATATCTTGTTCTAACTACAATTTTCTGAGGGCATCTAACGATATTTGTGACGTCCTAGTCCGCCACGTTACTAAATACGCTCTCGGCTTTAATCTGATATCTATAGAGATAAACAATGGCGCATGCGGAGGACTATAAATCATATACATTCAACGGCCATATAAAATACAAGTGCATCCAAAAAGGGCAGGCATACTTAAAGGGTATGTACTTCATAAGTTTCGCTAACCTGTATCACATGATCTGTAAGATCTCAACGGACTTACATCGACATCGACATCAACATCAACATCACCTTTATCCCAAACTTGTTGAGGTTGGCGGTTGATGAACCCAAAAATAAATAAAATAAAAGCAAGACCGATTGAGGGAAAAGAAATAATTATATAAAAATAAATAGATAAAAATAAAAATATATAAATATATAGGGAAAAATGGACTAAAAAGGACAGTCTGGAATATGGGAATTTTGCCCCTCCACAATGCTAATAGTTTTCTTTCACTCCATCCTAAGACAAACCGTACGCCAATTTATTTCCCACTTCATTAAATCTTGTTTTATTACTTTTTCCCAAGTAAGTTTCGGCCTACCTCTTCCTTTCTTCATGTCATGCTCTTGGTAACAAACTTATGTTTTTACCGGAGTATCTAGGGATCTTCGAAGAATATGCCCAAACCATTTCAATCTATGTTCTCTCATCTTTTACGCCTCCGGTACTACTCCAACTTTTCGTCCAATATCTTCATTTCTTATCTTATTCATCTTTGTATGATCACACATCCACCTTAACATCCTCATTTCCGCTACTCCCATTTTATGCTCATGTTGCCTCTGTGTTGGCCAACATTCAGCTCCGTATAGCATTGCATGCCTTATTGCTGTTCTATAAAATTTTCCTTTTAGCCTAAGAGGGATTTTGCGATCATACAAAAACTCGATGTACTTGCGCCATTTCATCCAACTTGCTTTGATTCTATGGTTTACATCCTTATCAATCTCTCCCCCTTTTGCAATATTGATCCCAGATATCTAAAAGCATCTTTCTTGGATACCTCTTGTCCGAGCATATTCATGGATTCTTGATCTCCTTCTCTTGCCGTGTCGAACTCACACTTCATGTATTCGGTCTTACTTCAACTTAACGTAAATCCTTTAGACTTTAACGTGTTTCTTCATAATTCTAATTTAGTGCCAATCCTAGTCCTGGTCTCATCAATAAGCACAATATCATCTGCAAATAGCACACAACACGGCACCTCATCTTGGATATCTTTCGTTAAGCGATCCATAACTAGGGCAAAAAGATAAGGATTCAAAGCGGAACCTTGGTGTAAGCCTACCGTGATTGGAAAATAACTTGATGTGCCATTACAAGCCTTCACACATGTAGTAACACCATCATATATATTCTTGATTGCCACTACATACTTTGAAGGTACTTTTTTCATCTCAAGAACCCACCACAGAACCTTTCTTGGAAGCCTATCATATGCCTTCTTGAGACCAAAAAACACCATATGTAGGTCCTTCTTCTTTTCTCGATATCTCTCCATCAACTGTCGTATCAAGAAGATAGCCTCCATGGTAGATCTTCCTGGCATAAAATCCAAATTGATTTCTCGAGACCTTGGTCCCTATTCTTAAACGATGCTCAATAACTCTATCCCACAACTTCATTGTATGGCTCATAAGCTTAACGCCTCTATAGTTGGAACAGTTCTAGATATCCCCCTTGTTCTTGTAGATAGGCACAAGCATACTCTTCCTCCATTCATCGGGCATCTTATTAGTTTGGAGAATCTTGTTAAAAAGGTTAGTTAACCAACTTATTGCCACATCCCCTAAGCATCTCCACACTTCAATAGGGACACCATTGGATCCCAAGGCTTTACTAGTCTTCATCTTCTTTAATGCCTCCTTAACTTTATGTGCTCTAATTCTACACACAAACCTTCTGTTTAGATCATCAGAAGTGTCCTCCAAATATACCTCACTTCTATCGTTCTCTCCATTAGAAAGCTTGTTAAAATAGCTCATCCACCTTTCCTTAAGTTCTGCATCAAACAACTGACTTACAATACACTTTATTTATATTTTAAATAACCGTTTATATATATCATATGCTTTTGAAAGCAAACTCGGAAGAGTACACTGGGAGGGTTCCAAGGTTTTCACTACTCCCAATCTAACGGCACCATCGACGAGCTTCATCTTCACCACCCGAGCACATCTACTACATGTCACCGCCGCACTTCTTGGCTAACCAATTTGAAAAGGGTTAAATCGACAAGAGTGTGCGAAAGCTCATCAAATAGAAATACTATCCCATCAACTAAATCGTCTATTTATCCCATAATTAGAGGGAATTCACATTAACAAGTACCGGGGCACATAAGGCAATTTCACCACAGAAAAGCACAAAGAAAGGTTACGGCTAAGCAGGTATATATTGTACTTAACTATCCGTCGTCACAAGGTCACCACATAAACCACATACTCCAAGGTCAATTTCCAAGGCCCACGGCCGAACGCCTAAACCCGATTCCACCACAAATTCATGTCGCTTCGGCGACAACCAAAGTGATCGACCTTTAAATCTTCACTACCCATGGCCACGAGCACATAATCCAACAACTAAAACCCACATGCAAAACAAGAATTGCACAAATGTCCTTAGTGGTTCTCGGTCGAACACCTCTACACTCCATCTCCAATTCACCTCATTCCGGCGATAACTACAACGATCAGCCTTCAAATACTGGCCACCCAGAACAGTAGGACCCTAATTTGGCAAGCAATTCCAACATGCAAGGCTTTTCTCCTTGCCAAGCAAACCCATATCGGTTTTGGTATCAAACAAGACCAAACCACGCTGTTTCGCACAAGTCAAAAGCCACAGGCGATTTAGTACTCAAGGTTAGTAATCTACCAACATGGAAGGCTATTCTCCTTGCCAAGCAAACCCATATTGGTTTTGGTATCAAACCAGACCAAACCACGCCGTTTCACACAAGTCAAAATCCATAGGCGGTTTAGCAGTCATGGTTAGTAATCTATTTGCCTTAGGAACGCGTATGAAGAAACGGGGATCAATTCACCGCCCCAATGAGCTCAAACCGACGCTTACTAACTTTGGTGTGCCGCGCGGGTTCAAGGGCGTATGAGAGGGGTTTAGCGGCATCGAGGGGCTGAGCACGACGTCTTGAAGCCTTGAAGATTCGCCATTGAGTTGTGGCGTCACTGGCTCAAGAACGAGAGGAGGAGGGACTGTTCGGTGGTGCTCGATGAAGAAAGAAGAAGAATTAAGAAGAGGAAATGAGAGAGAGAGAGTTGTTCGGTGGGGGAAATGAGGGAAGAGAGAGGGAGTTCCTTATAATCAAAGGGCTGAAGCGGTGGAGGTCTTGGCTGAGGCGGTGGAAAGCTGGGGATAATTAAAGGCTTTGCGATTCAACCGCGAACCAAGTTTGCACCGGACCACTTTCGTATAACACTCAATTAAATAAATCGAAAATGGTCCAATTAAAATTGCCATGCCTAAAATATGTCATTAGCTCAATCATTCACTGCGCCCAAACATAATAATCTCCCAAAACTCATCCAATTAACATTTCGAGCCCGATAAATATTGTTCCGCTTATAATTCCCATTGGCGGAAAATCGGGTCGTTACAATATTACTAGTCATACTTTCGTATCATAGCGTACATGGGTGACTATATCTGGGTGGGATTTCCTTATCTGCGGCTTTTTTTGGATTAATGTTGCTGCCACTCATGCAATGCGAAATAAATTCCATCAGAGGTCTACTGCACAACAGCTTGTCTTTCTGGTGAAAGTATAGGAATAGCCAAATAGACTATAAAAGGTCACTTTGGAAATGAATTCAAAGCAAGAGTGCTTTAACAGGTATAAAAAAACATAATATGGCGGCAGCCATTTTTTTTTTTTTTTTTCATTTTTGATCCAGGGTAACACAAAGAAAAATCTATTTCATGCTCTCCTACAGCCTAAGTTCACAAATTTCCATACGAGCTTGCTTTTGGTTGATTTATAGCATTTGAATTCCTTTCCTAGTCTGTTGTCATTCTTGGATACTAATAGAGTTTTTGGTTCTGGAAACTTTTCCTGTTGACAGACAAAGAGAAGAAGAAGGTAAAAGTGACAGTGAAGAAAATGAGTATGATGATTCTGATTCTCTTAGTGAATCTGGCCAGGATGATTCTGAAAGAGGTGAAAGCTTAAAATTTAAGTATTGCATTTACTTCTCAGAGTTCTATCTGTTTAAGTTCCATACCTTAAACTAACTTAAAGATTTTGAAGTCGTATTTAAGTGCCTGGTTTTGATTTTTCTTGTATACAGATAATTTACTTAACCATTTCAGAATTTAAGGCATTGACTCTTTAAGATTGTGCTGAACCCTGTGGAATACTTCTCTTAACCAGGAATTTAGGGCTCTATTTTTTATGGCTTTGATATCAGCACAATTTTTTTATGCTTTCGGAGCTTAGTATTTGAAAGCCCCAAAAACAGAGTTGAACTATTCAAATTGGAAAGGTAGAAATATCATCATGTAATGGCCCTAGCATCCTTGCATACGTTCTGACTTGTGGCAATCATAAATGAAATCACATTTTCCATGGCTATTGAGCTGTCATAGAATGGCATCATCGATGTAATGTCTGCTAGAGTTATTATTTACTGGCATGACTCATGAAACCTTTTCTCTTTTAACTTGTATTTCGTGCTTGGCTTGTAGGATCTGATGATGAGTCCCCTAAGGTTGATGCTTGGGAAAGTATAACAGAAAAGTTTGGTGTAGTTGGTGCTGGAGAGGATGGTGAAGATGCTGAAATGGAGAATGATCTAGACACATCTGAGTCTGAGCAAGAGTACGAATCACAGGTCCATTTTAATGCTGCTGTTGAGGCATCAGGCTGTGTGAGGTTTGTTGGCGAAAACCTCTCCATTCAATATCTGGTTATCTTTATTTGATTGTATTTTAAGTTATTGGGACTTATATGTGGTCACATGAATTTTGATGCACTTGTTTAAGGAAGGTACCCCTTGGTACCATATAATGGTTGTTTTCTATAAAAATGGTGGTAACATGCATGTACATTCTACAGTTTCATTAGTGAGCATTGCTTTATACAAGTCAGGTGTTATAGGAGCTTTTGTCTTCCCAATTATGATTGCGTCTTGTTGCATTGACTTCTCATCTCCTTGAGATTGTGGCTTAATGTTTGTTCACTTATCTGCATGAAGATTGTCTATTTCAGCTTTATTCTGGAGGCCCAGGTGCAATAACAAGTATTGGATTTGACCTTGCTGTTTGTGAAGAATTTTAATTTGAATATTTAGCTTCTGCTATGTTGCGGGCTGCTGCATACACATGATTGATTGATGTTGTGGTGTAGTGGGAAGAGATGGGAGAAGAAGAGTCATTGAAAAGTGAAGGTCGCAGTTTGTGCTAGCCTCCTGTTCCTTTAGTTATATACATAGTGGTCTGCATTAAAATTTTCTAAAATATAATACCTGTCAGCACTCATAGAAAGAACAGGATACCGATATTAATCTTGGAACTCTGTTGTTTGGCCGGTAATCAGACGAATTGATAGTTTGCAGAACATTTCTCTGGTTCAGGTCTTGCATGCAATCAACAGTGATGTAAGATACAGACTATGTAGGGAGAAAAAGACTAGACTTGCTGTTGCTTCTTATAATTCAACTTGTTTTAAATGGGGTATTCCTGGTTGACAGTTTATCTTGTACAGGGGCGTGTAAAGAAGGCTTGGTAATATATATATGCACCTCTCAATGTGTTTCCTCTTCCAAGTACTTATATGGTTTATATGGTTGAACTTATGCTACTAATGTTTTTTTTTTCTTTAAAATATAGTCCCTGTCAGTATGATTTCTTTAAGTAAATGCATCTTACATATGCATATGTTCAGACACAAGCTTACAAGTATCTCTGTAGAATTCATATGTGGTCTGCTTGCTATATAAATGATGAATTCTTCAATTCCCTGAAGGAAAGGCAAGACACCAGATTAATTTTCTGGGTAGACAAATGGTTTTGTGTAGATAACATGGCATTTTCGGTGCTTGCCTCATATGAACAACATAACAGATGTGGGGCGAGCTGTTTAAAGTGGGTTGTCAATCGAGTTGCTAAAGTAATATTTTGGCATTGACCTGGTGGCCTGTGATTGGATTTAGCTCTCTTGAAACTTTCTGTATTTCTTCTCCCTCGCCAGCAAGGATAACTAGTTCGTCTTTTTTGCATAAAGAAGTGCCTCCACATGAACATGGGCATGTTTCTTAGTAGACTATTTCTAGGAGCCCCCTTAAATTATTTCAGGTACCACAACACTACCATTGAATGATTTGACCTTGAGATACCCAATTTGGCAGATGCCCCGCAAATAATTTTTCTTTGGTTCCTGCTGATCTAGGTTCTCGAAGAATTTTCTGTATTTGCAGGCTTAATAGTTAGGACGTTTGGCTGTAATGTTGGCGTTTCATATGGAGCAATTTCCCATGGCCTGGTGTGGACTTTTGTACTTTTTGTGTAACCAGCCGAGGCACAGACTTCCCCAGATGTTTCTTGAGAAGGAGAGGAAAAGATTATGAAAGTTATTTGAATCACTCAGCATTTATAACGCATTGGTTTTACTTTACAAGGTCATATAAGGGAATTTGTTTCTGATTCAACCCATAAAAGTTGCGCTGGCTCACAAATAATGTGTTTGGGGGAGAGAGAGAGAAGAGGCTCTTTTCGAAGGTGGTGTTAGGTCGTCATCCTTCGATTAAAGCCAGAAGCCAAGAAGCTATAGAGTCCCTACTATCTTTCTACTTATAATTGTGGGTCCAAAAAAACTTTTGATATATTAAAAGATTTAAGATGGTTCACAAGAAGTCAAATATCTCTGTCTTTAGAGTTTGAGTTTTTCAAATTAAAGCTTCTTCAAATAAGCCTTAGTTGCTCATGAAAAAAAAACCACTTGAGCAGAAGTCGCTATGGCCAAGTGCTGAAAGCCACAACCAAACCAAAAATGCTGCAACCAAAAGATCGAAATCCACTCCCAGCTAGCTTAAGTATCTGAAACTGTCTTATCTGCAGCTGTGGGAAGAAGGAGAGTCATCTTGTCGGATATGTTGGTGTATGTGACTTCTGAACATGGGATTATGAAATACTGCTTGTGGATGTGTCAAATGTGACTAACTTATCGTTTTCTAAAAGATGATGCTGTAAATGTTAGCCTACTGTTACCTATACTGGACTTATATATGCTCATTTCCTTTTTCCCCTTCTGTTGTTATTCCAGACCTAGTTTTCTCATTGACCTTGAATTTTCTTTTCGGTGCAGTTCATACACTGTGCACTTGGGTCATCAGATATCAAAAGGAGAGGTTGATGAATTATCGAAAAAGAGATGGAAATATAAATGGGAGGTGTCTGCTGCTGAAAACTGCAAGTGGGTAGGAACTGGAGAGTGCTTTATGAAGGTATGTCTTTTATATGACCTGCGCATTTTTTTTTTTATTTCCTGAGAGTTATAACCACTGATTTATCTTTTTAAACTTCTCAACACGCCTACTATTTTAGACCTTCTTTGTTAGCATTCTGCATGGAGGTAAACAACATTAGTAGCAAAGAAGTGATGGGGATAAAGGATTTGATTGCAAACCTTATTTATCCCTTTCACCGTTTCTTGCTTTTACGAGAGACAGCTTTGCCTAGTAGCTATAGGCCTGCTATGTTGAGACAATACTAGAACTCACTTCAGATTTCCCAAACAGAGAGTTAAACCCCGAAAAGGCACATTTGAGAAGTCGTCTGAGGATCGCATCTCAAATGACATCTAGTTGCATGAGTTTTGTTGGTGTGGTTACTAGTTTACTTTTAACTCTACTTTCTTCTTCTAACGTATTGTGTCTTGTTTTCTGTTTGACTGAAGATTAATAAATTTGTAAGGCATTTGGACGTTGCTAGTATGCACTTTCTTTGCAAATTAATACCCAACTTAATATAAATTTTGTTTTGTAGGACGACAACTTAAAACCTGGATATGGTCTGAAGCCAAGCTTGTATAGACACCGGTTAAATATCTATGAGACGTCTGGAGGCAGTGATTTTCATATGTCAAAAGAAAGATTGTTCTTTTCCCTCTGTAAGTTAAGATCCTTTAGTCTTTTTCACTGTTTTTCTGGATTTATTATAATTGAATTATCGATCTTCGTACATGTTTGTCTGTCTCTCCTTTTTTTCTTTTTTTTCCAATGCCTTGTTTCTCTTTGGTCAGCTCCTTCCATGCCTTTTTTATTTTATTTGATGATGGCTATTTGCAGCAACTTTTATTCCAAACCTGATATACTATATAGCGTCTTAACCACGCCAGTGGTAGAAGAGAAGGGAAGGGGGTGGGGCGATGTGTTTGGTGGTGGTATGCATTCTAATGCGGCATTTAATGCCAATGATTGTACAATGTAGTTGGGTTGGCTATTGCTACGTTGGATTTCGCTACTGCAGTCTTGTGTACTTGTATTTGCATTTCTTGTTTAAAAACTTTAAATTGTTTATTTGTTCTGAGTTTATGTGGGTGGTACTAGTTGAGTTAAGATGAAGATGATTAGCTTACCACCTTGTCATGCCCCTAAAATTTCTCGAAATCCTAAAAATTTCCCTGTAATTAAATATTTTGCTTTGTGATTTTTTATACAAAATTCACCTCTAATCTGTTGGTAGTAAAGTTGAGGTTGATTGGCAACCTAAAATCCTCGGTCTTGATGTATGTCTCTGATTGCCTCAGCATGTTTGAGTTGCTGGTCCATTTAATAACCTAGCAAAACCCTTTCTTGGGTGTGGTTATGTGTGGCGAAATGATAAGCAATCCCACTGTCTCCATAGTTCTTTTTCTCCTTCTCCTTTGTCATCTCTTGTGCATTTTTTTTTTTCAGTTATAACAGAATATTGCTTTGTTTTCCTCCATGTGTACTTGAACGTACCAGGTTTTCGTCTTCAAGGAATTTTCATCATCAGGCGACAATAACTATGCTAATTTGAAATACTCAAACTACTTTTTTATTTCAGGCAACAGCTATAGAGATATACTGAACTGCAGCAAGAGGCCTTTTTACCACAAGGGCCATGGAGAAGACTCAAGTACCATGGACGCATACATCATGCATTCTGTGCGTGCCTACCTTGCCTGTACTCGATCTTCTAGTCTTCTTTTGTGAAAAATCATTCTTTTTTTCCTTTTGAAGTCTTTTGGTAATAATATAACCCTGCATGTGGGATTTGTTTGACAGTTGAATCACATATTTAGAACAAGAGATCTTGTGACTCGAAATGACACAAAAATGGCCAAACACCAAGAAACGGCGAAGAATGAAATACTTTCTGGCGGTGAATTTCTTGATCATGGTTTCACTCGTCCCAAGGTATACTGACAAATGTCACTTCTGCTTTGCATGTTCCAGATCTAGTTGAGTATTTATAGATCAAAATGTTGTTAATCCAGTCACCACATGGGTATCTTATTTCATTGTAGTTGGCCATGGCTTTTTTGTGATATGGCCTTTAGTCACTTTGACCGTCATTTATTCATATAGCTCCTAGTAGTAATGCTCTGTGTTGTGAGGTTACTACTAAAGACTTCTACTTATGCATTTTCCAAGAGAGCACTTCAACACTGATGGTTTATTGTGGAATTGGGTCTCAAGACTAGTTTTGAAGGTTCATTGTACTTAGGAGGCAATTTAGGATATTTGTACTTGATCTTGGCATTTGTCAATGAGTTGGACACAAGTGCTTTCAGGGAATCAACTCGGGTCGGGTGTTCCTGCACCTCTTGGTTCGACTTGCTTATAATTCCTTAAATATACTACCCCACTTGTGTTAGGATTTCTGGGTCTCTCTCTGTCTCTGTCTCTCTGGCTCTCTTTCTCTGTGTGCAGTGTACAGCAGATAAACTGCAAGTTTTGCTCTGAAAGAGCTGTTGCTATGAATTTTGATTTGTGGAATTATTGTCCAAATGTTCCTTCCAATTTTTTAATCATTTTTCGTGGTGATGCTTAAAATGAGTTGGTAGTGATTACTAATCATTTTCATTTGAGATAGGGCAGTCTACAGGGTACTTACAATATTTTTTGACTGTCCTTGCAACTTAAAATGGCTTGAGCAAAATAACCTCTTTCATTAAAATAAGAATCTTTTGCCTAAACCATTCAAAATATCTTTGACATGCATTTCCAGATCCACTAAACTTCTATCCCCAGTCTTGGAGAATGTGAGAGAAATCATGCATGTTGCATTGTGCATAGCTGATTATGTGTGTTTCTTTGCCCTTTGATTAAATGATTAGTTTGTTCTTTTCCTTTGTGTTGGTTTTGGTGAGCTTCTAATGAACACAACTTTGTTTTCTTTGCCTTAAAGAAAATTAAACTTTGTTATCCACTCTCACATTTACTTTGTCTGTATGTTAGGCTTTTTAACTTGGTTGATTTGCTTTTTCATAATGCTTTTCAGGTTTTGATCCTTTTGCCACTTCGTAACATTGCATTTCGAGTTGTTAAGAGGCTAATACAGCTGACACCTACAAATCACAAGGTACAATTTAAGTTTGTTAAAGTTTTTGACCTAGTGTTGAAAATTCTAGAGCTGATTTTGTTGCATTGTATCTTATAAATGCTGAAAATTCAAACCATTTGGTCAAAAAATCAAAATAACTAATTTTCAATTAAGATCTAAAGATTGTTACACTCCACTCTTACGAGTTCGTGGTATTACCCTAGACATGACTATAACGTGTCGAGCACAATTTGGCATTTTGGTACCTTAGGGCCTGTATGGCAACCATTCTGATTCGGAAAAGCGATTCTGATTAAAATGATTTTTTTTATTCTGTTCCCTGGATGAGTTTTAGAGAATCGGAATGCGTTTGGTAACTACATAAAATTTCTATTCCTGGAACAAAAATGCATTTGGTAATCGCACATAATTTCTGTTTCCGAGAGCAATTGCTCTTTCCAATTTTTGTCATTTAAGTCAAATAATTATGTAGTTACTTTGCGAAATTCCATCCTACATTTCGAATTAACCGAAGATTAATTCATATTGATTCTCTTATATAACATATTGCATATTGAAAATTAAAAACAAATATCAAGAATCATCACGAGTCATTTTCGCCATTTGTCGTGGGGTTTCATCCAACTCTTTTGAGCGAGTGGACAACCGATATGAGAGACACCATCGTTTCTGCAAGGAAAATGCGCTTTGCCCTGCATTGTTGTGTGTTTTTTGTTCGAGGAAATCAATTCTCATTCTTAATTCATCCAAAACTTAAGAACAAGAGCTCGCTAAGTGTTCATGCTGGTTATTTTTGTCTTTTTTCAAAATTTTCTAAAACTAGACTACGTCTAAAGTGCATAAATCTAGGCAAATCACAACCAATAAAATCAAGTGCACAATCAAGGAATCATGTCATTGATAAATCGCATCATAAAACCTTAACGAAGCCCTAAGGGCTTGGAAAATGTGGTTCGGGTTTAATTTCAAAAGTGTTTATGATTTTCCTAAAAAAGAGCAAAATCTTTGAAATCTAGAAAATCTAGGCCCAAATTTATGAAAATGAGGTTAATCTAGCCTAATCTAAGCTTCATCTATTTTAGGGATTTTTTGAAATTTTTCTGATTTTTTGAATTTTTTTTATTTTTATTTTAAATTTATATCTTGTATATATATATTTTTTTTAAAATGAGACCTCGTTCTATTTTAGGTCAAGGGAAAAGTGACGAGATGTGAGACTTAATTCTATTTTGTGATTCTCAAAAGTGATTCTTTTTTCCAGAATCGACTTTTTTTTGGTTAGTGACGAGATGTGAGAATTCATTCTGTTTTGTGATTCTCAAAAGCGATTCTTTTTTCCAGAACTGACTTTTTTTTTGTTCTTGTTTTTGCTCCAAAACTATTTTCGGGAACAGAATCAGAATCGGAATCGATTACGTTACCAAACAGGGTTCTTATCTTTTTTAGTTCTGAGGAACAGAATCAAAGAATCAGAATGGTTACCATACATACCCTTATAAGTTTTTCGATAGTAATATACCAAGTTAAAGGAAAAAGGAGAATCATTCAAGTTAACAATGACAATAAACTCATATGACATGCAAATCGTTTTACTCTTCATCCAACGTCCTCTTACTGTCTCCTGTATAGTCCACTGCACTTGTAAATCTGATTCTAGTTCTTTCGATTACTAATCGTAAACAGAACCAAAGGATTGAGTCTGATGTATCATTGTAGAAGAACTATTTGGCTCCCCTCCCTTCTCTTTTCTCTCGCAATTTGAAATAAAAGGAACTATGAGTTGTGTTTATCATGTTTCATGTTGTTCATTAAAAAGAGTGGAGTTGGCATTTTGCTATGAGTACGTTACACCTGGTCATGGAGACAACAGATCTTTTAATAGTGGTTGTGCTATCTCTTAAACTTAAATAAGTAAAAGAAACATTATAATCACTTTACATTATATATTTTTCTTCCTCGATATCAATTATTAGCACTTGTACTTTTTCTTGATTATAACAACAACAACAACAACAATGAAGATGATGACGACGATAATACTTTTTCTTGGTTATATTATTATTGTTATTACGGGTATAATAATGATAATAAAAAAAAATATTATTATCATGGTTTTATTGTGATTGCTTATATCTTGCTGCATTGCATGGGGAGCTTGCTAGTCCAAGCATTTAGTGGCTACCCAAACAAAATAAGTTGGAACAACAAGGAAAGCAATCAAACAGGAAGATAATCAGTTGAGAGAACATTTAAAATGGGCAAAAATTGTACAATGACATCAATACAGAGAAGAAATAGAAGGTAATGCAAGTGAAGTATGCGGAGTGATGAGGAAAAAGACAAGGTTAAGGTCTTTGTGAGGGAAACGGCTAAAAAGAATAAGAGCAAATGTCCAGAAAATCTCTACGTTAGTAGTTTTGATAACAAATATCCCAAACTTGAACATTTCGATTGTTTGGTATCAAATATAGTTTCCATTGCTTTGACGATCAAAAGTGCTGTCAAATTGCTGATGCGGTGAATCAGGGCTAACTTGGCACCATGTGAGGCTGATGTGGAGCCACATCATCCCTATATCTCCCAAATATTACAGAAATCAAAAAATTAACCTAAGATATTGAAAATTAAAGACATTTAAAGAGAAAAGCATTGAGAGGGTAGGTGGTTCATTCAGCAAACATTGCTGGTCTTGTTGAATCATGCCAGTACATAATAAGGGTCACGCCATCCTCACCTTGGCTAGTCAAGGCCTGACGTGACTCACGTGACCCTCGTGAGCTAAGGTGAGGATTGTGCAGCCCTTGCCCAGCCTTCTGCAGGACCTTGATCAACCCCGGTGAGGGTCTCTTGCCGTGGTTGGGCAAAGGGTCATGGGTTCCCTCACCTTTATAAGCTAGAGAGCTACCTGCTCCTTGCTGCAGACAAAAGTAAGAATGAAATTGGCCAATGGGTAAAGCGCTGAATCAATTGAATGAAAAATGCAAGTTTTGCTCATTTTTAACTAGTTTAAAAGTTCCGAGGTGACAATCTGTAAGTAAACTAAATGCTGTGTATGTTCTGATGATTTATTTTAAAGTCTTCTGTGGTTTTAACATGTTTTTTTTTTCCCCATATAGCCACTATTGACTTTTGATTTCCTTTAAAAAACCACCATCAAAGCAATTTCATATACGTCTAACTTTTGTGTTCAACAATCTTCAAGTCAAGAAATATGATTATGAGTGGTAATGGTTTAAGAAAACATATTTACAATGGAATAATATGTAGTACTTTATGCAATACTTTTTGCACGTGTTATTAATTGATGGTGTGTTTTGAAGACGCTAATATCAATACAGTAGTCTTTGTGAGAATCTGTTATCTCCAATCTATTTGAATGGTTTTTCAGTTCCTCTAAGTATAACAACTCAAAAACCACAATGAATTGTCTCTAAAGTGTAGATGACTCAAAAAACCTCGTTGAATCGTCTACAAGTATAGACAACTCAAAAACCATCATTCGAATTTATTTCAAAATATTTTAAAAGTTGTCTTTATTTGTTGAAATATGACTGTTTTACCTTGGCATCTACATGAGTCATTATCTTGCCTCAACCAAATGATTTACAGAAGCAGACCCCTATCATACCATGTGCTAGAAAAGGAGTGCTCCTCGTTTCCATAGTGGGTCCATGTACCTAAATGTGTCATGCTTTACATAACCTAGGGTTGGCATGCACTTGGTGCCACTGTGTTGCTAAAGTATTTTGAAAACCAAAGAGTTAATAAGGCCTTTTCCCCGGTTAAATGAAAACCCGTGTCACCTTTTGTTTGAATAATGGAAGCACAATATTGTCCACAGGTTAATGTAGAATCCTTGGGACGGTTCTCTGATGATTTTGGTGCTGGAGAGGCTCATGACAACGAGGATGATGAGGTGTTTCAGGATGTCCGTGGCTCTGGTCAGAAGTCTTCGAAACCTACTGACTTCCGTGCGCTATTTGATGGAAATCCTGATGACCACTTTATGGTTGGGATAAAATTTACTAGGTATATATTATCCTTCCTTTGGTGCCAGTTTTTTTAAGTGCCATGCTTTCTCTATTTATTTGGTTGTGATCATTGTTTCATGCTTTCTCTAAGTATTCCTCTCTGTTGTTTATTTTTTAACATAAAGTAGAAAAATTATATGTAAGTGTTTATAATGGAAGTTTATGATTTATAAAACTATAAGGAGGATTTTGTAACGATTTCCACCAAATCATGAAGGCAAGGATATCAGAATGTATCCAATCCAAGAGAACAAAAGAAATATGCCAGAATTTAACAATCCAGCAATTGTGGTTTTGATGCATATCTACATATTTATTTTTCTGACTGAGCCCCTGAAGGAAGAGCCACTCTGCAACTCATACTGGTCAGTTAACTCCGGGCTCTTAGGTAGTACCCTTACCTTGGACCAGGTGGACTTTGCTGGTGTAAATCCCCCGGGCAGGAATCAAGTACCTGACATCCAGCTCTTGGGAGAAAGCCCTTGCAACCAGGGCAACCCTATGGTGCTGATGTTTATGATTATGTACCTTTTGTTCCAGATGAGGAAAGCCTATTGGCCAGAAAAAACGTCTTTATGATCTTTGCCAAACATAAAGAATTTTGACCTTACCAAAAAAAAAAAAAAAGAATTTTGGTAATCTTAAATAAATTAAAAGAAGTAAATTTGATACTACATAAGACTTTTTTCTAACACCATTTTTAGCCATTGAAACAATAAATAGTTGGGGCTTGATAATTAATTATTCAGCCTCCTAGGATTATCTTCCCATTCCAACCTATGAGAGACAATAGGATCCCTCTTAAGCAGGGTGGTTGTATAAGGCCATCTTTCATGTGTAGACTTGGCAGGGTTTTGTATTTTGCAGTTAATTCAACAGTTCATTCAGAAAAGAAATTTACATTGGATTCCAGCAAGCAGATGCTCCTAAGGCATACTAAGCTGCTAACTAAATTGTCTCTATGTAAAATGCTTTCTGTTCAAGCAGACTAGAACATGACTGTTAATGATTTTCTTTCTCCTTTACAAATCCCATGCCATAGGATGAAGATCTTTTGTTCCTCTTTCTGGTTTAGGGATGATTTGGAAATAGTGAAAAATTAGGGCCTTTGTGGGGAAGAAACTTTTGTGAAGGAACTTATTGAAAATTGGTTAACTTTTCTTATAATGGGGATTACTCCTGGATGTAGATGCTTTGATTAACATTGAGTATTCTGGGTCTTGCGTATTAGTTTTTTTTGTGGCTTTAAGCTCTTTTTTGGCTTGGGGCTCTTTATGTAAATGAGTTGGCACTCCCTTGGTACCTCATGGTGAATTTCTCTTTACCTATAAAGAGGAAACATCTTGTTTTCTTTCTGATAGATTTATCTCTTCTTTTGGTACTAATCTTCTTGTTTTGTACTATTAATACAGGAAAAGCATAAAGCTGTACAGTGACTTCTACACATCAGACATGATTGTAGCTTCTCCTCTTGGTTTGATTACAGTAAGAAAATATTTCTCATGCTTAAGGATTATTAATTTTTTGGGAAGAATTACATTTTCCTTTTTCCTCACTCCGCACTCTTATTGATTGACAATGTGGTCGCATACCAGCAAGCATACTAAATTAGAAGGCAGATTTTAGTTTATGATCTTAAAGCAATGGAGCTGGCTATATGCTGAAGATTTTTTTGTGTTTTTAATCTTCAATGAACGTCATCTGTTCTTCGTCCCCCATCAAAATACATAATTGCCGGTAGGATACTGTAATTCTCTGAACTCTTCATTTTTCGTTGGCGACCATTTAGAGAATCAGTGCAGTAAAGATTTACCTCTCTATAACTTGGAAGAATCGTGCTACCGGCCACAATTCTTATTATTAAAGTGTTTGATGAGATCAACACCCTTGAGTACCTTCCCTTCCACAAAAGTCAAACAAGACTGGATACTTGGTTCCTTATTGCATAGAATTCTGAAGAAGCTCTAAAATTGAGCTTTTAGAGGGTTAGTGAAAGAACCATTTGTGCCACAATAAGCCACTTGAAAATTATCTTACTTTTTATTGGCAATGAAATAAAATAAAATAAAATAATTTTTTTTTTTTTGCTTTCCATTCGTGTAAGTTTCTTTTATCCAATTTATCCGGCACCTATTGTTACTCTTACAATTTCTGACTCCTCTTATCCACTTAAAACAAGTTTCTTTGGGATCATAACCTGAGATATTGTTTGATCAATTGGAAGGTCGTAGATTAGTTGGTCAGTAATGGGCGTTAAATCATTGATATTCTTCAATATAGCTCTGCTTGCAAAATGTTGGTGGAGTTTGGAGATGGAGAAAGGTTTTGGAGGAGGGTATGATTGCCAAATGGGATCCATGATAAAGGGTGGATCCTATGTTAATTGGAAGTGCATGGGTTAGGATTCTGGAAGCATATAAGGCAAGGATAAAAGACTTATGGAAGCGTATGGGGTAGGGTTTATGGAAGCACTGCACTTAACAGGGTAGGGTCATGCTGAGATATTCTTCGCAATTATTTCAGTGCTGGAAGTCTCCTTCTAGTTCCCCTTATTCAAGAAAATCAGGGAAGGCTGCTCCGTTTTGTCATGTGGTGTGTGTGGAATAAATGCAATAAAAGATCTTTCCAAGAATCATTAAATTTTTGTTTTTGTCGCTTTTAAATGTATTTGGGATTGCTCTGATCTTCTTAGTTCTTGGGGTTCTATTTGGTCCGTCTTTTTTATCTGTTCGTGTATATTCAGAATCTACATAAACATTTTCGTTTAGCTAATTATTATTGTCGCGATACAAGAAGTTATTACAATTTTAGAACAGCTCCTTTCATCAGATTGGAAGAGGATTGTTCTATTAGGATTAGTCCTCTACACAGATACACATCTGAGAGCCTGTGCTTACACAAGACCTTTTCTATTATTGTTGGTGAGAATTTCGCTTGATAAAGTACGACACATTGAGGGGAACAGCTGATTGGCCTGCCAAACCTGGTTGGCAGCTGTAGAGAAGGCAATATTTAAACATCATTTGTGCGTTAGGTTGAAAGTTCATGTCTTATGGACTTTTTAATGTTAATGATTTAGCTCATAATAAAGTTTCTTGCCTTTAATAAAGCATGCAATTGACATCGGAACTGTGAATGACAGAAAATTGGAGAGGCTGAGAGAGAGAAGGAGAAAGATGTTGACTACCTATCTTCTATTGAGGTTAATCATGTTACACATTCTATTTTGCAATTTTTTTAGTGGGTAACTTATTTCTTTTTTTGGAGGATAGTGCAGTTTTTGTCTGTTAAATGAGTGAGGATGTTTTACTCTGCAGATCCTGATCGTAGATCATGCGGATGTCATTGCCATGCAGGTACAGCAGGCATCTGCTTTCTTGCTTATGATATGTCTTGTATTCCAGAAAGATCTTTAGATTTCAGTGAATATATTTCTTCTTGACCAATTCTGGCTTAAAAATTTCCAGAATTGGTCGCATGTAAATACTGTGGTTGAGAAGTTGAACTGCTTACCCTCAAAGCAGCACGGAATGGATGTTATGCGCATGAGGCAGTGGTGAGTTCTGCAGAGTACTTATTGTGCAGTCTTATTGTTCCTTCTTTCTTTCGTTTAATGAGCCTAAATGTGATATTCGCATTTTCTCTTTTCTAGGTACTTGGATGGATATGCAAGGTTCTACCGTCAGTCAATAGTACTGGGTTATTTTTTAAATCCTGGTAAGTCAGACCCAGAAGCCCTTACTTTTTACCCTGTCAGATATCTTCTTCCATGAACACCACAGTAGGCAAATCTTGTTAAAGATAGCATGTAGAAATAGTATACAATTTTTTTCCATTGGCGTAAGTTTTATGTAGGTTCATATATATAGTTTATATAGGTGTGCAGCTGTAGCTGCACTATAATCATACAGATGTTGAGTTCTTGTGTGTATATGTTCTTGTATGCTCATTGCACTGTGGTTAAATTTCGCTTTCTCTTTTCTGTTTTGTTCTTTTTGGTGGGTGAGGTTTTGTGGGCTATCAAATTGTTTTAGGTGATCTAACCTGACAATACTACCTTTGCAGATATGAATGCTCTGTTCAATCATCACTGCCTTAATTATGAGGGAAAGGTGCGTACGTTTTCTTTCTTAGTAAATCTTTGGGGTGCTTATCAAAGCATTCATGGCCTTTGCTACGTTTAGACAATTTATTTTGATGCTGTGAATGGGGAGCACATATGTTCTGGTGCTAGAAGGGATGTGAGATGAATGCATTTTTAAGGTGTCTTTCGTTCTACTTATTCTTGGAGCAAACATACTGAAGAATTTTGAGCGCAAATTTCTCTGAAAGGGTATTGTCCTTCTGCTCTGGTGATTTAAGTGGAAGTGCAAAGTTTTAATAGATTCTCTCACAGCATATTGTTAAGAAGCTTGAATTGTCTTTGTTTCATTTCTCTATCTCCATCAATGACTTGCTTATACGTTTTCCTGTGCTTTCTTCTTTTCCGTTTTCTTAAATGTTTTTTAACATCGACTCTTTTAAGCGCCACGGAAATATTGAATGCATGTGCACCAAGGATTTAATTCTAGTCAAATTCACTTGATAGTAACTTAACAAATGGAGAAGTGGGGTGACACTGTCATTATGTAATGGCTCGTGTGTGTCATAGCCATGAATTGTTTCTTACTGTGCAAAATTTCTCGTCAAGCACGCATATTTACCACACTTCCAACTTTAAACATGTGAGTGCTAATACTACTCTACCCAGCAACAACCACAATGAACCAAGTCTTATTCATCTAAATGAAGTCGGCTATATGAATCCTTGTGTTCAATCCTGTATTAGATCCTCAGTAAACGCTTTTAGTTCCACATCCTTCTTGTCTTCCCTCGCCCTTTATAACAGTGTTTTCATCTCTTGCTCACCTCTTGTCACTGGAGTTTTCGAATGTCTTTTAAAATGATCACACCATCTCAAAGGAGCTTCCATCATCTTATTGTCAATTGGGGAAACACTTCCTGGATAGTTCATTTCTAGTCTTGTCTTTCCTCCAGTGCCCATACATCCAACAACATAATCTTCTGTCTACTCATTTTACACTCAAGGTAAACTTTTTTTACTTGAGCAAATGGTATCAACTCTCATTCTCAATGAAGTGAGTAACAATAGTACGATATGGTACTGGAATAAACATTGAGAACAGGTAGTCTGTTGGTTTTCCTTTGTGATGCGATGTTCAATTTTGTGTTTCAGAGATTAAAATAAACACAATGTGAATATTAAAAGTAATATAAGGGGTGAGTAGGGGCCGGATCTTTGATGAGCCATCATCAGTAGCAAATGAGGTGACGTTGGGCTGGATTGGAGTTTTTCTTTTAAAGATCTCATTTGTGGGTTCCTATCAGAAAGAAGAAGGCCAATCTATATCTAGTCTTCTTATATGTGTGACAGCCTTTCATTTGTTTTTGAATCTTTTAGCATTCTTAATATGGATGGTGAGAAGTTCTATTTTCCAATTCTCTCAGATGTTTCGGTCAACCTTAACCAAAGATTCTGCTCTGGCTCTCAATGACTAATTAATTTTGACTACGTATTAACTTGTGCAGGTGAAGTTGGTCTCTGTGTACAAAGGAATTCTGCCAAAAGTGTTAATCCAAGCACGTCAGGTAAAAGGCCTTACTATACTCCTTCTAGTTTGTAATGTGCAATCAGATTCACCTCACTTACATGAAGATGATTGTGTTTGTACTTGGTATGACATTTCTGTTGCATGGCAGATTTCTTCGTTAAATCCAAGAAATTCCTTTTATTGTCCTTCCATACACTTTGTCCTTCAAACCTGAAGATTCATTGTTATAGTTCCTCCATATAGTGTAGAGGAGGTGACCCATATTAGTTAATTTACTACATGAGCCTTCAGATGACCAATTAAGTTTTGTCGCTACTGTTATAGGACATAATTAAATGGTTCTTTCCCATGAAGTCCATGCACATACTGTAAATAGAGTGACCTGATGCAATAGATATGAAATGTCACGAGTTCTGATTACTGTGAAATACTATCATATTATGTTGAAATTTTTTATTACTGTGAAACACTATCATATTCGATTGAAATTTTTTTCTATGGTTAGATATCGAATAACCTAATTAGGGATTTGGTTATTAAGTGGATTGTGTATATATATGTGCTACATGGATAATTAGCAATTGCCTGACCTAAGTAGTCTTCATGAGAAGCAATGTTCCGTACAATATTGGCTCTGTCCAAACTTCGTGGTAGCCTTTCTTTTTTAGATATACAGTTTTTGACTTTTTCTTTTTTCATATTAAAAGATTAACAAAGATTCATCTTTTTTTTTTCTGCTTTCATTGGATTAGGCGGGCTTCTTCCTCTGATATTAAAGTTTCTTCATTTCCTGCAGATCTATGAACGCTTTGATGCTGACTCAATAGCAGAAGCTGATGATGCACGGCTTGAACATTTTACTAAGAAAGTATGGATGTGGTTATTTTGCTATTTTGTGTGCTCATATGTTCATTTCATTCAGGTCATTTAGTGAGTCGTGTAACTTAGTCCCCGTTAATCTGTCGCATTTATGCATGAGTTATATGTGCATTTTGCATCTTTGAGTTCTTTATAAAGCAATGCTGTTTGCTGAGTGGTTGTTTGTCCTTGTGTTATGTTGGTTGAAGTTTGTTTTGGCCTTTCTCATGCTGCTCTGATTTCGTCTTTTGGTCAAAGTTGATATTGATCCATAAGTCTTTTTTTGGTCTCATTTGTTTTTTGAATTTGTGTTACATCTATCTGTGTATTTGAGTTACATCTGAATTCGCTAATTCATTTTTCAATGACCTAGTGTTTTAAAATTGCATAACTTGCCTTTTATCCTATGATTTTCTGGAAGTTCCTTTCCAAAACAACCCATTGCGGAACTCCACAATGCCTAACCACCTAGCTAAGTGTTTGAAGATTACTTTAGTGCAATTTTGAAACTAACATTAAATTATGTGATATTTCAATAATGCTGCATATCCGTGAATGTTTATGACACTTCAAGTTTTTTTTTGGGTTAACATTAAATTAAATTTTGAATAGTCAATACAAGTGCTCATTTCACCGTTGAAATGAATGAGGCATAAGTGTAAACTAGTGAACTGAATGGCCCATATCTGAGCAATCAACAAGTAGAAAGAAAGCTAAAATGATGACTGAAAAGTCAACCTCGATAGATTCATGCTAGGAAAATCTACAGATATACGTCTTACCTTTCTAATGATTTGTGAAGAAAAGAAGCCCGCTTAACAAACTACTTTCCACCTTCATTTGTGATTATTTTTCAGATTATTACCTTTGGGGTACAGAAGCGATGCTTCTGTACAGAAAACCAATAATTTGCATTAGTTATTGGCATACTCTTAAGTCAGGTATAAGCTTGTTTTTCTCGTATTCTAAGTTCAGTTTCTTCGTGCAGGTATTCCCAAAGATTAAAGATTCAATACAGGTATGTTGACTGGAATTAGCATAGATATGTGAAAGTGATCCAGATATCCATCATCCCACCCCAACCCCCAAAACACACACACCGAGATGTGGATTGTGCCACGCTACATATTTTTGTGGGGTTTGCTGTAAAGTTTTCTAGTTTTATTAGATTTCTTAACAATAAATAGATCTTCCATATGGTATTTGCAATGGATTTCTTAACGCTTGTACTGGATATGTTGACTAGACAATTTGCTATATTCTCTTGGGGCAAGATCTCTGCTACTCTATTTGATTATTTGTATTTTAAGGTTTCTGACGACCTTTTTCTATTATCAGAGTGTTTATTTTTTCTCAGATTCAGTTTCCTCTCCAACTCATATTGCCTTTCATGACAAGAATGCATAGCCAGATAGAGACATTATTGACCTTTTTTTTTTCTTTTGCATTATTGACCTTTTAAGAAAGCATTTTTTTGGTTTTGAAGTTTGTGGGGGAACTAAACCTACTTTAGGTCAACCTCTTTAGGTCAAAATCAATCTCCGTTTTCTTGTACCTGATGACCATCCCTTTTATCCGAGTATGTTCTTTATCCTCGCATTCATTTTCCTCTCCAGCTTAGACGATGGCAAAAGATGAAGAACTTTGATGACCTCTTAAGATTGGATTGTCTCGAGGGTAATATTATTATGGGGCACTGAAACCTCTTTAGGACAAAGGAAACTTCCTTTTTCTTATTCCTGACAACTTTATATTAAGAGTATATTCTTTTTCGTCACGTTCATTTTGCTCTCCAACTCGGATGACCTTTTGTGGCAGAAAACGAAAGGGACTTTCATTATCTTTTAAGATAGAATTTTCTGAAGTGTGATTTTTGTAGGGGGCACTAAACCTATTTTTATAAAAAAAATTAATTCCCTTGTTTTTTAACGTGATGACTGTTTTTATGCAGGGTGGGATCATGCTTTTTATCAGTTCCTACTTTGAGTTCGTTCGAATTCGAAACTTTTTGAAGTCACAAAATGCTTCTTTCTGCCTACTGGGGGAGTAAGGACTTTTCTACTGTTGTCAATGTCCTACCATGTTACCTCTTCTAAGTTAGAAGGCATTAAATGCAAAAATGAGTTTTGTGCATTCATTTGAAATATGTGCTTGAATTAATCTTTCTTATTTTAGGTACACAAAGCAGAGTGATATTTCTCGTTCACGAGTTTGGTTCTTCGAAGGCAAGAAGAAGATTATGCTGTACACCGAACGAGCTCACTTTTACCACAGATATAAGGTCATGTAGCACATGACCTTTCATTTGTGTTGTATATTTAAAAATGTCATGTCCATAGAAATCATGTGGGACTTTTCACGAGTCAATAAAACCCACTGTTAAGCAAGAATAGGATATGTTTTTGGATCCAATATGAATGTAAAGTTGGTATGAAGTTATAATTATGCCTATAATCGAAGAAAGAATTGGTACTTGACTCTGTAAATCTAGCCCAACATTAAAAGTGTTAAGAGCAATGAAATATTAAACCACGCTTTCATCTAACAGCTTAAGCTTTTATAACAGTTGATCGTGGTCTTATCAAATCTTTCATGGTATTAGAGCAGGAGGTCCCGAGTTCAAATCTTTCCAGGCCCCTATTTGCCTCCCCAATAAAATATTTCCACACTTAGTACTAGGCAAAAAGATCGGACTAAGCGTGAGGAGGAGTGTTAGAGTAATTAAATATTAAACCACGCTTTTATCTAACAGCTTAAGTCTTTAGAACAGTTGGCTATGGTCTTATCAAATCTTTCAAAAAGGATACATGCAATTTCAAATCTAGCTTATGTTAACCAATTGTTACTATTTCTTTGTAATTGATGACTTGATCCGACGCTCTATTCTTGATGCTGCAGTTACTTCCTCCCCGCCCTCAGCCAAATAAATAAATAAACCACCCCTCTATTCACCTTTTTGGAACTTGGATATAAACTTCAAAACGTCATTTAGTTCAACTGTAATAATAGATAAGTTCATTTGGTTGGTTTGGAAGCATTAAAAATTAGCTTAAAGGCCTACATCTTTGGTATAGCGGAGGTTTGCTCTTTGATGTAAATGCTTTGCTTGATATTGTGGATTCCTTGTCTTGTAAATGAGCCCCCTTTTTGTTTTGAGCTCTTTCTGGATAGAAGCTCTTTTTGTACATGGCTTGGCACCCTCTTGGTGCCTCAAAGTGAATTTCTGTGTGAGAATCGAAAAAGGAAAGAAAGATACGAGAGTTCACATTTTTATTTTCTTGTGCATTTTATGCTAAGAGATAATTTTTGGGTCTGGTTGGACTTGATAGATTGATGAGCCTGTCAAGTTCTTGGTTTGTTAATTTTGATTTAATCTTGAATTGACGTATATTGTATATCAATTGTGTCTTTGTTTGCCTTCAAATTTCCCACGAGATTTAACTGGGTTTCGTCTTTTTAAAACCCAACTAATGTGAGAATGTATTGCATGGTGAGTATCTAAGTAAATATAGGAAAATATGTAAACTAGCAACCATAGCACCAAGAAATGATGTAAGTGCTCGCTTTCTTCCATCCTTGAGGACTAGGGTCTGCATCCCTAACTCTATTTGCCGTTGCACTTTATCAAAGTATATGGAATCGATAGAGAATTGAGCTTGCAAATGACTTAGTACAAAATAGAACGCAGCAGTGTAAAAGGATTCATATAGCCAACCCCAAATCACTTAATGGCTTAAACCTTAGTTTGGTGTTTTGTGTGTGGAGTTGATAAATACGTTAAGTAGAAAAAGCAAACGATATATGTGGTTATGTAAGAGGAGTTCTCTGCCCACATGTGTGCACAATGCTCGAGCCCTTTAACTCAAGCTTGCAGACATATTTTTACAATCACAATATTGCATGCCATCTGAAGTTCTGATTGATTATCACATTTGACTAGTTAAAAGTCAACGTTGGTCCAATCCTACTTTTTGACATCGACTGTCCCAGATAGAATGTCTATTCTAAAAGTTTAAGCTTTTAGGTTCGTAAGGCCTATGTCAACCCCGTTAATAAGCAATATGGGATATACTTTCACTCCCCTTCTCACATGCTAACAGCATGTGGAATTGACGAATGGGGAGTCATGCGATAAATCTAGGGTGAACCTGACTCTTAGACTATGTTAGAATATTCAACCTAAAAGCTTAAGTTATTCAGTGGAATGAGACCTCATATATATAAGACCTTTGTAAGCCACATAAACAAGCGATGTGGGAGCAGATCCAAATAATGAAGTTGAACCAGATTTGGACCCTTCTGGACTGACTGTTAGACTGGCAGGTTTGGTCAGTTTTGCAAAACTTGGTTCGGGAAGTCAATGTGTAGACATCTTTCCTTCACTGTCCACAGTTCATATATGCCAATAGATACACATATACATGTTTATAGTTGCTATACACGTGTGTCCTTGTGTGTCTTTATCTATTAAAATGATTGTGGCTGTCATGAGTCAATTATTACTTTTTTGGTCTATAAGGTTCACTACCTACTGCGCTTGATAAAAAATCTAGGTTGTATTAGGGTAGGAATGCCTTTAAGGCATTTCAAATGATTCATGATATTGTGAGTGAAGATGCATCTGGTCGTAAGAAGGTACTACAGAGAAACTGTGTAGGTGCAGATACTGCATTGCTGCTCATTATAACACCATATGCTAGAAAAAATTTAATAAACAAGGCAAGTTTATACCTAAAAGGAATGCACCAGCTGCAATTACAGATATATACATTGTTAGTTGCTAAGAGATGCAAATACTGATATAGTACATTGGGCAGGCCCATTTGATGCCCTTTCTGCCAAAAACTTTCTCAAGAGAATTAAAGGAATTGCAAGGGGATGAAAAACTCTCTTCTATGCTTAATCTAGATAACTAATCTTTGGGGGACATACAATAACCTTTTAAGTGACAATTACATGCTTACGTCGTTCTGCTTACTGTTTGTAAAACTTCTGATGATTACATACCAAGTCCTTATTCATGGTCTCTCTTTTGATACTTTCGTTTTGTTGATGCACACTGTTGAATAATTTGTCTATCCTTTTGTCCACAGATCCGAGGCATGCAAAATTTGATAATCTATTCTTTGCCGGAGAGGAAAGAGTTCTATCCAGAGGTAGACATTTGTTTTACATGCTGCTTCCTTTTCCCCCAGCATTTGATCATTGTATGGCATTGGGCAGGGTTTGCATGCTATGGATGCAAGCTCAATAGATGTTTTCTTTAATGATTCTCAATTAATATTTCCTACTGTGTAATTTATTTTCTGATGACAGATTGTAAATATGCTCGAGGGTTCTCATGACTTGACATGCACGGTGCTTTTTTCTCGCTTTGATCAGATCCGGGTAATGTGCTGTTCCTATTCTGCCCTTCATTTTACTTTTCTGCGAGATAATACATCGAGGAATGGACTAAAACTTTTTATGGTCTTGCTTGTTTTTCAATGTGATAGTGTTGGGTGGTTGTGGGTAGCAATTTCATATGTTGAGTGAAATAGGAGTCTCTGCGTGACATTGTTGTAATGCAATGTCATCAGAAGATAAATGCTGCTCATATAGCTTACCCTACTTGGTGAGTGAAGGAAGATTAATGCATGCTAACACCGCATCATCAGAACAAAGCATTGGGATGCAAGCTCGATTGTCTATCAGTTCATGCATTTATCTTCAGATGACATTGCTGTGTTTAGCATGAGACATCTGTCTTGATCCCGTTAATCAAGATATTGTTGTATGGTTTTCCATGTGTTTCTCTTCTCTTTTTATATGCAACCAATGGTAAATCCTTTTCATTGGGGCATGTGATTGTCGTCATTTCTGTTCGATCAGCTTATTCTCACCTTACTGTTGATCTAGCCGTGTATGTGCTTCCACTCGAATATACTCCTATCTGATCCGATCATTATGCGACTGTCCATGCTTATTTTGTGCACAGATTGGTAGGGCTGGCTTTGATGGAACACTTTGTTCACAAGACACGTAGTTAGTATTCATGTTGACTTTGATATATTGGTTCGGTTTAACCCACTTATAATTTCGTTAGCTTACGATGTCGTGTATGGATTCCACTTAAGCCATTTAACAGACGCTTGAGACATTTTGGTTCTCTGAGATCCTACTAGCCATTCCTTGGAGACAACTAGCCATATGCCTCCAATGGCATGCGCTTTCCAATAACTTGTTCTGATACCTTGTTCAACTACTTCCTTTCAAGAAAAAAATCAGCACTTTAAGGGTTTGTTCCTCCTGTTCCTTCTTTTGATTTGAATGTTTCAAGAACCTAGCCATATAGTGCATATTGGCAGTTTTGACCTTGAGTACTGAAAAAATCAGCACTTCAATGTGGATATCCGAGGATTTTTGTGACATCCGATTAATTTTAACATTGGCATGTAGCAGAAAACTATTTATCTTGAGGTTCATACCATGGCTAAAGTTTCAACCTCTAGTAGTTCAATTTATTGTCCAGAAAGAAAAAAGGTCTTTACTTCTTTCGCTTATTGCGGATATTTCTTACATTGGTGAGTAGCAGGAACCTATTTAAGCCTAGACGAGGCTTAAGAGGTTCATATCATGGCTAAAGTTCATACCTCGAGGATGTCACTTCTTATGGCCAAATAAAAAAAGGTTTCACTTCTTGCATATGAGTCAAGGACTTTTTTATTTTCTAATATTACTTAATTTCAAACCGTTCAAACATCAGTATTTTTGGGGAATTGGAAAGATAGTATGTTTCCGATGTGTCATATTTAGTGTAAGGATATTTGTTTATGTGCACTGTGCATTAGCGATTCACTGCCTTATTGTTATTTTTTGTGGTGATTATATTCAGCTGGAGAGAATTGTTGGTTCCACCGCTGCGAAGAGGATGATAACATCAGAGAAGAGTGTATTTGCTTTCTGTTAATTGATTATGGTCGACAGTTGACATTAGAGGGTATACGATTTCCCATTTACGGTTGTTTATTCAACCCATAGAAAATAGTATAGGATTCCAGGGCTCACAGAGGCATATTGAGCCATTTTTTCGAAATAGATGGAAGAGAACGAAATGAAGACCCTGAGATGGATCAGCAGTTTTGCCTAGGCGTTTCCATGTCTTTCTTGCGTGGAGCTGCGTTAGAGGAGGAGCCCTAACTTATAGCTAACGAAGTGTATAGTGCATATTGGCAGTTTTGACTTCTTGAGTATTGGGAAAATGTCAAACGTGTTTTTCCAAGTTCAGATCTGCTGAAGTTTGTTTGTGTCGTCCGTTCTTTTAATTCTATCTTCTGTTTTGCATTTAGCTTCTGCTATACTGCGCCCAGAAGCGCAGGGTGTTCGACCTTTGATCATTTTATTGGCATTAGCCGGTTACTATGTGTCAATGACTCGGCACTGCAAAAGTTTGCATTACTGTAGAGGTTTGGTAATTTACTTCTCGTCTTCAATTAATATTTGGTTGTCTTAAACTCAGATATGTGAAACATTTGCAAAAAAGAAGATTTACCCTGAACGAGTCCACTAAATAAAATCCTAGAAGGAGATTTTTACACGATCGTAGCGCAAGAAGATACATTGGGCTTATTTGGTTCAGTATTTGAAATGGGCTTTGATGCTCTAAAGTCTATTGGACAAATGTAAATGGCGTTATTGTCTTACCTACCATTTGCAATTCAGCATTGCGGTTATACTAAGGCTGGCTACGGATGTGAGCAATACTCGCGGACTAATATAATCAAATGGGAAAAAGCAAACAGGCATTTAAGGGAGTGCAATGTCATGTTCAACGCTTGGAGCCCGTCAAATAGCTTATGTAGGGAAATTGTAACCTATATCCAATGCATTCGATTGACCGCTTTTAGAAGTTAATTTGAGGATACTTGTGTCCTCTAAGAGAGTGGAGAAACTTCAAATACATGTTAAACTTAAAGACCTTATGGTTGAAATTTCTGAACCTCTTTAAGTTACTGTAATTATTTCAAAATTGCCTTCAATTTGGAATGATCATCGAAAGAAACTTTTCCACGCCATTGAAATCTGATTACGGGTAATTGATGAACACATTCGAATTGAGGAAGGTTCTTGAGACCGTGAGGCTAATTATGTGAAAAAAGTCGTAGATAAGGTGCATTTTGTTGAGAATGGCAACATGAGCAGAGACAAAGAAACCATCGAAACAATGACTTTTGCCGGTTTATATGGTGTAGGGGCGTTGGTGGGTGGCGGGGTCGAGCCTCATTCGTCACGTTCTTTAGGGTTTCAACTTGGGTGTTCATCAACTTTAGCATGGCCGTGGTGATCTTCTTCATTTGCTATTCTAGGCCGCTTGTGTGGCTGATTAGCAACGGCGGATGGCTTAACTCGGAGTGCTCCGATCTCGGCAGCCGGCGGCAGTGCGCTAGATGGATCTTCACCCACCCATAAAACCTTGTTGAAAACGATGAAAGGAAAAATCATGCAAATGATTACAATGACTGAAGTAATAGAAAAGAGACTACATGCTTCTGAGCCTTACGAACTTACATACAAGATGTCAATTTCCATGTTTTGGCACCAAAATGTGATGACTAGAGAAAAATATTCGTTACTAGCCCTCACACACGCTCTAGTTTTTGGAAGAACTAGTACTTCGAGGATCGACAATGCATATAGACGACTGTCATGGATGAAATGATGGTCTTAGGGTTTATTTAGAAAGCATCGGACTAATTTTAAAAGCAAGCAAGGAAGATGTCGAACATCGACAAGGAAAATTCCAAGTGAATTATTTACAAATCCGAAATGGACGAAAAATGAAAATAACAGACAAGCTTTAGAAATTATCCGATCGGAAAGCTCCGAAATGAATTGGAAAATGCAAGTTGATGTAAAAACACGTTTGAGAAGATGTAAATTATACGAAATGACTATATGTGGAACGATGGAAATTGTAATGCACTTGGAGTAACATTTGCATTGCCGGATTAAACAGGGCGCGGCGAATAAGGCTTATTAGAAGAACGTCACTTACGGTGAGTTTGTTTGAGTGAAATTTGTTTTCGGGAATTATTTTTTCGGACTTTCACCGGTTTGGTTTGTCGAAAATGAATAGTCAACGAAAAATTCATGCATAAAATTAGCAAAATGAATTCCTAAATTCATGTGAAAGCACTTCTGGAATTGCTCCTATGGACTTATTCAATTTTTTTCACATTTAATATTTTGTATTTTATATTTTACAATTTATTTATATATTTTCTTTTATCTTCTTCCTCCGCTGGTCATCGAGCCTCGGTGATGTCTTGCCGACCGACGAGCTCGAGGCTCACCAGTGGCCGCCGCCGAAGGATCGCGATGGAGAAAGAAGGAAAAAAATGAAAAAAATTATCTAAAAGGTCTAATTTTTATTTTTTTTCCTGAGATAAAGTGGTGAGATTGAAATCATTTTCTAAATGAGATCCAAATACCAAAAAGCATTTTCAGTTAAATATCACCAAACAAAGAAAAACTCACTATTTTCCTAAAAAATGATTTTCCGGAAAGTATTTTCTTTTAATATGGAGTTTTCCGTGAACCAAAGCAGCCATGGTAAGTTTGTTTCGCTGAAAATTCAAGATTTGAAAAATATTTTCCAAAAAATAATTGGTTATATCTCTTAAGAAAATTAGTTCACAAAAATTCTTTTTATTGTGGATAATAATTTCCTAATTAATTTCATGGGTGATGAATATATATTGCATTCATTCACTTTTATAAGCAATACAAGCCATCATTTTTTGAAAAATCTATTTGAAATCGTAAGTTTCATGATGGTAACGAAGAGATGAAATGAATTTAATACTTCTCAAATGCACACAGACACCTCCTTTGCTTGGGGACGACTAAAGCAAAACTACATAAATAAGATAATAGTTTACCTACAGAGCAACAAGGAACTCAATAGGGTGGATGAGAGAAAGGAGACACAAAAATCACCGGTTAAAAAAAGAAAAAAAGGTGAATAATTAAGGCGTGCTTTTTTTTTGTTAGAATTATCCTAATGTGGTCTATATTAATTAAAACTAATATATTGACTGGTCTACTAAAGTATGACATATGCTTTTAATATATAATATGGACTGGTTTAGTGTAGGCCGAAGAGGCACGACTAGTGATGAGAGGGTCTATGTCGAAACATTTATATAAAGCTCAAATCCCCAGTCTAGCCTTTATGATCATAAATTTTCAGAATGTGCTTGTTCGTTCTGTGGTGGTTCTCTCATCGGCCAATGACAAATCAAAAGGAATAGAGGGGAAGACTTGGTCTGGTGAATCATAGACGTTCCACATCAAGATGGATCCCAAACTAGGCATGTTTGCTAATCCCATTCTATATGGCATGTTTGTTTCTATTTTTGGTTATGGTGATCCGAGCGTTCTACATTTTTGTAGGAAACTCAAGATTTAGAAAATATTTTTCAAATAGTGATTGATTATATTGCTTAGCAAAATTAGCTAGTGAAATATGATTTTTTTTTTATCAACAATAGCTTATACCTAATTATTTTTATGGCTAATGAAAATATAGACATAAATATAATTTTCATTCATTTGTTTTTTGTAATAGACACAAGCGGTTATTTTGACGAAAAATGTTTCGTAAATTTTGAATTTTCCGTGAAAACCACCCTTAATTTCAATTGCAAAGAGTAAAATGTTCTCAAAGGTGGGTTCATTGCTGCTTGGAATGCCAAAAAGCAGAGGCATGTGTGAGAAACCGTTCTCTTGTTGTAGTGGGTAATGGGGATTTAATTAAGACTAAGGAAGACTCCTATTAATCCAAACTACATGTTCAACCTCGGCTGTCTTGAATGAGTACTTTGGTTGTCGATTATTTGCAAGCAGGGGTAGTAATTAATATGATTCCAAAGAGTGTTGTTTGAATTAATTAACAATATGTCGTGTGTCCTCTTAGTTTTCTAAGTTTTTTTTTTAAATTAAAAATATCCATAATATGAAAAAAGGAAGAAGCCACAATGGATCAATAGAATTGTTAGTTAAAACCCATGCCAAAACACATTATGTAAATTAATTGTCATGTGGGATCCATCTATTTCACGGAAAACGAACCATTATGAAAATATTTTTCTTAAAATGATTGGTTACATAGCTCGGAATTAGTAACCAGTAAAATCATCGATAATAGTTTATGCTTAAATATTTTTGTTGAGATAAATATCGATTTTTCGTTCAGTCATTCTTTATAAGCAATTAAATGATATTTTCAGAAAAATATTTTTCAAAACATGTAGGGTTACCGCAAAAAACTCCAAACTAATTCATCTATGACAAATTTGTCTAATATTAATTTTTTTTACCACCAAAAACGGTATAACTGTGACAAATTTACCCTTTATTAGTTTCGGTTAAATTTATCATCAAATTCTTGAGTTGGATGATATGTGATAGTTAACGGACTTACTAGTTTGAGGTTTGTACCTCTGTCTTTCCTAGGTACTCTCTTAGAATTTTTCGTGATATTAATTCAATTTAATGAAAGCTGAAGGGGTAAATTTGCCGCATTGATACCACTTTGGAGTTTGTTATGGTTAAAAAAATAGTTTGGATTAAATTTATTACAAATATACCAGTTTGTGGATTAAATTTATAACCGATATCCAGTTTGAAGTTTTTTATGGTATTAACTCAAAAATTTAGGAATTTGTTTTTATTTTTGGGAGATTAGGAGAAAAGTACAAGCACTTCTGAAAATCACCTCAAACTCAAAGAGCTCAAAAGGCGGACACATTCGATTCCACACCCAAAAAAAAAAAAAATGCGGACACATCAGCAACCGTCGGTTCATTAACAAAATCAACGGTTCAGATCCTCCCCAGACGGATGAGTCGCATCTAACCGAATCTTCCAAAATTCAATCCGGGGATCCCAACGGACCCAGTCATCACCGAAACAAAACTATTTCCCCCAAAAAAAATTTTTAAAAAAAATCAAAACTGAAAAAAGAGAGAGGCGGAAAAAAAGAAAAAGAAAAAAGAAATGGGAAGCGGCAGCCGAGCCTTCTTCCTCTGCAAACCACCCTCGCTCGCCACCCTCATTCCCTCGCTCGCCGCCGCCCACCGCCTCCGGTTCAGCTTCATCCCGCTCGGCGGACCCCACCCTCCCTCTCCGTCCGCCCCCGCGCCCCGCCGCATGGCCACGGAGGTCGCCGCTTCCCTGCCGGGCGACGCCGCCAGCTCCCCGGTCGTCGAGAAGCAAACCGCTTCCGCTTCTTCTTCTTCTCCGTCGCCATCGCCTTCTTCCGCGTCCTCCGCGATCGACTTCCTCACTCTCTGCCACCGCCTTAAGGTACCTCTCCGTCTCTCTTATAGCTCAGTTTGTAAGCTTCTGCTTGGTTCCTGGAAGTGTGGAGAAATGGAGTGTGGACAGTGATAATCGTGAAGGGGAAGCCATTCTCAGGAAGATCGATGAACTGAAATGGAAATGGAAAATGTATGCTTCATTCTACGGTTTGAGGAAGATAGGACTGACTCAGCTTGCGGATGATTGTCATGATCAGATGGTAGCATGATAGGAGGAGAGAGAGATCGCCTCACCTAATTGATGTAGCTTATTTCGATGGTTTGGTATGTGCTTCGGCAGTTTGATTGTTTGGTTTTCTGATTCTAGGTGAATATCGACTTTGTTGGTGCCTATTATTCAAGGGTCTGCTATGGTAGATTCTGAGCAAATTAGCTACTAATTTGTTGTATGCAGTTGTTCTTTTGTCCAACTTTCTGACTAAGATAAATGCACTTTAATTGGACTGCTTTAGTGAGGGGAGATTCTACTCAGTTATTCGCTATTATCTGATAATGAGTTGCATTTAGTAGAAGGGAAAAATGCGGCCATAAATGACAAGAGCATTGTTCTTGCATAAAAGAGTAAATGTGATAGTTTCTCCCTATACCGACGACCTTTACCTTCATTTCGAACTATCTTTTTGTTTTTGGTTTTGTTGCATTTCCATAGGGTTGGATTCGCGCATGTTGTTTACTATGCTCTCTCTCTCTCTCTCAATCGTGTGTGGTCCATTTGTCACTGCTTGAATTTGAATTGTTTCAGACAACCAAAAGAGCTGGCTGGGTGCGGAGAGATGTAAAGGATCCAGAGTCTGTAGCGGACCATATGTATCGAATGGGATTGATGGCGCTTATTGCTTCAGATATTCCTGGTGTTGACCGAAACAAGTTGGTACTTCTATTAGTTTCTTTAGTTGGTTTATATTTTTGCAAGGCAACATAATTTAAAAAAAGTATTGCTTTTTTATTTTTTTGGACTTTCCTGGATCTTACTTCTGTTCATATCCCTGTAAATATTCTTTCGGCTAATAGGTATTCTAATGAGTACTTAATTAGAAAGAGTATTGCAACAATTTCTTAGTTACAAACTTTTGACGTGGCTTTGGATGGTGTTTTTCTTGTTGATTGCTCAGGCAGAGTAGTGAGAGTCATTGCTTAACAATGAATGTCCTCCTTCATCTACCTTATTAGAAATATTGCGAAATTTCTTTGACTGAAGCTAAGGAAAAGAGGACGAGAAATGTCTTTGAACGTTCAATGTCTTTGCTATGATGTACAGTTCTAAAGGATTCTTTAGTGTCCCCGCTCTCTTTCTTGAGATTTCTTATATTGGTATAGCCTTAAAAGCATGCCTTTAGATGTCAGTTACATATTTAGAAGTCTAATACATATTCGAAGATGAATTGCTGAGTCTATATTTGACAAGCTAACGAAGAAAGTATTGCTGTCTATTATTGATAAATTAATCTGGGCATTCAACCAAAAAATAAATAAATCTGGGCGTTCATTTTTCTTGTTTATACAGTCATGAAGCATAGCCACTAATTATGTGAACACGATCTGTTTTCCTCTTTTGTGCGTGTTACTTTCGATTGAGATTTTTTGAAGATTTTGTAATCTTGTTTTTTATTTCATTTTTCTTATTTCAGGTGTATAAAAATGGCAATTGTACATGACATAGCTGAAGGTATGGAGCTTTTCTGTACTTCAATTCCGCGTTCTTTCCTCTGCTGTAAGAAGATGAAATAAGGTCTTTAGATAAGCATAATCTGCTGAAAGTGAATGCAAGATAATTCCAAGATAGCATGCCATTTGAGGATAAAAGGAACAAGGGGAAGTTCTTTTTACCTGACATTGGTGCTTCTTTCCCGATTAAAGAGCTGTTTTACATGATAGTCATTGTTCTGAGGAATAAGGTTCTGATTATGGTGGTCACCTAGCTTAAAATATTTTTGGATTAGGAACTTTTGTTGTTGAATCTTTGCCCATGGGTTGAGCAATAGGGCTTCGATCTTATGCTATTTAATTGCTCAAATTCAAATGTAAGGAAGCATGTCAATTTTTTTTTTTTTTTTTTGGGGTCGAAAGGAAGCATGTCAATTGAGCTGCAACCTTATCTGCTAGGAAATTTGTGTTGGACAAAATAGGCCTTCTGTATTATGCTATTTGATTGCTCAACTTTACGTGTTGCCTAAAGGACATAATGATGAGTAGTGAGTACGTAACAGGGGATATCATAATGATTAGAATGTAATGTCTTTACTGTGTCATATGTTGATCTGACGGACTTATTGGTTCAATTGTACATGAGTTTACCTTGAATAGTTTATTTGTGGAGAGAGTTTGATCACCAAATTATAAATTGTCACTATTGATCTTACCTCTCAAATTTTTGAATTAGCTATTGTTGGGGACATAACCCCTTCTGATGGCATCTCAAAGGTGGAGAAAAGCAGAAGAGAGAGGGAAGCATTAGATCACATGTGCAGATTACTTGGTGGAGAATCACAAGGTATCCCTTGTGTTCCTTTCCTGGCCTGAATACTTGTGGTTGCTTCACTTACCCAGTTGCAATTTCAGCAAAGGAGATAAATGAACTATGGATGGAGTATGAGGCAAATTTATCACCAGAAGCCAAAGTTGTTAAGGATTTTGACAAGGTACAGGTGTTTACCTTTCACATTCAAAGTTGATTTTCTCATTTAGTTGGTTAGGATCTAAAGCCTTCAATACGTTTGGAATCTCTTCAGCTCGATAAGCCTAAAATATTTTGCTGATAACATGAGCTATTGGTGTAATATACTAATCACATACAATGGAGGCTCACTTTGATGGGCTCGTAGAAGTGGCTAAGTCATTAGATAAGTGCATCAGTGAGCGCAACATGTAATGTCCAGGACATGACTAAACATCTTTTTGGACCATTGCAAGAGAAACTGCGACCATTTCAAGTGAAGCCGTTAAACAATTCAAATGGTTTGAAGAGCTTGTGATAGTGTACATATGTGAATGCAAGCACATCATATCTAACCAGATGCTTCCTTTTTAGTGATGCAAAGAGAAAGATGAAGTTGCTCTTTCTGGACTTATCATTGTTGTAATTAACTTGATAAATGTGTCTGACATTTTTTAATTCTAACAATCCTTCATGTCAATTAGGTGGAGATGATACTTCAAGCCCTGGAGTATGAAAATGGTAAGGCCTTTCTTCTGTGACAAGGGGTTGAGATGAGGAAAATACTTCTGTACCTTTTTCTCCTTTGGATGAGCAATTCTTTTTTCTCTCTTTCTCACTCCACATTTCGGTGATTATCTGCTCAATAGACTGAATTGTTTTGCAATATTGTGGCATTGAAGGTTCGGAGAAGATTAGTGTCTTATTTTGTTAGAAGGAGAGAGATCTGGCAATATGAATATGTGGATGCTAATTAGCTGCTACTTATGCAAAATGCTATTTCCTTTTCAATTCTTCTTGGATGCTAATTGGCCTCTATGTGGATGCTAATTAGCTGCTACTTGTTCACTTTAGAATAGCTGCTGTCAGCACCTTTATGTGAACTATTGCTGGATTGTTCTTTGCAAGCAGAAAAAGCCTTTTGACTGTAATCTTTATCAAGTTAGGGTGACGATTCAAGTGTTTCCGTCTTTATGCAGAGCAAGGAAAGGATCTTGACGAGTTTTTCATGTCAACTGCTGGTACGTTTATATTCGTTGCTGTTTATGAACACTTTCAATATGTTTGCAACTGGACTGAACATAGAGAAGTGAAAGCAATGATTTCATCAGCATTTTGTGCATTAGGTGTAAAGCTTTAAGGGAACATTGCAAGCAGCCCACTCACCTAATTTTGTTGCAATTTGCAACCATGATTCATTTTTGCTTTTTCCCTGATCTTTGAGTTTCTTGCATTATAGGTTTCCTAGTTCTTGAAAAGCCAGAAATAGCTTATTGATTATTGCAAAGCTCCCCTTCTCAACTCTCAATCCCCATTAATGGCCATTTCACCCTTCCTATCAATTTTTGTCATCACCATAGTTCGTTTTATTTGTCACAAATAGGTAACTACGAGATCATATTGTACTGTTGTTATTGCTTATTTTGATTAAGGTGATAATATTTTTTTCAGTGTATTTCCTGGCAGTTTCACTTTATATTTAGGACAGACACCATCATCTCAATTGTTATAATCTTACTTCTCTTGTTAAATTGATAGAGAGGAAGGCTGTGCCTTAAATAACTTTATAGAATTGGAACAACGGTAAAATTTCTAGCAAAATCTTGCCAAGTCTATGATCTTCTTAATAGCATAGTGCTTCTTGCATTGTGGCTTATTATTTATTTTTATGTATAAGAATGCTGAATTTGACTTAATGATAAGGCTTTAGACTTATTAAAGGTATAGTGGAGAGAACTGGTTGCAGGTTCGACTGATTTTATTGGTCCAGGTCTAGGTTTTATATAGAAATTGCCAAGAATTTCACAAAGATGGAAAAAGAAAAAAATTGAAATAAAACTGCTCCACGTCCATATCTTGTCTTTTTACCTCAATCATCGTTATCTACGTAATAGTATTAATAATGTATTGGAACATACTACATTCTTTAATGGTGTTGTGACATATGATGTATTTGTTACCTTTCCTTCATATTAATTTGATGATTGGCACTGACCTTATAGATATGTATTGCTTTGATAAGCATCACCCAATATTACTTGTTTTTCTTATCAAATTCTTCAATGAAAACTTTTCTTATATTTTTGTCTATTATGTCAAAATACCCAATCACTCTACTCCAATATTCAGAAAAGGTTGCAGCTCTGAATTGAACTGTTGGCATGAAAGAAATGTGAAGTAGCTTATTTTGGAGCCATGTAGGTAAAGGCAAGAAAATACAGTCTCTTCCTTTTTTCAAACTATAAGCATCTTTGATCGTTCTAAACTTATAATTTTATTTGTTTGTATCTTTGTTAAGTCAATAGGGTACTTGTTTGAGAAAGCTTAAACGATGTAAATTGCATAAGTATGGAATGATAGTTGAGGGAGATATGTACCACGAATTCTTAGGGCAATTTTGGAGCAAGACTTGCATGCAGCCGATGCTTGTAACCTGCTCGCCATTACATCATGTGGGTCCTATGCCTGGCCCACATCATTTAATGGATGAGATTTAAGTGGGCTCGCCTGCTCTGGGTCCATACAATGATTTTCAAAATTTTGGCTACTTTATTCATGTATTTATTGCAATAGATTAGGGATGGGGTGTTGTGGCAAAAATTGAAAGAAAAGGGAAGAAGCCTCCATTCTTTCATTATTGAGTAGGGTTATTTAGAAATTACTAAAACTTCCCTCATTGCTATAGATATTTGATATGAAGAAGAAATTCGTCACGGAAGTTTCACTTTATTGGTGTGAAACTTTGTGATTATGTAGGGGTGAACGCTATTAGTATATGATTAATTCTGATTGATCGTTGAATCTCTTATATATGTTCGAGGCATGCATTTACTTTCTAAGCATGCATGATGGAATCTTTTGTTAATAGTTTGGTTACGTCAGCACCTCTAGAAAAGAGAAGTTAATTTTTGGGCTGTTGTCTGACTAACCTTTCGTCCTTACCTAAGTCTATCTCTCTCATAATCTTGCGTCAATCGCGATTAAGTTGATCTCCTCTTCGAAGTTCTCTGGTCACAGTTTTCACCATCTTCTCTGCAGGAAAATTTCAGACTGAATTGGGCAAAGGTTGGGCATCAGAGATAGCATCAAGAAGGAAAGGGCAGTAGTTAAATCTTTTTGGAGCTTTTCAAATTCGAATCTTCGGTACTCTCGACAAGTGATATGATCGTCATGAGGATTAATGACCCTATTCCAGTGAAATGGTTGGTGGCATCTGCTCTCTCTCCTTTTCCTCTTTGGTGGGGGGAAAGAGAAGTCAACGGACATTGCAAAAATAGGGAATTAACTTGTGGCTCATTTGTCCTGGAATGTGGCCATTCTGATTATATGTGACCTTTAGCTTGAACGAACTTTCAAATGCTTACAGCCGCCATCGCGCGAGGAATTTGGCCTTTGCTAAATTGGAAGGCTCTTTTCTCATCTGGTTCCGTAATGATCCCAATGTTACCTGCTGCACGTTTCGATTCCAGACTTTTCCGGGATCTTTAACTAAAGCAGATCCTTGGTTTAACTGGTGTGCATCTTTTTCGCTCTAAATAACGTTGATTTTGACATGCCGTAGCGGATTTTGTCTATATACCTGCACTTACATCTCTTATTAGAAAGTTTGGTTTTAGGGAAAGAATCGTCTTCGGTTGTATGTAGTATAGTTCAAAAACTTAAGTCGCCGAAATAAAATTGAATATTAAACCTTTTGAAAATTTGTCTATGTACTCTATCTAGCTAATTTTGGCCGAAAATGTCAAGTGTCTTGCTAAGGTCGGCGCTAGCGTGGATAGTTTTTGTAATTTTTATTATTTTTTCTGGATTCTTTTATATGTTTCTTTCTTTCTTTATTTTTTCATTTCTCCACTGGTCGCCATGCCTCGGGAATGTCCAACACCGGCTGAAGGCAACAATCGGCCTCAATGGCTTCGAGGGAGCCTCTATTGAAGCTGGCTAAGCCGCTACTTGCCGGATCTCGGTAAGGTGATCTCACTCAAAGCCAGCAGAGGCGACCTCGCTAGTCATCGCCTTTAGCCAGTTGCTAGCCATCAATGGAGGAGAAAGAATAGAAAAAAAATAAAATAAAAAAAGAACAATAATAATGATAATAAATTGTAAAAATTGTTCATATTAGTGTCAATTGTACCACATAAGACGGCTTGCGTCTATGTCCGCGATTTCTGGTTGAAATTAACCAGATAGAGTAGGATTAAGACTCAATTGGCCCAATTGAAAGATTTAGAATTGAATTATCACAAATGTAGCAAGCTTAAAACTTTTTTGGTAATTCTCTCGGTGATCATGATTTGGATGCATCAAATATAGGAATTGCATGAACTAGACCTGGAAATGAACTGATATAACTTAGTGAAAGCAAATATATTTTATGAAATTAGATCCTACATTCGCGTAAATTGAGTTCTGATTTTGCACATTTGCACGGACCTCTCAACTAGTTATCAATAATCGGATCGTCGAATTCTTAGTCAGTTCGTCCTGTCCAAATTGGAAACCCCAAGGTCTGGTTTGAGAAGTCCGGAGGATGTCCGGTGAGGAAGCAAATGTCTTGTCTTGGTAGTGAATCTTCTCTTCAGATGTTCCTCGCGGTGTTCCTTACTTACTCATGAGATGATTGTTTTTCATGTTTGTTATTTTATTCTTTTGGAATGCAATCACTTACCATCACCATGAAAATGAACCTAAATGCAACTGAAAATGGACCAAGAATACATGTACTTTGACATATAAAGCAGAGAATACTAGAAAACAGGGGAAAAGGGGAGAATGCATCAAATCCTCAATACGCAGTTCCTTCAACTAGTTTGTCCAACTTCTTGGTCCTCAGCCTCTCGGCGAACACCTCGCTGCCCTGCTCGTACCTGCATCCGGAAAACAAAAACCCGCTGTTTACCCCGCGCGAATGAAGGCAGTTTGCGACTCCCTCAATATCGATATGCAATCGGGATCTCATACCTTGGGGGCAGGGATATGAGAGGGCTGAGCCGCTGCGCGATCTTCAGGGCTGCTTCTTCGGTGTTGACCACCTGGTTGAAACAGAAGTACCGGCCCCGCGTGGAGGGGTCCTCTAGCGCCCGGATGTGAACGTCGGCTAGGAAATTAGTGTCGACGAATGCGAGGACGCCACTTTCGTACATCTGGGAAGCCCCTGCACGTAAAATTTGATACTTCAGCAACATGTTCAGTTCCTATGCACTAGGTAGAAAGACCATCCCCTCATTAAAGTCCCACGAGCGGCTTCATCCAATCGATTTAGACACGGTTTGTTGCTACCCGCTCTTTTATTCGTAACCCAATCGATGGCGGACAAAAACCGCTTGTGCGAGAAAACGAACGCCTCGCCTTACGATCGAGAAGTCTATCCCTTCGCCACTGCTGCATCGCGACCCGGCGGGGGTATTACCGAGTAAAATTCATTGCTAGTTCTTCCTGAGGAACTGCTTGAAAGTGTCACGTAATAAGGAAAAGAAAAAAGGGTTTGAAAAGAGTTAAACCTTTGAGGTAAGCCAATGTGGATTTGGGATTCTGTTGGGCCACAGAGGGGCCTAGAACGAGTCCGCTGTTGATGGATACCATGTTGAGCATCCGCTCCATGGCCAGAGCCCACGCCGCCTGCTCCGACAACGTCTTCGACAGGGCATGCCACAGCTGCACCAGTCAAATTTACACCAAAACAAAACAACCACACATTCTGATCCAATCCCAGTCCAAAGAACGAGTCTACCCAATAAAAGATCAACGGAAACAACGAGAGCAGTTAAGGACACGGTCAAAGAAGCTGAAGGCTTCTGGCCGATCACGATAATCGAATCTCTATCGATGGACCCGTCATTAGTTTTCCATCCTGAGTCGCCCGTTAATCGAAGAGGCGCCGTCGATCGCGATAAGTCGTTCGTATGATGCTCGTTAAAATGGGGCGGAAATCGACATCAACTGAATCATTAGATCCAAAAGTGGTACACGGTACCTTCAACTTCCTGCAGAATTCCGGGTCGCTCCAGGACCGCTCGTCCACGTCTTCCTGGGACGAGATGTTGTCTTTCCATATCGCCGCCGTGAGAGACGAGCTGAAGACAATCTTGTCAATGCTGTTGGTCCGCGCACACGCCTCCACCACGTTGATCGCTCCTCTCACCTCCAAATCCACATTCTTCTCCTGAAAAATCAAAAAAAAAAGAACCCAAAAAATCGAATTTTTTTCTCTTCTCAAACCAACCAGATGAATTGACGATTCATTTTGGTTGCCGATTTAATCTGTCTTGAAGGGTTTTCTCACGTCGTTATAACCATCTGAGCTGTCCAAGCAGCAGAACAGAGCAGAGCAACCCCTCAGAGCTTCAAGAATGCTCCCGTAATCCAACACTTCCACACTGTAAACCACCAGCCTCTCTTCAATCACCGCCATGTCCCGAATCTTCTCCACTATCTCTCTCTCTCCTGCCAAAAAACGCAGCAAAGAGATGGAAAAGAGAACACCTTGAGCAAAGAAGCAATCGGACCTCAAGAGGGTCCTCAAAAAAGACGCTGAAAATTGGAAGAAAACTTGCCATTCTTCTGAATTGCGGCATGAACATGGTACCCTTTGCTCAGCAAACCTTGGAGAATCCAAAACCCCACGTAAGTCGAGGCGTCGAGAACGCAAACCACCGGCTTGTCGCCCTCGGCCTTGTTTGCGCTCGCGTCTTCTCTCTCCATTTTTTTTTTTTCCGTTTCTCGGGCTCTTCTTTCTCTGTTTCTTTTCGGCCTCTTATGTCTGCTGATTGACTTGTACTGTGTTTATAGGAGAATGGAAGTGATGGGTGCTTCATCTTCTTTTTGGAAAGGCGTCAGAGAGGAAGAGTTGGTGAACTATTTCGTTTCACGTTCTCATCTGCTCACAATCTTGAGCTCGAATGACTTTCTTACATGCTTTGCATAGCAATTGCTTGAGAACATCTTTTGATTTTGAGCTTCTGAGAAGATAAAAAAAAGATTAGATCCAAGTGGGTTTCCTCTCGTTTCTTTAATTTGAGACTCAAATTAACAAGAGAGTGGTAGAATGTTCTCTCCAATGGAAAAAAAAAGTGATCTTTTTCAATGAAAGATTTCGAAATAAACTTTGAGGGTTTGCTTTGGACGTAATTTAAAACTGGAAAACACCTCAGGTAACCGAGCAATTGTAAACTCCGTATTCTCTAAATTCACAGTGAATCAGTACCAACACATCGGATCAAATAACGTAAATCTCTGACGTCCTTTAACATTTTTCGTTGATTTTTCCATTTAATTTCTTCTTTCTCGGAAAAACTCGAATAACGAGATCCATCAATTTCCGCTTCGTTTCACAACATAATTAACAATCTCAATTTGGGTGGCGGGTTAAAGAAATGACTTTATGGATCCGAAAGATGGGTAGGTGCTCCTATTTTCTTGAATTTCCCACATGCATGAGAGTAGATTGGGGAGAGCTTTATACGCAAGAAGTTTTTTTTTTTTTTAATCAGTATTTTCAATTCCAAGCAAGGCTGAGAAAAGGCCTCGTAGATTTATTTTGGTGAATAGCAAGCGAGCTTGGCCGTTGGTAGGTGGAGAACGTGCAACTATAATTTGTTGTTGACACGCACCCTAAAAAAAAAAAAAAAGGCAATGAAGGCAAATTAAAAAAAAATAAATCTTTCCAATATGCGATAGAACATGTGAAATGAAGAGTAGGGTTAAAGACATAGAGATCAAATATGAAAATGTTATGACGTGTGTTGAGAGGCATTCATACATATATACATATATATATGATTTGAAAAATATTTTTTTCTTAAAAAGTGATCGCTTGTATGACTTACAAAAACGAATGAACGAAAAGAAATTTCATCGTTCATGACAAAATTTTTACACGAAAGTTATTGTCGGTAATGAAAATACATTTCATTGACTGATTGATTCGAGTGATACGAGCGATCATTTTCATAAAAAAAAAAATTCAGATTTTTTTTTAAATTCTCATGATTCCTTAAAGTCTTTTACGATAAGAAGGAAACTGATCTTTAATGTCATACGCATTTAATGTCGAACATTTTGAGGGGGCATGGAATTATGAGAATGGTTGATACCAAATTTATTCTCGATGCACTTTCCGAGTTAAAAGCACATCCGAAACACCCTATCTTGATTGACAAAAAAAAAAAAAACAGAAGAGAACTAAAATTGGTATGGGGAAGTCAAACCCAATAAATGAAATTTGGCTACGCATTCGATTGGAATGCCATAGAATATATGTTCAAATCGCGACATACTTTTCTCAGCTCAAGTAAATTTGGGGATCAGTCTTCAATTACGTTTCGAACTGAAAGTATCCCGCCGCACGAATTAAAAGTCCCGAAACCACGTCGTATGTTGTTGGACCGAGCCGTGATATTTTCGTGCTGGGCCCCACGAAAGTGGCCCACGTGCAATAATTGTGGCGCGCTTTTAGGCTCTCTTGGGGGGGGGGCCACAACATGATATTTGTCCATGACAAGATTTGGACGGTGGAAGGGGCTTGGCAACTTCCTATGTCATATGATTCTCACGCAAGTACGTCCCTCCACGTTTTCCTCAATTCAGTTTACGAAAAAACCCTAAAAAAAAAAAAGCACAATGTATCAAATAATAAAGCATATCCCGCCAAGATCTCTTCGTTAATTGGGAGAAGAATCCGTCTCAATCACGCCCCATTCGCCCTCCGAAGGAATATGTGCTTCTAAAAGATTTTTTTTATATACTGTGCCCACGCTCTTCGACGGGAGTTCTTTTCACCTTTTCTCTCATGGTACTGCTTCGCTATGGATTGCTCGTAAGTATTCAATCTTGGAATATGGTCTTTGCTTTTCTGTCACTTTTTCGAATCAGTTGCGAAATCTTTTCATTTGGATTTGATTACGATGAATACAGCAAAATAATAATAAAAAAAGGGCCCAATATGCAAAAAAAAAATCCTCCAATTTTACATATCTCCCATTTACATCTAAAACTTTTGTCTCATAAAAAATCTTTAATTTTTAGTTTTGTCTCGATTTTACCAGCTTAATACAATAAAAAAAAAAACCACTTTAGCATACGTTATAATTATATCCAATTTTTTTTTTGTCTCATAAAAAACTCACAACTTTTACTTTCATCTCGGTTTTACTACGATTAGCCTTACATCCGTAATTACCGTTAGTTAATCCTACGTGACATTTCTACGTAGTTAATGACTTACACATCAGCAAAGTTGACATAAAAAAAAATCTAGAAAATTACTAAAAAAATCCTAAACCTATTATAACAGTGGCAATTCAGACCTAAATATTTTATAATTATGTCAATTCTGTTTATCCTGCTAATTTTGGTCGGCTGACGCTGACATGGACGCTGGCCGACCGACAACCTAATATTTTTTTATTTTTTATTTTCTTTTTCTTTTTTTCTTCTCCTCTCCTCTTCTTCCTCCCTCCCATCTTCTTCCTCTTTTCGGAAGCGAAACCACGTCGTAGCTTAATTGAAGAGAACAAAACCGCAGAAATCGTCTTCACCGTGTCATCGACCGCCGAACCAAACACGTATGCTCAACACTCAGAACCAGAAACATAAAAATGCATGAACACCCAACTAGAAACACCAACTACGAGACCCGGCCGCGCGTCGTTTCCTGGCCTAAGGAGCTTTGAAAAGCACATGAGAGACAAGGCGGTGTCCGGAAACCGAACCGCGGGATCCTCGTCACTGTCGCCGCCGTGGAGGTTCAGCGACCGATTCAGCTTCGAAATGACGGTGTCCGACGATCTCCACTTGTCCTCCCCTTCTCCTCCATTTCTGATTGCACAGGTCCGGTCAAGGGTTTCGAGGTGACACGAGAGCGATGTGAAGAGATTTGTGATTTCTTGGATTGAGCTCCCCGTTCATGGCAAGCGAGCGCAAGAGAGAGAAATCGGGACCGCGATGCTTCGCCTCGCCATCTCAAATCTGGGCGAGACAAAGCAAAGCTCAACCTCGTCGACCCCTGGCGAGACCGTCCTCCCTCTGAAGAAGAAGAGGGAAGGGAAAAGAAAAGAAAAGAAAAATAAAAAAAAAAAATAGAAAAGAACCAAAATAATATTAAAAATATTAGTTCTCTGGTCGGCCGACATCAACGTCATCACCAATCGATCAAAATTTGCTGGTTTGGATTGAATTGGCACTATCACAAAATGTTTAAGAATAAATCGGCAAAAAAAAAAATTAGTGTTGAATTAGCACAATTACAATAAATTTTAAGACTTTTTTGATAATTAAAAAAAAAAAAAAACCAACTTCTCTCCTTTTGGCTTTTCCTATACATTGTCGGGAGATACAGAATCACTCAAGACGATGCGTTTTGGATTCTTCCCGGCACTTAACAGCCCAAAGAGCGACAAGACGTAGAGATCTGATTATTTGGACGAATAATCTCAAATCTTGTCATCCTTGAAAACTACTGTTTTCGATATTGTGAAGATTCATTAGTAAATTCGATGAGAAAATTCAAGCCATGTAGGATTAACTAAATGTTATTATAAACAAAAGGTTGTCGGTAGTAGAATCGGGACAAAAGCAAAAGTTGGAGAGGGGTTATAAGATAAAAAAAAAAAGTTGGATATAATTGGGACAGATACTAAAATTGAGGGGTTTTTTGGGTATTAGGCCGGTAGAATTGAGATAAACGTAAAAGTTGAGAGCATTTTATGGGATAAAAAAAAATGGATATAATTAGGACATAAAAGAAGAGAAAGAACTTTACCCCCGAAAAAAAAAAAAGAAGAGAAAGAAAATCAAATAAAAAATAAAACACGAAATTTTTCTGTTGATGTTGTGCATGTAGTTACGGGATTTTGCGTAACCAAGTGCAAAGCCTCCCAAAATAATGTTTTGCCCTCTCAATTGGGGTATAAAGTCGGAGACATTTAAGTGGTTAATTAAGGTTCATGGGGGATTAGAGTGAGTGCTTATAATAGCCTTCAAAAAAATGAAACGACTATTGTGTCACAAAAATTCTTAAATTTGTACATTCGTGCCACATTTATGCCAAACTAATATTTGTGTCATAAAAAATATCAAACCGGCATATTGGTGTCACATTTACCCCAAAGAAAAAGAAACGGCAACCACAAAAAACTCTCAATCGGCACATCGATATCGCATTTACGCCAAACTAATTTGGTATCACAAAACCTTCAAAATTGATACGCCTGTGTTATATTCGCACCACATTTATCTCAAATTATTATAAACTCGAGATATTTTGAAGGCAAATTTGGCACGGTTACACTATTTTGGGTTAAATGCGGTACTAGTGTATTAGTAGCATGAGAGTTTATATGATACGAAATTAGTATTAGTTAAACACAATACGGGTGTACCGATTTGATATTTTTTGTGGCATCAACCAAAGAAGAGATTGAATTGTTAAAGAGCAATAAAAGATGTGCTGAGAATGGACAAGTGAGTGGATAACCCTCTACTGGAGTTTGGTATACCAACACCCATACCCAGCATAGGGACTATCAGTACTTTAAATCTTTCGAGGGTTTCATAATCGTTTCAAAAGTACGTGACACAAACAAATTTGAGGGAAATTTGCACGGAAGGACCCGTACTTTAGTAAACCTCGATAGTGCTCCATGATTTCGGCTTCTTTTGCAATTTTCACCTTGGGGGTTGACCCTTTTCTGATGTTGCCACCTAGAAAGAGGTTGGCACCGATGGCGGGAGGCCAATGCCTTGGCTCAACTCCTGGTCGTAAGCGGTCGATCCTCGAACATGGTGTCGGCTTCTGCTCCTACGGATCATTTTGAAATTCTCAGAAGTTGAATGGGAGCACATATGAAAATCTGAAAAGTCGGAGCTTGCTTCAAATTTTACTGAACTGTAGAGATATGTGTCCCCAAAGTTCGCTGTGTATCTGTTATACTTTAGCTATCCAAAAAGGATAATCGGAAGCGCCCTCCCGACACCTTGCCGGCGCCTGAGAGAGAGCCTCCTATAACCATGCCGGATGACCCATCTTCAGGTTCTTCAGAGCTCGAGCAAGTGCCCGCAACTACCGCCACACCTTCAGTGGAGCCTACCTCGTCGGTGGACTCGAGCATCTCGGTATCTCTCTCCTTGTTCTTTAGTTCCTCGCTACTCCTCTAGGATAAGACAGCTTCCCTCTCATCTTTGAGATTGTCTTTGTTCTTCTGCTACCTTTTGCGAACCTAAATTCTGTGGGGAAGCTCGGTCTAACCCTCAGTGGCAGCAAGCAAAGTCTGAAGAATCACAGGCATTAGAAAAGATTCATACGTGGGACTCAGTTGATCTTCCCCAGTAAGGCTACTTAGGCTGCTAATGGTTTGTGAGATCAAAACAAACTTCGATGGATCTGTTGAATCCTAGAAAGCACGGCTTGTAGCTAAAGGCTTTCCACAGTCGTTCTGCATTGATTGCAAGGAGACTTTTGCCCATGTTGCACAACTTATCTCATGCGAAGCTCGTTGCGGTTGCATCAACGCCTCGATGGAATTTATTTGAGATGAATGTCAAGAATTCATTCTTGAATAGCCATCTTACTAGGAAATTATATATGAAACCTCTTCCTAGGCTACGGTTGTCCTCTCGGTAAGGTTTGTCACCTCCGGAGATCCGTGTATGGATTGGAGCAGGCACCACTTGCATGGTATGCCAAATTCAATACTAATATCGAGCAATTTGAATTTCTATCTTAGCTCTCAAAGACGAAGCATTATATGTTCGCAAGAGCAATCAAGACGTTTTGTAACCTATGCTTTATGTGGATGATTTGATCATTATAGGAGAAGGCTTAATGGGAATTGCTAAGCTAAGACTAGATCTCAGTCGTCCTTTTGGGATGAAGTTTCTTCCGGCTCAATTGACTATTATCTCACTCGAGCCAAGCATGGCTTGTCGAGAGTAGGCTTGATTGACCATAAGGTCTGTCCTGACCTAACATTCTCGATTCATACCAGAGAGTTGAGTTATTTCTGCTTCTCATTCTATTCGCTACGCTGATGTAGTACCTATTCCGAGTCACATTATGGACCTTGAAGTATGGTCTTCCCCATCCTTCCAACACTATCCTAGGGTAACATGCCTACTTGGGGGGTGTGGACTATACCGCGTCTTAGAGCCGTATCTGATTTTCGCGCTTTGGCAAATAGTAGTGCTCAAATTCGGGTAGAGATCAAAGGCCTTGAGCTATAGATCAAAGCGGCTCGATAAGACTCCATACCTAGAGCTGACATGCCTGACCGTATTGGCTTTTGGAAGATATGGGTACTCCTCTAAAATGACCCATTAATATCTGGTGCGACGCCACCTCGAAGGTTAGATCAACTGAAATGTGACATTTCATAAGCGCGCTAATCGTATTGAGAACGACTATCATCATACTCGACAACATTCTTCTTCGAGGAACTATTGATCTTTCCATGTCTTTTCTACTGATCAAACCGGGGATGGTCTTACAAAGGCCTCCTCCCTCTGCACAATGCTTCAGTTTCTTCTTCAGAATCTAGTTGGTTTCCTTGAACCGCCTCGAGTCCAAGGCAAATTTTACAACATTGCCAGAATAGTACAAGGTTACTCGGTCTGAATGAGATTCTGATTGATTCTTGTCAGATTCTTTTTTTTTTTTTTTTTTGCCCTGCATATTATATGGGTACAAATCGTCAAATACCCCAAAAGTATAGTGAATATTTTTTTTTTGGTCAAAATATAGTGAATATTTCATTAATCCGTGATTTACTTAATTAGGTGGGCTTCTTTGTCATTAAATAAAAAAAAATGCCAAACAGATCGTGGCTTACAATTCTTAACCTCACACCCCAACAAAAAAGTCATCCGAATTCGCTTATTTTGGCTAGAACCTTGCTATATTTATAACATCAAATTTCAAGACAGTCATCTCAGGATACAGTGAACGGTGACCATAAGATCCGATTAGCATAATCTCCTCCATTGGCTGAAGCTGTCCCTCTAAAACCATTTGCTACAGCTCCCATCTAAGTTACAACAGGCCTTCAGAGGCAAAGAATCGGGAGTTATTCCGCCGGCTCGAATCAACATCGGGTAGACGGTTAGTATAGTCACCAAAGCCATACCCGTCCTAGCAAATTATTAATGCTTACAACAGTTTGATTGCCGGCCTTTGAGTTTATTGTTTCATCCTGTTACGGTATTTGCCTCGCTACTTTATTCGGCGATGTGCTTCCCCGACAACATGGCCGTGTGTTGCTCTAGGTACTCCTTGCTGTTCATCTCCGTTAATCTGCACCAATACCTCTTAATCGGTGAAATCACCACAAATGATCATTTGCACAAGAGGACACTCTAAACGAATCAGCTTAATCATTACTAACTGGATAAGAATGGACAACTCGGAGGGTCAAGCAGCATCAGAGGTCCACAGTAAATCTATGGTCAAGCATGCCAATAAAGACTACATGCACGGGGTATCTTGAAGATCTAATCAACGGAACGAGGTACCGCTAATCCGAAAATAATGCTCTCAATCAGGTACAGAAACTATCAAAAGCAGCCACCTTCCACCACCGAATGCCAAAGAACAAACTTTCAGCAATTTCAGCAACATAGTCCGGCTTATTCAGTCATGAGCAAAGTACACCGTAGCTTTAGAGGATGAGTTAATTCTCTGTTCTGATGATAAGATCATTAAGGTACACAATTATAGGATTTATAACTCATAATCCCATGCCATGCATCTCTGCCATCCACCAACAGTTGTCCACATATTGACATATAAGTATATCCATGGAAAAGCACAACTTATCACGAATTTTAGATGTATTAGCAGCACAAGACGACGCTTAGTGCCTCACTAGCCTCAGTGGAAGAGGTAGCCTCAAATATTCACAGAGATCTCCAAAAATAAGTGAATCAGTCGATAGTAGTTAAACCAATATAAAGTAATTGAAACAACACATTTTGTTTTGCGGCGCGGAGTCTGCAAATCGTTTATGATAGCAGTCATTGATAAAATACTCTTAATAGTAAGCAATGGAGGTTTGCGTACCGGCTAATAGTGCGGTCTTTAGCGAATCCGAGTTCATTGTCAACGCAAAGGTCCAAATTGTCACTTCTCCTTGACCTCGAAGAGGTTCTAGGTGACATCTGCTGTGCATCTGCAATTGTCACTATCCTATCCAAAATTTCATGTGGGCTGCCCTCAGCCGTACACAGTAGCCTAGCCTTGTTTTCATACAATACCTGGAAATCAGTCAGGTAAAACGTAGTTAACTTAATTGCCTCCCCAAAAACTTCCCATAAACCTAACCCTGAGAGAAAATGAGCCAACAAAAAGGACAAATTCTAAAAAAATAATCGATTTTGCTATCTAAAGCAAAGCCTAGGCTACTGGGTACCCACTTTAACTTCCAGTGTGAAGATTGTGTTTTTCTTTAACTGATCCCCAAAGGGCATCCTCGACAGTTTAAAAATATCATCAGACTATTTACCAGATACGGTCCCTAAGGAAGAAAGCATATTTCTTTGAGATATACTACACATTAATGAGGATAGAGGGGTTTAAAACAACCCCAAGCAAATTGTGAAGCCAAAAAACCGAAATAATATAAGATCTCAAAGAACAAACTTATTCAGATTTAAGGCTTACATCAACTAAAGTGACAAACCGATAAGCTGCAGTCCTATTATGCAGTCCAAAAATTGGCACGCCATCCAATGCCAGTGTGTGAAAATTCTCTATGAAACAAAAATAAGAATGAGAATGTAACCCAAAATCTGACAAATAGAATCATCATTTAAGATAATAATGAGAAGGCACAAAGTTGGCACCTCTAACAGTGGAATGAAGAAGAAACATCTCCAAGCTCTTTATTGCTCTACCTATTTCAATTTAATGATTGGCATTTTGGATGCCCCTAGCTTGAGTAGGATCTACTAATATCCATTTGTCAATTTATTCAACCTCATAGAAGACCATAATCACGATTTTTTTATCGTTTCTGTGCCCACGCAAGAACGATAGCTATCAAGAAACTTGATAAACAAAAGACAGAAGGTAGCAGTTAGCATTATGACATGTATACATTCCCTTCAGTTTGATTAGTTTACTCGTTGCATAAAAAGTGGTTTTAAGTTTGTCAGTGCCTAGACTACTATCACTTCTTAAAACACCTAAAAATGACTTACTGCATAAACCAAAATAATCTGCAGCACCAAGAGGCCGATCACATAGTTCCTCAAAGGGAAAATAGGCGCATCCATTAGCACCAAGCGGAACCTAAGCAGGATACAAAGTAAAGCAGTCAAGGGAGAGAACCACAAGTAGCCTCAGATATAACAAAAGGATACAAGTGGTCACTACATTTTGTGGCACATACCTTCAGTTTGCGTCCCATTACGACTTCAACCTCTTGAGGTCTTGCGGTTGTGTGTTCCCCAATCAAATGCTGGAACTTTTGCAGGAGATATGCAGATGAATTGTCGCCAACAAAGTATGAACCTTGCTCTGCCTGAGATTGGACATAAAGACAAGTTAGGTATAGAGATGTGTTGTTTGTCAACTGAGTGGCAGGTGTGGAATTCTGTGAAGAGAGAGCTAAGCAACTGCACCGAAGTCATCTTTCTGTAGTCTACAAGAGATCCAATTTCACGAACTACACATCTTTCCTGCATAGAAAGGACACCAGAAATGAATTAGAACTTTAACTTGAGCAGATGCAAGAACAATACATAAAAACATTAAACTTGAGCAGATGAGTGTGGCAAGTCTACGAACTGACTAAAGTAAATACACACACCTTTAAAGCGGCAATGAACGGCAGGAAAAGATCCCTCTGCAGTCCACCTTCATAGAGATTATCAGGAGCACGATTTGAAGTTGAGACAAGTATCTGTAGTTGCACCACAGTAGTTAAAAATATATGACAAGTTTACAACTATCCAGCTTGAATTTTTCCAATTTAATGATGCGTAGAAAGATCAACAAATCCCAGAAAGGTTGTCACTTACGGCACCATTAGCAAATAGATGCCTAAATAGACGGTTAAGGATCAAGGCATCAGCAACATCAGTTACCTGGTCCACACAAAAAAGGAACCATGCCACTAAGAGACACTTAACATAACTCAGATAAGATCCAAAAGTACATCAGCCTCGTTAGAATTCCAAATTTATTATACCATAAATTCATCGAGGCATAATAAAATCGCCTCATCAGATATTTCTCCTGCAACAACTTCGAGCGGATCTGCCACACCCTTATGTTTCTGCAAGGATATAGAATTAGACAAACTTGGTACAGATAAAGTATCTGTACGTTAGATATGGCTGAGGAGATCAGCAACAAAGAGCTTCAGAGCATTCATATGATCGCCATATATGAAATACACAACTTATTTCTGTTTAACTATTAATGTTAGAATATTCCAGGGCTTAAGTGCCATACACAATTGAAGGTCTAAAAGAAGCAACCGCCAAGCTCAATTTGGAAAAAACTAGTTAATGACACTTCAAAATAAGAAAGAACACACGTATATTCTTACTTGCAAGCGACCATGGACATTTAACATGAAGTCATGAAAATGGATCCTCTTTTTCCTCCAATTTCCAGGCCTATCATGAAGGGCACATCAACATTCATCAGTAAAGAAAGATGAGAAAAGTCAATCGGAAATGAACATGATAATGTCACCGCAATTTTTCCCTCAAACCATCTCAAATACTGCATAACATCTCTCGAGATGATCCAGTAAAATATTAAATTGGCAAATCATAACTTACAGCTCATTGAAGAACAAGTCCATCAACATGGTTTTTCCGGTGCCTACCCCACCATATAGGTAGAGACCTTTCACAGGTGAGTATGTACTCTGCGGCATAAAACGAGACCACAACCACCGACTCCTAAAACACAAATTCAAGAACTTAGTTTTTGAGAAATGACGGGCAAAAGAATCGTTTTTTAACAGTAAAAATGACAAGGGGAAAAGTTACTGAAATTGGAGAAAGAACTACAATGACTAAGTACTGAGAATGTTGACCCAGTACCTTCCTGCTTTCTCTGAAGAATAACGATCCAATCTACAGGCATCAGCTGAAGCGACAAGCTCATCATAAAGTCTCTGCAGCTCTTGTAGAGTGCCCACCTAAAATAATCACAATGTGCACGTCATTCAACAAAAAACCAATTAGAAACAACTGCACACAGTAAACTCAAGCCAATCTGGAAAGTAATTTGTCTTATGGCATCTAATGAGTGATGCGACTGAAAACCATGAAATAGATAGATTTTCGTTTTGGCGACTGCCAACATTTTGAAACTCAACTCAGGAGTTGCATTCCCTATGCACCAAAAAGTAATAACAATTTATCTACCATAACTAGAGCTGAAAACAGAAAATAGTGAGCACAGTTCAGCTTAAAAGTATGAAAGGTGAGGAAAAGGATGCTTCAAACAGCTACTGTCTCACACCACTGTAACAAATGCCCCATATTTACCTCATTTTTCCTGAACCATATTCATGTGCATCCAGGCACGAACGATGCATCCAACTGGCAAGCTAATCGTATGAGCTTCATTATTTAAACTGCTAAACTAACAGAAACTTCTCTTTAGATTATCTTACTCAATATCACTTCAATTAAAGGTCATTAACAGTGTAACAGATTGAGCATATAGGAATCAGTGTTTCTTATTCGGCATTAGACATGTGAATCTTATAAATCAGATAAAACCTTCATGTTCAGAATTAGGTAACGGTCTCCCACATATAAAGGTTCAGCAATGCGCCTTTCCAAACTTAAATGAGCATGTCCCTACTAGTTCATACTTTCTGTCGTTTAGAACTTATTTAATATTCACTAATTAAAGATCAACTATGCTATATCCTTGTAAAAATTCTCTCTAAATAGGAAGGAGAGGGGGTAAAACCAATGATGGAAAAACACAGAGCAAGGTCATGTTCTACAAGATACGCTAGGCATTTGACACTCAATTGAACATGCACCGCTTGAGTGCTAGTTTCACCATTTTTGGTAAATCTATTTTCACATATCAATTGATGCACATACCAACGCACACTGGTGGAACCCATTAGTTATCAGGAGGCAGCAGACTTTTGTTCTTCTACTGAAGCTTGACGCATCATACCTGGCACATATCACCATCCACAAGTTCACCCGCAGCAATTCGACGGTCATACTCGATGAGCGGCCCCGCTCGACTTGCATCTGCAGAGAAACAAGTATAGCTAGGGATACAATTCATGGCTTACACTCAATCGAAAAGATTCACATCATATGCATCCAGAAAGAACAAACCTCCAGTACTTATTTTAGCAGCATCGACAGAGAGAGCTCTTGAATTCTCTAAGTTAGGTTGTCCAAATACAGCTATTTCGTCATAGCACCTGGGCAGCCTTCGTGTTAAATTCGAATAGACCAATAGTTTGTGTCTCCTGGAAAGATTACAGGGGTGGTAATAATGTCGGTGCCCGAAAGCAGCTCGAGATTGGCGAATTAACCGAACTACTGCTGTCATCTTCAATTGGAAATCGACGGAATGTGAAGTTCCGCCACCCCAAATCTCCTTCAAGGTGGATGAGATTTAGGAGTGGTTTTCAATGTCGCAAATTGACGCAAGATCCTGAAACAGTGAAATATTTATAAAAAAAAAAAGTAGTGAAAAAGCAGAGGATATTCTTGATCCCGCTAGAAAACAACTGCGCGAGCACACAATTAAACAAACCAGCGCGAACGAAGCGTAGTTACAGTCTCAGAGAACAAAAAGGCCATTCTTTTAGTAACCGCATCTCGAATTTAATCAAACGAAGAAGAAAGTGCAACCCCACAACATCATCTTTTCCACAATACTCATCAAACCCAATACCATCCAAGAATCTCCACAGACCAAAACCAAAAACTCATTGAAATAGCACACAAGCCACGATCACAGAGAAACCAATGGGTCGAGAATTTACCCGAATCAAGAAACGGGACGCTCGAATGGCCAACCATGGAGGGTGTCACCAAGGAGAGAAGAAGACTGATCTTCCACGAGAAGTCAAGTCTCTGGCCCAAAGGGATAATCGCGCCGACGAAAAATCGAAAAGCCAAAATATAATCGCGCAAAGGAGTGTCTTGAAGATGGGTCTTGGACTTTTGGCAGGAGATTTATAAAAAAAAAAAAAAAAACATAGATGGGTCTTGGCAAAAACAAAGACAGCAACCAAGTTTCGTGGAGGTCCTCGAATCCGATGATAAACTTGAATAACGAGCCGGAGAGAGAGAGGGGGGGTTGGTCGGGCTTTTACACGTTGGTCAAGTGGCCTTTGACTCGTAAATGCCCCACCCCCACAGATCATAATGTTCCCCATCTGCACCCCATCCATGGCTGTCCTCCTCGCCGTTTCTGAGCGTCCCCCGTTTATCCATTTCAACACTTGGCGCTTCGGAAGCCGGTGGTAGATTTGCAATGATCTTTGGATCGGATCATTAGTTAATTTTCTAATCATCTATGCAAGATTTTGATAAAATTTAAAGTAAGGACCTAAAATATCTTTCGATTTTTTTTTAAAATAAGTGCGTGAATTGACTTGTTTTAAATTAAAGCACGAAGTACACTCATTATTTCGAATAATGATCTGGCCAAAAGTATTTTCATCATCTACATTTTCTGATTTTCTTTTCATATTTTTCCTTCCTTTTCACCTAAATTGGCCCCAGCGTGCCTAAATCACATTAAGCCATTGTGTCGTTTCGCTCTTAACAGCGTTTGATCACTTGAATTGAAGATAAATCGGCATAAAAACTTCAAATGAAAATGCTCCACAATTGCACAAGATTAGCAATTTTAAATCTTTAGAAGATTGAGGCTCCATTTTTTTTGGGCGAAAATTAGATAATCTGGTAAATATTTTCCTAGAAGTAATCACATATGTCGCTTGAAATAATTAGTTAATGAAAAATCTTTCGTTACCAATAATTATTTGTGTCTAAAAATTTACGAAAATTATAAAATTATTTTTCGTTCATTTATTTTTATAAATGATTTAATCCGTCTTTTAATTTTAAATTATTAATTTTTTGCGAAATAATCGGACGCGCTTTCCAATGCTCGTAATTTCTTTCATCTACGTCGTTTCCTGGTTAAGCCAAATGAGACGTTATCGAGCGTGCGATCCACGTGGAGGAAAAGCCCGTCACCGTCATCACGAAAGGCATCGCCTTTCCGGTGGGCCACCCCCCCACGCCAAAATAAAAGACGCTGGCCGAGGCTACGCCACAGATCGGACGGTTCAGATTGTTCGCCGGAGGTTTGCACTCGGGCACAGCGGAGGGGCCCCACCGCAGCCATGTTTTGCGGTGGAGATTGGTGGAGGAGGGGGTTGGTCGAGCGCCAATCGTCGCTGTAAATACAAGAGATTCTCGGCCATTGCTGTCCGTCGGCGTCGCCTGAATGGACTTCACCTGGTCCATTCCTTGTCTGTTCTAATAATCTCCGTCTCTCCCTCTCTTGGCCCTGGTACATTACCGGAGATCTCTAATTATGAACTTCAGCCCGAGAAATGGTCGGCTATCGGCAACGACTTCGAGCATGTTTCGTTTTAATTGGATAAATCTTGAGCTCATGAAATACTCCACTAATCTCATGAACAGGATAACAGGCGAGCGAACCAAAATATGAAATTACCGACACTTAGTGACGTGAGGCACCGAACCTATTCCATACGCCTGATCCATGCGAACCCATTATAAAAACTAGCCACCAAATCCAATCCACCTAAGGTGCGTTTGTTTCAAGGAAAGTGTTTTTCGGAAATTGATTTTTCGGACTTTCACTCATTTGATTCGCCGAAAATGACGAGTTAACGGAAAATGCTTTCCCATCAAAGAAAAATTTGATGTATAAATTTAGAAAAAAGAATTCTTCAATCTAAAAAGGTGAAAACACTTTCTAAAATTCTTCTTTTGAATTTTTTAATAATTTATGTATTATTCTAATAATCAATGTTTTATTACATTATGTTTTATTTTTAATATTTTATCTTTTAATTTAATATTTGATATCTTTACTATACTATGTTTTCTTTTTTATTTTTCTTTTGTTTCCTGTTTTTTTCTTTTCCGTCGCACTGTGACCGGCTGTGTTTGTGGCTAGTCGACGGCCATTCGAGGCCCGATGACCGGCAAGGAAGAAGAGGCAAACAAAAAAGAAAGAAAAGAAAAGAAAAAAAGAGAGAAAAATAGAATTAAGTTAAAAAATTAAAATATAATTTAAAATACAATTTATTTATTTTTTTGCTCTAGATAAAGTATGAAGTTGAAATCATTTTCAAAATGAGATCAAAATACCAGAAGACATTTTCGGCCGCATTTCACCAAGCGAAGAAAAACTAACCATTTTCTTAAAAGGTGATTTCACAGAAAGTCTTTTCCTTCATCATGAAGTTTTCTACGAAACAAACGCACCCTTAATGTGTGTGCGCTCGCTCCCGAGCACTATGGGCCGCCTCAAGGTGGTTCAACAGTGCAGCGACGACAGTGGCTCAAGCGTGATGGCGGTGGCTAAGAAGGGAAGAGAGAGAGAAAGAGAAAGTGTTGAGAGAGAGACTCTTTCGAGCTAAGTTACTTAGGTGTAAATTTTCTCGAAACAACCTACACAATGACACGAGGATGGTACATGAGAAATTCACAGCTTCTACCCTTTGGTGTTCAAAAAGAAGTGGGAAGATTTTGCTGGGACGATCCATCCATCCGTAGAAGAAGTAGCCGACAGACATCAAAGTCTCATGTTAATCCTATTCTTCCAAACCGAGCCAAGCCAACTAATAAAAACGTTTAAACAAGGGCACAAAGCTTTATTTTTATCTTTGCACGTTTATTAGGACAGTGACTTCGAGTTTGAGCCGACGCATATGCTCATCAGCAGGAGGAATCTGCCATGGATATTCACCTTTCCCTCTTTTGTATCTTATTAATATACTATGAGAAAAATTACCCAATCAGTGATTGATTTGTTATTGTACTGATGCAAAGTTATTTGTAATTTTTTTAATTTGGCCAATTTAATCCTAAACCTTTGTGTGAAATTCCATTGTGGTCGTTCTGGTCAATTTTCATTGGAAATCACCGACGTAGCAGTTTGCTTATTGCCGGCCGTCCTACGTGACCCACCACCGCATCTGTGATTTCCAGCGGAAATTGGTCCCAAATATTACGTTGAGATTTAGCGCAGAGATTTAGGATGAAATTGACAAAATTAAAGAGGTCATGACTGAATCGACAACCATTTAATAGGTTTAGAACTTACGGGACACGTCCCCATGTAATGCGTGTCCATATAAAGAAGCAGATCAAATTCAAGACCACTTTAAAGTTCCTTTTAATGAAGAATTTAACAGGGAGGTCACTTGTTCGGGTTTCGTCTCGCGAATTATCTCATTGGAAAAATGATCGCTTTTTGTAAGCGATACAAGCTATCGTTCTTAGAAAAATATTTTTGGAACGATTTATTTTTTTGCGAAATAAAGAGAGCCGCAGTATCAACATATAGTGATTTGTTTTTATAAATGAAAAATTATTGTTTCCTGCACATTCATCTCATGGAAAGATAATGGTGGGCCTTGGATCACACGATGCACAGGGCCCTGGGATAATTGCGCTTCGTTTTCTCCGTGTTTGTAAAGGATCGCATCGCATTGCCAGTAAGTCCTTTTGCTTTGAAAGCCTTAAGACTTTGAAGGACAACGGTACAGGCTCGAGAGCACGAACACCATGTCGAATGCGAACTGGAGACCGAGTAGAGAGAGAAGCTGAAAATTTTCTGATCTAAGATGACGGCTCCGTGGCCGGCGGAGTAAGAAAGGTCATAATGGAGATTGGCGATCATCGACGCCTAGTTTGTGTTGATCCACTACTCCTCACCGGCGCAAGAAAAGCTTCTAAAAGAACAAGATAACACTAGGGATGACCACATAGCCGACAGTGCCCCAACCATGCGAAAAACCTAAGGCAAAACCCCCCAACACAACCGACTCGAACCCTAGTCGGATTCTTGAAGGGGAGTCCTAAACCCGACTCCTCACACAAGCATTCAAATTACCCGCGACCGAAAATAGTCCGTCACTAGTGCTAGAAAAGCCGTGTCCCGTGTACAAGACAAATGATTTAACTTTGAAAACGCAAAGCCGAAATCACCATCGAGAAGTGTTTTAAGAACAAAGTACATCAAGGTTCATACACCATGAAATTTTCTTCAAAAAAAAAAAAAAGGCGAGGATGAAAAGAGGGCATCGAGATTCTTAAAAATGCCAGGAACATGGATGGAAGCCACAAAAGGGGGGCCAAAAGATGAACAAAGTGGCGCGCCACCCCAAGGCAAAAAGACCAAGAACGGCAAAAGAGCATCAAAGAGAAAACGACCCGTAACAACTCACGCTCGACAAGACTGTAGTGTACCAACAGTTCGGACACTTTAGCCGAATAAAGCAGGCTCCAGCAAGTCATGTTCATGTCACTCTCCCCACCAACTCCTAGTCAAATACCCACAAAAGGATCTCAAAACTTCTCTCAACCTCTCTGTCCCATGCTCGGGGACAGAACACAGCAGGCGTCTGTCCTTCCCATCTCCTGCACAAGAACAGGGCCCAACAAAGGCTGTGTAATCTCTGTATGGTCCTTAACACAGTTTCCCCCCATCTACATCTTTGCACAGTGAAGAAGAACGACCCCCTAAAAAAAAACTGAAAGATTTGAAGAGAAAGGAAAACGAGAGAGATGTGTATGTACACACTACTGCCACCGGGGAAAAAGATTGGAAAAAAAAGAGGCACGAGGGTTTTGAAAGTCGCTGTAAAGAATCACGCTCACGCATCGCTATCTGTTTCTTTCTTTTGCTTTCCTTCCTAGTTTCCTGGTTAAGTAGCTATCTGGGGCCGGAGAGCTCCATGGCGTAGGTATCCAAGGAATGGTTGTCGTCGTCGTCGTCCTCGTCGGCCGACATGCCGAACAAGCTCGACCGGTCGGGGCCGTGGCTGTTGGCTCTGGCTGCTGTGCTGGTGATGAGGGAGAAGTTCGTCGTGGGGTTCAAGTGGTTGTGGGTCGCAGCCCATTTCTCGGCGAGCCCGTCGCCTTCCAGCATCCGCACGACGTCGGACATCTTGGGCCGGTGGGCTGGCAAGTACTGGGTGCACAGGAGCGCCACCTGGAGCATCTCTCCCACGTCGATCCGGTCGTAGCTGCTCCCCAGCTCTTTGTCCACCAGAAGCTCCACTTTCTTCTCTTGATGTATTTGCTTCACCTGTCGCAAAAATCTAAACGTGTTAGATGCCTTGCCAAAAAACATGAAACAGAAAACTAAAAAAACGAAATGCTGTAAGAGAAAACATGTCTAATTTGCTTGCAGGTCCGCGAATCTACGGGGAGCAATGCATGGGGATCGACACTGAATTCGGAAACGTTCTAATGACTTGTCGATTGAACTTAAGAATTAACAGGCTCCTAAATGCGCATAATTTGCAAGGGAATGCTCAGACCTACCAAGAATTAAGTTAAAAAATAAAGCCCATTTATGGAGATTGAAATGGTGCCGTCTAAACAACATGCCTCAAGTGTACAATGTTTGAAACAGGTATCAATGAGCAATGAGCAATATGCAAAGGTTTGTAGCCTGATACCAGAATTATGAGAACCAAAAGATGCATTGGACTTTTGAGCAGTACACGGTATGTGAAGACGTATAGCCAAATGCCAGAATGCTAACTTAAGCTGCTCCTTTGCGCATTCTTGTATTGTACACAAACGCCTAGTTGTAGCTCATGCACAAAAAGAATCTGCAGAGGTGATTTACCCATTCAAGCATTGCTCCTTTCTGATTCGCTGTTTTGCCAAACTCGAGAGCTCTCATTCCTGTTATAAGCTCTAACAAGAGAATCCCGAAGCCAAACACATCAGTTTTCTCAGATGATTGGCCCGTCGAGAGATATTCCGGAGCAATATGTCCAACTGTACCACGAACTGCGGTCGTGACATGGGAGTCAGCATGGTCCAGAAGCTTCGCGAGGCCAAAATCACCGACGACGGCCTCAAAATAGTCATCAAGGAGCACATTAGCTGCCTTCACGTCTCTGTGGATTATTTTGGGATCGCATTGCTCGTGCAGGTATAGGAGACCCCGGGCAGCTCCAATGGCTATCCTCTTTCTCATGTTCCAATCTAGCGCCGGTTTTGCTGTACAACCGAAGGTCATAAATGTATCAGAAACCAGTTTATTAGAGCAGGAACCATAATCATACGTAAGGCAACACTATAGGTACAATAGAGCCATCATGACAGTGTATAACGATATGCATTGCTTCAAGAAAGATCAAATTGAAGTGTGACCAGTCAAGTGCGTCGATTTGACAAAAGGGACTATGCACAAACCTTTGAGCCTTGAAGCAACACTACCATTTGACATATGGGGGTAGACCAGAAGCCTTTCGTTCGAAGTGGCGCAGTATCCAATCAATCGTAGCAAGTTGCGATGGACTGCCAAGCTGATCATCTCCAGTTCAGTCCGGAACTGGGATTCTCCGGTTGTCCCGACTACGTCTTTTAGACGTTTCACCGCGACCATAGTCCCATCCCCAAGCTTCCCCTTGTATACATTCCCGAAACCTCCGGTGCCGAGTATGTTCTTGGAGCTGAAATTGTCAGTCGCCGATTGCAGCTCTTTGAAAGTGAAGCTCTTGAGGTTTCCCAGGCTCATTAGCCCCTCTTCTTGCTTCTCTGCAGAAATAGTCGACATGCCCCGATCAGAACATGGCCCCAGTCAATGACATATCACAAAAGAGATGGTTTTTTAAGGAATATGATGACACTAACCGTTGATGTTGAGGATGGTATGGGTTTTCTTTTTCCTTGCATGCAAGAGGAACCCGATAGCCAACAGAGCAAGTGTGGCAAAGCTGAGACTGACCCCAAGTGCAATTGCCAAATTCTTGGACTTAGATTCATCTGTATAAAACCAAAAGGACTATGAATAACAAAAAAGATAAATAAGAGGACAGTTCAATTAGGTACAGAGGATTGTCTTGAGAAGAACAATTAAAATAAAACCGAAGGTTCAGAAGAAGTTACCAGCAGAAGTATTCAAGAACGAAAGAGGGATAGGAGTGGTTGATCCAGAGCACCCTTCAATTGGGTTTCTTCCACATATCAATGGGTTTCCTACAACACTGCATATTTCAACCATACAAAAATAAATTACAAACATGAAACCAAATAAGGAACAATTTTGAAGTGTGTGTGTGTGTGTGTGAGAGAGAGAGAGAGAGAGAGAGAGAGAGAGAGAGAGAGTTGATACTTGAATGCTCTAGCAGGGAATTTGGGCACAGGTCCACTGAGATTATTGTAAGACAAGTCCCTGAAAAAACCCAGAGAGTATCATCACCAAAAGTCCTTCAAGGGGGAAAATAAATGAAACCCAGCACCCAAACATTCAGCTTTGATTTTCCCCTTTTTTTTAGGCGTTCTTTTGAGGTTTTGCAGCTGCATGGTTATGATTCTCAATACATGGAATCGTTAAAAACAGAGAGAGAGAGAGAGAGAGAGAGAGAACCATACTCACAAGAAAGCAAGCAGCGGGATTTTGGCCAAAGACACAGGGAAAGCACCAGACAAGCTATTGTTGTTTAGCCTCCTAACCTCGCCACAGGACAAAACAGAGTGTTAGACAACATCAAGCGCCTCGAAAAAGGGAAAAAGGAAAAATGACAAACATAAGGCAGCAAGAAGGAACGAACATGAAATAGTAATCACAATTTGCTCATAACCCAGAAAAAAAAAAAAAGGACCCAAATGGTTTAGATTAACAATTTTCTGGAAGCAAAGACAAAAGAAAACTGGAAAAACAACAGAAAAAAATTTAAGGTACTTACAGATATTGTAGACTACTCAATTTCCCTAGAGACTCAGGAATTGGACCAGAGAAGTGATTGTTGGAGAGATCCAAAGTCTGTAGCCTTGGAAGAGACCCCAACTCCGGTGGGATGCTGCCTGAGATGTTGTTGTTTTGCAGTAACCTACAAGACTCAAAAGAACCACAGGACATGCATGTTAAGCAAAATTATTCGACAGAACAGAAAAAACTGAAGCTGGTCAAGCATGTGTTTTTTTTTTTTTTTCAAAATCAACAAACTGAGGATGGACACAACACAAGACAACGAAAACCTTCCGAACCCAACACGTTCATTTGCCCTTCCCCTGTTTTTTCCTTTTTTCTCTAAAGCGAACAAACAGAGGTTGAACGAGAAATTTAAAAAAAAAAAAAATTGCCAAACACAAACGAATAAACTTGAAGGAGCATGTCCTGTTTTCTCACACTTGTCGGAGATTAGTGAGATTTCTTATCGTCCCGGACAGCGTTCCTGATAAATACTGGCTCGGAGCTCCTCTGCAAAACCAGGTTCGAGAAAAAATGAAAAATCCAGGAGGAGAACTCTCAAGGTACACAACCAAAGGAAAACGGAAAAACCAAATTCGCCATGGCAAAATGTGAAAGGAAAAACTCACAAGCCAATGACTAGGTTGTCACTCGAGCAAGTGATCATAGCCCAGCTACAGGGGTCGACAGAATCTTCATCCCAGTTGTTCAGAACTCCATGCGGATCATTCAACTCTCTCCTCACACCGATCAAAGCCTCCACTGAAAGAACACCCAAAAGAGGGTAATCAGTTACTTACCACCACACACACCCCGAGTTTGGGAACGAGAAAAAGCTTGATGGGTGTATAACCTTCATGGTTACGAGGCTCGTAACAGAGACAGAGAGGAGGGAACCAAGAAAACAGAATCATGAAAATAACGGAGAAGAAGAAGACAGCAGGGAAGAGCTTGTTGGGAGCCATGGTCTAGTCCCAGGATGAAAGTCATGAACATGTTCGACAAAAGAAACACAAATGGTGTGCTCTCGAAATCTTCACTTTCCCTTTGTATCCCCCCTCTCTTTCTCTCTCTCTCTCTTGCTTTGCCAGTCCTTTTCAGTCCATCTTCTCCCACTTTGGCTTCACAAAAGACTCGTTGCAGTGCATTTGCCACAGCGTGACAACATGATTTGTTCCCATAAACCAACCAAGAAAAGATCGAAAAATATTTAAAGAAAAAGAAGAAGGGAAAAAAATTTAAAAAAAAAAAGAAAAAAAAAAAGAGGAAGAAAAGCAAAAGAAAAGAAAAGGAAAAGAAAAGGCAAAGGCAAAGCTCCATCTGCGGGGGGCGAGGGAGATGATACGGCCTGTCAGGCGAGGGTGGTGCGCAGAATTTGAGAGGGACAGGACCAGTGGGGCGCACCGGAAGAAGAAGAAACAACCACACTAATCTCACTTAATTTCAACTTAATCTCTCTCTCTTTTTTTTTTCTTTTTATAACTAAGGTGTCCGTGTGGCCGGCGAAAAAAAAAATATTGGCACCACAGTACCCAGGTAAGACATCGGCACCACGAAGTTTTGATCCCAAAACCTCTCGTGAAAGGAACCGAGCGCAAATCAGCGCGACGACCACCCGGTGGGTCAACTTAATCTCTCTTTATCTCGCAAAATACGAATAATTTACAAAATATTCTGATTATCAGTAATAATATCATTGTGTCTAATGAAAATATTTTTCCATTCAATCATTTTTTTAAAAATGATTTTTCGAATTACTCGTTCTTCACGAAATAAATGGAGCCTTAAAAAATCTAAAATCGTATGATTGGTGTATTTAATGGAGTGATCTAACTTTATTGTATGTTTGATGATTCATTACATCACTTGGCCTAAGGCAGAGCTAGGCTGAACCTAGAAAATTTGTTCTTGGCCAACTTTGCAAATTTGGCAAAATTCTCTTCTGATCTTTACTTGTTCCGGCTATATGGCATTGTGTGTTTGTGCTGGCATATCAACAGAGGGAAAGAGAGAAATGGGAAATTAGGGTTTCTATCTTCTTCTTCTTCTTCTTTTCAAAAATATTCGTACAAGCCTTCTTCTTTTTTTCCGTCGGAACCCTAAATTCGCTTATCCGACATTGTTATCTAAACTTTTTTTTTATGTCACCAAAATTTCAAATTTATACCAGCGTGACGAAAAGGCCCTTTGTTTACCACTAAAACCCCCACACAATTACACGCTTACGTAAATACCCCAATATACATATAATTACACGCGAATACACACTATATCCCGAACTTTTTTTTTTTTTTTGCATCACTAATACTCAAACATCTGTACCAATTGATAGAATTTTAGGACATTGGTGTCATAGTTGGCATAATTCAGTGATTTTGGCGACCAGTAAAGAAGTTCGAGTAATTGTGTCGCGACAAACATAGTTTAGAATTTTTTTATTTGCACAAAAAAATTTTGGATATTAGTGTCACACAAGATCCACTTCATGTATTATTAGGTGATAAGAGATTATAGATTTATTTTATTTTATTTTAGTCCTTTTTCTATACTTAAATACAGGAAAAAAAAAAGGAAAAAAAGATGTTTCTGTCGATACAAGTATGGTATATATAAGTGACCTAGCTTGTTCTTTTGGACAGTCTAATACTATAGGTCTGCCCCAAGTTGAAACTGTTCATCGTTGTCATTGTGAGCCGTGTCGGCCTTAGTTGATTTTGCAATTTCCCATTTGAAATGTTGGTTTTTATTTTTATTTTTATTTCTTCTTTTGTAATAATATATATATATATATATATATATATATATATATTTAGCTGGCTGAGAAATATTCTGACAAGCAAAGGAGACTGATTTGACCCTGACTTTCTTCAGGAGGAAAACACCTGCTCCTTCCTGCGAACGGAATAAGAAAGAGGGTGATACGATACATGCATCGATCGATGTTTTTTGGCAGGGAGTGTGCTGATTTTCAGAGCCAGGGCTCATATTGTCTGGCGACCAACAAAATCATATAGGACATACATGAAAAATATATATAAAAACATATATGACCGTAATTATTTTCATTCATATAAAAAAAAATTCAAAGATGTGAATTAATTGATGAAGGAGATTAAATGATTGTGAGAAGAGGGAGATTTGAATTCAGATTTGGGTAAGTAGAATATTTAGCGGATGAGTTGGTAATTAATTAACTTTACTCGGGTTTTACTATAAAATATGTTAACACCGAGCGTGAGCTTTTCATAGAAATTTTTTGTGAAACTTTGAGGTTGAAATAGAACGCGCTAATGGGTTCATCATCGTTCTCGTAGATTGATTTACTTTTTTTTTTTTTGGATTATTCGAAATGCGCTTTTATGAGTGATTATTCACTCGACTTCGATATGGTACATGTGAAATATTTCATTTTTATGTGACGACATGCTACGTGAACAAAATCGTTTATATTTGAAGGAATGGATTCTTTTGATACTTGGCAACTTATGGGGAGGGTGTGATAGTGGTTTTTTTAATTTCTTTTCCAACTTTTTTCTCTTGTAGATGAAAATGCTTTTGTAGATTTTTAAGGTACATTATGGGACAAGATCCATTCGTGCCACCAACATTATAAAAACATCTCAATATTTTTACTAGTAAGTAAAACATGGAGTCAATTATTTAGTTGAACTTAGTTTTTCTTTGAAATATATTCCTTTTAAGGCTGGTTTTGTTATTTTGCGTTAATTAAAATTTTTTGATAGAGACTATTGAAATGTAAAAAGGAGTCAAAATAATTCCTTATTCATTTACCATATTTTAAGACACTTTCCTTTTTAACATAAGTATATTAGGAACAAATTAAAGTTCACTTCATGGATAAGGGCTTGAGAAGATCTTTTTTCAACGCGATGATTATCGTATGGTTTATTTGTCTAGATTTAATTTCATTTTTCTACTAAACTTTGTCAAAAAATTAGAATTTTTTTTACGGGAAAAAGATTTTGTTGGCTTTAATTTCCCACGTGATTGGAATAGAGATATATGTACCCCTTAAATTAATCAAGACTCTAAGTTGATTCAAGTCTGATTTTGTCAAAATAAAATACTTAGAGGCTCGTTTAAGTACGAAATTGTGGATATGAGCCATCGTTAGTTTATCTTTAAATGTGAATGTAAGCATACCACTTTAATTTGCTTGAATTAACAGCGGAAAAAACAGAAGAAAAAAGAAAAAAAGTTTGTACAATCTAATAATTTATTAATTGAGTTGCGCAATGAAATCGTAGCGTGAAAAAAAAAATTAACACTTGGGATCGCAAGTGCAAAAAGAAAAGTGTGGATCAGATGAGGCTTTCCCTTTTGGTACTAATTTAATTCTACTTGATCAATCGCTAATCACAGACAAACAGCCTCATGATGTCTACACGGTTGTGTTGAGATAATTACTTAGCCAATGTAATCATCGTTTTAAACTTATATTTTCTATTTGGGAAGGGGGTTTGTTCCACTCAATTTCCTTTTAGGGTAATCTAAAATTTAATATCGAAACGAATCACGGTAGATATAACTAAGCTTGTCGGAAAGAGACGCAAAATGGGGTTGGAGATTCGGTTTTTTTTTTTTTTTTTTCCTATTAGGGTTAGATATTGCTGATTAATTAGGACTTTCGCATGTATAAACACGAAATTTTCGTAAAGAGAAAAAGGTAGTCATGTATAATTAAGTATACATGTCCATCATTTAAAAAGATATATCATTCGAATGATTTTGTACATTTCTTTAGGGTTTCATCCATATGATACAAGGTGCCGAGTACAAGACGGTGCAACCCCAAATTTCGGAACCTATCATATACTTATCTATTCCAAAGTTTTGGAATGAAAAAACTTACCCAACCATACGGTCTGCGGGTTTCCCGGGTTATCCTCCAACCCCCTTACTATGATGGTCACTTAAGAGACCACATGACCATCGGATGGCCGGAGGGTTCGGGCCTGACCGAGGCGATAGACGAGCTTAACTTGTTACCCGAGGACTCGACACTATTAAAAATTATGCAATACTTGTACGAGGCCGCCTCACCATATGTTTTTAGGCAAGCATCTGATTTGACCTTTGATCATCTCTTTACTTTTTCTTTTCCACTTTTTTTTTTTTTGGAGTGATATCTTTTATGCCATTGTACCAAATGCCATATAAGATAAATAGACACAAAAATGGATAATGGAACTGGCTTAAAATTTCAAGTAATACCCATAGAGTAACCTCTATTTTTTTTTTTTCTGGACACAAAAAAAAACCCTCTATTATTTTAAAAATTATGCACATATTTCTTTTGACTAAAATAAGAACATTCTTTAACGAGGGGTTATCTAGAAAGAAAACGCTCGTAGGTCAATTCTAAACTCACGACCAGAACCGAAAAAAGAAAAAAAAATCATGTGAATTGTGCGAAAGTAAGGCACTCCAAATTCGGGAGTCTTATAAAACGCTCCCCGCAGAAAAAATAAAATAAAATTGCGAACGAAATGTCTATCACCGAATTGAATCGGATCCGTGAATCTAAGAAGCAGTGCGAATGATTGCAGTCGGACTCGACTGCGGCGATCTTCGGCAATATATTTAAATATCCGAAGTGCCTGCTTTAATCACATCATGTTTGATCTTATCCACCACCAACGTTATCTTATGGTGCAATTAAATCTATAAGCAATTGCTCGACAAACTTTTATAATTAAAAAAAAAAGAAATCTTTTTCGGAGTGCGTGCGTTTCGTTTCCTCTTTGCCGCCGGGGAATGATTCTTCTTCCGTCGTTTCGTCGGGGTCTCAGTCGTTTTAAGATTATTTATAAAAAAAAGAGAGAGGGAGAGAGATAAAGCAGAAAAAGCCACCTCCTTCCCTAAAAAAGCAAAAGGAGATGCGCTCGTGCCTCCTCTTTAATCCACCGCTCCTCTGCTTTTTTTTTTTTTTTCTCCTCTGCTTTTTTTTTTCCTACTTTGTTTTAACTTTTCGCCTTTTTCCCCCCCACTAAATTATTGGTAGAGTTGAGCAAGCGCCACGTGGCAGTGTGAAATCGATGAATATACAAATGTTAAAATAATAAATCGATAGTTATCTCGAAAAGTGAAAAGGAGATAAAATTTTTTTTTTTTTATGGAGCGAAGGTAATAATTCAATGAGTGGTGAAGTGAGTGTTTGGATTATAGGAAGAATTCGGTTGTTAATGTTTTTCATAGTACTTCGGGGAATCATTCGCACTGTTTCTTAAATCGTGTGATTTGACTCGTAACATGTAGAAAAATTAAGTGTCTTCTTTTTTTTTTTTTCCTCTTTTTGGAATACCCGACTAGTCTCGGTAAATCGATATTACTCGCTACCGGAAACAAAAGAAGTAGTCCTATGCGAGTTGCGTTTTGGGGCAATTTGAAGTTCGAGCTCGGATAGATAGAATGTTCTTGGGTCACAAAGCTCCAATCTCAATAGGATGGTGCTTTCTTCCATGGTTCGATAAACGAATGAAGGTGGAAGGGACGATCGCTATCGGCGACCTTTTAGGGATGTTGGAATTTTCGGTTTACGCCGTAACTACTATGCTTTTGCAGAGTCTTTAGGGATCTACTTGGCTGAACGAGTATGCCGTTGCGGTATCAACGAATTCTATTCGAGTAAGACCCTCTCGAACAACATCCGATTATCGAGAACCACTTCATTAATAAGTGTTTTCGAAGCATGCCCACCGCGGTTAAACTTTGGACATTGCCCTCCATCCTTAATTTGAGCTTTGATGGATAGAGAGTCGCATAATTATGTCAAGACATTTTTTGCGGTTGCCGAAACCGCCTAAATCTCATTGCCCCATGAAAATATCAACTGAATTAATTTATATCCACAGATTTTTAATTATAACTTTCTCATAATTATTTGTGAAAAAAATGCAATTTCTAAGGTCAATTAACGACGTCACCTGTGGAATTACATTAAACATTACTACAAGGATTCGCATGATAATCATTTCGTTTCTCTGTTTTTCTATTTTTCTATTCCCGAAAACAGGTTTGGAATGGAAATCCATATGGTAATGCAATTTCATTTATCTATTTCTAAAACAAATTTTTAGTCTAAAAATAGGTTTGGGGCAGAAATTAGAAGTATTTTTTTTTATATACTTTTCTATTTCTGGGACAGAAACAAAAATAAGAATACTTCTCATCGCTCACCCCATTTCTCTCGAGTGTGGTCTCCCTCTTTGTCGCGTCCATGTCGTCGGTCGTCGGTCGCCATCCGAGGCTCAACGGCCGGCAACCGTAGAAATTTAAGTTGTCATCAAACAAATTTCTGTTTTGAAAATAGAAATTTTTTATGATCGTCAAACACATTTTTTTGCTCAAAAACTCGTCAAAGAAAATAAAAATAGAAAAATATATTTCCGGTAAAAAATAGCTCCCGTGTCCTAACTTATAGGCTTCATTAATTTACAATAACAAGTTTCACATGATATCAATCAATCTTAATAAATCGCGATCCCTCGCAACCGAGGGCAAAACAAGTGATCGTAAGCGAGTTTCATTTCGTGGCAATTTGATGTTTGAGTTCAAATCAATCCAACATTCATTCCGTGGTATGATCCTAATAAGTGTACCGATTTGGGTTTCTCCGCAGCACGATCCCCGGTTTCTATTATTTAGTCTTCTTTATTTGATTCCGTGATTTGTTTTAACACCTTTAAAAGCTGATTCTCGCGTTTCCTCTTTTTTGCTGCTACTTTTGGAGCTTGGACCAACTCCCGCTCTCTATGGAAAAAGGTCAGGTTCCTCCTAATCCGGACCGAAGTATCGTGTGCAAAAATAGCATGAAAACGACACCCAATGAGAGGAAACGACAGTCGTGATCGTCGACTTTTGACATCTCCATTTTCCATTGAAAAAGAAAGTTTTTAATAGCCTGAATCTCATGCCACGTCAAAATTGCAAGAAATTGACAACATTCACACCAGAGCAAAGGTTGTTTTTTTTTTTTCCCCCCCGAGTAGCATTTAAAATATTCTTTCAAATTTCGGAAAAGTTTATAAATCAAAACCTCGACTGCGCCGAGAGTTTCGGGAGTTCGATTTTGAAAAAAGTCAAAGTACGTGAACCGCCAAATTTAGATCAAGTGAAAAATGAAAAAAAAAATAAAATGAAAGTGTGTCCCTACGGGTACATATCTCGCATGTGCAAAATGTAAGGTTCTAAACTTAAGGAGTAAACTAATTATAGCTTTAGAAGCTTTGCGGCGAAAGGCAAGATGCCCGAGCAGATAGTTCGAAAGATGTTTGTATTCTCCCTCACCCACGGGAAGTAGCATTGCTATAAGCCGTAATAGAGGTGATCGTGGATTTGACGACTCGATAGATCGCAAGACCCACTCGGGTCTACAAGACCCGAGGCATAAATGAACGGGCCGGGGCAACTAACCCCGGTCCGGTTAGGTCCGGCCAGCTCCGATCCGTTTGATGTGGGAAATTTAGGTCCGGGCAAGGGTTTTCGGTCTCGGTGTTGATCCCGGGTCGCCCCAAACCCGCTCAGTGACAGGTATAATGGGCTTTAAGCCCAAGGAATTTGTCTCTCTGTGAGAAAAATAAAGCCGAGGCTTGCTGTCAGTCAAAGCCCACTCTGTTCGTCCTTCTGGATCCGTGGATGCTTAAGCCCGATCCAGATCTTGCACGGCCCGTGGATTCCCCCTTCAACCCTCTTTCCTCCGACAAACGGTCATATGACTCGCTTGGATCATGGAGCGTAGCTAGCGGTCCGCACAGCATGTGACTGTCCGAATCTCCGAAGGAGCACCCGAAGAAAACGACACCCCCAATCCATACGAACCTGCTCGCTTCGTGTTGTTGCCGAGCTCCATCTCCTGCATCTCCTCTCCTTCACGATGGGAGGACCCAACGGTATCTCTCTCTCTCTCTCTCTCTGGTGGATGTATGAATGCACTTCAATTTGCTGAAGGAATGTCCGTGAAAGACAGACTGATGATAAATCATACCCATGATGCGATTTGCTTGTTTTATTCAGTTATTATATGACGCGGATGTTTTACCCTGCTGTTTTTCATGTATATCTTGTTCATTTGACCGGATGAAGAGAGGCAAGGATGGATTTTGTCTGTTTTGGGATTTGGGATTCCCTTTGCAGCCAAAACAGAGCCTGATTCTCCAGATCTCCTCTCTTTTAACCATGATTTGCTATCCTTATCTTCCTTGTCGTAGCAGATGCAGCAGGAGACTCCTTCCTCTCCGAAAGATCGGCCAAGGTCTTTGTTGCCGGCCACCGCGGTCTTGTGGGCTCCGCCATCGTGCGGAAGCTCCGGGACCTGGGGTTTGCCAATCTGGTCCTTCGCACCCACGCCGAGCTCGACCTCACGCGCCAGTCAGATGTCGAGGACTTCTTCGCCTCCGAGAAGCCGCGGTTTGTGATCCTTGCTGCTGCTAAGGTCGGTGGCATCCATGCCAATAACACGTACCCAGCGGATTTCATTGCCATCAATCTTCAGATACAGACCAATGTCATTGACTCTGCCCATCGCCATGGCGTCAAGAAGCTCCTGTTCTTGGGATCTTCTTGCATTTACCCAAAATTTGCACCCCAGCCGATTATGGAAGATGCTTTGCTAACTGCCCCCCTCGAGCCCACTAATGAATGGTAATGCCACTAGTCCTCTTCTAACCAAATTTGGGTTTTTTATTCAAGTGCTATCCCGTAAGTCGACCTTAATTTTACATGTGGCGTCTACCTTATTTCGTACTTATCTTGTTTTTCATTAGTAACTTGGGATCTGTCATGATATGCTGGTTTGTCAATGGTGCTCTGGTCTTTGATTTGGAACTGTCTGTTTATATTTAGGTATGCGATCGCGAAAATTGCTGGGATTAAAATGTGTCAGGCTTATCGGATTCAGTACAGTTGGGATGCGATATCGGGAATGCCCACAAATTTGTATGGACCGAATGACAATTTTCATCCTGAGAATTCCCATGTCTTGCCAGCATTAATGAGGAGGTTTCACGAGGCGAAGGTGAGGGGAGCAAAGGAGGTGGTGGTGTGGGGTACGGGGAGTCCATTGAGGGAGTTTTTGCATGTGGATGATTTAGCAGATGCAGTCGTTTTTTTGATGGAGAAGTATAGTGGGTTGGGGCACGTAAATGTTGGGAGTGGGAAGGAGGTGACTATCAAGGAATTGGCTGAGTTGGTGAAGGAGGTTGTGGGGTTCGAGGGTCAGCTTGTTTGGGACTCTTCAAAGCCAGATGGGACTCCTAGGAAGCTCATGGATAGTTCAAAACTGGCAAATTTAGGTTGGACACCAAAGATTTCTCTGAAAGAGGGTCTTCGCGATACTTATAAATGGTACTTGGAGAATGTGAAGCAATGATGCAGGTGCTTGACTGAGATGTCCATTGCGGTGCTATTTATGTTCTATTTTCTTTGGTTATTTCACTGATTCGTTGCAGTAGAGATGAACATGTGTACCGATGCTATGGTCCTTCCGATATTGCTGTTCTGCCCTGTATCAATTACAACTTGATGAGCGTTTGTCTCTAGTTAGCATTATTATTGAGAGAATAAGAGTTGTCCCTACTACCTTGTCAATTACAGACTACACATGATGTTGATGCTTCTGCAGTTATAGTACTTACTCAACAAATTACCAGGTCCTCATTTTAGAAACATATATATGGCAGGCTGAAGATTGTTTCCATTGACTGCTCTTAGTTCCTGCATCTTGTCAGTTGCTTAGATGTGCATAATGTATGTTGTTGGATGCTTTAGTCAGTTATTCTTTCCAAAAATTCAACACTGTAATCATTTTGTTATTTTGTCAACAATGGAGATGGTTGAGGATTTCAACGACTGCGCTGAATTATTCTATGCTGTTCTTCATTCAGACGTGTTGCTATCAAGATATATGTACTATTTTACTTAACCAATGGAGAAAAAAGAGAGAAAGGGGGTATAATTTTCCTTTCTTCCAATATGCAGTCTGGATGAAACTTTCGCTTGGTTTCTTTGCAGAAATTAGCCGTTTTGATAATGTTTTGTCGTTTTAGGGATCTTTTTATAGGTCTTGTATTATGGTAACTTGAGCCTTGGAGTCAATGATATTGAAAAACAGAGCATTGGGTCGGGAGCATGGGATTGATGTGGTTGATTGAAGAGCGATGAAGTACAGATTTTGTTTATGGTTGCTGCAACTTGGAGATTTCGTTACCTGCAAGACTACATAGTTTATGAACGCTTGTAACGATTCCGGTCATATGCTAGGTTCAAAACCCAGCACAAACAAAAGGGAAGTATGAAGTCTATGTAATGTTCGAATTTCTTAGCTTGATTCTACTGTTTTTAGGTTGGATTTTTCTTATCTAATCAGAGGAAGAAACATATACGGGAGATCTCACCCTCATTCTTTCATCCATGGTCTGTTTTGGGCCAGATTGTCCCTATTTTGCTGCCTTCTTGGCCGTGCCTATCGCCGCTTCCAACACGGCCCTCGTCACCCTCAGACTCCCGCTGCAGTCGTTGCCATGTTGCGCCCCTCGTCTCTCTTCTCTACCGCGGCTTCTTTGTCCTTCCCCTGGTTATCTCCACTGTGGGTCATATTGCCTTTCGCCACCCATGGCGGGCTGCTACTCTGAGCCACCGTGGCTCCTCGTGCACAGCCACAACGGTCCTCTCACTTTCGGCATAGCAGCTGCGTGCTGCATTTGCTCGGGTTGACCACACACTCGAAGTAATAACCGCCTTCCTCGCCGCGGCTCTGTGCTACTCCCCTTAACGGCTCTATGCCGCTATCATCCTTCGACGTCCGGCCCGGCTAGCATCTCACACAAGATGCTCCACCTACAGAGATGCAATTGGTTGGGGTTATTGGCTTCTTCACCTGTACCATCTATATACTCATCCTATATTCATAATCTTTCTTCACTGAGCAAAATAGTTTCTATCTTTCTCATTTAAACAATTGAAAAAAATAACGTAACCATTGATTTTTCGAGGTACATAGTTATTTTATTTCATTAGCATTCCTCTGTTTCTTTTCAAGACAGAACATATTTAAACGGCTAACGTTATTATGCTTCCTGCTCATCACAAGGCTTCTCCCTCCGCGAACTTTGAGAAGTGCGATGGCTTTTTTGTTTCGTTTTCCAAAATTTCAGACAATGACTTCGATTTCGAGCATTCCCTCGCATCTTGCTGACTCGCGGTTCGGACAACTTGGTTGCTACACCGACGCCGAAACCGACGTACGGCCAGAATGAAAGATGATTGTGCTCGTCATGAACAGAAAACATGCGATCCTGTTCCGCAAATGCTTCGCCACGCTTGTTCCCAGCGTCGTCATCCCGTTGCCTACCGTGGCAATCCCATCTTTCTCAGCGCACCGTAGAGAAGAGGAGACTCTCACCGGCCACTTCGTCTCTGTGTTGGGGACCTGTTCCGGCTCTTGCCATCTCCAAAGAGGTAAGCAAGTCCATGCCCAGTCGGTCGTTCGTGGTATCAGCAGGTGTGGCCTTCTGGGCCCGAAGCTCTTGGGCATGTACGTTCTCTGCGGTGACTTCTTGGATGCCAAGGACTGTTTTTATCAGCTTGAGGAGGTGCGGGGTTCTGCGCCGTGGAATTGGATGATCCGAGGGTTGGCCGAGTTGGGCTGGTTCGATTTGGCATTGTCGTTCTGCTTCAAGATGTTGGGTTGTGGGATTTACCCCGATAGGTATACGTATCGGTACGTGATCAAAGCTTGCGAGAGTCTGAGAAGGGCTGTTTCCTATAAACTGGTTCATGGCATGACTGACTTGATGGGCGGGGAGGTTGATAGGTTTGTTGCTAGTTCGGTGATCAAGTTCTATGCGGAGAATGGCTACATAGCTGATGCGCGGAATACGTTTGACAAAATGCCTCATAAAGACTGTGTTCTATGGAATGTGATGCTTAATGGTTATCTGAAGAATGGGGATTTGCAGAACGCTGTGGGAGTGTTTTTGGAGATGAGAAGAGGTGTAATAAAGCCGAATTCGGTAACATTTGCTGGCATTTTGTCGGTCTGTGCCCCGGAAGGGATGATTGGCTTGGGTGCTCAACTCCACAGTCTTGCTTTTAGATGTGGGTTAGAGTCGGATTCTCTGGTAGCCAATACATTGTTGGCAATGTACTCAAAATGTCGGTGCTTAAATGAGGCACGCAAGTTGTTTGATTTGATGCTGTGGCATGATGTGGTAACATGGAATGCCCTCATCTCTGGATACGTTCAGAATGGACTAATGGGTGAGGCTCTGTCGTTGTTCATTGAAATGTTAAATCATGGTGTCAAACCAGACTCTGTTACTTTTTCAAGCCTTCTTCCTTCAATTACTGAATCGGCAAATCTGAAACGAGCAAAGGAAGTCCATGGGTATGTTATGCGAAATGGAGTGCCATTGGATGTGTTCTTGAAAAGTGCACTAATTGATGTTTACTTTAAGTGTCGCAATGTGAAATTGGCGTCTGAGATCTTTAAGCAAGAGACAGTCAGTCATGATGTAGTCATCTACACAGCGATGATTTCTGGATATGTTCTTAATCGTATGAATTCAGATGCTATAGAAATCTTTAGGTTGTTACTTGATAGAAAAGTAAATCCAAATTCAGTAACTCTGGCCAGCATTTTACCCGCTTGTGCTGGTTTGGCTACTTTAAGACTTGGGAAGGAATTGCATGGATACATTCTCAAGAGTGGTCTTGGAAGCGGATGTTTTGTTTTAAGTGCAATTACAGATATGTATGCAAAATGTGGGCAAATGGATGTTGCTTATCAAATCTTTAGGAGCATGTCTGAGAAGGATGTCGTGTGCTGGAACTCAATGATGACAAACTTCTCCCAAAATGGGAAACCAGAAGTAGCTATCCAACTCTTCCGCGAGATGGGGTTGAATGGAATCAAGTATGACTGTGTTAGCATTTCTTCTGCTCTCTCTGCTTGTGCAAGCTTACCTGCACTCTATCATGGTAAAGAGATCCATGGCTACATGACAAGATGTTTGTTTTGCCATGATGTCTATGCGGAGACTGCACTCATAGACATGTATGCTAAATGTGGTCACCTGGAATTTGCTCGCTGTGTGTTTGAGACGGTGGGTGAGAAGAATGAAGTTTCATGGAATAGTATGATTGCTGCTTATGGAAGCCATGGTCTCCTAAGGGAATGTCTCTCGCTGTTTTATGAAATGCAAGATAACGGTATCCAGCCTGATGATGTCACATTTCTGACTGTAATGTCTGCTTGTGGTCATGCAGGCCAAATTGATAAGGGAATACAGTTTTTTCATTGCATGACAGAAAAGTACGGGATTCGAGCAAAGATGGAGCATTTTTCCTGCATGGTAGATCTATTCGGACGAGCTGGTCGCTTGGATGAAGCTTTTAAAACCATTAAGCGCATGCCATTTTCCCCAGGTGCTGGTGTCTGGGGGACATTGCTAGGTGCCTGTCACTTATATGGCAACGTTGATCTCGCTGAAGTAGCTTCAAGACATCTTTTTGAAATGGAGCCTGAAAATTCTGGATATTACGTGTTGTTTTCAAATTTGCATGCGGGTGCAGGCCACTGGGGTGGTGTCCTTGGTGCACGAAGTTTAATGAAAGAAAGAGGAGTTAAAAAGGTACCCGGATGCAGTTGGATTGAGGTTGACAACATGACCCATGTATTTGTTGCAGCTGATGAGACTCACCTGCGATCTGCTCATATCTACTCAATGCTGGAAATTCTTCTGTTAGAGCTGAGAAAAGAGGGTTATGTAACTCAACAGAACATTCCAAGGCACCCACAAACCGAGGGGATGTATGCACTTGAAAAGGTTTCATTATGCCAGATTCATTCGACATAAGTTGGAACAGGGAAGTATAGAGGCTTGTTGGCCATTACAAATTGCATTACCGGTCTGAAGGTCGTGCTTTCACATTGGCCAAGGAAAGGTACTGTCATTGTTTTTCATAAACAATACACACATGGTGAACTCTATTTTGGTTAGATTACTCTGACACTCCCTTAATTTTATTTAAATTGCATGCCCTGCTACTGTGGGAGAGTAAAACATTACATGACAGTCTAAGTTGTTTTGAAATTTATAGGATTTACGAGATGATTCAGTGTCAATTACGATTGGTTTGATTAGGTTGACTATTTTATTTTATTCTTTGAATGTGGGAAGTGGTGGTCTTTTTCATGGTAGAATTCCAGCAATGAGGTTAATTTGAAGGACTTATTTGGGGTACATGGGCTATTTAGCTAGTCCCTGACTATATAGTCACCTTGGGAATGCATTATGTGAGGCATATACCACGTTGATGTGAATGTGGTGCCATCATCTAATGAAGGGAACTTATACTACCATAGGATTTCTTTTTGGCACGATTTATGCAAGTGAGCATTCCTGAACGTTAGCAGTTTGATGCTTTTAGGCCACTTTTTAACAGCAATTGTCCAGTTCTTGCAGGAATATGCAATCTGCTGGAAAGAGTTAGCATCTATTGGTTTGGACAATATTGAGGCCTATTGATATGCCTATAGACCACGTGCTGACCATGCCGGATTGAGTGGATACATCTCTTGGACCACTATATTTGTGGAGACACTTCAACAACAGTCAGCATGACATTTGTGGACTGCTTGCACAAGGAGAAATTTCTTCCAGGCATTAAAGTTGACAATGTTTATTTGGAGGGTTGCTACTTTTACGTGTCAACAGTAATGCTAAATAGTTACTAATGCATTCATTGTAGGGGTTTGGTTCATCTTGTTGGCTGGATCAAGTAATGAATCTTTGCCCAGGCTTGGATCAATTGGCTTCGGAGGTTGTTTACTTCATCCTTAAATGAACTTTTTCCTGATCTACTTAGTCTAGCCGTAGTGTATGAATTTGGTACGAATGATTTCTACCACAAATGGAATTGGCTTTCACTGTTCTATTGGCTTAGGATGGTGCTATAGAACTCTTTCACAGCTTCTCTGACCTTCCTTGCAATTTAAGTTGTGTAGTTCAGGGGGAAGGCAAATTCAGATGGACCCTGACCTTGAATAGGACTTTTTCGACCAAATTGTTCTCTCATGAGCTGTTACTGAAATCTGCCGAAGGGTCCTACTTTTCCCTGTAAATTGAATCAGAGTCTAGATTTCTGTAAAAGTTGCTTTCTTTATTTGGAAGGCTGTTTAAGAGAATAATCTAGTTTTTTGGATTCTCAGTGTAGACTGCAGTTTGCTTGATGCTTTTTGTGTAAGTGCGTATCTTAGCCATTTGGCCACATCCTAATTCATTGCCTCAGACTGAGTGCTGCACAATGTTGTATTGGTGGAACTTGAATGCATTCAGTGGGCTAAGGCTTCTATGTCAGCAAAGAATTTTAGTCTTGGAAAGGAATTTCTTTTGTAAATAACGAAAATAGAACCTACTTGCTACTATCCCTCTGACAATTTTATCATATATGGAGGGAGAGAATTTGAGGGCTTCTAAGAGTCTAGAGTATACTTTTTTTTTCATGTAAAGAATCATGGTTATGAGTGTTGAATTTCTGAATTATTGAAAAGAACACTTTGTAGTATGGATAGTTAGACTTTCCAGACTTTTTTTTTTTCCTTACATTCGATCGAAAAGGATGGGATAAACTCAAATTTCAGTCAATGATGGTCGAGCCACTTTATTAATGCTTACAAGTACACTGTGCAATCAGCTGAATACAATTTCGAACTGGAAAAAGTGGATTCTAATGTTAAACAGACATCTAAAATAACTGATTCTGATAAATTAGCACAACTAAAGCAGGTTCCGGTTCATATTCATACATACATTAGGCCAGCACTGACCTGTCAGTTCATTTCCGTTGATTTTTCTTTGTCCTGACGACTGCTACTTATGATAGTGCATATTCCATGTTTGATAATCTGTTTACTTGAACAAATAGAGATACCTTTGTAATTTTAAAATGAAGAAGCACTTAACTGAAAAATGCCGTTTTCATCTGGTATTTGGCTAATTGTTGAGGATGTCCTCGCTGGCAGGATAATGGTCTTTTGCCCGTTGGTGAACCTGAGATTATTCTTCATGGGGACAACCTAATTCAGAGGACTCTCCAAGTGGCATAAAAGGTTTTGTCCTGGGGATTGCTTTGATTTGGCTGAGAAAGATCTTATGTTTAAGGGAGTCATGCTGAACACAAAGAGAAGGCTTCTCCGGAAAGGTGATAGCACCCTCGCAACGCCGACGAGGAGAGTTCCTCCTGCTGATCCAGGAATTTTGATATGGAGGCATAAACTTGCAATCATGTGATGAACTCATGTGGATGATTTTATGTCTTTCATCTTTTCTGAAAAAAATCTTAACTACACGAACAACAATGCGCCGTGGGAAATATTTGCCTATGCCCGTCCAGTTCATTGTGAACACTGCGAATTAAGAGTGAGCAAATCGGACCGCCTAAACCGGGAATCGCCCGAACCAAACCGGATTGGTGGTCTAGTTCCTGGCTCTAGATGGTCCGGTCCGGTTCCCGGTTCTTAATATTGGAACAGATGGCCGGACGGTCCAGTTCCCTATTCCAAGGACATAGGACTGGATTGCTCGGACCGGTCATGTCAATTTTTTTTAAAAAAAAATGTAAAAATAATGTTTATTCTTTAGGGTTTCTTTCTTTCTTTTTCTATTTTGTGATTGCCTCCTCCTGTTATTGAGGAGGGAAAAATCTTAATGAGTAATTAAATCACATTCAAGAACTAAAATTAGAGTAAAGAAATAGCGATGAATCCTAAAAAAGGAAAAGATACTCTATATCTTGGGCACATGCGGAAATTTGTCGTGTTATTGGTTCTTTGGAACCTATTGGGAACCGGACCGGACCGGCTTGGTTTCTGGTTCCCAAGATGGCCGGTCCGGTCCTAGATTCCGGAAAATGAGAACTGGGACCACCTAGTCCAGCTCTCGATTCTTGAGGAGAATCGGACCGAACCGAAAATCGATCACCCCTATTGCGAACTATAACCATCGAGTTGGCTGAAAACGTAAATGTTCGTCTAGCAACTTGGTTATAGGCTTTTCAGTAAGTCATAGACGCATGTTAAAGTGGTTGTTAGACTGTCGAGTTTTCTTTTGAATGTGCATGACAACTTTGAACAGCTCTTTATACTGTTGAATAATTAAAAGCTTTAACTTTGCAAATACTCGAGCTCTGTTTGAAGAGATCTGAAGAAGAGGGATAGAAAGAGAATTCTCAAGGATCGTGAGAATAGAGCCCATGGGCATTGGAGGTGGTCAAAAGGAGCTCGCAAACTTTGTGCTGAAGTTAAGGGCGCCAGAGCTAAACTGGAAAATCGAATCCGAACCGAAATTTCATACATTTTCGATTTGGTTCGGGTTTCGATTTGGTTAACATAACCGCAACCAAAATTCTCAATAAAAACTGAACATACAACTTGAAATCTCTCCTTTTTCTCGTCCCTCTCAAAATCACCTTGAGCCACAGTCTTTCTCTCTCTTCTCCGTTCCGAAGACCCAAACTAAGCATTCGATGCGAAAGCTTCTTTTACTCTTTCCTCTCGACTAGACGAGTGACCCCGAAGGCAATTTGGGTGGGTTTGGACAATAGTATCTGGGAAACATGATCGGAGAATTAGGAAAACGAAATCGTTTTAGGAAATAGATTTCTGTTCTAAATCTGTTCTCGAAAAAAAAAAAGAAAAAAGTATATGATATGTGAGGCCGTGGCAGAGAGTCACGGTGAGTGGTGGGGGGAAGTTAGTAATGAATATTTTGACGAGTCACCTCACCCATGTGGGCATGAACAGCAGGAGCGACAGGGCTTGAGATCATCTGTCGCTACTGGTCCCAAATTCACCTGCAGCCGGACTTCTATAGGAAATATCATTTACTGCAGCGGCAGTTCATCGAAGAAGAGATTGCGTCTTCTGTGTGAAATCAGGATGACAACGACGCCACTCGACTCTCACTAACTTGTTCGACGGATCAAAGTGGAACGGTTGGATGACGTGGATTAGAAAATTGCAGCAAAGGAAAAGGGGCAGAAATTTGTCTCTCTCTTTCTCTCTCTCTTTTTTTTTTTACGGAGAAAAAAAAAAGCCTCTAAAATCTTGGAATTATCATAAATTTTTGTTGTGATGTCGAGAACTCCAAATTTGTATACCTGTGAAATATTTATGCTTCGTCAAGGTTCTACCGATGAGGACCGTCGGAGAACAAATGGTGTTGACACGATGCCGACGTGGTTTCAGGGAAATAAAGATGACGTTTTGGTTGAAAAACCATCTTATGAAACCGTCACGGAGAGTAAATATGTCGTGTGGATACAAGTTTGTGAATTGTTTTATGTCACGAAAAAAAATTTAGGATAAATATGGCACGGTGGGCATGCTTTGAAATCTTCAATGTCGCAAAAAAAAAAAAAGTTCATGATAATTCTATCAAAGCAGACATAATTTAAGGATTTTTTTTTTGTTGTGGTCGTTTTCCTTTTTTTTTTTTTTTTTGGTCATCAAATGCGCGATAAAAGTCTACCATCACTTATCAAACATGCTTGACCGGTAGAAATTTCGTTTAACGATTGCTTTGGAGAATGCCCTTTTTTTTTTTTTGGTGACTTAGGGAAGTCCACATGGCGGGCAAATGGGGGTAAATCCTGGGGGCAACACGTGCTAGCCACCAAACACATGTCACTGGTTAATTCACCCCGCAACGCCTTCGAGATTCGAACACTCGACCTTTTGTGAGAGGAAGGTGAGTGGTTCGAGAATGCTTTTTCAATATTACTTAACGAGAAAATATTCGATTTTTCGAAATGTCAATTGTGCACGTCACGAGGACAATCGATGCTTTGAAAACTGCAGCATTTCTTTATTTGGTCGCTCCAGTAGCATCGGGTTTTGTAAAGAAATCTTTATTGTAACGCTTCGTTTCAAAACAAGTTTTTCTTAATCGGTTGTTTGAAAAAGTGTCATTAGGCACTCCAATGTTGAGAGACCTTTTTCTCTCCTCGCAGTCTCTCTCTTCCATGCTTGCCGTTCCGATCCCAACGACGGAGCTGCGATGTGGAAGACCTTCGCCTCGATGGCGAGATTGAGGCGGCGGTTGAGCTCGCCGGCGACGAGGAGGGCCGCGAGCTCGAGCTGGAGCTCGGTCATGGCTCGCGAGCTTCGAGCTCGGCCGAGGCCGGTGGGCTCCAGCCTCGCCACAAGTGGTGACTTGGTCCAGTCACCAACGGCCCCGTCACTGTGGTCCTCCCCGAGCATCTTGATGCACCGCAAGTCGTCACACGATAGCCTTTTTCCAGTGCGGGGATCGCGAGCCCCAGCGGCTCTCGGCCCGCCACCTCCTTCGCCACCACCGCGCAACCGTGCTCCTTCGCCAGGTTGTGGGCGTGTGCGCGCAGAGCGCCATGGCCGAGATCGAGCTCGCCGGGCCGAGTCATGGCCAATCGCAGGGTGGCCGATGGAAAGAGGAAGGAGCGGCAGCCAGAGGAAGGAGGAAGGAGGAAGACGGAGAAAAGAAAAAGAAAAAGAAAAAGAAAATTAAAAAAAGGAAAAGAGAAAATATAAAAATATAATTAAAATTTTCGATTTTTAAAAAAAACGAAAAATGAAAAGAAAAAGCTGAAAAATAAAAAACTATTAAAAGGCGTTTGTGGAGCAAAATCAAACCTAACTTTTCACGTCAAACGATAAAAAATATATTCTAGTATATTTTCAAATTTTAACCTAATGCCGGAAAATAAAGTTATTTTCTTGAAAAAAGGACTTGCAGGAAAACATTTTTCGAAAGCCTTTCATTTTTTCTTGAAACAAACGGAGTTTAAATTTCTAATAAAAGAGAAAGTAAACTCCAAGAATTTAAACTCCAAGTGTATCTTAATGATTGACGACGGATTTACCTATCTCCACCGAAAGCGATTCGCCGTAATTTTGTGTTCTGTCACGGTAGAATAAATTTAATTAGGAGGAAAATGACTTTTTTCCAACTTGTGTTGCTTGTCACGACTATTTTGTCGGGGATTGCAACAAACAACTCGTGTGGAACGGGTTTTTTTCAAAAGAAGTCCCCTCAGATTCGAGTCATTACATCGAAATCACATGCGTATTGAAGCATCCCAAGTGATTATATCATGCGTTCAAGACGAATATATTGACAAAACAATCGTGGGTCATCTCAATTCCTAAGTTATAATAACAACATAATGATTCCAACATTGAAAATTCTCGTGTGCCAATCATAGATGTCTTTAAAAAAAAAAAAAAAAACTATAAATTGGGACAGATGGTCAAACCCCTCCTTTTGATTTCATGATTTTGTCTGCCGGGGTTCTTCAAATTAGCGACATTTGTCCCGGTTTGCGACTAGAAGTGACACGGCCCCCACTCCCCACTCTTGATGTGAATTTCCAAAGGCATGACGTGATTCGATCTTATATGCAGTGTACGAAGTTAAGTTCGGGCCTCAATTTTTCAATGGAATCAACGTGGTCTAAAAAGCCTCGAGTGACAATGTAATCAAACCTACCCGACCAGGTCTGGCATGAAATTTCCGACTTGATGATTCGGTCGGTACCGATCGTCGCGCGTGTCCTGACCGTTGTTTACTTCAAACAGTGCCTGAGTTTGATGAACTTCAATTCTCGGTTTCACGAATAAACTTGCAAAGGCCGATGTTGCTCAGCTCCACAAGTCATCGCTGTTGCCTAGCCCGCCCTCTCTCAAGTCGGATCTTTAACATGGTTACGGGTTTAGCCAGATCTGGCACCTCCTAGAGTGGAGGCTCGACAGTCGGTCTCCGTGGTCTCCAAATGGCCGTCAAGCTCGAAGAAGCTGAACGTCTGTTGCTTTGAGGCTAACGAAATCTTGCACCACGACGAGCTCAGCTAGATAACATCTCGAGGTGACGACTCTTTCATGGTCGTCGACCTAGTCTGATATGGCCGGCCCGCCCCCGGTGAAGATCAACTCCTTGAATCCAAAATTGAGTTGTGGTTCCTTTCTCGATTGTCGATAGTCTCTGCACAAAGATTGCGATTATCTGTTTTGGATTTCTCTCGAAATTTAGTGCAATCAAGAGCATTGGGTCATTCCTATAAAATTCCAAAATTTAGTAAATTTTAGCGAGCGCATTTGAAATTTACCTAATGCTAGAACACGCGAGCTCAGCTCAGGCCGGCCCCAATATGTTTGATATCGCATAAGACCTCTCGGCTTCAATCCATTCATGGAACGCCTCTGTCTGCGTAGCAATATGTTATTGGCGAATAGATGTGATTAGTCAGTAAGCTTGACCATATATTGAGCCTATAATTTTTTTTCACTTAGGGCTGCCTAAAATTTAAACACATAAGCATGTCATATAACATTAAGAAGAGGGTTGAGTCGAGGCAAGCCCCGGGTCAAGAATGAAATTTGTTTATCTAAGCTCGCACATTTATGCTTGTCGGGTCCAGCGAGAATGATCAGATCTACTTACCAAACATCACAGTATGATCGAGTCCAATTCGAAGCATTTTCGTGCCTGGTAAACTCGGCCGACCAAGCGCCGAACGCTAGCCATTGTCTTGATGGGTCTTGCATCATCCGACAATGACCGTGTCCCGGCTTCGGGACAAGGTTCTTGTTGGGACTTTGGTATTCAAATCCCATAAGAAGATAAATGAGAAATAAAGGATGGAGCAAAAATCCGAACAAACATGTTTGCTTGATTTTTTCTTTGAGCAAACATGTTCTTTTGAAAGATGTCTATTCGATTTCGTGACTTGTGTCTATTCGATTTCGTGACTCTTCATTCTATTAGAAGATGTTTGTTCGATTTCGTGACTCTTCATTCTATTGGAAGATGTCCATTCGGTTTCGTAACTCTTCATTCGTTTGAAAGAGAACCTCTCGGATTAGTAACTCTTCGTTCTCAACCTTTAGTTCGTGACTCTTTGCATCATTGTCTATAAATAAAGCATTGACCGTCGCATAAAAAAACAACTGTCATTTTCGTCATTTATACTTCATTATTAATCATTTGTGCGATTATTCTACGAAGTGTGCTCGAAGGTTTCTTTTGAAGAAGTATCGCTTTAGAGAAAAAGACGATCCGTTCTATCCTGGGAAGCAATTGTCTAAGAACCTTGGGTATTGATTAAGGGGACAAATTTGTCTCAAGGACACAACGTCATTTCGTTGGGCTCGGATCATTCCTCTACATTTAGATTACTTATTTACGTTTGGTTTCAGGTTTGTCGATCAACGTTATTCTATATATACGAACACTTATAGGCGACTACAATCTTAAGACAAATTTCTTCCGGTATTAGTTGCTTGGTTCGTATAGTTGCCTTTTTTTTTATATATTAAATTCTACTTTCGTATTAGAAAATGACATCAGCATCGATAACGCCTATTACATTGGTTCTGACTCATGGAGAAAAGTCAGAAAAGTTCAATGGAACTGATTTCAAGAGATGGCAACAGAAGATATTGTTCTATCTCACGACTTTGAATCTGGCAAAGTTCCTCAATGAGGATGCTCCTAAGTTGGATGAAGGAGAGGTAGATAAGGAAAGGTTTGCTGCAGTAGATGTGTGAAAGCATTCCGACTTCCCGTGTCGCAATTACATCCTTAATGGTCTCAACAATTCCCTCTACAATGTTTATAGTCCGCTAAAAACGACTAAAGAATTATGGAAAAGTCTTGACAAAAAGTACAAAACAGAAGATGTCGGGTTGAAGAAATTCATCATCACAAATTTCTGGACTTCAAGATGGTAGATCATAAAACTCTCTTGAGTCAAGTTCGAGAACTTCAAGTGATCATGCATGACATTCATGCTAAATGTATGGTTTTAAGTGAATCATTCCAAGTGGCTGCTTTCATTGAAATTTACTACCGTCTTGAAAAGATTTCAATAATTATCTCAAACATAAGAGAAAAGAGTTATCACTTGAAGATTTAATTATTCGATTAAGGATAGAGGAAGACAATAGACTTTCTGAAAAAAAAAAAAAGTTGTCAGAAATCCGGAGGTCTCAAGGGCCAATGTTGTTGAAGAAGGTTCGAAACCCAACAAGAAGAGGAAAAAGTACGGAGAGGGATCCACCCAAGGCTTGAAAAGGTTCATTGGCAAATGCCACAATTATGGAAAGTCTGGATATCGTGCCAAAGACTTTAGAGCCAAGAAAAGACATAAGACTCGGACTAATGTGGTGGAACAGATTTCCAATGGCTTTGATAATATCAATCTTACTGCTATGATATCTGAATGCAACATGGTAGGAAACCCCAAAGAATGATGGATTGATACTGGAGCAACTCGTCATATCTGCGCCAACAAGTCGATGTTCTCATCCTATACGCTTGTGGGAGGTGATGAAAAACTCTACCTGGGTAATTCATCGACCTCTAAAGTTGAAAGTCTTGGAAAGGTTGCTCTGAAGATGATATTTGGAAAAATAATGATGCTAAATAATGTGCTATATGTGCTAAATATACGTAAGAATTTAGTGTCCGGATCTCTCCTCGGCAATAATGGTTTCAAGTTGGTGTTTGTATTTGATAAGTTTGTACTCTCCAAAAATGAGATGTATATAAGAAAGGGTTACTATAGTGATGGTATTCTCAAGATGAATGTAATGACTATTGTATCCAATGATGATATGAATAAAATTGTTTCTGTTTATGTGCTTGAGTCTCCTAATATATGGCATGCTAGATTATGACATGTTAATTATAAGTCAATAAAGAAACTAATGAATATGGGGTTATTGCCAAAGTTTGACTGTCTAAGTGAAAAGTGCCAAGTGTGTGTTGAATCTAAGTTTGCTAAGCCTCCATTTTATTCTATAGATAATAGAATCACAAAACCTTTAGATTTAATATATACCGACATATGTGATATGAAAGCATTACCGTTAAGGGGTGGTAAGAAATACTTTATCACATTTATAGATGACTGTTCGAGGTATTGTTATGTTTATTTGCTTAGTCGCAAAGATGAGGCTATGAATGCTTTTAGAACTTATAAGTCTGAAATTGAAACTCAGTTAAATAAGAAAATTAAAATGATCAGAAGTGATAGAGGAGGTGAATATGAATTTCCTTTGAGGAACAGGTATCATTCACCAAATCACCTCTCCTTATACACCACAAGCTAATAGAGTGGCGGAAAGGAAAAATCGATCCTTAAAGGAAACAATGAATGCATTGTTGAATAGTTCCGGTTTACCACGGAATTTGTGGGGAGAAGCTGTTTTGACGGCGAATTTTATTTTAAATAGAGTACCCCACAAAAAGACACAACAAACTCCTTATGAGAAATGGAAAGGCAGAATGCCTAATTTGAAATATCTCAAAGTGTGGGGGTGTTTGGCTAATGTTGCGATTCCTAAGCCTAAAACGGTTAAGATAGGACCGAAAACTGTTGATTGTGTCTTTGTTGGATATGCTCTTAATAGTAGTGCATATCGATTTCTTGTTCATAAATCTGAGGTCCTAGATATATATGTTAATACGATCATTAAGTCAAGGGACGCTTCGTTCTTTGAAAATATATTTCCGTATAACACAGTATATGAGCCAATTGACAATGATAAGAATCCTCAGAATACTACATCCGCAAACGATCCTATGGAGGATGAATTTCGACGTTGTAAAAGACAAATGACTTCTACGTCTTTTGGACCCGATTTTCTAACATATTTATTAGAGAATGAGCCTCGGACCTTTAAAAAGGTCGTGACATCCCCAGAAGCCTCATTTTAGAAAGAAGCTATCAATAGTGAAGTTGAATCCATCTTGTCAAACCGTATTTGAGAATTGGTTGACCTCTCTCCTGGTAATAAATCTCTACAATGTAAGTAGATTTTCAAGAAGAAGATGAAAACGGACAGAACTATTGATAAGTATAAGGCTAGACTTGTAGTAAAAGACTACAAGTAACGAGAAGGTCTTGATTATTTTGACACCTATTCACGTGTTACAAGAATTACATCTATAAGGATGCTAATTGCCATAGTGGCGGTGTATAGCTTGAAATCCATCAAATGGACGTAAAAACGGCTTTCTTAAATGGGAATCCGGAAGAAAAAATATATTTGGAACAACTTGAAGGGTTCATTGTTCGGGGACACGAAAAAAAAGTTTGTCGACTTGTCAAGTCTCTTTATGGCTTGAAATAAGCACCAAAACAATAGCATGCCAAATTCGATCAAGTCATGTTGTCGAATGGTTTTAAAATTAATGAGTGTGACAAATGTGTATATGTTAAAAACACTCATAAGGGCTTTGTTATTTTGTGCTTATATGTAGACGATATGCTAATAATTGGCAGCAGCAGTGAGATTGTTAAGGCAATGAAACGTATGCTCACAAGTAAATTTGACATGAAAAACATAGGGGTCGCAGATGTTATTTTGAGAATTAAAATCCATAAAAAACATCCGAAGGATTAGCACTATCACAGTCTTACTATATAAAAAAGATTCTTGTAAAGTGCAAGAATCTAGACATTGTACTAGTAAAGAATCCAATAGATGTTAATCTACATCTTTCAAAGAATACTGGTGAAAGCAAGACTCAAAATGAGTATGCTAGTATACTAGGCAGTTTAATGTATGTCATGAATTGTACTAGGCCGGACATAGCTTGTGCTGTGAGAAAGCTAAGTCGATTACGGTTAGTCTAAATGAAAATTATTGGAGAGCTATGAAACGTTTATTTGGACTATTTGAAGCATACTGAAAATTATGCTTTGCATTACACGTACTATCCTGCGGTACTTGAAGGATACCGTGATGCAAATTGGATAACCGGCACAAGAGACACAAAATCCACAAGTAGGTATGTGTTTACACTTGGTGGGGGGCAGTGTCTTGGAAATAATACAAACAAACTTGTATTGCAAGATCTACTATGTAAGCAGAATTTATTGCTTTAGATAAGGCTAGTGAATAAGTAGAGCGGCTTCGAAATTTCTTAGAAGCCATTCCTAATTGGCCTAAACCAATGCCAGCTGTGTGTATTCATTGTGATAGTCAAACTGCAATAGGCAATGCAAGGAATGTCATGTATGATGGTAAGTCTCGACATATAAGTCGAAGACACGATCTTGTAAGAAACTACTCTCTAGTGGAATTATCACGATTGACTATGTGAAGTCAAAAGATAATATTGCGGATCCATTAACAAAATATCTAACTAGAAAGATGGTTGTGAAAACATCAAGGGGAATGGGTTTAAGGCCTAAAATATAAGTCTTCATAGCGGAAACCCTATCTAATTGATTGGAGATCCTATGATCTAGGTTTAAGGGACAACTAAGTTATGCGGGCGATGTAGAGTCTTGTCAACTCTTAACCATTCTTGTGTGAAGATAGTGCTAATATATGGAGGTTAAGCGTAAGCTTTTAATGATTCTAAATCGGGTATGCGATATACCACATATTCAGAAATCACCTATGTGAGTGTGAAGTGAGGGCCGCTTTCGTGAGAATTGGAAAGGCCGAATTCTCTAAAGCACTCATGAAACCAAGTGGTGTTCATGGCCAAAATGAACACAACAATGAGAACCAACTTTGCTCGAGAGATAATTGTGTGATTTCTATTGTCTAGGCTTACACTAAAGGTCGACGGTTCAAGGACATCAAGTCTATCGATTGACCGAGTAAGTCCGATAGGTCTTACTAGGGAAAGTTTAAAATCTCATACTACTTATTCCAATGCAATTGTCTCTCATTGAATAATCGCATACTACATCTCATGCATTTACGAAGAGTCATGATAACCGAACTTCTCATTCATGTAGGGGATTGTTGGGACTTTGGTCTTCAAATCCCATAAGAAGATAAATGAGAAGTGAAGGATGAAGCAAAAATCCGAACAAACATGTTTGTTTGATTTTTTCTTTGAACAAATATGTTCTTTTGAAAGATGTCTATTCGATTTCGTGACTCTTAATTCTTTTAGAAGATGTTTATTCGATTTCGTGACTCATGTTTATTCGATTTCGTGACTCTTCATTCTATTGAAAGATGTTTGTTCGATTTCGTGACTCTTCATTCTATTGGAAGATGTCCATTCGGTTTCGTAACTCTTCATTTGTTTGAAAGAGAACTGTTCGGATTAGTGACTCTTCGTTCTCAACTTTTAGTTTGTGACTCTTCGCATCATTGTTTATAAATAAAGCATTGACCGTCGCATGAAAAAACAATTGCCATTTTCGTCATTCATACTTCATTATTCATCATTTGTGCGATTATTCTACGAAGTGCGTTCGAAGGTTTCTTATGAAGAAGTACAACTTTAGAGAAAAAGGCGATCTGTTCTTATCTTGGGAGGCAATTGTCCAAGAACCTTAGGTACCGATTGAGGGGACAAATTTGTCTTAAGAATACAACGTCATTTCGTTGGGCTCGAATTATTCTTCTACATTCAGATTACTCATTTGCGTTTGGTTTCATATTTTTCAATCAATATTATTCTATATTTATGAATACTTATAGGGGATTACAGGTTCGTGTGAGAAACTCTCTCCCAACTGAGGAGTGGCCCATGGAAATTGGAGCAGCAACATCGGAGGGCACAAGAGGAAAGGGGGAGAGAGAGAAAGAGAGAAAAAGAGGAGAGAGGTTGCTTGCGCAAATCTAGCTTAATGGCCCCTCTGTCTCTCTCTCTCTCTCCAAGTTTGCTTTCCTTGGCCTCGCTATGTCCTGAGACACACGGACAATAACTCTCTCTCTCTCTCTCGCACGAACGCACGGACACACAAAACCGAGGAACCCAATTTCTCTCTCATGTCTTCTCTGCGGAAATTCAAAAGGAAAAATCTTCCTCTTGACGCTTGTTTCCACACCAGACAAAAGAAGCCATCGCCGCGAAGACGCCCTTTCTCTTGCCGAAGAAGAAATTTGGAGAGAGAGAGAGAGAGGGGAGATTCGTACAGATCTCGTGAGCTACTGCTGATGAGAGAGCTCTGAGATGGAGTCTTTTCTCGGAACTCCACTGCACTCGAGAAAACAAGGCCCCATCTTTGCGTCGTTCGCCATTAGAGAACGAAATCTGTACAATGTCGGGTTGGCCGAGCCGGGGATGGTCGTGGCGGCGGAGGCAACGGCGGAAGGCGGCGGCGACAATCTTGGGTGTGTTTCCAGTATCTTTCTCTTCTCTTTCCTAGGCTATGCTTGTGAAAATGCAGCAATGCAAATTTTCAGTCAGGCCTAGTTCTCGAGAGTTTTTCGAGACGCACGTGACTCTCTCTCTCTCTCTCTCTCTCTCCCTAGACTAATGACTGATGATGATAGTGGTGGTGACGGTGATATTGGCGGGACGGCTCAATCTGCAACTCTGCTAATCGCTTCTTCTTTCTTTGTTTCTTCTTCCTATGTATTGATCCTAATCCTGTAAGTGGGGAATTTCCATTTTCGATTAAGAATGTTATCAGGAGAGGCCATTTCTCTCTGTCTCTCTCATGGGTCCATGGAAACTACATTGTCATGTTCTTGAAAGAGCCTCAGACGATCAATGCAAAAGAAGAAAGACTGAGGCCCCGTTTCCTCCATTTTGAGGAAGAAACTGCAATGAGTTCTGCATATTAGGCACAGCAAAGCTGATCTAAGCAGACGGATGAGTTTGCATTCCCTTCTAATTTAGCTTAGCATTCGCCCAGTTGAGTGCACGAATTGCAATCGAATGACATCCCTTTGAAAATCCAATCAAAAGTACGATGAAAATCATATTTTTTTAAGCTCCCTTTCCAATCTATCCATAGAATAGGATAGAACAGAATGGTTATGTACATGTAATTTCTCTGCGAATTGCAATCATATGTGCAAAATGAAACTCCATTAAGGGTCAAAAGGAAAGGAAAGGACACTACTTTAAAATTGTTGCTTAATTGCTGATATGGGCTGTGGACATAGATGTCATCTGGTGCTTTGCTTTGCTTTGCTTTGGCTGTGGTCTAATTTCCTGTTCTCCCTTTTCCTGGGGGAACGTGGAGCTTTTTGGGACAGTGCTTGTTTTTGTTTAGTGAAATGGTTGTCCTCTTCGAATTGCTAATCTGGGTGGACAGCAGTGCAAGGCTATAATAGCATTGTTCATTGGAGTATTTTATATGATATGATGTACGAAGCTTGGACTTTGCTGCTGCTGCTGCTGGTTGCTGCTTGCATCGTTTGGGGGCATTTCTTTCCCTTTTGGTTCTCTCTTATCCTCTCGTGTTGAGCCTCCTTTATGACCCGCTTGCTAAAACAAGCTTGCCCTCGTCGCGTCGTGAATCGAATCAATCGCAATCTCATGCGACCAGACGAGCTTCGGATAGTAAATTTTTTACTTATGTGGGGGCGTTTTTTTGCCTTCCCTCGGATTTAGACATGTAAAGATGGGTCATAAATCCCTTTATTAACTTATATACGATGAGCTGAGTTGTTATATGATTTAGACATATTTAATAAATTGGTCATCAATAAGTTTAAACATAATTTGCGTGCTAAATGATGTTAAATGGGTTGTACATGAGATTACAACTTATTTCGACTCAACTCACTTCTATGACTCTCTCTTTGTTCTCTTTCGCCCTCGCTTGTCTTGCGCTCATTCACTCTATACTTCCACTTTAATTTAGTTGTGAGTTTTCCTAAATTAGGTTAAACATGAAAGTGTTTTAGGAATGCATTGCATGGAAATGGAACAAAACGGGTCAAAGGTTCTATTTTGGTCAAACCATTTTTGACTCGATCCAAACTTGACCCGATCCATCCGTTTGACGGATTTAATTTTACCTTGGTAATTGGCGCATGGCATTATGCAATGGAAATAGGATCTTGTTTGCGCTCTTGGACACTTTTTAGTTTGTCTAGTGAGGAAATATTCGTATTCAAAGCATTAATTATTCATGAAACGGTTAAGACTTGTTTTGCAGAAAATGTGGCATTTCTAAAAAATGTTCTTCAAAAAATCGTTTTTTAGGAAAATGATGATATTTTTTTATGTTTGGCTGAAATCTTAAAACGAACCGGAAAATATTTTCTACCAAATGGTGAGGAAAATCAATTTTCACTGTATATGCCTTTTAATAATTTTTTTAAAAAATTGATTTTTGAATTATTTCTTTTATCTTTTTTCTCTTTTGTTTTTCGTTTATCTTTTTACCTTTCTTCTTCGGCCGGTGACCAGCTGGCGAGCTTGAGGGTCGCCTCACCGGCCTCGAGCTCAAGGGCGGCGAGGCGAGCCTCGGCCTCGCTAGATCTGGCGAGCTTGTGACTGCGAGTGAAGTACGTATGGAGGAGCTCGAACAAGTTGACGATGGCGAAATGGTGGTGGGACTGGGTTCGTAGAGAGGTGAGGCTGTTGGGCGGCGACGGAGGTCGCTACGAGAAAGGAGAGGCGGCGGCGGCGGCGGAGATGATGCTGCTGTGGGGGGGATTCAACAGCCGACTCTCGCCCAACCCAACGCCTTCGTCTCGCAGTCGTTTCTTGCCCTCGCCATCGAAGCTTGCGGTTACTCTTTTCTCCATCCTCCAATCTCCTTCTCTGGTATAGCCTTCGTTCTCGCTAGGGTTTACTGGAAGTGAAACTTTTCTTTGATCGATCGACGCGATGATCTAATTGAGCCACTTATCGAACTGTTATTAGAATGGCAATCGAAAGTCGTGTGAGGAGAGAGTACGGGGATGGAGGAAGAGGGAGAGAGAAAGGAAGATTTTCTTCGTTTCAGAAAGTTACTCGCGAGAGGAACAAACGCAGCCAAAGTCCGCGACGCCGGTCAGCAGTCGACGATAACGAGGAAGTGAACGAAGATCTGAGCCTGAAGATCGTCGAGAAAGCGCTCTCGGCGCGCGCGGTGAAGATTGCTTCCACTCCCCCGAGCGTCGTCTTGTCGGAGGAGGATGGTTGGTGGCGGCGTTGTTGTTTTGCAGAAGAACGATGTGGTTAAGGAGGAAAAAGTGCAGAATAAGGAGTGGAAGAAGAAGAAGAAGAATAGGGGCCGAGAAAATCAAAAAGCAATTGTGAGGTTTTTTGTTTTTGTTTTTTTTTTTTCGTTTTTCTAATTATTGATTGATTTCCTATTTGCATGCCGAGGCAGGCAACGGCGGGCAGCGGTGGCGCGGAGGTGGCGAGCATTACAATAGCAGTCACCTATGTTCGAGAAATTTATTCGGCAATCCGATGGGGAAATTTATTAGGACACTAACGTTACTTTATAAAATAACCAATATTAATCGAAAGAAAATATAACATTTCAATTTGTAATTATTCAAAAAAATTGTAATTAATTTCACAAAAATGGTATATGTGATGAATTTTGCTACCCATAGATATATATATATATATATATATATATATATTGACTATAATAAAATAGCTGTCTTCCTAAAATAAAAATGGCAAACCAGTCAGACATAAAGTATTATAACCGGTTTTCGCAAATTAAATTGATCTTCATTTGTGATTTTCAAGAAGATTGCAACATAGGAAATTGGGCATTGATAACGAAGAAAACGATCCCTAGCTATGGAGAATAGAATAGTTAATTCAAAACCATCTTCACTTGATTTCCTAGAGCAGCACAGGGCATAAGCTGAGAATGATAACAAAATGTTCAAAACGCCTTTGGAATTTTTGTCATTATCATAATCAAAGCCTAATTTCTTTTACAATCCCGTTTCTGAAGAATGATCATAAACAATATTTGTACTTATGAACGAAAATTATAGCAGTTTTCGTGTCTAACTATTAATATAGTGTCTGATGGATGTGTTAACGAGTCGGGTCTTGGCCCGGCCCGAAACTTAACAGTACCGGGCTCGAACAGGCCCGACTAGGCCCGAGCTCGAATTGCATGTGCCCCAACTCTTCGGGCCGGGTCGGGTTGGATTCTTTTTTTCCTTTTTTAATTTTAATTTTTTAATTTTTGAAATCAAAATCACTTCACAAATCCATTGAAATGATTGAATGAAAGAATATAAAAAAGAAAAAATAAAAATAAATTAAATTAAAAAGAAAACATGAGTGTTAAAAAAAGCTGGGATCACCCGGCCTGAGTACTAGCCGGCTCGAAAAGGCTAAAAAATTAGGTAAATTTTCAAGCCTGGTCGGTCGGGCCGGCGTAGACTTTTTTGACACCCCTAGTATCCGACGTATAATTTATTAGCACTCTTTCGATATCTTTGTTTTAAAATCATAAATTATATTTAAGTGCACACTTTGTAATTATCATTAGCAAACTTTAAAGTCACATTGACTCTTGTTTAATGTTTGGTCTTTCATGTAAGCATCATTTTATTTACGACCTTTGGTTTTTTGCCACTTATTTAGATATTTAGCAGTAATTGTCATTCCTTTTATATAAGTCTGTCGATAGTTTTTTAAAATAGGTTTAAATCCACACTATCAAAATTTTTAGACTTTGGCTTTTAATTCCGATATAATATATTTAAAATTAATTCGATCTACAAATATTTCATTAAATGTTTTTTTTGTCATTTATAATTTAATATGAAATTATGTATTGACTATAAATACGTGACAAACTTAACTCTCAACTTATACGACCAATCACATACGCAGTTTCCGTTGCTTTTTTGATCAAATATAACGGCACGGTACAATTTGATAAAAAGTCGTGTTGTGATAATTCTGACTTATTTATTTTATAATCAATTATTTCAAATGCAAGGTCATTTTAACCGAACTACAAAACCCATCGCCTAAGCCGGTCCAAATCATCAATCTCACTTCAGATTGGATGGGTTCGAACGAACTGAATTATTGTCAATGCTCGTGACTGTAAGTGCACAACTGCAGCTATTCGATGGCAGAACTCCAGCACAAACATCGAAAGACTACTACGGCTAAAACCACAAATTTTAACGAGTACAGAATCACGCAACTGATTGATCGTTAGTAAATCAGCTGCCAGGATTGAACAAATCATAATATTACCACTCATCGTCAGATCAAAGTCAAAACTACAATTAGCAGGAGGTCCGGTAAAAAAACTTAAGAACATAGGAACTTAAAAGAATACAAGGGAAGTGGGAACCAAACTGAAGGAAACAACCAATCTCTCATACATGATTCAGATGGTCGGTACTCATGCAAATCCATCCAAAAAACTGCAGATGAATCAGATGGAATTCCAATGGTGTGGACGGGCTCGTATTCTCTGGAAGGAAAGCTTCATCTTGGTGACTGACTAAGAGTCTCTTTGGCTTGTCAAGCTCGTTATATATATTTTATTTCTGTTCATCGTAAAGAATGTACAACATTGATGTTGTGGTACATCACAAAGTTAAAATGGCTACACAAGCAGCCGTTGTTCTTCTGCGTTTCGAACCCCAGCAAACCTCTAACTTGGCAATCTTCTTTTTGGTTCCCAGATATCCTTGGCAGTTTTGAGATCCACAGTGGCACTCCACCTCGGGACCAAATTGTACAAATCTTTACAAAGAGAGAAAAGTTAAGAAGCCATTGCAGGGGCATTTCACTTATTCAGTTTAAGTGGAGCAAGGTAAAAGTATATCAATGTATGTTTATTTCAAGGCTGCACAAGCATAAAACATGGATAATACTTTTTTTCAATCATTAAAGCCTCACTAACCTGTAATCATATGTTAGCGGCTCACCAACTTTTATTGATCGAGCCGCAAAAACACCCACCCTTGTTTCCCCCTCAACTTGCCTGAAAAAGTCAATTTATTTGAGTCCCATCATTCAAAGATTGGGAAACGGTATCTCCATCACAGAGAGAAGCCATTACCAATAGGAAAGACGATAAAACCAAACATCTAGCAAGAAGTTAACAACCGTTACGTCTCATCAGATGAACCAGAGGCAAGAAAGGATCACTGAAAGTGAGGAGGAGACTTTGGACTGATTGGGGAAACTAACAGCTATATGAAAATGAGATTTTATTGATGCCTTTCCTCAGGCCAAGTGGCGCCTGCAATTTTTTAGTTTGTCTATACTAGAAAGCTCATGCCAGAAATATTGTTTTGAGAGTACTAAATAATGCATGTTAGTCTCACTTTATACAAGAAGCCCCAAAGAAGACAGTTGCTGGTGTAACATTTGATATACTTAACACATAATAAAATAGTCAACTACGACATTTGGAATGTTAAATCACTAGGAGGACCGAAAATGCATCATATATCATTCTGTAGAGATTAGTGTGCGGCTCCCAGTAGACAGACCCGGTAAAATTGAATCTAAAAAATCCTAGCCAGGAAAATTGTTTGATTTGACAAAAGCACAGGGGGAACTTTTTAATGGTAGCATATATATCGAACAGCAACTTATAACATTTCTTTCCTAGAAATGGCAAAACAGCAATACAATCATGAAGTGTAATTGACCAAACTAACCACTTTTCCAGGAAACAGTTAGGATCGCAGCTGTGGTTAAGAAAGCGAGATGCATTTCCCTTGAATGTTGCATCAATTGTGAAGTCCTTTCGTACCTCACACATGTAGAAATTCTTCATGCCTCCGAATTTCATATCCCAAAGCCTTTTTTCACATTGAGCATCATCGATAACTGAAGCAGAGACAGTGACTGACGAAGTAAGTAAATTGAAGAACATATAAACAATCAGCTATTTTTTTTTTTTATCACCAAAATAATCAGCTATTTAAGAGCAGACAAATCAGAGAACTCATTGTGAGTGAATAATAAAAGACCAACCGGATAAATGACTGATGATATTACAAAGTTCAAGAAAATCTACCTAACCCAATATGTTTAGTCTTGAAGGAAAAGAATGACCAAGTTCAATATCCCATAAAGGCCAATTTAATTCATGAAAAGGTTTTCAGTTTTTCCTTCAAGTGAAAATGAAAACAGTTTTTTTTCTTTCTATTTTTGGTTTTCTGTTTTCTTTAAAGACATGGCCCGGTTACTGAAATTTTCAATAGGCACGAAAACCTTGAAAACGTATGTGTTTTCAAATTTCTGTTTCAATCAAGTTACACTAAAAAAAATACATGTTTTAATTTTAACATAAATTGTTAAACCAAAATTAATTCTCTGAACAGCTGTTTTGAAACGTACAGGATGCTTCGCTGATCTTCAGAGACCTATGCAAATTGACATAACAAAACCCCTGAAACGGAAGCTTTCCCTATAAACATGGCAATGGCGAGTCTGTGATAATGTTGAAGCACTTCTCTCTATCACGAGTTGATCGAGTTGATTGACACATTGGCAACTCAACTCCGCAAAAATGAAGGGTCTCTCTCTCTAAGTTCGGAGTTGGTTACACATTTTGTGTTGAGATGTTCTGTTTTACGCAATGATTAATTGTACTTGAATGGAATAAACTGTTTTCCTTTACATTTTGAGATAAGAAGTTGCAGTTGCCATGGAGAGGACCAACTCAGTCCAGAATGAAACGTGGGAATCTTGTTTTGACTGAAAATTATGAAAACAGGAAAAAGGTGTTTTCTTTTCTCCAGACCATACATAAAATAAACCTATGGCGTTATCTATTGAAAATATTTCCAAAACCATCCCAAACACATTATCGTGCTGTTCTGTCATTTCTCAAATGAGAATGAAAATGAAAACTTTGAAACCTTCCATATACCAAACAGGCCATAAAATCTTCATTAACAACAATGTGAAACAACAAAGAGACATATACTCAATCTGGCATAGACGTTGCATAAAACTCACCAATATAAAGACAAGACAAACATCAATGATCTCGACTACCGACAATCCAGGAAAGAGAAAAGACGACAAAAACACCAATAATATTGGCCGCAGACATTGTTTACCTTCTCCGATATATTCAACGATAAATTCCCCTTTATTTATGGATTCAGCTGCCTCTACTCCCCAACCACATAATTCTGTCTGAGATGGAAAATAATACTTTCCATTTAAGTCATCAAATACAGAACTTCAATTAATAATGAAAGTACTATCGTAAAATACTGTATCTTCTCGTTCTTAGAAACGATATACAAGACAGATAAATTAATTCGGGGTAACTGAAGATGCTATCTTACCTTAACGATCTTTATCTTCTTGTCCTTCCGAAATGGCCTGTTGTTGCAATTTTCTGGGCAACGACAAGCCTTTGAGCAGCTTATGCATTGGACTCTATCAGAAAAATTATATATGCATCATTTGCTTGGACAGAATGTAATAAAAGAATGCTATACAAGTAATGGATAAAGCATAGCATCAGAATAGAAATTTCACGAACACAGTTTTGAGTCACATTCACACCTAGCTCACTTGTAGAGTACACCATGTTAGAGTCCAAATGACCAGATAATATCATGCAATACTAAATTTCCACAAGCTTAAGCTGATCGAAGCAGTTCAATGACAGCACTATCAGCAAATTAGTAGTTTGTCGTTGAGCAATTTATACAATTTTGTTATTCACGCCATGTATCCCTTGCACAGTAAATGATCCTAATGAGCACTAGAGCAGCGCTAAATGCATTCCAGGATGCACCATTGCAGTCTGCCCGGCTACCCATAAAACATTCGTAAGTCATGAGGCACATGAACAATACAAGATGCAAATTTATCAAATGGAGAGAACCCTATCAATCAGTTGAGATGGAAGAACTTGATTTCCGGTCTTGAATTTATTTCTGAGGCCTCGTAAACTGTGTTGATAATAAAAGGAAGAGTGCGCTGTCAAATTTCGTAAGTAAAGAAGCTAAATGTGGGGCTGGAGTAGTGACCTCCTGATGCATCCCCAGTTTCTCCTTCCTCTGTGAGCGTGGACAAGTACACAAGAATTTAATTAAGCTTCTTTTCAACCATCAAAGAAAGGATACATATGGTAGAATTTAATAGTTTAAGAGTGTTCGTTCACAAGTACCCAGCCTAAAACTATCAGTGAAAAAGCTACACATGTAGAAATTAATATGGTATTAATGTATACTTCTTGCAAACTGTAAAATTCTTGGATTGCCCTTAATGTTGTATGAGCCGAAGATCCCAAATACAAGTGCAGGAAGACTGGTGGCAACACTGGAGTAGGTAGAAAGATCCTTACTAATACCTGCACACACAATTATCAGAGCACATGGAACTGCAACTTGAGCATCCAATACCATCTCCAACATCATCACGCTTCTTCCTGGTTAGATAAATATCTGATTCCAGTAAAGGCCAGTATCATTCGAGTGATGACTGCAAAATGACGGGTGAATGAAACATCAACCAGTATGGATACTACGTATCTTTTGTCATCCTGAATTCTGTGCTATAACATTTTGACTGTAATTGACAACATCACCATGTCGCACTACTATAAAAAATATAACGCAATGCAACGCAAAGGATACTTCGCCTGATGTGCACGTATGGAGGTGGCTCCATCTTATTTTCAATCATGTCTTTCATTGTTATGTCAAACTTAAACTCCTCTTCGTCGTAAGGAGTAGGCAAGTGACTGAAAATTTCCTACAGTAACAAGTATATAAAAGTTAGCATCCCAGGAATAACACTTAGAGAGATCAATACGCAGCTTCCAATCAATGGGACATCAGACTGCAAAGAACTGGTCTGTTTACTGCTATATGGCTATCTAGAAGAACTTGTATGAACACTAAATGATCAAACATAGGAAGGTTAATGGTGTTGGGACACATGCATATTAGGGCAGGATAAGCAAGATTTGTATTAGAACAGATACGTAAAATTGTCTCCAAAGACTACCTAATTTCATTTCAGACACCACGGTTACAAAAGCTGCACTCAATATCAGTTCCAGGGAATATTCGTAAACCACAAAATAGGCCGCAAGTACATGTAGCAACTTGCCTATAAGCTATAAAGCATTACAATATGCTTAGGAGGAAGTAGGAACAAGGTAATAATATAAGAAAACAGCAATTTCAATGGCAAATGTAGCAGTAAAAAAACTAGAATGTGAAGACTTTTGTTGAGAAAACAAAGGGTAATGTTGTCAAAAAGAGATGGAACAGAGGATTAGAACACACATAGCTGTTGTCCCACTGCCTCCACGAGGGAGAAATACATTATTACCATTTCACTCAGTAGATGCAGTGTGCTGAATACTAAGTGCTAGTAGTGACTTATATATTCAATTTAGTTCACAGGAATTAGATATGTATAACATAAGAATGGCAAAATGGATGTCTCCTTACACCCGGTGGATCTAAAGATGGTGTTCATGAAAGCCAAAGTGACTGCATTCAGAAAACACCTTTCAGAACATTCGTTGAGGCCATGACTAATTCTCTAGTATTTTCTTTTGGAAGTGCAGTTTCATTGGATTTCAATCCCATGCCATAAAAATGGGTTTGTAATGTGCACTAGGTGCCATAGTTAAATCACAATATATAAAACTACCCCATATAACTTAATAATAAAGGTTATCCAATGGCTGACCTCTATGTCTGATGTCGAAACAGCATGCTGCTCATTCATCAAATATGTAATCCTGTCAGCCAACCCGACCAGTAAACTATAGGGGCAATATAGAAATTCAGAACAAATATACAGATAACCAAAAGAACAATTCAAGGTAACTTGAATGTTTAAAAAACAAAGAACGAAAATGGGTTGGAAATTTTGAATACTCGTACCATTGGATATCGTCTAAAACTACTCTATCGTCTAGTAGCATGAAAGTGTTGTTAGAGCTTCATGCTCTTTGAATGAAAACATCCTAAAGTGGTTTTGTCAAATAGCTTCACCAGAAAAATAACCTCTCTGATGAAGCAAAGAGATTGACCTTCTTAACCAACCGTGAATTAGTCAGATGCCTCCAACAGACAGCTCGCCCTGGTGCATTCTTCAAATGCATCACCTTTTCTGGCCATGCTGCACACTTATAATGCGAGGCTATTGTGCACAGCACACATCGCCAGTGTGGTGGTCTCTGTTTGCAGATGAAGCATGCCTTCGCAAATAAAACACAAACGCATAAAACAAAAAATTACTTTTATACCACGCAAAGGAAAACGACACGTACCTTGCTAAATTAAAATAATAAATAAATAGGAAAAGCATCAAATTGTAGAAGAAAAAGAGAACTTACATGCTGTGGACACTTGAAACTCTTCAAATTGGATATCCCAAGCCTTTCCTTGGCACATGACGAGTGATAGGTCCCATTACAACCACGAACTACACACTGCAACTCCTCATCAGGGCATATAAAATGATGGCAAATGACGCATTTGGCCTGACATGGAGTGGAATGTCATTCAAACAAGACCATGCTTATGACTGGAAAGTCCTCTCTTGCTGAAAGAACAGAGACTGGCAGAAAAATCTTTGTAGCACTACTCATTTGTTGCCCACAGAATTAATTAAGTTACTTGCGAGTATTTTTTTGTTCTATAGTTCGAAAATTTACCCATATAAAGACCTAAGCGGTGACTCGATTAGTACAGTAAAAGTGATCAGAATCTGCAGAACCTGGTTAATGTCCTACCATAGTTCATGTAACAGTAAGTCTCAAGCACATACAACACTATTCCTCACATAGATCCTTAGAAACTGCTAAAGACGAAGAATACAATTCAACGAACTTCATGGATTCACAGAATCAGGCACATTTTGTCACCTACTCCAACTTTTTGTTTTTGGTCAGACACCTACTCCAACTAATAAGCAAGAGAAATTGAAGAAAGAAAATGAACACCGAACAGAGATTACCGAGCTCTTACCATTCTCTTGGCGCCAACGAGGAACGGAAGGAAGCACCCGGACCGTGCCTCGCCCGACCCCATCTTCCGCTCGGCCCAGTCCCCCACATAATCCTCCAGCGTCCTCGCCCCGTTCCTCCTCGGCGCAGCGCCTCCGTTCTGCAGATGCAGGTTCTTTTCCCGCGCTGGCTCGCAGCCGGGGGCTCCGCCTAGGGATTTCGGTGAGCTTGGGAGAGGGGCCTCGACGGAGGCTCGAGGAGGGGCCGCGACGGAGGCTCGAGGAGGGGCCGATTTGAAGTCCGAGCCGCCGTAAGCGACCGCAAGAGGCGAGGAGAGGGGTGGATTGTTGCCCAAGTCCGGCATGATTTCCGCTTGGACTCTGACCCCCTTGTTGCTTACAGAGAAAACCCTAGACGATCGGATGAATATGTCTGAATGAGCCGACGAGAGAGGAAGAGGGAGGGAGAGGCTTTTGGTTTTGGCGGGAAACGGGAATTTATTTAATTTTTTTTTCATCCGGCGGTGCGAATTTACGGAGCGGGGGCTTTCGGATCGGTGTATTTACGAGATCGCCACGGCCTTTTTTACAGGGCAAAAGACCAGAGGAGGCGTGCGATGTCTTCTTCTTCTTCCTTTTTTTTTTTTTTTTTTTTTTTTTTTGATATTTTTCTACGGCCTCGACCAATATTGGCGTGAATGAATCCTGATAACCCGAACTGGAGGCTCGCTACCGGCTAGAGCGGACCGGTCGGGGCCCGGACTTGGTGCTCAAGGGTCGGGGATAGATCCTTGACAATCAAACTCTGTACGTGTACGTGAACGTTAGATCGGGTCTCCAATCGGAAGTCCGTGACCGACAGGTAGAGATTTTGGCATCACGGTCTTTGAGAATTATAACTTTTGTACGTAAAATTAAGATGTATTGCTCACATAAATGAATGAACGAAAAATATATTTATCTTACAGAGTTCAAAGACGATCATCGTCGTCCCCTATCGATGAGATCGGAGGATTAATCTAAATTAAACCACGAATGAAATTTTGAGAATCGCTCACCGATGAATAGTATAAATTTTGAGATCTCTGGCTTCAACTCTCATCCTCTCTTTCCTGTGCTATGCAGTATAACTTTATTCCTTTTCCTTTTTTTTTTTTCTGCTTTTGATTGTGTATTAAGATAAAAGTTATGCTCGAAGGGACCGTGTATAATACTAAAATTTCGTACACTACGCACCCCTCTCGCTCATGGCGAGGAGATTCACCTCCACACCAGTTGGAATGACGATCTTCTACCGCGCTCGTAAAAAAAGGAGTCTATGCGCCAATATCTACGAATGATTATTCTAACTTTCCCCACTTTATGGAATATGTCTACCTTGTTCTGCAGTACACAAACATATCTAGTCAATGAAAAATATTTCCATTACCGACAGTAAATCATGTTCAAACATTTGCGCGGGCGATAAAAAAATATTTTTCGTTCATTCTCTTTTTTAAGTGATATTATGGATTATTTTTTTTTAAAAAGATACATTTCAAATCGCTCATTTTTCACGAAACAAATCTTAATCGGTCGGTTTGTGCAACCGCAGGTTATTTAACAGTTTTGCATGGAGGTGTCACTTGTAGTATCTCATACTACATAAGATCTCTCTAATTGCTTTGCGTCACACAACACGTGACGTCAAATTATTCAAAACTACTACGATATCAAGCTTGTGACCATATAACAAATTTAGTTATTCATGACAGTATTGTCCTCGATGCTCACCGGAAAGGGAAAATGGCTGTGACAGACAATATATTGTGCCTATCTTTTATCTTTGTCCCATAGAAATTTACCATTTGGGTTTCGTTTGTTTCGCGAAAAATGAATGATCCGGAGAATGTTTTCTGAAAAAGATTGTTTGTACCGCTTATAAAAATGAACGAATGGCAAAATATTTTCGTCGTCCCACGAAAATATTTTGACATAAATTATTGTCGATAATGAAAATATTTTTAATTGACTAATTATGCGAAACGGTATAAGAAATTATTTTTTTAAAATATTTTTTAAATAATTTATTTTTCGCAAAATGAAGGCAACATTAGATGTAAAACTTTATGGCAAAGAGGCAAAGGAGGACAGGATCATTGGTTTCATTTCCTAGCCCCAAAGAGAGAGATATAAAGGTTGGGCTCTACCATTCACAACCAGTTATAATCACAACACATGAATCAATCAATCAATCAATCAGTTTTCTAACCACACTTGCCCAAGTTGAACCTGTCAGTCTGGTGAGCTAGGAGGAGCCAAACGAGAGTAATGAACTCCCCACCTCTCCTCAGCTGCTGTGCATGGGTATCAAAATCACAGTTATATGCAGCATAACACAGCATCTCTGTCCACACACTGCTAATGATTTCCCATTTTTTATCTCTGTGCATCATCAATTTCACTGAGAGTTCCTGTGCATCAGGCAATATGAGCCACCCTAGTTCAACCACAGGATCTTTTCGCTTTCGGGCCGCACCGTCGTGGGGTTGATCCGTATGTAGGAATCGGCAGGCTGAATGTTCGTCCTTCATTTCCGGTGACAACTTGATGACCTCGGATAAATGCTTATAGATAACGTGCCCAGAAGGGACTGATAGCATTTCGGGGAGATTAACCAGGAGATGCATCATGTATTCTGAGACCCATTTGCTCATGTCCTTAAGTGAAGCTTCTCCGCTTGTGTCGGCCTCATCTAGATGGTGACAAATGCTGGTGGCAACGTGCCATATGGCGATACTCCTGCCGAACTCCGTACGGATGCTCCATTGCAGTTCTTGGCAGCAATCGTGCCTCTCGAGCGCCCATTCACCTCTTTTAGTGAAGGGCTTAATGCCTCGTTGACGTTCCACTGCCTTTATCTCATGGAGTACAAGTTCTTGCAGCTCTTTAGGAACTTTTTCCTTGTATGCCAGGAATCTGTACTTCTTCCATTCTTCTTCGAGGCAACAGCATTTCACGATCATAGATATTAAGCTGCTCGAATCAGGCTTGAGGCAAAAACGAAGGAGATTGAACTGAGGCAAGCGATTCGACCATCTTTGCTTTGCCAGACAGAATTGGACTAGAAAGTGAAGGAGTCTTTCCATTCGCAGTTGATGATGGTGTCCGATTGCCCATATTATTGCCCTGTCTGAGAAGAGCAGTTTCAAGTCCGAATACAGTTCAAGGATCAAGGCTATAGCCAACACCGAAAAAGTGAAGGTGACATTCTTGCGATGCAAGAAGTCTTTGCTGAACATCACTGCAAATCCGGAAAAGGTCAATACAATGCACAAAAAAGTAAGAAAACGGAGCATAAAACCCAGCTTAGTGTAGATAATGGGCGTTTTTGTATAGAGGGCATCGTACATGAGTCCTAGTTCGATCTCGGTAATCTTGAAAACCTCAATAGGTGAATAATCCTCTATCGATAACGAGGGAAAGGAGATGTACAATGGGTGGTAGATCCAATTTTTCAAATGTGGTTTTATGCGGTCGAAGCGGTAAAATGCTTTTAGAATTAGATCTGCTCCATGAATATCTTGAGGTAAGTTGCTAAACATCACATGGAAGGCATTCTCTTCATCGATCCTTGAAATGGCCATGCCCGCCTCCTGGTCAAGAGCAGATTTCAAAGCCCATGCCCTCTCGCCGTATTTGATGAACCCGGCCAGAAACATTGGCAAGGTTAGGAATGAGAGGCTAGTGTAAGTCCAGCACCTGATGAGAATCCAAATAACTAGACCCGCTTGGGCAACTGTTTCAACTATTTCTCTCGCCCCCAACTGATTATCTTGAATCGAATAGGCAGTAATGGTGTCGGGGCTTCCTAGGTGCAGCAAGAGAATTGGGGCAAGAAGGGCCTTAAGTGAAGTGTTTGTATCGGGTAAACTAGGGTCGCCGACGCTAATGTCGCTAAGCTTACCGATACCAACAGTAGCGACCCAGCCTGCCATTAAGTAGCTCGACCAAACGGTGAGTCTGATCAAGAATCCCGTGATGTAACTCCGGCGACGGCCAAAGGCCAAAAGGATGATTTGGAAGGTAAGGCTCAATAGTACCAAAGTCTGAATGTCCCACGCATTCCAGAATCTCTTGGCCTGCTTGATAATTGGGTCCCAGAACATGTCCATCTTCTTTCCCTCTTTCAAGATGGCAGAAATCTGAACAAGTACATATCATTTTGAGAATAATCACATCTTTTTTCAATGTTGATTTCGTCAAAAGGAACCCCAATTCAGGTGAACAGAAGATAATCTAACAAAAGCATTAGTCTTACACTAAAATTGAACAGCATGAGCAAGTAAAATGCTCCAAGATAATTGAACCAGGAAATCGATAACAGAGAACGAAGCATTGGAGTGCACCTTACCTGGCCGGGAAACTATTTGTTGGGCTATATACTGGAACTACAAAAGCGGAAATACAGAGCATTTGGAAGGCTGCCCTTCTTGTTCTTTTTTTTTTTTTTTTTGTTGGTAAATTTTGAGAAGCATCAGATAGGTTTCTGTCAGCTGTTACATGAGCACAGGACAGGACGAGCGGTTGAGAGACATCTTATATATATGTTCCTTAAGGGTCTCCCAAACAACGAAAACCACAGGTGAACTTCACAGAAGAATAGATCTCTTGCTTGAACTCTCATCCTATCTTTCCTGTCCTGTGTATAACTTTTCTCGTTTTCCTTTTTCTGCTTTGGTTATGTACTAAGTTATAAAGATGCTCGTATGGACCCTGCATAATACTAAAGTAACGCACAGTCGAGATTGTCTCAACTTTCCTAATTTATGAACATGTCTACCTTGCTTTACAATAAAGAAGCAGGGGGGGTTTATTTGATATTCAGTTGAATGCCGTGTTCTCTTTATACTTTTCCTTTCTTGCTACATCACAAACAGATCCCATTTTACAATAATGGAGATGGATGGCCCTTTTTGGTTCAGCATTGAGAATGAGTATTGAGACTCTAAAGTTCTTTGGCCAAATATAAATGGTGTTTGGTTCATTTTTTGACTTACTTTGGAGAGATGCAATTGCATCTTAAATGCTGTCTAAAGTCTTTTTGCCCAAAGTACCCATAGAGATACTCCAGGCTAAAGGACTTTTGCGAAATACAACTAATTTTTTTTCTTTTAAATTTATCACATTAACTTGCCGCCACCTGTCGCCGCCGCCACCGCTGCCGCCGCTGCCCACCGCCACCAGCCACTCGCTGCCCGTCATCTGTTGCCGCCTGCCGCTGCCACCCTCAAATCGCAGCCTCCCGCCCGCCGTCGCCTGCAACAGCCACCAGCCGACCGCTGCCAGCCGCGGTCCACCATTGCCCGCCAACCGTCGCCGCCCGCCGCCTCCCCCCACCGATCGCCACCGCTCGCTGACCGTCACCCGCCGCCATCGCCGCCGCCACCACCGATTGCTACCGCCTCCCACCTCTGTCTACTGCCACCTTTTTTTTCTAAAAAGTAAAAGTACTTTACAAAGTTCATTTTTCACCAAACAACATTTACGTCAAAGTTGTTTTTTAATGTGTTTTTAAAATACACTTTACCAAACACTACTTGCATTTTGGAAAAGGTCTTTAGCCCAAAGATATTTGCATTTTCTCAAAGTCCCTTAGTCAAATGCTGAACCAAAAAGGCCCGATATAGTTATTTGATTGTAGCTTGATTTACTTCCTTCTTCATCTGTCAGTTTGGACAAGCGCTGGTCGTTTATCAATTTTGCATGGAGGCGACGCTTGTAGTATCTTATACTCCTGAAGACCTCTCAAATTGCTTTGCTTCACACAACCCATGATATCAAATTATTCAAAGTGTCATGATATCAAGCTTGTGACATGTAGCAAATTAGCTGTTCCTGATTGCATAATCCTTGATTCACACTGGAAAGGGAAGTAGTTTAGGCTTGGCTGTTTCTTTTAATTGCGTTTCAAGTGCTTTTCCGAATGTCTCTTCTTTCTCTAGTTGAGAGTGATCTCATTCCCAATAGAAACCTACTCAAATTGAGGCGTCTAATACGAAGAATAGACGGGTAAAATGCAGTCGCGGATATATTTGCAGTATAGTTTGCCGAAAATCGCTTCATTGGGCTTAGTCGAACTTTCTTATGTGTTTTCTGGTATCCTTGACAAACTGACTTTCTAGGAAAGTAACCAGTTCAACAAACAGTAGTCCGAGAACAAAAATATGAGAAAACAAATGAGCAAAAGAATGAAAAATCAAAGACAATGCGACCCAAAGAAACGATCTTTAACTCCAAATTGAACTTCAATGCATATTACATGGACTGACTGAGCAAGTTGCACCGAATCGTCAGCTGCAGTCCCTGCATATAAGTAGAACTAGGAAAACAAATAAAGAAATAACTGATGAAAGAGATCAGGCACAATTGTTCGAATGATGAGAACTGAGTATCGGTTATTATGAATGTCAAGTGAACTGTTGTGGTTCCTGTTTACTCTTGGACACCCCAGCTTAAACTCAAATCTCTTGACTCATGAGTTTCATAGAATGAAACTTGTCCGTCCTGTGTGCTAGCAGAAGCCACACATGTGTTAGAATGTCTCCGCCTTGCCTCAAAAGCTTCGCATGGTTATAAATCCGGCAATTATAAGCTGTGTAACACACGATCTCCACCCAAACGCTGCTTATAAGCTTCCATGGATCATTCATCTTATTCAGCAGGCCTGCGAGTCTTTGCGCCTCCTCAAGGACATGCCACTTTTTGAAGATTATATCGCCCATGCCAGGCTCTGAGTCAAATTCTTGCAAATGGTCGGCCGATAACTTTTCCAAGGCGCTGTCTCTGTTGCCTGAGATTGAAACCTCCAGAAATTTCTTGACCTTGGAGTAAGCACGCTGAAAGGTGATCTCATAGGTGGTGAGCGACAATACATAAGGCCGTATTGCAAGGAGGTACATCATGTAATCCGACAGTAGCTTGCTTCCCAAGCAATTCTTCGTGTCCTGAAAATTCAAGTGATAGCAAATATCTGTTGCGATGTGCCACGTGATGATGCTTCTGTCGAATGCCATCTCGATGCTCCATCCTAGTTCATCCCATGAATTGTGAAGCTCGAGTGTCCATCGGCCTCTATTAGTGAAGGGTTTTACACCTCTTTTCCTCTCCAAATCCTTTATGCCTTCTAGGAGCAGTTCTTTCAGATTCGTGTTGATTGCTTCGCGAGTGGATTTCCAAGATCTCTTGAACTGCTCCTCCTGGCCAACAAATCGAAGGACTTTGATGCACTTTGACCATTTCTTATCCAGGCAAAATTCTAACATATTGAACTGCCCGATCATACCTGTGGATCTCTTCTTTTTCATGGACATTTTCACGAGAAAAGGTAGAAGAGTTGACACCATCGGCTTCCTGCAATGCTCAACGATCCTCACTATTGCCCAATCTGAGAATGGCAGAATCAAGATTTGGTAAATTTCCAAAACTGTCACCCCGATCAGCAGAGCATATGTATAGGCCACATACATGTCAAGCAAGAAAGAATTTTGAAAAATTCCTGCAAACCCACTTAAGGTCGATACCAAACTGAAGAAACTAATCAACCGCAACATGATGCCGAGCCTAGTATAAAGAACTGGACCCTTAGTATAGAGGACGTCGTACATAAATCCTAGCTCGATGGCAGTTGTCAAATAGGCATTCTCCGCATTGTATTCTTCTATCGATGTCCAGGGGTGCGACATGAACATGGGGTGGTATAGCCAGTTCTCAAGGTGGGGCTTCAAAGTGTTGAAGCGGTAATAAGCCTTCACGAAGATATCTAAGCCTGGGATGTTGGTGGGTAGGTCTTGGATCAACTTGGGGATGTTCTTTTCTTCATCAATGTTCTTCAATGTTATACTCATGTTTTGGCTGTACACCGATTTGAGAGCCCGAATCGTTTCTCCATACTTAATCGTTCCAGCAACAAAGATTGGGAAGTACAATGAAGCAGCGGCTGAGGTGGCCCAACAACGGATAAGGATCCAAACCACGAAACCTACGGAGAAGACAAAGTTTAGTACTTTTCTTATCCCTAGCCGGTCGTCTTCAACCGAGTACGCGGTTATGCTATCTGGGTTCCCGAGCTGCATCAGAAGCAACGGCGCTAAGAGTGCCTCTAGCTCTGTTTCGTGTTTGGGTTTTTCCGGATCATGGACACGGATTACTGTGAGCTTGCTGAGAGCTAGGGTGGCGACATAAGTCGCAAGCAAGTAGGAGGACCATACAACAAACCTTATCACTAGGCCAGTCATATATCTCCTCCGGCCGCCAAGGATGGCCAGAGTGATTTGAAACACGAGGCCAGACAGTACTAGTAGTTGGATGCTCCAAGCTTCCCAAAGATCCATCAGCCGTGGAAAGAATTTCGTAATTACTTGGGGAACCCAGCCGAAAAAGTTCATGGCAACGACTTCCTTCTTGTGTTGCTCTCTTTAAAATGAAAGATAAGTTGCTGGAAAAATAAAAGTAGACAAGGGAGTCAAACCTTAATCAACTCTAAGATTTAGTGTGAAACAGCAGCATTTGCGAGTGAGATAAAGAATTCAATTTTGTGGATAACTTAATCAACAGGTAATGAATCTTGTTCTTCAATAGTAATTCAGATTAATTTCACTACTTTTGATCAATAAACTATAGTTAGTGTTGTGGATTGCTCATTGAACATTAGAAATGTCGGTCGGGGTCGGTTCATTTCGTTGTGGTCATAGACTTCTGAAGTCTAAGCTTCTACCCCAGATTCCGAATTTCTAACAGAAAACTATCCCTGACATGCAATGCATTCAAATGATACATGTGATAATCATGAGCAATCCAGATCTCCATCATCTTCCACATTCGGTATGATTTTTCTGTGTATTCGATTTCTCTTTGCAATTTTGTTTTCCATAAAGAAACTGATGATAGACATGTCTTGCAGGTTCATAGCTCAATATTACCCATCATCGAATCTTGGGAGAAGAATTTTAAACTCTTGTCACCTGTTCGGTAATGTCTTATGCATGGTGCATCGTTAGAGCATGTTAAAATGTGCATATTTACCCGTCAATAACACAAAATTTTTCATGCAGATTCGAAAACCCGAATGTCGAAAGCTCGGCTTTTGATCTAGCCTTGCGGCAGTTCTCGTCGTAACTTTCAACATGCAGATAGGAGGCCAACAACTGAAACAATGGCCTGTTTAATTCGACATTCCAGAACAAAAGCAAGAATTGAGCCAGCTAGAGCACTGACCTCTCAGCGAAGCGATGCTGTACCGATATGGAACAAAAAATGCTGTCCGAAATCCTTAGATCGAAAGCTGTTCAGAGAATTGAGACCCTGCTTTCATTTCCAGAGAGCAAAGAACACTTCCATGTAAAACATTCTTTTATAGCATAAGATTGCTTAAAGTGTTCATGAGCACGTGCATGAGAACAAAAAGGACCAAAGAATAACAGAATAGATTATGTACTTGTGACTTTCCCTTTTCAACATTTCGGCACAAGTTCATTCGGATTTTTGCTGCTTTACCGATCATAGAAGTAACCTCTTAGTCCTTTTCCATTATTCTAACAACACTTTCGGCGGACACGTGGTTCTCCTCGTCCAGCTATACTGAAGCATCGGTCGCAATTTTCTGCTCCGTTCATCACTAAGCTTTCCCAATTATTAGTAGCTAGGCTCCGTTTGTTTCACGGAAAATGAGTGATTTGGCTAAAAATGATTGCAGACCCCCACACCACCGAGCCTCCGCCCCCACGCCAACATCACCACTGTAGCCGAACTGACATTGATGCCCTTGCCTCCGGCTCCCATCACTATTTGTGGCAAGCTTAATTGTGTCGTAATGATCATGCGAGCTCATGATCACTGCGGACTGTGCACAGATCGGCCTAGTGCTCATAAGAGCCACCGCAGGCCTCGCAACCTCCGTAGCAAAGCTCAGCCATGGCCGCAAGAGCTCTGTTACATAGCTTTGCCTTGGTTTCGAGAACAAGTCCTAGAAAAAAACATAGATGAAAAGTTATCGAAATTATAAAATAATTTAAACTCATGGCCCTAGAGTCCCCTGGGCTTTCATTTGTGTCTGTGTTGTCTTCAAATAAATTCCTAGAACAGCACATAGGTGTATTTTCTGCGGAAGTGTAGGAGAAAGCCAAAGAATAGGAACATGCACGATCCATTTGGTTTTACAGGGTGTTAGGATAATTGTCCAACATCTTGTACGACTCTGTTTCTTTCCAAAACCATGAGGCATATGACACGGACTGTCAGCTCTGAGTCCCAACGGGCAAGTCCTCTTATAGTCGTGTATGCTTGTGAGTGTAGCTTGCTGGTGTCGTCACAGTGAGTGAGCGATGCAGAGAGAAAGATGCAACTGGTTCGAGGGAATGACGTTAGTTTGTATTGGGAGTTTAGGTTAGAATAAATATAACCTTAGAGCTTTGAAAGGAGGGTTTGCCTTCCGTGTATAAATTGGTCGGGAGCTGATGTCGTTCTTGTGATGAAGCCTTGGTAGGCCGAAACCAGTTGTGGTGCCTATATTGCTATGCTCGTCTCGTTTGATGGACCAGATGCCCGAGCTTAGCTGAGTGTGGTACGATCCGATACGGGGAAGTTATTCGCCTTATTGTTCTTAGGAACAACTATAGAAGGAAGGCTAGCCTAGAGTGTTCTCGGCTCGTTAGACGCCGCACGAGGCTAATTTCGCTGCCAAATGTGCCGGCCTGTGACACATAAGTCCAGGAGTCAGCTTCTAATGAGCCCATACAAAACCCAACTAATGAGCAGCAACTCATTATTATAGAATTACATGTCCCTTCCCCTATATTGACTGGTTTTTCTCTCTGGTCTGAAGATCCAGTCTTGAATCAGCCAGGAAAATAAGCAATCCGATGTTAGCACCATGTCTTGAGTCCTCAATCTAACCGGACATGTGAAGTGAACTCAGGACATACAAAAAGTGCTTAACCAGATTACAGGAAATCGTTCTGCATTCGCGCTGAAGAGAGAACAGACAAAACGAAACGAAAGAAAGTCAGTTGATTGACTGCACCTTATCTAGGACAGGACAATGCATAATCCGAGCAGAAAATAAGATTTGTAAGAAGTAGTTTGATATGCAATAGCAATATGCCATCATCTCTATTCGATCTCCCTGTTCTGATCCGCACACTTCATGGTGTTGAACTTGTCCGTCTTGTGAGAAAGGAGGAGCCACACGTGAGTGATGATTTCTCTGCCCCGCCTGAGCAGCTTCGCGTGGTGGTATTGCTGGCAGTTGTACGCCGCGAAGCATAGCATCTCTGCCCAAACGCCGCTGATGAGCTCCCATGCGTCTTCGGTACCTTGCAGCTCTCTCGCAAGCCTTCGCACCTCCTCAAGGACATTCCACCCTTCGGTGATAACTGCTGATAATGCGCCACTTTCTTGCGCGGGCACGGGCTCGGACCCCAATAGAACTTTCAGGACGTCCTCTTCCGGAAATTTATTCGAGAGCATCTTGAGATTCGTGTAGGCATGATGGTAAGTGATCTCGGCCGTGGTCAAAGAGAGCATTTGAGGATGTTGTACCAGAAGGAACATCATGTAATCTGATATCAGTTTGCTTGCCTCCTTACGTTTTGAGTTTTCGTGGCACGAGTAGTAGCAGACATGGGTTGCAACGTGCCATAAGATGATGCTTCTATCAAATGCCATCTCGATACTCCATTCGAGCTTATCCAGAGACTTGTGAATCCCAAGCGACCACTCGCCTCTTTTCGTGAAGGGTCGATGGCCTCTCTTTGTTTCAAATTTTGTCATGTCTTCAAGCAATAATTCTTTCAAGTATGAGGGAATCGGCAAAGAACTTGGTGCTGAATATCTCCTGAACTTCTCGGCCATGCCGCAGACTTTGAGGATCCTGAAAAACCAGGGCCGTTTATTGGATTGGCACAAATCCAGAAAATTGAGTTGCCGAATTCTGTCAGACCACCTTTTCTTTTTCAGAGATCGTTTGACAAGAAATTTCAAATATTTCAGGACCATTGGATTCTCAAGGTGGTTCCTATTCATTATAATCACCCAATCTGAAAAGAACAGCTTCAACAACTGATAAGTTTCCAGAAACACGAGTCCGATCAGCAGCCCGAACGAGTAGATAACATACGGACCTCTCCAGTGTTTATCAAAGAAAAGCCCCATGAATCCGCTCAATGTCAACAGCAAACTGAAATAACCGACGGTGCGGAGCATGATCCCGGGCTTGGTATAAAGAACTGGTGCTTTAGTATAGAGGATGTCATACATGAACCCGAGTTCCATATCAGTTGTCAAGAATACATCTTTAGGAGTGTATTCTTCAATCAACATATTACTATGCACCATAAAGAAAGGGTGCTTCAGCCAGTCCGCAAGATGAGGCTTTAAGCAATCAAACCGGTAGTAAGCCTTCAAGAAAATATCCAGACGCGGAACGTGGAAGTTCTCCAATTCAGAGAAGATCTTCTTTTCTTCATCGAAATCCTCTTTTCTCATGTTTGTGTTCTCGTCGTACACGGAGTAGAGCGCCCAAATCGTTTCTCCGTACTTGATTATCCCGGCAATGAATATCGGAAAGTATAGTACCATTGGGATGGAGGTCTTCCAACTTCGCCAGAGGATCCAGACCACGAAAGAAAATGCCATGACCAGGTTCAATACACGCCTCGTGCTGAGCCGGTTGTCTTCCACTGAGTATGCGGTGATGCTATCTGGATTCCCCAGTAGTAGTAGGATCAAAGGCGCCAACAATGCTTTTAGTTCCGTATCACACTCTTCCTTGGACTTGCTGAGGCTGGCTGTTGTGAGCTTGCTGAGCGCAAGCGTTGCGAAATAAGAGGTGAGCAAATAAGAAGCCCAAATAACAAATCTGATCATGTCGCTACTTGATGTTTTCCTGCGGCTTCCTAATACAGCAAGAAGTGTCTGGAAAATCAAGCCGAGTAGAACAAAAACTTGAATGCTCCAGTTGTCCCAGAGCCACGTCATCTCCGATGCCCACCCTGTGTGATCGCATTCCGTACGCATCATAGAACAGTGCCTTGTACGGCCCCCTCCATGTGTGGTTGTTCCGTGCATCATTATCATGACAAGTCTCAGTGAAATAACCTTGATAAGAAGAGAAAAGAAGGCGGTGAGAGACCCTCTTTCCCTGAACTTAAGACTCTCAAGATCCTTCTTCAAGCTGACAAAAGATGATCCCCCGATGAACAATTCTGCTCAGTACCTGTAAGATATGCAGAAATGTGCCAATCGCCATCAGGGGACCATTATTTGGAGAAGTTTCATTTCCTATTTGAAGTAAGATTCCTTTTTTGCTTAATTTTCGATTTAGGAAAATAGTTCAAAACCAGTTGCTTTCCTAGTCTTTTCCTAGGCGCAGCCTTTGATTGGCAAAATCCCAGGTGCTACAGCGATAAAAGATTATTCCTGTTACAACCTTTCATCCTGGAAAAGTTTGATTGAGATAATCAAACGGATTACTATTCTCATTATGTGGAATGTGGGAACGTTGTCTGCACAAAAAGTAACCAAGTTTACTGATGATAATATAATATACATTCTCTTCCATGAGGGAATTGCTGCAAATTAGTTCCTACAGGTTTGTGGTGGAAAATTTTTGAGCTCTCCTAGAACACAACATCCCATAAACTCAGAGTTAAATATTACTAGCCAAGTACTATGAACTTATTTACTTTCAAATTCAGGATGAACCTTCACAAAAGGTGATTAACTTGGATAGATAGAGAGAGATCATTAAGTACTTCGAGCGGACCATGTCTCCCGTTCATCCTGTTGGCGGAAGCTTCACGAAAGTTCTGTTCCTTCGTAGTTGGGAGATGTAAGAAACATCCCACGACTTGAACCCGATAATCTAGTTTTACCTGTACCTACGTTCGAAAGATTAAGCCACTGTATGGGCCAACTAGTTGTTATTGATGGCTTCTTTAAACTCCAGACAAAAAATGTGGGATTTCACTTTTAACACAATCCGGATGTATGTTTAACATTCTCCCCTTCAAGTGTAAGTCCCTACCACACCAGGCCAGCTTGTTAGAGACTTTGTAATTTCAATGTGAAAAAAAAGGGTTCCACATAGGAAAAGTTGGAGGAAACTAGTTGGACTAGATGTGAGAACGCCTATGGGGGTTTTGCTTGGAGGCATGGTCTCTCAAACGGACATTTGGGTTTCACTAGATGTGAACTTTTCAGACGGACATGTCTTCTTTCAGGCATTGTGAAGAAAAATAGGCATTGCTTTCATTACGGAAAGAAAATGGCGCTACGTCAAGGAATGCATGTCCATAAATGCTACGAAAAATGGTGCATTCGGTTCAGAAGATAGCAACAAGGAAATCTGGTCGAGAACGAATCTCATCAACTTGTTTGCGATGGGGGTCCCAAAATGAAGATAGATATGATCACCGAACTGCACATGGCTGCTCTGATAAAATGTTTGGAAGAAACATGCAGAGTCGAAGGAACGGGAGGAAGTGCATATGGGAAATCATCTTGCTGCCAAAGTACTTGGAAAAGGAAGCATTGAATTCATATTCACTTCTGGGCAGAAGTTTGCTTAATGAATTTCCTGTTCCCGATCTTAGCAAGAACTCTGTATCTGCAAACCTGCTGTGTAAGAAGGGCCTTAAGATTGTTTACGAGTCTGATTCGGTGGTGAATTCCAAGAATGGTGTGTTTCATGGCGACGCAAATATAAAATATGAACGCAATGGCAATGATAAGAGACAGACAAGTAGATGAATCACTGCACGAACGTGACGGATTTCGGCGTGAATAAATCATGGAAAATAATATGAACCCTCGAAAATCACTTTAAAGTCAAGCTAGCTAGAGCACTGACCTCTCAGCCAAGTATTCTGCGGGATTCCGAGATCAAAAGCTGTTAAGATGTCTAGAAATTGAAGCTCATCCAAAATGTCTGCATGAATGATGACTTTGCTTACAATTCCATGTAAAACATTCTTCTTTAACCTGTGATTGCTTAAAGTGTTCATGAGTTTGTGCATGAGAACAAAAAAATGAACCAAAGAAGGAAACAATTGATTATTTACTTCGTACTTTCCCATTTCAACAATATTCTACATGCTCATTCTGCTTTCACCCTTTATGCAGCTTTAGCGATTATTGAAGTAACCTCCCGTCTTTTCGCTTTATTCTAACAACATTTTCGACCGAAATAGTCATCTTCAAGCTTAAGATGGAACAGACCGTCGAAGCTGGAGGTCCATCTTCGAGCTTCCGATTGATCTGCATTCATTACCCATTTCCACCTTAAGCTGGGAGGTGTTGTTGCTCGATCAATCCCAAGCAGGGATAGAGAGTGTTGCTGCTCGATCAATTTCAGATAGCTAGGATTGTCATCAGCATTTGTTCAGACAAATCCGTTTATCGGCAAAGAAATGGTCCAAATAGTCACCTGCTTTCTTCTTTGTCGGGCCTATTATTATCGCCAGACCCATGATGTTAGAAGGATAATTTCTTCAGATTAGTGCTTTAAGTTTGTCGGAACATTAAGTATTGGGCTTATTTGCTAGTAAGGATATTTTCGTCTTCTTTATTGTTAGTGAGATATACATATTGATATTGATGTAATCCATTATTATCAGAATACAATTTTCTTCTCTCTTCCTGTTCACGTTTTCATGGTATCGGAGCGTCAGGTTAAAACCTAAACCTAAAATAGCCACTCGTCACCGCCGATCGCCAGCAATCGTGTGGCGTTTTGGAATTTCGAGGTTTGTAAAAAAAAAATAGATTCGATGGATTTTAATCTCGAATTCCGGCCCGATAAACAAATTTGGATTTTTAAAGATTTAAGAGACAATATTTAGATTGTTATGAGATATCGGTTATAGAAAATCAGACTAGGATAGTTGAGTCGTCGAGTTATAGTATCGAGACCCCTCGCACTTGAACCTAGTCCCGACTAAATCATAATCGTAAGATTTTCAAAAATACCTTTAGTTTTAGTACCGATAATTTAATTTACTTCCGATTAGTTAAATTATCGTTTTGTCTTTAAATATTATTCGTAGAAAACAAAATTTTTAAGTGAGATGTGACCCGTGAGCCCCCTCCCCTTCAAATCAGCCGCCCCCCGTACTCCCCTATTCTCTCTCTCTCTCTCCCAGTCTTCCCCCCTCCCACCGGACGCGACAAACAACACCCCCCCCGCCCCGCCCCAAAAAAAACGGCTTAAGTACACCCCAAGTGTCATAAGTTATGTACGGCGCTCACTTTAGTGCCAAAACTTTCAAATCGATCACTTTAGTGCTAAGTTTTTGTAACTTCGATCACTTCAGTGCCAAAACTTTCAAAACGATCACTTTAGTGCTAAGTTTTTGTAACTTCGATCACTTAAGTGCCAACTTCTTTTAAAAACGATCACTTTAGTGTCAAATTCACCGAGCCACGTCATCTCAAATATTAATAAAAAAATAACACGTGTCGAATTTTCGGCAAGCCACGTTAGCTTTGGCACTAAAGTGATCGTTTTTAAAAGAAGTTGGCACTTAAGTGATCGAAGTTACAAAAACTTAGCACTAAAGTGATCGATTTGGAAGTTTTGGCACTAAAGTGAGCGCCGTACACAACTTATGGCACTTGTGATGTACTTAAGCCCAAAAAAAACTCTCTCCTCCTCTTCTGCTTCTTCCTCTGTTTTTCCTTTTTTTTTTTGGGTTGGTCGACCCCCACCCCTTTCCTTCCTCACCCGACGCCGACGCCGACGCCATCACCACCGCCACTCACGGTGCCCGGCCGTCGCTCCGTCCGCCATGGCGTCGCCGGCCCGTGCTCGGCCGTGCTCCGCTAACCCGAACCCCACGAATCCGCGACCTTCCTTCTCTTCTTCCCGAGCGGTTGCTGTCGTTGTTCCGCGAGCCGTCGGCCACCAGCTCGCTCGGCCGGCCGAGACCTGAGCTCGTCGCGACCCAACCCGACGCCCGATCGACCCCCGCCCGCCGAATCCCCATCCGCCGCTGCTCGCGAGCCCCCAATCCCCGACGCCGCTGTCCCGCCTCCGCCTGAAGCCACCCGCGAACCGAACCCACTGCTCCGAGAGCTCTTGGACCCGAGAACGCTCCCCCTGTTCCGAGACTCACGCACGCCGTGAGCCGTTGCTGCCACCGCTTCCTCCCCTCTCCTTCTGTTTCGGTTGCCGACCATCACCCCAGCCTAGCCACCGCCGAGCCGGGCGGCTATCGACCCCAGCCAACCCGAGCCCAGCAACCACCCCCGCCGACCCACGACCAGCAGCCTCCGCCCGAACCGCGAGACCCCTGAACCGGCAGCCCCTTCACCCCACGTCCACCACCACCTCCGGCCGTCGTCTCACCATCGTCCCGGTCAAGCTATTGCCGCCGCCGAGCCGCCGTTTTGCAGCCCGAGATCCGAGCCCACGCCGCCCCTTGGACTCGAAACCCTCAAGCTTCACCGCCCATGACACCCGAACTCGAGTTCCCGACCCGAGGCCACACCGACCCGACCTGCGAACCCCAAAGTTGCCGTGAACCGAAACCCACAAGCCGCCTATTGGCCGAGGACACCCGAACTTGCACGCCGCCGTTTGTCGTCTTTGTCATGGCCATGGACCGCCCTTGTTGTCGTCGTCGACGCCGCGCCCGAGTCGTCTTCGAATGTTGATTAGTTTGTAAGTTAACCGCTAACCCTTGGTTAGGTTGTTAATTACGTTTAGGGATAGTTAATTAGTGTTAATTATGATTTATGTAATTAATTGTGGTCGGATTAAGTTAGTAACTCCGGTTAGGTTAAATGACCATGATTAATTAAGTTAGCCTTGATTAGTTTGAGTGGATCGTGGCTAGTTGATGTTAGACTGGATTTGATGGACTAACCGTGATTGTTTGATTACGAGCGAGTGATTAGTTGGAGCAGAGTGGGCTGTTAATTGTTGGGTTAATTAGGCAAGACATGCTTAATTAACTATAATTGGATTAGTTAATTATAGTCGGGATAATTAATCATAACCAAAGTAATTAATTATATTGGGTTAATTAGTACTACTGATTGCTCGATTGATTGTTGGGTGATTATTAGTTGACTGCTATGTGCACCGATGGGTATATATTACATATAAACGAGAATTAATCACCCCGTATGAGATACAAAGTCTAATGGATAAATCGTGCATTCATGTGATTACGTGTGGATCAAACTGCATATTTGAGTATGAAAATGACCTTGGGTCGAGTATTTAAACATGATCGTGTGAGTATTTGACTAAATGCAAAGATAAGAATTGGTTGGTTGCTTGGGATGCTTGTGTGGTCACATGATGATTTCCTTGACAAACTCGTGCCGTGTCGATCAGAATCACACGACTTGTTAGATGCACGACAATTCGTGTCGCCGGGTTGATCGGATGTTGGTCGCATCTTGTGATGGACCAAAGCCCCTATAGGGATTCCCGATAAGTTTTGTGCTGTGCCGACCATAATCACACAGACTATCGGATGTCGTCGCCGAAAGTAAGGGACGATGTCCGGTCATGCCAGTAGAGCACCAATTGCCTAGTGTGCAGGCACCAACCGCCTAGTGTGCTAGGCCGAATGATCATTGATAACTGAAATACGTGTTGTGTACTATGCATGCAAGTTGTGTGGTACTCTGGTTGTTTGCCTTGGTTATTATGATTGTTGAGTCGTGTCAAGTATTGCATTATGTGTGAACCAAGGCGTAGTAATCCTACATATGATTGAGAATGTACTGTTGGGTTGTGCATACTCTTGTGATAGCTAGAGGTTGTGTAGATCATATGCTATTGATCTATTATCGGCCGTTGCTGTATGTTTAGGCCGCCCCGAGCGAATCAACACCCTAGCCTGGTTTAGGCGTTGACTTATTAAGATTTATTTCTCACCTCGTTAATCATTTTTAGGCCCTTAGTCGTAGAGAGTTGGAAGTGGACGTGGATCCGTTTTGAGTTAGCATGGAGTAGGGTCGACCCCTAACCCCGACCTAATATTTTCTTGGGTTGTATAAAGTAGCCTTGAAGTGGGGTTTGCATGTATAATCGTACTTCTTGGGGTTAATGAATGTCCGTTAATTGAATGGTCTTTTGCCGTTGTTGTTGTGATGGAATGTCTTGCTTTCCTATCCTTGCTTATTGTTTGTTGTTTGCGAGTCGAATGTTCCATGTGCTTAATAAAGAGTTACGAAGTAATGGGTCGATGGCGTGCTTGGGATGTCGTCGTTTATGACCCGAGGCGTTTGGTAGGGTTGTGGCGTACTCGAGGATCGGGGTGTGACACATTGGGAATCTCTTCGGAATCGTCGGATTTGACCGGTGGCCCGTCGTTTGATGATGTTTGGGTCCGCGAGCCCAAAAACCGACGTGGTCCAGCCCCTGCCTGTGCTCGGTCGCGAAGTTTCTTTGTGAATTTCCTTCATGATGGTCCTCTAGAGCCGATCAATGGCCTTCAATGATCTCAATTAGCGTTGATACCTTGGGATTCTATTCACAAGGTGTTGATTTTGTTGGCCTCATTCTTCAATTGCTAGTGATTTGGAGAAAAAAAAAAAATACACCCCCGCTTGTTTTTCATTGATAATGCAGTGGTATGTCAAAATGGTGGTTTTGAAGAAAAATATGCCACGAAGGCTGAGTCAAAACGGTATTTAGAGGAGAGACCAGAATTTTTATTTATTTATTTTGAATTGGTGAATGCTTTTGCAAGGAGCACTCTGAGTGAGAATCCATATTTTGTTCGCTAGGGAGCATCATGAATGGTTCTGTTGCTACATTGGTGTTGAGTTTGGTTTTACACGATCAAACTTGTAAAAAAAAAAAAAAAGGGAGCTGGTCGGTACATGTTGGATTAGGCTAAGTCGGGCGCTCAGAGTGATGGAGTTCAACCTGGTGAGAGCGACGTGCGGTGATTATTGATTACAAGCGGTTGGTCAATTTGCTTCGTGTTATTGATTGTGATTATTTGTGGCTGATTGTGATAGTGGAGTTAAGTTCTTGATTTTGGTAGTGATTTTGACGGTGCTCATTATTATGTGGTGATTCTGAGAAGTGCATATATTCATGCTGGTGCACTTAATTGTTCATGGTTGAGGGGAGTGCAAGGTTACTAATATTAGTTAAGTTTGTTGTTTATTATTGAGATATGGTTGGAAACTCGAGCACGGATACCGGTCTTACTAATTTGAAGTCGAGTTCTATTAAGCTAGATGGGACCAATTATCCTTCTTGATCAATGGCGGTTGAGACATATCTCTTGGCCACCAAACAATTGAGTTATTTGACTTCACTTTCACCTTTAGATAAAATGAAGGTGGATGATTGGCCTTCTGGAGATGCTGCCATTCGGACGTTGCTGTGGAATGCCATGGATTCCAAGATTAGTCCTCGGTTTATGCGGTGTACATTAGCCAAAGCCATTTGGGATAAGTGTGCTCTTATGTTTTTGGGTCGGAATAAAATGACTCGTGTTTGTGATGTTTGGGAGAAGCTATTTGATCTATGTGCATGAGAAATATCTATATCCAATTACTATTCTAGATTCACCACTCTTTATGAAAGATTGAACACTTATTTACCTGCCATTGATGACATTAGAGAGTTGTCCAAACATCAGCAGGATATGAGAGTTATGTTATTTTTTCGGAGGCTTGGTCCTACTCGTTCTTCTCTCCGACAGCAAATTACTTCTCAAGATACTCTTCCATCAGTTGATGAGGTCTTTATCGAATCTTTTGGTGCGTGCATAACTCATCATCTACATTTACTTCCGCACCTAGAGCAAGTGCTATGGTTTCTCAATCGTCTAGTGGTCGTGGAGGCCGGGGGCGTAGTCTTCGTGGCCATGGCGGATCTAGCTTCTCTCCCGGTCGTGGCCGTGATGGCGGTTGGAGTACTGGAAGTTCTCGTTATTGCCATTGTGAGCGAGCTGGCCATATTGAGGCTTATTATTGCTATACCATACATCCCGAGTTTCGTCCATAGATTGCTTATGCCAATGTTGTTGAGTCTCCAATGAAGAAGGTTGCTGATCGATTACGAGAACTACCTAGCACCATTATAATGTCTCGCGCCGAGTATGAGTCCTTAGTGCGTCCCAACTAGGTGGTGGTGGATTCCTCTGCTCCTACCACTACATTGGCAGAGACTTCTTTAGGTAGTTTGTCTTGTTTGCTCTCTACCGGTTCCACTTTTTGGGTCGTAGACTCGGGTGCCGCCAATCATATGACTAGTAACTCTAAATTATTGTCTAATATTACCTCTATGTCTCCTAGTTCTACTACACTGGCCGACGGTTCACGGTTTCATATCACTGGTCAAGGGGATGTAACCTTGGTCCCTCTCTTTCTTTCATCTGTTTACCATTTACCAGCTTGTCCATATAACATCCTTTACGTTAGTTCCTTTACTAGAGATTTGAATTGTTACGTGACATTTACCTCTACCCCGTTGCGTCTTTTAGGATTTGAGGATCGGATGGATGATTGGTGGGGGGCATGAGCCCCATGGGCTGTACTACCCGAACAAAGATCTTATTGTCTTTGCTATTCAGAAGAGCACCACCTCGGACTTCTTTCGGATGCATTGTCATTTGGATCATCCATCGCTCGACATACTTCATTATTTCTCTTCCGTTTTAGCGTCTATGAGTCCTATCCAGTGTGATGCTTGTCAATTTGGTAGCATCATCGGGTATCTTTTCCTTCATGTGTCCAAAGTCATGTGTCAAGTCTTTTTGAGTTGGTCCATTATGATGTTTGGGGATCGTGTCGTGTCAAAGATATGTATAGTTACAATACTTTGTTACATTTGTGGATAATTATTCTCGCATAACGTGGTTATATTTAATAAATGATTAATATCGCGAAAAATCATAAATTGGTACACCTGTAACAAATTCACCCCAAATTATTTTTTTGACCACGAAAACCCTAAACCGATACGGTTGTGACAAATTTACCCCAAACTATTTTTTTGTGGTAAAGTAAGTATGTATAAACTTTTCAAACTGCCAAGTAACAAAAGGAGGCCGAACACAAAAACCTTACCTCAAACTATTTTTTTAACCACAAAAAATCCTAAAATGGTAGACTTGTGATAGATTTACCATAAACTAATTTTTTTGACCATGGAAAACCTAAAATAGTATACTTGTGACAAATTTACGTTTCGTTGAATTGGGTTAATATCACAAAAAATTTCAAACTATTACACATGTGACAAACGACGGATAAAAATCCCAAGTCGGTACACCCGCCAATTGCCATGTGTCATACAACTTAGCACTTTAATAGTTAGATTTAACGAAAACTAACGAATGGTAAATTTATTACGGATGTACCAGTTTGGGGTAAAATTATCATAAGTGTACTAGTTTCAGATTTTTTGTGGTTAAAAAAATAGTTTGGGGTAAATTTGTCACGGGTGTACTAGTTTGAAATTTTTTGTGGTATTAACCCTTTAATAAAAGATCGAACCGAATTCTTTTCCTGTTTCCGTATGTTTTACTTTGAGATTTTCAATCAATATCATGTTTATGTTAAATGTCTCATGTTCGATAATGCCAAAGAATATATGGCTACTTCCTTTGGTTTTCAATCATTTCTTATAGCTCATGGGGTTCTGCATCGGATATCTGGTTCCTATACCCCTCAGCAGAATGGGGTGGCGGAATGGAAAAATCGTCATTTCTTGGATGTTGCTCGTTGTCTACTTTTTCATATGAACCTCCCCAAAATGTTCTGGGGGCATGCTATCTTATAAATCGTCTACCATCTGCTATACTTCGTGGGGGCATACCGTTTTCTACTCTCCATCCTACGAGTCCACTTTTTTCTTTACCACTCCGTGTGTTTGGGTGTGTTTGTTTTGTGCATTGTCTTAGTCCTAGTCATGATAAGCTCGATCCACGGGCGAACAAATGTGTGTTTTATTGGGTACTCTTGAACTCAAAAAGGGTATAAGTGTTATAGTCCGGTTAGTCGGCGGTTGTATGTCTCGATAGATGTGACCTTTTTCGAGGACCAGTTATTTTACTCATCTACCGACCAACCGGTAATCCCTTTGAAAATACTTTGTCCTCGGCCACGGCTCCACCGCCGCTTGTCCCCTTAATGGGGGTACCCGGGCAATTGCCCGATTTTTAGTTTTTCGATTGGACCTATCAACGACGCCGATCTGTTCAACGTGAGATAGTACGGTCGCCGCCCACATTGGACATGCATGTTTCTCCACCAACTCATGCCCCGGTCTCTGATTCGCCAGTTTCTTCTGAGCCCGATTCTACTACTAGTATTCCCATTGCATTGCGCAAAAGTTAGCATTCTTGTATTGGTCAACCCAATTCCTAATTTGCTCCCTACAATGGTTTGTTTTGTCGTACACATACTTGTCACCTTCTTTCTCAGTTTTTATTCTACAATTATTTTTCTCCTACACATTCCTCGTTTGTTGCTTCTTTATCCGTTGTGTCCGTGCCAAGTATTATTGTAGAGGCTCTTACCCATCCAGGTTGGCGGTGGGGTATGGAGGATGAAATGCGGGCGCTATAGGATAATGGGACATGGCAGCTTACATTGTTACCTAATGGCAAACAAGTTATGGGGTGTCGTTGGGTTTTCACGGTGAAGTTTCGATTGGATTGGTCTGTCAAACGTCCGAAGGAGTGTTTAGTTGCCAAAGGTTACACCTAGACCTATGGAATTGATTCTGATGATACATTCTCTCCTATCGCAAAAATACTTTCCGTTCGTGTTTTCATCTCTCTTGCTATTCGATATGGCTAGACTCTCCATAAGCTAGATGTTAAGAATGCCTTGCTTCATGGAGACTTGACAGAGGAGGCATATATGGAGCAACGCTCGGGATTTGTTGCTCGGGGGGAGTCTACTAGTGTTTGTCGCTTGTGCAAGACATTATATGATTTGAAACAGTCTCCTTGTGCCTGGTTTGGCCGTTTCGGTGATGGAGTTATTTGGTTTGATTTGCAGCGTTGTACCGTGGACTATTCTATGTTTAGCTCCACTTCTCCTAGAGGGTGTGTGCTCCTAGTTGTATATGCGGACGATATTATCATCACTGGTAGTGATTTTGTGGGTATACAAAAGTTGAAATAGTTTTTACTGACATAATTCAGTACAAAAGTTATGGGTTCTCTACGGTATTTCTTGAGCATTGAGGTGGCCTACTCACGTGATGGTATCTCATTATCACAACGAAAATATGTTTTGGATATTCCGAGGAAGATTGGTTTTCTCGGAGCGAAGCCTGTCGATACTCCAATGGATACTAATGTAAAGCTTGATGCAGAGCATGGCGACTTACTTCATGATAAGAGTAAGTATCAGAGGTTAGTGGGTAAGCTCAACTATTTAACCGTCACTCGACCAGATATTTCCTTTACTGTTAGCGTGGTTAGTCAATTTATGAGTCCTCTTTGCAATACACATTGGGAAGCAGTACTTCATGTTGTTAAGTACTTGAAGGGAGCACTTGGTAAAGGGCTTCTATTCAAGAATCATGGACATCTTAGTGTCATTGGTTACTCTGATGCTAATTGGGCTGGGTGTCCTATTGATAGGAGATCAATTTCTAGTTATTGTGTGCTCTTAAGAGGCAATCTTGTGAGTTGGAAAAGTAAAAAGCAACAAGTTGTGTCTCGATCGAGTGCAGAAGCGGAATAGCGGGCCATGGCTCATGTGACTAGCAAGTTGCTTTGGTTGAGGATGTTGTTATCCGAACTCAACATGCCATCCTTAACTCTCTCGGTTCCGTGTTGTGATAACCAATCCGTTATGCATATTACTTCAAATCCAATCTTTCATGAGCGCACGAAGCATATTGAAGTAGATTGCCATTCTGTGCGAGAAAAGATTCAAAACAAGAAAATAACATTTCAATATACACGGACCGAAGATTAACTTGCTGATCTTTTTACTAAGTCATTGCGGGGTAGTAAAGTGATTACTTTGTGTAACAAGTTGGGGCTTTTTGATGTTTATGTACCAACTTGAGGGGGAGTGTCGAAATGTTAAGTATTGGGTTTATTTGTAAGTAAGGATATTTTAGTCTTTTTCATTAGTAGTGAGCTATACATATTGATGTAATCCATTATTATTAGAATACAATTTTCTTCTCTCTTCCCTTTTACGTTTTCAAAGTTAATAGTCGCCTACTTGCCTCTCGACATTGTTATCATAAATTCTGGTCCAAGCCGGCACGCTTTGAGTGATTCGACGGGAAAAGTATACTAAAAGTGCCATAACTTTTGTACGGCGTTCACTTGAGTGCCATAACTTTCAAAACGTTCACTTAAGTGCCATAACTTTAAAAAATCGTTCACTTGAGTGCCATGTTGACGTGGAAGTCGGAAAAGGCGACGTGACAGCCGGAAAGCTGATGTGACTTGCCGGAAAGATGATGTGGCACATTGGAAAGCTAACGTTGCACGCCGGAAAAGTTGTTGTAGCACTTAAGTGAACCATTTTGCTTTGACGTGGCACTCAAGTGAACGATTTTTGAAAATTATGGCATTCAAGTGAACGCCGTACACAAATTATGACACTCATGGTGTACTTATCCCGTGATTCGACATTCCTTTAACGTTCTGCGCTGTGGTTTGGCCAGTAATATGAAACTGAAACCATCTTATGATCAGCTTTAGCTATGAATATGAAAATATGAAAATTGTTTCTCTAATGTATTCCAATCAACCTGATAGCAGGCAAGTAGATTGACGACATATATTGGCAATTTTGATGTCCACATCTAAGAAGAGCAGAAATAATGAATCCTAATGAACTTAGCTACAATGCATGGTATGATACAATGCATATTAGAGTGATCATGGCAGCCGCGGCAGTCGCCTTGGCCCTCACGAGTTCTGTTACAGAGCTCGGCCATGGCCCCAGGAGTTCTATTGTAGAGCTCAGCATTAGTGTCTAGGGCACCGCGAGCTCTGCTACAAACTTGGCTAGGGCAACATTAGAGAAGAAGAAGTAGAGAAAACATTAAGAAAATTTGAAGACGAAGATGTAGGAACAAGGAGAGAGAGAGAGAGAGAGAGAGAGAGAGAGAGAGAGAGAGAGAGAGAGAGAGAGAGAGAGAGAGGGTGTTCATGGCCTTACAGGGCGTTTCTTCACACTTGTGAACCTAAAAAAGAAGAAAAAGAAAAAAAGAGAAATCATGGCCCTAGAATTCATTGGACTTGCTCTATATGTAATTTCTATAAGATTGTTGGAGTAAGCTAAAGACCATTTTATTGGTTCTTGCTGGAAACCAGGCAGGATAACATTCCAACATTGTTTTGTACAGCTCTGTTTCTTTCCTAAACTATGGAGTTCCTTTTGTAGACATAAACCAATTGATGAAAAGAAAATGCAGAAGAAGGGATAGATATGTAAACAAGAAGAAGAAGAAGAAGAAGAAGAAGAAGAAGAATAAGCTTTACGGGCGACAATGAGGAATAAGTCCAGGTATCTGGTTATCCAGATTACAGGAAATGGATCTGCATTCACGCAGAAGAGAGAACGGATAAAAGAGACAAGCGGAAGGAAGAGAAAATCAATGATAGAGTACACCATATCTGGTGGGATACAACGCATAACTTGAGGAGATAATAAGTTCTGTAAATAAATTAGTTTCATATGCAAGAGCAACATGCCATCATCTCTGCCCGATTTCTATGTTCCGATCCGAGCAGAAAATAAGATCTGTAAACAAGTAGTTTCATATGCAGTAACAGCATGCCGTCATCTCTATTGGATCGGAATGGTTTGATCCACGTACGTCGAGGTGTTGAACCGGTCCGTCGAGTGAGAAAGGAGGAGCCAAACGTGAGTGATGATATCTCCGCCCTGCCTCAGCAGCTTCAGGTGGTGCTTTTGCTGGCAATTGTACGCCGCAAAACATAGCATCTCAACCCAAACACTGCTGATGAGCTCCCATGTGTCTTTGTTATCTTTCAGCTCTCTTGCGAGTTTTCGCACTTCCTTGAGGACATTCTGGTTCTGCCTTATGGGGCACTCTACTGCGAGCACGAGGGAGCCACTTTCTTGCGAAGGTTCCGGCCCCAATAGAACTTTCGGGACATTCTCTTTCGAGGTCTGATATAAGAACTTCTTGAGATTCCTGTAGGCCTGCTGGTAAGTGATCTCGACCGTGGTCAAAGAGAGTATTTGACGATGTTGTACCAGAAGGAACATCATGTAATCTGATATCAGTTTGCTTGCCTCCTTACGGTCTGATTCTTCGTGGCACGAGTTGTAACAGACTTGGGTTGCAATGTGCCATATGATGATGCTTCTATCAAATGTCATATTGATACTCCATACGAGCTTATCCAGAGACTCGTGAATGCCGAGTGTCCATTCGCCTCTTTTCATGAAGGGAAGACCGCGTCTCTTTCTTTCGAACTTTTTCATGTCTTCAAGCAATATTTCTTTCAAGTACATGGGAATTGCCACGGAATTTAGTGCTAAATATTTCCTGAACTTCTCAGCCATGCCACAGACTTTGAGGATTCTAAAGAACCAGGGCCATTTTTCGAATTGGCAGAAATCCAGAAAGTTAAATTGCTGAATTCTGTTAGACCACTTTTTCTTCTTCAGAGATCGATTAGCGAGAAATTTCAGAAACTTCAAGACCATTGGATTGCCAAGGCGGTTACTATTCTTTATAATCACCAAATCCGAATAGAACAGCTTCAACAACTGATAAGTTTCCAGAAGCACCACTCCAATCAGCAGCCCAAACATGTAGATGACGTACGGATCTCTCAAGAGTTTGTCGAAGAACAGCCCCATGAATCCACCAAAGGTCAGCAGCAAACTGAAATAACTGATGAGGCGGAGCATGATCCCTCGCTTGGTGTAAAGAACTGGAGCCTTAGTGTAGAGGACATCATACATGAACTCAAGTTCCATATCGATTATCAAGAATATATCGTCAGGACTGTATTCGCTGATCAACATACTAGGATACAACATGAAGAAAGGGTACTTCAACCAGTTCACAAGGTGAGGCTTTAAACGATTAAATCGATTGTAAGCCGTCAAGAAAACATCCAGACGGGGAACGCCCTTAGTCATCAATTCAAAGGATATCACCATTTCGTCATCGAAATCCTCTTTTCTCATGTTTGTGTTCTCGTCGTACACGGAATAGAATGCCCAAAATGTTTCTCCACACTTGATTATACCAGCAACAAACATCGGAAAGAATAGTTTCATCCGGATGGAGGCCTTCCAACATCGCCCGAGGATCCAGACCACGAAAGAGAATGTGATGACAAGGTTCATTGCACTCCTCACGCCAACCCTGCTGTCTTCCACTGAATATGCGGTGATGCTATCTGGATTCCCTAGCAGCAGTAGAGTTAAAGGCGCCAACAGTGCTTTTAGTTCGGTATCGAACGCTTCATCGGACTTGTTGAGGCTGACGGTCGTGAGCTTGCTGAGCGCGAGCGTCAAGATGTAAGGGGTGAGCGAATAAGATGCCCAGATAACGAATTGGAGTGTCTTGGCACACGAGATTTTTCTGCGGCTTCCAAGTACAGCAAGAACCATCTGCAAAACCAAGCCAACAAGTACAAAAAGTTGGATGCTCCAGTTCTTCCAGAGACACATCATCCCCAACGCCCATCCTTGGTGATCGCATCCTGGACGCACCGCAGAGCTGTACGTTGTGCTGTGCCCTCCGTTTGTGCTCGTTCCGTTGATCATCGCCACGGCAAGTCTTTGTGAAAAAAACCCCGATGAGGAGGGATAATAAGACGGTAAGTGATCCTCAAGCCCTGAACTCGGACTCTAAGATCCTTCTTTTCAAGCTGACAAAAGACAATCCCACGCTGAACAATTTCGCTCAGTAGCTGTAACATATGCAGGAACGTGCCAATTCCTATCATTGAACTAATACTTGCTGCAATTTTCGTCGACACCAGGTAATTTACTGCTATGGAATGACCTCTCGCCTGTTTATACGGTGGTGTAGCACCTCACTCCGTACACATATTTGCATGTCATTGAGGCATCACATTACACATGTTTTTCATTTAGGAAATAGTTTAAAATCTGTTGCTTCCTTAATATTTACCTAGACGACTAGTTTGGTAAGATCTCCCAATTTAGGATAAGGAGAATTCCAGGAATCCTGAGCGCGGCCATGGATTTGATAAATGTGTTACGGCTACAGAAATATGATAGAACTTATAATCCTGGAAAAATTCGATTGAGAGAGTTGCCTGCGTTTCTATTCTCACTATGCTGAAGACAGAAATTATTTCAAAAAGTCCTAAACCTATTATACCGAATAATTTAATTCTAAACTTTTCAATTTAGCTAATTTAGTCTTTTACCAACTTCTCAATGCAGGCCTTCCGACCAAATTTGGCCGAAATTGGACGCCGGACCTTATGTGGCATGGCTAGCGTTGAAGTAGATGATTTTTACATTTTTTAAAAAAGTTTCCAGATTTTTTTTTTTTTTGTGTAATTTTTCCTTTTCTTTTCTTATTTTTCTTCTCGCCTGTGGCCGATCTCACTGATGGGCGATGGCGGCCACCGCCAGCGAGGGCAGCGCTTTCCCATAAAAGAAAAGGAAACAAAAATAAAATAAAAATATGAGACTTGTTTCTCTTAGCATGCTGTTCAACCTAATAGCCGCCAAGCAGGCAGGTAGACTGACGACATGTGATCGGCCATTTTAATATCCGCGTCCATGACGAGCAGAAACAATGAGTCCTAGTGAATTTATCTGAACTGCTGACTGGTATGATACATCCATAACGTGAGTGATGATGGCAGCCAGGGCAGTCGGCTTGGCTTTGCGAGCTCTGTTACAGAGCTCGGCCGTCGCGGCCATGGCCCCAGGAGCTCTATAGTAGAGCTCAGCATTAGCGGCTAGGGCCACGCGACCTCTGTTACAACGCTCACGCCACGGCAGCTTTCGAGAAGAAGCAACAAGGAGCAAGGAGAGAGGGAGAGAGAGAGTCTTAATCAACCATAAAACACCAATAGATGAGTGCTGCTTAGGAAGTACTAGAAGCAACTAATTATTGCTCATATCCATCTATGGAGAAGTAAATTCATGGCTTTACAACTTTAGGGTTGGCCTAATTGGTCGGGACATTGATGTATCTCAAGATAACAAAGTTTGAAGTCTCCTGTTCGAATCCTATTAACTAGGTGTGACTCACGTCAACCTGCTTAGGATAATTGATTGGACTTAACCATTTGAGGGACAAAAGATTATACTGTATTTTGAGAAGGTTATAACACGGCCAATGCATACTAGATCAAAACTAGCAAGTAAAATAAAATTAAGACGCGATCAAAGTGTGCAAATGAAAACCGGAAAGAAAGAGGGAGAGGTGTTGGGGACGGACCTTTCCACTTCCGCCTCTAGCTCGAATGCGACCGGCATCCTCTTCCCCGCAACTGCAGAAACCCTGGGAGTTTCGCAACCCAGAAGCAACCGATCGAGAGAGCCTCAGATATTTATTCTTGTCCTTCCATTTTTCCACGCCCAGAAACATTCCTTTCTTACAGTAGAGACCAACTCAAGCACTTGTTATGTCGATTAATGAATAAATTATCCAAGACTTTGATAATGTTGGTCATATTATACATGTAACACGTGATTACGAGGATAAGAAAGTGTTTATGCTTGCTTGGCGCTTGCAACTTTCCTTCACTTTTTGCAGTTCATCATTCGCTCTTCCTCTTTTTTTTTTTTTTTTTTTTGGTCCCCCTCCGAGGCCACCAACTGGCTGGTTCTTCACTTTTTCACATTGATGGAGCATCAACAGGGCAATTCTTCTCTTGCAGGATGGACGTACTAGAGAGATTAGGATCTGATCAGGTCTTTAATGATCTGATTATGGCATTTAACTGTTACAACTTCTGCTCCGTGCAAAATTTCTTTTCCTGGTTTCTCTCCTCTTTGAATTTGGATCTTCTCCCACATTCTTGCTCTCCTGTGTTGAATTTCTTAGTGTTTGACTCACGTCAACCAGCTCAGGGTAATTGATTGGACTTAACTGTCATGGGGCTCGCAGGGTGTTTTACGGGCCTTTGAATAGCCTCAGGATAACAAAAAAGATAAAGACAAAAAACAAAAATTCATGGCCCTAGGCCTCATTGGATTTGCATCTGTCATTGTTAGACATGAGAACAACCTGTGTGAGTTTGGGTTTCACTAAATGTGAACTTTTCAGACAGATATGTCTTTTTGCAGGTCCTGTGAAGAAAAATAGGCCTTGCTTTCGTCGTGGAAAGAAAATGGCGCTATATCCATCAATGTATGTTCATAAGTGCCACGCAAAATGGTGCGTTCGAGTTCGGGAAAAAGCAACAATGCAATCTGGTTGAGAATGAATATCATCAACTTGTTTGCAATCCCAAAAGGAAGATGGTTATGATCACTAAGCCGCACACTGCTGATACGATAAAATGTTTGGAAGAAAGTGTTGGGGTGTGGTTCATACTCCCCATTGATAGGAAGGCATGTGGATAGCGCTCCACGATGAGCGGGTGGGGTTGGGGGAGACGTCCTGGCGGGGGTTGCAGGTGCAGCGCCCTCAAGCCGCCAGAGGTCTTTTACAAGCAATAAGTGATTCGACATTCCTTTAACGTGTTGTGTTGTGGTTTGGCCGATAATAGTCCGACAAATGGAGACATGATTATTGGAGAAGACGCTTATTGATACCAAAATGATCGGCTTTACCAATGATTTGCGCTATTCGGAACCATCTCATGATCAGCTTTAGCTATGAATACGAAAATATGAGAGTTCTTTCTCAAGAGTGTTCCGATCAACCTAATAGCGGGCAAGAAGATAGACCGACATGCGTCACAGTTTTGATGTCCACCTCTGAGACGAGCAGAAACAATGAATCCTAATGAATTTCTCTACACTGCTGCCTTGTATAATACATGCCCAATGAGAGCAATGATGGTAGTCGGGGCAGTCGCCATGGCTGAGCTCGCAAGCTCTGTTACATAGCTCGGCCATGGCCCCAGGAGCTCTATAGTAAACCTCAGCATCAGTGGGCAGAGCCACGCAACCTCTGCTATAATGCTTGGCCATGGCAACCATTCTCTTTCTAGGCTCTATTTTTTGCCATAAATATATTTTTCTATTTTTATTTCCTTGAAGAGTTTCTGAGCAGACATGTTTATAACGACACAATTTTTTTTTTCCTGAAACAGAAATTGATTTGATAATGGCATTTCTACGGCGGCCGGCGACCCATTTGGTCTTACTGTGAGGTAGGATAATATTCCAACATCATCTTGTAACTCTGTTTCTCACTTGTCTGAAGATTGAGTCTCGACTTGGTCAAAGAATATAAACAATCCGAATGTTGATACAATATCTTGTGTCTAGAATTTAATCAGACATGTTCTGAGAAGTCAGGAACATCAGCAAATGCTTAACCAGATTACATGAAATCGATTCAGAAGAGAGAACGGATAAAGGGAAAAGCGAAATGAAAGAAGGTCACTGAGATATGTAAACGGTCTGTTTCCGCATGCAATGGCAACATGCCATCATGCTGATTCGATCTCTAGGTTCTCAACAATATCTTTCATGTTCTTGAACTTGTCTGTCTTGTGTGAAAGGAGGAGCCACACGTGAGTGATGATTTCTCCGCCTCGCCTCAGCAGCTTCATGTGGTGGTATTGCCGGCAATTGTAGGCCGCGAAACATAGCATCTCAACCCAGACGCTGCTGATGACGTCCCATGAGTTTTCAGTACCTTCCAGCTCACTCGCAAGTGTTCGCACCTCCTCAAGGACATTCCAACCTTCGCCGAATACATTCTCGAGGCTCTGCTCTGAGTGACTTTCCTGCAGAGGGTTGGGCCCAGATAAATCTTCCAGGACGCGTCCTTCCTTGAGGAACGTCGTGAGATTCGTGTAGGAGTGATCGTAAGTGATCTCAACCGTGGTCAAAGAGAGTACTTTGCGCTGTCGTACCAGAAGGAACATCATGTAATCTGATCTCAGCTTGCTCGCCTCCTTATGGTCTGATTTTTCGTGGCACGAGTAGTAACAGATGTGGGTTGCAATGTGCCATATGATGATGCTTCCATCAAATGTCATCTCGATACTCCATTTGAGCTTATGCGCAGACTCGTGAGTGTCAAGCGTCCATTCGCCTCTTTTCGTGAAGGGTCCACGGGCTCTCCTTGTTTCAAACTTGTCCTTGTCTTCAAGCAATATCTTTTTCAAGTACAGGGGAATTGGCACAGAATCCGTTGCTAAATATTTTCTCAACTTCTCGGCCATGGTGCAGACTTAGGGGATTCTGAACAACCAGGGCCGTTGATCGGATTGGCAGAAATCCAGTAAATTAAATTGCCGAATTCTGTTGGACCACCTGTCCTTCTTCAGAGATCTTTCCACAAGAAATTTGAGAAACTTCAAGACCATTGGATTCTCAAGGTGCTTCCACTTCATTATAATCAGCCAATCCGAATAGAACAGCTCCAGCAACTGATAAGTTTGCCGAAGCATGACTCCGATCAGCAGCCCAAGCGTGTAGATAAGGTACGGATCTCTGAAGAGTTTGACAAGGAAAAGCCCAATGAATCCACCTAAGGTCAACAGCAAACTGAAATAGCTGATGAACCGGAGCGTTATCCCGGACTTTGTGTAGAGAACCGGTGCTTTAGTGTAGAGGACATCATATGTGAACCCAAGTTCCACGTCAGTTATCAAGAATATATCTTCAGGAATGTATTCGTCGATCAGAATACTACGATATGACATGGAGTAAGGGTTCTTCAGCCAGTCACCGAGGTGAGGCTTTAAACCATTAAACCGGTGGTAAGCCTTCAAGAAAATATCCAGACGGGGAACGAGCATCGATGCAACGGCCCAATGGGCACGCTCTTCTCTACACGGCCTGGTGTCATCTTCGTGTTCTCGGCATACGCAGAATAGACGGCCCAAATTGTTTCGCCGTACTCGATTATCCCAGCAACGAACATTTGAAAGTACAGAATCATCCGGACGGAGGTCTTCCAACTTCGCGCTAGGATCCACACCACGTAACGAAACGTGATGACGAGGTTCAACACATGCCTCGAGCCGAGCCAGTTATCTTCCACTGAGAATGCGGTGATGCTATCGGGATTCCCCAGCAGCAGTAGAGTTAAAGGCGCCAACAGTGCTATTAGTTCGGTATTGTACTCTTCATCGGACTTGTTGAGGGTGATGCTTGAGAGCTTGCCGAGCGCAAGCGTCGAGATATAAGAGGCGAGTAAATAAGTTGCCCAAATGACTACTGTCATTGGCTTGGCACTTGAGGTTTTTCTGCGGCTTCCTAATACAGCAAGAAAGGTCTGGAGAATCAAGCCAAGAAGTACAAATAGTTGGATGCTCCAGTTGCTCCAGAGACACATCATCCCGGATGCCCATCCTTCGTGACCGCAACCTGGACGCAACGCAGAACTGTACGTTGTATTGTCCCCGACATGTGTGCTCGTTCCGTTCATCATCATTGTCATCACGACAAGTCTTTGTGAAAGAAACCCCGACGAGCAGAGAACAGAAGACAGTAAGAGACCCTCGCGCCCCGAACTTAGACTCTAGGATCCATCATTTCAAGCCGGCAAAAGACGATCCCACACAGAACAATTTCGCTCAGTAGCCGCAAGATACACAGGAATGTGCAAATTTCCATCAGTGAAACGATACTTGGTGTAACTTTCATTGAAACCAGGCAATGTTACTCTGGAATGACCTCTTTGAAAGAGATTTTTACACATTCACAAGCCGATGGTGTAAAAATCAATTGCTTTCTTAGTTTTTACCTAGATGATTAGTTTTTCCTCCATGTTCAGCCCTTGGATTAGGGTTCCCGGTCTGCCTGTCTGCCTATGACATACATGAGAAATTTGTCCAAAAAGTCTTAAACCTATCGCACTCTTGCCAAAACAATTTTAAACCTTTTGATTTTGCCAATTAAGTCTTAATCATTTTCAACTTTTGTCAATCGAGTACATCTAGTCAATTTGCTCGAGGGCCTAACCTGTGGCCGGCAAGACCATCGTGGCCCTCACCCAAAACTTTTAATTTGTCCAATGAGGTCCCTAAACTTTTAATTTGTTCAATTTGATCCCTCAATTTTTAGTATATATTCAATTTAGTCAATGGACTATATGAAAATGTTCAATATTGTCCATAAACTTGAATTCATGTAAGGATAACATTGAACATTTTCGGGAAAATTGTCCAAAAAGTCCTAAATCTATGGCATTTGTGTTAATTCAGTCCTAAACCTTTTGACAACTTGCCAACTTCAGTCCTAAACATTTTAATTATGCCAATTTAGTCCTAAATATTTTAATGATTTGTCAAATTAGTCCTAAACCTTTTAGCAATTGCCAATTTAGTCATTACGGTCAATTACTCAAATAATAAGTTTAAGACTAAAACGGAAAAGTTTAAAAGATTTAGGATCAAATTGGCACAATTTTAAAAGATTTAGGACTAAAGTGACACGATTGAAAGATTTAGGATTAAATTGACAAATTTTCAAAATGTTTAGGACTAAATTGGCACAATTGAAAGGTTTAGGACTGAATTGGTAAATTGTCAAAAGGTTTAGGACTTTTTTAGAAATTTCCCTAAACATTTTCATACAGTCCATGGACTAAATTGAACAAAAGTTGATGAACCATATTCAACAAAATTCAACATTTAGGGAATACATTACACGTGAGAACCATAATTCAAGGATCATTTATGTCATTTATCCTAATAAGAAAGATTCGGGTATACACGCGAAATAGAGATAGCCATAAGCCTGATATAATTTTTTTCTAGGATTAGATAAATCACTGAATCAATATGATGGATTTCGGCATGAATATGAATCATTGAAAATAGTTTCATCCATCGAGTCACTTTAAAATTGAGCTTGCTAGAGCACTGACCTCTTAGCCAAGCAATGCCGCACCCGTATGGAACAAAAGTATTCTGACGAATTCCAAGATCAAAGGCGGTTAAGAAATCTAGAAAACGAAGCTCATTCAAAATGTCTGCATGAATGAAGACTTTGCTTTCATTTCCAGAGAGCAATTACAACACTTCCGTGCAACACATTCTTTTAAAGCATATGATTGCTTGTAGTGTTCACGACTTTGTGCATGAGAACAAAAAAAAGAACCAAAGAAGAAAAGAATTGATTATTTGCTTGCCACTTTCCCATTTGAGCAACATTCTACAAGCTCGTTCTGCTTTCACCCTTTATGCAGCTTTAGCGATCATTCAAGTAACCTCTCCTCTTTCCGCTTTATTCTAACACCAGTTCCAGCAGACACGTGAAACGGTCGAAACAGTCATCTTCGAACTTAAGCTGGAACGGACCATCGAAGCTGGAGGTCCTTCTTCGAGGTTCCGCTTGCTCCGCATTCATTATACATTTCCACCTTAAGCTTTTAGGCTGCTGGTAATGGTTCGGTCACGAACCGAAGCAGGAACAGAGCGTGCTGCTGCTCGATCAATTTCAGATAGTTAGAATGGTCATAAACCTTTGTTTAGACAAATCCGTTTGTTGGCAGGAAAGGATCCAGATAGTCATCTACTTTCTTGTTATTCAATTCTATTTTAATCGCCGGACACATCATGTAAGATGAATAATGTCTTCATATTATTTCTCAAAAAGCATTCCGATCAACGCAATAGCAGCCGAGTAGATTGACGACATGCGACCGGGACTTGTTAGTAATTAAGCCAAATTTAGTTTGGAGGAAGTTGCCAATTGGGCAAAGAGGCAATCGATTCGGTGGACAAGTTGTCGATGTCAGTTCGGCTTCCAAGATTGGTGCAAAAATAAAGAGTCTTAAGTGTGGTGTCGCTTTTAAGAGCCATAGTTAGGTGGATTTCTCAAGACTCTGTTCGTATTTCTATGTCTAGTTTATTTATTTATTTTTTTTGTAGAGAATCTATCTCCTTGCAATGCTGGATATATCCATGAGTCATTCAAGAGTAAGAGCAAGAGTCATGTAACAATCCTATAAAAAGATAAGCCTTGTAATCGTTTCATTAAGGTACAATAAAGAAAGATTTTATTCATCTCATTCTCTTTATTAGACTTGAGTTTTGTGAATTGTGAGCGTTTCACCTTCAAATTATTCCATCAAGTTGGTATAGATAGGATAGACCTGATCTTGCTTGTGGATTGGACCGGCTCTCGGGGATTGGGGCTTGCGGGGAGCTCGTGCACGGATCACCGAGGGTGCAAGCTTCACGTTGCTGGTCGGCCTTGTTTTGGTTCTCACCGGACTGCAATGTGGTGTCTCGAACGGTAGACAGAGCACCAATCATGCAAAAGGGGGAATCACCACACAAAAGCAAAAGGAAAGAGGCAATCTGGTTGTCTCTTTCCGTTCTTGTGTTCCCCGAAAAAGAGAAATCTTTGGCCTTTACTGCATGTATGGAGAAGTGATTCTCTCTTACTGACTCTCCTTTTGGGCCCGCCTCTGCCTTGTGTTCTTCTTTTCCCGAGAGGAGGATTTCTTCTCTTGTCTCTGTTGTGCTGTCGTCCAACCTCTCCCTTTGACTCGACTGAAACATGTAATCACAAAGAAAGAAAAGCAGGCCGCGACTCGTGTCGTCGCAAGCCTTAGTCGGATTTGGAGCGGCTGGCTCAGTGAGGCAGCAGCTACGTCGTCCGTCAATAAAGTCGGCTCCGGCCAGCAACAGCAGAGATGCAGGGCAGGACCATGGCGGTCCGCTTAAAATGCTTGTATGCAGAACATGCAGAATACTAAACTAATCTATATGAATAAATATTTTTTGCTAGGGGCTAAAGTTAGTCCCTAACTTTTTAAGTAACAAATGATTAAATAAAAAGTCAAAATTTGGGTGTCAACATTTATCGGTATAATTACACCCGATATCATTGGGAGTCCCTAGCGAAATAAAGTTCTTCTTGAGCTCCGATACATGCCTCGCATCCGTCAGTGTGCGTACCACACCATGGTGCATCCAAATATGAATTGTCCCTATCTCCACGACCTTGCAGAATGGTATTCCTCATCAAAACTCTATCATCATATGCAGTCTGATAAGTAGCAAACCAATTCCTATGGGGTGTCATTTGATAAGAACACCTCGAATCTAGCACCCATTCTTATCCTTACAAACCCATAGTTACACACAAAATAGCCTCTGCAGCACTCGTGCTCTCCTCAGCAATATTCGCCGCACTACTTGTAGCATTTTGCTTCACACCTCTGTTTCTCAACTTAAGATAATTTCTCCCGATGCAGCCCTCCTTGTGACATTTCACGATCCCTTGGATTTTATATGGTGTGATTTCGATTTGCTTTTACCTCTACCGCTCTTGGACCCCTGATGTTGATTTCTATTTCAAATCACTAGTCACCCCGTGCTACCTCGTGCGTTGGACTATTATCTTGCAACTTTTTCTATCACTCCTTAGAGAAGACATCAGACTTTATGCCTTTCGAGATAATCGTAGTACGCCTCTATAACGGTGAATCGGTAAAATGCTCTCATGACTCTTGTAAAGAAGCTAATAACATCATGCCTTATTATTCATCATTAAGTATCTTATCGACGCCCTTCAAATCCAACATGAGTTTATTAAATTCATCTAGGTGGATTCTGATAGACATATATTCAGCATATCTAAACCGAAACATCCTCTTCAGCATATATAATCAATTGTTTAAACCTTCATTACATAGAATGCCTGAAATTTTCACCACAACACTGTGGTATCTTTCTCTTCGGCTATCTCTATTAATACTTCATCCGATAAGTTTAATAAAATTATACTCTTAGCCTTCCTCATTAGCATGTCGTTTTCAGTATCTTTCATCATTTCGGGCCACTTAGTCTTGCCCTCCAATGCTTCTGCCAAACCTTGAGTTGTCAACAATGCCTCCATCTTAAGACTCCATAACCGCAATTTATCCCTCTTATTAAACTTCTCAATTTCTACTTTTGGTCCCTATATAATTGCAACAACATAAATCCCAAATAATAATCAGACAAGTACAAACTCCAAATCACAATCCGGAAAATCTGATTCTAAGCTCTGATACCAATTGTCGTAATATTAACGCGAAAACATAACATGATCTTACAAATTAAGTCAATGCGAAAAATCACTAGGGAAATAAACGAGAAACAATAAAAGACACCATATGATTTGGTTCGAATACCGGTACCTACATTTACGGGGAAAGCTTGTAATAATAATTCACTATAATCGGAGATTCATGACTACAATCATTCAAACGCTTGAGTGTTTTTCATACCTAAATTATATCAAAATCTAAAGTATTTACAAATAAAATAATTCAATTTGGATATAAACTCATGCACAAATCGTCCAATGCTCGAAGCCCGTCCTTTTACGCTGAGTAGGAACTCCTCTGCAGGTTCTTGTACGGCCACTCTTAATGTATTCATGGGCAGCGTCCTTCTTTTCTTCTTCGAGCGGCTCTATTAAAGGACTTATGTACCTCTGTTTTTTTTTGTCAGAAAAGAAAACCTAAAAAAAAAGCTCTCTTTTTTTTTAAATGTATTTTCTTTTCTCTGCACGTTCCTTTCTATCCCATAAATGATATATTTATTTATGGAAATAGAAGAGCCGAAACTTTTGTCTTCTAGCACCCAAAATTACTTGCGTTCAAGGAGTCCACTGTTCTTTAGAAACATATCTTGATTGGTCGAACCGGCCGGTCAAGTTTCGAGTGAATGCTTATTTTCTCCAACGGAATACAAACGAGTCTCTTCTTTAACCAAATTCTGAATTCAAACTTGAAACATAATTCAACAGTTGTCCGCAAAATTATGGGAGTAATCTAAAGAACTGAAAACATGCATCATCATCATCATCTTGCTTGATCTTGTACAGCTGTGTTTCTTTCCAAATCCACCGAGTTCTTTTTGTCTGATATGAACACATTGATGACTAAATAAAAACAGAGGGAACAGATATTTCAACAACAGGAAAATCCATTACAGGTGGCAATGAGGCCTTGGTCCAGGTGTCAGCTTCTGATAGGCCCATTGTAAACCCAACCAATTAGCATCAATCCAATATTACCCATCTATATTAACTCATCTTCTCACTTATATGAAGATTAAATCTCAAGTCAGGCCCACCTTACCAAAAAAAAAAAAATCTCAAGTCAGGCCCAAGAAGATAAGCAGTCCAAAGTTTAATCAGACATTTAATCAGAAGCCAGGGCATCATCAAATGCTTACCCAGATTACAGGATACTGATCAACATTAGGGCCGAAGAGAGAGGGACAAAACCAAAAGAAAGAAATTCAATGACTGGCTAGACCATATCTAGCAGGGCACAATGCACAATCTGAGAGGAAAATAAGATCTGTAAACACTAGTTCCATACACAGTAGCAACATGTGATCATCTCTATTCGATCTCTGATCCATGTACTTCATGGTGTTGAACTTGTCCGTCTTGTGAGAAAGGAGGAGCCACACGTGAGTGATGATTTCTCCGCCCCGCCTCAGCAGCTTGGCGTGGTGGTATTGCTGGCAATTATACGCCGCGAAGCATAGCATCTCGACCCAAACGCTGCTGATGAGCTCCCATGAGTCTTTAGTACTTTCCAGCTCTGTCACGAGTCTTTGCGCTTCCTCAAGGACATTCCACCCTCTAGTGATTATTGTTTCGAGGGAATCACTTTCTTGCATTGTCCTTGGCCCTGGTAGAACCTTCAGGACTTTCTCTTTATTGCACTGCCCTTCCGGTATTTTGTTCAAGAAAGTCATGAACTTTGTGTAGGCGTGATGGAAAGTGATCTCTGCTGTGGTCAAAGAGAGTATGTGAGGGTGTTGTTCCAGAAGGAACATCAGGTAATCTGATATCAGTTTGCTTGCCTCCTTACGGTCTGTTTTTTCGTGGCACGAGTAGAGGCAGATATTGGTTGCAATGTGCCATATGATGATGCTTCTATCAAATGTCATCTCGATACTCCATTTGAGCTTACGCAGACTCGTGAGTGTCGAGCGTCCATTCGCCTCTTTTCGTAAAGGGTTTGTGGACTCTCTTTGATTCAAACTTTCCCAGGTCTTCAAGCAATAATTTTTTCAAGTACTTGGGAAATGGCACATAATTCGTTGCCGAATATCTCCTCAACTTCTCGGCCATGCCGGAGAGTTTGAGGATTCTGAAGGGCCAGGGCCGTTCATCGGATAGACAGTAATCCAGAAAATTAAATTGCCCAGTAGTGTAAGACCACCTTTCCTTCTTCAGAGAACGTTCGACAAGAAATTTCAGAAACTTCAGAACCATTGGATTCTCATGGTGCTTGGCATTCTTTATAATCACCCAATCCGAATAGAATAGCTTCACCAACTGATAAGTTTCCAGAAGCACGGCTCCTATCAGCAGCACAAACGTGTAGATAACTACGGATCACTCAAGTGTTTCTCGAAGAAAAGCCCCATAAATCCACCTAAGGTCAACAGCAAACTGAAATAACCGATGACGCGGAGCATGATCCCGGACTTGGTATAAAGAACTGGTGCTTTAGTGTAGAGGACATCATACATGAATCCGAGTCCCATATCGGTTACCAAGAATACATCTTCAGGGCTGTATTGGTCGATGGACATACTAGGATACAGCATGAAGACAGGGTGCTTCAACCAGTCCACAAGGTGAGGATTCAAGCAATCAAACCGACAGTAGGCCTTCAAGAAAATATCCAGACGGGGAACATCTCTAGGTAAGTTCATCAGTGCAATAGCCAGGACCTTTTCTACATGGAAATCCCCCGGTGTCATGTTCTTGTTCTCGTCGTACGCAGAATAGAGCGCCCAAATCATTTCTCCGTACTTGATTATCCCTGCAACAAACATCGGAAAGTACAGTATCATCTGGATGGAGGTCTTCCAACTTTGCCGAGGATCCAGACCATGAAAGAAAATGTGATGACGAGGTTCAATACATGCCTCACGCCAAGCCGGTTGTCTTCCACTGAGTATGCGGTGATGCTATCTGGATTCCCCAGCAGCGGTAGAATCAAAGGCGCCAGCAATGCTTTTAGTTTGGTATCACACTCTTCGTCGGACTTAATGAGGCTGACTGTCGTGAGCTTGCTGAGGGCAAGCATCGCAAAATAAGAGGATGCCAAGTAAGTTGCCCAATTAAAGAATCTGATTGTCACGGCACTTGAGATTTTTCTGCAGCTTCCTAGTACAGCAAGAACGAACTGGAAAATCAAGCTGAGTAGCACCCACAGTTGGATGCTCCAGTCGTCCCAGAGACAAATTATCCCGGACGCCCATCCTCTGTGATGGCATCCTGGATGCAACGTGGAACTTACTGTTGTCTGGTGCCCCTTACCTGTACTTGTTCCGCTCTTCATCATTATCATGACAAGTCTTTGCGAAATGACCCTGATGAGAAGAGAAAAGAAGGGGGTAAAACACCCTCTTTCCCCGAACTTAGGCTCTAAGATCCTTTTTCAAGCGGACAAAAGATGATCCCTCGACGAATAATTTCACTCAGTAGCTGGAAGATGCACAGAAACGTGCCAATTGCCGTCAGTGCAATGATAATTGGTGTCACTTTCATTGACACCAGGTAATACTAATATGGAATGACCTCTTGCATGCTTATACGGTCGCTTTGCAGTTTCACTCATTCACATTCTGATGGTGTAATAACACTGTGTCACTAATGACGGTGCCGCTAAAGAAGCTTGATTTTTCATTGGGGACAGAGTTTGAAATCAATTGCTTTCTTGATTTTTACCTAGACGACAAGTTTGGTAAAATTTATGAATCTAGGATGCGGAAGTCTCCAGGAACCCAAGGCGCGGCCTTAGATTTGCAAAATTCAACTTGTTACTACTACAAAAAAGAAATGATCTCACTTTTAATCCTAGGAAAAATTGATTGAGATAATTGTATGTGTTACTATTCTCATTATGCTGAAGGTGTGACATCTTGTAATCCGACTCGTTTTGAAGCCTTAAATAAATGAAAAGTCTCATCGATGTATTTCAGTCTAATCTCACTCAGAATTAATCCCTCTCAAGCGGACTAACCAAATGAGAATGGCTAGCTAGGAAAATTAAGTACGTGGACCTAAGAACTTGATCCTGGATCGACTCTTTGGCCATGAAAATTGTCGAGAGAATATTTTGGACCAATATAGGCCGATCTAAGAATGATTAATAAACGATTTGGATAATACCCTACGCTTGGATCACGGGTGATTCCGTTTGATCTCGTATGGGTTCCGAACGTTCCCGAATTATTTTCTAACGATCGTGTCCCTCGGGGCTAGTGATTGACCCTCACAATTGAATGACAACCAAAGTCGCCATGGCTCGAGAAATTCTTAAATGTGATTTTTATCACGGGTCGATATGCGTAACTCCTAAAAGCCTTCCGTTAGTTTGAGATACGCTGAAAATTCTATCGATCGAGATTGATCGCAAATTGAACTTGAGAATTTGATGTCGGACCTTCAGGGGTTTCAATTAATAAATTTTGGACATTTCCTCATCCAGTGTACAAATTTCTTCGCGGTTCGCCCAAAGGGTTCGGGAAAAATAAATTTGGACTGGAAATGGGAAATTACCCATTTGCCCTTGAGGAGTACCCAATTTTTCATTTGGACCAAAGGGCATTTCGGTCAGCCCTCTCTCTTGGCCGAAAATTTGACTAGTCTTGTGGGGGGGGAATTCCATTTTTACCCCTCTTGACTTTGTAGACCTAAAATATCCCACCCAAATAATTATCCTACCTTTCTTATTAAATTTTTAGTCTTCTTGCTCATTAATCTCAAGACAACATTCTCTCTCCACCTCACTTTCTCTCTCTACCCCTCATCCTCTCCCCCTTGGCCGAACACCATAGCTCTCACTCTCTCTTACCGAAAAATTTCCTAAGTCTCGCCGGATTCGTCTTGGATCGCTGGAGCTCGACTATCACCCGAACCACCTTGAACCACCGGAGTTTTGTGGATTTTTAGCCCAGCAAGGGAGTCCCCGGAGCTGCCGGTTGGAACCAAGATTTCTTCGCCCGTTTCTCGCCGGAAAACTTGCAAAAATTGTTGTAAGTTGGTCCCTAACCTTATATTAGGTATCTAGGGTGCTAATAGACCATAGATTATGTAGTTTTGAATAAAAATTGGTTGGTCTTGCTCAAGAAAATGGTGGTGGCCGAAAATGGAGGGAGTGAGGAGAGAGAAATCATGTTCTTGAAGTGAATAGTGAATTCAAGGGGTATTTGCATAGTCAAAGTTGGACCATGGTTACTTTTGCTAACTCTATTTACTTTATGCAATTATTTAACCACGGTTAGGTTGGTTATTAACTCTAGTTAATTTTTGAACCATGGTTAGATTATATTTTAACTATAGTTACTTTTATGTGACATTATGTTGTTATGCCATGGAATTAATTAAATGTGGTATTATTATAGTTTAATACTATAGTAGTGAATTAATTGCACGTTAGAATATTTAAATTGTTCGGCCTCGATCAATTCCCACGTTGGTAAAATTAAATTGTACGGTACGTATTAATTGCTACGTAGGTATTATTTCGATCATATGGCGTAGATTAATTTTTGTAGTGACAAAAATTAATCGTGTGGCCTGATTGGCCATTGGTCTTGTGTGACCTAATCGGGTGGTCCCGATTTATTAATTTTCTAACATGAGTGAATCACGTGATTCCGATCGAGTATCCGCCAAGTACAATTTAATCGAGTGGTCCCGATTGAGCAATTGAGAAAAATTGAGAAGGTCGTGGGGTTCCGATCTTTCGTCGGAGGAAATTGGTGAGGCCGGATGGTCTCGTTCTGCTAATCAGGAAATTTAGCAAGGTCATGTGGCGAAGATTGATCGATCGGAAGGACTTAAAGTGATTGTGTGGTATCGGACAAGTGATCGAGGAATTGTTGTAGTATATGGTCTTTATGAGGATTACTTGAGAGGAATGTGGAATTTTTACCCCGAGGCGTAATGACGCGGAGTTTGTATTTTATAAGACCATATTTTGCCCGAGGTGTTATGATGCGGGCTTTGTTATTATTATACCCCGAGGCGTTAAATGCGGGGTTTGGTATATTATATTATCTTGAGGCGTTAAACGCGGGATATTTAACCCGATGCGTTATCACGCGGGTTACGATGACCTGATGCGTTATTACGCGAGTCTATCCAGTTATACTATAGCCCGATACGTTAAACGCGAGCTCTGGACCAAAGTGGAATTTTCTATGACGGCCCGATGCGTTAAACGCGGGCTTGGGATCAATGTGGATATTTATATTATGGCCTGATGCGTTAAACGCGGGCCCGGAGCACGTGGAATATTTTATTGTCGGACCGAGGCGTGGAACTCCGAAACGGAAGTAACGTAGAATATTTGAGAAGGTGTGGGAATTTTCGGAGAAAGAACGGAATTTTCTGGAATTAAATTGTAGAATTTTTGGTAAGAAAAAAGAATTATTGGAAATTGTTCACTGAAAATGTGTCTGGAGGCACTAGAGTCCTAATCTAGGATTAGGTAGCTTACTGAGATTTTATCTCACCTCGTCGTGGGCTCGTTGTTTTCTTTCGGATCCTCCGCCTCGCCCATGAGTGTTCCGCCCCCGAGGTTCGGTATTCCCCGGGACATGGATACGCAAGTGACAGAGTATCCCGTTGGGGAGGATCAAGTTTACTATAGGTACGGTACTACGGTTTGGGTGGACACCGGAGAGCTCTACCGGAGGCCTCGGACATACGTGACATGGACTTATCGCCACGGGGACCCGACCGTGGGACCGTTAAGTGGTTTCGATGTTCCCTTTAATGGAGTTGGGGAGTACGATCCTGCGAATGCTGTACCTCCGGATGGAGTGGTGGTGAATCCCGATACTGCACCTGAAGTTTTGGCGCTTGACCCCATAGCTGCGGTACCCGCAGAAGAAGATGGCGAAGTTGTGGAGCCTTCGGATGCTGTGGAGTCTCCGAAGTTGGATGAGGATGAGCTGGCAGCCTTAGACGAGATTGTGCCGGATAGCGAGGACGAGGCTTAGGATAGTTGGCCTCTCGGTTTTTGTAGAGCGTTGTATTTTGGTTGTGTAGCGGGCTTCGACCACGTCTCTTTTTGTTATAGGTGGTCACGAGCTTGTACGGTGGCCCCCGAAGCCTTAGATTTAACGAGTTTGTAACAATTATGTATATATGTACATAAGTGTGTTTTACCATCCCAAGTTATCATAGTTTTGTTGGTTTATGTACGGGGATTGTTGTTGCTTCCGCATGTGTTGTTTTAATTTTGTTGGCCTTAGGATCCCGGAGAACCGTACGCGGTCGTTGCCGGGTGGGATGTTGACGGCTCGTAGGGTTCGGGTTGTGACAGAAGGCGCGAGTTCATCACCATTATAATTGATGTCCACATCTAAAACGAGCAGAAACGACGAGTGTGACGACCTGGAAATTCGAGTCTCGTAATTTGCCCGAATTCAATAAAAGGAAGAAAATTGAATTTTAGTCTGCAAATTTTGGATTGTAAGAACGTAAGTGACAATTAATTGAACCATTCCCGAATTGTCGATCGGTTTAGATTAGGTCTCGAAATCTCGGTTGCCGCGATTAGGATTTTTAATCTTCGCACCTAGACCTAGTCTGGACCGAGTCTAACCCGTGAAAATCCAAATTTTATTCTCAGTCGGTTGAGCCAAAAATCCATTCAGTCCCGATTTATTAAATTACCATTTTGCCCCTCCTTTATTCACTAGAGGACAAATTTTTTTAAGTGAGAGTTGATGGGTGGGACCCACAAGTCATTCCCCCACCCACCAGTCAAATCCAGTCAGCCCTCTCTCTCTCTCTCTCTCTCTCTCTCTCTCTCTCGTCTGCCCTTTCCTCCCATGTTCATTGCGTGAAGACCACCCCCCACTGAAGCCTTCTTCTTCAACCTTCCTTGTGCGACCACTAGCCCCGAGCGACGCCACCACCACCTCACCGCCTTGCCGCCAACTAGACGCTGCCACCTCACCGTCGCCGCCGGCCCTCGGGCCGCCCAAAGCTCCCTCAAATCGGCCGCTTTGTTTTTGCGTCGCCGGCTCTCGCGGTTAAGTTTACTACTCTGGTCTCGCCCCACGCCATTTTCAGCCACCACTAGCCACCACTTCATCACCCCACCGACCCTCGGGCACCGCCATGACCGCCGACAGCTGCTGCAAAGTCATGGAATAGCCGCAAGTATGCCTCATAGCCGGCATGCTCGGTTTCGGCACCGGTTCTATTTACGTCTGTTTCGGCCTCCTTTGCCTAGATTCGCTGCTCGCCGACCACCCTCAGCAACCGTCCTCGACCCCTCACCGTTTCTCAAGGCCATCGGAAGCCGATCGCCGCCCGTAGAGCCCCGAAACAACCTTGGCCGGACTCCCCTGTTCTACCTATGTCACCCCCGTTTTTTAGCCCAATTGCTTTCCAGCTTCGGATTGCCGCCTCCGACCGTCTGCCACCGCCACCGGCGCCACCTGCTGCAACTCCGGATATCCCTCGACCTTGGCTGACCCTTCCCCACAAAATAGCCCCGGCACAGCTTGTTTTACCCTATTTTTCCCATGCCCGAACATTGTTCACCGCCGGTCACCACTATTCCGGTCACTAGCCGCTGTCTTGAGCCTCGTGCTGTTGTCCCAAGGTGTCATCACGTCTCGAGCACCATCCTTGACCGAATTTGGAGCCCGAAACTCAAGTGGGGTCGCGAGTCACCAATCGTCGTCGCCGCCCTAGTTGAGACCACCCCAGCTAGTTTAATTGTGAGTTAGCTCCTAACTCTTGATTAGGATGGTAATTGCGTTCGAAATTAAATTAATTAGCTAATTAGGTTGTTTAACTAGATTAATTACGATCGAGCTAGATAGAAACGTGGTTTAGGCTAAATGACCATAATTAGTTAAGATTAGTCTATTAGCTAGGTTGTCTATGGCTAATTGATGATTAGAATTGATTGATTTGTTTGATTGTGCTGATTGATCGCGAGCGAGCGATAGGTCAAAGATGAGCGCGTGATTAACTGTCAATTGGAATTGAAATTGAGATTAAAAATCAACTGGCTGCAATTGATTAATTGATTCTTAAATTGTTGGGTGTGAATGTCAAAATTGATTGTTGGTTACCGTGGGGGTCCGATTAGAGGTTAATCGCCCTAAATTGCTTGATTTGTCGGTCGATAGAATTGTGCATTCATGTGACATCGTATAAGATCAAATTACATAATTTTGCATGAAAACGACCTTGGGCCAAGTATTTGAACATGTGGGCATGAGCATTCGATTAAATTCAAAGAAATGAACGGGCTGAATGTCAAAGTGCTTGAGTGGTCACATAATTGGATAATTCCGATAATCATTGTCTTCTGGTTGGTCGGTCCTAGCAATCATTGTCTTCTGGTTGCTAGATGCACGTCGCTTATTGTCTTTTGGCTATTCGTTTGCTGGTCGCAGCTTGTGAAAGGCCGAAGCCTTTTAAGGATTCTTATTAGCTCCATGCCGTGTCGACAATCATTGTCTTCCGGTTGATTGAGTGGAGTCACATGGACTATCAGAAGCCGCCCCGTAAGTAAGGGACGACGCTTGGTCCCGCCAGGAGAACACCAACCGACTAGTGTGCTGGACCTATGGGCCATTTTTGATAATAAATGGATTACGTGTGGTGTTACGTGCATGCAAGTGCTGTGATGCTTTGCCAATGGAATGATTTGGTTTGATGGATTTGATTGTTGATTCGAGTCAGCATCGCATTATGCGTAGCCTAGAGGGTAAGCTTGCATGTGGTTGAAATATCTGCTCTTTATTAATGTACTTGCTTGTTAGGACGTCCGAGCGAATCAACACCCTAATCGGGCTTAGGCGTTGACTCACCGAGATTTATTTCTCATCCCGTCATTTAACCATTCGGGTCCCAAGTGATGAAGCTCGGAAGCATTTAAGACAAGGGTCGTTGTAGAATTTTGGGAGTAGGTGAGGGTTTAATCTTACCCGACCGTGTGTCTTTTGAGGTCCTAGTGAGCCGCTCCGAAGCATGGGGTTGTATATGTTATTGTAGCTCTATAGATTAAAATTGATATGCTCTGGCTTTATTAATGAAATTATCTTTTCTGAAATGATTGTGGTGTTTTTCCTACTATACTATCCCTGCTATCTTGTTTGTTTGGGAGTGCTGCACGTTCCACAAGCGCCATAAATTTCGTAGGTCAATAATGTACCCGAGAGGCTATCATTCGTGACCCGAGGCGATTTGGTAGGGATGTTGCGGGTCCGAGGATCGGGGCGTAACGAGGAGTCCTTGTGAATTTATCTACACTGCTGCCTATTATGATACATGCATAATGAGAGTGATCATGGCAGCCGGGGCAGTCGCCATGGCCTTGAGAGCTCTGTTACAGAGCTCAGCCATAGCCCTAGCAGCTCCATAGTAAAGCTTAGCATTAGCGGCTATGGCCACGCGACCTCTGCTACAATGATCAGGCCTTGGCGGCTTTGGAGAAGAAGAAACAAGGAACAAGGAGAGAGGGGTAGAGAGTCTTAACCGACCATAAAACACCAATGGATGAGTGCTGCGCAGCAAGTACTAGTAGCAACTAATTATTGCTCATATCCATATATGGAGAAGTAAATTCATGGGTTGACAACTTTAGGGTCAGCGTAATTGGTCGGGACATTGATGAATCTCAAGATAAAAAAGTTTGAAGTTACCTTTTCAAATCCTATTAACTAGGTGTGACTCACGTCAACCTGCTTAGGATAATTGATCGGACTTGACCATTTAGGGGACTTGCTTATCTTTTGGTTTATGCATGATCAGACTCCTTGCACAAACTTGGACAAAAGATTATACTGTATTTCGAGAAGGTTGCGCAACGGCCAATGCATACTAGATCAAGACTGGCTAGTAAAATAAATCTAGAAAAGCGATCAAAGTGTGCAAATGAAAACCGGAAAGAAAGCGGGAGAGATGTTGGGGACGGATCTTTCCACGTCCGTGCCTCGTTGAAATCCGACCAGCACCCTTTTCCCCACAACTGCAGAAACCCCAGCAGTTTTCAAACCTAGAAACAACCGATCGAGAAAGCCTCCAATATGTATACTTGTCCTTCCATGTTTCCGCGCCCAGAAACGTTCCTTTCTTACAGCAGAGACCAACTCAAGTACTCGTTTTGTCGATTTATGAACGAACGATCCATGCTTGGTTGGCGCCTGCAACTTTCCTTCACTGTTTGAACTTCATCATTCGTTCTTCCTCTCTTTTTTTGCAGACTTCCCAAGGCCACAAACTGGCTCTTAAACTTTTTCTGCATGTGCCTCCAGAGAAAGGAAAAGCAGAGGGAAAAGAATGTTACAATAGTTAGTGTTGTCGCGTGTTTTGCATTGGGGGAACATCAACAGGACAGTTCTTCTCTTGCAGGATGGATGTACTGCAGTGATTAGGATTTGATCAGGTCTTTAATTGCAGGGGTCAAATTTAAGGTTGTGAAATGATCTGATTGTGGCATCTGGTTTGACTGTTACAGCTTTTGCTCCTTGCAAGTCTCTTTTCCTGGTTTCTCTCCTCTTTGAGTTTGGATCTTCTCCTACGTTCTTGTTCTCCTCTGTTGAATTTCTTGGTGTTTGAATCATACTAACAAGGTGCAAACTGTTTGACTCACGTCAAAAATTGATTGGACTTAACCTTTATGGGGCTCGCAAGGTATTTTATGAGCCTTCAAATAGTCACGTCCGCACGCTCTGCCTTACATAATAAAAAAGATAAAAATGAAAAACAAATTCATGGCCCTAGAATTCATTGGATTTGCATGTCATTGTTGCCTTAAAATAAATTGTTCCGTGACGCCCGGGAAATTTGGACTATGTAATTTGCCCTAATTCAATAAAAAGGAAGAAATTGAATTTTAGTCGGTGCAAATTTTGGATCGCAAGGACATAAGTGACGATTTTTAGACGTTTCCCGATTCGTTGTTCGATTTCGATTGGGTCTCGAAATCGTGGTCACCGCGATTTAGGATTTTAATTCCTCGCGCCTAAACCTTTTCCAGGACCAAACCTAACCCATGAAAATTCAAATTTTATTCCCAATCAGTTGAGCCAAAAATCCGATCAATCCCGATCTATCAAAAGACCGTTTCGCCCTTGGATATTATATGTATAAGACGAAGAAAATTAATTTTGAAGTGACCGTGGGCCCCACCTTCAGTCAAATCTTTAGCCCTAGTCAAACCCCAGTCAAAGTTCTCTCTCTCCTCCCTCTTCTCTCTCTCCCTCACGTCTGCAGCCCCCTCCCCTGTTGCTCACGTGAAATGCCCCCTGCACACCGAGCCTCCCATCTCCTTCCGTGGTCGTTTTTGTGCGACGCCAACTCCCACAACCGTTGCCCCGTCGTCTAGCCCTCACTCCACCTCCCTCCGACCTCGCTCCGACCGCCGTTCACCGCCGCGAGACCCCAGAACAGCCCCGGCGCCGGATTGCTCTATTTCGCGTCCGTGGGCTGCCCGGGCTACTCCAGCTGCTCCACACCACTTCCGACCACCATCCACCACCACATCACCTTCCCTTCGACCTACAGACTCCAACCCACCGCTGTGCACCGCCTCGGACCGCCGCGAACAGCCCCAGATCAGACTTGAATCCCAAATCCCCTGTTTTCGCCGAGCTATTGTTTCTCCTCCCTCCATCGCGTTTCAGCCGCACCCACAGCTTGCCAACCACCCCAAACGGTCGCCCTCCACCTCTAGTTGTCCCACAGAGCCACCGAAAGCCAGCTGCCGCCCGTAGGGCTCAAAATCAGCCCCGGCCAGCCTCCCCTATTTCGCGCCCGTTTCCCCTGTTTTCTGTGCGGTTCTGTACAGCAGCTGTTCGACTGCCTCCGGCCGCCCTCCGCCGCCCCCAGCTAGTCCCGAAGGTCTTCCTTGACCTGTAGGTGAGTCCCCTAGCTTTCCTCAGCCTCGCCTCAGCCCGTGAGGTCGAGTTTCCCTCAATTTAGCCCTGGTTTCCCTGTTTTTACCTCCGCCGGTTCTGTTTTTCCAGCTTCCACCGCTCGCCGGAGCTCCAGTTGCTGAACTGCTGCCATTTGCAACGATTTCACCGCCGAACTCGTCACTATTTTCGACCGTGAATAGTGTCATCGGAACAGTGCCGTCGGTGAATAGTGTTTCCGGCGCGAACAGTACTTCGGGCGTGAATAGTGATTTTCGAACCCGACCTCGACCACCGTTTTTGGTGAGTTGACCCTAATCCTTGGGTAGGGCGCTAATTGCGCCTAGGATTAATTAGCTAGTCGGTAGAGCATTTAGGTAGATTTGATTATGGTCGGATTAGTTAGAAACCCGGTTTAGGGTAAATGGCCGTAATCGATTAAATTAGAATTGTTTGTGGCTAATTGATGTTAGACGAATTTGACTGTATGTTGTGATTTGATCGCGAACGAGTGATAGGTTAAGGATGAGCGATCGATTGGCGATTTCAAATTAAACTGGCTAATCAATGACTGCGGCATGAAATTGAGCCTTTATGTGGCCTAATCGACTTGGTTTATTCGTGTTGAATTGATAACTTTGTTTGGGCGGATCACCTCGTTGAAATGTTGATTTGAGTACCCTAAATGCTCGTTGAGTGAATTGGCGTCTGTTTGGGAATTAATTATCCCGTGTGTCTTTGCAGTGTCTATTTGGTAGTCTGCATATGCATATGACCGTGTGCAAGATCAAAGACATATTTTAGCATGAAAATGGCCTTGGGCCGAGTCTTTGAGCACATTTGTGTGAGCATCCGGCCTAAATCAAAGAGAATAAATTGATTGATGTGTCGGGTGTGCTGTATGGTCATATGAAGGAACGATGATGGGTTTTCCTGGCAAGTTCGTACTGTACACATAGTACACATCGTACCATTTTTATGGAACCACACGACTTGTCAAAAGCACGATAATTTATGCCCCGTATGGTACGTACGGTTTTAAGGGATTATCGGATGCCGGTCGCAGCTTGTGATGGACCGAAGCCTCGTATAGAGATGCCTACTTGCCGTGCCGTGCATGGTGCACTGGATACATTGCTTGTAGTAGCCGTTACTGAGAGGGAAAAGGAACGTAGCCCGGTCCTGCCGGAAGAGTGCGGGATCACATTAATCGTGAGAGTCGATCACGCCGATCGCGTGGATCCTCATTACCGTGGCGCCAAGTGCGTGATTATCGTTAATAAATGGACTTGTGTGGTGTCCAGTGCATACTTGTGAGTGTGATGCTTTGTTCGGTTGGTTGTCCGATGTGATTGTTGAGTTGAGTTAAGCATTGCATTATGTGTGGCTCAAGGCTGGTAAGTATGCATGTGGATGATTATTGCTATGTGATATGATTGCTGGATATATGTTTATGTCGTGGTTTTTATAATCCTCATGTTTAGGATGTTATAGGCGAATCGGTGTCCTAACCGAGCTTAGGCTTGATTCGCCGAGATTTATATCTCACCCCGTTGTAGGAACCATTTTCGGATCCCAAGTGATGGAGCTTTACGGATACCAAGGCCAAGTTATGAGTGTAGTCTTTTGGAGTAGTTGAGAAGTTAACCTTATTAACCTGGTAACCTTTTGAGGTTTTAGTGAGCCGCCCCGAAGTATGGAGTTGTATATATTTATGTAGCTCAAGAGGGTTAAGACTCATATCTTGTCTTATAACCGTATATGTTACCTTTTGGTTATTTGCCTTAGTATGTATCTCCTGCTATGCTATCCCCGCTTGTTTATGTGACGCCCTGGAAATTTAACTTCCGTTTAGTAGTAGAATTCATTTATGGAAAGATTGTAAATCCTAGTTCGTTGCTCAGAATGGAATTTCTAAGGATTTAGTGACGGAAATTGGAAAATTCCCAATTTGTCGATCAAATTAGTTTAAGGTTCAATCGTTTGGTCGTTGCGCCATAGAAATGGGAATTCTAGCGCCCGAGCCTCGTTTTGACCAAATTGTCCCGAGATTGGAGTAAATTACCCTCTGCCAATTTTTTTCTGAAATGACAAATTTTCCCCTAGGTTTTCTATGAATGCCAAGACAAGAAAATAAATGAGATGGGGTCCACTCTATCCCTTCCTTCTTGATCAAAGGCGGCAACTCTTCTCTTCCTCTCTCTCTTTCCACGTGAACCCCCCCTGCACAACCGCCTATGCCCTTCTTCTTCTTTTTCTTCTGTTTTCGTGCAAAAACCACCACACTTAGCAACCCTCATCACCGCCACTGCTTTACCATCTCTTCATCACCACCTTAGACCACTATACATCCACCATTGGCCACCGTCGAGCACAGAACAGCCGCGAGAAGTCGGAAGTCGCGCAATAGCCCCCTCTTCTGTCTGCTGCATCCGCCGCTGTTCTGTCTTCGTGCGGCCACCTCAGCCGCTACCACCACTTCCAGCGACCACCACTCACTCCCCGACACCCCCTTAGAGCTCTACAATTAGCCCCACAAAGCTCCACCACTGTCTGTAACGGCCTTGGGCCCCACGCGCTTCCGCTGCGCCACTCTGCAAGATATTGTCCGCTTTGGACACACAGTCCTCACGGTTTTGTTCCTCCGAGCGTCGCCCATACAACGCCCGGAAAACGCGTCTTGCAAGTCTAAGGGCACCCAAGCCTTATAAAGGCTTCCCAAGACCTCCTCCTAGGCAATGTGGGACTAGAGGAGTTGTGACACTGTCGGAGACCCAAACAGCCCCAACCAAACCTCCCCTGTCTCTGCCCCTGCATCGTACCCTGTTTCTGCTTGCTGCAGCTTCTGTTTGTTGCTGCTCCGGTCTACTCAGGCCACCACGAGTGACCAGCGACGTCCCCCGGCACCTCCTTAGACCTCCACCAACCACCTCACGAAGTCTCGACGCCGTTGGAATCCCGGACAGCCCAAACCGTCCCCTGCCATACTGCTGTACAGTGCAGTTTTAAAGTCTAACTTGCAGAAACAGAGCCCGTTCACATAGCAAACGGACCCGAAACCACCCCAAACTTTGTACACACCTTCCTCTACCTCTCTACGACGTTTCCATCTAAAGAAAACCCCCAGATCAGTCCCCGAAATTGAAACTGTACACGACGCCGTCCGGACTGCTCAATCTGCTCTATTTTTGGAGAAACCGGACTGTTCTGCCCTTGCCGTCGCTGCTCCGACCACCATCGACCACCATAGCCTCCCTCTGACCATCTCACACCTCTACCCTCGACCCTGGAACCATCTGCCGCCCGCAGCCTGCTCGAAGAGCCACCACAGCCCCGGATTGCCCTACCGTGCCTTGTTTCCAGCCCATGTGCCCTGTTTTTGGGCCTGATCCGTGGGCCAATTGGCTGGGCCATGACCCAATCTGACCTGGGCCGTGTCCTGTGAAATGGGCCGAGAACCTGGGCCGTGAGCCTGGCTCGTGGGCCAAGTTGGCCGAGAATTTTGGCCTGTGGCCTAGGAATTGGGCCAGTTTGTTCGAGAATTAGAGCCCGTGAACCAATTGAGTTCAAGTTCATGTTCGAAGGATTTTCAAGGATCAGCGTGGCACTCGTCTCGAGTAGTACTGTGAGTTGATCCCTAATCCTTGATTAGGTATTTAATTACGTTTGGATTAGTCTTCCTATATTATTAGGTGTTTAGGTAGTTCGATTAGGGCCGGCTAGGCGAGAAAGTGGATTTAGGTTAAATGACCCTAATCGGTTGGGTTAGTCATATTTATGGTTGTCTGATTTGAGATTGCTTATTTTGTGCTTGGCCTTGCTTGATAGCCAAGAGCGATCGATTAGTTAATAATTGATTAGCGATAATTTTGTTATTATGGATTTTAGTTGATATAGTCAAATTGGGTTTATATTTAACTTGACTTATTAGTATGGATTACCTATAAATAGAAGGCCATTGACTGTCATGATTGCATGATCGTTTGATAACTGTCCATCCCGTATTTACTTGCAAAAGCTGGTAGATAGCGATATGCATTCAATTGTCTGTTGTGATGCACGTAGAATGAAAATGGCCTGTGGTCAAGTTTTGGTCATTCGGTTATAATTTAAATAAAGTAAGTGGAATGACTAATGGATGAATTGAGTGACCACATGATGGATGATGATTCGTGGCCCGTCAAGTTCGTATTGTATCTTTTTGTACGAATCACACGACTTGTCGCTTGCTCGACCTTCCATGTCGAGTCATGGATTGTCGGTTGCCGGTCACAGCTTGTGACGGACCGAAGCCCTTTAGGGGAATGCCTACTTGAGATATTGAGTTATCGTTTGTGGTTGCCGATGTCGAAAGGAGTCGGGACGATGCCTATTTATTAGAAGTCGATTCCGGCATTGTGTTGTGCTGGTTGAATTAATGGACCCCAGCATTGCATTGTATGGATCCAAAGAATTTCATTCATGAAAATCATCATTAATAAATGGACTACGTGTGATGTCCAATGTTGCTTTATGTTTGAGTGTACCATGGTTCTTGATTGCCTCGATGATCATCGCGGGTTGGCATGGTCTCACGTTATATTCATGGTGCACATCTGCGTGACTTAATGTCAAGTAAGTTGCATGTGATTGATATGAATATGTGATTACTCGATATGGTATCCGGACGAATCATCGCCCTAGTCGAGGCTTAGGCGTTGACTCGCTGGGATTTTTATCCGACCCCTTTGTTGGAACATTTTCAGGTCCGAAGTGATGAAGTTCGTAGGCTGGGAGCCGTTGATTCTTTTTGGAGTAGATGAGGAATTGACCTTGCCTTGTCTGTAGCTCTATAGGGCTAGCTATTATCTGATAGATATGTATTTTGATATCCTACTGTTACGGGTGTTATGTTTGACTATCCCTGTTGTTTTATATGGTTGGAAGTTTGTTCGTTTCCGCATGTATCATATGTTATCGTGGGTTGATAGCGTATCTGGGACGTTATCATTATGACTCGAGGCGATTTGGTAGGGATATTACGTACCCGAGGGTTGGGGCGTGACAATTGATATGTTGTTTGGGAGTAAACCGTTGTCGCATGCGTATATAGTTGATAGGTCGATAACGCGCCCGGGACGTTATCCTTCGTGACCTCGTGACGAATTGATAGGGATGTCGCGGGCTTGAGAGTCGGAGCGTGACATGTTCTTACTAGAGTTAAGTAGCACCGACACCGACACCAATATCGACACACGACACGACACAATATGACACGACACTCCGACACGTCATTTCTCAAAAATAGAGAATTCCGACATGTTGGAACACGTTGTATATTAAATACATATATTTCATATATACATAAGAAGTTATCATTTTTATGATTATTTCAATCAAGTTATTTGATTCAAATCCACAAATAAATAAATAATACACAAAGAGACTAGAATGAATTTACACTAAAAACATTAATCCTTCATTTGTTAGTATCATTCATTGTATCGAATCGACAAATTCAACTACATTCCATTCTAAAAATCCATCATTTGTTGGTGGAGGTTTTTTTTTTTAGAATATTAGGTTTCTATAAATTTACATTTTTATCCCTAAAAAATTTAAAATTTCCAAAATTGACCTGCACGTGTTGGATTTTGCGTGTAGCCACGTTTGACACTTGCTGGTGTGCTGGAAGTGTTGACCACGTGTCGAAGTGTGTGAGGTGTTTTATAGGTGTCCGATACGACACGAAGCCTCCCGGAGAGTATTGGTGCTACATAGATTGGGAGGTAGGATAACATTCCAACATCATCTTGTACAACCCTGTTTCTGTCCAAATCTATTCCAAATAATTTATGAGTAAGGCTCCGTTTGTTTAATAGAAAAACTTCCAAGAAAACGTTTTCGGAATTTTTTGGAGTTTGGTTCTCAAAAAAATAAGTTAAGTTACAAAAATATTTTCCACCTGTTGAAAAAACTCCTTCAAAGGTGAGGAAATTTTTCATCTTTTTGAGAAGAAAATATTTTTCCTCATTTTTACTTCATCAATTCCTTTATATTCATTTTCCATTGTACTATGTTTTACTTTTATATTCTTATTGTTTTTTTTCTTTCTTTTTCTTTTTTCTTTTACTTTCTCCTTCCTCCTTCCTCCGCCCACTGCTCCTTCATCCTTCTTCCTCCATCGATCACAGGCCTCAATGATCGCCGGCAGCCTAGCGATCGGCGATGATGAGGGCCAACGAGCCTCGGGCTTACTAGATCTAGGCAAGGCTCGAGCTTGCCAGCTTTGATTGAGCCTCAAGCTCACCCGTGGCCGACGACTAGCTAAAACCAGAAGGAAAATAAAAAAAATAAAAAATAAAAGAGAAAAAGATAAATAATTAAACAATTCGAATTTTTCTAAGAAAATAAAAAATGAAAAGAAAAAAAAAATAAAAAAAAAATTGAAATGAGTCCATGGAGGAAAATCAAATTCAGTTTTCCATACCAAAAGACGGAAAACATTTTCCAAGTCTTTTTCATATTTCAGCCAAATACCGAAAAATATTACCATTTTCTGGAAAATAACTTTCCGAAAACGCCACATTTCTGCGAAACAAACAGGGCCTAAATGAAAACGGAAGGGGTACAAATTTAAAACAAAAAGAAAAAGAGATTTATAGGCGTCAGTTTCCAATTAGCACAAATTCGAGTATCACGCTTGCCTGGACATGTAGTCTTGAGTCGGCCCAAGAAAATAAGCAATCCGATGTTTGACACCATATCCTGTGTCCAGAATTTTATCATACATGTGATGAGAAAAGTCAGGAACATCAACATCTTCTCAACCAGATTACATGAAATCGATACGCATTCGCGCGGAAGAGAGATCGGATGAAAGGGAAAACCGAAAAAGAAAGAAACTCAGTGATTGACTCCACCATGTCCAGTATGATAATATTGCCTAATTTCAGAAGATAAGTAGTTTCATATGCGGTAGCAGCAACATGCCACCATCTCTATTCGCTCACGATGTTGGAAGAGTTGATGGTTTTGAACTTGTCCGTCTTGTGAGAAAGGAGGAGCCACACGTGAGTGATGATTTCTCCGCCCTGCCTCAGCAGCTTCAGGTGGTTGTATCGCTGGCAGTTGTACGCCGCGAAACATAGCATCTCGGCCCAAACGCTGCAGATGAGCTCCCATGTATCTGTTCTACTTTCCAGCTCTCTCGCGAGTTTCCGCGCTTCCTCGAGGACATTCCACCCCCCAGTGATTGGAGTTTTGAGGCTCCTCTCTGAGTCTCTTTCTCGCACGGGCTCGGGCCCCGTTAGAACTTCCAGGACTTTTCCTACGCCACGCTGAGACTCGGGGATTCTGTTCAGGAACTTCATGAACTTTGTGTAGGCGTGACTGAAAGTGAGATCCGCCGTGGTCGAAGAAAGCATGCTAGGATGTCGTACCAGAAGGAACATCATGTAATCTGATATCAGTTTGCTTGCCTCCTTACGGTCTGTTTTTTCATGGCACGAGTAGTAGCAGACATGGGTTGCAATGTGCCATACGATGATACTTCTATCAAATGCCATCTCGATACTCCATTTGAGGTTATCCACAGACCCGTGAATGCCGAGCGACCATTCGCCTCTTTTCCTGAAGGGTCGACCGTCTCTCTTTGTTTCAAACTTTTTTATGTCTTCAAGCAAGAATCCTTTCAAGTACTCGGGAAATCGCATGGAATTCGGTGCCCAACGTTTCCTGAACTTCTCGGCCATGCCGAAGAATCTGAGGATTCTGAAGAGCCAGGGCCTCCTATCAGCTTGGCAGAAATCCAGAAAATTAAATTGCGGAATTGTGTTAGACCACCTTTCCTTCTTTAGCGAACACTTGACAAGAAGCTTCAGAAACTTCAAGAGCATTGCATTCTTTAAGAGCTTATTAGACCTTACAATCACCCAATCCGAACAGAATAGCTTCAACAACTGATAAGTTTCCAGAAGCACGACTCCAATCAGCAGCCCGAACGTGTAGATAACGTACGGATCTCTCAAGTGTTTCTCAAAGAAAAGCCCCACGAATCCGCCTAATGTCAACAGCAAACTGAGATAGCCGATGACCCGGAGCGCGATCCCACACCCGGTATATAGAACTGGTGCTTTAGTGTAGAGGACATCATACATGAACCCGAGTTCCAGATCGGTTATCAAGAATATTTCTTTAGGACTGGATTGTTCGATCAACTTATTACGATGCTTCAGGAAGAAGGGTTGCTTCATCCAGTCAGCAAGGTGAGGCTTTAGGCAATCAAACCGAAAGTAAGCCTTCAAGAAAATCTCCAGATTGGGAATTTCGCTACGGAAGTCGGTCAATTCAGAGTACATCTCCGTTTCTTCATCAAAATCCTCTTGCTTCAAGTTCGTGTTCTCGTCGTAGACAGAAGAGAGCGCCCAAATCGTTTCTCCGTACTTGATTATCCCGGCAACAAGCATCGGAAAGTACAGTGTCATCTGGATGGAGGTCTTCCAACTTCGCCGCAGGATCCAGACCACGAACGAAAATGTGAGGACAAGGTTCAATACACGCCTCGTGCTGAGCCGGTTGTCTTCTACGGAGTATGCGGTGATGCTGTCTGGATTCCCCAGCTGCAGTAGAATTAAAGGCGCCAGCAATGCTTTTAGTTCGGTATCGTATTCTTCCTCAGACTTGTTGAAGCTTACCACCGTGAGCTTGCCGAGCGCAAGCGTTGCAAAATAAGAGGCGAGCAAATAAGATGCCCAAGTGAAGAATCTGGTTGAGTCGGCACTTGAGATTTTTCTGCGGCTTCCTAATACAGCCAGAACGATCTGGAAAATAAAGCCGAGCAGCACAAAAAGTTGGATGCTCCAGTCGTCCCAGAGACACATCATCTTCGACGCCCATCCTATGTGATGGCATCCCGAACGCAACATTGACTTTACAGTGGCATGGTGCCCAACGCCTGTGGTTGTTCCGATCATCGTCGTTATGACAAGTCTTTGTGAGATAACCTCCGGACGAGGAGAGAAAAGAAGGTGGCGGGAGACCCTCTTGCCCCGGATTAGGCTCTTAAGATCCTTTCTCAAGCTGACAAAAGATGGTGCCACGGTGAGCAATTTCGCTTGGTAGCTGTAAAATAGACAGAAATGCGCCAATTCCCACCAGCGAACCCATCATTGGTGTCGCTTTCATTGACACTAGATGATAATATTATCATAGAGATAATGACACAAATGGTCTTGAATTTTAAATTTATTCAATGTGGTCCTTAAAGTTTAGTCTAGTGTCTTGAACTTGTAATTTTTCCAATGTAATTCATGAATTTTTTGTACATGTTCAATTTAACTCCTGGATCGTATGGAAATGTTCAATGTTGTCCTTACCTTAATTTAAGTTTAGGGACAACATTGAGCATTTATATATAGGCTAGAGACTAAATTGAACATGTATCAAAAGTCTAAACTCCGCATCGAATATATTTTAACTTCAATGACCATGTTGCACATTGGGCCAAAGTGCAGTAAAATGGTGGTCTTATTCTCGTCATGTTGAAGGTAGGAGTCCATCACTTGTATACATTACTCATAAAATGCGGGATTGTTTTCTAAATAAAAAGTACCCAAATTTACCGAAGATAATGTAAGTTACATTCACTTCCATGAGGGAATAATTGCAAATTAATTCCTATAGGTTGGTCATGAAAATTGTTCAAGTTCTCCTAGAGCACAACTTCCCATTAGCTCAGGTTAAAAATTACTGGCCAAGTATTATGATTTTCCTTATTTTGAAATTAGAAATGAACCTCCACACAAGGTGATTAACTTGGATGGATAAAGAGATCTAAAAGTGCGTCGAGAGGACCACGTCATGCAATAGTTCTGCTCCTTCATAGTTGGCCAATACCCTAGTCTAATCTATACCTTCACCTTCATTCGAAAATTTAAATCGCTGCATGGCTTCTTTAAGCTCTATGACATTCAAGCCGGGATTTCACTTTTCACACCATGTAAATTGAGTTTTACACTCAAACGATAAGGCACGGGTACAAGGGAAGTGACAAAAGACGGAAAATAATTCGGGAATACATGCGAAATAGATGTAGTCATAAATAATTTGTTCCTAACAGTAGATAAATCACTGAATCGATATGACGAATTTCGGTGCAAATAAATCATGAAAAATAATTTCAAACCAGCGAACTCGCTCTAAAGTTGAGCTAGCTAGAGCACTGACCTGTCAGCCAAGTGATGCCGCACCCATATGGAACTAATTTATTCTGAGGAATTCCAAGATCAAAAGCTGTCAAGAAACCTAGAAAACGATGATCATTCAGAATGTCTGCACGAATGAAGACTTTGCTTTCGTTTCCAGAGAGCAGTGACAACACTTCCATGTGAAACATTCTTTTATAACCTGTGGTTGCTTAAAGTGTTCATGAGTTTGTGCAGGAGAACAGAAAGGACCAAAGAATGAGAGAATTGATTATTTGCTTGTGACTTACAACATTATCGTACAAGCTCACTCGGCTTTCACCCTTTACGCAGCTTTAGCAATTATTGAAGTAACCTCTCATCTTTTTGCTTTATTCTAACAACATTTCCGGAAGATACGCGAAATGACTGAAATGATCATCTTTAAGCTTCAGCTTGAATTGAAGGTGGAGGTCCACCATTATCCATTTCCACCTTAAGCTTTTAGACAGTTAGTAATGGTCCGATAAATGATACCAAGTAGGAAGAGAGCGTGTTGCTGCTCGATCAATTTTAGATAGATAGAATTATCATAGGCTTTTGTTTAGACAAATCTGTATATCGGCAGGAAATCTGGTCCATGCTGGCACGCGATGACTGATTCGACTTTCCTTTAACACGTTCTGTGTTGGGGCTTGGCTTATGCATGATCAGACTCCTTGCACAAACTAGGACAAAAGATTATACTGTATTTTGAGAAGGTTACGCAATTGCATATGCATACTAGATCAAGACTAGCAAGTAAAATAAAATTAAAATGCGATCAAGGTGCACAAATGAAAACCGGAAAGAAAGAGGGAGAGGTGTTGGAGAAGAACCTTTTTGCGACACCTCACTCGAACCCGACAAGCACCATCTCCACACAGCTGCAGAAACTAGGGGATTTTCCGAACCCGAAAGCAACCGATCAAGAAAGCCTTAAACATACAATTGTCTTGTCTCCTATGTGGCTTCGCCCAAAAACATTCCTTTCTTACTGTAGAGATCAACTCAAGCACTCATTTTATCGATTAATAAATAAAATATCCAAAGTTTTCATAATGGTGGTTACTTTGTCAGCAACACGTGATTGCGAGGATAAGAAAGTGTTCGTGCTTGCTTGGCGCTTGCGACTTTCCTTCGCTTGTTGCTTCACAGACGGTCATAACTATGATCTATTACACTATGCTTTGCACTTCATAGCTGGTTCTTCCTCTCTTTTTGGCAGATTCCCCGAGGCCACCGACCGGCTCTTCACTTTTTCTGCGCAGAAAAGCAACAAAGAGATTTGTCCCAAGAAACACTGTTAAGGAAACAAGTACCAGGGATATGTGCTTTACATTCCTTGCTAGCAGAGCACTTGTGTCTCAACCCTCGACAGGAATGACCTTATGCGGGACCTCCTATAAAAGTTTTTCTAACGTGGGCTACTTTAATTGAGATGGTAATGGGATTGATCGAATAAATCTTTTAGATTTTTCATTAGTCTAATATAAGACTGGCTAGTGTGGGTCGAGTTGAGCCCGATTCATAATAATAGGATCCGGCCGAAGACTTTATAAGAAGAGCTCAGATCTTTTTCCTAATTCTGATGCACAAATCAATTGGAGCACATAAGGACTCCCGTCGTGAGAGGCAATAGAAGAGAAACATTTGAGTTTTAGATCGTCGCTATTCTGTATAAAGAACAATAACTTTAAATCGGGTGCACAAATCCATTTTCTTATATTATTTTATTTTTACATTCTAGTTATGGTGATCGTGGAATACCATTTTTGTAACTTACACCTTCCATTATTATGTAAGAAAAGTGAGGCATGGGAATAACAAGGGCAAAGAGAGAATGAACAAAAAAAATGAAAAAAAAGGACGGCATGGGAGTTTGATTATCCGCTTGCAACTTTCGTGTGAGGCACGTTTCCACTTTCGTTTGGCTGGCCTTATGAGTACAAAACCATGTCCGAAGCTTGAGTGTCCATCTTTAATGTCACACGTGATCCTCGTTCTGTCCTGCATCCTTAGCTTTTGGATTAGACAAATGATAGGCCTACTCTAACACTAAACTAGGGTGTTGATGAAATGGCAGGAAGATTTCAGGTCCGTTTATTTTCCGAAAGAATTAGCATGGCTAAGTAAGACTGTATAAGTAAACTGTTTTCAAGAAAAAACGTTGTAATTTCCTTGTGTTTGGTAGGATGTTAGGAATGACCTAAAAACCATTATTGGAGGTTTGGCATAAGAAAACCTAGAGAAATTGTCTAATCAGTCATAAATATATTAAGCGAATGTCAATTCAATCTCAGACTTTTAAATTTTGCAAATTCAATAGCATTTGCATGATATTCCAATGCAGTCTTTATGATCAATTTTTGTCGAAAATTATTGATGTGGGTGATACGCCATGTAATACGACAGGTAATGATAGGATGATCGATTTTAAAATGGATGGTTTCCGTCCTAGAATCGAGAATCACCCGCCAGGGATTAGTTTCGCAAAATGTGTACCGTGAACCATCCTGTCATTTCATGGATCCACCTAAGAACCGTACTGCCGATTCGGTTCGGTTCCTGGTTGAATCGCGATTGCGGTCCCATCGGGCATCAATATCAATTGAAAAAAAAAAGAAGGAAAACTAGTCCCTAGCGGTTGAAGGAAGATGGCTCAACTTGAGACGTTGGCATCTGTACTCGAGGTACTATTTATCAGGCCTCCCGTACTTGATGCGGTCAAATTGTAGATCTATGACGGGACAGCTTGAGGAGCCATAGAGAGGGTATGAAGCATCATACACCCATTTTCCTTGGAAGAAATTGCAGCCTCCAGCAAGTTATTTTCTCGCGTTAAAGTTGGATGTGATGAGACTCTGGTCAGTGAGACTTGGGAAGCTTTCTGCTTTCGTATGCTATAGGAAAAAATAGAGGAAGATGGCTCTGTACAAGAAAGCTATCTTGGGTTTTTGGAAAAAAAAAAAACCCCTTGATCCGTGCAAAGAAAAATCACTCCCATGAGGAGAAAAGTTGGTCTGAAACGAAGGGCTTATTTAAGCCATGTGTGTGCGATCCTTTTCTTCATTTTCTGGACTCTGAGCCTTTGAGGGAGATGGCTTCAATTAAAAGAATATATATATATATATATATATATATATATATATATTTGTATTATATAAAAGGACCAGTCCAATTTGGCTGGTTAGATGGTTCTCACTCGAAATCGGGAATCGAACCGGTATCCATCGGTTCTAGAAAATTGGAATCGGGAACCGGATCAATACCTGCTGGTTACATTCAAAATCAGCTGGTTGGGTACGATCTAGTCCGGTTTGGGTGGATCATGATTTTCTTGCTCACCCCTAGGTAATGACTAGACCCTCAATTAAGGGATTTTCGGTGAATTGACCAAAAAGGCTACAATGGAATTTCAATGCAAAAATTCAGGACTAAATTGACAAAACTTGAAAGGTTTAGGTCTAAATTGATATCCATTTAATAGATTTAGGACTAATTGAGTAATTTTCCCCGAAAAAAAGTAGATCACGTCTAAGACAAATAAACACATAATGCACAATATCAGAAACTTGGCAGCGGGACTCGGGACCTCGAGCCTTGGACTCAAGATAATACCTGGACCGTGAGCTCCGGACTCAAGTTCCTAGAGTTGGATGCCTGCTCGGGATAATTGATTGGACTTAATCGTTTACGGTGTTGACATTATGTCCGGAGTTTAAGCCCGAAGCAAAAATCGCATTGGATATTTTGCGAACGTTCGGAATGGAAATCCTTCGTATTTGGAATTGAAGTCAAGAATATTCAAATTGCTAGTCCATATCCTATAGATAACGGAAATAGAGTTCCGTGTGGAAGTCGGTCTACAAAGAAAAGAGATATTGGATAGAGGTGAATCTGACAAATATTTGGTCAAATTTGGAGTTTGTTGACCAATATGGGTTGATAAATTCTTTTCTTATTCCTTACGCACATATACACATTGATTTAAGGGTTGCTCTAGGGGATGACGAAAAAGAAGTCTTGAAGTGCCACTTTTACGTGAGTGCTTAATATCCCAAGAAGGGCATGCCATCGTCGTTGTGAAGACTTCTTGAAGCGCCGTTTGTCGAGTGTTTGCTTGTGGGATTTATTCCGTGGAATTACATCAAGTATTCAAGTGTCAAAGCCGATTAAATCTTGTGAATCTAAGATTTGTTTTAATTCCTTTGCGAGATTGAGAGATTATTTCGTTAGGAATTTGGGGTTAAACACTGTGTGCGTTCTTGAATGTAATTGGGGTTGAGAAACACCGTGAGTGTTTGAGTGACTCGAGTGTGGTTCTGTAATCTCCGTGTATCGCTCGTTCTATAGTGGAATTCGTTGCTGCTCTCCCCGTGGACGTAGGTCTCTACGACCGAACCACGTACATCCGGTGTCCGATTTATTTTCCTGTTCTGTCTATTTTATTGTTCGATCGCTTGTTCCGCGCAACAATTGGTATCAAAGCCGGGCTTGTCGAGTTGAAGTGAATCGATGGCGACGGAAGAAGTAAAAGTGAAAATCGACAAATTTGAGGGGAAGGACTTTGCTTTCCGGAAGATGCAGATTGAAGACTATCTATATCGGATGAAGCTGCACTTGCCCTTATCCGGGGAGAAACCAGAGACGATGAAACAAGCTGATTGGGAATTGCTGGATAGACGAGCGTTGGGTGTTATTCGACCGATGTTGGCTCGTAACGATGCGTTTAATATCGTCAAAGAGAAGACCACTGCGGGTTTAATGAAAGCCCTGTCGGATATGTATGAGAAGCCCTCTGCAATCAACAAGGTCTATTTGATGTGACGTCTGTTTAATTTGAAGATGAGCGAAGGTGCGTACGTTACTAATCATATCAATGAATTCAATGTGATCGTTAGTCAATTGAGTTCAGTTGATATTGACTTTGAAGATGAGGTATGTGCTTTGATTCTATTGTCCTCATTGCCCGATAGCCGGAATACTACTATTACTGCTGTTAGTAATTCCTCTAGGTCAACAAGTTTGACGTTTGATGGTATTCGAGATTTGATTTTAAGTGAGGATATCCGTAAAAGAGAATCTGGTGAATATGTATCTACCGCTTTAGTAGGTGAAAATAGAGGAAGAATCGATACTCGTGGTAGTAGAAGTAGTATGAGCTCAAATAGACGCAGTCGGTCTAGGACCGGCGATGCTGTCTGTTGGAATTGTGGCAAGAGAGGGCATCTTAGAAGGAATTGCTTAAAGTTGAAAAACGAGAAGGGTAAGGAAATTAGAGTTGAATCTGCAGATGATATTGCAGATGTAACAGAAAATTCTGATGGTGTTGATAGGGTCTTGTCTATCACCGAGAATTCGTCATTTGACGGATGGATTATGGATTCTGGTTGTTCTTTTCATGCTACACCAAATAAGAACCGGTTTGCTACTTATCGGTGCACGGATAGTAGTAAAGTGCGGTTGGGGAACAACGCTGAATGCGATGTTGTGGGTGTTGGTGATATTAAAATTAGGATGCATGATGGTATTGTGAGGACATTGACCGGAGTAAGACACGTTCCAGAATTGAAAAAGAACTTAATTTCCTTGGGTGCTATAGATTCAGCTGGATGCGGGTATTCTTCACAAGGCGGAGTCCTGAAAATTGTTCGAGGTGCCCCGGTGATAATGAAAGGAATCAAGCGTGGTAGCCTGTATGAACTTCAAGGTGAAACGTTGACAGGTTTCGCTTCGGAGACATCGGCATCTGTTCGAGAGTCTAACGACCGCTCAAAGAAGATTTGGGTGTACGTGCCGGTGCACAAGTTTGATGCTGTTGTTAGGAACACGCGGTCGAGAGCTTTGATCGAGGTGGAGACCGCTAAATCGATCAAGCATATGCGAACCGACAGTAGTATGGAGTTCTGCTCGAAGCTGGTAAATAAATTATGCATGATAAAGGGCATAGTGAAACACCGCACTAGTGATAGTGCTAGTAAACCACGACAATTTGCAGAATTGATGAGCAGAACATTACTAGAGACAGCCCGTAAAATGATCTCTAGTGCTGGTATGGCTAGAAGAGTTCTAGCGGATGCGCTTAGTATGGTGAGCTACCTGGTGAACGGATCTCCATCGATTGCGATTGGATATCGAACTCCCGAAGAAGTGTGGTTAGGTAACGTTGCTGATGGTTCTACTTTTAGAATGTTTGGTTGCCCTTGTTATTATCGAGTAAGTGATGGTAAGCTCGATGTGAGGGCAATGTGCATATTCCATGGCTATGCACGAGGTGAGCGGGGCTATAAGTTGTGGTGCTCGAATATAAATTCACCTGTTCGCAGCAGAAAAGTTACCTTTGACGAGTCTCCGGTACTTCGGGCTAGGAGTGTTTGTGGCGGTGCTAATACGGATCCGGACGGTGTTCGACTTGAGGTGGAGTTGCAACCGTAAACTCTTGAGGTAGCAGATATTAGCACATGAATCGACACGGATAGTGCTTGTAGCGAGGTGGAGCCCGTAAAGCCAATAGTTGCTGTAATTGCTGATATTGATGAGGTACGCGTTCGATCTCCCGACAGATATAGATGCAATGGTGGTTTTGCTTTATCCGTGGTTAAAGAGCTTGTATCAGAAAGTTCTTGTGGAGCAGTTAAATGTGCATATGGAGTTGGTATTCTGATGAGGTCCACGATTATGGCGAAGTTCAAGCGCGGCTTAGACTTGGATGATATCTGTGGTGATTAAGCCCATTAGGGCCGTGGGAGAGCAAGATCGAGAAGTTCGGATTATAGCGAAGCGATTGTGACTTGGCTCAAACGTCGAGTCAAGGTGGAGATTGTTGACATTATGTCTCGAGTTTAAGCCCGAAGCAAAAATCGCATTGGATATTTTGCGAACGTTCGGAATGGAAATCCTTCGTATTTGGAATTGAAGTCAAGAATATTCAAATTGCTAGTTCATATCCTATAGATAACGGAAATAGAGTTCCGTGTGGAAGTCGGTCTACAAAGAAAAGAGATATTGGATAGAGGTGAATCTGACAAATATTTGGTCAAATTTGGAGTTTGTTGACCAATATGGGTTGATAAATTCTTTTCTTATTCCTTACGCACATATACACATTGATTTAAGGGTTGCTCTAGGGGATGACGAAAAAGAAGTCTTGAAGTGCCACTTTTACGTGAGTGCTTAATATCCCAAGAAGGGCATGCCGTCGTCGTTGTGAAGACTTCTTGAAGCGCCGTTTGTCGAGTGCTTGCTTGTGGGATTTATTCCGTGAAATTACATCAAGTATTCAAGTGTCAAAGCCAATTAAATCTTGTGAGTCTAAGATTTGTTTTAATTCATTTGCGAGATTGAGAGATTATTTCGTTAGGAATTTGGGGTTAAACACTGTGTGTGTTCTTGAATGTAATTGGGGCTGAGAAACACTGTGAGTGTTTGAGTGACTCGAGTGTGGTTCTGTAATCTCCGTGTATCGCTCGTTCTATAGTGGAATTCGTTGCTGCTCTCCCCGTGGACGTAGGTCTCTACGACCGAACCACGTACATCCGGTATCCGATTTATTTTCTTGTTCTGTCTATTTTATTGTTCAATCGCTTGTTCCGCGCAACATACGGGACTTGCTTGTCTTTTGGTTTATGCATAATCAGACTCCTTGCAAAAACGCGGACAGAAGATTATACTGTATATTGAGAAGGCTACTGCATGCTAGATCAAGACTGGCATGTAAAATAGAACTAAGATGCGAGCAAAGTGCGTAAATGAAAATCGGAAAGAAAGAGGGAGAGGTGTTGGGGACGGACCTTTCCACGTCGGTGCCTCGCTCGAATGTGACCGCCACCCTTTTCCCCGCAACTGCAGAAACCCTGGGAGTTTTCCAACCCGGAAGCAACTGACCGAGAAAGCCTCGGATATGTATACTTGTCCTTCCATGTTTCCACGCCCAGAAACATTCCTTTCTTACAGTAGAGACCAACTCAAGCACTTGTTTTGGTGATTAATGAATAAATTATCCAAGATTCTAATAATGTTAGTCATATTATACATGTAACACGCGATTACGAGGATAAGAAAGTGCCTATGCTTGCTCGGCGCTTGTGGCTTTCCTTCACTTTTTTGCACTTCATTGGTTCCTCCTCTCTCTTTTTTTGCAGATTCCCCAAGGCCACCAACTGGCTCTACACTTTTTCTGCATGTGCCTCCGGAGAAAGGGAAAGGAGACGAAAAGAATGTTGCAGTGATTAGTCTTTGTCTCGCGTCTCACATTGGCGGAGCATTAACAGGACAGTTCTTACTGCAGAGATTAGGATATGATTGGATTTTTAATTGCAGGGTCAAATTTAAGGTTGTAAGACGATCTGATTATGGCATCTGGTGGTTTAACTGTTACAACTTTTGCTCCTTGCAAATCCCTTTTCTTGGTTTGTCTCCTCTTTGAGTTTGGATCTTCTCCTCCATTCTTATTCTCCTGTGTCGAATTTCTTATTGGTTGAAACATAGTAACTAGGTGCATACTGCTTTGACTCACGTCAACCTGCTCAAGATAGTTGGTTGGACCTAACGGTTTACGGGGCTCGCAAGGTGTTTCACTTGCCTTCATATTATAGGTCCACACGCTCGTGCCTCAGGATAACAAAAAGGATTTAATATAAAAAAAAAACAATGGAACTGTCGAGGCAAAGGAACTGTCAAGGGATGAATTGTCGAGGAGGCAAAGGAACTGTCGAGGGATGAACCAATGGCAGGTTGATGGTTGATGGGCCTTCAAGGGAAACCCCAGTGGAGATTAAGACTCTTTTTGACGCAGAAGAAGGCTCATCGGTACCTGCAGGCTTAATTGTGTAATAGCTGACAATATAAGAGTATTAAAAAAGAACAAGGCAGGGACATGACTTGCCGACTAGAGATGGAGATGCACTCCTCACTGGCTCTCCTGTCTCAGACCCCGAAGGAGGGACAAGTGACAACTTACCGACCGGAGGGGGAGATGGATTCCTTGTTGGTTCTTCTGCCTCAAATCTCGAAAAAGGGGTAGTGTGACACCCTGAAAATTACATCCTCTATAAAGTGACCGAATTTAATAAAAATGATTAATATTGAATTTCAGTTAGTATAAAATTTTGGATCGTAAGGAATTAAGAGACGAATTTTGGACGTTCTTGAAGTATCGATTGATTTAGATTAGGTTTCGAATCTTAGTCGCTGCGTTTTAGGATTTTTAATCCTTAGGCCTAAGCCTAGTCCGGACCGAGCCTAACCCGTAAAAATCCAAATTTTATTTTCAATTGGTTGAACCAAAAATTTATTCAGTCCCGATTTATTGATTTACCTTTTTGCCCCCCTAATAATTCACTAATGGACAAAATGTTTGAATGGTGAGTGGCCTTGTAGGACCCACAAGTCATTCACCCACCCACCAGTCAAGTCCACGGTCAATCTCTCTCTCTCTCTCTCTCTCTCTCCGGGTGCTCCCTCCTCCCCCCTCACCTGTTCACGCACGAAGCCTCAGCCTCAGCCTCCTCCTTCATCCGTCTATCTTGTGCGACCGCCAGCTCCCCCGACCGCTGCTCCGTCGTCCTGCCACCACTTGGCCTCCGTCCGACAGTCACCAGCGGCCGTGAGCCGCCGCGAGACCCCGTTTCAACCCCGGCAGCCACCATGCTCTGTTTTGGCGTTAGTGGTCTGCTCGAGCTTCGGCAGCCCTTGCCGCCGTTTCCAGCCACCACCAGCCACCGCGTCGTCATCCTCCGCCCTCACCACGACCCTCTCGATCCCATATCGCTGCCCGTCACTCCCCAGAACAACCACTGAAGCCGCGGTACTCTGTTGTAGACCAAGAACCCTGTTTTGAGCTCCGTCTCGGGTCGCGACTGCTCGGGCCCTCTCCGCCGCTCTCTGCAGCTCACCAACCACCCCCAGTGACCACCCTCCACCTCAGGTCGTCCCTCGAAGCTGTTGGAAGCCGAGCGACGGCCGTGGAGCTCGAAATCAGCCCGGCCGGACCTCCCCTGTTTTGCGTCCGAGCCACTGCGCCGCCGCCTTCAGCCGCACTCCGCCGTCGTCGGCGCCACCTGCAGCTGCCCCAGAGATCTCCCGACTTTGGCCAACCTTTTCCTCAGCCTTTGGACCACCCGAGCCTCCATAAATCAGCCCCAACGCACCTGTTCCCCTGTTCTCGCAGCTGCCCTGTTCTGTGCTCCACTGTTCCGCCGCCGGCCGCCACTGTTCCGGCCACCGGCGACCATCAGCGGCCACCCTCGAGTCCGTGCCACTGTCCCGAGGTGTTTCCACATTCCCCGGACCATCCTTGACTGAGTTTGGAGCCTGAAGGTCGGGGTTGGCCACGAGTCGCCGATCGCCGTCGCCGAGCCGATCGTTGTCGCCTAGCCGAGCCGAGTTCGTCGTCATCGCCGAGACCGCCCGAGCTAGTTTAATTTGTGAGTTAGGCCCTAACTCTCGATTAGGACGCTAATTGCGTTCGGAATTAGATTAATTAGCTATTTAGGGTATTTAGGTAGTTTAATTACGATCGGATTAGCTAGAGACTTGGTTTAGGATAAATGGCCGTAATTGGTTAAGTTAGATTAATTAGCTAGGTTGTTTGTGACTAATTGATAATTAGAATTGATTGATGGTAATTGGTTGATCGCGAGCGAACGATAGGTTAGAAACGAGCGCACGATTGATTGTCGATTGAATTTGAAATTGTTATCGAAATCGATCGGCTTCGGTTGATTAATCGTCTCTTGAATTATTGGAATTAAATGCTAAAATTGACTATTGATTGTCGTGGGTGTCTGATTGGGGGTTAATCACCTCTGATTGCTTGAATTGTCGGTCGATTGAACTGTGCATATGAGATCAGATTGCATGTTTTAGCATGAAAACGGCGTTGAGCCAAGTATTTGAATATGCGTGTATGAACATTCGACCTAATTCAAAGAAATGAACTAGTTGGTGTGTCGGATGTGCTTGAGTGTTCATATGATGGGTGTAAACCGTGCCGGTCGTATGGGACTTGACAAGTTCGTACCATGCCGGTCGTATGGAACCACACGACTTGTTAGATACACTCCAATCTATGCTCGTGCCAATTGTATGGATCACATGGATTGTTGGATGCCGGTCACGACTGTGACGGACGAGATGCTCCTTTTGGAATGTTTGTTTGCTATGCCGTGCCAGGCCCGCTGGATACATAACATTCGGTTGCCGTAACCGAAAGTAAGGGATGATGTCTGGTCTTGCTAGTAAATACCATCAGTAGTAGTGTTGGGGGCCACACCGGTCGTGTACGCCGACCATGCCGGTTGCATGGATCCTTCTTTAATAAATGGGCAATGTGTGGTGTCTTGTGCATGCAAGTGATGTGATGCTTTGCTAATGGTTTGGATTGGTTGGTTTGATTGTTAAGTCGTCTACATTGCGTTATGTGTGGCTTCCGGAGGATAAGCTTGTATGTGGTTGAGATATTTGCTCTGTAATGTTGTGGTTGGTTGTTAGGACGTCTAAGCGAATCAACGCCCTAGCCGAGCTTAGGCATTGACTCACTGAAATTTATTTCTCACCCCGTCATTTAACCTTTCGGGTCCCAAGTAATGGAGCCCATGGACATTAAGGCGAGGATCGTTGTAGGATTTTTGGGAATAGATGAGAGTTAACCTTACCCGACTCGTGTATCTTTTTGAGTGTCTTAGAGGGCCGCCCCGAAGCATGGGGTTGTATAGGTTGGCTGTTAGCTCTGTAAGGTTATGGATAATCTATTCCGGGTATGAAACGATATATCTTATAGCTGATTGACTATTGTGTCTGTTTCCCGCTTTACTATCTCATGTTGTTTGTAGATCGGAGAGTTCACGTTTCCGCATGCGCCGTAAGCGAGTAGGTCGATAGTGTACCCGAGACGCTATCCTTTATGACTAGTGGCGAATTGGTAGGGATGTCGCGGGCTTGAGAATCGGGGCATGATAGGCAGCTTATGACTCCCTGATTGGAGGGGAGGCATCCGTCATTGTTGCCTTGAAATACATTGTTCTTCATGGGAGGCAGGATAACATTCCAACATCATCTTGTACAACCCTTTTTCTTTCCAAATCTATTCAAAGAATTGATGACTAAATGAAAACAGAAGGGATAGAAATTTGAAACAAAAAGAAAGAGATTTACAGGTGTGAATTAGGCATAAGTCCAAGAAAATAAGCAATCTGATGTTTGACACCATATCTTGGGTCCAGAATTTAACTGATGAGAAAGTCAGGAACATCACCGTCTGCTTAACCAGATTACATGAAATCGATCTGCATTGGCACGGAAGAGGGATCGCACGAAAGGGAAAAGCGGAAAAGAAGGAAACTCAGTGATTGACTACGCCATACCTAGAATGATGATAATGCCTAATTTCAGAAGAAAAGTAGTTTCATATGCAGTAGGAGCAACATGCCACCATCCCTATTCGATTTCGATGTTCCGAGACTTAATGGTTTTGAACTTGTCCGTCTTGTGAGTAAGGAGGAGCCACACATGAGTGATGATTCCTCCGCCCCGCCTCAGCAGCTTCAGGTGGTGGTATCGCTGGCAGTTGTACGCCGCAAAGCATAGCATCTCGGCCCAAACCCTGCTGACGAGCTCCCAAGTATCTGTCCTACTTTCCAGCTCCCTCACGAGTTCCTGCGCTTCCTCGAGGAGATTCCACCCTCTGGTGATTACTGTTTCAAGGCTCCCCTCGGAGTCACTTTCTTGCACGCGCTCGGGCCCCGATAGAACTTCCAGGACTTTCTCTTTCCGGTGCTGATGTTGGGGGATTCTGTTCAGGAACTTCATGAACTTTGTGTAGGCGTGACTGAAAGTGAGATCTGCCGTGGTCAAAGAGAGCATGCTAGGATGTCGTACCAGAAGAAACATCATGTAATTTGATATCAGTTTGCTTGCCTCCTTACGTTTTGAGTTTTTGTTGCAGGAGTAGTAGCAGACATGGGTTGCAATGTGCCATACGATGATACTTCTATCAAATGCCATCTCGATACTCCCTTTGAGATTATCCACAGGCTCGTGAATGTCGAGCGACCATTCGCCTCTTTTCCTGAAGGGTAGACCGTATCTCTTTGTTTCAAACATTTTTATGTCTTCAAGCAAGAATCCTTTCAAGTACTCAGGAAATCCCACAGAATTCGGTGCCCAACGTTTCCTGAACTTATCGCCCATGCCGAAGAATCTAAGGATTCTGAAGAGCCAGGGCCCCCTATCAGCTTGGCAGAAATCCAGAAAATTAAATTGCGGAATTGTGTTAGACCACCTTTCCTTCTTCAAAGATCGCTTGACAAGAAACTTCAGAAACTTCAAGAGCATTGCATTCTTAAAGAGCTTATTATACCTTACTATCACCCAATCTGAACAGAATAGCTTCAACAACTGATAAGTTTCCAGAAGCGCGACTCCAACCAGCAACCCGAATGTGTAGATAATGTACGGATCTCTCCAGTGTTTCTCAAAGAAAAGCCCCACGAATCCGCCTAATGTCAACAGTAAACTGAAATAGCCGAGGACCCGGAGCGCAATCCCGCACCCGGTATATAGAACTGGTGCTTTAGTGTAAAGGACATCATACATGAACCCGAGTTCCATATCGGTTATCAAGAATACATCTTCAGGACTGGATTGGTCGATCAACATGCTACGACGCTTCAGGAAGAAGGGTTGCTTCAGCCAGTCGGCAAGGTGAGGCTTTAAGCAATCGAACCGATAGTAAGCCTTCAAGAAAATCTCCAGATTGGGAATTTCCCTACGGAAGTGGGTCGCTTCAGAGTACATCTCCTTTTCTTGATCAAAATCCTCTTGCTTCAAGTTCGTGTTCTCGTCGTACACAGAAGAGAGCGCCCAAATCGTTTCTCCATACTTGATTATCCCGGCAACAAGCATCGGAAAATACAGTGTCATCTGGATGGAGGTCTTCCAACTTCGCCGCAGGATCCAGACCACAAACGAAAATGTGAGGATAAGGTTCAATACACGCCTCGTGCTGAGCCGGTTGTCTTCCACGGAGTATGCAGTGATGCTGTCCGGATACCCCAGCTGCAGTAGAATTAAAGGTGCCAGCAATGCTTTTAGTTCGGTATCATACTCTTCCTCAGACTTGTTGAAGCTTACCACCGTGAGCTTGCCAAGCGCAAGCGTCGCAAAATAAGAGGCGAGCAAATAAGATGCCCAAATGAAGAATCTGGTTGAGTCGGCACTTGAGATTTTTCTGCGGCTTCCTAATACAGCCAGAACGATCTGGAAAATAAAGCCGAGCAGCACAAAAAGTTGGATGCTCCAGTCGTCCCAGAGACACATCATCTTCGACGCCCATCCTTTGTGATGGCATCCCGAACGCAACATCGACTTTACAGTGGCATGGTGCCCAACGCCTGTGGTTGTTCCGATCATCGTCATCATGACAAGTCTTTGTGAGATAACCGCCGGACGAGGAGAGAAAAGAAGGTGGCGGGAGACCCTCTTGCCCCGGATTAGACTCTTAAGATCCTTTCTCAAGCTGACAAAAGATGGTGCCACGGTGAGCAATTTCGCTTGGTAGCTGTAAAATAGACAGAAATGCGCCAATTCCCACCAGCGAACCGATCATTGGTGTCGCTTTCATTGACACTAGATGATAATACTATCATAGAGATAATGCCACAAATGATCCTGAACTTTAAATTTATTCAATATGGTCCTTAAAGTTTAGTCTAGTGTCTTGAACTTGTAATTTTTCCAAAGTAATTCATGAATTTTTTGTACATGTTCAATGTAACTCTGGACTGTATGGAGATGTTTAATGTTGTCATTATCTTAATTTAAGTTCAAGGATAACATTGAGCATTTATATGTAGGCTAGAGACTAAATTGAACATGTACCAAAAGTCTAAAGTCTACATTGAATAAATTTTAACTTCAAAGACCACGTTGCACATTGGGCCAAAGTGCAGTAAAATGGTGGTCTTATTCTCGACATGTTGAAGGTAGGAGTCCATCACTTGTATACATTACTCATAAAATGCGGGATTGTTTTCTAAATAAAAAGTACCCAAATTTACCGAAGATAATGTAAGTTACATTCACTTCCATGAGGGAATAATTGCAAATTAATTCCTATAGGTTGGTCATGAAAATTGATCAAGTTCTCCTAGAGCACAACTTCCCATTAGCTCAGGTTAAAAATTACTGGCCAAGTGTTATGATTTTTCTTATTTTGAAATTAGGAATGAACCTCCACACAAGGTGATTAACTTGGATGGATAAAGAGATCTAAAAGTGCGTAGAGAGGACCATGTCATGCAATAGTTCTGCTCCTTCATAGTTGGCCAATACCCTAGTCTAATCTATACCTTCACCTTCATTCGAAAATTTAATTCGCTGCATGGCTTCTTTAAGCTCTAAGACATTCAAGCCGGGATTTCACTTTTCACACCATGTAAATTGAGTTTTACACTCAAACGATAAGGCATGAGTACAAGGGAAGTGACCAAAGATGGAAAATAATTCGGGAATACATGCGAAATAGATGTAGTCAGAAATAATTTGTTCCTAACAGTAGAAAAATCACTGAATTGATATGACGAATTTCGGTGCAAATAAATCATGAAAAATAATTTCAAACCAGCGAACTCACTCTAAAGTTGAGCTAGCTAGAGCACTGACCTCTCAGCCAAGTGATGCCGCACCCATATGGAACTAATTTATTCTGAGGAATTCCAAGATCAAAAGCTGTTAAGAAACCTAGAAAACGACGATCATTCAGAATGTCTGCACGAATGAAGACTTTGCTTTCGTTTCCAGAGAGCAGTGACAACACTTCCATGTAAAACATTCTTTTATAACCTATGGTTGCTTAGAGTGTTCATGAGTTTGTGCAGGAGAACAGAAAGGACCAAAGAATGAGAGAATTGATTATTTGCTTGTGACTTTCAACATTATCGGACAAGCTCACTCGGTTTTCACTCTTTACGCAGCTTTAGCAATTATTGAAGTAACCTCTCATCTTTTTGCTTTATTCTAACAACATTTCCGGAAGATACGCGAAACGACTGAAATGATCATCTTTAAGCTTAAGCTTGAATCGAAGGTGGAGGTCCACCATTATCCATTTCCACCTTAAGCTTTTAGACAGTTAGTAATGGTCCGGTAAATGATGCCAAGTAGGAAGAGAGCGTGTTGCCACTCGATCAATTTTAGATAGTTAGAATTATCATAGGCTTTTGCTTAGACAAATCCATATAATGGCAAGAAATCTGGTCAATACTGGCACGCGATGAGTGATTCGACATTCCTTTAACACGTTCTGTGTTGGGGCTTGGTTTATGCATGATCAGACTCCTTGCACAAACTAGGACAAAAGATTATACTGTATTTTGAGAAGGTTACGCAATGGCATATGCCTTCTAGATCAAGACTAGCAAGTAAAATAAAATTAAAATGCGATCAAGGTGCACAAATGAAAACCGGAAAGAAAGAGGGAGAGGTGTTGGAGACGAACCTTTTTGCGACTCCTCACTCGAACCCGACAAGCACCATCTCCACACAGCTGCATAAACTAGGGGATTTTCCGAACCCGAAAGCAACCGATCAAGAAAGCCTTAAACATACAATTGTCTTGTCTCCTATGTGGCTTCGCCCAAAAACATTCCTTTCTTACTGTAGAGACCAACTCAAGCACTCATTTTATCGATTAATAAATAAAATATCCGAAGTTTTCATAATGGTGGTTACATTGTCAGCAACACGTGATTACGAGGATAAGAAAGTGTTTGTGCTTGCTTGGCGCTTGCGACTTCTATGATCTATTACACCATGCTTTGCACTTCATAGCTGGTTCTTCCTCTCTTTTTGGCAGATTCCCCAAGGCCACCGACCGGCTCTTCACTTTTTCTGCGCAGAAAAGCAACAAAGAGATTTGCCCCGAGAAGTGACGTTAAGGAAACAAGTACTAGGGATATGTGCTTTACTTTCCTTGCTAGCAGAGCACTTGTGTCTCAACCCGCGACAGGAACGACCTTATGTGGGACCTCCTATAAGAGTTTTTCTATTGTGGGCTACTTTAATTGAGATGGTAATTACCGTTTTAAGGGATTGATCGAACAAATCTTTGAGATTTTTCATTAGTCTAATATAAGATTGGCTAGTGTGAGTCGAGTTGAGCCCGATTCATAATAATAGGGTCTGGTCGAAAACTTTATAAATAAAGCTCAGGTCTTTTCTCTAATTTTGATGCACAAATCAACTGGAGCGCATAAAGACTCCCATTGTGAGAGGTAATAGAAGAGAAGCATTTGAGTTTTAGATCGTCGCTATTTTATATTAAAAACGATAAATTTCAATCGGGTGCACAAATTTATTTTCCTGTATTATTTTGTTTTTACATCCTAGTCATGGTGATCCTGGAATACCGTTTTTGTAACTCACACCTTCCATTATTATGTAAGAAAAGTGAGGCATGGGAATAATAAGGGCAAAGAGAGAATGAACAAAAAAAAAAAAAAAGGGGCGGCATGGGAATTTGATTATCTGCTTGCAACTTTCGTGTGAGGCACGTTTCCACTTTCGTTTGGTTGGCCTAATGAGTACATAACCACGTCTGAAGCTTGAGTGTCCATCTTTAATGTCACACGTGATCCTCGTTCTGTCCTGCATCTTAGCTTTTGGATTAGACAAATGATAGGCCTACTCTAACACTGGCCTAGGGTGTTGATGAAATAGCAGGAAGCTTTCAGGTCCGTTTATTTTCCGAAAGAATTAACATGACTAAGTAATACCGTATAAGTAAACTGTTTTCAAGAAAAAACGTTGTAATTTCCTTGTGTTTGGTAGGATGTTAGGAATGACCTAAAAACCATTATTGGAGGTTTGGCATCAGAAAACTTAGAGAAATTGTCCAACCGATCATAAACCTATTATGCGAATGTCAATTCAATTCTAGACTTTCAAATTTTGCAAATTTAGTAGCATTTGCATGATATTCCAATGCAGTCTTTATCGTCAATTTTTGTTGAAAATTACTAACGTAAGTGGTATGCCATGTAGTACAACGGGTAATGATAGGGTGATCAATTCCAAAATGGGCGGTTCCCATTCTAGAATCGAGAATTGCCTACTACGGATCGGTTCCATAAAATGCGGATCGTGAACCATCCGCTCGTTCTATAAATCCACCCAAGAATCGAACCACCGATCCGGTCCGGTTCCCGATTGGATTCCGATTATAGTCTTGCAGAGCATCAATATCAATTAAAAAAAAAAGTAAACCAATCCCTAGAGGTTAGATATGGCCAAAGTAGAATCGGGGCTCGGAACCAGTCCGTTGATCGGGCCCATGGTTCCGACCAATTTATTTAAAACAAAATGAGGGGTAGGCCCGGTGGGGAAAGAGCCCAATGGCTCTTTGCCCCCCCCCAGGCAACAGCCCAAAGAGCCGTTGCAGCTTTAAAAAAAATTGATTTTTTTTAGTTCTTCTCTATAAATACCTATCCTCCTCCTTTCATTTTTCTTACAAATCTTCTCAACAATTCTCTCAATTCTCCTAAATTCTCTCAATCCCACCTCAATTCTCTCAATCGGATTTCCGATCAATTCTCTTAAAAATGGCAAGTGGAAGCGAAAATACTAGAAAGGCCAAGATGGCGATGGGAGATTCCAAGTATCCTATTCCTGGATATGATCCTCGTGAGTATGCATGTTGGGAAGACGACGATGTTAATATCAACATTGTTCCCATTCCGAACGTCGAGCACGTCCCAATACAAGAAAATCTTCATCCTCCTACTCGTGTCAAAGAAACGTCGACGGCAAATGAGCCGGAACGAAAGGGCCGAGAGAGTACATTTGACTTGTGGCTGCACTTTGACAAGGTATGTGATGAAAGCGAAGGTAAGTATAATATAAATTATAAATATTGTTCGTAAACATACAAATTTACGAAAGGAGACAGCTACGGAACATTCCGTCGGCATCCGACGAAAAAACATCCAACGCAAGCGGGGATCAACACTATGCAACAATAAATTTCTGGGTACGCCAATTCTAATTCTCATCATTTATTCCGTTACACTAATGCACTTTATAAACAAATGTTAGCTGAATATGTTGCCCTTGATCATGCTCCGTTTACTACTGGTGAAAATTTTAATTTAAAATATTTGATAAATATTGCGTTGGTTCCGCAAGCACCAACTATTCCAAAAAGTACTCTTAAATGTGAACTTTTACATCTTTATAAAAAACAAAAAAAATTCTTTAGCAAATTTTTTTGCGGGATTCAATGGACGTGGGCATTTAAGTAGCGATATTTAGAGTGATCCTTGGCAAATTCATTCGTATATTGGTGTCATGTGTCATTAGATATGTGACGACTGGACCATTCAAAAAAGACTTATAACATTTCGAGTTTTTGATGAAAAACATTTGGCTCATAATATTTATAGAATAATTAGGCAAGTTTTAGAAGAACATAATTTGATAAATAAAGTATTTTCAATTGGTTTTGATAATGCCGCCGCAAATACCACTTCCATTCCCGAATTAGAAAATATTTGCAAACCCTCTTTTGGTGGACAAATTTTTCACATTAGATGTGCTTGCCATGTTTTAAATTTATGTGTATAGGATTGTTTATAAACTCTTGACACTTCTCTCGCTCAAATAAAGGGTGCAATTAAATTTTTATGAAGTCGTGCCCATTTTATTAAAGCATGGAAAAAGTTTTGTAAACAACATGGGAGAATGGCAAAAAGGTTTCCAAAATATATTCCGACTAGTTGGAATTCTACCTACAAGTTGTTTCGTCAAAGTTTTGATTACGAAGATTTATTATATATGTTTATTTCGCAAAATATTCTCGAAATTACTTTAATTTGGCAACATTGTGACGTTTGCAAAAAAAATTTAGATTTTTTGAAATTTTTTAATGATGCTACTAATACTTTATATGGTATTTATTATCCTACTACGCATTTATTTTTAATAGAGTGTGTTAATATTGGTAATATTTTTAGTGAATATGAAAAAAATACTGAATTAGATCGGACTATTTTAATAATGCGAGAAAAATGGTTGCATTATTATTTCAAAATTCCTCTTGTCTATTTAGTTGATATTATTTTTTATCCACGTATTAAATTAGACGGTTTACTAGATTATCTGGATGTGTATTATCATGATTGTTTACATTTGGAAGATTCAATAGATATTTCAAATATACAAGGAGATGTTAAAGAATCTATAGTAGTATTATATGGAGAATTTTGTACTAGATATGATTTAAGTGATTGTGGATCTTTACAATCTATCGCCTTATGAAGCGAATCTGGTAGTTCACTTAGTAGATGATACAATATGCTCAAGAGTAGGTAAAAAAAATAAAAAAAAGGGCAACATGTAGTATTTCTGAATTATAAAAATATTTAACCACTCAATTTGAGTTTCGTGATGCGTAACATAGTACAGATTTCCAAATCCTAGAGTGGTGGAAGAGTCACTCAATCGATTACCCAGTTCTCACCTTCATCACTCGTCCGATGTTAGCAACTCCTTCTTCAACAGTTGCAGTTGAACAAACATTTAGTGCCGGATGATTAGTTTTGGACTCTCGCCGTTCAAGATTAAGTCCGGAGTCCGTGGAAGCTCAAGCTTGTGTCGACGATTGGTCGAAGGCTAGATTTCGATACCAAGAGCTGGATCGAGAACACGAATTTTTTAGTGAGAATTGTGGAGATACCACAGCCACGGGTATCACAACGGGTAGCGACGATTGACGATGAGGTAAGTTGGGGTTATCAAAGATAAAAGAACTACCTGGGCTTTGATTCTTCTATCCCCAAGAAGATATGTATGCGATTAATGATAATTCATTAAGTTCAAGCTCATTCCTCCTCTTTTTTTTTTTTTGCTCATATTTTATTACAATGTACAATTTGATTATAATTTATAATTTATTATGTTTATATTATTATTTATTATTTTAAAAATTAAAATTAAAAAGCTGAACCAGAATCGGCCTAGGAACCGGTCCGGAACCGCCGGTTTCGAGGAACCGGCCATGTCTACTAGAGGTTGAAGGAGAAGGGCTCAACTTGAGACTTTGGCATCTGTACTTGAGGAACTATTTATCAGGCCTCCCGTACTTGATGCAGTCAAATTGTGGATCTATGAAGGGACAGCTTGAGGAGCCATAGAGAGGGTATGAAGCATCATACACCCATTTTCCTTGGAAGAAATTGCGGCCTCCAGCAAGTTATTTTCTTGCGTTGAAGTTGGTGGTGATGAGACTCTGTTCAGTGAGACTTGGGAAGCTTTCTGCTTTCGTATGCTATAGTAAAAAATAGAGGAAGATGGCTCCGTACAAGAAAGCCATCTTGGGTTTTTTTAAAAAAAACCCCTTGATCCGCGCAAAGAAAAATCACTAGGAGTGAGGAGAAAAGTTGGCCTGCAACGAAGGGCTTATTTAAGGCATTTGTGTGCGAGCCTTTTCTTCATTTTCTGGACTCTGGGCCTTCGAGGGAGATTGACTTCAATTAAAAGAATATATATTTGTATTATATAAAAGGACCGGTCCAGTTGGGCCGGTTAGATGGTTCTCACCTGAAATTAGGAATCGAACCGGTATCCGTCGGTTCTAAAAAATTAGAATCGGGAACCAGACTGGTACCTACCGGTTACATTCAAAATCAGCCGGTTGGCTACCATCTAGTCCGGTTTGGGTGGATCATGATTTTCTTGCTCACCCCTAGATAATGACTAGACCCTCAATTAAGGGATTTTCGATGAATTGACCGAAAAGGCTACAATGGAATTTCAATGCAAAAATTGAAGACTAAATTGGCAAAACTTGAAAGGTTTAGGTCTGAATTGATATCCATTTAATAGATTTAGGACTAATTGAGTAATTTTCCCTGGAAAAAGTAGATCACGTCTAAGACAAATAAACACAGAATGCACAATATCAGAAACTTGGCAGCAGGACTCGGGACCTCGAGCCTTGGACTCAAGATAATACCTAGACCGTGAGGTCCGGACTCAAGTTCCCAGAGTTGGATGCCGGAGGCCGATCGAAGGACTCATGGCTATAGATACTCGAGTCGGGCCTCGGTGTCCGAAGTCTAGGTGCCACGGTCGAAGGTCCATGCGTCTAGGGCACTAGCTAGGGCATCGGGTCTTATGTCCGGCCCCCCTAGTGTCCAAGTTCAGGCACGGTGGTGTCCGATCTGACCCCAAGGTCTCGAGTTTTTTATGAGAGAGAGTGTGTCCCAGCGATTGTTGAGGTCAAGTTAGATTCTTCTAGATGAATATCAATCTTTTAAAAGCGTAAATCTTTTCACGGAATTTAAATATAAACTTTACTTCATTGTAAAACTTATTCCTTGGCGACTCATTTTCAAAGCGATCCCAAAATGAGAGATAGTGAGAAATTATGTTAAATACTTAGTTTTCCAGAGAACAAATATACCCTTCGTGGTTTTGCAAATTTACTTACGAGGCCTCCTATAGCAACTTATAAAATCAGCTAAATTAAGAAGACTATGATGAGGTGGCTTAATTATGCAATTTTCAAATCCAACTAGAAAAACCAAAAAGCTTCCTGCAATTTGATATAATCGAAATAAATAACGTGCAACTATAAATACAATATAATGTCTTGCTAAAATGACAATTCAAGGACCTGATGCGAAGATTATTTTCTCCTCTCTCTTCAATGCATCCTTGTAGCCTTTTTGACCAAAGTGCTCTATCCACTTATCTAGCACCGACACGACACCCCGACACGTGATTTCTCAAAAAATAGAGAATTCCGATACATTGAGACACTTTCTATATTAAATGTGTATTTTTATATATACATGATAAATTATCATGTATATATAAAGATATCAGCAGTGAGTTTCTTCTTCTTCTTCAGTTTGGGATTTATGATTCGGTTTTCTTTGGACTCGCTGGGTATATTAATTTTGTAGTGACTAGGTATATTACTTACGTGTGTGTATATATATTTTAATAAATTTACATTTTGACTCCTAATTTATTGAAAATGCTTAAAATTGATCACGTGCGTGTCAAAATGGCGTGTTAGGATATTGGAATCACGTGTCGCTGGCATGTTTGGAGCACCGGCCGCATGTCAATCGCATATCGGAGAGTGTCGGAGTGTCAGAGATCCCTAGAGAGTGTCGGTGCTACATGGCTATCCACTCATGGCTTTTTTTTTTTCTTTTGATAGGATGACATTGCTTTGACAAAAGGCCTGCACCCGCCCTTTCGAAATTTGCTTGCTGGGGTCTACGAGCACTTCGGCTATTGAGTCTGTTTGAGTAGGTTTTAATCAATAAGAGCATGTATAGTAACAATTATGTTCCCAAAAATAATTTTTGAGCAGAAATTTTTCTTTCTAATATTGTTCCAGGGACAAAAAAAATTAATTGACGTTATCAAACAGATTTTTGTTCCCAACAAAAATAGAAGTTAGAAAAATAAGAGTGTTACCAAGCAAGCCCTAAGCCTCCTTACACATTTATCTTTTCTCATCTCAACTTTACTTAATTAAAAAGAAAAAGATTATAATGAGTTCAAGTTGATAACGTTCCAAAGTCATCGTCAAAATTTACTCTATAGATTAAAAAGTTACATTTAGTAAATTCCTATCAATATCTTAGTTAAATTAAGTTTTAAAATTTTTAATTTTGATAATTTAGTTCTAAATCTTTGCTCGTAATTTCAATATAGTCATTTTGGTAAATTCTTACCTAAAATCCTTGATGTGGCAATTTAGTCATCGCCATTCATCTTACGTGGGACACTACCACGTTAGCGTTTTTGGGCAAAAGTTGATCCGAAGGACTACTCTAGAATTTCACACAAATGATTATGATTTAATAGGAAAAATGGAAAAATTTATAACTGAATTGACATATGTATAATAACTTTAGGACTAATTGGACAATCTCAATTGATAGCGTGAGCCGAAGAGCCATCTATTTTTTGTCTGTAAGTTCTCTCAGGAAGTCTAGATTTAGATCCTAGAGTTATTCGATATCTCAAGATAGTCAACGGGACAAGGAATAAGATTGAGATAGGATAGGGTAAAATAGGAATCGTGAGGAGATTCCTTATTTCCTATCTCTTGTCCTTAGGTCATTGATATAACCTAGATTAGGATCATATAAACAAATGAAAAATAAATAAATAACTTGTAAAAATATCCTATTCTACTGTGTACAAGCAATAACCGCCATCCCTAGCGGTCGCTATTTATGATGACGAACTCCATAGCGGGGGGTCACTATAGTGGAGGGTGGTCACCACTTTCGAGGTGGTTGTAAGCAACGCCCACAATACGAAACGGTTTTGACTCGCGATTGCCGGCAACATGTGGTGGTAGCCATTGCCGCGGGGCAACCATCGCTAGGTGGTCGCCAAAGCGAGGTAACAATACTGCTAATCCATGGTGGCTGATCTGACTAACCCATGTGATCAAGAGAGGAAAACTCTTCGCCGACCACTAGTTGCTTGAGAGTTGCAACACTACGTGATGGGTAGAGGTGATCAGTTCTCAATCTGGTTCAGTTTCACTCAAGAACCGGACCAGTTCCCAATTACTAGATTGAAAATCGGACCACATGGTCCTAGGACCGGGCTGGACCAAACCAATTGGTATGGTCAAGTTCTTGGATGGTCTAATAAAATCGATGGAATTATAAATGAATGAGATGTACAGCCTTTGTGGGACCGGGCCCAAGCATAGGGGACCACCAACGAGGAGACTCAATCGGGAGGTTCGAACATATCTCCATAGACAATGCCTTTTATGATGCGGTGGTCTGATGGTCCTTTTCAAATAAATTTGCAAGACAATGCATTTTATAATTCATTCATGATAATGCTAGTGTAAAGCGATGTATGGCAAATGAAGATTCATCTATGTCGTGGCACCGGAGATTTGGACATATCGCCATATATAGAATTAAGCGATTGGTCACCATATCATGTATTTTACTGATTATAACACTTGCGTGGACCGCATAAAGGAAAAGCAGACCAACAAATCAAAGAGAGGCACCAAGAGGAGTACAAACATTCAAGAATCATACATATTGACGTTTGTAGTCTAGATATGAACTCGTATGGTCAGAAATACTTCATCTCTTGGTAATAGTGGCTAGTTTGGATCTAGACTACATAACATGGATGTTAAAACTACTTTTTTCAATGAAGAATTAGAAGAAGAGATTTATATGGAACAACCTATTGGATTTGTTACCAAAAGCCAAGAACACAAAGTATGTCGACTTTTGAGATCGATATATGACCTTAAGCGATCTTCAAGGCAATGGTATATACGCTTTCATAATGCCATAGTGGCATATGATTTTGCTATGATTAGTGAAGATAATTGCATGTATATCAAAAGGTCCAAAAGTCATTTTGTAATTTTATCATTATATGTTGATGATATATTAATTGCCGGAAGCAATATGGTGTTTGTCAAGACAGTCAAAAGTTGGCTATCTTCTAATTTTGAAATGAAAGATATGGGTGAAACAACATAAATTCTCGGAGTTAAGATTTCGAGAGATCGTTCGAAAAGTTATTGTCTCTTTCCCAAGAGACGTACATTAACAAAATTTTTGAACGATTTCAAATGCAAGATTGTAAATCTATTGATACTCCTATTGCAAAAGGTGAAGGATTGAGCTATAGAATGTGTCCTAAAACTCCACATGAACAAGAGCAAATGAAAAAGGTACCATATGCCGGTGTTGTTGGAAGTCTCATGTACGCAATGATGTGTACCATACCTGATATTTGTTATGCAGTAGGACTAGTAAGTAGATACAAATCCAATCCAGTTCAAGCACATTGGACTGTCGTTAAAAGAATTCCGAGGCATCCGAAAGCAACTGCTGATTATTCGTTGACATATCAAGGTAGTGATCCGCACCTTGAGGGCTATACTGATGCTGACCGGGGAGGAGATTTGGATGAGAGAAAATCCACTTCTGAAAATGTATTCTTATTGAATAATGGCGCCATATCGTAGAGCAGTAAGAAACAATAGTGTATATCCTTATCCACCATAGAAGTCGAGTTCGTAGCAGTATCATCGGTAGCACAAGAGGGTGTTTGGCTTAGAAGATTTTTGGATCATTTGGGTGTTATTAGAGATGCTGCCAATCCTGTGAAGGTTTATTGTGATAGTCGGGTAGCACTAGCTTACACCAAGGATCCTAAGTTCCATAGCAAGACTAAACACATAGACATTAAGTATAACTATGTCAAGGACATGGTAGCACGAAAAGAAGTAAACCTACAGTATATATCTACGCATAGAATGTTAGCAAATCCTATGACAAAACCGATTCCTAGAGATGTTTTCTTTAGTCATGTAAAGACTCTAGGACTGCGTAGAGGTTGATGTATTGAATATTTATTTTCCTCTTTAAATGTTCACAGTTGATGATGTTGTTTATCAATATGGATGTCTATAAGTCTATTTGATATTTATGCATGTTTAATGCTTGGTGCATAATATTGAGAATATATGTCGGACGGATGAGAGATTAACCCACTCATATGGGTAATTGCCTCTATTTACTATGTGATGAATAGAGATGATGCAATTTTAAGCTTATTGTCTAGGTGATAATTGAGAACTCGAGCTTAAAATAATTAAGTCGCCTTAACAGAATGTTAAGATGAGGACTTAATATTTATAATGTCCAAAAGTGAAATAACCCACATATTTCATTTTATCTGTCTTTGTTGCCGGATGAGAGTTTTGATGAAAACTCTTGGCTGGAGTTGTTACGTGAACTCGAGTTAGACATTGAGTGTGTCTAAGTTATTATCTGTACGGTATTAAAATAGAAAGACATACGCTCCATGAGGAAGGAGAAAATACTGTAATACGTATTTCATATTACGTATGCATGAATCGACCAATGAGAGTAGGCAAAAGTTTAGATATCAACTTTTCAAAGCCATGTGAGACTCTTGAGGATAAGAATCTCTCATTTTCGTACTCTCATGACTATTCATTATTCTTGAGATTTCTTTTTAGTGTTTGCTATCATAGAATGTTAACTATGGTCATAAAATTGATTCGGTCTAAAGGGACATTTCTAAAAAAGCGAGCTAAACTGAGATTAAGAGGTCTAATATAGGAGGAAGATTGATTTGGAGTTTTAAAGTCACATTATGGATTATATTCACGGACCAGCTAGTTATGATTATTTAGTGTGATCATAATTGTGAATATAAGGTGTCATATTTTAAATGAGATCCGGAGAAAGATAAATATGTGACTGATCGATCTAGGGTATAACATACAATTATTTTATTTTATTTTTATTATTATGCCCATTATGAGCTGTCATATACTCCCAACGGATGAATGACAATGAGCTCTCGGTGTATATTGATCGCACAGGTTATTTGTCAATATGAACTTTGCGAAGATAAAGATTTTTGTGTTTGATCCTTAGTGGACGAGAGGGAGTTATTGGTCCTTTGTGGGCATATGGGAGTTGTTTGCCTTACATGGATGAGTGGGAGATGTTGGTGCGTATGACTTACGATGTGCGCCTATGCGAGCAATCACCCGCCCACTAGCGATTATCTGCTATTTCAAACGTAAAGAGTTACATTCCTTCACAGACACAAAATTCCATTGTGGAGCGCTCTATTATAGTTTGTTTTGAAGATTTCTATGATACTGCAGCACCTCCTAGCGTGAACACATACTTGATAGTTGATTTCAATTTCGATTTCGATTTATCAGAATCGGAAATCCAATTGGCATCACTATAACCTTCCAATACATTTGGGTATTGACCATATTGTAGAATATAGTCTTTGATATTTTTTAGATACCCTAATACTCTCAACAAAGCATTCCAATGCTTATGACCATGATTGCTTGTATATTTGCTCGGTTTTCCTACTAAATATGGAATATTCGATTTAGTGCAATTCATGATGTACATGAAACTATCAATTACTTGAGAGTATTACAACTATCCGCTTCTGCTTTCGGTATTTTTTCTTAAAGTTAAATGTGGTAGAAAAGGACTATTTATAACTTTAATGCCGAATCCTTTAAACCTCTCGATTACCTTTTTAATATAATGAGATTATGTTAAACTTAGGCCATCAGAATTCCTTAGAATTTTGATGCCAAGTGTAATATCCGCAACACCAAAATCTTTCATCTCATAGTTTTTCTTGAGAGCATTCTTGGTGATTTTGATAATCTCGGCGTTATCCGTAAAAATTAGCAAGTCATCAACATATAGACAAATAAGCACACATCCAATTGATGTGGATTTAGTGTAGACACATTTGTCACACTCGTTGATTCTATACTCATTTTGCATCATCATACGGTGAAACTTATCATGCCATTATTGAGGAGCATGTTTAAGTCCGTACAATAATTTGACAAGCCTACACACACTATGTTTTTGTCTTTTAACCTTGAATCCTTCAGGTTGCTCCATATAAATCTCTTCGTTGTGATCACCTTTCAAGAATGCAATTTTCATATCTATCCGATGTATCCGCAAATTGTATAGCGAACTACAACAATCAACATTCTAAGCGATGTTATTCTTGTTAAGTAGTCTAGGCCCTCTTTTTATCTAAACCCTTTAACAACAAGTCGTGCTTTGTACTTATCAATGGGACCATCAGCTTTACACTTCTTCTCAAATATCCATTTGCATCCAATTGATTTATTTACAGATGGAAGATCAACCAATTCCCAAGTATGGTTGCTTAGAATAGAATCAATTTCATTGTCAATAGCTTCTTTTCAAGAAGGAGCATGTGGAGTTGATATTGCCTCTTTGGATGTTTGAGGCTCACCTTCTAACATGTATGTTAGAAAATTAGGTCCGAATGATTTTTCAATCTGCGACCTCTTTCTTCTTCGAAGTTCAACTTCTTCGGCCTTAACTTCATCATTCTCGGATTCTGAATTTCTGAATCTCTTTTGAGACATTTCGCCTTGATTTCTTTTTGCAGGATATATATCCTCAAAAAATTCAGCATCCCTTGATTTGAGGATAGTATTGGCATGGATTTCCGCATTTTTAGATGTGTGAATCAAAAATCTGTATACACTGTTATTTTGAGCATAACCGATAAATATGCAATCCACTGTATTAGGTCCTAACTGAGTTTATTTAGGAGAAGGAATTGCCAACTTCTCTGGGCACCCCCACACTTTCAAAAAATTGTAGGATGGTAGCTTCCATTCCATACTCATTTGGAGTCTTACCCGTTTACGTGTGGGATATTTTATTAAGAATTTAACTCGCAATGAGAACTGTATCCTCCCACAAATTCTGAGGTAAAATAGAACTTAAGAGCACGTCGTTAACCATCTCCTTAAGAGTTATATTTTTCTATTCAACAATTCTATTCTGCTGCGGAGTATATGATGAGGATCATTCCTAAACTAATACACAACTCGTTTAAATTGGTACAACTATATTCTCCAACTCTATCAGACCTACATACTTTGATTCGTCTATCAAGTTGGTTTCAACCTCATTTTTATACTTGATAAACATGCTCATAGCCTCATCTTTGCTAGTTAATAGATAAACATAGCAAAATCAAGTACAGTCATCCATAAAAGTGAAAAAACACTTCTTTTCACCTCTACTTTTTGTAAACTTTAAATCACAAAGATCACTATGGATTAGTTGTAGAGGTTCACTCATTCTTTCAATAGATTTGAAAGAATTCTTAGCAAACTTAACCTCAACGCAAGTCTCATACTTGTAACGGGCATCCAACTCAAACATTGGAATTTGCCCCAAGTTTGTTATCTTTTTCATTGTACCATAGTTTACATGTCCTAATCTACCGTGCCATAGATAAAGAGACACAATAGTATAAACTGAAGACTTCTCTTTATTAATAGTTTTTGGGTACAAGAATTTCGAGTTTACATTAATGATAGCCACATTGGCTTTGAACAAGTCATTACTCAAGCATCCTTTCCCCACATACATTCTCCCTTTAGAAAGTACAAACCTGTTGGATTTAAATGCAATTTTGAAGCCCTTCTTGACAAGCATGGGGCTAGAAATGTGATTCTTTCGGATCTTCGGTACGTGCAACACATTTAGTAGTGCAATCTCCTTGTTGAAGGTGAACTTCAAGATCACCTTTTCTCTCCCGGCAATTTTTGTCGATGTAGAGTTAGCCATATCAAGCATCTCATCTTCCTCAACCTTCTTGTATGATGAGAACAAGTGTTTGTCCACACAAATGTGATTTGCGACACTTGTGTCCAACCATCAATCGGTGTTGTTTGACATCGGGGATACCTCGGACACCACCCACGAAGTCAATCTCTCATTATCTTCCTGCTCTGCCAAATTCAGCTGCTTGGCTGCACTCACGCCTTTGCCTTTGTTCGGGCACTTCTTGCAATCCTTAGCACGATAGCCAAGTTGATTGCAAATAAAACATGTCCATTGAAATTTCTATGGCTGTTCTTTCTGCTTGCCTTTTCCTTGAAAAGTCATATTCCTTTTCCTATCTTGTTTGGAGTTAGAAGACTCAACAATGTTGGCCTTTGGTTTCATAGGAGGGTTTTCACTCTTTCTATTGTCCACCTCGATTCTGAGGTGCAAAATGAGATCTTCAATGCTCATTTATTTCCTTTTGGGCTTCAAATAACTTTTGAAGTCTTAAGTCTTACCGGTCTAGCTTTTTAGTGAAAGCTATCACTTGGAATGATTCACTAAATAACATTCCTTCAAGAAAGATGTCATTCATAATTATTTACAATTTCTGAGCCCGATTCCTGATAGACTCAGAGTCCAATATCTTGAAATCTAGGAATTTGGCAACCACGAACTTCTTGGTACTTGCGTCTTTAGTCTTGTATTTCTTTTCTAAGGACTCCCATAATTGTTTGGCATTTTCAATATCATAATAAACATTATACATAGAATTTACCAAACAAATAATGATATAATTCAGGCATAGGAATTCCCCATGCTTCCAAGCCTCCAACGCCCCTAGCGTAGTGATATCTTGCTCATCCAAACTAATTATTGGGCACACCTCCAATAAGTACTTGACCAGATTCAGTGTGGTCGGATAAAAGAACATCTCTTTCTGCCACTGCTTAAACCCACACTGGTAAATTTCTTTGGTTTCTCATTCTGTGTATGAGATGGTATTATCAAGGAAGGCAAAGCCTATTGATGTATTCCCGTACCACTAGATATAGTCAAAGCCCGGAGGCTTGCAACATTCATTGCCACAACACCAGGCCTCGAGGTATGAACCTCTCCACTAGCCGTGGTTGGATCAACCATAGGAATGTTTCCAAAAACATTTTGGACATTATTGAGCAGTTGATCATTATTAACCATCTCGTTTTTTTGAGACACCAACAAACAGTGAGAAGAATTTCCTTAAGATTGTCGGGAATAAGCGTAATATATAAACGTACAATATTGTTTGGAATACAAACATAGTAAATGTATTGGAAAAACACGTGACATTGTTTGTTGTACTATAATAATAATAATAATAATAACGGCACGTGCGACAATTGCTTAATAATATCACCTAAATGAGTAAACCTTTTGAATGAATCTTCGATGAAACTGAAGAATACACGAATGTTACAATCAAAATAAACTGATAAAAATAGCCATAAAATTGTAACAATTAAACGGCTAGCCGGATCTCCTTAAAGCAATTAGTTCCTGCCAAAGGTGCTAAGCAGCTTTACGAACTATGCCTTCCAAGATACAACATCTCAAACATGTTCGTATCCTATTCGTATATCACTATACGAACAGGTCTCAATTAAACACTTCTCGACACCGGCACACTTTACCTAAGAATTCTAGAGACACGAATTGAGATGCGTCTTATGAAGGCCAATGACACTTCCGTACTCGAGATCTTAAGAAATTTCTTCATTAACTCATCCATTTAATGCGTCCATAAACTGCTGCAGGATTGTGAATAAGTGCTCCATTAATGCGTCCGTTAATTCATCCATAAACCTGCAACACGAAAGCTAAAGAGATGCTTCCGTTAACTCATCAATAACGTGTCCATTAAAGCCGCTTCACGTGAATCGGAGAGATATAGAAACTGAAGAGACATTATGGGCCATTTAACACCCACAACTCCAACAATGACTATTCCCCTATTGTAGAAACTGAGAAGACGTGTTAACACCCATAATTATAATAACCATGACTGTTTCAAATAAGAGTTTAACCTTGCTAGTAGGCTTTCTACTTGTGAAGGTCTTTTCGTCCAAAGATAATTTTAACCTAAATTTTAGTTAAATTAGGTTAGGAATTAAAAAAGCTAAATTTTTTTTTTAACAAAAAGCAAGAATATATGCAAAAGGCTCCTGGCCGCTGGCGATGGGGTGGCGGCCATAGGCAAAGAGCCTTCTTTTTCTTTAGTTTTATCTTCTTCTTTTTTTTAGTTTGTCTTTTTTATGGAAAATTTTCGGATTTTTTAACATAATTTGATTAAGATAAAACCAATGTCGTTTTAATACTCCAGTTAGCCATAACGCCACATATAAGAGATAAAATATTAAAAAAATCATGTTAGCGTTTTTCGTTAGTGAAATTGAATAGAGTTAGGAGAGGGTTGCAAGCCCTCACCGGTCGCTAGCAAGAGCCGGTTCTCGCCTATGGCTTTAGAGGGTGGCCTTGCCTAGCCCTCTCCGGGCATCATCGGTAGCCAGCCTCGCCAAATATCAACCATTGCAAAATGGAAAGAAAAAAAAATATAACAAAGAAGATCAAACCCTTCTTCGAAACTAACATGATCACCTCATGCCCTTATTTAAAACAAGTTCTATTTCATGTTCTTATTAAGAAAATGAGGGCTTTTTAGGCTTTTATTTGAAATAATGTCTACTTCAAGCTCTTATTTAAAAAAATGAAGACACTTCATGCCTTTATTTAAGGTTTTCCTAAATATTAAGTTATATTCAAAATAAGAAAAATTTAAAAAAAGAGAAAAAAGAGAAAAAAAGAAGGAAGATGCAAACGAAGTTGGTAGAATTTCAAATAAGGACCTAAAGTGCTTTCATTTTCTCAAATAAGAGCGTTGGGTGGACTTTGTTTTAAATAAGTGCGTGAAGTGCCTCATTGTTCAAAGACGGGCCCGACCAAAGGCATCCTCATCATTTATTTTTTATTATTTTTTTCCTTTTTTTTCTGTTTTTTTCTATTTCTATTTTCTTTTTTCCCCCTTCCCTCCCCAAGCCATGGCTAGGCCACCGGTGGAGGTCGCCGAACTCTAGTGAGGCTAGGCAAGGGCGACCCTCGATCATTGTAGCCGGTAGATGTTAGGGAGGATGCCGGGGAGGAAGACGAGGCAGTCAAAAATGGAGATTGCATTAACCCGACCTTCTCCTTGATGTCACTTACCCATTTCATTGTTGACTGAATGCCCCCTCAATCACTCAGCTCTCTTCCTCCCTTTCTCATGCGCCAACCAGAACGACCAGATCTCCCCACCACTCAATCCCCCGATCTCCCAAAAGCTCAAGCGACGACCGGAGCAATCCCAAATTTAGAAACAAAAAAAGAAAAAGAAGAAAAGTCAAAATCAATGCGTGGGTAGCCGAAACTCGGACGCGGTGTCACTGGGAACCTTCGATCGAAGTGGAATCAGAATCCGCACAGGTGAGATCTGTTTCCTTATCCTCGTCCAAGCTCACTGATCGTGTGATTCTTCGCGCTCCAAATCGTGCGCTCAAGGGGGACAATGAAGGCAAGAAAATTTTCAAGAAAAATAAAGGAAAGGAAGAAAGAAAATCACAGCAAGATTTTATTTTCCTGTTTTCTTGAGAAATGTTCCTGAGCCCTAGAAATAGGACCCCGGGTGAGGGTCTGTCGGCGAAGGCATCCCTCGCCTGAGGATGGAGATGGCCGGGGAGAGGGGAGAGATTAAAGAAAAAAGAAAAAAAAAGAGGAAAATATAAATAAAAAGAAAAAGTAAAAGACGAAATGCCTTTCAGCCATGTCCTTCTTTGAAACAACGAAGATATTTTAGGAAATAATACAATCCACTTCAGGCCCTTATTTGAAAAAAATGAGGGCACTTTATGCTTTTATTTAAATTTTTTTAATAAATTTTTAGGATTTGGTTGTACATATTTCATACAAAATAAATAAACAAAATGGAAAAGTAGAGGAAAGGTGTTTCGAGAGCACCTAGTAAGAGAGCTTCCAGGGTGGGTAGGGTATTTGCCCTAGAACCTACCCTACAGGAAAGGATTCCAAGTTTTTGAAATCTGAGACCGAAATTATGTAGAAGGATCCCGACAGTTCTTCTACCACCAGTTGGAAAATTAACATAAAAAACAAAACTAAACAAGTGCTGTAACTTGTATAGAGTATGGCTTAAGTGTGCTGACCAACAAATTAAAGCGCGATAATCACTTGCCGAAACATCCGAAGCACGGATAGCGTACAAACCTTTTTTACCTTGAACGTGAAGCGGGTTAGCGAGCACAACAAGCGAAAGCTAGATAATTAAAGTAACAGGAAAAAAAGAGGTGCAATGCAACGCAGGACTAGCGCCACCATACCTGAACTCGAGGGCTGACCAATCCCAGAAGTATTATTATTCAGAAGACGCAGACACCGACGACAGCAGAAGAAAAACCGGAGAAAATGAAGTGGAGAAAGGCAATAGAGAGATTTGTCCTAAGAAACACTGTTAAGGAAACGAGTAATAGGAATAGGCTTAAGTACATTATAAATGTCAAAACTTGTATATGTCGCTCACTTTAGTGCCAAAACTTTCAAAACGATCACTTAAGTGCTAAATTTTTTTAAAAACGATCACTTCAATGACAAAACTTTCAAAACGATCACTTAAGTGCCAATTTTTTAAAAAAAACAATCATTTAAGTGTCAATTTAAAAAAAAAATGATCACTTTAGTGCCAACTTCACCGAGACACGTTATCTCAAATATTAATAAAAAATAGCACGTGTCGGATTTCTGACAAGCCACGTCAGCTCAAATTGAAGTTGGCACTAAAGTGATCGTTTTTAAAGGAAGTTCGCACTTAAGTGATCATTTTTTAAAAGAGTTAGCACTTAAGTAATCATTTTGAAAGTTTTGGCATTAAAGTGAACGTCATACATAAATTTTGACACTTGTAGTGTACATTAGCCAATAGGAATATATGCTTTGCTTTCTTAGCTAGCAGAGCACTTGTGTCTTGACGCTTCAAGAGCAATTAACTCTTTGTAAGAACCTCTTAAGAACAGAAATGCGAAGGGATAAAGAAGGACAAAAAGGAAATGGAATCAAAGGCGGCATTTGATTATTTGCTTGAAACTTTCGTCTGAGGATTCGGCGTCCATCTTTAAGGTGACGCGTGATTCTCGTTGTGTCCTGCGGGTGATTCGGCGTCAATCTCTAGCTCTTGGATTAGGCAAATGATAGGCGTAGGCTACTGGAGCACTAGGCTCGGACAGCAAACTTCCCATAGGTTTCATAAGGGCAGAAAGACATTAGAAGTGCCAATATTTATGTACGACGCTCACTTTAGTACCAATATTTTTTTTGAATTACTTGACTGCCAATTTTTTTGAAAAACGGTTATTTCAATGCCAACTTCGGTGAGCTTTGCCGAGAGTTCGATGCGACATCTACATGGCTCACTGGAGTTTCCAAGTCAGCAATTAAAAAAAAGTAAAGTTAAAAAAATTAAAAAACTAAAAAAATCAGCTAAAAACCCAAAAACAAAATTTTAAAAAATGTCTTGTAATGGCTAGGGCTTGAAAGCCCTCGTGCTACCGCCCACAATTCCTAGCAAAGCCCGGCAAGGGTGGCGAATGGCCTGCAGGGGTTGCCGAATGGCCGGCGACCCCCCGCCGGCCGTAGGCGAGGCCTCGGCCTTTCCCTACTATATTTGGGCAAAGGTCACCCTTGCCCAATTCTGCGAGGGCGAGGCCCCGTACGAGACCTCGAGTTCCGCCGGTAAGGGTCGCCGGCTGCTCGGCGACCCCCGCTGGCCATCCCCCACCCTCGCTCGGCGTTGCCCGCAACACCGCAACATATCAACTTCCTTTTGTTTTTTAAAGTTATTTAGCTAATTTTTTAATTAAATTAAATGTTTAAAAATTATTTTTATTTATTTTGTAGAAAGATATTACATTTGACATCCGCCCACTCTGATTTAAAAAAAAAAAATTGCCATGTGGACTAACTTTTTTTTAAAAAAACTTCCACATACTACTAAAAAATAAATAAAAATGACATGTGTACTGTTTGATCAAAATTTACACTAAAGTGGTCGATTTTGGCCGGAATTGGCACTTACATGAGCCTTTTTTTTTTCTGATATTTGGGACTTAATTAATCCAAAAAAAATATATTGGCACTAAAGTGATTGCCGTACATAAATATTTTGATGAGTTTGAAGCTTGAGTTTGAGAATGTTAGATCCTCAACTCAACAACATCAAGTTCCTCCACCAGGCACTCCTAGTTTCTTTTGCCGAATCGTAAGTATATTATATGGAAATTATTTTTCAAAAAGAAATATTTTATTTTTCTTGTGTATAGTAGGATCTTTAAAATGAGCAAAAAATCACTATGGGAAGTTTGCGGCTCGCATGAAAACAGTTCAAAATTCTCATTTCTCTACCAAAAGCTCATCCGGCAAAAAAATGCGTTTGATAAAAACCCGATCAAAGTAGAAAGCCATTTGATAAAAAATTTGACTTCTGCTTATGTTTTTCAATTCTGCAGTGAAAAATCTTGCTTGATCAAATTTTGAGCCTCATCCGAGAATTAAAAAAATTTCACTTCTCTCGATCCAGAATGGCTTCTGTCGTGAACTCCTCTTCTCCGTCGATCGGATTTTGAGCTTTATTCTCTTTCGTGAACGCCCGAGTTCTCTTCCTCTTCAACGTCGAGCGTTTCTCTCCGGATCGACGCTCCACAATGTTCTCGGTCACTCTCAACCACACATCCATCTCCGCCTTTGCCGTCGCCTCTTGATTCGCACATCCGACGACCTCTTCTCGCCTGCGATTCATCTTTTGTGTCGAAGGAAGTTAGATCTGCGAGGTTAGGGTTTTCTCTCTCTATTCGGCTTCGCTTTCCTCTCACCTTAGCGGTTGCGCATTTGTCCTTTATCATTGCATTTTTCGATTCTAAGCGTCGCCTCATTTCGGTTACGGTGTATCAATCATAAGTCGAAGCCGCCAGAACTTTGAGATCTTTCGAATATTTGGGAGAGAAATCTTGATGGGTTTTGTTTCCCTGTCTTTGAGGACGTGTAAAATTTGAAGCTTTGAAGTGGAGGAGTGCTGGTACGTCTTCATCTTCATCAAATCCTGCTCTTGTGATTTCTCTGCTACTAATGTGTGCTTAGTTGTATTGTTTGCTTCCAGTTTCGTGCAGCTTGTGGAATTCCGGTTTGTCTCTCTCCCCCTCTTTTGTATGGTATAGCTTGTTTAGCTCATCTTGAATCTGTAAGATCGGTGCGCTTTTTCTTGTTGGTTGGGACGTTGTTTTCGAAGTGTGGGTATGTTGGTTTTTTCCCTCCATGTGCTGTGGCGTCTTTGTTCAATTGATTATGCAACTTGATAGCTCCCATTCATCTTTCCCACCTAAATATGTCCCAAGAGAACTCTGACTAATTGAGTTTTATGAAAGAAAAATATTCCAAAATAGTTATGTGAGAACTCTAATGAAATAAGACCCAGCAGTTCCCAAAAGAAAACCCGTTTGGTCGTTCCCACAATACCGATTTGTTTTTCTGGACATGGCGACTCACTAATGGCGGTGGAATCGGAAAGCTTTCGAGGGAAAGACATCGTCCCCGAAATGGACTCATTCTCTTGTATGGGGCCAAAAGAGGACGATGAAGAGAAACCAAACTAGGGTTCTCAATTTGCCTGGTCTGTTTTTGGGAGGAGCAAGGGCATTGTGTTTTTCATTTTGCCCAGAAATAAAAGATGAGAACAAAAAAAAAATTGTTCAAATAACATCTTCAAAGTAGAAATTTCCACCTATTATCAAACGAATTTCTATTTCAGAAGTTGAAATTTCGAGTCATTATCAAACGAATCTCTATTTTAGAAGCTGAAATTTATTTCGGTTATCAAACGCATTTCTCAACCGGAAATCAATTTCTCAAGCAGAAATGGAAAAATTAACTTATGCTCAAAAGCAAAAGCAGAAAAACAAACTTCTTGCTAAAAGCCATTCTCGGTTGGAGAAGTGTTTTCATGCGGACCCTTGGTGTCTGAAAACTTTTGAACACACTTAAGAAGAATAAACCTAGGCCCGGTGCGCGATCTTTCAAATGGTTTATTTTATTTTATTTTAATTATTTATTTTATTTTCCTTTTTTTATTTTTTTATTTTTAAAATTTTCTTGTCCCTCCATTGCTTACCGGGTTGTGGTGATGGCTAATCTAAGTGGGGGAAGGAGGAAAAAGAAAAGGAAAGAAAAAAGAAATAAAAGAAATAAAATAATAGAAAATTATTCAAACGTTTAAATTTTTTTTTTGTTTGAGATAAAATGATGAGATTGAAATCATATTTCAAAGGAATCTAAACACCATAAAATATTTTCGATCACATGTCACCAAACAAAGGAAGACTAACCATTTTCCTGAAAAATGATTTCACGAAAAATATTTTATTTAACTTGAAATTTTCTAGGAAACAAAGGCACCCTTAAAGCAATAACTTGAAGAGATGCCATCTTGCATAGTGTATTTGGTGATAGGCAACAAAATTGACAGAGAAGAAAGTACGTGACAATTTGGGTCATTTCCTGCCGATAAACGGATTTGCCTAAATAAAAGCTGATGAAAATTCTGACTATATGAAATTGATCGAGCAGCAACACGGTCTATTCCAGCTTGGCATCGTTGCCGGACCATTACTAACCGTGGAAAGAAAAAACGAATGCGCAGCAATCAGAAGCTTGAACACGGACCTCCAGCTTTGATGGTCCTTTCCAGCTTAAGCTTGAAGATGACTGTTTCATTCATTTCACGTGCTGGCCGAAAGTGTGGTTAGAATGAAGCGAAAAGAAGAGAGATGACTTCAATAATCGCTAAAGCTGCATAAAGGGTGAAAACCGGATGAGCTTGTAGAATAATGTTGAAGTCGGAAACAAAGCTTAAAGCAATAACTTGAAGAGATGCCACCTTGCATAGTGTATTTGACGATAGGTAACAAAATTGACAGAGAAGAAAGTAGGTGACAACTTGGGTCATTTCCTGCCGATAAACGGATTTGTCTAAATGAAAGCTGATGAAAATTCTAACACGGTATATTCCAGCTTGGCATCGTTGCCGGACCATTACTAACCGTGGAAAGAAAAAACGAATGCAGAGCAATCAGAAGCTTGAAGACGGACCTCCAGCTTTGATGGTCCTTTCCAGCTTAAGCTTGAAGATGACTGTTTCATTCATTTCACGTGCCGGCCGAAAGTGTGGTTAGAATGAAGCGAAAAGAAGAGAGAGATGACTTCAATAATCGCTAAAGCTGCATGAAGGGTGAAAGCCGAATGAGCTTGGAGAATAATGTTGAAGTGGGAAAGTCGCAAGCAATAATCAATTCTTTTCTTCTTTGGTCCTTTCTGTTATCCTGCACAAACTCATGAACACTGTAAGCAATCCCAGGTGTTATAAGAGAATGTTTTACATGGAACTGCTGTCACTGCTCTCCGGAAATGAAAGCAAAGTTCTCGTTCATGCAGACATCTTGAATGATCTTCGTTTTCTCGGTTTCTTGACAGCTTTTGATCTCAGAATTCCTCAGAATAAATTAGTTCCATATGGGCACGGCATCACTTTGCTGAGAGGTCAGTGCTCTAGCTAGCTCAACTTTTCGAAGGTTAAAATTATTTTCCATGATTCATTCACGCCATAATCCATCATATTGATTCAGTGATTTATCTAATATTAGAGATAAAATATTTATCTTGTTATCTGGCTGAGCTCCTACTTGTCTGCCTTTTATGGTTGCCCTTGCGTTCATGTTTTATATTTGGGTGCAAAACTCAATTTACATGAGATAGAGTGAAAAAACAATGCTATGCATAGCTTTTCGCGCTCGGCCACCCTTGGTCAGAAGTCCTGAATCTGAGGAGACCATGAGTAAAAGACACGTTTGTGCGGGCTGGTGTTGTTGGAGGTTCGGCTTGCGATTTGTTGGTGCAGAAGAGTACATGACTTGGATTGAGGGGGGAGCTGTGAAAGAAAAGCAGTATATAAAACAGAATTGTTCGGCTAAAAGGGGGTGAAATTACTTTCCTAATGCAATAATGTCCCTAGGGAACAATTTAACCTCACAAACTCTCTCAACAAAACTGCATAAAGTTGGAGTATATTTTCCAGAACTTGGAAATATGTGTATATAGGAACAATCGTGAACAGACAACCTATACATGGGCAGGATAGTTGACTCCCAACAGAAACGTTTGTCGGAAAAGTTCACATTTTTTAACAGGAATTTCAAAATTGTTTGAATTTTGAGATCATGATTTTTTTGACATGTTATATATCATGCTTACCCATATTTCAATGAACGAAAGTATTTAAATGTCTTCATCTAACGTGCCATAAAAGAAGAAGAATACTCAATAATACTCAGCTTGACATGCTAGGGTATCCCTTGCCAAGAAACACACCATTCTTGGAATTCACCACCTTATCAGACTCTAAAACATTCTCGACCAGATTGCATTGTTGCTATTTTCTGTACCTGATGTAATTCCAGGAGAGAGCGTAGAAAGATAAGAGGTAACACAAGTGAGAATGTAAAAGGATAGGATACTCGCCACTCGTAGTAATCCATCTAAGTAGTAAGATTAAAAGGAAAGAATACTCGCCACTTGTAGTAATCCACCTAAGGGATAAGAGTAAAATGAGAATACCTCCTTGTTCTCGAGCCAAAGGCAGTAATTTATCCAATAATCGAGTCTGCCTTTACATTCATCCAAGTATGCTTATATAGGCGAGCATGGAACAACCCTCTAAGCATAGGCGACTCTTCATAGGAAAGAGACTGAACATTTAAGGACATAGGAACTAGAAAACTAATGAAGTCCTAGACAATAGAAAATGAGATTAAATACTTAAAAGACTAGAACTTGGACTCTTTGAAAACTTAAACGACATTTACTAGACTTTGAAAAACATGAAAGATAAGATTGGTTGAAGGTCTTCATTCTTTGAATATTCCCAAGTTGCCACATTAATGACCTTCAATGAATGTGAACTTTCCTCAATCACGTAGTGACCAACTATTGATAGACGGTTGTGAATTTGGTAACGACGAGGATCATCGGTTACGAAGAAGTCGGTAGCTCCATTGTCAGCATCTTCTAGGAATGCTTCGGCATCAAATGCTTTTGTTGTGTGTACACTCTTCTTTGAGTTTCCCTTGTCTTCCTCATCATGGTAAGGTGAAAGATCGGCTACATTGAACGTTGCCGAAATAGCATAGTCCCCTGGAAGCTCACTCTTGTAGGCATTGTCACCAATTCATTGCAACACTTTGAAAGGTTCGTCAGCCCGAGGCTTCAGTTTTCTATGCCACCACGAGGAAATCTTTCCTTCCTAAGATGAAGCCAAACCAAATCTCCTTCTTGAAAAAAAAAAAAAAAAAAGCAGGCTTTCGATGCTTGTTTGCTCTTTCTTGATGCTTCGCATTACGATAGACAATTCTTTCTCTAACTTGCTCATGAAGCTTCTTTAAATAGTCGGCACTAAAATGTCGACTGATGGAGGGAGGAGCAAAGTCCAAAGGACTAATAGGATTTTTCCCATGCACAACCTCAAAAGGACTTTTCCTGGTTGTTTGTCTTGAAGATCGGTTGCAAGAAAATTCAGCTTGAGCCAAAGTGAGATCCCATTGACGCAAATTACTTCCAATTAAGCTCCTTAAAAGGTTTCCCAAGCTTCGATTGACAACTTTCGGTTTGTCCATCTCTTTGAGCATGATGGGAATAGCTAAATTGAAGTATTGCGCCCAACTTCTTCCAAAGTGTGCGCCAAAAAATGATCGATAAATTTGGAGTCTCGATCGGATGTCGTCATCTTTGGAATGCCATGAAGTTTCACGATCTCTTGAAAGTAGAGATTCGCTATATGAGTAGCATCCAGAGTCTTGTTACATGTTACAAAGTGTGCCATTTTTTAGAACCTATCAACGACCACCATAACAGAATCTTTACCCCATTAAGTTCAAGGTAAACCAAGCACAAAATCTAAGCTCACCTCTTCCCAAGGAGCCGTTAGCACCGATAATGGAGTGTACAAGCCAGTATTTTGAGCATGGCTTTTGGCAATGTGACAAGTCCAACACCGCTCCACTAAAATGTCGATCGATGGAGGGAGGAGCAAAGTCCAAAGGACTAATAGGATTTTTCCCATGCACAACCTCAAAAGGACTTTTCCTGGTTGTTTGTCTTGAAGATCGGTTGCAAGAAAATTCAGCTTGAGCCAAAGTGAGATCCCATTGACGCAAATTACTTCCAATTAAGCTCCTTAAAAGGTTTCCCAAGCTTCGATTGACAACTTTCGGTTTGTCCATCTCTTTGAGCATGATGGGAATAGCTAAATTGAAGTATTGCGCCCAACTTCTTCCAAAGTGTGCGCCAAAAAATGATCGATAAATTTGGAGTCTCGATCGGATGTCGTCATCTTTGGAATGCCATGAAGTTTCACGATCTCTTGAAAGTAGAGATTCGCTATATGAGTAGCATCCAGAGTCTTGTTACATGTTACAAAGTGTGCCATTTTTTAGAACCTATCAACGACCACCATAACAGAATCTTTACCCCATTAAGTTCAAGGTAAACCAAGCACAAAATCTAAGCTCACCTCTTCCCAAGGAGCCGTTAGCACCGATAATGGAGTGTACAAGCCAGTATTTTGAGCATGGCTTTTGGCAATGTGACAAGTCCAACACCGCTCCACTAAAATGTCGACTGATGGAGGGAGGAGCAAAGTCCAAAGGACTAATAGGATTTTTCCCATGCACAACCTCAAAAGGACTTTTCCTGGTTGTTTGTCTTGAAGATCGGTTGCAAGAAAATTCAGCTTGAGCCAAAGTGAGATCCCATTGACGCAAATTACTTCCAATTAAGCTCCTTAAAAGGTTTCCCAAGCTTCGATTGACAACTTTCGGTTTGTCCATCTCTTTGAGCATGATGGGAATAGCTAAATTGAAGTATTGCGCCCAACTTCTTCCAAAGTGTGCGCCAAAAAATGATCGATAAATTTGGAGTCTCGATCAGATGTCGTCATCTTTGGAATGCCATGAAGTTTCACGATCTCTTGAAAGTAGAGATTCGCTATATGAGTAGCATCCAGAGTCTTGTTACATGTTACAAAGTGTGCCATTTTTTAGAACCTATCAACGACCACCATAACAGAATCTTTACCCCATTAAGTTCAAGGTAAACCAAGCACAAAATCTAAGCTCACCTCTTCCCAAGGAGCCGTTAGCACCGATAATGGAGTGTACAAGCCAGTATTTTGAGCATGGCTTTTGGCAATGTGACAAGTCCAACACCGCTCCACTAAAATGTCGATCGATGGAGGGAGGAGCAAAGTCCAAAGGACTAATAGGATTTTTCCCATGCACAACCTCAAAAGGACTTTTCCTGGTTGTTTGTCTTGAAGATCGGTTGCAAGAAAATTCAGCTTGAGCCAAAGTGAGATCCCATTGACGCAAATTACTTCCAATTAAGCTCCTTAAAAGGTTTCCCAAGCTTCGATTGACAACTTTCGGTTTGTCCATCTCTTTGAGCATGATGGGAATAGCTAAATTGAAGTATTGCGCCCAACTTCTTCCAAAGTGTGCGCCAAAAAATGATCGATAAATTTGGAGTCTCGATCAGATGTCGTCATCTTTGGAATGCCATGAAGTTTCACGATCTCTTGAAAGTAGAGATTCGCTATATGAGTAGCATCCAGAGTCTTGTTACATGTTACAAAGTGTGCCATTTTTTAGAACCTATCAACGACCACCATAACAGAATCTTTACCCCATTAAGTTCAAGGTAAACCAAGCACAAAATCTAAGCTCACCTCTTCCCAAGGAGCCGTTAGCACCGATAATGGAGTGTACAAGCCAGTATTTTGAGCATGGCTTTTGGCAATGTGACAAGTCCAACACCGCTCCACTAAAATGTCGATCGATGGAGGGAGGAGCAAAGTCCAAAGGACTAATAGGATTTTTCCCATGCACAACCTCAAAAGGACTTTTCCTGGTTGTTTGTCTTGAAGATCGGTTGCAAGAAAATTCAGCTTGAGCCAAAGTGAGATCCCATTGACGCAAATTACTTCCAATTAAGCTCCTTAAAAGGTTTCCCAAGCTTCGATTGACAACTTTCGGTTTGTCCATCTCTTTGAGCATGATGGGAATAGCTAAATTGAAGTATTGCGCCCAACTTCTTCCAAAGTGTGCGCCAAAAAATGATCGATAAATTTGGAGTCTCGATCGGATGTCGTCATCTTTGGAATGCCATGAAGTTTCACGATCTCTTGAAAGTAGAGATTCGCTATATGAGTAGCATCCAGAGTCTTGTTACATGTTACAAAGTGTGCCATTTTTTAGAACCTATCAACGACCACCATAACAGAATCTTTACCCCATTAAGTTCAAGGTAAACCAAGCACAAAATCTAAGCTCACCTCTTCCCAAGGAGCCGTTAGCACCGATAATGGAGTGTACAAGCCAGTATTTTGAGCATGGCTTTTGGCAATGTGACAAGTCCAACACCGCTCCACATGCCTCATAACATCTTTCTCCATTCGAGGCCAATAAAAAAATTTCTTGACAAGAAAGAGTTTCTTGTCTCTTCCAAAATGACCGACTAATCCTCCACCATGGGCTTCATTAATAATGACTTCCCGTAGAGAGCTCCTTGGTATGCACAAGCAATTATTCTTGAAAAGAAATCCATCTTGCAACAAGAATTGCTGAGTTGGACCCTTGGAACAATCTTTCGAAATATACCCAAAATTTGGGTCATCTTCATAAAGCTCCTTTATCATATCAAAGCCTAAGACCTTCACTTGCATCGTGGATAGCAAGGAATGCCTACGGCTTAATGCATCGACCACGTGGTTAAAAGCTCCAGCTTTATTTTTGATAACATAAGTACTTCGCATGTCGGTTGTTGAGCTTATGTTGAGTATTAATGTACTTCAATGCTTCATGATCCGAACAGAGGACATACACCTTGACCAATAGATAATGTTGCCAATGATCCAAAGCACGAACAATAGCATCAAATTCCTTATCATAAGTAGAGTCATTCTTACGGGAATTATTCAAACTCTCACTAAAGAATACAATAGGCTTTCCTTCTTAGTTAAGGACCACACCGATTCCCACATTAGAAGCATCACAATCAACTTTGAAGACTTTATCAAAATCTGGAAGTATGAGAATAGGAGCCTCGATTACCTTCTTTTTAATGAGTTCGAAACTCCACTTGAACTTTCCCCACTTCAAGCATTTGGTGAAAGGAGAAATAATGGTGCTGAAATGCTTGATAAACCAAATGATAGAATGATACCAAGCCATGGAAACTATGGATGTCGTGTATAGAGGTTGGAATCGGCCAACTTATGATAGCCTCTACCTTGCTAGGATCCATCCTAATGCCCTCTTCGGAGACAACATAGCCTAAAGAAGGCGAGGCTATCAGTAAAGAAGTGGCACTTCTTTAGATTAGCATACAATTTTTGCTCTTGAAGAACCTTGAAAACTTGCCGAACATACTCCAAGTGTTGTTTTCGAATGGCACTATACACAAGAATGTCATCAAAATAAACGACAACAAAGCCACCAATAAATGGTTTGAAGACATGATTCATAAGGCGTATAAAAGTATTAGGAGCATTAGAGAGATCGAAAAGCATGACCATCCATTCATAGAGGCCATCCCTAATTCTGAAGGCAGTTTTCCACTCATCTACACTTTTCATTCGAATTTGATGATATCCAAATCGAAGCTAAATCTTAGAACAGATAATAGTGCCATGGAGCTGGTCAAGAAGATCATCAAGTTGAGGGATTGGTAAATGGTACTTGATGGTGATCTTATTTACCGCTATACTATCAATGCACATATGCCACAATCCATCCTTATTCGACACAAGAAGGGCGGGGACAGCACATGGACTCATCCTTTCTCTCACCATTCCTTTAGCCATGAGTTCATCCACTTGCCATTGTAGCTCTTCATGCTCTTTAGGACTCATTCGATAGGCTGCCTTGTTCGGAATGACGACTCCCGAACAAAATCAATGCAATGTTGAATATCTTGTATGGGTGGAAGACAGAGAGGAATCTCTTTTGACACAACATCTTTAAATTCTTGGAGAAGAGGTTCCACTTGAGAAGGGACAGCATAATATTCTTCGTTCTCTTCCAACACCACAAGAGTATAAGCCTCCATGGATTCTCCCAAGGCTTTATCAACTTCAAATTTAGAGAGTAAGTTATTTCCCTCCCCATTGGATCGCTTGGGAGTACTCCCTATTTTGGACAGACCCAAAATAATTTTGACTCTATCTTTTGCAAAAGCATAAGTGTTCTTGAACTTATCATGCTTAGTTTTTCCATCAAATTGCCAAGGCCTTCCAAGAAGCAAATGGCAAGCATCCATGGGAACAACATCACACCATACTTCATCATTATGCTTTTTTCCAATGAAGAATTGAATGAGGCATCTTTTATCAACTCTTACCTCATTCCCTTTGTGAAGCCAAGAAAGCTTGTAAGGTTACTGGTGTTTCTCTGTCTTGAGATTCAATTTTTCCACTATCGTTATAGCCGTGACATTCTCGCAACTTCCTCCATCAATGATAATATCACACACCTTTCCATGAGAGGTATACCTAGTGCGAAAGATATTGCTGTGAAGCCATATGCCATCTTCACTAGGAGTTGTATCCGAGACACGAGGAACGATTAGAGACTCTCCTTGGTCTCCATAGATAACTTCATTTTGCTCCTCCGAACCATTAATGGAGCTAAGTGATTCCTCATGTTTCTCTTCTTCAAACTCTTCTTAAACTAAGGAGAAAATTTTATGATTTGGACAATCATAGGTAATATGTCCAAACCCTTATCACTTGAAACACTTGACAGCATTGGGGCGATTGGAACTCGATGCTCCATCTTTCCTCGGGAACAACTTTGAAGCAATCGCCTTCATTTTAGGAGCAGAGGTACTCTCGCCTATGGAATAGCTTTCTTTATTTTGGTACCAAAAGATATTACCTAAAGCTTCTTTGAGTTGATGCTCCAACTTAAGAGCAAGTTGACAAACATCATTGTATGTCCAATAACATTGAAGTTGGACAACACTACCGATTTCTGATTGAAGTCCACAAAGATTGCGAGCAACGGTTTGCTCCTTGGACTCGAAAACATCACAGAGCATCATGAGGTGATCAAATTCGGTCATATATTCTTCCATGGACAGCTCCTTTTGTTTGAAGTTGTGAAACTGGAGCAAGGTATTTTGATGGTAGTTCACCAGTAAGAACTTCTTCAATTCTTTTGTTAATTTTTCCCAAGTCACAATACGACTTATTCCTTCATGAGCTCTTTGTTTCTTCAAGCGTTCCCAACAAATGGACACATGTTTTTTCAGTTTGATGGCAACTATCTTTACTTTTCACTTGTCGAGTATATCTTTGTAGTCAAAGACTATTTTACGGTGTGTAGCCAATCTACGAATTCTTTCGGATGTAGTTTTCCTTCGAATTCAGGAATATCAATCTTCACATAGGAATCCTACTGAAATTCATGGGCCTTCGAGGCTAACGTCGAGGGAGTCCTTCCTCTCTCAAAGCTTGACTTCGAGCACCAGCAAAAGGATTGGCATCCTCTTCGTCAGAGAGAGTAGCTTCTAAATCATAACGCAGATCATCACATTTTAGAAGTTCAAAGAGTTGCGAATGCTCATGTAGTTGCCGTACTTGTCTCCTTAAATCATCCATCTCCACGTCTTGTAGGTCTCTTTCTCAAGCGGTTGATGATTCAACGTTTGACCCATGCCGATGACGACTAGCCATTGAACCTTACTTTTGATACTAGCTTTACGCGGGGAGAGAGTATAGAGAGATAGGAGATAACACAAATGAGAACATAAAAGAATAGGATACTCGCTACCCATAGGAATTCAGCTAAAGGATAAGAGTAAAAGGATAGAATACTCGCCACCCATAGGATCCACTTAATGGATAAGAGTAAAATGAGAATACCTCCTTGTTCTCAAGCCAAAGGCAATAGTTTATCCAAATAATCAAGTCTGCCTTTACATTCATCCTAGTGTGCTTGTATAGGCAAGCACGGAAAAACCTTCCAAAAACGCTCATGAATTTGGTAATGATGAGGATCGTCGGTTACAAGGATTGTTAGTTATGAGGATTGTCGGTTATGAAGACGTTGGTAGCTCCATTGTTGGTATCTTCTAGGAATGCTCCATCATAAGAATACACCAATTTTTCGTAGCACTTATGTACATTCATTCCTTGATATAGTGCCATTTTCTTTCCATAATGAAAGCAAGGCTTGCAAAATGACATTTCAGTCTAGAAAGTTAATGTTTAGTGAAACCCAAATGTCCCCTTGAAAGGCCATGCCTCCTATTGAATAAGAAATCGTCGATATTTTCATTAAGCTGAAAAGGGGTATTTATATACCCAAGAGTACATTCTAGAAGATTTACTAACAAAAAGGAAATACTTAAAATAGAAAACTACGATTCCAAATCAATTAAACTAATAGTGCTATCTTTGATTGATATCTAGATTGCGAATCTTCAACTTGTCTCGTAGAAATTCAAAACTTGTTGTAGGAAGAGCTTTGGTGAGATCATCAGCCAATTGGTTAGCTGTGGAGATATATTGCACATTGAGCTGTCGTTTGGCGACACGATCATGGACAAAGTGGAAATCAATTTCAACATGTTTGGTACGACCATGAAAAATCATATTTGCATATAGATAAGTAGCACCAATATTATCCACCAAAGGATGGGAGGACCTTGGATAGGGAACACAAGCTCTTGAAAGAGTGACTCAAGTCGGATGAGTTCTACTGTAGCATCGACAATGGCTTTATACTCGGACTCGGTAAAAGAGCGCGCTACGGTTTGTTGTTTCTTAGAACTCCAAGAGATTAAGTTAGGTCCCAGAAAAATAGCATACCCTACAGTTGACTTCCTATTGTCAGAAATACCGGCCCAATCTGCATAGGAAAAAGCTTGCAAGCAAGTATCATTGCATCAAGAAAGAAACAAACTAGGTGACCTTGTATGTTTGAGATAGCGAAAGATGCGTTTCACCATTTGCCGGTGGTCTTCGATCGATGCATGCATGAATTGACATGTTTTATTAACAACAAATGAGAGATCCGGTCTTGTCAATGTGACGTATTGGAGGGTGCCAACTATAGACCGATATAGAGTAGTATCGGACATCCGAGCACCCCCTATCTCGGATGGATTTGTACTTATAGCCATAGGAGTTCGGACAGGCTTGCACTCGGACATCCTAGCCTAAGTGAAGAAGATCATCAATATAACGTCCTTAAGAGAGAAACAACCCTTCATATTGATAGATAGCCTTTATTCCAAGGAAGAAGTGCGGTGGGTTGAGATCCTTAATGGAGAACTCTGCAAACAATTTCTTTAAGATTGAATTGATAGTAGAAGGTGCATTTCCTGTAACGAGAATGTTATTAACATAGATCAAAAAATAAATGACATCAGTGCCTCTTTGATAGATAAACAATGATGGATCCGTTTGGGATGCCAAGAATCCCAAATGAAGTAAAAATTGAGAAAGTTATTGGAACTAGGCTCTCGGAGCTTGCTTGAGTCCATATAGCGAATGATGCAACTTGCAAACATAGTCACCACAAGTTGGGCCTTCAAAATTGAGGGCTGCTCCATGTACACCTCTTCAAAAAGAACCCCGTGTAAGAAGGCAATGTGTACATCCGGTTGTTGCACTTGCCACCTTTAAGAGACAGCAATAGACAAAATGGAGCGAATAGTGGTAATTTTCACAAATGAACTGAAGGTTTCTGTGTAATCCAAGCCTTGTTGCTAATGAAAGCCCTTAGTGACCAGGCGAGCTTTATAGCGCTCAAGACTGCCATTTGCTTTGCGTTTAACTTTGTAAACCCAGTTACACCTAAGGAGATTCATGGAGGAAGTTCGAGGGACTAAAGACCATGTGTCATTTTTTAACAAGGTATTAGATTCATCACTCATAGCTGCACACCACTCAAGGATTTTGTTGGCTTGGGTGAATGAGGTTGGTTCGGTGAGAGGGGTGGTGACAGTGTTAATTTGAGGAGGACGAGAGCGAAGTTGCATGGTGTGGGTGCATATTGGTTTAGGTGGGGGCGGTGGTGGTAGTGGAGAGGCCGATGAGGAGGTGGAATGATAAGGATCATGGAGGGGTTTGGTTCTTTGGGTAGGAGAGGTGGATGAATCGGCAATAGATGGCACTGTGGGAGTATGTGTATGAATCTCTGATCTCACTATAGTGGTAGGGGGAGGAACGCAAATAGGGGCCGAAGCCCATGGTACCCGAATAGGCATAGGTAGGGATGAGTTAGGTGATGGACCGAGAATAGAAGGAGTTGCAAAGGGAAAACATGTTTCATCAAAACGAACATGTCGGGCAATGTATAAATGATTTGTGACGGGGTCAACACGGAGATACCCCGTATGAGAGGGACTGTATCCCAAGAAAATACATGGAATGGATTGAAAATCCATCTTATGGGTGTTATAAGGACGTAAATATGGAAAACAGCGACACCCAAAGATTTTTAAGAACGTGTAATCCGGAGGGTAACTATAAACCATTTGAAAGGGGGAAATGCAATTAGTGACCTTGGACGACATCCGATTTATGAGATAGACCGCCGTTTCGAATGCGTAGTGATAATATTGCTGAGGGACAGAGCCATAGTTAATAATGTTAAACCGGTTTCAACTATATACCTATGATGACACCTAATCGCCCCTTGTTGTTCATGGGTATGAGGGGTGGAGAGGCGATGAGCGATACCAATTTTTGAGAAAAAGGATGGAAGGGTACGGAATTCACCACCCCAATCTGTCTGACCAGCTTTTGTTTTTCGTGAAAAATGACGTTCGACAAGAGCTTGGAAAGTAAGAAAAATAGAGTAAACATTCGACTTTGCTTTAAGAGGATAAAACCAAATAAATTTTGCGCAATCATCAACAAAAAATAACGAAATAGCAATGACCTTCAGTTGAAGCAAAATTAGAAGGACCCCAAATATTACTATAAATTAAATCCAATGGAAATAAACTACAAGTTGGATATGATCCTAAAGATTGACAACAAGCCTTGCCCAATTGGCGGTCTACACATAAATGACTTAACTGTGTGGACTGACATGGCAATTTATTCTCTTTAACCATAAATCGTAAGAGGTGCTCATGGGATGGCCAAAACATTGATGTCGACCATCCATGGAAGTCCGTTCTGCAATACCGGTAATAGGCATTGAAGGTTGTTGCGGTATGGTGTAAAGACCACCACTACTCGGGCCGGAAAGAAGAACCGCCTTGGTCACTAGATCCTTAACAACAAAGTGGGTAGGATAGAATTAAAAAAAAACATTATTATCAGTCACAAATTTTTGAACGGAAAGTAAATGTTTAGAAATATCGGGGACATGAAGAGTGAATTGAAGAAGTACCAATATTAGAGATTTTGAGACCCTTACCATTTCCCACATGTAGTTGATCTAATCCATTATAAGCTTCATAGGAAGAGAGAGGTTGTATATCGGGCATGACATGGTGGGAGGCACCCTATCGGGGTACCAAGATGCAGTATTGGTAGGTGAAGGTAAAAGAGGGGGAAGGGCATGGCTCAAATCGGCATTGGAGGACTAAGAACGATGGAAAGATGAAGTATAAGAAGGGTTATGTGTAGGGGGCAGGTAATAAGGCATACCCGGAGGACGATAGTAGCATGTGGCGATAGTGTGATTTGTACATTGACAGATGGAACACCATAATCGACCTTGTTGAGCACCACGGGTACCACGACCATGGCCACGGCGACCACCGTGACCGCTACGAACTCTGGATTGACCACGGCTAGAGAAAGATTAACCCATAGGGTGGAGGCAGAAGTAATGGAATCTCGTTGAGCAGAGTTGGCTGTAGCAAAGTTAGGCTGAGAGGAAGGCTTGGAAATTTGTAATTTTTGGAAGGCCTTAATACTCTCATGACTTAGCAAAAGGCCTTGAAGATCCGTAAACAAGATTGGTTCAGAACGGCCAAGGAGGGTAGGAACAATTTCCTGGAGATCAAATCGGAGACACGAAAAAATGTAGACATTGAAATCCTCCGATTCAAAAGGCTTGCTTGCATCACCCATCTCATCAGCTATGGATTCTGCACATTGGAGGAAATCAATAAGCGGCTCGTCATGTTTTTGCTGCAGACATTACGAGCCGAGATGAAGGGAGAGCATACATGTGGCGGAAGCTGAGCCAAAAGAGGCATTGAAAGCATCCCAAATGTCTTTGCTAGTTGGTTTATCCAGAATAAGAGGAAAAACCGATTCTGATAGGGACGCAATTAAAAGACTCATGATGGAAGCGTCATGTTGTTGCCAGAGAGCTGCTTGGGCTGCATTAGAGGGACACGGTTTGGTCCCATCAACATGACCTTAGAGGTTTTGTCCCTTGAGAAAAGGGACAACATGTGCTTTCCATAGTAAAAAATTGGATGATGTGAGACACAGAGAAAGAAAGTGGTAAGCAGATCCGAATGGAGGAAATGTAGAAAGAGGGTTTGTAATGGCAATTATGGTGGGGGTAGCAGCGTCGGAGCCATTCCCGACCATTCCGACCACCTTTGTGGAAGAAAAAAAAAATGAAGAAGAAAAAGAAGAAAACTAAGGTTGAATAGAGGCATGAGCCTTAAATGGCTTTGATACCATATTGAATAAAAAATCGTCGTAATTTTCATTAAGCTGAAAAGTGACATTTGTATACCCAAGAGTACATTCTAGAGGATTTACTACCAAACAGGAAATACTTAAAATAGAAACTTACGATTCCAAATCAATCAAACTGATAGTGCTATCTTTGATTGATATCCAAAGATATGATTCCAAATCTTCCAAAAGTGATAGCAAAATATTCGGTTGATACCTCCGAGCAAAACTTGCATAGGTGTTCTCATTTCTACTCCAAATAATTTCCTTCTGTTTTTCCTACGTGGGACTCTTTTTTCCACATTGACATTGCGAACTCTCTAACAAGCTGGCCCCTGTGTGGTGGAGACTCACACTCGAAAGGGAGAATGTTGAATGTACGTGCGAATGGCGTGTAAAGTGAAATCCCACGTTATATGTCTAGGGCTCGAAGAGGCCATCACTAATATCTAGTTGGCCCATATACAGTGGCTTAATCTTTTGAACCAAGTGCAGATAAAACTAGATACTTGGGTTTTAGTTAAAGGGCTGTTTAGATCTCTCGACTGTGAAGGCACAGAACTTTTGCGGAGCGTTCCCCAACCGGATTAATATTATGTTATCATCGGTGAACTTGGTTACTTTTTGTGAAGACAACATTCCATCGTTCTATAGGAGAATCAAGTTGAAATTTATCCTAGTAATGGACCTGTGCCTTCAGCTTAATGAGAATAGTAATACGTTCAGTTATCTCAATCAAACTTTTCTAGGATTAAAAGTTGTAACATAAATAATCTTCTAACACTGTAGCACCTCGAATTTTGCAAATCCAAGGCCGCGCCTTGGGGTTCCTAAAATATTTTCATCCTAGATTTGGGTATTTTGCAAATTTAAGTATTGGACCTCTGATGGTAATTGGCAATTCCTGCATATCTTACAGCTGCTGAGCAAAGTTGCTCATCGCTATTGTCGGCTTAAAGAAGGATCTTAAGAATTTTAAGTTAAGGGAAAGAGCATCTCTCACCGTCTTCGTTTCTCTTCTCATCGGGTTTATTTCACCAAGACTTGTTGTGATATTGATGAGCGGAAGGTGCTGTTTTGAGGTGCGTAAGGAATGCCATCACAAAGGGTGGGCGTTGGAGATGCTGTGTCTCTGGGAGGAGTGGAGCATTCAAGTTTTTGTACTACTCGGCTTGATTTTCCAGATGGTTCCTGCTGTATTAGGAAGCCGCAGAAAAATCTCAAGTGCCAAGACAATCAGAATCGTTATTTGGGCAACTTATTCGCTTGCCCCTCATGTCTTGACGCTTGCGCTCAACAAGCTCACGAGCGTCAGCCTTATCAAGTCCAAGGAAGAGTACTACACCGAACTAATAGCACTGTTGGGGCCGTTAACTCTACTGCTGCTGGGGGGCCCAGATAGTATCACGGCATATTCAGTGGAAGACAACCTGCTTGCCTTGAGCCGCTTATTGAACCTCATCATCACATTTCCTTTGGTAGTGTGGATCCTAGTGCGAAGTTGGAAGACCTCCAGCCGGATGATTCTGTGCTTTGCCATGTTTGTTGCTGGGATTATGGAGTATGGAGCAAAAATTTGGGCACTCTATTCTGTGCATCACGAGAGCAAGAAGATGAAGCTCCCTAAAGTTGTTTCTGATGAAGAATGGGACATGTCATCTGCATTGATGAACTTCCCTAAAGATTATTCCTATGCAGAATGGGTAGAGTCCTTTGAATCACGCATGCTCTTTGCACGGATGAACTTACCTAAAGATGTTCCCCATCTGGAGATTTTCTTTAAGGCTTACTTTCGGTTTGATTGCTTAAAGCCTCACCTTATGGACTGGCTGAAGCCCCCTGTCTTCATGCGGCATCCTGGTTTGTCGATCAATGACTACAGCCCTGAAGAAGTATTCTTGATAACCGAAATGGAACTTGGGTTCATGTATGATGTCCTCTACACTAAAGCGCCAGTTCTTCAAACCACAGCTGGGATCACACTCCGCATCATCAGTAATTTCAGTTTGCTGTTGGCCTTAGGCGGATTCATGAGGCTTTTCTTTAAGGAACACTTGAGAGATCCGCACGTTATCTACACATTTGTGCTGCTGATAGGAACCGTGCTTCTGGAAACTTATCAGTTGTTCAAGCTATTCTGTTCAGATTGGGCGATTATTAAGTTGTATGCTAAGTACCATGAGAAACCAATGGTCTTGAAGCTTTTGAAATCTCTTGTCAAGCGATCTCTGAAGAAGGAAAGGTGGTCTAACGCAATTCCGCAATTTAATTTTCTGGATTTCTGTCTATCTGATGAACAGCCATGGCTCTTCGGAATCATCAAACTCTCCGACATGGCCAACAAGTTGAGCAAATATTTCGCAACACATTCTGTCCCATTTCCCCTTTACTTGAAAGAGATATTGCTTGAAGACATGAAAAAGATTGAAACAAAGAGTAACTGTCGACCCTTCACGAAAAGAGGTCAATGGACGCTTGGCATTCACGAGTCTCTGGATAAGCTCAAATGGAGTATCGTGATGGCATTTGATAGAAGCGTCATCGTATGGCACATTGCTACCCAAATCTGCAACTACTCGTGCCCCGAAGATTCAATCCGTAACAAGGCAAGCAAACTGATATCAGATTACATGATGTTCCTTCTGGTACAACATCCTCACATACTCTCTTTGACACCGGCGGCGGCGGATATCACTTTCAGTCACGCCTACACAAAGTTCATGAAGTTCCTGAACAGAATCCCCCAACATCAGCGCGGCAAAGGGAAAGTCCTGGAAGTTCTATCGGGGCCTGAGCGCGTGCAAGAAAGTGACTCCGAGAGGAGCCTCGAATCAGTAATCACTAGAGGGTGGAATGTCCTTGAGGAAGCGCAGAAACTCGCGAGAGAGCTGGGACATAGTACAGATACATGGGAGCTCATCTGCTGCGTTTGGGTTGAGATGCTGTGCTTCGCGGCGTACAATTGCCAGCAATACCAGCACACGGAGCTGGTGAGGCGGGGCGGAGAAATCATCACTCAGGTGTGGCTCCTCCTTTCTCACACGACGGACAAGCTCAACATCGCTAAGTATATGGATCGGGACATAGAGATTTAAATGAGATGATGGCATGTTGCTGTTGATTATGAAACTCTACTGGTTTGCATGGTCTCATTGTCTTCTCAAACTATGTGTTGTACTGGTATCGTACCGGACATGGGGTACTCAATCATTTCTATCCCTTCTGCTTCTTATTATTTGGTCATCAATTTATTTGTCTAATTAATTCTCTTACCGTAACACAAGACACAGAGCAAGTCCAATTAATTCTAGGTTTGTTTTTCAACAGCACAAGCGTGAAAACCTGATTATCTGGAGACCAAGGAAACTCCGTGCAGTAGACATGAATAGTTAAGTCCGATCATTTGACTGGAGCAGGTGGACGTGAATCAGACCAATTTGCACCCAACTGATAGAATTCGAACGGGAGGCCTCGAATTTTTTATTCGGAGATCCATCAATGTCCGACTAGTTGCGCCCACCCTGAAGGTTATAGAGCCATGAATTTACTTCTCTATTTACATATATGAGCAAAATAATTAGTTACTATTCATTAGGTCACGGTAATTGTTAACACCTGATTTTAACGTTCGGAATCGTTACTTTCTTATAAAATATGAAAAGGCAAAAATAGAAAAATAAAAAATAAAAAAATAGGTAAATAGGCAATTTCTTGACTTTTAAAAAAAAAGGAGGCCTTTAGATCTCAATCAGAAAAATCAAATAGGCTTAAAATCACTTAATAAATGGTTAGATTAGCTTTAGCTAGCTTTGCCATCATAATTAGTAGATTTATAATCACTTTAGATGGGCATAGTCTTTTGGGATTCAAGACTCCGAGGGTTCATGTCTCGAGGCTTATAACGAGGCCATGTGTATTCTTTTCACAATAATTAGTGTTGTCTCGCTTTTCGCATTGATGCAGCATCAAAAGGACAGTTCTTCTAATGCAGGATGGATTTAAGAGAGAGATTAGGATATGGTTAGGTCTTTAATTGTAGGGTCAAATTGAAGGTTGTAAAATGATTTGATTATGGCATCTGGTTCAACAATTACTACTTTTGCTCCTCGCAAATTTCTATGAGTGAGCGATTCCAGAATTCGAATTTGTTCTACCTGAAACCCACCCAGTGGCACATGTTTCTTATTTTTTACAACCTGGAAGCTACCTCGAAACTTAAAACCTACCATTTCATAGGCTCTAGGGCCGGTTCCAAGATCTACCCAAGTTCCATTTATATTCTTAATTGAACGATTACAATGAATCATAACCTTTAATGACTATCATTTGCTATTAAAATCCATTTATCACAACTTATATTCGGACACATGAATATCATGATCTCTTCAGAACGCTAGGTCCGACGTGGCTAATGGATTACTAATCCTCGAAAGACCAGCTTCGATCGGACCATCCTAAGCCCATACCTAATCGCAATAAGGGATAAATCGGATTCGATATTAATGTGATCATGTATATGTGTACATGCATAGGATTCGCCACCAGTCTTTAAGGAAGGTAGACTGGAAACTTCATCGAGGGATTGGAAGAAACCGTTCCGTTCTACACAGCCAGAGATTAAGGTGTGGCGTCCCGGACGCACCACCTCCTTACTAATCATACTCGGTTATAATTTGATATTACATAACATAATGGTGCATGCGGAAGAAAAGAAGAACATATATAAGGCCATAACTTACACAATCAACCCAACCAAACACGCGCGTCAAAAAGGAATGGCCATTGGAGGTTCATCTAAACTGTTCCTATTACACGTAGTTACCCAACGTAAATAACCCCTGAGTACAACAACTCCTGCTTTATATATGTATATAGTTACTCATTTTACACTTCAGATTAACCCAAAAGGAAAACAACTGGGAAAGTAACAAACAACTCCTCATGGTCCATCATTCTTATCATCCACTATCATTACATTCTTCACTCTTCACGATTACTACTACGTCTAGATACCATCGAAAAGTGTCCCTTCTGGCTCCATCCTGCTGCTTGTCTAAAATAGATGGAATTCAATGGGAGTGAGTATAAAACTTCACAAGTAAAGCATATAACAAAGCGACTGTATCATACACCAATCACTCAATCAAGCAACAAGAAGCCAGGACCATCGGAGAAACAAGTAAAACCATGACTGAAGACAATCACCAAGTAGGACTGGATGACGACTCTACTTTCATGTCAAATGACCCTTAATAGTTTCAGGAATTGCAAGCCGCAATTCCCATGAACCATGCACGATCAGCCTCATTGTTATTGTCACATGGAGCGAACCCCTCTCACTAGAGAACCAACCCGTTTCTCGGGACAAACCCGATGATCAATTCCATGACCAATCTAGACCCTCCAGAACCAATTTAGGCTTTGCACTCCACGACATCTGACGAATGCATCGTCAGGCTCCGACATATGGTTTCCCGATTTCCCTTCGACTCCCACAAGGTATTGCCAAAACACATCCGACGAAACAACGTTGCAAGACACATTGAAGTAACGTTCGGATATCAGACAAATTGAAGTATCGCTTCCGATACCAAACACACTGAAGTATCGGGTTCCGATACTAGACAAATTGAAGTATCGCTTCCGATACTAGACACAGTGAAGTATTGGGTTAATTTTTCATTCATGCACACTCATTTATCCATTTCCACCTTTTAGTACAATAACTCACCGACATACGGCACACACATGAATGGACAAAATTAAACCACTACTCATGACATGCCATAACCAAGATGAATTTCTCGATCAATAACCACATCGACATGCTACAAGACTAACTTATCCACAATTCACAATCCACGTTCGCAACCGTCCAACAACATAGTTCTATAACTAGATCAAACCACGGGACTCGCATTTAGGACAATCAAGCACTACAAGCCAATCACTCAGTATCACAAGACCACCAATAACCAATCAATATCACATACAGTCACTGACCAAGCCTATTGCACATGCCAACTCGCGGCCGCTTGTGTGCCCCACCCGAGACCCACTTTTGGCTACGCCCAATGTAATCCAGCTAAACTTACGCTATAATCCAACTACCCACAGTTTCAGGACATCAATTTATCAACAAAATGTCACTAGCAAGCGATGAAATCTCCCGATCACCCACCAAAGCTCTCGCCACTACATCCACATTCACTTCAATTCCCGCCAATTAGACGACATTCAATTCAGTCAGCCCTTGCAGACCACTTACCCAACATCACAAGACATCGTACAACCCACCAAAATGAACGTGCGAAGACACGGAGTCATACAATCAATCCTCAAGGCTCTCGACCATAACCCATGTATAGCTTCATATCCAATTCAGGCCAGTTTAACGATAATCAAAACGATCAGGGCCCAATTCAAGCAGCAGATTCAACATGCAAGGCCGATTCCTTGGACATCCTAGACAATCTCTATCTCAATACCCAAAACACAAACAGCGTCATCGCGCCCAATCAAGCAAAAGGTAGATGGCATAGGTAAATGGTTAAAGACTCCACTTACCTTAAGTCCTGTGCTTGAGAAAATCGTAGTCGATTTGGCTCGAAACGAAGTTCAGGTTGCCTCCTTCCTCCCTTGGCGCTCTCAGAGAGAGAGAGAGAGAGAGAGAGAGAGAGAGAACCGAGCGGCAAGACGGGCGACAGGGCTGTCCACGAAGGCTTGAAGGTCGAGCAACGGCGACGTCGAGCTAAGGAAGATGAACAGCGAGCGGAGAGGGCAAGAGAAAGTGAACCGAGAGAGATTTGAGAGAGAAAATAAGAGAAAGAGGATCTCTCCTCTTGGTGGGCGAAAAAAAATGAGATGAAAGAGAGAGAAAGGGGTTGAAATAATGGGGAAAAGAAGCCAAAGTCGGTGGTCTTTTTGAAACAAGTTTCGCGCTCAACTTCAGCGGACCCGCCAAAAACAAATATCTATTATCAACGGTCTTCCACTTCAAGCACTATCGTGCCTAGAATTTCATTTGGTTCTAATAATCACCGCGCCATTAATCAATCTGCAAAAATGTAAATTCCACTTTTTAACGCCAAAGCGAGCAACTTCGCTTGTTAAATTATTCTGGCGAAATTCAAGTTGTCACGTAAGGGGCCGGGGACTTGTTTACGTCGGTATTTCCACCGACGCCCTTTTCGTACCGAAGTTGAGTATTTTTATAAACGTGTCTATGTAGGTTTTTAATGTAGTGGCCTATAAGTGTTTGTATATGTAGAATAACGTTGATGGACAAACATGAAACCAAACGCAAATGAGTAGCTCGAATGTAGAGAAATAATATGAGCCCAACGAAATGACGTTATGTCCTCAAGATAAATCTGTCCCCTCGATTGGTACCCAAGGGTCTTGGACAATTGCCTCCTAAGATAGAACAGATTCTCTTTCCTATGAAGCGGCACTTCTTCAAAGGAAATCTTCAAACTCAACTTCGTAGAATAATCATACAAATGATGAATAATGCAATATGAATGACGAAAATGGCAGTGGTATCTAATGCGATGGTCAATGCTTTATTTATAGACAATGATGCGAAGAGTCACGAAAGAAGAGGTTAAGAACGAAGAGTTACTAATCCGAACAGTTCTCTTTCAAATGAGCGAAGAGTTATGAAAGTCACGAAACCGTACGGTTTCGTCTATGAAGGATTACGAACCGAAACACTTCCTTTCGAACAAACATGTTCGTTCAAAGAAAAAATTCCCAAACAAACACATCTGTTCGGACAAATGAAGTGTTCAGAAATTTCAATAGTGTCTATTCAAATTATGTCCATTCGGTTTAAAAAGAGTAGAATAAAATAAAATAAAATAAAAATAATGGAATGCGCGGGCTCGAACCGACCAAACCGGCCGGTGGTGGCGGCGCACTCGTGTGGGTCGACCTAGCTTTGCGCGGGTCCTCTCCCTTCCACAAAAGTGGGGTGCCCCTTGGGGCCCAAACCCATATGTAAAGTTTCAATATTTAAACCCATCTCCAATATGCTCTTTTTCTAATGTGGGACTCTCCATTCTTCATTTCTCATTCAACTTTTTATGGGACTTTGAAACCAAAGTCCCAACATTTAATTCGTTCCAAATCGGGTGCAAAGCACGACCAATCCTAGGATCACAACTCACTTTGCGACTATCCTTTAGTCATTTTGGTGGGGCTTGGCCTTGGTAACGTGGAGTTGCCTATCAGTATCGTGCATCAAGAGTAACTCGACTTGAGATATAAGCTCTCCGCGTCGCCACAACAGCATCGCGTGATGGTAAACTCGACAATTATATGCAACGTAGCACAACATCGCTACCCAGATGGTGCTTATGATCTGCCGCCTGCTCTTCTTGTCCTTCAGTGTCGCCGCCAATCCCGCACATTGCTCAGCACGTACCAGTCCACGGTGATTATGGTCATTTTCTTCCAATCCAAGTGGGGTTTGAGCACGATCTCTTCTGTCGACGACGACAGAGTCCTCAAGGCATCTGTACCAGAGAAATGGCTTCAATATTGCGCAAACGTGCTCCAATGTGATGTTGCTAGTTGTTATGTACGATCGCAATCTTAGAAGGTATAGCATGAAATTGGACAGCAGTTTGCTTCCTTCACAATACTGAGAATTATCGGGCACCGAAAATAGGCAGATGTTCGTTGCAATGTGCCAAATGATGATGCTTTTGTCGAATGTTATCGAGATGTACCTATTCAACACTTGATTGTCGCCGAGTTTGTGAACTTCGAGCGTCCACTCCCAGGGTTCGAGAAGGGCTTTCGACGTCTGATCTTTTCGAGCTTTTCAATACCTTCCACCAGCAATATCTTGAGAGAGGCGGATTTTCAAGCGAGAGTGAATCCAATACCTTCTTTGTTGTGGTTGATAAAACGAGGAAGCAGATCATGACCTTTGCAATTAAGTCGACAGCCATATAAATTAACAGAGAAATAAAACGAGGAACAATAAAGGACATGAGAAATTTACATGGTTCGATTCAAATATCGGAACCTACATCCACAAAGAGAGCCAACGAATAATCCACTAATAAATCGGAGAATTATAGAGTTTACAAATCACTCACGCTCAAGTGTTTCCCAACCCTAGATCGAATACCCAATACCCATAGTGTTTAATAACTCAACTTGATGAACACAATCCTACGTACAAACCTCTCTGAGCTTTCGTCTATCTCTTGAGCTCTCTTGTTCGCTTGATCTTCGTCTTCGGACCACCTTCCCTTTTATAGGCGAATGGGAAAGAAACAAGACAATATGTAATCGCAACCGCATCAAATATCAGAGAAGGAGGCACCCACAAGACAAGTCTCTATCCAACATCGGCGCCCTCCATTTTGCATGGGTATGCATGCATATCATGCATTTAATGAAGGGAAGACAACAATGAAAGAAGAAAAAGGAAGCCCATGATTCTTGCCAATTCCTCATGCGGCTTTAGTAAAGGAGCTTTCATATATGGTCAAAGAAGGGAACAACTTATCAGCCCTTCATTAATGCATGCAGAGAAGAAGAATTCATCTTCTCGTTGGCCTTCATGCAGCTCCTCATAATGTCAAACATTTTGGTCTTCTTCATTAAATGTGTAGCCCATTTAAGTCATAAGAATGCAGCTCATGCGCCATCAACATCATATGAAAAACGTGTACAGCCGCATTCACAAAATTAACATGACCCACGAAATCTTTTTAGAGCAGGTATTATCCACTAGCTCAAACTCGAGACATAATTTAATAATTCTCTACCTTAGTTCGACATTTGCAGCTAAGTTATAGTGCTCATTATTCATGCCAACTCTCCCAGCACCTCGACAGGCGCTCATATTCTACGGACAACAATCGAGCTCGTGCAGAGCTCGAGCTTCACCAAAGGAACGGACTTTGTCATCATATCCATCGGGGTTCTCCGCTATTGCTATTTTCATAACAACAATCTCGCCCTTCGTTATGACATCTCGATGAAATGGTACCTGATGTTGATATACTTTGTTCGCTCATGATAAATCGGGTTAGAAGCCGGATGTATCGCACCTTAGTTATCACAATGTCTAATGACACTTTTCTGCTCTAGTCCAAGGTCCGAGAGGAAACCTCCTAGCCATATTACCTCCTTCGCCACATAGGTCCGTGCTATCTACTCTGCCTCGGTTGGAGATAATGTCATAGTGTCCTGTAAGGCCTTCTAACTTCTTGCACAACCTGCCAAACAGGTACCTCAATAACGATCTGCGATCATACAAGTCACCACTGTGATCCGAGTCCTTATACCCTATGTTCTCACTACCATTCCTGTCTCTTTGGTATTTGATACCAACTTTTGCCGTCCCCTTCAAATATCTGAGGATCCATTTCATGACTTCCCAATGTGTCTTACCTGGGCACTTCATGTAATAGCTGACAACGCTTACGGTTTGTGAAATGTTAGGTCTAGTGCATACCATGGCATACATAATACTACTCACTACACTATAATAACGAATAGGAAACATATGCTCCTCTTCCTCCTCGCTCCGCAATGATGACTTATTAGAAAATTTAAAATGTGCAACTAAAGGTGTACTTATAGATTTTGTTGATTGCATGTTAAAATGCGCCACAATCTTCTTGATACATTTCTTTTAGGATAGATGCAACACCCCTGCGGTCTTATCACGCAAAATCTCCATATCCAATATCTTCTTAGCAACACCTAAATCTTTTATTTCAAACTCAGCACTCAACTGCCGCTTCAACATATTAATATCAAGCATATCTTTAGTTGTTATTAACATGTCATCAACATATAATAATAGATAAATAAAAAATCCATCCTCCGGTTTTCTAAAATAAACACAGCTATTCATCTGACTTTTCAAATATTCCTAACTAGCCATGAAGCGTTAAGACGCTTGTACCATTGTCTAGGAGACTGTTTTAGCCCATACAAAGATTTCCTTAATAAGCAAATATGGCCCTCCTTACTTGGAATGTCAAATCTCTCTGGCTACCTCATGTAAATATGTTTCTCCAACTCGCCATGAAGAAACGTCATTTTCACATCTAGCTACTCCAGCTCGAGATCTTGTGCAACAACTACGACAAGTAATCCATGAATGCAAGTATGTCTTATCACAAGAGAAAATACCTCATTGTAGTGGATGTCTTCTTGCTAAGTATACCCCTTCATAACAAGTCTTGCGTTGTACCTTGCTGCATTGACACTAGGAATGCCCTCCTTCCGTTTGTAGACCCATTTGTACTCGACAATCTTTTGGCTCTTGGGTGTTTAACCAACTCCCATGTATGATTTTTGTAGAGTGATTCTATTTCTTCACTCATAGCCTTTACCTAATGCGATAACTTAGCACTAACCATCAACCTCAGAGTATGACAAAAGCTCATTTGCCTCCACTTCTACACCTATGGTCAATGCATAGGCAATATCAAAATAATCGTAACGTATCGATGGTTTGGCTTTGCTTTTTTGTCTGCCTATGGCTATATTGTGATGAGGCTCTTTCGGTTGTTCGGTATCACTGTCTTTAGGAATTGTGGCCTCATCTGCAATTTATTCTTCTATTACCTTTGAAGTCTCCGGAGGGTCTACCCGAAGCTTCACCTCACTTTTGACACCATGATCCGTTTGCTCTGCTAATTAAGTCTCAAAACTCCTCCTTTGAAGCATTACGGTCTCGTCGAAGATTACGTCTCTGCTGATGATAAAATGGGGTGATCTGGAATCAATGCACCACAACCAGTAGCCTTTCAACCCTTATGCATAATCCGGAACTATGCACTTCTTTGCCCTCGGCTTAAGCTTACCATCCCTTGCATGAGCATATGCGGGACATCCGGATATTCGTAATATGGAGTAATCAACAAGCTTCCCCTACCATATTTTCTCGGGAGCCTTTCACTTGATAGCAGAAGATGGAGTTTGATTAACCAAGTAACATGCCATTTTCACTGCTTCGGCCCAAAATTCCTTACCCAATCCCGCATGCGAAAGCATGCACCGAGCTTGCTCAAGTAGAGTTTCATTCTTCCATTTTGCAACGTCATTTTGTTGTGGTGTCCTTGGAATCGTGCGGTGTCTCATGATCCTTTCCTTTCGACAGAACTCAATAAAATCCTTTCCACATAACTCTATTCCATTATCGTTTCTCGGGCATTTGATTTGTTTACTTGATTGCTTCTCAATCAATGTCTTAAAATTCTTGAATCGATCAAAAACCTCGGATTTGTGCTTCAGGAAGTATATCCATACCTTCCTCAAATAATCGTTGATGAATGTCAGCATATATCTGACAACTCCTTTCGAAGGAACCGGAGACGGCCCTCAAACATCTGAATGAATGTATTCAACCAGTTGCTTGGTCGAATGGATAGCTATACCGAATTTAACTCGGATTTGCTTCCTAAAGATGCGGTTGTGATGGCCTAAATTTTCGTCCCTTTAATTAGTGAGTAAATCATGTTTTGTAATGATGATTATGTGATAAATGAGAAGCAATTTGAAGTTAATAAGTGTGAATTTGAGGCTTGATGTTATGTTATGAGATATTACAAGTTATGGTAACGAAATGAGAGTTTGCTTCAGAAATTGAGCGCGATTTGGACATGGATTGAACGTAAGACCGAAACCTATTAAACCCCTAGCTATAAATACTCTCTTTCTCTCTCTCCACTCCCATTTCCTCTCTCCCTCTCTCCCGACACTCCCCTCCCTTCCCCCTCTCCCCCGGTTACATCCGGCCGAGAGAGACCTACGGCTCGACACCTCTCACCATTCGTACAAGGCCGCCAATGGCGATGACGGGGGCTACCCCTCCTCAGCAACACCTCCACGACCTCGACTCTAGCTCTCATCACCTTGAAGACCTTCGTTTCTCTCCTTCTAGCTCTTGGTCATGTGTGACCCAAGGAGGATCCGAGCTTCGATTGGCCAAGATTCGGCTTCATTTTCGCAAGGTTTCGATCCTGAGGCAAGTGAAGCTTCTAACTCTTACGCTTACTTGCCAATTTGTCTTTCAATTGGCTATGATACAATATTTTGGAAATAGGTTTACGAAAATGAAGTTCATCTTGCATGAGCTATGAAACAACATAGATCGGACGATCTATTTCTTGAATGTAATGGGAACGATCATTGCATAGTCCGATCATGTGAATTTCTATGGATTGAATGCAAATTTGAGCCACCTAACCCAAGGAAGGTACGGCCATGCGTGTAAAATTGGTGTGTAATGTGTGGGTTTGAGTTTTTTTTTTTTTTTTTGTCTTTTATTTTCTTTTAGTTTGCGTCGGCAGCCGCGAGCAAGGGTTGTGGCCCTCGTCAGGTGCTAAGCGAGGGCTCGTGACCCTCGCGGGCCCTTAGCTTGTGGCCGGCGGGGCGATCGGCCTAAAACCAAAAGAAAATTTTATTTAAAAATCTAAAAAATATCAAAATATTATCCAAATTTTGTCATGTCGGCTCTGGCAGCACCATGTTAGCTCCAGCTAGGCAAATGGACTAAATTTACGTAATTGCAAAATGTTTATGACTCAATTGACAAAAAAAAGTTTAGAATTGAATTAGCACAATTGCAATAGATTTGAAACTTTTCTGATAATTTTCCCAGGACACATATGTTCATGAGATCTCAAATTGTCCTTAATTCACTATGAGATTAGCAACCTATTTTAGGCCCACAAAAAATAAATAATAAAAATTATTGTGGAGTCCATTTCTTCAAGAATTTGTCAAAGTCAAAGTTCACATGCACTTCCTTCTGCCGCCATTGACGTGTCTTCCGATGGATTATGTGTCATTCTCTTATTGGAGGATCTTTGATCCATTCTACTAGAAAATGGCACTTCTAAGTTCTGTCTCCTCATTGGACCCAAAAAAAAAAAAAAAGTTCTGTCTCCTCTGCTATGTCTTCTAACTCATGGTTTTTTTACCATGTCTGCTATAATCACATGACTCCAAATTCTGATTTATTTTAGTTAAAATCATTCACTTCACAATCCCTACTACTAACACAGCTTACAATTCATAAATGAAGAGTACATGAGTCTATTTATAAGTTTTACATGATACCTATCTAGCAATATCAATTGCAATCAATTAGAACTAATCAAGTGAAAAATACAAAATCTCCTACAACCTTCTAAATATATCTCTAACATTAGGGCGGAACCTCCTTCAGTAAGCAAGAAAAAGAAATGCATGGGTAGAAAAAGGACAAAAAGAAATGGGGATTTGATCATTTGCTTGCAACTTTGGTCCGAGACTCTTTTTCTCTTTTGTTTAGCCTAATGCTTACATAACCATGTCTGAAGCTTTCGCATCTATCTTTAAGGTAATCCTTGATTCTCGTTCTGTCGCACTTTTAAATTAGACAAAACACTAACATAGACATCCTTGCCTCCTTGGGGTAGCAGTGAGCTTTGTGTAGAGCCGGAGTAGTCGTGAGCTCACATGGCCATGAAAATTTTGCAGAAAGAGAGAGTGAGTGGGACTGGTTCTGTCTTTCTATTTTGTTTTTTTTTTCTTTTTTACTCTTTTTTTTATTACTTTCCACAATGGTGTCCACGTGTGCATCCACGTTGGCTAAATTTTTTCCACGTCGTCATACTCCATCATTGTCAAAAGGAGCTGCTAGTCCGACGGTATGACAATACTGTAAATGATTTCTAACTACATAATCTCTCAATCTGTCCCACCCCGGCTCCCAGCAAAAAAGGGACATAATACGGCCGTCCTTCCTCCCGAAGGACACAGCCTCAAGCCCCTAAAATTTCCTCGTCGGTATCACTATCACTCTATGAGCAACCCGAAAAGATTAGGAAGAAAAGGGGTGAGCAACCATAGCTTAATGAATAGTGCAAATATCTTCTAAGCAGATCAAACACCCACTATGCATAATTATAAAACCATACCGAAACTCATTAACTCAATCCCACAATATGGCATATGTACGAGGTCAAAATCAAGTTTTATCTTTTCAATAAAGTTTTATTCATATAAAGAAATACTCATTTCCTTAGTAATATCAAAACAAAATATCAATGGTTTAATCCATTGACCAATTTCAACAAATTTCAATGGTCACTTCCGTTGATTCACCTCATACAATCACATGTCGATGGCCATTCCATCAACTAATCTAATGCTCAACATCCAACTATGGTCACATTTAATGCCGTAACATAGGCGACCAAGTTTATCCCCCTTTGTTAGGTCTATCACCTATATTAGCCGATGGTTCGACCCAAAAGGACGTCTTGATAGTATGCATATTTCCCCCCTCAAGGTTCTTAACATAGTGATATGAGCATTGTACATAAACCACAATCTCCAATAACCCAACCAAAATCAACATCATCTCATAACAATCACATAAACTCCACAATTGCATTTATCGACAAAATGCATTTTATAATTCAATACATATAACCCTGTGTAAACCAAACTCAAAATAGCTTTCCATAATTCTTTCACGAAAAGGTTTCGCAAACCCAAAGTATATAACCTTTCCCAACTCCATTTATCAAAAAATATATTTATACTTCATAAGACATTTATTCCACAACTTTCAAAATCAATGTATAGACCTGTAACATTTCGAAATGCCTTTCATAAAACATTTCTCAAATCATTCACCAATAATCGAAAAGTAGTAAATGTTCGATCCAAATTTTATGCAACAAACATGCTTCAATAACTCAAACAATACTCAAATCTTTATCACTTCATTTCAAGACATGAGTTTACAAATTCAAAGAAGATATAGCACCAGTCACCTAGAGAAGCTGAAAACCGACATACGAAGAGTACTTGAGTTGACGCACTTGTATTCCTATCTATCAATCGAGAAACGGTATCAAAATATGAATAAAACACCAGTCCAATGAACAATTTGACCAAATCACGCTCAAACATCAACTATTCGACTCCCACGTGCTAACAAGGAGACTTATTTACAACAAACATTCATCTTTTCTGTTACACGCATTATCCGTTATGTGCGACTTGCATGCGAAACTTCAAAAGTTCGTTCCAACCACACCATACTTCGAAATTGAGTTCCATCAAGCCTCACCGCTTCACAACACCTTAGACTACCATTTCCACAAAAATTGCAGCGCAAGAACTCCTCAATCGAATCTCTTAGTTCAAAATCTATATAACTCCAAACTTGTGCCCTAACTTCCAAAATTACGCCGATTAGAGGAATAATCAGGTTGGATACTTCACGGCTTTGCAATTCGCATTTCATTCGACTTGTCCATGAGTCCGGATCGTGTACGAGCAAAATTTCTCCTTTGCTCTTTCCTTTCTCTTCTCTGTTGCTTCCTATTCACTAGACGAGCTCCCTTTAATTTTCCTTGTTTTGTCCTCTCGAGATGTCATGTGAATCATTTAGAGAAAGAAGAAAATAAAGATGGGCTGACTTTGGCTTATAGGGAACATAGGTTTGTGTAATGGGCTCATATATTACAATCTTCCCTCCTTATAAAAATTTCGTCCTTGAAATTTAGATGTACCTCAATCATAAAATAAATGAGAGTATTTATGCCTTGACTCCTCCTCTCTCTCTCTCTCTCTCTCTCTCTCTCTCTCTATATATATATATATATATATATATATATATATATACACACATATATATGTGTGTGTGTGTGTGTTTCTACAGTTATATCTTCAGCTATGTTCTCCGTAATCACCACGATTCGTGACGTGCAGTACATGTAACTCTTCGTGCTAGGTTTCCTTAAGAGCGTAGTGTTTCTAATATGGCTTGAAGAAAGAATTTGTTCTGAAGACTCTGTATATGTCATTCCTCTTCCTATCCAACGAAGTAATACCATGGTCAGAATTTACATCTAAACCATACTCCAAATGACCGGAGTACGGATAATTACTCGGATATAACACTAGCCCATTAGCATGAACTATTGGTCTAGCTCCATAACTTCGTCTTTTATTCTAGTCAATGTTGACACTTAAATTTTAACTAATCTTTTTCAGTTATTTTTTGCATAAAAATTAGAACTAATTTTAGTTCTAAATAAAAATCATCTCGCATATTTATTTTTAGCGTACATTACATTGGTATACAATTAGACCAGCAGAGCATTTGAGCTTAATTTGACGGGCATTTAGACTTGAAAGAAATATTTCCTCGGGGACTAGATTGCAAATACTTAAAACTTGAGGGTCTATTTTGCAAATAACCAAAAGAAGAGAAGATGAAAAATGGGAGATAGGAATGGGAGATGAGAATGGGAGATGAAGAAATGAAGGTGAAGAAGAAAGGATGGAGAGATTTGTCTATAAATGGGAAGAGTTCTTGAGAGAGGGGGAGTTTTGGGGGTGATAGAAAAATTGAAGAGTTCTTGAGAGAATTTTCGTGAAATAGAGAGGTGATCGGCTAGAGTTCCAATCCCATCGGCAGCTTGGAGCGGTTTCACGCCAATTGATTTTGCATCGCTATTTGTGCTCCGATCGACTCGTGCCGGTTTTGAGCTGCTATTCAACCTTGATTCATGGACGAGCACCAGGAACTCTTCGAATCTTCATTTTATCACCGATCAAAGGTAAACGCCATTCACGCCTTCAAGCTCAAGTTTCCATGGCTAAACCTTAGTTCCGTGTTATTTCTTGATTCTATTTGGCCTGATTGAGTCTAAAACCCTTCCTAAGCTTCGTTTTATCTTCATTTTGTATCAACTTTGCATGATACTCCATGGTCGACCTTCACATGTCGTCGAATACACCTTGAGCTGTCAAGTTCATTACCGATGTTATTCAAAACAATCGGATCATAAGAATCAAAAGACCGAGCCTCCTATTGGTGGTTTGTAAATCTACTTTATGTTCATACCCCAAAATTAGAAAGGTCAAGTCTGTTATTGGTGGTTTGTAAATTTACTTTCAGCAATTTATTTTTTGTTTATATCCCATAATCGGGAAGGCCCAGTCTCCTGCTGGTGGTTTGTAAATTTACTTTCAGCAATTTATTTTATGTTCATATCCCAAAATTAGGAAAACCGAGCCTCCTACTGGCGGTTTGTAAATTTATTTTTAGCAATTTATTTTCTGTTCATACCCCTGAATCAAGAAGGTCGAGCCTCCTGCAAGCGGTTTGTAAATTTACTTTCAGCAATTCATTTTCTGTTCATATCCCAGAATCGGGAAGGCCGAGCCTCTTGCTGGCGGTTTGTAAATTTGCTTTCAGCAATTTATTTTCTGTTCATACCCCAGGATCGGAAGATCGAGCTTCCTGCTGGTGATTTGTGTGAGTTACGCATATGAATATGTGTGGTATAAATTTCAAAAATAAAAGAAAAAACTCCTAATTCTAGCGGTTTTCATGACTCGCGAGAAAATCGAAGGTGATTTACCCTTTAAGGGGTAAAATCATCATTTCGAGAATATCGGAAGGAGGAATCTCAAAAATAGGGTTGACCGGTTGACCGTGGTTACCCCTAAATTTTTTAGAATTCCTGAAATTTTCTAGGAATTTTTCCACGAACTTTTCCATTTTTTATTTTTGAAATTTATACCACACATATTTATATACGGAACTCACACAAACCACCAGCAGGAAGCTCAATCTTCCAATCCAGGGTTATAAATAGAAAGTAAATTTACAAGCGCCAAGCAAGAGGCTCGGCCTTCTTGATTCCGGGATATGAATGGAAAATAAATTGTTGAAAGTAAATTTACAAACCACCACCAGTGAGCTCGACCTTCCCGATTTTAGGGTATAAACAAAAAATAAATTGCTACGAGTAAATTTACAAACTGCCCGCGGGAGGCTCGACCTTTCTGATTTTGGGATATGACCGGAAAATAAATTGCTAAAAGTAAATTTACAAATCACCAGCAAGAGGCTGGACCTTCTTGATTTTGAGATATGAATACAAAATAAATTGTTGAAAGTAAATTTACAAACTACCAGCAACAAACTCGACCTTCCCGATTCTGGGGTATGAACATAAAGTAGATTTACAAACCACCAGCGGGAAGCTCGGTCTTCTAATTCTTACGATCCGATCGCTTTGAATAACATCGGTAATGAACTTGACAACTCAAGGTGTATTCGACGACATGTGAAGGTCAACCATGGAGTATCATGCAAAGTTGACACAAAATGAAGATAAAACGAAGCTTAGGAAGGGTTTGAGACTCAATCAGGCTAAATAGAATCGAGAAATAACACGGAACTAAGGTTTAGCCATGGAAACTTGAGCTTGAAGGCGTGAATGGCGTTTACCTTTGATCGGTGATAAAATGAAGATCCGAAAAGTTCCTAATGCTCGTCCACGAATCAAGGCTGAATAGTAGCTCAAAGCTGGCATGAGTCGATCGGAGCACAAATGGCGACGCAAGATCAATTGGCGGGAAACTACTCCAGGCTGCCAACAGGATTGAAACTCCAAATGATCATCTCTCTATCTCACGAAAATTATCTCAAAAACTCTCCAACTTTTCTATCACCCCCAAAACTCCCCCTCTCTCAAGAACTCTTCTCCATTTGTAGATAAATCTCTCCATCCTCCCTTCTTCGCCTTCATTTCTTCATCTCCCATTCTCATCTCACATTTTTATCTTCCATTCTCATCTCCTATTCTCCATCTTCTCTTCTTTTGGTTATTTGTAAAATAGACCCTTAAGCTTTAAGTATTTGCAATCTAGTCCGTGAAGAAATATTTCTTTTAAGTCTAAACGCCCGTCAAATAAAGTTCAAATGCTCTGCCGGTCTAATTGTATGCCAATGTAATGTACGCTAAAAATAAATATGCGAGATAATTTTTATGTGGAACTAAAATTAGTTCTAATTTTTATGCAAAAAATAACTGAAAAAGATTAGTCAAAATTTAGGTGTCAACACTCAAGGAATGCATTACTTTCACAAAATTACAAATTCGAGCATATGCCGAGATCTCAATATTCTGCGAGACAATGTCCCTTTGATCCATAAGTAAGTACTAACAAATTCTTTGCGTCATCATTGCTTCTACATTTACCATAGGCATTCAAGAAGGAATTCAGTATGACTACATCCAACCCAAAACCATACACCAGTTCATAATAATGCAGAGATTGCATTCTTGTGAGCTCCAAATCTCCAGCAAGCACCTCCAGCTGTCACCAGCTATCCCACTCCTTCATAATGCATATCATTCAACAGATTAAACGATGAATCCACATCACCTGCCTTACAGTAACGTCCAATTATGGCATTACAAGGAACACATTCTTCTTAGACATTAAGTCAAACACTTCGCTTGCACTACGCACTTGCCTAAACTTTGCATAAAAGGTGATCAGAAAGAGGCAATATAAGCATCTGAAGTGAACCCACGAAGGTTTAGACATTGGTGAAACGAGAAGCCGAATGGGCGGAGGTCCAGATGAGTGCAGGCTTTGAGGATGCTCAAGAACGTGTGGGGGTCGGGGAAACTCTGTTGATTCGTATAGAGGTGAAAGTGGGAAGGACGTCGTGATGAGTCTCTTATGATGATGGACGATTGATGCTTGCATCGAGTGAGTTCACCAAAGAGGTGACGACGGCTTGTTGGGCGCCAAGCCTTTGCCCACCGAAGGTTTTAGCTTGTTCATTCCACATCAACGGCTCTTCTTTCATTCAACTCCTTCCACAAGTTTCATATGCTTTTCTAATGTGGTAAGTCCTTTGCAAGCAATATGCATGTTCTTCTAGGATTTTCAACGCATAATGGATAAAAATGTTGTGCGTATTTTGTCGTGTTGTTCCCTCTCTAAAAGTCTTCTCAACTTGCTCCTCGAATATAACAATACCGCATCGAGAAGAAACTCCGAAGCAAGTTTAGAACTCTTGCACGCCTTTGAGGATGTGAGCATTCTCCATCAAGCTCATGCCTATCCTTGTTGGAATCATCATCCTCTTCTTCCTCAACCTCTTCGTCCTGTTCGAAAAGAAAAAAACTTCTATTGCATTGTTGCGAGACCACTGCCAACTACAAGCCCACTAGCATAGAATGCTGACCATTTTAAGCATGAGCTTTAACAAACATGTCAATAGATTGGCCATCATACTCAATGACATGCATCCAATTGTCATATGCCTTCTTTGCTAAGTGTCCACACGAATCTTCTGATCATCTGAAAGAGAATCTGCAGAGATATATTGTCAATCTCCGATTAAGCCACTGAATTGAGAAATGTTAATGGAAACAATTCTTACATTCCTAGGATCATCCAAATAATACACGTAAAGCTTCCCTCTTAGGACACGTGTCTTCGCGTGGTTTTAGTTGTACGTGTAAACTACGATCCAGTAAGCTCTCTACAGCTTCCTTTACAAGAATGCGATTATGCCCTGTTGGCTCCCAGGCCAATGACACTCATTGGTTTTCGAATGTGATCAAACTCCAAAGCGGCACTGCGTTATGATCTTTTATTCCACCAATCACAATTGCCTACATTCACTGATTTGCTATCCAATCAAGTAGTTTGCAGCAAACGTTGCATCACAGATTTTATTCCTGATCGCAGGATCTGGAACTCCCATCTTTTCAACTAAAACCTTGAGAGCAGTCTCGGTTGGCAATCCTGCGGCTCGGAAAGCACAACCTTTACTATACATCCCAGAGTCAAAGCAGGCTGCACGAATTTCTGCGACAGCTTGTAAGGTGGTATCCATGTTGTAGCAGTTCTAATCAATAATAACGCCATATTTCCGATCATAGGTCGTGCCTTCTACATAGAAAATTCATGATGCGGTGGTCTTCCCCCTCCAAAGTTAAAAAATTCACAAACGGACATTTGATTTGTGGTTGAAGTTCCTGTTTTATCGGAGCAAATCGCAGTTGTGCATCCTAAAGTTTCTATCTAGGAAGCTTCCGCAGCATTGCGTTCTTTTGTGATATCTTGGTTCCGAAAGCTAAACTAGTCATAATAACTTTAGGGAGACCTTCCGGAATTGCAGCAGCAGCAACGACAATTGAAATTTCAAAATAGTATGTGCACTACTGGAATGAGAATTGCACATTTGCAGGCCACACCCACCCATAACCACCTATGAGAGGAAGGTTTTATAATTTGTAATCCATACAATGACACAAACAAGCCCAATTTCAGGGGTAAGCCTACCCCAAAATTCATCTAGCTTCTTTCTAAGTGGAGTGTCAGTCTCTTCAAGAGAAGCCTCGGTTTATTTTCTTTTGCATTTTCTCAATCTCAGTGTTCGTTCTGGTGCTCACAACAACATGTGCAGCTCCCATTGACAAATACCAACAGAACCATATTTTCCTTTGCTTGCAACTCACAATCGACCACGACAACGGCCCAGTTCCTTTGAGAACAGGCATTGCCTCACTAGTCAGTGAGCTCTGCTCAACTCTAAATGTCGAAGTCTTTAGAGAGACGACTCTTATATTGGCTGGGAAATTGTCACAAACCCTCAATTCAACTATATCCCTTGAAACAAGCTCCGTTGCAGGCAAATCAGGGACCAAGTAACCATCCCTCAAAACTTCTCCAACTTTATACAGCACCTTCTTGTGGGCATGAAGTGCCTTTTCGGCATCATTTTCTTGCCACATGACAACAATGGCATTAAGCACCAAAATTAGCATGACCACAAAGGGTTCAACATATGCCTCAAAACCAATATCACCCAACTTGCTTTCATGCATACTAAGATTAACATGGATTTTGCGTCAAAAAGTATCTTAACAAGGATATTATTGAATTGATCTAGGACAAGCGGCCATAGAGGCTTTCCCTTCTCTATGAAAAGTTCATTCTAGCCATATCTCTCTCGCAGCTTCTCAGCCTCGTAAGTGCTAAGACCCTTATCTTAGTTTGCTCTGCTTCCAACAATTCAGGTGTTAGATCATAATGACCCCATTTATCTTTTTGCCAAAACCACACACAATAACCTTAAGATATATTTCCTGTTTAAAGATAACAACTCGCTTGTCTTTGCTATACAAGGCGAAGCATGCTTTTCTAAATCAGAATAGATGATCATTTGGACTTAAAAGGAAACATACGTCCTAATACCTAACCAAAGATTAACGCACTATAAACTAACACACAATCTCACAACGTCCCATAAAATCTACACTCAAATGTCATAAACTAGGCTCTGATACCAACAAATATCTCACCCCAATTTCTAGCAGAAAAGGGACATGACTCGGCCATCCTTCCTCTTGAAGGATGCAGCCTCAAGCCCCCAAAATTTCTCTGTTGGTATCACTCTCGCTCTATTAGCAACCTGAAAAGATTAGAAAGAAAATGGGTGAGCAATCATAGCTCAGTGAGTAGTGCGTATATCTTCTAAGCGGATCGGGGACCCACCATGCATAATTATAAAACCATACCAAAACTCATTAACTCAATCTCACAATATGGCATATGTACGAGGTCAAAATCAAGTTGTCTTTTCAATAGAGTTTTATACATATAAAGAAGGGTTAATACCACGAAAAATCCTAAATTGGTACACTTGTGACAAATTTACCCCAAACTATTTTTTTACCCACAAAAAACCCAAATTAGTATACTTATGATAAATTTACTCCAAACTGGTATGCATGTAACAAATTTACCCTCCGTTAAATTTAGTTAAACATAATCGTCAAATTATTGAGTTGGATGACACGTGATAGTTGAAGGGTATACCGGTTCAGGGTTTTTACCCTCTGTTTATCACAGTTGTATCAATTTGGGACTTTTCGTGGTATTAACCTAATTTTATGGAGGGTAAATTTGTCATAGATATACTAGTTTGGGGTTTTTCGTACTTAAAAAAAATTAGTTTAGGGTAAATTTGTCACGGATATAACAGTTTGGTGTTTTTCGTGGTAAAAAAAATAACTTAGGGTAAATTTGTCACATGTATATCAATTTGGGGTTTTATGGTATTAACCCTATAAAGAAATACTCATTTCCTTAGTAATATAAAAAAATATATCAAAGCTTTTTCCATTGAACAATTTCAACAAATCACATTTCAATGGTGAATTCCATTGATTCACCTCATCAAATGACATGTTGATGGTCCATTCCATCAATTAATGTAATGCTCAACATCCAACTATGGTTACATTTAATGACGTGACATAAGCAACCAAGTTTACCACCTTGGTTAGGTCTACCACTTACATCAGCTAGTGGTTTGGCCCGGAAGGACGTCCTAATAGTATGCATACTTTCTCCCTCAATGGGTTCTTAATATAGTGATATGAGCATAGTACATAAATCATAATCTCCAATAACCCAACCAAAATCAGCACCTTCTCATAACAAATCACATAAACTTCACAATTGCATTTATTGAGAAAATGCATTTCATAATTCAATATATACAACCTTGCATAAACCATACTCAAAATCAAGAGCTTTCCATAATGCTTTCACGAAAAGGTTTCGCAAACCCAAAATATATAACCTTTCCCAACTCCATTCATCAAACAAAATATATATACTTTGGCGGAAGAACACTAGGAGGGCCAATATTTGTGTCTGACGCTCACTTTAGTGCCAATATTTTTTTTGTATCACTTAAGTATCAATTTTTTTGAAAAACGATTATTTAAGTGCTAACTCGGGTGAAGTCGCCGGAATTGGCACTTAAATGATCGTTTTCTCTCCGATTTGATACTAAAGTGATTATTTTTGGATCATTTAAGTATCAATTTTTTAAAAAAATGACCATTTAAGTGCCAAGTCCGGTGAGGTCACTGGAATTTCTCACCGTTGGCACTTAAGTGATCATTTTTTCTCCAATTTGGCACTTAAATGAGCCGATAAAAAAATTAGCACTAAAGTAAGCGCCGTACACAAATATTGACATTCCAGGTATTTTTCTACCTATATACTTCATAAGACATTTATCTCGCAACTTTCGAAATCAATACATAGACCCGTAACATTTCGAAATGCGTTTCATAAAACGCTTCTCAAATCATTCACTAATAATAAAAAAGTAGTAAATGCTCGATTCAAATTTTATGCAACAAGCATGCTTCAATAACTCAAACGATGCTCAAATCTTTATCATTTCATTTCAAGACATGAGTTTACAAATTCAAAGAAGATATAGCACCACTCACCTGGAGAAGCTGAAAACCGACTTACAAAGATTACTTGAGTTGACGCACTCATATTCCTATCAATTAACCAAGAAACGATATCAAAATCTGAATAAAACACTAGTCCAATGAACAATCCGACTAAACAACGCTCAAATGTCAATGATTCGACTCCCACGCGCTGACGAAGAGACTTGTTCACGGCATACATTCATCTTTTCCATTACGTATATTATCCGTTATGCGTAACTTGCATGCGAAACTTCAGAAATTCGTTCCAACCAAACAACACTTCAAAATTGAGTTTCGTCAAGCCTCACCACTTCACAACACCTTAGACTACCACTTCCACAAAAATTGCAGCGCAGAAACTCCTCAATTTGTGCCCTAACTTCCAAAATTACTCCGATTAGAGGAATAATCAACTTGTACACTTACATGGCTTTGCGATTCGTATTTCATTCGACTTGTCGACGAGTCCGGATCGTGTACTCGCAAAATCTCTCTTTTGCTATTTCCTTTCTCTTCTCTGTTGATTCCTGTTCACTGGACGAGCTCCCTCTAATTTTCCTTGTTTTGTCCGCTGGAGATGTCACGTGAATCATCTAGAGAAGGACAAAAAAGAAGATGGGCTGACTTTGGTTTATAGGAAACATGGGTGCGGGCTTGGATTTGTGTAATGGGTTCATATATTACACAATCAATAAGTACTATATGCAAAACACCCAATAATAGTATATTGATTTATAGTTGAGATTGTACCATTTTTAACAATAAAAGCATTTCCCATTGTCAAATGTTCATGTTTGCTGGCTTCGGTTGGTGTTGGAAGAATTTGATTGGCTAAAAACTTCGTAAAATTAGAAAATACGTTAAAGTATTGAGGGGGAAAAGCAGGGTTTTTTTTTTTTTTATGTTGTGTTTGATCCAACTAGATTAGGTGATCAAGTCTGTTCGGATGATTCAACGAACCTCATCGAGTAGCCAAGTTCATCTAATCAGTTTCATGAGCGTGTCAACAACTTTTGAGAGCAATACTATAGGAAAGCAAGCTGATTGTCACAAACAACATAAACTGATTGCAAGATCTACAGCATATGATTTTCACTGGTTGTCAGAACCAAACTGAATTTCGTGGGGGTTAAGGTTCGGATAATGAACTTCTTTCCGGATTGGGTTATTTCTAGCTTGGTTCGGTTAATCGAACTGTAACCGAAATTTTCAACAAAAACTGAAATTTAAAATCTCTCTTCTTTTTTATCTATCTCAAAATCACCTTGAACCATAATTTTCGTTTGTTCTCCATTCCGAAAACCAAAAACTTGAACCCAACCCAAACCAACACAACTCAATTTGGTCCAATTCGTATTCTATCACGCCCCGATCTCCGGGCACGAGATAATCCTACCAAATCACCTCATGTCATAAAGGATAAAGTCCCAGAAACGTTATCAACCCCTCTTTATTTTCATCTTTTATTACGCATGCGAAACGTGCAACTTCCAAATATCGAATCAAACAACAGAGATAGTTAAATGGACAGTCATGACCATCACAACACGAGAGTTTAGCAAATACCACATTATATTTAATTATCTTTGTTGACCCAAGAAAGTAAAAATATCTACAAGCTCATTCTTCGGGTCACTTTCTACAACTCCCAAAGATACCATATCGAAATTAATACGACTCACAAACTACTCTAATAAGTTCCATGCCACGTCCGGATCTTCACGACTAAGGGCTTGAAAAAGGTTAACAACGGCAAGGTGAGATATGAATCTCAAAGAGTCAATGCACAAGTCTGGCTAGGGCGTTGATTCGCTCAAAGCATCACGGAACTACAGTACATACATCAATCACATGCAAGCTTACCATCCTTCAACCATACATAATGCAATACTCGACTTGATAATAACAATCAGCTGGCAAGGCATCACATCAACTTGTATGCATAAAACACCACACGAAGTCCACACACGACTGGTGTAGCCCCAACACTACAACCGGCGGTGTATATTGGTAGGACCAGGCATCATCTCTTATTTTTCAACGATGACGATTAAAAGCTATGTATCCAGTGTAACTAGCACAGCATAGCAGACAGGCATTCCAAAAAGGAGCCTCGGTCCGTCACAAGCTGCGACCGACATTCGACAATCCGTGTGATCCATGTGACTAGCATGGGCACAGATTGAAGTGCATTTGACAAGTCACGTGGTTCCATACGATTGGCACGGTACGAACTTATCGGGATCCCGTACGGCTGGCACGGTTTAATCCCATCATATGACCACTCAAGCACATCCGACAACCAATCGGTTTTCATCTTTACTTTTAGCCAAATGCTTATGCGGACATGCTCAAAGACTCGGCTCAAGATCATTTTCACGCTAAAATATGACATTTGGTTCTACACATGGTCATATGAATGCACAATTTCATCCACAAGACTTTGCATTTGACACGGGGTAACTGACACCCATAATTTCACATGCAACAACCATCAATCGGTGCAAAACAATCCAAACAGACAAGCAATCGCTACGAATCAATTAAACACATATAATTATTCCGACGATAATTATTAATCCCAATTTCACCTAATTGTTAATCGTATGCTCGATTTTGGCCTAACGCTCGCTCGCGATCAAACAACGACAATTAATTGTCCAATCAATCAATTCATTCAATCTAAGCATCAATTAGCCACATATGACATAACTAACCGGACTGACTTAATTAATTCTAACCATTTAACCTAAACCATATTTCTAACTAAACCAATTACAATTAACCTACCCAAACACCATAAATTATTAATTATACTAATTAAATACCATTAAGCGCAATTAGCGCTCTAACCGAGAGTTAGAGACTAACTCACTAATTAATTGCTATTCGGTGACGACTCGGGCACGCCGATAACAACCACGACAATGCGCGGTGCGGTGGCTCACGGGCGACTACGAAGGTAGGTTTGGGTTCCACGGCCGGGCTTGGGTCGAAGGCTGAGGGTTTCGCATCCGGCGGTCGATGGAGGTCACGGGCTCGAGTCAAAGGACGACGGGTCGTGAGGTGGCTCAACAAGGCAGCACGACGCGGCTGGTGGCTAGTGGCTGGCAGGATCATGGGGTTCGGGTTTCGCGGGGGTTGGTGGCAACAGGATGAGGGGCTGCCAAGTCGGGGTTCGGACTTGACGGGTTTAGGCTCGCGACGGCTACGAATGACGGAACACAGGTTGGCGGCTTCGTGGCGGGGCTGAGGGTTTCGGGTCGAGGTCGCTCGGTTCGGGTCGCAGGTGACCAGTGGCGGCGACAGCGGCTTGACGGGACGGCAGCAAGGCTCGGGGCTGGACACGGCGACTCTCGGGCTGAGGGTGGTCGGGTGGTTCCCGGGGCTCAGCGGCGGAGGATGGTGAGCGAGGGTGGTGGCTGGTGTGGGTGGTGGTCAAGGCAGCTCGTGGTCCGGGTCGCGGGTCTGGCGGCACGGCGACAGCTTTGGCTGGCGTCGGGGAAGCGGCTGCGGGTGGCTAGCGAGCCCACGGACGGCCAACAGGTCGGGGTTGGCTGGGTGGCGGCGTCGGACAGAGCACAGCAGGTGGAGGCGGAGCTGGGCGCGAGAAGACGAGCTGTGGGTGGCTACGGGTCGACGGGCCGGCGACGAGCTCGGCTGTTGGCGGGACGCGGCGACGAGGCGAGCTCGAGCGATTGTGGTTGAGGCGGAACGGAGGAGGTCAGGGTGTGGGTCGGGGGTAGTGACTGGTTCGAGCGGCTCGTGTGCTTGGCGGAGGTCGGGGCGGCGACAGCTCGGCAAGGCGACTGAAGGGCGGCCGACGGCTGCAGGTCGTGGTGGCGTCGATGGAGGGCGTCGTCGGGGTGAGGTAGCCGGACCAAAAAAATAGAATGAAGAAGAAGAAGATGAAGACTGAAGCAGACGCACAGTGGAAGAGGGGGGAGAAAGGGAGGGGGGGGGGAGGGTGCTCGCGCAGAGGAGAGAGGGGAGAGAGAGAGAGATGAAAAAGGAAGAAAAGAAGAGAGAGAGAGAAGTGATGGGGGTGACGTGATTGAAAAAGGAGAAGAGGAGGGGGGGGGAGCGGGGGGGGGTGTTGGGGTTTGGGTGGGGGTCGGAAGCGACAAAAATGGGGGCCACACTAGTCAAATTCAATTTTTGAATTTTATCCTTCTGTGCATAATATCTAAAGGCGTCTCAATAATTTGACTCTTGGGGTAAATTAAATTATCCGTACTAAAACCGAGGGCAACTCTAGAAATCTATTAACTAGGATTCAATCAGGATTAGGTTCAAGTGCAAAGGATTTCGATACTATTGTGCGACAATCAAACTACCAAAGCCTAATCTAGATCGACTAACGTCTCGGAACAATTTAATTGTTGTTTCTTAAATCCCCAAAAATTCAAATTTAAGTGTCAGGCTAGAATGCATGATTATTCTTGCAAGCATCAAAATCCCATGACGCCACATATTCTGTTTAAGATGCGATTCGATTACGTTTCGGTTCGGTTTCGATTTCTTGAAAATCCGAACTATTGACACTCCTAATTTTCAGTTCAATCCATTAGGAATCAATGAACCCACGTGTACCTAGACGAATGCGAACACGCCATTTGAATAAGAAACGCTAAATGTGCACTGAAACGCTCCCTATTTTAATAGTAAACAACGTTTTTATTCAACAGCTTAAGCTTTTAAAACAGTTAGCGGTGATACCACAAAATCTTAACATACGAGGAAAATATATAGTTAGCAATGCAAACAAGGGTGTCCGAAAAGATTTCAACTCAGATCCGTTGATAACACATGACAAAGCCAAATATGATTTAAGATTGAAATATTCCAACATGACTAAGCCAGCCGCGCGCAAAGATGCCGCGTCATTTAGCGCTGTCTGTCGTATGTAGACTTAACTTCTTCCTCGAGAAAATCCCCTGGAGGCAACTAGAAGAAGCTTTTCCTGAGGAGGGAGACTTGGTCGAGGCGGCAAGATTTTCAGAGAGGCTCGAGTGGTACTTGTCTGTCTTGTGAGCCAGGAGGAGCCACACATGAGTGATGAGCTCACCTCCTCTTCTCAGCAGCTTGGCATGGTGATACACGTGACACTTATATGCTGCATGACACAGCATCTCCACCCAGATGCTGCTGATGATCTCCCACTTGTTGTCCATCATCCTCAATTCGACCAGGAGATTCCGCACCTCCGACAACATGTGCCAGCCCTTAGTGATAATTGTCGCCTTGCGCATCGCGGTGCGGTCGGCGTCGACGATTCCTTCCGCCGACCACATGTGCCAGCCCTGAGTGATAATTGTCGCCTCGCACCCTGGGGGGTCGTTGGCGCCGACGATTCCATCCGCCGACACCATTTCACCAATTCCTTCGCGATGGTCTCGGTCCCTCAAGAATTGCCTCAGCGCGCGGCAAGCGTGCTCCAGCGTGATGTCGGCGGTGGTGAGGGACAACATGTAAGGCCGCAGAGCCAGGAGGTATATCATGTAATCCGATAGGAGTTTGCTTCCTTTGCAAGCATCGGAGTTCTCCCCCTCCGATCTGTGCAGCATTTCCGTCGCGACGTGCCAGATGATGATGCTCTTGTCAAACTCCGTCGCGATGCTGTCGCTCAGGGCTGGATTCTCGTGGACGCCGTGAGTCTCGAGCGTCCACTTACCTCTTTCTGTGAAGGGCAGGAGGTGCCGTTTCCTCTCCAGATCCGTCATCTTTTGAACCACCAGTTCCTTGAGGCACAAGGGGATGTCCTGGCGGGAGTGTAACCAATACCTCCTGAAGATCTCCCTTTTCTCAAACAAATCAAGAACCTTGGCGACAAGCTTCGGCCATTTTTTGTACAAGAGGCGGGTGTCGAATAAATTGAGCTGCCCTACCGACCTCGACCATCTTTTCTGCGTCATGCACCAGTCGGAGATATGTGGGAGGAGCCTTTGGACGAGCGGCAGCTTCAGGTTCGTGCACATCTTCACCACTGCCCAATCAGATAACGCCAGCGTCGTGATCTGATAGAGCTCGAGAGATGTGACGGCCATCAGTATCGCATAGGTGTAGGTGATGTACATATCGACCAAGAAGGCATCCCTGAAGATCACGGCGAATCCACACAAGGCAGACACCAAGCAGAAGAAGCCGAAGAAGCGGCCTATGAGGCCGCGTTTGGTGTACAGGATCGGACATTTAGTGTAGAGCACGTCAAACATGAAGTCCAGCTCGATCTCGGTCATGGTGAAAGCGCGGTGGGCAGTGTATCTGTCGATTGACATCCAATCGCGGGATATGAAGAGAGGGTGGTACAGCCAGTCCACGAGGTGCGGCTTCAGACAGTCAAACCGGAAGTAGGCCTTCAGGATATCCTTTGCGGAGTCGAACTTCGTATCATTGGGGGGGAACTCTTCGAACACTTGCTGAATGCTGGCTTCTTCTCGCATGTCCTCGGCGGTCACGCTCGAGTTCTCATCGTACACGGATTGGAGAGCCTGGACCCACCCCGCCGACTTCACGATTCCGACCGCAAACAAGGGAAAGTACAGCCATGAGACAGGGGACGAGCTGTCCCAACAGCGGATGAGAATCCAAACCACAATGACAACCGTAACTCCGATGTTCAAAACCTGTCTCAATCCCAGCCGGTTATCCTCCACCGCATAGGCCTTTATGCTGTCCGGGTACCCAAGTTGCATCAGAAGCAATGGGGCCAGTAGCCCTTCCAACACCGGATCGTTAACCTGATTTTCATAATCATCGATCCGGACCACAGTAAGCTTTCCCAGCGCAAGGGTCGCGACGTACGTAAGGAGCAAATAGGTGGCCCAGATGATGAGGCTAACAAAAATGGACGTCATGTACTTCCGACGGCTCCCTAATATCGCGAGAACAATCTGGCAGGCAAGGCTAGCAGCGACCAAGAGCTGAATCCCCCACGCCCCCCACAGGCTTTTTAGCAGCGGCAACACGGCATTGATTACCGTGGAAATCCAACCGATCAAACTCATGGCGGCTTCGTTCAGGTGTGCTCCCTAGACATCAATGCAAATGTCATTGCTTCTTGAGTTCTCTGTGTTTCACTTGTTATTAACAAATGACTGTCAGGCGTTATAAATACCTAAGGACTAGAAAGGAAGATTTACAATGCGGCTACAACTCTTCTTGATAATTTTATCATCCAATTATTTTCATTACGAGAATTAATTTAGTTCTTTGAGAGTCCAGGCAAAGAGTGTACATATGCAGATATCTATTAGAACTTCTCTCGTTCCTTTTATCAAGCATAATGATGCGAATCGAAAGAAAATTAAAAATCAATTCAAAGAGCATCTCTAATGATTTAAAGTACGACGATAAAAGGAAAAGTCGATTCATGACTTGACTTGAGCAAATTCATTTCCTAGAGTTGTTGACTGTATTTTCTTGTGCAAATCCTTGTTTTTTTTTTTTTTTTTTTTGTGGTTACTACTACTACTACTTTTTTTTCATGGTGAGATACTCATCTAGATCTAAGGTGACTAATATCTACTCCAAGTAAATTTTCCAATTAACCTTACTTATTGCTAGCTTTGCTTTCTTGAAGCTAATAAGTTCTGACCATTCTTAGGAAACATGGACCATCTACCATTGGCATGGGGATGCGAAATTAACACGTTCTCCTGTGCAGCCCCATTACTTACTCTTGAAAGAAACTAATCCTATCTTTGGGGCTGTGACTTCACGAATGAAGGCTTTTCTTCTTTATAATTTTGGGAGTTCTATTGCTACCAACTTCCCGGTGGCCTTCTACTATGTGCACCAAACTAATTATTTAGTATTAGATTGCTCTCAAGTTGAATATTTCAAAAATATAAGTAGAATCGACTTTACGACTCTTCGAAAAATATAATTCTCGTGATCCTGCCACATTTCACAACCTGCATATTTCTTAAATCCCATTCGCAAAGGAAAGATTGAATTCAATAGCATATATGCTATGCCTTTCAGAACCTAGCAATCTTTAAATGTCAAAATTGACAGATTGTGAATGAACAGATAAAGGTCATGATTTCTCCCGGTAGTTCTTTCGCCAATCAGAAAATTGAAAACAAAACAAAACGTGGGCTATAACATGTATAGAGTATGGTTCAGTGTACTGACCAACAAATTCAAGTACGGTAATCACTTGCCGAAACTCCCAGAGCACGGAGAGTCTGCAGAAATCTTTCCATGAAAACAATAAGGGTTAGTAGGCATAACAAGCAGATGCAAGCTAGCTAATGTAGCAGGAAAGGAAGAAGTGCAATGCAATGCCAGACTAGCGCCGCCACACCTGGACTCCGAGGGCCGACGAATCCCAGAAGTATTGTTCAGAAGACGCCGGTACCGACATCAGAAAATTTGAAGAAACTGAAGCAGAGAAAAGGAACAGAGATGTTTCCCCTAGAGAAACAATGGGAAGGAGCAAGTACCTGGAATAGCTGATGTTCTCTTTTATGGCTAGCAGAGCACTTGTATCTTAAGACTGGACAGCAATTAACTGTGTGAGGAACCTCCAAAAGAAAAAGAAAGGCATGGGGATAAAAAGGGCAAAAAGACATGGGAATTTGATTGTTTGCTTGCAACTTTTGTCTGGAGCTCTTTCCTCTTTTGTTTGGCCTAATGGGTACGTAATTATGTCCGAAGATTCGGCGTCTGTCTTTAAGGTAACACGTGACTCTCGTTCTCTCCTGCACTATTAGCTCTTGGATTTGGGCAAAATGATGGGAAAGACTAACCTCGGGTCCGGGATAAGAACAGTACAAGTACCATAACTTTTGTATACTATTCACTTAAGTGCCATAACTTTCCAAAATCGCTCAATTAAGTACCGTCGCTAACATGGACGCCAAAAAAGCTGATGTGGTGCACGCAAACCGATTTTTTTGAATATTTAATATGTACATGGAAATTTTCATTAATTCATTTTTTTTGAAGATTTTATTTTTCTGGTTTGTTTAATTATTGAAAAAAAAAGGCCAAACCCTTGATTTCTCTGTGGTGGCCAACGAGGGTCTCACCGACCACCACCGACCGACCCAGGGGCCGGGGTTGACGCGCCCTGGGCCGGTGACGCCGCAATGGCCCTAGCCGACGTCTAGCGAGGGTTTCGCGCCCTCGCCTACTACTGCAGAGGCCACGGCGACCATTGACCAGGGCCGTTGCGGCCTCGCCGGCCCGGGGCAAGCGGACCCTAGCCCCTAGGCCGGCCGATGGTGGCTAGCGAGGGCGCGAGACCCTCGCCCAGATCCGGCGAGGGCTTCGAACCCTCGCCCGCAGCTTCCTAGGCCACGGTGGCCATCGGCCAAGGCCGTCACGGCCTCGCCGGTCTAGGGCAAGCCAACCCTAGCCCCTAGGTCGGGCGGTGATCTCGCCAACCACCACCGAGAAACCTAAGGGTTTCTCTTTTTTTTTTAAATAATAAAAATAAAAATAAAAGCATCAAAATGAATAAAAATAAAAAAAAGGTTTCATAAAATATTAAAAAATGTAAAAAAAAATCCACATGGCACTGAGAAATTAATAAAATAATAGCAAAAAATCCACGTCAACTTTTCCTGCAAAAATGGCACTCAAGTGAATAATTTTGCTCCGACATAGAACTCAAGTGAACGGTTTGAAAATTATGGCATTTAAGTTAAGGCCGTAGAAAAGTTATGGCACTTTTACTGTACTTATCCCCTCAGGTCCCGATAAGGAAGACTTGAAGACAAATGGGGTAACGTTCTTGTGTTTAGTAGGAGTTTTCAAGTGAGCTTAAAATAATTATCGGAAGTTTGATGTCGGAAAACTTTAGAACCCGTTTAAGACAGACAAACCTAGGTTCCGCGCGTGATCTCGGGACCTTGGCATCAGGACTCAAGACCTTGAGCCTTGTAATTAGGATCCAGGCGTCCAGATCCCGTTGGGAAAACATACTGTGATATTCTGAAATTGACGAAACCATCTTTTTTTTTCACTTCTATTTGATAAATGTAAATCTTATCTTTATTTCAGGTCATACTACACTACAAGAAAACGAGGATTTAGCGACGAATTTTTCCACGAAAAATTTTGCAAAATTCGTCGCTAATTGACTTTTGCGACGACTTTTGCCACAAAAAAAAATTTGTGGCTAATCCGGCGTCGCAAAATTTAGCGACGAAATTTTGAAATTTCATCGTAAAATTTAGCGACGAAAATATATATTGTCACTAAAGTCGTCGCTAAAATTTAGCAACGAAAATTCCATTTCGTCTCTAACATTTAGCGACGAAAAGTATTTTTTGTCGCTAAATTTAGCGACAAAAAGTATATTTTGTCGCTAAATTTTAGCGATGACTTTAGCGATGAAATATATTTTGCGACGCCTGATTAGCCACGAATTTTTTTTCGAGGCAAAAGTCGTCGCAAAAGTCAATTAACGATGAATTTTACAAAATTTTTCGTGGCAAAATTAGCAACGAAATCAACTTTTCGACGCTAAATTTGATTCGACGAAAAATTTTTTTCTACGAATATTATTCAGGGATAAATTTGGCAACGAAATTTGTTCAGCCATGAATTTTGCGACAATGAGGTATGAGACAAATTTTGCGACGAACTTTTATAATTTATGATCGTATAATAAAATAATTTCTTTTAATTTTCAATTTTAAATTTAATTAAAAACAAAATTAATTTCTAGAATTTGTATTTAACATTGATAAAGCAAGATCTAAATATTATTATAATATTATTATAATATGCAAACCAAATACATTCATCTACCAGTCATTGACAAAGCTTCCTATCTTCAACTCTATTAACTGCAATGAAAATTTGAGAGCCAAAAGGAGAGAGAACCAAATTTCAACTCTATTAACTGCAATGAAAATTTTGATCTGATCCCTGCCTCCAATCTATGCAGTTGGTTTGACTAGAATCCTTGCGCTTTCGTATGCAATAAGAAAACACCTGCCAGCCAAAAAGAGAAAAGGATGGAACCATTACAATTAGAATATCAACCTGACTCAATAACTGCGTAAATAGCTGAACCACAATCCAAATTTTGGTTTCATGACCTTGTCAGGAATTTTAAATTTTCCAAGTCATGAGAAAATATCGCACATGGACGGTGCATTTGCGTACAACGATGTCAACCCCAGATTTGAGAGAACACAACCACAGGAACTACATCACGTCATTGCAGAAACAGGATTACTACTCGGATGAGTGACAAACATAAATATAGGTTTTCCCTAGAAACAGTGACAGGTATCACACAGTAAAATCAATCTCTTGTCAACAACGTAAACACAGAAAGTAGGCACTACATATAGATACACGGTACACCCCCTCAATAGGGAGGGCTGCATAGAGAAGCTTGCCATTGCCAGGAAGAAGAGCTGCTCGCCCATACTATGGAACAGTATAGGATTGGAAGACAGGATAATATGAGACTCGGACACTTTATGACTAGCTAGGCCAATAGCTCATGGCAAAGTAGAGAGAAATAATATATGGATAGTAGTATACAGACCTGTTACGTAAACATCTTCCGATATGCCCTCTTCTCCAGTTCTCGCCTCTCAAAAATCTGCCAAAAGATAAGGGGAAAAGTCCAGTTCAATATGATTCGAAGCTCCTAGATATTGAATTTAGCAAACAAGAGCGAACCTTCTTCTTGGCAGCAATAAGCTCTTTCCTGATCCCACCTGGAGAGAGTGACACAAACAGGGGGAAGAGTGCAAATGGGATGTCAACCAAAACCTCAACAACGCAACATATCATGATTTCAATAGTTAACATTGCATCTTCTGATATGCAAGCAAGTTTCTACTTCTTTAAAATGTGAACCCTATTTCTGCCCACAAGCACTACAAAATGAGACAAAAAGGGGTACTTGTACACCTGATAACCATGTTTAGCCAACAAAATTACCGAACCTGAAACGGATGACTAAATCAGCTGTCTAACCACCACCGAACAAAACTAAAAAACGATGTAACAATACGAGAGACAGACTACCTTGGTTTTCCATTTTCCATAGTCAAATGTTAGTCTTTTCAAAATCTTAGATAAACTGTCAGGCTGTCAACTAGTTAAATATCAATTTGTATACTCTGGGACTTGTGGTGAGTTGTAGGCTTCCCGCTTGTTAAAGTGGAAGCTGATGGTGACTTATTCAAAGAGAAAAGACAGAGAACTTTAAATCGCAGTCCAAAATTGTTCCTTACCACCATTTGGCTCCAACTCCAATGCCTTAGAGAAGCTTTCCGCTGCAGCGTCGATATCATTTAGTTCCATATGAGCCTGACAGATCAGAATTGAAAATAGTATGTTAGATAGCAAATCCACGAGAACATAGACCACAGAGCAGAAAAATCGGCACATTTAGGAAGGTGCTATCTGAAATATCCAAAGTATAAAAAAGCTTAGAAATTCATGGTCAGACAATGGCGGAGACACTGCATCAAACTAGCTAGCACACAGAAGATACCCGTAAAGCAGACTTGTGACAATCAATAACTTCTCAGACACAAGAGACCCAAACATTTGCAGAACCACACCACCAACCTGTCCCTGCCGAAAATAAGCTTTTGCATTGTTCTCTCCATCACGTACTGCAAATTCAGCATCTAACAATGCTCCCTTCAGATCACGTAGTTTCAATTTACAAGCCTCTAGCACAATATTCTTGTCAAACCAATCATTTCTATCTTCAAAGCTTCATCTTGGCTCTCATAGAGTCTAGCATCGACCAGAAACTACGTGCCCAAGAGAAATTCTAGTGAAACAAACGAAATTCGCAAACACTGAACAAAAAACAAGATGCCAAGAAAACCAAAATCCAACCTTCTCCAACTCCATGCTTCTCTGGCAGGAGGTGCCTCGATGCAGGCCAGCGGCTCGGATCGGCATCTCGCGGTCAAGGAATGCAGCAGGCGATCGTCGTCTCCTAGAAGCCGAATCTTGGACAACACCAAGACCCTCGAAGCCATGAACTTGGACCCCATCTCGCGCAACCCATCGAAGCGGAGGAACTCCTAGTTCGAGAGGTCGAGGTGCTCGAGGGGCAACGGGAACTGCGCGATCTGGCGGAGGACGAAGGACGGATTGCCGCGAAATGGGCTGAGGTTGATGGACTTGAGGGATGTGAAGCGCCAGGATCGACCATCCTACGAACCTCTCCCTCCTATAGAATGGAAATCGTGACCGACCGATTGGGGAATTCCCGGCAACATTCTAGGTTTTGGACAGCAATCAAAAGTGAGACACGGGAATTTTTACGAGGTTCGCCGATGCCGACGATTCAAAACAACACGGAGCGAGAGCAAGCAAATAATAGCAGATCCCGCACAAAGAAGGAAAAGCAAGTGCACACTACCTCGACGAGAATTCCAGCACGTTTCTCGTGGCAATCGCAGCCCGAATCGAACAAAAGCGACGAGCGCCTGAAGAGACTCGGACTCCAAGAGCTCAAAATGGCTGGACGAGACCTCAATCATCTCGAGCTCGCACCGATCACCGCGCCGTTACGGGAAGGCCACAAAAAAAAAAAAGGGCGAGGAGGGAGTCGAGGCGCGGGGTCAAAAGGTTGGGGATGGAGAGGGAAAAGTAAAAGAAAGAACAAGGCAAATGGGTTTTGTTTGGGAACTTTAGCGACGAAAACTTATTTTTGTTGCCAATTTAGCGACAAAAACGTATATTCATCGCTAAATTAGCGACGAAAAAAGGATACGTCACTAATTTAGCGACAAACAATTTATTTCATCGCTAAATTAGCGACAAATAAACAGATTCGTCGCTACTTTGAATATTTTATTTTTTATTTTTATTCATATTCTATTAGCGACGAATAAACTTCCATTGCTAAATTAGCAACGAACGACTTTTTCGTCACTAAATTGAATATTTTCTTTTTTAATTTTTTTTCATATTATATTAGCAACAAATCACTCTTTCGTCTCTAATTTAGCGACGAAATTGTTGTTTCGTTGCTAATTTGAATATTTTTATTTTTATTTTTATTTTTATTCATATTCAATTAGCGACAAATAATTTGTTTCGTCGCTAATTTAGTGACGAACCATTTTTTTCGTGGCTAATTTAGCGACGAACCCTTTTTTTCGTGGCTAATTTAGCGATGAACCCTTTTTTCCGTCGCTATTCTTTTCTATTTTTATTCATATTCTATTGGCTATGAATTTTTCTTTCGTTATAATTTGAATATTTTCTTTTTTTATTTTTATTCATATTCTATTTTCATATATTTTCAATTTCTTAATTTATTAAATTTTTATTTATTCTATTTATTATTAAATATTTTCTTTCTATTCTTATATTTGAAAAAAAATAGAATTCAAAATAATTCGAATTTGGAATTCTATCCTATTGGAAATTTCGTCGCGAAATGAGCAACGGAAAATGAGAACAATCTGAAGCTTCTTAAAATTAGCAACGAATTCTATCCTATAGATTAGCGATAAACTTAGTTTTTTGTCGTTAATTTTGCGATAAACTTGTTTGTTACTATTTAGCGACAAATTTTGCGACGAATATTTTTTGTCGCCAATTACTAAATTCGTCGCTAATTTTGCGACGATTTGTTTTTTGTCGCTAATTAGCAAGGACTCGCATCTATATTCGTTGGTAATTTTACGACAATTTGTTTTTTGTCACTAATTAGCGACGAATAATCCAATTAACGACGAAATTACCCACGGCACTTGCCGTGGAAAAGAAAAAGTGATAAAAACGAATAAGCCTCAATTCCAATAAATTATATCTTCTACTAAAACATTAGGAAACAGAAGTCCTTTTGAAAGAAGCTATCCAAGAACAGAAGGAACGCTTTCTACTTCAAGAACAAGGATAATAGAAATAAACAAATTGATCGCTCTTCATTTTTGCTTATTAATGTAATCTTTACTTAATTAATAATATATTCAGTTTTTTAATTTAAATAATATTCACTTTATTTCATTTTCTATTAAAAATAATGAATATAAATTAATAGAAAATAGAATATAAGAAATAACATAAATAAGCTAAGGTAAATGACGTATTATAGGCTTTTCTTATTTAAATCATTCACCGTTTAAAGAAAGAAAGGATTTTTCTTTTATTTGTTGAATCTCTCTTTGATTGATCAATGTGTGATATTCCGAATCCTCATTACTAATGGAATCGAAATGATCTTTGGATTGATCAGAAAATCCTTTCAATTGGCTAGAATCCGTTACTTGAACGAAACTAGATCTTGTATAATCATATTGAATATTTGACGATACATTTTGTACCTTGCTAGAAAACCGACCCTTGTTTACCAACCACACATTGTCTAATCAAATCCAATTATCTCTCGATATGTTCCTAAAAAAATCCGATTTGGGCGGATTCTTCCCCCAACTAATGTCTTTCTTAAGCTTTCATGATATTTTATTAGTCAAAATAAAAAAGAAATAATTTTTCCCAATTTTGAAAAAAACTTCATTTTTTTCGATAATGTTTTTGAAAACTTCATTAATTGATTTAGAACATCTCTTATTCGCTGATAGTATCTTATCCATCTTAGAAGAAAGAATCGATCGATTTCATTTTTCTGAATGACACAATTACAATATATATTTATGGCGATTTAATATTATGCAAAGCAAATCGTTTTTGAATAGATCCTTACCCTACTCTATTTAGTATCTCATCAAAGTTGAATATTTTTCTGAGCTATATTTTATCAAAAAAATAGACCTCTATTTTTTGTTTGTTCACTACTTTATATATGTAATAAATATATAAAAAAAAGGTTCTAATAAACATGGAAAAAAATATAAATTAAGGATAGTAATTAGCGACAAAACTGTTATTCGTCGCTACTTAGCGATAAAAACAGTCATTCATTGCAAATCAGCAATGAATGACAATTTTCGTCGCTAACTTTTAAGAAGAGAATTTGCGACGTAAAACGTGATTCGTCGCTAATTAGCAACGAAATAGGTTTTTGTCACTAAATGCTTAGCAACAAATTTGCGACGAAATTTGGTTTTCGTCGCTAAATGCTTAGCAACAAATTTGCGACGAAATTTAGTTTTCGTCGCTAAATGTGCAATAGGAGGTTAGCAACGAAAAACACTATTCGTCGCTAATTATTTTTTTATTTTTATTTTTATTTAAATCATATTAGCGACGAATAATACATTTCTTCACTAAATTAGCGATGGAAATATTTATTTGTCGCTAATTTTTATTTTTTCTTTGTTATTTTTATTCATGATGCTAATTTTGCGACTAAAATAATAGTTCGTCGCTAACTTTTAAGAAAAGAATTTGCGACGAAAAAAGGTGTTCGTTGCTAATTAGCGACGAAACGTGGCCTTTCGTCGCTAATTGGTGACGAATCATATTTTTGTCGCAAAGGATATAGCGACGAATAATATTTTCAAGGCCGTTTTCGTCGCTAATGTGCAACGAAATTTTTTTTGTCGCTATTTTCGTAGCAAATTAGCAACGAAATATTGTTCGTGGCTATTGTCGTTGCAAATTAGCGACGAAAACTATTTCGTGGCCATTTTTGTCGCAAATTAGTGACGAAAACTATTTCGTGGCTATTTTCGTTGCAAATTAGTAACGAAATTTGTTTCCGTCGCTAATTAGCGACGAATGTTTTTCGTCGCAAATTTTTCATGGCTAAATCCATGTTTTTTTGTAGTGCTATACAAGGAACACTTTGTCATCACCGGCATTTGCAGTATGCACTGAAAAGACGACTAGAAGCTGGACTGATCTTGATAGAGGGTAAACAAATTGGAAAGAACGAGATGTTCGTGGGGACTTGGACGCACCACGATAAGTTAAAGAGCTAAGTGAAATCTAGATCACTAATATACTCAAGAAGGCCAATGAATAGCAGTCCCTAAGCCAAATACCAGCAAATAGCATGGATAGACTCAATGGATTGTTGATATAAGCAGCTCTCTATATCACTTATGATGAATATATTTATCATGTAAGTACATGATTTGGTCTTTCAGATGTTTCGTTAACTAATTTTGGAAGTCAAAAGGAATAACAGCTAGCTTCAAGACTTGGAATTTCGGGTTGAAGAGTTCAAGCCAAATTAAATAGATTGTTACCTATTTTATTCGCTCAATAAGAGGATTGGACTATTACCAAGAATAGTTGTCTCTACGTGGGAAACTTCACAATGACCAAGTTGATTTGATTATATGGACGACGAGATTTTCAATGATTGTGTTGTGTCCATCATTTTCAAAGATAAATTGATTCTTTCGAAGAGTATCTCATGGTTAGTTTGGATATTGAAGATTATAAGCGATCAACACATGCTAAGATGTAACGAAGAATTGAGACAGCTACAAGCACTGTTATTGTCATATTCTCTTTGTGTACTATGAGTATGATTTCAGTTGTAAGGTTTGCCTCCATACGCCTTATCCTAGCAATTGTCGCAAATTTGGACTTAGAATTACATCAAATAGATGTAAAAACAGCATTTTCCAATGAAAAACTAGATGAAAAAATTTATATGAAACAATCGATAGGTTTCATAGCTAGAGGTCAGGAGCATAAAATTTGCAAGTTTCATCAATCAATATATGGCCTCAAGCAATCATTTAAACAGTGGTACTTTCTTTTTCACCAAGCTGTAACTTCTTTTGAGCTTACGATAATTGAAAAAGACCACTGCGGTCTAAAGATAAATTTGCGATCTTATCACTTTATGTAAGTGATATTCTGTTAGTTGGGAATGACAAGAATTTGGTTATCACCATAAAAAAGTGGTTATCCTCTAATTTTGAAATGAAGAACATAGGAGAAACAAAAGAATTGTTACTCATTATAATATACGAGTTGAGGTATGTACGCCGTTAGAGTGAGCATTCACTTTACTAATAGTATAGTAAAGGCTTTAGCAATGCTGGTTATTGATAATGAGATCTATTAGCTTCTCGTCGAAGTAGCACGTGCTTCATTGTAACTACTCATGAGATTACTAATGTACTCCAGCCTTATTGGTGGATGTTAGTCTAAAATGGTGGACGTGGGCTTGACATAATTCAATTCACTATAAAATCTATGTGCAGCGTCTTCTATCTCTTTACTTATTTATATGTATATGATACAAGTATCTTGCATTTGATATTATCGAAGTATTCTTGCATCTGTCAAACTTGAGTAATTCAACGACTAATTTTGAGTTTTGTGAATCATCCCATTTTCCTTAGGTTGCATTATTAGCCTGGAGAATTATTATCAAAGCTTGTGTTATTTGCCATTTGAAGTGTTTTTCCTTATAAGCATAGAGATCATATTTCATGACTAACAAACATCATCCAATTGAGTTCATCCGACAAATTTTGGCTAGAAATTCTTGATATGGATGCCGGTCGTTCTATATAGCAGGGCTAGCATGGACGTGGATAATTATTATATGACATACTTTTCAAATGTTTTATTTTATTTTTTTGTTTGTTTCTTTCTTTCTACAATTGTGGCTAGTGGAGTTGCGGGCATCGCAATCCTCGTCTAGATCCGGGCGCGGGCCACAACATCTTCACCTAAACCAAATGACGCCAGCCACAATTGTAAAAGAAAAACAAAGAAAAAAAATATTATAATATTATTAAAATTGTCTACGTTAACGTCAATCACGTAACATAGGATGGTCGACGTCCATGTAAGTTATTTTCTGACAAAATTAACCGCCTGGACTCAATTGAAAAACGTGAAAAGGTTTTGAGCTCAATTATCACAATTGAAAGGATTGTAACTAAATTGACAAATATATAATAGGTTTAAGACTTTTGAGACAATTTTTCCAAAACCTTTTCTGAATTTAGGTTATCGTCCTCGTCTTCTAATTATAGCAAGTTCTGATCACGCCATCTTATCAACCTCTAGGCTGCATTTGGTCGTCCGTATAAAACTCGGGATAGGATATGTTTTATCTTATTCCATGTTTGGTAGGTGTCCTGGATAGTATAATGTCGGATATATGGGGGATATAACCCGGATAAAAGAATCCTAGGGGAGGGGGTAGGATAAGGTCGGATAGGATTTCTCTTATCCGTCATATAAAAGCTAACTTTCTTGTCTCATTTGTTTTTATTTTCATTTTATTTATTTATTTTGCAAAGAGATTTGAAAATCTAATAAAATGTGTATATTTTCAAGTTTTTTTTTTTGTGTATGAGAACATTATTTTTATAGTAATAAAATCAGAATATTTCATGAGCATCACGTAAGGTATATATGTCATTTATATTGATATACGTTTCTACCAAATACGAGGATAGGATAGGATATGAGAATATCCGACTTTAAATCCATAATTCACCAAATGATGAATAGGATATGGCTAAATCTTTAGATTTCTTATCCTATCATATCCAATCCTATCTTGACCGGAAATCCCAAAGACCAAACGCAGCCCTAGTGTTCATTTGTCCCTGATTCTTTCGCAATAATAATCTTGAAATATTCTATTCGATTGCCACGAGCTGTGTCTTCAATTTCAAAACCCTAACGATCGCAAAACCCCTATAATTGGAAAGTTCAAGTTGCCACTGTCCGGTCAAATGCACAACCAGCACTTGGTTAAACGACCTTTTTTTTTTATTGTCGATGACTTTAAGATAAATAGGATATTGTTTTTGGACGGACCAAAATCTTCATTTCATACTATATAAAAGAGGGGTACATAACTTCAAAACAAAGATGCAAATCACCTAAAGTAAATAAAACAAATAAATCCGAAAAGCGTATCAATTTGATATAGCCTATTGAGACTCGTCCATTTCTTAAAGACGGAACTATCATAGCATCAAAGCATAAACGGCAATGATCACCGAATCTGACATCATCATCAATAATGAGCACATTCAAAGAAATCTCTCTCCAGTAACTACGGTTTTACCAAAAGGCGATTCGGTATCACCAACACCATCACTATATAAAAATCGGAACAATATCAATAGGTTGACAAAACACAGAAAACACCTTGTAAACCCGGATCTATATCTAGATCGAAACAGAATGGCACACAAATCTAGATCGAAATTTAAATCGAAAGAGAAGGGTTGCAAAAGACGTACCAATTGACCACAAAATCACTTCTAGATAAGTGGACTACTAACGACAACAACAACAAATGATTCTCGAAGACTTATGCAGCTTTTAATAATCTAGAAAAGCACTCAGAGCCAAAGCGAGTGAGCAAATTTAGAGAAAGCAATTCTTTAGAGATGGCGTGGTATACGAAATCAACGAAAGGTCCAAAAGATACAGAAACAAAGCAACAAAGAGGGAACATGAGTTGGGTAGGGAGAATGTGTCATGCCCCGACTTCCCAACTCGTGACATCCCTACCAGGTTGCCACAGGTCACAAAAGATAACGTCCCGGGTAGACTACGACCTACGTACTTATGATGCACGCGGAAACGTGAACTCTTGAGTCCACAATCAATGTGGGATAATAAAGTAGGAAACAGACATAAAAGTCAACTCAATCATCAAACAAAAGACAATTTCATTTTATAAGTCAAAGCAAATGAGTTTTAACCCTACCGAGTTACGGAAGACTTATATAACCCCATTCTTTGGGGTGGCTTGCTAAAACCTCAAAAAGAAATATGATCGGGTAAGGTTAAACCATCATATACTCCCAAAAACTACTCTAACAATCAAGCCCTAACATCCACGGGCTCCGTCGCTCGAAACCCGAAAAAGGATTAACAACAACGGGGTGAGAAATAAATCTCGGTGAATCAACGCCTAAGTCCGGCTAAGGCGTTGATTCGCTCGTACATCCTAACAAACAATCGTATCATCCAAGAGCAGATATTTCAACCACATGCAAATTTACTAGTCTTCAGCCATGCATAATGCAATATTCGACTCAAGTCAACAGTCACGACGTAAGAACCGGCAAGGCATCATATTAACTTGCACACATGGGACACCACACGAAGTCCAATTATTAACGTAAGAGGCCACATGGCCCGGCACACTAGACAGTTGGTGTCTAGCACACTAGTCGATTAGTGCTCTACTGGCAGGACCAGGCATCGTCCCATTACTTCGGCGACGGCAACTACTATGCCAATGTAATTCCAATCGACATGACACGGCATAGAAGGCATTTCAAAAGGAGCGTCGATTCGTCACAAGCCGCGACCGGCATCCGCTCAATCCGATGACACGAAAAGGCGTGCATCCGACAAGTCTCGTAATTCCGATCGACACAGCACGATCTTATCAGAAACAACCATTACGTGATCATTCAAGCACATCCGACAACAACTAATCAAATTCTTATTTTTACACTTAGCCGGATGCTCATACGGTCATGATCAAAAACTCAGCACCAGGATGCTAAAAATATGCGGTTTGCTTTCACTCGGTTCGCATGGATGCACATATTGTCTACCGGACTTTGCATCTGACAAGATGGGATTGACACCCAAAATTTTTACTCATAACATCCAACACACAAAACCAAGCATCCAGACACGCAATCGGGACAATCAGCCAACAACTCTCAATAATCTGATGATAAAGGTCAATCCAAATTTATAATTCAGCTATCGAAATTCCAATCCAACCACCAATCAAGCGTCCACTCGGCCTCGTCCTATAGCTCGCTAGCGATCACACGTCGGCATTCACTACCCAAACAATTAGTCCGATCTACCACCAAATAACTGCAGACATCCTAACTAACAAACTGACTTAATTAATCATGGTCATTTAACTTAAATCTAGTCTATATTTAACTGGCCACGATTAGACTATCTAAACACTCTATTAGGCTAATTACTCTAATTACAATAAATAATTACTGCTAATTACACTAACTAAGCACAATTAGCGCCCTAATTAGGTTTTAGGGATTTACCTCACAATTAAAAATCGGTGGTCGGTGTCGGGTCGGGGTTTTAAATTAGTATTCACGGACTGGGAGAGTACTGTTTACGGCGGCACTATTCAAGCGATACTGTTCACGAGATACTGTTCACCGGCACTGTTTACCATATACTATTCACATGTACTGTTTACTGAACGGAAATTTCGACCGTACGCTCTCGGGAGGACGGTGGGGCTGCGATTCCGGCGGCCGGAACACCCAGATCTGGTAGGTCTCAGGTGGTGGCTGGGGGGTCGGGTGAGTAGAGGGCTTGGGTCGGCACGACGGACGGAGCTCTCGGGCTGACGTTCTTGGTTCCGGTGGCGACGACTGAGAAGTTCGAGGACAGCAGCGGGGGTTCTCGGCGGTAGCTGAAGCACGGCGACCTCGATGGCTTGCGAGCCCAGGTCGCAGTTCACAAGCAAAGGGGGGGTCTCGGGTCGAGGGTTGCACGGGGCTTGACGCGGCGGGGACTTGGCCGACGAGCGAAGGGACGGCAGTGGCTCGATGAAGCGGCGGCTGGTGACGGACGGGCAGAGGAGCTCGGGCGTCGATGGGCTAAGGACGACGCGGTAGGGGGACGAAGGCAGAGGCGGTAGCACGGCGTCGGGTTGGGGGAACGTCGCACACCAGAGGAAGAATATGGAGGAGGTCGCCGGGTTTGGGGGCTCCACGAGGCTTGGCTGGGGTGGCAGTCAGCGGAGGCTCGAGCGCGACGCGGCGACCAACGGAGCGACGGTGACTGATGGCTAGGTGTGGTGGTCGGATGAGCAGGCGGGATGAGAGAGGGAGTGGTCGCGGGTCGGGTCCGTTCGTGGCCGACGGACGGCGAGCTTGGCGAACGGCGATGGAGGTAGACGGCCGGTGGTTGGCGGTGCCGGTGGCGTCGGTGTTGGGCGTGCACAGACGAAGGTGGGGGGGAAGAAGAGATGGCGGACGTCGGGTAAGGGGAGGGGGAAAGGAGAGAGAAGAGGGACAATGACGTGACTAGAGGGTGATGGAGGGATGGTGATGTGATGGAGTAGAGGGGAAAGTTGCCGCAAGGTGGATGGGGGGGAAGAGGTCCGCAAGTTGGGGGGTGAGGTGAGAGGGGAGAGAGAGAGAGAGAGAGAGAGAGAGGGGTAATGGCGATGGATGGAAGAAAAGATAAGTGAGGTCCACAAGTGGTCAAATTCAACTTTGAAATTTTTGTCTTCTTGTGAACAATACCTAAGGAAAAAAAAAAAAGTCATTTGGCTCGTTAGGATAAATTAATCTAATGATACTAAAACTGATGACAATTTAGAAATTCTCACCGCTATGATTTGGTCTGGGCTAGGCTCAAGCACAGAGAATCTTAGTACTACGACGTGATGACTCGACTAACTTAGTTCGACTTTCTCCGAGCGACGTCTCGTAACAATTCAATTATTGTCTCTTAAATCCTCAAAAATCCAAATTTATCTACCAAGTTGGAATTCATAATTCAAACTCATCGAATCTCGTTATCTTATAGACGTCAAAATTCCAGGACGTCATAGAAGGTGAGAGAGGGAGAGAGAAACACTAAGGGATAGGGTTTTGCCCATTGGTTAAACGACCTTGCGTTTGCAAATTTCCGCACTTAGCATATCTCTCTCGCTCGGGTGTAGAACCTGAATGTAGCTTCTGCAACACTCGGATCAACTTATCGGATGCTTTGGATTAAGTTCTGTTATCGTCAAAATTACTTAAATGATATTCTCAAGCATTATGAACATGGTCCGAGTACAACTATAAGAAAAGGTTCCGCCCTCCGGACTCGCGCCACGCGACCGGAATGTCGCACCATCGACAAGTTAACCACCAAACCATAATCCTTGTCAACACTGGTTTCGGAAAATACAGAACTTGCCATCCTCGAGTCTCTTTGATATTGGATTAAATCCGCTGCCCCTGCCTCCTCGCCTCACGGATGTTTTCCCGCACCCGGAGGGAGAGGGGGCGAGAACCGACATTGCAATTGATTCAGCCCAATCTCAAGCGCGCACGCCAATCTCGATTTCTTTGTTGTTACCAAGTTCATAGAGTGAACTCGTTAGCAAAGAGAACAAAATGTATTTTACAAGCAATGTTAGGCAAGGGAATGTAAAGAAAACACCTCTTTACCGAAGGAAAAACAGAGAACGAACAAGCCCAAACCCAAACACAAACACACTACAATCTGGTGTAGACAATGATAAATCCTAGGATCAGGATTCACTCCTGGCCTTTCCTTTGGTTTCTTTGGTGGCGTTGGCCTTGGGAGCGTGGGAGTACTTATCGGTCTCATGCATCAAGAGCAGCCAAACATGAGTTATAAGCTCTCCGCCTCGCCGCAACAGCTTGGCGTGATGGTAAACTTGACAGCTATACGCAGCGTAGCATAACATCTCCACCCAGATGCCGCTTATGATCTGCCACATGTTCTCTTTGTCCTTCAACGTCGCCGCCAATTCCTTCGCGTCTATCAGCACGTGCCATTTCGTGGTGATTATGGTCTCCTCCTTCGGATCCAGGTGCGGTTCGAGCACGATCTCTTCTGTCGACGACAGAATTCTCAAGGCCTCATCGTGGTCTCTGTACCTGAGAAATGGCTTCAATATGGCCCGGGCATGCTCCAACGTGATGTCGGAAGTCGTTAGGGACAGCGTGTACGGTCGCAGTGCTAAAAGGTACATCATGTAATTGGACAGCAGCTCGCTTCCTTCACAGTACTGAGACTTCTCGGGTGCAGAAAAGAGGCAGATTTTGGTTGCCATGTGCCAAATGATGATGCTTTTGTCGAATGTAAATTTTGAGATGTACTTCTTCAACACTTGATCGTCGCCGAGTTTGTGAACTTCGAGCATCCACTCCCCGCGTTTCGAGAAGGGCTTTTGGCATCTCAACTTTTCGAGCTTTTCAATACTTTCCACCAGCAATGTCTTGAGAGAAGGGCGGATTTTCAGGCGAGAGTGAATCAAATACCTTCTCAAGGTCACCTCTTTCATGCCGACGAGTTTGAGGATTCTTCTGGTGCGCCACGGCCATTCGTTGTACAGGCGAGGATCCAATAAGCCGAGTTGCCCGATTGAGTTCGACCACCTTTTCCGCTTCATGTACAATTCAACTACGAAGTTCAACAGCCTCGTCGACACAAGGGGGTTGCTTTGGTGCTGGCTCATCACCGCGATCGCCCATGCCGAAAAAGGTTGCAGAACGATTTGGTAACCTTCTAGGGCGGTGACCCCCATCAGTAATGCGTAAGTGTAGCCAACGTACCTGTCGATCAAGAAGGCATCCTGGAAAATAATGGCAAATCTACACAAGGCCGAGACTAGACATAGAAAGCTAATGAAGCGGCTGATAAGACCAAGTCGTTTACAAAGAATCGGTTTCTTGGTGTAAAGTGCATCATACATGAATCCAAGTTCGATCTCAGTTGTAATGAAGGCTAAATCGGGGTCTACAATTAATCGAGAATTAGCTAGCCAATCGGGGTGGTAGAGCCAGTTTATAATGTGGGGCTTCAAGCAATCGAATCGATAGTACGCCTTCAAGATGATATTTTGCTTCATCACCCATCCAGGCACCTCGTGCGGAGCTCTCTCGTCAAAGAACTTGGCGACAGCTTTTGTGTCGAAGATATCCTTGGCCAATATGCTCGACCTCTCCCAGTACACAGACTTGAGAGCCCAGACACTCCCTGCAGATTCAATGAACCCGGTGACGAACAAGGGGAAGTACAAAAGCGGGACGGGTGACGAGCTGTCCCAGCAGCGAATCAGGATCCAGACGACAAAAACGACAGTGACCAACATATTGAGCATCTGCCTGACGCTGAGCCGGTTGTCCTCGACCGAGTAGGCGGTTATGGAATCAGGGTTCCCGAGCTGCATCAAGAGCAAGGGCGCCAACAACCCCTTGAGCTCAGTAATGTAGTCCGGTCGATCGGGATGATTGATCTGGATGACGGTGAGCTTGCCAATGGCGATGGTCGCAATGTAAGAAGAGAGCAAGTAGGCGGCAAGGATGATGTATCTGAGGCTGATAGAGGTCATGTACCTCCGCCAGCGGCCGAGGATGGCGAGGGCGATCCGGCAAGCAAGGCCCGCGGTGACCAGCAATTGGATGCCCCATGCTTCCCACAAATCTGTCACCACTGGCCATAGCGTACCGACTACGGAAGTTATCAGATTGACTGATTTCATGGGGATGCAATGTCTCCTGCTGTTCTCTCTGAGAAACAACAATGCAAGCCAAACTCATTAAAGATGAGAATGCATAGACCACCTTGACACTCCTTCTAAAGAATGAAACAATGCTAGTTACTAGATTTGCTAAGACTGATCTACGACATCGACATACTTAACGAGATGGTGGACCGCGGAAGGACGTCTAAAGAAGCAATTCGTATCCAAACACACTGCCGGAACAGAGAAATGTTCGCAGAGACAAAAGAGACCAATGACAAGAACACGAATTTTCTGGAAAAACAAAGAAGGTAGAAAGTAGTCTGGCAAGAAACCGAAACCTGACGAGTTTAAGGTTGTTGCTGATATTAGAAATGGCACTGAGCGTCTGTGTTCCTAACACTTGTAGGGAAGCTTACTTTATTCAATTCTGAAGAGAGAATAAGAGGGATTATAAAAGGATGAAGAAAGCAGAGAATTGATTATTTGCTTGTGACTTTAATCTGTGATTCTTCCTCTCTTTGTCGGGCTTTCGCCAGCCACCAACCATGCATAAGACTTTTAACTTTACATTATTCGTTCGTTGATAACTCGAGGGGCAAAGCAAAAGATTCTTGCACTCAATTTTAAACTCCGATTGAGATTATTTAAAGAGCTAAACCATTGCAAATTATACAATCTAGTTCCTAAGTTTTCAAATTTGTCCAATCTAGTTTCTCAACTTCCGACTTAATTAGTATATAAGTGCACCGAAAATCCTAAAACTTGTTGCGAAAGTACAACCGAGTCCTAAAACTTTCAAAAGGTACAATCAAGTTCTAAAACTTGCTACGAAAGTAAAATCGAATTTTAAAACTTTTGAAATATGCAATCAATGGAAGTACTTGATTTCACCAATTTGATGGCACTTTTTTTACATTTGTAGGACTAGCACTTTCTAACTTATTTTAAGGCTTGATTGCACTTTTTGAAAATTTTACGACTCTTTCGCACTTTCGTAACAAGTTTTGGGACTTTTAACGCACTTGTCCCATTAGTATATTAGTATATGGTAACTATTTGCAAGTTTTCATAATTACATCGTCACCCATATTTTAGAATATATTTTCCTTCAAGTCCATTTCTTAAACCGACAAAAAAATAATGGTCGCGCTATTTCAACCTCAATTTTCGCTTCGACACTCCCTATCACAATGCCTTTCCCATATTACCCCTGTTGTCCCTCTCTCTGTGATTGCTTCCTTTTCTTTCCTCGCGGGTTCCACATTCTTGTTTCTTCTTCGCTTTGCTCCCTCTCCACTTTGCTTCTGTTTGAATTTCACCTTTTTCACAGTATTATGTTCTTTCTTTCGAAGGATCCAATGTTCTGTACTTGATCAAGGTGGTACTTTCTGACTCTAATGCTTAGATACGCACCCTGCTGATGCAATTTTCTCACTGAAGAAACTTGTGCATATCCCGCGACCGAATATCTGGGGAGATCTCCACGAGCTTCACCAGCGAGATCCCGGAGTGAGTCACGCTCATGAACTAGGACAACCTGGAGCTCTCCACGGAGACAAATGTAGATGATCTCCGCAATGCAAGCCATACATGATCTCTGACTCTTTGTATTGTCTTGGAAGAACTGAGCTGCTGGGGCTTGCTTTCCAGATTGCAGTTGTTTTCGCCTAGATGTTGCAGCTCCGATTCAATCTCTTAATCTGCCTCCGCTGTCATCAGGCTACTCTGAATTCATGCAAATGCCAATACCCTTTTCGTTAATCTGCAAAGTATGGCTATCTTCAGGGACAATCCCTAAAGTTAATTCAGGACACGTTTAGCGCAACAGGAGGAGTAGAACAATAAAGGGCTTGTTGTGCTAATTTGACCCATTATGATGACGGTTATATGATCCAATATTTCGCTGACATTCCAGTTTCTTGTACTTGCACGGTGTCGAATTCCCAGTACTAAAGAAAAACTCTCAGCAAAATCATCATTTCGAAAAGGGTTTTGGACATTAACCTTCATATCTCCAGGATACAAAACTTCTGTCAAGGATTCCTGTGCGGCTGCCAATACTACAGCCACTCTCGCAACCTCGCATGCTCCAAAACACATCGGCATCAAAATTTAACACGATATGAGATTGCACAGTGTGGTCAATCTCCAATTTCCTTGCACCGCTGTACTGTGAATTTGTCTTCTACAAAGCATATGAAATTCTTGGAAAAACATTAGATAGAATATGACAAATAAGAATTGTTGGAATTATGTTTTTTCTTTTTGGTCAAATTGGAATTATGGTTGAACAGACGAGAAAATAAAAAATATATATATTATTTGGGGCATGTCAGCACCGTTAAGGATAATTCCATCCAACGGAGTATAAAACTTGGTGCGATGGGCTTTTAACGACTATCGGTACAATAAAACCTTATGTGCATAACCCAGCAAGCAAAGGAAAAGTCTTAGAAGAAAAAGAATATCTCTTTCTCAAGTCGGTGTATCAAAGATCGTCTCCTTAAGTCCAATTTTATATATTCAAACAAAATAGAGCCGTCGAGGAAACGTTACGAAGCAAAACCGTTACATGACAGTTCGGAATAATGATGGCTAATCATTGCAATCATACCTTCTACCAAAATCATTTTATCAAATATTTTAAAACCGTCGAAATATCGGCAGAAATCACATAGCAAGTGCTAGCTTAGGCAATCGGCTAATTCCAATAGCAAATATCGACTCTACCGTATAACAATTACCATGCAATTATACAAGACAAAGAAATGTCTGAAATTACGAGTCTCCGAATGACGTTGCTAGGTAAATCCCTAACATATGGTGTCACCTTAGCAATTAAGAGCCGTACAACGACTTAACATTTCACCGACAATTGGTAGCAGAATATGATGCGGATGTCATTAGTAATACGTTTCTGGATCGATTGGATCAATACAAATCTAATCGGAAGGCGAAACGATGCTACGGCTAGAACTAGTGGATCAGGTCGACGACGTCGGATTGCGCTCAAATTCGGTAGGCTGAAGCGAAACGGCGTCCTGATCAATACTCACGGCCTTTGGCCATGACTAACGATGAATTTTGGCCGTTCGAGAATGTCTAGATGGGTTTTCCTATTTTTTTTAGTATTTTTCGGGCTTAATTTTATTTCAGTGGCACTTTTGTAATTTTCCGTTTTTTGATATTTTGATTCCTAATTAGACTAGGGTTAGGATAACACCCTATAAAAGGTGTTTATCACGTTTTTTGAAGTACTTTATCAATAATATTCATAGAATTTTCGAGATTTCTCTCCTTTAGCAAGGATTTTCTTGCATTATTCGCTGAACGCCGCGTCAGAATAGCTAACATCCCCCATAGCAATGACGACTATATTAGGCGAGGATAATTCAGCCACTCGAAATAAAAGTTGATGGGATAGGCTCTAGTGACTATCCTCAATGGACACAACACCTTCTTCTTTACTTCACATAGAATAACAATAACATAAAATAAAAAACATGAACAACCAAATTGTACGTACAACGTAGCCAAAAAAGAAACGAAATAAGGTGTGAATTTTCGGTTTATTTCGATGTGCATATCGAAGGATTGGGGTTTGGAGTTTCATTTTATAGGCAAATGAAATAAAGAGCCGAAACTGTTACAATCCAATTGATAATCATTTAAACTGACGACCGTTACGAAACCCTTGCAGAATCTTCACAGAATAATGACTTTCAGAACCGTTACAAATCGACGGCGTCATAACCTACAAAACGATGACTTCCGATTTCTCAAACCATTGAATATCTAAAGTCCGCAACTTTAGTAGTGTTCACGAATCTGGACTTGAGCACCGCCGCCGCATCGAGCTCGAAGAGCGTAAAAAGGTGTGACATCAAACTCTGTCACCTTAGATTTGCGATTGAGCTCCGTAGTGACGTCGAGCTCCGGCGGACGAGGGTCGGCGGCACTCGCCAAGAACTTGGAAGGACGATTGTGCACACCCCAACCTTAAACTTTATTCTGATTTTATTTTGAACAAAAATGCTTATTCCGACTGCTGAAAAAATTAGGATTAATACCACGGAAAATAAAAAACCGGTACATCTATGACAAATTTACCTCAAATTATTTTTTTTTATCACGAAAAATCCCAAACTGGCACACTTGTGACAAATTTACCTCAAACTATTTTTTTGACAATCAAAAACTTTAAATTGGTACACAGGTGACAAATTTACCAAAAACTAATTTTTTTGACCACGAAAAAACTTCAAACCGATACATCTATGATAAATTTATCATTCGTTAAATTGGGTTAATACCACGAAAAATCTCAAATTGATACACATATGACAAACAGAGGGTGAAAACCCTAAAGTGGTACACCCATGAATTGCCACGTGCCACCGAACTTAGCAATTTGAACGTTAAATTTAACGAAAATTAACGAAGAGTAAATTTATCACCGGTGTATCGGTTTGGATAAATGTATCACAAGTGTACCAATTTGAGGTTTTTCGTGATCAAAAAAATAATTTGAGGTAAATTTGACACTGTGTACCAGCTTTAGGGTTTTTCGTGGTATTAACCCAAAAAATTAAATGTCGGTCGACTTAAGTTTTACTTCAAAACTTAAGGCATTTATTCTGCATAAAAAAAATGTAATGCCATAAAAAAAATCTCAAATTGGTAGTTTTAAATTTATCTCAAATTACTTTTTTATTCATAAAGATCTCAAATTAATACGCACGTGATAAATTTATACTTCTTTAGTTTCTGTTAAATTTTACTATCAAATTACCGAGTTAAATAAAACGTGATAGTTGATTGGTGTATCAATTTGAGATTTTTACCTTTTATTTATCACAGATTTATCAATTTTTTCGTGATATTAATCCAATTTAATATAATCAGTTTGGTATTTTTTATGATTAAAAAATTAATTTTGAATAAATTTATTACATATGCATGAGTTTGAGAATTTTTTATGCTATCTATCCCCAAAAAACCAGATATTTATTCTAAATAAGTGCCTGTCCGAAAACGAGGACTCTCTTGTTCGCTAGCAGCATTCCCTTGCCACCGTCGCCGAACTGGCAAACCGCGGAGACGCCACACCGGCGCAACTCTTCGTCGTCGTCGTCAGTCCTCAGGTACCAATCCGGCGGTCCCTCTCTCTTTCTCGCGCCCTAACTGGCCGATTCTCTCTCTATGTCTAGCTCGTGTGCCTTGAAACATGGGGAACCTCTGAATTTGAGGCAGAGCACGAAGCTTGGCATGTGGGTGTGTGATTTGTCTCTCTAAATTTCGAGAGATCATGGATGTTGAAGGGATAAAAGGCATCGATGGAGCAAAGGAGCTCCCATGGATGCCGATTCGAACGGGAGCCAAACTGGACCGATATCCTTTCCAAGATCCTGTTTCTGATTGACCGTGTATGGGCAGTGGCAAGCATTGCTTAAAGGCCTATATAAACCCATCTTCTGATCTCTCTCTCCCTTCTCTCTCGTTGGACCTTGGGCATTTTCGTTTCAAGGCCGAGCTCTTCTGGTTGCACTCTGCCTCCCTCTAAAGCAAGTTTTTTTTTTTTTTTTAAGTGTTGGCGCAATTTGGTTGAATCGTAATGTTTGAAGCTCTTCTTAATGCCCTTGAATAAAGACGGAGCTGGGAGCTGCTGTTGCTTGTGATCTAGGATCGTGCAAGGAATGGAATTTCACCAGTTCCATTGAGAAGGTCAAGGTCAGGTTTTTGCTGGGTTTCTTCCTCGGGCAGCCCAATAGCTTGTTCGTAGGAACATCTCACTTAACTGTGGCGATAGCTTTTTCAGTTTGTTCTCTCTGCTGAATTTCAGGTTATAAGGACAGGAGATGCTTTCGACTGTCTAGTACTCAACCTCAATCTCAAGCATAAAACGTTGAGCTATCGACAGTTGCCGTCACTTGTACAGGACTAGGGCTGATCATTTGCTGAATTAATAATCGAATGTTGGCCATATGCGATCAACTACTTGTTCCATTTGAGTAGTTTTCTCCCGCAAAAAATAGGTGGTTTGGTTCAACGGTCGTTGCTATTGGGAAAACGATTCAACTGAGGGAGTGCTGGATGCTATGGATCCTTCCATAATGAAGCTTCTGGAAGAAGATGAGGTTTCCGTTCTTGTACCTTTTTCTCTTTACGCATTCATTTGGAAAATTTTGCTCTCTCCTTGGATCTTAGGTTTGGTCAGGGGAGAGGGATTTTTTTATTAGGTTAATTGTGTGACTGCAGGACGAAAGCATGCACTCAGGGGCTGACGTGGAGGCTTTCCAGGCTGCTCTCAATCGCGATATTGGAGGTGATACATCAACTTCTCTACCATCATCATCTGATAAAGGTGTTTTTGGCTTTAAGTTTTTGCTTTCTGGGGATTGGGAATCTCTTCCTGGGTAGTGTTTGATGTGAACTCTAGGTTATCAGGATGTTGTTACATATTAGGTCTATGGGATAATGAAAATAGGACTGATGAAACGAAGTTAGTTCAGGGAGGATATATAATGGTTTTTGTCTCTGTTAGACCACATGGAAGGTGTAACATTTAACAAGTCAAATTTTAGTTGGCTTGGAATAGCATGAAGATCGTGCCATGCCATTCAAGAAATTTGCTTGTGAATTTTAGTAATGTCAGTCTTATTATTGCTAAATGTTTGGACTTATATTCCTTGTTTGATGTAGATTGGGGCTTTAGATTGAATTTTGAAACTTAAGTCTAGCGAAATGTGGATCCGATTCTCTTTGTTGATTCCTTAGAAATAGCGTTGACCTCTAGGTCAAGTAATCGGGTCTTTGGTCACAACTACTGGGTTTATGTGGAATCAGAGTTAGGCTTCTTTGGATGCTGTTTGTGAGGATAAGACAGGAGCAAGTGATTTTCAGTCTAACGGGCTAGTTCTGACGGATTTCATTCGTGCTGTGCTATATTGGTACATCATCATCTTGCATAACTTAGAGAAGTTAGATTGTGGCCTACTAGATGAGCCATGAGATTGAACTGCAATTAGGCTGTTGAAGATTTTGATGATGGCCTATATCAATCCTCGGTTCCATTTTTTGGGGAATGCATTAGTTCATGTATGTCTGAACTTAAATTAGAGTCAATGGAGAAATTATCATATACTAGCATGTGAGGATGAGCATGATGAGATGCTTCTTTGGTTCTTTATCCTATTTGCGATTTTGGATTTCCTTGCTGAGGCCATATAAATGCAAAGCCTCTAATAAAACAGGGCATATTTCTCCTTTTCTTTTCTTTTCTTGGGAGGACATGTGTGATGAGGAGGATAAGTAGGTTGATATTGATTAGCATTACTAAGTGATTGTCCGGGGGAATTACCTATTTGCTTTCTGTCCGACTTGATGTTTGGCATCAAAAGCCCTTCAAAAGCCAGCTTATAAGAGTCAAAATGCTGCGAGCAAAAGTTGTCCCCTCCCAATCCCTGGGCTTTGTCCAATGCCTTTTCGATTTGCATATAGATGAATCATAAGTGTGAAATGTAGGAATAATGCATAATCATTGTTTTCTGTTCATAAATTCTTTAGTAAAGCAACAATTTTGTCATTTGAAAGTGGAGAATACTTTTCTATCGTGAGAATAACTGTTCCATGTTTAGACCTTCGAAAAATATAAACGCTATGTAAATAGGGTCTTTAGCTTTTAATTATGTTGTTGTCAATGAGATGATGTATTGGCATCATTGATCATCTTCTTTGGTTGTTACGAGGGGTGTTTATAATCAATTTTAATGCACCCTGAGTGCGTAACAAAATTTGCTCACAAAGAAATACGTAGATGTGACGAGGTTTGAGCTATTATGGAGCTCAAATGGAGCTCAGTTGTGAATTCTCTTTTGGCATTTATCTTGATGACTGAAAGTGATGAGAAGCAATTTTGTTAGAATGAAACTAAGGTCAGAAAAGAAGACAAGTATTGTAGTTTCGAAGCTTGTGGTGCATTGTGTTTTGAGTATTTTAGCCAGTAGTGTGTGGATGTAGTGTTTGGCAGTGTCAGCTGTAAGAAGTTTACTATACTTCCTTTGCTACCTGAAATATGTGTCCAATAGACATGTTGGCTTGGTACATGCTCAATGCTTTAGTGTAATATCAGAAGAATGCAAAACAAAAGTAGAATCTTGGTCAATATGGATGCTGTAGAGCAACTGAGAGGTAGTGTGAAAACAGTTGTTCCCTATCTATCTAGGTTCTCTTGATCATTCCCTTCCTTCTCGCTTTTTTTGGCTGCTGATCTTATATCTTTGCCTAAAAGGCTCTTACTCTTAATCAAACTTCAGGTGTCTCTCAAAGAGACAACCATGGGCCCAGCCAATCATATCCAGGATGGCAGCCTGAAAATGCAAATTCTCAAATTCAACACGAACCAAAAAATGCAGAACATCAGGAACAGATGTTGGCACAGATGCAACGGCAGCAAGGTGACTCTCTTGCTGATCCCCAACAAAATAATACTTTGGAGGAAGTCAATAATCAGCATTTGAAGCAGAAACAAGTGCAAGATGGTCATCAACTAAGGCAGGGAGAACAAATTTCTCTTCAGATTAAACAATCTCCTGGGATGCCAGTGTCAGAAAACAATTCCCTCCCCATGAGTGAGCCAGGTAGAGTGCATACGCTAGACAGTGAATCTCAGTACTTAAAGTTACAGCAAATGAGCAATCAACAGGCAACGGTCCCTGGGCAAGCACCAAATAAACCAAATCGTGTTAAACAAGTTCCATTTGCATTATTGCTCCCTGTGATTCTTCCCCAGCTTGATAAAGATAGAGCCATGCAACTGCAAACTCTTTATGGCAAATTGAAGGTGAGTTTTTGGCAGAGCTCTTTTGAGTTCTTCACTTGTCGAGAGAAATTTCAATGAGGTTTGTTAGTCATCCTCTTGTTTGGTCTCACTATTGTAGAAAAATGAAATTCCCAAGGAAGGATTTGTGAGAATCATGAGAGGAATTGTTGGAGATCAAATGCTGAAGTTGGCAGTTATGAAAATGCAAACGCAGGTATGATTGGCATGATTTCTTGTACATGGAGTTATGAATGTTGTTTAATAATGAATTATTTGAGCCCATAAGCAAAAGTCTATAATCACATAGGAGATTTCCTATCTGGGATGTCCAACCTTTATCCAATAGACGTCTCAATTTGGAAATTGGAAACTCATAAAGAAAGTCCTTAATTTGGAAAGTCCAAATTTGTACTTTTGTTGCCGGTTTGGGCAAGTCCAAAATTGCCTACAAAACACGGAAATTAGTTTTGGTGTTTGAGTCAGCAAGGCCAAGGGCTTCGCTTATAATGTACAAAGATAAAGAATTTTCTTTTGGGAGTTAGCCTTTTGTGCCATGTGAGTGCTTTGAAGGCGCTGTAAGTGCACCCATGGGTGTGCTGTGGTCGGCATGAATTAAAAGGTGGGCTTCATCGTGATTACATCTAGGCGCAATTCGGAGAGTGTTTTGAGGCCAATTAATCTCGAGGTAAGATTTATGAATATTTCTATGAGATTGAGTGATTATTTCATGAGAAATTGTGTGAGGTACATTGTGTGAGTTATCGAGTGTAAATGAGAGATAGGAAATACTGAGAGTATTTGAGTGACTCGAGTGAGGTTGAAATCTCCATTGCATCACTTAATCTATAGTGGAATCATTAACTGCTCTACCCATGGAGTAGGTCACATTGACCAAACCACGTAAATCTGGTGTCCGATTTATTTCCTTGTTCAATTTTTTTTTTTTTTTTGTATCGATTTTTTCGCAACAAATGCCAATATTTAACTAAGATGAGTTTCTTGCAGCCTCCTCCGCAGTTGCATATCCAAGGCCAAACTTCAGCTCTACCGCAGCACCCTAGAATGCAGCCTGCTAGCACTGCGAAGTTTAATGATTCATCTCCATCAGGCCAAGTCCATTCCACAATTGATAGAAATGGTCCAAAGGCTGGAGAGGTGGAAAGGATACCAGATTCTCAATTCGTGCAGCAGCAGCAGCATTTTCAGGGCATGCAGACTTTTCCCAAGTATGGAAGTCCTGGTGGTTATCATCCATTGAGTGGGACAAATATGAATAGTTCCGCTTCATCTGTCAAAACACAACCTAATGATACACAAATGAAGCAGATTCCAATTCATCAAAATTTGGGTTCAAGTCATCCGGGAGGATCAACTCAGGCAATGAGCCTGTCGACTGCACCAAAATTTGATCGGCAGCATCCTAACAATGATAACAAGAGAACGCAATCTGGTTCTCTCCCTCCATTTGCAAGCAATATATCGCTCCAGCAAAATTCGGTTCCTTGGAAGCCGTCTACTACTAAAGACCAAAGTTCTGGTGCTTTCTCATCATCGGCCTATGTGAAACATGAACCTGTTGATCAGTCCAGTGATCAACAAAAACAACAGTTATCTTCCCTTCAAGGACTGTCTTCTGTTTCAGCTGGGCATCTTGAGCAAAGAATTCCCATATCAGGAACATCTAGGGACAATTCTTTTGACCCTCAGTCTCCAGGAGTGGGTCTCTTGACTCCTACAAGTGCTGGGACTTCGCATCAGGATTCTATTTCTGCAGCACCAGCTCAGGATACTAATGTCCAGGTGATCTTTTAACATTCATCCATGCTTCTATCTTGCAATTTAATCCAGCTAAATTAATTTGAATGCATTGATTTTCGTATTATGTGGATGGTGTAGACAGCATTTATCAGATTGAACAATTGATTGCATAGGCACAGATGTAAAAGGTAGTCCTGATGGTCTGCTTTTCAGGAGGTTTATCTCTGTGTTTCTTAAATTCATGGGCTAGAAGATGCTTGTTTATGGGAGTGAATAAGAAGACTCTGGATACTTTAGGTGTTGAAACTACTTGAACCCCTCCTCTTCGTTTGCTATTTTTTTTTTGGTCGAAGTTTGCTATGGTTTAAAAGGTCTGAAAATACTCTTTTTTAGTAGGCAGCAAGGATTGCAACTAGCAGACCTACCAGGCTGTGCTTCTTCCATAAAGCATTAACAAATGAAAATAAAAACTTTTGAAGCATGATACAGTACAAGAGCATATTTACCAATTAAATATACCTTCCACATTGGAAAAGAATTGTCTAGTGATGATGTCGCTGGGAGTGGTTACTATGACATCATGTGGACAAGTCTTGCATCTACAGCTACAAAACAGGGGATGCTTAGTGCAAAACTAATGCTCTCATTCTCCATGTGCAATTTTTAGACTGATTTGGCAACGTTGCATTATCCCTCTAGTATGGTAGTGATTTTGGAAATCACTTTTGAAGCATTGTATGGATGTATGTGCATGCAATTTCTTTTTGGCCCTCTTCATTCACTTTGCTCTGTGTTTTGCATCAAGAATTAGTGGTTCTTCTGAGAATAATCAGAATTAAGTATTCTTCCATGATGATATCAGAAGAAGAATTGACAGCATGTATGCCCTTCTAACGAGATTTTATTTGCCTTTATTATATCAGCTAGGCTCCCGTACAGCATCGACACCAGCAGGGAATAATGCAAGAACGCCTTCTAAAAAACCTTCTGTTGGCCAGAAGAAGCCACTTGAGACTCTTGGTTCTTCGCCACCTCCCTCAAGGTGATGTGGCTTTTTATGAATATGCTATCTTGATCAGTTGAGTATGAAATTTACTTGGGATATTAACATTTGTCAATTTAATGCTGTATGCAATTTGTGCAGTAAGAAGCAAAAGATATCTGGGTCCTTTGCAGATCAAAGCATTGAACAACTCATTGATGTCACTGCTGTTAGTGGGGTCAATCTCAGGGTATGAATTGACATCTCAAATTTTGTGTATATTTTTCCTATTGACTAATTATTCACTTTCTAAGATTTGGATATCTTTATCCATGAAAATTGGTATTGGAACTAGGAAGAAGAAGAACAGCTGTTTTCTGGGACAAAGGAAGACAGTCGAGTCTCGGAAGCGTCCCGAAGAGTTGTCCAAGAGGAAGAAGAAACTCTGATATTGCAGCGAGCACCCCTGCAGAAAATGTTGGCAGAGATCAGTTAACTCCCTTCTTCAATCTTCATCTCTGAAATTTATGTTTCTCTTCTGTTATGCCCTGGTACATATCTAGATTTCTGACTTTATGCTTCTGCCAGTGGCCCGATGTGGTGTGAAGAATATAAGCAACGACGTGGAGCGGTGTCTGTCTTTGGTGAGATGCTAGCTTCACGTCTCTTTAATCTTTCCAGTTTAATTTCTTAACCAACTCATTATTCAGAGTGTGGAGGAAAGGCTGCGTGGACTGCTGTGCAACTTAATTAGAGTTTCAAAGCAGGTCAGTCCTTTTCTACCCTTCTGCTAACTTGATTCAAATATGTCAGACTTTCCTTATTAAACTATTTTTGATAGAGGGTTGATGTCGAGAGGCCCAGACACCGGACCATTGTCACTTCAGATGTCGGCCAGCACCTTATGAATATGAACCGCAAGGCTAGGGAAGAATGGGAGAAGAAACAGGCTGAAGCAGAAAAGCTAAGGAAACAAAGTGAGGCAAGTCTTTCCCCTTTCTTCTGTTTGTCTTTACAACTAAGAAGCTTGTGCTGAAGCATGAACATGTTTGCAGATCCATCATATATGTCTACACATAAATTATGTTTTACGTAGTTGATTCTCTTTCCTCCTTTTCACCTCCCTTTGTGCTTCTCTGTTTAACTCCTGCCACTGTACATCATTGCAGCCTGATAGCAATCAAGGAGTTGATGGTGATAAAGAAAAGGATGAAAACCGTGGAAAATCCGTGAAGGTAATATTAAATGTCTTTTTGGCTTGGTTTTGACAGAGGCTATCCCCCTTCCCTTGAACCTCTCAGTTGTTTAAAGAAGGATCAAATCCTGGTCATTGGTTCATCTACCTAGTGACTTTATTTGCTAAGTTTGTTCACCTCACAGCTTCTCATGGTTCTAGCCTGATGATATTACTAGGCAACTGAGAGCATATGTGCGTCCTCTTTTGTCTCTATTAGGTTAACAAAGAGGAAGATGACAAGATGAGAACAACTGCTGCAAATGTTGCTGCCCGAGCTGCTGTGGGAGGGGATGACATGTTGTCCAAGTGGCAGCTTATGGCTGAACAAGCCCGTCAAAAACGTGAGGGAGGATTGGAAGTGGCATCTCAGGTTGGTAAAGACAGTCAAAAATCTTCAATCTCTGGAAGAAGCAATAAGGAAAATCAAGAAGCAGGAAAAAGGGGGCAAGCTGCATCTGGTATGTCATGGACTCGTAGTATTTTGATGTGTTGGACTTATGGTTTCAAAAGTATAAACAGTGGCTGAAAATGATTCTTCATTGTGAAAACCTAATGCTGGACAGAGAGTAAGTACCAGTTTCTTCAGACAAACCATGCATAATACCATAGAGTTCGGAACGTAATCTCCAACTCTCTCATGTGTGATGCCTCGTCACAATAGTTCTTTTACGTACTTTCTTGTGCTTTACAGGGGCCATTAGAAAATCAGGGAGGAACCAAGCTTTTGCATCGCAACCAAAGGTAGCTCGTACCATTTCTGTCAAGGACGTTATTGCTGTTCTGGAAAGGGAACCTCAGATGTCAAAGTCTAGTCTCATATATCGCCTTTATGATAAAGTTCGTTCGGAGAGAAGTGGTGAATAATTGAAGTGGCAATGTCCGTCTCAGCTTTTTGATTCCTTATCCAACCACTCTCTCAAACCATTCAATGAAGTGCAAAACATTGCTGATCCAGAACAAGTCTCACCACTGCATTCATTCTTGATAGGAAAACAATAATCTATTTCCATCTTAGCTCAGTCTCTCTTTAGCTAGAGATCCTTCTTTACTCTTTCCTGGTAAATTATATGTAGAATAGCTTCTCTTCGTCTGATTTTGCATGTACTTTTGCCAGTAATATTTCCTGTGATTGAATTGTTCGTAATTAGGACATGTGAGAAAGCTTTCTGTATTCATATTTGGGGAGGCTACGTCCATGGAATGTGGTTCCCTGTAGCCTTAATACCAAGCATTGCCTTTTCCTTAATCAAGATTTGGTCACTTGGACTTCCTTGTTCCTGGTTACATTGCAGATGCATCTTTTCGTTGGCAAAACATCAGCATTAATGGGTGCACTTCAGCAAATGTTTTGCATGCACTACATCAGATTTATCAGGTTTCTTGTAGGGAATGTAGAATCACTTTTGATCCTTTTCAACATTGGGCAATATACAGCTACTTTCCGAGTGAAGGCGAAATACACTGGACCATTTATGCATTTTTTCCTTCTTTTTTGTGTAAGTTGTCAAATGTGAGCTCTATCACTAGTGAATCAGCCCCGGTCCGGCCTAACCCACCTAGGAACCGAGAACTAGATTGGAAGGATCTCTAGAACCGGGAACCAGATCGGATGGTCTTGGGCGGTCTAATGAAACTGGTAGATTATTAGTGGGGCTGAGTGATACAGACTTTAATTTTAGTAGATTGTTTATAATTAGGTTTAAAAAAATAATGGTGGGTTATTAGTTTACATTTAAGAAATAAAATAAGTAAAGAAAATTTGTTGGCCCGATTTGGTTTCAATTTTATGGAATCGAAAACTGGACTAGCGCCCTTGGACTAGACCGAACCAGCTAGTTCGGTCCGGTTCGGGCGGTTCCCAATTCAATCGGTTGGTCTTACCGACCCTTAAATGCTATGTGCTATGGTTTGGACTGTCAAGCATCCTATGTGCTATAGCTTGAACTGTCAAGCATCCTAAGTAGATCATCACAACAGTTTATTAAGGCTTGCATGGCAACCATTACGGTCCTGAAAAGTGATTATGATTAAATGGCTGTTTGTAATTCTGTTCCATGAATGAGTTTTAGAGAATCAAAACGCATTTGGTAAATACACATAATTTCTGTTCTCGTGAACAATTGTTATTTCCTAATTTTTATCATTTTAACCAAATAATTATGTAGTTACTTTATGAAATTTCATCCTACATTTTGAATTAATCGAAGATCAATTCATATTGATTCTCTTATATAATATATTGCATATTAAAATGTAAAAATAAATATCAAGAATCATCATGAGTCATTTATGCAATTTATTATGAGGTTTCATCCAACTTTTTTAAGCGAGCGGACAACCAACACAAGAGATACCCTCGTTTCTGCAAGGAAAATGCACTGTACTACCCCGATGGCAACCTTATGGTTCGGTCCAAAGAAAGAGACCGGGGATGAAGTTGGGTATCGGAGATTCAAGTTGAGATAAATTGATCTAAAAAAGGTGTAGGACTTAATTAGCAATTTCCGGCAAATTGGTATCGAAAATTCAAGTTGAGATAAATTAATGTAAAAAAGGTGTAGGACTTAATTAGCAATTTTCGGCCAAAAATTTGCCAAATGGACTCAATTGGCAAATCCCGAAAAGGTATATGAATTAATTAGCAAATTTAAAAGGTTTAGGACTGAATTGGCAAAAGTGCAGTAGGTTTAAAACTTTTTGAATAATTTTCCCGAAAAGTATGTAGTGATCAAAACATAAAAGTGGAAGGTGGAAATACTTAGGTAAAGAAGTGGCACATTAATACCAAGAAGAGAAAAGGAAACTTCAAACATGAACTATCCGAAGAGACTTGGACACCATGTAAAAACCAACTGCGTTATCCTCATTACTACCTCATGTTCTTCCTATTAACAGATCAAATAATTCTCATCCTCCCCCGTCTTCCTCTTCCACACAACTCATAATCGCCTTTGACCTCGAGCCGGCAAACAGCCATGCCGTTTCCGTCTGCTCGCAGATTGATGCGTGCTGTGTCTTTGAGCATGCGCTCCTCTTGTTCTCCTTCCTCAAGCGCCAGTTTGTCGAACATCAAGCGGTCCATCAAGAAGCTCTCTCTGCTCAAACCTTCCATGATATAAGCCTGCAATCTTCTCCACGAGCACTGAGCTTCTGTTGCGTCTCTAATGGCAGAATCTGCATGCTTTTGTGCTTGTTGTTTTATGAGACTCGCTAAGACCCTCTTTTCTTCTTGGCAAAATGACACAAATAGACTTTGAATTTTGGCCCAACGTGCAATGTGATCCATAAACTCATAATTTGTTCAATGTGGTCCCCAAACTTTTACTCGATGTGCAATGTGGTCCCTAAAATTTAATTTGTTCAATGTGGCCCTGGCTTTTGGTATATGTTCAATTTAGCCCCTGAACGAATAATATTGAATATTTTGATATAGTTCATAGACTAAATCAAACATGTTCCAAAGTTGAATGATCATATTGAACAAATTGAAAGTTTAAGGATTACATTGCACATTGAGCTAAATCCAAAGACCATGTAGAACAAACTTAAAGTTTATGGACCATTTGAATCATTATCCCTTTCTTGAACCTTTTTCTTGGGCCAAAAGTCTTTCCTCTTTCGTTTTCTCAACCTTTTTTTTGTTTTTTTGGTCGAATATTTTCTCAACCTTCAAGACCCGTAATTCATCTAAGGCCCTTAGGACCTTTTGGGCTGTTGTTGAATCTTCATATCATTTTGCTCGTCATGAACGAAGGTTCTAGAAATGGCTTCTCTAAAATCTGCCAAATCCAAGAGAAAGGATGGAACAAATCCAACTACGGATAATATGGTTATAGGAGACGAGCATGGTGCTTGGTAATGACACCCCTCTCCCATATTGAACGAAGTTCAACTCAAAAAACATAAAATAAAATCGGTAGGTGAAAGGTACATGCGAAAGGGGTAGAATCGAACTCCGATATCATGTCGGAAGGTCCAATTTAAAAACTTAAACCGATAAGGCGAGGAAAAACACGAACATATATAAAAAGCATATAAAATTCATTGTCAAACGACGTCAAATATTTCATCGGGTGTCAAAAAAGTTAGGATGGTGATGAGATCAGTATAGTGGTGAATGAGGTCAAGAAGTCGCGATCAATGAGACGCCAAATGCAATGCAGAAAGCGGAGCATCAGATCTGCCTCTCTCTATAGACATTGTAAAGATTGGGAGACAAAGAAAGAGTTGAGATTATCAACAAAGCAGCATTTGGCGTAACGCTCCCATGGGGGTTGACTTGCGGGGCATGACTACACGACAACCTTGTTATATACAAGTATTGTAGCACATAAAAGGGATAATATGCTTGTTGTGCATCAAGAAGAGACAATACATATGCCCTAGACGGCTTAGCTCAATTGGATCGCGACACAAGTCGCGAGATAGATGGATCAACAGATTCATTCCAAGTGTCAGCGAAAGAATCCGATCTTATTCATAAATCTAAAAAAAAAATCAATTGGGGGCGTACACAATCCCTCTATGATCCTTGTTTACATCTACAACAAATGAACCGAATGATGGTCGCTTATCTCCTTCCTTCCTTCCTTGCTTAAATTGAAAAACCCTAGAACCTTATTGAAGACCCCTATGGTGGGATGAAATATGTCCTCTAGCACCGTCCTAATTATGCGGAGGGGCATACTCTTTGGTCACCCTCCGGTGCTTGTGGAAATATTAGTCTTCACCGATGATCTAACTTATAAAAATTTGAATGACTCCGTTCTTTTCCTGGCGCTCTTCTCCGGCGAGGTGTTCGGTTCCCTCGTATGCACAGAATAAAAAAAATTGACCTATGTCATGATTAGTGTGTGCCTCTTCGCGAGCCGAGAGTAATCTCCCTCTCCTGTCACGCGTCGAACTCGCATTGGAAACTCGGCGGGACGTACGTGTTGAGCTCGCGGAAGATAATGTCGTCTCCGTCGCCACCAAAGTTGTTGGAATCTTGATGACACTCGAAGTAGGTCTGAACATCAGCAGGAAAGCTGCGTCTCAGGGCCTCACTGGACTCCTCCGGCAGGATTGCCAACGTCGCGTCGTCGGCTCGAGACGCCATCTCCATCATCTCCCTGAACTTCGACGACTGAAGCAGAAGCCCCAGGGCCGACGTGGCTCTCCGAGGCTGAACTTGGACAGCTTCTTTGTTACAATCTGATGTTTGGGGTTTCTGGAAATAGCTAAGGCCAAGCTCATTGCTGGGGTCTGTGGTTAAGACCTCGGTGTTATTATTGTTGGTATCCGGTTGAATAGCACCGCCGCCGCCGGCTGCAGCAGCATTAGGTTTTAGCCACTTGATGTAACGACTGAGGTCAAAGTTCGTGACGGCGTTAAGCCCTCGGTACTCTATCGCCGCCATATCGTATGCAACGGCAGCTTCTTCTTGTGTGGCTACAAGATCAATGAGACAATGGCTCAACATACGCTCTTGAGAAAAAGTTGCGATAACGACTTTAACTGAAGATGTAAGGCAGAAAAAAAAAATTCAAGCCAAAAAAGGAAAAGTTTATCGAAAGGAGCAATTGAAAAAGAATATTTAGTATCGAAAATAAGATCAACTAAGTTATTATTCCATATTTTTACACCATTCACTAGGGGAAAGCATCGGGTTTGATTTAATCCGAGAACGAGACCGCATCGGCCCGGTCCGACCAGTTCAAGACGGGTTTTAGAGAGAACAGTTCGCTTCCCGGTTCCGCAAACCTAAAAACAGACCTCGAATCGGTTCGATAATAGGTTCCAAGGCTGGAACCGGCGATTCCACTCGGGAATCACATAGCATTTAGCTTGCATTAATTCTTCTATTTTCTCCACACAAAAGAAAGAATCTATATGTTTGGCATTTGTGTCTTGGACATAACAAAAAGCCAAGACACAAATAAGATCAACTAAGTTATTATTCCATATTTTTACACCATTCACTAGGGTAATGGGACCGCATCGGCCTCGTCCGACCAGTTCAAGACCGGTTCTAGAGAGAGCAATTCGCTTCCCGGTTCGGCAAACCTAAAACCGACCTAGAATCGGTTCCAAGGCTGGAACCACCCATTCTACTCAAGAATCACATAGCATTTAGCCTGCATTAGTTCTTCTATTTTCGCCGCACAAAAGAAAGAATCTATGCGTTTGGCATTTGTGTCAAGGACATAACAAAAAGCCAATGCAAACATCCAAATCGTATGCAAGTGTAGGATGAAGAGCATAAGAAAAGTTTAATTAAGTTGCCATCTTATGTGCGACTTTTCCGTAAATCTTCGAAAGCAGTATCTCAATTTTAGATTCCGAAAAGAATAGGTTGCAAAGTCGCTTGATATTGTCCATTACGGTTGAGAGTTTCGACAAGCAACATTGTCTCGAAGGAAAATGACATTTGATTTTAACGACATGTTATTCGCAAATTAGATTTACCCACGTATTTTCCTCATTAGTGAATTTTTTTTTTTTTTTGCGATTACGACTCTCGTCGATATTATTTAAGAAGTAAGATATTTACCATATGTCCCTAAATAAAGATATTTGTTTCCGAAGACTCTCCCAATGCGAGCTTCCCACCTTCCATTGTGGTGATGCCTAACATTAAGTAAGAAAAAACAAATAATTAAATCAAGGGTTCACTCCAAATGTTCCATTTAATTATAATATCATCTTATGATTTCTTGAAATGTAATGGGAATCATGGGGAAAATGTACGTACCTTGCGACACCTCTATATTTCGAAACTCCACGAGAAAACCCACTGCTTTTCCTGCACGATGTATCAACTAAGCACGGTAAAAATGTTTTCATTTTTTCAACTAAGCACGGTAAAAATGTTTGCTAAATTTGTAAAAGAAGAAAAATTATTTCAAGTGCTGACGTCACTTCCATCATCTGCATTTGATTAATCTAGGTCAAGGTCGGATCTAATGAATCGAGCAGGCCGCCCCTCACCTCCTTAATGATCCGATGTACTCCTCTCTCGACTGTCCCTCCATTTCTCCTAGCTCCTTTTGGTACGTCGAGACCTGCATTGGAAGATCAAGAATAATATTTCTTAATTGTTGTACTTTTTCCATAATCATGTTGAGTATAATACATAATGACGACCGTATAGTTACCGGGAAGTTGAGAATGGTGTCTTGTCCCCAGTATTTAAGCGCCGCCAAGTCATAAGCGTGCGCGGCCGCTTCTTCGTCGTCGTAAGCGCCTGAGAAAACCCGTGAAAAATTAGAAAGAATGGTTCTCATTAGAATGTTAAGAAGAGAAAAACAAGAAAAAAGGAGATAAAATGTCATCATCAATGGCTATCAAACATTAGGGTGAGATCAATCAAGCAAGACACTTACCAAGATACACTGAAGTAATTGAGCAAGATCCCATGCAAATCACCAACGTTTGCAGATACCCAGATGGTGAAAGAGAAGAAAAACATTGTCATCAGCTAAATGTTATGTCACCAAGAACACGAGTTTTTTTTTTTATCTCGAGATCGGTATACATTTATTCAGATCGCGAACCTTGCCGTCCCTTCTTGTTCTGCGACTCGTTCCAGCAGTTCTTGTCCCACAGGTGCGCCTCGTACCGGCCGGTCCACCGGTGCCTGAACATAGTTAGCAACAAGCACAAGCAAAGACCAGATCATTCCGCCGAAGCTAAACCCAAAACTCGAGCGCAAGAACCGAGATCAAGGTGGTAGCCGATAGTGACCTGGTGACTCCTCGGTATATCGAGCTGCGTTGAGGAGGAGAGTCTCTCGGCACGGTCCTCCGAGTCCGCTTAACCTTGGCCACACAGCCATTGGCGACGGTAGCCACGGCGGCGGCGCCAGTACCGCTCTTGTTGCTCTCGCCCACAGCAGCAGCGGCGGCGGTGACGCCTCTCCGTTTTTGCTGTGATAACTTCACCATGGGGAACAATGACAAATCAAGAACATAAACGAATGGAGAAGAAGAAGAAGAAGAAGAAGATGAAGCAAGTGCAACCAAAAAGAAGGAAATAATTAAGGAATAGGACTGGGTCCTCCAATGGAGCGAGAGGGTTATAAAGGAGGGGGCCATGGAAGTCTGTGGGCTGGCAAATTAAGAAGAGAGGCCGGCCAAACGGGCGATTTCTTTATTAATTTTTTTTTATTTAAAAAAAATGTTGCCGTCTAAACGGCTTGTCATGGCCTCTTCTCTCTTGTTTTCATGTGAGTGCAATCCCCCCACACCCTTGTGTCGTCCCCATCTTAACTAAGTAGATTTCATCATCTTGACTTCGTTTGCGGGGGTATTTGTGTAATAACAACCCCGTGGGGCCCGTTGGGAAGCGTGACAGAATTCTCGAGCGAGGGGATATCGCTCAGAGGGAGCCAAATTGGAGTGTGATACTATGCTTGATTCAACTTGATTTTTGTAAGTCTGTGACTTAAGACGTCATGAGCCGAATGATATGCCCGATTAGATCTAATTTTTCACCCAGTCTATAACTGAAGATGTTATGAGCCAACACTGTTGAGACCTAAATTTTAGGTAATATTAGTCTATGCAATGTGTAACGCGGATATTACAAAAAATAATTATGTATTAATTCTATGATTAAATGCCATCTACATGAGGCATTACTGATTTTTTTTTTTTTTGGGGATATTCTTTACCAATTAGAAACAGGAAACTGGCCCACATCTACGTGATAAAGTAATTGAGAAGGAAATAAACATGTATCAACTCCTAATCGGGCATGACTAAATTATCTTGAATTACTATATGGTTTCTAATGCATCAAACATATGAAATCCTAAATTAGCAAATATGCATAGATGAATATAACCTAAAATATACATGAACATATGATAAAAGCAGAGAGAGAGAGAGAGAGAGAGAGAGAGAGAGAGAGAGAGAGAGATGAGGAGGAGGAGGGGCACTTGGAGAGAATTAAATCGAGAGATAGACAAAGATAACAGATCTAAGGAGACAAGCTAACATGGCGGAGCTCACGATGAAGGTGGCGACGGTGGCCACCTCCTGTGACATTGCTATCAAGGCTAACAATGCAACCTGAAAAGGGGGCGAGGGGGTTAAATAGGATAGTTTGCAAAACTAAACAATTTTTCACGGGATAATTCAAGTTAAAGATGTAGGATCAACTTGACAATATTGGATGCAATATGCTTTCATAAGATAAATATTGTAATAAGAAAAGAGATAAGAGATGATGCATGTTGTCTTATAATGGTTCGGTTTTGATCAAGCATGCATTTACTCTCCTAAACTATCAGCTACCAACAAGGCTGGAATCCATTACTATTCCAATTGAGTAGTTACAACAAAACAAGTGCCGTTTCTACTAGAAGTTAATAGATTTCACTATCCATAAAGAAGCACCGATAGGCTTAGACACTCCTCAAACCACTTATATGAGCATGTAACAAAAATTCTTAATAAACAACATGTGCAATTTTTTTCGACTAGTTTTATGACTGTCAAAAGCCTAAGAATCCCCGATGGTCCATGGAATATTTGGCTTTTCGAACTTTAGGACAAAAGGGGTGGGTTCGTTTCATGAAAAGTCAACAATTTAAACTAACTATGTATAATTTCACTTAATTAATTTTTCCAAAAGAGATACGGATATCTTTAAATAAAATGATTTTCAAATTATTTAACTATTGCGACACTAACTAACCGGTTAATTGTTTGCCATGACGGGAAAATTTGCCTTAGGTAGGCCATTACATGAATTCACGGCGTTGTGCACTTTCACAATATTAAGCTCATTTGTGCATACCATGATGGGACCCGAACGGAAGCCCTGAAAAGAGTAGTCGAAATATGGAATTGCTTGCATTTGATGTCGCGGAGATTCATAATTGCATCTTGCGTCTAATTCACACACAAATCAGATCCTTAAATCATAAAGCCGACCCATGACCCACGAGGCTCAAAGTCAAGGCTGCCTTTTACCGTAAGTACATACGCAATCAAGCAATTTTATCAAGTTCTAACGAGGCGTGCAGTTTTCACTTTTTTAGTGGACTTTTTCTTTGTACGACTCATATGTACCCAATCTATCACATCAGCCGAGAAAATGCAAAGACAAGAGTAAATTGCACCCATGGTTATTTAGTCCATCACGAAATAATAATTCTAATTTCGATCGTTTGACGTGCTAAACTTTCAATTTTTTCCATAAATGATGCAATTAGACAGGGAAGAACAAGACCGACATTTTGGCTAACTCATAAATTGATGGATATCGTTAATTTTCCGAATGGCGTGTGATTGACAAAGATCCGCCACATCGATAGTCCATCGAGCGGGCCACATTCTAGTCGAAGAGCGTCAATCGGACATGAATTAAAGTTATTTGGCAATGAGAAAGTACTTTTAGCGGCCTGATTGATAATGTACGAAAATTTAGGGACCCCTAATGAAATTTAGAGGAAAAAACAATCCTGTAAAGTGGCCATAAAAAATGATTTTCATAAATCTATTCATTCAAGTGCCACGTGTGCGAAGAATAAACCCGACTCTATTTCATCTGGTGTGGTCAGTACTTTGGATGGGAATTACAAAGCTCAACACCTCGTGCGGACCACCATAAATGAGCCTAAATCCAAGTCCATTTGGCATCATAAGTCGACAGGATCGGGAATATGAAGCAAGGAATCATCGGAGCACGGCCGATTCGCGATTCCCATGTGGCCTGAATAGAATGTACATAATGTCTTAATTCGAACTCGGGCGCCGAGGAATGAACGACGAAGGTCGACAAACAAGCTTATCACTTGTGCGATTACTTAGAGTTTGTAAATTCACGGTTTATAATTGTTGCAAGAATTCATGGCCAAAAACGTCTACCTTTTGATGCACAATAAGAGAGCTACCAAAGAATATTGGTTGAATCACCGGCGCACAATGGACGAATCTACAACTCCACAATGACCCGAGTATAATCATAAGGAAAATATTCTCGTTCCATAGCATAAAGGCTGATCGTCTTCTCAAAGTAACGATGGAAATCTTTGTGTGTATATCTGATGGAGAGGAGAACGTACATTAGTGTACCTTTATGTTTTCTCGAATAATTCGTGTTTAGAAAATTATTAACTTCCTCAATTTATAAGGGACGGTGAGAAGTTATCAAAGATAGGGTGTGTTTTGAGAGGTCAATGGGTGTGTTTGAGAGGCACCGTTTGAGAGGTGACAACTATTTATGACGCGCCGAAACCGATCCACATGACCTCTAGCTTCATTGACAAACCACTTTACCAACCGAAATTGCTTATTGACATGCCATAAAAAGCATGTGCAGAAAACGTGTAGGATCTACAAAACTATAAGGGGATATCTACTCATATGGTTGGTTCTTCGCTCTCAATGTTGGGAATGCTAATATATGGTCGATATGGTGTAAAAGGACACCACAAGTGCCACAACTTTTGTGCAGTACTCATTTGAGTATGATAACATTTCTCTCGATTACTTAGGTGTCATAACTTATGTACAGCACTCACTTAAGTGTCAGAACTTTTTTTTGATCATTTAAGTGTTATATAATAGCTTCAATTGATCATTTGAATGTTATAACTTTATAAGTTCGTTCACCCTAACCGTACTAAAGTGATCACATTGAAAATTATAGCACTCAAGTGAACCTTTTTTAAAAGTCGTGGCACTAAAGTAGTCCAAAAAAAAAATTGTGACATTCAACTGAGCTCTATACGAAAGTCATGACACTTATGATGGCTTTATCCCTTCGATTCGGTTGTTATGCATCTTAGCAAAAGTATCTTAATATTATATGAATAAGGGTTTCAAAGACGTGACAAAATGAAACATTATTGTGCTATTTTCCTTTTTTGAAAAACAACGGTTTGTTAGTTTAATTTATTTTCTGACCGAGGGTTTTAATTGTTTATAGCTATATTGGCTTTTAGTTCTTATCCACCAGTTTAGTTTGTTGTTGTTTAGAACTCAACTATTTTCTAAAGTTAAGATTCAAATGTCATCGCCGAACAATTGCGTCCATTAGCATGAGTGTGGTTCCCTTTACGGATTCATCTAGAGGCACCTTCCAGAGAAATTATTACTAACGTTTTGTTTATTTCATGAAAAATAAGTAATTTCAAAATATTTTTTTCAAAAAATGATGACTTATATCGCTTACAAAATTGAATGACCGAAAAATATTTAAATCATCTAAGCAAATGTTTGGACGCAATTTGTTGTCGATGATGAAAATATTTTTTGTTAGCTAATTACTCAAACCATACATGCAATCATCATCAGGAAAATGTTTTCAAAATCACTCATTTTTCGCAAAATCTATAGAGCGTAAGAGAGCACCATTAATGTTGCTCTATCCTAAATTCCTTCCTTTCCTCTTCATCTCCTTCATCCTTTCTCTACATTGGCCATCACTTCAATGCTTAGGGTGTCTTTGGTTGGCAGAAGACTCCATGAAAAAGGAAAGTGATTTCCCAAAAATCATTTTCTACAAAACAGCTTGTTTTTCTTTATTTGGAGATATGCACCCGAAGACGTTTTCGAGGGTTTGTTTCTCATTTGTAAAATAATTTCGTCTCATGACTTTATTTGAGGCCAAAAATTAAAATTTCAAATTTGTAAATGTATTTCTTATTATTTATTTTATGCCGATCGCCGGGTCTCGACAATCGGCCACACGAGATGGCCAATGAGCTCGAGCCTTGCCAGCCTTGAGCGAGTGACGCTCCACCTCGAGTGGCCAATGGTCGGCCGACGGCCGAAGAAGAGAAAGGGAAAAAAATAAAAAGAACAGAAAATAAGGAATAAAGAATTAAAAAGGGAAAAATAAAATAAAGAAAATATTAAAATGTTAAAATAATTCAAAAATCAAAATATCGAAAATTTGAGAGGAGAAATTTTAGAAAGTGTTTTCACCTCTTCAGATTGGGAAATTCAATTTCCTAATTTCATGCATGAATTTATCATCAACCGAAAAATGTTTTCCGTCAATTAAATTATTTTCAATGAGCCAAATGGGTGAAAGTCTGAAAAACACTTTCTCTCAAATTATCACACTCTTAAATTTTGCTCATCCTCCACTTGTTACGCAGACTAAGTGAGGAAGACTGGATTCTCGGCATTGCATCCCGAGGATAGTATTTCATCGGAGCCGAATCCATTAGATCGCGAATCCCATTAGGGAAATCACTATTTTCAAGATGGTTGAAAAACGTCGATATGCCTAGGCGTGAGCGGTTTCGGGTTCCTTACGGGTTCCACCTGGAACCTAGAACCTACCCCGTCGGAATAGATTCCTCATTTTTTGGAACTTGGAACCTACCCGTCATACCTTGGAACCCGGAATCTACCCTATCACGGGTTCTAGGGTCGGTTCCAGGGTACCCGAGAACCTATCAATTTCTGTTATTTTCTTTTATTTTTTTATTTTTAGTTAAACAAAATGACAGTGAACGCTACAACATCTAAAAGAAAGTAGAGGTGAGTGATTTTAGACTCTGTACAAGTTACATTTAGAACCCGAAACCAATCTATTGGAACACGTTTATCATTTTTTGGAACCTGAAACCTAAAAATTTGTTTGGCTTCAAATTATACACTCATCATCGGATGCCATAGAATATTATACAATCATGCAAAAACATATACCAAGAAAAATATAAAAATTTATTTCAGAATCTAGGGTCCAGGTTCCAAATAGTGGAACCCGAAACCTACCCGTTGGAACAGGTTCCTCAATTTTTGAAACCCGGAACCTACCCCGCATACCTTGAAACCTGGAACCGGACCGGATCCTACGGGTTCCCGTTCCAAGTTCTTGGTTCTACCCCGGAACCATGCTCACCCCTAGATATGCCTTACCCGCAAGGTTTCTCTTTATTACTAACACAAAATCACAAACCTATTAAAATTAAGCAAATTTAGCTCTAAACTTTTTTTTTTGGCCAATTAAGTCCTAAACCATTTGTAATCATGTCAATTCAACTCATTTTTCCAGTCGGCATCGACATGGCAAAATTTTAATAATATCTTAATATTTTTCTAATTTTTGTAATAATTTTTTTATTTTCTTTTTTTTAGGGCCGGCGACCTCCGCCGGCCACCGGTGAGGGTTACTGTCCTCGCCGGCCATAGCCCTTGCCGGCCCTTGGGCACGGATCACGAGCCTTTGCACGATGGCCAACAAAGGTCGTCGACCCTCGGATGGTGGCAAGGTTAAAAAAGACATAAAAAATTAATAAGACAAATAATTAGGAAAGAAATTGAAATATATCAAAATATTATCAAAAGTTTGTCACGTCGGTGTTGCCCGACCAAATAGACTGAATTGATATAATTGCAAAAGGTTTAGGACTCAATTGACCAAAAAAAATGTTTAGGACTGAATTGGCACAATTGTAATAGACTTAGGACTTTTTTTTTTTCATAATATTCCCAAGCTTGAGCATATTGAAACAGAGAGCAACCATAATACCGTAAGTATCTAAACTTTTCTCCCATTACTTTTAAATAGACAGCCTAAACTTTTCACATGCAACTCACATTCCTCCATTTAAACCATGGATGGAAAATGTCTACGTGGGCACTAAAGCTATTAAATAGCCATTAATTATCCACGTCAACGTTAGATTCAGCCTCTTGACTTATGCTAGGCCAGTAGAGACATATTGGACACCTAAGATCATCCAAGTCATCAAACTATCTCTCTCTCTCTCTCTCTCTCCTCCATCACCTAAATTATGTTGAAGAAGTGATCCCACATCAGCAATTGCGCTTTGTTTTTTGCAGGGTAAGCGAAGCCACATCAACACATTCTAATGACAAGCCAATCGACACAGGGTGGTTTTGTGAGGGACTCCGTGGTTGAGCAGTGTTGGTCACTTACGCAGCCTATTTTTTGAATCTAATAGTTGCAAAGTTGCTGACCATGGCACAAGTGTCCGAAAATCGGGGCCGAATTTTCGGATTGCCTCTGGAATTTCATTGATCGACCCTAGAGTTGTCAAGATGGATCACAAACCCATATGCTAACCCAAAAAGTTATATATGGGCCGGCTTAAATCCAAATTATGGGTCATAAATAGATTTTGAAAAAATAAAACCAAAAAAATATGTGTGTTAGTGGGTCAATTAGTAGCCTACTTTTAACACAAATTAATATGGAGCCGGTCCATGGAGCAACCCATTCTTTTTCATTTTTGGTCAAAAAGCCGTATATTCTTCAAAAACAATAATTTAATGGGAAATTTATTAAATACGGATCCCGGGTCGGATTGGGTATGTTTCGCTAAATTTGCATTGAGTATGAATGGGTTAATTTGGGTTGGACTATTTTCGACCCGACCCACCTATTTGATAGGCCTAAGCGAGCCTAGCAAAAATATTTTTGTTGATGGCAATATGGTTTCTAATCGTGTGATGATTGCCATAGTCCCCATCCATCTTTCACAATTGGAGTGAAAAATGCTTCTAATATGGGCCCAGAAGCCCAAGCCGAACCAGGAACTTAGTTTGACCGACCGGTCAACTTTCGGAGTCTTGTACTACACTACTAGTCAAAGGTCGTGGCTGGTCAAAGGTAGTGGCTCGAGTCAAGTCTCTTACAAAAAAAATTTACTTTCCGATTCGAACTCTCTCCTCCTCGCACCTTCGTCTTCTCTTTTAGCTCGTACTCGCTTAAAGTTTCATTTCCTTCTCGAAAAATAAATAATTAAAAAATATTAAAAAAATCGATGTAACTCACCCATTTGACACCTCTACTCGTCATTCAATATCATGACTTTGTGTTTCCAACTTTTATAATTATGTTTTTTAATACTTTGCAACAAGCAATTTAAGTGCAAGTTTCGTGGAGCCGTACCATTGAGCTTATGTTCAATCTGTCTTTACACAATCAGCACCATCATAGAGCATTCTAGGGATTATTCAAACTTCTTTCCTTAATCTACGTTAAGTGGAAAAAAATTTAAGTGCAAATTACCTATTGAGCTCGTATTCTTTTTTAAGGATCTTGCTTATGTCTTCACGCTTTCCGAAATAGATAGACTAATTATGGATTATACATTATCTGTATTCATTTTATTAATGATGTTATATTGATTGACTTAGTGATAAAACGAAATTATTTAACTTTAAATAAAAATATCCGAAAGATAGATTATTTTCGAAAATAAAATTTTTTTACGGTTAGCGGACGCATTTCTTTTTTCGATTTCTATTTCAAGAACATAAATTTTGTGCGGTTAATAAACACGCTTCAATTCTCTAAAACTTATCTTAACAATAAAATTAGTAGATCAAAATTATTATCGAACATACCCTTAGGCATATTCAATGCTAATTGCCAATATGTATGTATACACTCAATCGCATTCGAAGATAATGCTTGAAAGCGGGATTGAACTTTTCTCCTTTCGAAGAAAGCGAACCAGCCGAAACACCACTCGGCCAAAACGATCACGAGCACAGGCGGTCGTGAACGAATCTGTCGCTGGAATGAAAAGCTCGGCCAAAACAATCAGACAAAAAACGGAAGGGACGGACAGGCTGAGGCGGCTAGTCATCTCAAACATGGGTCTATTTAGGATTTGCACCGGTGGGGTCTGAATCGGGTACTTTCAATTCAATCAATCAAACACGACCCGAGCCCCGCTCACCCAATTTGAACACCCTTTCCCCACATCAAGTCTTTCCATGCCCCTCCGGGTCCCACGTGATTGGATTGTCAATCCCTTTGTTAGATTTTAATAATTTTCGTACGTTCTTTATGTTATCGTGTACTTTATGGTGTAGGGTGAAATCAAATTAACTCAATTCATCCCCATGTGGATTTGAGTAGTTCTTGTCGGATTGGATACCCAAACCAAAAAAAAAAAAACCCGAAATGATGAGAAACCTTAGCATCTGCTCTGATCTAACTCCTACACAACATAATAGCGTTGTCCGTCATAGTTGTGACATAAATAGAAAAATAAGAATGGAGAAAACAAACACAGAGCGGTTTATGGGATTCGATCCAAATTTGAGATCCGCATCTACGGGAAGAGCGGTAGATCAATGTTTTCTTTCAAAACTCTCGAAGAAACCCTAAAAACACCCTCGACAGACTAATATGAGTTTTCCTCTAACATGGGTTTTTAATCAAATGACTAGTGTCTCCATGCTTATTGGGTCCTACGTGAGAGGAACATCACTCACTTTTTTTGGGTTTACAAGGTGATATCACGTGAACTTGAGTCGTCTTTGGGTTTGAATATGTGATGTCCGCTATGTTACACGGACACTCTCTGGAGTCCTCCGTATCGTGTCGGATATTCTCCGATACTTTAACGCTCTCCGACATGTGACTAATACGTGGTCGGCACTCTAGACACACCGGTTACATGCTAATACAACATCCCGACACGTTATTTCGACAAGCATGGGATCATTTTTTAGCATTCTCAATAAATTAAAACTCAAAATGTAAATCTATAAAAGAATACACATACACACACAAAAATTAAGTATATATTCAACAACCTCAAAATTAATATACCCAACCAGTAAAAAACAAAAACCTAATCGTAAATTCCTAATAAAAGAAGAACAAGAAACTAACCGCTGATATTTTTATATATACATGTAAAAATATATATTTAATATATAACGTGTTCCAACGTATCGAAATTCTCTATTTTTTTAGAAATCACGTGTCGGCGTGTCGTGCCGTGTCGTGTCTTGTGTCCCGTATCGTGTCGGTGCAACATAGGCTGTCCGGCAACAGATTGAGCATCAAAGGTTTATAAAGGTCATCAAAATGGTGTGGGACACACTGATAGCTAGTATTTTGAGGAGATTTGATAATGAGGTCCCGTAACCTTGCAGAAGGGTTTGCAGCAAGTAGAAAATAACATCATAGGTGGGAACCGCACCTGAGATTTTCATCTCATACGGCTCCTCCCTTGCATGTAGACATGGCCAAATAAAACCGTGGGCTCGGAACCGGCCCGTTGACCGGGCCCACGGTTCTAGCCCGTTTTTTTTTTTTAAAAAAAAAAGGAAGAGACCTGGGGGAAAAGAGCCGTTGAGTCTAGGAACCGGCGGTTCCGAACCGGAACGGGCCTGGAATCGGTGGTTCCAAACCCTGAACCGGAATCGGCCACGTCTACTTGCGTGCATAACGGGAGATTCAACCAATCCTTCTACTTTCCGCAAAAGATGAAATAGAAAAGACATGAGAGGAGGAGCGAACAATCTTAATAGAACCGAATACCATATGGCCGGCGATGAATGACGGACGAGTCACTTGTGGGGAATTTCTCGGTGGTTCACTGTTGAGGTCGGTGGAGTGTTGAAGTCCCGAAGAAGTCCCCTCCAGCTTCAGGAATGGGAGTGAAGAGGTACTCATAGTGAGAAGATCAAACAGATTCTCTTGCAAAATCGTACCCTGCAGGCTTCAGCAATATTGGCATAAGAAGTCGACGATGCATAACCTGTCATGGTTTTAAGGGGGCAAGGGTCAATCAGGGGCTGTCGCGTGTTAGGAGGACACGTGTCGAGACACCAGGCCCATTATGAGTAAGCCGGACCGACCATCCCTAACGAGCTCCGCTCCGAGCCTATCAAGTCAAAGCCTCTATACGTCCCAAATAGACAAGAATAACTTAAGAGCCCTCAACGGCGCAACCTATTTCGAGTTAGACCTGAATAGAGCAATACTCACATGAAATAAACTTGAAACAAGAAGGGGTGAGCATCGGTCCACGATGGACCTTGAAACCGGATTGGATTGACCCTAGCCAACCGGTTTCAACTTAATTTCAGGTTCCACATGGTAGGTTTTAGGTTTTAAAAATTAAAAACCAATCTCGAAAGTACAGGTAACATGTTCCAAGTTTAGAACTTACCCATTCCGAAACCACTCATCCCTACTTGACGAATGTTAGTCCCAACTGGGTAGGTTCCGGCTTCTGGCGACGTCCAATCTATCTCCAACTTGATAGATGTTGGCAAATCAATCAAACTTTTCGGGAGCATGCATTTTTTTTATCTCCACCTCGTTTAAAAGAATTCAATTATTTCTAGCCGTCCATGGATCTCAACACCCCAGAATAACATGCTGAAGATGTTGCAGCCTTTTTTTTTTTTTTAATCTTTCAGGGATTGTTGCCCTTGGAGGATGAGATTTTTGTTGTCGCTTTAACTTTAGTTTTGCTTGGCTGAGGGATAGGATGGAAACTTTCCAGTTTTTTTTCTATATATGTTTGTTTTATATGGTACTTCTAGCCTTTTTGTTGCTCTACTATTTTTTTTTTTTTGTGACTGCTATTTGTCTTGGTTGTAATTTGTCCTTTCAATGAATAAAAAAAAATTGAAGCCTAAAAAAAAGATTTGGTCGGTCCCTTGGTAGACCCTAGAACTGGATGGGATTGACAAAGTTGATTTCAATGTCTACTGAGTAGGTTCTAGGTTCCAAAAATTGAAAATCATTCCCAACATGATAAATTCCATGTTTTAGCCCTAGAACTTACCCATCTAGAACCGCTCACACCCGACAACAAGTCCCCGGCAATAATATTTGCTAATAAATCCACGAAATTGATTAAGGAATCATATAATTATTTTCATCAACATGAACAGTACAAATTTATGCATCTACGCTACTCTTATTAGTTCTTGGCTTCGATGATCCCTCCCTTAACTATTTATATTGCTTTTGGTTTTAAACCTATCTTGTAATCTGGAAAAGAAAAGAAAAATTAAGAACCACAAAAATATTGGTTATAGTGTCACTCCATTAAAGGCGGTCGTCCAACCACGCCACGATTTGCTTAGCGTCAAATCTACCATCAGCAAATACTCAACCATTTCCTTAACTCCCAATCTCATCTCCTTCGATGTTTCTTTAGAATTCTCTTTAACGTGTGTCTCAACCCTTCCTTGAAGCGTATCTCGTTCGTGGACCGTTCGAGAAATCGTCATTGTAACTTGCGTAAGTGTCAAACCATCTCGAACAACCTCCATTGCAAAATTAATCACCTGAATCTAAACTCAACTTATCCGAAACTCGAGTAGGCCAATAATCAAGCAATGGCAAAATCGAGCCTAGTCCATATTTAAAAGGAGCGACATTGAAAATAACGTCGGACTCGAATCATCTAAATCGAACCGGCTCAAGACCCGAGAAGATAGAATCCAAAACAATTCAAGTCTTATACATGGCAAAATTCGGACCATTGTTGCCCCGCCCTGGCCATGCGCCACTCGGAATGCCCCCCCCTCTCTCTCTCTCTCTCTCTCTCTCTCTCTCTCTCTCTCTCTCTCAACCTATATTTTGAACTAGTCTTTTCTCTTCGCTATTTCTTACTGCCAATCCTCCGACCAAAACTGTTCATTTAAGCCCCCGAGGCTCTTTTGGCATTGTAATTTGCAACATCGACTTGACCTTTTTTGGGTGACAAGTTGTAACCAAAACATGCACATTTAGTTACAAAAACACGAAATTTACACCAAGCCTTGGAAATTTTCGGGTGCGGCTCGGATCCAAACCTTGGAAAATGAAGAACATTTGGTCTCGACCGAAAAAGAAAAAGAAAAAGAACCTTGAGATCGAACCAGTTGATGAACAACTTGCAGAAATTCGGGAATGAACTTTTTTGGACAAGTTGAATGAACATTTGGTCTTACCAAAGAATGAAAAGTCCACCCCCACGATCACGAGCACATGAAAGAGGGCCCCACGTATGGCTGGCTTGGAGGATATTTTCTAGAAGCCGACAAACGAGAAATTGTGGGGCCCTCTTTCGCATGAACAAATAAATAGACCAAATAATCTGAAAAATTCATTAAATAATTTATTAATTTCATGAACTGATTAAATCGGAATCGCTTAGAAATTCAAAATGAGTGTAGCGATATTCAATACATAACGTAATAGTGCTCCAAAAGCTTTCGACACCTAAAATTAAATCCCGAATTAAAGATGTGAAAATAGGGGAGTTAAATATTTTTGTTAGAGATGCTAATTTTAAACGACACAAAAATAATGAGATTCTTGCCGGTTGCTCACCAATTTCAGACTCCGCCATCTATTTTGCTCTCCCTTCAATTGTCTGTAGGGGTGAGCAATTTCCAAAATAAGGGATCGGATCGACGGTCCGGTCCGATTTCCAAACGGTCCAATATAATGAGTAAACTGTCCAATATCATTCGAGGAAAAATACGCAGACCATTGCGACGGATTGTGCTCTGGGCCTTGTCTTGGACAACCTTTGTGATACCATAACGGTGCCTTCCGTATTCAAGTAACAAAGAAGTTACCAGGCAATCCAGCTTAAAATTGGAAGTGATAGAGGACATTTCATTTGGAGTGGTGGAAAAATGCATTCTGGTACCTCCAACAAGGCACGTATAAGCACTGTTTCCTTAAAACAAAAACAAAAAACAATTGGTACTCACGCCTAGTTACCCCAACGTAGTTTTGCATGCGATAAAGAATTGTCATGAAGGGAAACTGAGACGTGAGAGAAGGAAAGAAAGATGGGAAACATTAGGGTTACTCGAGAAATTAAAAAATAAAAAAAAATTGACCAATTCGATTCTGTCCTATACCCTTGGAATTGGGAATCGGACCGCTTAGCTAGCAATTCCAATTTTAAGGATGGGGAACCGGATCCCGCCCTTTGGAATCGGGAATCGGACAACCGGTCCGGGCGGTTCCTCATTTCGTTGATCCGAGTTGGTCACCCTTAATTATCTCTATAGGGCCGGGTTCACTTTAAATTTCAAATTCTTTTCTCACTTCCTTTTACCTTTGGATGTATTTTGCCCCTTTTAATCAAGAAATGCAAACATGACATGCGCGCACTGTGACCATGCTGGATTTTTCCAACGTCATTTAGCTTTCGGGCTGAATGAAACTCATTTATCAAGTATAAATGATCTTTTAAGAAATTCAAGTACAAGGGTATTTAGCGAAAATGCGCTCACTTTAGGAGGTTAATTGAAATTTTAAAATTGAATATCCATTTTCTTAAACAAAAAGTTTTTTTTGGTCAGATTAAAAAAAGTTGAGCAATTGAATAAATAAACAATATCGATTTTTTGTCACAAAAGAATATTGACTATTATCTAGTAATTAATTAAAAATTTTCTTTTAGGCATTCGCTCTACACTTGTATGGGTGTGAAATTACATGTCAGTCCTTCCGCCAATTTTGAATTCTCGCCAGACCTGAAAGATTTAAAAATAAATAAATATCTGAAGCCTCGGTTAAAAAAAAAAAAAGGCGTGTTTCATCCGCCAAAGTTTTGAAAAGACACTATCCAATAGAAAGCGGGCAAGTTAACAAAGTCAAAACGAAAGACACGTGTCACGAATCTCACCGTCCAAACTACTTTCCATCTCTCCCACTGGCCTGAGCCTATATATGCATTCGAATCGGAGCCCAAATGAAAGAGAGATCAGCAAGAGCCGCGAGGTGAGGAAGAAGACTAGGAAACATCCGCCGGAGCACTCGCCGGGAAATCACCTGCTCCGATCTCCGGCGGAAGGCGTCGAGCTCGAACCGGGAGGCAAATGAGCGGAAGTGACTGTCGGCATCACCAGCAGCAGCCGAATCGCCGTCGCCGGAGCGGAGGCGAGATGGAAACCGATAGGCTCAAGGCGGGGGAGAAGGAGGGCGCGGCGGCGGCGAAGCGAGAGGGAAGGTTCGAAAAGAGGCTTGTGAAGTTCGATGAATTGCCGGAGTACATGAAGGACAACGAGTACATACTGGACCATTACCGGTGCGAGTGGCCGTTGAAGGACGCGATCCTCAGCGTCTTCGCTTGGCACAACGAGACGCTCAACGTGTGGACGTGCGTGAGAGACTCGGCTAGCCTTCCGATTCCATGGATTGATTCTTTTAAATTTTTCGATGATGCTTTGATTGATCGATTGATCGGATCGCTTTTTCGTGATTTCGCGTGTGGTTTTGCGTGGCAACAGGCATTTGGGGGGATTCGTCATCTTCGTGACGCTGACGGTGATGAGCTTGATGGAGAAGACGGGGACGCGCGGCTTGCTCGGTGATTTCTCCAGGTGCGCCGTTGATTGATCGATTGTTTGGCGATGGATTTTGTTCTCTGGTTTTCACCTTTTTGTCGTTTCTTCTCTTGGTTCGCGTGCTCTCTTCATTTTTAGTTTTCTCCATGCACGCTCAGCGACGCTTCTGGCAGGAGATTCGGTTTGTCGAAGATTTAACTATTTACAATTTGTGCCACGGCCTAAAACTATCAATAAACTTAGGTACTGCGTTAGTTAATAAGATTCCAATTCACAATTAGCTCACGACATTAGCGACTCCACACCGAGCCTTCCAACATTAGTAAACCCAAATTCGAATGACCCTCTTGTTTTTCTTCGTGATTTTTGGTAATCTGGGGGCACGAATGCAGCGGTCGGCTCGCTTCCTGTTCTTGCTACGCTTGGGAATTAAAATAAGATTGCTTATTTAGGTAAATTGTTATAGCTCACTTGCTAGAACTTGCTGGAGGTGTTACTATTTCAGTGGTATTACTATCTTGGACTCACCCTTCACCTTAGTCAGTCATCAAGATGATATAGAGTTGAAAAGTTATCTGAATGTGCTCCCAGCAAAGAAAATGAACATAAAGAAAAAGAGGAAGGAAGAAAGAAAAGGAGGTTTTGAGCAAATGTTCATGGACGCATGTGCAGTTGTCGTTCCGATTGAGCTGGGGATACGCTTGTTTATTCATTAAATCTATTGTTCTCTGGTGTGGGTGCAGGGCCGCCGTCCCAGCGCATTTCGCGACCGTCGTGATCAAGAACGCCAGCCTCTCGGGCAGTGCGGTCAATGTATGTTCCTCTCCTCTTGGCCCCTTTTTTCTTATTTTAATTCGGATGATCGCCATTGTTTTCGTGTCGAATTAAGTTTCCCTTCTTCTGTTTCTTTTCTCGAAAATAGAATACTCCGTTTTCTACGGGTAAACTCCTTTTTTTCCCCTTTAAATTCCATTTCATGCGTTCTAAAGTTTTGAACATCGAGGTCGAGTTTTGAACGTTGAAAGTGAAGGAAGGTTAAAAAAAAGAACAAAAGCAGAAACTATTAAAGCAGAGATAAAAAACAGAGACACGTGAGAAATGGAATGGGTTTAATCGGTGTTGGACCCGCGTCTTTTGTATAAGCGGACACCGAAAGTGGCGGGCTGGTCTGGCGGGTCCTCATCTGGCGCCTGCAGTAGTCAATCTTACATTGCTGCGGTTCTTATATTTTAGATGTCCCACTAGCACTAGTCATCCTCCACGTCCTTTCAAAAGAGTTAAAAAAGTTCAAACCAAAAATATGAATGTTAATCGAGAAAAAAACTAAAATAATTTACACCGAAAGTTGGTAGAGCTGACGTGTATAAGAGTTTAATTATAGATTTTTTTGTAAACACGGTGATATATGAAATGACAATTTTAACATTTGGTTATTTCAACTATAAGCACTTCAATTTATGATTAGATCGAATCAGATTGATGGTAAGTTTAATCCATTTCTGAGCAGAAAAATATTCGGTAACCTTCTCCGATAAAAAGTTGTCATTAATGTAAGAAAATCCGCTTGTGAGCAACTCTTTTTTTCTTTTCTTTCTTAGTTGGACACAATGGTTTCCATCAAATTCCTCTAATATTAATTGGTTATGTTTTTGTTCGTCTCTGATTGAAAGAATTTTTCTCCGATCATATCTTTGATTGGTGAGTTGTACGAAATGAACCGTGTCCGTGCGCAAAGTTTAACTGAGATTATAACTTGGGGTTGTGTTCATAAGTATGGACAGAGGAAAATTCTTCAAATTAGATGCGGGGGAAGACGTGGTTGGAGTCCGAATCGCGTGACGCGTGATAGTTTCTGAGGATGCCATCTCTTCTTTACGTTTGGAAACTTGGCCGTCTTTGTCCATGGAAAAAGTGGGAATAAGAAGAAACCAGCTTTATATCCTCACTGTCCATGTGATGCCCCTCGGGGTGATGATGATATTCCATTGGTTTCCTTGGATCACCTTTGGTTCGATTCCTAAAGTCAGAAACGGGGAACTGGTCCCTTCTAATCCGGTTTTCGGTTCTTGGGTGGAATCGGACCGGGAATCAATCGCCCTTCCTTTTCTCTCTCTTCTAAAGTCTCCTTCTGTCTTGCAAGTTTATTTTGCATCAAATTTCTCAATACAATCAAGTCGGTATGGGGGTATAGTCTTAAACCATTTTGACTTTACATCAGGATTTTCATGCTGGCAAGAGAGCTTCGACACACGGGTCGTAGGTTTTCTTTTGCATATTCACCAACCTAGAACTAGCGGTTCCGTTCCATGTGCATGACAATGGTAGCCCGGCAAAATCACATGTTAGAAGCGTATTCTTTCCCTTGCTTAGCAAAAATAAGGAAACAAGTTGTCGAAGAAATCCAGTTTTTGTGGCTTCATATCTAGAAGGTTCACACAGTGTGGTCGTGTTACGACCTTTGTCAGGAAAAAATGACTCGAATCGGTATAATTGTGTCCGTCGTAATATTCCGCGTTTGTCAAGCTCTAGTTTCTTTCTATTTTCCGGAATTTTATATCCCCTAGTCAACAGATCCGTCACTCTTAGCCCTCTTTTTTCATTTTCCTGGAAAGGAAAAATTTTCCTTTTCATTTCCATATGAAGAAAATTAGGAGGAGCTAATTCATATCACAAAGCCTTCACAGCCTGTTACCTTTTGTTTTTCCTCTACCTTCTTCCATTAGTCCCCCGCTTCATTACGTCCAGCAATTTTTAGTCTCAGAATCTGTAGTGTGGTTTTCGTGTAAAAGCGAAACTAGCAGAGCCCTACTCAATCTATAAAAATTTTAATCAATTTTTGCACGTTTCGTCAAGAAACTGGGATTGGGTGTCAGATTACGACTTTCTTTCGATACCATGTGCTTCCCTATTCATAGATGAACAGTCTGAACTATTCGGTGGCCTAACCAGCGATAAACTTCTGGTCAACTTCCCATTTTCTTGGTCGTTCGCCAACAAAACAGAACTGCCAACTTAAGGAAATGAAATAATTAAATCAAACGATCTTTAGTTCATCATTATCATTTCCATAGTAAAGTTAGAATTCACAAGTAAATTACGTCACTAGCTACTAACAATGAAAAAACATAAACCGGCCAAGCAATACATCAGTCATTTTCTAGGATTTCTTCTGTACATATGTTACTTGTCAAGGACTACCATCTGAATAGGTCAGTTTTCGTTGATGGTGAATGTAGATTTGGTCTCGACAGTTATGGAATTGGTCGTAAACGAGTTTATTCATTCATTCACTAAAGTTCCGAAAGGCAACATGATTCAAAATATAACAGATCCCAAAGGGGTTAAGGGGAAGAGTTGCTTTCCGGTGGGCCTTTGCAATCTAGTTTCGGCCCTGGGGGACTTTCATGAACCCAGGGGCTTTGCTGTGCTTTGTTTCTGTCATTGCACATCAACAAATATGCTGATTATGAATTAGAATTATGTATCATGTAATTATGGCTTACACAAGTATTGTTCTGTACTCCCATAAAGCATTCGATCTGTATGAACGTGAGCTCAAGTGAAATCTCTGGACTTATAGAAGAAATAATTTCTTTTAATTATGATATCATTCAGAGAGTGGATTGACTGAACGGACACTCTTGTTCTGTCTGCAGGATTCGCATTTAGGACAGATACAACATCCGCCGCTCCTCGATGCCCTCGAACCCAACCACGAGAGCATCGCCGGATGGCCTTGGTTCGTCTTCCTAGCCGGGGCCATGTGCTGCTTAATCTGCAGCTCCCTCTCCCACCTCCTCGCCTCCCATTCCAGGAAGTTCTACTTCTTCTTCTGGCGGCTCGATTACGCTGGGATCTCCGTCATGATCGTGTGCTCCTTCTTCGCCCCGATCTACTACGCCTTCTATTGCCACCCCTATTCTTGCTTCTTCTACCTCGGCACCATAAGCGTCCTTGGCACGCTCGTCATAATCACTCTTCTCTCGCCCAGCCTTGCTTCTTCAAAATTCCGTCTCTTCAGGACCTCGCTCTTTCTTGCCATGGGCTTCTCCGGACTGATTCCCGCGGCTCATGCTTTCGTTATTTATTGGGGACACCCCCCCATTTTCGTCGCTCTTGGGTACGAGCTCCTGATGGGTATTTTGTACGCCTCTGGAGCATGGTTTTATGTTGCCAGGATACCCGAGAAGTGGAAACCCGGAGCGTTTGACATCGCCGGGCATAGCCACCAAATCTTCCACGTGCTTGTGGTCGCGGCTGCATTGGCTCACTGCGCTGCAACGTTGGTGGTCATGGATTTCCGTCAAAGAACACCGAGTTGTGCGATGTAGGGCTTAGCTACACAACACTCAGATTTGTGAGATTGTCTTACAAATTACCAACGGTGCAATTAGCCATTCTTATGCAATGCAGCCTATCGTTACCCAGCAGCAAATAGAAAATGATGCTGCTTCTCTGGTAACATAGCAAGGAATTGTGTAGAGTGAAAATGGGAGGGAGAGCAGCTCAAAATGGTGTGCACTAGTGTTGTTGTATGCGATCATTTACACGATTTTGCATCCTGTTGAATTAAGAAAATTCCCATTTCAGCAGAACGATTGTTGCTCACGGTTTGCCCAAGTCTTCCTTAGTGTCTGAAATTAACGCTACAAAGGCTTGTTTCCTTGTTTTCCTCAGCCGCTCCAAAAAAGCAGACGCACCACCAGAACTTGGAAGATCCACTGGACTTGTGGAGATGAGTCTACCTCGTGTGCTCCATGACCGAGATTACCTAAACTGTTCTTAAATTGGTACGTGAATCACAGTACCAGAGTTTATGCGACAAACCGGCACGCCATTGCCGCTGCAAGTCGAGAGCGATTTTGTCCAGCGTAAGACGAAATTGATTCGGCGTCTTTCACTTGCAAAACAGAGTGCATACTCTAATTCTTCCGTCACATTCACGAGCGGTAACAAAGTAAAGCACATCAACCTCACGATTCTATCACTGGTATAGTCTTCTTGAAGCCAGAGAAGAAGCTAAAGACACATAATTATTGGGTAACTCAAATCAAACATTCCCTCAAGATTCCGAATCCTTGGAGGTGGAAAAAATGGCAAAGATGCACAGAGGCACAACAAGAAAAGCGGCGATCCTGAGCAAGTCCTCGCCCTCCTTCGAGATCGCGCCGATCCTCGACCAGTCCCCACTGTATCTGATACACACAACTGCTGCCTCAGACACCCCCATGAACATGGCTTCAAAGGAACAATAGCACAATTTGAAGAAAGAAAGAGCTTTTTACCCGGCGTCGATGAAGCCCAGTCCAAACACTGCAATGGCAGCTCGCGCAAGGATTGGGTTCGAAACTCTCAGTGCGAAACCCGGCTGTTGCCGGGTTTTCGAGCTAGGGTCAGTAAGATCTCCCTTCTTGGCCGATACGGCACCAAGCTTTCTGCCATTTATGCCCGGGAGTGGATGAGCAGCGACTTTGGTAAAGATAGAGCTCGTTTGTGTGATCGCCATTCGCGTCTGATACGGTTATACTTGGACCCTTAATTGAACTTCCCCCCCCAAGAAGCCCTTTATACCACAAAGCCAGAAGGTACAAGAAGTCATGAAAGACAGAAAAATCTTCACCGTTGGATCGATGCGACTGGATTTCGACTGTCGGACAAGATTTAATGCTGATCGTCTCATGAGGCCGCCATGGCCATGGCACGGGGAGAGAGGTCTCTAAGTTTCTTTTAAGCTCGTGAAATTGATGGATGGGGTCCGGTTGAAAATGGTCTAGTTCAATTAACCCGTATTGGTCCCTTTTTTTTAGGTAATACAGTTGTTGTGACCCAACCCATATTAAAAAATACACATCATATCCATACCAAAATATTTAACCTACATTAAGATCTTCATATAAATATATTACTAAGAGAAGATTTTTTTATCAAAATAAAAAAAAACAACCTAAATTAAATTTTTTAGTAATTAAAAAGAAAATAAAAGAAAAACCTAAAGACTGAAATGCACAAAAAGGACTAGAAAAGTATGCACGTGTTATGACGAAACACACGGGAAAATCACCAAAAACATCCTAAACCTATTGTATTTGTGCTAGGCATGGCCACAGGCCGTGAACCGCCGATTTCTGTTCATGAACCGGCGGTTTCGGTTCGGAATAGCCGGTTTCGGGCGGGTTCAAGGCCCGGTTTCAAGGGGGAGGGAAAGAGCCACGGCTCTTTCCCTAATTTTTTTTTTTTGTGGGCCGGTTCCTAATTTTTTAAAATTGGAACCGGCCGTGAGGGGCCGGGCCGTTTCCAATAAGGAACCGCTTGTCCCCGTCAATGGGCTGGTTCCGGTTCTTCCACGGGCCGATTCTGGGCCGGTTTTATGGCCCAAACCGGCCCGTGGCCATCTCTAATTTGTGCCAATTCAGTCATAAGCATCAAATTCATTAATTTACTCTAAAATCTTTTTATGATTTGTCAATTTAATCATTTTAATAAATTTTTACGTGAAATTGTGGAGTTAACACCAATGGTATGGTCGATGCCGAAGTGAACAAAATATTCTAATTTTTCTTTAAAAAGTTGATTTTGATTTTATTTTTCTTCTCTCTTTCGTTCTTTCTTTCCGTTTTTTCTTCTAATTCTTACTAGGGTTGAGGTGGACCCTCACTAGCCATAGGCAAGGATCAAGCCATTGCGACCGGGGTCAAGCCGTTGCCTAGGTCCGGCCAAGGTCACGACACCCTTGCCTATGGGTCGGCGAAGCGGACCCTTGCTAGCCACGAGCGAGGATCGAGTTGTTGTGACTAGCGGGGGTCGGGCTGTCGCCTTGGTCTAGGTGAGGGTTGCAATACCTTTGCCCATTCGTCGGCCTCGCTTGGTGTCCGTAAGGGTCGATTGGCCCTCCTCTATGACCGGTAAGGTCAACCGGACTTCATAGGGAAAAAAAAAAAGAAAAGAAAGAAAGAAAACTGAAAAATAAAATAAAATAAGATTAAATTTCAGAAAATTCAAACAATTTTAGAAAATTACGAAAAAAATTTCTAACATCTTCTCCTCCACTTGACAGATTTGGTGCTTTGTTTACTACTAGAAGACCGATGAAAAAGTTTATTATTTTTTCATATGGATGCGAAATAGGTTAGTTCTCAATCCATTTAAGACTCATTAAGTTGTTAGGCAACTCATTTATGACCCAGTCAATCCTATTTTTAGGACTTAAGGCATTTCAATTATGATATGCACCATTAAACATAGGATCTAAATCTATTTTGTCACCTCTAATTTGGTCATGATGTTATTGAACCACTATAAGCGAATCTCAATTATTTGCGAAAAAAAAATTAACCTAACTCGATTTTTTGGGATAAGTATACCGAGAGTGCTATAACTTTTGTACGGCGTTCACTTAAGTGTCATAATTTTTTTGCTCACTTGAGTGCCACATCAAAGCAAAATCGTTCACTTGAATTTCATTTACGGCAAATCATCTTAAGTGGACTTTTTATTATTATTTATTTATTTTTCGGTGACATGTGGATTTTTATATTTTTTAATATTTTATGAATTTTTTTACTTTTTATTTATATTGATATTTTTATTTCTATTTCTATTTTAATTATTCAATATTTTCCGGAAAAAAGAAAAATCCGCTTGAATTTCCCCATAGCCGGCGAGGATCATCGTGAGGGCCCTCGCCGTCCACGCCTGCTAGGTCGGGGGTGAGGACCGCCTTGCCCTCGGCCGGGGAGGCCACGACCGAGGGAATGACGGCCCTCGCCCCTGGGTTAATCGGCCGTGGCCGGCGGGGTCCTCACAATGACCCTCGGCGACCAAGAGGGAGAAAACGAAAAAAAATAAAAAGACAAAATAAAAAGAAAATTTTCAAAATAACTAAAAAACATAAAATAAAAATCCACAAGTGTATTAAAAAGTTTAAAAGAAATTGCTTCGGTGTTGTCACGTCATATTTTCCGGCGGAGCAAATCGGCAATGGCATTTAAATGGTCATTTTTTCAAATTTGTGACACTCAAGTGAGAAAAAAAAAGTTGTGATATTCAAGAGAACGTCATATATAAGTTATGGTACTCCCGATGTATTTTAACCCTAATTTTTCAAGTTAAAAATATTAAATCTGTATACTTGAGAAATAAAAATAAAGTCAAAATATTTTAACTCTGTTATGAGTGTTATCCACATGTTCATCGGCCACCGCCACTCCATCGTCCTCTAAAAACCGCATATCGCGGAATACAGGCGCGGAACAAGAAAGCAATGGCTTCCTTGACCATGGCTTCCTTCGCTCTGAGACTGCCCCCTTCGTCCTCTCGAGCTTCTCCAGGGTCGGTCCGTCTCGCGCCGCTCAATGCGGCGACCAACTCTCTGAAGCTCAGCTCCGTCCGTTGCATCTCCGGGTTTCCCTCGCTCCAGTCCCGCAAAGTGTCCGCAGTCTCTCCCCTCTCTCGGAGCCCGAGGCCTCTGACCGTCGTCTCCGCGAAAGGCTACAAGATGAAGACCCACAAGGTGCTTATGATTTTCTAGGTTCTTTTCGTTCTCTCTCTCTCTCTCTCTCTCTCTTGATGGGTCTTTCTTCTTCGAGTTTATCTTGTTAAAAGGATTGGTTTGTCAAAAAAGTTCTTTTGGCGCTTCGTGTGAATGGTGAATTTTGTGGATAGGCTTCGGCGAAGCGATTCAGAGTGACGGGTAGAGGGAAGATTGTGCGGAGGAGGGCTGGAAAGCAGCATCTGCTCGCGAAGAAGAACACCAAAAGGAAATGGCGATTGTCAAAGATGGTGGGTTCTTTTTCTTTTTGTGGAATTGACTGTCGTTGCCCCGGCATTTGTTGCTGTCGTTGTTGTTACTGTTGATTTTGTTGCTGCTGCTTTAAATTTGTTAACTTGCAGCTACGTTCTTCCAAAATGCATGTTTGTTGCAGAACTGACTGGAGCTAGAGCATTTGTCTGGATGATCATTTTCTTATAATTTGCTTTTATACCATCGGATAGGGACAAGTTGCATTAAACAATTACTGAATTCTGCTGAAACCAAGTTTTGAATACCAATTACCAATCGTCGAATCATCTGTAAACTTATAGACAAGCTGTTGCACTAATTTCTTTCTCATCCTCCGCAATCTCAATGATTCAGTCATGGGCTTGCTTCTTTAGCACTCATATATGCAGAGTGATCCTTTTTCCTTTGCTGGACTGTTTGCCTGAATTGTTGAGATGCTTATGTCCTGCCTCATGCTATTTTGAAGAAGATGGACTGTTTGGACTATGGTTAACTTCTACAACCGGGTCTTTCTTTCTTTTACTAAGTTCAGTTACCTGCGAAATGTGAGTCATATCTAGTACAGTTCTTACGCACTTTGCAAATTTGCATCAGCAGTAATTGGACTAGGTTTATACTTGTTCTATATCTTGCTTTGCATCATTGGTTGCTAAGGTAGCCTGGATTAATGCTTAGGGGATCTCAAATCAACTACACGCTGCTATGTATGCAAAAGGAACTCTTGGCAGTGCATGTGGCATAAAGTGTAGTGGGTTGCAGTTCGTAATTTTAGTGGTTTGCTGTTGGTGTACATCTCATGTTAGTAATTTTAGATCAGTTGGAACATAGGTGGTGATTTCCTGGTAAAAAGAGTAAGTTGGTTGCATGTGGAGAGATGAAACCTTTGTAGAGTAAGTAATGCTATCAAATGGTTGTTATTGATGCCATAGAGATTCAATCAATTAAAAGCACCGGTTCTACACTACCAGATGCACCTCTTTCTCCTTTGACTAAGCTTAGTAGAAAAATGAGCTTGAAAGAACTGTCGTAAGTTGTGTCCATGACATCCCAAGTGGTTTCTAAGTTGAAGTGCAGCAATTTAATCAAATGTTGACATGCAAGTATGTCATTATGCTCTTGCACCTTTCTTTGTTGCATTGTCATTGTGAAGTTTATAGTCATCTATGAGAGTGTGGATTGTTCCTTTTGTATACAAAATCAATGACAGAAACAGATGCTCCGTAATTTGACTGTTTTGATGCAGACATGGCAATGTCTATTTAAATGATAATCTTTCTACAGCTCCTACCTTCATCTTGAGCTAGGTCCTTTGACAAGATAACTTTTTTCCTCCCTGTGGTCTACCTTTCATGTAGGCAATAGCTTCTCAATTTTCCGTGATATTTTTTTGTGGTAGGTGATATCAATGGGAGAACTTCATTGAGATTGCCATGCAACTTCGTGAATGCTATCATGTTGACATGAGCTACTTTGATGTTGTCATAATTTGAGATTCGCTCTTACAAGAGTTCATTGTTGTCAATGCAGCATCCTGTCAGCCGGAGTGACTATGACAATGTCATCGGTGCCTTACCGTATCTGAAAGTCAATAGACTGGCAAAGTAGATTAATTTTCTCTGGATGAAGGCGCTTTTGGTTTGTTTCCTGTAATTGCTTCATTCGTGCGAAACACAACTGCTTTCTGAATTGTTCCATTTCAGATCAAGTCTAATGAAGTTTTAGCTTTTCCGAGTTAACATGTTATGCATCTATGAACAAGAATTCCATAGATGGCAGCTTGTGTAAATGAGTACAGATTCTGAATCTTGCCAGTTGAGTTGGATTTGCTTGCTTCTTTCACAAATTTGTGCACCAGAAGCGTGCATTGACACTCTAGAACCCGAAGAACCTCCCGTCGACACACGGCTCCTGTTGTCCCTGCCATTCAATTGTTGATGCTGAGTCATCTTCAAGACTTTGGTTTGCCATCGACTGGCTGTGTAGAACACAGAGAGAGAGAGAGAGAGACTTTAGTCTAAAGAAAAAACCAAAGAAGGGCATAAAGCAAGCGAGTTGCTTATTTTCACCTCAAATCACGTGGTCCAATGCAGCTAGCAGTGCTCCTAAGTTTGATTTTTTTTTTTTTTTGTTTTTTGGTCAAAGTGCTCCTAAGTTTGATTAGAAAGCAACCTATGGACCGAAACTCGGCACCGTAACGGAGGAATCATACTTGTCGTCTCCAAGCAACGTGGTCGTCACTTCCCCAACTTATCTCCAATCCAACTAACGTTCCGAAGTTCAGGAGCGCAGTCAACTTCACGAGAGCTTTTTCCTTTGAGTTTTCCATTTATGGGGTTTATTTTTTTGTTGGCAAGGTTATCTCCGTTACAAGTGACGGGAAAAGGGAATGACAGTTCCCTCGAATTACAGGTGTTCACGAAACTGCAAGAAAGTATCACCTTCCCATACCTCGGGGACTCCTATGAACAAACATCCCGCGAATCGAGGGGTCATCCTCTTTGTCTGATTCCTAGGCCAGAGACATGGCGTTGCAGACATTATTACTGCCACTTCCGTCCATCTATTAGCGAAGCAACCACCCAATCACACCGCCGGTTTCTCCTTAAATATCGTTCCTTTTCTTCCCATTCTTCGACATATTCAACGTACTTTCGAGCGAAAAGATGGCCAATCCCAAATGGGGTTTCCTTCTTCTCCTTCATGTCTTCGTCTTTCTCATCAATCTCCAGCTGGGTCTCTCCGAGGAAGACCCGCTTGTGCAGCAGCAGTTGGACAGGGTTCTCGAGCTTCCGGGTCAGAGCTTCAACATCAGCTTCGCCCACTATTCGGGATACGTCACGGTCAATCAAGAATCTGGGAGGGCCTTGTTCTATTGGTTCACTGAGGCCGTCGAGGACCCTGATTCTAAGCCCCTTGTGCTTTGGCTCAATGGAGGTGAAAAATCATTTTCACAGCTTTTTGCATCTATTCTGACTTTCGAGTATCGAATCTTTTGGCTTTTTGCCGCTTTTTAACGAGTCGGTTATCGAATCCTTTGGACTTTACTAATTACGCCGGTTTTGCTGTTTCGGTTGTGTTTTATAACGGTATATGAAATGATTGTTTGCTTTCCTTTCTTTTCACTAATTCCCTTTTTGTTTCTGATTGAGGCTGTCCTGTTTTTCTTTTGCGGTTTTGGACCTTACTCTTTTCCGTGGATGTTAGCTTTAGTTGTCGATATGAGTTAATTCCGCTTGCTTTTTGATGCTTTTGTTCTTTCGGCTACAGTTTGAGCATCTTACCAGTGATCTAACGAGCTTCTTTTTCACATGTTGTGTTGTTTTTTGTTGTACTGTCCGAATCTTTTGTTATTTTTGGCTTCATAAAGCTGGCTTTTCCAAAGAGGCTTTCTCTTCTAAGCTCCAGATGGGTTATTGCAGGGCCTGGGTGCTCGTCAATCGCTTATGGGGAGGCAGAGGAAATAGGCCCTTTCCATATCAAGCCGGATTTGAGCCTCTATCTCAATCCTTACTCTTGGAATCAAGGTAGCTAATACCTCGTCATTATGCTAAATTGTTCGGTTATGACTTATGAGTTCATTTTTAACTGTTGCTTTGTTGTTCCCTTTTACCCATTATGAACATGGTTCGGAATTCCCACTATGCTACCTCAAGTTCTGTTTTTTTTGTTTCGTTGTCTTATTATTTGATTGTTCCGGCGTTCTGTTGTGATTGTTACGGTGTTCCGTTGTCTCATTATTTGATTGTTATGGTGTTCGAAATTCAATTGGCTAATTGTGTCCACATTGGATTCACAAACTTCTGAGTGCTCTATGTATTTCAGAAATCAATTATCTCCTGCTGTAAGAGGCTGCTTATTTAATGAACTCAGTTTTCTGCTTCTATCTCCCATTTAACGTCTTCAGTCTCCTTTCTTCTCGGAGAATTTTGTGGGTGAAAGATCACATGGATAAACTGTCTAAATAAAAGTCTGGTAGAAAAGTAGAAAAGGCCAACTGGTCATTGTATGTCCAGTGTATATATTGATGTGGTGGAACTCTAAATTCATCTTAGTTTACAACCTCATCTGACTGCATTACCATACCTGCAGTTGCCAACTTGTTGTTTCTTGATTCACCCGTTGGTGTTGGTTTTTCCTACTCCAATACGTCCTCTGATTTGCTGAACAATGGAGACAAAAGGACTGGTACTATAATAGTTCTTTTCCAGTAATTGTTTTCCAACCTTCTTGTTCTTACCCATGACTTCCTCACATTTCAATTTGTTGACATCACATTGTTTTCAGCTGAGGATTCACTAGCGTTTCTACTCAAGTGGTTTGAGCGCTTTCCGCAGTTTAAAGGGAGGGAATTTTATATTACAGGAGAGAGCTATGGAGGTACGAATTGTGCTTATTGCTGTATCAGTTCAATGCAGATTAGCCAAAAACATCTTCTTTAGATGATTTGGATAAAAACCCGGCTTTTTGCTTAGCTTTTCTTCTTTGTATGGAGCATGTTCTATCTGGATGAGATGAACTTGGGCTTTCATCCTGATTTACTGCATCACTATTTTCTATGGTAGCGAATTTCTGCTGTGCCCTTTGTTGTATTAAATGAATCAAATCTGATTGTCTGATTTTCTGGTTGAACCTAGTATACCATGTCTCGAAAAGTCCTATTTGACCTTTTAATATATGTATGTCCACATGAGGGCTCGGCCATGCTTGCTAATTTTATCCAGGCTCTTTCAATGTTCTTTCTTCTGGCTTCTATCGAGTAGAAAAACTAGCATGTGGGTTTTTATCACGTTCCGCTACTCATATAGAAAGATGAAATGTCCTACAATTATTATTTGAATGTGTAGTTTCTGCATTCATAGGCATAGTGCCAGTCATATGTACACCTTATGGTTAAAGTGGAGGTTTTCCTTTACTATTGCACTTTGATATGTCATAAAGATGCACAAATACTGACTGGCTAGGATTGCAGGTCACTATGTTCCTCAATTGAGTAAAGCCATTGTGAAGTACAACAAAGCATCTGGTGAAAATGTTATCAATCTGAAAGGCTATATGGTATGTGCCTGTCTTTTAGGAGGAAAACATTACTGCATGTTTGATGTTCATTAACTGAGAATATGTCCCTAATGCAGGTGGGAAATGCTCTAACTGATGACTTCCACGATCATCTTGGGGTCTTCCAATTTATGTGGTCAACTGGTTTGATTTCTGATCAGACATTCAAGCTGCTGAATGTTCTCTGTGATTTTCAGTCTTTTATACACACCTCAAGTGCTTGTGACAAAGTTCTAGACATAGCTAGTGACGAACTCGGAGATATCGATCCATACAGCATATACACGCCCCTTTGCCCTGTTAATGGAAGCCAGTCAAACCGCCTTCGCAAAAGAATGAAAGTGAGTTCATATTCTTTCAACAACAGCAAACTTTACCTCTTTTCTCAATGTTCATGATATGTCTGTAAATCCAAGTTCTACACCAGACCTTCTCCATGGCTATTAAGGTAACAATTTTAGTATTCATAGTAATAATTTGAACTGGTTGGTTGACTGGTTCTGTCACCTGGCTGGTTTTTAAAACATCGGTTCTTCCGTAGTGGTTGGGTGGATTAACATAGTTACTGGCAATGGAGGGATTTTACTGCATAGTATTGGACAGTCTTGCTAGTAGGAACTGGAACTAAAATAGTTGCATGAGCTCTCCCTTCTACTGCTTCTCTATATTACCTTAAGTAAACACTACTTGATGATAGATGGATATGAGTAGTAGGGTGCTTCCAATAGACATATTATAGCAGGTGATTGTCTACACAATTCCTTTCCAGGGGAAGATTTCCAAAACTCCTGTTATAAAGATCATCTGGACTAGCACTTGCAATAAATAAATACTAAATTTCCCTTTGCATAATTTTCACCTGTCTATGCAAGTGGGGAAGAGCTATCTGAGATTCTCCAGAGCTGTTCTATTCAACAGGTGATCAAGTGTCACGGGTTTGATTGATATCAGCAAGTCTCCTGTTATACGCTGACTAGGTAGATACAACAATCATGCAAAGCTAATGTAACATCGAATTGTCTCCTTTTGATTAGTTTTCATTTGAAAATATGGTCGTTTACTTAGTAATGTCAGCTGTTCACACTTTCTTCCCCTGATTTGAACGGAAGAATTCGGGGTACGGTGACAGCAAAAGTTAGATAGCATTTTCACAGGGATTCCAATCTTTTGCTTTTGTCTGATGATGCTTCCAGTAATCTATTCCTTTATCACATGTTAACCTTGTGATATACAATTATCCAAGCTTTTGTCAAGATGTCTCTACCCCATTTTGTGTGGTGGTCTTGAAATGCACTGTATGACCAGTTTGCATAGCGTACACTGGTATATGCTTTGCACGATAACTTCACTGCCATCTACTTGTAGAGCTGAACTGGTTCTTAATAGCGTAAGTTGAACAGAATGATAGTACTTTGCTCTAAAATAGAATTATGTTTTTCTATATGCTTTCTGGGTGACCTTGAAAAATAATGTCTAAGGTGATTGGTCGTGTCAACGAGCAATACGATCCTTGCACGGAGAAGCACTCGGTTGCATACTTCAACCATGCTGAGGTTCAGAAGGCGCTTCATGTTAACAAGGAATTTGCGCCACCTAAATGGGACACTTGCAGGTATAGATCATTCAGTGTAACTCGTAAATACTCGGGCTTGATCACCTGTATTGAATCTTCATTAATGCATACAAGCGATAAGTCCCATTGAATTATTAGCCACATAGCTTCTGGTTGACAAATCAATGGAAAGAAATCAACCTACTTTCCCTTAAAGGACTGGCCAAAATTTTAGCCACCAATGGTACAGAATAGTATCTATTGCCATTAGTCATTACCCTTTGTAATGATCAAGAATACATAAGGAACAAAAGAAGGTAGAACAATGAGCTAGGAGTATGGGATTTTGTGGTTGTTCTATCCTTCAGGTGCATAATTCTATGAAATGTTTACTGAGAGTACTAGTTCAAGATCTTCAATGCATTGAGAAATGTACGTGTCATTTCGATGCATCTTCGGCTGTACATGATGTCCATTACATAACTGAATGCAAGCATCAGTGTTGCGAAGTTTTGCTTTGCTTACCTCTACAAAAGGGTGATGCATAATTAGCAGCAATTCTTATCTTCTGTCATTCAAAACAAGAAATCACGGTACCGATTGGGGTCCTAGCAGAGCTATCTTTTAAAGTAGGTTCACATGGGAATAAATGTCCATCCTGAGCGAGATCAAAGAAGTCTTGGTCTTTTCCACACATTGTCCTCCTGTAACAGCCTAGTCTGATGAAAAGTAAAGAGTTGGGTGTTTCACGAGTCAATTCTTTACTTTGGTTTGTACATGTGACACGCACCACTAATAATCGAGTCATCCTTCCTCTCTCTGTTTTGCTTTGTTTTGCTTGGAGGTTATGAGGTATTGCAATCTTTCACTGCAACTTTGTAATCTGCAGTGATTTAATAAATGAGAATTGGAAGGATTCTCCTCGTACAGTGCTGGACATCTACCGTGAGCTTATGCACAAAGGACTTCGCATCTGGATGTTCAGGTATCCCGCAGAGAATGAATAAATGTTATTCTTCTTCCAAATTGACGAAGTGTTAAATTTCAAGTTTTCTAGGAGTTGTATATTACTTAAAACAGCGGCAGTCTTCTTCCTTTTTGGGCTATTGCAAGAGAGGCTGTCCATTTGAACACTCTTCCCAGATATATGTGGGTGTAGGATCACTTATGAGGCAAACGTACAGGATGATTTACCAATTATGTACCTTACGATACAACCATATGGAAGGGAAAATCTAGCTTCCCTTATTTAGGGTTGGGCCATTCATAATATTAATTTGGATCCTTGGAGCTGTTGGTACAAGGATGTTTAGACAAAGGCTTTAATGTTAGTGTTAATAGGTGTCATGTTCATCCTGTGTTTACATTTTGATACCCTGGTCTATCATTGTGGTCACATCCAGATGATACCAGATTTTCTCATATTGCACAATACACAAAGTTAGCGACAATGTTGTTTTCTTACTTCATCCATCTCTTTTCCTATGACAGTGGTGATACGGATGCTATCATCCCCGTCACATCCACCCGGTACACGATAGATTCTTTAAAGCTTCCAACTGTGAAGCCTTTTCGCGCTTGGTATGATGATGGAAAGGTAAATTTCTATGGTTCCCTCTCTCTCTCTCTCTCTCCCTCTCTCCATTATGTCTTGCTAAATCAGGAAGCACGCTTTCCATTTATAGAAAGGAAAAATTAGAGAGCCTCTTGGGATCCGGCAATGTTAAGGGTGACATTGATCAAATCGGGCCGTCCAAATCAAAATGGACGGCCTGATTTGATCCATGTCACCTCTTCAAAATTTTTAAAAATTCTCGTCCAAAATTCCTCGCCCCCCCACCCCCCGTTTCGCATTGTTGCACTTTGTAAATTGCAGATACCTGTTTATTATGAAGTACATAATTTGCCCCTCTCAAAATTGCTTATTATTCATTCCAAGGCGAACCGCTAAGGCATTTTTCTTGTCAGCAACATTAGGTTCTTTCAAACTGGGGCAATGCCTACTTAACATAATTTTCGTGAAAGATGTCGGAGCCATTTAGCATTTGTGTAATCAATGGCAAAGCTGTAATCTTGGGTAAAAACATGATTTGTTCTTGCAGGTGGGTGGATGGACTCAGGAGTATGAGGGACTCACGTTTGTATCTGTCAGAGGAGCGGGTCACGAAGTCCCTCTTCATAAACCGAAGCTAGCCCTTGCACTCATCAAAGCCTTCTTAGCAGGAACCTCGATGCCGTCACTCGAACTAGTTAGCGATTCTTGAAAGTTCTTATTGTTACTCGCAATTGCACTCTTCCACAGCGAAGTTCTCTATGGGGTTGCAAGTCATTCGATCTCTGCGCACGTATTCATGATGGAGAAAAGCATTCATGTGGGACTTGAAACAAGACCTTGAACTGTAGATGACAAGAATTTCAGGTTGCCCTGTTTCTTTCCCTCTTTAATGGTTTAAGAACATTCAGGTTGTTGAGGGGTACGTAGAATGTTATCGCCTTCATTTTGACATGGCATGCGATGGCTTTTCGCAGCATCGAGGATCGATCTTTTGTTACCATCTAGTCCAGGGGAAAGGCTTTGCTATGCTTTGCCATCATAAGAAATTGTCCTTGGTATAGATCGACTCGTCATGGTCACCATCTCCGATTGTTCAGAATGACACTGTTCTGTACGACGAATCGGAGCTCGTGCTGATTTTTACAAAGCTATTCACTGATTTAGAAAGATAATTTCTCCTCGAATTCGAGTTTCGGCGGCTCCTACCTCTAGACAATTTCCCTATGAAGTTCTTACTGAAAAGAATCACTAGGTTTTCACACGTCTGTGTGCAGGCTTCTGGAGTTCTTTTGGATTTCACAACTATACTACTTGTTCAGTCACTATGGAAAGGGAGAGACCATCCTTCAAAGTCTTTCAGAATGGCTGTTTGCCATGGGCTACTCCATCGAGTAATCAAACTTAGCACACACTAATTACAATGAACATGGCTATTCCACTTAATATCTTCTTGAAAGCTTCTTCCTAATTATATCGCGATAATTAAGATCATACAGTCACTAAAATTGCTCATGAACTACATGATTAATCGACACAACTTAAATGGATTGTTTATACTTATCTCTCAACTCGGTCAACCGTTAGGGGGAAATTGTCCAAAAAATCTTAAACCTATTGCACTTTTGTTAATTCAATTCGAAGCCTTTTAATTTTATCAATTGAGTCATAAGTACTTTAACGTTTTATCAATTGAGTCCATCCGGCCAATTTTGACGAAAATCGCCGACGTGGACCCCGGCCGTCTTATGTGGCACGGTCGGCTAGGTGGAGGCCCGGCTTGCCAGCCACTTCGAGGGAAAAAAGAATAAAAGTTAAAATATTAATTAAAATTGTCTATATCTACGGCGACCGTGCCACATGGGATGGCCGAGATCCATGTCGGCGATTTTCTGTCAAAATCGGCCGGATGGACTCAATTGGCAAAACGTCGAAAGGTCTATTACTCAACTGGTAAAATTAAAAGGTTTATGACTGAATTGGCAATAGTGTAATAGGTTTAGAACATTATGGACAATTTCCCTCTAATTGTTAGAAACATGTCAATACATCATTTCTACATTACTATTTTCAAAGGGTTTTCATGGACAACTTTCCTCAACTGCAAGGGTACTCCACATGGTTCTGATGTACAAAGTGGACGAGCCCCCCTTTAAGAATGGTGATAGATAGCGTAGATTAAACGTTGACATGATTATCTAGCATTACCATAGCGTACAAACAAATGTAATTCGCCAATTAATACACGTATAAGGTTATTTACAAGAATGTTCCATTACATAGGGTTAGTTATCTCAAAAAAAAAAAAATTCCCTTTCTAGTGTGAATTTGAGCATCTAATTAACTTTTTGATGTTGTGTTTGTAATGTTGACTTGCTAATTGCCATCATTTAAAGTTTGAAAGACATCTTTCAACCGCGGGGAGATTTAAAGTGAAACTATAGTCCACGCTCACGCACTTTGCGATCGAGCATGGAACCGTGAGGCAATCTCGATCGTCCTCTATACCTCTGAAATCGAATTTGCTTTAGCACCTTAGCACATCTCAAGAATGACCAGAGACCGATTACTGGGGCCTCATGCAATTGTTGTGTTGAAATTCGAATTTCTGCACCCTTGTGATTGGCGGAGAAGGTTACTGAAAATTTGAAAAAAATGCACCAAATTGATGCAATCTGAGGTTTATTACATAAAATTGATGATGGCAGTCGAAGCATAGTCACCCAAATTGCAAGTGATCTTAAATTGTAGTGGCAAGAAGTACTATGTCTCCCTAACAATTGTATATTTATTAATTAGGCCCAGGTTATTGCTGCACCTTATTTTCTCAGTAAAATATAACTTGCAGTCCTAAAGGCTAAATTAGTGGTAATGAAACATTTGCAAGTAATTCCAATTAATGTTTTTCGGATCTCCACAAATAAGTATAAAACATTTTAAGGGTCTATTGGGACAATGACACATACACAACATTTGGATTCTTGTGAAAATTTTAGAGGAGTTCAAGTTTATGTCAGGTGCTAGAAGCATCGACACTCTTCGGGGAGTCTCCGTGTCCTGTCCGACACTTTTCAACATGCGATCAACACATGGTCGGCGCTCCACACACGACAGAGATAAGCGAGTCTAGTAACCTGACACGCTATTTCGACACGCACGGGGGTCAATTTTAAGCATTCTCAATAAATCTGGAATCAAAATGTAAATTTATCGAAAATGTATATACTTAAGTCATATATCCAAACACCCAAAAATTAATATACCTATCCAGTAAAAAAAAAATTAATCATGAATCCCCAACAGAAGAAAAAGAAGAAACTCACCGCTATGTGTGTGTATATAGTAGTTCCATGAACAATGCTTTGCGGGATTTTTTTTTAAAGTGGAAATGCCATAAAGCCCGAGCCAAGATCCGTGATACGAAAACCAAAATCATAATGAGTAAGAAAAAGATATCATGATGTATGTCGATTACTCCTTGCATCATAGGTGTTGTTGTGTCTTGTAGGAGAAATCGGAACCAAGTCAAGATCTAATTAGCAGCATTGGCAAGGTTAGCTAGTAGGTAGATCGTTTTTTCTTTCGATGGGTGGAACTATCGATTCAATCCAAAGGCTAGAAATTATCTGATCATATGCCGACACAATTACAATTAATACTTAAAAGTTAAATAGTCCTTCTTTGCCTTTGGTTCAATACCTTATGTAGTAAGTCATCGCAAGCTCCTCGCCTTCAGCCATCAAGCCTCGAAGTAAGAAGATTGACTACTGGGATAACGAAGATATGAAAATGTTTAAGATCGATAGGAGATTCCAGGCTAAAAATGCTTAGTAGAGTGCTTGAAGAGCCAAAGGGAATGCGCCAAGTTGTGTTCAAATATGTCGGAATTCTCTATTTTTTTATAAATGACGTGTCAACGTATCGTGTCGCGTGTCGATGTCGATACTACTTAGGTCGGGTGGTGCGTTGGATATGAAATGGAGTGTGACATTCGAGCGTTTGATTTATTTATCCGGTAAACTACAAAATTGTAAAAGGGTTGGCGATTGTTTGGTTGAATTATATAATTTTTTTTATATTGATGTAATGGAATAGCGTGGAGATTAAAAACAAATTTTTGTTTATAATTTTCATGAACTTGTTTTTATTCAAAGCTTAAATTCCACGGCTACAGCTTTAATTGACCATAGGATAATTCACCAAAACATTATTCTCTAGCATTTTTTAAACAACATACCGCCCAAAATTCGTAATGATATGACAAACCACAAAAAAAAAAAAGTAAAAAGAATTTTTTTTTTAACTTCTTATAGCCCGTAAACGTGATCGTTGTGCAGGAAAAACCGCTGATTTCTCAATTGGCGCCTGTGGAACAGGAACACCCACCTCGGACTTCAGCTCCGGTGAGACACTGTTTCTTCCTGTAATCACCACTCGCTTTTGTTCTTCACTCTGTAATCAGCACATACTTCTGCGCTTCGTTTGTTCATTTTCTTCTTTACCTTTTTTCTGAGGCTATGCTCTTCGGACGCGATCATGAATGTGCAACTTTTTTTTGTTGTCCTGTTCAATTTCTTTATTTTTCAAATTTTGGGCGATGTCGAGACGAGGGTGAGTTCTTGATTTTGATCGAATGGGGGTACAAGTGTGACCGTAATGAACTGTGTGTTCCTTCGTGGGTTCTAGAGATTTGGGCGTCTAGCCACATTGAGTGTGCCCTCTTCGTGTTTGATAATATGTCTCAGAGGTCTATACTTTAGTCACGGGTGCATCTTGCGTTACCACTTTGGCAGAGGCTCTTATTTATGAAGGAGAAGAGCAATCCCAGACTTGACTTATATGCCCATACGTGGGTAAGAAGAAGAGAATTCATTTGAGTTTCTCTTCTAGTCCTTTTTTGGCCCTTTTACATAGGATAAAGATGGGATATTGATCCAGTCAATTTGGCGGGAGTTCAATTTCAGGATTCACATTTTCGGTATTCCGTGCAATGGTTTGAATGGGAAACTTTGAAGAATGTGTTGTGGCTGCTGCAAAAGATTCATTTTTCCATCCGTGTCTCCTGCATCTTATTCTTATGTCTAGCACTCTGTCTGACTAATATTATGTGTCATTTGTGCAGGTACCTCCAAAGAGTTTCTCTCGATTCCGTGGACAAAATCTACAGCTGCTCCTTGAGGTCATGATATATTGGTATGAGCAGATAATCGAGCACTTGTATTTGTGTATGCATCTTTTTACGTAGTTGACTCATTTTGTCTTGTGAATCATTAGATAGGAACCAGGTTGAGGACGGTTGAGAGGACACAAACCAATGGTAGTTTCTGGCACTAATCCCCACAACAGGGAAATGGCCATTAGGAGGAGGATGGCCAGCATGTAAGTCTCTCACTCTCTGTCGCCACCTCCCTAACATCCATTCCGCCACGAGATCTGGGCTGCACGCACTAGTTTATAGATTTTACTGCTAAAATGCAGGCAAAGTGTATTACTACTTACTCGTAGTTGTTGCTCATGGCACAAATTAAAGTATTCAGACATCACTTACACAAAGGCGTTCTTTTTTCTAGTTTTGGTGTTTTTATGCTCTAAGTCTAATTCTAACTGTTTTTCTTTCTACTACCTTGGCAATTTCTTGATCTTAGGCAAGGTTTTTAAGATACCCCTGTGCTATTTGTGTCTTACACTTTGATTGCTTTTTTTTTTTTTTTTCCAGAAGTTTCCTGACCTGACATGGAAGAGAAAAATGAACAAATATCCATGTAGGAAGGAAAATAGCCAAAGAAAAAACTGCACAACTGGGCAACTTAAACATAGGGCCAAACGAATTTACTTTGTCTCATTTGCTTTCACTTACAGATTCAATAAAAGAGAAGACGATTTTCCATCCGTGAAAGAGTACAATGACTACTTGGAAGAAGTGGAGGAAATGAGTGAGCTTGTGAATGTTTTTAATTGGATTTCCTCATCTTGTTTCATTGCTGAGTCTGACTATGATACTTTGCAGCATTCAATCTGATTGAAGGAATGGATGTGCCGACTATTGAAGCAAAGATTGCAAAGTACCAGGAAGAAAATGCTGAGCAGATTATGATTAATCGCGCGAAGAAGGTGGCTGTCTCTGCTTTATCTGATATATTGTTTTGGCCATGTTAGTTCAATAGTAATTCAGCTGTTTCAACACTTTCTTTGAGTTTATGCTTTTAAGTCTCAATAGTCGAAGTGTCATGACTTTGCATTTGGTATTCACTGTTGCTATTGCTTAACAGGCTGAAGAGTTTGCTGCAGCGTTGGCTGCAAGCAAGGGGCTGCCTCCCCAAGGTGATCCAGACGGGGTAAGAAAAATGAAAACCTATTGATCACTTTATTATTGTTGGATTCTACTATTATTGCCAAGTCTTTCCAAGTTGATCAATTCCATCATTTATTTGCTCCATGTATATCCTGTATCTTTACATTTACTATATCAGAAAACTTTTGTCTTTATTTTTAAGTTTTGTGAATGGTTATCTGGAGTCACCTATCAATTCATAGTTCTATTGCTTGCTGTGGCGTGTAAAAACTTACATGTACACTTTCTATAAGGAAAAGTGACCTGGGTGCTTCGAAGGAGGTCTCCCTTGATGACATCTTTTGTTTGTCATAGTGTCCTTGAGGCCATGGTTTAGGAAATGACAATGCACAAGTTGTCAAGGATGATCAGATGAGTCAATAATTCCTTAGTCATTAAAGGGAAACATGATGTGGTGCTTTGTGACTATCATGAATCAGGAGTTTTCTAAATTCATTTCTAAGTATTGTCATAAAATAAAGCATGTTGTGTGATCCTGGGATGATAATCTGCAACCTCACGAGTTAGAGGCGTAGAAAAGCTACAACGTTGGAGAAGCCTTATCTCTAGTGTGTTTGCTTTTAGTACAGCCCAAGAATATGGATCTTACTTTTGCATTATATGATCATGCCCTTCACTATTCTCAACCTTCTTTGTTTTTTGTCCTTTTTTTTTTTTTTTTTATGTTCTTAATGATGGTGTAGCAAATTCACGTGAGGAAGTAATACCACTATTAGGTTTCCATTTAGTTGGATGTTGGAACCATTAAAGTTAGCATGAATTGTACTGGGAATGCCTTGCGGTTGTAGTTCTTGTTCTTATTGATCTCGATAGCCAGTGCATAATTTGGATATTTTATTCCTCCACCCCCAGTTCCATTTTTCAAGAGAAGTTCTATAGGATGAGATTCATTGTACGCACATCTATGCATGTGTACATGGATAGATATTGTAATCATGGGATCGAGAATGTCACCAACTACACATGCATTAAGCCAAATCAGAGACTGAAATGATCTAAAGGAATGATAGGGAGCAGGTTAAGGCTATGAATGCTACACTTCCAAAAGAAGAACGATAATCCATCTCTATCTAAGTGGTTGATTGAGGCATTTAGAGGGAGGATGCAAAAATGGCGTACACATGGTATCCATACATCTTAAGAAAGCACTTGATGTGGTCCCTAGAGAAGTTCTTAAAATCACTGGCGTATTCTCTTAGAACTCCTTTGTCAGGAAACTATGGCAGACACCATTGATTGGATAAACCTAGATTACCTTCTGTCTGTATTTTGGTTTACTTTTGATTTTGGATGTTTGTTTTTCCGTGAAATATTAGTTGCAGATCGTATTGTTTGCTTTCTCATGTCTTTAGCCTCCATTCAGGCTCTTAACTCTCAAGCAGGATTGAGTGTTGGGACACAGGGACAATATGCTCCTGCAATTGCTGGAGGACAGCCACGGCCAACTGGCATGGCCCCACAGCCAGTGCCACTTGGGACTGGCCTTGACATCCATGGATACGATGATGAAGAAATGATGAAGCTCCGAGCCGAAAGAGGAGGAAGAGCGGGAGGGTGGAGCATAGAGCTAAGCAAGAAAAGGGCTATTGAAGAAGCATTTGGAAGCATTTGGATATGATTCAGTCAGTTCTGGCACTGTTCTTGTTTGTGTTCGGGAGCATTCTAAGATGGTTCTTAAGAGAGGAAGCCAGAATTGCAATTATTATGATTGATCTGGCTAATAAGTGTTTGCAATTATCTGCATGAAGATCATGTCTTTTTTATTCTTGCATGGAGAGCATTCCGAGCAGCAGCAGCCTTTCTGCTGGCTCTCTTAATGCGACATTGAAGGTGTAAAATTGTTACCTCCTCTTATACAATCATACTTGGAATAGTAACAGGAACTGAATCTCCCTCTCTCTCTCTCTCTCTCTCTCTCTCTCTCTCTCAAATGTATCTGGCCGAACACGCTCTATTGCAGCTAAAGTCTCTTTAGCTGATCTTTAGAAAGAATGAGTGTGATCCCGTTAAAATGTTGTACTAGGTCTCTAAATTAATCAATAGTTGAAGGCTTCAGCTTGCCCTAGGGTTATGTGTGTGAAATTGTTGATGTAGTCGAAGACTTACAAGCGCTTTCCTTGCACGGGAAGGCAATTCTAGGGTTTTACGGGTAAACTTTAAGGTGATTCTATATCTCGGCGGCTCATTGCATGCCATCATGTTTGTTGTAAGTAGTTTGTCTTACCTTGTATCAACGTAAAAAATAAACGTCGCAAAAAAAAAAAAAAAATGCGACCATTGAAGTATGGTTGTTTTAAGAAGGAATGTGATAAGAACATTGATCGTTTTAAGAAGGAATCTGAGCATGTCGGTATGGTTGATTGCAAAGTTGGGCAAGAGTTGATTTTCCTGAATAATTTCCCTCGTGATTCTGTCATGTTACGTCGTCGTTTGCAGAAGCGCTAGCGCAGCTTATCCCTAACTAAATGCCTGATGCTGTCCAACTAGTGAACTTTTTTTACTTTTGGATGCACCCATCTGTCAGAACAAATGAGGAACCACAATGATCAAGACGTCTATATATCCGTTCCCCTCACTATTTGATAACTAACATGACAAGAGACACCTGGTGATCTAAGAAAAACATCTTCTCTCGAGCTTAAACACATAAAAACCACTTTCCAATAAAAATTCTTGGCATTGAATATATATGAACTCTTAAGCGTCTTGAGATAATGGACTTACGGAATACCAGAAGCTCTCAGCAGGAAAACTCACATACCAAGGATGATGATGAACGATCGCTCTTCATGTACTATTCGTTTAACTTAGACTCGTCCCACCCCAGAACTTCGTCCGGACTTGCCCGTGATCGTCTTTTTTGAGAGGTCATAACAAAAGGGGAATTGAGCTCAGCCAGTAGGATTCTTCACCAAGATAAAGAATTTTGACAAGGCAAATATAAATGAGGCCAATGCAGCTTCATAATAGCACTTAAACCACAAATTACAATAGTACAAGGATTTGTAAACAGTTGTGTGCAGCCAAAAAATTACATACAACTGCCAGCATGTTGCGACCATTGTTACTTCTTGTCCTATGTCAGTTATATACACTATTTTGCAGCAATTCTGTCTGGGTCACTATGTGCAAGTATTATCCATTCATCTTATCCACCAAATCTGCCAGTGGTCAACCTCCTTTTATGTTGCCGCCTTCTATGTGAAACTTATATATAAATAAGATCAGCCCCTTGCAGTTCTCAAAGGAATCAAACAACAGGACAAGCATGAGCTCCACTCAACTCCAGCATGAAGATGGGTGTTGCTACAAGAGTTCTAGCTTCCACAAGAATCCCCTGCCTCCATGAAAGAACTTGGGGGAGTTTTGACAGTCATGGTAGAGGAGATCCCTAACTTCTCTGTACTGGTAAAAGATGGTTGCACGGCCATCCAGTACAACTTACGAGCTGCTCCGTTTGTTGAGTATATTCAAAAAGCATAAACTTTCTGAGGAATTGCCACTTCGTTGCAACACAGGTAAATTTTGTTCTGTCATTTGCAACCTGAATGCGTGCAACTCGGGGGTTCAATTCAGGCTCCAGCATTCAGCTGGTAGTAAACAAGATTCTTACTCCGACAAATGTTATGCTTTTGACGAATTGGAAGAAGTTGCTACTCTAGCCATATGTTAGATCAGTTGAAGAAGTAAGGAGACTTGAGGACCTCCCGTAAGTCAAAGTTGCCTCTATCAGGTAGGGAAGGAAACGTCAGTGCTGGATATGATGTCTGGAAACTTTCAAGCAACTGCATAAACACAAGACGAATTAAGCCCGATTGAAACCCTGCTCTTAAAAAGACTAGAGATATTAGAGAACATAGTGTATATATAAAGTCTTAACACCAAAAATTAGCTTTTGATTCACATTTCAATTGACAGTTGAATAGAAGATTAGTTTAAAAACCGTGAGATCTCTAAATTATCTATAAGCCTAGCAAATTTAACATAGTCACTGGGACCACACTGAACCATACAAAACCATAGTCATTGCCTCATCAACCTTTTCTTAATAGTTGATCTGAGACACATACAAAAGGTTTGAATTAAGGCTTAGCAGTTGTTTATAAGAATCAAGGTACTTACATTTTCAAGGATAGGCATGTTATATAGTTCCACAAATTTTTCACGTAGAATCCAGTTCATCTGGTCCACATCACAAGCATGCGTCCAGAATGAATCATGCACACCTGCAGTTTATTATGAGGATGCATGTCAGTTTCGCACTAAACAGGAGCAAGTTGCCTCTGAGCATACTTCAAGGCCTAGTTTCCTATGTCCAACCATAAATACGCTTCGGAAATTTAGCTCAGAATTTCCCAGAGTCTGAAGGAATGATATTTGTGTAGACGTATCAGGGAAAGACCAAGCCCGACCAAGGTTGGGACCAGTTTGTCAGATCTCCTTAGCCAGGATCTGTGGAAGATCCATAGGAGCAGGATTGTCCTTGGGAGACTAGTAGATTTTGGCAAACATGGAAATGTACAAAAACCTGAACCAATAGCACTGCATGCAAACCTAACCGAACCTATTATGGTGTTAGGTTAATGTGTATCTGGCATTTGCCAGTATCAGGCTCAAGATCCAATTGAGTTGTTGCAAATAAAGTGGCTCGAGATAAACCTGCAAAATGTAGACCAGCCTCCCTGCAGGCAACGGCAGTCATCATCATGTGTGAACCATCAAGTGAGTGAACAAAGTTTGGAGGAAATGCTGTTCTCTGTCTTCTAACATCAACCTGAAGTTCATACAACATTTGAGTTTTCATGTCAGTATATTCAGTGTCGCAGGATATAACCTACTGAGTTTTTCCAAACATAACCTACCAAGTCACCCTCCCGCTGCAAGGCCAAAATCTGAAGGGTTGTTCTTATCTGCATTACAAAACTCATTGAGGATTTTGAAATAGAAAATCAAGCAACACAGATAATCTGAAGGGTTGTTCCTGTCTGCATTAAAAAACTTATTTAGGATTTTCAAATACAGTAGCACAACACAAATTCAAACATCCTTCCTGCAATCCCCACCCCGTCATTCTTGTGTCTTGACCATCCTTCTCTAGAACATATAAGTAGCATTCAATGAAATAAGACAATGCAATAAGACAGTTGTTTACAAATGATAGTCTCGCGAAAGGCAGTACTGTGTAATTGAGGAAACAATGCATAGCATTAAAGTAAACAACTAAGTAGAATCGGTAAAGACATAATCAATGGTGATTAGTAAATGAGTATGCACTCCTCCAGTTGCATCACATGACACAACCAACTTGAGCGCATTACCACTTGCAAAATTAGCATGCGTTACCCTTCAAGTAAAAGAAACTCAAGAAGACTCGGTATATTTATTAAACTTGAATGACTCCACATTAGATGTAACAACCAAGAGAAAGACACAATTGAATATGTGACGATCACATGGAAGGAGCTAAAAAGCTCTTTTTGTTTACGTGTTTATACAAGACTAATTGCAAGTTCTTTCCGCACCATTTATAGAGTTGTTTATTATCAGATACAAAAATCTTACTGTATGTTCAGATCAGCCTCATCCTATAATAGTAGAACTTGTTGGCACCAGAAGGCATGCAATCATTGGTTTGTTACCCAATTGTACAACAAAAAATAAAAGAACAAAAAAGCAGCAGTGCCCTAGGGCCCACACAACACATTTTAGGCAGTAGAGTATATAAAGCTCAGGCTGTGACATGTCTAAACCCAGTAAGCACAATTGAAACACTCACAAGATGGCGTTTATTTTTATAGTACGGTTGTACAACAGGAAGACCAAGGGGAGTAGTCCACCGCACTGGTTGATTTTCTGCAGCAATAATCTGAAAAGACAGAATTACAAACATATTGCTTAAATCCATCACGATTGAGGATAAAAAATTTCAATGCATTACAAAAATTGTACTTTTGCACAGTCACCAAGCCAACCCATTATTCTACGTGCAGCTTCAAATATCTCTTCAAGGGCAGTCAGTGTTACCTGCAGAGAGTTACCTAACTTCAGTGCTTACTGTAACATGAAAACTTTAAAATTTCTCAAACTGAAGCAGAGTGCATAAGCTGTTTTCAGTGCATTTTGGATTGCACAGCTGAGAACGATTCTACATCAGAAAATAAAATCTACGAGTCCACTTGGAAAAAAAAATTAGAAGAAGGAGAAGGAGGAGAAGGAGGAGGAGGAGGAGAAGGAGGAGGAGAAGGAGAAGGAGGGGGAGCAGGAGGAGGAGGAGGAGGAGGAGGGAAGAAGAAGCAGAAGAAGCAGGAGGAGAAGGAGCAGGAGGAGGAGGAGAAGGAGGAACAGGAGGAGGAGGAGAAGGAGAAGAAGAAGGAGGAGGAGGAGGAGGAGGAGAAGAAGGAAAGGACGTGAAAGTTTACTTTCATCCGGCTCAAGTAGTTACACCACATAAAAAAGGGGTTTTCGCTTTCAAATTCTCGAAAAACCTCCAAAGCATTGGGTAGACCTCATACAATAACTGTCCTAGTAGGAGGAGGAGGAGGACACCGCTTGATTCAGCATTTCCAATCAAGTTAAATAGCGAAAAAGGATATCTTATCAGAGAAACTGAGTGTGAAGCCCAGCTCAAGCCACATTACCATACAGCAGTGTCATACAACCAAAGATACTGGTGAACAGGTAAGTCAATCAAAGATTTTCAAACGAATTCATCCTAAGCTCTTGCATTCTCCTCAATTAAAATGAACTGTGCTTCTGGCTTTGATTCAACTTCTTCGCAGAAATATCACAAGATCACCCACAATGCCACAACCAACAACTCAAACACGAACTCAACAATATACTCAGATACAAAAACTCAAGAAACAAATGCAGATAAACATCTTCCATGTACAACTAAAGCAGACTCAATCACAAGCATGACCATGACTGGTATCAGCCATCCACTTGTACATAATTTTCTTACACCTAGATCTTACCACTACACACAAAGTTCAATTCTACCCAACAAAAGGACTTGCAAACGATTAAGAACAGGAGTACGAAGTCAATTGAATTTTTCCTTTCTAGTTTTTTTCATCATATAGACAATACTAATCTTAGGCAAACGAAATGCAAAAAGATGCAGTCAACTGAACAAGCGTTGTAAGAGAACAATATTTCTATCTGGAAGGTGTGCAAACTCAAGACTGAGTTTCATGAGGTGTCTCAGCAGGTGGCTGAGCTAGTGGAACCTGACGGTACAGGCTTTGTAGCACTTCACTAAAAGTGACCATATGACCCCATCCAGACACCCTACTTCTTGAAAATAGACATGGAGAAAGGCTTACTTTAGCAGCATAGCATGCAGCAGTAAAGAGCAGTCTTTCATCACCAAGTACACCCTTCTCCTCTAGTCTTCTTTTTATCTGCTCACGTGCCCCAACAAAAGTCACTCCATATACTGAGGTCATCACTGTCTGTTTCACTAGTTTCCTATCCACCTGAAGGTTTTCAGGAGATAGAGCTGTAACTAAACAGTAAAAGACAACCGCACAAAAGCTATGGGATAAATGAAAAGTTCTTTCCAAGAAGGAAAAATTAAGAAAAAACTTTGTAAGACCCACAGGAAATGCACCTGGCCCAGTAAGACCTTCGCCAACGCAGCATTTGGATAAGTAGCAGGGTCCCTGTTGCTGTCCCTTTTCATTATGTCATGTACCCTAAACCCCAAAAAGAGAAGGTAATCAAGATTTTTCATATCGCATAACTTAAGAGTACGAGTTAACCTAGAGCATGCACAAAGTGGAGAGAGGGTCTGCCCAGCAACAACGAAATCTGCTAAAGAGTAGTATTTCACTAGGCATAATTGAAATAGTCATTCTACCATTACCTAATCCACTATTCTGTGAAGTCGGATCCCCAGTGGTGCTAAGAGAACTGCTCTCTTGCTCTAGGAGATATAGGGAAAGGAAGAATTGTATGAGGACAGAAGAGAATATTAGGAGACAGACAACTTCTTTCTTTCTAACCTACGTGTATGACTGGAGTGATCAGATATCATGCTTTTCTTCCTTTCAGATTTTGGAGAGAGAGACTGGAAAGAAAGGAAGAAAAAAAAAGATGCTGTTGGGAAGTGTGGAGTACTCAAATATTCAGCAAATATAACTGCCTTGGTAACTGTCCAGGCAATAGTACAATTCTTAACGTTCGCACTGAGAAAAGCAATGTGATGGTATTTTGCAAGTCTAACAACAAAAATGTTTCACCATGGCCATGTACCATACCTTGCAGCAATTTCTGAATAAACATCAGCAGGTTTCTCTGCCGCAACTAGATTTACTGCAGCAGCTTCCATCTGGAAAAAGAGCATGGCGTTGATAATAAAATGGACGACCATGAGAAATTAAAATATTAAGCTACACAAAGTTTCAAGGGATGGTTTAATAGAATTACTTTGGACGACATGCAAGACTCTGCTTAACATCAATATTATCATATCAACAGTTGATATAACCAATTCATCATCTAGACATTGTCAGAATAGAAACAAAGACCAACTAGAGCCTAGAACTGCATTTCCACAACAGATTTGAAGGAGATTTGACCAATATGGAGAAAATACCATTTCAGATAGGCTGTACAATTCAGATAACTCTCAAGAACTACAACTGGAAAGGGTCCTCATAGACATTTTACTTCTAAAAACCCAATTGTTGTAGCATATACCCTTCAATGTTGGACAAAACAAATAGGGAAAGACGAAGCAAATTTGAGCAAATGGTGAAGGTACTCCTGATTATTAACCACCTATTATCAGCTAAGTACCTAAATCATTGTTCTGCATAACAACAGCTTCTGGGTCATTCTTTCATTGAATGCAACTTATCAGAAATGTAAACTTTCTAAACGAGCACAGGCACACATTAATTGAAAGGAGAAAAAAACACTCAGATAGCGTGAACAGCAAATGTATTTCTTGACTGAAAAGATTTAGTTGCCAAGTTTCATGTATTATTCTGCCAATCAACAGCTTTTGGGGTGACTCCGACATGTAAATGAAAGATAGCTGCAATCTTTCCAAATGATAAGAGGCCTTTAATTGGTCTGGCAAAGAAACTTGAATTTACAAATGCCAACATATTTGTCTACTATTATAACTAACTGGGTGAGTAAGATTCCATATGCTTCGGGTGTCACAGTTTCTAAAAGTCTGAAGAAACAGTCCGCTAAACGTTGCAAGGAGAAAGTACCCACACTGTCTCTTCCCAAGGCAGCATAGTGCTGAAGGCCATTGCAGGAACCATCCTGAAAATAATGCATAGTCACAATTCAAATGGTAGAACCTCAGGTGAGTAGGAGGGTGTGTGTGTGTGTCACAGAGACAGAGACAGAGACAGAGAGACAGAGTATATAATCATCTCGGCAGAGTAATCCACCATCCCAGGAAATAAAAATAAGAGTAAGACGAAAGTTCACTTATGATCAACAAGGCCATAGCAGTGAATACCACCTTACACAGTTGAATAATGACCTTCGTAGCATATGACTACGTGTAATTCAAGTTTGCTAAAAGGCAACTCGTAAAGGTTCTCAATTATCCTAATTCATATATGTTGCATAATGATCTAAATTTTCCATGTCAACGCTAAGCAAAAAAGACTATTCACATAACTTCCACTGTAAATGGAAGAGGAAAAGAGCTCATGACAGAATACTTTTTCTCTGCTGGTCTCGCAACTTATGAAAACGCCCTAGTCAACATCTCTATAGCTTACGAAGGAATTTCTTAGATCCTCCTTGCTTTTAGAGTAATCACTTAAAACAACAAGCCTCAAGCAAATTATACCATATGTGATGCCCATATTAGAACAACCAATTATAGACAAGCAAAGTAACTAAACCTACCTTTTTTCATGTGTGTTGCAAATGTCCGCGTGTGTACAGAATATGCAAATTGTCCAGGACTAGGAGCAAGATTTCATTCCATTTACACTATCCACACAAGCCCCACTCAAGCCCCACATATTTTTTGCTGGCCAGTTGTTTTTTTGGACAATCCGACACTTACTGCTAGATGCAAGATATTTGAACCATTGGTTCTAGTAATCCCCACTAGATAGATCTACCCAAATTAGATGGGAGTATAATAGATTGATCTGAGAACACAAAATCGCCTGAATCATTATCCATATCTTATATCCAGTGGGTTCTCCAGCTCCTTCAAAACAGCATAACAAGACCATAGATTTAACTTTCTTGAAATCATCTGGCTCAGCAAGGTAAGGCCGAATGAAGTAGACTTTGGAGTCACCCTCAGTCCCAACAACCAAGAAGCAATAAAGCAAAATAAAAACTACATTTGAAGTTCTATTACCAAATCTTGGAAATGCACAGTACATCTAAACTACCTTGAATTGATCTATCAAACAAGGTAAGTGGTAACATATTACCTATTAAAGTCAGTAAACAGCAATAATTTGCACCCTTGAGACTAGCTGACATATTTACCTGATGAATTGGAAGATGGGAGATGGCAGTATATGGTGATGAGCTCTTCAACGCTTCCGACAAATTAATACAAGTAGCTAAGCACTGAAAAGGGTCTTCAGCTGTCAACCACCACCTATTCCCATCAAGAGGCTTCTCTGCCGAGTCAAATATATCGTCCAGATGGTTTTCTACAAATGCCAGGCGTCCATCATGTGAAAGCTTTTCCACACCACCAGAATAGAGGTTTGCCAAACGTATCTTCAGCCAATGTAACCCAGACTTCCCTAGCGGCCGTCCTTCAGCAAACTCAAGAACTCCTCGACAGAGATCAGAGCTTAAATGATTCAGATGTGAATGCATTGGATATGCTCGGCCACGGAAATCCAGATTGTGAGGATAATAAAAACCTTCCTCTTCCTTCATCTTTCGGGCCACCTGTTTCATGAAGAATTTGCAAGAGAGTGGATCAGTAATACTCTCAGCAAATACATGGAGACAAAACTTTATGCAAGGATACGGACTTCTATGGAAGCGAAAATGTTGGCACTAATTTGCATAGTAATAAAAGTAACTGAAACTGGGATAATGAAAGAAAACGACAAAGGGATCGCTGTTCGTTTACAAGGAAAATATTGCAACAGGAAAACAGGGAGAAGTATCTAACAGTCCAAGGAAACTACTATCCTCTGAGTCTGAGAGAGAGAGAGAGAGAGAGAGAGAGAGAGAGCTTACAGAGAGTTTAAGCTCAATGTCGCATCGCTGAGCATGCCTCTCTCTGTTAACCTTCTTTGCTTTCCGTACATTCCACTTCCACAATTCAAGCTCGTCACCATCCTCGGAAACATCCTTATCTGGCAAAGGAAGCTGCAACAAAAGAGAGAATGGAATAAGTTCGGCAAAATGTAAAATGGAAGTAATGACCAGAACAACAGAGTGACCACATCAAACCAAAACCAGCAAGCTTCCACATGGCAACTGTTATTAAAACAAATGAACAGTGACAGGCAAAACCTATTCTTACAGCACTAGTTGGACATAATTCTTTCTCGTTTCCTGTTTCAGATAAGTCACTACATAGTATCAGATCAATTAAAGAAAATGATTGAGAACTCCAGTCAAATCATGTTAACTTAGAAGTCATTGTGGTAGGATATCATCAAGCCAAGTCAACATTTTCCTGAATAGAAGAACCTAGATACAGAACATCAACAATATAGTGGTCGTATGCAACTATAAGAATGCCATGGCAGATCAGAATCTTCAGCAATCAAGTTGGATAAACACAATTTGCAAACAAGAACTGCAGTGTGTCATGAGCATGAATCTATGTGCTCACATCAAGTCTCTCAATTAAACCTCCAACACTTCCACCTTGAGCCCAGAGGTTCTCCACAACAGCAAGTACTCTTCGATTAACCCTCCATTTGGTACTTCCAAGTGTGTCCAGGGCCTGCTTACAGATAAGTAAAAAGGTCAAATAAAATAAAAGGAAGTAAACAAGGCGTTAGAGTGAAACAGATGACCTTAAGAAAAAGCTTGTATCTCATCCAGTCCCATCTCTCTCCAGACCTAATGTGGTAGTTTCCCATCATAGGGCTTTCTATCTATAGATTTAGCCATTACCAAGGAGCTAATTCATCCAGAACTCAGTTGACTGCTTCTATAGATAAGGCGGAGCGTCCTTGGCTCAGCATTATAGCACATTGAGCTTCGGCACTACTACAGCACTTCACTAACAGAATTGGGAAACATACGAGTATAAAGATTAACGCATAAAGAGGAATTGCATGATATGTCTACACAATGATACCTAGTCCATTCCACCACAAACAGGAGAAACAAATTGATCACCAGCTACCATATTGTGAAACAAATACACCACTAGATACTGCCACATACCTTACCAAACAGTTATTTGCTCATAGTTTGGTTAAAGAACTTTGTGATTCTTCCCACAATGAAATTAACGTTTACCACAAAAACTTAAGGGGCAAGGTGTTAGCCTGATTAGCAGACAGTCTCACAGAAATAATGTGATTAAATATGTAGAGAGTATATCCTCTATGTGCTATTCCTGTTATTGCGTTTAATCAGATAAATTGAGTCTGACATTTTTTTGAATTAGATTGGCACTAGCCAAATGCAACCAACTTAATGATGTTGAATACAATGCCCCAACTCTAATACCATGTTAAGCATATCAGATAAAACTCGCCTATTTAAAGGCTCTCAACTGGGTTAATCCATGGAAAATACAGCTAATACAAGCCAAAAAAAAAAACAAAAGAGACGCCACATTTATCGACATCACTACCTTAAATACATTATGCATCTGTTCCTCGGACACATTCTTTAGAGCATCCTGCTGCTTTCTTGATCCATGAGTACGCATAGCATAAGAAGGGAGGAAGAAGTACGCACCCTTGTCATACCTATAAAGAATGAAGAGAACTATTAGGATTGGCAATTTCAGACGGAAGAGTACTTCAAACAATCCCACTATCAAAGACCAATTTTTTCCCATCTAGATATCCTTTTTTATAAGGCGACCAGATGACATCTGGTCATCCTTAAACATTCCCATTTAAAAAGGTAACCTCCCTCCCTCCCTCCCTCACACATGCACGTGCACACATGGAAAGCCGACATTTTATTTCTCCACCATACGGAAGCCACACCCTTTACCGATGAAAACACCAAACAGCACTTGCTAGTTTCCATATAGTTTATACCCTTTCCATTTTCTTGGAGGAACCAGCATAGGCATATAAGGAGCCAACATATGCTTTGCCTGCAGGAAGGGAGAAAAGATAAAGAGTTATGATTTGGGGGAGTCGCTTCATAGTAAAGACTGTAAACTTAAAGCTTCCGCCAAGGAAAATTATTACTTAAATCATTTTAACAGAAAACACGGTAGCTTAGCATTTGAAGGAAAGCATGTTATTACGCCAGGCAGGCCCCTAACTGTTGATAAAGGGGGGCTACATGTAAAATGTGGAAGCTGCCACAGATATCACCTAATACTTGTCTCCTAATTACTTTCCTTTGCATCAGTTGCCATTCCATTGTTTCCTGATAGTATAATTCTGTTCCTCCAATTATGAAAATGGTACTCCCCACCTGTGTTCTCTAAAAGAATTATGGCCTTTTCCCCAAATTTATCATTCCACAAAACTTCTATATAAAAATAATTGCAATGACATACAACTGCATATTACATAAAGTGCGTATTAATAGCCTCCAAACACCAGGCATATATTCTTCAACCCTGCAAGTCTCGTCTCAGTTTTCTCATATATTAGCTCCCACGTTATTTTGTTCGCAAGATTGGTTCCTAAAGGAGCACCACGTACTCTAGAAATTTAACAATTTCAACATGCAAGTCTCAGGCAAAGTTTAGCTGCACATATTCTGAAATATCAATGTTCAGAATAATTTTCTAAAGTGGCCCATCATCCCAATTGTTCAACTCAATTACATTTTCTGGCGGAATGTAGAGAAGAGGTCGAGATGCTTTTCTCTGTATAAAATTTCTTTTATGGCTGATATCATTTCATCTTCACGAAAACTAACATATGTATTTGGTACATTCCCATGAACTGAACCAATCAGGAAATAAATAGGCCAAAGGACATTAGATCATAGCACCAATTATCCCTTTGCAGTATCCAGTAGTGCATCGCATAGTTCATGCTCAAAGAGGATTTTCAGCTTACATTAACGTCCAGCTTTTCAAGAATTAAGGGATCACATTCTATAACACCGTATCTCTTCAAAATCTTCTGCCTGCAAGAAAGAAAGTTTTAATAGGTTAAGCAAAATTTGCTTATAAGAATAAGCAAGTTACATTATCATCGAATAACAGGAGCTGTAAAAGATCACGGAGCAAATACAAAGAACACAATAGACTCAGTATTATACAAGTGAAACCGCATCATAAAGGCTTCTCAAAGTCTATGGTCATCAGGACTAAACATCTACATAGCCTTGAGTAGTGCATAAACAAATCAAATCTGTGTGATTCTGAGAAGCAAGGATTAAATGGAGCAGCCAAAGGAGTCAGGTTATGACTTATGAATCTACTGGAACATTTTACATCCGTAGGTCATGGTGAAAACAAAGTACCTCAACAGAAAGAAAAAAGCAAAAAGAGAGGATTTGTCGAAACAAGCTACGCTATGACCAACCTTTTATTCTTTCTTTTTTGGTATAGCTATCCACTTTATAGTCTAGGAAGTCAAATAAAGACAAGATGCTAGAACAGAATTTGATAGCTTTCAACTAATGAAATGGATTTTTGAAACCTGCAAAAGACACAATTCCTCTCTTTCTACTTATAAATGGAGCATCAATTCATAACATGAGATCATTTTAGGTGAAAGCCACAGAAAAAAGAAAGAGTATTACCCAGGATCCTTCTTAACCATTTTTAGTTTGTGCCTAAATGCTGGTCGAACATCAGGTGGACCTTCCACTAATTGCTTAACTGGAGGTTGGACAAAAGCTGTTTCAGTTAATAATTCTATCAAACGAGTTCCCAGCTGCACATATATAAATTCAAAAGGTCAATAACTTGGCTATCTCAATAACAGAGACGATCCAGCCATTTCAAAGGGGGGAAGGAAAAAAAAAACCCAATCCTCACAAACCTTAGCCTGGGTATCTCGACCCCAAGGTTTGAATTCCTCTTCCTTCACTAGCTTTTTTACTTCGTTAAATCTTTTTCTCTTGATCAAGCCATTAACACGTCTCTGGCGCATCACTTTATCTTTGTCCAGATCCGCTTCAGGTTCAACCAAATTCATTTTCTTTCGATTGCTCTTAGCTTTCTCCAGTAGACTTTGAACCATTACCTAAATAAGGAATGAATAGAAGAAGATGAGTCAAACACCTGTTTTGGAAAAATATTGGTAATATGAAAATGAAAAGGAATAACTTCTTTGCTTCATACATGAACAGAAGTCATAAGATTGCGGACAGTAAGATGCAGGTTTGAAACTTATATCGCCGCGACAAACTTTTCTGCATGAAATGCCATCCCAGTTTCATGAGAGTCTTCAGTTACAAGAGGCCTCACTTGCAGTCAATCTAAAGAAGCAAATACAATAATGACACCTGTTGTTTCACGAAACAGACAATCTAGGAATGGCTAATGCATCGATTTTGTTTACTTTTTTTTTTATGGATCTTCAATATTTCAACGAAATTATTGCCCTCCTACACATTTTGCAGCTGCTAGAACAAACACCTATATCAAAAGGACGAAGTGAGAAACCTCCAGCACTTGAACTAAACCAAGTCCTTGAAATGAAAAGGCCGGGTTAGTGTTTGAATACGAACGTTAGGCTAACAAAATTAAAGAAGATTCATTGCTTTTCGACGTTGGTTGACCATACGTGTAGCCATTCCACCTGCATAGTCCAACACGTATACTGAGAAAATGCATCAAAAACCAAAACTCACCTCCTGCTCGACCGCCATCCCGACATGGACCGCGGCCTGCACGAGCTCGACGCATCTATCCATGTGCCCCACCATCACCAACGCCATCATCTTGTGCATAACAATCACCGCCATCTTCTCGGGCGATAACAAGTCAATGTGCGGGGCGTACGCCGCCTTGTTCTTCTTCGTCCGCTGCATCCTCTGCTCCTTCTCTATCGCCTCCTTCAGCGGGTCAAACCAACCCAAGAACAGCGCCTTCACGCGCGGCAGGTTCGGCGCCAGCTTCCGGTCTCTCATCTCCCTCTCCAGCTCCCTGTACTCCTCCACCATCTTCTCCCACGCCTCCGTCTCCGCCCTAATCTGCCGCCGCCTCAACAGATTATACTTCCGCCTCGCCATCTCCTTCAGCTCCAGCTCCGCCTCCCGCCTCGCCTTCCGGTACACGTTCTTGAAGAATATCGGGTATATCCAAGGCGGGTCCTGGATGAATATCCTCGGGCGCGATTCCGGGTCGGCAATCTGCTCGATTGGGCTCGGGAAGTCGGCGGGCTTGTGAAGGATTTCGAGGTAATTGTCGTGCACGGTGTCTCTCAGTGGATGGAGGTGGGTCGGAGACGGAGGGGGCTTGAGATTGAGCGAAGATGGGAAAGGGAAAGGGAAAGGGAAAGAGCGAGAGAGCTTGAAGAGAGGAATGGAGGGCCGGTTGGAGAGGTAAAGGAGGTTCTTGCGAGATGGGTTCCTGGGTCTCGAGCTGTGGAGCTGAGTTGCAGAGGTCGGAGAGAAGGAGGAAGGAGCGGAGGTGGAAGCCATTGTCGTCGGTGGAGATAAGCCTGCGAGGCTTTTGGATGAAAGCGCCGCGCGCAGAGCAAGCAGCAGAAGGAGGAGGAGGAGCAAACCTCCCTTAAACCTTCAGAAAATGAAGTGTGCAAAAAACCAAAAACAAAAATCCGACAAATATGAGATATTTTCGAAAAAAATCATGGGGGCTTCTTCCTGTTGCCCCGTATGAAAAATACGGGACCCACACATAATTTAGCGAAAATTCCACGTAAGGGCTCCAAGTAGACATGGCCACTTGAAACCGTGAGCCCGGAACCAGCCTGTTGATCGGCCCGAAACCGGCCCATTGACCGGACCCACGGTTCCAACTCGGAACCGGAACCGGCCCTTCCGGTTTCTAAATTTTTGGAATCGGCTCGGAACCGCCGATTCCAACCCGTTTTAATAAAAAAAAAAAAGAAAAGGAGGAGGCTTGGGGGAAAAGTGCCATTGGGCCTAAGAACCGCGATGTCCGAACGGGAACCGGAACCGGCCCGGAATCGGAACCGGCGATTCCACCGAACCAGCCACCTCTAGCTCCAAGTACTTGTAATTTCTCAAATAATAGTATGAAATTGATATTATTTTAAAGAAAAGCTCGAAATGCCATCATTATCTAAATAAGAACCCGAAGTAGTTATAAGCATTTGAGATAAGGGCCTAACCCATTTGGTCGGCTACCCAAATACTTCGGGTGATCAAGGGCTTTTTTGTCAATTTGCAATTTTAACATAATTTTTAATTAAATTAAATTCAAAATTCAAAAAACTCAAAGTAAAAAAAAAGTATTCAAGCGAGAGGGCCCTCTTGCCTAGTTTTCTATCTCTCTTTTTTTAAAATAAAAAAAATTAAATTGCGGAAATGCCCCTACTAACGGGAGAGTTCAAGTCCTTTTTTGAAACTATATGGCCATTTCGCACCTTTATTTGAAATAATATCCACTTTAACCCCTTATTCGAAACAATGAGGGCACTTCGAGCCATTCTTTAAAATAATGCCAATTTCATGCCTTTATTAGAGAAAATGAAAGCACTTCTAGTCCTTTTTTGAAATTTTCCTCATTATTTATGCTGAATTCGGAAGGTAATTTATGACCTGCCAAATAATTTTCATATTTGCACTGTTTATGAATATAAAATTATTCATACTACTAGAATTCATTTTGCAAATACAAAAGTTTAACTCACGGAGGTGAAGTAAGATATGCTATGACGATTACGATTTGTTAGCAATTTAGTAAATACAAATATAATCGTCGTGTCGAGAATCAACTCACAATGAGTATATCGATCAAAATATAAATTTTACTCTTTGGAATCTCAATCAATCACAAAGGTAAATTAACCATTTTCAAGATCATACCCATAATTATTGTACTACCTAAAAAAATTTTACCAAGTGGGAGAAGTAATTTACTTCCTCAAATGGAAATATCACTACCACTGAAAGGAAATGATTGCAAAATAACATTTGCTGCAGAAAATATGTACTTAATTTACTATCAGGGGAATTTGCTAATTGTGAGAAGTAATTTACAACCATCGTGAAAACAAAATCAGCGAAACCGGACTATAATTACCTAGCATAAAAAAAAAACAATTCATTTTTAAAAAAAATCGAAATTACCATTTTCAAGGGGAATTACTCCTTACAGTGTGTAATTTACTCTTGCTCGACTTTTATACAGGATAGAAGTAATTTAGTGCCTCCCATGGGGTGATTACTTATTGGTAGCAACATTTATCAATTGGAACCTCTTAATTCCGAGCATGTTGTCACTAGTAATTGTCTAATATAATCATATTTTTTCTCGAATAGTCCTAACTGATGATTCATAATGGTTGGTAAATTTTCCATCATTAATATAAGTTCGATCCGACCATGCACGGGGCGCTTGTGGAAGACCACATACGATACTTTCTTGAGACCATACAAATTATCTAGATGATGATGATGATGACTAGTCATGGAACACAGGTGGTCATTCCTTTTCCGAGGATCAATGAGAGATTGACACTTGGCACAGAAAGGGCACGGATCGAAACTAGTCTGGTGGCGCCTGAACTGGATCGAGTCCGTGGGTTTTCACGGAACCGGCGTATGAGGTGGCCGTTGGGGTTGTGGCTACCGGCATCCGACATACTGGACGGCGTACGAGGTGATTGTTGGGGTTGCAGCGCTGGCTGCTTCAGCCAGTTGTCGTTGCCGAAGGTGGCCATAGGTGAGATGAATAAAATGGCAAGACTACCTTGACATGCAGGCTCATCAAAGGGTGCCATTCGATAATGTATATCTAGCGGATCCCCCCCGCTAATCCAAGTGAGCGTTCAAATATCTGTCCTACATTCATTCGTGAGGGTACTCCTAATAGATTGAAGACCATGTCAATAGGTCTTCCATCTTGCAAATAAGGTATATCTTGTCTAGGTAAGATTTCGGAAATGACACCTTTATTTCCGTGCCTTCCAGCTACATTATCGTCCACTGTGATTTCATGTTTCTGTAAAATATACACACACATAACTTCTAGATTATAATTTGAATCCCTTCTCTATGGATACGTCACACATGAATAACTCTACCCCTACCGCCTAAAGTTAGTTTTAGACAAGTTTCCTTTGAAAAAGATTCCTGAATGCCATGTATAGCCCGTAAATAATCTATCTTCTGGGGCATACGACGATTCTTTCGCTGTTTGGGGAATTAATTTACCTAATAAAACATCACCCACCGAATGTTGGAAAGATCACCGAGGGAGCTGCCCAAAAGTCCACATGCTGTCCGGTACCTTCTTCTGAAGTTTTTTTTTAAGCAGATACTGTTATCTGCATTTATCTTGATTTTTGACGCCCACTGTCGTTTTCATTCAGTGGTGTTATTCAAGTTTTCGACAGTGAAACACAAAGCTCAGGACTCACCGGACCCGAGCAAGCCCAGTTGAGCGCCGTTCCGGCGTGCAAATATTTAACCGTTCTACGGTGACTAACATATTCTTTCAAGCTGAATAAGACCCAATCAAGAATCCTAGCTCACCAATGCTGTCCTCGGAGTTTCCTGTATCGTGTGAACACTGACGGATGCACGTACAGGTAAGTGTATTACATCATGCACCCGATAATAATCTGTCTACTTTCTGGCCAAAGCCGAACTTAGTTATGCAATGTTGATCGGTCTATGAACCCCTCGACGTGAATCATCATCCTGCAACATGCTATTTTAAGAGTGTCGCAACAACAACTCCGAGTTGATAAACTGTGAACTACTTATACCAGATGGATATGCATTTTCATGCTACACTTGCTTGGGAAGTTCAATGATTCCAATCCTCTCGTCTGCATAACTCTCAATTGAATCGGACAGAGACATGTCTTCGATGTCATTTGTATGATCTGTAGCCTCATATCCTAATCCTACTCCTAACAATATCCCGCATGACCATTTACCTTGCAGGCGAACAAAATAAAGAGAAGAGCGGAATGAATACAGTCTCATCAACAATGATTTCGAGCTCAACCATGAAAACCAATATACAGTCTCATCTCGATTATGAAGACACAGCATTTTCTGTCATTCAAAATGTACAAAACAGGAGCATGAAAAGTATCATCCCCCCCAAAAGTAAATCACCTGTCTCACATGTATCAATTTACAGATTTCAAACTGAAAATCTCGGTTCTGTACATAATCAACCAGGATGAAAAATCAAAGAGACCAATCTTTTCACTCATACCGACACAAGAAGAGGCACGACGATTTTGTGCAAAGTCTGTCAAAAGCGCATTCCAAAGCCAAGATCATGCAGGGAACATATTGAGATAATTTGAGGAGCAATTGCCATAGTTTCTTGCTTGATCAGAGCCAGAAGTGCAACATAGCCTGCCGAAAGAAATGTATAGTTTGGGATTCTGATTTATCATAAGCAGAAGATCTGCCTGAAAGCCACTACAACATAAAAGCTAAAGCAGGCTAAAACTAAATTTGGATGCAGGTTTACGAATGGAAACATGCCGAGATAAAGAAAAGTAAGAGAGGCGCGTACTTCGGTTAGGGTGAGCAGGGGCAAGTCGTAAAGTTGAGCATCTTTCCTTTTGTTCTCGCGCCTCATCTCACGCTGTATTGAATTCAGTTGCTCTTGTATCTCCTTCAGTAAGTTCATTTCCTCTTCATTTTCATGGACGATTTCTCGGCTTCTAGCATTCCCCTCTGTCTCAAGCCGTTCGATTCTTTCACTCAGCTGTTGAAACTCAGACCGATGTATTAGTACCCTGGGTTTGTTGGCTCCTGGAAACCCATCACAGTCAGCACTCATCTTCCCTCTCAGTCTAGGACTAGACGGCATCTTGTCATGGTTCAACGAAAGCAGCATTTTCTTTATCCAGTCAGTTTGGTCAGTGACCAAATCTGGCTTCCCGAGCCTATTTTCACCTTCAGGTTCCTGCTTACGCCATTCTTTTACCTGAACTTCAAGGTTTTTACAGCTCTCATCACTCTGTGGTACTTCAAAAATATCTTGAATACTTGTTGAACAAGCTGAGTTCTCAACTGCTTCTGCGGTGTAGAGATTTTCACGATAGTTCATCTGAACAGACTTTTCATCGACACATTCACTTGTAGTATAACAAGGCGGTGCACTCACAGAAGAAGCAATAGCACAGGACCTAGACACGCCGATAGAGTAGTCATTATTAGCTTGACTAGTGTCCTTACATTCCGATATGTCATTCACATGATCCCCTAATCTTCTGATCTGCTCCCAAACTGGACTGAAATCCTCATTCAACGAATTCTCCGACGTTTTCTCGAAATTCAAGCTCTCGCCCGCACCTTCAAGATCTGGGTTATCTTCAACTATTCTCGAATCCACATCTGGATTAGGGAAAACAGATTTTTGTCTTTTGATGACGCCTTTCTTTGGAGTATGATCCTTCAAGCAAATTGGAGGCACAGAGTTCAGTCTCCTCACACCGCCATTCGACCCCTTCCCACCATTGGAGACATCTCCTCTTTGCAAAAACAGATTATCCAGAAGTCTACTTTCACTGGGTCCGAAATCAGCGTAACCCATGCTCAAAAGCTTATACCGATAAGCTTGGACTTGGAACTCGAGCGACGCGATCTCCATCTCTTTCTGGTAAATAACATCCTCAAACACTTCCAGGGAGAGGTCCGCATGACACATCTTCTCCTCAGCCATTCTCTTGAACTGATCGGCCTCCATCTTGACGGCCGCCTTTTCGCCCTGCAAGCGCAGTATCATCGACAAGGCTTCACTAGCCGCAGTAGCGGACGCTTCCCTCTCTTCGTCCAATTCATTGTAGAGTTTCTGCAGGAGTTGCTGCTGAGAAAAGAGTGCTTCTTTGAGAGCAGAACCATCCATTTCGGGCATCCCCAAACAAACGCCAATCTCAGCCATGTTCAATGCGATTCAGCCTGGAATCGAGCCAATCCGCCTCTGAATTGGACAAAAAAGACGAGATTTTCTTCCTCGAATCAACAAGAACCCAGCGTCACGAGCTCAGTGACCAATCCTGAGCCTGCGAAAAGATTTTATCTACGTCTCTCCATGCAGAGCTACAGACGAACGGAACCCGAAATGTTCAGACCTATTTTCAGCCAAATCATGCGAACAACAGGACGACCAATCGCAAGAAAGTTCCAAAATGAAGAAAAATGTAACGATGAGGGTGGACCACAACTCATACCGTCTCCTTCTCGCAGACGAAAAACAGCTGGCCGTCGTCGAACAGAGAAACTCCCTCCTCCCAGCACCGATGTCCGCGCGAACTTCCGCCTCCTTTCAAAGGAATGAAGACGAAAACACAACGCCGACGACGCCAATCTACTCTGAGAATCCGAGAAATCCAAGAAACGCGGGGCAAGAGCCGCCCGTCAAGCTCCCCTTTCGCAGAGGAACACAGAGGGAGATGACCCAGAAAGAAAGGACAGAGCTTGCAGGAGGGTCGACGACCAGAAGGGACTGCGAAAAGCGATCGATTCGGCAGTTGGAAGATTCAGTCTTTGCGGGCGTTAAAGCAAAGGCCAAGCGGTTGCTTTTCGCGAAGAAGAAGTAGACGAAAGGAGGACGACGAGGAGAAAAAGGTCGGGCCTTTGCTTTTATTGCAAAGCAGGTCTCGTCAATGGAGGGGAAGTCTGGCAACAAACGCAGATCAGATCAGAGCTCTCACGACTCTGGCACTGCTCAGGAACCAACTCACATTTCCTTTTCAAGAAACGGTATTGGCGCTGAATGGATGGGGAATGATATTTAGGAAACAGACAAGAAAATTTATTAACTTGCTATCGTATCTGGATACTAATCAGATTTACTACCATTAATTAACACTTGGCTCAAATTACCATCCGATTACCATTGAGACTCGAGAATTTCATTTTTATTATTAGCTTGCAATCCGATTCGGATATTCAATCGCTCACTTAAAAAGAACCGTCGAGATTTTATTCTTATTATCATCGGTTCGCAATCCGATTTCGATAATTACTGCTCGCATCATGAAGAGACAACATCGAGGAATAACGTTCGCTTTAGATTGGATTTTTCGAGAATCATAGATTTCATTTTCAGTAGTATTTATTATGTGGAAAATAAAGGTGTTAGGGATTTTGTGGTTTATGAAGAAAAAAAAAGACTAATTAATTTTTCCAGGGTGATAAAACTTGGCTTGAATTAGAGCAATTTTCGGGTTCCGAATTGGCGATAAAATCCAAAAGGAATAAACCCTTTCTTGGTCTAATCTTGGAACATTTATCCTCAACTGACTTTTATGTCTGTGCTGTCCTGTGTCGTAATTAGAGTTGCCGAATACCATGATTACCGATAATCACAGTTGGCCCCACCCGCCGTTGCTCTTTCCGTCTTTTCGGATGGGCCCCCCGAGTTTAAGTTAATCCCGTTGATTAAAACAAGCAGAGATGGCGGCACGTGTGGGGCGCACGTGTGGCCCCCGCACGTGCCGTCCCTTGGCCCCGCGAGGACCGTTCGAGAACATTATCAAGTACGTGCATCATTTTGATTCCCTCTCCCATCTCTTTTCTGCCCCGCCTTTTTTTTTTTTTTTTTGTTTTTGGTCGGATTTTTTTCCCCCACTTTAAAAAGCAGTTATTATTGCGCTTCCAACGGCTACTAATGAGGTCCACCGTGTGCAGGGTGGGGGCCCCACCCGTTCACCGACCCGGGGTTGGTTGGGGTGGAACCAGAAGTCGGTGCAGAGAACGTGACTACTTGACTAAGCTGGATGTTGACTTTAATAAAAAGGCCAGTCAACTACGCTATCTCGATAAATTAAAATAATGGTGATAACAATAAATGCATCTTTTTTATATAGGGAATGAAAAAATAAAATAAAATAGTCAGACCTGGTAAGAAATGAAAAAAAAAAAAAAAAATTCTAGCCCAAGCAAACAATGGGAAAAGTAACATTATCTTGGTGATGGGCGCGAACACCGAAATTATGAGTCGCTTAACGAAGACGGGGCTTCCAAATTTAATTGAGTCGATACAAATTCCATCACTTAAAGAAGTCCTCCACAGATTTTCTTCTCCCTTTTAAAAAAAAAAAAAATTGGCCGAGGTAACAATGAACCCGAAACTTTGCAATGGGAAGGTTAACATTAACTTAGTGAACAGCATGAACATAGAAATTATAGGTCGCTTAACAAAGACAGAGCCTCCAAATTTCGTGAGTCGCGATATAAATTTCATGGCTTAAAGAAGTCGTCTACAAATTTTTTTTTCTCTTTTTTTTTTCTATTTTTTGCCGAGGTAACAACAAACCCGAAACTTTGCAAAAAATGGCACGCTGCGGTCGCTTGATGTTTGGTGCAATTTCAGTAATAGTTCGTGCAGATTTTTCGGTGTTTTCGAAATCAGAGAAAAAATGTTTCTAATTTGAGTTATGTGACATATCCCTCTTGAGAACCATGTTCCAGTCTAAAGATCTCTCCGTGCTTCGAAATCGAAACTCCATGATCGCCTGTGACGTGGAAAGAACCGCTTGGACCGGAATAAATCGGGTTGACCCGATAACATCGTTTTGGACGTTTGACCACCACGTACAGCTTGTGCCACGGTGGGCCCTGGATTTTGGGCTTACAATTTGGGCTAAATCCACCCACCGATTGGGCCTGTCTCTCTAATCTATAGCCCATCCGCTGGTTTCTCCTCTGCAACATCGGGAAGTCCCAAAAATCTTCAAGCTGCCCCAGCAATGGCGGGTCCATATATATACAATCGCCGACGACCGACTGGTCTGCTCCTGATTCCTCGCTCAGTGAGCGTCCAGCGTCTCGTACGAAGCACTTGAAGCGACACGATATGAAGTCCTTCTAGGTAATGCGCGCGTTTTGTACCCAGTTGGTAGATCCTCTTCGAAGGATTCAAAGTTTGCTTCTTCTTTTTCTTTCGTTCTTCGGGATCTTTTGCGGTTCTTAGTTTCTTTCACCAGGAAGAGAAAAACCGATGGAAGTCGATACGTGCATTAGTTGACGTAGGATGTTCTCTTTGGGCATCTAGGTTCTTGCGTAATCGTTGCAGGAGTTCAGAGACCGGAACAGCGGAATTGATCGCCGGATTGTTCTTGTGGGGGCAGTTGAAAATGGTACAGCTCCAGTTCTGATGTGTCCTAGTCGATGATTCGTGTGAATTGTTTGGTTACAGAGTTTCTGGTTTTGTGCCCGTGATGTTTGAGTTTTTCTGGTGCTTGTTCGTGCGCGCCCAATGTGGTGTCTTGTGGCATGTTACTTGGATCCTACAATTTCAGTTCTTTTTTTAATGGGTATAACAAAAATTGAAGTTCAGCAGCATTGCTTTAACTTGGCATTTTTTAGAATATTGTGAGTTCCTATGATATTGTGCTTGGTTCCTTAATAGTTGAACGTGTCCTCCACCTCCTCGGTTACCTTAATAGCTTAAAAACCCTTGGGAGCCATTGTTAGTTCTTCTGGGTTTAAGATTTGTGTATTTCATCTCTCACTCTTTCTGTTCGTTGGATCTGCTGTTTTTTGTGTTACGACAGAGTTTGGCGCTCAAAATCTGAGAACATGGACTTCTCTGTGAATTGCATTTGTGGATGAATCTGAACTTAGTTGAAATTGCAGAATTCAGTCCATAACACTGTTTGGGCCTGATGGGCATGCCCAAGCGAATTGGTTCATGTTCTTGTGCTGGAGTTTTTTGGACAAATGAAGTTTGTTATTTCATTATGTCAAGAGCATATCGTGTCAAATTAGGTTCATAGAAGGAAAAAATACAGCCTATTATGCATAGGAAAACAGAGTCAATGCAAAACGGCTGGGCTTTGGCAGTTGTCTGTCAAATTATCTTCTATAGTCTCTTGAGGGACGTAAAGAGCATTCCTGGAAAGAATAGAGTCAATGCAAAAAGGCTGGAATTTGGTAGTTATCTGTCAGATTAGTGTCAGGATATTTTTTTTTTTTCAGTCGAATATAGGATTATTTGTTGAGTTTTACAGAACTTTGTTCTTCCAAAACATAGGAAACTGTTATTGTGAAAGAACAATTGCTGGAGTGTTGATGTCTTAAGGGAATTAGAGAGAAACTCATAAAGGTTGAGCTGGGGAAAAAGGAAGGCTGGAATGCCAACAAGCGTCTAGCATTGAATTCATCCAATGTTAAGGGTTTTTGTTTAAGTTGCTCAAAAGACAGAGTATGTGAATTGTAAGTTCAGCAGAAAAGTTCCGTGATGCAGTGATAAGTATGGAGATCGGGAAGTTTGAAAAAGTGAGTAATAATTGGAGAAACTGATATCGGCTTTCCATACGATGCAAGCAATATGGATAAAGTGGAAAACCATATTATTATTGGAAGTATGAAGAAGTGAGCAATAATGGACAAACTGATATTCGTTTTCCATGCAATACAAGCAATACGAATGAAGTGGAAAAGCATATTACATTTTACTGTGGAATAGAATTTAAATTTAAGGAGAAAAGTGTAGGAACTCTACTGGCAACGAAGCTTAATGGCATGTAAATGTAATGCCTCTGGGTGAGCAACAATATACACACACAATGGGTTTTCCCGAAAATGAGAATGTCTGCTTGATGTTTGGGCACTGTAAAAAAGACAGCGATCAGAAAATAGCATATTCGAGGGCAACTTTATGTGAGTGTGACTGAAATGAAAATGAAAGTAGCTCACATATGAGGTGGTATAAACACATCCAATGGTAGCCTTTTGATACACTAGGGGAGAAGTGTGTTCTGTGATGAGAATCCTGGTTACCAAAGGAGGACCTAAAAAGTTGTGAAAGGAAACTGTGAAGCAAAGTCTTAAATTATTGGATCTTGTACAATGGAGTAAGAATATTAGCCTTTCCTGCTTTTCACCATTTTGATCAGAAGAGAGGGTTACACACATGAGATCAGTCCAACTGCTTTTGGAAGTAAAATTTGTTAATGGTTTTAGATCATTGTATGCATAAAGGTTAACATACGCAGAGTACTGTCAACATGGAAGGCATGTGGAGACTTTTTTTCACCGAAAATCATAGTAAATTGTGTTTACTCTATACTTCTATTCCACTGCCACATAATTTGCTGTTTAGATTGCAACTTTTGATACCTTAACTGCCCTTTATTTTGGTACTGCTCTGCTTACGCTGTAGTCCATCATGCAGAGTATGTACATTCGTGTTAAGCGGAGTAAGACGACTTACTTTATCCAGTGTGAACCGACTGAGACAATTCTTAATGTCAAGGAGAAACTGCAAAACCTCATAGACCAACCTGCTAATGATCAACGTTTGATCTTGGTAGGGACTGGGGAGGTGCTGGAGGATTCAAAATCACTAGCAGATCAAAAGGTACTAATTCTTTGCGTCAGTTGTTTGGCTCTTCATTGCATCATATGAGTTTACTTTTATGCATAGATAGTCCCAAGTTTTTCATAGATAGTAGTACTGGTGAAATGTTTCTTTCTCACGCATCTCACTTATCCAATGATGTCTATTCAGGTTGAAAACGATGCCGTGGTTGCACTGACCTTGAGGAAAGGTTGTTTCTTGTTCTTGATTTCCTCTTACTCTATCAACTTGTATGTTCTCAGCCCCTGCTATTTTCCAGGCTTATGATTTTTGTAGCGCAGCAGCTCCTTTTTATTTTTGGCTTGGAGAATTAGTCAAGTTTTTGCATCCAAGTTCATTCTTTTTGTCAGTGAGTGTTAAACAAGTATAGTCTCACCAGACATTAATATCATTGGGCAAAATAGATTTTGCCCATTTAGTTTTCTCCACATTTCTATCTAGCCTTTTATAACTTCTTTTTAGATTCCCAAATACACCGAACTTTTACAATTTTTTCAACCGTCTAAAAGTTTAAGGATTCAAAGTTTGCCTTTTGCATAAAATCCCATATCGCCAAAAAATGGTAATGAAAACAATAGCCCAAGTTTCATGCTTTGAGTTTTGTCTAATACACCGATGGTCTCATTGGACCCAAAAGTTATGAGAGCTTTCTGACTTCGCATTTTGTGCCTTTTTCTTAATCCAAGTGGACCAAAAATGTGGATGTGAAGTAATCAGTGCTCATAAAAGTCCATAAGAAACCATAGCCCCACCTTATGGAATGGGACCAAAATGAAATAGACTATCATCCGGCAGAGTAGAAATCATAGTGGGGTGTTTGGTCTAGTCAGGAATCAGATCAAATTGAATCTGTTTCATTTTGGATGAGCATTAATTATGGTTTGTATGTGTGGTTGATTTACACTAGCGTCAGCATTTTCAGTTTAGGTCAATTAGATAGGGACACAATTTGTCAAGTAAATACAGTTGATCTTTTAATATGTTAGGTCTGACCCAGAGGCATCAATGTAAAGTTCCAAGGGCTGTTAGTGTAAATTTTAGAAATTCTAGGGGTGTCGCTAATCAGAACTCAGTGGGTGTCACATTAGTTCATTCAAGATAGCAACGCTTCCAAAATTAAATGGTTGACTACACTTTCTCCCTGAAGTTCGAGTTTATCTCACTATGACCCTTGCTCTTTTTTCTTCTTCTTAGTTCACCTCTTTGACTTCACGATATTGTTCCAATTTACTCTTCTTACTGCCCATAAGAGAATAGCCATAACTTGTCCTTAAGCCTTATTTTGTTCACCTGTTCCCACATGAAACTAGATCATCATCAGAGTTAACCTATAGTTAACTTTTGATTGCATGCTTATTTGAGTCAATTGAGCATATAACATTTGTCTATTATGCTTTAGATGGTAAAAAATCTAGCTAATTTGCAGTCCATGCTGATACTATGGTGTTTATTGAACCATTCTATGAAATATAGATGGCAAAGCTAAACTGCAAAAATTAAAACAGCATGGAAGTACTGTGAGACATACCCAAAGCTTTTGGAGATGAGGCGAAGTCAACCCTAAGTTTTACTCGTGCGATATCCTAGTCTGTATTTTCTTTTAGCTCCTCTTAGATCAGCATTTATTGAGGAGGGTGCTGTACAGTAAATAAAGAAGGGAAACAAGTAATCGCACTGGTTGATGTTTTCCTTTCTGATGGTAGGTGTTGCACCGATATCATTTTGATCTGCAATCTTGTTTGTGAATTTATGCAACATGTTTCTAACAAAAGGACACAAATGCAAAGCATGGAAAAATGCAATGAGCTGAATATTTAAGGCTTTCGAAGCAGTTAAACTGGAGTCAATCTCTCTGTTTCACAGGAAATGACATGTCATTAATGCTGAATGTTAAGTCTCAGTTTGCTTAAACCTGCATTTGAGTCTATGTAGTTTAATCTTTGTCCTAATTTGCTTAATGTATAACAGGATAAGTTAATGTCATTGACCCTTCTTGAATTTTTTTATCCCCTCTGCATAGAATTCAAAAACTTTACATGCTTAAAGGAGTCTCTCAGTGTACTTTTGTACTGCACGACTTCCAAGATCTGGTCATTGCTGGGCTTGTTCTTTTGGATTATCTGGAAAAAAACAACATGATTAAGGCTTATCTTTTGTATTCCTCTTATGTTTCTTGTTTTAATTTATCTCTCTGTTTAGCATGGGCTATGCTGCTTATACTGGTTTGTCATCGTCTTCAGACTATTCAGCTCTATCTAGTTTACAACTATTTACCTGCCACGTTTGTTACATTCCTTCCTTTAAGTTGATTTCATGATGTCATTGGGTTAGTAATTTGTCTTCATTAGCTGTTGTTTCATTTGAGTGCTTGTGTGATAAAGTTCTTCTGGAGCCCAATTGAAAACTTGTGACATCTTGTTGTACAATGAATAATAATCAATGGACTTCCAGAGGCTTCTTAATGATTAGCTAGTCATGGGTACTACTATGTAAGAATGCGGGTTTTATGGAGCATAGCATGACTTGGTAGTTGTGCAAGTATAATTGGTTATCACTGGAAGCCTGGCTTTTATTTGTTTAATCACCAGAATTACTTTGTTATTCTGTAATTATTGGCTGCTTCAGTGGAGTTTTGCTCCCTTCTTAACCGTGGATGCATTTTGAACAATGATTTCTTACGTCATCAATTTGTTGACTCAATATTTCATGGGCAGATGACAATGAGTTCGAGGAAGTGAACATTGTTCGGCCGACCGATTTTTACCAATCTCTCGATGGAGATGGAAGCAAATGGTGAATTCAGTGGACACTCTTATCTAAGCACTGTATCAAAGTTTCCTCACTCATATGAGGAATTGTGAGAACTTAAAGAAGATCATGCGCTTGAGAGACCCAGCGATCATAAGACGGTGAAGAATTGTTCGAAAGTACGACATTTATTTGCTCGTCGGCATGTCAGATAATCTTGAGTTCATTCGATTTTTTTATCACTACGCTCTCTGTTGAGGGTTGCACGAGTTCTGTTTGGAGAATGCATGCACCATTAATATCATTTCACGTCAACCTGCTCTTTCTCACTATATACCAGGAAAAGAAACTAATGACTTGGTTAGAAAATGAAATCAGCTCAGTCAATCTTGAAGTGACTGTGTTATAGGGCTCATGGATATGATGGAGGACTTGGAGGAATGCCTGCACTAAAGGAGTCTGAGAATTCTTTAGTCATTTGAAGAAGGGGTTTTGGCTCAAAGTATACTAATTGAAAGCATTTCTGTTTTGGGAACACAATCTCCAAGGCAGATAACTTTTCAAATGCATTGTGCCGATATATTATCGATTGAGCTAGACTAGACTTTTGACATGTACGATTGTTTGGCTCGAACATCTCGAAAATCCGGTGTCTACTAAATACCGGTGTGCTCTTGGATGTTCGGGCGGAGCGCCCTTTCGGACATCCTAGTGAGTTAACGGTAGTTCTGCACTCTTAGTTCATGAGAACCACGCTATTACCAAATATTCCCTCTTTCAGTTCGCTTTTTCGGTAGAGATTGGAGGAATATGAAGGACAATCTGCCTCGACGTAGTTGACAATTCTGAGTTCCTGATCGGATATGAAGAGTTGTATATGGCTGTCCTCTTCGAAAAAGATGATGCGCAATGTGTACACTGTACATGGTACACATCAACCGAAGACGATGCAGAAGGCTGCTTCCATAGAAACCAATTTTGCGAGAACATTTATCAATGGGGCCAGTTCCTCGTCAATTTCGTGGACTTAAGTTTTTTTTTGAACTTTCGTTTGTTACGTTGAAATCCTAAAACCTGTGTTTGTTCATCCAATTGAGTTTGATGACAGAAGGAAGGACTCAAAGTGCAGCGACGTTCACGTCTAGGATTTGATATACGGAATGAAAATTTCAGTTTTTAAAGTGCACAAAATTTGACAAATTTTAGGACTTACCTTTTCTATAAGTAAAAGGTTGGGAAGAGACGAGCTTTTCTTCCGAGACTTACCGTAGGGGTCCCACGCACGTTATGAAATATTTAATTTGAGCCATAACTACTTATTTTACTTATAAATATACCGTCCGTTTTTTTTTTTTTTGTACTCAAAATCGTTTTGAATTTATTTTTCTTTTCATGTTTATTTTGTTTTATACTGCTCTAAGTAAGGATAAGGCCCATTTTTCATCATGCTTTTGCTTTTTTCCCTCCTCCTTTTTCTCTTTTTCTTTCGATTCAATATAAGTTTTTTGCTTATGTGGTATTATTATTGTACTTTTCTGTTTCAAATTTCAATATTTATTTATCCATGTGTGTTTCATGATTCTACATTTTTTTTGATGACTTTTTCGTAGCCTTTTTGTTTGTAATTAGAACCAAATGCAAGTAAATCATTCCTTAAATCTACTTATTGAAGTGAAAAAAAATAGGATATAATGGATGTGTTTGGTGTTACGGTCAAATGATATGGTATCGGTATTACTTGCGCTTAACCGGTCTCTACATCAGTGAGATGATGTACAAAGAGAAAACCAAATCAAAACAATGTCATTTGTTTTATGATCTTAAAATAAGACGAGCGAAGAACATTTTTAAGAGATGCTAATCTTACTTATTAGGTATTCTTTCATTTTTTTTTTCTATTTTTCCTAGAAAATAAAGATATAACATTTTGTTTCGATTGAGACATTGTGTTAATTAAATAAGTTAATTCTGTTGCACAACATTGATCGGGCTTTTGCTAGTTCTATTTATATTAAGATGATTACTTGGTGAATAGACAAGAGGCGATGAGCCTCCCTAAGAATTTTCTTTTTTGGGGATTTTTTGTATGGTTTCCCAAGTCTAGCGAATAGGTAAGAAAATTCTTTTTTGGTTTTTCACCTCTTCTTTTTGTGGAGATATTTCTTTTTCCTAATGACTTCAAAAGCAAATGAATAGGGTTTTCAATAATGTGGTGGTTACAGCCTATAGGAATCTTTTGGATTTTTTCAATCACTTTTACAACTTTTAACTATTTGATTTTCAAGTGATTTTGTTCAGGACAAAACTTGGCATTTCGTGTAATATAAAAAAAAAGAAATTTAATTTAACCTTTTTTTTAGTCGAAAAATTTAAATTAACTAAACGAGGTACTACTGTGCCGATTGGTCTTTGTACTTAGGAAAGTTTTCGGAGTATGCTTGTCACCCCATCTACATACGATAATAAAAGCAAAATAATTAGATGTGCTCTTGATGAATATGCGACCGCGTTTATATAGTCAAAACTCTATATAATAAGTACGTTCCCATGAATAGCAAGACATTAAGCAAATGATCAAAAGAAGAAAATCAATTTTGTGATTTCAAAACTTAGCAATACTTTGTTTCTTATGGCTATAAGATGGATAATATTATATCTTTCGGATTTCGTTTGTTTTACGAAAAATCAAAAATTTTCATCTCACCCGAAATATATAAATTATTGTCAATAACGAAAACAATTTTCATTGATTAATTATTTTAAGCGATATAAACGGTCATTCTTTGAAAAATAATTTTGTTGTATAAAATAATCCAACCTGAAAAAAAAAAAATCAAGAGAAATAAGAACTTATGGATTTCTTTTTCTTTTCCATTAAAAATATATATGTAATTCATGGGGGCAAAACCTCCCTTATCCCTCAACTCTGCAACTGTAGACACAATCTCCTCTCTCTCTCTCTCTCTCTCTCTCTCTCTCTATGACCATGTCGCTTGCTCCCTCCAAGGTCCTTCCGTTCACCCTCACCCACCACTCACTCTCCCCAAGCTTCCCTTATCCCCGTCCCCGACCCTCCTGTCCCTCTCGCCAAACGCTCCGAATCCTCTGCGCCAAGAGGACCGGCAAGCAGAGGTACCCTTCCGAGAAGAAGAAGCTCAAGCTCAAGCTCAAGCAGAAACAAGCCCTCGGCGATGTCAAGAACAAGTTCGAAGGCACTTGGAGGCTCTCGAAGCTCGCCGTCCCGGTCCACGACGACCCCGGCAAGGATTTCCTCGGCGTCTCCGATGGGTTGCTCCAAGAAATCGCCAGAGTCCTCGAGTTTCCGGTGAACTTATGATCATTTCTCTTCTTGCTCGCAGGAATTTTCTGGGGTTTTTAGTCCGGTTCCGGTTGCTTGTTGCGCGAGTTGATGGGCCGATTTTAGGATCGGTGTTCATCCAAAAGTTCGAAATTTTGAAAATGCTTTGTAAGAGTCGAATTTGTGCTGGTTGGGAAGCCATTTTACTTCAATGACAGAGACTTTTTCTTATGTTGTAAGGTCGCTTCAATGTTGCCTGCAGAAGCGTTTTGCGTGGTGAGGAAATCATTTGATGCGAGAAAGGTGCGTCTGTGAAAGTGAGGTTGTTGGTCTTTGTTCCATAACACGTGTCAAATACAATATGATAGTATATCATTCGAGAGTCTTTTGTAACATATATGTACGTGTATGCGTGGCATCTAGTTTGTGTTGGGATCTCCCTGCCCCTCTCCTCATTTGAGATCATTTTGCGCTTTTCATAAGTTGCTGTCTGGAAAGAGGCGTTCTTTTAAGGATCACAAGAAGATTGTTTGCTTATGGGAAAAGACATTAAAGTTGTAGAATGCTGATGAATATACCATTATGGTAAGATACCAAGAGAGTGCACCAACAGACCAGGAAATGGTCCTTAAAGATGGATGAGTCAGCTGTTTAATCATTCTGCAGAATCAGAAGATGCCAACTTATAAAGGAAAACGATAAAATTATGGTGAATCAGATTGAAAATGCTATCTCCAGCAGTATTTGTGAGACTTGTGGTCCTTCCTGTTCTGTTGCTCAAACTTTAGGTATGGTTTGATGATCGTAGCCTGGGACTACTGAAGTGAAGAATAACCTTTTCAAATTGCATTGTTTTCCGTTTAGAGTAAGAGTCACCAATTAATGACTGCAATGAGCCGTACACTATCAATGGTGTAAAGCGGAACTTTATGATTGCTAATAATTATTTGACCTCTTCTCCTTTTTTTGGTCTCAGATGCTAAAGGGGCCCAAATTTGTATATACAGTGGATATGGATGCAAATAAGCTTCTGCACCTAGAGCCTCGTACATGGGACTTTATTTCTCGGTTGGAGCCCAAAGTTGGCATAGTAGAACGTATGCTAAATAAAAAGGGTTCAGGTGATTTGATCAGCATGATAAATGATTGTAAGAAGAGCCATGAAGCTACATTGTCAAGAGAGAGCGATAATGACCTTAAAGCTGGATCTGGGAGACAATGGACATCCAATTCTATAAGAGTACCTAAAATAGCTGTGGTGGGTAGTGGGCCATCTGGTCTCTTTGCTTCTCTAGTGCTTGCTGAACTTGGTGCAGATGTTACTTTAATCGAAAGAGGGCAGCCTGTTGAGCAAAGGGGGCGTGATATTGGTGCTCTTGTGGTGCGTCGGATTTTACAGCTAGATAGCAACTTTTGCTTTGGAGAGGTTAAACTTTTGTCCATCTCATTGTTCTATAAGTCCTCCTTGGCCATCTTATTTCATAAATCAACTATTTATGAACCTTACTTTTTCTGTTAGGAGGAGACATATTTAGTGGAACCGATGATATAATTTACGAGGCTATATTTTCATGAGCAAGGCTGTTATTTGTTTCGGACTTGCTATTTCTTGTCTAGAAGTTCATTATTATTTTTTTCTTCGTTTTGGCAGTTTGCCTAATTTACTAGATCTAAACATCGTAAAAAGAAGTAAAATTAGCTTAAGCATTGTAATTTTATGTTTTAATTACATTTTTTCAAGGGCTCTTTTTTATTTGTTTGTCTTGATGGCATGCTCATGTTTTTAACAATTATTAATATGTACAGCCTAAGCGGGGTGTAGTTTTGCAGAGAACACGACCTTTTTGTCCTATCTGCCATTTTTAAATTGTTTTTGGCTGCTGAGTTTCTTGTATTAGTCCTTATAGTCCATGTCTGCTGTTAGAGTCATTTATGCGAGGACTTATGCATGGCAGGGTGGTGCAGGTACCTGGAGTGATGGAAAATTGGTAACTAGAATTGGAAGGAACAGTGAGTGTGTATTGGCGGTAATGATCCATGACCTTTTTTCCTCTGTGAAACATGTGCATTCATTTACATTTTCATAGGTCATTGTGATAGCTCATCCCCCCTTACTTGTAATTCATCAGTGGCGCTCTTTTGTCAGAAAACCCCTAATTTGGATGTTAAACGGTGCATCACCCTCTTATTGACTCTTTAACCTTTCCCTTCTAATTACCTTATCACAAGGGGAATAGGACGGCCGCAATGAATGGCATGTAGTATCTGCTTATCCGGATCGTAGTACTTTTCTGGAAGCACAATTTCAGGCTCTCATAACATTTAAAAGTTACCTTTTCCAGATGTGAGTTTAGGCAACAGATGCATAGTCACTTCCTAGTGCAATATTTTTTAGCCTTTATCTTTCGGTTAGGTCTCCCTGTGTCACTGAACTGAACTAATGTATTTTGATGAAAGCTGCTCCTTCACTTAGGGAAACGTGAGGGCTTCTTGATTGGACACTATGGTGCTGTTGCAGCCTAAAAACAAAACCAAATCAAGTGCTAGAGTTGGTGTGACTGTTTTAATTGCAAGGGTATAGCGAGGTAAACTCTGAGAGGGAGGAAGATCCTTGGCACAAATAATTTCATTCTTCTTTAATGGTGGAATTTTCTCTGTTTGTCTAAAGTTAAATATGCGTCTCTCGCATTTTGTTGTTAGCCCGTGGGAGAAATATTGGTCTATATGAAAATTTGTTCACTGTATAATAGTTTATTGGTAGGCGGTGAAAATTTAAATCTTTCTTTCTTTATTCAACTTGTTGCCAGTTAAAGGATATTTGTTTATCCATATGCAGAGTTTACTACGTGTTCTACTTATAAAAATGCATGATAAAACATTAAAATCTATTTTGTCTCAAAATTAGAGTAAGATGTGTTTATATCACCACACTTGGGTTTCTTTCTTTTTATTTGCTAACTTTACTTGGGTGGGACTTAAAGCTTCAATTTTCATATCAATTCTTAGGAGCTAATTGCTCTAATGTACTCCATTATGCTGAGTATTGCATCATTAATGTGGGAAGTGGGGAGAAAAAGGTTTAGAGATGTCAACTTTGGCTAGTATTTTTCAATTATTTTTCGCCTCCCTCAACATCTATTTGGCCATCCTGTTGTATGATACTTCACTTGCTTTACGGCACTTTGTTAACTGTTTCATCTCAGGTTATGAAAACATTGGTGCATTTTGGAGCTCCCAAAAGCATTTTGGTGAATGGAAAGCCTCATTTGGGAACTGATAGGTTGGTTCCTTTGCTTCGGAACTTTCGCCGGCATCTCCAGCAGCTAGGCGTGAGTCAAATTTTTTTTTTTTTTTTTTTGTTGCTATCCTTTGCGCATGCATTAATGGAGTCAGTTGCACTAGGTCATTGCTTATTAGCTCATCACTGGTTTCGTCGGTGTTGATTTTTTAACATGATTTGTGCAGGTTAACATCATGTTTGGGTCGAGAATGGATGATTTGCTAGTAGAGAATGGGCAGGTTGTGGGGGTCAAAGTCTCTCAGTCAAGTGACAAATCATTATTTGACAGTGAAAAGCTTACAAGTGATGCAGTTATCCTTGCTGTCGGCCATTCTGCTCGAGATGTCTACCAGATGCTTCTTTCTCATAATGTGGAGTTGGTTCCTAAAGATATTGCTGTGAGTAAATTAACCTGAGCAAATACATCACTTTTGAATTGCTTTCTTTCCTGAATGTAGTATCATGTCTTTTTAGATTGCTTATTTGGATATTTTCTGCCTTTGATGTACTGATGAGATGGATGACCTTTTCAATTTGCTATTGTGGGGGATGGGTTTTGTGGGGGGGTGTTTGAGGGATCACCTTCTAGGTGAATATTGTGCATGAATTCATCCCTGATAAGACATAAGACCATTAGAGATTTTGTTTAATAAACATGTAGCCTCTATTTAAGTTGAGAAGTCTCTCTCTCTCTCTCTGGCACGTGCGCAGAAAGGAGGTCTGTTCGTATCCTTTTTATGATACTGAGTTGAAACTGTGTCAGTCTGAATTAAAGCTGTACTGTACCATGTTGGCACTTAAGTTGAATAAACCAGGAGATGGCTGACGTCCAGTTATGTACCTTAAGAAGCAAGCAAACACTTACTGAAACGATAGCATCTGCAATTCCAATGATCAGAACTAACGCTAGATCAAATAAAAATTTTCAATCTGATCCTTCAAAATTGAGATTTTCAATATGCAAATGCTATACGCTGGAATGTAAAAGGTTGGAGAATTCAATTAATTGTGTTAAACTGGTCCTCCAACATCGTTATTTTTTATATTCACATGGATTGATTGTGTCAAAGTGCAAGAAGAAGCAATTTGTAATGAATTTCTCTGCTGTTATGCTAATAGTATCCTCTCATTTTCTTTATGGTCATAGTTATGGAATGTTATGAACTTATGATGTTGCATTACGATCTTGATCTCTACTTCAACCTTGTTTTAAATTTGCAACCCTTAGTCCTCTCAAGTAAATAGTCTGGTTACTAAGATGAATATGTGGTCACTGGCAACATAAATGAAACTACTAAGTGCCATTTTTCCTTCTATTGTGTTTCGCAGGTTGGTTTGAGGGTTGAACATCCTCAAGAACTAATAAACAGCATACAGGTTGGTGATGCACTTCGTTTACCCTTTGCTAGTGTATCAATTGATTAGTCAGATAAATGAATAACCACCCATGGCTGTTGATGTCTATTAATTTTCTTTCTTTTTTCCTCTAAATTTATGGAAGCTCTCTTGGTTTTCCCAGGCTACGATATCCCTAAAATCTCCCGTATCCCTCTGTATTTGTTAGAACTGCATCAGAAACACGATCTTTTTTCTACAGTATTGAGTCAGCTCTCTAGTTTTGATAGTGAAATAGGTTCTCAACGAAGTTAAAAGTTTCCAATTGATGTTCTATAGGTAAATCTGTGAGAGACCTTACAAAATTGTTATGAGTTTTTTTGACCAAGGAAGAAATTTGCTGCCATGCCTAGAACAGAATGGTACCCATAAAACCTCTTCTCTCATTCTTTCTTTCCTTTCTTTGTTCTTCAAGCCCTGTTGTGGAATCATTCACCTCTCAGAATTTGTTAGGCACTGTTGTGGAATCATTCACCCCTCAGAATTTGGCCCAGCCATCTCTCCACTTCCCAAACCTGCTTTCCTGAAATTGGTCCATTTGGCACTGTCTTTCCCCAGCCCATACTGCGGTGCTGCTTCATCTACTTGACACGCTAAGCAGGATATGGGTTAAAAAACCTTTGACTTTGGCCGGTGCTGATTAGGCTTGGGGCTGGAGTTATTGGTAAGAATGAGGAATGTGTTTGAATCATTAGAAGATCGTGAGATTGGAGGTTTTTTCTACTTTAAGGAAGAGTTGTTTGTGGAAGGAGATTTCGACAGTAGTGAGTGATAGAGAGATGAAGCAAGATGATCATACCACATATAGACGGGTCTACAGAAAGTGACAGTGGAGAGATGGGAGAGTAGATATATGTTCAAGAATCGTTTCATCTTTGTATTCAAGTCTCAGAGATTACTCAGATGAGGAAACCAACGAGAGGAAAATAATGCAAAGAGAGAAGAAATGAGGGTGATGGTGTGTGCTTCTTGAAGATACTTCTTGTTGATCTGGGTTCTCTAAAGTAGCTCAGATGTGGGATGAGTGGAACGAATCGGGGAGGATGGTGCTGTCAATGAGATTTATATGTGGTGCAACAAGTTAAAAAAATGAAGAAGGCATCATTATTTGGTGTGGTTAACCGCGTTGAGTTATTAATGTCCCACGTTGGTACTTTTGTCGCACCCAACAATCTATGTATGATTTTTCCATCACATATAACCTAATGCTGGGGGCAGCAGATTTCATTTCTGTTTTTCACAATAGTTGTAGTACTGAACAGAGCAATGGAAAAAATTAAGGGTTCAATTGCATTCCTTGCAATTTAGAATGTCTAGTGAAATAATTCTTTTTCTAGACAACGTTCTTATGGAGTTGATTCTGTATTTTACAGTACTCAAAGCTTGCATCGGGTGTCCGTGGTGGACGTGGAAAAGTTCCAGTGGCAGATTACAAGGTTGCCAAGCATGTCAGGGGTGAGGATATCGATTCTTCCCCAAGTTTAGGGACAAACCGTGCTTGCTACTCGTTCTGCATGTGTCCTGGTGGACAGGTATGCCTGATAGACATCTTATTTTGTTGAAAGGATGGTTTGCAATGCTTTATGGTGGTCTATTGGACTTTCTTCCTGTTTCTTTATCATAGTACAGTACACAGCAGGTTCTTTTGTAAGATTATTCAATGTGATCGTATGGCTAACTTAGTGAGGAGTTATCCAGACAGGTCAATAAATCTTTCCAACGGATTTGCAACACGAATTGAAGAGTACTTACTAGCTAGATAGTGTGGTATATCCATGAATGAATGCAAAAAATTTTGGACTGATTATGAATTTTGATGAATAGACTGGATTTTTAGAACAATCTATGTGCAGAAGAGCATATTGAAAGCATAGAACAAAGTTTGTTGGTTTTATGTGTTGGTGTAACTGAAGTACACTTTCAGGTGGTTCTCACAAGTACTGATCCATCAGAACTTTGTATCAATGGAATGTCTTTCTCTCGGCGTTCATCCAAATGGGCAAATGCTGCTTTAGTTGTCACTGTATCTGGATCAGAGTTTAATTCATTGAATTGCTCTGGACCCATGGCAGGGGTCTATTTTCAGGTGTTTTTGCATTATTTTCTCCTTCCATTGTTATGTTATTTACCTTTCTGTGCTCATTTGAGTCCAAGTCCATTCCAGGTGTTTATACTCTCCGCTTTCTGGTCTTTCAACCTTATGTTCATAGATGAATGAAATAGGTCAAGAGGAGTTGTTTAGTTCAAAAATTAAACCTCAATTGAGAGTTCTTAATTTCTAATCCCTATCAGTCATTAGGAAATGTTGCTACATTCTGATTCTAATATCTTAATTTTCAGAGGGATCTTGAGAAGAAAGCAGCTATCATGGGAGGTGGAAATTTTGTTGTTCCTGTGCAAACAGTGACAGATTTTCTTGAAAATAAGTTATCAGGTAGTATTTCTCATATCACTATCCCACTTTCTAAATTACATTTAAGCTAAATTACGGAAAGAAAACAGTCAATTTCTCATGTAACTTGGGAATATTTAATTTCTTTAGGAACATCTGTGCCACCCTCGAGCTATCGTTTAGGAGTAAAAGCAGCAAATCTTCACAATCTCTTCCCCATTCATATAACAGAGGCTTTGAAGCGTTCAATTGCTGCATTTGATCAGGAGGTCGAGTACTTTCCTAGTCATCTGTTAACAGTTTTCCTTGTACACTAAGATAAATAAATGTGGTGTCACAAAGTAACATTTTTGGCCAAATTCTTCATTTCCAGTTACCAGGCTTCATCTCCAAGGATGCACTACTTCACGGGGTAGAGGTAATTCACATCTCTACTACTCTGTTGACCTTTTCAAGTTCCAGCTTAATAGTATTCAAGTTTCACTCTCATCTCTTTTGTCATCACCTCACAAAATTTATTCTTGCGGGGCATGTTTTTGTGCTAGCAATGTCTATTCTGAACTTCTTGTAAATAGTTTTCTTTTTCTATAACTTTTCCAGACTAGAACAAGCTCTCCTGTTCAGATTCCGCGTAGCTCTGATACTTACGAGAGTGTGTCGCTCAGAGGACTTTATCCAATAGGTGAAGGAGCAGGTTATGCTGGTGGAATTGTTAGTGCTGCAGTTGATGGCATGTATGCTGGTTTAGCTGTCGCTAAAAATTTTGATTTACTCCCCGACGGCATAGAAGCAATTCTGGGCAGGGCTTATGGCACTGGATTTGTTAATTACTAAGATCCCTTTTGGTGTATGAACTAGAAAGTGCAGGATGTAATATACTTTGGCCAATCTTCTTGCTCATCATAGCCGAGGAAGGTATGAGTTGGTATTTGGCTTCAGCGCTTTTCTCCGCCTTTCTCCAACCATTTGCTTTGTAATTTTCTTGCTTAAAGCCACAGCTAATGATCAATTGTTTCATGTGCTTTACGTCCTTATAATCTGTATGATGCACTTACTGCAGATTTATGGAACTTCTCAACGCAATTTACTTGGTCGTGGGTTGTTGACAAGATTCAGAGAATGCAATTGCAAGAGAAGTCCATGAGACGTTTTGGGCTGTCGATATTTTGTGACAGTTGGATCTAACTTGCTTAATTTAGACCAAGCATCATTAGTACGTGGTGGTCTTTGGAGCACAGGATGCAAGAATCAGATGCCAGAAAACTTGAAGAATCAGATGCCAGAAAAGTTTGCAAGTTTATATTCACCTTGAGAGAAGGCCGTCTTCTCCATCAGAGGATTGGACAGCTGTGTTGGGATGTATGGCACTATCTAGTGAGAGCCAAGGACACGGCCGGTACTGGTGATCTTTTACAGTACAGATTGACTGGTGGAAGCTAAAGTACAACCAAGATCGACTGAGGTCCTGCTTTCTGTTCTTTCAAGGTATTCTGCAAAACTTTTTTAAGTTTATGAGGATAAGAATCATCTTAGCTCTCTTGCTTTGTAGTCAGTTTATTTATACAGCGTGATGAATAATGTCAATCTGATTATGTCAGAGCATAAACATTAGTAGTTCATTTAAGTATCTGCGGGGAAGATCGTTATTTGTCTACAGTGGATGTGAATCTTGACATAAAAACTCATACATGGTGCTGAGGTTGGATTCAATTTGTCATGCCTCGTATCCGTCCCATCGCTGACAGTAGTTAGCATCTCCGTATTAGGATTAATTGGCTTTTCACAATGATTGGACCGAACTTTACCCATTTTTATTTGGTGGTTGTATAGATCCTTCTCAACTAGAAATGCCCTGTACACTGATTTGAGTCTTGCCTATGGAAATGTCTATGTCGACCAGATAATAATTCTGTAATTGGCCTGTATCGTGTCGAACTCTTCTTCTGATCGTGATGAAGGATGCTTAGAGTGGTAATCACGGTGGCAGCTTCAGCAGATATAGTTAAGCCCTATTCTTACAAAGTTTCGAAATTGGTTTTGTTCGTGAGACTATTTGTCACATACAAATTCAAGTTCTTGGTGACAGCCATTAGAATATGAAGTTCGATGTTACTCGACTCTCATATCCAATTCGAAGCTCGCTGTGATCAACCAATGTCCTTGATCACCTTAGTTCAGTAATTTGAAGTCATTGTGTCGTTGAATGTCTGGCTTGACGATGGAATAATGATACTATCAGTTCTCGAGTTTTTTTTTTGCAAAGTGTAATGTCGTCTTTGAAGTTTGAACTTCCAGTCAGTTGAATTACTTCTTCCAACTATTTTACAATGTTCGAACGCATCTTCTGCTCATCCTGTGCCAATCCAATTTGGTGAATTAAAATTTATCGATTGAAATTTTTGAGAGGAAGAAAAAAAAGGACGAGAATAACGTAAAAAGTTTGAGGGTAATTGAGCCAACTTAAAGTTCAAAATCCATATAAACCGTGACCTACTGAAAATTTAGATTGGATGTTCTTAGGTGCCTTTTCTTTAACCCTCCAATTTGGTCTGTATAAGCTCTTTGACTGGGGGGCCTTTCAATTCAAACCCAAGAGCACAGCTCAACTCATGTGCAACTGCATGCCGGAACTCCATGGGTTACCAGAAAGAAGACTGAAAAATATAAGCACTCACCATATACTAAAGTTAATTTAGGCTTGACCCTGAGCCTAACGGGTGGGCCGTGCCGGGGCTGAGGTCCGGCATATTTTTGCTTACCCTAGTCATCCTACTCGTTTCTAGGAAAGTCCTAGTTGAGCCAGGGATTATGCATATCGGGGTGAAAGGAACACTGCCAACAGGCGATGACGTTAGATCGATAACGTGCATGCCGACAAACCATCCTAAAATCCGTAAACAAATGCTTGTCACTAGTGCGACATTGCCCGTGAAAATGACGGTAAGTAATCCGATCCATCCGGACCTCGGCTCAAGCAAAGGATTTCTTGAAAAAAGGGAACGCTTGTGGACATTTGGTGAATGAGCTCACGACACAGAACAGACCATGCCATGCCAGCCAAAGATCAAACGTATCTGCTGAGAGAGAGAGAGGAGACAAAAACCACTCAGAAATTCTCAGTTCTTGCAGATCTCCTCCCTGTCTCCTTTTGGTCTTTCTCTATGTACCACTTATTTGAAGGTATCCAATGTATGTCCAGACCTCAGTACCCGAACAAAAACATGAATCGGCGGGAGGGAACAGTGCAGAACAAAACCTTGTCTGTTCCAAGTTCCTTGTCCCCCTACAATCAATGCCTTTGTAGAAAACCCACACCCAGACAGAGACTTGAGTACTAACAATAGCAATAGGTGAAAAATTGGATTGTTTGGGGGATGAAGAGCACAGGCAGATGCAATGCCTTTGATTCACCATGATTGGAGTTGCATTTTCTTGCACATGATTGCCCATCCTTGGTTCCATTTTTTATTGCTAAAAAAAAGGAGAAAAAAATTAAAAAAAAATTGAGGAAAAAAAAAGGAAAACAAAAGGATGGTTGTGAGAAACCTCCATTTGAATATTGGGGCATATTATCCGAAGTCACTGCTCATGCTATTCCATAGGAGCCAAACTGGCCAGACAATATGACAAAATGATTGCTTTGCTTTAATCATAGGATTTGCATGTAAATGGGCCCACAAGAACCAGGAATTAATGAAGTGTTTGGTTGATCTTGATTATATCATGGGTGGAGTTCTGCAGATTCAATGCTCTTTGAACACCTTTCATTGAGTATGACCATTCAAACTTGAAGATTGTATTCTTTATTTTGAAGAAAGGTGGATATAGACATGTTCCTATATATTTTCAAACATATTATGGTAGGAAAGAGAGGGGGTTTCCAATCTTTTGGCTAATAATTCTTAAGAAATGTTTTGAATTTGTTTGATTCTCTTCCAAACTTATATACAAGGGCAGAAGAGGAAACCTGTTTAGTTGATAGGGAAAAAATTGGAAAATGAAAATGCTCGTTAAAGAGTAAAGTTGCTTACCGGGAAAAACCTTAGGTACTTAGAGCTGCTTTGAATGGAGAAAAATTATCAAAGAAATCCTAAATATATTGTACTTATACAAATTCAGTCATAAACCTTTTAATTTAATCGATTTAGTCCTCAATCTTCTGACTATTTGCCAATTGAGTCTTATTGGCCGGAATTGATGACGTGGATGCCTATCGTCCTATGTAGAACGGGCTGCGCTGACGTGGATATCGTTATTTGTATTTTAATATTTTTTGAATTATTATTTGTTATTTTAGTTTTTGATTTTCTTTTCTTTCCTTTTTCGGTGGCCGACAAGGGTCTCCTATGATCCTTGCCGGCGGCGGCGACCCTTGCAGATCCGACCCTTGGTGGTCCAATGGAAAAGAAAAGCAAAGAGGAAAATGAAAGGGAAAAAAAATAGTAAAAATTTATACAAAGAAATATAAAAAAATAAAACTTTGTTTAAAAAATTTTTAGAAACCGTCCATGTCAATGCCTGCCGTGCCACTTAGAATGACTTGTATCCACGTCATCGATTTTTGACCAAAATTGATCAAAAGGACTCAATTGTCAAATCGTCAAAAAGTTTAAGACTCAATTGGCTAAATTAAAATATTTATGATTGAATTGGTACAAATGCGATAGGCTTAGGAATTTTTCAATGATTTCCCCTTCATAAAGCATTTCCAAACGCACGCATGGCAATATCTTTATACTGGAAAATAATAAATTGAGGGGTTCATGTTTCTAGTGGTTAATATTCCAAAGTACAACAAGCCAATGGCTATTGGTCACCTCATCACATGTGAACGAACAAATTTTCTATTTAAATAAACTTAGAAAACACACAAAAATAGAGTTAATATCACGAAAGATCCAAAACTGGTACATCTATGATAAATTTATCCCAAACTATTTTTGTGATTATCAAAAATTCTAAACTGGTATATCTGTGATATATTTATCCTAAACTGGTACATCTGTAATAAATTTAGCATTCGTGAGTTTTTCATTATATTTTACCATTAAATTGTTGAGTTGGATGACAAGTTGCAATTGACGGGTATACCAATTAAGGATTTTTACCTTCTCTTTGTCATATATGTATCGGTTTGGGATTTTTCGTGATATTAACTCGATTTAGCAAAAACTAACGAAAGATAAACTTGTCATATGTGTACTGGCTTGGGGTAAATTTGTCATCAGTATATCGGTTTAGGATTTTTGCTGATCAAAAAAATAGTTTGAGGTAAATTTGTCACGTTTAAACCAGTTTGAAATTTATTATGGTAAAAAAAAAATAGTTTAAGGTAAATTTGTCACAAGTATACCGGTTTGAATTTTTTTGTGGTAAAAAAATAATTTGGGGTAAATTTGTCACAACTATACAAATTTAGAATTTTTGGCGATATTAACCCTCAAAATTAAAGTTTACAAGTCTTATTTGAGATTTCTTTTCTTTTCTTTTTTTCTCACGAGAGAATTGCAAAGGATCTCTTCATAATTATCTCTTACACAAAAGTGGCTGATAAATGACAATTGCGACAAGGACCTGAATTTGCAAACAATTGTCATTTTCAATCGAGCTACCGAGAGGTGGGAGGGGCCATCTCCCTTTGCCGGAATCAGCTTAAACTTCAATTCAAACTCATCGCCTCCTGAGACAACAAATCACAAAATTTGTTTATATCTCGATTAAATGTGAAAATGACGATTCGAATTTTTCTCTTTGGTATTCTATTCTCCGTCATGTTACTTCTCCTGGCACGATAGCTACATTGCGACGATTGAAAGAAAGCTCCGCAAAATAAAGCTAGATAAAGAAAATTTCGATTTTCATGTCTTTTGTCGTGAAAATGGGAATTTTGATTTTATTGGGCATTTTGCATTTGCAACGAAAAAACAAATAAATGAATGAATAAATAAGGAAAGCAAGTGTTGTGGCGGGGACCAAAGTAACGATGAGACAAAAAAGCTAATGTTGTCCCCCTAGCGAGAGAGTCACGTATCATGCAGCTGTCCAAATCCATCACGTGGCGACATGTTCCCACAAGAATAATTGACATTCTCTTTGCACTTGTGTTGGACCTTAATTAGAATGATAATTATGGGCTACTAATTTGTTTTAGCAAAAGCGCTTCAAATTGAATCCAGAAAAGAAACTTTTCCGAAAAAAGCGTCTAATCAGACTTAAATTTATTGTACGGACGACAATCAAGTCACAAACTTTTCATTTTTTGCCTATCTAGTCCTAAACCTTGGTGCGGGATTCCAATACTGTCATTTCGATCAATTTTTCGCCAGAAATCGCCGACGTGGCGTGTGTCATTTAGGACAGCTGGCGAGAATTGGCCAGAATAGCAACATTGAAATTTCGTGCAAAAGTCTAAGATTAAATTGGCAAAAATCGAAAAATTCAGGACTGAAGAATTAGCATTCATATAATAGGTTTAGGACTAATTGGTTTACTTTCGAAAGTATTTAATAGCAAGTATAAAGCGAATACTCCTATCGATGAAACTATATTTTGAAGAGTGGACAAATTATTAATCTGTAATAATCTCGAACCTTGAAAAAATAATTATTTGATAAATTAGAAAATCTTCAAAAAAAAAAAAAAAGAAAAGTAATAAGAAGAACGAGTATCAATATTCCACACATTTTTACATGCCAGTCATAGCATGTTGAAAGCAAAAACACGATAGCGTTCTGCTAGGCACGTGCTCATGGCATTCCACACTTGAGTTTAGTTGATGGTGGATGATTAAATATAAAGGCAACCAGTGTAAACTTCTACCATTTGACATTTTTTTTTATCCATTAGTAAAATAAGAAATTCACATGGAAAGTTAAAAAGTAAATTAATTGGGAGAGACAAAAAATTATTTTTCTGTCTCCAATTCTAGTAGCCTAGTAATAGTTTCAAGCGAACCCACGATTCGAAAATTGTTAGATTGAAATTTGCATCATGTCAATACGCATGTTATGTTGGAAAAGTAAGATTCGAGAAGCTCAATTTTCATAGACATATAATCTACTTGTTGCTGAGCTTCCAATAAATTATAAATTAAGGACAGCCCATCTCTTCGAATTCGTCCAAATGAAGACGATTTCCATCATCGACGATTCGGCAACGACCTAATTCTAGTACGAATTCACCATAAAAAGAAAGAATGTCACATTGAAATTAGCTGCCTTACTAAGCATCCGCTTTCTTGAGCTCAAAAGCAGCGACCAAATCGCTGGTGCTGGAAAGGGCGAAGTGGATCGGATGCGTGCGAAAGCCAGCATGAAAGGAAAGGGACACCATGCACATCGATGGAAAACGTCGCGTTTTAACTTGCTTTGTGGCTGGTTAATGCCATAGATATCCATTATACTATAGAACACCATATTATGATAATATTATTAACCACGCTTTGCTCTAGAAGTTTCTATGAAGAACTCGGTGAAAAGTGAGGTCAAATTAGAGATTAAGCCCGGTAAAAGCCTCGTATCAGAACCTCATAACATATTTACCTCAAAACGATTTTCGTCTCGCAAAAAATTTTGAAATGGTACCTCAAACTAAATTCTGCTTTACAACAAAACTCAAACTGGTTATCCCTGATCTCAATGTACTTATGTTTAGCTTTTTGTCGTTCTGTTAAGATGTGTACATGTAGACACACATTGCAGATGAAGAATGACAGATCTGACGTGTAGAAATCCATGTACGTTGACATGTGTGTACTTTAACGGAGGGTGAATTTGTTGGAAAATTTGGTCGGGATGGGATGAAATGGAATCAAATTTTGAAGCGTGATAACACTCTATTTAAAAACTTATTTGCACCACAATATTGCTAATGGTTTCGACAAATATCCTCCCAGGATACAGCAAAGTCTCGATGAGAACATCGGATAAAAAATCTGATAATTTTTCAGGATCTCTTTAGGAAAACAATTAGAAACATAGGCTGTGCAGTTAATTCTCATACAACTCTTCGTGTTCGAAAATAATTTATTCGGACACTACTTTTCATTGTTTTGAAAAACAGTTTATTCGGGCACTACTATTCGGTGTTCAAGAACTGTTATGTCTGAAAAATCGCAACCTTTTGAAGGTCGGAAGAAACTAACATAAACTTCGAAATCAACATTGATAAAAAGAAATAATTATTGATTTATGCCGATTCTTACCCACGACCGCACAAGCGTGCCAAGTGCAGCTGGTAATCGCGCAACCGTAAGTAGGTATAGTGGGGCGTAGCTCACTTGCCTATTTCTTCATTTGAAAGACTACGATAGTCTCTGACTGATAAAGTATTCCGCATTTTCCCACATTTTCTATGTGGGGTAAGGAAAAAATTGCAACTTCCTAATTGTTTTGCAAACAAACTTAGAACATAATTTAGGTCTGGGCACACTATTAAGATTTCTTCGCGGAGCTTTCTAAGCTGGCACCGCTTTTGTTGGTCTGGTTTTCGTGGACCCTTCATGCTTTGTGGAAAGTATCTTCGGTGGTGCTTTTCGAAGGACATTTGTTGTTTGCCCTCGGGTCCAATGTGCAATGCGAAAAGTTTCATACTTCGATGTGTCATCACATGAGAAAAAGGGGACCTTTTCTAGGGCACATTAACTCGTAAGAACTGAATTCCTTCCCATGGATATCAACCAACATCACAACTCGAGATTAGTTTGTGTGTATTGTGTATTCCATTAACAATAAGCCTACGTATAATTAAATGTCGGGCCTATTTGCTCGCACTTATTTGTTACCCTCGACTTTCTTTTTAATGTCGACGAAATAAAATTCTTCATTAAGCTTCGACGAAAAAAAAAATGAAGAAAGTTAGGTTCTATTATTACGTAACTATTGTTCCACATGTCGATATCGAATACAATTTATCCCACAAAACCCCAAAAATCAAAAGTAGAAGTCACGTAAGATAGGCAGAGATGAGTGTCTAAACAAAAGAGAAAAAAAAAAACAGAAATGAAAGACTCGCTAAAAACATCATACACCTCCCTCAAGAGCAATCCTTCAAGCAACAAAGAATCGATTAGTTGACACGCGCACTTGTGTCGTCGTGTTTCAATTCAAGCCGATCCATTCAGATGGAACATATCGAATTGAAGTTACCTCATAGATTCGAATGCAGTCAATTTGAACTTTCAATTTCTAGGTTTATTTATTTATAAATTTATGGGGTTTCCTCCCCCCCTTCCCCTTCCCTTGGAAACCTTTTCCTTTCTTGTGTTCATCTTCCCTTTTTGAAGTTTTTATTTCACGTGCGTGAATAAATCTCTGCAATTCTTCTTGGTTGAACGTGGGGATTAGTTCGGTCATCCGTCCGGTCGACAATCACCGAGAAGGATGTTCGTAGCGTGGCTCCAAAATCTCTTTGAGATTAGGCCGCTCTTCTCTTTCGATTTAGATTTAGGTCAAGTTTTGGAGATGTTACTCTCTCAAGCCGGATCTAAATATAGATCTAGGAGTTCCCTATAGGTATTAGATGCGTGAACATATTAATACTGGTGTCTATGCACAGCAATGGTGATAAAAATATTGAATTTGGACGATCATCGCAAACCGTTACAAATGGAGTGAGAGATCTCGGCGTATACTCATTATTGCTATTTGCCTTCTGTTGACACTCAACATAATCCAAGAAGGACTCGTGACGAGCACGTGAGGAAGCGATAATTAGCTACGGGAAGGGACACTGAAGCAAGGAACGTATCAATAAGGTGCCACGTGTCGGGGTAAAAATCGGCGCCACTTCCTTCTAGAGCAAGAAAAGCGCGCGGAAGGAGGTCACGATCGAAGCGGTTGGCGGTAATCCCCACGAGGTAAAAAGAAAAGGCGCGAAGACCGGGAAACCGTCATCCACGTGGCTTATGGAAAAGAGCAAAGCGTGGGGCCAAAGGAAGAAACCGCTCGGCGGTTATTAAAGAGCTTGCCTATAAATACCTCGCAATAGCAAGATACACACACACAACAAATCCAAAACACTTGCATTTTCAAACTAACTCTTAGTCTTTAGCCTTTAGCCTAGCCTAGCTATAGTTTTAGATCCCCGTCGTCGATTCAATTCCGGCGAGTATCATATCCAGAGTTAGGTGTCGTCGATTAGATTCCGGCGTCTACTCATTAGGTTCGGTGCCGTTGATTAAATTCCGGTGTTGCACCCTTCACCCATCTTGTCCAGTGCCGTCGATTCAATTCCGGTATTGTGTCCTACAATCCCCGTCCAGGTCTTGTTGATTAAATTCCAACATTGTGTCCTATATCATCTCCCGATCCTGTCGATTCAATTCCAGGGTTGCGTCGAAATTTGTCACATACTGTTACTATTACATATTGGGCCGTCGAAGTTGTCGAAAGCCTGTTTGTAACGCGCCCTTTTGTGTAAATCTACTGCATTTGACACTCTCTGCCCAAAAACTAACCCGGAACTCCTTTTCGAAAAACGAACGGATTAAGTTCGATAAAAGATTCCCGCGTAAGTAACCCTCTTTGGGCCATAGTCAATTTGGGCCTAGAACCCATAACCAACAAAGCACTGTCGAAGGATTTCAACGCGCAACACCTTCTAATTTTTTTGCTTTGGTAGTAGATTGAAATTTGTTAAATTTGAAAGATGTAACTCTCGAATTATTATTATTATTATTAGATCTTCAAATGCTCCCACAAAACAGGCCGTGAACCGAGGCGTCTTTCTGACCCACAAAAACCGAGTCGTCTGGAAAACTGCGTAACTGTCACCCATCGTTTTGGTCTCCTTTACACGTGATTTCACGTAGCCTCGGATCTCCAGCGACAACCTTAAAATTTTACCAATTTTTTTTTTTTTTTTCGGGCGATCGTGGAAGTTTGACGGAGACTGGTGGGAATCCTACGATTCCGAGGAAACGTGGGCCAATCCGGGGCGGCCGAGTCAACATTTCGGTGACCCAAAAAGATTGCGTGCGGAGAAGAAGAAGAGGAAAGGATTGAATTTTCAAAGTCACACCGAAACCAACTCTTTGTTTGCCAACACGTGTCCCTTACTTAAAGATGTCTATATTTTTCCGTATAATAAATAATTTGTAAAGTATTTCTCTAAAAATGATTACTCATATTGTTATAATTAATTTCATTGTCGACATCAATTTATATTCAAATATTTCCATCTATTTCGATCATTTACTTTTATAAGTGATACGGTCGGTCATTTATAAAAAAATATCTTTTAAATCATTCAATTTTGGTGAAATAAGCGGAGCTTAATTGTTGCCGTATTTAAGTTTAAAAAAAAAATTAGGCATTAGGGTTCTATAACTTTTTTTAAAACCCTAATGCAAATTCCAAATGATACATCTTCCAATTATGACTAATAAGATTCTATTTTTTTCGAAATGAATGGCATGGTATTATAGTGAATTCCAAACGTTTTATCTTCTCATCTTTAAATGTTGATTGGTAGAGTCCTCAAATTGGCCGAGAAGCATATCACTGTGCAAGTGATGCGATGAAATTGCAATCAAATTCGGATTAATCTGAGCGCCTTCAGAAGCATGATCATGAGTTCAAACATCTAGCGTTTTAAGCTTTTAAAACGGTTAATACCGATCCCATAAAATTTTTCATGGTATCGGAACTCGTTTAAATTCCCAAGCCCCGATACCCAACAAGGCAACAATTCGTAATTTTGGACCAACGATGATAATTCACTCCCTTTATATTCAATACGCTTCGCAACAGCTCCCGGCAACATGTTGGTTTCTTTCTTTTGTCTAGCCCTCACCAGCTTGCGGATACGTCGATTTCACGAGTGAGATGCATCAATAAATGGCACGTGACGCTCACGTGATCAAGTGGTCACTCTGTTCGAAGTGCTTATCCCCGTGAAGACAGTTGCGTTCTCCTAGGCGAAGAATATCATTAGTCGACGTCACTGGTCTAAATTGAAAAATCATAAAAGATTGGAGCGAAACAATAGATGAAAAAAAAAAACCAGAAATTAGCAAATAAAATTAAAAGCTGATTTTTCATTTTTCCATTGAAATTTAAACCGTCATCTGAATTTTAAAAAATTATGAAAAGCGCTAGATGTTGAACTACATGTCGACATTCGGAGTGTTATGAAAGTTTCGGATTTAAAAGGAGTTAAAGTCGAGAAAGACTCGGCCTCTCTTGAATATGTCTGTTCGATTCTCTTCTTATCAGGGGAAAATAACATCCACATAAATACGATTCTTTAGCAAAGATGTCATTTGGAGGCTCAACACCGGCCGATGGCACCGGAGGCGGCAGAATCCACGACAACGACGACGACTCCGACTCTGTGGGGGGTGGGCAGCAAATTAACTTTGGGAGGCTGAGGGGGGGAGAGATCCAAGCTAGGGTTAGGTTAGGGTTTGCCATGGTGGGTATTCTTGAATATGATGACTACTACGTGCTGTTACGTGACCCGCCGGTACGAGCTCGACCACAACGTTAATGCTGCTGCTCCGACAGCACCCGAATCTTGTCCTTTCCAGAGAGATAGATTGCCCAGATGTTCGTTGCTTTGTCTCCTTGTTTTACTACCGCGTCTCGCAATCGCGTTCCCCGTCACAGTCAGCATCTTGAGCCAACGGGAATATCCATCATTCACATCGATGAAAAACCAGAAGAAAGCGATAAAACTCACGCATCTGCGGTAAAAACTGTGAGCTTTTTGTCTGCATTTATTCGGCCGGCCAGCGCGTGTAAAGAACCGTGAGGTCCGACACCTACCGGAGAAGTATCGCTCGGAGTTTAAGAAAGCATGCAAATGCATGCATGGCCATGCTCAGTTTCATCACACGAAACTGCTCGAGGTTTCTTCAATTCGTGCCCCCGTTGTACTGGACCACCGGCGAGGAGACGAGACGGAGATCAGATCAAATGGGAGGGGTTTCTTCTATGCTGTTTTGAATGCTGCATGTGGTGAAATTTAATGCTGCACTTCCAATAATATCTCCTTGCTTTTCCTGCCGGTTTAACGCGATGTGACGACGCTATCAAGGTCCCGTTTGTCCCGTGAAAATTAATCGGCGATTCGAAAAATATTTTCCAAACTTTAATCGTTCTTATCAACTAGGAAAAATTGAGTCGAGGTAACGAGGTTTAATCGGACCCTCTGAGCTTGGAGTTCTCAATTAGACATTGGGTTGACTACAATATTTTTCGAGTCCGGCGCGATCATATAATTCATATTAATTTGTTCATGCAACTAATACCTAAAGTATCACGTGGACGAAATTGCGGCCACAATATGTGGAGAATAATTGTTTTTTGCACTAGAATTTCTAAAGTTAGATAGATAGATAGATGTAAATGAGGACTAAAGCCATACGCGTACGCAAGCGAAATCCGAAGAAAATGATTTTGGATTGAGGTGAAGGGGAGAGAGAAGGGATCGCAAAAGTAGTGAGATTTTTAGGGGTGAGTAAATGAGAATAATTGGGATAATTATTGATATTTAACAATCATAATAGCATTTAATTAGAGTGCTTTTTGAATCTATTATGGGATATTTAGGTAAATAATGGCATATGAAAATAATTTCATGGCCGAATTTAGAAAAAAGAAAACTAGCTCCTGATTTTTTAAATTACCTATGTATATCTACCTATTTGTCAATTATCATATAAAAAGATAGTGATTCCCACAGTATTGGGATATTTATTCTTCTATATAATAAAAAATTATTCATATATCTATATGCACAATTATTGTTTGGTTTAGAATACTAATTATCATTCTAAAAAATAACACTTTGTGAAAAAACCTCAATAGCAATAGCACGGGGAAAAGTAAAAAAAAAAGTCATAAACCTATCACATTTGTGTCATTTTAGTCCTAAACCTTTAAATTATGCGAATTTAGTCCTAAAATTTTTCTAATTGTGCCAAATGAGTCCATCCGGCCGATTTAAGCAGAAAATCGCTGACTTGGATGTTGGCGGTCCTGCATTGTACGGCTGACGCTAAAATAATAGGAAGTCAAAAAGTAAGGGTCTAATTATAAGAAATACTTTATTAAAGCAACTCAATCTTTCACTTTTGAAAGATGACCGCCAATAGGAATTCGAGGACAACCCATTTTGTCAAGACCAAACTTACAACGAATGCAAATTAGAAACATCAAAAGTAATCGCGCTTGAGCGCGTGGAATAAGATGACTTTTCTCGGAAAGAAGTCGACCCACCAAATTTCTCTTAAAGAAATTCGATACCTATACAACTTATTTTGAAAAGTTAATTACGTAGAATATGAAATGAGACACATATTCATGCAGAATGTTCTCGGAAAACATAGAAAACATACCTCACATTTTACCCAATGACCACTTACATACCTTTACTTTTTGGAGACGGCTTTGTACCTCCTCATTAATTATCCCCATATCCCTATTTGCAAAAATGTTATTTTCTTTTAAAAAAATGTTCATCCCCAGATCCTAATTTCATCGCACTCACCTTAAGCACTAACAAAAAATTGAAAAACCAAACGAACCAAACGGTAAGTAAGATGCTAAAAACGAGCTTGCAATGAGGTGTGATTTGATGTAAAATAGGAGTATGTAAGTGATCATCAGGTGTCGGGTGAAGGTTGAGTCATACTTTTGACATTTCCTCGGACTTCTATTAAGTAACACTAATTTTCATGCACGTGCATAATTACTTGTGAGAAAATATTAGTGATTTTCTTGGTCAAAATATGTTTAGTGTTTGTTGTTATAAAAGGAAAAATTGTCAAAAAAGTCATAAATCTTTCATACTTTTTTCAATTCGGTCCAAAACCTTTTAAGCTTGCTGATTCAGTCCTAAACTTTTTCACTTTGTGCCGATTTAGTTCTATTCGCTGGAAATGGCCGACGTGGATGCCAACCGTCCTACGTAACACCGCCGTGGCCGACGTGGATAATATTTAATAATTTTTATTTGAAAAAATCTTTTTTTTTTTTGCTTTTTTTTTTCTATTTTTACCTTGCTGGCTTCAAGGCCACCAACCCATGGGCGAGAGTTGGCTAGGGCTGGCGACTCTCGCGACTCCCTAGATGAGGGCTGCGAACCCCTCACGGCCGAAGGTGAGGGGTCGCGACCCCGGGTCGCGAGGGCATCGCGGCCCTTGGCCACCTTGCCGTGGCCGGATCTAGCCATGGTGACCCTTGCTAGCCCGGATCGGCCACGACGTGGGCGAGGCAAGGGCCGCGAAGCCCTCGCCATGGCTTGCGACGGCGAGGATCGCAACCCCTTGCCTTCGGCCGCAAGGGGTTTGCGGCCCTCGCTTAGAGACCCGCGGGGGTTGATGACCCTCATCGGCTCTCACCCGGGTGCCGACGACGCCCGCTAGTCCTTGTCTAGGGGCCGGCAACCCTTGCTGGCCCTAATCCGGCTGGGGTCACCTACCTTAAAGTCAGCAAACCCAAAAACAAAACAAAAAAAAATCAAGATTTTTAAATAAATTTTTTTTAAAATTATTAGAATTATCATCGGTGTCCTGTAAATAGGACTGAATCAAGACAAAGTAAAAAGGTTTAGGATTAAATCATCAAACTTAAAAGATTTAGGACTGAATTAACAAAAATGTAAAAGGTTTAGAACTTTTTTGACAATTTTTCCTGTTATAAAATATACTTGTGACTATAAAGTCTAAAGAGGAGGTTACATAACAAAAAAAACATGAAAGAAGAGGAAACCCCAAAAAAAAAAAATATATGAGTCAAGCTCATAACCAGTTACTTTCTCCAAAACAGAAAAAGATGAAAAACCTATTTGGAAACATAAATAATTTGATTCTCAAATTCTTTGATATTGTCACCATGAATGGATTTGAAATAGAAACAAGAATAAAAACAAAGTTGATTTATTGTTCCGGAATCACTTTTGAGAAACAAGACCAATAAAGTACAAATACTCAGGGAAGGCTCTCACTTTGTTCTGTTGACCCAAAAAAAAAGAACGAAGCCTTAGGGAACAATGCCGGAGTCAAGACAGTTTTAGCTACAAACTTTACCCTTACCCGAATCTTGACCAACCAGTTCCCCTTGCTTGTCCGTCGCTCTCGTCGCTCGACCAACTAGCTCCACTATCGCCGCATGTCACCATCCGCCGTTGGTCGCCATCTCCAGCCGCATGAGAAAATATAAAAAGTTAAAATAAAAAATGCTTTTTTTAAAAATAAAATATATCTTTAAAAAAATAAAAAAAATTAATTTTTACAAAATAAAAAAAATTATAAAATTTTAAAAAATTTCACTAGATTTGTATTGCATTAAAGTGTTTTTAGCAATATCATTTTTCTTAGAAAAATTATAAGAAATAAATATTCCATGAAATAGATAGACGATTACAGCAAAACGAAATAAATAGAATGATTGTGGATTATGCGTGTCATGTATTCATTTTATTAGTGGTGCTATATAGGTTGACTTTATAGTGACAAGACGTAATTATTTGACTTAAATGAAAAAAAAAATGGAAAGAGAAATTATTCTTCGGAACAAAAAATTTATTCAGTTACCAAATGCATTTCTATTCTGAGAATAGAAATTTTGTATAATACCAAACCCATTCTGATTCTCTAAAACTCGTCAATGGATCGGAATCGGAAAAAATCAATTCTAAACAGAATTGAATTTTTGGATTAGAATCACAATCAAAAGCACAGGAGTCGGGCGATGAGGGCGGCAGGCTGCAGTGATCGAGCGATGAGAGCGGCGGACGAGCGAACGAATTACTTGGCTGAGCGATAGAATTGAGACTTTCGTCTTTTCTAGGTAGAGGGAACAAGAGCCGACGCAGGTGGAGTGATAGAACCGAGGCTTCCATCTCATTTTTTTATTGGCGATTCTTAAAAATGATTCTGAAACGAAGAATATACTTTATTTTTTATTTTTATTTCTACTCCAAATCTATTTTCGGGAGCAAAATCAGAAAATTTTAGAATCAACATAATTTATGTTACTAAATGAGTCTCTCATCCTTTTTCGTTCCGAAAAACAAAATCGGAATCAGAATTGTCGCCGGTCCTTAGCCGCCTTAAGCTTTTAACTTTTCATGGTTGTAAGAAAGTGTGAGGTCCTTATCTAGTTGGCACTTCTAAAAAAGTGGGACCCAGAAGTTCTTTTCCCCCTTTGTGGGGCCCAGTCTATATCAATGACATCCAAATAGAAACGCTAACCAGAAAAAAAATAAATCACCGTTTTTAATTATTTCTCCTTTTTCTTTTTCGGTGGGGGGAGAATATTCATCATTCGCCCTTCCGTAAAAAAAATAAAATAAAAATAAATAAATATTTTATGACACGTCTATATTAAAGTAAGTGGCTAAAAAAACCAACAAACGAATTAATATTATATTTCTTCGACCAAAAAAAAATTAATATTATATTTCGACAAAAAAGAATTTATATTATATTAAGTAAATAAAGCCACGTCAATATTAAAGTTAAGTGGCGCGAAAACAACGCCCTCCTCGTCTTCTCAGTTGGAACCGTCCTCTCTCTACCCTCTCCGTCTCCCTCCGTCTTTCTCCCCGCGAAGAAGAACGGGTCCTGCTCTTTCGCCGGGTTCTCGCCGTCCGGTCGTCCGCCGGCGCCCTTCTCTTCTCCCGCTCGAAGCTTTCGGTTTCGTCCTTGCTGACGGGTTGGAGCGATCGGATCTGTCGCAACCTGGAGCCACCGGTCGTCGCCGAGAGTTCACGCCCATTCCGCCGACTGTTCCGTGGGATTCCCTGGAGTTCCGAGGCTTTTCTCGTTTCCAGAAATCGCATCGGAGATCGGATTCCGTGCCTTGGTCGATCGAGGTCAGTGTTTCCGCGTGGATTTCGGTTTCTCTGTACGGCCGCTCTTTTTGGGAACGGCAAATCGATCGGCACTCGCTCTCGAGTGTTGTCGGTTGATTTGTTCGATCGTTTTGAAGGTCTCGTGGTGCTTGTCTGATTACGATTTCTTAAATTAATCTTCGAGGTTAGCTTTCGGATTTGTTTCCGATAATAACCATCTAGGGATTCGACGTAGATTAACCGATTGATGTTATCGATATAGGAATATATCGGATTCACTCTGTTCCTATTTTAGGAACTCGGACTTCCGATGATCTCTCTCCCTCCGCGGTGCCTGAGAGTTTCCCGTTGAGACGTGCGGAGGCGATCGAACTGTTTGATCCCAGTTTGATATGTCCTGGACGTCGGAAGCAGGAATCTGTCGAACGCGGAAGATTTTGTCTTTCCCTTTGGATTCTTCACCGTGCCAATTAATTGGCTAAAATAACTCTCGGTCAGTTTGGTCTTTCTAACCGACAACCATAATCTCCGCGCAGGTTCGTCGGTTCCCGTTCCTTAATTTTGGAATTTCTCCCCATTTTAATGGTGTTAAAGCAGAAACCGTTTCTATATTAGACTCTGCACATTGCGTTGCTCCCTTGGTATTTTTCAAATTAGTTGTTTTAACTTAAAGGTTTGATTTTTTTTTTCTCTCTTTTCTTGCATGATATAGACTCTGAATTTCATGGGGATGGACAATGATCTCTCTCGCACGTGGGCGGCCATGTCTCTTCCGATAACCCCCGAGAACAGTAGCACCTGCAACTTCAATCTCCATTTAATGAAGGATTAGTGTAATTCGCGGATGCGGACAAAACTCAACTCATCATTTAGAAATAGTTTAATTTGCTCAACCCTTTCAAAAAAAAAAAAAAAAATCGTAGTTAAGGAGGAGAAGAATTTACTAAAAGACTTCTAATCTCTCTCCTTTCCTTTTTTTTTTTCCAAAGACGGTGGGCGTGGGTTGGAGACATGGCTGAAATCACTCAGTTGTTCAATTGAAAGCGAGCTTTAAGAGAAAGGAGATGAGAAGAAGCCAGGCTTTTGTAATATGGCATCCCCTCAGCCTGCGCAACCCCCCCGTTTTGTTATCCTACGGACCCACCTCATCCCGCATTTTCTGCTTCCTCTCTTCCCCGCCTCAGCATCTTGGGAATTGCTCTCGCCCGCAGGTTGTTGATGCGCTTTCAAGAATTGCCCTCCGCAATTGCGAATTTGATGACTTTTTCGCCATTTGCTGAGGTCTCTTCCCATGCGTGATCTGCTTAATTTGGGGGGTACTGGTGATAAAGGATCCACTATCCAATTCCGCTAATCTCACCCAATTGATAGTGAATCAGAACAGGGTCTCTGTGTTTTCAGATTTTGTTCCTGGTTTTATTCTTTTCTTAGCCATTTCCCCCCTGTGGGTATCTTACTTTTTCCCTTGTGCTTTTCTGCCAGACTGGTTGCAGAGGAAAGGATCTTCTTTTTTGAGCGATTGGTGATATGATTCTGTTGCATGTGGGATGCAAGGCTGCTTGGTCTGTCAAATATGGATTAGTTTATGGGTGAATTCATCAATGTGGGTTTGTTTAGACAGAGCGAATGGATCTATGTGAATCCCCTCCATCAATACAGAAGCACGCAACCGTGGAGACCCCAAGACCACCCCTGGTTCCTGCAGAAAGGAACAATGCAGCTGCCGCTGCCGCCACCGCCCGCCGCCCTCGAACAAGGGAAGTTAGCTCAAGGTTCAAGTCACCCACTCTGTCGACCCCTTCGGTTAGGCGTTGCCCATCTCCAAACCTCACGAGGGCAGCAAGTACGCCGTCTCAATTGGTGCCGAAGAGAGCCCAGTCAGCAGAGAGGAACCGCCCATCAACACCAGCCTCACGCTCACGTCCATCCACGCCCTCGCGTCCATCCACTCCTTCACGTCCGTCCACACCTGTACATGATTTATCTGTAGATATGCAATTGGCACCTAGAAAAGTTAGCACTGGTAGATTAGGAGAGAGTCTGTGGCCTTCCACAATGCGAAGTTTGAGTGTTTCATTCCAGTCTGATTCTATTTCCATTCCTGTTGCCAAGAAGGAGAAATCTGTAAGTAGCACGCCGTCGGACCGCACCTTGAGACCCACTTCAAATGGAGTACACAAGCAATCTGAAATGCCAACTATGGTCCGAAAGCCTATGCCAGAGAGAAAAAGAAGCCCGCTCAAAGGGAAAAATTTATCCAATCAGTCCGAGAATTCTAAGCCAATTGATGGTACAAATGCTCGTCTGATTGATCAACATAGATGGCCGAGTAGAACAGGTGGGAAAGTGTCTTTGAATGCCTTAAATAGTAGCTCTGATCTTCCTGTCAAGGTTACTAGAGGTTCTGCATCAATATCAGGAAATGGGTTATCAACAATTAGGAGGATGCCTTCTTCTGATGGGTCGATGAAACCTCTGCAAAGATCTACCAGTGATGCTGAAAGGCGACTGTCAACTGATGAATCTGATAGAGGAGAGGCTGATGGAAATTCATTTGAGGATGATTTACTCGTTGGCCCGAAGAGGCTTCTTTTAACAAGTTTAGCTGACAGAGTGACTTCATCAACTCCTGCAGTTAAATCTCACTCTTTGCCTATTCCTGTATCTCGTCAACCATCACCGAGTAGGACATCTATCACATCGTCCTCTGTTTCTAGAGGTGCCAGTCCATCAAAGACAAGGCCGTCAACGCCCCCTTCTAGAGGGATAAGTCCCTCTCGGATAAGACCATCGAATGTTTGTACTCAACCCAGCAGCTCAACATCTGTTCTTAGTTTTATCGTCGATTTTCGTAAAGGGAAGAAGAGTGCTGGTTTTATAGAAGATGCTCATCATCTCAGGCTGATGCATAATAGATATCTGCAGTGGCGATTTGCTAATGCGCGGGCAGAGGCAGTACTTCATGATCAGAAAGCATTAGCAGAGGTAGAACACTTATTTTTTCAAATAGCTACCTTCAAAGAATTTAGCCTCTTTATCAGCTCTATACGTATTTTTGGCTTCATGTTAAGTGGAAGCCTGTTTATATCCCTGTCAAGCATGCATTAGCTTTCATCCCTGGCAAGAGAGCATTTGCTGTAGAAATTACTGCCGTGCAGAGTTATTACTCAAGACAGCTTAGATCTGTTTACTCTCCAATAGTCGTTATGACAGCCCAAGTGAGATGGTCACATAGTTTTTTTTAATTAATGATTGGCTGGGATTGAACTTTGATACATATGTTCCTTACTGGATTCATACTGTCTCAATGTCTATTGATTCAAAGAGTATGAAAAAATATTAATAAAAAAGCTTTATGAGTGTTTATTCACTCTGAAAGCTCAAAGTTCCACCATTCTGTGAACTGCCTAGAATTGACTCTGGAAACTAAAGCAGCGTTTGTATCAGCAGTGATGATGCTTTCAGGGAATGAAAAATTACTTTTATTCAACAAGATATCTGTATTAGTAGGATCTGCTATTGCATTGAAGACGCTTCTGAGCATTAGTTTGTGTTCATGTTTGTGATTTTTGGCTCATGCAAGCAATGGAAGTGAGATTTTGGGGGAACTTCTCTTTCCATAGAAAGCTAGTATTTATTTTTATCATAAGAAAACCTGACAGTGATGTGACAGGGTAGACTAAACTGCCAATGCTGAATTCCAGAGTTGGCTTTTAGAGGAAGAGGGTTAGATGATTATTTTTCTGCCCGATTTTCCTTTGCAACTTTAAAGCAACTCTGTTTCTTTTCATATAGCTATCTAGCGTACATCCTTTTCTATATTTACTGAAGATTTATTCATGAGATTAGAAAAGAAATCTATGCAAGCTTTCTGTTCTGAGATGCATGGAACCGAGTGTTAAAATCAGATAAACATGGAAACATTTGAATCGGATATGCATATGTAATTTGCGTGCGCATGCTTGCGTGCATGTGTGTTAAGTGGCGACTTGTACCTGTACTATAACATCTGTGAGTGGTATACTTTATGGTCACATAAGTGCTTACTCCGTACTGTCTCTGGATTACTTTATCTGATTTCATAAAACCTGACTCAATTCTGCAGAAGACTTTATTCAACGTTTGGGTCGCCATGATTGAGCTTTGGGATTCGGTTATCATGAAGACTACTATTCTTCAGCAGATGCAAATAGAGCTCAAGCTGAACTCTATTCTGAATAATCAAGTAAGAACCTTCTGTTAAAGAAGCTTTCATGCTATGGACATCATTGACTGAGTCCGTTGCTTCACCCATAACTAGTTTTTAGATTTCATTTCCTCATCTACTTCTCGCTTCTATATTTTTACTTGTTTATGGCTGAAATATGGTAAGAGCACTTCTGATGTTTTCGCGAAAAGATGCGCGTGGACCTTTTTAAAGAGAAGCTGCTAGGGAATTTTTTTTACCTTTAAGTTTATACTAAAAGTAGTTCAGACTTAATTATTTTAAAAAGGATACCACAAAAGAAGTACATGGTTTGATTGTATCTTGATTTTGACGATGTTTATGTCCGATTTCTTCACTATATTGAGAAATATGGAAACACTGACTAAAGGCCATGCTACTTGATCGACTGACAAAATTCTGTTTGATTTTAGATACCTAGCATCAAATTGTAAGGACGACTTCTGATGCATATACTTTTGTTTTTCTGATAAATCTTGCTGTACTTTTTGTCTGACAAACTTTTACTTTAAATTTGCTGCTTGGCAAAAGAAGGGTAAATATGGCTCTATTTGCACCCCTCTTCAGACATATATTGGTTCTAGCTTGTAAACTTCTGCACTTATAGAGGAAATTCTTATAACGAACTCCAATAGATCAATGTCCAGGATGATACTCTTAAATTTTTGCTTTTAATGGCTCTCCTATATCCTTAATGACCAATTCAGATGACCTTCCTCGATGAATGGGCTTTGCTTGAGGAAGATCACATTAGCTCATTAGCTGGAGCTGTAGAAGATTTGGAGGCTAGCACTCTTCGTCTTCCTGTTACTGGAGGAGCAAGAGTATGTTAATTTGCAGAAGATTATTTTGTTGGTTCGAAAGAATAATTACTGATCTCTACAATATCTGATCATGGAAAATTTATATTCTCAGGTAGATATGGAATCCTTGAAAGGTGCTCTTTGCTCTGCTGTTGATGTGATGCACGCTACAGGATCCTCTATGTATCCTCTTCTCTCAAAAGTAAGACCTTGTTATTAATTATTATTATTTTCTTTTCTCATTTGTAGAGTCCCAGGGCCTTGAGGAAAGAGACCTTTCCAACAAATCCCATTCTGTGATAGTTGAAAGGAAGCAAAGAAGGTTTTTACGTGCTTGCTTCAATGTAATTGGTTTACCTTATAGCACAATCTGATTGTACAACAGAGGAACCATGTCCTCAGGGAGGGAAATGGCTATTAGTTCATCGCAAACCACTGGTCATTATGCAAAGTTTAGTAGTTCATGTTCTGTAGAACAACCATATCTCTAGGGAAGGAAATTGCATTTTGTGGATGCTTGCCCGTTGTCCTGTCTTCCATAACCATATACCTTTGGATTTACGGAATTTATATGATGTTTATGGTCATCATAACCACTTCTTAACATAATTGTTACTCAGATTGTTGTCTGAGGCTCTTAGCTTCTTCTTAAGTACTTGCAAACAGGATTAAATAGTTCTGCAAGGCCTAACATCATTTCCCTCTTCTTGTCCCTGAATTTACAGGTTGAAGAAATGAATGAATTGGTATCTGAACTAGCTGTTGCAGCAGCACGTGAAAGGGCAATGCTTGACCAATGCGAAAATTTATTGGCTTCAACTGCTGCTATGCAGGTGCGGGACATAAATATTATGCTGAATCTACCTCTATGTTTGCATCAAGTCGGATACAGTCTGCTGCTTATTGCTTTTACACTGAAAGTATAATCTCATACATATTTTACTGTTTTTAATGTGTCATTGTCAGGTTGAGGACTAGCATACCATCTTTTATGCAGCCTCATTTCATAGCTACGATAGGACGATTATATTTTGGTGTAGGCATTGTATGGACGTCTCTGCAGTCAATTCACCAACTTTAGTATCAATTACTCCAGCCGCTCAACTTTAATTTCTTCGGCTGGTCAATTTTCTAGTGAGATACTGACATGGCAGATACACGACTTATTTTTGTGGAATGTGCCACGTCATTGCCATGAGGTTGCCACCTTGCTGATTTGTTGGAAAGCCGACTAGATTTTGGCCAAAGTGCATCAATTGGAAAAAAAGAGAAATTTGAAAATTTGGCACCTTGGGTTTTTTGAAATCATAGTATACTGAGTTGATCCAAAATATACTAAAGTTCAGTGAAGTTAATGAAGTTTACCCCATATCTCTGCCTTGGGCAAGTCTTAGCTCAATATAAGATGCAACCCATTTGGTTTGTGAAAGATCTCTGTGTAGCAGATAGCTAGCTAGCTAGCTAGCTTTAAAAGAGCTTGTATCGCCTTTGTAACATCGATTCATAGTGTGAGCTCTCTTATTCAGATGTTTGGTTTTTATCTTTTGTCAATTCACAAAGGTAGAGGAATGCAGCATCAGGACACATCTCTTGCAATTGAAGCAGACGCTGGAGGAAAGGATCACCCAATTCCGGCCGTTGAGACTGCCCTCTTCACTGTCCTTAACATAACACGTTCCTCAGATCGACTGAGGTCCGTTCTGTGAGTCTATGCTTGTATATTCATATCCCACCTTTTTCTCTTTCTTCCTTTAGTTCGATCTTCTTCTTTTTTTTTCCGGCTTCATTAGTTTTTTAGGCTTTCATCTTCTGCGGTGGCGGCACCAGGCCCCACCTTCACAATGTAATTTTGGTCCAAACGATTTGAGCATAATTAGGAAAAGCAATGCAGAGAGAGCAAAGGGATTGGAAATTGATGGTGCTCAAAGCAAAAAATTTAGTAATGAGAAAGCGATGATTTTGTGTAGATTTCTCTTGCTCGTGGTTCGACAAGGCACTGAAAAGTCAGCGATTCGATGACCATCAGAATTTATGATGTTTTTCTTTAGTCGCTAGACGCCCGATTGTAATCGCAAGTCCCAAATTGCAAGAGCTCTAGCAAAAGCTATGTCCCGGGCCGAATACAATGGCTTTAGATCTCCACGAGCGGATGGATGGTGCGAAGTCATGACATGAAAGAGTAGCCATTTAGGGAGTTTCCTCCAGTAAGTGACCGTGCCCTATGGGTTGATTCAGGGTTCGATTTACCTTGATTTAGAGGTATGTTGGACCAAGTTGAACCTAGTGGATTTGGGAAAATCTCAGTCCGCAACCAAATCAGACCACTAAAGGAGTTTTACAATCCAAGCCAAATCAGTTAGGCTGCATTTGGTCGTCCGAATTTCTGGCCAGGATAGGACCGGATAAGAAATCCAATAATTATATCATATCATATCTATTGTTTGGTGAACTACTGATTTAAAGTCGGATAAGCAGAGGTAAGGTATGGCTGAGATCGACTATATTTTGTTGAAATATCAAGATGCTTTAGAAATTATTCAATAATGAGTTCTACTGAGTGAGTTACTCTTGAGTAGAGGTTTATGCTATTTGAATTCAAGCACAACATCGACGGAGCGGACCCCGTAGAATCGGGGATCTTAATTTGGAGTCGAATTCTTTGATAAGGACCCGTTGACCTTGCTCGTTGTTTTATCGAGTGAGTAAACAAATGCTAAATAATCTAATTATTCGGCCTCTTTTTGCAAGTTGAAGAGGCACTTATGCGAGTCATCAAAGAGAGCCCTTTTGAATGTCGAGATCCCTTTTGAAAGTTGATTATCAATCTCGAGTTTTTCATAACATGTCAAAACCCCTTCGAATATTGGAAATGTTCAAGCAATTAAAAAATGAGGAACGTGATCTCATATAACGCCTAACAATCGATTAAAGAACAAGGTCGTAGAGATACCCAGTTTTGAGGCTAGAGACTCGAGCCTAGCCTTGTCGAATCGGCGGCCCACTTGACGGTCACTACCGCCAAAGAGGCGACCCAACGCGGCGAAGAAGTGACTCGACCTAAAGGAGAGGCGGCGGTTGTGGGAAAAATTACACTCTCCTCATGTCTGCTCTTTTGAAAAATCCTACTCTGATCTATCCCACTCCTTCCCTATAATTATTTTCTCTTGGCTATATCCCTTATATCCCCTCCTTATTCTATCATGAACAGCTGTCAAACACAGGATATGCTAAAATATATCCTATCTTGACTTATATCCTCATGACTAAACGTAGCCTTACTTCTAGTTTGTCATTAGTTCGGTTGAATTTAACCCTTCAACATCAAGCGGATGCACAATGGATAAAAGAGGGAACAATATTTGTAATAAGGATTCAAGAAAGAGGAAACAATCGCAGTTTGATTAGACGTAGAAACACATTACAATATGACAGTTTATTTATTTATTTTTTTCCACATATGGAAGTCCATCAGCAATAGCCGGCTCGATTATGGGAAGTAGCCAACCTGAGGAGTAGAGATCGCCAACGTGACGAGAAATATAAATCCTACGGTATACAAAATTCCTAAACGGGAAGGATCTACTTATCCCCTCGTGGAACATGCCTGTTTGGTTCATTTTGATTAATCGGTTATGGATTTTCTTTGCAAACCCTTGCACACATCAGTATTTGACTTTTATGCTTGGGAATTACCCTCCAACTTATAAGTTGAGGTTTAAGTTTCATTTGTTTCACAGAGAACGATGAAAATGATCGACAACAACACAATCGAAGTATTTTTGTAAACATCCTTCATTTTCATAAGCGACATGAACGATTAATTTCAGGACCAGCACGTAAATCTGCTGGTCCAACCTTCTTCTAGGCCCCGTTTGTTTGGTATATAGGAATACTACAATGGGAATACGATATATACGAAGTAGAACTTCCTGGGGAAGAGAAATAAATCAAAGTGTATGGACTATATTCTCTCCATTGGCAAGAGATTACTTCATAACTGTGCTTTTAAGGTACTACACTTCATTGACAAATTTTTCTTGAAAGTACATTTAGTATTTGAACTTAGCACTAGTCCGGCAGGCCAAGTGCTGCTATTCTGCTAACTTGTTTCAAACCTAGTTAGCCCGTTCTCCAAATAGGCCGTTGTACTCGCTACTGTACACAAGTTACAAAAATTTCCCAATCTAGAGAAAGATGGATACATTAAGACAGACAAAAATGGCTTGCGAGTCTTCTACCTCGGCGCTTGGCTCTCATATGCTGGCTGAGACTTCATTGGCGGATGATTTTTCTTGTTTCTTTGGTGGGTCTTGACCTTTCTGCAGAAGAGCTTTATTTGGGACCAAAACAATGGATATGTTCCTCTCCCTAAAGTTCTTGCTCTCCTCGGTTGCAAGCTGTAGGTTCATGTCCATGATTAGCCAAAGTGGAAACTCATAGGAAGGTAGAATATGCAGAATAATTGTTAAGCTTGTGACCAAGATAAGTACTAATCTGTAGAAACGGACAAATCACTTCTTCAGAGGTTTCTTGCATATATTATCACCACTCAAAAGCCTCAAGGTTTTCAGAGGACACATGCCGAAACGTTGAAACATGATATTCAAACCCTTTTGCCAGATATAAACTGTCCACAAAAGCTGCACTCCAGCTTTTTTGCAAACCGACGAAATTGCAACCGGAGATTAAGTGTGGTATAGTCAACATCAAATTAGAACTATTTGGACCCACCAAAACACCCAGATTCATGTCAATGTACCTAGTTGTGTAAATAGTAAAAAATTGCACATGGTAAAATGATCAGCCTATAATTACCTTCTGGAAAATGACATCGTCATGACAAGTGTTTTGAATACCAAGTTAAACTCGAGTTTGCTCTAGTTCGACATTGCTGATATTATAAGTTAATTGATATATTGACAAAATATAAGGGCATACTCTGTCCCAAAAACAATAATAACACCAATAAAATTTTATGTGCATACGTTTTCATTTCCACATTATTGCCCCTTTATGATTCGCACATGGCTTTGCCCCAGGTTTCGGGGCATCAGGCAGGAACTTTTCTTCACGGGAAAGCGTAACGAGTTTTTTTGTTGACAGCCAAAATTATTGAACATAATCCCATGAAGTGCATGAAATAGGAATACCTCTCCAACGTCATTTTGGAAACGTCTGATTAGCTCAATGGCAATATTTCTGAAGTCATTTTCACGACCTTTTAAGTTCACTATAACTTTAACCTGCAAAAATTATAAAAAGTGTCACACATAAAGGTCCCATTATATTATTATATGTATAAGCAACATGTGCCAACATCATAAAGAATGATCCAACCAACCTTATCACCATCTTTCAGAAACTTCCGTGCTGCTTTTAAACGAACAGAATAATCATGTTGATCAATGTTGTAACTGTCCACGAAATTGCCACACAATTAGATGACAGACCAGTACATTGGGGAGACAGACACGGGCAGAATCTCAAAAAACACAAACTGACTCAGTATATGTAAGTGTTGCTACCACCTGCACTCTGTTTATAATTCTCCAAAAAAAAATTCAGCCGAAAAGAGTAAAACAAAATCCTTATCTATGTGGAGAGGATTAACCAAATCAGTTAATACCTCATTTGATTTGCATAGACTGGACACTCGAAAGTAACATTTAAAATCATGAGTAGACTTCCTCTTAACGACCGTTTTAAACTGTACCAAATAACCTGTAACGAATACAGGAAGAGCAAGTCTGGCGACTGATAATAACTGGAGATCAAAGGCAGAGATGATGCAGAACAGGAAAAGAGAATACAGTTGGGTTAAATATCTTAAAATGTCAGTGTAAATGCCTACCCCATTTTCAGCTCCTTCAGATCCATACGACTAGCTAAAAACGCAAGGGTAATTTGATCAGTATGCATTATCAATCATGAGAATCTGCACATGGATCACTATAGAACTCCAAAAGTTAGGCAGAGAGGACATTCACCAGCACTTTTCTTCTGCTGCTCCCGTTTCTTCTTTTGTTGTTCGTACTTGAATTTCCTGGGGAGAATAAAAACAAAGCCAACAAGAAAAAAAAGTAGCCTTAGATTTCCCAAGAAGACAAATAACGTCACTACAATTATTCGCAGTGGTAAGGTCAGTACAATTATTCACAGTAGTACTCATAAAAACATGGCTTTTCCTGGAATTTTGATAACATAATTTGCCACATGTGACAGCTTAAATCAATCTTCAAATGACCAATTTTCCCATATAATGTTAAATTGGCTAAAAAACATCACTATAACATTAAATTAAACCAGAAACTTAGCGAGAGTAGGTTCTGAAAACTTCATTATCATGACAAGACGAGAAAGTATTCCAAACTCACTAACAAATAAAAATAAAGACAAAAAGGACGAAAGAGGAGTAGGAAAATTAGTGTTGATTAAATAGGATGATCAAACCGTAAGAAAAAGATCTGCATAATCTCAATTATCACCTAAGAGTGAATACAAAAAGGAAGTTCAGTCAGAACACCAAACAACACCAACAGTATGAAGGGAAAAACACAAACAAATGTCCTCAATCTTCATTTTATGGGAATATAACAGCTAGCATTTTAACCTACAACTACTGGGATAAAAAAATGACGGCTAGAACTTTTTATCTGGAATAAGCACATAGCAGAATCGGGATAACTGCAAAAATTAACCGAAGTTCAGAAAACAAAAAGAGGAAATGTAAACATCAAATATAATGTGGTAAAATCGACTTTCAACTTTGTTTCGATAAACAAGTGTATTGACTATATTTCACATTCCATGTCTAATGCATTTCAAGAATATGAAGAGGGACATCTGAGGTCTATACTTGTAATCCATGATTCTGACCACTGGGGGATCTGCATCAGGGGACAAAATTACCTGCATTTAAGCAGCCAAGAGAAATAAATTGCTAATCTTTTCCATGAGAAAAAAGTTTGGAGGTCAAAACAATGATATCCTAAATGCATCTGTGCAGAACACGTCAATTTGCTCATCAATACATGCAATTGCAAAACTCCAATCCCCAATTAATTAGTCACGACATACAACCATGATATTACAAAGGTAAAGAGTGGATTAGTAAGGTAATCGCATCTATTCTGATTAATGCATCTTGTGATAGACAAAAGTTGATCTTATGTCCAATCCTCAGTGCCAAACCTCAGGTGCTGACCAAAACCAAATTAGTACTTTTGGTATCTAGATTCCCCAAGATATGAGTGTTTCATCAGCGGAAAAAATTCTGACCACCTAATCCGAGTGTGGACTCACAACTTCCAAGTTTCCTAGTGAAATTTTCTTTCATCATGTGTCAAATACTACTGTTGAATACACATTAAAAGTTGACAAACTTCTCATGCATCATTCACGACCATTAAAAATAAAATGTTGGATTCTTTGAAAGCTAATATCCAAACACTGAACACGCAAACTCGTGAGCATTACACAACATACTGCTTGTAGTTAGGCATATTTCTTATATGTGATTCCAAAATTTTACATCTTTGGCCAACCCAACTCAAAACAGTACAAGCAGACAACTACTCTCCAAGAACAAATTTCAAATTTGGAGTGCTCCACCAATTCTGATGCAAGAATAAATAAAAAATACAGTACTTCATGGTAAATGCTATCAGCCCAATAACATAGAGAAGAGCCACAAGCAGGAGCTACATTTGTATCGAATTTCTAGCATATTTCTTCCCATCAGATTTCAGATTAAGAAAAGAAAAAGTTGAAAAATTTGACAACTACAATTCATACCAGATCGAGCTCAGCATCCTCAGCCATCTGAATTGCCTCACTTTTAGACACAACCCCAACCTACACCAAGATATAACTCAATAAGCCACAGCCTTAACAAGAACATGGATTCAATAGGAACTAAAACAGTCCTGAAAAAGGAGGAAGGACACTGATGAAGACAATGATTCTTACCTCTAACTCAATCCAAAATGCAGACCCAAAGGGAAAAACAGGAAGAAGGAAAGAAACTCACCATATTTTGCTGCTGGTCAATCAACCGTACAGTAGCCGACCTGCATCAATCCACCACACGTACGTTGAACACCATCATTTCGAACTTCAATCCGATTTCACTTCAAATTTCGCGACATGCTGAAACAAATCATCCAAAGAGAAGAAACTCGGAGCACTTCACCTGATAGTGGATATATCAAGCGCTTGATCGTCATCGGAATCGCTCTGCCGGGACCGCCTCCAATCTCCCGAACCCGAGTAGCGCGATCCGCCTCCGCCGCCGCCGTAACGGCAGGCGACGGAGAGACTACGGGGGGCGAGGACGAGAGACCACTTGGGGAGGCTCGTTGCCTCGGAGTGGCGGGCTCGGAAGAGCTTCGACGACTCGAGCGAGGAGAGGGAGAAAGGCGGAGACGTCGTCGTCGCCTTGGAGTTCGTCAGGACGGGTTTGAAGGTGAAGCTGCCGGTGACAGCAGCCATGGCGTCGTCGCGAGAGAGCTATGCGACTGCGAGCAAAAATTATTTGTTCAGATCGTCTTCATTGCGTTCGCACTCGCAGTTGCAGTCATCGTCTTACTTATCCACAACGACTCTTCTCTCAATCGATGGTGAGGGAGTGAGGCTTTGAAAGTCGGAGCCCCGACTGGACCGAAAAGGTCCGACCCGTTTCTTTATGGGCTTGGACAGGCCCGCCCAGTTAAAATAAGGGCGGAAAAGGCCTGACGGTTGGACCGGGGAACGGGGAACCGGCCGGTCCAGAAACGACCAAAAGCTTTAAAAAAAGGTGTAGAAAGGTGTTCTCAAGATCGTCTCCCGCTCTCGCGTCCCATTCGTCGAGCGACGACGACGAGCGCGAATATGTCTGGCTCGAGCGAACGGCAACACCAATCGCCACCGCCGATGCAGAACTCCGACGACCGGCTGAAGCTCGCCGTCGCTATTTCTCTTCTGCGTTCCAAGTTCCTGAAGGACCGCATATCTCCTCCTCCTCCTCCTACTGAATCCGACATTCTGCGATGGAAGCGAAAGGTCTCTCTCTCCTACTTCGCTCAAATCGCCTTCGTCGCATCTTCCTCTCTGATTGGAAGTAATGTTGCTGGTGTCGCTGTTGTTTCCTATCGTTTTCAGGCTAAGGAGCGAAAGCAGGAGCTCCTGAGGCTTAGAGAAGATCTCAAGGAAGCAGAAGGTTCGTGTCCTTCGAATCTCTCTGTCTCCACTCCCCATTTTGTCTTTGCTTTTTTTATCGGTTGAATTTCATGATCTGAAACTCCGTTTGATCGGTTGTTTCGCGCCAGAAGCATCGCACTCCGCTGCATTTCCCCAAGTCGCTTCCTGCAAGTGCTATTTCTTCAACGATTTGGGGAAGCTGAGCCCCGACCGGCTTGGAGACGGCTCCGATCATCGATTCACTGATGTCCTTCGCCGGAGATTTCTCAGGCAAGGTTTGCCTTCACTACTATCCTAATCGTCATGATGTGGCTCCACTTTGAGTTTCGATGAACGTAAGGACTTCTTTGCTTCTCTTACTTACTCTGTAGTGCGATACCGGGAAAGTAAGAGGAGAAGAGATGATTCGCATCAGCGCCGGCATCTATCAGGTGCTTCTTTTGGTTGATCATTATAACTCCAGCATGCTCAGAGTTGAAATGAACTGAATTAGTCTAGTCTGTTGGTGTCGCATTTCCTTTATCTATGTCTATCCATGTGCATTTTCACGAATATCTCCATTTTGTCAATGTTAAGGAGGAAATAGTGCACTTCGAATCAGACAGTTCATATTGTACTGTGATTTGGACTATAATGTCCTTCCCAGTAGTAATACTCGTCAAATTTCTGGTGTTGCCAGCCTCAATTGTTTCTGTAGCATTTATAACCAAAGTAGACTTCCTGAGGTATTACATCCTCAGCAATCAGTTTCAACTAAGATCGAATGATTGCACTATACAGCTTATATGGTAACTTTTGTTTTTTTGGTCGAAAGCTTATATGGTAACTTATATACTAATGGTTTCTGGTACTGGTAGTGAATGGGCAAGAGTAATGATGGAGGATTTTATGCACTTGTTGCTTTTATGTACTTATCGACTACGTCTCAGTCTTGCTTAATTAAGGAACCTAATGATTGAGAAGAACCACTAGATTCGGACTTGAGAGACTGGTGCAATGATTGACTTTGAAAAGCTCAATATATTCTGCTCTTCCTTCCCCTCATAGGACTTTTGAGTATTCGTCTGTAGTTGGCCTTTCCCTTTATAGACATATAATTCTTATTAGCCTGCGAATTCAGCAGTATGAATATGCTATTTTATGAATATAGCCTCTTACACTTCAATTTCAGATGTGACAACCATAGATGAACTGGACCATCTTTGTGCTGCTGCTGATTTTCTTGTGGAGCTATGTGACGCTGTTTCATCTGTGAGATTTCTCTCTCTGCTCTGTGACTTTATACTAATTATCTCAAACGAATAGTGTCATACTCATTTTCTTATAGGTTGAGGAAGATAATTTTGCTAACTGGTCACATCAAGCTGTAGACTTCATACTAGGTATTGAGCGCTTGCAAAATTATTCCTGAATTTTCTTTAAGTTGCATTCACCTTTGCTTCTCAATTACATTATACAAAAATGCCACGTTCAATTTTGGGTCTTGTGGCCCCATTAACTGATTTTCTCCGCGTTCTATATCAGCAATGCTTCTGCTTACTCCTTTCATAGCATGTGTAACTGTACCTTTCCTTCTCTTTTCCCCTTAAGTTGTGTTGCTGGTTCATTGGTAAGTTGAGGAAGTCTAGAGGAACACGTAAACACTGAGTCGTGAGGTCAAATAATGTATCAAAAGTAAAAGAGAGATTTATTATCTTCCCTGTACGTATATCTATTAGAGTCTGCACATGGTGGTCTATGAATTGGCAGTCTGCTGCATGCTGCAATAGTGAATGTTATTTACTGCCCGTGTCATTATTACAAGTTGAGAGATGTGCGCAAGTAAGTTTCCAGCGGCCTGAATTTGAAGGTGTAAAGGATTTTGTGCTATAAAAAGTTCGGGAGTTAATCATGGTTCTATGCGAGGTGGTTATATGTGTGGTTCTATCTATTTGGCCCTAAAATTGTGGGAAGTACTTTCAGGAGGTTTGAGGTCAAATTCAATGATTTGATTGATGTAAGTTTGTCCAGGTTTCTTGCTGATGGAAATTTTTTAAGATGATTGACCATGAAATTTGGCATTCCTGGCAGATGCCTTTTTTGGCCCTCTTGCTTATTTTCTAACAATTTTCTCTCCTAAAGCTTCATTGAAGAATCTATTATCAGTGAAAGAGAACATGGAAAGCATCGAAGGTGTTGTGAACAGTTTGATATTGCGTTTGGTTAGAAGAATGACGTCTCTTTCAGGAGGAGATGGTGGTGAGTCTTTCTGATTCCAATCCATCTCTTATTTAATTTTAGGATACCCTAAACTGTTTGACACTATTTTAGGATGGATGAGTGCACAGTTATATATACTGCAAATGTTTGCTTTCCTCAGTTACAGTCCGTTATTGGGGTTTCCATTTTGTTGTCGATGACTCTAATATTTATTCATCTGCTGCATCATTTTGTTTTAGGGCGGGATGACATTGGCAATGATGTGCAGTTCTATGTCCAGCATTTGATTAGGAAACTAGGAAAGGCTGTCTACCTTGGACAAAGAGCACTAGTTGCAGTTTCTCAAAAGATTCCTGTCATAGCAGAAAGTGTACTCTTTTCAGATCCTTTTGATGACAAATTTCCAGACCTGCATCAGTATATGTTCATCTTGTGAGTAAATCAACCATGGCTTCTCCTGTAGCAGATACCTAGACTCCCGAACATCTTTTCCTTTAAATATGCGGACTTACATAACACAAGTTCACATCGGACGATCAGTCAAATGGGATTTATTACTTGCATCCTACTTGGCATAATGTAGCGAATAATCGCTTCAGGGCATGATGCTGTCCAGAACTAAGAGCATGTTTTTTTCGGTGGCCCCATTAAAAGAATGTATGAACTGAGGAGTCTTAGATATTGTTGGTTCAGCATGTTTGTAATTCAATTTCTGACTCTTGTGCATGCAGAATTCAACTTCTTGAATTCTTGGTATCCGATTACTTGCTAACATGGTCAAGGGATGAAAATTTTGACCAGTGTGAGTGTGCTTTATGCGTTGCTTGCATCTTATGCTGCTCTTTAACTTCACTTCAGCTCTGAGATACTAGAGCCACAATCTATGATGATTATGCACAACAAGGTTCAGCTCCAAGACTATAAGCATATCCAGCTCTTTGATATAGTAACCGTTGAGCGTTCTTCATGCAGTGTTGTTTGAAGAGTGGTTGACTTCAATTATCCACGCCCGGAAAGCCCTGGGAGTTTTGGAAAGCAGCAATGGTCTCTACATGCTCTACATGGATCGGGTGGTCGGAGAATTGGCTAGACAATTGGGTCAGATTTCATCTGACCACAAGCTGAATCCAGATGTTCTCACCAATCTATTCCTCTGACTGCATCTTGCATCATACTGTTGTCACTGTCAACGCGTGTGCTTTGCTCAGATACCTCTACTTTGTTCTATGGCGCTTCCATCGACCAGGGTAAGCATCAAGCAGTCAGTCACTCATCTATTGTGAACAAGCACAGTTCATATGCATCAACTTAGCCAATCATGATTTGTGATCGCGTTATTAGTCTATCGAATATTAATGGGTATGAAAAAAAAATAACTTGATTTTGAAATGTCTGAAATTTCTGTAAGTGCAAAGAGGAGGGGAAATTTAAAATCGTGAGAATTGTGCTTGCATTTTCCATCCCCCAACCGAAGGATAATAAATGGTGGCAAAAAGAAACACATCTGAAGCGAGTTTAAACCCGATTTAACTTATTGTATGTAAATGATCATAGGCATGTACATAACTATAAAAAAAAACATTAGTCATGAACCGAAGTACAAAGTAGAAAAAGATCATGTGTTTTATATGTGCATGGGTCGTTTTGAACGAGCGCTTTCTAGTAAGTTCAAAAAACACGTGGAAGGTAGAAGATTTTTATTCGAAATCACGTCAATTATAAGTACGCATGCTATGCTTTAATGTTGTTCGGTTTCCAACTGATGAGAACATCTTGTATGCAAATTTAGAAAATCAAGAAATTCGACCGATAAGATATATTATGTCAATATATCACATGGAATTCCACAGACCTCAAGCCGAACACTCGGTTGTACCCTACAAATAATTTTCTATGGAGGGACTGAACACCCTTAATTAATTTGTTAATTAACTGGTCAAAGGAAATAGGAAAGTTATAACACTTGTGATGTCCTTTTCTCTCTCGAACTTATCTACTTTCTTCCATTTTGGTCTAGTGAAGAGGGGAGATTTTTCTTTAACATGTTAAATTGAATCCGGACCAATATGAATGAGAGGTCGCGCTTTTGTCTTATATGGGTTCCATTAAACTTGACTATCCGAGTTCAGTTTAGTATGTGTATTAGGTTCGTTCTTGAGAGGGAGCGAGTACGTTTCTGTGTTTTTTTTTACGTGTGTATCGAGCTCTAATTAATCTCGTCCGTCCCCGTAAGGCCACGCGAAATTGTTGAAAACCGCGTTTTACCGTGGTTATTCAACAATGCCGATGTGCAAGAGGATGTTGTCCGATAGATATGTTCTTGATATAACGCATTTATCGTGGTAAATATATCTGTATCTGTATATATAAACAGTGAAGCAGATATTCCTGCGTTGTTTCCTTTTATATATGTTGAAGTTTCATCGGTGTGAACAAGCACACGAGGAAGACTTCCCAATGAGGATGAAAAGTCACCAATTATTTCAATTCATAGACTCGTATCTATTTATCTGTCGATATATATAGTAGGCATATTCGTTCTGGTTAGATCAATAAGAAATATCACAGAGAAATTTCCTTTTTGTTTCCTAAATTAGTCTCGCCGTCCAGCTTATACATCCCCACTTTCCTCCTCCTCCTTACTCGATGCGTGCGACATCCCCATCATTCCTATTTCCATGGCGGGGATCAAGTCGGCGCTCGCCCTTTCCTTGGTGATCCTTCTGTTGCTGCTGTCCCGATCTCCCGAGAGCTCGGCCAGCGCTCGTGGGAGCGCCGAGCCCGTCGGCCCACGAACACAGCGACCATCGACCGAGGATGTCTCGTCTGCCTTCCAAACCAGAAAGATTGGCGTCCACGTGAAGTTTAGGAGCGTCGGCGGCGGTCGCTCTGTCGGCGGGGGTCGTACGAGCGGCGGGGGTCGCGCAAGTGGCGGGGGTCGTGTGGGCGGCAGCTACGGTGGTCATGTCTTGCCAGGGGGTGGAGCTAAGCCCAACAGTGGGACTCATAAGTCCTCGGCCATCGGATCTCGCCCGCTCCCGCTCGCCTCCGGCCGTTGTTCCTCTCTTCTCCTCGTTCTACTTGCTTCAACCCTTGTTTGAATGTCATGGAAAAATTAGGATTTAGGCCGTTTGTTAGATTTCTTCCGGTGGTTTCTTTTGTCCAGTGAGATACTTCATGAAGTTTATCTTCAGCACGGATGACCCAACAAATAAGCTCGTTTACAATTACTTGGTATGCTTTCCATTTTTTTTTTTAATCATATGTTCCTATGTCAAGTTATATGGAACGCTCTTGAGACAGTTTTACACAACTAAACAATTTTTTTTTTGTCATTTTGAATGCATGTTAAACAATTGCTATAATCAAAAAATTTAATTGATCGATGGCATCACCGTCATGTCAATATATCCTGTCGTGCCGCTATAACCGTTGTATTTTTTGGTTTCTATGACTGTGGTGCTATGCTGGGCCTATGTTCTCTCCTTTTTAAATTTAACCTCTAGGTTGATTCTCCACGGATTAACCTTGCCCGTTTAAGAGCCTTGTCAATAAACACAAAGATCATCATTCACTTAATTCTCCACGAACTACTATGAATTGACATATTGAATTTGGACCGCCATCGGGGGTCTCGAGCGAACCCCATGTGAAATTGTCGCTTTCAACGATTCAGATTCAATTCAGTACGCGTAGTATATTCATTTAAGGAGGAAAAAGGGAGAAGGGGTTTGGATTTCCAAAAGCAAGTCAAGTGATCCAACTTAGAGATGGTCGCAGAGCGAGAGATGGGGATCCCATTCCACATCCATCGCCTCACGCGAAAAACAACCCCATTATATGAAAATTCACTCACGAAGTTGAATTATGTATAGCTTAATTATGAAAAAAATTGTAGTTTTAATTATATATATCTGATTTAATTTCCTTAGATAATCCACTAATAACGCAAATAGAAATTCAGTCTTTCGCTTCACTCTCGACTCTCGCCAACCTCTTCTTCCTCCTCCGTTGTTTATTACCCCTCAGCCTTCTCACATGTACGTGTCATTCACAAACTACCGAAACAAGAACAAAAAATAAAAATAAAAAAAGCTCAGGCTATTGCGCGGAACCAAGCGATCGAACGATAAATAGACAGAACAAGAAAAAAAAATCGAACACCAGACGTACATGATTCGGTCGTAGAGACCTACGTCCACGGAAGAGTAACAATGAATTCCACTATAGAACGAGCGATACACAGAGATCACAGACCATACTCGAGTCACTCAAATACTCTTAGTATTTCCCAAACCCCAAATTACATCCAATAACGTACACGGTATTTAACCCCAAATCCCTAACATAATAATCTCGCAAAGGAATTAAACATAAATTCTTACTATAAGCATTTATTGACTAGAACACAAACGTAATGGAACTTCCAAAGAAATCAATTATCTCGCGAAAAGAACTCCTCTGCAATTCTGGGCACAAGCACTCGCGCAAAACCGGCGCTTCAAGGCTTGAGTATTACTCTGCCAAAAACTCACCCACGCTATCTCACGATAAAATATATACATGTCAAGAAAAGATAAGGTTGCAGGCTTCAACGTGGAGAAGAGAATCGGTCAACCAGTCCAAGATTGGACTTCCCTATTTGACTTTTCTGTTATTTTTTTCTTAACCTTTCCTTGGCCGATTTGATGTCAAAACAAATCAAGATAACTTTCTCCAACTTGAAAATATCCTGACGTCGCCAAATAATAGATAATTTCATATCCAACTTTGTTTGCGGAACTCAAATTCGAGACATATTTTAACACGGGCGACTCCGATGGCCACGACCAAATCGGCTCTCGCCCTTCCCCTCCCAATCCTCATGTTTACATCAATTTGTCCGGTTTCAAATTGATGAGAACATCTTTTGCTAAACTATTTTTTTTGCATTTGTATGCATAGTTAAGAAATCAAGAAATTCGACCAATAAGATATATATTACGTTAATATACCGCATGGAATGCCACGAACCTCAAGCCGAACACTCGGCGGTAACCTACAAATAATTTTCTTTGGGAGACTGAACACTCGTAATTATTTTTTTATTTGACTATTCGAAGGGAATAACTATTTTTATTTACGCGTCACATATACAGAAGTTATAACACTTGCGATGTCCTCATTCCCGGGCTCGTCTACTTTCTTCCATTTGGGTCTAGTGGAGACGGGAGGTTTCTCTATAACGTGCGAAAATCGAATTCGGACCCCTATGAATAAGAGGTCTCGCTTTCGTCTTACGGGGTTGGGCTCCATTAAAAACTCGACTATGCGAGTTCAGTTTATTATGTGTATTGTGTTCGTGTAAAAACTTTACGAAAACCTCGTTTTACCGCGGTCACTGTACAACCCCGATGTGCCGGAGGATGTTGTCCGATAGTCATGATCTTGATATATTATCGAAATCACTGTAACAAATCTTTATGAACAAGGGAAGATTTATACTTGGGTTGATACGAAACTAGAATATTTACTTTCCAATGAGGATGAAAACTTCACCAATTATTTCAATGAATAGACTCATATCTATTTATCCGTCAATATATATAGAAGGCTAATTTGAGATTGACTCATATGGAAACTCGAATGTGACTTTACTAAATGCATTTTATAAACTTTTTTTATAAATATCCTTTTGTATTTTATTCCTCAAGATAGATAAATATAAAAATATGTTGTGTATAATCTTTAGCAATTGAAGATAATGTAATCTCAATTATCGAATGTTTCGTTTTCATTAGATCAATATGAAAGATCACACAGATAATTTCCTTCTTGTTACTTAAAGTAGTCCCGCTGTCCAGCTTATATAGATGCGCGACATCACCATCATTCGTACCCGATCACCGTTCGCCCGATCCGACCGACGGTCGCCATCTTTCACTGTTTCTATGGCGGGGATCAAGTCGGTGCTCGCCCTTTACTTGGTGATCCTTCTGTTGCTGTCCCGATCTTCCGAGAGCTCAACCAGTGCTCAACGAAGTGCCGAGCCCATCGGCCCACGAGCGCAGCAACCGTCGAGCGAGGATGTCTCGTCCGCCTTCCAAACAAGAAAGAATGGCGTCCATGTGAAGTTTGGAGGTGGCGGAGGCCAAGCGGGCAGTGGGGGTCAAGCAGGTGGTGCAGGTTGCGTGGGAGGCAGCGGCGGCGGCGGCTATGGTGGTCATGTCTTGCCAGGGGGTGGAGCTAAACCCCATAAGTCCTCAGCCATCGGATCTCGCCCGCCGTCGCTCGCCTCCGCTGGTTGTTCCTCTCTTGTCCTCGTTCTACTGTTTGCTTCAACTCTAGTTGTTAGGATTTAGGCAGTTGTTAGACGACTTTTTGTGGTTTCTTTTGTCTAGGGAGATACTTCATGATGTTAGATCTTCAGCATCCAAAAGCCTTAGCGCAACAAAATATGATCTTACACTTTAAATTTAACGATAGCAATAATCGGGAAACTCGATGAGTCGGTGGTGTTACTGCCGTATCGATATTTCCTGTCGTGCCCACGTAACAATTGCTTGTAATTTCTGTTTCAATGGCCGTGGTGCTATGATTAGACTATGTTTTTCCTTTTTAATTTTAACCCTGGGTTGATTCTTCATAGATTAACCTTGCCTGTTAAAAGAGTCTTATTAGTAAATACGAAAGAACCGTTCACCACTTCTTCACAAGTTACTATAATTTGATAAATTGTACTTGGACCGCTGCTCGCGGTCCCGAGCTAACCCCATGTGAAAATGTTGTTATCAACGGTCCAGATTCAATACATTACGTGTAAAAAAAGGAAAAGAAAAAAAAAACTTATCATCGAATTTGAAGCATTATTTTATTATGATTGTATCCGAATATCACCAACTCTCTCTGATCTGGATCCCCTACCATAAAGGTAGGGATGACATTAGGAGATTCAGGCCGTTCATTTCAAAATGGATGATCCAGATTCATCCACATCACTTTTTAAAATGAAGGGAATTTTTTTAGTAGGAAATTTCAAAATTTTAAAAAAAGTGATGTAGATCAATCCGGTCCGAAAGAAGCAGCACCACCTTTTCCTGCGCGAAACTTCACAACAACAATCCGACCAGACACAAAGCTCCGGCGACTTCGATGGCCGCGATCAAACTCGCTCTCGTCTTTTCCTTCGCAATCCTCATGTTCCTGTCTCGATCTCCCGAGAGCCCGGCCCGGGCCGGGTCCATGGATAAACCCTCGGCCCGTCCGGGTCGGGGACCCGTTCCAGGGCCCAACCCAAGTCCAACTGCAATGACATCACCAACCTCTTCTTCCTCCTCCGTTAGTATTTATTACCCTTGGCCTTCACATGTGCGTGCCGTTCCTGCGCGACAGAAAGAAGCAAAAAGAAGCACAACCTTTCCCTGGGCGAAACTTTCAGAACGATCCGATCAAACACAAAGCTCAGGCGACTTTGATGGCTGCCATCAAGCTCGCTCTCGCCGTTTCCTTTGCGATCCTCATTTTGCTGTCTCGATCTCCTGAGAGCTCGGCTCGCGCCAAGTCCATGGATAAAACCCTGGTTCAACAGCAGCAGCAGCAGCCGTCGCGCGACGACGTGAGAAAGATGGGCACCCTCGTCAGAAAGCTGGTTGGGGGAGGTGAAGGTGGTGGGGGTGGCGAAGGTGGTGGGGGAGGTGAAGGTGGTGGGGGTGGGGGGGGGGGTGGCCGTTCAGGTGGCGGTGGTGGTGGGGGTAGAGGTTCAGGTGGCGATGGCGGTGGAACAGGGGCACCGACTCAGGGTGGTTCCTCAGCCGTCAGGTCTCGCCGGTCGATACTCGGCTCCTCAGTCAGTTGCTTTCTATCCCTCGGCCTTCTGTTTGCTTCCCTAGCTTGAACGTAGCCGCCTGAAAATGGTGAGTTCGGCAGTCTTTGGCTTTGGTGTTGTCATCTTACTCTCTCCTTGATTTGATACGGTGTCAGTCCAATATTTGTCGGTACGCATATGATGTTAGTCCAATATTATATAGGAAAAATCGATGGTTGCGGATGCCACTTGTACTTGAATCACGCAGATATTAAGTGAACAGACCACGGCGGTGGGACGCTGTGCTAATTTTCATCAATAGATGTCTCGTTAATTGTGGCCGTGCTTCTGAGTAATCGATGGTTTAGAGGATCTAGAGCCGCCGCCGCCGCCGCCGCTGCTATGTCGATATCTCAAGACCTTGAGTTGCATAACTTCTGTTAAGTTTGCCAACTACCGCCGGAGAGTGAGAGGAGGAGAAGGAGGAGATGGTGGAGTAGGATCGTCACCAGGCGGCGTCTTGGCTCCGTCCCTGTGGTTGAACGAGTCCGCTTGACTGAACCTGTACCTATCAAAATGTCAACGTCTAGATAAACCAAGGAGTAGGCTATGCCGACCCTCCCACCAATCCTGACGGTGGGACGGTCAGATTATAATTTTATTTCGGTAAAAATCAGATCATTCATCATTTTGATTGCTCAAATTTTTTTATTTTAATTGCAAGCTAAAATTAAAAAATAAATTTATAAAACGTGAATTTTTTTGTTGACAAGCATATCATGTAAATATGCTGGACATACATATTAGACGTGAATTTTTAGACGACAAACATATGACACGTATATGTTAAACGTGAATTTTTTCCCGACAAATATATCATGAGGATATATAGTGGTGCGTACATGTCGGTCGTGGACTTTTGGGCGACAAGCGTATCACGCAGATATGCGGTGCATACATATGAGACATGGACTTTTGGGTGACAAACATATCATGCGGATATGTGGTGCGCGTGATTCCGTCACTTTTGTCTTTGATTGTGTGAGCCTTTTTATAATTCTATCTTCTAATTTTAGCTTACAATTAAAAAAAAAAAATTGAGCATTCAAAATGGTGAATTTGACCGTCCCACCGTCAAAATTGGTGGGATCGTAACATAGCCTTCTCTAGAAAAAAAAAAAAAAAATCCACGGCATTCCAGATTTCATTTGTACTTGATCCTTTGGTTCCTCCCTACTCTTGACGTTTGATTGTGTGTTCACGCTTCTAACCCAATCAATCACATATACCCCCGTGCTATCATTTCATTTTATGCAACAACGGCCAAATTTCGAAATCGCCTGCTTGGATTGTCACGTAATGTAACCGTCGACATGAAATAATTTTTTTCGACACGTTGTGGTGGAGTATAAATCGATATCGCTAATATAAACAGAACCAGCTGTATCTAATTTATTACATCCAAAAGGATTATACCGGCAAATCGTCTAAAGATTTGGGACTAAATTGGTAAAATTTAAAAGTCTATGATTAAACCGACCGCTAAACAATATATTTTAGGATTTCTTGGGGTTATGGTGTTGGTGGTGGCTCTCCGAGCCTTAGCGACAGCGGATTCCTCCATGAATGAGTGCGAGTGGAATCATGGCATGGCTCACCTCTCTCTCTCTCTCTCTCTCTCTCAACTCGTGATATTTCTAATGACGTAAGAGCGAGCCTTTTATATTTTGTGCCGAGGCATGCGACCGGTTGTTGCCGATGACTCGTACCGGCACAACGTTGTAGCCAAACCAACTTGCCGGGTGCTTCTAGAGTAGCTCCAAGACAAAGTGCCCGTAGACTTGGATCATATTTGGACGACGGAGAATCCGGCTTCTTTTCATTCTAATTTTTGAGAAGACAACCCAAATTATTGTTCAATGAGATATTTGATTTCTTGAAACATGTTCAATTCAACCCCCGAATCGTATGAAGATATTCAATATTATCCGTAAATTTTCGATCAATGAAAAAAATAATATTAGATATTTTAATTTTAGTATAGAGCCTAGATTGTGACATTTACAAAAAAAATCAGAAATTACATTGAACGAACTAAATATTCAAAGATAACATTACACATTAAGCTAAAAAATCTGAGGACCATATTAAATTCAAACGTTCAGAAACGGCATCGCATGTTAGCCGCAGTTCAAGGAACAAATTGTTCAAGAAACGTTTGTGTAATAATGGCAATAGCAGGGGTACATGGGTAAATAACAAACTTACGGGGTAGGTTAATTGGATTACATTGTTTAAAATTTGTCTTCACAAAACAGTCCAAAACAAAACGACGTCACAAATTGGCGTGCACACGTTATAATAACAATTAATAAACTCGGATTAAAATAAGAAGAGGGAGTTGTCACCCGACAGGCGTGCGCACGTTACGATGACTTTCCTCACTTCCGAAACTTGGTCTTTTATGGTCATGCCGTAAATAATATCCACGAGCATGGGCAAAACATAGTTTATTATGTGTAGAAAGGCAAGTGAATTAGTCACGGTCGGTCTGTCGTGCTTATGGGGCAATTTTGTCACTTAATGTCCGTACTCATGTGGCAAATCGACCCGGAAAATGACCGGAAATTATAATAATTCGCGCCATCGGTTTCTTTACTCTTTCAATGAATGAAAGCAACAACACAACCCCACTTATTAATTACAACAATCCTCTAAAGTACGGGTGTAAAGTTGAAATCTGCAAGCGCCACAAAATAGCCACTTCTGAATTACCCATAATATCCTTGAGAACATTTTAAAGTACTCATGTACTCTATATCTTTAATGTTACATTTGATCGTCCGAATTTCTAGTTAGGATATGATTGGCTAGAATAGGTTAAGAAATTCTGAGATTTTATCTTTTCTTATCTACTATTTGGTGAACTGCAAATTTAGAAATCTCGCAACTAGGGTTCCGTCAGAGCTAGGTTCAAGCGCGAAAGGTCACAACATTATGAGTCGACATTTGACTATTCAAACTTAACTTTTTTTTTTTTTCGATCGACGTCTTAGAACAACCAATCATTATCTCTTAAATCCTCAAAATCCAAATTTTATTTTCCACATTGAAATTCATAATTTTTTTTATAAACGTCAAAATTCCAAGGCGTCACGGATGTGGTCAAGCAAGGGATGATGAATGGCCCCGGAGGTCCGGATGGAAGTGGGTAGTGACGGATGAGTGCTGCAGGATGAGTGTTGGTTGAAGATGATGAATAGTGACTTTGGATTTATCTTTTCCTTCTTTTTAATGTTTTTTTTATGTGGCGCTTACATAGCACCGTATCATTGCCAACTTAGATTTACGTTAGATTTTGAACTACCATTTTTAACCGAACGTTAACGGAGGGTAAATGTATCGTAAGGGTACAAATTTAGGGTTTTTAGTGTCACAAAAGAAAGTTTAGGATAAATATGTCATAATGGACATAGTTTGAAGTTTTTAGCATCACAAAAAAGGAAAAAAAAAGTTCTAGGTAAATGTGTCACGGTAGGCGGTTTAGTGTTTTTGGTGATATTTTCCCTATCTTCTTCTATCATGTTATATCGAATAGTGTGAGTGAGAATCAAAACAATAGGATATAAGACTTTGAGTGATAGGGGGCATAGTATTACACATCCAAACATTTTTTTTCTCCATTTTGAATACATGTTAAACAATTGCTATAATCGAAAAACTTAATTGATTGGTCGTGTCACGCGTTCCGAATCGGAGATGGGCATGGAGCGAGAACAGGAGCTGGAGCTCGATAGGGATCCCAAACCCCATCTCGGCGAGGGCGAAGTCGATCCGCCACCGCCGGATAAAAAATTATCCCATTCCATAAAAGCCTATTTGGGAAGTTGAATTACGTATAGCTTAATTATGAAAATAAAGAACTTGTAATTTTGAAAGCATGGTTTTGATGTTGTGATGTTTAATATATATTTACTTTCAAAGTGCCGTCGATGTAATTAAACTAAACATATAAGCAATTTTCCCCGCCAACCGTTTCTTGAAAAATCGGGCCTTTCGGGTCGGGGACCCGCTCCGGCGCCCATCCAAAGTCCAACTGCATTTGATTGTATCCGAGTGTCACCAACACTCTTCTTCCTCCTTCGTTATTACCCCTTGGCCTTCGCACGTACTGTGTCATTCACACACGACCGAAAAAAAAAATAAAAGAACCACACAACCTTTCACTACGAGCAACACTTCACAAGGATCCGATCGAACACAAAAGCTCAGGCGACTTCGATGGCCACGACCAAATTCGCGCTCTGCATTTCCCTCACAGTCCTCACGTTGCTGCCTTGATCTCCGGAGAGCTCGGCTCGCAAGACTGCCAAGTCCATGGATAAAACACTCGGCCAACAGCAGCAGCAACAGCAGCCTTCGAGCGATGAACGTCTCCTCCTCCTTCTGAAACGAGAAAGATCAGCATCCTTGCAAAAAAGCTGGGTGGGGGTGGCAGTGGAGGTGGGCGTGGTGGTTGGGGTGGGCATTCAGGTGGCGGTGGCGGTGATCGTGTAATCCCGGGGACAGGGGGCTTCGCGAGGCCTGATACCGGGACTCATGGTTCCTCAGCCATCAGGTCTCGCCGGCAAACGCTCGGCTCCGCAGTCATTTGCACCCTACCCCTTGGTCTTCTGTTTGCTTCCCTAGTTTGAACGTAGCAGCCCGAAAATGACGAGTTAGGTAGTCTTCGGCTTCGGCGTCTCCATCTTACTGTAACTCCTTGCTTTCCTTCTTAGACTTTTGCTCCGCCTCTTTTTGATTTGGTACGATGTTAATCTAGTATTTATCGCTAGCATGTAATGTTAGCGACGTCCTATGCTACCGTAAATGTCATCCAGAAAAAGTTGTTAAGAGGTCTGTTTTCGATGCACTTTCTGTTCATCGTAACTTAAAAAGGTTTCTCGTCGAGTCCAAAATTAGTGAAGGGGGGGTTCAACTGAAGTCAGTCGTTTCGGACAATCGCCGAACTTCTTCTTCTTCATATACGGGGCAACGTGATCACCGAAGAACGACCATCTCCAAAACCATTTCCTCGCGTAAAGAACCTGCCCTTCCGCACAATCCTATCCGCTGAGGCGACTCGTTGTGATCTGTCGATGGCGTTGATCAGGTTTGCGCTCGCCCTTTCCTTTGTCATCCTCCTGCTGCTGCTTTCTCGATGTCCCGAGAGCTCGGCCAGCGCTGGCGGAAGCGCCGTGCCCGCTGATAGGACCGTTAGCCCGGACACAAGAAAGATCCGCGTCCACGTGAAGAGAGGCGGCGGAGGCGGCGGCGGCCGTGGCGGTGGCGGCGGCGGTGGCGGCATGGGTGGCGGAGTTCGAACCGGTGGCGTGTACCCGGTAGCTGGACATGGGTCCTCAAGCTCCTCGGACACCAGAGATCCCTATTGGTGGATCGCCCCCACCGTTCTTTTTGTTCTTCTCTTGGCGACTTTTTTCGTGCTCTGGTGTTATGTTACTGCGATATTTCGAAATAGTTACATTAGTATGCCGGCCTGAGAGCACTACATTATCGAACAGCCAAACAGTTTAGGATTACATTAGTCAAATTAAAAAGTTTAGAATTGAATTGACATATGTACAACAAATTTATGACTTCTTTTTTTTTTTTTTTCCGTCTACCATCTTCCTAATATACTGCTCATTACCTTCTTACCTTCCCGAAAAACACGATGATGTATAATATCCGAGGTAAACCAGAAAATTGTTCAATTTCTCCGATATTGAATTTTCCAAAATCCGTCGTTAATGTCGTGTTTAATTTGTCCCTAGAGGGCAAGCATTGTTTGGCCACTGTCTTGTATGCTTGGAATAATGCTAAGAATGGAAGGCTTTTTGATTGCCAAATCTCAAATCAAAATTCTGATGCACATGATTTTTTTTTTTTTTTGAGTGAATTCATCTTTATGTTACTATTCTATTTTTAATTGCCATCGAATATTTTTTTTAATTAATTGGAATTTAAAATTATGTCCGGTGTGTTACATTGACATAGCATATTTGTCCAAACTTGAATTCAAGTGACACATTTATTCCAAATTTATTTTTGAGAAAAATTACCAAAAAAAAAAGTCATAATCCTATTGCGGTTGTGTCAATTCAGTCCTAAACCTTTTGCAATCGTGTCAATTCAGTCCAGCTAGCGAATTTTTACCTGCCGGCGACCAAAATATTTTAAAATTCTCTTGAATTTGGTTATTTTTTATTTTACTTTTTCTTCCCCTTCCTTCTACCTCTGGCCAATTGTCAAACCTCGGTGACCGGTCAAAGGATGACCAGCGAGACTCCCGCCCGGCCTCTCCATGACCGGATGAGGCTAATCACCAACCTAGACCCAACAAAGTTAAGCCTCACCTAACCACGGTGAGGCTCGACCTCGTACTCGCCGAGCAAGGACCCTCGAGCTTCGCCTTGCGGCCTCGCTGCTGCTAGGTGAGGCTTGGCCTCGCCTTGCCCGGCATGGCAAGGCCGGCGAGAGCCTCGTCGGTCGTTGAAAGTAGAGTTCATGCGCTTCTCAAACTTTGCATTCGGAAAAATCCCAACAGACTCTCCTTCAAAGCCTTCGCCTTTAAATACGAATCATTCATCATGAAAACTTTCTAGTCTTCTCCTTCTCCAGATCGTACTTAAAATATAACTGTCTTCGCAACTCGCAAACTCTCGCAGTCCTCATGGCGCTCGCCAAGTTCGCCCTCATCTTCACCCTCGAGACCCTCGCTCTACTGCATGTTAGGATTGGTGCGCAATAACACGAACTAGAGCGTAGAAGCAAAAAATAAAAAAAGAAATCGAGACACAAAAAAATATGGGCTTAAATCGAAAAAGAGTATATATAACAGTAGCTATTTATGAGCCAAACTACTAATGAAAAAATATGGACTTAAATCGTAAAATCCCTCCGACGTTGGGACCCACGTGCCTTCCTGTAATTGGGAAGTATGAACCACACACCGACATTGCCATTGTGCCAACCGTTGGAGATCCCGAGCTGTGAGGGCGCGGAAGATCGGGCCAAATCAACGGTTAGGTAGCAACACCGGAGAATCGGAGAAGAGGATAGGACCGGCTTCAACTTGGCGAGGTTGGGCGGAGCCATCACCGAAACCGAGCTCATCACCGAGCCGAAAACCAAATCCGATGAGCCTGAACTTGTCCCTCGCGTGAGGCCACATCTAGGGATCACAATGCCTATGCCGACGCCTCGAAAGCACGATGTCCTCGGCCGTCGGGTCTCGCCCGTAGCTCGGTTCAGTTGTTTGTTCCTCTCTTTCCCTTGGTTGGTTGTAATAGAATGCTAGATTGAATAAAACCCCAGGAATGAACAAGTTAGGGTTAGTAGTAGTGTCGGATTTAATTTTTGTTGGTTAATTTGGAACTTTTGATTATTTGGTTCCCTTTATTCTCCTGCGGTGCTGTTTCGTGTTTCCTTGCGCTGTAAACTTCTATAATTATGTGTTAATGTCGTTGTTACCTTACCAGTCAGTAATAAGTCTTGCATGGATCGGGTAGATTACCGATTCTATTAGAACGTCAGGCTTATCGACTTTGAGCTTGTATTTTTTTTTTTTTTTTTTTGGGATTAAGTTAAGTTTTGTTATCATCTATCAACTTTTTATTTCTCTTTTTACGGAACGTGTTATTAATTTATTAATTCTTACCAAACGACTGACTTTAGATTACCAACTCTTATTTGAGTTACTTATCGACATGTCAATTTTTTTTTTTATTAAGTGTGACTATATTTTCCCACTCTTTTTAGAAATTAGAACCTTGGTTGGAGTGAATTACTCGTTGATTAATTACCAACTTACTAAGTGGATGTTCACGAGTGTACCGGTTTGGGATTTTTACCCTTCGCTCGTCATGGGCTTATTAATTTAGGATTTTTCAGGATAAATTTATTATAGGTGTACTAGCTTAGGATTTTTCTTGATCAAAAAAATTAGTTTAGGATAAATTTGTCACAAAAGTATCATTTTAGGATTTTTGCTGGTTGAAAAAATAGTTTGAGGTAAATTTATCATAAATGTACAGTTTGGAATTTTTCGTGATAAAAAAAATAGCTTGGAGTAAATTTGTCATACCAGTTTGGAGTTTTCCTCGATATGAACCCTAAATTTAAAGAAAATAACCAATCTTCGTTTGTGTCGGGCGGTGATGGCAACAGTTCGTGTTCCTTCCAATCAGTGCAAAATCAATGTTGACCCCATCGTTGACTAGTCCCCATCGCTATTCGCGATCATGTTAGCCTCCACCGGCCGTGGGATCTCGTCCGTCCAAATGATGAAATTTGCATGCCATGGAAAGAGAAAAAAAAATTTGCATAAATCTTTATGGAAATCCAAAAAATATTCGATATTTGAAATTGCTTTTGGAAAGACGCTTTTACTATTTTTAAAATATATAAAACGTAAATATTAAAATAGGAGAAAGTTAAAATAAAAAAATACGAATTTACGCATCTGTATTTGAAAAAAAAAAAGGGGATTGAGATATCATAATAACAGAGGAGGAGGACACGTGTTATCACCTGTGGGTCCCACTAACCAATCATCATGTGCCAAGTGTGATAAATAAATAAAGGAGGAAGATATTTCCATGTAACTTATCTCATGGTAATTGTTTAGCTGGATAGGCACTAAAATTGATTCTCTCCAATCTAGATTATAATTCGTATTTTCAGTGATAATATAGATCATTAACTTCTCAACTTCGCATTCGGAAAAAACCTCAGGACACGTTCTCCATCAACACACGGTTGTCCTCGCAGCTCGCAAAAACTTTCGCGGTTCTCATGGCGGCCATCAAGTTAGCGCTCGTCCTCTCCCTCGCGATCCTCGCCCTGCCGCCGCTGTGCCGACCCCTGGAGATCCCGAGCTACGGGGGCGCGGAAGATTGGCCCGAACTGACTGTTGGCCGGCGGCACCAGAGAATCGTGGAAGAAGATAGGACCGGGTTCAACATGAGGAGGTTGGGTGGAGCCGGACCCGAACCCGAACCCGCACCCGCACCTGTCGATGAGCCCGAACCTGTCCCCGGCAACCCAGCGGTCACAATGCCGATGCCGACGGCCGGAGGCACGGGGTCCTCAGCAGTCGGGCCTAGCCCGTTGCTCGGTTCAGTTGTTTGTTCCTCTCTTTTCCTTGGTTGGTTGTGCTAGAATCCTAGATCGAGTAGAAGAACCACAACATGGAGCAAGTTAGGGTTCGTACTCCGGTACTACTAGGGTCGGATTTTTATCTTATTTGAAAACTTCGGACATATACATGGGCTGCTGCCCTCGTTGGTGGCCAGGCGAGGGTTGCCGGCCCTTGCCAGGGTCGCAGAAAGGGCCAAACACCGTCGGCATAGTCGGGGCTGCACCCCCTCCTTCAGCAAATTCTGTGTCATTCTTTTTTCCTTGTTTAAATTGTTGGGTTTCTTTCTTGAATTTTGAAGTATGCTCCTACCTATAATCTGGATATACCAAGAAAGATTATTTTCAGGTTTCAAACGTGATAATTTCAGTTTCTTAGTTGAATTTTTGAGGTGGCTCCACAAACGTCATGTGCTTAAGAATTGAAACCTAAGCCGGGTCAATTTTTAATTAAATCTCATGATCCAATCAATCGGACCTATTTTAGGGTAAGAATTAGTTCAATACCTTTAGGAAAAAAAACATAGCAAGTTAGAACCATGACCTCAAGTATGAGGTTTACATGTGTAATCACTCTACCAACAAATTACTTGACATGAGCAACGAAACAGAAACGAATATAATGTTGATATATTGATTTTCACCGGACAAACATGGTTGACCGGCGTGAAATTGGCCGTCACGAGTTGGATGGAAGTGTAATTGGTTCGATTTCATGCCGGATTGAATTGCAACCAGTCCGATTCTTGATTTCGCGTCGTCGCGACTCCGTGGCTGACTGTCAACTAAAGTTGCCCTCGCCCTTTCCTTTGTAATTCTCCTGATGCTATCTTGACTTTCGAGAGCCTCAATCGCGAGAGCACGATTTCCTCAATTGAGAATATTAGCAAAGAACACCGTGAGCACGAGGGCGAGAAGTGGAATCATCATTCAACAACCGCGACATTCTTCCGCTTCGGAAATTCGGTCGTCCACTTGAAGAAGGGGTTTGCGGTTGCATTCGAGATGGAATCACACAACAATCAAGTCCAATGTTTCGATGCATTTCGTTATATTTTTCTCTCTTTTCATATGCATGTTGTTGTTCTAAATTGACCGAAAATTAGGGGGAACCGGTTTCAAGATGAGCGGCTCCTATCCTGGGACTAAGAACTTCCCACTAAGGAACGGCTCCACAAAATGAAAACCAGAAACTGCCCACTGATCTCAAGACCCTCTCCAAAACCGGACCAACAGACCAGTCGGTTCTCGGGTGGATTCATGGAACCGGCGGTGTCCTGGGAGGCTGGTCCAATTATGGTTTCACTTGAACATTTCGGTGAACAGATGGCGAGCGTCTCGATGACAGTCCTACATGCAATGCTAGGGCAATGTCTTGATTCAACAGTATAACACCAGCTGAGATTTAGACCAAACCCTCAACAATAGCCCTACAACTAGTTGGTTTTCACATAACCTCACTGTGGCATTACTCTTTGTTCTTCTTGTTGATAGACGTACCAACACACAAAATTTCGAACCTTGCCTTGCTAATGAGAAACGACGACGGAGATGGATTAATGGCACCGAAAGCATGATGGTGAGGTCCTCCGGAATGATGGCATGAGTTCATATCTTCAGAATAGGCAGGCGTGACGCGACTCCAACTCTCCTCTGAAGGTCAGTAACTGAGCTTCTAGGAATTAGGTTTTTCAATGAAAACATAAAAATAAACTTAAATAAAAATATATGTACATATATATAGGAGCGGTCCGGGTGGACGGTTCCACACCAGGAACTGGAAACCGGACTAGTACTCACTAATTCCAATAAATTGAAACTAGGAATTGGATCAATTTCCATGAGAACTGGCCAAGGCCGGTCAGTCCAATTCGGGAGGTTTCCGATTCTTTTGCACACCTCTACAGAAAACCGAGTTACGGTAGCAAGAAATAGACATTCCACGAGAATACCTATGAACAACCAGGGGAAGGATGCAATAGAGCAGGACAGAAAAGAAAGGATCAACATATTATAGGCAAGTATATCGTGAGTAGTACTGAAATAAATACACAAGATGAAGTTGTGTGGCCAGAAAGTAAAAACACTGCCAACCACCACCCACCAAAAGCCGTGCAAAGTTATTCAGATTTTGCTAGCTTCACTCGAGAACTACTTCCAGCTTGCCTGCTCAGATTCGGAAAACATCCGTCTGGAACCGCTCATCGTACAACCTCCAATGGCCATACCTCTCCGCATGGAAAACCGACCGGGGGATGTAGAAATTTGGTTTAATAATGTCCAGATTCATCAAATTGGACGTTGCATTCACGATATCACAGCTAGTCAAGTTTGCACAACCCGACAAGTCCAAGTGCACGAGGTCAATACAACCGTCGCAAATGGAGGTAAGACCTTTCGCCGTTAACTTGGAAAAGCGTATCTCAAGGTGCTCCAGGCGAGGCATGAACTTCCCTATAGCCGCAGCTTCTGAATCCCCATCTTGTGGGCAAGCATTCAAATACTCACTGGGGACTACAGCCACATGTTGGGAAGGATCTAACCAGTTCATCAGGTTTCTCTTCAAAACTTTAAGATTTGGACAGCTTCTCCCAATCAGAACTAAAGATTCATGAGACACCTCATAGCAATAGCTTATATCGAGTTCCCTGAGGTTGGTGCAACGGAACGCTATTTTGGCCATCGATGCATCGGTGACATTTTGGCAGCTCTTGATCGAAAGAACCTGGAGATTCGTGCACCTGAAAATTGCAATTCGTGCACCATTCCTCAATATTGGGCAGATCATTATCATTATCAACAAGACCACAAAACAAAAGCATCTTCTCAAAGCTAATCATTGCAATGCTTTAGCATAACAAAACATACAACAGAAAGAACCAGTCGACCAGCCGTCATGATTGCAATATGAAGCTGTAAACTTCATCATCTGATGTTTAATTTCACCACAACAGATAGAATACTACATCAATTCCAAATTCACAGGAAACCATATTGAATGATGCGACAGCAAGCCATAATGAGATTTCACCATGCCTGAACAAAGAAAAGACAACAACACGTTCGATCCTCTCTTTGCTAAAATCCTTGTACACTTCTACAGCGACTCAACAAAAGCAAGCTTCGAGCTCTCGTCCTCTAAGGAACAGCGAAGCATCGTACAAATGCTTAATTTTATAAACATAAGCATGTCCCAATTCATCTCCGTTTCAAGTAATAAAAATGACAATTTCACCGCCGCGAACACAAAAAGATGCAATCGAATCGGCCAAACCTTTCGGCGACCAAGTACAGGGCGCGATCGGAGCAATGGCGAGCGCGAATCGCGGTGAGACCTCCCTCGCTCCAGCCCACGACCGATCGGAGGACGGAATCGACCCTCCGCTCGAACTCCGGCGACCACCAGCGGATCGACTCGGGGGACGACTCGAATCGGGTCTCGAGATCGAAGGAGGAGTGGAGACAGGGGTCCTTGCAAGCGCGAAGCCACGGTTTGCAGACGAGCAAGGGCCCCGTCCACAGCTGCTCCAAGGTGAGGCGAGAGAGGATGTTGATCAGGCACTCGTGAGTCAACTCGGCCCAGTCCGAGCTGGGCCCTGAGTCGGCGGAGGAATCGGTGGGCGGCGATTGCTCGCGGACGTCCATTGGAGATCGAGGAACGATGGTGAAGTGCGGAGAGAGGAAATGGATGATAAACCGGGGCAGGCCGAGGGAGATGGAGAATTAATTGCAGAATGCGCCTTGAAGTTTTTTTTTCTTTTGGTCAGAGCGCCCTAAAGTTTCAGTATTTCACAATTAGACCCAAATAATTTAAAATAAAAACAATTAGACCCATGAGCTTTACTGATATAAAAAATGCGATTAGAAGCAAATTGGCGATGAAACTCTGAGATTAAGAAATCTCACCTCCACACAATCTACTACCACAAGCAAAATGCCCTCATTGAATCGGCAAGATCGTTCGAAAAACCACCGAAAGTAGCATCAAAACATAGTAAATCCTGAACTAGTGAATGCAAGAATCCAATTTTTTTTTATAAAAAAAAAATCGACAAGATCGATGACTCAATTATTATTACTAGACTAATTCTTCCTCACCACTAACTCACACTGCCACGTCAACGTTGTACTGGGCCAACAAAAGAAAACTCTCTTACTAGCCAAACAAGACGGCGAAATCAATTGCCGAACCACCTTTTTCTCACTCTCCACCCTCTTGCCAATTAGAGATGGGCAAGGTTTCAGGGTAGGATATGAAATCTGAAATCGGAGCGATAGAAACCTGTCCAATTTTAGGTTTCAAGGTATGGAGGTAGGATCCATATTCCAAAATGGAGAACATTTTCCAATCAGCAGATTTCGGGTACCTAGAATGTGGAACTGTAATGTAATTTGCGACAATTTTTTATGTTTTTCTTGGTATATCTTGTCACGCGATCTTGAAGTATTCCATGGCATCCGATAATGAGTTTGTAAATAGAACCACTAATCCAAGCTTCTATTTTCGGCGATATTTATGACTGAGACTTTTGCTTCGTTAATGTCTTATATTTATTCGTGTGTTTAAATATGAGTTGTGGTCATTTGCTTGTAATGACAAATAGTGGTCATTAAAATTCATGACTCACCGCAATCATTCAATTAAGAATATAGGTGAAACCCGTATAGACCTTGGAACCGACCTTAAAAATTAGGACATGGTAGGTTCTAAGTTCTAAGATATATATTATAAGTTCGGGTCCTCAACGGAGGTTTTACCATGCGCCTAAAGTACCAACCTTGAATGACGTTGATATCCATGGAAGGCGCAAAGGCCCTTCTCCCGCCGAAACTATTCTAAACCGGTAAACAGAAAATGCACTTGCTCGTAATGTAGCACCGAGTAATGTTGCAACCTGCCTAGAGCAAGTGGATCGGACAAATACCCTGTCTAAGACGATGTTAGAAAATTTTCAAAAGAAGCTTTATTTGCTTGAGACAAAATAGATTCCACCCGGTCATTATTTGGAATATCGGACCCATGAGATTAAAAAGCTCAAACACCGGATCTAAATCTTCTAGAATGAAAGAACTCTTTTCACTACCGAATCTCTTCTATTCCCATCTTCGTTCTCTACCTCTCGAACGCAATCCCCTGCTCGATCGGGATCCTCTTTTGCTGCATTTCTTAACACATTTGCACCACCTCCAAGAGAAAATGTCTTAACCCTCCGTACACAATTGAGGAAAATGGACCGGGATAGACAAGCTAAAGGGAAGGCTACGGCCCAACCTTCGCCTCCTCCTACACCCTTAGCTCCACCAGAACCACCTTCATCACCATGATCCCATCTACCCGGCCGGTCATTCATGGTGTCGAATCCATTAGAAGGTTTTCTCAAGTACCATATTCCCTCAATTTCTGCTGTTGATTCCATCAACCCATGACAAGATGAATCTTCTGACTCTGATTCATCTGCATTTAAAGTATCTCAAAACTCTTTTAAGTCGGATCTCCCTCAGCCCACTCCCGATATAATGATGGCAGATCCCGCAGATCCTATTGTCAAAGAAGAAGATATGGCCTCGTAACCGGAAGCCTTTCATGTGCCAAATGCTCAAACCCATTCAATCGAGACATCTTCTTTCTCATCAAAGTACTTCACCTTTAATGACGTTCCATATCATAAGTGGCTCGAACGACTTGAGGAGTTTCATGCTTGGCCGACCACTAGGCATCTCACGTAATCCAGCAACTATGAAGTCCTCCTTGAGTTTACCAAGAGATTTCTTGGATCATTGAAAGAATTGTGGAAAGCTACATCAGAACAAGATCAAATTAGCTTTCTTGCGAAGTCCCTTAATGAAGCCATTCAGCTTATCCATTTGTTCTTCATTGGCCAACCTAATGATGTCAAGGAACTCGGACGAAAGGAGTTCTTTGAACGAAAATACTGCTATATGGCCAAGAAAGATCTTGATCGGCATTTCAAAGAAATGAATAAGCTCTTTTATCCGCTTGGCGTAGACCCAAATCTTAAGTATGTATTTCTTTTTTCTATCCCGAAAGAAATCGGTCGAGCGATTGAGCAAATTCTACAATCAAGACGAAGAGCCTTAGCAAACGCTACGATAGGAGAACTCCAATAAGCAATCCATGTTGCTCTCGAAGAAATGTGCTTCAAAAGTAGTCTCTTTAAAACTTATCTTCGAGAGAACCGAGATCTTGACTGAATTTGTGACAGACCAAACTTGAAGATCAAATGTTCCAAGGACTGTAATGACCCTTCTTGTTCGGGTCATAAAAAGAAGAGACACTTCAAAAAGTTCTCCTTTGGCAAAAGAAAGCATGGCAAAGGCAAATGGAAATTCCTTCGAAAGAGAAAGAATTCTTCCCATTCATCTTTGAAAAAAACTAAATTTGACAAGTGCTATATATATAACAAGAAAGGACACTTTGCTAAAAATTGCCCTCAAGCAAAGCATCAAGGCAATTACATGATCCAGAAGATAGTCCGAAGCACGAGAATTTCCCTTAAAGATGGTGATGGTAGTCAATCCGTATTCTCTATCGATGACAAGCCATCATCGGATACCCTTTTTGCCCTCAAAGCCTATTCCTCTTATTTAGACGATCAATCTCCGAGCGACATTTTTACCTTTTTCCCTGATTTCCCTTCCGACTTATTTCATGTTTGATCCTTCGTTTTCCATTCTCCCCATGTTGCCATTCAAATCTTTATCCTCGATCATGATAAATCAATCCAAGTGATAGCCCTTATAGACACTAGTGCCGCTACATCTTGTATAGATATCAAAGTACTCCCGGAAGAACTTTGGACACTTTACACAGGGTATTTCAATTCTGCTTCCGGTGATACTTTCACAACCAAATTCCATGATAAGCCAATTACCCTTCAGATTTTCCCCGAGTGCTCTCACACTGCAAAAATTCTTGGATGCAATTCTCCGGATAAGGATCTCATTATTGGTTGGGATATTCTAGCTCAACTCCTATAACTCACCATTGTACCCGCTAGCTTGCAATTTAAAAACCAATTTCGAAAGTTTGTGGACATCCAGAGACTTTTTATCATCCAACCAGAAATTCTCGATCATATCACCCAAAGTCTTTTGTCCTGTTACTCTGAGTCTCACTCACGGTTTTCCCAAGTTTGCTCCCATCCTCTCCGGAAAATTCCAGATTTCTTTGTGAGACTTCCCTTCGGAAAGAATGAAGATATCAATCCTACCAAAGCCGATCATTCTAGCATGAACCCGTAACACCATGCACTTGCTTAGAAAGAATGTGCTGACTTGCTTGCTTAGGGTCTTATAGAACCCTTTGATTCCCAATGGGCTTGTGAAGCCTTTTATATTAACAAGCAAGCATAACAAAATCGCGGTAAGCTTTGGTTGGTAGTTAATTATCGGTCGTTGAATCGGTTTCTCCAAGATGATAAATTCCCCCTACCTCACAAAAATTCCCTTTTCCTTAGCCTTGCCTAGGCTAAGATCTACTCTAAGTTTGATCTAAAAGCAAGATTTTAGCAATTAGGCATCCATCCCGAATACCGCGTGAAAACCGGCTTCTGTATCCCAAACCAACACTTCCAATGGACGGTTGTCTCTTTTGGACTTAAAACTGCTCCATCATTGTTCCGAAAAATCATGTACAGAATTTTTCAGCTTATTTTAGCAAATGCTCGGATCTATATTGATGACATCTTTCTTTATGGTCTTGATGAAGAATCTCACTGTAAACTCTTCACTCGGTTCCACGAGATTGTTCTCAAGTATGGCATCATGCTCTCTCGGAAAAAAGATGATCATTGTCCAAAAGAAAATAGAGTTCCTTGGAATGTATTTGAAAGAAAGAACCTATTGTCCAGGCCCCCATATTGCAGAAGAGTTGCAGAAATTCCCCTCAAAAGACCCGACGGTCAACCAGGTACAAACATTTCTTGGGATAGTCAATTATCTCTATGACTTTGTACCAAAAATTTTCAAAGCATTTCATCCTCTTCAAAGGATGTTGAAAAAGATTGCACCTCCTTGGGGTCCAAAGTAAACCAAAGCTATTGCTTATTTAAAGGAAACATTGCAACACCTCCCTCCATTGCAGATTCCATCCACTAGCAAAAGAATCCTTCGGACGGATGCTAGTGACAAATATTACACAACTATCCTCCTTGAAGAGATCAATGGTAAGCATCACATTTGTGCTTACAAAAGTGGACGTTTCACTCCTGCAGAAATCCACTACTATTTCACCTTCAAAGAGGTCCTTACTGTCAAGTATGAAATCAAGAAGTTCGAGTTCCATCTCATTGGACGTCATTTTCTCGTGAAAATAGATATGTCGTCTTTTCCCCGGATGTTGAAATTCAAGCAAAAACAAATCCCTCTTCCCCAGTTGCTAAGGTGGGCGGAATAGTTCTCAAAATATTCCTTTGACACTAAACATCTTGCAAGAAGCAAAAATATTCTTGCAGATTTCTTATCCGGACCCAAGCAACCAGTCTCCTCAATTAATATGTTTGTCAAAAAAGAACCCATGCGAGACACCTTCCGTATTGTTGATCCGAGAGAAAATCAATGGAATTCCCACAAGTACCTTCCGGATGTTCTAGATCCGATTCGAGTTCATCAACTTGATCGTAACCTCAAAACCCAGTTTTGGCATTATCACTACCAAATCTTTAAAGATTATGGTGGTTTGTTATTAAGACCCAATGGCCTTCACTCTGACTACCCATTCATTCACCCTTTGAAATAGACACCAGACTTTGATTTTCCTGAAAAACTCAAATGGATGTTTTGGTACATGTTTAACTTGTATGTAGTAGCCATTGTGTTTCCCACAAATAAGATCGTTAGAACCTTGTCTAAAGCCCTCTTGGGAGACAACACTAACCAGAAACACATGATTGACATGTTACTTTAGTTTCAGCCTCTTTATCCTTAAAGAGAATTGTTCAGATTACAATAACGTCAAGAAAGACTAGAACCAGAGAGACATACAATCATACTTTCATAAACCATGGGTATTTATCACCAACATAGGAAATGTAAGAACCGAGACGGCAGATGTTGGTACAACCACATATAAACCCCAGCCCAGTCAGCAATTTGCACGAATTCACAAAAATTTGCCAAGTTTTATCTCATCAAACCTTTGTGAATATCAAAATCTCTAAAGCATCTTATGCCAAGAGAATTGCACTATTCCCCCAGAGTTATGGCCATACGATGTAACGTAGGTTTCATGGGATCAAGTTCACATGCAAGGCAGCACTTGAGAAGCTTTGCAGATTTTTCATCAATATCAGCCGAGCTCTTCAATGGATATGGATTCTCAAGATTCATGGGAAGGACCACTCTCTCAAGACCCATATGCCTTCACCTCCCAGGATATTCCATCAAGTACCCAGGATATTCCATCTAGCTCTCAAGATATTCCGTCTACCTTCAATTATTGAGGTATCCATCCCGATCCAGAATTAGATACGAAAATAGATAAGTACGAAGAAGAACGCCTTTTGTGTGCCTACAAGAGAGAAAGGGATGGTTCATACAGCTTAGACTCTAATTATGCTAATTATTATCCCTCATAAGTGCATGTTTTTGTGTTGCAATGTTTACGTACTTAAGTTGGCATTTCAGTATCTCAAAAGGTGTGACAAACCGTATATGTAATAATTGGTCCATGTCTACCAAAAGTTGTCATGTACTGTTGTTATCCACTAGTGTCGGAAGATCTGCGTATCTGCATATTCAATAATTGTGTTTTGTCCAGTAGTTTTCTCATTTGCCTATATAAGGCCCTTTGAGTCATGTAACCAGGCAAACTTTGTTGGGAGACTTAGCTTCCTTTGAATATCGGTGTGAAATTTTCATACGATGAGTTTCTAAATTATTCCCTCTTCTTCTCATCCACGCATGGTTGCTCGATTTATAGAATTGTTTTGTTAATTTGATAGTTTGATGTGGTTTAGTATGCTCTTCACTTACCACCTTGAGTGGAACTTGTGAATCAGAAATTTCTGGCATCTTGAGAGTTGAGCTTCAAGATTGAGCTTGGAAGCTAAAATGCAGTCCCCCTGAATGTTGGCCAAGAGAGTCCGGTATTGGAGATAGCATACCTACTTCAGGTTCAGGCTTGTTTCCGCTTCCTTAAAAATGAGAAACATGTTCCGACAAGTAGGTTCCACATTTCAGGTTGAACATGTATAAAACCTGAAACCTCTCATCCATTTCGCCGACCAAAGTGACCCCCGTATCCATAAATAGCTTTGGCGATCTAATCCCGCACAAACCCCCACACTCGGCGACCCAAACTCGTGATTATCGACGACCTTCGGTGACCCTTGGCAACCAAGTTTGGAACCTTGAGAACCCCGACGAACGGATTTGGAGCCTCAATGAGTCTTGCGACTCTCAACCTTTAAAACACCAAGAGCTAAACAATTAACTTGTGAGGTGTGTTGTTTCTAGCAAATCACCTATAAGGGGTGAAAAGGTGATTTCAATTGAATTTGACTAGAAATTGTGGAATTTAAATAATCAAGTCAAATTAATCACGGATTTAGAATTTGATTACATGCGGTATGTGTTTCTGAATGCAAGCACGTAATATTCTATCCACCACAGTGGAAAAAGTTTAGAGATAGAGAAGTTTGTACACGACGATTATAGTGATTCATCTTAAAAGCCTTTGTCCACTCTCTCACACCGACACCCAATAGGTTGGATTCCACTAGATGAATCAATGAGAGTTTACAACTAGTAGCACTTTCACACTCTTACACAGCCTCTCAAAGGTTGTAGCATAAAGTTCGTAGAGACAAGTATGTAGTAACTGAAGTACTCTAACACTTTGGAATTTATGATTTTGATAGCGTCACCATGGATCTCCTTTTATACTCCTTTAACCCTAAACTAGCCGTTGGTAAGGTCTTCAAAGGATCACTATTCAATCTTTGATTGAACGTCATCAATCTTGATTAAACGAGAATGTATTTTAAGAGATTTGATGACCATTGGTGTTAAATCTAAACCCCTCGGATTCAGTCGCTCATACAACTCAATCTTAGGTTTCCATAAGTGGAGTTCTTCTCATATATAGAACTCATCTTGTCTTTTAGAAAGGTAATATCCAATAAAAAATATTCTACTATCTATTGTAGAATTATCTTAGCAATCAAGGATTACAAACTTCCTTGTAAAACAAATCATCAGCCATATTGGTGTTCGTCGTACATGGGTCTTCTTAAAAGAAAATATAATATGGATTTGAGATTTCGCAAGTCTTGAATAGCCTTCAGAAACAATAACGGTCTCCGTAGTCCGAACAGTTAGAACATTGAATTTGAGCTTAGTAAAGTCTTTGTTGATGCTCGAATATTAGTCTTCTTCGAAGGTATAATTGAATTTGCATAAGTGATATTTCAGTTAATCTGGATAATATAACTCAACTCCTTTAGAATCAAATACACGATAAACTTGATTTGAGATATAAGCTTATTCATTCATATAAGTCATCCGAAATAAAATATATCAAAGTATTTACCCGATTCAATAAGACTAAGAATAGTTTTGTCAATATCAAATATTAAGAAGTAGGTCTTCTCAACAAGGTGTACACTCTGAACACCGAGAATAGAAAATTTAACTTGCTCGGCCTCCTTAAAATCCAAATTTGTAAGAGCAGTGTCTTCTTTTATTGGAAACAAGGAGCATATAAATACATGACCTGCTTCCCCGACATTGCTTTAGAATGTGCTCTTGTTGATGTCAACACCATTTCCGAGTGTCGTCCACCCTAAATCTTGCATATCCCAATAAAAGGAAATACAATGAAAACCAAATGAAATCTGGCCTTTTTCATGTTGTGATGCACTAAAATCAACCAATAGAGAAAGTTTCACTTGGGATATATGAAGTCTCAACCCATTTGGCTTCTGAGTATAAGGCTTGCTTGGTTTCACTTCAAATGCTTACTCAATCCATGGAAAACAGAGCAAACAACGGCATAACTAAATCATAAACAACAAACAGTACTTATAGAATAATTAACTATTAAACCACGCCTTTATCTAACAGTTTACGTTTTTAGAATAGTTGTCATTGGTTCCATAAAATTTAACATGGTATAAGAGTATGAGGTCCCGAATTCAAATCTTTACAGGCCCCATTTGTCTCTCCAATTAAATATGTCCATGTTTAGTATTAGGCAAAAAGACCGGACTAAACATAATGGGGAGTGAGCAAACTTTAAGGGTCGTATCAAATGCATGGATTAAAAAATTGTGCAAAAGAGAAATTAAATTGAAAAATAAAAAATCATTTGTGTTGGGAAAATGAAGAAGAAAACCTACACAAACTAAGCTTCTCTCTTATCCAGCATAAATAAGGTAGCAATTCGACCGTTGGAGAGATTTTGTGAGAGGCGACATCGAGGGTTGCCGAGCACACCCAAACTTAAACACTCAATCTCAAACCCCTATCGACCCTTGGCCACCGTCGACCACTTGTCGACAAGTGGGCATGAGTAGTGGTAGGGCATTAGATCGGCGACCAGGCCTGGATTCGGAACTCAAATGTGGGTTCATTGATGAGATAATGATGTAGTAGAGTCTGCATTACCCAAGGCCAAAAGTGGTATTTTTGTAAGTTTCTAAGGGTAAGAAAGGCTACTGAAAAGACTTGTTAATCCTTGGACAGGCTTTCCGAATATGTTGAAAGCTAAAGCAAGAGAGGATCTAGTTTCGAATTTGGGCTTTGCCAATGCTCGCTTTTATTCAAGTGTCAATTTTTTTTAGACAAAACGTCACATCTTTTACTCAAGAGACTTTAGAAACCCGAAGTCCCTTCTCAAAAAGCTATGCCATTTGGTGAAATTTGAAATCGTTTCTCTAATGATGTTCGACTCAATGTGCATTTGTTCAAATCAAATACTGTTTGGTTAAGTGACTTTGGTCTATCTTTTTCAAAGTGGCTTTGAAGTTACCAAAAAAAAAAAAAAGGAAACTGAAGGTATGGCTACTGTTCATCATCTCCATTGGGAAACAAACCTGATAAAGCAAATCCATCGTCGGCGATGATGAAACCGTTGAGGAGGCCACCTAAGGTGACTTTGAGATCAAGAAATCTCACAACAATGATTTCCGCTCCATAGATAAAAAAATCAAAACTCCTAGAAATTATAATTAAAAAAAACGTACAACGTCGGTGTTAACCGTGCCACGAAGAGCGACCAACATCCATATTAGCAAATTCCTATCCTAAATTGGCCGGATAGACTAAATTGGTATCAATATAAAAATATTTATGAATAAATTGATATAATTGAAAAGTGTATAACTGAATTGGTATCAATGCAATAGGTCTAAAACTATTTTCTTTTGCTTTTCTCAATAATAAATATATGAGAGAGAGGAGATGGGTGAGTTGCAATGGGGCCTAAATGACGACGGCTAAGTCACAATTAAGATTGAGCATCAGTCCCGGTTCAATTTGGAAATCAAGCAATTCTCAGATGAACTGAACAGTGATAATGATATAATTCTGTGCTGGTTTAGTTTCTAATTAAATCTCGTGATCCGCCGGTTCTACCGATAAACGGCCAGTCAGGCCAATTTTAGGGTTATAGAACTGGTTCAATACCTTTAAAAAAAAAAAAATTAGCAAGTTACAACCGTGACCGCAAGTCTGAGGTTTACATGCGCAATCACTCGACTACTGACAAGTTCCTTCACATGAGCAACGGAACAGAAATGTATACAATACTAATAAATTGATTTTTCACAAATCAAACATAGTTGGCCGGCGTGAAATTTGACATTCCTGGTCAGATGGAAGGGTAATCTGTTCGATTTCATGCCGGATTGAAGTATAATCCGTTCTGTTCCTGGCTTTGCGTCATCGCGATTCCGTAGTGACTGTCAACCAAAGTTGCCCTCTCCCTTTCCTTCCTAATTTGGGATGTACTAGTTTGGAATCCTTACTAAGTATTTCTGGAATGAATAGCAAGTTGTTTTCAAATATTTATTGTCATATAGGTAGTCTGATTGAATTGGTTCGACAACAACATGCATTGCCCGACTGCTGTCTTTACTCCCGTACAGCTTTTCTTCTCATTACATTCATTGCTTCGATACCGTTCTGCATTCGGACAAAACCCGCTTCAAAAAACCATTGGATGATCCATTTCCATCACTCCAAAACCCGATTTGCGACGGGTTTGCGAAATGGTCAAAAGTTAATGAAACGGTTTTGGGACGGAAGGACAAGACGAAGGTGCAAAGGAGTTGCATTTCTCAAGAAGCTTAGAAGCCAAACAGCAATAGAATAGCAAGAAACAGACAATCCGCGAGGATGATACACATGAACAACCAAGGGAAGGATGCAATAATAGTGCAGGCTAGAAAAGAAAGGATCGTTCAGATTCTGCTAGCATCGCTCAACAACTGCTTCCGGCTTTGCCAGACCAGATTCGGAGAACATCCGTCTCGAGTCGCTCATACATTTCTGCACGGAAAACCGACCGGGGGATATAGAAATTTGGCTGAACTTTGTCCTTCAGATTCTTCAACTTGGATGTCGCATCCACAATATCGCGTCTTGTCAAGTATGCACACCCCAACAGGTCCAAGTGCATGAGGTCGAGACAACCGTCACAAATGGAGGTAAGACCTTTCGCCGTTAACATGGAAAACCGTATCTCAAGGTGCTCCAGGCGAGGCATGAACTTCCCTATAGCCGCCGCTTCTGAATCACAATCTTCTGGGCAAGTCACATCTTCGGAAGGATCTAACCATTCCATCATGTTTCTCTTCAAAACTTTAAGATTTGGGCAGTTTCTCCCAATCAGAACTAAAGATTCATGAGACACCTCGTCGCAATAGCTAATATCGAGTTCCCTGAGGTTGGTGCAATGGGACGCTATCCTGGCCATCGATTCATCGGTGACTTTTGGGCAGCTCTTGATCGAAAGAACCTGGAGACTCGGGCACCTGAAAATTGCAATTCGCGGGCAATTCCTCTATAATCAGCGGATAATTATCATTATCAACAAGACTCAACTAAACAAAAGTACCTTCTTAAAGCTGATCATTGCAATGCAATGCTTTAGCATACATCAAACAAAACATACAACAGAAAGAAGCTGTCGACCGGCTAGGACCATTGAAAGCTGTAAACTTCATCATCTGATGATTAATTTCAACACAACCGATAGAATACTACTCTCAATTCAATTCCAATTCCGGACACCAAATTCAGTGATGCGACAGCCAGCCAGAATATGAAGTTGTAAACTTCATCATCTGATGTTTAATTTCATCCCAACAGATAGAATACTACTTTCAATTCAATTCCCATTCACTGGACACCATACTCAATGATGCGACAGCCAGCCATGACGAGATTTCATGCCATTCAAAGAGAGATGCCCACGCCTGAACAAAGACAAGACAACAACACATTCGACCCTGACTTTGGCAAAATCCATGTGCACTTCTAGGGCAACTCAATAAAAGCAAGCTTCAAGCTATCATCCTCTAAGGCACAGAGAAGCGTCGTACAGATGCTCAATTGTCTAAACATAAGCATGTCCCAATTCATCTCCGTTTCAAGGAATAAAAATGATAACTTTATCGCCGCGAACACCAAAAAAAAAAAAAAGATGCGATCTAATCGGCCAACCTTTCGGCGACCAAGTTGAGGGCGCGATCGGAGCAATGGCGAGTACGGATCACGGTGAGACCTCCGCCGCTCCAGCCGACGACCGACCGGAGCATGGCATCGACCCTCCGCTGGAACTCCGGCGACCACCAGCGGATCGGCATGGGGGACGACTCGAAGCGGGTCTCGAGATCGAAGGTGGAGTGGAGACAGGGGTCCTTGCAAGCGCGAAGCCACGGCTTGCAGACGAGCATGGGCCCCGTCCACAGCTGCTCCATGGTGAGGCGAGAGAGGACGTTGGTCAGGCAGTCGTGAGTCAACTCGGCCCAGTCCCGGTAGGACCCGGAGTCGGCGGAGGAACCGGTGGGCGGCGATTGCTCGGGGACGTGACGGACGTCCATTGGAGAGTGAGGAACGATGGTGGTGAAGTGCGAAGAGAGGAAAATGGATAATAAACCGGAGGATGTGGAGAAGTAATTGCAGAATGCTCCCTGAAATTTCATTATTTCACAGTTAGACCCATGAACTTTGCTGGTGTGGTCGAGAAACCGGGAAAACTGATACAAGAGTAACAACGAAAACTGGAAAAAAATAAAATTTTGGGAAAGAAATTAATTTAAATAAAGAAGATGCTACATATCTGCCATAACTATCGATTCTAAGATCTCTCCCCTTAAGCAATCAAATAAGACATTAAATTTGTCTGGCGTACCTACTAGCAACAAGACAACTACTCCCTGTGCGCCGAAGCTAGGAATCGGAAAAATTCACCCCGCAAGGGGGGAAGGATTCATATCAAAATTAAAACAATGCTAGTGATAAGCTCTATGATGTCCGCGATTCTTAGTAGTGAGTCGTCCGATCATTAGCTGGCCGAATGAAGCAAGCAAAGAGTTTTCGGAGTGTGGGATTGACCGAGACAAAAAAAAATGTTTAGTTTCGTTGGAAATAATCAATGCATCGGATTGATCATGGTAGGTCTCGTGTAAGCCAAGCCCTTTGTTCGAATGGAAAATGTTGAAGAACCACCCATGAGTAGGAATATGGGTGGAGTCTCGCTTCTTCTTCGTATTTTTTTTTGCCGGATCTGAGCGAAGTTGTTATCACTTCTTTTTTTTTTTTTTTTTTTTTGTTTTTGGTAAGGTTGTTATCACTTCTTTACCCCCTCTTTTTACTGAAAAATTTACCAAAAAAGTCCTAAATTTATTACAATTGTGCCAATTTAGTCATAAAACTCTGTTTTTTTGTCAATTCAGTTTTAAATCTTTTGCGATTGTGATAATTCGGTTCGTTCGACAAATTTTGGCCTGTCGACTCTGACGTGGACGCCGGCCAGCCAGCGACCTAATATTTTTTCTGCCCCTTCCTTATTCTACCTCCAGCTGGTCGCCAGACCTTGGCGATCGGCTAGAGGATGACTGGCGCCTCGCCATGGTCAGGCTGAGGCCGAACTAGAACACCTCAAAGCCAAACAAAATCACTACCTTGCACGGTTCAAGCTCTTCGGCTTCAACTTCACCGGAGAAGAAGAACCCGAACCAGCTGAACTAGAACCCACGTCCAACAAGACGAGTCCTTTCCCGTCTGATGAATCCACCGAAGTATCCTCCTCCTCCGCTGACAAGAAGCTCGAGTACCAGTACTGCTATAGGGAATTCGCCAACTCCCAGGTCCTGGGTGGCCACCAGAACGCCCAAAAGAAGGAGCGGCAATGGCTCAAGCATGCACAGCTACAGGCCACCTGCCACGCTGGTCTATGCCCACAACCCCGTCATCTCCGCCTTCGACCCGCCCTCGAACCTTCTTGCCGCAGCCACCGCCACGCCCTCGCCGTGGGTCTATGTGTTGAGGGCCGCCGCGTCGAGCCTAGCCAAATCGGTTGCGTGTTTGCTGGATCTCAGCGAGGCGAGGTCAATCTTTGTCTGGCCATGGTGAGGCTAGAGAGAGCCTCGCTGGTCTTTCTCTAGCCGGTTGTCGAGGTCCGGTTGGAAGAAGAACAGGGAAGGGGAAGGGGTACGGGAAGAAAAAAAAAAGAAAAGGAAAAATTTTTAAAAAAATATTAAAATATTAGGTCATCGATCGGTCGGTATCCATGTCGGCGTTGGCTGACCAAAATTCACCGGATGGACCGAATTGACACAATTACAAAAAGTTAAGGATCGAATCGGCAAAAAAAGAAAAAAATATTTATGACTGAATGAACACAATATTTTTATGATTTTTTGGGTAATTTTCTCTTTTTTATTTGATGAAAATAGTTTGAATTCCAGTGCTACATCGAGTGAAACGACTCTTTTCATTTAATGCAAATAGTATGAATTACCAGTGCTACATCGAGTGGAGTGAACATTTTAAAGCATCGAGTAGGCTTTTTTTTTTTTTTCGGATTAAGATAGAGCATTTTTTTTTTCTTTGAAATTATTGTGATTTTTTCGAACATATTTTCATATCGCCCCCAAGACATTACCCTTTGCCTTTCCTTAATTTCCCTTTTTTTCCCTTGGAAATTTTCAACCTTACGTTCGAGGTTGTACACTATGAACACTGAGAACAGAAAAATAAAATAAAAATAAAAAATAAAATAAAATGCTCGGCTTCCTCAAATTCCAAAATTTTCCTATCCTGAAAACAAAGGAGCAAGCGAAGATGAAGAGAAAGACCTACACAAAAACTGAAACTTTCTCTTTTAATCCAGCGAACTGAACTTGCGCGCGTGCGTGAACATTTCAGTGCTACTTTATCTGAAGACCGGTCGTAAATCTCGCCTTTCCTCGGACCGGTCCTGGAGTAGAACATTTGACAGCTAAGCTGAGGTGGCAGTTCCTCATTGGCTAAACAGAAGGCGGGATGGATCTCTCTCTCTCTCTCTCTCTCGGTCTACGTCTACGGGGCGAAGACCCTGTTTTTTTGAAGGTTGCGTGTCACGATGCCATTGGTCTGTCATGAAGGGCAGCTGCAATCCGCGGGTGGAGAGAAGGTGGGGGTAAAGAAGAGGAAAGCCTCGAATGTACCCACCTCTATCTTATTAGCTTAAGCCCTCTCTCTCTCTGCCTCTCTCTCCGTCTTCTCTCGGCGCGCAAAAGTAATGGCTTCTTCGATGTCTCTGGCTCACAATTTGCGTTCGCCCAACGACCGGACTCCTGCATCAGTCCCTCTCTGTAACTCTCTTCTCTCTCTCTCTCTTTCTCTATATATCTCGCTGTCATGCTCATTTCATTGCGTTTACTTGGGGAGTCGAATTGCGTTTCGTCTTGGAGAACGAATTGCTGCTCTCTTTGATTTGATCAGATTCGCGACCATTTTATAGTAGTCGAAGCGAGGAATGGGTTTTAGACTGCAATTCGTGGGGTTTTTTTTTTTTTTTCCTCTTTTGTAAGTTGCACGATTGGCTAGAACTGGGTGCTGGTAGAGTATGTGGTTTTGAATGGCAACATCAGTTGTCCCCTCTCATATTTTTTGTTTGCAATTCAGTACTAGCTGTAATTTCTATCAGTTTTAGTTCCTCCGTGACGTTCTCTGCCTGTTGGGGAGTGGATTCTTGATAGTTGATACCAGTATGACAGTTGGTGTATGGTATAGTAGTTATGGAATTGGGAAATTTGCTACTAATGCTGCGTCTACAAATGATCTTATTTCCATAGATTTGCAGTGTTAGTGCCTCTTGAGGCTTACATATTTTAGTGTTTGTCATGTCAACCGATGCTCGATTTACATTGGGCAAACAAATTTTCATACTTTGTCGGGTTATGAAAGGGGTAGTTTTATTGGTCAGGGAAGAAGCTAGGGGGCTGAGGTGAATTTAAAATGGGAAAGAGACACTCTGCGTATTCAATATTCATGTAGAGTTGTGAGGTCACTTTGTTCTGCTATTTTAATGAGAAGGACGTAACAGGACTAGCACACGAGCAAATGCTTAATTGCTATGCATCTACAGCCAACTGGTGATGCGCATGCTACAACGTATCAGAACAAACGCACTGTCTGCATACAGCGTTTTGCTTTTGCAGTTGACTGCCTTGTCTCTTTAGGCAAAGGAGGGAGGGAGGAATTGTTAAAATTTACATTGACCAGTTTACATGATGGAAAGATAAAAGATTGCTGGGAAGATCGGTTATACTGGTTTTTGCATTTCCAGTTTTCTGCTGTCACGTTTGCTGAGGTGCACTTACAGTCAGGATCGGATGATGTGTAGGTTTCATCTTGAAGTTCAGGTACAAAAAATGTAATTTAAAGAGAAATTTGGGTTGGAGGGTGCCGAGGAAGGGCGTGCATGGCAACACTTCTGCTTCAAAAATCATCTTCTGGCCGGAAGTTGATTTTCAACTTTTGCTCAAAAGCCGAAGTTGATTTTTCTACTTCCGTTCCAGAAGTTGATTTCTGATCGGAGAAATTCGTTTAGTAACGGTTAAAAATTTCTACTTCTAAAACATTATTAACACATAATCTTCTATGAAAAATTATTGTTGGTGGCCAAAACATTTCTACTTCATTTTTAAACTTTTTAAATTTCTTTAAAAAATAATTTTTATTATTAAAATATATTATTTACTTTTTAAAAATAAAAAATTATTATTTATATTTTTACTACGGAGACGGCGACTTGGCGGCGGTTGGCAACGGGTTGCGGTGGCTGGTGGCTAAGTATGGGCGATTGGCAATGGGTGGCGGTGGTGGTGAGCAATGATGGGTGCCCGCCGATGGAGGTCGACGATAGACGGTAGTTGGCGGAGGGGGGCAGTTGGAGGGTGGCAACAGTCGCGGTCGGCAAGGGTAGCCGGCAGAGGTCTGCGGTGGGTGGCAACAAGGGATGGTTGATGGTGGTCGCGAGCGGCGATGGGCAATGGCCGGTGAAGGTCAACAATGGGTGGCGGTTGGCGGGAGGTAATGGTCACAGGTGGTGGTGGGAGGCGGGGGAGGCGGGCGTGGTCAAAAAGAGGGTAAGGGCGTAGTGAAAAGAAGTTGAGACGAGAATTACTTTTTGAGTTGGGAAGCAATTTTTTTTAATTTCTTAAATTGGGGGAAAAACAACTTAAGAAGTAGAAATTTCTTTACGAAATGAAAAATTTTACCAAACAGATTTTTGCTTCAAAAGTTACAATTACCAAAAGAATTTCTGGTCTAGAAGAAATTCTGGAGCAAAAATCCACTTCCGGAAGTATTACCATGCGCACCCTAAGTGAATTCCTTTGCTGAGTTGTGACCATTGAACCGTGTAATGTTTGAATTACATAATGTCAAGTGTGCATGGCTTTTGTCCATGATCTGAGAGTACATTTTTTTTTTTTTCTGTTAAGCTAGTATTCATTCAGAAATTGCATAAAATGGTGACATCTTTTCCATTGGTCATTTCTGCATTTGTGCTCATATTGCTGATACAATGATGATTATTTTCCCTCTGTAAAATTGACAAATAAAATGTATTCTCAAAATCTAGACTTAAACTTTGGAACTTTGAAGTTTTTTTCCTTTTAGCCAATGGACACCTGTTAATTTACAATGGTAAACATGCTCATAATATAGTCAATGTCCACCTCTTTATTGTATGTTACTTAATTTGATATTGCTAGAGTTTGATCAAATGAATTTCTCTATAAGTTTGCTGCAAATGTGATGATAGAATTTGCTGGAAGGTTAAGCATAAGCAATATGGAGAGTAGATGTGTTATTGCTTTCTGCTTCTGGTCACTCTCTGACCTTTGGAGTGTGCTGTTGTCCATTGATGTCATGTCTGTTTTGCTTCATCGCATCAGCTGTTTATTTATGGTCCTCCTGCTGCTTTTCAGGTAATCTCAACTCAAGTGTGAATATTGTTGGTAGTGGCAGGCAAATTTTGTTCCGGTCTGGTCATAAAAGAGTCAACGGAGGTTATAGAACACTTCATGTACATGGCTTATTTGGAGGAAAGAAGGATAACAGTGATGATGCTCCTTCAAAGGTTTTCCACTCTCTTGTTTAAAAGACTGTCCTTAAATATGCTTGGTAATGTGCAGTCTTGGAAATGGTTTCGGCAGAGTTGCTTTGACCACATTTTGAGTTATCTTGCCAACTAGTTTGAAATATCTTTGATGATCTTATCCAGTGCATTGGACATTGTAGGTCTCCTATTGTAGTTTTCTTCAGCTTTTCTGCATATATTCTGTGTAATATTCCTTGGATGGGAGATTTTTTCTGCTGTCAAAGTTGATTAAGTTAAGCTCACTATGAGTAGGTGGACTACAGTTGAGCAGGTTTAAGCAGCTTAGAATGATAGGCGGATTAGAAGGCTTGGTTCAGTGAAACCAGTTTTTGAATGGAGGAATGTGAGGGTCATTATGCTTGTGCAACATATGTGGAGCTTATCGATGCTGATTTTCTTTATTTCCCATACATATATTGTGTAGTTTTTGTGAAAATTTATGAGCTTATTCCTGTAACTTTTAGGCAGGGATTATCGGGAATATGCAAAATTTGTATGAGACAGTGAAAAAGGCACAAATGGTTGTCCAAGTAGAGGCTGTGCGAGTGCAGAAGGAACTTGCAGCGTAATGTTTTATGTTATTTCCTCTTTATTTGTCTTATATTATTTATTTCCTGCGATGTCTTGCTTCTCCTTCGTTTGGTCTTAACTTAAAATCTCCTTGATATTTGTCCGTTCTGATATTACAGAGCGGAGTTTGATGGTTACTGTGAAGGTGAATTAATAAAGGTACTGCTGTTTTCCTCGCATGGTTTTGTGATGTCCTGTGTTAGCATATCCCAATCTTAGATGAAGCTGTCGTGTACACATGTAGGGCCAACAAAGACCATGCACGGTCTGTATTACCGTGCTCCAACAGACCAGGATGGCAAATGCCATGAGCATACATCTTTGCTTATCAGTAAATTATTTACTTATTAAATGCACACTAAAATCTCAAGCAGAATTCAACAAAAGGATTTCCCAGACAATGAAATTCTCGCAGCAGGATTCCTGGATGTCTTGAGGTCTTAACTAAGATTTTGTCATATGGAACTGACTAGTGGCTACTACCATAACCAACTTAAAACCTGATCAAGGTGGTGGAGTATAGAGAGAGAGAATGGATGAATGAATGGTTTGTCTAGTTCATTGTGAAGATTAATCTCTCTCTCTCTTTCTAGGGACGAAACTATTGGTTAAGAGAATTGCAGTTAATTGGTGAAAGGCACTTTTGGTGGGGATTGTAAAATAGGCAATATCGTGAAATACATTGTTGCTAGGTACAAATACATTGCCTTACTAGTGAGATCGTTGAGGTGCTATGGATGCCTTGCTTGGTTTGGCTGTTCTTATATTGAGGTTTTTGTACATGTAATTTGCTTTGTCCATGACAAAAATAATTTCTCGGGGAGGTCATATTCTGATAATGCTGGAAAAGTCTAGACGGAATATTTTTTGGTTTCAATATTAGAACTTGCAATTGTGTGAGTATAGAGAAAGTTTTTCTGGTTTATCTGAAATAAAAAGGAATAAAATCGGGGACAAGAAATCCATGGTGCCAGCTGGGGTTACTTGTGATTTCTGATGGCAAATAAGGTAACAAACTGAAAGCGGGAAGATGTTGAATTCATTGGTGGACATTGCTCCATTAGTTAATGAGTTTCATAGTAATATTTGCTTTCCCTAATTGTGACTTGTATTGTTGATGATTTTCTAATGCTGTTACTACAACATAGAAACTCTATTTGAAAATTCCTCAAGCAACCCTAATATAGTGGTTTCTTTTAATTTGATGCAAGGTCATGCATGGATTCTTTCTCTCTTTCAGTCTGTACATGTTGTTCTTCAAATTGCTGAAGCTTTCCATTCTCTGACATATTAAAGGGCTCAACAACAGAACAATGAAATGTAATTAATGTTTGACAGGCTACTTTATCTGGAAACCAGCAACCCGTGCGCATCGAGATTACTGAGGCTGCAATGGAATTAGGAGCTGAGGTGAGGGCAAAATGTTCTGCCGCTACTTTCAATTTGTCTTCTTGTGATACTCACTCAATAAAATTGTTAAATGTGTTCTTTTAAGGAGATTTTTCCTCGAATGATGCTATTGGATTTTGCTATTTATTTGTTTCACTTCATTAAGTCTATATCAAGTTCCAAGATTTTGTACAACCGAGTTGAAATGAGTTGCAAATTTGTGATTGGACTTTCTATTTAGTTAGGGTACTTATAGGCTGAATTATGTGCAGTTTGCTAAGGTTGAGGTCTTGTTTGTTATGTAATGGCTGCTTTATGGGGTCTTGTTAGTTATTCTCTTTTCAAGAACTACTCTGCCTGGGTTCCCATCCTTATCATTTAGTTAGATTTGAAGAACTGCTTAGGCGAGATTCTGTATTCAGGAATTTATTTGAAGTCTCTGTGGCTCCCTTTCTAGCTGGTTATGTAGATGGTCAAGAATGGCAATTGTTCATCATTTCCATCTGCTCTGCCAATTGTGAGCTTTTTTAAGACCCAACTTGTATTTTGATAAGGAATCAAATGGGAAAAAGTCCCACCTCTGCTAATCCCGTCATGTTGGAAGTGTGACAACATGAGTTACTTCCATGATTTACTTAAGCATGAGTAAAACTCAAATTCTCTTCAGGTCTTAGACTCTTAGTCCTGATTCTTTTGTGATACATTCCCATTCCACCTGTCCCTGGAGATGACCATGTCATTTTGTTCACTTCTTTTCTTATTAATACCAGATAAATTTGCTCCTACATCTATCTTTCGACGGTGATTCTTCATCTATCCTTTCATGTCTTACAAACAGGCCCCACTTAGGCAGAAGATATTCTTCTTAGTAGAATTCATATGTTGTTAAACATGGATTTTGATGGTAATTCAATGATGAAGCCACAGGATTTTCTTTCAATCTTGATTAGTCTTTTACCCTAGCAAATTCAATCTCCTTTCCATTTTGCATTATCTCATCATTACTTCAAGAATATGGCGATGGTTTGTATTAGTTGTGAAAAATCTTAATGTACCATCAAGTTCCAAACTACTGCCAGATTGTTTCTGTCGTCTTGTTTTCTGCTGGCTCTTCATCTTTCAATTTCTGCCATCTCACATGCCTATGCAAAACTACTTTACCACATCTCATGGTTAAATTTTCCATTAAGTAGCTTCATAGCTCTCACAATAAAGCAGGTTGAAATTTTCCATTAGGGTGCTTTTCTTTCCTGAGAAAGGTTTTGCATGATGAACATGCTGGCATTTTTAGTGCTTCTAGGACAAGAGTGTGTCTTATAACCTTGTTCTCCCATGCCATGGACTAGGCGCTCTTCTTTCCCTAGTATGGCCTGCATAATACTTCCCTCACTGCTGATTGAATGAATCATCTGCTTTGAAATCCTCCCTGGAAGGAAATTGTAGCATGCAAAACTTGGGTGGTCTTGTCTCTTACATGAGTTGCTTGTGCATGGACATTATGGAAGTTTTCTTTCCTAAACGGTGTTGGCGGCTGTAGCTCTTATCCTCCATGCTCTATTGCCTCCCACTTCATTTCTTTGCATGCAGTTGTTTCTTGTAACTCGATCCTTTAACTTCCGCCTTTAATCCGACGCGTCAGCTTGCTGCTTTTATGCCAGTGGCTAGAGTAGGGGTTTATGTACGATCGAGATTCTGTGCTGCTTGCTGGGCTTTGGACCTTCTTTCAAGTTTCTTTTTTTGGTCAAAGGCCTTCTTCCGAGTTGAACTGCTGCAATTATTGGCCAATTCACCAGTATGGCAGAGCCGCCTTAGCTTTCTTGTGTGGCATGTGTATTTTGTATTTGACCTTCTATTGATCCTCATGCTCTAGTTAGGAGGTTGGGGAGATGAGGGGGTGTGATTAAGTTACAGTCATTACTCTAGTTATGGAGAAATTTTCTTGGCACAGTGTTATTTCACTATAGATATGGAACCTCCCGATGCATTCGTGCACATGCGTATGTTTGGTCGAACCGAATTACCTTGTGGGAAGATACGTATTCAATGGGAACCTGTCCAGTTTCTGCTAGGTTGTTTACACGCGCAACGTTTTCGAATGCAGAAACTGTCGGAGTTAGTCAATGAAGCTTACAAAGACGCACACCAGAAGAGCGTCCAGGTGAGGAGAACGAAATTCTTATGCACCCACATGAGAGGTGACGCTATCATTTTCTGAGCTGAATTAGTTGTGCATCTTTCTCAGGCCATGAAGGAGAGAATGAGCGATCTTGCCCAGAGTTTGGGAATGCCGCCGGGCATGAGCGAGGGGTTTAAGCCATGATAGCTTCTCCCCCGCCGGGAGTGGTTCGGAGCCGGAGATCCAATTTTGTAATACAGCCAAGGCATGTTGTTCCAATTTGTACTTTAGCCATAAATTTTGTAACCGTTCCAACGCCAGTCACGGTTTTATTGAAGAAGGGAATTATTGAATTCATCGTGCACGCCGTGAAACCCGCAGTCGGACCGATAACTTGTTCCATGTCTCATGGCTATTATTATCGTCTTCTGGAGGAAACATTCTTGATCTCAGGTCACCGACTCCGAAGAATGCAGACCACTTCCGGCTTGAAGGCCGGAGTGGGAGATATTCCGTTCTTCAACCGCCGATGAGTTTCACTTTGGAAGAAAGCGCGCCAAGCGCCGGCCAAATGTCAATCATCAATCGTCAGAATCTAACCTAATCAATGTACATCGTTAACGAGTGTACAAGGGCAATTTGTGTCTTCAGTCAAGAGAAATTCGATTTTCCTCTCTTTTGGGCCGCAGGAGAAACATGATCCAAAGGAGTTGTTATGAAAATGAGTATGGAATTGCTATTCATTCGGCCATTACCTGATGATCATTATTATTGGCAATACAAATTCATCTTTTTCCATATGAAAAGAGGTGGCGCCGGCGTAATGGCACGGTTAGGTAGAATTTCTAAAGGGTGCTGTACTGACCACAAATTTCAGCTCATGAGAATGGGGCATTCGAAAATGGGGAAAATTGTCGAGAAAGTCCCAAATCTTTTGCACTTTTGTTCAATTCGGTTCTAAATCATTTAAGTTTGTCGATTCAGTCCTAATTCTTTTTACCTTTTGCCAATTCGGTCTTATTGGCCAAAAATCGCTGACTTGGATGCTGGTCATCTTATGTGATACCGCCGATCTTGATGTAGACACTTTTTAATATATTTTTAATAATTTTATAAAAAAAATATTCATTTTTTTTATTTTTTTTTTTCTGGCTTCGGAGGCCGGTGGGGGTCACCTGCCCTTGGGTGAGAGCCAATGGCGCCGCTAGCCTCTGAACCCAAAAAAAAGAAAAGAAAAGAAGAAAGATTAAAAACTTAAAAAAAATTCAAAAAAAATATTAAAAGGTTATTAAAAATTGTCCATGTCGGCGCCAGCATCCACGTTGGCGATCCGATCAATAGGACTGAATCGGCAAAATGTGAAAATTTTAGGATTGAATCTACAAACTTAAAAGATTTACGATCGAATTAACAAAAGTGTAAAATCTTTAGGACTTTTTTTTTACAATTTCCCAATCGAAAGTGGATCCTTATCCTTCTAGTTCATATAAGGAAACAAATCATAAGTGATAATATTCAAGTGATTAAAGATTTATAGGAAACAAATCTAAGTGATAAAAGTGGATCTTAGCAGCTCTCGCTTGAGGCGGGGATGGTCCGTTGAAGTGGACATTTTTTAATACATTTTCAATAATTTTATAAAAAAATATTCACTTTTTTTATTTTTTTTTCTTTACGGCTTCAAAGGCTGGTGGGGGTCATTGGCCAGCCTCCGAACCTAGAAAAAAAGAAAAGAAAAGAAGAAAGATTAAAAACTTAAAAAAAATTCAAAAAAAATAGTAAAAGGTTATTAAAAATTGTCCATGTCAACGCTAGCATCCACGTCGGTGATCCGATCAATAGGATCGAATAGGCAAAATGTGAAAATTTTAGGATTGAATCTACAAACTTAAAAGATTTACGATTGAATTGACAAAATTGTAAAATCTTTAGGACTTTTATTTGACAATTTCCCAATCGAAAGTGGATCCTTATCCTTCTAGTTCATATAAGGAAACAAATCATAAGTGATAATATTCAAGTGATTAAAGATTTGTAGGAAACAAATCTAAGTGATAAAAATGGATCTTAGCGGCTCTTGCTCAAGGCAGGAATGGCCCGTAGGTCTTTGCCTGCCACAATAAAAAATAATAAAGTAAAAGAAAAAATATACTAAAAAATTATAAAATGTCCTCGTCAACGCCGGTCATGCCACGCAGGAATGTCAAGAATTTCTAGCCAAATTCGGTCGAATGGACTATGTTGGCATACTATCAAAAGGTAGGAATCAATTCTTACAATTAAAATACTTAGAACTGATTGATGCAAGTACAATATGTTTAGGATTTTTTGATACTTTTTCCTAACCGCATTTCGCCTTTTCTTTCTTCATATTCAAGAAATCCCTCTTATTGGGATTTGAGGAAATCTCATCTCACCAGGCGGCTAAACAAGTCAAGTACAATCGAGTCCTAACTTCCCCAAGGAAATCGGTTAAACAAGTCAAGCGGTCCAATCGGAAAAATCGGCGATGGAGAGAAGTCGCCGTTCGCCTTTAAAATGTCACGGAAGAACCGTTAACTCCTCGTTTCCTTGCAAATAACTGGTCGAATTTTCATGCGCCTATTTTTTCTCGATTAACGCTATACTTTTAACCGAGCAAATTTCATTTCAATCAAATTTGTCAAAAACCAAAAAGGGAAAATAAAAAACGGTTTGCTATTTTTCGCACCTGGCGGCTTGGGAGCCAAACCGCGTTGACCGGGGGAAAGGTCGGGGACTCCTAAACGGTCGCCGACCGGTCAAACGTTGACCCCCCACTTTTCAAGAACAGTTTCGGACAAGAAAAGAAAATAAAAGAAAATAAAAATAAAATAAAAATAAAATAGATAAAAACGGAAGCGGCATATTTTAAGCCCCCAAACACAGTTCAACGTTCCCAGATTTCGATTTCATTTACTGTTTTTTTTTTCTTCTCTCTTCCTTTTCAGCCGTCTTTCGCAAGTTGCGGTTTTTTCGCTCTCGGGTTCGATCATCAGGTCAGTTCTTCGTTCCCTCCATCTCTCATCGCTCGCTCCTTGTCGATCTCTGTTGGATCTGGTTCGATTCCTCATTCGATCTTGTGATTCGTCTTTCCTTGTCTTGGAGGGGGCCTCGGGAGGTGCTTCATCTTGAATTTCTAGGGCTTTAGTCGATTGATCGGTTTCGTGGAACGATCTCATGTGACGTGATTTCGTGAGATCGCGCGTGATCGCAAAACCATCCGATCTTGCTCGTTTGTTTGGGTGGATAATTGTTCTTTTCGTGCGACAGTGGAGTTATGGGTTTTCCATTTTTTTTGTCTGGTTGATTGCAGGTAGCGGCAAGAGGTTTTAAGGATGTTAGAGCAGCTGTTGATATTCACGAGAGGAGGGTTGATCCTTTGGACGTGTAAAGAGATCGGGAATGCTCTCAAAGGATCTCCCATCGACACCCTAATCAGGTCGTGCCTATTGGAGGAACGCTCCGGGGCAGCATCGTTCAATTATGATGCGCCTGGTGCGGCCTACACGCTCAAGTGGACCTTCCACAATGAGCTCGGCCTTGTATTCGTGGCTGTTTATCAGCGGATCCTCCACTTATTGTATGTGGACGATCTGCTTTCCATGGTGAAGCGCGAGTTTGCGAAAATATATGATCCGAAAAGGACTGTGTACCATGAATTCGACGAAACTTTTAAGCAACTGAAGATGGAGGCTGAGGCTCGAGCTGAGGAATTGAAGAAATCAAAGCCGGTGGGTAAGCCTGTGAGTAATGGCAAGAGGCAAGGGCATGGGCAAAAGGGTGGATATGACGGAGGAAACAAGGACAGGAGTGAAGGTGGCTTGGCGAACGATGGGGGCGATGGCGATGGCGAAGGCGAAGGGCATAAAATGGGGAATGGATATGCCAACGGCAATCATATCGGAGCCAAAGATTCCAAAATGACTGCTGTCGTCAAGGGAAAAGAGAATACAAGCTCCAACAATGGAGCTTTCGATGTAAATAAACTCCAGAAACTTAGGTCTAAAGGTGGAAAGAAAACTGACACTGTTGATAACAAGGTTCCCAAGGTGGACACCAAGAAAAAGATAACAAAGAAAAATAGAGTTTGGGACGATAAACCTCCCCCGACGAAGTTGGATTTTACACAAACTGTGGATGGGAAGGGGAATGGGAATGACAATGTACATGATGTGGAAGAGGTACATGGTGAAAGCATGATGGACATTGAGGAGGTTGTGAGCAGTGAAAGTGAATCTGAAGAGGATGAGGAGGTGGGAAAGGAGAGCAAGCTTGATGCCAAGAAGAAAGGATGGTTTTCATCCATGTTTCAGAGGTACATTCCGTGACATAATCTTTGCCTGATGTTTCCCTGCTTTGTTCCTACCTATGAATCTTTTCGCAAGCATGCTTCCTGATTCTTTTGAGGATATCTTCATTAAAAGAGATAGCTGACTTGAAAGGTCGAAACCATGAAACCGTTGGAATTCTGCTTTGGCTTTTTTCAACCACTTTCCTATGGGATACCTGTTTATTTACTGTGCTTTCTTTTCCTCAATATGATCTGTCTGGATACATGATACTGCATACTTTGTCAAACTCTCTGAGGATGGCTGGTTTGAACACATGTTGTCGTGATTAATGTGTGTTATTTATAATGGACAGTTAATATCATCACAAGTTTAACATTGGGATACTCCTCAGAACTTGCATTCCAGTATGGAACATATTGAACTTGACTATAAGCCACTCCTCGAGTAGATCATTTCTTCTTAATCAAGCCATCAGTCAGTCAGGTTGTTATTTTAAAGCTCCTAGTTCCTACTATTAAACACTCCGTCCACCGAAATATTCGTTCTTCCTTTCTGCCCTACCTTAATTATTTTCAGGATTTTCATTCCATAAGTTTAATTTGGCCTACTTTATGCTTTCTTATGGCTTCTCAAGGTGCAAGGTCATGCCTTTTGTGTTAATTAACTAAATCCTCTCTATGAAAGAGAATGTGGAAAACTGTCAATATCTAGGTCTTATAGTCCTTTCTAGAATACCTCAGAATTCTTGTTTTGAAACTTTGTTTTGGTGGCGCAATGTCAGCCATTGAGGTTTCTGAATCTGTTTCAGACTTATTTCTCTCATGCTCTCTTTTTGTTTCGACAAGTTAGATGTTACAGTCATTGATCACGGACATTCTACTCCAGTATTGCAGGAAAGGCTAATCTGGAAAAGGCTGATCTGGAGCCAGCTCTGAAAGCTCTCAAAGACAGGCTCATGACCAAGAATGTGGTATGCATTTTTCCTTTGATTAGTCACATGTCTTACTTTCTGTAGACAAAAGCCGTGTCATTCTTGATGAGTTATTAATGCTGTGGCATTTACAGGCTGAGGAGATTGCGGAGAAGTTATGTGAATCTGTGTCGGCAAGTCTTGAAGGGAAAAAACTGGCCTCATTCACCAGGGTTTCTTCTACAGTGCAGGTCATGATCGTAGCTCTATCTCTCAACATTTACTGCAAGTTTTCATTTGTGTGGTCTCTTACCGTGTTGTAGAAGGTCAATTTGTTGTACCAGAAGATGCTAAGTTCTTGCGAAATAATGGATACAGGCAGCAATGGAGGAGGCTCTTGTTCGTATTCTAACTCCCAGGCGCTCGATTGACATATTGAGGGATGTCCATGCAGCGAAAGAGCAAAATAAGCCTTATGTTGTCGTCTTTGTTGGTGTTAATGGTGTTGGAAAATCAACTAACCTGGCGAAGGTAAAGCGAATTTCTATGTTTTACATCTTTTATGTATCAAGTGGTGGCATAGTAAATTGATTGCTGGTCTCTGAAATGAATATGCAGGTTGCCTACTGGCTCCTGCAGCATAAAGTTAGTGTCATGATGGCTGCATGTGATACATTTCGATCTGGAGCTGTTGAACAGCTGCGCACTCATGCTCGTAGACTCCAGGTACTTGATTATATAGTTCTGTGCTTCTGGAACAAAGTGCATTATCATTCTATGTGGACAAATTAATTTTACTAAGTTCTGTGATTGTCTTATTCTTGTTCTGTTGGTTTAGATCCCAATATTTGAGAAAGGATACGAGAAAGATCCAGCAATTGTTGCAAAAGAAGCAATTCAAGAAGCTGTTCGCAATGGTTCTGATGTTGTTCTTGTGGATACTGCTGGTCGAATGCAGGTAATAATTGCTGATAATTTTGCAAAAGCTTGACTGACATTACATAGACTGTTGGAGGACGTTAAGTTTAATGTTCTTCCCTTTCATTTTCTCCCTTATTGCTGGTGGTCCATATTGGGGTTTAGGATTGCACAAGTTGCCACTCATGCCAGACTTCTCACCAGTAAATAAAAAACTCTGAATCTTCCAAAATGGAGTCTAAAAATGAAAACCTTCACACAAAAAAGGCCAATTTCATTGTTGTCAGCACTTTTCCATTCTGGATCACTGTATTGCTTACTTCCTTCTTTCTCAATCTATAAATGGTTTACTTTTTCCTCTGTCGGGGAGTGCTTAGCTTTTAGGTCCCAAACCATCATTGCTGATTAGCAGTGTAGAGGAAGGAGTTTTTTATTTGAGTAAAGGCAGGGAAGAACTGTAGAAGTTATTATGTCCTGTCGAAATACCAAATTATCTCATTGATTGGATAAAGAGGACCCGAGCTGTCCAGGAATTTACTGGAAATGCATTTAGAATGAAACTTCTATGAGCATCAAATCGCTACTCATCATTTGTCCAATAAAATACTATGTGACAACTAACCTTTTCTTCGCCATAGCTGACTCTGTTGTTTTGCCCTACCAGATGATGGAGAGTTCCTCGTAGTTTCTATGTCATTCATTTGATGATTTCTGAATCTTACTTTTCTGAGCCACTAATTATTAATAATGTCTTTGATATTCACAGGACAATGAGCCACTAATGAGAGCTCTCTCAAAACTTGTAAACCTCAACAATCCAGATCTGGTTTTGTTCGTGGGTGAAGCATTGGTTGGGAATGATGCTGTTGATCAACTCTCGAAATTCAATCAGGTAGGGTTCATTATAGAAGCTTTGATGGTTCTCATTGCATGCCATATGGAATGAAGTGAAGTATGATGAGGAAGGACTATACCATTAGTGTAACTAGGGATACTCGCTGTGTTGACATGGACATGACTGCAGGACCTAGGTTAAACAGCTATCAGTTTTAAAGGCAAATCAACAGTTTAGTTGAGCTTTTAGAGTTGTTTCCTTGTTTCATGAATTATGTTACCGGGGTAGTATTCTACCTCTTGTTAATCGGCATTAAATCTTCTTGCCTCCGTTTTTCAGAAATTGGCCGACCTTTCGACTTCTCCTAGTCCCAGATTAATTGATGGAATCCTGCTCACAAAATTCGATACTATTGACGATAAGGTAAAGAATCACTCAACTCCCATAGGGACCACGCATTCAGTTACTGAAATGAACTTGTCTCCATTCTCTTATCATTTTCTTATACGTGTCGCAAACTTACTCTTGAAAAAGGTTGGAGCTGCACTGTCAATGGTCTATGTATCCGGAGCACCAGTCATGTTCGTGGGCTGCGGACAGTCATACACGGACTTGAAGAAACTCAATGTCAAATCGATCGTGAAGACCCTTCTTGCATGAGGATCTGTGCTTGTCGTCTTTCCTCTTTGTTCAGACATGTTTGTCGTGTGTGCCCTGTCCTTCACTTTCGTAGTGGATTGTGGTCCGACATTTTCCGGGGAGGTGATCAGTCGCTTGCGGCTATTAATTTGTATCAAGTTTTGAATTGTTCCATTAGTCTCCTCTGTTTGACAGCACTAGTCCCCGATGTACATGCTTTCTTGCTGTTGCTGAAGTAATCGCATGAGTACGGTTTGAACCCTGACTGATGCATAACGGGCAACTCGTTCGCTTGCATACTCCTGGAACCACGACCGCCGAGACTGTGGTTGCTTGAGAGCCGTGGCGGTGGTTATAGGCACGTGGCGCGTGCCGTGATGGCGCTGCTGCTAAGTCATGGAACGGCTCTTTTCCGTTTCTTTTTTCTTTTGTTATTATTTTTTACCTTAGGTAGCGAGAGATAAAGTTATCCCACCCGCAAAGCGTAGACAAGACTCCATGTTGTTATCCCTCAATTGTCTAAGTCCATTCCATCAGGTGTATTGCCAAACGCCATGTAAGATAATTTTTTTCTTTGTAGACTCCTTTTCGGGCCACCAAGCATTCCATGACAGTTTTCTTTCTTTTTAAATCTCTTGTTAACTCAAATCAAGCGCCCTCATTATTGGTCTATAGTCAAACGTGGAATGGTGTTGTTAGGACGATACATGCGTGTTAAACGGAAGGACTAATGTGGGGTAAAATTCAAGCATTCATCTGAGGCAAACGGAATGGGACTAAAATAAGGTTTGGTGTTCCTCCTTCTAACACTTAAACTAAAGGGACAAAGAGTGCATAGATGTTTGAAAAATTGTCACGTGTTTCGTCGGGCCCTTTGACTTCCGGTTCTTAAATTGATAAAGAGAGGGAGAGGGGGGTTGTAGCCCTTGCTGCCGCCTGCAGGGTTGGACGTGCGCGCGATAGCAGGGACCCTTGACCCTTGCCATTCTCATGGCGATGGTCGCAGCCCTCGACAACAGACGCGGGCGACACCCTTGCCTCAAATCTGGGCAGTCCGAGCTACCACTACATATTTGAGCGTGGGTCGCCTTCACTACAAATCCGAGCTAGTTGCCTAGATATGTTCGGGAGGGTTGCGGCCCTTGCTAGCGCTCGGTGAGGTTGCAATGCAACTCATCTAGCTCACTCGCGACACGCACACGCACACTCTTACTTTTATTTTTTTATGGCCAACGATTGAGGTAGTGTCGATGCTCGTGTCAGGTTTTTTTGAGTTTGGCAACGCCACCGCCACCACCTCTACCCTTCTCCTTTGTTTCTTTTTGCGTTAATAGTACAAAATATCTTAAACTAATATACATGTGACAAATTTATCTCAAATTAAATCTTGGGTTACCAAAAATGCTAAATTGGCATATACATGACACATTTATCCTCCGTTAGCTTCCGTCAAATCTTTGTTGCGAATTTATTGAGCTAGATGATACATGACAATGACTCAATTGACCTAGCAAGTAGAAGGACTTTTGACGAAAGAAGGGTAATAGTCTTTCGATCATTAGTCTATGAACTAAACTCTACCGCCAATAAAAGGTCTGCTCGGATATGTTTGAAAATATATCAATTTGTTTGTCGAATTTTCACGGAGACTTCCCAAGTCAACTCGATTATTGCCATATATCATCACGCTCAACAATTTCACGATAAAATTGATAGAAGTTAACGAAGGGTACATGTATCATGCATGTATCACTTTTGAGATTTTTGAAGACCCAAAATAATCTTGACTAAATTTATTATAAATATATCAATTTAAAACTTTTCGTGATATTAATCCTTTCCTTCCCTCCCCCACCCCCTTTTTACACCCCTTACTTTGTTTTAGTTTTTTTATATCTATAAACTTTTGAATAAAATGCAATTTTTTATATGTTTAATTTGTTATGAAACATCTCACAAAAGGTGACACCTCAGCATTCGGCAGAAAAATTGAGCTACTCATGGACGAGAGACGAGTTCGTCTACACTGCTCAATTTATCCACATCGGCTACGGTGCAAGACAGAGATGAACCGCGACGCAAGATGAACGCTTGAGAATTCCATTTCTGATTCTGTGTCGAGCACGGTCGGCTGTGTGTGAGGCTGACCGTGATTGCTGCCGCTCCAGTGGATTCGTTCAGCTTCTCGCCGTTTCTGCTGTGAGGGAGAGAAGGGTATTTGCGAAGAGTCTGCTCTCATGGAGGTCGCTCCTCCACTCAGTTCAATCCATCACCGTCTGAGTGAGTATTCTCTCTCTCTCTCTCTCTCTCTCTCTCTCTCTCTCTCTCTCTCTCTCTCTCTCTCTCCACTTGCGTGTATTTGGGTGCGCATGTATTTGCATACCGGTGCTCTTTGCGGTCTCTTATACTCTCCTCCGTGCAGTGCGAAATTCCGGTTGCAACCACCAGAGGAATGCGGCTCCGGCCTCCGTTGTAGCGGTAAATCCTCCCTCTCTTGGGTCCATCTGTTGTGACTGGCCGAATGATGAATAATTTGTTTCATCGACCGATCTCGGTTGGCTACTTCTTTCTTGGTTTGGATGCTGGCAAAGATCATGTACCCACTTGATCTTTTGCTGCTTATTGCTGTGTGTGATTGAGGTGAGGGTCATAACGTTCAATGACTGAGAAACCCGAATGATCCAACAACCCACTCTGCAGAGCGGAGCCTCGCGAAATCTTCCCAATGGATTGATTTTCTCTCTCTGAAATGCCTGTACTAAGGATGTTAAGTTTCAAGTGTTCAAAATTTTGAATGGACCCGTGTAGTCCGAGATGAAGTGAGAGGCGTGAGTCACAGTTGACCTCATTCTGAGATTCTTTGTGATTCTACAGTTTGTTGTTCTTCTTTCTGGAGAAATTGGATCTATATTGGTACATAAAAGTCGGAAACTGCAATTTTTTTTTCCCAATGGTGTACATGGTTCAAAGGTTCACGGAGGAAATTAGGTCATGTATGTGTGTGGCCCAGTGATCGAAGAGTATTTTGAGGCTCATTAATCAGGTCCGAATTTTGTAGGAATCCGACGTGATTAGATGGCTCAATGAATTGATTTAAGGATTCGAGCAATAAAAAAAGTAGAACAATGTCTACCTTTGGTTCTTCAGTATTGACTGGTTAATTTGAAAAAGCGCTATCTTAGTTGTGTAAAGGTCCTTTTTTCAATGTTTCATGTGCAGATTTCCTCGTCTTACAAAAGCAGGGGTTTCAGGATATCCTTTCCTACCAATACAGATTCTCTTAAAAGTTGTTTCTCTGGTGCTGGTGCACTTGGTTCTTTGAAGGTATGTTTCACTTAAGCTGCTTAGTTGTTTATTTATGAAGTTGCTATCTGTTCTAATATCTGAATTTGCGCCATTTGTTTTAGTAAATCACCTACTCATTGTAGGCGTAGTCATGGGGTAACCAATACGTTCTTGGTAATGCAGCCAGCGCATATCTTCACTTATAAGGGCATCAAGTTTCCTATTCATAGAGACAAATTGAGTTTTGAGAATTAATTCAGTTAATTTAAGAACATCACTTGTTTTTAAGAACTAAGTTTTAGATGCATGAGACCAAGTTAGTCCTACCAGGTCCTGTAGTTTCCATCTGGTTGGCAATTCTTATTGTTATATATGATCATTTGACGTCCACCATCTGTAGTCATCAATCCACCTTTCAACAAACCTATACCATTGTCCAAGCAGGACTAGCTGTTTCTTTTAATTTTTGCACCTGCTAGTTTCTTGTCTTGTCCATCACAAACTAATGCCTATAGTTGGCTTGTTTGGTTATTTTCATAACCATTGCTACTAGAAGCAGTCTTCAGTCGTTTCTAAAAACAATGAAAAAGTACTTGCCAAAGGCTAATTAAGTCTAACTACTGAATGTCAATGGTCATGACTCTTAGTCTTTGGTTTTATATGTACAAATTACTACCTGGTATGTTTGGGATAATGCTTTGTTTTTGTGAGATTTGTGAGTTCATTCGCTTCGAGAGCAAGCTGCATTTACGAAGCTATGTGCTTGCCGAAGATCAATCAAAATCTGATTACTTAAATGGCTTTTTTTTTTGAAACAGATGAAACTGACAAACAATCCCGTGTTAAAACATTAACTTCTCATTCAGTCGACTTCCTGCAAATTTGTTTCTACCTGAGTGAGTTTCTCGATTCTTCTTTTTTGAACACCCTTTAAAAGGTATAGTGGTTTGATTGAGTTTTGCACTCTGTCAGTTTAATGAAAACATTTGCTGGAATTAGAAGCTAGGAGAAACAATCGTGTTGAAAGCTTTGATTGTTGCCTAGCGGGATGATGACCTACTTGAGTAATTTTGGGCAGCTAGAATCCTATCCATGCTTGGTCTATGTAGTTTGTGCCCCAACATATTCATAACCTGAATCACTTCTAAGCTCAGATAACATCTGTTCGTTCATTAGACAGAACTTCCACTTTAAGTGCAGCCTTTCCAAGAAACATGTGTACCGGCATTTTTTCTTCCCGACGGCCTCTTTTTGTTGACTGGGATTGCATTTGCTGCTAGTAAGAAGATAGAAGTAGCAATTTGCGAAGCTAGGAGCCATGCTGTCTGAAGGTTATTGATCATGTGGTTGTCCTTATCCTTTGTGCCGCTGGTCCTTCAGTGGAGATGAGCTACTTGAAACAAAACTGCTGTGAAAATTTGCCTTTATGGTGACATTTTGATATTTTGCAGCATTACCGTTGGAGGTTCTCGATTCCTTCAACGTCTTCTGTCTCATCAGATAAGTCATATCCACAGTATGTGGTGACCATCAGGAATGATCATCCTCAAAATGCAGATTTTCCTCGCTCCTACTCAAGAAAGGAGAAGAAACCCTTTAAAGTGCCAATTATTGAGTTGAGGCGAGCAGCAAGGGAGAGACTTAAGAAAAGGAAAGATCAGCCCAGAAGACCTGTTTCGCCTCCGAAAAATGGGCTGGTCATTAAAAGCCTTATACCATTGGCTTATGATGTTTTCAATGCAAGGATTACATTAATCAACAATCTCAAGGAACTCTTGAAAGTTGTACCGGTCCATGCTTGTGGGTAATATTCTTGCGCATTTACTGGTCTTGAAGATCCATTTTCTCGTAACAAAAACTCACGGCATCTATCGCTATAATTTGTATTCGAGAGACAATTGAGCTTTCATTTCTTCACATAAAAGGAGTATCTTGCGTCGCTTGTCACAATAATTTCATATCTGCTTGTGAATAGTAACTAAATGTTCTTCCTGTCACAAACTCGCATCTGAAACAAATTAACCGGCTGCTTTTCACTCAAGAATTACATGACATTTAACTAAGTTTTACATTATTTTTACGCTTTTCAGTGTTCTAGTTCATCTTTGTTTTGGCCCCTAAGAGCGGTTGGACATCCTTTTATGGAACAGCAATTTTCTAGATGATTCAGTAATGGCAGTCGCCGTAGATGGCGTTTTTGGTCAGGAGATTGAACTATTTAATAGTTGCTAGGAGACTGCAGATTTGACTTCTTAGCCTTACATTTGCAGCTTTTTGGTTATTGAACTGTGGCACTTTACTGATCTAGCCATTAAATAGATCTAGTCCTTGATGATATCACGTGGCCTCCATTTTCACTATTGTTTCACGTATCTATTTGTTCTTATTTACTTTAAATTGGTGAATATTCCACTGTAACCCATGCAGGTGGTGTGATGAAATTCACGTGGGACCTGTTGGGCATCCATTCAAATCATGTAAAGGTCCAAATTCATCTATGCGCAAGGGCCTTCATGAGTGGACAAATGCCACCGTTGAAGATATATTACCACCAGTTGAAGCTTATCACCTATATGATAGACTCGGGAAGCGTATTTCTCATGATGAGAGGTTTTCAATTCCTCGAATCCCTGCTGTAGTTGAGCTCTGCATCCAAGCTGGTGTTGAAATTTCTGACTTACCGACGAAAAGGAGAAGAAAGTCTATAATTCGTATTGGGAAGAAAGAATTTGTTGATGCGGATGAGAGCGAGCTCCCTGACCCCGTCCCAGAAGCTCCCATAATTCCATTGTTGACTGAACTACCTGATTCTCAGATACAAGCACCATCTGACGACGAAGAAAAGCTCCTGCTTGCAGAGGAAACATTGCAGGCTTGGGAGAAGATGAGGCGTGGAGCCAAGAGGCTGATGAGGATGTACCCCGTGAGGGTTTGTGGATACTGCCCAGAAGTGCACGTGGGTCCAACCGGGCACAAGGCACAGAATTGCGGGGCACACAAGCACCAACAACGGAATGGGCAGCATGGATGGCAGTCCGCTGTGCTCGATGACTTGATACCTCCTAGATTCGTGTGGCATGTTCCCAATGCTGATGGCCCTCCTTTAAAGCGAGAGCTAAGAAGCTTCTATGGAAAAGCACCTGTGGTGGTTGAGATATGTGTGCAGGCCGGTGCTAACGTGCCAGAGCAGTATAAACCAACCATGAGATTGGATGTAGGGATTCCTTCAGATGTCAGAGAAGCTGAAATGGTAGTTTGAGGTGATTACAGTGTGTTCAATAGCCGGAATGTCTTACAACACACGCTAGAAGATAGTAGACCACATAATGGTCCGGCTTGGTGAGAGTTTTTCCTTTCACTGAACTGTCCGACATCCAGTATGACCAAGCTCTAGCTATTCCTTATTTTTACTCAAAACTGCTGTAATCAATGTAGAGTTGAAGGATAGCTGGAAAGCGATTCATTCATGGAGGCCGTTGTTGTTTTCTGCTGTTTCTGTAAAAGCATCAGCATTGGTGTACTTGCTGACCTTTGCAATGGAGTATTTGACAGATTAATTCTGCTTAATTGTGTCATTTAACTACCATATATGTTGCTATCATCTGTCTCACCGGCAATCTACTATGAATCAATCTTTTTACTCTCATGTCCGTATGTATAGTCTTTATTGGTGCTATTTTGGGCAACCTAAACTATCTTTTGGGATTCTCATTACTCATTAGATATGCATAATCCATCTGGCCTTTATATGCTTCCTTCTGGCTTCTCATGGTGCGGTCTCATTTTTTTTGGAGTTATTAACTGAATCCCTTCAATGAAATAAAATGTGGAAGGCAGCCAATGATCATGTGATGAAGTCCTTCCTGTTATCTTGGTACAGATGACATGCTGATGGGTTCTTGTAGTGAAACTTTGCTTCAGATAGCGCAGCAGCAATCCTTCAGGTTGGAGAAGGACCTGAGACTTTCTTCTGAATCTGCTTTAGATTTATTTTGACTGTACTCCTTCCATTTAACAAGTTGGTAGTTACAAATTGATCTTGGGCGTTCTTCTCCAGTATTGCAGAAAGCAAATCTGGAGTAGGCTGATCTGGAACCAGCTCTGAAAGCTCTCTGAGGACAGCCTCACGACGAAGAACACGGTATGCATTTTCATTTGCCTAGTTTCATGGCCTATGAACGGTGAGCTGAGCTCTTCCTAATGAGATATCCATTATGGGGTGTTCACGGGTGGAGGAGATAGCAAAGAAGCCGTGTGAATCTGCATCGGCCGGTCTCAAAGTTTAAAAACTGGTCTCATTCACCAGGTATCATCCACCGGGAAGTAGTTTTGTGGTCTCTTACCAATTCGTAGGTCTTAACATGCTTTACCAGAAGATGCTGAGTTCCCAAGAAATAATAGCTACAAGGCAGCAATGAAGGAAGCTCCTGTTGTATTCTTGCTCCCGTCTGCTCTTCCGATGGATGTCCATGCAGCCAAAGAGCATAATGAGCCCTGTGTCGATTGTTTGTGTTGGTGCTGGAGAAACTGCTAATCTGGCAAAGGTGGAGCTAATTTCTTTCTTACACAATCTTTGTGGTGGCACACAAGCACCGATACTGGACCGGCAGCACGGTGGCAGGCAGGTCTGCTGGGTGACCTGATACCTCCTCAATGTCGATGGCCCGTGGATATTGGGAGTAAACTCTACACTATGGGATTGTAAATTTATCATGGGTGTATTAATTTAGGATTTTTGCAGTATGAAAATTATTTCTGAGCAAATCCGGCACGGTCGTATCGGTTTGAGATTTTTCTATAACTCGAAAATTAGTTTGAGACGAATGTAGCACGCAAGTATCGATCGGATAACTTTGGCGATATTGTTAAATATTAACCCTACTCTTTTGCTCACTTTCACAACTTTTTGTGTCAATGTTGCACGTACGCATGAGCAAAGCTCGCCTACAATTTTCATTCTAGTACTCCGTATAATACGAAGATAAATAAAAGGGAGTTTAACGAAAATAAAATCGCTTCACACATATTTTCCTTTCAGCGATGGAAGGGAATATTCGCCACACGCAAAAAATTGGAAATTTTGTGTCAAGTTAATTTTTATTAAATAACTATGCCATCAAATAAAAAATGATTTCTTATTTTCATAAATCACTAATTTTACTTTACGTATAATTTCAATCGATCATAACAAATTGACTCAGAATATTACGTTAATAAAGTTTAAATGGATTAAAGGGGAATGGAGGCAAAAAAAAGAGAAAAAAAGAGAAATGAGAGTTGGGGAGCGTGGAGATAAAGAAGCCAATGCAGATGCCTTGAGATTGGAGAAGATCAGTGTCAACTTCATCTCCCCCCCCCTCCTCCGTCGCCACCGCTAGGCGCTAACGACACCAACTCAGAGCAGAGAGAGAACGAGCGAGAGAGATCTGCGGAGGTGATCGCCGCGGTTCCGCAGAGCTTCTCCCATGGAAGTTGCTTCTTCTTCTTCTTCACCGCATTCGATTCGGCTCTGTTACGGTGCGCGCTCTCTCTCTCTCTGCGTGCATGTTCTCGTCCGTGCTTTTGTGCGAACTTTTTTTGATTTCTTTTCTCCTTCTGTTTCCTGCGACGTGCGGCGTTCAGGTTACAAGGACTCGAGGAGCTTCTCTTCGTCGTCTCTAGTGCCGGTAATCTCGCCGTCCCTATCTGTTGTTCGTTTGCTATTGAACTGCTGGGGGGTTCGGAGGCGCCTTTTCCTATTTCTTTTCGTGCTTTCGGGACTAGATTTCGGAACCTCCGGTTCGACTGAGCAAATTCGACGCCTTGTTGAAATCTCGAACTTAGTGCGGTCGCTCGTGTTCCTTTCGCGCTAGTGCGGCGAAACTTGTGGTTCTGAGGTTATCAATCTAGTCCGAGTGCGTCTGGATTTGGTGTCGCTATCTCGCGCCCTGTGCGTTTCATTTGGAAGAGGAGGGTGCAGGTGGGGCTGGGGCATGAGTCGGATTGTTATTTGACTGGAATATGAGATGATTTTTAGAAGCTTTATACCCTCTTAGTGTACACGTAGGATTAAAGTGAAAATGTAAAAGGAATACGAACAAAGACTGAGTTGGGAAAAAGGCTGAACTGCTGAGCATCTTCTGTTTTGCATCTGTTGCTTATCAGTTTAGATGAGGTCTATAATGATACCATCCTTGTATTTTTTTTTTTTAATGGCCTTTGTTTTCCGCCATCTTTATTGGGGCTGATAATTTTCTTGTTGTCTGAATTTTTGCAGTTTTGTGTGTATAAAGGAGTTCATAGTGCGCACTCTCTTTATAGACGTTCGATCCTTAGAAGTTCCAGTAATTGTAAGTATTCATGTTTAGCATGTACAGTACAAAAAGTAGCAACGAACTGCATTATCAGATCATTATATGAGTTGCATTGATATGAATGGGCTGGTTGTGGTGTTTCATTTCTGGTTTGCTCTTTTATATATGACCTATTTAGGGCCTTACATAGACAGTGGTGTTTTGTAGACCTTGCCATGATCAGGGTTCTGAAAGTTACAATCTCGGATCATTATTCGGTCTGATTGTGTTTCTATCTAGTGCTGCATTTTTTCTGTGTAGCAGAAAGGGAGGTTAATCCATGCTTCAAGACTACTATAAGAGAAGAAAATTAAAGCACTACTCAACTTTTTTTCCGAGGTCCTATTGCTTGTATGTTGCACTCATCATTGGCTATTCCTTCTGAAAACCTCCAGTGAATATGTCTGGGTCTATTCTAAGAGCCACACATATGAGTGATGACTTTGGATGTATTGAAAGGACCATAAACGTGAGAAGTGAGACTGATTTATGACACTAGCTGGGGACAAAGTTTTCTGTTGGTGGTATCATAATATCCCTTTTCCTGAAGATACATAAACCTGTGGGGGACAAAGTTAGATGGTGGGTGGACTTGGAGGAAATCTGCTGAAATTGATTGGATAGGATCAGCTAGGTGATTATTATTTTAATTTCTTTTATCTATTGTTGAATGACTAAGAAGAGAATTAAGAATGTATAGGATGATATCCATGATGCCACAAAGAAAATGATATTATTGTTGTCTTGCCGCCTTTGTTTTCTGCAATACTGGCTGTTCAGGAGTGCTGTGCCATCAATTATATTTTCTCCTTCTTTCAATGCCAAAGTATGGTTCAACTGGTGACTCTTTGGAACTTGAGTATTTTGTGGGAACATGGCGCCACTGATATGGTAGTGCCGTTTGAAAAGGGACCATGTCCATAAACGATATTCAATGGCTCGAAATATCTGTTTGCTATAAGTATCTATCTTTCCAATGAACTTCTGCGGAACAAAATAATCACCCACATGGTCCTTTTTGGTTCACATGGAAACTCATACAAAGGGGGCAGAAAGGTGAAAACAGCAACCCTATGCCTCTTTTTGTTAAAGTAAATGATATGGAAACCTAAGGGATAAAAGGAGCATTAAAAAAAAAAACCATTTCTAGGACATTATTTGCTGCCCATGTTTTTCCATTTATTTCTTGTATTTAGGTTTTTGGAATTAGAGGTGGTGGCGTGTGACATGACACAACACGGTAGAGTTGTACGATGAGGATAGTGTATGATGAAAGTACATAGATGGAAGGGAGTATTGACTGCTGATCATTATAGTTTGTTCAAGGAAAAAAAGATGACCTAAGAGATATTTAATTTTATTCAAACATAAGACAAATATTTTGGGATACTTTTGCTCTGGACATGATACGAGATTAATCACATGCATACCTTACTAAAGTTGAATTCATTGTAAAAGTCCAGTTTCCTTGAAGATTCGGTGTGAGGTTTGCTTTTTCTTCTGATTGTCAAGTGATAGGGACTAATAAGAGTCTGATGTTGGTACCATTTGCAATTTCACATTGTTAGACATTACTTCAATTCCTCATGAGTTTTGTTTACTCCCTAAGACTTAGATTCTTCTTGCATCATTGTAGTTAAGCCCTCAAATTCTTTCGTGAGTTGTTTATTCTTGCATGCAGTAAATATGCATACACCTAATTCCTAGCCTCGCTGCTTCTGATTTCAGTTTCTTCGAAATGCTTTTTCCACCACGCAAAGAAGGAAATCCCTGCTTTACAGCATCGTCCTAGCCTGAAAGTCGGGTTCAACAGGCCATATTGCTATGATAACTTGTGCTCTCGGAATAGATTTTATAGGTATACTGTCGTAAGATCTGAATTGGCTGACTTTGGGAATTCTGGTGCAGCTCTTCCCTTGCCAGGTCTGTTTGAAGTCTATTTTATCTATTCCCCCCACCCCCTCCCCCGCAACTTGAAAATTACAATCTCAATCCTATTTTGTTTTCCCTGTTGAATCACAGCGCATGAAGTGCTTGCTAAAGTGAGAGGAGTTTGCTTCTACGCTGTCGCTGCAATTGCTGCAATTATTCTTTTTCAGCTAATGCTGGTGGCACATCCTTTTGTGCTCCTCTTGGACCGATATCAAAGAAAAGCTCAGCACTTTATTGCCAAGATTTGGTCTACGTTGACTGTTGCTCCGTTTGTTAGAATTGAAGTTCAGGGATTGGAAAATCTTCCTCCACCAGACACTCCTGCTGTTTATGTTTCAAACCATCAGAGCTTTTTAGACATATATACTCTTCTCACCCTGGGGAGAAGCTTCAAGTTCATCAGCAAGACCAGCATATTCCTCTATCCCATTATTGGTTGGGCAATGTATTTGTTGGGTACTATTCCATTGAAACGAATGGACAGCCGAAGCCAATTGGTAAATTCTCTCTCTAATTTTTTATGAAGAAGTTTTTTATTTTTACTTTTTTGTATTATTGGGGTTGTAGGTAACAGTCTTGGACTTGTAGAATGGAATGTTCATCTTGGTTTTATTGTAGATCATTGTTTTAGAAAAAAAAAAAATTTCTTCTGCTCGCAGTGATGCTTTACCTGGTGCAGATGTAGGTTTTATGGATAAAATTGTTCTTTTTCTCGGTTTATCGAGACTCTTGGTTCCCTACATGTAGAAATGTTTTAAGCGGTGCATGGATCTCATTAAGAAGGGAGCATCTGTCTTTTTCTTTCCTGAGGGAACACGAAGTAGAGATGGAAAATTAGGCGATTTCAAGGTGATACCTCGATGCCCTTCTATAGTCTTGAAATGTTAATTCTATGAGATCAGTTGTAGTAAACTGAATTTTGCTTCTATATGCATAGATGGAGACCATGGTTGTCAAGTTTGTAATATGATCTTCTATACGTACTTCAACATGGATAGGGGATTTCTGTCATTCTTTTTGGTATAAATCGTTTAAGAAATCATTACATTCTGGTTAATATGAGAAAGGAAGAGTAGACTTCTTGACATCTACTGAGATGGAATAGTATTTTTGATGCACTGTTTATCTTGACATGTAGAAAGGTGCATTTAGTGTTGCAGCGAAGACCAAAGTGCCAGTGGTACCTATGACCCTGATTGGAACTGGCAAAATCATGCCAGCAGGACAAGAGGGCATTGTAAATTCAGGATCTGTGAAAGTGGTTATACATAAGCCAATAGAAGGCAGTGATGCTGAAACCTTGTGCAATGAAGCTAAAAATACTATAGCAAAAGCTCTGAATCAAGGATGAGGAACTTAGTAAGACAAGTTCAGTTCCTTCTGCAATCTGAGAATCCAATCCATTTTTTTGCATGATGTAGAGATAAAAGGTATGAGTCGACTATACTGCTGCTTATTTCCACAATCTACTTTAAAAAAGAAAAGAAAAAATATGTATTCTACAATCTAGTACAGCGTTTAGATGATAGCTATCAGATATTCAATTGTATACAAATATTGTGATGCAGATTACTTATTGATCTAGTTAGTTACTAGTGAATTTCATTGTCATTTTCTTTTAAATTTTTGCTGAATGCTGGTGCACACAGAAGTACTTCTCTTGATACGGTAAACAGCGAGTAAACCTGGTTTTGATGGCGCTTCATGCATGCGCCAAGGATTGTTTTGTGTAAACATTGATTCCAATGTCTACTTGTTTCTGGTTTTAGGAAAGTACCGATACTATTTTTTCTTCCTATTCTTGTAAAACTTCAATTCTCTCAACTTTTCCCAATGGCATTTCTTTTTTCTTACCTATTCCAAGCATAAACTATTGTGCTTCCATCTTGGCCCCTGTGAAACTGTCTTGGCCATACTTAATATCAGTTGGATGAGATCCTATCGAGTCATGGCTTGACTGTTGTGGACATGTAAGTTAGGAAAGATGGATAACTGCACTCCTACTGCATTTTTATTGCAGAAGTCTCTAAAGATAATGAATTTGTACTTATTGATGATATGTCTTTGTAAAATAATTTTAAAAATTCCAAATGGTATTGTCATGCATTGAATGCCATAAATCTTTGCCCTTGTTAAGTGTTTTGTGCATCCTTTGCTTCTAATATGTTGAAATATCGCCTTTCTTAACTTTTAGGCTGCACTTTGGAGAGATCCTATTCGACTCTGGTTAGGATAGGTGCTTGGCAGTGGCCTTTAGATGGGATAGAGAGCTAGATGGATAACTGCACCCCTGCATTTTTGTTGTGGAAGTCTCTCAAGATAATGAATTTGTAGTTATTGATGATATATGCCTTTGTAGAATAAGTCAAAAATTCCAAATGGTATTGTCATGCACTGAATGCCATAAATCTTTGCCCTTGTTAAGTGTTTTGTGCATCCTTTGCTTCTAATATGTTGAAATATTGCCTTTCTCAACTTTTAGGCTGCACTTTGGAGAGATCCTATTCGACTCTGGTTAGGATAGGTGCTTGGCAGTGGCCTTTAGATGGGATAGAGAGCTAGATAATCATGGATATAGCCTGTTTGTGGATTCGAACTTCAAGGGGCTAAATAAGGCTGGACGGGATTAGCCTATCCAGCAAGAGAGACTCATGATGGAATGAGAAAGTTACTTGTAAAATTAGAGCTCGATTCCATCGTGATATCTACCTAGGTCATACCCATAGTGAGTGGCCGGTAAGGAAGTGCTGATGCTTGGGCATTTAGATGCTCTCTCTCTCTCTCTCTCTCTGTGACACATACACATCCAGTTGCTGCAATGTGCGCAACTTTGATTGTTAGGCCAAATTGGGTCAGGACTGCTCAGCCCAATTGCAACCCGGGGTTAGGAAGGACAGAAAGAAAGGTTCACAGCTCAGACTTTGGTCTGAAACCAAGTTGCGGCAGCTCAGGTGGTCATTTTTATAGAATCGCTTGCCAATCCTTGTGCGCGTTAACAACTGTTTACCAGCTACCAGCTCATAGGTGTGTAGACATGGGCTTCTCGTAGGTGGTCTACCAATGGTTGACGAACCATGAGGGCGAATCTCATTGATCTTTTTATCTTATATCTGGTCTTTAGCGTGTGCCAAACATCATATATAGGAGTTGTCATTTCTGACTTATTCTGGTGATTTCCCTCAACTTATTTTGGTTAATACGCGTGGACCTGGGTGTGTATTGCAACCCAATTTAATCTTATTGAAAATAATCTTGTTAGACTAATATATGCAGATTTGTTTTTTCCGCAGGCAATATATTGCATACGACATATTGTGCAGCACATAATTGTAGTTAAGGCAAATACTTGCTGTTTGGCGGGGCGTTATGACTCAATTCACCTTATCACCACGCGAGGCGGTTTGATTTAGTCATGAACAGATCACTGACTGCTATATAAGCTTTCGTCCCGATCCTTCCCCACCTGGCATGCCCGAGTCTAAACGGTAAATTTTCTCAAGGTTGAAAAATGATCGTGCCCATGTATTACAAGTACTGCATTCCCCGTGAATCAAATTATGGGAGGTCAGGATCATGAAGCGTTATATTTTTTTGGATAGCGAAAGTGAATCATAGGAAGGCTTCCTGGAAATTCTGAGATGGAGAATCTGAAAAATTACACCAACCAAAGCAATTGAACGTAACAGTTTCCACTTTGTAATCGTTCTTTTTCCTTTTTCGAGAGGTGATAACCCCTGTTTGGTTCCTTTGTACATCTCGCTGCCACTAAATCTAGCTAACGTACTATAATTGTGCTATTTGATGAGATAGACGTTCAATTTATTCGCCAAACTTCCAAACTCACTTCCTTGAAACTCTTCGTACCTATGGTACTTCCAGCTTCCTCCTGTGTTCGGAACTTGTTCTCCAACGTTCGGACATGAGGTCCGGATCTTCACTACTTGCACTCTCTCTCTATGGACCCTAGTCCTGCAAAACAGATAATTGAGGTTGCGCTTACTTGACAAGAATGATGTGAGTTCTATTTATATGTTATCCTAATGTTGTCTAAGGAAAGAAACTCCCAATACATTTGGTTTTCTTTCCTATGAGTTCGAGCCTTAATAAGAATTGGAGTTCAGACGATTTGTGCACGTTCGGATGGATGAGGCTGGAGTTTCATTTTGCGATTGGGCTTCTTGAAGTTTGATAAATGGACTGGGCTTGGTTTCTTTACACTGAGCGACGGTTGTGTGAGTATACGCTATCTTAGAGCCGGTCCACATCATCTGACTGATTCCAGATTTATGAACTCTTTTCTTTTTTGCCTGTTCTTTATCCCTTGGATCTTTTGGCTGTGCTAAATCGGTTGCTTTCCAGAAACTCACGGTGTGATACATGGAACCCATCTCATGCGTCGGACATCGACACAACCCCAACATAATGGTGCCTTGTTGCACGGGGAACTGAGAGATTTGCCGTGGTGGGTGAGGCCATTGGCGATTTGCCTATCTATTCTTGATTCGAAAAATTAATTAGCTACTTGGAAGGTTTGTTTCGGTTTGATTGACAATATATGCTCATTGATCTATACTCCAGAGAAATAAAATTAGGAATTGGCCAACAAGATAACAGCTTGTTCATCCCCTTGTGATCTTAGGTGTAAAATACCAAGAAGAAGATTTTGCTTCGCTGCTACCAATATTCAAAATCGAGCTATCTTGTTTGGATGATCGATGTTTGATATAACCAATTCTGCCTCTTACTTATATATCTTTATTTTATCTGACTACCAAGCATTTTCTTTTTTTTTTTTTTTTGTTTTCTGATTCCATCTTATGTCATGGAAGACGCAATTTAGGGATTTTTTCCCTCCTTTCTTGCGCATTAAAAAAATTATAAAACGTAATTCAAAGTACAAGAAGATTAATGATTACAAATGAGGAGGCAATAAATCGAAGAACATGTTAGATTCACTTTTATTTTTTATTTTTTTCACGTTTTTTCTTCATCTAAATTCCGAGTGCATACAATTTGACTTTTTAAGATCGAAACATGCGAGACTTTATTGGTTAGTACTTTAAATTGTTGTCGCAATTACTATTCTTGTCTGTTATTTTCTTTTGCGAAAATGACATAATTACTTTATGAACTTTAGCTCAATGTGTAATGTGTTCTAATTTGTTAAATAGAATTCTTGAACATTAGCTTAATGTGTAATATCGTTTTTGAACTTTTAATTTGTTCAATATGGTCATTGAACTTTTAATAAATGTTCAATCTAATCCCTTGACTACGTGAAAATGCCTAATGTTACTAGATTAAATATGTACCACAAGTTAAAATAGAAAGTTTAGAAATAACATTACACATTCTGTTTAAAAACCGTATTGAACAAATAAAAAATTCAATGACAATATTGCATATTGGACCAAGGTTTAGAGACAGTTCTTTTGAAAGGGATAATTGCACAAATGGTCCATAAAGTTTGGCCATATCGTTCTTGAACTTTTAATTTGTTTAATGTTGTCATTGAATTTTTGGTAAATGTTCATTCTAGTCCCTAAACTATCTAAAAATATTAAGTGTTATCCTTCTATTAATTCAAATTCAAGAATAACATTAAATATTTTCATATATTTTAGCAATCATATTGAACATTTACAAAAAGTTTATGGATTATATTGAATAAATTACAAATTTGTGGGCGACATCACACATTAAGCCAAAGTCACAGATCACGTCGAGCAAATTAAAAGTTCATGAACAAAATTGCATATAATTTGTGTCGATTTTCTTGTATACAAATTATTCCTTATTTTTGCCCTTTCGAAAGAAAAAAAAAATTATGTTCTTCCTTTTTCTAAGTGGACACAAGTCAAGCAGCCGGCCCGGCGCAATCCGCACGTCAAACGACAATCGCGACGGGGGAGCACTCGGTTTCGTCAACGTAGCGTTTGGACTTGGAGTGCTCCTCTTTGTCGTCACCCCCCACTCAGGGGCAATTCTGTCATTTCATTTAATTCACTAGCCTCCAATTTATATAACAAAAATCTCATTTCAAATTATAATTTCCAGTTTCAATTTTCTTTGTTGGCTGTAGTAAACGATATTTCTGACTACATTTTCTCTCACGTCTCTCTCTCTCTCTCTCTCTAGTCCCACGTCGTCCCTCTCGCCCATCTCCAAATCATGGACTGAAAACCAGCGACAGTTGTTCAATGTCCACCGTAAGTCCGGTCTCTCTTTGATCTCCGCAGTTGCTGCTTGATTCGCCGACACTGGCGATGCTCCTCTTTGCTCTGATTTTGCATTTATGCAGTTTGTGTCGGGAATTTATTGTTGTTTTCGACTTGATGCTCATCGTTGTCGTGTCTCCTAAGACTTGTGAACTGGAATACTTGTGGTCAACGGAAGCTTTTTGGTTGTCTGTGATTGGAATCGACAGGCTGTTTCCGTTCTCTGCCATGCAAGTTTGCCGCAACCGCTAGTCAACACGAATTCGTTCTTGACGAGGGGATTGTTTGGGGGGAGGGCGGGGGGTGTGATTTATTTTGTGGTACGTGTGAAATCCATTCGCTGCGATCGTTTTGTGGTGATGGGTCAGTGAAGGATCTGTTCACCGTCTGCGTATGTCTGGTCGGGAGGGGCGGTGTTAATGGGCGTTGCTATGTGGATGGCTGTCTGGTATGAAACTGATGTTGTCGCGAAGGACGAAAAAAATGTAGTCGGTTTTGGCTATTTTGGGAATACTGGGGAAAATTATGGGGTTTGTCTAATTGGACCATACGGGGTTGTCTTAGCAGCTTAGCAGTTCAAGTGATACGCTTTCATGTCATTTTGGTGCATGGTGTAGATTTGATTCCCCAAATAATGCAGTGCTTCTCTGTTTAAATGACCTACTTGGACTCTTGTTTTGCGTGATCATGAAGCTAGGGTTTACTCGTGCTGTACTCTCTCCATTGGAATATATTGTTTTCTTTTTCTTTTTTTATGGGAGATGGGAATGCGTCTCTTGGCTAACATCATCTGAAAGGCTTTGAAGGATTGATTTTCTCTATAAAGGGCAGCATCAGTGCTATCTCTAGTTTTGAAGAACACATGGTTGCATTGATGTTCAAGGGATCAATTATCCGCACTAGATTATTCTGGTGTTAGAGCATATCTGCTTCATCAGTCTCTTTTAACAAATCCAGAAATGGTTTTTCTCTATCCATTTCGGTAGTGCTTGTCGTAAATTCTTGCATGAAGTGTTTGAAATGAAGTACATGTTGTACACACTTATGCGTTGACGAAATTGATGGGTTTCGCTGCATGTTTTCTGGATGTGCTTCTACACCAACCAGTGCAATTGTCCTGCTACTGAGTTTGTTTGTATGTGTGCATACATTAAGCACCCCTTTGAAATGGATTTAGTTATAGGATCTTTTTGTGGTGATGTCTGCCAGAGATAAATTGCGATGTATGGTTGGGGAAGTGCCTATCTAATGCATCATTAATGAAACAAGACTTTTAGGTAATCTTGGTTTTCTCTTTTCTTTTTCTTTTTTGGTTCTGTCAAGTGCAAGCGATTCTTCTTGAGGCCTTCTGCGACTTAAACCACTTTCTTGTTCTGCAGGTGACTTATATTTGGTTTTTGTCTGCATAATGTTCGACTGTGGCCTGAAATCACACTCCATGGGTGGCCAACAAGAGAAGTTTGTGAGGTAATACACGAAATAGCCATATTTTAATACGATGTACTGTGAATTTCCTATGTTGGATGATCGCTAATAGCTTTACCCTGAGAAAAATTTTGGGAAAAATCTTAAATTCATATTTGTGAAGGCTGATGGAAAAAACCTGCATATCAATCAGGCATTTGATAGAGTTTGGTAAATTATGGGGCAAAAACCTGCATATCATTCCCGTAAGTGCTAACTGCCTAGGCTCTGGATAACATTGCTGTATTCTTGTCTTGAATGATGAAAGTTAACATTGTCAACTTTTCTTTTTGTTTTTACGAGAGAGCATATTGTCATTTGGGAAAATTTTTAATTTTGGGCATATTTGATTGCAGTATTCTGAGATAGTTAATCGAGAAAAAAACTGTGGCTTATTCATATCGGTTCATATTTTTACTCTCCGTGTTTTGAGGCAATTCTGAAGTGTGGTGCCTGCTGAGATTTTTTTTTTAACCTTCTTTTAATGTTCCATGAAAAGGGTTGGAGTGGATCATTGGTTAAAGATGGTAAAGAAGAATTGCGCTTTTCCATGCTAACAATGTTTTTTAACTTCTAGGCTGGATGATTTGGACTCGAGAGTATCATCATCTTCTGATACAGGAATGAAGAAGTGTGGATTCAACATTGAGGGGTTGAGCCGTGTCAGCCACACAAATAATGCCAAATCTAAGTCCTTCAAAACTGGAATGCGAAAGGGATCTGAAGGACTTAAGTCAATTAGTCGTTCTCTTGGATTTGGGGTTTCTAGGGCAGTGTTCCCTGAAGATCTGAAATCATCGGAGAAAAAGATATTCGATCCTCAGGATAAATTCCTATTGTGGTGGAATAAGCTCTCTGTCATATCATGTATTATGGCAATATATGTGGATCCCTTTTTCTTTTATCTTCCTGTCGTTGATGATTCAAGTAACTGCATTGGCATAGACAGAAAATTAGCCATCAGTGTGACCACACTGCGAACCATTGTCGATGCTTTCTATCTCATCCACATGTCCCTACAATTCCGAACTGCTTATATTGCTCCATCATCCCGGGTTTTTGGACGCGGTGAACTTGTTATAGATCCTGCCCAAATAGCTAAGCGGTACTTGCGGCGGTACTTCATCGTTGATTTTCTTGCTGTTGTACCCCTGCCTCAGGTTCTTGCTGAACTCTTGCTGTGTACTTTTTCTTGGACGTTCCATGAGGCTGCATGTTTTCTCCTTTGTTGCAAACTTATCTCACTATAGGGCATGTTTGTTTCGCTGAATATCCGTGATTTGGAAACCATTTTCTTAAAAATGATGGTTTGTATTGCTTATAGACATGAATAAACGAAAATTATTTTTATCATCAGCAAAGATGCTTAAGCATAGTTCGTCATTGATATCGAAAATATGTTCCGTTGACTCATTTTCTATGGTATACAAACAATCATTGTTAGGAAACTATTTTCCATATCATTGATTTTCCATGAAACGAATGAACCCGCTATTGTTTACTTTTGGTTCCAAATTTTTCTGTACTAAGGTTCTTGCTGTGTGGTGAGTTGTTTTGTTGGATTGATTCTGATACAAACCTATATTTTTCATTTTCGGCCAAACTTATTTTGTTGTGGTTGACTTCTATGTTATTGTACTGCAAGTAAATTATATCGGAGGAAAAACTCTATTGTAGGCTTTGCAGATTGTTATTTTGGAAATGGGCATCGAGGCCTCTATACATTGTTTTCTTTTGTCAAATGCAGATTGTCGTCTGGAGATTCCTTCTGAGATCAAATGGTTCAGATGTATTAGGGACAAAGAGGGCTTTGCTTTTCATCGTGTTTGCCCAGTACGTTTTTAGATTTCTTCGCATCTTTCCATTGACTTCAGAACTAAAAAGGACTGCAGGAGTTTTGGCTGAGACTGCCTGGGCCGGAGCTGCATATTATTTGCTACTGTATATGCTTGCCAGTCATGTGAGTGATTCCAGTTCGCTCTTATTTTTAAATTTTCCTTTCTACTACATTATTTGATCTATCTTTTTATGGACTTTGCTTCTAATCTTGGTTTATCCTGCCTTCTGCTCTATCTAGTTTAGGTTTCTTTAGGCTCATTATTATGTATTTCTGTGGCAAACTGTTCCTTTGTTCATTTCAGAGTTTTGAGAATTTGGTAGATGATATTACTGATGATCTAAAGGAGTTGAAAAAAAAAATTAGGGTGAGTGATTAGGTTCGCATGCATCTTACTGGATTGTACGTGAAAAAAGGAAACTGGTCTTCTGGATCAATATGCAGCTTGAGTCATTTTTAGTTTCCCTTTTTTGTTGGTTTCATGGGCTTTTGAAGGAATGCCCCTGGGGTGACAACAGGATTTTCTCTCACACTGAATGGGGAGGCATGCTCATTTTTAAGCTGCAAGGATCATCCTACGTCCCTTCTTCGTTATAATGCTAAACCTTCCTCCTATTTAAAAGAAAAAACGTAGTTATTGATTTCTTGAGTGATACTCTCTGGACATTGTTATGAACAAATATGGCTTGCTGTACTTCTGTGATACTGGCTTATCTCTCATCATTTGAGTTTATGAATTTATCTATTTTCAAGATTAGTCAGAACTCTTTGGTGCATTTTAGCTTACTGCTGGCTGTTGCTATTTGAAGAATGTCATGTTCCTACTATGTATATGTTAGAACATGTGAAAGAAACTTCAATTGGTAGAAATGATAAGCTGTTGCTATGTCATTTGCTTTTTATTTCTACCTTCATTTTTTATTGGGCCATCATTCTACCTTCGATCGAAATTGGTCTCACTTGACATGTATCTGGTTTCCTATTTGTTAACAAAATTTCTGTTAGTAGAAATGACTCACTCTCAAAATTATTCAGATAGTTGGGGCATTATGGTACTTGTTGGCTGTGGAACGAAATGATACGTGCTGGCAGAAAGCTTGCACTGGAACCTGCACGAAGGATTTCCTTTACTGTGGCAATGAAGGAATGCCTGGTCATAGTGCCTGGAACAACATAAGTGAAAGCGTGCTCAATTCTCATTGTTCGGCAGGTGGTGACAACCCACCATTTGATTATGGTATCTACAGTTCGGCATTGACATCGGGAATAGTTTCGACCATGAATTTCGTCTCAAAATACTGTTACTGTTTATGGTGGGGCCTACAAAATTTAAGGTAAATAAGTTTATATATTTATGTAACAGATGACTTTCTGGTGATCTTATGTTAAAATATGTGGTAAATCTTTGTGTTTTTCATGCAATCTCATTCATTCTGGAATTAAAGGTAATAAGAAGACTTTAAAAAGAGGCAAGAGTAGTTTTGACTTGTCATAGAAACTACATGCTCATGCCGAGATATTCAATAGGTTTCATTGTGAAGTTGATAGTGTTTCCTTTTCCTATCTTGTCTTTGGCCTACAGAAAGATATTGGAGGCATCCTTATACAATATTGTGGTTGTCAGGAGTCACGGGATTAGCCTGTTGTGTTCATCAGAAAAGAACAGCCAATGGAAAACCAAGGAGACAAAGTAACGGAAGTTGAAGAGTGAAGAGAGGAAGCTTACTTAGGAAACAAAAAATTCCTAACTATAGCAGAATCCATTTACTAGCAAGTTTAGAGAAAATATTTTCAACTGTGATATGTCAACTCTAAGTCTTGTAATATTCTCCTGTCTGTTTTAAGTTGTAAATTACAAATAGAAGAACAAGAGATCTGAATGTTTCTTCCTAAATTTAGCTCCTTCATACAGTTCCAGGAAGCTGTCCTCACACTATTGCAATCTTACAGTGCAAGATGATGTTAACATCTCTGGATTTTGTGCTCTTAGGAACTATAATGACGACTTTGCAAAACACAAGATCACCAGCATGTAGTTTAGTCCCTCTTGCCTTCCAATAAGAATGGAGAATTTGCTGTCTCTTTCTCTGTCACTGTCTCTCTCTGTCTCTGTCTCTCTCTGTCACTGTCTCTGTCTCTGTCTCTGTCTCTGTCTCATGTTTCTCCTTTTTGCATTATGAAATGACCTCTTTGATGTGGCACATAGATTACGCAACAGATCTGGCCAATGAAAGGCCAGCACCGTTGTTTTCCAGATTCAGAATATGCACTAGCCTGCAGATGAAGATGAATTGGGCAAATTCTGAACTAAGGGAATATGATCTACCATGTCGGTAGCTAAATTTTCTGCTTGGTATCTAGATGCACAGTATTAGTGCAGAGGAGTCTTGGGCATCTTGAATTTGTTCTGTTGATAATAAAGAAAAAATAACTCTACCTGCTCCTATGCCTCCATAGGTTCTGTGGCTTTTTCAGAGGTAGAGAAAATTGAGGGTTTTTGAGATTTTTAATGTTAATTAGAGATGCTACAGGTTTCTAGTTTGAGGTTTACCTAAGAACCACTTTCTATTATGTAATAAGCTGATGGAGAAGATATATCTTGTATGTCTGATAAAATTTGCCAAAATGTATTAAGCCGGTGCATCTCGCCATCAGCATTGGTTAATTGGCTTCTGTCAAATGTACCGACGTTTAATTTCCAATTGAGGTTTTTTCTTTTATACGAAAGACTCATCTTAGTCGAAGCATTTGTCCTTTCTCTGAAGGTAAATTGTATGCATTTCCTTTATAAAATCACCTCCTGATGATAGTCTTTTACTTGCAGCACACTGGGGCAGGGGCTTCAGACCAGTACGTACCCTTGGGAAGTGATATTTTCAATTTCATTAGCAATTCTGGGCCTCATCCTATTTGCTCTCCTGATTGGCAACATGCAGGTAAACTCTTAATTCCTTGTCATTTTTCCAAAAGTTGTAACTGTGGATCTTCCGTAGCTCATCTGTTTTGGTGGTAGGATTATCTTAGGCTTTGGTTGGTTCTTCTTATCTGTCAGTCTAGATTCCCTATCCTGTTTTATTAAGGACACTTCAGCTACTCATGTGCCTACTGCCTACTAAGGATAAGTAATGGTTTGTTCGATGCAACGCTAGCTGGTATATTGAACTTGTAAATGACTGCTATAGGTTATGCAGTTGAATTCAGTGGCTCTATGTGTGTCCTAAAAAGTACCAGCAAGGTGCTTGTTCATTCTAAGGTGTGATAAAAACAGTAATATACCCCTCTGAGTGACAAAAGGTGAAAGGAGAGCATTATTGGAGGGAACACTGGCAACTATCATCCTGAGTACTTGACTTGTCAAACCATAAGTGCAAAGCTTGATCTCACTTTAGTTGCATTCAACTAAAGTCGGGCTATCATGGTTTGCAATTCTTTAAAATTTGCTACAAAATTTTCAGATGAAAAATCCATAAGCTAATTAGTCAAAAGTAGGGTAACGTAGACTCTGTCTTGTAGTCTTCTATCTTTTATGCCACAAACCATGATCCAAAAGAGGGGGGCAGAAACCCTCCACAAACCCTCCACATCTTTAATACACACTAACAATAACACTCTTTTGTTTGTCTGACAGTGTGGAGAGAGTGAGTAATCAGCTCGTTTGCCTGAAACAATTTCCTACTTTAGGGCAGAATGGTTTCAACAGTTAAAGAACGCTAATGGGAATCTTGCAGCTTATAGTGGCTTTGTGGTAAATAGGTTATAATGTCCATAATGGTACCTAGCATAGGATATGAAGCTTTTGTTTATTCAAGAACACAGGATGCAGGGATGGTTTAAATAGACAAGATACCTATAGAAGGCAAACTTTAATTTGCAATGCCCAATGCCCAGGAAAGGATATCTCACAGCGACAATTTAACTTGTATTCCGTTCGCTAATTCCTGTGATGTGCCACCACTATATTCACTTTGCTCATTCAGGAATATTTCTTAGTGAATCATGAAAAGAATTGGAAAAGGTAGTTTTCTTCTTGCTTTTCACGTAAGAAAAAGATGTCCTTGCTGAGTTTCTGGACTTGTGTGTAGGAGTGTAAGGAGTCGAGTCAACACAGTTTAATACTTGAACTGGATTCAACTTGAATATTCAAGGCTCGATAATCAACTTGAGCTTGATTTTTAAAGCTTGAGCTAAACTTGAGTAAGTTTTCTATGAGTCCGACCTCGCCTCTATAAGTTAACAAGTTTTAGTTGAACTTCCAATGAAACTCAAGCTGGAGCCTGTGCTTGATCTTGAATTTTGTATATACACTATGCTTGAAATTTGAACCATATGCTTGTTTATATTTATCAATGTATTAGGTAAGTAAAATATCAAAAATCCAATTACTCGATGAGGATCGCAAGCTACTCGAGTCAAGTATTTTAACTTTGAGCTTGACTCACTTAAGTACTCGAGCTACTTGAACTCAAAAGGAATCGAGCTGAGTTCAAGTAATCTATGAGGTGAACTCGAGTAGCTCATGAGTAGCATGACTCACTTAGGCTCCTACAATTGTGGTGAAGACGATTATATTTCAAGAAAAATCGGAACTTTGGTGTTGTTTCAAATTCTTCAACTTGCTCATATGTGAGTTGCTTTCATTGTGACAGACCTATCTTCAGTCTCTTACTATCCGGCTTGAAGAGATGAGAGTCAAGAGGCGTGATTCAGAACAGTGGATGCATCATCGACTGCTACCACCAGATCTCAAGGAACGAGTTAGACGCTATGACCAGTATAAGTGGTTGGAGACAAGAGGGGTGGACGAAGAAGCTTTGGTTCAAAGTCTACCAAAGGATCTCAGGAGAGATATCAAACGCCATCTTTGTCTGGCTCTGGTTAGGAGGGTAAGATATTTTTAACTTATTTTGCTACTTCATTCATATACCTAGTGCGGTAATGCATTTAGGTGGTTGTTGCATTATTTGCTGCTACTAGTTTCTCCAGTTACCAGAACGTTTGGGGCTCAAAATATGCTGTATTGCATGGTAAAATATGTTTTTATGCATTGTGAGTTGCAGTTTATTCACCTTACTCATACCGCACATAATTTATGGGTTCCTCATTTGTTTATATTTGTAAACGAGCCCCGAAATGAGTGGAATGAGACAATATCTTTGGAAACTATATCTTTTACTGTGTCTTTACCCATCTGCTAATTGCCGAACTATTCCATCATATAGAGTGGCGAAACTGTTGGTAGTGTTTATTTTCATCTTTTCCAGGTGGATTGAATGAAATTTATTGCAGTTTGTCTCATATTGCCATACAATTTATTGCTTTGCCTACTTTTTTAGGTTCCTCTCTTTGAAAATATGGATGAGAGGCTGCTTGATGCAATTTGCGAGCGACTCAAACCCAGCTTATTTACCGAAAGCACGTACATAGTTCGGGAGGGGGATCCTGTTGACGAGATGCTCTTTATAATTCGTGGCCGCCTTGAGAGTGTAACCACAGATGGTGGCAGGAGTGGTTTTTTCAATCGCGGCTTGCTTAAAGAAGGGGATTTCTGCGGTGAAGAGTTGCTAACATGGGCCCTAGATCCCAAGTCTGGCTCCAACCTCCCATCCTCCACACGAACTGTTAAGGCAATAACTGAAGTAGAGGCTTTTGCCCTAGTAGCTGAGGAGCTGAAGTTTGTGGCTAGTCAATTTCGTCGGCTCCATAGTAGGCAGGTTCAGCACACGTTCCGGTTCTATTCACAGCAATGGAGGACTTGGGCTGCTTGCTTTATTCAGGCAGCATGGCGGCGATACTCCAAGAGGAAGAGCATGGAACTGCGCCGAAAGGAGGAGGAGGAAGAAGTTGAAGGGTCTGATGGGACACGCAAAAAGGCTGGCACTGCTGGTTCTTATAGCATTGGTGCAACCTTCTTAGCTTCCAGATTCGCGGCAAATGCACTCCGCGGGGTTCATCGGAATCGGAACGCCAAGAGTGCGAGGGATTTGGTGAAACTGCAGAAGCCTCCCGAACCTGACTTCACTGCCGAAGATGCAGATTAGTTTTCTTGTACAATAACTGCTTGATTGAGAGGCGATGCTGATTGTGTATCTGATTTTATTTGCTCAAAAGGCTTAAGATGATGTATGCTTTCATAAGTTATAGCTTGGCACTGTATCTAATGGATTGCCGATTGAAGGTAGTTTCTATCCCCGTCTTTCGATCTGGAATCGAAGCTATCTATTTGTTTGGGGCTTCGTTTCGATCAAGCCTATAGAAAATGGAAGGTTGTTGCCCGTGCACTATCATGCGCAGGCATTTGCAGAGTTCTGTACCTTAGGTCGGTGTAAGACTTGATTCCAATGTCAGAAAGGAAATTCAAAAAGTGTGGTCATGACATGACTATCCTTCATATTTGATGAGAAATACCATAGTGAGCGAAAACCATGTAGGGGAGAGGCATAAACTAATTGATCACTCATAAATCATCCTCAATATCTGTGCAAGTGATCGTGCAGGTCGCTAGGATCTTCTTTGATTTGGGCAAAATGTCAACAGCTTAGAGAAATTAGACTTTGTTAGTTATCTTGGGCTTTTCCTTTTTTTGACTCAAGACTAAATGAAAGAGTCCATTGTAACCGTACAATCTGCTTTAGAGAGGTGATTTTGTGCACTCTCTGCCCTGAGATAATTTGTACGCGGAAACTCAAGGCCAGGCTCCGGCCGTCATCGCTAATGATTTGTTCTATGTGGGAGATGAGCATGCATAAAAGGCTCCTCTTTATTAGGGAGTTACGAAAATGCATGAAAGCGCCCTTCAGATAATCATTCAGTTTGGGTACATGAATTGGAAGTGATGTTTCGAGTTCATCATAATCACAATCTCTATTGATGAAGCTATATAAAGTGGCTCATCACCTACTAACGCAGTTCACAAATTTAGATTTTAGAAGATGTTTAGTAAACCATTGTTTTTGTTCCAGCAATCACGGTTTCTACAAATGGAACCAGAAGCCACGCGCATTGTATAGGCGTTGCCAGTTCTGCCGGCGCATGGCTAGGTAGAACCCGAAGAACATGCTAAATTCACTGGGAATGAGGGTCTTCCTTGGACTGCAAGTACCTGAAGAGCTTCCCAACCGAGAATAGCATGTGGTTTACTCCATCACAAGGCGGTTATGATAAGGCTGTTGGTCCCTTTAATTGATATCAAGCATGAAAGGAGTTGCAAATGTCCTAAAACCGTCGATGCATTTCAACTTCTCAGTTTGTTGGTAACTTCAGCAGCAGTAAATTTGATTTGCCTTCGTGCAAGACATGACTTTCAGGGTGGCGTTTTAATGAACATAGATTTTCCTAGTAAGTTCAATAGATGGGATAGATGAGTAAACAACACATTATAATCTCATGCTTGACTAACCCATCTATCTAAAATGGAAACTTCAAATGAGTTCAGTTTAATGATTACTTCACCAACTCTCCAGACACACTAGTTGCATCCAACTAGTCTTACTAGATACAGCACTTTGTCGTAATCTTCACTCTATTCATAAACATTTCTACTTTTGCACTTTTCCTCAGGTGAACGAGCGAGAAACTGCTGTGTATTTTGGGTTAGCTCAAGTTGACAACTTCTAAACAGCTGCCCTGGAGTAAAGTGAGCGAAGTTCATCCTCCCTCTTTTGTTAAAAGACTTGCATTGCATCTATTTAAGTTTACAAGATGTAGAGTCATCTAATTTGACAACTTTGCTGTTCTGATACCCTCTAAATAAACAATGCCGCTGAAGAAATTGACCTCACCCATAAAAATGACGACATTAATGGAACTCAAGAAAGACAAAAAGGTAGAAACAGAGTTCAACCACCGAATATAGGGACTATGAGTCTTCTTGAGAAGGAGGTTCAAGCATCCTCACATTACGAGGCAGCATAAACTCGGCAAATATGGGATAATGGGATGATGGATAGCATCCATCGATGTTACCATTGACCACTTCACAAGAAACTGGTACGAGAGATCTACCGCGGAAAAGAATCCAGTCTATGTGCAGATCCTGAGTTTGGCGATCCCAGCAGAGGCAGAGTGCCCTGAATATCAATTTGATGTACTCAAGAGTTCCCTGCTTGTCACCTAATAGGCGAAGATGAAATTAGTTGAAAATAACCACAAACTCACTCACAACATACATGGACTATGCCCCTTTTTCACTTGAGAACCAAAAATTATACCTCTAAATCCATGGTAAGTGCGAACAAGAGAAACATTCTTCCTCCCTCGTGCATTAAACCATGCATCCCGCATATCTCCTACTACACCATGCTCTCTGCAGCAAGTAGAAAGAACCCATCAAAAGAAATTGTCATCATTAAAGGGAACCAAATTGCATCTGTTTGATCACTAAAAGTGTTTGAAGCAAACTCTAATGCTACACAAAGCAAATTTTGTTCATTAATATATGGAGCAGCAAGCATCAGACATATTGCCATCTGTCCACAGAACTCAGTAAAGGCATATCACACGAACTACCCTTTTGTTGTTAAAGAAAGCAGAACAATGGCGGGAGCAGGAATTTTGACAAAACTATGGCTGTTTATTGAGAAAGGATCTGATAGTATTGAACTTAGACTTCAAATAGATCAATATCACATTAGCTAAGGCACAGAGATTCTCAACATGCCGTCACTTCTGAATACCTAACGGAGACTCAAGCTCAGAAGTCAGAAGAGGACAATCAAGGGACTTCTCATTTCTGTAGACACATTAGTACATGACTAGTGCTAGCCGTAGCATCAAGGTTTTGCTAGTGAAGGACGTGACTTGCACATAACAAGCGTTGCCTAAGTCAATGCACCATATATCAATGGTACCTCGATCTTCCAAGAAGAAAACGCCCCGTGGTTGACTCCTTTTGAGTGTTAAAGCCTCCGCAATAGACAACTGGCAAGCTAGGAGGTAAAGACGCAATATGTTGCCAAGTGAGCAATGCGCCTCTCCTACGGGCACGTGGGCTTAGTTCGTCCATGTTTGTATTTACTATCTGAAAGGAAAAACCTGGAGGCTCAACGCCTTTCAATTGGAATGTGTGGGGGCATCACGTCAAGGAAACGCCTTTTCTTCATTCATTCAATAACTTTCCATCTTTCACTTGCCAAGAATATATTAGAAGAGGAAGAAGACCGACAGTCATAATAGAGGTACTTCATGAAAAGGATATCGCCCAAGTCGCAATACAAGGAACCTTGGAACCCCATGATATACTTCCAGGGACTGAAGGCGACTCTGACAACCAAAAAGTTCCACCTTCTAGTAGCTCTACCTTTAGTGATGAAAAAACAGACAGATTAGAAGCTACAAAGATCCGAACAATCATGTACTAATGGTATGATGAGAAGAGGGAGAGAATATACTTTCTCTTTGTCGTAGAAAATAGTGCAGCGCTCATCTGTAGTGTCTTGGGACCCTTTTCTTGAGATTCCAAACTGATCATAACCTGTCCATTTTATCCGTGAACCAGTGCATTCACAAGCAGTCTAGAAGCTTTTTGAATGATGGACTATAACATTAACATTTCGTAGACGGCAAATTCCAAATATGGAGGGCACGGCATGGACAGCTTGGATCATAACCTATACTACAACCCAGACCATCCACAAATGTACTACAATATTGATTTGTTTCTAAAGCTTGGAGGAATGATTCTGAACATTGGAACTGATATGTATATTGGCGACACATAATCACTTTTAAGGGATATATCATCTACAATATGCGGATTATGATCAAAATATCACCTGAATAGAGCGCACTCTATATGTTCAATCGACCAAACATTCAAATCCTTCCTTCCCATCCCGAGTCAGGAGAAACATCAAAATCTCATCCTTTTAGCTTTCTATTTGACCACCTAATCCGTTTTCTCCTCCATTAAGCTTTCAGATGTTTATAGATATAAAAGATTGGTGAAATAGGTAAATTGGGAACATGATGCATATCCTCATGCTAGTCTACCTTCAGCCACAATAAGTTCCATAGTTCAGGAGGACATTGAGACAGTAATGCAGAAAGTAACAGGCAGCTAGCTCAAACTATATTGCTTCGACGGAGCAATCATGTCGATCGAACTTCACAGAAAACCCGACAAAACTCATTGTGAACCTCATTGTTAGTCGACTTAACGGATGAAAGCAACAGTAGAAGAGTTGAGCACACTTGTCTAATACTCTGGGAATTTAGAAGATGTGAAATTTACCAGGCAAGCACTGCTGGAGATAATCAAGCTGCAACTTTACACCTGCAAGATCAATAACCTGAACAGAAATTGAAGAAAAACCAAGGAGGGAGAAACAAACACTCTGATCTCAAATAAAAGCAGCTGCCTATTCTTCATTTTTCAAGTAGCCCATTTACCAACTCCTATGGTGGAGTATATCAAGAAAATGGAAAACCACAGAGACCCAGATCCACTAATCAACAGCCGAAGTCAAGATACACGCGCGCCACCTACACACAGACCTTGCTGGGTGCAGAGAATGATGGGGGAGTAGCTGGTGATGACACTGACGCACAAATCCCTCCTCTTCGACCATGAATTCGGGCTGTCTTCGCCTTGATCATCGAGCAGATTGAAGGTCATCACCGTGAGGGACACGCTCATTTTTTCTCTCAATGATCTCTCTCTCTCTCTCTCTCTCTCTCTCTCTCTCTCTCTCTCAACCTTTTCACTACCCGGTTGCTACATGATGCTTATTGATCCTCCATCAGTAAGCGTGACGAAAGTTCTGCGCAACCCAGAAGCGACTCATGCTTTGCTTCTTGCCTCTCGCTTGCTTGCGATGTAGAAACTCGTAGGACTACTGAGTCGGAGTGTCGGAAAGGCGGAAAGACAATTATCGTGACGCACCGGGATGTCTTGTAATAGATTCGAGGCGGGTTTTACTTTGACCATCCCCCGTACCTGAGACGCCCAACTACCCAAGAAGAATTTCACATGAACCCGAGAACACATGAGCCCACTTCATCTCAGCCGTCCGTCCATCAAATCATTTGTGTGGGTATCGAATCAGATGAACGTTAATGACGTGGATCTTAGTGCGGGGTCCGCATGATCAATGCTGCATATGATACTGGCCACACATCGTTCATAAATCAATGGGAACAATTCCAATAAGATTTTGAAGTGACATTATTTTCTCAAATAAAAGTATAAAGTGATATTGTTTTAAACAAGGACCTCCATGTCAATTTTAAATACGAAACTAAAATAACCACGACATTTTCAAACAAGGGTTTGACATCGTCGGCCCATTAAATATTCCGGTTAGTCAAGAATATTTTCGTTCAAAGACAATTATAATTCGAAATTGTATTTTATTTTTATTTTTATTTTCTCTTTTCTTTGTTTGTAGCCGCGAGGGTCGTAGTCCTTGTCCAAGCCCTCATCAAATCTAGGTGAGGTTCACCTTGCCCGGGCCTCGCCAAATCGGGCGCCTATGGCTTTCAAGGGCGACATCACCCAAGGTTCACCCTTGACCGACAAGGGTGGCCCTTATCAGATTGAGCGCTTGTGGCTTTCAAGGGCGGTGTCACATAAGGCTCGCCTATGGTCGACAATGGTGGCCCTTGCCAAATTAGATGAGGGTGACCCGTGTGCAGTCCTCTCTGGGCATCCCCAATGGTAGGTGGTGAAAAGAAAAGAAAAAAAAAATGAAAAAATTCGGAAGATTGAAAGACAAAAATGCCCTTAATTAATTAGTGCGAGTGGAATGAAATTCATATCGAACATAATACCTTCGTTCATTAAGATTAATAAACATAATAAGTTCATACTCAAGCCACAATCGTAACAATTACTACCGTCCGAGGCATACAAAGAATGATCTAGCCTACGTGGTGAGGGGTACACAAAAATGATCATATTCCCTTCCATCGGGCGGTCTCAACAAAATTTATCCAATACATATGGACACTACACCCCATACGCCCATACATACATGCATACATATATACCACCACTAATCCTCTACCACCTCTTCCTGGTCGCTCTCCTCCTCTAGGCCATTGCCACCATCGTTGCCGCTTTCATCTATGATCGGAGGTCCTAACACATGATCATCTTTCCTAAAATACCAGACAATAAATCTTAACGTAACAATAGGCATATGACCCGTGTTGACAAATAAGACGGTCATGTACTTAACAAAAACAGTAGGTGAATTAGGGAAAACGACATCCTCATGCCAAGCTCAAATATGAAAAGGCGTTCCGTAGAAATGATGAGGCGGTATGTCCATATCTAAGTATCTAAAATGTTAGCAAGAGTGAGCCACAACCCAACAAATAAATCATCCAAAAATTACACCAAACGATTTATGTATTTCTCAATAAAAATTCATTTAAGACATGTGGACTAACAATTTATGTTAATAATTAACACGAACATTTCATAATTATGAGGTGAAATTATTATTAATATTACAACAATGACTTTCGGGGATCAAACTCCGGTCGTCTACGGACCTTTTCATTTCCATACCACCACGCGGAGATGTTGGGGGTGTCGGATACCGTTCTTTCTTTTTATTTATTTAACATGTCACGTAATTTTATATTCGTTTTATCGCCATCCAGGAAGGCCACAAAATACCGATCAAGCATTCACAGAAATGAAAATCACATCGCATGAAGTATGCTATGCACTCACGGATATGCAGATGATTTATCTTTAAGCATTATTTCATTTCACATTCCACAATTCTACTTGCCAAGACCCACGGACTCCTCCCGATATCCGCACAATGGTATTGCCACGATTTTCACACTTGGGCATCTCATCTCTTGAGTCTTCTTTGATTACATAGCAGGAGCTTCCTTTATACATGAAGGGGCATCCCAAACACCTGGGACTCCATGGGCATTCTAGCCGATGGGAAATTTTCAAGTCTCTTAACTCCATAGTCATGCACACGTGTTGTTATATGATATGCAATATGAACTGTCACATACACTTCAATGAGTCAACCACTACTCAGCAGGTATAGACATACATTTTCATGAAATATCCGACATCGGATCTAGCAAGCAGTTCAATTCAGCATAAAGTACATTATTGGGCAAACTCGAACCCGATTTGCTGGTCACAACTAAACTTGCCAAATAAATTTGAAAAATCCCAAAAATTCATAGAGTCATAGTTCAAGTGTGTAGAGTAACTTTCATTTGAAACTTTTTGTCATTTGACCCACTGAACAATGATTTTTCCTCAAAATTCATTACTTTCTCATTCAAGGATAGTTTCGCACATTGTTTGAAATCACAACTTTTTCCCATGTAAATTAACTCCAAAAATTACCAAATTTTAATATGTCGTAGGTAAGATCTTGATCTACAACTTTCATGGAAGTGCGAAGTTCAATTCCATTTGTATAAGTCACAATAAATTAAGGAAATAGTGGTAAAAATCAGACTCAGTAACATAACAGAGTTGGTCAAGGGAACGATCGTATTGCCAACTTTAAAGGTTCCAAAAATTATCAAATTAATATAGGTTATATTTTAGGGTGTTTCCTTCAACTTTTATATTTTTCTCTCAGTCAATAAAAGTCCACAGTAAGAGGTAAAAAATAGTAAGCACAGAATGTCATATGAGACTCTGATTCAATACATGCAACCCGTGAGAGTACAAGATTAGTTAACCCACTATATGAATTCCAAAAATTTCCAAATTAATATATGTTATAGTCTAGGTGTTACCTTCGACTTTTATGTTTTTCATTAAGTTAATAGAAGTGCACATAAAGAAGTACATAAATAACAAGCACAAAATAGCTTAACCCATATTAGAATTAGTTTTAGAATAGCTTCATAAATCCACATGCATAGCCCTTTTACACCAAGATCCATCACATGCAGCACTATAGGCTTATCATGACTTTCATTTCTTATCAATACCAAGCCACAAGTTTCAAATGAACTATAATCTAGCCACACAAAATCATATTGAAGTAACAAAAATATGAGAAACTCGCCTTAACCTAGAAACAACACAACCCTCAAAGCCTCTTGAGAGCAAGATGATAGTGTAAGTGAATCTTGAAAATTAAAGTGGGGCAAGGGGAAGAGAGGGAGGGTTTAGGGAGGGTTTTGGGGGGGGGAGGGGGAGAGGAGGGGAGAGGGGCGGCGTTGGGTAGGGTTTGGCCACATCAAGAGGAAGATGGGTGAGAGATATTGAGTGTAAGCCTTAGTTTGTCATAAAATCTCATTGGGCACCATGGGTGGTGTGAATAATAACTTAGGGTGAAATCATGGAATCACTTGAGTGAAAAATTGGCCTATTTTTCAAGGGGGTGGCCGGCCATATGGGGTGGGAAATGTCCATTTTTCCCTATTAATTTAATTATGCATACTATGCACATTAAACCTTAAATTAGACTATAGTTTTCCTTATGATTACTAATTTAAGGTTTAATGTGCATAGACTATAGTTTTCCCTATGATTACTTAGCATTTTCAGTTTACATATGAAATTAATGCCATAATAATGTAATTTAATCACGTGACATGTTCCAATTATTAACCCACAATTTTAATTCTAATACCGCCATACTATGCTCTTGGCAATTTAGCTTTGGAGGCCAAATTAACACTGTAGTCCCTTAATGCTCTTAATAAATTTAATTTGTGATAAATCAGTATTTAATCTATCACCGCAATCGCATTTAGTCGGTTAAAAGAATACCGGATAACACATTCATACTATCGTCACTTTGTATTTTTCACTCTATGGGGCGAGCTAGTGCTATCGAACTTTAATGAACTACATGACATGTTCCAATTAATGTCAAGTAATTCAATTCTAATATTGTAATCGCCTTTAATTAGTTAAGCGAAATTCGGGATGTCAAAACTTCACAGGCTGGAAGGTTGGACCTTTCTTTGAGATTAATAACATGGCTACTTTGGGTTCTTATTTGAAATAAGGTTCGGTTCCGACCTTTATTTGAGAAAATGAGAGTACTTTGTAACCTTTTTTTTGGAATTTTCCCTAAATCATGCGGTAGGTTCCCAATTTCTTTGCCTTGTATAACTAAAAATAATGTCATCGTTGAGGAGTTTCATAAAATATTAATAATCTAGGCACTCCTCTTCCTATTTCTGAATCTTCATTCATATAAAATACTAAACCACTCCATGGGGAATGGCTAGGTCTCATTACTTTTCTGTCTAACAATTCTTGAATTTCTTTTTTTTCAGCAACTCCCTTAAAGTCTTCATTCATATGGATTGCTCTAGACCTACTGGGGGCTATTTCTCTCATCGAAACAAGTAAGTATATGTGTCTTTCTTTCCCAAAATGTGTTTGGAACATCTACACAAGTTCTTTATTGTGTAATCTTCTTAAAAAAAATTTCTGTTGTATTCTTCGATTTTGTTTCTTTTAATTTGTTCTGTCCATTTGGTATTCAATTTCTTCAGATTTTCCTTTTATTCTATTTCTGTTTACAATACTTGTATCTTTGACTTTTTTGGTGGTTTGATAAATTCTAGTTTTCTCTTTTCGTAGTCTCAAGTTTTGATGAGTTATTCATGATTCATCTGCACGAAAAGTATATATAACGTGCTTATAAATCCAGTTCCTAGGATAGCATCTTGGTTTAAATCCTTGATTATTACGAAATGTAGTAAACACATGTTTTTTGCAAGTATACGTATATGATAAAATCCAATATTCGGAACTATTATTCGCGCCTAATAACTTCATCATGGCATAATACGTATATGTTCTAGGAACTAACCCTTCTACTAAGCAATTTGCATCCGATTCGGTGTCCGCTAATACTGTCGTTTTTAATTTTGGTTAGATGCTAATGCTATCGTTTCGAATCGGTAGCTTCAATAACTACTGAAATTAATTTTCTACACCTTTTTAAAAATCTCCGCTTGTTTGGAATTGATTTTTAGTTTCAATAATTTTCAGAGCTTGAAATTCTCTGAATCAATTTTCCTTTTTGTTTTTTCTTCTTTTCATATTCATCAAACTCTTCAAAATCTTCTCATTTAAACTCTGATGCATCATCCTCTTCCCCTTGAGAAAAAATTTCCTTGTTCGACAATTTGAATCCTAAGTCTTAAATCCTTTACTTCTTCGTAAAATTATATGCTTCTGGTTCCTTAATTTAATTTGTTCTTAAAATAAAAATCTCAAATTACATCCAACGTGACATATTTACTTTGAATTTCTATTTGTGACACCGTAAATCTCAAATTTGTACATGGATAACACATTCCAAAAATAATTCAAAAGTTCCATCATTTTGCATGCTGAGACTGGTTCTTCATCAGTACTGTTGCATAATCCGTCCTAAGTTTAGAGGTTCTTCTTTTCTGGTGTGTATATCTGTGGTCTATTGCAATTTTCTAAACATGTTTTTATTATTATTTATTCAGAATTCCTATTTTGCCTATCCATTAAACTAGAACCTGTCTATGAATTAAATCAGCAAACGAATGTTTTAATTAATGCTAGTTATGATCTATTATCTGTCAACGATTTATATATTCTTTGCCCATTCCCTCCTCTAGACTTTCAAGGATATAAAGCTTGTCCATATAAACAGATAATCCAATAGAGTTGCTGATTTGATTGTAAAGGCACAGTGTAATAACCGATTGCCTCAAAATTGGGTGTTGAATCCCCCTACAGCCCTTTCAGAGCTTCTTTGTTTAGAAGCAAATCAAGTGTAGCCACAAACTTATTTCTAGTAATAAAAGTCTTGTTTTTTTGACAATTTTTTTTTAACTTACACGGCGCGACTAGGACAATAATCATATGTAATAGAAATAAATCCAAACTAATACGCTTGTGCTATATTTACATCAAATTAAGTTTTGTGTTACAGAAAATCTCAAAGTAGTACATCTGTAAACTCTACCCTTCTTTAGCCTCCAGCCAATATCTTCTTTAAAGTGTTGACATAGATGAAGCACATGTGGCAAACAACTTAGATTATCAGCGGGAGATGTAAATTAGACATAAAAAGTCAACGCAAAAGGTCTCCTAAGGGACATCGTTCTAGGAAAGCCATATTTGACGAAAATGAACTGAGATTGGGAAACCTACTAAAACAATTTGCTAATTTCGCCTAAGAGCTCTCTCAATTTTCGAATTTTATGATTATATCGGTAATCTTCCAAGCGGGGTTTGAAGTATCCGCATTATTGGGTAGAATACCTTCTGCTGTGGGTTTGGTCCGCCAAAGGAAATATGTTGACGTCCTTAATTATTCCCAAGATTTGTGCTAAGGTTTTGGCACGTTTGGCATGGGTATATCAAATTTCGGATTTTTTGTCACACGAAAATTAATTTGGAGTAAATGTGGTATTGGCATAGAGTCTGCAATTATTTATGAGTTTAAAGTAATTGATTGTGTATTTAATTTTTAAGTTCCGTTAATTTCATGAAAAATAAATTATTTGTAAAAATGATTTCGATTTACAAAAGGGAGTGCAAAAAAGTAGTGATTTTTTTTTTTTGAGGGGGTTCGAAGTAGGGAATTGGAAAGTACGTCCTTTTTAAGAAATCTGGCTGTGATGGCAATACTCTAATTATTTAAGGATATAAAGGGCAAAAACGTAATAAAAAGATTTGTTTCTGCCTATGAATTCTGCGGCGGAATGCAAATGAGACAGCGGCGCCGGTTGGGGGTTTTCGTGTATCTCTTGAAAGTTGAGGATAAATGTCCTCTGCGTGTTCTTCAAGTTTTACTTTTTCGCTTACGATGGAAATGATGAACGCGTTCGAGCGACTTCTCGTCTAAGGCGGTGCCAAAACTTCTCTTGGGCCTCGCTCTCAGTGCCTCCTCCCCAAAAGGGAAGAAGAAATCTTCCTCGTGTAGTAATCTGCAGCTTCTGCAATTCAGGAACGTAAGACAGCAGAATCGACAATGGTGGGGACGGATCTGAAAGCAGAGACGATGAAGCTGATGGAGAAGCGGACCGCCATCGAGGCCGAGATGAACGTCATCATCGAGCGCCTCACCCGGCCCGGCGGTCCCGGTCTCTCCGGCAACCTCGTCGATTCTGAGGTACCCATGAGAAAAAAAAAATTAAAAATTTAAGACTTGAAAGAAGATGGGTTCGAGCGATTCTCAGATCGTTCGAATTTGTCTGTCTGAATTTTCGGGTTCTGCTTGGTGTGCAGGGGTTTCCTCGCACGGATATTGACATTCCAGTCGTGCGAGCTGAGCGTCGCCGTCTTTCCGGTACTGTGTTGGGCTCGCTTTGGATTCACTCTTTTTGCAGCTTGGTTGCGAGAGTAATTAGATTACTGCGTGGTCGCTACAGAAATTTGTGAATCGAAGGTTGAGGTTGATGGGAACTCGGCTAGTAGTGCTGAAGTTTTTAGTTGGTTTCTTGATGAGCTAGTGAGCCTTGCTTTTTGAGAGTAGACTCCAGTTTGGTCGATTACGTTAGGGCCTATGGATATTTTAGTTTTGCGGCAGAGGCAGTCTGTTTTAGCATGTGTCTTGGGGTTGTACCGTCTCTTGAGTTCCGTTTGTGTGTTGGGTGGGTTGGCATACTATGATGAGATGTTCTTTTGATTGCAGAGCTTCGGAATGACCATAAAGAGATTACTGATAAACTTGATGAGAATATACAAGTCCTCCATTCAGCTAGACTTGCTCCCAGATCGGCACCGGCTAAGGGTTCCGGTAGGGTGCTCAAACACTCATGTTACTTTGTTCATCTTCTAGCAGGGTCTGACCTTATGTTTTGCTGGAATGACCTCGTTTGGTTAATAGGATTATTACTTCCTGTGACAGTTTACAAATTGCTTTCTGGTGAGAATATGATTTCGGTTGCTTATGCTGTGTGGTTTGGAAGCTCATGATGCTGAGAAGTCCAGTTTTACGGTTTCCATTTTCTTTCATGTCTTGTGCATTTTTCTGCATATGCATTGGGTTTGTGGCTAGTCTGACTAGTTACGCATCTGCTTTTACCTGGTTGTAAACTCTTAAATTGGACTGAGAGAACTATTGAAGAAATCAAGAGCTTGTTCATAGAAAGAACAGTGAAGTACTTCTTTCTAATGAAAGGGTTATGTATATTCCTTTAAACGGATATATGTTGGCCTCTAGGATGAGTAACTATCCCTGCCCATTCAGTCATGCGCTCAACATCTGTTGATCCACATCAATTAGATAAGTACAGTTATCTTCCTGATTGCTAAAGCATTTAGCCCTGCATTTGATCAGGTTATTGTGAAAGCAACGCATTTTGATCACCTTGTTATTCTTTTACATCTTGAACTATCAAGAGATTTGATTGAGATGACTCCCACTCTGTAGGCATTCTACAATAGTGGGTCAACAATTATTCATATAGTTGTTTGATGCTTTTACCATTTGAAATAAACCAAATCAAGTACCATGCAGTGGTATGCGGCTTGCATTCACCCTGGCTTTTTTTTTCCTCTGTCCTCTTTTTTATTTGAAGGTGGTGCTGTGGGATTGGATCTTACAAACACATCACATGTTGACGCAGCAGCATCAGAATCTTCGCATAATATTGCACAAAGAGATACTCCCACTGACATGGATGTTGTGATACTCAGCAGACCCTTTGCAGTAGTTGATGAAATAACTGATGGTTCACCAGCAGCAGAGGATGGTTTGCAGCTGGGTGATCAGATTGTGAAATTTGGAAATGTTGAATCTGGGGATAATTTGCTCCAAAGACTCTCTTCTGAAGCTCAGGCAAATCAGGGCCATGCTTTAACTTTGGTGGCTATGAGGCAAGGTGAACCCATCAACTTAACAGTGACTCCCCGAGCATGGCAAGGCAGAGGTTTACTGGGGTATGTGATTTTCTTTCTTCCAATTCATTTGTCGTTGTTTAGTCCAGTCTGTGGCAATGCTTTATGTTTGTCTTTTCTAGGTACGCTAAGAGGGTCCTACTCAGTGATTCTGCTGAATGACCTTTAGAATTGTTTCCTGCCCCTTGAAGAAGAAAATAGCATTATGAACAAATTGATGGACATGTGATATAAATAAGCTGTGAATGTGCTTCAGACTTTTATGCTTTGAAGTGAAGCGACCATCACAAAGCAGCTTTGAGCTATAAGTTTGATTAAAGAGCTTCACATTATATGAGATACCCAGTCCAATCTTGTACTGTGACCCAGTGCATTTGTGATAGTCGGGTATTAGTTTGTCCTTTGTTCTATGAAAGATCTTATTAAAGACATAATTATCATTTTTTGTTCTTGTAGCATGGCTTTTGCATCTCCTCTTTGCTCTAGGATAGAAAAAATGGAGGAATAACAGCAAAGCAACTCAGAGCTCACAACCCCAAATCAGCAAATGCCACAACAAAATCCTTGCCTAGTAAATGTTAAAATAAAAGGAGAGAAATGATAGCTCCTTTAGATGGCTTCTAGGTGGCTTCTTATAGTTCCAGGAAAAACATAGTTATATGAAGTTTTCTTAGTGGTGTCCTTTCATTTCATCGTAGAGTGCAATGCCGTATCCAATTTTCCCTGGGAAATATTACTTTCTATAGTGACTGAAAGATAGTTATATGAAGTTTTCTTAGTGTTGTCCTTTCATTTCATCTTGGAGTGCAATGCCATATCCAATTTTCCCTGGGAAATATTACTTCCAATAGTGACTGAAAGATGCACATTTTTCAAGTGTATATGGATTCTGCCTTAGCTATTGGTATTGTAACCCTGATGCTTTCCTGTGTCATTAAGTGTTGTTATGAGCACTGTAGGTGTTCAGTCACCGATATTGCAAGAACACTCACTGCTTACTGAAATCAACATTTGTTTGCCTACATTTTCTCATACATTTTGCTTTTGAATTCTTACCTAACAATTTTACCGACTAAGTTGCTGTAACTTTTTGGAGAAGGATGAAGCCTTGGGAAAGTGTTCACAGATCTCCCAAATCTCAATTCTATGATAGGAAGGGATGCATATCCAATGATTTATGGCAACTGCTTGCACTTTGCTCTATCTATGGAAGCACAAATAAACAAGAATCTTATATATATGTTGGCTAGGCACATCGTAGAAATGCCTTGATTGCAAAATTGTATCACGACCATGTTACTGGGTCTCAAAAGGAATAACACGTAATTGGAATGCTTGCAGGTGCCATTTTCGGATCTTATGACATGCTGTGTCTGCAAGTACCCCCAGAGAGGTTTTTTAACAGGGCGCGAGGTGCGCTTCAAAGGATGTCTCCAATACTGGTCTCCTCTTTTTGTTGACAAAACATCTCATTTAATTATGAAGTTCATGTTTGGTCAATGAAAAACAAATTATGCAGTTCATGTACTTTTTATGAGTTTGACTTCTTCACATGTTTGCTGGTAAATGTGATACACAGTTTTCTCTAGGATTGAGCAGCAGATGTTCGACCAGTTACATTTAGAATTCACAAGTTTTTTACTTTGGCTTTGGGTCTACTGCTGGATTGCAACTGCTCGATTCATCTTTAGTGACTGCTGCCAACATGTTGGAGAAAACTATATTATGTGGAATGAATGTGCTGTGAAATGGTATCAATTTTTTTTTCCGTGATATTTTCCTTTTTGGGATTAGTTTCAGAAGCTGAAGCATTTGATTTTGGCTGGTGATGTTCATTGGCATGTTCTTGTGGGGACGGAAGGGGTGATTTGAGTTAGAAACTTTGGTGGTTGTATGTAATTGGATAGGTTTTGTGCAAGGTTTGAAGGAATAATTGCGGGCTAAGTCCTTAAACCTGTTAACTTCACGCTTTTGAGTCATAAAACTCTCATTTTATTCATTTGAATCTTAAAATTTGCAATTTGGAACTATGGTTTGAGTGCTTTCTTCTGTCGATAGAAGGATGGAAGGACTCAATCTCATGCTTGAAAAGCACAATATTATTATGTGGATCGAAGAAATTTATAATTGGATGGCTCTCCGTTTTTCTTGAGTAAATTCAGGAACTTGTTGATGGGATTTCCGATTTCGATTTTTGGATCGGAAGTAGTACGCAATCGAGAACCGATGACCCTCTACAAATTTTTGTAGGGAACAATTGCAAAATCTTCATTGCTACACAAGGAATATCCAAAGTAAAATTCAATGCACGACATAATTTGGTCTTGTGGACAGCAAATACGCAAGAAGCAAGGTAATAGCCCATTTCAGAGTTCACCCACCAAGAATTAATCTTCAAAAAACATGGGAAACATGTCTCTTTACAATTAGCATTGTAGTTATAATAATTAGTTACCCAAGCTAGGGTACCGGTGTAGTTAAGCACTAAGGCCTTCCTCTAGGAGTGCCCTGCCATCAAGTGGGAAAAGACTAACTAAACCCTCACGAAACCATGAAGAAGTTGGAATAACTCAGAAAGAGAGTGGCGCCTAGCCATTGAGAGCGTTTGTTGTTCTTGTAGAGGAACTGTATGATCTTGGACTGGCCCCTTTCGCATGACCTAGAAAGAAAAGAAGTCCGTGCTACTATAAGGCCTCTAAACTCCTCCTTCAGGACACTGTTGCCTTGCCCAAAGGGACGGGGTAGCCCCAACTTCCATAGGTCTTTAGTTCGACTTCCTAATGAGAATTGAGGTCCTTGTGCAGGCATCTCATCCTTAAGACTTGCTTGCTCTGTATGGAGTGCCCCATGGTTTCTCGAGTGCTAGCTGCAGAAAGGAGTGCAATCAACTAGGGCGCTATTGGCCACTAACCACACGCTTGCCAGCTCTTCGGGCTCCGCGTTTCAAGTTTGTTATCCTAACTATCTCCTCTGCTCCACTGTCTTTCTCGCCTCTTTCTCTGTATTGCTTGAGCCTGGGCTTCAAAGTCAGAGCCTTCCCTGTTTCACCCATTGATTGCCACCAACCTGCTGTTTGAGCTCATCAATCGAAATGGCGAGGATTGCTAGGTGGGGGAAAGCGAGAGACCTTGCAGCGGTTAAGCCGATAACAAGATTTCGCGAGACTTTGCTTGGCAAATGTTTTCTCCTTAATCTCGTCTTTTTGACGAGTCATGACTTGTTTGTCGCTTCGCGACATTTTCGAAACTCGTCGATGAACGTCCTAAACCTACTCTTCAACTCGTCTACTCAATTCCCCAGCAGGCAATTCATCCTCCAACACTCTCCTTGTCCCGTTCTCTCGCTCTCTCATTTCTTCAACTCCATGATCTTCATCAATCAAGCCCTTCTTCATATCGCTCTCCTTAGTATCTTCGTCCCTCGGGATGACGTCGTTGGCTCCACCAACTGATTCGGCCGATGGACTCATGATAGATGTCTTTGGCCGGAGACGAGGGTGTGGCCCTGAGCCTCAATTTGCCGATGAGGGACACGGCAATGGCGTGTTGACCACCATGAAGAGGCACTTGAAGCGAAGGCAGGTTGATCTTTCTATATATTCCTACACACTCATTACAATACTATATATCATTAAACATTATTTAGTAATTCATTTTACTATCATTATCATTATTATAGCTAATATCATAAGAGCAGGTCGCTGCGCAAATTATATCCTTTCATTATTTTTCAGTATCTTTAGGGATTCGAATGTTGAGGACATGCGGCATAAGTTTCTCATAACTAATTGCCGACTCCTATAGCTTTTTGACATTTGATCAATAAATAGAGACATGATATCGCTGTATATGCAACTTATATAATCTTTTTTTACTCTTCTATTGTTTATCGGTAATTCAATAATTCTTTCTACACAACAAATTATTTCCTTGATACAGTAAGTGAGAAGTATTTGTTTTTTTTTTTTAGGTAAGGAAGTGAGAAGTATTTGTTGGTCTTTGGACATTTGGGAAATTGCTAAAGAGGAGGAGAAAATGCGTTCCAAATTTGATGTAGAAATAATCCAAGAACCCGGCCGTATAATACATCCTAACTTGTCTTGAACATGTAGCATTTGGCCTGCGCATCTCCAAAACCATTACGACTGCAGATCAAATCTTGAACCACACCGAGTTCTCGTGTCGAGCTTAGCAAAACATATCCATCCGGATGATAAATGCAATCATGCATGCGCTATTTCTTCATTCGCTAAATGTCATGACTTTATGTGCACACTATCCTCTTCTCCACTATTTAAACAGATTCTACAGGGCATTTGAAGGGGAAATATACAGGTGCCCACTGAGAGACTACAACAGAGAGACATAAATCGAAATAAATACATACTGGGAGAAAAAAATAGAATTTCAAACCTGGCAATTAGTTCTACACCAGTCCAGAACTCTCTTCACTTTTCAACAGGGCTTGATTTCGAATCCGATGCTTAGAAGTGTCCTTGCTGATTCAATTGCCTTATCACCTCCAAGTTCCATGGCCTCTCCAGTCAATTCACCCCCTGTATCTACTGACAATGGGGTCGACGCCTTTCCATTTTGGGCTGCATCAACTTTTTTAAGCTGTGAACTGCTCATGGAAGCTGGAAGAGCAGCAGCAGCAGCAATAAGAGGAGTGCTTGGGGGGCCATGCCTCTTTTTGGGAACTGGCATGTCATGGTCATGGCTCCCCTTACAAGTGATTATGAAGGCATTTGCATTATCTACGGCCGTCTCAATTTGTTTACGAACTGGGCAACCCGCTGAAGTGCATCTGTAGTAATTCCTGAAATTTGTAGAGATTATAAATGCCATTACATTTTATTAGCGGAAATATCTTGTGATTGCAGAGACCTGTTATGTTCATCTGTGCTCATTCATATATATACAGCCAAATACACCTTTTCCTCCTCTCACCGTAGTCATACTACAATAGTATAAATTTCATTTAACTCTCTGGTCTCCTATATCTAATTTCCAGATGTGATTGAACGTGCAATCATTTACTTAAAAGCAAGTAAGCAATCATTCTTATATGTACATGAGTACCAAGTGACGTGAACACGAGAGTAAAACAAAATCAAGTACCATTCAATGCCCAAGGAGCTCTTAGGGAAATCCAGAGAGTAGGGACAGAAGTGAGAAAATCTTTTTCTTTGAAAAGGAAATAAGATAAACAATCAGAGAAAAAGATTGTTCAAAACAGTAAAAGGTCCAGTCCCTTCATTTTCCCTCCGCAAAGCAAAGCTTACCATAAGAACCTTGCCACATCAATATGTTCTGATGAATTAGTAGTCTCCTTCTTTATATAACATAGAAAAAAGCCAGAGTAATCATATAAGCATGCACCTGGGGTGAGGATTTCCCTTTACCATCTTCTGCCCGTACTTTCGCCACCTGTAACCATCAGCAGAGATCCCCCCATCACCCGCTGCATGGACAACAATCTTAGATTTCTTTCCAGGTTTTGGTTGAGGATCAGAGTGAGACAACTTGTTCTTCTTACCACTGCATGTTAGAGAAGAGGAGAAAAATGATTAAGGCACCACCTAAATAACAACACTTTGTTGGCGATTGATAGATTAGAATAAGGAGAACACAGCAGGAATTACAGCTTCCTTCAACTTGCCTTTGTCTGGGCTCTATTTCATTGACATGTTCGTTCTTTATGATAGTTTCCCCGTTTCCACCAAAGCCACCTGAATTTTGATGCTCACTTTTGGTTCTATCAGGAATTTCTTGGATTAGCTCCTTGGAAGAAGAGGATGGACCTGAATCATCAAGCACTGTGGTTGAATGGTTATTTGAAAGATGATTGATAGCAGGCCCAACAGATTTTTCAAATTTACCCTCCAACATGCCATTGACCTTCCTTGGTGGATCATGGTTATGCTGACTTCTGTAAACAGTCTCTAACATATGGCCTAGCTCATCACAACACTCGATCTTTTTTGCAGAACATTCTGTGTTTGTGCACCTGAAATAACTTCTTGAACCTTGGGGACTTTTGACTTGCTTTTGACCATATTTTCTCCAGTTGTAACCATCAATGTTATAAGTCCTTAAAGCTCTAGGGACATTCCTTGTGTAAGAACTTCTGCTGTTCGGATCTGGCATGCAGGAACCAGTTATCTTCATCCCAGAACCCTGTTCTACTGGAGTTGGACTTGGAATTGACGAAATAGATTGAGTAACAGAAGTTGGTGATAATTCTGATGACGCCATTGGACACGATGATAAATGCGGCTGGTTCTGTGTCTTGGTCTGAGCTGCCTCCACTTTTCCAACTCCTAGAACTTCCTGGTGGGACTGTTGAACTTGCTCCTGAAGGCCAAAATTGTCATCACGTCAAAGGCTTGCAAGCATAGATGAATAAACAAAAACTTGTCAACAAAATCTACTAACAAGGACATGATGACCCGGTGACAGTAAGTGAAATACATATTTCCTGAAACGATCTAGTTTATGACTCATTGAAATGTACTTATAACTAAGCTCACGATTTCACGATTGAGATGGTTATAGATGATGTCTTTTACAAATCTTGGCCCAAAACTTTGCCAAGAATTTCAAGCCAGTCTATTTACTGCAAATTTTGATATTCTCACCCCCAAACTTTCAAGCATAGCACAATTTTCAACATTATCATATACCACACCAAACTACATAGTAGATAGAATCTCACCAGGATACATCTGGGAAAATGCAGATGACAAATATAAGTGCCTCTTCGTGGCACTTTGTTCTTCCTTTTAAAATTACTGATAAAACTAAGGAACTATACACAAGTTGCACATGGCTTTGATTGACGTTAGATGTTACGTTTCCATGTTTCTAAGATTTTAACTATCTAGAATCAAACAAAATTCAAATCTCCAAAGCTCAGAGACAGTTACGCAACTTTAAAAAGAAGAAGCAAAACGTCGCTTGCACACACAAATTGTCTGTTTGGTAGGTGTTTAAGACAGATTAATAAAGCAACAAAAAGCCAATCTTGGATTTCCACCAAAATCACGCACGCACGCACGCATGCACATATTCGACTTATAGAAAGTTATACCAAAATTATGGTGATTTGAAATGTTAATTTTCACATATTTTTGAATATTTGAATTGTTATGCACTAAATAATATTGATTTTAAATCATAAGCCAACTAAGAAAAGTCAAATGACAAAGTAAACACCCTCTAAGTAATTGCCTAAAAGGTTAGGATGAAAAAGTTTGAAAGCATGATCATAAATTTGAAATTGAGGGGCTAAATGGTAACTAATGACGTGGTTCAGGCCATCAGGGACTAAACGTGTAGCAGCCTGCAAAATGTTTCATCATGCAAGTTTTTAAGTCTGGGCCAGAAAATCAAATTGTTCCAAGTTACAATTCGAACATACATTTTCATGAAAAGGGAGAAAAGGTAAACTGCATATTCTTTTCAAATTTTCGGAAGCCATCTTATAAACAAGATCATCCTAAAATGGTTGAAAAGAGTTTCGACTATATTCAAGATCAACATTCTGCCGAAATATGGCAAGTGAATCTCGGAGAAATCAATTGTCCCAAGGACATAGAAAGTATTGTTTCTTTCGCAATTAATTGCATCTCTCTTCTATAATAACGCTATGCGTTATTCTTCTTTTAGCATGCAAATTTCATTAATGGGACAACCCTGATGCACTACCCACATAAGAAAAGTTACCTGTATGAAATCCATCCAACATCTCTAAAAATTATCATTGAAGGAAGAACCCCATCCAGTAGACCGAATATAAAGGGTGCAACAGGAAAGCACCTCATCTACAAGGAGCTCAAGAATACATTTCTTTAGAAAATGTGTGATTAACACGTCTCCTGACACATATTACCAGGTGGTGGTACTGGCATTCCACTGTTGAGCTAACACCTTTAATTGATTCTATCCTTTAATCAAACCTTACATGTTGTTTTGATTTCCTCCTCAATCCTCATGTTCATCCTACACTCAAAATGGTATGGCAAAGTGCATCCTGAAAATAGTCCATGCACAACAAACAGAGGATTGTAAACATGCTAAACTTTCTGATCGGATCCAATTCCATGAACAATTCTTGATTCAGAAAATGATGGCTTTCATTTTTTAAGATAACAGGGGTTCTGTGTGCGGTTTGACAACTGTTCCTAAGGTTGATTACTTGAGATAAGCCCGTGAGTCAACCGAGCCCCAAATTGCAAGTATTGACTATCAATTGGTAGCCCAAAGCCTACCGACAAGACTGAGACAGTGAACCAGCTAAGATAGCTTCGTGTATTAGCAACTAGGAGGAGTAAGTTAACACAACCGAGAATCGAAACAATGAAAAGCAAGAGGAGTTTTATGTTCTCTTAGTCTTCACAACAGTACCAGTCAAGTATTAGTGCGAATTTCATCATCATCCATATGGAGAAGTGAAATAAGTGGAATAGAGTGAGAGTGAAAAGCTTGCTTTATGCAAACAAATCTACAACGACTAAAATTAAGCTTACTCCAACATAAACAGTAGTCAAATGGAACGGCAACTGATATTAAAGAGTGTAAGGAACCGTAATCACCTTGGATTCTTCCACCGCAGCGAAACTCGCCTTCGAATCTGCCAATTCACACACCACCACCTCAATCACCAAGAATAACAAAAAAGAGGAAAAAAAGAGAGAGAAAAGGACAAAACATTTGCTTAACACATTTCTTCCTTTTTTTATCCCATTCAAGACAGCTTCAGAACTCACCTTCGCACCGATCAAGATCACCCCGCGGCGACGGAGCGGAGGGCGTCGCGGCTAGGGTTTCCGACGGCGGGCCTTCCCCGCCACCCACTCCGCCCCCTCCTCCCTCCGGCGAGCTCGGGCGCTCGCCGGGACGGCCGCCCTCCCCCTCGAGAGCTCCCAAGCTCGCTCCCCCCTCGTCCGCCATAACCGACTCCTACCGACCCACCACCAGCGAACCAGCAACAACTGCACTGAACACACCTCACGGAGAGAGGGAGAGACCAAAAACTCGTGCAGATTCTGGGGACTTCCAGTGGTCCGAAGCTGAGCAGCAGAAGCGCATCGGCGTCGATTCTGTTCGAATTCGCGGTTGATGTGAAAGGAGAGAGAGAGAGAGAGAGAGAGAGAGAGATGGATTCGTTCTTCTTCGTTGCGAATGAAGGAGGGAAAGGGAGGGCACGTGTGTCCTTGGACTGGGAATTGACCCAGGTGGGGTTTATGTTTCTGCGGTTGAGAGGAGGGAAATAACGGAAAACGGGCCCCGAGCCCCTTGCCGTTTCTCGTGGTGCGGGAACAGCCGTTGGATCCCGGTTTACTTTTGACTGTTTCGTTAACGGCGTGGGCGGGGAGGCGCCGTTTGTCGCTGACTCCCGCAGTGCACGTGATCAATGCTGGTCCTTTCTTCATTTATTACTTGCTATTTCCTCGGCTGGAAGAGGGATTTGGATTGCGATTAATTATTGCGACTCCTTTTCCTGAAAAGGGAATATTTACGTAGAAAAATCCAAACCGGTGTCATCTAATCTCGTTTACCCCCAACTGTCAAGTGACATGCAAAAAACCTAAGAACCAACCTGATTTTTCTAGTATTAGCATCACGAAAAATCTCAAACTAGTACATATATGATAATTTTACGCAAAATTATGACCATAAAAACCTCAAATTGGTATGCTTATGATAAATTTATCCCAAATTAATTTTTTTGATAATCGAAAACCTCAAATTGGTACGCTTATGATAAATTTCCTTTTGTTAGTTTCCCTTAAATTGAGTTAATGCAATGAAAATTTTCAAACTAATATATCGAACGGTGGGTGAAAAACCTCAAATTGGTGTACTGATCAACCGTCACGTGTCATCTATCTTATCAATTTGACAGTAAAATTCAACAGAAATTAACTAAGGGTAAATTTGTTATTAGGTATATCAATTTGAGAGTTTTGGTGATTAAAAAATTAATTTGAGGTACATTTGTCACATGAATATTAATTTGGAGGTTTTCGAGATATTAACTTTTTTTCATTTTATTTTGTAGTCTGCAGTCAGAATTTGTGAAAACACAATTTCTCCTTTACTTTGTTTTTTTCCTCTTCACGATCTTAAACATTTACATTTTCCTCTTCACGATCTTAAACATTTACGGAATTTCCATCAAGGCTATATTTTCTTACATTGTACCTAGTCCTCGATTGTTTACTCTTTTGCCCTCCATTATATAGTTCTTAAGAGACATGTAACCTATCCAGTAGTTACATATAGTGGCCCTAACAAACACTAATTTCATATCATGTCTAGTTGTATCTGATTATGACCTCAATCATATAATTTGCTAAAGGCTATGTTTGGTTCCGCTTTGAAAATGAGTTTTGGATAAATGCAAATTGCACTTGGTAAAAAATCTATTGTGAAACAATTTTGAGCTAAATAGTATTTGGCCCAAAAAAAAAAATTGTAAGGGGCTTTGACCATAATTTTTTTATTAAAAATATCAAACCCTTCGGCAGAGGGCTCAAGCAGCGGTGGTCTGTCGACCAAGGTGACTTGACCTCGCCGAGCATATTTGGCCGCATAGGCCCTCATTGTCTGCCCTCACTAAAAAAAGATGAACAGTAGATTTAGGGTTTTACTTTTTAAAGTGGGTAAAATTAGATTTATAATAAGGTTTTGAGAGCAAAAAAGTCAACTAACTAATTTTCATTAATTAGGGTCTTGAGCTTTCGGCCTTCTTAAGTCTAGTTTTCACCTCAAAGCCCTTGGGAATGTTGCCAAAATCCCCACATTTTTTTCAATAGATTTTCATAATGTTGAACCAAACGCATCACAAATATTTATGTAAACAAAATTTGTGCTAGGGAAGAAAAAAATGTATTAACCAATGACTGGTGACAGATAACACACGATAAACTTGAAATTAAATAGAAATTTATTTATTGGCAAGAAAATTAAATACACGAGCGAGTTCTAGTTTTAGTAAAGAAATAAAGAATACGCAAAACGAGTTCGAGAATTTAGAAGGAAAGAGAATAAAATATGTCGAGAAAAGTTTAGACAATTGGGACATACCACAAACAACTTTAAACTTAGGATAGATTATGCAATAAAGATTGGTCAAAAAAACAATTTCAGCAATGGAGAAAAGATTAATAATCTTTTGAATTACTTGTGAAAGGAATGTTAAATGATCACGCAAAGAGAGAAAAAAACTCAAATTATTACAATATGGGATTTGTCCAAATCGCTTTTAAAACCTCGGTGGATGTACACGTGGATGCAACGCCGCCAACGAAATATGCCGGCGTCTCGGCGAAACTTCATAATATTAGACTTAAAATCTCCTCAAGCGCGGCGCTAATCTTCTCGTAGCACCGCCACGCGCGAGGGCCGTCCCGATCCCTCGCGGCGTAGTCCAGCCTCGAGACGCCATTGAAGAGGTCCGAGTACAGCTTCCTCAGCCTCGGCCTCTCGCCCCCGGGCCTGCTCTGGATGATCGTGTAGAAGTCCTGCTTCAGGAGGGCCGAGCTCTCGCGCATCTCCCGCTGCGCCTCCTCCCACGACCCCGACTCCAGCAGGGGCTTCACCGCCAGGAGCGACCACGCGTGGCCCCGGACTGCGCCCACCGCGTCCTCGACCGTCTGGCCGGGCTTGACGAACCCGAAGTCGAAGGCCTTCGCGGGTCCGGGTCGGAGAAGCGTCGGTGAGAACGAGAGGACGAGGGAAGAGAGTGAGGCGGACAGTGCGAGTCTTCTGGTGACGGAGACGAGTGGGCGTGGGTGGTCCGTGGTGTGTTGGAGTGGAAGTGGAGAGAAGTCGGGTTGAATGAGCGAGGGCTTGGCTGCTTCCATTTTGGAATTTCGTCGAACAGTTGGTGGGTGGACTGAAGCTTCCGATATTTCTGCTGGCGAAAGCGAGGAAGAGACTATGGAGACTCGAAGGGAATGAAAATAAAAGATAAGGAAGTTATCGTCTCGTATGGGGACAGCCACGCATGTTGTTTCGTTTTTGTCTGAATAACATTTTTACTTTTTATTTTATTTTTCGTAATATAAATCAGGTGTTTTGTTTTGTTTTCTGTTTTTTTTTTTTTAATTTTGAGCATCTAAAAATTTCAAAAAATATGTAAATATTATCATATAGTCGAAAAGAAAAAAGTTTGCTTTTCACTATTTCAAACAAAATGTCATTTGAACACCACTTATTAGTGCAGGAGTATCTATATTTAGGACTCTCTGTATTAAACATTACCTAACAGTTATTCTTAGAAGCGCACAAAAAAAAATATTATTCTTAGTAAAATTACCCACTCAATATACAAATTATTGTTTGGATGTAAATTCAATTTTAAATTTTATAATTTTACCAATTTAATCGTACACCTCTGTACGATATTCCAATATAGCCTTTTTTGGTCATTTTTCATTGGAAATTGCCTATGTGGCAATCAAGCCATTGTCGGCCGCTACGTAAGTAATTTTCGATCAAAATTGGCTTGAAACATTATATTAAAATTTCCCGTAAAGATTTATGACTTAACTTATAAAGTTGATATATTTACGACCGAATCAATATACATGCATTAAGTTTAAGTAGAATTCTTTGTATCTCATGCAGTTTATGTTTGGTTATCTTCGGGAGTACGGCGCGGAATGGAAAAATAACGTCCCACAAGGGTAACTAAGGAAATGCAATGGTAATAGTCTTCATTTAATAAGAAGGACAAGGGGAGACCGGTTTGACCGGTTTCGGATTTTTTTTTTTTGGCTTTCCATCAACCATCTTCTAAGACCAAATATCTATCAAGTCGGAGCTTCGAAGGCAACCGTGGAGGAGAGGCAATCCGCGGTGGCTCGCCTTGGCGGGTCGGGCAGTTTTCTTCACTAAGAAAGATCTTGACCTCGAAATGCCCAGAACGACGCGCTGTCAACGAATTGGTGGTGCCTCGAGCTGCTTCTCGAGGGGCTAGATATGGAGGACATGGTTATTTGCATGGCGGGAATCCTATTCTTCCCCAAAGCTGCTCGAAGGCTTGCGATGGCGAGATTCAAGCGAATTCACGTTACAAAGTGAGTGTGTGTGTGTGTGTGTGTGTGTGTGTGTGTGTGTGTGTGTGTGTGTGTGTGTGTGTGTGTTTGTGTGTTGACTTTGTTCTTTGCCCCTACAGTCGAACAACAATGGAGACTACCGTTGGCCGTGTGAAAAAGACAATTTTGGGGTGAATTTTGGGGCGCGGCTGATTGAGTGAAAAGAATTTTCCCGCGGATCAATTTTTCGTCCTTACTCGCATTTTATTTGTTGGAAATGATCAATTAATGAAAAACCATTTACGAACAAAGAAATTGTTAGAAATATGTCTCGAGTTTGAGCTCGAAGCGAAACTGTGAATATTTCGAATTAAATATTTGTGGATGATATATGTAGGAATTATATTTTCTGTTCCACAAGAAGCCAAAGTAAATATTTGGATTATGTTTGATTACTCTAGATAAGTCCAGATTTGGTAGATTACGGAAATCTAATTTCCGAGTAGTCGTCAGCTTATAAACAAAAGGGAGGAAGCTTGGATTACAATTGGAAGAATTATATTGCGTGCTGGACGTGGACTTCTTTCCTCATGATGGCATTGATAAGGAAAAGAGATAATCCTAGCTGGACTTGCTTGGTTGACTTGGTCAATAAAAGATAAGAGCAAATTGAAGACAAATTAATCCCCGCAGAAGTGGTTTTGTTTTCCACGTGTGCCCAGGTTGCATATATAATAGCAAGCGATAACTTGGTCATTGAGTATTGCTGAAGCGCCACTTATGTGAGTGCTTGTGTGTGTCTTCATGCCGTTCATACGACGAGTGAAGTTTTTGTTCGCAGAATTGCATCAAGAATTCAAGTGTCGAAGCCGATTAAATCTTGAGGTTAGATTTGTGTAATTCTTTTGCGAGATTGAGAGATTATTTCGCTAGGAATTGGGGGCTAAACACTGTGTGCGATCTTGGATGCAATTGGGGCTTGGAAAACACTGTGAGTGTTTGAGTAACTCGAGTTTGATCTGTAATCTTCGTGTATCGCTTGATCTATAGTGTAATTCGTTGCTGCTCTTCCCGTGGACGTAGGTCTCTACGACCAAACCACGTATATCCGGTGTCCGATTTATTTTTTTGCTCTGTCTATTTATTATTCGATCGCTTGGTTCCACGCAAGAGAAAGCATGCATCCTACGAAACGAAATCTCGACTTGAAAAGGGGAAATTTCCCGAAAAGGGAAGTTTTTCTTAAAATATAAGGATAAGTGCGTTGGAATTCTAAAATTTATCAAGAAAATGTAATTAAATCCTAAAATTTTTAATGAGTGCAATTAAGTCTTAAAACTTGTTATAAAGTGTAATTGGGTCCTAAAACATTAAGAAAGTGTAATTAAGTCCTAAACATTAAAATAGTGCAATCAAATCTTAAATTTTGTCAAATTGATGAAATCAAGTCATTCCGTTGATTGTACTTCTTGAAAGTTTTAGGATTCGATTGAATATTCATGATAAGTTTTGAAACTTGATTGCACATTTTGAAAGTCTTATAATTCGTAACAAATTGTAAGACTTTTCAAAGCACTTATTTCTTAAACAGACTTTTCGGTGCATTTATCTCTAAAATAAACATTCAAAATCCCACTCAGTCCCCCCAATTTTCAATTTTAAGATTAGCGGCGGACAATGGACAGACAAATTTTAGAAAGTAACGGCAAGGTCATGTACTCATTTTCCGAACGGTTTCCTCGAATGGAGGATCGGATCATACGACGGTTTCCTCTCACTAATCTGGAGCTGCACTTGTCTTAAAGAGCTCTTAATGTTTCTGTCATGAAGGGTACAAAATGACCTGAAAAAGCATCTGTTAAGGATCATTCAAAGCGATTTCACCGTTCATCATCGACCCCTCCCTCCCTCTCTCTCTCTCTCTCTCTCTCATCTTTTCCTTCACCTGATACTCGCAATGCAGAAAGTGTCCACCGGTCGCCGGCAATGACGACCCACGGGAACGTTTCACCGGTATGCGACGATTCCCCCCTTTTGTTCACGGCGAGTTCGTCCCATGTTTTCTCTCTTTCTTCTTTTTGCGCGCTTGGTTGTAGTTTTGTCGGTCGTCCATGATCTTTATTTGAAGTTTCGGCGAGAAGGCATGACGCGCCGGACAACGAATGATTTGGACAAATAAAACTTCATCGAGAAAAGGGCTTCCCATGAAGGAACGTACTGAATGATGACCGAGACGTAAGAGTTGTTGAATATATTTTAATATGTACGGCTTAGTTCTAAAAACTTCAGAATATGTGGAAAACATGCCACAAATTTGAGAAAAATGGCGAGCGACGGAGGATGAGGAGAAGAGATGGAGAAAGTCAGATGAGGAAGTAGTTGTGGCCGTCGGTGTCCGCAGGAGGAAGAGGAGAGGCATGGCAAAGAGGTGGGATGGAGGAGGAGGAGGAGCAGAAGCGGCGACAGCGGCCCTGGCGATAGGTTTAAGAGACAGAGAGGAATGTAATGTTATGCGAACCGTTTCTTGAACTACATACCACGTCTATGAATTAAAAAGCCATCTAAGCATATATTTACAGGAGAGTGTATATCGCCATTGTAAACAAAAATTTTATGTAAGAAATCTCATCCATCATCGATCACTCTTTCAAATCAATGGTGGATGGGGCCACTTGTGTAATTATATTTACATTGATGGTATATGCCGTACTTATTCTTATTTATATTTTAACACAACACGAGGTAGGATTTTCCTGTAAGCTAAGCTGTCAACCTTGAAGTCAACAAACGAGCTTGAAAAATTTCGGAGCGGTCATTTGTAAAATTTGACACTAAACTATGTGGTATTGTCATTTCTAGTATCCTTATCCCATGTCATGTGATATCTCAATCGTTTTTATGCACAAGCATTTGAAATAAATTAACACGGGTAAATTTAACAAGCCTATTAATGTTATTATATTATGTATAAAAACTACTGGTAAATTGGAGGGTTTAGAGTTTAGGGTTTCGGGATTTAGGATTTAAAGACCCAATAAATTTAACAAGTCTGTTAGTTATGCGTGAAAATGTTATTAAATTATATGTCAAAACTACTGGTAAATTCGAGGGTTTAGAGTTTAGGGTTTTAGGTTTTAGGATTTAGAGACCCAACAAATTTAACAAGTCTATTAGTTATGCGTGAAAGTTGTTATTATATTATATATCAAAACTACTGATAAATTCGAGGATTTAGGGTTATGATTTTAGGGTTTAGGATTTAGAGACCTTGCTTACTTTAAATTAATTGAGGTTGTAGGGTCTAGGCTGATCACAATGTGGTGAACTGTAACTGAATTAGGTAATATAACTAGTTTAATTATTCTTATTCTAAGTACCTTAATTAGTATTATTTTAGATGAGTTTTGCCTTACTATCAGAAGGGCAGCTAGACAAGTCATTAAAGAAGGCAAAACATTTTCCATAGTTTGATAAGTGCAAATCTCTCTCTCTCTCTCTCTCTCTCTCCTTTTTTTATAGTGCCCTTGTTATCTACAGGAGACATCATAGATGTTTTGCCCCTTTTAGCTGTGATGTGTTTTGACTTCAAGAGATACAAATCAAATTATTCTCCAATGCTTAACTCTTTGACTCCCAATTAAGCTTTGACACTGTCATTTCCATCCACTTAAATTGACAGGTGCCAAGCACCGTTGCTTCTGATCTCTCCAGTCAAGGAGAGCCTCCTATGGAACAAATTGCCCTGGAATGTCAAGAAGCAGGGAGAGGAGAAGTACCCATCTCATCATCTCTACCCAAAGAGAAAGGGTGGTTGACTGAGCATTTCTACAAGTATCAAGGCTTCTGGTATGACAATCACTTCCTAACTGGAGTCATCTGGGCCCAGCAACATTTCGAGGCCCGGCCCACCGACACCCTCTTGGCCACCTTCCCCAAAACCGGCCTGACATGGCTCAAGGCTCTCACGTTTGCCATAGCCAACAGGCACAACCAGGACCTCCCAAGGAGCACTTTGCTCACCAAGAACCCTCATGAATGCGTGCCCTACATTGAATTCTATGCCTATGAGAAGGACCCCATATCGGCCCTCGACTCTCTTCCCTCCCCTAGGCTTCTCTCCACTCACATTGCTTATGACTCGCTGCCGAGATCTGTTGTGACCTCAGGGTGCCGGATCGTGTCCATCGTCCGAGACCCGAAGGATGTGTTCGTGTCGATGTGGAGCTTCATTAGCAAAATAAGAGTTCCAGATGGGGATAGGCCACCTATTTCAATGGAGGAAGCATTTGGTCTATTCAGTAGAGGGGTGTCTCTTTCAGGACCATATTGGGACCATATGCTGGGCTATTGGAAAGCAAGCTTGGAGTATCCAAACAAGGTCTTAATGTTGAAGTATGAGGACTTAAAGAGTGAGACAGAGCCCCATGTGAAGAGGCTGGCAAATTTCTTGGGCTGTCCATTTACTCCTGAAGAGATCGATGGTGGGGTAGTGCAAGAGATCATAAAGCTTTGCAGCATAGAGAGTTTGAAGCAAATGGAGGTGAACAAATCCGGGGTCTATCGTCTGGGGACTCAATCACGCGCGACGGTCGAGAATAGCGGGTTTTTCCGGCGAGGGGAGGTGGGCGATTGGAAGAATCATCTCTCGCAAGAGATGATCGAGCGGCTCGATTGGATAACCGAGCAAAAGTTTGGGGCTTACGGTTTGAAGTTCTAGTGTCCATATTCAAGCAAGAGCTAAGATGAAGTTGCTAGAAAGTAAAATTATCCGGACCATTTTCATGGTCTTCCAGTTTTTTACTTGAGAGTAGAAAAATGTAGTTGGAAGTATCAAAATGGGAGAATGTTTAGGTACTCAGATTTAGTAATTTTTTTTCAGCTTTTGTTTAGGTACACGAATTTATTAATCTTTTTAACTATTGCCTCTATGAGGCATTTTAGAACAATTTAACAATCTATCTCATGTCGGATTCTTTTCTGATGTGTGAGACTCCATCCTTTACGTGGACTTTGCTTTAAACCCAATTTGATCAATGGCAATTAGAAATTAATAAGCAATCAAAATGAGGATGAAAAATCCAAATGACAATGTAAGACTCAGGATGACAAATCCAACAACTAACGTTTGGCTGTCCGGATATTTTTTACCGAATAGAATAAGGTCGGGTAGGAAAATGATAGGATGTGATTTGAAATATCCTATACTGCATTTGATAACGTCCGGATATAACATGGATTTGGACAGATATTATCCAGACTGAGAGTTTGAAATATTCATGGAGAGTATCACTTGACTCATCTCTCTCTCTCGCTCTCTTTCTTTTATTCCGATCGGCGGAAAAGCAGAGCATGACTGGAAACAAGAAAAATAAAACTTGCTGGAGGAAATAAACGCTTTGGATGGATGGTCGTGCATGATGCAGCTGGAGCCTGGAAGCAGTGGTCTAAGGGCGATGGCATCCGAGGGAGAAATTGACTTTGAAAAAAAAAAAACTAGAAATATACTCAAATTACTTGCGATGCCATAAATATTGTCACCATGAAAGGAGATATATCATAATACTAAAAGCCAAAGAATGTATAGATTTTTTTTTTCTTTTTGTCGAAAGAAAGATTTCATTAATTATTCAGGATAATAATCCGAGAGGTATATAGAATGCTTTCAAGCCTAACAACTCCCAAATAATTGCAAAAAAAAAAAAAAAAGGAAAAGAAAAAAAGGAAATACACTAGAAAGAAAATAACAAAGCATATTCTATAACTAGAAGCACACTCTCATCTTCCAAGAATAGATCTGCCATCATAAAATTTCGGCGGCCTATCACTAGATTTGGTGATGAGTAACTCCCACACTAATTACAACGGCTTGCGGTGCGTGTTTAGGTATGATGTCTTCATCACCATCGTTGAGTAGTAACACCCCAACATCAAATGTTGAAAGAACGCAGATCAAATACCTGTAAAAAACTCACATATCTATAGCTAGATTTAGTTTACCGAATCTAGACCTAACTCTAAATCGGGAGAGGAGAGAGGCCTAGTCTCGGAGAGTTTATAAAGTCACGTCACAAACATTCTCATCGGTGACCGTTGACTGGACGAATGGTCGAACTAGTCTCCACATTCACCTAAGGTTAGTTGCAGAAAATTATTCACTCACAAACTCCCAAAATATAGTGGGAGGGAAAAGAAAAGACAATGCAAGCAAAGAAAAGTGTCTCGAACTCCCACAAAAGATCTCTCAATGTTCAGCACTTGAATCCGTTCGAAAACAAGTAGAAATCTTAAAAATGAAAGATAAGAAGGTGGAAAGATGAAAAGGGTGGGGGAGGGAGAGGGAGAGGGGGGAGGGTCTAAAACCAGGAATTATTGGTGACGGCGGAAACCCTAATGGGTGGAGGAGGGGTGAGAGAATTTGGGGGAAAAGGAGGGGAGAGCACGACGTTATGCTTGGGAATGCATAGATTCAGCTGCATGTATGTAATATATTTACAAAGAGAAGGTGCACACTCATCACACAACCTTTGACCTACACCCCCATGGATTTGGTCTATCAGAAAACTTTTTTGACGGAACCGTAGTGCTGTGATCGGTGATGCTTCCAATGGTTCCAATTCTCTACGGCCTTTAAGTTTGATCGTTCGAATAAACCTCGCATACAATTCACATCCATGTTGGGTTCCCTACATTGTCTGAAAGTTTTGTAGGAGTCACTAGACTTTGACTAACGTTGGGCATCTATGAACATAGAGATGGCTTGTGTTCGGTACATCAGGCAAACCTTGCAGCGACTCACAGTGGTAGATGTGCAAAGTCCGCAGCCCATGCAGTTTCGATAGATCGAATTGCCTTTTGTACAGAGCTGCAATTCTCTATTGAGAATTCCTCCAGAGATTCCAATTCTCCCAAATCTCGAATCCCGATTTGCTGCGAGCAGCTCATCACTATCAGCCTTTTGAGCTTCCCCAAGCTTGATAGACCCAACAACCTCACTAGCGATTTGCATAGTAACACATCTAACTAATGGAGATTCTCTAGCTGTTGAAAGTTGATTTCTGTGAACCAACATCTAAAGAGCTGACAAATATCTTAAGTTGGCCAAAAAAAAAAAAAAAAAATTGTTCGCTCTAACGGTGAAGAGCCGAGCGGGCCGCTTGAGAGATTGAGGATCATCACAAGATATGCCAAGTCTGCAAAGCTGAGGAGGCCATGTGATATTTGTACTATGACCGCGGCATTTTAACACTTTAAAAATCTCCCGTGTCCCAGCCAGATTAAGAACTTCAGCCTTGTAATGTATCAAACAGAAGCAAGCACTCCCGTGATCTTTGTATTCGCAAAATACAACTCGATCAGGTAACTCTTGTCCATACCAAATTCGAGACGACCATCGGTCTCAATTTCCCAACGCAGTCCGGAAACTTTCTAAACTGATGACGATTCAATAAAGGCAAGCAGGTCGAGCCTGCCATCTCTCCAATAGATGGATGAAGCTCCTATATACACCACCCCCCTAGCTTTAAACTTGACAAGTACTTCAGACTGCTTATTGCAGAAAGCACTACAAACGCAGGTCAAAAGGGACGATTGTGGGCAACTTTGACGGCAGAACGTGGGCTGAAATTATTTCCAAGCGCTTAAGGAGCCATAGCTTATGGATAGAGCTACTGATTTCTCGTGACTTTGGGCTATTTTCGTCAAGAACTAGTATCTTCAAATTCAAGCAGATCGAGAAGTCAGGAGTTGCCGAGGGATGACATCTCCTGAGATGTACAACTTTCACGTCATGATTCGCCCGTGAAACAAATTAGACGAAGAAAAGTAAGGCAACGCAAATGGCAACAAAGGTATTCGTGATATGAAACCATACCGAGCATGGTCCCCATCTATTCCAGTTATCCAGAATGTCACTGTCCGAAAGCGTAAGCACGGTTACGTTCCATAAACATAGATTGATGGCCTTCAAGTCCGAAGGGAAAGGACGCCAAGAGAGCCATCTTGAACTTGAGAGAAAATTCTTAAAACCTCTTATCAAGTTCCTCCCTTATGTCCAAGAACCTTAGCCAGGCAACCTAGAAAACTCTTGTAAAGTCGTGCTATTTGGAAAGTCCAGTTACTTTGAGTGCTATGATATTCTCTGTTCCCCGACGACATGAAAAGGCATAAGTTAACTTTCTATAGTGAGAAAAAGGAATGCGTTCATTGTCTATATATTGTGTAGACTTGTTCTAAGAGTAAATTGATGGACAAAATTAATCACAGTGTAGAAACCGATCGAGAAGATGACGGTTGTGAACTAAATTTACCTATTTAGTTTTCACTACTTCCAATGCAATCTAGGGACACCATAGTCCACTACGCTTCCCAAGAACTTTGGCGTCTTCTTGTTGAACAACTTCTCTTCCAAGGTCTTTGAGCAAGTCATACATCAACACTTTATCATCATCATCAACCATTATCAAAGATATACGAGTAAGTACAATTAGGAGTGATTGGTTCCCGGTTTGATCCCGGTTTCCAATTTTTGGAATCGGGGACCGGAGTCGACAACACTGACCGGTACGGTCCAATTTTCGGGCGGTCCATTGAAATCGGTAAACTATCCAATGTCTCGTGATATCCAAAATAATACAACATAAAAATATAGTCAAGTAACTTGTCCCCCTAAGTCAGTCCAGGATGCACTTATCATTGAATAACAAATGATTGATGCCCACAAGTGCATCCCTAAGTAAGCTCAAAACATCATATTAGTGCCAGACCAAATATCTTCTTGACATATAACAAAGATTGATGCCTCAAAAGTAGGTCTGAATCCAATAATCTTCCCATACATGAAGCTAACAACAGAAAATAATAATGTGAAGATCTCATGTTTCCAAAAATAGTGAGATAAATCTTTCAGTTTGGTCTGATCTTGTACCCTGAAATTGGAAATAGGACCGCTCGGACACCGGTTCCAATTTTAACGTTAGGGTACCGGATTGCCACTCTCGGAAATCGAAAATCGGACCACTAGTTTGGTCCAATCCGGGCGGTTCTCAATTTGATTGGTCCGACTTACTCACCCTTGAGAATAATGATATCACTTATTGGCAAAAAATCCATGCTTTTTACATGTAATGTGGAATGGTTCGTTCTTCTTTGATAAAATAAGGAAAAATGACCAAAATGGTTCATGAACTTTGATCAAATGTGTAATCTCGTCCCTATACTTTCAATTTGACACAAATAGTCCTTGAACTATTGATAAATGATCAATCTGGTCCTTCTGTTTGTTCAAACTATTAAGTGATGACGTGGAGCGTTAACCGATGACATAGAGTTGAGTTGGATTGTTAAAATTTATGAGTCAACATATACTTTAATTTTTTTTCCTCATTATATTAGGGTTTCAAATAACACTCTTCTTAACATTGACGTTTTTTCCACCAAAAAAAGAAAAAGAAAAAGAAAAACAACATTGTTTCTCTTCCTTCTCAATTGCAAACTTCTTACAATACTTGGGTTGACACTGGACAAGGATGGTTGGGCTAAGGTTGATGCCAGCGCCGATTTAGATCTTAAGATTGTGGAGGGCGCGCCAACGCCTGTGTAGGTGGAAGACTTGCAAAGTGCTTGAGCTCCTGGAGGCACGCACGCTCGGGTTGATTAAAGAGCAGAGGAAGCCCGTACAGGTCGCGGAAAGCCATCGACCAATCTTCTGTCCGAGTCCTAACAGACGCAAGCGATTGCACCCTCTGTTGACTTGGTGAGATGCGGCCCATCAATATTCAGTTTCAGTGTCCCTGATTATGGAGGTTTTTGTTTTTTGGGTAGGTCTTTCGTCACACTCTCAGTCTCTTTTGTCCTCCTATTCCAAGCATAATTTTGGTGTAAAATGATAGTTGAAGCAACTATGATCGTGGGCTTTGGTGATTGGCGTTTGAAGATGGCGGCGTTTTGAGCAATGCAGCCGTTCCAGAGTGTAGCAACTATAAACTCGAACTTCGGATGGTGACACAGGGATATTGCTCACGATTTGGCAATTGAAGGACTCGCTTCCTGGAAGCAGATAAATTGGTTGTATTCTCAGTTGACTTTGACATTTTCACCCTTTGCTTTTAAGACCTCTCCTTCGTTGTGAGTCTGATACAAGATATTCAGGTCAAAGCAAAATGCGAATCTATGTAAATAGTATCTTCCACTTTGAGATGCACACTATCCACCCATTCCACATTTCTTGGCCTCTCCTTTTCCATCATCTCAGGTTTATATATCATCTTCGCCAGCAAGTTAGAGTAGTCAAAATCAAGGTTGGTGAAACTCTAGGGAAAAAATCGGATCAGCTGTTGCCCGATAAAATTATCGAATTTATATTATCTTGTTTGTTATCTAGAGAAGCACGAGCGACTTGTCGTCTTTCGAGAAGATGGAGGCATTTGTCTACTTGTCGGGTCACCAACCTTGATTTCGACTGGTCTAACTTGTTGACCAAGATGACATAGAAACCTGAGAAGGAGAGGGCGAGATATGTTGAATTGGTGGATAATGTCTTGCATTCTCAAAGTGGGGGATACTATTTACATAAATTCGAGTTACGCTTTGACTTGAATATCTCATATCTATCTCACATCGATTGGTGAATTCACGGTACTTACTTTTTTATCCACAAAGTAAATCATAATGTCTCACCCATGTAAATATGCAAAAAGTTGCACATAAAAATCAACAAAACCGAAAAAGGAAAAAGGATACCGTCAATATATAACTATTGTTTATACAATATGAACAAACAATCATCAAGAGTGATTGCTATTGATGACTTAATTTGGGTTCTTTCTTCTGTGCTTCAGTCAACAATAGGGGTGTTAACGGTTTGGTTCGATTTTTTCAAGAAACCTGAACGACGATCCAAACCGGATATAAATTGAACCAAAGGACGAGGTTCGGTTCGGTTGATTCTGTTTTCGATTTTTTTTTTTGCCCTACTCAATTGGATTCACCATTCCGATAACCCAATCTATTATGAGCGGATTGGATTTTTTCTCAGTTCAATACTATCCAAATCGAACAAAGGTTATTTCTTTCATCATCCGGATCGATCCGAAAATATATAAAATTTTGGTTCGGTTTTTAACTCGTCTAATCAACACTAGTTTCTCTTGCAACTATATATCAATCATTTGCCAATTGACTTACTTTACATGTATTAAAAGACACATCTAGTGACTCTAAAGTTATCGACAACGTCCAACCGAAGTCAATCAAGGATCTCAATCCTCTAACGAAGCCGTGCCTGAACAATTAGGCCTTACCCTGCACAATCATGGCCTCCATGGCCTCCATAGTGCTTGGTTGTAGTTAGTCTTCTCCTTTTCGATGTTGTGAACCAAAACAAGAAGCGAAACACATTGATCACAATCAAGCAAAACAGAGGTCATGGGCGCCACGATGGCGTAGGCCAAGGCGTACTTGTCCCGGCACGACTTCATAATCTTCATTGGAAGATCGAAATCCTTGGTGAAGCTCGGTTGAACGTTTCCATTGACTTTAGAATTACCATATATGCCTTTTACTACTTGCAAATTAAGTCAGTTGACACCTTTGGTAAGTCAACCAGAGGTGTACAACCACAAAAGAAACTTGAGTTGAGTGAAACATGAGCAAAAATGACCAGGAAAAAAACAAAAACAAACATCGTAAATGATGTAAGAGACATGATTCCTCGGCGAAAAAGATACAAATCTCGCTATAATATATGAAGATAAAAGCAAACTTACGTTGATCAATTCCTTTCTATTACAATCCTTTCTTATGAGAGCTTGGTTCAACGGTTCTAGATAGTATACTATTAAAATCCCTAGGATTATCTAAGTTAAAGACTACTTGAATGCTAACTAAAAACACATTAAGCTAAATCTAATACTAAGACCTACATTTTAATTAAAGCCTATTTTTTTCTATAACCGTTTTTAATATTTCTTTTTCACACTTTCTGTTTTTTAGTCTTTTAATTTATTTTTGATCTTTCTAATTTTTTTTTCATTTCTTATTTATCTTTATCTTTTACTTCACTTCCATTACCCAAACACGCACAGGACAATCAAGCTTTCATTTTCGTTTTTACTTTAAAATTTTAACTTTTTTTAATTATTTTAACATTTTTTTTTCTCAGAATTATCATGGAAGAAGACATTAGCCGAAATCTTGAGCCCGGTCCGATTGCGGGTCGGGTTTAGGCTTTGTAGGTTTGGGCCACGGACGTTCATGGGCTTATATGTCAAGCCCTTTTTTAATATAACCACACCAAGACCCACTTTTTTTTTTTCATTTATTGATATAGCTGCATTAAGCCCATTTTCTACTCTAATCACACTAAACCTATTTTCCAATATATGAATTTTCTATTTTTTTATATATATATATACACACACACTTGTCCCTCTTTTCAACTATTTTCTTTCAGTTCATTTCTTTTTCTTACTTTTTCACTTTTCTTCCTTCTTACACAGTGAGAACTCAACCTTAAAGGGAAAAACCTCAAGAACATTAAAGTATTCAAACATTTATGCCATGGATAACATGCTTCACAGTCACTTACCTCTGGTCACCGGAGCGCAAGCCAAATTACAACACAAGGAACGAAGTAAAAATATTGGTAACGAACATCACCGTAAAAATCCGTGACTCCGAGCCGCATCGCCGGTGAATGCCTTAGTAATACATGAATGACACAGAAAAAAAAAAAAACAAAAAATAATTTGGGTTACTCTCGGCCGTATATCGAAATCTCAGGAAATGGGACTGAAAGGAGTGAATCGAAGTTTCCAATCGTGATTTGAACATGTTATGAACATTTATGCGATCAGATTCTAGAGAAAACTCCTCGAGTAAGTACTCGACTTCAGTTAAGCAATTTCGCAAATGCATGGTATTCCATTTATAATGCGACACACATAGACATCAACCATCCGCTAATTTCGATCCTCGGAAGTGAAAATCCGTTAGCTAATATTCAATTACGTTCCACTTTCACTCAAAACCTAAACACTCAGGACTCTTGGGCTCAGATTAACAAAAAACAGACACGAACGTACCCGCATCAGAGACGTGGCTTCAGGCCTCGACCGGTATCTAAATGGACGAATGAAAAAAGCGTCGGCAACAGCGATCCGCACTGGTGTAGCTTGATGACTTCGGCATGAAGACACTTCGGACTCTCTGGCCGGAAAACAGAGACGCACGGGGGCGAAGTGGTGGTGCGACAATGAAGTGGCTGCCGGCGGTGGCAGCAACTACTAGAGACGAGCTAAGGACGCCGGAAAATCACCAATCAGATGAAGGAATCACCTCTTAGAGAGTATTTCCCTCTTCTCACGAATTTATATCCGACCTGGAGTTCGTTAGAGGGGAGAGAAAGGAGGTTAGAGAGAGATTTTCGTTACCCATCCTGCTTCGCGATCTGTAGATTGTGTTTGGATATTTTTGAAAGAAGAATAACAACCATTCAAAATTTCCGTAACCCACGTAATTAAGACTCCTAAAGTATCATAATAAGAAATTACCTACGGATAATCTCCTTGTTTTTTTGTTGTTTGAATTCGTTGAAATTTTTGTTGAGTACGCTGTAATATTATTAACCACCAAATCTTTTAAAAATGGCACAATAAATTATCTTCGGCGACCTATCTCCCTAGAAAATCTTCACGACAATACAATTATACGAGCCTATCCCGACGAAACCCTAGCCCCCCCTCTCCTAAAAACTCTTCTCTATTTTGAATGGCTCTATTGGGCTCTCATCTCGAGTTAAATTACAAATTGATTTTCCTCTAAATAGTGCGTAGGGAACTACGTAACGCCATGCTTTTTTTTTATAATTAAACTAGATTGGATTAGACTTAGTTATTGCGTAATGTGAAAAATGGAAAAAGGAAATAAAATGAGAAGAATAAGGCAAGGGCTCTCACTTGGAGCACCAAAATATTTATCAAATTATTAGATGAAATAGCTGACTTTATCGGATTATATTATGTTGAATCATAATACAATTCTCGATTGATAATTCATCGAGCGATTCCAATCCTTCCAAACCTCGAATACTGTCAGCCGTTTGAGCTTCCGCAAGCTTGAGAGACCTGATAGCCTCACTAGCGATTTACATAGTAACACATCAAGACAAAGGAGATTCTCTAGCTATTGACAGTTGATCTCTGTGAACGAATGGAGTAGGGTAGCTCCCTTATCCAAGTGGATCCCAGGTTCAATACCTCCAACCTTTCGAAATCTCCAATAGAATCAGGTAAGTCTATGATTCTTGCGTAAACCAAATTTAATACGACCAACGATCTCAATTTCCCAATAGAGTCCGGAAGCTTTCTAAAGTGATGACAATCCATTAAAGACAAGCAAAGTCAAGCCCGCCATGGATACATTGCCCCTCTAGCTTCAAACTTGACTGGTACTTTAGACCGCATATTGCGGAAGGCGCTGCAAACAGGTCAAAGGGGGATGCTTTGCGGGCAACTTTGACAGCTGAACTTGCGCTGGAGTTGTTTCCAAGCGCTTTAGGCGCTCTAGCTTATGGATAGAGCAGCTGATTTGTAGCGACTTTGGACAATTCACATCAAGAACCATTATCGTCAAATCCAAGCATGTTGAGAGGTCTGGAGTTGTCGAGAGATGGCATCGCATAGGATGTATAACTTTTAAGTCATGAATCGCCCGTGAAACAAACTAGACTTAGAATGGTAAGGCAAGGCAAATGGCAAACAAACATATATGTGACAAGAAACCATACCAAGCATGAGTCCCAGCTATTCCAGTCCTGCGGAATATCACTGTCCGAAGTTTGAGCACGACTAATGTGACAGTCTGATTTTCCTGTCATTTCGAGATCTTTGATTGTAAGATATCCGTTGAAGTATTTCAGTTATATCTCGCTCGGATCCGATCAATCGCGAGTTAACTAACCGAAGGGGAAAGGCCAACGCGTGACGAGATATGTGGACCTAGGAAATTCATTTCGAAAACGGCATTTTGACCATAAGGGTCGTTGAGGGAATATTTAGAGCTGAGGCTGATCTGAGAACGATTAAGGGATTCATTGCTAGTGTTATACGATTGGGACGCGGGTGATGCCACATAACCAACGTATGATTTGCGAATTTCCCTAAATCGATTTATGACGATCGCGGCCGTCGGGGCTAGTAATAGACCCTTGCGATTTCATGACAACCAAGATAGCCGTGATTTGAATTTTCCTAAGTGTGATGAGAATCACATAGTCAATACGCGTAATGTCTGCAAAAGCCGCCCGTTAGTTCGAGATAAATTGAAATTACGAACGACGAGAAATCGATCACGAAATGGGATCTTAGAAATGGAAAAAAAAATGGAAATGAAGATTTGTTAAAAAAAAAAAAAGAGTTTAGATTGGACGACGCCTAGTCGGGAATGAAAATCGATGAAAAATGGATTTTCGGACGAAGGGTGTGAAAAGACGATTTTGCCCCTGGAGCTTCGACCCTATTTTTATTAATCGGACAAGGGAATTATTGTCATGTAATTATTCCTTTTATATCAGAAGAAATTAGAGGGGCAAAATTGGAAGGAAAGTGTGATATTATGTGTATAATGACAAATGTCATTAATCCATGGAGCTCAATCAATGAGCTTGACACCTAAGAGGATTTGGATGAGAATGAGCCATCTTCTTCTTCAACCTTCTGGTTACTCACGTGCAAGAGCAGATCAGCACCACCACCACCTCCATTTTCTCCTTCCTTCACTCCCTCACGCACAGGAACAGTTTACCCAACCAGTTCTGATCGCCAACTTCCCGGCCGTCCAACCTTTCAACCGTCGACAACCAGCCAGTGAGCCACCTACCACTGCGAAGATCAGCCTGTTGTCGAACTTTTCCAAGTGGAAGTGGACCATTTGAGCCACTGTGGAATTCAGGACGGCCAATCTCCCGCGAGTCGCCGGAAACTGACTCAACCAGAGGTAGGCTGCTGTTGGTATTTCATTGGACCACCAAACGGACGAATTTTGAGCTCAAATTTTGGTGACGTTTAGTAGATATGTATATGATGTTGCTGTAAATTTTTGGGCGAAAAAGAATGATATCTTGACCTTGAACCACTGTTGTGTTCAAAGGAGCAGAAACTGTCCAATGGCGGATCAGAAGGAATTAGCGCCAAAAGAGGACCAACTGGTGTCGCCTTGAGCCAAAATTTTCGGTGAGGCCCCTTAATACATAGAACTTAGTGTTAACAAGGATATTGATGGATAAATTGAAGGATTAGGTTGAGTTGTGGACTGTTTGAGATGGATTGAAACAGAACAGGGGATACCCTGTTTCGGTTCTGTTCTTGCTGAGTTAGAGGGGACTGTTTGTGATGGAATTGAGATGTAATTTGATCCTTGAGCCATGTTAGGGTGTGTAGTGATATGTTGAGGAAGTGTATGATCGATGATTTGGCGTTTAGGCGAAGGAATATTGATGAATTGATTGATTTCCTCTAGGTTGCTTGCTGCCCTGTTCTGAAATTGTGGGAGCCGAGGTGTTTAAGGGCTAGGGAAAGAAGTGTTTTGCTGATTAAGCTTAAGGTAAGAAAGTTCTTATACCTTGGCTAGAACGATTGGGTTCAATTGGGTGAATACGATGAGGATTGTGCAAATTTTGGTGAGTTACGGTGATGTTGTTTGATATGTGATTTCGCGTTGTGCCAATTGCTTAAAGACTCATTGAATAGCCTTGATATGTATTGATTGCCTCTTGCTTGTTGAAAATTTATGTTCTCACATGCCTTTTATTGTTGGCTCTATGTGTGAGCTATATTTGAATTTGAAGTCATGAGTATGATGAATTCTTGGCATGCTTGAAAAATTGTGGTACCCTGATGCGTAAAGACGCGGGGTGGAAATGGCCAACGTCCCGATGCGTAAGTGACGCGGGACGGAAATTATGATGTATCGACACGGGCCCGAGATGATTTTGAAAACCTGAGACGTTTTACGTGGGTTTTATCGATGAGACGGTCTGATGCGTAAATACGCGGACCTAGCCCGAGGCGTTTCACACGCGGGCTTGAATCAATGAAGGTGGAAAGAAAGGAAGGCGTGGCTTGGTTTGGTTATGTGCATCGTCTTAAGTAAATGATGAGACATATTGCCATGATTGAGTAATTGATACTTATTGTTATGCATGTGCTTTGTATAGTTGTTGTATGCATCACGTTACTATGCATATTGAGCTTATCTTGTTTTTGTCTGAATGAACTGTCGGTCTAACCTAGGGATAGGACTTGCCTTACTAAGATGTAAATCTCACCCCGTCGTGGGACCTTTCTTTTTCGGATCCTAGAAATTGAAGATGTTACCTGTCCGATTGGGTGAACCCCAATAAATGACTAGGTACATTGAGGAGTTTCCTGAAGGTGGAGATGTAGTATATATTAGAAGGACGAACGTGGTATGGGTAAATGAGCCTGGAGCATCTTATAAGCCTCATAGGTTCGAGGCATGGTTTCGTAGAGTAAACGGGGTCGTATCTGAACAATTAAGGCCCCAAGATGTGCCAGAAGGGGTTGTACCTTCTTGGTGCCACCCTACTAGGGATGAGATAGAAGTCGAAGTGTCCTTTGTAGGTTCAAGGAATATACCTGAAAAAGAACCGGTGAGAGAGGAAAATATAGAAGTAATAGAGATTTCGGATTCGGAAGACGATGAGATGGACAAGGATTCAATCGAAGTGCAGTTGGAGTCTTCCTCCGAGTATGTTCCCGACGAGGACGCGAGCCAAGCCGAGGACACTAGTACTTTCTAGAGTCTCCGCTGTTGGTCGACTTTGATGCTACTTTTTTGTTGGAGACGGTGTTAGGTTAGGGCCTGGTGGTTTCATTTTTGGTTTGCCGTCTTGTCTTCGTGACCTCGGTTGTGTATATTGTTAGTTTTTCTTTTTTTTTTGTGGTATCGTTTGTACGGACATGTATGTATTTATCTATTTGCATTTTTTTTTATGGATAAAGTCTTTTAGTTTCCCCGTATCTCATTAAGTGGATGTAGTGAGACGATGGACTGGAGTTGGGTTTATTTTCTTTCGCTTCTCGCTTGCGAGTTTCCTTTCATTCGCCGTACATGAAGAGTATCCTGGGATAGCACTTACGGCGTGTTATGGATGTACGTGCTCGTAAGGGAAGCGGGGCGTCACAACTAAGTTCCATAAATATAGATTGACTGCCTGCAAGTGTCAAGGGCAATGACGCCAGGAGAGCCATCTTAAATTTGAGGGAAGATTCTCAAAATCTCCTACCAAATTCCTTGCCCCCCCCCACCTCTCTAATTCCAACAACCGTAAGCTAGGCAACATTGAAAACTCTTCACTTGTGAAGTCGTGCTCTGTGGAAAGTATTGTTAGTTTGAGTGCTATGATATTCTCCGTTGCCTCACGACATGAAAAGGCATAAGTGAACGCATTCCGTGAATAATTGTTGCATAGACTTAGTTCTATAAGTTAACAATTCAGTTTGCTTCTACTTTTAGATTTTAAATGTAAGACATCCTAGGCTAGGTTTGAATGGTGATATTTCCTTCATTTCACTCCAATTTTTTTTTTTAAAAAATTAGTTCTCAGTGATGCGCAACACAAAACAAATATAGAAATATACTCTAAACTTTGAGTTGTGAATAATATTTACCTTTCTATTTTGCATTACGTGCAACGCAATCTTGGGACACCATAATCTACTATGCTCCCCTGGAACTTTGAGGTCTTCTTGTCGAACAATTTCTCTTCCAAAGCCACTGCGTAGGTCATGCATCAATAGTCTATCATCATGGTCAACTTTTATCAAAGACATGCGTATAAGGAAATTGATCTCAATTCTTGGGAGAAAATCCAATGCTTTCCACGTATAATGTGGATGAATTCTTTGTTCACCAATAAATTAACATGCAATATCAAGAAAAGTTTCTCTTTGTGCATCCTCTAACATTTCAAAGCTAATCTTTAATTTCTGAAGGATATCTTGAATGGGCACTACATCTAATTTCTTTAACTTGTCTTTCCAAAGACGATTACTTTTGCAATAAAGAGAGGACCAATAACCTCAAGAGAGCCAAAGGAAGTCCACCGGCTTTGGCAATGATACCATGAGAGATATTATTGTAGTCATGTGGAGGGAAATCCATTCTGAAAGCTTGCTTATTGGAAAGTTGAATAGCATGGCCATGGCGCAATTCTTCCAATTGATAAATTTTAAACTCTTTGAAACACGCTTGGATATTATTTTCTCGGTTCTCCTCTGTGATAGGCAAAAAGTTGGTGTCCCTCGTTGTAATTATAATTCTACTCCCTGGACCAAACCAATCACACTTTTCTACAAGTTTTGAGAGTTGGTCTCACTTGTCTCGGTTATCAAGAACAATGAGGACTTTCTTACCACAGAGTCTATTTTTGATTTGGTTAGTCCCTGCATCAAAGTCAACAATCTCCACTAGTTTGGAGTTTAGAATTTCCAACAATATTCAATTTTTTCCTTCTATTAATTCAAGCTAATGGAATTTATTGCTTTGGCTTCTACCTTAGTACGTTTGAATGCTAGACAAAAAAAAAAAAAAAACGTTACATGGATTATCAGACACAAGATATTCACCTTAAATGACAAAATAATAATCCTTTTATTGTGATTAATTTGTTCAATTCGGAAAATTGATTGTTCGTGTGATTTAATGATATGAATTATTATATCATAATTTGAGTTCAATATCCTACGTGGATAATGCATGTGTAATGTTACTTTTCTGTCTACCGTTCATACTTACCTGAAATTTTGCTCGGCAAATTGGAGTTATCATTAGTAATGCTACATTAAATATGAGAGGAAGGGACACTTATATTTAGAAAGAACAAGGTAGTTTCATAAGAAAACAGCCTAGCATTACTATTCATATTTACCATGAACTCTAGTATTTATCAAGACTAACTAGGGTTTACTGAGAACGATTTATACTTACCACCATAGCTAGTGATATTATTTTGTTTGTCAATGATAAAGCCGACGAACTCATTGTAAACCTTATTTATTAATTGAAAATATTTGTAAACTTAATATAGACGAACTTTTTACTCAATACACTAGAGATATCGGGAAAATTCGCTAGATGGCCATCTCCGACCAACGTCCACGTTAGCGCCGTCCAACCAAAATTGGTTGGATGGACTGAATTAACACAATTGATAAGTGGACTCGAGCTAGGCTTGGCTCAACCGAGGCTCCCATTGATAATCTCTAATTAGTAGCAACTTTGAATTAGTTTTTCCTTTTGTGGTAAATGAGAAATAGAACTTTTTATTCGCAAAGAACAAGTTACTTCTAATAAAAGCAAGTTAGATTAGAAAGCAACTTGCATTTACCAAGAAAATTTAGCATTTACCACTCATGAGTTCATTTACCCCCTCATGATTTTTTTTAACAGTAAATGGGATCTTTTACTGCTAAATCAGTAACATTTATGGTGTAATGAATATTTTTACCACACATTGGACTCTTTTACTCCGGATGGGAACCTATTTAACAGGTAAAAAAAATATGGACGGGTGAGATTTTTGTAATTTTATTACATTCAACCGTGAGAGATTTGACCGCACCTCAACGTAAAAGAACCTTTCTTGCTCAAAATCATCAACATCACAATCTAAATACATACATAAAATAAGTTCATACTTTTCAACTTTTCACTTATGCGTTTTTTCAAATGATAGATCGCATTTAATTTATCTAACCCAATTTTTATATTTGCGTAAATTTTCTAATTAATCACGTTCAATATCAATTTCTGATCAATTTGAGCTCACGTGGCTGTTGGAAGAAGTCGAAGGATGATACTGGATGATCTCCTGGGAGGCAACCCTTTTTTTTTTTTTCAATTCTATAATGGCTTGTTTTTTTTTTTTTTTTTTTGGGTCAAACTATAATGGCTTGTTTACCGGTCGAGGCATTTAGAAGGAAGTTAAAGGGCATTAAGATGTAGTTATGGATTTGAAGCCATTGGAGAATGAAGTGATGTAAGTTGTAGATCAACAAGAGCGCGATTTTAAAGGAACAAGATCATGGCATCATGAGAGTATGGCCATAAGACTTTGTAGCCATGCTCAGAGACAGTTGTGGTACAACCACTGTAAATAACATGTTCGTCTACCGGAGACCCCTCAAATACAAGCAAATCAATTTACTATCCCTCAGTTATTTTCGCTTTCTTCCACTGTAATTTTAGTTTCCAATCTCGAGCCGTCGATTGAATTCCGACGTGTTTCGTAGCTTTAGTTTCCAGATTTGCATCATCGATTAAATTCTAGGGTAACACCTTTGTGTGCTTAAGCATTGTTGTCGATTAAATTTCAGCATAATTTGCATGTGCTCGTTCCATTGAAGTGGCTGAATATCCCAAGTTTTATTGTTGTTTAAATTCTAGCACGGTTTATGTACATACAATTTTGTTTGAAGTGAAGTTATCGTTAATTCTTGTCTACCTGTGATATTTCCTATTCGGAGTCACTATAGAATCTGTCTCCTCTAATAAAAATCGAAAAATGACTTTCAGTGAAGATATTCGGTCGTGGAGTCGAATTCCGGCGAAACAAAGAGATCAAAATAAGGATTTGCTATCACATGAAATAGTATTTCCCACAAATTGTGGAAGTAAACTATCTTACTAGAGTTTAACTTTGCGACAAGAATGTCATATTAGATTATTAAATTATTAGATGAGATAGATGACATTAACCAATTGGATTAGATTAGATTCTAGATTAGATTAGTAAATGCCTCCATCGATAGGCGGGTGAATCATAGAAAATGAGCTTTCGCGCTTGTCTACTATTCGTGAAGATCCCAAGTCAAACTTAAAATGGAACTTAAAAAGCTAGACATTAATCAACCTCACTTGCTAGACCTATATACTGCATAAGAGATACAATACTAGGAAAACCAACTTTGTGAGAAGAATGCTATATTAGATTTAGCTGTAATATATCCATACAGAGAAGGCAACCTTTGACTTACACCTCAAGGTTTCGATAGATCAATAGACCTTTTCGATGGAGCCGTAGTGCCGAAACTGATGATGATGCTTCCGATTGTTCCGATTCCTTCCGTTCTCTAAGTTCGATCGACTGAGTAAACCTCGCATGCAATTCACATCCATTGTCTTTAGACTCGCCTAACATTGGGCATCCATGAACACAGGGATGACATGAATTTGGTACATCAGGCAAACCTTGCAAGGATTCGCAGTTAAGGAGGTGCATTGTTCGCAGCTTACGTAGCTTCGATAGATCGGGTAACCCTTTTATGGAGCTACATTTCCTTATTAATAATCCCTTCAGTGATTGCAATTCACCCAAACCTCGAATCTCGATCAGCTGCTTGCAACTCCTCACCGTCAGCTCTTCGAGCTTCCCTAAGCTCGACAGGCCCGATAACCTCACCAGAGATTCAGACTCTACCACATTCAGACGATGGAGATTCTCTAGCTGATCAAACTCAACCTCTTCCAACCAACATCTGAAGAGTGTTAACCTGGACAAATGTTTCAAATAACTCAAGTTGGAAAAGAATGGCTGTCCCATCGGTGACTGGACATCTCTTAGTTCCAAAAGAGAGAGACTGGAAGGAAGCCTTGCGAGAGATCGAGGGTCATCACAGTATATGCTCAGGGCTCAAAGCTGAGGAGGCCATGTGATATTCCAATCCTCCATCTTTGCTGACTTACCCATCGCCTTGGATGAAGTTTGTCCAGGGGTGCCAAGCACAGTCCCAGCTCCGAAACACAGAACTTTTAGACTTGCAGGAAGTTCTGGCAACCTTTCAAGCTTGTGACAATCTCCGAAACGAAGTTCTTGGAGATGAGATAGCTGACTAATGTTGGTTGGCACTCTGCTCACCTTGCTACCCGATACGTCGAGCACCTCCAAAGAGGATACTCGCCCAATCTCACTTGGGATTTCCCCGTCCAGATTTTTACAGTTGCGGGATTCCAACACTTTAAGATTCTCCAGCATCCCTATGGCCTTCGGTAGCTCTTTTATCTTACTCCCAGCCATAAATAAGCGCTCAAGCTTTTTAAGATGTCCAATAGAAGCGGGCAGTGCTGTAATCTTTGCACTCTGCAAGTTTAGGCCGAGCAATGATTTTAGTCCTCCAATAGAGCTGGGCAGCTCCCTTATCTGAGTGAATCCCAGATTCATTCCCTCCAACCTTTTGAGATCTCCAATAGAATCAGGTAACTCTTTGATTCTTGTGTAGAGCAAATTCAATAGCAGCAGCGATCTCAATCTCCCAATGGATTCTGGAAGCTTTCTAAGCCGATGACAGCCCCTTAAAGACAAGCACGTCAATCCCGCCATCTCTCCAACAGAAGGATGAAGCTCTTGCATACACTGCCCCTCTAGCTTTAGGCTTGACAAGTACTTTAGACCGCATATTGCAGAAGGCACCGCGAACAGGTCAAAATGGAGGACTGCTGACAGCCTTGACGGCTGAACTTGGGCTGCAGTTATTTCCAAGTGCTTCAGGCGCTCTAGCTTACCGATAGAGCCATCAATTTGTAGCGACATTGGACAATGTCCGTCGAGAACCAGTATCTTCAAATTCAGGCACGTTGAGAAGTCAGGAGTTGTTGAGAGATGGCATCTCATGAGATGTAAAACTTTCAAGTCATGATTCGCCTGTGAAACAGATTAGAGTTAGAAAAACTAACAAGGCAAATGGCAACAAAGGTACATATGGGATTCGAAACCATACCAAGCATGGGCCCCATTCATTCCAGTTCTCCGGAATGTCGCTGTCCGAAAGCTTGAGCACGATTAAGTTCCATAAACATAGATTGACTGCCTGCAACTCCAAAGGGCAACGACGCCAAGAGAGCCATCTTAGACTCGAGAGAAGATTCTTAAAGTCTCCTACCAAGTTGCCCCCCTCTAATTCCAAGAACCTTAAGCTAGGAAGCCTTGAAAACTCATCACTTGTAAAGTCGCGCTCTTTGGAAAGGCCAGTTAGTTTGAGTGCGATGAGGTTTTCTGTTCCCTGCAACATGAAACGGCGTTTAACTTTCTACAGTGAAAAAAAGAAGAAAAACCATTCCGCCGAACAATTCTGATTGATTCTACTTTGGATTGTAAATGTAAGCATTTATCATCTTTTGCAAGATATAAATCATGATATTACCTTCATTTCACTCTAAATAAATTTAGTTTTTTGCGATACGCGAAACATAAACAAAGGACACATCCAGGAACATTCTCTAAATTTCAAGCTGATGTTTTCTTGATTGAGAAAACAGTAGTTATGAATAAGTTTACCTTTCTTGTCTGCACTACGTCCAATGCAACCTTGGGACACCATAGTCTACTCCGCTTTCCAGGAACTTTGAGATCTTCCAGTCGGACAATTTCTCTTCCAAGATCTCTTAGGAGGTCATGCATCAACAATCTATCATTATCAATCTTTATCAAAGACATACGGGTAAGAACAACAAGATCACTTCTTGGGAAAAAGTCCATGGCTTTCCACATATAATGTGGATGGATTCTTTCTTCACCAATTAAGTAACATGCAATATCAAGAAAAATTTCTCTCTGTGCATCTTCAAGCATTTCAAAACTAATCTTTAATTTGTCAAGGACATCCTGCTTAGGAACCATATTTAATTTCTTCAATGTGTCTTTCCAAAGTTTTTCACTTTTGCGATAAAGAGAGGAACCGATGACCTCGAGAGCCAAAGGAAGTCCACCAGCTTTATGAATGATATCGCAAGAAATATCATCATAGTCATGTGGAGGGGAATCCATTCTGAAAGCATGCTTACTAAAAAGCTGAAGAGCATGGCAATGGGGCAACTCTCTCATTTGATAGATTTTAAACTCTTTGAAATGCATTGGGACACTATTTTGTTGGTTCTCCTCCCCGATCGGCAAAAAGTTGGTGTCCCTCGTTGTAATAATAATCCTGCTCCCTTGACCAAACCAATCACGCTTTTCTGCAAGTTTTGTGAGTTGATCCCACTTACTTAGGTCGTCAAGAACTACAAGCACTTTCTTGTCACGGAATCTCCTTTTAATTTGGTTAACCCCTGCATCAGAGTCAGAAATCTCCACTGGCTTGAAGTTTAGAATTTCTGACAATAGTTGTTTTTGCAATTGAACAACTTTGCCGTCCTTTGAAGCTTCTCGAACATCCGAAAGAAAGCTACAGCCATGGAACCGACTAGAAATTTGGTTAAAGACAACCTTGGCAAGAGTCGTCTTACCGATGCCTCCCATTCCGTGAATTACTATGTAACGTACATCAGGAGAACCTTCATCTAATAAGCGCATGACGTCTTCAACATGATCATGAATCCCGACCAAATGATCGGGCAGATGTTTGTCTCTTTTATTCAGCTTGATCAAAACTTCAGCAACGATTGATCTAATAAGTTCACCTTGTCTGTCATATTTGATACAAGGAGTCTAGTCAGAGAAAGATTGTAGATAGAATAATGACCTATCAAGTTCAGAAATATCGTAAATTAAACACAAAGGCTGCCACGAAGAGAGGGGAGGCAAGCGCGGGCGGCCGCCTCCCTCCCAAAAGATTTTGAACATATACGTTGCCGATTACATATCTACTTTAAGTAAAGGAACTTTTAACCTTACCCTCTATCTTTGAGATCCCATCCCTTGATAAGACCGACCTCCCTCAGAGCCTCTTTCCATCGCTGCACCATATGGCAGCCGAACTTCTCCTCGTGCTTCTGCAGAGCGTCATGGTATAGACCGGTTTTCAATTTGACATCGTCGGGACTCACGTCGAAGAAAACAGGTAGGATCATCACTTTGCGGTCTCTGTTTCTCGAGCAATCCACCATGCATGCAAGCTCGCGAAGACACCACGCACTGGACACGTAGTTTCTAGAGAAGATGGGCATACAGATTTTGGAACTCTGGATCGCGTGTTCCAGGCCACATCCGACTGCTTCACCTTTTCTGATCTCTTCATTGTCTCTGAAAACGCAAATCCCAGCTCCGTCCAAGGAGTGATAGAGGCAGTCGGCAAAATTCAGGCGAGTGTCGGGCCCTCTAAAATTCAAGAACACCTCGAATTCAGCCCCAAGCAACCACTCGACAACATTACCTCTATCGGTGGTCGACACCGTCCTTCCATCCATTGAGTCCCTGCTGTCCATCTTTAGGAGCTAAAGTATACCAATCGAGTTGAAGATTAGTGTCTAACCAATGTGATTCTGGAGGATTTATAGACGGGCCAGAGTCACGGAAGACACCTTGGTTGCATTGCGGTTTTTTTCTGGGAAGCGCCGGAGAAATTTCCTATGATAAGAAACTATTCTACCAACTATTCTAGGTGATAATAAGTCAACTCACTTTGGTCTACGAGAATCTTTTCTGTGGCTCGACGTCCTCCTAGACCAAGACCAGCGAGCACACTTTGGTCGATTTTCGCTCGGCTTCTAAATAAGCTGTTGGGGAGAACCGGACAGCAATTTACCACAAACAAACTCAATTTAGGATCAGTTTCTTTCACCAAAACTAGACCGACGAAAATCTTAACCTCAGCAACAACTATCAAGATTTTACGTGGAAAACCCAATGAGGAAAAAATCACGGATGGCCCAAAACATCCACTAATACACAAAGGGATTTTTGTCTAGTCACATGTTGGAGACTCAACATCAACAATACAACATCATTTCATCACCACAAAGGTGGATTAGCACAAACAGAGCAAGAAAACTTCAATTGTGGTTGGATAATTTGGAGAAAGTTCTCAATAAACGAAACTAATCATCGTTAACGGAATTGGCTCAAATTTTACTAAGTTGTTTCGAATTGGGATCGCAAAGTGACAGCCCTATTCTTTTTTTCCCCCCTTGTTTTCACAGAGACGACTCTCTCTCCTCTCGTGTTTCTGACTCTATGGCACTGGGCACACTCACAAACAAAACAGGCCATTTCTTTTCTTTTGTCTTTTGTCTTTTGTCTTTTCTTCTTTTTGCTTTTTTGACCTTTTGTCTTTTTCTTTCTTTCTTTTTTTTGTTTGTCTCTTTTTTTATTATTTTCTTTTGAATGTCAACTGGGCCCCACAAAATTGGCGGACCCATCCAACAGATCTCCCTCTCTCGCATGGGGTGAGCTCTATCATGCCAGCGTTGTTTCTACAAGAGTGAAGTTTTACCATGAGCAAGTTTTGAGATTCATTGTCATCGGTGGGGACTTTCTCGAATAGAAAGAGCTTTTCCTTTAATTTCTCTTGGACCCTATGATATTTCATATCTACATGTTTCGATCGTGAATGCAACACCGGATTTTTGCTAAGATAGATAGCACTCATGCTTTCACAATATATGATAAACTTATGTTGCTTTGAGTTCTGCTCTTGTAGAAATTTTTGCATCCATAAGAGTTTGTTATCTCCTTCAATGATAGCGATATACTCTGCTTCAGTCATAGACAAAGCAACTCGATTTTGCAATCTTGATTGCCATGAAATTTCTACCCCTACAAAAGTCATCATATAACCCGATGTGGAATTTCGAGAATTAATGTTTTCGCCATAATCAGAAATAGCGACTTAACTCAGGCTTTCCACTTTCATAACACAAGCAAAATCTAGAAGTGCCTTCAAGATACCTCAAAATCCGTTTCACGGCACTCCAATGCTCTATACCTGGATTTGAGAAAAACTTACTCACAGCACTAACTGCAAGAGCAATATCTCATCTTGTACAAACCATGGCATACATCAAAATACCCATAGCCAATGCATAATAAGTTTCCGTAATCTCTCCTTTATGTTTCTCACTTATAGGATATATTTTTTTTTTTGGTAAGGAACATATCAATGATCTTCCATGAATGATTCAAACTTCATGTACCATTGCCTTGGCACTTGCTTGAGACTATATAAGTTTTTTCTCAACCCGCTTACAAAATGCTCCTTGCCTTAAACTTCAAAACTCTTCGATTGCTTTATATATATTTCTTCTTCTAAGTTTTCATGAAGAAAAGTTCTATTTGCATCAGATTGTTCGATTTCTTAATCCAAACTGGCGGCTAACCTAAGAACAACCCGAATAGAAGGTATTTTTACAATTGGTGAAAAGATCTCTTCATAGTCAATTTATTTCTTTTGACAAAACCCCTTCACAACAAGTCTATCATTGTACTGTGGTTTCAAACTACTTTCTTCCGTCTTTAACTTGTACACCCAATTATTTAAGAGTGTTCTCTTACCCTTAGGCAACATACAATGACTTGATCTAATCTTGCATGGCTTTATGCTACTCATTCTTTTGATCACATGACATAGCCTCTTCATAATTTTTTGGCTCTCCTGAATCAATGAGAGCATATAATTAATATTACTGTAAGGGTCACGTTCTCTTGCTGATCTTTTAGCTTGCGGTAGGATCAATTGCTCTTACTCAACCGGCTCAACTGGCTCAACGGATTGTTCATGCTCAATTGCTTGTTCTGTCTCAATTATTTCACCTATCTCAACTAAAGAATCAACATTCTTTAAGGACTCACTATATTCATGATTTCCATGCACTTCTCCTTTGTGATTTCCACCCAATACAACAGAAGGATTTGGGCTGAAACTAACTCAATGTTGAGCTACATTCTTTGGCCTCCATGACCTGTCAATGTCTTCAATGGTTTGATGCTCAAAGAACACCACATCTCGACTTCTAATGACTTTCTTTGCAGCTAGACACCATAACCTATAGCCAAACTCTTTATGTCCATAATCCAAGACGATACACTGCTTATACTTGTCATCAAGTTTGGATCTTTCATCTCTTGGCACATGCACGAATGCTCGGCAATAGAACACTTTCGGATAACTATAAGAAACATCTTTCGCACTCCATACTCTTTGCATAACATCTCCCTTATGAAGAATTGGTGGAGAAAGGTTTTTCAAGTCTATTGCTTTTCTCAATGCTTTACCCCTGAATGACTTAAGCAACTTTGCATGAGAAAGCATACACCAAATTCAATCATTAATTAATATAATGCGAAAATGATAAGGAGACAAAAGTAAAAGTAGAACCAAAGTTTTACGTGGTAAACGCCCTAATGGAAAAATCAGGATGGCCCAAAGCTTCAACTAATCAACAAGAATAGTAGCATACATAAAAGGTTTCTTCTCTAATCACACACTAGAGGCTTAACATTAATAATACAACATTATATAATGACTACAAAGGGGGATTAATACAAATGGAGAAAGAAAATTTCTTGAGATAGTCACCAAACACCGGAACAAATTGGGGGTCCCATCGATCAACCATCGGCTTTGATACCATCTATTGGGAGTGTGCAACAGAAGTCCGTTATCTTCACCTGGGGAGATCGCCGCGAGGAAGCCGAAGTCCAAACCTATTAACATATCCAGTGGATCTACGTTCACTTAAAAACTTAAGCCAACGATTTATGGACCAACTAGGATATGCTAACTGCTCAACATCGTATTGATTTTTCATTGTGGGACTTCTTTAAGACAATTCACACGTGCATCCTAACAAATGGAGAAGGGATTTGTGTACCTGATTTGTAATACATCGTTCTTGATGTGGGATAACGACGATCCAAAACTCAAGCACTTCTCTTCTATCACTAGCTCATTGAGACTGCCCCTACAACACAATCTTATGACTGTTCCTTATGTGAGGTTGATTGTGCATTACGATTATTGGAGAGAATTGAACACTATTTATATAGACAGGCCCTCTCATCACTAGATGGGCTCAACTCGGCCCACACAAATCAGGCTCATATTAGACTGATTAAGAATTTTTATATCTTTCTTTTGTTAAGCCAATTCCATATGATGGTAATTACAATCTAAATTAATGTCACCCATATTGGGAAAATTGTTACATACTCTTCCATTACTTTGCCAAATATGTACCTAGAGGCCTCGGAAGGGTACTTTTGGTCCACCCATAGGTATAAAATGTCTATCAAGTGGGTTAGAGAGTATTTTAATTCGGATGTGCATTTGATGTAAAGTATCCGTAACCCGCCATTCAAAGGAATGATTAGAGAAAATTTCTTCCAGCCAATTTCTCAATGGCAGATCATTATCAACACCGACAACAAGAGATGCAAGAAATCATGACAATGTACTCAAATTTGTTATATATAGGCTATGAATAGATTATGCCTGCGAAAGTAATGCAACTGAAATAAATATAACGAGTTTCCCACATAACAAAGACTTGCTTGCGGAGCCAACCAGCCCCCATGGAGTGAGTAGATCAGCGAATGGTCAGGTGACAAAAACGTAATCCTTACTCATGGTAAATGAGCCAAACATCTGAAAAATTTTCATGGCTGCATAATCTGGATGGGTGGACCAAATCAAACCTAGGGAGGCCGGTCGTCCCACCACGTGGTCCGTGGGTCCTTGACCAAGTCAAGGGACAAGACCCATCGCCTTCCTCATCGTCCTATCATATTGGACTACGATGAAGGCACGCTGTTGAATGTTCAACAACGTTAGCATGTGGCTTCTTGTTTGACTACGGTGATGTGGTGCCTTTTTGCCCCCCTTTATTAAGTAATCTTCACGCAGGAAGGCACATTGGTTTTCAGAGACTTAAGAAGAAGCAATTGGATATTAGCCAGGCTGGTTATCGGACAGATATTTGGCAATTTAGAGATTTCGATTTGGAGGAAGCATAGCTTCAAGAAAGCACCTAGATACCTTAAAGGTACTTGAAACATTCAAACATCCGGTTATCTGGCAGATATTTGGAAGTTCGCTTTATGATCTTGATCGCACACTCTAGTTCGCATTCGATCGATTCGCCTTATCTCGGTTATCGATAGGTACTCAAAGCGTGATAACTTCATATAGAGCCCAAATTCGAATCTGTTAACATAATTAGTTGAACTCACCCCCAATCAAAATCTTAAGTGAGTTATGAGATAAGTAACGCATATTAGCTATTTCAAACCCCACCCACACTCCAATGTTTGACTTTTTCTAAGACAACTCAGGCATGTATATCAATATAAACTTAATCACAACCTATTTTTGCAGGTCTAGAAGAACTTGATCCACCAAGAACATTTGCCGATAGGTTCAAGACATGCTTAGTGAGCATATTGGAATGTATTCGCAATCGCAAGCTTTCCTTGCTTTGATCACCAATCCCATGATAATTTAACTCCCTAGTTTGGCCGGAAAACTATATTTCAGCTCAGAAGCAAAATCCTGTTTAATGATAGCCAATGGCATTGAACCTCACTTTACATAAATGAACGCATTTAACATCTTTATTAGTATCCAAAAAAACTAGTTGAAATTCAAACAACTTTGTTTGAAACCTAAATCACAAAATCAAATCGAGAATCATAGAGACTTACTTTCTTCTCTCATCTTCCCCATGAATGGCTTGACACATAGAGGCCGTGATTGTGCAGATCATTGGTCAAAGATAGTTTTCGACGATCTTCTATTTAAGATTCATCCGTAACAAAAGTATGTTCGATAGTTCGGATCGTGATAGAGCTCCAACAATTCATCCGCCATCACTCACTTTGTAACATAGAAAGTTTATCAGATCATTAGTCAATGTCCCCTGCATATGGATTGACTATTTGGTTAGAAACAACAACTAGGAGAGAAAAGTAAAACAACCAAAAGATCCTAATCGAGGGAGTAAAAGCATATTGATAGCAAAGTAGCATGTTCTTTGTAAGACAAGATGACGTTGAGGGGCACCATATCCCACCTTCCACCTCAAGTTCATTTGTCACATCCGGCCTGATTTAATAACTAGTTCCGCTCAAATACGCTAATTCCTAATCCGACCTTTCCTCTACAGCCACAAATCGACCCTGGCATATCTTCTCAACTGTAAAAATGGCCTTCCAATTTTGGTATTTAACCCCTCACGTTGTCGACTAGGGTGCCACAGAGGCATTTCAATGGAGATTTAACGGCCCTGTCTGCAGATTTTTAACGAAAGGACCAATATGAGTTAAAATAGTATACGGTTCAAGAACTTAATTGGCCCAAAAAAATGAAGACCCAATGGAACATTGTACAAAAGTTCAAGATCTACTTGTGCCTTTATTCCTCTATTTATACCGTAGACTTTCAGTTTGTACCTATTGAGTCTATACGATTAATTTTGGCCGGAAATCGCTCACATGAATACTAGTAGTCCTAGGTGGCACTACCGATGTTGACTTGGATAAATTTTACATATTTTAGAAATTTTTTTCTGAATTTTTTTTATTTTATTCTTTTTCTTTTCTCTTTTTATTTGCTTTGTGGCTAGCAAGCCGTCTAATAAGTAAGGCTTATTACTATATCAATAACAAACCAAAAATTAACAATAGAAGACATTTGCTTATTAGCTCCCGTTACTCTCAACGAAATAACTAAAATATCTTCCTACAATGAATTTGGATAACATCTTATTATCGGAATAGAATGTCGACAGTTAAGGAGAGATCACCAGTTCGGTTATGAAATGATAATCTCATAATTAAATAAACGTGCTGTGTCTAAGCTGGCTTTATTGGGCTTACATTACAAACAAGTAGTGAAATAATTCCTCATGCACCATCATCTTCACGTCTCATTCCAAAATCAAATCCGGCACAACACGTCAATGACAAATTACTTGGATTCTTAATGAGGTGGTAGCCCATGAATGGGGCAGTGAAAGCGCACCGGACGCATCAAAAGAGACCCAAAAATAAAAAAATAAAAGATGGAAGAAAGTATAACAAAGGATTGTCCTTTTAAGGGAGAATCGCACTCATTACTATTAATCTCAATTATTGTCCAAGAGATGCTACAATGACTAATTCAATCTTAAACATGTCCAAAAGATGCTACAGCTACTAATTCAATTTTAAATACTTCACTCGGCTAGTTTAGTTTTAAACTCTTTTTTTCGGTTGTTGTCAAAATGGGACAGTCTTATCTTTCGATTCCTTTCCTTTTTTTCTTCAACGAAATAGTTCTCCTCTTCTCCATGCCCACAACCAAAAGATTTTGATCTTGTTCCTTCTCTGTTCCCTCAAATAGTGGAGCGCATGAGGACATCATGGGCAATTATATCAATCTCTTCCATTTGCAAAAAGTTAAATGATATATAGGTCGATTTTTCTCCAATTTTGCTCTTAATAAATCAGTTTTCCAATTTAGCAATCACGTTATGAGTTTCAGCCATTATATGAGACTAGAAGGCTTGGTCGAATTCCCAGAACCTCGCTGAACTAGCCCAACTAGAATGCAATTCATGTGGGCTTATTACTATTAAAAGAAAATGCTCATAATATGCATATTTAACAATATTTTTGTTTAGGCATCGACGTGGATTCCTATTTTTTTTTTTTTTTCTGTTGTGGGTAGGGACGCCCTCGCCTAGTGCTGGCAAGGGTCAGCCGATGGCCCTTGGCGAGCCCTCAGAGAGAGAGAGAGAGAGAGAGAGAGAGAGAGAGAGAGAGAGAGGAACATAAAAGAGAAGAGAAAAGAAACGAAAACCTAGAGAACTATAAGAAACCCAAATAATTATTAAAATATTATTAACAACATCAACATTAGTGCCGACCGTGCCTCGTAGGATGGCCGACTTTCACTTTGGTGATTTGAGGCAAAAATTGTCTAGATGGACTCAAATGGTACCAAAGTAAAAAAGTTTAGGAGTAAATTGTCCAAGTAAAAAATTTATGACTAAATTGGCATCAATGCATTAGATTTAAGACTTTTTTGATACTTTTTCCCCATAGTAAATGGTTACCTTTTTCAAGCTATGCTGTCAACCAAGGAAGGTCCGGCAATCTTGAATTGACAATGCATAGACAAGACTAATCATTTGTCGGGAACATGAAGAATCAATCTCGAGCACGAAAGACGGGAGGGTTTGCTTTTTGTCTCTGTGCCAATAATCTTAGTTCTAGAATATAACAAGAATTAAAAAGAAAAAAGGCATACCGGTCCGGCTTGGTTCCGCATCTAAAACCGAGAATCGGACTAGGTATTGCCGATTCCGAATTTTGGGAATCGGGAATTGGATCGGTTCCCCCGAGAACACCTAGAAAAGCCTAATTAAGTTAAATTTGGAGAGAGAGAGAGAGCAGTCCCTATTTCTATTGCCGCATTCATGAAACATCCAACTTTTGTAAAGTACCACGTGAATAATGTGTTTTAAGAAAAATAAACCTTTTACCTTTTCTGTTCCTCCGACATAGGATGCTATAGCCTATAAAAAAAAAATCCATTAATAAGGTTTCGACACTCATAGAGAAATTTCATCTATATTTGTCCAGTCCCCTAAATCTTGAAACTAGCGCAACAGAAATGTCTCTTCAGATTTCGGCAAGCCACGTCTCTGAACGCCGATCAGCAAAGTTTCATCCAGGCATATGTGGGGATTATTTTCTCAAATATGCTTCTAACTCCAACTCCATGGTAGCATTTAACCTATTCCTTTTCTTGGATTATGTTCGGATTTTCTTTTCTTTGATCGTTATGTTTTCTGAGAACTAAGAGCATAGACCATAATAATCTTGAACTAATGGGCACCATCCGACAGCATTTGATAATTTCTATGTGAACCTTGTGGCATGCACATACGACTTAACAAATTTAGAAAGAATTTATCCTCTATGAATAAAACAAGTTAGGATGGCATAAATTTTAGGTAATTTCAATTTATATTAAATATCGTGGTCAATTGGGTCATAGGCTGCCTAGTATAATTATTGCATTCGTACAGTTTATGTCCTTTTATTATCTTTTCCAACTTTCTTGTAGAGTTCTCCTGTCAAAGCAGAGGATCCAATCGAGAGATTGAAAGGAGACGTGAGGAAGATGTTGACAGAGGCTATGGATAAGCCTTCCCAGAAGTTGAACTTAATCGACCAGACCCAACGCTTGGGAATTGCCCATCATTTTGAAATTGAGATAAATCCGTAGCTGGAACAAATCGACAAAAGCTATTTTGAATGCGACTTTGGCGATGGTGACCTACACACGGTCGCTCTTTTATTTCGATTGTTGCGACAACAAGGTTACATAGTTTCAAGTGATACGAAATGTTCTAAATCTCATTAATCAATTAGTTGGCCACATTATATTGCAGACAGCGGTTTGCTAGTCCATTACGATTAGAGGAGAGAATTGAACACTATTTATACAGCCAGACCCTCTCATCACCAGATGGGCTCAACTCAGTCCACACAAATTAGGCTCATGTTAGACTGATTAAGAATCTTTATATCTGTCTTTTATTAGGCTAATTCCATAAGATGGTAATTACAATCTGAATTAATGTCGCCCACATTGGGAAAACTGTTACATACTCTTCCATTAGTTTGCCAAATATGTACCTAGAGGCCTCGGAAGGGTACTTTTGATCCACCCATAGGCATAAAATGCCTATCTAGTGGGTTAGAGAGTATTTTAATTCAGATGTGCATTTGATTTAAAGTATCCGTAACCTGCCATTCAAAGGAATGATTAGAGAAAATTTCTTCCAGCCAATTTCTCAATGACAGACCATTATCAACACTGACAACAAGAGATGCAAGAAATCATGACAATGTACTCGAATTTGTTATATATAGGTTATGAATAGATTATGCCTGTGAAAGTAATGCAACTGAAATAAATTTAACGAGTTTGCCGCATGACAAAGACTTGCATGCGGAGCCAACCAGTCCCCATGGAGTGAGTAGATCGGTGAATGGTCAGCTGACAAAAACTTAATCCTTACTCAAGGTAAACGACCCAAACATCTGAAAACTTTTCAAGGTTGCATAATCTGGACGGGTGGACTGAATCAAACCTAGGCAGGCCAGTCGTCCAACCACATGGTCTGTGGGTCCTTGACAGAGTCAAGGGACAAGACCCATTGCCTTCCTCATCGTCCCATCATGTTGGACTACGATGAAGGCACACTGTTGAATGTTCAACAATGTTAGCATGTGGCTTCTTCTTCAACTACGGTGATCTGTGGTGCCTTTTTGCCCCCCTTTATTAAGTTATCTTCATGCAGGAAGGCACACTGGTTTTCAGAGACTTAAGAAGAAGCAATTGGATATTAGCCAGGCTGGTTATCGGACAGATATTTGGCAATTTAGAGATTTCGATTTGGATGAAGCAAAGCTTCAAGAGAGCACCTAGATACCTTAAAGGTACTTGAAACATTCAAACATCTGATTATCTGACAGATATTTGGAAGTTCGCTTTATGATCTTGATCGCACGCTCTAGTTCGCATCCGATCGATTTGCCTTATCTAGTTATTCGATGGGTACTCGAAGCGTGATAACTTCATATATAGCCCAAATTCGAATCTGTTAACATAATTAGTTGAACTCACCCTCAATCAAAATCTTAAGTGAGTTGTGAGATAAGTAACACATATTAGCTCTTTCAAACTCCACCCACACTCCGATGTTTGACTTTTTCTAAGACAACTCAGACATGTATATCAATATAAACTTAATCGCAACCTATTTTTGCAGGTCTAGAAGAACTTGATCTGCCAAGAACATTTGCAGATAGGTTCAAGACGTGCTTAGTGAGCATATTGGAATGTATTCGCAATCGCGAGCTTTCCTTGCTTTGATCACCAATCCCATGATAATTTAACTCACTAGTTTGGCCAGAAAGCTATATTTCAGCTCAGAAGCGAAATCTTGTATAATAACAGCCAATGGCATTGAACCTCACTTTTCATAAATGAACGCAGTTAACATCTTTATTGGTATCCAAAAAGACCAGTTGAAATTCAAACAACTTTGTTTAAACCTAAATCCCAGAATCAAATCAAGAATCACAGAGACTTACTTTCTCCTCTCATCTTCCCCATGAATGGCTTGACACATAGAGGCCGTGATCGTGCAGATCATTAGTCAAAGATAGTTTTCGACGATCATCTACTTAAGATTCATCCGTAACAAAAGTATGTCCGATAGTTCGGATCGTGATAGAGCTCCAACAATCCATCCGCCATCACTCACTTTGTAACATAGAAAGTTTATCAGATCATTAGTCAATGTCCCCTGCATATGGATTGACTATTTGGTTAGAAACAACAACTAGGAGAGAAAAGTAAAACAACCAAAAGATCCTAATCGAGGGAGTAAAAGCATATTGATAGCAAAGTAGCATGTTCTTTGTAAGACAAGATGACGTTGAGGGGCACCATATCCCACCTTCCACCTCAAGTTCATTTGTCACATCCGGCCTGATTTAATAACTAGTTCCGCTCAAATACGCTAATTCCTAATCCGACCTTTCCTCTACAGCCACAAATCGACCCTGGCATATCTTCTCAACTGTAAAAATGGCCTTCCAATTTTGGTATTTAACCCCTCACGTTGTCGACTAGGGTGCCACAGAGGCATTTCAATGGTGATTTAACGGCCCTGTCTGCAGATTTTTAACGAAAGGACCAATATGAGTTAAAATAGTATACAGTTCAAGAACTTAATTGGCCCAAAAAAATGAAAACCCAAGGGAACATTGTACAAAAGTTCAAGATCTACTTGTGCCTTTATTCCTCTATTTATAACGTAGACTTTCAGTTTGTACCTATCGAGTCTATACGATTAATTTTGGCCGAAAATCGCTCACATGAATGCCAGTCGTCCTAGGTGGCACTACCGATGCTGACTTGGATAAATTTTACATATTTTACAAAAAAATTTCTGAATTTTTTTTATTTTATTCTTTTTATTTTCTCTTTTTATTTGCTTTGTGGCCAGCAAGCCGGCTAATAAGTAAGGCTTATTACTATATCAATAACAAACCAAAAATTAACAATAGAAGACATTTGCTTATTGGCTCCCGTTACTCTCAATGAAATAACTAAAATATCTTCCTACAATGAATTTGGATAACATCTTATTATCGGAATAGAATGTCGACAGTTAAGGAGAGATCACCAGTTCGGTTATGAAATGATAATCTCATAATTAAATAAACGTGCTGTGTCTAAGCTGGCTTTATTGGGCTTACATTACAAACAAGTAGTGAAATAATTCCTCATGCACCATCATCTTCACGTCTCATTCCAAAATCAAATCCGGCACAACACGTCAATGACAAATTACTTGGATTCTTAATGAGGTGGTTGCCCATGGATGGGGCAGTGAAAGCACACCGGACGCATCAAAAGAGACCCAAAAATAAAATAAAAAATAAAAAATGGAAGAAAGTCTAACAAAGGATTGTCCTTTAAGGGAGAATCGCACTCATTACTATTAATCTCAATTATTGTCCAACAGATGCTACAACGACTAATTCAATCTTAAACATGTCCAAATGATGCTACAACGACTAATTCAATCTTAAACGCTTCACTCGGCTAGTTTAGTTTTAAACTCTTTTTTTCGGTTGTTGTCAAAATTGGACAGTCTTATCTTTCGATTCCTTTCCTTTTTTTCTTCAACGAAATAGTTCTCTTGCCCATGCCCACAACCAAAAGATTTTGATCTTGTTCCCTCTCTGTTTCCTCAAATAGTGGAGCGCATAAGGACATCATGGGCAACTATATCAATCTCTTCTATTTGCAAAAAATTAAATGATATATAGCTTGATTTTTCTCCAATTTTGCTCTTAATAAATCAGTTTTCCAATTTGGCAATCACGTTATGAGTTTCGGCCATTATACGAGACTAGAAGGCTTGGTCGAATTCTCAGAACCTCGCTGAACTAGCCCAGCTAGAACGCAATTCATGTGGGCTTATTACTATTAAAAGAAAATGCTCACAATATGCATATTTAACAATATTTTTGTTTAGGCATCGACATGGACTCTTTTTTTTTTTTTTTCTATTGAGGGCAGGGACGCCCTCGCCCAGTGCTGGTAAGGGTTGGTCGATGGCCCTTGACGAGCCCTCGGGAAGAGAGAGAGAGAGAGAGAGAGAGAGAGAGAGAGAGAGAGAGAGTAAAGAACATAAAAGAAAAGAGAAAAGAAAAGAAAACCTAGAGAACTATAAGAAACCCAAATAATTATTAAATATTATTAACAACGTCAACATTAGTGCCGACCGTGCCTTGTAGGATGGCTGACTTTCACTTCGGTGATTTGAGGCAAAAATTGTTTAGATGGACTCAAATGGTACCAAAGTAAAAATGTTTACGACTAAATTGTTCAAGTAAAAAGTTTATGACTAAATTAGTATCAATGCAATAGGTTTAGGACTTTTGTGATACTTTTTCCCTAGAGTAAATGGTTGCCCTTTTCAAGCTATGTTGTCAACCAAGGAAGGTCCAACAATCTTGAATTGGCAATGCATACACAAGACCAATCATTTGTCTGGAACATGAAGAACCAATCTTGAGCACGAAAGACTGGAGGGGTTTGCTTTTATCTCTGTGCCAATAATCTTAGTTCTAGAAGATAAAAAGAATTAAAAAGAAAAAAGGCGTACCGGTCCGGTTTGGTTCCGCACCTGAAACCGAGAATCGGACTAGGTATTGCCGATTCTGAATTTTGGGAATCAGGAATTGGATCGGTTCCATGAGAACACCTAGAAAAGCCCAATTAAGTTAAATTTGGAGAGAGAGAGAGAGAGCAGTCCCTATTTCCATTGCCGCATTCATGAAACATCCAACTTTTGTAAAGTACCACGTGAATAACGTGTTTTGAGAAAAATAAACCTTTTGCCTTTTCTGTTCCTCCGACATAGGATGCTGTAGCCTATAAAAAAAAACCCATTAATAAGGTTTCGACACTCACAGAGAAATTTCATGTATATTTGTCCAGTCACTTCAATCTTGAAACTAGCGAAACAGAAATGTCTCTTCAGATTTCGGCAAGCCACGTCTCAGAACGCCGATCAGCAAATTTCCATCCAGGCATATGGGGGGATTATTTTCTCAAATATGCTTCTGACTCCAACTCCATGGTAGCATTTAAGCTATTCCTTTTTCTTGGATTATGTTCGGATTTTCTTTTCTTCGATCGTTATGTTTTCTGGGAACTAAGAGCATAGAACACAATAATCTTGAATTAATGGGCACCATCCGACAGCATTTGATAATTTCTATGTGAACCTTGTGGCATGCGCATATGACTTAACAAATTTAGAAAGAATTTCTCCACTATGAATAAAATGAGTCATGATGGCATAAATTTTAGGTAATTTCAATTTGTATTAAATATCGTGGTCAATTGGGTCATAGGCAGCCTAGTATAATTATTGCATTCTTATAATTTATGTCCTTTTATTATCTTTTCCAAGTTTCTTGTAGAGTTCACCTGTCCATGCAGAGGATCCAATCGAGAGATTGAAAGGAGAAGTGAGGAAGATGTTGACAGAGGCTATGGATAAGCCTTCCCAGAAGTTGAACTTAATCGACCAGATCCAACGCTTGGGAATTGCCTATCATTTTGAAATTGAGATAGATCAGCAGTTGGAACAAATCCACAAAAGCTATTTTGAATGCCACTTTGGCGATGGCGACCTACACACGGTCGCTCTTCTCTTTCGATTGGTGCGACAACAAGGTTACACAGTGTCAAGTGGTATGCAATGTTCTAAATCTCATTAACCAATTAATTGGCCACATTATATTGCAGATGGCGGTTTGGTAGTCCATTCCTTTGATTAAAGTGAACACATAATCTCACTAACATGTTTAGTTCACTCTAATTTTAATTTGTTTATTACTTTGCTGTCTCACGATTCTCATAACTCGAATTCTTCAAATTTTCCGACTTTGAAAGGTGAATAGTCCTTTCTTCTAATTCCTTAGTTGAGTACTGTCATTTTTCCAATTTTTTCCAATTTTTTCCAATTGATCTAGATGTTCAACATGATTTTCATAGTATATCATAATAACATCTTTTCCCACTTTTCTTTTGGCCATTCAGAAATCTTTAGCAAGTTCAAGGATAGCAAAGGGAATTTCAGCGAATCTCTCATCGCCGACGTGCAAGGACTGCTAAGTCTCTTTGAAGCTTGCCATATGAGGTTTCATGGCGAGGATATATTGAATGATGCACTTGCTTTTACTATAACTCACCTCGAATCAATTGATAGAGGAAAAGAAAACCCTAATCTCACAAAACAAGTGACTCATGCCCTAAACCAACCAATCCACAAGGGAATACCAAGGTTAGAGGCGAGGCGTTACATTCCTCTCTACCAAGAGGAGCCTTCGCATAATGAAGTCATGCTATCCTTAGCTAAACTCGATTTCATCTTGTTGCAAGAGCAACACCAGAAGGAACTCGGCAACCTTACAAGGTTGGCTTCATGATACCATGTCTGAAGTAGCTGGATGTTCTAAGAACACCAAATCTCCATAGATTGATTCGTGCAACTTCAATTTATCCTAAACTAAAAAGCAGTTGTAAAAGTGACAAGGAGTGTTAATCTCTCTGGCTCATCTGTCTAAAATATTTCTATAACTCCGTCAATGATGTGCTTGCCTTAAATAGGATTTGTTGGTATACTATAGGTGGTGGAAGGATTTAGATGTAGAAAGGAAGTTTCCATTTGCTAGAGATAGGCTTGTGGAGACGTATCTCTGGATGTCAGGATTTTATTTCGAGCCGGAGTATGAAGCTGCTAGAGAAATACTAACCAAAGTGGCCTGCATGGTTTCCATTATCGACGACATCTATGATGTCCATGGCACATTGGAAGAACTAGAACTCTTCAAGGAAGCAGTTGAAAGGTATAATTCGCACTCAGATGCTTTTCTCAATATACCAACTCTAAACTTATCCTAATTTGATCAGCTGTCAATTAGGGTTGAGTGTGGTATTTTCTGAACTTGAACTCAGGTGGGATGTCGATGCCAAAGATGGATTGCCAGACTACATGCAAGCGTGTTACAAGACGGTTCTTGAATTGTATGATGATATTGGCTATAAGGTGACTAGCAAAGGACAATCATATCGCCTCTTCTATGCAAAAGAAGTGGTAAGCAATCGAATGTCATTTTATTCCATCCACCGGCAGCAATACATCAGTTTTTGGATAAGGATGAGAGACTGTCATTTATTTAAGTCCACCAAACACATTAAAATTCGAATATTGACATAGCTTTATATTTGAGGATGAATCCATAGATGAAAAACCAAGTGAGAGTTTACTTTGCCGAAGCCAAATGGTTCCACCAGAACCGCGTGCCGGCGATGGAGGAGTACATGCCCATTGCATTAGCAACCTCTGCTGTTGAATTGCTACTGGTGACGTCGTTGCTGGGAATGGGAGATATTGTAACCAAAGAGGTTTTTGACTGGCTGTTATACGGCGACCCCAAGATGGTGAAGGCCGTGAAAGTAGTCGGTCGGATCATGGATGACATTGCCGGACACAAGGTATATGAAAGCCATACCAGCGAACAACATTACTTCATCTAAATTTTGTCAGATAGATCTTACGTATAGGAGTAATTCCCACGAGGTATATTTGTTTACAGTTTGAGCAAGAGAGAGGTCATGGCGCATCCTCAGTGGAGTGTTTCATGAAACAATGCGGAGTTACGGAGGAAGAGGCTAAGGAAGAACTCCGTAAACAGGTGGCCGATGCATGGAAGGACATTAACGAAGGGCTGCGCCGCCCGACCATCGTCCCAAGGCTAATCCTGGTGCGATTTCTCGATTTTACTCGAGCCATGCATGTGTTTTATAAAGATGAGAAAGATCTCTACACTCATGCTGGAACCAAGTTGAAAAAGCACGTGAATTCTCTGTACGTGAATCCATTGCCAATGTGATGGCTTGGAAGAGCAAGTTAGATTACCAAGCCAACGCAGATTACATTCGACAGTTTTCGAATCTGCTCCGTGTACAATCTGAATTGTGTGTCGACACTTGATCATCGCCCTTCTCTTGCCTAAGAGCCCCTTCTTTCTTTGGATTTCGATTGAAATAAAATAAGATGTCCATAAAAATGTGACATTGGAATATATTAATGTGCTATCCAATGCAGCGGATTGGAGAGTTCGCTACGCTATGTATTATTTTATCGAATACAATTCGCCTTTAATTGGTATCCTTGTTGACCAATTCTGCCATGATAACTGTCGATCATGCGCTAGTATGTGTCGACAACATAGTCCATGGTCTTCGATGTTATCGATAACAATTTTCATCGACGATGACTCACGTTTCCGATATTGATAACCTCTAGTCACGTGCTTACTTATGTCAACAACCAGTTTAAATTTTCGTGCTAACAATAATCGTAAAGGTATAGGCCACTTTGGCGTTAAGCTTAAAATAAAATAAAGAAATCGTTGCTGGATTAGTTGGACTTGTACGACCAAAACAGATCCTAAAGGAGATGGTGGGCATTGATGGCGGTCCAAGACAACAACGCCTTAAAAGATTGTTCTTTAATTAAACATCCATCAAAGCTAAACGGATGCGCACTATCTTCTAACATTCGATATTGTACAATTATATGATGACAATAATCATTTCTTGAACTTTGAGCCTTCCATCTGGGCGTTTTACAGATTATATGCCCCCGTCTCATGAGGCAAGGAAATCACTTTTTGAATTCTCAATTGTAAAGACACTGCCGATGACACGTGTGGCCCCCTCTGAATTTTTCGATCCGTAGGAAACTTCCGTGACCGATGCAGGTAAAAAAAAAAGCATAGATAGTTATCAACAAGTTAAGATAAAAGGACATTTTAAGTGATAATATTTGTGTACGGCGTTAACTTCAACATCCAAAATTTTTTCCGGATCACTTAAATACCAATTTTTTTGAAAAATAATTATTTCAATGCCAATTCTTATGAAGCTGGTAAGAAATCGTACGTGGCAATTATTTATTAATTAACTAAACCTACGTTATGACAAAAAAAAAAAACTATACCTACGTGGCTCACCGGAGATCCTAGTCAGCTTTCAAAGTACAAACAACGTTGTTTAGCCAATTTCGCGGAGTGACTTTAAGTGCCGTAAGTTGTAAATTTTGATAGTTTAAGTGCTAAGTTCTTCTGAAAGTGATCATTTAAGTGACATAAATTGTAAAATGTGATCACTTAAGTGTTATAAGTTGAAGACATCCCAGCCACGTCGACCAAGCGACGTTCTCTTTGCACACGTGGAATTGTTTTTTTTATTTGAAAAACCCATGCCACCAAATTGTTTGAATAAAAAATGCAATGCCACTAAATTGTTTTAAATAAAAATACAACATATTTATTTTGATTGGAATCTCTTGCCGATAGTACTTAAGTGATTATTTTTTCTTGGATTTGATACTTAAGTGAGCCAGCAAAAAATTTTGGCATCAAAATGAGTATCGTACGCAAATATTATCACTTGAGATGTCGTTTTACCACAATTTTGATATCCTTTGGGAAGCTTGTGGCCCCATTTTTCTTCGTTGCATCTTTCGTCCCTTTAACCATTTCCTAATGTATGTGCGGCAGCAAGTGCCCATATTTGAGTTTTTGCATGTGATTGTGCACCCAAGCAGAAGCCCACTAAACCCACTCAGATGTTTGGATAGACAACCCTGGAAACCCACTCACGTAGTCGAGAAAAGTCATCCGAAAACCCGCTCCGATGATTGAAGAGACAGCATGGAATCTGCCTCGGGAAGCGCTGAAATTTTTTGATAGCGTTCCCGGTATCTCCTCAGGTAAATGTTCAAACACTAGGATAACCACAAGCGTTTGGGAACTTCTTTTAAGGCAGCTCCAGCTGGTCGGGCTGCTCGTAGAGGTTCCGCCCTTTTCACCTATGAGATAGAGCAAAAAGCACGCATTTATGTGCATTGGTAAAAAACAGACAATCGTTGATCATGTCAAAATTCATTGATCCACTTGAAGTTCACGCATCACAGTTTTGTCATGTTTGCATTACCAGGCTTCCACTGGGGAGAATTACAATCAAGACAATTCATGCTCAATATGGATATCTTGAAAATGTCGAGTAAGGGATTTTGAGTCTAAAAGAACTTGTCATTCACTCTCATTTAAAAGTCTATTTTATCTCAGCCATTAATGCTGGATCTTGAGAATCACTTCATCTTATCATCATTACATTCGACAAGGGTTCGAGTATTCTTGCAAGCAGCACGAATGTACCAATATGAGAGGTACCATAACCTAAGCTTGGTCAATGGCTTAACAAAAGGGACTTTTCAAGTCAAGGCTATCAAAGAAATATTTTGCTACTGTCTACGGGTTTACAAGTCAAGAACCTTATAAAATGAGATAGAAATGATCTTGCCCACCACACTTTGTCGAGCAATGTTTCTAAACATATGAATTTCCACATTAATCCACGGGCCCTAATATGAAAAGACTTTATAAGGGACGTTTAGGTTCAGCTTAGGGGTTGAAAACCGAAAGGATTGGTCGGACTCAAAGATGAGCATAGAAGGGGTGAGAATCGGTGATCATCATGGCGTGGTCACCCATCTTAGCCTTCGGGGATTATCTTTTGCAAGTGGACTCCATGCTGGGGATATTTCTTCACATTCATTCACAGTTTCAGCCTATCTTCGACTCACATATTTTTCACGGGCATTGGCGTAGTTTTTACAAGGCACACTGCTTTTTCACATCCTGCTATTCCAATTTTTTCTTTTCTATAAATTTTTATGGCCATTGGCCTTGCTTTTACTAGGCACACTACTTTTTTATGCCCCCTAATTTTCTAATTTCAAATCATTTTTCAATATTCTTCTATTCTGCAAGTTCATGACTAAATTCTAATAACTTAGCAATATCTGGATTCTCATAGTCTTTATCTTCGGTTGATGCTAGATCATGCGATTTGAAAGGAGGTGACTTTTGCCTTGCCCCAGTGTGAGGGATGGTTGCCAACTGGGTTCGTAAGAAATGAAATTGTCAGCTTAATTGCACTGTGCAACGGATATAAGTGTGTAAGATAGATAAGAAAGTGCTCTTTTTCCTCTTAAGGCACTTAAATTATAGTTTGAGTTCGTATGCAATAAAGACACTCGAAGATTGCTGCAAGTGAGAGCAAGAAAACTTTTATCCATTTTTCTCATCTCGTGATGCTGACTTACCTCCAGCTAACCTCAATGTGGGGTAGTTATTGACAAGAGTAATATGAAAGAATTTCTTCAGTTGTGTGGGCTCAAAAACGTTAAGCAAGGGATCAACTATACTGTTTGAGATAGAAAAATGAACTTTCTCTCATCATTTTAACTATCATACCTTTCGCAAGATAACCATTTTTCTTGCGGACATGACATTCTTCCACACTCGTCTCACTGGGGATGGAACGTGGGACTCTGTCTAGGACATGGTTTGCTTTTCCTGACATGTCTCGTTTAGCATATTCAAGCCTTTCCACACCATTCATTGAACTATCTATTTTGTCAATCCTTAGTGGAATCAGTAGCTTAGACAAATAAAATCATCATGCAAAATCTCTTTTCAAAAGACATGAGCAATTGGAACTTATCATCGTTTGGCACGAGACAATTCATAACTTTAGAAAGATCAATTCATCATACTCAAATGTTTATCAAAGCCCGAGAAACAAAATTTCGACTACTCATTCAAAGAGCCATCTCTGCAAGAAGTTTTAGATTTCAGGAACACTAAGAGAGTATCTTGGAAAAAAGGGTGTCCATGGAATGTCCCTATTCGAAGGGAAAGGACATATGGATCGATCGATGAGATTAAAAGTTTGATCCTTGATTTGATTATTGCCGCAATTTATCTCTGGCCCCTGCACAAGAAATCATAGATAAATGGGATACCATGCAATAGAAAAGCAAATTTAAATTGAGACTCAAGAAATTTCAGCCTTCCATTTGGGCTAGAATCTCGGCTCTATCTTAGTCAAGGACTATTAGAGTCTGCCATGCCCGCAATACGTCATCTGTACGAGACGGAACAAAGTGCCAATTCCCCTATTTGTTAAGTTCAGGAGGTGCATCTTTCTTTTCAAAACGGGGTGATCTTTTCTTGACTTGCCCCCAATCCTCACAGGGAAGAAGGTTGCACCAAACACGAAAATGAGGAGTGTCGAGCGCCCTGTTCAGCTCTTCGGTGTTGATATCTGTTGCGCGGAACAAGCGATCGAACGATAAAATAGACAGAACAAGAAAATAAATCGGACACCAGATGTACGTGGTTCGGTCGTAAAGACCTACGTCCACGGGGAGAGCAGCAACGAATTCCACTATAGAACGAGCGATACAAGGAGATTACAGACCAAACTCGAGTAATTCAAACACTCTCGGTGTTTCCCAAACCCCAATTACATCCAAGAACACGCACAGTGTTTAGCCTCCAATTCCTAACGAAATAATCTCTCAATCTCGCAAAGGAATTAAAACAAATATAACCTCAAGATTTAATCGGCTTCGACACTTGAATACTTGATGTAATTTCACGAAATAAACCCCACGAACAAGCACTCGATAAACGGTGCTTCAAGGACTCTGCATCAACTTCAGCACACCAAGCACTCACACGAAATCGGTGCTTCAAGGCCTTCGTGCTTCTTTTTTTAAGGAACGCAAAACCCACAATATATATTATTAAACCCACCACCAGAAGGAGTCCAAGATGGGTCAACGAAAAGGTTCCTGTTTGACCGGTCCAAGAAGAAAAGCTTATCTTAGACTTTTCCTCTTTTGTTGTTATCTTGACAGCCTTTAGTTGTTGACCTTATCTTTTTTTTTTTTTGCTTTCTCACGATCAAACTTCTATTCCAAGATGCAGTAGATATCTTTAGACTTCAAACAAACTTCATCCAATCTTCCCAAAAGATATCAAACGCATGCATATTGTGTTTTGCTCGATTTCAATTGTCCATAAAATATTTGATTCGGAATATTCACAATTTCACTTCGGGCTCAAACTCGAGCCATATTTTAACAATCTCCACCTTGGCTCGACGTTTGAGCCAAGTCACAATCGCTTCGTTAAAATCCGAACTTCACCGCTACTACTCTCCCACAGCCCTATTGGGCTCAATCGCCACAGATTTTATCCAAGTCCAAGTTACGCTTGAACTTCGCCATAACCGTGGACCTCATCAGAATACCAACTTCACATGCACTTTTAACTGCTCTACAAGGACATTCTGACACAAGCTCCTTAATCGCAGAAAAACAAAACCACCGTTGCATCCATATCTCGTCGTAGATCGAACACGTATCTTATCAATATCAGCGATTAAAGCAATCGTTGGCTCTACTGGCTCCACCTCGCTACAAGCACCATCTGTGTCGATTACTACGCTAGTATCCGCTTCCTCGGGAGTTTCTGGTTACAACTCCACCTCAAGCTGAACACCATTCAGATCCGTATTTAAACCGCCACAAACACTCCTACCCTGAAGTACTGGAGACTCGTCAAAGGTAACTTTTCTGCTGCGAACAGGTGAGTTTATATTTGAGCACCACAACCGATAGCCCTGCTCACCTCGTGCATAGCCATGGAATATGCACATTGCCCTTACATCGAGCTTACCATCACTTACTCGATAATAACACGGGCAACCATACATTCTAAAAATAAAATAATCAGCGACGTTACCCGACCACACTTCTTCGGGAGTCCGAAATCCGATCGCGATCGATGGAGATCTATTCATCGGGTAGCTCACCACACTAAGCGCATTCGCTAGAATTTTCCTAGCCATACCAGCACTAGAGATCATTTTATGGGCCATCCCTAGTAATGTTCTGCTCATCAATTCTGCAACCTGTTGTGGTCTATTGGCACTAGTGCGGTGTTTCACTATGCCCTTTATCATGCATAATTTATTTACCAGCTTCGAGCGGAACTCCATGCTACTGTTAGTTCGCCCATGCTTGATCAACTTACCGGTCTCCGTTTCGATCAAAGCTCTTGATCGCGTATTCCCGACAACAGCATCAAACTTGTGCTTCGGCACAGTCACCCAAGGCTTCCTCGAGTAGTCGTTATACCCTCGAACGGATACCGACGTCTCCGAAGCGAAACCCGTCAATGTCTCACCTTAAAGTTCATACAGGCTTCCATGCTTGATTCCTTTCATTATCACCAAGGCACCTCGAGCAACCTTCAGAACTCCACCTTGTGAAGAATACCTGCATCCAGCTGAATCTAGGGCACCCAAGGAAATTAAGTTCTTTTTCAATTCTGGAGCATATCTTACTCTAGTCAATGTCCTCACAATACCATCATGCATTCTGATTTTAACATCACCAACACCCACAACATCGCATTCGGCGTTGTTCCCCAACTGCACTTTACTACTATCCGTGCACCGATAAGTAGCAAACCAGTTCCTGTTTGGTGTAGCATGAAAAGAACAACCAGAATCCATAATCCATCCGTCAAATGACGAATTCTCAATGAGAGACAAGACCCTATCGACACCATCGGAATCATCGATTACAGCTGCAACATCATCTGTAGATTCAACTCTAATTCCCTTACCCGTTTCGTTTTTCAGCTTTAAGCAATTCCTTCTAAGATGCCCTCTCTTGCCACAATTCCAACAGACAACACTACCGGTCCTAGACCGACTGCGTCTATTCGAGTTCATACTACTTCTACTACCACGAGTATCAGTCCTTCCTCTATTTTCACCTACTAAAGCGGTAGATACATATTTGCCAGATTCTCTTCTACGGATGTCTTCACTTAAAATCAAATCTTGAATACCATCAAACGTCAAACTTGTTGACCCGGAGGAATTACTAACAGCAGTAACTGTAGTATTCCAGCTATCGGGCAATGAGGATAATAGAATCAAAGCACATACCTCATCTTCAAAGTCAATATCGACTGAACTCAATTGACTAACGATCACATTGAATTCATTGATATGATTAGTAATTGACGCACCTTCGCTCATCTTCAAATTAAATAGACGCTGCATCAAATAGACCTTGTTGATCGCAGAGGGCTTCTCGTACATATCCGACGGGGCTTTCATCAAACCCGCAGTAGTCTTCTCTTTGACGATATTAAACGCAACGTTATGAGCCAACGTCGGTCGAATAACACCCGGCGCTCGTCTATCCAGCAATTCCCAATCGGCTTGCTTCATCGTCTCTGGTTTCTCCCCGGACGGGGGCAAGTGCAGCTTCATCTGATATAGATAGTCTTCAATCTGCATCTTCCAGAAACCAAAGTCCTTCCCCTCAAATTTGTCGATTTTCACTTTTACTTCTTCTGTCGCCATCGATTCGCTTTAACTCGATAAACCCGGCTCTGATACCAATTGTTGCGCGGAACAAGCGATCGAACGATAAAATAGACAGAACAAGAAAATAAATCGGACACCGGATGTACGTGGTTCGGTCGTAGAGACCTACGTCCACGGGGAGAGCAGCAACGAATTCCACTATAGAACAAGCGATACACGGAGATTACGGACCAAATTCGAGTAATTCAAACACTCTCGGTGTTTCCCAAGCCCTAATTACATCTAAGAACACGCACAATGTTTAGCCCCAAATTCTTAACGAAATAATCTCTCAATCTCGCAAAGGAATTAAAACAAATCTAACCTCAAGATTTAATCGGCTTCGACACTTGAATACTTGATGTAATTTCACGAAATAAACCCCACGAACAAGCACTCGATAAACGGTGCTTCAAGGACTCTGCATCAACTTCAGCACACCAAGCACTCACACGAAATCGGTGCTTCAAGGCCTTCGTGCTTCTTTTTTTAAGGAACGCAAAACCCACAATATATATTATTAAACCCACCACCAGAAGGAGTCCAAGATGGGTCAACGAAAAGGTTCCTGTTTGACCGGTCCAAGAAGAAAAGCTTATCTTAGACTTTTCCTCTTTTGTTATTATCTTGACAGCCTTTAGTTGTTGACCTTATCTTTTTTTTTTTTTTGCTTTCTCACGATCAAACTTTTATTCCAAGATGCAGTAGATATCTTTAGACTTCAAACAAACTTCATCCAATCTTCCCAAAAGATATCAAACGCATGCATATTGTGTTTTGCTCGATTTCAATTGTCCATAAAATATTTGATTCGGAATATTCACAATTTCACTTCGGGCTCAAACTCGAGACATATTTTAACAATATCTCACACAATCAGCAATGAGATTTGCCCCCACATTTTTATTTGATAGTGTGCCCCCGAAATTTATTGAACATTAATTGCACGAATGGGCCTATCATCATTGAAGCTTGACGTGTCATTTTCAAACGCTTTCTCATCAAGCCAAGAGTTATGCTCTGAGACATGACGTGAAAATATTAGAAAAACAAACATTGTTAATTTGATGCCTGCTTTTGGAAAAGATTTTCTTATTATCTACATTTTATGTTTCAAAATGAGGAAGCATGAGGAAGCCCAGCCTTCAGAATTCTCCTTGGATTGTATTCTCTTTCAATGATAGGATATCATCACAGGATTAGTTTGGTATACTTCAACATGCCTTGAAAATGGAAATAAACTTGTAATTTCATTGAATAGGAGCAAATGAATTTCATTATTGGAGTAAGAAATGTGAACAATCTGTTGAAGAATCATCTCATAAAATATTTTGACGATTTTCAAACTATTCTCGATATTTGTTTTACCTTGTTAAGTGCAGATGTGCTGTTTATGTGACTAAGGATCATGTGATGGCTATCGGGTAAAGATTGCGTGACGTCTGAAGTGGTTTAATGAAAACATCACCTGAGGACCAAAATACCTAGTGACTGATGATATCTATTATCGGAGCTTGAAAGATCAGGTCGGCAGAGTTGTCTGAAGTTCAAACATCATTGATGTTTCTTGAAGAAAGAAGAAAATAGCCACTGGTTGATGGGAAAGCACAACAAAATTATTCTGAGTCTTCTCAAGAATAATATTCTATGCCTAGCAAAAGTTATCGATATGGAATAGCAGCTATGCACCTATTTTTGGAAAGTCCGTTCTGGTTCAGAAATAGTAGCTGTATGGGCAGCTCCCGTACGGAAACATCATGTCCAATCTCTTTGATGGCTCTTTGCTTCTCCAAGGCTTCCTCCAACGGTAACGTTGCTGTTGCGTACAAGAAGAGAAGGTCACGAAGGTCAAAACAAAGAAGTGCAAGTACAAAAAATCCAAACCTCAGTCAAGCTGTGTGCTAGTTAAAAGATCTTGTGATCTATTTATGCTTTGTAATCTTGCAAGAGTCAAGTGCACATTCCTGAGTATTGTGGTTGGATCCAGACAGGGAGATATATCATCTAAAAGATCAGGACATACAATTTGTAACTTGTAAGGCAATTTACTAGTGCATTCCAGCCAAGTTGTGGTTGTTAGTTGTATAGAGTCGACGTAGGCTTTGCATATAAGCGGAACCACTATATATCTTGTGTGCTTTGCATATTTCTTGATCTTTACTTGATTTTGCAAACGTTCAGATATTGTTTCGTAAAACATCTGCTCACCCGATTTTTTCACTTCACCTTTTATTTTCTACATAAACTGAAAAAGTTTCAAAACAACATGTTCACCCCCTCTAGGTTGCATTATTGGCACCCAACAATTAGTATCAGAGATCTGTTACTTGTTATTTAAAGTGTGTTTCTTCATAGGATAAAGATCCTCTCTAATTGCTGACTATGTGAGGCACACACGAGATTTCTTTCTTGCTTTTGTTTTTCCTCTTCTCATCGATACTTGCTCCAATAACGCTTTACTTTCCAATTGATTCTTGACCGAGAATTCGATGTTTCCTACTTCAAATATTTGTTGACAACTCATTCCATTCAGTGGGTGAAAAGCTTGTGTTATATTTGTCTTTTAAGGAATACAAAAACTGAAACCAAAATAGAATCAGTTAGTCCCAGGTTGACTCTAAAACCGGACCGGCCATCGGTCCCAGCCTCAACAGGGTCAATACCCGGTCCCAAAAAATCGGTGACCAAGACTGTGCAGGTTGGTGCCTGGGTTAGGTGCTGAGTTGGCTCAATTTGGACCATGCGCACCCCTAGCCACACATTTATTTAGTTAGATTAGATTAGATTAGACTCAGTTATTTTGTAATGTGAAGGACGTGGATATCCATCTTTACAACTGAACGGGAAAAAACTAAAAAAAAAAAAATGTTAGGATGATTGTTCGAAAGGAGATGGTGAAATAAAGAAATGGTAAGGGAAAATAACAATGAAAAAAATAAGGCATAGTGAGCTACGTGTGAAACGAAGAGTGTCAAGTGTCAACCACACATAGCTCTAAGCTCACCCCCTTAAAGCACCAAAATACTTCTTAGATAATTACAGGAGATAGCCATTGGCCCGTTTCCAACATATTATGCAATCCGGGGAATCGTATGGAGATTCGGGTAACATTGGGCACATATGAACATGGGGCTGACATGTGCTTGGGACACTGGGTAAATCTAGCAGTGATTCGCACTCAAAGAGGTAAAATATCCGCAACTCACGCAGTTTTGATAGATCAGGTAACCATTCTATGGAGTTGCATTGCACAATGACTAGCTCCTCCAGCGATTCCAATTCTGCCAAACCTTGAATCACAATCAGCTCCGAGCAAAACCACACTTGAAGCTTCTGAAGCTTCCTTGAGCTTGATAGACGCGACAGACTCACCAGCGATTCGCAATGTTCCACCCTCAAAGATTGGAGATTCTCTAGCTGTTTAAAGTCGATGTCTCTCCACGAACACCTAGTGAGTGTCAGATCGGTCAAGTATCGCAATTTGGAGTGGAGCGGTTGTTCTATCTGTGGCTTGACATCTTTCAGATTCAAAGCACGGAGACTGCAAGGGAGCCTCGTAAGAAATTGAGGATCATCACAAGACATGCTAAGTAACCGAAGCTTCGGAGGCCATCTGGTATCTTCACTTTGATTCCACTCCTCCATTTCTAGTGCCTCCCCCGTCCCTGCGATATTTCTGCAGCCATCGTATACCAAACGTTCAAGATTCTCCAGCTTTCCTATGGCCTTCGGTAGCTCCGTTATCATAGTATTAGCCAGATTTAAGTACTCAAGCCTCTTAAGGTATTCAGTAGAAGCAGGCAATTGGCTAATCTTTGTATCCCGCAAGAATAACACCAGCAATGATTCTAGCCCTCCAATGGAATTTGGTAGCTCGCTTATCTGAGTGAATGACAGCTTCATTTTCTCCAACTTTTTGAGATCTCCTATAGAATCAGGTAACGCTATGATTCCCGTGTGGATCAAATCCAATTCGAGCAAAGATCTCAAACTCCCAATGCAGTCCGGAAGCTTTTCAAGCGAATGACAACCCCTTAAAGACAAGTGCGTCAAGCCCGCCATCTCTCCAATGGACGGATGAAGCTCTTGTATACACTGCCCCTCTAGCTTTAGACTTGATAGATACTTTAGACAGCATATCGTAGAGGGCACTGGGAACAGGTGAAAAGGAACGCTTGCGGGTAGCAGTGACAGTCGAACTTGGGCTGGAATTATTTCCAAGCGCTTTAGGCGCTCTAGCTTATGGATAGAGTCACCAAATTGTAGCGACTTTGGACGATGTTCATCGAAAACCAGTATCTTCAAATTCAAGCACGTTGACAAATCAGGAGTTGTCGAGAGATGGCATCTCACGAGATATATAACTTTCAAGTCATTGTTCGCCTGCGAAACAAATTAGAATTAGGAAAGTAAGGCAACGCAAAATGGCAACAAATGATAAATGTGTCCGAAACCATACTAAGCATGGGCTCCATCCATTCCAATTCTCCGGAATATCGCTGTCCAAAAGCTTGAGCACGATTAAGTTCCATAAACATAGATTGACTGCTTGCAAGTTTGAAGGGCAACGGCGCCAAGAGAGCCATGCTAAACTTGAGAGAAGATTCTTAAAATCTCCTACCAAGTTCCCTCCCTCTAATTCCAACAACCTTAAGCTAGGCAGACTTGAAAACGCTTCACTTGTAAAGTCGTGCTCTTGAGAAAGTCCAGTTAGATTGAGTGCTATGATGAAATCTGTTCCCTGACGACATGAAATTACATAAGTGAACTTTGTACGCTGAAAAAAACAGAGGATTGCAGTCCGTTAGTAAATATTGCATAGACCTGCTCTATAAGTAAAACATTCTAATTGCTTTTGCTATCAGATTTTAAATCCTACTAATATCTTTCACAAGATATAAATGATTGTATTTCCTTCATTTCACTCAATTTAAACAAATATAGTTTTTTGTGACCCGCAACATAGACAAAAGAACAAATCTAAGAACGTATTATATACTTGAGCTGATGTTTCCTTGATCAAGAAGTAGCTGTGGATAAACTTTACCTTTCTAGTCTGCACCACATCAAACGCAATCTTGGGATACCATAGTCTACTACGCTTCCAAGGAAATCTAAAGTCTTCTTGTTGAACAATTTCTCTCCCAACATCTCTGAGCATATCATGCATCAACAGTCTATCAAAATCATCAACCTTTATCAAAGACTTACGAGTAAGGGCAATGATATTACTTCCTGGGTAAAACTCCAATGCTTTCCACATATAATATGGATAGATTGTTTTTTCACCAATAAAGTGACATGCGATATCAAGAAAAATTTCTCTCTGTTCTTTCTCTAGCATCTCCAAGCTAATCTTCAATTTGTCACAGACTTTTTGATTTGGAACTGAATTTAATTTCTTCAATGTATCTTTCCAAAATCGTTTACTTTGACGATAAAGAGAGGATCCGATAACTTCGAGAGCCAGAGGAAGTCCATCAGCTTTGTGAGCAATCTCGCGAGAAATATCATCATAGTCATGTGGAGGGGAATCCATGCTAAAAGCATGCTTACAAAAAAGCTCAAGAGCATGCACATTGCCCAACTTTCTCATTTCATAGATTATAAACTCTTTAGCATGCGTTTCGACATTATTTTCTCGATTCTCCTCTCCCTTTTGCAAAAAAGTGGTGTCCCTACTTGTAATAATAATTCTGCTCCCTGGAGCAAACCAATCGGGCTTATCTGCGAGCTTTGAGAGTTGGTCCATTTTATCTACATCATCGAGAACAATCAGGACTTTCTTGCAACAGAATCTCTTCCCAATATGGCGAATCCCTGCATCAGAGTCATAAATGTCCAATGGATTGTAGTTGAGGATTTCTGACAATAATTGTTTTTGTAACTTAACGACTTTCCTGCCCTTTGAAGCTTCCCGAACATCCGAAATAAAGCTGCACCCATCAAATTCACTGCGTATTTGGTTAAAGACAATCTTGGCAAGGGTCGTCTTACCGATGCCCCCATTCCGTGGATTACCAAATAACGTACATGAGGAGAACCTACATCTATTAGGTGCATTACATCTTCTACAGGATCCTTGATTCCAACTAAACTATCCGGCAGCTTTTTGTCCCCTTTGTTCAGCTTGTTCGAAACTTCAGCAACGATGGATTTAATGAGTTTGCCTTGACTGTCATATTTGATAAAAGGGTCTAGTAAGAAACATCCAAATAGAACATTAAACAGTCGAGCTCTGTAGTATTATGAATTGAACATAAACCAATCGTAGAGGAGGGGCTGGGGAGGAAGCGGGGGCGACCACCCCCCTTCCAATTTTTTTTGTATATGTACTCTGTGGATGTATAGGAAAAGAAGTCAACTAATATAAATCCAGTCAATTTAATTAAAACGAATTGCAATTGTGTATCTTATATTTATGGTCAAGGATGTGAATTGTGAAGATAAGAATGAAATCTCAAACTTTGTAAAAGATGCTCCCTCATCCATAAATTTTAAAAACCGAAACCTTTGGATTTTCTTCCTTTAGATATATGCAAAGGATGTGTTTTTTTTTTTTCTTTCATTTTTTATTGCTCATGTATTGTGTGTGCTCGGTTTACTAGTTTTGCATGGTGTAATAATAGTAACAGCTAGAACAGTTGTTTTATTATATCAAACCTACATGATACTGATTTAGAAGTTAAGAGAATCAAATTGAATGGTGAATTCAGATAGGATTTGTCAAGACGTAATAGAGAATTCAGCTAGTTTTGAAAGGAATTGACTTAATTGGGTGGAAAATTCATCTACTTTCGAAAGGAATCGATTCAGTCGAGTAGATGTTAGTGCGCAGTTATAAATATGTGGAATTTGGGTGACAATTTGATGAAAAAGGGAACAATGGGTAGTCGTAACTTTTATTGCAAGGATGATCATACTTTTTTGTTATCTATACTCATATCAATTAAATTTCTAATCGAAGGAGAAAAGAAAAGCTCAAACCGTACCCGGTATCTTTGAGATCCCATCCTTTGATGCGAGCGACCCCCATTAGAGCATCCTTCCATCGCTGCACGACCTCACTGCCGAGCTGCTCCTCGTGCTTCTGCAGATCTTCTTGGTATAGCTCGGTTTTGAGCTTGACATCTTTCGGCTCGACGTCGAAGAAAATCGGCAGGATCTTCGCTTTGCAATTCACCATGTATGCAAGCTCGCGAAGACACCACGCACTGGACGCGTAGTTTCTAGAGAAGATGGCAATACATATTGCGGAGCTCTTGATCGCACGCTCCAGCTCGCCTTTGATAGCTTCGCCTTTTCTGATCTCTTCGTCGTCTCTGAAAACGCGAATCCCAGCTCCGTCCATGGCGTGATAGAGGTAGTCGGTGAAGTTCAGGCGAGTGTCAGGCCCTCTGAAATTCAGGAACACATCGTATTCAGCCCCCAGTGACGACTCGGCATCACCTCTATTGGTCGACAGCACCTCAAATTTATCCCCCCGTGATGACTCGGCATCACTGCTGTCGGTTGACGCCGACGGCGCATCCGAGTATTTTCTCTTTGCCATCTTCTGGAGCTAAAGTCTCGTCATCGAGTTTAATAACGAGGAGAGAGGAGTACAAGAGTAGTGCCTAATCGATGCGATTCTGGAGCATTTATGGACGAGCCAAAGTGTCGCGTGAAGTCTCCTTCGTTGCATTGCGCATTTTCTTGCAAGGACTCAAGGAATTTCCCCCAGGTAAATGCATAATTTATTTAAACTGAAAATCTTCCCTCGGGTCACAACAGGACAGAGGCTATTTGATTTCAAACCAAACAGTCGGTGAATATATATATGTATTACATGCTCGTGGTAGGAAAGCACGGTCTTGAATCAATCGAGAAAAAAGGGGTGGGGCAACGACAAAGGTCAAAATATTAGGACTATAATTAGCAGATATTCTCACACAGCTAAGGTGATTAACTAAAAAAGAAAGAAGGGAAACTCTCCAAATAAACGGTTTTGTTGCAATTCCCTTGTTTTTCTTATTATTTACCTAATTAAATAACGTTAAAAATTACCCATAAATGAAGCTAATGGAAACTATAGTTGCAATTTTTATTTCGCTATAGCGGCACATCTGGCTTAAGCTATAAGCAACATTAGTCTTAGTCCCATACTTACGCCACTTCACTATCTAATCTAAAGATAAGCATTGACATCAACGACAAGGAGATACAAGAAATCATAATCCTTTTTTTTTTTTTTTTTTGCTGGGCCTGATGCATGGAAAATAGGCTACTAGACTACGAGGTGCCATTTTCCTCTTTCTTAAGAGAGAATCATAGATATATAATTCGTGTTAAGTAAGAATATAGAGTCTGCTTGACTTGGAATCCTTGAAATTAACTTACAATAAGCACCCAATCACTAGTGACAAATACAAAAATGGAAAATTAAATAAACCGTGTTGGTACAAGAATTGTATCAATAATAAAAAAAATAAAAAAAATCAACCATAAGTGACCAATTAAGTTCAAGGGACGGCACTTCCATTCACATTTAATTCTATTCAATTAGCGAGGACTCCATCTATCCATATAAAATTGCCTGTTGTGTACGTGAATGTATAATTGCACGAAGTTTGATCTTTTTAAATTTAGTATAAAGAAAGCATTTCCCTTATGTACTACTTAGAGAATAATAATGCGGAAGATAAAGATTACAGAAGCCATTTTATAGGCGTTATTGGATGACCATTTAAGGTAATAGGATAAACATTATATCAGTTATAATCAATCATGAATATGTACAGTCAAAGAAGATATTTGCATAATCCTGAAAAATATGTAGAATTAAGTGAATAGCTTAATAACAATGACACTCCCGAAGTTTGAAATCAACTTAAACAATGCCGTAACAACTTGTTTCTTCAATGATGCCGCATGCGGTGCATGAGTCGGTGTCCAGCAACTATTCGAGGTGATACTTTATACTATAGCTTGTCCGAGGACGGCGAATTTGGTAGCGGTGTCAGCTTCTTGAAATCAGCAGCAAAAAAATTGAGAATCGAAGGGAAACAGCAAGTGGCTAATGTGGCTAGCTTGTGAAACAAGAATCGAGCGACGCAACCAGTATGACCAGCATTGTAGCATCAAGTGGCCTATATGTCCGGCTTGTAAAAATAATTACTAAGCGGTGTAACATTTACAATTGGCGTCAAAAGAAAGCAGTTTCCCTGAAAAACATAGTGAGAAACTAGATTATGAGACTTAATTCAAAGAATCTCTCCATAACATTATGTGATCCAGGAAAAAACAAAATCATATACTTTGGGTTTTTCTTATCTTTGTTTGAGTAATATGTAGGCTTTGTTTCTCTATTGGTTTCCATAATCACATTCTCCACTCAATTATGGATAAGATTCTTACGTTGTATCTATGAGTGGTTCAAATTACTGTAGCTAGTAATATCACCTAGAGGGTGGGTGAATAGGTGATTTTAAAACTTATTTAAAATAATGTGAAATTAAACCAAACAAGTCCGTAACTTAGTTTAGACTCTGATTTACGAATAGGATCTGAAACTACTGCAAAGTATGTTTGTGCACAAATTTTCTATCAAGAATAATATAAAGAGAGTTTAAGGGACAGAGAATTTGCATACAAAATTTGTAGTGGTTCAACTTTGATCAAGTTTACGTCTACTTTTTCACCCCGATGCCCAATCGCCTAGATTTCACTAATCCTTTGATCAGAGGTTACTATGAGTAATGCTTTTCAAGTCGACAGATCTCACTATCTCACACAAACACTCTTTTCAACACCTCTCTTTGAAGCTCACAAAAGACAATTGTGTAAGAATTGGAGCTCTCTTTGAACGTTGGAATTTTTTACTCTTGATCTCTTTGGCTCTTCGATACCTTGGTCTCATTTTATACTCATCCGCTTCCAATATATCCATTAAAAATCTTAAGAGGATTACTCTCTAATCAACCCGTTGGACATTATTGTATAAAGAAGATTTAGTAGCCTTTGATAAAAAAAAATCAAAATCTTTGTGGATTCAATCGTCCATATAATCTGAATCTAGGTTTTCATAAGTAGATCTCTTCATTTATGGGAAACAGCTTGTCTATCACAAGAAAGAAATCCAAGCCATATCACTAACCGTTGTAAAAATGATTTGTGTCTGAATTTGAACGTTGCTTCTAATACTCTGCTCGTAGTCCGAGCTTGTCAGCCTCTAAGCTCGTTCTGCGTCAGCCGTGAGGAGGCTTCTCATAGAGTCTAAACACATACAAACTTTAAATGGAATATCCAGAACTTCGGATGCAATTTTAGATGCAATATCCAGACTTTACTTGAGCTTCCATCGTTTGGTCCCTTCAAGTGTATTGGCAAGGCTTTATTTCACTATTCACCTATCCAAGGTCCTTCCAAACTTTACTGAAGTTTCCATTCTATACTTGTTCACCTTCTACTCAGGTACCTCCATCTTGTAGATACCTCCATTGATAGGGACTCATAACCTTCAAATGTTGTGTTAGGACAACATCTGCATAACAGTTTGTACATCTTTCACCTAGTTCTACTCAACCAATAAACACATTGGTAGCTTTTAATTATTTTGTCATCTGCTCAGGTACCTCCATCTTGTACATACCTCAACGCCAATGTGTTGTTCAAGATTGATAGGGAACTCATAACCTTCAAAAGTTCTGTTAAGACAACATATACATAACAGCTTATGCATCTTTCACTCGGTTTTACTTAGTCAATAAACACATTAGTAGCTTTTGATTATTTTATCATTTTCAAATCATCATAAGGGATTTCCCTAACAATAGCCTCCTTTTTTATGATGACAAAATAATCTTTGAATATGCAGATGTGCAAACACGTTTCAAAGATATTGAATTATGTATAACTGCAAAGTAAAAGAAATACGCTTATTTGCCAAAAATAAGAATTCATATCAAGGCATAATAAGCATATAATGCGATCTCCAATTTATGATAATTGGATAATGTAATCAGGAGATAGCAGATAAATTGAGCATAATGATATATAGAAACATAATCGCAGCTCAATATTATGCACCAATTAATACATATGTAAATATAATGAGCCAGCCCATATGCATATATATATTTTCTCCCGTTTTTTGCATAATCAAAAAGCGATACTATTTGACCTTGAATGCGCCAGTCTTTGCAGGCGAGGTTGGGAGTGAGTATGGTTTGGTCACGACTTTGTGGGTCTTGTTGAGAAAGGTGGTTAAGTGGTCTTGGTTCGGCGCCATTCATTGCAGAAATTAGTTCAGAGGCTTGAAAATATGTCAAGATTCGTGTGTGCCAAATCACATAATTTGTTTCATCTAGGTGTTCTCTTAAGGACTGAGAAGAGAGAGGACTGGAAATAACAAATGCAGGAGTTTTGGGGGTGGTGATATTTTTAGTTGGAAGTTGTTGATCGGTAGTTTGGTGGGAAGATGGGAATGTGAGTTACTCATATTTAGATCGATAGGCTTTTGCCTTTTTTTTTTTTTTTTTCTTTTTGCTCTGATACCAAGATAGAAATAGAGATGCAAAAAAACAAAAAAAAAAAGAAGAAGAAGAGAGAATAGAGAAGATGTGAGAAGTGTGTATTTTGGATTCTGAATTGTGTATTACAACAAGTGATGACTCCTATACACACTTAGAAAGTATCACAAATAATAAATATCGTCAGCATAATTGGTAACCACAGCTTGAATAAATCCATGGGTATTTTAATTGTGCTTTGATTTGGTACGACCTGGAGATTGCTAATCACACGGATATTTTGATTGTATTTTGATTTTAGTGCTAGCTGGAGATAACGTTTGATGCTGATGCGAGCTGGAACATCTGTCGGTAGTCTTGGTCAACACATTGAATTGGTCAATGACATTTACTTTAGTGATATTTTAGGTTTAGATTTAGTTTGTTATGAGTTTCCTCTAGTTTTGTCACTGGGTGGAGACAGCGTCTTTGTGTACCCACTTAATACTATTGTGATGAAGCTTAATGTGATTTTTCTGTATAAAAAGTTGCGTTTGTTCATTTGTTAATCATAATTAAGTTAGCCTAAGAAAAGAAAAAAATATAAAGAAAAATTGAGAGGTGTTAGGTGTAGAAAGGGTCAAAGTCAACTTCTCATATAGAACTATGCACCGCCACACATCTACTTAATTAAACTAGAATGGATTAGACTTAGTTATTTTGTAATATGAAAATGTGGATGAGCATCCTAGTAGTAAACAGGAAGAAAACTCAAAAAAAGTTGGCTGGTTGTTTGAAAGGAGACAATGGAATAAAGAAATATGAAGGGAGAAAAAAATGAAAAAAAAAATATTAAACGGCAAAGCAGTTTCGTGAAGTTGAGTTAGAAAACATAAATTAGTTTAGATTTTTAGATGATGAGTTTTCTCCGTATAGGCAAGCTCCTTTGTTTTTTATGGTCGAGTATGGGCAAGTTGAATGAGTTAGGACTTTGAGCAAGTCATAGAAATCAGAAGCCACCAGATATAGACTTTTGATCGTCCTTTGCTAATATAGCTCCGACAGTTCGCACAACAGTCAGGTTAAATTCTGAGAGAGCTGTCCCTATATCAATGGCCGTGGCAGCATTCATGAGATTTTCAACTTTTGTATAGTACCTTCGCTTGGGAAGATCATCAGGAGGGAGGAAGCTCAATTCCTAACCTGTCAATACATTCAATAGGACTCACTTTCGTCAAAAAAACTTAATTCAATAAGTTATAAATCAATTACGATATATCAACTATTGCGACCATATCAATTCTCTCAAGAAGAAGAAGATTTTTCATCTCCTTCTCGGAATTCCTAGAACTCCAACAAACAAAGTAAATAGCATTCTTGGTTCATTGCCTAAACTAGGTAAATCCATGCAATTGTCAGACTTAAAATTGTTGGAGCTAGTGTTATCACCTAGATGAGAGTGAATAGGTGTTTTGAAAACTTGTGTATAAAATATTACGGAATTAATATAAACAAGCTCAAAGTTTAAATAAGAGTCCGATCAAGAACAGGTTCTAAGATGTCTTCAGAATCTATTTGCACACAACTCAGCTATCACATGTAAAAGCAAGAGTTTAAGGAATAGAGAATTTGCATAGAGAGTTTATAATGGTTCGGTTTTGTTCAAGTTTACGTCCACTTCTTCACGCCGATAGCCAATCGACTGGATTTTACTATTGAATAGCTTAGAGATTACAACTGGGTGATGATCCTTCAGTTATTAGACTCCCCTTGTAACACTCATTCACTTTGAATAAGAACCTCTAAGCATTACAGTATTTGGATCAAAGACATATGAAGGACGTTGAAGCTTTCTTGAACTTGAAATTCTAGATTCTCGACTCTTATTTTCTCTTCAGATTTGAGGTCTTCTTTTGTACTCATCAACCTTCAAACTAGCCCCGCTAAATAATCCTCCTTTTACCTCCTCTTGCATGCTTTCCCTCAAATATCTCCGTGTGTGGACACGAAAGAGAAAAAGAATGTGCGCCGGGGAAATGGCGGCGTGAGGATGAGTGAAAGGCGAGTGGACTTGAGAGAGATGGGCCACGTGAAGTGTGTGGTGGACATGAAAGAGAGAGAGACGGATTATGTGCAGGCCATGAACAAATAAAACGTGGGCCTAGAAAAAGGAAAGGAAAAGTAGGCCGGGTTTCGCCAGCATGGCCTCAGATCGGCTTGAATTGATTCGATTTTTTTTGCAATTTTAATGTTTTATATTTTTGTTCTTTTTCTTTTCTAATTCCTATTTTCCTAAATTTGCAATAAAATAATACATAAGGCAAACTCCTATTTTGGCCTTTCCCTATTTGAAGCCTTAAAATAAAAATCAATTAAATTCAATGGTCATCAATAAAATTAGTTGTCATTAACTTCCCCTCTTAAAAGGGAAGCTTGAAAAGGTTCCATTCAAAGACACCAAATCACCTAATCTTGTTGGTAAACTAACCTGATTGATTGCGTTGGGGAAGATTGCCAAAGCATGATCCACTGAGAAAATTAGTCGATGGTTAATAGTCTTCTGCGGCTTAGGTCGACATTACTTGGGGAAATGCAACTCCAAGGCCCAAACTTGCGTACCCTACAAAAGCATTATGAAAAGGGTCCATTCTAATTAGGACGACTGTCGATTGCAGAGGGCGAAAGCTCCAAGGCTCAAACCTGTGTACAATCACGGAAGGACCATCAAAGTCAACGTTTTTAAAGTTTATGAACTGAAGTAATTCAGTATGAGCTTAGAAATACATGTCTTTTGCTCTTGGGACATACCGGGGGCTTTTGGCTCCTAGAGTGTACCCAAGGCCTTCTGTGAAGCGTCGAGCCATCTTCAAAAGTACCATCATTGCATATTGCCTCTGACTGGAATCTTCAAAAGCTATATTCCACTATGATATTATGAAAACGTATATACCTTTCTCTCGAAGACTGCTTAAGGTCATATGTCAATCTTGGAAGTCGACACAACTTTTGTTCTTGGCCTTCTATGACAAATCCAAAAGATTGTTTCGTATAAGTTACTTCTTCTATTTTCGCATAAAAAAAAAAGAGCCGTCTTTACATCCATTTAATATAATTCATTATCTATACTAGCCACTATTGCTAGAATAAAGCGAATCGAGGTAAATCTCACCACAGGAGAAAATGTCTCTTCATAATCAATTCCTTCCTCTTGATTATACCTTTTCGCACGAGGCGAATCTTATATCTTTCAGTTGAGCCATCAACTTTACGGTTTATTTTGAAAACTCACTTATTCCCAATGGCTTTGCGTCTTTTAGGAAGATCAACAAATTCAAAAACTTGTTTTGATCTCATTGACTCCATTTTTTCTTTCGTTACTTGTATCTATTTTTTCTTATTAGGGAAAGTTAGAGCCTCATTTACATTCCTTAGCTCATCCTCTTCTTGTGGAGCAACCATGAAATCTTCCCCATCAATGTCAAAATGTCGACGGGGAATGCTTTTGCAACTTGTTCGCCATATAGGAGATTGTACACTTAGTACATCATGCTCCATTTCACTCTCACTCAGATTAAATAACAACGGCATTGTATCATCAAGCATTTGCCATTGAGACTGGTTCGAATTAAATTTTTCACTTCTCACATTGTTCCCACTTGGAAGAAATGCTCCAATAATATCATTATCATGATCCAAGGTTTTTAATAGTGAATAGTCGTCACTATCTCACCATTTTTAGGAAATTTATTTTCTAAGAATGGGACATGTCATGATTCAAATTTAGTCTTCCACTTTCTTTCTCACCTAAAAACCCATTTATCCTTCTGAATGCCCTAAGTATCTTATGAAAATACTATTCTTGCTTCGTGGGCCCAATTTTCCATACTTGTGATGTCACGACCCGAACCCTACGAGCCGTCGACATCCCACCCGGCCACGACCGTATGCAGTTCTCCAAGATCCAAAGGCCAACAAAATAAAAGTTCGCGGAAGCAACAAAATCTCCGTACATAAAACCAATAACACTACGATAACTTGGGATGGTAAAAACACACATATGTACATATATACATAGTTGTTACAAACTGTCAAACCTAGGGCTTCATGGGCCACCGTACAAGCCCGTGACCACCTATAACAAAAAGGCACGTGGTTGAAGCCAGCTATACAACCAAAATACAACAGGCTACAAAAACTATGAGGCCAACTACCCTAATCCTCGTCCTCGCTACCCAGCACAAACCCGTATCGGGCTGCTAGCTCGGCCTCATCCAACTCGAGAGACCGCTCAGCATCCGAAGGCTCCACAACTTCGCCATCTTCTTCTGCGGGTACCGTAGTTACGTGGTCAAGCGTCAAAACTTCAGGTGCAGCATCGGGATTCACCACTTCTCCATCCGGAGGTGCAGCATTCACAGGATCATACTCCCCAACTCCATTAAAGGGAACTTCGAAACCACTTAATGGTCTCACGGTCAGGTCTCCGTGGCGATATGTCCATGCCACGTATGTCCGGGGCTTCCAATAGAGCTCTCCGGTGTCTACCCAAACTGCAGTACCGTATCTATAATAAACTTGGTCCTCCCCGACAAGATACTCTCTCACTTGCGTATCCATGTCCCGAGGGATACCGAACTTCGAGGATGGAACACTTATGGCTGAGGCGGAGGGTCTGAAAAACAACGAACCCACGACGGGGTGAGATAAAATCTCAGTAGGAAAATCTCTAACCCTAGATCAGGTCGCTAGTGCCTCCAGACACAATCTAGGCGAGCAACAATTTCCAACAACTCTTTCTTTCTTACCCAAAAATTCCACAATTTAATTCCAAAAATTTCCATTCTTTCTCCGAAAATTCTCAAACCTTCTCAAATATTCTACGTTACTCCCGTTTCGGCGTTCCACGCCTCAATCCGACAATAAAATATTCTACGTGATCCGGGGCCCGTGTTTAATGCATCAGGCCATAATATAAATATCCACATTACTCTGAAAATTTCCACGTTACTTCAAAAATATTTCACGCTACTCTAGAATATTCCACGTTACTCCAAAATATTCCACGTCACTCCAGAATATTCCACGTTACTCCAAAAATATTCCACACTACTCCAGAATATTCCATGTTACTCCGGAATATTCCACGTTACTCCAGAAATATTCCACGTTACTCTAAAATATTCCACGTTATTCCACCGCCATCAAATAAGTTCATAACATTGAGCCTCGGACCCTTATGGAACATGGCTCTACTTATATGTTCCAGGGTCTCAGACACAAAGGAATACGACCCACAAATCTCGGTCTCGGACACATAGGAACACAACCGGATCAAGTCTCGGACAATTAGTCGAACACGACTCACTTTGGTCTCGGACAACTTAATTGAACACGACTTTCATACTTTATCGGTCTCTGACAATCGGACAAATATGGCTCACTTTGGCCTCGGACGACTTGATTGAATACGACCCTCACATTTTCTCAGAATAGTTCGGGACCACGTGATTCACTCACATTAGAGAATTAATAATTCAGGATCACCCGATTAATTAATACTACCATAGTATCCAATCCACGCCATATGACCATATTATGCTAACGTAGCAATATATGAATAACGTACAATTAAAATTATACTAACGTGGGAATTTATCAGGGCCAAACAATAATAATTTTCTAACGTATAATTAATTTACGACTATAGTACTAAACTATAGTAATGCCATATTTAATTATCACCATGGCATAACAACATTGTGTCACATAAAATTAACTATAGTTAAAATATAATCTAACCATGGTTTAAAAATTAACTAGAGTCAAATACTAACCTAACCATGATTAATTAATAGCATAAAGTAACTATAGTTAGACATAAAGTAACCATGGTCAAACTTTGACCAAACAATTATCCTCTTGACTTCACTATTCACCTCAAGAACATGTTTCTCTCTCCTCCATCCTGCAAATTTTCGGCCAGCACCCTTCCAAGCTCAATTCCAAATATTTCTTCATCAAAATTTTGCAAATACAAGGTCTATTAGCAACCTAACCGCCTAATTTAGGTTTAGAAATAATCCTACCTCAAAAACTCACAAAAACCTCCGTTGAACGGTTGCGAAAAGCTCGAATCAAGCAGCGATTCCGGCGGTCCTTGCACAGCCGGCGACTCGACGACGATCTAGCAACTCCAAGCGACCCAAAGCGACTCCGGTGGAAGCTTGAAGAATTTTCGACAATGGAGGATGAGAGAGAGTGAATTCGGCCAAGTGAAGGAGAGAGAGAGAAAAGTGAGCTAGAGAGAGAGTTCTTGAAAATAATGAAGAGGAAGAAGGCCAAATAATAACTAATATAAGTTAAGATAATTATTGGGTGGGATATTCTTGGTGTCTTGAAAGTCAACAGGGGTAAAATGGTGATTTTCTCTACCAAAAATAGTCAAAATTCGGCCAAGAGGAAAAATGACCAAAATACCCTTTGTTCCAAGTGAAAAATGGGGTATTATTCAAGGGCAAATGGGTATTTTCCCATATCCAGTCCAAATCTATTTTTCCCGAACCTCTTTGGGGCGAACCACGAAGGAATTGTACACTGGATGAGGAAACGTCCAAAATTTATTTATTGAAACCCCTGAAGGTTCGACATCAAATTCTGAAGCTTGATTCGCGATCAATCTCGATCAATAGAATTTTCAGCGTATCTCAAACTAATGGGCGGCTTTTAGGAGTTACGCGTATCGACCTGTGATTAAAATCACGTTTAAGAATTACTCGAGCCATGGCGACCTTGGTTGTCATTCAATTGCGAGGGTCAATCACTAGTCCCGATGGTCACGATCGTTAGAAAATAATTTAGGGACGTTTGGAACCCACACGAGGTTCAACGGAATCACCCGTGATCCAAGCGTAGGGTATTACCCAAATCGTTCCTTAATTATTCTAGGATCGGCCTATATTGGTCCAAAATATTCCCTCGACAATTTTCATGGCCAATGAGTCGATCCAGGATCAAGTTCTTAGGTCAATATACTTAATTTTCCTAGCTAGCCATTCCCATTTGGTTAGTCTGCTCGAGAGGGATCAATTCCAAGTGAGATTAGACTGAAATACCTCGATGAGACTTTTCATTTATTCAAGGCTTCAAAACGAGCCGGATTACAGGATGTCACATGTGAGAGGACTCGTGAGTATAGGCAAGACATCCACAAGATTTAAGATAACTTAAATGGGGTTTTCGACCTGTCAATAACTCATATGGAGTGGAAGCAACTAATTTAGAAGGCACACGATTAAGTATATGGGCAACAATTAGCATAGCTTCACCCCTAAAAGTTATTGGTAATTAGCATGTGCCATCATAGACATAACTATTTTTAATAGGGTTTTGCTTCTTCTCTCTACAACACTATTTTGTTGAGGAGTCGTTGGAACGGTCAATTGTCTATCTATTCATTTTTTGTCACATAAATTTCTGAACTAATCAAATAGATATTCTCGACATCGATCGGATCTTAATACTTTTATTTTCTTGCCCAATTGATTTTCTACCATGCTCATAAGTTTCTTAAAGCAGTTTAATGCATCATATTTATGAGAAATCAATTCAATATTACCAAATTGAGTATTGTTTATAACCGTGATGGAACAAACAACCACATGCCTCGCTCTTACATTCATTAGATCACGGATGTCCGCATAGATCAATTGCAAAGGAAACTCAACTCTTAGCTAATCTTTTCATTTGCTGTTGGCCAATATGATCAAGTCTAGCATGACATATATTCACATTATTATCGTAAGATTTAGAAGATGTAAATAAGAAATAACAAACATTAACATCACTTTATGGGACATTTAATACAATAAAATCATTTAGAAAATATCTAGAATCATAATAACTTGTTCCCAACAACAAGCCAACATAATTGTTATGAAAGTTCAAACTAAAACCAAGCTCAACCAAAATCAACATAGAAACTAAATTTCAACGAATTTTCTGAAGCATGCAACACATCCCGAATGAATAAGGTATGACCACGATGCATATTTAATTGGTAGGTGACAATTACTTTGCTCTATGTGGAACTCATCGGAACTCCACGATGGCATCTCTATTCTTCGCTATATGGCATGTGGCCTTTGAGTCTATAATCCACAAAGAATGAGATTCAATTAGAAAAAAATGAACTGGATACATAAGTAACACTCTCAAGTGTACAAAAAGTTTCTACGTTCTTTGTCTCACCACAGTCATGAGCAAAGTGACCATTCTTACCATAGTTGGACATTTTACCTTTGATATGTTTTTCTTGAAAGGACACTTTCCTTTCCCATGTCGGTTAAATTTTGATTTCTCTCCTTAAGAATCCGCACCCTTGGTCTTCCACTTATTGAACCCGCATTGACGCTTACTCTTAGAGCCCGAAGCCCCATGTAAGCTAAAACAAGCAAAATAAATGTCGGATTCTGGTTTAGCCGCTAGAAGGCGATCATCCTCCGACTCAAGATGACTCATAGCATCCTCAAATATCTTTATGTTTTTATTGTGGGTCAAGTGAATTTTCATATGCTCCCAACTACGAGGCAAAGAACGGACTACTGTTTAAACTTGCTACTCATCAATCTATATGTGGCCGACATCTTTCGGTTCACTCATCATGTTTGCCATATGCTTCAAATGTTGTTTCATATTCTGTTAATGAGACATCTTATAAGTATCAAACATTATAGTGAGCTATCTTGGTTTGGTAACTAATATCCGACCAAGCCCGGCTTTTAATGCTTCTCACATGTATTTGGCATTTTCAAAATCCTTGAACTACCGCATGATATCATTTTTCATGCTACTCAGAAACGTAATGCAAGTAGTAGAGTTCTTTTTTTCCAAGCAATAAATGCTTCTTTGTCCCTTCTATATTGTACACTATTTTTGCCTTCAGGTTTTTCCATAGCTAGGTTAAGAGTTTCTAATACTTATTTCGTCTTCAGCATATATTGGAGTTTCGGATTCCATATTTCATAATTTTTACCGTTCAATTTTTTTCCTTTGTTGAGCTTAGCTATGATATTCTTAGATGTTTTAACCATTGTAGTTGAACACGAAGTTCTTTAGATATGTATTCACGAATTATTGATGCCTAACATGAATGCATCCATTTTACACAAATTGATTACATTAATGAATAATTTTACATAATATTTTAGATTCAAAAAGTTACTAAGTTCTCAATCATAATCTATGAATCCTAATTTGAAATTAACAAAAATTTGAATAAAGCATGAATAAAATAATATCAATTTAATGTAAAGACATTTAATATTCACAACACAATATCTCATAAAACAACTCATAAGTCTTACAAGATTAAATAAAACAATAACAACACGAAGATAACCAATCCTAAAGAAATAAGATCAATTTCACTTAAACTTCTTCACAAGAACTGTGATTGACTCTTTAAAATCCTCAAGAAGACTAATGGCTGGATTTGGAAGCTAGGGGAAGACCTTTGCAAATCGCCGTGATTGGCGCCAGGTCAAATTCATCAATAAATTCAATGTCTTCTTAGGCCCAATCTCTAAATACTTTTTTAGAAAAACTTCTACCAGCTTATTATACAAAGGACATTTGCCTAAAACCCTAAGGTCATCTATAATCGTCTACCAAACTTTACATAGGGTATTTCTCAAGGCATCTATCTTGTCGGCATCCTTCATGCAGGAACCTTCCCAAATTAAATGTTTGTCACGACCCTCCCTTTAAAAGCGAGGCGAGTGAGGTTAACGAGTCGATCCTTTTAGATCCGGTTGGTCGCGGACCTTTAGGAGCGCGGGTCTCTCCCATGACCCATTGCTCGAATCGCGATGTGGAGAAAATTTTATCAAATATCGGAATCGACCTTAGTGTGGTCGAGTGGCATGTGCATTATGTACATGCATATGGAGTCGCCACCGATCAATTATTGGAGGGTATGATCGGGAACCCTACCGAGCGGTCGGGAGAAACCGTTCGGTTCTACGAGAACCAGAGATTTGGGTCCGGGGACTTGGTTACACCAATGTTTACATTGACGCCCTTTCATTACCGATGTTGAGTGATTTTCTAACTTGAGAGTTCATGCAGATGAAATTTCAGGTGAGGTAGGCTCTAACGATCTAAGGTATCATGCAGATGAGAATTTCCTAACCTATCAATCACAATCAAAAATTTAAAAGCACGATCAAGAGTAAACACAATCAAATCAAGCAATCAAATGATCATGGTATGTCTAACATGGCCCTATCGGCTCACAAAAACATCAATTTTGGGTTCCGGGGTGGTTCGGGAAAATTTTGGGGCGAAAAGCCCGGAAGGGTAGAAAGGTCATTTTTTGGGGCTCGGGACCCGAAAATCACAAAATCGGGGTCGGACCAGTTGAATGTGGCCATTTCCCATTTTTTGTGATTTTCTAAAACTTTTTCTAATTTTTCTAATTTTTTTATTTTTTATTTATTTTCTAAAAGCCGTGAAATTTTCCGGATCCGTGTGACTCGACCCTCGAAGTCTAAAAAATTCTTGATCCGGACTATAAGAGTCCCGAATCGACCTAAATATTTTTAGAAATTTTTTGGGAAAATCTGGGGATTTTTATGAATTTTTGAAATTTTTGGAAATTTTTACTTTTTATTATTATTATTATTTTATTAATATTCTGGTCCGGGTCAAACCGGTCAACCCGGTTTGAACCCACTCGTGAACCGCTTGACCTCTAAACGGCGCCGTGTATGTATTATTCTATTTATTTTTTGATTTTCTAAAATATTTTCTAATATTTTGAAATACCAAAAATAAGCGGACGGCCGAGATCAATTTCGGAAACCAATCTCAGTTGTCGATTCACTCGGATTTGAAATGACGACGCATTCAACCCCTCTACTAGTAAACGACGTCGCCCTATTCAACAAATGAATGGCCACGATTCAAAGACGAGATCTAATCTAGGCCGTTCGCTTCACCTACACCTAAAACGGCGACGCATTTGACCCCGAGCACAAAATGACGCCGCACAGCTAATCAAATGAACGGCCGCGATTAAACCTTGGATCCAATCCAGACCGTTCAACCTATACACGCCTAAAACGACGGCGCATCGGTCTCAATGCATGAAATGACGCCGCACCGATTAAGACCTTGAACGGTCATGATTAACTATGAGACTAGATCTGAGCCATTCATTCCTTATAAAGCCTAAAACGACGTCGCTTTTGGTTATTTCTATTTTCTAACGAATAAACTAATTAACAGAAAATACAAAAATTGATCCAACGGCCTGAAATTAAACCTATCTATTTTTTACGACCGTCGGATCAAGGCCGACTCAGCCCGCTCGCGTCAACGGCCGAGCCGAGTCGGCGACACCTTGGACCAACAGGGTGATGACACCTGGATCTTTGACTCACCGACCACGCCACATCAACATTGTCTTCTTCGTTGTGACGACACCAAATGAACGGCTGGAATGGCTCCGGCGAGATCTAACATTGAGATCTCGCCGGAATGACTCAAGACCACCGCCGATCGACTCGCCTAAGCTTCTAGATCAATATATCTAAAAATCAAAGAATATTATCTGCTAAAACACGAGAAACAGACTACACACAATCACGGCATCTCGGACTTCAATCGAACAATATAGAGCATAACAATGCAATTCAAGCTTCAGGCACATTCGGATCAAGTTAAGAACACTTACCTTGGGCTCCGATTGAGCCCGGAGTTGCTAGATTTGCCTGGCCGAAGTTCGACCGCATCGCGGTGGATTGGAGGTTCGACTCATGATGTTTAGGCAAAATCAAAGCAAAAACACAATGCGATCGTAGTCAGTGAGGTTCAAGAAGTAAAAGGCACACAATAATTTCAAAGAATATGCTTGAGAATGTATGATGCCATAATCGCACAGTGTTGAGCTCGAGAAGTGAACTCACCGATTCGGGCAATTTCGGGCCAATTGATCGAGTGCGATCGCTTCTCCGAGGTAGCAGGAAGCTTTTGGAATGAATCGGCGCTCCGATTTGGCCTAAACTAGCCGGCTGAGCGACTTGCAGTTCGAGCTTGAAGCTCCGGCGATGGCGTCGCGTGAGAGCTCGTCTCTCTCTCTAACTCACTCTCTCTCTATTCTGTTGAACTTGGCGAGCACCAATGAGCCTCTTTCTCGCTCTCGAATCTTCCCAGCTATTTATATTGAGCTTTTGAATTTGGGCGCGCATGGGCAATCTTCATCGAGTCTCCCTCACGTGCAATCACGTGACTTTTGGTCGCCGGACGGTGACGGGATTAGTTAGAATTCCGTCCAAGACTGTTAGGCGTCCGTTGAACCTCAATCGAGCATCAATTGCACTCTGCCTTGATAATGTTGACTTTCTGAGCTCCGAGCCTTTGACTGGCTCCTCCGCCATGCTCCGGCAACCATTGGCCGTGCCACTAGTGACAATCGACACTCCTTGGCCGGAAGAACAAAACCCCCACATGAATTAATCCAATTGGTTCCGAATTGGACTTCAATTTGATCGTTGAAGTTCGCCTATCAAATCTGCAAAAATGACCTGTGCTCGTGGGGAAGATGACACTATTTGGACCGGTTCGACCAGTCCGACCGGTGGTCGACCGGTCCGAACCGGTTCGAGATAGTGAACTTTCTAAAATTTTCAAAATTAATCAAAATTGATGGGGAATTTTTACAATTAAACCTCAAAATTGCACTTGGGGGCTTGAATATCATCTAGAAATGTGGTTTTTCCCAAAAAATTTCATCAATTTCTATAAAAGCCCCAAATTTTTCAAAAATTACAAATTGGGGAAAACCCCAATTGGACATCCAATTGATCAAATTAGACTAAGCCACCTATGCCAATCGATTCATAATGTATTAAAACCCTAGGGGAGGTCCAATTTTGCATAGAAAATCCCTAGATTAAAAGTAATTTCAAAAATTAAAAACTCTAGGGGCTAAATTGCAAAGAATTTAGGGATTTTTGTGCAATTCGTGCAATTCGCGCAATTGGGGTTGCAATTGATCAAATTGAAGTTTGAAAGGACTGCAAATGAATGTCTAGACTCTAAATGTGCAAAAATTTCAAATAAAAAGACTCAATTTGTATTTTTTATGCGAATCCAACTCTAGGCGTTGTAAAGGAACATCTAAAATTGAACTCAATTTTTGATTTTTATTGAGGCAAATATGAAAAGGGAATTAAAATAAAAATATTGGATATTTTTCTATATTTTTACAACCTGGAGAAGTATTTTTTTTTATGAATTTTCTAGTATTTTCCTATTTTCCGAAAATATTAAAAAAAAGTGAAAAATATGAAAAATTATTTTTTGTTCAAAATTGGTTCCTTACGCTTGGCCAAGGCTTCCAAACTTGATTTTTCAATTTTTTGATTTTTTATGAATTTTTGAGAATTTTTAGAAAATAAAACTAATGAAAAACCGATTAAAAATCGTGTGTCAACAATGTAGTATCTTCTTGTTTACCTTTATAACATGCTCTAACATGTTAGCATCATCGTTCCATCGATAATCAGTCAACTCTCTCCTTAGCCTCAAAAGGTTCCTTCTTTGTCCCTCCGTTCTTGGTGTCTTGAGAGTGCAATACCTTCGTACCATCATTCTCTAACAAATATACAACAAGAGGATTACTCATAATCCATGATTCAATGAATAAAATTAAGAATGTTCAAACATTTACTTTATTATTATTGCTATTATTGATTTCATTTGTATTTTACAACTTTAAAACTATCAAACATGTAAAATAACCGTACCACAATGCAAATAATTTCGAAAGGAACACATCGGTACCTCGCACGCCCCGAACAAACATTACACGATCTTGCACGTACCCCAGAAAACTCGACGCATGTAGTTCACACGCGGGGGCCCATTTGGCTTGAGTTGCCGATCTGATCGGTTCCGATTGGTATGGCCATTGATCGGTTTAACTAGTCTGACCTATCAATGATCAAATGTTGACCCGATCAATGAATTGAGTCGAAAACCGAGTCGGATCTTGGTTGGGTTAGGACTTGGGACATTGACGTCAACAAGCATGTTCGGCAACGGTTCTTCGTACACGCTTGTGGCACGTGAGGCATACGTATAGAGCCCGTATCCGGCACGTGTCGGCATATGCAACTCTGTCCGGCATTGACCGACGGCGGACGACCCCTCAAAATGCTCATATTGACTAGACGAGTCAAACGGAATATTCAAAACCAACTTTCACCGAGGGAAAATACGTGTAAATGTGACGTTTTGCCGCAGTCCTGTCATGGCGCATGACGTTGCATATGACATCCACCAGAGACGGTCGACTACTCAAAATCCTCGTCTCGATGAGATGGTTCTGTCTATGTGTTAGAAAAAAACTTTCATTGGATAAAAAGATGTCGATAGCCATTAAAGATAAAAGGATACCTCAAGTGTCAATATTTGTATACAGCACTCACTTTGGTGCCAATATTATTTTTGGGATCACTTAAGTGTCAAATCGGAGAAAAAACGATCACTTTAGTGCCAAGGGTGAGAAATTTCGACGACCTCACAGTAGCCGGCACTTAAATAATCATTTTTAAAAAAAAATAACACTTAAGTGATCCAAAAAAATGATCATTTTAGTACTAAATCGAAGAAAAAACGATCAATTTAGTGTCAACGGTCAAAAATTTCGGCGATCTCACCGAAGTTGGCACTTAAATAATCGTTTTTAAAAAAAATTGGCACTTAAGTGATCCAAAATAAAAAATATTGACACTAAAGTGAGCGCCATATACAAATATTGGCACTTGTAGTATCCTTCTACTGCCATTAAATAGTACGCTTGAAAACGGATCTTTCGCACTTGATTATGATTGCAAAACACTAAAATATCAGGAAACAAGAACAACATGCTCTGATACCAATGAAATGAATGAATCTTGAAAGCAAATGCAGCAGATTACATGGAAAACGTATCCTATAACATATTTGAATCATTGATCGTGAAGATTACATCATGCGAGGAACGTACTTTGATTTTCATAATAACTGCAAAATGAAGTTATTCTTGTGGGCTAGAGGCTGGGTTAGCCCACATGGGTGGCCTACGGCCCACCCATTAACCTAACATGATGTAACAATAATTCTGCTCTCATGACCAACAATCACGCTTTTCTACAAGTTTTAAGAGTCGGTCCCACTTATCTAGGTCATCAAGAAAAATGTGAACTTTCTTGTCATGGAATCTTCTTTTAATTTGCTTAATCTCTACATCAAAGTCATAAAATCTCCACTGGTTTGAAATTCATAATTTCTAACAATAATTATTTTCACAATTGAAACTTTGCCGTCCTTTGAAGCTTCTTGAACATCCTAAAGAAAGCTACACCTATAGACCGACTAGATATATGGCTAAAGACAACCTTAGTTAGAGTTGTCTTACGGTTGCCTCCCATATCATGAATTACTAGATAACAGACATCAGAAGAACCTTCATCTAACAAGTGCATGACGTCTTCAACTTGATGTTGAATTCCGGTAGAATGTTTGGGCAGATTCTTGTATCTTTTATTCATCTCGATTGAAATTTCAGCATCGATTAATCTAATGAGTTCACCTTGACTATCATATTGGATAGAAAAGGGTCTAGTTAGAAAAATTGTAGATGGAATATTAGCTTATCTAGTTCAGGAATATTGTAAATTAAACACAAACCAGCCATGGAAGTAGGGAGGCAACCAAGGGCGACCGCCCCCGTGCCAAAACATTCTGCGTATATCTTTTGTTGGTATATAGGAAAAGTTAATTCAAAACAGCCCCCCAACCACAAAACACACATACACACACACACACAAAAAGACAGACAAATTATGTTGTGCTGAAGCTGTAATTGTTAAATACGATTTAGATTTTTGGTAATTTACAAAAAGGCTCAAACCTTACCCTCTATTTTGGACATCCCATCCTTTGCTAGGAGAGGCCTCCCTCAGAGCCTCCTTCCATCGCTGCACTACATTGCAACCAAACTTCTGCTCGCGTTTCTGCATAGCGTCGTGGTACAGCCCCGTTATGAGCTGGACATCGTTGGGATCCACGTCGAGGAAAATTGGCAAGATCATGGCTTTGCTTTATTTCTCAGGCTCGGGATTTCTCTAGTAATTCACCATGCTTGCAAGCTTGCGAAGTCATCAGGCACTTGATGCATAGTTTCTGTAAAAGATCGCATATAAATGCGGAGCTCTTGATCACGCGCTCTAGTTCACCCCAATCGCATCACATATTCTGATCTCTTGATGATATCTGAAATCGTGAACCCTAGCTTCATCCATGGAGTGATAGAGGCACTTGGTGAAATTCAAGCGAGTGTTAAGCCCTTTGAAACTCAAGAGCACCTCGAATTCAATCCCCTGCAACAACTCGACATCACCTTTATTGGGTGTCCATACCATTATTCCATTCAATGAGTCCTTCCTCTCCATCTTTAGGAGCTAAAGCATATTGATCGAGTTTAACAATGAGGTGAGAAATGTAAGACCGATGTCTAATCTATGTGATTTTGGAGGATCTATAAGCATTGAACCGTGCTCTAAAATAAAATAAAAAACGTAATAGAAATAATGAGTTTCAACAAGTTCGCGTAAAATTGATCAATGTGAGTTTGCCTTTCTGTTCCATTTTTATTGAGAAATTTTTAAATTTGTCATCTTTTTTTTTTTTTTAATTGATTTGCATTCTCCTGTTACTTCAGTCAACACTAGTTTCTATTGCAGCTATATATTACTTATTCACTTCTCGATGGCGCAGGCGAAGGGTACTTGTTCTGACACGGCTTCGTTGGGAGATCAAAATTCTCGATCGACTTCGATTGGACGTTGCCGTTACCTTCAGAATTATTGTATATGTCTTTTAATGCCTGCAAAAATGAGTCACTTGGCACCTTTGGTAAGCCAGTTGGTGGTATACAGCTAAAGAAAGCTTAATAAAAGAAGAAAACATACCAAAAGATAAAAAAAGATGTCAAATATTTATAATAGAACGTGATTCCTTGTCGAAAAATTTTAAAAATCTCGATATAACAGAGAAAGAGAAGAGCAAACTTAAGTTAATCAATTCATTGTAAGCTTCTTAAAGCTCATCATTGCTATTACATTCCTTTCTTATGAGACCTAGGTTCAACTAGTCTAAATTATATACTAGTAAAATCCCTAGAATTATTTCAGTTAAAGACTAAGTCAATGACTATACCGAATGTATAGAACCTAAATCCCCAAGCCAACCTATAGAATACAATGCATTTCTTCAAACTACGTGAGTACTAGCTAAAAGAAATTAATCTTAATCTAATGCTGAGATTTAAAATCTAATCAAAGCCTATATTTTAACCGGTTTCAATATTACATATTTTCCGTTCTTATTATTTTTATTCTTTTAATTACTTTTTTTTTAATCTTTTTATTTGTTTCATTTTTTTCATTCATCCTTATCCTTTACTTCACTTTCGTAGCCAAACACGCACGGAACAGTCAAGCTTTTATTTTTGGTTTAATTTTTTTAAATATTTAATTTTTTTTATATTGTTTTGTTGATAGTTCTCATGAAAGAAGACACGAGTTGAATTCGTGGGCCCAATCCGAATGCAAGTCAGATTTAGGCTTTATAAGTTTGGGTGGCAGATGTGATTGAGCTTATATGTCAAGCCCAACTTCGAATACAACCATACCAAGCTCATTTTCTTATATTTTGCCTACATTAAGCCCATTTTTCACTATGATCACAACATATTTCTCTTTTTCCCTTTTGTTTTTTTAACTTTTTTATTTCTTCCCCCAAAAAAAAAATATATATGTTTTCTTTCATTAATTTTTTTTTTTCATTTTTTCAGCTTTTCCATTAGTCTTTCTTCTTAGACAGTGAGAGCTCAACCTTAATCAACACAAAAACCGCAAAAACGTTAAAGTATTCAAAACTTTAGGCCATGGACAACGTGCTCCACGGTAACTTACCTCCCCGTCACTCGACTGCAAAGCCAAAACCCCACACACGTACGTTCAAAGAACATGGATATGTTAAACTAAGGCAGTAAATACATAGGTAACGAATGTCACCGTAAAAACCGATGACTCCAAACCACACCCTCATTGGTGAAGGCCGTCGAATCCAGCAGGAATACACGAACAACACAAAGAAAACCACAAAAAGCAATTGGGTTACTCTAGGCTATACATCCAAATTTCAGGAAACGGGACTAAAATGAATGAATCGAGGTTTCCATTCTTGATTTGAACATGTTATGAACATTTGTGTAAAGCATTTTCACAAACATGTGGTGTTAATTTATACTGCAACACACATAAACATCAAGCTAATTTCGCTCCAGACAAATGAGACAGCATCCCGAGGAGTTTAAACCCACTAGCTAATCTCCAATTAATGTTCGACTTTAACTCAAACCTAAGCACTTGACTCTCGGACTCAGATTCAACAAAACAGTGCAAGAACAAATCACACAGGGTTTTATCAGTTGCAAATCGAAGCACTTCAGGAGGGAAAAGTACATTAAAAGTGATATAACTTGTGTATGATATTCACTTCAGTGCCATAACTTTCAAAAATCGTTCACTTGAGTTCATGTCTCTCCTTCTACTTATTATTGAAATATTAGAAATCTCGGAAATCTCACATCGCTTGACGATAAGATTTATATACTCTTTTGATTCATGTCTCTCCCTCTACGTATTAGTTCAATCTTTTGTATTGTACATTCTGACATCATATCATGAGTAGGTGCTATTCTTACCGGGTATTTTTGTCCATATGTCGCTCCTAGTCCGGCTTGCACGTAAGAAGGTGTCACGACCCGAACCCCGCGAGCTCATCGACATCCCACCTGGCCACACTTATGTACGGTTCTCCAGGATCCAAAGGCCAACAAATTCATGCGGAAGCAAAAACAAATCCCCGTACAGAAACAATTAACATCACGATGACTTGGGACGGTAAAAACAAACTTATATACATATCCACACGTTCTATACAATTTTCCAAATCTACGGCTTCGGAGGCCACTGTACAAGCCTATGACCACTAAAACAAAAAGATTACGTGGTCGAAGCCTACTATACATCCCAAATAAAACAGCCAGCAAAAGTCAAGAGGCCAACTACCCTAGGCCTCGTTCTCGCTATCCGGTACTATATCATCTCTTGCCTCCAGCTCATCCTCGTCAAGCTCGGGTGGCTGTTCCGCATCCGATGGCTCTACAACCTCCCATCTTCTCCCGGTACCATGACATTAGGGAATACCGAATCTCCTGGGCGGAACACTCATGGCTGAGGCGGGTGGTCCGAAAAACAACGAACCCACGACGGGGTGAGATAAAATCTCAGTAAGCTAGCCCCTAATCCTAGATTAGGGCTCTAGTGCCTCCAGACACATTTTTCAGTGAACAATTTCCAATAATTCTTCTTTCTTCCCAAAAATTCCACAATTTAATTCCAGAAAATTCCGTTCTTTCTCCGAAAATTCTCACACCTTCTCCAATATTCTACGTTACTCCCGTTTCGGCGTTCCACGCCCGCGTCTAACAATAAAATATTCTACGTGCTCCCGGGGCCCGTTTTTAGCACACCAGGCCATAATATAAATGTCCACCTTACTCCAAAAATTTCCACGTTACCCCGAAAATATTCCACGGCACTCCGAAAATATTCCACGTTACTCCGGAAGTATTTCACGTCGCTCCAGAATATTCCACGTTACTCCGGAAATATTCCACGTTACACCAGAATATTCCACGTTACTCCAGAAATATTCCACGTTACTCCACCGCCATCAAATAAGTTCATAACATTGAGCCTCGGACCTTTATGGAACATGGCTCTATATATATACCAGGGTCTCGGACACATAGGAATACGACCCACGGATCTCGGTCTCGGACACATAGGAACACGACCGGATCAAGTCTCGGACAATTAGTCGAACACGACTCACTTTGGTCTCGGACGACTTAATTGAACACGACTTTCTTACTTTCTCGGTCTCGGACAATCGGACGAATACGGCTCACTTTGGCCTCGCACGACTTGATTGAATACGACCCTTCTCATTTTCTCGGAATAGATCGGGACCACGTGATTCACTCACGTTAGAGAATTAATAATTCGGGATCACCCGATTAATCCACACTAAACCCAATATTAATTCATACTACCCGATCAATTAACACTACCATAGTATCTAATCCACGTCATGCGACCATATTACGCTAACGTAGCAATTTATAAATCACGTACCATTAAAATTATACCAACGTGGAAATTTATCACGGCCGAACAATAATAATTTTCTAACATATAAAATAATTCTACTATAGTACTAAACTATAGTACTAATGCCACATTTATTTAGTGCCATGGCATAACAACTTTATATCACATAAAAGTAATCCTAGTTAATATATTAACTAACCATGGTTCAAAAATTAACTAGAGTTAAATACTAACCTAACCATGATTAAACTATAGCATAAAGTAACTCTAGTTAGGGCATAAAGTAACCATAGTTAAACTTTGACCACTATTATCTTCTTGACTTTACTATTCATGCAAGAACAAGCTTTCTCTCTCCTCCAAATATTCATTCTCGGCCAAGGCATAAAAATGGCCAAAAACAACCAATTTTTCACCCAAATCTACCAAATCTCAAGTCCATTAGCATCCTAGATACCTAATATAAGGTTAGGGACCAACTTACCACTATTTTAGCAAGTTTTCCGGCGAGAAACCAAGAAAAATTTTGACCCTAATCCGGCGGCTCCGGCAACTCCTCTTGACCGGCTTTAACCCACGGAAATCCGGCGACTCCGAGTAGCTCACGGCGGTAGTCGAGCTCCGGCGGTTCAAGGTGACACCGGCGGTTGTTTGAAGAATTTTCGATGAGGGAGAGAATGAGCAAGGGTGAGTTCGGCCAAGAGAGGGAGTGAGCTAGAGAGAGAAAGGGGTCTTGAAAAATGAAGAAGAAGAAAGCCAAAATAATTAATATAGGTTAAAATAATTATTGGGTGGGATATTTTGGTGTCTTGAAAGTCAAGAGGGACAAATTGGTGATTTTCTCCACCAAAAATAGTCAAAATTCGGCCAAGGGGTAAAATGACCAAAATACCCTTCGTTCCAAGTTAAAAATGGGGTATTTTTCGAGGGTAAATGGGTCCTTTCCCATATCCAGTCCAAATTTATTTTTCTTGAACCTCTTTGGGGCGAACCGCGAAGGAATTGCACCCAGGATGAGGAAACGTCCAAAATTTTTATTTTTTTGAAACCCCTAAAGGTCCGACCTGTCGGATTACAGGATGTCACAGAAGGGGTCTTACAATATTATATGAATGTGGTCATCCCGAAGCTAGCATCAATGCGATATGCTTTCCCCCTTAGAAAATTATTAAGTTGAACTTTGTAAATGTCAATCATACTTATCTATTTAAGCGAGTAACGTGGGGAAAATAGGTGTCCTAAAAGACCAAATTAGAGGAGAGACGATGAAATTGAGTGAGCTCAAATTTTGGACGAGTCATAGAACCTAGAAGCCACCAGACATGGAACACGCGACATTTGTGACAAGTCAGTCAATCAGTCGGACAAGCTCCGTCAAGTTGAGAGGTGTCATGAAAGTGACCACCCACTGAGAAAAGCATCGTGCATCCCCCCTGCTGGACTTACCCAACTTGCGTGTCTCAGAAGCATTCGACAGTTTTGAACGGATCATTTTCGTACATGAAGCGACCTCGGACACGATATGAGGTTTGTGGATTTTCAAGGTTCAGGCGTTTCACGTTGTCCTTGCCAATATAGCTCGGACAGTTCGCAAAATAGTCAGCTTGAATTCTGGGAGAGCCGTCCATGACGGCATTCATGAGATATTCATCTTTTGTACAGTAACACCTTCACATGGTATGTCAATCTGACCTTGAAATTTGATGGAAGAACTTGTTTTGAGAAAATAAACGTTTGATGGATGACCTCAATTTTTGCTATGCGTTGAGGCAATTAGATGACGCTATTGATGAGAGCGTCAAGAGGGAGCGCAAGTCTGAGCCCGTTAACATATCTAGTTGGACTCACCTTCACTCAAAAGTGCCAACTTGGATATATTAACTGCTCCACACCACATTAATTCTCTAATGTAGGACTTCTCTAACACAATTCATACGTGCATTCTAACAATCTCCTCATCACGTGTGAGCTCCAGTGTTAGGTTTACTCCCCTTTAATCGAAGTATCATTTTGCACCAACATATCTCAACTTGAATCTCCATAAATATCCATCGAGCCCGCATTGCTACACCACAACGTCACACCAGATTCCTTCATTGAGATATTCACCAAAGATCGAAAAATTTGATGAGAGCATGCAGCAGAAGTCCAGTACCTTTACCCGGGAAGATTGCCAAGAGGGAGCCCAAGTCCGAGCTCGTTAACATATCTAGTTGGACTTATATTCACTCAAAAGCTTAAGCTAATGAGTTATGGGTCAACTTGGATATATTAACTGCTCCACACCACATTAATTCTCTAATGTGGGACTTTTCTAACACAACTCACACGTGCATTCTAACCGCTGTGATTGTCATTCCTTTCTTCTATCCATAGTCAAATGACTCCTCTTCTCTCAAGAAAACAGAGGCTACTACTTCACCAAACAGAAAGCCATTAACAAACTCTAATCATTGTGTTCTGGCTTAAAATTTGCTTAGCATTGCTATTGGAGGGTGAAAAAGAATGTACAGAAGATTCAAATGAGGCATAGTGTCCAAAACCAGTAATCTCATATGGCTTTACTAATTAAAAGTACAATTTTACAGCCGAAAACCTGATATCCCTCGTAGGAGGTTAAACCGAAACGCATGTCACCAGAGTTTCAGAGGATAACACTCCGAAAAACCACGACAGGACGGCAAAAGTAAAGATACACCCGAAAAATAAGTTTGCATGAGTACACGATCAAGCAAGAGCTTTTTACAATGTACTTAGAGGGTTATCAGAGTTGACAAATGCTGAAGAACAGAAAAAAAAGAGACCAAAATTTTCGGAAATTACGGAGCTGATCATAGTTATTTAAGATGTAAAATTCCAATTCAACATTAATAACACCGTAATCTACCCAGATTATTGACGCAGGCCAAAATCAGATGCCCTAGCCTATAAATACCCATCGATGTGGTTTCGACAATCCCAGAAAAGCCTCCACCCTCCAGTGTTCTTCATCTGTATTTGCTCAGTCACCTCAACCAAGAAAACAGCGGAAAAGAAATGTCTCTTCAGATTTCAGCGATCCCATCTTCTTCTGCTCAAGATGCAAGCCAATTCGCTGTACGCCGATCAGCAAATTTTCATCCAGGCATATGGGGGGATTATTTTCTCAAATATGCTTCTGACTCCAGCTCGATGGTGACATACAAGCTATTCTTGGATAATGTTCCGAGATTTTTTCGTTCGTTGTGTTTTCTGAAAGCTAAGAACATAGAACATAACTTTCATGAATCATTGGACAGCATCCCACTGCATTTGATAAAGAGAAATTGATTTGAAACTGCATGCATGTGTTAGTGTTGACATAATTCAAAGTTTCTATGTGTACCTTGTGTCATGCGCATATACTTAACAAATGTAGAAAGAATCCCTTCACTCTTAATAAAACTAGTCATGATGGAAGAATTTTAGGTAATTTCAATCATATTTATTGTGGTCAATCGGATCATAGGCAACCTAGTGTATTTCTTGCATTAAATCTAAATTCACGTCATTTTCCGCTAATTATTTTTTGAACATCCAATTTTACATTGATTGTAGAGTTCTCATGCCATAGCAGAGGATCGAATCGAAAGATTGAAAGGAGAAGTGAGCAATATGTTGAAGGATGCTACGGCTAAGCCTTCGCAGAAATTGAACTTGATAGATCAAATCCAACGCTTAGGAATTGCCTACCATTTTGAAATTGAGATAGATCAGCAACTGGAACAAATCCAAAGAAGCTATTCCGGATTTCACTGCGGCGACAACAATGACTTGCATACGGTCGCTCTTCTCTTTCGATTGTTGAGACAACATGGTTACACTATTTCAAGTGGTATGTAATGTTCTAATTCTCATTTATCGATTGGTTGGCGAAATTATAATGCAGGCACTGGTTGATTGTCCATTTGATTGATTAGAGTGAGCACATAATATCACTAACATGTTTAGCTCTCACTAGTTTTGATTTCTTTATTGGTTAAACTTTCTCTTTGAGATTCTCAATTCTGGCGTTCTTCAAATATTCTTGCTTCGAAAGGTGAATAGTCCTTTCTTCTAATTCCTCAGTTTAGTACGTCATTTTTCCAATTGTTTCTTGTTGAACATGAATTTTTCATAGTATCACATAATAACATCTTTTGCCACTTTTCTTTTGGCCATTCAGCAATCTTTAACAAGTTCAAGGACAACAAAGGGAATTTTAGCGAATCACTCATCGCCGACGTGCAAGGACTGCTAAGTCTATTTGAAGCTTGCCATCTGAGGTCTCATGGTGATGATATTTTGGACAATGCAATCGGTTTTACTGTAACTCACCTTAAATCAACTGATAAAGGAAAACCAAACCCCAATCTTGGAAAACAAGTGCGTCGTGCCTTAAACCAGCCAATCCACAAGGGAATGCCAAGGCTAGAGGCGAGGCATTACATTCCACTCTACCAAGAGAATCCTTTGCATAATGAAGTCATGTTATCCTTAGCTAAACTCGATTTCAACATATTGCAAGGGCAACACCAGAAGGAACTCGGCAACCTTACAAGGTTGGCTTCATGATGGCATGGCTATAGTAGCTAGATGTTCTGAGAACGCCAAATTATCACAGATTGATGTGTTAATCTCTTTGGCTCATCGGTCTAAAAGACTTTCTATAATTCTTTCAATGATGTGATCTTTAAATAGGTTTTGTTTGTATACTGTAGGTGGTGGAAGGATTTAGAGGTAGAAAGGAAGTTACCATTTGCTAGAGATAGGCTTGTGGAGATGTATCTCTGGATGTCAGGAGTCTATTTTGAGCCGGAATATGAAACCGCTAGGGTAATACTAACCAAAGTGGGAATCCTGGTTTCCATTATCGACGACATCTACGATGTCCATGGCACATTGGAAGAACTAGAACTCTTCACGGAAGCAATTGAAAGGTACAGGTTGCACTCGGATGCTTTTCTCAATTTACCAATAATAAACTTGCTTATTCTAATTTAATCAACTGTTAATTAGGGTCGAGTGTGATATTTCTGAACTTGAATTCAGGTGGGATGTCAATGCCAAAGATGGATTGCCAGAGTACATGCAAGCGTGTTACAAAATAGTTCTTGATCTGTATGATGAAATTGGCTATGAGATGACCAGAAATGGACGATCGTACCGGCTCTTCTATGCAAAAGAAGCGGTAAGCTATTCAAGGTTATATCAATCAAATGCAATTTTTACTCCATCCACCAGCAACAAAATATCGGGTTTTTATATAAAAACGAGAGACCGTCATATATTTAAGTCCACCAGACACATTGAAGTTTGAATATTGACGTAGCTTTATGTTTGAGGATGAATCCTTAGATGAAAAACCAAGTGAGAGCGTATTTCGCCGAGGCCAAATGGTTCCACCAAAACCACGTACCAATGATGGAGGAGTACATGCCCATTGCATTAGCATCCTCTGCTCTTGAAGTACTACCGGTGACGTCGTTTCTGGAAATGGGAGATATTGTAACCAAAGATGTTTTTGACTGGCTGTTATACAGCAACCCCAAGATGGCGAAGGCTGTGAAAGTAGTCGGTCGGCTCATGGATGACATTGCCGGACACAAGGTATATAAAAGCTACACCATTGAACAACATCAACTTATATAACTTTTGTCTGATAGATCTCATCAATAAGAGAAAAAATAATAATTCCCAAGAGATATTTGTTAACAGTTTGAGCAAGAGAGAGGTCATGGGGCAACTTCAGTGGAGTGTTTCATGAAACAGTATGGAGTTACCGATGAAGTGGCTAAGGAGGAACTCCGTAAACAGGTGGCCGACGCGTGGAAGGACATTAACGAAGGGCTGCGCCGTCCGGCCATTGTCCCCAGGCCAATCCTCACGCGAATTCTGAATTTTGCACGGGCCATGCATGTGGTGTATAAAGATGAGATAGATCTCTACACTCATGCGGAGACCACGTTAAAAATGTATGTAACGTCTCTGTACGTCGATCCATTGCCCATGTGATGGTCTGGAAGAACAAGTTTAAGTACCAAAACGTCGTAGATTGCATTATGTGTCACTCTTCTCTGGCCTGGGAGCCCCCCTTTTTTTTCTCCTGTGGAGTTCGAATGAAATGGAATAAGGAGTCTGTGTAAATGTGGTATTGGAATATATTGATGTCCAATATGAAACATTATTTATTTGATATATGCTTATGACAGTTTTACAGCTGCAATTACTCAATCATATTAAAATTATCCATATCATCTTCGTAGCTAAACAATCATGTCTCATCTCAGAAAAGGGCATCTCCTATTATACCATGACTTTTACCAGAAGCTGACCTAGTCCCGCGTTTTGTTCTACATATATGGAGCAGTCATGCTCTACTTAGCCTAGTCTTAGAATTTGATAAAAGATAGTTTCAGGTCCCATGCGAAAATTACTATAGCTTTTGAGTGGACATTCAAACTCGACTCATTCTATCGCCAAAAAATAAATACGACCTTATCAGGAAAATTTCATCATATAGAGAGATTTTATTGTCTATTGTAAAAATGAAACTAAATTGAACCCAAATGCTACTTTTTCTACTAGATTACGAAGATAAATAGCGTGATGACGATGCTTCTAAAATACCTTTTTTTGCCATTCTGTTTCTGTTTACTATGTAAGCAGCTCACTATAAAAGAAGTTCACTACAAATGAAATTTTAGGACTAAATTTCTCGTCACGTTTTTCCATTTACTAGCATAGAGGAACCCAACATGAGCTTCGCCTTTGGTTTTTATCATAAATTTCTCAAGAACTTGAGACTCCCATTGTTATTCCTCTAATTTGAAACACTATGAAAGAGACTTTGCCTCCAAAATATTGAGAATGAAATAGGTAAAGTAACAACAATTACTAGTTTGCAAGTAGAAAATCAGACATGCTAGCACTGAAAATTGCCTTTTCTATTGAGAAACATTTCTCTATATGTGAAGAAATGAACATAATTGATGACTAACGGACATGTACTTACAATTGCAAGTATTGGAGAAAAGTATCAAAAATGTCCTCAATTTATTACATTGGTATTAATTAAATCCTAAAATTCTCAATTGAACCAATTTAGCACTAAAGCTTTTCACATTAGTAGTAATTCAGTCCATCCGGCCATTTTGGCCCAAAAATACTCATGTGGACATTGGTTGTCTTACTTGGCACGGCTAATGTTGACGTGAACACTTTTATAGTTTTTAAATTTTTTTTTATTTTTTTGTTAAATTTTTTATTTTTTATTTTCATTCTTTTATTTTTCCGTTCCTTCCTCTTTTTAATTTTTTCCTTATTTCTAGCCCCCATCGCCATTAGGGGTATGCAACCGGACCTGGTTTGCCCAAAACCCGAATCGGACCACCTGAAAAATAGGTTCGGGAATCGGTTCTCATTCAAACGGGTTCGATAACCGGTTCTAAATTTTGGGAACTGGTTGGAGCAAAGCCGGTTCATGATTCCAAGTACTTGGGAACCGGACCAATTTTGGAATTGATTTTTAACTACTACTAAAAAAAGAATAGTCTCGCTCGCCTCACCTTCTCTGTTTTTGGTGGATTGTAATTTCTATTGATCATATTAGGGATTATTACTTTTGGTGAATAGTGAGTGTTATTATTCATCCTTTACTTTATATCGTTTCATCGCTACTCATATTATTTTGCTGAAAAAAATGAAGAAAAATGTTCTTGGGTAGACTCTGGAACAACACCAAAAAAATAGGGTAGGATCCAAAACAGGTTCTAGTACTAATAAGGTAAGTTTTAGGTTCCAAAAATTTGGAACCGGTTATAACGAGGTTAGTTTCGGGGTCTTGGTCCATAGCCCGCCCACCTGGCCATGTTCACCCCTAATCGCCATGCCCGGCGCAGGCACCGAACACCGAATACCGACACATATTATGAGTGGGCCACCAATCAAGCGGCTCTAATATCATATGTTAGGATTCAGCACACAATCAAATCACAGTAAAAGAGAAATTAAAAAAGAGAAATCGAGACATAATGTTTTATCATAGTTTACCCTTAAATTGGGGCTACATCCAACAGAGGGTTTCACTATAATTAGTACCTCACACCTCTTGTTATATCACTCAATTACAAACAATAAAGAGTATATAGATCAGTAGCTATTTATGAGCCCAAGCCCAAACTATCAATTAAAAAGTATGGGCTCAAACTATCGATAAGCATGACCCACGTGCTTTCTTGCCGTTGGGGAGTATAAATCTCACCCCAACATTTTCTCACTTGGTGAATATTTCCCATGCTTCTTTAGACCCGACACGCTTGTACACCATTTAAACTTTTCTGCACTTACTGCCTTGGTAAAAAAATCTGCATTATTCAAGCGTGTGTCAACTTTTTCCAGCACTACAACTTTTTGTTCTGCTTTTTCTAGGATGAAGTGATATTGGATGTCGATGTTCTTTGTTCTTGCACTAAAATCTAGGATTTTTAGCCAAGAATATAGCACTCTGACTATCATACCCAATCTTCCCTTCTCTTTGTGTAAAAGCAAGCTCTTTACACAATCTGCGCATCCGGATCACTTCCTTAGCAGCATGAGTGAGAGCCATGTACTCTGCCTCTGTACTAGATAAAGTAATCATGTTTTGCCTCTTTCTCATACAACTCACATCTCCATCGAACAGGGAAATAAATATCCGTTGGTTGACCTCTTGCTATTAATATCACCTCCCCAATTAGCATCCACAAAACATTTCAATTCTAACGCTTGTTGTCCCATTGAACTTTTTATACCTTCATAACGATTGATGTGAGTTTCCTTTGAAAAGAAACCATGGCATTTCTTCATGTGTTACTCATAATTAAGCTAGCCTAAGAAAACGGAAAAAATGGAAGAAAGTTTGCCATGTGTCGGGTGGAGAAAGTGTTAATGTCATTTTCTCGTACAACACTACACATCGCCGGGCATATGCTCAATAAATTAACAAAGAAAGGTTTAGTACTAAATTGGTGGCACACCGCTGCGCATATGCTCAATCATCCACCTAGTTTTGATAGATTAGGTAGACTTTCTTTGGAGCTCCAATTTCAAATTGATAAATTCTCTTGTGAGTTTGGTAAATCGGGCGAACCATCCGATGGTTCATATCTTCTTACCCACAATCTCCACAAATTATCAAGCTCCGATAGATCGGGTAACCTCCCTATTTGAGCTGTATATCTCAATAAATAATTCCTCTAACCATTCCATTTCTACCAAATCTCGAATCTTGATTAGCTGCGAGCACCGACTAATTTCTAGCTCTTTTGAGCTTCTCTAAACTTGATAGGCCCAATAAAAAAAACGATTCACCATCGCAAACCTTTAAACAATGGAGATTCTCTAGCTTTTCAAACTCGATCTCTCTCAACCCCCATCTAGAGAGTATTAACACGGACAAATATCTCTATTTGGAAAAGAGTGGTTGTTCTATCTGTTTCTTGGCATCACTAAATTCGAAAAAAATGAAGACCTAAAGGAAGCCTTGTGAGAGATTGAGAATCATCGCAAAGGATGTGAGAAGTTGAGGATCATCATCACATATTGAATGGTCTAAAGTTGAGGAGGCCGTGTGATAGCTATATTTCTACAACCGTGATATGTGTACGTTTCAAGATTTTCCAACATCCTTATGGCCGTTGGTAGCCCTGTTATCTTACTTTAATAAGTATTTAAGCACTTCAGCTTTTTGAGATATCCAACAGAAGTAGATAGTTACGTAATCTTTGTATGCTTCACATCCAACTAGAGAAATGACTCTAGTCCTCCAATGTAATTCGTAGCTCCCTTATCTAAGTGGATTGCCGGTTCATTTCCTCCGCCCTTTTGAGATCTCCTATAGAATGAGGTAACTTTCTTATCTTATCAAAAGTCATAAATAAGCACCTTAGTCATTTGAAATATTCAATATAAGTGGCAACTTTGTAATCTCTGAACACTACAAGTCTATGTCGACCAATGATTCGAGTTCTCTAATGGAGTTGGGTAGCTCTGTTATCCGAGTATATCCCAGGTTTATTTTCTCCAACCTTTTCAAACATTCAATAGAATCTACTAATTGTCTGATTCCTGTGTTGAACCAATCTAATACGAGCAACGATCTCAATTTTCCAATGGGATCCGGAAGCTTCCTAATCTGATGACAAACCATTAAAGACAAGCATGTCAAGATCGCCATCTCTCCAAAAAATGGATGAAGCTCTCGTATACACTACCCCACTAGCTTTAGACTTGACAGGTACCTAAGACCACATATTGCAAAAGGAACATCGGACAGGTGAAAAATAGGGGCCCATGGATGACTTCGACGTCTGAACTCAAGATGCAAAAATTTCCAAGCGCTTCAGCATAAGGCAATGTATAAATTTCAAGTCACGATTCGCCTGCGAAACAAACTTCGAATTAGAATAGTAACGGAAGGAAAATGGAAACAAAAACACTTATGTGATATGAAACAACTCCAAGCATGGGATCCCCAGCAAGTACGAAGTGCAGCAACGCCCGGGGAGTCATCTTGAATTCTCGAGAAGATTCTTGAAGTCTCCCACCATGTCCCCTCTCTCCCTAATTCATGTGTTAAAGAAGTCCTACATCGGAGAAATGATGTGGGGTTGAGCGGTTAATATATCTTAATTGGCCCATAACTTATTGACTTAAGTTTTTTAGTGAATATGGGTCCAACTAGATATGTTGATGGGCAATTACTAGGGCTCTCTCTTGACAATCTCTTTAGGTGAATGTATCTGACTTCCGTTGAGCGCTCCCAACAAATAATATATGGTGTTAGAGCCGATGCTTCTGCGTGCTCCCAACAAATGATATATGGTATCAGAGTCGATGCTTCTACGCTCTCCCAACAAGAGATATGATGTCTTGTAAGGCATTCTGTTTGCTTTTACATTAAGATTGCGAATGTAAGCTATTAACATGCGTCGCTAGCTATAGACTATGATATTACCTTCATCTCACTCAAATAAAACAATATTAGTTTTCTTCAAACACAACACAAGACAAAAGAGCAGATCGTGGAATGTACTCCAAACTTCGAGATGATGTTCCCTAGAGCACAAAGACAGTAGCCATGGATAGAGTTTACCTTTCCACAACAAATCTTGGGACTGTTATAATATTTTATAGATAATTTGATTCCACATTTGATTATTTCATTAATGTTTATTGATCGCATTAAATTGAGTGATTTCTGTTTTCATCCAAGAGTCACGATACCCAAAAGTTACGATAACGTATTGATGGATGACGTTATCCGAAGGGGTGCAAATGGGAGAATTTAAAAGGGTCATTTAAGTCAAACCCTCTAATCGTCGGTTTTCATTCTAACATACATACATAACGTACGTTTCTACAATAAACACATACCATCGCATAGAGAGGGCAATTGGCTAGAAGCACCCATCGTTGATTGTTCAACGCTCTACGGATTTTGATTTGTCAATCGTCTTTATCAATGGATGGAGCTAAGTAAAGATTCCTCACATTTTCGCATTTGGTTTTGATTATACGTGATTTTGTTTGACAACGTATAATCAGGATATTCAGTCTTAAGAAGTACTAACATTTGGTATCAGAGCATGTATAATATCTGCCTTGATGTTTAATGCATGATTTGTGATTGAATTATTGAGTTTTAGGTGAATTTCGTGGGCTATGGGTAAATCGCAAATTTGGGTTTTTCGGGCCGGAGAGAGAGTATTGATTCTGGCCAAATTTTGGCAACCCACGACCCGACTTCGGATCGGTATGGTCATACTGCCATGAGGAACAATAGCCCTCTATCAATTCAGCATGTCACTAATCGCTGGAGGTTATTTTTCATGGCAGAAGCAATTAGGGTTAACGGTTGCATCTAGATGGAATTTTGCTTGATTCTCTCAAATTTCTAAATCATTTTCATTGATTCTAAAACCTATGTAGTCGTATCAACATGTTGAATAAAACCCACTAATTATTTTGGTCGGATATGGGCTGTCGGAGGAGAATCGGACGACGGACAAGCAACGGAGTCGGGCAGGATTTTTTCGCCCTCGTTTTTGGATATGCAATTGCAGGCACCTGCATTGCACGTGCTGCGGGGGAGGGGGAAGAAGACGGGGCACGTGTATACCCACAACACGCCCTCACGTGGGGAGTGCATAGGCAGTGGGACCCACGTGTAATAATTGGACCGTATGCAATTGCAACCTGTTCATGGGTGAGTGTGTGTGCATCTCGACTATGAAATTTGGTATGGGACAAATTGAGCAGAACGACCGAAGTACATATTCACACATTTTTGAGTTATAATTGCATTTTGTGTGGTATTATGATAGATAAGTTGAATGTGGATGAGATATCCGCATTGTGATATGTGATTGATTGATAGAACATACTGGATAAGTTGATGTGATACCTTGCCCATGAATTGATTGATATGATTGATATGTCATGTTATACATTACATTATGTAAGGCTTCTGGCGGGTAAGCTCGCATGTGAATGAGATATTTATACTATGATTTTGTGACTACTTAGTAGGGGTTCTAAGCGAATTAACGCCCTAGCCGGGCTTAGGCGTTGACTCACCGAGATTTATTTCTTACCCATCATTGTTAAATCATTTTCGGGTTCTAAGTAATGGAGCTAGTAGTTCTTTGAGAAGGCGATGAGGATGAGGGTGACGTAGCCTTATATAGAGTAGATACGAAATTGATCCTATCCCATCCCGAAGTATGGGGCTGATTAACGTATTGTCTCGGTTGGCCTAAGACGTGTCTGTAAATGAAGTTGTATTTTTGAATTTGATACGTTTCCTACTTGTCTATCAATGTCTTATGTTATTGTTTGGGAGTATTATACATTTCCGCATGTGTAGTTAAGTATTGAAGGTCGATAGCATGCCCGTGATGCTATCCTTTATAACTTGAGGGATGAGTTGGTATGTATGTCGTGTGCTGGAAGATCGGGGCGTGACACTCAAGGAGATAAGGAAGACAAAGAGTGGGAGCAAATGAATCAGAAAACGGTTGGCTTTATCCAATAATAGATTGACGATATTATGTTTCACCATGTTGCCAAAGAAATGAAGGCGGATACTTTTTGGAAGAAACTGTAAGATCTCTATGAGAGGAGAACTCCATAAAATAAAGTTCTTATAGTTAAACAACTTGTGAATTTGAGATACAAGGAGGGTAGTAGCATGTCGGAGCACTTGAGTGAATTCCAAAATGCTGTAAATCAATTGACAAACCTTGAGATTGACCTTGGTAATGAATTGCAATCATGTTTGTTGCTTGGTACTCTTCTCGATAGTTGGGACTCCTTAGTTGTAGCGTTAAACAATTCGGCTCCTTACGATGTGCTTTCTATGAGTATGGTTAGAGAAAACTTGTTCAATGAAGAAACAAGGAGAAAAGGCTTGAATTATGCTTCTAGATCGAAGGCACTTGTCATAGAAAACAGAGCAAGAAGTCAATCATGAAAGTTTCAAAGTAATGACGGGGAAAATCAAGAGGAAGGTCGAAGTCAAGGTTGAGGAGGAGTGTGAAGTGTTACAATTGTGGCAAGATGGGACATTATGCCAAAGAGTGTTGGCAACCAAAGAGAGATAAATCCCATGATAGAAATGTAGATAGAAAGAAAGAAGAAAATCAGGCTACCGCGGCAATTACATCGGAGGGTGATATTGTGTTCATTTGTAACGACAATTGTGTAGGACTCCTCAGCTGACATGTTCCAAATATTCAACTTCACTTGATCTCCACAAGTACCATAGATGACGATGGTTGTTGCAATTCCTTCTACGATGGCAAATAGAAATTGACTAAAGACTATGGTAGTGGCAAAAGGCAAGAAAAGATGCACTCTTTACACCATGCAAGCAAGTTTGATGCGAGAAGAGGTAAATGTAGTGGAGGACTCCTCAATTGACTTATGGTATATGAGGCTTGGTCATCTTAGCAAGAAGGGGCTTGAAACTCTTGCTAGGAAAAATCTTCTACCATTGAAGGAGAGAAATATGATGGAGTGTAATCATTGCCTAACGGGTAAGAATGTAGATTCTCATTTCATAGTTCATCTCCACACACAAAGTCAAATATACTTCATTTTGTTCTCACTAATGTTTGTTGCATGGATGCTAGAACACTTAGTGGTGCATTTCACTTTGTGAATTTATTGATGATTGCTCTAGAAAAATATGGGCTATTGCTTTGAAATCTAAAGACCAGGTGCTTGCGGTTTTTAAACCATTTCATATCGTTGTTGAAAGAGAAATCGAGAAGAAGCTAAAATGTATTCGAGCTGACAACGGTGGATAATATAGAGGTTCGTTTGAGTATTATTACGGGGATTATGGTATCAAGCTTGAGAAGACTGTTCAGAAAACACCACAACAGAATGGAGTAGCGGAGAGAACGAACCGGATGATCAATGATCGGATTCTGTGTATGCTATCTCATGCGAAGTTGCCTAAGTCATTGCGGGGTGAAGCAGTGAGAATGGCAGTTGACTCGATAAATTTTTCTCCATCGGTTCCTCTTAAAGGGGATGTTCCACAAAGAGTATGGAGTGGGAAAAATGTTTCCTACGGTTAACTGAAAATATTCGGTTGCTGGGCATTTATGCATGTTCCAAGAGATGAAAGGTCGAAGCTTGATGACAAGTCTAAACATTGTATGTTATTGGGTTATGGACATAAAGAATTTGGCTAAAGATTATGAGATCCAGCTACAAGAAAGTCATTAGAAGACGAGATGTGGTGTTCTTTGAGCATCAAACCATTGAAGACATCAAGAAGCCGGGAAAGCCAAAGAATGTAGCTCAGCATGTTGTTAGTTTTAGCCCATATCCTCCTATCATATTGGGTGGAAATCACGGGGGAGAAGTATATGAAAATCATGAACAAGGTGAGTCCTCACGGAATGTTGATTATTTAAGTGAGACAGAAGAAATAGTTGTGCTAGAAGAATCGGTTGAGCAAGAACAAGCGATCCTACCTCAAGTTACAACATCAAAAAGAGAACGTTAACCGTCACAAAGATATCAATGAGTATGGTTTACTCACTGATGCGGGAGAGCTTGAAACTCATGAAGAAGCTGTGCCATGTGATGAAAAGAATGAGTGGCACGAAACTATGCAAGATGAGCTCAAATCTTTGTATGAGAACTATACATTTGAGTTGGTGAAGTTGCCTAAGGGCAAGAGAACACTCACAAATAAGTGGGTGTACAAGTTAAAGACGGAAGAGAGTAGTTTGAAATCACGATACAAGGCTAGGCTTATTATGAAGGGCTTTCGTCACAAGAAGGGAATTAACTTTGAAGAGATTTTTTCTCTTGTTGTGAAAATGCCTTCTATTAGAGTTGTTCTTAGGTTGTTTGCTAGTTTGAATTTAGAAATCAAACAACTTGATGTTAAAACAGCTTTTGTTCATGGAGACTTAAAAGAAAAAAAGTACATGGAGCAGCTGGAGGGTTTTGAAGTTGAAGGCAAGGAGCATCTTGTATGTAGGTTGAAAAAGAGTTTATATGGTCTCAAGGAAGCGCTAAGATAGTGGTACATGAAGTTTGAATTATTCATGGAAACTTACGGATACGGTAAGACCAACTATGATTCTTGTGTCTTTATGAAAAGATTCTCAAATGATGATTTTATTATCCTCCTATTCTATGTGGATGACATGTTGATAGTTGGGCATGATGCTAACAAAATCAAGAGCTTGAAAAATGAGTTGAGTAAAGCCTTTGCGATGAAGGATTTAGGACCGGCTAAGCAATCCTTGGCTCGAGAATCACTCATGATAGGAAGAATAGAAAACTTTGGCTATCTCAAGAGAAGTACATTGAAATGGTGCTAAAAAGATTCAACATGAGCACATTTAAGCCAGTAAATCCTCCACTTGCTAGTCACTTCAAGTTGAGTAGTAATGAGTGTCCTACAAGTAAGAAAGAGAATGAAGAAATGATGAAAATTCCTTATGCATCCGCTATGGGTAGTTTGATGTACGCCATGGTTTGTACAAGACCGGATATTACTCATGCAGTTGGTGTTGTGAGTAGATTTCTTTCAAATTCAAGTAAAGAGCATTGGAGCACCATGGAATGGATTTTGCAGTATCTTAGAGGCACTTCTAGATTCTGCTTGTGTTATGGAAAAGGAAAGTCCGAGTTGAGTGGTTTTTTAGATTCCGATTATGCCGGTGACAATGATTCCCGAAAGTCCACTTCGGGTTATATGATGACCTTTGTAGGTGCTAGGGGAGCGAGTTTCATGGCAATCAAGATTGCAAAAATGTGTCGCCTTGTCTACGATTAAAGCAAAGTATATCGCTATCACCGAAGGAGGCGAAGAACTCTTATGGATGCAAAAATTCCTAGAATAGTTGGGCTTGAAGTAAGAGAAGTTTGTTCTATATTGTGATAGCATGAGTGCTATCTATCTTAGCAAAAATCCGGTGTTGCATTCAAGATCAAAGCATATTGATGTGACGTATCATTGGGTCTGCGAAAAGTTAGAAGAAAAACTCTTTCTACTTGAGAAAGTCCATACCGATGACAATGAATCCGATATGATGATCAAAGCTTTGCCCATGATGAAACTTGACTCTTGTAGAGCCAATTCGGGCATGATGAAACTCCCCACATGAGGCGGAGGGACAGATTTGTTAGCCGAGTCTGCCTCATTTGTGGGGTTAGCTAGAAAATAAAAAGAAAACAAAAATAAAAAGACAAAAAGAGAAGAAAAGTCGAAAGAAAAAAAATGAAAGCGAGGAAAGAGCAAGAAAAAAAAAAGAATAGAGTTAGGCTGCTGTCTTCATGCATATAGTGGCTGAGAGTGTGAAAAAAACGGGGAGGGGAGAGAATCAATTCGGTGAAAGAGAAATTGAGAGAAAAGAAAAGAAGAAAATGGGTGCAACTTTCTAGTCTCGTTTCGTAGGCCAAACATTGATTGAATTAGCTCAAATTTGAGTATGTTGTTCGTGAGATCGAGGACTACGACTTGATCTATTTCGCTCCTTGAGATTCGTCTCTAAATTCTCCAATCGCCGTTAGGGTTTTCTTGCCCCCTTTTATATTGTTTCACCTTTGTGGTGAGGAAATGCTCTTATAATATTGATGTCGAGCCTCTAATGTATGGCTAGAGATAAACACTTTGTGTGCCTTCTATTCTTGGTGATTATCGGAAGTTTTTTGGGTCATCTCGTGGTTTTTTCCTTTTTAATTTCCACGTAAATCTTGGTTCGTTGTCTCTTTATTATTCCGCTATCATATTTACATATTGCGAGGCTATTTTTACTAGATATATATTGTTAGTTCTTGCGGGGGATAGTTTGATCCTGGATTGGCTGAGTATGTGCCGAAGTGCTGCCCGTTTTTCCCAAAAAAGATGATTTAGAGGTGTGGAGCCCAATCAAGGTATCTTATCTTATGTTTTAATCATTTTTACTCCAATTTCTCCTTGTATTCGTGGCTGATGGTTTGCCCATTTGAAATATCATTACCCATCCGTCGATGGCAACCAAATTAAAGGTTCTAGCTCTAAAAACAAGTGAGACATTAGAGAGGTTGACTCTTGAAAGATGTGGTAGTTTATCGGAAATGGACTGTTTAATTGGAAGGCTGAAGTGCCTAATTGACTTCAATATGAACAATAGCTTGCGTATTGAAGAATTGCCTAAAGAAATGGGAGGGCTAGTGAAACTTGACCACTTCTCTTTGAAAGATTGCTTTAGGGGTGAGCAAATGTGACACCCGGGAAATTCGAATTTTGTAATTTGCCCGAATTCAATAAAAAGGAAGAAAATTGAATTTTAGTCAGTGCAAATTTTGGATCGCAAGGATGAAAGTGACAAATTTTGGACGATTCCCGAAATGTCGTTCGATTTCGATTGGGTATAGAAATCTCGGTCGCCGTGACTTAGGATTCTAATCCTCACGCCTAAACTTTTTCCGGACCGAACCTAGCCCGTGAAAATCCAAATTTCATTCACAATCGGTTGAGCCAAAAATCCAATTAGTCCCGATTTGTCAAATTACGAAACCGCCCTTAGATATTATGCATATGAGACGAAAACCATTAATTTGAAGAAACCCGTGGGCCCCACTCTTGGTCAAATCAGCTCACCTCAATCAAACCCCCAGTCAAAGTCACTCTCTCTCTCCTCTCTCTCTCTTTCTCTCTCTCTCTCTCCCGTGCGCCCGATCCTCCCTTACCCGCGCAAACAATGCCCCCTCCCCCCCGTACACCGAACGCCCATCCTCCTTCCTTGGCGATTTTTGAGCAACACCACCACCCCCGACCACCACCTCAGTCCCCCACCGTCCCTTAGCCACCTCGTCGCCACCCCTTGGTCGCCGCGAGACCCCGAAATAGCCCCGGTGCCGAATTGCTCGTTTTACGTCCAAGGACTGGCCCGAGCCGCTCCAGCCACCCCGAGCCATGTCCGACCACCACCCACCTTTAAGCTATTGTCCCTCCGACCTCCATAAGCCGTCCCACTGCCGTGCGCCACCGCGAAGCCGCCCGACAGCCCGGGAACGGACCCAAAGCCCCATTTGCCCTGTTTCCCGCCGAGTTCTTGTTTCCCTGCCCTCCGCCGCGATTCAGCCTCGTCCACCGCTCGCCGACCACCCTAGAACGTCGCCCTTGACCCCTTGACGTTGCCCGGAGAAGCCGGCAACCGATCGCTACCCGTGCAGCTCGGATTAAGCCCGGAACCACCTCCCATGTTATGCTTCCGCGCCCCTGTTTTGCTACGCCGATCTTGTTCCAGCTTTGAACCACTGCCTTCGGCCATCCACTGTCGCTGCCACCCACAACTCCCCCGGAAACCCCCTACCCCGGGCCAACCTTTCCCCCGGCCTTCCACAGCCCGAAACCCCCAAAAACGGCCCCCGACGCCCACTGTTCGGCTCTGTTTTCCTCTTCTCAAGACTGTTCATGCCGGCTAGCTACTGTTCCGGCCAGCCTTGGCCACCGGTCGCCACCCCCGAGACTCGTGCCGCTGTCTCGAGGTGTCGCCAAGTCTTCGGGCCGCCTTTGATCAAGTTAGAAGCTCGGAGCTTAAGTTGATCGGGCCGCGAGTCGCCGATCGTCGTCGCGGGCCGGGCTGAGTTCATGTCGTCACCGCTCGAGTTGAGACCGCCCGAGCTAAGTTTAATTGTGAGTTCACCCCTAACTCTTGGTTAGGACGCTAATTGCATTCGGATTTAGTTTAATTAGCTAATTAGGGTGTTTAGGTAGATTAATTATGGTTGGGCTAGATAGAAACATGGCTTAGGCTAAATGACCGTAATTAGTTAAGATTAGTCAATTAGCCAGGTTGTCTATGGCTAATTGATGAGTAGAATCGATTGATTTGACTAATTGTGTTGGTTGATCGCGAGCGAGCGATAGGTTAGAGACGAGTGCGCAATTGGAATTGAAATTGGAGTTAATAATCGACTGGCTGCAATTGATAATGGATTTATTGAATTGTTGGCTGTAAATGCCGGTTTGGCTATTGATTGCCGTGAGGGTCCGATTAAAGGTTAATCGCCCCAAATTGCCTAGTGTGTCGGTCGATATAATTGCGCATTCATGTGACCACGTATGAGATCAAAATTGCATGTTTTTGCACGAAAATGGTCTTGGGCCAAGTATTTGAACATGTGAGCGTGAACATTCGACCTAATTCTAAGAAATGAACCGGCTGGTTGTCGAAGTGCTTGAGTGGTCACATAATGGGATAATTCCGACGATCATTGTCTTCTAATCGATCGGTCCTGGCAATCATTATTTTCTCGGTTCTGGATGCGCGTCAATCATTGTCTTCTGGCTATACGTTTGTCGGTTGCAGCTTGTGATGGGCCGAAACCTTTTAAGGATTCCTGTTAGCTACGTGCCATGTCGACAATCATTGTCTTCTAGTTGGTCAAGCGGAGTCACATGGACTATCGGAAGCCGTCATCGGAAGTAAGGGGCGATGCCTGGTCATGCTAGGAGAGTACCAACCGACTAGTATACTGGACCTACGGGTCAATTCCGAAAATAAATGGACTACATGTGGTGTCCTGTGTATGCAAATGCTGTGATGCTTTACGATAGGTGGAATTGGTTTAGTTGGTTGATTGTTGAGTCGAGTCCGCATTGCATTACATGTGGCCTGGAGGGTAAGCTTGTATGTGATTGAAATATCTGCTATGTGCTGATGTGATTGTTTGTTAGGATGTCCGAGCGAATCAATGTCCTAGCCGGGCTTAGGTGTTGGCTCACCGAGATTAATTTCTCACCCCATTGTGGTTAACAATTTTCGGGTAGTGATGGAGGCCGTGGACATTAAGGTGAGGATTGTGGTAGGATTTTTTGGAGTAGACGAGAGATTAACCTTACCCGACCTCGTGTCTTTTTTTAAAGGTCCTAGTGAGCCGCCCCGAAGAATGGGGTTGTATATATTTACTATAGCTCAAGAGGGTTAAGATTCGTTTGCTCTGGATGTTTAATGAAATTGTGTTTTGTAAATTGACTGTGTTAATTTTCCTACTATTCTATCCCGTTGTTGATTGTGCGGGAGAATTGCACGCTTCGCATGCGCTGTAATTTCGTAGGTCGATAGCCTACCCGGGACGCTATCATTCATGACTTGAAGCGAGTAAGGTAGGGATGTCGCAAGCTCGAGAGTCAGGGCGTGACATCCCCGCCCAAAGTGGTATCAAAGCAAGGTCAGCCCGATCCATCCGGTCATTGACCTGAAGTAATAAGGAGCGATTGAAATTGGGATAGTTAGTGGGTTAATAATCGTTGTGCATGTGATTCTTGCTTTGGATTTGAGTTGTGGGTCCACCTTCCGACCGCGCTTTCTTGTGGGGTATGTTGGACTCCGTAATTTGCTTGTGGGATGAGCGAACATGGTAGAAGAGCACCGCGTGCTGCTAAGCCGGTTGGGCAAGAGCCGACCATAGCTGGGATTCTGCAAGCTTTGGAAGCAATTGGAGACGTTATGGGGCAGCAAGTGAGGAATCGGAATGCTGCCGCCGCCACCTTCTTGAAGCCCCACATGTGAATCGGCCCATTGGAGCTGTGAATGATGGGCACTTGGCCCAAAGGTTGGTGGAGTAATTTCTTAAGCTGAAACCGCCCAAGTTCTCTAGGAACAGAGATCCCGAATCTGCCACTTTGTGGATCGAACAGTTGGAGAAAGCTTTTGATCCGTTGAGGTATACCAATGAGGACAAGGTCACCCTAGCCATGTACCAATTGCAAGGAAATGCAAGTACATGGTGGAGAGCTTCAAAGGACAGAGTGTTTCCCGAGGGTATGGTCCCGACGTGGGATGCCTTCGTGGAGGCTTTTAACGGAAAGCACTTCTCGGACACCACGAGGGAACAAAAGATGGCAGAGTTCTTTCACTTGCGCCGTAATCAAATGATAGCTGATCATGACGAGGCCAAATTTGCTGAGCTGTCTAAGTATGCTCCGAGATCGGTTGAAGACCCTCTGGATAGGGCTAGAAGGTTCATAAATGGGTTGAAGCCCGAGATCAGGAGCGCACTGGTGTTATTCAACCTGAAGGACTACAACGACCTCTATAAGAGAGCTCGGATGGTTGAACAGGATTTGATTGAAAGGGCCGCCGCTTCTGGATCGCGGTTCGTGCCTTCGAGTAGAAGAGATATTCGGCAAGGGAAAAGGCCGATGCAAAGTAGCAGATTCAATATCCCACCCAATCGTCGAGGAGCGATCGGTATGCCGATGCCTCGTCGAGACGATGTCTGCCGCCTGTGTAATCAGAGGCATGGATCCGCTTCATGTGGAATGCGTAGAGCCTGCTTTGGTTGTGGCCAGCAAGGCCATCTTGTGAGAGATCGCCCATAGAGGCAACAAGTCGGGCCGCTGCGAAGCCAAGTTGGAAGGATCACGCTACCAAATTACCATAACAGACCTCGGGCGCAAGGATGAGTGTTTGCTGTCACTCGGGATGAGAAGAAGGACTCGCCGACCGTCACAGGTACGGTCCTTCTACAGAATAGCGTAACTTATGCTTTGTTTGACCCTGGTGCTACGCATTCTTTTATTGCGGATCAATTTGTTAGACTGTCTAGATTGATTGTAGTACTGTTAGATGTGGTTGTAAAGGTGTCTACACCTTTAAAGGATAGTATGACACAGTGCAGTAAGTGTCCTGGTTGTAGACTAGTTGTGGATGGTCATGAGAGTGAGATAGATCTGGTTGTACTGGAGATGTACGATTTTGATCTGATCGTGGGAATGGATTGGTTAACGAAGTAAAGGGCCACGATGGATTACTATCGTAAGGTGATTCAATTTAGGCTGTTGGATGGAGCCGGTTTTGAATTTGTGGGAACCGAGGACGAACCTCGACCGTAGTAATCTCGTCGCCGGAAGCGATCGGTTGTTAGAAAATGGTTGCCAAGGTTATTTGGCTGCGGTAGTGGATATGTCGATTGGGGAAACTAAGTTGGAGAATATTGCTGTAGTATGTGAGTATCCGGATGTTTTTCCCGAAGAACCGCCTGGATTGCCGCCGGAAAGAGAAATAGAGTTCATGATAGAGTTAGCTCTAGGGACAAAGCCGATCTCTAAGGTGTCGTATAGGATGGCGTTGTCGGAACCGAAGGAACTCAAGGTGTAGATGCAAAAACTGTTGAATAAAGGATTTATCCGCCCCGGTGCGTCGCCATGAGGAGCACCTGTGCTATTCGTCAAGAAAAAGGATGGTTTCTTTGAGATTGTGTATAGACTACGGGCGGTTGAATCAAGTGACGATCAAGAACAAGTACCCACTGCCTAGGATTGATGATCTGTTCGATCAGCTGCAGGGAGCATCAGTGTTTTCTAAGATTGATCTACGGACAAGTTACCATCGGTTGAGGATCGGGAAGGAAGATAAACCGAAGACGGCATTCGGGACACGTTATGGACACTATGAGTTCACGGTGATGCCGTTTGTTCTGACGAATGCTTTTGCTGCTTTTATGGATTTGATAAACAGAGTGTTTAAGGAATTCTTGGATCGGTTCATCATAGTATTTATAGACGATATCCTGGTGTACTCGAAGAGTTCTGAGGACCATGAACAACACCCGAGGATAGTGTTGGAGACTACGAGAATGCATCGGCTTTTCGCCAAGCTCGGTAAGTGTGAGTTTTGGTTGGCTCGTGTGGCATTCCCGGGCTACGTGGTTTTTAGCGAGGGAATCGTTGTGGATCCATCTAAGATTGAGGCGGTCATAGGCTGGCTTGGATACTGACTACGAAGGATATGTTGAGAGCTTGTGTCTTGGATTTTAAAGGTAGTTGGGAAGTGTAGTTGCATTTGGTTGAGTTCGCCTACAACAACGGTTTCCAGCAGAGTATTAAGATGGCACCATTTGAAGCATTGTATAGTAGAGCGTGCCGAATACCGGTGTGTTGGGACAAAGTAGGTGAAAGGAAAATCACTGGTCTCGAGTTAGTACAGCAGTCTATGGAAGCTGCCAAGGTTATTAGAGACAGACCGAGGACTACTCAGAGTCGTCAGAAGAGCTATGTAGATAGGAGGCGTAGATCTCTAGAATTTCAAGTGGGCGATCATGTCTTTTTGAAGGTGTCGCCTATGAGAGGGACATCTTGTTTTGGTAAGAAAGGAAAATTGAGCCCTAGATATGTCGGGCCTTTTGAGATTTTGGAGCGAATTGGAAATCTGGCATATCGTCTTGCGTTGCCGCCGAGACCGGCTCAAGTGCATAACGTGTTCCACATGTCGATGCTAAGAAAGTACGAACCAAACCCCGCTCATGTGCTGAGTTATGAAGAAATCGAGCCGGATGAGCGAGCCGCGTACGTAGAACGGCCGGTCATGATCGTGGATATGAAAGAACAAGTACTCCGGAGCAAGACGATTCCGCTAGTTAAAGTGGTTTGGCAACACCATGGGACTGAAGTAACTACTTGGGAGAACGAGGAAGTTGTGAAGAGTAGTTATCCGTATCCGTTTGAAGAATCGTGACTCTACTATAATTTCGGGGACGAAATTTCCTAAGGTTGGGAGAGTTGTGATGCACAGGAAATTCGAATTTTGTAATTTGCCCGAATTCAATAAAAAGGGAGAAAATTGAATTTTAGTTGGTGCAAATTTCGGATCGCAAGGACAAAAGTGACGAATTTTGGACGATTCCCGAAAGGTCTTTCGATTTCGATTGGGTCTCGAAATCTCGGTTGCCGCGACTTAGGATTCTAATCCTCGCGCCTAAACTTTTTCCGGACCGAACTTAACCCATGAAAATCCGAATTTCATTCCCAATCGATTGAGTCAAAAATCTAATCGGTCTCGATTTGTCAAATTACGAAATCGCCCTCGGATATTATGCTTGTGGGACGAAAACCATTAATTTGAAGAGACCCGTGGGCCCCACTATTGGTCAAATTAGCTCACCTCGGTCAAACCCCCAGTCAAAGTCACTCTCTCTCTCCTCCCTCTTGTCTCTCTCTCTCTCTCTCTCTCTCTCTCTCTCTCTCCTGTGCGCTTGTTCCTCCCCTGCTCGCACGAACAACCGCCCCTCCCCCTATACACCGAACGCCCATCCTCCTTCCTTGGCGATTTTTGAGTAACACCACCACCCCCGACTACCACCTCGGTCCTCTACCGTCGCTCGGCCACCTCATCGCCACCCCCCGGCCACCGTTCGCCGCCACAAGACCCCAGAACAACCCCGGCGCCGGACTACTCTGTTTTGCGTCCGAGGACTGTTCGAGCTGCTCCAGCCACTTCCGACCACCACCCACCTACAAGCTATCGTCCCCTCGACCTCCAGAAGCCGTCCCACCGCCGCGGAGCTGCCCGACAGCCCGGGAACGGACCCCAAGCCCCGTCTGCCCTGTTTCGCGCCGAGTTCTTGTTTCACCGCCCTCCACCACGATTCGGTTGCGCCCACCGCCCGCCGACCACCCTAGGACGTCGCCGTTGACCCCTTGACGTCCCCTAGAGCCGCTGGCAACCGATCGCTGCTTGTGGAGGTCGGATTGAGCCCCGAACCACCTCCCCTGTTCCGCCCCCACGCCTCTATTTTGCTGCGCCGGTGCTGTTCCAACTTTGAACCGCCTCCTCTGGCCGTTCACCGGCACAATCGCCGCCACCCACAGCTCCCCCGGAGACCCCCGACCGTGGCCCAACCTTTCCCCCGACCTTGCACAACCCGAAACCCCCAAAAACAACCCTCGACGCCCACTGTTCTGCTCTGTTTCCCCTACCCGAGCACCGTTCACACCGGCCGGTTACTATTCTGGCCGGTCCCGGCCACCACCCCCGAGCTTCGTGCCGCTGTCCCGAGGTGTCGCCAAGTCTTCGGGCCACCTTTGACCAAGTTAGAAGCCCGGAGCTTAAGTTGATCGGACCACGAGTCGCCGATGGCTGTCGCGGGCCGGGCCGAGTTCGGGTCGTCGCCGCTTGAGTTGAAACCGCCCGAGCTAAGTTTAATTGTGAGTTAGCCCCTAACTCTTGGTTAGGACGCTAATTGCATTTAAATTTAGTTTAATTAGCTAATTAGGGTGTTTAGGTAGATTAATTACGGTCGGGCTAGATAGAAACATGGCTTAGGCTAAATGACCGTAATTAGTTAAGATTAGTCAATTAGCTAGGTTGTCTGTGGCTAATTGATGAGTAGAATCGATTGATTTGACTAATTGTGTTGGTTGATCGCGAGCGAGCGATAGGTTAGAGACGAGTGCGCAATTGGAATTGAAATTGAAGTTAATAATCGACTAGCTGCAATTGATTAATGGATTTATTGAATTGTTGGTTGTGAATGCCGGTTTGGCTGTTGATTGCCGTAGGGGTCTGATTAGAGGTTAATCGCCCCAAATTGCCTGGTGTGTCGGTTGATATAATTGCACATTCATGTGACCACGTATGAGATCAAAATTGTATTTTTTTGCACGAAAATAGCCTTGGACCAAGTATTTGAATAGGCGAGTGTGAGCATTCGACCTAATTCTAAGAAATGAACTGGCTGGTTGTCGAAGTGCTTGAGTGGTCACATAATGGGATAATTCCGACGATCATTGTCTTCCGGTCGATCGGTCCTAGCAATCATTATCTTCTGGTTGTTGGATGCGCGTCGGTCATTGTCTTCGGGCTGTACGTTTGCCGGTCGCAGCTTGTGATGGGCCGAAGCCTTTTAAGAATTCCTGTTAGCTCCGTGCCGTGTCGACAATCGTTGTCTTTTGGTTGGTCGAGCGGAGTCACATGGACTATCAGAAGCGATCGCCGGAAGTAAGGGACGATGCCTGGTCTTGCCGGAAGAGCACCAACCGACTAGTGTGCTGGATCTACGGGTCGGTTCCGATAATAAATGGACTGCATGTGGTGTCCTGTGCATGCAAGTGCTGTGATGCTTTGCAGTGGGTGGAATAGGTTTGGTTGGTTGATTGTTGAGTCGAGTCCGCATTGCATTATGTGTGGCCCGGAGAGTAAGCTTGCATGTGATTGAAATATCTGCTATGTGCTGATGTGACTGTTTGTTAGGATGTTTGAGCGAATCAATGTCCTAACCGAGCTTAGGTATTGGCTACCTGAGATTAATTTCTCACCCTATCGTGGTTAAAAATTTTCAGGCAGTGATGGAGGCCGTGGACGTTAAGGCGAGGATTGTGGTAGGATTTTTGGGAGTAGACGAGGGATTAACCTTACCCGACCTCCTGTCTTTTTTTGGAGGTCCTAGTGAGCCACCCCGAAGAATGGGGTTGTATATATTTACTATAGCTCGGTAGGGTTAAGATTCGTCTGCTCTGTCTGTTTAATGAAATTGTGTTTTGTGAATTGACTGTGTTAATTTTCCTACTATTTTATCTCGCTATTGTTGATTGTCCGGGAGAATTGCACGCTCCGCATGCGCCGTAATTTCGTAGGTCGATAGCCTACCCGGGATGCTATCATTTATGACCCGAGATGAGTAAGGTAAGGATGTCGCGAGCTCGAGAGTCGGGGCGTGACAGCAAACTTCCCGAGTCAAATGGGAAATTAGCATCATTGACGGAGTTGCATCTGTAATACATGAGAGTTACAAGTTTAGCCAATTCAATTTGTAGATTAAAATTGTTTTGTCAACTTTCAATGATTTTGAAATGTATGCGCGAGTTGTGTTAGCAAAGTACATATTGGATAATTAGTTAGCATGACTCATTGCCTTTAAACCTTTGACTGAGATGTCGAAAATCTTGAAGAGATACATGCCGAGCGCTGTGAAGAGTTGGAAGGCCAATTCATAATGAAGTTGGAAACTTGCCTTGTTGAGAATGCTAAATTTATAAGGTAATAGACACCGTGCCAAGCACAGTTTGCATGGTTCCTCGCCTACAAGAGCTGGACTTAATCAGATGTCGCGAGATTCAATAGTTGCCAGAACTTCCGACAAGCTTATCAATTTCTTGGTGCTATGGCATCACTGCAGCATTTATCTTTCCAGGATTGCCCGTCTACAGAAAGGTTTAAGTGCTAAAAAGTCCCCAAAGAATCAGTCTTTAGTGAGTTGAACTTCTGTGGGAAGAGAGCGCCCATTCTATCAACCACCCTAAAGAACCTAAGACTTGAACCCTTTTTAAGTATTTCACCGCTATTGTCCATGTTTCGATCTACTGTTATCATGTCACACAGTGAAAAAGTACGAATTGAACTCAATCACACCTATTTTTCCAGATTGAGGTGAACTTGCTCCAACAAGAATATTTTCTGATAGGTTCAAGACATGCTTGGTGAGAATATGTATATGCAACCGCAAGCTTTCCTAGCTTTTAAGCTGAAACTGTTTGTAGTTCGAAAGAGAGAAGCATTTGAAGGGTATTTCAGAATCCGTGGAAAAGGAAAGGCCAAGTCAAGTCTCGTCATTTTGGCTGATTAAAGAGCTAAGTGATGGCTTCGAAAGAAAACTTTCAGACTCCTTTTGATCAAACTCAAAGACAATTAACTGTCGAGGGACAACAAAGAACTCAAGTTGCATACGAATTTCCTCTGCGGTGGGGATTGAGTTTCTAAAAAATGGACTATTGCATTTTGTAATAAGAGTAATTTTTCATCATCTAGCATGCACTGTACATTGATAAGGGAATCGTTCTCCAAAGTTGATAATCTGATGCTTCTTTCATATTTGGCAAATTTCTCATGCATTGCTTGACCATACACGGCGGTATCGACACAGAAAGGTCTTGGTCCTATTCCTCTCTCTCCTTCCCACCCCCCAAAAAAAAAAAAAAAAATCTTTCGTTGTACATCTGGCTGTCGCCTCTTCCCATAGATGTGCCTTCTGATTTCCAGATAGAATCGAAAACTACATGGATGTTTCTCGGCACCAAACTTTAAGAATACACAGTGGCGAACAAGAAGAATATTGTGCTAAAATGCTATGATCCAGAAATACCCCAGCAGTGAAAAGAACAAACAACCAACAAACCAAACGGAGAGAGACAGCTGGTGAGTAATGTAGAGTTTCTTTCTGATCTTATCGAGCTTTATGGGTAAAAAGAAAGATTCAACATACGAGGAACACATTACTGACAAATCTTGAACTGTCAATGGTATGCAAGAACCGCAATGGAATCAAATCACACAGTTTCACACCTAACTGATCAAGCAGCAGATGCTGCAAGCTTATCAGCATTCATGTATCTGTCATGCAGAGAGGGTTCTCGCAGGGCAGTGGGTAGTTCTAGCTCGGGCTCAGATAGAAGTGGACAGACATAAAAGTTGACCATCTCCTTGGTTACTTCTTCCATACTTGGAGGATCCCACTGCGCATTCTTTGAAAAACCCCACAATAAGTTTTCTGTCGTGTGAGTTGATAAGAAAAGGTTTGGAAAATTTGGGACTAAATTTTAGTCAGAACATAAACTAAAACCACAGATGGCAAAGAGTACAATCATCTGACGATCAGGAGAGAAAACAAAAACCACAAGTGAAGGGGAAGAACTAAAAGAAGTTCGCTGATTATTTGAAAGGAGACAATGAAGTAAAGAATTGGGAAGGGAAAAGGAACATGCAGAAAATAGGGCAAAGTGCGAATGAAATGGTGAAGCGTACCAAGTTTCCACCATACAAAGATCATCGACTCCTCCAAGATAGGCAAGGGTTGGACTTCGAACACCACCAGCAACCTTCCAAAAAGCCAGGAGAGTCGCCTAACTTAGGGCATGCATGAACATCAATATGACGTGTTTGGCAAATCAGGTAACCTCTTTATGAAGCTGCAATTGGTAATGAATACGTCCTCCAGCGAGTTTGGTAAATCAGGCAAACCTTGCAGTGATCTCCAGTCACTTACGGACAAGTTTCGCAACTTATGTAGTTTCGATAGATTCGGTAACCTTTCTATGGAGTTGCAGTCCCTAATAGACAATTCCTCCAGCGATTCTATATCTTCCAAATCTCGAATCTCACTTAGCTGTGAGCACCAAAAGATACTCAGTCTTTCAAGCACAACTAGAATGTGGAGATTGTCTAACTGCTTAAACTCGATCTCTCTCAATCCCCACCAAAAGAGTGTTAACTCCCGCAAACATCTCAATTCGGAGAGGAGGGGCTGTTCTATCGGTGACTTGACATCCTGCAATCTCAAAATATGAAGACCTGAGGGAAGCCTTGGGAGAGATCGAGGATCTTCACAACATATCCTAAGATCTGAAAGCTGAGGAGGTAATGTGATACCTGTATTTCTAAAACTGTGGTATTCCAAGATTTCAAGATTCTTCAACATCCATGTGGCCTTCGGCAGCTCCTTTATCTTACTCCCATACGAATACAAGCATTTCAGCCTTTTAAGAAATCCAATAGCAGGAGGCAGTTCTGTAATCTTGGTATCCTGCAGGTTTAACAGGAGCAAACATTCTAGTCCTCCGATGGAGTTTGGTAGCTCCCTTATCTGAGTGAATCGCATGTTCATTACTGATGAAAAACATAAACATCATCATCTTTTTCAGATTACATCATCTCTATATGTATATACTGAGAGCATTAGGGCTCACTAATTATGGAAAAGACTGAACTACCCTTTCAACACTACCCCTCAAGTTGGGGCGTAAACATCGAAAAGCCCCAACTTGTTACACAAATTAATTACTCTACTGCCCTGTAATGACTTAGTGAAAAGATCTGCAAGTTGGTCTTCAGTCCGTGTGTATTGAAGTATTATGTCCTTGGTTTGAATCTTTTCTCGCACAAAATGGTAATCTACTTCAATATGCTTCGTGCGCTCATGAAAAACTGGATTTGAAGCGATATGCATAGCAGACTCGGTTATCACAACACGAGTTGAGGGAGCTGAAGATGGCATACTAAGTTTGGATAATAACATCCTTAACCAAATCAACTCACTAGTCACATGAGCCATGGCCCGATATTCTGCCTCAACACTTGATCGAGACACCACCTGTTGTTTTTTACTTTTCCAACTCACAAGATTGGCTCCCAAGAATACACAGTAACTAGAAGTTGATCGTCTATCAAAAGGACAATCAGCCCAATCAGCATCGTAGTAGCCAATAACATCAAGATATCCATGATTCTTGAACAATATCCCTTTTCCTGGTGCTCCCTTCAAGTATTTAACTATACGTATACTCGCCTCCCAATGTGTAGTACGAGGAGTACTCATAAATTGACTAACAGCACTAACAGCAAAAGCGATATCTGGTCGGGTAATTGTTAAATAATTGAGCTTATCCACTAATCTCCGATACTTACTTGGATCATGAAGTAATTCGCCATGTTCCGCATCAAACTTCACATTAGGATCCATTGGAGTATTAACAGGCTTCACTCCAAGAAAACCAACCTCACTGAGAATATCCAGTACATATTTCCATTGTGATAATGAGATGCCGTCAAGTGAGTAGGCCACTTCAATGCCCAAGAAATACGGCAAACAACCCAAATCTTTTGTGTTAAACCCCGCCTGTAAAAACTGTTTCAATTTTTTTATGCCAATAGAATCACTACCAGTAATGATAATATCATCCACATACACAACCAGGAGAATACACCCAGCAGAGGAAGTAGAGCTAAATACGGAATGATCTACAGTACAACATCGCAAACCAAATCAAATAAGCGCATCACTGAAACGACCAAACCAGGCACGATGAGACTGTTTCAACCCATATAATGCCTTGCGTAGACGACAAACACTGGTAGACTCCCTTTGAGCAACGAACCCGGAGGTTGCTCCATGTAAACCTCCTCTGCCAAGTCTCCATGAAAAAAGGCATTTTTGACATCAAGTTGGTGAAGAGTCCAACCATAATGGATAGCAAGAGAGATGAAAACACGAACGGAAGGTATCTTTGCTATAGGAGAGAATGTATCATCATAATTAACTCCATATGTCTAGGTGTAACCTTTGGCAACTAGACGTGCCTTCAGACGCTCAACGGTGCCATCTGGTTGAAACTTCACTGTGAAAACCCAACGGCACCCCACAGCCTGTTTCCCAACAGGTAACAATGTAAGTTGCCATGTCCCATTATCATGTAACGCTTGCATTTCATCCTCCATAGCCTGTCGCCAACCTGGATGAGTAAGAGCCTCTACAACAATACTTGGCACAAACACAACGGATAGAGAAGCAACAAACGAGGAATATGTAGGAGAAAGACAATCGTAAGATAAGAATCGAGAAAGAGGATAACGAATATGTGTATGACAAGACAATCCACTATATGGAGTAAAGCGAGGATTGGGTTAACCAACACAAGAACGTGTACTTTTGTGCAATGTAATGGGAATGTCGGTAGTAGAATCAGGCTAAGAAACAATTGGTGAATTAGAAGACGGGACATCGATTGGTGGGGAATCATGCATATCCAATGCGGGCGGCGATCGTGCTACCTCACGTTGAACGGACATGCACCGTTGATAGGTCTTGTTGGCGAACTGAAAACTAGGCAATGACGTCGATAACTCGGGCATACTCGCTAAGGGAATAGGTGGTAGTGGAGCCATAGTCGAAGACAAAACATCTTCAGAAGAACCCGCTGTGGAGGAATAATATGACTGATCCTCGAAAAAGGTTACATCTGCCGATACATACAATCGCCGACTAACTGGATTATAACATTTATACCCTTTTTGAGTTTGAGAATACCCAAGAAACACACACTTGTCAGCCCGTGGATCGAGCTTATCATGACTAGGAGTAAGACAATGCACAAAACAAACACACCCAAACACACGAAGTGGTAAAGTAAAAAGTAGACTTGTAGGATGGATAGTGGAGAAAGGTATGTCCCCATGAAGCACCGAGGATGGAAGGTGATTTATGAGATAGCATGCAGTAAGTACAGCATGCCCCCGGTACTTTTTGGGGAGGTTCATATGAAAAAGAAGGCAACGAGCCACACCCGGGAGATGACGATTTTTTCGTTCAGCCACCCCGTTATGTTGGGTCCGATGCAAAATCCCATGAGATATAAGAAATGATTGAAAACCAGAGGAAACAGCCATATATTCTTTGGCATTATCGGAATGTAAACATTTAATAGAAACATGATATTGATTGAGAATTTCAAAGTAAAACATACGGAAACAAGAAAAAATTTCAGTTTGATCTTTTATTAAATATAACCACGTCATTCGGGAACAATCATCCGCAAATGTAATGAAATATTTATAACCGGACATGTCACTAATACGACGCAGTCCCCAAACATCCGAATGGACCAACTCAAAAGGACTTGACACATGACGCCGGACATGAGAAGGGAACGATACTCGATGGTGTTTGCCAAATTGGCAAGCATCACACTTTATAGGACTCATAGATTTTGAAGCCGGTGAAAAATGACGAAGAATGTTAGCTGGTAGATGACCCATATGACAATGCATCCGAAATAAGTCGGAAGTAGTTTTCTTCCGAGCAGCCGCAGCGATAAGATCTTTGTTCGGGTAGTACAGCCCATTGGACTTATATCTACCACCAATCATCCGTCCGGTCCTCAAATCCTGAAAGACACAACGAGTGGAAGTAAACGTTACTGAACAATTCAAATCTCTAGTAAGAGAACTAACAGAGAGTAAGTTATATGGGAAAGTTGGCAAATGGTAAACAAACGAAAGAGTAAGAGAGGGACCCAAGGTTGTATTCCCTTGATCGGTGATACGGGATCGTGAATCATCAGCAAGTGTAATGGAACTAGGTGACATAGAGGTAATACCAAATAATAACTTAGAATTACCGACCATATGATTTGTGGCACCGAGTCGATGACCCGGGGAAGTGGGCGTAGATGACAGTAAACAAGATGGACTACCCGAAGAAGTACGTGCCAAAGTAGCAATAGCAGCAGAGGAATCCACCACCTTGTTGGGACACACTAAGAACTCGTACTCGGAGCGAGTCAACATAATGGTAATGGGTAACTCCTATGAATGATCAGCCACCTTTCGTACTAGAGATTCTACTGCTTCGGCATAAGCAGCCTGTGGAAGAAGCTCGGGATGTAGGGTATAGCAATAAGGCTCGGTATGGCCGGCTCGCTAACAATGGTTGCAATAACGAAAACTTCTAGCACCTCTACCACCATTTCGGCCACGACCTGGTGAACAGACAAACCTGCCACAGCCCCGAGGACCACGCCCCCGGCCTCCACAACCACCAAAAGACCGAGACCACAATACTCGCTATAGGTACCAATGATACCGAGTCGGGCACGCATTGAAGGACTCGAGAAAAAACCTCATCTACCGATGGAAGAGTACCCCGGGAGATAATTTGCTGTTAGAGAGAAGAATGAGAAGGACCAAGCCCCCAAAGAAATAACACAACTCTCATATCTTGTTGACGCTTGGTTAACTCTTTAATGTCGTCAGTGGCAGGCAAATAAGTATCTAGTTTCTCACAAAGGGTAGTGAACCTAGAATAGTAATCAGATGCGGACATGTCTCCAATACGTAGGTCAAATAGCTCCTCCCACACATCACAAACACGGGTCATATTATTACGATATGAAAACATAAGAGCACATTTGTTCCAAATAGCTTTGTCTGATGTACACCGCATAAACCGAGAACTAATCTTGGAATCCATAGTATTCCATAACAATGTCCTAATAGCGGCATCACCAGAGCGCCAATCATCTTCCTTTGTTTTATCCGTAGGTGGAGATGAAGTCAGATAACTCAATTGTTTAGTGGCTAAAAGATATGTTCCGACTGCCATAGACCAAGAAGGGTAATTGGTCCCATCGAGCTTAACAGAGGTCAACTTCAGATTAGTGAGACTTGTATCCGTGTTTCCAGAATTTCCAGCCATAGCTCAATAATAACATAAAAGTGAACTTAACAGAAGTTGCCACCTTATGCACGAAACGTAATAATTACCACCAATTACCACCAGACACAACAGCTCATCAGAACAGAAGCTCAAATCAACATAGGGCATTAACAAACCCAATAATCAACCATAGCGAGTAAACTTCAACACCAAGCAGGAACCTTAGTTTAGTAGTATCCCACATTTAGTATTTCTAATTCGGTTACTTCTCATCAACCACCAAGAACGATTCTGGTTGGACAATTCAACCTCCACGATTGGGTTACTTCAGCGGATTGAGGATAGTGGACAGAATAGAGGACAGGATAGTTTGAGGAAAGTTTCTGGTTGATGAAGCACTATCACGGTACAGTTTCTTCTTTCTCTTGTGGAATTTCCCTCTTTTTTTTTTTTTTAATTTATATAGCAGCCACCATGGAAGACAATTCAAAGAATGTCGCCAGAACCATCAACATTGATCTTTTAACACCACGCTCAACAGGGGAGAACCGAGAAATTACCTAAGTGCATTAACATTAAGAGAAGTTACCGCCAACTCGTGCTTGATCGCTCTTTGTTCAATTTTTGCCCTGTGTTTTAGAGAGCCACAATGTAGGGACTCGTGCGAGACGAGTGACGGTACCAAGCGTCGGGCAACACTGGTCGACGATGCTTTGCCGAATCTGGATGTTAGACGACACTGGGCTGCGTCGAGCAACGCCGGACCCGGGCTGCGTCGAGTAATGCCGGGTGGAGTCGGGCAACACCGGCCGCTCTGTCTCTAGGGTTTTTTATTTTATTTTATTGAAAGTGGAGAAGGATTTTGGTGACGATCGTAGGCTCTGATACCATGATGAAAAACATAAACATCATCATCTTTTTCAGATTACATCATCTCTATATATATACCGAGAGCATTAGGGCTCACTAATTATGAAAAAGACTGAACTACCCTTTCAACAATTACCTCCAAACTTTTGAGATCTCTGATAGAATCAGGTAACTCTCTTATCTTAGTTTGACCTATATATATATGCGTTGTAGTCTTTTAAGATATCCAATAGAAGCAGGCAATATCGTGATCACAGTACAATGCAAGTCTAACTCGAGCAATGATTCTAGCGATCCAATGGAGTTTGGTAGCTTCCTTATTCGAGTGTATGACAGGTCCATTTTCTCTAGCCGTTCGATATGTCCAATAGAATCAAGTAACTCTCTGATTCTTGTGTTGGACAAATTCAATTCGAGCAATGACCTCAATTTCCCAACAGAGTCTAGAAGCTTTCTGAGCCTATAACAATCCACTAAAGAAAAACACGTCAAGCACGCCATCTCTCCAATAGATGGATGAAGATCTCGCATGCACTGCCCCTCTAACTTTAGAATTGACAGGTATTTTAGATGCCATATTGCAGGAGGCACTGTGCATGGGTAAAAATGGGGGTTTTCAGACAACTTTGACCGCTGAACTCCGGCTGCAATAATTTCCAAGCGCTTGAGGCACTCTAGCTTACCAATAGAGCTGCCGATTTGCGGCGACTCTGGACAATGTTCAGCAAAAACCAGTATCTTTAAATTCAAGCACGTTGAGATGTCAGGAGCTGTCATGAGATGGCATCTCGCGAGATGTATAACTTTCAAGTCACAATTCGCCTGCTGAAGAAATTGGAATTAGAAAAGTAAGGCAAGGTAGATGGCAACAGATTTATCACTACGATATTACGAAACCATACCAAGCATGGGCCCCATCTATTCTAGTTCTCCGGAATTTAGCTGTTCGAAAGCTTGAGCATGACTAAGTTCCGTAGACGTAGATTGACCGTCTGCAAGTCTGAAGGGCAATGACGCCAAGAGAGCCACTTTAAACTCGAGAGAAAATTCTTAAAATCTTCTGTCAATTTCCCCCCCTCTAATTCCAACAACCTTAAGTTAGGTACTCTACGCTTGTAAAGTCGTGCTCTTTTGGAAGTCCAATTAGTTTGAGTGCTGTAATGTTCTTTGTTCCTTGACAACATGAAAAGGCATGAGCGAACCTTCTCCGGTGAAGAAAACGAGTGCTTTCCGTGAGTAAATATTGCATAGATTGCATAGATTTGTTCTATAAGTAGACCATTCTGTTTGCTTCTTCTTTCATATTGTAAACGTAAACTATTAGTATCTTTTGCTAGATATTGTTAAATAAGTGGTCCATCCTCAAGAAGCATCTAGACCTCTCCTTCTCTGCAAAGGCAACCAAATATCTTCTATATAAGTCCACGTAAGCTTGTTTCTAGAATACTCATTTTTTTTTTGTTTCACAAAAAATAATAACTTGAAAATATTTTTTTTTTAAATGGTCACTTATCTCTTATACAAAGGGCTAATTCCTTAAAAAAGCACCAACTTTAGGTCTAATGATGATTATGGCCCAAACTTTTTTTTGCCTCATAAAAAGGCACCAACTTTAGGTCCAATGTCGATTTTGGCCTGAACTTTTTTTCATCCCATGAAAAAGCACCAACTTTAACTCGAATCTCAAATCCGGCCCCCCTTAATTTGGAACCATTAGTTCTCCAACGTGGCAATTACATGTCATCAATAAATCCACGTGGCTTGTCGACATGGATTTAAGGTACAATTTATCGTCTTCTTGGAATGGAATATGAAGTTGTTCATCCGCTTTGGGGAGGGGATAGGGTGGGACTTGTTAAAAAAAGAATGCTCTAGTTGTGAGAAATTTCCTAAAAATAGGAAATGGTCACGATCAATTGGCCATGGATCATTTTGGGTACCTCGACTTCCAAGCCTTAAAAAATAATGACGATTTCACCCTTCTGGCGAATCATCCCCAATTTTTCCCAAAGTACCCCTGGCCCTTAATCACACCTTCTCTAAGCCCTTAGGGCTATATTAGAAGGCCCTTGATTGATTTTGATGTGTTTCGGTTCCGTATCTGATTGGATTTTATTGGCTATGATTGATAGGACTAGTCTTTCCGACTTGCATGAAACCTCGATCCATACCTACCTTACCCGAAATTCGTGCTCGCATGAAATCTTAGTTAGGAAAATCACTCGTGTTAGGTACCAAAAGGGCGTTGGTAATGACACCGACGTAACCAAGTCCCCAAACCCAACATCTCCGGTTCCGCAGAACTAAACGATCTCTCCCAATCGTTCATTAAGGTTTCCATTCCACCTTTTAAGAAGGATCAATGGCAACTCCAAATGCATGCACACATTGCACATGCCACCACGACCACACCAAGGTCGAACTCGATCAACTATTATCATAAAAAAACTCAAAAAGAAATTTACTCCAGCCACGATTTGGTATGGGCTTGGGAGGACCCGTGCCGAGAAAGCCCAAAACCTCTTCATCCCAAGGTCGAAGGCCCTATCGGTAATCCATTAGCCCTTGAAGAGTGTTCCCTCACAATGGAACCTCGAGAAAAGTGTGACGCCTTGGAAATTACGCCCTCTGTTAAGAGGCTGAATACAATAAAAAATAAAAAAAATATTATTATTGGATTTCGATCAGTGCAAAATTTCGAATCGTAAGGACCTAAGTGACGATTTTTGGATGATACTCGGAGTGCGATCGGCTCGGATTAAGTTTCGAATCGTAATCACCGCGACTTATGATTTTTAATCCTCGAGCCTAGACCTAGTCCGGACCGAGCCTAACCCGTGAAAATTCAAACTTTATTCATAGTTGGTTAAGCCAAAAATCCAATCGGTCTTGATTTATAAATTGACCTCTTTGCCCCTACTAATGCACTAGAGTCCAAAAATATTCAAACCTCCCATGGTGGGCCCCACTTGCCAAAAATTTGCCCACCAACTACATCCAATCAGCCCCCTCCTAGTCAAGTCAACCTACCTACGTTCCCTTTCTCCTCTCTCTCTCTCTCTCGTCCGCTCCCCCACCCCTCCCGTTGATAGCATGAAAACCCCCTGCACACCGAGCCTCTTCTTTTCCACCTCTACCAGCCATCCTTGTACAACCACGGTCGCGAGCTACCACCATCCAACCACTACCGCAACCCCACGCCGTCGTACCTTCGCCCGCCCACCATCCGTCGAACCGAGGAAGCCAAGCCCGATACCCCCTCATCCCGCTTTGTTACGCCCTTTGCAGCGGCCACTTCAGGCCGCGCCTCAGGCCACCTCCGGTTACCTTGATCCGTCGTACTCGGTCCACCGGCCACCCCTCACCACGTCGTCGCTCGCCTTTAGTCGTGGAAGCTCGGAGCAGCCACGATCTCGCCACCACATAAGCCGACACCATCTTCCCCTGTTTCACGCCCATTTACCGACCATCTTTGGTCACGGCTGTCTCGGCCTCCTCCGCCGCCCACCGACCACCCCAAGCTGTTGCCCTCGACCTCTCGCAGTCCCACGAAGCCACCGGAAGCCTGCCACCGCCTGTGGAGGCCGTGAACATGCCGGACCTCCTTCCCCTGTTTCGAACCCGCCTATCCTGTTTTAACAGAGCCGCTGTTCCACCGCCTCGTGTCGTCGTCCACTGTCGTCGCTGCTCCCTCCAGCCACCTCATGAGTCCCCTAATGCGGACCAACCTTCCCCCAGCTCATGAGCCACGCGAAATCCTCAAAGCCGCCCCAAAGCAGCCCCGTTGTCCATTACCCTATTGCGGGCGCCCCTGCACCGCCCCGTTCCGCCGCCGGCCATCAGCATTCTCGCCACCAACGAACACCGGTGGCCGCCCTCGAGTCCCATGCCACCGTCCCGAAGTGTCGCCACGTTCCGTGGACCAACCTCGACCAAGTTCGGAGCCCAAAGCTCAAGTTCACCGCGAGTCGTCGTTAGTCGTCGTCGATCGTTGCCATGGGTCGAGTTGAGATTGCCCGGGTTAGTTTAATAGTGAGTTAGCCCCTAACTCTCGGTTAGGATGCTAATTGTGTTTGGAATTAGATTAATTGGCTAATTAGGGTGGTTAGATAGTTTAATTACGGTCGGAGTAGATAGAAACGTGATTTAGGCTAAATGACCGTAATTAGTTAAGTTAGTCGATTAGCTAGGTCGTCTACGGCTAATTGGTGATTAGAATTGATTGTGTTGATTGATTACGAGCGAACGATAGGGCAGAGCCGAGTGGACGCTTGATTGTTGATTGGATTGGACCGTTGATAGTTCAATTTTATGAAATTAGGTCGGTATGTATCGTCGGATTTGTAGAGCATGTCTGGCTATTTGTCCCGATTGTTTCTTGCCTGGATGTTATGGTTGGATAGTTAGATGTTATGGATGAAAATTGTAGGTGTCGGTCCCATGTTTTCCGGATGTAAAGCTTGGTGGATAATCTACACATTCATGGGAACCGAGTGAGATCAAACCGCATATTTTAGCATGAAAATGGCATTGTCTTGAGTCTTTAATCATGACTACATGAGTATCTAGCTAAGTGTAAAGATAAGAATTTGACTGATTGTTGTCGGATGCACTTGAGTGGTCACTTAATGGTTGTTCTTGACATGATCGTGCCGTGTCGATCGGAATCACACGATTTGTCGGATGCAAGTCAATCCGTGTCGTCCGGGTGATCGGATGCCGGTCGCAGCTTGTGGAGGACCGACGTTCCTTTTGGAATGCCTGTTATGTCATGCTGTGTCGATCGAAATTACACTAGCATAATAATCGCCATCACCGAAGTAATGGGATGATGCCTGGTCCCGCCAATATAGCACAAACTATTTAGTGTGCTAGGCACCAACTGTCTAGTGTGTTGGGCCATATGGCCTCATCTGTTAATAATTAGACTTCGTGTGGTGTCCCATGTGTACAAGTTAATGTGATGCCTTGCCAGTTATTTATCTGCCATGATTGTTGACTTGAGTCGAACATTGCATTATGCATGGCTCAAGACTAGTAAGTTTGTATATAGTTGAAACATCTGCTCTTGGATGATTAAGACTGTTTGTTAGGATATCTGAGGGAATCAATGCCCTAGCCGGGCTTAGGCATTGACTCACCGAGATTTATTTCACCCCGTGGTTGTTAACCCTTTTTTAGGTCCCGAGTGATGAAACCCGTAGATGTTAGGGCCTGGCTGTTAGAGCAATTTTTGGGAGTAGATGAGGGCTTAATCTTACCCGGCCATGTGTCTTTTTGAAGTCCTAGAGAGCCACCCCGAAGAATGGAGTTGTATAAGGCTTCTGTAGCTACGTAGGGTTAAAACTCATCTGTTTCGACTCCATGAATGAAATTGTCTTTTGTGAATGACTTTCTTGTCTATTTGCTGCTTCACTATCCTATGTTATTTGTTGACTGGAGAGTTCATGTTTTCGCATGTGCTGTAAGTGCGAAGGTCGATAGCTTGCCTGGGACGTTATCATTTATGACCTGTGGCGATATTGGTAGGGATGTCGGGAACCCGGGGATCATATCGTGACATCCCCGCCCAAGGTGATATCAAAACGAGGTCGACTTGATCCATCTGGTCATTGGCTTGGAGTGATAAGGTGCGTCGGGAATTGGGATAGTTAGTAGCACTATAAGCGCTGCGCATGTGATTGTTATATGTGTTCTAGTTGATGGGGTTGTCTTTTCATCGTGTTTGCTATGGGGTGGGCGGGACTCCGTAATTTTCTTGCAAGATGAGCAGACGCGACAGAATAACACCCCAGGGTAGGCCTGTTAGCGAGATAGATGAGATCTTGGAGGGAGAAGTTAGAGTACCCCTTGCTGCCGGGATTGTCGGGCGGGATCCGAGGATTAATGGGATCCTTGTGGCACTTGGAGCCATTGGGAATATAATGGGGTAGCAAGTAAGAAATCGGAATATTGCCGCCGCTACAGAAGTACCACAAAGGAACGTGCTAGTTGAAGTGGCGAATGATGGACGCCAGGTACAAAAGTTGGTAGAACTATTTCTTAAGCTGAAGCCGCCTAAGTTTGCAGGAAGTGAAGATCCCGAGGCTGCCACTTCTTGGATAGAGGAACTGGAGAAAGCGTTCACCCCGCTGAGGTGTACGGATGAAGATAAGGTTACTCTAGACGTTTATTAGTTGCGGGGAAATGCAAGTTCGTGGTGGAGAGGCACTAAGGACAGAGTCCTTCCCGATGGTACGAACTCGGCATAGGATGCCTTTATGGAAGCGTCCAACGGAAAATACTTCTCGGATACTGCGAGGGAACAAAAAATGGCAGAGTTCCTTTGCTGCGCTAGAACCAATCTGTCGGTGGATGAATATGAGGCAAGATTTGCTGAACGGTCAAAGTATGCCCCAAGGATGATAGAGGACCCTGTGGATAGAGCAAGAAGATTCCAAGATGGACTAAAATCGGAGATCAAGAGTGTGTTGGTAATACTCAATTTGAAAGACTATGATGATCCGTATGAGAGGGCGCAGATGGTGGAACATGATTTGGCTGAAAGGGCAGCCACAATTGGATCGCGGTTTGTACCATCGCACAAACGAGACATTCGGCAAGGAAAGAGGTCGATGCCCGGTGGTAGGCACTGGATCCCGCCCAACAAAAGAGGGGCGATCAACAAGCCATTTTTTTCGTCAAGATGACGTATGTCATTTGTGTCACCAAAAGCACGCAATCGCTCAGTGCCCGTATCAAGGAGGAACTCTGTTTGGGTGTGGCCAGTATGGTCATCAAGTGAGAGACTGCCCGCAGAGGCAGCAGAACAGACATGCACCCCCGCAGCAGAGAGGACAATTTGGAGGGAACGCGCCACGTAGCTTTGAGAATCGACCTCGGGCGCAAGGAAGGGTGTTTGCTGTCACCCGTGAAGAGGCGAAGGATTCGCCGACCATTATAGGTACGGTCCTCTGGCACAACCATGTCGCATATGCTCTATTTGATTCGAGTGCTACGCTCGTTTGTGGTTGCTAGATTTGCTGAATTGGCTGGTTTAAGTCATTTGCCTTTGGATATTGTTTTAAGATTTCTATGCCTTTAAAGGATAGCGTAGTTCTTTTTGTAGGTTGTCTTGACTGTAGGCTAGTAATAGATGGTCATGAGGGTAGGATAGACCTGAACGTGCTAGAAATGTTTAACTTTGATCTGATTGTTAGAATGGATAGGGCGACAAGGTAAAAAGCCATAGTGGATTATAGTTGCAAGGTTGTGCGGTTTAACCCATCAAGTGGAGGTAGCTTTGAGTCTGTTGGAGGTTGAGGTGGGACCTTGACACCGTTAGCTTGATCATTGGAAGCAACGCGTTTGTTGGAAAGTGGATGTCAAGGATACCCGGCGACGGTAGTGGTAATATGATTGAGACTCGCAAGGAAGCGAACTGAAGTCAGAAAGCTTTAAGCGTGGATTTGAGTAGTGAATGTGCCCGATGTTTAATGATTTACTTAAAAACGATAAGTCGAGATGGAAATAACGTATTAATGGCTTTGGATATAAAGTTTGAGGATTGATTTCGGTGGGTCATCGGTTTGAAATCGTGTTGATTTCTAGTTGTTTTAGATATCGATTGTTGTGGAAATACCCTAATTCTTGGTTGATGTGAGGTTCAAGAAGCGAATGAGAAACATTTGGGCGAAGGGTCGGTAGGATTAGATGATCGTAATTTTGACTTGTCAACAACTAAACTCAAGGATATAGTATAGTGACCGATAATAGATTGGGCGATAAGTTCGGGAGGAGAGGATCTAAGTAAATAGTTAGAGTTTGGTGGTTAAGATGGCCCTAATTGATGATAACAAATTCACAAGAAAGTGAACGACGAATATTTGAACTAATAGGCGGTGTGATTGAATGCACATGAGAGTCGCCCGAATTGCCATCGGGCATGAAGTTATAGATTAAAATTAGACAATTGAGCTTGAGATGCGATGATCGCCTATGGAGTTAAAAAGTTCGGATTGATAAAGACCAAATGGAAGCTAAAAGATGTGTGATGAATAACAAGGACGATCATACACTATTCATGTTTAAAATTAGTCCTCAAAATGAAAAGTATATTTCGGATGTGTATAGTGGTATACCTTGAGTGACAGGTGAAAGACTATAAGTGGATAGAGATGCGGCGAATAAGTGATACTCCATGCTTTGCGGTATTAGTGAAGGTTAGTTTGTATCTCCGAATGTGAATCGGATGGGACACTTTGCTGTGTAACTATGAGTAGCTTAAATTGATTTGAGACCCATACGAGTTAGTTGACCAGCGACCCGAGATTATCGTGGCAAAGCGTGTACCCTTAGAGGACCGTAATAAATGGGACGTCAGATAAGCAGGTGGAACGAAGAGTAATGGAAAAGAATAGGGAAGGTTAGTATAGCAAGCATGAGTGGACGACACAGTAGGGATTGCTTGAGAAGCCTACAAGTTTCGGAAGTCGATGTTCACCCAATATAAGGTTAAGATTACGAGATGTAGCAATTGGGGAAGACTAGTGATCAGAGTGTGCACCGGAAGCAAAGTAAAGCTATATAGTTTGCTGAGATGGCGAACTTAAGAGTTTTACTTTTGTTAAGAAGGAAGTCTTGTAAGAAACCCATTGTAGTAGCTATAGGAATAGTCCGGTTAGCACGCAGATGTATTAGAAGTTAAGGCAGCCTTTTTAGTGTATTGGTATGGACGTCGACATGAGTAAACAAGTGGCGAAGTGTTTGACATGCCAGCAAGTCAAGGCGCAAGATTGTGAGCTTAAAGGATTGCTGCAACAGTTAGAAATTTCAGAATGGAAATGGGACCTAGTCACGATGAACTTTTCGATGGAGTGCCAAGAAGTCGCAAGAACAATGTTTCGATTTGGGTCGTAGTGGGCAAATTGACGAAGTCTGCTCGTTTCATAGCCATGAGAAAGGATTTTACCTTAGAAAGATATATTGAACTGCATCTACTATAGTTAGTACGCCTTTATGGAGTACCGGTGATGATTAGTTCGCATTGTGATCCCAAGTTCATTGCCACATTTCGAAAAAGCCTGCATACTACGTTGGGAACGAAGCTATAGTTGGCATGGCCTACTAACCTCAAATAGATGGTCGGTTTGAAAGGTTAAATTAGATGCTATGTGATATGTGGTAGACTGTGTTTATAATTGGTAGGGGAATGGTAGCAACTTCTATCGGTTGTTAATTGAGAGATTATTGATCGACGAGCGTGGTTGGCTAATTGATATGGTGAGTTGTGGTTACAGTATGGCAATCGACGGTTGGTTTGAATAGGCAGTCCAGATGGTAACAATTTAAGTTCAAATTTTTTTTTAGGTAGACGATTTAACTTGTCAAGTCGGATAATGGATTTAACTTGTCAAGTTGGATTATGCATATGGAATTATGACAGGTTAGCATTTGAGGATCGTAAGCTTGAATCTGACTTGTGTTCCGGTGATCGAATTATGATTTTTGTGTGCTGAGTTGAGGTAAGGATTAATATGAAATGAGTAGTGTTTAACGATCGGTGAAAACGTGGTGTTATATCGGTATCTATATCTTTTGAGGGTGTAATCGTAATGTAATTTCGAGGACGAAATTTCCTTAGGTGGGAAGAGTTGTGACGCCCTAGAAATTAGGCCCTAGGTTAAGAGGTTGAATACAATAAAAAATAATAAAAAAAGATTATTATTCGATTTTAGCGTGTGCAAAATTTTGGATCATAAGGACCTAAGTGACGATTTTTGGACAATACTCGGAGTGCGATTGGTTCAAATTAGGTTTCGAATGGTAATCACCGCGACTTAGGATTTTTAATCCTCGCGCCTAGACCTAGTTCGGAACGAACCTAACCCGTGAATATTCAAATTTTATTCACAGACGGTTGAGCCAAAAATCTAATCGGTCTTGATTTATCAATTGACCTCTTTGCCCTAATAATGCACTAGAGTCCAAAAATATTCGAACCTCCCGGGTAGGCCCCACTTACCATAAATTTCCCCCACTAACCACATCGAATCAGCCCCCTCCTAGTCAAGTCAACCTACCTTTCTTCCTTCTCTCCTTTCTCTCTCCCGTCCGCTCCTCCACCCTCCTTTGATCGTGCGAAGACCCCCCGTACACCGAGCCTCTTCTCCTCCTCCTCCTCCTCCTCCAGCCATCCTTGTACGACCACAATCGTGAGCCACTACCATCTAACCACTACCGCAACCCCACGCCATCGTACCTTCGCCCGCCCACGTCCATCGAGCCGAGGAAGCCAAGCCCCGATACCCCCTCACCTTGCTCTATTCTGCACTCTGCAGCAATCGCTTAAGGCCGTGCCTCGGACCACCACCTGTCACCCCGAATCGTCATGCTCGGTCCGCCGACTACCCTTCACCATGCCATCGCCCACCTGCGGTCGTGAAAGCACAGAGCAGCCGTGATCCCGCCACGATAGAAGCCAATGACATCTTCCCCTATTTCACGCACGGTTACTATCCATCTCTGGTCGCGTCTATCCCGGCCTCCTCCGCCGCCCGCCGACCACCCCAAACCGTCGCCCTCTAACGGTCCCACGAAGCCGCCGGAAGCTAGCCACCTCCCGTAGAGGCCGTGAGCAGGTTGGACCTCCTTCCCCGGTTTCGAACCCGCCTGTCCTGTTTTAACCGAGCCATTGTTCCGCCGCTTCGTCCCAACGTCCGCCGTCGTCGCTGCTCCCTCCGACCACCTTGCGAACCCCCAACCCGCACCAACCTTGCCCCGGCTTGTGAGCCACTCGAAATCCTCGAAGCTAGACATGACCAAATGGGCCTAGAACCGGCCCGTCACCGACCCCTTGAACCGGTCCATCGACCGAGCCCACGGTTCCAACCCAGAATCGGAACCGGCCTTCAAGGGTCGATTTTGATTTCTAAATTGTCGAAACCAGCTCGGAGCAGCCGGTTTCGACCAATTTTTTTTTTTTAAAAAAAGGAGGCACGAGGGAAAGAGCCGTTGGGCTCGAGAACCAGGGGTTCCGAACCGAAACCGGAATAGGCCCGGATTCGCCGATTCCGAACCGAAACCGAAACCGGAATTGGCTCCTTCAAGGGCTAGTTCCTGTTCCACCTTTCCGTGGAACCGGAATCGGCAGCTCGGCCGAACCGGCCACCTCTACTCTCGGCCTCCCCAAAATGGCCAAGTTGTCCATTCCCTTATTCTAGACTCCCCCGCACTACCCCGTTCCGCCGCCGGCCGCTGCTATTTAGGCCATCGGCGACCACCAGCCACCGCCCCCAAGTCCCGTGCCACCAACTCAAAGTGTCGTTACGTCCCATAGACCAACCTTGACCAAGTTCGGAGCCCGAAGCTCAAGTTCGCCGCAAGTCGCCGTTATTCATCGCCGATCATCGCCGCGGGCAAGTCGAACTCGTCATCGTCGCCGCCCGAGTTGAGACTTCCCGGGTTAGTTTAATAATGAGTTAGACCCTAACTTTCGGTTAGGACGCTAATTGCGTTTGAAATTAGATTAATTGGCTAATTAGGATGTTTAGGTAGTTTAATTACAATCGAAGTAGATAGAAACATGATTTAGGTTAAATGACCGTAATTAGTTAAGTTAGTCGATTAGCTAGGTTGTCAGCAGCTAATTGGTGACTAGAATTGATTGTGTTGATTGATTGCGAGTAAGTGATAGGGCAGAGTCGAGTGGACGCTTGATTGTTGATTGGATTGGACCGTTGATAGTTCAATTTTATGAAATTAGGTCAGTATGTATCGTCGGATTTGTGGAGCATGTCTGGCTATTTGTCCCGATTGTTGCTTGCCCGAATGTTGTGGTTGGATTGTTAGATGTTATGGATGAAAATTGTGGGTGTCGGTCCCACGTTTTCTAGATACAAAGCTTGGTAGATAATCTGCGCATTCATGCGAACCGAGTGAGATCAAACTACATATTTTAGCATGAAAACGGCCTGGTGCCGAGTCTTTGATCTTGTTTGCATGAGCATATGCCTAAGTGTAAAGATAAGAATTTTACCGATTGTTGTTAGATGCTCTTAAGTGGTCACTTAATGGTTGTTCCCGACATGATCGTGCCGTGTCGATCGGAATCACTTGTCGGATGCACGTCAATCCGTGTCGTCGGGTTGATTTGATGTCGGTCGTAGCTTATGACGGACCGACGCTCCTTTTGGAATGCCTGCTATGTCGTGCCGTGTCGATCGGAATTACACCGGCATGGTAGTTGTCGTCACCAAAGTAATAGGACGATGCCTGGTCCTACCAATAGAGCACCAACTATCTAATATGCCGAGCCATGTGACCTCATCTGTTAATAATTGGACTTCGTGTGGTGTCCCATGTATGCAAGTTGATGTGATGCATTGCCAGTATTTTGTCTGTCGTGATTGTTGACTTGAGTCGAACATTGCGTTATGCATGGCTGAAGACTGGTAAGTTTACATGTGGTTGAAATATCTGCTCTTGGACGAAACAACTGTTTGTTAGGATATCTAAGTGAATCAACGCCCTAGCCGGGCTTAGGCATTGACTCACCGAGATTTATTTCTCACCCCATCGTTGTTAATCCTTTTTCGGGTCCCAAGTGATAGAGCCCGTGGATGTTAGGGCCTGGTTGTTAGAGCAACTTTTAGGAGTAGATGAGGGCTCGGCCTTACCCGACCATGTGTCTTTTTAAGGTCCTAGAGAGCCGCCCGAAGAATGAGATTGTATAAGTCTTCTGTAGCTCCGTAGCGTTAAAACTCATCCGCTTCGTCTCCATGCATGAAATTATCTTTTGTGAATGACTTTCGTGTCTATTTCCTGTTTTACTATCCATTGTTGTTTGTTCATTGGAGAGTTCACGTTTCCGCATGTGCCGTAAGTACGAAGGTCGATAGCTTGCCTGGGACGCTATCTTTTATGACTTGTGGCAATATTGGTAAGGATGTCGCGAGCCCGGTAATCGGGGCATGATATCCCCGCCCAAGGTGGTATCAGAGCGAAGTTAGCCTGATCCATCCGGTCATTGGCCCGGAGTGATAAGGTGTGTCGGGAATTAGGATAGTTAGTAGGACTATAAGCGTTGCGCATGTGATTATTATATGTGTTCTAGTTGTTAGGGCTGTCTTCTTATCGCGTTTGCTATGGGGTGGGCGGGACTCCGTAATTTTCCCGCAAGATGAGCAGACGCGGTGGAAGAACACCCCGGGGTAGCCCTATCAGCGAGATGGATGAGATCTTGGAGGAAGAAGTTGGAGTACCCCGTGTCGCCGGGATCGTCGGGCGGGATTCGAGGATTGATGGGATCCTCGTGGCACTTGGAGTCATTGGGAAAATAATGGGGCAGCAAGTAAGCAATCAGAATGATGCCGCCACTACGGAAGTACCACAAGGGAACATGCCAGTTGGAGCGGCGAATGGTGGACGTCAATCACAAAAGTTGGTGGAACATTTCCTTAAGCCGAGGCCGCCTAAGTTTGCGGGAAGCGGAGATCTTAAGGCTGCCACTTCATGGATAGAGGAACTGGAGAAAACATTCGCCCTGCTTAGGTGTATGGATGAAGATAAGGTCATTTTGGCTATTTATCGGTTGTTGGGCAATGTAAGTTTGTGGTGGAAAGTCACTAAGGACAAGGTCTTTCCCAAAGGTAAGGTCCCGACGTGGGATGCCTTTGTGGAAGCGTTCAACGGAAAATACTTCTCGCATACTACAAGGGAACAAGAAATGGCAGAGTTCCTTCACCTGCGCTAGAACCAACTCTTAATGGATGAATATGAGGCGAGATTTGCTGAACTGTCAAAATGTGCCCCAAGGATGATACAGGACCCTCTGGATAGGGCAAGAAGATTCCGGGATTAGTCGAAACCGGAGATCAAGAGTGTGTTGGTGCCACTCAATCTGAAAGACTATGATGATCCGTATGAGAGGGCGCAGATGGTGGAACATGATTTGGTTGAAAGGGCTGTCGCAATTGGATCGCGATTTGTACCATCGCATAGATGGGACATTTGGTAAGGAAAGAGGCCGATGCCCGGTGGTAGGCACCGCATCCCGTCCAACAGAAGAGGGGCGATCAACAAGCCGCTTTTTTTGTCAAGATGACGTGTGTCGTCTGTATCACCAAAAGCACGCAATTGCTCGGTGCCCGTATCAAGGAGGAACCTGTTTCGGGTGTAGCCAGCATGGTCATCAAGTGAGAGTCTGCTCGTAGAGGCAGCAGAACAGACAAGTACCCCCGCAGCAGAGAGGACAATTTGGAGGGAACGCGCCACGTAGCTTTCAGAATCGACCTCGGGCGCAAGGAAGGGTATTTGCTGTCATCCGTCAAGAGGAGAAGGATTCGTCGACAGATTCAAGTACGGTCCTCCGGCACAACCATGTCGCATATGCTCTATTTGATCCGGGTGCTACGCACTCATTTGTGGCTGCTAGATTTGCTGAATTGGCTGATTTAAGTCTGTTGCCTTTGGATATTGTTTTAAGATTTCTATGCCTTTAAAGGATAGCGTAGTTGCTGCTGTAGGCCGTCCCGACCGTAGGCTGGTAATAGATAGTCATGAGGGTAGGATAGACCCGATCGTGCTAGAAATGTTTGACTTTGATCCGATTGTTAGAATGGACGGGCAGACAAGGCAAAAAGCCATAGTGGATTATAGTTGTAAGGTCGTGCGGTTTAACCCATCAAGTGGAGGCAGCTTTGAGTCTATTGGAGGTCGAGGTGGGACCTCAATGCTGTTGGCTTCATCATTGGAAGCAACGCGTTTGTTGGAAAGTGTGTATCAAGGACACCTGGTGATAGTAGTGGTAATATGATTGAGACTCGCAAGGAAGCGAACAGAAGTCAAAGAGCTTTAAGCGTGGTTTGAGTGGTGAATATGCCCGAGGTTTAATGATTTACTTAAGAATGATAAGTCGAGATGGAAATAACGTATCAATGGCTTTGGATATGAAGTTTGAGGATTGATTTTGGTGGGTCATCGGCTTGAAATCGTGTTGGTTCCTGATTATTTTAGATATCGATTGTTGTGGAAATACCCTAATTAATGGTTAATGTGAGGTTCATGAACCGAATAAGAAACGCTTGGGCGAAGGGTCAGTAGGATTAGATGATCGTAATTTTGACTTGTCAACGACCAAACTCGAGGATATAGCATAGTGACCGACAATAGATTAGGCGATAAGTTCGGGAGGAGAGGATCTAAGTAAATAGTTGGAGTTTGGTGGTTAACCTATTGGGAAAGATTATGGTGATCGATAATTGTGGATTATAGGTCTGAATTTGTGTGGCACTTTGATGATTTAAGTTGTCGAATTTATTGATGGCCTTAATTGACGAGAACAAATTCACAAGAGAGTGAACGACGAACATTTGGACTAACATGCGGTGTGATTGAATGCAAATGAGAGTTGCCTGAATCACGATTAGGCATGAAGGTATAGATTGAAATTAGACAATTGAGCTTGAGATGCGATGATCGCCTGTGGAGTTAAAAAGTTCAGATTGATAAAGACCGAATGGAAGCTAAAAGATGTGTGATGAATAACGAGAGCGATCATGCACTATTCATGTTTAAAATTGGTCCTCAAAATGAAAAGTATATTTCGGAAGTGTATAGCATTATACCTTGAGCGACGGGTAAAATACTATGAGTGGATGGAGATGCCGCCAATAAGTGATGCTCCGTGCTTTGCGGTATTGGTGAAGGTTAGTTTATACCTCCGAATGTGAATCGGATGGGACTCTCTACTGTGTAACTATGAATAGCTTGAATTGATCTGAGACCCATACGAGTTAATTGACCAGCGACCCAAGATTATCGTGGCAAAGCATGTACCCTTAGAGGACGGTAATCAATGGGACCTCGGACAAGAAGGTGGAACGAAGAGTAATGGAAAAGAATAGGGAAGGTTAGTAATAGCAAGCATGAGTGGACGACACAGTAGGGATTGTTAGAGAAGCCTACGAGTTACGAAGCCGATGTTCACCCAAGTATAAGGTTAAGATTACGAGATGTAGCAATTGGGGAAGACTAGTCATCAAAATGCGTACCGAAAGCATAGTAAGGCCATATAGTTTATTGAGATGGCGAACTTAAGAGTTTTACTTTTGTGAAGAAGGAAGTCTTATAAGAAACCCGTTGTAGTAGCTATGGCAATAGTCCGATTAGTACGATGATGTATCGGAAGTTAAGGCAGCCTTTTTAGTGTATTGGTATGGACGGCGGCAAGAGTAAACAAGTAGCAAAGTGTTCGACATGCCAGCAAGTCAAGGTGCGATCTTGTGAGCTTAAAGGATTGCTGCAACGGTTGGAAATTTTAGAATGGAATTGGGACCTAGTCACGATGAACTTTCCGATGGAGTGCCAAGAAGTCAGAAGAGCAATGTTTCGATTTGGGTCGTAGTGGGCAAATTAACGAAGTCTGCTCATTTTATAGCTGTGAGAAAGGATTTTACCTTCGAAAGATATATTGAACTGCATCTACTACGGTTAGTACGCCTTTATGGAGTGCCGGTGACGATCACTTCGCATTGTGATCCCAAGTTCACTGCTACGTTTCGGAAAAGCTTGCATACTGCGTTGGGAGCGAAGCTATAGTTGGCATGGCCTACCAACCTCAAATAGATGGTCAGTTTGAAAGGTTAAATTAGATGCTATGTGATATATGGTAGAACATATTTGTGACTGGTAGGGGAATGGTAGCAACTTCTGTCGGTTGTTAGTTGGGAGATTGTTGGTCGACGAGCGTGGTTGGCTAATTGATGTGGTGAGTTGTGGTTATAGTATGACAATCGATAGTTGGTCCGAATAGCTAGTCCATATGGTAACAATTTAAGTTCAAATTTTTTTTTTAGACAGACGATTTAACTTGTCAAGTTAGATTATGGATATGAAATTATGACAAGTTAGCATTTGAGGATCGTAAGCTTGAATCTAACTTGTGTTCTGGTGATCGCATTGTGATTTTAGTGTACCGAGTTGAGGTAAGGATTAATATGAAATGAGTAGTGTTTAACGATCGGTGAGAACGTGGTGTTATGTCAGTATCTATATCTTTTGAGGGTGTAATCGTAGTGTAATTTCGGAGACGAAATTTCCTAAGGTGGGTAGAGTTGTGACGCCCTAGAAATTAGGCCTTATGTTAAGAGGCTGAATACAATAAAAAATAAAAAAAAAGATTATTATTGGATTTCAGTCTGTGCGAAATTTCGGATCGTAAGGACCTAAGTGATGATTTTTGGACGATACTCGGAGTGCGAGTGGTTCAAATTAGGTTTCGAATGGTAATCACCGCGACTTAGGATTTTTAATCCTCACGCCTAGACCTAGTCCGGACCGAGCCTAACCCGTGAATATCCAAATTTTATTCACGATCGGTTGATCCAAAAATCCAATCGGTCTCGATTCATCAATTGACCTCTTTGCCCCTAATAATGCACTAGAGTCCAAAAATATTCAAACCTCCCATGGTAGGTCCCATTTGCCATAAATTTTCCCCACCAACCACATCCAATCAGCCCCCTTCTAGTTAAGTCAACCTACCTACCTTCCCTCTATCCTTTCTCTCTCTCCTGTCCGCTCCCCCCCCCCCTCTGTTGATCGCGCGAAGACCCCCTGCACACCGAGCCTCTTCTCTTCCTCCTCCTCTAGCCATCATCCTTGTCCGACCATAGCCGTGAGTCACTACCATCCGACCACTACCGCAGCTCCACGCCGTCGCACCTTCGCCCATCCGCCATCCGTCGAACCGAGGAAGCCAAGTCCGATACCTCCCACTCTGCTCTGTTTTGTCCTCTACAGAAGCAGCTTCAGGCCGCGCCTCGGGCCACCACTAGTCACCTTGAGTCGTCGTACTCGATCTACCGGCCACCCCTCACCACGCCGTCGTTCGCCTTTGGTAGCCGAAGCCTAGAGTAGCCACGATCCTGCCACCACAAAAGCCGACGCTATCTTTCCTTATTTCACGCCCGGTTACCATCCATCTCCGGTCGCGGCTGTCCCGACCCTCTCTGCCGCCCGCCGACCACCCCAACCCGTTGCCCTCGACCTCTCGCAGTCCCACGAAGCCACCGAAAACCAACCACCGCCTGTAGAGGCAATGAACAGGCCGGACCTCCTTCCCCTGTTTCGGACCCACCTGTCCTATTTTAACCGAGCCACTATTCCGTCGCCTCACACCGTTGTCTTCCGTCGTCGCTGCTCCCTCCAGGCTATCTTGTGAGCCCCCAACCCGCACCAACCTTCCTCCGGCTTGTGAGCCACCCAAAATCCTTGAAACAGCCCCAAAACGGCCTCGTTGTCCATTCTCCTATTCTAGCCACCCCCGTACCGCCCTGTTCCTTCGTTGGCCACCATTGTTCCAGCCGCCGGCGACTACCAGCCACCGTCCCGAAGTATCACCACATCTCGCAAACCAACCTCGACCAAGTTTGGAGCCCGAAGCTCAAGTTCGCAGCGAGTCGCCGTTATTCGTCGACGATCGTCACCGTGGGCGAGTCGAGTTCATCGTCGTCGCCGCCCGAGTTGAGACTGCTTGGGTTAGTTTAATAGTGAGTTAGACCATAACTCTCGGTTAGGATGCTGATTGCGTTCGAAAGTATATTAATTGGCTAATTAGGATGTTTAGGTAGTTTAATTATGGTTGGAGTAGATAGAAACGTGGTTTAAGCTAAATGACTGTAATTAGTTAAGTTAGTCGATTAGCTAAGTCGTCTGCGGCTAATTAGTGATTAGAATTGATTGTGTTGATTGATTGCGAGCAAGTGATGGGGTAGAGCCGAGTGGATGCTTAATTGTTGATTGGATTAGACCATTGATAGTTCAATTTTATGAAATTAGGTCGGTATATATCGTCGGATTTGTGGAGCATGTCCGGCTATTTGTCCCGATTGTTGCTTGCCCGGATGTTATGGATGAAAATTGTGGGTGTCGGTCCCACGTTTTCTAGATGCAAAGCTTGGTGGATAATCTGCGCATTCATACGAACCGAGTGAGATCAAACCGCATATTTTAGCATGAAAACGGGCTGGTGCCGAGTCTTTAATCATGATTGCATGAGCATTTGGCTAAGTATAAAGATAAGAATTTGACTGATTGTTATCGGATGCGCTTGAGTGATCACTTAATGGTTGTTCCTAACATGATCATGCCGTGTAGATCGGAATCACATGACTTGTCGGATGCACGTCAATCCGTGTCGTCGGGTTGATCGGATGTCGGTTACAGCTTGTGACGGATCAACGCTCCTTTTGGAATGCCCGCTATGTCATGCCGTGTTAATTGGAATTACAATAGCATAGTAGTCGCCGTCGCCGAAGTAATGGGACAATGCCGAGTCCGCTAGTAGAGCACCAACTATCTAGTGTGCTAGGCACTAACTATCTAGTATGCCGGGACATGTGGCCTTATCTATTAATAATTGGACTTCTTGTGGTGTCTCATGTGTGCAAGTTGATGTGATGCATTGCCGGTTGTTTATCCGTCGTGACTATTGACTTGAGTCGAACATTGCATTATGCATAGCTGAAGACTAGTATGTTTGCACGTTGTTGAAATATCCGCTTTTGGATGATACAACTGTTTGTTATGATAATTGAGCGAATCAACGCCCTAGCCGGACTTAGGCATTGACTCACTAAGATTTATTTCTCACCCCGTCGTTGTTAACCATTTTTTAGGTCCCTAGTGATGAAGCCCGTGGATGTTAGGGCCTGGTTGTTAGAGCAATTTTTGAGAGTAGATGAGGGCTTAACCTTACCTACCCATGTGTCTTTTTGAGGTCCTAGAGAGCCGTCCTAAAGAATGGGGTTGTATAAGTCTTCTATAGCTCTATAGGGTTAAAACTCATCCGCTTCGACTCCATGAATGAAATTGTCTTTTGTGAATGACTTTCGTGTCTATTTACTGCTTTACTATCCCATGTTGTTTGTTGATTGGAGAGTTCACGTTTCTGCTTGTGCCGTAAGTGCGAAGGTCGATAACCTGCCTGGGACGCTATCTTTTATGACCTGTGGAGATATTGGTAGGGATGCCGCGAGCTCGGGGATCGAGGCGTGACAAAAAGGGTCGCGACAAGGTGTAACTCTTCAGCTACACCAGAAAGTTTCTTGTGACTATCTAGCCCTACGTATGACCAAGTTACAGCTGATATTATTATCGCATGGTGAAAAGTTTATGTAGTAATATAGAAACAAAATCATTTATTTGAGGACTGTTGCCAAACAACAAAAGCATAATGTTCGAATACATCCTTGAGTTGAAAGAATAATCAAACTAAACAATCTTGGCAAGGAAAATGACAACATGGATAAGAGTGGATCTAAGCACATTCCGCAGACAGTAAAGTGGATACCTTCCCGGGAAGTGAACTGATAACATCCTCGAGGACAAGATTTTCGGGAATAGGCTCTCCAATTTGCCGGAAGCCACAACTATCGGCTAATTGTTCTCGGTACTCAGCCCTGTCTTCTGAAATCGGTGCAACCGGAACCGCCACGGCCCTTACAATATGAACTTCTGGAGTTGATTTTCCCATTTCGGATAATATAAGCCTGTGTTCCAACGGGTGTTGACACACGATTTTTAATCAATTTTCTTTTAATTTTATTTTCCAAGATTTATCAAAAATTCACAAAAAAATCAAAAATTAAAAAATCAACATTGGAAGCCTTGGCCAAGCCTAAGGAACCAATTTGGAACAAAAAATAATTTTTCATATTTTTCACATTTTTTTTTATATTTTCGAAAAATAGGAAAAATCTTTGAAAAATCATAAAAAATGCTTTTCGAGGTCATAAAAATACACAAAAATGTTCAATATTTTTCTTTTAATTCCATTTTCATATTGACCTCAAGAAAAATTGAAAATTGAGTTCAATTTTAGGTGTTCCTTCACAATACCTAGAGTTGAATTTGCACAAAAAATACCAATTGAGTCATTTTATTTGCAATTTTTGCACATTTTAAGTCTAGACATTCAATTGCAGTCCCTTTGAGCTTCAATTTGATTAATTGCACCCTCAATTGCACGAATTGCGCGAATTAGACAAAAATCCCCAAATTATTTGCAATTTAGTCCCTCAATTTGCCAATTTTTGAAATTACTTTTAATTGAGGGACTAACATGGTAAAATTGGACTGGCACCCTATGTTTTCACACATTCTGAATCAATTGGCATAGGTCTCATGGTCCAATTTGATCAAATTGACATCCAATTGAACTATTCCCCAATTTGGGCAAATTGAAAAATTTGGGGTTTTTGTGCAAATTGACAAGAACTTTTGGGCAAAACCACTTTTTTAGATAATATTCAGACCCCTGAGTTCAATTTTGAAGTTTAATTACAAAAATTCCCAGCCAATTTTGTTTAATTTTGAAAATGGTGAGGAATTTATTGTGCAACAGGTTCGGACCGGTCTGACCGCCGGTCGGACCGGTCGAACCGGTCCAAACAGTATCGTCTTCTTCCTTAAGGCATTTGCGCGCATGAACAGTGTTTGGCCGAGATTCAAAGATCAAATTGACAAGCCAATTGATGGTAATCGAAGCAATTAACTTAGGCGTTTTGTTCCCCCCAGGATGATATGCGTCGATTGGATCAAGCATCAAGGTCAATGGCCGCCGGAGGAGCTCCGGCGAGCCATCAAAGTCGCGGCGGCTTGAAAAGTCAACGTGAACAAACCAGGGCTCAATTCGTGCGCATTCTTAGTCGACGGAGGGCCAACGGACGTTGACGGAATCATAACGATTCCGTCACCGTCCGGTGACAAAAGCCACGTGATCAACACGTGAGGACGTCGCCGACTCAAGCTCCCGAACGCGCCTAAATTCAAAAACGAGTATAAAAGGGGATTGAGAAGATTCGAGAAGAGAGGGAGGCTCATTCGTGCTCGGCAAGTTCAACAGAATAGAGAGAGAGTGAGGGAAATAGAGAGAGAGGCTCTCGTCGTCCACCATCGACGAGAGTTTGAACGAAGATCGTGAGCTCCTGGTTCGACCGATCCAGAGTGAATCAAGCTTGCGGACCAAGTCCAGAAGCTCCATCTCACTTCCACGAAGCGATCGTGCCGCCTGGATTGACCCGAAACCTCCTATATTGGTAAGTTGAACTACGAGCTTTTGTACCGAGCTACTATGGCATCTCGTGTTCTCGCGTTCGATTCTTAAAATTTTTTTGTGCCTTTTGATCCTCATACACCTCTAACCATGATCGCACCTTCTTTCTGCATCGATTTCGCCCGAGTAACCTGAATCGAGCTTCCAACATATCGCGGTGCGGCCGAACCGGCCCGGCCGACAAAACTGGCAACTCCGGGCTCGATCGGAGTCCGAGGTGAGTATCCCTACCTTGATTTGTACATGCTTGAAGCTTAGATTTGATTGTTATGATCTGGTTTGTGTGTTTGAACTTGACGATGCCGTGATCGTGCGAGTTCGATTTGTGATGATTCTGTCCATGAAATCATGTGATCTTGAGATATGTTAGTCTAGAGGTTGTTTGGAATCGATCGCCGTTGGTTTGAAACTTTTCCGGCGAGGTCTCACCGTTGGATCTCGCCGGAGAGTTTCTGGCCGTCCATTGAGTGCCGTCGCTGTGGGGAAGACGGCTGACGTGGCAGTCAACACGAGTCAGCGGCTGATGTGTCATGTTCTGGTTGGTCCAAGTGGTCGGCGACTCGGCTCGGCCGTTGGCACGGCGAGCTGAGTCGGATCTGATCGGACGGTCTTCATAAATAGTTGATTTCAATTCTAAGCCGTCGGATCTGTATTTTCATTTTTTTGAAAATTAGATATATTAGTTAGAAAATAAAAAAAATCAAAAGCGGCGTCGTTTCGGCTTTGTGATGCGCCGTCGTTTTGAGCTTTAGGTGATTCGACGGTCTAGATTAAGTCTATAAGCAATCGTGACCGTTCAACGTTTTAACCTACACGACGTCGTTTTGTAGTTTAAGGATTCAACGGCCCGGATTAGGTTTTATTTTGAATCGCAGCCGTTCGTTGATTTAGTTAAGCGACGTCGTTTAGTTCATGGTTCTAAAGCGTCGCCGTTTTGTGTATAGAGGGAATGAACAGCGCAGATTAGAATTGAGGTAGATCGTGGCCGTTCGTAAGTTAAGTAATACGGTGTCGTTTTGTTCGGAGAAGAGTCTACGGTTCAGATCGAGTCATAGGATTTAATCGTGGCCGTCGGTTCAATAGTTAAATGCGGTGCCGTTTTGCTTCGAGACGCACGGACGGCCGAGATTGATTCGTAGTTTGATCTCGGCCGTCCATCCCTTTTCTTTATATTCGGATATTAGAAAAACATTTTGAAAAATCAAAAATAATTAGGATATATACATATACGGCGTCGTTTTTGTGTTGGGCGTGTAGTCTGCGAACGGTCGGACCGGTTTGACCGGTTGTTGACCGGGTTGACCCGGTCCGGTTCTTTAATAAAAAAAAATAAAAAATAAAAAAGAAATTTCCAAAAATCCAAAAAAATTGTAAAAATACTTAGAAAATTCATAAAAATTCCCAGATTTTCATAAAAAAAATTTCTAAAAATTTCTAGATCGATTCGGGACTCATAAAGTCTGGATCGAAAATTTTTGAGACTTCGAGGGTCGATTAATTTCGATCCGGAAAATTCCCAATATTTTTGAAAAATAAATAAAAATTCCAAAAAAATAGAAAAATTAGAAAAATTCAAGAAAATCACAAAAAATGAGAAATGGCCACATTCAACTGGCCAAATCGAAATTTTGTGATTTTCGGTCCCAAACCCCAAAAATGACCATTCTACCCTTCCGGGCCATTCGCCCCAAATTTTTACCCAAATCACCCCGACACCCAAATTTGATTTTTGTATGGGCCGATAGGGCCATTTTAGACATATCGAACCTTGATTGATTGATTTGATCGATTATAATGATTTTGATTGCGCATTAATTTTTCTAATTGTGATTGATTAGGATAGAAAATTCCCATCTGCATGAAAACTTAGAATTGTTAGGGCCTACCTCACCCGATATTACATCTGTATGAATTCTTAGGTTAGAAAACAATCAACATCGGTAACCGAAAGGGCGTCAAATATGAAATTTGGCGTAACCAAGTCCCCGGACCCAAAATCTCTGGTTTTCGATGAACCGAACGGTTTCTCCCGACCGCTCGGTAAGGTTTTCCGATCGTACCTTCCAATAAATCGATCGGTGGCGACTCCAAAATTGCATGTACACATCGCACATGCCACCCGACCACACAAGGTCAATTTCGATATTTGAAAAATTTTACCCGACATCGCGATTCGAGTAATGGGTCTTGGAAGAGACCTGCGATCCCATAAAAAATATATATAAAAGCGGGATCGGCTCGTTAACCCTCGCCCCCGCCGGGATCGATCGACGGAGGGTCGCGACAGATTGGCGACTCCGCTGGGGAAGAATTTAGAGGACTTAAGCCGATAAAAATGTTGATTGTTTTCTAACCTCGTCTTCTGCAGATACTCTTGAAGGTGAGGTACGTCCACTAACAAAAAGTGTTAAATGTTGATGCGGATGGGAGTTATAAGGGGTGGCGTCTTTGCTAACCATTCTTGATGCGGATATGGAGTTTTGGATTGTTTGTTTATTTATGCAAATTTTGAAGCGATGTTTTGAATATAAATTGTGGTGCATGTCTTGCATATTTTGAGGATCACGACACTGCACACACAAGCGCCTAAACCCGAGCCGCGAAATCACCTTTTAGGTCGCCATAGATAGGGATCGGTATGCGAAGCTCTTGTGTTTGATTGCACTTGGGTTGACCATATTTGATCCCGCTCGCTATGCAAGATTGATGGTCCTACCCACTTGTTGTTTGATTGCGGTTGTGGGCGGCCCATCGATTTGTATAGCGGGAGCCTTTTTAGGTCCATACCCGAGCCTTTTTTATTTCTTTAGAGTTAAACCTCACCTGTCTCATGCGCATGTGAAATGGATGGTTGGTATACCTAAAACCAAAAACAAAAAAAAAGAGTAACATCGGTTGGTAAGGCTTTCTACCCTTTTTATTTTGAATTTGTAAATTTAAATTTTGCATATCATACATTTTCACTACATATCATCACAATTTGTAAGATCGTTTAAGTGATTGGGGTTGAAAGTCAAATTTTCCTTTTTAGGATAGATGGCGCCCCAAAGTCGTGTTGATGTACCCGATGTATTCACATGGGAGCGGAGGACCATTCGACGCGAGGACCGAGTACCCGCTACATTCCGAGTTTTCGGATTTGTTCACGGACGAGAGCTCAATGGACGGAACCGTATCCGTAGCGAGAGTTGCGATTATACCCGATGTGGACGATATTTAGAGCTCGAGCGCGAGAAAGAAAGAATCTGGGAGTTGTACATGAAGTTGGCAAGAAAGCCACGTGCGACCAAGACGGCCCCAAAACACTCCCCGATTAAGAAGAAGGAAATCATCATCATATCCTCCGATGATGAAGAAGATATCAAGCTTCCCGAGATAGTAGAGATTTCATCGGATGAGGATACCATTCCGACTGTCTAGATTAGTACGACTTTGGGGCATTTTCTAGGTTTCATTATATTTTGAGTCTATTATGTACTTTCATCGACATTTATTGTCCGAACATCTCTAGATATTATCGTGTTCTATCTCTTTCGACTTTATTATATTAGACTTGTAAATTTCATGAGTTGTCAATTTGTGAACGACTTTTTACCCCGATTACGCTTAAACGATCCTAATCAAATTACATGCTATCTTTGGGTGAGATTTGGTCCATAATTACCCTATTTGGCTTATTTGGGTCAAGTGGGAGTAGTTGACCCTCATGTTACCAAAAGATGACATGGAATTTGGCTAGCACATTTGCATCACATTACATGCATATGCATATTAAAGCGTGGTAATTGACTTTAGGATCATCATTTTTGCATTTTTAGATCATGGGGAATGGAGACATCAAAGTTATCCCAATACCGCGCAAGGAACTCGCTATATGGTGGGATCGCCTTGACATCGTCAACAAAGCCTATGTGGAAGGACGTTTGGGACGACTTGTAGATTTGATCAAAGTGGAATACCAACCGGCGCTCATTCAAGCACTAGCCAAGGCATGGGACGCGCGAACAATGACATTCAACTTTCGAGGATTGGAATTGACCCCTACGCTCGAGGAGTATACCGCTATTATTGGGGCCGAATTTGAAGAACGTATAGCCCAACCCCCTTTGGACATGGACTCCACTCGTTCGTTATCGAGTTTCCTTCGCCTTAAAACTTCTGAGATTGAAAAAGTTTACAAATCCAATTCCAACAAATTCACCTTCTCGTTCCTTTTCGATAATTATTCCTCTCTACCCACCGAAACCGGTCATAAATCGGGAAAGGTGTTCATTTTGGCTTTCTTTGCATTCGTTCTATTCCCGACTTCTAGAACTACTTTTGACCCCTCCATAACCCATATAGCCAGACAAGCGTGTTGTCGCTGGAATTATTCATACATGATCTTAGCCGAGACTTTTCTCTCCCCGAATCGTTCCAAATCTTCAAAAAAGACTGTTTTCCAAGCGTCTAGCGGATTACTTCACTTGTGGTTCACCTCTCATATAAAAACTTTCCAACTCCGAGTGGGGTGCTATGAGATCAATGAGCACGTTCACCCTCTTAGATCCTTCCTTAAGTGTCAATCCTTGTACCCAAATACTCATTCAAAAAGTGGGTTGAGCTATTGGACAATTTGAAACCCGAGCATATTAGATGGCGTTTGACTTGGCCTAAGATTGTGGAGGCTCGCATTAGGGGGGTTGAAGATAGTCCTATTCCCTTATTAGGATGTACCTGCGCTGTGGCGTATTACCCCATTCGAGTGGTGAGGCAATTTGGAGTTCTACAAGAGATACCACCGGATGTTTGTCCCGGGATTTTCTCATTTGATATGACACGAGGAAAGCTCACTAAGGAAACAAAGGAGTTGTATCGGGCCCGGATCAAGCTTATTCTTCACGCTTTGAAGAATTCCCCACTGCAACAAGTTGAATGGCCGGACTATTTGGACGATGAGATGAACGTTCACGGGGCCTCCAAGGAGTATATCCAGAAGTTTAAGGAGTATCGTCAATCAACGGTCGAGCCATATGTACCCGAGTGCGTATCTCCTCGGATTGAAGAAGTGGAGTCATATGAACTAGAGTACATAGTACCGTATGTACCGGGAGTAGAGCCGTACATTCCCGAAGATCCAGAGCGGTGGATATCAGAAGAAGGAGAAGACCCATATTTGTGGGATTCCGATGGATCAGAAGAACAAGAAGAGTGGAAGCGTCCCCGACTTGGATAGATCCATTCCCCCATTTAGATTTTACATATCCGTTATCTTTTAGATACTTTTGAACAATTTGGTTTGTAATAAATACATACTATTTCTTTTATGAGCATTTCATGCATACATATAGAAAAGTCAATTACCACGGATCAATGTCTCCAATCCTTTAATATTTCCCATACCGATTTGATATTTCGAAAACAGGTGAGTGACAAATACGAGGACTCGTAGCAAAACGCGCAAATTAAGAATGGAACAAGAGGAGCTCGCACCTCGTGTGGGTAATTTGGAGAATCAAATGAATGTGATCGCCACAATGGTGGCGGAGATGAAGGCAATGATGATTGCAAGCCGGGAGAGATACCCCGCCGACCCTAATTCTCAAGCTCCTGCGGGGCCATCCGATGGAGCGAACGCTAATCCGGCGCCCGCCACTAATCCAACTCTGAATCCGGAGAGACCGCCTAAGGATCCTCCCATTGTGATTGACCTGGAGAAAAAGGAGAAGCAAGTCCTCAAAATGGAAGAGGAAATTAAGAGGCTCGCTAAGATCGAAGAGTGTTTGGCGAGTCGGGGTTATGAACTCTCGAGGTTCGACAAGGTTGCGCCATTCGAAAAGATAGAGGTTCCTGCTGATTACAAGGAACCAGACTTTGTAAGGAGATATAACGGGACCGGGTGTCCCAAGGCGCACTTGAAGTATTACTTGCGTCGAATGTCTCGGTTCTCTGACAACATTCCACTATTGGTTAACACCTTCCGGGAAAGCCTATCTGGGGCAGCCCCGGCGTAGTTCATTGAATTGGAGCCAGAGAGGCTCGCCGATTGGGATAAACGCGCGAGACGAGTTCCTTCGGCAATACAAGTTTAACACTTTGACCGCCCTAACTAGAGAGGACCTTTTAAGGACTGTAAAAGGAAAGAGCGAGGCCGTTCGCGCCTACGCCCGGAGATGGAGAGCACTCGCCGTGCGAGTCAAGCCGCCCGTCCCGGAAGAAGAACTAATAGACCTTTTTCTCAAGGCTCTTCCATTTGAATTTTTCGACAAGCTGAACACTTCTGGGTGTCGGACATTTGCGCACCCGATCAAGGTGGCGGAGCGCCACGAGTGGGCATTAAGAGAAAAGAAGATACCCGAGGCGCCTTTCAAACGCCAATACCCTTTGAGAAGGGATATTAGGGAGCAAACTGGAGAAGTAGCTTTTGTCCCTAATCCGCCAAAGCCCAGAAATTTCTTGCCTTCAATTCCTACCCAAGGAACGTCCTCCTGGACCACTTCCAAACCACCGGAATTCAGAAAAAAGAACCCAGTTGTTTTAACTCCACTACCCCGACCCTTATCCAAATTGTTACCCATGCTGTTGGAGAATCGCTTAGTTGCTAAAGAGCCACCTCGAGCTCACCCGCCAAAATTTCCTGGGTATGATGAAACCCGGACGTGCGTATACCATATGGGAGAAAGGGGGCATAACGCGGACAACTGTCTCGCTCCGAAGTTCAAGGTGCAAGCATTGATCGACGGAAAAGTTCCGGAGTTTGATAAAGCCGAACCGAATGTGCAGCGTAACCCGCTACACGAGCATCGCGAGGTGAACGCGATTTTTGGAGGTGAAGAGGATGAGGTTCTGGAATTCATAGTGGACATGAGTAAAATGCGGGATGTCTTAACGTTGGCCTCGCAATACCCGGAAGGAGAAAGTATTTCCCGAGAGCAAAAGGAGGCTTGCTTGGAAAAGTTGATTAACTTGGGCGTCATAGGAAAAATGGAAGATATCGCTTTCAAGGGGACCTACGTGGCGGTGGACATGCTGTCCGAAGAATTTGCGATGAAACCTACGAGGGGAGCTGTTTTAAAAATACCCTCGGGATATCTGATGAACATCAAAGATGGTCAAGAAATTGAAGAGATAGACGAATATGAGATTCGTCCGGACAAAGCATGCCGAGGCGATAAAAGATTTATGCAGAAAGCCCTAGAGAGGGGCGAAATAGTTGATAACCTGGGGGAAGATAGTGGGGGTTACAACTTTAAAGTGTTGTATTCGGCACCCCCAAGCCTTTTTGTCGATTCCGGAGATATAGTCCCCAATGGGTGGGGTGGAATGGATGACCCCGCAAGTGACGAATTTGTGGGAACGGTCGATCAAGTTAAGGACCAAGCGGCTCCTCAAGATGAACAGAAGAACCAAGAGGTTGATATGCGACTTTCTAATCTGGAGACGCATATACGTCATTTGACGACTATGGTAGCAGAATTATCGCAATTAATGGCCAGGAACAACGCCACAAGAATAGAAGAGAATACGCAGATTCCGGAGATACGGCGGACCATGGAGACACAGAATCGAAAGATCGCTCTACTGCAAGAGCAAGGAAATGACGTGTCGAGGAAAATGGATGAGTTGAAGGAGCTGATTACGCCACTTACTCAAGCAAGAAATGTCCCGCCTCAAGGTGCGAACCCGAGAGTGGTCTTCCGCACGAAGTATAATGGCGCCAGGTGTCCTACGGCGCATGTCTCATATTATCTCCGCCAAATGATTGGCCACCATAAAGATGATGAAACATTGATTCGGAATTTCGGACATAGTTTAACGGGCCCCGCACTAGCATGGTTTCGATTAATTGACCTAGACCGGGTCCCGAGCTGGGAGGATTTATCAGAACACTTCATACGACACTTTGAAGCTGGAATCGGAGGTTATTTCACTAAGGCTAATCTGTTGAATATCGGGAAAGGTGAAGACGAGAGTTTTGAACTCTTCGCTAGAAGGTGGAAGAAACACTATTTGTGATGGTGCAACCGCAGGTTGTCGGAGAGAGAAATGCTTGGAGTTCGTACTAAAGTCACTTCCGGCGGAATACTTTGATCGTATGTATGCATATACCTACTCCTCATTCCAACATCCGGTGGAAATTAGTATGAGAATTGAGGGGATTATCCTAAGAGTCAGAAAGGAAAGGCATAGGGATCTAGATGAAGAGAATGCCGCATTGATGAGGCCGAGTCCAGAACATAACCCCGAAGATGTTCATGAGGACGAAATGATCGGGATGGTAGATACCCCAATTCGTTTCGTGATTGATTTGAACAAAGTTGATAGTTGGGAGTTAGAAGCTTCTAGTTCGGAAAAACCATCAACATCCGAATCACTACCGGAAAAGATCATACCGGTGAGGATTAAATTACCGCCTGTGGAAGAGTACAACTCAAGGGCGGTTCACTGGGATTATGGAACGGGCGAGATTGACGCCATAATGAGATCCGGAAGATGTTATCCACCGAGAGAAGCGGATTCCGAAAAGAGAGTCCCAACTGCGGAAGAGGTTGAGAAGTTGCAATCGGTCGTGAGGACCGGTGAATATGAGGTCGTTGACCAACTGCGGAAGATGCCCACACGGATTTCCTTACTGGATCTCTTCAAAAATTCTGAAAAGCACAAAGACGCCCTTTTGAAGGTGCTGGATGAGGTGCATGTTCCAAAGACAATTAACGAAGTGCAATTGGGAGACTTCGTAGGTGCTATCCTTCCGAAGGACCGGATATCCTTCTCGGATGAAGATTTTCCAAAAGAGGGGCGTATCCACAACAGAGCTCTCTACATTGCCGTGAGGTGTCATGGAAAGGAGGTTCCTCATGTTCTGATTGATAATGGCTCTGCTTTTAACCTATGTCCTACGAGCACTTTGAGAAGCTTGGGGATCAATGAAGATTTCGTGAAAACATCTAAGGCCACCATCCGATCGTTTGACGGAGTCTCCAAAAATGTTGTAGGAGAGATTGAGCTGGACATTGACATTGGACCGGTAACCTTCTCTATACCGTTCCAAGTCTTGGACATTCCAAGCGCCTTCACTTTGCTCCTGGGAAGACCGTGGATTCATGTGTCTGGAGCAGTACCTTTCTCTCTGCATCAAAAGTTAAAATTTGTGGTTAGGGGTCAGTTAATCACCGTCCATGGCGAGGTGGGACATCGAACGGCTTTAAAAGGGATGGTTCCATACGTCGAACCCTCAAAAGAGGAGGAGCTGAGTTATCACACCTTCGACATTGTATACGTCATGCACGTGTCACCGGATGCAAAGGTAGGCATCTAGGAGCTTTCGAGACCTGCGACTATGGCGGGGAGAGTGCTACTCTCAAACGGTTTTATTCCGGGTGCCGGATTAGGGAAACATGGTCGGGGAATCCGTAACCCTTTGAATTTGGGCTCAAATGACCACAAGGTTGGTCCGGGTTATAATGGAATAGCGAAAAATAACATAGGTCGAGGCCGAGGTCGAAACAATCGTTATGGAGACCGTGGACGCCTTGGACGCCAAGGTGGCCGTTTCATAGGTACTGATGCCTAGAAGGCCAAAGGGAAGATGTTCCTAAACCCCTTATTCAAGGTATTCTCTAAAGGAGGCAAATGGTTGGAAGATGAAGACATCGCTAAAGATGCAGAGCCGGACTTATTCAACCCGTTCCTGGATAATCGGGTGAACGTGATAATTGAGTGGGTGGACGATGATTTCCCCACCCCCGAGTAAAAGGCTCTTTTCGAACTTTATCTTTTAATGCATTTTGATTACTGCATTTGTTTTTGAAGCTTTTCGCTTTTTAGCACCCTTTGGGTCACATGCTTTGATCCGGGAAGTGCGATCTTGTATTGCTCTTAATTGCATCTATTAATGAAAATCATCACGGATTTGATTACAGACATGTGGAGCAACGGATTGGTCCGATGATGACAATTGACTCTACCATGAGACTTGAGGCCCGATCCGCCATATGATCTTGGGTTTTAAATAGCTTTTGAGAACCAGGATGTCCGGAAGATCGTGGACTAGTTCTCCTTTCTTTGTCTAAGAAAATTGAAATTTGAAAAATGTTTTCATGATAGAAATCATGCATCCTTCAATTTTATCATCTTTAAATACTAACCTTTCATGGTGCATTTCGGGCATGTCATCCCACCCATACATAACAGGTTAATATGTGACTCAGATCAGCTCGATGACTATGCATGTGAAGTTGATATAGACGAGGTTGATGTGAGCGATATCAAGAAAGAATGGGATTGTTTTGAAGAATCTAAGCCTCCTATTTCTGAAGAACCTATCACTATTAATTTGGGGGATTCTGATTGCGTCAAGGAAGTGAAAATAGGAGGACACCTGTCTGCAGCAGATATTTTAAGAATGACGGTGTTACTCAAGGAATATCAAGATATCTTCGCACGGTCGTATGCCGACATGCCGGGTCTAGATCGTGAGATTGTGGAGCATGCTTTGCCCACAAATCCTTCTTGCACACCCAGTAAATCAATCGCCCGGAAGAATGAATCCCGAACCGGCGGATAAAATCAAGGAAGAGGTGATGAAGCTCCTTAAAGTTGGATTTATCGAGGCTGTCCCATATGCTGATTGGGTCGCCAACATCGTACCGATTAAGAAGAAGGACGGAAGAATTAGAATATGCGTGGATTATCGGGACTTAAACAAAGCTAGTCCGAAGGATGATTTTCCCTTACCGCACATTGATGTGCTTGTCGACAGATCTGCGGGCTTTGAATTATTCTCCTTTATGGATGGATTCTCGGGATATAATCAGATCATGCTGAAGGAAGAAGATAAGATCAAGACCTCATTCACCACACAATGGGGAACCTTTTGTTACAAGGTAATGCCATTTGAATTGAAAAATGCAGGTGCAACATATCAGAGGGCTATGGTGACCCTTTTTCATGACATGATACATAAGGAGATTGAGGTCTATGTGGATGATATGATTGCCAAGTCCAGACCTGGAGAAGACCATGTTAAAGTGCTGAAGAAGTTATTTGATCGATTGAGAAAGTATAAGCTCAAGTTGAATCCTGCGAAATGCGTATTTGGCGCAAGATCCGGAAAGCTGCTAGGGTTTGTGGTGAGCAGCCGTGGTATTGAAATTGACCCTTCCAAGATTAAAGCCATATGGGAAATAGGGACTCCTTCCACTGTTAAGGAAATAAGGGGCCTACTCGGAAGGTTGAATTATATATCCAGATTCATATCCCAACCGTCAGAAACAACGAAACCCTTCTTCAAGCTGTTAAAGAAAGGTGCGAAGGTCAAATGGGATGCGGAATGTCAACAAGCATTTGAGAAGATCAAGGAATATTTGGTACTGACCTCGATCTTGGTACCTCCTATCCCTAACATTCCTTTAACTCTATATCTGCGAGTTAATGATGAATCCCGGGGAGCTTTACTTGCCCAAACTAACCCCAAGGATCGCAAAGAGCGGGCTATATATTATTTGAGCAAAAAGTTCACAACATCTCGAAGTCAAATACCCAACAGTGGAAAGGACTTGCGTAGCATTGGTTTGGGTCCTCCACAGATTAAGGCAGTATACACTGCATTATCATATAGAGCTGGTCACTGAAAATGATCCTATCAAGTACCTTTTGGAGAAGCCAACATTGCTAGGAAAGATGGCTAAATGGCAAATATTGCTTTCAGAGTTTGATATCAAAACCTCTCCCCAAAAGTCCGTCAAAGGAAGAGCGATTGCTGATATGCTAGCCGAGAACCCTCCTAAGGACGTTTCAGAGCAAAACAAGGGAGGTCAAATCCTGAATATATCCGAAGACAAATGGACAATGTACTTTGACGGTGTAGTGAACCTCACTAGATCAGGCACTTGGGCGATTCTGATATCCCCCGAAGATCAACATTATCCCGTTTCAGCCAAGTTGGTATTCCCCTGCACCAACAACATTTCGAATATGAAGCCTGCATACTAGGATTACAATTGGCCATCTCATTAAAGGTGAAGAAGCTTTTGGTATATGGAGATTCCATGCTAATCATTTTACAAACTCAAGGGGAGTGGAAGACAAAGGATCCCAAGCTTATTCCTTATCATAAGTACCTCGAGGAGATGATCCAACATTTTGAGGAGATCACTTTTGAATATCTCGCGAGAACTCGGAACCATTTTGCTGATGCTTTGGCCACATTATCAGCCATGTTACAAGTGCAAAATGGTCTTGAGATAGAGCCATTAAGGATTGATATCTTAAAGCAACCTCGCATACTCGCATGGTCATTGAAGAAGAACCCGATGAAGAACCGTGGTATCATGACATCAAGAATTACTTACTGAAGGGGCGAATTCCCGCGGGACGATCAACCGGAAGATAAAAAGTACATAAGCAAGATGGCATCTAAATTTTTCCTCGACGGACGGATCCTATACAAGAGATCCTTTGACTCGGTCCCTTTGAGGTGCGTGAATTCCAAAGAAGCAAATCTCATTATGAAAGAGATTCATGAAGGGGAATGTGGACCGCATATGAATGGCCACCTCCTCGCCAAGAAGATCATGAGACTCGGGTATTACTGGTTGACTATCGAGTCGGATTGCAACCAGCATGTTAGATCCTGTCATCAATGCCGGGTATACGGCGACAGGATAAATGCGCCGCCAACCGAGCTACATCAAATGTCAGAACCGTGGCCATTCTGCATGTGGGGAATCGATATGATTGGCCCTATCAACCCAAAGGCCTCAAACGGACATCGCTTTATTTCGGTGGCTATTGATTACTTCACCAAATGGATTGAAGCCAGCTCATATGCCAATGTCACTGCGAATAGTGTGGCTAAGTTTATCAAGCGAGATATCATCTCAAGATATGGAGTGCCAAGAGCCATCATTACGGACAATGGCTCAAATTTGAACAACAAGGTTGTCGATCAACTATTGGAACAATTTAAGGTACGACACCTTAATTCTTCACCTTACCGCCCGCAAATGAATGGAGTCGTGGAAGCAGCTAACAAGAACATCAAGAAGATATTAGCTAAGATCGCTGAGAAATATCGAGATTGGCACGAAAGATTGCCATATGCTCTCATGGCTTATCGAACTTCAATACGTACTTCAACCGGGGCAACTCCCTACTCTTTGGTATATGGTATGGAATCGGTCCTACCGGTAGAGGTGGAAATCCCCTCTTTAAGGATCTTGTCTCAAGTTGAGCTCACGGAAGAGGAGTGGAACCGGCAGAGACATGAACAATTGAATTTGATTGATGAAAAACGATTAAGGGCCATCTGCCATGGTCAAAGCTATCGGAAGAAAGTAGCCAGAGCTTTTAACAAGAAGGTCAAGCCTAGAAATTTTGAAACGGGGATGCTAGTTGTGAAGAAAATGCTCCCAAATGCACAACACCCAGGAGGCAAATTCATGCCAAACTACGAAGGCCCCTACGTAATTCGGAAAGTCTTATCCGGGGGAGCTCTTATACTTGTAAACATGGATGGAGAAGAGTTGGCAAGTCCAGTGAATTCGGATGCCGTGAAGAGATATTTTCCTTGAAATAAAATTGAGCTTCAGAGCGGTTGATGAGCAGATCCGAGTCACATGAAAATTTTGCATTCGCATGACATTTGCATACATGCATTTGCATATATTCGTATTTTTGTAGGTGAATTGGGAATCATGAAGAACTTTGCAGAGCAATTGATCAAAAGGGAAGTTATCCGTTACTTTGGATCACAAATTTTGAACATCTTGAACTGATTGATTCCTTTTACGGGAAACGGGAGTCAACATCCGAAGGAGATGAGAAGAAGTCGCTTCGGGATTTGAAATTTTGAATATCTTTGAACCGATTGATTCCTTTTATTTTTACGGGAAATGGGAGTCAACATCCGAAGGAGATGAGAAGAAGTCGCTTCGGGATTTGAAATTTTGAATATCTTTGACTAATCGGTTCCTTTTGTTTTTACGAGAAACGGGAGTCAACGTCCGAAAGAGACAAGAAGAAATCACTTCGGAACTTAAAATTTTGAATACCTTGAACTGATTGTTTCCTTTTGTTTTTACAGGGGACAGAAGCCAATATTTGAAGAAGACAGGTTTGAGGTTCTCTTTCTTTACAAAAAATTTTCATACGCCGTCGTGCTTGAAATTGAAAAAACTTGGATTTATAGAGCCACAAGGCCCTTTCAAAGAAATATTTCTTACAAATTACAGAAACATCTTTTGAATATTATCTTTGATGAGAACATTTGGCAAACGATGAATTTTGATGAAAACGCCCTGAGTTTCTATAAAAGGGCATGCTTTGAAAGCTTTTCAAAAGAATGATCCTTCAAATGAAAAGAGGCAAAAATTATCCCTAAACACGTCCTTGATACACTTGAGTGATGAGTGAGAGTGATAGAGCGAAAGAGCTTAACCTCGGGACGTAGGGGTCATTCGCGGTGATTACATGGATTGAAATGATGAAAGACATTTCCATTTCAAAATTATCCATACACATTTATATCCCTTGACAACCAATCTGAGCCAAAATGGAGAATTTTCTGGATATAACCCTGTCAAGAACCACCCCACATTGGGGCATATTTGGAGGTTCATTGGATGATTCCTTGGAGAAAAGGTCAAGTAAGACTTTATTGTACTAACTTTGCATCAATCTTTTTGTGATAGCTTCAGGGTGATTCCTGGCGGAGACTTGGAACACCTCAAAGTGAAGAAAAGCATTTCATTTCTATATCCCCAAACACTTACCCCTTGAAAAGCCAATTTGAGCCTTTGAATATTCATTTCTAAACCCTTGTTGGTGATCACCTCCTTACACTGGGGCAAACAAAGGAATTACCAGCAATGAGTCAAAAAGCATGATCGGAAGAATTTTGATACTGGTCTCAAAAGAGCCAGTTAGTGCGAAAATGATGAAGAATGAAAGGGCTAGAAAAAGCAAAGTGCCTGGTAAAAGCAAGGCCAAAGCCCATGAAAAGAGCATCCCGAAAAGGGGCAATTCCCAAAGAAAAATCATCAAGATGAAAAGAGGAAAATCCTCAAAATCGATTGAAGAAAGAATGATCATGAATCTCTCGCAAAAGCAAATGAAAGCTGAAAAATGTCAAGGTGATCACCAAAGTTCACCCATCTTTGAAAATATGGCCGTTCTTAAAGAGCCCACCTTAAACCAAGATACAACCTGTCACCAAAACTTTTCCGATCTAAGAGGTGTTTCAGGTCGATGCAAGAAATCATACAGGAAGCTACCGCTTAAAGAGGTAAGTACAATCTTGTCTTATCATGACTTGGGGGTTCTTGACTTGTAGACCTGAAGAAGCTATTTCTGATCAAAATTCATTTCTAAACCTCAAAATGAATATCCTTTGATAAGCCTTTGACCTGGCCTGAATTACGGTCCCTTTTAAAATGCCTTCTCTGATTAGTCGGATTGTATGCATTTCGAATGATCCCGAAACCTCAAGGTTAGGTTTCCTGTGAGCGGATTTGAATTTCAAGAAAAACTTTCCCAAATGGTGAGAAGCCCTCTTGGATGAAGGAAAATCCTTTTGAAAATTTTTAAAACAACCTTTTTGAAGAACACTCGGGAGGTGTCATTCAAAATCCATCCTTAGTGGAGATTTGAAATTGTGATCGGATACATTTCCTTCGCAAATACACTTGGAAAACTTGTCTGGAATTCTTAAGTTTCTCCCCAGAATTTAAAATTGTCATTCTAATGATATTTGACTCAACTTTCTGCGGGTTCCCTGGTGATCCCAAATTCTCGGAAAAGTTGCATTTTAAAATTTGATTAACTTGGATTCTCTGCAGGTCTTTTGGCATCCCTAGGTCCTCGGATGGCACCCTCTCGGACGGTTAGTAGCTGGAGAGACGAAAACCGATCTGCTTATTTGAAAATTTGAAATAGGGTTTGAGCTCCGTAGGTACACTAGTCAACCTAGGTCCTCGGATGGCACCCTCTCGGACGGTTAGTAGCTGGAGAGACGAAAGCCGATCCGCTTTTTTAGATGGTGAGTCCCCGCATGGAGGATAGCCAATCTCTTTTAAATAGGTGAAACCCCTTTGTTACAAGGGTGAACCTCCCCCTCAGACGGTTAGTAGCTGGAGAGACGAAAGCCGATCTGCTTTTTAGATGGTGAGTCCCCGCATGGAGGATAACCAATCACTTTTAAATAGGTGAAACCCCTTTGTTACAAGGGTGAACCCCCTCTCAGAAGGTGAGTAGCTGAAGAGACGAAAGCCGATCCGCTTCTTTGAAATAGGGTTTGAGCTCCGTAGGTACACTAGTCAACCTAGGTCCTCGGATGGCACCCTCTCGGACGGTTAGTAGCTGGAGAGACGAAAACCGATCTGCTTTTTTGAAAATTTGAAATAGGGTTTGAGCTGCGTAGGTACACTAGTCAACCTAGGTCCTCGGATGGCACCCTCTCAGACGGTTAGTAGCTGGAGAGACGAAAACCGATCTGCCTTTTTGAAAATTTGAAATAGGGTTTGAGCTCTCAGAGGTACACTAGTCAACCTAGGTCCTCGGATGGCACCCTCTCGGACGGTTAGTAGCTGGAGAGACGAAAACCGATCCGCTTTTTTAGATGGTGAGTCCCCGCATGGATGATAGCCAATCTCTTTTAAATAGGTGAAACCCCTTTGTTACAAGGGTGAACCTCCCCCTCGAACGGTTAGTAGCTGGAGAGACGAAAACCGATCCGCTTTTTAGATGGTGAGTCCCCGCATGGAGGATAGCCAATCTCTTTTAAATAGGTGAAACCCCTTTGTTACAAGGGTGAACCTCCCCCTCGAACGGTTAGTAGCTGGAGAGACGAAAATCGATCCGCTTTTTAGATGGTGAGTCCCCGCATGGAGGATAGCCAATCTCTTTTAAATAGGTGAAACCCCTTTGTTACAAGGGTGAACCTCCCCCTCAGACGGTTAGTAGTTGGAGAGACGAAAACCGATCTGCTTTTTAGATGGTGAATCCCCGCATGGAGGATAGCCAATCTCTTTTAAATAGGTGAAACCCCTTTGTTACAAGGGTGAACCTCCCCCTCAGACGGTTAGTAGCTGGAGAGACGAAAGCCGATCCGCTTTTTAGATGGTGAGTCCCCGCATGGAGGATAGCCAATCTCTTTTAAATAGGTAAAACCCCTTTGTTACAAGGGTGAACCTCCCCCTCGGACGGTTAGTAGCTGGAGAGACGAAAGCCGATCTCGCTTTTTAGATGGTGAGTCCCCGCATGGAGGATAGCCAATCTCTTTTAAATAGGTGAAACCCCTTTGTTACAAGGGTGAACCTCCCTTTCGGACGGTGAGTATTTGGAGAGACGAAAGCCGATCTGCCCCCTCTTTAAATGATGAATCCCAAGTGGATAGTCAAACCCATTTTAAATAGGTAAAACCCCTTTGTTACAAGGGTGAACCTTCCCCACAAATCTTCAAACCACCACTCGACACCGGACGGACGCCGACCATTGCAAAATCGCGCCAAACCGTTCACGAGTAATCCCGTACATTCAATTTTTCAACCTCGGATCAACAAATCTCAAACCATAGACAGGTGAGCTACAGGTAAGTATCTCTCTCTTCTCATCTCTATTTCACATAAGACGAGCATGAATTGAAATAATTCCCCACGGAGTCAGAGCTTTAACAAAGAAAGGTAAGGCAATTGGATGTCAAGATTAGTTTTCTTTAGATTTCTCCCCAGCAGAGTCGATTAAGGATCCAGGTGTCACCTTGTCTTTGAAAGCAACCTCTAACCGAGATTACTTTCAAAGAGGGGCAACTGTTGACACTCGATTTTTAATCAATTTTCTTTTAATTTTATTTTCCAAGATTTATCAAAAATTCACAAAAAAATCAAAAATTAAAAAATCAACATTGGAAGCATTGGCCAAGCCTAAGGAACCAATTTGGAACAAAAAATAATTTTTCATATTTTTCGCATTTTTTTATATTTTCGAAAAATAGGAAAAATCTTTGAAAAATCATAAAAAATGCTTTTCGAGGTCATAAAAATACACAAAAATGTTCAATATTTTTCTTTTAATTCCATTTTCATATTGACCTCAAGAAAAATTGAAAATTGAGTTCAATTTTAGGTGTTCCTTCACAATACCTAGAGTTGAATTTGCACAAAAAATACCAATTGAGTCATTTTATTTGCAATTTTTACACATTTTAAGTCTAGACATTCAATTGCAGTCCCTTTGAGCTTCAATTTGATTAATTGCACCCTCAATTGCACGAATTGCGCGAATTAGACAAAAATCCCCAAATTATTTGCAATTTAGTCCCTCAATTTGCCAATTTTTGAAATTACTTTTAATTGAGGGACTAACATGGTAAAATTGGACTGGCACCCTATGTTTTCACACATTCTGAATCAATTGGCATAGGTCTCATGGTCCAATTTGATCAAATTGACATCCAATTGAACTATTCCCCAATTTGGGCAAATTGAAAAATTTGGGGTTTTTGTGCAAATTGACAAGAACTTTTGGGCAAAACCACTTTTTTAGATAATATTCAGACCCCTGAGTTCAATTTTGAAGTTTAATTACAAAAATTCCCAGCCAATTTTGTTTAATTTTGAAAATGGTGAGGAATTTATTATGCGGCCGGTTCGGACCGGTCTGACCGCCGGTCGGACCGGTCGAACCGGTCCAAACAGTATCGTCTTCTTCCTTAAGGCATTTGCGCGCATGAACAGTGTTTGGCCGAGATTCAAAGATCAAATTGACAAGCCAATTGATGGTAATCGGAGCAATTAACTTAGGCGTTTTGTTCCCCAGGATGATATGCGTCGATTGGATCAAGCATCAAGGTCAATGGCCGCCGGAGGAGCTCCGGCGAGCCGGTCAAAGTCGCGGCGGCTTGAAAAGTCAACGTGAACAAACCAGGGCTCAATTCGTGCGCATTCTTAGTCGACGGAGGGCCAAACGGACGTTGACGGAATCATAACCGATTCCGTCACCGTCCGGTGACCAAAAGCCACGTGATCAACACGTGAGGACGTCGCCGACTCAAGCTCCCGAACGCGCCTAAATTCAAAAACGAGTATAAAAGGGGATTGAGAAGATTCGAGAAGAGAGGGAGGCTCATTCGTGCTCGGCAAGTTCAACGGAATAGAGAGAGAGTGAGGGAAATAGAGAGAGAGGCTCTCGTCGTCCACCATCGACGAGAGTTTGAACGAAGATCGTGAGCTCCTGGTTCGACCGATCCAGAGTGAATCAAGCTTGCAGACCAAGTCCAGAAGCTCCATCTCACTTCCACGAAGCGATCGTGCCGCCCGGATTGACACGAAACCTCCTATATTGGTAAGTTGAACTACGAGCTTTTGTACTGAGCTACTATGGCATCTCGTGTTCTCACGTTCGATTCTTAAAATTTTTTTGTGCCTTTTGATCCTCATACACCTCTAACCATGATCGCACCTTCTTTCGCATCAATTTCGCCCGAGTAACCTGAATCGAGCTTCCAACATATCGCGGTCCGGCCGAACTTCGGCCAAACAAATCTGGCAAGTCCGGGCTCGATCGGAGTCCGAGGTGAGTATCCCTACCTTGATTTGTACATGCTTGAAGCTTAGATTTGATTGTTATGATCTGGTTTGTGTGTTTGAACTTGACGATGCCGTGACTGTGCGAGTTCGATTTGTGATGATTCTGTCCATGAAATCATGTGATCTTGAGATATGTTAGTCTAGAGGTTGTTTGGAATCGATCGCCGTTGGTTTGAAACTTTTCCGACGAGGTCTCACCGTTGGATCTCGCCGGAGAGTTTCTGGCCGTCCATTGAGTGCCGTCGCTGTGGGGAAGACGACTGACGTGGCAGTCAACACGAGTCGGCGGCTGATGTGTCATGTTCTGGTTGGTCCAAGTGGTCGCCGACTCGGCTCGGCCGTTGGCACGGCGAGCCGAGTCGGATCTGATCGGACGGTCTTCATAAATAGTTGATTTCAATTCTAAGCCGTCGGATCTGTATTTTCATTTTTTCGAAAATTAGATATATTAGTTAGAAAATAAAAAAAATCAAAAGCGGCGTCGTTTCGGCTTTGTGATGCGCCGTCGTTTTGAGCTTTAGGTGATTCGACGGTCTAGATTAAGTCTATAAGCAATCGTGACCGTTCAACGTTTTAACCTACACGACGTCGTTTTGTAGTTTAAGGATTCAACGGCCCAGATTAGGTTTTATTTTGAATCGCAGCCGTTCGTTGATTTAGTTAAGCGATGTCGTTTAGTTCATGGTTCTAAAGCGTCGCCGTTTTGTGTATAGAGGGAATGAATGGCGCAGATTAGAATTGACGTAGATCGTGGCCGTTCGTAAGTTAAGTAATATGGTGTCGTTTTGTTCGGAGAAGAGTCTACGGTTCAGATCGAGTCATAGGATTTAATCGTGGCCGTCGGTTCAATAGTTAAATGCGGTGCCGTTTTGCTTCGAGACGCACGGACGGCTGAGATTGATTCGTAGTTTGATCTCGGCCGTCCATCCCTTTTCTTTATATTCGGATATTAGAAAAACATTTTGAAAAATCAAAAATAATTAGGATATATACATATACGGCGTCGTTTTTGTGTTGGGCGTGTAGTCTGCGAACGGTCGGACCGGTTTGACCGGTTGTTGACCGGGTTGACCCGGTCCGGTTCTTTAATAAAAAATAATAAAAAATAAAAAAGAAATTTCCAAAAATCCAAAAAAATTGTAAAAATACTTAGAAAATTCATAAAAATTCCCGGATTTTCATAAAAAAAATTTCTAAAAATTTCTAGATCGATTCGGGACTCATAAAGTCTGGATCGAAAATTTTTGAGACTTCGAGGGTCGATTAATTTCAATCCGGAAAATTCCCAATATTTTTGAAAAATAAATAAAAATTCCAAAAAAATAGAAAAATTAGAAAAATTCAAGAAAATCACAAAAAATGAGAAATGGCCACATTCAACCGGCCAAATCGAAATTTTGTGATTTTCGAGTCCCAAACCCCAAAAATGACCATTCTACCCTTCCGGGCCATTCGCCCCAAATTTTTACCCAAATCACCCCGACACCCAAATTTGATTTTTGTATGGGCCGATAGGGCCATTTTAGACATATCGAACCTTGATTGATTGATTTGATCGATTGTAATGATTTTGATTGTGCATTAATTTTTCTAATTGTGATTGATTAGGATAGAAAATTCCCATCTGCATGAAAACTTAGAATTGTTAGGGCCTACCTCACCCGATATTACATCCGTATGAATTCTTAGGTTAGAAAAACAATCAACATCGGTAACCGAAAGGGCGTCAAATATGAAATTTGGCGTAACCAAGTCCCCGGACCCAAAATCTCGGGTTTTCGCGGAACCAAACGGTTTCTCCCGACCGCTCGGTAAGGTTTTCCGATCGTACCTTCCAATAAATCGATCGGTGGCGACTCCAAAATTGCATGTACACATCGCACATGCCACCCGACCACACAAGGTCAATTTCGATATTTGAAAAATTTTACCCGACATCGCGATTCGAGTAATGGGTCTTGGGAGAGACCTGCGATCCCATAAAAAATATATATAAAAGCGGGATCGGCTCGTTAACCCTCGCCCCCGCCGGGACCGACCGACGGAGGGTCGCGACAACGGGGCATAATGAGAAACCCACCAAAACCCGAGAAACCATTAAAAGCAGTATGGTATAGTACCAATTGCCCTGTGGCAATTTGTTTCGTGTCATTTCAAGTGTAAGTTCAAAAATTTTCCGTGATTTAAAATGTTAATGCGATATTGTGAAGGATCTAAGACACTCAGACAAAAGCCAAATCTCATGTACAAATATGTGTGTATATAATCAATTACTGATTAATTAATTTGTAGCTCACAACACTCCATTAGAGAGCTTTAAGAGCACGGCATGTCTCGATTAAAAGCAGAGATAGAAGCAAAAAAGCTATAGAGAGAAGGTTAAACAAAGCTACCCATTAGGTCATATATAATTTAACCATAAAAGGAGACGTAACAATAATAAAACCAACTTTGCGAGAGGATTTAGCGGTTATATATCTATAGAGAGAAGGTGCACACTCACGCAATCTTTGACTTACAAGAGCCAAAGGATTTCGAGCAGTTGACCTTTCTGATGGAACCGTAGTGGCCAAAAATGATGATGCTTCCAATTGTTCCAATTCCTTCCGGTCTCTAAGTTTGATCGACTGAATAAACTCACATTCAATTCATGTCCGCGTACATTCGTCGCATAATTTGTAGTCATCCCCAGACTCGCCTAACATTGGGCATCCATGAACGTAGGGATGCAATGTGTTTGCTACACTGGGTAAACCTTGCAGGGATTCACAGTGAAAGAAGCGTAACGTCTGCAACTTATGTAGTTTTGATAAATTTGGTAAACTTTCAATGGAGCTGCAATACCAAAGAGATAATTTTTCCAGCGATTCCATTTCTCCCAAATCTCGAATCTCGATTAATTGCAAGCATATGTTCACTTCTAGCACTTTGAGTTTCCTTAAGCTTGATAGGCCCGACAGCCTCACCAGAGAATCACAACTGTCCACAGCCAAATGATGAAGATTCTCTAGATGTTCAAACTCGATCTCTCTCAACCAACATCTGAAGAGTGTTAACACCGACAAATATCTCAAGTTGGAAAAGAATGGCTGACATACAGGTGACGTGACAAATCTCAATTCCAGACGATGCAGACAGGAAGGAAGCCCTGTGAGGGATCGAGGATCGCCACAAGGTATGGCAAGTGTCGAAAGCTGAGGAGGCCATGTGATATCAATTCTCAGATTCCACCCTTCCACTTTTGGTGACTCCCTCATCCATTTGGTCCTTCTGCAACCGCCAGAAGCCAGCACTTCAAGATTCTCCAACATCCCTACGGCCTTTGATAGACCTCTTATCTCTCTCTCAGCCAGAATCAAGCTCTTCATCCTTTTAAGAGATCCAATAGAAGCAGGCAGTTCTGCAATCTTTGTATGCGGCATGGATAACCGGAGCAATGATTCTAGTCCTCCAATTGAGCTTGGTAGCTTTCTTATCTTAGTAAATCCCAGCTCCATTTCCTCTAACCTTTTGAGATCTCCGATAGAATCAGGTAACTCTCTAATTCTTGTGCCAAACAGATTCAATTCTAGCAATGACCTCAACTTCCCAATGGAGTGTGGAAGCTTTCTGAGCTGGTCGCAATACATTAAAGACAAGCATGTCAAACCCGCCATCTCTCCAATAGATGGATGAAGCTCTTGGATACACTGCCTCTCTAGCTTTAGACTTGATAGGTTCTTTAGATCGCATATTGCAGAAGGCATTGCGCACAGGTCAAGATGGAGGTGTGGCGGCTGAACTCGAGCGGCAATTATTTCCAAGCACTTTAGGCACTCTAGCTTGCTGATAGAGTTACCAATTTGTGGCGACTCTGGACAATGTTCATTAAAAACCAGTATCTTCAAATTCAAGCATGTTGAGAAGTCAGGAGTTGTTGAGAGATGGCATCTCATGAGATATAATACTTTCAAGTCACGATTTGCCTGCGAAATAAATTAGAACTGGAAGAGCAAGGCAAGGCAAATGGCATTATATGTATACACGTGATACGAAACCATACCAAGCAAGAGCTCCATCCATTCCAGTTCTCTGGAATGTCACTGTCTAAAAGCTTGAGCACGACTAAGTTCCGTAGACATAGATTGACTGCATGCAAGTCTGAAGGGCAACGATGCCAAGAGAACCATTTTAAACTCGAAAAAAGATTCTTGAAGTCTCCTGCCAAATTCCCCCCCCTCTAATTCCAACAACTTCAAGTTAGGCAGCCCTGAAAACTGTTCACTTGTAAAGTCGTGCTCTTTGGAAAGTCCAGTGAGTTTGAGTGCTATGACGTTCTCTGTCCCCTGTGGTTATGAAGAGGCATAAATGAACTCTCTATTCCGACCAAAAAAAAAATGCATTCGTGAGTAAATATTGCACAGACTTGCTTTATAACTAAACCAGTCTGTTTCCTTGTACTTTGAGATTGTAATTGTAAGCTAGACTTGTACTTTGAGATTGTAATTGTAAGTTATTAATATCTTTTGCACGATACAAATTATGATATTACCTTCATTTCACTCAAAATAAACAAGTTTAGCTTTCAACCACCCGCAACACAAACAAAAGAAAGTATCCATGAATATACTCTAAACTTCGCGTAGATATTTCCTTGATCAAGAGGAGAATAGCAGTGAATAAAAGTTTACCTTTCTAGTTTGCACCACATTCAATGCAATCGTGGGACTCCATAGTCTACTACGCTTCTCAGGAATTTTCACGTCTTCTTGTCGAACAATTTCTCTGCCAAGGTCTCTGAGCATGTCATGCATCAACAGTCTATCGCTATCATCAACCTTTATTAAGGACATGCGGATGAGGACATTGATATTACTTCTTGGGAAAAATGCCAATGCTTTCCACATATAATGTGGATGGATCCTTTTTTCGCCGATAAAGTAACATGCAATGTCAAGAAAAATTTCTTTTTGTTCATCCTCTAGCATTTCAAAACTAATCTTCAGTTTGTCAATGATTTTATGATTGGGAACTAAATGTAATTTCTTCAGTGTCTTTCCAAAGTCGTTTACTTTGACCAAAAAGAGATGAGCCGATAACCTCGATTGCCAAAGGAAGCCCATCAACTTTGAGAATGATATCACGAGAAAGATCATTATAGTCATGGGGAGGGGAATCCATTTGAAAAGCATGCTGGGAAAAAAGATGAACAGCATGGTGAAGGCGTAATTTTCTCATCTGGTAGATTTGAAACTCCTCCAAACATATTTGGCCATTGTTTTCTCGGTTCTCCTCTCTGATGGGCAAAAAGTTGGTGTCCCTAGTTGTAATAATAATTCTGCTCCCTGGACCAAACCAATCACGCTGTCCTGCAAGTTGTGAGAATTGGTCCTAGTCATCTAGGTCATCGAGAACAATGAGGACTTTTTTGTCGCAGAATCTGCTTTTAATTTGGCGAACCCCTCCATCAGAGTAAAAAATCTCCACCATTTTGGAGTTGAGAATTTCTGATAATAATTGTCTTTGCAATTGAACAAGTTTGCCACCCCTTGATGCTTCCCGAACATCGGAAAGAAAGCTACTCCCATGAAACCGACTAGAAATTTGGTTAAACACAACCTTGGCAAGAGTCGTCTTACCGATTCCCCCCATACCATGGATTGCCAAATATTGTACATCAGGACAACCTTCATTTAACATGTGCATGACGTCTTCAACAGTATCTTGAATTCCGATTAAATGATCAGGCAGATTCTTCTCTCTTAGATTCAGCTTGTTCAAAACTTCAGCAACGATTAATCTGATGAGTTCACCTTGGCTGTCATATTTGATACAAACGGCCTAGTCAGAAATATCATACAGAAATGTAAAGTAAACCCAAACCAGTCACGGAGGGAGAGGCATGCGGGGGCGACCGCTCCCCCTTTAAAAAAGTTTTGTGTATGTACTTTGCAGACATGTAAGCAAAAGATCAACTACAAGTAAATCGTGCCCACCGCAAAATATAATATTAATTTATATTATGTAATGTAGTCTCATATATATCTTCAAGCTTTTACTCCTTTTTTTTTTAAACAGAAAAATCAATCAAACTCCATGTCAATTTACTTAAAACGAATTGCAATTGTGTATTGTATTCAATGGTCAAAGATGTAAGTTATGAAGACATAAGTTGCTAAGATAAAAATGAAATCTTGAACTTTATGAAAGATGCTCCTTCTTCCATTAATTAAAAAAATCCAAACCTTTGGACTTTCTTCCTTCAAATATATGCAAATTACTTCTTTAATACTTTTTTGTTGCTTACATGTAGTGTGCTCTGTTTTCTAGTTTTGCATGGATTAAAACAAATAACTAGAACAATTGTTTTTCTATATCAAACTTACATAAAATTAATTAGAAGTCAAGAAAATGTATTTTTATTCTATCTAAAAGATGCATATCGAATAATGAATTCAAAATTGGATTTGTAATGCACTAAATCCCTCAAATCTTTTGGGCTCTTATTTGTTCTGAAGCTGAAACTATGTATCCTCAAACTATATCCTCTATGAATGACAACTTCTTTCTGACAAAAGAAAAAAAAGAATGAATTTGCCATGTTGTAGTGGATAATTCATCTAGTTTTGAAAGGAATTGATTTAATTGAGTGGATGTGGGTAGTGGGTAGTAATTAAATATCTGCGAATTAAGTGACAATTTGATGAAAAAGAAAATAGTGAGAAGTTTAGCTTTTAATGCGAGGATGATGATATTTCCTATTATTTATGATTATATCAATTGAATTTCTAATTAAAGCAAGAAAATAAGAACAAGGAAAAAACCTCAAATCTTACCCTCTATCTTTGAGATCCCATCCTTTCATATGAGCGACCCGCCCCAGAGCCTCCTTCCATCGCTGCACCATATCGCGGCCGAACTTCTGCTCGTGACTTTGTAGAGCATCGCGGTACAGGTTGGTTTTTAGTTTGACGTCATAGGGATCTACATCGAAGAAAACCGGCATGATCATCGCTTTGCAATCCACCATGTATGCAAGCTCACAAAGACACCATGCACTGGATGCGTAGTCTCTAGAGAAGATGGGCACACAGATCGTGGAGCTTTTGATCGCGCGCTCCAGTTCACTTCCAATGGCTTCGCCTTTTCTGATCTCTTCGTCGTCTCTGAAAACGTGAATCCCAGCTCCATCCATAAAGTGATACAGGCAGTCAGCAAAATTCAGGCGAGTGTCGGGCCCTCTGAAATTCAAGAACACATCATATTCGGACCCGAGCGAAGAGTCGACATCAAATCTATCCGTCGATGCCATTGGTCCATCCGAATATTTCCTCTTTGCCATCTTCAGGAGCTAGAGTAGAGTGATCAGAGTTGATAATGACGAGAGAGATGTAAGAGTAGTGTCTAATCCATGTGAGAAACTGGAGAATTTATAAACCGACATTATCTGATCAAGTTCGAGAATTTAACTCCAAAACATATTTCAATAATCATTGGTGTACTTTAGACTAGTCAATACGGTTTAGAGTGGACGGCTATATCGATCCAAATTCTCTCGATTATTTTTTTACACACATACTTTTGAATCCTGTGTCCATTTTGTCGTCGTCCAACGTGATCGTTCCTAGGAAATTTCGGAAATTAATATAAGACCGAACGTGTGAATGAGACATCGTGCTCGTATTACTCTCGATGTAGTTGATGAGAACTTTCAGACACGAGAACTGAGTTGGAAGAGGGTGCTTTTCGTTTCGTTGTCATGTGTGGTTTAAAAATAACACTTTAAAAGAGGGAAAAAGTACCTTAATCTCTTCCCAATTCATAGGCTTAAATGGAGCTTAACTTCGAGAGATTTTCAATTTGTGTATGATCTTGTATCGAGAGTGCATACCGTGCAAGAGAATTATAGAAATATTGGGGCCGTCATCGTAAGCATAGATATATAATTCGTATTGAGAAAGAATTAGAGAGTCTGACGTGAGTTCCTTAAAAATAACATGCGACAAGAACCCAATCACTAGTGACAATTATAAGAAAGGAAAATAATAAATCATGACGGGACAAGGAAAGTATCAATCAACGAGGGAAAAAAACCATCAAAGTTAAGCGAACAATTACGTTCAAGGGACGGGGTTTCTAGTGCGAGTAATCATCTTTTCCGATTTTTGCACACATTTATTTCATGAAAAATAAATGCGTTAAATAATATTTTTTTAAAATATTTGCTTATATCACTTAACATAATCAAATTGTGTAAAATTTCTTCATCACCGACAATTATTTATGTCTAATGATGAGAATATTTTTCGTTCATTTATTTTTAAAGCGATTACAGCAATCATATTTAAGAAAATATTTTTTAAATTCATTTTTCTCAAAACAAATGGAGTCTAAAATTCTATCTAGTTTCGTGACCTTAAATGGAGCTCAATCCTCGCGGGGTTTGAGAGAGCGCAAACACTGCAAAGGGAATTTTGGAAATGGAGTGTATGTCATCATAAGCATACATATATAATTCTTATCGAGAAAGAATAAGGAGTCTGCATGATCTGGATTCCTTGAGAATAACTTACAACAAGCACCAATTTCACATATCTTAATTCCAGACGACGAAGACTGGAAGGAAGCCTGGTGAGAGATCGAGGATCACTACAAGGTATGGTAAGTAGCCCAAGCTGAGGAGGCCATGGGATATCTATACTTAGATTCCACGTCTCCACTTTTTGTGAGTCCCTCATCCATCTGGTAAATCTACAGCCCCCGGATCCCAATGCTTTAAGATGCTTTAGCATACCTATGGCCTTTGGTAGCTCTCTAATTTGTCTGTCAGCCAAACATAAACGCTCTAGCCTTTCAAGATATCCAATGGAAGCAGGCAATTCTGTAATATTTGTATGCCGCAAGTCCAAATCGAGCAGTGATTCTAGTCCACCGATGGAGTCTGGTAGCTCCCTCATCTGAGTGTATCCCAAGTTCATTTTTTCTAACCTTTTGAGTTCTCCAATAGAATCAGGTAACTCTCTGATCCTTGTATCAAACAAATCCAGTTCGGGCAACAATCTCAATTTCCCAATGAAGTCTGGAAGCTTTCTAAGCTCATCACAATATTTTAGAGACAAGCACGTTAAGCCCGCCGTCTCTCCAATAGATGGATGAAGCTCTTGTATACACTGCCCCTCTAGCTTTAGACTTGACAGATACTTTAGGCTGCATATTGCAGAAGGCAGTGTGAACACGTTCTTAAACTGGAGGCTTGTGAGCAATTTTGATGGCTGAACTTGGGCCCCAATTATTTCCAAGCGCTTTAGGCGCTTTAGCTTACAGATAGAGCTACCGATTTGTAGCGATTTTGGACCATGTTCATCGAAAACCAGTATCTTCAAATTTGAGCATGTCGAGAAGTCAGGAGTTGTTGAGAGATGGCATCTCGTGAGATGTACAGCTTTCAAGTCACGATTTGCCTGCGAAACAAACGAGGATTAGAAAAGTAAGGCAAAGCAAATGGAAACAAACGTATCTATGAGATACGAAACCATACCAAGCATGGGCCCCATCCATTCCAATTCTCCGGAATGTCGCTGTCTGAAAGCTTGAGCACGACTAATTTCCATAAGCAAAGATTGACCGCATGCAAGTATGAAGGACAACGACACCAAGAGAGTCATCTCAAACTTGAGAGAAGATTCTTAATTCATATCTAGAAAAGGCGTAAGTGAACTTTCTACGGAGGGAAAAAAAGAAGAAGAGGAATGCATTTATGAGTAGATATTTCATAGACTTGTTCTGCAAGCAAACCATTATGTTTGATTTTATTTTCAGATTGTAAATATAAGCTATTAAGTATCTTTTGCCAAGATATGAATTATTCACTGAAATTAAGCAAAATTAACACAGACAAAAGAACACATCCAGGAATATGCTCTAGACTTTGAGCTGACATTTGGAGAAGAAAATAGATGTGAATAGAATTTACCTTTATAGTTTGCACTACGTCCAACGCAATATGGGGATTCCATAGCCTACTATGCTTCCCATGAATTCTGAGGTTTTCTTGTCGAACAATTTCTCTGCCAAGATCTTTGAGCAGGTCATGCATCGACAGTTTATCATTTTCATCAACCTTTATCAAGGACATGCGGACAAGGACAATAATATTACTTCTTGGGAAAAAGTCCAATGCTTTCCACATATGATGTGGATGGGTTCTTTCCTCACCAATAAAGTAACATGCAATGTCAAGAAAAATCTCTTTTTGCACATCATCTTGCATTTCAAAACTAATCCTTAATTTGTCGAGGACTTTATGATTGGGAACTAAATTTAATTTCTTCAACGTGTCTTTCCAAAGTTGTTTACTTTGGCCAAAAAGAGAGGAGCCGATAACCTTGAGAGCCAAAGGAAGTCCATCAGCTTTGAGGACAATATCGCGAGAAATATTATCGTAGTCATGGGGAGGGCAATCCATTTGGAAAGCATGCTGACAAAAAAGCTTAAAAGCATGGTGGTGGCCCAATTCTCTCATTTGATAGATTTGAAACTCTGGCAAATACGTTGGGACATTATTATCCCAATTCTCCCCTTTGATTGGCAAAAAGTCGATGTCCCTCGTTGTAATGATAATTCTGCTCCCTAGACCAAACCAATCACTCTTTTCTGCAAATTGTGAGAGTTGGTCCCACTCATCTAGGTCATCAAGAACCATGAGGATCTTCTTGTTGCAAAATCTCCTTTTGATATGATGAACCCCTGCATCAGAGTTAAAAATCTCCACTGTCTTGGAGTTGAGAATTTCTGACAATAATTGTTTTTGCAATTGAACAATTTTGCCGCACCTTGAAGCTTCCCGAACATCAAAAAGAAAGCTACATCCGTGAAACTGGCTAGAAATTTGGTTAAAGATAACCTTGGCAAGAGTCATCTTACCGATTCCTCCCATACCATGGATTACTAGATAATGAACACTAGGAAAACCTTCATTTAACATGTGCATGATGTCTTCGACACCATCTTCAATTCCGATCAATGGACTGGGCAGACTTTTGTCTCTTATATTTAGCTTGTTCACAACTTCAGCAACAATTGATCTAATTAGTTCACCTTGGCTGTCATATTTGGTACAAACAATTTAGTCAGAAATATCACATATAGAATATTATCCACTAAAGCTCAAGAATATTGTAAATTAAACCCAAATCAGCCACAAACAAACCCCCCCTTCCCAAAAAAAAAAAAGAACAATATTACATATATTTTGCTGCTCTGCTATATTGGAAAAAGATATATACTTTTCCCAACACCGAAAAAAAAAATTGAAATCTTGAACTTTATAAATGATGCTCACTCATCCATTGATTATTAAAAATCCGAACCTTTGAACTTGTTCAATAGTTTTCTATTGCTTGCATGATAGTGTGGCCTGTTTTCCAGTTTTGCAAGGATTAAATAAGTAATGGCTAGAACAATAGTTCTCTTTATCGAGCTTACATAAAATCAATTAGAAGTAGATAGAAAGTATTTCTATATCTGAAAGATGCATGTCGAGTGATGAATTCAAATTGGATTTGTCACGTCTTAGTAGAGAATTCATCTAGTTTTAAAAGGAATTGATTTAATTGAATGGATGTTTAGTGTGCAGTTATTAATTATGGACGAATTGAGTGACATTTTGATGAAAAAGAGAACAGAGGGTAGTTTTAACTTTTAATGCAAGGATGATAGTATTTCTTATTAATTTATGGTTACATAAGATGAATTTCTCATTAAATAAGAAAAACGAAAAGCTCAAACCTTACCCTCCATCTTTGAGATCCCATCCTTTCATATGGGCGACCTTCTTCAGAGCCTTCTTCCATCTTTGCACTACCTCACGGCCGAACTTCTGCTCGTGCCTTTGTAGAGCGACATTGTACAGCTCAGTTTTGAGTTTGACGTCGTACGGATCCACGTTGAAGAAAACCGGTAGGATCATCGCTTTGCAATCCACCATGTATGCAAGCTCGCGAAGACACCACACGCTTGACACATAGTCTCTAGAGAAGATCGGCATACAGATCCTAGAGCTTTTGATCTCGCGCGCCAGTTCGTTTCTGATTACTTCGCCTTTTCTGAGCTCTTCATCGTCTCTAAAAACGTGAATCCCAGCTCCATCCATGAAGTGATATAGACAGTCAACAAAGTTCAGGCGAGTGTTGGGCCCTCTGAAATTCAAAAACACGTCAAATTTGAACTCAAGTGACGACTCGATATTACCTCTTTCGGTTGATGGCATTGGTCCATCCGAATATTTCCTCTTTGCCATCTTCAGGAGCTAGAGTAGAGTGATCAGAGTTGATAATGAGGAGAGAGATGTAAGAGTAGTGTCTAATACATGTGATTCTGGGGAATTTATAGACGAGAGAAAGAATCGCATGAAGTCGCCTTCGTTTTCTTGGGTTTTCGCAAATCGTTGATTTGAGATTTTCTCTTCTTTTCTCCAATCATAAATCACTCGGTCAAGTATCTAAAATTATAAAATATTCGAGAGGCACATGTTCTAGAGTAGGAAATAACTAGGGTGTTAAGTAATGTTGTGTTTGTTGGGAAAAATCTCTCATTGTTTTTTAAGTAGACAAAACAATCTGTGTTCTCTCCTATCTGAGTTAATGTAATAAAATACTTGTACATATTGTCTTGATGTATATTCGAGTGTTAAAGATTGATCACACAGCATTGAGTCTAGCAGAATGGGCTCAGACTTTGTTTGAAGAGCTCATACGTTGTTTGAAGAGCTCAGACATTGAGCGAGAAGCTCAGACGATATGGAGGTCACAAACGTTCGATGGGGAGCTTAGACGTTATAAGGAGACTTAAGATCCGAGAGGGTATTTCATGTGCAACGACCAAATTATCAAGAAATATATTCAAGATGATTTAATTGACTTATTATATCATCATAACGGTTAACAAAACAAGCTGGATCGTCCTTGGAGATTCTCAATCTTGAAGATCAATCAAGGACGTGGATTAAGGGAGATAAGGATGACTCACCTAATAAAGAACTTTATATATGGAAACTCAATTCATGATTGTATGGGCGATTTGATCCAACGAGGAATTTTTTTCTTTGTCAACCTCAACGGCTACGAGATCCTTTATATACAATCTCATCCAAATGGAAAAGTTTGGAGACTAATCATTTGGATGCCTTGCAATGGGTAGTTGGAGGTGAAGGAGTATAAAAAGAGACCTCAAGGTTGAAGGGCGAAAAGACGAATGAGCAGAATTCTAAATTTCAAGATCAAGACAACTTCAAATTCTCTACATACCTTTGATCCAAGCACTGTAATATTTAGAGGAGAACATTCGAATGTGTGAGTGTTAGAGAGAAGTCTTTCGAGTCAAGAGCTATCATTGAGTTGGAACATCTAAGCTATTAACTAATGGAATCCAGTCGAGTAATTATCAGCGTGAAGAAGCGGACGTAGGCTTGAACAAAACTGAACCACTATAACTCTCTGTACAAATTCTTTATCTCTGGACTCTCTATTATTCTGCGATAGTAGAATTGTGCACGTTACTGCATCTAAGGACACCTCGGATCTTGTTTAGCGATCTTCATCCGAACGAAGCTTTGATCTTATCCGTTTGAATTTTCGCATTGATTTCTAAAATCTTTTGAAATCACCTATTTACCCCTTCTAGTTAATAACATTAGCTATAATAATGCTACAATTTGAAAAGTTGATTAAATATCTAAAATGATTGGTCCATTTTCGCATTGCGGTTTAACTAATTTGTCGGGAAAATTATCAAAAAAGTCCTAAACTTATTATAATTATGCCAATTCAGTCCTAAATCATTTTTTTTTTTTTGCTAATTCAGTCCTATACCTTTTGCAACTGTGCCATTTCAGTTCATCCAACAAATTTTGGCGGGGTCGATGCGACGTGGATGTCCGCTTGCCGGCGATCGAATATTTTAATATTTTCTTGAATTGTTATATTTTTCTTTTCTTTTTCCTTTTCTCCTCTTCCCCCTCCCTACGTCCCTCCCCCAACCCGGTTGCCGAAGCCGGAGACTCGGCCCGAGAGGCCGAGCCTCGCTCGGCCATGACGGTCGCCTTCGTCGGGCGAGGCAGCGACGGCGAGGTCATGCCTTGCCAAGGCTGAGTGAGGCTTGACCTCACAAGCCCGGATCCGGGCCAACGGGGTCGAGCCTTGCGTGGCCACGGTAGGGCTCGACCTCGCCCGAGACAAGTGAGGCTCGCCCTTGCTAGGGCCTCGTCACCGCCGGGCGAAATCGAGCCCCTCTATAGTCGTGCGAGGCCGGCAAGGTAGCGCCTTGCCACGGCCATGTGAGGCTAGGCCTCTTCGGCCTCCTCTCGGCTATCGGCTGGAGGTAGGTTGGGAAGGCCAAGAGAAAAAAAAAGGGGAAAAAGAAAAAGAAAGAAAAAAGAAAAGAAAAATTATAAAAAATAAAAATAAAAAGAAAAATATTAAAATAATCCACCACCGATCGGCAAGCATCCACGTCAGCACTGGCGGGCCAAAATTTGTGGGAAGAACTGAAATGACACAATTACAAAAGATTTAGAACTGTATCGGAAAAGAAAAATTAGGACTGAATTTGCACAATTACAATCGGTGTAGGGCTTTTTTGCTAATTTTCCCGTAATTTGTCGTTTAAAGTTCATCTCAATTTCGGGTAAGCAAGGGAGGCTTGATATGCGACCGGTAGAGGCATGATCTGATCAAGTTCGACAAAAATATTTAACTCCAAAACATATTTCAATAATCATTGTTTACTTTAGGAAATTTCGTAAATTAATCTACCATCGAAACATCAGGATTTCTGTTAAACTTATTCTCACATGTAGTCGGTTCTATTGCAATTCCTTAGTTGTTTAGTATTTACTCTATAAGATAACGTTACAAAAAAAAAAAAAAAAACAAAACCACAACTAAATTGAGCTAACAAAAGATATAGTTTAAGATCCAAGAAAAGAAACAAATTCGATCTAGCTATAAATGATACGAGTGTTAGCCCACTGGCATGCACTTGGCATTAATTTTCGACGGTATTTCGTCATAGAGTTTTCAAAAGGAGAACAAAGAGAAACTATGTAATTTCAATTGATCCCACTTCACGTTATAAGTCGTGGGAAGTCTCATTCGTCGCTTTGTGCTTGTTCTTGGAAGGGCCCGAGAAATTTCCTCCAATAAAAAATCATTCTGTATAATTTCAATTTATTCCACTTCACTTACTAATTGATTAATAATTATGAACATCAAAGACAAGAGATACAAGAAATTACAACCCTTTATTGAATGTTGTTTGCGCCAGATGCGTGGACAACACGCTGCCAGACTACATAAGTACAGATATAAAATTATGGTAGCGGTGGGGACGTCCACTTAAGCATAGATTTAAAGTTCATATTAAGAAAGAATGAAAGAGTCTGCATGATGGGGATTCCTTGAAAATAAAAATGAAAGGTGGGATGTGGGCATCAAAGTTGGGGCTCGGACTTAACGTCATTTCTTAGTCGTTGGTTGTTGTGCTACCTAACAAAAACGGAACTTGTAGCGACGACCTCGCCAATCTCAGGTCGTCGAGTTGCGGGCGGTGTGGAGTTGTTGTAACTCAAACTAAACATTTCAATAATCATTGGTGCACTTTAGACTAGCCCTCACGGTTTAGAGTGGACGGCTATATCGATCCAAATCCTCTAAATTATATATATACTTTTGAATCCTGGGTCCACTTCGTCGTCCAACGTGATTGTTCCTGGGAAATTTCGGAAATTAACAGAATACCGAACATGTGAATGAGACATCGAGCTCGTATCACTCTCGATGGAGTTCGTGAGAACTTTCAGAGACAAGAACTGAGTTGGAAGACGGCGCTTTTAATTGGAATACTTTCTTTTCATGTCTTTCTCATGTGTGGTTTAAGACAATTGCGGTGTACTTGCATCCTTATCAAGATATTCAAGACTCAATTGACTGAAAATAAGACATTTGGGACTTAATTAATCAACCATCAAAACATTAGTTACTCTCACACATCTCGTGTGATTAACTAAAAGGAGGAGATTAATTCTACACATGTAGTCGGTTCTATTGCAATTCCTTGTTTGTTTAGTTTTTGCTCTATAAGACAACGTTATTAAACACAAAAAAAAAAAAAAGAAACATAACACTACTAAATTGAGCTAACAAAAGCTATATTTTAAGAGCCCCCCCCAAAAAAAGCTATAGTTTCAATTCCAATTTTGCTTTAGCGGCAAATTCGATCTAGCTATAAATGATATAAGTGCTAGCACACTGTCATGTACTTGTCATTAATTTTCTACAGTATTTCATGGCATAAGGACATCCAAGTGCTAATATTGTGTACGGTGCTCATTTTGGTGCTAATATATCGTTTGAGATCACTTAAATGCCAAATCAGACAAAAAAAACAATCGATTTAATGCCAACGGTCAAAAATTCCAATGACCTCACATGAGTTGGCACATAAATAATTATTTTTTAAAACAATAAGCACTTAAGTGATCATAAAAACGATCACGTTAATGCCAAATGGGAGAAAAAACGATTACTTTAGTATCAACGGCAAAAAATTTCAGCAACTTTATCGGAGTTGGCACTTAAATAAATTATTTTTTTCTAAAAAAAGTGATACTTAAGTGATCCAAAATAAATATTAGCATCAAAATGAACATCGTACACAAATATTAGCACTTGAAGTGTCCTTTTTATGTATTTCATTATATAGTATTTAAAAGGAGAAAATAGACAAGAGATGAATTGATTTTTAGTTAGTCTGGCAGAGTCTTATTTTTATTTTTATTTTCCTTTCTTAAGAGTCGAGCAAAGTTTAATGGATTGAACTATGTGCTCGTGTCCGACCAAAAGAAAAACCTATGTGCTCGTGGAATATGCATGCCTCGACCATCAGTCCTTAACTTCTGACATCATCCCATGTTAAAATCATTCTATATTAAGTACGATTCTCGAGTTTAACAACGAGAAGAGACATGTAGGAGTAGGGTCAAATGGAGAACCTGAAAAGTCTTCTTTATTGATTGCGTTGCGTTTTTCCTTGGAAGGGTCAGAGAAAGTTACCACATTAAATTTTTCTAATTTTTTACCCTAAAAAAAGAAATATGTAATTTCAATTGATTCCACTTCAACGTTATAAGTCGTGGGAAGTCTCCTGCGTCGCGTTGCGCACCGTTCTTGGAAGGGCCCGAGAAATTTCCTACAATAAAAAATTATTTTATATAATTTCGATTAATTCCACTTGACTCTCTAATTGACTAATAAACAAAGACAAGAGAAGCAAGAACCAATGGCCCTTGATTGAATGTTGTTTGGGCCAGATGCGTGGACAATATGCTACTAGATTGCACAAGCATAGATATAAAATTATGGTAATGGTGGGGATGTCTGCGTAAGCATCGGTTTAAAGTTTGTATTAAGAAAGAATAAAGAGCCCGCATGATGAGAATTCCTTAAAAATAAAAATGAAAGGTGAGCGGCGGGGCATCAAAGTAGGGACTCGGTCTAAGCAGAAGCAGAACTTGTGTGAAGAGATTTGCTGGTTGGCAACATCTTAATGGACCTCGCCAATCTTGAGTCGTCCGGTTGAGGATGGTGTGGAGTTAGCTGTAACTCAAACTAACCATTTCATAGCAAGCATGAAGTTTTTATGATATCGTTTGAAGAGGACACTAGAGCTGATTGCCCCTCGCTATTCTTTTTTTTTGAAAGAAAAGAATCATAATGCATCATTTCACTCCTCAGCTATTTGTTCACTTTGTGATGTGTCAGAGTTTGTGTTTTTGGAGCACGACACCCAGTGCGGCTCATCTAATAACCGTGTATATAGCGTCGGGAATTTCTTTTTTTTTTCTTTATAACAATAACACTTTAAAAACGGAAAAAAGTACCTAAAATTCTTCCCAATTTCATAGGCTTAAATGGAGCTTAACATCGAGAGATTTTCGATTTGTGTGCGATCTTGTATCAGAGTGCATACCGTGCAATAGAGAATTATGAAAAGAGAATCAATTATATAAGAGTCTTTAGATAACGGTTATGCTTTTGGATCACAAAAAATAAATAACAATTAAGTAAAAATTATTATGATGTTCACTTTTTTAAAAATTTATAGCTCACGATACACTGTTATTCTCGGGAGCCGTCATCATAAGCATATATATGTAATTCATTATTAACAAAGACTTAAAGAGTTTGTGTGACGAGGATTCCTCAAAAATAAAAATAAAAAAACGATAAGCACCCAATCACTAGGGATAAATACAAGAAACAAAAATAATAAATCATGGCGGGACAAGAAAAGTATCAATCAACGAGGGGGGAAAAATAAATAAATAAATATGTTTATAATCAAGTTGTCTACTCAATGATTGATATGGTTCATATGTTTTAATTATGATTGTGGTTAACGGAATGCTTCATTTCATTATAATCTAAAAAGGTATAATAAAAAGGTCACCTGCAATGATATTAGTACTTGATTGCATCATTGTCAAAACATTTAAAACCCAACTTTCTAAAATTAAAACGTTTAGAACTTAATTGATTAACTGTCAAAATATTAGGCCTTCTTTTACAATTACTCTCACGTAACTGGTGTGAGTAACTTAATAGTAGAGTACACGTAACATGTGACGTGTCAAACAGGCAAGGTGGGTCGGGTTTGGTCCGATCAATATTGATTTATTTAATCTATTTTGATCCATTTTCATACAACACAAATTTTATAATTTTATGACTCATACCCAACCTATACCCGATCCATAAGCGATCCGACCCGCATTATTTAAATACTTATATATTGAACCAAATCATGAAATATTTGTTTCATAAAATTAAAAAAATGAAAAAATTGTTTCGCTGATCGTCCCCACCAACCGCCCATCGTTGTGGCCCGCCCGCCTGCGCGATCGCTGTCCCCGCCATCCGCCCGCTGCCACGGCTCACCCGCCGCCACTGCAACCACGAGTATTTCTCATTTCTCAACAGATAGCGGAGTCGAGATCGTTCGCTGAGTGTGGAGTGGAAGGACACCCTTTCACTCCTGAACACATCAAAGAGTTGAAAGATTGGGAAGAAGCTGTTAGGAGAAATCACTCATTGACCTCTCTTTTGGTCCATGGATCTCGGGACTTCGTAGTTTCGTCCGATGGGAATAAGGTAGGGTAAAAATATCTTCGATGCAGTTGAAACCGATGGTCGCGTGTTCTTATTGTAACGGCCTTGGGCCCCACGCGCCTCCACTGCGCCACTCTGTAAGATATTGTCCGCTTTGGACACATAGTCCTCACGATTTTGTTCCTCCGAGCGTCGCCCATACAACGCCCGGAAAATGCGTCTTGCAAGTCTAAGGGCACCCAAGCCTTATAAACCAACCCAAGGCTCTCCTCCTAGGCGATGTGAGACGGGGATGTCACATAATCCTCCTCTTAGCGGCACAGGGTCCCCGTTGTGCCCTCGGCGGCATCGCCGAGCGCCCGTTGTGGCCCCACATTCGGTCAGAGGTCGGCTCTGATACTAATCGTAACGGCCTTGGGCCCCACGCCCTTCCACTACGCCACTCTGCAAGATATTGTCCGCTTTGGACACACAGTTCTCACGGTTTTGTTCCTTCGAGCGTCGCCCATACAACGCCCGGAAAATGCGTCTTGCAAGTCTAAGGGCACCCAAGCCTTATAAACCAACCCAAGGCTCTCCTCCTAGGCGATGTGGGACGGGGATGTCACATAATCCCCCTTTAGCGGCACAGCGTCCCCACTATGCCCTCGGCGGCACCGGCGAGCGCCCGTTGCGGCCCCACATGCGGTCAGAGGTCAGCTCTGATACCAACCGTAACGGCCTTGGGCCCCACGCGCTTCCACTGCGCCACTCTGCAATATATTGTCCGCTTTGGACACACAGTCCTCACGATTTTGTTCCTCCGAGCGTCGCCCATACAACGCCCGGAAAACGCGTCTTGCAAGTCTAAGGCCACCCAAGCCTTATAAACCAACCCAAGGCTCTCCTCCTAGGCGATGTGGGACGGGGATGTCACATAATCCCCCCCTTAGCGGCACAGCGTCCCCGCTGTGCCCTCAGCGGCACCAGCGAGCGCCCGTTGCGGCCCCACATACGGTCAGAGGTCGGCTCTGATACCAACCGTAACGGCCTTGGGCCTCACGCGCTTCCACTACGCCACTCTGCAAGATATTGTCCGCTTTGGACACACAGTCCTCACGGTTTTGTTCCTCCGAGCGTCGCCCATACAACGCCCGGAAAACGCGTCTTGCAAGTCTAAGGGCACCCAAGCCTTATAAACCAACCCAAGGCTCTCCTCCTAGGCGATGTGGGACGGGGATGTCACACTTATGATTCGGTTTTCCATCCTCTTATTACTAATCTGGTCGTGAGGCCAAACTGGGTTCCTGTTACTGAGCTTGAAGGGAAAACCGTGGGTATGTATTTCTCATTGTCCATGGACAGAGCATGCGTCGATTTCTCGCCAATGTTAGGGGAGGTTTATAAGAAGCTGAAGGCCCAAGGAGAGAGCTTTGAGATCGTTCAGATGCCTCTCGATGATGATGAAGAATCATTCAAACAAGCCTTTGGAAGCATGCCATGGCTTTCATCAACATTGAAAGACAAAAAATGTGAGAAGATGGTAAGGTACTTTGAGCCCTCGATCCTACCCACTCTGGTCATAATCGGTCCAGATGGAGAGACTCCATTCCAACGTTGCCGAAACCGTCAAAGAGCACGGCATTGCAGGTTACCCATTCACACCAGAAAAGTTTGCAGAGCTCGCAGAGATAGAGAAGAAAAGGGAAGAATCTCAGACCTCGGAGTCAAATCTTGGTTTTAGGGGATCAAGATTTCGTCATTGGAAAGGAAGAAAACAAGGTAAAATTGTTTTTCTTCCCAAAAGCTAGCTTCGGCAGCAGTGGCAGCAGCAGGCGGGAGGCCATTGAGGCAGCGGGTGGCGGTAGCGGCGAGGGTCGGGCGACGGCGGCGGGCAACGACGGCCCACGGGTGGTGGGCGATAGTTTATAAGTGAATAAAAGTGGTCTTGCGAAGCTATACGTTACGGGTCGAAAAGGGATTGAGTTTGAACTCATATTTAAATAGGCTTTATAGGGTTAAATCCATGTTTGGTCCATTTTTTAAATTTGTAGAACTCGTGTTTGACCCAAATAAATAAAAATAGGTTAAAGAGTAGGTCAATAACCCATATTGGCACCATTATTGACACCTCTAATGTGTGTTAATTGATTCTATTACAATTCTCCTGTTTGTTTGTTTTACTCTATTAGATAATGATAAAACAATACATAAATTGAGCAAAGACAAACTATTGCTTCAATTTCAATTTTACTTTAGCAGCAAGTTCAATCTAGCTATAAATGACATAGTCCTAGTCACCTGTTATATAATTGCCACGCGAAATTAATTGCTAGAGCATTTCACTATGAAGTTTTCAGAAGGATAAAAAAAATAGAGAATTTATTAATTTTTTAGTTAGTCAGGCAGATTTTTTCTTTTAAGAAGTCAAGCAATTTTTTTTTTTTGGGGCCATTCAAGTCAGAGTCGAATGGGTTGAAATATGCGTACGTGGACTATGACTGCTAGGACCATTAGTCATTTGCTTGTGACATCATTCCGTGAAAATCACCTCATAACTAAGTAATCCGATCGACTTAAATAATCAGGAGATAGATGTAAGAGCAGTGTTTAATATATATGGGAAGAATTGTCCAAAAAGTCCTAAATCTATTGCAATTTTACCAACTCAATTATAAACATTTTAGTTTTGTCAATTGAGACCAATTATAAATCTTTAAATTTTATCAATTTAATCCTAAACATTTTCACGTTTCATCAATTGAGACCATTTAGCCGATTTTGGATGAAAATTGTTGACATGTACACCAACCATCCTACATGCCACTGTCGATGCTGATGTGGACAAATTTAATAGTATTTTATAGTGTTTTTTTATTTGTTTTTATTTTCTCTTTTTTCCTTTTCTTTTGTTTTCCTTTACTTTTTCTTCTTCTTTTCTTTTTGTTCCGTTCTTCCCTCTGCCACTATCGATGGTTGGCGAAGGTCAGCGCATCGGTGAGGTTCACCCTCGCTTGGGCAAGCGAGGACAACCATTCACTCAATTTGGTGAGGGTGGGGGAGGGTAGCCCTTCAATCAATCTAGCAAGAGTTGCCCTCGCTAGCCTAGGTTCGGGTGGCTGTTGCCCGCGCAGGTGAGGATAACCCTTCGCCCCGATTTGGCGAGGGTTGTCCTTGCCAACCCAAGCGAGGGCGCCCAGGCTGGTGGAGGGAAGAAGGGAACGAAAAAGAAAAAGAAATAGTAATAAAAGAAAATAGAAGAAAGTAAAATGTTTAGCGATAAATTGACAAAACTACAATAGATTTAGGAATTCTTGGACAATTTTCCCAATAGATATGATTTTGGAGGATTTATGGATGAGCAAGAGAATCATGAAAAGTCTCCTTTTTTGCGTTGCATTTTCTCTTTTACGTTTTCTGCAAAAAAAAAAAAAAAAAAACTATTCTATCAACAATTCTAATTCATTACTCTCCAAAAATAAAACTATAGAATCGCATTGGTTCCACTTCCTTTTCTAAGTCTTTGGAAGTCTCCTCTGTCGCGTTGCCCTTTTTTTCCACGAAGGGCCTGAGAAATTAAAAATTACTCTATCACTGCAAAAAGAAAATATATGAATTCAATTGATTGTACGTCACATTCCAATCGATACGTTTGGACCAGCATCAACTACAAGAGATTAAATAACAGGCTACTAGACTACTACGGGCCATTTTCCACCATTATGGAAACGGCAGGGACGTCACAAGCATAGATATATAATTCGTACTAGGAAAGAATAAGTAGTCTGCATGACGTAGATTCTTTGGGAATAACTTGCAATAAGTCTCCAATCACTAGTGACAAACACAAAAAGGACAAACAACCAATGATGACGGGAAAAGAACTGCATCAATCAAACAAACCACAATGGCGGACAGGAGGCGGCTACCGGCGGCGGCGGCTGACGGCGTCCGCTTCAACTCCTCGCCGATGATGGTGGGCGGCGATGACTTGCACAAGCTGGCCCTCGAGTTGTTTCTAAAAAGTGTTCAAAAACCCAGAAACAATTTTTTTTGTTTCTCATTTTTGCTCCAAAAGTGTTTTTGTTTCTCAAAAGTATTCTCTTTTGAAATAATTTTTTACGATACACGTTTCTGGAGTGTTACCATACGGACCCTAAGAGTCCTAATCCACTAAAACTCTCGGTTATTAGCTGAATAATGATAGAGTTTTAGTTTTCTAAGACACCTATTAAGATAAGACCCCTTAACTAATGAAACTCTTAACTAAATCCTATCCCGGAAGAGTCCAATCTCACTAGACTCTATCAATTTTCGGCCAAATGAATGAGGAGGATGAAATGGCCGAATTCTTCACGTCTCGTGGGCTCGTTTTATGATTCCAAACCTAATTAGACCTTAGATAATCAAATGGGTAATTAACTAAGGGCCTTTTACAATTATAAGAGCTCAAATGGGTTGAATTGGGCTTGAGTTAGGTCCAGACCCATATGCAAATTCGGCCACCCCTATGCTCATGGCCTTGCCGATTTTTCTCTGATCAAGTAATGGGCTCGACTCAAATTTTCGGGCTCAATTAAGGGTCATTTCAAATAATGGACATCAAACTACAAGCCTTATTAATTGAGCCCAAATGGACTAGATTAAGCTTGAAAATGAGTCCAATTAGCTCACAAAAATTCGGCACTCCCTCTTGCCATAGGCGAAAATTTCAAGTTGAGTTTGGTTTGGTCGCATGTCGAAATTTAAGCTCAATGACTCACCTTTGACATGACTGACAAAAAATAAATATGTAATGCATGAGAAATTATTTTTGCAAGAATTATGATTAATTTTCATTTTATGCTTAAATAATGATTTTCTAAAAATCAAAATTTACATGTCAACAACACACCATAAAACAGGAGGACTCGGAAAGGAGACATGGAGGTCGTGTAATAAGGCTTCTATCCATATGAGCTTGGGCGTTGTATCGGCTAGACACTTAAATTCTGCTTTGGTGCTAGAGCGAGCGACAGTCCGTTGTTTACGGGAGCTCCATGAAGTAAGATTAGATTCGAAAAAGACACTATAACCACCAACAAACCTACGAATTAGATTAAAAAAAGACACTATAACCACCAACAAACCTACAAATGTCATGGTCACCAGCCAAACCTGCGTCAGAGAAAGCATGTAGTTGACAAGTAGAGCTACAAGTAAGTAGAATGCCATAATTAGTAGTACCACGCAGAAAACACAGAATACGCTTAACGAATCGCCAATGTACATCGGCGGGAGCATGCATGAACCGACATGCAGTATTGACCGCATAGGCAAGATCCGGCCGAGTGATGGTAAGGTACTGGAGAATGCCGACAGTACTACGATATAAGGTAGGATAATGAAATAAAGCTTCGTGCTGCAATAAAGGCGGGTCAGTGCCACTAACACAAGGAGTCGTGACTGGTCGGGCATCTTGCATATTGGTACGCTGAAGAATGTCGCGTGCATACTTGCCTTGATGGAGTAGTAAACCATTGTCAATTCTTTGCAATTCAATGCTGAGAAAACAACGGAGCTTGCCAAGGTCCTTAATAGCAAATTCTTGCTGCGGGGATTCGATTAGAGCAAATAAAGGCGCTAAGGGTTGTCGCGACCTCAAAAATCAATTTTCAGATTAATGAATTACTAGATTAATTAAATTAACTAACCTAGCTCAAGTTCTCCCAAACTCTACTAATTTGCAACTTATATTCAATTATTAACATGCAAATATTATTGGAGTCGCCATTAATTATTTATGGTAGGTTGATTAGGAACCTAAACAAAATAGCAAGAGGATTATTTTATTTCTACGAACCAAATATTATGAGTCCGGGGACTTGGTTACGCTAGATTACTCTAACGCCTTTTCGGTACCATTTTATTTCATGAAAACATTTGATCAAGCAGCTTTAATTGATTTTAACCTAGGCCACTGACATAGGTTATCATGCGGGTGCACAATTAATTAAATGGACATCCGGAATTGAAAATAAGCAGTGAACATGCGCCAAGCAAACTTCTCTCTTTTTGGATTTTCACTTTTTAAATGAAATTTAATCTAAATACAATGACATAAATAAATGCAAACTATCCTAAGAATGCATATGAATTTAATTTGTACTACATCTCACTCTCGGTGACATGCAATTAAATCAATCCTAGCATGCAATCTACATGATGAATTAATTAAATAACCTAAACATGCAATTCTAAATGGCATGGCTAATGTAATTTTTATATTTTCGGATTTAATTATGGCCCTAAAATAAACTATGCCCGAAAGATAGTTATCTTACATATTTTAGTATTTAAACCGACCTAAACCCTAACACATTACAAATAAACTATTTTAGGTATAATTATCTATCTAAACATGCATATTATAACCTAGAATGAAATCTAATCTAATTTATTATAGGAATCAATTCTTATCAATTAAACATGCAATCTCATCTAAGTGATCCTATCTTAAGGATGCGATCTATCTTAAACATGTGATTCTATCTAAAATGATATGCAACAATTATTTATATGCAATATTTTTTAGAGATTTTCAACATGCATTCAAATATTGCAAAAAAGATAGCAACCCAATCAGTTCAATTCAAATATGGAAAGCAAATAAATCATCTTGAATATTTCGTAATTTGTTTCGAATCAAGTTTTGATCTAAAGCCTGGCAGATTGACCCTAAACATTCAAAATATCCGCCATGTCAATGATTCTATCTAAAGCCTTATAGATAGAACTAAAGCCATTTGTGCGATAACGAATTAGGAAAATATTTTCCTAATTGATCACCTGTGACTCAAAATATTTCGTTAATAATAATCTCATCAATTAGGCAACAAATATTTAAATAAGATAAGATAAGGAATTTACCTAATTCGATAATATTTGCTTTCGAAGTTTGAATCGAAATCCAATCGGTTGATTTTGCTTGTGGATAGACCGGTTTGGGGACTCGCGATTGGACTCTCGGTGGTCTGTGCGAATTCACTGGATCCCAGCTGGGCTCATGTCGCGGACAAGAAGGCGTCGATATAGTTGATGAACTTTTTCTTCGTTCTCTGTCATATGAAAGTGGAATCTTTGTGGGAAGATAGACCAATCTGCTCTCAAGTCTACTTTGGGCACGTTGATACTGCAGCGATGATTTCCGTTGGTGGATGCCTCCGGTGGACCCAAGTTATCAACTGAATCTGTCAATGAAACTTCACTGCACTCAACCTTGAAATTCACTCAAAAAACTTGTGTTAGACTTAATGATAATCAACCAAAACAGAGGAATTCTGTTCTTTATTGATCAAACTAACAAAAAAAAAATTCCACCGCTTGACTACTCCCTGCCTCGCTTGTGTGGTGAACTTCTTTTCACAGACAATACACCACGTCAGAGTCATCGAGAGCTGCTGGATGGGATATTTGAGGTATGTCAAACTTGGATCAGCATGCGGTAGCCGCTCGACTCGATGGTTCGGCTTAGCGGGATCCATGACGGTAAAAAGTAATCTTCTCGTCCATTGCTAATTATTTGTGGGTATTGATGACGCATGTGCTTACCGACAAAGGACCATTCCGTCAATGCGACTACCGCTCAGTCATCAGGATATTGAGAGAGCTTCGTGGTGTTGTGAGGCGATCCTTTTGTGGGGAAACTGATTGAAGGCCTGCAACTAAAAAAAATTGGGGAAGTCCTCTGGTGCGGGAGTCAATGAAAACAAAATAGCAATAAAAGCTTAATAGGGACAAAGGTATTATCAGGGAAGAACTTCCTGTTGGTCTCTGAGCATTCAGTCAAGCAAAGTGTAAATCCCCAAGTGCATATCAGAGAAGTCGCTTCCTTGTTTGATCCCAGAATTCCAAGGCCTTCACCTCCACCTCCTTCATAGTGGTGCAGCTGCCCTCTCTATTCGTTCCCTCGCTCTCTGATTTTCTTGTGCCGTGTATTTCTATTGAACTGGCCCCTAGCTAGCCAAATTCAGCTGTTTGAGCCTTGGTCCACCGCTCCTCGATTTCAATCCATTTTTCACCACCAATCCGATTAAATGTAAATACAATATAATGCAATATGATGCTAAAATATAAATATGAAAATTGATCAGATTATTTTTGTAGGAATTAAAATTAATTCCTAATTTTTTATGCAAAATAAATGACGAAAAAGATTAGTCAAAATTTAGGTGTCAACAAGGGCGACCCAGTTAAAATTATATCATCTACATATACTAAGAGAAAGACACTTAATGCTGCCCGAGTGAAGCACAAATAAAGAGGAGTCAATGCGAGATACTTGAAATCCATTGGTGTGAACCATTACATGCTTTACCACGGGTCTAAAAGTTTCATGGAAATCTACCTCTTCGTGTTGATTGAAGCCTTTGGCGACCAACCGAGCCTTGTATCTTTCAAGGGATCGACTTCAAAATACCCATTTACAACCAATGGGTTTGCACTGTTTCAGTGGAGTACAAGGGTCCAGGTTTGATTGTGCATCAAGGCTGTGTATTCTTCATTCATAGCTGCTCGCCATGCTGGATCTTTATTTGCTTGAGTGAAAGAAGTCAGTGTTGGTCTTGAGGAAGCTTTGATTTGCAGGGCACAAGTATGATCAGCTCGAAGTTGACGCCATGCCAAAGTTCCATCTAGCAGCCTTGCCACCATAGGATCAGATGAGGCAACTGGCGGTGAATGCGAGTTGGAGATGCTGTCACTATCTATTCTATCATCAATAGTGGGTGGATCTGGAGGCAATGATGACTCCGATTTTGAAAAAGGTGTTGGAGAATTTTGCTGAACCTATACAGGAGAAAGAAAACCAGTTGGGCCAGTAGAGATACGCTCCATTGACAGAGGTTGTTGCACGTTATTGTTCAAAAATAGAGGGAGTATAAGACATTCTGGAGATGCAACAGTGGTTTGACAAGCATCCGTTGGACTAGAGGTAGCAAAGGGAAATAATTGCTCATAAAAAATTGCATCGTTAGTGATGTGGATGCAACGATCTCTTAGAGAATAACAACGATAGCCCTTGTAGCCCGACGGATATCCTAGAAAAATGCATAAATGAGATATGGATTGGAGCTTGTTCTTTGCATAAGATCGAAGATTGGGGTAGACCGCAAACCCGAAAACCTTGAGGTGCTGAATAGAAGGAACAACTTTATGAAGTGTCTCCCATGGTGTTCAGTTCTGTAGAAATGGTGTCGGCAGCTGATTGATAATATGTACTGCAGTCTCAAATGCAAAATCTCAGAAGCGAGACAGCACAAAAGCATGGTTAAGCATTGAAAGGCCCATTTCAACAATATGGAGATGCTTTCTCTCTGTTAGTTTTTTGGTCAAGAGAGGAAAGACAACAGACTTGAGAAAAGTGTATGGAAGGGAAAAAAACTTCACTTCATAACTTCAGCAAACATTACAATTTAAAGGAAAGAAAAATAACCAACCACTAACAACATAGCCCTACAAATAAGCCACGATCAACAGCACTAAAAACTTAACTGCTTCCTAAAGACTAGGACAACCATTTAACAAACTGAAATAACAAAAACATAAGCTGTACGTGGACATGTTTCAGTCCTGAAGCATATTGCTAACACTCCTCCTTGCTTTAGGAGCTGCAAACACCAATTTTCTGCCTCAGAAACTCAAACTTTCTGATTGGAAGGGGCTTTGTAAATAGATCTGCCAGCTGATCTTCAGACTTGCAATAAACCAAAGTCACAGGTTCTTCTTTTTGCACTTCTCTTAGAAAGAATAGTTTGATGTTGAAATGCTTAGTTTTCCCATGAAACACAGGATTGTGGGATATAGTAATAGTAGCTTGGTTGTCGACAAATATCTTAGTGCTTTCTTTCTGCTCAAGATTGAGATCCAATAGAATTTTCCTCAGCCACAAAGCTTGATTAACAGAAGCTGTTGCAGCAACAAATTCTGCTTCAGCAGTGGATTGAGCCACAGTTTCTTGCTTCTTCGAGCTCCAAGAGAAAACACCAGATCCAAGAACAAAACAGTAGCCTGAAGTGCTTCTCATATCATCAATGGAACCTCCCCAATCACTGTCAGAAAAACCAACCAGCTTGAACTCCTTACTTTTCGTGAATTTGACACCAAAATCACTTGTCCCTTTAACATATCGAATCACTCTCTTGGCAGCCTTGAGATGCAATTCACTTGCGCAATGCATAAATCTGGACAAAATACTTACAACATTCAAAATGTCAGGCCTTGTTGCTGTGAGATACATTAAACAACCTATCAAACTCCTGAAATATCCCTCATCAACTTTATCCGCACCATCTTCTTTGCATAGCTTCTCCTTTTGATTCATAGGAGTGCTTACTTCCTTGCATTCTTCAAGCTTAAACTTCTTTAAGATCTCCTTCGCATACTTCTTCCGGCGGATGAAAACCTCATGCTCAGCTTGCTTAATTTCCATTCCAAGAAAGAATGACATTAAGCCGAGATCTGTCATCTCAAAGACCTTCATCATTTCATGTTTAAACTCCTCAACCAGCTTTGCAGCATTTCCTATCAGCAAAAGATCATCAACATAAAGAGAAACTATGAGGACATCATTGCCTAGACGTTTGACATAAAGAGTGGCCTCAGACATGCTTTTTTTAAAGCCTAAGCTCAGCAAATGGTCATCAATTTTGCTATACCAAGCTCTTGGAGCTTGCTTCAAACCGTAAAGAGCTTTCTTGAGAAGAAACACCTTGTCCTCCTCTCCTTTCTTCTCAAATCCTTCAGGCTGTTCAACATAAATTTCTTCCTGCAAAACACCATTTAGAAATGCTGATTTTACATCAAGTTGATATACTCTCCAATTCATTTGAGCAGCTACAGCAAGTAAAATTCTTATGGTGTCCAATCGAGCAACCGATGCAAAGGTATCCAAGTAGTCCACGCCAAACACTTGAGCATAGCCCTTTACCACAAGTCTTGCCTTGTGTTTGTTGATAGAGCCATCGGCATTGAGCTTGGTTCCGAACACCCACTTGACTCCAATTACTTTTCTATCTTGAGGCATTTTCATTGGAATCCAAGTATTATTCTTCTCTATCATGGACAGCTCCTCCTTCATTGCAGCTATCCACCTTTGATCATTTCTTGCTTCTTCATAATTTGCAAGTTCACACACAGCAATGTTGCATCTTTGATAAATGTCAGAGAGCAACCTAGTTCCTCTCACGGGAACATTATCTACAATTTTATTTTGTCTTTCTTCATCTTCTTGATTGCTTGAACCAAAGAGCTTGAATTTTGGCTCTTCCACGATCTGACTTCTCTTCTTTGCATCATCCCAGTTCCACTCTTCATCCTCCACGAAGTGAACATCCCCGCTAACTATAATATTTCCAGTTTGTGGCTGGAAAATTTTATAGGCCTTGCCGACTGTACTATAGCCTATAAAAATACCGAGTAAAGCTCTTCTATCTAGCTTGTCACGCTTACTCTATGGAATATGAGTGAAGCACAAGCAACCAAAAACTTTAAGATATTTCAGAGTTGGTTTGTAACCATACCATGCCTTATATGGTGTCCGATCTTTCATTGCCTTTGTGGGAAGTCTGTTTTGAAGAAACACAGCCGTACTTGCTGCCTCTGCCCAAAACTTCTTTGGCAAATTCTTCTCATGCAGCATGCATCTTGACATCTCCATGATGTACCTATTTCTCCTCTCACTAACTCCATTTTGCTGAGGAGTGTAAGGGGCTGTAAGTTGATGCTCAATGCGTGCATCTTCACAAAACTTGTTGAATTGTACCGAAGTGTACTCCTTCCCATTGTCGGATCTAACAATCTGAATTTTGCAGCCACTCTCATTCTCTATTCTTGCCTTGAACTTCCAAAAAACTTGAGCCACTTCTGATTTGAACTTCAAGAAAAAAATCCAACACATTCTGGTGAAATCATCAATAAAGGCAATATAATAGAGACTACCTTTTAGAGAAGGTGTTCTTTGAGGGCCTGAGACATCCGTGTGGATAAGTTGCAGCTTCCTTGAAGCTCTGCCGATTGACTTTGAGAATGGTTTTCTATTGAACTTGCCGAATTGACATGCCTTGCAGCTTGAAATCTGATTTTCAAATTCCGGAAGACCTTCCGCCATTGTCTTGGATTTCATTTGCAGCATCCCGTGGTGGTGGTAATGCCCGAGTCTCTTGTGCCAAATCTCGGTGCCACTCTCCTTAATTGAGAAGGCTACCTGCTCCTCCTCCAATGGATTTAGAGCAAAACTTTTGCCTTTCATTCTTACTTTAAAGATTTCTTGGTTGGCTGCATCTCTAATTAGGCAAAATTTGTCTTCAAAGACAACTTTAAACCCTTTTCCAATTAATCGACCAACACTCAACAAGTTTTGTTGAATTTCGAGAACAAAAAGAACATCGGGAATGTACTTTGTACCCGAACAACAAGTTATTACAACTGTTCCCTTGCCTTTAACTGAAATATAGTTGCCATTCCCAATTCTCACTTTGGTAATAGTGGTAGGCCTCAAATCATTGAAAAGCTCCTTATCATTGGTCATATGATTGGTGCAGCCATTGTCAATCAGCCAGCTCTCACTTGCTTCATCGCCTGCAAAACACATGGCTGCAAAAAGTTGATCCTCCTCCTCTTGATCAACAAGTTTAGCCTCTTCTCCTTGCTATGGATTTTTGTTTTTGCATATGATGGCTTCATGTCTTGTTTGATTGCATTTTCTGCATTTTGCATCAGGTCTTCTCCAACATTTGAAAGGTGGATGATCTTATTTCCCGTAATGTTGACAGGGAGGATAGTTCCCTTTCACTCCAGCTTTCTTATCTCCGGCCTTGCTTTTGCTGCCCGATGTTGAACCTTCGCCTGTTGCTTGAGTCTTCTTGCTTTTCTGCCATCTAAATTTGCCATCACCTTGACGCTTGGCTAATAAGGCTCCTTCAACAACTCCCTCTTGCCTCATTACATGTCTTTGCTCTTGTGCTTGCGGGGCACTTAAGAGTTTCGCCGGTGTGATTGCGGACAAGGCCTTCGTGTTTTCGAAGGTGGTTATTGTAGCCTCAAACCTTTCAGGCAGTGTCACAAGAATTTTTTCGACAATTCTTGAGTCTGTCAATGAAGAACCCAGCAACCAAACTCGATTGGCTATCCCGAGAAGTCTGTCAACATACTCCTTTATGGTATCGGTTTCCTTCATTTTCTACATCTCAAAATCACGGATTAGATTCAACGCCTGCATCCCACGAATGCTCTCATCTCCTTCATACTTAGACTTGAGAAAATCCCATATCTCCTTTGCCGTCTTGAGAGACATAGTTCGAGAAAAAATGGTAGCTGAAACTGCAGCAAACAAGCAAGCTTTGGCCTTTGACTTCTTTGTCTTCTTCTCCTTATGAGCTTTGATCTGAGCCATGGTTGGATTGGCTGGAAGTGCAGGGATTCATAATCTTCTTCCACTGCTTCCCAAAGATCCAAAGCATCCAGGTATGTCTCCATGCGTACTGCCCATATCTGGTAGTTATCTCCATCGAACACCGGTGGAGCAACCGAAGAGAGACCAGCTTCGGCGTCCATGGCTTGTCAAACTCACACAGGTCCCTTAAGAAGAAAGCTCTGATACCAATTGTTGGTTTTTTGGTCAAGAGAGGAAAGACAACAGACTTGAGAAAAGCGTATGGAAGGGAAAAAAACTTCACTTCATAACTTCAGCAAACATTACAATTTAAAGGAAAGAAAAATAACCAACCACTAACAACATGGCCCTACAAATAAGCCACGATCAACAGCACTAAAAACTTAACTGCTTCCTAAAGACTAGGACAACCATTTAACAAACTGAAATAACAAAAAACATAAGCTGTACGTGGACATGTTTCAGTCCTGAAGCATATTCCTAACACTCTCAGCTGTGTCACTTTGATGATGTTGATGAGGACATGAGGTCCTTTGATGAATGCCACGATCCTGTAATAAAAGCTAAAAAGAGGCCGAGAGAAATTCGCGTGCACAATCACACTGTATAGCTTTGACTCTGGTGGAAGATTGATTTTCCACAACATTGAGGAACACAGAGAAAATGGAGAGGAATTGACCATGAGATTGCAACAAGTATAGCCATGAAATTTGGAATACTAATCAACAAAACAAATATAATACCGATTATTAGATATAGAGGTTACAGGAACTGGACCCCACATGTCAAAGTGAATTAACTGCACCGAAAAGGTAGACCTATGATGGGTGGGTGCATGAAATTGACTATGACTCTTACTAGACATACATGCAGGACACGGTGAGAGTGCCACCGGTGATTTATTTAGAACTTGACAAATAACTGGGAAGGCGACATGACCAAGTCAATTGTGTCACGTACGAACAAGATTGGTTGCAGAGGCTTGGAACATGGCCAGAGATGATGATTGCCAAAAGGACGATGGAATGAAATAAAGATTGTGGTCAGTTTCCCCTTGAAGTAGAGTCCTCCTCGTGCGACGGCACTTCATAGAAAAGGAGTTTTGGCGAGAATAGGAAATCACAGTTGTTTTCTAGACAAAACTGACGGACAGATAGCAAATTCTTTTTGATTCTGGGAACAACGAGAACATTAGACATACGAAAATGAGGAGACACATAGATACATGTATGAGTAGATGGGACCTGTTAACTATGGTGATTTGCTGGGATCCAAAATAAGGTTGAACATTAGACAGATCGGAAGGATTATTTGTCATACGGTGGACAGCACCAGAATCAGGGTACTAGGATTTACTAGAGAAGATGGAAGGTGGAGGAGGAATTTTAACCAAGTTGAGTTGAGGAGAAAATTCGGATGGTGGCTGTTGAAGTTATCTGTCGCGTCAAACATTGACACTATAACCATGTCTGTTACAAATCTGACACCAAAAATTGCTTCGTCTCTGACTCTGGTTATTACCAAAAAAGGAATTAAAATTGGTGTTGAGATTCCGATTGTGATATTGCTGGCCAGCCCCTCGATAATTTTTGTCTCTTCCTTCTTGACTCCGATTTTGGAAAGAATGCCCATTACCTTGAGAATATCTGACAGAATGTCATTGTCGTGATCTTTGAGGTTGTGAGGAAACCATTGTAAACCCATCAAAATATGCAGCAAATGCAGCCGATGGAGCAATATAGACTCCATGAGGTCTAAGCGTGCTCCGTGAGACAATATGAGACCATGAAGGGCATCTCTAGTCATTGTTTGATTTTGACTTTGCACTGATATGGATACTGCAAGGCTTTGATATTCGGCTCCCAATCCACAAAAAATGAGAGTTTGACACTCATGAGGAGAAATAATCTTGCCAATCGAAGCGAGTTGGTCTACAAAAACAGTGGCTTGTTGAAGAAATTCCGTAACTGTTTGGTTACCTTTCCAAAGAGCTTGCATCTGCATTCTAAGATGAGTTGCTGAAGCAAGATTATGAGCAGCATAAGATGTACAAAGGAATTCCCATGCTTTTGGGGATATATTGAAATTCGAAAGCTGACCGACAATGGCGTCGGATGTTGTTCTAAGAATCCAACCCAAGTACAATTTGATCATGTGTTACTGTCATGCCCCGACCCTCAACCACGCAACATCCCTACCAAATCGCCACAGGTCATGAAGAATAACGTCTCGGGCGTGTTATCGACCTATTCAGTTTATCTTTCATTACGCAGATGAAAACATACAACACCGAACAAAATATCAAACAGGGATAGAGAAGCAGGAAAGCAACACGGTTAAACAGCCAATGGACATTTCTCCTTTCATTAATACGGATAGATGATTGTTAACTCTACTGAGCTACCAGCCTATACAACCCCATTTTTTGGGGCTGCTATCTAAGATCAACAAAAAGATATCGTGGTAGGAATGATCAATCTCTCATCTACTCCCAAAAGAGGGGCTACACCACCTCGTCCTCGGCATCAACGGGGCTCCACTCAAAATGGTCTATCTCACTCCTACGACCACTAGACTTGGCCGGTATCCGAAGAGGATGAGAGGACAATATCTGACGCCAAGGACGGTACAGACTCCATGTCGGAAGTGGGGTCCACTACCTCCCCGTCAAGTGTATTCAAATCCATTAGATCCCAAGCGGGGACGTGACGGGTCGGGTTAGGTGGCCCTTCAAATCCACGGAGAGAGCCGAAGAGCTGGTCCCCATCACGAAAGAACCAGGCTTTGAAGAGGTGCGTTACTAAGTAAGGCAACACTTCGTCCACCTAGATCGTCGTAACGTGGCGCTCCCAAACATGCTCCGTGCCCACAATCGGATGGTGGATGACATAAAAAGACCGATCAATAGGGACGCCGAATCGGACATATCGCTCCATTACGTAGGACCCGGAAGTATTAAACAACGAGATGAGAATAATCTCAATGAGCCAACGCTTAAACTCAGCTAAGACATTGATTCACTCAAAGCATCCTCCCAACCAATCATAGAATCACAGTGTATACGTCAATCACATGCAAGCTTACCAGCTTTTAGCCATATATAATGCAATGCTCGACTCAACCTAACAGTCACATTAAACAATCAACTTGTAAGATATCACATCAACTTGCATGCACATAACACTACACAAATTCTATTTATTAACGGGTGACCCACACGATCGGCATGGTCGGCGCACGTGATCAGTGTGGCCCCAACACTACGACTGGCGGTGTTTACTAGCAAGACCAGGTATTGCCTCTTACTTTCGGCGATGGCGCCCGAAAATCATGTATCCGGTACGACTAGCACGATGTGACAGACATGCATTCTTGAAAGGAGCATCAGTCAATCACAAGCTGCGATTGGCATTTGACAATCCACGTGATCCGTACGACTAGCACGGTACGAACTTGTCGGGAATTTCAAGACAATTCCATCATATGACCACTTAGGCACATCGGACAACCAATCGGTTTTCATCTTTACTTTTAGTCGGATGCTTATGCGGACATGCTCAAAGACTCCGCCCAAGGCCACTTTCCCGCGAAAACATACAGTTTGATTTCACGTGTGGCCATATGTATGCACAGTTTCATCCTGAGGACTTTGCATTTGATATAGGGCGACCGACACCCAAAATCTCACACATAACATTCAACAATCATTGCAAAGCATCCAAATAACAATCAATTACCATGATTAATTAAACATATATAACTATTACGACGGCAATTATTAATTCCAGTTTCCTTAGACAGTTAGTCGTCCACTCCGCTCTAGCCTATCGCTCACTCGAGATCAAACAGTGGCAATCGCGGCATAAAATAATCAATCGATCTAGTCTAATATCAACTAGCTATAGACAACCTCGCTAATTGGACTAACTTAATTAATTGTGGCCATTTAACATAAATCGAGTTTCTAAATAAACCTACCACAATTAACTTACCTAAACACCCTATTGAACTAATTACGCTAATTAATTGGCCCTAAGCGTAATTAGCTTCCTAACAAAGGATTAGGGGTTAACTCACCCTAACCGTGACATCTTGAATTCTGACCCACTTTCGAAGCTATGAATAAATGAAATATCTCATTGATGTATTTCAGTCTAATCTCACTCGGAGTTGATCTCTCTCGAGTAGACTAACCAAATGAGAATGGCTAGCTAGGAAAATCAAGTACGTGGACCTAAGAACTTGATCCTGGATTGACTCTTTGGCCATGAAAATTGTCGAGGGGATATTATGGACCAATATAGGCCGATCCTAGAATGATTAAGGAACGATTTGGATAATACCCTACGCTTGGATCACGGGTGATTCCGTTTGACCTCGTATGGGTTCCGAACGTCCCTAAATTATTTTCTAACGATCGTATCCATCGGGAGTAGTGATTGACCCTCGTAATTGAATGACAAACAAAGTTGCCATGGCTCGAGAAATTCTTAAATGTGATATTAATCACAGGTCGATACACGTAACTCCTAAAAGCCGCCCGTTAGTTTGAGATACGCCGAAATTTCTATTGATCGAGATTGATCGCGAATCGACCTTCGGAATTTGACGTCGGACCTTCATGGGTGGTTTCAATAACTAAATTTTGGACATTTCCTCATCCAAGGTACAATTCCTTTGCGGTTCGCCCCAAAGAGGTTCGGGAAAAATAAATTTGGACTGGAAATGGGAAAAGACCCATTTGCCCTTGAAGAATACCCAATTTTTCACTGGGACCGAAGGGTATTTCGGTCATTTCTCCCCTTGGCCGAGATTGACTGGTCTTTGTGGGGAGGAAAATTATTTTTGCCCTTCTTGACCTTGGAAACCCCAAAAATATCTAGCCCAATTATTATCATAACCTTATACTAATAAATTTTGGCCTTCTTGTCCAAAAATTCAAGAAAACACTCTCTCTCTCTCTAGCTCACTCTCTCCCCTTGGCCGAGATTCCCTCTCTCTCCCACCTCCATTGCCGAAATTTTTCTAAGCCACCGCTGGTGTTGCCTTGGACCGCCGGATCTTGTGGGTTTTAGCCGATTGAGGGAGTCGCCGGAGCTGCCGGAGCCGCCGGATCGGGGTCAAGACTTTTCTCGTTTTCTCGCCGGAAAACTTGCTAAAATAGTGGTAAGTTGGTCCCCAACCTTATATTAGGTACCTATGGTGCTAATGGACTTGAGATTTGGTAGATTTGGGTGAAAAATTGGTTGTTTTTTGCCATTTTTATGCCTTGGCCGAGAATGAAGTTTTGAGGAGAGAGAAATCATGTTCTTGAAGTGAATAGTGAATTCAAGAGGATATTTGCATGGTCAAAGTTGAACCATGGTTACTTTTGCTAACTCTAGTTACTTTATGCCTAACTCTAGTTACTTTATGCAATTATTTAACCATGGTTAGGTTAGTTACTAACTCTAGTTAATTTTTGAACCATGGTCAGATTATATTTTAACTATAGTTACTTTTATATGACAATATGTTGTTATGTCATGGAATTAATTGAATGTGGTATTATTATAGTTTAGTACTATAGTAGTGTATTAGTTGCATGTTAGAATATTTAAATTGTCCGGCCCCGATAAATTCCCACGTTGGTATAATTAAATTGTATGGTGCGTATTAATTGCACGTTAGTATAATTTTTAATCGTATGTTATTTATTTATTGCTACGTTAGCATAAATATGGTCGTATGGCGTAGATTGAATTTTGTGATAGCATAAATTGATCATGTGGTCTGGATTAATCTATGGATTAGCGTGAATTAATCGGGTGGTCCCGATTTATTAATTCTCTAACGTGAGCGAATCACGTGGTCCCGATCTATTCTAAAAAAATATGAAAGTCATATTCAATCAAGTCGTCCGAGGCTAAAGTGAGCCGTAATTGTCTGAGACCAAGAAAATATGAAGGTCGTATTCAATCAAGTCGTCTGAGGCCAAAGTGAGTCGTATTCGTCTAATTGTCCGAAAGCGAGAAGGTATGAAAGTCGTGTTCAATTAAGTCGTCCGAGACCAAAGTGAGTCGTGTTCGACTAATTGTCCGAGACTTAATCCAGTGGTGTTCCTATGTGTTTGAGACCGAGATTTATGGGTCGTATTCATTTGTGTCTGAGACCCCGGTATATATATAGAGTCGTGTTCTATAAAGGTCTGAGGCTCAATGTTGTGATTTTGTATGATGTCGGTGGAGTAACATGGAATTTTTGGAGTAACATGGATATTTATATTATGGCCTGATGCTTTAAACGCGGGCCCCAGAGCACATGGAATATTTTATTGTCGGTCCGAGGCGTGGAACGCCGAAACGGGAGTAATGTAGAATATTTGAGAAGGTGTGAGAATTTTCGGATAAAGAATGGAATTTTTCTAGATTTTTAATTGTGGAATTTTTGGGTAAGAAAGAAGGATTGTTGGAAATTGTTCACTGAAAATGTGTTTGGAGGAACTAGAGCCCTAACTTAGGGTTATGGGCTTTCTTGCTGAGATTTTATCTCACCCCGTCGTGGGCTGGTTGTTTATTTCGGACCCTCCGCTGCAAGCATGAATGAAACGCCTCGTAGGTTCGGTATTCCCCAAGACATGGATACCTTAGTAACGGAATATCCGGTGGGGGAAAACAAAGTTTATTGTAGGCACACGACAATGATTTGGGTGGACACGGGGGAGATCTACTAGAAGCCCCATACATATGTAGCTTGGACGTACCGCCACGGTAATATGACCGTGGGATCGTTGAAAGGATTTGATGTTCCCTTTTATGGTGTCGGAGAGTTTGATCCGGCAAATGCTGCTCCTCCAGATGGCGTGGTAGTGCATCCAGATGCTGGACATGGAGTTTTGGCGCCTAACCCCATAGCTGCGGTACCTGTAGAAGAAGATGGCGAAGTTGTGGAGCCTTCGGATGTCGAGCGGTCTCCAGAGTTGGATGAGGACGAGCTGGCAGCCTTAGACGAGATTGTGTCGGATAGCGAGGATGAGGCTTAGGATAGTTGGCCTCTCAGGTTTTGTAGAGTGTTGTATTTTGGTTGTGTAGCGGGCTTCAACCACGTCTCTTTTTGTTATAGGTGATCACGGGCTTGTACGGTAGCCCTTGAAGCCCTAGGTTTGACGAGTTTGTAGCACTTATGTATATATGTACATAAGTGTGTTTTACCGTCCCAAGTCATCGTGATGTTAATTGGTTTCTGTACGGGGATTGTTGTTGCTTCCACAAGTGTTGTTTTAATTTTGTTGGCTTGAGGATCTTGGAGAACTGTACACAAGCGAGGCCAAGTGGGATGTTGATGGCACACGGGGTTCGGGTCGTGACATCCCCGTTTGGAGTGGTATCAGAGTAAGGTCAGCTCGATCAAATGAGATTGAGACTTGGAGTAATAAGGAGTGATGACTTGGGGACGATTAGATACTGGGACCCTTAGGATAATGCATTGATTTATGAATCTTGAGGATTATAGGCTTGAACTTGTATTGTATTCTAATGGTTCTAGTATCATTTTGTTTTATTGGTAAACTTGGGTGATGATACTATTAAGGTTTATAAGTGAGCAAGCAGGAAATTGAGGAGCCATAAGTATGGATTTTGAGGTTGTACATGTGGTTGAGGCTAATAGAGGATTGCTTTTGAATGAAGGGTCGGTTTGATTATATGACTATGATTATGGTTTGTCAATGACTCAACTTGAAGAATATGCTAGAACATAGGCAATGGATCTATGAGACGTGACGGTCATTGGTGGAATTAGAGATCTTTTGTGGATAAGAATTGATCTGGAAGCGACTATGGTACGTTGAGTAATGAGGACAATCATGCGGTGCAGGTGTTTGTGGCATTAAAATGAAAGTCGATGAATGTGCATGCATGAGCTTATCGCGATTGGACTTAATAAATTGTCGCTTGGTATGGGACAAGTGACGGGATACCTATAAAGCGTAATGAAGCATGATATGGGTTGTGTGGAATGGGACTCTCTCCGTAGAAATATGGATTAGGACAACCTGTAAAGATCGAGTCCGATGAGGGCGGGGAGTGATCGCCGGGACAAAGAGGTTCGGACAAAGAGCGGCTCCTGACGGGCTTCTAAGATAGCAAGGAGGTAGGAATGACCCGGGCCATAAATTGAAAGGGAAAGTCTAGGTATCGGGTTAAGTCTGATCTTGATTAAGAGACGTGTTGCACCGAGTTGATCCTTAAGGTGGAATTTCAAAATTTGCTTGGCATTTGTGATGGCGCCTGTGATTGGCATGATTAAAAGTTTCGTGCTTGGCAGTGGATGTCGTTATGTAGTTGGCATCATGTGATTGTTATGGCCAAGGTCTAACCGAGAGATTAGACGGCATGTAGGGTTCATACCCCGTTGAACCGATGTTTTCCGAAAGTGTGATAGCTTGTTGTGTTTGTATTAGAGAAACAGGTGCCTTTATAGTTAAAGTATGAGCGATTGACTCACCGAGGTAATGCCTTGAATGATCGCTTGATGTTGGCCTAGTTGAGGTTTGCCTAGTAATTGGGTGTTAATTGAGAAATTGCCTTGTTGAGGCTGGCTTGATAGGTAGTCACTGGTTAAGGGAGGTTTGGAATCCTTGGATAATTGGCAAGTAGTTGAGAGTTGCCTAAGAACCATTAGATGGTTGCTTACTGGTGACAGATAATGAGAGGAGCAGACTGGAGCTGCTAGACTCAAGTAGATGACTTAAGTCTTTAATTCTTAGAGGGAATTGTAGTGGTTCAAGTGCCATAAGAACCTAATGAGGTCGAACGACCCGAGTATGGTCACTAGAGGAGCATTTGGCTCGAGTATACAAAATATGAGAAGATTCAAGAACTGAAAGGAATCATGACAAGTGAGTAAAGATGAACCACGAGAGTATGAGCGCTGGAAGAGCATTTGGGCCGAGCTTGTAAATTGTACGAGACCCTAGAGTTGAAGGGGTCAAGAGAACCATGAGAGGAATTTGAAATTCGATGGGTAGGCCGACCCAAGAAGGAGCTACCGTTGTTGCCCAAAGCAGATAAAACTGCTCTTGTTGATTGTGTTGTTAGCAAAGTAAATGGTAGAGATCGTGGGAAAGATGATAGAGAATGGAAAAGAAAATCGTTTGAAAGAAAGCTTGTAGAAGGATGTACAAGAGTGAGAATGATTAAGTTCGATGGAGTGAGAGTGAATTTGAAACCGCCTTCCTCTGGATTGGAGATTGTGTAAGGAAACCTCGGAGGTTCCGGGTGCATGGATGAAAAGAAAGTGACCCTGGCAGTTACTAGCCTTAAGATGCCGTCGATGATTGGTGAAAGATCACTAAAAGAAGAGTTTTTCCTTGAAGGCATGATATTTGCCTGGATTGTCCTCGCCAAGTTGTTCAATGGAAAGTACCTTTCTAAGGTTACTCGAAAACAAGGATTGTTGGAACTTTAATAGCTTTGCAAAGATATGAAGGCGATCTACCAATGCGAGACAGAGTTCTCAAGGTTGTCTAGGTATGCTAAGGTGGTTAATGACCGTATTAATGAGACGTGAAGTTTCTACATGGATTGAAATTCGAAAGCCTTATGGCTAGTTGTTACTCCTAATTCTGAGGAATGATAATGGGTCGTAATGAATGAAGTGGATGATCGGAAGAGGAATAAGCAAGAGAATTTTCATTCATGGATTGCGAGTAAGGGAATTTTCACTTATGGAGCACGGAATGTGCCAAGGAGGAATGGCTATTACCTTGGCATATAGCTTGTAATGAAAGATTGACGTTTCTTCTCTATCACGGGGAAAAATTATGGAAAAAGTTATGTCAATGGTCCGACTTTGTTGATTTATATGCGATTGAGTGAGGTTGAATCGGGACCACTAGAAGCAAGTGTGCGAGTTATCATCCTAAAGGATAGGGCGTCGTTTTTAAAGGGCGATTGGATCATGAGATGGTCGTTAATGGAAAGGAAAGGGAATGGACTTGATAGTCCCGACTACCCACAGTGTTCATGGATGGAGGAGTAAGCAAAAAGGTGTACTTGGATTGTAACCGCAAGGTGAATTGATTTAATCAATTAAGATATCCAAGGTGTGGATGTGCGGAGATCGAGGAAGAACCTCGACTCCTTTGAACCTTGTCACTAAAGATGGATGGGTTATTAGAAGAGAATGTCAAGTGTGGAGGCATCTGAATCCTAGAGTAAGAACACCGCTATTGGCGTGAACTCCAAGGACGAAGTGGATTCGAAGTAGAAGAATGCCACCGTAGTGTATCGTTTCCTTCATAGGGTAAGAGACCCTAGTGTGGAAGGAAGAGAAAGTTCTAATTGTCGTGGCATTAAGATTGAACATCTAGATCGAGAAAGAAGATGCAGACCTCAAATGATTTCCATAAGATAATTATGAGGAAGCGCCTTGTAGACAATGTTGAATTCGGGAAAATGTCGATGTCCAATTGAATGAATGAAATGGGGATAAGATCGCATTAGCTGATTGTAGAATCAAGAGATTGAGGCATTGATGCTTCCCGAGGAAAGAGTGATAAAAATAAAATGCGACATGGTCTAATTGGAAACCTATAAAGATAGAGAGCTAAAGCATAAGCTCTCAAGTGGATGGTACGAATGACGGTTTAAACGAATCGACACCTAGTAGCAAGAGCCGACAATAGTCGGAAATTGTATCCAAGAAATGATTAAATTAATTGTTACCGTCTTTAGAGACGATGATCAGACTCGTTTAAGGAGTCACGAGAAGCATAACCCCGAGGAAACAATCATTGTATGCTAAGTGTGAAGAGTGCGAGTTTTGGGTCCGATAAGGTGAAATTCATTAGTCGTGTGAAGTTTGAGAGAGGGGATCCTTATGAATCCTTCAGGAGTAAAAAGTGATGATAGATCGACTAAAGCCGATGTGAGTTATTGAAATTTGAAGTTTCCTGAAATTGATGGATTGTCATAGATGGATCGTAGGAAGATTTCCCACAAGAATTATTCCATTGATGAAAAGGACTAAGGATGAGACGTAGAGTGAATGGATGAAATTGTTTACGGAGATGGGAGTGTTGCTTGTGCAAGGAATGACCTCGCAACTATGTGAACTACAAGAGTTAGAAATATTGACTGCCCCAAACGGAACTGAAGAAAAGGTCATGATTGCGATGCCCTTATCGCTAAGGAATGGTGAATTAGGTAGCAGAGGCATACTATTGAAAATTGAGCGTCTTGCATTTGGCAATGAAAGGACAGACCTCACCTCGAGGAATAAGAGATTCAACTTTTAAATTGGAAGTTTACCAATTGACTAGTTTGATGGCTACTTGAAGCATCACGCCCGAAGGTCAGAAAGGAATTGAGATGTGGCGATGAATGGACCCAGACTTCTAAGGGTCATGGAAACGAATAGAACAAGGAGGAAATCCAGACTTCTGAGTACTTGCAAAAGAAACCTCGAAGTTCAATAGACGAGTGTACGAGTTCAATAGTGGAGAGGAATCTAAAGATATGACCTCATCTTGACCTTGGAAACCCCAAAAATATCTAGCCCAATTATTATCCTAACCTTATACTAATAAATTTTGGCCTTCTTGTCCAAAAATTCAAGAAAACACTCTCTCTCTAGCTCACTCTCTCCCCTTGGCCGAGATTCCCTCTCTCTCCCACCTCCATTGCCGAAATTTTTCTAAGCCGCCGCCGGTGTCGCCTTGGACCACCGGAGCTCAACCTTCTACTATGAGCCACCTTGGACCGCCGGATCTTGTGGGTTTTAGCCGATTGAGAGAGTCGCCGGAGCCGCCGGATCGTGGTCAAGACTTTTCCTGTTTTCTCACCGGAAAACTTGCTAAAATAGTGGTAAGTTGGTCCCTAACCTTATATTAGGTACCTCGGGTGCTAATGGACTTGAGATTTGGTAGATTTGGGTGAAAAATTGGTTGTTTTTGGCCATTTTTATGCCTTGGCCGAGAATGAAGTTTTGAGGAGAGAGAAATCATGTTCTTGAAGTGAATAGTGAATTCAAGAGGATATTTGCAAGGTCAAAGTTGGACCATGGTTACTTTTGCTAACTCTAGTTACTTTATGCAATTATTTAACCATGGTTAGGTTAGTTATTAACTCTAGTTAATTTTTGAACCATGGTTAGATTATATTTTAACTATAGTTACTTTTATGTGACAATATATTGTTATGCCATGGAATTAATTGAATGTGGTATTATTATAGTTTAGTACTATAGTAGTGTATTAATTGCACGTTAGAATATTTAAATTGTCCGGGCCTGATAAATTCCCACGTTGGTATAATTAAATTGTATGGTGCGTATTAATTGCACGTTAGTATAATTTTTAATCGTACGTTATTTATTTATTGCTACGTTAGCATAAATATGGTCATATGGTGTAGATTGAATTTTGTGGTAGCATAAATTGATCGTGTGATCTGGATTAATCTATGGATTAGCGTGAATTAATTGAGTGGTCCCGATTTATTAATTCTCTAACGTGAGCGAATCACGTGATCCCGATCTATTCTCGGAAAATATGAAGGTCGTATTCAATCAAGTCGTACGAGGGCAAAGTGAGCCGTATTCGTCGATTGTCTCGAGACCGAGAAATATGAAGGTCGTATTCAATCAAGTCGTCTGAGGCCAAAGTGAGCCGTATTCGTCTAATTGTCCGCAACCGAGAAGGTATGAAAGTCGTGTTCAATTAAGTCGTCCGAGACCAAAGTGAGTCGTGTTCGACTAATTGTCCGAGACTTAATCCAGTGGTGTTCCTATGTGTTTGATACCGAGATTTATGGGTCGTATTCATTTGTGTCCGAGACCCTGGTATATATATAGAGTCGTGTTCTATAAAGGTCCGAGGCTCAATGTTGTGATTTTGTATGATGTCGGTGAAGTAACATGGAATTTTTGGAGTAACATGGATATTTATATTATGGCCTGATGCTTTAAACGCGGGCCCCGAGTACATGGAATATTTTATTGTCGGCCCGAGGCGTGGAACGCCGAAACGGGAGTAATGTAGAATATTTGAGAAGGTGTGAGAATTTTCGGAGAAAGAATGGAATTTTTCTAGATTTTTAATTGTGGAACTTTTGGGTAAGAAAGAAGGATTGTTGGAAATTGTTCCTCGAAAATGTGTCTGGAGGCACTAGAGCCCTAACTTAGGGTTATGGGCTTTCTTGCTGAGATTTTATCTCACCCCGTCGTGGGCTGGTTGTTTATTTCGGACCCTCCGCTGCAAGCATGAATGAAACGCCTCGGAGGTTCGGTATTCCCCAAGACATGGATACCTTAGTAACGGAATATCCGGTGGGGGAAAACAAAGTTTATTGTAGGCACACGACAATGATTTGGGTGGACACGGGGGAGATCTACTGGAAGCCCCATACGTATGTAGCTTGGACGTACCGCCACCGTAATATGACCGTGGGACCGTTGAAAGGATTTGATGTCCCCTTTGATGGTGTCGGAGAGTTTGATTCGGCAAATGCTGCTCCTCCGGATGGCGTGGTAGTGCGTCCGGATCTTGGACATGGAGTTTTGGCGCCTAACCCCATAGCTGCGGTACCTGTAGAAGAAGATGGCGAAGTTGTGGAGCCTTCGGATGTCGAGCGATCTCCAGAGTTGGATGAGGACGAGCTGGCAGCCTTAGACGAGATTGTGTTGGATAGCGAGGACGAGGCTTAGGATAGTTGGCCTCTCAGGTTTTGTAGAGTGTTGTATTTTGGTTGTGTAGCTGGCTTCGACCACGTCTCTTTTTGTTATAGGTGATCACGGGCTTGTACGGTAGCCCTTGAAGCCCTAGGTTTGACGAGTTTGTAGCACTTATGTATATATGTACATAAGTGTGTTTTACCGTCCCAAGTCATCGTGATGTTAATTGGTTTTCGTACGGGGATTGTTGTTGCTTCCACAAGTGTTGTTTTAATTTTGTTGGCCTGATGATCCTAGAGAACCGTATGCAAGCGAGGCCAGGTGGGATGTCGACGGTTCGCGGGGTTCAGGTCGTGACACTAACAACGACGACGACGAGCATGTACGGCGGTGACGATAGGCGGCGGTAAGGCTCGGTGGCGACGGAGGCTTGTGATGGCAACCGGTGGCTACGGCGATCCTCGGCACTCTCGGGTCCAACGGGCACGGGACGACGATTAGTCGGCTCAAGAAAATTGATGGGGCTCGGGTCGACGAGCAAGGAGGCCGGTGGGGTTCACGGCGGAGGCAAGGCGGCGTGCGACAGCGGGGTCCACGGGCTCTCGAGGTTCTCTGATGGCGGGGCGACGGTGGCTGGCGGGAGAGGCGGCTAGTGGCCGGCAGCGAACAAAGGAGGAAGATAGAGGTTGACGGGTCTTTAGTGGGGGGTTGGAGTGGCGGCTGCTCGGCCTTGCAAGATAACGATGACGGGGGGACGAAGGTCGGCGAGGCTAAAAGGGAAAGCGGCGGGCGGCCGAGGAACAAAAAAAGGGGGTGGCGTCGGAGTGAGTGAGAGAGCAAGAGAGGGAACTAGTAGTCGAAGGTCAATTTGGCGAAGTGGTGGACGGAGGGGGCTACTACGTGAGGGCGATCGGACGATGCGACTACGCGAAGCGGTCGGAAGAGGAGGTAGTGGTGGTGGTGGTGGTGGCCTATGAAAAAACAATGGAGGAGGAGATGGAGTGGTCGGGTGGTGAAGGAGGAAGGAGGCGTGAGTGAGAAGGAAGGGAGAGGGAGAGAAGAGGGAAGAAGAAGAAGGGAAAAGGTGAGTTGATGGGAAAAAGGAGTGATGTGATGGTGGGGGTTGGCGCCAAGACAAGTGGTCATGTCACATTTGAAAAGTTTTATTTTTTAGCACATGAAGTCAAGGGCATTTAGTATTTTGGTATTTTAGCACTTGTTGGACATTGGCTCAACCTATGGAGGGTATTTTGGTCTTTCACAATGCGGGCTCGGCCGGGGTTAAGCTCGGGCGTGTGTTTCTCAAAGCTACTATGCGACAATTGAACTAACAAAGCCTAATCTAACCAAACCGACATCTTAGAAAATATCCAACCATTGTTACTTAAATCCTAAAATCCAATTTATACAACAAACTAGAATTCATAGTTGGACCTAAATTGAGTCTAGTTATCTTATAGACGTTGAAATTTCAGGATGTCACAACTCTCCCCACCTTAGACAATTTCGTCCCCAAAATTACACTACGACTACAACCTCTCAAAAAGAAAAGGATAACTATGTCTCATGATTTCTTCACTTTCCCCCGTAGCTCTTTTGTTTCCATGCTGCTACCAAATCGCCTTGACCAACGGGATCGTCTTGTTCCAAAGCACTTGCTCTTTTCTGTCCACAATCTTCACCGAGCGCTCCACGTACGCTGCTCGCTCATCCAAATCGATCTCCTCATAACTTAGCACATGAGCAAGGTCCGGCTCGTACTTTCTTAACATCGACACGTAGAAAATATTATGCACATGAGCAAGTCTCGGCGGCAAAGCAAGACGATAGGCGAGATTTCCAATCCGCTCTAAAATCTCGAACGATCCCACATACCTCGGGCTCAACTTTCCTTTCTTTCCAAAATAGGATTTTCCTCTCATAAGCGACACCATCAGAAAGGCATGATCGTCCATCTAAAACTCCAAAGGCCTACGTCTCATGTCGACGTAACTTTTCCGACGGCTCTTGGCGCTCCTCAACCTATCTCTAATAACTTTGACGGATTCCATAGACTGCTGTACTAACTCGGGGCCAATGATTTTCCTTTTGCCCACCTCACCCCAATACAATGGCATTCTGCAAGCTCTGTTAAACAACGCTTCGAATAATGCCATTTTAATGCTCTGCGGGTAGCTGCTATTGTAAGCGAACTTGACCAGATGCAACTATTCCTTTCAGCTACCCTTAAAGTCCAAAACACAAGCTCGCAACATGTCCTCGAACAGAAGCTTTGTCCCCAAAGCGGTTTGCAGACTCTTCCAAAACGTGACAGTGAACTTAGGATCACGATCTGAGGTGATTGTCACTCTCGCTCCATTTAACCTCTCAATGTGCCTCATATGCAACTCTATATAACAGTCCAAAGCAAAGTCATTTCTCACGGGAATGAAATGCGCCGACATTGTCAACCCGTCTACTGTAACCCAAATCGAATCTTGACTTCTCTGACTCCTCGGTAAGTCCATCACGTAGTCCATCGTGATATGCTCCCACTTCTATTCCGGAATCTCTAAAGGCTGCAGCAATCCACCAGGCTTACAGTGTTGCACCTTAACCTACCGACAAGTTAAACACTTAGCTATATGATTGGCTATGTCCCTCTTCATACTATTCCACCAGTAGTGCAACCTCGGATTTTGATACATTTTCGTATCGCCCGAATGAATACTATAACTGCTATGGTGCGTTTTCGACAAAATTTCCTCCCTTAGACCTTCGACGGTGGGAACGCACATACATCCTCGAAACGTAAGTATTCCATTCTCGGCTGCTTGAAGGATCTTCTGAATGGCGGGGTCCATTGACCGTAAGGCCTTAATCTTAGCCCGCACTTCCAGCTCGAGCCTTAACATAGCCAGCAGACTTGAAAGGCGACTCACTTCCAACTCAAAACCGGAATCTCTTATCGCCTCCAAAAGATGCCACTCTTGCACTATCATCCGGGCTATCGCCGACTTCCGACTCAAGGCATCTACAACTTTATTCGCCTTACCCGAATGATACAAAATCTCACAGTCATAATCCTTAAGCACCTCTATCCATCGGCGCTGCCTCATGTTCAACTCCTTCCGAGAGAATAGGTACTTCAAACTTTGGTGATCGGTATACACTTGGAACCTTTCTCCAACTAGATAGTGTCTCCAAATCTTCAACGCAAAAGCGATCGCAGCCAACTCTAGAGCGCCGGGTAATTCAACTCATGCGGCCTCAACTAACGAGATGCGTTGTAACATCTTGAATTTCAACCCAATTTAGAAGCTATGAATGAATGAAATATCTCATTGATGTATTTCAATCTAATCTCACTCGGAGTTGATCCCTCTCGAGCAGACTAACCAAATGGGAATAACTAGCTAAGAAAATCAAGTATGTGGACCTAAGAACTTGATCTTGGATTGACTCTTTGGCCATGAAAATTGTCGAGGGAATATTCTGGACCAATATAAGCCGATCCTAGAATGATTAAGGAACGATTTGGATAATACCCTATGCTTGGATCACGGGTGATTCCGTTTGACCTCGTATGGGTTCCGAATGTCCCTAAATTATTTTCTAACGATCGTGTCCATCGGGACTAGTGATTGACCCTCGCAATTGAATGACAACCAAAGTCGCCATGGCTCGAGAAATTCTTAAACGTGATATTAATCATGGGTCGATACGCGTAACTCCTAAAAGCCGCCCGTTAGTTTGAGATACGCTGAAATTTCTATTGATCGAGATTGATCGCGAATCGAGCTTCGGAATTTGACGTCGGACCTTCAGGGGTTTCAATAAATAAATTTTGGACGTTTCCTCATCCAGTGTACGAATTCTTCGCGGTTTGCCCCAAGAGATTTAGGAAAAATAAAATTGGGACTGGAAATGGGAAATTACCCATTTACCCTTGGAGAATACCCAAATTTTCACTTTGGCTCAAGGGCATTTTGGTCAAATGCCCCTCTTGGCCGAAAATGTCGACTATTCCTTGGTGAGAAATGACCATTTTGCCCCTCTTGCATTCAAGACACCAAAATATCTCTCCCATTATTATCCTAACATTTTATTATTGACTTTTTGGCATTCTTCTTCATTTTTCAAGAACACTCTCTCACTACTTTCTCTCTCTAACCCCTTGGCCGAATTCCCTCTCTCCCTCACCCTCCATTGCCAAAAAATTTCCAAGCCGCCGCGGGTGTCGCCTTGAACCGCCAAAGCTCGACCACCGCCGTAAACTATCGGGAACCGCCGGATCTTGTGGGTTTTTAGCCGAACAAAAGGAGTCGCCGGAGCCGCCGGTTGGAACCAAGATCTTCTCCCGTTTTCTGGCCGGAAAACTTGCTAAAATAGTGGTAAGTTGGTCCCTAACCTTATATTAGGTATCTAGGGTGCTAATAGACTATAGATTATGTAGTTTTGGGTGAAAAATTGGTGGTTTTTGGCCATTTTCATGCCTTGGCCGAAAATGGAGGGAGTGAGGAGAGAGAAAGCATGTTCTTGAAGTGAATAGTGAATTCAAGAGGATATTTGCATGGTCAAAGTTGGACCATGGTTACTTTTGCTAACTCTAGTTACTTTATGCCTAACTCTAGTTACTTTATGCAATTATTTAACCATGGTTAGGTTAATTATTAACTCTAGTTAATTTTTGAACCATGGTTAGTTTATATTTTAACTATAGTTACTTTTATATGACAATATGTTGTTATGCCATAGAATTAATTAAATGTGGTATTATTATAGTTTAATACTATAGTAGTGTATTAATTGCACGTTAGAATATTTAAATTATCCAGCCCCGATAAATTCTCACGTTGGTATAATTAAATTGTATGGTGCGTATTAATTGCATGTTAGTATAATTTTAATCGTACGTTGTTTATTTATTGCTACGTTAGCATAAATATGGTTGTATGGCGTAGATTGAATTATGTGGTAGCATAAATTGATCGTGTGGTCTGGATTATCTATGGATTAGCGTGAATTAATCGGGGGGTCCCAATTTATTAATTCTCTAACGTGAGCGAATCATGTGGTCCCGATCTATTCTCAGAAAATATGAAGGTCGTATTCAATCAAGTCGTATGAGGCCAAAGTGAGCCATATTCGTCGATTGTCTCGAGATCGAGAAGGTATGAAAGTCGTGTTCAATTAAGTCGTCCGAGACCAAAGTGAGTTGTGTTCGACTAATTGTCCGAGACTTAATCCGGTTGTGTTCCTATGTGTCCGAGACCGAGATTTATGGGTCGTATTCCTTTGTGTCTGAGACCCTGGTATATATATATAGAGCCGTGTTCTATAAAGGTCCGACGCTCAAGGTGTGAACTTGTATGATGTTGGTGGAGTAACGTGGAATTTTTCGGAGTAACGTGGAATTTTTCAGAGTAACGTGGAATATTTATAATGGCCTGAGGCGTTATTACGCGGGTCTGTCCGGTTATAATATAGCCTAATGCGTTAAACGCAGGCCCTGGACCAACGTGGAATTTTATACGATAGCCTGAGGCATGGAGCGCGGGCTTTGGAGCAACGTGGAATATTTTTATTCCGATGCGAGACGTGAAATATCGATATGGGGGTAGCGTGGAATATTTGTGAAGGTGTGGCAATTTTTTGAGAAAGAATGGAATATTCGGGAATTTAATTGTGGAATTTTTTATTGTCGGATGATTTGTTGGAAATTGCTCGCCTAGGACGTGTCTACGGGCACTAGAGCCCTAACTTAGGGTTAGGGGCTTTCTTCTCGAGATTTTATCTCACCCCGTCGTGGGCTCTCATTTTTCAGACACTTCGCCTCAACAATGAATGATCCGCCCGGGAGATTCGGTATTCCCCGAGGTCATGGTACCAGGAGAAGATGGGGAGGTTGTAGAGCCATCTGATGCAGAACAACCATCCGAACTTGACGAGGATGAGTTGGTTGAAGAGGAGGCTGTAGTAACGGATGTTGAGAACAATCCCTAGGGTAGTCGGCCTCTTGATTGGAGTTTGAGAGTTTTTCCTTTTTGAGGTATAGTAGGCTTTGACCACTAGATCTTTCTGTTATAGGTGGTCACAGGCTTGTACAAAGGCCCCGAAGCCTTAGGTTTGGAAAGATATAAAGATTATGTAGGTATGTATGTAAGTTTGTTTTCTTGTCCCAAGTCATCGTGATGTTAATTGTTTTCTGTATGGGGATTTGTTTTTGCTTCCGCGCAAATTTGTTGGCCATTGGATCATGGAGAACTGTACATAATCGTGGCCGGGTGGGATGTCGACGGGCTCGCGGGGTTCGGGTCGTGACATGCGTAAGCTACCATCCTTCCATGTTGCATGAGAACACAACCTAGACCTCTAAAAGATGCGTCACTATAAATCTCTAACCCTCCAGGACTAGACAAAATTGTCAAAATGGGGGCCGTAGCCAGCTTGTGCTTAAGCTCTTAAAAACTACGCTCGTACTTGTCAATCCAATCAAACCTTGCATCCTTCTTCAACAGCTTCGTCAAAGGCGTGGCTATGGCAGAGAACCTTTCCATAAAACACCCGTAATAGCTTGCCGGGCCTAGGAAACTCCAAACCTCAATCATTGTCGTAGGCCTCGGCCAATCTATAACTGCTTCGATCTTTGACGGATCCACCGCAATCCCTTCACCGAAACTACATAGCCTCGAGAATACCACACTAGTATGCCAAAACTCGCACTTGCTAAATTTCACATACAACCGGTGCTCCCTCAATGTTCCCAAAACTACCCTCGGATGCTGCTCGTGAACCTCTATACTCTCTTAGTACACCAAAATGTCGTCTATAAACACAATCACAAATCTATCCAGAAACTCTTTGAACATCATGTTCATCGGATCCATGAAAGTAGCAGGAGCATTTGTCAGACCAAACAACATCATTGTGAACTCATAATGTCCATAATGCGTCCCGAAGGCCGCTTTTGGTATATCCTCTTTCTTAATACCCAACTAATAGTATCCCGTCCGTAGATCGATCTTGGAAAACACCGAAGTTCCCTGCAGTTGGTCAAATTAATCATCTATCCTCGGTAGTGGGTACTTATCCTTAATCGTCACCTGCTTCAGTTGCTTGTAATCGATACACAACCTCGGTGACCCATTCTTCTTTTTAACAAACAACATAGGTGCTCCCTATGGCGACGCATTGGGGCGGATAGATCATTTATCCAATAACTCATGCATTTGCACCTTAAGCTCCTTTAGTTCGGACAACGCCATCCTATATGGCGCCTTAGAGATCGGCTTCGTCCCGGGGGCCAACTTTACTACGAATTCTATTTCTCTTTTCGGCAGTAATCCTAGCAACTCTTGACGAAAAACATCGGGAACTCACACACTACTTCAATATCATCCATTCTTGGCCCCTCAACAGATACATCCGCTACGGTCGCCAGATAACTCTGGCATCCACTTTCCAACGGATGTGTCGCCTCTAGCGACGAAACCAACGTAGTCAAGGTTCCACCTCGACCTCCAGCAAACTCGAAACTAGCCCCATCCAGCTGATTAAACCGAATAGCCCTACGATAGCAATCCATTATGGCTTTTTTCTTCGTCGACCAATCCATCCCAACAATTAGATCAAAATCATACATCTTTAGCACAATCAGATCTATCCTACTCTCATGACCATCTGTAACCAACTTACGGTCGGGACAGCCTACTGCAGCAACTACACTATCCTTTAATGGCATAGAAATCTTAAAAACAACATCCAACGGTACCAAACTCAACCCAGCCAACTTAATAAATTTATCAGCCACAAATGAATGCGTAGCACTCGGGTTAAACAAAGCATAAGCTACTTGGTTATGCAAAAGGACCATACCTATAACGGTCAGCAAATCCTTCTCCTCCTCATAGGTGATAATGAACACCCTTCCTTGCTCCGGCGGCCTGTTCTGGAAGTCCTGCGGCGCGACTCCTCTCGGCTGTCCATTAGGTTGCGGTGGTTCCGGTCTGCCTTGTTACTTCTACGAGCAATCTCTAACTTAGTGGCCAAACTATCTACATGCAAAACAAGCTCCCGCTCCTAAATGGGCACGAACTAGGCCCATACCTCTGACAAACCCGCCCGCAAAAAAGCAGGCTTGCTAATTGTCCCTCTCTTGCTGGACGAAATGTGGTACCTACCACTGGACATCAGCCTCTGTCCTTGCCAAATATCCTTCCTGTTTAACGGCGCGAGCCGTGATCTAGATGTGGTGGCCCTTTCTGACGGATCCCTCTCCACCATCCGAGCTCTTTCGTGCAGGTCGTCATAATCTTTCGGGTTCGGTGGCACCAATGTACTCATGATCTCGAGCTTTAACCCATCTCTAAACCTTCTTGCCCTATCTACGGGGTCTTTCACCATCCTCGGTACATATTAAGACAGTTATGCAAACTTGGCCTCATACTCATCCACAATACGCTGGTTACGGCGTGGGCAAAGGAACTCTGCCTTCTTCTATTCCCTCGCGGTATCCGAGAAATACTTGCCATTAAAGGCATCCACAAAGGCATCCCACCTCGGGATCGCACCTTCTAGAAAGATCCTACCTCTCGAGACTTCCCACCAAGTGTTTGCATTCCCCTGCAGGTGATATACGGCTAGGATGACCTTATCTACCTTCGAGTACCTTAGCAGGGGGAATACCTTCTCCGGATCTCTTATCCACAACGTAGCGGTCTTAGGATCTCCACTTACAGCAAACCTAGGCGGTTTCAACTTCAAGAACTGTTCCACTAACTTCTGCATCCGATGTCCTTCGGTCTCGTTCCCGGTTAACGGGCTTCCTTGCGGGTTTTAGCGGTAGCGATCCGGTTCCTCTTATGATGTCCCATAAGATCTCCTAGCGCTCCCAGCGCTTGTAGGATCCCATCTATCATTGGATCCTCCTTGGCGAGTCTACCTCGAGGTGCCCTTCCACTATAGTAGCTCATTATGCAGATATCGTGCGAAGTCCTGCTCACCTCAAAGCAATCGGCGATGAGAAGGCAACTCAATAACTTGAAACACAAATAGCAATCACATGCACAAAGCTTATGATCCTACTGATTATCCCGAATCCCATCGCTCCTTATCACTTCAGGCTAATGACTCGATGGATCAGGCCGACCTTGCTCTAATACTACTTTGGACGGGGATGTCATGCTTCGACCCTCGAGCACGCAACATCCCTACCAAATCGCCACGAGTCATGAAGGATAATGTCCCAAGCGTATTATCGACTCATTCATTTTATCTTTCATTATATAGCGGAAACATACAACACCCGAACAAAATATCAAATAGGAATAGAGAAGCGGGAAAGCAACATAGTCAAATAGCCAAAGGACATTTCTCATTTCATTAATATAAATGGATGATTGTTAACCATACAGAGCTACCAGCCTATACAACCCCATTCTTCGGGGGCAGCTCTTTAAGACCAACAAAAGATACCGTGGTTGGAAGGGTTAATCTCTCATCTACTCCCGAAAGAGAGGCTCCACCACCCTCATCCTTAGCATCAGCAAGGGTCCACTCAAAAGGGTCCATCTCACTCCTATGACCACTAGACCTGGCCGTTATGCAAAGAGGATGAGAGGATAATATTTGACGCCAAGGACGGTACAGACTCAATGTCGGCCTCGGGCGAGGACGTGAGGGTTTAGGTTAGGTAGCCCCTCAAATCCATAGACCGGGCCGAAGAGCCGGTCCCCGTCACAAAAGAACTAGGATCGGATGGTGAGGCAACCCTTCGTCCACCCGGACTATGGTAACGTGGTGCTCCCGGACATGCTCCATGTCCACGATCGGATGGTGGATGACATAAAAAGACCGATGTCGCAACCTAAAATTAGGTTAATGGATTATCGGGTCAATTAAATTAACTAACCTAACTCGGACCCTCCCAAATCCTACCAAATTGCAACTTAGGTTTAATTCATGAAAATTTATTTTATTGGAGCCGCTACTAATCATTTATGGTAGGTTGATTAGAAACCCATATAAAATAGAGGGAGAGCTATTTTATCTCTACGAACTAGAGAAAATGAGTTCGGGGACTTGGTTACGCTAATTGAAAAATTAACGCCCTTTCGGTGCCAATTTCATGAAAAAGTCTCTTTTGATTAATCAATGTGAATTGAACGATTTTGATTAATTGGAAAAATGTGACATGAAGACTATATATTAAGCGCCCGGAGGATGATTTTTTGGTATTTTCGGCAATAAAAGAAAACATTCAAAAGCAATAAAAAAATCTGAACAAAAATAAACAAAAATGACCATAATATACCTTTTAATTTTCAATTTTTTCGAAAATCCTCTCATTCCCAAAGATCCGGGCTAGAGCAAGATTTTATCTGCTACATCCTTGAGGATTCGAGCTAGTATGCGGATATGTGTATAGAAAAATAACATCCCTTTCGCCAAAGGGTAGAACACGAATTTCTATACTAAATCACCATCCCATTCCATAAGATCTTGGACAAAGCGTGTGATTTATTTTTCCGAGGGTCTAGGCACATAGAGGAGCATATATTATGGGCATGTTTGTTTAAAAATACGCAAAATTTATAACAAACAATCATGACAAAAATAAAATAAAAAGTGAGTCAATTAAGTGGAAATTTCAAAAATTCAAAGAGGGGTTCCCGAGATTATGAGATTGGGGATCCACCTTTCCTCATCCAAAATTGATCTAACTTTAATTTGAGAAAATTATCTTTAAGGATTGGAAAATTTGCTTTGAGATAATCCTCAAAGAAAATTCGGATAACACTCAATCCAAATCAAATCTTATCTCTAATCCAGTACATTCAAAAAAACTTGCATGAGATAAGATAAAATGATCATCAAATATGCAATCAACCAACTCAAATGCCACGGATAATTATCGAGATGAAAATCTTACCCACAACAAATCCAACATTATCCAATTTCAAGAAAATCTTAGCTATTAGATAAAGTCCGATTATTATAGATTATTATCCGATTTACATGAGATAAGATTGAACAACCAATGGATGACATCAAATCAACCAATTGGGATAAAAATCGAAACAATGCTCATCCATCTATATGCGGTTCAGCCAACAAAGTGAGTACGCCGAAAATTCAATCTTTAATTTGATAAAATCCTCAAATTTTAAACTAGTTCAATTTGATCTTGAAAGTGCTTGATTTACTTTGAGAAAAGATAAATTTCCAATTAAACTTAATCAATTCCCAAGAGTGTTACAAGTCAACCAAATTTATCTTGGGAATATTCATTGACATCCATGAAGTGAGTACGCCGAAAATGAACGTGTTAAGAAAAATTAGAATTTCGTTCCACCATGCTCAAATTTCTGTTTTTGATTGGAGTTGATAAAAACATGTCATTTTCCAACCTTGATCACAAATCAACATATATTCATTGACATCCATGAAGTATATGCATGTTACCAATTTAAATAAGCACATATAGCAACCAAAGATGTGAGGATTTTACCTTTTTTTAAGAGCAATTTCCAGCACACGTCCAGTCGGGTAATCTCCTAAAATAGCCCCTTTTGAGCCAAATTTGAGCTCCAAACAGGAAGGGACTCCAGCACCAAATAGTACACAAATTAGTGAAAAAAATATCAGTTGAATATAAGACTGAATCAATCTTGAATGGAGCTGGACAGAGGCGATCTTGTGCTCCGAACAACTTAAGGAAACGATCAATAAATGGGGGTGTAAGCAGGAGCAAAAAGCAGTGGAATTAACCCCAAACAGTAGTGTAAGCACCACAAATCAGCAGAGAATTAGGAGCACCGAAGAGCAGATGAACTGGTGTCGAACAACTATTGAATCGACGCTGAATCAATACACAAAACCTGTTGGAGCAGAAGCTAAAACACGCTTGGACAGCAGCCGGGTTGATGCGACGCCGTGGCTAAATTCGTGCCGACAAATATGCATGAACAAGTATTGAAGTTGGAGCCTTTGGTGATTGAAACAGGAATTGTTGACGGCATGCTCCTCTTTTAGCTTTATCTATACATGAGGTTTATGCCCATTGGGGTTGCCATGAAGGAGATCAACTGAGCTATGGATCCCTCTTTCCTTCTCTCAGCCCTATCTCGTTTAATGAATGTCAGCCCCTAAACCCTAAGGTAAAATGAGGTATTTATAGACAAAAGGGTTGCCTAATCCAATAATCGGTATCCAATAATCCTTGTGATCCATACTATTGGCACGGGCACGGATTGACGTGCATTTGACAACTCTTTTCATTCCTACGACCGGCATGGTACAACTTGTCGGGAATCTCAACACAATTCCATCATATGACCACTCAGGCACATCCGACAACCAATTAGTTTTTATCTTTACTTTTAGTCGGATGCTCATGCGGACGTGCTGAAAGACTCGGCCCAAGGCCACTTTCATGCTAAAACATGCGGTTTGATTTTACCCGTGGCCATATGAAGGCATAGTTTCATCTCGCAAGATTTTACATCGACAGAGGGCGACCGACACCCAAAATCTCATACATAACATCCAACAATCAAGGCAAAGCATCCAGATAACAATCAATTACCACAATTAATTAAACACATATAACTATTCCGGCGGTAATTATTAATTTCAGTTTCCTCGGACGATTAATTGTCCACTCGGCTATAGTCTATCGCTCACTCGAGATCAAACGGTGGCAATCACGCCAAAAATTAATCGGTCGATCCAGTTTAATATCAACTAGCCACAGACAACCTCACTAACCGGACTAACTTAATTAATTGTAGCCATTTAACCTAAACCTTGTTTCTAGCTAAACCGATCACAATTAACCTACCTAAACACCCTATGAACTAGTTACGCTAATTAACCGGCCCTAAGTGCAATTAGCGTTCTAACCAAAGGATTAGGGGTTAACTCACGCTAACCACGACGACGATGTGCATGGGCGGCGGCGACGACCGACGGCGACAAGGCTCGGCGATGACGGAGGCTTGCGGCGGCAACTAGCGGCTACGGCGATCCTCGACACTCTCGGGTCCAACGGGCGCGGGACGACAAGAAGTAGGCTCAAGAAAATCGGCGAGGCTCGGGACGACGAGCAAGTAGGCCATCGGGGTTTAGGGCGACGATGGCGGTATAGGGCGCAGCAACCGGGGTCCATGGGCTCTTGGGGTCTCAAGTCTCCGGTGGCAAGGTTGCTCGAAGGCGAGGGCAGCCGTGGCTGGTGGGTGAGGCGGCCGATGGCGGGCAGCGAGCAAAGGAGGAGAATGGAGGTAAACGAGTTTTCGGTGGGGGGCTGGGGTCAAGGCTGCTCAGCCCCGCAAGACGACTACGATGGCGGGACGAGGGGCCGGCGAAGCTAGAGGGGACAGCGGTGAACAGCGGGCGGTTGAGCAACGAGAGGAGGGGGTGGCGTCGGGGTGAGTGAAAGAGCAAGATAGGAAACCGGTGGTCGAAGGTCGGCTCGATGGAGTAGTGGATGGAGGGGGCGATGGCGTAAGGGCGGCCGAAGATTGGACGTTGCGGTTGCACGAAGCGGTCGGAGGAGGTGGTGGTGGTGGTTGGCGCAAAAATAAGGGAGGAGGAGGTGGGGTGGTCGGGTGGTGGAGGAGGAAAGAGGCGTGAGTGAGAAGGAAGGGAGAGGGAGAGAAGAGAGAGAAGAAGAAGGGAAAATGTGAGTTGATGGGAAAAAATGGTGATGTGATGGTAGGGGGTTGGTGACAAAACATGTAGTCATGTCATATTTGAAAAGTTTTATCTTCTAGCGCATGAAGTCAAGGGCATTTTGGTCTTTTGGCATTTTAGGACTGGTTGGACATTTGGCTCAACCGTCGGAAGGTATTTTGGTCTTTTACAATGCGGACTCGGTCATGGTTAGGCTCGGGCGTGCAATTCTCGAAGCTACTATGCGATAACCGAACTAACGAAGCCTAATCTAACCCGACCGACGTGTTAAAAAATATCCAACCAATGTTACTTAAATCCTCAAATCCAATTTATACAACAAGCTGGAATTCACGGTTGGACCTAAACCGAGTCCAGTTATCTTATAGACGTCAAAATTCCTAGGCGTCACAATTACCTACTCGTCATATGTTGGGTTTGGAATAGTCGTGGTGGTTCTATCTGCTGTTGTTTGCACAATTTGGCTAGGTGGACATCATGAAGATCCTTCCACAATTGGTAGCGGTTTGCTTGTTCGAAGACACGGTAATAGGTGCGCCCTCCAAATAACAAAATTGTCTCCTGTGAGCTTGACTCCAATTGTTGGACTGGAGATGGAATTTGTAGGAATTCCAGTGGCTATGGATCCAAGTACCTGGGTTGTTAAGCCAAGGACGGTACTCGAGATCGAAGCGGATGTTGAGGAAGGCGAGGATGCCATTTGATAATAAAAGAAAGCTTTTGCTAGAAAGCTCTGATACCATGTAAAAACTTAAAACTGTATTGTATTTTAGATGAATGTTTTTGTACATTGTTTACATTTCTTTACTGCTTCTATTTATAAGAAGTTAAGGATATAAACAAATCAACAATAAATCAAAAAAATCAAGGAGTGATTGCAAGAGATCCGCTGAATATCGGGAGTGATTCTTGAATATCGGGAATGGTTGCGAGAGATCCGCTGAATACTAGATTCCAGATTTGATATCCTTTGACACTATTAATACATATCGTTTAAAGTAAAATTAATACTAAAATATACTTTTTAGTCGATAAACTATGGTTTGTAGTGGACTTAATAACGGGCATGGCTTGGACAAAAAAAAAAAAAACGAGGCATGGCGACACACGAGCTCTTAGACATAGCTTGAGCCATAAGGGCCCGCCTAAATCATATTTGTGTGGCCCTAGTAGGCTAGCATTAATTAAGTCTCGCGGCCCGGTTGGGCCCTAGCCTCACCCAATCTGCAAACTTTTATGTAATTTTCTATTGATGAGCGAGCTCGGGCTAGGCCCGAATTGGCCCAAGCCTGCCCATTGATAATTTCTAATAAGTAATTATGCTAAATGTCCGCATGGCAATGATTTCGATTCTCTTATTCTATTCCTCCGAAGAAACATGTTTGGTAACGTAAATGATTTTAATTCTGATTCTGTTCTCGGGAACAATTTTGGAGAAAAAACAAGTATAAAAAAAAGTTGATTATGAAAAAAAGAATCACTTTTTAGAAATATAAAAAAGTATGAAGTCCCGCATCTCTCACTCTTCCCTTATAGATATCTCATCACTTTCCCTCGACTAAAATAGAAATTTTGTGAAGTTATCAAATACTTTCAGATTTTCTAAAACTCATCCAGGAAACAAAATAATAAAAAAAATCAATTATAATTGGAATCACTTCTCTCGGATCAAAATCGCTCCCATGCAGGCCCCAAATTACTTTTCAGTAGAAAATGAGAAAAACAAAAACTTTATGTTTGCAAAGAACAAGCTACATTCCCCAAAACTAACTTATGTTCACGGCGCATTTGCATTTACCAGGGACGATCAGCATTTACCAATCATTAGTTCTTTTACCCATCATGACTTCTTTTACCTTAAATAAGATCTTTTACCGTGAAATCAGTGACATTTACCGTGTAATGAATATATTTAAACCACACATGAGATATTTTTTTCTACTAGAAGGGAACATATATAACAAGTAAAAGAATAGACGAGTGACATTTGCGTTTATTTTATTATTCAATGGTGCCTCACCGTAGAAGACCCGATCTTGCTCAAAATCATCAACATCAAAACCTTAGTGAGGGACTAACTTGTAGTCTAACTGTTTGACAGAAGGACTAACTTGAACAAACGAACAAAAGTTGAGGGACGAGAAATCCACGTCAATAGAAGTTCAGGGACCTCCCATGCCATTACACCAAACATGAAATCTGTGTTAATCAAACAACACTCCCATGATAAAATTTAGCTTTCTAGTTTAACCAGAAAACCATATTCCAGCTCAGAAGCAAAATACAAGTGTAATGACAGCCAATGGCATCGAACCTCACTGTACAACAAAAAGATCAGAAGCAAGCTGACAAAGGAAGGTTGAATAACCACAAACCCAATAAGCACATATATGTGCAATGTAAACATCAAATTATGCAAAAAGACCAAGATTGTCACACGGTTTTATCAGTCGCTAATAGAAAACATCCCAGGGAGTGAAATTCCAGCTCCATCTGCCATAGTGACACCATCCATGATAGCCAGCTGCCCAAGAGTGAAGTAAACAATATAAGTGCTGAGACACTCGAACAACTTTCGTCAAATAAGAAATAAATCCCAGATAGCGAATGTTACATCTACTCAATGATTAAAAGCTTGCAGCTTTTACTGTGAAAATGGTCGACAAGTTGATATCGAGGAAGCAAACACTTTGGTAGAATATAAAAGGGCAAATAATTAATAACGAAAATAAGTTGGAGGACATCATGCCATTATTTAAGATGGAAAATCTAAATGATCTTTGATTGTTCTTCTTTCTAGTGAGAGTACAAGGCGTAAACATCGAAAGGACTTAATTTATCCTCAAGGTCGTTGTCGCGACCTAAAAATTAATTTAGGTTAATGGATTATTAGGTTAATTAGATGAATTAACTAACCTAATACGGACTCTCCCAAGCCCTACCAATTCGCAACTTAGGTTTGATTTTTTGATTTAGGAGCCGCCACTAATCTTTTTTGGTAGGTAGATTAGATACCTAAATAAAGTACGGGAGAATACTTTATTTTCTGCTAACCGGAGATTTAGTGTTCGAGGACTTGATTATGTTAATTTTTAATTAACACCCTTTCGGTACAAAGTTTCATGAAAATGCCTTTTCTGATTGATGATTTGTGATTTTTGATTTCCTTTTTTTTTTATTTTCGGATTTTTGAATTGAAACAGATGAATTTGAACAAAATTAAACAAAAATGCCCATAATATACCTTTAAATCCGATTTTTCGATAAATCTTCTCATCCCCAAAGATCCGGGCAAGAGCGAGATTTTATCGGCTACATCCTCGAAGATTCGAGCCAGTATGCGGATAATATATAGAAATACAACGTCCCTTCTCGCCAAAGGGCGGAATACGAATTTCTATATTTAAATCACCATCCCATTCCACGAGATCGTGGCTAAGGCGTGTGATTTAATTTTCCGACGGGACTAGGCACCGGGGAGCATACATTATAGGCAGTTTTGTTTAAAGATGTGCAAATATTTACTGAATTTTTAAAATCCTTAAGGGATTCTGAAATTTTCAAGGAGATAGTCTCCTATCCACAAAGGATTGATATCTTTTTAAAAAAATGGAAAGATTATCTTCTGAAATTTTTCAAAGTATATTAGATAACTTCCCAAATTTTAAAGATGCATTCAATATTCCTAAAAAGAAAATCTGATTGAATCTTGAGTTATTTGAATATTCCAAAAATATATGGTATTCTACAAGATATGATTATATAAGAATAATTCGAAATAGGCAACAATATATCTAAAATATATTCAGATTACGATTGTTACCTACTTCGCGGATAACTTTCCGAATTCGAATTCCAAACCAATCTCGTGATTCAAGCTTGAAAACTGAACCGATTGGCCAAGGGGATTTGTGCACGAATCAAAGGTTTCGGTGAAGGTGCATCTTGACTCGCAGCAGTAATTTTGACGACGAATCCACCCAAAAATCGGAAAACTTTTCTTTGCTCCACGAGGCGACCCATATGAAATTGTTGTTGGGCAAAGAACGTGGCTTCTTTTCCGCACTCACAACCATCTGTTAACTTTCCAAAAGAGTCATCATCATCAAATGGTGGTCAAAGTCCTTCTCTTTCTCATCCTCTCTAATTTGGCCGTGAGACCTCTGTAGTCCTGCGAAAAAAAATAAAAAATAAAAATAAAAAAATAAATAAAATCGCACTTTTCTTTTGTCTCTAGTCAATGAATATGAACGTGGCATGAGACCTTGTGCATGGCTCCAAAGAAAGGAACAAAAGTGAAAGTTATAATGGATCAAGAGTTCCCTGTGATATTGCTTGACAATTCGCCTCAGTTTGTGCTTGAAATTAGTCCCCTCCGAGATAGAACCGAGAAGGAGACTGTGAAACTCCAAAAAAAACGCCAAGCTTGGATTTGGGAATTCAGCGAGATCAGAAGCTCGATAGAGGCACCGGATAACCTGTGACGACAGAAAATGCCAAGAAACGATTGTCGCCAAAGTGGGCTTTGCTCGTCGCATTGGCAGCACAGCTTGATGACTGATCGCAATTGGTAACGTGGCAATAGCTTCACTGGTGGGGAGGCTCGAGGCACCACGTACGTCGTCCCGGGGATGGAGACGTTGAAGGAGTAGCGGATGGCGAGGAAGGATTGGATGTCTAGAAACTGTTCACGTAAAAAAGAGTCAAAAGGCTTACCTTTGTCCCAGTGTCTATTGATCATGTTCCTCCAGGGAAGAAGTTAAAGATCCAGATAAAGATGGCCTCTTTTTGTCTTCTCTGACTTTCTGAGGAGTTGATGAACCGTGATCATCACAGTGATCGAGTGAGTCTCTTGAAGACTTCTTGAATTTTGCTTATTAGACGGATCTTGTGCTCCTCAATTGTAAATTATCCTCCTTGCTGAACTCGCTCTCTCTCCTTTTGTCTTTTGTGATCAGTGTTCATCGACAAAAAGCGAGGGAGGTTCCTTCGTCTTGGATGAAGCGAAAAAAGCTTACTTTCTGGCCGTGTGATTTTCGATTCAATTCCCCCTTCTGAACGTGACCTAGCCATGTTTATATAGAGAAACCCTAGGTCAAAATCTGACAATGCGGGCTTAAGTTTTGGCCTTATTTTGATTAGTAAACTTTGATTAAAAGCCCTTTTTTCGAAATCAAAATTTAGTGGACTGAAAATTTGACCCTAAGGCCTTGTGATTTTCGACACTTGCTCCCTTATGATGGCCAAATTATGGAATATGGGCTCCGGTCTTCCGCATGTCAATCCGAATCCAAATCCTATCATCGGCGCGAAATAACACAAATGCAATGCATGCTTAAGTTATATAGCAATACATGAAAACTATTTATTTATTTTTTTGTGAGAATCAAGGCTAATTCTCATTTTTGTGAAAATAATTTAAGAAAAATCAAAATTTAGGTGTCAACAATCGTGGTCATGCAGATCATTACTCACTTTGCAACACAGAAAAGTTCCTTTCTCCAGTTCTTGTTGCGAGATATCAAGTTTAGAGAAACGTTTAATCTAACGTTGCTATAATCATTCATCCAAGTTATTTTCCGACATTTCAAAAGTTTGTGTAAACACTGTCTAATCGTATGGTGGATTGGTTAGAGTTTAGATTGACAATTTTGGCGACCCGCGCTGTAATAGTACCCTATGTCAGCATGTGTACGTAGGGTTGTAGCGTGCACGGACATTCGCAATCTTGGTGACACTGTAACTCAGTAATACCGCAAGATGGGAGATTCAAGAAGCTTTTGAAAAAAGCTAAATCTTAAGCATACTTTAACCACTTTATTCACGAAACTTCAAGCATCTTTTCAAAAACTAGAAGACGAGGTTTTATACTGTCAACTACATAATTTATCAGAATCATAGGAATCTAGGATGAAGGTTCTGTTTCTCATTATACCTACTCTATGATGTCTAACTAATAATATATGGTGTCAACGAGTTCACAACTCATGAGAGAAATTCAGAGGAAAATGCAAGCCCGAAATTATCTATTACGCAACAGACTGACTCTATATATCAAAAGAGCTAAAAAGTTTACAAACCTTAAAAGGAGGTACTCAAATGTGGTTTCAAATACGTACCTTGCAGGTCAACGAACTCGATACCTGCATATACATTGATTATTTGATTAGAAACAAAGATTAGGAGAGAAAAGGAAAAGAACTTTAGTGACAATGTTGCATGTTCTTAAGAGCGCTTGAGGGGCAATGTGTTGGGTGGAGAAAGGGTCAATGTCAACTTCTCATAAAGCACTACATAAGATTAGAGTGCGTACTTTTGCGGTGTGAAAAATGGGGATATTCATCTTCAGAGTGAACAGGAAGAACTACAAAAAAGTTGGCTGATTGTTTGGAAGGAGACAATGAAATCAAGAACCGGAAAGGGAAAAGAGAAAATGCAGAAATAAGGCAAAGCACGTGTCAAAGAGGAAACAGTACCACGTGTCACCGCAGCAGAAATCGCCTCATTGAAGATAGGCCCGGGTTGGATATCCGACACGAATTGCAATAATAGGAAACGTCATCAGACCCGCCTAACATCGGGCTTGCATGAACATTGGGTTGGCATGTGTCTGGTATATTAGGCAAACCTTGTGGCGCTTCACAATGAGAGAATTCCAATCTTTGCAACTTATGCAGCTTTGATAGATCAGGTAACATTTCCTTGGAACTCCATTTCTCAATTGATAATATCTCCAGTGAGTTTGGTAAATCAGGCAAACCTTGCAGTGATTCACAGTTTGTTATCCACAATCTCCGCAGCTTATGTAATTTTGATAGATCAGGTAACCTTTCTATAGAGCTCAAATTCTGGATATATAACACCTCCAGCGAGTTTGGTAAATCAGGCAATCCTTGCAGCGATTTACAGTCAATCACAAACAAACTCCGCAGCTTATGTAGTTTTGATAGATCACTTAACATTTCTGTGGCGTTGCATTCACGAAAATATAATTTCTCCATCCTTTCTATTTCTCCCAAATCTTGAATGTCGATTAGCCGTGAGCACCGACGGATTGTCAACTCCTCGAGCTTCCCTAAACTTGATAGGCCCGCTAGCCTCACCAGGGATTCACAGTCGTACACCGATAGACGACGGAGATTCTCTAGCTGTTGAAACTCGATGTCTTTCAATCCCCAATGAGAGAGCTCTAATTCGGGCAAATATCTCAATTCGGAGAGGAGTGGCTGTTCTATCGGTGACTTGACACCTGTTAATCTCAAAAAACGAAGACCTAAAGGAAGACTTAGGAGAGATCGAGGATCGTCACACGATATGGAAAGTCTCGAAAGCTGAGGAGGCCACGTGAGAGATCCAGGATCATCACCAATCATGTGAAGTTCTGAAAGCTGAGGCGGCCATGTCATATCTGTATTTCTGTGGCCGTGGTATGCCAAAACTTCAAGATTCTCCAACATCTCTATGGCCTTGGGCAGCTCTCTTGTCTTGCAATTGTACAGAATTAATTTCTGCAGCTTTTTGAGATATCCAATAGAAGCAGGCACTTCTGTGATATTTGTAAAACTCAAGTCTAAGCGGAGCAATGATTCTAGTTCTCCGATGGAGTTTGGTAGCTCCCTTATTTGAGAGCTTGCCATATTCATTATCTCCAACATTTTGAGATCTCCAATAGAATTAGGTAACTCTCTTATCTTACTCCCAACCATAGATAAGCGCCGCAGTCTTTTAAGATCTCCAATAGAAGCAGGCAGTGTTGTAATCCTTTTACATTGCTGCAAGTCTAAGTCGAGCAACGATTCTAGCCCACCAATGGAGCTTGGTAGCTCCCTTATCCCAGTGGCTCCTAGGTTCATTTTCTTCAACCCTTTGAGATCTCCAATAGAATCAGGTAAGTCTTTAATTCCTGTGTTGAACAAATTCAATTCAAACAACGATCTCAATTTTCCAATGGAGTCCGGAAGCTTTCTAAGCTGATAACATTGCATTAAAGACAAGCACTTCAAGCTCGCCATCTCTCCAATTGATGGATGAAGCTCTTGTATACACAATCCCTCTAGCTTTAGACTTGACAGGTACGTTAGACGGCATATTGTAGAAGGCACTGCGCACAGGTCAAAATGGGGGCTTCCAGACAACTTTGACGGCTGAACTTCGGCTGCCGTTATTTCCAAGCGCTTTAGGTGCTCTAGCTTACCAATGGAGCTACAGATTTGAGGCGACTCTGAACAATTTTTAGCAAAAACTAGTATCCTCAAATTCAAGCATGTTGAGAAGTCTGGAGTTGTTGAGAGATGGCATCTGATGAGATGTATGACTTTCAAGTCACGATTCGCCTGCGAAATAAATTAGAATTAGAATTAGAAAGTAAGGCAAGGCAAATGGTAATAAACCTATACAGGTGTTATTAAACCATACCAAGCATGGGCCCCACCCATTCCAGTTTTCCGGAATGTTGCTATCCGAAAGCTTGAGCACGGCTAAGTTCAATAGACGTAGATTGACCGCCTGCAAATCTGAAGGGCAACGACGCCAAGAGAGCCATCTTAAACTCAAGAGAGTATTCTTAAAGGTCTCCCACCAAGTTCCCCCCCTCTAATTCCAATAACCTTAAGCTAGGCAGCCTTGAAAACTCTTCGCTTGTAAAGTCGTGCTCCATGGAAAGGCCAGTTAGTTTGAGTGCCACGATATTCTCTGTTCCCTAACAACATGAAAAGGCAGAAGTGAACCTTCTATAGTGAATTACCAAAGAACGCATTCCTTCACCGCAAAATTCCACAGCCTTGTTCTATAAGGAGAACATTCTGTTTGCTTATACTTTCAGATGGTAAATGTAGACTACCAATATCTTTGTCAGATGTAATTCTTGTTACTACTTTTATTTCACTAAATTTGTTTAATTCGAGCTTTCCACAATGCGTAACACAGACAAAACAACACACCCGGCAATATACTCCAAACTTCGAGCTGATGTTTCCTCGATAGAGAAGACACTCGTAGTGAATGAGATTTACCTTTCTAGTCTGCATTATAACCAATGCCATCTCGGGACTCCATAGCCTACTACGCTTCCCAGGAAGTTTGTCTTCTTGCCGAACAATATCTCTTGCAAGGTCTCTCAGCATGTCATGCATCAATAGTCTATCATTATCATCAACCTTTATCAAAGACTTACGGGTAAGGATAATGATATTAGTTCTTGGATAAAACTCCAACGCTTTCCACATATAATGTGGATGGATTGCTTGTTCACCTATAAAGTAACATGCAATATCGAGAAAAATATCTCTTTGTGCACTGTCTAGCATATCAAAGCTAATCTTTAATTTGTCATAGACTTTTGGATTTGGAACTGAACTTAATTTCTTCAACATATCTTTCCAAAGTCGTTTACTTTGGCGATAAAGAGAGGAACCGATAACTTCGAGAGCCAAAGGAAGTCCATCAGCTTTGAGAGCAATCTCACGAGAAATATCATCATAGTCATGTGGAGGAAAGTCCATTTTGAAAGCATGCTTACGGAAAAGCTGAAGAGCATGCTGATGGCATAATTCTCTCATTTCGTACATTTTGATGAACTCTTCAAGATGAGTTTGGGCATTATTTTCTTGGTTCTCTTCTCCAATTTGCAAAAAGTTGATGTCCCTTGTTGTAATAATAATTCTGCTCCCTAGACCGAACCAATCGGGCTTTTCTGCAAGTTTTGAGAGTTGGTCCCATTCATCTAGGTCATCGAGAACAATAAGGACTTTCTTGTGGCGGAATCTCATATGAATCTCATAAATCCCTGCATCAGAGTCATAAAACTCTAGTGGATTGGAGCTGAGAATTTCTAACAATAATTGCTTTTGCAATTGAACAACTTTGTTGCTATTTGAAGCCTCTCGAACATTCGAAAGAAAGCTGCACCCATGAAATCGACTAGAAATTTGGTTAAAGACACTCTTGGCAAGAGTCGTCTTACCGATGCCTCCCATCCCGTGGATTACTATATAACGTACATCAGGAGAGCCTTCATCTATTAGGTGCATGACAGCTTCAACACGATCCTCGATTCCAACTAAATTATCCGGCAGCTTTTTGTTTCTTTTACTCGGTTTGATCGAAACTTTAGCAACGATTGATTTGATAAGTTCGCCGTGACTGCCATATTTGATAAAAGGGTCTAGTAAGAAACATGCAAATAGAATATTAAATAATCAACCTCTGTAATATATAAATATATATAAACATACATAGGAAAAAAAATCAACTATATTTATGTCAAAGATGTAAATTGTTAAGATATTAATGAAATCTTAAACTTTTTAGAAGATGCTCACTCATCCATAAATTGTAAAAACCGAAGCCTTTGGATTGCTTTCTCTAGATATATGCAAAGGATTTGTTTATTCATTTTTTGTTGCTCATATATAGTACGTGCTCGGTTAACTCGTTTTGCATGGAGTAAAATACTAATAGCGAGAACAATTGTTTTATTGTATAAAACCTGCTGACACTGATTTAGAAGTTAAGAAAAGGTATTTTTATTCAATCTAAAAGATGCAAATTGAATAGTGAATTCAGATTGGATTTGTGAGGTCGTAATAGAGAAGTCAGCTAGTTTTGAAAGGAATCGATTTAATTGAGTGGATGTGTAGTGCGTAGTTATAAATATGTGGAAATTGGGTGACAATTTGATGAAAAAGAGAACAATGGGTAGTGGTAACTTTCATTGCAAGGAGGGTCATATTTCTTGTTCTTTATAGTTATATCTTGAATATCCAATCAAAGAAAAAAAGGAAAAGCTCAAACCTTACCCGGTATCTTTGAGATCCCATCCTTTGATGCGAGCAACCTCCCTTAGAGCATCCTTCCATCGCTGCACGACCTCGCCACCGAATTTCTCCTCGTGCTTCCGCAAAGCATCTTGGTATAGCTCGGTTTTAAGCTTGACATCTTTCGGTTCGACGTCGAAGAAAATAGGCAGGATTCTTGCTTTGCAATCCACCATGTATGCAAGCTCGCGAAGACACCACGCACTGGATGCGTAGTTTCTAGAGAAGATGGCAATACATATTGCGGAGCTCTTGATCGCATGCTCCAGTTCGCCTTTGATAGCTTCGCCTTTTTTGATCTCTTCGTCGTCTCTGAAAACTCGAATCCCAGCTCCGTCCATGGCGTGATAGAGGCAGTCGGTAAAGTTCAGGCGAGTGTCGGGCCCTCTGAAATTCAGGAACACATCGTATTCAGCCTGCAGTGACGACTCAGCATCACCTCTATTGGTCGACAACACCTCGAATTTATTCCTCCGTGATGACTCGGCATCACTGCTATCGGTCGACGCCAACGGCGCATCTGAGTATTTTCTCTTTGCCATCTTTTGGAGCTAAAGTATAGTGATCGAGTTGAATAATGAGAAGAGAGATGCAAAAGAGTGATGTCTAAACGATGCGATTCTGGAGTATTTATGAACGATCCAAAGAGTCACGAGAAGTCTCATCCGTTGCGTTGCCCATTTTCTTAGGACTCTGGAAATTTCCTACAACGGAAAATATTATATGCTATTCTGGTTAATAATATGATTTTGATTACCTTTCAAAACAGCTGGTACATAATTCCCATTCATTCCACTTCACGTTCTAATTTTTTAAACTAAAAACTTCCATCAGGTCACAACAGGACAAAGGCTATTTGATTCTTACAGCTAAGAACGCACCAATGCTCAACTACCCGCCCACCAGATGCATGAACCCCTTCCCTGATTTAAAACTGAAGAAACAGACAAACAGATGCGTGGGACAAACTTGGCATCGGTGAAGAAAGCATTTCATGTTAAGATAAAGGGTTAATACCACAGAAAATTTCAAATTCGTATACCTGTAATAAATTTATCCTAAATTGTCAAAAATCCTAAATTTGTACACTTATGACAAATTTACCTTAAATTAGTACATCCGTGACAAATTTACCCTCCGTTAGTTTTTATTAAATCTAACTGTCAAATTACTAAATTGGATAGCATGTGGCAATTCACGGGTGTACCAGTTTGAAATTTTTACCCTTTGTTTGTCACAAATTTATCAATTTGAGATTTTTCGTTGTATTACTCCAATTTAACGGAGGGTAAATTTGTCACGGGTGTACCAACTTAGGGTTTTTCTCGGTCAAAAAATTAGTTTAGGGTAAATTCGTCACAAAAGTATCGGTATAAGGTTTTTGAAGGTAAAAAAAATAGTTTGGGATAAATTTATCATAGGTGTACTAGTTTATGGTTTTTCATGATATTAACCCATAATAAATATGTTATATGTAGGTTGCATTTCGAATAATGATTTTGAAGGAAAAAATACCACATATTTCTATTTCAAAATATTACTTTCTAAGATAAGATTTTCTTGTGGGAAGTCTCTTTCATTACGTTGCGTTTTTTCTTAAAAGAGCTAGAGAAATTTCTGACTCAAAAAGATTATTCTATCAACTATTCCAACCGATTTTCCTTCAAAAAATGAAAATGGATACCTACAATTGATTCCATTTTACCTTCTAAGTCGTGGGAAGTCTCTTTCGCCGGGGAAAAGTACACTCGAAATGTCATAACTTACGCACGGCGTTCACTTGAGTGCCATAACTTTCAAAGTGTTCACTTGAGTGCTACGTCGAAGTAAAATCATTCACTTGAGTGCTACAGTAACTTTTCCGGCGTGCCACATCATCTTTCCGGCGTCTACAGCAACCTTTTCGGCATGCTACAGTAACTTTTCCGGCTGCCACGTCAATTTTTCTGGCTGCCACGTCAACATGACACTCAAGTGAACGATTTTTAAAAGTTATGGCACTTAAGTGAACGTTTTGAAAGTTATGGCACTCAAGTGAACGCCGTACAAAAGTTATGGCACTTCTAGTATACTTTTCCCCTTTCGTCGTGCTGCACTTTTTCTTGGAAGGGGCCCGAGAAATTTTCCACAATAAAAAAAAAATTCTATAAAATCTCAACTTATTCCACTTCACATTCTAATTTATTGATAAACACTAACATCAACGACAACGACAACTAGATACAAGAAATCACTACCCTTTTTTTTATTAATGTCGTTTGGGCCAGATGCGTGGAAAATAGGCTACTAGACTATGAGTTGGCATTTTGGCTTTTTCTTGAGAGAGAATTATAGATATATCATTCGTATTAAAAAAAAAAAGGAGTCTGCATGACGTGGATTCCTTGAAAACTAAATAAATAATGTCGGGATAAGAAATGTATCAATCAATCAAAGCAAACATCAACCATAAATGACCAATTAAGTTCAAGAGACGGCACTTCCATGCACATTTAGCTCTATTCATTTAGTGAGGACTCTATCTATCCGTACATAATTGCTCGCGGTGTACGTGAATGTATGAATCCACGAAGGTCCGATGCATGTATTGATCATTTTGTAAATTTACTGTAAAGAAAGCATTTCATACAATAATGTGGAAGAGTGAAATAAGGAATTTCTATATATCTTTTTGTATATTGATAAAGATAACATGAGCCTTTTTATAAGATTTATTGGATGACTATTTAAAGTAATAAACTAAACACGATATCAATTATAATAAATCAGGATTATGCACAATCAAAGGAGATATATGCATAATCCTAAGAGATATGTAGAATCAAATGAATATCCTATTACCGATAGCAACCCCTTAAACTCAAGTTTGAAATCAACTCAAACAGTGCCGGAAAAAACTTGTTTCTCCAACAACGTCATCGCGTTTGGTAGATCCACGGCGGTGCTGCGAGCCTAGTAGTTGTGCGTGTGACATCCAAATTTTTCCCACATTAGAAATAATTAGAGAGTAAAAATAAATCTTCTTGACATGTTTTTTAAGGAACTTTTAGAAGAGGTTGCTAACTTCTCAAGAAAGTTGTTGCGAAATTTCCTAAGAAGGTTATTATTTAAATTATTTGTGAATTTTTCCGGAAAATTCTACTAGAAAATACAATACAAGAAATAGTTCTTGAATTGATATTTATAAATCAAAATAGAATAGGAGAGTCCATGCTAAGTCAATTTTCTAAAGGATAAGAATAATGTCATTTTCAAGATAGGATAAAAATAATATTGCTTTCACTAGTAAAGTTAAAAAAAATATAATTGTGACATCCACGATTTTAACAATTAATAAATTGGATATAGATTATATTTCTAATTATCCATCATTAAGAACATATTATAAGACCAGTAAGGACGAGACGGATAGGGGTGAGGACCGCTGATCCCACTCGGCCTGGTACGGCGATCTTTGGGCGCAAACCCGATCGACGGTGACCACGCCTAGCCGGCGTGGTAGCATATTGTTTAGCTCGAGCAACCCGTGGCCGTCCGCCTACTTAGTGGGCACTAACCGTTCGGTCGTGCCGCCGAGGTTCTATCTCCATCTCAATAAGTCATTGATTAGAAAGTAAGTTAATGCACAAGTCAATGCATAAATCAATTGATAAGTCAATGTTTAAGTCAATGCAAAGTCAATTAGATAAGAACAATATTAGTGCCATTTTCAAGCATTAAATGTTAAGTTAAGATCAATGTCATTTTCAAGCATTAAATGTAGAGATAAAGATCAACATTAAACATACAAGTGGACCAATCAAATAAGGATAAATAGCTACTCTAAGACCTAAGATAACTAGCTTAAACAAGGAGACCAATGAGAAATACGCTCATTAATCAAGCTTGAAAATGAAATTAGGAAAAGTGAAGATGAATTAAATGCATTTCACATTAGCAAATTTGGGGAGCAAGCTAGAAAATCACTATAAATGGAGGCGAAGTCTCTTCAAAATTTCTATAACCAACGATTCCCTCCTTCTTTTCTCTCTCTCTAGCTCACGCCCTCTCCCTCTCTCACGCCCATCTCCTCATTCCTCATGTGTTCTCTCTTGTTCAGTTATGATCTTGCTTGCCCTCATGTATTTTCGGATAGTTTCTACATCAAAAAAATAGGGAAATTGGTAGTTTTAACATTGGGATGTTAGTTTGATGCTTATTTGAAGTGGATGCATGGTTATTCTTTATGAATGAGATGAAATGCATGCCGGAACGTGTGCATAAAACTTGCTAAATATAAGTTGAGAAATCACGGCATTCTCATGTATATAAGTATATATAAGTATTTATTGCATGCGGTATAGAAATTTTCTTCAAAAATAATGAAGAGATCTTGCGTGTGCAAGTATGTGATTGCCATTAAAAGACAATGACGCGCCTTCGTCGGCTCGAGAAGCTACGGGATACGGGCTCGGGGTAAACGACATATTTTTCAAGCGGCCGTTACTTGCGACAATGGAATCAAGTGCCATCATCCGCTAAAATTTTACTTGAGGTCATGGTGTAGATGTCGTTTATCATTATTAAGTGATTGGACATATGGGCTGTTATACACGTACGGTGATGACGTTGCCCGTCTTTGGAAGTCTTGATATAACCTGGGGAAAAGGATGCTTAAGAAAGTGAAAAGAAAAGAATGTATGTTGCATGTATTGATTTATGATTGCTGTGATGATTGATGTAAAACAAGATTGCTATGAGAAATGAAAGGTTGGGGAAATTGAGACTCGAAAGTGAAAAAGAAAAACTTATGGCATATATTAAGTGTATGTTTGATATTATGACTAATGTCATGCTTGATGAATTTGAGTAAATGAATCATAGGATAGCTTTGTGGTTCACGACATCATGTATTATAACTTTTACTCTATCTCAGAACTAGTGCTTTTCCCTCTGGGCTGTGTGTTCATCCCTTTATTTTCCAAGAAACCGATGGTTTCACCGTGAGCTTCTCTGTTCGGCCAGCCTACCCATATGCATATGTACCATCGTGATGTTGTGAGAGTGGAGATTTGTGATGTGGGCGTGGAGTCGTATAATGTGGAGATAGTAACAGAGAGAGTACGAAAGTGAGTAAGTAACCTCCTTTGAGTTTTGTTTGTAAAAAAGTGAACATGTGGTCGTATGTGACGTACGTATGTGATGTAAGACATAATAATGTGTGTGTATATATATACAAGATTATGTGTGTTTATATATGTCTTGAAAGTTGCTATGTTTGCCATTACCCACGAGCCCACCAATGTGTTTTCGTGTATAAAGGTAAAGGAAATCTAGTTTAAAAGTTAGAGGAAAGATTTAGTTCCTAAGTTGGTAAAGTAGTGGTACTAAATTGGGTAGAACATCTTACCTTAAACATCCCTTGAAACTAATCCGATGAGGGTTGTTGGAAAGTTTATTGAAGATGAAGACCCTTAGAGAAATAATTAAAAGACTTAGATAAGAAAAAGAAGAAAATAGCGGGGTCAAGTCCTGGGGTCATTATTGTGGCTAACGTTATCATCTAGAGGGGGTGAATAGGTAAAACCGGTGTATTTATCCCAAATCGATGCAGAATTTAAATCAGATAAACTTGTGGCTTGACCCTCGGATGATGATCACACTCAAACGTACAATGTACATTGGATGTGTAGTTTGACTATCACAATATAAGTATATAAACAAGTATGAGCTAGGGATAGAGAAAACTGGATAGAGGGTTTATAATGGTTCAGCTTTATTCAAGCCTACGTCCATTTCTTCAGGCTGGCAGCTAATCGGCTAGATTCCACTAGTAAATTGCTCGGAGGTTACAGCTTAGTGATTCCCTTGAGACGCAAGACTCCACACCTAACGCCCAACACTCTCATGTATACCTCTAGGGATTACGGTGAATAGATCAAGGAGAAGATACGAATTGGAGCTCTCTCGATTTTGGAATTTAGAACATTATTCCCTCTTTATGCCAACCTTTCTTCTCTTCGACTTCGATATGTCTTTTATACTCCTCCACCTCCAACTATTCGTTGCAAGGTCTCTAGAGGATTGCTCTCTAAAACTACAAATTTGGAAGAGACCGTATCCAAAAGACAATCTCTTAGCCTTTGAGGATTACCAAAGGAAAGACTTCCCTGTTGGATCAAATTGCCCACACAATTACGATTCTAGGTTTCCATAGATAGATTTCTCCAATTGGAAAGTTGTGCTCGTTTGCTTAGATCCGCAACCTTGATTGATCTTTATCACCGAGATTTTTCAAGAACGATCCAGCTCAATTACTAGCCATTTTGATGATGTAATATATCAATTAAATCATCTTTTGAATCTATCTTGGAACTCCGGTTCTCGCACGTGAAATGCTTCTCTCAAAGCTTGAGCATCATTCCAACGTCTGAGCTTCCCTGCTCAATGTATGAGCTCCACACAACATCCGAGTCTCTCAAAGTAACATATGAGCCACCTTTCGACAGATTCAATCCCGTGCATCCCCGCACCATTAGATAATCTGCAAAATAAGTATTTCACGGCATTATCCTAAACCAAGAGTTGATAGATTTTTTGTCAACTTCAAAATCACTCATGAGGTTTTCTTACCTATCTTGCCCCTTTTTTATGATGACAAAATCATCCATAAGAATATTAATCATTAAGAGAAAAGTAGACAAGTAATATGTAGTTTTGTTACTCAAGTGTGATCTTGCTAAATTGTGATTTGTTATTTCTACACTTTAGCAAGTGGAAGTTCTGAAATTCAAAGGTTAATTTCATGATGTCAAAGGCGATCTCAGAACTTGTGAAATCTATATCAAAGAGATTTGAATGTGTGTACACACATAGGTATAGAGCATTACGAAAGTATTTTGTTAACTTCAAAATCATCCTCACACTTTCGTAAATGAACTATTGATGAGCGATGTAATATCACGGAGCGTAAGACTCGTAGTTTATAAGTCTATGTACTATGTTGCTCCGAGCATCTTATTCTATAATGTTCTGAGAACGTTCAACATAATCAACCTGCTCAGATGATAGGAAGTTTTGTTTCATATGTATAACAAGGTCCGTTCATCGTAGTCTATTCGGTTCGGTTCAAATGAACCTAGGAAGCTGTAGATCATACTAAGGACATTTAAGACTAATATTGAACTATTGACAATTCTCCTATCATTCTCTGTTTATTCCTGTTTCTATCTTTTCACAATCTTTTCGTAGCACAAAATATGGATGCATCTTTTTCAGTAAAGTTATGCAATAAAGTTATGCATCTCTCCCCCTTTTTATCATCAGCATAAAAGGATGACAATAGCACATTAGCACAATAACATAAAAGCATAAAAGCATCTTCTCCCCTGTAATGATACTATGTCATAGCACAATAGCAGTCCAAATCCATGCAATTATTGAATGAAAGCTCAAGATTCGGAACAATAATAGTTCAAATTCGAAGTAATTTATTCATAGAGAGCTTGAATAAAGTCATATCGTAGGATTGGTCTAGCAAATCTGGAACAGAAGCAAGTGTGACGAAATAAAAGTAGTTTTTTTATTTAGGAATGCATGAGTCTAGATAGGATGGGGATTAAGCTGAAGGATTTTTGGTTGTGGAGGGTTCGGGATAAATCCGAAACACGGCAATTTTGGACATTTGAGATAGATTCAAATTGAACTCTTCTTTCATTTTGTTCAACTTCTTCTCAGCTTGTTTGAGTTCTAGACATGTGAGATGATATTTATTGCCCATATCTTCTTTTAAGCTCGCCCTTTCAAACTCAGTTTGCTCTTTGATTTGATTCATTTCAATGTTCAGCTCGGTTCTGAATTTTCTCGGGTTGTCCTTGCACTCTCCTTGTTTAAATAGGACATCCCACAATTTGTCGGTGTCTGAAATTTCTTCCTTTTCTCCGAGTCCCAGCAACTACACCACTCCCTCCGACTCTTAGCACCTTCTTTTTGTTAGATCTGTTTTGTGTAATTGAAGATTAAAAATTAAAGGGGTCGATGACGTGCATGAGACGTCATTCTTTTTTACCCGAGGCGATTTTGTAGGGTTGTCGCGTGCTTGGGGATCGGGGTGTAACATCCCCGCCCAATGTGGTATCAGAGTAAGGTTAGCCTAATCCATCCGGTCATGGTTTGGAGTGATAAGGTGCTTTGGGATTTGGGATAGTTAGAAGGATTGAAAATTTTGTGCATGTGTTTGCTACTTAAGTTTTAAGGTTGTATACCTTAGTTTTTATTAGTAGGGTAAACAGGGCCCAATAAATGTACCTGCTAGGAGTGTAGTTTGTTAAACTAGTTGGGCTGAATCTGTAACCACTAGGATCGGTCTTCGGGATGTCAATGCCATTAAAGGATAATGTAATATCTGTTGTGGAATCTTCTAGGTGTAAGTTGATTTTAAAGGGTCATGAGGAGAGGATAGATTTGATTGTGCTGGAGAAGTTCGATTTGATGTGACAGTTAGTATGGATTGTCCGAGAGCTATGGTGGATATTGTCACAAAGAGATGTGGTTTAACCCGCTGGATGGGGTCGACTTTAAGTTTGATGATAATAAAGGAGGAATCTTGACTTTGTTGGTTTCGTCACTCAAGACGACTCGTCTATTGGAGAGTAGTTGTCAAAGGTACCTGGCGTCCGTGGTTGATACGTCGGTTGAGGAACTAGGATAGAAGACATCGATATGGTGCCTGAATTTTCGGATGTCTTTTCTCAAGAGTTGCAAGGGTTGCCACCGTAAAGGGAAATAAAGGTTGTAGTTGAGTTAGCCTCTAGGACGGAATCGATCTCCAAAACGTCGTATAGGATGGCATTGTCAGAACTTTAGGAAGTTTAAGGTGCAAATGTATGAGTTGCGAGATAAAAGAATTATCCGTCCCAGTGCATCACCATAGGGAGCATCCGTGTTGTTCTTGGGAAATAAAGATAGATTTTTGAAGTTGTACATTGATTGCAAGCGGCTTAATCTAGTGATGATCAAGAACCAGCACCCACTATCGATGATAGATGCTTTATTTGGCCAGTTGTTAGGAACTTCAGTATTTTCTAAGACCGATTTACGGACGAGGGGTTATTAGTTGAGGATCAAGAAGGAGAATATACTGAAAATGGCATTTAAGATGCGTTGTAAACTTTATGAGTTCACTATGATAGCGTTTGATCTGACAAACGTTCCTACTACTTTTATGGATCTAATGAATAAAGTGTTCAAGCGGTATCCGAATCGATTTGTGATAGTGTTCATAGACGATATCTTGATGTACTCGAAGAGTTTTAAAGATCATGAGCATCATTTGAGGACTATATCGAGGACCCTTAAGGAATATGAGTACTTGTTAAGTTTATTAGATGTGAGTTTTGGCTAACTCATGTAACTCTCGTGGGTCATGGGGCTTCTAGCAGAGGAATTTCAGTGGATTTGGCCAAGATAGAAGCGGTCATGGATCGGCCAAGGCCGTCAATAGTAACAGAAGTTTGAAGTTTCTTAGGATTGGCGGACTATTACAAGCATTTTGTGGGAAGGCACTCTGCAATAGCCATGTTCTTAGCGCGATTGTTTAAGAAGGATGATGAGTCGAAACGGAAAAGATACATCGATGGGCTTGGCTTACAAAGATGGGTTGCAAAGAGACGGCTCATATTTGCGGATTATATAGGTTTGAACGTGTGCGGTATTCGGGTGGTTTTAGTTACCGACTTTCATTAATGGCCCCGAATAGTGACATGATGAAGATTCGCAAAGAAGTGAATGAGAACCAGGAAGTTTTATGTGTGGAGTTGAACGGGGTGAACATGCTTGAAGTTTAATAATTTACTTATAAACGATAAGTTGAAATGGAAACGACATATCGATAACTTTAGGATGTGAAGTTTGGTTATTGGTTTTGGTGGGTCATAGAATTGAAATTGTATTGACTTCTGATTGTTTTAGATATCGATTGTTATGGAAAGGCCCCAACTAATTGATGATGTGAGGTCTAGGAAGTGAACAAGAAACGCCTGAACAAAGGGCCGGTTGCGTTGTATGATTGTAATTTTAAATTGTCAATGACCAAACTTGAGGATATAGTATAGTGGCCGACAGTAGATTGGGCGATAAGTTCGGAAGGCGAGGATCTAAGCGTAAATCTTTGGAGTTTGGTGGTTAACCTATTGGGAAAGATTATGGTGACCGATAATTGCAGATTATAGGTCTGAATTGGTGTGGTATCTTGATGATTTAAGTTGTCGAATTTGTTGATGGTCCTAATTGATGAGAACAAATTCACAAGAAAGTGAACGATGAACGTTCGGACTAATAGGCGGTGTAATTGAATGCATATGAGAGTCACCCGAATCGTGATCATGCATGAAGTTATAGATTGAAATTAGGCAATTGAGCTTGACATGCGATGATCGTCTGTAGAGTTAAAAAGTTCAAATTGATAAAGACCGAAGGGAAGTTAAGAGATGTGTGATGAATAACAAGGGCGATCATGCACTATTCATATTTAAAATTGGTTCTCAAAATGAAAAATATATTTCGAAAATGTATAGCGTTATACCTTGAGCGACAGGTGAAAGACTATGAGTGGATGGAGATGCCGCGAATAAGTGATGCTCCGTGCTTTGCGATATTGGGGAAGGTTAGTTTGTACCTCCGAATGTGAATCGGATGGGACTTTCTGCTGTGTAACTATGAATGGCTTGAATTGATCTGAGGCCCTTACGAGTTAGTTGACCAGTGACCCAAGATTATCATGGCAAAGCATATACCCTTTGAGGACTATAATCAATAGGACCTCGGATAAGCGGGTGGAACGAAGAGTAATGGAAAAGAACAGGAAGGTTAGCAATAGCAAGCTTGAGTGGACTACATAGTAGGGATTGCTAGAGAAGCCTATGAGTTACGGAAGTCAATGTTGACCCAGTATAAGGTTAAGATTACGAGATGTGGCAATTGGGGAACACTAGTTATCAGAGTGCGCACCAAAAGCATTATAAGGCCATATAGTTTACCGAGATGGCGAACTTAAGTGTCACGCCCCGACTCTCGAGCTCGTGACATCCCTACCTTACTCGCCTCGGGTCATGAATGATAGCATCCCGGGTAGCTATCGATCTACGAAATTACGGCGCATGTGGAACGTGCAATTCTCCCCGACAATCAATATCAGCGGGGATAGTATAGCGGGAAAATCAACATAGTCAATTCATCAAAAACAATTTCATTAAACAGGCAAAACAGACGAATCTTAACCCTACCGAGCTACGGAAAATATATACAACCCCATTCTTCGAGGCGGCTCACTAGGACCTCAAAAAGACACGGGGTCGGGTAAGGTTAAACCTTCGTCTACTCCCAAAAATCCTACCACAATCCTCTCGGTTCAACGTCCACGGCCTTCAAGATCGCCTAAAAATTGTTAACCACGACGGGGTGAGAAATTAATCTCGGTGAGCCAACGCCTAAGCCCGGTTAGGACGTTGATTCGCTCGTACACTCTAAAAAGCAATCACATCGGCACGGAACGGATATTTCAATCACAGGCAACTTACCCTCCAAGCCACACGTAATGCAATGAAGACTCGACTCAACAATCAATCAACTTAATCAATTCACCGCCGCAAAGCATCACAGCACTTGCATGCATAGGACACCATATGTAGTCCATTTATTATCGGATCCGATCCGTAGGTCCAGCACACTAGTCGGTTGGTGCTCTCTTGGCAGGACCGGGCATCGTCTGATAGTCCATGTGACTCCACTCGACCAACCAGAAGACAATGATTGTCGACACGGCACGGAGCTAACAGGAATCCTTAAAAGGCTTCGGCCCATCACAAGTTGCGACCAGCAAACGTACAGCCGTAAGACAATGATCGACGCGCATCCAGCAACCGGAAGACAATGATTGCCAGGACCGAACGACCGGAAGACAATGATCATCGGAATTATCCCATTATGTGTCCACTCGTGCACTTCGACAACCAGCCAGTTCTTTTCTTGGATTTAGGTCGAATGCTCATACTCACATGTTCAAATACTTAGCCCAAGGCCGTTTTCGTGCAAAAACATGCAATTTTATCTTATACGTGGTCACATGAATGCACAATTTATATTGACTGACAGACCAAGCAATTTGGGGCGATTAACCTCTAATCGGACCCCCACGGCAATCAATAGCCAAACCGGCACTCACGGCCAACAATTCAATAATTCAATTAGTCAATTGCAGCCAGTCAATTATTAATCGCAATTTCAATTCCAATTGCGCACTCGTCTCTAACCTATCGCTCACTCACGATCAATCAATTCAATCAGTCAAATCAATCAATTCTAATTATGCATAAAATCCTAACTAATTAGACTAACTTAACCAATTAGGGCCATTGAACCTAAACCAAATTTCTAACCTAAACCGGCCCAAATCGAGCTACCTAAATACCTAATAATCTAATTAAACTACTGCGAACGCAATTAGCATCCTAACCAAGAGTTAGGGCTAACTCACAATTTTAATTGCTCCGGCGGTCTCAACTCGAGCGGCGGCGGCGACACGAACTCGGCCCCGCCCGACGGCGACGATTAATGGCGACTCGCGGCCCGATCAACTTTGGGCTTCCAATTGGTCAAAGGCGGGCCAAAGACTTGGCGACACCTCGGGACAGCGGCACGGGGCTCGGTGGTGGCGGCCGGTGGCCAGAGTTGGCCGGAACAGTGGCCGGCCGGCATGAACAGTGCTCGGCCAAAGCAGGGGCAGCAACAAAACAGAGGCGTTCGGGGCTATTTTTGGGGGTTTCGGGCTGTGGAAAGCTTGGGGGAAAGTTGGCCAAGGTTGGGTGGTGTTCGGGGTGACCAGAGGTGGCGCTAGTGGTGGCGGAGGACGGCCGGAAGCTGCAGAACAGCGGCGGCCAGCACTGCAGCAGAAAACGGGGGACGTCGGGCAAAACAGGGGAGGTGTTTTCGAGCTCAAATCGAGATCCACAGGTGGCGATCTGCTGCGGGTGGCTTTGGGGGACGTCAAGGGATTGTTGGTGGTCGTTTGGGGTGGTCGGCGGGCAGTGGGTCACGGCGAAGGAGGCCGAAACAGCGGCGCGAACCGGCAACGCGAAAACAAGGCGGGAGGAGCTTCGGTTCTGTTTCGGGGCTGATCGGCGGCTCCGCGGCAGCACACGGCGGTAGGGCAGCTTCTGGGGGTTGAGGGGGAAGTGGAGTGGTGGTGGGTGGCGGCCGGAAGCGGCTCGGGGCGGCCGGTGCAGCCCAAAATGCCCACGGACGCGAAACAGGGCAAGCAGGTCGCCGGGGCTATTCTAGGCTGAAACGCGGCTCCCGGGGCGGCGCGCGGCGGTGGGATGGCACCCGGAGGTCGAGGGGGAGGTGGCGACGAGGTGGCAGGAAGGTGATGAGGTGATGGTGGTGTTGGTCGAGGCTCGGGTCGTGCAACAACGGCCGGAGGAGGAAGGGTGTGCACGATTCTGTTGTGTGGGGGGCTGTCGTGCGACCCGGGAGAGGAGAGAGCAGACGGGAAGAGAGAGAGAAGAGGGAGGAGAGAGAATGGGTCACATAGGCTTGACTGGAGGGCTGACCAGATTTGACTGGATGGGGCCCACGGGTCACTCAAAATTAATGGTTTTTGGCTTATACGTATAATATCTAAGGGCGGTTCCGTAATTTGACAAATCGGGACTGATTGGATTTTTGGCTCAACCAATTGGGACTAAAATTTGGATATTCACGGGATAAGTTCGGTCCGAAAAATTTTAGGCGCGAGGATTAAAAATCCTAAGTCGTGGCGACCACGGTTTCGAGTCCCAATCAAAACCGAACAACATTTCGGGAACCGTCTAAATTCGTCACTTTTGTCCTTTCGATCCAAAAATTTGCACCGACTAAAATTCAATTATCTTCCTTTTTATTGAATTCGGGCAAATTTACGAAGTCGGAATTTCCCAAGCGTCACAACTCTCCCCACCTTAGGAAATTTCGTCCCCGAAATTACAATACGATCACGACTCTTCAAAAAGATCCGGATAGCTACTCTTCATAACTTCCTCGTTCTCCCATGTAGCTCCTTCGATTCCGTGATGTTGCCAAACCACTTTGGCTAGCGGAATCGTCTTGCTCCGAAGCACTTGCTCTTTCCTATCCACGATCCCGACGGGCTGTTCCACGTACGCAGCTCGCTCATCTAGCTCGATTTCCTCATAACTCAACACATGAGCGGGGTCCGGTTTGTACTTTCTTAACATCGATACGTGGAACACATTATGTACCCGAGCCAATCTTGGCGGCAACGCAAGATGATATGCCAAATTTCCAATCCGCTCTAAAATCTCAAAAGGCCCAACATATCTAGGGCTCAACTTTCCTTTCCTGCCAAAACGAGATGTCCCTCTCATTGGCGACACCTTGAGAAAAACATGATCGCCCACTTGGAATTCTAGAGGTCTGCGCCTCCGATCTGCATAGCTCTTCTGACTACTCTGCCGGTCATCGGTCTGTTCTCGATCACCGTGACAGCTTCCATAGACTGCTGCACTAACTCAGGACTAGTGATTTTTCTTTCGCCTACTTCATCCCAACAAGCTGGCGTCCTGCACGCTCCGCCATACAATGCCTCGAATGGCGCCATCTTTATGCTCTGTTGATAATCATTATTGTAGGCGAACTCGACTAGATGCAACTGCTCTTCCCAACCGCCCTTAAAATCCAAGACACATGCTCTCAACATATCCTCCAGTATCTGAATTGTCCTTTCGGATCGACCATCTGTCTGCGGATGATAGGCCGTATCGAACCGTAGCTTTGTTCCTAGAGCGATCTGCAAACTCTTCCAAAATGTGGCGGTGAACTTGGGATCACGATCTGAGGTGATCGTCACCGGCACTCCATGCAGTCTCACAATATGCCTCACATACAAATCTGCATATCCGTCCAAGGCGAAGTCTTTTCTTACTGGAATGAAGTGTGCCGACTTCGTCAATCTGTCGACTACAACCCATATCAAATCATGTCCTCTCTGAATTCTTGGCAATCCCATCACGAAGTCCATCGTGATATGCTCCCATTTCCACTCCGGAATCTCCAAAGGCCGTAATAGTCCTCCGGGTTTACGGTGCTGCGCCTTGACCCGCCGACAAGTCAAACACTTAGCCACATGCTTGGCTATATCGGCCTTCATACCATTCCACTAGTAGTGTTGCTTTAAATTTCGATACATCTTCGTACTTCCAGGATGGATACTATAACTGCTACGATGTGCCTCCGATAAGATATCCTCCCTTAGACTTTTATCGACTGGCACAACTAGACGTCCTCTAAACTTCAGTATCCCATCCTCGGCCACTTGAAAATCGACCCTTTGCTTAGCCGAGTCCTCTTGAAGGATCTTACGAACAGTAGGGTCCGTCAACTACTGGGTCCTTATTCTAGTCCGCACTTCTGGCTCGATTCTCAATGTAGCCACTAGACTCGACAGACGACTTATCTCCAACTTAAAGTCCGAGTCTCTCACCTACTCAAGCAAACGCCATTCATTCACACATAATTGAGCAATCGCTGATTTTCTACTCGGGGCATCTACTACCTTATTCGCCTTGCCCGAATGATACAATATCTCGCAATCATAATCCTTAAGCGGCTCCATCCATCGACGCTGCCTCATGTTCAACTCTTTCTAAGAGAACAGGTACTTCAGGCTCTGATGATCGGTATACACCCGAAAACTTTCTCCGATCAGATAATGCCTCCAAATCTTCAAGGCGAACACGACCGCAGCCAACTCCGGTTCGTACGTCGGATAGTTCAACTCGTGGGGTCTCAATTGGCGAGATGCATATGCTACTACCCTTCCATGTTGCATTAGCACGCAACCTGGACCTTTGAGAGACGCGTCACTATAGATCTCGAATCCTCCAGGACCGGACGGAATAGTCAACACGGGAGCCGTAGTCGCCTTATGCTTAAGCTCTTGAAAACTACGCTCGCACCGGTCTGTCCATTCATACTTCACATCCTTCTTCAACGACTTAGTCATAGGCGAGGCTATAGCTGAAAACTTTTCCACGAATTGCCTATAGTAGCGTGCCAATCCCAAGAAGCTTCTAATCTCCGTTACTTGTCGTCGGTCTTGGCAGCCTATGACCGCCTCAATCTTGGATGGATCCACTTAAATTCCCTCGCCCGAAACCACGTGGCCTAAGAACACCACACGAGCCAACCAAAACTCGCACATACCGAGCTTGGCAAAAAGGCGATGCAATCTCAGAGTCTCCAACACTATCCTCAAGTGTTGTTCATGGTCCTCAGAACTCTTCGAGTACACCAGGATATCATCTATAAACACTATGACGAAGCGATCCAAGAATTCTTTGAACACTCTGTTCATCAGGTCCATAAAAGTAGCAGGAGCATTCGTCAAACCAAACGGCATCACTGTGAACTCATAGTGTCCATAACGCGTCCCGAATGTCGTCTTCGGTATATCTTCCTTCCCGATCCTCAATTGATGGTATCCCGTCCGTAGATCAATCTTAGAAAACACCGATGCTCCTCGTAATCGATCGAACGGATCATCAATCCTAGGCAGTGGGTACTTGTTCTTGATCGTCACTTGATTCAACCGCTTGTAGTCTATACACAACCTCATAGACCCGTCCTTCTTCTTGACGAACGATGCGGGTGCTCCCCATGGCGACGCGCCGGGGCGGATAAATCCTTTATCCAACAATTCTTGCATCTACACCTTAAGTTCCTTCGGTTCTGACAACGCCATCCTATACGGCGCTTTAGAGATCGGCTCCGTTCCTGGAGCTAATTCTATCACAAACTCTATTTCCCTTTTCGGCGGCAATCCAGGCAATTCTTCGAGAAAAACGTCTGGAAATTCACATACTACAGCAATATCCTCCAACTTAGTTTCCCCAACAGATGTATCCACTACCGCAGCCAAATAACCTTGGCAACCACTCTCCAACAACCGAGTCGCCTCTAGCGGCGAAATTACTACGATCGAGGTTCCTCCTCGATTTCCCACAAATTCAAAACTAGCCCCATCCAACGGCCTAAATTGAATCGTCTTATGATAGCAATCCATCGTGGCCCTTTGCTTCGTTAACCAATCCATTCCCACGATCGGATCAAAATCGTACATTTCCAGTACAACCAGATCTATCTCACTCTCGTGACCATCGACTACTAATCTACAACCAGGACGACCTACTGCAGCTATTACGCTATCCTTTAAAGGTGTAGACACCTTAACAATCACATCTAATGGTACCACAATCAATCCAGACAGTCTAACAAATTGATCCGCAACAAAAGAATACGTAGCACCAGGGTCAAACAAAGCATAAGCTACGCTATTTCGTAGAAGGACCATACCCGTGACGGTCGGCGAGTCCTTCGCCTCATCTCGGGTGATCGTAAACACTCGTCTTTGCACCCGAGGTCGGTTCCGGTGATTCGGTGGCGCGATCTTTCCAACTTGGCCTCCCGGTGGCCTAGCTTGTTGCCTCTGCGGGCAATCTCTCACTAGATGGCCATGCTGGCCACATCCAAAGCAAACTCCACACATTCCACACGGACCGGATCCATGCCTTTGATTGCACGGGCGGCAGACATCATCTCTGCGAGGCATTGGCTTACTAATCGCTCCTCGATGATTGGGCGGAACATTGAATCTATTACCCCGCATCGGCCTCTTCCCTTGCCGAATATCTCTTCTATTCAAAGGCGCGAACCGCGATCCGGATGCGGCGGCCCTTTCGGTCAGATCCTGCTCAACCATCCGAGCTCTCTCGTAGAGGTCATTGTAATCCTTCGGATTAAATGGTATCAACACACTCCCGATCTCGGGCTTCAGCCCATCTCTGAACCTTCTGGCCCTATCCACGGGGTCTTCAACCAATCTCGGAGCATATTTAGACAGTTCAGCAAATCTGGCCTCATACTGATCGACCGTCATCTAGTTACGGCGCAAGCGAAAGAACTCTGCCATCTTCTGCTCTCTCGCGGTGTCCGAGAAATACTTCCCATTAAAAGCCTCCACGAAGGCATCCCACGTCTGGACCGTACCCTCGGGAAAGACTACGTCCTTCGAAGCTCTCCACCATGTACTTGCATTCCCTTGCAATTGGTACACGGCCAAGGTGACCTTGTCTTCATTGGTACACCTCAACAGGTCAAACGCCTTTTTCCAACTCCTCGATCCAGGAAGTGGCAGCTTCGGGATCTCCGCTCCCGGAGAACTTGGGCGGTTTCAACTTGAGGAATTGCTCTACCAACCTTTGGGCCAGGTGCCCATCATTCATAGCTCTAGTCGGCTAATTCACTAGTGGGACTTCGGCGGCGGCGGCGGCAGCAGCATTCGATTCCTCACTTGCTGCCCCATAAGGTCTCCAATAGCTCCCCGAGCTTGCAGAATCCCGGCCATAGTCGGCTCTTGCCCAACCGGCTCGGCGGCGCGCGGCGCTCTTTCTTCCTCCAGAATCTCCCCTATCGGCCTAACAGGCCTAGTCCGGGGTTCTCGAGGTGCTCTCCTTCCGCGTTCACTCATCTTGCGGGCAAATTACGGAGTCCAGCATACCCCATAGCAAAGCGCGGTCAGAAGGCGGCCCCAAAACTTAAATCTAGAAATCAACAATCACATGCACAACGATTATTACCCACTAACTATCCCAATTTCAATCGCTCCTTATCACTCCAGGCCAATGTCCGGATGGATCAGGCTGACCTTGCTCTGATACCACCTTGGGCGGGGATGTCATGCCCCGACTCTCGAGCTCGCGACATCCCTACCTTACTCCCCTCGGGTCATGAATGATAGCGTCCCGGGTAGCTATCGATCTACGAAATTACGGCGCATGCGGAACGTGCAATTCTCCCGGATAATCAATATCAGCGGGGATAGTATAGCAGGAAAATCAACACAGTCAATTCATCAAAAACAATTTCATTAAACCGGCAAAGCGGACGAATCTTAACCCTACTGAGCTACGGAAAATATATACAACCCCATTCTTCGGGGCGGCTCACTAGGACCTCAAAAAGACACGGGGTCGGGTAAGGTTAAACCTTCGTCTACTCCCAAAAATCCTACCACAATCCTCTCGGTTCAACGTCCACGGCCTTCAGCACTGCTCGAAAATTGTTAACCACGACGGGGTGAGAAATTAATCTCGGTGAGCCAACGCCTAAGCCCGATTAGGACGTTGATTCGCTCGAACACCCTAAAAAGCAATCACATCAGCACAAAACAGATATTTCAATCACTGGCAACTTACCCTCCAAGCCACACGTAATGCAATGAAGACTCGACTCAACGATCAATCAACTTAATCAATTCACCGCCGCAAAGCATCACAGCACTTGCATGCACGGGACACCACACGTAGTCCATTTATTATCGGATCCGACCCGTAGGTCTAGCACACTAGTCGGTTGGTGCTCTCCTGGCAGGACCAGGCATCATCCCTTACTTCCGGCGACGGCGTCTGATAGTCCATGTGACTCCGCTCGACCAACCGGAAGACAATGATTGTCGACACGGCACGGAGCTAACAGGAATCCTTAAAAGGCTTCGGCCCATCACAAGCTGCGACCGGCAAACGTACAACCAGAAGACAATGATCGACGCGCATCCAGCAACCAGAAGACAATGATTGCCGGGACCGAACGACCAGAAGACAATGATCGTCGGAATTATCCCATTATGTGTCCACTCGGGCACTTCGACAACCAGCCAGTTCTTTTCTTGGATTTAGGTCGAATGCTCATACTCGCATGTTCAAATACTTAGCCCAAGGCCGTTTTCGTGCAAAAACATGCAATTTTATCTCATACGTGGTCACATGAATGCGCAATTTATATTGACAGACAGACCAAGCAATTTGGGGCGATTAACCTCTAATCGGACCCCCACGGCAATCAATAGCCAAACCGGCACTCACGACCAACAATTCAATAATTCAATTAGTCAATTGCAGCCAGTCAATTATTAATCCCAATTTCAATTCCAATTGCGCACTCGTCCTCGACCTATCGCTCACTCGCGATCAATCAATTCAATCAGTCAAATCAATCAATTCTAATTAGGCATAAAATCCTAACTAATTAGACTAACTTAACCAATTAGGGCCATTGAACCTAAACCAAATTTCTAACCTAAATCGGCCCTAATCGAGCTACCTAAATACCTAATAATCTAATTAAACTACTCTGAACGCAATTAGCGTCCTAACCAAGAGTTAGGGGCTAACTCACAATTTTAATAGCTCGGGCGGTCTCAACTCGAGCGGCGGCGGCGACACGAACTCGGCCCGGCCCGACGGCGACGATTAATGGCGACTCGCGGCCCGATCAACTTTGGGCTTCCAATTGGTCAAAGGCAGGCCAAAGACTTGGCGACACCTCGGGACAGCAGCACGGAGCTCGGGGGTGGCGGCCGATGGCCGGAGCTTGCCGGAGCAGTGTCCGGCCGGCGTGAACAGTGCTCGGCCGTAGCGAGGGCAGCAGCAAAACAGAGGCGTTCGGGGCTGTTTTTGGGGGTTTCGGACTATGGAAAGCTTGGGGGAAAGTTGGCCAAGGTCGGGTGGTGTTCGGGGTGACCAGAGGTGGCGCTAGTGGTGGCGGAGGACGGCCGGAAGCTGCGGAACGGCGGCGGCCAGAGCTGCAGCAGAAAACAGGGAATGTCGGGCAAAACAGGGGAGGTGTTTTCGGGCTCAAATCGAGCTCCACGGGCGGCGATCTGCTGCGGGTGGCTTTGGGGGACGTCAAGGGATTGTTGGTGGTCGTTTGGGGTGGTCGACGGGCAGTGGGTCACATCGAAGGAGGCCAAAACAGCGGCGCGAACCGGCGACGCGAAAACAGGGGAGGAGGAGCTTCGGTTCTGTTTCGGGGCTGATCGGCGGCTCCGCGGCGGCACACGGCTATAGGGCGGTTTCTGGGGGTTGAGGGGGAAGTGGAGTGGTGGTGGGTGGCGGCCGGAAGCGGCTCGGGGCGGCCGGTGCAGCCCAAAATGTCCACGGACGCGAAACAGGGTAGGCGGGTCGCCGGGTCTATTCTAGGCTGAAACGCGGCTCCCGGGGCGGCGTGCGGCGATGGGATGGCACCCGGAGGTCGAGGGGGAGGTGGCGACGAGGTGGCGGGAAGGTGGCGAGGTGATGGTGGTGTCGGTCGAGGCTGGGGTCGCGCAACAACGGCCGGAGGAGGAAGGGTGTGCACGGTTACGTTGTGGGGGGATCGTCGCGCCACCGGGAGAGAGAGAGAGCGGACGGGAAGAGAGAGAGAAGAGGGAGGAGAGAGAATGGGTCGCGTGGGCTTGACTGCGGGGCTGACCAGATTTGACTGGGTAGGGCCCACGGGTCACTCAAAATTAATGGTTTTTGGCTTATAAGTATAATATCCAAGGGCGGTTCCGTAATTTGAGAAATCGGGACTGATTGGATTTTTGGCTCAATCGATTGGGACTAAAATTTGGATTTTCACGGGCTAGGCTCGGTCCGAAAAATTTTAGGCGCAAGGATTAAAAATCCTAAGTCGCGGCGACCACGGTTTCGAGACCCAATCAAAACCGAACAACATTTCGTGAACCGTCTAAATTCGTCACTTTTGTCCTTTCGATCCAAAAATTTGCACCGACTAAAATTCAATTATCTTCCTTTTTATTGAATTCGGGCAAATTTACAAAGTCGGAATTTCCCGAGCGTCACATTAAGAGTCTTACTTTTGTTAAGAAGGAAGTCTTGTAAGAAACCCGTTGTAGTAGCTATAGCAATAGTCTAGTTAGCACGCGGATGCATCAGAAATTAATGCAGCATTTTTAGTGTATTGGTATGGACGTTGACATGAGTAAACAAGTGGCGAAGTGTTCGACATGCTAGCAAGTCGAGGCATAGTACTGTGAGCTTAATGGATTGCTGCAACTGTTGAAAATTTCGGAATGGAAATGGGACCTAGTGTTGGCACCTAACTTTTGACCAACCTTTTAATTGTTTATTTTGCATAAACAAATCATGAATTAAATTTTAGTTCCTACAAAAAATAATTAACTTAGTTTTCATATCTATTTTTGCATACATTGCATACACATTTTCATCGGATTGGCGGTGGATGGACTTAATTCAAGGTGCCGAAATTTTTAAGGAATATGGGCTGATTTGAACTTAAATAAGTGTGATTAAGTCTTTCGGGGCTTAATTGTGAATGTCTTGCGATTCGGGGTCTATTTCATAAAAAAATCATAAGTTAGAGTCCCTAACTTGACCTAATTTTCCCCATATAAGCATTCTTATGCTTCACAAACAGTGGGGCCATTCAATTTCAATACACGGCCATCTGTTCAGAGAAAGAATATAGGGAGAATTTTCCACACACGAGAGAGAAAGAGAGAGGCCAAAGAAGTGAAGGTCCAAGCGGTGGAGCAAGCGCTGTTAACTTGACCTGTTCGACGATGGGGCTGCCCTTTTTTTCATTAATCAGCATCAAAGACGAGCCCGATGACCTCAAGCAACTTCTATCAAAGCCTTCGCCTACGATCTCAACAGTCCCACCACGTCAGCGGCACCAACAATGATCAGCCCTGCCACGACCCGCGTGGATGACCTGCCTTGCAACGCCTCTGCTTCAGTCTTATATCCAGCAACGAGTGAAACTTTCTCAGTTTCTCTGCAATATCAATTCTGTTCTTAGTGTTTGCGGGGTTGTCCAAGAAGTTTGACGTTTTCTCTGCAGTGTCCCCGGCCGAACTTCAATACCTACAGGCTCTTCCCTCGCTCGTGTCATCTTCGCTTTCGTTGAATTTGTTGGCAGGTGCCTAGGTGATTAAGAAATTTCAAAGTAGTCCCACAAGAGAATATTCGTAACAAAAAGAAAGGACGTGGTGGCTGTGATTTGTTCCAAATTAAGAAAGGGACAAGAAAAGGGGGAAGTCGATTCTTCACAGTATCATATATTTGCTCTTCCCATTGTTCTTTCCTTTTTATTTTTTATTTTTCTTTTAGGATTTGTTTGTGGCTTTCGCTCGCAGAAAACGCCAAAGGAGTGGCAAATGCCCAAGATCACAGTAACGACAAAGGAGAAAGGAAAGTCTACTTCTTTGATGATGGTGGACCGCTTGTAGTTGTGCCTTCACTTCTTCCACACAAGGCCAGAAGAGAGAAGGCTTCCTAATTATTTTCTGCAGATTATCAGGCGTTCTTTGGCTCCTTCTATTCGCTCAAGATTTCTTTCCCCTCATACGTCAACAAGTAGCCGTGTCACAACATCTCAGCCGCAAGAGCCGCCACACCACGAGCAACCCCTAACTCGTGAATTTCATAGACGTTCACCACCGCAAGTCCAATCCGTGGTCCGAGAGCTATCCTCGGAGTTCGTGCATTTTAGGCTTAAGGTAAAAATCTCATCTTGCAAAATTCGAATACCTGAAAATTGCCTAATTTGAAAGATTGCACGTCCAAAATTGAATTTTGGATATGCTTGAAAATTTTGAAATATATTCACTTGCCAGATTGAAGAGATTGCATATTGGAACTTTGATTTTTTGTGAAATCTTGTGATTATTTGAAAATCTATCAAAGATACTCGAGCTATCGAAATCTTTTCAAAATGTGATCGATTAGGAAAATTTCCTAGTCCACAACTGCATAAATAGGAATAAGTCTATTTATCGGGCTTTAGATGGAATTATTTCCGTAGCGGGTATTTCGAATTTTAGGGTCGATCTGTTAGGCTTCAAATCGAAACTTAATTTGAAAAATTCAGCGGTAATTATCTTTTTCATTAAAAGATTTGCAACTTGAATTTAAATTCATTCATAAAAACTTAAAATCACAAAAAAAATCAGAAAAAATCAATAAAAGAAAAAATCATGCATGTCTCATGTTTAATTTTCTTGTCACAAAATCTTAGAAAATAAAAAAAGATTAAGGAAGATATGGTTTCTTAAAAACCACGTCTTATCATTTTTTTTAGAAAGATAGTATTTTCTAGAAATCCTATCTCATGGATTACATTCAATAAACAAAATATTGGGAACCCATTATGATAGATAGTAAAAGATGTAGACATAGGGTTAAGAGATTTTCTTTAAAAAAAATTTGGGAATTAATGCAAATTAAAATTCGAAAACTTTAAGATAATCTTGAACCAATTCACTCTCATTTTCCTTTAATTTTTAATTTCGAAAATACATCAAAAATTCATAAAAAATTCATAAAAAGAAAACCCAAAAAGAATTGCACATTTTCCCTTCAAGTTAGAATTCATCGAAATTGCCAAATTGAACATTTTTTTTCATGAAATTGGTACCGAAAGGGCATTAATTGAAAGATTAATGTAACCAAGTCCCGAACTTAAGATCTTTGGTTCGTAGAAATAGAATAGTTTTCTTCCGCTATTTTATTTAGATTTCTAATCAATCTACCAAAAAATGATTAGTGGCGACTCCAAAAAAATAATAATAAAATCTTTAGTATGATAATCACTTGAATCATAAGTCGTGATTTGGTAGAACTAGGGAGAGTTCGAGATAGGTTAATTAATTTAATTAATTAATCCGGTAATCCATTAACCTAAAATTAAAAATCGATTTTTAGGTCGCAAGACCTAGTCACAATGGACTTTGTGATGGAGTGCCAAGAAGTCGGAAGAGCAGTGTTTCAATTTGGGTCATAGTGGGCAAATTGACGAAGTCTGCTCGTTTTATAGCCGTGAAAAAGGATTTTTCCTTAGAAAGATATATTGAACTGCATGTACTACAAATAGTATGCCTTTTTGGAGTGCCAGCGACGATCACTTCGCATTGTGATCCCAAGTTCACCGCCACGTTTCGGAAAAGCCTCCATACTACGTTGGGAACGAAGCTATAGTTGGCATGGCCTACCAACCTCGGACAGACGGTCGGTTTAAAAGGTTAAATTAGAGGCTAGATGATATATTGTAGAATGTGTTTGTGACTGGTAGGGGAATAGTAGCAACTTCTGTCAGTTGTTAATTAAAAGATTGTCGATCGACGAGCATGGTTGGCTAATTGATGTGGTGAATTGTGATTATAGTATGGCAATTGACAATTGGTTTGAATAGGCAATCCAGATGGTGATAATTTAAGTTCGAATTTTTGGAGTTAGGCGATTTAACTTGTCAAGTAAGATTATGGATACGGAATTGTGACGGGTTAGCATTTGAGGATTGTAAGCTTGAATCTGACTTGTGTTTTGATGATCACATTGTGATTTTAGTGTCTTGAGTTGAGGTAATGATTAATATGAAATGAGTCGTGTCTAACAATCAGTGAGAACATTGTGTTGTGTCAATATCTATATCTTTTGAGGGTGTAACCGTAGTGTAATTTCGGGGATAAAATTTTCTAAGGTGGGGAGAGTTGTGATGCCCCTGAAAAATCGATGTACGTAAAATGCTTGAATTCAATAAAAAAGATAAAAATTGAATTTCGGTTAGTACAAAATTTTGGATCATAGAGACGTAAGTGACGATTTTAGACAACACTCAGAACGTTAGGCAATTTAGGTTAGGTATCGAAAATCTTAGTCGCCACGTTTAGGATCGAAATCCTCGTGCCTAAGCCTAATCCCGACCGAGCCTAGCCTATAAAAAGACCAAAATTAACCTCCGTTCAGTGAGCCAAAATTTCGTTCTGTCCCGAAAGGCCAATTTACCCTTTTGCCCTCAATCGATTGAGGCAAATGACTATCTGTACCCATTTTGCCAAATTACAAAATCGCCTTCAGATATTGTACATGTGAGACAAAAAAATTTAAACTTGAAGAGATCCGTGGGGCCCCCAAGTCACTTCAGCTGTTGTCCCCTCCCCATCAGCCCACGTGATCTCTCTCTCTTTTTCCTCTTGCAGTACGAGCCCCCACCCCACCTGTCCTGTTCACCTTCTTCTTCTTCTTGCTTCTTTTCTTCTTCTTCGATAGTCTCTCAGTCGATCCCCGCCTGCACGACCACACCTCCACCTTCTCTCCTCAGCCTCGTCGTGTCACTGCCAGCCCTCCGCCGCTTGGCCTAACCCCCCAAGCACCGCGACCTCACCTCCACAGCTCCCGATGCCCGAACCTCCATCGCGACCCCCTCCAGATCTGCCTCTGTTTTCGGCCCGACCCCGTCCTCCTTCCTCCTTCTCGGTTCACGTTTGACGCTCCTCAGTCAGCCGTCGATTGCCCACCTACGTCGTCACACCCACCACCGGCCTTGCCGCTAACCTCAAGCTCAAACTACCAAGAGCTCCAGCTCCGCGACTCTCCTCCGTTCGATATTCACAGCCCCATCCGCACGACCCGAAGCCTCAAGCCCTCCGCCCCGTCGGCTGCCACCTGACGGCTCTGTTCCGTGATCAAGCGCTGCCACAAGCCGCCGGGAAACCCAGCCATCGAGAAGCCCCTGCCTCTAATCATGCCAGCCCTGCACCGGGCCGTGTCCCAGGCCAAGACTTGGCCATGCCCCAGCCTGAACTAGACTATGTCTGCACCGTGCCCGGCAGTGTGCCAGCCCATGCCGGGCCGTATGCCCATGAGTCTGGGCCGTGTACCGAGTAAGTTGGCCTCGTGTCCGGGCCTGTGTGCCGTTTTTCCTAAGCTGTGGCTGAGCCCGTGAGCCCAAGTAACCTAGTGTGTGGCCGAGATTTTGGGCTGAGTGGCCAAGTTCAAGGGCCAAGAGTCCAGGCCATGTCCAACGTTCATGCCCAAAGATTTTCAAGGATTATCGGTGTTCTCGCCTCGCGTGATTGTTTGTGAGTTAGCCCATAACTCTCGGTTAGAACACTAATTGCGTTCGGAATTAGATTAATTAGTTAATTATGATGTTTAGGTAGATTAATTACGGTCGGGCTAGATAGAAACGTGGTTTAAGATAAATGACCGTAATTAGTTAAGATCGATCGATTAGCTCGGTTGTCCGTGGCTAACTAGTGATTAGAATTGATTAAATTGATTAATGGTATTGATTGATGGCAAGCGAGCGATAGGTCGGACACGAGTGCGATTGATTGCCAATTGAAATTGAAATTGTGATTAAAAAATCGATTGGCTGCAATTGATTACTTGGTTCTTGAATTATTGAATGTGAATATCAAAATTGATTGTTGATTGCCGTGGGGATCGATTAGAGGTTAATCGCCCCGAATTGCTTGATTTGTCGGTCGATATAATTGTCTATTCATGTGACCATGTGTGAGATCAAATTGCATAATTTTACACTAAAACGACCTTGGGTCAAGTATTTGAATATGCGAGTATGAGCATTTGACTAATTTCAAAGAGATGAACCGATCGGATGTCGAAATGCTTGAGTGGTCACATAATTAGATAATTCCGACAATCATTGTCTTTTGTTTAGTTGGTCCTGGCAATCATTGTCTTCTAGTTGCTGAATGAGCGTCGATCATTGACTTCTGTTTGTTCATTTGCCGGTCGCGGCTTGTGAAGGGCCGAAACTTGTTAAGGATTCTTGTTAGCTCTGTGCTGTGTTGACAATCATTGTCTTATGGTTGGTTGAACGAAGTCGGATGGACTATCAAAAGGCGTGGTCGGAAGTAAGGGACAATGTCTGGTCTCGCCAAGAGAGCACCAACTAACTAGTGTGCTGGATCTACGGGTCGTTTCTGATAATAAGTGGACTACATATAGTGTCCTATGCATGCAAGTGCTATGATGATTTGCTAATGAATTGATTTGGTTTGGTTGGTTAGACTGTTGAGTCGAGTCCGCATCGCATTATGTGTGGTCTTGAGGGTAAGTTTGCATATGGTTGAAATATCTATTTTTTTATTGATGTAACTGTCTTTCTAACTATCCCTATTATTCCATTTGATTTTTTGGAGTTGCACGTTTCGCATACGTAATTGAAGATTAAGAATTAAAGGGGTCGATGATGTGCTTGAGATGTCATTCTTTTTTACCCGAGGTGATTTGGTAAGATTGTCGCGTGCCAGGAAATCGGGGGCTAACACTTATAATTTTATATGAACGTGGTCTTCCCGAAACTAGCATTAATGTGATATACTTTTTCCATTGGAAAAGTATTAAGTTAACTTTGTAAAGGTCAATCATATTTATCTATTTACGCGAATGACTTGGGGAAAATAGGTGTCCTAAAGGATCAAATTAGAAGAGAGACGATGAATTGACTGTGTTCCAATTTTGGACAAGTCATAGGACCTAGAAGCCACCAGACATGGAACCCGCGAGACTTGTGACAAGTGAGTCCATCAGTAGGACAAGCTCCCTCAAGTTGAGAGGTATCGTGAAAGTGACCACCCACTGGGAAAATCATCGTGGATCTCCGCCGCCGGACTTACCCAACTGCCGTGCCTATGAAGCAATTGAAAGTTTTTAATGGATTGTCATTTTCGCACATGAAGCGACATTGGACGCGACACAAGGTTAGTAGATGTTCAAAGTTCAGGCCTTTCACGTTGTTCTTGCCAATGTAGCTCGGACAGTTCGTACACTTGTCAGTTTGATTTCTGGGAGGGCCGTCAATGGCGGCATTCATGAGATATTTAACTTTTGTACAGTTACACCTTTAACATGGCATGGCAATCTGACCTTAAAATTTGATGGAAGAACATGTTTTGAGAAAATAAACGGTTGATGGAAGACCTCAATCAGACATAGGATGCATGGCCTATAAATACCCATCGATGTGGTTTCGACACTCCCAGAAAAGCCTTTACCCTCCTGTGTTTTTCATCTATATTTATGTGACGATTGATGAGGTCGGTCCCAACCTCATTTAAACCCTTTATAAGGAACCATTTTTTTTTTGTAAGTAATGTCGTTGCGTAACCTATGCTCTTCCAATTGACAAATTCATCGAAGATCTTTTTTTCGTGCACTAATACGCATTTAATATAAGGACAAAGTGGCATAGCCCTCAATCTCCTTCGCAGCCAGATAAGCAAGTCATGCCATTTCATATGCATAGTTTTGTAGTTAAAATTGGTCTGTCGACCTAGTTAAGGTTCACAAGACATGCTAGTGTCTTTTCTCGGCTATTTTCCATTTTTCTTTTCTATATTTTTGTTTGCCTTTCCTCTTCAAAAAATTAAAATAGAGAAAGATTATTCAGGTGTTTTTTTTTCTTTCCCCTCTTGAGGGGACCATTCATGGTTGTTTAATTTCTTTCCTTCCTTTTCCGATTGACTAATATATGGACATTAATGGGCTTTTAAATTTGACGTGAACAATGAGGGTTGCGGCCCTCCGACGCCTGTAGGCCTTCACCTCCGGTTAGCGGGGTTGTCGGCCCTCGCCGAAGCGCCGGCGATCCTAACAACCATCACTATTGCCTCATCAATTGTGGGACAACGGCCACAGACGAGAGGGGCAGCCTTCTCGCTTGTATTTATTTATTTTTTAAAAAAGTGTAGCTTTTTTCAATTTTAAAAAATAGAAAAAGGAAATAACAAAGAAAAACAGTCAAAAAATTAAAAAGAAAATAACAAAATGCCCATAACTAATCGGTAAGTTGCAATGATCTTTGGTACTTCATGTTAGACGACACGAACTTCAGCCACTCGTTCCATTTATTTTTATTTGTTTCTCGTAATTATTGAGAGAGAGAGAGAGAGAGCATTGAGGGGTATTTGTGGAAAAAGATAATCTCTCTCTTTCTAGTTTCTTTTTTTTTTTTGTCTAAATCTCTCTTTATTGAGTCGGTCTAATCTTTTGCATTTTTTTTTTGTAATGAGCGCTTTGACCGCATGTTGAATAATCAAAATAAAAATGTTATGATTTTAAAAAAAAATTCTATTTTTCGCGCCCCTACTTTTATGACATTTCTAATCAAGTCCCTTGATTTATGTAAATCATGTAATTAAATCCCTCCGATAGCTAAATGGATTAAAATCAAACCGACCCGTTTGTGGGGGCGATAGCCGAGAGTGACATCGATAGTACTTTTCAAGGTCTAAACATCTCTTACTAAGTATATATTTTGACAAGTATTCGAGAATGCTCATTAACAAACGGCTAATCGTACTAAAGATTTGTTAAAAATACCCTCGTGACACTTGCTAAGTAACCAAATTTGTATAAATTTTAGCTATCGTAAATTTGAATATAATTTTGATGTTCATAACGTATTAATTCACCGATTAGAGGCATAGTTGAAGGATCCAACCAACACCCAAGGATGAAAAAAAAGGTCTGAATCACCGATTAGTTATGGGCATTTTGTTATTTTCTTTTTAATTTTTTGACTTTTTTTCTTTGTTATTTCCTTTTTCTATTTTTTAAAATTGAAAAAAGCTACACTTTTAATAAAATAAATAAATACAAGCGAGAAGGCTGCCCTCTCATTTGTGGCCATTGTCCCACCATCGGTGAGGCAGTAGTGATGGCTGTCGGGATCGCCGGCGCCTCGGCGAGGGCCGACAACCCTGCTAACCAGAGGCGAAAGCCTACTGGCCTCGGAGGGCTGTGACCCTCATTGTTCACGTCAAATTTAAAAGACGTTCTATTCCAAGTCAGGAACAACATCACGTGATAAACACATTTTTGTGCCTGAATGGCCATTGAAGCGAAGAGGCACAGATTGTTAGACGTACATTAACATAAAGCAAAAGCCATGCAACACCCTAGTAATTCTCTGCCAACATTATCATTACTAAAATATCGAAAATCCCACGTTGCTTGACAATGGGATTTATATAATTTTGATTCATGTGTCTCCCTCTACATATTAGTTCAAGCTTTTGTATTGTACATTCTAACATCATATCATGACTAGGTGCTATCCTTATCGGGCATTTTTGTCCATATGTCGTTCCTAGTCCAGTTAGCACGTGAGAGGGGTTCTTATAATATTATATGAATGAGGTCTTCCCGAAGCTAGCATTAATGCGATATCCTTTCCCCATTGGAAAAGTATTAAGTTGAACTTTGTAAATGTCAATCATATTTATCTATTTATGCGAGTAACGTTGTCACAACCCGAACCCTACGAGCTCGCCAATATCCCCTCTGGCCACATTATTGTATAGTTCTCCAAGATCCAAAGGCCAACAAACTCATGCGGAAGCAAAAACTAAACCCCGTACAGAAACAAATAACAACATGATAACTTGGGACGGTAAAAACAAACTTATATACATAACCATATATTCTTTACAGCTTCCTAAACCTAAGGCTTTAGAGGCCATTGTATAAGCCTATGACCACTTATAATAAAAAGATCTAGTGGTCGAAGCCTAACTTCCCTCTAAAAGAAAAACACTCAACAAAAGTCGAGAGGCCAACTACCCTAGGCCCCATCCTCATTGTCATCAGTCTCAAATCCTAAAGCTTCCTCCATCTCCTCAACAATCTCAAGTGGCAACTCCAGATCTGATGATTCCACGACTTCCACATCCTCTTCTGGCACCGGGTCCTTTGGGTCGGACTTCGAATCCTCACGGCCGTTGTTTGGGCTTGTCACTACATCGTCATGAGGTGCAGCCTGAGTGGGGGTCCCATTCCCCAACTCCATCATAGGGGATATCAAAACCCCTCAAAGGTCCCACTAACATATCTCCATGGCGGTACGTCCACGCCAAGTACGTGTGGGGCTTCCAAAAAAGTTCTCTTACGTCCACCCGGATAGTGGTAGTGTGCCTATAGTACACTTTGTCATCTCCCACTGGATACTCTATCACTACGGTTTCCATGTCTCGGGGATTCCAAATCTATGAGGCGGGTCGTTCATTGTCGAGGTGGAGGGTCTGAAAAAGGGTAACCCACGACGGGATGAGAATAAATCTCAGTAAGAAAGTCCCTAATCCTATATCGGGGTGCTAGTGCCTCCGGACACCACCTAGGCATGTAATTCTCAAGAAATTCTTCCTCAGTCAATAATTCACAGAATAAATTCCATAATAAACGTTATTCTTTCTCCCAACTTGGTACACCTTTATAAAAATTTCACGTTACTCCAAAGCCCACGTTTAACGCCTCAGGCTATAATAAAAAAATTCCACGTTACTCCAAAGCTCGTGTTTAATGCTACAGGCTATAATAAAAAAATTCCACGTTACTCCAAAACTCGCGTTTAATGCCTCAGGCTATAATATAAATGGACAAACCCGCGTAATAACGGCTCAAGTCAATATAACCCACGTAATAACGCCTTAGGTTATTATCCCGCGTTTAACGCCTCCGGATAAAATAATAATCGGAACCCCGCGTTTAACGCCTCGGGGTAAAATATGGTGGTATAAATACAAACCCCGCGTAATAACCCTTCGGGGTAAAATTCCTGCACTCACATCCGATTATTCCTCATAAAGACCATATACTAATAATAATAATAATCCCTCGATCGCTCGACTGATACCACACGGTCTCATAAACTTCTCAATCAATCCATCCAACTCATATGATCTCACAAATTTTCTCTACCAAAAGATCGAGACCATGCAATCTTTCTAATTTTTCCCAACCGCTCAATCGAGACCGCTCGATCTAATTATGCTAAATAAATATTTGATCGGGACCACGTGATTCACTCACATTGAATAAATAATAAATCGGGACCACCCGATTAAATCATACTAAGCCATTGGCTAATCGGGACCACACAATTAATTTATGCTACCGTAATAATTAATATACGCCATACGATCAAAATTATGCTAACGTAGCAATTAATATATATCGTACGATTAAATTACGCTAACGTGCAATTAATACGTACCATACGATCAAATCACGCTAACGTAGCAATTTATCAAGACCGCACGATTAAAATATCCTAACGTACATTCAATCTCCACCAAATGATTAAAATGTCATAAAGCATTATTAAATCATAGCCGTACGATTAATCCACATAAAGCAAGATGCAATCTAGGTCATCCAATTAAAGCATCATAATCAAGATTCAATCATGGTCATCCAATTCCACTCATGGATCACTATTCACCTCAAGAACACAATTTTTCTCTCTCCTCTCTCTCTCCATTTTCGGCCATGGCATCAAGAGCACAATCCATCCAAATTCTTCACCAAAACTACTCAATCTAAGCTCCATTAGCATCCTAGTTTCCTAACCCAAGATTAGAAACTATCTTACCTTAAAAATCTAGCAAATCCTTTGATGAAAAGTTGAGAAAAACTTGAACTAAGCGGCAGTTCCAACGGTGCTCCTCACGGCCAGAGCGGTTCCACGGCGATCCGGCGACTCCGAGTGGTTCAAAGGTGGTAGCTCGGCTTCGGTGATTCAAGGTGAGGCCGGTGATGGTTTGAAGAAATTTCGGCGGTGGTGGTGGCAGCAAGGAGGAAATTCGGCCAAGCTAAGGGTAGAGAGAGAGAGTAGTGACGTGAGAGAAAGCTTCATAAAATTTATGAAGAAGATAGTGGAAATATTGATTATAATAGGTTAGGATATTTTTAGGGTAGGATATTTTGATCTTGAAAGGCAAGAATGACAAGTTGGTAATTTCCCCACAATTGACTAGTCAAATTCGGCCCCTAGGGGAGGTATTTGACCAAAATGCCCTTTGACCAAAATGAAGAAATGGATATTTTCCAAGGGTAAATGAGTCATTTCCCATTTCGAGTCCTAATTTTATTTTTCTGAACACTTTGGGGTGAACCACGAAGTACCGTACTCCGTATGAGGTAACATCCAAAATTTAATTATTGGAACCCCTGAAGGTCCGACGTCTAATTTCGAAGTTCGATTCACGATCAATCTCGATCAATTGAAATTTCAGCGTATCTCAAACCAACGGATGGCTTTTAGGAGTTACGCGTATCGACCCGTGATTAATACCACGTTTAAAAATTACTCGAGCCATGGCAACCTTGGTTGTCATTTAATTACGAGGGTCAATCACTAGTTCCGATGGACACGATTGTTAGAAAATAATTTAGAGATGTTCAGAACCCACACGAGGTCAAACGGAATCACCCGTGATCCAAGCGTAGGATATTACCCAAATCATTCCTTAACCCTTCTAGGATCGGCCTATATTGGTCCAAAATATTCCCTCGACAATTTTCATGGCCAAAGAATTAGTCCAGGATCAAGCTCTTAGGTCTATGTACTTGATTTTCCTAGATAGCCATTCCCTTTTGGTTAGTCCTCTCAAGAAGGATCAATTATGGGTGAGATTTAGCTGAAATACATCAATGAGACATTTCATTCAATCAGAGCTTCGCAAATGAGTCGGAATACAGGATGTCATAAACACGGAGAAAATAGGTGTCCTAAAAGATCAAATTAGAGGAGAGACGATGAATTGACTGAGTTCCAATTTTGGACAAGTCATTGGACCTAGAAGCCACCAGACATGGAACGCACGAGACTTGTGACAAGTCAGTCCACCAGTAGGACAAGCTCCCTCAAGTTGAGAGGTATCGTGAAAGTGACCACCCACTGGGAAAATCATCGTGGATTGTCATTTTCGCACATGAAGCGACATTGGAGCTGACACAAGGTTAGTAGATGTTCAAAGTTCAGGGGTTTCACGTTGTCCTTGCCAATGTAGCTCGGACAGTTCGCACAATTGTCAGTTTGAATTCTGGGAGAGCCGCCCATGGCAGCATTCATAATGTATTCCACTTTTGTACAGCTACACGTTTAACATGGTATGTCAATCTGACCTTAAACTTTGATGTAAGAACTTGTTTTGAGAAAAATGAACGTTTGATGGAAGACCTCGATCAGATGTAGTATGACATAGCCTATAAATACCCATCGATAAGGTATCGACACTCCCAGAAAAGCCTCCACCCTCCAGTGTTCTTCATCTATATTTGCTCAGTCACCTACATCAAGAAACCAGCGAAAAAGAAATGTCTCTTCAGATTTCAACAATCCCATCTTCTTCTCCTGTTCAAAAAACAAGCCACGTTGCTGAACGCCGATCAGCAAATTTTCATCCGTCCGTATGGGGGGATTATTTTCTCAAATATGCTTCCGATTCCAACCCAATGGTAACATTTAAGCTATGCTTTTTCTTGGGTTATGTTCGGAAATTTTTTCGTTCATTGTGTTTTCTGAAAACTAAGAACGCAGAACATAACTTTCATGAATCATTGGGCAGCATCCCACAGCATTTGATAAAGAAAAATAAAAGAAGTTCCGACTGACTTGAAACTCCATGCATGTGTTGGTCCTTACATAATTCAAAGTCTCTATGTGAACCTTGTGGCAGGCACATATGACTTAACAAATGTAGAAAGAATCTTTTCACTCTTAATAAAACTAGTTTATGATGGAAGAATTTTTAGGTAATTTTAATCATATTTATTGGGGTCAACGGGGTCATAGGCAACATAATGTATTTCTTGCATTATTACTGAATTCATGTCATTTTCCACTAATTATTTTGTGAACATCCAATTTTAAATTGATTGTAGAGTTCTGATGCCAAAGCAAAGGATCGAATTGAGAGATTGAAAGGAGAAGTGAGGAAGATGTTGACAGATGCAATGGCTAAGCCTTCGCAGAAATTGAACTTGATCGATCAAATCCAACGCTTAGGAATTGCCTACCATTTTGAAACTGAGATAGATAAGCAGCTGGAACAAATCCACAGAAGCTATTTCGAATTTCACTGTGGCGATAACAACGATCTGCACACGATCGCTCTTCTCTTTCGATTGTTGAGACAACAAGGTTACACAATTTCAAGTGGTATGTATTGGTCTAATTCTCATCGATCAATTAGTTGGCAAAATTATAATGCAGACACTTGTTGATTGTCCCTTTGATTGATTAGCTTGAACACATAATATCACTAACATGTTAGTTCTCTCTAGTTTCGATTTCTTTATTAGTTAAACTTTCTCTCTAAGATACTCAATCCCGAGTTCTTCAAATATTCTTGCTTCGAAAGGTGAATAGTCCTTTGTTCTAATTCCTCAGTTTAGTACGTCATTTTGCCAATCGTTTCCAGTTGAACATGAATTTTTCATAGTATCACATAATAACATCTTTTCCCACTTTTCTTTTGACCATTCAGAAATCTTTAACAAGTTCAAGGATAGCGAAGGTAATTTCAGCAATTCACTCATCACCGACGTGCAGGGACTACTTAGTCTATTTGAAGCTTGCCATCTTCGGTTTCATGGCGATGATATATTGAATGATGCACTTGCTTTTACTATAACTCACCTCGAATCAGTTGATGAAGGAAAAGCAAACCCTAGTCTCAAAAAACAAGTGAGTCACGCCCTAAACCAGCCAATCCACAAGGGAATACCAAGGCTAGAGGCGAAGCATTACATTCCACTCTACCAAGAGGAGCCTTCGCATAATGAAGTCCTGCTATCTTTAGCTAAACTCGATTTCAACTTATTGCAAGTGCAACACCAGAAGGAACTCGGCAAGCTTACAAGGTTAGCTTCATGATAGCATGTCTGCAGTAGCTAGATGTTCTGAGAACACCAAATCCTCATAGACCGATTCCTGCAATTTCAGTTTATCCTGAACTAAAAATCATTTGTAAAAGTGACAAGGACTCTTAATCTCTTTGGCTCATCTGTCTAAAGTACTTTCTATAATTTCATCAATGATATCTTTGTCTTAAATAGGATTTGTTGGTAAACTATAGGTGGTGGACGGATTTAGACGTAGAAAGGAAGTTCCCATTTGCTAGAGATAGGCTTGTGGAGATGTATCTCTGGATGTCAGGAGTTTATTTCGAGCCGAATTATGAAGCCGCTAGGGAAATACTAATCAAGGTGGTCTGCATACTTTCCATTATCGACGACATCTATGATGTCTATGGCACATTGGAAGAACTGGAACTCTTCACGAAAGCAATAGAAAGGTACCGGTCGTAGACGGATGCTTTTCTCAATTTACCAACTCGATCAACTATTAATTAGGGTCAAGCTTGATACTTGAACTCAGGTGGGACATCGATGCCAAAGATGGATTGCCAGAGTACATGCAAGCATGTCACAAGACAGTTCTTGATTTGTATGATGAAATTGGCTATGAATTGGCTAGAAAAGGACGATCATACCGCCTCTTCTATGCGAAAGAAGCAGTAAGCCATTTGAGATTATATCAATCAAATGCAATTTTCACTCCATCCGCTGGCAACAAAATATTGCGTTTTTGGATAAGGATGAGAGACTGTCCTATATTTAAGTCTAATCAAACACATTATAGTTCGAATATTGATGTAGCTTTATTTTTGAGGATGAATCCTTAGATGAAAAGACAAGTGAGAGCATACTTCACTGAAGCCAAATGGTTCCACCAAAGCCACATACCGATGATGGAGGAGTACATGCCCATTGCATTAGCAACCTCTGCTATGGAATTTGTACTGGTGACGTTGTTGCTGGGAATGGGAGATATCGTAACAGAAGATGCTTTTGACTGGCTGTTACACGGTGACTCTAAGATAGTGAAGGCTGTGAAAGTAGTTGGTCGGCTCATAGATGACATTGCCGGACACAAGGTATATAAAACCTAACCAGTGAACAACACTGATTTATGTAAATTTTGTCTAGTAGATCTTTTCGATAGAAGAAACAAATAATTTTCATGAAATAATGTGTTTACAGTTTGAGCAAGAGAGAGGTCATGCGGCAACCTCAGTGGAGTGTTTCATGAAACAACATGGGGTTACTGAGGAAAAGGCAAAGGAGGAACTCCGTAAACAGGTGGCTGATGCATGGAATGACATTAACGAAGGGCTGCGCCTCCCGACCATCGTTCCCAGGCCACTCCTTGTGCGATTTCTCAATTTTACACGTGCCATGCATGTGGTGTATAAAGATGAGAAAGATCTCTACACTCATGCTGAGACCAAGTTCAAGGAGCATGCGACTTCTCTGTACGTCAACCCATTGCCAATGTGATGGCTTGGAAGAACAAGTTTAATTATCAAGCCCTCGTAGATTGCATTAGACAGTTTTCAAATCTGCTCTTTGTACGATTTGAATTGCGGGTCAACACTTGATCGTTGCTCTTTCCAAGAACGTTATCTTATCCCACTTGTTGTTCTACATGATTGGAGCTATGTAACCTTGGTTTGCAAGTTGATGGTTTTCCATTTGAAATATAATTACGCATCTGTCGATGCAAACCGAATTAAAGGTTCTAGCTCTAAAAAAGTGTTTTGACATTAGAGAGGTTGACTCTTGAAAGATGTGGTGTCATGCCCCGATCCTCGAGTACGCAATATCCCTACCAATATGCCTTAGGTCAATAAGAACAACATCTTAGGCACGTCATCGATCCATACATTTTATCTTCTTATTAAGCACATGCAAAAACGTACAACTCTCAAACACCAGTTTAAACAATAGGGATGCAAAGTAGGACATCACAACAATCACATCAATAAAAGTTTATCTCAATTATGGCTATTCGCTAACCGTGGAAAGTATATTTATACACACAGGCCCCAATTCAAGGCTATTTCCTACCACCCTCAAAATATCAGGCCGGGGTTTACGTTATTCCCCAAACTACTCCAATAAAATTCATGTTCACTTCTAATTCTTCACAGCTAAGGGCTTGAAAAGGGGTTAACGATAACGGGGTGAGAAATAAATCTCAGCGAGTCAACGCTTAAATCCGGCTAGGGCGTTGATTCGCTCGGAGCATTTACCAAGCAATCACAAAGCGTTAAATATATACAGATCAAACACATGCGAACTTACTAGTCTTTAGTCATGCTTAATGCAATGCTCGGCTCGACTCAACTCAACAGTCACAACAGCAATCAACCGACAAGACATGACATCAGCTTGCACACACAAGACACTATGCAAAGTTCAATTATTAATAGGTAAGGCTACTCGACCCAACACATTAGATAGTTGGTACCTAGCATACTAGACAATTGGTGCTCTATTGGCGGGACCGGACATCGTCCCATTACTTTGGCGACGGTGACTACTATGCCAGTGTAATTCCGATCGACATGGTTCAACAAAGCGGACATTCTTGAAAGGAGCGTCGATCCGTCATAAGCTGCGACCGGCATCCAATTAACTCGACGGCATGGATTGCCGTGCATCTAACAAGTGGTGTGATTTCGATCGACACAGCACGAAATTGTCAGGGAAACCTTTATGACCACTCAAGCACATTCAACAACCAGCCAATTCTTATCGTTTGCATTTAGCCGAATGCTTATACGGACACGCTCAAAAACTTGGCCCACGACCATTTTCATGCTCAAATATGCAATTTGATCCATACATGGTCACATGAATGCATAGTTTATCAACCAGACTTTGCATCTTATATGGGGTGATCAATTCTCGTATATATAATATATACTCTATTAGTGCACGCAACAGTCAACCATTAATAACCCAACAATCAATCGAGCAATCAGTAATAATAGTTAACCCAATATAATTAATTACTCTAATTACGGTTAATTAGCCCGATCGCAATTGATTAATCCGATTACGATTAATTAAGCTTGCCTTGCCTAATTAACCTAGCCATTAATAGCTCACTCGGTTCCAATTAATCACTCCCTTGCAATCAAACAATCACAGGTAGCCTTACCAAAAAAAAAAACAATCACGGGTAGTCCATCAAATGTAGTCTAACATTGACTAGCCACAGCCCAACTTAACTAATTTGGTCATTTAACCTAACCAGGTGTATTAATCTAACCCGACCATAATTACTAACTAATCCACAGTTAATGATAACTAATCTATCTCAAAACGTAATTGACTTCCTAAGCGAGCGTTAGGAGTTAACTCACAACAAATTGACGTTCGATGACGACTCAAGCATGTCGGCAACGACCACGATAACTGTCACGCCCCGACTCTCGAGTGCGCAACATTCTTACTAATTCGCCACGGGTCATGAAGGATAGCGTCTTAGGTACACTATTGACCTATATACTTACGGCGCATGTGGAAACGTGAATTTTCCCAAACAAACAAAAGAAATAGGGATAGTAAGGTAGGAGATAAACAGAATAGTCAATCGGGCAAAAGACCATTTTCATAATAAGAATAGATGATCCTTAAGCTTACAGAGTTACCAATTACATATACAACCCCATGCTTCATGGCGGCCCTCTAAGACTCTAAAAAAGATACGGGAGTTGGGTAAGGTTAAACCCTTATCTATTCTCAAAAGACCACTCTATTATGGTCTTCCTCAACGACCAAGCCCTACCCAAAAAGTCCATCTCAACCTACGACCACTAGACATGGCCGTTATCAGAAGAGGATGATAGGACAATCTCTAACGACCGAGACGGTACGACCTTCATGTCGGACTTGGGATCTCTTATCTCCCCGTCGGGAGTATCAAGGTCCATCGGGTCCCAAGTAGGGGCACAAACGGTTGGATTAGGCGGCGCTTCAAACCCACGGAGTGGGCTAAAGAGACTGTCCTCGTCACAAAAATACTAGGCCTTGAAGAGATGTGCGACCGGGTGTGGCATCCCCTCATCGACCCAGAGTGTCCTCACGTGATACTCCTAAACATGCTCCGTGCCTACAACCAAATATGACGTGATATTAAATGACCGGTCAAACGGAACCCCGAATCTAACAGGCCTCTCCATTACTTAGGACCCGAAAGGTTAAGCGACGGGGTGAAAATAATCTCGGTGAGTCAACACCTAAGCCCCGGCTAGGGGATTGATTCGCTTAGAGTATTCTACCAAACAATAACAAAAGCATCAAGTATATAAATCAACCACATGCAAACCGACCGGTCTTGAGCCATACATAATGCAATGCTTGACTCAATTCAACAGCTACAACCGACAAACAATTGGCAAGGCATCACATCACTTTGCATGCACAGCACACCACATGAAGTCCAATTATTAACAGATGAGACCACTTGGCCCGGCACACTAGATAGTTGGTGCCTAGCACACTAAATAATTGGTGCTCTATTGGTAGGATCGGGCATCGTCTCTTTACTTCGGCGACGGCGACTACTATGCCGGTGTAATTCCGATCGATACGGCACGACATAGCAGGCATTTCAAAAGGAGTTTCGGTCGGTCACAAGCTCCGACCGACATCCAATCAACCCAACGACACAGATTGACGTGCATCCAACAAGTTGTGTATTCTCAATCGACATGGTACGATCTTGTCGGGGACACTCATTACGTGACCTTTCAAGCACATCCGACAACAACCAGTCAAATTTTCATCTTTACACTTAGCGGGATGCTCATGTAGACATGATCAAAGACTCGATCTCAGGCCATTTTCATGCTAAAATATACGGTTTGATTACACACGGGTCGTATGAATGCATAGATTATCCACCAAGCTTTACATCTAAAAACAAAGGACTAATATCTACGACTTTCATCCATAACATCTAACAAGCAAACCAAAGCATCTAGACAAGCAAACGATCGGGGTAATTAGCCAAACATGTTACATTAATTTGACGATAAATACTGATCCATATTTATAAAATCAAACTAACGTGAATCCAATCCATCGGACATTCAATCGTCCACTCGGCTCTACCCTACCGCTCACTCACGATCAAACAACGGAAGTCCACTGCCTAGTTAAATAGTCCAATCTAATCACCAATTAGCTACAGACAACCTAGCTAGGCCAAGCGACTTAATTAATCGTGGCCATTTAACATAAACCCGGTTTCTATCTAAACCGATCACGATTAAGCTACATAAACACCCTATTAGGCTAATTTCACTAACTAATTACCACTAAGCACAATTAGCGTCCTAATCGGGGTTTAGGGATTTAACTCACCAACTAAAGGCTCGAGACGACTAATTAATCGTGTGTGTGTGTGTGTGTGTGTGTGTGTGTGTGTGTGTGTGTGTGTGTGTGTGTGTGTGTGTGTGTGTGTGTGTGTGTGTGTGTGTGTGTGTGTGTGTGTGTGTGTGTGTGTGTGTGTGTGTGTGTGTGTGTGTGTGTGTGTGTGTGTGAAGGTCGGTGGTGGTGGCACGGGACTCTCGGATTCGCTGGGGATCGGCGGCTTGAGGTTGACGGTTTGGGCTCTTGGGAGTGAGGTGGTGGAGGGCTAGATAACGGGCGAAAGCGATGGAGCTGCTACTAGGCAGAGGACGAGGAGGAGGAGGTCGCAGCATTCGAGTCCGTGAGGTCGGCTGGTGGCCGTGGGGGTGGACAGTGGAAGAGCGGTGAGCTAGTAGTGGCGGCGGCGCGAGGTGGTCGGCGGTGGTGCGATCGAGCACCGAAGAAGAAGCAAGCAAAAGGAAGAAAAAGAAGAAGAAGAAGAAGCGAGGGGTCGGGTGTAAGAGGGGGAAGGGGAAGGAGAGAGAGGAAGAGTGATGTGAGCGGAGGAGAAAGTGATGGGATAAGGGGTTGGTGGTGATGTGACAAGTGGTGTCCCATCACCATCAAGCCTTTTTATCTTCTATGCATTAATAACTACAAGCATTTTGAACATCGGGTAATTTAGGATTGGTTGGACATATGGCTAAATTGACGAAGGGTAATTTTGGTTTTTTCACAAGCGGGGTGTGGTCAAAGTTAGGCTTGAGTGCACGGATTTCGATCCTAAAACGTGACAACTAAAGTAATGAAGCCTAATCTATTCGGACCGACGTCTAAGAAATTATTCAACCATTGTCACTTAAATCCTTAAAGCACAAATTTTATTCAACAAACTGGAATTCACGGGGCATCACAACTCTCCCCACTTTAGGAAATTTTGTCCTCGAAATTACACTACAGCTACAACTCCTCAAAAAGAAAAGGATAACTACTATTCATAACTTCTTCATTCTCCCAAGTAGTTCCTTCGGTCCCATGGTGTTGCCAAACTACCTTGACCAAAGGGATCATCTTGTTCCAAAGCACTTGCTCTTTCCTGTCTATAATCTTGACTAGACGCGCCACGTACGACGCTCGCTCATCTAGCTCGATCTCTTCATAACTCAGCACATGAGTGGGGTCCGATTCGTACTTCCTTAACATCGATACGTGGAAACATGTTATGCACCTGAGCAAGCATCAGCGGCAATGCAAAGCGATAAGCCAAATTCCTAATCCGCTCTAAAATCTCGAACGACCCAACATACGTAGCGCTTAGCTTCCCTTTCTAGCCAAAATGAGATATCTCTTTCATAGGCGATACCTTGAGAAAGGCATGATTGCCCACTTGAAACTCCAAAGGCTTACGCCTCCTATCGGCGTAACTCTTCCAACGACTCTAGCCTATCCTTAGTCCGTCTTTGATGACCTTGATTGCTTTAATCCACTATTCCACCAACTCGAGGCCAATGATCTTTCGGTCACCCACTTCATCCCAACAGACTAGCGTCCTATACGCTCTGCCATACAACACCTCAAACGGTGCTATCTTAATACCTGGCGATAACTGTTGTTGTGGGCGAACTCAACCAGATGTAACTGTTCTTCCCAATTGCCCTTGAAATCCAAAACACATTCCCTCAAGCATGTCTTCCGAGTCCGAATCGTCCTTTCGGATCGACTATCTGTTTGTGGATGATAGACCGTACTAAATTGGAGCTTTATTCCTAACGCAGTATACGGACTCTTCCAGAACGTGGCGGTGAACTTTGGATCACGATTCGATGTGATCGTCATTGACACTCCATGCAACCTCACAATATATCTCACGTACAACTCTGCATATCTGTCCAAAGAGAAATCCTTTCTTACATGAATGAAGTGCGCCGACTTCGTCAATCTGTCCACCACAACCCGGATCGAATCATGACCTCTCTAGCTCCTTGGCAAACCCATCACAAAATCTATAGTGATATGTTCCTACTTCTACTCTAGAATCTCCAATAGCTGCAGCAATCCTCCAGGCTTACGGTGCTATGCCATGACCTGCTGCATTGTCAAACACTTGGCCATATGCTTGGCTATGTTTGCCTTCATTCCATTCCACCGGAAATATTACTTCAGATTTTGATACATCTTCGTATTACCCAGATGGATCTTGTAGCTACTACGATGTGCTCCCGATAAAATTTCTTCCCTAAGACCCTCATCGGTAGGCACGCAAAGACGTCCTCGGAGCTTGAGTATCCCATCTTCGCCTACCTGAAAATCAACTCTTCTTTTCCCCGAGTTCTCCTAAAGGATCCTTTGAATGGCGGCGTCCAACAACTGCAACGCCTTCACCTTAGTCCGTATTTCGAGCTGGATCGTTAACATAGCCACAATATTGGATAGGTGACTTATCTCCCACTTGAAATCCGAGTCTCTCACTTGCTCAAGCAAACGCCACTCCTGAACGCACAATTGAACAATCACTAATCTTCTACTCGGGGCATCCGCATCCTTATTCGCCTTACTTGGATGATACAAGATCTCGCAGTCATAATCCTTAAGAAGCTCCATCCATTGACGCGATCACATATTCAGCTCATTCTAAGAGAACAGATATTATAGACTTTGATGATCGGTATACACCCGAAAACTTTCTCCAATCAGATAATACCTCCGGATCTTCAAGGCAAACATAACCGCAGCCAACTCCGGGTTATGCGTCGGATAATTCAACTCGTGGGCCCTCAACTAACGAGATGCATATGCCATTATCCTTTCATGTTGCATCCGAACACAACCCAAACCTCTAAAAGACGCGTCACTGTAGATTTCGAAACCTCTAGGACCCGAATCGTCAACACAAGAACCATAGTCAGCTTATGCTTAAGCTTTTGAAAACTACGCTCGCACTTGTCCGTCCACTCAAACTTCACATCCTTCTTCAACAGCTTGGTCAAAGACGTAACTATGGTAGAAAACCTTTCCACGAAACATTTATAATAGCTTGCTAGATCTAAGAAACTTCTAATCTCGGTTACCGTCGTAGGCCTCGGCCAATCCATGATTGCTTCAATCTTGGAATGATCCACAACAATGCCTTCTCCAGAAACTACGTGACTTAGGAACGCCACACAAGTCAATCAAAACTCGCACTTACTAAACTTCACATACAACTGGTGTTTCCTCAACGTTCCCAAAACTACCTTTAGATGTTGCTCGTGATCTTCCATGCTTCCCGAGTATACCAAGATGTTGTCTATGAATACTATGACGAATCTATCCAAATATTCCTTAAACACCATGTTCATCAAATCCATAAAAGCAGCAGGAGCATTCATCAAACTAAATGGCATCACAGTGAACTCGTAATGTCCATAACATGTCCTAAAAGCCATTTTCGATATATCCTCTTTTTAAATCCTCAGCTGATGGTATCCCATCCGTAGATCAATCTTAGAAAACATCGAAACTCCCCGCAGTTGGTCAAACAGATTGTCTATCCTCGACGGTGGGTACTTGTTCTTGATCGTCACATGATTCAACTATCTATAGTCGATACACAACCTCATAGACACATCATTCTTCTTAACGAATAACATCGGTGCTCCCCATGGTGACGCCTTGGGGCGGATATATCCTTTATCCAACAGCTCTTGCATTTGCACCTTAAGCTCCTTAAGGTTCGACAACACCATCCTATATGGCGCCTTAGAGATCGGTTCCGTTCTAGGGGCCAACTCTACTATGAATTATATTTCTCTTTCCGCCAATAACCTTGGTAACTCTTTCAGAAAACTCACAAACTACCGCGAGGTCCTCTATCTTTGGCTCCTCAACCGACACATCCATTACGGTCGCCGGGTACCCTTGACATCCACTTTCTAACAGACGCGTCGCTTCCAATGGCGAAACCAACGGGGTTGAGGTCCCACCTCAACCTCTAACAAACTCAAAGCTGACTCCACCCGGTGGGTTAACTGCAGACCCTTACGACAACAGTTCACTATGGCTTTTTGCTTTGTCAACCAATCCATCTCAATGATCAAATCAAAATCAAACATCTCTAGCATAATCGGATCTATTCTACCCTCATGACCATATATAATCAGCTTATAATTTGAACTAGACATGGCTACAAGCCGGTTTGAGCCTGGAACCGGCTCGTGGAATAATCGAAACCGGCCCGGCCCCTCACGGGCCGGTTCCGAACCGCCCAAATAATAATAAATAAAAAAAGGGGGGAAGATCCAACCTCCCCCCCACCCCAACAACCCAAAATTGGGCCGTTGCAATGCAATAGCCAAACATCCTTCCCTTTTTTTTCCCTTCTTAAATTTTCTATAAATATCATTCTCCCTTTTCATTTTTTTCTCTTAATTTCTCTCAATTCTCAAATTCTCTCAATTCGCTCAATCCCGGCTCAATTCTGTCAATTTTCTAAATCGGCTTTCTGCTCAATTCTCTGACAAAAATGGTAAGTGGAAGCGGCGCCGGTGAGAGGGGAAAGAGCCCGATGCGGATGGGGATGGAGGAATCCAATTATCCTCAACCCCATGATCAATATAATTCTCGTGAGTTTACATGTTGGGTATATGATGATGGTAATATCAACTATGTTCCCAATACTGAGCACGTCCCAACGCAAGAAAGCCTTCATCTTTCTAACGGCGTCGAAGAAACGTCGACGGCAAAGGAGCCAGAACGACGGGCCCGGGAGAGTACATCCAACTTATAACAACATTTCGACAAGGTACATGTAAACGAAGACAAGTACAAGATAAACTGTAAATATTATACGAAATCATACAATTTTAATAAAGAAGACGTCTATGGAACATACCTTCAGCTTCTGACGTAAAAACATGCAATGCAAACCGGGATCGACACCAGGCAACAATAAATTTTCGGGTACGCCAATCCTAGTACTTCTCCTTTATTTCGTTACAGTGATGAACTTTATAAAGAAATATTAGCTCAATATGTTGCCATTGAACATTTACTGTTTACTATTAGTGAAAATTTTGAATTGAATTTTTTGATAAATACTGCATGTACTCCGCAAGTAAAATATGTTTTGAGAACTACTCTTAAACATGAACTTTTTAGGGTTTATAAAAAAATAAAAAAGGCTTTGCAAAATTTTTTTAAGGATTTCAATGGACGTATGTATATAGGCAGCAACATTTGGAGTGATCCTTGTCAAATTCATCCTTATATGTGTATCACATGTTGTTGGATAGGTGATGATTGGAACATTAAAAAAAGAGTACTTACATTTTGAGTGTTTGATAAAAGACATACGGCTAATAATATTTATAGAATAATTAGGTAAGTTTTAAAAGAATATAATTGATTAATAAATTTTTTTCAGTTGGTTTTGATAATGCCGCATCAAATGCCGCTTCCATTCTCGATTTAGAAAATATTTGTAAACCTTCTTTTGGCGGATAATTTTTTCATATTAGATGTGCTTGTCATATTTTAAATTTATGTGTACAAGTTAGTTTATGAATTCTTGAGATTTTTCTCAACCCAATAAAGAGAGCAATTAAATTTTTGTGGAGTCGTTCCCAAGATATGAAAGAATAGGGTAGATTTTGTAAATCACATAGACAAAAACCAAAAGGATTTCCAAAAGATGTTCCGACTCGTTGGAATTCTACCTACGAGTTGCTTCATCAATCTTTTGTTTATAAAGATTTATTATGTACGTTTATTTCTGATAATGTTTTTGAAATTAGTTTATTCTCGCAAGATTGAGCTGTTTGCAAAAAAAAATTAGATTTTTTTAAAGTTTTTAATAATGCAACTTATACTTTATATGATGTTTATTATCCTACTACGCATTTATTTTTAATAGAATGTGTTAACATTGCTGGTGTTTTTTGTGAATATGAAAAAGATGCTCAATTAGCTCCGATTGTTATTGCAATGAAAGCAAAATGGCTGCATTATTATGCATGTATTCCTCTTATTCATTTGGTTGCTATTGTTTTCGATCCACGTACTAAATTAGATGGTTTGTATGATTATCCGAATGATTATTATTATGATTGTTTACATTTGAATGAAATAGTAGATATTAAAACTATACAAGTAGAGGTTAAAGATGCTATAATAGCATTATATATTGAATTTTGTAGTAGATATGGTTTAGGTGATAATGGATATTCTCAACCTAGTGCCTCACAAAGGGAGGAGAGTGGTAAACTTAGTAAATGGTACAATTTGCTCATTAGTAGGCAAAAAAGATAAAAAAGAGCAACATGTAATATTTTCGAATTAGAAAACTATTTAACCATTGCTTTTGAGTTCCGTGATTCCGAACACAGCACATATTTCAAAATTCTAGAGTGGTGAAAGACTCATTCAGTTTTCGCTCTCATCGTAAGACATATGTTAGCAACCTTTTCTTTAATAATTGCAATTAAACAAGCATTTAGTAGTGGAAGATTAATTTTAGACGACCGCCGTTCAAGATTAAATCCGGATGCTATGGAGGCTCAAGCTTGTGTCTATGATTGGATAAAGGCTAAATTTCGACAACAATAGCTAGATCGACACGACGAATTCTTCAATGATGATGGTAGAGATACTACCACCAAGGAAGCCACAATGGGTAACGATGATTAACCATGAGGTAAGTTGGGGTTATCAAAAGTAAAAGAACTACATGAGCTTTGATCCTTCTATCCCCAAGAAGATATGTAGGCGCTTAATGATAATTCATTAAGTTCAACCCCTTCCTTCTCCCTTTGTTTCCCCCAAATTTGATCACAATGTTTAATTTGACTATAATTTATAATTGACAATTTAATTTTTTTATTTCATAATTTATTAATTTAAATTTAAATTTAAATTTGGAACAGGAACCAACCCTTAAACCGACCCGGAACCACCGATTCTAAACCGGACCCGGGACCGCCCTTTCAAGGGTCAATTCTAGTTCAATCTAGGCCACGAACCGGAATCATCGGTTCACGGCCTGTGGCCATCTCTAATTTGAACAGCCTACGGCCGTAACTGCGCTATCCTTTAAATGCGTAGAAACCTTAAACACAGTATCCATAGGCAACAAATTCAATCCAGCCAACTCAATAATTCTAGCAGCCACAAACGAGTATGTAAAACCTGGATCAAACAAAGCATACGCTACATGATTGTGCAAGAGGACCGCACCTGTAACGGTCGGCGAATCCTCTGTCTCTTCTTGGGTGATGGCAAATATCTTTCCTTATGCTTGAGGTCAACTTTGAAAGCTCCGTAGCGCATTCCTCCCAAACTATCCTCTCTTCTGCGGTGGTGCATGTCTGCCTTGTTGCTTCTACGGGAAGTCTCTCACTTGATGACCATGCTGGCCAAACCAAAACAAGCTCCTCCTTAGTACTGGCACTAAGCGGTCATAAGCATTTGATGGTACAGACAGCACATGTCATCCTTATGAAATGCTGGCTTGATGATCTCTCCTCTTACGTTAGGTGGGATATGGTGCCTACCACCGGACATTGGCCTCTTTCCTTATCAAATATCCCTCCTATTTGAGGGCATGAATCGTGGTTTAGTCACGATAGCCCTTTCTGCAAAGTCCTGTTCCACCATCTAGGCCCTCTCATACGGATCATTGTAATCCTTTAGAATGAATGGCACCAAGATTCTTCTGATCTTGGGCTTGAGTCAATCCCCGAATCTCGTTGCTCTATCTATAGGATCTTCCACCATTATAGTGCGTACTTGGACAACTCTGAAAACTTGGCCTCATACTAGTCTCTTGTCATTTGATTTTAACACAGGTGAAGGAACTCTGTTATCTTCTTTTTCCTCGTGGTATCTGAAAAGTACTTGCTATTGAACACCTCCATGAAGGCATCTCACGTCGAGACCGTACCTTCGGGAAAGACCTTGTCCTTAGAAGCTCTCCCCCAGGTACTTGCATTTTCTTGTAATTAATAAATGGCCAGAGTAATCTTGTCCTCGTCGGTGCACCTCAACAAGGCAAACACCTTTTCTAACTCATTTACCCACGAGGTGGCAGCTTTAAGATCTCCATTCCTAGCTAACTTGGGCCGCTTTAGTTTCAAGAATTGCTCCATTAACTTCTATGCCTGACGTTCTTCATTCCCGTTCCCAGCTAATGGGTTCTTTTATGGCACGTCACTGCAGCGACCCTAGTTCCTCATCGATGTCCCATTAGATCTCCTATCGCGTACACAATCCCATCTATCCTCAAGGTCCTCTCTAGCAGGCTTAGCGATGCGGGGTGCTCTTTCTTCCTCCAAATCTCATCGATCCGTCTGATCGGTCCACCCCCGAGTGCTCTTTTACCACGTCCGCTCATCTGGCAAGTGAATTACGGAGTCCCGCCTACCCCATAGGAAACACAACGAGAAGACAACCCCAACAACTAAAACGCAGATAACAATCACATGCACGAGGTTTTTAGTCCAACGAACTATCCAAATTTCCAATGTACGTTATCATTCCAAGCCAATGACCGGATGAATCAAGCTAACCTTGCTCTGATACCACCTTGGGCGAGAATGTCATGCCCCGACTCTCGTGCACGCAATATCCCTACCAATTCTCTATGGGTCACGAAGGATAGCGTCCCAGGTACGCTATCGATCTATACGCTTACGGCGCATGCAGAAACATGAATTTTCCCAAATGAACAAAAGCAATAGGGATAGTAAGGTAAGAGATAAATACAATAGTCATTCGGGCAAAAGACATTATATTTCCATAATAAGAATATATGATCCTTAACCTTACAGAGCTACCAACTACATATACAACCCCATGCTTCGGGGTGGCCCTCTAAAACTCTAAAAAAGATATAAGAGTCTGGTAAGGTTAAATTCTTATATACTCTCAAAAGACTACTCCACCACGGTCTTCCTCAATGACCAAGCTCCACCCAAAAAGTCCATCTCAACCTACGACCACTAGACATGGCCGTTATTAGAAGAGGATGATAGGACAATCTTTAACGGCCGAGAGGGCACGACCACCATGTCGGACTCGGGATCCACTATCCTCCCGTCGGGAGTATCAACGCATCACGTCAATTTATATCCACAAGACACCACACGAAATCCAATTATTAACGGATGAGGTCACTTAGCCCGACACACTAGATAGTGGTGCCTAGTACACTAGATAGTTGGTGCTCTAGTGGCGAGACTAGGTATCGTCCCATTACTTCGGCGACTACTATGCCAATGTAATTCCAATTGACATGGCACAACATAGCAGGCATTCCAAAAGGAGCATCGGCCCGTCACAAGTTGTGGCCAGTATCCAATCAATCCAACGACACAAATTGACGTGCATCGAACAAGTCGTGTATTCCCGATTGATGTGGCACGATCTTGTCAAGGACACTCATTACGTGATCATTCAAACACATTCGACAACAACTAGTCAAATTTTCATCTTTACACTTAGTCGGATGCTCATGCACACGTGATCAAAGACTTGATGCCATGCCATTTTCATGCTAAAATATACGGTTTAATTCCACATGGGTCTCATGAATGCACAGATTATCCACCGGACTTTGCATCTAAAAATAGGGGACTTCACCCACGACTTTCATCTATAACATCCTACAAGCAAACCAAAGCATCTAGGCAAGTAAATGATCGGGGCAATTATCTAAACATGTTCCATGGATCCGGTGATAAATACTGATCCAAATTTATAAAATCAAACTAAGGTGAATCCAATCCATCCGATAATCAACCGTCCACTCGGCTCTACCCTATCGCTTGCTCACAATAAAACAACGGTAGTCCGTTGCCCGGTCAAAAGTCCAATCTAGCACTAATTAGCCAATGACGACCCGACTAAACATACCGACTAAATTAATCGTGGCCATTTAACCTAAACCTAGCTTCTACTAAAACGATTAAACTACCTAAAACCCTATTAGGCTAATTATACTTACTAAACATCACTAAGCGCAATTAGCATCATAATCGGGATTTATAGGTTTAACTCACCAATTAACGGCTCGAGACGATTAAACGACGACGACGACGACTACGGGTGGCGACGGAGATCGGCATCGGTGGGCACGAGATGGTAACGGCAGCTCACGGCAACCACGGCTCGGCGGCCCGAGAGGGCACGTTAGCGGTGGCTAGGCGGCACGCAAGGGAAGCTCACGATTCTCTTGTGAGAGAGAGAGAGTGAGGGTTGGTGGTGGCGGCAGCGGCAGACGGGGTCTTGCACTCACGAGGGACCGGCGACTTAAGGCCGACTGTTTATGCTGCTTGCGGTGAAGTGGTGGAGGGCTGGATGATGGGCGAAAGCGGTGGAGCCACCGCTGGACAGAGGAGGAGGAGGAGGAAGAGGTCACAGCGCTCGAGTCCCGTGAAGCCGACTACGACAATGACGGGGCCAGTTGGTGGTCGTGAGGGATGGATGGTGGAAGGGTTGCAAGCTAGCGGGGACGGTGGTGTAAGGTGGCCGAGGGTGGTGCGGTAGGGCATCGAAGAAGAAGCAAGCAAAAGGAAGAAGAAGAAGAAGAAGAAGAAGAAGAAGAGGAAGGGTCGGACGGAAGAGGAGGGAGAGGAAGGAAAGAGAGGAAGAGTGATGTGAGAGGAGGGAAAAGTGATAGGATGAGGGGCTGGTAGTGATGAGACAAGTGGTGTCCCATCACCATCAATAATTTTTGCTTACATGCATTAAGAACTATAGGCATTTTGAACATTAGGTAATTTAAGACTGGTTGGACATTTCGCTCGGTCAATGGAGGGTAATTTTGGTCTTTTCACAAGCCGGACTCTGTCGGGGTAAGGCTTAGGTACGCGAATTTTGAATCTAAAACGGAATAACTAAACTAACGAAAACTAATCTATTCGGACCGAAGTCTAAGAAATTATCCAACCATTGTCACTTATATCCTTAAAACCCAAATTTTATTCAACAAACTGGAATTCACGGTTAGACCTTAACTAAGTCCGGTTATCTTACAAATGCGGAGGCTTTAGGGTGTCACAACAACTTATGGGTATGGACGGCTCACGGCGACACAAACTCATGTATGCAAAACGGTTTGGGTCGCGTTTACGTTCGAATCGGCCTTCTCAGGTCTGGTCGGACCGTGTTACTTTTCGGGTTGGGTTAGCGGTTATGGGCAGCAAGAGTCCGGGTCGGATCAGGTCGAGCTCGCGACGGGGTTCACGGCGTCGAGCGGCAGTGAGACGAAAGGGGGTTTATGGGTTTCGTCCGTGGCTCGCGCGAGTGCTTGAGGCTTCGGATTCTCGGTGGCCGGCGGCTTGGCTCGTATGAATTATAGGTCCAAGGGGGTCATGGGTCTCAAATCTAGTTTCACAAGGCTGAGACTGGTGGAGGCCGAAGGTGGCTGCCACGGTGACGAGCTGGGCCGGATCGGGATGGCCGGCCGCTGGTGAAAAGAGGGCTCTAGTGGGGGCCTTGCTCATAGTCGGGGTTGAGAGAGGAAGGGAGGAGGAGGAGGTTCACGGTTTCACGGGTCCGGCTCAAGCCGAAATAGGTCTCGGCTAGAGGTAGGTAACATGCGGTGACCAAGCACGAGGCCGGGATGGCATAAGGTGGAGGATGGCGGCTGGATTCACACGGCTAAACCAAGGGCTCGGTTGAGGTCATAATAGGCTCGGCCTCGGCCGGCTGAGTTGGCGACTCGACGACGGACGATAGCTAGCTCGGCGGTCGGGCGAGTTGAGGCGGTAGCTGGTGGTGGTGATAAAAGGCCGGTGGTAATACTAGTGGCTGCGGTGGTCGATAGAAGAAGGGCTTGGTTGCGCGCAACAACCGGAAGAAGGAAGAAGAAAACGAAGAAGAAGAGGAAAAGAAAATGTAAGCAAAGAGCATACACCAAGCAATTAATTCTCTCCTTTTGATTTTCCCTTTTTAGATGAGAATAAACTATATGCAATATATGAATTCTAATCTAAATACAATGACATAATAAAATTCTATCTAACTTAAGATGAATGGATATAACATCACTTTACTTAAACTATATGACTATCCTAGTGACGTGCAATTAAATAAAACTAATCCTAACATGTAAGCTACATGATGAATTAACTAACTTAACATACAATTCTAAATGACATGGCATTGATGATGTTTTGTTGTCATTTTGAAATTCATGACATGCAAAATTAAACTATCTAGAAAAAAGTAGTTATTGGACTGAGATTATGCATGAAATAAATCCTTATCCTATCCTATCTAGAATAGACTGTTTTAAATTTGAAATATGACTTAAAACATGCAATGATATCTAGAATGCAATGTCTATCTAAACTCTTCTAGAAATCATTTGAACATGCAAATATTATCTATGTAATTTAATTTAAACATGCAATTCTATCTAGAATGATATGCGAATCTAATCTACATGCAACATTATCTACAAGCAATATCTTTTAAGTTTTTAAATCATACAGATATATATTGCAAGACATAACAATCCAATCGGACAATTCAAATATGGAAAACGGACAAATCTTTTGATGGCTAGTAATTTCACCTAGAGGGGGGTGAATAGGTGATAGAGTGTGATTTTAAGAATACATTGCAGAATTTAGATCACACAGCGTAAAACGGATATCTCGGACGATGGAGCTAGAGTATATCGCAACGAGCAAGTAATTCAATTGATGCGGGATATGTAATGGGATCGATGCGCGCTGTTTGTGTGCAATTTAGCTATCACAAAATATTTAAAGTGATCAGAGTAAGAGATAAGGAAAACCGCACGGAGGGATTATAGTGGTTCGTCTTTAGTTAAGCCTACGTCCACTTCTTCAGCCGACGACCAATCGGCTGGATTCCACTAGTAAGCCGCTCGGAGGTTACAAATCGGTGATCTCCTTGATACGCAGGATTTCAAACCTAACGCTCAACACTCGTGTTTACACCTCCTCACAATTACAATGGATGAATGAAGAAGTGTGTTTGAAATGGAGTACACTCTATCTAGGAATTATGAACACTTTTCCCTCTTTACGTCGATCTCCCTTTTTTCCCTTCGTCTTCGAGATGTCTTTTATACTCTTCCACCTCCAATCTAGCCGTTGCAAGGCATCTAGAAGAGAACTCTCCAAATCTACCCTTTTGGATGAGATGTTTGCCAAAAGAAGATCTCTTAGCCATTGGAGATCGCCAAAGGAAAGTCTTCCCCGCTTGGATCAAATCGTCCATACAATTATGATCCCGGGTTTCCATAGATGGTTTCTTCCATTTGAAAAGTCTTTGTTTGTCTTCTTTGTTCTGCATCCTTAATTGATCTCTATCACCGAGAATCTTCAAGAATGATCTAGCTCGATGGCGTCCGTTGATATGCATCAATTAAGCTCAATTTGTATTCCTCTTGAAATTTTGATTACTGCTTGTGAAATACTTCTCTTAGAGTTTGAGCATCATTCCAACGTCCGAGCTATCCCCACTCATCGTCCGAGCTCGAACCAGCGTTTAAACTCTCAGAAACAACATCCGAGCCAAATCCTTTTGCTAGATTCAATCTTGTGCATCCCCTCACCAAATGATAATCTGCAAAACAAATAAATTATGGCATTATCTCAAAACACAAGAGTACTTGGATTGTTTTGTCAACTTCAAAACTATCTAGGGATTTTTCTCAACAATCTCCCCCTTTTTGATGATGACAAAACGATCCACAATAATAATGAGTAATTGAGTTTAGGAAAGGTGAGCAACTTCAGCAAAGTTACTCTAGTGAGGATCTTGCTAAGGAATAATTTTAACGATTTGTTCCTTGTACTTTTAGCAACAATAAGTTCTGAAAAATATGCATTTATACACGATGATAGACTTCGGTCTTGCTCTGGGTGCATAGGTTTCATCGTAATCAATCTCTTCTTCCTGTGAGTAGCCTTTTGCAACGAGCCTTGCTTTATTCACGATTACTTTTCCTTTGTCATCCAGCTTATTCCGGAAGACCCATTTGGTTCCAATAACAGAATGATGCTTTGGTTCGAGTACAAGTTCCCAAATTTCATTCGGTCTGAATTGTTGTAACTCTTGTTGCATAGCTTCGATCCAGCTTTCATCTTCAAGAGTTTCTTCAATTCTTTTGGGTTCGACTTCAAAAACAAGAGCAAAGGCATTTGTCGTATCCTTGAGTTTGGATCCGGTTCTGACTCCTTCATCTATATTTCCAATGACTCGATTTGCGGAATGACTGGATCTGTATTTCTAGCTCTTATTTGATTTGTCATGTTCAGTCTCGGTGAAATCTTCATCATTTGAATCTTAGATGATGTGCTTTGCGGAGTATTTTCCATGTTACGAGAGGTTTCATCCGGTTCTGCGTCTTGGGATGATGGTTTTTCCTTCTCAAATGATGATTTCTAATTCTCGGACCTTATTGTTTCTTTAGTATCTATCGTCCGAGTAGTCCACTCATCTTCAAATTTCACATTCATTGATTTTTCGACTGTCCGAGAGTTCTTGTTGAAGACTCTGTAAGCTCTACTAGATGTGGAGTATCCCAAGAATACACATTTATATGATCTTTCATCAAACTTACCGATCCGATCACTTGCATTCTTAAGAATATAACATTTGCATCCAAACACATGAAAGTATGAAATATTTGGTTTTCTTCCCTTGTAGAGTTCATAGAGAGCTTTCTCAATCAATGATCCGAGGAAAACACGATTGATAATATAAAAGGCGGTTGAAACGACTTCGGCCCGGAAATGGGGTGGAGCTTTGCTTTCAATTAATAAAGTTCGTGCCATTTCTTACAAGGATCTATTTTTCCTTTCAACAACTCCATTTTGTTGAGGAGTATATGGAGAAGAAAAATTGTGTTGAAAACTATTTTGATCATAGAAATCAGCAAAGTAGTGATTTTCAAATTCTCCTCTGTGATCGGTTTTGATGCTTGTAATTGAATAACCTTTTTTCAATTTGAACTTTCTTAGAAAAGGTTTTAAAGAATGAGAATGCATCACTCTTGTGAGTAAGAAAGAATACCCATGTGAATCTAGTATAGTCATCCACAATAACAAGACAATACTTTTTACCTCCAATACTCTGTATTCGAGTAGGTCCGAAGATATCCATGTGCAACAGCTGCAGAGCATGGATAGTGATAACTTCATTTATAGAATTGTGGGAATTTCTTACTTGCTTTCCAAGAGTGCATGCTTCACAAAGTCTTGTCTTTTCGAATCTGACATTTGGAAGTCCTCTCACAAGCTTCTTTTTGGAAAGTTTGTTGATTTGCTTGAAGCTTATGTGTCCTAGCATCCTGTGCCATAATTTTGGTTCGTCTTTGATGGATAGAAGACATTTTTCATTCTTAGACGATGTGTCTAGAAGGTACATGTTGCTATATCTTCGTCCGGTAAATGATGACTTGTTGTCTTGGCTTGTACACGAGCACTTATTTTCTGCAAAAGAAACTTTGTATCCAATATCGCATAATTGGCTAATACTAACAAGATTGAAGTTCAAACCCTTGACTAATGAGACATCTTTGATAACTAAATTGCCAATCTTCACAGTCCCTTTGTTGGTAATCATTCCTTTGTTGTTGCCTCCAAAGGAAACGTTTCCTCCATCAAGTTTTCAAATTCAATGAACATGGATGGTCACCGGTCATGTGTCTAGAGCAACCGCTATCAAGGTACCATTTGTTTCTTCTTTTGTTTGGTACCTGCAATGATCAAAGATTCTCATTTTTTCTTTGGTACCCAAATTTGTTTGGGTCCTTTGAGGTTAGCCGTAGAAGTGTATCTAAGAATGTTACGTGTTGGTCGATTGATCTTTGAGCAGTGGCTCCTGGAATGTTTCGGATCACCACAATTTGAACATCCCGAGAGATGTTGTTCTTCGAATCTTACAAATTGTTTCCTAAAGTGACTCACGTAGGCGCCTTTAGAAGGTCGCTGCTTAAGTCTTTCTTTTTTTTTTTTTTTTTGGTAAGGCTGCTTAAGTCTTTCTTTTCTTGTTGTAAAATAATTTTTCTCATCACTTTCCTTCTGAAAACCAACTCCTAACTTATTGTAGTAGGGAACTTGTATAGAAAGTATATGTTGTAAAGTTTTTGAACCCGATGAGAATTTTTTGTGTATCTCCTAAACTTCCTTTTTCAAAATGGAGTTCTCTTTTTCGAAAAGATCTTTTTCCTTTTTCAAAGAAATGTTTTCCTTTTCAAAAGGATTTCCTTCCTTTTTCAAGAAATCGTTTTCCTTTTCGAGAGTTTCCACCCTTGATTTCAATTGCACATTTTCGCAAGATATAGAATCGGATTTCTCATTTAGTAGATAAAATTCTTTTTCGAGAAAGCTGATTTTATGTTTTTACGAAATATCCTTTTATTTAAAAACAGCTACTTCCTTTTTCGGTTTAGAAAGTCTCTTGAGAGTAGCCTTGTATTCTAAACATAGCTCATCTATATACACGGATACTTCGGGAGAGATGTTTGTATGAGTTACCTCAATATCATCATCTGAGTCTACCATTAGACAGACATTTGCGTATTCTTCATCACTTTCACATTCGGTGTCGCTCCAAGTTTCTGCTTTCAATGCTTTCTTAGATTTCTCATCCTTGCCTTTCTTCTTTAATAGAGGGCAATTGGGTTTGATGTGGCCTTTTTTCTTACATTCGTAACAAATGCTTCTTAACCTTCATTTTTTGTCTCGGATGATCTTCTCTAATTGTATCGTTTGAGATCCTTTACGTCTTTGAAGTTCCTACCTTGTTTAGCCATTCTTCTGAATCTCTTGACCATGAGCGCTAGCTCTTCATAATCTTCGACTTGAGAATCTAAAACGTCGGAATCAACATTAGATTTTAAGGCAATTGACTTCTTAACTCTAGTTGTGGTTTCATCATTGATTCTTTTTTCTTCATAAGATTGAAGAGTTCTAATGAGCTCGTCCATTGATAAGGGAGATATTCTTTGAGTCTCTCGAATGGAAATTTTAACGTTGTCCCATTCCTTTATAAGAGCTCGGAGTAGCTTGTTGATTCTCATTGGTCCAGAAACCGGTTGCCCGTGATATGTGAAACTATTCACTATTTCGGTAAACTTGTCAAACATTTCTTTCATTGTTTCTTCAGGCTTCATTTTGAATGCTTCATATTGTTCGAGTAGAAAGTTGACTTTTGTCTCATTTACTCTGTCTGTTCCTTCATAGGTGACGTGAAGCTTATCCCATATTTCTTTCGATGAGGAGCAATCTGCAATACATCTATATTCGGTATGAGAAAATACACTGTAAAATGAATAAATAGCCTTCGCATCAAGAGCATCTCTCTTGGTTATCTCTGTTGTAGTTAGAGCACCCGTCGTGTTATCCCCTGCACTTGTAGTCTCTGTCGTTGGATTTACTCCTATTTGTACGACATCCCAGATTTGAGGATCCTAGCATCTGAGAAATGCTTTAAATTTGTTCTGCCGGTCGCTATAATCTTTTCCTTCAAAATATGGTGGCTTGTTGTTGCTTCCGCCTTCAATTCAAGAAGGAGAAAAATTGCTAGCCATAAAGATCCTTAGCTCAGAAGTAAAAACACTTCACAAAATATGAGAACCTGGCTCTGATACCAAGTGTTGATGGTTAGTGATTTCACCTAGAGGGGGGTGAATAGGTGATAAAGTGTGATTTTAAGAATTTATTGCGGAATTTAGATCACACGGCGTAAAACGGATATCTCATATGATGGAGCTAGAGTATATCGCAACGAGCAAGTAATTCAATTGATGCGGGATATGTAATGGGATCGATGCGCGCTGTTCGTGTGCGGTTTAGCTATCACAAAATATTTAGAGTGATCAGAGTAAGAGATAAGGAAAACTGCACATATGGATTATAGTGGTTTGGCTTTAGTTAAGCCTACGTCCACTTCTTCGGCCGACAGCCAATCGGCTGGATTCCACTAGTAAGCTGCTCGGAGGTTACAAATCGGTGATCTCCTTGATACGCAGGATTTCAAACCTAGCGCTCAACACTCGTGTTTACACCTCCTCACAATTACAATGGATGGATCAAGAAGTGTGTTTGAAATGGAGTACACTCTATCTAGGAATTATGAACATTTTTCCCTCTTTACGCCAATCTCCCTTTTTTCCCTTCGTCTTCAAGATGTCTTTTATACTCTTCCGCCTCCAATCTAGCCGTTGCAAGGCATCCAAAAGAGATCTCTCCAAATCTACCCTTTTGGACGAGATGTTTGTCAAAAGAAGATCTCTTAGCCGTTGGGGATTGCCAAAGGAAAGTCTTCCCCGCTTGGATTAAATCGCCCATACAATTATGATCCCGGGTTTCCATAGATGGTTTCTTCCATTTGGAAAGTCTTTGTTTGTCTTCTTGGTTCCGCATCCTTGATTGATCTCTATCACCGAGAATCTTCAAGAAGGATCTAGCTCGATGGCGTCCGTTGATATGCATCAATTAAGCTCAATTTGTATTCCTCTTGAAATTCTGATTCTTGCTCGTGAAATACTTTTCTCGGAGCTTGAGCATCATTTCAATGTTTGAGCTATCCCCACTCATCGTCGGAGCTCGAACCATTGTCCGAGACTTTTAGAAACAACATCCGAGCCAAATCCTTTTGCCAGATTCAATCCCGTGCATCCCCGCACCAAAGGATAATCTGAAAAACAAGTAAATCACAGCATTATCTCAAAACACAAGAGTACTTGGATTGTTTTGTCAACTTCAAAACTATCTAGGGATTTTTATCAACAAAATCAACTTGAATAATTTGTGATTTCTTTTAAATTCAATAATTGATTTATTGCCTTAGAGATCAACATGTCAAATTTAAAATACCTGCTAACTTAATAATCCATCTAAAGCCTTATAGATAGAAATTAAAAATTTGTATGTGGTTTGCGGATTAGAAAAGATTTCCTAATCAAGCACCAATGTCTCAAAAGGTATGCATTAGATAATAAAATGCACTAAAATAGGCAATTAAACATTCAAATCACTATAGATAAAAAAAATTACCAAATCTCGAGGATTAACTTTTCCAAATTTAAACATCGATGGGTAAATGATAGCCTTGGACGGCGCATGGCTGGGGCAACCACGGTGTTCTTGGTTCACGGTGAAAATGGCCGATGGTGCTCCCAAGGCTCATGGCAAGGCGAGCTTCGGCGATGAGGCTTTACTTCTTGAGAAGGACGGTTGGTTCAATGAGGCTCATGGCAAGGCATGGTGGACCCTTCATTGGTTAATATGCAAATTAACAACTAACAAAATGAGATGGAGGGCCGCAATGGGTATCGATCTCTCAACAACGAAGGGACGACAGCAGTGGGTTACGTCGGACAGGCCTCAAGGCAACGGCTCGTTGCGGGAAAGCTAACATTGTTGTCGTCTCAGCAGATTCGAAGCTTGCAAGATCGGCACAGCAAGTAGCATCGATGATGTTGGGGTTTTACGATTTTGGATAACGATAGAGAATAGTTAATGATGCTCTTTGTGGCTCGGTAGAGGCCGTTGGAGCTATCAACCTAGAAGGGGAGGTTGAATAGGTTGAGTGATGATATTTTTAAAACTATTGCGAAATAAAAACAATCACCGGTGATTATGGTTATGTGCAGTGAACCAATGTGTGTGATGCTGGTAAGTAAAACAAATAGTAGCAGAGCAAATCACACACGGATGTATAATGGTTTGGCCATGAGTAGGCATACATCCACTCTCGGACTAACAACCTTAATAATGGTTGGATTCCACTAGTAATCGGTACTCGAGATTACAACTAGCAAGTGTCGTTTCTATACCACAATAGATTACACTATCGGGATACGAGCACTACTCTTACACTTGTATGAACACTCAGGCTATTACGGCTATCATAAAAAAACACAAAGAATGAATAGTGATGCTGGTCACATAGGGAGCTCGGAAGTGTTTGTAATATTCTAAGTAGGTTCACTCGTTTCTTCCACACTTCTTTTCCTTGCTTGTTCACTATTTAACTCAGCTCAGCACGCACTTCGCATCACCCCACTGCTCTTTGGCCTTCCTTCTCCTTATATAGACCTTCACACTAGCGGTTGGAGGTTTGCAAGCACACATAGCCGACCACCGAGTACGTATAGCTAGAAACCAGGTACATTGGACATCTTTATCTGCATAGGGGACAATAGTAGTATTGATCCACGCTAAAGATAAATAGTGTTGATCCTGATCGGAGACAACGGATACATGTCAAGTCGGGAAGTCGGGTAGTACATCTTCGGTCTTTATCGGAAGATCACATAGTACAGTTCCTATCACATGCAGAGAATGATCTTGGACAAAAGCATTGTTCATCCGTATTGTGCATAGTGTCAACTTTCAATAGTTCTTACGTAGTTTTATCTTTGGAATCTAGAGTTGTAAATGACTTTATTATGAAGTATCAACAGTCATACTAGTGGGCAAATATCATACCATTGTTACACCAATACTATTACTCTAAACCAATAAGTGTCTTGCCTATCACCAGTGTTGCTTACGAGTAACTTGGCTACAATCTTCAGTGATCACACCGATCCAAAGATATGTTGTGAAAGCCACACCGATCTTACCACCATACAGCAATACCAAAGAATTCCAAGAACGCCATCTAGTTTGGTCCTTCCAAGCTGCCATGATATACCCTCAAGGCACTTATTCACTCATCTGTCACAACATAGTTTCTCGTCTTTGCCGACAGTGTAGGATCATTGATAATGGTAACTAAATTCACCATATGTACTCATTATGATAAGCATTATAACTTTAGATGGTTTTGCAATTATCAAAGTACCATAAGGATGTTTTCTAACAGAGATGGTGTCGAGGCTTGCGTTAGGGTCATCTGGCTAGTTGTGGTGGGGTTGGACGTCATGGTTTGTTCCGTCGTGAGGATCACCACAACTAGATCATCGAGAGTTGCTGGATCAATACCGGCGCTAGTAGGTGGCTCAGCATTGGTAGATGTATCGCGGCCGGGATAAGCGGGTACGACCAAGTGGGAGAGGCCTTTAGCTAGTGTGTGTCACTCTCTCTCCCTGCTCTCTTTTTCACATGCTTTCTCAATAATGTTCTCAGCCTAGAATTACGTGACGTAGGTATGTATTTATAGAGTTTTTCCTAGGTTTAACTTCTACCTATTTATAGAATTGGCCACTAATTTTGGATATTTGCAATTTGACCCACAAGAACGAAATTCCGTTCAATTTTGCCCCTATAAGGTTCGGTCAGCCCATTAATGTCCACTTGATCGAATTTTAGCTCTTATGTGGGCTTGTCTACTTCTTTTGGGCTTGAATTAGGCATTTTCTTCAATTGATTAAGCTTTAATGGCCTGAATTAAGCTTGAAACAGGCTCTAAGGTCCTTATAAATTTTGCACATGTGTCCACCTTGCTAGCGGAATTTCCAAATGGATTCTGGCCCAATCCGCTCATGAATTTCAGGTCCATCTCTGTTGTTCATCCAATTAACATGCAAATGGATGTAGTGCAGAAAATTAAACCATCCCATATGCAATTAAAACTATATAAATGCAAATGAATATGAATAGTTTTGGTAGGGACTAAGATTGGTTCCTAAATTTTTTATGCAATAAATTTTATATGAAAAAAAGTAATCTATGTGTCTAAAACTACCACCCCATTGGCTGAGCTGTGTTTGTGAGCTATGAGGCGACAACGGCCGGCCGTGTGCCGCCGATCGTGAGCTACCGCCGGTCCGATCTCGATCCTTCGTGTTCAAACGGGAAACACAATATTCTGGTATATCCGTAATATCACAAACTAGTTAAATATCTTACCTTAATTTGGTTTATTAATATTTTCTCCTATTTTGAACGCAATTGATATCTTTTTTATATTTTCATAGATTATAAAAATAATCCAAATTAAGAATTATTTCCTTATCGAAAATGTGTGTATATCGATGGCCGGATCTCGGTCATGAAATCTCATTATTGATTGCATGGAAAATCGAATAGTCTGATCTACAACCACATAGATTCGATTTGCCAAATTTTATCCGTGAAATAAACTTGGATTAGATACTTTCGAAAAAAAGATCGTGCATTGTCCTTTGCATATTTTGAATGCCTATTAACTTGATTTGTTTTCCCAATTTAAAAATCTCAAAAAATTGGTGGCTTTTAGCGAGATAAGATTTCTCATCTCATAGGATAGTCTTGCATATAGAAAGATCTACTTACCTAGAAATCCAATCTAATAGATTAGATGCAATTTAAATAATCTTAATATAGATAGAATTTGCATATTTGAAATATTTAGAATTAAGGATGAGATTTCCTGAATAATTTTTTAGGATTTAATTGAAATTATTTCCTAGGCTATTTAGGATAATCTCATTTAGGGCATTTTAATTGCATTAATTATTAATTTCAAAAGTACCAAAAATACATCATTTGCATGTGCATGCATATGATATAGTCTAGATTACATGCTTGCCACATCATTTGCATGTTGCATATTTGCCATGTCACTTTTCATGTCATTTAGAATGCCATGTCATTTGTCGTGTCATCTAGAATGCTAAAATCACAATTGGCCACGTCATTATCCACATGTCATTTAGTATGCATGTCTTGCTCCATTAACTTAATTTGCATAGTTAGGTCATTTAACCTAAAATTGCACGTCATTTAGGTTAGATGCATTTTCCTATAATAGAGTTTGAATGTTAGGTTAATGTTGTGATCTAAAAAAAACGAGTTTTCAATTTTAGGTTAATGGATTATCGGATTAATTAATTAGATTAATTAACCTAGTTCGAGCTTTCCCAAACTCTACCAAATCGCAACTTATGGTTCATGTGATTATCTTGCAAAAGATTTTTCATTTTTTTGGAGCCGCCACTAATCATTTTTGATTGGTTGATTAGAAACCTAAATAAAATAGTAGGAGAACTATTTTATTCCTGCGAACCTGAGATTAAGAGTCTGGAGAAATGGTTACATTAATTTTTTTAATTAATGCCCTTTCGGTACCATTTTCATGAAAATATTCAATTTGGCAAATTTGATGAATTCTACTTGAAGATCAAAGATGCAATTTTTTTGGGTTTTTCTTCTTGTGATTTTTTTTAGTTTTTGTGTATTTTCAAAATAAAGAAATTACATGAAATTGATAAAATAGGTTTAAGATTACTCCCCAGTTTAAACTCTCGCACTAAACTTATGCTCCGGGCTTGTCTTGACCATTGGACCGGTTCGATGGCTTGTTAGACCGAGAAGTCTCTTGGTCCTATCTCTCCTTCATGCTTCTTTCTCATCTTGCAAATTAAGAAAAGACTAAAAGGAGTGTGATTGATTTGAACCAAGCTAGAGAAAGTAAGAGGACTTAGCTTTAGTGGAGGAAATTGCTTTGGCAAATTAATCATCGGGACGGATGCAATCTAGGCGTCGATCTTCTCTCCGTTTTTGCTTTCCTTCTATTCTTGTACCATTGATGTCTCATCGTTGATATGCAACTGTTATTTAACATAAAACGTAGAGAAATCGGTGTAGAAAATCTAGGCTAATTTGTATCCGAACTTAGAGGAAATTAGGAAATCACTTAGCTTTCCTTTGCTGCGGCGAGCTTGAACGATGGGGATGAACTCGTGGCTTGTGTTGGTCGGTGCAAAAATTGGCAATGGTAGTACCGGGCTTCAAAACTCTCATACCCTCTCAAAACTCTCTTCAAATTTTGTCACGACCTGAACCCTACGAGCATACCAACATCCCACCCGGCCTCGCTTAAGTATAGTTTTCCAGGATCCAATGGCCAATGAAAATTGAACTAAACATGAATGATAAACACATGCATAAGCAGAAATCAAACCCCGTACAAAAAAAAAATAACAATACGATGACTTGGGACGATAAAGAAAACTTATATACATACTCACATATCCCTATTACACAAACCAAAACCCAAGGCTTCAGAGGCCATTGTACAAGCCTGTGACCACCTACAACAAAAAGATCTAGTGGTCAAAGCCTAACTTCCATCTAAAAAGTACTCTTCAAAAAGTCAAGAGGCCAACTACCCTAGGCCCCATCCTCACTATCATCGGACGAAGTCTCCGGCTCCTCCTCCACGTCTGTCTCGGATGGCAGCTCTACATCCGATGGCTCTATGATCTCCACGTCCTCTTTTGGCTCTACATCCTCCGAGTTGGACTTCGAGTCTTCGGGACCAACATCGGGGTTTGTCACTACACCATCGGGAGGGGTAGCCTAAATGGGGTCCCATTCCCCAACTCCGTCATATGGGATATCAAAGCCCTTCGGCGATCCTACTAACATATCCCCATGTCTATACGTCCATGTCAGGTACATATGGGGCTACCAAAAATTCTCTCCTACATCTACCCGGATGGTAGTGGTATGCCTAAAATACACTTTGTCTTCTCCCACATGATATTTTGTAATCACTGTCTCCATATCCCGGGGAATCCCAAATCTCTGCGATTGGTCATTCATTGTCGAGGTGGAGGATCTGAAAAAGGTAACCCATGACGGGGTGAGAATGAATCTCAGTAAGAAAGCCCATAATTCTAGACTAGGGTGATAGTGCCTCCGGACACATCCTAGTTGAGCAGCTCTCAACAAATTCTCACTCGGCCGATAGAACACACAAACTAATTTCCAGAAATAAACGTAATTCTTTCTTCCAACTCACTGCGCCTTTAATAAGGCCACGTTACTCAAAATCCCGCGTTTAACACATCAGGCTACAATATAAATAGACGGACCCGCGTAATAACGCCTCGGGCCATTAAATAATCCGGACCCGCGTAATAATGCCTTAGGTTGATATAACCCGCGTAATAACACCTCAAGTTAGTATCCCGTGTTTAACGCCTCGGGATAAAATAATAAATAGAACCCCGCGTAATAACGCCTCATGGTAAAATAATAAACAGAACCCTATGTAATAATACCTCGGGGTAAAATATGGTCTTATCTACACAAACCACGCATAATAATGCTTCAAGGTAAAATTTTCACGCTCACGCTCGATTTTTCCTCATAAAGACCATATAATAATAATAATCCCTCGAACACTCGATCGATACCACGCGATTACAATAAACCTTCCGATCGATCGGTTTAAACCATACGATTACGCTAAACTTCCTGAATTGCAGATTAGGACCACACGATCTCACTATTATTTCCCGATTCAACGATCGGAACCACACGATTTCACTACACTCTCCAATCGCTCAATCGAGACCATCCGATCTTTCTAATTATCCCACCCGCTCAATCGAGACCACTCGATCTAATTATATTGAAGAAATATTCAATCGGTACCACGTGATTCACTCACGTTGAATAAATAATTAATCGATACCACCCGATTAATCACACTAAAGCTATCGGCCAATCGGAACCACACAATTAATTTATACTAATGCAGCAATTAATTTATGCCACACGATTAAATTATGCTAAAGCAATAATTAATCTACACCATACGATTAAATTATACTAAAGCCACGTTCGATCGAGACCGTACGAACTACTTATCATAAAACAACAATTAATCTAGGCCACATGATTAAATTATGCTAATTGATTGAGCCCTATCTTTCTTTTCATATATGGGCTGCTTAGCAATTTATCGGGAACGTACGATCACATCATCATAAAGTAGCATTTAATCTAAATCACATGATTAATGTGTCATAATCAACAATTAATCATAGCCACTCGATTTAACCAAGATAAAGCAACAAATGATCATAGCCATACGATCAATCATCATAACACAACATCCAATCTAGGCCACATGATTTCAATCATGGAGAACTATTCACCTCAAGACCACATAATTCTCTCTCTCTCTTCACCAATTTCGGCCAACAAGCTTGAAGAACACAATCAAGGAATTTTTCACCCAAAACTACTCAATTCTAAATCCTTTAGCATCCTAACTACCTAATCAAGGTTTAGAAAATAACTTACCTTAAAAATCTAGCAAATTCTACGGTTGAAAAGTTGAGAAAATTTTGATCCAAGCGGCGGCTCCGGCGGTGCTCTCTCGGCCGGTGCTCGGTCCCACGACGTCCGGCGGCTTTGGGTGGCTCACGATGGCGGCCGGGTGTCCGGGGATGGCTGGCGGTTCAAGGCTTGGCCGGTGGTGGTCCGGTGATAGCTCGGCGGTGGTGGCGGTGGTAGAGAGGGAGTTCAGCCCAAGGCGAGAGAGGGAGTGAGTTGAGAGAAAGTTGAGGGCAATTATGAAGATGAAGATGAAAATAATCAAGATAATAGGTTATGATATTTTCGGGTAGATATTTAGGGTTGAATAATTGGTCTTGAAATGAATAGAGAGAAATTTGTGGGATCCACCAATAGTTTATCTCATTTGCTCTTGAAATACAAGAATGGCAATTTGGTAATTTGCTTCACAATTGACTTGGTCAATTTTCGGCCATGGGGGGTAAATGACCAAAATACCCCTTGACCAAAAAGGCTAGATGGGTATTTTCCAATGGTAAATGGGTCTCTTCCCATTTCCGGTCCTAATTTCATTTTCCTGAACACTTTGGGGCGAACCGCAAAGTAACCGTACTCCGAATGAGGCAATGTCCAAAATTAAATTTTTGGAATCCATGAAGGTCCAACGTCTAATTTCAAAGTCCGATTCGCGATCAATCTCAATTAATTGAAATTTCAGCGTATCTTAAACTAACGGGCGGCTTTTAGGAGTTATGCGTATCGACCCGTGATTAATATCACACTTAAGAATTACTCAAGTCCTGGCAACTTTGGTTGTCACGTAATTGCGAGGGCCAATTACTAGTCTCGATAGACACGATCGTTAGAAAATGATTTAGGGACGTTTGGAGCCCGTACAAAGTCAAACGGAATCACTAGTGACTCAAGCGTAGGGTATCACCCAAATCGTTGCTTAATCATTATAAGATCGGCTTATAATAGTTCAAAATATTCCCTTGGCAATTTTCATGGCCAAAGAGTCAATCCAGGATCAAGTTCTTAAGTCCACGTACTTGATTTTTTCTAGCTAGTCATTCCCATCTGGTTAGTCTTCTCGAGAGGGATCAATTTTGAGTGAGATTTAGCTTAAATACACCAATGAGACATTTCATTCATTCAAAGCTTCGAAAACAGGTCGGAATACAAGATGTCGCAAATGTCCTCTCTAAAACTTCTTTCAAGAGCTCTCTAAATTTTTTATCACCAAAACTCTCTCTCTCCAATTCTCAAGAGCTCTCCCTCTTTTATAGCAAATTTCTCCATCATCTCTTCATCATCTTCCCTTCTCTATCTCCTCTTCATCATCTTCCCTTCTCCATATTTATCTTCTCTTCACCATCTTCTCTTCTCCATCTTCCCTTCTCTTAGTATTTGCAAAATAGACCTTCAAAATTTAAGTATTTGTATTTCGGTCCCTGAAATTCTAAGTATTTGCAATCTAGTCCCCGAGGAAATATTTCTTTCAAGTCGAAATCTTCTTGGTGCATTTTTCACCCCATGTCTAGTCCAAATGCTTGTTAAATTAAGCTCAAATGTTCTGCCTATCCAATTATATACTAATGCAATGTATACCAAAAATAAATATGCGAGATGATTTTTGTTTAGAACTAAAATTAGTTCTAATTTTTATGCAAAGATTAGTCAAAATTTAGGTGTCAACAGTTAATTAATTGCATAACTATTTGCATACCATCTTTGCATGTCATTAGAGTTAGGACATTTAGAATAAATGCCTTGCATGCCATATTAGAATAGTTGTTATCTTTAATGCATTCAATGTGATCGCATTTTAGAGCATAGTTGCATCCATGTAGTGCATGCATCTTCATCTTCATTTAAATAAGTGAAAACCTAAAAAGAATGCATTAGTCTAAGTCTCGCGCTTGGGATAAAAGTGCTAAGAATTAGGATGCAACATCTAGGTACATTCACTTTCTCCCTATCCTTGTAATTTATTTAATGCTTCGATTATTGGGTGTTAGATTAATGTTTCAACACCCGCATGATCATCTCACATGTTAGAACTTTAGCCTAAAATCAATTCAAGCTGTCTGCATAGATATTTTCATAAAATAAAAAGACACTGAAATGGCGTTAGATAATCTAGTGCACCAAGTCCCTAAACTCACAATCTATGATTCGTAGGAATAGAGTATTTATCCGATACCTTATTTAGGTGTCTAATTGACCTACCATAAACTGATTAGTGGAGACTCCGAGTTAAATCATTTGCATGTTACATATCAAACCCTAAGTTGCGATTTAGTATGAGCTTGGGAAGGCTCGAGCTAGGTTAATTAACTTAGTAATCCAATAACCTAGGAGATTCCGGCGGAATTTTTTAGGTCCAACATTCTCTTGTGTCGTTCTTCTTCCTTGAAGGTCAACGAGGCCTCGGCGATGATCGGCGACCCTCGCCAATCGCAGGTGAGCTCAACTCGTGGCCTACGAGGGTTGTAATGCCCTTGCCTCACCTGATTGGTTTGAGGTGTGCCCGTGGCTAGCGGGGCCCATGGGTGGCGGATGAAGGCTTTGCGATCGGCAAGGGCGTCACGGCTATCATCTATGACCCTTGACCCCAAGGTCTCTTGGCCCTTTGAGGAAGAACATAAAAGAAAAAGAAAATAAATAAGAAATTATAAAATAATAAGAAAACTTGAAAACAAATTATAAAAATTGTCCATATCAATGCTGGTTATGTCACATCGAATAGCTGATGTCCACGTCATCAATTTTCGAACAAAATTGGTCGGAATGACTATGTTGGCAAATCATCAAAAGATTTAGGATTAAATTAGCTGCATTGAAAAGTTTAAAACTGAATTCGCCTCTATATAATAAATTTATTATTTTTTGGTAATTTTCTACATAATAAAGGTTCTATATGTGCTATAGAAGCCCTAGCTGGTTTGGTTGTTTGTTGATTGAGTATTGAACATTTTACGTAGCCAATTAACTCTTAAGCCTTTTTGAAAATTGTGCATTGAATCCTAATCTCCTCCTGGGGACATTTACTCACTGCAAAATCAAGTCCTTTTTGTTTTCACAAACTTAAGCATTATTTGGACAATATTCGAGGAATACAACACAAAAGTTTCGTTGGAAATTCAGTGAGAAACTTGATCGCGAGATTTTAGGGAAAAATAGAATTAAACTTTATATCATTCCTTTACGTGACTAAAAAAAATATCAAAATCATCCTTACCAAAAAAAAAATATCAAAATCATATACTTTGGCTTTTTCCTATCTCTTTAGGTAATTTTCTAGGCTTTATTTCTTAAGTAGTTTCCATAATCAAGTTCATTACTCAATGATCGTAAAAATTCAAGAGTATAATTCGTCCACTTTCTGAAGATCACTGCAATGACATCAGTTGACTAAAAATAGTACGTTCAGGCTTAATTTAACAATCTGCCAAAACATTTCTGTTCATTACACTTATTCTAACGCAATTGTGTGATTAACTAAAACAAGAATAGTAACTCTCCGAAGCAAGTTCTATCCAGCTATAAATGACATAAGTCTTAGCCCAGTGTCATGCACTTGTTATGTCAAGTCAATTTCTGCAATATTACACTATATGGTTTTCAAAAGGAGAACAAAATAGAGAATGTATCTATTTTAGGAGTCAGGCAGAGCTTTCTTCTTCTTCTTCTTCTTCTTTCTTTATATACCCCTCTCTCTCTCCCATTGTAATATTTCTCAATGTTGGTGTGGAAATACATCTGGTTTGTAAGAAATTATGAAGAGCTCATCCTATTATCCTCAAACTAACCGACTTGACGCGAGATGAATTTTTTATTTCTTAGTTTTCTCATTTATTGAGTGCCCACATTTGTCCATGATTCAATATAATTTGACAGAAATGTCTCAAAAGATGGGAGAACTTGATAATTTTCTCTTTTGGTAAACAAAATTGTTCGATTTTAGCCCGCTAAAGAAGAGAGAAAGAAAAGGAAACAATGCTCTCATGCTGCGTAGTATACTTAGAAGACGCCATTAGCATGCAAATCTAAAACGATAGCTAATGTGCAAAATGTAGCTAGACTACAATTACACTTTCACGAATGTGCGAAATCAATGATCGATGAAAGACGCCGAGCTTTGCTCACGAAATTAAGAATACTATCCTCATACGATACAACAACCTTTGAAGTAGGGAGTGTAATCCTTACTGCCATATATGTGGGATCTAATCCTAACTAAAGGGTTGTGTTGACATATTGCATTCACCACCCATGAGCAAGAGATTCTCAAGAAACATGCACTATGGGCAAAGTCGTACCAAAATGTTTAAACAAACAAGCTTAATCTAATAAGAGTATAGTCCTCTCATAATAGCATGACCAGAATTAAGAGATGTTAAGTGCATCTTTTGAGCAACCATCATATTGGCATGGATCAGGTGTCCTTCGTATCGTGTAATGTGTCATAATGCTGAAAAATATTAACGACAAAACAAAAAATTGAACTTCCAAAAAATTCCCAAGAATATTTTCTTCTCTCTATTGATAAGAATCAACTCGACAAGTGCAACATCATTTCAATGATTGGTTATTTACCGTGGTTCATTTCAAGAAGAGGCGGATCACAAGCGAGAGAGAACCGAAAATCTGCAGAGTATAATAGGAATATATTCTCAAGCATAATCGGGCATCACTTTTTGCAGGATTGTGATAGGCTCGGAATTAAATCACACAGTTCACGAGTAAACCGACAAAAGAGAATTCGTGCATCTGTCGTACAGAGAGGGTTCTTGCAAGGCTGTGAGCAGCTCTAGATCAGGCTCAGATATAAGTGGGGAGACATAAAAATCTACCATCCCCTTGCTTACTTCTTCCAAAGTTGGAGGATCCCACTGCACACATTATTTGACAAACCCACAATAAATTTCTGTCATGTAGGTTGAGAAAATGTACAAGATTTGTAAAATTTGGGCGGTGACTTTTACCTTAGGAGCAAAGTCCTTAACAAATAACGATGTCCGAACACCCTATCAATGGCAAAGAAAACTATCAAATCAGAACATAAGGAAAGAGAAAAACACAAGTTTCAATGATACAATTACAATGGATGTCCAAGATTGTCATACTTCACAAAAGTCTTTGGAAACTTCTTTGGGGAGATTCCACGAAGGGATATTCGGTATTCCCGAGTTTAGTATTGATCAAGAATCTGAAATCCATCTTCACGAATCCGATAGTAATAATAATTATAACCAAGTCAATATCTGAGAGAAGGAACCAATGTCCAACAAAGGAAATCAGAAGAATGGTAACTCACAGATCTTACGGTGAATGGAGAAGCTTCCCTTAGTTTCTCCGTCGTCGTTTGCAGAGGATCCATCATGAGAACCAGCTGTTTCAATTCCAACAACTATGTCAACTTGAACTGACTGGAATTCGAAGGGACTTGATTAAAAAATTTCATGAAATCCGTATTGCCACCCATTTATTTAACTAAACTATAAAAAATTAGACTTTGTTAATGTGAAAAATGGGGTTATACATCTTTACAAGTGAAGGGGACGAACTAAAAGAAGTACGACTGAAATGGTAAAGCGTACCAAGTGCCAACGAATCATCCTTCGCCGCCTTAAAGACAGGCGCGGGTTGGAATTTGCACAGTGACAGCAAAATCCAAAATCCTCACGGGACTCACCTAACTTTGGGCATGCATGAACGTAGAGATCACATGAGTTTGGTATATCAGGCAACCTCTGCAGTGACTCACAGTGAAGGAGGTTTAAAATCCGCAACTTATATAGCATTGATAGATCAGGTAACCTTCCTATAGAGCTCCAATTCTCAATAGATAATTCTTCCAAAAAGTTTGGTAAATCAGGCAAACCTTGCAGTGAATTACAATCGTTTACGTGCAAACTTCGCAACTTATGGAGTTTTGATAGATCAGGCAACCTTTCTATAGAGCTGCACATCGCAATACTTAATTCCTCCAACGATTCCATTTCTTCCAAATTTCGAATCTCGATTAGCTGTGAGCACGACGTGATACGCAGATTCTTGAGCTTCCCTAAGCTTGATAGACCCGATAGCCTCACCAGCGATTTACAGTGACTCACTTCTAAACGATGGAGATTCTCTAGCTGTTTAAACTCCATCTCTCTCAATCCCCATCTAGAGAGTGTTAACTCAGGCAAATATCTCAATTCGGGGAGGAGGGGTAGTTCCATCGGTGACTTGACACCATTTAATTCCAAAGAACGAAGACCTAGAGGAAGCCTTGGGAGAGATCGAGGATCATCGCAAAATATGTCAAGGTCCCTAAGCAGAGGAGGCCATGTAATATCTACATTACTACGATCATGGTATGTCAACCTTTGAAGATTCTCCAAAGTACATATGGCCTTCGGTAGCCTTCTTAGCTTACTCCCATACGTAGTTAAGTTCTTCAGCCTTCTGAGATATCCAATAGAAGCAGGCAGATCTGTAATCTTTGTACAGTACAAGCATAAGTAAAGCAATGATTCTAGTCCTCCGATGGAGCTTGGTAGCTCCCTTATATGAGTGTATGCCAGGTTCATTTCCTTCAATCTTTTGAGATCTCCAATAGAATTAGGTAACTCTCTCATCTTGCTGCAAGCCATATTTAAGCGCTTCAGTCTTTTAAGATATCCAATGGAAGCAGGCAATGCTATAATCGCTGAAAACTGCAAGTCCAAGTCAAGTAATGATTCTAGTTCTCCAATGGACCGAGGTAGCTCCCTTATCCGAGTGCATCCCATATACAGTTTCTCTAATCTTTTGAGATCTCCAACAGAATCGGGTAAATTTCTGATTCTTGTATTGAACAAATTCAATACAAGCAACGATGTCAATTTTCCAATGGAGTCTGGAAGCTTTCTAAGCCGATAACAATCCACTAAAGACAAGCATGTTAAGCCCACTATGTCTCCAATAGATGGATGAAGCTCTCGTATACGCTGCCCCTCTAACTTTAGACTTGACAGGTGCTTTAGGCAGCATATTTCAGAAGGCATTACGCGCAGGTCAAAAGAGGGGCATCCAGACAAATTTGACGGATGAACTCCGCCTGCAATTATTTCCAAGCGCTTTAGGTGCTCTAGCTTACCAATGGAGCTACCGATTTGTGGTGACTCTGGACAATGTTCAGCAAAAACCAGTATCCTCAAATTCAAGCACGTTGAGAAGTCAGGAGCAGTCGATAGATGGCATCTCATGAGATGTATAGTTTTCAAGTCATGACTCTCCTGGGAAACAAATTAGAGTTAGAAAAGTAAGGCAGGGGAAATGTCGACTAACTTATGTATGCGATACGCAACCATACCAAGCATGGGCCCCATCCATTCCAGTTCTCTGGGATTTCGCTGTTCGAAAGCTTGAGCACGACTAAATTCTGTAAACGCAGATTGACCGCCTGCAAGTATAAAGGGCAGCGACACCAAGAGAGCCATTTTAAACTCGAGAGAAGATTCTTAAAATCTCCTATCAAGTTCCCCCCCTCTAATTCCAACAACCTTAAGTTAGGTAACCACGAAAACTCTTCACTTGTAAAGTCGTGCTCTTTTGGAAGTCCGATTAGTTTGAGTGCTGTGATGTTCTCTGTTCCCTGACAACATGAAAAGGGGTGAGTGAACTTTCTACGGTGAAGAAAAAGAGTGCATTCCGTGAGTAAAGATTGCATAGACTTGTTCCATTGGTATCTTTCAGATTGTAAATGTAAGCTATTAATATCTTTTAGTAGATATTGTTAAAATATGCGGTCCATCCTCAAGAAGCATGTAGAGCTCTCCTTCTATGCAAAGGCAACCAAATATCTTGGATATAAGTCCTCGTATGCTAGTGTCTAGAAAAAATTTAAACTTAGTTTGTTTCACAAAATATGAGTGATTTGAAGATACTTTGTTAAAAATAATCCCTTGTATCACTTACAAAAATAAAAACAAAATAATCCCTTGTATCACTTATAAAAATAAATAAACTAGAGATATGCATGTTGGCCATGAAAATATTTTAACACAAGTTGTTGATAATGAAAAAAAATCATTGACTGCTTATTTGAAACGATTACTTTTAGAATAAAATGTACCTTTCTATTCTGCAGTACGTCCAACGCATCCTTGGGAGACCATAGTCTACTACGCTTCTCAAGAACCTTATTTTCTTGTCGAACAATTTCTCTGCCAAGGTCTCTAAGTAGATCATGCATCAACAATCTGTCACCATTAACCTTTATCAAAGACATTCGGGAAAGGACATAGATCTCGACTTTTGGGTAAAAGTCCATCGCTTTCCACATATAGTGTGGATGGATTTTTTCCTTACCGATAAAGTAACACGCAACATCAAGAAAAATTTCTTTTTGTGCATCCCCCAGCATTTCAAAACTGATCTTTAATTTGTGATGGACATCTTGATTGGGAATTAAATTTAGTTTCTTCAACGTGGCTTTCCAAAGTGATATGCTTTTGCCACAAAGAGAGGAACCGATGACTTCAACAGCCAAAGGAAGTCCACCGGTTTTGCGAATTATATCGCGAGAAGTATGATAATAATCATGTGGAGGAGAATCCATTCTAAAAGCATGGCTACTGAAAAGCCGAAGAGCATGGCGATGGGACAATTCTCTCATTCCATAGATTTTAAACTCTTCAAAACATGTTTGGACACCATTTTCTCGGTTCTCCTCTTCGATAGGCAGAAAGTTGGTGTTCCTCGTCGTAATAATAATTCTGCTCCCTTGACCAAACCAATCACGCTTTTCTGCAAGTTTTGAGAGCTGGTCCCACTCATCTAGGTCATCAAGGACAATAAGGACTTTCTTGTAGCGGAATCTTCTTTTAATCTGATTAATCCCTGCATCAGAGTCAGAAATTTCTACTGATTTGGAATTGAGAATTTCTGACAATAATTGTTTTTGCAATTGAACGACTTTGCCGCCCTTTGAAGCTTCTCGAACATCGGAAAGGAAGCTACATCCATCAAACCGACAATAAATGTGGTTAAAGACAACTTTAGCAAGAGTCGTTTTACCAATGCCCCCCATTCCGTGGATTACTAGATAATGAACATCAGGAGAACCTTCATCTAACAAGCGCATGACCTCTTCAACACAATCCTGAATTCCGACCAAATGATTGGGTAGATTTTTGTCTCTGTTGTTCAGCTTGTTCAAAACCTCAGCAACAATTTGTCTAATGAGTTCACCATGGTACCTATCAAGCACAAAATTAGCCCAGCAATATTAGAAATTAAAAAAACCAGCAACGGGAGAGGGGAAGGCGGGGGGACCAGCCCTCTCCTAGAACATATAGTATATCTACTCTGCGGATATATAGGAAAAGTTCAAAAATAAACACTTTCAAGGTCTAACTCTTTTTTTTCAAAAAAAAAAAAATTCAACCAAAATCCATGTGAATTGACTTAAACTGAATTGCAATTGTTTGCTGCATTAACTGGTCAGAGATGTAAATTGTCATGATAAAAACGAAATTTTAAACTTAATAAAAGATGCTCCCTCATCCATAAATTGTAATATTCGAAACATTTGGATTTTGTTCTTTTAAACAAGCAAAAAAAAAAAAAAGTGCTTACTCTTTTTTAATTGCTCATACGTAATGTGTGCTCTGTTTCTAATTTTGCATGGATTAAAACAGTTATAGCTAAAACAATTGTTTTCTATGTCAAACCTACATAAAAGTGATTTAGAAGTTAAGAAAAAGTATGTTTACTTCATCCAAAAGATGCAAATCAAATAATCGATTGAAATGAATCTAGTTTTGAAATGAATTGATTGATTATTTAATTGAGTGGACGTGTTGTGGGATACTTATTAACTATGTTTGGATTGAGTGACAACTTGTTAAGAAAAGAGAACAGTTGTTAGTTTTAACTTTTGATGCAAGAACAAGAGTATTTCGTGTTCTTAATATCTATATAATTTAAAAAAGAAAAAAGAAAAGCTCAAAACCCTACCCTCTATCTTTGATATTCCATCCTTTCATCCGAGCGACCTTCCCCAGAGCCTCCTTCCATCGCTGCACTGTATCGCTGCCGAACTTCTCCTCGTGCTTCTGCAGAGCGCCGTGGTACAGCTCGGTTCTGAGCTTGACATCGCCAGGATTCACGTCAAAGAAAACCGGCAGGATCATCGCTTTGCAATCCACCATGATTGCAAGCTCGCGAAGACACCACGCACTGGACGCGTAGTTTCTAGAGAAGATGGGTATACAGATTAAAGAGCTCTTGATCGCACGCTCCAGTTCGCCTACGATTGCTTCACCGTTTCTGATCTCTTCGTCGTCTCTGAAAACACGAATCCCAGCTATGTCCATGAAGTGATATAGACAATCAGCAAAAGTCTGGCGGGTGTCAGGTCCTCTAAAATTCAAGAACACCTCGAATTCAGCCCCCAGCGGCTTCTTGACATCACCTTTGTCGGTCATCCACATCGTTGTTCTATTCGATGAGTTCCTCCTCTCCATCCACAGGAGCTAAGTATACTGGTCGATGAGGAAAGAGATAAGAATCTAGAGGATCTATGGACGAGCCGGAGAGTCGTTGCAAGTCTCCTTTGCGTTATTGAGATATACCAACCACCAGTCTACAAGAGGCCCTTGCGAACCCCTTACAGCCGTCGAAGAATCGAAATTTCTTCTCGTATGTAATAAATGAAATCGTGGAAAATGAGCCGGTGGCCTACGTGAACGAGAGTCGTTGCAAGTCCCCTTCGTGGCGCTATTGACACACACGGACCACCAGCCTACCATCGTAGAATTGAAGGCATGATTCCACTAAGGACTGATGCGCGTATTTATTTTTTCAAATAAAACATAAAGAAAGCATTTCATTCATGTATTACATATAGGTTAGATTTCACATAAAAACTTGAGGGAAAAATATTAAATGCTTTTCTTTCAATATATAAATTTTCCACGACAAAATTTTCTCGCAGTGATTCTTGCCGGCAATTCAATTAAGCCCTGATCAAGAAATCTATAATTTGTTTTAGGTTTATCATTGGATGAACTGCACTGTTGATTCTTCATAAAGATACAAAGGGTAAGCTACATAACACACACACACACACACACACACACACACACACACACACACACACACACACACATATATATATATATATATATATATATACATATGTTGATTTCGAGAGGCCGATTGGGGCGTGGACATAAAGGTCTTTACGACACAATCAGATGTTCTTTTAAGGAGAATGTTTCCACGATAGTCTGACAATATTGTCGGTTATTTCTAGCCACAGATCCATACACCATCACCGCATGTTTTGCAAAAAACACTCATTAATTGAAACATCGTGGAGTCGAAATAATGACGATGACCGTCGGGCTGTCGGGCTAACGGCTTCCTTCTTTTAATGGTTTCAGAACTTGCGAGATTATAAGGCTTTCCTATTACAACAGGTTGTTCAAAGGATCTCCTATTCAAATGTTCAATATAAAGTATCTCAAATTAATGGATCTCTTAAGATATCTATGGACTCTATTGTTCTTAGGGTTTTGACATGTGCATCTTTACGGGGCCTGGGGAACTAATAGGCACGACGACAGTCAAATTCTCATCGGTACGCATCAAGGGAAGAACTCAATTTAATTGAAATAATGAGCTGCCTAATGTTGGGAATCTCCAATTATAGCCCTTCCAGGATTTAAAATATATCTCTTCTCGGACACAAGAAGTTCCAAAACTTGTTTACGGTGCTCATTTTAGAGCCAAAAAACTTTTTCACATTACTTAAGTGCCAACTTTTTGAAAAACGATTATTTAAATGCCAACTTCGATTTGCTTAACTAGAAATCCTACGTGGTCTTTTGTTCATTAATATTTAGAACCAACGTGGTTCGCCGGAGAACCAGATTAGCAATAAAAAAAAATCTAATACTCTACGAAAATGTATTAATTAATAAAAAAAATATAAATTTAATAAGATTAAAAATTAAAATATTGAAAATAAGCTAAAATTAAGCTTAAAAAAAAAAGAGAGAGAGAGAGAGAAAGAGCTGCACAAGCAGTGAGAACGATGATTGTGCAAGCCCGCGCAGCTGAGAGAAGAACATTAGAAGTGTCAAAAGTTGTGTATGGTACTCACTTTAGTGCCAAAAGTTTTCGTCAAGTCACTTAAGTGCCAAATCGGAGAAAATACAATTATTGAAGTACTTCCGGCGAGATATTCCGATCAAAATAAATAAGTGGCATTTATAATTAAATTTTTAATATGAAGTGGCATTTTAAAAGAAATTAAGTCCATGTGGACTTCTAAACATTAAATAAATTAAAATTAGATTTAAAAATAAGGTAAAACTAAAATTTTAAAATAAATTTAAAATAAGCTTAAAATTTTAACCAAAAAAGGCTATTTAAAAATAAAAAAGGGAATGGAGAACCAGGCAGTGAGGGCTTGCCACAAGTCAGGGCTAACAACCCCCACTTGCCATGCCCCACCCTCACCTTGACTTCCAACGTTATCTAGTTTTTTTATTAACAAAATTGAGCTTATTTTAAATCATTTTTAAATAAAATTTGTATTAAAAATCGGATTTGAAAGAAAACAAAGTCATCTTAGCCACGTCATTACTAGTATTTTTCTTTAGTGCAAATTCACGAAGTTAAAGGAAAGATTTGATTGCATCAATTTGACTAGTATTAGGACTTAAGTGCACTTTTTGTAATTTTTAGGGCTCAATAGCACTTTCATAACAAGTTTTAGGACCTCTAGTACACATGTTCTTTTTTTAAAAAAAATTTAGCTTTTTTATTTTTTTTAATGTAATTGAGCATGTAATTCTTATTTTTTATTATGTTTTTTCAACTTAAGTAATTAGATTCAGCCGTTACTAATGTGAACAATTTTTTGTAAAAAAAAATAATCTTTTTTAAAAATTGATTTTTTAGGTTTTTTTCTTTTTTCTTTTCCTTTTCTTTCTTTTCATTTTTTCCTCCTTCCTCCGCTGCGACCGGTTCTTGACGACCATAGGTGAGCTCAAGCTTGCCGGATCTAGATCGGGCTCCGGCTCATCGCCTCGGGCTAGCTGGATCCGGCGAGGTTGAGCTCGCTACGATTGGCCTAGGCTCAAACCTTGAGCTAGGCTAGATCTATCGAGACTTGAGCTTGTCGACGCGCGTCTGTGGCTAGCAATCGCCAAAGCTCAGCGATCGCTGGTGGAAGAAGGAAAAAGGAAAAAGGAAAAGAAACAAAAGAGAAAAGCAAAAAAGAAAAAGAAAGAAAATAAAAAATTTTGGGCTTTGATGGATCCAGGGGCGGGCCCAAGAAGTCAGGGCTCTGCCTTGATATTACTAGGCTTCCTGGGCACAGGCACTGGTGTCCCATGCGCAGCCTCGATACTAGTGCCCAGCCTCAATGGACCCGTGCCTAGGCGCCAGGGACCCGACCCAATTGCCAAGAGCCAAAGAACGATCATTAGGGTTCCCCGTGCCCAAGTGTATCTTTGCTTTTTCCATAACCTGCACAGTTCATATGATCTAAGTAATATTGGTCCTTCATCATGGTTATTATTTCTCTCGCCCATTTTAATATGTTTAAGTGTGTAATAGGCATACATCGGTTCGGTTCATAAGAAATTTAGGTCATGCTATAAGCATCCGACTAACCAACGTGATGTGAAATAAATTTGTTATCCTTAGTTTGATCATTCATTGCGTACCCATATTTAATAGAAATGTCTCAAAAGGAGGAGAAATTTGATTTTTTTTTTTTTTGGCAGACCAGATTGATCGATTTTAGTCCGCAAAAGAAGAGAAAAAAGAAAAGGTAACGATGCTCTTATGCTGAGTAGTGTACTTAGAAGACGTCATTAGTACGGAAATCTAGAACGATAGAAAATGTGCAAAATGCAGCTAGACTACAACTCAACTTTCACGAATGTGCGAATTCATTGATCAACGGGAAGATGCCGAGCTTCACCCACGAAATTTGGAATACTGTCCTCATACGATACAACAAACTTTGTGTTGGCATTCACAACCCATGAGCAATAAAGTGTACGCCAACTCATTGTTTGAACAATAAGCTTGATCTAATAAAGGTTGTAGTTCTAAAATAGCACATCAGCATTACCAGGACTCCACTTCTCGAAGTGCTTGACGTTGAAGAGATTTTTTTTTTATCGGAAAAAAATTGTATTCATTTCTAAAAAAGATACATGAGAAGTACATGTTAGTGCGATTAACTACCTTATGCAACGACCCAAGATCATCACACATAAATATGCGAATCAAAGTTTCATAAAGTAGAATAATTGACGTACCTTGTTTTGGATTCATCGCTTCGAAATTTGTGATAACCCGATGCTCAAGAGCTTCTCCTCTATGAACCCCCTTTATGCACTGGCTTCAATGAGACGACCCTTCACGTATCACTTCTGGCCACTCTTTAAGTGAGATGTATGGACATTAAAGTTTAGAAGAGAGACTCGAGTTCTATTTATAAAGATTTTAACCTAACCCTTCATTATAGATAAGGCTTATCTCAACTCACACTATCCAACTCCATATTAGACTAAATAGGAAACTGTATATCTTTTCTTTATTAGATCAATTAATAACTACAATAACAATTAATAAAGCCCATATAAATGTATATTCTAACATTCTCCCACTTTGGCTATATTAATTGAAATTGTCTTGTACATGTGCATCTTTATATTGATCAAGAGATAATTCCTAATAGTCAATCCGATACCATAAAATCTTAAGCATCGAATCATGGCAGTAACTACATCAAAAGACACAAAGCTATCCATGGTCACAAATGTTTTTAACTTTACTGATATGGATTTAATACGGTAGTGTGGCAAACAGATGACATCTTAAATGATAGAGAAAATTTATATGTTATCATCCTTGTCGGTCACCATTCTCTCACTCTAAGTGTCATAAAACCAGATATGCCACTAAAAAGTATTTTTATGATTCCAATGAACTCACATATATCTTACATTTATAATTAATTGTAATTTATGTGTAACCAGACATATGTATATGGCTAAAAATAAATGCCACAGCCATCACTCAAGGTTTGCACAATACCTTAAGATTTTCAACAAATATTATTCAATATCAAAATAACACATTCATAAACACTTTATTGAATGTAAAAGAGTCAATACATATCAAAGCTGTTACTAAAAGTAACATAATACGGATGTAAACTTTATTAGAGAAAAAATAAGCTCTCACTAAATAATGGCATCCCACGATGCTTCTGAGCCCATGTTAATGACATGTCGCTCAAATACACAAGGGCATAGACCTTTAGTCGGTTGATCGGCAATCATATCATATGTAGAAATATGCTCTCTTGCTACGTCATTATTATGTGCGGATTCTTTTATAGTCAAAAACTTGACATCTACATGCTTAGACCCCTTGAGACCTCTATTGTTATTGATGAACGTCGGTTCAAAGTTATTCTCATAATATAACCGTATGGGTCCATTGACAAAATCAAATATGGTCAACTCCCTAATAAGATTCCGAAGCCAAATAGCTTGAGTAGCCGCCAAAAAACATGATATAAACTCTGCTTGCATGGTAGAGGATGATACTCTTTTATGTTTCTCTCTTTTTCATGATACTACACCACATCCTAGCATAAAAATATACCCTGTTATTGACTTCTTGTCATCCCGACAACTAGCATAATTTAAATCTGAATACCCTACTAATTGCAGGTTTTGAACATATCTATAAATCAGCATAAAGTTTTTAGTCCTTTTTAAGTTCCTCAAAACCTTCTTGGCAGCAACCTAGTGATCATGTCCTAGATTTTACTGATATCTACATAGAAGTCTTGTTGCAAAAGCAATGTCTAGCCTAGTATAAACTTGAGCATACATGATCCTACCAAGTGCACTTGCATAAGACACATACTTCATCTGTGCTTTCTCAATATCTACATGAGGACATTGTGAAAGACTCAATTTATCACATTTGTAGACAGGAGCAATTCATGGTTTGCATTGTTGCATCAATATATGCCCTCTAAGATAAGCCCAATAAGCGGCAAGAACGATCCCTATAGATCTCAATGCCAAGAACAAAAGACGCCTCCCCAAGATCCTTCATGTCAAAGTTCTATGACGACATTCGCTTTGTCTTATATAGTAATTCAACATCGCTGCTAGCAAGCAAGATGTCGTCAAGATAAAGAATGAGAAAAATAAATTTCCTCCCACTGACCTTGTAGTATATACACGGATCTAACTTGTTCTCAATAAATCCAAAAGAAGTAACAATACTATGAAACTTTAAATATCACTGTCTAGAAGCTTGTTTCAAATCATAGGTAAACTTTTTCAATCTACAAACCAGATTACATATATCATCTTCTGTAAAACCTTCGGGTTGTGCCATATAGACCTGTCTATCAAGGTCTCCATTCAAAAAAACAATTTTAACATCCATCCGGTAAAGCTCTATATTAAAATGAGCTACTAAAACCATGATCACTCTAAAAGAGTCTTTAGAAGAGACTGGAAAAAAAGTTATCTTATAGTCTACTTTTTCTCTCTAAGTGGATCCCTAAGCTACTAGTCTGGCTTTAAATTTCTCAGTCTTTTCTTTGAAGTTCTTCTTGATCTTAAATACCCATTTACAACCGATAGGTTTATAACCTGTAGGCAATTCAACAAGCTCCCAAATATCATTATATTTCATAGATAACATCTCATCTTTCATCGCATTTAATCATAAATTAGATTGAGAACAAGAAACAGTTTCTGTATAAGTTACCGGATCAACAACACAACCGATATCATAATTCTGCTCTCTTATATAAATTGTATAATCTGGTGGTATAGTTGATCATCTCTACCTAACGGATCTCCTTAGAGAAGCATCTTCAACCTCATTCTGCTCTTGAGATGCTTGAAGAACTTCATCAAAAACTACTTCAGAATGTGGTTCCCGAACCTCAATAGATTCGATCTATAGAATAGGAACGTCCACAATTGTCTGTATAGGTAAAGACAACGACATAGAAGTACTCATCGCATCGTTATCTTCAATAATCTGCGAGCAATCACCTTTTTCGGCCACATCTAGCAACGGAACCTTGCTGTTTGTGTTTCCATAATTCTTGTTCCTCCATTGGGATTATAAAATTGATATCCCTTTGAACGATTTGGATAAGAGACGAAATAATACAGAGTGATTTTGGAGTCCAACTTACTCAAAGTTGAATTATATAATTTTACTACTGTAGAGCATCCCCAAACCTTCGGATGATTTAAGCAAGATTTCCGTCCGGCCCATAATCCAAAAGGAGTAAGTAGCGCAGATTTCGTAGGAACATGATTTAAATATAAAAACAATGTTTTCAAAGCTTCACCCTACAAAAAATCAAGTAAATTAGTTCTACTAATCATACTCCTCATCATATCCAAAAGGGTATGATTGCGCCTTTCGGCTACACCTTTTCGTTCGGGATTACCGGGCATAATAAACTAAGCCACAATCCCATAATCCTCTAAATACTTTGCGAATGGCCCTTTAAGTTGTCCACCATCGCCATGTCAACCATAATACTCACCACCGCGGTCGGATCTAACAATTTTTGTGATTTTTCCAACTGTTTCTCGACTTGAGTCTAGAAAATCTTGAACTTGTCAAAAGATTCGGACTTTTCCTTAATTAAGTGCAGATAATCATATCTAAAATAATCATCATTAAATATGATGAAATAAAAATTTCTACATAACGTTGTTGTATAGGGTCCACTTATATCTATATGGATGATCTATAACAAGTGAGAACTATGGACTATAGTCTTCTTCTTTATTTTAGTCATCTTACCTCTACAGCGATCTATGCATGTGTGTAGGTCACCTTTAAGAGTGGGTAGAATGTATACATTTATCGGTCTTTCCACTCTTTCTTTAGAGTTGTGACCAAGAAGTTTATGCCATAATGGGTAAAGACTGTTTCTTAGGTAGAGGTCTTTTGGAAACAACTTTTCAGTTTGTATAAGCGACATATATTTCATTAAGAAATAAACATAATTTATACAATCCATTGGACATAGCGCAATACCCAACTTTATTTGAATTAAAAGTAATAGAAATGGCATTGTTAGAAATCTCGAAAGAGTACCCACACATGTCCAAACTTGATACGGAAATTAAATTCCGTCTAAAAGAAGGAACATAAAATGTATTCCTTAATATCAAATTAAAGTCAAAATCTAGAATTAAAATGACATCTTCCACATACTCGACGTCAGCTTTATTGTTGTTTTTTACGGTGAACTTTGATTCTTCCTTATTTGGCTTCATCCGATTTATAAATCCTTGTATGGTAAATGCAACATGATTAGTTGCACCGCTATCTAGCCACCACGAGCAAGATAGGGCTTCTGATATATTAGATTCACAAACCAATGCTAAAGAATCATTACTTTTAAGCTTACGCTTGACAACCAATTTTTATATTTAGCACAGTCTTTCTTTACGTCTCTTCCCTTCTTATAGAAGAAATAGAGATCATCCTCACCAACGTTGCCATCCTTTTAAAAGGTCGGTTTCTTTGGACCCAAGTTGTTAGATGGACAAGTGGATGAATGAGTTCCTCTATGTGTACGATTTTTGTGCACCCTACCCTTCTTGAGACCCGAACTAGAAGCAGCATACATAGCAATATGCGCTTTACCTTTCTCCAACTTCATCTCCTTTGACACCACCAATCAAGTCATTGATTGTCCATGTATGATCAGTGGTATTATACTGTGTTTGGATAATACCAAATTTAGGTGGAAGAGAGTTGAGTGCAAGAAGAACAATATAAGCATCGGGGATATTAACTTCAAGCGCCTTGAGCTTTGTTTGCAGATCTTCCATCCTTAGGACATAATCTCTAACCCTAGCAGAACCATCATATTTCAAATTGAATAACCCCGACAGATGTGTCCCAAATTCCGCATTAGGAAAGTCACGATTCATTGCCACCAAGGCCTCAATCATCTGCTTAGCAATAATATCAGAAGCAAAATCACTTCTAAAATGTTCTTGTATAGGTCGCTTCATAGACAATAAGCAAATCCTTGTTGACACCTAAGTTTTGACTATCTTTTTAGTCATTTATTTTTCATAAAAAAATTAGGAATTAATTTTAATTCCTACAAAAAATAATTAGATCATTTTTCATATTTATTTTTAGCATCCTATTGCATTTACATTTAATTAGATTGGCGGTGGAAAATGGATTGAAATCGATGAGTGGTGGACCAAAGCTCAAAGAACGAGAGTCGGTCGGCTAGTGGACAATTCCGAAAAATTCATCGAGGTCTTGACGTCTAATTTGAGCTTAAATCAGCCCATTTAATGTTTAATTTGGGGAAAAATCCTTTTAACTAAAATTTTCCCTTAATTAAGAAAAAAAGGCTTTATGAACAGAATATTTTGTCTCCGGACCAAATTGCGGTTATCCGAAGTTGAGGGATGATTTTGTAAATAATAAAAATTACGCGAAACCCTAGCTCACTGTAATAAATAGGTGCTTTAAGATTCACATCAGGGGAGAGGCCACAAAATTTCAATACAAGGCCACTTGTGGGGATCCTTCGGATTGAAAGCAACGTGAGAAGGGTGGAGAGACAAAGAGTCGTCTTCTTCTTCCGGTTCGCGTATCCAGGGCCACATTGAGGAGACCATAAACATTCTTCAAGAAAAGAAAGTGGAGGTCATGGAGATTGAGGATCAAAAGGGAGTGCTCTTGTCTCGGATTTCTCTTTACGTGTTATTATACCTTCATGCTTGTTAAATCCCACTACCACTCACGGTGTGAGATTCCTTTTTGTTTATCCTCACAAATCACCATTCAAAGAGTTTCACGTTGAGGCCATATGAAAAAACTCACCAAATGGCACAAAAGGGAGATCAGAGGAGATTGAGGATTCACGGCTACTGGGGAATTTTCTCACGGGATAACTTGTCACGCCCCGACTCTCGAGCTTTCGATATTCCTATCTTACTCGCCTCGGGTCATGAATGATAGCGTCCCGGGTAGGCTATCGACCTATGAATTTACGGCGCATGCGGAACGTGCAAATCTCCTAGACAACAATATCAACGGGGATAGTTCAGTAGGAAAAACACCACATTTATTTCACAAAAGTAGTTTCATTCAAACAGACGGAGCAGATGAAATTTAACCCTACTGAGCTATAGTGAATAAGTACAACCTCATACTTCGGGGCAGCTCACTCGGACCTCCAAAAAAAAAGACACGGGGTCGGGTAAGGTTAAGCCCTCATCTACTCCCAAAAATCCTACCACAATTCTCTCGGTTCAACGTCCACGGCCTTCAGCCTTGCCTGAAAATTTGTTAACCACAACGGGGTGAGAAATTAATCTCGGTGAGCCAACGCCCAAGCCCGGTTAGGACGTTGATTCGCTCGAACACCCTAATTAACAGTCACCACAATACGGAGTAGATAATTCAATCACATGCAAGCTTTTCCTCTAGGCCACACATAATGCAATGCGGACTCGACTCAACAATCAACCAACCAAATCAATTCACCACTGCAAAGCATCACAGCACTTGCATGCACATGACACCACACGTAGACCATTTATTATCAGATCCGACCCGTAGGTCTAGCACACTAGTCGGTTGTTGCTCAGCACACCGGTCGGTTGGTGCTCTCCTGGCGAGACCAGGCATCGTCCCTTACTTCCGGCAACGGCTTCTAATAGTCCATGTGACTCCGCTCGACCAACCAAAAGACAATGATTGTCGACACGACACGGAGCTAACGGGAATCCTAAAAAGGCTTCGGCCCATCACAAGCTGCGACCGACAAACGTACGGCCCGAAGACAATGAGCGACGCGCATCCAGCAACCGGAAGACAATGATCGTCGGAATTATCCCGTTATGTGACCACTCGGGCACTTCGACAACCAGCCAGTTCATTTCTTGGATTTAGGTCGAATGTTCTTACTCGCATGTTCAAATACTTGGCCCAAGGCTGTTTTCGTGCAAAAACATGCAATTTTATCTCATACGTGGTCACATGAATACGCAATTAAATCGACCGACACACTAGGCAATTTGGGGCGATTAACCTCTAATCGGACCCCCACCGCAATCAACAACCAAACCGGCACTCACGGCCAATAATTCAATAATTCAATTAATCAATTGCAGCCGATCGATTATTAATCCCAATTTCAATTCCAATTGCACACTCGTCTCTGACCTATCGCTCGCTCGCGATCAAACAACTCAATCAGTCAAATCAATCAATTCTAATCAATCAATCTCATCTAATTAGGCATAGAATCCTAACTAATTAGACTAACTTAACCAATTAGGGCCATTGAACCTAAACCAAGTTTCTAACCTAAACCGGCCCTAATCAAGCTACCTAAATACCTAATAATCTAATTAAACTAATCCGAACGCAATTAGCGTCCTAACCAAGAGTTGGGGCTAACTCACAAATTTAATTGCTCGGGCGGTCTCAAATCGGGCGGCGGCGACACGAACTCGGCCCGGCTCGCGGCGATAATTAGCGACCCGTGATCCAACTCGAGCTTCGGGCTCCAACTTGGTCCGGGACGGCCCTAAAGACTTGACGACTCCTCGAGATAGTGGCACGGGGCTCGGGGGTGGCGACCGATGGCCGAAGAGGAGGCAGCCGGCGGTGAGCAGATGTCGGACAGGTTATCGGCAGAGGAAAATAGGGGAAAACGGGGCTGTTTTGGGGTGGTTCGGGTGGTCCAAGGTTGGGGAAAAGTTTGGCCAAGGTTTGGGGGTCTTCGGGGTGGCCGGAGGTGGCGCTGGAGGGGGCGGCGGACGGCCGAACCGTGGCTGAGCAGAACTAGTGCAGGGGCTGCGCCAAAACAGGAGAGGTGCGGGCAGAACGGGCAAGGGCGATCCATGGGGTTTTTCGAGCTCTACGGGCGGCGGGCGGCGGCCGGCTGCCGATGGCTCCGTGGGACGTCAAGGGATCGTTGGTGGTCGTTTGGGGTGCCCGGAGGCCGGCGGAGCCTGGGCGGAGCAGCCGCAACAGCGGTGGGACGGCGGCTCGGCGCAAAACAAAGCAAGTCCGCTCTCCGGGCTGAATCACGGCTCTGCGGCGGCTCACGGCAGCGGGCGGCTGTCGGAGGGAGGGGGATTGGTGGCTGGAAGTGGCGTGGGGTGGTTGGCGATTGCGCGGTGGCCGAAGCAAAAGCGAAGCAGGTGCGGTTCAAGGGTGAGCAGAAACGGGCGTCGGACGCCGGGCTTCCTCGAGCTCGTCGGACTGCGGACAGCAGAGGTGCGACGGCAGAGGAGTGGTGGTGGCGTCGGACTATGGCTAGCTGCAAGGCAGAGGCGTTCGGTGGTGGAGCCACAAGCTAACGATGGAGAGGGAGCTTCGGTGGGGGTGGTCTTCGCGCAAGAACAGTGAAGAAGAAGACCAGTGGGAGAGAGAGAGAGAGAGAGAGAGAGAGAGAGAGAGTGGGCAGGTGAGTGAGGCTGACGTAGAGGTGACTGGTGGGTGGAGGAATGACTTGTGGGCTCCACCCATCAAGTCTCATTCAAAAATCTTGTCCTTAGGTGCATTATTGGAGGGCAAAATGGTATTATGACAAATCGGGACAGATCAAATCTTTGGCTCAACCGATTGGGAATAAAAAAGATGGGAATTTCACGGGCTAGGCTTGGTCCGGAAAAAGTCTAGGCGCGAGGATTAAAATCCTAATTCGCGGCGACTATGATTTCTAGACCCAATCGAAATCGAACGACATTTCGGGATTAGTCCAAATTCGTCACTTTCGTCCTTTCGATCCAAAATTTGTACCGACTAACATTCAATTCTCTTCCTTTTTATTGAATTCGGGCAAATTACATGGTTCGAATTTCCCGGGCGTCACGCAACTCGTGAAGAATTCCCTGATGCTCAGAGAAGGAAACGAGGCCAAAGGAGAAGATTCATGAAAGAACGAAGGAAGTGGGAGCTGGGATTAAAAAAATCACATGGAGACAAAAGAAGAGTCCATGCAGAAACGTCCAAGAAAGGCACACATGAGGAGAAGTTTTCCTCTCTTCGTTTGTTTTCTTGTACTTTGATTATTAATTGTGCAATCCCTCTCAGAAAGGTTTTTCTTTTGATCTTTATTTGTAATGTCAATGAAAGGGACAACTCAGGACTTTCAAGCCTCATTGAGAGAGTGTATGCGAGAGAGGATCGGATGAGAAACGGGAGTCTATCTTGCGCCTGATACACAACGGAGCACCACCCTTCGCAGTCCCTTTCCATCGACGCTTGATGCCCCCTAGCAGCCGATGGTCCAGCTCGAGGATGGCTGTACATCCGACGACCAGCCGAACGTAAATGGCCGCAACTTCATCTACGAGTCTCCCCTAAACAAGTATGATGAATCTATGTCGGCGGTTGTGGATCACTTGTGGCGGTGCCTCCTCTTCATCAACGCATGATCATAGAGGAAGGGATATACACATAAGGGGTCAATCATACTGAGTTATCTGAGGAAGCAATAAAAGTCCAGGAAGTTCCCATATCTCGAAGACAACTTCTCTGAAAAATTTCTCTTTTTTAATAAATTACGTTTGATCCCACGATCGTTTGATTAACCTTTCCTGATGTTGCTATAGGTTCAGCCTTGATCATTGTTAAACAAGCAACAATCCCAACAGATTCCAAACTAGTGAGTACCCTGCAATGGTCCAGTGGAGGCAGCATCTTCGCGTTCCAATAAGCATGGCAGATTCTCCCATGAGCAGTCCACAAAGAGCAAGATAGGAAAGTTTGGTCTACATTTACGGCCAAAAAACTGAGTTTGATTTTGCAGGTCATCATCCAGCACATCTAACCGAGACTCTGGATATTCACCGTGACCATCGTTCGAGCCAATCCGTTGATTAGCGGGGTCCACTTCAAATTCGGAAGATTATCTCGAAGAAATTCAAATTAGGTAAGAGCATTATCTCATCTAGATTGGCAATAATTCGTTTCCTACTTTGAATTGTTAGAGCATTGTCCTATCTAGATTGGGGATACGCTTTCCTAATTTGAATTGTATATCTTTTGCATATCTAACATCATTTCCTGTAGATAATACTGCATATTTTTTAAAGGATGTAAATCCTTACGGAGCGTTAGCAATAACGCAATATTATCCCTTAGTTTAAATTAGTCGCTTATTCGTAAGTAAGGGGTTTTATTTTTCGCATCTTATCTGTGACATCCCGTATTCCGACTAGCTTTCGAAGCTTTGAATAAATGAAAGGTCTCGTTGATGTATTTCAGTCTAATCTCACTCGGAATTGATCCCTCTCGAGCGGACTAACCAAATGGGAATGGCTAGCTAGGAAAATCAAATACGTGGACCTAAGAACTTGATCCTGGATTGACTCTTTGGCCATGAAAATTGTCGAGGGAATATTTTAAACCAATATAATCCGATTCTAGAATGATTAAGGAACGATTTTGGTGATACCCTACGCTTGGATCACGGGTAATTCCGTTTGACCTCGTGTGGGTTCCGAAAGTCCCTAAATTATTTTCTAACGATCGTGTCTATCGGGACTAGTGATTGACCCTCGCAATTGAATGACAACCAAAGTCGCCATGGCTCGAGAAATTCTTAAACGTGGTATTAATCACGGGTCGATACGCGTAACTCCTAAAAACCGTCCGTTAGTTTGAGATACGCTGAAATTTCAATTGATCGAGATTGATCGCGAATCGAGCTTCAGAATTTGACGTCGGACTTTCATGGGTTCCAATAATTAAATTTTGGGTGTTTCCCCATCCAGTGTACGATTTCTTCGCGGTTCGCCCAAAGGGTTCGGGAAAAATAAAATTTGGACTAGAAATGGAAAAAGACCCATTTGCCCTTATAAAATATCCAATTTTCCACTTTGGATCAAGGGCATTTCGGTCATTACCCCTAGTGGCCGAAAATTTGGACTAGTCTTGGTTGGTGGAATTACCATTTTGCCCTTCTTGACTTTTAGACCCCAAAAATATCTATGCCAAAAATTATCCTAACCTTTTATTAATAAATTTTTTGTCTTCTTCCTCATAAATTTCAAGAACACTCTCTCTCTACCTCACTCTCTCTCTTGGCCAAAATTTCCCTTCACCCCATCCACCATTGCCGAAATTTCTCAAGCTCTCACCAGTTTCACCTTGAACCGCCGGAGCACAACCACCACCGTGAACAGCCCGGAACCGCCGGAGTAATGTGGGTCATAGCCGAGCGAGAGGAATCGCCAGAGCCGCCAGTTGGGATCAAAATTTCTCTTGACTTTTTCGCCGGAAAATTTGCTAGATTTTGGGTAAGTTGGTTTCTAATCTTGGATTAGGTATCTAGGTTGCTAATGGATATTAGGTTGAGTAGTTTGGATGAAAAATTTGTGGGATTTGCTCTAGTAATGCATGATTGATAATGGATGGCTAGGATTAAATCTTGTTTTTCATGCTTTAATTGAACGGCCCTTATTGAATCTTATTTAGGAAGATTGATCGGACGGCTGCAATTGAATTCTGCTTTATTTAGATTAATCGTGTGGTGGAAATTAAATGCACGCTAGGGTATTTTAATAGTACGGTCCCGATTAATTGCCACGTTACTATAGTTTAATTGTATGGTACGTATTAATTGTACGTTAGTGAAATTTTGATCGTATGGTGATTATTAATTGCTACGTTAGCATGATTAATATCATGTGGCATAGATTAATTTTGTGGTGGCATAAATTAATCGTATGGCCCGATTGGCCGACGGCTTGAGTGTGATTTAATCGGATGGTCCCGATTTATTATTTATTCAACGTGAGTGAATCGTGTGGTCCCGATCGAATATTTATTCAGTATAATTAAATCGAGTGGTCTCGATTGAGCAGTTAAAGAAAATTAGAAAGATCGTATGGTCCCGATCTTTATTTGGAGAAAATTAGTGAGATCGTGTGGTCTCGATCTGCTAAACGGGAAGTTTAGCAAGATCACGTGGCAAAAATTGATCGATCGGAAGGTTTTATGCGATCGTATGGTGTCGGACGAGCGATTGAGGAATTATTGTTATTAATATGGTCTTTATGAGGAATAATTGAGAGGATGTGTGGAATTTTACCCCGAGGCGTTATGACGCGAGGTTCGTATTTATAAGACCATATTTTATCCTGAGGCATTAAACGCGGGATCATAACTTGAGGCGTTATTACGTGGGTCCGGACTATATAATGGCCTGAGGCGTTATTACGCGGGTCTGTTCATTTATATGATAGTCTGATGCATTAAACGTGGGCATTGGAGTAACGTGGAATATTTATATTATAGCCTGAGGCATTAAACGTGGGCATCAGAGTAACGTGGAATATTTTATTACGATCTGAGGCGTGGAACGTCGATATGAGAGTAATATGGAATTTTTATAAAGGTGTGGCAATTTTGGGAGAAAGAATGAAATATTCTGAAATTTATTTATTGAATTATTGATTGAAGGAGGAATTGTTGAGAATTGCTCACCTGGGACGTGTCCGGAGGCACTAGCGCCCTACCTAGGATTAGGGACTTTCTTATTGAGAATTATTCTCACCCCGTCGTGGGCTCTCTTTTTTGGACCTTCCGCCTCAAGAATGAATAACCCACCTTAGAGATTCGGCATTCCTCGGGATATGGATACGTTAGTGACAGAATATCCGGTTGGGAAAGATCGGGTGTACTATAGGCACGCTACCACGGTCTAGGTTGACGAGGGAGAACTATATTGTAAGCCCCACACATACGTGGCGTGGACATACCGCCACGGGGATATGTCGGTGGGTCCGCTAAAAAATTTTGACATTCCCTACGATGGAGCTGGGGAATGGAACCCCGCTAGTGCTGCACCTCCGGACGGCATAGTGGTGCACCCCGATGCTAGTCCTGAAGGCGTGGAACCCAACCCAGAAGTCATGGTGTCGGGAGAGGATGGAGAAGTGGTAAAGCCATCTGATGCGGAACAGCCACCTGAAGTGGACGAGAATGAGTTGGCAGCTGTAGATGATATAGTAGCGGATAGCGAGGACGAGGCCTAGGGTAGTTGGCCTCTTGACCTTTGTAGAGTGTTTTCTTTTGGAAGTATAGTAGGCTTCGACCACTGGATCTTTTTGTTATAGGTGGTCATAGGCCTGTACAGTGGCCTCTGAAGCCCTAGGTTTGTGAGTTATAACAATTATGTATATATGTACATAAGTTTGTTTTTACCATCCCAAGTTATCATTTTGTTGTTGGTTTCTGTACGGGGATTGTTTTCGCTTCCGCATGTTCAAGTTTGTTGGCATTGGATCCTGGAGAATTGTACATGGACACGGCCGGAGGAGATGTTTTCGAGCTCGCGGGGTTCGGGTTTTAACATTATCTTTTTATTTTATGTGCATCTCATGTTTATCTTGTTTTGGCTATTAAAATTTGCACATTAGTAAACAATATAGCCCATAACACATGCTCTCTAAATGTGTCTTGTCCCTCGGAAAACGTACATTAAAGGCAATATATGATTTCCATCTCGAAGTAAGATTGTGCATGTACGTGTGAATTAGACATCAAATCCTCCATCCACTTCTTAAAATTAGAATCAGTAAGAATCTCAATAGCTATGGAGTTGTTATTTATAGAAAAGTTAACTGAAAAATAATCAATGTTTATAATTAGTATAATGTGAAAATTTACCTTGAAAGTTACATACATTATCATATAATCACCTTTGGACAGAAAACATCATATGCGGTTGTATACCCTCTACATTACGGTGGCCATGAGAATTTATTTTAATCTTCGTTAATCACCATCTTTAGGTGTATGAAAACACTTGGACTAGTCAATTCTCAACCATATACCGTATATGTAACCCTCCATGCAACAAGACGCAATTACCTCCATTGGGTGTATAACTACGCATTAAAATATGAAACATCCCAATACTTTATAAACCATTATTTATTAAACGTAACCAAGTGTGTCACTTTGGCGGTCACAACCCAATTGAGTTTTTCTAAAATTGGGGCATTTACCGTATGCATGTAATTTTAGAAATTATGGGCAATTATCTACAAAAATTATATGCCTTGCTAATTTACATTAGTGCACTCAACAAAACATGTTAAACTATATATGTGTAATTAATAAATTATGCTCCACATATCTATATGTGGTACTTACATATCAGTTTGCACCTCTATTTCATGAAACCATAGAGAAATACATAGAAATACACCAAAAATTTCCCAAATAATACACGTATTTGGGGTTTCATAGGTAATTTTCATCCATAAAAGTATCAAACATGTAAAATAAATATACCACATGATAGAGCATACGCATACGAGCACCTTTGTACTTGTAATTCCTAGAATAGAGCGCTCGCGTGCCCTCACGCGAGCCGAAAATTTCTGCGTGTGGTCCCCACAGCTGACACATATAGCACATGTGTTCACTTCTTAGCTGGTAGTGAAAACCGGTCTAATTGGTTTATTCCCCGGTCCAACCACTACCCCTTGATCGAACCGGCAAACTAGGTCATGCGACCCGGTCTAACTAGTCAACGATCGGTTTAACCGGGAGGCCCGAGTCAACAGTTAACTAGGTCAACTCAATGTCTCGGGTCGGGTCGGGTCGGGTCGGGTCGAGTCACCAAGTCGGTTCGGATCTACCCGGACTAAGGTGATGTCATATAACATCGGGCGTACGTACGGGGTTGGGTCGAGCGCATTGGGGGGTTGCAAGCATTTTTGCCGCACTTGGCGGTGCGTCCGGCCTCCTCCGGCGATGATCTTTATACGATTTTGCTTGTCTCAACAAGTACTTTCCAAATATATAATTATTTTATAGTTTTACCGAAAATAAATTTCAAAAAAAAAAAAAGCCAGAACGTGATTCAAGATTTAGAACGCGTAGGCTCTTATACCACATGTTAGCTGCAATTAATTACCTTATATAGCAACCCAAGATCATCATGTATAAATATACAAATCACAGTTTCATAAAGTAGAAGAATTGACGTACCTTGTTTCGGATCTATTGCTCTTGATGCAGAATTTGCAATGATTCGATACTCAAGAGCTTCTCCATTATGAACCCTCTTTATGCATCGACATCAATGAAACAGCCCCTCACATATCACTTCTAACCACAACGTTTAGAGGAGGGACTTAAGCTTTATTTATAGAGATTTTAACCTATTCTCTCATTATATATAAGGCTTATCTCAGCCCACAATGTCCAACTCCATATTAGACTAAATAGGAAACTGTATATCTTTTCTTTATTAGACCAATTAATAATTATAACAATAATTAATAAAACCCATATAAATATATATTCTAACAATATATAGACTGAAAAAGTAAATAGTTTTAATATCAAACGGAACGCACCATCGTTTCTCCCTCTTCCCTAGATTCTCCCCCCCCACCCCCCTCCACATAGCTTTCTTCTTCATCCTCCATAGAGGAAATGGTTTGAGCTAGATCTTTCCTTCCTCTCCCTTTTTCATTTCTTTGGCTGTTTCTGTTCTCTATTTTCTTTTTCTTGCTTTCCTCCTATTTCAAAAGATTTTCTCTTATGATTTAGTCTAGATCTAGAAACTTCTCCCTCCCATTGTAGGTAGGTTTCTATCCCGATCTAGTCTAGATTTGGCGATTTTTTTTGTGGTATGATACTAGGGTTTTGCTTCTCTTGGGTTTCGTTGGTGTACAAGTCCGGTTTTGAAGGAAATTGAAGGAGTTTCGTGAAGATTTTGCTCTCACAAGTTTGAGATTTGTGCTCGTTCAACTTTTTACTCTTAACGGCAAAGGTGTTAGACATGTCGAACCTAGGCGTGCATTGTCGAAAGGAAGAACCATAGTAATAGATGGAGATATCAATGTGTGTGTCTGTATGTGTGTGTGACTACTCATTATTAAAGACGAATTAGATGATCGGTCACCCATTTTGGTATGAAGAAGTCACAAATATGCTCTTTCAACATGTGACCCCTGACATTGTTCTTATTATCATCTTGTTATAGAGAACTTTTTTATTCTAAAGCTGGTTGGAATCGTCTTGATTTGCAATTGGACTATATTTTATCTCTCTTATACTTCTTTGGAGATGAATGTGATGTTATCTTGATAGACAACAAATACATAGACTATATAACAAAGCAAATCGAATCCAAAGCTCAAAATACGACAAAACAAAGCCAAATGCACAAAATCATGATGATTAATGAAAATTGACTGTTCAATTGGAAGACCGAAATGCCCGATTGACTTTAATACAAACAACAACTTGCACCTTGAAGAATCGCCAAAAGAAACGGGAGGGCTAATCCTCTTTTAGGAAAGTAGCATCGTTGATGGAGTCTTATCAATCAAACATGAGAATCACTAGCTTACCCGATTCAATCTATAGACTTAAATGCCTTTCAACTCTCAATGTATCAAGAATGTCGATCATCGAACTTCCCGACTCTAATTGATGTGCCGGTGAAACTTGAGTCTCTCTCTAATTAGCACTAAGATCATAGAGCTTCCTATCTCCTTCGGAAAGCTAAAATCACTACGTGCATTGGATTTCTTGTGTAAGATGATACCTACATCTATTGGAAAAAATCCCTAATTGATTTTGAAGTTGACAAAACAATCCATATTCTCTAATATCTGAGTTAATGCAATGAAATACTTGTTTTGCATATTGTCCTAATGTATATTTGAGTGTTAAAGAATGGTTACATAGGATTGAATCTGGCAAGAAAGGCTGAGATCTCGGACATTGTATAAAGAGCTTAGATGTTGTTACGTAGCTTATGCTCTGAAGGAGTATTTCATGTGCAATGACCGTAGTATTTTGAGATATTTTCGAGATGATTTAATTGAGATTATATATCATCACAATGGCTAGAAATCGAACTGGATTCGTTCTTGAATATTATCAATCATAAAAATCAATCAAGAGCGTATATTAAGGGAGATGAGGATGACTTACCCGATGAAGAACTTTATACGTGGAAACCTAAAATCATAATTGTATTGGCGATTTGACCTAACAGGAGATTCTTTCATTTGTTAACCTCAACGGCTACGTGATCCTTTGTAACCAATCTCATCCAAACGGAAACTTTGGAGTCCTTGCAATGGGTAATTGAAGGTGAATGAGTAAAAAGGAGACCTCAAGGCTGAAGAGTGTACACACAAGAGAGTAGAATCTTAAATTCCAAGATCAAAAGAGCTTCACATCCTTCATATATTCTTGATACGGACATTGTAATACTTAGAGGAGTGCATTCGAGTATGTGAGTGTTAGGCGAGAGATCTTTCTATTCAAGAATCTTTATTGTGTTGTAACCTCTGAGCTATTCACTAGTGGAATCCAACAAAATTAGCTACCGGCGTGAAAAAGTGGGCATAGGCTTGAACAAAGCCAAACCACTATAAACTCTCTATGCAAATTTTCCATCCCTCAAACTCTTTGCTTTATATTGCGATAGTTAAATTGTGCATGCCTTTGATTCTAAGCACACCTTAGATCTTGGGGAAAAGTACACTAGAAGTGTCATAAATTTTGTACGGCGTTCACTTGAATGCCATAACTTTCAAAACGTTCACTTAAGTGCCATAACTTTCAAAAATCGTTCACTTGAGTGCCATGTTGACGTGGCAGCCGGAAAAGCTGACGTGGCATGCCAAAAAAGTTAGCGTAGCTCGTCGGAAAGCTGACGTGGCACGCGCGGAAAGTTAGCGTAGCACGCCGGAAAACCGACGTGGCACATGCGGAAAATTTCTTGTAGCACTCAAGTAAACGATTTTGCTCCGACTTAGCACTCAAGTGAACGATTTTTTAAAGTTTTGGCACTTAAGTGAACGTTTTGAAAGTTATGGCACTCAAGTGAACGCTGTACACAAGTTATGGCACTTCTAGTGTACTTTTCCCTAGATCTTGTTAGCGATCATTAGCTGAACTAAGTTATGAGTTTATCCATTTAAATTCCGCATTGATTTATATAGTTCTTTGAAATAATCTATTCTCCCCCTCTAGGTGATAACGTAAGCACCAATAATATCAAGTGAAAAATAGTGGAAGTTTCCTACTGCTATTGAAATGTTGGAGAATTTGAAGAGAAACATGCTGAGCGCTATGAAGAGATAGGAGGCAAAATTTCTAATTAAGTTGGACGCTTGCTCTTGTTGAGAATCCTAAATTTATGAGGTACACGAATAGACACCGTGCCGAGCACAATCAGCACGCTTCCTCGCCTCCGAAAACTGGATTTAAGAGATGCAAGAGTTGCCGTAGCTTCCACAAGCTTGATCCATTTACGTGCCGTAGCTTCCACAAGCTTGCTCTTTTCTGATGGCCCTAGATGCACAGACAGATCTGATCTAATGGAGACTTCTGACTTATGGTGGAATGTGAGGTTATCCAAATTGACGAAGCTGGAACTGTGCCACTGGGACTTTGTAAAACAAACAAAGTGAGTCTTTTCTTGTCCACATAGGAAAGTTGGAAGTATGTGGGTCACTTTATAAGTGTGGAGATATTCTAATCTAATTGTTCTTGACCAAGCAATTCAGGAGAAATTTCGCAAATATCGAAGAATTCCCAGAATCAACTTTAGAGTATATGCAATGACAACGTCCAAGATAGCCGTCTGCCCCAGAGTGAAGTCAACAACAAGTGACCGACTCATAAGTTGAAACTAATACAAGTGCTGAGACATTCAAACAACTTTGATGACTGAAAAAATAAATCCCAGATAGTGAACATTACTCCTACTACATGATTGACGCTTGCAGCTTTTATTGTGAAAATGGGTCGACAAGTTGATATGGAGTAAACAAACACTTGGGTAAAAATATTGTTTGCCAGAAATAATAAATAATGAAAGTAACTTGGAGGACAGCATGGCATTAATTTTTAGAGACAGAATCCTGCTTGACATGGAAGAAACTATGCACATAAGATGACTACTACAAAGCAATTCAGTGTCACTCGCTTCAAATTTGACTCCAGCAACTGATGAGGGAAAAAGAAAATCTATTTACCATTCTTCTTTCTTAATTAAAAGGAGAGTAATTAGAGTACAAGAGCTAAACATCAAAAGGACTTAGTTCTTCTCCAGGAAGGAGTCACAAGGACTTTCTCCTCTAATTTCACTATGAATTGCCTTACACATTAAGATCGTGGTCAGGAAGGTCATTAGTCAAAGATAGTTTTTGACGATCATCTACTTAAGATTCATCTGTAACAAAGTATGTCCGATAACTTGGATCGTGATAGAGCTTCAAGGATTCATCCACCATCACTCACTTTGTAACATAGACAGTTTCTTTTGCCTGTTCTTGTTGCGAGATCATGAATTTAGAGCAACATTTTAATTTAATGTTGCTATAATTGTTGGAAAATTTCGTCGGAAATGGGAGGAACAATGGAATCAGACTTTGAGGCGTGATAATATTCTCTTTATGAATTTATTTGCCCCACAACGTTGGTAATGATTTTCGGCAAATATCCTCCAAGATACAACAAAGTCTCAATGAGAATAGCATATAGCAATTCTGATATTTCTCCAAGATCTCTCAAGAAAATAATTAGAAAGAGTGGATGTACTTCTCTTGAAAGAAAAAATGAAAAATGGAAGATGAAGTTCTGAATTAAACAAACACATTTAGTAATATACAAAAAAAGTGTTTGAATAGACATGACCTTTCAAATGCTAGGGAGTTGTGTCCGAACGGACATGACCTTTCAAAGGTTAAGAAGTTATGTCCGAACAGACACAATACAAACACACCTCTTCAAAGGTTGTAAGAGCCCTTTGTGAGCAGTCACACTATTTCACTAGAAATAATGGTAATTGTTGATTAATGTCATATATAATCCACGGGTGCACTCACATCTTTTCAATGTTGGACAAGGCACCTCTTAGTTTGTTTTTTACAAACAAACCACCAACAATAATCATTCATCCAAGTTGTTTTCCAATATTTCAAAAGTTTGTGCAAACGCTTTCTAATTGTATAGCGAACTGGTCATAGGTCAGATTGCCTATTTTAGCCATCCGGGACGAAATAGGACCCTATATCGGCATGCGGACATAAATTGTCGTTTTCAAGCTTTTCATCCATGACAAAAATGCGAAATCTTAAGCACACTTCAACCACTGATTCACCAAACTTGAAGCATGAAATCAAAAACTATAAGACGAGTTTTATAGCATCAACGATATAATTCATCCGAATCTAGGATGAAAGTTCTCTTTCTCATGCTACTCTATGATGTCTAGCTAACAATACATTGTGCCAGGAGCTCATTACCCAAACTGAGAGAAATTCAGAGGAAAATCCCAGCCCTGAAGTCTAGCCATTACGCAGTAGACATAGGTACTCACACTTGGTTTCAGATATGTCCCTTGCAGGTAAACGAACTTACATGAGGTACGTGTGAAATCGGGAGAGTTCCAGGGGTCAACCAGCATACATAGGTTGCCTGCTTGAATATAGACACCGTTTGGACTTCCGACACCATCCGCACAATTCGGAAAAGTCATGAGACTCACCTAACATTGGGCATGCATGAACATCTAAATGACAGGTGTTTGCTACGTCGGATAAATCATGCAGTGATTCACAGTGCAAGAGCTTCAATGTCTGCAAATAATGTAGTTTTGATAGATCAGGTAGCCTTTCTATGGATCTCCAATTCCCAATTGATAATTACTCTATGAGTTGGGTAAATCAGGCAAACCTTGCAACGATTCCCAATCACTTGCATACAAACTCTGCAACTTATGTAGTTTCGATAGATCTGATAACCTTTCTATCTTTGCATCCAACAATTTCATTCTCCCAAATCTCGAATCTCGATTAGTTGTGAACACCAATGGATATTCAACAATTCAAGCTTCCTTAAGCTTGATAGATCCGATAGCATCACCAGCGATTCACACTCTCATACCCTTAACCGATGGAGATTCTCTAGCTGTTCAAACTCAGTCTCTCTCAACCCACATCAAGAGAGTATTAACTCGGACAAATTTTTGAATTCATAAAGGAGTGGTTGCTCTATCGGTGACTTGACACCGACTAATCCCAAAAAACGAATATCTGAACGAAGCCTTGGGAGAGATCGAGGATCACCACAAGCTATAGAAAATGCCGAAAGCTGAGGCGGCCATGTGAGAGATCGTGGTTCATCACCAAATATATAAAGCTGTGAAAGCCAAGGAGGCCACGTATAGCTCTCTTATCTTACTCCCATTCATCATTAAGTGCTTCCGCCTTTTAAGATGTCCAATGGAAGCAGGCAGTTCTGTAATCTCCATACAATCCAATTCCAAATGGACCATTGATTCTCGTCCTCCGATGGAGTTTGGTAGCTCCCTTATCGGAATGAATCTCAGGATCATTTTCTTCAAACTTTTGATATCTCCGATAGAGTCAGGTGATTCTCTTATCTTACTGAAAGCCATAAATAAGCGATGCAATCTTTTAAGATATCCAATGGAAGTGGGCAGTGTTGTAATCTTAGTACACTGCAAGTCCAAGTCAAGCAACGATTCTAGTTCTCCAATTGAGTTTGGTAGCTCCCTTATCCGAGTGTATCCCAAGTTCATTTTCTCCAATTTTTTGAGATCTGAAATAGAATCAGGTAACTCTCTAATTCTTGTGTTGAACAAATTCAATTCAAGCAAAGATCTCAATTTCCCAATGGAGTCTAGAAGCTTTCTAAGGCGATAACAATGCGCTAAAAGACGAGCACTTCAAGCCCGCCATCTCTTCAATAGATGGATCGAGCTCTTGTATACACTGGCCCTCCAGCTTCAGACTTGACATGTTCTTTAGATGGCATATCGCAGAAGGCACGGTGCACAAATTAAAATGGGGGTTTCCAGACAACTTTGACGGATGAACTCCGGCTGCAATTATTTCCAAGCACTTTAGGCGCTCCAGCATAACGATAAAGCTACTGATTTGTGGCGACTCAGGACAATGTTCAGCAAAAAGCAGTATCCTCAATTTCTAACACGTTGAGAAGTCGGGAGTTGTCGAGAGACGGCATCTCATGAGATGTATAACTTTCAAATCACGATTCGCCTGCTTAGCAAATCAGATTTAGAAAATTAAGGCAAAGGAAATGGCAACAAACAAATATATGTGATACGAAACCATACCAAGCATGGGTTCCATCCATTCCAATTCTCGGGAATTTCACAGTCCGAAAGCTTGAGCGCGACTAAGTTCCGTAAACATAGATTGACCACTTGCAAATCTGAAGGGCAACGATGCCAAGAGAGCCATTTTAAACTCGAGAGAAGATTTTTTAAAGTCTCCTAAGAAGTTCCCCCCCTCTAATTCCAACAACCTTAAGTTAGGAAGCCATGAAAATTCTTCACTTGTAAACTCGTATTCTTTGGAAAGTCTAGTTAGTTTGAGTGCTGTGATGTTCTATGTTCCCTGATAACTTGAAAAGGCGTATAAATGCACTTTCTGAGGTGAAGAAAAAGAGCGCAGCATTCCTTGAGTAAATATTGCGTAGTCTCATTTTAGAAACAAACCATTCTGTTTGCTTCAACTTTGGGATTAAAATGATTAAGCTATTATTATCTTTTGTTAGATATTGTTAATATCATTTTAACTCAAAATTAACGAATTTAATTTTCTGCAATGCACAACACAGACAAAAGAACACATCCGGGAATATACTTTAAATTTCGAGTTGATGTTTTCTTGATTGAGAAGACAGTAGCCGTGAATAAAATGTACCTTTCTATTCTGCACAACGTCCAATGCATCCTTGGGAGCCCATAGTCTACTACGGTTTTCTAGAATTTTATCTTCGAATAATTTTTCTTCCAAAATTTCTGAGTAGGTCATGCATTGATAAGCTGTTTCTATCATCAACCTTTATCAAAGACATGAGAGAAAGGACAAAGATCTCAATTTTTGGGAAAACTCCAACGCCTTCCACACATAATGTGGATGGATTTTTTCTTCGCCGATAAAGTAACAAACAATATCAAGAAAATTTTCTTTCTGTGCATCCTGTAGCACCTCAAAACTAATCATTAACTTGTGATGAATCTAATTTCTTCACTGCGACTTTCCAAATTGATTTACTTTTGCCACAAAGAGTGGAACCGATTACCTCAAGAGCCAAAGGAAGGCCACTGATTTTGTGAATAATATGACGAGAAATATGATAATAAATATGTGGAGTGGAATCCATTTTGAATGCATGCTTACTAAAAAGTTGAAGAGCATGGCGATGGCATAATTCTCTCATTTCATAGGTTTTAAACTTTTCGACATGTGTTTGGACATAATTTTCTCGATTCTCCTCTTTGATCGGCAAAAGGTTGGTGTCCCTCGTCGTTATGATAATTCTGCTCCCAAGACCAAACCAATCACGCTTTTTTTGCAAATTTTATGAGTTGGTCCCGCTTATTTAAGTCATCAAGAACAATGATGACTTTTTTGTTGCGGAATCTCGTTTAATTTGGCAAATCCCTGCATCACAGTCAGAAATCTTCACTGCTTTGAAGTTGAGAATTTCTGACAATAATTGCTTTAGCAATTGAAGCCAGCCTCCAAAGCTTTTCGAACACTGGAAAGAAAGCTGCATCCATCATACCGACTAGAAATTTGGTTAAAGACAACCTTCGCAAGAGTCATCTTACCGATGCCTCCCAAACCGTGAATTACTAGATATCGTACATCAGGATAACCTTCATCTAACTGGCACACAGACTTCTTCAACACGATCACGAATTCCAACTAAATGATTGGGTAGATTTTTCTCTCTTTCATTCAGCTTGATCAAAACTTCATCGACGATCAATCTAATGAGTCCACCTTGGCTGTCATATTTGATACAAAGGGTCTTGTCAGAAAGATCGTAAATCGAATAATATTAACCTACAAGTCCAAGAAAATCAGAAATCAAACAAAAAGCAGCCATGAAGGGAGGAGAGGCAAGTACAGGCGACCGCTTCTCCTCCCTCCCAGAAGATTTTGTACACCTACGTCGCAGATATATAGGACAAAATCAACTCCAAGTGGAGATTACTCGTAATTCATGTATGATTCATGAAGAGGGACTGAACAAAACTTTGTTGAATCTGGTGGCACTTTCTGAGCTGGTTGTGGCCTTCTCACGTGAGGGACCTACGAAAGACTATGTTCAACATGAAATGATGGAGAAGGTATTCTTCTACTCTACCTACTACAACTGTTCGCATCAGCATGCTTCGGTTTTTTTCAGGTGGGTAATTATTGCTCTCTAGTTACTAATGATTCTTTTCCCTGTCTTTAGGCATCGGATATCTGGAACATGCTTTCTCAGGGAGCTTATCTTTTTATGTTTGCGGTGATGCCGAAGGCAAGCCCAGGGATGTCCACAGGACACTGCACACTATTGTGCAAGAACCGGTCAATGCTTTTACTTATGTTCCCTCCTGAACCCTAATAAGACAAAAAGCAAGTAAGCTCCCAGCATCATAAATGGCCGCTTATTCTCAATCAATGGCCGGCTCTTCGGCTGCGTGGTCTCTTGCCGTCTACAACTCTCCAGTGGTTGAGCATTTCCAATAGCGGCCCGCAACTACCTCTGCTGACACTTTTCTAATTAATACCATTGTGTCTGTCGCAAGCAACGTTTTCACCTTGTTTGATTTTTTGTGTCACTTATCTTTTGGACCATGAAGGGCCATTTAACCTTTTGCCCGCAACCACATGTTTCTTTTGCTTTTGGTGCTCGTTTCCTTTTCCTTTTCCTATTTGATCACAACTAAGCAAAATTGCAATGCTTGTTGTTACAGGGATCTCTCGATAGTTCGAAAGCGGAGAGCATGGTGAAGAATCTGCAAATGAGCGGGAGGTATCTCCGCGATCTATGGTGACGAATCGTCGGCTAGATTCATGAACCCGAATCCCTGGGATGTTACGTTTCAAGAAGCTGATGAGATAGTCAGGCTTTAGCCGCGAAAGCCTGATGTTGCCCGAACCTGCGAGGGCAATGACACGTTTTTTTGTGCCACAGGGAATTATATGATTCTTTCTTCTTCTTCTTCTTCTTCTTCTTCTTCTTCTTCTTCTTCTTCTTCTTCTTATTCTATGGGGGTAATTTTTTGGTTCTTGTAAGATATACATAATACAGTGTAAAATAAGCTATCGGTTAGGCATGTGAACTCTAAATTTTTCCCTTTTGTTGAACCTGAATTGGGGTTCAGAACTTAGATGACAGTTTTCTGCTCTCGGGTCGTACCTACCGTATCTGCTTCAGGAAAATCTTAGACCGAAGTGAGGCTGAGTCCTCTTACCACGGTAATTATTTCTCTTGCCAATGTCAACATGTCCCATTTTTTTCAGTCATACATTGTGTCGGTTATAAGAATTATGTAAGAGCTCATCCTATAAGCATCAATCTACACAGCTTGATATGCAATAAGTTTTTCATTCTTAGTTTGATGATTAGTTTCCTACCCACATTTGATCATAAGATGCAATTTAATTTGGTGGAAATGTCTCAAAAGGAGGAGAAATTGATCATTCTTTTTCTGGCACATTAAATTGTTTTATTTTAGGCTGCAAAAGAAGAGAAAAGGAAAGGCAACGATGCTCTCATGCCGCTTGCCATACCTAAGAAAATGTGAGAAATTACTAATACCATCTTTATATATAAAATAAAATAAAATAAAAACAACCTTCAACCCATGAGTAAGAAATTGTCAAATATGTGGGATCTAATCCTAACTAAAGCGTTGTATTGCCATCTTCCATTCAAACCCATGAGCAAAAGATTCTCAAGAAATACAAACTATCTGATATTGTCAAATAATGTTTAAACAACAAGCTTTATCTAATAGTTATCAAGTACTCTCATAATAGCATGACCAGAATTAAGAGTGATTAAGTGCATCTTTTGAGCAACTATCAAAACGGCATCGATCGCTTGTCACTCAAACGACACGAATTTGGTATTGTGCTCTAACAAAATGTATGGTGTGTCATAATGCTGAAACACGCTAGAGACAACACAAAAATTTGAACTTCCAAAAATAGTAACCTATTGTCGGGATGAGCGTCTAATCAACAAGGGCAAAATCATTTCAATAAAACAGTAACCTATTGTCGGGTTAATTCCAGAAGAGACGACCACAAGTGAGAAGGAGCTGAAGATCACCAGAGTCCGATGGAAATATCTTCTCAAGCATAATCAGGCATCATTTTTTTCAGGAGCGTAATAGGCTTGGAATCCTCGGGTGCCAGTTGGTCAAATGCGGCATAGTTGTGCTTTTCATCATACACATGGCACATCGTCATGATCGTCTTCATGAGTCTCCAATTCCATGTGGCTTCATTTAAGTACTGTGGATGACATGTAAAATTAAAATGAGCAAACTAGCAAATAGGCACTTTTGGACAACAGGGAAAGGACTGGTAACCAGCCAAATATGCAATTGTGAGATCACTATGCAATTACAAATATTTGGAGCAGCCAACGCTAAAATCAAGGAACCATCTCAAGTTTGCCAAATTCAGTTTCCACTTTAAATTACTCCCTTCCACTTCAAGCATCTGTTACTCAAGACAAGAGAAAAATAAACGGAACTTATTTCGAATCATCCTAATCTAGCTGGCCCTTTGAATGCCGGAATAACATACTTGATGAAAACCAGCTCACCTTTCCCCAGTTTTCCTGTAGAGACTTGTGAGCCGCACTCAAGTTGTAACTCGGAATCCTCGGTGATATATGATGCGGTATGTGGACATTTATGTGATGGCATAAAATTTCAATCCTGCACAAGAGAAGAGCATCTCAGTTTTCTTTTTGATCATTCTACTAATCCTTGCACCCAAAGGTCTGTCAGATAAACTTTAAGACAAAACAAGTGACAAAACCTTCTTCCGAACCATGCAGTCAGCTAAGATAGCTAGTTCTCCTATAACACCAACAACATAATAATAGATTTCATCTTCTTTCACTTTCAAAAATGCAAAAGTTTCTTGACACACATTCTTGCATGGCAGTGCCCAGAAGCAATGCCAAATGTGTAAAGTTAAAAGGTTCAAGACCAATAGCCGCCACCATCATGTCATTCCTAGGTCTTTTATATATGAGATTCTAGCAAGAGAGAGCTAGTAATGAATAAACTTGAGGGGAAAAAATAGATTTATTACCACTTAGGATAATCGCAGTGGACGGTTCCGTTCAGCTGGGCTTGAGCAGCATTCCACTCATTGGAAGATTTGAAAGGAATATGAGGGGCCGTGTGATGAACCATTGTGAAAGTACTCATCTGAAAACAAGAAACAGATTGCTCCTCATTCAGCAATTGTGGACGGCTTAACTTGAACAGCCAGGGCAACTAAATTAATAGAGCAAAGAAGCTTGAAGTGAAAGCTCTTAATTACACAACTTGTGATTTTCAGACAATCCAAATGCTAAGATTTAGGTATTCACTGTCCTCAGCTGCACTTGGCAATAATGACTGACTATGAGCAACTTCTGACCAAATAGCCTGAATGATCATAGCTACAAAAGACGAGAAACCACTAGATTCTTTTGGAGGTTTTCTTATTATGAGTATGACTGTGGGCACTACCAGTCAACGAATTATCGGTGTCTTCAGTAAAGAAGGGCAACGAAGCATATGTTGATGTAGACGAAAAAGATCATTACCCAAAAGTGATAGCCCAACCATGGCATCAACCAGAACTTAATCCACCCCAAAATGCCAGCCTTGTAAATGATCATTGGCCACCCAATCCCCATAAAAGCAAAAATGCAAGCCAAACTGATCTTCACCCTTTTGACTTCATTTGGTCTGAACTTGTTCAAGTCGAAGTGCCACATCAACCTAGTAGGGCATTTAGTCAGATTAAGATAAATGCATTTACATGAAAAGGAAACAAATAAAAACTATAATAAACCATCATCAATTTGACATTCTGAATTCGAAGGCGTGGAGAGCGAGGAAACAGGCATCTAAATTCAAATAATACATGTTTATAGTTCCATACATACCAATGAGCTATAGACATCCAAGGACGAATTGGGCCATATCCATATATAATTGCCTTGCGCAGAAGAGGAGAAGAGTCAAACTCCTCTTTCCAAACAGGATGCCAAGCTGTATCTTCGTACAACCTAGTAATTTACAGAAAAAAGGGAAGAAAAACATCATGATGATTGCATAAGGCAGTTAAAGAAGGGATTAACCAGACAGCCACAACCATGCAAGCAAGCCAAGGGGAATTTTCTCACAAAAACAAAAAATAAGAGAGAAAAACAAGGAGCTGGTGTCCAAAACATAACATCATAGATATGAAAGAGGACAAGGAAATAGCATACGACACATGTGCAAAGTGCAAACAAGGGTCTTCATGTACATTTCCTTACTATATCCGAAGTGTAAACAAGGGTCTTTAAATATGTAGATTGTGCACAGAGTATATAGCCCTAAAATGGACTAGTTGTTAAAAAACAAGGAAGAATATAATGTCAGAAGAGCGTTCTGCTTGTTGTTGAAGGACCATCTACTCCTTTATTTCATATGAAAAGGTATTCAAAATGGATTATCAAATGCAAAAATCTAAAGAGAATGTCTTACAGACATGTTAGTTTTTGCATGATGTCGGTCGTGCTTAAACCTCCATGGCTCGTAAGGATATATCAATGGTAGAAATGCCAGCGTTCCCACTATATCTTCCACTAATTTGTTCTTCGCAAACGACTTGTGAGCACAATCATGCCCTATAACAAAGAACTTAAAAATGGGAGGGAAAACAAGAAGGGATAAACAGAGCTGTCTAGGAAGTTAATCTACTATATGTATGGATGAAAAAGATGACCCATATGAGGAACCAGCAAGGTAATTTGTGACCAAAGGATAAAAACAACAAACAAAGCTTACCCCGGTAACAGCAGTTCCTGTCCATGCCCACGCCAAAGGGAGTAGGTACCATGGGGCTTTTGAAATCATGAACAACCCCAATGCATAGGAAGTAACAGATATGAAAACTGAAGTCCAGGCTTTCACATCATCAATCTCAAAAACCTTCGATGAAATTTGGGGGCAATAATTGTTAGAAAACTTGCTAACAAGGTGTAAGTTTCTCAGCTACATGAGAAAGTTTCTTGTGACCAAATAGCCCTACATATTACCAAGATGCAGCAGATATATTATCACATAGGTGAAAAGTTTAAGTAGTAGTATTAAAAGAGACAACTGTTTCATTTATTTCTGTTCCCAAACTATAGGAGCATAATATTCAAAGTAGGAAAATCATTGGGATTTTTTTTCACTCTTTATAAAAACAACATTCTCATGAAACAATAATCTAAATAAACAATCTTGGCAAGGAAAATGACAAGATGGGAACACTTCATGGATAAGGTAATGCACATTCCGCAGCCAGTAAAGTGGATACCTTTCTGGGAAGTGAATCGATAACATCCTTGAGGGTAACATTTTCAGGAAGAGGTTCTCCAATTTGCCTGAAGCCATAACTATTGGCTAATTGTTTCCGGTACTCAGCACTGTCTTCTGAAATCGGTGCAACAGGAACTGCCACAGGCCTTACAATATGAATATTTCTAGGGGAGGATGAATGTCCTTTATGTTTGATTCCCTTCTGGAGTTGATTTTCCCATTTCAGATAATATAAGCCTGTCCTCCAACAGAGCATTACGAGAAACCCACCAAAACCAGAGAAACCATTAAAAGCAGTATAGTACCAATTGCCCATGCAATTTGTTTCGTGCCATTTAAAGTGTAAGTTCAAAATAAAACCCAGTAATTTGGTCAATTTCATCCCAATTCCTAAAATACCAGTATCAAAATGATGCTTGACTCGAATAAATTCTAGCCTATATGAATCTGTCACTTTCTCTGTGGTAAAGCTTACTATATGATGATGTCTATGCTTTAAACCAACCGAATTACCGGATGTACGAGCTGGTCGTATTCACATAGACTTTGTTGCTCATACCTGAGTTTAGGTTGACGTGGTCTTATTTAAAATACATTCAAGTGAGCAAAGCTGATTAAGATCCAGTTTCAGCTGAGAGACATAATAAATTCAGTCAACTAGGAGGGATCAGATTTTCCAATTTGAAGTTATATTTCATGATTCTAGCACTTAACTGGACCTATCCTTCAGCCACATCATTAGTTTGATGAAAAGAAACAACAGCATACTGAACAAGGCTTATATCTGAACTACTTATTTAAGTAAATTATCACTTTGATAAAAGTGGGTGGGCAGGTGGACTGGGAGTTCGCAGCCATGTCGGTGCATGGGTGTGGGTGTGGGTGTGGGTGTGGGTGTGGGAGGCAACTCCAAGCTATTGCCCAGCGACCATACAACAGTAATAAAGTGCATTGTCAACATTTACCGTCATATTTTACCAAAACTGCAATCCTTTAAGTCTCTAACCAGCATTGCATAAGGTAAGACCATTATCTTGATATATATCCAACAGAAGACATAAAAGTTTTTCTGAACTCAAGATAATCTGCATGCCATGGTCAATCCAAATGATGGTCATCAATTGCCAAAAGGGTTAATTTCAGAATTTTACCAGAAGAGTAGAGGCAGTGACTGGCAATCCAAGTTCTTTGCAACAAAATGCAATGTACATATATGGCATAAAATGCATTCTCTTAGAAGTAAAAAATGGTAGCTTTGAGTGCAATGCATCTTCATAATTAGGATCCTAAATCCCACCACTGAGCTAAAAAGCAAATCACTTTCCTAAAAGTAAAGAGACAAGAACCAGTTTCACGTATGAACTGAATTATCAACTGCAGCCATCACAACCAAATTCTAAACTTAACAGAGCAGAATTTACCGCCACTTTGGCCACTAACGGAGTTTACCACCACGGGGGCACAACCAATGGAGGAGGTTTTGAGAAAAAAGTATTAAGTTACTCTATTCACACATGAGATTATCAAAAATTAAACTCCAGGTGAAAATGCACGATAGAAAATTAAATACCAGGTGAACACTGGGTAGCAATTCTTCGGCTCCGAATCAAAGTTTGATGGGGTCCCTGAAAACCAAATCCATGCGAAGAAATACAAACTTGTCAACGGAGAGAGAGAGAGAGAGAGAGAGAGAGAGAGAGTCTTTTGCAGTAAATTCTCAGTGACATGTTACATTGAAACTAGACAACCAAAGTTCAAATTGAACCATGGAACCAAGAATCACAATATCCAGAACGAATTCTCGCATTTGAAAAAAGAATCAATCTTGAAGGCCCCACCGAGAGACAGAGACAGAGACAGAGAGAGGACACACCTTGAGGAGGAACACAGAATCTGCAAGCCTGCAAGCCATGAAGAAGCAGAAATGCAGAGAGATTTCGCAGCTCCAGAGGAACCCCAAACGCAGAGTCTACACAGACACAGACACAGACACCTACACAACCTCAACCATCGAAAAGATAGACACCCTCTCTCTCTTATCTCTCTAGTTATTACAAATGGGGGTGCAATACATGGGATGAGACGGTGGAACCCCAAGGAGAGGATTCTCAAATGGGGTCTCTTGCCAGTTTTTTATACGTGGGAAGTTGCCTTCCCAAACTTCGTCTTCTTCGTCCCTGGTCGGCATCAAAAGTGTGGACGGCGTTTCGCAGGTATCCTCAGCCTTTTGATTCCTCCTAATTTTATTTCCCTTTTTCTTCCTTCGCCTTTCGCAAAACAGTAATTTTGGGAAAAATAAAAATAGACTATGCCACGTTTTTTGCTGTTGCTTTAATAGTTTAATGTGACTAATTTGTCTAAAATGGATCCATTTCCACCTCTATGGGACGAAATCCATCTCATTTTCCCTAAGAAGGCAAAATCACCCTATCAACTTACATTTTTTTTTTCCTAATATGATTCCTATCAAATTTAACCTTACTGTTTTATAGTATATAAACATTCGCTTTTTTTCATCTTTACTGTCATTGTAAGTTTTTTTTTTTTTTAACTTACCCATTGAATGCATTTGGTTCAGCTTTTCCATAGGATTTTAAAAAAAATATGAGGTGTTTGGCAAATATTTTTAGGATCCTTAGGATCCCATTAGCCAAAATGCTAGCATTAGCTGAAAGCTCGGAGTAGATGGACCAACGTTGGGCTCTCAGCATTTCTAAAATACTGAAGCATCAATTGATGAAATTTTCCCGATTGCCTTTTTTGTCCTCAACTACTCCTTGCTATGATGGATTTGTCATTTAATTGCGCCCTGAAAAAATTTATCAAGCCTTCTCATTTTCTATATGAAAGAATTGGTGATATTTTTCTGCCAACAATGAGAAACTCTCACATGTTTAAGAAACTATAAGAATATCCAACACTGAAAATAGTGACGTAAAAAATTGATGCACATTGAGGCACCTTGAATTTTTATTTTTTTGTCACAAAAACTCCAGGAATGATGTGAGTTATAATCAATCCAAAATTGATGAAATTTACATATCATTTTAAATTGATCTTTGTTTTTTACAAAGTCTTGATTTAATAGATTTCGTCTTTTAAATTTTCGCCTTGGGGGAATTTTATTGTGGTTTTATGTTGGCAAATTTTCGATGAGGGCTTCGTTTTAAATTGCATCTGGCCATCCCGTTTATGTGTATGTAAAAGACAATTGATGAAAAAGTGCTTGGTGTTGATAGGTGCAACAAAATTAAAAGTTTATAAATACTGCATCGTGTTAAAAATTTGTTTATGTTCAAATTTTTTTTAATTTTACTTGACATTTTATTCATAAATTTGGTCGACAACGTGCAAAAGATTATTTTTCTTGAAAATTTCTCTCTTAGACAAAGCTAAAATGTGCAGAAGTAAATTCTACAAAATGAACAGTGGAAAAAAATTCTTAACTTTGACAACTAAATTCCATATGCAAATAGAATGATTAAAAAAGAGAAAAAGAGCATAACTTTGGTGCCCACAACTTTAAGGTGAATTGAATGTCAAAGGATAATTTTGCCTTTCTACTTAAAATTGGATGGATTTAGTCATATAAAAAATGGAAATAAATGTTGTCTTGTCCAAATAGCTCTTTAGACTTCACCGCATCAATTTTTACGCAAACAAATGTTTTGTAATTAGAATGTAGACTTGTTTGTTGGCCTAATAACTACCAAAATTATTCGTCTTAATCCTTAACTTACTCGTAATAGTGATAAAAAGAAAAAGTCTACAGTGGGATGCTTTGTATACATTTTGCTTGTATGACATACATTCATTAAACAATTAAAGCGGAACAAGTGCAAAAGTACTGCAAAATACAAATTTTAATTCCAATTTGGAATGACAACGATGACTTTCAGACGACCATAGAATGTGTTCAATTGGACTACTGAGGAATGTAGTAACAAATCAAAGGTAAGAGGACATCAAAAGTGTCAAAGTTTGTGTACGGCGCTCATTTTAGTACCAAAAATTTTCGCCGGTTCACTTAAGTATCAAATTGAAGAAAAAACGATCGTTTAAATGCCAACAGCGAGAGATTCAGACCAAACTAATTACGCGGCATTTATTAATTTTTTTAGCATTACGTGGCGAATTTTTTTAAAAAGTCAGTCCATGTGGCAAGTTTTTTTTCTTTTAAATCGGTTCACGTGGAATCCAGTCCACGTGGACTGATTTAAAAAAAAAAAGCTAAGATTTTTTTAAAATTTTAAATAAATGCTAAAAATAAGCTAAAAAACTAAAAAAATATTAAAAAGAAAAAAAGAAAGGGTTTGGTTGCAGCAAGGGCTATGCAAGCCCTCGCCGTCGCCACCATCCCACCATCGCCGACAAGGGTACGAGATGGTCGGCGGGGGCCGGCGGCCATTGGCTAGGGCTCGGCAGCGGCAAGGGCTCTCGCTTGCAAGTCCAATCCTTTTTTCCTTTCTTTTATTTTATTTTTAGCTTATTTTTGAAAAGTAAAAAGAAAGAAAAAAAAAAAGGAAAGGCCTTGGCAGCGGCGAGGACTATGCAAGCACTCACCGCCGCCACCCCACCATCGCCGGCAAGGGTACGGGATGGTCGGCAGAGGGTGGTGGCCATTGGTCGAGGCTCGGCGGCGGCGAGGGCTCTCGCCCGCAAGTCCAACCTTTTTTTAGCTTTCTTTTATTTTATTTTTAGCTTATTTTAAAATTTCTTATATTTGATTAACTTTTAGTTTTTTTCTTATTGTTGACTGGGATCTTCTGAAGAGCCACATTAGATTAGGTTGTTAATAAAAAAAAGTGTCACATAAGATTTCTAGTAAAATTCACCGGAGTTGCCAAGTAATCGCTTTTCAAAAAAAAAATGACACTTAAGTAATTCAAAAAAAATTAGCATCAAAGTGAGTGTCATACACAAACTTTAACACTTTTGATATCCTTTTATCCAAATTATAGGACTTCATGAATTTTTCTACATGGGACTAGTTCATGTGAATAGAGAACCAAGTCCACAAGAAAGAAGGGGTTGTTTATTGCAGTTGATTCTATGCCACAATGGCTCCATTTGGTTCAGCATTGGAAATGAGCATTGGGGCTCTAAAGTCTCTTGGCCAAATGCAAATGGTGTTTGGTTCATTTTTTGGCTCACTTTAGGGAAATGCAATTGCATCTCAAATGCTTTTCAAAGACCTTTAGCCCAAAGTACCTCTAGAGGTACTTTGGGCTAAAGGACTTTTGTTAAATGCAACTAATTTTTTTTATTTTAACTTTGTCACATGCGCTTGCTCCCACCCGCCCGCCCTCTGCCACCGGTTGCCATTCGTTGCCCGGCCACCGCCACCACCATCGTCGCCCATCGTACGTTGCTCAACCATCGCCCGCCACCGGCCGCCACCTCTCACTGCCGCCGCCCGCCACGGCAAACCACCACCTGCCGCTGCTACTCGCTCGTCAGGCCCCCTACCGTCGCCCGCTCGCCAGCCGCCCCTCGCCACTAGCCACCACCCGCTACCACCACTTTTTTTTCAAGAAGTAAAAATACTTTGCAAAGTTCATTTTTCATCAAACAATATTTACGTCAAAGTTGTTTTCCAAATGTGTTTTTAAAATACACTTTACTAAACACTACTTGCATTTTGAAAAAGACTTTTAACCCAAAGGTATTTGTATTTTCTCAAATTCCCTTGGCCAAATACTGAATCAAACAGGGCCAATGTTTGACTGCCATTTAAGTACTAGACACCATATGCTGGAAAATTACACCATGATTCCTTCAACCCTATGCACGAAATGAAATTGAGTTAAACTTTCAATTTGATTTAACCAACTCCTAAACCTTGTAATTGGTTTAATTAAGTCATCAACCATCTATTTAAAAATACAATTAAGTCCTAAAATAATATTCAAAAGTGCAATTTAAGATGCCATGCAAACATTTTTTTGAGTGACGTAGGCTATTGGAGGTATTGTTCATCAACTTGATTGCTGATTGCATTTTTTTCAAGATGGTTTGGGACCTAATTGAACCAATTGAAGTGTTTAGTATACAAGATTTAGGATTTTTTGCGCAATTTTCCCTACCATAGGCGAATATTTTGATAGGAAAACCCAAGTCCGCCACAAATTTATCGGTGGAATCCCAACCTCGACAAAACGCGATGCATTTTAATTTGATAGTAATACGAAATGACAAGTTCTCATCCATTTTTAATGAAACCGTTTTGTAGCCACATTCAAAACATTTTTTTGTCATAACACGAAATGACACGAATACAGCAAGATTTGTCAGCTCTACTCTCCTTCTCCATCTTTGTCCTTCCTGCGTTCTCAACATCACCGTCAGCGGCCGCTCCACCACTCTTCCCTCTAGTAGGGCCCCCACCTGCTCAGCAACAGTGGGATTACCAGCCCCGCCATTAAACAGGAGGAGGAGCTCATGCCCAAATTGACTTGAGCTCCATTAAAAGACAAGGTCATCCTTAGACAGATCATTGGATTGACAATGAGACGCTCTTGAATTAACTCATCCGAGATATTATTCGTGGTATTAGCCATTTTGTTTTGAGGTCACACATTCTAATAATGCTTGGTGTACAAGTAAGTACTTTTCCAGAAGGCCGGTCTTCTTAGAGTGCTTTCACACGGTCCCGCATCTAACGTTAAGTATTCACATTACGTCAAAAGGCACATCTAAGTTAGTTTGTAATTTCACATACATATGAAATGAACACTCTCTCCTTGTTCTATGCGTCATTCGATCCATTCCTACCTCCTTTCCCATTCTAAAAGCCTGTTGAAGCCGCTCCTCGTTCGGGTCCTCTAACGTAACGCTCTTCACCCTTGTCAAATTAGTTCATTACATGCCAACCAATTTCTTCGTGGTTCGTTCTTGAACCACACACCTACTATAGGGGTTCCGCTTTGATTTCATATTTTGATACTCTTGGATTAACTCATTCGAGGTATTATTCGCTTTAGCACATCCTATACCAAGCCTCACGATTTTGTCTCTTTAGCATATGGACAAGCACTTTCCTATGAGGTCACTAATATTGATAATGTTCTCATTTGAGCACGCTTAACATTAGAGCTCTTTACTAAACGATGTCGTTACATCAAAAGGCGCCTCGATTATGTTAATCCAGGGGTTTCACAGAGAAGACACCAATTTGATAAGGAAATGCTCAATTCGGAAATTTGACTTTTATTGTTGTGATAAATAGAGATACTTGATCAGATCCTTAGACACGGTTGCACTTTATCCGGCCCACCACCTCAGAATAATAGGCGGTCGAGTGCATCCCTAACACAATTATACCTATAACAAGATCTTTTCACATACCTGTTGATCTAAGCAATCACTTATTAAGAAAAAAATTGAGACCCATATCAAAGCCTTCCTTGCAAATTCTAAAATGCCGACCGCTTCTATCAACCATATCATACGTCCAACAGGGCCTATATTCCCTTCATATGCGGCGTGCTAGTGCAATGCGAGACCCACGTCGGAGAGGGCATTCTTCGCATCTAGTCGAATTTAAGGCGGGTGTCGATGCAAACTCATTAGGAAGAAAGATTTCTGGGGCATCCTCGTTCAAGTTTGTCAGCTGATTATGAAATGAGGGCATTCACGTTGTGCACGTTTCGAATGAATCCCACACATAATCATAACCCTTTGAATCGTTCGGGACTTGCGAGTCAGGAACCAGCGACGCCAACGTTTGCGGAGTGCGTCGGTTGATTCCCTCGTCCTGTCGCTCTTTCCGTCCTTAGTACAGTGACTAAGCACCCAACACATTGTCTTTGTTTGGCCATGTCACTATATGCACTTGCCAAAGTCAACAACCCACTTTCGGGGAAGAAAAGGTGGAACGGAAACCGTCGCGACTCCTTGGAAAGACTCTCGCCCTTCGATTATTCCCGTAAAAATCACGAACTGATACACATAATAAATTAACTGTATATTGTTTTATATGTTAAGGAAGATTTAATCGATATCCGGACCCAAATCTATTATATGGTAGAGTTCCACCCAATACCCTGTTAAAATGTTCACGTGTCGACAAACTTGATAGACGAATACCAGACGAATCTGATAGAATAATTAAATATCGTACAACTACGTCATCTAATAGCTAAGCATTTAAAAGCGGTTGGCAGTTGTCCCTAGTTCGACGTGATAAATTCACGTGTGTTGACACGTATGCAAATAATGGAACATGAAACGAAATGCTAACTGATGGTAGATCTATTCGGGATAAATCTGTAATAGGGTACAAGTTTTGGATCTTCACAAAAGAAACATGACATTGGGAATTATCGCGCGATGTTGCATGTCTTTCTATTGATTGAAAAACTTTGTGCCGACTTACATATATGGTTGCCCTTACAATTTCGAAAACCGTCCTAGATAAACTCTCTCTCAGTCAATGTAGAAGTAATACTATTGATTTTCCACGTTGGCTAACTTTCTTCCGTTATGTATAACTAGTGGTGGAGGTGGAAACGTGGAATAAGTGTGAACTTAAGAAAATGGCTTTGCACGTTTTAGTTAGGTACATGTAGCTTTCAACTTGCAAGAATACTTTATTGTTTAATGAGAAAAAAAAAATTGTTACGATGAAGAAAGGAAAAGAAAGAAAAGGAAAATGAAAACGTTGAAACAAAGAAGGAAAGCAAAAGAAAAATCATGAAAAAGAAATGTACTTGGACGAGAATGCCCCTAGACGTGGACAAGAATGCCCCTAGACGTGAAAAAAAAATGGGCACTTGAGGTTTTTATTTGTGATAATGTCCATTTTGGGAGATTTTTTTGAGAGGACGGTCCCATTTCATGCCTTTATTTGAGATTTTCCTTGCATTTTTTGTAACTTTTGTATGGAAAAAAAATTTAATATGGTAAGCATGCTTAATTAATTTCATATTAGATGTAGCAATTTGAACATGAAACTCAATAAATACATGTATTCATATTTCTTTCTGCACAGCAATTTTTTAGAGTTAAATCTTTATTGCGATTCCTCATCATTCATTTCGATTCCTCTTCCCATTACTTCTTTCTAGGGGTGTCAAAACTAAACTGAAAATTGAACCAAAACCTAAACTGAACTAAACCGAACCGAAATTTCACACATTTCCAGTTCAGTTCAGTTTCGGTTCGGTTAATAGTAAAAAAAATTGGATAGTTTCACAAGTCAATTTGGTTCAGACCAATTCAATTCAGATCACAGTTTCTCTTTCCTTTCCTTTGTGCGTGCTCTCTCTCCTCTCTCACTGTGCACTCTCTCTCCCCTTTTTCTACTTTATTCTCTCTCTTCCTGTCTTTGTGCTCTCTTTCTCTCTCCTACTTTTTCTGCTTTAATCTCTCTCTCCCTCTATCTTTGCGATCTCTCTCCCCTTTTTTGCGTACTTCCCCTTCCCCCCCCGCCTCTCCTTTTCTTCTTCTCTCTCATCAGCGCAGTGGACGGCTTCTTTCCTCTTCTTCTCTCTCCCCCTTTTCATCTTCGTGCTCTCTCTCATCAGAGCAATGGATAGTTTCTCTCTCCCCTCTCTCTCATTGGAGCAGTGGACGATTTCTCTCGCCGCTTTCTCATCTTCCACACGATTCGGCAAAACCAGGCTCTTTCAATCCATGGATATTCTGTTGAGTAGTGGAAGAAGAGACCAGCTTCAGCCATGGATGAGTTCCGACCAAATCCAATCCCTTGGCGACAGATCTGGAAGTGAGGCACCGGGCGGAGGAGACGGCCAAGCTGGAGAAATGTGGCGCTGCGACTCCAGTGGCAATGGCAGAACGAAGCGTTGAGGTTGGGCTCGTGGTCGCTGAGAAGGGAAGGCTGGCTTTCATCTTAACCATCATTAGCATTTTTTTCTTGGAGAAATCGAACCAACGCACAAAAGCAGTAGAGATCACAAACAAAAGAAAAGAAAAGAAAAGAAGAAAAAGGGAAAAATATAAAAATAAAAATCAGAAACTCGAACTGAAAACCGAACCGAACTGAGTTTTTCAGTTCAGTTTGGTTCAGTTCAGAACAAGTTTTGGTTCAGCTTGAGCAAATTTCTTAATGGTTCGGTTCAGTTCGGTTTTCTAAAAAACCGAACCGAACCGAACCACTGACACCCCTACTTCTTTCCTATATACCAAACAGGCCGGGTTTTAGCAGAATCCTGGGGAGATATCCTCAGTTTCCAAAAGCTACTCATGCAAAGTCATTGCAAAAGACTTATATGATCCATTGAGATGATAAAATATGAGGAATTCACTCTGACGTGCTCCATTTTCTAATCCATGAAAAAAATATTTTGTCCATACCATATTCTCGCAAGTGCATACTAAAGTCAAATTGTCATAATTCATTGATTTGGTAGGTCTAGTGGATTCAAACATGGATGTCAGGCAGGGAAAAAGTTTCAAAAGACAATGGATCTTCCACGTTTCTGATACGGTCCCATTGTAATTGGATCACATGGCTCAGGTTCTTCACTAACTAGACAATTTTCTTCACCTTATACTAGGGTTGATCAGTTTCAAAGTGGTTCTCCCTAGAACCGACCAATCCAAGCTGGCTCGGTCTGTTCTCAAGGTGAACCGAACCTAGCGCTCACTCCTACTTGATGATGCATCGTGGAACTAATGCTCCCTTTGGAAACTTAGAGAGCATGGAGGGAGGAATGAAAATTCGGATGGAAAATTCAGACCTTTGAAATTTGTCGCATAGTGATGGACCGGAAATCTACTATTCTTTTGCTATTTTCCATCCCCTCATTTCTCTAGTGTCCCAAGCACAATATAAAAGTTGAATTGAGTTGCGAAATATATTTCAACCTTCTATTGAAGCCGATCCATGTTCATGGAACATGTAGTTAGATGATATGATACTTGCTTCGATGTTGATTTGCCCCTTCAATTTATCTCTGTCATTAGACCGGTTTATGAGCCTGATGGTGTCGTGGGGTCGGCCTGACTAAGCCCAATGGACACTCGGGAAGGTTGTGACAACATCTTTTACTAGGTCCGACCAAGCCCGTCGACCCAATATTTTTTATGGTTGTTTTTGTCTCGGTTTTGTTTAGACAACAATGGACTTGAAAATGGGTCTTGCTTGGCCCGACTTGTCCAACAGGCCTAATATCCAATAGTAAAAATGACTTTCAAACAACAAGTGCATTTTTTTTATTATTTAAAAAGTCCTAAACCTGTTGCAATTGTGCCCATTCATTCCTAAAAATAATTTACCAATTGAGTTTTACACCTTTTACAATTATGTCAATTCAGTCCATTTGGCCTGTCGGTGCTAACGTGGAGTGTCGGTCTTTGGCGTGACAAATTTTAATAATATTGTAATATTTTTTTTATTTTTTTTTGTCTTTTTTTAGCGGGAGGCTGGGAAGCATCGATACTGTCCGAGGAACTCACATGACACTCTCCGGGAACCTCTATGTTATGTCGTATCGTGTCGTGTCATATCCTACACTCTTCTACACTCCGACATTCTTCAACATGCAATCGACACATGATCAGCACTTCGGACACACCGGCGACACGCGAATCCAGCATCACGACACGCCATTTTGACATGTATAGGGTCAATTTTAAGAATTTTTAATAAATTAGAAGTCAAAATATAAATTTATTAAAAATATATATGATCAAGTCTATGTTTAGCCATCCCAAAATCAATATATCTAGTCAGCAAAAAACAAAACCTAATTGTAATCGATATTTTGATATATACATGATAAATTATCGTGTATATATAAAAATATATATTTAATATACAACATCTCCAAATGTGTCGAAATTCTCTATTTCTTAAGGAATGATGTGTTGGTGCGACACATCGTGTTACGTGTCGTTGTCGGTGCTACTTAGCTGGCAAGAGGTTGCGAGCCACCGGTGGCCCTCCGCTAGCTACGGGCTAGGGCCTGCGATCCCTCACTAGCCGCAAGTGAGGGCTCGGGCCTCGCCCAGCCATAGAAAGGGCTCGCCATTGCCTAGCAAGGCTGCCAACCCAAATAATAAAAGAAAAAAGAAAAGAAAAAAGGAGACAAGAAAATTATTAAAAAATTGAGAAATATTAAAATATTATGAAAAATTTCCCACGTCAACTCTGACCGGTGAAATAGATCGAATTGATACAATTGCAAAAGGTTTAGCACTTAATTGGCCAAAAAAAAGTCTGTGACTGAATTGACCAAATTGCAATATGTTTACAGCTTGTTTGATAATTTTCTCCATTTTTTTGTCAAAATCAAATGCATTCAACTTAACCAAATGATTTTTTGTTAAATAAATTTTTAAGATTTTCCCAAGAAAAGAGAGAAAATTTTTCTTAAAAGTTTCCATCGAGAATTGAGCGTGTGGCTTGGAGACCCTACGGCATTCGGGCCTGGCACCCCCAATCAATCCTTTCTCTCCCCTCTTTCGCCAGCAAGAGCTTACATTGCAGCGATTATGGTTCTCTAATTTTGTTCCAAGGAACAAAAAGGAATGAGAAACTCGTTTGGTAACATACATAATTCTGATCCTAAAATTTATGATTTTGCTCCCGAGAACACTTTTGAAGAAAAAATAAGAATAAAATAAATTGATTCTCGGTTCCAAAATCACTTTTAAAAAACAAGACGAATAAAGTGAGAAGGCTCTAACTTTGTTCCACCCGCCGCCGATCGCTACCGATAGCCAGAGAAAAAGGAAAATAAAAATAAATTAAAAATAATTTTTAAAAAATAAACAAATAATTTTTTAGTAATAAAAATAATAATTTTTTGATAATAATAGAATAATTTAATAAAAATATATATTTTATAAAAATTAAAAAAATGAAAAAAATTCTCTAGATTTGTATTGCATTCTTGACAAATTATAAGAAATTAATATGCCATGATTTGTTAAACATAGAAGTATTTTAAGTAATACTATTCGGATAGGGTATGGGTTTGGTCAAATGCAGAAGTATTTCAGTGCAAATTCATGGCAAAAATTCAAGTGCAAATTGCCTAGTGAGCTTATGTTCTTTCTTATGAATTTTAGATATATATTTATACTCCACAAAATAAATAGACTAATTACGAATTATGCATGATATGTATTCATTTTATTAGTGATGCTATATAGGTTGATTTTGTAGTGACAATATGTAATTATTTGACATAAATGAAAAAAATTTGGAAGAGAAATATAAATTCTATGCGGTTGCCAAACGCATTTTGATTCTTTAAAACTCGTCCGGGGATCAGAATCACAAAAAATTAATTTTGATCAGAATCATTTTTTTGGATCAGAATTGTTGTCATGCAAGGCCTAAGTGACTAACTTTCCATTTTCTTTTCTCTCCTAAGGCTACGTTAGGTTATCCGAATTTTTACTCGGGATAGAATAGGATGGGATAGGACAAGAAATCTAGGGATTTGATTATATTCTATCTCCCGTTTGGTGAAATGTGCATTTAAAGTCGGATATCTTTATATTCTATACCATCCATTATTTGGTAGAAGCTGGATATCAGTATAATGATTCTTGACTTGTATCGTTTGGAGGCTTTTCTCTAGAGTCAACGCAGCGGATCTCTGGCCGCTCATCGGGTCGGAATTCGTGTTACACTTCGGAAACCGCCACTGGACCCGCCAGATCACGACCAGGCACGTGTCCTCGTAGGTTAGGTAAGGGCCTTGGACCGCGATGTGGCCTGGTCCCTGAAGCAGAAGCTGAAGAAGGCCTCACAGCGGTCCCTTTTCTTCTTCGACTTGTTCTGGATCAGGATGCATGTGCCCGTGGCTATGCCCACTCTCTTTTGCAGGTCCTCACTGCAGTGTGAATTCATGGAAGAACAAAGAATTAATCAAGCGTTGTTGTGGCGTAGTATAGAATTTAGTCGTTGAACTAAATTCTAATAGTTCCATTCTTGTACATTGTAGATTGAAATTTTTTTTTAAAATTTTATCTTACTGGAGTTACAGTATTCCAATCCTGTGCATTATTTAACACATACAGACGCCAGTCTTTTTCCCAACAAATGAATTGTGATCCTACATGTTAATGGTGAAGAAGAAACCGATCTTCACAAGAAGCTTTGGGGGCACAAACCAATGTACTCTATTATTGCCGAGCAAGAGAGATTGTCGACCAGCAAGATCCCGATCAACCGCAAGAAGTTCAAAATAAGCAGTTTATGCCCAGGAAAAAGAAGTAAATGGACCCTTAAAGGCCAAGAAATGATTATCATGGTCAGACAAAGTATTGACCCCCCAAACGAAAAAGTGTGTAAATGTCCCGTTGAGTGAGCAACATGATCCAGGAAAACGAAAGTTGTGTCAAATAATGCAGACGAGATGAAACAAAGCGAGGAACAAGGAGCTAACTTTGTTGCTGAAAGGGATGAGATCGCCAAGGGAATTGACAGGCTTCTGTCTCAATTTGAGGATTGCTAGGCTTCCTCGATCTTGAGGCAGAAGGTGTAGAAGCAGCTCGTCGTCGTCGGTGTGGGACTACATGGATCAGGGCATTGACGTCGTCGGGACATAGAAAGCAACTTCTTGTCACTCATTCCAGTGGTTCAGAGCTCGCCCAAGGAAAGTAGCTCCGTCGGCCCATCATCGTCTTTGTGGGACTACCACCTTTCTTTCTCAAGTATTTTCAGTGCCGCCGGAGTGGCGGCCCACTGCCGGTAAGGCGGCTGGGCATGGCAGAGAGGTGGATAGATCGTTGTAGAGAGGGGATGGCTTGAGCGATGGATAAGAGAAATCCTATCCGGTTCTATCTCACCCCTCCCTTAGGATAGTTTTATCCCCCCTATATCCCCTCTATATCTCCTTTTATCCTGTCCTGGACAACTACTAAACACAGGATAGGATAAAACATATCATATCCTGAGTTTTATCCGGACGATCAAACGCAGCCTAAGTGGATACTTCTTGAATTTGGACTTTGCTTCCACGGAAGCCACATGTGAAATACTAATTGCCTCACCCCCATTGCTATATCGTCTGGAGAGGATCTTAAGCAACACGAGCTTTGTACGCTCACGTCAAGTAAGGTACCAGTGCATGCATCTTTTCATGTGGGGGAGAATAGAGATCGAAACGTTTTTTTTTTTTTTTTTGGGTCGAGGCCGAAACATTCACGAATCAAGAAACAAGAATTTCACCGTTGAGAGCCTTGTGAGACCGGTGGACCGGTAACCGTTTATGTTGTGATATATTATTATGTATAATAGTAAAGACTATGTACATTAGTTGTGTGGTCCAAAGAAATCTTTTCCTTTTCAAGAAATTTTTGAGAGATGAGTATTTCATAATATACGCATAATCATAAATATCTGTTGTATCTTAGAAATATTGAAATTATTAAGTAGTAAAATTACTCACAATACTTATTTCTACAAACTTAAGCAAAATTGACTCAATTAGGCACACCATGTTCATCGTAGAAAGAAATATGTATACTAAAGTATCTATATGTTAAGAAGGCAAAGTTGACATAATTGCCTACGTTGGAACCGCAATCGAACCAATCTCGGGCTGGTTCTTGGTTCGTGGAATTGGAAATCAAAGCGGTTTTCCCTGGAACGGACTAATACATGATAAAATATCATGTATAAATAAAAATATCAGCAATGAGTTGTTTCTTATTCTTCTTATTTTGTTAGGGATTCACGATTATGTTTTTCTAGAATGGCTGGATATATTAATTTTAGGGTGGCTGGGTATATGACTTAAAGATATATCTTTGATAGATTTATATTTGACCCCCAATTTATTGATAATGTTTAACACTGATCCTTTAAGTGTCTGAATGGCATGTCGCTGGTGTGTCCAGAGCGCTAACCATGTGTTAGATTTCTGACACAAGTTGACCACGTATCTATCGCCCGTCCAACATGCGTCCAACACAATACGAAGACCCTCGAAGAGTGTCCCTATTTCCTAGTTTATTTGTTATTAGACCGGTTTATGAGCCTGATGGTATCATGGGCGCGGCCTGACTAAGCCCGATAGACACTTGGGAAGGTTGTGCCAACATCTTTTTACTAGGTCCGACCAAGCCCGTCGACCCAATAATTTCTACTATTTCTCTCTGGGTTTTCGCATTTGGTGGGATTGCTTACATGACAGTGGACTTGAAAACAGGTCTAGCGTAGCCCGACTTGTCCAACGAGACTAGTATCCAATAGTGAAAATGACTTTAGAACATCAAACGCATCAAACTTAATCAAAATATTTTTTGCTAAATAAAGCTTTGAGATTTTTCCAAGAGAAGTAAGGAAAATTTCTTAAAAGTTCCCATCAAGAATCGAGCGTGGGGTTTGAAGAACCTATTTCATTCCAGCCTCGGGACGCTTAAGGCCTCGCATGGTAATCATTCGATTCGAAAAAGTGATTTTGATTAAAATGACTTTTTTTTATTCTGTTCCCTTAATGATTTTTAGAGAATCAGAACGCATTTGATAACTCTCCAAAATTTCTATTCTTGGAACAAAACGCGTTTGATAATCTGTACAAAATTTATGTTCCCTGGAACAATTGCTCTTCCCAATTTTTGTCATTTAAGTCAAATAATTATGTAGTTACTTTGTGAAATTTCATCCAACATTTCAAATTAATCGAAGATTAATTCATATTGATTCTCTTATATAACATATTGTATATTGAAATGTAAAAATAAATATCAATAATCATCACGAGTCATTTTCGCCATTTATTGTGGGGTTTCATCGAACTCTTTTGAGCGAGAAAACAACCGACACAAGTAACACCTTCATTTCTAAAAAGAAAATGCAATGCCCCGCCCTGCATTGTGTGCATTTTTTGTTCTAGGAAATCAAGCATCGGTCTTAATTCATCGAAAACTTAAAAACGAGAGCTTGCTAAGTGTTCACGATGGTTATTTTTGTCTTTTTCCAAAAAAATTTAAAACTAGACTAAGTACATAAACCTAGATAGATCACAACCAATGAAATCAAGCGTACAATCAAAAAATCATAAAATTGATAAATCACATAATAAAACCCTAATGAAGCCCTAAAGGCTTAGAAAAATGTGGTTCGAGTTTAATTGCAAAGGTGTTTATGATTTTTCAACAAACAAATAAAATCTACGAAAACTTACCAAAAAAATATCTATGAAATCTAGGGAATTTAGGCCCAAATTTATGAAAATGAGGCCAAACTAGCATAATCTAAGCTTCTTCTATTTTTAAGGATTTTTTTGATTTTTTCTTATTTTTTAGAATTTTTCCAAAATTTTTATATTTTTTATTTTTTATGTAATATTTTATTATTTTATATATTTTTCTTTGAAAATGAGACCTCGTTCTATTTTAGGTCGAGAAAAAATTGAGAGAACCGAAAAGGAAAAGCGAGAATGTAGGACTTCATTCTCTTTTGTGATTCTCAAAAGTGATTCTTTTTTTCATAATTAACTTTTTTTTGTTCTTATTTTTACTTCAAAATTGTTTTTGGGAATAGAATGAAAATTAGAATCAATTATGTTACCAAACAGGATTCTCATCTTTTTTTGTTTTGAGGAACATAATCAAATAACCATAATGGTTATCATATAAGCCCTTAATTAATCATTTCTCTCTCGTCTTTTGCCAGTAAATGACTTTTTTTGTTGCTTTTTTGGTTTGTTCAATCCTAATTTCGCCTGTAGATGATGACTTTCTTTTCCCTCCCGTAGGTGGGTACCTCTTGAATTTAGAGTTTTCTTCACCCTAGTGTTGTACTTGCTGGAGAAGATCTTAAGCAACACAAGCTAATGACTTTATTTTTACTCACGTGAAATAAGGGAAAAAATTATCAAAAAGTCTTAAACATATTTTAATTGTGCCAATTCAGTCTTAAATATTTTTTTCTCAATCAAGTTCTAAACATTTTATATTTATGTCAATTTAGTCCTTTCAGCCAATTTAGGCCACTAACATAGCGCAACTAATGTCGACATGAATAAATTTTTAATAATACTTTAATATTTTTTTGAATTTTTATTTTCTTTCTCTTTCGTTTTTTCTTCTTCTCTCACTAGCCGCCCGCAGAGCCTCGCAGACGACTAGAGGCGAGGGCTGGTGAAGCTCACCCAATGACGGTGGGCGAGGCTCACCCTCCCCAAGCCTCACCTCTGGCCGGTCGCCGAGCTCGATAGCCAGTTGGAGAAAGAAAAAGAAAAAAAAGAGAAAGAAAAGGAAAAAAAAATGGAACCATAAGATAAGTAATAAATAAATAATTTGAGAATATATTATTAAAAAGTGGCTATGTTAGTTCCGGCAGCGCCTCATCAACGATTTCTAGTTAAAATTGATCGGAGGTACTAAATTGACACAAACATAAAAGATTTAGGACTAAACTGAAAAAAAAATATTTATAACAGAATTGACACAATTGTAATAGACTTATGACTTTTTTTGATCTTGAAGTAAAGCAACATTTCGTGTACTCGCAAGAGTAAAGATCAAGTACATTGATTTCACCGTTGAGAGCTTTGTGAGATTCGTGGACCGGCGAGTTTTAATGGTAAAGACTATATGCAGTGGTTGTGTGGTCGAAAGAAGTCCTTTCTTTTTCAAGAAAATTTTAAGAGAAGAGTATTTCACGATATAAGCATATTCACAAGTATCTCCTGTATCGTAATAGTATTTGAGTCAACAAGTAGTAAAATTCATCGCGATAATAAAAATATGTCTATTTTTATAAACTTAAGTTTGGGCACCACACGCTATGTTATAGTAAATAAAATACACATACCATCGGGAAAAGTTGACTTAATCGTCCGCATTCGAATTCACGCCGAAATGGGCCAACATTGTGTGAAATGATACATAATGCAATCGACTAAGACTAGCAGTGAAGTTGATTATACTAAACACCATGTATTATGCAATAAAGAAATTATAGATGATTGTTATCATGAATCGGTACTATAACATAGAGGATATAACTACCTTGATTCAATTCAATACAAAATTTAGTAAAACACAATATTAGAGTTAATTTTACTTAGTTAAAGATCAATAAAAGCTTAAAATTGACAAACAATCGTGTCAAATTGGAGGGAAATCAGTCATGACAAATTCATGTTCAATACAATAGGACGTGTAAGATGTTTGACGAGTGTAAAAGGAAATTATATAAACGACCAATGAACTCGCAACTTTAGATGTCTGCTGACGACCATTTGGCCGGCTGGTGAGCTGAGGTCCTTATTTAAGATTGATTTACCACTTCTAATCCTTATTTGAGATACAATCCATTTCGAATCCTTATTTGAGAAAATGGTTCCACTTTGAGTTTTTATTTGAAATTTCCCTTTATTTATAGAAGTCTACTCTTAAAAAAAAATACTGGCAATTTTAGTAAACATGAACTCAACAAACTTTGAGATATAAAACCCATGCTTTGTATGGATAAATACTGGGGATGTACAAAAGAGCTTGGACTCACCTGGACAAAATCGGCCCCGAACCGATGGTTCCTAAGGGAATCGGTCCGATTCTTGGTTCCAAAAAATTGAAACCAATGGGCACCAGTCGGATTTCAAATTTCAAGTGGGAACCGCTCACCCCCCACCCGGATTAGATCGGACTACCAATATATAATACATATATAATTGTTTTATAATTTTTTTTTAAAATGAAAAATATTAATCTCTAATTTAAAACTTGTTTATCTCGTCTCAAACTCTCACTATCACCTCGATCTCTCCATCTCCGTTTCTCAACTCTCAGCCGCACCTCTTGCCATTCATCACCTCCCTCTCTCACTCTCGGTCATCTCCATTTGATTGGTGGGACAAGTTTCATAGACCCAATATGGAACCGGACTAGCGATCTAGCTCTTGGGTGGATCCATGAAATAATCGGCCGATTCCTAGCTTCAATTTTTTAGAATCGGCTCTTAGCGGGCAGCTCCCAATTCTAGGGGTGGGAATCGCCCACCTGAACCATGCTCAACCCTAATCCATACACTAAATTTTCTATGAAGCTCAACTACAATAGTTTATTGCTAAGAGTCAACCTACACATAAAATAGTGAAAAGAACATGATTTAGGCTCTATTCGTTTCGTGGGAAATGAGTTGTTTCCGGAAAAATATTTTTCGAGAAGTCCTTTTCCTAGAAAATGATAATATATTTTTTTTATGTTCAGCTGAAACCCGAAAATGAACTAAAAATATTTTCTGCTGTTTAGTACAGAAAATCGAATTTGACTTTTCTCCACGCAATCCTTTTAATAAATTTTTTTATTTTCATCTAAAAAATTCAATTTTCTTTTTACTTTTTTTCCTTTACTTTAATTTTTATTTTCTCTTCTTCTTAAGCCAATTACTAGTGGCGATTGAGTCGAGAAAGAGAAAAGAAAAAAATAAGAGGAAAAAATAAAAAATACTAGAATTTTAAAAAACTCAAAATTGTTTAGTAAAATAATTAAAAAAAAAGTAATGTGAAGGAGTGGAGGGTGAAAAGATGAGGGAAAATATTTTCTTCTTTTAGGAAATCATTTTCATCACTTTTGAATGTTTTTTTTTTATGGGTAGGAAATATTTTCCTTGACTCATTTATTTTCTGTGAAACAAACGCCGAGAAATCCAAAAAATATTTTTTTGAAAATTATTTTTCGCATAATGAAAAAGAAAAGTATTAGCCTTTTTTTGTTCACATGCCCATTTATTTAGGATACTTAGTTTTGCTTGCCAGAAATTGGCGATCTCGGTAATTGCTCAGCAAATTACTTGGTTCCCCTTTTTATAATGGTTCATTTTTGGTAACTTTGGAGCACAATTCATTCTAGAAGTTTCATTAACTGATTAAGTTTAGACTTTTGACATGTGCATATGACACTAATTCAAAGAGGTTCATGCGCATGATTGATGAGATTTGAATAAGTGAATTACAATTCCCGAGTAAGAAATCCCTTGACACATTATTCAATCAATTACCACAACTTGGGGATTTAAATGAGAGCCAAGTAGACTTAAAAGTACTAATGAGAGCATTTAAATTAAAGGAAAATGTGCACTAAAAGTCTTAAAATTCATCACTAAAGTGCAAATAAGTCCTAAAATTTGTTAAATTGGTTCAATCAAGTCATTTCGTTAACATCATCAATTTTTCTAACGAAAAATGTTAACATAACATTTTTAAATTAGTTCCTCTTCGCTACTTGGTATTTTTTTAATTTCCTTCTTTCATTTTATTTAAAATCGGTTAAAAAATAAGAGAAGGCTAACATTTAATTTTAAAAAGCTAAAACTAAAAAAAAAAAAAAAAAGAACTGTAGTAGGCGGGGCCTCGCCGATAAGGCTAGGCAACCGCCGGCCATTGCCGGAGGGGCTAACGGAGGTCATCGACCATGAGCGAGGATGGCCGGTTGTCGCTAGCCCCGAGTGAGACCTCATCGGCCCCGGGAGAGGGTTGATGACCCTCGCTAGGCCGGGCAAGACCTCACCGGCCCGGGTTTAGGGCCGGTGACCCTCGCTAGGCCGGGCAAGGATCGCCCGGATCTAGGTTGAGGAAACCCAGAGCTAGGCGACGCTGTTGGCCTCGCCAACCCTCGGCGAGGGTTTGTCGGCACCCGGCAAGGGCTAGCGTTGCCAAGATCGGGGCGAGCCTCACCCGAGCCGAAAGAGGGCCGTCGGCCCCTTCGGGGCCTTGCCACTCTTCCTCTGTTTTGGTTTTTCTTTTCAAGTTCTAACTTTTTAGAATAAAATATGCCTTTTCCTAGTTTTTAGTTTAATTTAAATAAGATTTGGAAAAAAAAAATGATAAAAAGAATGCCATGTAGGAGATATAAATTAATTTAATAATGCCACATCAGTATTTTTTAGTAGACAAATTGACGGTGTTAACAAAAGGACTTGATTAAACTAATTTGACAAATTTTATGACTTAATTGCACTTTTTGAAAGTTTATGACTTACTTGCACTTTCGTGATAAGTTTTAGGACTTCTAGTAAATATATCTCTAAATTAAATTTTTGCTTTTAATAGCAATGTTTTATGTGTGTATGCACAACGTGGCTATGATAACATGAGACAGCCGACTAATAACTATTGCTCTTGTGTTGCCAATCTCATCCACGTGTATATGTATCTCATTTTTATTGGTCAATTATACCATACATCACTGCTATGAACCATAATTGTTATAGAAAATGGTTTATTGTACTTTTGACCCTCAAGATGTATGGACCTATCCACTTTGTGTAATGATAGTGTCGCGACCTCGCCTTTGGCCTCTCGCGGGGGTCCAGGCGGGGTTTAGAGGTATTACCATAGGTCAATGGCGTGGACTCTCCCAAGTCCTACCTCGCGTGACATTGGATTTCTTTCACTGATTAGCAAATTGAAATGCTATTAAGAGTCGCCACTAGCCTATTGGGGTCGACTAGAAACCAATCGAGACACGGGAGGGTTATCTCGATTCCTACGCAACCCGAGCTTCTAGGTTCGGGGACTTGTTTACGCTAACTAGATAATTAGCGCCCTTTCGATACCTAACCGGTTGACATTTCCTAAGGTGACCACACATTCTGCATATCATTTTAAGCTCGTCGGGTATCTAACCAATCCTAAATGATCATGCATAATGTATTTCTATCATTTCATGCAATTACCTATTTATCTTTAACCTAACAATATAGGAAAAGCGATTAATAGGCAATTTTTCAAAAGACAGTGTATGTAAACACTCAATTAGGTAAATACACCAAATAAAGATCATGATAAGCACATGCAGACCTAATCTATAATGACAATATTTAAACAAACAACTTCGACGCGAAGGTCGAATTACAATGATTATCGACCCGGATTGGACATCGGTCTTCAATCAACGCCAATCTGAGGTGTGAAAATTCACATTAGGGGTAAAAAGGTCAAAGAAACCATTTTTCTAATTTTCTGAAATTTTTCTAATTTTTTTATTTTTTATTAATTTTTTTATTAATATTTCATTATTATTTTTTATTTATTATTATTTTAAAAAAAAAAAAAAAAAAGGGACGGGACCGGGTCCGAGTCGGGTTCTCGGACCCGGACCTGGATCAGGTCGTCGGGCCCGGTCCGATCCACGGGAGAGACCCAGACCCAGGCCCGGAGGACACAAATGAAATCTCAGGCCCATTCTTCTTTAGCTTAACCGAACTGGGCTCCCAATTTTTTTTTTCGGCCCCGACTTCTCCACGTCCAGGCAAGCACAGGCCCGATGACTTCCAACAAAACAAACCAGGCCCAACTGCTTCCCCTTTTTTTTTCACGCCAGCCCACTCGAACAGCCCAAGTCCAGGAGCTTTCCCTTTATTCCTTCATTTCAACCGCTCAACCCAATCTCCTCTTCTTCTTCTCTCTTTTCTCGGCCCGTCCGATCAGCCCACAAACAGCCAATAAAAACGTGAGTCAGGCCCCCTATTATTACTGTTCATTGTCTTCTTCACGTGGCGCTTCTCTGCAACACCGACTTCGCCTACGCCGTGACCAAAACCCAAGCACCGCTACGGTCTTCGCTCGCTTCGCCGTCGCACCGCCAGGACTCGCCCATCGTTCCGCTACCAAGTCGCGATTGCCGGACCTCCTGGACGCCGGTTCTGTTCACCGCGCTCCGAGACCGTGACGCCGAGATCGGACCGCCGCGTCATCGCCTCTGACTCGAGTCGCCATCTGTGCCGCCGCTGGTTCGAACTCCCGTTCACCCGACTTGCCAACTCATTCGGTCTCGCCCTCGGCATTACGAATCTTCTTCTTCATGGAGCAAACACCCCGACGCCCTCTGCGATGTGACGCCCGAACCGGTCCAACCTCATTGGAACCCTTCGCGGGTTGTAGACCTTCACCAATGGCCTCCCGAACGCCAACCCAAACTCCCGTCAAATCACTTCTTATGGTTCAAGCCTCCTCATGCGCCGGAATTTCACTCGGCCTTCAAGAACGAGACCCGCAATGATTCTCCGGATAACAACAGGCCGGCGGCGAAGAGCGTCTCATCCGAACTACCCTTTACGATCCAGAGTCCTCTCAAGAACCGACGCGGGCGACCCGCAATGGCCGACCATCCACCATAGGCGACTCGAAACTGCTCTAGTTACTACCAACACAAGAGAAATCGAGCTGCGGCTAGACCAACCTCTCAACCAATAGTACAGACGAAAGCGTGCACAAGTATGAGGAAGACAACAAGATTCGGTCGCAGACACGTTACGGCGAAGCGGGATACATTAACGAGTGAAGACGTGGGCTCATCGTAGGTATAGGAACATCCAAGTTTAAAAGAAAGCAATCAAGATATTCATCACGTGAGGACAAGAGGCATAAATGGACAAAAGTACGCCAATCATATCTGAGGCAAAACACCACAAAAAGGGAAAACCTGATATGAGGAGAAGTGAACTTCACGGGATTTCTTAGAACCTTTTCTCGGCGCCCCCCTGGACCTCAAGGTCTCTTCTTTTGTTTTTTTATAAAAAGAATCCCCCCTCTTCTTCCTGGAATCGATCGCACTCAAGCCTGCCTGTCCAACCGGTCTACTCTCACCCTTTACTTCATCATTTTATTTCCTCTTCCTCACTTTCTCTCTTTGTTTTCTTTTCTGAGCGGAACCCACTTCTCCAACTCTCTCTTCCTTTTTCTCTATTTCCTCTCCATTTTGGTCGTGAACTCACCAACCCACAGCCTGCCCTCTCGGTCCTCTTTTATGCAAGTTTTGCGTCCTTCCCCAAGTTTGCTTGTGTAGACGAGCGTAAAATCCGGTTGATGGAGACATGGGTTCGTGAAAGACCACGTGAGGTGTGCGGTGAAAATGAAAGTGACGTGAGTGTGTGCAGGTGAGTGTATGGTGATTGTGAGGGAATGACGTGAGTGGGTCGGGGGCCAAGTGGGTTGATAAAAACAAATGGGAGATGAGGGCTGAGGAGAAACAAGAAGGGAAGATGGGATGTCCGCCCAAGCCCACGTGAGAAGTAAAAATAGAGGGAAGGGAGTTGGGCCGAGAAAAAGAAAAATCAAGGAATGTAAGGCAAGCCCATGCAAAGGAGGAGGAAAAGAAAGTGGGCCGGCCTTGAGGGGATAGAGGCATGAGGAAAAATGGGCCGACTCCCGAGCGAGCCCAAGCGGGAAAAAAGAGAAGGCCCGCGGGCTTGAGTCGAACCGGCCCGACCTGATTTTTTTCTTTTTCTTTTTTTTTTAAAAATCATTTTATAAAATTTTTTTTTTTTTATTTTACAATAAGACAAAAATGAATCAGACGTATTCTTACTCAACGGATAATAATAATAATAATAATAATATGGGATCGCCAAAATTAGGTGTCAACATTTGCCCCTCTTGGAAAGGGAGCTCGAAGAGGTTCCATTCCAAGACAAAATGACACCTAATTTTGTCGATAAACTAACCTTACGGTGCTTGGGAAGAACCGCCAAAGCAACTATCGAGACCAAAAATGGGGAGACTCACTCGGAGAATATGCTCCGGGGCTCCAATCCTCTCGGCACCTGCGCATGCAAGGTTACTTGAAACAAACAAAACTGCGGAACGACCGTATAAACAATACCGGCTTGGCCTCGGATGAAAATGGCACGACCGTATAAACGATACGGGCTTGGCCTTCACTTGACAATGCGTTTGCTCTGGGCTTTAAGGCTCACCGGACTTGAGGGGACTTGCTCGGGGAAGCGGCTCCGAGGCTCTTGCCTCTCCGTACCTGTTCGGGCAAGGTTAGCTCAAACAAACACACCTCTAGGATGACCGTATAAACGATACGGGCTTCGCCCCAAAGGGAACGACACGGTTCACGGTATTCTGACCCGTGAAAAGGCGATTAAAAAGTCACGGTTCGGGGTCTTTGACCCGTGAAAAGGCTATTGGAAAAGTCACAGTTCATGGTCTTTGACCCGTGAAAAGGCCATTGAAAAGTCACGGTTCGGGGTCTTTGACCCGTGAAAAGGCCATTGAAAAGTCACGGTTCGGGGTCTTTAACTCGTGAAAAGACCATTGAAAAGTCACGGTTCAGGGTCTTTGACCCGTGAAAAGGTTATTTTGAAAAAGTCACGGTTCGGGGTCTTTGACCCGTGAAAAGGCTATTTTGAAAAAGTCACGGTTCGGGGTCTTTGACCCGTGAAAAGGCTATTGAAAAAGTCTCAATTCGGGGTCTTGGACCCGTGAAAAGGCTATTGGAAAGTCATAGTTCGGGGTCCTTGACCCGTGAAAAGGCTATTTTGAAAGAGTCACGGTTCAGGGTCTTTGACTCGTGAAAAGGCCATTGAAAAGTCACGGTTCGTGGTCTTTGACCCGTGAAAAGGCTATTGAAAAAGTTTCAATTCTGGGTCTTGGACCCGTGAAAAGGCTATTGGAAAGTCACGGTTCAGGGTCTTTGACCCATGAAAAGGCTATTGAAAAGTCTCAAAGTGGGCTTAGCATTATATCATGCTCACCAAAATGAGGAAACCTGCTTATAGAATAGGCATCGGGAAGCTAAAGTTCACCCTACCTGTCCAAAAAAAGGTTAGCTATAACAAATAATATACCAACGGGGAGAGAGTGCTACTCGGGGCTGAACTTACACTTCGGCCTCTGGAGTACATTCTCTGGATTGCACGAGATAAGCTCTCGACCTTAGCGCTTGCATGTCGATCGGAACTCCACCAATGAACATCTATGATATGTTCGCTTCATAGCTTGGAACTTGTCACCAATAACCGAATCGCTCAAGCGGGGTCCCTATGCGACCTAGAACTTTCGAAACAATTTTAGAATGCTGCACATATGACATTAAATGCATGGGCAGATAGAGCTAAGTCTACTCATTGGGGAAGCTACTTGGCATAATGCGATACCGCAAGCTTCTCACTCGGTTAGACAATAACGCCGACCATTAGACTCCATGAGAAAATTGATTGATGGGAGAACTGTCATTCCCGAAATTTTATTATTTTTTATTATTTATTTATTTATTTATTTATTTTTGTGGTGAAAACCTTGATTCAGGAAAGACAACAATTTTGCTTCATAAAAAGGGTTTATTGAGCATGCCAAGCTAAAATCCTTAGTCCGAAAGGGCTTCTCACACATTTTTGTTTGGGGATATTATGTTGATCCCAATCACTCATTTGAGAGTTACGGGATAAATACTCTCGAGACCTCGCACTCTTTTCGTGTCTAAGGTTTCGGACATAATCGCAATGCATACATTATTGATCAATCTGAAAGGTCTTTCAAGGACCGTAATGTTGACTTGGTCATGGGCTTACACAAGGGGTTTCTCTTGCTTTGAGGCCACACCGGGGAAATATTTGAAACTACTACTTTCACCGGGTTTACAAGTCAAGAATCTAGAAGATAAGATAAGAAATTATTGGCTCCACTCCTTCGGGCGGTAGCTTCTTTGTAAAGTCTTCATGTCAACTCGAAACATCCCAATCGGAAGAGTCTTCGGATGGGTTGTAATGTCGATTTGGGAAGGCTTATAGGCTCTGATTTTTTTTTATGGGGTTTATGAGCTAGTGACCATCTTGGTGTTTTTACCAATCTCGCTCCATCCGGGGAAAGCATCTGACTGCGGGGATTACAACCCGCCTCGAGAGTCCAATGAGTTGTTTGTTTTTGCTTGGCAAGAAAAGAGTTTTTCTCTATTTTCTGCATTTTTTTCTGTTCGAGGTAAGCTTAATGCTTTTACGCATTTGGCTTTTTCCTCTCTAGGCTTTGACCTTGCTTTTACTAGGCACTTTGCTTTTTTAGCCCACTTTTTTTGTATTTTCCTTTTTTTTTTCTTCTCTTCTTTGCTATTTTCATGAGCTCTCTAGACTCTCGAGACATTTCACATTGACACCAATTTTTCCGGTAAATCACATGTCTTGCCCCAATTTGGGGAGATGATCACCAATCTGGTTTAGAAATGAATGATTTCGGGCTCAACTTGGCTAGCAAAAGATATTGGTGTTTGGGTAGAGAAAGAAATGCTCTTCTTCATTTTGGGACGCTTCGAGCCTCCATAAAGATTCACCTGAAGTTACCACACAAAAGTTTACGCAAGTGAAGACAATTAAATCTTTCTTACCTTTTTCTCTGTTTGATTTTCAACTACGATCTCCTGCATTTGCTCCGATGTGGGGTGGTTCTTGACAGGGGTATTTTGAATTTCTCCTTTCTCAAGCTCAAAGTGGCTAGCAAGGGATATATTGTGTATGGGGAAAAGAAGGAATTGCCTTTCATCACTTCGACCCATGTATACATTGCGAATGGATCCTCTGTCCCAAGACACGAATTTTGTTCTCACTTCACTCGGTCTCGGAGTGTATCGGGGGTGTGTTTAGGTGGGGATTGCCTTTCATCCTAAGCACTCTCACTTGGCAAACTCAATACCTCCGCTTCATTTGGTAAAAATCATCTCATCGGATGAACCTACGGGGAATTTCAATGCAAGATGCATGTATGCATGAATGGATGCATCGGTTCGGTGGACATAAATTTTAAATTAATTTTTTTTTTGAATGAGCTGAAGCATGAACTCCAACTGTACTAAGGATGAGATTTTTTTTTTTAATGATTTACAAATTGAACATTTATTATGACCTAGCTAGGGACGAAATATTTGAGCTGTCATGCATTCTACAGAAGTTCTGGGAGAGGGATACTTACCTGGGCTGCAAAGACCAGTTGACCTTTTGTGTTCACTCTTCTAAGGATCTGTGCTAACTGAGCATCTTGGGATTTTACGAACTGTCCCATTCCTGGAAGTTATCAAAAGAGTTTGGTGCATCGGTGTAGTAATCGATGTGGCAAAGACACTTCTCAAGATGGATAGCGACACGGTTCCTCGGTGCCCCAGTTTTTTTTTCTTTTTTTTTTATTTACAAGGGAGCCCCCCCATTTTTACAATGGGGCTCACTGGGATGCCATCTCCGAGGTTCGAACCCCGGTCGCGTCCGGACCGCCTTCATTCCCCAACCACCAGGCTACGGTGCTGTTGGTGTCGTGTGGGGGTTTTGCTTTTATTTAAGCGATCCCACCGAGGCGAGGCACGGCTTTCCATGCAGCCTCGGGCGTCGATCACTTGCCGGTTTCCTTTACCTAAGGCGCTCCAGATTAAGTTAATCCAGTCATTTGGCTCGGGTTCGTTGAGTATCACACATAAATCTGCAACACAAATATGATATACATGTATGCATGATATATATGATGTTTTACAATTAGAGTGACTCGGTTCCGCACGGGAAAAGGCCATCAAAGCCTCTGATTTTATTCATGGGAAATACTTCTTCACCATATCGGCATTTACGGGGCTCGACCGGACCTAGCCGTTCATCTCGACTAAAATCAATGCGCCACCGGGGAGGACTTTCTTGATCAGATATGGCTCTTCATAGTTTGGTGTGAACTTGCCTCCCGGGTGCGGTATAAATACCAATCTCTTCTTCAGCACCAAGTCACCGATCTCGAAAAGCCGGGGACGAACTTTACGATTGAACGACTATTGAATCCATTACGCTTCTGATAGTTTCAATTGTGAGAGAATCCTAAGTGATGGAATCTCTATTTCCACCGGTAGCACCGCTTCCATACCATATACCAATGAGAAAGGAGTTGCCCCGGTTGAAGTGCGGATCGACGTCCGGTATGCCATCGGTGCATAGGGGAGCCTCTCATGCCAATCCCGATAGTTATCTGCTGTCTTGGACAGAATCTTCTTGATGTTCTTGTTCGCCGCTTCTACCACACCATTCATCTGCGGGCGATAAGGCCAAGAATTCAAATGTCGAACACGGAACTCACCAAGAACCTCATCAACCACCTTGTTGTTGAGGTTTGAGCCGTTGTCGATGATTATAGCCTCCGGCGCTCCATATCGAGCAAACATATATCGACGCAAAAACCTGGTTACATTCTTGGTTGTGACATTGGCATACGAACTCGCTTCAATCCACTTCGAGAAGTAGTCAATTGCCACAAGTATAAAACGATGTCCGTTTGAAGCTTTGGGATTAATTGGCCCTATGACGTCGATGCCCCACATTGAGAAAGGCCACGCCTCGGACATCCGGTGCAACTTATTGGGAGGAGCAGCGATTCTATCTCCATAGAGCGACATCGATGGCGAGGAACGAACATGTTGAATACAATCGGCTTCCAAGGTGAGCCAATAATATCCCAATCTCATGATCTTCTTACTCGGTAGTTGGCCATTCATGTGGGGGCCACATTCGCCCTCATGGATTTCGGTCATCAAGCGATTGACTTCCTTGGCATCAACGCACCTCGGGAGAATGGAGTCATGTGACCTCTTGTACAACGTATCGCCGCTAAGGAAAAACTTTGAAGATAGTTTCATCAAATACTTCCTGTCAGTTGCTTCACTCCCTTCGGGGAACTCTTTGGTCTGCAGGTAAACCTTAATGTCTTGATACCATGGCTCTCCATTTGTCTCTTCTTCTATTAGCATGGAGTAAGCGGAATGCTTCAAGATTTCGATTCTCAATGGCTCGATGTCCGAACCGCAAGTCACTTGGAACATTGAGGATAGGGTGGCCAACGCGTCTGCGAACCGGTTACGGGCTGCGGGAAGATACTCGAACGCTATCTCATCGAACTCTTCGATTATATCTTCCGGAAATTCATGATATGGGATCAACTTCGGGTTACGAGTCTTCCACTTGCCCTCTGTTTGAAGGATAATGAGGGCAGAGTCGCCATAAACTTGCGGTCTTCGGATTTCCATCTCCACGGCGGCCCGCAGCCCGAGAATGCGGGCCTCGTATTCAGCGATGTTATTGGTGCACGGAAACAATTACTTGGCGGCTCTTGGATAGTGCTGGCCATCCGGAGAGATAAGGACCGCCCTTGTGCCAGATCCGGATAAGTTAACGGCTCCGTCGAAGTACATGACCCACTTTTTCGCAGTAACCAATAACACACGATCATCAAGAGGGTCTATCTCATCTCCGGCCTGCGGTCCTGCAGCGTTCTCTACTAACATGTCTGCTATTGCTCGACCTTTCACCGACTTTCGTGTCATGGTGCGCACATCGAACTCAGAAATGAGAATCTACCACTTTGCTAATTTTCCAACCAACGCCGGTTTTTCCAGCAGATACTTGATGGGATCACATTCGGTGGTTAACATGATCCGATGGTGAAGGGTATACTGCCGCGGCCCGTGTAATACCCAAACTAAAGCTACGCAAGTCTTCTCGACCTCCAAGTAATTAGCTTCAGAGTCGGAGAATTTCTTGCTGAGATAGTATATCGCGCATTCCTTTCCATCCGATGGTCTTTTTCGTACTAATACGGCTCCCAAGGACTCCTTGTGGATGGTCGGATAAAGGATTAGAGGCACGCCGGGAACAGGTGGAACGAGAACAGGGGAATGGGTTAGATAATGCTAAATCTTCAAGAAAGCGGTCTGACATTCGATATCTCACACAATCTTCGCATTCTTCTTGAGAAGTTTGAAAAATGGCTTGGCGGTCTCTGACAACCGAGATATGAATCTTGCCATATAGTTCAATCTCCCCAAAGAATCGCGAACTTCCTTCACTGAAGACGGGGGTCGCAGCTCGTATATGGCCTTTACCTTGGACGGATCAATCTCAATGCCCCTACTACTAACCATGAAGCCCAGTAATTTTCCGGATTTTGCCCCAAATACGCACTTTGCGGGATTGAGACGTAATCGGTATTTACGTAGGTGCTCAAATAGCTTGCGGAGAATCGCAACATGGTCTTCGCCTAATCTTGACTTCACGATCATGTCATCAACGTATACTTCAATTTCATTGTGCATCATATCATGGAACAAGGCCACCATGGCCCTTTGATACGTGGCACCCGCATTTTTCGGGCCGAAAGGCATGACTCTATAGCAAAAAGTTCCCCATGGGGTTATAAATGAAGTTTTGCTTCTGTCTTCTTCTTTCATCCGAATCTGGTTATAACCGGAAAAACCATCCATGAAAGAGAAAAGCTCGAACCCAGCTGCACTGTCAACTAGCACGTCAATATGCGGGAGCGGGAAGTCATCTTTGGGGCTGGCCTTATTCGGATCATGGTAGTCAACGCACAGGCTGACTCTCCCGTCTTTCTTCATAACAGGGATGATATTCGCTATCCAATCCGGGTAATGAGCGACTTCAATGAAATCGACTTTCGGGAGCTTCATTACTTCCTCCTCAATCTTTTTAGACAACTCGGGCTTTATCCTTCTCAACCGTTGTTTCTTCGGCGGTATATCCGGGTTAGTCGGTAGTGCATGTTGCACGATATCCGGATCCAATCCTGGCATGTCGGTGTACGACCAGGCAAATACATCCCGAAACTCTTGAAGAAGACCGACCAATCTGGCGACTTACGCTTCTCGTAACCCCCGCCCGATTTTAGTCTCTTGGATATTGTCATCGGTACCCAAATTCACTGTGACGATCGGTTAGCTGTCAACGGCTTTGACTCCTCGTGGCGACTCCATTCGATCTCAATCCCTTTTAGATCATCACTATCGCTGCTTGAATCTGAAGAATCGTCGCTCGGCGAGTCCGAGTCACATGTGCTCTTATCATGAATATGAAGAATGCTATGCCTAAGACATGATGCGAAAAGGTTAATTCATTTCAATGACATATAAACAAAAAACAGAAAAGTGTGTTTTTGAAAACAGATTTACAAAAACATTTTTCAAATGGGTAAGCCCCGGGAAATACCCTCATATCATCGGGTCATCCGGATTTTTTGAAAAAGCCAAAACTAGGAAGCGTGTGAAAGTCCGGTCCTCAGGCTTATACTTAGGCTCATAATCGCATCGTCATGGGATCGGCAGTATACTTTCACACGTCCTTAATAAACATGTGCTCGTTTTATTTAACTGGGAGCCGCATTACAACATGTACTTCCCCCAAGCCAACGACTCGAGACACGGGGGTTTGCAAAAAATGGTTAGTACATCATCAACGTAATCCCCGACGGGAGCAGGAAAACATATGTACATCACAAAAAAGAGACAAGCCCATGATCCTACTCTGGAGAGTTGGGGGAACTAGGCGACGATTCTATTTCCTCGGATGTGATAGCACATACGTAAGGTTCCCCGAGAATGATATTCTGAGAGTCGAGCGGCTTATCCTTAAGAGTCCGCGGTTCAAAGAAGTCGTCGATGTCGGTAGGTGTGATGTCGATGTCAGCAAAAGGCTCTTGGAACATTTGCGCTATCCCTTCTAAGTTGGAGAGGCTTGTGTCCTCTAGCATTCGGGGCAAAAGAGGAAAAAACAGCTTGGAAGAATTCCCGATGGGATGGCTACTAGAACCCCCTCCTACCGCTAAGTGAGCAGCCTTATCCACACAACCTCCTTGATTGTCCCGACCTTCTTGTATGTGGCGACCACTCCGAAGGGGAAATGAGTATGGACTAATCGCAATACGACGCCTGCGTCGAAGCAAACGAACGGTGGGACCGTCGGGTTGGTTGCGAACTCTTGAATGTCTAAGTCCAAAAGGACCGTTATCCGGTTCTATCCGAGTAAACTCTTCATAAGTGAGGTCATTGTGGCCTTCGTCCTTAAGCTGGTAATTGCCCGGATCCTTTTCAATAGTCAAGTCTGTCACAACAGGCTCTGCCATACTAATGAACGTCTCATTCAAATCTGGCACTATTTCGGGGACGACCGCATCATCGGGAGTGACCTCTTCGATGTCGACAGTCGTTTCCGCTTCAATCAGAGCGACCGCTTCTTCGGTGGACTCCAATGTGTCGAACTCATCCCCCCACTCGCACCAATAAGGTCGTGTCTCGGGGACGGGCTCCTCAAAGAACCAAGGTGGGGGTGAATACTTAACCAGAAAATCATATCCGCCACTCGGTTACCCCAAGGTATCCACTATTTCTCCCGCGACATGCGCGTTTCGCAGAAACTCTTGATCCCAGTAGTGCCGATTCCACAAAGAATCGGCTTCTCGGTCATGACCTTCATCTGGCCGAGTTGGTGCCATCTCGGGTACGATCGCGTCCTCCGGCTAGCTAACAGGTTGTCAAGCTTGATTGCAACCGTCTCCATGCTTGCCATTACAGCACTGTATGGGCTCGAGTGAACATATATGAGTATTTCGATCTACCAATGAACGTAACAAAAACATAACCGAAAGAGACATGGGAAAAATTAGGACAGAGTAGAGATTATACTCACAGTGGTTGGTGAATGTTATTTGCTAATGACATAAACACACGCATGCTAACAATGATGTTTGACACATAAAGGGTAGGGTAGATTAATGGCTAAAGGCTCCCACCACAACGAAATGATGTACCGCCCCCAAAAACGCCGACAGCATAATCGGGTCGGGGCACATATTTCGAGATGATGAGCGAGATCAGAAATGATCGTGCCATTTGCGGACTTGCACATGGCCCAATCTATTTCTGATACCTCCTAAGGGTTTCCCGAGGTCGCGATCCGGGTTTGACCACTGGATGAGTGTGCAAAAAGTGTAGTGTATGAAAAACATGCATAGCGGGGTATATCAAAAACCGCTTCTATATACATCGAGAAAACATACATTCCTACGACTCCCCGCAAAACTGATATGTCAACAATCACTCCGCCCCTTATGACTCCCAACCCGCAAGAACTTCTAATAACAAAATTAGCAGATTAACTTGATTTTTCTACCAACACAGCAAAATGGTGATCAAGTTAGGAAATAATCAACTGGTTATTACGACCTAAGTCTACATAGGTTTTTAACCTATTTTTCCCCAGTGGAGTCGCCAAGCTGTCGCGACCTCGCCTTCGGCCTCTCGCGGGGGGTCCGGCGGGGTTTAGAGGTATTACCATAGGTCAATGGCGTGGACTCTCCCAAGTCCTACCTCGCGTGACATTGGATTTCTTTTATCGATTAGCAAATTGAAATGCTATTAAGAGTCGCCACTAGCCTATTGGGGTCGGCTAGAAACCAATCGAGACACGGGAGGGTTATCTCGATTCCTACGCAACCTGAGCTTCTAGGTTCGGGGACTTGTTTACGCTAACTAGATAATTAGCGCCCTTTCGGTACCTAACCAGTTGACATTCCCTAAGGTGACCACACATTTCGCATATCATTTTAAGCTCGTCGGGTATCTAACCAGTCCTAAATGATCATGCATAATGTATTTCTGTCATTTCATGCAATTACCTATTTATCCTTAACCTAACAATATAGGAAAAGCGATTAATAGGCAATTTTTCAAAAGACAGTGTATGTAAACACTCAATTAGGTAAATACACCAAATAAAGATCGGGATAAGCACATGTAGACCTAATATATGATGACGATATTTAAACAAACAACTTCGACACGAAGGTCAAATTACAACGGTTATCAGACCGGATTGAACATCGGTCTTCAATCAACGCTAATCCGAGGTGTGAAAATTCACATTAGGGGTAAAAAGGTCAAAGAAACCATTTTTCTAATTTTCTGAAATTTTTCTAATTTTTTGATTTTTTATTTATTTATTTTTATTAATATTTTATTAATATTTAAAAAAAAAAAAAAAGGACCCGGACCGGGTCCGGGTCGGGTTCTCGGACCCGGACCTGGATCAAGTCGTCGGGCCCGGCCCGGTCCGCGGGAGAGACCCGCACCCAGGCCCGAAGGACACAAATGAAATCTTAGGCCCATTCTTCTTTAGCTTAACCGAACCGGGCTCCCAATTTTTTTTTCGGCCCGGCTTCTTCACGCCCAGGCTAACACAGGCCCGACAGCTTCCAACAAAACAAACCAGGCCCAGCTACTTCCCTTTTTTTTTTTCACACCAGCCCTCTCGAACTGCCCAAGTCCAGGAGCTTTTCCTTTATTCCTTCTGACCAACCGCTCAGCCCAATCTCCTCTTCTTCTTCTCTCTTTTCTCGGCCCGTCCGATCAGCCCACAAATGACCAACAAAAACGTGAGTCAGCCCCCCTATTATTACTGTTCATTGTCTTCTTCACGCGGCGCTTCTCTGCAACACCGACTTCGCCTACGCCGTGATCAAAACCCAGCACCGCCACGGGTCTTCACTCGCTTCGCCGTCGCGATCGCGGGACCTCCCGGACGCCGGTTACGTTCACCGAACTCCGAGACCGTGACGCCAAGATCAAACCGCCGCGTCATCGCCTCTGACCCGAGTCACCATCTCGCGCGCCACGGGTTCGAACTCCCGTTCGCCTGACTTGCCAACTCATTCGGTCTCGCCCTCGGCATTACGAGTCTTCTTCTTCATGGAGCAAACACCCCGACGCCCTCTGCGATGTGACGCCCGAACCAGCCCAACCTCGCTGGAACCCTTCGCGGGTTGGAGACCTTCACCAATGGCCTCCCGAACGCCAACCCAAACTCCCGTCAAATCACTTCTTATGGTTCAAGCCTCCTCATGCGCCGGAATTTCACTCGGCCTTCAAGAACGAGACTCGCAATGATTCTCCAAATAACAACAGGCCAACGGCGAGGAGCGTCTCATCCGAACTACCCTTTACGATCTAGAGTCCTCTCAAGAGCTGACGCGGCCGACCCGCGATGGCCGACCATCCACCATAGGCGACTTGAAACTACTCTAGTTACTACCAACGCAAGAGAAATCGAGCTGCGGCTAGACCAACCTCTCAACCAATAGTACAGACGAAAGCGTGCACAAGTATGAGGAAGACAACAAGATTCGGTCGCAGACACGTTACGGCGAAGCGGGATACATTAATGAGTGAAGATGTGGGCTCATCGTAGGTATAGGAACATCCAAGTTTAAAAGAAAGCAATCAAGATATTCATCACGGGAGGACAAGAGGCATAAATGGACAAAAGTACGCCAATCATATCTGAGGCAAAACACCACAAAAAGGGAAAACCTGATATGAGGAGAAGTGAACTTCATAGGATTTCTTAGAACATTTTCTCGGCGCTCCCCCGGACCTCAAGGTCCCTTCTTTTGTTTTTTTATAAAAAGAATCCCCCCTCTTCTTCCTGGAACCGACCGCACTCAAGCCTGCCTGTCCAACCGGTCTACTCTCACCCTTTACTTCATCATTTTATTTCCTCTTCCTCACTTTCTCTCTTTGTTTTCTTTTCTGAGCGGAACCCACTTCTCCAACTCTCTCTTCCTTTTTCTCTATTTCCTCTCCATTTTGGTCGTGAACCGACCAACCCACAACTTGCCCTCTCAGTCCTCTTTTATACAAGTTTTGCCTCCTTCCCCAAGTTTGCTTGTGTGGACGAGCGTAAAATCCGGTTGATGGAGATGTGGGTTCGTGAAAGACCACGTGACATGTGCGGTGAAAATGAAAGTGACGTGAGTGTGTGTAGGTGAGTGTATGGTGATTGTGAGGGAATGACGTGAGTGGGTTAGGGGCCAAGTGGGTTGATAAAAACAAATGGGAGATGAGGGCTGAGGAGAAACAAGAAGGGAAGATGGGCTGTCCGCCCAAGCCCACGTGAGAAGTAAAAATAGAGGGAAGGGAGTTGGGCCGAGAAAAAGAAAAATCAAGGAATGTAAGGCAAGCCCATGCAAAGGAGGAGGAAAAGAAAGTGGGCCGGCCTTGAGGGGATAGAGGCATGAGGAAAAATGGGCCGACTCCCGAGCGAGCCCGAGCGGGATAAAAGAGAAGGCCCGCGGGCTTGAGTCGAACCGGCCCAACCTGATTTTTTTCTTTTTTTTTTTTTTTTAAATCATTTTATAAAATTTTTTTATTTTTTTTTTATTTTACAATAAGACAAAAATAAATTAGACGTATTCTTATTCAACGGATAATAATAATAATAATAATAATAATAATAATATGAGATCGCCAAAATTAAGTGTCAACGGATAGTCGTGTCGAGTTAAGCATGGTAAGACATGAACATGACAAGCTTAAAAAGACAACTAATATAATTACCAAACGTATCAAGTGTTGGTATGACACAAACAAGTTAATCTGTTTCCCAATAAACATTAATCTGTGTACATGACAAGACGTATAGTACATTGATCCACTATGACTTGGGTTACCATGTTTAAGATCTTCTAAATTATACAAGTAATTGCACTTCACTTTGCAGCTAGAGTGTATTGTCGATCGTTGAGTTAGCTTTTACATGTTTTTTTTTTTTTGATAACCGAGATTCCGCGCGGTCGGCGAGCTTCGCTTAACACGGCGGTGGAGCACGACTAGTCCTCGGGAGGGGCTAGCGCAGGAGTCCACCACCATGACCCCCCACTTAAGACACCGGCGCCGAGGAGTTTTGAACCCGGGACCTCTCGTGAAAGGAACCGAACTCAAACCAACTCGGCCATCGATCGGTGGGTAGCTTTTACATGTTTATTGACGTCTTATTTTAAAAAAAATAAAAACAAAAATGCATTTACATATAACCGTTGAATATGCTAACATGTCTAATGGTGTCATTTGTAAAAAGGGACACGTTAACCTAACCATGTCTATTAATTCGTTTCAGACATGTTCAACTAACATGTCTTTTTCCACCAAAAAATAAAAAAAAACTAACATGTCTTTGACCAAAATAAAAATAAAAATAGCACGTCGAATCGTGTCGTTTGTAAAGAAGAACACGTTAACCTACCCATGTCTATTCATGCGTTTCGGACCCGATTTTTGTCATGTGACCTATTTAAATTCATGACGTTAATTAATTATATCAAATTTATGCTGCATTTATTTTGTGAAAAAATAATAATTAAAAAATAATTACTTATATCGCTTACAAAAAAATGAATAAGCTAAGAAATTTTTATCGTCCATAAAAATATTTATGCATAAATAGTTTTAGATAATGAAAAAAGGATTAATACTATGAAAAACCCCAAATTGGTACACATGAGATAAAATTACCTCAAATTAATTTTTTTCTTATAAAAAATCCCAAACCGATACACATGTGACAAAATTATCCTTCGTTAGTTTTGGTTAAATTTTACCATCAAATTGTTGAGCTAGACGACATATGGCAATTGACGGGTGTATCGGTTTGGATTTTTACTCTCCGTTTGTTACAAGTGTACCAGTTTAAGATTTTTCATGGTATCAACCTAATTTAATGAAAACTAACAAGAGTAATTTGTCACACGTGTACCAATTTGGGATTTTTGATGGTCAAAAATTTTTTTGAGGTAAATTTGTCACAACTGTACCGGTTTGAAGTTTTGGATGGTCAAAAATCGGTTTAGAGTAAATTTGTCACAAATGTATCGTTTGAGGTCCTTCGTGGTATTAACCCTAATAATAATACATTTCATTAGCTAATTATTTCAAGGGACACAAACGATCATTTTCTGGAAAATATTTTTCAAATTATTCATTTTTTCCAAAACAAACAGAGCTTTAAATTTTATTTGATTGGATGTTATGTCATACAAATGGGTCAAGACGAGGATTATCGGCTTAATCGACTTGCCGAGGAAGATGTTTGTGACGTGGCTCTACAACCTCTCCGAAATTAAGCCGTTCTTCTCTTCCAATTTACATTTAGGCCAATATTTGGAGATTTTACTCTTCGAAACTAGATCTAGATATTGATCTAGGAGTTTTCTACATATATTAGATCTGTGTTCTTTCAACATATTCATGTTGGTGCATTTGCATGGCGATGGTGATGAGAACGTCGAACTTAGACGTGCATCTCAAACCGTTGCAAATGAAGTGGGGGATCTCGACGTGTGTTCATATTCTACTGATCGCCTTAGAAGTTTTACAATGATAAATTTGTTCTAGAGGGATGATAGTGTATTTCTAGCTATAAATTGTGCTTTGTTATATGTTTTCTAATTTTTATTTTGTTCATAAATTATTTGAAATTTGATAATTCTCTCGAACTATTATTATTATTATGATATGAATGACATCCTTTTTTTTTTTTTTATAAATATAAAAAAGGGGCAGCAACGACATCATTTCCACGGTAGGCTTGCCCTGCTCAATAAGGCTCGATTTGGGTGCCGTGATGAAATCAACCGTTACGACCCGAGAAATCGGAGAAGAAATATCGTTATCGCGGAAGCACGAGAAAATGCAGCAACAAGTCGGTGCGTAATGATCCCCACGTCAGCTGACGTGGCGACCCCGCCGATCCCCAGCTGCTTTCATTGCGTCTCAGCTCCCCGATGGGGAAAGAAGAGAAAACGAGAGGAGGAAACCCAAAAGCCAATTCGGTCGTTGAAGGAGGAGAAGAAGAAGAAGAAGAAGCAACATATCCAAATCTTCACCGTGTCATCACCATCATCATCATCATCATCCTTCGTCCATTTCTCTCTCTCTAGCTCGGTCGCTCGGTCGCTACAGACAAGCAGTACATTCGCGCAAACCGTTGGAGCTCTTCCTTACATGACAAGCCAAGTGTCAGCTCCGCCACCAAACGCCGACAATCACTTCGAGGTGGTCCCCACTCCCCGCACCCTCCCCCGCGCGGATTCCAATTTCGTTCCTTCGTCGATTTCCGTTGCGTTTCTTTTGTTGTGTGCGTGTGCGTGTCTGCTGAAACCGCATGTCCTTTTTTGCTCTCTAGGGTTTTGCGATCGCGCGCGTTTTGGGGCCGTTGCCGAGATGGCGTCCTTCCTCAAAATGTTCTACCGGAAGCCGCCCGATGGGCTTCTCGAGATCTGCGAACGGGTTTACGGTAGGGGGAGGAGCTTGAATTCATGTTCTTTGTAGCTTGGATTTGGCATGAGCTGGCGTTTGGTTTTGCTGTGAAAACTTGAATTGATGGGATATTGTTTGTTTGTCGGCCTGGTGGAGGGACGAAAGAATGCTAAATATGCGAATGCTTGCTTTTCCCAAGCTAATTTTGATATGCTTGGATAATGGTTTTATTCCAATTGGTTGGTTTAGCTCTTTGAATTAACTGATAATTTGGTAAAATTGATGTAATATAGAAGTTCTGGAGAATAGCCGGTTAAGAGAAGTTCATGGTGGCAAGAGTAGGGCATGTAGCGGTGGACTTGGTGCATAACAAATAACATGTCATGAGGATGGGTATAGTAATTAGAACAGACAGAAGAATGGTGTTTTAGAATTCTTTAAAGTTTATTGGGGTGGGGAACTGTTTAGTCGTTTGTAATGACCGCGTGATGTGACAATTATTGGGATGAGTTGTTGAATACCTCTAATGGAAAAGCATGTACTAGCTATATCTACGTTATTTATCTTTGTTATCCCTTTAAGAAATGAAACCTCAATACTGAGTTTCTTTTTCCCTGCTCAGACTACTTGTGTTAAAAAAAAGGGAGATACTGCGGCGATCTCTGTTTCACTTAGGATGAGTTGCGGAGTGTACTGTAGACGAAACTGGATCGCCTTGATTATGTGAATCATTTTATCTGCATAATTCTATGTGTGGAAAATGGAATCGGCTGCTTGTTAGCCCAGATGACTTGGAAATGCAATTGATAAATGCTCATTGTGACTTTTTCAGTATTTGATTGCTGCTTTGCTACTGATGTGTGGACTGAAGAGGACTACAAGGTTCATATGCAAGGAATAGTTAGTCAGTTTCAAGATCACTTCCATGAGTCTTCTATTCTGGTGTTCAACTTTCGTGAAGGAGAGGAGCAAAGCAAACTGGCTAACATTCTCTCTGAGTATGATATGACCATCATGGACTACCCCAGGCAGTACGAGGGCTGCCCTGTGCTGACAATGGAGATGATTCATCATTTTCTGAGATCATGCGAGAGTTGGCTTTCTCTTGGGCAGCATAATTTGTTGTTAATGCACTGTGAACTTGGTGGTTGGCCAGTTTTGGCCTTCATGCTCGCTGGTCTTCTAATTTATAGGAAGCTATACAGTGGCGAGCAAAAGACATTGGACATGGTTTACAAGCAGGCTCCACGTGAGCTTTTGGACTTGTTGTCGCCACTTAATCCCATCCCTTCTCAACAGAGATATCTACAGTATGTCTCGAGGAGGAATGTGGCCACTGAATGGCCTCCTTTGAACAGAGCGCTCACTTTAGACTGCATTATCATCAGATCCATTCCAAATTTTGATGGGGAGGGTGGATGCCGCCCTATATTCAGGATTTATGGGCAAGACCCCTTTCTCGAATATGATCGCACTCCCAAAGCATTATTCTCCACTTCAAAGAGAAGCAAAGCAGTTCGGGTTTACAAGCAGGTGATGCGTTGTCTTACTTTTATCAAGTCCATTGCGATTTCACCTTGTTTTTCTTTAATCTTCCTAGGCGGAGTTAAACAGCTTGGTAATAAATTTGTGGTTCCTGAAATAAGTAACTTATCCCGTTGCTCTTACCTATGTCAATAATCTTTTTGTTTTCATTACTGGTTGTTGAAGATGCATAAAGGAAAGCTTCATAGGCTTTTGCAAATTATGTGTCAAGTTGAAGAGTCTATAAATTGCATGTCATGTCCCCATTTGACCTCTGGAAAGATGTCGAGGATTTTTCTCGACAGCATGTGTTATTAATTTCTTATTTTCCACAAAGCTGTCCTTCAAAGACCTGGAAATTTTTTAGATTTAACGCTGGTGAATTGATTGCGGTGTCATACCTTAGTAGATAGTTGAACGCATAGCAGCTCATCAGTTGTTAGTCATGATATTGTGAGTGAATATATCATATTTTATATATTTTAAACTAGATTTTTTAAATATATCAATTGATGCTGATTTGCAAAGATACCATGCGATGAAGCCTGTAAGGATGTTACTTTTGGAGATTGATCATCTAAAGTAGGAGAGAAAAGTTGGACACCGTCTGAAGTCTCAGTTATTTATAAGCACATTGAAGTGGTGCTACAATGCCTTATATATTCAATTTTTCACTAGCATTTTCCCCCATCGATTTAAACAGCACTTTTTTTTTTCCTGATGGTGTCATGCTTGTAAATTAGCTTTCTCCCTTTCTTCGCAGCGCTATTCACAAGGCAGAAGTTGATAAATAAAAAAAGTTATTGAAGATGTTAGAAAACTTAGTGGAGCATCAAAATTTATTGGTATCTCAAATATAAGTTTGCTTTCTGGTACAAGGTAAAGTTAGTCTGATCAACATTTTGAAGCTGAAGAACGATTGACTTCCAAGGTAGTACTGTGGTCTGAAATGAACAAGTCAAATGGAGCATGAATGATTGTGGTTTTTCTTCAATCCGGTGATTTGACCTGATTTTAAACTGCAAATTGGTCTTGGTTTTTGGTTTATGCTAGCAGTGATATTTATCATTTTACTCTTCCAAAAGTTCACTTTCCTCGTTAATGTTGTCTCTCCCTCCTTTGAGAAGGTTGATAAAGGTTTTCTGAAACCTTTGTTCCAATATTCTGCAGGCAGAATGCGAGTTAGTTAAGATTGACATAAACTGCCATATTCAAGGAGATGTTGTCCTTGAGTGCATACATTTATTCGAAGACTTGGAACGGGAAAAGATGATATGCCGAGTCATGTTCAATACGGCTTTCATCAGGTCAAACATTTTGATGCTTAATCGTGATGAAATTGATACCTTATGGGCAGCTAAAGATCTATTTCCAAAGGAATTCAGAGCAGAGGTATGCCTGATCCCACTTTTGTTTTAGTGCAGTCTTTTCAGAGACATATTTTTCCTTAGCATCCATGTTATGCTGAACTTAATATACTATCTATCTTGTTGATGAAGATCCTCTTTTCTGAGATGGATTCCACTGCTTCCGTTGTTCCCGTAGATATTTCATGCTTTGAGGAGGAGGGCCTTCCAATAGAAGCATTTGCTAAAGTTCAGGAAATTTTTAGCCAGGTAGAGTGGTTGTCTCCCAAAACAGATGCTGCTATTAATGTCATCCAGAAAATTAAAGTTTCAAATATAATTCAAGGAAAATCGAATGCTGATTCTCTACATGCTCCTGAAAGTTTCCCCTCGTCAGCTAAAAAGAGTCCTGAAAGTATCAGAGAAGAAAGTGTTGAAAAGATGTTAGAGGGTCAATCAGTTTCCCAAAAGCCTTCTCCAGAGAGAAGAGTGGAGGCTACTCAGACTACCAAGCGTTCTGCAGATTACATTGATTCTGTGCAAGCTTCAAATCTGATGATGCCAAAAGAAGAGACTGCACCTCTTGGTCTCGCATTTGAAAGTCAAATTGGCGATCTTGCCTCATCTAAGAGTAATGCAGAAAGCCCAGCGACAGTATCCTCTGACCAAGCGGTCAAAACCACATCTCAGAACCTTTCCATTGAGCATCTAGGACCTAAAAGTGTCTTAGTTTCACCTCCAACACCTCCTCCGCCTCCTCCTCTTCGACCTGGTTTTTCTGCTTCCAGCTCTTCTCCTCTGACATCTCATTATCCCTTGTCTTCAAAAGCAGAAGATTCACTTGGGGATGAGATAAATTCTCACATACAGGGAAAGGAGGAGTCTACTTCAGCTCACCCAGTACCACATTCTCCTCCCCCTCCTCCACCTCCACCTCCTCCACCACTATCAGGTTTGAGACCAACAGCTTTAGTCAGTGAAGACGTCACTTCTGATTTACATGATATGAACAAGCATTTTTCAGACAGCTCTGTAGCAGACCTACTTTCTCCTCCTCCTCCTCCTCCTCCTCCTCCTCCTCCTCCTCCACCACCACCTCCTCCTCCTCCTCCTCCTCCAGTTCCTTCTTCTGCTCAGGAGCCATCTTCAAAGACATCAACACCGCCTCCACCACCAACGCCGCCGCCGCCACCACCGATACCTCCTTTGAAGGAGAATCAACCGGCGAATGTGAGACTTCCACTGCCCCCGCCACCTCCTCTTCATTCTGGGCAAGCTCTGGGTCCTAAAGTTCCCCCTGCCGCACCACCAACACCCCCTCCTGCCCCTGTCATGGCCAAACAGTCTGAAGCTACAATGATGAACTCTCCACCTGTTCCTTCTGCACCCCCTCCTCCTGTTCCTTTTGGTAAAGGTGTACCGAAGACTGGTGGAGGACCTCCTCCTCCAGGACCACCATTGAGTGCTTTGAGCACTGAAAAGGGACGAGGCTTACGTACTATAAATTCAAAGAGTAGCAACATGAAAAAACTAAAACCTTTACATTGGTTGAAGTTATCGAGAGCTGTGCAAGGAAGCATCTGGGCTGAAACTCAAAAATCTGGAGAAGCTACCAAGTATGCTGTTTTGATATTATATTTCTAAGGTAATCTGTTAATGTGGTAGCAAATAATTTTTGTCTTGCAACAATTTGTAGGGCTCCGGAAATTGACATGTCTGAGCTGGAAACTCTTTTCTCAGCATCTGTGCCTGTTTCAGATCACAGCAGGAAAAAAAGTGCACGTGGCTCAGATGCACACAAGGCAGATAAAGTGCAACTGGTAATTATATGTTCGGATAATTTTATGTTCTTTGCTCCATATGTTAGGGTTGTGTTCAGGTTTGATGGCTTTTGTAAGTTGGCAAACTCAATCGTGGTATATTTGAGCCACTTATTAGCATGTATGATCCAAGGGAGCGAAATTCAATGACTGGTTATTGGTCAATCTTGCATTTACCACCTTGGACACAGTGAAAAATTGGCAAATCTATTGGAAGTCACATTTAGCGATAATGCATATTTCCGACTGCATGGACTGGATTACATGTCATTTGTTATAAGCCTACCTGTTGGATACTCAAATGTAGACCAGAACATGTCTGCTTTAATGGTTTCAGGACTTACTATTCATTTGGGTATTTCTGCTAGAAACAAAATGACCTATGTTGGTATTCATTTTCTTTACCCTCTTAGACTTATAATTGAACTACTAAAAAGTACTGCAAGCACCCTTATTACAGCAAATAAAAAGCCATCTCCTAGTACATGGAATGGCTGTTTAGATTTTGTGTTTATGCACCTTACCCAGTCTTGTGTTTTTAGTCGAAGAAATAGCCAATTTGATTTCGTTCTATCCATGGCTCATTTGCATGATCACTTATAAGCGAAATCTGTTGTAATTCATGGCAAAAGATTTTTTAATGCAAGACCTTTGGGGTAGGAAATCTTTGTACTTTGCAGTAAACTTCTTATAGTAAATCCATGTAAATGTACATAGAATGGCTGTTTAGATTTTGTGTTTATGCACCTTATCCAGTCTTGTGTTTTTAGTCGAAGAAATAGCCAATTTGATTTCGTTCTATCCATGGCTCATTTGCATGATCACTTATAAGCGAAATCTGTTGTAATTCATGGCAAAAAAATTTTTAATGCAAGACCTTTGGGGTAGGAAATCTTTGTACTTTGCAGTAAACGTCTTATAGTAAATCCATGTAAATGTCCAACAAAAAAAAAAAAAAATCCATGTAAATGAGTCGTTTTGAGAATTTTTGCCTCTCCTCTCGATGCTTTTCTTCAATAGTGTTATTATTCTTGACATATACTGTTGCTTAATTTGCATATTGTCAGAGCGAAGCCAGTAAGTTAACTTACGGTTTTCCTCTTCCATAGTTGAGCTTGTTTTTCATGTACATGGTTTGTCGGACTAAAATCATTAAGTCGAGGTATCTTATTGTGTCTCTGCTGTATATAAAGAGTGAAGCTATGACACAAATTTTCAAAGATAATGTAGGAACTTTTGAACTCCAGGTTTAATAAATGACAATGTAATTTGGAGCTGGAGTATGGGCTGTCAAATTAGGTCATGTGGTTTAAACATTTCTTTTCTTTCTTTTGTTCCACGATGTTTTATTGTCATTATATTTGCATTTAGCAGATTGGTGTTTGCAGATTGACCACAGGCGAGCATACAACTGTGAGATTATGCTTTCAAAGGTCAAAGTACCATTGCATGAATTAATGGTAAGCTTGATGCTACTATGTTTTGCATTAAATGCTGATGTATGCTTTTTAACTAAGCACTGTAACCTGTCGTCTTGTTCTCCTATTGCTTGCTTTATATAGGATAAGTTGATAAGAGCTGCATACGCATGTAACGTGGTCTCTCTAATTTAATTGCACTTCAGTGCATTCTCAATAATCTTTTCTTGTTTTCATTTCCGTCCTTATTAAGTGGGATTTCAATGACACCTCCGTGGTTGGATAAGTTGATTTTATGACTGACAACGCTTAGTCTCAACTAGAAAAATTACTGCATTTATGGCTTGTAATGTATGGTCTGCTTGACCTCTGTGTTCTCTTTGGTTGCTAGCTGATCTTTGTTTTGTATTCTCTTTGGTATTTTCATCTCGATGCTTTTCTAGAATCTTTTCGTCTACTATTTTGGTGGATTTTAAAGCACGTGAATGACAGGATGGCCACAGCTGCTCATACATCATGCAGCTTATTTCATGTCTCCTTGATCGATAAGTCCTTGGAGCTCACAAACATCAGTGGTGCATCTTCGATTTTCCTACGGTTGACAATTTGTGCCAATCATATTGCATAACATGATTTAGGACAATGAATGAACCTTATTTTAATTGAATGTTTGGAGGGAACTTGCAGCAAAGGACAAGTCGAGTGGATTACATTTCTTTAGGCATCACGTAAAGTTTCTGAAGCATTGCAAGCAGTGTTTATTTATTTATTTATAAGAATCATACTTGAGAGACAGGGCTGGTACCTAGATGTTGATTCTTTCTTTTTCTCCGCAATTTGCATCACATGATTCAAAGAAAACGATACTTTAAAGTCCAAGAGAATCGACTCTCCTGCTCGATTAGTATCCACCATATGGTACACCGATTTGAAATAAGAAACCTAGGATGATACTTCGAGTTGCAGTGGATATTATTGAAATGTCAGTAAATCTTAGTTACTTATTAATCAGCAGAGTAATCCTAGTCCTATTAGGTCTTATATTTGAGTCAAGGATCAACTTTAACAGGTCATCCTCACTAAAAAGTGAACAATGTCACTAATTCTACAAAGATCAACTATAAGAAATATAGTCATCAGTCGAGACCTGGTTACATGTGCTTGTGTTAAACAAGTGATCCCATTTGTCACGTGAAAAAGAAAAAGTTCATCTTCTACTTTGTTGACCCTCTTTAATACTTTTAAACACAGATTAAGCTGGTTCGCTAGTTATTTCTGCCATCAGGACACTTCCTGGATGGTTCTCGTACATTTTTACGTAAATCTTCACCTGCTTAATATGAAAAGCTGTTTGGTTAAGCATGTTCTATGCATCGTATTTTTGTATGTGCTTGATAAACGGTTTAGGTTCATGCTACAAAGATGTGGAGCAATTCAGACGTACATGTTTGAAATCAGCAAATATCTGTAATGCCTGTACGTGATACAGCTGTTATGACAGCAAACATTGTTTCCCAGCCCTTAATGTTTCTACAATGACCATCAGTAACAATTGAAAACTTTGCATCTAGTTGTTTTTCTTTCTCATCCTGGATGTTTGTACTGCTAGATTGTGGTTTTCATCATTATTTGTTTGGTCGGTATTATTTGAGCAAGCATGCTAGACTACGTAACTTTTCTTTTTTCTGGGCCCCTTGTTCGAAGGTAACATTGTGTTTAATATTTCTTAGAGCACCTTAATATATCTGGATTTATATGACAGAACTCAGTACTTGCTCTAGAAGATTCTGCATTGGATGTTGACCAGGTGGAAAACCTCATAAAGTTTTGCCCAACAAAAGAGGAGATGGAATTACTTAAGGTAGAGTATTCTTCTTGTCAACTGATTAAGTCCTGCAGTTATATATCTATAGCTCAAGAGACTGCTGTTGCCTTTCGTTTGAAGATTGATTTCTTGAGTGCTCCAATATCAGGGCTACAAAGGAGAGAAAGAAAAATTAGGAAGATGCGAACAGGTTTGTGTAAGCCTATTCTTTCATTTCATATATATTTTAATGACTACTTTTTTTTTTTTTTTGGGGCTGAGCACATATTTCTACTTGACAGTAATGTTCTCCACTGTCTGGATGCTTAGACTGTGCATGCTTTCGACTAGATGGACAGTCTTTTGTACTTGGATGCCTAATGATATTGAAATGTTACATTTCTGTCAATTAGTAGTGATAGAAGTCACATGTAGTAAAGCTTAAACAACCATAAACTCATATTATTTGTTGTGTTTTGAGCTTTGGTGCCACTAGACAGAGATTTATATGAGCAAGACGTGCCCATTTTTTCCTTTTAATAAGTTGCCCATGATATAAAAGTTAAAAGATGTTATGGTAATTATAGGCCTGTCTGGATCAGACGTGCCATCCGCTTGGTTTTATAATTTTTCCCAATTATGAGCTTGTGAAAGAAGAGGGAGAGGTGCAGAAGTATTAGAGTTATTTTGTAAATCAGAATTGTGATTATATCTTCCTCTGATAGATGTGATGCAGTTTCTGGAGTTGCAGTCTATGCCCAACCTTTTTTTCTACTTTGCATGGTCTAGTTGTGTACTTTTCCCCTTGTGATTATACTGTGTATTAAATAATACAACAGAGAGTAACAGTTGATTAAGTAGAGTTTCCAATCTTACTAAGTTGATGGAGTCTCTTTAAAACCCTCGGTGGTGACCACCTTGGAGAAGTATCGCAGATTCTTAATTATATATGATGCCTTTGACGTGCCATCTGATGAAATATACTCTGATCTATTGCAGTTCTTTTTAGAATTGATGCAAGTTCCCCGAGTTGAATCCAAACTAAGAGTTTTTTCATTTAAGATACAGTTTTCAACCCAGGTGAGAATAGTTTGTCTTCTTGATCTTCTTGCAAATTGATCGGCATTATTCTCGGCGTTGATTTCCTTTTTTCCCTCAGGTTGCTGACCTCAGAAACAACTTGAATATAGTGAACTCTTCTGCTGAAGAGGTAACATGTTTTGTCCTTTATGACTAGCATATTGACACTAGAGCTGAGAGAACTTTGAGCTGAATTAAGCTGCTACAAGCTGCATTATTACATTGCCTATGAATTGAAAGACCTCCAGGTCATTGTAGCTATAGGTTGATGAGAGAGAAAGGTAGAGATAGAGAATGTAGAAGGTTCAGTGGCGAACGAAAGGAGGAGGACATGAAATTGCCAGGGTTTCGAGAGGGGAAGGGATTTATGGTGTTCTTTAGTCACACAAGAGAGTGCTGAATCAGCTGGTAAGGTCTTTTGAATATTGAGCTGAGGTTTTGGGTTGGAGATGCCCAAAGTAACAAATGTGATAATGGCACCTGGTTGTGAGTTTTTGATCGAACACATGTTTGTGCATGCATATAGAAAGGGAGGGAGGGAGAGTCCATATCAGCAGATTGTAGCATCAATTTTGCAACCAGCTGCAGGCTAACCTAACCCAAAACTTATGTGACTTTATTCTTTATCGTCCTTATCAGATCAAGAATTCTGCAAAACTGAAGAGGATTATGCAGACGATACTCTCACTTGGGAATGCCTTGAACCAGGGGACCGCCAGGGGTGAGTTTCAATGTTTATTTTGGGCCCCTAGTTCATGGATTATGGTGTATTCTCTATACTTAGGTTAATTTCTCAAAATTTGTTGTACCTATTGTAAGCAATAATTCAAACCCTATTGGAACTACTTTTGCTTCAATTTTTTGCTTCTGCATTTCATGTAATATTAAACCTCCTGGATCTTTAGATAGAAATTAAAACAGTTAAGATCCTTTAAAATTATACAGACGCCTTTCAAAATTCAAATTAAAATATATATTACCTTGAAATATTTGTTTTTCCTGGCAGCAAATGCAGTAGTGATTTTGCTTTAAAAAGCTGAAACAAACCGGTGGCTAAAGGAATGAACTGGGAGTGGACAATCTTCCAATGTTATGCGTTAGATTAGATAATTCTTCTAGTCTATATTATTTCATTAATGGCTGTGTATATAACACCGGTGTTTCATACTGTTGCTCTCTCTCTCTCTTTTATTTTATTTTATTTTAGGGTTGGATTTTGTGGTTTTGGATTCGAGCTACGACCACGTTCTTCTATTTTTTTTAATACATGGATGCCGACTGACCCATTTGAAGTATCTTATGCTTGGTGATGATGACTTTATGTTGTAAGCCTTATTTTGTGGTAGTAACTTCACCTGTTTGTAATGGGGGAAAAAAATCTTATATTACTTCTTTTTTGGGTCCAGGTTCTGCTATTGGCTTTCAGTTGGATAGCTTGCTCAAGCTAACTGACATGCGTGCTCGGAACAATAAGATGACTCTCATGCATTATCTCTGTAAGGTGATGATTGCTAGCTCTGGCCAGAGGCTGACGACAAAAGTTTTGCACTATTTATCTGAAACTTAATCATCAGGCATATATTGAATAGGCACTTATTCTCCTCATGAAGTCTTTAGTAACTTAATCATCTTCATTACATATAAGTGAGGTCATGCCAGGCTTAAAACTCATATTCCGATGACTGAAAACTGCTCAATATATGAATGTTAAGAGTTTGGATTTGTGCAGAGTAGTGACAAATAAATTGTGGCTTGAGAAGGACAACATAAGATGAAGGAAAATGAGGCTAGAGGTCCCCTGAAATTTGAATATGGCTTTAGAAATTTGATGATGAAATATGGTTCTCTTTCCTGATTTTTATCCTGAAGTTGGTCTGTATAGTCATTTTCTTTTATGGATTTATAAAATATGCTCTTGAGCTAGTGCCTTGTTAATATCTGATCTTACATAGACCTTCTGTCAGTTTAGTTTATGTTATTCCTTTTATTCATCAGAATGAAATAAACTGACACAAGGTGTTCTCCTCCTCCGGTTACTTGTGAACTACCACAGCACTGTGGCATGTGGATTAAATGATCTGCAGACGATAATTAGCACGAGTTGTCAAAAACTAAAGTTTGATGTTGATATGAACTTTTAAGAACTGCTGGATACAGTTTAATGACAGATGTATGAATATGACTGTTTTCGTGGAAAGGAATTTGTGAAGGTCATTATCACTCTATTTATTAATCCTTCTTGGGCCTTTGCCTTGGTGACATGGTTTATGTGCCGTGTGTTTGTTTATTCTGGTTTGTATTTTACTTCTTCATTTCATCCAAATGACGATGTATACATCCATTTTTATTCTCAGCAACTCCAGTGTGTTTCTCTGACAAATTTTTTTTTTTGGTCGAAGAGGAAGTTTCTCTGACGTGCTTTTTCTTTTTTTCGCTTGATGAGCTTTAGGTACTAGATGATAAACTACCAGAAGTTCTAGATTTCTCAAAGGACCTGGCGCATTTAGAACCAGCATCCAAGGTACTTTCTGTAACATTCATGACGTAGGTAATTTAGATCCGCTTGCCCTGTCCCAAAAGAAGTACTTCTTACTCTCGTTCCAACATTTTAAAACTGAAGGAAAAAAAAAATGTTCGAGCTTTAGAAAATGATGAAAAAATGAGAAGATGACTCTACATGTCAACATTTGTATTTGTGAAAGTTTCCAGTGTTCAGCATTAAAAATCAACAGTCTCCAAGCAGACCCTACTTAGCCATCCTGACAAATATGTCATTTCTTTTCAGATACAGCTGAAATTCTTGGCAGAGGAAATGCAAGCAATAAGCAAAGGGTTGGAAAAGGTTATGCAGGAATTGTCTGTGTCTGAAAATGATGGTCCTGTTTCAGAAACTTTTTGCAAGGTTTGTCAAGCCCATCAATACTATCTCCAATGATTCTATCCTCAAATCTGCCTGTCAATGAGTGACTGTTGAATGCCTTTTAGTATGATAATTACTATTGGTGGTGGTAATTGAGGGGCCAGGTCATGAGAACATTGGGGGGCTCCCTGCAGCTTCACCCAAATTCTCAATGAGTTCAAATGTTTAGGATTTAAATAGATTTAGTGAAGTCTAGAGGAGGGTAACAGTGGTTAGTTAGCGGGATCTGTGAACGGAATTTTCAAAGAATATTGTTAGCTTAACAAGGTAATAACTGCCATTTCCACTATCAAATGAAGGGGGAAAATAGGAAAATTGTTTATTTTGTATTGTGTTGAGGGACAGTATGACTGAATATGTATCCTAACTTTTTGTTTGGTTTAGATGTCATAATGGCGCTTGTGAAAATGTGGCATGTGTTGGATCCTAGAAACAATAACTTGCGGAAACTGATGTTTTAGCTTATTTCTGCAGACCTTGAAGGAGTTCCTTCGCTCTGCTGAAGCTGAAGTGAGGTCTTTAGCTTTACTCTACTCTGGGGTGGTATGTCTCATAATTTGCACGAACAATTGAACTGAGCTTGTACTTTTCTCTGTATCAGTATGTAATGATAATAACTAAGAATTATTGCAGGGTAGAAATGCGGATTCATTGATTCTCTACTTTGGAGAAGATCCATCTCGCTGCCCCTTTGAGCAAGGTACTGTTGCTACACAATATTGAAATTCTGGTTTTTTTCGGGACGAAGTTCTGTATGATATTTGACAGTCGAATTAGCAGTATTTGGTTATCCTGATCACAAGTAGTTATTCAAAAAGTGAATGACTAAACAATGAACAGACATCTTAAAAGATTGACAAAGCAAATTGAGCGTCTTTTATGCTGGTGAATAGGGTATTTTGACCGTACTTTCTTGAAGTATATGCATATAGTGGGTAATGGTCAATTAGTTCAATACACCCTCAGCTTTAAAGCCACAATTGATGGGTTGTGAGAAATTGAAATGCCGCTACGAGAAGATACTTAGGTCATAGTTAAGGCAAGGGGCCGCAGCCACAGGATAAAAGTATTTGATGGCACTTAGTGTAGGGGTTGTTGATGCACGGTGTCTTTTCACAGCAATTATGTGAAGCTAATTTTCCTCTTATACTATTGCAGTTGTCTCGACTCTTCTCAACTTTGTGAGAATGTTTAACAAAGCCCATGAGGAGAACTGCAAGCAGAATGAACTTGAGATGAAAAAAGCAGCCGAAACTGACAAGTCGAAGCTAAGCGATTCTCATAAGAAGGCTGATCATCAACTACAGACATCGCTTTTGACGAGTAATGTTCTATGATCATGCTTCCATGTAGGTCAAGAAAGGAGATGTTCAGCTCAACCTTCTGCTTACAAAGACGACAATGGCAAATCAGATAGTTTAGCAGGTAGTGACTAGAGTGTACATATTGACCAGCAGCGCAATTAGGTCCAGCTGTACAGTGACGCAACTTGCTGCTTGGTAAGTTTTCTCCATCTAATTGAACAGCATGCCTTGATACACGCCTTCTTTTATTTAACATGAATCTTCACATTTCTCTCTCCGCAGAAATATTTCCATTATAAGCACACCTGTTCGTTTGAAGTAGAAAGGTCAGTTAGCCGGTGCGGAATAAATCATCTGATTGGCAACTGTAAAAGATCCAGATGAGAAGCTAGTTATAATTAATTTCTAGGGACCTGATTTCAGGGTAGGAATTTTCTAACACCTGCCTCTGCGTCCTTTTTTTCAACATTTTGTAGAAGTGGTGAATTACCTGATTTGGATGACCTCAAACATAATAATTTCCTTGTGTACAAAATCAACTCGTGTTGTAGCGCAGGTATTATTTGATGAACTTGTTCTTTCTGGAGAACATCATTGTATTTTCTGTTATCACTCTTGTTCCATTTAGTATTTATCCCTCTTGATTTTCGAACTTGCACTCTAGTTTGGCATAGCACCGGAAAGAATCCCGGGGGCTTCTAAAAATCCCATTATACCAGTTCTTGTTCAAATAGTAGGTATAAGAATTACTAGCCTAGAATACTACGGCAGCTAACGTGACAATCGTTCATGTCGTTTGAGCTCACGGATGAAATTCGCTTTCAGAGGTGGAAGTTAACTTTGCCTGTCGAATTGCTGCAGATCATTTCACTGGACAGACATTCTTTTTCTTCCAGGGAGTGAATAGTTTGCTACTTGCTTGCCTAGTGCCCAATCGGCATAGAGTCGGTATAGAGAGTCGTTTTTTCTGGTGAGAAGCAGAGCAACGGCATCGGCTGACTGGCATTGGACTGGTCTGATGACCCCAACCTGCTTCGATTTGCTTTATGTACCAAAAAAATCATGGCGTAGATGTTGGTCGAGGTGAACAGCGCTTCGCGGCCGATAAGTCTTGGGAGTTAGTAGGAATACATTGTAAGAGAGCGCTTTGTTGGCGAATCGAATCATTTCTAGTTCATTTCCAATTAATCTGAGGAAAATCTTATAAGACAAATCTCTTCAGTCGTGAAAACAAGCACGTAATTGGACTCCAGAAGGGTCAACGCGATTTCCCCCAATTTTTATTTTTTTATTTGGTTAAAATCGCGGAGTCGCGTTTACTGAAAATGCTCGAAGATCGGACAGCAGTTTCCAACTTCCAAGGTTCTTTGTATTAACGCGTCTATTAAATGTGGTGGTGGTAAAAAAACAAAAATAAATGAAAAAAAGAAAGCAGGTGACCAACCAAACCTAAAAAAATCATCGACGAACGTGAGATCTGTAAATGTTCTTTGCCTTCAATTCAACAGCGTTGAATGCCATGCACTGCTCTGGAAATAAAATAAATAAACAAATAAATCTCTCCGTCGCATCCCATCACGTGCCTTCCAACCGGAATCACAGAGCGTGGGGTCCAGTCTGCTCAGGAGATCACACCGCCGATGCCGTGGACAGGCGGCGCACCTGATTACTGCCCCCACGAGAACGATCCCAATGTTCCCCGCGCGAATTCCGAGAATCTCCCCCCCACAACATGAATTTTCCCAATTTAGGGTTTCTTTTCCCTTGCTGCGTTTCGGACTTTCAGTGGAGTTCTGCGTCAGAGTGCCAATTCCGGACCGTCTCTTATTAATGGTAGGATTTACCACATGGATTTCTTCAAAATTAAGCAATTCACCGTAAAGAAAATCGTGTAGATGTAAATATACAAGAACCACGCTCGACAAAAATCATACTAACCACACTAATATTTGGATCTCGATGTACTGATTGCTTGCGCATAACACTAATTATGTAGCTTGAATTGATTGCTTAACAAGTTGTTAGCGAAATTCAATGTATTAATTGTCATGTTCTTCAAAAAGATTGAAAGTTTTTATATTGATTAATTGCTCGTTTTAAGTGATTTGAGGACACTCGTTAGCATAATTTGTAAGAAAACCTATCATTATTCGCAAATATCCGCTACATTTTTTTTTTTTTTTGCAACTTTTTTAGTCCTCTTTTGAGATTTGGATCGAGAAATTACGTTGTTACATCATCGGCTTGTGTCGGTGAAGCGTTAAAAAAAAAAGGGACAAGTGCTTCGTCGCCGTCCGATCCAGCCGGAGCTCTCTCTACCAACGTACGATTTGGCCTCACATGCTCTCTCAGTCTCCAAAAGGCTTTTATAACTTTGTACGTGAACAATTTCTTGGCGATGTTTTGATTCCATCGGCCCTCTTCCCCACCACCATGTGATCAAATCAAATCAAATATTACTTTCTTCAGACCACGGAAAGTTGGAGATGATTTGCCTCTTAAACATGATCATGACAACGTATAGCAGATCATTGTTATCATAATTAGAACTACAGTCGCTATTGTTGTTATTGTTCTAATGGTTATGATTGAGCGTAATATCAGCCATTTAAAGATCTTCATTTCGGTAATATGTTGTGCTATTAATAGCAGTTAATATCACGAAAAATCTCAAATTTGTACGCTACAAATTTACCCCAAACTATTTTTTTGATTAAAAAAAAATCTAAATTAGTACACATGTGATAAATTTATTCCAAATTATTTTTTGACTATAAAAAAATTCCAAACCGATACATCCGTGATTAACAAATTTGAGTACAATACCAAATCCAAACTTGTGCATTCGATTCAGATTTCATTTTGTTTCTTCCCCGACAAGGAACGCATTGCACCATTGATTGTACATTCGGTTCGATCCCGCCAAAATTCGGAAGAGCAAGGTAGAAAGATTGTCATCTGCTCTTGATAAAGTAAGAAATTTTACAGTTTAGTCCTTGAATAAAGACTAGCTACTATTCTAATTTCCAGCTTTGATAATGTGGAGAGGGTAAATTTTGGAGTAAGCTACATTGACAAAGATTTTGTTGGCATATTCAATGGATTCTTCGAGGTTAGAAGTGCAACTCGATATTCTATACCCTCACTCTGGCGCTTGGTCGCATGACCTATTAACTTAGCACGCCATTGGATCCAAATAAGCAACCAAGAGGGAGGGACTGAACCGATTTTTCAAGAGAGTGCAAACTAACTTTTGTGGAACCAATTCCAATTAAAATAACGCTTCTACGCACAAATCGGACTGAACCGACCGACTCTGGGGAATTCCCGATTCCCCAAAATTGAAACTGGTTGATATCCTTTCAATTCCCAAAACTTGAAACCAGTTAATATCCTTCCGATTCCAAGTTTCAGGCGGGGGACCCACCCACTCAGATTGGACCGATATACATATTAATTCTTATATTATACAGATAGAAGTATTAACTACCAGTTTTCCCTAATTCAGTTCACTAATTAGAGTATCCTAATTCATTCCACTCTCCTCTTGGTCATGCAAGAAGATCGAGTTCGAAACTCCAATTGCCATTTGACCCTTTCTAGTTTCTTCACTCGAGTCTCATGCCTCTCTCTCTCGCAGCTCGCTCTCTGCTCCGATATACATATTAATTCTCATGTGCGTGTTGTTGTGGTTGTTGTTTGTGGTTCATATCTTCCCCACAAGGACTAGCAGAGCAACCACAAGTTCACCAGCACTACCTCCTCGATCACAGGAGTTGTGAATTGCCCTCTAATTTTGGGAGACTGTTGCATGCACGTTCACTTCTCATTTCCTATACAATTTCCGTGACGAAACATTTCCCACTCCCGGTGTACGGCCGGTTTCTGGGTAGGTCCAGGACCATCTGGTTGATTCCCGGTTACATAAACCGGAAACTGGTCCTTCTAGTCCGGTTCTCAATTGTAGGGTGGGAGCCGGTCCACCCGGAAATTTATCACATGTGAACCTAGCAATTTAGAGAGTGGAAAATAACGAGCTTAAGGAAAGAAAAACCGCAAACCGAGCCTCGTGGATTTACACATCCAAGATAGTAGCCACAATGTTGCTTCTGCTTCACTAAGCCTAACCAACTTTCAGCGGGTTACCCATGTAGCCTCATGACTCTAGAATTTATTCACTAATCTTTTTCATTATATAGGTTACTCTAATTTCTTCGTCCTTTTTTTTTTGTTTATCTCGAAATGATTATTGGATGTGATTTTTTTTTTTGTTTAAGACCTTGAGGTCAATAAATCTGTTTCTTCATTGACCAAACATCAATGTGGTGTACCCATAGTCTAGCTCAAATGATGCTTGGTGAAATAATAACTTGTTTATCCTACTACATATATATTAACAATTTTAAGGGTCTATAGGGTCGGATCTATCACTAAACAATCAAGCAAATGGATTTTTCCAATTTGTTTATGTTCTTCCTTTATTTAATATACATAAGTGACCAAAGATTATTCTAATGGATTCTTGTCTCCATTAAGAATTTCCCTTTTGTTTAAAGGGGAGATTTAATTGGCCCAGAAAAAGAACATTTTCATTTAATTGAATGTTATAAGCTATTGGCCGAAACCTCTCTCTCTCTCTCTCTCTCTCTCTCTCTCTCTCTCTCTCTCTCTCTCTCTCTCTCTCTCTCTCTCTATCTATTAAGCTCATAAATCATTATTGACTATTAAAGCGATAATTCATGTATCCCCTATAATTTTTTGGATTTACAGGTATTTTGAGAATTCTGATAATATCTCCTTCTATTACATGTAAATTCATAACACCCGAACATGTAATAGTTATTGCAGCTCTCGTAATTATTACATTGCCATGCTATCCCATTATTGTAATCAAACGGGGGCGCGCATGGCGACACTTCTGCTTTGGAAATCAACTTCCGATCAGAAGTTGATTTTTCTATTTCCGAATAGAAGTAAATTTTTTTCTTTTTGTATTTCTTCAAGTAGCTCCAGAACTATTTCTCCAGAAGTAGAAAAAATTGAAGTTGTCCAATCAAACGTATTTCTGCTCTGAAAGCAATTCAAGCGGCGCTTTCCTTTTTTTTTTTTTTTTTTTTGTTTAAAGGAGAAGAAATTTCTTACTCTCTGTCTCTAGGTGCACACTAGTCCGCCTCAGCCTCAGGACAAAAGCAGTTAACAGCATCCTCTCCTGCTTGCATGTGACCTCAAAATGACTTTTTTGGTTGCCCCTCCTCGTTCACAGCGCCTCTTCAGGAATATAATCCCTTTGCTGCCCCAACTTAAAAAAAAAAAAAGGTTAAAGCGTAATTAATCTAATTTTAATCTCGATCTTTAGACTTTACCCAACAAAAAGCGAAGGTTCGTATCACATCCTCAGCGCCTCCCATCATTTGGCCCCGCGCCCCCCTCCAAATCCAGAGGCACAAAGAGCGAAAAGTGTAACGTTAAGAACGTACAAAAACACAGATTAACCAAAACCGGCGAACTAAATCGATAAGCCTTAATGACAAACTAAAGATGGGCACATTACATGAGTTGATTGTATGGTCGTAGCTCGAACGAGCGTCTGTCACGCCACTTGATAAATCGAATTCACGAGGCAGATCTTTGCGGTCTTCACCGTGGTCGAAAGCGGGGAAGAATGGAAAAAAAAAGAAAAGAAAAGAAAGAAGAAGAAGAAGCTGAAAATGCAGCAATCGAAAGAAGTTGGAAGTATTGCAAAGCGACGTTCCATTCAGAGTAATCTTTCGATGCATGCGGACGACGGGTTAATATGAATTTCCGTAGGATAGTCCAATTATTAGAAGGATTTGGAAAAATATTACACTTGCTTGCAACAAAATCTCTCTCTCTCCCTCTCTCTCTCTCTCTCTCTCTCTCTCTTTGGTACAACTTCTTCTATCCCTTTGCCATGGGAATCATGGCTGTGTCATCTTTTTTTTCTACCCCCACCACCAGCACCATCTCTCTCTCCCTTTCTTTAGCTTTACGCTTCTTATCCAGCTAACCACCAGGTCCCAGCAAGTGTTGTACTCATTGGCTACCCAGAAACTGGAGAGGGTGACATTATAAGATGGAGAAAGTGGACGGGAGCCGACGAAGAGCAGGCGTCAAAACAGGGGTAGTTGCGGGGTCGGTGTGGGAGAGCAGGATGAGGAGCGACGACGTCAGGGGCGGTGTCAAGGTCTTCAATGGCGACGACAAGACGGAGGAGCCCATCGAAAACAACAACAACAATGCCAGCAGAACCAAGCGGACTGGGCCTGTCGGTGGGAAGAGGAAGACGTGGAAACCCGAGGCCGGCGATGGTCCGAGCCTTCCGATATCGAGCGCGAGGGGAAAAGCGGAATTGAGCAAGAGCGGTGATGAGATGGTGAAGGAAGTGAGTGTTTCGGCTGATGGGCCCATCAAGAAGAGCCCGGCTGTGGCGAAGAGGGGCAAAAGGGATGCTGCGTCCGGTGCTGATCAAGCGATTCAGAGAAGCCCAGTTCAGGTGAGAAGATCAAGATCCGGAGCTGTTAGGGGGTCGGTCGAGAAGAGTTCAGTTGAATTGAGGAAAGTTAAATCTGATTGTGTGAAGATTTTGGATCAACCACAAAGGGATGGCGATGATGGTAAAAATGAAGAGAATGCAGTTCGGTTGAGTACGGGGAACTCGGAGCCACCCAGTCTTCTTGATGGATCGTGCCAGGAGGAGTGCCAGGAGGAGGAGGAGGAGGAGGAGGAGGAGAAGGAAGCCGAGGAGAAGGAAGCCATTGATGGGTCTGCTGATGGATACGAGGAAGACCCAGTTGGCGAGAGCAAACCGGATGAAATCCGCAAGGAGGTCATTTCGAGCAATGTGAGTCTGGTCAAGCCTGCTCCGAAAGAAGAACCTCGTGAAGATGATAACAATGGCAATGATACTGCAACCAACGATTTGGTCGAAGAAGAAGAAGAGGAATTCCCTGAAGAACCAGAGGAAGATGAAGGAGAAGCAGAGTTCGACGAAGATACAGAGACTGAGCCTGAGAACAAGACCTTGGAGATCAAAGAAATCGTAGTAACAGAGCAAAAGGCCAGCGAAGTTGTTGTGAAGGAGGAAGAGACGAAGCCTGACCAAGTCATTGAAAAACCCAAATCCATTTCTATTGTGAAGAAACAGCCTCCTCCTCCTCCTGCGGTGAAGCAAACGAGACTACTCAGAAACATTGCGAATCCAACTCTAAGCAAGACATTCACCTCCTCCTCCTCCTCCACCAATGTCCATAAACAGCCTCCTCCCATCACAAGACGTTCCTCACTTCACCGGAATTTCGCCACCAAGACCAATTCATGTGAGTCCCTCGTTTTGGTTTTCCTTCTGCATAGAAATGTCTGAGAATTTTCATGTCTGGGATCTTGTGTTTTGCCCCCATTTTCTTGCATTTTCTCTATTTTTAACCAGGTTCTTTCTTTTTTTCTTTCTTTTCCTCTCCCTGCAGTTTCAGATAAATACCAGAGTTTTCCAGAGAGACAGAACAAGTTGCAGAGTTTAGGTCAATTCCACTCTCTGCCTCTTGAGTTATTATGGTTCTTTGAAGCTTTTCTTTTCTTCGGATGGCTAAATTTCTTTCATTTACTTGTCAGTGGATCTGGTTATGTGGAGAGATGTATCAAAATCAGCATTCATCTTCGGATTGGGAACGTTTGTTACGATCTCATCCTCCTACACAAAGGACATAAGTTTCAGGTACAAGAATGCCACCAAATTGATGATTTCACCGACACCCATTTCTCAGAACAGGAGGATGAAGCTGAAAATTCTCTTTTGGTTTTTCCCTTCTGCAGCTTCATCACTGTAGTTTCTTATCTGGGTTTGTTCTATCTTGCTGCGATTTTCCTGTACAGATCCATTATTTGCAGGTAACTTTTCAGGTCCCTCCTTAACATCATGTTATGACTTAGTCATTGATCAATCGAGTTATGTTGGATTTATGCAATTTATTTCAGAGGCTATGTAGAAACAGATGGTAGCAGCTGTGTTTTGGGAGAGGCAGAGGCAATCTGGTTATTGAAATTGGTGCTCCCTTACTTGAATGAGTTCCTGTTGAAGCTCAAGGCTCTTTTTTCTGGAGATCCAGGAACCACAATGAAGGTTAAATTCGATTAAATTTATGCAAATTACTTTTTTTTTTTCAGAAAAATTTAGTGAAGGGGAGAGAGAGAAAAAGGGAAAATCGTTGTGAATTTGATGGATGGTGTTCGACAATGGCAGTTGGCAGTGCTGCTCTTTGTTTTGGCCAGGTGTGGGAGCTCCATCACGATCTGGAAGATGGCAAAATTTGGTAAGTCCACAAACAATTTTTCATTTTTCGGAACAGTTAATTATTATGTACTTTTACTTATTTAAGTTAAATCATATTTGACAAAAAAAAAAAAAAAGTTAAATCATATCACGCCCTCATTTCGATTTTTCTTAACCTAAAACACGCGAAATTTTTACAATATACGAGTGGTGATATATAGATTCACATGTATTTTTTCATAATCTTTTGAAACTTAGACTCCATTTCAGATTTTAACCAGAAAGTAGAAAAAATATCACCTTTTTACTTAGTAAACAACACCCTCTAAAAACTCTTTCTCAATTAAGCATACCGTCATTTTGGGTGGTGGAATTTGTCTTTTCTCTCTTTTATTTTTCATTATTACTGTGCAGTGCAACTGCAGACAAACAGCAAGCAACTGTTAAATACTGATATTCTGTCCACCGTCTTCTTTTCATTTTCTCCTGTCGACTGACGTTTGGGTGTGCTCACACACACACACACACTGGGCAAAAACAGGCTTTTTTGGAGTATTCACCGTACCAAAAGTCTGCTCTTCATATTCCAGCCAGATCACTGCATACGGTAAAAACCCTCTGCCTTGAATTCAAGTGCCTCTTCTTTCCCATCATTGGAGCGTCATCACATTGTGCAGTCATTAACATGAAAATGTCAGTACTTCTTGTACATGCATGCATTCTCAGAACGGCAAGTTTTTCTTTCTTGTCCTTCCCTCCTTTTATGTTTTCTGAGTAAACAAGATACTAGAGGCTAATACAGTAGGTTGTATTAGTTAACCCTTCTGTCCTCTTGATCTGCTGCTTAAAAATCAACCGGCCGGTTCGGCCTCCTCCCCAGCTCTTTGCCCAAACCCAGTTCACGCTTCAGTACGGTTTAAAAAAATTTTCCATCAACACGGCCCTAAAACATCGAGGAATGCGTCATTCGGAATTGGGAATTTCCCTATCGAAAAGGTAGTTTATCGATATAGGATAGGATCTCTCAAGCACTCGCCTTAACTTAAAACATCAATTAATGGATTGTCCTCAAAACATCAATTAATGGATTGGGACAAGGAGTGACGGGGTGTGATCCATGCTAGTGGCCGTTGATGGGACATGGGCCCTCCATCTTTTGGACCTTTTGGTGGAAAGAATTGAAAGGTTTGGTCCCATGTTGTCTCTGTTATCCAACGACTCTTTTCTTTGATGATGCTTTGCTTGTGGGAAATGGGTTCTGGTGGGTCCTTCAAATAGAAAATGTCAAATGGGTCTTCTTAGGATCCGAACACATCACCATAAAAACCATATCATTATAATTTACCTCTAACCTAATATGATGCTTTCTTTAAGAAAAATCTTGGAACCATAAAGAATGAACAGGACAGGTACAGTCTTTACCAAAAAAAAAAAAAGGACTGTACAGTTCTTTTTTTCGTAGTTCTCGCTGGACCATCTTGAGCCCTTTCTCTTTGGGTCATTCTATGAGGGGCACATTTAACAGGTCATGTGGTCAGCAGATCTCATTGGGATTGGTTAGGCCCAGCAATTATTGCTCTCTCCTGCCAACTGCAATTTTCCTTGCCATATTATCTGATTTCATGCGAGTTACTTAATCGAGCCGAATCGAGTCGATATACTGGCAAATTGGTCGACGAAACTTTACTTTGAAGTTCATGAATTTATCATAAATCTAGTAATATGTGATGGTCCCTTTTTTTTTTTTCTCGGTGCCAAGGTAAATTTTGGATACGACGTTTCCGAGATGCTTGGAACTCATGTTCTCACAAGAAAGCCGTGGCGGCAGGCATCTTCACTCTCGTGTGGAACTTATGTTCGGTTGTCGCAAGAATTTGGGCAGGTAAACACAATGCCTTGAAAGGAAGAAGGAAATTATAAACTTTTTCTTTTAAATTTTCTGCAAAATTTCCTTATTGTTATTTTGATTGTTTATATCCCTTTGTTTTCCTTTCTTTTTTGGGTTTCAGTGTTCATGCTGTATGTGGCCTTCAGATATTATCAACAGAATCTAGTGAGAGAGGATTGGGCCGAGGACAACGAATGCGCAAACGACAAGTGTCGGGGACAAGTAGGTGGCCCCAACAACAGTTGTGGGCCCAATATAGTAGAATCATCAAAGGGAAAGAAAGCCTCCTGAGATTTGCATTAGCCTCTTGTAGGCCCAATTGCAAAGCCTTTAATCTCATGTGTGTATCCATGTGATGTGTTCAAGCTCAGCTTTTATAAAATAAAGTCAAAAGAAGAAGGGAAAAAAAGGAGTGTTGTACTAAAGCCATGTTCTTGAGGAGTCAGTTTCACAAGGGCAGCCTTCCTCTTCCTTTTCTTTTTCATCTCCTTTTTACCTCTCCTCCGCACTCTTCGATTGCAAGTTTGGTTCAATAGCAATTCAGTTTCGGATCAATTATAAGACACGAGGAAATTGCGTGTTTCTAAAGTGGTAAATACATTTGTCCATTATGAAATTTTTTTTTTTATTAAACACGATAAGCCTCGTTCACCAATTGATATGGAGTCTCAATCCGATCTAGTGCATTTTCTACCCATTGCTTTGATCTATTAATTTTTTCAGCTTTGGCACCCGAATTTTTCGATTTTTAATCTGGTCTTCCAACGCATAAGAAATTACGGATTGATTTGGACCCCTAAACCAAGATATCAATGTAGCATAATTCGGCATTCACATTACATCTAAGCATTAGGAAAAATTTTCATTTAGTAATAACATGTCCATGTACGTAAATTTCATAAGTTAAATCGAAATTGATCCAATAAGCCAAATTAACTTGAACTTAAGAGAGAGGCCAGGCCCTAAACTTATTGGAACCTTCAAGATCAAGCCCATTTAATCTCCGCCGAGTCCATTGCTTCCCTTGCATCCGCCGACTGCCCCGAGTCTGTTTTCTTTTTTTTTTTTTTTTTGTGGGGGCCGGACCCAAGTTCTACTTTTTTGTTGGTCGGATCAGAGTTCTGAATTAGGAAACTGGACTTTCGACAAAACTCAGAGAGCAATAGAGATCTTGAGAATTCGGTCACAACAGGGAATGAAGAAGAATAGGGAGAATTACAAAAAAAAACTTCTAAATTGTTAAACATTTCGCCTATGTGCTAATTTAATCCATCCAATCATTTTTGGCCAAAAATCATCGATATGGATACCAACTATCCGATGTAACACTATCAGTGCTAACGTGAAATTTTTTTAATAATATTTTTAATATTTTGAATTTTTTATATGTTTATATATTTTTTTTCTTTCTCTGTACTTAGGTCCAGCGAGGGTTGATGGCCACAGGTGAGGGGCCCTCACATCTGGTCGATCCTAAGCCAGGGAAAAAAATGAAAAAAAGTAAAGAAAATGAAATGAAAATTAGAAGAATTATAGGATAATTCAAATATTACTAAAATATTATAAAAACCTTGTCCACACGTCACAATTTTTCGATCAAAATTAGTCGGACAAACTCAACTGGGGAAAATATGAAAATGTTTTGGACTTTATTGAAAAAAAAAAAATTTCACGGTTGAATTGGTTCAATTACATATTACGATAGGTTTTAGGGCTTTTTGGTAATTTTCGCAACAAGAATATAATGAAGGCAATGGAAAAAGAGTATACAAACTAGAAGCACTCTCTCACGCGGACGTCTCTCCCATCTCTCCCTCTCGTCCTCACCCGTAGCTCCCAGCGGACTATGAGCATAAGCAACTCATCCTCATCCTGCCGCTGATCCTTCGCGGCATTGCGCCAGCCTACCGAGGCGTGACCAGACCCTACCGAGACAAGATCGCTGCCGAATTTCACCGTCGCGGCTCCTCATCCATTGCGGATTCTCAGCAACGTCCTCCCTCTGGTGTTCCTTCGTCGCGTGACCGGTCTTCGGCGACCAGACGGAGCTCCCCATCACCGATACCCCATCTCGTACCGATGCCTCCTTTTCCATTCCTCGCTCCTCTTCGTCGGCAGTTCTCGGTGCAGCGCCACTATCGGTATCTCCATCACCGAAGGAAACTATGCACGAACCTCAGTCCCGCCCACCAACTCTCCGATGTTCTTGTCCGCGGCACACCCTCTTTGTCCAATCCTCCGGCGTCCTCCTATTGAAGGTATAACTTTTTATCCGAACAGGTTAAACTTGACCCATGGTTAATATCTTGAATGTTCAAGATTAAACCTTTGTTTGCGAGATTACATTTTGGGGCAAGACTCGATTATTTCCCTACGTTTACCCCACGATCATGTTAGATTAGGGTCATCTGCATAAAAAGCTGCACTTTAAGTCGAAAACCCATCCTTTACCCCCAATTCGATCATGCATGGATATAGACTAATTAGAGAAATTAATAATCTACTAGAGATTAGGAATTCGCTTGGCTTCGATGGAATCTATTGTTTCTCATGATTTTCCATAATTTCTTTAAGGTTCGTCCACTTCTCTCGAGACGTCTCAAGTGTTGCTCTGCTTAGGTTCTATTTTTCAGTCGGATAATGACACAAATAGTCCTCAAACTTTGACTCAATGTGCAATGTAGTCCATGAATTTTTAATTTGACCAATATAATCCGTGAATTTTAACCCAATATTCAATGTGGTCCCCGAACTTTTAATTTGACCAATATGGTACTTGAACTTTTGGAACATATTCAACTTGATCCATGGATTTTAACTCAATATGTAATGTATTTCTTGAATTTTTAATTTGACCAATATGGTCCTTGAATTTTTGGATGTTCAACTTAGTCCCTAAACTTAATTCAACGGAAGGACTATATTGATATATTGCACATCAAAAATAATATCTTAGTCCTTGAACTTTTGGAACATGTGCAATTTGCATTGCTATATTTTTGAGAATATTGTACATCAATAATAATTTCTTCAACCCACCCATGGGTGGCTCGGTTGGTTAGGGCGCACTTGAGATTGTGTGGTTAAGCGTCTTGGTCCGAGATTCGATTCCCCGGCTAAGCACTTGTCATTTTAGTGGGAAGATATGGCAGTGAGTTGCTGTGCTAGTCTTTCCTGAGGAATAGTCGAGGTGTGTGCAAGCTTACCCGGACACTTCGGTTATAAAAAAATAATAATAATAATTTCTTCAAGTCAATTAATCCTCACAAATGTATGTAATTTGCCTACCTATTAGGGCTGTCAATCGTTCGGGTATTGCAGATACCCAAACCTGAAACATGGTTGGACTCGGTTCGGGTTTTTGGGTTTCTCTGTACTTTGGGACTGTATACCGTTTCACTCTCTCCTCCCAATGCTTGTGTTCTTTTCTGGGCTCGGGGCATCCTCCTTCCTCGAACATCCCCTTTTTCTCTTTCCCTCGAGTCCCCTTCCATCATCTTCCGTTTGAGTTCTCTCCTGCGAGTTCCCTTTTCAAATTACACGATTGAGTTCCCTGTAACACCAATTAATCCTATGCAAATCAAACCTTAATATTTGCATAAAACATGATACCCAAGGAACTTAGAACGAGACGATTTTCACAATATCGTAATCGACGAGATCCGTGATGATTTCTTGTGAATAAATCAATTGTAGATGAGAAATCTTTCAAAGAAATAGGTTTCTCTCTTGACCCATTTTGGCTTTCTGACGTTCTTGATGGAGAGAAAACTATCGTTTATTTTTTCTAGGATTTAGAGAGGACCGACTTATAATCATGACCTTTATAGTCACACCATCCGTCATGGTGCACAGTAATTAAAATACACCTCTCTATTGACCAATAGGAATAGGAGTTTAGTGTCTAATAATTATTAAACCTAAACCACATATGGGCCATTAATCATGTGGGCCACAACAAAATCTAACATTGTCTCACTTGGCTCATGTGATATTATTTAACTTCAAAGTTTAACAATAAAACATAATGCACAAGTATATGCTAAATCCTTTTTCAAATTAACCATATCTCAAATCATCATTAAGTAAGAACTTATAAGGATTGTGGCGGTTGTATGTCATTAGTTCGACATAGTCCCTTCCATGTATCACAGTATCAATCCTGTACTTAACATGATCAATAATGGTCCAACAATAATGTTAATATTCACGTAATTCATTCATGTACATACCAACATAATGAGACGGAATGCATAAGTGTAACAAAAACAATACATAAATGATATTGGAGTGTCAAGTACATAAAGAGTATAAAACTTTAACATAATGTCAATAATGATTTTTCAATAATGCCCATTCTTTCAACATGTTCACTAAATATCTTTGGTGGCAACCCTTTAGTTAACGGATCCGCAATCATAAAATTGGTGCTAATGTGCTCAATTGACACTCTTTGTTTTTGAACTTTTTCTTTAACGGCAAAGTCTTTATCCTATAAGAAATATTTAGGACCTTTAATATATTTGTCCGATAGACCCGAGTAAAGTCCTTAAACCGCTTCGTCCGAACTCCAATACGTAAAACTCGAGTGTATTCCCTGAGATGAAGGAAATAAAAATATTTTCTCTCATCTTAGAGGGATGATGGTGGGAAAAGTAGACTCCACGTCATTTTCGAATGGTTACCGCTTGATAAGGTCGTATAGTAGCAACCCATGCTAGGGGTGAATCATCGGAGTTTCAGCTCCTATGTCGTCGACCTGTGCTTTGCACACTATCTTTGAACCGACTTGTCGGCAACGCACCCCCGATTCAAAGACACTGTGCGAAGCGATCGACCATCCCAAACTTTTCTCCTTTTTTCACTCGGCGTATCCTCTTCTTCCCTGCGGCGGCGACGGCCCCACCATCCCGTTGCTTGCCAACCAGTCTACCGCACCATATCCGAAGCGTTGTAGCCGCTGGTTCTCAGCACCGTGCATTGTAAGATATGGCATTAGGGCGGGGTTAGCGATCCCAACTTCGCTTCGTACCCGCAGCTCCGTTAAGTTGTTATACTTGGCTATTTGGAAGGCCACTCGCGTATCTCATCACACATCAAAGCAAGGAAACATTCTTACTCTTACGCTATATGCAAATTTTAATATTCATCGTTTGGCTGATCACTCTTTCGAAATATTAGAATTTGATGGTCTCGATTGAAAGGTGCTGAACTCAATTGCATTTCGTACGTAAGTTTAAGATTTTCGACGACATTTTTTTTCCCGAAAAAGTCATGAACCACTTCAAATGCTAGTCCCTGTGAAAGCCAACCATTTTGCTCCGTCCAATTTTGTAGGCAATTTATTTTGTATTTGCCATTTTGTTAATCGTCGTATTTGTATTTTATAACCTCGTCTTAAAATGTAAAATACTCAAGCTCTAGTCAGACTTCCTAGTGTCGTCTAGGATTTCTAACTTTAGTATAAGCCTGAATTTATCAAATCAACTGGTGATCACTCTGGTGTGGATTTCAAAGAATTTGATCAACAAGAGTTTTAAAAACTCGAGGCGAGAAAAAGTAACTACAACGAAAGTTTCAAAAATTATGGGTACAAGCAAGGCATCGAGAAGTTCGTTAAATTCACACCCAGCAATGGTGCTGAAGAAGGAAACATTGCTTGCCCACCTACAACTGCAAGAACTTGGAAAAATGGCTCTATCCGAATGCATCTTGCTCCCGGATTCGACGCTGATTATGAGCTTCGAGTTTGCCACGGGCAAAGTTGACAGATCTAGAGAAATAGATAATGGAATCATCGATTATCATTAGGTACAAGGCCCATATAAATATACATTCACGGAAGGGTATAAACTTAAATACACAATAAAAGAGTTATATAAGGGGGCAAGCGTCGATTGGGCTAAAGATGGTAGGGTTTCGCAGCCTAGTTCCGTTCCAATCTCGTGCCAGACCGCTCACTCGATTTCAGACATTTTTCGGTTCACCAACCCCAGGAACCCCCTAAAACTCACCGATTCTGTTCGGTATTGCTCCCAGGCTGGACCAAGACCAAGCTCCACAACCCCACAAGCAGTGATAGTATGTTTCTTTCACCCTTTCCGATTTAAGCCCTCCAAATCCATTTGTCGGGAGTTGGTTATCGCATCTGACGGAGCACAGCACGTAATCCTCCCTCTTTCGAATCACAAACCGCCCGCATTCTCCCTTGGGATAGTTTCATTTTCATCCCTTCATATCGATAGATGGCCTTGTTTTACAGGCTTTATCGTATTCAGTCCGAAGAGTTTAGGCAACTTTCAAACTGACTCTCAACGGGAGAATCCAGGCTATTCAGGAAGAATCGCATCAATTCCCCGCCTTGTATAACAACTCATTGTTGTAGTAAAGCTGAAATTCTATAGCTTTTGGGCCGCACAACTCTCAGGGAGTACACCCAGGTTCTACCTGTCGTGGCTTCTAATGTAAAATATCAATGGGCATAGCATAAGGCATTCTCATTTAAGCATCTGGTCGGGTTGTGGTGAAGGATGAAAAACAAGACCCGTGGCCTGCACAGGTAAAACATCGCTGAATGTCGACAAGGCGGCTGCTGACCTGTCCTTAAATATGCCCACTTAACCATCAGTCAAGATAGATCCCAGTGTCAACGTGCTCTCTACAAATCTGCTGCCAACCTGGCCAATTGTGAGAGAGAAAAAATATCAGATGCATGTCATAGAATGTGGAAAGAGACTTTCTTTCCAAAACACTCAGCCAAATATCTAACATCTCTGAAACTAAAATCATCTAACAATTACAATGTTCGGCAAAAAGCCAGCGTCTACTCCTGACATACCGCATGCATGGAACTACCTTGGTGCACAGCTACGCAAACAAGCTCAAAAAAGGAAGGCCAGAGTTATGAACTTCTATCACCACTTTCAGACAGTTGCATCACTAAGTTTTCGTGCAGTGTCCCAGAGTTTTGGTAGTCCATATCGCAAATGACTAGGTTAACTCAAACAGTAATGCATGCAATAAAACAGAAAACCCCAAATAAACACCTCGACAACCAAAGAAAAAATCAAATTTAAAATTGCAAGATTCTCCAAATAAGAAAATAGGAAAGCTGAAAGATTTAAGTCCAAATAAAGCTTAGGATGTTAGACATATAACAAGGTGGTAGATAGAGGTGGCCAAATGGACCCGTGGGCCCGGAACCGGCCCGTTGACCGGGCCCACGGTTCCAACCCGGAACCGGAACCAGCCCGGAACCGCCGGTTCCGACCCGGTTTAAAAAAAAAAAAAAAAAAGAAGGAGGCCGGGTGAAAAGAGCAATTGGGCCTTGGAACCGGCGGTTCCGAACCGGAACCGGCCCAGAACCGCCGGTTCCACCTTTTTTAGGAACCGGAACCGCCGGTTCCGTGGAACCGGCCACCTCTAGTGGTAGATGACTAACTAGGGACATGACAAAAAGTTATATAACAAGGTACAGAAAAGAAGCTAAAGAAAGAAAGCACACTCGCCTGCTTAAAAGACCTCAACAACGCAGCTTCTACTCCTGAAGACAGTCTGTCGTCCGGATCAATTGTTAGAGAAATTTCCCCATCATTATAAGATCTCGGACTCTTCGATGAAAAACCATCTATAGGAATGCCACTAGTTGCTTCAGATATCCTCCTTGAAGACAATGCAGGTACACTGCATACAAAAATAAGAGAAGCTTTTTTTGAGATAATCCAGTCATGAAAGCTCAAATTTTTATCTGCTAACGTAAGCACATGAAAAAGGTATATTTAACCTGATTGGAATGTCCTTAAACTGGGTAACTGCCGAGCATCTCATATTTGATTCTGATTTCGTGCGCACCGTATCCTTATACAACCCATTAGTCTGTACAAGGAACCCAAAGAGGACAGCATGCTGTAAATATGACTGTTTCTCATTCTCCCACAAATATGGCTCGAACCTTTAATGAATGAACAATAAAACACTATTAGGTAATTGCAACAAAATGAAGGCTTATCATCACAAAAACCATCTACTAGGACGTAAACACAACTCAGGTAACACTCGATAGATGGTCCAAGGGTGTCAATTAGCTGTAACCAAATGCACAGAATTGAGCATCATTTATGTGTGAAAGAGCAGTTCAGGTATCAGAATTATCTCACATGCCGACAGCTTCTAACCACTTGACCATTAAAGTAATATATTCTTTACCCCCTATTGTCATTTACCCTCTAATCTAAAACAGATCATTATAAAACATCTTATTTTTCCTTCACTTAGCTTAAAACATCTTCTTGGAAACAATTTCTAATATAAAACAGAATAAAAGTACAGAACTCTCGCATGCAAATCTTCATGATGACCGAGATTGGATTTTGTATAAACATCTTGGAGTACTGGCTGCTTGTAGAATATAAACAGCAAAAACAGATCAGCTAACTTACTTGAGCCATTTTATGGGATCCAATCTCCGTGAAAGATTAAGTACCAATCCATCTATGCGTGTTCTGACAGCAGACCAAATGGATTCACCTCCGGAAAGAAAATCATACAAAAATTTCAGATCTAACATAACTTGCAAAGCTCCTTTATCTGACACTTCTTTAGTAGAAAGGTAGTTTCCATATATATCAGTCACCTGTATAAGCAAAAACATTCAGTAAACAAACACCAGATTGAAAAAGCTATAGACGTGCCAACACAAAAACCACGTTAGGACTATCCACAGAGCTAAGTAAATGACTAAAGCCAAAAGGCACAGCTTGTAGGACATTCACCATAATGGGAAAGTAAGAGGAATTTATGATATCGTAGGACGTAAACCACAACAAATCTGAAAAACTCTCTACAGCTTCACAAAGCGGTTGTAATCATAATATTCTGATGGAAACACTGCAGTGAAAATGCAGCTGTCATTGGAGAAATAAAAGAACCGCAGTTTCATTACAAAAGCTAACACCAGATAACCAGTTTATGCGCACGACTATAATAGTGTGTCTGGAAGAGAAGGAAAACATGTATCAAACAAAACCTTTGCAGATGGTAATTCAGACTCCTCATATGTAAATGGTTTTCCTTTACACCCCATCTAAAAGATATGCAAGCATCCTTTCTAATAGAATATTGAAATGTTAAACCGTGCCTTCATCTAATAGCTTAAGCGTCCCACAAAATTTCACATGATATCCGAGCTTAAGCTATAAGATGAAGGCGCGGTTTAGCATTTAAATATTCTATCACTCCCCCTCACGTTTAGTTTGATCTTTCTGCCAAGTACTAAACATAGAAATATTTAATTAGGGAGGCAAATGGGGTATGGAAAGGTTTGAACGATCTCCTACTCTGATAGCATGTGAAATTTTGATAGAGAGAAATTCTTATTATCATTCGTATATTATTGCTTTATAGTGTTATAGGCTAATACACAGAGAAGTCCTAGCAAACAAAATAGGAAACAATGCCTAAATAGGAGAGCAATTACAATCCCATGACTTATGGAATTTAACCAGAATAAAAAGTCTCTTAAATATGAAAAAATCCACTCCTAAAATCAGTCAATTTTCCTACGTATTTACAGCCAAAAAATCTGGCTATTATTTTTAAGCAGTTCAAGGCATTACCTTCCTAGTTACCAATTTGAAGAATTAGTACACAAATTTTCGTTGACAGAGCATGAAGTGTGGTCATTACAAGGGAGGGATAGTGGCAGCTCTAGACGTCATATGAGTCTAAGAACTATCATATCTAAATGAAAAGTTAAAAATAAAAAATAAAGCGTCACAAATTTTCAAGCTCCTTTGCAGCAAACATTCTCCTAACACTCCCCTCCTCCAAGTCATCCAAAAATTTGCAAGAGGGATAGAAAAAACAAATTTTTACCTTGCTTTGCAACAAATAGAAATACTGTCTGAATCTTTCATCTCATCCTCCAAATAGAAAGCCTATAGGCACTGTGAACCTAGGACCGACTACTTGGAGATGAGCAGTGCAGGTATAGATGATTCAACGTCTCTGCTGCTTGCATACAGAGGCAACATACTTTCACCATAGTTTTCTTTCCTTGGAAGATTATCAATGGCCAAAATGCTCTCTCAAGAAGCTTCCCCAACCAAAAAGTAGGTCAAACCCTATTGGAATGTGGCAACAAGTGATTCACTGTTGACTTTGACAGATACATCCAAGGAACGAGACTTTCCCTCCACTCAACAAGTGGTTGAGAGCCAAAGAAACTTGCTTTAAGAGCCTCCCAATCAAGAAGGCAACTGCAGAGGGAACTCTTGACTTTCATATTAATATCAAATGATTTTAGCCTAATAATTAGGTGACATTAAGTAGTCAATTAAACATTCTACCAAATGATAGAATCATAGAAGCAGAGACTGGAAGCATGCGTCTAACCAAGACACTCATTCATATACCACTTTGTCTCACGATAATTGTTAACCACAATTTCATTGCTTGTTATTTGCCATGGCCAATTTATCCAAAGTAAGCGCAAATGAAAATTATCGAGCCACCGAAGCATTCAAAATGTGCTCATGTACATCGTTTGCTTGGTAGCATGCTCGAGATGGGGTTGAGTAAGCTAATAGCAAGGCATTTGAAAGGATAAAGATGAAGACAATAGTATCAGAAGCAAAACAACAATAGGACACTACTGATTTCATAATGAATAAAGGGCCACCTTCATATGTAGTAGATTCAAAATTATTCAAAATTATGAAAATCCAAATGCTGTGGCATTCTAAGTAAATACCTTTTCCAAAAGCTGCAGGGCAAACTTTTGCAGAATTAACTTGTCAAGCACATGACCTCCAATTCTATGAATTTCTTCACATGCTCGAAATGAAAAGGAGATGACATAGGGAGAAGGCATGCAGGGGACCAACATCCTCAACTCAGGCTGCCAATCGTCAGACTGCTCTTGCTTGATTACTGTGTCTTCCAAACCCCACTTAATGGACAAAGAAGGACTCAGTAGAAAATATATACTTCATGCAAATTAAGAAGAGAAAACGTAAGAAGTCAAAGATCAGATCGCACATTAAAACTAAACCAACATAGAGTCAGTGAAAACTAACCAGGTTAAGATTTTACTGCAGCTAGAACCATTGATTTTTCACAGGCTAATAGTGATGTCATGCGTCTCAGTAGAAAGCTCTTTATGCGTGATCATCCAAAATAAGTTGGGGAAAACGAATCAGAGACTATCTAAACTGCCAACAGAAGTGACGTAGTGTGTTCTTTATCTGGCCATCATAAGCATCATCTTCACTATAACGAGAAAATCACTTAACTAAAATTCAATTAATTGCACTGTCTGCTAGTTCCAAGTGAGTTCCAGATTATGGTATGCTGCCTACCAGGAGAAGCTATCAGGTTTTGACTTAAATAAGATGTTCAGCGAAAATCACAGAAAGGGCACAACCACATATGAGAAGGATATACACCTCTTCCATTGGTGCTAACCCAAAATCTAGTGTGGAATGCCAGCTTTCTAAGTCCTAACAACCCAATATAAGGGGTCTGTCAGTCTTCCCTAATCGCAATTATATCCTGAGTACTCAGAGGTTAGCCTTAGAGTTTCCGTTTCTTTTCACTTACTCATAATTCTATGATGACTTAAGGTGGAAGTTGCAGCAGTTGTAACTTGCAGTGGCACTTCTCTCGATTTCTCAGGACTCTAAGCTCATTACTACCAGTGGTTGCATCAAGAGGAAGTCGAGACAGAATAAAGGAAAACAGAGACTTTCTTGTATGATGAAGGCTTTAAAAACAAGAACAAATTGCCCTTACCAAAAAAAATAAAAAATAAAAAAATAATTCCTTACCAAAAAAAAAAAAAACAAGAACAAATTGCTATGAAAGCAACACTAACCCTCAGAGCAGTTACTGGCGATAATCCATCATCCTGTTCAAGATCCCGAGATAGGAATGTTGACAAATCCATGGATAAGCACATTATCCACAAGCTATGAGCTCTTACACATAAATCTCCTGTAGTAACAGAAAAATCTTGGAATTTCGGGCTTGGAATATCATCAGCTCCAAGTATTTCAGCTGTGGCCAACGAGGTATCTATTCTAGAACCCATGGGTGATTGCCGAACTGAGCTGTCATTGACGGGAGAATCAGTTAGTCCATGCGATTGCCCCAAAAGGTCTGGCAATCTGTTGAAAACTGATGAAATTGATTCATTTACCCAGAACCTCGGTGATCCCAAAATTATTGGGATGTGTCTACAGTGATTCTGGAGTGCAAACAACAGTCGCCCAATGAAGAGAGATCTTTCCACAATTATGGCAGCAGATGGGGTATGACCCTCTCTCTTTTCATTCTCAAGTGCGGTGCAGAGGCTGTCAAGCTCACCCTTAAGTTGCATTAATATGCTAGACAAAGACTCATAGCACCTATCTTGCAGATATTTTGCCAGTTTCTTTAGTCTCGTTGCTGCTTTGGGAGATTCCAAGAAGTGCCGAAGTTCCTCAAGAACTCTCTGGCAGTAATTGTCTACTGCATCTCTTATCCGATTAACTTCGGGACCAAAATATACACTAAGACAGGTCTGGAAGCTACTCTCTTCTGCCTGTGCTCTTGATGAAACAGTCTTCCCATCATTAGGCCCTATGAACCAAACTCCACCAATAGTAGAAGGTCTGCTCAGATATGCCCGAAAATCTATCTGTTCACTTGGTGTCCCCACAATGGTATGAATTGATTCGGCTATATTTACATCCCTGGTCAAATTTCCAAATCCTGAGTCAATGATTGATTTCATCCTCTGAACAAAAGCATCTTCAAATATCTCATCCCAGAGATCCAGATCAGCTTCCAAAACAAGTTCTCGGATTCTGCTCCAAGGTAATTCAATCTCCGACCCAAAAACGCTCTTTAGCCAATCCAAACTGCCTTCCAGAACCTCCCTACTGTCCATGGTTTCTCTAATCAATTTTTCCGCCAAAGCTATCTCCTCACCACTACTGATGGCATCCTTCAGGTAACCGCCACTGATTTTATTCTTAATTTCCCGTACACAATCCTTAAGCAAATTCAAACAAGTACTGGCTATATATGGCTTTTCGAGCTGCGTCATCACCAACCCCAGTTCATCCCGAAAGGATTTCCACAACCTGACCTCCTCATCAGGGTTTGGAATCCCACCAAACTACTGTCCATGGTTTCTCTAATCAATTTTTCCGCCAAAGCTATCTCCTCACCACTACTGATGGCATCCTTCAGGTAACCGCCACTGATTTTATTCTTAATTTCCCGTACACAATCCTTAAGCAAATTCAAACAAGTACTGGCTATATATGGCTTTTCGAGCTGCGTCATCACCAACCCCAGTTCATCCCGAAAGGATTTCCACAACCTGACCTCCTCATCAGGGTTTGGAATCCCACCAAACAACTCAGATGCAGGTGGAGAACTCAGTGTGACATTGTAAAACAGGGGCATCTCGTCCGACACTTGCAAGAACAACTCACCTACTTGGCCCACAGTAACCCGAATGGCCTTCAGCACTTCACAGAACATGGCAACCACGTCTGAAAAAGTAGCATTAGCAAAAGAAGTAGCCAATTTCTGCAGAATCCACGACTTCCTGCAATCGAGGAACAATCCCAAAATCAGCCTCGGCTCTAAATAATCAATAACCGCCACCGCGGCCAAGGCATCCGCATAAGCTCCAATCTTGAGACCACCACCATCCAGCAACCTCTGGCGACTCTGCTGCGAGATCTCAGCCTTGAATCTCTCGACAATCCGCCACTGATGCTGCAAAACAGGGAATATGGCCAAGGTCCTGAGATCACCGCCTTCTTGATCCTGCACCAGCCGATGCTGCACGTGTTTCGCGCGCAAATACCGCGCCGCGGCCTCGAGGAACATAGACTCGTCGAGGCACCTCCATATGTCCGGCGCCGTGTCGACGATATACCTAACACGACAAGCACTGCCATACACGTTAAACCGCGCGGGATTATAGTGCCTGGGGCTTTGCAATTTGAGGGTTTCGCAGAGGGACAAGATGGCGCTCTGATACGAGGAAAGGTTCTTGGAAATCGACTCCAAGGAAGATTTAATGCGCAAAATCGATTTGGCGGAATCGATGAGATCACGGCCCCTGTTGTCCATCAGTTGCCGGAGCTCCTTGTTCTCGTCCTCGATCTGCCTCGTCGCGGTCTCCACATTGCGGATTTCCGCGATGGGCGACTCGGCGTCCTGGTGACCGCCCTCCGCCGCTGTCGCGGCGGCGGACGGCGACTGATCTCGCATCGTCACTGATAGAGAAAGAGAGAGAGATTCAGAGTGAGAGATTGGTAGAAGCCTAGAAGGATCGAGATGGAAACAAATAGAATGGCAGAATTATTGCGTTAGGGCAATGGGAATTTACACGACAAATTGAGAAATTTTGGGAAAATAACCAACGCAATACATACGCACGTACGTACATACATATTTATCAATTCAGTCCTCAATTTTTTCCATCAATTCAGTTATAAATATTTTGAATTTATGCCAATATAATCTTTTTGACTAATTTTAACTGAAAATGAACGACGCGGCACAACCGACCCTAACTCGACCAAATCTTATTTTTTGTTCTTTTTATTTTCTATTTTTCTTTATCTTTCTTTTATTATTACCTCCTTTCTCCGACCGACCATCGAGCACGGTGACCGGCCAGAGGCGGGAGCCCACGAAGCTCGGCCCCACCGACCATCGGTAAAAGCGAGCCTCGCCCGCCCCTAGCGAGAATTGTTAGGTAGTGCCTCGCTTGATCATGGGGAGGCGCAACCTGGTCGTCGGGCCATACGTCCTGCTAGAGGCAAAAAGAAGAAAAAAAAATGAAAAAAGATAATAAATAAAATATTTTAAAAAATTAGCTATGAAAGTGGATTTTCAATTAAAATTGGTCGAAAGGGTTATATTGGCACAATGAAAAAATTTTAGGACTAAATTAACAAAAAAAAAATTGCCACCGAGTCATGTACTATTATAATTGTGCGAAGGAGATTATTCGTCCCACAAGGGACGTGCATGGTTTTGGCCAGTGATGTTCAAGGGGCCATGCACCGGCCCCATCATATTCACGGTGAAAGCGGCGATCAAAGTGCCCGTTGACAAGTCAATGTTCTCCTTGGACCGTTAGATCACCTTCCAGTACGTCAGCGGCATGTTGATCAACGGCGACGATACGTTCGAAGGCTAGGGGCAGTATGCTTGGTCTAACAACAATTGCGCTTGCCAGTCTCTTCCAGTGGTAAGTCCTCTCCTAATTTTTTTTCCTTTTTTTTTCAATTAGAAATTAGAAATTAAAGTATTATAATCAGCTTTTTGAATGATAATTGTATTGGCGATTGCAGAAATTACGGGGCCTTTTTATGACCTATTGATTTAACGTCCAATGTGTAAATGAAGGTTTAAAGAACATCCATCAAGCATATCTAACATAAAATTCATTTTCAAATAACACTGTCCTACGTAGTAAATTAAACATTTATGTTCGCGCTTTTTCACTTTAATTCCAATATTACCGGGAGGTTTGGCAATTCTCAACTTTTATCCTCGAGCCAGGACCATCATTTTCATACAAACATGATCATGCTCAATAGTGTCGCATGATTTTCTCAAAATGAGGATTAATTTCTTTTGGATAAGGTGGAATTATGGCATATTGATTACACAAAAGGTACAAGAGCCAAACACTTGTCTATACCATTTATCTAATTGCATGGTAATTTTGGGAAAAAAATTTCTCGTTTGTGATTTTTTTTTCTAGTTGAGATTCAATTTCGTCAACAACATATTAATCCACTCGATTAATTCGGTCAACAGCAAGAACTTCCACTCTATCCTCTTCTTAAATGCCCTCGAGCTTTCGGGTGTTCGGATAACTGCTCGTGGAGACAGTCCCAAGACGGACGGGATCCACATAGGCTACTCGTCCCGCATCAAGATCGCCGACTCTGTGATCTCAATAGGGGACGATTGCGTCTCGATCGGGCCGGGGTCCAAGGACATCAAGATCGTCGGCATCTACTGCAAGCCGAGCCATGGGTTCAGGGTGGGGAGTTTCGGGAGGTACCCGAACGAGGCGGACGTGACCGGGCTCTCAGTGAGGGGTTGTACTATGGTTGGCACCCAGAATGGTGTGAGGATCAAAACGTGGGCTTCTGGCATTAAAAGCAATGCCTACAATCTCTCTTTCGATGACATTACCATAAAGGATGTGCAAAGTCGCATTATTATTGACCAAGAGTACCGTCCCGGTGGTGGTTGTTCTAAGCAGGTACACTTCTGAAGTATTGCAATTAATCTTGAATTGGGTTGATTATTGATTACATTTGTCATTTCCTATATGCCTGATGATCTCTCTCTCTCTCCCTCTAGCTGGGGTCGAATGTTCAGATCAAGGATGTTTCGTTCACAAAGATCCTGGGCGCTTCGGCTTCGCAGGTGGCGGTCAACCTCGTATGCAACCCGAACGTTCCTTGCCAGAACATCACTCTCGAAAACATCGACTTGGTTTACACCGGCCGTGAAGGGCCTGTGAAATCGTACTATGCTCATGTGAAAGGCGACGCTCGCGGCGTTCAAGTGTCGCAGTCTTGCATTTTAGCACAGGCAATATCAGAAGCTAGCTTTTTCTTTTTTCCGTCTCTTGACCGCCTCGACAAGGGAGAAAGTTCAGTGTTTAGGCAAGAACGTTGCTGGGTCGAGTTGGATTGTTTTTCACTTAGTGCGTTTGTTTTCCTTCAAATATAAATCCTTCAGTTTGCTAGGGTAAGTGACAATCAGAAACGAAAAAATATGTTCTTTGATACTATATTAAATCACAACCTTCGTCTATTAATTTAAGTTTTTAGAACAGTTGACAGTGGTTCTACAAAATCTCACATGGTATTAGAATAAGAGATCGTAAGTTCAAACATTTACAGGCCACGCTTAGTGCTAGGCAGAAAGATCCCCCTCAATTTTTTTTTTTATCTGAATCAATTCTTTTTGTCGATATCATATGATTGCAAATTAAGGTGAGATTTTCTTTTTTGGTTCCAAAGAAATATTCCATTCATTATTTAGAATAATGTTCGAGAGGTAGATAAAAAGCCTTCAAGTCTAGCAAATCTCAAATAACCCACCATAAACAATCGGCACAGCCAATCATTGGATTTAGTGACAAGCATTTGCAACAGTTAACGGTGCGTGTCTACGTTCAACATTCTCATTGCCATTGTTGTGCAGAGATACCAACCTCAATATGTTAAAAGAACACATATCAGATATTTGTAAGGAACTGTCAAATCTATAGACTAAGTCGGCTCCCAGCTTTAGTTTTTGAAGTCGAGAATCTACGCTATAATTTTAAAAGAGGGAAGGGTTTTTGGAGATTGAGGAGATTTTTTGCCGACAGACATCCATGGATCTTGAAGAGAGTGAGGAAAATCAATATCGACCGTCCTTCAACTCATGAAAGGACTAACCATAATCACACGATTGGAAAGTTCTTTTACTTGAGATCTTAGGACAACGTCAAGAAACATGTTAAAAACGAGCTGAACCACCTTATGAATTTTTAAATGAAAAAATTAAGTCAACGTACAGTTTTCCAGTTCAACAGATCTCCATGAACAGGAGTCGGATTTTGGTATTGGTTTATCATGTAAGTATTGATTAATTTTTTCAATTATAGCAACACCGCTTGTGATATACAAATCCAATACACCATCTTGTAAGTAGTTTTGTAAAACCAGTCTTAGGAAGTCTACCATTTTCCATTGGATGACGGTTATGCTTTGACTAATTTTCCATTATTGTAGTTTTTACAAAAAGAAAAAGTAGAGGATAAAAAAATATATCTTTATACGAAAATGCCCCCGATCGTGGTACCGGCGGTGAAGATATCAGTGAGCTTAGAGCCAAAACTGGTCATTTCATGACATTGTTTGAGACAAAATTCACCATGGAGACTCTTTCGAGATTGAACAAGATATGGATATATGTGACCTTGAAATAAGTCAAAGTCCACGGGGCTCAACGATCTAAAAGAGATGCCTTCATTTTTTCCCTTGATTTTCTTAGGAAAAATTCCTTCTTTAAGGGCGTGAAGAAACAAAATTACTAAATTCGCATACAGAACTTCGAATATACTCTCCTTGACTTGACGAGTTGACCAATTTGACCGCCCAAAAAATAGTCTCCATCAAAGTCGATTAGGCGAAGTTCTAGCATCCAGAAATATACTTCACCAAATAAAACTAACTTCCATAAAAACTCGTTGGCACCGAAAATAAAAAGCGCAAGAAATTCAATTAAGGAGCACAATCAAGGAAAGTGTTAATCCATTCCTGTATTACTCCATCTTCTTGGAGGGGCCACGAACCCTATACGTAGTCCGAGGAAAAATTACTCTATAAGCCAAGGAAAAATTCACTCTATCTAGGCTTAAACTGCGAGGCTAAGGAGAGCCCGGGGAAATGGATTGGAGCTTGTGCTTTCATAAGATCTGTTTGCTCTTGCTCCCGGTGTTGGCGTTGGTGCTCACGAATGGAGTCTTTGACGTGAGGAGCTTCGGCGCCGCCGCTGACGGGAAGACCGACGATAGCAAGGTAAAGAATTGGGAGACCGCCTCACCCAGTTCATCGATCGCCGTTATCATTTCGCAGTCTGGGTAAACGCAAGGACCAAATGGAATTGGGATGGGCGAGACTTGAAACGGCTTATTGGCCTGAAAATACGATCAGACCCGCTAGTGCAAAAGTTTACAAAAAGAAAGATAATTTTTACAATTTCCAAAATGATGTTGTTATCATATTGATTAAAGGGCTTAACTTATTTGTTTTCTTTTTTCCCCTTTTTCTAGGCATTTCTTGATGCGTGGAACCAAGCGTGTCAATACAAAGGAGGAGTTCGGAGGAGATTGTTCGTCCCGCGAGGGAAGTACATGGTTTGGCCGGTGGTGTTCAGGGGGCCATGCACTGGCCCCATCGAGCTCATGGTCAAAGGGGTGGTCAAAGCGCCCGTTGACAAGTCAACGTTCTCGTTAGACCATTGGATCACCTTCCAGTACGTCAGCGGATTGTTGATCAATGGCGGTGTTACGTTTGATGGCCAGGGGCCTTATGCTTGGCCTGAGAACGAATGTGCTTGCAAGTCTCTTCCAGTGGTAAGTCCTCTCCTACTTTGCTCAATTAGTTCGGTCAACAGCAAGAACTTCCACTTTAACATCTTCAAGTGCGACAATCTTGAGTTTTGGCGCGTCCGGATAATCACCCCCGACGAGAGCCCCAACAGGGATGGGATCCACATGGGCAACTCGTCCCGCATTAGGATTGCCGACTCTGTGATCGCGACAGGGGACGACTGCGTCTCGATTGGGCCGGGGTCCAAAGATGTTGAGATCGTCGGCGTCCATTGCGGGCCGGGTCACGGGCTTAGCGTGGGGAGTCTCGGGACGTACCCGAACGAGGCGGACGTGACCGGTCTCTCCATGAGGGGTTGCACTATGGTTGGGACTCAGAATGGTTTGAGGATCAAGACTTGGGCTTCTGAGCTCAAAAGCAATGTCTACAATATCTCGTTTTCTGACATTACCATGAAGAATGTGCAAAATCCCATTATCATTGACCAAGAGTACTGTCCCCGTGGTGGTTGTTCTAACCAGGTACACTTCTGAAGTGTTGCAGTTAATCTTGAATTGGATGATTCTTGATCACATTTCTCATTTCATAAGTTACTCTATCTGACCAACGCGATCTCTGTCTCTCTCTCTCTAGCTGGGGTCGCATGTTCAGATCAAGGACGTTTCGTTCATGAAGATCCGGGGCACTTCGGCTTCGCATTTGGCAGTCAACCTCGCATGCAGCCCGATCTTCCCTTGCCAGAACATCAATCTTGAAGACGTCGACTTGGCATACACCGGCCGGGAAGGGCCTGCAGAATCGCACTGTGCTCATGTGAATGGCGACGCCGGTGGCGTACAAAGGCCATCCTCTTGCATTTAGCACGGACAAAATAAGAAGCTACCTCTTATTCTTTTTCCTACCTACCGATCATTGCCGCGACAAGCGAGAAAGCTCTAATGTTTAGTCAAAGAACAACTAAATATCTTTTTCGGAATTCTTTCTTTTCTTCTTATTAAGAGGAGACGGGTTTTGTAGCTATTTCGAACAAGAGTGCTATCAATGGAATAGAAGGAAAAGATGTGATTCAACGAGGCACTCGTTACACCATGCATGCATGTCGTTGAAATTTAAGCAACGATGAAGTGCGATGGCATAAGAAACTTTGACATGTACAATGTTGGAATTTAATCGATGACGAAAATCTAAGAGCTATACTTAGGATACATGCCGGAATATAATCGATAACGAAATATCGAAATCCTGCATCTAAGGTAAAAAAATTGAAAGATAAAGATTTTTGTCTTTTGTTTGCAGGGGCTCACAAAGATTGCGATGTGGCTATTTAAAACCTACAATCACGGCTGCAAACTAAGAGTGCAAACATAACTGAAAAAATAACTTCATTGTGGTTACGGAAGTTACATTATCTATAATGAGCTACTTAACAATCTCTATTATCAAGCAACACTTATCTATACCAATGCTAAAATAGTCGCATCGTGTTGATTGCTTGTTGTCGATATGGACACTACAAAAAAACGAGGATTTAGCGACGAAGTTTGCCACGAAAATTTCGGCAAATTTCGTCGCTAAATGATTTTTTGCGACAATTTTGCCACGAAAATAAATTCGTGGCTAATTCGGCGTCGCAAAATTTAGCGACGAAAAGTTTGAATTTTCGTCGCTAAATTTAGCGACGAACAAGAATTTCGTCACTAAATTCGTCGCTAAATTTTAGCCACGAAAAAAAATTTTGTTGCTGAGTTTAGCGACGAATCACCGAATTCGTCACTAAATTTAGCGACGAATCATCGAATTCGTAGCTAAAATTAGCGACAAAAAGTTTTTTCGTGGCTAAATTTAGCGACGAATAATTGATTTCGTCGCTAAATTTGGCAATCAATTGTTAAATTTGTCGATACATTTAGTGACGAATAGTTAATTTCGTGGCTAATTTGACATGAATAATTAATTTCGTCGCTAATTTGGGACGAACGGTGCGACTATTTGCCACGAAAATTTTTTGTCGCTAATTTGTATTGTGACGAAAATAGCGCCAATTCAGCATTAGGAAATTTAGCGATGAATTTTTTTTTTTTTGGCTACGAACATTGTTAAGGGATAAATATGGCGACGAACTTTGCGACGAAATTTGTTCAGCCATGAATTTTGCGACGACCAGGCATGGGACGAATTTTACAATGAACTTTTATAATTTGTGATTGTACAATAAAATAATTTCTTTTAGTTTTCAATTTTAAATCTAATTAAAAAAAAATTAATTTCTAGAATTTGTATTTAACATTGATAAAGCAAGATCTAAATATTATAATAATACGCAAACAAAATACATTCATCTACCATTCACTGGAAGAGAGTTTTCTGAAGAAACAAAATACCATTCATCTATCATTCATTTAACATAGATTCTTAAGTACCGAAACAACGCAATCTCTAGTAGACAACACCAGATCTTCTGAAGAAACAACTCCGGGGCCATGACATCATCTTCACTGGAAGAGAGAACTTCATGTGCCTAGTCAATAAATCTAAAGGTGAACATGGAAAGAAAATAAGTAGGGGCATATATCCAGACAGACACAAAAAACACAAAACAGAAAATCGAGATATCTTTGAATCAAATCACAATTAAAAATTGAAGTTTGACATATCAATGGACATTGGGACTAACAGGAGGGTGTAATAGTAGGATTTATGGGCATAAGGAAAAAAAAAACCAGATTGTTAAGGTTGCATCAGGAAGGGAAGCAAACTTGGAACCAGAGTGATGAACAGTCGTATATCTTAGTTCCAAAACATAAGTCAGCAGAAAGAAATCATCACAAGAGTTAACTTTCACTTAAGTGCTTCCCCTGCTCAGTCTGTCTAACACCACACTTATCCATGTCGTGGCTCAAAAGCCCCTTAACTAAAATAGTAGTGCGAGTTAAATTGCAACTTGTCAAGCTGAGAAAGAGAGAAGCATCCGTTTGAAAATATGAGTACACTATCACAACCACTTACAGCATTTCCTGTATCATTCTTATAGGTTGAGTTATACCATATGCTCACATTGAAGTTATTGGAATTTGTATTAAGGAAATCATACCCTGTGAGAGAAAAAAATGTCGTTAGAATTGTTGTACATGTGGATAAATCAGCAAATGAAGCCAGAAATAAAGGCAGCAGCCAGAGCTGCAACTATCTCATTAATTTGCCTTTCTGGATTCCCTTTCCGATAGCCCTTGTATAGCTCATCATTTACTGCTACGATCTGTTTCTCCACAAAAGTAAACCTTGGGCACAAGTTACATCTAATATAGCATAATCCAATATAGTGAATTTGATGTGGATAAATCAACAGATATAAGGAAACATCACAAAAATCTTGTGAAATCACTTGAAAATAATCATGCTCCCAGCCTCACAGTGGTGACCAATCGTGCATTCTTTCCTAAGGAACATTATACTATATTCTCCTGATGAGCATACACAAAGAACAGAGTAAAAAAAAAAATGGCGAATACCTGGTTCCTTGTCAACACCAGGCACAGCAACCCGAAATAGATAGGCTTTCTTAACCACCCCGATATCAACAACACCAACGGGTGGTCCAGATTTCCCATCTTTGGCAGTCCCTCTAAGAACAATAGCTGATTTCATTTGTGGATTGTCTGAACATGCTTGTGCATCCATATTTGCTACTTAACTGTCAATTGACATTAAATAAGCAGAACGAGGAAAAAACTTTCTATGAGTTCTAACGTAGGTAATTTTTCCTTCATTTGTCACTTCTCAAAGTTAAACTTTCCAGAAGCACAATTGTTCTCGCTGCAAAGAATAAGAACTACCAAGGAACAATAGGACATATAAATGAACAAGGAAAGCAACATCAATCTTCAGTGTTGCTTAGCAGTTTCTGAGGGAAATTATGAGAAAATCGTTAACAACTCACATAATATACTCTCACGGGAAGAGACTCTCTCTAGCTTTCTGCAAAATCAAGCACAACACTCCTGAAACAACAACCCAGTCACCTAAAATTGCATTTTCCCTGAAACACCAACTCAGTCACCTAAAATTGCATTTTTAAAACCAAAAACCAAAATCAAGCAAGAAAAAAAAAAGAACTTTGAAGCTGAAATCCTATGAAGAAACGAGTAAAGCAATGATTTTGAGGCGATTGGGGAATTAGACTCACGCGGTCGGGAGGCTGAAGGCGACCGTGGCGATGATTGGGCGCGGCTTCGGCGACCGCGAGACGGGACTCGTCGAACGGAGCGAGAAATCGCTCGAACCAAACCACGCGTTCAGCAATCTGAACGAGTTCGCGAGTCTCCATCGGTGAGGGGATTGAGTGTGAGCCAATGTCAAGAAGGGCGTCGACGGCGAGAGCTTGGGTAGAGCGTGAGATGCCATTTCAACGCTATGGATAGAGTATGAGAGAGAGAGAGGGGAGAGCGAGAGGGTGAACGAAGAAACCTAGCAGGAGGACCTGCCCTTATTGAAACTGACGAAATTTTTTTAGCTAATTAGCAACGAAAACAGGACGTCGCTAATTTAGGCAATTTTAGCGACAAAAAACACATTTGTCGCTAATTTAGGCAATTTTAGCGACGAAAATGTGTTTCGTCGCTAATTTAGTGGGGGAAATTTGGTGACGAAATCCGATTTCGTAGCTAAATTAGCGACGAAATCCGATTTCGTCGCTAAATTAGCCATGAAAATGGGATTCGTCACTAATTTACCGAAGCAATTTTAGCGACGAATTTCGTTTTCGTTGCTAAATTAGCGACGAAAAAGAGATTCGTCGCTAAATTAGCCACGAAAACGGATTTCGTCGCTAAAGAATCCTTTTTCGTCTCTAATTTAGCGACGAATCCCTTTTTCGTCGCTAATTTAGTGGGGGAAATTTGGTGACGAAATCCGATTTCGTAGCTAAATTAGCGACGAAATCCGATTTCGTCGCTAAGTTAGCCATGAAAATGGGATTCGTCACTAATTTAACGAAGCAATTTTAGCGACGAATTTCGTTTTCGTTGCTAAATTAGCGACGAAAAAGGGATTCGTCACTAAATTAGCCACGAAAACGGATTTCGTCGCTAAATAATCCTTTTTCGTCTCAAATTTAGCGACGAAAATGTGTTTCGTCGCTAATTTAGTGGGGGAAATTTGGTGACGAAATCCGATTTCGTAGCTAAATTAGCGACGAAATCCGATTTCGTCGCTAAATTAGCCATGAAAATGGGATTCGTCACTAATTTACTGAAGCAATTTTAGCGACGAATTTCATTTTCGTTGCTAAATTAGCGACGAAAAAGAGATTCGTCGCTAAATTAGCCACGAAAACGGATTTCGTCGCTAAAGAATCCTTTTTCGTCTCAAATTTAGCGACGAATACATTTTTTGTCGCTAAATTTAGCGACAAATCACTTTTTCGTCGCTAAATTTGCGACGAAAATGGAGTTTCGTCGCAAATTAGCGATGAGTTTTTGTTCATAGCTATTTGCGTCGCAAATTAGCGACGAATACCTTTTTCATCGCTATTTTCGTTGCAAATTAGTGACGAATTTTTTTCGTCGCTAATTTTTCGTGGCTAAAACCTTGTTTTTTTGTAGTGGGATGACATTTATCAACTTCAAACTTTTTGTCGATAATTTCACATTGTGCGTTATCGATTGCACCTTGTCGTTTCCTTTCAAGTTACTGATAATTCTATTAATAAATGACCAAACTCGACCCTCATTGATTAAGTCTATCACTTGTCGATAATAATATTTATATTTTTTCCAAAAAGACGAACAGATATTTCTTATTAATTTGCCATTTGTGATGGTATTCTTAAATTTTAGGAAGAATGACCAACTTCATCGTTGGCGCGAGGGAACCGCTTGGACTGACGTGTACATGCATGAATAAACATTTAGGAGATTAATGATTTTGATTCTGGCTCTGTTTTCGAAAATAGTTTCGGAGCAAAATCAACGACAAAAAAAGTTGGCACTGGAAAAAAAATCACTTTTGAGAATAAAAAAACTAAATAAGGTCCCACATTTTTCACTTTTCCCCTTTAATTCTCTTATCACTTTTTCTTCGATCTAAAACAGAACAAAGTCTCATTTTCAAAGAAAAATATATAAGATAATAAAAAATTATAAAAATAAAAAAATTGAAAAAAAATTCCAAATAGTCCCTAAAAATAGAAGACGCTTAGAAAAGGCTACTTTAACCTCATTTTCATAAATTTGTGCTTAGATTATCTAGATTTCATAGTTTTTTTAGAAAAATTATAAACACCTTTGAAATTAAATTTGTACCACATTTCTCTAAGCCCTTACGGCTTCATTAGGATTTTATGATGCAATTTATCAATGTCATGACTCCTTGATGGTGCACTTAATTTCGTTGGTTGTGATTTTCCTAGGTTTAGATGGTTTAGTTAGTCTAGTTTTTGGAATTTGGAAAAAGAAAAAAAATAACCTACTTGAATACTTAGCATTAGCTTACCTCATAGGTTTAAAATGAATTGAAAACTTGCATGAAGCACGTTTAGAAAAAAACTCAACTTTAGTTTTGAAAGGCATCAATGGAAATACTAATGTAAACAAGTCCACAGACCCTAGATTTCTCCGGTTGTTTAGGATAGAATGGTTTCCATACCGCTCGATAAGGTTTCTGATCTATCTTTCTCAAAGACCGATGACATGTATACATACACATGCCACCGATCACACTCCGATCTTCCCTCGTTACGATTTGATATAGGTTTGGGAGGGTTCAAGTTAATATGAAATCACATACTACCCCAACATAGTCTCTTTTTTTTTAAGGTTGAAGTGACTCGTTATGAGACGACAATTAGACGGAATATCACAAAGAAATATTATATGCAATATGTTGTATAAGAAAATCAATATGAATTAAATTTAATTAATTCGAAATGTATGGTGAAATTTCACAAAGTCATTGCGTAATTATTTGACTTAAATAACAAAAATTGGGGAAGAGAATTATGCTTGGGAACAAAAATTTTATGCGGTTATCAAATACGTTATTATTCTCTAAAACTCATCCAAGGAACAAAATCAGAAAAAATTAATTCTAATCAAAATCACTTTTTTCGGATCAGAATTGTTGTCATGCGAGTCCTTATTCAATTAAAAACAGGTATGACTTTCTAAGGAAAGCAGCTTCACTCTCATACCAAAATCCTAGAGATTTCTGGCGCAAAGTGTAGAATTTGCAGACCTTACAATAAAAATTCATCGCATTCATGTTGAACTTAACGCGAAAACGCGGTCGAGAACTCATTCAAACGAACAATCTCGCCTGACCCGACGTGCCCTTTGTGCAAAAAAGAAGCTAGAAGCAGCAGAAATGAGTGGAGCCCACTCCCACTCCCATGATCGAGTGAAGGTCTTCAACGCGAGGAGCTCCGGCGCCATCGCCGATGGGAAGACCGACGACAGCAAGGTAAAGAATGGCGAAACCATCTCGTCGCATTATTGTATTTGTTTCATAGCTGAAGGCATACGAAAGGAACAGTTGGAATCCGGGCGGGCAAGACGTGGTGTGGCTGCTTTGCTTGAAAATGTGATCGGATCCGCGAGTGCAGAGTTTGTTTATGAGCTAGAATACATAATCTCTACAATCGGAAAAATGGTTAATTATCAATATTGTAAAGGTTTTTACTTTTCTTTTTCTTTTTCTAGGCATTTCTCGATGCGTGGAACCATGCTTGTCAATACAAAAGTGGAGTTAGGAGGAGATTGTTCGTCCCACATGGGACGTACATGGTTTGGCCGGTGGTGTTCAAGGGGCCATGCACCGGCCCCATCATGTTCATGCTCAAAGGGGTGGTCAAAGCGTCCGTTGACAAGTCAACATTCGCCTTGGACCATTAGATCACCTTCCAGTACCTCAGCCGGCCGTTGATCAACGGCGGTGGTACGTTCGATGGCCAGGGGCAGTATGCTTGGCCTGACAACAAATGCGCTTGCAAGTCTCTTCGAGAGGTAAGTCCTCTCCTACTTTGCTCTTTTTTCCTTTTTTTTTTTTTTAAATTAACATTAAGAATGAAAGAATTATAATCAGCTTTTTGATTAATTCAGTTTAATGACATCCCACAAAAACACAATCAAGGCAAAGTAGACTAGGGCAATTGACCCAATTGTTTGTAAGAATGACGGTAGACTAAGTTAAAAAGGGAAATCGAACCACATGTACCTACAAAAAAAAAAAATAGGGTGGAATAACATTCAACGCGAATTCAATAGATAGACAAGAGCAAAAATTTGCATTTAACTTTTCTCGAGTAACATGCAGTCTAGGCTACGATCAATAATTTTTTGTAAAAGATTTTGCGCTAATTATGTTCCGGAAATAGAAATTTTCAACACTTAGCAAACGAACTTCTATTTCAAGAATAGAAATTTTGTCATGTTATCAAACTTGTTTCTATCAAATTTGCTGTCTCATCGTTACCTTTCTCTTCATTCATTAGTAGATGAGATTCTAGCGTGGATTCAGCAGTAAGGTTTGGCGCAGCACCACGAAAGAGAAGAGAACGGTACATTTAATCTTCGATAAAGTCCACCTACCTTCATCGTAAAACGCTATGCTGCTTCTCCCAGCTTCAGTTTCTGAAATGCCCAATTGAGGGATCCTTCTGAAGACTTCATTAAATCATACGGTTTTGTGCTGATAGGTATAGGCGCCTCTATTCCCATATCCTGACTAAACTGTACAAGCAAAAGGCAGAAGAATAGGATTTGAAGAGAACGTTAAACCAAGCACTCACAAAAAAAAAAAAAAAAAAGCGCACAGGACAACTTCTTGGATTGCATCCTTAACTTCGAAATGGGAAAAATTCATACCCTGGTACACTCTTGTATGGCCATGGGAAATGGATCTAGATCAATCTTAGCCGCAACAATACTGCAAGGCACCTCAAAACCAGTAATTTTACCATGACTGGAAACTTCCACAAGCAATTCAGTTGCTCTCTTCCATGAGGACTCGTCGGAACTGAAAACCAAGAAACACACTACTTTCAGGGCAATGAGAATACTAATGGCAAGAGGCATATTCATGCATTGGACAAATTTAAGTTCAAAAGCCACGTAATGCGAGCAGCATAAGCTCGGTTGCGTACATGGAGTTAAAAACAGACTCTATGCATGGGTCAGATTCCAAATAAACCAAGATATGATGGTAGCACCAGCAATGGTTCATGGTATACTAATATTGCTCAAGGAGGATTGAGAAAACGGCGAGGCCAACTATAGTCTTAGTCATCTCATAACTTACAGAACTCCTCCAAATTAATTCTAGTTTCATCCACTTTTGCTTTCATTCGACTTCTGTAATTATTGAACAGGAGAATTGGCGCAACAGCTGGAGGTCCATGTTCAAGTCCCTGAAATATCCTCTTGCCAAAACACAAGGCTAGGCTAATTTTATGCACCATCCATAAGTTCTACACGAAATGTCATTTTGACAAACTTGGCTTGATATTCACCTTTTAAAAGAGAGAATTACAGCTACTATAGTGTGGAGAAGGCTACCAATTTATCATGCATCAGGCATCATCTGATATTTGTCTAATAATGCGCACGGCAATGACGTGAAGATATAATAACCTGTCAAAAACAAAAATGGCAACGTCGCAGGCAGCCAAAGACTCCTTGTTGACCAGCATTTTCGTCACTCTGTCTTCTGGAATTTCTCGCAACACAAGGGTTTCCTTGACTCCCTGCGTAACTTGGGAATTTACGTCTGAGGAACCATGCAACATCAGTAACAAATCCTAGTGAGCATGCATTCAACTTACCCCAGGTTGCTCAACAATGACAGCAGCATAACGCTCATCAGTTGTTGAAGAGTAGGCATCAGAGAAGGGTCTGCACGAACCATAAGCCATTATGAAGACTAGATGAACCGAGTAGTTCACAATGGTACTGAACTCATAAGAGATGGAGAGAAGGCAAACCTCCCTAGAAAATGATTCAGCAACGCTGACTTTCCGGCCTTTTTAGGCCCAAAAACAAAACACTGGAAGACATTTCTGTCGTATTCTTGCTTCTTTCGAGCAGATCTTCTCGTCTCAGTGACCCGGATAGCAGATGAAGGATCACCAGGATATCCAATGCAGATGAGATTCTCCAGGGTCCGAGCTGGGTCCAGCAGTGCCATCAGAGCCCACTGCATTGACACAAAAAAGACTAATTAAAAATCTTTCTAGACTTCCACGTACCTGTAAGGAAAAAATTGTGCTAGTCATCAAAAGTTTCAAATGGCAAGTCGTATTCAAATCATAGCATAATCAAATAGAAATAGCAAAATCAAATATAAAATCCAAACTAAAGCAAGCAGATAAAATGGTGAAAACCAGCGTCCGGTCATTCTTACAAGACCTTCCAAGCATGACGAATTACAGGATTTCTCGTATGGTAAAATGATGAAATGAGAAGCCAAAGAATATTACATAACTTCATCCAGCATTGAAATTGTTTTGAAAATTAAAATTCTGAAACCTCCACCAACAAAAACATGGAAGAAGAGGTGCCAAGGCACAACTTGATCCCTCATATCAACTTAAAGAAGGCAAAGGACATACTTCTGATACTTTCGGATCATAGAGCAAAAGATTAAAGGGCTATGTAAATGCTCATACCTGTGACAAAAATCCATCCAGTGATAGTCCCCCCAATGCAGTTTTTTCCACAGCATCTTTGTATGGAGGTTCATTCCACGGACTGAATGCAGAAAGCAGGACTTAGGTCTATACATTTAGAATCTCATACAAACAACTTAGCGGTGAAGTGTACAGAGAATATACATTGCTCATGCATTACAACCGCATTGTCAAATAATATATGCACTATTTGGAATTGCAAATTCATATCTGAAGTAATTTCACGAACAACTAGTTTGAACTGATTGAGAACAAGAAAGCAGAGAAGCGGCTTATGAACGGCAGAAGCTTCAAAAAGAAACAGGATTACGATTCAGGTGCAGTAGAGAAGAGATCCTCGATTTCAGTAGGTCGTAGAGCCCCATCCTGAAAAGTAATACACTAAAAGTCAGGATTCTCAGAACTTCAGGACTAGACTGTGATCAGCAGCATAGGTCGAATGGTTAGATTAAAGCCTCGTTTAAGGTGGATAGTGGGAATCGAAATGAGAGTGGACATACTTCATCAACGTCAAACGACTTGAATAACCTCTTGAGATACTCAATAGCTTCATTTGTCAGCTCCACGCTCTACACAGAGGAAAACCGAAATAAGCAACAACTTTTATGCTACTTAAGACACCATCGATAATATATCAATCTAAAGACCTTTCAAGACATCAACCAACTTTTGTGATTCAAGGTCTTCCAAATTCTTGTTTGACTAAGGTATCATACCACATCACGTTCACGAGACTAGGGCGAAAGAGTTGTTCCTTCGGGGTGAATAAAAATTAGTCTTTTACTTCAGCTAAAGTAATGAAAAAGAAAATTGTCACTAAAAAACAGTCATGAAAAAAGAAGCCATCAACATATTGCTCCAGGCAAAGACCAAATCAACCATCGGTAACTCTCTTTACTATTTATGTCCAACAGATAGGTACCTGATCAGGACTTCTTTTAAATGAACATGGATATGGGTTCTCTGCTAGTTTGATATCATTGTCATAACCAAACTTCCTTAGAACGGTCCAAGTTGTCTCCGGATGTCCTCTTTCTATATACAGCCTATAGAGAAACTGGAATCCTGTCAATGTCAGCCCATGTTCATTTACTCCGTTGGGCAACTCCCCTCGAAGAATCCTCTTGACTTCTCCTATTTCAGAAGGCAGTAGAGGCGCGTTAAAACATTTGACCTGTCAAATACATGAAATGAGGTGATATGAACACATGCCAAAGACTACATAACAGGAGATATGCTTGCTAAATTTCCTTAAAATAGCCAAGGATGATGCTGAGCTATCAGAACTGCTTGGCACCTAAAACAGTCTCAATCAATATACATAAACTCCCGAAGAAGGGAAAAAAAAAAACACAGCATCGGATGTACAACGAGTTCCAATGAAAAGATACACCATTGGAAGCACAAAAGGAGACCTGCAAATCATTTAGCTCCGCATCACTGAGGGCATTGTCCCTATCATGATCACAGAGAAGGAAAATACGCTTCAGGGCTCTGACACAACGAGGTTTTATAGTTTGCGTGCTCTGATCAAATAGTGGGCCGGTAGGATGAAGAACAGCCTTTTGTGCATAGTAGAAAACCTCCGGGATCTGCAGGGATAAAAATGCTCAACAAAGATAGAACATTACTAGATCACTATGACTAATAAAAGAGAGCTGATCATTCAACCAAAACCTGAATTTGTCTGTAGGCTGAACACTTGATACAAGTTTCAATCTCCGGAAATCGACGCTTTATTGATGCCATCACGTTATCCAATCTAATTTGCTGATGCTCATCTATCAAATCTAGTTTGCAACCCACCACTATAACCGGGACTTTTCCCTACAGAAGACATTTAAGAGATTTCTGCTTAGTGACTCAAACACCAGAATGGAGACTAGTCTTCAAGGCTTTGCCTATCAAAAATTAACTCGTTATCCTTGAAGATAGCCGGGCTTTGTTAGCCCATCTAGATAAGGTGAAAGTTGTCCACTGCCTCCGAGAGGCTAATCAACCTGCTGATTGGATTGCAAAGGCCTACCGAGACAACTCTCCCCACCAATTGGTTGTCTTTACCCCACAACCCGTATTTTGTGTTCAGAAACTCATTAGACCAAGCTATGTTTTTGAAGGAAGTAGCAATTCTTTCTCATGGATTGTAGGGAATCAAGAAACAAAGGGGCAACCAATTTACAATGCCTAACCTCTAATCGACGAAGTTCAGGAAGCCAAAACCAATCCAATTCATAAAGCGAACAAAGCTCATCACATGCATACGTAAGAACCACAGCATCAGCCCGCCTCAGCTCTTCACTCACTTTCCCACTGTCCTTGAAGCTGCTTTCATATTCATCCAAAAACAAATATCGAATGAGCTTACATAACCCCAGTTCAAAACTTATATATGAACACTCTTAATGACGATAATGATGATAGCTAAGCAGAATTGTTCCGACAGGGCACCTTGAAGAGGTGTCAATAATCGTAAGTGGCACGCGATCGGGACAGAAGTTTTCCGGCAAACGCGTAGGTGGCAACACTGGTGGGACATTCGCCGTGAAAATGCTAGCGGCCGCGGCGCGGATCAAGCTTGACTTCCCAATGCGACGCGCCCCAGCGACCACAATTCGAACGCCGGTTTTACTACCGGGGAAAGCATTTCCAGCAGAAGCGTTCGCCATCAAAATCTGTAAGGCGACCCCACCAAGTCCCCTGAATCATCAGACATATCCAAAACTACATTAATAAGTCTCCACTGCTTCGGGAAAATTAATAAATTTGATATTTTTATCAGAAAAGAATCTAGCATCGGTATACTTTAGACTAGTCAGAGCAGCTGATATTTGCTGGCCATGAAGATTTATCGAAAAACTGAGGCTTGAATTATAAATTTCGCCTGAGAGTAGAAATAGCAGGCCATGCACTCTGATCGAATTCCACTGGATTTTAACCCACACCGATTTTTTTCTCCAGCACGCGACGGTTTACAACACGGACAGTCAAATTCAGGGGAAAAAAAAAAAAACAAAAGTAAACGGAAGGACATTGAATCTCAGGACAGCACAATCTGCAAACAGCGGATGAGCAAAACGAGAGTAAAAGACAAGCAAAGAATCTGCATACAGGAACAACAGCGAGGGAGATAGACAGCCGGTTCAGACCTGTTGATCGATAGAGAAGAATGATGCGGAAAAGAGAATCAGCTAAGTTCTGAATATTTAAGGTGACAAGATGATCACAATCAACGTAAGATATGCGAAATCTTTAGAAAATAAACGGGCAATCCTAATTATCTCGAATAAGATTTGGTTGAAGAGAGATGCCTAAGGGGCCATGGAGGCTTTTGCCCTTGGCTTAGAGTTAAAGTTGGAAGGTGGCAAGAACAAAAAGAAAACTTCGGTTTTTATTTTCTTTCTTTTTCAGTTAACAGAAAATATGTTTTTTTATTTTTTTTTTTAAACAATCTCTATAAATTCGGTTTCGTTTGATCATCCAAATCCCGAGATTTCAAATTCTCCCAATTCAAAAAATCTAAACGAACTAGTAGCTGAAAATCGTCTCGAATATATCAAGCACATATCAATCCCTAAGCGCTTAAAAATGACATGGATTGATTATCTTGAAAGCGGTCGGTCCCATCAATGAATTGTTCAGGAACTAGACCAGTGTCGGCCGCATGTAAATAGGAACATACAACATGATTTGCGAGACAAATCTAACCACTGCACAGACCTAAATACTACCGTCAGATTCAGCTGATTCGACAACGAGCAAGGAAAAAGCTCTCGATTCCACAAGCTAGAATCTCACAAGTGCGAAGCAAACATCCAAACAAGACCACCCGATCCATCCATTACGACCAAGAGAAGTAGAATCCACCACGCGATTCAGCCATCACAAGCAAAACGAAGCAGGAAAAACAACCAACAGACCTGATGATGAATCGAAGTTCTAGTATTGTCATGTAAGTATTCAATTGCCACCTTGGGTGCCACTTTTGTATTTTCTAGCCAAAATTATTTGTCGGATTAGACTTGGTGTCTTTTTGTGCAATATGTGAATGCCGGGGCCAAAGTTGCCCCTAAATGAAAGTTAACGTCACTTTATGGAAAGTGCGACCTCCGGATCATTTGCTTAATCTTTATAAAGTCACGGTACAAATTCTCGCATAGGATCAACTGAGTGCGCGAGTCACATCGACCCGGATGTCGAACCGAAGAGGCCTTCAACCGAACCAACTCGCTCCGGCCGCTCGTAGCTCCTCCAGGTCCGATTGTCTACTCGAGGATTGGTTTCCACTCTTGAATTTTAGATATTTCGTCGAGGATTCCATCGCTAAACCGAGCCGATGCCGCAAATAATTGGAAAGGCTGAGGTCAGGCAAACCGCTGGCCCTGGCATGTCGCCGAATTCTCAAGGTCCCGAACGCAAAGTGAGATGCTTTTTATCACGACCTTAAGTAACGACATGCGGGCAAGAAGCCATCGAACTTGGTCAACTTTCTGCAAAAGGGGAAACGAAATCTTCCCGCCATCCGCATGGGATACTCCATATTATTCTCAAAGGAGTCAAGTGTTTTCTTGCCGAGACATTTATTACAGACAGATATGGCAAGAAGCTCACTCATCTATACTTCGATTTCCATCGGGATCCTCTTTCCCTTCTGTGTTTATTACGAATCAAGAAACGGAACACGCACCCTCTTCTTTTTCCAGGTCGTTAGCCGCAGCCATGTCTGCACTCCACACCTTCCCGAGTCCAGCGAACAGCTTCGATCTTCTCATCGTCGCCAGCCGAACCTAAGGTGAGCGTCTTTGATTTTGATACAGCGTAGCTCGGGAGCAAAGTTGAGTCCTTCCGCCTTTCGCGCGGTGTCCTCAAAATAAACTGCATAGAGATACAAAATTTCGGGTTCGTTTCTCTTATTAAACCCCGTGTTACTTTCGAGTCCTCATCACATGCTATGTCGATGCCGATCGAGGAGCCGGTACTTTTTCGTCCCGTCACATGTAACCTTGTCTAAGACGGACGAATGCCCTACTCAACACGACCTCCTTAAGGCTACAAGAAAGTTTACTCCTTTGATGTTTTCTAGTGTTGACCAAAGAGTCCAACCACTAATCGGATAGGAGAAGTGGTTTTGAACTTGGTATGCAAAGGCTGACCTTTGGACACCACTAGAGAGAGAGATAGAAAGAGAGAGATTGTATCCAGACGCATGAGGATAAGATTGGCCAATTTTTCTACCAATCGGGCGGGCAAAAGATCGGTCGACTAATTAGGAAAGTATCCTAATTTAGAATAATATCCTAAAAATATTAAAGACAAGCACGTTAGTAATGATAATTCAAATTAGGAAATAGAATTTATATTCAAATTCAGATAGATTCTCACCTAATTTGAAGATATCGTTTCCGATATCGAACCCACAGACAACGGATCGAATGGCTCACCAGGATGCTCGGCGGCTCATGATTGTAACGATGCTCAATGGGGTGCAAGAGTCAAAGAACATCAACATGATTCGACGCATGGAGAAAAAGACAAGTGTTGAGATGCCACCCGCGTCAAGCGCGAAGACCCGACCTTTGAAGAAGCTAAAGGGAAAGTGGGAGCTGCCCATAAAAACTAAAGACACTCTGCCGATAAACATACTATTTCCGGAGCTGGAAGGCATTAATGCGGCCAAGACAAAAAACGAATCGCTGATGACTCACGCTGCGGTCCAAGCTTTGAAGAAACCTCAAGTCCAGAGGCCAAAGAAAAAGCGCTCTCGTGGACGCAAAAATAAAAACACAAAGAAGCCAACGATCCAGAAAAAGGATGCAGGCGGCCAAAAGAAAAATTTCGCTGTAGAAATCAACCCCGAGCAAAGAGCACCGAGGACGGCGCTCAAATGGATGGGGGAGAATGACACCAGCCGAGGTTTTCGTGCCCCAACCTATCGTGCAGATGACTGAAATGATCCCCAAGACTTGTTGTGTCTTGGTCTCCTAGGATTTGTCTAGAGTTTTCTACTATATTCTAGAAGGTTCTCGGGGACGGGGGAGACGGTAATTTGCCTAAGGTTCTGGAACCTTCCTATTGAATGTCGATAGTTGGAAAGATAGGTGGTACGATCTTAGCCTTTGGATCAAAGAAAGATCTATGGTTATAATCTGAGGCCTCATACTATATAAAGAGGTGTCCTCCTTATCATTTCATATCCACAAATAAAAACAACAAAGCATTCCTCCCAGAGTTTCTCTCTAGAGCGCTCCTCTCTCTACAAGATTCGGGTGAATCAAAGATAAAAGGCTTAGCTCGGGCGCTCCAACGATACAAAGGAAGCCCGAGTCGCCGCAGCGATACAAAGGAAGCTCGAGTTGCCGCACGTGGCGATCACAAACTCCCGACCCGTGACATGAGCACATGGCTCCTCCTATTTCCAAGCTCTAATCGGTGTAAACTAATGCGGGGAAGGCAGGGTTTTGCGTCTTACTAGAGAATCGGTTTCGCGAGAGAACCGTCTGATCGGTGTAGGGAAACATAAATTTGTTTAGGGTTACATTAAAAAAAAAATCAACCGATCCGATCCAGGTGATCTAATTTTATGGCCCTAGAACTAGGAACCGGAGCGCCCGGCTACCGGTTCTAATTTTAAGAACTGCGAATCGGACCGCCGCCCTCTAGAACCGGAAACCGACCATCGATTTCGATCCTGTCCGAGCAGTCCCGATCTAATCTATACAATTTGCTCCCCCTACCCAAAAACCCTGTCCAAGCTTCTTTTTGCAGCAACTAAGCAAGAAAACCAAGATGCTCACCTATCGAAACTGGAAAAATAGATAGAACCTCCACTTAGTAAAAGCATTAGGAAAATGGCTAGAAACTGCAGGCATGACAACCTTAGAATCTGGCTGGCCTATCGAAGAGAACATAAAGATGCCTCAACCCAAGAAACTATGCATTCCCTTATGAATATTCAGAGAGAACAATTATCTCTGCTTCCAATTACTAAGAAGGTGGATGCAAATCCATAGCTATTTCATCAGATGAAGAGTGTACTTGAAAAAGTTAATTTGAATACAACAAATTGATGTGTCAATCGAACCGAATTGTGTCGGCAACATCTGATAAGCATTACAAATTCAGAGCAGCTATTTCCTCCTATTTGAAGTCCACCGTCAGCCCTAATACTTGACTCATCTCAGCTGGAGTTGATCTCTATAGAATCTCCGAAACCTTCTCTACATTAAGGATCATAGCTATTTGAGTCAGATGCGCAAACTTATCTCTGACGGTTCTTTGGGTCATGCTAGAGAAATGACTTGCAAGTGCCCTTGCATCTTTGTCCAGCTGAAGACCTCCAAGCGGACTGAATCTCTTTTGCATCATGATCGCTTCGAGTCCCTTCACGATGAAGTCGATAACGAAATGCACAAATGAGTCGTAGTTGTTGGCAGTCATCAATGGCTGGAGGCATGCCACGTAGGTCTCTACGGCATGGAGTAGCCTCTGCACCCAGGGATCTTTTATGTCATTGTTGGCATATTCAGCATCTGATAACTCATAATTGATAGTCGCCACACTATCTAGCACTGCACGGATCCGCGGTGTCACGGTAGCTACCAGTTGCTCCATCCCACCATTCAGAGCTTGCTTGAAAGTGGTGCACGTCTCGCCAAGCTCGGATAAACAAGATTTCAGTCTTTCTCTGTCGGCAGGAGCAGGAAATACCTGTCACAAGATAATTTAATTATTCCATTTCAAGAAACGTCAAACAGAGATACCAGTCAACCGCAAGAATCATGAAGCCATGCAAAAGTGCAAGAAAAAAAATATAATATGATGCTACGCATGTCATGGTGATTCAAAATACCAATCAAGAGTCTTTAAACTGGGTTCCAAGCTAGTTAATGTTTTCAGGGATCCCATTGAGAGTAACCAATTCAAAAAGTTAGATTGCAAATTTTCAAGTTTAGCATTGCTACCTAAAAGTTCAACAGTGCTGCTCAGTCAATCAGAGTAAGAAAACCAAATCTTGGACAACTATTTACATGCATTGTCACAGTTGACCATACTGTTCAAGCCAACTCCAACAGTTTCGTGCAACAACCACCAACTCATCAGAATTCCAAGAAATCAGCAATAGCAACGGTCAATTCATTTGACATATAGCCGCAAGGACCTTCAGCAAAACAAATATGACCAATAGAGTGCTAAAATTGGACATCCAAAGGAAGAGGTTCAGTCAGCAACTTCGAGCCACCAGTACATAAAAGGGGAGAAAAGAGCTATCACAACAATGATAGAGAAAGATCGGCACAATAGAAGGAAAAGAAAAATAAAGTTCGAATATGGCCACTGCCACTGCGATGTACTCACAGACCTATATCACCCATTTAAGAAGGATAACAAAAGGAGGAGGAGAATAAGAAGAAGGCCTCAAAAACCAGTGAATAGTGTTGTTTACCACTGAAATGGCTCACATAGACAGATTTTCAAAGCCGGATCTTCATGAAACTCCCCATTTGATCTACATATTAAGGCCTTGATAGGATAAAAAATTATAGTACGACACATGAATGCTGCAAATATAAGGATACGGCAGTCCTATTAATGATTTAAACAAATCTATAGGTAAGACATACCCAACACTTTCGAAATTCCTGAAAAACTAAGCTACCAAACTACTGCTTAACATATCACCAGTGTTCTTAAAAGTGGATGAATGAAAGACCCTATCAGGTGGCCGATGGAAGCTCAAACGGTAGGGCAGATCGGACCACCAGATCAACTGGTGATTTTATAAAGCATTTGTTATACTGTGATATATAATCTCAGCAAATACATTAATATAAGTGTGGCCACCCCTTCCGGTATAAGAAGCATCAACCCCACAATATTTGCCCATGTTTATAAAACAAGTCTATGCCACTTGCTCACTAGCTTTGACTCGAAGCTGCTTCATACTGGCCTGGTCCCTTTAGCAACTCAACCCTCAGACTTCTCCAAGCCTTGTCAACAGGTTCAATTCCATATGGCAGCTTAAACAAATAACTTTCATCAATCAGTCCAACCAAACCAGGTCGATGCAGGTCTAAAGACTCTACAAACTGTCTGCTTCAACAGTTGAACTGCAGGTAAAACCAGTTCCAATCCGGTTCTTCAGCAAAGCTGCCTCCATTCTCCACTAGGACCACTACTCTAACCAGACCAGTGTAACGCCTGGTCAGTGACCCCACCAACTGAAACAGCTGCCCCGAACTAGTTGCAGAAACCGCGTACATTGTTATGTAGTTCTCCACTAAAAACTCTCTCAAAGCAAACACTGACATAATGACAGCAGTTGTGCACTGAACTTCGTGCTTTCCTCCAACTCTAACTCGCAGCAATAGCAACATCTAAACTTCTTGCGAAAGCCCCATGAATATGATATGTGCAATCATCAACATTCCTCTTCCGGTCAGGGCCGAATCAGGAATTCAAGTTTTATCAATCATCATAAAAGCCTGTTAAAATGATAGGAAGTGGTAGCAGGAGACATCTAAATACACCATTTGACTAACTAAAGTAACTACTACATGCCTAGTCTATTTCAGCATCTATTCGATCAATTATAAGATGCCCAGGTAAGTTGTACCCACATTTACTGGCTTAGCCATCTCACATCCGCAACATGCGAATTCCTTCAATTATGAAAGAAGATATAGCTCTTCTCTAAGACCAAAGGACGTGTCCCTGATACAAACATAATATACGTTTTAGAGCTGCTCCATCTCATCTGAAACCCCAAAAAGAGGAACTATGACAACTTCCACCATATTCCATGCTTCCAAAATCTTGTAAAGGCCGTATCCGAACTCAACATCAAACCACTTCACGAACGATTCTTTTAGATCTTAATGAAGTCTTTAATGGTTTAATCCTAATTGAAAGCAATGCACCATACTTCATGAAACAGAACAGAGGAATTAGAGAACCAACACAAAATATTAACGACTCCTTCGAACATTAAAATTGGGTGCACTGTCGAAGGGAAATATGCCAAGCTTCTTAGCCCCCCCAAGCAACTAGAGAGACATCACCAGATTAGAAAAAGAGCATCATATTAATGTAATTAAACAAAGAAGCAAGTCGACATCCAGAAGACACCAGTACCTCATAAAACTAAGGGCCAAAAGTTTTATTGGTTGCGATGTCTCTCTTTCTACATGTGATAAACATTGATCCAGATGTCACTCTTTTATTATCACTTAAAGACTGAACTTATTATATTGGTCAATTTTCATAAGAAAATATCATTACTAAACCGTAAGTGGAGACATATTACATCTGCAAATTACCTTTGCACATTGCTCTTCAATGTCATGCTTAAGCTTGACAGCGTATTTGCTGCTTACATCCATATTATTCAAGGCCGTTGCTATTTCGGTACAAGTTTTCTGCACACCGACACCACCCAGGAAAAGCTTACGAACAAGGTTCGGCTCTCTCATCCTCAATTGCAAAGCTTCACGGTACTTATTGCTCAACAACCTAGAGGCCCCGCTCAAAACTGCCACAACGGAGCTGATATCCGAAGTTGAGATGGCTCTTCTCAAGCAGCTGTCAAGAACACAGAAGACTTCGTCGACCATAGAAGAGGTAAGGCAACCAGGAAGATGCTCATCTATGCTGATAGCCTTCCTCACATTCTCTACCATGACAAAGCCCTCTAGAATGGCATAATAACCGGTGATTTCTTGCACGACTTTACTAAGCCTCCCGCTCCTAAATGCCTTTGTTGCTCGCGGCAGCGAGTCGGCGTCAACTGAAGTCAACCCCTTGATCGTGGAAAGCATGAATTCGGTGTGATGCTCGCACAATCGCCTAAGGAACAATATCTCCTTCAAACACGACATAATGTATCTGGGATCCGGCCCTTGTGGAGCTCGAAAAGCAAGCAAGCTCGTGTTTTGCGCATTGATCTCAGAAGACATATTCCCCAATCTCCTCCATTCCATGTACCTCTTCAAAACCAGCGAACCCCACGAATCACACTCCTCTTGGAGCTCCAAGATAGCGTGCAGAATACCATCCTCTCCACACAGACTCTTGAAAACCTCAGTGTTCGTCTTGATTGCCAATACAATATCCTTAAACAAATTGTCCAAACACGTAGCAAAGTCACCCTGATTGCTGTGCTGATCGTGCGTCAATTCCACCGATTGCTCGAACTTGGTCCTCATCCCAATCACCTTCCTCAAATAGCCAACGTACTCCTGAAGCCCTTCGTCCTTCAACCCCAGCGGGCAATACAGCCGAATGAAGCGGAGAACCGAGGCGTGATCCTGCTGATCCACGGCGGCAGCCAGCCGCTTCCTCACGATCCCCTCGAGCTGCGTCTTGGGGGCCATCATCTTGTCCCACCAGCACGGATCCCGCAAATACTTGGCATCGATCTGGAGGAACCTCTCAACGCACTTGGAAGCGGACTCGTAGTCCTCACGGTCCAGCGCCTTCGTCGCCCCCTCGATGCACTCCTCCCTCTCCTGCATCGCGTCGAAGACGGGGAGCGCGGACATGATGCGGGTCTGGGCAAGATCGAGCTCGCGGACCTTGCCGATGACCTGTTCGGCAAGAAGGGAGATGGGGCGAACGTCGGAAAGCATGTGGTCGTAGTCGAACTTGAAGATGTCGAGGTAGTGGGAGGACTTCTCGAGGTCGGCAAGGCGGGAGTCGAGGTCGGCGCGGCGGGAGGCGAGGTCGAGGTCGAGGGCCCGCTCGTAGGCGATGCACTCGCGGAGGCGGCGGGTCATGGCGCCGACGTCGGTGAGGGTCCGGACGTGGGCGAGGGCCTCGGGGGTGCCGAAGCCGATGGAGGACGAGGAGAGCGCATCCTCCGAAGGCTCCTCGAGCGGGGCGGAGGAGGGAGGCGACACCATTGTTGTCGTCTTCGTCTCGTCTCGTCTCGTCGAACAGAGAGAGAGAGAGATGGAGATCTCGGCGGGAGCTCGGGGTTTACAAGTTTGAAGTTGGGACTTCAGAGGGAATTAGGGTAAGAATGTGGCCCTTTACCCAAGAAAGATAAATTAAAGAAGGAATATGCAAAAGCGCACGGGCTAATTTACATTTCTCCAAAATTCGAAAATCGTCCCCATGTTTTCAGCTTTTTCCGAAATGAACCCTTTATTTTCCGAAAAATTACCACTGCTTTTTTTTTTTTCCAACATCTCCACATGACCTTTATTACTTAATGCTGAAGAACGAACTTCAGTGAGAAATATTTTTTCGAGAGAGAAATTCCGATGAAACAGATACAAAAGATCCCTAACTTTGATCTGTGTCAAAAGTTTAAGGACCACATTGAATAAATTAAAAATTCGTGGATAATATTGAATATGTACTAAAGCTTTGGGGATCACATTAAACAGATTAAATCTTGTGTAATTATCTCTTTTGTAACAAATTTTGTAATTATCAAAAAATAAAAAGTACGTTATCATCGGTGTAATTATCCATTTTTAAAAATAATAATAATAAAAATAGATGGAGGATTTTGAATCTCGGACAAACGAAGAGGAATGAATGGTTTTGGCTTGATTTTTTCTTTTTTGCTTTTCAAAATTTGTTATAAAAGAATTACTCATCATAAATAAAATCTTGTAGCACGAATTTATTCAAAATGGGCTCATAAGTAATCCAGAGAGCTCATTTGAAGTACAAGTGACAAGGACCCACATGGCCACAATCTTATGCTCTGTTTGGCGGTGATTCTGTTTCCAAAAAACGATTCTAATCAAAATCACTTTTTTTTATTCTGTTCCCTAGATAATTTTTTGAGAATCAGAACGCGTTTGGTAATCGTTTAAAACTTTTGTTCCTGGAACAGAAACGCATTTGGTAGCAGCACAAAATTTATGTTCCCAATTTGTTATTTAAATCAAATAATTATATAATCACATTTGATGACAAAGAATAGGGAAAATAATCAAATGGTGATTATGGAGCACAAAAAAAGAAAAAGCAACAAAATTTCCGTTCCCAATTCGTTTGTCAATTTGTCATGAGCATGCAATCGTTTATATTGTTTGAAAAGTAATTCGTATTACATTTATAGAATTTGTCTAAATCATTTGTTTGTTATTATTTCTTGTGACTTTTAGATTGATCACCAAAAAAAAAAAATGAAAGAAAAGCTTCTCATTGTGCAACCGCCTATAGTTTTGCACTCTTGTAATTACACATCGTACAAGCTTACAAGACCTACAACTCAATTACATTGATTTTTTTTTTCACCCGACTTGACAAATTTTTTGTGCGGCTTGAAAAATGGAGAAAAATGGAGATTTAGTTCGCAACGCGGAGGGTTGGGTCCAGTCTTTAATAAAAAAAAAAGATAAAAATTGAAAAAACATAATAGGAAATAAAAAATACAAACTCAATTAGAATAAAAAATAAAATAGCTAAAAATTCGAAAAAAAAACATGTGTATTAGAGGTCCCTTAATATAAAAAAATAAATTGGATTTAAAAATTTTCTAAAAACTAATTTTTAAAATATAAATTTAAATTTAAATTGAATTTAAAAATAGGCTTAAAATTTTACAAAAAAAACTATTTTTTTTTAAAAAGGGGGGAGGGAAAGAATCAGGTGGTGAAATTTTTTTTTCAAAATTATAGCTTTTTCAATCTTAAATTTTTTTATTTTTAAATTATTAAATTAAAAATCTAAATATTTTTTTATTTCCCCCATTTCTTAAATTTTTAAATTTTTTTTAAATAAATTTACCTTAAATAAAATTTTTAATTTAAGAAAACTAGTTTTTAGCAATTTTTAAAATTGAATTTTAATTTATTTTAATTTATGTAAAGTTGAAAATCCACATGGACTTTTTTTTAAAATAATACCATTTTATATTAAAATTTTAATTATAAGTATGAGGGATAAGTCTAGAGGTGGCCGGTTCCACGAAACCGCCGGTTCCGGTTCCTAAAAATGGTGGAACCGAAACCGGCCCTTAAAGGGCCTGTTCCAAGGCCCAATTGCTCTTTTCACCCGGCCTCCTTCCTTCCTTTTTTTTTTTTTTAAACCAGCCCGGAACCAGCTGTTCCGGGCGGGTTCCAACAATTTACAAACCGGAACCGACCCTTGAGGGTCGGTTCCAAGCCTACAGGTCCATTTGGCCGCCTCTAGATAAGTCATAAGTATATGGTGCAAAAAAGTGATCCCCAAAAGTGTTCCAAAACACTAGAATCATCTTTTTTTTGCTTCTGAAAAGTGGTCCAAAAGTATTCTCGGGACCGGAATCAAAATCATTTTTTTTTCATTACCAAACATGTTTCTGATCCGTTTTTATTTCTGGGAACAGAAATAGAAGATCGGAATCACTGCCAAACAGAGCCTTAGCGTTCACCACAACAATTGCTCAAATCATGCATCAGCTTGTTGATCACCGAACCTGCCTCTTAGCAAGCTCTTTTATTCTCTTTTACAATGTACAGTTGCTTCGAAGTGATATCAAATCGAGAATTACGACATATCGAAGGCCTGACAAGTAGCGACTCGATCGGTGGAGCCGGTATTATGGCAAGGGTATGGACAGTCGATGGCCTTGATGCCGCCTCGATTGAAATACCAGTTCCCAACCGACTCAGCGATGCCCTGCTGCCGCAAAACGCCAGATGCATGAACAATGTGGTTAATAATCTAGAAACTAAGAGGCAAGAATGGGGTTCTGGTGAGTAGGTTGTGTGATTTTGTTAGGCGGACATGCTGCAATTGAGTAAAGAGCGATCGTATCACGAGTCGAATTACCTTTTTCCAATGTGGGGCGACTTCGGGGCGAACCACTTATCCTACCACTCAGTCTGGCAATGAGAGAAGCAAGGATTCACAAAGAGGCCGTTTTGGCTGGACCTCGAGAAGCTGGTGAGGGCTCTCGGCATTTAACAACAAAAATCTGCATTGTCGGATAAATCACGCAACGGATCTCGCGTTATTATACTTCAAGCAATTGAAACCGGCTGAAATGATGCATGCTGGAGAGCATTCGTTTTTCCGACATCGCATGAGGAGGGAAAGACAAGAAAATGTGAAGACGGCGATGGCGTTATTAGAGCAGACCTTGCAGAAAATTAATATGAGGGACAGTACAATAGGCATGGTTCTTTCTGCATTGACTCCAGTAGCCGCCAGGATCAGCCGATGGAGGAGCCAGACTGGCCAAGACCTGATTAAACCGATGAAAAGTCATTCAAGAAACCAAAGTTCGTGATTCGGACTTAATGTCCAATCGGAGGTAGAAAGCTATAGCAACCTGATGAATTAGTCCTCAAATCATCCGTGAGAAGATGCATGCCGAACCACGGATTAAGCAAGTGAGAACATGCACAGATAGAAGGGTATGGCTAAATTGGAGAACCTGTTTTAAAACGGGACATACCTGCTGTAGCGCCCCACTTCCCTTACAAGCACGTACATCCACAACACGCCGTAAGTACTATCCCAAGACATTCTTCATATACAGTGAATGACATGAAACTTGCAAGCGAAAAGCGAAAAGCGAAAGAAAATAAACCTAACTCCAGTCCATCGTCTCAATACATCCACTTAATGAGATGTGGGGAAACTAAAAAACTTTATCCATAAAAAAATACAAATAAATAAATAAATACAGGTCCGTACAAACGATACAAAAAAAACTAACAATATACACAAGCGAGGTCAAGGAGACAAGACGGCAAACCAAAAATGAAATCACCAAGCCCTAACCTAACACCGTTTCCAACAAAAAGTAGCATCAAAGTCAACCAATAACGGAGACTCTAGAAAGTACTAGTGTTCTCGGCTTGACTCGCGTCCTCGTCGGGATCATACTTAGAGAAAGACTCCAACTGCACTTCGATTGAATCCTCATCCATCTCGTCATCCTCCGAATTCGAAATCTCTATTACTTCTATATTTTCCTCTCCCACTGGTTCTTTTTCAGGTATATTTCTTGAACCTACAGTGGACGCTTCAACTTCTATCTCATTCCTGGTAGGGTGGCACCAAGAAGGTACAACCCCTTCTGGCACATCTTAGGACTTTAAGCGTTCAGATACGACCCCGTTTACTCTACAGAACCATACCTCGAACCTATGAGGCTTATAAGATGCTTCAAGCTCATCTACCCAAACCACGGTCGTCCTTCTAACATATGCTACATTTCCTCTTTCGAGAAACTCCTCAATATACCTAGTCATTTCTTGGGGTTCACCCGGTCGAACAGGCAACATCTTCAATTTCTAGGATCTCGAAAAAAAAGGTCCTATGACGGGGTGAGATTTACATCTCAGTAAGGCAAGTCCTATCCCTAGTTTAGACCGATAATTCATTCGGGTAAAAGCAACATAAGCTCAATGTGCACGATAACGTGATGCATACAATAACTATACAAAGTACATGTATAACGATAAGTATCAATTACTCGATCATGGCAATATATCTCATCACTTTACTTAAGACATGTGCACATAACGAAACCAAGCCACGTCTTCCTTTCTTTCCACTTTCATTCGATTCAAGCCCGCGTGTGAAACGCCTCGGGTTAGGTCCGCGTACTTACGCATCGGACCGTCTCATCGATAAAACCCATGTAAAACGCCTCAAGTTTTCAAAATCATCTCGGGCCTGTGTCGATACATCATAATTTCCGTCCGGCGTCACTTACGCATCGGAACATTGGCCATTTCCACCCCGCATCTTTACGCATCGGGGTACCACAATTTCTCAAGCATGCCAACAATTCATCATAAATCATGACTTCAAGTTCAAATATAGCTCACACATAGAGCTAACAATAAAAGGCGTGCGAGAACAAAAATTTTCAATAAACAAGAGGCAATCAATACATATCAAGGCTATTCAATGAGTCTTTAAGCAATTAGCACAACACGAGATCATATATCAAACAATATCACCGTAACTCACCAAAATTTGCATAATCCTCATCGTATTCACCCAATTGAGCCCAATCGTTCTAGCCAAGGTATAAGAACTTGCTTACCTTAAGCTTAATCAGCAAAACACTTCTTTCCTAGCCCTTAAGCACCTCGGCTCCCACAATTTCAGAACAGGGCAGCAAGCAGCCTAGAGAAAATCAATCAATTCATCAATATTCCTTCGCCTAAACACCAAATCATCGATCATACACTTCCTCAACATATCACTCCACACCCTAACATGCCTCAAGGATCAAATTAAATCTTAATTCCATCACAAACAACCCCCTCTAACTTAGTAAGAACAAAACCGAAACAGGGTACCCCCTGTTCTGTTTCAATCCAGTTCAAACAATCCACAACTCAACCTAATCCTTCAATTTATCCATCAATATTATTGCTAACACCAAGTTCTATGTATTAAGGGGTCTCACCGAAAATTTTGGCTCAAGGCGACACCGGTTGGTCTTCGTTTGGCGCTAATTCTTTCTGATCCGCCATTGGACAGTTTCTGCTCCTTTGAACACAACAGTGGTTCAAGGTCAAGATATCATTCATTTTCGTCCAACAATTTATAGCAACATCATATACATGTCTACTAAACGTCACCAAAATTTGAGCTCAAAATTCGTCCGTTTGGTGGTCCAATAAAATACCAACAGCAGCCTACCTCCGGTTGAGTCGGTTTCCGGCGACTCACGGGAGATTGGCCGCCCTGAATTCCATAGTGGCTCAAACGGTGCACTTCCACATGCAAAAGTTCGACAACAGGCTGATCTTCGCAGTGGTAGGTGGCTCACCGGCTGGTTGTCGACAGTTGAAAAGTTGGACGGCCGGGAAATTGGCGATCAGAGCTGGTCGGGGCAGACTGTTTATGTGCATGAGGGAGTAAAGGAAGGAGAAAATGGAGGTGATGGTGGTGCTGTTCTGTTCTTGAACGTAAGTATCCAGAAGGAAGAAATAGAAGATGCCTCATTCTCATCCCAAATTCTCTTAGGTGTCAAGTTCATTAATTGAGCACCGTGAATTAATGACAATTGGCATTGTACACATAATATCACACTTTCCTTCCAATTTTGCCTCTCCAATTTCAGCTGATATAAAGGGAATGATCAAATGACAAGAATGCCCTTGTCCGATTAATAAAAATAGGGTCGAAGCTCCAGGGGTAAAATCGTCTTTTCACACCCTTCGTCCGAAAATCCAAATACCGATTTTCATTCCCGACTAGGAGTCATCCAATCCAAACTCATTTTTTTACAAATCTTCATTTCCATTTTTTTTTCCAATTCTGAGATCCCATTTCGTGATCGATTTCTCGTCGTCCGTAATTTCAATTTATCTCGAACTAACGGGTAGCTTTTGCGGACATTACGCGTGTTGACTCTGTGATTCTCATCACACTTTGGAAAACTTAAATCACGGCTATCTTGGTTGTCATGAAATCGCAAGGGTCTATTACTAGCCCCGACGGCCGCGATCGTCATAAATCGATTTAGGGAAATTCGCAAATCATACGTTGGTTATGCGGCATCACCCGCGTCCCAATCGTATAACACTAGTAATGAATCCCTTAATCGTTCTCGGATCAGCCTCGGCTCTAAATATTCCTTCAACGACCCTTATGGTCAAAATGCCGTTTTCGAATTGAATTTCCTAGGTTCACGTATCTCGTCACGCGTTAGCCTTTCCCATTCGGTTAGTTAACTCGCGATTGATCGGATCCGAGCGAGATATAACTGAAATACTTCAACGGATATTTTACGGTCAAAGATCTCGAGATGACAGAAAAATCAAACTGTCACACCTGCTACGTATCGTAAGTTGCATTTACGAGAAATAACGGGGTCTTGACAGTGCCAATCAGATGCTGTGGAAAGAAACACTGGAAAAAGAGGGAAACCTTTAAGAACGACGGCATTACGAGTAGGAATCGCCGAACCAACATGTACGATAAAACTAGAGACAGAACATGACCAAGGTGGGATTCGGACAATCGGTACAGTTCCTTGGTAGGTTCTTTTGGACTCCATGTAAAAATACAGAAAGCCAATGTTTCCTAATAATTATGTCGCCGATACTAAGTACAATCCAATTAACTTAAAAGATGCGTCATGAAAGAAAACACAGGACTATGTATGAGTGCAGATCACAGCCATATGACAGATAATCATCTCTCCGGCTTCATAAATGTAAATTCTGTTCTTTTGTTCTTCAAAATTTACGTTCATAGAAAAGGTAAAAGGACATTCTCAAAATCTGTAGTCAAAACTCAAAAGCCATATCGTGGGCAATTCTTCGAGTTCTTTGTGCTGACGCAAAATCTGAAGATTTGCATGCTCATGCATTTTGTATCGACCTGATTTTTTTAGTGTCCCCGCTAAAAGATGCTCCGTCGCAGTAACGGATTTTTGACTCTGTTCCAATTGAAAAAACCTGCAAGGGTTATATTTGAGTCGAGGATTGCTCATAAGTAACTCTCTTGCTAAGAAAAGAGAGACATACAGAAAACTTAAAAGAGATGGAAGTAGACACAATAACAAAATATTTTCACATTCGAGTCTATGTTTCGCATGAAGTACCTAAATTTTTGGAAAACTTTCAAATTAAGAACCCGAAGTGCCTTCATTTTCTCAAATAAAACACCCAAAGTAGACCTTATTTTAAATAGTGACCTCAAGTGCCCTCATTTTCTTAAAAAAAGGTCCTTAAATAGATATTACTTTAAATAACAACAAGAAGTGGCCATATTAGTCTCATAAAAGGGGTCTGGCTCACCAATTGAATAGGCGCATTTTCATCATTTATTAAATATTAGAAAAAGTTTTATAAAAAAAAAAAAGCATGTCTCGCTTGTATTTCCTATTTTCATTTTAACTTTTATTCTTTTAAAATTTTTAATTTGATTTAACCAAAAACTATGTTAAAATTTATTTTAAAGAAAATACCCTTGAATGGTAGGGCGAGGTCAGGCCTTTGTTTTAAACAATGATCATTTGAGGATCTTATTTGATAAAAGAATGGTATTTTGGGCTCTTATTTAGAATTTTTCAGAATTCTTCAAAAGAAATTCAATATAAATAAGGGTGTCAACGGGTCAGGTCGCTATAGCCAATGAACTCCACGTAACAATGAAGCAACCATGCAGCTACACAGAGGTTCTCACTAAACCAACACTAATTGGTTTTCACAATCTGCAAACTACTCAACAAATTCGAGAGATCCAAATAAAGCAGTGGAAGTTTCAATAGATACCCAGATTTAGGTTACGAAAATGGCATAGCAAACTCAAATTAATGTAATCATTTAACTTTACCAATAACATCTGTTTGATTGGAATCACGTTATTTTAATTACGTATAGGAAATAACGTATGCCATATTGATCGTTTATGATAGAGGTGAGCGATTTCGGGTTCCGGGTATGTTACACCAAGAGCCTGGAACTTTATACGGGTTCCTCATTTTTCGGAACTTAGAATCTATCATGCATACTTTAGAACCTAAAACTTACCATGTCACAAGATCCGAGTCAAATTCCAAGATACCCGAGAACCTGCCAATACAACTCCCTTTGCATAAAAACAGAAGATATTCATATAGAGTCAAATGGAGTTGTGAGGAAGGATTTGTTTCCTAGCCATGAGAACTAATATGACATAAGAAAGTAATGATTTTTCGAAAAATTGGCACTCAAATGATATAAATTAAATATGTAATCACCATTACATAGGCAATTTAAACAAAACACATCACTTTATTTATTTATTTAAGGCCTACAAAGGTTGGGTTCATTTTACATACAACCTGGGAGACGTCATCGGGAGGCATAAAAAAATAGCATGTCGCCTTACCCGGGATACAAAAAGACAGCAGCCAAAATAACTATATCCCAAACACTCCCACATCACACGCCCATCGACCTATCTACTCAAACTTCGGCCTGTGCTATACAACCCAACTGCACTACCATAGCTACCAGGATCTCCTAGGGTGAGTCACCTCCGGCCACATAGTCGGACGATATGGGGCCCACGAACCCAAGGCTATCCTAAATGTGGCCATATATGGCGACAAAATGGTGGGGGATCTCCCCCACATCTAGGCCCCCGTGGGTCCACATGGTAACGTTGACATGTACAAACTCTAGCCCGGGACATTAAATGGCGCCAAGCTCCAGTGTAGGCAGAGTGGCACCCCGTACGAAACCGTCGATAAACTCGCAATCACTTACCTAAAAAAATGCCAACAATAAACGAGTGAGATAAAATCCCAATGAGTTAAACCTCTAAGCCGTCGACTAACAAATCCAATAACCTGAACGAGCACGATAAATCGAGTAAATATCCGAATCCTATGTGTCTACACTAGGTGCCCCTTTGAGAATATATATGATGTAATGCAATACACAAAGCTCATAATCCTAGGTTAGGAAACATTCGGATGTCATTCCCATGATCCAATTATCACTGTCACGCAAACCTGATTGTTGTTTCGTGCCGCCTCAGAGACGGGCCTAGTCACACAATAGGGTTCTCCCATAAACTCCATGGGGAATAACCGATTAGGCGCTAGGCCTATTACCACGAACCTTGTCTGGTTCAAATCCGTAATATGCAAAGTTAAGCTCACTACCTATGTCCACCTCATATCATGTTGCGCCATATTCTAAAGTCACCAACTCAACGGTTATGCAACTACACGATTTGTTCGGGAGTGCTAAATTACACTCTTGTTTCCCAAAATGTCGATTAAACATTATTTAACAAAAATTGGTCACACACTTTACTCACACACTACAACCAACCACACTGTGTCCACCTTTATTTGTACTACCACTGTCACTATTCGCCACTGTCACTGTTCGCCACTACTGCCCTCGGTACCCATCTTCGCTCGGCCATATGTTTTTTCAGCCTTCTTAAAAATGGAATTTCCCTCTCAGCCCCCGTCCCAAGTAGAGAGTTCTCCACCATTTTCTTTTCTTTATGTTATATGTCTACCGAACCGCACCAGACACAAGGCAGCCCCCATCGCGACCGCCTGCCTGCCCCGCATCTGCCTACCCTTCCTGCTTAACTCAAACCTCGCGGCACCATCGAGTCACCCAAAGCCACGAAACTCCAGCTCTGACCCAAAACCGAAAATAACGCCTGCAATGGCGTCCGAAACTCACCGGCTGAACCCGCAACAGCCTAGGAGCGACGCCCATTGCCCTGCCCATTTCTCGGCGTCGGCTGGCTCAATGAGCAGGGACAGAAAATTTCTCACTTCCCGAAAAACCACACCCCACCTCCCTCCCCGTACTGCCGAAGACCCACTCTAGCTCCTCTGAATTTTGCGACCCAACGGCCACCTTCGTACTACCCGCAGCCCCTATTTGACATGCACAAAGTCCGCTACTCCTCGACGCGTTCCATCTTTCTCGCGGCGCCGGGACCGATCAGCCTGCTTACCCGCTACGTCAACTCACCAATTATGTCAAGAATTGGAAGGGTTAGTGGACAATTTAGAGGAGCAACTCACCTGATTCTCGTCGCGGCTTCCATGCATGCATCGCTATGAGTCGTCGGCTCGCGGTGGCGCAGGACACCCGAAAGCTTCGCCGGTGAGAGATGATCGAACCAGGTGAGAGGAGAGACTTTTCGGGTGACACAGTCGAGGAGCCCCGCAAAAGAGAACCAAATGGGTCTACCTAGCTGAAAACTAAAATATTTCAAACGGGCCCTCGCGAATTTCTGGTTGAGGCCAGCCAATTCTGGCCTTACAGCTCGTGAGCCCAGCTGCAATAGGGGGGTTTGACAATCCACTGGAGATAGGCCAAGTCCGAGCGGCCCAAACTCTTGTATCCACTTCCCCATTTTCTTATGCCACCTTGAATCACCAGGCCTTGTTTCACAGGCTTTCACGATTGGCCCAATTTGGCCGGAACCTAACAATGAACCGGCCCCCCAATTGACATCTCTCGGCCGCTCCTCTTCTTCTACCTCTTCTTTTTAGACCCATTAATTAATTCCGGGCCTAATAGGAGCCGTTCACTACTTCACCCCCACATGAGCCAGTTTTTCAATCCATTTCGTCTATTTCCTGTTAGATTAGAACTATTTAAGGGGGCATCACATCGGCGGAAGCGGACGTGGTCGAAAAGAGGGTGAGAGTGTAATGAAAAGAAGGTAAGGCAAGAAGTACTTTATGAGTTTTTTTTTTATCCAAGAAGTACTTCTTGAGTTGAGAAGGAACTTCTTAAATTGATGAAAAAATAACTTCGGAAATAAAAATTCACTTTAGAAGTAGAAATTTCTTTCAGAAGTAAGAATTTTTATCCAGCGGATTTATGCTTCAGAAGTTACAGTATCAAACTGATTTCTACTCTAAAAGCACTTCTGGAACAAAAATTTACTTCAAAAAGTATTACCATGCGCACTCTAAAAACCAAATGCAATCTCATAATTAAAATCATTCTGTCATTTCAGGAGCTTAACCTGGACTCGTGGGTTTTGAATCAACAGTAAAAAGCATGATAAATAAAACCAACATTTCCCCACTTGCCATTTTTTTTTTTAAGCATCTCAAAGATTTCATCATCACATCAAATTAAAAGAATAAGCTACCATGCTAAATGTTAAGCCTAAACAAACCACTTGAAAAACTAGTCATGCTCATGTCATTCGTCGAAGAAATTGTTTAATACGCAGATAATTTTTAATAGTATTCTTTAAATTTTCATTGATATTCTTTATATTTTGATTTTATTTTTCTTTTCTTTTTTCTTTTTCAGTTAAAAGAGCCGGTGGGGCCGTTGACCACTAACTAAGACCTGATAACCTTCGCCAATCATTGACCAAGGGCTGGCGAACCTCACCGGCACCTAAATGAGGACCGCGAAGCCCTCGCCAGCAGCGAGCAAGGGATCATGACCCCTCATAGCCAAAGCGAGGACGTCGCTTACCCACCCTTGCTTCGCTAGATCTAATGAGGGCTCACGAGCCCTTGCCCCAAGCTAGCAAGGATCTCCAAGCCTACCCAATGCATGGAAGAGGTCATCGGCGGTCTCGTCAACCGTTTGAACCTAAAAAGAAAAACAAAATAAAAAGGAAAAGTATAAGAAAAATAAATAAAAATGCGAAGAAATATTAAGAAATTGCTAAAAAATATCTACATCGGTATCGGTCGTGCCACGTAGGAAAGGCATTGTTAATGTCAATACCTTCTAGCTAAAATTAGTAGAATGGACTTAATTGGCAAAACATAAAAAGATTTAGGACTCAATTAGAAAAATTGTAGTAGATTTAGGGCTTTTTGGATAATTATCTGGTCATTCATTCTCTAACTTATTTGATCATCAATTGAGTTGTCTGACTATAGTTAAGAATCGTTATGTCTAAATAAAAAGGATTGGAAGACTTAGTTTTCAGCTATTTCTAAAGTCAAAAATTGGACTTACAAGGGTAACGCAAGCATCCTAGTTAAACCGCAATGAAGAATCTTCCACTTTTCTTTCCCGTGGTTATGTTTAATGCATCCCAATGTAATGTTGACACCTAAATATCTTCTAGGACAGCCAATTGAATCATAAAAATATTTTAATGGAAAAAATTTTAAATAAGGGCTTGAATTGCCATCTTTTTCTTAAATAAGGGCATAAAGTGAACTTTACTTTAAATTAGGGCTTGAAGTGCTTTTATTATTTCAAAGAAGGGCTTGACTAAGAGCATTTTTGTTATTTTCCTTTTTTTATTTTATTTTTTATTTTTTTTCCTTTCTTTTTTTCTATTTGCCTTTTTCCCCCAAGCTTCTTGTCTATAACCAGGCCGGCCACCGGCGAGGGCTAGGTGAGACCGACGAGGGCCTTACATAGGGCTGCCCTCTCCTTGCCCGGGCGAGGGGTGAGGGTTGTTCGGTCAAGTAGTCTCTCATGCTAACATTGTAGCCCTTGTTTGAATTATAAAGAAAAAAAAGGTTGTGTAGTTATTCTCGGAATATTAATGATACAGAGAAGTATATCTATGTATATCCTTTCAATTAAAAATTTGAAAAATATAATATGATTTACGAATTAATCGAACATTTCTTCTTTTTGTTTTCTGCAAAATATTTTTTATCAATGTTAATAGTTTAGTAAGGTAACTTCTTTTATTAGAACTAATATTTCTATTTATTTTCGGAGTTAAAAATCATTTCTTCTTATCTTTTGCAATTTTTTTCTATTTGATCGATAAATACATTTACAATAATGAAAAAATAAATAAAATATTTTTAAAATAAATAAAAATACAATTCGTTTTATTTGGACTATAAAAAAATCAATTGCGAGTATTAGTAATCAAAATTCAAAGATTTTCTTATCCTCCTCCTCACAAGCATATGTATTTTACCAATTATATCAAACGCAAATTTGTAACTTGTATAAGTTATGATATATCCTTCAATATCACGAAACATTTAATTTTCTTAAAAATAAAATAAATGATTATTTTGAAACACAAGGATTTTTTTTTTTGAGTTATATCTTTATCCTTGAATTGAAGTCATAACTATTTCTTCTTCCTGGTATTGAAAGAAAAGTGTGGTCATTTCATCATCATTGCAGATTAATGCACCGAAACGAAGTTTTGATTTTGATACTTGCTGATTCAAACCATTTTAAGCATCCTCGAGCTCATACTTTTGGAAATTTGATAGAAATGCACATTCTAGCTAAACATGACGGCCTCGCCTTGACGAGGCGAGGGCCGCCATTAGCTCGCCCCGTCCTTCCAAGTGGCCAGCCCGATCATCGGGGATAAGTTGGGGCAAAAAAAAAGGCAAGAAGAAAAAAAGAAAGGTAAACAAAAGGAAAAGCAAGAAAGAAAAAAAAAAAAAAGGGAAATGACAAAAATGCCATTAGTCAAATCCTTCTTTAAAATAATGAGGGCACTTCAAGTTATTATTTGGAATTTTAACCATTTTAATCATGTCAATTTGGTCATAAACCTTCTGAGAAATTGCCAATTTAATCTTAAATTTTTTAAAGATTTGCCAATTTGACACTTATGATCAATTTTGACAAAAAATCATTGTTGTAGTAGTTTAGTAAGCGTTAACCATCCTATTCAGCATGGTCGGTCTTGACATAGATAATTTATCATTTTTTAATAAAATTTTTCTTGATTTTCTTAAAAAAATATAAATTTTTCTGTTTTTCTTTCCTTTTATTTTTCCTTCATCCTCTAACCGATTGCCGGGCCCCAACCGACTAGAGACGAGGGCCTGCTTGCCGAAAAATTAGTGATTGACTTGCACCCCCAAATCAGCATATCATTATCGTATAATTTGGCATTCAACTTACATCTAGACGTGAGGAACACTCTTAATTTAGTAATAACATGTCCACATTAAGTAAATTTCATGGGTTAAGAGAGAGGCGAGGCACTCAACTTGTCGGAACCTTCAAGATCAAGCCCGTTTAATCTCGGCCGAGCCCATCGCTTCCCTTTGCTTTGGTCTATTGCCTCGGAGATTTTTTTTTTCTTATTTTTTGATCGGACCCGAGTTCCAAATTTTTTTCGATCGGACGGGAGTTCTAATTTTTTATTTGGTCGGAGGAGTTTTAAATTTTTTTTTTTTTGGGGTCGAAAGAGGAGTTCTCAATTAGGAAGGTGGATTTTTAACAAAACTTGGACAGCAATAGAGATTTTGAGAATTCAAGCCCAATAAAAAAGAAAAAGAAAATATTCTGGACAAAAGCTGAATATAATGAAATCTGATGTTTAAATAAGAATCTAAAGTGGTCATGTCAATCTAATAAAATTGCTTGACATCATCGATTGGTCAATGATATTTCTGTCATTTATTTTTTTTTCTCTTTTTTTTTTCTACTTTAAACTAAAAAAATTAAAAAAAGATAAAGCTTAAAAAAGAAAATAAATAGAAACGAAAAAACTGGACCCTCTGCCTGTGGTCATTGTCCCATCGTTGGTGGGACAACAATGGTCAACGGGGCCGCTGGCCCTTTTTCGATTCTGGCGAGGATCGGCGACCCCTCCGATTATCACTTGTATTTTCTTTTTACAATTTTTTATTTTGTTTTTATTATATTTAACCTAAATTTAGCTTAAAATCATTTTTGGAAGAAAATATTTTTGACGGGTCGAAATACTTAGCGGGCCGGCGAGGTGAGGCTTTTATTTAAAACAGTTCTTGTGTGAAATAAGAACCGTGCCTTTGTCTAGGAAAATTTCCCAAGAATTTATACACGACAAAGGAGCACAATCTACGCAACTTCACAGACGACGCCCATCACTCTCGCGCCCTGCGTCACTCTCCCCCTCGTGTCCTCAACGCGCCGCCGCCTCCCAATTCGCCAGTCCTCTCCCACCCGCCACCCCCACCGACGTCCGTAGCTCCCACCAGACCACAAGCCCAAGCCGGTCATCTTCATCCTGCCGGCGGTTACCTCTACCAGTCCGCGGCGTCGCGCCGGCGCGTCCGGGGCGCGACAAGGCCCTAGCAAGACGAGATCGCCACCGAGCTTCGCCACCGCGACTCCTCCTCCTCCGTCTCGACGTTTTCCTTCCTCTGGGTTTCCTCCATCGCGTGAGAAAGGCGTCGTCGGATTACGGGTACCCCATCTCTTACCCGCGCCTCCTTTTTCCGTTCCTCGCTCCCCTTCGTCAGCGGTTCTTGGTGCGACGCCACTAGCGGTGTTCCCATCACCGAAGGATACCATACGCGAACCATCATTCCCGCCCACCGACTCTCCGACATCCTTGTCCGTGGGCCACCCTTTTTGTCCAATCCTCGGGCGTCCTTCCATTGGAGGAATAGCTGTTAGTTCGAAGAGGTTAGACTTTACCCTTGATTAACAACTCGAATGTTCAATATTAAACCTTTGTCTGCAAGATATGCATGCATATAGATTAATATGACAAATTCATAATCTTAAAGTTGTTGGTTGAATTTCGTTCTAGACTAGAGATTAGGAATTCGATTGACTCTCGGGACGTCATCTTGTTTCGCCCTCAGGAGGGTTGCAACATTGCCTAGGTTGTAATTTTCGACCAATTAAAGGAATGACTTGATGATGCAAGGAACTTAAAGTTCGGGGTGTGCATCGAATTGGATAGGGTCCTTGTTCTGTCTCTCGACATCATTTGGTTGATTGGAAAGAGTGGGGATGAAAATAAAAATCGAGATGGAAAATCGAGTACTATTTTGATACTAGACCATATTGAAGGAATCACTACTAGAATTAAATCTTGTCGTTTAGGATTTAATGGAGGAACATGCACTATTCCAATTCGGAACGTTCTATAGTGGCTTCTCATATGTGGTGCTATTTAGTTTTTTCCTAATTTTTGTTGAGTGGATTATACAAGATTTTGGGAATTGTCTGTATCTTTTGTGAGGGAGCAATTCCTTGCCTGTGAGGGCAGTGTGGGGATGAGGGCAGGGCGGACTACCCTGCACCCGGGGCGGTGGCAGGGCAAACCTTTGCCCCTACACATTTATTGGCATCATCTTCATGTGGGTGGAAAGTGCTGACTGTATTCGCCATTTTGACTGATTGGTGTACTATCAGGGCTTTGACCTAATGGCAGTGTATCCTAATTGTGGTCTAAAGTGTCTTCTATTCCGTTCTTATATTCCCCCTTCCCATCCTTAGCTTGCAAAAAAAGGTGTCTAACGTTCCTGACTTGGCGACTTCCATTTTTGATTTGATAACAGTTATTTCCACCTTATTTTGTTGCTTTCATGTTCATCTTCTCTATAATGGGCATTTGTTTTTTGAAGTTTGACAAGGTTTATGTATCAAACGTGTCCTGCTTCAGATGAGTCTTGTGACAGATTCACCAGTGCATTCATCTAGCAGTGATGACTTTGCATCCTACCTCGACTCGAAGTTAGCTTCTGGTTCTTCTGGTTCATCGGCCGACGACGAATCTGACGACGAGAGCGATCATGAAAGTGAAAGGTGTTGTCCAATGATAGTTTTGATGTCTGCAGTGAACAGTTTGTATATACTTTTCTGGTCTTTTATCTGTAACTTTTGGATTTGATGTCTACACGAAATCAGCTCTCTGAATTTGAATGCACAACTGTGTCAGAGTTCAATTATATTGGATCCTTTTCTTCTTTTGGCTATACCTATATTGTATCAGCAGGGCAGGTGCCTCGGTTTCCATCGAGTTTTAACTAACAAGTTCATTGCCAGGATAAAGAGGCGCAAGGTGGAGAGCCTGGAAATTTTAGAGGAACCTGAGGGGTCAACTTCGCGCGAATATTCAGAACAAATAGTAGGTAAAATGTCTGTACTAAATGTGTATCCATTTCAGTTTCTTTTATCCTGAGAAAATGGTCTCTAGAGTGTAGGAAATTCTTGATCCCAACCTACTTAATGTGCATCATACAATCATTAGTTGATTTCTAGTTCAAGAATTTTGAGAATAAGCTTCTGCCTTTAATGCTAAGTTTTGATTGGTTCTGGAGGAAGCAACGACCATTACCTAGCTTTGTCTCGGGTGTAGGCCATGTTTAGTTTGTTTTTTATTTACATACCCGTGTCACCACTTTCAGCACGTGACATGGATGTATTGGCTTAACTATGTGGAGAATGTGTGCATACTGTATCAAGCATCGCTCTTTCTTATTATCAACTTTAATCAATGCATAATCTTTGCAACATTAAGATGCATTTAATTGGTCAAATGTATGAGAACATTGGGAAACTCCATCTAGGAAAGTAGAAAACTGGCAAAAGACAGACTCTGCATGCAGCTCTCGCAAGAACAACCTTTATCACATCAATATCCCTCCTTCATACATATGTTCTGTTATTTTTTATGCCTGTCATTTACATTAAAAGCTAGTCACGATGACATCCTACGTGGGTTGATACTAGTAAATTGCTTCTAATTTTGAATGAGATGTGTCTGATACTGTTCATACCTTAGGTATTCTTAATAAGGACATGAAGAGCTAGAGATTTCGTGACGTAATGTATTAACGGGGAGCTCTTATATGCTAGCTTATCATTGACTCGACAGTGTGGCACTTTCATTTACTTCCAAGAAAAGTGGTTTTGCAATTTCATGCATGGTAGTTCCTAAAGAGTTAAGTTTAATAGTTCCCGTGAATTCGAACAATGATGATTGTGGAGCTATGCTCACATGCTCTTGTGTGGTGCCCCGCACAATTAAGGTAACCACATACATATGGATGAATAGAACATTGTTTGCTGAACCTGCATTCGAAGGACATGTCAACATTGTATTTCTGTTATCTTTAGAATGCATTAATTGTGACGATGGGGAAGACAAGTGGAAGATTCTTCATTGTGGTTTAACCAGAAAGCTTGTGTTACCTTGTAAGTCCAATTTTTGGCTTTAGGAATAGCCAGAAGCTAAGCGTTGCAATTTTTCTTATTCAGACAGAAGGTTCTTAACTGTCATCAGACAAGACTATCCAGTTGGTGATAAACTAGTTAGAGAATGAATGACATGACTTGACTGGCTTTTCAAGTGGTTTATTTTGGCTTAACATTTAGCATGATAGCTTGTTCTTTTATTTTGATGCGGTGATGGAATCTTTGACATGATCAATGCCACAATGGTAAACTGGCAGCTGAGGAAGTGTTGATTTTATTCATCCAGTTTTTCTTACTGTTGATTCAAAACCCACAAGTCTGTGTTAAGCTCCTGTTAAATGACAGAATGATCTTAATTATGAGCTAGCAGTTGGTTTTTAGTCACTGGTGCTCTTTCGCTGCTTTACATTTTATTTTCCTTTAGGATGACCAGGTAATATCGGGCATTTGATAATGTGCAGAAACAACCATTAAGCAGGATTCCTGTTCACATCCTGGCTTTTTTGGGGGAATGTGCATGCGTTGTGGGAAACGTGTTGAAGAAGAATCGGGTGTAACATTTGGCTATATACATAAGGTATGACATCAAATCCCAAAGTTGAAAGCTCCCACTGGTTGACATGTCTTATCTGGTTTATAAATTTTGAGAGAGGTTGGAACGGGGTGAAGAAAGGGGGTTCCTGAACTGTTTGGTAACTAGTGGTTTTGAGCAGTGTTTTGCTCGTAATAGATCTTTCTTTCCTTTTAGGTAATGAATGAACAATGATCAGTTGTGGCTTAATTTCTGTTGGTTCTGGTTCTAAAATGGAAAGTATTTTTTTTAAGCTCTTACATATATGTCTCATTTGCTTTGTAAATCTAGTTAAAACAAGGCAAAAAGGTTAGCTGAAAAAAATTGACATCATTCACATGAAACAGCCTCCTAATTGATAATGTGCAAATATATCTGTGTAATTCTTTTAACTTGATTACTCTTTATTCAAGAACTCTCTGGATACAGGAGGCCATCCCTGTTAGAAGCCTGTCTCTACAGCGACAATTAAACAAAAAGATTACATTGTACTGATAAAACTGTTCCGTTAGCTAACTTATAAATTCTCCATTTAGTGCAAAGAGTTTTATGCTGATCATTATTTATTCTGTTGCGCAAACACTTCATAATTGACATTTTGTTTCTGCTGTCCCGATATTCATTTTTGTGATCTTATTGATTTCTCATATCCTGGAGTTACTATATTTTTTTTTCCAGCCTTCCAACTTTTTGTTCGTATAAGCGAATGCGTGCTTAGCTATTAAATGACGTTGATCATTGACCTAGTTGTGCATCATCGGCGGTTTTAGCCTCCCTTCTAGGCATCTAACCTCTGTATTTTTGGTATCTTGCCCTTCTCTGTCGGTTATTATAGTTCATAACTTTCCTGGAATGCTTAAAAGTATACTATTGACGAAGTGTCTGAGTGAAGTTTTCCTTTCAGGAAATTATCTCGAAGCCAAAATGCTGTTTAAAAGGACCTTTGTTTTTTTTGGTCGAACTGTTTAAAAGGACTTGACTGAGGAAATATTCTTTGAATCTTTGTCCTACCTTTTCTCTGTTGGAGTAGTTTAATCCCCATCTTGAGTGTCTAATAAAAGCTAGGGCTTCGTTTTCCACCTCAATAAATTTGAAAGTGAAAAAGGTTGAAAACATTATTTTACTGTAATATCAAATCTGAAGAATTGGATATTTCTCTTTCTAGCTTGTGTTTGCTCCATGAACTTACTTTTCACAAGGAAAGAAGTTTGCTTACGTTTTACTGATTTTTTTTTTGTTTGAAATTTACATTTTACTGATGCCATGTCCTATCCTGGATGAGCCCTGCTTAGAATTAGCATTCAGCAAATTTTTTGATTTCCATTTTAGCTAGTGTGGTGCCATCTAGTGGCGATTTTTTCCGTCAGAGGAATTTTAAAGAAACAAATTTGTGTCAGAACAGCATGAGTCCAGGACCTCAGAAGCTATTTTATATGCTAGAAGTTTCTGTTTTGCCTTTGTTAGACAGAATAGTTCAACATGGAAAAGTAGAAATCAATTGGAGTTGTAAAATAATCTTGAACTGCCGATCAAGATGTTCATTTCTCTGAAATAACTCAGGGTTGACCATTACAGGAAATGCTTTTGTTTTTGGGTAAAGTAACTGTTACAGGAAATGTTTGATTTTTGGTTTGTCATTTATGTGTAGCTTTTTCCATTTTTATCTTAGCTTGATATGATGGATTAATACTGGCATATGCAGGGTTTAAGGCTTGCTAATGATGAGATTGCTCGGTTGCGAAAGACAGACATGAAAAATTTGCTACGTTACAAAAAGCTTTACTTGATCCTTGACTTAGATCATACATTGCTCAATTCAACTTCGCTTGCGCATATTACTACTGAAGAGGAACACCTGAGAGGCAAAGTAGATTCTTGGCAAGGTATACTCTTTCCTGCCAGTTTAGATTCTTTATGGACTGTGAATTTTCGTTTTATTTGGTGCCACAAGCCATGTTACGAGTTTCCTCCTCGTGTCTTATTTTCTTGTTTACATTATGGGTGCATTTCTAAGTCCTGGTTCTTGTCTCCATTGTTGGATTTAATCATAATGGAATGTGCAGACGTCTCTAAAGGCAGCCTCTTCGTGTTGGAGCATATGCACACAATGACCAAGTTGAGACCCTTTGTGCGGACCTTCTTAAAGGAAGCTAGTGAAATGTTTGAGATGTACATATACACAATGGGTGATCGATCTTACGCCCAGGAAATGGCTAAGCTACTTGACCCAACAAGAGAGTACTTCCATGAAAGAGTGATCTCCCGAGATGATGGTACCCAACGACACCAAAAAGGCCTTGATGTGGTGCTGGGCCATGAAAGTTATGTACTGATATTAGATGATACAGAACAGGTAAATGGATTTCAAAATAAACCCCAAACAGATTCTGATATGGTTTGCTGTCGAAGTTTCGTTTATGAAGGCGATGATGGTTTGTCTTTTTGAAATCCCCAACGTTAATTTCGGATGGCGTTTCCGCAGGATTAGTGCTTGGTTTTGGTTTGCTTTTCTATTTTCCTTATATGGGTCGGGGGTTTGATATTAATCTTTGTTTTCTTGTGTTATCATATTTTGGATTGGGTTGCATGAGAATTATTGTTCAGTTTTGTTGTGCTTTCCTTTTTTGGGGGGTTTGAATCTGTATGCATACGTGTATTTGGATGTATGAAGAATGATTCCACCAATCTGTAACTTTTCTGTGAGTGGAGCATCGATTATGCTTTCAGGTGTTTTCGTTCTATCCAGACAATAAGGCACATAGCTACGACATGTCACAATCTCATGTTTCATGCTTTATTGGCTGTTTTTGATTTGATAGATATTTTTAAGTCCTGAATAAAAACGTGGGTGTTCAATAAATGACATTTTCATTGGCTTTTATGCCCCAAACACCATGTGGATTTTGAAGCCAAAAGCCATGTTGCAAAAGCAGAAAATTCAGCTTGGTAGAGGAGTATTTGCTCCTTCTGAGGGTGTCTCTCTATAGTTCTTTTGAGTTATCATTATAATTCTTGAATTCTCTTGTTATCTTAGGCATGGACAAAGCACAAGGAAAATTTGATACTGATGGAAAGGTACCATTACTTTGCTTCAAGCTGTCAACAATTTGGATTCTCATGTAGATCTCTGTCTGAGATGGAGACGGATGAAAGCGAGTGTGATGGAGCTCTTGCCACTGTTATTGGAGTTCTCAAACGGATCCATACCATATTTTTTCATGTATGCGCCCTTCTCGGACTGTATAATGACTTTGTAACATTTTGGATTGTGGCTATGGTCTTTATCGTTTTTAGACAACAAATTCCTTGTCCTAGTCAGACTCTATGTCCTGCGTGCTCGTTCGTGCTGTGTTCTTTATATACAACTGAGGTAATGACCGAGTCACTTCTGTTTGTTGTCTTTTCTTATTTGTGGATTTTTGCTCTGCAGGAACTTGAGGACGAGCTCGCTGGAAGAGATGTTAGACAGGTATTTTTTTATTTTTTTCCCTTCTAAGGGGTCATTGACCATTTATAACTGGATTTGTATTATTACTAGTTTCCAATACTCCTAGTAAAGTAAAGAAATTATACTGTTGAAATGCATATGCTGCTTTAGCTAGGAGTTATGGAATCGTGACTTAAAGTTGGCTGAAACATGCTAGGGAATCGTGGATTATAGTGTGTATTGAATTGATGAATACAGGCAAGATATTTTCAGATAGAAGCCTTAAATGCTTTCAGGCAAGGTTTTTAGAACTGACATTGTGATCAGAATAAATAGGCTGTTAAGAACCGCGAAGAAACAAGGGAAAGATTGCGGAGCACTACTGTATTGTACTGTACTCCTGCACTACCCTATTTGAGAACATCCTGAAGTGATGGTCTAGCCAGTGGCTAGATTAAGGAAACCGGTCATTTCACTTTGGAGATTGTCATCTTGTGTATTTGGTTGGGCAGGTTTTGAAGACGCTTCGCAAGGAAGTCCTCGAAGGCTGTAAGATCGTCTTCAGCCGTGTGTTTCCAACCAACTTCCCTGCTAGCCACCACCAGCTGTGGAAGATGGCGGAGCAGTTGGGAGCCACGTGCACAGTGGACCTCGACGATTCAGTAACCCATGTGGTTGCGATGGATGCTGGGACAGAGAAGTCGCGTTGGGCGGTCAAGGAAAAGAAGTTGCTGGTTCATCCACGGTGGATCGAAGCTTCATACTATTTCTGGAAGAGGCAAAAAGAGGAGAGCTTCTCGGTCGAACAAAAAACCAGTAGTTAGTATTCATCGGTTCCAGGATATGAGTAGAAAGTAACTTGATAGTCAGATTTATGTAGTGACTTGACAAATTACGTAGCTGGTTTTATTCCCTGGTGCATGTGAAGTCTCTACGAGTTTTGCTTGCTGGCTCCTTGTGGCTGAAGAATTGCTTAAGGAGAACTTTGGCTCAGGATTTGGACAGTCTTCCTGTGTCTGGAATGGCCATGGAAAACTGATGTGCATAAGTTGAAGGCATTTAAAATCTTTCATTTGAACGTTAAAGTAAGAAGGAAAAAATGTCTTTCCGTCGAATATCTTTCTCTCATATTTTTCCTTAATTCCAAATGACACAAAATCAACTTTTTCACGTGTCATTCACCATCAGTTGGGGCTAGCCAATGGGCCGTGCTGGGGCCGACTTGGTTGGCCCGTTTCTCTAACGTGGCGTGCCGGCCCACATGCTAGGCTTGGGCCTGGCCCGGTCAAGGCCAATTGAGTGACTAGCAGAAAATTGAAGGAGAGATACAATGAGACACTCTATCAAGGACCCAAATGATGACAAGATTCATGGTCAAAATCACGTCACCTACCTTAGAAAACACAGTTGTAATTGATACTAACAATCTCTTAAATTCAGACGTTGGGAAAGCACGAAAAATATGTAATCTCTTTTCGAAGCGTAAAAACAAGTGAAGGTCTGACTCCAACGTGCTGTGTACTAGGCTTACCATACATCTTCTCTCTAAAGGATACTAACAACATCTTAAATTTAGACGTCGGGAACATCTTGGGACACAAATCTTTCTTTTTAACATGTGTTGTACGTAATACAAATTTACCAACGGTCCCGTTTATTTCACGAAAAATTAACGATTTGTTTCTAAAAATAATCGCTTGTACGTTTCAAATAATTAGCTAAATAAAAATTTTTCCATATTGACAGTAATATATGTCTAATTATTTCTGCGAATGGTGAAAATATTTTTTTTCTGTTAATGTTTGTAAGCGGTATAAACGAGTCTCTTATGTTCAATGGCTACTGATTTCACCACCATTCCACTATGATCTGGGCCTCTGATTTTAATGTCCTGAAACTGTCATTTCGCAATGAAAATTGATCCAATCTACCTCTGGGCCGGCCTGTTGAATCCATGAGACTCATCGGGCTTGTGATGGCCCAACTCCCAGAGACCGGATCCGTTTATCGGTCATGAAACTGTACTATATTACTCGACCAAAACACTCTACTCTATATATATATATATATATATTTTTTTTTCTGTTCGTTTAATTTTTGGGCTTTATCCTCAAACCACTCTTTCGATTGAACAACATCAAAAGCACGACCCCTTTTTTTCCTTTTTATGTTAAGTGTTTTGTAATGACCATTGCTAGTATAGGTAAAATTTTCTAGATTCTAGTAACGAACATTTTATGATCGTGATTCTCATGCCTCGTTTATCTAGTGGTCAATCCCCTCCCTCCCTCCCCCCCCCCTCTCTCTCTATCTCTCTCTCCACCACTTCACTAGACCGCATTGCTCGACTCGCCTCACCACTCGTTGTACCTCATCGGTAGCGGTGTAGCCATCACTCGTCATCGTACCACGATTTAGTAAAGAAAACTTCGGGTGGAAAACTTCATCACACGCCATAGAATAAGTATACCTAACTGAACATTAGTCGTATGTATAGATTGATTCAACTTAGGTCTTGAAGATATGGTACATATCACCTAAACTCAAATTGACTGTGAATTTGTGATGTGTCATGATCTTGGTGACAAATGATACACGAGAATTAAATCGACGATTCCTGAAACGATCGAGGACGGAGAAACTCCATGTGCACCTCGTTCTGGAGCACATGATACGCATGAAATTAGGTACACATCCACATACTTTTAAGTCCTCCATCGACAGCCAATTGGAGGTGGACGATGATGCGAAAACATCAATATGATCCTTCACATCAGCCCGTATTGTGTGCATCGTTGTTAGTTTCATTCACGGATCTATCGAATTTGTGCAGTAACTTGTCGAAAGGAATATCTCTTCCCCGTCGAAGGTTTTGATGGCTTCAAATCCTCCTCGTGGAGACGTAGAGGGGGACGAGAAGATTTTACGGACATGATTTTCGGTTAGATCAAAGCGGTTTCTTGAGCTCTGTATTCTATCTTGAGTAATTTGGTTAGCCTGAACCCTAATTTGTGACACACTGCGGTAAAATTTGAAGGCCAATCGGATGATGTGTTTTCTAGATGTGCATTGGTGGAAGCAGAGCTTGCTGGCTACATAATAGCTCTAATAGCTAGCTATTAGGGTTTTGTATTTGTTCTCTTTTGGTTTCTAGAACCAGAGGTGTAAGCATGACATGGAAACAGGTAGATTTAATATTCCATCCTTCTTTTTACAAAAGGAGTTTGGGATTTCATTCACAAAGTCCTATAGAAGAGATTATGATGGCATAAATAGGATGGAATAAGAAATTCTCTAGATTGTACATATGGATAATTGGACATTTCTAATACCATCAAATATTTTGGGAAACTCAATCATGAAACTTAATTCCCAAAGTGGAAGGAAGATTAGAAAAGAAAAAAAACTATTGCCAAATATCTTTTCTTCTTTTTAAGTAAGGAGGTCGGCCGCGAGTATGAGGGGATATTCCCTATCATATAGAAAGTAGGATAAGTTTACTGAAAATTTCAGCTTCTTCCCAAGCTAAACATCCACCCCGTCTTTCATATGGGGTGTCTAAAGCCATACCATTCAGACATGGAAGACCTTACAAGAGGCGTTCTGAAGAGGCCATCAGCAAGGATGATGACTTCCTTGTTGAAATAAGTGGAATATGTGATGGTGGAACGCAAAGTGAATCAATGTGGTGTCCCGACTTAAACTTTTGACTTAGTAGAGCGGAAAGTTTTATCTAACCAATATCGTAACGAGTTGAAAATCAATTGAATTGCTAGGGATGATAGTCGCCTAACAACTGCGATCACTATCGGGGCTACCTACGAGTAGCGACCACTGCACAACGGTGGTTTGTTGTTCCTCCAAGTCCGTTGATTGGGGTGTTGATTAGCTTCCTTTTTTCTAAGTCGATCTTGCTTCTAGGTCCAAAGAGGCTTTTCATAAGGACATTTCTTGTAATTCCGTCCAGAACACTGTCAAACACCAAATAACATAGCAAGATTTGGGACGCTTGAGTTGGGAATTTACTTAATGGGTAAACGGAGTTTTGCCTTGATAAGTCATTTACCGAAGTAAACTTACTTTGTTAAAACTTTACGTTAGTAATATATTTGATTGTGAAGCCTAAACACAAAATCAATTCTAATCCATCATTTCTAAGCGACAACCCCTATTTCGGGACCTTTTTTAGTGTTGAGCCCTTCAATTTCTACAATATCATGTTTCCAACTCTAACTTTTGTAATTGGAGATCTATAATGCAAAGTGTTGAGGAAATGTCTAAAGAGTCGAATGATGTGTGGATTGTCATAATTTGCCCGATGTTCTGAATAGATATGATCGATAGAAAGCATATATAAACATGATAGCTAGCGTTTAGTGAATATCAGCTGGACAACTTGATATTGTTGTTAAGCTTAGTAAAGAATAAATTACAATATATTTCTCAAAATATAGAAATAGTTTACCCTGAAATAAATTTGATGATGCACTACGATGAAGAAAATTATATCCCGAATATGCTTCTTAAAGTACATTGCCGTAAATCATTGCCGTAAATTACATCATTACAAGAACGTATGATTGTGACATTAGCCTCAAAATTTGTTGCTTATAAACCGAGAGAGGTTTCAATAATATGACAAAAGATGTCAGCGATCAAATTAACATGCATTTGCGCTATCACGTCTTAATTAATGAAACCGAATGCATTGAGATCGACATATACCTTCCCAATATACGGAACTTTCATGGATTCAAATGAACCTTATTAATAACGCCCTTTACATGAAAGCAGATAATCGCCTGTTTAATTTACTAAAAAGATTCCACCTCGGACCAACCGGGGTGAGGACCAGCAGCGGGTCGATTTGGTTTCGACGGCGTCGATTCAACGTCATTTCGCTTTCTTGATTTGTTATTCCCTTTGCCGTGTGTCGCAAATGGAGTTATTGTTGAGGGGGACCTATGCGTTCGAAAACAACCACACGTAGCTGAAATAATGAACAAATCGTGAGTCCAAAAGGGTCCAAATCATTCTTCAGGTAACGTGGCAAGTCTTTCCCTAGAGGATGTTCTACAAAGTACTCTCCAGAGAGCCTTGAACTTTTGCCCTAATGACTGATAACTCGATACGTGTAAAACAACAAGATGAAACCCTACTGGTTTGAACGTGAGGCTGCCGGTAAGTAGAAGTTGCTATCACCACCTTATCTTGAAGCTTCACCGTTGAGAGACGTTTGGAGGTCGAGAACCAGAGTTGAGTGGGCAAAGTGGTGATAGCTTATCTTTTGAAAAACATACCAAAAAAGTCTTAAACTTATTATATTTTTGCCAATTCAATTCTAATTTTTTTTTTCTTTTAACCATTTTTCAATTGACTCACAGACATTGTGGATTGAATTGGCATAGACGTAAAAGATTTATGATTTAATTGGCAAAAAAAATATGAATGAATTGGTAAAATTGCAGTAGGTTAAAAACTTTTTTGGTAATTCTCTCAACACTTGTGTGATTATAACACCCTCGTTCTAAATCGGATAAGAGATGACTTATGACTTGAAATATAAGTGGGGAGTTACCTCAGAGATCATAGTAGAAGAGAACTATAATATTAATCAGTAGACGCTTCCCCCTAAAGATCATCTCAAAGATCACCATTTTGCGAATTCAAGTTGGGGGTTTGCCCTGTGTGGGATGGCCGGAGCTAATACAAGCTAGCTCAAAAGAGGTGACTTCCAATCTTGACAACATAATATAGCATTGGAACTCCAATGGCATGTACCGACCAAAAAAAAAAAAAAATCCTACAATTGCATGTGTGATTAAGTGAGAAAACTATCAGACTTTTCTCAAACTTTGTCTATAGTGCCTTCTTTTACATTAGAAGACAAAATCATGAAACTCAATATGAGATGGGTCAAAACAACCATATTTTGAGCGAGTAGGACTAAAATATATAGTATATAATTCATCGACGCTCTCCCTCTTCTCAATGTGTGATGAGGTTGATTTTCACATCTTTCACCGTCCTAAACACCTAATAGGAGCAGCACCGTATCCTTGTTCTTTGGCCATAGCCACAACCTCCTCTCTTTCGCCAATGGGTAATTTACAGCTCACGAGGATATTTACCGGCAAAGTGTTCCTACTCTTTCTGGCTAAAGTACATTACAAGTGATAAGACTTGTGTACGACACTCAATTTAGCATCAACACTTTCAAAACGATCATTTAAATGCTAATTTTTTATTAAAAATGCTCACTTAAGTACCGATTTTTTTGAAACACGCTCACTTCAGTGCCAACTCCGATTTGAGGCGACGTGGCTCGCCAAAAATCCGACGTCATGCTGATGTAACTCGTCGGAGTTGGCATTGAAGTGAGAATTTTTTTTTAAATCGGCACTTAAGTGATTATTTTGAAAATTTGGCACTAAAGTGATCATTTTAAAAAAAATTATCACTTAAGTGATTGTTTTGAAAGTTTTAGCACTAAAGTAAGCGCTATACACAAGTTTTGGTACTTGTAATGTACTTAAGCCCCTCTTTCTCCTACTAATGTTTTTTTTACATTGGAATAGAGCAATTATGTATTGGAGTGTAATTCATACTGCTCTCGACATGAATAGTTGCTGTTATATATAATTAGTGATCTAAGGCTTGAGTGGATCTCGGGTCGTTGGTGCTTTATACCGGTCATTCGAAGCTGTAAAGGTCGCAAGTTGATTTTTTGCCAAATGGGTAATTCAAAGCTCACGAGGGTAATTACTATCAAAGTTTTCCCCCTCTTTCTCCTCCTAATTGTGTTTTGCATTGGAATGGAGTGACTTAGATTAGGAACTAGGAGTATATGAGATCATCTGCTCTTCTATCAAGTGTCTATCTGATCTGCCTTAAAGCCAAATTTAAAAAGTCCTCTCATTACGGCCACTGTCACACAAGCGATCCTACGGCGCCTTGCGAAATGGATGTAAACATAGAACTTATATAGATCAACTGTAGAAGGTGAGTATACCGCAATCTTTACATTTCTCAACTGCACTGCTTACATTTCTCAATTGTAACCATCCAGATTCTGCAGCAGCAAAATGATTTGTACCTGTAGGGCTAAATCTCCCCAGGATTTTTTTCTTCTTCTGTCGTATTGCTTATTGGTGGGACGGAGCCTCGGTTCTTATTAATGTTCATTGGGTTTAGCGGTGGGGTAGTGTTCAGCTTCGTTTTCTCACAACTTGACTAATCCATCTCGCCGAGCGATTTTAAAAACGTAGCGAGGATTTATACTCAAGTGACACGGACTATGTTTACTTTAACTATACATGGTATACGACCACAATCTCAAACTTATGTTCTATTCTAGAGTCCAAGGTATTATTTACCTGGCCTTGCTTCAATGTATCCTAGAAGACAATTATGTATGAAGATCAGATGACCTCATTGCTAACCTACCAAAAAACATGTGAAATGAAGGCCATGGAGATTAAATATACGATGCGGCTCACTGTACAGATGTTTCAAGAAATTTTTCACGTGTCAGCTGAAAATTTGCATGAAGCGTTTCCCTCTTTTAATGTATCATGCATGAGGCCCTCCTCTTCTCTTTTGCCAACTATGTTCTTAGGTGGAGAATGATAAAGAATAATGCCACCAATTTCAAGGAAACAATACCAAATTGTAGAAATTAGCAGTGTGCCACGTGTCCAACATTTTTTCCATCAAATATAGAGTTGCTTTAATTGTATTACATATATATTTTTTGGGCCATGAAATTTCACCTAGCCGTTGCTGGTTGACCGTTGGATAAGACTTGGAATCATAGTGCATTTGATTTAATTAAGATAACTGTCCTATGAGGACACGTTGTGGCCCTGGGGACAGCCCTCCACCACGTGTTTGTAGCCGTTTGCCCAGTGGTCCACCACACTCATCCGGAGAACCAAACAAAGAACGTAAGCTCCTTCCACAAGCATAGATAATAAAATCGCACTGTAGAAAACCAAAAGTACAAAACTTTTGTTTCCATTTTCCCTTTCCTTCTCCATCGAGCTGATATGAGATGGTGACCTCCAAGATTGCTTATCACATAAGATCGGACGTCATAAATCTGAACTACCCTTAGGTCAAATGTCTGGAGAATTACTAAAAAAGTCGTAAAACTATTACAATTGTGTCAATTCAAACCCAAACCTTATTCTTTGGCAATTTGAGTCCTAAACATTTCGCATCTATGTCATTTCAGTCCATCAAATCAATTTTGATTGAAAATTGCTGATATGAATGGCGATTACTACAATCAAATGAGGGCCATTAATAACCGTTTTGACATAATCATTCTTTCATGGAGTATCTCTCAAAGCTTCTCAAAACTGATTTAATGATATTTCATGTCCGATTTCAAGTTCAAGCTACTCAAATCGAGTTCGAGTTTCTTAATTACCTTTTTGGTCAAGCTCAAGCAAGATATGTAATACTGAATCGAGGTCGAGTTGCATTTCAAGCATGGAATGTGTGCTAGTCAAGTTGAGCTCGAGTCTAGTAGTGCATAAGAAAATAACCTCTCTTTCTCTCTTCAATTTATTGTAATGATCTAAAAACTATTAGTCCAAATTTCTAGTCATTTTTCGCAAGCGCTTTCGAAAGATGAATATTGCTGTCGATTGCTGAACAATTCAAAATCGAAGTTTCAAAAATCAACCGAGTGGGAAAGGCAAAATAACTGATCATAAGTCAATTTAGCTCTCGAAAGGTCATTTTATTTGCTTTGTTTATTTTTTTTTTAGAGGATAAATTAGAGAAGTTATTCTTACTCGCAGGTGTAAGTCGCTATCGGATGTGCCATCAATCATTTCATTTTCGTCTCCATCCATGACCATAAACACCTTCTAGCAAGCAACCTAACAGCAACAACACGTGTCTAATTAGTCTACACGTAGAAATCAATTAGTATTATTATTAAGGCTCACGAGATTAAAAATGGACCGTCGTTTTCTCGGCCGTGAATTGAGTTCTGTACGCGCAAGAGAATGTCCAAGAGCACAACTAGACCTATTAATGTCAGTGGATTTAGTGTGAAATTATGACTAAGGCTTCGTTTATTTTACGAAAAATGCGATGTTTTCGAAAAATGTTTTCCAAAAAGTCATTTTTCAAGAAAATGACGATATTTTCTAGTGTTTGGCTAATACTAAAAAATAAATTGGAAAATGATTTCTATCGTTTGTTAAGGAATTGATTTTCCTAAAAAAATTATTAACTACTTTGGCTTTTTAATTATTATTTTTTTATTGAATAAAAATATTTTTTATTTTTTAATTACTTTCTTTAAGTTTTTTCTCTTTTTTTTTCCTTCTTCCTTTTGTAATTTCTCCCCAGCAAGTCATCGGCTGCGTCGGCCACATGCCAAGCTCGACCTGGGCTCGACCTTGCCGGAGGCTAGTGAACTTAGGCCGAGCTTCGCCGGATCTAGCGAGGCGAGCCTTGCTTGCTAGAGGCCCAGCCCGATCGAGCCGGATCCGGCAAGGCGAGGCCTCCCTCGAGGTCGGCGATGCCGAGGCTCGCCTCGCCGGCCTAGGGGAACGTTGTGGCTTGCCTCGCCGACCTCGGGGAGTGGCCAAGGCTGGCCTGCCTCGGCCACTCGAGGCCGAGCCCAGCTGAAGCAATCTAGTGAGCTTGGCCTCCCTCAAGGTTAGGGACACCAAGCCTTGAGCTCGCCTCGCCAAGCGGTCGCCGTCGCCAAGGCCCACCATCGGCAGAGGAAGCGGGTGGAGGAAGGGGCAGCATCAAGCGGTGAAGCGGGCGCAAGAAGGAGGAAGGAGGAAGAAGGGGAAAATAAAAAAAATTAAAATTAAAATTAAATAATGAAAAAAGTAATTTTAAAGAAAAGAAGTGTGAAATAAAGGAGGAAGAAAATATGAGGAAAATATTTTCCTCTTTTCAAAATGAGAAAATTATTTTCCTCAATTTTAGAAGGTTTTTTCTATTGATCGGAAAATATTTTCCGTTGACTATTCATTTTTCGCCCCCCAAACACCGGATATTGGAGAAAATGTTTTTCGAGAAAATATTTTCCGTGAAATAAATGGAGCCTAATTCATCATTAAGGCATGCTTTCGTCACCAAAATGAAGTCAAACAAGAAAGAACCAAAGGAACATGTGAAAAGTGTGATTATTTATGGGATAGTTGAACATGGGAATAGTGATCACTTATGGGATAGCTAACTAAACAACCTATCATGATCAGGAAAATTGTCCAAAAAGTCATACACCAATTTTACAGAGGCCAATTCAATCCAAAACCTTTTAATTTTGCCTATGCAGTTGTACATTTTTTGATGATTTATCAATTTAGTTATAAACCTTTCAATTATGTCAATTTAGTTGTAGACTTTTTGACAATTTGCCAATGAAATCCCTCCGGCCAAATAACAAGTTTAGGATTAAATTGGCAAATCTTCCAAAGGTTTATGACTAAATTAACACAAAAAAAATGGTTTATAACTAAATTGAGAAATCATAAAAAAAAATTTATAACTAAATTAGCATAATTAAAAGGTTTAAGACTAGATTGACCTCCGTACAATAGGTTTAGGACTTTTTTTGACAATTATCCTTATCAAGATATAACTGGAGATATCCAAAAGCATGATCTTTTAAAATAGGAAAGTCGCTAAAATCAAGCTCGCGGGTATTATCTCTAGGGGTCATAACGAAACTTCGCAAATTTTTTTTGCCTGACTTGCATCGAGTCAAGCTCATGAGGAGTTATGTCTCAAAGCTCATAACATTGTCATGTAACATTCTTTGCGCGATATCATATAGGGTTAATTTGCGCATTTTATTATGTACTTGCCTTTTATTACCTTTTTTGATGCGTTTGTTCCTATTGTCTTATGATCTTTTCTTAAATTGTGTTTCTCTAATTTCGTTTAGTCTAGGTGAGGCCACATATTAGGATCATAACAAACACAAAAGTATCGCATGGACACTAGTGAACTGAGACTTTAGGACTCATAATTAGATAAAAGACTGCATGTGACACTTAGTTAAAAAATCAATTGAATTAGGGTATAGAAAGGGCACTAGTTGAATAAACTAGTGTAGTGAAGTCTCTGTACTTAGATTTCTTGTTGCGTAAGAAGTGAGATATCCTCCAATATCTCAAAGATGAGCATGGGTCCAGGGTAGAATCGAGAATCAAACCAAACGGGCCATAGGAATTGGTTCTGTTCCATGTTCCCATGGTTGTTGATCCGATTCCATATTCCAAAAAATATGGAACCGGTATTGTGTGGTTCGGTTCCTGGTACCTGGGTAAGAACAGAATTGGGAATCGGGAACCGGGAACCTTTTTATTGTTTATTTCGTTTTACATTTTCATTTTTTGTGGATTATTGTTTTTGACAAATAGATATATTTTTTTTTTTTTTGCATTCACTTTCATTTTGTTTAACTAAAAATGAAATTAAAAAAAGAAAAAAATGAAAAATGAAACAAAAAGAACAAAATTAGACAATTTCCCAGGTAGGTCCTACAACCAATTAACAAGGTAAGTTATAGGATATGTAGAGTAGGTTTCAAGTTTTAAAAAGTAGAGAACCGGTCCCGACAGGGTAGGTTCCAAGAGAACCTGGAGCAACCCTATAATCGCTCACACTAAAACATCTCAATTGGCTCCTTGCTGGTCCCAATAAGTAAGTGGCAACTATCATAGTTTAACCAATTAAAATGAACCTCCAAATGTCATGCAAGGTAAGAATTTAGGAGAATCCGAGCCGGTTGAGTGCCATTGGTCCCCTGGACACGAGCACCGCTTCGAGAGACTCGCGACAGTATCATAAATAAAGATGGGTAGTCTAGTCACAAGCATTATCACGTTTCAATTGATGAAACCATATGTATTAGATCCACATAGAGTCTTCTAAAATTGGGAAACTTTAAAGTATTCAAATGAACCTTTTTTAAAAATGAGCACCTTAAATAATCTTCCAAAGATAAAATTATTTTACTCTTTCACCTATGAAACGCACATAGATCTTTCTAATTTTACGTGACAGTAGGTAATTACTTTATAAGTTTTTTGGAAAACTCACCCGCTGGGCGGGTTGGTTTGGTTGGTTTGGTTTAGACAGCATCAATTCAAATGTCATTTCGCTTTTTCTTGATTTGTCATTTGCTTTGCCGTGTAACCAAATAGAGCAATGGTTGAGGGACCTATGCGTTTGAAAACAACAAAACGTAGCTGAAACAACAGAACGCAAAATGATTCCGAAAGTGTCCAAATCATTCGTAGGGAGGAAGAGCGAGAAGCACTGTCCTATGCCCTACTCTTTAGAGAGCTTAGAACACTTTGGAAACAAAAAAGCTTTTTCTAGAGCGTCATCATGCGCAGCCTTACTCTCTCGAGAGCTTAGAACTTCTGCCCTAGTGACTAATATCTCGGTACGTGTAAAGCAAAAGACAAAACCCTGCTGGTTTGAACGCGGTGTTGCTGGTAAGTAGAAGTTATTATCGCCACCTTATCTTGAAGCTTCGTCATGGAGAGACGTTTCTACATCTAACATAGTGACAAAATGCAATTGTTCGGGAAAAAGAGAATGAAAAACCGCACAACACAACACCTAATCCCACTTGTCGGAAGGGAAAATCTGTTCGTCAATGCGACATTTTCAAGACTGAATCCGTAGTCACCAATCACGAGCGATGTGTCGCCTGGTGATGGCCAATCCTAGGCCTAACTTTTGGCGACAGCGGCTTGGCCAATGCTTGACCTCAAACTGGCATCATCAGGTTACACTCCTTAACACGACAAGAACAAGAAAGGTGGCAGGATGAGTGCAAGAACGCCAGGTGTTTGACGTAATTGTAATGATGGAACAGGGCATGGGACAGTGCTTCTCGCTCTTCCTCCCTGCGAATGTTTCTCTTGTCTCTCTCGCGTTTTGACAGGTTGATAGGGGCAATCTCGTGCTCTCGTTCTTTGAACGCGTGATGGATATTTGTGCGTTTACACGTCTAGCGATACCGTCGCGGAGAAGTAAGTGTTCGGGAAAATGAGGTCCATGCACTATCCATAAGGTTAGGCAACCCATTCCTGGAAGGAGATGAAGGTATAGTGGCAATGAATTGGCCTCACACACACTCTCTCTCTCTCTCTCTCTCTCTCTCGCTCTCTCTCTCTCAAAGAGATGTTTCATCAAGCCTCACTTGCGATGACCATCTGATCCAAATACTTGGTGAGCACATAGGCCGCTGGGTCTTTAATATAGAAAACCAAACAAGCGAGTACATAGTGCAGTTGAGTTATACGAGTGAGGGAGCCTATCCTCATCCTCATGGTACCTTTCCCACCTCCTATGCTCATCGAGCGCACCATTTGGATAGCTAAATCTCCTCCATATTGCTCGACCCTCGTTACCTCTTTACCTTTTTAGGATTTAGTGGTCAGGTGGTGGTTGAACTGGTTCTCTCACGCCTCGACTGATCCACCTTTCCGAGCAATCTTAAGGACACATTCTGACACATCTAGCCTAGTGCATTAAGATTTGACTCGTGGAGTGACACTGATAATGTCTCATAGAACTTTGGTTATGTTCTAAAGTGCAAGGTACTATTTACGGTTTACCTGACGTCGCTTTAGCATACCCTAGAGAATAATCATAATGGAATCAAGTCTTAATTGAGATCGACTGGCCTTATGGCTGATCTAAATGTAGAGAAGTTTCGTGAAATTTTCCACCTGTCCTCTGGCATTGATTCCAAAGAAATAATATGATAGAGTTGCTGGGTCACGTTCCTAGTCTTGAGCCTTGGACCGGCTGATATGAAGTTCGCATGATAACGCATTTGATTTTATTAAAACGCCTGTCCATTGTGGACACGTTTTGGGACAGTCTTCGGCCACGCAGACGGACCTATACACGTATCTTTACACTTGTAGTGAAGGAGATTCTTTTTTATTTTTGGACATAGATAACGACATTAATTGCTGATTGGATTGGACTTTCGTGTGGTCGAGAGAAAAAATTGGTGCAATTTCTTTTTCCGTCTCGCTTTCATGCGAAACGGGGCAGGAGACTCGTACAAAGAACATAAATTCCCACAAGCTACAAGCCTACAACTACCACAACTTCAATTTATTAGGCAGTTGTTGCACAATCGTGACTACTTTTGTCGGGGAGTGAGAAGGAATTTCTGATTTTCTATCTCTATTTCTTTATTGTTCTACCGTGCTAGATGATGTATGGAAATTCTTTCCCACCTAAGTTGTACGCAATAGCTATTACATTTACATAATTAGATCATTGCTGCAACCGAATAGGTGCCATAAGTGATCATCCGTGTCTAAATTACCACAATCGTTTTTATTTTCGTGGAGCATCTCTTAAAGCTTTTGAAAGATTAATTTAGTGGTAAACTAGGAGCGCGAGTGAAGTTACTCATGAGTAATGCGGACTTGGCTTGATAAGTGCTTGAGTTTAACTCGATAGGTGGGGTAATTGTAAAAAAAGTCCTAAACCATCGTTAGGCTGCCAAGTCAATCTTAAACATTTTAATTATGTCAATTTAGTCATAAATCTTTTGAAGATTTTGTCAAGTTAGTCCTAAAGTTATTATTTGGATAATCGACGGGGCAAATTATCGAAAGGTTTATGATTAAGTTCGCATTGAAAGGTTTAGAACTAAATTGGCCGCCATATAACGGGTTTAGGATTTTTTGCATAATTTTCCCGTTGATTGTTCCCAAGTTGAGTTCAAGTTTAGGCTACCCAAGTAGAGTTGCCAAGTCGTTTTTGAGTTTCTCAATTACCTTTTTAATTGAGTTTGAGCAAGATATGTAATACCAAATCAAGCTTGAGTCACGTTTTGAGCACCGAGTGTGTGTGTCTCTCTCTCGTTTGGATCATCGTTTCAGATTTTTAGTATAAATTTCTTCTCATTTTCGAGCCGATGCTTGCAAATGATGACGAATTGCTTTCGATTGTTGAACAACTCGAAAATCAAAATTTCAACTATCGCGGTCCTAAATTGCCTAAACAAGATATGCAAAGTAAACCGAATCATATGTCAATTTTGCACTCGAAAGGTGGTTTAATTGCTTTATTTCAGCGGATTAAAAGAAGAAGTCATTCGTAAATAAATATAAGTCGCTATCAAATTAATTGGCCACCTATTTATCCCCGAACATAAACTCATCCGTCCAGCAAGCAATCTAACAACTTATGCATATTAATATAAAATACATATTTTAACACATGTGTAATTATTAAGAGGCACGCGTACAAACGGGCCGTCGTTTTCTCGGACGTGCAATGAAGTTTCGATTAATTCATTCGTAAGAGAATATCAAAGAGCACTAGTAGTAGTAGTAGTAGACCTGCTTTGAACTATATGTGATGTAAGTGAATGTTGTGGAAAACTACGACTTGTTCATCATTAGCGTGTAATCCTGCCTCAAACATCGCACTCGGCTCCGAAACTGGGACCCGATTTAAACATGTTTATCAAGAATTTTCATTAGGACATTATTTCATTACTGTCGAAATAAAGTCAAACAAGAAAGTGTCGAAGGAATATGTGGAAAAATGATTGTTTATGGGTTAGTTGACTGAACAACCCTGTCAAGAACTTATCGAAGATATCCGGCCGGCGAATTTTAGGATGCTTTTATTTCGTGAAAAATCAATGACCTAAAAAAATTATTTTTCTAAAATTGATCGCTTATATCAGTTATAAGAATGAATTAACGAAAAATATTTTTATTTGGCGTAACAACACCATAAGTGACAAAATTTGTGCACTGATTTCACTTTTATGCCAAATTTTTTTGAATCACTAAAGTTTCCATTTCTTTGAAAAACAATTACTTGAATGCCAACTCCGGTGAGCTTTGTCAAAAATTTTACGTGGTGTTTTTCTATTCATAACCTAATCCTATGTGTCCCGTTGAACGATCCTAGCCAGTAATTAAAAAAAAAAGCTAATAGTTAAAAAAATTAAAAAGGGAAGGGTTTCCCTGCCCCACCATCACCGGCAATGGCTCGGCGAGTGCGGGGGGTGGCCGGCAACCCCCGCTAACCGCAAGCGAGGCCTTACTAGTGTCAACGGGGCCTAGCCGTTGCTGGGAGGTCGGTGTCCCCTGCCGATTGCAAGCGAGGACTCGACCCACCTCGCCTAGCGATGGCCGGGCCTCTCCTAGATTAGTGAGGTCGAGCCCCCGCTTGCAATCGATAGGGTTCTCTGACCATTACCAGCGATGGTGGGTTAGCAATTGTCGGACAGCAGCCGTGAGGGCTATGTAATCTCTCATCATTGTGCCAAGCCCTTTCTTTCTTTTTTAGTTTTTACCTTATTTTTTAATTTAATTTTATAAAAAATAGCTTATTTTTTAAAAAAATCAGTCCTTGTGCACTAGCTTTTTAAAAAAAAATTGCCACATTATATTAAAAAATTTATCAACACATATCACGTCATCGGTTTGATCGGAATCTCTCACCCTTAGCATTTAAGTTACCGTCTTTTCTCCAATTTGGCACTTAAGCGAGCTAGTGAAAAATTTTAGCATCAAAGTGAGCCCTACACATACTTTAGCACTTCTGGTGTCCTTCTGCCATTCTTATTCTCTAGGATATTTATATAATTCTCATATCTATCATGATTATGCGTATATATTTTGTCCCTCTATTCCTTTCCCACCGAAATTCTCTCTCAAAAGAAATTTCGACCGTTAATCTCTGCCCTTTTAGTGGCCTTATAGAAATCGTCAAAAAAAAAAAAAAATAGGATAAGGCTGGTGGCATTCGATCGATGGTTTTCGTCTTCCCTTTCAAATGTGATAGTCGAGTATCATTTAAATTGTTACTTTCTTAACTCTTTTAAACCACTTTAATTATTTTTTGTTGGGTCGAAAACTTTAATTAATTTACATCACCGAATATTGACCTTATTGGTGTCAAAATGGGATATGGGGAGGTAAACTCACAAGTGCAATTTCACATAGCAAAAGAAACTTCAGCAGACAAACCTCAAAAAGAATCATCATATGTGAATGATGAATATTACTCCGCACTAGCCCAAAAAAATCGCAAGTGTCCTTCAACAAGCGCATGCATCACGTTTCCATGCACTACATCTTTGCCTGTTCCGTCAAATTTCTCATGTCCAACATTATCCACAAAAGTTGATGACATTGATATAATCAGGATAATTGTTCAAAAAATCTCCAACTTATTGTACGAGGGTTAATTCAGTTTTTAGCCTTTCAATTGTGCCAGTTTAGTCATAAGCCTTTTCAAAATTTGACAATTCAGTCATAAACCTATTATTTGAATAATTAGTCGAAAGGACTACGTTAGCAAATATGTCAAAAAATATTTAGGAGAACATCAATAAATTATCAAAAGATTTACGACTAAATTGCCACAATCGAAAGATTTAAGATTAAATTGACAAATCGTCAAAAGATTTAGGACCAAATTGAAACAATTAAAATGTTTATGACTGAAATTTACCGTTGAATAATAAGTTCAAGACTTTTTGATAAATTTCCCCATTATAATCATAGCTTTTGTGACTCACGAGCGCGACAATACGTGCAAGGCCAGAATTGAACGAGAAAGAATTTGAAAATGGAAAATATCTGTATAAGAAGAATAATATAAATGAAGAAGCAGAAATCATGGGGATCTATGCACATGTAACCATATGGACCCTAATTTTCTTTTTTTCTTTTTTGGTGGGGGTCAGAATATGAACCCTAATTCACGACTCCCTTTAGTCTGTAACATGGACTGGATGGGCGTTGTTTGCATCCGGAACGAGTGGATCTGGTGCAGTATCGACCTGCGCCACTGACCCTCGGTACAATGATCATGGTCAGTTTGTGGTTGCGCACAAGTTTGGCCAACAATATGTCGGACAAGATTAAGCTCACTAATGATCAAGTTGTACGAAGAACAAGCGCGTTCTCCTTCTGACACCGACTACGGGTCGGTGTGTAATATGGGTGGTCTGGTCTCTATTGATCACTTAACTTGGTAGAGAATTAGACTAATATTTCCAGACTACATACAGTCGTGCACTTGCATAATTTTCGATTTCCCGGCCCTTTACGTGGAATGGAAATTGGATGGAAATTGGACTTTTCTTAGGTTCACCGCCGGCGTATGAAGTAACTTATACACTCACATGTCGCTACCTCTAAGCGCAAATATTACTTATCTAGAAAATTACCAAAAAAAGGTCTTAAACCTACCAATCGGTCCTAAACTTTCTTTCACCAATTGAGTTCCAATTGTGTCAATTCAGTTTATTTAGTCAGATATTGACAATTTTTTTTTAATAATATCTTAATATTCTTCGAAATTTTTAATTATTAATTTTTGCCTTTTAATAATTTTTTCTGTCTTTTCTTTTCTTTTTCCTTTTTGTTAGGGCCGCCAGAATTCCACGGCGCGAAAGCACGAGAGGCACCTCGGATAAATTCGCGCAAAACAAAATCATTCTTTCGCGTGTCATGTGTTTTATCCTACTCGTTCGAGCAAAATTGCTCAAGCCACAGTTGCAAAAAAAAAGGTGCTCAGACAAGTTATCTGATCAAACAGGATAAAGGGCCAAAAGCTTTCATTCCACAGAAACATGTGCCAAGAAGAAGAGCAGGAATTTGGTATCCCTATATCATGGTCCGACAATTTGTCATACAAAAATGACCGCGATACAAAAAAAAAAAAATCATCGATTTTTCAAATTACCTATCGAGCCATGAAAAAGATTCAACAAAAGACAGAAACAAATTCACTAGATAGATCAAGAAAATAGCAGTAGCAGCTGCAACAGAAGCTGAACCGACCCGTGACACATGTGTGGGAATGTATCTAACCGTAGGCTTCGCCAGCTCTCCGGAAGGCTCTTCTTCAGTCTCTTTTGGACAGTAATTGCGGACGAATGTGTCGTTCTAAACGGACGAAATACCGAAGTCGTCGGTCCATAATACATACGAAAAATCCCTACAGGACCACCAGAAAAACGGCTAACTCCTGCGCACGTCTTCTAGGCTCATCAATGCTTGTGCCTTATCTGACGTTATGGATTACGTTTGTTTTCGATCACACGTTGACGTGCCGACGAAGAACGTTTGTTTGTAGGTGTAAAGGAGTTGAAGGGCGAAAAAACATGTGGTAAAACATGCGATAAGAATCGTGTATCCATAGAGAAGTTAAGGGGGGTTTTTTTTTCTTCCTCTAAAGTGAAGGGTTTGTTCTTTTCTTACATACGTGTCCTTATTTTTGCCGACTACGACCAGAACAGCACTCTATCGCTCAAACAATGCTAAATCTGTCAAGATGAGTCATAAGCTAGTTTTTTAACCCATATTTAATGAGCTAAGTAGTGATTTGAGTTACTTATATCTAGTAAATAGGTCATAAATTGATTTAAAATGGTAAAATTCAAAATAATATGGGCGTTAAATGGATTCATAACCTACTCGGATTTCTCTTCACTCATTCTCGCACTTACTCACTTCGCACTCTCACCTTAATTTTGGTATGAGTTTTTCGAGATTTGATTAAATATAAAAGTGTTATAGCAATATGAATCGGGTTAGTATGGATCGATAAAATGGGTTGAATGAGTCAATTTGGATCATTTTCGAACTGATCTAATTTATCCATTTGACGGGTCTAGACAATGCCCTTAGGGTTTAGGTATGCTTTATTACGTCATTTGCACTAGTTTGTCTAAGTTATTGTTTGACTTTTTAGAATGCAAAACTCATCTAGGGACAATTTGCGAGTTTTGGGATTTTGACTGATCATCTAAAAGAGGGATTAAAAGTCGCTGGTCTTGCCAATGACTTGCATGCAAACCAGCTTTTTGCTTTATATGTTCCGTTCATGATGTCACGAGAGTCAATTGAGCCAAAGTTATGCTTTTGTAATTGAGTTGAAGTTATGTACACTAATTATCGTAGCAGATGAACGAATTATAGATATTATTTCTCCAATTTGACAATGTTCAAAGGCCTGAGATCAACTCGTGCTTGTTGCTATATGTAATTGGCTTTTCAAGTATTAAGCCAAGTCGAGCCGAGTCAAGTCAACTTCAAGTCTATTAGCGCTCCATCGGGGTCGAGCATCGAAGCGGGCCGACATGAGATTAAATTTTCGAATCGTGTCCAATTATATGGGTGGACCAAGATACTGCGGCTTGGGGGGCCAATGTCCTAGGAATAAAAAGACATTCGAACATTTGGGAAATCAAAAAGATGCGAAGCCCTTAAAAAAAAATAAAAAACAGTATGGGCAACAGTGCAGAGCCAACTTGAAGCAAAACAGAAAGAAAAGCGATAGTCATATTCATGTGCGCCTCCTTCTATGTATTATTTGAGATAATTTGTGGCACATCATTGCGATTTGATGAAATTTCCCGTTAATCTAGAAAAAATAATCGAGGTTGATTTATCGAAGTATTTTCTCGAATCCTTATATGAAGGAAATATTGTGAAATTGTGCAATTCTTCCTCGTTCACTTGAGCGTCACAAGGGGAGACGTCAACGACTCCTCCAGTATCTAAGCAAGAAGTAGGGTTTAGCGAAGCGTGTGTGACCCGTGTTTTGTCTCCCCCAAAGTGATTGATTTCGACTCTCGTCAAAAGATGCAGTGGTCCTCCCATCCCTTTTGCTTGGGTTTGTCCTGTAGCAAGGTTTCCACGCTCGTGTAATTTGGATTTGATTTTCAAAATGTTGAAATGAGGATAAAGAATTTGTTAGATTGGTCAAAATTTCGTGCATTTTATATCCGCGAGATGATCGTGATCCCGTTTTTATCCCAAGCTTTCTTGAGAAATCGTGCAAACATTGATATATTTGACGGTTGATGTCACCGAAGACTCTAATCGTGTCACGAAAAATTGTTCTAAATCATACTCACCATGGCATAAATCCTAAACTTTTTTTTTGTGCTACCAAAACTCTCAAGATGCCTCACTCGCGAAATGTGCTGGAATCAATTCCGGTTAACACCATCTTCATAATAGATAAATAAAAATTAATTTCCACGGAATAAATAACAGAAATGTCGAGCTCGTTAGGTTAAAGCCAAATACAGTAGCCGGCCGCCGACGAGGGTTGGCTTTGACTTCGAGTCAATGCCTATCTAGAATCCAGATCAAACGCCAGCCGCTACTTGAACACTCTCCAGCCGCAATCTCCGCCGTCCAGTCCCGCCCCTACCCGGTAACTTCTTCCTCTCCCGCCGCTATTTCTTAAAGTCTCGCCCTTTTTAATCACGTGGAATGGATAAGCACGAAGTGGCGTGATCCACCCGGATTGCTCATGGGATCATTTACCCTCCCCTTATTACCAGGATCCTTTTAGGCAGATCCAACGAAGATAATTCTATGTCTATCTCGTGTCGTACGTATATTCTAGGTTAGGGTTTTCTCTTGGCGTAGGACACTTTCAATAATGTTTTCCGTTGCATGGATGTGGGGACATTAGGTTTCATTTGGCTCTTCTATGATAATTTGACGACACTTCCAAAAATGAGCAGCTCTCGAATGTCTGCCTTTTGAGAGTTGTGGATTGAGAGCTTTTTAAAATGTCTGACATAGAATGCGAATTTTTGCGAACGTTATCGAGATTGTATAACACAGCTACGATATCGAAAGCCATCCGGTGCCCTCAGAGATTCTCCTTATCTCCAGTGACATGTGAGCTTATCTCGCCATGATCGGTCTTGTTGATCATGATAACAATGGTGTTATTGAGTTCCACTTAAGCTAGACATTCATGTCAAGACTAATAAGAGACTTTGCAACGATATGCTTTCTAATAGTTGTAGCCCAAGATATCGAGTGAAGTGTGAAGTACACTCGAGTGCAACACTTTTACATATACAAAATATGATGGGGGTATCGATACGTTTTGTCAATACTATATAAATGGGAACAAAGATGAATACTGTGGAGTTAGACATGTGAGTTGTGTTAGAAAGTCCTACATCGAAAATAGTTTATAGCAATTAATATATCCTAGTTGGCCAATCACTTACTGGTTTAAAATTTTGAGTTAATGTGGGTTTGATTGGATATGTTGACGGGCTCGTACTCTCACTTGGCAATCTGTTTGGTCAAAGGTATTAGGCTTCTACTACGCGCTTATAACAAATGGTATCAGAGCCAATAGTATATTGATAGGCCTACAATATGTTCTAGTGTTTGGTGAATATTTCATGGAAGGAACTTGATAACCAATGCGGTTTCTATGGTGAACGTTGTCACATAGCAATGTGGGCCCAATGGAAGCATCATGGTTCGGTGTGGAGAAATAGATTAGAGATAAAAGCGGACATTAATGGAGATTCAAGTTGAGATAAATTGATATAGAATGATATCCGAATAAAGGGGGAGCATACCTACTGCTAAGCTCACACGAGATGGGATTGTCGAGTTATAAGTGAAATTTGTGTTAGAAAGTCCTATATCGGAGAATTCGTGTGGTATGAAGTAGTTAATACATTATCCTAATTGGCCCAACATACTCAATTGGACTCACTTTCACTTAAAAGTTTCGCTATTGAATTAAAAAACTTCGAATTTTGATATGAAAAAACTATGAAAGAATTCCACTGATTTTGAAATTACACGAAATGCTCTCACATGAGTATTTCTCATAACTTGAGTAGATATAACAATCAATGCAAGTCCTAAAACTTGTGACGTTCGGGATGATTTCAAGGACTTGCCCGGCAATTATCCCATTTCATTATAAAAACGTCCAAATTTAAAAGTGCTAGAAACCAAAAGCAACAAGTCCATAATTAAATCTATAATTCATTAAATTAGGCGTATGAATTCGAAAGCAAGCCACCTACCGCGAGCATCATGAAGTAGCATGCGATCCCACCTCTTCTTCGAGACACTCCATTAGCGTTTCTTCTATTTTGGCCGGCTGATGAGCTGCTGTTCATTGAACTCGTGAGAATCATGCGCGAAAACGAACACGATGAAGTGTTCGGTTTTCCTTCCCCCCAACATAATCAAGCTCGATAATCGCACGCATTATCGTCCTAAGATTCAAATTCGAGTTTGATTAGCGATCATCTCAGTTTTTTTTTTTTTTTTATCTCACATCTATCTTTCGATGTGGGCTCGGAAGGAAGGGGGTCCGGCGATGCTAATCCCGGAAATCTTCGGTGCCCAACATCCGTGGTATTGCTAATCACGAGACCTTCGCCCCGTCAAGTCGTGGGATTAACGCTTGATTAATTAGCGGGTCGCCGATGCTTTTCTTTTCATCAAATGCGAAAGCAATGGATACCCAACATGTGAGGCTTAATTGACTAGACAGCGTAAAAGCACAAGTCGTTTTTGCATTCAAATCACAGTACAGAAGGTAGGCAGTGGCGCTTGGGAATTTGACTAGCGGGTCTTGAAATTAGGGGGTCCATATTGTAACTAAGAATGAGGATAGTCTCGCGATTATAGTTAAGGGCCCGGCTTTTCGGCTATTTTACGCGAAAAGTTGCCCGTTTTACTTTCCCCGCCAAAACCTAAAAGTCTAACCTAGATTTTAAAAAATGGATGACTAATATGTTATGTAATTCTACACATCGATATTTATATGTTTCGATAGTTTTGAGCTTTATCCGAGCTACAGTATTACAAAAAAAAAAAAGACTAAATTTAAAAGTGAAAAGTATTTTAAATAATTTTGAATGCTACGATTTCAGTATTTCTTAAAATTTGAGCAATTTAACGTTAAAAAAAAAAAAGGGTCATAGGTTTTTTTTTTTTTTTTTTGTCAATAATCAAAAGCCAATTTTAAAAGAAAATGAAACATAGCGTTGGTAGTTTAGCACCTATTAAAGATTCTTTGCAATTTTTAGGGGCTTCCCCTTGTTCTTTTTTTTCCACCCGAGCTTATCTGGTAAAGCATTGACGCCTTTTCATGATGTTAACTCTTTTTGGCTTAATGAAGATAAAAAGCCACCATTTCGGGGAAAGTACGTCTCAGGCGGGTCCCACGGGTTTACCAGAGGGGCCCCCCGCGTTGCGGAGAATTTGCTGGTGAGGACCACACTTTTTCTTTTTTTCCTTTTTTTGCTAATCAGGACAAACCAAACGGTGAATTACAGTGACGCCGAGCTCGAGTCCAGAACCAGCGCACCGGTTCTCGCGTGACCCTCTTCACAGCGTCTCGGCCAGAATCATGATCTCTGCGTCGATGACTGCTTGACTCGGTCACCCCACGCTGCTTTTGGGATCGGGAGCGGAGAGGGTAAATTGCTTACTAAATCATTCGAAATACCATTTCGATTATACACAATTCATATATCACAATTCTATTATCTTTTCGAAAATCGAAAGATCCTTAAAATTCGATGTGCATTGTCCGTAACTGGACCCATCAAACAGGTGAAACGGATCAAGTTTAAGGCGTATCATAAATGGTTCTGCGCAGATAAACCTATTAATTACAATGCAATTTAGTGACTCGGAGCAGACTCATTTAAAAAAAATCATAATTAACCAATCTAAGAAAATTCGTACTCAAATTAAGGTGAGAGTATGAAGTGAGCATGAGATCCAATTAGAGTTGAGAAAATTAAGAGATAGTTATGAAGGAATTCAATTTAAGTTAGCTATAAATACATTTATCGTATTATATTTAAACTCATTTATGACACATTTATTAAATATAACTACATAATATAACAACTCAACTCACCATATACGGATTAAGAAATAAATTTATGATCTATTTTGACATATCTACTCATAGTATGCCTAGTCCAATCAATATACAGACCCATTTAAGCTTTCTTTGATTGTCATGATTTATAAATATTTGCCGACATTGGACAAGACTCATTTTTCTCATTATCTTTTCGATCTACTTTTATTTTATTTTTTCTTTCGAGTATCATAGAAGAGGTAATTTAGTCATATTTTTGTAATTCCACGTAAATCGATTTGGTCTCCGGGCGTTGAATATCAAATTCAATAAGCAGTTCCTTTTTCTTTTTTTTTTCCCAGTTGAACGGTAAAGTAAGGATCGATCGGGACAAACATGATTTTTTGACCTTTTTCAGAACAAGCGGCAATTCTCTGAAATCCTCACTCCCTCGATTAGCACTAATTAGCACTAATTAGCACCAATAATTGATACTACAATAATTTTACGATCCGACTTTCATGGCAACCTCCTAATTCCCAAGGGCAAACGAGTAATTTCAAACGCTCCGACTCCTCTATAAATGGCGAACCACGCGCAGGGAAGGAGGAAGTCGAAAGGGAGAAGACAAGAACTCACTCAATCATTCACACTCCCTTCTCGAAAACCTCCCTGCTCTTCGATCCCGGGAGAGCCTCGACAATCCCCAGAAAATTCTCATATAGAGAGAGAGGGAAAATCTCTTCGCGTAGGGAATGCATAGAGATGACGGTAGCCCACTGGTCTTCTTCTTCTCCGACCAAGCCTGAGTCGTGTTGGCGAGTCAACAAGCGCATCGGCGGCCGGAACTGCCACCGCAAGCACGTCGAGGACGGGTGATCCGGTTCGCCTCCGACCTCGGCCTGCCTCCCAATTTTCACTTCGTGTCTTCTTTTTTTGTCATAATCTCTCGGCCACGTGTTGGAGAAGAATCCAGAGTTTCTCAACTGGTAAATCTTTAAAAGTTCTTTGCAATCAAGTTCTGATTTTTGGCTGTCCACGAAGCATCCGAGAATGACGAAGAAGGGGGAGGACGGGGGCTCGTCGATCCTGCACGGGAAGTACGAGCTGGGCCGCCTCCTCGGGCACGGGACCTTCGCGAAGGTGTACCACGCGCGCGAGCTGCAGAGCGGCCGGAGCGTGGCGATGAAGGTCGTCGGGAAGGAGAAGGTGGTGAAGGTGGGCATGACGGAGCAGATCAAGCGCGAGATCGCCGTCATGAAGATGGTGAAGCACCCCCACATCGTGGAGCTTCACGAGGTCATGGCGAGCAAGTCGAATATCTACTTCGCCATGGAGCTCGTCCGCGGAGGTGAGCTCTTTGCCAAGGTCACTAAGGGCCGGCTCCGGGAGGACGTCGCCCGGGCCTACTTCCAGCAACTCATCTCGGCGGTGGACTTCTGCCACAGCCGGGGGGTGTACCACCGGGATTTGAAGCCGGAGAATCTGTTGGTGGACGAGAATGGCGATCTAAAAGTGACCGACTTCGGGCTCAGCGCCTTCGGAGAGCACCTGAGGCAGGACGGGCTCCTGCACACCACGTGCGGGACGCCCGCATACGTCGCCCCCGAGGTGATCGGGAAGAAGGGCTACGACGGTTCCAAGGCGGACCTGTGGTCGTGCGGCGTGATCCTATACGTCCTCCTGGCCGGGTTCTTGCCCTTCCAGGACGATAACATCATGGTCATGTACCGGAAGATTTACCGGGGCGATTTCAAGTGCCCGCCCTGGTTCTCGCCCGAGGCCCGGCGGCTCGTGACCAAGCTCCTAGACCCGAACCCGAGCACCCGGATCCCGATTTCCAAGATCACGGAGAGCTCGTGGTTCAAGAAGTCGGTCCCCAAGAGCTTGGTCCCCAAGGAGGAGCAGGAATTCGACAAGGAGAAGGCGGCGAAGACGCGGCCGCCGGGGACGATGAACGCGTTCCACATAATCTCCCTCTCCGAGGGGTTCGACCTGTCGCCGCTCTTCGAGGAGAAGAGGAGGGAGGAGAAGGAGGAGCTGCGGTTCGCGACCACGAGGTCCGCGAGCAGCGTCATATCGAGGATCGAGGAGGCCGCGAGGGCTGGGAAGTTCAGCATCAAGAAGAGCGAGTCGAGGGTGAATCTGCAGGGGGAGGCGGCGGGGAGGAAAGGGAAGCTGGTGATCGAGGCGGAGTTGTTCGCGGTGGCGCCGTCGGTGCTGATGGTGGAGGTGAAGAAGGACCGGGGCGACACGCTGGAGTACAACCAGTTCTGCCGGAAGGAGCTGAGACCGGCGCTCAAGGACATCGTCTGGACGTCCCCGGGCGATGACCCGTTGCCCGATTGAGAAGCGGGTCGTACATGGGGTCCGATTATGTTGGAATTCTTCCTTAACTGACGGGGTAGATCACAGAAGAATTGGTCTGTGATAACCGGTCGGTTCGGTGATTGCTCTTCCTGGTGTGTTCTATTGTCTTTTTTGTGAATATGTTGCAAGTGAGATTGTTACTGTCAAGTAAGAGCAAAATTTTCGATAAAAGCTCAAATCCGACGTGGTTTTTCTCTATCGGGCTTCGCAATTTTTGCTTGTAAAAGGGTATCGACCGATCCAAAGGTACGAAAAAATCGAACTCAAGATCTTTAATTTCGACTAGGTTTGCCTTGGGAATTCGAATTTCGAAGACAAGGGTCCGAGATTTAATTTCTAATTTGGCAAGGTGGTTCCAAATGAGAGCGATATTTTAACGTTGAATGAGCACGTGAGATTGGTCTTTTTAAACTTTGGGTTAATTAAAAGAGCTCGTGCATAAAAGTAACTTTATAGGATGTCTCTAAATTCACTTTGGAGGATCTTTTATGACCGGACAATTAGGGAAGAAGCTATTAATTTTTTTAGCGCGACCCTAATCTAGGGTACATGCGCATTTTATGGGTGAAGGTGGCGATCCAAATCTGAGCATAGGTTATTAATTTGGTTGACTTCTTATGTCCATTTTTTTTTAATTTAGTAAATGCACGAACGGAGTAGCCTAGTAGTATAATTAAATGAAAAATGAATCTAAGGAAAGGGTGTTGACGTAGTTGTTGAGGGTGTGTATATTTACAAGAACACCCCTATAATCTACACCGTCACACCATTTCTTGACCTGTAGAAGTTATTATAAAAGTTTTGATGCTGTCCTCCGTCGAGGGTGAAGCGGCGAGGTAGCCAGAAAGGAGGATGAGGAGAGCCGCCCGACGGCACCGCGGGGCTCGTGAAGTGGGTTCGAGGAAGGAGACGGGGGAGCACAGCCGTGATGGTCGGCCGTGTTGGTAGCCGACGGCAGCAGGGCTGAAGCACTGCGGTTGCTCGTGCAGTGAACTCGAGGAAGAAGACGGGGAGCAGCCGCGATGGTCAACTTTGTTGGTAGCCCGTGGTAGCAGAGCTGAAGAAGGCGCCGGCAGATGGACGAGGCGTGGTGGTTCCGCGTTCGGCACGAAGGGAAAGGAGAAGTGTATGAGGAGCTTTCGTATGTCCTCTGTCGAAATCAAACAGAGCAATCAAAGCATCATTCGTAACACGAACATACTAAATAAAAACAAGATAAAATACGATTTAAGGGCCAAATGAACTACTACTCCATACGTTATATGGGAAAATTATCAAAAACGTCCTAAACTTATTGTAATTATACCAATTTAATTTTTAATTTTTTTTAATTGAATCATAATCATTTTGCAGTTGTGCCAATTCAATTCATTTTGCCGATCGGTACTGATGTGAACCATTTTTAATAAAGTCTCGGTCTAGTCACTTAATTAATCTACTCGTGGAGTGCTAGTGTAGTATTGTGGAGATGGGATGACTTGGTTTGTTTTTTCTTTTCTTTTCTTCCCACTATGGCCTATGATGGTCGTCGGGAGCTCGATTGATGCCGCTCCTTGCAATGGTATGTGGTCACGAGGTGCGGTGGCGAGCTCGAGCAACCCTCGCCGGCCGTAATGAGAAGAAAACAAAAGAAATAGAAAAATCAGAATATATTATTAAGAATTTTTTATTCATTATTAGTCGGTCAAATGTACTAAATTGGTATAAATATAAAAAATTAGAATTTAATTGATAAAAAAAATAAAGATTGAATTAACATAAATTTATTTATTTATTTATTTTTGATAATTTTACCTGCGATAAACCCCAGAGGATCAGCACACCGTACGTCATAGCGAAGTATTGCGAGCCCAAAAACAAACCTTATCATCTACGCGTCAGTGGGGGGAATTCTGCAAATAATTGAGACGAGAAGCGACGTCACCTTCTTTTGCTTCTCAATGATTGTCCTCTCTCTGACTCCTGCTGCACTAAAGCCAGCAATCTCGAAATAATTGCTCAAGTAATCAATTTACGATAATCAATCCAATTTTAAATATTTTACCATTCGATCTTAACGAATTATCAATTTAATTATGAGCTTTTTACTCATGTCAATTTAACTTAAACATTTTGAAGAGTTGATTTTATCCTAAACTTATTATTTGGATATTTAGCCGGAAGGACTACATTAATTAGGACTTAATTGAAAAGGACTAAATTGGTATAATTGAAAAGTTTATGATTTGATAGATAAATCGTAAGAAGGTTCAAGATTGAATTAGTATTATTAAAAGGTATTGAGATTGAATTGACATCTATACAATAGGTTTAGAATTTTGTGGACAATAAGGCGCTTCTCATTTATACTTGCCTTTTGTGCGTGTATGCACATAATATATAATATATATAATTAATACTTCATTTGTTTCATGAAAAATAAATAATTTTATAGAATTATCGATTGTTTCCCTTTAAATAATTAGTAAAGAAAAAATGTTCTCATTATTGGCAGCAATTTATGTCTAAATACTCCGTGGATAATGAAAATATTTTTCGTTGATTTCTTTTTTGTGAGTGATACAAGTGATCATTTTAAAGAAAATATTTTTCAAATCATTTATTTTTCGAGAAGCAAAAATATTTTAAGATAGAGAGAAACGGATTTGTGAGGATGTTATTGCAAATTTCTAATTTGCACAATTTAAGGAGCGGAGAAATCCTAATGTTTGTGATCCTTATAAAACAATACGTAGTGACTCGTTCAAGTAACGAGATAGATTTGCATGGATCGATCGGTTTACCCCGTTGATCAAGTGGTTTTCGATTTCAGATGAAGTCAACTTTGATTTATTCGATACTTTTTCATGTCGGATGAAATCGTGAAATCCTAACGTCAGTATGATCGATTTCTTTCGTAGAGTAGGTTAGTTTTCAAATGTCGCTTGATTTTCTTAAAATGACCAAAGAAAAAAAAAATCAGAAAATAGACAAATGAATCTACAAAAACTTGGTAGGCGACGTAAAGCCGAGCCCCCCTCGGCAAAAACATAAATGTACGAGCTGTTGTCGAAATTGACCGGCGTGCCTCCTGGATTGAGTTAGTGCTTGCAGAGTAATCATCGAATTAAGAGAATCAAGCAAGATTAACCACCCACTTGGGTGGCGCCGCCGGTTTGTGCACTCTTCCTCTTGCAAAAGGTCGAATGTTCGAATCTCAGGGGCATCGCAGGGTGATTTACCCGGTGGCACGTGTGTGGTGGCTAGCACATGTTGCCCCGTGGATTTACCCCCTGGCTGCAAGTCATGCATGGGTTCCCTGGATCATAAAAAAAAAAAAACCAATTACTTTTGTGTCTTCTAATGCTTGGAAGATGCCCAGATATTATCTGCATTATTGCACTAATTAATCAGATATTAAGGAGCTTAAGCTAATCACGACCACATCTCTATTCGGCATTGTGACAAAAAAAAATTGTGACACCACGTAATCTAATTTAATTCCCCGTATAGCGACACGGGGAAATGTTGCGCAAGTTTTTTCTGTGACATCAGCCAGCACGAATGTGGTAAAAAACAATTGTTATTACTCCGAATTAGGTTCTTGTCCGCTGGCCCACCACGAAAAGCAATATGATAAACCACTTACAATAAATTTATTATTGAACTTTGTGAAGTGCCTGTTGTTGCAATTGGACACGCCAATTTGAGTTAACGAGGAAAAAAGAAAATTTAGATCAAGGGAAAAAGAATATTCTGAGAAGTAATCATGAAGGTCCATTGAATAATTTTGTCATTCTGATAAATGAGCGAGGCTAAGGTATATCTAGGTACGGTTAGATGGAATATCTTATCGGGTCGAGCAATAAGAAAGATCGAATGCTAAGAACCAAATACTTTAGCCTTTAGATGTGAAAATCATCCCATAAAGTCATAAACCTATTATATAGCGGCTAATTCAGTCTTAAACCTTTCGATTTTTAGTTTTAAAGCTTTTGACGATCCGCCAATTTTGATTGGAAATCGTTCACGTGGCCGTCTAGTTAGCACCGGTCATCCTATGTGGAACGACCAGCATCGACGATAGCGATTTCCATCTAAAAATTGATCGAAAGAACTAAAGCTCACAAGGTGTTGATCATTTGAAGTTGGGTGTTGACTTATGAACCCCTCGATAATGCCTCTCCTATCTAATCGTGGGACTTGGGAAGTCGAGACAGAATCCAACAAGATGTGACGGATCATTAATTTAGCATTGTAAACAGCTCCAATCTAGTAAAATGAATCTAGACAATACTTATTTTCTCTGCAGAACTGTTTAATCATCGTTCCCTCCTCCTTCTTCTTTTATTTTCTAAACCCCCCCTTATTTTGTATTAGGAGCAGACACCGGCCACATAGGACCTTCCCTAGTTCGAATTATGTGGGTGAACTTACATATAAAGAGACACCAAGTGACATGGGAGCGTGACAATCGGTATCTAAGAACAGCACCTACACATAATGTCAAAATAAATCAGTTTATTATGATATATGTCCTTAATCAGAAAGAAATTATTCCCTCACTAGCATACTAATTCAGGGCATTTAATTAACATCATGGTACGACAGGCTACCTCGTTTAGTACTTAGGAAATTAAATAAGAAAAATTGAGAGTAGCTCGAAAAGATGGGAACACGCACATCTTCCTTCCTTCCTTCCTCAGTATCTATGTGGGGGAGGTTCTCAGATTGAGAGAGGCTATTGAGCTTTTTAATCTAATTATTGTTGAGGGCATCATTTTTTTTTATGTCTTTCAATTAGACCCCATTATAAATTTCGAGTTCAATAAGCTAATCATGGCATGCCAATGAGATGAATCGTTCTATAATTATTGATTAGCCAGTCCCACCTACCGGGTACTGCTAAGTGCTACGCTATGACCAGGTGTCGTTGCTCTATAATGCTAAATGATGTTTATTACTTTAATTAAGATTCAGCTTGATCAATCATTGCTGGGGGGGCAAGAAGAAGGAAATGCTTATTGCCTCCGGAATCTGCAGGTTAAGGGGAAGTAATGACAAAACCACGGGCCACCAGACCACAACCTTTGTCGATTGGTGTCGTTCTCTAGTGTCTATTGTATTCATGTACTCAAAAGCTTATAGAACTTTGGCTTGTGTAGGTGAAGCCTCAAATCAAGAACAATCACGAATGCCTTTTTGGTTCCGATTTCGACCGTCGAACCTACGTTCGGTTTGATCTTCGCTCTCTGTTAGAGGATGGGTCAGGATCCCATTGAACAGTTGGCTGAGTTTAGGGTTTAAAGATGGTTGCGATGCATATACTATTCTTCAACGGTAAGGAATCTCGCCTCGTGTTAGGTAAATTCCTGGCGGCCGAAGCACCCCCACGAGCCTCGTGGACCAAGTAAGACACGGCCTCGAGCCCCGTCGAGTGAAACAAAAATGGAATCGCGAGGGAATCGAACTTGTGTCATGCGCCTAATCCACACGTAAGTAAGTGTACTTAACCGATAAGCTCAATTGCATGGGGGTTGATCGCGGTGCGTATGGAGGACAATCGAAATGAATGTCTCTTGCTTATGGATTGTACTGATCTTGTTAAGATATATTGATTAATTACTTCTCAAAAAATTGGAGAGAATATCCCCGATCTCTTAGCTCGTCTATGTATATGGAGTATCGCTCGCCCCGAAGGCAGAAGACCTTTAATTCAAGAGAGATTCTTGGGCCCAGACAGAGACTGGCATTCGTTTTCGATCAAGTTAGGGTCCAAGCGCTGGGCTTCTTGGCTTGCCGGCCCAGCATCTCGGGCTTGACTCCGATAATGATCATCTGATAAAGTACTCTCAATATGAACATGGCAAATGACATAAATGGTATCTAAAGTTTAACTCATTGTGCAATGTTGACTCTGAATTTTTTAATTTATTCAATATAGTCCCTGAATTTTAGCTCAGTGTGCAATATCGTTCCTAAACTTTGAACTTATTCAATATGGTCCATGTTCTTTGTCACGTGTCCAATTTAGCCCATAATCTGCATGAAAATATTCAATATTTGGACAATATTGAATATTTTCATGCAGTTGATGGGCTAAAATTGAACATGGGACAAAGAATAGGTTTCACGCAGTTTATGGACTAAATTGAAACATTGAACATTTTCGTGTAATTTGGGGACTAAATTGAACATGTACCAAAAGCACATGGATCATATCGAATAAATTAAAAATTCACAAGAACGGCATTGCACATTGGGTTTAAGTTCAGATATCACAATGCACGTTGGGCCAAAGTTTGGAAATCATTTGTGCCATTATTCCGTATAAACGGCTGGCACAAACTTGTCGAATGTTATGAGAGATTCTTGTCGACAATTCTTGTGATTAGAGAGCGGAGATAATCTTACAATTTTCACCGAATCAAGATTCGAGTTTGATTCATCTATGGAGATGTGGGAGTGTTTTTTTGAGCTTTTGGGCCCTTAAAGATCTGACAAAATGGTGAATTTGTTGTGGTTTTGCTTACTGGACTGGACTAATCACGAGCCCAAGATCCAAGTCACTCTCTCTCTCTCTCTCTCTCTCTGAGTCCATCAGAATTTGCAACCGAAGCCGAAGTGAATCGATCGAGGCAGCGAAGGGAAGCGTCGGGTGGTGCCGCCACTGTTGTTGCAGCCATGGCTGCTGTTGCAGAAACCTACTCAGCAAGAAACCCAGATACAGTCCACACCGACGTCCTCTCTAGAGCTCGCGAGTCTTGCTACAAGGTCACTTTCTTCTCTCTCTCTCTCTCTCTCTCTCTCTCTCTCTCTCTCTGTGGACTCTTGATCATTTAGAGATGAGCCTCCTTCATGTAAATGGCGGGATTTGAACTTGAATGGAGGATTGGAACACTGAGGCACGACGTGATTACGTTTCTTCTGGGCAGGCTCGCGATGCTTTCTACGCGTGCGTAGAGAAGGAATCGAGCAAGAAGCCGACGGAGATCGGCTCCGTCGGATTATTGTACCCCTCCGAGTGTAAAAAATCGAGGGCCGAGTACGAGAATCGATGTCGAGCTTCTTGGGTAGGTGACTTGGGATTTTTAATCCGTTCACCAGATTGATGCTCTGATTTTCTTGTCTCGTTTCGTTTGGTGATTCGTGTTGATGTTGCTGTCCTTGGTTTTGTTGAATTGTAGGTGAAGCATTTTGATAGGCAGTACTGTAGGAACAAGACACTTCGGAGGCTCTTGGACGATAAGGATTCAAAGCGCGGTCCTTTAACGCTCCCGCAGCCTTCCACTTTCAAAACTCCCAGTTGAGATTTGCTCTGCATTCCTTGCTTGGTGGGATGTGTTTATGTTTCGGTAATTTTATACCTTTGCAATAAGTCATAGAGTTGAAGTCTGTATATGCCAACATTGTCCTTTAATTCGCGCTGAAACTTATACTGGGGAGATTCTTGGTTAACACTGCATCTGTTTTATGCATACATCTGTATCCTTACGTGTTTGATTGCTTTCCTCTTGTTGCTGTCCATTATAAATTGTGTTCCTCAGTGCAGTTTGAGATAATCAAACTTGAATGCAATTTATTATGTATCACTGGCAAATATGTCTTGAAATGACTCTCTGAACTCAGCTTCTGAATCTATGGCCTTGGAAAGATTCTTCATTAAAAATATTATAGTAACCATCCTTACATGAGACTGTTAGGTGTTTGTTTCTTGTGAGAAATATTTGCTAGGGGATGTCTATGCTCTCATGCAATCATAGTGCTTCCCATTTTTGGATATGAATAATCATGAATCTCATTGGTATAAAGATTTGAAAGATCTTTTCATATGGTTTTGCTGAGGAGTTTAGATACTAGGGTTTACCCTGTATGGGAAAAGCTAGATGAAGATTTTCCGGGAGGTTAGTTACTTCAGAGTATCCATATAGGCCGTGTTTATTCACCCCAGAAAGTTCAACATAGGTAATTCAGTTGCTCCATCAGTGTTCCATGTCTTCACATTCGAAAAAGTCTCATGTTTGTCTTTTCTTCCTTTTCTTGCACTGATGTCCCCTCTCTCTCTCTCTCTCTCTCTCTCTCTCTCTCTCTCTCTCTAGCATGCATGTTGTTGCTTTCTTGGAGTTTTCAACCCCTGAGCATCCTCTCCCCCACATATCCCATTGTCACGGCCCAGTGGCCCTCTTGTTTCAGTCTTGTTAATTGATGATTTTACTCTACTAGAAGAACATAACCTTGGATGCTGAAATGCTGGAATCTCTTTACTGCGCTACAGAACAGTAGGTGTCATGCATCAATCTATACCTAAAGATAGTGATTGACGGACTAGATGGTAAGAAATTGAATGTAATAAAGCAATATATGGTTAAAATATAGTAACATGCCTCCTTTTAAGTCATAGCAACTTCGATCCGGTGATATTAAATTCCTTTGATAGACAAAGACCTACTTTGAATAGCTAGTTGCAGCAGTTCTTCGTATTGATCTGGGTCTTGCAAGTGGAATAAAGTTTCTTGAATAGATTTGATTTTGGGTTTGGCAATATCAGCTTAATCCTTGTAAAAGCTAGGAATAGAAATGCCTGCTTTTGGTAAGTGGGCCTTGCTTAATAATGGGAATGCCACAAACAAAGATGTCTGACTTCTTTCTGTTGGGCTATTCATCATAATTCCTCATGGATGTTTTTTCCTTTTTTAAGATAAAAACTAAATGATGGAATCTGAACTCAGTGGACCGCGAGGATCATAGACGGATGTGATGAGAAGTGCTCCCAAAGGAGACAATGATTGGATAGGTTGATTTCCACCTCATGCTTTTGTCTTCCTTTGCCTTTATGCTTTTCACGGTAAATTCCAAAGACTCAAATGTATTTTTGGGTTATTTACACTTTGATTATTTGGCTTCAATTCTTTTTTCCCTTGCATTCACTTTCCAAATCATCTAAGGGTAGGTTATTAACAAGAACCATCCTCAAGTTTCTCCTCAATTACACTTTGCATTTTCTACTTGCAAGACTCTGCTTTACACCCTAAGGTTTCAAGAAAACTATTCTTTACACCCTGTGGTTTCTATTATTTTTCCTTACAATATGTTGGTCTTTGACTCCAAGCTCTAAAATGTAGTTATTATTATTATTATTATTTTTCAATTCTTGGTTTGTAAAGTGTTGGGTTTTGAAACTAGATTGTAGATAAAGGAATGCTGAAAATAGTTTCAATAAAATTATCATCCTTTGAGTATTATCGCCACAATACACACTTCCAACTTTCTGTGTTCAAATAGATGCATCAGCCCATGGCTGTCAACTGAGAATCTGAGATGGCAGGTGCATTGTAGATGTTAGGGCAGTAGCTACTTATCTGGGAGTTGCAATTTGATCAAAGGGTCTTTGCTAACGGTGGCATGACCCAGATCGGTGCATACCCATTATTGATGCTAAGGGGCGCACAAACCAAATACAGGTTGCTTTACCCTCTACCATCCCCATTGTGTCTTAGTTGGCGCTATTGCAATGTGCTTTTTCTTATGTGTTAGGATATGTAGTACTTTGAAGCTAATTCACCGCCAAGTCATGAGAGAACCTATCAGCTAAATTATGAGAATTTGATGGGCATGTCATCCCCGTCCAGACTCATAGGCGAAGATGTCCAATTACTGTCACTGGGTTGGCCAGTATAGTGCCGGAGTGGGAAACATTGCCAAGGTCTGAGGAGTCGAGTGTAATGGATTGTAAGAAACTACAGTTATGCAAAAGTTGCCCAAAAGTAGGCTATTTCTGTGTAACTTGTCCTTAATTCTGTTGAGTTATTTGCATGTCAAGATCCTATGGCCTTCTGATAGCGAAGTCAATTTTCCTTTCTTATGTGTTAAACTCGAATTTCAAATCAGTTTGCAAACTTGGATGGAATTTTATCCTGATTCTGATCCTGTAAGTGAGACATTCTACCTTTCTGTACTGGCTCTAGAGAGTGTAACTTCATTTAGCATAGTGAGTGCCAGAAAGAAATTGGAAGTAACTACTACCTTGTGCTTATGAGAGGTACAATCTCTCTTGCTTATAAAGAATTACAGTTGTACATTTAGTTTGAAAATTTTAGCTGATTCACTAATCAAACAATTGATGAGCGGCTATGTCGTTGTATCAGACAGCAGATGGTTATGGCAGTTCCAACTGCCAATGAAATCTGAGTGTTCTATTGATCTCCATATTGGATCGGTTTTATTCGGTCTGAATAGCTGACTAAACTGACATGCTTTCTGTTATTGATGCTGTCATCTGCCGCATTTGTTTTTATGAATTAATGCAGACTAAGGAAAGAGAGTAGTGAGTTTTAAGTATATCGCATCCTTAGTACTTGCAACTGTAACATCATTTGCGCTCATGTAATGACAGGACAGATTATCACCATTCTCACTGCCCCAAACAGTTTTCAGTCGTTTTCTCTTGATCATACTTGCATGAACTTATGTTTCCGATCCTCTTTATTGCAGAATGCTGATCATATGTTGTTCTCTTCCTTATTAGTACTTAATTGCTCTGTATAATGGTGTGCTAGGGAGCTTCGTCGAGAGCCGCAACGAAAACAATCGGCAAGAAGGGATGCAGAAATTTTTCTCTACATGAATTGCTTGCTTAGGAGCAGTACATGTAGTTAAGTCAGACAACTTATAAAGTGATATGCCCTGTCTACATAGATTTAAGATGGAAAAAATTATTGTTCCTTCGCATCACGACATGAACGATTAACCGGGTATGCTCGGGTTCCTACATTGCCTTCTTTCCTTCTCTAGTTTCTTGAATCAATGATTCCGCTTCTTTATGAAGTTCTCTTTCATACCGTCATTCAGCACCAGTTGTTTACTTTTTCTATTTATAAAGCACGCTTGGAGAAAATGCATGATATGGATATGGTGACAATGTCGGGAGATTGCAATAATAGAATTTCGGACATGCTTCCTTCTGTGCGAAACATGTTTTCAAGAAAGGATCGACGAAAATGACTTTTGGTTGGCTGGTTGGTTTCCTTTTGTGCGACGAAGATTGCTTTGGCAGGATCTGTTCCTATTCATTGAACTGTAAGAATGCTTACAGTAACTGCGAAGAGAGCCCCGGAGTCCTTGCATGAGTACGAGAGGATGGACTCCAACTCGGGACTCGAAGGTGATATTGTAGCAGCACCGTTGCTCACGGGCATTTAGGGGTGTGCAAAGAACCGGGAACATTCTATAACTGAATCGAATCGGCCTAGAACTGGCGGTTTTCATGGGGACTGGTTCAATTCCCATTGGAACCCACCTCCTCACGTAGACACGCATGCTCTCTGAAACTCAAGCCCTCTCAGCTCTCTGGTCTCATCTCACTCTTTGTTCGTCGGTTGCCTCACCTCTCAGCAAGTTAGCTGAGATTGCTTCCAAAAATGGCGGTTGTTGCTTCTGTGTGTTTCTCGGCCATTGGTCAGTCCTGCGAGAAGAGATTGCTCCCCTCATCAACGGCGCGCACCTTGGGCTCGAACTTGGAGGGATTCGAATCCGTTCGGGTGTATTGTCTGATTATGGAGGAGCGAGGACTTCGACTTCAAGCTCTCGCATGGTTGTTCACTGTAATAGATCAATGAGTTCTCGATCTGATTGCATTACCCTCGTTTGTTCCCAGGAAATTGGAGAGAGCGACGGAGTAGATGGTTATTCACCTGAGAACTTAATCTTGACACTTTAATTGAACCCTTTGCTAGGGCAGCTTAGGACTCGTTGCCTCTGACCACGAATTTCGTTTTTTATCCTATTTTTGCGAGTGTGATGAGGATTCGTTTTTTCAGAAGCATGAAATTAGTGATTGTTGTGTTGTGTGTAGACCGGTTTTATGGACCCACTTGGGAAACATACCGCAGCGGTCCGCTTTCCAAATGAATCAATGAAACCAATTGATGATTTTCGGTTCACATTTTGTGGAATTGCCCGCGCTTAGTGGTGGTTCCCAGTTTTAGGATGGGAACCACCCACCTTGGAATCGATAATCTCGACACGCATTGCTTTGTAGGGCAGATTGCAAGAGGCCAGCATTGAAGCCTTCACCTCGGGGACATTTTGTGGAACCACCTGCTCCTAGTGGTGGTTCCTAGTCTCATGATGGGAACCACCCACCTTGGAACCAATTATCCCGACGCGCATTGCCTTGTACAAGAGATTGCAAGAGGCCAGCGTTGAAACCTTCACCTACGGACTCTTGGGGATGGGAACCTGACCAACAGAGCTAAGCCTAACTGGCTTCTCATGTTACCAAGTTGTCAAAGTGAGCAGCTAATGTCGATTACCCTTGGTCCGAAGATCGCTCTCCTTGGGACGCGCATGAAATGTACCTTGTTACTGATCGATCAGGTGCTGGCCAGATTCATAAACGAGAGTATTGGACCGTGCCAGTCACAATCATCACCAAATCTATATCCGTGACTCTGTATGACCATAAAAATCGAGTCTAGACAAGAGTTTTCACCGGAGTTCTTGTAAGAAGCCCAAAAACTGCGACATGGAATTGTCCTACTTTCCGTTGACCGAGCGAGATCTTTGCAGCATCCCTATTTTTTTTTTTTTTTTTTGTAGATTAATTTAGTTGGGAAATAAAATCAGAGCCAAAGACAGACCTTAGTCGCCTCCCACTCTTTGTAAGATGTACTTTGAGCCGCTAAGTGCACTATACTTTAAATTTTATTCAACATGCCTCAACATGTCGAGAGGAATAGGATACGTGGCATCCCGAAACTGTTCTTTTTCTACTTTTCGTGGACCCATGATTAGGAGGATGATTCTGTTAAATTAGTGATTGAGCCCGCATATTTATCGTTTTTTAGAAGAATATCATGTTTAAGATTCCGGAGGAAAATCATCAGAAAAGTCATAAATTTATTGCAATTTTATCAATTCAATTATAAATCTTTTTTTTGCGCCAATTGAGTCCTAAAAATTTTATATTTGTACCAATTGAGTCCTCTTGGCAAGCCGGCATTGACGTGAACAAAATTTTAATAACATTCTAATATTTTTTTGAATTTATTTATTTATTTTTTGGTTTCTCTCTTTATTTTTGTCTTTGGCAAGTAAGCTGTGGCAGCAAGAGTTGCCGGAGCTTACTAGGCACCGGCAAGGGTCGTGAAGCCCTCGCCGGCTGCCACCTGTGGCCCTCGCTTGGCACAAGGGAGGGCGGCCTCGCCCACTACCGGAGAGTCCGGCGGTTGCGAGCACCTCGCCCATTTCTAGGCTAGGCGACCGTCACATGCCATAGGGGGTTACAAAAACAGAAAAATATGAAGGAAAAAGAAAAAATAAAAATAAATAAATAAATAAGTTTATAATTAAAAAATGAAAAAAATTAAAATATTACGAGAAATTTGTCAACGTCGACATCACCTGGTCAAGAGGACGGAATTGGTACAAATGCTAAAGGTTTATGACTCATTTAGTAAATAAAAAAAAAAAAGTTCGAATTGAAGTAACATAATTACAATAGGTTTAGAACTTTTTTGGTAATTTTCTCAAGATTTAGGCAGAAAGAGGTTATCATGCTATGTTTCCTAAACACTTAATTCAAGAATATATTTTAAGATGCTGTGTTCCAAATAAGTCAAACCAGTCAAGAGTATATGAATGCTCTCTTTAATTTATCAATCGTCTAAAGTTCAAACTTAGTAAGACAAATATGGATATATGCCTTGTCTTTATCCATTTTTTGAAATTTTAAAGTCAATACAGATACAAATTTGGGAATGACAAATGAATAGCTACAGTCCGGATAACTCTTTTTTTTAAATCATATGTCATATCATGTCCAAATCACAAGACAAAGAGAAGTGGTCGTGCCCCGTGACAAATATAGGAGCGAACATTCTCTTAGTTTCAGCTCTAACTACTTCTTGATAGAAATCTTGTCTAATTTTTTTTTATAATATGCTATATCATTTCTCTTTTCCAAATTTCAAGAAAAAGATATAATATTTATAATATATTATGTCGAGACGACTCTTGCCAGCAATCGGCCTAGACCCTTAATAAAGAAAGCAAAAATAGACTGACGAAAATTAGTTAAAAAATTATTAAAAATTTTCACGTCGGCACCGACCGAAAAAATGGACTGAGTTTCATAATTGCAAAAGGTTTGTGACTCAATTGCAAAAAAAAAAAAAGAAATTTTATGACTAAATTGGCACAATTGTAATAGATTTAGGACTTTTTTTTTCGTAATACTCCTCTTATTTAAGATTAAGTTGTCAATTTTAAATGATCTAGGTTTTGGAAAAAGCTATTTGCTTTGTCAATTTTATTTCTTGCTGAACAAATTTTGTTTCAAATGTTATAAGATATATCTATTAGTGCATTTTGAAGGAGCGAAATAAAACTAAATGGATGTAAACATGCATGTTTCCAATCAGTAGCAAATTCATACTCTTTATATGTAATGTTTCAATTTAGTGGCTATCAAGAGAAATTTATTAAAATAATAAAAGAAATTATCCTCCAAGTTGTTCTAATTTGCTTTTAATTTTGAATGAACGTAGTTAACAAAAGCTTTATTTCAAATTATGAAAATTATTTATGTAGTTCGATTTCATTCTTGTTTTGACTTAATTTCGAATTATATATTAGAGATACTTTTTATTTATTCTCTCTTTTTATTGCCAAATTGAATTCGATAAGATAAGTTGGAAGAGATAAACTTTGGGACGGAGGAATGCAAATTATTTTCAAGAAATTCTATCAATTTTATTGGTCGAATACATTAAAAAGAACTTTTGAAGATACTTTGTTTTCACCCTTTTTAAAAATTGAATTTGAATTTTACAAGTGATGAACATAGGAGGACGACATATCACTAAACTAATGCTAATTAATCGAATATGGCCATATATAGTAGCACCATTAGGCTATGCGACAATAACCAAGGTAAAGTCGACGGTCGCGTGGCGAGCATAGGAACGAACTTTCTCTCAACCCCGGCTATGATTATGTATGTACATATTTTCTTTAACCGGGCAAAGCAAACCACCGTGTGCAATCACTCTTTTAATTTTTTTTCCTAAACTTTGATTTATATGTATGACGGAACGATCATTAGCTAAGGCGAGTCCATAGTTTTACTAGCGGTTTTGGCGAGACTAACAACGTTTATGGGACAATACGCATGCGGCATCGGGTGCATTCCTAGTGCACGACTTGGGTGTGGTCAAAGTGGTGTCTAAAATCAAGAACATCGATTTGACTAGACCACCACTAACGAGCAATTTGAACAAAGTTAGGAAGTAAGTCAGTCAATTAACTTAGGAGCCCCAATGAGTAGTCGAACGAGACACAAGTTTGGACGTCACTACAACGATGTGATTGGACCCCGTACGAAATTCTCGACAGAGTCCGTCGAACAACGCTTGTATCACTTAGCGTGCTGGCATGCTGTCATTATCATACTTGATTTTGCGGACTCATAACCCGAGGTTTTTATTCCTTTCGCACTTGCAATTTGTCAAGTGCAAAATCTAGGAAAAAGAAATTACTTAATCAGTCCTAAGCGTGTTGTACGGATGTTGATTCAATCCTAAACATGATGTATAGAAGACAACTCAGTCTTAAACCTTTGCATAAAATTTCAATGTAGTTCTTATAGTCAATTCTTCATTTAAATCGCTAACGTGGTGGTGAGTTATCGCCGGCCGTCCTACGTGGCACATAACCACGTTAGCGATTTTAAATGAAAATTGACCAGAATGACTATATTGAAAATCCGTGCAAAGATTTAGGACAAAATTGAAAAGCTTAGAGTTAAATAGATCTCCGTACAATAAGTTTAGGACAGATTGGACAACTTCCGCATAAGCGTAGTGACTATAGTGTGGTTCACGAGATATCGCAAACAATCAACTCAAATGAGGTCGACTGTCGGTGTCTACAACATCGGCATTAATGATTTCTTATTTTTATTAAGAAATTAGTTTAGTTTCGTGTCCTTTATTACATGACCCAGTACAATTTGTAAAGCCTGTGATAGAATATTTAAGTATCAAAACCACGCTTTCATATGAGACTTAAGCTTTTAGAACAGTTAGTAGCCATCCACATAAAATCTCGCATCGAGGTTGTTCAAATCTTTCCAGCCCTATTGACCAGAATAGTTAGTAGTGATCTCACAAAATCTCACGGCTTTCGCACATAACTACCGATAAAAAAAAACAAAATAATTACTACGCACTTAATTTCCAAATTATCTCTCAATAATTTCCATAACACGGTACGACAAAGTGAGAATAATTAATTAAAAAAGAGATAGATTACAAACAAAAGAGAAGGCATAAAAAAAAATATAAAATAACCCAAAAAAGGGAATTTCCTCGGGATATGGTTCTTCTCCATTTAGTATTGCTTTGATTTGATGAAGTTAGCTTTTCGTTTGGGCCAAAGTCTACCCAAATACGGCGTCGTAAAAAGAGCCAAGTGCAGGACCACCTTATTTTCGTAGACTTTCGCACACGAAACGAGAAACCCGTCGAGCCCACGTCTCTCTCCTTTTTTCTCGGGCCCCACCTCTTCTTCCCCGCTCGGTCAAACGAAAATCAGAAAAACAAGAAATAACGAAAAGGACGGGAGGATAGGATAGGGGGGCAGTCAACAGTCAGCGCCACGTGGCGGTTTCCTTTCCTCGATCAGGGCTTGGAGATGGAGGCCGCGTCCTTGGCGTCCACGGCGCTGCCCCCGGCCAGAGCGGCGGACTGGACGGTCAGGGCCGACACGCTCGGCGAGGTGGGCCCGTCTCCGGGGCCGTGGTGGCCGGCGCCGGCGGCGGAGGGGAGGGGGATGCGGGACTGGCAGGTGGCGGTGGAGATGGCGGTGGCGAGGGAGATGGGCATGAGGCAGAGGCCCTTCCCCTGCAGGTACTGCATGGCGGACCCCATGTCCTCCTCCATGAGCTTCGCCACCTGGTGCTCCGTCACCGTCAGGCTGTCGCCGCCGTTGGAGCTGCTCCGCCCGTTGCCGTTCGCCTGAGAACTGTCGCCGCGACCGCCTCCCTATATAAGACAAGAGACACCAAAGATTCAATCTTTACATTCATTACGAAAACGCATAAAACAATTCATGAGAGAGGACAAGGGAGGGACAGAGAAGTGGGGAAATGGGGCAGTCGGAAAAGGGGTCGAGAGCGATTTTTCTATGTTTTTCCATGGAGAGAGAGGGAGTGGAATCTGAAAAAGGAGGCACGCGTGCTGCTTTGGTTTTGTCGTCTTGTGTTGATTGAAGAATTTCTGGGGAGCTTTCGAGTTGGGTTTTGATTGGCGGATGAGTCAAAGCATGGGGTTGTTTCAAGTGGTGGTCGTGTTTTGGATTTTACCTCAGAGGACATATCGGCGACGAGAGGAGCAACGGCGGCCGCGCCGCCCAGTCTGCTCATGCTCAGCACCTGTGCCCACCAAACCAGAGAAAGAGAGAGATCATCAACTCAGACGTGTTTGAGTAGCTCTTAACTGCTAATTTACAATTCATAGTACAGATTATATCCCGAACAAAAATGTCAACGAAGGGGAATCACTCCATTTTTTTAATTACAGAGAGAGAGAGAGAACCTTGACTTGGAGCTGGAGGAATTTCACATAGTCGATGATCTCATCCAGCATTGATGCCTTGTCCGTCTGTCATTTCCCAAAACCACCCCCGGCCATCGTGCACACCCCAAGACAAAAAACAAACGATAATGTTAGAACTTTCAAGTGGTTCCGCAGTATATTTCAAACACCCCCAATCACGAAAAGGCTGGATTTTTTTTTTAAAGGTAATTCCAGCTAAATGCGAGAACTCTAATAACTTTCTCTGCATAACGAATGCTGATCTTCTTCGTAATGGGACTGCTCACAACCACTCTCTGACCAGCGGTTACAGAGTTCACGGAGATGGGACTTGCGAGAAGAGGAGGGGAATCTTCGTGGTGATGCCAACCCAGTAAACAAATTATTTAATTGGGTTTATAAAAAAAAAAACACTAAAGAGATGGGGAAACATCAGAAGACAATAAATGCAACTGGCAGTGGAATTTAATGAAGCTTCCGCACACCTTGTTGGCATTGGGAACCAGCTCCTGCAGCGCCTTCATTCTCTCTGCTATCCTCTCTCTCCTCAGCTGCAACAACCCCCACCAGACCACACATGATTCCAATTTTGGGAACTCGATAATTTACCAAACCAGACAAAAATGAGGCCAAAAAAAAAAAAGGGGGAAACTTGGCAAGCCCCAGAAGATAAAAATTGTGTTTTTTGTACAGATTGATTAGTTAAAGGCTAAAGCGTACTCTTTCGGCGATGCTGTGGGGATCGGTGGCTTGGCCTCTCCTCGCCCTCACTCTCTGCCTCGGCTGACCTGGCGCGGCGGTGGCCGCGGCGCCACCGCCTGAACCACTCACAGCCACTTGAGCGCTGAAATTCGGCGCCGTTGGCATCGACCCCGCCTGTGATTGTTTTCCAGAACAGATTCTCAGAAAGTTATGCCTGCGAAAAAAAAAATAGCAAAAGGGAATGGAGGAGAGAAAAGGGAAATGCCTGAGGTAGAGGAAAATGCTGGGACTGGTTCGAAGCTTGGCCGTTGCCATGCAGAGATCCGGCGAAGCCATTGAACAGAGCTTGAACCGAGCTGTCGCCTTCCTGTGATCAAACTCACACACTTCACTCTCATTTCAATGTCCACTAAACATTCAACAATCGTGTTTTTTTCCTTATTCAAAAGTTCAAAGTCTTTTTAATGGATTGTTCAGCGCTCAAAAAATTTGACTCACACTAACGCTCAAATACCCTCCTGAAAAATCTTCGAAAAACAAAAGTGAAAAAATGGCATCCCGAAATGTTTACCAGATTCGCAGACTTGAAATGGGAGGACAACGACGACCCGTCGCCAGCGGCCATCAACATCTGCTGCAGCATCATCGCCTTCGCCGCCGCCGCGGCCCCGGCCTGGGAGCCCCCGCCGCCGCCGCCGATCTGGTGCTGCCTCAGCTTCGCGGCCAGGACCGTGGCCTCGTCCAGGCCGTGGAAGCCGCCGACGTCCTCCGACAGGTCGACGGGGACGTCGCCGTTCTGGGGCATGGGGTGGGGGTCGGCGGGGCCGAGGTGGTCGGCCCAGGGAGGCATGGCGGAGAACATGTGGTCGAGGAAGTCGTCGCCGGAGGAGGAGGGGTCGAAGTGGGCGGCGCCGCCCTGGATCTGGTGGTGGTCGCCGTTGCCGCCCTGGAGGTCGTGGAGGGAGACCTGGGGAGGGTTCAGGAGGGAGTTGAGGCTCTGCATCTCTCTGCTACAAGGTTGCATGCTGGAAGGAGAAGGAGAAGGAGAAGGAGGAGGAGAAGGAAGGTTAGAGAGACAGAGGTCTTCTTCTTCGTTTGGAATTTAGTGGTTGGAGTGATTTGGAGAGGTGAATCTGAAAGATGTTGAGTTTCAGTTCTGGGTGCGAGTTCTCCTTTTGTGTGTTTGAGTAGATTTTTTTCTCTGATGGTGCTAGTTGTCACAGCGCGTGAAGCAGATGAACCAACCCAATTTCTTTTTCTTTTTTCTTTTTTTTTTCTAACTTTTTATATTCAGTTTCAGGGGGAAAAATAAAAGGAAAAAGATATTATTGGGATCTGATTATAACTGCTAATTGGGTTCGTTTTGGGAGAAGACCAGGTCAAATTGGGTTAGGGTAGGTTAGGGTAGGGAGTTTAACGGCTAATCAGCTCTCGGGCATTCTTTCAATCAAGTTTTTTAGACTCTTAATTTGATCAATCAAGGCTTTTAATTTGCATAACTTTTCTAATCAAGCAAATCTAGCTCCAACTTTAGCTGATGGAAGCTTAAAATATACGGTATAGCTCGCAAGGATTCGTTTCGGAAAGTTCGGGCGGTTAAGAATTCTCGTTGCTGAAAGTTTTGATTGTTTCTTTCCCCTTTTGAAGTTTTAGTCCCGCGCATTCATTAATGATCCCCAATATCAAAATTCTTTCATGGATCATGCTCTTCCGGGTTCTGACATAACATGTCGACCCTAACCGCTTGAATTCGGAGTTAGGGGCTTGATTAGAACATTATACGAATTCAATAACTTGACTCACCAAAATTCGAAATCCAAGCACTCGATCGAAATTAACGGATGGCTTCGTGATTAAAAGCGAAGTTTTACCTATAATTTATCCCAGCGTTCAACCCAATTGGATCCGTGGCCTCAAATGCCGGTCAACATTTCTGTGAGATTTGACCACAAGATCATTTAGGCCTCTGCTTAGGTCCTCTCCATCTTCTATTGAAGTTCACAGAGGGCCCATCAAAAAACTAGGTGAACCCACAATTTTTGGGTGCTATTCCTAGAAGAACACACAAGAATCGATACAGCCCAGAACCTAAAAAGATGGAACCATCAAGCAAGCAAGCAAGAGAAGGGAAAATATTGGGCAATCTCAAGCAAAGAGCGATCCCTTTCCGTCCTGCCCATGGATAGAGCCCGATGCTCTCGCATCGTACCTTCTCCGACTGCATTGTTTATAAGTGCGGACGATGTGTTCGGCACAAGTATAAGTAGATCGGAATAAAGAGGATCGCCATTGCCTTACTCCTCCGGCGGGGGAGAACTATAGGGCACTGGTTTTTTATTGAACTCGACACCGAAGAAGATGCTTAGAGGTGCAGAGCATAATCCACTCTACACAGTGCGAAGGGCTTAGGCCACCGGCGCCGCCTGGGATCGGGCGACCCCCCAGGCAAGGTTTGAAGTCCATTCTTTGTTAACAATGCCAGAGAACACTCCTCATCATCTTGCTAAAATGCTTCAAAGTGGGATTCTCAAACTCGAACACTAAAGGAGAAGGAGTTCTCCAGTCAATCGTTCGGGGTGCATTTTTGCGACTCCCATCTCTATTATTTGACCAGGCAAAAAATTTACCCTTTTGCTTTCAAGATCCATAGACTGGCAATCACCCAGAAATTGTCTAAAAAGGACACTATTCAAAGATTGGTGAGAAAGAACATTGGGCCTAAACTGAAGCGTGAGATTCTTCAAATTCTCGAGTAGTTAAAAGGATTGTTCAGGCTCAAATTGCTGCGTTTTTCTTTTGGCTCCCAAGTAGGGGTGCTCGGTTCTGATCCAGTCCGATCGGATCCCACCCTGAAACTGGGAACTGGATTGGGAGGACCGGCTCCTAGTTTCAAGGACCGAGCAGTCCAATCATTGGACTCGTCACATTTTAATTTTTTTTTTGCAAATTGTCATTAAATTTTTTCTGTTAACGATATATTCACTAGACCATATCTCGTTAATTACATCGCATTATCGCTAAATTTGAAAGTCATACTAAGCATCTTAGGTTTAGGTTTAGGCTTACATTTAGAAATTTCTTTTAAAAAAACATATAATATTTAGTCTGGTCTGGATAGCTCGGTTTATCCTGGAACCAGACCGATTATAATCGGTTCCAATTTTATGAAATCAGGAACCGTACCGACCGTAATCGGTTCCAATTTTTATGAAATCAGGAACCGGATCAAATCGGTCGGTCTCCAGTTCGATTGGCCCAATGTTCTCAGCCCTACTGCCAATTTTTTCATCAGAAGCCTTTATGTTGGGCCGCAAAGGCCTTTCTGGATTGAGCTTTCGTTAGTTTCTTTAAAGCCCACGCCTGTTTCTTGGGCCCCAAAGGATCCTTGCCCAGAAGAAGCGGACGACTGGCGAGTGGGGCTCGAACGGAACGATCGATTCCCATTTCCATGGCTTCCTCCTCTGCTGGATTACCCCCCACCCAATTTTTACCGTTGAAAAAACATCCCCGTAGGCCGAAGTCCCCAAATTCTGCTTAGTGAAAATTTCAAATAAGGACCTCAAATATCCTTATTTTCTCAAATAAGGGCCTGAAATGCTGTTATTATTTCAAAGAATTGTCTGATCAAGAGACCCGACTTAAAGGGCAATGCCAAATTGTATGTCTAACCTCTTTAAGACAAGAACACACAGAACTCATGATTCTGTAAATAGGCACATTACATGCAACAGCTTCAAACATTTGCAGTAGAAGGAGTCTTAATTCATATCTCGAATTCCGACATTGTCCAATAACATACTAACCAGGCCACTCATCAGAATACACATATACATACATGTACCTTATTTCGTCCCAACATCTGGGGGGTGGGTGATGCAAAAGAACTTCGAGACCGAAAATCGAATCGGAGCTATTTTCGTAGCGACGTACTCTCTAGAACTAGTCGTTATCTATTGCGTTATTACTACGTTTTTTTAGCCCATTGTGTAGGAAGGGCCAGGCAGGTTGATGACAGTGCTCTTGACCTTAGTCATCATGTTGATGCTGTTTGTGACTCCTTGTGAACCTATTCCACTGTCCTTCAAACCCTGGCGCCACCAAGCATTTCAGCAGTGTCATTCCATCAGTGCTTGTAGAAAAAAAAGAAGAAGAGATTGAAATGGAAATTTATGAGTTTAAGCTTACCTGGAAAGGGAAATGGTCGGGCCCTCGAGCCGGGGCGGAGTTAATTTGGACCGAGCCGGTCTCCATCGCGTCGCTGATCAACATCGCCTTGTTGATGTCGCGTGTAAAGACGCAACCCTGCAAATTTTTAAGGCATAGTATTACCAGAAGGAAGAGGGGACCTCGACACACGGAAAAATGATGTGTGTACTTTTCTTCATTTAATCTAGTTTGTTCTACTGTGGCTGCTTATAATTTGATAAGAGCGCAAGGGATTGTGCAGATAGGGAGATGAAAATCATACCTGCAGGCCGAAATTGCTGGCATTACAATGGTTGATCCCTTCTTCAACAGAATTGATCCTGATGACAGGCAGGATTGGCCCGAACGGCTCCTCCCACGCGATCCTCATGTCGGGCCTGACGTTATCCAACAGCAATGGCCATATGAGGTTGCCTTCTCTCTTGTATGGCTGGCAGAAGGTCGCGCCCTTCTCCTTGGCATCCATCACCAGCCCCTCGATGAAATTGGAGGACGATTCCGAGACCACCGGCGTTATGTCGCAGTTCTCCTCGGGCGGCCCCACGGTTAGTTTTGCCACTTTGGCATTCACCTTTTGAACCAAGGAGTCGGCAACAGAGTCCATCACCAGGACAACTTTCACCGCTGTGCATCTTTGGCCGCTGTTGTAAGTAAGGAGAGTATAAATACGGGTCAGCGTCCGCATCAGGTAACAGGTTTTGCGGATGATGCATGCAACCACAAACTTCCGTGGCCTAAAGGGAAAGAATCTGACTATGATGAAAGTTTATGAATGCTTGCTGCGGACTCGGGTCACCTGTATGAAAAGCCTCCTTTCACAATGTTGGCAGCGGCCAAGTCGAGGTCGGCATCTTCGAGCACGATGCAAGCATCCTTCCCACCCAACTCCATCTGGAGAGGAATCATGCCGGCCTTCTTTGAGATGGCGATTCCCGTGTCTCCTCCAGTGAAACTGAACAGAAAAGCTCGATTCATACGAGTAAACATAAACCGTGCGAGAGGAAAAGAGATCACAAATAGCGAGAAGATGGCTACAAAGATTTACCTTATGCAGTTCACCCCGGGATGCATAGTGAGGAAGTCACCGATTTCAGACCCTTTTCCGGTGACGCAACTGATGAGGCCTTTGGGAAAACCAGCTAAATGAAAGCAATGCACCATGTGAAGGCAAGAAACAGCACCCTACAAGGAATTCACGTACAATTTCCAGGATAGTCAAATTGATCAGGATCTAACAGAGGTAAAAAAGAATTGCAATTGACCATCTTAATGCGAGGCATTGCAGAGTAAACACGAGGCTTGTATGCGAAAACTTCTAATTCGCATGCACGCATAATACAATACACTGAGACACAAACTCGCACACAAGCACAAGTCGGCCACAATAGGCGTGGCGCGCTTCACTTAATAATTAGTGGAAGTAACTTAGAGGTAAGAAAATACCTGGGTGGGAGGCTTCAGAACAAGAGAGTTTCCGGCAATCAGAGCAGGGGCAATCTTTGAGACGGCCAGGTTAACTGGGTAATTAAACGGCGGAATGGCTAGCACTACACCGAGCGGAATCTGCATTTCAAAATACAAACTTTTTGAAGCACGTTACAAGCAATTTCGACAATTAGAACCTTAACATCTCTCAGGTCATCTCTCTCTCTCTCTTGCTCACAAACAGATGGTTACAGATCTAAGAAGCATATGGCTTGGATGGCCTAAAATTTCTATTCATCCTCCCTCCTGTATCAGTCACAAAGTGAGCGCAGAAAGCAACGTCGTTGCTCCCGCTGCTGAGTTTGCCCTTCATGTTGGGCTAACAAAACTACTCATGTTAACGGTTTCTCTTTGTCATTATTCCATATTTTGCCATTGTCTCTACAATTTACATCATATATTTTCAGGTGAAAGATGACTATAAACATTCATTTCATACACATTGTTAGCCAGTTACTGAATAAGCTTACAAAATGGTCAGGCTAGACAAAGGACACACAAAAATGTTGTCTAACAATGTACCTTCACAAAATTTGGAATTTTCATCTGTGATCTTAGGGAAATTATTGCAGGAAACGGCGCCGGTTGAAAGCTATTTATAAATAGGTGGACCATTTCTTTCGTTCCATAAAGATGTGTAGGGGGGACCTTAGTTACTCCTTATCTCTACCAAACTTGCATCAGTACCCACTTGGTAGACAAGGGCATTTGATCAAGTGAATGGCATACAACCAAAAGAAATTTGACCTTAGAAGTGAGGCAGTACTTGGTCCTCTCATTTCCAGGGAAACTATCGGACACCAGGAACGTCCCCTGTCCCAGGATTCTCACTCCTTCCTCGGCGCAATACGAGATCAGATCACCGGACCTCACAACCTTAACCACATCCCAAAAAGATGGCATGATTTCAGACAATGTCTTCGGAACACGAGCATGATTTGTATACGAGAGATTCTCTTTCCTTATATACCTCGGTGACCGAATCTTTGGCCGGTTTAGCAATTTCCTTGACAAGGCACTCGGCGATGGGAGACTTGTGCTCCTTGAGGAGTGCGGCGGCCTTGTGAAGGAGCTCAGCCCTCTTCCAGAGTGGAGTCTTTGCCCAGGCTTTCTGAGCGCTCTTGGCTATTTCCATCACCTTGTTCACTTCCTCTTGTGTACAAGCTGTCTCATCACACCATCCACAAAAAAAGAAAAAACCATTCATATTAGACAGACTACATAATCAAGTCAAGCTCTCTATTAATTTCCTAAGTAAAGTAACCCTTTTCAGAACGAATTTTGAAGGAGCCCTTCCAAGAAATGCAAGCTCTATGCCTCGGGCTTAGCTGGTTGAGAGCAACAGTAAGTTTCCAACCAGGGAACCAGCCTGGCCGGTTCGGTTCAAGGCCAACTCCAGGAAGAACGGAGAGATTCACGGGAAAGAAACTTGGCCACCGACCAGGTTCGGTTCAGCTTCCGGACCCGCCAATTCCACCCGGGTTAGAAACGGGTTTGCACAGGCAAGACCACTTTTTTTCTTTTAAGTACAATTTTTGCTTTTGCTGACAACTAAAAACTGGAGGAAGCAAGAGACCCACAACCCCTTTTCCCGATGCATGATCATCAGAAAATCCAATGCAACAGTGAGCTTCATTCACATCACAACACCATACGACTGAAACTAAAGCTCTGCTGTTGTTACGAACTAAGTGGTACCTTGGACTTTGTAGTGGGTCTTGCGGGTGGAGGGGTTGACAATGTTGACGGTCTTGCCGGAGGCGGACTTCTTCCACTCCCCATCGGAGTAGTACTTGTACGCTTCTCCATCCAAGATCTCTGCAAAAGCCCCGGCCCCCGCCATTCCTGCAACTCTCGAAGCTTTGCTCACTCAACTCGCTCCACAGGCCACGCCTTCTCACACTACCCTTTTCCTGGCTTCTAGAGAGAGAGAGAGAGAGAGAGAGAGAGAGAGAGAGAGAGAGAGAGAGGATTGTGTGGTGGTTCAAGTGAATGGGTTTGGAGAGGAGGGAGGAAGCGAGTGATGGGGAATGAACTGAATGATTCGGGTGGTTATAAATAGGAGAAAGGTGAGCCTTTGGTTTACTGTTGGTGTGGTTGGTTCAAAGCGTGCCGAAGCGATCGTTAGTTGTCTTTCGTTCGTTTGCGATGTCAACCTCTTTCCTTTTTTTCAACTTCTGTTTTCGACACTTTGGCCTATTTCTTTCCCTTTGGGATATTCCATGAAGATCCCCATCCCCCACCGGGAATTTTCTTGTTCTTACAGCCTCGTTCTTCCCGCGGCCTCCCACGTTGAAAATCTTATCCAACTTTTACTCGGAAGTCAGGTCAAATTTTTGCTCCTTTTCTCCCCTTCTTTTTCACGGTGAAAACCGGAATAAAGTTCATAGACCACGCTAAACGAATTTATTTAAAGTTTAAGGATCAACATTGCATGTCTGATCGAAATTTGGAGACCGTTTCTGCTTTTTACCAGTGAAGAATTCAATGCAGGCAGAAAGTGTAGAAGCCACATCGAACGTAGAGGACTAATTTGGTGTTGGCATCGATATTGTAAGGCGGCCTAAAATTTAGGGACTATCACCACCGCCAGTTCTCTCTCTTCCTTTTTATCGGTCGGTCTACAACCCCTTTTTACACGTTAAGGCGTGCCGATGCCATTGAATTAATATCGGCATTTCTCATCCGATGTAAATTTCGATCGCTACGGGGAGATTCTCACTTCTCAAAATAACTTTCTACATAAGCTCGTGACGTACGTTCCAAATGGTCCAGCTCAAACCAAACTTCACGCGGCTCGTGTACTAAATAAAAGTTTCGTTTATATAGAGATATTAATGATTCAAAGTGCTAACATACTTTCTTGTCTTTATGATTTATATATTTTTCGCTTTTCCCCCTCACTTGCCAGTGTAAATATGTTGGCAAGCCCATGCCGCAAGGAAAGGGACAAAGGAAGTGCGAAACAAATTCGACCAATAATGTCCTTCCGGAAAATTATGGGCATTGTCGAACATTTCTGGAACAATAATTATCGTGTTCTGTTTTATATTGACCATGCATTATGAAGAGGGAATGGGAAATAGGTCCCATACAATACGTAACGTCCATAATCCCCAACCCTACAACCCTTTGGTTGTGAATCTCAATGTGGCAACGAAACCCATCTACCTATCGGCACGGCCTAATCAATAGTTCAAATCACACGCACCGACGATCATTTCATCTTCGAAGAATTCACGTCAACTATTCATGTAAAAACAAAAAAAAAAAATTTGTAAATGGTAAAACTTGATGGGAAATAATATTCTAATTGTGTCTTAATCCTTTTCAATAATCCATATTATGTAGCAATGAAGTACTATTGTATTGTACCCCCTCCAAGTAAGAAGTGATTGATTAAGAATATGGACGATCTATATTCTCTGTAAAGGATCACGTATCATTAATTGGGATTCATTAACATAAACACAACGGTAAGAAGAGGTATTACAACCATTGACGAACTAATCATACCGACACGAAACGATATAGAACTGTCCAAATGCAAAAGAATGGAAATTTTTAGATGAAGACATTATAGATAAATGATATGAATCGCCTAAAAAAGAATTTTTCTAATAGAGAATAGCTAGTATTATTACTCGTTACTTCATAAAAGATCCATGAATGAAAGATGTGAGTCGATTGGAAAATCAAAGCTACTACCAAAAAAGTCATGAATCTATTGCATTTGTGCTAATTTAGTCTTAGACCTTACAATTTTGTCATAAATCTTTTGACAATTTTTCAATTCTATTTTATTGGTCAGAAATCACCGACATGAATGCCTTGTTGTCCTATGTAGTATGATCGGTATTGACGTGGATATTTTTTTAAATTTTAAAAATAATAAAAATATATTTTTATTAGTTTCTTTTTTTCTCTTATTTTTTCATTGTGCTGGCGACCCTCATCGGCTACTAGCAAGGACATAAAGGCCCTCGCTAGTGATGCATTGAAAAAAAAAATTCAAAATAAAAAATTATTCACATCAGCCTCCATTGCGTCATGTAAGATGACCAACGTCAACATAAGTGATTTCTAGCCAATAGGACTGATTTGATAAATTATCAAAATTTTTATGATTAAATTGAAAAAATTGAAAGGTTTATGATTAAATTGGCACAAGTACAATATATTTAGGACTTTTTAATAATTTTCCTAAACTAAGCATGTCAGATGAAATGCTTGTTATTGTTTGCTGCAATAACAAATCATTGGCTTAAATTTCAATGAGTGACTAAATAAAATGATAGACATTTTTTTCAACTCAAGTAGATGGATCGTCTTGGCTAGAGGATCACATATATAGAAACTGCACATTCCAATTGACGGAACCTAATTGTAGTTGCTTTATTCTAAAGCAAAGATATCTACAGACTGGTTCATACTATTATATTATTCACAACTAAGAAATATTGTATTCTCTTTTGGATATGCCCTGGAAGGAGATGGAATGCTCGAATGCCAACGGACGTCTAGTATTGGATTCACTCGATGCACCGGTACCCATTTTGGGATCGTCCAGTGCCAACTCAACCGATGGGTAAGTAACCAATCCCTAAAACGGATTACTGAATATTCATTTATCGGACGTGTTACTTCACGGTGGAAGAGGTTTGTATTATATCAATCTACCCTGTGTGGATCCTTCAGAGCATACATTGACAGGGTGAGTACAAGAGGGGAAAATTTCCAAACGAACTTCCCACTCAAGCAATTCATGAGCTTGTAGAGGATTGGCTGTCTTGTCCTCATTATTTGTGTCTGTATAAAGCAAATGCTATCAAAGTGCAGGCTATGGGAGTCTCTACAATTTAATAGAAACAACCCATCTAATTTTCAGCCGCATATCCCTACTCCCAACACAACAATACTATTCATGGTCTCGACTTGATTATTTAAGCCTTCTTGACTTGATTTGTGATGGAGAGTTCATGTAATCCTTAGTCAGTACAATTTTTTTTACTTGAACAGTCTCGTGCTTTATTCATTGGATCTTTTTAATTCGCCGAATGTGTACATGGTCAAAGTTGAGGTGGAATTAGCACAGCCCAAAAGGAAGCGCAGCGGGGTGGTTGTGCGGGGGTGGCGGGGGCGGCGCCCGGGGGGGAGGGGGTGGGCGCAATTTTATATGGTGTTAAGTACGGTGAGATTTTTGAAAACATATGAAGATTACCATCTAATGTCACCTTAACATATTATTTATCTTTCATGTAAAAGTCAAGACCACGTGTGAAATTTATGATTAAAAAATAGAATAAAAGATTATCATGAAACGATTTTGTAACATTATTATCGGGCATTATTTGATCACAAATTGTTAAACTAAAGAGAAAAAAAAAGAAATTGATGTCATACTCAATTAATGTAACATAATGCAACTTGGTCAAATTAGTTGAATATACATTTAAGGGAAAATATTACGAAAAACTCAAATTGGTGCGCTCATGACAAATTTACTCCAAACTAATTTTTGATTCTAAATTGATACACAATTACCACACTTATCTCAAACTAATTTTCCTGCTACATGAAACCTCAAACGGATACACTTGTGCCACATTTATTTAGAACTAACTTTTATGTCACAATAAATTCAAATCACCAAAATATTAGATCTGGGAAATCTGCTAATTTTTTCTACAAACTCCCTCGAGTTTTAAAAATAGAAGTAGAAAATAACTTAACAAGTCCTCTATGTTTATATTAATTTTAACAGTAATATTAACATAGACTTAAAAACAACATTTTCATTCTCGACTAAAATTTCTTGATGAGTTTTTTTTTTTTGTGGAACATTTGTTAACTCTTCGTGTCATTTTTCAAGTTGATAATCTTTAATGCACGCCGCTTTTATGTACTCTCGATGTTCTCTGACATTTAAGAGGGTGGAGGCTGGAGAGTTCTCTCCTTTCGTTTACAGTCGATAGATGTCACCAAGATCTATCTTTTTTCCTTTGAAAAGTCATATTTCCTCACACCCTTTTTCAATTTCCTAAAGTTTGGGGGGGTTGTGTTTCCTCAAATCTTGTCTTGGGGACCAGACAGACAAGTCAAAAGCGAGAAAAGGAAGAGTAGCTCTGCACCTGAAGCACAACAGATCTTAAGGTTGTTGGAAATCTCAAACAAGAGAGCTCCGCAGCTACTCCACCTAAGTGAACTTGAAGGAGCTTTGTGTCCACGCATGCTGTTTTTTTTTTGGTTGACAAATGGTGTCTGGCTGCAATTTTCGTTTTGTAACCACAATCGCGGCGGCGAGTGATGCTGTGTCGATGTTCTTGAAAGAAGGGTTAATACCCACGATAAACACCAAACCGATACATCCGTGATTAATTAAATTTAAAACTAATATTTCGACCACAAAAAATTTCAATTAGTATACTTATGACATATTTATCCTAAACTAAATTTTTATTATCAAAAATATCAAAGTAGTACACCCGCGACGAATTTCACCGTCCGTTAGCTTCTATTAAATTTTACTGTCAAATTCTTGAGTTAGATGACACGTGACGGTTGACGGATATACTAGTTTACGATTTTCACCCTTCATTTACCACGGACGTGTTAGTTTGGAGATTTTCGTGGTATTAGCCGAAATTACAAGAAACTAACGAAGAGTAAATTTGTCACAGATGTATCAATTTGTAGTTTTGGATAGTCAAAAATTAATTTTAAGTAAATTAATCAAGCACCTTCTCGATGAGCCAAAACCCCAGGACCCCAGACATCCACGTGTTTTTCGTGGAGCACAATTCGCTTCTCTCGATTCAACGATGCCCACCAGTTTTGTTTCCTCTCTTCGTGCCGTCCCTGTCTTGTCCATTCGAGAGAGAGCCATCTACCCATCCGGACATTAAAGGCTGAAGATTTATAGCACGAGACAGATGTGCATATTTAAGTCAAGTCTGAGCATCGTGTCTTTAGCGAAATGCAAGGTAGCTTTCTGTTCGCACGTTTTGGGACTTTGCTGAATGCTAGGAGGTCACAAGTTTAAAAGATAGTAAACCCTAGTCTTAGTTGAAAAAACAAAAAAGAACTTTAGGGTTAGATGTTGCTAACACAAGCGGTCGCAGCATAACCAACATCGTTTAGGTACCCTAGTATCCCCCTATAATCAAAACACAAGGCTGTTGAGGTTACAGACTCTACTCGCAAAGTAATGAGCATGTTTTCGATACTTGTATAAGTGGGTGAACCTGCGACTTGAATACGAAAATCAATCGGATTCATAATCGAGTCACAAGGTGGCGAGCGCGCTTTTGAGATTCATATCAGTGGGTGAAGCTGCGATTTGAATACGAAATATGTTGGATTCAAAATCGAGCGCTTAACCCTCTCAATAAGCCTCTCTTTCCGCGATCGCGGATGTCAGATTCTATCCTAGTTGGGCTTCAATCTTCGCGGTAGAGTCCGGAGATTGACATTGGGCCTTCTGCATAAAGCCCATTTTTCTAATTCCTCAGGCCCGGCCCATCTAATTGCATTCACTCTGTTTTCATTTATTTAATTTCTTTTTAATCAATCGAAGGCAAACCGACATCCTCTTTCCTCGATCGATCTGTCCCCAAGTCGACGGAGGCGGTTCGCGATTAGGAAGTCAACTACAACGAAGCTCAATTCTAGGTTTCTTCTTGTCCTTCCTCTGTAATCTGAGAGCTCTCGTTCGATTCGCAGTTGAAGGATCCGAAGATGCAGCTCAGATCTCAGGAACCCCTCCAAATCTTCCTTCAATCGCACGATCTTCACATCCCTACTCGAGCCCTAACCCTAACCCCGACGCCCTCCTACACTCTCCGCCACCTGAAGCGCTCCCTCTTCCCCGCCGCCGATTCGCCTGATCTCTACTTTACGCTGAACGGGAAGCCTCTCCAGGATTCGACCCCGATCGTGGGTTCCGGAGTTTCGCCGCTTTCGACCCTGGTTTTGCGATGCAGGCTCCGAGGCGGCGGCGGCGATGGCGGCGCGACGGGGGCGGAGTCGCGCGACTGCTACTTGAACATGTACGCTGTGAAGAAGCCCGATAAGGTAGACCCTAACGAGCAGAGGCTCTCGAGATGGATGAATTGCGCCTTGTCCTGCGAGCCCTTGAGGGAGCCCTGCGTTGTGGACAAACTGGGGAATATCTTCAATAAGCAAGCTCTGGTTGAGGCTCTTCTGGGCAAGAAATTGCCGCGGGAGTTCGGGTACATAAAGGGTCTCAAGGATATGGTCAAGATTAAGCTTACGGAGATTCCGGGGCTAGAGGATGATGTCAGTGGGGGTGGGGGCGCGCGGTACCAGTGCCCGATCACCGGTCTTGAGTTCAATGGGAAGTACAAGTTTTTCACATTGAGGACTTGCGGCCATGTGTTGAGCGCCAAGGCGTTGAAGGAGGTGAAGTCGTCTTCTTGTTTGGTGTGTCATGAGGAGTTCAGTGAATTGGACAAGATTGCGATCAATGGGAGCGAGGAAGAGGTGGCGGTCCTGAGGGAGAGATTGGAGGAGGAGAGGGTGAAATTGAGAGATAAGAAGGCGAAGAAGGTGAAGAATGGTGAGGTGGTTGCTTGTGGAGAAGAAACTACTCAGTTAATTGGTGCTAAACGCGGCATTGATGTAAACCATGTTGAGAAAGCCTCTGTTAAAGTTGATGAAAATGGGAAAGTGAAAAATGGCGGAGTAGGAGTGAAGGGTGCGACTTCTGATGCAGCGAAGAGGTTTAAGGCGGCAGATATGGTCCCCCGTAATGCTACAAAGGAAGTTTACGCATCCATTTTTACGTCTTCCAAGAAAGGTGGCTTCAAAGAGACGTATTCTTGCAGATCCCTTCCGCTTGGTAGGAATTAGTTCTGGAAGGATCTCAAACTTGAGCACCCTTTTTGAGCTGTGTTTGGCTGTATTCACAAATCATGGTTTGCCATGGATGATTTAGTTGGTTATTGATGTTGGGATTCTCTTAATGTGGAGATCTTTGATGTTTCCAATCAGAGAATATCTCTTTGATGTACATTTTATTTAACCATGAAATGCAAGTAGTTTATTTGTACTGAGCAAGACATTCTTCTTGTTTTGAACTTAAAAAATGTTATGAAGATTCTCTCTCATTCCTTACAGCATAGCCTGCAAACTATATGCCCTGCATATGCTTTTGGTTCTTTAGTCCATGAAGTCTTTTGGAGAAGCATGGCTGTGGATAGAGTGTATTATACTGTATTATATCTTGTTGATATTTTTATGTCATAATTTCAGAGCTTGAGCTTGTGGGAATCACTTATCTACTGCTGTGCCTTTCTAGCATTTAGCTTCCCCAGGTTTGTGCATTATCTGTGTATACAATAGTGTCATTAGTATGATAACCTTCTCCAATGTTGTACTCCTTAGCTATGTTTGTAACTGCATGGCTCTTCTTCGCTATATATGCCTTGGCCAGCTTCAGATATTCTCTAACCTGACTGTTTGGGTTAGTTGTAGTTGGGCAATCTGCTCAATGCACATGACCTGCACATTCTCTTAGAACCTGTTATTAGTATATGATGGTATAATGCCATGCAAGCTTGTGGTCAAATCTGCAGCAGTTTTTTTTATGACTGTTTATCCTTTCCTTTATTCATTTTCTGTAATGGTCTATGGTCTGTGCAATGGGAAGACTTGGGGTTCTGTTCATTCAGTTCATGTATGTCAGATGTTTCTTAAGCTTTTTTAAAATTGTATACGTTATTCATTCTTGTAAGTTTGAATGTTTGAGTTCGAGCATCTAATTAAGTCTAGTTCGAGCTTCATAATGCTCGACTCGATGGGATCGTGGGTCTAATTGTGTAATTGACTTAGAATATGAACCAGATGAAGTATATACGTGACTGTTGATCATAGACAGCTTTTGGTTCAAACTGTCAGAATCATTTTTGGTAAATCAAACTCAAGTCGAAAAGTCGAGACTCTATAGAAGTTTTGACTCGAGTTTAATCAAGCTTGAGCTGGACCATGTGATATTCTTTCTTATGCTCAAACTAGGCAACCATGATAGTGCAGATTGTTCTGGTATTAGCCCGTTGCCTGCTACCATTTTCTTTTCTGTAGCCCACAGCTTTTTAGGAATGGTAGAATCCCTTAACCGTACACAAGTTAAAGCATATTCTCTTGTGGTCATGGCATTTGGACTAACTGGCTTCATAACGAATGGCTTCCTCTTTGCAGTTTTGCAATGGTGGGACTTGCTACTGTACAGAACTTTTTTAGCACATTGTTTTCAGGGCCTCTCCTGCTATCATAGGCAAAAGGATGTAGCAGTACGGGCTGAAATGATACCATTAGAAGTTTTCATCACTTGCTCTATGAGAGTTACTTCACATGCTAAAATTCGACACCTGAGAAGTTACACTGGTTGCTTGGAGAAGTTGTGCTTTTAGAAAGTAAGAGAAATTCGTGACCGGAACGGGTTCGCGCATGCTCTGACCTTGGACTCTGCATGACGAAACCAGCTTCCCCATTTCTCCTCCTCTCTATTGACCAGTTTCTAAAACAGAGGAGGTGAGGCGAGCGGGACTATGATTTTTTTTAACAGTAGCTAAAAATCGATTTCAAAATCAATCCGATTGCTGATTGGGTCTTCACTTGGAATCGGGAACCGTACCGGTTCTAATCGGTTCCCAAAAATTAGAACATGTTTCCGGATTGGTTTGAACGGAGATTGATTCTCTACTTATTTTTCGAGTGGTTCGGTCTGGTTTTTGAATAAATCAGATCCAGTTGCACACCCTTAACTAAAATGACTTTGTTGTGAAAGTGATTATTGCCAACTCTCTCTATCTATGCATCTACGACCGCTCATACCACTCCTTTTTTCCTTGCTTTGCACACGCACCTCATTGCGCATCGTAACTACTAATTATTTAAGTTAGTCTCGTTAACAAGTGCCTCGAGAACACTAAACAAATTAATTAAAAATGAGAATAACACCATTCAATACACTTTGAAAATGAAAGAATTACGCGTTCTGATAAAGAAAAGTCATTAGCGAAAATTTTAAGGGCACTTGCTAAACACCTGTTTAAAAGGAAAAAATATCTTGGAATTCTCTCTTTTAGAAATGGAAGTGGTGTTTAATCTAACGGTGAAATGATATTTAGTCATAAAAAAATTATGAGCCACACCAAAAATAAAAAATAAATAAATAAATTGAGAGAGAGAGAGAGAGATGGAGTGCTCCATAAGAGGATATCACTCGACAGCCACCGACTTATCTCTCTTTCAAGCTCAATAAAATCAAATCACATGTCCTCGACGATGTGAGCACAGGAAGGCTGCCCTTGCTCTCTTGCAAGTGCCTCTAGCCCTTCCTCTGCACTCCATTCTCACTCCTCTCCCAATTCCGTAGTGAATTGAATAAGAAAAACACAATCTTTATCCCCTGTTTGAATGAAAATCCCCAGAAGATTTTCCCCTGAAAAGTCTTAAGGATCAGTTCCCGAGAGAGAAACGTCCAGATCCCTTTTCGAAGCTCGTCGCTCGTGACCCTTTTGATTCCTCGTAAGCCCACGAAGGGGGGGTCCTCATCTCGGATATCCAAAGGTAATGATCTTGTCCAATTATGTTTCTCTTTTGTCGGGTCATTCCTAAGTTCTTGCCTTGACGTGGGTATGCGCGATTCTGCTGCTATTTGACGATGTGGGGGTGTAGCTCCTTTTGATTTGGGATTGTGTTTTGTCGTGACGCAGATTCCGGGTTCTTGTGGTTGCTCGGATCGTGTTTCGGTATATTGGGGGTGGGGGCGAATTTGGAAGGACAGGAGTTTCCAGAATGTCCATTTTGCCGAAAAGCGATTCTGTTGAGATTAGGGATGTTTGGGATTACAATCTGGAGGACGAGTTTTCCTTGATTCGTGAGATTGTAGATGATTATCCCTACATTGCGATGGACACAGAGTTCCCCGGGATGGTACTTCGCCCTGTTGGAAATTTTAAGAGCAGCTCGGAGTATAATTACCAGACCCTTAAGGCCAATGTTGATCTTTTGAAGCTAATCCAGTTGGGCCTGACCTTTGCGGATGAGAAGGGGAATCTCCCGACCTGCGGAACCGATAAATACTATGTGTGGCAATTCAATTTCCGCGAGTTTAATTTAAATGAGGATGTTTATGCGCACGACTCAATTGACTTGTTGTCTCAAAGTGGGATCAACTTTAAGAAGAACAACGAGGTGGGCATCGATGCTAACCGCTTCAGCGAGCTATTGATGTCGTCTGGGATAGTGTTGAATGATAGTGTTCACTGGGTCACATTCCACAGCGGGTATGACTTCGGGTACTTGCTTAAGGTGTTAACCTGCCAGAGTCTGCCGAGTACACAGTCCGGGTTCTTTGATCTGATTAAGATGTACTTCCCCGTGCTTTACGATATCAAGCATTTGATGAAGTTTTGCAATAGCCTTCATGGGGGTTTGAATAAGGTTGCTGAGTTGTTGGAAGTGGAACGGGTTGGTGTATGTCATCAAGCAGGTTCTGATAGTTTGCTCACTTGCTGTACTTTCATGAAACTGAAGGAGAATTTCTTTAATGGCTCGCCTGAGAAGTATGCTGGGGTTTTGTATGGACTTGGTGTTGAGAATGGACAGAATGGCTACTGAGATGAGGAAAAAAAAATTATTTGAAATAAAAATTTAAAATGTGAAAATTTACTGCCAGATTGCATGTTCCCAATTCACATTGTTCTTTTTTTGTGCTGTACAGTCAATTGGATTGCTGTTCACTCTCCAAGGTTGTGTGGTACATAGTTTGAGGTCCTTGAGAATGTTAGCAAGTAGTGGAGATAGGATAATAGACATGCTCACCTAGGAAAACTACATTCGTGCTTCTCGTTTTGCTTTACATTGAAGCATTGCAGACAAGATGACTGAGCTTCGTCGTGTTTTATAGCTTATCAGATTTAGGAGGACATACCTCAAGGATGAACTTAATTGTGGACAGACTCTGACGGTGCGTGCCCGCGGCAGAACACACACACGCCCCGCACAGCGCACACAGCACCCACTCACCTCATGCGCATCCGTCCTTTTGTGTTGACTACTTTTTAGGTCACGACAAATTAACCAACATGGCCATTTGACTATATCTTGCAATGTCCCCTGGTTTGCCTTCATCTGTTACTTTAAGCAGTATTTATGCTAGGTTAGGACATGGATTTGACCATGGGGTGGTTTACCCTTACCAAGATCCAAGAGGTCTTGGTTCAATTCCTGTCTTCTCCCTCCCTGTCTTACCTAAGAAGACAAAAGCTTATTTTGTATGTGGCCTGTGAAATTCTTTTTTCTTCTTTTCCATTTGGATCACTGCTATGTGACTTGAGGCTTCATAGTGTTAACTGCTCAGTATTTCAGTTTGTCTTCCTGTCCAGGCACCTTCCACTGTGTTATCCATAGGCTCCTCGTGCATTTGTATGGATTTTCAGTTCATGCCAGGTCTTTTTTTTAAGCAAGGTTTTATTCTTTATGTCTGAATCATACATTTCTCAGCATATCTCCTTGCCTTTTCTGTTATTAATGTGTAATTTGGTCTGGAAGTGGTGTTGAATCATTGTGCAGTCATGATATGCTAACTTATATTTTCTGAGCAGACGACCTGCACTGCTTAAAGAAATTTCCCCTGCCTTGGCTATCATTAATCTTACCGACTGTGACCTGGAAGTTTGGATATCATAGTGGTGCAGTGGGTAGATCTTGTGCAACAAATTGTTGGCTTGTGTTGCAACTTTCTGCTACTACCGGTGTCCTCTGTTATATTGTCTCCTGGCAAATGTTTAAGTTCTTTCAGTTTGATGTTGTTGCAATGGGTGGGCATCTGGCTTTTACAAACTAATGGACGTTTGTATACTCCAATGTTCAGCATTTACATCCTGGGTGAAAATGATGTTCAGCATGATGAAAACGTGTTAGATACGCAATAGGTAGTATGATGATCACCCCCTTGATTTGTGAGGATAAATTTTGTAGAATAAGTTAATAGCTGATGTGAGACTACTGAGTTATGATATACAGTTACATGCTTCCCTACTTGGGTAAATGTCATCTCTTATTCGTGCATTTGAGTTGGCTTTGGTTTGGCATAGAAAGTAGAAGACTATTGCAGCTGAAAGCCAGAAAGAAACCATGTCAAGAGGTGTGTTTTCTTTTGGTACATTCTATTCGTTTCTGTTATCAAGTGAATGAAAATGAGCAGAGTTCAGGAGGGAATTTAGAGTTCTTATTTGGGAGCGAGTTGTAGATCCCAACAACGGATTCGAGATCCTTCGGAGTAGTTCCAATGTCAGTTGACAAAGCTTCAATGATGTATCAAGTTGAGGAATTGCAAGTGGTTCTCTTGCTCTTCTTCTTCGCTCCTTGATACAGGTACTTTGCATATCAAGTTGTTTTCTGGCTCTGGATGTCGCGTGAAACAGGCCAAGTTTTGCAAAAGTTATTTGGAAACCGAAATACGTCTTTCTTAGTCATAGCCTGGAAAAGATCCGTGTCGAAATCGACCGTATATTTGCTTGAACAGAGACTCTTTGCGGCCTTTTGCTTTGCTGAAAATTGGGAATAAACAGCCTATGTACTGTTCATGTGCTTGGCTAGGAGCAGGGTGTTCCATCGGCTGCCTATCACGACGTTTGAACTTCGAACCATTCATCGCTACAGTTCGAACTGCTGCATAAGTCTGGTTTTCGAATCTTCAACTTGTCAAACTAAAACACATTTGCTAAAAGGATATCGGGGTCGCGGCATGTCAGGTCAAATCGGTGTGCCCATCTTTTCGAAATGTTCGAGCCAACGGATGTAATCGATTCGAGTTTGGATTGTCGTTGTAAAATGCAATTCCTCTTCCGAGTTTATGTTCCCCAAACCGAACGCCGATGGAGAAAAATCTTAACCCGGTGGTGACCAAAAGACGCCATTGACCCTCACGGATAAAGAAAGCGGGAGAAGACGAAGGGGCATGGTGGGGAAACAGGGGAAAAGACCTCTCCGATAAATGAGGCAGGCCATGATCGAAAAAACGAGAGAGAGGAAGAAGGGAGGGGTTAGGGATTAGGGTTTCGGCACACACGCTCAAGGAGCTTGAATGAGGCTCGAAGAAGAAGAAGAAGAAGCAGCCTGTGATTCACCTCCCCCCAAACCACCCTCGACCTCAACCTGAGCCAACCCCTCCATCTCTCTCTCGCTCGCTCGCTCGCTCTCTTGATCTCCGTCTCTCGGTCTCCAAGCCTAAGCTGGAATCTTCTTGGCTGGACTTGTGCTCTACTCTCTCTCTCTCTCTCTGAGCTCTGTGTTCTGTGTGTATGTGTGATGGAATATATATACGTCTCTTTCTTTTCTTTCTTTCTTTTGTTCGCATGAAATCGCCCCCCCGCACAAAGCTTTGAATCGAACGCTGTGACCTCCGACGAGAACCCAACGCATTCTCTAAGGCTGTGATGATCGATCCCGTTTTGCTCATGTTTGGAGGAGAGCGTGTGTGCGAGAGGAAGATCGGGTCGGCCCTTTTTGCGGACTGAGCGATCACCGAGCAACCCGCATTCCTCGTGGCGGGGCGACCCGGACGGTCGGGCGAGGGGACGGCGATCTCGCCGTCCTCTGTTTTCGCCGGCAACCGGCGTTCGCAGCCACGGTGGGTCGGGGACTCGGTGCTCTTCTCTTCCTCTCCCGTCCGTTTTTGCGGCATTTGACCCGAGTCCGAAGACTCCAAACTTGATCTGAGCCTGATCCATAATTCTCACCCATTTCCACTTTTTTTTTTTTTTTTGGTTCTCAAAGATCGGTTCTTTCTCGTTAATCTCTCCGCGCTTTTGCGTCATCGTTTGTTCTGTGTTCACTGGGCTTTGGTGAAGAAGCCATTGATGGGGGGAGGAGCTCCAGCTTAGAAGCGTGGAGAGAGAGAAGCTCTCGAGAGAACGATGCAACTCGTAAGCCTGACCAAGGCCACTGTTCCTGCGAAAACGATGAAGATCGGACCGTCTTGCGCGTTTGTATCATCTGTAAAGTAGATATAAAGAAAGAGTGTCATGTGGTTGAACTCAATTAAGTGAGTTTTAGTTTAGTTTGTCTTATGAATGGAATCGACTGATCCATATGCGGCGATTTTTATGTCCTGACGCATTTTGTCCATCTCATGAAATTGGGCAGGTCCAGCCTTTTGATGTAAAACCATTTGCCCAAACTTGGCCATCTACTCCGGGGAGAAAACTCGAAATTGAAAGGGACGGCAGGACAAATGATTCTGAATATTGCTTCAATGTGCCATGTCAATATTGGTCTGACTTTGCAATATCGTCTTTTTTAGATTTTTAAATTTATTTAATTTAGTCATTAAACAGTTGATAAATTAATTTTTTTATGTAGTTTTTAAATTATACGAGAATATTTAAAATATTAAGGATCACATTAAAAGTTAAAAAAGTTTATGAACTATTCGTATCGTTTTTTTTTTAATTAAAAAGAAAAAGGAGGGAAAACGTCTAAGCATGGTAGCTCAACAGTAAGGAAGATGGTTCTATAATCCTTAATATGTAAAGCTTATGTGATATTTACCGAATGGGTTATTTTTGATTTCTCGAATTAGTTCTTTCCAATTTTCCTTTTCCTTTTCAAAAAACCTTAAAAAGTGGATATTTTACCCAATTCTTATCCAAAAAAAAAAACAGCTCAGCTACCATCGGCAAGGGGTAAAAGAGTAAAAGAACCTCCGCCAAGGCACGCTGCCAGAGCTATAAAATCCAGCTTAGGGTTTCAGTCTCCACCATCACTCATTAGTTTAAGAATGAGGCTCTGCCTCCCGGAGAGGCTCTCGGGGTGTCCTGGCGGCTGTTGCCGCCTCTCCGGTCGACGGCGGAGCCGGTGATTTCGCGGATCCGCGACGATGAGCGCGCCCTTCGCGGACGCGCTCATCTATCTGAAACAGCCGCCATTCCGAAAAGGCAAAAAAAAAAAAAAAAAAGGGGAAAATGCCACAAAAAGTCCTAAACCTTTGTACCTACGACGGCGACGATGCTTTCTGGTCTGACCTGAATCTCATTGTGTTTCACACCCGCACGACGATTCACCGATGGGGGGACTCCGATCTCCCGCTTCGTTGAGGAAACGCTCGGCGTTAACAACGCTGAGAAAAAGAGGCGATGACGAGATGCGGATTACAGAAAACAGGCATCGAGAACCGACCGTATCTTGGCGGGGCGGACCAGATCCGGTCCGCAGCCATGGCGGGGTTCCTTCTCCATTTGCCTGATCAAAGGCGAATCTGAGCCTCTCTCTCTCTCTCTTTCCCCCAAATTTTTCCCCTGTATTTCTTTTGCTCCTGGGTTTTGGTTTTTTTCCAATTTAATGATGAGTTTTCTTGTGCTGTTGAAAATTTTTTCCCTTTTTATTTTTTTGGTGTTTTATCGTGTTTGTTGCAGCACCAAATAAATTCGTTTAAGTTTTGGAGAAATTCTGTCATGGAACGAACTAGAAAATCATGAAGAAGAAGAAGAGGAGACGTGAACCCGTTTGGAATTGAGAACGGGTTGGACCCGGGTCATTGACATTACCCTCGTCGAGGGGTAAAAATGGGAAAGAACCTCCACGAGATAAAAAGCCAAGAGGGGCGAAAGGAAGGAGCAACCTTAGGGTTTGGCATTCGGCTCACGTGAGTCTTGAGGGATGAGGCTTCGCCTCCCGGAGAGGCTCCTGGGTGTCCCCGCGGCGGTTGCCGCCTCTCCGGTCGAGGGCGGGGGGCCGATGATCTCGCCGGCCCGCGACGGTGAGCGTGCCTCGGCGCATGTCTCCACCTGTCTGAAACAGCCGCTCCGCGAAGCAAATGGAAAATGAACTTTAGACCAACGACCACGCCATGCCTGCTTCCCGATCCGATCTGATCTACTCCTCCATGTTCATACACACTTCGTCGCCGCCACCACCACCACCAACAACCTCCAACTACGACTCCGATCTCCGCAGACTTTTGGGTTTTGCAGGAGAATAGAAAAGCGGTAAGTGAAGGAGGCTGTGACGAAATGCGGGGGTTAGAGAAATGAAGGCGGCAGGCACTGAGAACCGGCCGTATCTTGGCGGGGCGGCCAGAGCCGGTCGCAGCCATGGCGGAGTTCCCTTTTTTGTCATTTGCCTGACCATTGTCGAATCTGAGCCTCTCTTTCTTTCTTTTTGATTGACGATTTGGTTCTGCTGCTGAGTTTTTCGTACGTCTCTATTGTATTAAAAAAAAAAACAAAACTTTTTCTTTCCTGTTTAATCTCGCCTGCAGATTGCTCCGCTCTTTGAAATTTCCCCCTTTTTTCGCGAGAATTTTTTTTTTTTATAGTCATTGATTTTTCAAAAGTAACAAGAAAGAATAATTAGAACATTAAAAATTGCATGATTTTCTAAATTAGTTAGGATAAAAATTATATAAAAAAAAAATTTGTAAGTTATGGCTCTGATGCTTTTATCCTAAAATACACATTTACCCTTGTGTGTGTGTAACATTTACTAAATGAGCAATATTATTTTGGGATTATTTTTCGCGGCTTTTTCCGATATAATAATATTGATTAGCATCGACAAAATCTTGTCCGTTCAAACATCAGATAATCACTGCCGTCTGTCCACTGAGTCCAGGTTTAAGAGAAAAAGGAAAATTACCGGCTACGGAGAGACCTAAATGGCCCTCTGTCTAATTCGTCCTCCTCGGGAAGGACGAAGGGCAGAAAGGTAAAATCGACGAGGACCTCGAAAGGCGAGGCCTCTACATAAACCAGAAGATCACCCGAAACCCCACCCGAGGTGAAAACCTTCGTTTTAGGGATTCGTCGGGCACGCTCGAAGCTTGAATGAGGCTTTCTGTCTCTCGCGTCCGCGATCTGAGATGAAGCCTGTGATTTCACGGCGATCCTGAAACGCCATCGACCATGACTGTGTCTCTCTCTCTCTCTCTGTCTCTCTCTGATGCATCTGCTGCTGCTGCTTCTTCTTCTTCTTCTTCTTGGGGTTCTGTTGTTGTTGTTGTTCCTCATCTCCTCTGATGATCTAAAATCGCCCCCCGTCGCGGTCGGACTCGGACTGTCCGACCCGAACCGGAACGATTGACAAGGCCGTGATGATGGTGTTTTTTCCCCAAGTTTGTGGAAGAGCGTGCGCATGGGGGATCTGGTCGGGCATCGAGGGAGCACCCACCCACTCAACCCACCCGCATTTTCCCCACTTCGGCTGGGCGACCCACCCGGATGGCCCGTGAAGGAAGATGGACGGTCCCCGTCCTCCTTTGCACCGGCAACCGTCTGGTCGCAGCCGAGGGCGGTGCTGGTGTGCGTTTTTGTGGTGGCCTCTCTCTGCCCTTTGGCTTTGATCGTAACCTGCAAACTTGGTCTGAGCCTAAAAGCGTTGCGTTTCGCAGCTTCACCCACTGGATTTTCTCTCCTCATTCTCTTTCTTTCATCAAATTTGTGCGCTAAATTCCTTTATTTTTAGCATTTCGGCCTCTTTTTCTGCTTTCATGAACTATTTTGTGGGTTTTCCTTTTTCCCTTTTAAATTTGACCATTCATTTCATTTTGAAGTGTTGTTTGTTTGTGTTTTACGTGCTGCTCTCTTTCTTTTTTCTCTGTTTCATTTTCGTATCACTAGTTGAGGGCCCGAGCAAATCTCTAAGACCACACATCACAAGGGCAGTTTTTTATTTTATTTTATTTTATATATAATGATATTTGGAAATAAAATAACTAAAATGCCCTTATGGGAAGTAACGAGATGCTTCTTATATTTGCTTGGAATTAAATGCACTCGTATTTTTATGTCAGACTTTATTCGATTTTTAGGCAGTTCCGAAGATAAACTTTGCGGACAAAGAAATTAAGTGCACAATCCCAAGAGCAAGGACTCACATCGTCCCCATTTTAAAGTTTGAGCCAAACTCTAGAGTCTAACTTGGGCCTCTGCAGAAGCCTAAAATGACACTGAGAGACAACTAGCCCAAAAAAATCAACCAGAAGAAAAGCTTGTAAGGTCAAAATAGGAAAAGGCGCGAAGGATTGATACATTGCTCTCTCGACTTCTAAATCATCAACGAGTTCATCTATCGCCCCCGCGACTGGTGAGGGCGGTTGGAGGAATCGAAGCCGTTGATGGGATTCCGGAGGCGAGGTGAGAGATACCGGAAGCTGAGGCCAAGGCAACGTCGTACGCAGAAACATCGATCAAATTCAATTGTCATGTTTGAGTAAAGTTATGTAAACTCCTTCATCCGTCTGATTGGGCCTTTGGTTTAAGCTAAAAAAAAAAAGATCGAAAAGACCGAGAAATGAAGTTGCCGGTGAGGAGGGAGAGGAGAGAGTGGGCATGTGGGTCCCATGGCGCGTTTTGGAATGGAAAAGAGGTAAAAAGATCGAAAGGCATATATACCCTTGTGAAAGACTGGGTCAACGAGAGCTCAGACAGCGGGGCCCCACCAGGTCCAACCTTTCCAGTCCGCGGGAGTCGGATCCCCCCCCTCCCAAAAACAGAGCTCCCGGGTCGGGTCCGGGCCGAACTTGTGGGACCAAATACCGCAAATCAAACGGACTGTCGTTCGTGGACAACGGTAATGAAAAAAAGGAGGGGAAAAAAAAAACCTTGAACCCTAGAGTTCGATAAACGAGAGAGGGCCTTTCATCGTATTTGATATGCACCAGAAAAATTGTAATATATCAATTAGTGTTCATAGATGCCTTAATCTCTGTACAAAAATTAATTAGTGTTGAACCTCGCTTTTCTCGCTCGCGGGAACAAGTTGCAACCCTTCTTCTTCGTCGCCACCGCCGTCCTCGGTGCTTCCATTCTTGTTGGTCAACCCGCCGGAAGTGACGATGACGTCGGATTGCTCCCCCTCCGGGACCAGAAAGATCAGGCCCAGCGTGGCCAGCCTCAGCGCGTTCCTCACCAAGAGGGCCAGCCACAAGTTCCTGAAGTCCGTCCTCGTGACGTGCATCAGGTGAAGGACCAGCCCTCCCCCCATCTTGGAGCTCAGGAACCCTAGGCTGTCGATGCACATGAGCAGCGCGAAGAACGTCCCTTCGATCCCCAGGGGGCAGAGCTTGGTGCTCAGCACGATCATCGGCATCCACCTGATCCTGCTCACGACCCGCGACACGCACTCCTCCGCGATGACGAAGAACGAGTCGGGCACCCCGAGCGCCAGGTTCCACCTCAGGACGAAGATGAGGTCGAGCATCCCCGTGGCGCCGTACAGGAGCTGCGCGAAGAAGAGGAGCTTCCGGAACGAGCAGTCCTTGAGGGTTTTCTGGTAGATGAGGACGCCGACCATGGAGGCGAGCGCGCCGACGGCGTAGACCATGCCGACGAACTCCTGAGAGAAGGCGGGGCCAGCTTCTGGATTGGTGTACCAGTAGAACTGGCCTTCGTGCGTGCTTATGTTGAGAGAGAAAGATAGGTACATGTAGAGAGACGGCTTCCATACTTGGGGAAGTCTTATTGTTTCGTACATGCCTCTCGTTGCTGCTCCGATTTTGTCCATCGCCTGCACATTTAAAGTCAAAGCCAATGCTATGAAGTCAATGCCTTTACATAGAAAATCTTTATAATGCCTAGTTTTTATACCTGTGAATGTTTTTCATTTTCAAACTTTTGAAATTTACTCTCATTTAATAAAATGAAATGAACAATTAATAATGCTTGGTCCGGTGATCCAACGTCAATTCACCGCGCGAAATATATGTGTGGGATTTCCACGCTCTGAAAATACGGGCATATTGCGTTACGGGTTAAGTCGAAATGTGTCTCTCTATAAATAAAGGATGACTTACAAAGAAAAAAAAAAAGCCTTGATGAACCGGTAATCAATACGTAAGTAACTTCATATACGAGTAAGTAAATTTGAAGCATTGGTAAGTTATACAAATAATATTTCATAAGTTAATACAAAAACTGCTAATCTACAACCTATTAAAAGTTTAATAATTTCATTAAAATGTCGGTAAGTTACGAACAAATTACATAAGAAAAGTTATTGGTCATTTTCCTTAACAACAACTTTTTTGATACTTACAATGACACTTATTGAAATTTACCACCCTGGAAAACAAATCCGTATTTTTGGGCACCGCATACTAGAATTATACTGGTATTGATGAAAGTTATCATCTATTATACATCTTTTGCTCCTCTACCCAATTATTTTAAGGGAGAAAGAAGTTCTAAATATATTGCAATTGTGTCAATTCGGTCACAAATCCATTTTTTCTTTTGCTAATTGAATCCTAAACTTTTTACATTTGTGTCAATTCATTCTATTTGGCCACCTGGCATTGATGTGGCACTATTGTTGCTGACGTAGACAATTTTTAATAGTTGTTTGTTTAATATATTTTAAAATTTTCAATTATTTTTTAAATTTTTTGTAATAGTTTTTTTTTCTTGTCTTTCCTTATGATTCCATGAGACAGAAATGTCTGTTGTATATTGTATATCTAAATTTTCCAATAAATAAGATAGTTGACGCGTTAATCTCTCCAATGGAAGATTAAGGGCCTGCATGATAACCATTCTCATTCTCTGATTTTGATTCTATGAACAAAAAAGAATGAGAATCACTTTTGGTAACGCAAATAAATTTGATTCTAATTATGTTCCCAGAATCAGTTTTAGATTAAAATCCAGAACAAAAAAAAAGTTGGTTCTGAAAAAAAGAATCACTTTTGAGAACCACAAAATAAAATGAAGTCTCACATCTCTCACTTTTTTCTTTCAATTCTCTCGTCACTTTTCTCTCAACCTAATAAAAATAAAATAAAATAAAAATTTTAAATTTTAAAAAAAATCAGATATTTTTTAAAAAATCTAGAAAATCCCTAAAAATAGAATAAGCTTATATTAGGCTAGTTTAACATCATTTTCATAAATTTGGGCCTAAATTTCTCAGATTTCATAGATTTCACTATTTTCCAAAAAAATGTCATAGAAAATGATGGCATCCAACTAGTGAATGATAACATATATACTCATAGCCGTGTGTCACAAAATGTAAACATCTACACGTGGAGTTGAAGCTGAACACCCACTTGGATTTAGGATAGAAGTTGCAAAATGATAGTGAAGGACTTGTACTTCATATCGGGGAGGATAATTTTTTTTTTTTTTTTGTCAGTCGATAATTTGATTATTCGGCTGCTATATTTGTATGTATTTTGGACAACCCATCATTTAAAGAAAAAAAAATAAATTCTTAATATGGGAATTGTCCCATGCTTCAATTGAACTTCAAACGTAATGTATTAAAATTTGTGTTTAATTTATGACATGCTAAAAAAATAATGTATTTTAAATTATTTTAGTGTGCATTGAAAATTAATCTTCAATTTAGGATGAAATTTTACAAAGTAACTATACAATTATTTGACTTAAATGAAAAAAATTATGAAGAGAGATAGTTTTTGAAATAGAAATTTTGGGCAGTTATCAAACACATTTCGATCCTCTAAAACTCATCTAAGATCAGAATCGGAAAAAGTCATTTTAATCGGAATCAATTTTTTGAAACAAAATGGTTATCATGCGTAGCCTAAATAAACAAAGCCAAGGTGCAAGAATATGTTTTGGTGGCTAACGTCAATCTCTTATCCCATTGATATTAATGGACACAGACAATTTGTCTGACAAAACTATACTCTAAACTTCCCCGAGACCAGAACATAATATAACCACCTAAAAAGGGTTAATTTACACGTCATTCCTCTTTGGTATTTTTATCGAAAATCCCATTATGACAATTTATTTTCCCTGCAGATTTTAGGAGCATTATTGCTGCATGCATCACCTTCATGCGTGAACACAGTTAACATCATTTCGGCCACTGAAGACAACCCAGGTAATTAAAAAAAAAAGAAAAAAGAACCTAAGATACAATATCAAGTGACGAGATTAGGTAAAAAGAAAATCACCCCGGAAATGGAAATCACTAGTCGGAACTACAGTTACCCTGCCAAACTGAAAAAATAGTTACGGCTGTGAAAATAGCATCGCCCTTTTTTCGGGATTCAGTTTGGTTTAAATTACGCTAGTCTTCTACTCCATCCATGAACTTTATAAAACAAGCAATTTAACCTAGAGGATCTCAATAGATATCACATGCTTTCTTTAAAGAATAATACAGGCTGGAGATCATTGTTCCATTTTCATTTTTGTTTCCTAGCTAAAAGATAATTCAGTAAATGAAGTAAGTGTTTCTAGGGCAGGCACATCTGGGGTTGGAGTCTTCGATGAAAAATATGTATTTGTCCGAGGTTCAACAGCCAATGTGGCCAGAAAGTCCACGCTTCACTAAAATTGTAAGGTAAAATTTTGCAGCAATGTTCGTATAAATTACTTATATTTCCGCAGCAATTTTACCTTCTACTTATATATTTATCTCATTCGTTTTATCTACCCCGGTTATCGCCGCGATTTATTTTTTTCTTTTTTTGTTGTACTTGGTAAAATAAAATAAAATGAGACCGGCCTCTTGGATGTCATCATCATCGGTGAATTTATTTAAGAAACCTCTAAGCAAAATCACCTAAATAGCCCCGTTGACTTTGACCCGGCAACGAAAGCCGATTTTGATTTGTGAATCTTCACATGCTAATGCGCTTCCCAGATTGGGATTGGATACCGTCGCTAAGTTGACCAAACGCTAGATGGAGACAAGTCCATCTTACTCTAAATTAATGTTCACTGACTTAGTCGACGTGTTAGCTAGAACCGAGCTCTAAGGGTCATTGCCCAATTGAGCTATAAATTAGAGAAAAAAAATAAAGATATAACCACGAGAAACGCGTTGCGATAATAATAATAATAATAATGCTGACCTTTTTCTTTTTCTCGGAATGTAGATCGTCTGTTCTCGATTCATGAATTATGAAGCCAAGAACTATCAACAAAGCTGATGGGATTGCTAATATCCCCAGAGCTCCCTGCAAAAATTTGAAATTATCCTTAAAAAAAAAACGACATTTACCCTCCATTTTTGGTAAATAAAGTCGTGTGTAATCATTAAGAATTATACGGTCGGAGGAGGAAATCCTATGCCGTGCATGAGGTTTTCATGCAGTTAAATTTGGCTGTAAAAAAGGTCAATCTTGCTTTCACACGCGGGATCAAGATCCGTTCGTTAGATCTAGTGGATTGATAATCTAGAGAAGGGAACAATAATCAAGAAAAGAAAGGAACTTTGAGCTGACCTGAGCTCCGATATGGTGAACGAAGAAGCCGCTGGTGGAGTACCCGATCAGCGCTCCGGCCGACGAGCACAGCCCGCAGAGGCTCTGCATGTCCGGCGCAAGCACCGCCATCTCGATGCTGTTGCGGGCCACGCACGCGTCGATCGTCACGTCGGCGATGGCCACGGCGGCCGTCAGCCCCACTAGGAACGCCAGCGCCTCAGGCACCGGCAGCCTCCCCCCGGCCGCCACCGCCGTCGCCGAGGCCGCCCCGAGGACCCCTGCGGCGACGAAGTAGGGCCTCCGGCGGTAGCCCATCACGGGGAAGACGTCGGTGAGGAGGCCCCAGAGGGGCTTCATGACCCAGGGGATGTAGTAGAGGCCGCTGTAGAGCTGGACGGAGGAGGGATTGACTCGCTGGACGTCCTTCCAGTAGAAGTCGGAGACGACCTTGAAGAAGGAGCCGGCGAAGCCCTGGTTGAGGCCGTACACGATGAAGACGCCGAGGACGAAGGTCGGGTTGAGGTTGGCAGATAGCATCTGGAGCCATTGGATGGGCTCCAGGAGGAGCGCGAAGAGGTTGTTGTTGGAAGCTTTCGGTTGGAAAGCGGTGGCGGCAGACGGTGGCGGTGGAGGCTTGTGGTGGTCGGAGAGGGAGTCTTGGACCAGTTTCTCGGTTTCTAGAGAGCCCATTTTGCGCAGGTTTGAGAGAGAGAGAGAGAGAGAGAGAGATGGAGACTCCTAGATATTGGTGCATGTGTAAGGTTTGAGATGCACTACTGAATACTTTAATCCTTAAAGAGGTTGGACTGTGAAGGTTACTTCCCAATACATTATAATTTCTACATATGCGCAAAATTATTCGTGTAGTAGTAAAACACCTTTTTGGGTTCGGACATGCATTGTGCTTTGGGCATCTTGTATAATTTGTAGGAATAGATTTTTGGCATGATCTAAACATGTTCGAGGATCATTTTACTCTACATGACTTCTCCTCTCAAATTCCCACTTCTATAAATTCACAGCGGTCTGGATTTGCTTTAATGTGTGTAGTACACTGAGTAATGCTTGCTACACGGGCACACATCAAGAAAAAGGAGCCCTTAACCTGAGATGTGGAGGAGGGGTTTGGAGGATCGTCGAAAGTTTGGGTGAGCATGATTTCAGAGTGGATCCTAAAATCGATCGGCCTTTAGGTTTTAGGATATGTATGGTAGATAGATTTCAGGTTTCAAAAATTGGAGAACCGGTTTCAACGAGTAGATGGAACCTAGAACCCGAATTTGGAACAAGTTTTTTGTGTTTTTCTTTGTGTTTGTGTTCGTGCGATCTTGCGATATTTCATGGCGTTCGATGATAAGTGTGTAATAGGGAATTACTAGTCTAAGCTTCCCTTTTCAACGATAATCATGACTGAGATTCTTATTTTATTAATATTTTATATTTATTTGTGTGTCTAAATATGAGTAGTAATCAGTGAATTGTAGCAATAAGTGGTGGTCATTAACGGTGATGATTCACTACAATCGTCTAATTAAAAAAATATAGATGGAACTTGGGTAGACTTTAGAACCGACCTTGGAACCTGTGACATGGCACGTTTCGGGTTTCAAAAAATGAAAAACATGTTCCGACGGATAGGTTCCATGTTCCAAGTGGAGCATGTACGGAATCTGAAACCGCTCGCCCTTAATTGAATGATTTCATAATTTATTTCATATTTGTATATGAAAAAGCGTATAAAGGTATCACTCACTTAATAACATAAATAGGTATTTTTCTTTGCCGTCAAAATTTTAACACCCTTATTTATTTCGAAGTTGATTCACATGAGAATGTCAGAATCTAAAATCTGCAACTAAACAAAGCTGCCATTGATCATTAGGAGAGGCTTCTTGGCTTCACTCAAGCGCCATATCCATCGCGGAAAGCTAGAGTTGTTGTTCGATCAGCTTCATCATGGGAATGTAGAAAGATTTTCGGGACATGCCCATTGCCCAGAAATCTCAGAATAAGGCTATCGGTTGCCATGGTCGGCAGACTCGGCACCCTGGCAGATTGCCATTGCCGCCATTTTTACGATTCGATTGGTAACATCTAGAAAGAAGATCAGAGACCGGACCTTGAAGAAAAGTGAAACCGATTCGAAGCTGCTTAAGTTATCATGCATGACTCGGCATCATGAATGTATCGCTAGTAAAAGCAGAAAAGTCTGGTAATAAATCGTGCAATAATCCTAGATTTCCGACACACAGAACGGATCAGTGTACCAAGTAAGACTCCCTTATTGGATCAGGCCTCGAGGATGCAGTACAAGAGGTCCATTTCACTGTAAACTCTCTCTCTCTCTCTCTCTCTCTGCTACTGCATAATAAAAACAAAACACCCAAACAAGCTGCCATCAGAATCAGCTAACTGGAATGGAATTCTTTGAGTTGTCGGGCATCTTCCTCACTATTATGGTTGGGACCGTTAACACTTGACATTACTCCTATCTCTTTCTATTGGAGGTGAGGGATTTCAAGTTCCTTCCGAGTTCCACCTCGAACCTACCCATCCAAAGCAATTCCCTATTTTTTGGAACCCGAAACCTATTCAGTATACCCCGAACCTAAAATCTACCTTGTCACATGTTTCATGGTTTGTTCCAAGACATACTCAAGTGTTGAGAAAAATCCATAATTTATTTTGAAGTTAACAAAATAATCCATAATATCTACTATCTAAGTTAATGCAGTGAAATAGATTATCCAAAAAGTGTGGATTACACAGGATTAAATCTAGCAAAAAAGGCTTAGACGTTGTTCCGAAGGACTTAGATACAATATCGAGCTTAGACATTGGAATGATGCTCAAACTCTGAGTGAAGTATTTTACGTGCAATGACTAGATTATCAAGAGATTTATTTCAAGATAATTTAATGGACATATTATATCATCACAATGGCTAGCAATCAAGCTGAATTCGTACTTGGAGATTTTCAATCAAGAAGATCAATAAAAAACGTGGATTAAAGGAGACGAGGATAACTCACCTAATGAACAACTCCATCTATCGAAATCCAAGATCCCGATTGTATGGGCGATTTGATCCAACAGGGGATTCTTTCCTTTGTCGACCTCAATAACTACAAAATCCTTTGTATACATTCTCGTCCAAACGGGAAAGTTCTGGAGAGTGATCCTCTGAAGATCTTGCAACTGGTAGTTAGAGATGGAAGAGTGTAAAAGGAAACTTCAAGGTTGAAGAGCGCATGTACGAGAGAACAAAATTTCAAACTCCAAGAGCGAGAGAACTTCACATACTTTTGATCCAACATTATAATACTTAGAGGAGAACATACGAGTGTAAGAGTGTTAGACGGGAAGTCTATTCTCCAAGTTGTAGCCTCCGAGCTATTCACTAGTGGAATCCAGCTAATTGGCCACCAGCGTGAATAAGTAGACGTACGCTTGAACAAAGCCGAATAACTATAAATTCTCTATGCACATGTTCTTTCCCTTACTCTCTCTGTTTGTATACTGTGTCGGTAGATTTGTGCACAGATCTGCTTCTGAGGGGATCTCAAATATTACTAGCTAATGTCATATGAACGAAATTCTGAGCATACTAGTTAAATTCCGCATTGATTTCTTAAAATCTTTGAAATTACCTATTCACCCCCCTCTAGGTGATAACGCTAGCCACAACAATTGGTATCGGTGTCTAGTGCTCATTTTTTGTATTGAAGTGCTATTACTTCTAAGCTAATGATTACTATGGTTAGCAATTTTGCTCTCACTTGGATTGAAGGAGGAAGCAACAACATGCCACCTTATTTCCACAGAAAGGAGTACAACGATTAGCAAAATAAATTTAAGGCATATCTCGGTTGCTAAAACCCATAAATAGGGGATGTCGTGCAAAAATGGGTTAATCCATCTGCAAGCATTTTAGGCCGTTCAAATGCAAGGGACAACACCAGCACTACTCCCACCTTTGCTCTACTTGCTACTGCATTAGTAAAGAGCGATGCTCTAGATGCTAAAGCTATTTATTCATTTTAGAGTACATTATCTCTCACTGAATACAAACGTATTGCATATTGTCCTTCTTTAAAAGCAATATGGGACAAACTCCATGTAACCTATGAGGAAACGGACAAAGTCAAGGAGACCAAAGTTAACATACTCATCGGCCAGGACGAAGCATTCAAAATGAAGCCTAATAAAACAGTGAAAGAAATGTTTGATAGATTCATTGAAATAGCAAATGGCCTCACCTATCAAGGACAACCAAGTGTCGACCCAACGAAAGTGAACAAATATCCGAGAGCTCCTTAGCAAGTGACAATGAGATTGAAGAAGTGATTCGGGCCATTGTGAGAACAACTATCGAGGATGAGATTGCAGCTCGGATGGAGTAGAAGGAAATAGACAAAGAGAAACAAAAAGAAAAGAGAACGAAGAGAAAGAAAAAGAGGAGGCGGTGTCACGCCTCGATCCCCGGGCCCACAACAACCCTACCAAAACGCCTCAGGTCATAAAAGGACGACGTCCCGGGCACGTCATCGACCCATTATTTTTATTTTTTTATTAAGCGCATACGGAACGTGAAACTCCCAAACAATTATAAAATTAACAAGGATAGAAAAGCAGGAAATCACACCAAACAATTCTTTTTATTTATTTACCGTTAACCCTAGGAAGAACGTATATATACAAGCCCTACCTCGGGGCCACTTCCCACAACCCTAAAAAAAAAACCAAGTCGGGGTTATGGGTTAACACTACTCCGTGCTACTCAAAAAAGATCTGCGAACACTTCCGGCTTCTATGGCTAAGAACCTGAAAAATTGTTAACACTTCTGGCTTCCATGGCTTGGCTTCTTTTTACCGTCAATTCATCAAGCATTTCAGCACCATCATTGCTCCTATTACAGAATGCTTGAAGGGAGGAAATTTCAAGTGGACGAAAGAGGCACAACATAGCTTCGAACTCCTTAAAAAGAAGGTAACCGAGGCTCCTATTTTTGCACTTCCAGATTTTAATAAAGTCTTTGAGGTTGACTGTGATGCCTCTAATGTCGAAATTGGCGCGGTTCTTAGCCAAGAAGGAAAGCCACTTGCGTTCTTTAGTGAAAAGTTGAATAATTCCCGAAAGAATTACTCTACTTACGATAAGGAATTTTATGCTATTGTTCGGGCCTCGGATCATTGGCAACATTATCCGTTGTTCAAAGAGTTTGTTCTTTATTCGGACCATGAAGCCTTGAGGTATATAAATACTCAACATAAACTCAATACTCGACATGCCAAGTGGGTTGAGTTTCTTCAAGCTTTCACTTTTCTCATCAAACATAAAGTTGGAGTTCTTAATCGTGTTGCGGATGCATTAAGCCGTCGACATTCATTGCTTTCCACTATGAAAGTGAACGTTATAGGCTTCGACATGATCAAGGAGCTCTATGAAGATGATCAAGATTTCGGTAAGATTTGGAAAGATTATTCCAAAGGTCCAATTCAGCAATTCTTTCTGCAATGCATACCAAGAGGTTCTTTGAGAGAAGCCATTATCAAAGAAGCTCATGAAGGAGGCTTAGCGGGTCATTTCGGAAGAGACAAGACGTACTCTCTAGTCAAAGAAAAATTTTACTAGCCTTGAATGGAGAAAGATGTCATGCGGCATGTGAATCGTTGTCGAACTTGTCATATTGCCAAAAGTCATGTTCAAAACATCGGTTTGTACACTCCATTGCTGGTACCAATGGCTCCTTGGGAAGATGTGAGTCTTGATTTTGTGGTTGGCTTACCTCGAACACAAAAGGGTAAAGATTCAATCATGATGGTCGTTGATCGATTCTCCAAAATGGCGCATTTCGTGCCATGTAGCAAGACATTGGATGCGACTCATGTGGCGAATCTCTATTTCCAAGAGATTGTGAAACTTCATGGCATTCCCAAGACAATGACTTCCGATCGGGATTCCAAATTCGTCAGTCATTTTTGGCATACACTTTGGAAAAAGCTCGGCACAACTCTTCAATTTAGTTCTTCTCATCATCCTCAAACAGATGGGCAAACCGAAGTTGTTAATCGAAGTTTGGGAAATTTATTGAGGAGCTTAATTGGAAGTAATTTGCAACAATGGGATCTCACTTTGGCTCAAGCTGAATTTGCTTACAATCGTTCTTCAAGCCAAACAACCGGAACGAGTCCTTTTGAAATTGTGTATGGGAAAAATCCTATTAGTCCATTGGACTTAGCTCCACTTCCCATCACTCATCATTTTAGCGGAGACGCTGAAGCATATGTTGATTATTTAAAAAGGCACCATTCCCAAATTCGAGAAAGAATTATGAAGCACAATGCCAAGTATCAAGAAAGAGCGAACAAGCATCGACGATCCGTGGCTTTCAAAGAAGGAGATTTGGTTTGGCTTCATCTTCGGAAGGAACGATTTCCTCGAGGTTGTCATGGAAAATTAAAGCCCAGAGCTGATGGACCTTTCAAAATTCTGCAAAGGATTGGTGATAACGCATACAAGATCGAACTCCCTAGTGAGTATGCTGTTTTTGCAACATTCAATGTTGCTGATCTTTCTCCTTACCATGAAGAAGACAATGAGGGAAACTCGGGGATGAGTTTTCACGCAGCAGAAGCGTATGATGCCGGAGCAATCCTTGAAGGTGTCAAAGGGCATTAATAATTTCTTATCTTTTTAAGAGTAGTTGAGTAATCTTTAGATTTCCAAGTCTTATTAAATTGTATCGCGTCTTTCCTAAGAGTCAAGTTCTAGTTCCTAGACTTTAATTGTGTTTTCTATTTTCCAAAGTCTTTCGATATTTCCTAAAAGCCTCATTTACTCAAGCTTGGAGGGTTGTTCCATGTTCATCTATATTAGGGCATTTCGATGAATGAGAATGGCAGACTTGTTGAATGATAAATTTATTTGAGCCTTTGGCTTGTTAACAAGAAGGAGTTCTTGTTTCTACTCTTATCCTTTGGGTGGATTCCCACTGGTGGCGAGTATTCTATCCCTTAATTCCTCACTTGTATTACCTCCTACTTCTCTACGCTTTCTCCCGGCGTCATTCTATCTATCACAATTAAAACCTGAAATTATTATTGCAACAAGATAATAAGGAGCACAATAAAAAAAAGGGTAGCCATAAGTTTTAAAAAGACACATCTATCCAACACAGTAGCATCCATAGGATACACACAAGAAAGCTTCCTATTACACCACACTTTGAGCTTCTTGGTACCTGTTATCAATCGAACGACGGGAGGCATGCTGGAGAAGAGTATGCGACGATCAGAAGCCGTCTTGTGAACACCGTTTCTTCAATTGCCGCAGGGCAAATGATGTCAACAGGATCGCTTGGTTCCAGTTAAGCAATCTCTCTAGCGGCGGGCAAGCGACGGTAGTGGACGAGTGGGGGAGGCGAGAGAAGGCTAGCGAGGCCACAATGGCGGGGCGGTTGGTGGTGGGCCGCAAGTGACGACGGTCGGCGAAACAGTTTTTACTTGTTTTAATTTATGAAACAACTATTTCATGATTAGGTTAAATATATAAGTATTTAAATAATACAGGTGCGGGTCGGGTCGGGTCGGATATGGGCCGAGCTGGGTATGGGTCATAAAATTTGTACTATATAAAAATAAATCAAAACGGATTAAATAGATCAATATGGGTCGGATCATATACGACCTAGCACACCCATTTGACACATCTAATAACGAATGTAATGTAATGCAACCTTCGAGTGAGAAGAAGAGTTCCGACCAAAAAAAAAAAGTTAGAAGAAGAGAGAATGGTTAGTTTTTAAGTTGGGTCTATTTTTCGAGTTCGAATCGAACCGATTTGAAATAAACTCAACCAAAAAAATATGGCTATTGTTTCGGTATAACCAAAAATCAAACCGAACAAAAATGCATGAATTTTTTTATTCGGTTCTTAGTTCGGTTTAGTTTTGCAGTTTAATTCTGACATCCCTACCTTAGATTAGTACAATCCTCTCGTAACAAAAAAAAAAATCATGTAATTATTAGATTGAAAGAAAGATGAGGTCTCAAAGCGTTAATCTTAATCACATGCAAATAACGCGTGCGTAGTTCATTAAGAGAGGTTTGCTTGCTTTACTCATGCGCCATATCCATCATGGGTGGAAGGCGAGAGATGTTGTTCAATCAGCTTGATCATTAAAAACAACATTGTAGACAAATTTTCGGGATGTGCCAATTAAGGCGATCGCCATGGTTGGCACACCGGTAGATTAACATTGTTGCCGGTTTTACGATTCGATCGGCAATATCTAGAAGAAAGATCACCGTGAAGAAAAGTGAAAACCCATTCGAAGCTGCCTAAATTATCCTGCGGGACTCGGCATCATGAATGTATCGCAAGTGAAAGCAGAAAAGTCGATAATAAATCGTGCGATAATCCTATATTTCCAGCACACAAACAAGGGTCAGTGCACCAAATCAGACCCCCTTAATCAGGCCTCAAAGGATGTAGTACAAGAGATCTCCTCTTAACTGTAAACCTCTCTCTCTCTCTCTCTCTCTCTCTCTCTCTCTCTCTCTCTCTCTCTCTGTGGAAGACATCAAAATAAGCTGCCATTAGAATCAGGTATCCGGAATGGATGCATGAATACTTTTTGAGCTCTTGGGCATCTTTCTCACTACTATGATTGGGAACATTAACACTCGCCGTTACTGGAGTCTCTATTTACTCGCACATCCTCCCAACCTTTCAGTTCTAAGCATGGCATATGATAGGTAGGCGATTGCCAACTCTTTAAGGGTCTGCATGACAACCATTCTAATTCGAAAAAGTGATTCCAATCAAAATGACTTTTTCTGATTATGTTCTCTGAATGAGTTTTAGGGAATCGAACGCCTTTAGTAACTCGCATTAAATTTTTGTTCCTAGAATAGAAATGTGTTTGGTAAATGCACATAATTTCTGTTCCCGGGAACAATTGTTCTTCCCAATTTTTTTCATTTAAGTCAAATAATTATGTAGTTGCTTTGTGAAATTTTATCCTACATTTCGAATTAACCGAATATTAATTCATATTGATTCTCTTATATAACATATTGCATATTGAAATGTAAAATAAATATCAAGAATCATCATAAGTCATTTTCGCCATTTATTATGAGGTTTCATCCAACTCTTTTGAGGGAGCGGATAACCAACACGAGCAACACCCTCGTTTTTACAAAGAAAATGCACTGCACTATCTTGCATTGGTGTGCGTTTTTTTTTTCCAGAAAATCAAATCTTAGTCTTAATTCATCCAAAACTTAAGAACGAGAGCTTGCTAAGTGTTCACGCTGGTTATTTTATCTTTTTCCAGAATTTTCTAAAACTAGACTAAGTATAAAATACATAAACCTACGCAAATCACAATCAATTAAATCAAGTGCACAATCAAGGAATCATGACATTGATTATTCGCATCATAAAACCCCGACGAAGCCCTAAGGACTTAGAAAAATGTGATTCAAGTTCAATTTCAAAGGTGCTTATGATTTTTCTAAAAAAGAACAAAATCTAGGAAATTTATGCCCAAATTTATGAAAATGAGATCAAACTAGCTTAATCTAGCTTCTTCTATTTTTACGGATTTTCTAAATTTTTTGTGATTTTTTAGAAATTTGCCAATTTTTTTCGAATTTTTTTATTTTTATTTTTATAAATAAGACCTCATTGTTCTATTTTAGGTTGAGGGAAAAGTGACTTCATTTTATTTTGTGATTTTCAAAAGTGATTCTTTTTTTTTCAGAACCAACTTTTTTTTGTTCTTATTTTTGCTCTGAAACTGATTCAAAAAACAGAATTAGAATCAGAATCATTTATATTACCAAATAAGGTTATCATCTTTTTCTGTTCCGGAGAACAGAATCAGATAATAGAATGATTGTCATGCAAGCCCTAAAACTTTTCGCCTTTCCCACGGTATCCTAATGTAAAATGAGATACTCTTACCCAAAGAAAAAGGTCCTTGGTTTGGAAGTTCAATCGCTAGACTAAATCCAGCTCTGTACATTTTCAGTCTCTATACCGAGTTTCACAAGCGGAAGTACATGCGTCATTGCTCCGTCCGGCTGTTATTGACCTTACAACAGTTCATATTTATACCATCTAACACCATTAAAGGCAACTGTAGATGAATGAACAACCTAACTCCAGTTGAGCACGTCCAAATGTCACAAATACATCATGCTAAGAAGTGCCACAGAACCTGTATTCCTAACTCGTTCAGTTTGTTTCCTCTTACACTGAGAGATCCAATCTCGGAAAAACAGTCAAGCAGCAAGAAGCTTCTGAATGTCCTTCTGCAAGAAGACTCGAGAACGTTAATAAAAAAAAAGAATTCTCCAACCTATATGCGGCTTGATGTTCAAAAGATTATATCACTTCTCAAATCTTTATGAGGCTTGATGTTCAATCTGATGTGCACAGAAGTCTTTCTTTTAATCACTTCTGGGATCAATGATCGTGACACATATAGACCTCCTTTCTGATGAAATGGGCGGAGTAAAAAATTCACTGTCAATGAATCAGCTGAATTAGTGCATTGAGAAAACACAGAAGTTACAATGAACATACAGCTCTCTCTGCCTCAGAAAGAGAAAATAAGGACCTGCATTCTCTGTCAGAACAGCAAGGTGAACAATCATAAAACCACACTGTAAATATTGTAATACAAACATCAAAAACTGTAACCATCTCCAAGCACTCATGAAAGCAAGTAATGACCAAACTTCAGAACAACGGTTACTTAGGCAACTCTCCGAACTCCATCAATAAGATTCAGAAACATACCTCTATTTGAAAAGGAGATGTTGTTGGAGGATATCTCTCCACAACTTTGCCATTTTTGTCAACCAGAAACTTCTCAAAGTTCCACTTGACCAGGTCACCCAGAAAACCTCCACCACTCGATTTCAAAAACTGATACACAGGAGCCGTGCCTGGTCCATTAACGTCAACCTGTTTCCAACAGAACTTGAGCTCAGTTATTCATTCCAGCCATCACTTATAGGCTAAAGTGGAAAGAATGCACGTGGAAGTCAAACCTTATCAAAAATCGGAAACTCTGCTTTAAACCTTGTACAAGCGAACTGCTTGATCTCAGGATTTGAACCAGGCTCCTGGCCACCAAATTGATTACAAGGAAAAGCCAGAATTTCAAAACCTGTGACATGGACAGCACGAGGTGTTTCCCATCAATTTCAAAGATATGTATAGTATCCGAGAGAGGTCTCAAGAATCTTTGCATCACAGCCAAGAAACAACCTTCCCTATCTTCCGTTAGAGCCAATAGGTCTGTGTGTGCGCGCGCGCATTGTAGGAAATGGGTCTGTCCTTTTGTCTCCCCCTCACTATCTCTCTCTCCACACATCTAAGCAAAGACGTATTTCGCTTTCTAAGAAGAAGATCTCTCTCTCTCTCTCTCTCTCTCACACACACACCCACACCCACACCCACACCCACACAGAGGAAGGATCTCTAACAGTGTCCTTTATGAATGTGCAAGATTACCAGAAAAAGATGTTTTTAACATGATTGGCAAAATATTTCACCTGAAAATGGACTCGAACAAGAACACCAATAGCGGTTAACTTGTATATTTGGTAAAAGATTCTCACAGAAAAACATAGCAAGGACAACTGATTTATAGCACACTGTTACACTCAACAGCAGCAAAGACCACTGTAAAACCCTTTTATCAATCTCTGCAAGACACGCTACCACAGACCAAACTAAACAAAACTTGCTTCAGAAGATTTAAATTATGGTCGGAGCCCATATCATTGAGAGAAACTGTAATTGAGAACCATAATGATTGACACAACCTGTTGCTAACAGACATTCAGCTCCATATTAGATGGTCTCAAGAACTTGAAGAAAACTTCTAATTGAATCTTTTGGCATCTAGGACACAAAACTCCAGCGCAATTGCACATTTGCAGATGAGTGTGAAAAGATACCGACATAATAAGGTGATTTAAAACCTTTGGCTGGATGATGATTATATTTACAGTTTTTACTAGCTTATGATTCCTACAAGTAGCTCCAACATAGCAGTCTAACTTCCAAACAGAGGAAGCTTTTAAGGAATTCTATAACTCTCCTCAAAATTTCATCTCACCTTGAGTCTTGTACTTCTCATATATGTGCGAGAGCTCCTTGTAGTTTGATGTCGTCAAACCACTAAATCATAAGAAAATTCTTCAATGAGACTGTGCATTTAATAAATTAAAACAGACAATTGACAGCAACAAAGTAATTACCATTTTGAAGCAACGTTCACGATTAATAAGACCTTTCCCTTGAATTTGCTCAATGAAACATCATTCCTATCAATGTCCTGAACCATCAAGAAAGATGTGTGCAGCAATTAGCAATTATCATGAATAAAGCAGCTTTACAAGAAACTCAGTATATAAACGAATCTTAGTTCTAAGGATTTGCATACCTTGGAGAATTTGCAAACGAGTTCAATTCATGCACAAAAATCAAATAAGAGACCTCAACTTCAGCTTAATTTCTTTCAGTCCATATTGAAAGAACCGAGATTTACTAGCTAAAATATGCTTCCTCGTCATCGAAAAGAAACAACAAAACAGAGAAGATGCAAAAGCAGTGCGGCGGCTGAGACAATTAGGATATATTCTTTTCTAATTCTCAAAGTAGATTGGGCAAGTCAAGATGATTGCTTTATCCTACAGAGAAACATAGAAAATGAAAACGTCGAATTTAAGTGAAATTACCAAACTCCCTAATGGCCAACGGAAGCAAACGTCGTTAAAAACGAATTTCAGGTATACCCAGAAGAGAAATCCGATACCTTCACAGTGAAATCGTAGAGGGTCTTCTCAGTGGCGGCTCTAGCATAAACACCGGACGAGCCAGAACTGAAGCCAAGTCGCGACGAACTTGGAAGGGATAACGACAACCCATTGACGAAAAAAGCCGATTTACAGGAACCAAGCGAGGATCTTGTCGACGACGGCATGAGAAAAGCGGCTGGAGACCAAAAAGAGGTCGAAAAGGAGGAGTTCCGATTCGTCCTGGCCTGATGGAAGCCATTTGAAGGAGTGGAGAAAGCAGCTGAGAAAGGGGTCGAAGCCATTTTTGGAGGGTGATTGTGGGGAATGGAGCTTTCGTGAGGCAAGGTTGGAAGTTGCAGAGAGATCGATTCAGTCGGGGGAAGAAGCCGCAAAAAAAAAAAATGGCAAACTGCAAGTGAAGAGGGCTCTCTGGAGTTTGTGGAATTTGGGCAGTGGGAGTTGTTGCTCCACGTGGGCCATTTTTTCACACTACTCCTATAAAGTGGTGGTTTTTTTTTTTTTTCCCTTTGTACGGGAAAATGGTGTTTTTCCATTGGTCCACGTGGATATTTCGTCAGCCGACTTTTCAATTTTAGTCTTTTTTTTTTTTTTTGTTATGAATCTTGTTAACTTAATATTTCAGCTCTTAATGTAATGACTATAAATACTATAAAAGAGATTACTTATTGAAATTCACAAACTTTTTTTTTACTCGGGCGTTTTTACAAAATTCTCTACTTTTTCCTTTCTTATCCATTTCTCTCCGAGTCTCACCCATCATCGGAAAAAAGGGGAAAAAGAAAAAAAGTTTGTTTTGGTTCATTCCACTGTAATGGTGATATCTGCAACAACAAAATAAGAGAACAATAGCTTGGGAATAGGTACCTGATTCGATTCGCTTAGCAAGAAGCAGGCCTACGCCCGAAAACCCTTTTTTTAAAACATTTCGGTAATAATTGGGAGTAGAAACCAAAATAATGAAGCGGAGCACATTGAGCCATCTTCTTATTAGCAAGAGTCATGCCATGTGATCGTTTTTTACGAGATCGCTCCTTTCAATATTGGGATGATGGAGAGATTGTGCTATTCTAGCATTTCTTTTTATTCTTGTCCGGGAGGTTGGAGAAAAGAGTTCAAAGTTTGTCAAAATAATCAAAGAGGAAAGTGAAAGCGACTTGCCATGTAAAAAGACATCAATCCATATCTACTAATCATATGGTTAGCAATTGTTAATAGTAGGAGAAATCTAATCAACAATTATTGATATCTCACATAATTTCTTGTTTTCCTCGAGAAAACACAATTCCGGGTCTATCCAAAATTGGTGATCATCTGATGTCCTCAGACAATTTTCATGCACCTAATCTTGGGGCCAGGCCCATCATGGGCAGCCCAACCCGGTCGAAGTTCAACGATTTTGTCAATGGATATGTCATAAGTGGGCATGGAACGAGTTTCTAAAGCTGCCCCAGAAAGAACCGTGTATCAGTGAACAGATTCATCAGGCTTGGACCTTTGAAGATGAACCCTACTGTCTGGCTGCACCAGATGTTGACGAGTCTTCTTCTGATACACTCTTTTCCTGGTGGAAACCTATGTACTGAATATGCCCATGCGAGTGTCTAGATTTACCCCTGAGTCCTTTAAGTTGGGATGATGAGAGTTTAATATGTGCTGAAGGGACCATAGTCGGCAATAAGATCCGTGTGTACCTCTCAGCTATCTCTCATTCTCACCGATTTAAGCCACTTCCGGGGACTTAATGATTATGCGATGCCACCTTTATTGGGTGATCTTTTCCATATATTTTGTAGCAGATAAGATTAAAGAAGAGATCGACAGACTCGTTTCTAGTGATCTGACTAATACAAGTGGATCGCTGATCATTGTGTTGGGAGTCCGCTCTATTCTCTAGTTGTCCTGTTCTTATTAAAAGGTTGATTGTGAGCTAAGCTGCAGCATTCAGATAAGATAATTACTGGGACTCCCAACTTTTATAAGTTTTGGTTTCCCTAAAGCTGAAAACGTTTCTGGTACCTTCCCCTCGTGGTCAACGTATCTTTTAATCTAACTATTGCAGCAAAGAAGAGTGGCATAAGCGATCACCACTCAGCCAAAATTTAATTGATCAGTTCAAAATTTTGGCCTAAACCTTATTAAGGATGTCTCTGATATAGATATTGGATGTGCGTGTACCGTGCAATTGCTCATTGAAATGTTACGTTCTCGACCCGGCTAAAACTCGAACACCGATTAATTAGCTCCGTCGAGCTTACAAATTCTCTCTTGACTTCAACAAAATTGTACAAATTCATGAAAAAGTTGGACTGAATCTTTCTTGCAAAGAAGCGTCTTGCCAGAATCACTTGCTCCTCTTTCTCAAACCTTTTTCATGAATTTTCACCTTTCTTCTAGCTCTTGAAGTTAAATCCCGGGTGCCCATATGCTCCAAGTGACCTGCACCTGAACCTGCACTTTCTGAGCATTTTCCTTGTTAGGAGACAAGTCCATTTGGGTTGATTCATCAGCACATAGGAATTGCCCGAATGTCCTATGATCCTACATATGACTTTTCCACAGGGGCTCCATGCTCAGGCCGTACATTTGGTTTGACCTTAAATAGTAGTCTGAGCACACAGAATAGGAGTGATCCTTGGATTCTCTCTCTTCACTCTCTCTCTCTCTCTCTCTCTCTCTCTCTATCATACCACTTCATGTCTGTTTTTGCTATGCCTACGAAGTTGAAGTCTCACCTAACTAGTACCAAATTATTAATGACTTCTTTTGGGAGCTGATAACTCTCAACGTCACTCTTTTGGGCCTTTGTGTGTTCTCTGCAATGCAAAAAAGATATTGTTCACGTTATTGAGCAGTTGCATTTACAGATGCAACCCCTTGATCTCTGCCCCCCCCATAAAAAGTCAACCACCTTTAATGCCATACCTCCCAAAAAATTAACCATATCCCTGCACCGTGGAGGTTTTACCAATCCAAAACTGGTGACCACACCAACAATTCATTGTCACTGCAAGTTGAAGCAGTTTGCTTAAATTGAAGACTGGTCCACCCATCCTGTTTCTTGTATTGGAGGCTGCCAGTGATGGGCCCTGTTGGGTTGCCTTGTCCCCAATGCGTTTGTTACTCGCAAATGGACGGAAGAATTTGGAAGGGCAGTGGACAAAAGTGGAATCTGGTAAGGCAGTAATGGTTGGTTGTGAGGTGTGAGCCCAGATTTATCTCCTGAAGTACACGGAAAGTCAGAAAAAGATGCTGAAAAGGACTGCTTTCTTGAAAATTCGAGAGAGAAAGAGAGAGAGAGAGAGAGAGAGAGCGCTTAAGAAGCAAAACCCATTGCTTCAAGATAATCTGCGGGCGCGGACATTCCTTGTTTTCTGCTGCTGGCAAGGTTTTCACAAGGATGAACTCTGGTCCACGAGTAAACTCTATCGTACTGCAACTGATGCATTAGTCTTCTCCCATTGATTGACCGCGAATTCCATTGTCAAGAAGTATATCCACGGCTTTCCAAGGGTGAAGCGGAATATAGCTATTACGCCAAAACTACGCGTAAAGAACCGACCAGACTGATCTGACAACCAATAAGAAATCTAAAAAAAATAGAAGTAGTAGTTATTTTAAAATTGATTTACAAGGTTAATATGGTTATAAATGCATTTCTTCAGACTTTAAATATGACCGATTAACAATATACCTAGGCTATTAATTAAACTGACTACTTTTATCAACCGTTAATACCATTAAAAATTTCAAACGGGTATCCTATGACACATTCACTCCAAAGTAATTTTTGGTCTCATGAAAAATTTCAAACCGGTACTCTCACGACACATTCACCCCAAATTGATCTTTCTCTAAAAGAAAATCTCGAACCCAGTACCTCGATCCAAATCTACCCTCTATTAAAATACATATGAGTCTAACGCACGTGGGTTATCCATGTCGGACTCATCATTCTCCATGCTAGACCCGTCTTGCAATTGTTTGCCACATGAATCACATATGTCTGTAATAATGTCGATTTTGAATACTTTTGCGAGATGAAAATTAATTTACAATCATGCAAAGTTAGTTTAAAACACACGTGTCATTGAGATATCCATTTGGGATTTTTTTCAAGGTATATCAACATTTTTATGAATGTTCCAAATATGAAAAATGAGGCCTAATGCGCCAATGAAACGTCGCACGAGTTGGTAAAATGCTTGGGCCTTAGACAACTAAAGCGATATGGTTTCGGGTTCGACTCTCAACGATCACGTCTTGAGAGACTTGTCCGGTAGTATTAGTAAAAAATTATCATTAACTCGAAAAATAGTTCATTATATATAGGAAACCTCGGTTGGGGCCTAATGAATTAAAGAGGACAAATTTAGAAATAAAAAGTAAAGAACGGATAGATCAAAGGAGAAAAAAAATCTGAAAGTGGATAGGTTCAATGGCCAGAAAATTCCGACCAAAAAAAAAGGAGGGGCCAGAAAATAAAGTAATCTTTCTACGTGTCGCTTTACTGTGTGACACAGTGGAGAGAGAGAGTCTCCTTCGTGTTCGCTAGCACACGTCTCGAAGTTGATTAACAGTCCCCCGCTCATTACCAGACAAAAAAGGACAGAATTCATCTCCTTCCATCTTCTTCCAACTGGGTCTTCTCACCTTCCATGGCGCTTTGCTAAAGTTTTCTCCTTTTGGCTCCTCTCTCTCTGTCTCTCTCTCGCCCCATCTCGCCCCACCTCAATTCTTCTCCGTTGAATCTTCGAGAAGTTCGTCGAGAAATTCCTCTGCTTTCTCGGCCAAATCGCGGAAAGTTCGCCTCCCCCATCTCGTTTACGTCCCACTCCGAGTTTTGCTCTGGACTTCTCGGCGCTGTACGGAGCTCGATCAAAGCGTGTAAGTCAAGCGGGCGCCGTACAGGAGGCCTTAATCTCTGCTTCTGTGTCGGTGACTAGTATGATCTCGCGTGGCTTTTGCCTGATACGATCTCTCCGTTTTCCCTGAGTGGGGAATAATACGTGGGTCTGGTGCAGGGTACTTCTGGGTTTTGCTCTGTTGTATGAGGATTTGACTTTTTCTCTTGTTCTTTCATGTGTCCATTTCAAGCGTTCGTGCTCGGTGACGAGCTCTGTTTCGAGCATCGCATTTCACAAATTGTGTAGAGAGTTATACTTTATTGTGCCTTATCTTTTAGCAAGAGAAACTTTTTTCGGTGAACTTTCTTTGTGGCTTGGTATTGAATGATGTGAACTTTGGAGTTTTGAACCATAGAAAGAGGTCCTGGTTGCTGCCAATATTATACTTAGTCTGCGAAAGTGACAATTTACGACCCCCTGATGTGTTAAATTTGGGTGAAATGCAGAGATGGGAGTATACTTGAGCACTCCCAAGACTGAGAAATTCTCGGAAGATGGCGAGAGTGACCGGCTCAGATATGGTTTATCGTCAATGCAAGGGTGGCGTGCCACTATGGAAGATGCTGTGAGTGCATCGTTTGGCGTTTGGCCTTTGAGATTACTGTATGACATTCAGGGCTGTTGCCGTTACTGATGTTGCTTAGTTCCTACTACTGTATGTGTTGCTAGCATGCTGCCTATCCCAATATGGACTCTTCCACCTCGTTCTTTGGTGTTTATGATGGCCACGGAGGTAACAACGTGCTTTTGGTATACTCTCAATATCAGTAACTTTCCTGAATTCTCTCTTTCTCTTGGTCAGCAAGATGGATAGTTACATGAAAGCTACAATCTTCTCTCACTTGCAGGTAAGGTGGTTGCCAAGTTTTGTGCCAAATTTCTTCACCAGCAAGTTTTGAAGGACGAGGCTTATTCGGCTGGAGACATTAGAACTTCTGTTCAAAAGGCATTTTTCAGGTTGCTGCTCAATGATGTTTGAGTTTCAATGCATTGTTGTTCATATTTCCGCTTTTTCGCCAGGTTTTTGCATATATGGTTTATTGAGTTTTAGTATGTGGTTACTGCTTGTGTGACTTTGATCTCTAGTGCGAGAATGCTTTGTTATGGATAGGGTGTAGAATATGTATGGCTGAATCTGTTAGGTCCCAAAAGTCAACACATGAAATGGTGTTACACGGTATCCTATTCTATCATGTCATTCTTGTATTGTAATAACTATTAACAAGTCAAAAGACAAAATGGGTTGCTGCTTCAAATGACAGAACTTCAAAATCTAGCTTTTTGTTGCCCTTGTTAAGTATTTGTTTAACTTGAGAATAGTCTGATGCTAAAAAATAACGAAAAAAAAAAAAAACAGTTGTATAAATTAGAGCAGAATCTGTGTCAAGATATTGTAGTGCTGCCTCTTATATGTAAGTTGAGTGTGACATGTAAAATACTGAATGTGGACATGATCATGTCAAAGGAACAATGGAGGAATAGAGTGAAAGACAAAATTATTACAAGACGGAGTGTGGCGGTGTGAACACTCAACCTATACTCAGATATCATGATATGCAGCGATTTCTAAAATCTTAAATTCTGAAGAAACGGGTATTGTAAATCAAGTATATCCATTATCAGACTGAATGGTCGACATGACCATCAACCAAAGTTTCTGACCAAAAATGGGTGGACAACTTCAAAGCTTTTTCTGGAATAATGTTGGATCACATTATGTTTGGTTTGATGATCAAAGTTCGCTAAGTAGAGCTTCTGTACTGCAGAAAATGTCTGATGAATCATATTATGTTGAGATCTGCAAGACAGAGTTTGAAGTATAAGAGACTACTGGAATATTAGTTCTGCTGCATTTATTTATCTGAGACAGACTCACATGCATAGTTTTGTTGACATTTTATGGTTCAAAACTGGGATTTTTTTGCTGCTTCTTTTGCAGAATGGATGAGATGATGCGTGGCCAAAGAGGGTGGAGGGAGCTAGCTGTTCTTGGGGACAAAATAAACAAGTTCTCCGGTATGATAGAAGGGCTAATATGGTCTCCAAGGGGTGGTGACACTAACGGCCGGATTGATGATTGGGCTTTTGAGGATGTAGGTGCAGCAAGCCATACAGAGATAGTTCCTCTTATTATCATTGTAGTCCCGGTTGTTACTTAAATTTCTATCAATATTTCATAGCTGTGATACAGACATTGTCCTTTTGGCATTTTGTCAGGGGCCTCATTCTGATTTTACTGGACCAACTTCTGGGAGTACAGCCTGTGTTGCAATCGTTAGAAACAACCAGCTTCTTGTTGCAAATGCTGGTGATTCTCGGTGTGTCATATCTAGGAAGGGTCAGGTAGGATGCCAAATCCACTACTCAAAACCTTTCTTGTATTTATTGGAAAAGGTCGTCATGCAATTGCTTTCTTTTTTTTTGAGTATCCATTATCTTCGATTGATATTTTAAAGATGATGTTTAATTTCTGCACCATGGATGACTAAGGACACTGTATAAATTGAAATCTGATGTTGTGGTCAAGATATTCTGATTGGTAGACGTAGTATGTCTCCTGTATTTCTGGATAGAGGTATGACGTAACATTTTATCCTGGATTCTCCTTGATAAGGCGTACAATCTTTCTCGAGACCATAAACCTGATTTGGAGGCTGAAAAAGAGAGGATTATAAAAGCCGGTGGTTTCATCCATGCTGGACGGGTTAATGGAAGTTTGAATCTTGCTAGGGCTATAGGTACTTCCTTTCTCCTTGGGATTTTTTTATGTTGCATGTTTATAATGTGAATGTTGTGGATTTTATTCTAGATTCCATTTTTGTCTTGTCATTTTTATTGTTTCGCATTGTTGGTGTGATTGGCAAATTTGAAATTTCGCATTGACAGTGGAATTTATCGCACAGCATATGGCATTGATAAACACCAGCCTGCAATTTTAGTATTTTGAGCATAGCAGTTTCCACATATTGCAGGTGACATGGAATTCAAGCAGAACAAATTTTTGCCTGTCGAGAAGCAAATTGTAACTGCCAACCCAGATATAAATACTGTATGTATAGTTCCAAAGATCACTCTTTTGTTTTCTTGGTACATTATTGCAAAAGTGATAGTTGTGGAGATTTCCTGATCTAGAGTTCCTTCGATCCTTGTTATGATTTAGTGTTTAACTAGGATTTTGGTGTGGCTGTGCCTCATTTTAGTCCTTAATTATTGGATTTATATTAGGTGCCACTTCTAATCCTTCCGTTTTACTGTTTCATCTTTAGGTGGAGCTTTGTGACGACGACGAGTTCATCGTGCTGGCATGTGATGGAATCTGGTATATCTCGATATTCTTCATGTCTTGCTTAACTAACGTAAAGGCAGAAGATTTTGCCATATACAGTAGTTTGTGCATTGTATTCGGTGATTACTTACTTTTCCACCCATTTCCATTTTTAAGAGATCCAAGACTGTGTGTGCCTGAATGGAATAGGACGTGCTTGATATGAGGTCTGCATTGATTAAACCGAAAAACTTCTATGATACAATTCAAGGAAGGGTCCATGAGTATCATGCTTCACATGTAAATCTCAAGGTTATCTGATTCTGTGTAGATGATGCTTTTGTAAACACAGTTATTTTGCGCTCGTGTCATTAGATTGATTCTTTTACAACACTGGCATATGAGATGCAGTCATCGGCATCTGGAAAAGAGATGGTCATGTGATTTTCTTCACTTTGGTTTAGGGATTGCATGTCGAGCCAGCAGCTAGTGGATTTCATACATGACCAGCTGAAGTCGGTAAGTTGTTTATGCTCGTATAGATGTTTGTCTGAGGGCGGCATGATCCTGCATCTTCATTTCAGTCGACGTTCAATGCAGGAATCCAAGCTGTCTGCGGTGTGCGAGAGAGTTCTGGATAGATGTTTGGCACCATCCACTGTAACTGGTGAGGGATGCGACAACATGACCATGATCTTGGTCCAGTTCAAGAAACCCATCCAATCCTCCATGCCCGCCGAGGAGCAATCCCCACCTCAGCCTACCGATGCAGAGTCAAAACCAGAGAACAATGGGTCCGGACCTGAGTAAACTTGACGCAAGCTGGTGTTCATGCACGGGGTTTACAGTTCGGGATCTCTCCCTAGAGGGTGCTGATTTCTTGAGAATATATAATGTTTATTTCTTTTTTCCTCGTTTTTTGGCTCATGTAAATTTATTGTAGCAGTAGAGAAGATTTGCACGAGATGGAAGCGTGACATAGTGCAATCAAGTTTGTCTTGACTATTTTCTGCGTGTGATGAGTGATTGGAAAAGAGACCTTGGACAAGGTTTGGCTGCTTGTAGTTGCGACTGTTGTTTTGACATTTGCACTTCGTTTATTGGATGGCAGGTTGGGAATTTGGCTCGGATTTGCTAGGTACCAAAACATGCTTTAAAGTAAAGGAGAACATGGAGAAGTGCAGCTACCTTGGGCAATCTCTAAGCTTCATCGCTTGAGTTTTGCAAGCGCAAAATTTACCATTGGAAAAACGCATATTAAGATGCGTAGTTCTTTCAACTTGAAAGATGTTACTTCCATTATGAAATGTCACCAAAATGCCTTTGGTATCTGACAACTAAGGACAATTAAGGGCGGCACCAACGGTATTGACTGTACTCGGCTCGAGCTAAATTTGGAGGATGCTAGGCTCAAGCATAAGCTTTAGTTCAGTTCTAACTCCAATTGCATGTAAATCTCAGTTTCTTACTCTTAAGCTACTCTCGGAACACCAACAGCACAATTAGAGCAGAACATGAGAGAACCACTGTATATGCCCACAACGGTTGTAGATATACATTAGAATATGCAGCTACATAAACTTCATATTAGGCTCGTGGGCCTTCGAAGGCCTAGTATGCTTCCAAGCTTAAGCTTTACTCTTAGCTATACTCCGACGTAGCTCGAGAGCCGCACGACCCGATTGCACCCTCCCAAGCTTAAGCTTCACATGAGCTGAATTAATTAATGAACATCTAAATTATGCAAAATCATGGTAACAAGATCGGCTAATTCTACCAACAAGCACTTCATCGATAAAAGAAAAAAAACAAAAACAAAAGTTCATCGGAACTAGGCCTCAAAAACCATAGGAAGCTTTCAAGAGCATCTACGTTATCAAGCAGCATGTAGATACAAGTATCAACTTCAACCAGCCAAGCACGAACATCGAACATCAAAGACAAGGAGCTTCAGAAGGGTATACCACTTTGACATGAGGATTTTGGAATCACTATAACAAAAATCGTAGTTCTGCCGACATACAAAATTGAAAACATAAGAATACATATGAATGATCTGAAGACGCTTTAAATCTGAGAGATCGGAACAGTCGCAATGTTTTCATTCTTTTAAGGGAAGAAGCTAACCAGCACGTGCTCATTGCATTGTGATCAGTCGATCTTCACTGATGAGTAAATGAGCCTCGTGAACCAAAAGCAAGCATAGAAGCCAATGGTACCGGTCAGCACGAAAAATGCATAGGAGACGATCAGCATGTAGCCAAAGTACAACGCCCCAGAAACTAGCTTCGTGATCTCGAGCTTTGTGAAGAAGTAAAATGTGGCATAGAGGAAAAGGTACAAGGCCGAGGATCCAGCTGTGAGGTAAGATCTCCACCACCAAAGATAGTCCTCGCTGCACAACTGGAAGTAGCAGAGCACAATCGTAATCTCAGCACAAGTGACGATCAAGATAATGAAGACCAGGAAGAGGAAACCGAAGATGTAGTAGAACTGGTTCAGCCAGATTGAAGTGAGGATGAAGAAGAGTTCTATGAAGACAGCTCCAAATGGAAGGATTCCACCAATCAAGATTGAGAAGGCCGGATTCATGTACCAAGCCTGCTCTGGAATCTGCCTGGGAATTTTATTCGTTTTGACAGGATCCTCAATGGCCGGCTTCTTGAATCCAATGTAGCTACCCACAAAAACAAGTGGGACTGAAATTCCAAACCACAAGAATACCAAAGCGAACATGGTACCAAATGGCACTGCCCCAGAAGACTTCTGGCCCCATATAAGAGCATTCAAGACGAAGAAAATGGCAAAGACGATTGCAGGGAACAAAATTGCAGTCCGCAGAGCTATTCTCTTCCACTCAGTTCCTTTGAACATTTTGTACAGACGAGTAGAAGCGTATCCAGCAAAGAGACCCATGAATACCCAAAGCAAGAGCATGGCTGTCATGAGACCACCCCGGTTTGAAGGGGAGAGGAACCCGAGGATGGCAAAGATCATCGTTACGAGAATCATGCCGAAAAACTGAACACCCGTTCCTACATAGATACACAGTAGATCTGAGTTGGAAGGGGGTCTGAAAACATCACCATGGACCAGCTTCCATCCAGTCTCTTCCTGGGCTTCTTCCTGAGTCTCAAGCTCATTGTACTTGGAAATGTCGCGGTATAGTGTCCGCAGCATTATCATAGCCACCATTCCAGAGAGAAATAGGACAATCATCAGAGAATTAACGATCGAAAACCAGTGAATCTGGTCATCACTCATCAAAAGATAGGTATCCCACCGAGAAGCCCACTTCACATCGCTCTCCTGAAAGACAAATGAAGGAGAGAGGAGTTACTCTAATGAGATAACGAGTCAGCAAAGAGACAACTCTCATCTAGAAGATTTATTTGAAGGTAACTACAAAAAAATGTCAAAAAGTGCTTCAGCTAATGAAAAGACTTTTCACAGGATGGATACAGTTTATATGAATGAAACTGACGAAAATCAGCAATGCCCAAAATTCATCAGCATATCACAGAAAAGGTTACCATTGAAGCAAGGAAGCTCACCTGGAACTCAACATCATATGTGAATATAATTTCCTTTTTCTCCTCAACCTCTTGAGGAGAGTTTGAGTTCACTACTGTGTGCTTCGCGTGGGGATCGCACGTCGTTAGCCGACTATTTTCATTCCATGTCCCTTCATATTCATGCTTAACACTATATTCACGAAATCATAATCAAACATATCAGGTCTGCTAGAAGCGGAGGAGGATGTAGCAAATAGTAAAATTTGCAAAGCAAGCAAAACCAACCTAAAGGGTTTGACCTCAAAACCCACAATTCTTCCTAAGTCAGTCTCCGCATCTCTGTGATACTTGACAGTAAATGCCAAATGGTTGTGGATGAAATGCTTCTCCTCTTTGCTCTGTGCATAATAAAGTAAAAAAACTTATCATGGAATGTAAAAAATAATAGCAAAGAGGAGAAGTTTGTTCTGTTATGAGATAACATACCCCAGAATAATGGCCTTTAAGCCCAACATGAAAACCAAGTTGATATACAGGAGTAGAGTCCTGATCTGATCTCCGTAAGGGAACGACAACAGGAAGGTTGTCAAGAATCCTGTCATTAAGCACATCAAGAAAATTGAATTGAGCAATGTACACTAGAAAATAACAGAAGCTAGACTGGTCCAAAAGCATGTTCCTTACATATTGACCCGATACTCATCAGCAATCTTTTCTTTCAAATCCTTTGTTTCCTTTGCATTAGGGGTTATCCGGCAGAGAATTTTGCACATCTTAGGATCCCGCATCTTAAACTGCGGAAATCAATTAGGTAATTAGCAAAATAAAAAATTTGTTCTCAAGATAAAAGGTTGCGAATACCAAAACTAACCTCATAAGGAGAGTTCTCAATACGGTCCCCACGTAGTACTTCGCCAAGATTCTCTGCACTGTCCAATATCTTTTTGGGGGGGCAAAATGGTAGAGAATAAAAGGAATAAGGAAGCTGCGTCTTAATAGATGTCAGCTTGTTCACTTTAACCTTCAGCGGATGTCCCTGCATTTAAGAATGTGACAAACGAAAAGTCAACATGGGATTATGTCCAAGTAAAACCCTCATATATCAGAATGCACATTAAAAAAGCACAAAATAACATAGGCACAGATATTCACAGCTCAAAAAAGGATACATAGCACACCAAGACAATCATGGCAAGTGGGAACAGACACAGTTTCAACAAAATTTTAGATAGAAAATACCATCACTACTCATCTTTGAAAAATGACTTAAGTTTGACATATAATGCAAGTACAACAAAAAATAAATGTTCAAATGACATAAGGAAAAACAAATGATGAAACTCAGTCTATAAGTGGCATGCTAAAAGGAGAGCTCGACAACCAAAATATCCACCAAACAAAATGGGTTGATTGCTATACATTGGCCATGCATCCAAAATATGTCACAACACAGCGAACCAAAGAGAGGAGTTTCATGAATTGATATATTCCTTCCAAATCAAGTCTCGAACCAGTGATCATCGTGTTTTAAGAACCGAGAATTAGGTAAATAGATTCTGCAATTCTTAACACCTACGCCATTTATTGAAGCTTGTCTTTCATTCTTACTACAAAGTCTAGCTCGATCATGAGTCTTCCATGGGCAGCGCATGCAATGTATTTCTCAGTTTTCACGTTAACTGCTATCATCATCTCACTGCCAAACACCACATAAGTCATAGTAATTTTCTCTTAGTTCTATGGCTGAAATTTACATATCTAAAGCTAAGTTGTCTACATCTCCAAATCTTGCTTCCTCACTTGCCAGATCTAGAAATGCAGACTTACAACACATTAGGAAACATCCAAGATATGCCTAACATAAAAGAAATAAAATGCATCAAGTGCTACAGCTTATTCGCACGCCATATAAATTCAACTACACAGCCATAACACTCGTGAGCACATACTTCTTGCGCAAACCCAACAATAATAGTTCCGAAAGGCTAAGATCTAGCTATTCAAATGAATATTTGATCCCAACTAACTACATCACAAGCCCACCTCCCAATCTCAGGATTAGTCTGCACAGCCACAAGATGACACTCCCATCCCCACACCAAGTTACTCTAGAGCTCAACAGCAGTGACCTAAAAATCAGGAATTGGAGATTCTACTAAAGTAAACAGGTATAGCCATTCCCACAACTTCATCCTAGAGGCTCTCTATTGGTCAAGACACCAACGCAACGTCATTTCACATTTCCCGTGAAGCTAGCAATCTCTACTGCCGAATTCCTTCCATCAAGAGTGTCGGCAGCCAAAAAGCATCGGACAAACCAAGAAAACCAGAACTCAGGTAAAACCAATCGAGCACCGTTTCACGTTTCGACATGCAAAAAAACAGAAAAAGAAAAATCGCCACATCACCACGCGAACGAAAATCTCAAATCCCTAACGCTCTCAGCTTCCTCGACCGCAAAATCAAAAATCAGATCCGGTACACGACACGATCACAGGCGAGAACCGAAGTCACAAATCAACCAGATCCAACAAGCAAGCACAGATCGAGCCGCTTCTCGAAGCACCCCCCCGCCCTCTCTCTCCCGGTCACACACTGACGAACACATCGCCGCCGGACACGCGCACGCAGGCACACTCTCATCCGGAAAAACCTAAAATCGCATCCCGGCGGAAAGAACTAGCATGAAGCGAGCGCAGCAGAGGGCCAAAAGCCGAGGCGCAGATTGCGAGCCGGAACTGACCTTCTCGAAGTCCTCCGGAGCGACGCCGGGGAGGTAGAAGGAGCGAGCGCCATGGATCAGGAAGAGGAGGAGGATTAGAGCGCGGAACGAGAGAGATCTCCTCAGAGAATCCATGGAGAGCGAGCGAGGGGAGAGGAACAGTGAGATGGAAGAAATGAGGGAGCTTCAGATCTAGACGAGCTATCGGCCTTCGCGATCGATTATAAGCGTCAAAGGTTGTGTGGAATCCAAGCGAGCGAGCGAGCGAGCTAGAGAGAGAGAGAGAGAGAGAGAAAGGGCCCAACTGGTGAAATTTCTTTCTTCTTTTTTTTCACTCTTTTCTTGCCTTATTTCTGGTAATTCCAAAATATACGGAATTCGTACCTAGATTTTTAATTTGTGAAGTTTATAGTGTGCATTTCCCATCGATTTTTCAATTGCGATTCAGCCCCGAAATTAGATTTACGAATATTGGTGCTCATATCACCTAAATTAATATCTTATCTATCGACTCCCGCCTTCTCTGAAAATATAGCTTCAAGATTTTTATTATGTACTAAAAATTCAACCCGTCAAAAAAAAATAAAATGGCGAATCACGAAATGATTCCACTTTAACATGGGAGCTAATGGACTCGGGTTGATTTTGACAAACCGGGTCGAAATCTTGTGATGTTAGACCGAATAGGTACATAAATGCACGAGAAGGGAAGTTAGTGGATCAATATGGTAATGGAGATGAGATGAACCCTTTTTTCAATTTTCTAGATTTTGGTGGGGCATGATTGATTCTCAGTCCGGTTCTTGGAAGGTCCAACGGAATCCAATGGATTATTATTAATGGTGAGCAACACGAACTTTAATTTCAATGTATCAATAAAAATTAGGTTTACATTCAATAAAAAAAAAATCGATAGATTAGCAAGTTCATTAAGAAATAAAATATAAATAAAAAATAATCAATCTGATCGGGGAATTGAACAAAAAATTACCAATTTCAATTTTATGTAACATTTCGACCAAAAAAGGAAATTATGGAATCGAAAATCGGACCGACACTCTCGGGATCTAGACCGAACCTGCTGATTCGATATGAATCGAGACTTTTTTTAATTCGGCCGGTCGGTCCGTCTTACTCACGCCGAAATTTTGATCTAACAAAGGTAGGAGCATGCGAGTGCATATACGCTTTTCGTCTATCCTCTCCCTAGTCCTTTTTTGGCCAGCTGGGTCTATGCCAATGGACGAGCCTTCCACACGCACGGAATGTAAGATGCATCACATCGTGTAAGACAAAATGTGAAGAGGCCCACTTCCCATGTATATAATAAACAATCGGGATTCAGATCCACATACGCTTTTACTAGCTTAAGTTTTGCTTTTCTTTTTTGATTAAAATAAGATTTCATTTAATTTTACGAAAAAAAAAAAAGAAAAACAACACGGTTTAACTGCAAATCAAGACAAATCCCAATCAATTTCAAAATAAAAATAAACTCCATATAATAAAATGAATCATTAGAATAAAAACAAGGGTCGCGCGCATAAAGAGCAGATATGCAACTTCTTCAAACCGAAATTGGTAATCGATTATCGAATCTATCTTTACTCTTCAATAACAAGTACACATTGAGATCTATATATGTTACTCTTGTTTTACCTTTCGGCAGGGCGCGCCTAGATTCGACATCCCAAACACCATCACAATTTGGAATAACAAGATTGAACGATCACATATTCCACACTTATGAAAGCGAAACCTTCACGAAATGCCTCTAACTTCCTTTGAAATTGGACTTATACACCAAAGAAGCCCGAGAAAAGTGGAACCGGGAATTATACATGCAAGAACCCCAAATTTAGACTAGATCGATATGGAAATCTCCACGAAACGGGAGATAGAAGTTGCAAGATCTATATTAAATAAAAAAAGCAAAGCTCGTTAGAATGAGAGTAAAGCAAGGAAAAGTAAATAGAGACCAAATTAGCCAAAGAAAAAGAAAAAGAAAAAGGGGGGGCGGGGGACATCTACCTCAAACTTAAAGGTGAACAGTTCTAGGTTACGTATAAGTTTCATTTGGAATCTAAAACCTTCCCGTGAGAACATAGTTCTCATTTTTGAAACCCGAAACATATCTTGCATATCCTATAAGTTGGAATCTACCTTATCACAGTTTCTAGGGTCGGTTCCATGGTCTACCCGAGTTCCATATGTATTCTTAATTGAATGATTGCGGTAAATCATTACCTTAATAACTACCACATACCGTTACAATCCATTGATTACAACTTATATTTAGACACATAAATAAATATAAAATATTAACAAAGTAAAAATCTCAGTTAGCTGAAAATGAAATTGAAGCTAGTGGTTTCAAATTACACATTCATCATCGAACGCCACGGAATACCGCGGGATTGCTCGAAGATAAATACCAAGTAAAACATAAAAACTTGTTACAAGTTACAGTTCTAGGTTCCATTGACCTGCATTCTACCTATCAAAAAATGTACCCTAATTTTTCAAACATGAAACTTATCTTGCAAATCCCGAAAGCGTACTAGTGGGGAACCCTTAGGTGAAGAGTATAGTACTTCAAATTCAAAATTGCAATATCTTAAACATGTTCGTTTTGTCGAATTGTGATTGAACATGATAAAATTGTCCGCTAGAGTATTTATTATTTCACGTTCAAAAGTAGAATATCATATACATGCTCGTCCTATCGAATCATGATTGACTTGGTTGTTTGCAAACGGCGCATGGTGTCGTTTTTGTTCCCGTGAACAGGTTTCGAGCATAAATAATTTTTTTCTAATTCAATTCCCGGGAACATTTTCTAAGCAAAAGGCCGCGTTTGGTAACTGCTCAAAATTTCTATTCTTGGGATAGAAAAAGAACATAGATGCATTTGGTACGACCTTGAACATTTTTATTCGCAATTCTTGTATTTAATTATGAAAATGTCATGGAGGGGGCGGGAAACATTGAGCTACAGCAGCGACGGTGGCTGTGATCGGTAGTAATGGAGATTGATAACCTGTGATGGAGACTAGAGACCGGCAGCGGCAGTTGCAACGGCAACCGACGGCAATTGGTGGTGGACTCGTGATTGTAAAGACGAGCATTAAGTTATAATTAGCTTATTTTTCTAAAATAACATTATTTCTGTTTTTGTTCGCGAGAACAAAGAAGTTATCTTTTTTTTAATTCTTATTTTTATTTTAAACCTATTCTTAGGGACAATTTTTATTTCGGAAAACGGAAAAAGCAACTGAGGTTATCATCATTTTCTGTGTTGGAGAATAAAAAAAGAAAAATAAAATAAAGTACGTTACCAAACAGACCCCGACTAACCCGACCTGACCCAGCACCAAACTCATTTCGGACCGTTGAGTCTTCCCCTGTTCACCTTCTCCTACGACACCAGCCCCTGCCGTCTGTCCCTCACCTCGAGAACGTCCGAAAAACGCACTGACCCACGCCAGCTCTTCTCTCTCTCTCTCCAACGGCTACCTCCCGGTTCTCATCTCTCCCCAGTCCCCCACTATTTATATCTCCCCTACACGCACAGAGCTCACAAGCAAAGCCAGCACCGCCATCGCCTCAGAAGCAGCCTGTAAAGCTTCCCACCATAAATCAGCATCTTCTCTCTCTCCCCCTCTCCAATGGCAGCTCCTGCGACCTCTCTCCCACCTTCTCTCTCGCTGGCCCTTCTCCTTCTGCTCCTGAGCATCTCCTCGTCGCAAGCGGGCGAGATCGTCGTGGGCGGATCCCCCGAGGGCGGGTGGACGATCCCCTCCTCGGAGACGACCTTCACTCTCAACGCCTGGGCCGAGAGCTCCCGCTTCCGCATCGGCGACTCCCTCGTCTTCAGGTACGACGCCGCCCAGGACTCCGTCCTCCAGGTCACCAGGGCCGGCTACCTGAGCTGCAACGCGTCCGGTCCCGTCGCCCAGCACGTCAACAAGGACGGCGAGGCCAAGGTGGAGCTGGAGAGATCCGGCGCCTTCTACTTCATCAGCGGGGCCCCGGGCCACTGCGAGAAGGGCCAGAAGCTGATCGTCGTCGTGTTGTCGCCCAGGCATGCCTACGCCAGAGTGAGCTCTCCGGCTCCTGCTCCGGTGGAGCTTGAGGGGCCGGCAGTGGCTCCGACCAGTGGAGCTGAGAGATCCGGCCTCGACAGGGGTTTGGCCTTGGCGGCGGGCTCGTTGTTGGGGGTCGTCGGCTTGGGCTTGTTTTGAGTTGGAAGATACAGGATTTCCGTTTTGTGTGGGGATGGGATGGACTCGTGATGTTTCCTTCTCAATTTTTTTTACCATGATTCTTTCATTCTTTGCAAATTTGCAGGCTATCGAATTTAACATGTATTAATATTGGCTTGAGCAATTCATTCATTTTATTTTTCTGAAGAAAAGAAAAATTATGCAGCTTTTTTGCTTTTAGTACGTTCTAATCCTAAACAGAGAAGAAAGTATTCCCATGTCATCTCGTTAAGTAACAAGGGGCTTAACTCCAATACCCCCACACCACTCACCATTTTCAAACATTCAGCTGACGATTTGGCCAAAGAATAGAAAGAACATTGGAAGCTGGTGGCACCACCGCCTTACCAGATTTCAAATGGTGGGTCAAATAAAACACGGCGACGCGACCGCCAAAACAAAAGAGCCCGGAAATATGACCAAAGAACTCTGCTGATGACGGGCAATGAACTACAACAACTTTACAAGAAAAGAGCCTGCGCAACAAAGGGTTTAGAGCCCATATCTGCCCAAGAAAAGTTAATCTTCATCCGATGAAATCTCTACCAATCCCTTGATGACCTCTTCATGCTCATTTTCATCGTCTGAATCGTCAATCAGAGGTCCCTTAAAACCACCTCTATTGCTACCAAGAAGCTCCTGCGCAGCTTTCTCAAGAAAATCCTTGGTGGTAGCTTGAACAGACTGGAACCCGGAAGACTGATACTTCCTCTTCCTCTCATAGCTCTTAGGCGTTGGCCCCCCTCCTCTACTTAGTTCCCTCATGCTCTGCCTCTGGTCTGCAATAGAACCTCTCCATGAAACCTACTGGGATCTGCGGATAACAATCAATGTGCTATATGAAGAAAGTGATTGAAGGCATACCTGGGGTGAGATCAGGCAAAGAATGCTCGATGAAGCGGGTGGCTGCTTGGTGATTCAAGGTAGTAGAAGGCCGGAGTGGAGCTTCAGGAAGAAGAAAGAAGGATACTAACTTAGTAAACAGTACAGCAACCGGGTTAAAAAAAAAAAAAAACCAGATGCTGCAAACTGTTAGCATAACAATTAAAAGCCACAGACAACACCAAGGAATTTCACCATTTCAAACAATTCTGATCATGGTCACCATACCACAACAGATTTTGTGTCAAAAATAAAGGATTCAGGAAAATAAGTTTGAAGACCGTAATATGAAACTTGATTAATTGTTTAACATCCTACTTTATTGGATTGAAAAGGAACAGAGCTGGCAATGCAGGTCATAAACCCAAGTTTAAACTCACATTTGACCGAACCAGGAGCTTTGTAGCACACATTCTTCCTTAAGGGGGTTAGAATGGGGGTTCGCAATGGACTCTCTCTTTCGAAAAGCTGATCTCTCTTTCATTTCTTCATCCTTCCTGAATCCTGATCCCAAGGATCATATTCGGACCATATAGAGAAAAATGTAAGCGCAATTGCTCAACCAACCTCAGCATGGTATTTGTCCTTCATTTATGTTGTGATGAATGAAAAGAAATTATGGGTAACATCACCATCTTTTGCACTTTCGTGCTGGGGTTAAGTGCTTCTCTGGCAAATCCAAAGCTGCAACACTCTTTTTGAAGAGCATAGTTTTTTCTGTGGAAGTGAAAAGCTTTTGCTCATTATCTCTGGCGTATTTGACCCCCAAAAAAAAAAAAACTCTCCAGCGTCTGCCTTTTGAGACATCCCGTAGATCGTGCATTCGTCAAATAGTAGCCGGTCTGATGGGAGGATCTCTGCTGTTGGTTCTCTCCGTGATTCACTTCTCACATATTTTTTTCCTCATTCCAAAACGGAATACTAGCAGATGATTATGGTGAGGATGCTCCGGCGGATACTTATTACTAGTGATAATGTCGCTCTATTCAGACTTTCTTGGGCAAACTACATCAGTTAAAAGACTTAGATCAGAAACCTAATGTATATAGACTAAGAGATTAAACGCATGTATAAAGGTTACTTAAGATCAGATGAGTTACGTATGCGACTATGAATGAATACTGGTAACCCACTCAACTGAAGAATAAAATCCCAGTAACATATCCACTTAACAAGTACCTTTACTCAAATCCACAAGCCGCTCAAGTTTGCCTTCATACAAGCTTAGCCTCTCCTACAAATGTCGAAACAGAACAAACCAAAGATTACACAAATTAAGCGAGCACTCAAAAGAAATTGCTCCACACAATCAAGTTCAAGTAGAGGCCAGAGTCACACAGAAATTAAGCACATTCAACCGCCAAATATAATTAATCGAGCCAGGAATATGTTGTGACTGACATCTACAAGAATTCAGAATTGAAAAAAAAGAAAATAGTCAGTGAGATCTTTCAGCACTTACAAGCTCAGATTTGATAGGATGGTCGTCCGGGTCGACACCAGTACACCTCAACCTCACTGTATCACACAAAACACCGAGCTATCAGCTATCAAAGAAAACCGAAACAGTGAAATGTGCGGCATAAAATCAAGACCCAGACCCAAAATTTGTCATCAAAAAGACAAAAAAAGGCGAAGGCTGGCGAAATGCGACGGCAGTTACCAGCCAAGAGGGTCGAAGCCGCCTTGGCGAGCACGAGCAGGGCACGAGCGCGTTGGAGAGGAGGCAATTCGGCGAGGACATCGGGGTCGGCGAGGGAGAGGAACTCCAGGAACTGGCCCCGCAACGCCCCCAAGTCGCGCAACGTCGTCTTCGCCGAATCGAGCACTGGTTCCGGCACCATGCCGTCGCTCGAACCTCCTTTCATTGCGGTATCTGAAGAAATTCTCTCTCTCCGCGATACCAAAAGCTCTCTTTCTATCTCTGTCTCTGTCTCTGTATTTCTCAGATTCTGTCGAAAATTTTAGGGCTTTAACACGGAAAAGGTCGGGTTTTAAGGTTGCTTCAACTGAAATTGGGCAAGAGGGAGAGACTTGCATTCCAAATGCAAAGTGATTATTCCTATAAAAAAAAACGCAAAGTGATTACGCAAGGATGACGACTAAATGTCAAAAAGGAAAGGGCGACGCAAAAGACTATGGGCTTTAAGAATGGGCCGAGATAGCCCAATGTTAAAAATGGACCATCATAGCCCAATGATAAAATGGGTCGCGGTATATTCTAAGAAATCACAAATTCGAGGGCCGCAGGTATAATCACGCCGGTAGACGCTCGCCACTATTTTTACCAATCAAAAAGAGAGGGAAAAAAAGGGATCGAGACTTTTGTTAGAACGTTAAATATTGAAATCGCGTCTTAAAATGTTAAAGCATAAATCACTCATTCGTGTAACAGTTTAAACATTTCGAACATTTGACAATGATCACATAAAATCTTAATCTCTTATGGTATCGGATAGAAAATCTTAAGTTCAAATCTTTACAAACTCTTATTTGCCTCTCGAATTACATGTTAAAATATTGGATAATGTTAATCATAAACCACGTTGCCATCTAAAAGCTTAAAACTAAGCTTCTATAAACTTGGAGCTTTAATAAAAATCATGAAAGGGACTTATCCCTATTTAAATCTCATGCATAGAAAAATGGTCGAAGAGTCCCCTCTTTTAAAGGTTAAATCGACATCAATATGCACAAGAGACAAAGTTCATGTCATGAAAGTATGATAGTATTTTTCTGTGATCAGTTAGCGATAGTAGAATTTTCAAAGACTTTGCTAATATAACATTCTTTGAGTGACTGTGAAAATAACCGTCTATGATAAGTGGCAAAATTTTAAAAGAAGAAACTCTACAATTATATTCAATTGATTGTTATTTACTTTTTATTATCCAAAACAGACTGTGAGCGTGATGATATAGAATCAATTCTCAATTTTCATCATGTCGGCGCACATTGATTTCAAAAGCAATGCAACTCCATTTACATATCATTACGATTTGTGCACACTTTGATTGAAATATGATTTGTGCCCCCACTAACCAATGGACAAGTGACAATTTTACGACAATTACATCCCGTGAATTTGACAAGCACGGGAGGAACAACTTCCAATGCCAATCGTCCAACCGATACATGTTATCCATTTCCGATGGCGGAGCTTGCACCGGTAAAGCCACTACGTCCACGCTCGAGATTTCTCGACCTAGAGATCGGGCATCGAAACAGAGTTAGAAATGATTTGCAAGCAATGTTGGTTGACTCAACGTACAAAATTACAGAAATTCACACTAAATAACTCGCTCTCTTTTCCCAAAACGGAACATGCATCAATTAAAAGATGCACGCAGACCTCTACGTCTACGCCTGAGATTTCTCAACTTAGAGTAAGTTCAGAGTTTGAACATGAAAAAATCCTTAAACTGCTTCTTTCGAACTTTGAAACCTAAAATTTAGAGGTATTTTCTTGAGACGAAAGAAAGAAAGAAAATTGGATGACGATGAATAAAGTAAGACTTTACGTCAAATTCGATTGACTAATATAAGGTAAGCTCCTATAGTAGGATCTCGCGTCATTTTGACTTCTACTAGGTCGATCTTGCATCATTTCGACTTCTACTAGGTCGATTTGTGCTTTGGACATTATCTTTAAGTGGCTTTTCGCCCTAATACCTGCTCATATACACAGCGTGAAGGCCATTGCTGTGATCACATCATTGCAATTCGCAGGTTACTCTTGCTGGGTTGCGATCGACCGGACGATTTGCGTGCGTCCCGAGCAATGTTGATTAACTCAACGCACAAAAAGACACAACTTCTCGCTGAATAGAACTCACGCGCATTCAATTCATCAAATCCTCGACCTTCTAAGTAATCTCATAAGTCATAAGTAGCTGATACAACCTTCTTTAATGAAAAGAGAAACCCAAAGAATCCGAAACCAGGTGGCGTCGGTCGGCTACTTCCTCGGGTGAGTGTCCTCGGGCCTACCGACGCCGGTGGCCACTTTGGCGACGTCCCCAGCATCGGCCTCGGGCTTCTTCAACATGTAGAGCGTGAAGTAGCCGACGGCCCCGGTTATGAGCAAGCCGGCGACGGCCATGGTGGCGAAGCTGTAGGGCAGGCTGCGCCGCTGGTGCAGGACCTCGCCGGGCCTTTGTCCGGGCGGCCGCTTCGACGCCTCGACTCCGGCGGCCCTCACTTCTTCCGGGCTCATCTTGTGGGTATCCGCCATCTTCCTCCAATCTTGATCTCCTTCCTTCGCCATCTTCTCGATCGTCTTCTTCTTTTTTTCTCTCGGGACGATGCTCGAAAGTCTTGAGATTGTCACGCTGAGGGTCCCGGAGTGCGCGCCTCTTCGAACTCCACGTGGCAATTTGCATGTCTGCCTCCTATTGTAGCAAGGGACACGTGGTCGTTTGCATTTACGTACATGGCACGGTCGTAGAGGGAAGAACCAACGTAACTTACACCATTGATTTTGTGTTATTCGAGGGATATTTCTGAAGCCTACTAATCTGCAGATAATAGTTCTGATAAAAAAAAAACTGCAGAAAATAGTTAGATATTAGTTTATTTCGCACAAAATATGGTCGACAGTAAAAAAAAAAAAATTATTTTTTCGAAAATGCCTTTTAGATTATTATTTTTTTATGAAATAATATAATTTTAAATGAAGAACTCACAAAACAAAAATGAATCTCACCGTTTTTTAGCAAATCACTGTAAGGGTCAGTTTGTTGCGCTGCAGAGTCCCTTGTGAATGTATGATACGTTTTTCCTACGGCTGTCATGCTTTCGATTGGATTAGTCTAATATGTAAAACTGTCTCATTTGTTTAATAAAATAGGAAAACCAATTGAGTCCCAAAACTTGGAAAAAGGTATAATTAAGTCCGAAAATTTGTCAAATTGGTTCAATCGAGTCTTTTATTAACTTTATCCAACTTGGCTAACGGAAAATGCTAATGTGACTTTTTTTTTATTTCTTTTTTTATTTTAGGTGGTGATGACGTGGCTAAATTATGATAAATAAAGTGAAAATGATATCGCTTTGATCAAAATATGATTTTTAATACCAATTTAGTCAGGTCAAATATAAAAATGTAGCTAAATGAGTGAGAGAGAGAGAGAGAGAGAGAGAGAGAGAGAGAGAGAGAGAGAGAGAGAGAGAGAGAGAGAAGGTGGGGAGGGGGGCAACCCCTCGCTACCCTCCGTGCCGCCACCCCACCATTGTCGGGAAGGGCCGACGAGGGTGGGAGATGGCCAGCGGGAATCATCCAACCTCGATTAGGGGCAAGGGCCTGTAGGCCTTCCCTCATTTTTGGGCTAGGGTTGTTGCCCTCACCTAGATCGAAAGAGGGTCGCTTGTAATTTGCAAGAATCTCAGCCCTTGATCGGGGCCTAGCGACCTTCGCTAGCCGTCCTCCACCATCGCTAGGAAGGGCAGATGATGGTGGGGCGGCGAGGGCTGCATAGTTCTCTTTGTTTTTTTCTTTTTCGAGTTTAGCTAAATTTTCAAACTTAATTTAAATAAAATTTGTATTAAAAATTAAATTTAGGCCAAAATAACATCATTTTAGCCATGTCATCACTACATAGGATAAAGAAAGTAATAAAATTATCTATGTTAACATTTTTCGTAAGCCGGATAGGAAAGAATTAATGGAATGATTAGATTAAACCAATTCATTAAATTTTAGGATTTGATTGCATTTTTTACAAGTTTTATAACTCAATTGCACTTTCGTGATAAATTTTAGAATTTCTAGTGCACTTATCCATTTATAAAGTAGGAAAAAAAAAAAAGATCGGGAAGTTTGCTCGTGAAATAATGCTTTCTTTATAATCATATATAGGTTTGATGGTAACTATTCGGTTATTTGGATGAATTAGCATGACTGTTAGAATTAAACGCACGAACACAACGAAATAGAAAATAGAGGCGAGAGAGAAATCGAGATACAAGGTCTTTTTTTTTTTTAATTCACCCTTAAATTAGGGTTAAATTTAGCGTATGATTTCACTATAATTAGCACCTCACACATCTCTATGATAACTTTCAATTTAGAGAGAAAGAGATTATATATAGACACTTCGAAACAACAACGGTCGGTTGCTATAATCTCCCACTTGAGTACGAGTTTTCTAAAGTAGGAATCCAACCCACAATCGTAAGTTTTAGAATCAAAATTGAAAGCATGAAACTGCTTTTATCAGTGAGACAATTCCATGGTGGGTTTATTGTCCTTTTGACGGGTTTATATTTGTCATTTGTATCCTTGTTTTGAAGGATGAGTCGATTATGGAAGTTAATCACATCAGGCCTAGATTGAAGATAAGGAAAAGGTTTTGCTGCCGCCCATTGAGTATCCATTCACACCATGCAATGACATTTTAATGGCCAATAGAAAAACAAAAGACGAAAAAATTAAGGGAAAGATTATAAAAAAAGTCCTAACCTTTCACACATTTTTTGTCAGTTCAATCCAAACCTTCTTAATTTTTGCCGATTCAGTTCTATTGACCGGAAATTGCTGATGTGGACGCTGGTCATGTCACATGACATTGTCGGTCTTGACGTGAATAATTTTTAATAATATTTTAATAATTTCATAAAAAATTGATTTTAATTTTATTTTTCTTCCTTTTTTTTTTCTTTTCTAGGTTAGAGGCCGATAATTGTCGGCGGCCAAGCCCTCACCCTCTTGGCTGTAGCTAGGGCTTCGCGACCCTCGTTTGTCCTTGTCGTGGCTAGATCTGGCTATCGGTAGCCGGATCCGGCCATGACAAGGACAAGTGAGGGCCGCGACACCTCGATAGTGATCGTGACGGCTTCGTGGCCTCCACCCGGGGTCTGGTAGTGGTTGCCGGCCCCCGCCGACTCTTGCTAGGGCTGACGACCCTCCCCAAACCTTGCCTAGAGAAGGAAAAAAGAAGAAGAAAAAAAAATTATAATTTAGAATTTTTTTATAAAATTATTAAAAATGTTATTAAAGATTATTCATGTCGAGGGCGGCGGTACCATGTAAGCTGACCGGCATCCACGTTAATAATTCCGCTCAATAGAACTGAATCGATAAAAAGTGAAAAGGTTTATGATTGGGTCGACAAACTTAAAACACTTAGAACTGAATTGACAAAAGTGTGGAACATTTGGAACTTTTTTTGACAATTTTTTCAAGATCAAGATGAACATATTCTCTGTCTTATCATGTGTCTTGGAACAGCGGCCTAGCATCATCGTAAGAACGCCGTTGAATTCCGTCGACGTCGACACTTTTCTAAACATGGAAGAACTGATAGGGCATAACAAAGGGAAGGTTCTTGCCCTGTCTCCGACAGAGTTCTCCGACCATGTCCCCTGAACAAAGGAGCCATCAATGGTTCTGATTAGGACAAGTGGGTTGGTTTGTTTGCCTCCGCCACAACTGGGAGCATCGTGGGTGCGGATCGGCACTCTTGGCATCATCGATGAGGCTAGCCGGAATTGGCTTCGTCCTCAACGGAGCTGGCATCGATTCAGTCAACGAGGACGGCTCCCTAGCTCGTTCTAGGGTGATGGCTCCGATGGAGCCAGATTTGCCACCGTCAAGAGGATGAGATACATATCCACTTCTTTCCGATGGATCAAAAGAAGGAGCAAGTGTTGGCAAGAGAGATCGAGTCGTGAGACGATCGTTGGGGCCGCCGACCGCAGACCAAATGGTGTGGCAAAGAACAAGAAAAGGAGAGACATGGGTTGGACAAGGTAGTGTGTTGTGGATGACGGGTAATGTTTGTGGTTAAATTCACACGTGAAGTATCGTTTGACTCAATCGGAACGCCATGTCCGAACATATCTGCACTTGGGAAGAGCATTATAACTACTACAACGTTCAGTTTATGTACGGCTCTCGTGTGAACTTTCAACAATCTACACTTGTCGGAGAGCCTTTTGGACATCTTAATCGCGAAATGAAATGAGCTTACATGCATCAAGACCAGCTCCTCTATCATCTCTCATCGCGAGCATAGCGAGAATATGTGCTTTCTAGTTTGGATTTAACTCATGCTCGATCTTTTCTATTCATCATCTATCAACGTAAACTCCAAGATGGCCGATACATTTTAGACGTGACCAAGACTCCTGAACACGTATATTCACAAGTTACGTCCCTCGCCCGCGCCCAAAATGACTGCTGTATCCGTCTCACTTCCTCGCACGAACATCCGAAGGTGGGTGGTCTTGGGTGGTGACTTCGTTCCTGACTCTGGCGCGTCCCTCCCTCGTGTTCCTCTTGTCCTTGTAGTAGACGTAATAACCTGCCGCCGCCACCAGGAGGATCCCGCCGACCGCCATCGCCCTCGGGCTCATCCGCCAGTCCCTCCCTCCTGCCCTCACCTTGTGCGCATCGTCCGCCGCCATCTCCTGCTCACTCTCTCTCTCTGTCTCTCTTGGAGAGTACTCACCGACCTGAGGCTGATGAAATGAAAGACAGGCGATAAGGGTCTTGATCAAATGCCGGGAGACAATCGACTGAGGTCCGACTGGACATGTTTTATGTAGGTGTCGAGCTGACGTGACACGTGGTGGCTGCACGTGTTTGTGTCCTTACAAGTGTCGTTCTTTAGGGTTCATACGTAGCAGCATCGTTGCAACTGAGCGGTTTCCGCAGGGTACGCCACACCCTCGCCGCGTTTCTTCTATGATAAAACGAAGACTATATTTCGAGTGGGAAAGGACAAAGATAATCCCTAAATTTTAGTTTAGCGTGATGTGTGATCTTTTAATTTTTAATTTATTTAATGTGATATTTAAACTTTAATTTAATGCTTTATATTGTCCTTAAATTTTAAATTCGTTCGATATAATCTTTAAACTTTTGGTACATATTTAATTTAGTCCCTACATTTTATGAAAATGCTAGGCTAAATTGAACATAAACAAAAAATTTAGAGATCATATTGAACAAATTTAAAGTACATGACTATATTAAACAAATTAAAAGTTCAAGGACCACATCACACCCTAAACCAAAATCAAAATATGATTTGTGTAACTATCCCATTTCGCAACCTATCTTCAAAATGAAGTCAAACGTAAATGGACAGATCATATTTTTCCCGGCGTAATTTAGGCTGGACGAAAGTTGATGATGGGTCAAGAGCTTCAGCCGCCAGAATCTTTTGCAAGTATGTCATTAATTACTGTTATCTTTTTCAGTTGTTTGATGATATTATCCTAACAAAAGTATTCTCTTCTTCTTTCGCGGACAAGAAGCGAAATGATGTTGTGGCCATACTTTCAACAATTCATCCAATGGGGAAGATATCTTACGTTGGTTCTTCCATTTTCAGGAAAAACCTCACGTGGGTTTCGAAACAACTTTTAAATTATCTATGTAGTAAATACTATTCGGAAAAAATTTCCAAACTCCATGAAGAAGAATTGGAAAAGAAGAAGAAGAAGAAGAAAGCTCCACTCATGGTTTTAAATTGGATGCCGCTAGCATAATGGTGGAAAAAAAAAATCCTAGGAATATAATTGGTTTTGGAAAAAAAAAGAAAGTTCCATTTTCCCTCGGGAAAGTTTTGGATTTTATTTGTAATTATTGAATTGCTTTTGTTCCTCTTTAATGAAATTTCTAGATCCATCCTATATCTTCCTCCACACTTTAAGCACCATCATTTGTAACTCCAAGTTTTATATGCAAAGGTGCTGTCTGATTTCTTCTATACGAGGATATTGTTTGGTTTTTGGCAAAAATTGTCCAAGCCTTAAATTTATTGTGCTTTTGTCAATTCAGTTCTAAACCTTTTAATTTTGTTAGTTTAGTCCTAAATTTTTTCAAGTTACGTCGGTTGAGTTCGTCCAGCCAATTTTAGGTGGAAATCGCCAAGGCAAAGGTCGGCTATTCTACGTGGCACGGCCGGTGCTAACGTAGAGAAAATTTTAATAACTTTTCGAAGAGAAAAGCTAATATTATATTAAAAAAACTAAAAAGAAAATGAAAGAACATGGCAGTCTCGCCCATGGGCCGCCGCCGCCGCCACCGCCACCGATCTGCGGAGTGGCTGGCCCTCGCCAAGCCTAGGCGATGCTAGCCCTCCCCTAAGTATGGTGACCTTCGCTAGGCCCATGAGATGAGTTATTGGATGACAAGAACTCAACATTGTTCAAGCACATTGAGTAGAGTGCTGTTAGTAGGTACTCCGACGTCGAAGGTTGAGAATCGATGGATATCATAAGTTTTATAACTGTGGGTGGATCGTATTGTGTGATTACTCCTCACGTAGTTCATAACTCCTTTCTCTACTCCGCCTCTCTGTTTCCTCACTAAGGGCGGATGCTGGTGTTGCCCAAATCTTGGGCGTCCTCGCCTAGGCCTGGCGAAGGCTAGCCACCCTTGCTCAAGGCCGGGGACCTCCGACGGCCCTCTCCGGTGATAGGGGCGGCGGCAGCCATAGCCCCCTGCTGGTGAGCTTGCCATTCTCTCTCTCTCTCTCTTTTTTCTTAGAAATAAAATTTGAAAAACATTTGAATATTATGTAAAATTATCTACATTAATGCTGATCGTGTGACGTAGAACATATGACATCTACGTTTTTTCGGCCAAAATTGATCAGATAGACTCAATTGGCAAGACAAGAAAAAGTTTAGGATTCAAATGACAAAATTAAAAGGTTTAGGATTGAATTGGCAAATGTGCAACTGATTTAAGACTTTTTGCACAAATTTCCCTTGATTTTCGGGCCTTGAATTACCGAGTACTAAATTATTTTAGTAATTATTTAATTTTGAGTTGATCTTAATCCAAGTATAAAAAAACGTAAATGAATGAAGTTTCAGGCTCTTGCATGTTACAGTAGGATGTCTTTGAAATTGTTATTGGGAAACCCAATTTTTATTTAGGACTATTTCGAGTTTGACATAGGGTTGGCCTCCCAAATTCACCTCGTTGCACTATCTAACTAAGCTACTTTAGTAAAAGTTTGTAGGCATTTTATGCTTGAGGCAAATTAATATTTTTTTTTAGATTAACTCGATCACTTTAATTTTTATCTGAACTTATTAGTATGAGATGGCTTCAAGAAAACGTAGCAATAGCCCATGACAAATTGTTCTAAAGAGCAATACATAAAATTTTATAACTCGGTTTCAGCTGATGTCAAGAGATAAATCAATTTCATAAATTGCAGTTTATGTAATTGAATGAATATATCGCGTGTTACACCTTGAAATGTTGTACCGATGATATAAATGAGACACATTATTGACAATGCGCATGATCATAATTATAGGTCATAAAATGTTAATTTTGATATATTTCAAGTATAATAATGTTGCATCAATATGTAGGTGCAGCGTCCATGATCCTTTAGGTCTTTTTTTTTTTTTTAATTAAGCATAACCTAAGACTAAATAACCTTCTAGACGCTATATAATGTTTTGACAGGCCACTGCTTCCCTGGGATCGAAAGAGCAAGTTATCCTATTCCAAGGCAACGGTTACGCGACCAATAGCAAAACGCGATAGGACCGGACCGTCTTACTCTATACATGTGTATGAGATTATTGAAAAACAAAATAGGGGCATAATTTATGTGATATTGCAGTTATACTTAACACATAATCCTAGGTCATATGATTAAATAAATAATTAATAGATGATAGATCTGATAATTTCTTTTCACTGAGTATGATTATAGGCTACACATAACGAAGAACGTGTCAACGAAATCAGTTTTTTAGTACGCTATGCTTGTATTGTCTTGTATGAGAATATGCTTGTCAAATGGAGAGAACCGTCTGGGACCGGATGACCAGCTCATCCGGTTTCTCGGGGGATGACCGAGCGTCAAGCAACCCGTTTTCCTTATTTCCAAACGTCAAGAAAAGGAAATTGTCCAAACTTCTAAATCTAAAGATCCAACATCTTGCCACGTGCTGACGATGATAACGCCACCTCGGCGAACTCGAAAAGTCAAACCCGAAGAGGGAACCTCCGTGTTCTGAAAATCTGCTCTTTCCTTCTTTGTCACACTTTCTTCAGCCATTGTCGCATGCCCAACTCGATTTTGACTAAGGACGAGCGCGGAGTCATATGAGCTGAACCCCAGAAGATGAAGCCCCGTCTCCCTTCATCTCCTTTTCTGGCTGCTCTGACACTCATCGCGATAGCCAATCTCTCTGCGCCTACCTTCTCGGCGAGCTCGCCACACTGCAAGGCATGGCTCGTCCAATCCATTCCCACGGACATGCCCCTCCTCCGCCGTGTCCCCGGCATCCTCTCCACCGGTAAGCGCCCCCCTCTTCCGTCGCAACGACGCGTTTAACTAAAGCAATGCGCTGCAGTTTGGTTTCAGAAAGCGTAACGGAAGGAACAGAGTAGGAGAGACTGAGGTTGGTGATAGAAAAATCGGATTTTTTTAAAATGTATTAGTTGCTGATTGGGGAAACCAATGGTTTAGTGGATGTTTTCCGGTGGTTGGTGGGAAACTCGACGAAGAAGCTGGACATCATAACGCAGTATTGGCAGCTGCTTGCTCGTCCTGATGATCCCCAGTCCGGCGATTATGGTTACTCTCAGTCTGATATTCTCCGATTCGGGGCCGATTTTGGTCGCGGTGTTTACAAAGCCATCGAAGATGCCGCTGATCGGAATGTCACTATCAGGTAATTGCAGATAGTGCTTGCTCATACCCTTGCATATACTGATTTGTCCTTGTAAAGCTGCTTTGGTGGCAATTGGAGCTTTCAGTTTGGGTTGTTCGACAAAATGGCTGATCTTGGCTACCTTCTATTTTATATCTGGGATTTTTTTTCATAGTTTTGTTGCTTGTGGTATTTTATCTAACTTTCTGTTAACGTGTCAAATGTTTTCTTATTCTAAGTTTCCGAAGCACGTATTAGGTAATTTGCTTAATGTGCTTTCCCAAGTGAAATCCTGGAAAATCGTTGATAGAACACCATGGGTTATAAGTGATGCAATTGATGTACACATTCTACTTTGAGAGATTAAAAGTTCATTCCGTTGGAGAATCCTAGTCCTCCAAGAGCTCAGAGAGAGCCTCAAGAAGGAGATTAATCTGATGGATGAAGATAGTGAACGACTGTAGTCCCATAATTACTTACTAAAGCAGTGAGTAACTGATTACTTAAAGAGAAGTCTGAAGCCTGATACTAAGTATCTTGGAAGTAGAGCAAAATGTCTATACTGCATAATCCCAAACCCGTCTTCTTTGAGGCTTCTGCTTTCATATTTGCCGTGTATATTAGATATGTTCTCATTTACTTCATGCAAACATTAGACCGCCTCTGAAGAATATTGAACTCCATCAGGCTTTTACAGCACTCAGGAGTGTATCCTGACTACGACAAAGAACCAAATGACATTGCTTCAGGAAGGACAAACGTCAAATCTGTAACTCTGTTATTTGCCAAATGGTGGGGATCAGGCATAGTTCATGCAAAAGTGTGGATATCAGATAATCGAGATGTTTATATTGGATCTGCCAACAACGATTGGAAGTCCCTTTCTCAGGTACGCATTTTCGTTAAGAAGTCCCTTTCTCAGGAATATAGTATAGCCTTTTCTGCATTCTGTTATTGCTGAGGATACCGATCCGACTGTGGCTAAATAAATTTTCACTGAGCGAAAGAAGAGGTGCGGGATCGCCTCTTTTTAATCTCCACAACCTGTAGATTTGTTAGGGTATTTGAGCCATATAGAAGAATTTTGATGTTCAGACCTTTACAGGTGAAGGAACTTGGAATATACCTTGTTAATTGTCCCAAAATAGCAAAGAAGGTTGAATCCTACAATGACAACCTGTGGAAACTTTCCTCTCTCAACGCTTCAGCTTACACAAAGAATGTCTCGGACCATCAATGGCAGATTACTAGGAAAGTTCCCTGTTGGTCACATTTCCTTGAGTCTGAAGAGAGATGCAAGTATGACAAAGACATTCATATTGCACTTTTTCTGTGTGACTCTTTTGCCTGCTTAATATGAGAATTTGCAAATCGTGTTGCTCTTCTGTTTTTCCCCCTGGCCATTGGTTGTGTTGTTCATTTTCTTTGGTTCTTTTGGTGATAAAGAATACAATTTCCTTTCATAAGGCATGTCTCTGCTCAATGGGATTTTCTGTTGTATCAATTTTAGTCAAGGAATATCTTTTTTTGGTCTTTCAACCTTCAGATTAACTCTAGGCTCAGGTCTAAAACTTCTGAGGTTATGCTGATTGACAGGGGATGGGTAATTTGATTCTTTTGTTGTTTGTTAAAATAGTTTTTGTTGCTAACTTACAAACACTCGTCGACCGATCTTTTGCTGCAGTTTAGAATATTTTAACAGATTTTTGATTCTTATCTTCGTCAGTTCTTTAAAATTACTATGACCATTGACAACAACAACAAACCAAGCTTTAACCCACTAGGTTTTTTTCCTGGTCATTTAACCCACTAGGTTGGATCAGCTATTAAGGTTTGCCAAAGTGAATCTTAAATACTTATTCCTGGCGTTTGCTACTTATTCTTCAGTTTGTTTTCTCCCAGATAATTGAATGCTATATACGAGCAAAGAGAAAGCAGAACTGTTCTCATTTATAGGAAATAGCTTTTAAAAGAAGAAAAGTAGAGATATACAGATTGAAAGGAAGAGATTTGGGTTTTATTTTTAAACTGTTCGTTAGGAAAATGCTTTTCCATGGGACTGATGATCAAGCAGAAATTCTCCAGTGAATGGTACATAGTATTTAAAAGAAGAAAGAAGTTTCTGAAACAAGATAAGAGGACAAGATTTGCTCTATTGAGGACTTCTATTAGTATGCCTGTCTACAACTGGATAGACATGGCTCACTCTAGTTTGGCAACTCCAATGTTTAGACTTGGGCACAGGCTTCTGTCAAAAAGTTTTTCTCAAATTTGAATTCAGCAGCTTATTCGACTATTTGTGGTCTGATATTAGCCTGTATGTAATGTTGTAACCATTTGATCAGTTTGGTGCTCCACTAAAGGTTATTTACTTGATTAAATTTCAGTTCACTGCTATAGCCTATCGTAATGATCTAGAGAAAAGGTGACATTACAATTTTCCGAGTCCACTTATTGTCTGTGAGCAAACATGTCATGGCAGGTCGCCTCTTCCTCGATATGTGGAGGTTCCTCATGTAGCAGGCTATCCAGTCCTGTCACATCCTCACATGTTTCGTCTTCCAATAGATACTCCTGGACGTAATCATACATCTTCTCAATCTCAACTTAGCTATCTTTCCTTTGCTCCTCCAGAGGTAACTTGTCCAAAACCTAGCTATTTATCTTTTACAGTTTCGTGTTAATATAGGAAGTAAGAATGCAATTGGACATCATTGAAATAGTTGCCATCACAGTTTAGATTTGTTTCGTCCTAAACTGCTTGTTGAATCAAAAGATATCGAATGGTTGCATTTGAGGTTGAGTTTATTAAGTTTGTTGTTTTGTGATATTGCCGTTCAGGTGTCTGTGCTTGATTATAATTTGGCTAATTGACCCCAGTCTAGTTGTCTATCGTCTTCTATCTGGTATCCAGCGGGTAAACATTTTTCAGTGTGGAACATTCTTGTACATTTTCCTTAAAGAATAGTGAGGGTGCTCAATTTTTAAGTTGATTGAATCCCGTTGCGATTGCTCTACTGATCCTTTTGGAGGATCCCCTCTGTTTCATCTTTCAAGCTTCTACTTTTAACATATAATATACTGCCATTGCAGCTGTCATTTGGCAAGTACCAGGCTGACGAACAGGCATGGGTTGACACAATTAAATCAGTTGGAAGTGGAGGGACTGTTAGGATCAGCACAATGGACTGGCTTGGTCAATCGCAATATGCTGAGCAAACTGTTTATTGGTCGTCCCTTTCTTCTGCTGTGTCAGAGGTAGGCTCCTTCCTTGCAAGTTTGCAACAGCTTCCGCCCTCGTTTGTATGTGTGAAACCAAATTGTCTGGTACGGGTTAATATGGTGTTCATTGCAAATCATTTTCAGTCTTGCATCTGCCAGATTGTGTTTTTTCTGTTATGGAGATGGACTGTGACTCGCACGATAATTCAAAGAGTGAACCAATGAAACATTTAATGGCACCACCATTACTGAAGTCTGATGGATAATCATGGGCGTCTTTTTTCTAGTTTATCTCATGTGCTTGGAACAGAGAAATGAAAATGCTTTCAGCTTATCATAAGCAGTATTTCCTGCTACAGCCATTCGCCACTTTATATCCTCCTATGTGTTGTTACTGGGAGCATATTTTCTGAGGTAACAATAATTTTTTCAGGTTGTCTTTGCCAAGCATGCCAAGGTGAAGATATTGGTAGCATATTGGGCTCATTTCATAAACAACACTGACGTTTACCTGAAATCTCTCCTCCTTTCAAATGTCCTCTGCTCATCTTCAAAATACAACAAGTGTTCTGGCAAAGTGGAGATTAAGTACTACTTAGTCCCGGGTTTTAACGCGACTGGAGCTGCGATTCGCAATGGGACTAGCACTGGGAATAAGTATCCTGGTTTCACCCGGGTCAACCATGGAAAGTATGCTGTTAGCGATGTGAGAGCCCACATTGGAACAAGCAACCTCGTATGGGATTATTTCTATACTACTGCTGGTGTCGGCTTCGGGACGCATGACCAGGAGATAGTTTCACAGCTTCAAGAAGTCTTTGATGCTGATTGGAGTTCACCATATGCTGTTCCTGTGGAAGAGTCCGAGGAAGGGCACTCATTTTCGAGCTGACTAGTGCTACGCACGAGGTACAGACTGGCTACAGGTAACTGAAAGGGCCAAAACAACAATCGAATGAGATCTTCGAACATGAAGAGTACGACCGATGGAGTTGCACCGCCTCCTGAGACGAGTACATGGTTGTTCAAAGCTAAATCTCTTGGAAATTTATGTAACCTCATTCTTTTGGACTTATTTGACCAGAATAATTTGTTTTTAGTAAAAAAAAAAATGTTTTTAGTCAAGCAATGCAATAAAGCATTTCTATCTCCACTTTTTAATTTCAGACCGAAGCCCTTGGTATCTCCACCTACAACGAAAAAACAAGCAGCTCCAGTGCTTCTATACATCTTCTTAAGATGAGCAGTTCTTGAAGCGCTAACACGACACGAAAGCAGGTATAACAAATTGGGAACACAAAGTCAACACTGAACATGAAATGCTAGAAGACAAGTATAAAGTTTGCAGTAAAAATCATATGGCAAAAATTTACTCAACGACACAAAATTTGGTCTCAAACTAAAGAAAATATTCTTGGAGGAGGAGCTAATGATAGAGCTTCGTTTGGAATGAGGCCCTTATCTTCCAGATCCTAGACTGGATCAGACCGGTCCATATGTGCAAGCCCAGATGAAAAAAGCCCAATGTCAGTTCTCTCTTACAATTGTGACTTGAGACAATCAGATCAACACCTCATTGAATTGGATGGAATGGCCACTTGATCTGTAGATTCTGGCAGTGGGCTCTGTTCTTCGTTTTGGGTCGTCTCAGGGTGCCCTGTTCAGCGTTCAGCGTTCCCTTCTTCACTTTGAGGTAAGGCTGGAGCGACAGAGGTTCAGGCATTGCTCCAGAGGAACACCCTTCAAAAACCTCGGTAGAGTATTCAAAATACATTAAGAGAAGTAGAGAGAGAGAGAGAGAGAGAGAGAGAGAGAGAGAGAGAGAGAGAGATATGCATAGCTTGAAGGTTTTAGTGAGAGCCAGGCGCTCGCTTCACAAGCTCGGCTCTTTCCCTCACCAGAGAAGTTTCTCTGCTCAGCCCCATTACGGTAGCTACGACGACATCCAAGACCAGGTCCCTCCCTCTCTTTCTGTCTCGTCTCCTTTGTGTATACAAAATGCTGGTTCATTTTGATTGGGAGCTTATATTTGGATTCATAAATGTTTGTGGCGTCAGGTTTTAGTGGATGGAAGAGCCAACTCAAGAACTGCGATCCTCAACAGACCATCTGCTCTTAATTCTCTCACTACTTCAATGGTTTGGTTCTTCCTTTCCCTCCAACTCGAAACAATTCCTCACCAACCCCAATCAGAATGAAAAGCCTGTTCATTTTTCGGGTTTCATGATACCCTGTTTAGTTTTCTTTTCTAGAACAATTAGAGCTTCAACTTTGTGCTGTTATTTTTTACAGGTGGCCAGGCTAAAGAGGCTTTATGAATCATGGGAAGAGAATCCAAACATCGGGTTTGTGGTGATGAAGGTATTACCATTACACTCATATAAGAGCTGATAGTTTCAGATAGAACCTGACTTTCTTCTGTCTGGAGTCTAGACAGAAGGAGGAATTGATTCACATTTCAGGCATGCCTTTTATTATTGTCAGGATTCACAATCTTTGGTTTAACATTCACAATTTTGTTGATGTGAAGGGTAGCGACAGAGCTTTCTGCTCAGGTGGAGATGTCGTTGCCCTTTATCATTTGCTCACTGAAGGTCGGTTGGTGATGAGTCCTTTCCATTATTTGGCTTTCTATTATAAACATGTTTTCCCTCCTATAGTTTTTATGGTGGCCTTTTTTTTTGCTATTTATATTATTTGTTGTTAGAAGCAGAGGATTGGTTCAAGGGCAAGAATATTATATTAGGTGATAATTTTGGGTGTTAAATATCAACATCTGAAGGTAATTTTTATGACTGAACAAGATATGCAATGGTGGATTCGTGGCTGTAGAGTAAAGGTTAAGGACGAGGAATTAGTGTACTTGAGTGGAACAATATATTGAATCAGGTTGGATACGATAGATAAAATTAGTTGGAAATGTGAAATAATGCCCCTCAAGTGCTCTTCAAAGAACATACAACTCTGCTATGAATCTACTTTTACTCCTTTGATTATGATCTTTTAGTTCTTTTTCTTTTCTTTCCTAAATGTCGTTTCTAATCAAATAGTCAATATTTATGCAGGGAATATTGAGGAGTGCAAAACTTTTTTTGATACATTATATAAGTTCGTTTATGTGCAAGGGACATATTTGAAACCACATGTGAGTATCTCCTTTTAAGGTTTGTAATCTGTTAGCTCTTTTGAAATGTAGAGTCAGTCTACTGTGTAATGGATAATTTCAGGGCTTGGATTTTCTTTTGAATTTCTCTTGCTTTGTGTAATGACCTCTTGACACAATATATCGTAGGTCATACATCATAGAGGAGGGTGTGATTTAACCTGGCTGGATGAGAAACAGAACTTCCACCCTAGATTCCCATAATTCTAATAAATTATATAGTTGATGTTTGACTCTCACATCATGTGGTATTACTGAATTCCAGAGATATGGAGATTGCTAATTTCCCTGCAACTACCTCCTATGTAAGCATGCTGATATAGGGAACTCTTACATTGTGGATCGCTAGTATTTGGAATCCGAGCAATAACCAGTTCACTATACAATTATAAAGCGTTTACATGAACTTTTGAAATCTTGGAAATAACTTGGATGAATGATTATAGTAACATCACGTTAAATGTTGCTCTAAACGCAGAATCTCAAAAAAGAAAAAAACTGGCAAAAGAAACTTTCTGTGTTACAAAGTGAGTGATGGTGGATGAATCCTTGAGCTCTATCACGATCCAAATAATGGAAATTACTAAACCTACTAGCTGGTTTTTTTTTGTTAGGATTAAACCTACTAGTTGGATATCGTGCTTCTTGACATGTGATCTACTTTGTTCCGCTTTGGCACCATTTTCTGTAGCATAAGCAGTCTAGGTCACTAAGGTGGACATACTTTGTTACAGATGAATCTTAAGTAGATGAGGTACCTCCCCATTGGTGGCCTGATCAGTAAAACTATCTTTGACTAACGATCTGCATGACCATGATCTTCATAAGTAAGGCAATTCATCGTGAGATTAGAGGAGAAAGTAAGTCATTGTGATTCTTGACATGATTCTTCTTGGGGCAAAAGCAAGTCTGTTTAATGTTTAGCTCTTGTCTACTAATCACTCTAGGTTTAATTAAGAAGGAAGAACGCTTAAAAACCATTTACAATTTCCCTCTTTGTTCCTCGAGTCAAATGTAAAGAGAGTGACATTTACTGAAATTGGTTTATAGTAGTCATCTTATAGGCACAGTTTCTTCTATGTCAAGCAGGATTCCGTTTCTAAAATTAATTGCATGATGTTCTTCAAGTTACTTTCATTTTTTATTTTCTGGCATGTAATATTCATTTAAAGTGTTTGTTTGCTTGACATCAACTTGGCAACCCATTTTCACGGTAAAAATTGCAATTGCTAACCATTTAGTAGGTGTAGTATTTTAAACATCTGGAATTTAATTTTTAGTCAATCAAAGTTGTTTGAATGTCTCAGCATTCATATTAATATCAACTTATGAGTCGGTCACTCATTATTTACTTCACTCTTGGGCAGCTGGCTATTTTGGACGGTGTCACTATGGCATGTGGAGCTGGGATTTCTCTCCCTGGAATGTTTCGATTGGCAACTGATAAAACTGTACGTGACTTTTTCCAAATACTAATATAGATGTTAACTGCTGTCATATATGTGCTCATTGGGGTTGTGTTCATTCAACTTCCTTTGTCAACTTATTTCTTATCTTAATAGTGAGCTCCAATGCCATTGTCTGTCATTATTCTAGAATTTGCTTCTTAGCTGGAACATAGCATTAGTGAGCTAAATTGTCATGGGATTGGGAATTAACACATTCTATACATGGCATAATGGTAAGGGAGGTCCTTGAACTTTTTATAAATAAAGCAAAGCCTAGAGAGAGAAAGAGAGGATGGGAAAGGTCAGGGTAAGGGCGACTTGGCAGGGAAGGGGGAGCTGCCGTTGGAGTTGGTGCCGCCCAGCCATCGCCAGGGTCATGGTGGCTGGGCACTTGCCACTGTCGCCTCTGAGTGCCACACGCAAGACAGTGACAGAGGGAGTGCGTGAGAGAGCATCAACGTTGTGTTCGCACAACACAAAATCTTCAAGAAAAGTGGAATCAAATAACTCTGTCAGCAAACATGAAATAGCAAAATTTTTGAAAAAGGAAGCTGGAACTAACTCTATCAATCACGCTCGGCATAACCCATCAACCCAAATCGAGGAAATTTAACAAAGCATCAACAAAAATAGCATAAAGGAAATACCAGTTTCTTTTCTTTTAGGGGGTTGACTCTGTTTGAGCCCAGCACAGAAGAGCAAGAATTCAAGGCTACAATGACCATGAGCTCTCAAGCTGTGCTCTTTGAATCATAGACCAAAAGAAAGAAAGAAACGTATTTTTGAATCCTCCAAATCACAAAGCACTTGTGATTCACTCAATCCTTCTGATCTAGTTTTTGTTATTTATCGACAATGGTTTTGCAACGAGTGAAAGATTTGAACACATGAAATTCTCATACTCCGTCTTTCTCGGACCAGTTCAAATCCCAGCAGAACCACTGCAGATCTGTCGTGAGGCTGCGACCCTCGCCTAGATCTGTGGTGAGGGCCATGGCCCTTGCTGCTGTGTGCCGAGGGGCGGCCGAGGACCAAGACTGCTTTCCCCTTGTATCTCTCTCTCGGGCATGTACCTCTGTGAAGGGTGGGGGCTGCAACACGCCTAAGCTCCTTGAAGGTTTGGTCACTGTCACCCAAGTGTGGGGAGGGTCTAGCCAACGTTGCCTGAGCCTGGGAACGGTCTGGCCACCCTTGCCGGTGGCTGACGGTGCTTGACTGCTTTATATTTGCTGGAGCAAATTTAAAGATGGTTTTCCTTTAGTATTATTTTTTTTTTGAATTTTCTTTCTGAAACGACAACGTTATTGTTTTTTAACTGTGTAATAGCCATGTGGACCCTATGTGGCTGCCATATATGCTGAGGTGGCATGTTACAACCCCTTAATGGCCATGTCACCATTTTCATTTAGTTTTTTAATGGAAGGACTAACTTGGCCAAACAAGCACATAATGCACCTGGTTTCATATTTCTGCAGCAATTCCTCATAGTAGATGCTTGAGCTAATGCTTTCAATTGCAGGTTTTTTCCCATCCAGAGGTTCAAATAGGATTTCATCCAGATGCTGGAGCTACCTTCCACCTTTCCCGTTTACCTGGCTATCTAGGTACATTGTCTCTGCAAACAAATGGGAGGTCTTGGCGCTGTGTAATGAAATAAGAAGATCATTCACCAAATTTAAAATAGGCCAGAAGTATTTGATGATATGTAGGCCTCAAAATGTTTTGTTGGTGTCTGTAAACTGGAAGTTCTTCAGAACTATAATATGTACTGCATGTTCTTATGTTTTATTGTATCCATGAGTTCCCTTCTGGCATGCAGAAATGTTTTACTGTCTTTGAATGTGTAGCCTTCTTCTTCCAGGGGAATACCTGGCTCTCACGGGGGATAAGCTTAATGGTGTGGAAATGGTTGCCTGCCGCTTGGCTACTCATTATTCACTAAATGCGGTTTGTTTCCAATGCTCCTTTGACTGCTGCCTTTTTTTTTAACACTATATACCTTGATAATCTCTTCTGAGTTATGAACAAATTGCCTTGACAGAGATTGGCTCTGATCGAAGAGCGTCTTGGTAAACTGACTACGGATGATCCATCTGTTATAGAGACATCCCTTTCACAATACGGTGATCTTGTTTATCCTGACAGGAGTATCATTCATAAGTAACGTTCAACTTTAGTCTACAGCTTTCTGGGATCTTGCAGCATGGTTTTTTAACTTTTATCCTTCTCTGCGTGAATGACTATGCTCTTGGACCTATATGGTATAACTTTACATTATACATTTGTTGGGGGGAACACATTAGCAAAGTTTGGGATGTAGCTAATGAATGATGTACATTGTGACTCTTGCGAGTAGATTGCGTCCTACTAACTTTCTGTACAAGCTATTTTCACACTTTTCTCTGGTTGATTCTGTTTTTATCCAAATGCGAGTAGAACTTTGAATCAGTCATTCTAAACACTTAAAATATACATGATAAGTTATTAGTTATGACATATTAGTAGTAGTTGTGCACATTCAAACTGTGCAAGGGACATATAAATATTCCAGATAGCATAGTGATTGCTGCTTTTATGGATTAAAAGTTTCTTCCTTCTCTGTGCAAGTATATTCCTTCTGACCTTCATTAAAGAATGAACCTTCATAGTTTGTTTTGCTTACTGCCAGCAATTCATTTGCTCTCTAATCTCTTCAGTTTTATTTGTTGCAGTTATTGAAGGGTGTATTGAATAATTTTTAAACGGAGTATGTTTGTCTTGTTCTCTTACAATATTTAGTGTTGACTCAGGATTGATGTGATTGATAAATGCTTTAGCCATGACACAGTCGAGGAAATTATTCATGCACTGGTAAGTTGGACGAGAGACCTGAAAGGACTCTTATGTTTATTGTTGGAAAGTTCATATCCATAATGCTTAACATCATACTGGTTTTTGATATGGTATGACTGATGATGTATTTTGCCAGATGACATGATGTTAGAATTGGCAGTAATCAACTGAGAAATGCAATGAGCATAGTTAATATCCTAGATGTTCTTTTATTACCATCTTATTAAATTGGTGTTGCTTAGGAAATTGAAGCAGCTGACTCTTATGATGGATGGTGTGCAATGACCCTCAAGAAACTAAGAGAAGCTTCTCCATTGAGCTTAAAAGTGACCCTAAGATCAGTAAGTAACCATTCTTTTGATTTTCTTTGTTGGACATGGATTCCTTCTCTCAGACATTGACTTGGTTATAATTATTACTATCAGATTCGCGAAGGCAGATTCCAGACTCTTGATCAATGTTTAACTCGGGAATACCGAATATCCCTTCGTGGAATTTCTGGAGAAGTTTCCAAAGACTTCTGTGAGGTATGCGAATCTTGGACATGGAATTGTACGATTGAATCTTGTGTTTGTTTTTTGCACTCTCAATATCGTCAGATGATTACTCTTTGCCCTCTGTGGGTTTGCAAAGATATAGATTATGTTCTAATTAATAGTACCCTTTGCCATCTGTAGGGTGTTCGGGCACGGTTAGTGGATAAGGACTTTGCTCCAAAGGTAAAATTAAGTCCCAATTTTGCAAAACTTACACATCTTGTCAACTTACATGACAGAAATTATGGTGGGCTTTTCAAATAATGTGCAGTGGGATCCTCCAAGTTTGGAAGAAGTAACCAAGGAGATGGTCGACTTTTATGTCTCACCTCTTATATCCGAGCCCGAGCTAGAACTACCCACCGCCTCGCGAGAACCTTATGTATGACAGATGTATGAATGCTGGTGAGTTTTCACCATCTTCAGTTTTATCGATTAGGTATAAACCGTGTGATTTAATTTTATCCTGGTTCTTGGATACCCTCGACAGTACAAGATCTGTCAATCATGTTTTCCTTGTATGTTAGATCGTTCTCCCAGTAATTCCACACGGACAAAGCACCAGCACCGTAAGATGAAAAAGCAACTTTACCTCCAGATTCTCTCTCTCTCTCTCTCTCTCTCTCTCTCTCTCTCTCTGGCTTGTTGGTTATTTGTTTATGCAATCACTGCTAGTCTTTCTCAATGTTGCTAGGATTTTTTTGAAATTACACTCCAACAGAGCATTTTAGCGCAATATTATTCTTGACTGCTTCATTAAAGCTGGGACGGAGACAATGTCTTGCATTTTCCACTTGAATTCGAAAGGCGTGCCTATGAGGCGACTTCCAGATATATAAAGGGGAGAGCCACGGGAATAGGATCCAAAAGTACCAATAACAGCAATCCTCTGCGCATAGTGAAATGCTTAGGTTTACTATGTCAATATGACCTCCAGAGGTTAAAAAACGTACCATGGTTGGTGGGGGGAAGTACATCCAAATCTGCATAAGTTAGGCTAGAACTAATATGTTCAATGCACTTTTATCTGTATGACATGATAGTAGGTTGCAGTTATAACCAGAGTGATTTCATAAGAGTATGTGAATCTTCCTATTTTGACTAAGTTGTTCTTGGTTCCCAAGTGGGGACGAGCCAAGAGAAAGCTTGATTATCAGGGTCCTTAGGACTCATCGCCACAAGTGAAATCCTTTCTGTGGGCTTGCTTGCTACGACCAAGCAATTCATGAGCAATTTAGCAGATATCGAAGGACTACTAGATTATCAACTTTGAAGAACGATTCCCTTATTGACGAAAAGTGCACACTAGATGATGAAAAATGGCATATACATAACATGTTAAGTCCGTCGCTGCTTTCGATATCAGGCAACTTCTGTTAAATCTCGCTAATGAATGTTGACAAAGATAACTGGTAACCCAGCCACCTAATCATTGGCAGAACATGTATCTCAGCGCCGATCAACTGCCTTTTGGTGCGTCGGTTGGTTTATAACATGCTGTCGAAGGTTGAAGAAACTGTCAAGCCAAATATTAGAAAATACTGAGTTGAAGCATATGCAACATGAGTTCTTGTTCTGAAACTAGATCAAGAGGAGTCTGAAAGTCATCTTTTGATGCCATTACTTAGCTCTACAACCAACCAAAATGGCGAGTTGACTTTGGTCCTTCCATCTCCACAATTTCTGAACTATCCTTCAAATGCTTTTGCTGTTTTGAACTAAAAGAATTTCGGCTTTAAAGCTAGGGAAGTTGTGGTTGCAGACACATTCCAATATGCTCACTAAGCATTTCTTGAATTGATCACGAAATGTTCTTGGGGGAGCAAGTTCATCAAGACCAGCAAAAATAGGTTGCGATTAAATTCAATATTATACTTTTTCAGCCCGTGCGACCTGATAACGATAAATTGCGACATAGAAAATAGCGGCGAAATACACGAAGGGTTCGAGTCTTCTTGCTCAGTGGTCTGATATTGCTTTCCAGGCGGAGTCCTTCGCTCACATTGTCAAAGGGAGGCCCTTCGCTTCGTGATCCCTCAGAACTAGCAGATGGATGGAACTGAAGCTGAACCTCGGGCTCTTCGGCGTGCCCTTCTATTTTTTAGCCGCGTCCTAAATGAAAAATAAGATTCTCTTTAGCCAGTATTCTGGTATGAGAAAATGCAGATGTCATCAAATATATCTTTCTCTTAACATTGGTTTTGCCTCTTTCACAAGCAAGGGTACAGCAAACTCATGGCTCCTATCTGCATTCTGCAAGACATAGTGTAAAATCACCCTTTTTCTTCCTTCGAAGATGGTTTTACTTCTCCAAATTAAGTTCCTTCCGGTATATTATGACCTCTCATATCCCTCAGAATGTCCAGAAGTCAATCTCTAACCTAATTTCTTCCATTCAGATGACTGAACTTGAATGTATTGATGAAAGAGGCAAACAGAAAAGACAGTATTACTACAGGAATCACTGCAGAGGATGAGGAACCATAAATTTCTCGACTTAATCTACCATAGATGAGTGAGATTAGGGTCGAAAATTGGGTGATTGACATTCTTGAAAGATGGAGAGTTGACAAATATTTTAGCCTGCAAATCGACTGAGGTAAGCTTGTAACTCTCATGTTTGACAGATACAACACTGTCAAGGATGCTACTTTCCCAATTGAGTCGTTAAGTTTGCTCACCCTAAAGCAATCTGTCGAAGAGAACCACGTAAGTTTCACTAGCCCTCTGATTTCTTTAGGCAACTCTACGCAAGCAGCTGTTTATATTCAAATCAATCAGGCACTTCAGTCTTCCAATCGAACAGTCAATTTCCTTCAAATTCTCACATCTTTCGAGAGTCAATCTCTCTAATGTCGAGCACTTGGAGAAGTCTGGAGCTCTGGAAATGCCCAAACACTTTTCAAGAGCTAGAACCTTTAATCTGGTTGCCACCTACATATGGTGTTCTGTTTCAAATGCAAAAATATCAGACATAAATACAAGGAGAAAATCAGAGTAGATGCAATATACGCATAAGTTTAGATACCTTGATTAAGCTCCACATCTCCGAATCATCTGTAAAGTGATTGTCAGAAAGTCCAAGAGCAACTATATTTGTTGAATGCGTATCGGCTGCCCCAAAACTTTTGAGGAGGAGAATGTCAAGTGATCCATCTTATCTTTGGGAGACAATCCGAGAAATCTCCGACAAAGGCTCCATTAGATAGCTTTAGGAACCTTAAACTTTCAAACCTTTAAGCTATTTATTTGTGATCAAGATGGGAGAATATTTCCATCTAGATCAAACGCTTGAAATTTCTTACCATTCCAACTAATTGTAAGTAAACATTTAGTAATCATCAACTAACAAAATGTTTCATAGTAGAAAAGGCAATTCTCAATAATGGAATGTCTAGTTTTCTACTAGCAAACTAGTAATTGGTTTGTACACTTTCTATACATAACAATTTCCCTTCCAAGATCTCTCAGTTGATCATACATCCGAAATTTATTATTGCCTACATAACAATTTCCCTTCCAAGGTCTCTCAGTTGATCGTGCATCCGAAATTTATTGTTGTCTATGTAACAATTTCCCTTCCAAGATCTCTCAATTGATCATGCATCCAAAACTTATTGTTGTCTATGCAACAATTTCCCTTCCAAGATCTCTAAGTTGATCATGCATCCATAATTTATTGTTACCTATTATCGCTATCAAGGATATCCTAATAGATGCATGTATTCGAGAGTGCTTTGTATTGCTCTCGAATTGACTATATCCAAACAACAATATATCTTGCAATTTGATTAAGCCCTCTTTCGTCACTCTTCTTGAGTGTCTTCAAGAAGGCTACATCGCTTTCCAAAGTGGGAACATAGTTGTTTGAAGACGACCTTGGCTGCGGTTGTTTTTCCTATTCCACTCATTCCATGAATTCCGATGAGCCATACATTACCAGAATCACTGTCTAGTAATTTCATGACTTCTTCTACCTGAGCAGTGAGTCCAACTAAATGTTCAGTCACAGGTTCATGCTTTATCTTCAGCTTATCCAAAGCCTCTTCAACAACCAATTTGATAAGTTGTCCCTGGCTGTCAAACAGAAAACCCATCTACTTAATAAATGACCGAAATTGATCTAAGTATATGCAAATCATCTGATTAGAGTTCAAGCCAGATGCAATGTTTTTTTCGTTTTTCCAGAGACTTTCCGGATTTGTGATATGATATGTTCCGATAAATTGATATATCAGTTTTGCAATGATTTTTCCACAGAACATCACATAATTGCAGCACAAGACAAAGCAACATCGATCATGTAAAACTCTATATAAGATAAAACAACACATCACTAATATTGGTATTTGCCAAACATGAACGTTAAAGAGTAATGAATTCTTTGGACTCTGGTATAGGAACTTACTTCTTCAAAGATATCAAGGAAAGTACAGTTATCTCCTCTGAAAATATATTTTCATGATCAGGTAAAACTTATATGAACAACTGGAAATAAAAAACCAAACAGTGACATGAGATCGTGTTCTTATTTTCCCCTCCAATGGAAAAAAAAAAAAAACGAGTTTAAGGATCTTAAATGGAGTTTACCCTTCATCCTTCTGCAGGTTGCATCCCTTGATTTCATTTACCTCACCTCCCGGTGCACCACCGCTGCTCTTTCCGGCCTCTAGTCTCGCCATGGGAGCTTATTTGACCAGATTTGTCTGTCTGTCTGTCTGTCTGTCTCTCTCACGGATGTCCCTATAGAAATATTAGAGGGGCGTGTATACCTAAGCTTAGAGCTAGAGATTGTCAATATATACAGCCAAGTGATGCAGACAAACCAGTAGGGTTTGATGCAGACAAACCAGTAGGGTTTGCTTAGTCAAGATTATAATATCACTGCTTTTCCAGCAGTATTCAATATTCCAAGACTGGCGTAGGCAGCACAGCAACCAGTCAAGGGGTTCATCAGTAATTATGCTCCTGTTCAGGAAAAGTAGTTGATACCTATAGGATGTAACGGCTTTGAATAAAGTTGGGTAGGTCTTTGAAGACTTTAAGATGACTCCTTGGAAAACCATAAACTTAAAAACGCAATTGGTGCTGTCCAAGAATCCGATGCCGTCACGATAGGGCCTGCCTCTCGGTCCTCGCTCCTTTCACATGCGACTTTGTCCTTTTGTCTCTCTTACGGTCCTTTCTTTTTTTTTAATTAATTAATACTACGAAAAATTTCAAACTAATACACCTACAATATATTTACCCCAAATTATTTTTTTGACCACAAAAAATCCCAAACTGATTTATCTTTGATAAATTTACTCCAAACTGATACATCTATGGTAAATTCACCCTCTTTTCATTTCCATTAAATTTTATTATCAAATTGATGAGTTAGATGACACGTGGCAATTACAGGATACACCCGTTTGGGATTTTTAACCTCTTTTTATCACATGTGCTTCAATTTGGAATTTGTTATGGTATTAATTATTCTAATATAGGGTAAATTTATCACATGTGTACGGGTTTGGGATAAATTTGTCACGGATGTACTGGTTTCAAGTTTTTGGTGTTCGAAAAATTAGTTTGGAGTAAATTTATCATAAGTATACCGGTTTGGGGTCTTTTGTGATCAAAAAAGTAGTTTGGGATAAATTTGGCACAATTATACGAGTTTAAGATTTTTCGTGGTATTAATCCATTTTTTTATTGAGTTTCTTCACGCGAGGAGAATCTATGACAGTAAGTTGAGAACTATAGGTCTTTTAAGAACCAACTAAATTCTGTGTCCTTTTGGCAAAAGATGAGAAAGAAATACATTTGGCCGGGAGTTCTACATCGAGCAATAATTTAGTTGTCATCGAATGCATTCGTATTGTTGAATCGGTTCCTCTATATCATCCAAATAATGTGCAGTGGGATCCTCCATGTTTGGAAAGAAGTGACCAAGGAGATGATATGCTTTTATGTGTCCACTTAAGTCTGAGCCCCGACCTAGAACTTCCCTCAGCCTCGCGAGAGCCCTCTGTATGTATGACAGATATATGAATGCTGATAAGTTTTCAGCGTCCTCTGTTTTTTCTGTTAGGTTTTAGACCGTGTGACTTGATTTTATTGTGGTTCTTTCATATCCTTGACAGTTCAAGATCTGTCAGTTTTGTATGTCTAATCTTTCTTTTTTTCCCATAAAATCAACACAGACAAATCACAAGCACGATAAGAAGAACAAAAAGAAACTCTACCTTAATCACTAGCTCTCTCTCTCTCTCTCTCTATGTTTTGTTGGTCATTTGTTGAAGTCACTTCTAGAGTATTTCTCAATGTTGCTAGGATTGTTTGCAAATTACGCTCCATAGTAGCATTTTAGCGCAGTATTCTTGTTCGCAGCTGTGCATCATTAAAGCTGGTGCAGAGAAATTCTCATGTAGTTTTCGATGTGGAATTTGGAAGGCGCATCTACGGGATGAGGGCGACCGGCAGAGTTATAAAGGCGAAAGCCATGGGACAAAAAGATCCAGAAGTACGAAAAACAACAAGTAATCAAAGCATAGTGAAATGCTAAAATTACTATGTCAATGTGACCTACGGAAATTCAAAGATCTACATGGTTGGTGGATCCTTATGGAAAAAGTTTCAGACCAGCACAAATTTTCTGTATAGTTGGTGGGGGGAAATACATCCAAACCAGCAAAGTTAGGTTAGAATAAAGCATTTCAGTGCACTTTTATCTGTATGACATGATAGAAGATGAAAAAATAACGGCAGTGATTTCTCAAGAGAGTTTGAATGTTCCTATTTTGGCCAGCTGTTCTTGGTTCCCACGAGGGACAGAGCCAATAGAATGCTCTAGCGAAAATTGTCCAAAAAGTCCTAATCTTATCGCACGTGTCAATTTAGTCCTAAACCTTTCAATTGTGTCAATTTAGTCCTAAACATTTTGAGAACTTGCCAATATAGTTTTAAACCTTTCAATTATGCCAATTTAGCCCTAAATTGATTTGCCAAACTAGTCCTAAATATTTTAACGAATTACAAATTTACTCCTTCCAGCCAATTACTCAAATAAAAGGCTTAGGATTAAATTGGCAAAATTTCAAAAGATTTAGGATTAAGTTGGCAAATGTCAAAATGTTTAGGACTAAATCGTTACAATTAAAATGCTTGAGCTAATGCTTTCAATTGCAGGTTTTGTCCCATCCAGAGGTTCAAATAGGATTTCATCCAGATGCAGGAGCTACCTTCCACCTTTCCCGTTTACCTGGCTGTCTTTACTGCATGGTTGTATGTTTTACTGTATCCATGAGTTCCCTTCTAGCATGCAGAAATTATGTTGAAGACCATCCAATACATTGCACCAAAGAGAAGCCTTTGTTTGCAAAGTTTACTTAATCATTGAAACCATGAAGAGATCATACAGTTGTTTTGTCCTCCTGTTAGTAATGAAAAGCTCATATAGTTTCCGCAGTATTTTCTTTACAAGGTCTAGTACTCTTCCTCTTTGAATTCGAATTTGTCAATAACTAGCACTAGGATATTGTCTTAGAATGTGTGGCCTCTTTCTTCCAGGGGAATACCTGGCTCTGACGGGGGATAAGCTTAATGGTGTGGAAATGGTTGCCTGCCGCTTGGCTACTCACTATTCACTAAATGCGGTTTGTTTCTAATGCACCTTTGGCTGCTGCCGGGTTTTTAGCACTACATGCCATGATAATCTCTTCTGAGTTATGGACAATGACCTTGACAGAGATTGGCTTTGATCGAAGAGCGTCATGGTAAACTGACCACTGATGATCCGTCCATTATGCAGACATCCCTTTCACAATATGGTGATCTTGTTTATCCCGACAGGAGGAGTATCATTCATAAGTAACATTCAACTTTAGTCTACAGCTTTCTGGGATCTTTGCAGCAATTTTTTTTACTTTCATCCTGCTCTGCGTGAATGACTGTTTGCTTTTGGATCTATACGGTATAACTTTACATTATACAAGAGTCTGGGGGAGCACACTAGAGAAGTTTGTGATGGAGCTAATAAATGATGTATATTGTGAGTATACTGCGTTCTAGTACCTTTTTGTTCTAGCTATTTTCACACTTTTCTGTACATTCTGTTTTATCCAAGCCGAGTAGAACTATGAATCAGTCATTCTAAACACTTAAAATCTGCATGATAATTTATTAGTGATAACATATTATAGCTGTTGTGCGCATTCGAACTGTGCAAGGGACATGTAAAGAACGAACCTGCATATTCTGTTTTGTTTATGGCCACCAATTCTTTTGCTCTCTAATCTCTTCAGTTTTGTTTGTTGCAGTTATTGAAGTATGTATTGAATAATTTTTCAAACGGAGTATCTTTGTCTTGTTCTCTTACAATGTTTTAGTGTTGACTCAGGATTGATGTGATCGATAAATGCTTTAGCCATGACACAGTCGAGGAAATTATTCATGCACTGGTAAGTTGGACGGGAGACCTGAAAAGGACTTTTGTTTATCATTGGGAAGTCCATAATGCGTGACAACATGCTAGTTTTTGAGATGGTATGACTGACGTTTTATTTTGCCAGATGACATGATGTTAGAATTGGCACTATCCATCTGAGAAATGCAATGAGCATAGTCAATATCCTAGATGTTCTTTTATTACCATCTCATTAAATTGGTGTTGCTTAGGAAATTGAAGCAGCTGACTCGTATGATGGATGATGTGCAGTGACCCTCAAGAAACTAAGGGAAGCTTCTCCGTTGAGCTTAAAAGTTCCTCTAAAATCTGTGAGTTATCGTTCTCTTGATTTTCTTTGTTGGACATGGATTCCTTGTCTCAGACCTTGACTTGGCTATAATTGATCCTCTCAGATTCATGAAGGGAGATTCCAGACTCTTGATCAATGTTCAACTCGGGAATACCGAATATCCCTTCGTGGAATCTGTGGCAAAGTTTCCAAAGACTTTTGTGAGGTACGCGAATGTTGGACATCCACTGCAATTGTATGAATGAGTCTCGTTTTTTGTTTTTTCCCTCTCTCTCGTTATCGTCAGATGATTGTACTCTTTGCCATCCGTGGGGTTTCAAAGATCTATTTATGTTCTGTTTAGGGGTGTTCGGACACAGTTAGTTGATAAGGACTTCACTCCAAAGGTAAAATTAAGTCCCAAATTTTCCAACCTTACTCATTTACTCAACTTACATGACAGAAATTACGGTGGTTTTCCAAATGATGTGCAGTGGGATCCTCCAAGTTTGGAAGAAGTAACCAAGGAGATGGTTGGTTTTTATGTCTCTCCACTTATATCTGAGCCTGAGCTAGAACTACCCACCGCCTCGCGAGAACCGTCTGTATGACAGATGTATGAATGTTGATGAGTTTTCACCATCTTCAGTTTTGTTGGTTAGGTATTAAACTGTGTGATTCAATTTTATCCTGGTTCTTGCATACCATCGACAGTTCAAGAACTTTCAATCATGTTTTCCTTGTATGTCAAATCTTTCTCCCAGAAATGCCACACAGACAAAGCACCAGCACAATAAGACGAAAAAGCAACTACACCTTAATCACCAGCTCTCTCTCTCTCTCTGGTTTGTTGGTTATTTGTTTATGCGATCACTGCTAGTGTCTTTCTCATTGTTGCTAGGATTTTTTGAAATTACACTCCAACAGAGCATTGTAGCGCAATATTCATCTTCACTGCTTCATCAAAGCCGGTGCAGAGAAGATATCATGTAGTTTTAACATCGAAATCAGAAGGCGTACCTATGAGGCGACTTCCAGATATATATAGGGGAGAGCCACTGGAATAGGATCCAAAAGTACCAAAAACAGCAATTCCCTCCAAGCGTAGTGAAATGCAGAAATTACTAATGTCAATATGACCTTCAGAGATTCAAAAATAGTACATGGTTGGTGGAGGGAAATTCATTCAATTTAGCCTCTTGCAAGAAGTCTTAATTTCCTCGTGAAAAGGGGTTAAACCTGTACAAAGACGTTCGAACCTGCAAAGTAAGGCAAGAATTTCTACGTTTAAAGCCCTTTTCTCTGTATGACATGATAGCAGGTTATGTTTATAACCACAGTGATTTCACAAGAGAGTTTGAATCTTCATATTTTGGCTAAGTTGTTCTTGGTTCCCAAGTTGGTTCCCAAGTCCGTCGCTGCTTTCAATATCAGGCAACTTATACTAAATCTCGGCTAATGAATGTTAGACAAAGATAACCGGTAACCAGCCACCTAATCATTGGCAGAAAATGTATCTCAGTGCCGATCAGCTGCCTTTCGGAGCGTTGGTTGGTTTGTCACATGCTGTCGAAGGTTGAAGAAACTGTCACACACGAGCCAAATATTGGAGAATACTTTGTGAGTTGAAGCATATGCAACATGAGTTCTTGTTCTGGAACTAGATCAAGAGGAGTCTGAGAGTTATCTTTTGATGCCATCGCTTAGCTCTGCAATCAACCAAAATGGCGAGTTGACTTTGGTCTTTCCATCTCCAAAATTTCTGAATTATCCTTCAAATGCTTTTGCTGTTTTGAGCTAAAAGAATTTAGGCTTTAAAGCTAGGAAACTTGTGGTTGCAGACACATTCCAATATGCTCGCTAAGCATTTCTTGAATCCATCGCAAAATGTTCTCGGTGGAGCAAGTTCATCAAGACCAGCAAATATAGGATGTTGATTAAGTTCAATATTGTACTTTTTCAGACTGTGTGACATGATAATGATAAATCGCGACATAGAAAATAGCGGTGAAATACACAAAGGGTTCGAGTCTCGCTCAGTGGTCTGACATTGCTTTCCAGGCGGAGTCCTTTGCTCACATTGTCAAGGGGAGGCTCTTCGCCTTGTGATCCCTCAGAACTTGCAGATGGATGGAACTGAAGCTGAACCTCGGGCTCTTCGGCATCCCTTTCTATTTTCCGCATTCCAAATGAAAAATAAGATTCTCTTTAGCCAGTATTCTGGTGTGAGAACATGCAGATGCCATCAAATATATCTGTTATGTTTATTACTTTAGAGTATTAGCAAGTTGGGGGTATTTGCGTAAATGTATTGTTAGGCTTAACCCTAAGCTAAGCCTATAAGTACTCTTTATTATCTCTGAAATAAAAGTTACGTTGCTCTTTTATCAATAACATGGTATCAGAGCCCTAATTAAAAAAACCTAAACCCTAGATTTACAAAACAATTGATCTACGACCACCGTTTCTACAATTCTCGCCGGAATTCTTCAACGTTGACCAAATCCAGCAATCCCCAAAGTCAGCCATCTCGGATTTGACGTCGGGAGGAGTCGGCCATCTCGGATTTGACGTCGGGAGGTGTCGCCCAAGCCGGGCGACCTCGGGGCCGAGTCGCCCGCACCGGGCGACCTCGGAATAGGCGTCGCCCGACTCGCCCAGGTCGGGCGACCCTGCAGCAGGTCCGCCCGACCTCATCCAGGTCGGGCGACCCCGGAACAAGTCTCGCCCGACCTTGTCCAGGCCCGGTGAGCCCAGGACCAGCATTGCAAGGGCCGGCGATTCTTCGAGGACCTCAGATCTGACATTAACTTGGCCGACAAACCTAGTTCAAGCATCTTCAGAGGTCCAATTCGATTTTAAATGTGCTGATTTTGCAGATTATGTTGCTGTAAATGGGTATTTTACGTGGGTTTGTGCCGTTGATGTTTAAAGGATTGTGATCTGTGAGTTTGTGAGTTGATGGTGATAGATGTGTGGCTGTTGGGATATTGTTAAATCTACCGGAAGTGAATGGCTGTCTTGAAGAAAGTAATTTTTGGTCCTGTTTGGCTGAATGTGCTGTTTTGCAAAGTAGCGGCTTGATAGTTGAATGTGGGGCTGATTTTGTCCGAATTTGGAGTTCTAAATTCTGTGTGGCTGAATTGGTGCTGGTCGTGGGGTTGGCTTTTTTGTTGGAATTGGTAGGTGGTGCGTGTGATATCCGATTACACGTGGGTCAAGTTCCTAGAAGTGAATTTTTTATATTGATTAGTGATTTGTGGAGATGTCTACCGACTCATCAAGTTCTCCGTCTATTACTTCGGGATTGGTTCCCCCTAGTGCTTCTTCGAGTTCGGTATCTTTTGGTCCCTACAATAGTATGACCGGTTTGCATAATACCTTGGTCAAGTTAGATGGTACCAATTATCCTTCTTGGTCAATGGCTCTTTCGACTTTTATTTATGCTAATCGTCAGTCTAGATGGCTTGAAGAAGAACCACCTGAAGATTTAGCCAGTCTAGAAGAATGGAAGTTTGTTGATGCTACTTTGCGTACGTTGTTGTGGGGAAGTATGGCTGAATCGATTCGCCATCTTTTCATGGATTGTGCGACAGCCCGTCGGGTATGGATAAAGTGTGCTTTACTATATTCTGGACAGAATAACATGAGTCGAGTTTGTGATATGTGGGAGGCTTTATTTGAAGCCAAAATTGGTGATGCTGGGTTAGCAGAATATTATGCTCGTTTTGCGTCTTTGTATCAACGCCTCAAGTCTTATTTTCCACCGGCTACCACGGTTACTCGGATGCAACAACGTGAAGCGGACATGATGACCGTACTTTTTCTCCGAGGTCTTGGTCCGGATCACAATGCACTTCGACAACAGATTACCTCTCGGAGCACTCTCCCTTCCATTGAAGAAGTGTATTCTCGAGCCGCTCGTTATACTTCCAGTCCCAAGACTTGAACAATGTCGGATAGTAGTGCTATGGTGGCTCGTGGAGGTCAAGGGACTCGTGGTCGTATTAATGGTCGTGGACAATGGAGTTCTGACGGTTCCAATCGTGGTCGTGGTCGTGGTTTTCAAAGCCGAGGTGGTGTTCGTGGTGGTAGTAATAATGCTTCTAGAGGAGCTCGAGGTGGTGGTCGAGGGAACCGCTTTTGTACGCATTGTCAATTATCGGGGCATACTATTGATTATTGTTATGACCTCCATCCCGAGCTGCGGGGTCTACATGCCTCTATTGATACTGAACCTTGGACTTCTTCACCTGGATCCTCTTCTGGACAAGCTACGGTAAACTTGACTCGTGCTGAATATGATGAGTTGCTTAGAGCACGACGTAATACCAATGGTATTGTTCCTCTCGCTACTTTGGCACAGCATAACGATCCTACTTGTCTACTTTCTAGTACTCCTCCTTGGATTATTGATTCGGGTGCCACTCATCATATGACCGGTGATTCTCGTCTTCTCACATCCACCTCATCTGTTCCTTCTACGTCGGTTACCTTAGCAGATGGCTCTCAATCCAAAGTAGCTGGTGCGGGTTGTGTGTCATTGAGTTCCTCTGTCTCCTTACCATTTGTTTACCATATTCCACACTTCCCTCACAATCTATTATCTGTTAGTTCTATTACTCGTGATCTTGATTGCGACATTATCTTTTCTTCATCTTCGTGTGTTCTTCGAGATCGGAAGACCGGACGCCGAATAGGTGGTGGGCGTGAGATCGGTGGATTGTACATCCTGGATCCCGAGATTATTGTTGCTGCTACAACGGTTCAGAATAAAGCTGTGGATGATTCATATAGGTTACATTGTCGTCTTGGTCACCCATCGCCAGACGTACTCCGACGATTTCCTTTTATGTCTAGTTCGAGTCTTCAATTTAATTGTGAAACTTGTCGGTTGGGCAAACACCATCGTGCGTCTTTTTCCCCTCGAGTTTTGAGTCGTGCTTCCCAACCATTTGAGTTAGTTCACTCCGATGTGTGGGGTCCTAGTCGAGAGTCTTCATTTGGTCTTCGTTATTTTGTCACTTTCATCGATGATCGTACTCGTATCACTTGGTTATATCTAATAAAAGATCGTACTGAAGTTTTTCATTCTTTTCTCCAGTTTTATAATGAAGTACGTACTCAGTATAATTATTTCGTTAAGTGTTTGCGTACAGACAATGCTCGTGAGTATTTTTCTTCTTCTACTTTTACTCCATTTCTCAAGTCTCATGGTATTTTACATCAGAGCTCGTGTGCTCACACTCCACAACAAAATGGAGTTGCTGAACGTAAGAATCGTCATTTGTTGGATGTTGCACGTTGCCTACTTCTTCATACTCATATGCCTAAGTCTTTCGGGAGCTATGCTCTTCTTACAAGATGTCATCTCATTAATCGTCTTCCATCCTCCGTGTTGAAAGGAGCTATTCCTTATACTCTTCTTCATCCCGATCGTCCATTATGGTCTATTCGTCCTCGTATATTTGGATGTGTCTGTTTTGTTCATTCTTTGTCTCCTGGTTTGGACAAGTTATCACCTCGTGCTGAAAAATGTGTATTCGTGGGATACTCCCGTACTCAAAAGGGGTATGTATGTTATAGTCCTACTCGTCGTCGGGAGTATATTTCTGCCGATGTGACTTTCTTTGAGGATCAAGCATATTTTGGTTCTGTTCATCCTCGGGAACCATTAACCATGGATCTTCCGCCGCCCTTAACATCTCTCTCTCAACCGGAGCAACCACATGTTAATTCTAATGATACTCCACCGGATCCAGGATCACCAGCATCGACTCCTCTTCGGGTTTATACACGTGGTCCTCGCCCAATTTGGAGCCATACATCTCCACCAGCAAGCGTTCCACCACCACCACCTCCAGTCCAGGCTTCCGATCCTCTTCCACCACTTCCCGACAGTTCTCCTATTGCTCACCGCACTCGATCTCGGTATCCTTTGTCTAATTTCGTGTCTTATCGTAACTTAAGCCCTCTGTATCTGTCTTTGTGTCATCCCTTGCATCCGTATGCCGTGCCAAGTTGTGTGCGGGAGGCTTTGGCCCATCCAGGTTGGGCTCGTGCTATGAAGGAGGAAATGGCTGCATTGCATAATAACAAGACTTGGGAGCTGGTTCCGTTTGCGGCGAATAAACAATTGGTGGGTTGTCATTTGGGTCTTTGTTGTCAAACACAATCCAGATGAGTTCGGTTGAGCGCTTAAAAGCGCGTCTTGTGGCAAAGGGCTATACTCAAACTTATGGTATTGACTATGATGAGACTTTTTCTCCCGTAGCCAAAATTCCTTCCGTTCGTATTGTTATTTCCTTGGTCGCTCGGTCTCACCTTGGACTCTTCATCAACTTGATGTCAAAAATGCATTCCTCCATGGTGATCTTCACGAGGAGGTGTATATGGAGCAACCACCCGGGTTTGTTGCTCGGGGGGAGAAGGTTTGCCGGTTGCGAAAAGCTCTTTATGGACTTAAGCAATCTCCTCGTGCTTGGTTTGGCCGCTTTAGTGATGCGGTTATCACCTTTGGCATGCATCAATGCAGTGTGGATCACTCAGTATTTAGTATGTCATCTTCAAAAGGTTGTGTTATTCTTGTTGTCTATGTTGATGATATCATTGTGACAGGAAGCGATGTTGAAGGTATACAACGACTCAAGCAGTTCCTACAAAAGGAGTTTAACACTAAAGACCTAGGTCGTCTTCGATATTTTCTTGGTGTTGAAGTTGCCTATGCTAATGATAGTATTGCTCTTTCACAACGAAAGTACACTCTTGACATTCTTAAGGAGGTTGGTTTACATGATGCTAAGCCCGGAGACACACCTATGGATCCCGGAGTGAGACTTGATAATGAGCATGGAGAACTTCTTCATGATCCGCAGAAGTATCGTCGCTTAGTAGGCAAGTTAAATTATCTTACCATTACTCGTCCGGATATTTCATTTGCGGTTAGTGTGGTAAGTCAATTTATGAGCACTCCTCGTACTACTCATTGGCAAGCCGCTCTACAAATTGTTCGCTATTTGAAGGGAGCTCCGTGTCAAGGACTTGTGTTTCATAATCGGGGTCATCTTCATATTGCTTTGGTTATTCTAACCCCGAATCTTTGGAGGTGATAGGATATTCTGATGCAGATTGGGTTGGTTGCCCCATGGATCGGCGGTCTACTTCGGGATACCGTGTCTTTCTTGGTGGTAATCTTGTGTCTTGGAAAAGTAAGAAGCAATCTGTTATTTCTCGATCTAGTGCGGAGGCCGAGTATCGTGCTATGGCTAATGTTACGGGTGAACTTCAATGGGTTCGTATGTTATTAGCCGAGATTGGATTGCCTATAACTGGATCATCTATTCTCTGTTGTGATAATCGGCCCGCTATTCATATTGCAAGCAATCCGGTGTTTCACGAGCGAACGAAGCATATAGAGGTGGATTGTCATTTTGTTCGGGAAAAAGTGAGTTGTGGAGACATACGGTTGGTGCACACACGTTCTGAAGAGCAACTAGCAGACATTTTCACAAAGCCTCTTCGACGTGGGCGAGTTTCATATATTTGTCATAAGTTAGGACTTTTTGATATGTACGCTCCAACTTGAGGGGGAGTGTTATGTTTATTACTTTAGAGTATTAGCAAGTTGGGGGTATTTGCGTAAATGTATTGTTAGGCTTAACCCTAAGCTAAGCCTATAAGTACTCTTTATTATCTCTGAAATAAAAGTTACGTTGCTCTTTTATCAATAACAATATCTTTCTCTTAACATTGGTTTTGCCTCTTTCACAGGCAAGGGTACAGCAAACTCATGGCTCCTACTGCATTCTGCAAGACACTGTAAAATCACCCTTTTTCTTCCTTCAAAGATGGTTTTACTTCTCCAAATTAAGTTCCTTCTGGTCCGATGCATATTATGACCTCTCATATCCCTCAGAATGTCCAGAGTCAAATCTCTAACGTTGAATTTCTTCCATTCAGGTGACTGAAGTTGAATGTATTGATGAAAGAGGCAAACATAAAAGACAGAATTACTACAGGAATCTAAAATAAGTATGCATTATATGGCACAAGACATCAATCACTGCAGAGGATGAGGAACCATAAACTTCTCAACTTAATCTACCATAGATCAGTAAGATTAGTGTCAAAAATTCAGTGATTGACATTCTTGAAACATGGAGAGTACGAATATTTTAGTCTGCACCTTACCAAAAAAAAAATATATTTTAGTCTGCAAATTGACTGAGGTAAGCTTGTAACTCTCATGTTTGACAGATACAACACTGTCAAGGATGCTAATTTCCCAATTGAGTCGGTAAGTTTGCTCACCCTAAAGCAATCTGTCATAGAGAAGCACGTAAGTTTCGCTAGCCCCTTGATTTCTTTAGGCAAATCCACGCAGGCAGTTGTTTATATTCAAGTCAATCAGGCACTTCAGTCTTCCAATTGAACATTCAATTTCCTTCAAATTCTCACATCTTTCAAGAGTCAACCTCTCTAACATCGAGCGCTTAGAGAAGTCTGGAGTTCTGGAAATGCCGAAACACTTTTCGAGAGCTTGAACCTTTAATCTGGTTGCCACCTACAGACGGTGTTCTGTTTCAAATGCAAAAATATCAGACATAAATACAAGGAGAAAATAAGAGTAGATGTAATAAACACATAAGTTTAGATACCTTGATTAAGCTCCACATCTCCGAATCATCTATAAAGTGATTGTCAGAAAATTCAAGAACAACTATATCTGTTGAACGCGTAGCGACAGCTGCAAAAATTTTGAGGAGGAGGATGCCAAGTGATCCATCTTATCTTTGGAAGACAATCTGAGAAATCTCCAACAAAGGTTCCATTAGATAGCTTTAGGAACCTTAAACTTCCAAACCTATCAAGCTATTCATTTGAGATCAAGATGGAAGAATATTTTTCATCTAGATCAAACGCTTGAACCTTCTTCGTATGCCAACTAATTATAAGTAAACGTTTTGTAATCATCAACTAACCAAATGTTTCTCAATGGAAAAGGCAATTCTCGGTAATGGAATGTCTAGTTTTCACGTAACAATTTCCCTTCCAAGATCTCTCAATTGATCATGCATTCAATTGTTGTCTAGGTAACAATTTCCCTTCCAAGATCTCTCAGTTGATCATGCATCCAAAATTTATTGTTACCTATGTACCAATTTCCCTTCCGAGATCTCTAAGCTGATCATGCATCCAAAATTTATTGCTGCATATGCAACAATTTCCCTTCCGAGATCTCTTAGTTGATCATGCATCCATAACATATTGTTATCCCGATAGATGCATGTATTCGTAAGCTGCTTTTCCGGTCATCCTCCCGCCATAGTTAGCATCGGGAATGCTTTGTATTTCTCTAGAATTGACTATGTTCAAATAGGAATATATCTTGTAGCTTGACTAAGCTCTCCTTCGTCGACTCTTCTCGAGTGTCTTTAAACAAGCTACGTCGCTTTCCAAAGTGTGAACATAGTTGGTTGAAGACGACCTTAACTGCTGTTGTTTTTCCTATTCCACCCATTCCATGAATTTCAATGAGCCACACATCACCAGAATCGATGTCTAGTAATTTCATGGCTTGTTCTACCTGACCAGCGAATCCAACTAAATGATCAGTCACAGGTTTATGCTTTATCTTCAACTTATCCAAAACCTCTTCAACAACCAATTTGATGAGTTGTCCCAGGCTGTCAAACAGAAAACCCATCTATTTAATAAATGACTGAAATTGATCTAACTATATGCAAATCATCTGATTGGAGTTTAAGCCAAATGGATGTTTTTTCGTTTTTTCCTGCGACTTTCCGGATTTGCGATTCGATATGTTTCGATAAGTTGATATATCAGTCTTGCAATCATTTTTCCACAGAAAATCACATAATTGCAGCACAAGGCAAAGCAACATCGATCATGTAAAACTCTATGTAAGGGAAAACAATATCATTAATATTGGTATTCACCAAACATGAAAGTTAAGAGTAATGAATTCCTTGGACTCCGGTACAAGAACTTACTTCTTCGAAGATATTAAGGAAAGTACAGTTATCTCCTCTGAAAATTTATTTTCATGATCAGGTAAAACTTATATGAACAACTGGAAATAAAAAACCAAACAGTGACATGAGATCGTGCTCTTATTTTCCCCTCAAATGAAAAAAAATGAGTTTTAAGGATCTGAAATGGAGTTTACCCTTCATCCTTCTGCAGGTTCCATCCCTTGATTTCATCTACCTTCCCACGGAGTTTATCATCGTCCATGAAGACGCGAGTTCCTGCACCTACCAAAGCGTGGTAGACAGAGTCGGTGAATCCATAACGAGTATGAGTTCCTCTAAAACTCAGGAACACAAGAAACTCACCTCCTGGTGCACCACCGTTGCCGCTTCCGGCCTCTAGGTTCGCCATGGGAGCTTATTTTACCAGATCTCTCTCTCTCTCTCTCTCTCTCTCTCTCTCTCAGATGTCGCTATAGAAAAGTTATAGGGGCGTGTATGCCAAAGCTTAGAGCTAGAGATTCTCAATAAATACAGCCAAGTGAAGTTCACCAATACAACAGTTGAAGCACTGACGCAGACAAACTTGTTTGGTTTCCAGCTGGGTTCTATATTTTTAAGACAGGCGTTGGCAGCACAGCAACCGTTCAAGGGGTCCATCAGTAATTATGCTCGTGCTCAGGAAAAGTGGTTTATACCTAGAATTTACGGCTTTGAATAAAGTTTTGGTACGCCTTTGAAGACTTCGAATGCCGACTTCGAAGACCATAAACTTGAAAACGCAATTGGTGGTATCCAAGAATCCAACGTGGAGACGATAAGGCCTGTCTCCCAGTCTTCGCTTCTTTCACATGCGACCTTGTCCTTTTGTCTTCGTCGTTGTCAATTTATACGAGTTTCTTTACACGAGGAGAATCTATGACATAACTTGAGTGTTACAGATCTTGCAAGAACGGACTAAATTCTCCTCTTGGCAAAAGATAGAGAAAGAAATACTTTCAGCTGGGAGTTCTCGACATCGAGAAATTTTTTTTAGTTGTGACCAAATACATTGGAATCGTCGAATCAGCTTATCTATATACAAGATCCAAGGTGATGCACAGCCTCGCGAGAACCCTCTGCATGGCAGATATATGAATGCCGATAAGAAAGATTTACTCTGTGATTTGATTTTATTGAGGTTCTTGCATACTCACAGTTCAAAGATCTGTCATTCTTTTATGTCTAATCTTTCTTTTTTTCCCATAAGATCAGCAGAGACAAAACACAAGAACAATAAGAAGAAAAAAAGGAAACTCTGCCTTAATCACTAGCTCTCTCTCTCTCTCTCTCCCTGTTTTGTTGGTCATTTGTTTATGCCACTGTAGAGTATTTCTCAATGTTGCTAGGACTGTTTGCAATTACGCTCCAGCGTAGCATTTTAGCGCGATATTCTTGTTAGCCGCTGTATTCTCTTGTAGTTTTCGACGTGGAATTCAGAAATCTTATCTACGGGATGAGGCAACTGCCAGAATTATAAAGGGAAAAGCCCTGGGAAAAAGACCCGGAAGTACGAAAAACAGCAAATAATCAAAGCATAGTGAAATGCTGAAGTTACTATGTCAATAAGACCTACAGAAATTCAAAGATCTACATGGTTGGTGGAAAGGAAATTAGGTCACAATTTCCTTGTGGAAAAAGTTTCAGACCTGTGCAAATTTCTATGTAGCTGGTGGGGGGAAATACATCCAAACCAACCAATTCAAGAGAAATTTAGCAAACACGCAAAAACTACCAGATTATCAACTTCGGAGAATGACTCCCTTGTTAACGAACAGTGCGTACTAGATGATGAAAGAAAGACTTTTATTTACGGAATGTGTCAAGTCCATTTTTGAGGAACTCGCTGCTTCCAAAATAAGGCAACTTATATTACATCTTGGCCAATGAATGTTCAAAAAACACTACCACTAAACTGCCACCTAATCATCGGCTGACAATGTATATCAGTGCCAATCTGCTGCCTGTCAGCGCATCGGTTGGTCTATCACATGCCATCGAAGGTTGAAGAAACTGTCATACGCAAGCCAAATAGCGGAAAATACTTTGTTAGTTGACGCATATGGAAATCAATTTGTACTCCACTAAGAGAAAAACTTGCCTGGGACAAATGGATAATCAATCCCCGACACGGAGGAAATTTCTATGCAGCACGAGTTCTTGTTTCTGGAACATCTGTCCCTCGACCGCAGTTCCCTTTTGAGTTTCATCTAGAGGAGTCTGAAAGTTATCTTTTGAAGCCATCACTTAGCTCTTCTATCTACCACAAAGACGAGATGAGACTTGGTCTTCCCATCTGCACTACTGCATTATCCTTCAAATGCCTTTTCTGCTCCCAACTTCAAAGAATCTCAGCATAAAAGCTAGGAAAAGTCACGGTTGCAGACACATTCCAATATGCTCACTAAGCATGTCTTGAACCTATCAGAAAATGTTCTTGGTGGAACAAGTTCATCTGGACCTGCAAAAATATTTTGTGATTAAATTCAATATATAATTTTTTCAGTCTGTGATATGATAACAGAAGATCGAATCATCGGCAATAGCAGTGAAATACTTAAAGAGCTTGAGTCTTGCTCCGTAGTGTGATTTTCCTCTCCAGGTGGAGTCCCTTCTCTGACATTGTCAAGTGGAGGCTCTTCACTAATTTCATGATCCCGAGAACTTGCAGATGGATGGAACTGAAGCAGAACCTCAGTGTCGGGCTCTTTGGCATCCCCTTCCATTTTAGCCTCCTCCTAAATGACAAATGAGATTTTCTTTAGCCAGTATTCTAGGATGAGAAAATGCAAATGTCATCAAATAAATATTTTCCTTAACAATGGTTTTGCCTTTCTCATAAACAAGGGTACAGCAAACTCATGGTTCCTATCTGCAAGACATCATGAGTCTAGATACTGCTGAATGATGTATCAGTAGTTCAAGAAGAGTCAAAATCACCTTTTCTTCCTTCAAAGTTGGTTTTACTTTCCCAAATTTAGTTCCTTCCTCTACTAAGCACATTATGACCTTCCATATCCATCAGAATGTCCAGAAGTAACAATCTCTAACATTGAGTTTCTTAAAAAGAAGCAAAACGAAATGACCGTGTTACTACAGGAATTTAAAATAATATGCACTATATGGAACAAGACATCATTTATTGCAGATGGTGAGGAACTACTAATTTTTCAATTCAATCTACCGTCGATCAGTTACATTAGTGTCAGAAATTCAGTCTACGAGTTGGAATTTCCATCTTCATGTTTGTATAAACAGATATTGTAGATAAAGTCAATGAATGGAAGAATATGACCAAAGAGAGAGGACCAACGAAAATGGAAGGAAGGGCGATGCCATTGCGTATCATCAAATAATCCAGGGAGGCATACCTTCTCAGTCTCCAATTGAGAGTTCTTGGTCTTGGATTCGGCGTCTGCTGTTCCTTGAAGAATCATCTCTTTGTAACGCTCAAATGGGATGTCATTGTCTCCATCTGGATCGGAGTCAAGTAACTCCCCACAGTTACTAAAATATATTTGGCACTCATCTGGTATTTTTGTGGTACGCACATCTATCGGCCTTTCCAGAGAATAACACCCAAAAATACGCAACTCATCCAAAATCTCTAATTGGTCCAGTCCCTCGACAACCCTTAATCCAGTGCACATCCCGATGGCCAAATGGTGCAGGTTCTTTGTGTTTGACAGACCACCTAGCCTTTCCACAGCATGGCAATGGTAAAGAAGAAAGTATTCCAATGATTCCAACATGCCAACAACTTGAATTTCGAGTAGCTTTCCGCAACTTACCAAACTGCATTCTTTTAGCTTCTTTAGGGCGGTTGATAGAACGGACACTCTCTTCCCACAAAAGGTCAACTCACTCGAACACTCTGATTCGTCAGGGATTTTAGCCTCTAACCTTTCCACAGACTGGCAATCCTCAATTGACAAGTACTGCAGCGATTCCATCACACCAAGAAATTGAATGTCGACCAGCTTTGAGCATTTGCACACCCGGACATAAATCAGGTTTGTTAAAGTTGATAGAATGGACAACCTCTCTAGGAGTTCACACCCCTCCACAGTCAAATTTGTCAACTGTGGAAGCTCATGGAGCTGTATCTCTTTCATTCGAGAGCCATTTAGCACTAACACCGATAAACTTCTCAAGTTTGACGATAGTGATCTGGTCGAGTTGAAGTTATCAAGTCGCAACTCCAACAAGGAAGACGGAAGCTGCATGAGAGGTTGCAGATTCAGACTAGACAAAGTAAGTTCTTCCAGGAGAGAAAGGGAGCTCAACTCTGTAGGTGGTGCGGGGTTGTTCCAGAGACACAGTCCCAACTTGTTCAATTTGGATAACCTCCCAATCCACGATATGTCAGAAGTCTGCATTAAATGTGATCCCTCTGTATATCTAGAGCCATCAGAAAGGAGCAACTCCTCCAAATTAATCAAGTTAGAGAGATTAGGGACCAACAGTAGCGAGCGAGATTCAACACGTAAGCAGATCAAGCTTGTGGGAAGCTCGGGCAACTCTTGAATCTCGTGGCATCTACTTAAGTCCAGTTTTTGGAGGCAAGGAAGCATGTTGATTATGCTGGGCATGGTGTCTATTCGTGTACCTGATAAGTTTAAGATTCTCAACGAGAGCAAGTTGCCTACTTCATTAGGAATTTTGCCTTCTAACTCTTCACAGCGCTCAGCATGAATCTCTTCAAGATTATCCAACATTCCAATAGCACTAGGCAACTTCCACCCTTTTCCAGTTAATATAGGTATCATCTTACACGAAAAATCCAACAAACGCAGTGATCTCAGCTTTCCAATGGAGATAGGAAGCTCTCTGATCTTAGTGCTAATCAGTGAGAAAGACTCGAGCTTCACTAACGCTTCGATAGAGTCTGGAAGTTCGGTGATTGGCATTCTTGATACATTGAGAGTCGACAAACATTTGAGTCTACAGATTGAATCAGGTAAGCTTGTAACTCTCATGTTTGATAGATACAACTCCGTCAAGGACGCTAACTTACCAATTGAGTCAGGAAGTTTGCTCACCCTATAGCAATCCGTCAAAGAGAAGCGCTTTAGTTTCTCTAGCCCTCCAATTTCTTTAGGCAACTCTTCAAGACGCAAGCAGCCGTTTATATTCAAGTCTATCAGATACTTCAGCCTTCCAATTGAACAGTCAATTTCTGTCAAATTGTCACATCTTTCAAGTGTCAACCTCTCTAACATCAAGCACTTGGAGAAGTCTGGAGTTCTGGTAATGCCAAAGCACCATTTGAGAGCTAGAACCTTTAATTTGGTTGCCATCTACACAAGGAAATTATATTTCAGATGGAAACTATTAGACATATTTATAAGGAAAATTAGAGTAGAAGTAATAAACACATAAGAGAAGATACCTTGAAAAAGCTCCACACCTCCGAATCATCTGTAAAGTGATTGTCAGAAAGTTCAAGAACAACTATATTTCTTGAATGCATATTGACAGCCCAAAAACTTTGCGGAGGAGAATGCCAAGAAAACCATACTATCTTTGAAAGGCATTCCGAGAAATCTCCAACAAAGGTTGTGTTACATAACTTTAGGAACCTCAAACTTCCAAACCTTTCAAGCTGTTCATTTGTGATCAAGTTCGGAGAAGCCTTTCCATCTAGATCAAATGCTTGAACCTTCTTCTTACTCTGCCAATGAATTGTATGTAAACATCCATTAATTATCAGCTATGTTTCTTTTGTCACATATAAAGATACGTTGCTCAATAGAAAAAGCAATCTATGTAAAATTTTCTAATTGCAAACTAGTAATTCTTCATACTTTACCTCTTTCGTTCTCAATATTTCGAGGATGTCTTTGCTTATCCACAACCTACTACGCTCTCCAGGGTCTGTCAAGCTTTCTTTATGAACCATTTCTCTTCCAAGATCTCTGAGTTGGTCATGCATCCAAAATTTATTGTTATCCAATATCTTTATCGGGGACAAGCTAATAAGGACATCAATTCCGCCTTCGGGGAAAAACCGACAGTCAGTCCACATATAAATTGCATTAGTCTTATCCTCATTAATGAAAAAGCATGCAATGTCGAGAAAAATCTGTTGCTGATAATCGTCTAGCATGTCATAGCTAATCTTCAACTTCCTCTGGACCTCCTTCTCCGGCATTTCTCTTAACTTGTCCAACGTCTCACTCCATATTGCTTTGGGCTTTTGATAGAGGAGTGAACCTATCACTTCAAGAGCCAAAGGAAGCCCTCCAGTAGTGGAGACGATAGCCCTAGCAAGGACGTGTTGATCATCTGAAGGAGAGAGTCCACCGAAGGCGTGCCTTTCGAAAAGCTGGAGTGCATGATTAAAATTCAGCTCCTCCATCGGATAAGGTAGAACTGTATACTTAAATCCCTTAATAGGCAGCACGCTTCTATCCCTAGTGGTAACAATTATCCTCGTTCCTGGATGCAGACTGTATTTTCCTAGTAGTTTCTCGATTTGTTCACCCCTGTCAATGTCATCAAGAACTATGAGGACCCTCTTATTGCAAAGTATTTCTCCGGTCCTCCTCATGCCATAATCTGTGTCGGGAATTTTTTCTATTGCCCTAGAATGAACAATGTCCGACAGCAATTTCTCCTGCAACTTGACTAAGCCATCCTTCTTCGACTCTTCTCGAATGTCTTCAAGGAAGCTGCATCGCTTTCCAAACTGTGGAGTTAGTTGGTTGAAGATGACCTTGGCAAGTGTTGTTTTACCGATACCACCCATTCCATGAATTTTGATGAGCCGCACGTCACCAGAGTCAATGTCTAGTAATTTCATGACATCTTCTACCAGACCAGTGAGTCCAACTAAACGTTCAGTCACGGGTTTATGCTTTATCTTCAACTTATCCAAAACCTCTTCAACAACCCATTTGATAAGTTGTCCCTGGCTGTAAAAAGAAAAGCCCTTCTATCAAATTAATGAGGAAAAAAAGATAACAAAATTTTCAGGATGGGAATTGATCTAACTATATGCAAATGCATCTGATTAGAGTTCCAGCCAGATGCAATGCTTTCTCAAATGTTCCATGGATCTGTGATTTGGTATGTTGGATAAATTGACGTATCTTCCAATCACCTATTCTCAGAAAATCTCATAATTGCAGCTCAAGACAGAGCAATAAAGGGCAAACAACATAAGTTTCCCCAAACATAATAGTTAAGAGTAATGAATTCCTCAGAATCTGGTAGAAGAACTATGTTCTTGAAAGATATTAGAGAAAGTACAGTTATTTGCCCCGAGAATCTATTTTCATGATCAAGTAGAAGTTATATTAAGAACTGAAGATAAACAAACAGTGATATGATATTGGGCTCTTTTTTCCCCTAAATGAAAAAAAAAAAAAGAGTTTTAAGGATTTGAAAGGAGTTTACCCTTCATCCTTCTTCAAGTTCCATCCCTTGATTTCATCTACCTTCACAAGAGCCTTTCGCCGTGCCTTCACTTCTTCAGGGAACCTCTTCTCGTGTTCTAGAAGGGAATCCTTATACAATGATGTTTTCAGCTTCACATCATCAGGTTCCACATCGAAGAAAATGGGAAGTATCTTCTTCTTAATACCCTCAGATTTATTAGACACATCTGTGTTCTCTACTATCCTGGCGATCTCGCGGAGGCACCATTTACTGGTAGCATAATTTTGAGAAAAGACAGGTATGTAGAGTATGGAGTCGTCGATAGCCCGAAGCAGCTCTCCACCAATGACTTCCCCAACACGGAGTTCATCTTCGTCCCTAAAGACGCGGATTCCCGCACCTACCAAGGCGTGGTAGAGGCAGTCGGTGAATCCATAACGAGTGTCTGCTCCTCTAAAACTCAGGAACACTTGATACTCACCTCCTGGTGCACCAACGCTGCTCGTTCTGGCCTCTAGGTTCGCCATGAGAGCTTGTTTTACCAGATATATCTGTCCCAGAAGTCGCTATAGAAGAATTATAGGTGTGTGGATACCTAAGCTGAGAGCTAGATAGCTTCAATATAGACAACCAAGTGAAAGTCACCAGTATTATATAGTTGAAGCATTAATGCAGACAAAAATGTTTGGTTTGCTTAATCAAGATCATGATATTTCTGTTTCTCAGTATTCAATGTTTTAAGACTGGCGTTGGCAGTATATCAGCCGGTCAAGGGGTTCATCAGTAATTATGCTCCTGTTCAGGAAAAGAGGTTTACCCATAGAATCGATGGCTTTGAATAAAGTGGGCAGGTCTTTGAAAATTCTATTTACTCCTTGGAAGAAGGAAACGCAATTGGTGCTTTCCAAGAATCCAATGTGGAGTGGCTCTGAGTCTTCGCTTCTTTCACATGCGACCTTGTCCTTTTGTCTCCCTTGTCGTCAACTTTTTATGAGTTTCCTTGCACGTGGAGAACCTAAAATAACTCTAGTAGTATAGATTTTTCAAGAACGAACTAAATTCTCCTTTCGGCAAAAAAATGAAAAAGAACTATTTTCCGCTGGTGGTTCGACGTCGAGAAAAATATTTAGTTGCCATTAAATACATTCGTATCATTGAATCTGCTCATCTACATACTAGATTCAAGATGATGCCCACTACATTCAACATTTTAGTTCTACCAGAAGTGCAGCAATTGAGTCTGCAGTTATTTTTTTACTCTTCTATAGCATGCCAAAGTGAATCACAACAGGAGGGTCATGTTCTTGACAAATTTACAATGAAGGAAACCCAAGGCGAAGCTCATGTTGGGTTCTGTAGGTGGATCTCGTTACTACTCATGCATGAGGTGTCAAAGCAATGAATAATTTCATATTGGGTACAAATTGGGCCAATTGCACATATTTGGTTGGCTCATAACTCAACGAGTTGGAGTCATTGAGTGAAATTAAGTCCACCTAGGCATTTCAAGAGTTCAAATTTGAGCTCCCTTGTGATCTCCCATCACAAGATGTTGAACAGCTGAGACTAAATTGAACATTCATTGCCAGAATCTCCGCATGAATCTTAGTTTGGAAACCCCCATTTGACTCAAAGGTAACACTACATTCCTACAGAAATATTAAGTACTTGACAGATTCTTTAGTTGATAACTGCAGCTTCCATGATACACGAGTATCGATGATGAAAGGAAAGGCAACAAATCTACCTACGTCAAATATGTAGCAGATCAGATTTCAAGAGAAAGTGAACAGACTGACAAAACTGAAGACGCCCCTCACCTGCTTAACTATTGCGCTTCTACATCTGTAAAGTGCCATCATTCTTGTGCTTGCAATTTTGAATAGAAAGTTGATTTTCTTTGCCACCACAAGAAATCAAAACTCAGTAACTAGTCATTAATCTCATTGAGAGTGCAAAGAATTGGCCTTACAGGTGCAGTATGTACCTAGCCTTCTTCCTTCTAGTCAATAGACTTGGGATCAAAACATTTAACAACGAATTAGACATGGCAAGAGACAATTATCTCTAGCATGTTGAAACTTAAACCTTTAATCTAATCACAATAAGCCCAGAAGCTGAGCAACTCTGATGACAATACTTTCAAATGCTTGACGTTTGACAAATGAAAATTCAACTGAGAAAAATAAGTCAAGGAACTGGTTATGATATTCAGAAAACAATAGTTGTGAACAGAACCATGACCAGTGGAATGAATTTCCGTATCTATAATGGAAAAATGCACCTGTAAAGTAAGACAAGCCATTTACCAATCTATTCCGTCAATATTTGGGTGAACATACAATTACAGTACTTTGGACACATATTAGAGCACATTGAAAACAGAAGCGAAACAAAATTGAAGCTCCCATGGGCTCCTTATGAAGGGCTACAACTACAGGACCTACTACGCACAATAGAAAGGAAGAGATACTTAAACCAATGGAGCATGGAATCGGTGACATAATTCCTCTTCCTCCTCGGAGCAAAAACGATATCTCCTAGAGCTATAAGAGACAGCAAAGCAATCTATAATACCATGGATGCTGCAAAAAAAAAAAAAAATTATAATAATAAATAACAGTCCAAGGATTTACAGCCATAAATAAAGCAAAAATGGGGTTGTGAAATTTTTGCATGAAACTAAGCAAAAGCAACATAGGAGAATATTCACATTCACAACCCAGATAATTAGAGTTGTTAAATGATTTATTTCGGTAACTGATCCGAAGTTAAATTCCTCTGAAAAGACAAAATATTGGTGTTAGCACATTCACGCTCATGTAGCATAGAAATGCTTTTAAGATATTCTAAGAGCTAAACATTTTCTTTCTTTGGGTCCATAAACTTAAACCCTTAGAGAAGGCATCTGACAGTTGCCTGCTTTCAAAGGCCAGGTCCTTAAGAATGTCAGAAAAATCTTGGGGCTGGTTGCATGTAAAAGGCTTCTAACAAATGAAGCACAATTTGTGAGAAACTCTCAGCATCCTCAGATTGTCAGTTCCACGAAAAGAAGCTTGAATCTTCAGTGAGAAGCCCCCATGCCAAGTTAGTTTATCAGCACTTCTTTGCTTCAAAACCTAACCGGTGGTCTTAACTAAACCCAACAAAGGAGATGGCAAAAATATTATCAACTCTGAATTGGACTTTCATTTCAGATTGGTCAGCAAGCACTTACTCGTTTGGAGGAATAAGCTGTTGTTTCATAAGGATTCGACCTCCCCCAAAATGTTTTCTCTAAATTCAGTAGTATGCAAATGAGGTTACAGAAAAATGAGTGGCAGAATAAGTCGTCAACTGGAGACTCTCCCTCTCTAATCTGATTGGGATGTTCTGAGTTTCGCCTTGGGCCGGTGGGTTAAACTTGTGGGGCAGTTTCCCTGCAATGATGCCAGTGATTGCCCTGGTTTTATGTTAGTTATATAGTTACTTCTTCCTCTGTATTAGCAGAATCGTGGGTTTCCATTTTAAATTTGTTCATATGGTTGGAACAACAGACTGCAAACTTGAGAGATGAAGTTTCTTCATACTTCAATTTTTAATTGAGAACAACATATTTACATTTGGATTTGTATGGCTATGAATTATGCAGTACACATAATATGCTCATTCATGAAACCTCAAGTATTTTGTGTGTGGTAAGAGTGAATTGATTGTCATGGTAAAGTAATGTCTCTACATTGTCCCCAAAAAAGGTAGTATTTTACAAACAGTGTGTGAGATGATACAGTTTGTTTTACATGCACCACAAGTACATTATGGTACCAGCATCTTGATTTTCTTATTACCATTATTCTTCAATTACCACCACAGCGTACGAGAAATGGTATCGATTAAACAATCCAATAAGCATAATAGTTAAAAAATACCATAACCAACAATTATTAGAACACAACATACTCTCTAAATGCCACCAGACGAAAATACTCTAACAGAAAATAAATACGATACATGGAAGAAATGAACAGGTAGAGAGGAAAGGGCGAGTAGCACTTGCCATGAAGAAACATAAGCAAGGAAGAGAAGTTGCACCTGGTTTGGTCGAAGAAGAATCCTCTCTCTGTAACGATTGAATGAGATGCACTCAATTTTACGTGGACAAAGGTCACTTAATGAACCCCTGCAATCCCAAATTAACATCTCGCACTCATCTGGTATTTTCACACTCAATACATCAATCCACCTTTCCAATGATCCATAATCACCAACAAGCAATCGACACAAGCCCTCCAATTGATCGAGGCCCTCAACAGCTCGAAGAGCACCACACTCTCTCATACTTAACGACTCGAGGTTCTTCAAGTTTGATAAATCGCCTACTCTTTCCAAAACCAAGCACCCATCCACAGAAAATATCTCCAATAATTCCGGACTGCCCACAACTCGAATCTCAACTAGCTTTGGGCACTCTAGAACACTGAATTCTTTGAGCTTCTTAAAGGTTCTCAATAGAAGGGACAATCTCCCCCCACAAAATGTCAGCTCATCACATCCTTGCTCCAGCAGAGAACTTAACCTTTCAAAAGATTCACACCTCTCAATACCCAATCTCCCAAGCGATTCCAAAGCACCTGGAAAATGAATTTCAACCAACTTTGGGCAACCGATAACAGAAATTTCATTTATGTTTGACGGAAAGGATAATCTCTCCAGGAGTTCACAGTCCGAGACACTCAAAATTGCCAATTCATAAAGCCCATCGAGCTTAATTTCCTTCAGCTCTGATCGTGAGAGTCTGAAAATTGACAAGTTTTTCAACTTGGAGATGGGTAACCCTGCTGAGCTGAAACTATGGACTCACAAGTACAGCAGAGATGATGAAAGCTCTGTGAGGGATTGCAGGTCTAGTCCATACCTAGTAAGTTTTTACAGAAAAGAAAGGGAGCCCGGTTCTGTAGGCGGTGCGGGGAAATTCAACAGGCATAAGTTCAATTCATTCAGTTTGGATAAACTCCCTAACCATCGCATGTCACAAGTTTGTGTTAAGCTTGTTGTGCCTCTAACCAGAAACCCATCAGATGGGACCAATCTAACTAAGTTAGTAAGGTTTGAGAGATCAGGGACAAATTGCAGAGAAAGGGATTCCAGCAGTAGACAGGTCAAACTAGAGGGAAGCTCCGGCAATTCTTGAATCTCACTGCACGTATTTAAGTCCAGCATTTGCAAGACAGGAAGCGTGACAATAATCCTCGACAAAATAACTCTTTCGTTAAACCTCAAAACTAAGATTCTCAACATGGACAACTCTCCCATTTTGGTAGGGATTTCACCTTCCAATTTACAATCAGGGGCATGCAGCTCTTCAAGATTCTTCAATGTTCCAAGAGCATGAGGAAATTTCTTTATTGGATTATGACCCACCCATATCACTTTCAACATTTTTAGATTTCCAATTGATTCAGGTAATTCAATGATTTCTGCAAATGAAAAATCCAACTCAAGTAATAATGCCCGGTTAAGAATAGATTTTGGGAGTTCCTTTATCTTTGTTGATGCCATGGACAGAAACTCAAGTTTCCGCAGCTCTCCGACAGAATTTGAAAGTTCATTAATCGAGGTATACAAAATATCAAAAGTTAATAGGCATCTAAGCTTACCAATAGACTCGGGGAGTTTCCTCACCTTTAAACAGTGCTTTAAAGAGAAGCGCTTAAGAGTCCCAAGCCTTCCAATTTCATCGGGCAACTCTTTGAGAGAGGGGGCAGCTGTCAATATCCAAGTCAATCAAGCACTTTAACATCCCAATGGAGCAGTCAATTGTCCTCAAATTTTCACATTCCTGAAGAGTCAACCTCTCTAAAGTAGAACATCCAGAGACATTTGGAGTTCTTGTTATGCTAGGACAATCTTGAAGAGATAGAACTTTCGATTTGCTGGCCATCTGCCAAAATAAATGAAGCTTCCGAATGACAGAACATCTAATGATTTTGGGAAGAGACGATTAGAGTAGTAAGTAAACATGTACCATACCTTGATTAGGCTCCATACATCTGAGTCATTGAAGCGATTGGTAGAAAGTTTAAGAACAACTACGTTCTGTAGATACATATTGGCCACCCTAAAATCTGGAGGAGGAGAATCCCATGACATCCATCTTAACTTTGTACCGCAATTCGCAAAGTCCCCAACAAAGGTTCCATTGCATAATTTAAGGAACCTTAAATGTGGAATCCTTTCAAACTCGTCATTTGTAAGTAAGATCTGAGTATGCCTTCCATTTAGATCAAGTCCTTGAATTTTTCCCTTCCTCTGCCCATAAAGACTTAGGATGAGTGAACTTAAATTTAAGAAGTTTTATGTACTAATAGCTATTCTGTTTCACAGCTTAAATAGAAGAAACAGGGACAAGAAAGCTAATAAGTGGACAAGTAAACTTCTAATAACAGGGAATATAATTTTTCATTTCAAAAAACTACTAGTTTTTCTCACTTACCTCTTTTGATCTTATGATGTTGAGTATCTCCTCTTTGATCCATAACCTCCTACGCTTCCAAGGGTCTATCGGACTTTCTTGATAAACAATTTCCCTTCCAAGATCTCTTAACTGATCATGCATCCAAAGCTTATTGTTCTTTACTAACTTTATCAAGGACATATTGATAAGGACTTCTATCCCACATTGTGGGAAATTTCGATCGGCGGTCCACATGTAAATCGGATCGGTTACATCCTCATTAACAAAAAAGCATGTAATATCACGAAAAATATGCTGCTGAAACTCATCAAGGACATCAAAGCTTATCTTCAAATTCTTTTGGACCTCCTCCTCTGGTATGCTTCTTAGCTTGTCCAATGTCTCTATCCATATTACTTCCTCTTTAAGATAAAGTAACGAGCCTACAGCTTCAAGAGCCAAAGGAAGTCCTCCAGTTACACTGACAATTTCTTTTGAAAGGTGGTTGTAAACATCTGGTGGTGAGTCTCCACAGAATGCATGCCAGCTGAAAAGCTGAAGCGCATCCTTAGAATTCATTTCCCGCATTTCATAAGGTAGAATTTCATACTTAAATCCCCTAATTTGCAGCAAACTTCTATTCCTTGTTGTGATAATTATTCTAGTTCCCGAATGTAAAAAACTTCCAATCAATTTCTTGATTTGTTCACTCTTATCCATGTCATCAAGAACAATCAATGCCTTCTTATTGCAAAGTGTTTCTTCGATCCTCTTCATTCCATAACCAACGTCATCAATTTTGCCTATAACTCTAGAATTAACAACGTCGGATATTAATTTGGCTTGCAACGTGACTAACCCATCCTTTTTTTACTCTTCTCGGATATCATTAAGGAAACTTCCACAGTTTCCAAATTGAGAAGATAGTTCATTGAAGATGACTTTGGCAAGGGTTGTTTTACCTATATCACCCATCCCGTGAATTCCAACAAGCCATACACTACCAGCGTGGACGTCCAAAAGTTTTTGTACGGTTGCTACTCGGTCATCCATTCCAATTAGATGTTCAGTCACAGATCTGTGTTTAGTCTTGAGATTATCCAACACCTCAGTAGCAACCAGTTTGTAAGCTCTCCTTGCCTGTCAACAAGAACACATTCTTTTAGTAGAAAAGAATGATATATGCAAGTTCTTGTAACCTCGAAACATGTACATGGCAAAACTACTTCCCAATGCAATCCTGTTACACCATCATGAGTATTTGATGAGGATTTGAGGAAAAATACGGAATACGATACTGTTAATTAAACGACAAACGTATATGAATATAAATAGACAGAGAGAGAAATTGATGCAATATCCTATGTGGTATGGCCATTGGCCTGCATCCACCGGTGAATGAGCATGGAATTCACTGGTCAAATTTGGAGTACATGAAGAACTCTCAATACCTCAGCTACCGATACATCTGAATTCTCACTCTCTGTATATTACAAAGAGAGCTTTCATATCAGAACTCTAGAAAGGAATACGAAATTTATTTGACTGGGCCCTCCGCTACCATCGCGGACCTCATAAAAATTTCTCAATTGAGCTGCCTCAAAATTCATCGGACAGGGGAGGTCTTGTCATTAGTTACCAGTCCTTAATAGTCCAAATACACTGAGTGCAGGTTAAAATATGTCTCTAAATTTATATCGACTCCTGTTTGGAATAACATTACTGTATCAGGGGTGCCATAACCAAATGGAACTTATTATTCTTGCTAAACTTATAAAGGAAGTGAGACGTAGGAGAGAAATCATCAAGCTCATAGAACCCACCAAAACTAGTTCCACAACCATTCGCGACTTCAGAATTGCAAAACAATGTGTAAGATCAGAGTTCTCGATTCCTCTTTAACTGAGAAGAACTGTAGTTCTCGAGTCAGGTATCTATCAGGTCAGTGTCCTCCATTGAACTTGTAAAATCAGGATGGCACCCATGAAAAAGATTCAACAAAAGACAGAAACAAATCCACTATCCGTTTCACGTCACATACACATTCATAAACACATAAGAGAACCTCCCAGGACATAATACTCAGAATCAAACCAAATAGCAAATTCACCAAGCTTATCAAGTAACAGGGAGCAAATTCACAACATGTCAAAGTTTCTTACCAGAAAGTTTGAATTAACAATACGGCATACGAAAAGAACAAAATTTCATTCTTTTAGATATCCCATTTGCACACACATGAATTTTAGTCTATTTATTTATTATACAGGTGATGCAAAAGAAAGTTAAAAGGATCTGCAGAGTTTACCCTCCATAGTTTTTCAAGCTCCATCATTTAATTTCATCAACCACTACAAAAGCCTCTCGCCACGCTTTCGCTTCGTCGGGAAATCTCTTCTCATGCTCCACTAAAGCATCGCTGTACAGAGAGGTCTTAAGCTTCACATCGTCGGGTTCGACGTCGAAGAAAATGGGCAGTATCTTCTTGTTCCCTTTCGATCTAGAAGTGTTCTCCACGATCCGTGCGAGCTCGCGGAGGCACCATTTGCTGGACGCGTAGGATCTGGAGAAGATGGGATGTAGAGCTTGGAGTCGTCGATCGCTCGCAGAAGCGCTCCGCCGATCGTTTCGCCGACGCGGACCCCGGCGTCGTCTCCGAAGACGCGGACCCCGGCGTCGACCAAGGCGTGGTAGAGGGTATCGGTGAACCCGCGGCGAGTGTCGGGTCGTCGGAAGCTCAGGAAGACCTGGAAACTGGCTCCGAGTGCGGTGGCGTCGCTGCTCGTTCCAACAGCCGAGGTCACCATCGGAGGTTCTTGGTCAGCAGTCACAGCCATCATCAGTATACAGCCTTCTGGCTCTCTCTGTTCACCCAACAATAGGATGGGTCGGTTCTCTCGTTCATTCAAGCTTTACTCCCAAGACAGCAAGTGAAGGTCTTCTTCTATCACTTTCTTGTCTTGCCGTTTAACTTCTTTTGACTTTCATACTTATGGCTTAAGAATCCCACTTTAATCAAGTGTGCTTTGCTTTGCAAAAATGTGAAGAAATAAAAAAGGAACAATAGGTTGTGACTTTTGATGTTCTTTTGGAGGATAAGACCTTGATTTATAATCCTGTTTTCCTTAGAACATTTTGGAATTGCAACCCTCCTAATGTTTAAATGTGGCGGAGGAGGACCTCCATCTTTTAGACAACTACGAATCGGTCGTAACTAATCTTTACTAAAATAACCAGAACTTTGGTTACGTAGGTCAAAATGATTCTTCCTCACTTCGGTCAAGTTTTCTAATCGACTCCTGAAAATGATTATTGGCGACACTTAGAGCTATATAGGTTATTCAAAAACCTAAAATAAAATGTTTCAAACTGTTGCATAAGCTATGGAGCTTGGAAGAGCCTCGCCCCCCTCGAAGTGATGAGCCTTTTGGGTCGTCCCAATGAACCAATCGCCGATCACGTTCTTAGAAAAATTCCTTAGTCGATGAATCCCTGTCTCGGAGGGCCGCAACAATGGTCAAAAGAAGCCCTCTCGATCTACTAGAAGATCCAATTTCACTTTATGCGACGTATATACTCTAAACACCTCGTTTTTTCTTTAAATAAGTATGAAACCATCCGATGCCTCTTTCATTACTCATGATTATCTAAATCCTATCATTTTCAGAACACGATTCAACAAATCATAAAAGAGATAAGCACCAGTGACAGCTAATGAAAAGTCAAATTGAAAGTCATCTTTGTTCGAAAGCTATAAAATCATAAGCAATGTCTCTCTTAATTAAACTCTTTATCGAGTGAGCTTAAAGTCAAAAAAAGCTCTCTCGAAGTATTAAAACACCCGATAGTCGTCCAACCTAAAATAGGGTCAACAATTGACATATTCAGCACGAACAATTGTTGGTCGCAGTTATCGCTACAATAGTTTCAAGGAACTTCAAAAAATCGATATCTCAAAGGGAAAGTCCAATACGTAATTCCTAAAATCCCACATCTTCTTAGGATATGAGCAGCCTTATTCTTACCATTTAATAACTTAGATTCGACCCAAATGTCACCGGTGAAATCGACGCAGTTAAAGCTCCAAATTTACATGCTAAGGGAGGGAAAAATAACATGTCACCAATCCCTTGCGGATGGCGTTTCCCAGCATCAATCTACATTTTTTGCCTTTATTTGAGCTGCACAAAGGAGAGAAGAGAAGTCCATTTTTCTCTTTTTTATTCAACTAGATGGCCTGAGGGGCTGAGTTGGGCCTTTGATGATAGACTGATTTACCATAATAATAAATAGTCAATGGTGACTCCGCCGTGGGAAGAGCAGCTTCTTTCTTGCTTGATAGGCCGGGTTCCATTTACTAGCGCGAACCGAGTTTGCTTATGGTAACGCTCTAGAAAAAATATTTTTGTTCCCAAAGTTTTGGAAACACTTTTTTACCATATATGTTTCTATTTCCAAAGTGTTCCCAAAACACTTTGGAAACAGCAATACGTATTGTAAAAAAGTGTTTCCAAAGTGTTTCGGAAACACTTTTGAGAAACAGAAACACTTTTGAAGCAGAAAAAAAAAAAAAACTTTCTTCTGCGTTCCTGGAATACTTTCTAAAAACACATTTGGAACATTTTTTTAAAAACAATTGGGAACAATTTTGTTTTTGAATACTCTCTTCTCTTTTGTTCTTGCACGATGTTAGCACTTGATTTTTTATCATTTTATTTTATAAAATTAATTAAAAATACCAAACAATTCATAAAATTACAAAATCAACGTTGGAAGTTTTGGCCTAGCCTTAGGAACCAATTTTGAACAAAAAATATTTTTCGTAATTTTTGACATTTTTGGGATTTATTTTAATTATAAAAATATCCGAAAATCAATAAAAATAGTAATCATGGTCAGAAAAATGTGCAAAAATAGTCCATATTTTTATTTTAATTACCTTTTCATTTTGGCCTCTTAAAGTTTTAAAAATTCAGTTTGGGACCACATGTCTCTTTATTGAACATAATCCTAAATTGACTAAAAATTTTTCATTTTAAATCATTTTAGCCAAAATTTTTTACTTTTAGAGTCATGACACGAGACTTTGATACCCTGCATCTCATTTCAGTCCTCACGTTTGGAAAAATTGCACAATTGGACTAAAATGACCTAAATGCACAAATATTTTTTATTTTAGTCCACGGTTGCACTCAAAGTGCAATTAATATTTTTCTAGGGGTCCCCATTTAAAGGTAATCATATTTTTAACTACTTGGGAGCATTTATGTATGACACATAATTGTAATTTTTCCTATCTATAGAAAACATATTTGATGTTCTTGTTGTCCAATTTCAATTCGTCTTCTCTTTCAGTTTTTTTTTTTTTTTACGAGTTGATCTCGTCCGTATTGTAATTTGATAAATAGTGTATAAATTACTGATACTTATATTGGTCTAATTTGATTTAGTAAATTGAACAAATAAGATTTAATTTGATTTAGTAAGTTAAAAAGATAAAGACATCTTAATTTTAAAATATATATAGTCTCCTTAATTAAATGACAAATTTAGGAACAATTGTTTTGCGGTTACCAAACGTTTTTTTTTTTTTTGGTTTCGAGAATAAAAACTTTATGCAGTTACCAAAAATGTTTATGCTCTTTTTTTATTTATTTCAAGAACATAATTTTTTTGCGGTTACCAAACACGTTTTTATTCCCAAACATTGTTGTCGGGAACAAAAACAGAAAAAAGTAGTTTTGTTCTAAAAGTTGTTCTGAGAACAGAAACGTTGCCATATGCAGCCTAAAAATGCTGTCCGAGCCGTGCTGGATAGTCACCCATCATGCGGCTCTCAAACCCAACCCGTAGTGGATTTTGGTAGACAAAGTCAAAGCACTTGATCCTTTGCCCCATACTTTGAGATGCTCCTTGTCATGACCCAATCCTTGGGCATGCGGTATCCGTGTCAAATCGTCCCTCCGGTCATAAAAGATTGCGCCCCAGGCTCGCTATTGACCCATGATACTTTGTTACGCAAGCGGAAGTGCTTAATACTCCCGGACAATAAATAAAATAGGGACAAAAAAGCATGAAACACTTCAATTCAAAAACATCATTTCGTTTCCGGACATGTTTTGACCCAATCAAGGTAATATACTAATCAGCCTCATGCTTCGAGGCATGGTAAGGTTAAACTTTGTATCTACTCTAAATGAGGTCTACGTCACCCTTGCTTTAATAGTTCCACAAGAACTACTAGCTCCATCAACTCAAACTTGAAAAGTTTATTGACGACGGGGTGAGATATAAATCTCGATGAGTCACAATTGCATATAGTCCATTTATTAACGATGAACTGCGTGATTAATATGAATAGATCCATGCAACACAATGCTGGAGTCTATTAATACGATACACACAACACAATGCTAGGGTCTATTAATATGATCCATGCAACAAAATACTGTGGTCGTTATCCGGTAAACCGGGCATCGTCCCATTTCCTCTCGGCGATGGCAACTATCGGTGGTAACACAATACCCCGAGTAGGCATTCCTTTAAGGAGCTTCGATCCGTCATAAGCTCGCAACAGAATCGGACGATCCATGACACAACATAGAAGGTAGGGCAACTAAAGAGTCGTATGGTCCATGCCATAGACACGATATGAACTTGCCAGGCCACACATCATTGTTCCATCATATGACCAATCAATTCATCCAACAACCATTTCATTCTTATTTTTGAGTTTAGCTGGATACTCACACAATCGTGCTAAAAAAACTTGGCTCTCGGCCATTCTCATGCTAACACATACAACTTGAGTCATGCGAGGTCATATGGATGCATAATACCAACCACAAGGTTTAGCAAGAACGTACAAGGTTAATAGTTCTCACACTAGCATCCAATCAATCCTCAATCAATCATAGTACATAATTGCGTAATTGGGGCAATCAATCAATTAACACCAATAGCCAATTCAATGGTAAATATAAACACCTTGAAAACCAATTTCATTCTTGTAAAAGTGTTCCGAAATCAAGTAATCAAGTCTCAAGCAATTGAGATCGATTAACCTCCTCAATTAGGGACATTTAGCCTAAGCCCAATTTCTAACTTAAACCGATCCTAATCGATCTATCTAAACACCTAAATAATCTAATCACACTAATTCCGAATGTAATTAGCGACTTGACCAGGGATTAAAGGTCAACTTACAATTAACTAGATGAGGTGAGTGCGACGCTGATCCCCAAAAATCCTTCGAACATGAACTTAGACTCGATCGGATCACGAGCTCTAATTCTTGGACAATTTGGCCTAATTCCTCGGCCAACTTGGCTCACGGACTCAAGACGCGGCCCGGGAATAGTGGCACCAGAGCTTGGCACACTCAGCACACGGGCCCGGCCATAAAGGCTCACAACTTAGGACAAGGCCCGGGACAACCTGGCACATGGCCAAGACACTCGGCCCACCTCATAGGACACGTCCCAGATCGGATCGAGCCATTGCCTAGCCCGTTGGCCCGCGGATCAAGGCACTCGGCGGGGCTCGTCGGGACATGGGACTTTGGGGCTATTCTTGGCTCTTTGGGGCAGCGCACGGCTGAAGCAAGGGTGGTAGTGGCTGGTGGTGGTTCGAGGGGACGTCGGCATGAGGTAGTAGCGGCTCTCGAGGGCCGGAGGGGCCGGAAGCAACGACAACAGCAGATCCGGAGCAAGACAGGGGCGTCGAGGCTGTTTTCAGGTTGGCTCAAGGCAAGGAACGACGAACGGTGGCTACAGGTAGAGGAGGGAGCGACAAGGTTTGGTTTAGTGACCACAACAGAATCGAAGAATGGCAGAAGCGGTGAGCTGTTCGAGCGGATGTAGAGGATGAGAAAAAAAAATAGGGGATACGGGGTAGTGGCTAGTTTCAAGCTTGCGGTGGTCTGTCCATTTGCCCGACGGTGTGCGGTGGTGGTTGTGGTAGCTGGGATCGTCGACGGGGCGGGAGGGAAAGTGAGGGATGGTGTTCGGTGGCTGGGGGAGTCACACAACCAAGAAGAAGGGAGAGCAAGAAGGAAAGAAGAAAAAGAAGAGGAAGAACAGAAGGGGGGCTGCACGATAGAAACATGAGAGTCGGTTGGGGGGAAAGAGAGAGAAAATGAGAGTTAGAATTTTTGAATTTTGGGAAAAAGAAGTGATAAGGTGGGACGCACAAAGGAATCGACCATTTCTGTCTTCTAGTGAATAATATACATGGGCAAAATGGTCATTTGATATCTTGAGACTGGATGGACATTTCAAAGCTAGGCTCGGGCGTGAGGATTTCAATCCGAAGGCGCGACGACTAAACGATTGGATCCTAAACTAATTCAATCGACGTCTCGGGAATTATCCAAATCTCATCACTCAATTTCTTAAAATCCAATATTTCATGATAAATTGAAACTAAATGTCGAACCTTTTATTGAATTCGGATAACTTATAGACGCCGAAATTTCAGGGCGTCACACTCCTCCCTGGCGATCCAGCGGCTAGGTCGCTCATGATAGACTTAACTTTAAGCCGCTAGCCTTTGGTTCGAATAAGTCAAGTCCCCTTGGTTGATTCACTCGGGTGGTTTTCCTAATCTTCCTTAACTTCGGACTCGTTCTGATTTGAGGAAGGAGGCACCGGCTATGGTATACCAAATCACCGTCATATTAGCCAAGAACTCATGGTGAGTGAGAGATTTAATGATTGACCCTAATTTGCATAGCAAAGCTCCTGCTATGGCGAACTCAAATGCTGGAAGGAGCAGCAACAATGCAAGAGGAGGCGAGTACCAAGTATTCCTGAGTTTCCATGGACTAGATATTAGAGATGGATTCACCGATTTCCTCCATCATGACTTGGTAGATCATGGTGCTAACGTCTTCATAGATGACAAAGAACTTTGAGTTGGCGAAAAGATTGGTGGAGAGCTTCTGCGGGCGATCGACAACTCCCAAATCTACATACCCATCTTCTCGAGAAATTATGCTGATAGTAAATGGAGTCTCCGGGAGCTCGCTAGGATTGTAGACAGTACATCCATGTCGGAGGGTAAGAAACAGATTCTACCCATTTTTTACAACGTGGAGCTTGATGATGTTAAGCTTAAAACCCAATTATACAATATGGCCATACTTGAACAGAAGAAGAAGTTTCCTAAAGAAGTAGAATCCTAGCAGCAGGTTCTTATGAAGGTCAATTAGTTCAAGGGCTGGAGCCTGCCAAAGCGTAGAAGGTAAGCTCTAAAGATCCCCGACATTTTCGGCTCTAGAATCTTGTCCGTCCCAATTCAAGGGACATCGTGAGATAAGTAAATTAGCAAATCTTCACATAGTACAATGATATGCATGCGTTATAAAGGATAAGCAAAAGGAGCATACCCTTTTTTGGAGTTAGAGGCTTACATGCTAGTTTATTTGATAGTAACAGATTTTGTAACTAATGAAATGGCCTCTATTTGTGGTAGCCCAATGGAACTTATGAAGTTGGTAGTTAAAGAGCTTTTGCATAGGCTGAAGAGAAGATATAAGTTTGTGACTGAACATTTAGTTGGACTTGATGGTCCAGTGGAAGGAGTATTGAAATTGTTAGATGTGGGAAAAGTATACTAGAAGTATCATAACTTTTATATGGCGTTCACTTGAGTGCCATAACTTTCAAAACGTTTACTTAAGTGCCATAACTTTCAAAAATCGTTCACTTGAGTGCTATGTTGATGTGAACGCTGGAAAAGTTGACGTAGCAGCCGGGAAGCTGACGTGGCTCACCGGAAAGATGACGTGGCATGTTGGAAAGGCGACGTGACACGCCGGAAAAGTTGATGTAGCACTCAAGTGAATGATTTGGCTCTGACGTTGCACTCAAGTGAACGATTTTTTAAAGTTATAGTACTTAAGTGAATGTTTTGAAAGTTATGGCACTCAAGTGAACGCCGTACACAAGTTATGGCACTTTTAGTGTACTTATCCCGTTAGATGTTAACTATAGTAATGTGAGGTTGTTCGAAATTCATGGGATGGGGGGTATCGGTAAAAGCACTCTTGCTAAAGTCATTTTCAACAAAATTTCTTCTCACTTTGGAGTGCGTTGCGCCTTCCTTGATGACGTTCGAGAAAAGTCAAAGAAGGATGGTTTAGTCAAGTTGTAGAAGAAGCTAGTAAGAGAAATTGTTAGTCCTATAGCAGCAGATATTATTGATGACGTTGATCAAGGAAGGATGAGGATTCAAGATATACTTGGCAATAAGAAGGTTCTCATTGTTCTTGATGACGTTGATGAGAAAGAACAAATCGAGAATTTAATTGGACGAGATTAGTTGCATCCAGGATCGAGGATAATTATCACTACTAGGAACACTATTGTATTGAAGATTAAGGGAGGAATTCTGGCTTATGAAATGAAGGAGTTGAATTTTGACCATGTACTCCAACTTTTCAAAAGGCATAAGGTTCTCTCGGCAAAGGAATTTGTGACCTCTCGAGAGATATTGTCTCCGTTAGAGTATTAGCAAGTTGGGATATAAGTGAAATTGTACTAGGCTTAATCTTAAGCCTATAAGTACTCCTCTTATTCTCATAAATAAGACAATTGCTCTTTTATCGTTAACATGATATCAGAGCACAATTAAAACTAAATCCTAGATTTGACACCGGTGACCACCAACCTCCACAAAACTCCCGCTCCGACTCGACCGGACCTATCCATGAAGGATCTGACGTCATAAGAAGTTGCCTAACCGGGCAACCCCGAGTCTGAGTTTCCTAGACCGGGCGACCTAGGGAAGGTGTTGCCCGGACCGGGCGACCCGGGCCAAGCGACTCCAAGGCTAAGTCGCTCGGATCGAGCGACCCTAGGGCGGACGTCGCCCGGTCCGATGACCTAATTCGAGGTCAATTTCTCTTGCGACCTCGTTGTTATAAGTAAAGTGCTCTCGTGAATGGGTTAATTGTGCTGAGTGTGCTGTTGGGATGATCCATGAATTGGTTTGCTCATTATGTTACTGTGAGTGGGTTTATTGATGAAGGTGTGGCCACTGTGAATGGCATTTTTCGTTGATAGATGGTTTATTGCTGATTCTTTGTTGATTTTGTTGATCCGAGGTTAAAATTTGGTGCCATTTTTGATTGGTTTGGTAATGGTAGTGGTGAATTTGGCACTAGTTGTGGTATCTGAAAGGAGCATTGAATTTGGTGGTGCTTTTTTTTTTTGGCTGAATGTGATGTTTTGAAGTGTCGGTTCTTCCGAATTTTGTGTTCGAAGTTGGAGTGACATGTGGGGTTACCGAGATTTGTGGATACTCGAAGAAGTTATATAGTAAGTGGGGTATGTTATTTATTACATACGCGGGTCAAGTTTCCAGTGATAAGTGGTTTGGAAGGATGCCTAATAGTTCATCTAGCTCTCCATCCATTGTTTCGGGGTTGGGCCCCTCTAGTGCTCTTCGAGTTAAGTATCTTTCGGTCAATATTATAGTATTATGGTCGATGGCTCTTTTGACTTTTATTTATTCTAATCGCCGGTTTAGATGGCTTGAAGAAGAACCACCTACAGATTCAGCTAGAGAAGAATGAAAGTACGTAGATGCTACTTTGCACATACTTTTATGGGGAAGTATAGCTGAATCTGTTCGCCATCTTTTCATGGATTGCACTACGGCCTGTGAGGTATGGACAAAGTGTGCTTTACTATATTCGGGACAGAATAACACGAGTCGAGTTTGTGATATGTGAGAGGCTTTATTTGAAGCCAAAATTGGTGATGCTAGTTTGGCGGAACATTATGCTAGTTTTGCATCTTTGTATTAATGCCTTAAGACTTATTTTCCACGTGCTACCATAGTTACTCGGATGCAGCAATGAAAAGCGGACATGATAACCGTGCTCTTTTTTCGTAGCCTTGGTCCATATCATAGCGCTCTTCGTCAACAGATTACCTCTCAGAGCACTCTTCCTTCCATTGAAGGAGTGTGTTCTCGAGCTGCTCGTTATACTTCCAGTCCCAAGACTTCAGCAATTTTAGATAGTAGTGCTATGGTGGTTCGTGGAGGTTAAGGGACTCGTGGTCGTATTAGCGATCATGGACATTGGAATTCTGATAGTTCTTACCGTGGTCGTGGTTTTCAAGGTCGAGGTGCCGTTTGTGGTGGTGGTAATAATACTTCTAGAGGAGCTCGTGGTGGTGGTCGGGCGAATCGCTTTTGTACTCATTGCCCGCTTTCCGGGCATACTCTTAATTATTGTTATGACCTCTATCCCGAGCTACGGGGTCTACATGCTTCTATTGATACCGAGCCTTGGGCTCCTTCTCCTGGATCCTTTTTTGGAGAGGGTACGGTACACTTGACTCGTGTAGAATATAATGAGTTGGTCAGAGCACAACAGAGTGATAGTGGTGCTGTCTGCGGTCCTACTGCTACTTTAGCACGGTGTAATGATCCTACCTGTCTCTTGTCTAGTACGGCTCATCTTCGTTCTTGGGTTATTGATCGGGTGCCACTCATCATATGATTGGTGATCCTCATCTTTTCACATCCACTTCATCTGTTCCTTCTACATTAGTCACCTTAGCAAATGGTTCTCATTCCAAAGTGACTGGTACATGTTGTGTATCATTAAGTTCATCTATCTCCTTACCTTTTGTTTACCATATTCCACACTTTTCTTACAATCTATTATCAGTCGGTTCTATTACTCGTGATCTTGATTGCGATATCATCTTTTCTTCGTCTTCGTGTGTTCTTCGGGATCGGAAGGCTGGACGCCGAATAAGTGGTGGGCATGAAGCTGGTGGATTGTACATCTTAGACCCCGAGATTATTGCTCTTGCTACAACAGTTCAGAATAAAGCTGTGGATGATACTTATCGATTACATTGCCGTCTTGGTCATCCATTAGCGGACGTATTATGACATTTTCATTTCGTGTCTAGTTCAAGTCTTCAGTTTAATTGCGAAACATATTAGTTGGGTAAACACCATCGTGAGTCTTTCTCTCCTTGTGTTTCGGGTCGTGCTTCACATCCATTCGAGTTAATTCACTCTGATGTATGGGGTCCAAGTCAAGAGTCTTCATTTGGTCTTCGCTATTTTATCACTTTTAGTGGCGATTGTACTCATACAACTTGGTTATATTTAATAAAAGATCGTACTGAAGTTTTTCATTATTTACGCCAGGTTTATAATGAAATCCATACTCGATATGATTGTTCTATTAAGTGTTTACGTATTGACAATGCTCATAGGTACTTTTCTTCTTCTACCTTCATTCCGTTTCTCAAATCTCATTATATTTTACATCAAAGTTCTTACGCTCACATTCCGCAACAAAATGGAGTTGCTGAATGTAAGAACAATCATTTGTTGGATGTTGCTCGTTGTCTACTTCTTCACACTCATATGCCTAAATCCTTTTGGAGCTATGCACTACTTACAGCATGTCATCTTATTAATCGTCTTACGTCCTCCGTGTTGAAAGGAGTTATTCCTTATGCTCTTCTTCATCCCGATTATTCTTTATAGTCCGTTCGCCTTCGTATTTTTGGATGTGTTTGTTTAGTTCATTCTTTCTCTCCTGGATTGGACAAATTATCTCATCGTGCAAAAAAATGTATATTCGTGGGTTACTCCCGTACTCAAAAGGGATATATCCGTTATAATCCTACTCGTCGTCGAGAGTATGTTTTTGCTGATGTGACTTTCTTTGAGGATCAAGCATTTTTTGGCGATGCTCATCCTCGGGTACCATTAACCATGGATCTTCCGCCACCCTCTACACCTACATCTTAACCGGAGCCACCGTCTGTTACTCCCGATGCTACTCCATCAGATCTAGGCTCACCATCACCGACTCCTCTGCAAGTTTATATACGTGGTCCTCGCTCTATTTGGGGTTATAACTCTCCACCAGCAAGTGCCCCACCATCGCCACCTCCAGTCCATGCTTCTAATCCTCCTCCACCGTCTCCCGCCAATTCTCCTATTGCTCATTGTACTCGATCTCGGTATCCTCTTTCTAACTTTATGTCTTATCATAACTTGAGCCCTCGGATGTCTGTCTTTGTGTCATCCCTTGCATTTGTGTACGTGTCGAGTAGTGTGTATGAAGCTTTAGCCCATCCCAGTTAGGCTCATGCTATGAAAGAGGAGATGGCTATATTACATCGTAATAAAACTTAGGAGCTAGTTCCGTTACCAGCTAATAAACGGTTAGTGGGTTGTCGCTTGGTCTTTGTTGTCAAACACAATCCGGATGGTTTAGTTGAGCACTTAAAAGTACATTTTGTGGCAAAGGGCTATACTCAAACTTATGGTATTGATTATGATGAGATATTTTCTCCAGTAACTAAAATTCCTTCTGTTTGTATCGTTATTTCATTGGCTGCTCGATCTCGGTGGACTTTTCATTAGCTTGATGTAAAAAATTCATTTCTTCATGGTGATCTTCACGAGAAAGTATATATGGAGCAACCACCTGGGTTTGTTGCTCAAGGGGAGAAGGTGTACATGTTACGAAAAGCTCTTTATGGACTTAAGCAATCTCCTCATGCATGGTTTGGTCGCTTTAGCGATGCGGTTATCACTTTTGGCATGCATCGGTGCAGCATGGATCACTCAGTATTTAGTATGTCATCTTTAAAAGAGTGTTATTCTTGTTGTCTATGTTGATGATATCATTGTCATAGGAAGTGATGTTGAAGGTATACAACGACTCAAGCAATTTCTAAAGAAGGAGTTTAGCACTAAAGACCTAGATTGTCTTCGATATTTTCTTGGCATCAAAGTTGCCTATGCTAATGGCAGTATTGCTCTCTCCTAGCGAAAATATACTCTTGATATTCTTTAGGAGGTCGGTTTACATGATGCCAACCCTGGTGACATATTTATGGACCTTGGAGTAAGGCTTGATAATGAACATGGAGAATTTCTTCATGATTCAGAGAAGTATCGTCGGTTAGTAGGCAAGTTAAACTCGGTTAATAGGCAAGTTAAACTATCTTACCATTACTTGTTCGAATATTTCATTCGTTGTTAGTGTGGTGAGTCAATTTATGAGCTCTCATTGTACTACTCATTGGCAAGCTGCTCTATAAATTGTTCGGTATTTAAAGGGAGCTCCAGGTCAATGACTTGTGTTTCATAATCGGGGTCATCTTCATATATCTGGTTATTCTAATCCCGAGTCTTTGGAGGTGATAGGATATTCTGATGCAGATCGGCCTGGTTGCTCTATGGATTGTCGGTCTACTTCGGGATACTGTCTCTTTCTTGGTAGTAATCTTGTGTCATGGAAAAGTAAGAAGCGATCTGTTATTTCCCGATCAAGTGCGGAGGCCGAGTATCGTGCTATGGCTAATGTTACGGGTGAACTCCAATGGGTTCGTATGTTTTTAGCCGAGATTGGACTGCCTATGATCGGATCATCTACTCTCTGTTGCGATAATCTATCGCCTATTCATATTGCTAGCAATTCGGTGTTTCATGAGCGAACAAAGCATATAGAGGTGGATTGTCATTTTGTTCGAGACAAGGTGAACTGTGGAGACATAAGATTTATGCACACACGTTCTGAAGAGCAACTAGCAGACATTTTCACAAAGCCTCTTTGACGTGGAAGAGTTTCATATATTTGTCATAAGTTAGGTGTTTTTGATAGGTACGCTCCAACTTGAGGGGGAGTGTTATAATATTAGCAAGTTGGGGTATAAGTGTAATTATACTAGGCTTAATCTTATGCCTATAAGTACTCCCCTTATTCTCAAAAATAAAACAATTGTTCTTTTATCGTTAACAGTCTCTACTACTGGAAGGCCTCCTTTGGCTTTGAAAACTCTAGGTTCATTACTTTGTGGAAGAAATAAAGCGATATGGAAGGAAACGTTAGACAAGTCAATGGGCATACTTGCTGAAAATGTACAAAAGAAGTTGAGGATTAGATATGATGCCCCAAACGAATGTCAGAGCAAAATTTTTCTCGATGTCGCATGCTTTTTCATCAATGAGGGTATGACTAATGCCATTTACATGTGGACTGATTGTAACTGTTATCCTTACACGGGAATTGATGTCGTTGTTAGCATGTCATTGATAAAGATAATGGATGACAACAAATTTTGGATACATGATCAATTGAGAGACCTGGGAAGGGAGATTGTTTGTTAAGAAAGTTCTACAAATCTTGGGAAGCAGAGTAGGCTGTGGATTAGCGAGGAGGCCGTTGAATTATTAAGAACCAAAGGGGTAAGACAACTATCTGGTTCAAATGAAAAAATTGACATCCTGCGTTTGAGGATTGAACTTTCTGCTCATGATTTTTTCTTTCATTTCATTCATTCAAATCGTAAATAAAATTACTGGTTGAGATGCTTCTACTAATCACTAATTATTTATTGGCAGAGGAAGAAAAAGGTTGAAGCACTTGATCTGCAAGGGAGGAGTTCTCATATCTTAATCAGCAATGAAGAAATTGAAAGGTTTGAGAATTTGAGGTTCCTGAGATTATCCAACGGCACCTTTCTTGGGGATTTTACCGATTGTCTACCAAATTTGGGATGGAGTTCGTGGTATTCTCCCCCACCAAATTTTAGCGCGGTCAATATGCATTTAAAGAATTTAGTCATCCTAGAACTTTTTGACATTCACTTCATAGATGATTCGAAAGTATGGCATATAATTAAGGTATGGTTTACATCTTAATTTATAACAGTTGTCTCGTAGATTATTTGGCTTCTTTTTCTGACATATATACTTCCTTTTTGCAGATGGCAATCAAACTTAAAAGTCTAGCCCTTGTAGAATGTCATCGCATGACTAGAACTCCAGACTTGTCTGGCTGCCTGAATCTGGAGAGGTTGAAGGAAATCGACAGCTCCATTGGAAAGCTAAAGTGCTTGCTTGACTTGAATATTACTCGTTGTGGGCGCCTTGAAGATTTGCTTGAAGAAATCGGAGGTCTAGCGAGGCTTAATCGCTTTTCTTTGGACGGCTGTTCCAAGGTTTGCAGGCTCCCCACCTCCATCGGAAAGCTAAGGTGTTTGTCAGTTCTGAACATAGTCGGCTCAGGAATCACTGAACTTCCCAACACAATCGAAGGGTTAGTGCAACTGCAACACCTTAATATGAAGGTCTCTAAGATTAGACAACTTCCAACCTCCATTGGAGAATTAAAATCGTTGTGCACTTTGGATATGTCACGTCACCCAAATGAACCAAATGGAAATGGATGGGAGTTACCCAAAGCTATTGGAAGGTTGGAGAAACTGGAGGGGCTTTATCTCGGTCAGTGCCAGAGGCTTGGAAGGCGAAATTCCTCCTGAAATAGGAGGCCTATCTTATCTAAAAGTCCTAGATTTATGCGGGACCAGAATCTGTCATGTTCCGAGCACAATCAACATGCTTTCTTGCCTCTCGACACTTGACTTAACATCATGTAATGAGATTACAGAGTTGCCTGAGCTTCCAGCGAGTTTAGTCATTTTGCGTGTTGAATCTCGCTCACTGCAGGTAGTCCCAAATCTCTCCAATCTTTCTAATCTGGAAGAGTTGTTCCTGTCTGATGGCGCTGACTATGGAGTCTTGCCATATGGCTCTGAATGTCGACTGCGCAGATGTGACTTGGGGTGGATTGGAAGGCTATCCAAACTAAAGAAGTTTGAGTTGCGTCTTTTCAATGTCGCTGCACCGCCTACAGAGTTGGGTGACCTTTCTCTTCTGGAAAATCTTAGTTTGCATAGACTAGACCTGCAAGCCCTGCAGCTGCTACCACCTTCTTTATCTTATTTGAAACTTGACAATTTGAACACGGGAGTATCCCAGCTATCCAACTTGAAATTCCTGTCCAGCTTGACACTATGTTTCTCTAAATTGCGAGAAATTGAACTCAATGGACTTTTGCAATTGCATCGGTTATCGTTGACCGCCTGTCTTCTTAAGAGATTGTCCATACCATCTAGCTTAAGGACACTGAGTGTATTCAATTGCCCCAAGCTGATGGAGATTACTGGTATGTTGGAATCACTAGAGGAATTATCAATCCACTCCTGCAACTCATTTGAAAGGTTAGGATGTGATGAGGTAGGATCACTTGGGGTCCTCGATCCATCAGAGTCTTCTTCAAGTGCGCTGAGCTGTTATGCGCCAGGAGTACTTCTCACTGATGCTTTAAAGAAACTAAAACGACTGGAGATGATTAGATGCGAAGGCCTAGTTGAGATTCGAGTCGTAGGTATGTTGTTATCATTGCAAGACGTCATCATTCGCAATTGCGATGGCATGGAAAAGTTTAGCATATCGCCCCTGAAGAACCTTCAGAATATGGTCATCAGTGATTGCCGTAAGCTGCGGGTTGTTGAGGGCCTCGACGAACTAGAGTTTCTGGTTAATTTAGAGCTCTCCCGTTGTCCTTCACTGGAAATATCGCTCGACATATCGAACTCAAAAATACAGGATAAGTGCCTAATAAAAGTTTGTCAGTGCGGGGAGTCGCTTGGCACTTCACATCATAGGACCTTCAAGCGTTACAAAAAGATGATTCTTTAGAGAGACCAAAATCCAAATCCATGACAGCTGACTCTGAATCAGAGACAAACAAGGTATGCCTCAACCAGGATTATTACATCAAAGAACCTCATTGAAAATACAACTATATGTAAAGTTCTTTTAACAACTTACTCAAACATTAGTAATGAGAAGCATGCCATTGCATGGGGTGCCTATGATATGACAGAAAAATCAATGGAATGATCAAGAATTAAACCAACATTGTAGATTGACCAAAACATTTAATAGCCTTCAGCCAGTCTATAGAATCTTTTCTTTACCTTATGCAATTGTCTAGGATTCTCGATATTTCCTTACCATAACAAACCGAAAGTCCCTGTTAGAGGAGATATCTGATAAGCGATGACCGTAAAAAACAGATTTATAAGAACCAACCAAAAATGAAAGAGAATTTGCGGGAGAACTTTTGAATCTTTCATTTAGACTGGTAGTTATGCATATTATTATTGATGGAGTAGCAAAAATAATAAATGCATGAGAAAATACATGTTGCAGGATATAGTGATAATGCAGATCGTGTTGAGGGTCTCTCTGCATCCTTTTCATTTATCTCATCATCTTTTCACTCTTTCTATTGCTGGTAACACGCATGTTTTAATGTGCTTTTTGAAAAGTGCTGTCTTTCCTCTTTACCATGTCGTCACTGTAACGGGACAGAACATGCATGACCTATATGCTTTTGTAATAATACGTTGACAAAAAGTGTGATCCCCAGCTTCATACCTGATCTCGTTCTAAATTACCTTCAGATGAGCGGATACTAGCAATACCAGATTTGTTGCTTATTATGAGAATTTGTAGCCACCAGCTGCCAACAGAATCATCGTGGTAATCCTTCACAGTAAACCAAAGAGGTTTCGCGGAGAACACTGGTTTGCATGTTGTGTCCCAGGCATGTCATCACAATAAACATGATGGAAGTATGTATATAATATGCTCAATCGTCACTCACTGATGTCTATCTACATGGTCTGCTCACTCTACTGGCTCGTAAATTTAGAAGTTGTTAGTTCCAAACAAGCCTAAGCCTATGCTATTCCATAAATGAATCAGCTCATATGATGATTAGGTTACACTGGGTACCAGTTTTTAAGAGGGATAAGTAGTTTGATCAGTGAAATGATGTCCCCTCCAAGGGTCCAACCACAGTAAGTAGGAGTATAATTGCATATGCGATATGATAGCTTTGGAGTCGATACCGAAATCCGAGTTCTTCAGTTAATAGTAGTAGTATACATGCATATACTTGGATAAACACGCATGGTGTGATCTTCGATTTATTACAGGCTTACAGCTTCACCTGGCAATTACTTACTTTTTCATGTGGCGGCATCAATGCAGAATTGTGCATGGACTGCAAGAGAAGTTCTACATCTTTTCTGACGAAAAATTCTCCTCCTTATTATTCCATGCCCCCGAGCTAAATAAACAAGTCAGACCTTAAAGTCGTCAAGACAAGACTACTTACATTATTATGGAGGAGTTGGATTGCCTGGGGAGAAATTAGGAAGAAGAATATGCATACCTCATCTGATGTCTCTAAAGGGAGTGACCCCGTCGGAGAGTTTGTTGTCGCAATAATCATTTCTTTGTAATCCCTGTATGGAAGGTCCTCAACATTAGGATAACCATGCCTGTGTAATTTCTGACACTTCCGAATTGTTATCAGGCATTTGTCAGGTATCTTCGTGTTTGATACATCCATCAGAGCTTCCACTTTCCGACAATTAAAGACATTGAACTCGCGCAGCAATTCTTACTCGTCAATGCCATCAATAGCTCGTAGCTTATGGCATCCGTCGATTGACAAAGACTTCAGCATCTGCAAGTTCGATAAATCACATAGTTGGCTAATGAATCGACACTTTTCAATGGCTAAAGTCTCCAATGATTCCAATGCACCGAGACCAGGAATCTCAATCAGCTTCGGACATCCTGACACCTCCAACTGTTTTAGCTTCTCTAAGCTTGAAGAAATAATTAGTTTCTCCAGTGAACTGCACTCAAGAACAAGTAATGCATTCAAAGATTCTAACCCGCTGAGGCCCTCAACAGCACGAAGCTCATAGCAGTCTGATATATCCAAAAGCTTCAGCAACTTTGAGTTTGATAGCCCGTCTAACCTTTCGATGGAATCACAATACTGTACATATATTTCTTCCAAGGACTCTAAGGCCTCCAGACCTTCAATCTCAACTAACTTCGGACATTCTAGTACCCACAACTCTTTAAGCTTCTTTAAGCTTCCCAGGATGAATAACCTCTCAAGGAGTTCACATTTACTCACTGTCAATGCTTTCAGTTGTTCGAGTCCACTGAGTTCAATTTCTTGAAGCTGAGATTGAGAAAGTCGTAACTCAGTCGGTGGTACAGGGATATTAGAAAGGGACAGTTCCAACTTCTTCGGTTTGGATAACCACCTAATCCACCCTAAGCTAGAACTTGGCAATAGTTCCAATGAAGCTTGAAGCACATCTTCAGAGCCATCAGATAAGAGCAAATTGACAAGATTAGTCAAGTTTGAGAGATCCGGAACTATCTGCAATGCCGATGATTGAAAATGCAGATAGATCAGACTTTTTGGAAGCTCTGGCAATTCTTGAACATCATTACAACCTGTCAAGTCCAGTCTTTCAAGCTCGGGAATATGATTGATTGTCGTCGGCACTCCAGAAATATAGGCATCTGATAGTCCAAGGATTTTCAAAGAGGACAATGCACCAAGTTCACTCGGAATTTCAACACTTAATTCTTCGCAACCACTAGCATGTAGCTCTTCCAGATTCTTTAACATTCCAATAGTACTGGGCAATTTCCTTATTGGAGTATTTTCCATCAATATCACTTTCAACTTCTTCAGATTTCCAATCAAATCTGGCAACTCAACAATTTTAGTACTGGATAGATTCAACTCCTGCAAAGACTCTAGCCTCCCAATTGAGTCCGGGAGTTTTTCCAACTCTAAGCACCCAAAGAGAGAAAGAGACTCAAGTCTCACAAGCTTCCCAATAGTCTCTGGAAGTTTCTTAATTGGTGTGTACCTTAGATTAAGGACAGATAGAAACTTCTTATCACCAATAGACTCAGGAAGGCATTCAATTTGTATGTTTGACAGATCCAACTCCTTCAGTGATGTCAAATTCCCAAATGAATCTGGGAGCTTCTGAAAACATCCACTGGAAAAGCAAAGTGCTTCAGATTTATTAGCCTTCTGATTTCTTCGGGCAAAAATGCACTCTTTAAGATTTAGGTGAATCAGGCACTTTAGCTTCCCAATGAAGCAGTCAATTTCAACCAAGTTTATGCAATTATAGAAACTCAGCCTCGCTAGACTCAAGCATCCAGAGAAGTCTGGTGTTCTAGTTATGCCTTCACAACCTCTGAGGTTTAGAACTTTCAAATTTTTTGCCATCTACAAAAAACAATTGACCATCAAGAGAAGAAAATGGTAAATATTAAACTATATGCCAATCAAAATCAAAGTAAATGCCTATCATACCTTGATTAGGTTCCATCCACCCCAGTCATCTGTGATGCTGCCCGAAAAAATCTCAAAGACAACCAAATTCTTTATAGATAGATTGGTTACCTCAAAATCTAGTGGCCTAGGTGAATGCCAAGAAATCCATTTTTACTTCAAAAAATTATCCCCAAAGTCTCCGGCAAAGGTTCCAGCCTCTAATTCAAGGAACCTTAAGTTGGGTAACCTACTAAGTTTGTCATGTATAATTAATAGTGGTTGAAATTGACTTCCAGCTAATATGAGTGCCTGAACTTTTTTCTTTCTCTGTCAAAACACAAAGGAACAGACATAATTTTAATAAATATTCAGATTCTCTTTTGTCATAAAAGAACCAAGAGGCTTCTAAGAGGGAATGTGAACAACTCATGAAAACAGTGCATTTCTTTTACCTGTTTTGTTCTTACAATGTCGAGGGCTTCCTCGCAAACTCACACCCTGCTCTCCAGGATCATGCAAGCATTCCCTCTGAACAATTTGCCTCCCAAATTCTTTGAGCTGATCATGCATCCATATTGTATCACCATCAACAGTCTTTACCAAAGACATTTTCGTAAGAACCTGAATCCCAGTCTCAGGAAAAAAATTGCAAGCTTCCCACATGTAAATTGCATTCGTTTTTTTCGTGTCGTTGATGAAAAAGCATGCAATGTCCAGAAAAATCTGCTTTTCCTCATCTTCTAATGCTCCATAACTGATCATCAACTGCTGTCGAACATCCTTGTGAGGTATTCTTGCTAACCTCTCCACAGTCTCCTTCCATATCTCTTCCGGTTGGCAATAGAGAAATGAGCCTCTGACCTCAAGAGCCAAAGGAAGCCCTCCAGTTGTGAAAATAATTTCTGATGCAGGAATATCATATTGATATGGTGGAGAGTCTTTTCTAAAAGCATGTATACAAAAAAGCTTAAGAGCTTGATCAAAATTCAGTTCCTTTAATTCGTATATCAAAACCTCATCGTGGACTCTTAATGTAATTTCATTCCTGGTTGCAATGGTTATCCGGCTTCTTAAACCAAACCAATCTCGTTGCCCTGCTAGCTTCACTAGTTCTTGTTCTTTAACCACATCATCCAAAACGACGAGGACCTTTCTGCTGCGAAATCTTGTCCCGATCTGGTTAATCCCATCATCAATGTCATGCATGTTGTCCACAAATCTAGAGTCGAGAATGTCAGACTATAACTGTTTCTGCAAATTTACTAGGCCACCTTTTTCTGATGATTCTTGAACCTCTCCAAGAAAGCAGCAATCATCGAAGTAGGAACAGAGCTGATTGAAGACAACCTTCGCAAGAGTTGTTTTCCCAACACTGCCCATCCTGTGAATACCGACAAAACGAACACCTTCATAGTCAACATCCAACAGCCACATTATGTCTTCTACATGATCATCCACTCCAACCAACTGATTCGTCACATACCTATGTTTTATCTTCAACTTAACCAAAACCTCTCGGATGATCAACTTAATAGCTTCCCCATGCCTGCCACATATACGAACTACCTCAGTTGAAAGAAGACAGTAAAGAGAGACATTATCATATCTTTCAAGTTGAAGCAAAAGTACTTAGAAATACTCATAGATGATTCGCAAACAAGGAGCCAGTTCAAGAAACATGGCAAACAAGGAGCGAGGGAAAAAATTTTACACACTAGATGGAGTTCCAATGTTTCATACCTTTTTGCCAACAATATGAATCTGTCTTCATGCTTTCTCTATTTTTTAGTTCTTTTTATACTATCAATAGTAAATGTGAATTAAGCTTAAGGTTCTTCATGCTTCATGAAAGATTTCCAAGCTAGATTGAGCTGGATAGAATAATAAAAACAATTGAGTTGAGCCAGAACACAGGGAAAATTTAAAAGGAAGAATCGATGAAAAGAAGACGGAGATAAAGAGTGAAAAATATCCAGTGAAGGGTAAAAGAGGTGCGAGGAATAGGGAGAGGCTTGCTAAAAGAAAGCATTCCCCAGAAACCACTAGTTGCTTCACTCCTTAAAACATCAGCGTACGCATGTGAAATTAGATTTTAGACAAGGCATAACATACAGGCAAACGAGTTTTGAATATCATGGAACTTGTACGCACCCTCAAGTTAGAAATTGCACCTGTGGGACAGAGGAGGTGTTCAACTGTACTCTTTTAAGTTAGAAATTGCATTCTAGACTAGCCAAATGATTGAATTCTGCATGGAACTCCCTGATTCGGTTGGTATGTGAGCGAACATGACCAAAACGAAGAGTTAATCCACTCATCAGTTTACTCCTACCGGTTTCCACTTACCATTGATGAAAGGCCGATCTAAGTCGGGAACAGAACAGAGATTGTCCGAGCTCGTTAATCTTGAAACTCGGTTGTTGACTGCTGAAAGGGAGTCTGCTAGATTTCATGAGTCCATACATCAACTACTATCCCCAACACGTCATACTTGCATTCAACTGAGACTCCAGACAATGTACAATTACTGCCGACTTCTTCCTCCACTTCAAACTGTTGAAACTCCCAGAAATCTTATTCCTCTCAGAAAATGGCAAATAGTGCTTTCGGGTTGAACTTGAACCCCATTGAAATTGTAATCTGGTGGTGGGTCTGGTCAGATCGATGTTTCCTCGGGATTGTGTATGGTCAAAGAGTTGACTCTGGTACTGTCCGCTAGGCTTCGGCACAAAATTATCCCGTCCAGCGCGAGAGAAGGGGGGGAACTCCCTTCCTGGGCCAATTGAATCTCGGCCGTCGATCTTGTCGGTGGCAGGTGGGGCTCGCTCGGGGACACACGTGGGCCCGACAAGATTAACAGTCGCGATTCGTTTCGTCCATTGTATCCGAATACTTTCGAAGGGTGGTGAAAGTAGAAGGTTAGAAAGCCATATTAGAGACGCCTCTGGTGTGTTGCCTGGTGGTTTCGCCCCTGTGGTGAAGGCGCAATCAGCGCTGCGCGCAGAAACCCTAGCGATTATTGAGGGTGTGGGAGTTCGCGGCCAAGTGGGAGAGAGAAAAAGGAAATCGTGTTTCCACAGTGGAGTATGACTGGTGTCACTTCAGTTCAGTTACATTCAGGAACAGATCACACACCGTGGGACGTTATTATGCTGGTCAATAAAGGTCGGGCCGCACTTGCTTCTTTACCTAAATTCTGCTTGACCCATTGACCCATAGGCCTAGATAAAGCTGCGGACTGGATCGTTAAGGCTTAATTTCGTCATTCTCTTCTTTGAAATTGGGTTTTAAGTCCCCCTCAATCTCTTTTCGATGTTCTTTATTTTGAAATCCATTTGGGTTGTCCTTTCATATTATCTACTTGAAATGAAGAAAAAAAAAAAGAGAGAGAGAAATAAAAGCAGCTTGCATTTTCTGCAAGTCAATAACTCTCACTAGTTAGTGCTCATCATTTTGAGAAATTGGATTCAGCCGAAGCCTCTTACCTTGAAAATTAACACCGACGGATTTTTTTGGATGGCACAATAGAAGGTGTGATCTCGGAGATCCTCCGAGACAATAAAGATATTCTACTGGATGGATTTGCTATGAAAGTAACGTAGTCGTCGCCGATTCGGAAGGATCTCTTGGCGCTAATCGAAGCCTTGAAGCTGTTCGAGCTGAGGAGAGAGTGTGCGGTGGAGTTAGAAACTGATTGTGTTAAGATCGTGAATGCACTGTTGGGAAAGACACGTGCAATAGGAGTTGGAGTCGCTCAATGATGAGACTCGTACCGCATAGCCATTTTAAGTTCATTTCTCTTGCCCACTATTATAGATCAACAAACAAAGTGGCGAATTGGGTCACAAAAGCCCATCGTTTGAAGTTCCTTTCCTCTTTTTGGGTTACTAAGGGCATGTATGGTGACACTTCTGGAAATGAATTTTTGCTCTAGAAGTGCTAGGGGCATGAATGGTAACACTTCTAAAAATGAATTTTTTTGTCTAGAAGTACTTTGGGAACATAAATTCGTTTGGTAGTGTAACTTTTAAAGCAAAAATTCGTTTGCTTACGCAACATTACATTTTTATTTGTGAAGCAAATTTCTACTTCTGAAGTTATTTTTGAGCCACTTTCGGAAGTTAAAAAAAGTTACTTCCAGTAATCTCTCATCATCAAATCTCTCTCACTTCAATCTCTTTTCATTTTTCGGTGCCTCTCTCTCTCCACCATGCATCCGTGTCATCGCCAACCTTCACCGGCCTTCGTTAACCACCACCGACCCTTTGCGACCGTTGTCGACCACCGCCACCCCCTGCCGACCATCGTTGCCAGCCCACCCGTTGCCCTCCCCCCCGCGACCATAAAAAGCGTGAAACCTCGGCGAGAAGAGGCACGCTGGGAATCACGCACAAAACCATGCTGAGAACTACGCTGAAAATAGAAAAACGGAAACCATCTTTGAGAGGAGCCAAACTGGAAATTAAGGCGTGAGGTGGCCAATACTATAGAGGGATCTAGAGATGGAGGAGCACCAAGAATTCCTCGCTAGTTTCCTCGGCTTGAAGTTCTTTGACCGCATAAGAAAGAGATGGTGTAGGATAACGATAGAGAATTTGACTTCAAACTCCCTCAAAATCTGGTCAAAGTTGTATTAAGAATTCATAAAAACGATTCTTGTTCTAATCCTTAATTTTAAATGAAGCACAAGCAATGCAACCAAGACACGTGGAACATGCTGGACGAACCAATACATCAAGTTGGGATTAAAGAGATGTCATATAATTATAAAATTCACAAATTGATCGTGAACCCCGAGTGGCACAACGAAATTCCTGCATAAGGCGATAAACACGAATCGAACCTGTTTGCGTAAATATCTTAGCAATTTGATCCCACAGCTATTTCACACCAACAATCCGAGTAAATTGGGGGCGGAGATTAGGGCTAATAGAACCAAATAATATTGCCCATGCTTTCCGATCAACAAAATGCCAAGCTCTAATTTCATATTCCCGTCACGCAATCTGATTAGTATTAGGTTTAGGATCAGCAGTATCAAATAAAGATGTAGGACAAGAACGAGCATCATCAACATGCTCATATAAATCACGATAAACAAGAGTAGCCATCACCGAGGGTTTCCAAATAACATAATTAGAGCCATCCAACTTAACATCAATGCCATCAATTCGATCACTATCATCCATTGATTCTGAGATCAATAAATCACAGTGAAAGCAAATATATATATATATATATATATATATATATATATATATGAGTGAAGAAGATAGAACCCGAGGTCGATCGCGAGAATAAGGCGAAAGACGAAGAAAATCGGGCGAGACAAAGTCGAACAATCGCAGAGTCGGACTATGACGATAGCATCGTGGATTGGTGTACAATACTCTCAAAAAGTAAACCCTAGCTACGATATCATGATAGATTTAGAGAAGTGAATAATAGAATGTTTGATTTACAATTAGGCACAAGGCCAATATATGTTTACATACAAAGAAGGGGTATAATTGTAAATACATACACAAAAGGAAAAACTCTAGTCTTAATATATACAATATATCTAACATATTTCATCTACCTTCACAAGAGCATTTAGCCATGCCTTCACTTCTTCAGGGAACCTCTTCTTGTATTCCAAAAGGGTATCCTTATACAATATCGTTTAAGCTTGACATCATTAGGTTCCACATCGAAAAAAATAGAAAGTATCTTCTTCTTAATGCCCTCGGATTTATTAGACATGTCCATGTTCTATACAATCCTAGCGATCTCACAGAGGCATCATTTACTAGTATCATAATTCTGAGAAAAGACAGGGATGTAGAGTATGGAGTCATCAATAGCCCGAAGCAGCTCTCCGCCAATGACCTCCCCAACACAGAGTTCATCTTCTTCCCTAAAGACGCAGATTCCCGCGCCTACCAAGGCATGGTAGAGGTAGTCGGTGAATTCATAACGAGTGTTTGTTCCTCTAAAACTTAGGAACACTTGATACTCACCTCCTCGTGCACCAATGCCACTCGTTCCGGCCTCTAGGTTTGCCATGAGAGCAAGTTTTACCAGATGCCCCTATAGAAGAATTATTGGTGCGCGTATACCTAAGCTGAGAGCTAGAGATCTTCAATATAGACAGCCAAGTGAAAGTCGCCAGTATTACACATTCGAAGCATTAATGCAGACAAAAATGTTTGGTTTGCTTTATCAAGATTGTAACATTTCTGTTTTCCAGCACGGTTCAATATTTTAAGACTGGCGTTGGTAGTATACCAGCCGGTCAAGGTGTTCAGTAATTATGCTCGTGTCCAGGAAAAGTGGTTTACACAGAGAATCGACGGCTTTGAATACAGCGGGCAGGTCTCTGAAAATTCTAAGTGACTCCTTGGAAGAAGGAAAGGCAATTGGTGCTATCCAAGGATCCAATGTGGAGACGATAATCCATGCCTCTGTCTTCGCGTCTTTCACATGCGACCTTGTCCTTTTGTCTCCGTTGTCGTCACATGAGGAGAATCTATAATATAACTTGAGTATTTTTGCATGGACGAACTGAATTCTCCTTTCGGCAAAAAATAAGAAAGAAATATTTTCAGCTGGATGTTCAACATCGAGAAAAAAATTTAGTTGTCGTCAAATATATTCGTATCATTTAATCTGCTCACCTACATACTCGATTCAAGATGATGCCCACTACATTCAACATTTTAGTTCTACCAGAAGTGCAGCAATTGAGTCTGCAATTATTTTTTTACTCTTCCATAGCATGACAAATTGAATTACAACGGGAGGGTCATGCATATTCTTGACAAATTTACAACGAATGAAACCGAAGGCAAAGCTCATGTTGGGTTCTGTAGGTGGATATGGTTACCACTCATGCATGAGGTGTCAAAGCAATGAATAATTTCACATTGGGCATAAATTGGGCCAATTGCACGTAGTTTGGTTGGCTCTGGCTCATTACTCAACGAGTAGGAGTCATTGAGTGAAATTCAGTCCACCTAGGCATTTCAAGAGTTCAAATTTGAGCTCCCTTGGGGTCTCCCATCACAAGATCTTGAACAGCTGAGACTGAACTGAACATTCATTGCCAGAATCTCCGCATGAATCTTTGTTTGGAATCCCCATTTGACTCAAAGGTAACAGTAAACAGTACATTCCTACAGAGATATTAAGTACTTGACAGATTCTTTAGTTGATAACTGCAGCTTCCACAATACACAAGTATCGATGATGAAAGGAGAGGCAACAAATCTACCTACGTCAAATATCTAGCAGATCAGATTTCAAGAGAACGTGAACGGACTGACAAAACTGAAGACGCCCCTCACCTGCTTAACTATTGCGCTTCTATATCTGTCAAGTGCCATCATTCTTGTGCTTGTAATTTTGAATAGAAAGTTGATTTTCTTTCCCACCATAAGAAATCAAAACTCAGTAACTAGTCATTAATCTCATTGAGAGTGCAAAGAATTGGCCTTACAGGTGCAGTACGTACCTAGCCTTCTTCCTTCTAGTCGATAGACGCGGGATCAAAACATTTAACAACGAATTAGACATGGCAAGAGACAATTATCTCTAGCATGTTGAAACTTAAACCTTTAATCTAATCACAATAAGCCCAGAAGCTGAGCAACTCTGATGATAATACTTTCAAATGCTTGATGTTTGACAAATGAAAACTCAACTGAGAAAAATAAGTCAAGGAACTGGTTATGAGACTCAGAAAACAATAGTTGTGAACAGAAACATGACCAGCGGAACGAATTTCCGTACCTATAATGGCAAAATGCAATTGTAAAGTATGACAAGCCATTTACCAATGTATTCCGTCAATATTTGGGTGAACATACAATTAGAGTACTTTGGACACATATTAGAGCACATTGAAAACAGAAGCGAAACAAAATTGAAGCTTCCATGGGCTCCTGATGAAGGGCTACACTACAGGAGCTACTATGCACAATAGAAAGGAAGAGATACTTAAACCAATGGAGCATGGAATCAGTGACATAATTCCTCTTCCTCCTCCGAGCAATAACGGTATCTCCAAGGGCTATAAGAGACAGCAAAGCAATCTATAATACCATGGATGCTGCAACAAAAAAATTATAATAATAAATAACAGTCCAATGATTTACTGTCATAAATAACGCAAAAATGGGGTTGTGAAGTTTTTGCATGAAACAAAGCATAAGCAAATAGGAGAATATTCACATTCACAAACCAGATAATTAGAGATGTTAAATGATTTATTTCAGTAGCTGATCCAAAGTTAAATTCCTCTGAAAAGACAAAATATTGGTGAATTAAACCCTTAGAGAAGGCATCTGATAGATGCCTGCTTTCAAAGGCCAGGTCCTTAAGAATGTCAGAAAAATCTTGGGGCTGGTTGCATGTAAACGGCTTCCAACAAATAAAGCACAATTTGTGAGAAATGCTCAGCATCCTCAGAGTTCCACGACAAGAAGCTTGAATCTTCAGTGAGAAGCCCCCATGTCAAGCTAGTTTATCAGCACTTCTTTGCTTCAAACCCTAACCGGTGGTCTTAACTAAACCCGACAAAGGAGATGGCAAAAATATTATCAACTTTGAATTGGACTTTCTGTTCAGATTGGTCAGCAAGCACTTATTCGTTTGGAAGAATGAGCTGTTGTTTCACAAGGATTCTACCTCCCTCAAAATGTTCTCTAAATTCAGCAGTATGCAAATGAGGTTACAAAAAAATGAGTGGCAGAATAAGTTGTCAACTGGAGACTCTCCCTCTCTAATCCGATTGGGACGGTCCGAGTTTTGCCTTGGGCCGGTGGGTTAAACTTGTGGGGCAGTTTCCCTGCAATGACGCCGGTGATTGCCCTGGTTTTATGTTAGCTATATAGTTACTTCTTCCTCTGTATTAGCAGAATCGTGGGTTTCCTTTCTTAATTTGTTCATATGGTTGGAAACAACAGACTGCAAACTTGAGAGATGAAGTTTATTCGTACTTTAATTATTAACTGAGAACAGCATATTTACATTTGGATTTGTATGGCTATGAATTATGCAGTACACATAATATGCTCATTCATGAAACCTGAAGTATATTGTGTGTGGTAAGAGTGAATTGATTGTCATGGTAAAGTAATGTCTGTACGTTGTCCCCAAAAAAGGTAGTGTCTTACAAACAGTGTGAGATGATACAGTTTGTTTTACATGCACCACAAATACATTATGGTACCAGCGTGTCTTGATTTTCTTATTACCATTACTCTTCAATTACCACCACAGCATACACGAAATGGTATCAATTGAACAATCCAATAAGCATAATAGTTAAAAAATACCATAACCAACAATTGTTAGAACACAACATACTCTCTAAACGCCACCAGACGAAAATACTCTTAACAGAAAATAAATACGATACATGGAAGAAATGAACAGGTAGAGAGGAAAGGGCGAGTAGCACTTGCAATGAAGAAACATAAGCCAGGAAGAGAAGTTGCACCTGGTTTGGTCGAAGAAGAATCCTCTCTCTGTAATGATTGAATGAGAAGCACTCAATTTTACGTGAACAGAGCTCACTTAATGAACCCCTGCAATCCCAAATTAACATCTCGCACTCATCTGGTATTTTCGCACTCGATACATCAATCCACCTTTCCAATGATCCATAATCACCAACAAGCAATCGACACAAGCACTCCAATTGATCGAGGCCCTCAACAGCCTGAAGAGCACCACACTCTCTCATACTTAACGACTTGAGGTTCTTCAAGTTTGATAAATCGCCTACTCTTTCCAAAGCCAAGCACCCATCCACAGAAAATATCTCCAATAATTCCAGAATGCCCACAACTTGAATCTCAACAAGCTTTGGGCACTCTAGAACACTGAATTCTTTGAGCTTCTTAAAGGTGCTCGATAGAAGAGACAATCTCCCCCCACAAAATGTCAGCTCATCACATCGTTGCTCCAGCAGATAACTTAACCTTTCAAAAGATTCACACCTCTCAATACCCAATCTCTCAAGCGAATCCAAAGCACCTGGAAAATGAATTTCAACTAACTTTGGGCAACTGATAACAGAAATTTCATTTATGTTTGACGGAAAGGATAACCTCTCCAGGAGTTCACAGTCAACGACACTAAATCTTGCCAATTGATGAAGCCCATCGAGCTGTATTTCCTTCATCTCTGATCGTGAGAGTCTGAAAGTTGACAAGTTTTTCAACTTGGAGATGGGTAACCCTGCTGAGTTGAAACTATGGACTCGCAAGTACAGCAGAGATGATGGAAGCTCTGTGAGGGATTGCAGGTCTAGTCCATACATAGTAAGTTTTTCCAGAAAAGAAAGGGAGCCCAGTTCTGTAGGCGGTGCGGGGATATTCAACAGGCATAAGTTCAATTCAGTCAGTTTGGATAAACTCCCTAACCATCGCATGTCACAAGTTTGTGCTAAGCTTGTTGTGCCTCTAACCAGAGATCCATCAGATAGGACCAATGTAACTAAGTTAGTAAGGTTTGAGAGATCAGGGACAAATTGCAGAGAACGGGATTCCAGCAGTAGACAGGTCAAACTAGAGGGAAGCTCCGGCAATCCTTGAATCTCACTGCACACATTTAAGTCCAGCATTTGCAAGACAGGAAGCATGACAATGGTCCTCGGCAGAATCACTCTTTCGTTATACCTCAAAACTAAGATTCTCAACATTGACAACTCTCCAATTTCGGTAGGGATTTCACCTTCCAATTTACAATCAGGGGCATGTAGCTCTTCAAGATTCTTCAATGTTCCAAGAGCATGAGGAAACTTCTTTATCGGATTATAACCCACCCGTATCACTTTCAACATTTTTAGATTTCCAATTGATTCAGGTAATTCAATGATTTTTGCAAATGACAAATCCAACTCAAGCAATAATGCCCAGTTAAGAATAGATTTTGGGAGTTCCTTTATCTTTGTCGATGCCATGGACAGAAACTCAAGTTTCGGCAGCCCTCCAACAGAATTTGGAAGTTCATTAATCGAGGTATCCGAAATGTCAAAAGTTAATAGGCATCTAAGCTTACCAATAGACTCGGGGAGCTTCCTAACCTTTAAACAGCGCTTTAAAGAGAAGCGCTTAAGAGTCACGAGCCCTCCAATTTCATCGGGCAACTCTTCGAGAGAGGGGCAGCTGTCAATATCCAAGTCAATCAAGCACTTTAACATCCCAATGGAGCAGTCAATTGTCCTCAAATTTTCGCATTCCTGGAGAGTCAACCTCTCTAAAGTAGAACATCCAGAGACGTTTGGAGTTCTTGTTATGTTAGGACAATCTTGAAGAGATAGAACTTTCAATGTGCAGGCCATCTGCCAAAATAAATGAAGCTTGCGAATGATGGAACATCTAATGATTTTGGGAAGAGACGATTAGAGTAGTAAGTAAACATGTACCATACCTTGATTAGGCTCCATACATCTGAGTCATTGAAGCGATTGGTAGAAAGTTTAAGAACAACTATGTTCTGTAGATACATATTGACCACCCTAAAATCTGGAGGAGGAGAATCCCATGACATCCATCTTAACTTTGTACCGCAATTCGCAAAGTCCCCAACAAAGGTTCCATTGCATAATTTAAGGAACCTTAAATGTGGAAACCTTTCAAACTCGTCATTTGTAAGTAAGATCTGAGTATGCCTTCCATTTAGATCAAGTCCTTGAATTTTTCCCTTCCTCTGCCCATAAAGACTTAGGATGAGTAAACTTAAATGTAAGAAGTTTTATGTACTAATAGCTATGCTGCTTCACAGCTTAAATAGAAGAAACAGGGAAAAGAAAGCTACCAAGTGGACAAGTAAACTTCTAATAACAGGGAATATAAGTTTTCATTTCAAAAACTACTAGTTTTTCTTACTTACCTCTTTTGATCTTATGATGTCGAGTATCTCCTCTCTGATCCATAACCTGCTACGCTTCTCAGGGTCTATCGGACTTTCTTGACGAATAATTTCCCTTCCAAGATCTCTTAACTGATCATGCATCCAAAGCTTATTCTTCTTTACTATCTTAATCAAGGACATATTGATAAGGACTTCTATCCCACGTCGTGGGAAAAATCCACAGGCGGTCCACATGTAAATCGGATCGGTTACATCCTCATCAACAAAAAAGCATGCAATATCGAGAAAAATATGCTGCTGAAACTCATCAAGGGCATCAAAGCTTATCTTCAACTTCTTTTGGACCTCCTCCTCTGGTATGCTTCTTAGCCTGTCCAATGTCTCCATCCATATTACTTCCTCTTTACGATAAAGTAACGAGCCTATAACTTCAAGAGCCAAAGGAAGTCCTCCAGTTACACCGACAATTTCTTTTGAAAGGTGGTTGTAAACATCTGGTGGTGAGTCTCCACAGAATGCATGCCGGCTGAAAAGCTGAAGCGCATCCTTAGAATTCATTTCCCGCATTTCGTAAGGTAGAATTTCATACTTAAATCCCCTAATTTGCAGCAAACTTCTATTCCTTGTTGTGATAATTATTCTAGTTTCCGAACATAAAGAACTTCCAATCAATTTCTTGATTTGTTCACTCTTATCCACGTCATCAAGAACAATCAATGCCTTCTTATTGCAAAGTGTTTCTTCAATCCTCTTCATTCCATAACCAATGTCATCAATTTTGCCTATAAATCTACGATTAACAATGTCAGATATTAATTTGGCTTGCAACATGACTAACCCATCCTTTTTTGACTGTTCTCGGATATCATTAAGGAAACTTCCACAGTTTCCAAATTGAGAAGATAGTTCATTGAAGATGACTTTGGCAAGGGTTGTTTTACCTATACCACCCATCCCGTGAATTCCAACAAGCCGTACACCACCAGCGTGGACGTCCAAAAGTTTTTTTACAGCTGCTACTCGGTCATCCATTCCAATTAGATGCTCAGTCACAGATCTGTGTTTAGTCTTGAGATTATCCAACACCTCAGCAACAACCAGTTTCGTAAGCTCTCCTTGCCTGTCAACAAGAATACAGTCTTTTAGTAGAAAAGAACGATATATGCAAGTTCTTGTAACCTCGAAACATGTACATGGAAAAAGTACTTCCCAATGCAATCCTATTACACCCGTCATGTGTATTTGATGAGGATTTGAGGAAAAATATGGAATACGATACTGTTAATTAAACGACAAATGTATATGAATATAAGAGAGAGAGAGAAATTGATACAATATCCTATGTGGTATGGCCATTGGCCTCCATCCACCGGTGAAGGAGCATAGAATTCACTGGTCAAATTTGGAGTACATGAAGAACTCTCAATACCTCAGCTACCGATACATCTGAATTCTCACTCTCTGTATATTACAAAGATAGCCTTCATATCAGAACTCTAGAAAGGAATACGAAATTTATTCAACTGGGCCCTCCGCTTCCATCACGGACCTCATAAAAATTTCTCAATTGAGTTGCCTCAAAATTCATCGGACAGGGGAGGTCTTGTCATTAGTTACCAGTCCTTAATAGTCCAAATACACTGAGTGCAGGTTAAAATATATCTCTAAATTTATATCGACTCCTGTTTGGAATAACATTACCGTATCAGGGGTGCTACAACCAAATGGAACTTATTATTCTTGCTAAACTTATAAAGGAAGTGAGAGGTAGGAGAGAAATCAGCAAGCTTATAGAACCCACCAAAACTAGTTCCACAACCATTCACGACTTCAGAATTGCACAACAATGTGTAAGATCAGACTTCTCGATTCCTCGTTAACTGAGAAGAACTGTAGTTCTCGAGTCAGGTATCTATCAGGTCGGTGTCCTCCATTGAACTTGCGAAATCAGGATGGCAGCCATGAAAAAGATTCAACAAAAGACACAAACAAATCCACTATCTGTTTCACGTCACACATACATTCATAAACACTTAACACAACCTCCCAGGACATAAGACTCGGAATCAAACCAAATAGCAAATTCACCAAGCTTACCAAGTAACAGGGAGCAAATTCACAAAATGTCAAAGATTCTCACCAGAAAGTTTGAATTCGAAATTTCATTCTTTTAGATGTCCCATTTGCACACCCATGAAGATTAGTCTATTTATTCATTATACAGACGATGCAAAAGAAAGTCAAAGGATCTGCAGAGTTTACCCTCCGTAGTTTTTCAAGATCCATCCTTTAATTTCATCAACCACTGCAAGAGCCTCTCGCCACGCCTTCACTTCGTCGGGAAATCTCTTCTGATGCTCCACTAAAGCATCGCTGTACAGAGAGGTCTTAAGCTTCACATCGTCGGGTTCGACGTCGAAGAAAATGGGCAGTATCTTCTTGTTCCCTTTTGATCTAGACGTGTTGTCCACGATCCGCGCGAGCTCGCGGAGGCACCATTTGCTGGACGCGTACGATCTGGAGAAGATGGGGATGTAGAGCTTGGAGTCGTCGATCGCTCCCAGAAGCGCTTCGCCGATCGTTTCGCCAACTCGGAGCTCGTCGTCATCTCTGAAGACGCGGACTCCGGCGTCGACCAAGGCGCGGTAGAGAGTGTCGGTGAACCCGTGGCGGGTGTCGGGCCCTCGGAAGCTCAGGAACACCTGGTAAGCGGCTCCTAGTGCGGTGGTGTCGCTGCTCGTTCCGGCTGCCGAGGTCGCCATTGGAGGTTCTTGGTCAGCAGTCACAGACATCATTAGTATTCGGCCTTCGGGCTGTCTCTGTTCACCCAACAATAGGATGGGTCGGTTCGCTTGCCTATGCTCGGAGCGGACACAAGCTTGACAAATCGAGTGAAAGCTAAAGCCAGTTGGATTCTCTTCTTCGTTCAAGCTACCAGACAGCAACTGAAGGTGGTCTTCTATCGCTTTCTTGTCCCAATTAAGACAAAGAGTTCCTCTCAACTTTTAATTTATAATAAATATTAAAAAAAATTGAATTAATAAAAGGATAATATATAATTTAGGGACTAAATTAAATATGTATCAAAAGTAAATTAAAATTTTATGATCACATATACATTAAATTAAAATTCAAAGACTATTTTAAATAAATTAAAAATTAAAAAATTACGTCGCAAAACCGTTTATATGGTTATCCCTTTCTTGTCTTTGCCATGGGCATCTTTCAACGTCAGTCATGGCCGAAGAATAATACTTTGCATCGCGCGTGCTTTGCTTGCAACCAAAGAAAGTGGACCGAAAACCGAAAAAATTACCCTGTTTTGGATTGATACCATTGCCTTTTTTTTTTTTTTATGTAACTTGAAGAATATGACTATAAATAATTAGATCTTCGTAACTTTTTATTTTTATTTTTAATCGAAGCCAAAAATGGAAAAACCAAAATATTTTTCTAACACTAATAAGAACCTTTTCCTTGCCTAGCAAAAAGGCACTTCTTGTATTTGGCTAGCAAAAGGGTGGAGAAAGGCACAGAAAACCAGTAGGAATTAACCATAGGAGGCCACCTCTACCATATATCTAATTTGGACAATATCTATAGCTATACCATCATGTCGATAGTCCCGGTATCTATTGCACGGGCTAGCACCGTGTCCTCCAAAAGAACGCCATCGGTAAGCACATGTTTAAAACAAACACGAGAATGGCACATAAGAATATGTGGCCACGTGCATGACATGTGAGTTTTGTTATACGTATGCCAGCCTATCGATGGAGATAAGGCTTAACTTATGTAGTCGGTATTGATATTCATCAAATAACACGTATTCAATTTTCGAAATACGACAATGAATAACTGGTAGTTGCCGATATGATCGTTGACGACGAATATTGAGGGGAATAATTACTGCTTGAAAGCAAGAAATCAAGGCAGCCATCGTGGATATCGTGCAATTGACGAGATAACTAAGGTCAAAGACACACATGTTAGAGGAAACACAGTTCTATTTGAAAATAAGATCACGAGACAACCGTTGTATTGAGGAAGGAGAACGTGGAGCAGTTGATATGCAATAAAGACAATCAATCGACAAAGTGGGTGCGAAACTTATAGAAACATGGAAGCAATCAATAGAGGTTACATGAAAAAATGCAACGTGATGAGATAGTTACTAGAGGTGCGAATGATAACACATCTGGAGGTAAATTTCTGCTCTAGAAGTGCTTCCGGAGCAAAAAACCGTTTGGTAATGTAACTTCTGAAACAGAAATCCGTTTGGTAAAAAAAATTACTTATGAAAGAAATTTCCACTTCTGAAGTTATTTTGCCCTCAATTGGAGAAGTTAAAAAAATAACTTCTCCAACTTAAGAAGTACTTCTTATCTTGCGCTCTTTTATTATGTCATCGGCCTCTTTTCGATCATACCCACCTTCGCTGTCGTGGACCTTCGCCGACCACCGCCCATCGCCGACCTCCATCGGCTATCGCCCACGACTACCACCAATTGCCAACCATCGCCGGCTGCCACCCTCCAATTGCCCTCGATAGCCAACCGTCGACCTCCACCGGCTGCTACCCATCGCCGCCCGCAATCGCCGACCACCGTTGCCGCCGACCATCACTCACTGTTGACCTTCGCCGGTCACGATCGTTGCCAACCGTCGATCTTCGCCCGCCATGACCACCGAACCGACTACCGATGCCGAGTTGTCGTCTCCGATCACCGGAGTAAAAAATAAAAAACAAATATTTTTAAAGAAATTTAAAAAGTTAAAAAATGAAGTAAAATTTTTTCGGTCGCTAATAATAATTTTTGATAGAATATTTCATGTTAACAATGTTTCAAAAGTAGAAATTTTCAACCGTTACCAAACAAATTTCTACGATTATAAATAACTTCTGAAGTAGAAGTAGAAAAATCAATTTACGTTTCTGAGAAGAAGTAGAAAAATCAACTTCTGGGCAGAAGTTGATTTCTGAAGCAAAAATGTTATCATGCGCGCCCTAAAAGACCATTACTGCCGGTCATCCATCGGGAGGAGTTTCAGTACAAATTAAGCAAATTTATCTTTACTTTCCACTCATTTTACCTTTCGAAGTTGTAACCTTTAGATTCGTATCATTGATTAAATTCCGGCTTATATATCTATCCCGGGTACTGTGTTGTCGGTTAAATTTTGACATAATACTTCCAGATTCTCAAGCTATGCCGTCGATTAAATTCCAGCATGTTTTGTTTACATCAGAGTATGCTATTGATTACGTATTCCGAGACCTTGTCATCAACTAGAGTCTGGAACAATTTTCGTTTGTACATTCCTCTTTGAATTCAACTGGTTGTTTGTTTATCTACATGTGCCGTTTCCTATTAGTAGTTAGCCCAAGGACCCATTTTACTCAATTAAGAGCCGAAGAATGACTTTTGGTAAAAGATGTTTCATTGTAGGAGACAATCCCGATGAAACGGTAGCAGTAAACAAACTTTTTTCCTTTTTATGAACATCGTTGTTTTATATTTCCTAATCTTTATATTTGTAAAGCTTTCATGATTTGTACCATATACAAATTGTATGTGATTACAACTTTTAGGGAGTTATTTCATCCAATTTAATGGCATTATTGGAAGGCAGTGCACTCTTATGATATAGTTCAGCTTTTAAGGAGTTATTTAAATCATCACAAAAGGATAGATAAGCATTTTAAGCTTTGATCACTAAGTGTGCTTAAATGATATGAATTTGTGGACCTCACATTCGCAAAGGATCGCGCTTTTACTGCTCCCACTTTGGCTAAAATACTTCTTATTGCAATGTTTTGCCAATATTAACCTTTATGGGTTGTACCTTTTTTAAAGTATTCTTTAATTACTTTTTCTTCTTCCGCTTTTTCATTGTGCCACTTTCCTTTTTCTCATTTATTTCTCTATGTTCTCTCTCTTCTAAAACACCCTCTCACATGCCAATAATAGACCAATTTTCGGTCAGTGAGCTATTCAAGCGGAATTGAGTCCACCCCTCCTTTCTTCGTGCATTCTTTCGTATTTAAATTTGAGATTTTAATATCACAGTTTGAGTTTAATCATTACTGAGAGGAAGTAAGGCTTGATCATCACGGTTTTCTTTACATCTAATACCTCTGTTTTCTACACTCGATTTCTTTGTTCATTCACCTTGAAGTTTGCCCGATCAAAAAAATAAAAATAAAAATTGAGGTTTGGACATGGTATGACGAGATCTTAGTTTCTACACATTGTAACTCATTGCGTTGTTGGATTACTTATTGCCGTTTTTCTGAATAAACACACACCTTTTTGCTATTGCAATCTGTTTTGCTGGTTCACACATGAGTTGGGATGTATGTGCGAGCCTGTAATTTATCCCCTTTGTTCAAATTCAATCATGAGATGATTTCCTTGAAATTAGGTCTCTCACTGGTACACACAAAAAAACAGTCTATCACCGACATAAGAAACTCATGGAGTTGAAACACGAATTTGCAGAAACCTCATCCTCACCCAACTAGTCCTCTTTCATCTCCAACCCAACTGTAAGTTAAAAAACCCATCTCATATCTCTTCACTCTGCACCCCGTCCCATCCCTTTCGCTCTTCGTCTTATTCGTCGCCCCACTTTGCATCAAACTCTTCAATCCATCAATCATGAAGACAAGAAAAACCCTTATTAAAGATTCAAATCTAGGAGCTAAAGCCCTCACCCAGATTTTCATCAAGCTCAGCAGCATAGTTCGCTTCTCCGTCTTCATCTTCATGGTCATAATTGTTACTGTCATCACCAATTCACCATCAGCTACCAGCCTCCAAATGCATGGCTCGAATCTTCCCCTGCGCTCACTAAGTTGCTCATGCAAACCGAAAATGACACCTTCAAGAACAACAACCCCATCCTCCAAACTGCTGAAGATTTACCCGTCCTTGGCCTAGCTTTCTCTCCCACTACCAAGACTTGAACCATGATCAAAATTTGGAGAAAAATGGAGAGAAGTAAAGCAGAGGGAGGAAAATAGAACCTAAGAGAAAAGATAAAGAAAAAAATAAACGGGACGCACTAGCAAACAAAAAAAGGTCCAATACCAAAAAAAAAAAAAACACTAACTTTAGCATTTGTGACAATTATATCCAAAACTTTTTTTGTCTAGTAAAAACCTCCATCTTGTACTTTTTGTCTCAATTCTACCCCAAACTTTTACTTTTGTTCCAATTTTATAGGCCTAGTACCAAAAAAACTCAACTTTAGCATATGTCTCACATTATATCCATTTTTTTATCTCATAAAAAATCACAAACTTTTACTTTTGTCTCAATTCTACCACCGTTAGCCTTCTTTCTATAATCACCATTAGTTAATCTTACATGGTATTATCACGACATTAATGAATTATACCTCAAACAAAGCGTGATGAAAAAAATCCCGAACTTCTCTTCTATTATTTGCTTCTGCTACCTATTGTCGGGAGATACATAATCAATCAAGGCGGCGTGTTTTGTATTCTCTCCAATACTCAACAGCTCAAAGTACGACTAGACATGGAGATATTCGGACGAACTATCTAAAATCTAGTCTTCCCTAAAACCTACTATTTCTAAATTTCGAAGATTTATTGGTAAGTTTGGCGAGAAAATTCCAGCTACATAGGATTAACTAACGTGATTATAAACGGAAGGCTAATGATGGTAAAATTGAGATAAAAGTAAAAATTTGTGATTTTTTATGAGATAAAAAAATAGATATAATTGGGACATATACTAAAGTTAAGGATTTTTTTTGGTATTAGAATAGTAGAATTTGGACAAAAGTAAAGTTGAAAGTTTTTTATAAGACAAAAAAAGTTTTAGATATAATTATCACAATTACTAAAGTTGGAGGTTTTTTTTTTTTTTGGGTATTAGGCTAACAAAAAAAGGATATTTTAAAAGATGTGACATACAAAGGTTAATATTGTCAAAACACTGGCCAGAGAGTGTTTTAGCTGCAATGGGACTGGAAAAAGCGCGACCGTTCGTAAAACACGCAAAGGTCAAATGCCACTTTTAAAAAAGATTTTGAAATTGGGGTTTTTTTATTTAAAAAAAAAGCTAATGTTATTGGATGGATTTAGAGCCCCACTAGATATGAAGGCCCAGTGTAATTCCATCAGCATGCTTTACTCGTTTTGAGCGAGCCCAAACGTCATCTTAATTTTTTTTCAGAATCATCGGTCGTTGGAGTAGTCACCCGCATGTCACGATGATCTCTTTAGCCTCGGTCTTCTCCTACTCTTCCTTAGTTTTCTCATCCTCCTTAACTCACAAGTCACAATCTCCCCTCCGCCACCCAGCATCGTCACCGCTGCATTCCCTTCACCCCTTCATCATCCTCAAACTCTAAGCCCGCCGCCACATTTTTCATGCACATGTACTGCTGCCTCCCCCGGTCGTGGTTCTATTTCTATCCTCCGTCGCCTCCTACTAACCCTCCTCACTTGTAGCTCATGACACTCGCCATCGGCAATGGGGGTAGCATTATGCTCCGTGATTTGTTTCAAGGGTTAATCCTTTTTTTCATATGCATGTAATACTGAAGCGCTTGTGATGCATAATATAATTAAGTTAGTTTTGGTCTAGCATTTATAATGAGGATCGTTTAATGGTGCTCTTTGCCAATATGAGATGGCAGTGCCTCTTATCTTATGGATGGCAATCTATATCTTTGTTCTTTTTATTTATTTTTTTGTATATAAATATCTTCTAAACCTTTATCTGAGCGATCACTCAGCCGTGCCTCAAATGTTGAGGTTTGTGGAGGCACTGAATGGGAATTGAAGACCTTTCGGCCCAAAAGAAGGAGCAAGAAAATCAACGATGGTTAAGCTCTTTCTCCTTTAATAAATAGCCCACATACAGTTCGGGCCTCAATTAAGCATAAAGCATAGTTATTGTTTGCGTATGTAATTTTTTTCAGAAGTGACCGGTTTTTGGTCCGGTTCAGTTTTCAGACCGTCCAATAGAACCGGTGGATGCCAAGCTTGTCAGCCAAGTCGAGGGTCCAGCTGAGGAAGAAGTCGGAGAGGATGGCCACGGGAGGGTTGGGGTGGGAGGCGAACCACCAGGCTAGAGGGCGGAGAGGGTGGAGATGATGGGGATGTTGCCAGAACGACAATGTCGCGGGTGTTCTCGATGCCTAGCCGGAGTTTGGGGAGGGGTGCGACCGCTACATAGGAGAAACTCTTGACCTCTGAAATGGGTCTTTTTCGCTCCTTGTCTTTTGAAAACTTTTATGTAATGAAGCCCACTTATCGAGGCCGATCATCTTTTTCTAGTTTAACGAGATATTTCATTTTCCGACATAAAAAAAAAGAGTAAAACAAAGGGAAATTAAAGACAATGGAGCTTTGCCAGGATGCGGTTCAATCATAAAGGCTCCATTCTACAAATATTTCTTATTATCTATGGACTTATAGATGGATACAAGCATATCGATTCCGTTAACCAGGATTTCTATCCAAAGATGCATGAACAGTATCCTTTTCTCAGTAGCAGCTCCATTCGAAGACGCATCTCTCTCTCTCTCTCTCTCTCTCTCTCTCTCTCTCTCTCTCTCTCTCGATCGACATCGCAATCATCCTATTCAACTTCACAATCACGAGTGCGCTCTCTTGTAATTTCCTTGTAATTAGATGTCCGTCACATCCATCCTGCAATCGAAATCCTGGAGATGACTTAATCAACCCGAACAAATAAAATGCAAAACTGAAGGCCATGTTGAGGACGAGATCTCACCAGCGGAGTCCCCGCAACGTTGCCCATGGATGCCGCATCAGGTCCACGATGCCATTAGCAATAGCAGGACGAGAAGAATTTGCCTCGGGAACCCTTTGTGGTCCTGTGCAGATCCAATGCAATATCCACCTAAGGAATTCATGGAAAAAGATGCGCAGATCCAATGCAATATACACTCAAGGAATTCATGGAAAAATAAAAATCCAAGTACGTTTCGTTCAGGTTGAAAGAGAATTCTAAACAGAGTCCGAGCAATGTACCTTAGAAAGGCCGCCCTCCAGCTTCTTCTGAGGGAGATGTCCTGCCAAAGACTCCAAAGTACGATCGTAGTCCGTGCAGGACGTAGGGTATCCGTCCCCTGGCCGAGAAGAATGCAAGATAAGGTAGTATAGCGGAATTGCATCTGTCCACTTCGACACGTTCGGATAGTTCTGGTAGAACGACTAGAGGAGAAGAGTGAACTTGCACCTTCCGGAGACGTCCCATTCCTTGGAGCCCACTAAGGTCTGTTATCCTCCTGCAGTGAGAAATTTCCAGGACTTCCAAGAGCTTTAAATTTTCAAGGCCGCCAATCTCTGCTAAATTGCAGTGGTCTAGTTCTAGTTCCGACAGATAGTTCAGACCAGAAAACTCAGGCCTTCGAATCTTGCAGTGTTTGAGACGCAGAGTGGACAAGCTCGAGGTCGAGGGAAGTTGTGTGAGGTCTAGCTTCTTCATGTAGGATAAAGAGAGTTCCCGGAGCTGAGTCAGGGCACTAAAATTCCGAGGGAGAGTGGTGACCCTTGAAAGGGACAACTGCAAGGTCTCTAGGCTTGGTAATCTTGCGATCCACCTGATGTTTGGGGGTCTTTAGATTCGGTAACATCATGCGCCATCCGGTTTTTGGCTGCTCACCTTCTGTCAAGAGCAGATCTTCTAGATTTGTCAGGTATGACAAGTCGGGAACTGCCATATTTGTGGATCCCCAGCGGAGACTGCGTAAACTGGAGGGCAACTTTGGAAGAGCGTGAAGTCGGTCGCATTTAAGTATGTCTAGGGTTTGGAGGCAAGGAAGACGGCAAATGCTCTGAGGCAGGCCAGCCACATCGGATGACGATAATTTCAGAATTCGCAAATTCGATAGTCCTGAAATACCCCAAGGTACTTGGCCCCCCAAACTTCTGCAGCTAGAGAAATCTATCTCTTCCAGTTTCTCTAAGTTCACAATACCTTCAGGAAACTTTTGTAGGTAAGTGCGTTCCATCTTCAGCGTCTTCAAATTTCTCAAGAGGTTGACTGCCTGTGGAATTTCTTTGATTCCAGTGTCTGAAAGGTCCAACACCTCCAGCACCTTCAGCTTCCCGATGGACGGCGGAAGTTTAACCAACTTGCGACATTCTCTTAGAGAAAGTCTCTTAAGTGTCTGAGGAAATTCGAAACTATCTGGAAGGCCATCAATATCAGCACCATCCAGAGCGAGACTTGAGAGATTCCTCAGGTGGCCGATTGCGGATACATCTTGCAAAAGCTGACAGTCGCGAGCACTATGTGTTTCAAGATTCTTCAAAAACCCACTCTGGCAATGAATTCCTTGGATGCCAGTTCCATCAATCACAAGTTCCGTCAGAGATTCCATGAAGCACAGTTCTAGCTCCTTGACTCTGGCACAGCCTTTCAAGTTTAAGGAACGCAGCTTATTCAGATTTGTGATGAATGGCTTAATTTGAGTTATCAGAGTACAATCTTGCAGTATCAACATCTCCAAGTTGGCTGGAGCTGGAAAATCCAATGATGCACATAATCGAAAACATCCTTCTAGGTTCAGGACTTTCAATTCCTCCAACTTCTGCAATGCAAAAAAGACAGACATCAAACTTTACTTAGCTTACATCCATCGTCTTTACGCGAGATTAAAAAAGGAAAATATTGGCCACACCTTCATGCTTCCTTCCTGGAGTAACGAATCCTTGGTGACTGGACTCCAAGACAGGTCAAGAATGACTAACTTCTCCAAATGCATAATACGTAGCTCAGTGACGCCGCACGCTTGCAAAGCAAGCCACCTCAAATTTGGAGGAAGATTCCCAGTGTCTCCCTTTATATTGGCCTGGTCCAGTCTGAGGTACCGCAAACTCGACATTTGTTGAAATTGTTCACATGTAAAACTGTCAGGGGAACCCTCTTCAAACGGGAGACAAATGCCTTGGACACCCTGACAAAATCAGTGGAAGGTTTAAGTTTCTGTTGATGAGAATGGAAGGTTTATCTAAACGCTTTCGTGACCCTCTTAAAAGAAGGAAGCTGCTAGCGTAACAGTTTGAAATTCCTGGAAGCTTTGAGAAACTTACCCGAGGATAGTTTGGAATGGACAGTTCTTTGCTGTGATTCCAAAACCTGCAGCGCTTGTGACAAGCTCTACCATTGACGATTGCCCTGCCCATGTCTCGTATCAGATTGTCCATTTTCAATTCGTTGTTTTCTCCATCTTCCACCCAATGCAAGTCGCGAAGGGGATCTATTCCCGTGGGAGGATAGCAATCACAAGCCTCCCACATGTAAGTGGGAATTCTCGCATCATCTCCAGCGAAAAAGCACGCTATGTCGAGAAATATCTCCTTCGTACGATGGTCTAAAGATTCGTAACCGGCGTCGAAGAGAGGTCTAACACCCTCTGGTGGGTGTCTTGTTAGAAATTTCGAGGTTCTTCTCCACTTTTCTATGTCGTTTCTATTTTTTGCCTAAATATGAAGCCTGAAGTATAATAGCCTGAGGATGCCGCCCAATAGCTTTGGCGATGTCTATGGACAAGGAATCATACTCGGTGACATGTCGGGGAGCATCCCCTTGAAAAGCATGCTTACGAAAGAGCTGAAGAGCATGGTGGTGATGTCTCATTAGTCCAACCTTGTATTCTTCGACTGCTCCAGCCTCGAAATCGTTGAGAACATTTCTGGAGTCGGTGGTCACAATGATTCTACTTCCGGGACCGAACCAAGTAAGCTTCCTGGCTAGTGCTTTGATTTGTTCGCCATTACGCACATCATCAAGCACAATGAGAACCTTCATATTCCTGAACAGGCTTTCCATTTTCTTAATTCCATCACCGCAAAAGTTTAGTTTCTCGCATTCTCTTTTGAAGGGAAGCAATCAATATTTCTTGCGAAGACACGACATCTCTCGAATTAATATCTGCAAGGAAGCTGCATTCATCGAACAACACATGAATCTTGTTGAAGACAACCTTTGCAAGTGTAGTCTTCCCGACACCCCGCATGCCCCATATTCCGACGACACGTACGTCTTTTCCACATGCTTGGATCTCTTGTCCATCGCTGTGGACAACACCAAGCTTTCTCATCACCTCTTGAACATGAAGATCGATTCCGACTAGGTTGTCGGTCCCATCTTGGTCATTCTTCTTCAACAACTGCCAGACCTGTCTGAGTACTCTTTTTACGAGATGGGACTCAAGCCTGCAAGCATAAGTGATGACGCACAGGAGGACAACAAATTTAGAATACACGAAAGCAGAAGAACAACTCTAAGTGGGGAATGAGCGGACAAAAATTAAACCAACCAACAGGGGCAGAGGGAATCTTCAATTAAAATCGAGAGCAAGCTCCAATGCATGGTCTATCTCCCCATTTATCTAGAAAAGAAAGTAGAAATCAGAAGTAAAAGAATTACCCTCCATTTATGTTCTGCCGATCAAACCCTTTCAGTGCCCCGATCTGTCGAAGCGCGTTCTTCCACGTTTTGATGGTATCTGCGCTGACTCCGTCTTTCACATGTTGATCGAAGGACCTTCCAAAATCCCCAGCCTGTCGTCTTACATCGTGTGGAGTGACGTCATAGAAAATGGGGATAATAGTATGTCCATTAGATTCTCTGCACTCCCACATTTGCGCCACCTCGGTGAGGCAACTTCTACTGGAAGCATAGTCCTTGGAGAAGACGGCTACCGAGATCTTCGACCCCTTGATCGCCTCTTTTAGCTGCGGCTTGATCTCTTCACCGACGCTGAGCTCTTCCTCGTCTCTGAAGACCCGGATCCCTGCCTCTTTCAATCTGTCGTAAAGGTGATCCGTGAAATTTGTGCGAGTGTCCGCACCTCTGAAACTCAAGAACACTTCGTAAATCATTTTAGACGACGGCGACCATGATGGGGATGACGATTCCTGTCAAATCAAGGGAACTAAACCGCTTCACACATAATAAACATAGTGTGCATCTGTTGTGTCGAAGTACAGGCAGAGGACCGATTTCACCGTGCATTCGTGTCCAAGAAGTTCCAAAAAATTACACAAATCACAGAGATGCAGAGAAAACTAACCGGATTTCTTCTCGTCTTTCTAGCAGCAACACCTGCAAAGCCAATCATTCTGACAAAAATTATAAACGCCTGGCACCCATTCGAAGCCATTTCGAGAGACCGATTCACCGCGGATAGTATTATCGCCGTCCAATGTCTTCGAGAGGGTGAGCAAGCGAGCGAGCGATGGTTCATATATATATAGGCACGACCAAGACCGTTGACTCTGGGCACCCGCTACGCCATTGGGCAACGTGCTGGAAAGTGGTGGTGTAGTCCTGGTCCCATGTGATGTAACATCATAGGGGCTTATTGCCAAAGCTTCGAAGAAAAGGGGACGTAAGGATATATTTCAGTGGCTGGAGTTGAGTGCAATAAACTTGTTGGTAGTCCTCTCGAAGTAGTTCGATACAATTGGATCCTCCCTATGTGAATGGAGTTCCTGTTCTTTCTAATTTGCATGATGGAGGATTTTGCCAGGCAAGTTTCATAGGAAATTTGTCCACGGTGAATCACAGGGTATTGCATGAATTTCTCGAATTAAAAACTAAATAATGACATGATTAGGTTAAAAGAACTAGAGGTGATTGATTGCCGATCCGATCCGATCCGGTCCCAACCAGGAGCCGAGAACTAGACCGGAGGTGCATGGAACCCGACCGGACCCGCCCTGTCCGATCTAGTGAAGAAACTATGAAAGATTTGTAAGAAATAAAATTAAAATAAAAAAAATAGATGGCCGGTTCGGTCCGATCCGGTCAATTCTCTTTACTCACTCCTAACAAGAACCTATACATATACAGGCTAATTCCCAAGAAAATCTCAACTTTAGGTGCATTCCCAAATCAAAATAAAACTATTCTAGGATATGCAAATTAGGGACGATGGGGACAAAATTCAATATTGAGTAAAAATTGGTTATTTTTCTTTTAGACAGAAAAGTTCGAGGTTGTTTTAGTACTGAACTTAAAGTTCATGATTATTTTCTAAGACAAAATAAATATTCGGGGCTGTTTGGGACTGGACCTAAAGTTTGAGAATTTTTCGAAGACAAACAAATGTTGAGGACAAATTTGGGACTAGATCTAAAAGTTGAGTTTTTTTTTTATATAAAGGAAATTAGGCCTACATATGCATATCCCCTAGAAGTCAGTCTATATCCGTCACTTTTTGAGCAAAACGAAATGATCCAATTCCATCTAATTTATTCACTGAATTATCATGATTATTATGTATTGGTCTCACCTATGATTGCCATCTTACTTGCGTATTTCTCCCAGGATTGTGAATATCATGGAAGGCTAAGATCGTGACAAATGATCTTAAAGAGCGAAGGTATACAAACGATGGCGATATCACGACGAAGCCCTCTTGCTCTTTGAACATCTCATGCTTCATTGCTCACACAACAAGACCAACAGCACCATGCTTCTCCTTCTACCTCGACCTCCTGGGACAAACACAATCATTCGATCAATTCGTCAATAATCAAGGACAAGGACTCTAAAGGACAAATGAAACTTGCTATTCGTATGAGAAAACATACCAACACAAATCTATTTACACGTTGATTGAGCAATAATTCGGAAATGTGAATCAAAGAATTTTATCTACATTTCAATGTTTCGAGAAAAGAGTTACAAACGGCGATTACAAATAGAAGTTACAAAGGGAGTTTGCAAAAGAGGTGTTACAAACGGTTACATTGACGGTTTTTTTTTACTCGCTATGTTGACGGTTCTTCCAGTCCATTACTTTGACTGTTATCTACGGTTTCTTTGACTCTACTACCTTGATTGTTTCCTCGACTCTACTACGTTGACGGTTGCTTTATTCCACTACGTTGACGGTTATTCTTTAATGGATGCATCAAAGATTGTCAACTCCACTTTTTGTCGATTCCTTCAAGCTGTCGATTTTTCAAGTTGTCAATAATTCTGTTCTCAAATGACCAAACTCTGCTCTTTCAGACCAAGTTTATCACTTGTACAAAAGTTTGTCATTTTTGGGTGCAAACAGTCAAATGCAGGATCAATTTGCTCCCAGAAGTTCCTCGGCCAGCAAGAAATAGAGCCGTAACCACGACCCCCTTGCTAATTTAAATTAATATCCTTAAGAGTCCCCAATGATGCAATCTATTATACAATTCTCCTGTTTCTTTCCCTCCGAAACAGCCAAAATGTCACCAGAGGGACCAACTGAATCTTCTCTCTTCCTTGTTAATGCATTGACCCCACCAGGCTCTTAGCTATTCTTTAACAATCTCTCACAGAGTTACAACAGACGAAGCCACACGGGAATTGAATATTAAAAGAAGGCAGAGGAGCAACATGGGAGATGGTTCATTTCATTCTGTCTTGAACACACAACACACCAGATGACCAGACATAGGCATTTACCAGACTTAAAAATATGTCAAGAAGATGTTCCCCCTCATTTAACCCACAACTCCTGAATACCGCAAGGATAAATCTGAAAATAGAAGATATGGTCATGGAGAACACACTCCAACAGTCTATATGCACTTGTTCTGCATAACGACCGACATAAAACATAACAACCTCAAGAAAAAACAATAAGTTTGCCAAACAATCATGACTATGGTATAGGTACTTATGGAATGGACTGAAGAAGAGTATTCAAGTTGGTTGCATCTAGGATTGCTGCTCAGCTATGTGTCACCCTGGATTTTGCAGTTTCTTCATTTTTTTGCCCTTGGCTACTTCTAGTGCTACTCTGGGACTGGAAGAACCTCAAAACACAGTCGCAGTCGGCGGCTTCGCTGATGGTCACCCTTGTACAGCACTGGAATTGTCTTGATATCTTCATGAGGCTCCAGAACTGGTCAAGTAAGAAGCCGTGCTGTGATATAACAAAACCAATCAGTCAGTTGGTATCAATCTCATGAGACTGAAGATATGACAATGGAGGATAAACTGAAAAGAGTGTTAAAATAGAAATGTTTTCCATGACTCGTTTTATTTTCTTTTCTTTTGAAAGTTCTAACAACAATTTTATCCTTGCTTTTAAACACCTATTAGAAAAAAAGAAGACACCACCAAGACGGACATCTTTCTACCTTAGTGGGTTTCTCCCGCACCTAAAGTTCCAATGATAGAAATGAACCAACTATAATAAATAGGAGCTATGGAAAGAGTAGATGACGATTACAAAAACCGAAAAAAAAAAAGGTGGAAATTGATGACACCCCATTAAAAACTCTGCCGATACAGGATGTAATCGCTCAAATTATAGTTCATTTGTCAATAAAAAATGACGGCCAATTTATTATATATCCTTCAGTAAGCTTACGCTCCAAATCATCCCGCGCAGACCACAAATACTTATCGTCTAGACGACAACTCTCCAAATGACTACTTTAATCTGTAAGTAATTTGCCTTCCTTAAGGGGTTTAGAGTTCACAATGTTCTGAATGCACGTCCAGGTTGGGGGTGGCTGGAGAGAGGGATGGTCAACAAGAAGATTCAGGAGGCAAAGTGTATGACGATCTCTCATTCCGGAAATGTAAACAGAACTGTTACCTTGGTATCTCTTTGCATGAGTGCACGCGCACACCAATAGATAGGGGGAACCAGAGAACCTTGCCGAATAGTAGTCGCCCCATACTGATTTTCAACTCGCGTCGGTTTTGTGTTGTCGCTTTGATCAAAGGTTTAGGGCTTGCAAATGCATTCGCACGCATGGGTTTACTTCAAGGATTCCATGGCCTGGAGAATGAATGGCGGAAGAAGGAGTTGCTTCAGTAGTGGTTGATCTGCATGGATCATCAAGCCGAGAAACAGCGATCCCTCCATTGGCAGAATTTGCCTTCTTCACTACTTCCTCTTTCTCCATCAAATTTCTCTGGGGGGAGCTCCTATGTCGTCAATTAACAGTGCAGATGCGTTGCACAGATATCAGGTAAGATTGAGGAGCATCCAGAATCACGTAAACTCTGAACGTGCCATTACATGCTTCAACGCTTTCTGTACTTCCTCAGTGTTCTCAGCTGGACATTCACTGATATTCAGCTTTTCCAAAGATGTCAATTTTTCTAGGCCTTCAATTTGACGGATCCTTTTGCATCGTCTGATCTCTAAAACTTTCAGCGACTTTAAGTTTGAAAGATCTGGTAAACTGAGGTGATTACAGTCAGATAGAATCAAACTTCTCAGTGAGGTTAACAGGCAAATCCCATCGAGACTTCGTATGCTGCAGTTTGATATATCTAGCCTTTTCAGGGCTTTAAGCCCTTCAAGATCCTCAATCCATTCAAGGCTCAAACCAGAAAGGGTAAGTGTTTTGAGCTGAGGAATATCTGTCGGCTTATACACAAATTGCAGCTCAGTAATTTGCAAAAGAGACAATTATAGTTTCCTCAGTTTAGGAAATGATATTGAGAAGCATTGTAATTCAGTCCTCTGTGTTTGGAGCCACTGTAGGTTCCAGAGTCTTGAAAACCATACAAACAGTTGTTTCACTTTGGATTCCGGCATCAGCAGCTTTGAGAGAGGTTGACGTTCCTTCGGGTCCTCATCACTTAGGCACAGCTCCTCCAATTCCTTCAAATTCTCAAGTAGGGGTATGGCTTTCATCCTTTCGGAACTCACACGCAGACAAACTAGAGAACTGGGAAGCTTCGGCAACACTTCAATTTCATTGCAGTGAAGTAAATCAAGGGTCTGAAGGCTAGAGAGGGTAGAGATTTCAGAGGGTAGGCTAGAAATACTGGAATGCTCCAGTGTCAATGATCTCAGACGATCTAGTCTCGTAATATCACGGGGAATGGCTCCCTTCAAACTCCGGCACCAGGAAGCATGTAGCTCTTCGAGCTTGGTTAGATGCCCAATCTCTGCAGGAAATGCTCTTATGAAAGGATAATCCATTCTCAGCACTCTCAACTTCTGCAGATTTCTTATTGAACCGGGGAGTTCACAGACACTAGTCGCCGATATATCCAACTCCTCCAACGATCTTCCCATTTTGCCGATGGAATCCGGAAGTTCCTGCATATAACGGCAATCCCTCAATGACAAGCGTCTTAAGTTAAGCAGCTCCCCCAGTGAGCGTGGGAGCTCAGTAATTTTAGAGCCCTCTAATGAGAGTTCAGAGAGAGCAGTCAGGGAACTAATTGAACTGGGCAGGTGAGTCAATAGGGAGCACTTGAAGCCACTGAGAATTTTGAGTTGCTTCAAATTGCCTATGGAGATGGGGATCTCCCGTGTCGAAGTCCCGTCAATAAGAAGCTCTTTCAGAGCTGTCAGACAACCTAGTTCCGCTGGCAACCGGTTCAGTTGGGAGCAGAACGTCAAATTCAGGGAGACTAAACGTTTCAAATGGCCAATTGAAGGATGTAGCTTTTCCAAACGAGAACATCGTTCAAGAATCAGGATTTCCAAATTTTTGTAATCCGAGAAGTACTTGGGAGTGGTCCGTAAGTGAGAACAACCTGTAAGATTCAAGACTTTCAATTTCTGCATCTGCAAAGCCAACACAGAAATCCTACACTTGGTCAGTTTGCACAGATATATATTCCAAGAAATCAATTATAGAGCAAGCAAATACTAAACTACCTTGATTTCACTCCAACCTCCCCAGTTTTCCGTGACTTTGCTCCAGGACAGATCAAGAATGACCAACTCCCCCAATACAAGATTTTCTGCGTTAAACTCCAGAGGAAACCTTTGCCAACAGAGCCATCTTAAACTCGCAAATGCACCTTCAAAATTTCCTGAAACTTTTGCATTATCCAATTTGAGAAACTTCATGTCTGGCATGCTCTGAAAATCTTCAGCTGTGAAGTCAGAGGTTCCCTACATTTGAGAAAGTAAAATAATCATCAGAAGCTGGAAACCCAAATACCATCAGGAAAAAAAAGGATATTTTCCTAGTCCTACATGCTAAAATAAGTACCCATGATATAATTCCTTGAGAAATATGGAGAAAAATGAAAATTCTTTACCTTCTCCCTGCTTATTGCCTTTGGAACCATATCCTGTGTGTATAATTTTCTTGGAATTCGATCTCCAAATCCCACTTGATTTAAAATTCTTTTGCCAAAGCACCTTAGCAATCTATGCATCTGCAATTCATTGTTTTCTCCGATTCTTGCCAGGGGCACCCAAATGCAATTAGAAGTCGGATGAGAAGAAACGGGCCACATATATGAAGCAACTCGGGCATCCACACCAGAGATAAAACATGCTATGTCCAGAACTATATCTTTTTGGTGTTGATCTAACTCTCTGTAACATAAGTACCATATCTCTTCAATGCCAACCGTAGCATTTCCAGAACTCATCGTGAATAGTTTCATTGACTTCTCTATCTTTTCCCATTCTTCTATTGATTTACCCCGCAGAAACGAACCGATAACTTCAACTGCTAATGGTAGTTTCTCTGTAGCGTTGACAATGCGGTTTGCAAGTTCATCGTAATCAGGCGTGGAAGATTGCATCATGAATGCATGCTTGCGGAAAAGTTCAACAGCTTGACCATCATCCAACTCACTAACCATGTAGGTACGAGCCTTCTCGGGTTCATACTCTCTGAGAATTTCCTCATTTTTGGAAGTCACAATTATTCGACTACCTGGACCAAGCCAATGAAGCTGTTTTCCTACAATGGCATGAAGATGGGATTGCTTTCGCACGTCATCCACAACAACCAGAACTTTCATCTCACGAAATATATCCTGGAAGAATTCAAGTCTTTCATCAAAAGAAGGATCTTCACGATCTCGTCCAAGGATATCGCGTTTCAACTTAGTTCGCAAGAACTGAATACCATGAGGATTTTGTGCAGTTTCTTCGACCTCAGCAAGAAAGCAACAACCGTCGAAACAAGAAGATATCCGGCTGTATACAGCCTTGGCGAGAGTCGTCTTGCCAATTCCATCAGTTCCATAGATTCCAAGAATGCGCACCTCATCATTGACTTCCATCTCCAGTAAGTCGGAGATTTGTTTTGCACGGTCATCAATTCCAACTACATTCTGAACAGCTGCAATTGTATAATCCCCATCTGAGGTTTCCATGTCTGCTGCTCGCTGTCCAGCTTCACCTTTCATTTTCTCCATGCTCTGCAAGAAAAACAAAACATCTTCACCAAAGTATCATCTTGGGAGTTGGATCTGCTTATTTACTGACCAGATATCACTGCATAAAAAGAAAAATGACATTTAACTAGTACATTATTCATGGTTTGATGAATAGATACCTGTCTTGGAAGTAAAATACTAGGAGCAGACATCTTGAGTGGCATAGTCTCCCGAGGACTTTTTTTCACGCGTAATTGGAGTTTCGCCAACATTTCAATGGCACCTGGCAATACGGTTACTTTAGTGTCACGAATGTCCAAGGTCCTCAAATTCTGCAGATGTTCTATGCTTTCGGGTAATTCCTCAATCTTCGTAAATTTTAAATCTAGCTCAGCCAATGATGATAATTTTCCGATCGAGTTGGAGATCTCTGTCAACGAGGAGCATTCCCGTAATAATAAGCGCTGTAGAGACACAAGGGAGGCTATAGAGTATGGAAGTTGAGCAAGTTTTGGACAACAACTAAGGTTAAGGAGAGATAGAGATGTTAGATGGCCTATGGAGTCGGGTATGTGGGATAACAAGGCACAATTAGAGGCATCAAGAGTCTCGAGTTTCTTCAAAGAACCAACGGATTCGGGTAATTCTTCAATCCCCGTGAAAGATAGGTCCAGCTTAGTTAATGACATAAGGGAGCCCATGGATTCTGGAAGTTGAGCCAGCTGACTACCACCCCGAGCACTAAGAGTCTCCAGCTTCATCAAACAATCTCCTGAAATATGAATCTCTTTAATTGTAGTATGATCTAAGAGAAGCTCCTTCAATTCTTCCATTCTACCTACTCCTGCCGGTAGTTCCTTCAATCTCCTACATCTGCTGACATTTAAGGAGACAAGGGTCTTGATGTCCTTGATAGAAGGATGAATCTCTTCCAGGTTCTTGCAATCTTCAAGAATCAAAATCTCCAAACTTTCCAAAGCAGAAAAGTCAGGAGTTGTTGTTAAAAAATGACAACTCGTGAGATTAAGAACTTTGAGCTCAGGTGCCATCTGAAAAGGAAAAAAAGAAAAGAAAGGATATGTCACTGAGCTCGGACCGTACAGCGTGTGATTTTCACTGCTGTTTGTTTTTTCCAAGACTTGTTAAAAGTTTTTAAAAAAATCCCATGAGTCCCCGTGCTGTCAATTGCTACAATGCCCCATTACTTCATGTTTGCTTTATTTAAATAATTCTCAAGTGTTTGGCTACGTCACCACTGTATAAGATTTTTGAAGCATATCTGTTGCAAAAAGAATGTTAGGTGTATATTGTTAGAATAATTAAATATTAAACCTTGTACTCATCTAAGAGCTTAATCTTTTAGGGTAGTTGACAGTACTTGCCTCTCCGATCAAATATGTCTATGCCTAATACCAGGATAGAAGACTAGACTAAGCATGAGTGGATATTACGGAGTATTCAAACATCAAATCATGCATCTATTAATAGCTTAAGTTTTTAAAATAATTAGTAGTGATCCCACAAAATTTCATAAAATCGACACCTTGAACAAGAATTAAAATCTCAAAAGACATGAAGTTAGAAAAGCAAAGTGTCCATTTTAACCGCATGCAACTTATTAAATCTAGAGCCTTTAATTTATTAATTTGTACAAAAAAAAAAATGAAGTAGAAAAATAAGAGTGCATTTGTTTCACGAAAAGTGAGCGATTTGGAAAATATTATCTATAAATTAATAGCTTATGTCGCTTAAAAAATTGAATAAATGGAAATTTTTTCATCACCTATAAAAATAGTTAGGTATAGAATGTTATGGATGATGAAAACTTTTTCCGTTGACTAATTTTTCTAGATAATACAAGCAATCACTTTTTAGAAAATATTTTTCAAATCCCCCATTTTCCGTGAAACGGATGCACCCTAAATGATAAACGGCATTTACTTCTGATCGAAAACACCAATTCCAAAGCCTAAGCAACTTTGAGGACTACGAGATCAAAGTTATAAACCACTTAAGCATTTTTAATGTGAGACAACAATTGTGTTTTACTTGGGCATATGTGAATTGATATTGAATGTTACTTACGCAAAATGTATTTTACACTCAAATTAGATGGGGAGGTCATGCAACCGTTATGTCAACCATATGAGATAATGATACAAAGAAGTAAAATACATATCTTGCTTCTACTATCGCGAATGAGGCAACGACAAAAGGAAGTATAGAGAGTAAAGCATATATTACCTTCATTTGGCTCCACCCACCCCATCCATCTCGAATGTTGCTATATGAGAGGTCAAGCATGACCAAATTGCTAAAGTGAAAGTTATTCGCACGCAAAATCGTTCTCCACGATTGCCGAGAAAGCCATCTTAACTTCGAAGGAAGATTCTCGAAGCTGCAAAAAATATCAATGTCTCTCACTCGAAGGAACCTCAGATTTGGTAGAGCAGCAAATTCTTCAAGTGCAATGTTGCGGCTGCAGCCATCCGAAGTCAGGCTCAGTGCTTCTACATCTTCATTTCTCTGCGAGCAGAGACTCAAGATTAGCGAGAGCACAACGCTGAACACTCTTACAGAGCATATGAACAGTGGTAAACAATTTCTTCGACAGAGAACCTACCATAGCACACGCCTTTTCCCAGCAACTAGATTGATTTGTTTTCCTTCTCACCATTAAAGAAAATTTTCTGCTTCCATTCAAAGATATCTTATCTATCATTTCCGCATTTCCTATTTTCTACTTTTCGAGAAATATAAGCATATCAATTCCAATCTTCATAGTTTTTTTTTGTAGTCTCGGATATTCCAATCTGCATATCAATTCCAATCTTCATAGGCAATCTATCTGATATCTCTCCACAAATTTGCAAGACCTTTTGAACCCAGTGTTTGATAGAGAGCTATCTCACTCACGAGACAAATGGAAAGTTTGAACAAAGCTAACTATGAAATAAAATAAAAACTTCAGGAAGTTTGTCCATACAAATAAACAATTATGTGTCATACTCTTACACCTTACCTCTGTACTCCCCAATAGCATCCTCATGAATCCACGCCCTACTAAATTTGTGAGAATATTCCTCAAGAATGATGCGTCTTCCCAAATCTCAAACTTGGTCATGCATCCGAAACTTATTATCCCTAATTTTTATCAAGGACCGTTGGCGGAGGACACTAATTGCACTGTGAGGATAGTAAGCATAGACGTCCCACATGATAATTGGATATGTTTGGTCCTCATTCATGAAAAAGCAAGCAATATCCAAAGATACTTCCTTTTGCTTATCGTCCAATCCTTTGAAACTTATCATCAATACATCTCGGACAATCTCATCGGAACCTTCATCTAATACATCTCGGACACCCTTATCGGGACCTTCATCAAACCGCTTCAATGTCTCTTCCCATAGCGTTTTTTTTTTTCACCATTTTTCTCCCGGGGGCGGTCAAGGCCCCCGTCATAAAGAGATGAACCTATCAACTCGACAGCCAAAGGAAAGCTAGCCACTTTATGAACAATTTTTTCTGAAAGGGTAGATTAGGTTTATACTAAAGGGCATAATTGTCATTGTATTGTGTTAGCCCTAAACCCTATGTATATATTGTAAATTACTTCATCAATGCAAGCTAAGTTTGCCCAAACTCTACATGGTATCGGAGCGGTGATCCTTGGAGGCCGTCTCTCATGTCCTCTCTCTCTTTGGCCTTCTTGCTCGCGCTCATCTACTGTTATTGCTACGGGGAAGAGGTTGCGACATTGATGCCCATCTACGCCGAAGCGGCTTCAATCGAGCGCTAGGATTTCTTTCGGTTTACGCTCCGGATCCGCAAGTCACCATGGCAAACGAGACTCCAAACTTTTCAGCCAACGTTCCCGCACATGAGCGGCCAGATAGCCCTTATTTTATGCATCATTCTGACAACCCTGGATCTAATCTCGTCGGCATACTCCTCACCGGTGAGAATTACAACAATTGGTCCCGAGCCATGGAGATTGCCCTTTTCGCCAAGAACAAGATGGTGTTTGTCACTGGAGAAATAAAAAAACCAGTCGCAACCGATCCGGCCTATGCATCCTGGATTCGTGTGAACAATATGATTCTATCCTGGATTCTTAATTCCATCCATCCAGATTTGGTGCCAACGGTTCTCTACACGCAGTCGATTCTTGATGTCCGGGCCGATCTCCGCGAGCGTTTTTCGCTATCGAATGGCCCTAGGATTTTTCATCTTGAGCAAACGATTTGTACCCTTGCTCAACGTGACGATGTTGTAACCAAATACTACAACAACTTGCGAAGGCTTTGGGATGAATTGAATAATTTGGATCCATTACCGCAATGCTCTTGTTCGGCTCATTCTACCATTACCACACAACAAGAGAATCGGCGTCTGTTTCAATTTCTCATGGGTCTCAATCCGAGGTACGCTAATGTTGTCGATCAGATTTTACTAATGAATCCGTTCCCTAGTGTTGCACGTGCGTATGCACTAGTTCTTCAAGATGAGTCGCATCGCCATATCCAATCGGACCACCCATTGTCCGACCGGACCAGTACTTTGCTTAGCACTCACGGCAACCATGCTCCGCGGTCATACATGAATTCCTCATCCCATGGACCGCCCAGCTCTCTTGGCGCTCCTGCTCCGTCTGCTAACCTAGCTAAACGGACAAACACGTCTCGTAGCCGAGAAAGATGCGCCCACTGTGGCATCCTATGACATACACGAGATGCGTGTTATCAACTTCATGGCTTTCCTCCCAACCAAAAGCAGCGCCGTGGACATCCATCTACCTCCTCTCGGCCCGTGGACAATAAGTCCAGCCGGACTTCCGATGCGACACCTCCTCCGTTCACAAATGATCAATATAAGCAATTGATGCGCTTGTTACAAGAGGTAAACATCCCGAAAGCCAACCTCTCGGGTAATGTTCTTGGCTTATCTTCGAATTCATTTAATTCCGATACTTGGGTTATTGACACCGGTGCTACCAACCACATCACATTTGAACCGCATCACTTTACAAACCCGATACGCTATCCCTCTCCATATCCCACCGTTGGAATTCCGAATGGTGTTGGTGTTCCCGTGACATCATGCGGTTCGGTCCCCCTTACCCCAACTATATCCCTTGATAATGTCCTTTGCGCTCCCTCTTTCAAATACAACTTATTATCAATCTCCAAGCTCACTCAAACCTTAAACTGCTTTGTCATTTTTTTTCCTAACCATTGTCTTTTTCAGGACCTCTTGACGAAGAAGATCATTGGTCGGGGCCATAAGCGTGGTGGCCTTTATTACCTGGAGATTCCTACCGGATCCGCCATTCTTTCTGCAGCAACCTCTTCACCTCATCTTTGGCATACCCGCTTAGGACATCCATCCGAGTCGGTTTTATCTACTTTGCAACAAACTTTATGTTTTAGTCCAGCAAAACAATTTAATCCATGTGATGCTTGTCATTTATCCAAGTAAACGCGTCTGTCTTTTGAGTCTAGCACTATTACTTCTTTACGTCCTTTTCAGCTTATTCATGTTGACATTTGGGGACCTTACTCTCATTTTACACATAAGACGTGTCGTTATTTTTTATCTATTGTTGATGATTATTCGCGCTATACTTGGATTTTTTTGCTTACTTTTAAGTCTGATGCGATTGATTCTCTAATTCGCATCTTTACTTTTGTTGAAACTCAATTTCAAACTAAAGTCCAAAATGTTCAATCCGATAATGGGACCGAATTCCTTTCCTCTCGCTTACAAGAGTTTTTTTACGCCCACGGTGTTCACCACCAGTGCGGTTGCCCTCATACCCCTCAACAAAATGGAATTGTTGAGCGTAAGCATCGTCACTTGCTCAATGTTGCTCGTGCATTGCGTTTTCATTCTGGCATGCCTCTTCATTTTTGGGGGGATTGTATCTTAACCGCTACTCATCTCATTAATAGAATACCTAGTCCTCTCCTACACAATAAAACCCTATATGACCTTCTCTATGGCAAACCACCTTCCTATTCTCATCTTCGTGTCTTTGGCTCATTATGCTATGCTTCCATCGGTCATCTTCACTTTGATAAATTTGGCCCCCGGTCTCGCCGATGTGTTCTAATCGGGTATCCCACAAACCATAAAGGTTCTTGTCTCTTTGACCTCCAAGACCAAACAACTTTTACTAATCGCGACGTCATTTTCTATGAGCAAGATTTTCCTTTCCGTCGGATCATCAAACATACTACAATCGAATGACTCCGATGAATTCCATTACCCATACCCGACCTTGGTGAAACATCCATCCCAGTACTTGTACCTACCTCACCTTCTCGATTCCCTGCACCCACGGCCGCACCATCACCCACCGAACCCGAAGCCGTGCCTCGACCATCACGGCAACGTCATCGCCCTGGATATCTTCGGGACTACCATTGCGCTTTGTGGCCTCCGATCAATCCTCTTCGGACTCTAAGGTAACTTAATCGGGTACTCTTTATCCCTTATCCAAAGGTTTATCATACTCGCGATTTTCACCCACTCACCGCACTTTTTTAGCCTCCATATCCTCCGAATAGGAACCCGAAACTTATGACGCTGCGTGTCAATCTCCTAAGTGGCGGGAGGCGATGTCTTCTGAGATACGGGCCCTTGAGCAGAATGATACTTGGGACATTGTTTCTCTTCCTCCCGGAAAACAACCCATCGGATGTAAATGGGTTTACCGAATCAAATATAACTCTGATGGCACCATCGAGCGCTACAAGGCTCGGCTCGTTGCAAAGGGTTATACTCAAACAGAGGGCATCGATTACCATGACACCTTTGCACCCATTGCTAAAATGGTAACTGTTCGCACTTTATTAGCTCTTGTTTCAATTCGTCATTGGCCTCTCTACCAATTAGATGTGAACAATGCTTTTCTACATGGTGACCTTGATGAAGAGGTCTACATGCGGTTTCCACCGGGTTTTCATACTAAGGGGGAGAATTTCGTCCGTCGTCTTAAGAAATCACTTTATGGTCTTAAACAGGCATCAAGGCAATGGTTTGCTAAATTCTCTTATGCATCGCTTGATGTTGGTTTTCAACGGTCCAAGGCGGACTACTCACTTTTTACATTGGTTCGTGGCTCTCTCTTGACCATTGTCCTTGTTTATGTTGATGATTTGGTGATCACGGGTGATGATGAAGTTATGATTCAACTTCTCAAGCGATTTCTTGACACACAATTTCGCATTAAGGATTTGGGTACTCTCAAATACTTCTTGGGCATTGAAGTTTCTCGTTCCAAGTCTGGGATTTTCTTGTCACAAAGGAAATACGCTCTTGATATTTTGTCTAATATTGGTCTTCTTGGAGGACGTCCCGTTGATACTCCGATGGAACCCAATATACAATTTTCGGACTCCTCCCCAGCTCTTAAGGATCCAGGTTCATATCGACGACTTATTGGTAGATTATTATATCTTACAAGAACTCGTCCGGATTTACTCTTTGCAGTGCAACATCTTAGTCAATTTATGCACTCTCCTCGTGAAGACCATTGGAATGCGGCCCTTCGCATTGTGCGGTATCTCAAGCATGATCCCTAGACCGGTTTGTTCTTCCCTTCTGATTCTACTCTCCAACTTAATGGTTATACAGATTCTGATTGGGCATCTTGTTCTACATCCCGACGATCTGTTTCTAGCTCTTGCATGTTTCTTGGTTCTTGTCCCATCTCATGGCGTTCCAAGAAACAAACCACTATTGCCCGTTCCTCGCCAGAAGCTGAATATCGTGCTATGGCGTCCGTTGCATGCGAAATCACATGGCTTCACATGCTTTTCTCAGATCTTCACATCAACACCGCCACCGCTGATCTTTTTTGTGATAATAAAGTGGCCATCCACATTGCTACTAATCCGGTCTTCCACGAACGCACCAAACACATCGAGATTGATTGTCACTTGGTTCTTGAAAAAATTCAAGATGGCACTTTGCGTACTCTTCATGTTCCCGGTCATTCCCAACTCGCGGACTTGTTTACGAAACCGGTCACACGTGATTTATTTTGTACTTTTAAGAACAAGTTGTTGACATGTTTACATTCACCAACTTGAGGGGGAGTATTGGTAGATTAGGTTTATACTAAAGGGCATAATTGTCATTGTATTGTGTTAGCCCTAAACCCTATGTATATATTGTAAATTACTTCATCAATGCAAGCTAAGTTTGCCCAAACTCTACGATATCACAATCTTCTATTGGAGAGTCACTTCCAAAAGCACATTTACGAAACAACTTAAGTGCTTGATCGGGTTCCATGCCCCGAACTTCATAATGCAAGATTTCTTTAAAGTAATTTAGGATAGTGGCATCCCTAGTTGTGATCATCAAACCAATCAGAATTTCCAGCTAACTTTACGAGTTGCTCTTTCTTGTTTAGATTATCGAGAATAATGGGGACTTTTTTAGTACTACATACTCTCTTGTTATGAGCTATCCCATCATCAATGTCTTTAATTTGGATAGCATCCCTAGAATCAAGAATACTTGATAATAACTTTTCCTGCAAGTTTGCAAGACCATCAAGACTATGTTGGGATGATGCTCGAATGTCCTCGAGGAAACTAACGCCGTCAAAGTGAGAAGACAATCTGTTGAACACAACCTTTGCAAGTGTTGTCTTACCGATACCCCCAATTCCTTGTATTCCAACGAAAAGTACACCATCACTGGCAACATCCAACATTTCTCTCAGGGCTTCCATCTGACGATGATCTTCAACCAAAGATTCAGGCACATCCACATTTTTGGCATTAAGCTTACGCAATACCTCTTTAACGACCAATTCAATTTGTTCTCCGTGGCTGCACCAAAAAGCCAAAAAAAAAAAAAATTCAAATGAAAAAAACAAATGTGGCATTGCTTTAATTCCTGAAATTTGGTATTAAAATTTGGAGAGATAAAGTTTCTTCAAAAGAGAAGTGCAACTACTGCGTTGAGTAACACAACGAAAAGGTAGAGGAAAATTACCGTTTCCCTTGAATCTCCTATCCTTCCATAGACGCAACCTTCACAAGAGCAGCCTCCCACCGCTTCAATTCTTTGGAGCCGAACTTCTTCTTGTGCTTGGGTATGGCCTTTTTGTACGAGCGCCTCCGAAACCTCTCCATCAATTTCGCTTTCCAGGACGACACGGAGTCCAGCGAGTCTCAATCTATCACAAAGGTAATCGGCGAATTCACCGCACGTGTCTCCTTCCATGGAACTCAGGAACACGTCGTACTCCTGTCCTAGCGGTGGCATATCGTCCGCAGTCGGGATCGCCTCGGAGCTCCTCCGGCTTTTCTTCATGTTCGCCAGTTGTCTCAGGACCCTGCCAATGATTATGAACTCGACTTTAGGCCTTTGTGGAGGCTTCAAAACGGGAAACCAGCAAACAAGCGTTGGAAAATAAGCCAAATGGAGTGTACTTACTTTCCGAACAGCATCGAGGCCAAGACGGTGATGATTAAAGCAACGGCTGCAATCGGTCCCTGTTGCGGCCGATCAAGCTCAGAGCTGTAGTCACCAACAAATTCCATAAGGACCCACATTTGGTCCCGCGACTTCGTGCGAGTTGATGCGGAGTGGTGAAGTTTGAGTTTGAGCAGAGGGAGGAGGACAGACAGGCAGAAATATCAGTACAAATGGGAATGAAACAACAGCGGGTTAGGCAAAACTCTAGCTCCAAGCTAAATACCACCCTGCAGATACCACCCGGGGTAGGGGAGATGTGAGGTTTGGCGTAGGACACGAAGTCATGTTTGGGTACTGAACCCTACTTAATTATTGCATGATGCAAAAAACGATGAGGCAGTTAAATATCAGGTTAATGTTATGAAAATCCCAAATTGATACATATATGATAAATTTATCCCAAATTATTTTTCGATCACGAATAACCCCAAATTGGTATATCGATAACAAATTTATCTCAAACTATACACTGGTGATAAATTTTCTCTCCATTAGTTTTTCGTTAAGTTTTACCATCAAATTGTTGAGTTGAATGACACGTGGCAATTAATGAGTATATCAATTTGGGATTTTTACCCTCTATTTGTCATAGATTTATCAGTTTGAGATTTTTCGTGGTATTAACAAAATTTAACAAAAACTAACGAAGGGAAAATTTAACATACATCTATCAATTTAGGATTTTTTGTGATAAAAATTTTTAACTTAGGATAAATTTATCACCGGTGTACCGGTTTGGGGATTTTGGTGGTCAAAATAATAGTTTGGGATAAATTTGTCATATGTGTACTAATTTAGGGCTTATTATGATAAAAAAAATAATTTAAGATAAATTAATCACATATGTATATGCAAAATAATTTTAGGTAAATTTATCATATGTGTACAAATTTACAGTTTTTCGTGATATTAATCCTTAAATTTGTGATAATGATCCTGCTGCCAAAACAAAACTATCTACATTTTCCGGCTAGCTTTACGAGTTGCCCTTTCTTGTCTAGATCATCAAGAACGACGAGCAGTTTTTTAGTGTTACATGCTCTTTTGATCCGTTACATCCCACCTCCAATGTCTTGAATTTGGTCACTAACCATAGAACCAACAAAACTTGATAATCTTTTTCTGCAAGTTTATAAAAGCACCTTGTGATCACGCTCGAGCGTGGTCGAGTCAACCAAAGCCGTCAAAATGAGAAGATAATTTGCCGAACACAACATCCGCAAGTGTTGTTTTACCGATGCCACTCATTCCATGATACCCAATTTACGTACACCGCTAGAGTCAACGTCCAACCATTCTAATTATGGATTTTAGCTGACAGTCATCTTCAACCAAATGTTCAGGCACATGCGCATCCACGTGATTGCCGCTAAGCGTCCACGAAACCACTCCAACGACCGCATTAATTAGTCCTACCGTTGGCTGCAGCAAAGCGGGGAGTGGCTTCAGGCAAAGGCAAGAAAGAAAAGCGTAGAATTATGGTTAAGACATGTAATATTATGCCTTATAATCAGTTGATACATGCATAGAAATTTCGGGTAATTATGTCGCTCATCAATTTGACGAGTTTGAGACGCTTTGAAAATGCATAAGCCGATATGAAGGAGATATTCTTGATGGAAATGAAGGCAATAATATTCATAAAACTGGACAGTGTGATTGTTTTAGTAATGCTTGAATCTACTAACGAAAGTAATGCAGCGACATCAAATCCATAAAGGATTTGAGTGAAAAAGGAAAACTTTGAGCTTTCAAATGGACACACAAATCGTGGCGGACACTTTCAGATTTCTCTCTTTGTATACCACATCATGCTTTTAAAGATGGACTGATGTGAAGGAGATATTCTTGATTGGACTTGGAAAAGAATACATTTTTTCTAAAGTAACGCCGAGTTCGACTAACTAATTAAAATACAGAGTCACATTTTCTAAGTAAAAGAGATCTTACATTTGGCCAAAAAAAAAAAAAAAGGAAAGTGGACGTATTTGGTAAATTTTCATTAGACCCATAAGAGCGGCGACTGGATCAATTTTAGATAATAGTTTCATGAAAATAGAGATGAACCGGAATAATGTCCGGTTTGGTTCCTAAATTGAGTGGAAAAAGGGTATATGAAATTTGTTCAGTTCATAGCGAAACAATAAAGCGTGAATTGACCAAATTAATATATACGTATCGAAATGTTATTCATTACTACCTGGACAATTATACATCCAATCCATAATCACAACAATCCAATTGCGATAGTGGAGCTCTACCAATTGAGTTATATATATATATATATATATATATATATATATATATATATATATATATATATGTTGTACACGCGTATGCATACAGAATAATCACTTTTGCAGAGTCCAACTCCTCCACGCCGTTGGTTTATTTCGATTTCTAGATGGACTTTTGTCAAATGAGGTTGAATTGGAAGTCCCCACCAGATGACAGATGATCAGCGGTTCAAGTTCATTGGAAATTCAATGCTCATGAATGTCAAACCTACCCGTGAAAAAACGCTCAGTAAGACTCTGTGAAGCGAGTTGGCCCACGATGTGACGTGAACACAAACAACGGTCTAGAATTTCTGAAGAAGCAGGCGAAGTTGTATTCAACTCCTGTGTACTCCCTCTGCAAATTCAATCTTCACATCTGGGTAATGACATGAACAAAGCCTCTCTTAATTTCCTTTCTATTCTTCCCTATTCTATCCCGGTAAGTATCAAACTTCCCGGTTAGGTAACTCCGAAAATGAGCAATAGTATAAATGTTAAGAGTTAAGCATGCAAAATCTCATCAAAAGGAGATTATAGTTCAGAGAATCGCATTTTTTTGTCCATGTGGAGCAGGTGAAGAAACCAGTCATGACATGTTCGATATGACGATTGAATTGGCTCCGATTCGTATGAATTTCCCTTGCCCTTGAGTTATTTCCTTTCACCTTTTGCCTTTTCACGAGTCCATGCATCATCACCAAAAAAAGGCCCTATCGCGATCTGCTTGTAAAAATTAGGTGTCATCAGGCCTATTTTTCTTTACCATGTAATGTAAATTCCTACCAACTTCTTTTCGCAATGAAATTGATTTGAGCACGACGTCTTTGATACTTATAAATTAACATGGTAGTTATGTATGTTGACCTCTATGTCTATATATGGGAATCCGAACCTCGACAGATCTCGAAAAACGTAAATTAATGTAACGCATATATACAATAAGCTTGATGATTGTTTTGTCAATGGTGTACTTGCCAAGAAGATTCCAAACGCAATGAATAATGATAACATAAGGCGTCTGCGCAATAATCAGAGCATTTATGAATGAGGGTTGACCAGATGTGAGATCCGATTTCTTCGGTTTCCCACACCATCCCCCACATGCTTTTGGATCTTATGAACTCATTGCACATCGTTTTGCGCTTCCCTAAATGTGGTTTCTTTGTCCAAACAAGAAAAATTCATTCTTACAGTTTCATTAATACGCCCCATTATATTTAGTTGAAGGGGAGAATAAAAAAGTTGAAAGGACAAAGATCACAGCTAAGGGCATGCATGATAATAATTCTGAAGTAGAAATCGTTTTGTAATGCAACTTTTGAAACAGAAATCCGCTTGATTACGCAACTTTATTTTTTCTACTTTTAGAGCATTTTTTTTTTACTCCAGAAATAATCTTGGAGCTACTTAAATAAGTAAAAAATATTTATCTCTCTTCAAATGCGGAAAAATCAATTTCTCGCTCGAAGCAGAGGCATGCACACCCTAATTTGACTAGTAATTCACGTTGCTGCGTTATTGTATTATGTTCGTCGTGTTTCTCGTGGAAATTAATGTGATTGAATTCGTAGGGTGATCAAGTTACTGTAAAGGCCAAATATAAACAAAGTTCGTCTGTTGGATATCTTCCGGCACAACAATAAATTTGTGTACTTTTTACACGAAAATGGCGTCGTGGTGGAGGCTCAGGTGAACATGGCCATGGGCTTTTGAATTGCATATTTTGAACTTGGAGGCGGCCTAGTTTAGGGTAGTTGTCACAGGTGTTGATGGTCGACATTGGGCCCAATGATGACCTCGTTGCCAATCATCTCCTATGGAGATAACCGGAAATTGAGATTTTAGGAAGAAAACGACCGGAGAGAGGAGAGCAATTTTCTTGGTAGGATTGGAAATTTTGTATTTTACATATCCACATGAATTGCCATTGGATCGGTGACCGTATCGACCGTCTTAATGCTGTTGTTGGGCTGGTGGACCGAGTTCCGACGAGAGAGATAGAAACCAAAGCCCCTTCCGAATCGAGTTTTCTATCTCTTCTAGGTTTATTCAATCATACCTTAAATAGTATTTCTCATTCAAATCCGTAATCATCCATTTCCTTATTTGTGGTCATTCAATAGTATCTAATTAATGAATTTTTTTTATCTAATTAATGAATTTGCTCGACCAAATCTAGTAGTGTATTGTCCAACTATACCAGCTATCGCCTGACGCTGGCAATAGCCAGCAAAGGCTTGGCAGCCCTTGACGGCGAGTTGGCAGCACCCCCACCGCCTTGTGCCGCCTCCCTTTCTTTTCTGTATTTCTCTCTAACGAACGCATAACCACCAACTTGTTGAGTCAACATTGATGTGGAGTCAATGAGTCAGTCCAAGCCAGCACTTCCGTTTCTATTTTTAACTGTAGGATCAACTCGAAGGAACAAAACATATTCTTTAAGGATACAATTGCACAAATAAGAAAAGTTTCAGAAACCTCAATAAATAATTTGGAGAAGTTTAGGATCTCAGATGCCTCAATTCCTCCTTTTCCCAGAGTAGGAAGAAACTAAAGGTGAAGCTCCCTGGTGCGATCACGAAAGATTGTGGTCATATTTGGGTCCCTCCTTCAACATCGCTTACAACAAGAGGCTCTTCATCCCGAGAACTCGCGGATGAACAAAGCTCGGTATCAAGCTCTTGAGAAGCTATGACCATTGGTGAGCTAGTATCATCTGGGCTGTCTCTGTCCACCTTCAATTCCTCCGCTTCATAATCCGTTTCAACCTCTCCCTACAAGATAAATAAACAAGTCAGACCTCATGGTCGTCAGGACAAGTCTACTTATGTTACTATAGGGGAGTTGGATTGCCTGGGGAGAAATTAGGAAGAAGAATGTGCATACCTCATCTGATGTCTCTAAAGGGAGTGACCCCGTCGGAGAGTTTGTTGTTGCAATAATCATGTGTCTGTAATCCCTGTAGGGAAGGTCCTCGACATTAGGATAACCACGCCTGTGTAATTTCCGACACTTCTGAATTGATATCAGGCATTCGTTAGGTATCTTCGTGTTTGATACGTCCATCAGAAATTCCAATTTCCGACAATTAAAAACACTGAGCTCACGCAGCGATTCTAACTCCTCAACGCCATCGATAGCTCGTAGTTCATGGCATCCATTGATTAACAAAGACTTCAGCATCTGTAAGTTCGATAAATCGCATAGGTGGCTAATGGATCGACACTTTTCAATGGCTAAAGTCTCCAATGATTCCAATGCACCAAGACCAGGAATCTCAATCAGCTTCCGGCATCCCGAAACCTCCAACTGTTTTAGCTTCTCTAAGCTTGATGGAATACTTAGTTTCTCCAGTGAACTGCACTCAAGAACAAGTAATGCGTTCAAAGATTCTAACCCGCTGAGACCCTCGACAACACGAAGCTCATAGCAGTCTGATATATTCAAAAGCTTCAGCAACTTTGAGTTTGATAGCCCACGTAACATTCCAATGGAATCACAATACTGTACGTGCATTTCTTCCAAGGACTCTAGGGCCTCCAGACCTTCAATTTCAACTAGCTTCGGACATTCTAATACCCACAATTCTTTAAGCTTCTTTAAGCTTCCCGGGATGTATAACCTCTCAAGGAGTTCACAGTTACTCACTGTCAATGCTCTCAGTTGTTCGAGTCCACCGAGTTCAATTTCTTGAAGCTGAGATTGAGAAAGTCGCAACTTTGACAAGTTTTTCAAGTTGGAAAAGATTGACCACGATATTGTTGAGTTGAAATTAACAAGTCGCAGCTCCGATAAGGAAGGTGGAAGCTGTGTGATAGATTGCAGGTCTAGTCCAGATAAAATAAGCTCATTTAGACGAGGAAGAGAACCAAACTCGGTCGGTGGTGCAGGGATATTAGAAAGGGACAATTCCAACTTCTTCAGTTTGGATAACCTCCTAATCCACCCTAAGCTAGAGCTTGGCAATAGTTCCGATGAAGCCTGAAGCACATCTTCAGAGCCATCAGATAAGAGCAAATCAACAAGATTAGTCAAGTTTGAGAGATCCGGAACTATCCGCAACGCCGATGATTGAAAATGAAGATAGATCAGACTTTTTGGAAGCTCTGGCAATTCTTGAACCTCATTACAACCTGTCAAGTCCAGTCTTTCAAGGTGGGGAATATGATTGATTGTCATCGGCACTCCAGAAATATGGGCATCTGATAGTTCGAGGATTTTCAAAGAGGACAATGCACCAAGTTCACTTGGAATTTCACCACTTAATTCTTCACAACCACTAGCATGTAGCTCTTCCAGATTCTTTAACATTCCAATAGTACTGGGCAATTTCCTTATTGGAGTATTTTCCATCAATAGCACTTTCAACTTCTTCAGATTTCCAATGGAATCTGGCAACTCAACAATTTTGGTACTGGATAGATTCAACTCCTGCAAAGACTCTAGCTTCCCAATTGAGTCCGGGAGTTTTTCCAACTCTAAGCACCCAAAGAGAGAAAGAGACTCAAGTCTCACAAGCTTCCCAATAGTCTCCGGAAGTTTCCTAATTTGCGTGTACCTTAGATTAAGGACAGACAGAAACTTCTTATCACCAATAGACTCAGGAAGGCATTCAATTTGTATGTTTGACAGATCCAACTCCTTCAGTGATGTCAAATTCCCAAATGAATCTGGGAGCTTCTGAAAACATCCGCTGGAAGCAAAGTGCTTCAGATTCATTAGCCTTCCGATTTCTTCAGGCAAAAATTTGAGAGAGATGCACTCTTTAAGATTTAGGTGAATCAGGCGCTTTAGCTTGCCAATGGAGGGGTCGATTTCAACCAAGTTTATGCAATTATAGAAACTCAGCCTCTCTATACTCGAGCATCCGGAGAAGTCCGGTGTCCTAGTTATGCCTTGGCAACCTCTGAGGTTAAGAACTTTCAAATCTTTTGCCATCTACAAAAAATGATAGACCATCAAGAGAACAAAATGGTAATTATTGAACTATATGCCAATCAAAGTCAAAGTGAATGCATATCATACCTTGATTAGGCTCCATCCACTCCAGTCATCTGTGATGCTGCCCGAAAAGATCTCAAGGACAACCAAATCCTTTATAGATAGATTGGTTACCTCAAGATCTATTGGCCTAGGAGAATGCCAAGAAATCCATCTTAACTTTGAAAAAGTATCCCCAAAGTCTCCAGCAAAGGTTCCATCCTCTAATTCAAGGAACCTTAAGTTGGGTAACCTACTAAGTTCGTCATGAGTAATTACTAGTGGTTGAAATTGACTTCCAGCTAATACGAGTGCCTGAACTTTTTTCTTTCTCTGCCAAAACACAAATGAACAAGCATGAGTTTAACAAATAGTCAGATTCTATTTTGTTGTAAAAGAACCAAGAGGCTTCTAAGTGGGAATGTGAACTCTTTTCTACAGATACCCAATTCATGAAAACAGTGATTTTTTTTTACCTGTTTTATTCTTACAATGTCGAGGGCTTCCTCACAAACCCACACCCTGCTACGCTCTCCAGGATCATGCAGGCATTCCCTCTGAATAATTTGCCTCCCAAGATCTTTGAGCTGATCATGCATCCATATTATATCACCATCAACGATCTTTACCAAAGACATTTGCATAAGAACCTGAATCCCAGTCTCAGGAAAAAAATTGCAAGCTTCCCACATGTAAATGCAATTCGTCTTTTTTGTGTCATTGACGAAAAAGCATGCGATGTCAAGAAAAATCTGCTTTCCCTCATCTTCTAGTGCTCCATAACTGATCATCAACTGCTGTCGAACATCCTTATGTGGTATTCTTGCTAACCTTTCCACAGTCTCTTTCCATATCTCTTGCGGTTGGCGATAGAGAAATGAGCCTATGACCTCAAGAGCCAAAGGAAGCCCTCCAGTTGTGACAACAATTTCTGATGCAGGAGTATCATATTGATATGGTGGAGAGTCTTTTCTAAAAGCATGTATACAGAAAAGCTTAAGAGCTTGATCAAAATTCAGTTCCTTTAATTCATATATCAACACCTCATCCAGGACTCTTAAAGTAATTTCGTTCCTGGTTGTAATGATTATCCTGCTTCCTGAACCAAACCAATCTCGTTCCCCTGCTAGCTTCTCTAGTTGTTGTTCTTTATCCACATCATCCAATACGATGAGGACCTTTTTGCTGCGAAATCTCGTCCCAATTTGGTTAATTCCATCATCAATGTCATGAATGTTGTCCACAAATCTAGAGTCAAGAATATCAGAATATAACTGCTTCTGCAAATTTACTAGGCCACCTTTTTCTGATGATTCTCGAACATCTCCAAGAAAGCAGCAATCATCGAAGTACGAACAGAGCTGGTTGAAGACAACCTTTGCAAGAGTTGTTTTTCCAACACCGCCCATCCCATGAATACCAACAAAACGAACACCTTCAGAGTCAACATCCAACAGCTTCATTATGTCATCTACATGATCATCCACTCCAACCAACTGATTCGTCACATACTTATGTTTTATCTTCAACTTAACCAAAACCTCTCGGATGATCAACTTTATAGCTTCCCCATGCCTACCACATATACGAACTACCTCAGTTGAAAGAAGACAGTAAACAGAGACATTAACATATCTTTCAAGTTGAAGCGAAAGTACTTAGAAATACTCGTAAATGATTCGCAAACAAGCAGTCAGTTCGAGAAACATGCACATTAAGGTAAAGTTTTACACATTAGACGGAGTTCCAATGTTTTATGCCTTTTTCTCAACAATATGAATCTGTCTTCATTTTTTCTTTAATTGTTTACTTCTTTTTATACTATCAATTGAAAATATGATCTAAGCTTAAAGTTCTTCATGCTTCATGAATAATTTCCAAGCTAGATTGAGCCGGATAGAAAAAATAAGTCAACTTCAAAGTTTACTTTAAAAAATTGAGTTGAGCTGGGACAGAAAGAAAAAAGGAAGAATTGATTAAAAGAAGACGGAGAAAAAGAGTAAAACATACCCAGTCAAGGGTAAAAGAGGGGTGAAGGGAGAGGCTTGCTAAAAGAAAGCATTGCTCGGAAACCACTAGTTACTTCACTCCTGAAAACGTCAGACTACTCATGTGGAACTTGGAACTTACAGGCAAAAGTACTGAATATCTTGGAACTTGTACGCAGCCTCAAGTATATGTAGGTTCAAGATCTACAGAATCCACATGTATGACAGAGGAGGAGGCGTGCAATCTCATCTCATTGCAAATGCCTTCTCGATATGTTGGTCTATTATGATTTACCCGTTGATGTTTTCTGTTTGGTCTCTGTTTGAACTGTACTCTGTAGCTAGAAATTGCATTCTAGACTAGCCAAATGACAAATTTTTTAATGGAACTTCCTCATGCGGTTGGTATCTGAACGAGCATGACCAAAACGGAGAGTTAATCAACTCATCAGTTTACCCCTACCAGTTGCCGCTTACCACTGATGAAAGGCCGATCAAAGTCAGGAACAGAATAGAGATTAACCAATCTCCTTAATCTTGAAAGTTGGTTGACAGTCTTCCAGATTTCATGAGTCTATACATCAATGACTATCCCCAAAACATAATATGCTAGCATTCAACTAAGAACCCAGACAATGTACAATTGCTGCCCGACTTCTTCCCGCATTTCAAACTTTCGAAACTCCAGAAATCTTATTTCCACAGAAAATGGCAAAGACTGAGGACTTCAAATTGTGCATTCTAATAAAACAATCAGGTTGTGTATGAATGACACTAAAAATTAAGAAAAGAACAGAAGACTGGAAAATTAATAATTACCCTCTAGCTTTGAGGTCCCATCCCTTCAATTCAGCAACTTCCACAAGAGCATCCTCCCACCTCTTCACTTCCTCAGCCCCAAACTTCTTCCTGTGCTTAGGCATGGCATTACTATACAGCCCGGTCCTGAGCTTCACATCCGAAGGCGAAGCGTCGTAGAACACCGGCAAGATCTCCTTATTCCCCTTCGATCTCGCCGTGCAGTCCACCATGTGCGCGACCTCGCGGAGGCACCACGAGCTCGACGCGTAGTCCCTGGAGAAGATGGGCACGTAGATCTTGGACACGTTGAGCGCCCGCATTAGCTCGCTGCCGATCTCCCTGCCGACGCGGAGCTCCTCGTCATCACGGTAGACGCGGATTCCGGCGCCAAGCATGTCGTGGTAGAGGCAATCGGTGAACCCTGTGCGAGTGTCGGGCCCCCTGAAGCTCAGGAACACCTCGTACTCCTCGCCGGCCGGTGCCGACGCGTCTCCGCCGCTCGTCGCGGCTTCGGGGTTGTTTGTCTCCGCTTCTTTCTTGGCTGTCGTCGTGCGTCTGCGGAAGATTTTGGACGCTTTTGACTTGACGAACGCGAGCATGGTCGGAGCGAGCAGTCCCAAGGCCCTAAGAAAATGCAATGAAGTTCTAAAGACCGGATTTTTTTCTTTGCTATCTTTGTGTCAGTGAGCTTTGAGCTGGAAGAGAAAAGGAGACAAGAGAAGAGAGTGACTTACAGTCCACCGAGCATCATGGCGGCGAACATGGCGGACACACCGCGAGGCGTGCGGTGGTACCCGAGCGGCGGTGGCTGGCAACATGAACACCATGCGAAGGAAGAGCCGTACGTCGTCGTGGAACGACATAGTGCGTTCAGGTTGAACTTGAACCCCATTGAAATTACTGGTGAGTTCCTTCTTCGCTTCGGATCAGACGCAGCAGACGATCATCAAAGAGAGACGAGTAATCTGGTGTTGGGTCTGGTCAGATCATTGTTTCTTCGGGATTGGTTATGATCAAAGAGTTGACTTTGGTACGGTCGCTGCGCATCGGGCCAAAGAGTACCCCGTTCAGCGCGGGAGAGGGGGAAGTTCTTCCTGGACCAATTGAATCTCGGCCGTTGATCTTGTGGTTGGCAGGTGAGCTCACTTGGTCCACACGTCGGACGAATTAGATTAACGGTCGTGATTTATTTGATGCATTGTATTCGAACCTAGGTAAATGTCTCTCTTAGAGTGGGCAATGGCATACAAAGCCAACTGGATTTTTAAGAAATAAAAGCAGCTTGCGTTTTATGCAAGTCAATAGTCGTCTTCATTTGATGCCAGGATACCTCTAGTAGAGCATAGTTTCAGGATAAAATTGAAAATTAAAGAATCGGACCGATGTGAATCAACATGGTTCTAACTTGGTCCACACGTCGGCTGTTGATCTTGTGGTTGGCAGGTGGGCTCACTTGGTCCACACATCGGACAAATTAGATTAACGATCGTGATTTATTTGATGCATTGTATTCGAACCTAGGTAAATGTCTCTCTCAAAGTGCGGAAAGGCATACAAAGCCAACTGGATTTTTAAGAAATAAAAGCAGCTTGCGTTTTATGCAAGTCAATAGTTGTCTTCATTTGACGCCAGGATACCTCTAGTAGCGCATAGTTTCGTGGTAAAATCGAAAATTAAAGCATCGGACCGATGTGAATCAACATGGTTCTAACTTTTAGATTCTCAAAAATTAGAGAATTGATTTTGATAGGTTCCACACGAAACTTTAAAAAAATATTTGCGTTTTTCTTATTCTATGTCTTCATGTGATATTTCGGTATCTAATGGTGTTCGATGATGAGTATGTAATTTGAAACCACTAATTTGAATTTCTTTTTCGGCAATATCCATGACTAAAATTTTTACATTGTTAATTTTTTATATTTCACGTGTCTAAATATGAATTGTGGTCAGCGAATTATAATAATAAATGATGCTCATTAGAGATAATGATTCATTCTGATCATTTAATTAAGAATATATGTGGAAACTGAGTATATCTTGAAATCTACTTTATAACTTGTGACAAGATAGATTTCAAATTTTATAGTATATATGATAGGCTATAGGTTTGGAGGCCGGTTTGATGATTAGATTCCAGATTTCATGTGAAGCTTGGATCGACCCTCAAACCCATCACCCCAATGCTGAGCCCTAGAAACAATAATGTACACAAATACCGAAAAAATGGGCTTTTTAATAAGTTCCCACAAGCTCTACAAGGGCAAAACTATTTTTACCTTCATTTTGATTAAGGCACTCTTTTTTTAGTAAATTGATCGAAATACCCTCTCCCTGTCTTTAACTCATGATTTCTTTTTCATCAAGCTCAACAACAGAACACTATTAATTTGTATCATATTTTTGGTCAACTCATACAAATGCTCAATGACATCAAAAAGGATATAATCTTATCCTGCATCTTATTATCACTTTGTCTAGAAAAATATTATCGATTTTAATTATGATATTTTTAATTACAAAAGCTAAAGATTTGAAATTTTTATTTGTGACTACTATTAAGTCTCCTGAATACATCATATTTTTATCAAAAAATTTAATGAAAGTTTATTTCAAAGTTGAAAATTAAAAGTCAATCTAATTATCTAGTTGACCTCAACCTTGTGTTTCTTTTTTTTTTTTTTCCAAAAGTAATTTGTAATTTTTCAAAGCTAAACTTCACTTATTTTGTTTATTCTTTTTGGATTTCCACTTTTTAATATTAATTGCTAGATGGGATTGAAAATCTAGTTACACCCTATTCACTTTCAAACTCACCTCAAATTATTTTAAAGAAAAGTTTTAAGTATATTTTAAAGTTTTGATCCACATGTTATGAGATTGATTCTCCAATTGATATTAGTAAGTTTCTTCATTGCAGAAGTAGAATAGCAAGATTTTTTTTTCTTCCCTTTTGTGCTTGTTTTTAGGAATATTTACATGTGATCTAAATATAAAAATATGGTTAACATTGGATCATGCTTCCACATTTTGTTCAATTTTCCTTTTCCATTTGTGATTAAGATCGGCTAGGTAATTAGATTGAATTTTAATTTTCATGAATAACTGTGAATACTATATTTAGCTCTTTACTATATAACAATTATATGCTTATATGTTATATAAATGGTTTTCCAACTAAAAAGAAATAAAATAAGTTATCCAATCAGTCCTAAACTTATTGTACGAATGTCAATTCAAACCCAAACTATCTTAGATTTCATAATTACTGTTAGTTAATCCTACGTGTATTTTCATATTGTTAATGAACTACATCTCGGCAAAACTAACATGAAAAATTCCCCAACTTCTCTTCTCCTACGCATTGCCATGAGATATAAAGCCACTTAAGACGGCGCGTTTTGGATTCTCCTCAATACGCAACAGCTTAAAGAACGGCTAGACGTGAAGATCTGATTATTTGGGCAAATGATCTCCAATCTTGTTGCTATTAAAATCTGCTATTTCCCAATTTTGAACATTCATTAGTAAGTTTGATGAGAAAATTCGAGCAACGTATGATTAATTAAAGGTAATTTAAGTAGCACCGATACCGGCATGCAACTTGACACAACACATCGGCATGTCATTCTAAAAAAAATAAAGAATCCGACATGTTGAGACACGTTGTATATTAACTTGATAAATTATCATGTATATATATATAAAAATATCAACGGTGTAAGTTTCTTCTTTTTCTTCTTGTAAAGACTCACGATTATTTTTTTATGGGTGGGTATATTGATTTAGGAGTGGCTGGATATATGAATTAAGCATATATATATTTAATAAATTTACATTTTGACCTATAATTTATTGAAAATGCTTGAAATTTATCTCATGTGTGTCGAAATGGTACATCGAGATGCTAGACTCGTGTGTCGTTGGATTGTCTAGAGCATTGATCATGCACTTGCGCATGTCAGAGTATGTCGAAGTGTCAAAAAGTGTCGGACATGACGTGACATGACACGTAGGCCCCAAGAAGTATCGGTGATTCCTAGATGATGGTTATAGACAGAAGGCGGTAGAATTAGAATAAAAGTAAAAGTTGATGATTTTTTATGAGAGGAATTTATTTTTGGATATAATTCAGACATATGCTAAAGTTGAGGTTTTTTTTGTTCATATTAAGAAGGTGTTTACTTATGTATCAAAATATAAAACAGTCATGCTCAATGCGGATCTGTCAAAGTAAATAATTTCTCGGGTGAGTTAATTTAGAAGTTTGATACGTGCTTTCTATGATACTTCAACGATGCTACGGTAATAATTCATTTTTTCTTCCACCTTTGAATCATTTTGATGCCTTTATATTGCTCACATCTTTATAGCACCCATTAGCAAAGTATTATTTTCTTCGCGACGCTAAGTATCAATACAAGAACGCTTAATGTACGCGAAAGGAGCATAAGGGAGGTAGGGACACAGCGATGGGCATTTTCAGCCAATCCACCGGCGCTTGTGTAACTCGTAACTTCGGAATTTCTTCATAAATTATATCACATCATGAATGCACTTGTCTTTTCTGATATCATTGCTCCGAACATTAGTAAATACAAATTGTCACGAATTGAGGAAACTTAATATTCGCTCACATTCGAGTTTTTGGGCATGTTTGGCTGGCTATTTCTAAGATTGCCTCAAAGAATGGTCTCATTTATTCTCGTGATTTTTCCGATTTTCTTCATCCTTGAGAAGGAGGAGCTTTGATAACAAATATAGAGAATGAATAAGGAATGAACTGGACAGGGTTTAAAGGTTCATGTGCTATTAAATTAAAAGAAAAAAGGAAAAAAAAAATCCTCCGTCTTAGTGAAAGTTTCGTCATTCCATGTTTTGCCCTCTTCTTTTCATGTAATAATAATAATAATAATAATAATAATAATAATATAATAGTATTTTATTAAAGTGTATTATCGAATCACATAACAATTTGTGCATGGTAGTATAAAAGGAAAAGAAAAATGAAAAATCAATCTATTATCGATTACTTGGACATCGACATACCAGAAGAAAGAGCCGAGTTCCTACTCGCGGGATTGAGATACCTCATGCCATGGTGTTTGTGAAATATTAGGAAGCTATTTCATTTGCTGTGAATGCTGCCACTGCTTGAGTACTCTTGCTCTTGTAGTTGTAGTTGTCCCTCAAAATGCAGATACCTATACAGTTTGAGTGCTTAGCCCTGGTGGGACTCGAACTATCAAGTATTAGCAACTCACTTCAAGTAAAGTCCCTTCACTAATTTATTTGGATGTAACCATTTCTGATGTGCTCTTCTTTAAAAAATCACTTTTTAAGTTTTTATATCCCAAAAGGACAAATGCAATGAGAAACTTGCTATCAGGGTAAACAAACATACGGATACGTATCTGTTCAAATGATAACATAGAGGACAGAGCTAAGAGCAAGGGAATATAATATTGTACACATGGGAAGTGTCAAATGATATTATGTTATTTCTTAAAATAACAGAAACCGCAGTTGAAGAGCCAATTTAACTCTTTTATAGAATTACTGTATGAACTAATAGTTACTAAGTAAGTACCTCTAACTCTTTTTTTTTATCATTCTACTATGAATGTTTCAAGATCTTTTCTCAATCAGTTGGCATTTTGTTATTAGTTGACATTTATATGTTTAATTACATACTTTTCAACATATCTAATTGGTTACTAATAATATCTTTATATATCAATTCTTTTAGGAACATCAGTGTAACATAAGTGGAATAATCGAACATGTTACCTAATTAATGTAAAAATTAAGGTTTTTTTTTTTTAACTTTCTAGTAGGCAACTTTAATTTGTTTTTGTTATTTTGATATTTTTGAACTTTTTTCAATTAATTTGTAGTTTTAAATTAGGGATTGTTGAAATTTGTTTGCAAAACAAACAAAAAGTGCATTTACTTCATCCCACATAGAATATAAGAGAAAATGTGAAACATTCTATTAGTTAGAAGGCCACTATAGTCTTTCAAATGAAAAAAATGGTGGGCTAGACCTCATTATAGCCGCATAAGCAAATAATTGCATGATTTTGGCTCTTATCACAGTCGCGGGTCATAATTAGCACCAATCAATAATTACATTTTTTAAAATTATAATAATAAATCAACTGTTGAGTGCTAACGAAATAGTGTAACTGTTCTTGTAGGAGTCGTAGTTATTCTATTAATTTTAATTTCTAATTTTTAATTAATTAATTATGTCTAATGGTTTCAATTTTTCAGACATAGCAATTTTCAAACGTAAAGAGTTGTGTTCGAATCACAGTTATTTTCAGACACGAGAAATTGTGTTTTGTTTGGAAGAGCATGAAAGATTGTGTTGATTCCAGTAATATGTATTAAACGAGTATGTTCAATATGCACTTCTCTTCTTCTACTTCCAATTTTCGTTTCTTTCCAAATAAGAGAAGCACATCCTTTGTTTTCGATTATTTCCCCAAAGAGTTCTTGGAGATATCATAATTGCTATCTAATATTCTCGTTGAGACTCTATATATGGAGGATCTTTATTGATAATCATTATCAATGTTGTGGGGGTGACACAAATGGTCCATTGACTTTAGCCCAATGTGTATTGTGGCACTTAAATTTTTAATTTGTTTAAGGTGATCCCTAGATTTGACCCAAAAAAAAAATAAAAGGTGATCTCTAGACTTTTAGTACAAGATCAATTTACTCCCTAAACTATATAAAAATCTTCAATGTTGTCTTCCTATCAATTCAAGTTATATAATGCTGAATATTTTCATATAGTTCAGATGCCATATTGAATAGATTAGAAGCTCAAAAACCACAATGCACATTTGGTTAACATTAATGAGCCATATTGAATAAATTAAAAATTCGTGGATCACATTATATATTTGGCCGAATTTTTTTTTTTCCTTTATTTGGCCGAAGTTCAAAAGTCATTTGTTACAATTTTTCCTTTTCAAGTAGTGCCAAACGAAGTTACAGAGAGCTGAGTTTTGGATGAAACGCCTTAACCACAAAACTGCCTTCACTAAACTTCCTTGTTATTCTTAAATCCATATGTATAGTCAAGCATCGTTTCCAATTGGACGAGTTGAGCCATCACCATGAACTGGGATTTCTATCAAAACATGCGAGGGAAGCGAATCAAAATAAGAAAAGGAGAAGAGAACGATAAACGAAACGTTTACTTTTCCATGCAACAAATCAATTCAAAGATGCCTCTCTCTCACTCACTCTCTCTCAACATCACAATCATCGCATTCAATTTCATAGTCGCGAGCGCACTCCCTTGCAATTCCTCCTCAGTAGATCTCCGTCATATCCATTTCGGATCACCATCCCATCCTATCATCAACTCCTGGAGATTCAAGAACCCAACGACTTGGGATAGTAATGCTGAAGGTGGTGTTGAGGATGGATGTCGCCAGCAGGGCCAACGAAAGCACAGGCCCCCGTGATGCCGGATCTTATTTTCCTTCTTCATTTTCTCTTTCTCATAGGAATCGAACAGCTGCGGGGCAGTGGACGGCTTTTGGGTGCATCCTACAGGCGACAAAAAAGAACAGTGAATGGTGTCCGGGTGAACCGCACCTTTTATGAAAATGAGTACAAATAGAACACCAACAAAATACGCAGCGATTCAAGTGTAAGCGTTACCTTCGGCAATGGTTTTGGTGTGAGATTGTTGATGCCACTGCCGATCACCGGACTTGAAGAATTTGCCTGGGGGATCTTGTGGCCCCGTACAGATCCAAAGCGATATACACAAGGAATTCGTGGTAACGATAACATCCAACTGTGGCCCCGTACAGATCCAATGTATACCCATAAGGAACTCATGGAAACGACAGAATCCAACTTTGTTTCGGTTAAAAAGACTCGTAGACTGAGTGGGAGCATGTACCTTAGAGAGGTCGCTCTCCAGTTTCTCAGACTAAAAGGAGATTGTCCTGTCGTGGAGCCGAAAATGCAACAGCAGTTCGTACAGGACGGAGAATATTAAGCCACCGACAGAGAAGGACCCCGAGGGATTATGTCCAATTCAACAGCATGGGAGAATTTTGGTAGGCTGGGTCGAGCAGAAAAGATACCTTGCACCTTCCTGAGACGTCGTAAGTCTTTGAGCCCATTAAGGTTTGTTATACGGTTGCACCCAAAAACTTTCAGGACTTCCAAAACCGTTAAATCTTTAAGACCATCAATCTCTGCTAAATCGCACTCCTTTAGTTCTAGTTCGGACAGAAGATTCAGACCAGAAAATTTTGGCTCCTGAAACTCACAGTGCTTGAGACACAGAGTCCACAAGCTTGAGGACGAGGGAAGTTGGGCGAGGTCTAGCTCCTTCATGTGGGATAAAGTGAGTTTCCGGAGCTGAGTAAGGGCACTCAAATTCCTGGGGAGATTGGTGACATTTGGAAGGGACAATTCCAAGGTCTCTAGACTTGTTAATTCCGCGATCCACCCAATATTCGGGGTCTGATTCAATGACCCTGCTTCTGGCCGTTCATCATGAATCAAGCTGAGCTCTTTCAGATTTTTCAGATTTGTCAAGTTGGGGACTGCCATGATTTTGGATCCCCAGCAGAGACTGACCAAACTACAGGGCAACTCTGGTAGTGCTTGAAGTTGTTTGCATTTACTTACATCAAGGGTTTTGAGGCGAGAGAGATGGCAAATGCTCTCAGGCAGCCCAGCCACATTGGACGACGCTAATCTCAGAATTCTCAAAGAGGATAATCCTGAAAGATCACAACTATCTTGGCCCCTCATACTTCTGCAGCGAGAGAAATCTATCTCTTCCAGTTTCTCTAACTTCACAATATCTTCAGGAAATTTTTCTAGGTGAGTGCCTTCCATCTTCAGCATCTTCAAATTACTCAAATGCTTGACTGATGTTGGCATTTCCGTGATTCCAGTGTATGAAAGGTCCATTTCCTCCAGCAGCCTCAGGCTCTCGATGGAAGGTGGAAGTTCATCAAACATATGACATTTCCTTAAAGAAAGTCTCTGAAGTTTCTCAGGAAATTCACAAGTTACCTCATGCCAATCAATTGGAGCACCATCCAGAGCAAGACGTTTGAGTTCCGTTAGGTGGCCCATTGTGGATATAGATGTCAACTTTTTACAACCACAAGCACTAAGTGTTTCAAGTTTCTCCAAAGACCCTTCCGGGATATGAATTCGTTTGATGCCAGTTTCATCAATCAGAAGTTCCCTCAAAGATTCCATGCGGTACAGTTCTGGGGGCAACTCCTCGACTAGGCTGCAGTTTCTCAAATTTAAGGAACACAAGTTCTCCAGATTACCAATGAATGAGCTAATTTTTACTAACCGAGAACAATTTTCCAGTATCAACATCTCCAGATTGATGGGAGCTGGAAAGTTCAGCGATGGATGTAACTCAACACATCCTTGTAGGTTCAAGACTTTCAATTCCCCCACCTTCTGCAATATATGTGCAAAAGAAGATATCAAACTTTACTCGCTCATATCTATCATCTTAACATGAGATTTAGAAGCAAACATCGGCCATACCTCACTGATTTGTGTCCAGAATTCTGAATCTTTGGTGACTGGACTCCGAGACAGATCGAGAATGACCAACTCCTCCAATTGCATATTATCAAGCTTAGGAATCGAATGGCACTCTCGCCAATCAAGCCAACTCAAACGTGGAGGAAGATTCTCAGTGTTTCCCTGGATTTTAGCCCGGTCCAGTCTGAGGTACCTCAACCTCAACATTTTGCGAAATTCTTCACATGTAAAACAGCCCCTTTCAACTGTGAGACCGATGCCTTTTACACTCAGACCGATGCCTTGTACACTTTCAGTACCCTGTCATGTCTCGGTTGGGGAAAAACGTGTAAGTCGAAAAACTTTAATTTCTCTAACTCCTTTTTATGAAATGAGACAAATTGCATTTACAAAATCAGCGGTTATCCACTACATGTTCTAAACCGTGTTAAGAACAAATCCTTTTCCTTTCCAAATGAAGAAAAGTAAGTTTCTGTAAAATGGGAATGGAATGTTTATTTGGACGCTTTTGTAACCCTCTAGAAGAAATTTCTAGAGAAACTTACCGCACAAATTTTTAGAACTGGATGTGCATCCTTGTGATTCCAAAACCTGCAGCGCTCAAAACTCTCTTTCCTCTTGACCATGTCCCTGCCAATTTCTCGTATCAGATCGTTCATTCTTAGTTCATTATTTTCTCCATCTTCCAACAAATGCAAGTCACGAAGCAACTCTATTCCGTTAGGAGGATCGTAACCACAAGCCTCCCACATGTAAGAGGGAATCCTCTCATCCTTTCCATTAAAAAAGCATGCTATGTCGAGGAATATCTCCTTAGTACCATCATCTAAATAATCATAACTGGCCTTAAAGGAAGCTTTTACGTCTCTCTCCTCTGGATTATTGTTCAAGGAATCTCGGGTATTCCTCCATATGTGTAAATCCTTCCTTTTCTCTAAATATTCTGCCCGAAGCACAATAGCGATAGGAATCCCTCCAAGAGCTTCGACGATGTCTCTGGACAAGGAAACGTACTCGGGGACATCTGGGGGAGCACCCCCTCGAAAAGCATGCTTATAAAAGAGGTCAAGAGCATCCTGATTTTTCATTGGGTTAACTTCGTATTCTTCAGCTGCTCTACCTTCGTCTTCTTCAGCTGCTCTACCTTCGTCTTCTTCTGCTGCTCTAAAGTCGAAGCACTTCAGAACATTTTTTCTGTCTGTGGTCACAATAATTCTACTTCCTGGACCAAACCACCTAACCTTCCCAGCTAATTCTTTGATTTGTTTATCATCACGCACATCGTCAAGCACAATGAGAACCTTCATTTTTTCACATAGACTTGACATTATTTTGATACCATCATCTGAAGATCTCAGTGATTGACGTTCTTCTCTTTGAAGTTTAGCAATCAACGTTTCTTGTGAAGACACGACTCCTTGCGAATTAATGTCTTCGAGGAAGCAACATGCATCAAACAACAGATGAATCTCGTTGAAGACAACCTTCGCAAGTGTAGTCTTTCCGACACCCGGCATACCGTGTATTCCAACGACACGTACGTCTCCTCCGATCACTTGTCCATCGCTGGAGGCCACACCAAGCTTTTTCATCACCTCTTGAACATGGAGGTCGATTCCAACTAGTTTGTCGGTGACACGTTGGTCATCCTTCCTCAATAGCTGCCTGACACGTTTAAGAACTCTTTCTAGGAGGGGGGTCACACGCCTGCACAAGGATGACAACAGAGTTCCAAAACTATTAAAGGGAAGACAAAAATCAAGTGGGGAATGAACCTAGAAAAATTAAATCAACCAACAGGGACAGGGGGAATCTTCAATTAAAAAGGAGAGCAAGTTTTAATACACGGTCTATTTCCCTTCCATGCACACAGCAATTTCGACATTGATAAAACAACATGCTACCTGCAAAACAAAAGTTGTAGCCAAGGGGGAACAAACAGAGCGTGGTGGACCAGGTCAGCTGGTCTAACTCGCAGTTATGTCATGAGTTGAGTCAATTTTCAACTAGCCATTTTAATCGAGCCACAGGTTACTCCATAGGAAACTAGAACTTCGACATGTAAAATTATCAGAAGGTTCATTTTTTAGAGGAAGGTTGGGGTTCATTTTCACACCATCCTAATCCTTTAATTTTTTTTCTAGGAAAGGAAAAAGAAACCAGAAGCAAAAGAATCACCCTCGATCCATCTCCGCCTGCTCAAATCCGCTTAATCCCCCGGCCCATTGAAGAACATCCTTCCATTTTTTGATAGCATTTTTGTGGACTTTTTTGTTCGCCTTATGATTCTTGAAGGACTTTGCAAAAGCCCCAGCCTGGTTTTTCACTTCGTAGGGAGTGACATTATAGAATACAGGGATAATAGTCTGTCCATCTGATCGATTGCACTCCCACATTTGTACCAGCTCCATGAGGCAACTTCTACTGGAAGCGTAGTCCTTGGAGAAGATGGCTATCGAGATCCTGGACCGCTTGATCGCATCTTTTAGCGCTTGATTGATATTTTCTCCACCACGGAGGCTTTTCTCGTCGTGAAAGACCTCGATCCTTGCATTTTCCAGATCTCTACGTAGGATATCCGTGAATTCCTTACGAGTATCTGAACCTCTAAAATTCAAGAATACTTCATGATTGATTCCAGATGAGGACGAGGACGAGGAGGTTGAAGATGATTCCTGTCAAATCAAGGGAACTAAAGTGAAACACAGTGTTTCAGACCAAGTCTTGTGCTTCTGGCTAAACAAACGAAGAACCGATGGAGCCGAACCTAACACGACAAGCCGACCGCAACTGAATCTTGCAACTCATGCATTTCTGACTGGTTCTAGATCCATAATTTTTGGAACTTTCGTGATATTCAAACATTGATTAGCGAATTCACACGTAATTTTTTTCACAATTTTCTGGAATTTAAACAACATTTCAAGGAAGGCAAAACAGTACATAACAGACCCAGCGTACAACATCAAATGGACTTGGAGTTTTGGGTAGGATCTCGTGATTTGAGCAAACATTTTGGATCAATCGTTCTCGTTTTAGCATCTGGGAGAGGGTTGAAATACAAGCAGAGGATCGATTCCACCATATTCATGTCAAAAGAAGTTCTAAAACATAACACAAATCCGAAAGATGCAGAGAAAACAAACCGCTCTTTTTCTCTTCATTCCAGCAGCCGCAACTGCAGAAGCAATAACTCGCAGAAAGATTAGAAACGCCGCAGACAAATTCGCTCGCTCTCTCTCTCGCTTTCACTCGCAGAGGGCACATGAGGTCTACGATTACATTTTATGATGAGCAAGACCAAGACCGTTGACTTGAGGGCACCCGCTCCGCGCTTGGGCAACGTGACTTCACATCATGACAAGTCTTTACACACACAAAAAAAAAAAAAAAAAGCTCTTGAAAAAGTCGACACGAGAACGAAATTTCAGTGGTTGGAGTTGATAAAGATGCAGTGAACTGTTTAGACCTCCCACGTCGTTCCATTCATCCAAGTTTCATTAAAGAAAAAAAAAATCGCCAATCATGAATCATGGCATATTCCATCAACTTCCTAGAGGATGCCTTCTGACGTTAAGCGTTTAAAACCTAAATTACGAAATCATTTAGATACATTTTATATAATTTGCATTTTGGAAGAATCTTCAAAGGTCATTACTGCCTTCTCATCGAGCGTCATGAACTGGCTTGGCATAATCAAATGTCGACTGCTCTTGTCTTCTTCTAAATACCACACGACGAATTTCTTTGAGATTTCTTTGATATATTCTGAAAATGATGGCCCACTATATGATATAAGCAAAATTACCAGGAGAGAAGGAAAAGAAGAAGAAGAAAAGGATAAAATATATAGCGAGGGCCTTCACTTTAACTATTAAAACCAGACCAGATCTTCTCGGATCTTGCTGCCACTGGAGAAAGAAGAGCACTCGTTAACCTTTGGTCTTGTTCTTCTCCAATTCCACGCCTCGAGTTCCTAGTTGGAGTGAAAAAGCAAAAGAAACAGTACATGGAATTATGGAAACACGTTAGGTAATCAATGACTTTCTTACTTACTAATGCGTTTCGTGACCCACAGTATAATAAAGTTGGAAAATGACAAGAAAGTTCAAATTTTCACTATTCGTTAAAGAATTCCCCCTCTAAAGTATCATTTGGGTGGTCAATGGCTCTCTCTTTAAAAAAAAAAAAATTCTTTGGATTTTTATGATTGTTTAAATATATAGGATGAATAATGAATTATTTTCACGAGCAATATTATTATTAGGTTATTGTCGATCACATTATTATCAAAAGGCTCACCTAACCTCATCAATCATGTAGTATAGAGTTCATAATCCAATCATTTTCATCTAATGTTTGTTACATTTGATGATGCAAAATATTAAAAATATACCGTGCACCTTTTTCACACACAAAATTTCGTTCCTTGGCATTGACATGCATTTTTCTACAGTAACAAATGACAAAGGTTTTTACATAATTATGGTGTCTGCAAATTGAGCCCAACATAATTTTAGAAGGAGCAATTTTTTTTTTCTTTTTTGGGATCATAAAAGTTTTCAAGCAATGATATTCTATTTGATTAAACTGATTCCACTCCGTCACTGAATAAATCACACCTACGACAATAGTATCATGACCGAATGGATCCTCAAGCAAGGATGGTCGTGAGACATGCAATGGACCAGGCGAAGGATCACACCACGGACCATTGAATGGATCAGGTCATGGACCAGTTCGCGAACCATTCAGGCCATGGATCCACGAGTGACTCGATAGTCAATAAGGCCGAGCACGATCCAAACGGCCAGACACAACCAGGCGCAACCCTTGGCATTCCTGAACCTTCTAGAATCGCCCTAGGGGCCAAGCTAAGTGATGGTTAGACCCTATTTGACAAGATAAGGAAGGGGAAGAGTCCCACAAGGGACTACTCAGATGGGACAAAGTCAAAAAACCTGGTGCAAGACACGGTACAAAGGACAAGGTGAAAAGGACAAAACTTGAGAAGGCAAGGGTCCTCCCCCCTGTGTATATATAAAGGGCATTACCCCTCATTTGTAAAACACATTCATATAAGTAGAATTCGTGATCCCTCCGCGTACACTCGTTCATTGGACCCTTGCATCATGAGTGTGTGCATCCGACCAAAAAAGAACAAAAAAAATGAGTGTGTGTGAGTCGGCTAAGTCGGGAAGGTTTTCCTAAGGCCACACGGGTAGGGAACAATAGATGCTGCAGGCCTGTGACACTAGCTAGGAACTATTTTTCTGTCGCAACTACGAATCCATTTCTTCAGAGTTCGGACTATATATATATATTAGAGTTTCTACTTACCCCCAGGTCTTTTTGTGGAGCTCCATGTGCACCTAGATTCCTAATTTTGGCCAATATTTTGTGCTTGTAATATACCGAATTCAACAGATTGAGGTTAAAATCGTCCAACAAAAGAGAGCTAAATCCCCAAGATCAACTCCAATTCTGGTAAATTGAATATTTAGGTTTCACTGTCACTGTTACAATATATATTGGACTCTAGGGTTGGAACATATCGTCTAGGTGACATGTTGGGCCCCCAGTGAAAGGATTTCCTCTCTTGCCGTCCGAGCTTAATGGCTAATCTTCTAATGTAAACATATTCAAAGCCCTAGAGTGATTTTGGATAGAGGCGACTTAGGGAAGAAGACGAAACAAAAGTCACAATCTATGAAAACGTGTTGGGTAATCAATCATTTCTTTAATAACCGCGTGAGGTCTTCTATATTTTAATAACACATCAGTAATCAAGGTTTTGTTTGCCCCCTATTACTAAGGTAGATACAATGCAGGGGAGAAGGTAAAGAAAAAACAAACTAGACGGTTCATGAAAGCGCCTTAGACCATCAATGTATACTTTAATACATAATCTAGAGTCATCCACATTATAGTAAGACTTAGGTAATCAAGGACTTCTTTTAAGTATTTAGGCAGATTTAGGGAAGAAGAAGGTAAATGAAAAGACTAAAGAGACTGCCCCTGAAATCTTTCAAAACCGTTGAAAGAATGACTGAATTTCTACAACTAATCCATAGTGATCTATGCGATTTGAAATTTGTAAAAAGTGAAGGTAAAAAGAAGTACTTCATAACGTTTGTGAATGATTGTACTCGATTTTGCTATTTTTATCTGTTATCGAGCAAATGTGAGAAATATGAGCATATTTGTCAAGCATAAAAATGAGGTCGAGAGCTAACTTGATAGAAGAATCAAAGTGCTTAGGTTTGATAGAGTAGGAGAATACGGTTCTACCAATTTAAATTAGTCGTGTGCTATTTTGTGATAATTCTCCAAATAACTGCACCTTATACTGCACAACAAAATTGAGTTGTAGAACATAAAAACAAAACTCTAAAGGAGATGGCTAAAGTCATGCTTTTAAGTTCAGGTTTACCTCAAAACTTGTGGGACGTGACAATTCTAATTGCAAACTATATTCTTAGTAAAGCACCTCCTAGAATTTCTTGAAAAGTGTGGGGGTGCCTAGAATAGATAACGACGCCTCCTCAAAATAGCATCGCATATAGATTTTGGATTTACAAGTCTCAAAATGTGGAAATCCATGCTAATTGAAACGACCCATACCCCCGATCAACCTCCTCTAGTATGGCATGTAGTATCCCGGCCTTAAACCTCGATTCCAACACCTTAAGAAGTGCATGTCACTTGCCTAAAAATTGTCAACGATAATAGAGTGCGATAAAACTCAGCAAGTCCTACTTTCTAACTCATCGACTAAACTAACTAAAGAGGCAAACAGGTTTCAGTTGAACGGTAAGCTTTTTAAAAAAACTCCACCTCAAGAACATAGTAGTCGTTCCGAGATTCGTCACATGCATTAATACACAATGAATGCATGTCATGAAGTATGCTTATGCATCCATGGAATCGTCTCGTACCGTCTCGTAGAAAGACTTAGTCACATAGCAGAGCCGCCTAGTCACATAGCAGGGTCTTCCCATACACTTCATCGGGTAAATTAATTCGGGCACGAAGCTCATTCCCACGAATCACGATCGGTTCTGATTCACGATATGTAAAATCATGTGTATGCTGATGATCAATCCGCGTTTCATGAAATGCTATGGCATACAAGGTCTTTCCCAACGATGCTCCTACCATAACGTCCAGCTTATGTCATGTCAAACACATATAGACCCCGGAGCCCAACACATCTAACTGGGGTAAATACGCTCCCAAATGCACGTCAGGACAAATTCTTTAATCAATGGGTTGGTCAATAGAGAAAAAAAAAAATGCAATGTCAGGGAGGTAGTTATTCCTACTTCTACTAACCCACTAAGTTCCCCCACCCGAACTCCACCGCCCTCAATTCATCGTGCCCCCTCCAAAAATTCACTATCTAGCACCTTTCGCTCGTTCAATTTCTCGACAAACTACGCATAGGCGCTAAACTAATCCCTTAGTACCAAATATGCTTCCATTCCCCATGAAAAATCGGGTACCCCCTCACGGTACTCCCTCCTGATACCCCTCTTGCTACACCACTTCGGAGGTCTCCTGCCCCGTCAAAATCCACCATCCAACTCCACTCCAACCATCTAAACCCCAAACCAACTACTCGGTCACTGATACCCATCGCATGCAAGAAGATTTAGCTCCCAATCGCTCGGCCCCGTATCACTTGTGCTCATCGCAACTGCACCAAGCCGCATCAGCCACACCCAAAGGAGTTCATAGCCAAAAACTCAACCCGCAGGACTCGACAATCGTTCTCACACACCTGCAATTCGACATCCACCAGAACGCAACCCGAGCACTTGTGAACCGAACCCCATCAGCGGCCCATGCAAACCCGCTCACCATCCCCGTCTACCCACTAGTGAGTCTAGTAAACAAGTTAGAAAGGTGACTTGCCTTGGTCTTGCCGTGCCGAAGTTTCGGTTTGCTATGTGTCGTGAGGTCGCTGAGTTTTTGACAGGCGAAAGTTGCACCAGGGGCGATCTCCCACAGCTTAGTGGAAGAGGAAGTGTCGGTGTCGTCATCGGGAAAGCAGAAAAGAAAATGAGGTCTGCAAAGTTGTTCCTTAAAGCTGGTGTCTTCGGCTTGGACTGCACAATTCAGCTTACTTAAATTTGCTGGAGCTGCGGTGGTTTGGGCTTAAAGCCCGCGGGTTCTTCTTCTTCTTCTTCTTCTTTTACAAAATGCTGCCCCGTGCTCCAAATGTGTCGATATTCCAAACGACCCTTCGCGTGGCCGGGTTCAAAAAGGCCGAAAACTCCAAAATCGATCTCTCGATCACCGCCCAACTTCTCGGCCTGTTGACTTAGTCCGACAATTAGTTCAAAATTCCCGCTGTTTCTCATCACATGAGCCAGCTTTCTAATCCGTTTTGTCTAATTCCTATTTATTTCGAACTACATAACGGGGGCGTTACACTAATACTATTATAAAATAAAGGAATGCTGAATTTTTTGATGATATTTATTGTGACGCCCCAGAACGTCACGCGCCACACGTGTCATTTTCAATTATATATTTTATTAATTAAGATCATATGAAAGCATAATATAATTTTCACAGCATCCATGACCCACACCGCATGAGTTTTCTATAACACATATGCTCCTTTTCATTAGTACCATTAGTTTACCAAATGTACATATCACGATTTTTACTCCGCAAACATCAATAATCAATGCTCCATGTAACACACAAAAGTAGATACACCTGGGAAGGGGTTAGGGTATCTATTTCAAGTGACAATATTCATGTTATTTTGGTGCCAAAATTTTTCGATGGCTCACTTAAGTACCAAATTAGAGAAAAAATGATCATTTAAGTGCCAACAGCGAGAGATTCCGGTCAAAATAATTTTTTTTAAAATTTAAACAATTTAGCGACATGGCATTTTTAATTCAAACAATTTAGTGACATAGCTTTCTTAAATAAAAAATCAATTTCATGTGTGCAAAGAGAACGACGTCGCTTAGTTAACGTGGTTGGGATGTCTTAGAGTTTCTAGCACTTAAGTGATCACATTTTACAACTTATGGCACTTAAATGATCACTTTCATAAAAATTTGGCACTCAAACAATCATAATTTATACCGGCACTGAAAGTACTCCGCGAAATTGGCTAAATGGTATCGTTTGTGCTTTGGAAGCTAACTAGGATCTTCGGGAGCCACATAGGATTAGTTAATTAATAAAAAATTACCACATATGATTTCCGATCAGGCTCACCGAAGTTGGCACTGAAATAATCATTTTTCAAAAAAATTAACACTTAAAAAAAATTTGGTACCTAAGCGAGCGCTATATAAAAATATTATTATATGAGGTATTCTTCTATTGAGAGAACCAGAATCAGACTGCAACTGCGTTTTCGGTTTAGATTATATTTGGAACACACATTCCAAATATGTCAGGTCTTTGACAGCTGTACTTTTCCCTGTTCTCACAACACTCCCTGCACACTCGCAGCTTCTGTTTCTTCTCTCTTTGAGCACCGAATGTAAGGGTAAGTTTGGTTCATCTTTCCCAAAACTCAATGGGGTCCAAAGCCCCTTGAAGAAAATGTGGGGCATTTGGCAACCCTTCCCAAGGGACTTTGGGATGAAAGTTGGCCTTGAGAAGGCTGAAAGCTCAATACTAGTAGGGACCAGTTTTGAGGTTTCAACATTTGATCAAATGTTGAGTTAGGAATTTTTCTTCCAAAACCATCATCATATTCTTTTAAATTCCAATTTTGCCCCTCATCTTTTTATTATATAAATTTTAGTCAAAAAATGAAATCAAACCCTAGGATTTTTTCTTTCAAAACTGTCCTCGCTTTTTTTTTTATTAAGAAATATTATAAGAAAGCCTATTTGCAAACTTTTTTTGCCAGAAATCGGTTAGCTCAAAGTTTCTTTTCAAAGCATTTTTTACCAAACGCAGTTTACATTTCCGTAGAATCCCTTAGGCTAAAATATTTGCATTCTCGAAAGCTCATTTTGTCCTGCTAGGAAAAAAAAAAGTTGGCCCAAAGTGCCCAAAAATACAAATAAAAAACTGTTATATTTGACAAATAAATATATAACAGGATCAATCTCATGTTTGACAAACACAATTAAAAACTGTTCATCATAAAAAAAATTATTACACAACATGCTTAAAAAACAAAGAATATAGGGCACTCATCGGTCATCATTACAAACAGGAAACGATGACAGCAAAACTATATAATAACCAAAAATATTCGACAAATAAATTAGAAACGATCACAGCAAAACATAGGTAGTTATCAGACTTGAATTATGTCAAAAGGCGTTCCCCGCATTTAGGCTGCAACTCCTGAATACTGCATAGATAATAAATCTGAAAATAGAAGACAGCCTTGAGACATAAGCAATCTAATCGAGAAAAAACATGAAGTACTTATGAAATGGCCTGAAAAGAGTACTCAAGTTGGTTTCACGCTAGATTTCCTAGTTTCTTCATTCCTTTCCCCTTGTCCACTTCTAGTGCTACTTTGGGACTGGAAGAACCTCAAAGCACAGTTGCAATCATCAGATTCAGTGATGGTCGCCCTTGGACAGCACAGGAATGTCTTGATATCTTTATGAGGCTCTAGAACTAATCAGGTAAAGAAGCCGTGCTGCAATATATAAAACCTATCTGTTAGTCGGTATCAATCTCATGGGACTGAAGGTTTTGAGAAAGGAGGATAAGGTTAGGTTTCATCACAATATAAACAGATGTTAGTGTTAAAATAGACAGTAGCCTCATCAACCGCTTCTGTTTCATCACCAGAATTTCCTGAAATGTCAGGAAAAAAGAAAAAAAACGCTCCCTTGAAATGTTCTTCGCATGCATGCATGCACGCACACACCGATAAATAGGAGGGATGACGGAATCTTACTCCACAGCAGTGACCCTCATCCAGCATCACATAACCGCAGAACGTGCGATTACATGCGTCAACGCTGGACATTCACTGATATTCGGCTTTACCAAAGATGTTAATTTATCTAGGCCTTCAATCTGATGGATCATTTTGCATCGTCTGATCTCTAAAACTTTCAGCGACATCAAGTTTGAAAGATCAAGTGAACTGAGGCAATCACAGTCTGATAGAATCAAACTTCTCAGTGAGGTTAACTGGCCAATCCCATTGAGATTTTGTATTCTGCAGTTTGATATATCTAGCCTCTTCAGGGCTGCGAGCCCTTCAAGCCCTTCAATCTCTTCTACTGCAGAGTCGTACAGCTTCAACACGGACAATGTCTTGGGAAGCTCTGATACTTCTTTACGGCTCGATCCAGCATGGGTAACCATTTTGAACCTTTTGGGTGGGGGAATATCTGCCGGCCCAAACTTCAGCTTGATGACTTGCGAAAGAGACAGTTCTAGTTTCCTCAGTTTAGGAGACGATATCGAGAAGGAATGTTCGTCAATCACATTGGATTCTGGCACCGGCCATTTTGATGAGGATGGTCGGCGTGCTTTCGGGTCCCGATCACTTAGGCACAGCTCCTCCAATTCCTTTAAACCTTCAAGAAGGGGTATTGCTTTCATCCTTTTAGAACTCACACGGAGACGAATTAGAGAAGGGGGAAGCTTCATCTTTTTAGAACTCACACGAAGACGAATTAGAGAAGGGGGAAGCTTCGGCAACTCCTCAATTTCATTGCACTGAAGTAAATCCAGGGTGTGAAGACCAGGGATGGTGGAGATTTCAGGAGGTAGGCTAGATATCCTGGAATGCCTCAGCGTCAATGATTTCAGATGACGTAGTCCCTTGATATTACCGGGAATGGCCCCCTTCAAACTACGACACCAGGAAGCATGGAGTTCTTCGAGATTGGTTAGATTCCCAATCTCCCCAGGAAATGCTCGAACAAAAGAAGAATCCATCCTCAGTACTTTCAAGCTCTTCAGATTTCCTATTGAACCGGGTAGTTCAGAGATATTAGTCGCCGATATATCCAACTCCTCCAATGAGCTCCCTATTTTACCAATAGAATTCGGAAGTTCCTCCAAATAACGGCAATCCCTCAATGACAAGCGTCTTAGATTACTCAGCTCCCCCAGTGAGATTGGGAGCTCGGTAATTTTCGCACCATCTAATGACAGTTCGGAGAGAGCAGTCAGGTAACCAACTGAACTGGGCAGATGAGTCAATGGAAAGCACTGGAAGCCGGAGAGAGTTTCAAGTTGATTCAAATTGCCTATGGAGATGGGGATCTCCCGTACAGAAGTCCCGTCAATGAAAAGCTCTTTCAGAGCCGTCATACCACCCAATTCCACCGGCAACCAGTTCAATCGGGAGCAGAACTTCAAATTCAGGGAGACCAAACGTTTCAACTTGCCAATTGAAGTATCTAGCTTCACCAAACGAGAACAGCCTTCAAGAATCAGGATTTCCAAATCTTTGTAACCAGAGAATTCGGGAGTGAACAGCAAGTCGGAACACCCAGTAAGATTCAAGACTTTCAATTTTGCCATCTGCAAAGCCGAAACAGAAAATACTCTCAAGGTCAATTCGCAGATATATAATTCTAGGAAGCAAATATAAAACAACCAAATAATAAACCACCTTGATTTTTCTCCAACCTCCCCAGTCTTCCGTGATTTTGCCCCGAGGGAGCTCAAGAATGGCCAACTCTCTTAACACGAGATTTTCTGCATCAAAATCCGGAGGACACCTTTGCCAACAGAGCCACCTTAAACTTGCAAATGCACCTGCAAAATTGCCACAAAACTTGGCATTGTCCAACTTGAGAAACCTTATTTTTGGCATGCTCTGAAAATCTCCAGCTGTGAAGTCAAAGCAGAGAGCTTCAACGTTTCCCATACCCTACATTTGACAAAGTAACATAATCATCAGAAGCTGTAAACCCAAATACCCATCAGAAAAAAAAAAAAATGATAGCTTTCCTTGCTCTACATGCTAAAGAGTGCATACATTAAATATGCAAAATAGAAACGTAGCCTAGAAGTTTGTTTGCCGAAAACAAACTGAACCAAAAGGTTTTACCTTCTCCTTGTTCATTGCCTTTAGAACCATATCCTGTGTGCAAAATCTTCTAGATCTTGGATCTTGAGATTCCTCTTTCTTACAAATTCTTTTGCCAAGGCATCTCAGCAATCTGTGCATCTGCAACTCAATGTTTTCTCCAGTTTTTGCCAGGGGCATCAGAATGCAACCCGAAGATGGAAGATAACAATTGGGCCACATATATGAAGCAATTCGGGCATCCACACCGGAGATAAAGCATGCTATGTCCAGAAATATATCTTTTTGCTGTTGATCTAATTCTTTGCAACATATATCCAGTATCTCTTCAAGGCCAACTGTCGTCTTTCGAGAACTCCTGGTGCGTTCTTTCATTGACTTCTCCATCTTTGCCCACTCTTGTATTGATTTGCCCCGCAAAAATGAACCTACGACCTCAACTGCTAATGGTAGTTTCTCTGTAGCATTGACAATGCGGTTGGTGAGTCCATCATAATCAGGTATGGAAGATTGCATCTTGAATGCATGCTCGCAGAAAAGTTCAAAAGCTTGACCATCATCCAACGCACCAACTGTGTAGGTACGAGCCTTCTCGGGATCATACTCTCTGAGAATTTCCTCATTTTCAGAAGTCACAATTATTCGACTGCCTGGACCAAACCAATGAAGCTGTTTTCTGACAATAGCATGAAGATGGGATTGCTCTTCCACGTCATCGACAACTATTAGAACTTTCTTTTCACAAAATATGTCCAGGAAATCTTCTATTCTTTCATCAAAAGAAGGATCTTCATGATCTCGTTCGAGGATATCACGTACCAGCCTAGTTTGCAAAAACTGAATACCACGAGGATTTTGTGCAGTTTCTTTGACCTCTGTGAGAAAGCTACGGCTGTCAAAACAAGAAGAGATGCGGTCATATACAGCCTTGGCGAGAGTCGTCTTGCCAATTCCATCAGCTCCATAGATTCCAAGAATGCGCACCTCATCATCAACTTCCATCTCAAGTAAGTCGGTGATTTGCTTTGCACGATCATCAATTCCAACTACATTCTGAACCGCTGCAATTGCATAATTCCTGTCTGAGGTTTCCATGTCTGCTTCTCGCTGTCGATCTTCATATGTTATTTTCTCCATGCTCTACAAGAAAAAACGGAATTTTTCACCAAAGTACCATTGTAGATGGAGAAAAAAACAAACATCACCCGATCAGTCTCTTCCTTGTAACATTACTTCAGTTCTACACATATATACAGGACATCCATTTCTGATCCATAGTTCAATATCTTGCCAATTCCATCAGTTCCATATATTCCAATAATGCGCACCTCATCATTGACTTTCATTTTTATTGAGTCGGTGATTTCTTTTACAGGATTATCAATTCCAGCCAAATTCTGAATAGCTGCAATTGCATAATTCCTATCTGAGGTTTCCATGTCTGCTGCTCCCTCTTGAGCTTCGTCTTTCACTTTTGTTATCATCTGCAAGAAAAACAAAAAAATTTACCAAAGTATTGTCGTGGACGGGGAAAAGAACAAACATCACCTGATAAGACTCTCTCTTATAACATTGCCTCACTTCCACATATGATGCAAGATATTTGTCATCAAATTTTTCTTGTTGATTCAGAAAATATGCAGAGACTTATTCTAGCATAATCTAATACATAACCTAGTATCTGATCTGATACACAATTAACAAGGGAGCTTCGCTAGTAATTTAATCTAATTCGGTGACAATACTACCTTGGAAGTTGGATCTGCTTATTTGCTGACCAGATATGTAAACTTCCAAGAAAAATTGATATGCACATCACAACAACGGTCACTTTAATTGAATTAATTATATTGTTATCTCGGAAGTGTAAATAAGTTCCATACAGCAAATGAGCGTTATGGAAATATAACTAAAATCCTAATATTCAGATGGTAGACTTTCTTTAGACTCCGACTATGCAGTGATTCATATAAGTTCATGTTAGAACCTAGGTGTATGTATACGCATAAGAAAGTTGATAGAAAAACCAGAAATTGAATACAAGTGATGTGATTAATTTGAATGCAGATGGATAATCCGAGCCAACGAATTCACGTTGCGTCTTTAAGACAATTTGTCCCCTCTACTGATATTCAAGGTTCTCGGGCAATTGCTTTCTAGGACATAACGGATTGCCTTTCCTATGAAGCAGTAATACTCCAATAGGAAACTTTCGAACTCAACTTTGCAGAATTATCGCACAAAATGATGATGATGAGATTGACAGAAATTGCCGAATCCAAAAAAATTGAATTAATGTTTGTATTTATAGGTAGTGAAGCGATTAAAAATGAAGAGTCATGAACCCGAACAGATATATTGGGTTAAGAATGAAGAGTCACGAACCTGAACAGATATCTTCCGAACGAACATGTTCGTTCAAAGATAAAATTTCCAAACAAACATGTATGTTCGGATTGTGTCTGTTCGGTTAGGATGAAAAAAAAAAAATTGATGGGCTCCAAAAAAAGTAGAAACCAGCCTGGTCCCGGCACCAGCCGGTCGGCAGGGCGGTAGCGTACGCGCGTGGAGGTCAATCATGCAAAGCCTAGGTCCTCTCCCTTCCACAAAAGTGGATTGCCCTTTGGGGTCCAAACTCATATGTGAGATTCCTATATTTAAACCCACCTCTTAACTCCTCTTCTTTCCAATGTGGGATTTGCTCCACCCCTCACTTCTCATTCACCTTCTTATGAGATTTGGAGACCAAAATCCTAACAAGCCCCCACGTGGGGAAAAGTACACTAGAAGTGCCATAACTTGTGTACGACGTTCACTTGAGTGCCATAACTCTCAAAACGTTCACTTAAGTGCTATAACTTTCAAAAATCGTTCACTTGAGTGCTACGTCGGAGCAAAATCGTTCACTTGAGTGTTATAGTAACTTTTCCGGCGTGCCACGTCAGCTTTCCGGCGTCTACGGTAACTTTTTCGGCTGCCACGTCGGCTTTTCCTGCCGCCACGTCAACATGGTACTTAAGTGAACGATTTTTAAAAGTTATGGCACTTAAGTGAACGTTTTGAAAGTTATGGCACTCACGTGAACGCCGTACAAAAGTTATGGCACTTCTAGTGTACCTTTCCCCCCCACATGAATGAGAAGTTCAGTTATCATGACTCTTCGTGAATGCATGAGATGTAGTGTGCGATTATTCAATGAGAAACTATTGCATCGGGATAAGTAGTCCGAGACTTTAAACTTTCCCTAGTGAGACATATCGGACTTACTCGGTCAATCGGTAAATTTGATGTCCTTGAACCGTTGACCTTTAGTGTAAGCCTAGACAATAGAAATCACACGACTATCTCTTGAACAAAGTTAGTTCTCACTGTTGTGTTCGTTTTGGCCATGAACACCACCTGATTTCATGAGTGTTTTAGAGAATTCAGCCTTTCAAATTCTTACAGAAGCGGCCCTCACTTCATACTCACATAGGTTATTTCTGAATGTGTGGTATACCAAATACCCGATTCATAATCATTAAAAGTTTATGCTTAACCTCCAAATGTTAGTATTGTATTAATACATGAATGGGTGAGAAATGACAATACTCTATACCGCCAGCATAAGTTGGTTGTCCCTTTCAACCTAGATCTTAGGATCTCTAGTTAACTAGGTAGGGTTTCCGCTATGATGACTTATTTTATAGGCCTTAAACCCATTCTCTTTGATGTTTCTCAACCATCTCTCTAGTTAGGCCTTTTGTTAGTGGATCCACAACATTATCTTTTGACTTCACAAAGTCAATCTTGATAATTCCACTAGAGAGTAGTTATCTTACAGTATCGTGTCTTTGACGTATATGTTGAGACTTACTATTATACATGACGTTTCTTGCCCCGCCTATTGCTGCTTGACTATCACAATGAATACACACAACCGGTACTGGTTTAGGCCAATTAGGAATATCTTATAATAAGTTTTGAAGCCACTCTGCTTCTTCACCGGTTTTATCTAAAGCAATAAATTCTGCTTCCATAGTAGACCTTACAATACATGTTTGTTTGGATGATTTTCAAGAGACTGCTCCCCCACTAAGTGTAAACACATATCCACTTGTGGATTTTGTGTCTCTTGTGCCGTTTATCCAATTTGCATCATTGCATCCTTCAAGCATTGCCGGATACTCTGTGTATTGCAAATCATAATTTTGAGCATGCTTCAAATAGCCCAATACATGTTTTATAGCTCTCCAATTGTTTTCATTTGGACTAACCATAAACCGACTTAAGTTGCTCTCAAGACAAGCTATGTCGGGCCTTGTGCGGTTCATGACATCCATTAGACTGCCTAGTATACTAGCATACTTTTTTTGAGCATTGCTTTCACCAGTATTCTTTGAAAGATGTAAATTAACATCTATCGGGATCTTTACTGGAACAATGTCTAGATTCTTGCACTCTCCAAGAATCTTTTTAATATAGTGAGACTGTGATAGTGCTAATCCTTCAGATGTTTTATGGATTTTAATTCCCAAAATAACATCTGCGACCCCCATGTCTTTCATATCAAATTTACTTGTGTGTAGGCATTTGGTTGCCTTGACAACCTTACTATTGTTGTCCATTAGAAGCATATCGTCTACATGCAAGCATAAATGACAAAGCCATTATGAGTATTCTTAATATATACACATTTATCACTCATTAATTTTAAAATCATTCGATAATACAACTTGACCGAATTTGGCATGCCATTGTTTCAGTGTTTGTTTCAAGCCATAGAGAGACTTGATAAGTCGATATACTTTCTTCTCTTGTCTTGGAACAATGAACCCTTCAAGTTGCTCCAAATATATTTCTTCGTCTAAATCCTTGTTTAAGAAGGCCGTTTTTACATCCATTTGATCAATTTCAAGCATATACAATGCTGCTACGGCAATTAGCATCCTTATAGATGTAATTCTTGTAACAGGTGAATAGATATCAAAATAATCAAGACATTCTCGTTGCTTGTAACATTTTACTACAAGCCTAGCCTTATATTTATCAATAGTACCATCTATTTTCATTTTCTTCTTGAAAACCCACTTACATTATAGTGGTTCATTACTAGGAGGGAGGTCAACTATTTCCCAAGTATGGTTTGACAAAATGGATTCAATTTTACTATTTACAGCTTCTTTCCGTAACAGGGCTTTTGGGGATGTTATAGCCTCTTTATAGGTCCGAAACTCATTTTCTAACAAATATGTTAGAAAATTAGGTCCAAATAATGTAGAAGTCTTCTGTCTTTTACTATGTCTAGATTCATCCTCTATAGGATCGCTTCTAGATGTAGTATCCCGAGGCCTCTTATTATTATCATTTGGCTCATATATCATGTTATACGGAAATATATTTCCAAAGAATAACGCGTCCCTTGATTCAATGATCGTATTAACACGTATATCCGGGATCTCGGACTTATGAACAAGAAATCAACATGCATTACTATTAAGAGCATAACCAATAAAAATACAATCAACGATTTTTTGTCCTATCTTAACCTTTTTAGATTTAGGAACTGCAACCTTAGCCAAACACCTCCACACTTTCAAGTATTTTAAATTAGGCTTTCTTCCTTTCCATTTTTCGTAGGGAATTTGTTGTGTCTTTTTGTAGGGTATTCTGTTTAAGATATAATTAGCTGTCAAAACAGTTTCCCCCCACATATTTTGTGGTAAATTGAAACTACTCAACGATGCGTTCATTGTTTCCTTTAAAGATCGAATTTTTCCTTTCCGCCACTCCATTAAATTGTGATGCATAAGGAGGGGTGATTTGGTGAATGATACCGAATTCAGAACAAATTTCCTCAAAATGAAATTCATATTTACCTCCTCTATCACTTTTTATCATTTTTATTTTCTTATTCAATTGAGTTTCAACTTCAGACTTATAAATTTTAAATGTATTCACAGCCTCATCTTTATTACGAAGCAAGTAAACATAACAATATCTTGTACAGTCATCTATAAATGTGATAAAATACTTATTACCACCCCTAGATGGTATCGTTTTCATATCGCACATATCCGTGTGTATTAGATCTAAAGGTTATGTATTTCTATTATCTACGGAATAAAATGGAGGATGGAGGCTTAGCAAATTTAGATTCAACACACACTTGGACAGCCAAATTTTGGCATAACTCCATGTTCATTAATTTCTTTATTGACTTATAATTAACATGTCCTAATCTAGCATGCCATAAATCAGGAGACTCAAGTATATAAGAAAAAATAACTTTGTTATTAATATCATTCTTGGTTACAACAATCATTACGTTTAATTTGAAAAAACCATCACTAAGATAGCTCTTTTCTACATACATCTCATTTTTGGATAGTACAAATTTATCAGATACAAATACCAACTTGAAGCCATTTTTGCTTAGGAGAGATCCGGACGCTAAATTCTTACGCATGTCTAGCACATGTAGCACATTGGTTAATGTCACTATTTTCCTAGAAGTCATCTTCAGAGCAACCTTTCCAACACCTTTAACCTTAAAAGTTGATGAATTACCCATGTAGAGTTTTTCATCACCCCCTACAAGTTTGTAAGATGAGAACATCGATTTGTTAGTGCAAATGTGATGAGTTGCTCCAGTGTCAACCCACCATTCTTTGGGGTTTTTCACCATGTTGCACTCGGATATCATAGCAGTAAGGTTGATGTCATCAACATCATTGGAAATCTCTTCCACCACATTTGCATGAGTCTTCTTCCTTTTCTTGACTATGTAGTCTTTGGCACGATATGCAAACTTTCCACAATTATAGAAATTGCCTTTGAACTTTTTCTGGCCTTGGGTGGATCTCTCTCCATTCCTTTTCCTCTTCTTGTTGGGTTTTTATCCTTCGTCAACAACGTTGGCCCTTGAGACCTCCGGTTTGCTGTCAATTTTCTTCTTAGAAAGCCTATTGTCTTCATCTATCATCAACCGTACAATTAGGTCTTCAAGTGATAACTTTTTTCTCTTATGTTTGATATAATTATTGAAATCTTTCCAAGACGCTGGTAACTTTTCAATGAAAGCAGCCACTTGAAATGATTCACTTACAATCATACCTTCAGCATGAATGTCATGCATGATCACTTGTGGTTCCTGAACTTGACTTAAGACGATTTTAGAATCTACCATCTTGAAGTCTAGAAATTTGCCTACGATGAATTTCTTCAACTTAGCATCTTCTGTTTTGTACTTCTTGTCCAGACTCTCCCATAATTCCTTAGTCGTTTTCAGCGAACTATAAACGTTGTAGAGGGAATTGTCCAGACCATTGAGAATGTAGTTGTGACACGGGAAGTCAGAATGCTTCCACGCATCTATTACAACAAATTTTTCCTTGTCCGCCTCTCCTTCATCCAATGTAGGAGCATCCTCTCGTAAAGAACCTTGCCGATTCAAAGTTGTAAGATAGAACAACATTTTCTATTGCCATCTTTTGAAATCAGCCGCACTAAACTTTTCTGGCTTCTTTCCATGAGTCGGTACAGAAGCAATAGGTGTCACGGATGTTGTAGCCATTTCTATTACAAAAACAGAAAATTTACAATGAAAAGCAACAATACAAACCAAAAAATTGTCTTAAGATTGTTAGAACCTATGTGTATGTATACGCATAAGATGATAGACAAACCAAAAATTAAATGCAGGTGATGTGATTAAGCCGAATGCAGATGGATAATCCGAGCTTAACGAATTCACGTTGTGTCCTTAAGACAATTTGTTCCCTCCACTAGTATCCAAGGTCCTTGGACAATTTCCTTTCGGATAGAATGGATTACTTTTCCTATGAAGCAATACTACTCCAATAGGAAACTTTCGAACTCAACTTTGCAGAATTATCACACAAAATGAAGACGATGAAAGAATGACAGAAAATGTTGAATCCGGAAAAAATTGAATTAATGTTTATATTTATAGGTAGTGAAGTGGTTAAAAATGAAGAGTCACGAGCATGAACAAATACGTTCAGTTAAGAATGAAGAGTCACGAATCCGAATAGATATCTTCCGAACGAACATGTTTGTTGAAAGAAAAAATTTCCAGATATTTCCAGACAAACATGTCTGTTTGGGTTGTGTCTGTTTGGTTAGGATGAAAAAAATAAAATTGATGGGCTCCAAAAAAAAATAGGAACCAGCCCCGGTCCTGGCCAGTGCCTGAGCCCGCAAGCGGGGTGGCGGCGTGCGCGTGTGGGTCAACCTAGCAAAGCCTAGGTCCTCTCCCTTCCACGAAAGTTGGGTGCCCCTTGGGGCCCAAACCCATATATGAGATTTCTATATTTAAACCCACCTCTCAACTTTTCTTTCCAATGTGAGATTTGCTCCATCCCTCACTTCTCATTCACTTTCTTATGGGATTTGGAGATCAAAATCCCAACAATTCATATTACCTTCGAATACAATACAATTTTCTTTTGTTATTCTGCATCATCTTTCCTCATACTCTCTTGTGTTGCTATTTCCAAGTTGAATGAACTAGTGGTGATAGTGAGAGTTGAGAATGATGCAGAAGATAAGAATTGGGACTTTACTGTATAATTCGATCTATGTAGAAAAGAGTGCATGGAGCATATTCATAGGTTGTATTAGAAGACTTTTAATAAGATTACAATATCAAATATAATTAATCAAGCATATGCACTATCAAAGGAGATATGCATAATCTTGAAAGATATGCTAAATCAACTAAATATCCTAATATCGTTAAAAGTAATCCTGGACTAAATGAAAGCAATGGTTAACTATTCTGACTGAATACAAGTATGTTCCGGTGCCACACTCTTGTTTACGTGTATTGCTATTTTCTTGATTGGTTTATTCTGGTCACTTGGTACCTTTTACATGTAATCCTTTCCTCAAATTAAATAGCAATTATCAAAAAGTATATTGTATATTCGCTATTAATTTTGCAAATTTCTTGTAGAATTCATGTGTTGCTTGCTTACATTGGCCCTCGCATATTTTTCATAAGACATGCACAAAATGAAGAAAATAAAAAATTCAGTAAGAATAGAAAATTATTGGCAAAAGGACACCAGAAGTGCCAAATTTATGTATCGGGCTCACTTTGGTGCAATTTTTTTTATCACTTAAATGCCAATTTTTCTGAAAAACGATTATTTGAATGCCAACTCCGGTGAGCTTTGTAGGAAATTTTATTTGGCTCGCTGGAATACCAATCAACAATAAAAAAGCTAAAAAATTAAAAAACTAAAAAATAAGCTAAAAACTAAAAAAAAAGGGGGAAAAAAAGGCAAGGTCGGCAAGTCTTGGCCATCCTTGGATGAGGCCAATCCTAGCGAGGCCTCAGCAGGGGTCACCAACCATTGCTAGCGATCCTTGCACAGCCCTGCCCTTCTTTTTTTTCTTTAATTTTTTTAGTTTTTACCTTTTTTTTAAATTTAGTTCAATTTTTTTTATAAATTAGATTATTTTGTAAAAATTCAGTCCACGTGGAGTCTAGATGGACTATTTTTAACAAAAAATTCCACGTGCAATGACTTTTAAAAAAAAAAACATAATATTAAATATTTAATAATGAATGCCATGTGGACTATTTGGCTGTAATCTCTCACCATTAGCATTTAAGTGATCATTTTTTCTTCGATTTGATACTTAAGTGAGCCAGTGAAAAATTTTAGCACTAAAGTGAGCGTGTGTACAAATTTTGGCACTTCTAGTGTCCGAAAATTATTGGTATGTGGGTGAGTGATTAGTACCCACATTCTAAGGAATACAAGATGACTAGGGCAATGAGGTAAAACATGCTGCCAGAATGAAAAAAGTGGGAATCCTTTTGGGGAAAAATAAACGTTTGCTCCTTGTGTTTTTCGCGCTTCATTTTGGTCCCATTTCTTTCAGTCATTTTAACCCCTAGGCCTTTTTTTTGGGGGGGTGGAGGGGAATTCGTCCCTTGAATGACTTTCTGATGTAAAATGTGCTGGAAATGAACAACATTCTTAAAGTCTCCTGCCAAGTTCACCCCTCTAATTCGAAGAAGCTTAAGGTAGGCAGCCTTGAAAACACTTCGCTTGTAAAGTCGTGCTCTTTGGAAAGTCAAGTTAGTTTGAATGCTACGGTATTCTCTGTCTTTGACGACATGAGAATGCTACAGTGAAAAGAAAAAACACATTCACTGAGTAAATATTGCATAGGCTTGTTCTATAGTAAAACATTCTGTTTGCTTCTACTTTCGGATTGTAAATGTAAATAATTATTATTTTTTGCTAGGCAAAAGTTATGATATTACCCTTATTTGACCCAAATCAAATAAATGTAGTTTTCTGCCTTGCGTACCACAGCCAAGAGAACACATCCAGGAATATACTCCGAACGTCAAGCTGATGTTTCCTTATTGAGAAGACAGTAGCTGTGAATAAAATTTACCTTTCTATTCTGCACTCTATCATGCTTTCCAGGGACTTTGAGGTCTTCTTGTCCAACAACTTCTCTTCCAAGGTCTTTGAGCAGGCCATGCATTAACAGTCTACTATCATCATCAACCTTTACCAAAGACATACAACATATAATATGGATGGATTCTTTCTCATTAATAAAGTAAAAATTCTCTCCGTGCATCCTCTAGCATTTCAAAACTAACCTTTAATTTGTCGAGGACATCTTGCTTGGAAATTAAATCTAATTTCTTCGACGTCTCTTCCCAAAGTCGTCTACTTTTGCAGTAGAGAGAAGAACCGATAACCTCGAGAAACAAAGGAACCCCACCAGCTTTGCCGATAATATTGCGAGAAATATCATCATAGTCAGGTGGAGGGGAATCCATTTCGAAAGCATGATTACTAAAAAGTTGAAGAGCATGGTCAGAGCCCAATTCTCTCATATGATAGATTTGAAACTCTTTAAAGTGCATTTGGACATTGTTTTCTTGGTCCTCCACTACGATCGGCAAAAAGTTAGTGTCCCTCGTTGTAATAATAATTCTGCTCCCTAGACCAAACCAGTCACTCTTTTTTGCAAGTTGTGAGAGTTGGTCCCATCCATCTAGGTCATCAAGAACTATAAGTGCTTTCTTGAAGCGCAGTCTCTCTTTAATTAGGCTAATCCCTGCATCAGAGTCAAAAAAATCCTCTACTTTGAAGTTCAGAATTTCTGACAATAGTTGTTTTTGTAATTGCACCATTTTTCCTCCCTTTGAAGCTTTTCGAATATCGGAAAGAAAGCTACTCCCAGTAAACTGACAACAAATATGGTTAAAGATAACTTTGGCAAGAGTCGTCTTACCAATGCCCCCAATACCATGGACTACTAAGTAACGTATATCAGAAGAATATGGATCTAACAGGCGCATGACGTCTTCAACTTGATCCTGAATTCCTACTAAATGATCAGGCAGATTTTTCTCTCTCTTTTTCAGCTTGGTGAAAACTTCAGCAACGATTAATCTAATGGCTTCTCCTTGGCTGTCATATTTGATACAAAGGGTATAGTTAGAAAGATCGCATGTAGAATATTAACCTATCAAGCTCAGAAATATTAAGATTAAATACATAACTAGCCATGGAGGGAGGGGAGCAAGCGGGGGTGACCGCCCCTCTCCCAAAAGGTTTTGTATATGTGCTCTCAGATACACAGGAAATTCAATTACAAGTAAATCGTCCCCCCACCCTCCCCTCCCAAATAAAAAGATATTAACTTGTTTTATACTAAAAGTAATATCATATGTAGTTTCAAGCTCTAATTATCTTTTAAATTAAACAATCAAGATCCATGCCAATTTTCTTAGAATGAATTGCAATTATATATTTGTATTCAAAGGCGATAGATGAAAATTGCTAAGATACGAATGATGCCTTAAACTTTATAAAGATGCTCTCTCTTCCATAGATTGCACAGATCGAAACATTTGTGATGCGTTCGTTCCACGGAAAATGAGCGATTTGGAAAACATTTTTCCAAAAATGATTGCTTATATCGTTTAGAAAAATTAGCCAACGGAAAATGTTTTCCTTATCGATAATAATCTATGGCTAACTATTTTCGTAGGTAATGAAATTTTTTTCATTTATTCATTTTTTAAAGCAACATAAGCGATTGCTTTTTGAAAAATATTTTCCAAATCGCTCATTTTCCATAAACAAACGCCACCATTGGAGTTTCTTCATTTTCATGTATGCAAAGCATTTGTTTATTGCTTTTTTTTTAATTGCTGACTTATAGTGTGTGCTTGTTTTCTAGTTTTGCATGGATGAGAATTAATACCTAGAAGAATTGTTTTCTATATGAAACATAAAATTGAATTAGAATTTGAGAAAGAACATTTTATTCTATCTAAAAGATGCAAATAGAATAATGAATTCAAATTGAATTTTTCACGTCTTAGAAGTGTATATATATATATATATATATATATATATATATATATATATATATGTTTCTTGAATTTCATTAACACTATTGTATGCCTCGTATGGCAATTTATGTTGTTTAGGTAAATTTACAATTCACACAAAGACATTTCTTAGAACCAAATAACTTCCATTTCATCCCACTATTTGCCAAATAGACAAAAGGAAAAAATTACCACAAAAGACCTAAATCTATTACAATTGTGTCAATTCAGTCCTTTTTTTTTTTTTCCAATTGAGTCCTAAACCTTTTGCGTTTATGCCAATTGAGTATTCCCGTCCAATTTTGACTAAAAATGTGATGACATAGATGTTGATCGTCATACGTGACACCGCCGATATTAACGTGAGTTTTGAAAAATATTCTTTATTTTTTATTTTTTCCATTTTTTTTCTTTTTTGGCAATGGCCGGCGGGAGGCCGCCAGGTGCCAACCACCAACCCTTGGGCGAAGGCAGGCGAGCCCTAGCTACCGTTGAGTCCTTTGGACAGCCACATCGAGGGCTCGCAAGCCCTCGCCTAATGTCCGGCGGAGGTCATTGGGCCTCGGCCGGTGGCCGAAGGCCTCTCGTCGACCATTACAAAGAAACGCTAGAAAAAATATAAAAATAAATTCACATCAACACCAGCAGTGCCACCGAAGACGATCAACGTCCATGTCATCACATTTTCGACCAAAATTGGACGGGCAGACTCAATTGGCATAAATGCCAAAGATTTGAGACTCAATTGGGAAAAAAATTAGGACTGAATTGGCATAATTGCAATAAATTTAGGTCTTTTTTGGTAATTCTTTCCTTTTGTCTATTTGGCGAATAGTGGAATGAAATGAAAATTAGTTGGTTCTAAGAAAAACAGCTGCGGGATTGGTATTGAATGAGAGTATTCCAATAAGTTTGATTTCCGTTGTACTTATTTATGTTAAATATAACACCATCAATAGATTTTGATAATTATAATTAGATAGCACATCCAGTGATATTTCCTGAATGTGATTTCAAATTACCAGTTGTTTAATACTGATTATACAATTAAATTTTTTATTAACTATAGTTGAAAATGTTAATCGTAATTTATTATTGAACCTTAAATGTAATCTACATATATAATTGTCTTGTACTAATTATATTATTCATGAGTTATAATTGCATAACAAAAAGTTTAGTCATTAGTTATTATTATTGTTGAGGCACGAGCCCACACATGCGTAGTCGTAGGCGGATTACATATGATGAGAAGCGGATCGTTCTTTCCAATAAATTAAGTGATTATTTAATTAAGTGGGTGTGTAGTGGACAGCTAGGGCCTGCATGACAACCATTCTAGTCCGGAAAAGTGATTTCGATTAAAATGAATTTTTCTGATTTTGTTCCCTAGATGAGTTTTAGATGATCAGAATGCGTTGAGTAACTTCATAAAATTTTTGCTCCCGCAATGTAAATGCGTTTGGTAACCGAACATAATTTTTGTTCCTGGGAACAATTGTTCCTCTCAATTTTTGTCATTTAAGCCAAATAATTATATAGTTGCGTTGTGAAATTTCTTCCTACGTTTCGAATTAATCGAAGATTAATTCATATTGATTCTCTTACATAATATATTGCATATTGAAATGTAAGAATAAATATTAAGAATCATCATAAGTCATTTTTGCCATTTATTGTGAGGTTTCATCCAACTGTTTTGAGCGAACGAACAACCAACACGAGCGACACCCTCGTTTTCGCAAGGAAAATGCACAGCACTACTCTGCATTGGTGTACACTTTCAGTTCAAGGAAATCAAATCTTAGTCTTAATTCATTCAAAACTTAAGAACGAAAGCTTGTTGAGTGTTTATGTTGGTTATTTTTGTCTTTTTCTAGAATTTTCTAAAATTAAACTAAGTCTAAAAGTACATAAACCAAGGCAAATCACAATCAACAAAATCAAGTGCACAATCAAGGAATCATGACATTGATAAATCGCATCATAAAACCCTAACGAAGCCTCAAGGACATAAATAAATGTGGTTCAAGTTTAATTTCAAAAGTATTTATGATTTTTCTAAAAAAAAAATCTATTAAGTCTAGGAAATCTATGCCCAAATTTATGAAAATGAGATCAAATTAGCATAATCTAAGCTTTTTCTATTTTTAGGGATTTTCTAAATTTTGTTGTGATTTTTTAGAATTTTTCCAATTTTTTGAATTTTTGAATTTTTTTATCTTATTATTTTTTAAAAATGAGACCTCGTTGTTCTGTATTAGATTGAGGGAAAAATGATGACAGAATTGAAAGGGAAAAGTGAGAGATGTGGGACTACATTTGGTTTTGTCATTCTCAAAAGTAATTCTTTTTTTCAAAAAACCAATTTTCTTTTTTTGTTCTTGTTTTTATTCTAAAACTATTTTTGGAAACTAAATCAGAATCAGAATCATTTACATTGTCAAACAGGATTCTCATCTTTTTTTGTTCCGGAGAACAAAATTAAAGAACCGGAAGGTTGTCATGCAGGTCCCTATTCAATATGTGTGAAGTGAACAAGAACGGGTAGTTTTAGGCTGCGTATGATAACGTTTTTGTTCCCGAAATAACTTTTGGAACAGAAATACTTTTTTCTGTTTCTATTCCCGACAACAATTTTTAGGAACAAAAACGCGTTTGATAATTGCACAAAAATTATGTTTCCGAAACAAAAACAGAATAGAAAAACGTTTGGTAATCGTATAAAGTTCCATAGAACAAAAAAAAAAAAGAAAAAGAAAAAGAAAAAGAAAATAAACACGTTTAGTAATCGCAAAAAAATTGTTCCTAATTTTTCATTTAACTAAGGGAATTATATATATTAAAATTAAGATGTCTTTATCTTTTTAACTTACTAAATAAAATTAAATTTGATTTGTTCAATTTACTAAATCAAATTAGACCAATATATGTATAAGTAATTTATGCACGATTTATCAAATTACAATATGGATGAAATCAACTATAAAAAAAAAAATTTGAAGGAGAAGATGAATTGGAATTGGACAACGAGAACATCAAATATATTTTCTATAGATAGGGAAAATTACAATTATGAGTCACATAAATGTTCTCAATTTTTTAAAAATATGATTACCTTTAAATGGGGACCCCTAGAAAAATATTAATTGCACTTCAAGTGAGACCGAGGACTAAAATAAAAAATATTTGTGCATTTAGTCCTTTTAGTCCAATTGTGCAATTTTTCCAAACATGAGGACTAAAATGAGATATAGAGTATCAAAGTCTCATGTCATGACTCTAAAAGTAAAAAAATTTGGCTAAAATAATCTAAAATGAAATTTTTTAGTTAATTTAGGATTATATTCAATGAAGAGGCATGTGGTCCCAAACTGAATTTTTAAAACTTTAAGAGGCCAAAATAAAAAAAGAATTAAAATAAAAACATGGACTATTTTTGAGCATTTTTTACCACGAATACTATTTTTTCCTGATTTTCGGCTATTTTTATAATTAAAATAAATCTGAAAAATGTCAAAAATTACAAAAAAAATATTTTTCTTGTTCAAAATTGGTTCTTAAGGCTAGGCCAAAGCTTCTAAGGTTGATTTTGTAATTTTATGAATTATTTGGTATTTTAAATTAATTTTATAAAATAAAATAATAAAAAATCAAGCGTCAACATCGTGCAAAAACAAAAAGAATAGTGTGTTCAAAACAAAATTGTTCCCAATTGTTTTTAAAAAATGTTCTAAATGTGTTTCTAAAAAGTGTTTCAGGAACCAAGTTTTTTTTTTCCTTATTTCTTCTCCAAAAGTATTTCTATTTTTCAAAAGTGTTTTCGAAACACTTTTGAAATACTTTTTTACCATACAAATTTCTGTTCCCAAAATGATTCGAAAATACTTAGAGAATAGAAATACTTTTTTTGGAGTGTTACAACACACAGCCTTAACTTTTTATAGAAGGACGAGAGTATCTATCATTATTTTGCAATCAAAATTGAGAATTTGAAGGAACAAATCAGACATTCCCTAAGAATAACCATCATCACATGCGACAACCAGACAAGAAACTAAGAAAGAAAGAAAAAAAATCGCATCCGTATTGATTACATATGCCATGCCCCTTCGCTCGTGGATACGATTCTTTCGATTGCTGGAGGGATCCGTATTTAAAAAATAAATAAAAATAAAATTCTACGAAAACGAAGCATACTAATAAGAATTGCTAATGATGTCTAATTGAACAAGGAAAAAAGAAAAGAAAGCAAGCTCAAACTCTTACCGTCTATCTTTGAGAACCCATCCTTTGATCCGAGAAACCTCCATCAAAACCTTCTTCCATAGCTGCACTACCTCGTGGCCAAACTTCTCCTCGTGCTTCTGTAGAGCCTCGCTGTATAGCCCAGTTCTGAGCTCGACATCGACGGGATACACGTCGAAGAAAATTGGCAGGATCATCCCCTTTCCTGCTTTCCTTCTCGAGCATTCCAACATGTGTGCAAGCACTTCAAGACAAGCTCGACTGGATGCGTAGCTTGTAGAGAAGATGGGCATACAGATTGCGGAGCTCTCGATCATCTGCATCAGTTTGGGCCCAACCGATTCGCCTATCGCGATATCATCGTCTTCTCTGACAACGCGAATCCCAGCCCCGGCCATGAAGTGATAGAGGCAGTCGACAAAATTCAGGCCAGTGTCGGGCGCTCTAAAATTCAAGAACACTTCGAATTCATTCCCCCGTGATGGTTCGGCATCAGCTCGATCGGTGGTCAACGCTCTCGTTCCATACGATGTGTCGCTCCTCTTCATCTTCAGGAGGGAGCTCACGAGTCTGGGAGTCGTGGTGAGTCTCCTTCCTTCGCGTCTTATCTAGGGAGGGCGGAGAAGTTCCCTACAATCATAAATCGTTCTACCAACTACTCTAATTGACAATGGAATTTTTTTTTTTTAACCCGGGGCGAAGATACCTTGACGACGAGGGAGTGAATGGGGATATCCGGATCTTCCAAATGGATCTGGCTTGTCGCAGTATACGTCAGCTCATGATCATTTTCCACTTCTTGGACCAAAAAAATAAAAAAATGTTCGACGCCCATCATTCGAAGAGGACAATTATTGCAGGCGTAATTTCCGCAGCGTTGTGCGGAAAGGCTCACGTGCTCACGCGCTTTGATTGAAACGTGAGATCTAGCACGACTTGACTGGACTTGCCTTGTTTGTCGGGAAAATTATAAAATAAAAAAAAGGCCTAAACCTTTTATAATTTCATCAATTCATTTTTAAATTTTTTAAGCTTATCAATTTAATATTAAATCTTTTCATTTTCTGTCCATTTAATTTTATAGGCCAACTATTCTATGTAGTGCTGACATAGATACCAACCATCCTATGTAGCGCTATCGATGCCGATGTGAAGAATTAATAATAATAATCTAACATTTTTTAACATTATTATTATTATTACTACTACTACTACTTCTTCTTCTTTCTTCTTTTTCTTTTTTTATCCTTCCTTTCTTCCCTCAAGCATGAGGCCCCTCACTGGTGCCGAAGGAAAAAGAAAGGAAAAAACAAAAACAGAAAAAAATTTAAAAAATAATAATATAGTATTCAAATGTTATTAAAAATTATTCACGTCAATACCGACGATGCCAAATAGAACTACCGACGTATACGTCAACAATTTCTTGCTGATAGGATTGAATCAGCAAAAAATAAAATAGTTTAGGTTTTTTTTATAATTTTATCGGCTTCTTTCTATAAATTGTAGAATAGAAATAAATAAAAAAGAAAATCAACAGACAACGCGGTTACTCGTAATTGGAAAACATACTCTCGACTAACTAATTTAGTGAAGAGTTCAGCTAGTCTAAGATAAGTCTTTTGTGATGGTAGCAACGGTTCAACATCAGCCGCACTTTTTTTGGAGGAAACAAGAGAGACTGTTCCAGTAGTTAATTTTTTTTTTTCGTACTTCCCATAGGTTCCTATTTTCTCAAATTTGAAAAAGAAAATTAGTAGCCAACAGTACCAAACCATAAATGGATAAATCCGAATGCTGGAGCATTTGAATATGAAGAATGGAAAGATAATTTAAGTACCGAAATACATAATCACAAGTACAAAAATATTATGTCTAATTTAATATATATCATTAATATCATCTATTGGATATTGGAGATCAAAAAATATTTAAAATGCTGGCTTTAAAGCTAATATGGAAATCACTGTGCAATGAAATGGCTCCTCATTCCTTTTACTAAAATCAAATTGCTATGGAAGAACTCTCTAATGATCAAAAATCAAGAACCACTCATATCGATTACGCATAAAATAGATTAATTAAAGAAAACATTAAGATAAGAATGATAATTAGTAAATGATAAATTATCCCATAAATGCAAATCTCGTAGATGAAGATATGCAATATGAACTCCATCCATTTGAATGAGATATATAATAGTAGACACCATCTAAAATTCGATGTCAACAAATTCCTCTGCTTTCTTGCAATCAACGAAGCGGAAACTAATGAGCTTTTGTCCATGTGTGACGTTCTGAAATTTCGACACCGGTAAGGAAATTGGGTTCAATAAATTTAAGTCATGAATTCTAACATGATATATAAATTTGAATTTTGAAGATTTAAAAGACAACAATTAAATTATTCTAAAACGTCGGTTAGTTTATATTAAATTTAGGTAGTTTAGTGGTTGCGTAGTAATATCGAGATCCTTCGTACTTGAACCTAACCCTCGAACCTAACCTTGATCGAACTCTAGTTACGAGATTAGTAATTTTGCCTTCAGTTTTAAGGACCTATAGATTAATTACCCCCCGCGAGCTAAATTACCAAGCTGTCTCTAGACATTTGCACTAAAAGACAAAAATTTCAAAATTGACTTGAGTTGTGAGCCCCTCCCATTCTTTTCAGCCGGACCCCACTTCGGTCCCGTCACGCCCTCTCTCTCTCTCTCTCTCCCTCTCTTTTCCTCTTTGACCCGCAGACCGGGCGAACCCCCTCTCTGTATATCTTCTTCCTCCGGCCTTCTTCGGTCCAGAAGCACCCCCAACCTTTGACGCACACCTGCTTCGCCGCCCACCCGCCAAGCCGTCGCCCGAGCTCCGCCCACCGCCGCTGCCACCACCGGCTACCCGTGGCGCAACCTCCGCCTCGCACGCAAACCACCCCCGACCTCAGCCCCTTCAGCCCGAGAGGTCTCCACCGTTGCCACTGCCGGCCATCGCCTGTCACCCCGCTCGGTTGCCGCCACCCCGCTCGGTTGCCGCCACCACCTCACCGCCCATCGCGCCACCGAGCTAGCCCGTAAATCCCGTTAGGCCAACGATCCCTGCTCTCTCTCTTCCTCGCCCGACGCCCTCGGCCTCTAGCGATCGCCGCCGTCGACCCGTCGCGCCTGTCCTCACCATTACCGGCCACCGGCTCGCTCCGTAGGCCGAGATCCGAGCTCGTCGCAACCCAACCGAACCTTGAACCCCTCTTACGTCCCGTCGCCTCCCCACCCGACGCCGCCCGAGAACCGGCCAAGCCGACCGAAGCCCCCCTCCGTCGCCCGGCCTCCGCCGGCCTGTTGCCCGTGGCCGAGAGACTCGACGCCAGCCGACCTGACGCCCGAACGTCCGCGGAACCCGAACCCACGACCTCGAACGACGCCCAAAACCCCCAAACGGGAGAACCCGCAGACCGCCCCCCCATCCTCTTGCCTCGCCGTCGCCGGCCTGTCGTCGCTCGACCCACCCACTCGCCGTGACCCCGTCGGCCATCGAGGAACCCGAGCCGATCACCCCGGCCTCGGCCCCGCGAAACCCGCGACCCCGAAACAACTCCGCCCGTGAGTCGTTGTCGAGCCACCCGAGGTCGCCGTGGCCGCCGTCAACCCATCGCCCGCCAAGGACCTGTATATCGTATACTTGAGAGCCCGAGATTGAGACCCCTCTTGGACCCGGGGACCCGAGCCTACCCGTGCCCATGTGAAACCTCGCCGTTATCATGATCGTCGCTTGTCACACCCGTGTGGCGTCTCAGGCCGTCACAGTTGCCGAGTTAAGCCTTTCTTTTACTTAATATGCTTAGACGTTATTAACAAACATGCGGAAACTTGGACTCGTCTTCTCCAAGATGCAATGTACTCGAATTTACTAGGCAATCATACAGAGGCATGGGTGAAACTCTAGATCAAAAAGTCATCATGTTTACATATGTAGTTGTTGCGAAAAACGCCAAGAGATGCACAAATTCAAGAGCAAAATAGCTAAGGATGAAAGTAAAATAAGAATGCACGAGACACGATTTACGTGGAAAACCTAAAACGGGAAAAACCACGGAGAGAGAGAGGGGTTTCACTATCTTCAATAATGTGTACAAGCGTACAATCAAAGATCCAAAGATCTAACAAGAAGAAGTGAAAAACAAAGGGTTTCGGGGCCGAAGTAAAAGCAAAACGTTATAATATGCTATTCAAGATATCCTTTTTATAACCCCATCTAAGAAACCCTAAAACAAAGTGAATGGTCCAAAATAACCTTATCACTAATTTGAAAGTAAAAAATATAACAAATCTCCACCTTGACTTCAAATCTTCAGAAGTGCGTTTTACCAAACGCCACAAGACCTCTCTCCCTCACCATCAAGAGTGACCACACAAGGCCACCCGCCAAACGATGGAATCGACAACGCACACCCCTAAGCTTACGTGAGCGTACTCGATGTAGGAAACAATGGATGAAACGCCACCAACTCCGCCTAAGTAACTCAAACAGTGAGAACACCAACCAAGTCCAAACAATACTTGAACTTAGTCAAAGGAATTGGTTTGGTCAACATATCTATTTGGATTATTTCTTTGTAGGTACTTTCTTCATTGTAACTGTACCCTTAGCAACCTCATCACGCACAAAGTGATAACGAATGTCAATGTGTTTCGTTCTCTCATGATACATCGCGTTCTTGGTCAATTGGATTGCACTTTGGTTATCGCAAAAGATAACGGAGGCTTCCTCCCGCTTTACCCCAAGTTACGTAACTAAACGCTTCAACCAAAGAGCTTCCTTTCTTTGCTTCCGTTGCTGCCATGTACTCGCTTCGGTAGTAGATAAAGCAACCGTGTCTTGCAAAGTTGCTCTCCAACTAACCGCGGAGCCACCAAACGTAAAAACATAACTCGTCAAAGATCTCCTTTTATCGAGATCACCTGCATAGTCGGAATCAACGAAGCCAACAACCGAATGCCCCGTATCACAATCTCTATCAAAGACCAAACCAACATCTGAGGTGCCCCGGATATACCGAAGAATCCACTTCACCGCTTGCCGGTGAGCTTTACCTGGATGTGCCATATACCTGCTCACAACACTAATCGCTTGGGAAATATCCCGGACGAGTGCAAACCATAGCGTACATAAGACTACCCACAACACTAGAATATGGAACTCGAAACATCTCATCTTCATCTTCTTTGGTTTTAGGTGACAAAGAAGCAGAAAGTCTAAAGTGAGACGCCAAAGGAGTACTTACCGGTTTAGCATTCTTCATGCCGAAACGTTCAAGCACTTTTTCAATATACCCTTTCGCGAAAGGTATAATATCCCAACCTGTCTGTCTCTCGCAAATCTCCATACCTAGAATTTTCTTGGCTGCTCCAAGATCCTTCATCTCAAATTCCCCGCTAAGTTGCTTTTTTAACAATCGTATCTCCGACATGTCCTTCGCCGCAATGAGCATGTCATCCACATACAATAGCAAATAAACAAAAGAACCATCATGCAATCTCTTATAGTACACACAACTGTCATGCGCACTTCGCGAATAGCCATGACTTAACATAAAACTATCAAACCTCTTGTACCATTGTCGTGGAGATTGCTTGAGACCATACGAAGAGCGTTTCAATTTGCAAACGTGATCTTCTTTACCCTCAATAACGAATCCCTCGGGTTGAGACATATAGATTGTTTCCTCAAGCTCGCCATGCAGAAAAGCGGTCTTGACATCAAGTTGCTCAAGTTCTAAATCATAAAGGGCCACTAATGCGAGCAACACACGAATGGAACTATGTTTCACAATTGGAGAGAACACTTCATTAAAGTCGATCCCTTCCTTCTGACTAAAGCCCTTCGCTACCAAACGTGCTTTGAATCTTTCATCTTGAACCCCCGAAATTCCCTCCTTTTGTTTAAAGATCCACTTGCATCCAACAACTCTTTTGGCCTTAGGCAATTTCACAAGATCCCAAGTTTGGTTCTTATGAAGAGACTCCATCTCTTCATTCATCGCAACAAGCCACTTTTCGGATTTAGAACAACTAGTAGCTTCACGAAATGTAGAAGGTTCTTCAATACTAAGCTCTTCAAAGAATCGTAAGAGCATATGCTACTAAATCAGCAAAACCATACCTCCGGGGAGGCTTAATTTGCCTTTTAGCTCTCCCCGCAGCCAAAATCTGAGGTTGTTCCACTTCTTCTACTTCTTCTTTAATCGAATCTGAATCTTGTTGTTCACCGTCACTTTCTGATTGAATAGGAACATTTTCGGAAGTTCTCCTTGGATGCTCTACCTTAAACTCCACCTCTTTCGCTACATCCTCTTCTTGAATATCTCGAGACTCAACAACTTTTCTTCGATCAAGCATAGAGTTTTCATCAAAAGTAACATCCCTATCGATTATAAACTTTGGTGACCGAGGATCAGAACACCACAATCTATATCCCTTAACTCCATATGCATAATCAACGAAAATACCTTTCTTGGCTCTAGGTTCAAGCTTACCATCTTGTACATGATAATAAGCGGGACATCCAAATATTTTCAAAACAGAATAATCGGAAGGTTTACCGGACCATACCTCGTTTGGAGTCTTACATTCAATTGCAGTAGAAGGAGAACGATTCACCAAATAACATGCTGTGTTCACGGCCTCGGCCTAGAAATCTTTATCAAGTCCAGCATTAGAAAGCATACATCTAGCTCTCTCTAAAAGTGTTCGGTTCATGCGCTCCGCCACCCCATTTTGTTGAGGTGTATACCTGACTGTTCGATGTCGAACAATCCCCGAATCTTCACAGTACTTGTTAAAATCACCTCCGCAAAACTCAAGACCATTGTATGTTCCGAGACGCTTTATCTTCTTGCCAGTTTGATTTTCAATCAACATCTTCCACTTCTTGAACGTATCAAAAACGTCACTTTTACGCTTCAAGAAATAAACCCAGACTTTCCTAGAAAAGTCATCAATAAATGTCGGAAGATAAACCGCACCACCTTTAGATGTAAACTATGCGGGTCCCCACAAATCGGAGTGAATGTAGTCAACTGTGCCTTTTGTCGAGTGCACCCCAATCTTGAAACTAATTTTGCGCTGTTTCCCGTAAACACAATGCTCACAAAAGTCAAGTGAGACCGTATGCTCCCCATAAAGTAAACCACGTTTACTCAAGATTGTCATTCCTCTTTCGCTCATGTGACCCAACCGCATATGCCACAACCTTGATTTATCAGAATCTGAAGAGGATGATATATTTAAAGAACCAATAATGGTACTTCCCTGCAGAACATAAAGACCATTCTTCTTGTTACCTCTCATCACAATCAAGGAGCCTTTTGAAAGTTTCAAAACTCCACCTCCACCAATATACATGCAACCAGTGGAATCCAAACTGCTCAAAGAAATAAGGTTCTTCTTCAAATTTGGGATGTGCCTAACATCCGTCAAAGTTCTTACTACATTGTCATGACATTTGATCCGCACCGTACCAATACCCACAATCCCGCAAACCGCATTGTTGCCCATCAAAACCGAACCACCAATTACTTTCTCATATGTGTGGAACCAATCACTATTTGGGCACATATGGTATGAACAAGCCGAATCCAAAATCCATTCATCGTCTACACGACAATCCGAAGACAAAACAGTAAGAACATTATCTGCATTAACGGACTCATTATCCTTAACCGGACTAGCCGAATCAGAACTTTCCATTGACTTTTTTCCCTTGGCTTTGAGCAAAGGACACTCGTTTTTATAGTGTCCGAACTTATAACAATAATAACACTCAACCTTTCTCTTATCCTGGCCTGACCTAGATTTCGAACGGCCTTTATTATTACTGCGTCTATCCCGATGATTGGACCTTCCCCTAACAACTAAACCATCTGCTTTATCCGCACCGCTACTCGCATTCAACCTTGTACGCATCTCTGCGGAATTCAGCGAAGCCTTCACATCTTCAAGAGTTATGGATTCTCTTCCATACAACATAGAATTCACAAAATTCTCATACGAGGTCGGTAGTGAGCATAACACAATTAGGGCTTGATCCTCATCATCTAATTTCAAATCTAGATTTTTCATATCCATAACAATTTTATTAAATTCATCTAGATGTTCTTGTATAGGAGCACCTTCTTGCATCTTTAGCGTGTAAAGACGTTGCTTCAAGAATAATCTCGTCGTAAGAGATTTCTTCATATAGAGACTCTCTAACTTTTGCCATAATCCCGAAGCCGTTTCTTCATCAGCAACTTCACGAAGCACCTTGTCGGATAACGACAATTGGATGGTGCTATGCGCCTTCTCTTCCATCTCCTCGATCTCTGCCGCAGTCATGTCGTCGGGATAATTCCCATCCAAGGCTCTAACCGAACCTTCTCGACGCAACAAAGCCTTCATCTTGATCCTCCATAGCCCAAAATTGTTTTGGCCATCGAAAGGTGCCACTTCGAACTTGATAGATGCCATCTCGAACAAAAGATCGAAATTCCTTGGCTCTGATACCAATTTGTTGCGAAAAACGCCAAGAGATGCACAAATTCAAGAGCAAAATAGCTAAGGATGAAAGTAAAATAAGAACGCACGAGACACGATTTACGTGGAAAACCCAAAACGGGAAAAACCACGGAGAGAGAGAGGGGTTTCACTATCTTCAATAATGTGTACAAGCGTACAATCAAAGATCCAAAGATCTAACAAGAAGAAGTGAAAAACAAAGGGTTTCGGGGCGTAAGTAAAAGCAAAACGTTACAATATGCTATTCAAGATATCCTTTTTATAACCCCATCTAAGAAACCCTAAAACAAAGTGAATGGTCCAAAATAACCTTATCACTAATTTGAAAGTCAAAAATATAACAGTAGTCACAAAATTAAAAGCTATCCGGAAGGCTCGGGAGACTATTCCTCGTTGATCTACTAGCCACCAGATCCCAACAGTTTCTATCTTGTTCCTTTGTCCTTCAAGCTTGAGTAATCCGTAAAAAAAATAAATTACCCCAATAGTAAGCTAAAAAGCTCAAGAAGAAATGCATCCAAACCCTATCGTCCCTAACCTTGGTCCTCTAGTCTTCAGTTAGTTCGCTAAAACCTATCCAAGAGTTAGCTCGGTTCTCATTTCATGAACAAGATCACACACACATATATATACACACACATGCACACCAAAGTGGAAGCAATGCAAGAGTGGTACATAGTATACATGCAAGTTCCACCACTTGACTTCTTCATTGCCTTCAAAATTGATCCGATGTTATTTCTCTCTGTGGCACCAATTGTGGCCACAGCATTTCCCGCACACAGCTCAAGGATGAGCTTTCCCTGCATACGCCTCGGGGATGCTTTAACTTCATGACATTCTCTGCACACGACTTAAGGTGTCTCATTTCCCCTAACTTCATGACATTCTCTACACATAGCTCAAGGTGTCTCATTTCCCCTCACGGGGTGCCAATGATCCAACAAGTGAATGCCATGATGTGCCAATGCCATGAATGCGAAGTTTAACACGGATATCGGCTTATTCGGTTACGGTGCTATTATGCATGCAGAATGTAATGTACACACATTAATAGAGTACTGGTCAATTCAGTGTGTTAGACAAGGCACCCGAACGCCATTGGATATAATCATCAAGTGATCATACTTGTACGACATAACCACCATTCTAAGCTTAAGAGAAACCGCAAGAAATCCAGTAAGGACAATCCAGATTATTTGTGACACCAAAGCTCATTTATGTACAAAGATAGCAAGCATATTCCATTGATCGCTCACGATTAGCATTGGTTGCAACTCACGTTCGGTTATTACCTTTACTTTGACTACCTTGTCCAGCAACCATGGAATTTCATTGTTTTAATCTTCGAGGACAACTACTCGGATCAGAATGCATAGTGACCAGCATTCCATCTTAACGTTTTTCAATTGTGTGTCTCACCAACACCTAGAACCAAGTACAGTCACCTTTGCAACCCCGCCCACTACACCGATCAGTCCACAAATCACAACACTTCAGCCTTCCCCGACTTCGATTGCACTAATAGAACCAACGAATAAAATCTCTCCAGTGCACCTAAACCAGAATCTAAGTTTTTGCTACTTGACGCCTTCCTCTCCCTTCTCTAAAACCACTAGATACTCTCGATCATTCATCACTCATTAAAAAGATTCTTTTACGTATCTTGCCATCGCTACCATAATGACACAAACAGTTCCTTTGGGTAAACGTATAGATCAAATGGACGCTCCAGAGGTTAAGGCCGAACCATTTCACAATGGAAATCGTACACCTTGGCTTACGTTCGTTGACTCTCTCATCGATTTCACTAAATCCAGGTTACGGGGTGTCATTCTAACGGAGCGAAACATACAAAGCAATTCGGACACCCTAATTTATCTTACCCAAACCTTCTAGCAAAACTACGAGACAAAGTTGGATGTATTCCTTGCACGAGAGGTTTGGAATGGGATGTGGCATCGCCGGCTTTGCTCTCGTTTCTGTCCTCTCCGTCGGCGACTAGCAGAACCGGGTTGAACCTCTGTCTCCCTCTCTCCAAATCCAGACGTGAACGGACCCCAAAATGAGTTGGTTTTGGAGGGGTTTGCATGCGTTTAGCATGATAGGAAAAGAGAGACGCCACTTGGTGGCTAGGGATGTCTTTAGGACTCATTTGTGTGCCATTTGGCTACCGGATCTTACCATTTGGCACTAATGTTGCTGTATGACCCCTTTTGACTACACGTGGCCATTTACATGCGCCTCTTGACACATCGATCTAAGATCTCCCTTAGCCGAAGACACATAAGGGTTGGGATGGACATTTGGAGCTAAGATGATGACACATGGTGTTTTGCATGCATACTCCTTTTGATCTCATCCATTTGTCATTCAGCCACTTCCACTTAGCATTAACCTTCCTCTATTCACGCCATTTGTCCCTACTTTGTTATTAGTGACCTCACCTAAGCCACTTGTCATGCATGCTCTAGAATATTGTCGTGATGCTCCTTGCACCACACGCATAAGGAGAAAGGCTGAAGTGCTCTAATATTTACTCAGTCCATTCTTGGTTCCTCAATCCACCATGGACCCACCTTTTGGACAATCAACCGTCAGATTCATGTTTCCTCGTGATCTTACGGTCATTTAAAAAAAATTAAAAAGAGCTCAATTCGACCTTCGGACGAGCTCAAATGAGCCGTTTTACTTTTGGCGCGCTGTACACCTAGAGAAAGAGCTCTTGGTTCGTGGGCTATTTCTTATACAAATTTACATTATATTGAAAGCCAAAGAAATTTTGATAGCTAATTACATGCAATATAATATTGCGATGACTTCTCATCATCCCTTAATCTCCTTGCATGTGAAATTTAGCCACCCATCTACGTATGGCTGGTAAACCCCAAATCAATTCACTTATGTTTCACTAACATTAATTAGATACTTAATTTAACTCCTTGAACCCAATGGGTTCGATCATTAGAAAATTGGACATATTGGGTCCAAATCACTTAATAGTAATACTTTGGGCTCTCCGTCGAATGTAGTCACAATATTGCACATGTTCTTAAGGTTCTCGTCCTTACACAACTTGGCACCTCGGGTCGGGCCTCAACTCAATGAATACGTCACCCCTCGAAGTATATTTTTTTTTATCAACATGTTTAACTTCATCTTTGAACGTATATCGACGGTGCGAATTCTTCGTCATGATTTGGCTTTCCAATCCTTTTCGGTCTTCCTCTACCGCTTAAGTGCTACCGAAAATGAGATGTCACAGGCTGAGTCATCACCAAACGTCAATTAGCGGTGAGTTAGCCTCAAACTTTCGGTTAAGGCACTAATTGCGCTTGTTGATAGTTAATTAGTATAATTAATATTATAGGACGTTTAGGTAGATTAATTGTGATCGGTTTAGTTAGAGACTTGGTTTAGGGTAAATGGCCACAATTACCTATGTTAGGCTGATTAGCTATGTGAAATGTGGCTAGTTGGTGATTAGACTAGATTAGTTGAGTGATTGCATTTGATTGATCGCGAGTGAATGATAGGTCAGAGCCGAGTGGACGATTGATTATCCGTTGGATTGGAACTATGTTAGTTCGATTTTATGAATCTAGATCAGTATTTACCATTGGATTAATGGAATGCGTTTGATTAATCGTACTGATCAATTGCTTGTCTAGGTGCCTTGGATTGTCTGGTGAGTGTTATGGGTGAAAGTTGTGGGTGTCATTCCCCTAGTTTTATGTGCAAAGTCTTGTGGATAAATCGTGCATTCATGCGACTACGTATGGATCAAATTGTGAAAATGGCTTGTGCTAAGTCTTTGTGCACGTTTGCATGAGCATTGAACTAAATGCAAGAGTGAAGAATTGACTGGTTGTTGTTGGATGTACTTGAATGGTCACATAATGGATATCCACGACAAGATTGTGCCATGTCGATCGGGAATACATGACTTGTCGGATGTACGACAATCCGTGTCATCGGGTTGGTCGAATGCCGATTGCGGCTTGTGACGAATTGACGCTCCTTACAAGAATGTCTGCTATGTCGTGCCGTGTCGATCGGAATCACACCGGCATAGTAGTTCTTGTTGCCAAAGTAATGGGACAATGCTTGGTCTTGCCAAAAGAGCATCAGCTGTCTAGTGTGCTAGGCACCAGCTGTCTAGTGTGTCGGGCCAATTGGCCATATACGTTAATGATCGAACTACGTGTGGTGTCCCGTGTGCAAGTTGATGTGATGCATTTTCGGTTGACTGTGATTGTGGCTGTTGAGTCGAGTCGAACATTACATTATGCATGGTTGAAAACTGGTAAGATTGCATGTGGTTGATATATATATATATATAAATGCTTTGAGTGAATCAACGCCCTAAGCGGGCTTAGGCATTAACTCACTAATATTCATATCTCACCCCGTCGTTGTTAACCCTTTTCAAGCCTTTAGTCGTGAAGAACTATAAGTGACGTAGATCTTATTGGAGTAGTTTGGGAGTCATGTTAATTCCGACTCGGTATCTTTGTGAGTTGTAGAAAGTGGTCCGAAGAATGGGCCTGTAGATATTTCACTTCCCTAGGTTAATAAAGATAATTAAATAAAAAATGGCATTTGTTGAATCGTCGTCATTTGTTTGATGAGACCGTCTGTTTAACTATTCCCGTTGTTCGATTCGATGTGTGGGAGTTGCATGTTCCGCATGCGTAATTAAAGATTAAAAATCTATGGATCGATGACGTGCCTAGGACGTTGTTCTTTATGACTTGGGCATTTTGGTAGGGTAGTCATGTGCTCGAGGATCGAGGCATGACATCACGATAATGTGTTCATTCATTACAAAATACTAATTAAACAAAAGTTCAAAGTAGGATCACATTCCTTTTTTTTTAGTTATTAATTTTATTTTATTATTTAATAGTATCCCTCAAAACTTCTCTATGGTGGAGAATAATATTCACTTCTTTTAAAAGTTGCGATTTAATATTTTTTAGTCTACTTAAATCTTTTCTTTGATTGAAAAATATCCACTTAATGGGATATAGCTAATCATTTTCCTTTTTAAGTTCTCTAATCTGATGCTAAATTAAGCCAAGAAATAGGAAACCAAGGGAAGTTAAAAAAAAAAAAAAAAAGGGTTGAAACCCTTAGAACCGATCTCATTTTTTCCTCGATGAAAAAACTTGGCTGATATTTGACCGTGCACTTTACAAAATGATGGTATTGTTAGTAAAGCATTTTCCTTTGTCGTGTAAAGCAAATCGCTCTTGCAAACAATGCAAGTATAACTTGAACTCGAAGTTGATCTAAAAAGAGGAGACGAGAAAATTCCATGAGCTTCATTGTTCGACGGATCGTGCTTTCAATCTTACATGCCAAATAGTATATAAATGATGGATGAGGACAGATAATCTCGAGTTTAGTAATATTACATAGAAATCCATACACTCTAAAATGAAAATAGAATCAAATCTGTCAAAAAGCTAAGAATATTCAAACTCTTCTTTCTATTATTTGTGGATTTTAGTTAACTAGTATTTTGCATGTCCAATTGGAAAATAATCCCATATATTATACATGTAAAAAATTATTTTGACATATATGTGTATACCAAAACTACCAATTGGTAAATCGGGCTCATGCACATGGGAGTCTCTTTTCAAATTGATAAATTAAAACTTCGGATGAATGTGAAAGTGAGAGTATTTGAGCGAGAGTAAACCCAAGTTGTATAACTTATTATAACTTCCCTTTATCCGTCCTTTATCCGTCTCGGGAAGGATAAGAAAAGCTGCACACTAGTCAAATCAATTTCACGGTTGGTGAGTTCAACATATCAAAGTTCCACTATTGGTTAGACCACCGTGAGAAGGGTAGACATATGCTGGGACAAAAGAAGGGCAGTGTCTTTCCACCATGAGACCTCTCTCTCTTTCTTAGACAGCTTGTGCTCCAAACGCTCTAAAGATGCTTCGAGCTCTTTGATTCGTTCTTGCTGTCTTGTTTCCAGCAGTTCATGCAACCTCTTCTCGAGTTCGATAGGGGGAACTCCGCCCTGAACTTCATTCGCTTCGTCTTCGGGGTTCATTACTTCCCCAAAACTCATGCTACAGCCACTTCCTGAAGCGGACTCCTTGGGTGTATTCTGCTAAACCGAGTTTATAGATCATAAGTGTCACGCCCCGACTCTCGAGCTCGCGACATCCCTACCAATTCGCCACGGGTCATAGATGATAGCGCCCCGGGCGGGCTATCGACCTACGTACTTAAAACGCATGCGGAACGTGCTACACTCCCAAATAATTACAAACAGCGGGGATAGTCTAATAGAACTGCTCAACAGTCGTTCATTTAAAAGACCTCTTCACTCATTAACCAAAAGCAGACGAACTTTATCCCTATAGAGCTACGGCAATCACATACAACCCCATACTTCGGGGCGGCTCTCGAGGATCTCAAAACAAAGGTACTAAGGTTAAACCTTCATCTACTTCAAAAGACTAATCCAAGGCTAAATCTTAGCATCCGTGGGTTCCATCACTCGAGACACGAAAATGTTAGCCCACGACGGGGTGAGAAATAAATCTCGGCGAAGTCAACGCCTAAGCCCGGCTATGACGTTGATTCGCCCAGGGCATCCTATCAAACGGATACAACATCATAGAGTAGATAATCCGACCACATGCAAGTTTACCCTCTGAAGCCACACATAATGCGATGCCAACTTGACATAACAGTCAACCCATCAATTAATTGGCAAAATATCACACAACTTGCATGCACGGGACACTACACGCGGTCCATTTATTATCACATTCAACCCGTAGGTTCAGCACACTAGGCGGTTGGTGCTCTTTGGCGGGACCCGGACATCGTTTTATTCCTTCAATAAGGACGACCGATAGTCCCCCTGGTACCTCGGGGACAGACATATCTAGAATATTAAGTATCGTCCCCTGGTACCCCCGGGCCGACGATATTAATCCCCCTGATACCCCCGGGACGGATATTTTAGGCAACTCATGTATCGTCCCCTGGTACCCCCGGGCCGACGATAATAATCCCCCTGGTACCCCCGGGACGGATATATTATGCTACTCATGAATCGTCCCCTGGTACCCCCGGGCCGACGATAATTCTCATGTGACCATCCAAGCAATTCGACATTGAATTAGTTCATTTCTCAAATTTAGTCGAATGCTCATATACGCATGCTCAAAGACTTGGCCCCGGGCCTTTTTCATGCTAAAATATGCAATTTGATCTCATACGTGGTCACATGAATGCACAACTTCATCGATCGATATTTCACGCGAAACGAGATGAGCGATCTCCGAATCAAACATCCACAACATTCAACAATCGATTCAAGCACTCAATTCACTCAATTAATGAGACGATCAATTGAAGTCATTCAATCTTTTCATAATCTCCAATTTCCAATTGATAGTCAATTGCGCCATCGTTCCTAACCTGTCGCTCGCTCGCGATCGGTCAATTCTAATTATCAATTAACCACATATAACTTACCTAATTCGACTAACTTAACTAATTACGATCCTTTAGCCTAATTCATGTTTCTAACTAAATTGATCGTAATTAAATCTATCTAAACACCATAATTAATTAATTAACTAACCATAAGCGCAATTAGCGCCATAACTAGGGTTTAGAGGTCGACTTACCACAACGGCGGTTGATGTCGGGTCGGGCACGAACTTCGAGGCGGGGTGTCAAAAATTACTGTTCACCGCCGGAATTACTGTTCACGACCCCCGGAGGCACTGTTCACCGAACACTATTCACTGTACTGTTCGCGGGGGTACTGTTCACTGCACTGTTCACGAGGTACTATTCGCTGCACTGTTCACCAGGTACTATTCGCTGCACTGTTCACAGGCACTATTCACTGCACTGTTCACGGAACGGTAATTTCGGCGAAACGGCTCGGGTTGACGACGGAGTCTCGGCGGCGGTATGGCGGCTCGAATCTGAGGGCTTAAGGTAGCCCGGGCGAGCGGGACCGGCGGGTTGGCGTCGGGTGAGAGGGGTGTGGGGTGGTCTCGGGCGGCCGATTTCAGGCGGTGGCGAGGCGCGACGGCGGAGGACCGGCGACTGGCTGAGGCGTCGAGTGAGCAGAGGGTGGGGTTGCGAGGTCGGCTCACTGCACGGCGCGACTGGTGGGTCTAAACAAAGCCGGTGGATGGCGGGTGTAGGTGGCGGAGCCGCGGCGGTGAAAAGGACGACGAGGAAGGGGTCGCGGTGCCCGTGAGCCGCGAAACCAGCGACGACGACTACTAGAGGTGGATGTCCGGCGAGTTGGCAGCGGCGGTGGCGCGAGGCGGAGCTACGGTGGAGGCTGGCCGATGGAGTGGCAGCAACAACAGAAGGCGTCGGGGGTGGGGGTCGCGCAATAGAGGAAGAAGATGAAGAAGAAGAAGAAGAAAGGAAGAGAGAAAAGGAGGGTTTCGGTCGTGGGGTTGGGGGGAAAGGAAGAGAGAGAGAAGTGAGGTGATGGGATGGTGATGGGAAGAGAGAGAGGGAGTGGGTCACGTGGGAGGGGGAAGGAAAAAGAACCGGCGGGAGAGAGGGAGAAGGAAAGAGAGGGGGAGGAGAGAGAGAGAGAGAGAGAGAGAGAGAGAGACTTGATTGGTTGGTGGTGATGGGATAAGTGGTGTCCCATCACCATCAAGCCTCTTGATTTTTAGTGCATAAATATCTGAAGGCAATTTTGTATCAGGTAATATAAAACTGGTTGGACATTTGGCTCAACCGATAGAAAAATCATTTTGGTCTTTTCACAGATCGGACTCCATCGGAATTAGGCTCGAGCGCAAGGAAATAGATCTTAAAACGCGGCGACTAAGATTTTCGAGACCTACTCGAAATCGAACGATAAATCGGGACTTGTCCAAAATTCGTCACTTACGTCCTTACGATCCAAATTTTGCACCGATTAAAATCCAATAATAATCTTTTTTTTTTATTGAACTCGGTCTCTGCACATAGGGTCAAATTTTCAAGGCGTCACAATAAGCTCTAACATTCGGATGAAGCGATAATCATCAACAAAACTCAAACAAGTGCCGGTAGCTAAAATTTATCCCGAAAAGGGGTCAAACTTCCAGCAAATCCTTGCATGACCTTTTTTTTTACAGCCAAATGACAAAAGAATGTACTCCTTCGAAGGCACAAGCATAATGAATGAAACAAGAGAGAACTGGAGATGATTGTTCAGCATTAATGGCCTTGAACTAAAGGTTCTACTATAAGAGCAACATATGCATTTGAGAGAACTTTTTTCGAACTAATGAAAAGGCGTAAGCGACCAGAGTCTTGAACTCTGTGGATTACGGAGTTTCTCCTTCATGTCCGGATACAGAGAAAGCGGTCAAGTTTCACCAAAATGAGAAGATAGCAAGAAATTGGAAAATTCGAGAGCAAACGGTGCAAAAATTCACATTTGTTTCAAAATCCTTTAGCAGTTTCCATTCCCACCCTTCTACGGGCACACGTAATTAAGATTCAATAGCCGGAGAGATACATATAGTTTCCTCCTTTCTTTCCCTTTCACAATAGCACCAAGAGATGCTGAGCATGTGGATTGACAAGGAGGTTGGAAACAGGACGGGAGTTCAATCATGCATATATAATTAGCAGAACCAAACCAACAAAAATGTGACAAAAGCTGATGCCTATAATCGGTTCTCTTTACTCTGATAAAGAGCAATTTTGCATTTAACTAGAGCATAAATACAAAAAAGAGGGCTTTTTTCCAAACCAGGTGGAAAAAACAAACTAATTACCAAATTAGGTGTTGACTTTTTTTATTTACCAAATCGGGTGTCGCTCGCGAGTCATAATGCCGAGCGACACCCGGATCGGCAATCACCTTGCCGGTCGGCGGGGGAAGTGGTGGCCCGCCCCCCGCTCCGCACTATTGGTGCCGAGCGGGGGCCGTTCGGCATTATTAATGCCGAGCGGCAACGGGCGACCACACCAACCCATTGGCCACTTGATCCGCCATTTTTAATTAATTTTATTTTTCATTTAAAATATGAAATAATTTTCATTGATTAACTTTCCATCTAAATTTTCCCAAAAAAAATTTTCCATCTAAATTTGATTCTGCCCATTTAATTGTTTATCACATAATTACATGAAGATATAGAATAAAAAAAATAAAGAAATGTTTCAAATTTCAAATTTCGGGTTTCAAGTTTCATGTCGTGAAACCTACATGTCAAAATCCATTTTTTTTTTAATGCGAAACCTCCCCTATGTACTACGAATTCTGAAATCTACTATGTTTTGACCGGTTGGAACTGCAATGAAAGGTAGATGTGTTGTACGGATAGAAATTTCGAGCTTTTGGTGGTACAAAAAAAATAAGATAAATAGGTTATAGTTGGCATGATTCGAAAAAAATTTATGGCTTTTTTTGAAAAAGTTAACTAGCAAAAACTATTGAGATAAAAGAAGTGAAAATTAAGCGAACGACAACACAAAAGCTGAGCAAAGGTCATAGCGTAACGTGAAACGTGATTCTGATGGTGGTCATAGGCTATGGGGTGTCCCATGCTGTAAATGTATCTCGTACGAAACTTGAATTATGCCTAATTAATGGTTACAAGTGTACGGAATAGAATGTATCTGGAATCATGGTGGTTATGGGCTATGGGGTGTCTCATGGTGGTTGCATGTTTTATTATATCTCTTATTCGGATTTGTTCTTAATGTTGATTACGGGTCGAGATTGAAGGCCATTAACAAGGCTCGAGAAAGCTGGTTTGGAAAATCTAATGCACACCGGGGGCTCGACGAAATGTCCAAACCAATATTCAATCTTGAAAAGGTTGATTCGAGGTTTACTAATTTGATATTCATGTTTTTGCTTTTGAGTTGGTTCATGTTGATGTAAATAAACAATAGTTTGGTTTAATGAATTAAAATCGGGCTTCAGGTTTCATCTCATGAAAACGACATGTTGAAACCTTTTTTTTTTTTTTATAAGTCTAAAGAAACCTCCCATGTGTGCTCTACATTCTGAGATCTGCTAATCGTTCAACCGATCCAATTTTTTGGATTTTACTCCGAAATAATTATCCCAGACTTATCTCATCCATGCAAATGCTTTTTGTCTATCTCTTCCATGTCTTTTCATGTTGAGACACCCAAGAGGGGCCGAAGGGCCATTCCGGGATGATGAGAATCTGAACTCTCGAGCGGACTTCAATTCGAATTCGGATGTTTTGAGTTCATTTCCTTGGATCTTTCTCTGTAGTCCGTGGTCTCCTCGACCCAAAATAAATGGCATCTTCCGCTCCCCGAGCGTTGTCTCTCGAGCATCGGGGAAAGAAGAAAGTGACCCCGTTTTTTTCCTACTTGTGCGGCCGGCTGGGCAAAAGAAGAGGTTATTTCTTCTATAGGGTATTGCGTGATCATGTCGAGTGATGCGATGTCGAGGAGTGATGGCCCTATCAATGCTCTTTGGCACACTATAGAGCACTAATATACCAAAGCAACATCCATTATTCGTGCTCAATCACGTGAATTTCTTCAAATTCCTAAGGAGGGAACTTTTTTTTCGGGCTATAGATGGAAGGTTCTAGCGGTGGTAGGTGCCGGAGGCATGGTGGTGATCTTGACTGCGATTTAGTGCGAACTATCACATCAATCGGTCGAACTCGAGTGTCGTGTTGCAATGGCTTAGGCAACTTTTATGGTGGAAAGATTGAGACATTCAAGGACAAAACGAGAGATTGAAACTGGACAGAGAATCCTTAGTTATATTGCTTGTTTGTTGGCTGTATTTGACATTGGAAGAACATTAGGTATTTGGAATCCTAAGAACCTCCGTTTCCCTTGTGATTTTCAAAGTTGGAGCCCACTTGCCATGTTGCCCCTTGGACGTGTCTTCTTCACATGACAATGTCCAATTAATCTTTGTAATCTTCCTAGTTATAAATAAACGCGCTTTGTATACAAGTTGATTGACTAAAATAGGATTGCGCTTTTTTCACTTCTTCTTTCACTAATAAATTCCCTTTCGTAGTGTTTAACCACTTCCTCCTTCGTTCGTCAACCGCAGAGCTCGGCAATGGCTGGTTGTGCAGCAATCGGCCATTACGCTGGTCGGTGAGCTCGATGCTTGGGGAATTTTCGCAAGACCCCTTGGGCTTAATTTCCCCAAGAAGGAAGAAGGAGACCGTAGCTGCGATTTGTTTATCCCCGTGGGAGTAAGACCGTCCAATAGAGGAAGAGGGTGAAAAACTAAGAAAAGGCTCAAGACGTGAGTGTCGATGGTAGAGAAAGAAGAAAAGGAAGTGGGCACGGGCACAAAGAACGAGTGGACCCATGTAGGTGTGCTTTGCTAGCTAGGAGGGGCCGAAGGGCCATTCCGGGCTCCGTTGGTCGGGGCCCATTTCTTTTTGTAAGTTAATCTTAATTTTTTTTTTCTAATTTTTCTCGATTTGTAAAAATGATTAAGAGTTGAGTAAGAGAAATATAATAAAAAAAAACATTCACTCAATTAAACCAAATTTAAATACAACTATATCTTCTAGTAATTTGTAAAAAGAAAATTACACGTAATAGTGCCCTAATAACAACTATGCACAAAGTACATCAAGGCGAATGTGTAACAAATTTGATATCTCCGGTGGTGTAGTTTTCCTCACCATAATTCGGATGATACGGTGTCATTGTTGTCCTCTTGGTCATATTTATAATGTCGTTGCTAATTTGGCCGGTGTCCCACATTGAATTCCCTCTAGGTCACAACAGGATAATGGTTGTTGGAATTTATTATTATTATTATTATCTTCAAAGGTTGTTGGATTGATAATGCTAACAATGCACCGACGCTTTGCTTTCCACGCACCACATGCATTCTTGACTTATGATGTTAACAAATGTTTTCTTTTTTTTTTTGGAATCCGTTGATCGCAATTGGTGTTCACATTGTACTCTCGACTTGGGCTGAAAGATGCATTACTACTCCCATATTATACTACTCTAATTGTTTGTGATGACAGTACAAGTTTCCACTCGCTCACTTATACTTTTCCAATAATCATCTGATCTTCTTGAATGGAGATTAGTGTTTTAAAATTGCTCCATCTAATGCTTTTCTTCCACCATCCTCTTTTGATGCACGGGGTTTACGGTTTTTGGTGGTAGAACAATTTCTAAGGTTTTAGTGATGAACAAAAAAATTATGTATTTGTGTTGCCATGGGCACCGTTTCCATGGTTTTTTATTTTTTATTTTTTGGTATTTTCTTCAAATAATAAAAATGGATACGTGTGGAAACACGACATATAATTGCATAAGATATACAAAAACACGAAATCTTCATAATAGATAACAAGTTAATTACAATTACATGTACTAACGATGTCGTCTTCCTACATGACCTCCCGTTTCGCAATGAAGTTGTCTCCGTTGATCGGGAGGCCTAGTGTCATACCGACGAGAACGAGGGTCCGACCGAGTAGGATGTCTCGATGACGAAGGCATATCTTGTGAAAATATGCCATACCCTTCTGTAGGAGGGACTGGATAAGAATGAGAGAAATCGGGTCCATATTCTGAAGGAGAACTAGTCGGAGTCTGCGGATGTTGATCATCAAATGTTCCGGCGAACCGGGTGAACCCTGGATCGAAATCTTGGCTGAACCCCGGAGTGAACTCGGGAGCGAAATCCATTGTATGATATTCCATGGAATACGGGACGACATCATCATATGTATGAGCTCGAGGATTTCTCCGAGTCGGGTGAACGGTCTCGGGGGGGTCATCCTCCTCGTCCGACCCAACGGGTGTTGTTGTAGTTGCTGGTTGAGGTGCTGGCATCATTGTTAGCTGTTGCTCCTCATTCCGGGCATATAACATTGCCCTAACTATCGTCCTCACTTCTTCCCAAGCCTCGGGAGATGGACCGACCGAATCCATGATATGTACGATCCGTTCAACGCCGTCACCCTAGTAATGATATCAAAATTAACAAAAGTTATCAATATATCAATAATTTATGTTACTTAAAATAAGTAGTGAAATAAATTGAAATTAAAATGCATGAACCTTTGAACCCATTGCAGCTCCCGCAACAGAAATCCACTTCCTTGTATGTCAACGGAACCACTCCATATATCCGGAATGAAAGTGGAGTGTTTCCGTTGAATGTCTACCCCGCACTATACATTCGGCACGTCTGTTCCACAAATCGATCCTTTGTGCGTGCTTATTCTCCCAATCAGTCTTGGGTGGCGTGTTATCAAGACCATGCAAGCCACTATGATCGTGAGGATTCTTAGGTATTAGCTGCCGCAACCGAAACCGCCGAAGTACACGATCTGGATAGTGCCACTCAACTATCCAGTGACGGATGAGTGGGACTTTCGCCCTCCAATAGTTTTGTCCGTGAAAGCAGATGTCTGGTACATCTTCTTCAATTTCGTCATACGGCTCCCAAATAATCTGTTATCATAATGAAATATATCAAATTACACCAAAGCTAAATTTAAAGATTAACATGATAATGAACCCACTCGTTGTTATCATTACTTACATCATCGGTCCCCATTTGATCAAATTGCTAGCGCAGATGTGTCACGGTATGCGTGGGGATGTCGGTTGTAGTTCGGCCTCGACTCCAGCTGCAGAAACATAAAACTTTAGATTTCATGTACTATACGCACTGCAAAAAAATTAATGACCCACGAAATGAAAAAGGCAATACATGACATACCGACTACCGAAAGATGCATCCGGGAAAGGAGCAGCGGAAGTCGGACCGGGATAGACACATTTGAAACGCTCCAACGCCCAAAACTGGAGTACATGTAGGGCACCGTCCATTTGCCTCGCGTTTGGATCGGTTGCACGGCATAGCTCCCGATACAACCATGCTAGTCTTCTTGAACCCAACTATCTTGTGTAGGGGCCTCGATGTTCACCAATAGTGGGAGAAATAGCAAACTAACTCGAGCACCTGATTTGTCCACGAAAATATATCCTCCAATCAGGCGGAGAACGAATGCCCTAGCATGATATAGTATAGTGTCCTCATCGGCATCTTACGGAAGATGATGAAAGTTTTCACTCAACCATCTTAAATTTATTTGTGTGCCGCGCGATTGAGCTGGCCGAGCACCAAGCGATTGATCACATAGAGCGCTCCAATTCCAATCGGTAGGGCCATGAATCGCAAGTCCCTCAATAGGAAGCCCCGTAATCATCGCAATGTCCTGCAGCGTGATCGTAACTTCACCTTCCGGCATATGAAAGGTATGGGTCTCAGGCCTCCATCGCTCGACCAATGCTGTAATCAAATGCCAATCAATTTGGACAAACCCCATTTTATAAACACCGTAAAATCCCGAATCTTGCAGATAAGGGACTATTCGCGGATCAAGTTCATCTACGTGTTGCGCCGCTCGCTGACATCTAAGAACTGCGATTGCAGATATCCGCAAAATTGTCACATGAACTATTAGTGACAATTTTCATAATGTCGTGACAAATGACGGTTAACATGCTAAATTCCACAATTACCTCGGCCTCCTATAAAGCTTGTGATGCGTGTTCGATCTGCCCCCTAAGTAGTGAATCAACCTCGGGACCTGGCTGAATGTGACTCCTCTGTGCCATATCAACAGAATTGAGAAGAATGACAAAATTTCGTAACTTTAGTGAGTGATCGAGGAAGAGCGCAAGAGTTGAGTAAGCAATCCAAGGAAGATAACCGATGATGAGGAATGATAGCGCCTTCGATTCTACTTAAAAAGTAGAGCTGAAGGCTACTCTGCATCGCCCGTGAAGGCGCTGCAGAGGCCTCCCATGGTCGTAGTACCATTATTGGCACTGCGGCTCATGTGAAGGGGCAGCCCCCTCCCCTCTATGGTCTGCGGCGCCAATAATGGCGCCGCAAGATTAGGGGGGTGGGGGCAACCCCTTCCCTACGGCCGTAGCGCCATTCTATAGTCTAGGGGAGGCCCCCCCTATCTCTGCAGCGCCACGAGCGCCGTAACGTCGGGGGAGGAGGGGGGCTATAATGGCGCCGAGGGGGGGCCTCCCCAAGGCTGAAGCGCCATCCGTAGGAGGGGGTGCCCCCACCCCCTATTATTGCCGCGCCATTATTCGCGCTCAAGCACATTCATGGGTGCTACGGCCTCTCTTTGGCTGTGTTTAAAGCACTGTTGAAGCCCCCCTCTCTCTCACTCTCGCATTCTCGGATCACTCTCGCGCTCTCCCTCTCTCGTGTTCCAACTCTTGCATTCCCTCTATTTCACACAAAAACCCTCTCGGTTGCCTTAAGCTCAGAAATTGTTGCACTCTCCGTTACTTCGGTAAGTGTATATTACAGTGTGTGTTTTTATATTTGTTATTAATATATGCATTATATTGAAATTAATTTGTGAAATTTTTTTTTTTCAGAAGTTGTGATTTGGTGCAAAGCCAACCTTGTTGCTCGGTGCATTCTCTTGGCAATTAAGAAATATTCATTCGGCACGTGCTCTCCATCGATAGTTTGAGGTTAATTTCGTTGTACCTTTTTTTTACGAGTTTCATAAGTATAGATTTATTTTTTGGGTTGTTATTTATATGTGAAATAATTGCAACATTTAAAATTTATTGAATTTTATTTTTGGAAACATTTCTTTAGCGGAATGTTTATTTCATTTGATATATTGCTTGTTCTAATGTTTCGTAAAATGTAGCCGCCAAATAATTTATAATTTGTTTAACAGAATGGCGTCTACATCTTTTGCGATTGTGCATTGGGGAAATAGAATAGTGCAAAAAGATTATTAAAATGATTACGAAGACGGAGAATCTACCTGGTTCGAGTTTGCAAACATATGGACATTAGATGCATTACGTGCTACGATTGAGAGCGCGTTGAATATTACCGGAAACTAGTACATTCATAGCATCATCTATAGATACCCAAATGTCACACAAGGGTTTGTCGTGTATGATATAATGGACGTGCGTGATGATAATATTGTTCGGATGATCCAGCGGTTTGCTAATCAGACTGTTGGAACAGGGTTTGTAGTGTTTTATGTCATTGTAGATGAACACCAGGTGATACATGATTACCATACGGGGGAAGGGTCCAATGTTTGTGAAGAACAAGAAGAACAAGAAGGAGCAGAAGAAGCGGAAGAAGCAGAAGAAGAAGAAGAAGAAGAAGAAGAAGAAGATGCCGTGCGTAATCGACCTAGTGAGTCCGATGATAATAACGATAATAATGATGATGATGGTGATAATGATGATAATGACCATGACGAGGTTAGCGATGAAGACGATGATAGTTGGATGGACAATGATGATAGTCATGCCAAAGTCATTAAATCTGACAATATGGAGAGTTACTATAACACGCAGTATAGTAACCCCATTCAGCCATTGGTACATCCACCGCCCTATTCGGAGATCGACTTTGATATGATGCAAGACGATACAAGAGCAAAGCCGGGCGGTACGGTATTTGATCCGTCGAAAGAATTTGTTGTTGGGCGGATTTTTCCATCACGGGATGCGGTACTGGCTAGTGTCAAAGAGTACTCAATGAGAAGAAATCATAGGTTTTGCTATGATACCACGAAGAAGAGAGAATATGTCATCAAGTGTGGTAATCCGAATGGACCATGCGGCTGGAGGCTCCGCGCGATCACAAAAGTGGGTGGCATGTTTTGAAAAACAAGTAAGTATAATGGCCCACATACATGCAGTAATATACATGCATCTGCAGATTATCCGCACCTCGATCAAATGTACATATGCAGCTTCATCCAACAAATGGTCTACGCCCAACCGGATATCAAAATCAAGGCGATCATGGTGGAGATTCAAGACAAGTTGAACTTCCAACCTACTTACCGTAAAATCTGGAAGGCCAAACAAATGGTGATTGCCAAAGAATTTGGAGGATGTGATGAGTCATATGGTAGGTTGAGGAGGTACATGAACGCAATGATGAAGAGAATTCGGGTTCTTATTTCGTGATCGAGGATTCATGGCTGAGAATGAGAGCTGCACGGTTTTCGACCGCATGTTTTGGACTTTCGGGCAAACAATTGAAGGTTTCAAAAGTTGTCGGCCTGTTATATTTGTCGACGGTACTTTCTTGTATGGAAAATACCGAGGAACGCTTCTTTGTGCGGCCTCACTTGATGGGAATAATCATAATTTCCCATTGGCATTTGCTATGGTTGATAGGGAAAATGTTGACAGCTGGCGGTGGTTTATGAATATGCTGCGGAGATATGTCACCGGAAGGGATGATATTTGTGTGATATCGGACGGACATATCGGGATTCAACAAGCAATGCAGACGATGCAGTGGCGTCCTCCACATGCCCACCATCGATATTGCATTCTTCATATTGACAGCAGCTACAAAAAATATTTCAAAAATGCCAACGGGATAAAACATGTTCAAATGGCAGGTAAACGTTGAATTTCATGAATTCCCAACTCAAAACTTTTTAAAAAATTTTACTATAATATACTGATTATTGTTGTAATGTGCAGCTTACGCGAATCAACGACGGAAGTTCTATTTCATCAAGAGCCGAATTAGGGAGGTCGATCAACCCACAGGTGAATGGTGTGATTAGATTCCAAGGGAGAAATGGACAAAGGCTTATGATGGAGGGAAGAGATATGGGTCGATAATCACAAATTTGGTTGAATCGGTCAACGGGATGCTGAAACCCGTTCGTGGTTTGCCAATAACAGCCATGGTGGAAAAGATATTCTACCGGTTGTCCCATTATTTTGACACGAGGAGAACGATGTACACGATGCAGAAGGCTAACCAATGGCAATTTACGCAAATTGCGGGTGAAACGCTCCACAAAAATAGCGAAAAGGCAAAGAAGCATCGGGTAAGATGTTTCGACTCTAAAAGAGAGATTTACGAAGTGAAAGCTGCACGTGATAGAACCGGAGGATGCGGGGGCAACAAATACAAAGTGCATCTACACAAGCGAACATGCACATGTGGGAAATTTGAACAGTTGAAAATTCCTTGTTCCCACGTAATTGCGGTATGCCAACTACATGCAATTGATTACACTAGGTTCGTAGATGAATGCTATACGTTAGACAAAACCCTTCGGTGCTATCGGTACATGTTTCATCCGTTAGGGCATCATGACTATTGGGATAAAGCTAATGAGTTGCCATTAGTTCCAGATCCAAGGCGTATTAGGAAGAAAGGAAGGCCTCGTGCATCTCGGATACTTAATGAGATGGAGTGGAGAACCCCGAGCGATAGCGATTCGCGTAACCATTGCACGAACTGCGGGAAATCGTGGCACAACGGGCAAACATGTGCGCACGGATCGGCCCGGGATTAGATGACAGTTGTGTCAATTATGTAGAATAGTTTGATGACACTTTTGTAATGTTATAATACCGTTCAACGATCATATTTATTACGTTCATTTTTTTAGTTGATTTTTATATTACATGTGTAATTTTTTTTCTAACATTACAATATCTCAATTGCGCGATACTTCATCATTTATGTGTACATATAATTACTTAATTAATCTACGGCCAATAGTTTCCTACTTTGTGCACATATAATTGCTACATGTAATTGCACACATATACGTTGTCGGAGTATCCCTTCCCACCTCGTATGGAGCCAAAAATCTTGAGCATCATGGACTTTTCAAATGCAAAAAGAGAAGAATTCAAACTGAATTAATCAAACCCGTGGATGGTGCTGCAACGCCCCCCGCGTGCAGACGCAACTGAAGCTACGTCCGCACACAATAAGGTGTAGGGGAGGCCTCCCATAGATGCTGCGGTGCCATTATTGGCACTACAACGTACTTGTTTTCTTTCTTTATTTTTGTCCTTGCGGTGCCATTATTGGCCCTGCAACGTACTTGGTTGAGGGAGGCCCCCCCAACCAAGTACTCGGCTCTATGCTTTGGGAAGTAACATGACCTCTCCCTCTCTCTCTCTATCTCTCTCTCTCTCTCAAATTTGAAGCAACAGATGCTTTTCTCTCTCTCTCTCTCTCTCTCTCTCTCTCTCTCTCTCTCTCTCTATTTGGGGGAGGCCCCTCCGCTGCGGCTCTGCAGCACCGGTGGGCGGTGCTGCCGAGCGGCTGCCGAGCGGGCCCGCCGCTCTGCAGCACCACCCACGGGTGCTGCAGAGCCGCGGGGGGGCCCCTTCCCCAAATTTTGCAAAATAAAGTGGACAAGAAGGAAGTCGGTTTCGGAGCTCAAAAACGAAGTTACTCCCGGTCATTTTCTCTCGTCCTTAAGAGCTTCGTGAAAGAAAGGAAGGAGAGGATGGTTTCGCTCGTCCAACAAGACCGAGCCACCGAGCGCGGCGACTACCCCCCGGCACGGCCGGGACGGGGATTCTGCGTTCGTGGAAGCTAATCCGGTGAAGGAAGTGGTACGCATACTCCGGCCGTCCTAGACATTTCGTCGCTAATTTCTCGTAAAGGTTTACTCGTTATCGCTGTTTTTCACAACCATCACAATTTTGGTTTCCATTTTGTGAGAATTAGCTTGATTGATTTTAAAGGCCGCACATTTTTAAATGCCTAAAATCCAAATAAGGTTTGAGGTCTACCTTGATTTTATGTTCGTGCGGGCGATTATGCGCCTCCAATGCGGAGATACTGGTTTTGACGAGACTTTGATATATTGTAACGACTATAAGGAATACGCTGTCCACCGGTAAGTTCGCCCTTCACATCATCTACAATTACATCACATAATAATACATGTGCGCGCTCATGTGCATGCATGCAAGAGAATGCTCGCCGTTAAAAATTTTGATTGTCGGCCTCATTTTTTTTTTTTAATATGTTTTTCAGCTATTGCCTAGAGACCGTAGTTTTCCATGGGGACGTTCTTTGGTTCTGCGAGGATTGTCAACCCGAGATTGGAAAGCCTGACACGAATGGGGAAGGCCTTACTCCCACGGGGCGGAAGAAGAAGAAGAGGAGGACTAAGAACCAGAAGTGGACGAGGGTGAAGAATGGAAGAAAGAAGAAAATGCTCAAGCCATGAGCATAAAAGGGATGAGGAAAGAGACGACCTCAATAGCCCCAAATCATTATTGTCTATCCACCCGGGGACTTTTCTTGTCCCCGCTTTCATACATTCCAACCATCAACTGAAAGTATTTATCTAACAACATCTATTTTGCTCTACCCACCCTACGCTTTCTAATCAATTTTAGGTGGGAAGAAGAGTGGTTCTAGTCGTTCTGCGGTCGCTAATCTCCTCAAGATTCTTCCTAAAACGTAGCAAACATCGTATTCGGAATCCATCTTATATCACTCCACACCCCGATCTGTTGTTTAATACGAGATTACTCCAATACACGTAAGCTAGACAATGACTTGAACCCTAATGAGCCTTAGGGTCTAGTCAAAAAGTCAACATCGGCTCGTGAAATTTGCCTCTTTCCAAGTACTAAAATGAACTTCGACCAACCCCCCCAAAAAGAAAAAAGACTGCCTTAATGTCCTTTCAATGTTAATTAATCTCTTCAATATCATGTACATTGAACTTTTCGGTTTGTTCACCAGCCATGTTTTTTTTGCTCCACTTACACAAGAAAGCAACTTGGGTAACTATTGATTGGCAAAACATGATTAAAATAAAATAAAAAATTGCAAATTGCATGTTCTGAAGAAGCCATTCTTTGAATAGCCGAAGAGGCATCTTAGTTTCTGGGCCATCTTTGATTTTCAAGCATAGTCAAAAGCCAATCTTCTTGATGACCTTTTTTTTTCTTTTTCCTTTTTTTCTCCGGCTAATCCTTTGCTTGGTTTCTCGGAGGTCGGTGCAAGTGATGACAGTCTCATTCGACAAGAGAATGCCTTTTTATTTTTTTATTTTTTGCGGCCCTCCTCATTCAAACATGAGGCACGAATATCATATGCTTTGGCGTGATATCGGTTGCTACATATACATACATAATTATAAGAATTCTCGCGATGCGCCGAAATCGCTATGCGCTTAATCCACGGGTTGTTAAATCAACCGATTGCTTGTGAGACTTCTTAGTTTGTCGCGTGAATTTTTTTTTTTTTTGTTCGGATGAATTCAAGCTTCAGCCCTAGCTAAGAGTTTGGTTCCTTAAGATTAGTCAATTGCACGTGAATTTTCATAAGCACCTAGCCCTTTGGAGTGCGAGGATACCCCCGACCAAGTCCAAATGCATGCACATACGAAAATTACCTTTTTGCCCCTTTAGCTTCCATCATTCACATATCAACCCAAGCTCACTTGTCGGGAATGACCCCCTTTTCGTCTTTTTACTCTTGAATCGGTCCCTTCTCGGCAAATTTACTCTATATCTTCATGTAATTATGTGATAAACAATTAAATGGGCAAAACCAAATTTAGATGGAAAATTTTTTTTGGGCAAATTTACATGGAAAGTTAATCAATGCAAATTATCTCATATTTTAAATGAAAAATAAAATTAATTAAATTTGGCGGATCGGGGCGGCCGCCCGTTCGGCATTGGCGGTGCCGAATAGCCCCTGCTCGGCATCGATGGTGCCGAGCGGGGGGCGGGCCACCACTTCCCCCGCCGATCGGCGGTGTGACTGCCGAGCAACACCCGATTTGGTAAATAAAAAAAGTCAACACCTGGTTTGGTAATTAGTTTGTTTTTTCCACCTAGTTTGGAAAAATGCCCCAAAAAAGAGAACTTGTGATGAAGAAAGTTCTCCATGGTTTTTGTGCTAAGCACTAACGGCTTGAACAGATGAGTAGGTAGCAACGGCGCAAAATGAAAAATCGGGAGTACAAATGAAGTAAAAATCTGACCACCATGTGGAGTTCAATCTGACCAAATAAAGGGATAAAGCTGCGAAACATGCAGAATTAGAATAAAGTAAATCTCAGAGACTTTTCTCCGTTTAAAATCTTCATATGTTGAGACTCTGCTGCAGCAAATATAAACATCAAATGCCCGCACAATCTAAATGATTGCTCTTGTGCCGGCCTTCCACGGAACAAGTGAAGGAAACTTCACGTGAGGTTGGTTTACATTTCCAAGACAAACAGAACAACCGAAACACTACCATCGTTTTGACGGTGAGAATACACAAAATTCTACAACCAGTTCCATGCATATGCAAGCATCGGGGAAACCCAATGCTCCTCAGAGAGCCCCCTACATCCGGGAATCAAGCGTAAATCAGAAGACAGAGAACCTTATCATTTCCTGATATGATTGGTTGGAAGAAGTACCAGCATCCAAGCGCAAGCGCTCTAACTCGGCTTCTAATTCTGCTGCCGGTTCTTTTTCGCGTTTCAGAGTCGTTTAGATGGGTTTTAGGGCATTGTTTGTAATTTCGGTGGCGTTTTCGTAATTTTGTGATTTCTATTGTAATAAGGGTTAACACCGTATAAAAGGGTGGTAAGACTCCTAGGTTTCGTAGACTTGGATATTATTCTATCGATTTGATAATTGTAATTGAGAGAACAAATTGTTCCTCTTTTCAATCCCAAATCATTGTTTAGTCAATTTTTGTTGCATTTCGGTATTATTTGGTATCAGAGCATAGGTTGCCTTAAACTAATGGCTGAATAGAATGACGCGGGTCGTGGATGGCGGGGTCGTGCTAGCTGAGGACGTAGAGTCATTTTCGAAGCGGAGGAACAACCGTGTCAAAGAGACCTGCGAGACATAAAAATTGAAGAACATGGAAGGCGGATCCAGGATTTGGAGTGACAACTTGTGCGGGCGAGGTTGGCTGTTCAATCCGAGGAAGGAGCAGAATTTGAGGATTCATCCGATAATGAAGAGGAGAACGTCAATCCTTTCGGGGTTCTGAACTAAGGACGGAATCGGGGAGTATGACACGGAAATCATCCCTCTTCTCATAATTTCGGGATGAAGATCGAGATTCATGAGTTTCAAGGTAAGGCTCATCCTAATGAGTTTATTGATTGGTTGCATACGGTAGAAAGGATCTTTGATATTAAAGATCCGACTCAAGAGCAGAAAGTTAAATTAGTTACTATAAGACTACGGAAACATGCTTCGATATGGTGGGAGCATGTGAAGAAGCAGCATGCTAGAGAGGGGAAATCAAAGGTGGTTCATTGGGATAAGATGAAGAAATTGTCGCAAAGAAAATTCATGCATACTCATTATAGGCGGGAGGTGTTTATTGAATATCATAATGTTAAACAACAAGATTTAACAATCGAGCAGTATACCGAGGAGTTTGATCGTTTGCGGATGCATTGTGATGTGGCTGAGGAAGACGAGTAAACAGTTGCTCGATATGTGGCGGGGCTGCGGACTGAAATTTCTAATGTTGTCCAATTACAGCAGTATTGAACCTATAAGGATGTGTGCAGATTAGCCTTGAAGGTGGAAGAGCAATGTAAAAGGTAGGGCAGCAATTCTAAATTTCAGAATCGATAGTCAGAGAAAGAATTCCGAGGAAAAGCAAGGAGTTCTTCAACCAATTCGACACCAACAACAGTTAAGGATGCGAGTTCTAAACCTGTATCCAAGGAGAGACAGAGTAGTGCTAGAACTAGCGGGGGAGGAGCTACGACCAAGCGGTGTTACAAGTGTTAGGGAATCGGTCATTTCACTGCTGATTGTCCGAATAGAGAGTTTGTGATGCTTGTTGATAATTCAGTCTTTGATGAAGATCCGGTCTTTGATGAATCTGATGGAGAACAAGAGGATGCGGATCCGGATCGGGAAGAGATTATCTATGCTGATTTGGGTGAGTCCCTAGTCGTTAGAAGAGATTCAAATGTTGTTGTGGGGAAAATGAATCATGGCTTAGGCATAATATTTTTCATACTAAGTGTACTAGTGGAGGAAAAGTATGCAACATGATAATAGATGGGGGAAGCTATGAGAATGTGGTGTCCACTATCATGGTGGAGAAGTTGGGGCTAAAAATAGAATATCATCCTCAACTATACAAGCTGTTGTGGCTTAAGAAAGGGAATGAGGTGAAGGTGAGCAAGAAGTGTCCTATGCAGTTTTTGATTGGGAAAAAGTATGATGATGAGGTGTGGTGTGATATGGTCCTAATGGATGCTTGTTATATTTTGTTGGGTAGGCCGTGGTAGTTTGATAGAAAGACACAACATGATGGCTTCAAAAATACCTATACCTTCAAGAAGAATGGCCGGATCATTACCCTAGGTCCTTCAGATTTGAGAAAGGAGGAGAAGAATAATCAGTTGTCCAGGTTAGAATTCTAGGCAGAGGCGATGAACGCGCATGAACTTTTTGCCGTTGTGGTGATGGAGCAGAATTATGACAGTTCCAAAATTCCTACACAAGTTCTATCCTTGTTGGAGGAGTTTGCTGATGTTATCTTGGAAGAGATGCCACATGGGTTGTCACCCATGAGAGACATTTAGCATTGTATTGATCTCATTCCAGGAGCTGTTATTCCCAATAAGACAGCTTACGGAATGAGTTCTAAGGAACTTGAGGAGAGATAAGTGCGGGAGCTATTAGAGAAAGGCGCGATCTGAGAAAGCACGAGTCCCTATGCAGTGTCGGCCTTGTTGGTTCCTAAGAAAGATAGGTCGTGGAGAATGTGCATAGATAGCAAAGCTGTCAACAAAATCACAATTAAGTATCGCTTCCCTATCCCACGATTTGATGATTTGATTGATCGGTTACATGGGGTGACTTTTTTTTTCGAAGATAGACTTAAGGAGTGGTTATCATCAGATTAGGATGCAGCCTGGAGATGAGTTGAAGACATCGTTTAAGACTAGAGATGGTCCGTATGAGTGAATGGTAATGCCTTTCGAGTTGTCTAATGCGCCGAGCACTTTTATGAGGCTGATGAATCAGGTTTTTTCGTCATTTTATTGGCCAATTTGTTGTCGTTTATTTCGATGATATTTTGGTTTATAGTGCATCGATTGAGCAACACTTGCAGCACTTAAGAAAAGTATTTGAGGCATTAAAGGAGCATAAATTATTTGCCAACACCAAGAAGTGTCACTTTTTAACCGATCATGTGACCTTTTTGGGGTATATTGTGTCGATGGAAGGCATTTAGATGGATCTAGTTAAGATCGAGGCAATTACGAGTTGGGAGATGTCGAAGAATATTCATGAGTTACGTAGTTTTCATGGGTTAGCATCCTTTTATTGGAGATTTATTCGGGATTTCAACACCATTATTGTGCATCTTACGGATTGTTTGAAAGGAGGCAGATTTTCGTGAACCAAAGAGGCGGATGCTACGTTTCGGTTGTTGAAGAAAGAGGTGACTGAAGCCCCAATTTTAGTGCATCTAGATTTTAGTGAGATTTTTTGGGTGCATTGTCATGCCTCGGGCATTGGTATTGGGGGCGTTCGGAGCCGGAAAACTAAACTTGTGGCGTTCTTCAATGAGAAGTTGAACGAAGCGAAGAGAAGGTATTCGACTTATGACAAGGAATTTACACCATAGTGAGGAGCTTGGAGCATCGGAGGCACTATCTTATTTCGAAGGAATTTATTATGTATTCTGATCATGAGGCCTTGAAGTACATTAAAGGGCAGCATAAACTGAATGCTATATTTGCAAAGTGGGTGGCGTTTCTTCAGGCTTTCAGGTTTTCCATTATACATAAAGTTGGAGTCTTGAATAAGGTGGTAGATGCATTGAGCAGAAAATATTCTCTATTGTCTATGATGCGGGTGAGGGTTTTGGGATTTGATTCTTTTAAGAATTTGTTTGTTGATGATCCTTATTTTGGAGATATTTAGAGTAAGTACAAAATTGGGCCCTTTCACCAATTTCTGATTGAGGACTTTCTTTTCAAAGGCAACAAGCTGTGTATCCCTCAATGTTCTTTGAGGGAATTCATTATTATTGAGAGTCAAGCGGGAGGTCTAGCTGCGCACTTTGGATTGGATAAGACGATGGCCTTGCTATGTGAGCACTTTTATTGGCCTCGAATGGCGCATGATGTGACTCGATTTGTAGAGAGGTACGGGGTATGTCATATGGAAAAAACCAGAGGTACCAATGCTGGTTTATATATGCCTCTACCTATTCTAGTTACACCATGGGAGGATGTCAACCTTGATTTCGTCTTGGGATTACGTGATGTGAATACATCATATTTTTTATTAAATAGTTTAATGAAACTTTTTTTCAAAGTTGAAAATTAAAAGTCAATCTAATTATCTAGTTGATCTTAACCTTGTGATTGTTTTTCCAAAGATAATATGTAGGTTTTCGAAGCTAAACTTCACTTATTGTTTTCTTTCCTTTTAGCTTTTCACTTTCTAATATGAATTGCTAGATGTGGTTAAAAATCTAGTTACACCTTATTCACTTCAAACTCACCTCAAATTATTCAAAGAAAAGTTTTAACTATATTTTAAAGTTTTGATCCACATATTATGAGATTGATTCTACAATTGATACTAATTAATTTCTTCATGGCAGAAGTAGAACAGCAAGAAGTTTCATTTTTTTTTTCCCTTTTGTGCTTGTCTTTTGGTATATTTAGATGTTATCTAAATATAAAAATATGTTTAACATTGGATCAATTTTCCTTTTTCATTTTTGATCAAGGTCGGCTAGATAATTAGATTGAATTTTAATTTTCATGAATAACTGAAAAATATGTATTTTACTGTTTATTATATAACAATTATATGCTTATATGTTAGATAAGTGGTTTTCCGACCAAAAAGAAACAACATTAGTTGTCTAATCAGCCCTAAATTTATTGTTTAGATGTCAATTCAAACCCAAACAGTCCTAAACTCTTTAATAATCATTAGTTAATCCTACGTGGTATTTTCATGTCGTTAATGAATTACACCTCAACAAAGCTAATAGAAAAATTTCCCCAACTTCTCTTCTATTACTTGCTTTCCCTACACATTGCCATGGGATATAGAGTCACTCAAGACGGTGCCTTTTGGATTCTCTCCGATACTCAATAGCCTAAAGAACGGCTAGACATGGAGATATTATTTGGACGAACGATCTCAAATCTTATCATTCTTGAAACCTGTTGTTTTCGAATTTCAAACATCCAGTAGTAAGTTTGACAAGAAAATTTGAGTTATGTAGGATTAACTAACGGTGATTTAAGTAGCATTGACACGCGACATGACATGACATGACACAACAAGACACAATATGCCGACAAGTCATTTCTAAAAAAAAAGAGAATTTCAACATGTTGGAACATGTTATATATTAACTTGATAAATGATCATATATATATATATATATATATATATATATATATATATATATATAACAATATCAGCAGTAAGTTTTTCTTTTTCTTCTTTTAGAGATTAGCGATTAGGTTTTTTTATGGCTAGGTATATTAATTTGGGGGGAGGGGTGGATATTTGATAAATTTACTTTTTAACCATAATTTATTGAAAATGCGTAAAATTTACCCCGTGCATGTCGAAATGGCATATCGAGATGCTAGACTCGCGTGTCACCGACGTGGCTAGAATACTGATCACGTGTTTGTCGCAGGTCAAAGTGTGTCGGAGTGTCGACACGACACAACACAACACAACACGTGGGCCTCTAGAGAGTGTCGGTACTTACTAGACGGTGATTATAGATGGAAAGCTGATGGTTGTAAAATTGGGACAAAGGTAAAAGTTGATGATTTTTTATGAGAGAAATTTATTTTTGGATGTAATTGAGACATATGCTAAAGTTGGGCTTTTTTTTTTTTAAACTAGATCAATAGAATTAGGACAAAAGTAAAAGTTATAGGTTTCTTATGAGATAAAAAGTTTGAATATAATTGGAATATATGCTGAAATTGGGACCTTTTTGCCTATTAGGAAAGGGTTTACTTATGTATCAAAACACAAAATAGTAATGTTCAATGCGGGATCTGTCAAAGTAGATAATTTATCGGGTGAGTTAATTCAGAAGTGTGATACATGCTTTCTACGATACTTCAACGATGCTACGGTAATAATTCATTTTTTTCTTCCACCTCTGAATCATTTTGTTGCCTTTTGTATTGCTCACATCACTATAGAATCCATTAGCAAAGTAACAATTTTCTCCGCGAGGCTAAGTATTACTACAAGCACGCTTAATGTACATCTAAAGAAGCATAACAGGGAGCGGGGACACAGCGATGGGCATTTTCAGCCAAACCACCGGCGCTTGTGCAACTCGTAATTCTCGGAATTTCTTCATAAATCATTACACACGATGAATACACTTGTCTTTTCTGATATCATAGTTCCGAACATTAGTAAAAACAAATTCTCACGAGTTGAGGAACCTTAATATTTCGCTCATGTTCAAATTTTTGGGCATCTTTGGCTGGCTATTTCTAAGATTGCCTCAAAGAATGGTCTCATTTTTTTTTTTTTTTGGTAAGGTAAGAATGTATTGAACTTTCCAAAAGGACTAGGTACAAGAAGAGAACCGGACACACAAAAACCATGAACCATAAATGGCGCCGTCGGTGCCGGAGATGGTTCAACGGTGATCCGGTTGCAAGATACATGCGAATGTAAAGAATGGTCTCATTTATTCCCGTGATTTTTCCATTTTTTTTCATCCTTGAGAAGGAGGAGCTTTAATAACAAATACAGAATGAATAAGGGATAAATTGGACAGAAATTAAAGTTTCATGTGCTATTAAATTAAAAAAAAAAAAGTAAAAAAAAATCCTCTGTCTTAGTGAAAGTTTCGTCATTCCACGTTTGGCCCTCTTCTTTCACGTTATAATCATAATGTAAGGGTCTGCATTGTAACACTCCAGAAACGCGTATGGTAAAAAATTGTTCCAAAAGTGTTCCGAGAACACTTTTGAGAAACAAAAACACTTTTGGAGCAAAAATGAGAAAAAAAAACTTCTTTTTGGGTTTTGGAACACTTTTTAAAAACAACTTGAGGGCGAACTTGTACAAGCCACAACCACTCACCATCGTCGGCGAGGAGATGAAGTGGCCACCACCGCCGCCAATCGGCAGTCGCCGGCCGCCACCACCCGTCGCCTGCCGTTGGTTGCCCCCGGCCGCTGTTCGTCACCCTCCGGTCGCCCACCACCGATCACCGGTCGGCTGTCGCCGCCCACCGCCGGCCGCCTGTTGTAGATCCTTCCTTTTGGTGAAAAAGTATTTTTTTTTTTGTACTTGCCAAACACGTTTTTGTTCTCGAAAATCATAGTTGGGAGCAGAAACACAAAAAAATGTTTTTGTTTCAAATATGTTCCCAAGAACAGAAATGTTACCATACACAACCTAATAGTATTTAGTTGCATTTGCAAAATCCTAACACGTAAGAAGAAAGATTCATCTTCCAAAGCTTGCTATTTTGAAAAAGGATGAAGGACCCGATAAGAAAATTGAAGTGTATTATCTAATCACATAACAATCGATTGACAATCAATGTGTTAGATAATTTATTACGATGTAACCATTTCTGATGTGCTCTTCTTTAGAAAAATCACTCTTTAAGTTTTTATATCCCAAAGGACAAAGGCAACGATAAACTTGCTATCAGGGCAAAAAAAAAAAAAAAACATACGGATACGAATCTATTCAAATGATAATATAAAGGACAGAGCTAAGTGCAAGGAAATATAATATTGTACACATGGGAAGTGTCAAATGATATTATGTTATTCCTTAAAATAACAGTAACCGCAGTTGAAGAGAGAATTTAACTCTTTTATAGAATTGGTGTATGAGTTAATAGTTACTGATTAGGTAACTCTTAACTCTCTCTTTTATCATTCTAATATTGATGTCTTAAGATCATTTTTCAATCAGTTTGCATTTTGTTATTAGTCGACATTTATATGTTTAATTGCATACTTTTCAACATATCTAATTGGTTACTAATAACATCTTCATATATCAACCCTTTTAGGAACATCAATGCAACATAAGTGGAATAATCGGACATTTTACCTAATTAATGTAAAAATTAAGGTTTTCTAACTTTCTATTAGGCACCTTTAACTCTCTCTCTTTTTTTATATAATTTTTTTAACTTTTTTCAATTAGTTTGTAGTTTTAAGTTAGGGATTGTTGAAATTTATTCGCAAAACAAACAAAAAGTGTATTTACTTCATCCCACATAGAATAAAAGAGAAAATGCGAAATACTTTATTAGTTAGAAGGCTATTATAGCCTTTCAAATTAAGAAATGGGCAAGTGGGCTAGACTTTACCATACCTGCATGAGCAAATAATTGCATGATTTTGGCTCTTAGCATGGTTGCAGGTAATAATTGTTCTAATCAATGCTTATTTTTTTTAAAATTACAATAATAAATCAACTGTAGAGTCCTAATGAAATAGTGCGACTATTCTTGTAGGAGTTGCAATTATTTCATTAGTTTTAATTTCGAATTTTTAATTAACTAATTATGTCCAATGGTTTCAATTTTTCAACAAGAAATTATGTTTTGTTCGGAAGAGCATGAAAGGTTGTGTTCATTCCTGTAATTTATATTAAATGAATTTGTTCAATATTCACTTCTCTTCTTCTACTTCCAATTTTCGTTTCTCCTCAAACAAGAGAAGCACAACATTTGTTTTCGATTGTTTCCTTCAAGAGTTCTTAGAGAAATATTATAATTGTTATCTAATATTCTCGTTGAGACTCTGTATCTAGAGGATTGTTATCGATAACCATTAACAATGTTGTGGGGGCAAATAATTCCTTAAAGTGAGTGTTATCACGCCTCGAGTCTCGATTCCATTTGTTCCCATTCATTCACTAAATTTATGCAACATGGATAGTGACACAAACGGTTCATTGACTTTAGCTCAATGTACAATGTGGCACTTGGACTTTTAATTTGTTTAAGGTGATCTCTAGATTTGACAAAAAAAAAAGTGATCTCCGGACTTTTGGTGCATGATTAATTTACTCCCTAAACTATATAAAAAATTTCAATGTTGTCTTCCTATTAATTTAAATTGTATAATATTACACATTTTCATATAATTCAAAGATCATATTGAATAGATTAAAAGTTCAAGAACCACAATGTGCATTTGGTTAAAGTTAATGGACAATATTGAATAAATTAAAAATTCATGGATCACATTATATATTTGGCCGAAGTTCAAAGATCATTTGTGTCAATTTTTAATTCCTTTTCAAGTAGTGCCAAAGGAAGTTACAGAGAACTGACTTTTGGATGATGCGCCTTAACCACAAAACTGCCTTTGCCAAACTTCCTTGTTATTCATAAATTTATATGTAGTCAAGCATCGTTTCCGATTGGACGAGTTGAGCCATCACCATGAACCGGGATTTCTATCAAAACACGCGAGGGAAGCGAATCAAAATACGAAGAGGAGAAGAGAACGATAAACGAAACGTTTCCTTTTCCATGCAACAAATCAATTCAAAGATGCCTCTCTCTCACTCATTTTCTCTCAACATCGCAATCATCACATTCAATTTCATAGTCGCGAGCGCACTCTCTTGTAATTCCTCCTCATTAGATCTCCGTCATATCCATTTCGATCACCATCCTATCCTATCATCAACTCCAGGAGATTTGAGAACCCGACGACTTGGAATGGCAACGCTGAAGGTGATGTTGAGGATGGAGGTCACCAGCAAAGCCGACGAAAGCACAGGCCCCCATGATGCCGGATCTTATTGCCCTTCTTCGTTTTCTCTTTTTCAGCCGAATCCAACAGCTGCGTGGCAGTGGCAGCTTTTGGACGCATCCTACATGCTACGAATAACAGTAAATGGTGTCTTGTTGAACCGCACCTTTGTAAAAGCAGTGCAAATAGAACAACAAAATATGCAGCTGTTCAAGTGTCGGCATTACCTTCGGCAATGGTTTTGGTGTGAGATTGCTGATGCCACTACGGATCGCCGGACTCAAAGAATTTGCCTGGGGTATTTTGTGGCCCTGCACAGATCCAATGTAATATACACCAGAAGGAATTTGTGGCAACGATAACATCCAACCTGTGTTTTGGCTAAAAAGGGTTGTAAACAGAATTGGAGCATGTACCTTAGAGAGGTCGCTCTCCAGTTTCTCAGACTAAAAGGAGATTGTCCTGTCGAGGAGCCGAAAGTACAACAGCAGTTCGTACAGGACAGAGAATATTAGGCCACCAATGGATAAGGATCCCGAGGGATTATGTCCAATTCAACAGGATGGGAGAATTTTGGTAGGCCGGGTCGAGCAGAAAAGATACCTTGCACCTTCCTGAGACGTCGTAAATCTTTGAGCCCTTTAAGGTTTGTTATACCGTTGCAATCAGTAATTGTGAGGACTTCCAAAAGCTCTAACTTTTCAAGATCATGAGTCTCTGCTAAATCGCACTCCTCTAGCTCTAGTTCTGACAATAATTGCAGACCAGAAAATTTTGGCACTTGAATCTCGCAGAGTTTGAGACACAGAGTCCATAAGGTTGAGGGCAAGGGATGTTGTGTGAGGTCTAGCTCCTTCATGTGGGATAAAGTGAGTTTCCGCAACTGCGTAAGGGCGCTCAAATTCCCAGGGAGATTGGTGACATCTGGAAGGGACAATTCCAAGGTCACTAGACTCGTTAATCCCGCGATCCACCCGATATCTGGTGTCTGATTCGATGACCCCGCTTCTGACCGCATATCATGGATCAAGCATAGCTCTTTTAGATTTGTCAGATTTGTCAATTTGGGGACGGCCATGATTTTGGATCCCCAGCGGAGACTGAGCAAACTGGAAGGCAACTCTGGTAGCGCTTGAAGTTGTTGGCATTTGCTTACGTCAAGGGTTTGGAGTCGAGAGAGACGACGAATGCTCTCAGGCAGGCCAGCCACATTGGATGACGCTAATTTCAAAATTCTCAAAGAGGACAATCCTGAAAGATCACAACCACCTTGGACCTTCATACTTCTGCAGCGAGAGAAATCTATCTCTTCCAGTTTCTTTAACTCCACAATATTTTCAGGAAATTTTTCCAGGTGAGTGCCTTCCATCTTCAGCGTCTTCAAATTACTCAAATGCTTGACTGATGGTGGCATTACCGTGATTCCAGTGTATGAAAGGTCCATTTCCTCCAGCAGCCTCAGGTTCTCGATGGACCGTGGAAGATTTGCGAACTCACGACAATTCCTTAAAGAAAGCCTCCGAAGATTGGGAGGAAATTCAAAGGGAAACACATGCCAATTCCTAATTGGAGCACCATCCAGAGCAAGACGTTTGAGTTCCGTGAGGTGGCCCATTGTGGATATACGCGTCAACTTTTCACAGCCACAAGCACTAAGTGTCTCAAGTTTCTCCATAGACCTTTTCGGGATATGAATTCGTTCGATGCCAGTTTCATCGATCAGAAGTTCCCTCAAAGATGCCATGCTGTACAGTTCTGGGGGCAACTCCGTGACTAGCCTGCACTTTCTCAAATTTAAGGAACTCAAGTTCGTCAGATCACTAATGAATGGCCTAATCTTAATTAACCGATAACAATCTTCCAGTATCAACATCTCCAAATTGATGGGAGCTGGAGAGTTCAACGATGGATGTAAGTCAACACATCCTTGTAGGTTCAAGACTTTCAACTTCTCCACCTTCTGCAACGTTTGTGCAAAAGAAGATGTCAGACCTTCCTCGGCTCATATATCTATCATCTTTACATGAGATTTAGAAAAGCAAAAATATTGGCCTTACCTCCCTGATTTGTGTCCAGAATTCTGAATCTTTGGTGACCGGACTCCAAGACAGATCGAGAATGACCAACTCCTCCAATTGCATATTATCAAGCTTAGGAATCGAATGGCACTCTCGCCAATCAAGCCACCTCAAATCTGGAGGAAGGTTCTCAGTATTTCCCTGGATCGTAGCCCGGTCCAGTCTGAGGTACTTCAAATCCAACATTCTGCGAAATTCTTCACATGTAAAACAGTCCTTTTCAACTGTGAGACCGATGCCTTTTACAAGGAGACCGATGCCATGTCCACTTTCAGTACCCTGTCAAGTATCAGTTGCCGAAAAAAGTATGAATAAGTAGAAAAATTTTAATTTCTCCCAACTCCTTTTGATGAAATGATACAAATCAAATTTAAAAAGTCCGCGGTTATTCGCTACATGCTCAAAACCGTGTTAAAAGAGAAGTAAGTTTCTGTTAAATGGGAATGGGAATGGAAGATTTATTTGTAACGCTTTCGTAACCCTCTAAAAGAAATTTCTAGAGACTTTGAAAACTAACCACACAAATTTTCAGAACTGAACGTGCATCCTCATGATTCCAAAACCTGCAGCGGTTAAAACGATCTTTCCTCTTGACCACGTCTCTGCCAATTTCTCGTATCAAATCGTTCATTCTTAGCTCATTATTTTCTCCAACTTCCAATAAGTGCAAGTCGCAAAGCAACTCTATTCCGTTAGGAGGACGGTAACCACAAGCCCCCCACATGTAAGAAGGAATTCTCTCATCCTTTCCACTAAAAAAGCATGCTATGTCCAGGAATATCTCCTGTGTATGACCATCTAAATAATCATAACTGGCCATAAAGGCAGCTTTTACGTCTCTCTCCTCTGGATGATTGTTTAAGGTATCCCGAGTATTCCTCCATATTTCTATGTTCTTCCTCTTCTTTAAATATTCTGCCCGAAGCACAATAGCCATAGGAATCCCTCCAAGAGCTCCGACGATGTCTCTGGACAAGGAAACGTACTCGGGGTCATCTGGGGGAGCACCCCCTGGAAAAGCATGCTTATTAAAGAGGTCAAGAGCATCCTCATCTCCCATTTTTCTAACTTCGTATTCTTCAGCTGCCCTATCTTCATCTTTTTCGGCTGCTCTAAAGTCGAAGCACTTCAGAACATTTCTTTTGTGTGTGGTCACAATAATTCTACTTCCTGGACCGAACCACCTAACCTTCTCAGCTAATCCTTTGATTTGTTCATCATTATGCACATCATCAAGTAAAATGAGAACCTTCATTTTTCCAAATAGACTTGATATTATTTTAATACCCTCTGTAGAATCTCCCAGCGATTCACGATTTCCTTTCTGAAGGTCAGCAATCAACTTTTCTTGGGAAGACACGAGTCCTTTCGAATTAATACCTTCGAGGAAGCAACATGCTTGAAACAACGTATGAATCTTGTTGAAGACAACCTTCGCAAGTGTGGTCTTCCCGACACCCCGCATACCACATATTCCCACGACACGTACGTCTCCCCCGGTCGCTTGTCCATCGCTGGTGACAACGCAAAGCTTTGCCATCACCTTTTGAACATGAAGATCGATTCCAACTAGTTTGTCGGTGACAAGTTGGTCATCCTTCCTCAACAGCTGACTGACACGTGCAACAACTCTTTCTAGGGTAGCGGTCATACGCCTGCAAAACATGAGTGATGAAGCCCAAGGATCACAACAATTACCAGAAATATTGAAACAAAGTAGACAAAAGTCAAGTGGGGGAGTGAACCGACAAAAATTAAATCAACCAACAGGGGCAGGGGGAATCTTCAATTGGAAAGGAGAGCAAGATCTAATACACGGTCTATTTCCCTTCCATGCACGTAGCAATTTCGACATTGATAGCAAAAGTACTGCATAACAGAAGTCCTAGCCAAAGGGGAACGAGCAGAGCATGGTCCACCTGGTCGGCTGGTCTAATTCGCAGTTACCTAATGAGTCGAGTCAATTTTCAACTTGCCTTCTAATCGAGGTCGCCAGTTACTCGATAGGCATCTAGAATTCGACTGGTTAAATTAGCGATCCATTTAACAAATACTAACCTTAAAGATCTCTCTAGCCATGCATCATCATCGATGTGATTATACACATCATTTTTAGAAAAAGGCAGGGGTTCATTTTCACACCATCCTAATCCTTCATTTTTTTTTCGATCTTCTAGGAAAGGAAAAAGAAAACAGAAGCAAAAGAATTACCCCCCATCTATTTTCTGCCTCTCAAATCCGCTTAATTCCCCGACCGAATGAAGAACCTCCTTCCATTTTTTGATGGTATTTTTGTGGACTTTTTTGTCTTTGTTATGATCCGTGAAGGACTTTGCAAAAGGCCCAGCCTGTTTTTTCACTTGGTAGGGAGTGACATCATAGAAAATAGGGATAATAGTCTGTCCTTCTGATTGACTGCAATCCCACATTTGTGCCAGCTCCATGAGGCAACTTTTACTGGAGGCGTAGTCTTTGGAGAAGATAGCTATCGAGATCCTCGACCGCTGGATCGCATCTTTGAGCGCCTGATTGATCTCTTCTCCCCCACGGAGGTTTCTGTCATCTCTAAAGACCACGATCCTTGCATTTGTCAGGTCTCTATAGAGGAGATCCGTGAATCCCTCACGAGTATTTGGACCTCTAAAACTCAAGAATACTTCATGAATGATTCCACACGAGGAGGAGGTTGAAGATGATTCCTGTCAAATCAAGGAAACCTAAGTAAAACACAGTGTTTTCAGACCAAGTCTAATGCTTCTGGCAAAACAAACAAATGGGAAGTTTTATGGTTCGGATGGAGCCGAAAGCATCGCAGCAAGCCGACTGCAATTGAATCTTGCAACTAATGCATTTTGACTGTTTTTAGATCCAAAATTTTCAGAACTTTCGCAATAGGCAAACGTTGATCAGTGGATTCACACGTAATTTTTTCATGATTTTCTGAAATCTAAATGATATTTCAAATTTAGTGGAAAGCAAAACAGTACTTAATAGGCCGAGCGTACAACATCAATAGTGAGTGCTTGGAGGTGTTTTTTTTTTTTTTTTTTTTTAATAGGATCTTGTGATTTTGAACAAACGTTGGTTCAGCAATCGTTCACGTCAAAAGAAGATCCGTAACATTCCAGACGATGTTTAGCATTTGAGGGGTTGTTTGAACTAGAAGCAGAGGATCGTTCCATCACATTCATGTCAAAGAAATAACAATACAAAAACACGAAAGATGCAGAGTAAACTAACCCGGTTTCTTCTCTCCATTCCAGCAGCCGCAACTGCAGAAGCGATAACTCGGAGAAAGATTAGAAACGCCACGGACCCAATTCGCTCGCTCGCTCGCCCGCTCTCTGTCTCGCGCGTTCTCTCGCAGAGGGCACGGGAGGTCTATTGTGATTAGATTTTATGAGAAGCACGACCAAGACCGTTGACTTTGTGGGCACCCGCTCTGCTCCCGGTCAACGTGAGGGAAAATTGTCGTGTTCTCCCTCCTGTCCCACGTGATTTCACATTATGACAAGTCCTTACAGAAAAATGCTCCTTAAAAAGTTGACACGAGGATAATTTTTCAGTGGTTGGAGTTGATAAAGAAGATGCAATCAACTGTTTGGTGGTCCTCCCAAGTCGTTCCATTCATCCAAGTTTCATTAGAAGAAGAAAAAAGAAAAATTGTCAATCATGAATCATGGTATATTCCATGAACTTTCCAGAAGATGCCTTCTGACGTTAAGTGTTTAAAATCAGATAACGAAATAATATATAGAATTATATAATTTGTATTTTGGAAGAATCTTCCAAGGCCATTGCCTTCTCATCGAGCTTCCATGAACTGGTTGGCATAATCGAATGTCAATTGGTCGCGTCTTCTTCTAAGTATTGCATGTGAATTTCTTTGACAGGTCCTGGAAATGATGGCCCACCATCTGACATGAGCAAAATTATCAAGATAGAAGAAAAAAACAGAATAAAATATAAAACGAGGGTCGACCAAACCAGATCCTTCCGGCTCCTATTAAAACTAGAGAAAGAAGAGCACTTGCTAACTTTTGGTCTTGGTTTTCTCCAATTCCACGCTCCGAGTTCGTAGACGGAGCGAAAAAGTCAAGAAGAGCCAAAAGAAACAGCATATGAAAACGCGTTAGGTAATCAATGACTTTCTTACATGATAATGCCTTAGGTGGCCCACATTATAATAAAGTTGGAAAATTACAAGAAAGTTTAACTTTTCACTAGAAGTGTCACACCCCGACTCTCGAGTTCGAGACGTCCCTACCAATTCATAGATGATAGCGCCCCGCGCAGGCTATCGACCTACGTACTTCAAACGCATGCGGAACACGCTACACTCCCAAATAATTACAAACAGCGGGGATAGTATATTAAGAAAGCTCAACGGTCGTTCGTTCAAAAGACTTCTTCATTCATTAACCAAAAGTAGATGAACTTTAACCCTACTGAGCTACGGTAGTCACATACAACCCCACACTTCAGGGCGGCTCTCGAGGATTTCAAAACAAAGGTACTAAGGTTAAACCTTCATCTACTTCAAAAGACTAATCCAGGAGCCAAATCTTGGCATGCATGGGGTTCCATCACTCGGGACCCGAAAATGTTAGCCCACGACGGGATGAGAAATAAATCTCGGTGAAGTCAACGCCTAAGTCCGGCTATGACATTGATTCGCCCAGGGCGTCCTATCAAACAGATATAACATCACAGAGTAGATAATCCAACCACATGCAAGTTTACCCTCCGAAGCCACACATAATGCGACGCAAACTTGACATAACAGTCAACCAATCAAGTAATTGGCAAAGTATCACACAACTTGCATGCACAGGACACCCTACGCGGTCCATTTATTATCACCTTCGACCCATAGGTTCAGCACACTAGTCGGTTGGTGCTTTTCTGGCGGGACCAGACATCATTTTATTCCTTCAATAATGACGACTGATAGTCCCCCCGATACCCCCGGGACGGACATATCTAGAATATTAAGTATCGTTCCCTGGTACCCCCGGGCCGACGATATTAATCCCCCCGGTACCCCCGGGACGGATATATTATGCAACTCGCGAATCGTCCCCCGATACCCCCGGGCCAACGATAATTCTCAAGTGACCACCCAAGCAATTCGACATTCAATTAGTTCATTTATCAAATTTAGTCGAATGCTCATACACACATGCTCAAAGACTTGTCCCTAGGCCGTTTACATGCTAAAATATGCAACTCGATCTCATACGTGATCACATGAATGCACAATTTCATCGACTAATATTTCACGCAAAATGAGACGAGCAGTCTCCAAATCAAACATCCACAACAGTCAATAATCGATTCAAGCACTCAATTCAATCAATTAATGAGACGATCAAACAATTGAAATCATTCAATCTTTCCATAATCTTCAATTTCCAATTGACATTCAATTGCGTTCTCGTTCCTAACCCATCGCTCGCTCGCGATCAATCAATCACAATCACGGTACTATTCGCGGCCCTTACTGTTCACAGAACAGTGATTTCGGCGAAACGGGTCAGATCTAAGTCGGATAGGCGCCGGGGATCCGGGGTCGCGGCTGAAGCCGGCCGATGGTGGTTTCGGGGGCTGTTGGGGCTAAGGCGTCGGGTTCGGGTGGCTACGGGCGAGGTGATGGCGGCGACGGCTGGAGCCCGGACTCGGATCTAGTGGTCGGGGCTGCAAGGCGACGAGATCCGGCCGGGTGAGGTGGAGATGGGCTGTGGTGGAGGGGAATGGAGGAGGTCGCGGGTCTCGGGCGCCGGGGCTGGGGGTCTCGGTTGGGCCCTCGCGGCTTGCGGACGACGACCGGCGCGACGGAGGTGAGGGCGCGGCAATGGAGTGGCCGGCAGGCTGCTGGGGCAAGGCGGCGACGGCTGATGTAGGTGGCGGTGGTGGTCGGGTGAGGACGGAAAGGAGGGGGGGGGGGCTGAGCTGCAACAACCAAGAAAATGAAGAAGAGAAAGAATGAAGAAGAAGATGAGCAGTGCAAAGGGGGGCAAGTCTCGTCGCACAGCAGGAGGGAAAAAGGGGAAAGAGAGAGAGAGAGTGTGTTGATGGGTGGGTGGTGATGGGATGATGGGATGGTGATGGGGAGAGAGAGAGGGAGTGGGTCACGTGAGAGGGGGAAAGAGAAAGAACCGGCGGGAGTGAGGGAGGAGGAGAGAGAGAAGAGTGAGATGACGGTGGTTTTGACTTGTGGGGCCCATCATTTGGGATTTTAAAAATATTTATCTTTTTGTGTATTATTGAGGGGAAAAAGGGTTAATTAATAAATCGGGACTGAATGAATTTTTGACTCAACTGACTGAAAATAGAATTGGTTTTCGCGGGCTAGGCTCTGTCTGGACTAGGTCTAAGCGCGAGAATTAAAAATCCTAAGTCGCGGTGACTACGATTTTGAGACCTAATCTAAACCGAACAATATTTCGAAAATCGTCCGAAAATTCATCCTTTACGTTCTTGCGATTCGAAATTTTATACCTACTCAACCTCAATAATAATCCTTTTTATTGAATTTGGGCCCTTTTCATATGTCAGATTTTCTAGGGCGTCACAAGAAGTTAAAAAAAATTCCCTCACTAAAGTATCATTTGGGTGATCAATGGTTTTTTTTTTTTTAAATTATTCTTTGGATTGTTATTATTGTTTAAATACATAGGATGAATAATGAATTATTTTCACAAATAATATTATTATTAGGTTATTGTCAATCACATTATTATTAAAAGGCCCACCTCACCTTGTCAATCATGTAGTATGGAGTTCATAATCCAATCATTTTGTTTGTTACATTTGATGATGTAAAAATTTCAAATATGTACCGTGCACCTAATTCACACACAAAATTTCGTTCCTTGGCCATTAACATGCATTCTTCTACAATAAAAAAAAAAAACTAAGGTTTTTACATTATTATGGTATCTGCAAATTGAGCCCAAGATATTTACAGAAGAAATATATTTTTGTTTTCTTTTTTGAGGATCGTAAAATTTTTCAAGCAACAGTCTTTTATTTGATTAAATTGATTTCATTGCATCATTGAATAAATCACACCCACAACGGTGGTTAGGAACTATTTTTCTACTACAACTGCAGATCCATTTCTTCAGAGTTCGAACTCTGCATCAACACTATAAAACAAAAGGTTAATAACGCGGAAAACCCTAAATTGATACATCCGTGACAAATTTATCATAAATTATTTTTTTACCACGAAAAATCCTAAATTGATGCACTAACGATCAATTTACCCCAAACCGATACATTTATGATAAATTTATCATCTATTGATTTTTGTTAAATCTAACCACAAATTGCTGAGTTGGATGACACGTGACGGTTAACAAGTGTACTAGTTTTGGGGTTTTACCCTTTGTTTGTCATAGGTGTATCGGTTTGGGATTTTTCGTGATATTAACCCAATTAATGAAGAGTAAATTTGTTACATATGTACTAGTTTAGAATTTTTTTCGTGGTAAAAAAAATTTGTTCGGGATATGTGTATCGGTTTGAGGTTTTACGTGGTCAATAAAATAGTTGAGGCTAAATTTATCACGGTTGTACCAGTTTGGATTTTTCATGGTTCATTGGCATTATTGCGGTGTTTCACTATGTCTTCCTTCATGCATAATTCATTTAACAGCTCGGAGTAGAACTCCATACTATTATCGATCCGCATATACTTGATCGTTTTCTATCATTTTGCAGTTTGTGAAGATAATTTATATCTCTTTATGATTGATGAGAACAAAATTTGAACTAAGTATTATGGACATTTTTAATAAAATTTTCAAGTAGTTTGATTATTATATTGTTTAGAATAAGCCTTGAATAAATCTCCCAATAAAGTATACCTAACGAATACTTGAAATTTAAGTATTAAAAACTCCATCATCAGAAAAAGCTAATAGCACGTGTTTATAATAAATGAGTCTCATAAAACGTTAAAAATGAAGATTAGCAAATCAACGAAAGAGACGTTACCATTGACTTCTAAAAGTTATAGAAGAAAATTTAAATGGTACATGTTGTTTCCCCAAAAAAGTTTAATTGGCATATAACCAATTTAACGACATTCGTAACGCTAAGTTGTTAACTTCTATGACAGGTGATGCGGCTTCGCCAAGAAATATCAAATAAATGAACATGTTTGGACTCAATCAAGAAAAGGCGAACCAATTTCGATGAACTTTGGAAAATATATACCGCCACCAAGCCCAGCTATTCTTGCACAATCTATTACACTGATTCAATGGATGCGGGAAACTTAACAAAAAAATTTTAAACTTATTGCAATTGTATCAATTAAGTCATAAATTTTTTTTTTTTGCCAATAAAGTAGTAAACCTTTTGCATTTGTGTCAATTCGGTCTATTTGACTAGCTGGCGCCGACTTTGCATTGCCGACGTTGTCATCGCCAAAGCTCGCTAGCCACCGGTAGAGGGCAACCTCGCCATGGTTGCCTTTCCCGACAACCGTGCCTCGCGATGGTGCGGGTTTGTGAGGTACAGCCGTGAGTGAGGCCACCTTATCGGCGAGGGCAGCTTGCCATCGCCTCACCGACGACGGACAAAGGCGGCCATGGCCTCGTCGGTCGCGAGCAAGGCTACCTTTGCCCATGGTCACAATGGCATCACCCAGTTGTCGCAACCTAAAAATTCAGAAAATATCAGGCCAATAGATTATCAAGTTAATTGTCTAACTAACCTAAGTTGGACTCTCTCAAATCCATACCAAATTGCAACTTATGGTTCAATGTGATTAACATGCAAAGATTTTTAAATTGGAGTCGCCACTAATCGTTTTTGGTAAGTCGATTAGAAACCTAAGTACATTAGTGGGAGAACTAAATTACTTCTACGAATCGGAGATCCTAAGTCCGAGGACTTAATTACGCTAAATTACTCTAACTCCCTTTTGATACCATTTTATTTCATGAAAAATAATTTGAGAAGGCAACATTAATTGATTTTAAGCTAAGTCATTAACAAAGGTTATCATGCGGGTACACAAATCAATTAATTAAACATCCAAAGATTAATATGATCAAGGAAGCATGCGCCACACAAAATTATTATTTTATTTTTGGCTTTTATATGAATGCATGAAAAACTTTACTATATGCAATGCGTGAAATTATTCTAGGATGCAATGACATGAATTAAATGCAAGACTAAGCTAGATAACATGCAAATTAAATTAAATGGATGTCTAAGTGAGACCATGGCTTAATTAATTAATTACGTGACATGTAAATTAATTAAACCTAGACATGCAATCTAATATGCGATTTAGGCTAATATGCAACCTAATATGACATGGCAAAGATGACATGACATAGATGATGTGGCATAGATGATATTTTTTTTAGAATGAATTTATTTCCTAAAATAGAACTATGCTAAAACAATATTTACTTGCATATTTTAGAGTTTAAATTGACCTAAATCCTAATATATTAAGATAGATTATTTTAAACATAAAATTCTTTTTAAACATGCAATGTCTATCCTAAAATGCAATCTAACCTAAACACTTAAAAAAATATATATATTAGATATGCAATTATCTACATGATGCTATTTTTGAGATATGCAATTTTTAAATATGAAAACGAATAAATGTAAATCTTTTATAATTTTCGAGATTAAATCATGCGACAGATATATTCTAAAAAAAATATGACAATTAAACAAATCAAGTCAAACTAGGAAATTAAATATGTCAATCAAAAAAGTGAATATTTCAAAATATTTCGCGAATATTTGAGTCAATTTAATTCGTAATCCTACGCTTAACGATTGAACTCAAATTCTTGTCTGATCGAGTATTCCATCAATAATCTTAAAGATAGACCTCCTCGATTATGTGACAAGTTGCGGATTAGGAAAAAATTCCTAATCAACTTGTATTTTGAAAAAACAAATCCACTTTATGTAATGCAATATATGCAGAATAATTAAATTAGGCAAGATGATAATTTTTAGATGTACCTTCGGAATATTGCTTTCCTAAATTGAATTTGCACCAAATCTTGCGGATCGAACCTCAATTCTTTGGACCAATCGCTCGAGGGTGTCGAACGGCCAACACTTGGACTGCGATGAGGTACTCTCGGTGAAGCCTGAGGTGGCTGACGAGGCAAGGATGGGACCACCAGAAGCACGTTGGAGAGTTGAGAAATCTGTGTAGAAAAATTCCCTCCTTTGCACGAGATGGCCCTCTGGGAGTGGTCCTTCAATGGACACCCAACATCAAAGTGTCACACCACTGTGTTTAAATGAACAGGAAAATGACACGGCCGTCCACATACCTAAAGGACGCAGCCTCATATAGAAATCAACATAAGCTTGATATCAAATATATATATATATATCCAACTATATATACATATAGACATCTGTTTAAACATAAAGTTGGCTCCTCCATCAGAGTTTCTACAATCCTCAAAGATATTTACATATCACTACTCGGTTAAATCCGACGACTAACAACATATATGTATACAACTTTCCTTAGGTCATACCCAAAATCTAACTCCCAAAAGCCCCCAACGTTTGCACTCTCGTTCTACTTGCCATTGACTATAGAGCCCGAAAACATGTAAAAGGAATGGAATGAGCAACCACATTTCAGTGAGTAGTACATATTTCTTCTAAGCGGATCGAGCACTCACTATGCACATATAATAATATCAAAACTATAATTCACATAAAATGAATAATGTCACTTTAGCTTAACGATATATATATATATATATATATATATATATATATATAAGAAATATTTCATTAAATCAATGGTTAAGTCCATTCATCAATCTCCATCAAACCAAATATTAGCGGTCCATTCCTTGACCAATCTCTTGCTCATATGAAACCACAATCACAACATAACGCCTAGTGACAAGGCGACCAAGATTCTCCCTTGGTAAGGTCTCTACCTATTATCGCCCGGTGGTTCAACCCCAAAGGATATCCTCAAACCGGTATGCATACCCAAAAACCCTTAACCGGGTTCATGGCCATAATGAGCATCAAACCGACATTTACTAATAATCCACAAACCAATCTAGAATCCATTTCATAAATCGGAATACAACTCACAACCATTTCGGATAAACCAGGTTCACAAATCGAAACACATATTTCACAATTCATTTCGTAACACATTTCTGAAGTGGTTCGTAAGTATCAAAACACGATAAATGCTCAATCTAGAATTTTTATGCAACAAATATGCCTTTAGTGTTCATAATATATATCGGATCCGTACCACCTTCAAGTTATGACTTTATAAATTCATAAAAGAGATAAGCACCACTCACCTGATATAGCCTAATTCAAACCTCGAAAGCTAATTAAGGCCCACGAACTCGAATCCTATCAATTTAGCGAAAACTGGTATCACAATCAAGCAAAAATGCTACCGTAGCTATGAATCGACTAAGTTAAGCTCATTCGCTAATCAAACTATTCCTATGTGTTAATAAAACGCTTATCCGAATCGCACAATCTAAACTATCCGTAACGCGTAAGCGTAAAACTTCAACTATATGGCATAACTTCGAAACTATTACTAACAAGAGGCTCGAATACTTACTAGATGCTGAAAAACGCAATTGATTCGGCTTGATTCTTGACCAAAATGAATTTATTTCTATCTTTATTCTTCTTCTTCTCTTTGCGTTTTCCTCTTCCTGTTTTCATGAGTGAATGAAGCACTTGCTCCTTTTTATAATCTCGGCCAAGCACTATTATTTGAGGCGGTGACTCCCTTTCTTTTTTCTCTTTTTTTTTCTTTTTGACCAGTCAAATGGTCAACAGACCTCATGGCATCACAAAGCCAAATACAAGGCCGGATGTCATCTGCATATTACACAAAGACACCAAGGCTGCGTTTGGTCGTCCGTATAAAACTCGGGATAAGATATGTTTTATCCTATCCCGTGTTTGGTAGGTGTCCCGGATAGTATAATGTCGGATATAGGGGGATATAACCCGGATAAAAAAATCCTAGGGGAGGGGGTAGGATAAGGTTGGATAGGATTTCTCTTATCCGTCATATAAAAGCTAACTTTCTTCTCTCATTTGTTTCTATTTTCATTTTATTTATTTTTTTTGCAAAGAGGTTTGAAAATCTAATAACATGTGTATATTTTCAAGTTTTTTTTTTTGGGTGTATGAGAACATTATTTTTATAGTAATAAGATCGAAATATTTCATGAGCATCACGTAGGGCATATATGTCATTTATATTGATATACAATTTCTACCAAATACAGGATATGATAGGATATGAGAATATCCGACTTTAAATCCGTAGTTCACCAAATGATGGATAGAATATGGCCAAATCCCTAGATTTCTTATCCTATCCTATCCAATCCTATCCCGATCGGAAATCCCGACGACCAAACGCAGCCCAAGGTCTTGGAGGCGTGGACACGAGGGAGGATACGGGCTGCTCTTCGGATGGCAGATTTATCCCTTCAAGGCCTCACCCTCACTAATCCTCCAAAGAAACGTTGTCGGCGATGATGGTGCGTGGATACGAACAAGGGGCTCAACCGTGGTCTGTCAAGGCGAGACGTAGCGGGGACCTCCGCGGGGACTACTTCGTTGGCAGAGAAACGACAAGGTTGAGGGATGGGGAACCACAATATCTCTCTCGTGCTTTTCTCTCTGTGATCTCAAATTCTTCTAAATGAGAGTTGATGATCTCAAACCCTGGACAAAGAGCTCTATTTATAGAGAAAAGCCTTGCAAGCTAGCGGCCTAAGTTTTCTAAATCTTGCAAAACAGACCCAGGATCAAAATATGTGATCAATTAAGTCCCGAAAGGTCCAATTACATTAATTTGACTGAAATTTTTGGCACATAATAATTGAAAATTTTAATTAAAGCCTTTTTCTCAATTACGCTTAGAATAATCCCAATTTCGTCCTTGAATTTTCTACACAATTTTTTTTTCCGGTCAATTCAAGTCCAAATCACCCGACAAATTAAGCTCAAGTCCTCTACCGTCGGACCAAATAAAAATGCAAAATGCAATACATGCTAAACTAAATTATGCTATGCATGAAAACTCAACTAATTATTTTTTGGCAAGAACTAAAACTAATTCTCATTTTTACGTAAAACGCATGATTTGAAAAAAAAATCAAAATTTAGGTGTCAATGGCTGATGAGCTTTGGCAACCCTCACAGGCCACAACCCACCGTCCAGTGGAAAGAAATAAAACAAACCGAAAGAGAAGAAACGAAAAATCAGGAAATAAAAAATAATAAAAAATTTAAGATATTAAAGTATTGTTTAAAATTATTCACGTTAGCGTTGGCAAGCCAAATAGATTGAATTGATACAAATGCAAAAAGTTTATAATTTAATTGGCAAAAAAAAAAAAAGTTCCCAACAGATTTAGCTATTTTATGATAGTTTTCCCCGCCGAATGCTTCGCAACCGACGAAGCCACACGCGTATCGAAAATTAAAGCAGGCAGAGAGCATAACTACGGGAGATGATTTTTTGTTATTCTGTCCTAAACACTCAGTACACCAGGTGACAAAATATGGGTATCTATCACACTTAAAAAATGGCAAAAGACGTTCCCAACTCCTGAGTTCTGCATAGAGACAAATCTGCAAATAGAGGATATGCTCACGGAGAAAACAGTTTTAACAGTCCATGCTCTCGTTCTCTTATAACCAGTACGGAACCCACGTCTAAGTTCCAACCATACAAGTCCCAAAAAAAGTTCCAACAATAAAAATGTACTCGCTAAATTAAATAGAAGCTATGGAAAGAGTAGAAGGCGAGTAGAAAAAGGAAAAAAAGAAAAAAGTGGGAATAGATAACACCCCATTAAAAACTCTCTGCCAATCTGTAAGCAATCTGCCTTCTGCAATTTATGGGCTCTACAGTTTATCATTGTCATGTTCTCCTTTCATGTGCCATATGTAAACCACGCCCAAAGAATATGCAAATCATGTTAATGTGATGGAGATTCGACAACAATTAATCCAAACGGGCACCTCACGCTAACGCATAGGCATCAATGACCCAAAGTAACATCCAAGGGAGGCCAAGCACACCCAATCCAGACCAAGGTCCGTTCTGAATGAGGGCACATCACACAACAACCTAAGTAAATCACATAAGGATTAGGCTTGAATGTCTCGTGCAAAAGGGTTCATTGCAAAATGGAGACAACGAACTCTAATTCCAACATTTAAGGCATATCAAGTATCAACACAAATATGAACATGCGACAAGGAAATCAACCTAACATGACACAATAAAAAGCCATTGTACTCTTTCCATAGCTCCTATTTCATTTAACCCCTTGGATTTAGAGGTGTGTGGCCGGCCAAGGAGATCCCATCTTGACTGATTCGGTTCAAATTTAAGAAGCCATTGTTTTCTGTGCGGTACACCTGAAAAAAAAAAGCCTCATTTGCTTGTCCAATATTTCCCTGTATAATCACCAACTTATGAGGACAAGTTAAAAGGGTGAATGATGTTAAAATGAGAAGCAAAATGGGTGATTAGAGGGTGGTTATTGTTTGGACGAATTTTAAAATTATATGATGAGGGGCATACAAAATCAGGTATACAAATGCGAGTCCATGCAAAGTGCAATATGCCAGCTTATGCAATATTGAATTTTTTTTTTGGCTAATATTATTATGAAATGCACGAATTGTTTATAAGTAAAACACTACATATAATTAGAAAGAATACCAGAAAATATGACCAGCATTTAATGAAAAACTATCAAAAAGTTAACAATGTCGCTCGTGTCGAAGGATGCAAAACATCCTTTTCTTCCGGATAAGCCTATGACAGCGTTGATTTTGGCGGAGGAATTCATAAACTTGATCTAGGAGTGAGGAGACACATGCTAACTAAAAACAAACTTGTCCCGTAGGTAAATAAAGAATGAGAACTCTGTTGGTACCTTAAAAGATTTTACCACCTGAAATTTGAGGAGAAATTCAACCGGTGCACAATTTTCTTTTTGGAAGAGACCACCCTCGCCAAGGGCCGGCGAGGGCTGCCCTGCATGATCACTTGGAGCGACTGCTTTTTGTTCACGGCAGTTGATTTGGCCTCGACTTATCTTTAAAGGGACTTCAATGGAGTCAAGCTTGAAATTGACTCCAATAAATTTGCCTTCTTCGCTTATTCCTGTTTCTCCATTAAGTTTTTCCGCAGGTTGCTCCCGTCTTCCCTTAACAGGGTGGATGCCATGTACAGCTATCAGTTAAAACCGAAGAGAGTCCAGCATCACGTAACCATAGAACGTGCCATTACATGCTTCAACGCGTTCTGTACGGGCACCGAGTTCTCAGCCGGACATTCACTGATAATCAGCTTTTGCAGAGACGTTAATTTCTCTAGGCCTTCAATTTGACGGATCATTTTGCATCGTCTGATCTCCAAAACTTTCAGCGACTGCAAGTTTGAAAGATCAGGTCAACTGAGGTCATCACAGTCGGATAGAATCAAATTTCTCAGTGAGGTTAACTGGTCAATCCCATTGAGATTTTGTATGTTGCAGTTTGATATATTGAGCCTCCTCAGGGTTTCAAGCCCTTCAAGCCCTTTAATCTTTTCTATTGCAGAGTCATAGAGCTCGAACACTGATAAGTTGTTTAAGGCCTGGACGGTTGGCAATCTTCTCAACGATGAACAACCATGAATTGATAGAACTGACAAAGTCCCGGGAAGCTCTGATACTTTTCCAAGGCTGAGACTGGAAAGGATTAGCGTTTTGAGCTGAGGAATGTCCGTGGGCCTGAACTTCAGCTTAATAATTTGTGAAAGAGACAATTCTAGTTTCCTCAGTTTAGGAAACGCTATTGAGAAGGATTGTTTGTCAATCCTTTGTGTTTGGAGAAACTTTAGGTTCCAGAGTCTTGAAAACCATTTACGCGAGGGATGTTGCACATTGGATTCTGGCATCGGCTGTTCTGAGGGAGGTCGGCGTTCCTTCGGGTCCTCATCGCTTAGGCACAGCTCCTCCAATTCCTTCAAATCCTTAAGAATGGGAATGGATTTCATCCTTGTAGAACTCACGCGGAGACGAATTAGAGAAGAGGGAAGCTGCGGCAACACTTCAATCTCATTGCACTGAAGTAAATCAAGGGTGTGGAGACTAGAGAGGGCAGATATTTCAGAGGGTAGAATAGAAATACTGGAATGCCCCAGTGTCAATGAGCTCAGATGATGTAGCCTCTTAATATCACGAGGCACGGCCCCCTTCAAACTCCGACACCAGGAAGCATGTAGCTCGTCGAGCTTGGTTAGATTCCCAATCTCCCCAGGAAATGCTCTTATGAAAGAATAATCCATTCTCAGCACTTTCAAGCTTTCCAGATTTCTTATTGAACTGGGTAGTTCAGAGATACAGGTCGCTGATATATCCAACTCCTCTAACGAGCTCCCCATTTTACCAATAGAATCTGGAAGTTCCTCCAAATAACGGCAATTCCTCAACGACAAGCGTCTTAGCTTAAGCCGGTCCCCCAATGAGCTTGGGAGCTTAGTAATTTCAGCACCATCAAGTAAGAGTTCGGAGAGAGCAGTCAGGTAACAAATTGATCTGGGCAGGTGAGTCAATGGGAAGCACTGGAAGCCACTGAGAATTTCGAGTTTCTTCAAATTGCCTATGGAGATGGGGATCTCCCGTACAGAAGTCCCGTCAATGAAAAGCTCTTTCAGAGCCGTCATACCATTGATTTCCACTGGCAACGAGTTCAATCGGGAGCAGGACTTCAAATTCAGGGAGACTAAACGTTTCAAATGGCGAATCGAAGGATCCAGCTTCACCAAACGAGAACAGCCTTCAAGAATCAGGATTTCCAAATCTTGGCAACCAGAGAAGTCGGGAGTGAACAGTAAGTCGGAACACCCGGTGAGGTTCAAGACTTTCAATTTCTCCATCTGCAAAGCCAAAACAGAAAATATACACAAGGTCGGTCAATTCGCAAATGTATAATTCAAGGAAGCAAATATTAAACAACCAAATACTAAACCACCTTGATTTTACTCCAGCCTCCCCAGTCTTCCGTGATTTTGCCCCAAGGGAGCTCAAGAATGGCCAACTCTCTTAACACGAGATTTTCTGCATCAAATTCCGGAGGACACCTTTGCCAACAGAGCCACCTTAAACTAGCAAATGCCCCTGCAAAATTTCCGGAAAATTTGGCATTGTCCAACTTGAGAAACCTTATTTTTGGCATGCTCTGAAAATCTCCAGCTGCGAAGTCAAAGCAGAGAGCTTCAACATTTCCCATTCCCTACATTTGACGAAGTAACATAATCATCAGAAGCTATAAACCCAGATACCCATCCGGAAAATAAAAAAAGGATATTCCCTTGCCCTACATGCTAAAGTGCACATAATATGATATGATTTCTCAAGAAAATATGGGAAAAAAGAAGAAGATGTAGCCCGCATCTCAATGTCTTTGTTTTTGCATGTAACGAACCGAATGAAAAGATCGTACCATCTCCCTGTTCATTGCCTTTAGAATCATATCCTGTGTGCAAAATCTTCTGGATCTTGGGTCTTGAGACTCCTCTTGCTTACAAATTCCTTTGCCGATGCATCTTAGCAATCTGTGCATCTGCAATTCATTGTTTTCTCCAGTTTTTGCCAGGGGCATCAGAATGCAACCAGAAGATGGAAGATCATCATTGGGCCACATATATGAAGCAATTCGAGCATCCACACCAGAGATAAAGCCTGCTATGTCCAGAAATATATCTTTTTGCTTTTGATCTAATTCTCTGTAACATATATCCAGTATCTCTTCCGGGCCGACCGTAGTCTTTCCAGAACTCCTGGTGCGCTCTTTCATTGACTTCTCCATCTTTGCCCATTCTTGAATTGATTTACCCCTCAAAAAGGAACCGACAACTTCAACTGCTAATGGTAGTTTCTCGGTAGCATTAACAATGCGGTTTGCGAGCCCATCAAATTCACGTATGGAAGATTGCATCCTGAATGCATGCTTGCAGAAGAGTTCAAAAGCTTGACCATCATCCAATGCACTAACCAGGTACGTACGAGCCTTCTCGGGATCATACTCTTTGAGAATTTCCTCATTTTCAGAAGTCACAATTATTCGACTACCTGGACCAAACCAGTGAAGCTGTTCTCCTACAATAGCATGGAGAAGGGATTGCTCTTCCACGTCATCGATGACTATTAGAACTTTTCTTTCACGAAATATATCCAGGAAATCTTCTATTCTTTCACCAAAAGAAGGATCATCACGATCCCGTTCAAGGATATCACGAATCAACTTAGTTTGCAAAAACTGAATGCCAGTAGCATCTTGTTCAGTTTCTCTGACCTCTGCGAGAAAGCTACGATTGTCGAAACAAGAAGAGATGAGGTCATATACAGCCTTGGCGACAGTCGTCTTGCCAATTCCATCAGTTCCATGGATTCCAATTATGCGCACCTCATCATCGACTTCCATCTCCAGTAAGTCGGTGATTTCTTTTGCATGATCATCTAATCCAACTACATTCTGAAAAGATGCAATTCTGTAATCAGTATCTGAGATTCCCATGTCAGATGCTGATGGTGGCGGTCCATATTCAACTTCCAATTCCTCTATTCTCTGCAAGAAAAACAGAATTTTTCACCAAAGTAGTATCATAGACGGAGAAAAGAACAATCATCTTCGGATCAGTCTCTTTCTTATAACATTACTTCAGTTCCACACATAGTTACAAGATATTCACTTGTCATTTGTCATCAAATTTTTTCTACTTGATGCAAAAACATGCAGAGACTTATATCGGTAAATTGAATGTCAATTATCAATTGAGACTATCATCGAGTCGCTACAGATTTCTGCAAATTTCTCGATCAATTCATGTGCTGCCTGTTACCATTGGCACTTACATATTTTCATGAGACAAGCACAAGTTGACAAAGATTAACAATCGAGAAAGAACTGAAAAAGATTGGCATGTGGGCGAGTGATTGGCATCCATATTTAAGGATAAAAGACGACTAGTGGGAATGAGGTAAAACATGCTACTACGGTGGAAAAACTTTGAATCTTTTTAGGGAATGATATAATTTTGCTCCTCGTATCTTCGTGATATTTCATTTTGGTCCCATTTCTTGCACTCATTTATGCCCCTAATCGATCTTTTTTTTCCCCAAAATCATCCCTTCGATGACTTTCTGATGCAAAACCTGCAGGAAATGAACACAACACCATAGCTTAGATGGCACCTGCATGTCAGCAAATCGTTTGTTTATTGAATACCCATACATAAGGAAGTCATCGGAGGACGAAATCGAAGGGAAAAAGGAAATACTTGTCGAGAGCTTAAGATGAAAAAAGTAAGGTACATTGACCAAAACAAAGAGTCGCAAATAATATGAGGGCCAAAGCGTATTTTTCTGTTTTCCTGCCTTAATGTTAGTACTTATTTTGTAATGGTGTTTTGCGGTTTATGAACTTCAAAAGAGTTCTCATTCTTAACTTTTCTAATGATAAATCCATAATCCTGGATACATTGTTTCAAATCAGTTCATGAAAGTCTGTATGCCGTCGTATTCTTTCTTAATCTAAAGTAATTTGCTTCTAAATTAACTAGTGTCTCTTTTCGTAATGACTTGCGCTTTTCAGTGAAATAACATTTTCACATGTGAAAAAGTCATATCCTGACATAATTAATGACCATTAATTTAATTTGCAAGTCTTTTATTAGGAAAAGACGTGAAATCTCCCGTAACGCAGTCTGCTAAAATCGTGAAATCAACTAGTCAAGCCCAGCACTTGTGCATGCACCGGCAAAACAACAAACAAATGTGTAACACAGTTTTTGCTTCATGGCTATGCATGCTGAAAAACCAATGGATGCATTCAAGTACCGCAACTTGTGATTTTACCGCAGAACGCAAGATGGGTAGTGATTTTAACTTTCCAATGGAGTTGGGAAGTTCCCTTATTCTCGTGCCTGTCAAAAGAAAAATTCTCAAGTTTCAGAATACAATTATTTGGATTTTAATTTTCTAATGGAGTTTGGAAGTTCGGCAACGCACATACCTGATAAGTCTAACTCCGTCAATGATGTCAAATTCTGAATTGAACCTGGAAGTTCTCTCAACCTTATACATCCCGACAATGAGAAGTGCTTGAGCTCCACTAGTGCCCCAATTTCTTCGGGCAAATCCGTAAGATCCTCGCACCCTTCAATCTCCAACTCAATCAACGAACGTAGATCTCCAATGAAACTTTCAATTCTTTTCAATTTGTTGCAGCGTGCAAGAGTCAACTTCTCTAAGCACAAGCATTTAGAGAAGTCCGGGATAGTCGTTATGCCTTTACACTCGGTAAGAGATAGAACTTTCAAATTCCATGCCCTCTGTAAAAATGAATGGCATGTCCAGTGTAAGATTTATTGCATGGTACACATTTTGACTATTAGAGTAGAATTAAAACATGTCATTTACCTTGAACAAGTCCCATGCTTTTGAGTCATCCGTGAAGCCACTCTTGTCAAGTTTAAAAACAACTAGATGATCCAAATACATATTGTTTGCCCTAAAATCCTGATGAGGTTTACACCAAGAAATCCATCTCAACTGTGAAGGACACTTCGCAAAGTCCCCAGCAAAAGTTCCATTGCGTAATTCGAGGAATCTTAAATTTGGTAACCTTTCCAACTCTTCATTTGTAATCTCTATGGAGTCATCCAATCCATCTATCTCAAGCGCTTCAACCTTGTGCTTTATCTACAAGTGAAATTTTGCAATGATGTGAAGAAGTTTGTCAACTTCAAACTGCTATGTTTCACAATTCGAATGGGAAGGGAAAAAATGATAAAGGTCCTAAACAAAAAAAAGTAATCCTTAATGCCAGGATAAACTACTACTATTTGAAAATGAGATGTTGCTCGCTTACCTCTTTAGTTCTTATGATTGCAAGGGCCTCTTCTGCAATCCATAACCTACTCTGCTTTCCAAGGTCCTCAAGACTCTCTTCACGAACAATTTGCCTTCCCAATGATTTTAATTGATCGTGCATCCAGAACTTATTATCGTCCAATACCTTCATCAAGCCCCTCTCAATAAGGTCTTTAATGCCTCTTAGGGGACGAAACCGACAAGTGTCCCACATGTAAATTGCATCCGTCTTATTCCCATTGAAAAAGAAACATGCTATATCAAGGAAAATTTCTTGATGATCATTGCCTAGGCTGTCATAGCTAATGCGCAACTTCTTTGCAATATTTTCTTCTGGTACTTTCCTTAACTTATCTAATGTCTCTTGCCAAAATTTTCTATCTTTCCCGAAAAGGGATGAACCTATCGCTTTAATGACCAAAGGAAGCCCTCCCATAAATGAGACAATTTCCCTTGACGACTCACGATACTTGTCCGGAGGAAAGCCTCTAGAAAAGGCATGCCAACAAAAAAGCTTAAGCGCAAGACCACTATTCATTGTTTGCATCTCATACAGAGACATTTGACCTTCAAATCCCTCAACTTGCAAAATAGCTCTATTTCTTGTTGTAATGATTATCCTAGATCCTTTATGTAATTTGAAATTTGCTAATAGATTCTTAATGGACTCTTTCTCATCAACATCATCAAGAACCGGAAGGACCTTCTTATTAAAGAGTGTTTCTCCGATCATCCTCATTCTTTCTTCACTATTGTTGATTCTTTTCGCATGTCGATAACCAACAATGTCGGAAAGTAATTTCTTCTGCAACAGGACTATGCCCTCCTCGGTCGACCTTTCACGAACGCCCTCAAGGAAGCTACAACATTTTCCAAAGTGAGGGCATAGTTGATTAAAGATGACTTTGGCGACAGTTGTTTTACCGATGCCGCCCATTCCATGAATTCCAATAAGCCGCACGTCGGGATGGTCGACATCTAATAACTCTGTCAAGTCTTTTATCCGATCATCAAGTCCAATTAAATGTTCCGTCACCAATGTTTGTTTTATTTGTAGCTTCTCCCAAACCTCGCGAACAATCGATTTTATAATTGCTGCATGCCTGCAATGTACAAAAGCGCTCTTATGAGTTGACTAGATCAATTTCATAACCACGCATCACATGTGGGATTGTCAAAATCTTAACTTACTGGAATTCACTTGATATGTTTCACATATGGTTATAGAAATTTCTGAACACTATAGTATTCGTTCTCCCGAAGACCAAAGTTACCGAGTGGCTACAATTACATCATGAATAAACAAAAATTTCGGCATCTATAGCTAAGCCTAGAAAAGATTTCAGCATTCGCAATAGGAGAGAATAATGAACCCATAGAATGTGGACCGAATGCAACATCATTCATTGAACACTGCAGCTGGGTGAATAAAAATATAATCCTGAAGGCTGTAACTATTTCCCAGCGCCAAAAGTATAGCAGTATGTTAAGATAAGTGGCAGCTTTGGAATTTGCCAACATATGGTGGACTTCCTTGTCCATATAAAAAAAACAAAGTGGAAAATGGAAAATGATACGAATCCAGAATCTCAAGTTGATTTTAGTAATCACCCCAAATGATAAACCCAAATGGAGTGCCATTGAATATTTCGTAGCCTTACGAGACAGTGAAGAGGAAAAAATTGCCTAAAAGCAAGAGAATGTAAAGATGAATGAGAGCAGGGATTGGAGGTAGTATTCAATCTTTCCCGGTTAGAAAAATTAGAATAAATGAGATCATTTGGACAGGGTAACGCTTGTAACCGCTAAGACAAAATAAGAAGGACTACGTAAGGCTCATAAAAGAATTTTACCATTGGTCCTCTTTCACGATCCATCCCTTGATTTGACCTACTTCTGCAAGAGCCGCTCTCCAAGCCTCGACTTCATCGGGAAACCTCGTCTCGTGTTCCAGTAAAGCATCGCTATAGAGTGGAGTCTTGAGTTTAACGTCATGAGGTTCCACGCCAAAAAAAATGGGAAGGATGCTTTTCTGACCCTGTGACTTAGACACGTTGTCTACTAGGCGGGCGAGCTCACGAAGGCACCAACTCCTGCGAGCATAATTCTGAGACAATATGGGCATGTAGAGAACAGAGCTATCGATAGCACGCAGAAGTTCGTCATCAATTTCGCCGACGCCGAGGTCCCCGTTTAGCCCGAACACGCGGACTACAACGTCCACCAAGCTGTGACAGAGGAAGTCTGTGAATCCAAAACCAGTGTCCCGAAATCTGAAACTCAAGTACACTCCATAATCGATTCCTTCTGCTCTAGCAGCGTCGCTGCTTGATCCGGCCTCTGAGTATGCCATAGCTAAGGAAGCTAATTGCGATCCAGATCACTCCCCACACCGAAGAGAGGGTTTTGGCGTGGCGTGGCGTGGCGTGGGCTAAAAGCTAAGAAATGAGCTGAGAGAGTTTCAGGCATGTACGAGGCAGATGAGTATCAAATGTTATCTGTCCATTTCCCACCTAACGTTCTCATTAGCTGGAGGTGTCCCACGACTTTTTCAAACCATTTTGGTAATTTTCAAAGGCTCCTTGGGAGACCCCACCGGCCAATCAGATAATTCTTTCTTTTTTATATTCTTTCGAATATGCCCCTTAGTCGGTAAAGCATATTCCCCCCACCAACGAATTTTCAATTAAAGGTAAGGTTGGCGATAATTTCCGCACTCTCTTTTTGCTGGACGGATGTGCAGTGCAGGGTCATCGTCCGACCCGATTCATAGTATCGCGGGGTCGATGGAGTCGCCATGGATTCCTTTTCACAGAGACTTCTCTTGGACCCAATCTACAAGCGAGTACAATATTTGGTTAAGTCGCGCGTGTGGTCGTGTGTACCACGACCGAGTGCCCGTGCGCGTGGGCGCGTGATTAGTGAGCCCGGAGATAGAGAGAGAGACGTCGGGTCCACGAGGACTGGAAAAGAGAGGTGGCAGTGGGTGACAGACGCGAGGGGGATAAGGACGAAAGAAAAAAATGGCTTCATATTTGATTTTAGAAAAAAATTTAAATAAAAATATAAAATCTCATTATTTTCTCAAATAAAAATTTAAAATGAAAATAAAAATCTGATCAGAAGACATATTTTCTTTATTTTAACTTTTTTTCTACTTTTTTATTTTTTACTTTCTTTTTATTCTTTTTTTGTTTTTCTTTCTTCTTTTTTTTTCTCTTCCCTCCTCTCCCCCATCTCTCTCGCCACCACCATCTCCACTGCCACCTGCCAGTCCTGCATCACCCTCCCCCTCCGACGCCGCCACTGGCCACCACCATCAAATCTGTCCCAGAGGGACATACCAGAATGCTCGTCGGACGGTGGCAGGCGGATGACGTCGCGGAGGCAAAGCTCTGCAGAGCGTCAAGAGAGGCAAAAACTCTTATTTGAATATTCAACCGTTTACCCTAATTTCATCGAGCTGGTTCGATATGAGTACCCGACCTCGATGCCATGTTTTGAGGTGGGTTAAACTATTTCCGATTAAGAGGAGGAGAAAGGTGAGCGAGTGAAAAGAAGTGGGAGATTCCTGGAAATCGGAGAGGGTACAGATCTGCACCAGCAATTAGGAAAAGCCAGTTTTTTTTTTTTTTAAGCTTTTGAGAGAGAGAGAGAGAGAGAGAGTAAAAGAAATGATTTTTATAATTTCTTTTAACGATGGGTGACGGTGACCAAAGCCCTCTACTTTTCGAGAGAATTAATACTTACTCGCAACGATTTTTTTGTGAATTTTCTAACTGGCCATCCAAACGTTTTGGTTAATCCTTCTCTGGACAAAACATTTTACTTAATCAAAATACTGAGTAAATTGAATAATGAAAAGACCAAATATCATATGTGCGTCATATAATCATAATACATACATATATTACGGGGTTATGTGGCCGTTCTTGCTAATGTCAAATTCGCTCAACATAAGCTCGCAACGAGCTCCGACCAAAAAAAAAAAGTCACAATGAGTTCAATAGCTGAAAAATCAAAAATAGTAATTAAGAAAATAGTATGCACATGCGAGCGCACGTATATATCTCTTTTGCTATTAAATCTCTATTAATCTAAACGAAGAGTATTTCCTACAAGAAAATATATTAAATCAAGATGAATTTTAAATAAATTGGTTTACAGATCAGCAGAAATTAAGGATTTGAGAAACTCTGGAATTTTAACTGATTTGAACTAAGTAATTTTATTCAGTGTACGAAGCGGTCTATTTAAATTAAGAATTCAATTAACAAAAGCTAAAGATATATGTTGTTTGGTCGGGAAACTATCAACAATGTAATGGATTAATTTGTTCAACGGATTTCATTCAAGAAATATAGAAACATTATACAGAATAAATAAATTCAATTCATTTGAAAAAAATCACAGAAATTTTAAAATATAATAAATTGTGTTTTTGTCATTTTAAGGTTACAATGAAAGTAAATAATCAATGAATAAAATATGTACATTCATAACATGAATTTTTTGATGTTTCATAGTTGAGTAGTTCTTAAATCCATTTTCATGGAATTTGCAGAAAACATAGAGTGAAAAGACTTAGGAACTAATAATAATTTAGAACGGGTCGCATTATGATTCATAGAAATTCATATAAAGACAAAGTAGAATTGAAAAAGGAATAATAGCTCAAATAGTTATTGAATTTAGGGGTGAGCAAACTGGACCCGGCCGGCCCGGACCGAGCGCATTGGTCCGGTCCTTGAGGGGGGTGATCCGGTCCCCGGTCCCAATAAATGGAACCGGTGATTGGGCGGTTTGATCCTCGGTTCCAGGTAGATGGGACCGGCCCGAACCGCGCGGACCGGACTACCCATAATATATATAATTATATATATATAGATATATACAATTAAAAAAATGAAGTTTTCATTTGTTTTCAATGTTCATTTCTCGAGCTATTTCCATTGTTAGGTTGTACATTCTTGAAACTCGAACAACCCCTCAATGTTATGAATGCGGTATATCCTATTTATTATGGTCTTTTCTAGTATATTGTGTGGTGAGTATACGCTGGCATGTTCTTTTCGGAAAGAAATGATTCAATCGGTTCATTCAATATAATGGTAGCAATTTCTTCTTGTTTATGCATTTACGTTGTTCATTTCAATGAGTAATCCTGTATTTTATTTTTGTACACTACTTGGATGTGAAATCCGTTTAGTGAACAACATCACTATTAGTATGTCTTCGCCAGCTAAATTTTTTCGATTCTGTCATTTATATATCTCCATTGTTAAACCTACCGTTATGTGAGGACACGCCTTCATTATGAAGGTGAGAAAACTAGACCAACGTGTTTTTTTATTCAACTGGGGGTATAGATTGTAAAGTAACATACAATCGAAGCATATTGTATTTCAAGGGTTAGATTTTAGCAGTCCCACTAGGCTGGGACCTGAACCGGACCGCTTTGTCCGGTTCGGTTCGGTCCTGGTCCGGTCCTTGTTCTCAAAAATTTGGGGACCGGCACCACCGGTCCGATCCCCTGTTCCATATCGAGACCGGACCGGCTCGGATCATGCATACTCCTAATTGAATTTTCGTCAAATGTGCAATGTTATTCTTGAAATTTTAATTTATTCAATGTTATCCATATTTCCTAAAATTTGGTACTATCCACAACACCATCCTTAGACTATTAATTTGATCAATTTAATCCCTGAACTATTGGTAAATGTTCGGTGTAGTCTTTCCGTTTGTGTGATTTTCATATTATCCATGGATTATTGTGAACATTTGTCACTAGTTTATGGATTACATTAAACAAATTAAAAATTTAGGAATGACATTGCACAATAAGCTAAAGTTCAAAGACTACATTGAAAAGATTGAAAGTTCGAAGATTGAACCAAATTTCGGGGATCATTAGTGTCATTTTCTTGCTGGAAAAAAGCATATGCTATTATAAAAATAAATCAATTGGTAACTTATTGATTTTATTTTAGTTTAGTACGATAAATTATTGAAATAAACAAAGAAATCACTCAATTTAAACAATAACAAATTTTGCCAGTTATAGACATCTTAAATATGGCTTGTTTTATTTCCTATTAACTTAATAGTATATTCAATTTGATATATTTTTGGAAATGAGTGATCAATTGCGTTTTTATTCATGTGTTTACTCTTACTTTTGACAACCATTCATTATCAAATAAGGATAATAAAAATAGTTCTGAGTTTTACCTTAGTCATTAAAAAAATTGAGCCAACCTTTTTTTCTAAAGAATATAGCACTGGATAAATATATCCATATTCTAGATGAAAACAAACTGAACAAGATTGTGGTATGTATAAAACTCGACTTTTCTAATGTTTCTATCATGTATGCACACTTCCTAAATTCTAACTGTATAAACTTTCATGTTGCTACGTTTGACTTTAAGCATTTTCCAAATTTTTAAATGTGAAATTTTACAAAAAAAAAATAGTTAAGCATATACATAGGTCCAACACATTTATAGAAATAAAATAAGTTAATTACAACATTATCAACATCATAAGTGACAACAGTGCTAACACATATAAATAACATGTAAAAAATATCGATACATACCAACAAAATGCATATATCAACAATTGGGAAAATGTTTATATAGTGTTCGTCACATATGACAATCCACTTTACCTCAAAACTTGACACAATTCTGCCTCGTGCCTCGCATTAATTAATTCGTATTTGGTTTATTGATGCGGAAATGAATATCAGGAACGCAAATGAAGTAAAAATCTGACTACCACGTGATGTTCAATCTGACAAATTAAGGGGACAAACCGTGAAACATGCAGAATCAGAATAAAGAAAATGTAAACATCAAACGCTTGCACAATCTAAATGATTGCTCTTATGCCAGCCTTCCACGAAACAAGCGAAGGAAACTTTAAGTGAGGTCGGTTTACATTTCCAAGACATCCAAAACAACTGAAACGCTATCATTGTTTTGACAGTGAGAATACACAAAATTCTGCGACCAATTCCATGCATAGACAGACAAGCATCAAGGAAACCTAGTGTTCCTCAGAGAGCCCCCTAAATTTGAACCTTGGACAAGTGAGAAAAGTGCCTCCAAACTCCAAAGTGGGTTCACTGGACTTAGTAATATTCCTCTTTAACGGGACAGAACATGACCTAAATTACCCGCAGATGAGCAGATACGAGCAAAACCTATATTCCGCAGTTAATGTTTGCATCAATGTTAGATAAGTGAAAAAATTACACTTTTTTTTTTCTTTTAGAATAAATGTACGACTTAATGTTTATTAAGTAGGTACCTCTAACTTTTCTTTTATCATTCTAATAGTATTTTAAATCATTTTCAACCGGTTTGCATTTTTTTTTTAAACCGACGTTTCTCACGTGCAAGGGACTAATCCTCGAGGTGATGGGAGTTTTTGCCAATATCACCGGGTAAGTCCTCCAAGACGTGGTCGTTGGGAGTCGAATCCGAGACCTCATCGGTTTAACTTTCTATGGCCCAAGCATCTTATCAATTTGTCCGACGCCTCATTGACCGGTTTGCATTTTTTATTAGCCAACATATGTAATGTTTCAACATATCTAATTGGTCCCTAATAACATCTTTGTAAATCAATCCTTTTAGGAACATCAGTGGAACATGAGTGGAATAATCGCACATTTCATCTAATTAAAAAGGGTTTCTACTTAGGCACCTTTAACTTATTTATTTATTTTCATATTTCTTAATATTCCTTTTCAATGCTTCGACCAAACTTCCGTTCGGACGAGTTGAGCCATCACCATGAATCGGGATTTTCAATCAAACGATGTGAGGGAAGTGGATAGAATACGAAGAGGAGAAGAGAAGGATGGACGAAAAGTTCCGTACTCCGAGCACCGGATCCGTCACGCCCCGACTCTCGAGTTCGCGACATCCCTACCAATTCGCCACGGGTCATAGATGATAGCGTCCCGGGTAGGCTATCGACCTACGTACTTAAAACGCATGCGGAACGTGCCACACTCCCAAATAATTACAAACAGCGGGGATAGTATATTAGGACGGCTCAACGATCGTTCATTCAAAAGACTTTTTCATTCATTAACCAAAAGTAGATGAACTATAACCCTACTGAGCTACGGTAGTCACATACAACCCCACACTTCGGGGCGGCTCTTGAGAATCTCAAAACAAAGGTACTAAGATTAAACCTTCATCTACTTCAAAAGACTAATCCATGAGCCAAATCTTGGCATCCATGGGGTTCCATCACTCGGGACCCGAAAATGTTAGCCTACGACTGGGTGAGAAATAAATCTCGGCGAAGTCAACGCCTAAGCCCGGTTAGGGCGTTGATTCACTCAGAATTCCTAACAAACGGTTGTATCATCCAAGAGCAAATATTTCTAACCACATGCAAACTTACCGGTCTTGAGCCACGCATAATGCAATGCTTGACTCCAATCAACAATCACGACAGACAGATAAGCGGCAAGGCATCACATCAACTTGCACACATGGGACACCACACGAAGTCCAATTATTAACAGATGAGACCACATGGCCCAGCACACTAGACGGTTGGTGCCTAGCACACTAGACGATTGGTGCTCTACGGCAAGACCCAGGCATCGTCCCATTACTTCGGCGACGGCGATCGCTATGCCGGTGTAATTCCGATCGACACGGCACGTCATAGCAGGCATTCCCAAAAGAAGCGTCGGTCCGTCACAAGCCGCGACCAGCATCCGCTCAATCCGACGACACGGAAAGACGTGCATCTAACAAGTCGTGTAATTCCGGTCGACACGGCACGATCATGTCGGGAACAACCATTAAGTGACCACTCAATCGCATCCGACAACAATCGGTCAAATTCTTATCTTTAGACTTATTAGGATGCTCATGCATTCATGATAAAGACTCGGCACCATGCCGTTTTCATGCTAAAAATATGCAATTTGCTTTCACTCGGTTCGCATGGATGCACAAATTGTCCACCAGACTTTGCATCCGGAAACATGGGACCGACACCCACAATTTTCGTTCAAAACATCTAACACGCAAAACCAAGCATCCGGACACGCAATCGGGACAATCAGCCAATATCTTTCAATAATCTAACGATAAAAGTCAATCAAAATTTATAATTAAACCATCGAAATTCCAAGCCAACCACCAATCAAGAGTCCACTCGGCCTTGTCTTATCGCTCGCTCGCGATCACGCACCGGCGATCGCCGCCCAAACAATCGATCCGATCTACTACCAAATAGCCGCAGACATCCCAACTAGCAAATTGACTTAATTAATCGTGGTCATTTAACTTAAACCCAATCTCTATTTAACCGACCACGATTAGGCTACCTAAACACCATATTAAGCTAATTATTATAATTACAAAAACTAATTACCGCTAATTACACTAACTAAGCGCAATTAGCGCCCTAATCGGGGTTTAGAAGTCGACTCACAACAACGGCGGTTGATGTCGGGTCGGGCACGAACTTCGAGGCCGGTGTCGAAAAATACTGTTCACGCGCGGAATTACTGTTCACGACCGCGGCGGTACTGTTCACCGAATACTATTCACTGTACTGTTCGCGGGGTACTATTCACTGCACTGTTCACCACGCACTGTTCATGATACTGTTCACCGAACAGTAATTTCGGCGAAACGGCTCGGATCTGAGTCGGATAGGCGTCGAGGACCCGGGCTCGCGACTGAGAAGGTTGAGGGTGGCGTAGGGACTCGACTGAGGTGCCGGATTTGGGGGTTTCGGCGGCTCACGGTGGCGAGGCGTCACGCCGGAGGGCAAGCGGCTCCGGCTAGCTCGCGGCCGGCGACAAGGTGAGCTCGGGACGACGCGGCTGAGGCGGAAAGTAGGAGGTCGCGGGTCAGCAGGGCTTCGGGTCCACAGATCTGGGGGTCGTGAGGTCTTGCGGCCGAGTTAGCCTCGCGGGCTCGGGACAGAGGTCGGGGTCGACGGGCCTGGTCGCTGATGGCGCGCGGAGGACCGATGACTGGTGGATGAGCTGGTGGACGGTGGCGGTGACGGGATGGCGTGGTGGTTGGGCAAGGTGAGGGCGGAGGGGCTGGTCTCGTGAGTTGCAGGGGGAAGAAGAAGAAGAAGAAGAAGAAGAAGAAGAAGGTGAACAGGAGGGGTGGGGGGGACTGTTGTGCGGCAGAGGAGAAGAGAGAGAGAGAGAGAGAGAGAGAGAGGGGGAAAAAGGGAGAAAGCACGTGGGGGAGGGGGCCGGCAAAGAGAGAGAGGAGAGAGAGTGAGCTGATGTGAGGGGTTTGGTGGTGATGGGACACCACTTGTCTCGTCACCCTTTAAGATTTCTGTCCTATTTGTATAAACACCTGCAGGCCTTTTTGAAAAACAGGTAATATATGACTGGTCGAGCATTTGGCCCAATCGATAGAAAATCATTTTAGTCTTTTCACAAATCAGACTCCATCGAAATTAGGCTTGAGAGCAAGGAAATAGATCCTAAAACGCGACGACTAAGATTTCGAGACCTAATCGAAATCGAACAACAAATCGGGACTCGTCCAAAATTCGTCACTTATATCCTTGCGATCGGAAATTTTGCACCGACTAAAATTCAATAATAATCCTTTTTATTGAACTCAGTCTCCGAATATAGAGTCTAATTTTCAGGGCGTCACAAGATCAATTCAAAGACTTGCAATCAATCATCCCATTCAATTTCACAATCACGAGCGCACTCTATTGTAATTACTTCTAATTAGATCATCATCCTATCATCAACTCCTGGAGATTCGGGAACCCGACCACTTTGATTGACTCGAATGAAGAAAGGCCAACGCAGAAGGCGGTGTTGAGGATGGATTTTCACCAGCAGAGCCGACGAAAGCACAGGCCTGTGATGGGCTCGCAATTGCCGAGTCCTTGCAATGTCGCCCCATGGATGCTGGATCTTTTCTGTATCCTTCGTTTTTCTCTTTCTCGTCGGAATTGAACTGCTGCGTGGCAGTAGATGGCTTTTGGATGCATCCTACAGGCTACAAGAAGACAGTAAATGGTGTCCTGGTGAACCGCACTATGAAAATGAGTACGAATAGAGCACCAACAAAATAAGCAGCAATTCGAGGGTCGGCGTTACCTTCGACAATGATTTTGGCACGTGATTGTTGATGCCACTACCAATCGCCTGACGCGAAGAATTTGCCTGGGGAATTTTGTGGCCCTGCACAGATCCAATGCAAGATACACATAAGGAATTCATGGAAACGATAGAATCCAACTTTGTTTCGGTTAAAAAGAATTGTAAACAGAATTGGAGCATGTACCTTAGAGACGTCGCTCTCCAGTTTCTCAGACTAAAAGGAGATGCCCGAAAGTACAACAGTAGTTCGTACAGCACAGAGACTATTAAGCCACTGACGGAGAAGAATCCGCAACGCATATGTCCAATTCAACAGGATGGGGGAATATCGGTAAACTGGGACGAGTGGAAAAGATACCTTCAACCTTCCTGAGACGGACCGATCCTTTGAGCCCATTAAGGTTTGTTATACCGTTGCAATGAGAAATTTTCAGGACTTCCAAAAGCGTCAAGTCTTCAAGACCATCAATCTCTGCTAAATCGCAGTGCTCTAGTTCTAGTTCTGACAGATATTTCAGACCAGAAAATGTTGGCTCTTGAATCTTGCAGCGTTTGAGACGCAGAGTCCACAAGCTTGAGGACGAGGGAAGTTGTGTGAGGTCCATGTAGGATAAAGTGAGTTCCCGGAGCTGAGTGAGGTCACTAAAATTCCCAGGGAGAATGGTGACATGTGGAAGGGACAATTCCAAGGTCTCTAGACTTGGTAATCCCGCGATCCACCCGATACTCGGGGTCCGATTCGATAACCCTGCTTCTGCCTGCTCATCATCATTCAAGCACAGCTCTTTCAGATTTGTCAGATATGACAAGTCGGGGACTGTCATGTTTCTGGATCCCCAGCGAAGACTTAGTAAACTGGAGGGCAACCTTGGCAGTGCGTGAAGTTGGTTGCATTTAAGTATGTCGAGAGCTTGGAGGCGGTGAGAAAGACGGCGAATGCTACTAGGCAGCACAGCCACATTGGATGACGATAACCTAAAAATCCTCAAAGAGGATAGTCCTGAAATAAAGCAACGGATGTTGCCCTCCAAATTTATGCAGAAAGAGAAATCTATCTCCTCCAGGTTCTTTAAGTTGACAATATATCTAGGAAATTGTCGGAGGAAAGTGTGCGCCATCTTCAGCGTCTTCAAATTCCTCAAATGCTCGACTGACTCTGGCAATTCTATGATCTTAGTAAGCGAAAGGTCCATTTCCTCCAGCAGATCCAGCTTCCCAATGGAAGTTGGAAGTTCAACCAACTTCTGACAACCCCTTAGAGAAAGTTTCTTGAGTCCGTGAGGAAATTCAAAAGCACGTGGAAACCCATCAATATCTGCACCATCCAAATCAAGGCTTGAGAGTTTCCTTAGGCGGCCAATTGTGGATATATCCTGCAAACGCTTACAGTTACAGGCGCTAAGTACTTCAAGATTTTCCAAAGACCCTTCCTGGCAATGAATTCCTCGGATGCCAGTTCCATCAATCAGAAGTTCTGTCAAAGATTCCATGCGGTACAGTTCTTGGGGCAACTCCGTGACTCGGCTGCAGTTTCTCAAGTTTAAGGAACTCAAGTTCTTCAGATCACGGATGAATGGCCCGATTCGAAATAACTGAGTACAATCTTCCAGTACCAAAATCTCCAATTTGATGGGAGCTGGAAAGTTAAACGATACATGTAGCTTTTTACATCCTTGTAGGTTCAGGACTTTCAATTCTTTCACATTCTGCAATGTATGCGCAAAGAAAGATAACAAACTTTAAATACGCTTGTTGTCTATCATCTTAACACGAGATTTAAAAAGTCAAATATTGATTGGCCATACCTCCATGATTTGTTCCCAGAATTTTGAAAGCTTGGAGACCGGACTCCCCGACAGATCGAGAATGACTAACTCCTTCAAATGCATATTACATAGCTCAGGAATCGAATGGCACTCTCGCCAATCAAGCCACCTCAATTTTGGAGGAAGATTCTCAGTATTTCCCTGGATTTCAGCCCGGTCCAGTCTGAGGTACCTCAAATTCGACATATTGCAAAATTCTTCACATGTAAAACAGAAGGTGGAACCCTCTTCAACTGTTAGACCGATACCTTGGACACTTTCAGTACCCTGCCAAGTCTCGGTTGGGGAAAAACTTACGAGTAAGTTCAAAAAACTCTAATTTCTCTTTCAGAATTACAAAATCAGTGTTAAAGAACAAATCCCTTTCTTTTCCCTACGAGATTGACTCAAGAAAAGTAAGTTTATGTAAATCTCAATGCTTTCGTAAACCGCTAGAGGCTTTGGAAAACTTACCTCACCATCCTTTGGAATGGAAATTGCATCACTGTGATTCCAAAACCTGCAGCGCTTATGAGGGTGTTTATCCTCGACAAGTTTCCTGCCAAAGTCTCTCAACAGATCGTGCATTCTCAATTCATTGTTTTCTCCAATTTCCAACAAATACCTGTCACGCAGATGTTTTATTCCAATAGGCGGATAGTAATCGCAAGCGTCCCACATGTAAAAGGGAATCCTCTCATCCTTTCCAATAAAAAAACACGCTATGTCGAGGAATATCTGCTTTGTGTGTTCATCTAGGTCCTCATAACTGACCATAAAGGCAGCTTCTTTGTCTCCTTGGTGCTTTTTCAAGAATTTCAAGGTACTTCTCCACATCCGTATATCATCCCTATTGTTGCATAAGTTTGAACCCACGAGCGCAATAGCCAATGGCAGCCCTCCAATAGCATTGGCCATGTCTATGGACAGGGAATCATACTCAGAGACATTTTGGGGCGCACCCCCTTGGAAAGCATGCTTACGAAAGAGCTGAAGAGCATGGTGATGTGTCATCAGTTCGACCTTGTGTTCTTTGACTGATCGGCGAGCTGCTTCCTTGTTGAAGCCATTGAAAATGTTTCTGTTGTCGGTGGTCACGATGATCCTGCTTCCTGAACCAAACCAAGCAAGCTCCCCAACTAATGATTTAATATGTTCATCCTCACGCACATCGTCAAGCACAATGAGAACCTTCATTCTGCTAAATAGACTTGATATCTTTTTGATACCATCGCTAGATGATCTAAGTGGTGTAGGCTTTCCTTTTTGAAGGTCAGCAATCAGCATTTCTTGGGAAACCTTGACTCCTTCCGAATTTATACCTTCGAGGAAGCTACATCCATCAAACAATTTATGCATCTCGTTGTACACAACCTTGGCGAGTGTCGTCTTCCCGACACCCCGCAGGCCGCATATTCCGATGACGCGCACGTCTTCCCCACATACTTTCGTCGCTTGTCCTTGGCTGTAGACAACACCAAGCTTTGCCATCATCTCCTGAACATGAAGATCGATTCCAACCAGTTTGTCGGTGACAGCTTGGTCATCCTTCTTCAACTCCTGCCAGACACGTGTAACAACTTCTTTTACGAGCTGGGCCTCGTGCCTGCAAACGCAAGGAATGAAGCTGTTAAATTATCGATCAATTTTTCAGAACAGCAACCTTAAAGATCTCTCTAAGAAACGAAAATATAAACCAGAAGGAAAAGAATTACCCCCCATGTACATTCTCTCGGTGAAATCCGCTTAATCCCCCGATCTTTCGAAACACCTCCTTCCATTTTTGGATGGTATCTCCGTTGACTCCGTCCTGCTCATGTTTCTCGAATGACTCTCCAAAATCCCCGGCCTGGCGTTTTACATCGTAGGGGCTAACATCATAGAAAATGGGGATGATAGTATGTCCATTGGACTCTCTGCACTCCCACATTTGTACAACTTCCATGAGGCAACTTTTGCTGGAAGCATAATCTTTGGAGAGGACGGCTATCGAGATCTTCGACCCCGCGATCGCTTCTACGAGCTGCGGCTTGATCGCTTCTCCAGTACAGAGCTTTTCGTTGTCTCTGAAGACGTGGATCCCTGCATCTACCAACTTGCTGTAAAGGTGATCCGTGAACCCTTTGCGAGTATCTGCACCTCTAAAACTCAAGAATACTTCGTGATTGATTCTAGACGACCACGATGAGGTTGAAGACGATTCCTGTCGAATCAAGGAAACTAAATTGATTCACACAGTAAAACATAGGGCATCAGACCAAGCCTTATGCTTCTGGCCAAACAGAAAAAAAGGGAAGGAAAAAGGACAAAGCAGAGGATCGATTCCGCCATATTCCATGTAAAAGAAACAACAATACAAATCCCAAAGATGCAGAGAAAACGAACCGGGTCTTTCCTCTTCATTCCAGCAGCCACCACTGCAGGAGGCATGACTCCGAGAAAATATTAGAAACGCCGCCGACCAACTCGCTTGCTCGCTCTCTCTCTCTCTGTCTCTCTCTCGCGCTCACTGGCAGGGGGTGCACCGGAGGAGAGGTCTACAGACATTACACTACAATATATGTTACCTCCTGTTCGTGACCAAGACCGTTGACTTTGTGGGCACCTGCTCCGCGCTTTGGGCAACGTGAGGGAAAATTGTCGTGTAGTCCCGGTCCCACCTGATTTAACATTCAAGGAAAAAAATTATAAAATGAGACGAAAACGATTTTTCAGTGGTTGGAAGTGATACAGAGGATGCAAATGAACTGATTGGCAGTCCTCCCAATTCGATCCATTCATATGTAAATGAAATTCCGTCGTTTGCTCATCTGAGGATATCAACAGGTCCTTATCCCTAGGTCAATCAAGTTTCATAGAAAAAAATAAAAGTTTGGCCATCATGAATCCCGACATGCTGCATGAACTTCCCCGAAAGTGCCTTCCGACATTAAGTATTTAAAAAAAAAATGATCGGCACAAAGACATTTCAAGTGATAATATTTGTATACAGTGCTCATTTTAGTGCCAAACTTTTATTTTTTTTTATGAAACTTGGTTGACATAGGGATAAGGACTTGTTAATTTTTTATTAATTAACTTATCCTACGTGGCTCATCGGAGATTCTAGTCAGCTTCCAAAGCACAAACGACGTCGTTTAACCCATTTCACGGAGTGACTTTTAGTGCCATAAGTTGTAAATTATGATCGTTTGAGTGCCAAGTTTGTCTAAAAGTAATCACTTAAGTATCATAAGTTGTAAAATGTGATCACTTGAGTGATATTAGTTTAAGACATCCAAGCCATGTCCACCGAGCGACGTAGTTCTCTTTCCACACGCGAAGTTGATTTTTTATCTAAAAAAGCCATGTCACTAAATTGTTTGAATTAAAAATGCCATGTCACTAAACTATTTTAAATAAAAATGTCGCTTATTTATTTTGGCTAAAATCTCTCGCCGTTGGCACTTCAGTGAGCAAGCGAAAAATTTTGGCATTAAAGTGAACACCATACATAAATATTATCACTTGAGGTGTCCTTCTGTCCAAAATGATCCATTTGCCACATAATTTTGTATTTTGGGAGAATCTTCAAAGGTAATTGCCTTCTCATGGAGCTTCATGAATTGGCTAGCATAATCGAATGTCGATTTCTTCATAAAGTGTGAACACAACAACTAGAGTACGTACTTTTCCCACGGTAGACATTAAAGTGTGACAAAAAACGAAATGTTAAGAATGAGAGGACACATGGGAGCCATGTCGCAGTGGGTAGCTAGATTCCTTGCCGATGGAAGTAGATTATTGGGTTGACAGCAATAAAGACAAAATTTGCCAAAGTTATAACCAAGTCTTCCACTTATGTTTTAATTTTTCTTTCTCAAATTGGAAAACGAGGATTGATTCCATGTAGGCATGGAAGGGCGAGCTCTAGAGCCAAGCTTGGCCAGTGTCCTCCAGCTGGAACCTCACATTTGAATTTGCATTATTCGAGTCCGAGTACGAGTAGATTTTTATTTTTAATTATAAAGGCTGCTAGAACACATATATCTTACTAATATTCAAACAACAGAATGTTCAGCTTCTATTGATAAAACCCTAAACCAAAGTTTCAAGCAAACGTTATGTTTGGGGTTTCAACTTTCAACACACAACATAACTAGTTACACCAGTTGTCCACATTAAAATAATCCTACGAAATCACAAATATTGCCAGGTCATTTTTCCTTTTTGAATTTTTTCTTTATTCTTTTTCATTATTCTATTTTTTTAGCAAAATTAGAAAAAAAAAAAGGGCCCAACCCCATAGGCAGGGTTGCCCAACCCCCGCCTAGATCCGAGAGGGAGTTACAGGCCCTTGCCTTGATAGCGGGGGCCGGCGACTCTCGCCTAGATTCGAGAGAGGGTCCGACCCTTGCCTTTGGTCGGTGGGGCCGCTGGCGACCCCGTTGGCCTTCGCTGCCCCCCGTGAAGGTGGGGCGGTGGCCCCAAATAGGAGAGCTGCCCCTCCCACCATTTCTTTTTTAATTTTTAAAAAAAAAGAAAAAGAAAAAATAAATAAAGGGAAATGGCGAAAATGCCCTTGAGATCGGGCCCTTTTTTGAGATTTCATAGCCATTCGGGCCATTAAGTTTACTTTGAACCCTTCTTTGAGAAAATGAGGACACTTTATGCCATTATTTGAAACATAGTTCACTTCAAGTCCTTATTTTAGAAAATAAAGGCATATCGAAGCCTTATTGGGAATTTTCCCACTTGTAAATGAAGTTCCGTTGTTTACTAATCTAAGGATATTGATAGGTCCTTATCCTATGTCACCCAAGTTTCATAACAAAAGAAAAAAAAAAGGGCAATCATGAATGATGGCATACTCCATGAACTTCCCAGAAAGTTTCTTCTAATGTTAAGTATTTAAAAGAAGATGATCCATTTGCCACACAATTTTGTATTTTGGGAGAATCTTCAAAGGTAAATGCCTTCTCATCGAGCTTCATAAATGACTGGGACAATCAAATGTTGATTTCTTCGTACACATGTGAACATAGCTGTTAGATTATGTCTCGAATTTGAATGGTTTCCGGACCTAATCTGATTGGATAAATATCCAAGGGTGATCGCACAAAGGAAATCAAGAAAGGCATCTTTTGTTGCGATTTAAAGCAAGAAGAGATTGAACTATAGCACAACAGGACAAAATAAGGGACTCCCAAATATAATATATTATATGGGGGTAGAAAAGTCTTTGCGCAAGAAAAGAGTCCAAAAGCAAGGGTTTGCTTTTGATTCTTGAACCTGCAAAAGCCATATAATAAAAAGAAAAAGGGAGGATTTTTGTGGGTTTAGTCCTGTAGCTATGCGATAGAAATTGGTCTGACACCGCCGCTCAGTGGACTCACCAAAGGAGTTAATATCGTGGGCGAACAGAGGACACTTTCTTGGACGCATGAAGGAGTTTGTTGTTTTGCCAAAGAACAGGAGTGGCGGACATATCGAACATTTTGTGCATGAGTTTTACATCTGAGTTATTTTCTTATTTATAAATACTTGGGCTTGGGTGTAATTTAGATGCGGAAAACACGAGCGTATTGAACGATTGTAAATCCGATTCTCCGACCATATTGGATTATTCTTGTGACGTCCTGAAATTTTAACGTACGTAAGATAACTAAATTAAATGAAAGTTCAAATCATGAATTCCAGCCTTGAAAATAAATTTGGATTTTTGAGGATTTTAGATATGATAATTGGATATTCTTGAGACGTCGGTCGGAGAAATTTAAGCTCCGGTAGTTTAGTCATCACGTAGCAATATTGGAACCCTCTGCGCCCGAGCCTAGCCCTAACCGAGCCCTAGCCTTGAAAGTACCAAAATACCATTGGTTGTTTGTTTCAAATGACTAACCAATCCTAAAATACTAAATGACCAAAATACGCTCAGATATTATACACTACAAGACAACAAAATTCAAACTTGATTTGATACGTGGGCCTACCTTTTCATGTCAGCCACCTACCCCCTCACATCAGTCACCCTCTAGTAATCTCTCTCTCTCTCCATTTGGACGACTCCCCCCCGACCTCTTCCTTCTCCCTTGCTGCTGGTGCTCCGGCCGACCACCACCTCCGTCTGTCGCCATTCGTTGTAGTCGTCGGCCATCACCATCACCTTAGCCATGCCGCCCGTCGTGCTGGTGAGCCTCACTCGCAAACTACCCGACTCCCCCTCTCATATGTTTTGCGTCGACCTCTTCGGACCACCGGCCCCCTCCTTCCGCCCTTTGTCGTCACACCTTGCTACCGCCGATTACTAGCTCGCCCAACCCGAGTAGACGCGCGACTTCCACCCCTCGCTCTCTCCTAGTTTCGCCTCGGCTAGCCCGTCACCCCTAGCTGAACCAAGGTCTGTCACCCTCCACTTCGCCCGCGACCCATACAACCCTAGCCGAGCACCCACCACGACCACCCGAGCTCGTCCCGTGTCACGTCGTTCTCGCTAGCAACTGCTGAGTTGCCGACCCGCCGTGCTGTCGACCAACTGCAGACCCGAGTTGCTGCCGTCACCCGGTTGCTACTTGCCGCCGTGACCTGAGCCCGCCGAACTCAGCACATACCGTGTCGAGCTTGTGTCGTCGCCGCCACCATCGTCATCAATTATGTTCCACTAACGGATCTCAATTATTTTTGACATCTGATGCATATGGTATGTTGTTGTCTTATGTGTAGCTTTGCCTATAAAAGCCCCCCTCACGTAATGTATTGGACTGAGCTTGCTCACTTAAAAGCTTGCCTTCAGAAATATTAGTGTGATTTCAAAACCATGAGTCACTAAAACTTTCTCTTCTTCTAATCAAAGCAGTGTTCCTCGGATCTAGAATTCTCTTGTTAATTTAGCGATACGATTTGGTTCAGTATGCTCTCCACTTGCCACTTCAATGCATTCTTCCCACACTCACACATATTGCACCGATCAGTCCGGAGGTCATAAAATTCACATGTAATCCCCTTCTCAAAATGCATTTGTGGAACCTATGGATTAGAAATATCTGATGTCCTAAGGATTGAGCTTCAAGAATGAGTCTAGAAGCTAACAGGCGGACCCCTCATAATCGCCAAGGAGTGGCTTGATATGGGGTTGACGGACCCGCTTCTTAACACGAGCTTGCTTTCGCTTCCTTTTCGGTATCGGATCGGGAGAGATTATCCTAAACTGAAAAACAAAGGTGATAAGCAGAAAGTTACAAGCGGTGTGGCGAGTGGTACTGAAAAGAGCATTAGTGATGCGGATGTTGTCTTGTGTGTGACTACTGGTTCGTCGGGAGACGAATGGGTGCTAGATTCGAGGCATTCTTATCATATCACACTTCATAAGAACTGGTTTACTACTTACCAAACTGAAGATGGTGGTAGAGTTACGTTAGGAAATAACACAACCTGCAAGATTGTGGGGATATGGGCGATTCGAATTTAGATGCACAATGGTATGATGCGCACATTGGCAGGCATGAGGCATGTATCGGAACTCGAGAAGTACCTTATTTCTCTAGGGATACTCAATGATATTGGGTGTAAGTACACCACTGAAGATGAAGTGCTGAAAATCTCTCGAGGTGCCATGACAGTAATGAAAGGTAAAAAAGTGACTTCTCTCTATCATCTAGTGGGAGAGATCATGACGGAAGCTGCTGCGGTTTCATCGGGTGAGTCAGATTTTGACTTGACTCAACTATGGCATATACGTTTAGGGCACATGAATGAGGTAGGTATGACGATCTTGAGTGATAAAAGGTTGCTAAAGGGTCGGAAAATGAGTAAGTTAGGCTTATGTGAACACCGCATCTTTGGAAAGCAACGCGGGATTATGTTACTATTGGTATTCATTCAACCAAACAACCGGTAGAATATATTCATTCGGATGTCTGGAGCCCGTTTTTGGTTCCTTCTATTCCATGAAAGTATATGTATACTTTCTGAAGCACAAATCTGATGTGTTCGATCGGTTCAAGAAATTTAAGGCATTGATCGAGAAGCGTTCGGATAAACAGATTAAGTACCCGAGAATCGATAGTGGCACAGAGTTACGTGGTAAAAATTTTCTTGAGTTCTTCAAGAGAGGGAGGATTGTGAGACACCATATAGTACTTGGGACACCACAATAGAATGGCATGGCAGAACGGAAGAACAAAACTTTACTTAAGCGGGCTTGGAGCATGCTTTCACATGCTAGAATAGGTAAGGAATTTTGGGCTAAAGCAGTGAACATGGCATGTTACCCGATTAATCGATCTCCATCATCTACTATTGAGTGGAAGACTCTAGAGGAAGTATGGTCGAGGAAACCTATTGATTACTCGGGATTACGAGTATTCGGATGTCCTGTGTATGCTCATGCGATTGATGGTAAGCTTGAGCCGATGTTGAAGAAGTGCATATTTTGGGTTATGCACATGAAGTGAAAGGCTACCGGTTGTGATGCACATATATCGGATTACCCGATTTTCTAATAAGCAGAAATATGATCTTCAACGATACTGTAATACTTCGATAGAGGAGCCTTGAGACATTATTAGCATAATAGACGGATCATGGTGTCGGTAGTGAGGTGGAGCTTTAGGTGGAGACTCCGGATACTTCGGACATAATAGAGGTTGAGACTGCAGATGAGGCTGCAATTCTTAAAGTCGGTGATCTTGAACAACTAGCACAGCCGCATCATAGTATAGCCGTAGACAAACAGAGAAGGCAAAGTAAACCTACGGTACATTATGCTTATATAGATATTTCTTATGCTTTGATTGTAGTTGATGAGGTGGAGACAGATGAGCCTTCGCCGATGAGGTGAAGACAGATGAGCCTTCATCTTACTTTGAGGTGATTGCTAGTCTTGAGTCGTTGCGGTAGCTTGGGGCTATGAGTAAAGAGACATGATCACTTCATCGAAAATCAGACATGGAAGCTAGTTAAGGTACCAAAGTGTCGGATGATTGTTAGAAGTACATGAGTCTACAAATGGAAAGAGGGCATTCTTGGTCTCGAGGTAGTGAGATATAAGGCGAGACTTATTGCGAAGGGAAATATATAAAGGGAGGGCATTAACTACAATGAGGTGTTCTCTCCTATGGTAAGACATACTTTTATTCATATTTTGCTTGCCTTAGTTTCTATGCATGATCTCAAGTTGGAGCGGCTTGATGTGAAAACGGCATTTCTTCATGGTAACTTGAAAGAGCATATTTACATGAGGCAGCCAGAGGGATTTGCTATTTTGGATCGGGAACATCATGTTTGCTTGTTAAAGAAATCATCATATGAGTTGAAACAATTTCCTAAGCAGTGGTATAAGCGTTTTGATACTTTCATGGCTAGTCGGGACTATTTAAAAAGTTAGATGGATAGCTGTGTTTACTTTAGGAGATTGGATGATGGGTCTTTGATATATTTGATGTTATGCGTTGATGATATATTGATAGCAGATAAAAATATATTTGATATTCATGTGCTAAAGAGGCAGTTGAATGTTGAGTTTAATATGAAAGATTTAGGTGTTGCAAAGAAAATATTGGGTATGGAGATTTTGCGTGACAGATTTGCAAGAGTATTACATATGTCTCAAAAGAAATATATTGATAAGATCGTAGCATGTTTTAATATGCGATCGACGAAGTCTGTGAGTACACCATTAGTAAAGCACTTTAAACTTTCGGTTAAGTTATCATCGCAGATTGAATAGGAGGAGGAGCGTATGTCTCGTGCTCCTCATTCTAATGCAGTGGGTAGTATTATGTATGCTAGGGTATACACTAGGCCTAATATTTCACAAGCTATGAGTGTAGTCAGTCGTTATATGAAGCATCCTAGTAAACTCATTGGGAATGCATTAAACGGATCCTCAGATTTTTTAAGGGGACAACATACGTTGATATAGTATACTGGAGTAATAGTAATAGCGGTGAGACCACGGGTTATGTGAATTCGGATCATGCGGGTAACTTATGATTTAATTTTTCTTTCTCAAATTGGAAAATGAGGATTGACTCCATGTGGGCATGGAAGGGTGAGTTGTAGGGCCAAGCTCGGTCGGTGTCCTCCAGCTAGCACCTCACATTTGAATTTGCATTGTTCGAGGCCGAGTACGAGTAGATTTTTTTTTTCAATTATAAAAGTTGTGAGTAGTGATGGCCACGGATCGAAACCGACGGTTTCGGTTCGTGGCCATAAGTGAACCGTAACGGAAACTTTAAGGGGCGGTTCCGGTTCTGATTTTGAATCGAGGGTTACGGGCCGATTCAAGGCCCGGTTCCGGTTCAAAATCGAAAATGGAACCGCCGATTCCAATTCCGATTTCGGTTTTTAAATCTAATTTTTAAATAATGAATTATGAAATAAAAAATAAAAAAATTATGAAATTATGAAATAATAAATTATCAAATACAAATTGTAATCAAATTGTAAATTGCAATCAAATTTGGAGGGGGGAAAAAGGGAGAGGGAAGAAGTTTGAACTTAATGAATTATCATTAAGCGTCTACATATTTTCTTAAGGATAAAAGAATCAAAACCCATGTAATCAAATTATATATATATTTTGTTTTACAAAAGGCTATAAAACTGGTTCAGAACCGGCGAGCCCGGTCAATGGGCCGGTTATGGGTTTGATCTTGGTCGGTTCTGGGCCCCAACCGGCCCGTGGCCATATTTAGCTACGAGAACACAAATGTGCTACTAATATTCAAACGACATAATGTCCAGCTTCTATTGATAAAACCCGTAAACCAAAGTTTCAAGCAATCTTTACGTTTGGGGTTTCAACGTTCAACATGCACGACTGATGCACCAGTTCTGCACATTAAAATAATCCTTCGAAATCAAAAATATCGCCAGCGCTTTTGTAAGCAAAATGCTTTGTTCCTCAATTATCATGTCTTCATTTATTTTGGTTCTTTTCTATGGTGATAATTATACGTCTCATAATCCAAGATACTTAGAGATTTTTCTAAGAAAATTGTATAAGAAATCATAAACTTATTGTACAATAGTTAATTTAGTTTTCAACCTATCGATTGTACCAATTCAGTCCTAAACTTTTTGAAATTTTTTCAATTTAGACCTTTTGATCAATTATCCAAATACTATGTTTATGACTAAATTGGCAAATTCGCGATCCAAAGTCATCATGTTCCTTGAAGATATCATGCTTCATTAACTGCATTCCCTAGGTAAGCTTTGCTCGCATCATATGACCAACTGCATCATGCTTCTACTTCTACCTCGACCTTCTAAGACAAACACAACCGATTCGTCCATCGTCAAGGCCAACGACTCTAAAAGACTAAGGCAATAAGAAACTTGCTTTTAGGATAAAAAAACATACTTATACAAACAAGGACAAAGCAAGTGTAAGGAAAATATTATAGTGTACAAATATGAAGTGCCAAGTACGAATCCCCTTTTTTTTTGTCATAGAATTCTTACTATCAAAAAGGAAAAGAAAAATAACACAATTCGCAGTTCAAGAGCCATTTTGTCTTTCTCCCCCATCACTATGTCGTTCGTTTTGGCTCCTCAAGTAAATAAAAAATTCCCAATAGATCGTTAATTCAATCGAAGATTATAAAAAAGTGGCAGGCGCAATTTCCGCAGCATTGTGCGGAAGGCGCGTCTAGTTTGATCAAAGCTACACCCCTTTTGCTGGATTCATGTGCGGGGTCAATGTCCCATCCTTTTTATAATATCACGAGGGTAATAGCATAAAAGAATATTCCTATTGTCAAAGCATATCCAAATGGAGATTGATCAACAATAGAGTCCTTCTCAAAAACCTTAATACAGTAATTTTTGTTGACACTTGAAATAGGCCCAGGCTTCAGAAAGCTCAAAAGCTCATAGGAACATCGTGATATTGAAGGCCTAGAGTATGCAAAAAGGGTCGGCGACCAATAACATGGCGTGGCTGACCCGAGCAGATGAAGCGTCGGTGACACCGTGAGATCGGTATATGACGCTAAAGATCAGGGGGAGCAGATAAGTCAGAAGATCGACCGTTCAGTGAATAAGATAAGCAATTACCAAAGTCTATCCTAAAATCTAGGGATAGAATGGATGGAAGTACCGCTACTGATGACTGCCCCTTGTACTTGGCTATAAATAGTCTGAGATGAATTTTTGGAAAGAATCCATAATTAATAACAGTTATCAATTTACTTCGCAATTTACGGTATCTATTTCTATTACCCGCTGCATTTACTTTATTGTTCAATTTATCTTTAGTTTGTAGAGTTACTTCATGTTCGGAATCGCCAAATGCACCCATTCATTTCCTACACAATTTAGATGATCCATACCCAACTCAATCCATATCCAACCCACATAACTCACTTTTTTCAATTATAACACATTAAACATTTAGCAAATATAAAATGTATTAAAAATAAAGAAAAAACATCCGCATGAATTTCAACAGTATGACTCCGCCCCTTGCTCCGCCGCCGGAGTCACCCTAAATCGCCGCAGCACCACGGCCACCGTTTGGAACACCGGTGCGCGAAGGCGTCCTCCCAAAGAACCCCCACTTCTCACAGCCGTCCACGCTTCGGCTTGAACAACCAATGCTTCCGTCCTCCACAGAGCGCTCGCCCCCTTCACTCCGATTTCAAACCACAGACAGACCCTCGCTCGTGAACAGCCTTGAGAGTGAACCAGATCCAAGTCAATGACAGGTATTGACAATTAAAAGTTGATTTTCATTAGCCATCTTATGAAGATGAAGTATCCTTTCCAATCATGGATAAGCGAGGTAAACCGATGAGTCCTCTTTAACAGGCAAAGAATAAAAAAAGGGAAGAAAGAGAGAAGCAAAGCATGCACTTAAGTCAGGCTTGAGAGTGAACCAGATCCTCTCTTGTAATTTGGCAGCTTGTTCTTATCCTTGCGATTGCTCAACGAATTTAAAGAGAATATTTTCAAGACATTCAGGAGATTCTACTTTCCCATGGGACAACCACAAAAAGTTGAGCATGAACATAGCAAGCACCAGGAAACTAGCACCGAGAAATATAGTCTTTAAAGGAGCGTGATTTCTCTCATGTTAAACGTGATGTACATTATCAATATTAGCAAAGGCCTCCTAAAACTGTGTGGAGGACATGACATGTACGGTAAGAATCATATTCTGCGAGCCTACAATGTGGCGGGAACAACACTCACCTCGGTTCTGAAGCCAAATTGGTGAGCCACGCGCGGCGGCGACTTGACATTGGCGAGGTGCATCTCGACAGCTCAACTGTGCTGCGCGAGCGACAGGAGAGGAGAGAGTCTGAGAGACAGAGAGTGAGGCTGAGGTTAGAAGGGAGGAGGCTTGTTAGGGTAGGGAAGCTGGTTTCTTAATTTACAGGGCAACCTCAAGAAAAACGGTGGTATGTTTCGATTCCCCGAGAACTGAACGGAGACACACCACCAGAAACGAGAATTCGCAAGCCAAAAGAAATATACAAAGGAGACGAGAGAGAGCGAAACAGAGCCAGACCCACAAATGATTGCACCCATGAAAGCTAATACAAACGAAGGAAGAAACTCACAATCTTGTAAAGAGTGCGAATATCGAAGCACAGGGAGAGGGAGAGAGAGAGAGACGAAACCTCGCGAGGAAGCAAAACACATTATCCCGACAACCAAATGCAGATTTTGCCTGCTGAAGGAGAAAATCAACCGGTGCGCAACTTTCCTTTTGGAAGAGACCGGTGTGATCACCTGGAGCGGCTGCTTTTTGATTGCAGCGGCTGATTTGGCCTCAATTCGTCTTTTAACTCCAATAAATTTGCCATCTTGGCTTATCCCTGTTTCTCCATCAAGTTTTTCCGCGGGCTGCTCCCCTGTCTTGCCTCAACAGGGCGAATGCATGCGCAGATATCAGTTAAAACTGAGCAGAATCCAGCATCACTCAACCGTGGAACGTGCCATTACATGCTTCAACGCATGCTGTACTTGCACCGAGTTCTCAGCCGGACATTCACTGATATTCAGCTTTTCCAAAGATGTTAATTTTTCTAGGCCTTCAATTTGACGGATCATTTTGCATCGTCTGATCTCTAAAACTTTCAGCGACTTCAAGTTTGAAAGATCAGGTGAACTGAGGTCATCACAGTCAGATAGAATCAAACTTCTCAGTGAGGTTAACTGGCCAATCCCATGGAGATTTTGTATTTTGCAGTTCGAGATATCTAGCCTCTTCAGGGCTTCAAGCCCTTCAAGCCCTTCAATCTCTTCTATTGCAGAGTCGTAAAGCTCGAAAACTGACAACATCTTGGGAAGCTCAGATACTTTTTTACGGCTCAAACCAGGAAATGGCAGGGTAAGCGTTTTGAGCCTTTTGAGCGGAGGAATATCTGTCGGCTCAAACTTGAGCTTGATAACTTGCGAAAGAGACAGTTCTAGTTTCCTCAGTTTAGGAAACGAAACTGAGAAGGATTGCTCGACAATCACATCGGATTCTGACGTTGGCTGTTTTGATGAGGGTGGTCGGCGTGCTTTCGGGTGCCCATCACTTAGGCTCAGCTCCTCTAATTCCTTTAAATCTTCGAGAAGGGGTATATCTTTCATCCTTGTAGAACTCACGTGCAGATGAATCAGAGAAGGGGGAAGCCTCGGCAACTGTTCAAGTTCATTGCACTGACTTAAATCCAGGGAGTGAAGACCAGGGATGGTGGAGATTTCAGGGGGTAGGCTAGATATACTGGAGTGCCCCAGCGTCAATGATCTCAGATTACGTAGTCCCTCTATATTACTGGGAATGGCCCCCTTCAAACTCAGACACCAGGAAGCATGGAGCTCTTCAAGGTTGGTTAGATTCCCAACCTCCGCAGGAAATGCTCGAATGAAAGAAGAATCCATTCTCAGCACTTTCAAACTTTTCAGATTTCCAATTGAATCGGGGAATTTAGAGATACTAGTCGACGATACATCCAACTCCTCTAACAACACCATGTTACTGATAGAATTCGGAAGTTCCTCCAAATAACGGCAATCCCTCAATGACAAGCGTCTTAGCTTAAGCAGCTGCCCCAGGGAGATTGGGAGCTTAGTAATTTTGGCACCATGTAATGAGAGTTCGGAGAGAGCAGTCAGGTAACAAATTGAACTAGGCAGGTGAGTCAGTGGGAAGCACTGGAAGCCACTGAGAATTTCGAGTTGCTTCAAATTGCCTACGGAGATGGGGATCTCCCGCACAGAAGTCCCGTCAATAAAAAGCTCTTTCAGAGCTGTCGCGCCACCGAGTTCCACAGGCAATCTGTTCAATTGGGAGCAGAACTTCAAATTCAAGGAGACTAAACGTTTCAAATGGCCAATCGAAGGATCCAGCTTCACCAAACGAGAACAGCCTTCGAGAATCAGCATTTCCATATTCTTGTAACCAGAGAAGTCGGGAGTGAACAATAAGTCAGAACACCCGGTAAGATTCAAGACTTCCAATTTCTCCATCTGCAAAGTCGAAACAGAGAACACACACATGGCCGGTCAATTTGCAGATAGATACATAATTCAAGAAGGCAAATAGAAAACAACCAAATACTAAAAAAACCACCTTGATTTTCTTCCAACCTCCCCAGTCTTCCGTTATTTTGCTCCAAGAGAGATTAAGATGGGCCAACTCTCCTAAAACAAGATTTTCTGCATCAAATTCCGGAGGACACCTTTGCCAACAGAGCCCCCTTAAACTTGGAAATGCGCCTTCAAAATCTCCAGAAAGTTTGGCATTATCCAACTTGAGAAACCTTATTTTTGGCATGCTCTGGAAATCTCCAGCTCTGAAGTCAAAGCAGAGAGCTTCAACGTTTCCCATTCCCTACATTTGACAAAGTATCATAATCAATCGTCAGAAGCTGTAAATCCAAATACCCATCAGGAAAAAATGATAGCTTTCCTTGCCCTACATGCTAAAGTGTACATACATGATATTATTCCCTCTGAAAATATGACAAAAAAGAAACATGCAGCCTAGATGTTTGTTTGCCAAAACCAAACTGAACAAAAAGGTCTTACCGTCTCCCTGTTCGTTGCCTTTAGAACCATATCCTGTGTGCAAAATCTTCTTGATCCTGGATCTTGAGATTCCTCTTGCTTTAAAATTCTTTTGCCAAGGCATCTTGGTAATCTGTGCATCTGCAACTCATTGTTTTCTCCAATTCTTGCCAGGGGCATCAGAACGCATCCAGAAGATGGACGATAAGAACTGGGCCACATATGTGAAGCAATTCGGGCATCCACACCAGAGATGAAACATGCTATGTCCAGAAATATCTCTTTTTGCTGTTTATCTAATCCTTCGTAACATATATCCAGCATCTGTTCAAAGCCAACCCTAGTCTTTTGACAACTCCTCATAGATTCTCTTATTAACTCCTCCATCTTTTCCCATTCTCCTATTGATTTACCCCTTAAAAATGAACCGATAACTTCAATTGCTAATGGAAGTTTCTCTGTAGTATTGACAATGCGGTTTGCACATCCATCATAACCTGGTATTGGAGACTGCATCCCGAATGCATGCTCACAGAAAAGTTCAAAGGCTTGATCATCATCCAACTTACCAACCATGTAGGTATGAGCCTTCTCGTGGTGATACTTTCCGAGAATTTCCTCGTTTTTGGAAGTCACAATTATTCGACTACCTGGACCAAACCAATGAAGCTGGTCTCCTACAATAGCATGAAGATGGGATTGCTCTTCCACGTCATCGACAACTATTAGAACTTTCATTTCGCGAAATATATCCAGGAAATCTTCTATTCTTTCATCAAAAGAAGGATCTTCACCATCTCGTTCAAGGATATCACATATCAACTTAGCTTGCAAAAACTGAATACCACAAGGATTTTGTGTGGTTTCCTCCACCTCTGCTAGAAAGCTACAACTGTCGAAACAAGAAGTGATGCGGGAGTACACAGCATTGGCAAGAGTCGTCTTGCCAATTCCATCAGTCCCACAGATTCCAATAATGCGCACCTCGTCATTGACTTCCATTTCCAGTAAGTCGGTGATTTCTTCTACCCAATCATCAAGTCCAACTACACTTTGAACAGCTGCAATTGCATAGTACTTATCTGAGGTTTCCATGTCCGCTGCTTGCTCTATAGCTTCATCTTTTATTTTCTTCTTAATCTGCAGGATAAACAGAACAAACGCGCCCGATCAATCTCTCCCTTATAACATCGCTTCAGTTCCACATGTAGATACAAGATATTCATTTGTCATCAAATTTTTCTAGCGGATGCAAAAATATGCAGGCACTTGTTCTAGCGTTCTTTGATACATAATTCAATGTCTACTCTGACACAATATTAATAACGAAACCAAGCTAGTATTTTAATGTAATTGGGTCACATTAGTATGTTGGAAGTTGGATCTGCTTATTTACTGACCAGATATTATGACTTTCAAGAAATATTGACATGCAATTCACGATTAATTATGTTCTAATCTCTGAAGTGTAAACAGGCTCCCAACAGCAAATGAGCATTAGGGAAATCGGACTGACATCTTAAAAATTCAGATGGTAGACTATTTTTATACTCCAACTAGGCAATGATCGATATTAAGTACATTTTATCTTCAAATTCATGCAATTTTCTTTTGTTCCTTCTGCATCATCTTTCCTCACATTGTCTAGTTGCTAATTCCAAGTTGAACGAACTGCGTTCAGTTTTCAGTGATAGTGATCTTGGACTCATTGAAAGCAATGCTTAAATATTCTCAGTGAATTCCAAATACATGTATCTTCCAGTACTACACTCTCGTTTACAGGTACTGAGCCTTTTCGATTGGTTTCTTCTGGGCGAGAGCGGGGATAATTTATAACATTTGAAAGTTTACAGGTTATTGCGCGACAGTGCTAATTTTTTTTTTTTATCGGAACGACAGTGCTAAAGTTTAGTTTTTTTTTTTTTTTGGGTCGGAGACAGTGCTGAAGTTCAAGAAGACAATTATTGCTAAAACTTATGACATCAAAACAAACAAATATCGTATTACATTATATCCAACACTCAATTACATAACAATGAAATAATTAGAAAATTACAACGATAAAACTTTTATTTGTGTATATTTCAAATAAAAAAGAATATGTCAAAAGGAACACTAATGTATTTTAAATTATGTAAAGATCAACTCTGATAAGTTCTCGTCATTGGATAGAAAGATATATTTTCGTCCATGTAAATTTCATGACAATAGTTTTCATTTTGGTCAAACTCATAACTGTTGGGAGAAATCGACTGTGGGGCACTCAACAAACACTCACAAAGGAACTTTGTTCTCACAAGGAAGAGGAGACGAAATGTGGCTTTTCAATATACTGTATTCACAATCGATTCACCCACACTGAAATGGTTACAAGACACCCCTATTTATAGGTTTAAAACACGACTCTTGATCTACACAAGATACATGAACGGACATGATGTAAATACATAGCATTTACTACGCATCGAAATACAAAAAGACTCTTGAAACGCTCAACTAATAAAGATAGGTCTCGGTACATGCACAAGCTGGTACATGCGTCTTGGAAGTTGATATACATGAATTTGGTTTAATTTCTAACACTCCCCCTTAAACCAAATTCTCTTCCGTCGATCATTCCAAGTAAACTTCTGAATTTCCGAAACACTTCGATCTTGAGAGGTTTCGTAAAAATATCCGCAACTTGATCACCGGTCTTCACGTGCACAACTTCGATTTGTTTGTCGCCGACTTGTTCTCGAATAAAATGATATCGAACATCGATATGTTTGCTCCTCTCATGAAAAACTGGATTCTTTGCCAAAGCAATGGCAGAAACATTATCAACAAAAATTTCCGTTGCATCCTTTTGCTCCATTTGGATTTCTTTTAGCAACTTTCTCAACCATATCGCATGACACACACACGATGATGCAGCAACATACTCCGCTTCACATGTCGACAGAGTAACACTGGATTGCTTCTTCGATTACCATGTAAAAGCGGTTTCACCCGGATAAAATACAAAACCCGTAGTGCTCTTTCTGGTCATCGACATCTCCCCCATAGTCACTATCCGAATAACCTCGAGTTGAAATAGTTCGGATCGATAATAATACAAGCCAAGAGAGATAGTACCTTTGATGTATCGAAGTATCCTCTTCGTTGCTTTAAGATGAGATGCCTTCGGATTCTCCATATATCGACTCACAATTCCGACATCGTACATGATATCCGGTCCGGTATAGGTCAAATACCTCAAGCTTCCAATCAAGCTTCTATAATATGTCGAATCAACATCGACACCTTCATCGAACTTCGACAATTTTGCACCACAATCCATCGGAGTGTTAACCGAAGTGCAATTTTTCATGTTGAATTTCTCAAGGATATTTTCAGCATATCCTTTCTGGGAAATAAAAATCCCATCTGCATTTTGCTTTACTTCGATACCCAGAAAATAATTCATGAGACCATTATCTGTCATCTCAAACTCTTTCACCATCGACGCTTTAAAAGTGTCGATCAATCCGGAATTATTTCCTGTGAAGACAAGATCATCAACGTATAAACATGCCAATAAAACATCACCTTTCTCGTGCTTCAAGTAGAAAGCATGTTCGTACGGACATTGTTCGAAGCCATTCGCCTTGAAATAAGCATCGATTCTCGAGTTCCAAGCTCTTGGAGCTTGCTTAAGCCCATACAAGGCTTTCTTTAATCTCAGCACTTTGTCTTCATGACCTTTCACAACAAACCCAAGCGGTTGTTTGACATAGATTTCTTCTTTAAGAACACCATTCAGAAATGCCGATTTGACATCCATTTGATATATGGGCCATTGATTTTGAGCTGCAATGGAAATCATTAGTCGGATGGTTTCCATTCGGATGACAGGTGCAAATACCTCATCATAGTCGATCCCGGCTTTCTGCTTATAGCCCTTTGCGACTAGTCCGGCCTTATAACGAGTGACTTCTCCTTTCTCGTTCTTCTTGGCCTTATACACCCATTTGACATCGATCGCCTTTTTGTCCTTAGGAAGATCTGCGAGTTCCCATGTTTGATTCTTTTCGATGGCTTCTATTTCTTCATCCATGGCTTTTCTCCATTTTTCTTCTTTAGCGGCTTCATCGAAAATAAGTGGTTCGCGATCTGCGAGAAGACATACAAGATGGAGTTCTTCGGTGGTTTCATAAAGTTCGGATAATCTTCTCGATCTTGGTGCTATTGGTTCATCAACACCATTTGAAGAAGTTGGTGATAATGAACTTGGACTTGAAAATGATGTTGGAAAGGAAGATGAAGGATTCGATGAGTTGTCTTCTATTTCGACAGAATCACGCCCCATTTCGACAGAATCACTACGAGCGGATTCGACGACTTGTCGATTGTCTTCCCACAAAGCATCTTCATCGAACTTCACATCTCTGCTTACATAAACTTTCAAAGTAACAGGATCAAACAATTTGTAAGCTTTCGATGAGGAATCATACCCGATAAAAATAAGCTTCTTGCTCTTATCTTCTAGCTTCGATCTTTTTCGGTCGGGTATGTGAGCATAAGCAATGCACCCGAAAATTCTCAAGTGAGAAACCGTAGGTTTTCTCCCGGTCCATGCTTCTTCGGGAGTAACACCATCGAGTCCTTGCGAGGGACATCGATTTTGCGGATAAATTGCACATCTCACGGCTTCGGCCCAAAGCTCCTTTGACAAATTTTTGCTTTTCAACATACTACGAACCATGTCAAGAATGGTTCTGTTCTTTCCTTCAACCACACCATTTTGTTGTGGGGAGTACACTACTGTTAAGAAACGTCGAATACCATGGTAATTACAGAATTGATTGAATTCTCCAAAAGTAAATTCTCCTCCACGATCGGTTCTCAAAGACTTGATAAAATAACCACTCTCCTTTTCAACCATTTTCTTGAAGTGCTTAAACGTATCAAACACTTCTGATTTTTCTTTCAAGAAAAACACCCAAGTCTTTCGAGTAAAATCATCAATAAACGTAACAAAGTATCGATGATTACCGTATGACCGAGGAGTGATTGGACCACAAACATCGGAATGAATCAACTCCGGTGGCTTCTTCGCTCGATACGTCGACACCTTCGGAAAGGCGGTTCTGGAATGCTTGCCAATAACACACCTTTCACATAATTGATCGGGATGATCAATATGCGGTAAGCCATACACCATCTTCTTGCGAGAAAGCATATTGAGTCCACCAAAATTGAGATGGCCGAACCTCAAGTGCCATAGCCACGAAGGATTGTCTACACATGCTTGAAGGCATGTAGACATTTCATCTTTGATATTCGGGGTAAACATCCTATTCTTCGACATCTTCACGGATGCAATCAACCTATTATTTTGATCTCTTAGCACAAGGCTAAGATCTTTCATGTGCACAGAATATCCTTTCTCCAGAAGCTGTCCCAAACTCAAAATATTGCTCGACATTTTCGGTACATAATACACGTTAGTAATAAAGCGACGTGTTCCATTCTTCAGATGAATTAGAATCGTACATTTCCCTTCGACAAGAATTTGGGAATTATCACCAAACGAGACTTTTCCTTTTCTTGTTTCATCCATTTCGACGAATATCTCCTTTCGACCGCACATGTGGTTACTTGCTCCAGTGTCCAAGAACCACGTATCATTTTTTTCATCAGCATTTTCTTTAAATGCCAGCATAAGAACTTGATCACCATCATTCACCAAGTTCACCTTTTCATTTGCTGCCGCACTTTCTTTCTACCAACACTCATAAGCATAATGACCTAGTTTATTGCAATGATAACAACGGATTTTAGATTTATCATACCGTTGACCTCTCAAATTTCTCCCTCTTCCACGAACAAAACTTTGATTCTCGCAGCCACCTTCTTTGTGAGCAAATTCCCTCTCGCTTCGTCCACGACCTCTTCCATGAAAGTGACCACGACCTCGACCTCGATCTTGATTAGTGCTTCGGGCTTGCACGGGTTCTCGTCTTTGTTCCTTCTCATCTCGGATCGACAACCGAGTTTGGAGTACTTCCTCCACCGGTTCATGCTTATTTCTTTTTAGTCTTTCTTCATGGGCTTGTAACGAACCCATGAGCTCATCGACCGTCATAGAATCGACATCTTTTGATTCCTCGATAGCGACGACGATGTGGTCGAACTTCTTATCCAATGACCGCAAGATTTTCTTGACAACACGAACATCAAGAACATCTTCACCATTCCTTTTCATCTGATTCACAATAGCTAAAACTCTTGTGAAATAATCGGAAATCGACTCGGATTCTTTCATACGAATTACCTCGAATTCGCCTCTCAAAGTTTGAAGACGAATCTTCTTTACTTTCTCAACACCTTGGTGCGTAGTTTGAAGAATCTCCCATGCCTCCTTGGATGTAGTAGCATTTGAGACTTTTTCGAACATGGAATCATCCAAGGCTTGAAAGATGATTGACAACGCGAGTTGATCTTTTGAACGAGTCTTCTCCAACGCATTCCTCCGAGTTTGAGTCAACGCAACATCTTCATCTGGCTCATCATAGCCATTGTTGACGAGATCCCACACACTATGGGCGCCGAGTATGGCTTTCATTCCGGAAGCCCACTTGCCATAGTTTTCTTTGGTGAGGACCGGATCCGAAAAGGAAGGTTGCTTGTTGATGCCATAATCACGAAACCGTGAAGCTCTGATACCAATTTGTTGGGAGAAATCGATCGTGGGGCACTCAACAAGCACTCACAAAGGAACTTTGTTCTCACAAGGAAGAGGAGACGAAAGGTGGCTTTTCAATATACTGTATTCACAATCGATTCACCCACCTTGAAATGGTTACAAAACACCCCTATTTATAGGTTTAAAACACGATTCTTGATCTACACAAGATACATGAGCAGACATGATGTAAATACATAGCATTTACTACGCATCGAAATACAAAAAGACTCTTGAAACGCTCAACTAATAAAGATAGGTCTCGGTACATGCACAAGCTGGTACATGCGTCTTGGAAGTTGATATACATGAATTTGGTTTAATTTCTAACAATAACAATAGTCAACTTTTTACAATTTGTGTAGTTTTACTGATTTATACCATCAAATTGAAGTCGGAACCAATCAATTTCCAAACCCATGCATTCACGTACATCTACCGTATATTGATGAAGTTGATGTCGCACCTTGTTTGATGTGTCCGGAAGAATCTCGTCTCTGTATTGCTTCAAAGATGTCGTGCCTTGTTTGACGAAGTTCCCACACCCCCATATGTCGACAAGACAATCATCCGGTATATTTGTGCTAGAAGCATCAATCAACCATCTCAATGACGTGCACTCTTTGACAACCAAGGATTTCGGAGAGACTAGCTCGTGAAGACCCTCAACATTAGTAAGCACATTGCACCGTTGGATTAGCGGTTCCTCCAAGTTCTTCAAGTAAGATAACCCACAAATTCTTCTCGGAGATTCACACCCAGAAACCCTCAAGGATTCCAATGATTTGGGGGGACCCACGACTTGTATCTCAACTAACTTTCGACAATGTGAGATCCACACTCGGCAAAGCTTGCTTAATTCCAAAGGAATAGATAACCTCACAAGTCGTTTACAACTGTCCTGAGTTAATTTCTCCGGTCGTGGAAGACCATCAAGGGGAAAGTCTTCCACTTCACATCGATAAAACTCTAAAGTCGACAAATTTCCCAAACTCCGGAGGTTGGACGGAAGCCGCACAAGAGGTTCTAGGTCTAGGTGACACATAGTAAGCACTTCTAGATGAGAAAGAGAAGCCAACTACGGAGGTGCGGGGACATTCATCAAATTTAAATCTAATTTTTTCAGTCTAGATAAACTCCCAATCCCCCTTAAGTCGCATCCTGATAATAGGTTTGACTCACCAGTATTACGAGAGTCATCACTTAGTAGCAATTCAACCAAATTAGTAAGGTTCGATAGATTAGGGACTGAGAGCAATGAGTTAGATTGAAGAAGTAGAGAGGTCAAACTTGTAGGAAGCTCCGGCAATTCTTGAATCCCATGACAATCTCTTAAATTTAGGACTTTTAAAGTTGACAATTCTCCAATTCCAACCGGAATTTCTCCTTTCATTTCGGTGCGCCCAGAGAGATCTAGCTCTTCAAGATTTTCCAACTTGCTAATGCCGCTAGGTAAGTGCCAAACATGCTCTAGAGAAGAACATCCATTTATTGACAAACGTAGTACGCGTAATGATTTTAGTTTTGCAATGAAGTTGGGAAGTTCCCTTATCCTCGTGTCTTCTAGAATAAGAGACTCAAGTTTCACTAATCCTTGGATGGAGTTTGGAAGTTCGGCAATGCCCGTATGTGATAAGTCTAACTCTATCAATGAGCGTAAATACCCAAGCGAGCTTGGAAGTTACATCAACCCATGACAACCTCTCAATGAGAAGCGCTCAAGCTTCACTAGTGCTCCCACTTCTTGGGGCAAATATGCAAGATTCATACACCCTTCAATTTCTAACTCAATCAACGATGGTAGGTCTTCAATGAATCTTTCAATTCTCTTTAGCCTGTTGCAACGTGCAAGAGTCAACCTCTCTAAATACAAGCATTTAGAGAACTTTGGGATTGTCGTTATGCCGTCACACTCGGTAAGAGATAGAACTTTCAAATTCCGTGCCCTCTGTAAAAATGGATGGCATGCCAAGTGTAAGAGTTATTGCATAGTACACATTTTGACTATTAGAATAGAATTAAAAACATGTAATTTACCTTGATCAAGTCCCATGCTTTTGAGTCATCCGTGAAACCATTCTTGTCAAGTTTAAAAACAACAAGACGACCCAAATGTAGATTGTCCGCCCTAAAATCCGGATGAGGAGAACGCCAAGAAATCCATCTCAACCGTGAATGATATTTTACAAAGTCCCCAACAAAAGTTCCATTGCCTAATTTGAGGAGTCTTAGATATGGTAACATTTCCAATTCCTCATTTGTGATCTCTATGGGGTCCTCCGATCCATTTATCTCAAGCGCTTGAACCTTCGCATTCCTGCGCAAGCGAAATTTTACAATGATGTGAAGCGGTTTGTCAACTTCCAATTGTTGTGTTTTACACCTCGAATGGGTAGGAAAAAAGTGATAAAGATCCTAAACAAAAAAGTAATCCTTAATCCAATGGTATAAACTTCTATTTGAAAATGAGACATTGCTTACTTACCTCTTTGGTTCTTATGATTTCGAGGGCCTCTTACGCAATCCACAACCTACTCTGCTTTCCGAGGTCACGTGGACTCTCTCGATGGACAATTTGCCTTCCCAGTGCTATTAATTGTTCATGCATCCAGAACTTACCATTGTCCAATTCCTTTATCAAGCACTTCTCGGTAAGGCCTTTAATTGCTATTATCGGATCAAGTCGACAACTGTCCCACATGTAAATTGCATCAATCTTCTTCTCATTGAAAAAGAAGCATGCTATATCAAGAAAAATTTGTTTCTCATTTTCGTCTAGGCCATCATAGCTAATTAGCAACTTATTTAGAGTCTCTTTCTCGGGTACATTCATTAACCTGACCAACTTCTTTTCCCAATATGCTTTGTCTTTCCCCCGAATTACCGAACCCGTCGCTTCAATAGCCAAAGGAAGTTGCCCCGTAGTTGAGACAATTTCACTTGAAAGTTTCTTATAATCATTGGGAGGAAAGTCTCTATCAAAGGCATGCCAACGTAAAAGCAGTAGCGCAAGAGCATCATCCATCTTTGGCATCTCATACCCTAGAATGACACCATTAAATCCTTCGTATTGTAGAATAGTTTTGTCTCTTGTTGTAATGATTATGCGAGATCCTGGATGTAATGAATAATCTCCTATTAGGTTCTCAATGTGCTGTTTTTCAGCAACATCATCCGGAACCACAAGGACTCTCTTAGTGCGGAGTGTTTCTCCAATCCTCCTCACTCCTTGCTCACTATTTTCCACTTTTTCTGCAAATCCAAAACCAACAATGTCGGATAGTAATTTCTTCGCAATCTGGACTATGTGCTCCTTGGTTGATGAGCTTTCTCGAACGTCCTCAAGGAAGCTACAACACTTTCCATAGGAGAAAGATAGTTGATTGAACACGACCTTGGCAATAGTTGTTTTACCAATGCCACCCATTCCGTAAATTACAATGAGCCGCACATCGGGATGGTCGAATCCAATTAACTCCATCAAGTCTTCTATCCGATCATCAAGTCCAACTAAATGTCGAGGCAATTTTTTTTGTTTTGTCTCCGGCTCCCGCAATACCGTATCAACAACTAATTTGACTAAAGTTGCTTGGCTGCCATGTACAAAAGTTATTTCATTAGTTGACTAGATTAATTTCATATCCGTGTTATGCACGTGAAATAGTCAAAATCTTAACTTGTAAGATCAAAGTACATCATGAATGATGATGAAATTCACTAAATAATCGGTGGTGGCTACTTAAGTGAATCTGAAGACTATAGGACAGGTTTACACGATGGCCAAAGTTACCAAGTGGCAATTATATCGTGCAGAAGCGGGAAAAGTACACTAGAAGTGCCATAACTTGTGTACGACGTTCACTTGAGTGTTATAACTTTCAAAACGTTCACTTAAGTGTCATAACTTTTAAAAATTGTTCACTTGAGTGCTACGTCGGAGCAAAATCGTTCACTAGAGCGTTACGGTAACTTTTCCGGCGTGCCACGTCGGCTTTCCGGCTTCTACAAGAACTTTTACGGCGTGCTACCGTAACTTTTCCGGCGTCTATAGTAACTTTTCCGGCTGCCACGTCAACATGGCACTTAAGTGAACGATTTTTAAAAGTTATGGCACTTAAGTGAACGTTTTGAAAGTTATGGCACTTCTAGTGTACTTTTCCTCTTCGAAGCAAAATTTCGGCATTTATAGCTAAGCATATAAAAAATTTCAGCATTCGTAACAGGAGAATCATGAACACTAATAATGGAGACAAATGCAAACTTCATCCATTGGACACCGCAGCTTGGTGAATAAATCCCAAAACCAGTAACCATTTCCCATGGTGAACTCATGCATGCAACCCTTCTATGGATCAGATTATGTCAAGTATAATCGCGTTTAATGAGCCGGTTGACATTAAGATTTGCTCAAAAGTGAAAATCAAGAGACTGGACTCCCATGGAGAAACTTGGTGGAACACAGGTTTGATTTTCCACACCATCAAGTATAAACATTCCAATGGTCGAGCCACCTATCTGGGCTTCGGTTTGCACCTTAAACTGGTCCACTGAGTTAGCAAGGTAAGCCATAGTTTTGGAATTGACCTATTTAACATGGACTTCCTTGTCATATATAAACACAAAACGGAGAGGCCCTGTTGGTTAAAAATCCAAGCGACGCAAGCGGTATGTGGGGCACATGAACTACATAACTCAAAAGCATAAGAGATTGCCAACTCTAAAAAGTTGTGCAAAAACAGCTCCTTCACATTGGGGAAGCTAATGGGAAACCGATATGAATGTAAAATTGCATATATGAATGCAAAATCTGACGTTGATTGTGATACTCATCCCAAATGATAAACGCAAAGAGGTGCTATTGAATATTTCGTAGCCTAACGAGACACTGAAGAGTAAAGAACGGCTAAAAACAGAGAGGATGTAGAGTTGAATGGGAGCAGCAATTGGAGGTAGTTTTCTATAATTCCCATTTCAGGAAAAAAAAAAAAGAACAAAAGAAATCATTTGACGGGGCAACGTTGTATCCGCTAAAACAAAACAAGTAGGACAAGGCAAGGATCTTTAAAGAGTTTTACCTTCCGTGCGATTTGCAGCTCCATCCGTTCAAGTTACCAACCGCGTTAAGAGCCTTTCTCCACGCCTCGACTTGGTCGGGAAACCTCTCTTCATGGTACCGAAAAGCATCACCATAGAGTGAAGTTCTAAGTCTAACATCGTGAGGTTCCACATCGTAAAAAATGGGAAGGATACGTTTTTTACCCTCCGATTTAGACACGTTCTCTACTATGTGAGCGAGTTCATGGAGGCACAAAGTACTGGAAGCATAATTTTGAGAGAAGATGGGTATGTAGAGTAAGGATTTATCGATAGCACGTAAAAGGCCATCATCAAACACTTCGCCGACGCGGCGCTCCTCTTCATCCCTAAATACACGGACTCCAGCATCTAGCAAGCCGTGGTAGAGGAAATCTGTGAATCCATTACGAGTGTCGGGCCCTCTGAAACTCAGGAACACTCCATACTCACTTCTTGATGCTTGTGCAGCATCACTACTCGATCCGGGCTCTGAGTATTCCATAGCTAGGAAGCTTGTGACAATCCCAGATCTCTCCCTCACCGAAAGAGAAAATCAGGTTGGTGTGGCGTGGGCTATAAAGCTAAGAAATGAGCTGAGAAGTTTTTAGATATGAAGGAGGCAAATGAGTACACAGATGCCTTGAAACTTGGCCGGCTCACTTAAAAGTCAAATGTCATTTGTCGATTTCCCACCGACCGTTCTCATCAGCAAAGTGGACACCGGCGAAGTTGTCCCACGACTTTTTGTCAAATTTTTAAAGACTCCTTGGGAGACGCCACACCAATCAGAATATTTTTTTTTTCTTTTCTATTCTTTAGAATATGCCCCTAGTCGGTAAGCATATTCTCCACCAACTAACTATTTTCAATATCTGACCCCAAAAACAAAAGAAAAACTAATTTCAATAAAAGCAAGGTTGGCGATGATTCCTATTCTCTTTTTGCAGGACGGGATGTGCAAGGTCATTGCCCGACCCGATTCATAGTAACACGGGTCGAGTATGGTCGCCATGGATCCTTTTCACCGACTTTTCCTTGGACCCAATCTACAAGCGAGGACAGGAAAAGAGAGGTGGCAGTGGGGGATAGACTCGAGGGGGATAAGGATGAAGAGAAAATAAAATAAGAGTGGCTCCCACAAGAAGTAACTAATTTAAGAATATATGTTTATTTTTGTAGTGGAACTCCCATTTCAATAAAAAGGCATACTTAAATCGAAACGAAGTGCTGGATCTACAAATCGATACGCATTCTTATAAAGTTGGAAAAAAAGAGAGAAGAAATTCAACTTTTTCATAGAAGTACAAAAGCTCCGTCACTAACGGGTAATCAATGACTTTCTTAATTATGTTGGTAGATGCTATTATTTCAATATTGGATCATAATGAATTGTTTTCACAAATCATGTTTTTGTCAATCAAATCTTTGTTACATAGCCCAGCTAACCTCATGAATCATGTCATTTAGAATTCATAATCCAATCAAATGATCTAATATTTGCTGAATCTAATATTGCAAATAAACGGATATATATATATATATATATATTGCATATAATTCACATACAGGGTAAGAGAATCAGTCCTTGACAATTAACAAGTGGTTTTACACCATTTAGAAGTGATAAAGTTTTTCTCGTAGTCATGGTATTTAAAAATTGAACCCCACATTCTTATGGACAGAACATTTCTTTTTGGAATTTTTAAAAGTCTTCAAGCAACGACTTTTTGTTGATTAAATTATTTCCTTCGCGTACTAACTGACTCAGGAAGTAGCTTTTCGAGAGAATCACCACTTTGCCCGCAACGATTTTTTGGATTTCCCAACTTGACATCCAAACATGTTGGTTAATCTTCTCCGCGCAAAACATTTTACTTAATAAAAATACTGAGTCAATTGAATAATCAAAAGATAAAATAACATATGTGTTGGAATTTCACATCCAAAAATTCTATTAACTTCTATCGACGTTTGATTGTGGAATTGCTCAAGAATGCCATTGAATTACCGACACGTCCTCGACGTATCTTTAACCCACTATGGTCCGAATATGATCACAGAGGAAGATACTCATGTTCCACGACATAAATGCATATTTATTCTCAAAGTAACAATATATGCCTTTGGTGTGAGTTTTTGTTCTCGAAAGAGCAATGGGAAGAACGTATGTTAGTTAATTTTCTATACAAACATTCATTATCTCTCGTATTCTTTCGAAGTTATCTATCCCTATTATAGATAAACAGAATGCCATTCGAAAAGCACCTCTTCGTGGAGTCTTCTCAAATACACCTCTTCGTGGACATATCAAACACACCTTTTCATGGACGTATTATTAAAATATGTGTCACATAAAACATACATATATCACAGTTTACATGGCCTTTATGCTATTGTCAAATTCGAATAACATGAACTCACAACGAATTCAATAGCTGAAAAATCTAAAAACGAAATTTAGAAAATAGTATGAATATGTGAGTGCGAGTATATATATCTTGTTTGCCGTTAAATCTCTCTTAATCTAAACAAAGAATGTTTCCTACAAGAAAATCTATTTAAGCATGACAGATTTAAAATAAATTGGTTTACAAATCAGCACAGATTAAAGATTTGAGAAACTCTTGAATTTTAACTGATTTGAACTAAGTAATTCTACTCAGTGTATAAAAGAATCTCATCAAATTAAGAATTCAATTAACCAAAGCTAAAGATATATGTTGTCTAGTCGGTAAACTATCAATAATTTAATAGCTTAATTTGTTCAAGAGATTTCATTCAATGTAATATAGAAACGTCATACTAAATATGGAAATTCGGTTAATTTGAAAAAGAATCACAGGAATTTAAAAAATCATAGACAATTTAAAATATAACAAATTGCCTTTTCGTCATTTTAAGGTTACAATAAAAGTAAATAATCAATGAATAAAAGCTGTCTATTCATAACATGAATTTTTTGTTGTTTCATAGTTAAGTAGTTCTTAAATCCATTTTCATGGAATTTGCAATGGAAACATAGAATGAAAAGACTTAAGAACTAATAATAATTCAAAACAGGCCGGATTATGATTCATAGAAATTCATATAAAGACAAAGTAGAATTGAAAAAGGGATAATAACTCAAGTAGTTACTGAATTTTTGTCTAATGTGCAATGTTATCATTGAAATTTTAATATATTCAATATTATCCCTATTTCCATAAAATTTGGCACAAGGCGTAACATCGTCATTGGACTTTTGATTTGTTCAATTTAGTCCCCGAACTATTGACAAAGGTTCAATGTAGTCCTTCCGTTTGTGTCATTTTCATATAGTCCATGGATTATTTTGAACATTTACCAATAATTCAGAGATCACATTAAATAAATTAAAATTTAGGAATAACATTGCACATTAAGTCAAAATTCAAGGACTACGGTGAACAAATTGAAAGTTCGGGGAAAGTTCGGGGACGACGTCGCACTTCGAACATAGTTCGAGGACCATTAGCGTCATTTCCTAGTTGAAAAAAAAGCATAGGGTAATATAAAAATATATCAATTGGTAACTTAAAATTGATTTAATTTTAGTTTAGTACGTTCAATTATTGAAATAAGTAAAGAAATCACTAAATTTAAACAATAACAAAATTTGTCGGTTATAGACATCTTAAATATGGCTTGTTTTATTGCCTATTAATATTATATTATATTTGATATATTTTTGGAAATGAGTGATCAATTGTGTTTTTATTCATGTGTTTACTCTTACTTTTGACAACCATTCATCATCAAATAAGGATAATAAAAATAGTTCTGAGTTTTAGCTTAGTAATTAAAAAAATTGAGCTAACCTTTGTTTTTTTTAAGAATATAGCACTGGATAAGGATATCCATATACTAGATAAAAACAAATTTAACAAGATGGTGAAATGTATAAAAATCGACTTTTCTAATGTTTCCATCATCATGTATGCACTCTTCCTAAATTCAAATTGTATAAACTTTCATGTTGTTACGTTTAACTTCAAGCATTTTCCAATTTTTTAAATGTGGAACTTTACAAAAAGTAGTTAAGCACATACATAGGTCGAACACATTTATAGAAATAAAATAAGTTACAACATTATCAACATCATAAGTGACAACAGTGCTAACACACATATAAATAACATGTAAAAATATCGATACATACTGACAAAAATACATATATCGACAATTGGGAGAATGTTTATATAATGTTCGACACATGGCAATTCACTTTCCCTCAAACCTTGACACAATTCTGCCTCGTACCTCGCATTAATTAATTCGTATTGGTTTATTGATTTGTAATCATGAAACTCCATTCTTATTAAGTTAAGAAAATCTAGATAAAATATCTTTAACATATCTGTATATAAAACAAAACTTTAGATGACTATAAAAGTACTTGAGCGAGAGTAAACTCAAGCTGTATAACATATTATAACTTTCCTTTATCTGTCCTTTATCTGTCTCAGGTAGGATAAGAAAAGGAAAAGAAAAGCTGCACACCATTCAAATCAATTTCACAGTTGGTGAGTTCAACATATCAAAGTTTCATTGTTAGTTAGACCACCATGAGAAGGCCCAGACACATGCTGTGACAGAAGAAGAGCAGTGTCTTTCCACCATGAGATCTCTCTCTCTTTCTCAGATAGCTTGTGCTCCAAACGCTCTAAAGATGCTTCAAGCTCTTTGATTCGTTCTTGCTGTCTTGTTTCTAGCACTTCATGCAACCTCCTCTCGAGTTCAATAGGGGGAACTCCGCCCTGAACTTCAGTCGCTTCGTCTTCGGGGTTCATTACGTCCCCGAAACTCGTGCTACGACCGCTTCCTGAAGCAGACTCCTTGGGTGCAATCTGCTAAACCGAGTCTATAGATCATAAGCTCTAACAATCAGATGAAGAGATAATCATCAACCAAACTTAAACAAGTGCAGGTAGCTAAAATTTATCCCAAAAAGTGGTCACACTTCGAGCAGATCTCGCATAACTTTTGTTTTGACAGCCAAATGAGAAAAGAATGTACTCCATCGAAGGCACAAACATAATGAGTGAAACAAGAGAGAACTGCAGACGATTGTTCAGCGTCAATGGCCTTGAACTGAAGGTTCAACTACAAGAGCAACATATGCATCTGAGTGAACTTTTTTCGGACTAATGAAAAGGCGTAAGCGACCAGAGTACTGAACTCCATGGATTCTGGAGTTCCTCCTTCATGTCCAGGGACAGAGAAAGCAATCAAGTTTCACAGAAATGAGAAGATAGCAAGAAAGTGGAAAATTGGAGAGCAAACAATGCAAAAATTTACGTTTGTTTCAAAATCCTTCAGCAGTTTCCATTCCCGCCCTTCTACAGTCACTCAAAAGAACATTTTTGCTCACAAAATTGAGTGTTACCACAAAGAATGACCATAAAATTAACCAACATTTTTTTTGTAGAAAACACTATGCCCTGCACATGATAGCCAGGAAGATACACTTATTTTCCTCCTCTCTTTCCCTTTCACAATAGCACCAAGAGACACTGAGTATGTGCATTGACAAGGAGGTTGGAAACAGGACAGGAGTTCGGTCATGTATATATAATTAGCAGAACCAAACCAAACCAAAATGTGACAGAAAAGCCGAAGCCTACAACTGGTTCTCTTCACTCTGATAAAGAGCAAAATCGTTTTGCATAATAAACACAAATAAAAGAGAACCTGTGGTGAAGAAAGTTCTCCATGCTTTCTGCATTAAGCATTAAAAGGCTTGAACAAAGGAGTAGGTAACAATAATGCGGAAATGAAATATCAGGAACGCAAATGAATTAAAGATCTGACTACCATGTGATGTTCAATCTGACCAATTAAAGGGACAAACTGTGAAACATGCAGAATTAGAATAACTAAAGCTCAGAAACTTTCTCCGTTTAAAACCTTCAGATGTTGAGACTGCTGCAGCATATACTAAACACTAATGCATGCACGAATGGAATTGATCTAGATGATTGCTCTTATGCCAGTATGCCTGCCTTCCACAGAACAAGTGAAGGAAACTTCAATTGAGGGTGATTTACATTTCCAAAACATCCAAAACAACTGCAACACTATCATAGTTTTGACAGTGAGAATACACAAAATTCTGCAACAAATTCCATGCATAGACAGACAAGCATCAAGGAAACCTAGTGTTCCTCAGAGAGCCCCATACATCCGGGCATCACACAGAAAATCAGAAGACAGAGAAACTTACCTTTATCATTTCCTGATATGATTGCTTGGAAGAAGTTTCAGCATCCAACTGAAGCTGCAAGCGTTCTAACTCGGCTTCTAATTCTGCTTCCAGTTCTTCAATCCCCTCCACAGGTTCTTGTTTACACTCGCATCCACTGGACTGATTCAACTGCATATGTCTATGTTGTTCTAGCAAATGAGATGGTGTTCTATGGGATTGCTCCGATAGTTGGCTGCCGCAGCTCAAGACTTCCTTTATATCAGTCAAACAAGAGGCAACACTCTCCGTCGACTCAGATGGATCACAAGAAGAATCTTTTCTCCGTACTTTTTCTTTGACATTCTGAAGAAGAAGTTCCATTTCTTTCCGCAAATCCTCCATTTTGTTGAGTTCATTCTTACTCGCAGCAATCAGATATAATAGACTCCCTGCAGCTCCCAGGTTGAACATATTCTCTTTCCTATGTTGTCCTGGATAGAGGACCATGCAAGCAACAATCACTCATTTAGTGAATCCTTCATTTAATGGAGATGAAAGCAGAGAATATTCTCATGGGAGCGTAAAGATGTCACTAATAACTTATTATATCTCAACTGGGGTGTCTGATGTAAATAGGCATGTTATTCCAGTTGCACTAACATGCAAATTCCTAGCCAGTATGGTGAATCAAATTGCTGAAAGAGGATATATCCCTACATGGGTAACCAGTTTTTGTCCATACGAGCATGGCTGATACACTTTATAAAGAGTAATAGGAGAAATTAATGTCGGATATACCCAGTCCAACGTCAGCATATAGCTTCTAGCCCCGAAACCTCTTTAACCTTCACATCCTAGCTTCCCTGTTTGGGCTTAGTCGGAAAAACAATAAACAGCGGATATGATCTTCAGATATCACCGGCAAAACAAATTCAGTTGTCTCAATTGTTTAACTTTTACTGGTTCAACCAGCAGCACAAAAGGACTGAAGTATGCTCTTTCCACGATTTAACGTATTTAATGAGAATCCCGAGACAACCTATAATAAGAAGCTTCCATTGTACATCGTGAGGTTTTGAATTATCCCTTAACAAGTGGGACAAAATAGGCTGGGAACCCTGCAATATCGTTCATGACCTCAAGCTGTTATCACGTTAACGTTTTTCCCGAACCATCTGCATCAAAGACAGGGTTTTGGTTTCCCACAAGTTAAATGTTCATAAAAAGATCTTCTTTTTTCGATTTGACCTAAATTCTACAACACTTCCAAAGGATTAATGCTCAGTCAACCCGGACAAGTACAAAATTTTCCAAATTAAACAGGTATAATTTGGCCATATCCAATTCTGACACCATCCCATTTCCCACAAACCATACATAACATAAGACACTTGCAAACAATCAAACGTCTGACGGATCGTCCACACTTAGGAAATTTACAATTGAGAACAACGTTCTCACATCGAAAAGCTCAGAACTTAAAATAGTAATCGATCATCACCTGACTCATCCTTCCCGTTGACCGTGTGCGACGAACCATCCTCAACCTTCGTCCTTATCCCCGAAACGCTTAAACTCCCCAGCCCGTCGCCAAGTTCCCTCTCTTCTTCCTCTCGAGTCTGCCCCACCACACCCCTCTTCTCCTTGCGCCGTCTGAACCACCTCGAAATCGCCCGACGCGGGGACGGACACTCGAACCCACAAGACACCACTTCATCCTGCCGCCGGAGACTGCTCATCTCGATTTCGGCGGCAACTCCGCACTCTTTCTCGTCCCCTTCTTCTCGTTCTTCTTCTTCTTCCTCGAGCAGTAAAAAGTCGGCGATTCGCATTCGGCGACCACAGTATTTATGCCCCTTGGCGGAGGCAAATCCTTCAAGAACTTGCTCCATGTGGGTCATGAAAAATTCAGAGAATGCAGATCAAGGAAATTAATGCAGCGCCATAAATGGGAACGGTGACAGAGAAGAAGTTGCGCAGCCACTTTCTTTCAAATGGCAAGGGAAAGAGCGAAAAAGGGAGGGAATGTTCCGCTTGATTTTATTTTCCTTTTTTTGAAAATAAAGGTGAGATTTTTAACGCTACCCAAAGAGTTGTTATCATTGGAATCCTCGAATCTGTCTTTGGGATCGTTGCTGGCATTCATGCGTGGTTGCCAAAACCCAAAAAAAAATAAAAAATGAAGGCCTTAAAAACTGGACAAAAAGACAAAAAAGGAAGCTTCTGATAGGAACATTCATGAATTAACAGTTAATGATAAATCGTGGGGGAAATATTTTTGTGTTTTAATGGTTATTACTATTCTCGTGATTGTGGGGTATGCATTTGTTATTTAATTTCGTTTGTTTCATGATATGTTGGAGACAAATGGAGAGAGAGGAAAAAGATTGGATTTTGAAATTGAAATGCCATCTTTTTTAAATTCAGTATGGCAATGTCCAATTCATCCTCGAATGATGTTTGTAGTCTTTAATTGAATTCAAAGGATGTCCTTGCTCGAATATGACTTGGTTCCATTAGAGCTCAAGCTTGGCCTAGTTCAAGAATGGTTTAAGAAAGCTATATTCGAGATTTTAACTAAAAAAGGACATGAATCAAAGGATGTTGCCCATTCTTCTTGCCTGCTTTGATGACTGAGATCAATCGGTTATAATCATATGTTTTTTTAGGGTTGCTTATAGATGATAAATTCTTTTACCGGGCACACGATGTTTTAGAAACATCTCTTGAAAGGATAAGGTTCATTAGCTGTTGATATGTTCACTTGTGATCGCAAATTATTCCAACTGGATAGTGTCACATATGCGTCTACAATCTAGTAACAGGAAAATTGTCCGAAAAGTCATAAACCCATTACACTTATGTCAATTCAATCCTAAAAATTTTAATTTTGCCAATCCAAACTTAAAGATTTTCATCTTTGGCCAATTGAGTACATCTAGCTAATTTTAGCTGAAAATCGCTAGCGTAAATGTCGGATGTTCTATGTGGCACCGCCAACGTTGATGTTGATAATTTTTAATATTTTATGATTTTTTTTAGTTTTTTTTCTTTTTCTTCTCTTTTTTGTTCTTACTTTCTCTTTACTAGCCGGTGAAGGCCAAGGGTCGCAATGCCTCGCCAACCGCGAGTGAGGGTCGTGGCCTTCACCCGACCTCGCTTCGCGGCTACGATGGTCTGGGGGAGGCCGGCCTCGCCTACGATCGCAATGGCCTCGCCCAAATCTAGGCAAGGCTAGGCGAGGACGCGACGACCCTCGTCGACCACTAAGAAAAATAAAAGAAAAATTATAAAGGAAAAAAAGAGAACAAATTAATAAAAAAATTGAACTTTTTAAAATGTTATTAAAATTATCTACATTAGCACAGGCCGTACTACGTACGGTGATGAGCATCCACATCAGAGATTTTTTGGCCAAAATTGGGTGGATGGACTCAATTGGGAAAATATGTAAAGGTTGCGGACTGAATTAGCAAAAATGCAATGGATTTAAGAGTTTTTGGACAATTTTTCCATCTAGAAACCGAGTTGATAATTTGATCTACAATTAGAGTGCGCATATAGCAGCATCCTTGCATTCTAAGTAATTAGATGCCACATGCTTCGCAATAAAAATTTCAAGACAAATGTGTCACATTGATACGGGTTTTGGGTAAATATGTCACATGGGTATAAATTTGGGGTAAATGTGTCACAGTACACATAGTTCAGGATTTTTGGTGTTTTTTCCCCTTAAAGAAATAACTTCAAATTTTTGAAGTGTTGAAAAGTTTCTTGTATGCTATCATTATTTCATACTTTTGAATTATCGGTTTCAGTTGCTCGGCGATATGCTATCAACATCAACATCACCTTTATCCCAAACTAGTTATGGTTGGCGGTCGATGAACCCAAAAGTAAATAAAATAAAAGCAAGACCGATTGAGGGAAAAGAAATAATTATATAAAAATAAAAATAAAGATATATAAATATGTATAGGGAAAAAGGACTAAAAAGGACAGCTTGGAACATAGGATTCTGCCTTTCTACAATGCTAATAGCTTTCCTCCACACAGTCCCGAGACAAACCATATGCCGATCTATTTCTCACTTTATTAAATCTTGTTTTACTACTTTCACCAAGGTAAGTTTCGGCCTACCTCTTTCTTTCTTCATGCTATGCTCTTGGTAACAAACTTCTATTCTTACCGGTATTTTTGTAGAATATGCCTAAACCATCTCAATCTATGTTCTCTCATCTTTTCTGCCATCGGTACTACTCCCACTTTTCGTCGAATATCTTCATTTCTTATATTATCCATCTTTGTATGACCATACATCCACCTTAATATCCTCATTTCCGCTACTCCTATTTTATGCCCATGTTGCTTCAGTATTGGCCAACATTCAGCTCCATATAACATTGCAGGCATTCATGCTGTTCCATAAAATTTTCCTTTTAGCATACGAGGGATTTTACGATCACACAAAAACCCTAATGCATTGCGCCATTTCATCCAACCCGCTTTGATTCTATGGCTTACATCCTCATCAATCTCTCCCCCTCCCCCCTTTTGCAATATTGATCCTAGATATCTAAAAGCATTCTCCATAATTCTAATTTAGCGTCAATCTCAGCCATGATCTCATCAATAAGTACAATATCATCCGCAAATAGCATACACCACGGCACCTCATATTGGGTATCTTTTGTTAGCTCCTTCATAACTAGGGCAAAAAGATAATGAGTCAAAGCAGAACCTTAGTGTAAGTCTACTGTGATTGGAAAATAACTTGAAGTGCCATTACAAGCCTTCACACATGTAGTAACACCATCATACATATTAGTGGTGGCTAGTTCGACGGAACCGCCGGTTCCGGTTCGAGAACCGGCGGTTCCGGTTCCAAAAAAAGGTGGAACCAGAACCGGTCCTTGAAGGGCCGGTTCCGGTTCCGGTTCCGAACCGCCGGTTCCAAGGCCCAATTGCTCTTTTCACCCGGCCTAATTCCTTTTTTTTAAATAAAAAAAAAACTGGGTCAGAACCGGCCCGAAACCGGCTGTTCCGGGCCGGTTCCGGGTTGGAACCGTGGGCCCGGTCAACGAGCCGGTTTCGGGCCGGTTCCGGGCCCACGGGTCCATTTGGCCACCTCTAATACATATCCTTAATTGCCTCTACATACTTTGAATGTACTTTTTTCTTCTCAAGAACCCACCACGGAACCTTTCTTGGAACCCTATCATACGTCTTCTCGAGATCAATAAACATCATATGTAGGTCCTTCTTCTTTTCTCGATATCTCTCCATCAACTGTCGTATCAAGAAGATAGCCTCTATGGTAAATCTTCCCGGCATAAATCCAAATTGATTTACAGAGACCTTGGTCCCTATTCTTAAACGATACTCAATAACTCTCTCCCACAACTTCATTGTTCAATAAATAGAAATAGGAATTTAGGCTAAATTCTGAGTTCAAGGTAAAGTCTGATTGGCCCTCTAATATGCAGAGAGAAGTGGTTTCTTTGCTTGCTGGGGAAACAACATCGATCAATGGATAACATAAAGTTCATAAGCATACATAATTTATTGCTTGATGAACCTAGAATGAGTGACAGTTTCTAGCTTTTGTCCATACAAGATTACCAAACATTACTCATGACAAAAAGGAAAAGGACAGAGGACTAATTAAAAAATCCATATGTTGTCAACAGTAAGGAGTAACTGCAGTATAGCAATGCCTGAACTATTTGATCCATCATAACTTGAATAGAAATCACAGCTACTTGACAAAGCAATGTCCTCAAACTTAATCTAGTAAATTCTACAAACAAGAAGAACAAATGATGCTTCTAATGAATTTGTCTGAATCAGCACATCATCCAACTCAGTTGTTTAGCGTACGGGCAACTATAAGAGCTAGAGCTTCAGCGAACTTTGGGTCTCTAACTAAAGAAGCCGCGTACTCTTCGATCTTGTCGCAATCGCTGCTTCTGTTGCCAAAGCTGAGATTCTTGTTTAGATAAGAGGGGTTGGGGTTCTGAGCAAAACTGCTTCCGGAGAGAGTGAGATCGAGAGTGACCGGCTGTTGTATGGAGCTTGGCGGCATTGCAGTTATCAGTGTAAAATCGGGATTCACTAGCTGACCTTTTGGTGAAGGGTCCGAGCATGAAGGAAGGTGATCGCGGTTGACGGCATCGACGGTCCCATGGTTGTGTAGTCCTTCGTAGGTCGCAACGACAAGAGTCCTGTCTTCCACGCTTCTTTGTACCTATATGAAAACATCAAGAATTGCCAGTCATTCTTGTCCGTGCAAATAATATCCCTATTCTGGTAGGAATCCAATGTGCAGGAATTACTTTATTTAGAACATCCCCATGAAAGTATGAGGGAGTTAAAGTCTTTTGATAATCTCAGTCGACCACATGTTCATCCAAGAAGTAACAAGTGATTAGGTACAATCAGAAAAGAGTGCGAATCCTATCTGTCATTGCACCATGGTTAGGAAATGCGTGTCTTAAGGAGAAGAGAACTGATTGATTAACAGTTCTGAAACTTTTATTTCGTAAATCCAGCATGCATCTATGACGAGATACTCTTCCACATGAGCCGTTGTATTACAGAAGAGACCAAGTTATCAAGTGAACATGAATTATACCTTCTTCTTGACAGGGCACCCCGGAGCCATGGAGCACCGATAATAAGCTCGAGGCGACGGATTATCCTTCGTGACCTTCTGTCCATATTTCCTCCATTGATATCCATCTCTCACTACCTAAGCAATGAGAAAACACAACGACTCTCCTCACTATTTGAACTTAGGAAACCAGCTGAGATAGGTTTGCTAAATTGTATGATCAAAGAAATGGCCAAATGGTTTCACTGCAAGAGACTTACCAAGCTCTTGTCCTCCTCATCGACTTTGACAAAGATTTTAGACGATTTAGTGAACGGAGATTCTTCAATCCTCGCTCTCTTGTTGCAGTCATGATGATATGGAGGACAACGGCTTTCCTGGAAATGGGTTTCGAGGATCTTGCATTTGCTCCCAATGACTTCAACCATGACTTTGAGAGTTTCATTCTCCTTCCTCAATCGCTCCAGTTCATCTTGAAACATTTTCACCTGGCCAAACGTATATGAAGGCATTTCCTATTTAAGATATTAACTTTTCAACATGAAATACTGCATTCTACATTTGACGAGATAGCTCAAACAATATATAATTTCTCTGCATGGTCTCTGAAATTCACTTGATCTGTCTTCAAATTCATATGGTTTCAAAGATCAGATGTCGAAATTTGCAAAAGGATAACCATTCAGACGAAGCAAACCCTTTCCACAACTTAGGTTTGATGAGAAGTAATGCCACACAGGAAAAAGAAACTCTCAGCAAAAGGGTTTTAGAAGCTCAAGAAACGTGTGTAATAATGGACACGGCGTTGTATCTCGCCTGGTCGATGAGATTTCTGTGACCGACATGGGCAACGAAGATCCACAGAAACAGAGCCATACTAACCATTCCCTTATCATGAGGAGCAGGACCATCCATGACTGAAAACATGAAGCTAAGAGGATGGAAAAACTTCAACTCAGTTGGCAATGAGTACGAGAGAGACCGACCACGAGACCTTATATATCGTCGAAGAAAACGATGAAGCAAGAAGAGAATGGATAAGGTTTCGCTATAAAATATTCCAAGATTCAGATATGGTGAGTCTATGTGTCCTTAATGTCTCGGATGGACGAAGACTCGTCTAAGTGAGCAGTTATCAGACCATATCACAAGGAAGGAGCAAACACTAGAAGGCGGCTGCTTTGTCTGGTCTTGCCCTGTTGTGGAGGAAGACGTTGAAAATCAAATCCATGCTTTTCTGAAAAAAATTAAAAAAGAATAATTAAAAACGATACCAGAAGAAAATAATCCATAGTGGTAGGGAGAATCCTAGGATCGGGACGGAACGCACGTACCATGAATTACGTAACATCGATCACGAAACTTGGCGTTCCCCCATGTTCCTCTCACTGTCCTCGGTCCGCCGTCAGGTTTTACGAGGAGAAGTTTCAGTCCACTTTCTTAAGCTTTGGGTCTGACGTGCTTGAGGGGTTTGCCATCAACATTTGACCGTATCTATTGGTCGCTTGGACTGTTTGAAGTGTACAAGTGGAGCTTATTATACACTAGGTTGGCAAGTGGGCAGGTACTTAGATTGCCTAATCCATAATCATTTTGATTAAAACCCATTTGATTGCAATTTGCAAAAGGTTTAGACATTTATCATACAGAGGGGAAATTGCCAAGAAAGACTTAAATCCATTGTATTTGTACCAATTTGATCATAAATCTTTCGGTTTGGCAAATTGAACCCTAAATATTTTAACGATTTATTAATGTAGTCCATTCGACTAGACATTACTAGCGTAAATGTTGACCGACGAGCATATTCAATGCTGACATGGACAATTTTTACAAATGATAATGGTTTTTTTTTTTTACAAAAAAAATCTTTGTTCTTCTCTTTTATTTATGCTAGTGGCTGGTGAGGGAGAGGGTGAGTGCCCCCTTGCTAGATTTGACGACGCTGACCCTCGCCCAGGCTGAGGCAACCTTGCTGGGCTTTGCCTGGGTGAGGGTTGGCCTGACCAGATCCGGCTAGGGGGCCCTCAATGGCGCTCGGCCTTGCCCAAGTGAGGTCCAACAAGGTTGAATCTCACTTGTAGCCGATGTTCACATTAGCGATTTTTTTGTCAAAATTGATCGAATGGCCTACATTAGTAAATGGTCAAAAGGTTTTAGACTTTCTCAAAAAAATCTGTCATTGTAAAGGTGTGATCATGGGACGAGCAACTCAACATTCTACGTGGAGCCTACGATTAAAGAGTGAATCGGATGATTGATGTATTCAGAATATTATGTGGTTTGTACTTGTGAATCAATTAGAACCGTCTGACTAGAAGATTAATGTACTGAGGAGTTGGATGGCTGAATGAGTTACCATGCTAAACTTGGAGGTTCTCCTTTCAGTAGTATTTTTTCTTTTTCTTCTTATGTTACAATGATGCAGAATTTTATTGGTCCGCGTCCAAAGATACGGAATCCTTTTTGGGTGCCTATAGATTTCAATAAGAGTGGAATGTCAAAATACTGTTGGCAAATGACATGTGACTGTTTTGTCAGGTAACATATTGGTAGCTTAAGACAATTTTATAATATAACCACCTTTCTTTTATGGTTTATGCTTACCAACTTTTATTTGCAAAATTTACCAATTTAATAAATCTGATATGAAATTACTAACACCAACAAGGAGAGAGTTGTCAGTATTTATCGGATAAATTACCAATTATTTTTATTTGGTGAGTTAGTTGGAGAAAAGTTGATAATCAATCGCTCTAAATGAGGTTAGTAATTTCGATTAAAAAAAAGTTGCTATATTTGAAAGTTGAAAACTAAGGTAAATAACAATAACAGATCAATAGAAATTAACCAGTCAATAAAAAAAAAATAGATGTTGATAAGCCACTCCAATGAGAGTTGGTAACATAAGATTAGTTGGTAACTTCATTAAAGAAAAGCGGTAGAAATTTTGTAAAATAATTGGTAATTATGAGGCACCGGTTATTGTCTGAGTTAAGACGAGTTAGTAATTTTGAATATCAAATAAAGGTCCGGGACTAAAGTATCGAATCTGGCTTCATATCAAAACAAAATAAATCCTATTATAGGTTCAAGCCTCGATGACTTTGTAAGGTTTAGGGAAATTTATCAAACAAGTCAAAAAAATTATTTTTTTATATAGTTCTTAACCTATTGTATTTGTATCAATTCAGTCATAAACCTTTCAATTGTACTAATTCAGTTCTAAATCTTTTTTACTTTTGCCAATTGAGTTTATTCGACTAATTTTAACTAGGAATCGCCGACGTGGATATCAGCCGTTAAACGTGGCACAACCAGCTAATGTTGACAAATTTTTAATAATATTTAATATTAATTTGAAGTTGTTATATTGCTTTTTTTTTTTTTTTTTTTTTCATTTTCCCCTTGGCTTAGGGCCGACGAGGGTCGCCAAGTCTAGGCGAGGGCCACTCAACCACCTAGATCGGGCAATATCGGCCCTCACTATGGCCAGCGAAGAATGGCTAGCGACCCCTCGCCGGAGGTGTCAAAATGGATTGGAAACCCATATTTTAACCCACCTCTAATGAGATGGGTCAAATATGGGTTAGACAAATTTTAATAAATGGGTTGTTAATGGGTTTGAATTGTAAACTTAATTACATGTGGGTTGTACATGAGTTTAAAGACAAACACATATTTTAATCCATTTTACAATTCATTTAGTTTACGAATGTTATTAATTGAGTCAACCCATTACCATTCATTTGCCTCTTGCTTTTTAATTTTTGATTATTTTGATATGTAATAACTTTCTTTTCTTTTCTTTTCTTTTACATAGCAAATTGAAAGTCAGATCACCAGTCTCCCGCCTCCCGCCGCCCATGGCCCAACACACCCGCCCACCACTGCCCACCGATGCCGCAGTGCCCTCCCGCCGGCGCATTACTGATTTCGATGGCGGCCATGGCGTGAGCACGACACATCACGCTCCATCTCCCTTTGCTGTTCACAATCTCCAATGTCGCAGATGCATTAATGGCGCTCGCAAGGGTTGGTCCAAGTTTGAAGGCGTTACAAATTTAGTCTCCGTCTTTGGCTTCCTCCTCCTCTTGGTCGTCATTGTGTTGGCCTTTTCTGCGCTGCCACAGGGTTCCAACTGGAATTTGATTTGTTTTTCGTTCCTTTTCGATTCGGTTCTACCTTTGTTGTTTTACCCTTGCCGATCGGAGAATCCCGATGGAGAAGTTTGAAAATGGAGAGCGAGAAGAAGTCATCGGCCGTATCAGACATTGGGGCGTGGGCGATGAATGTGATAAGCTCCATCGGCATCAACATGGCCAACAAGCAGCTCATGTTGGCTGGCGATGGGAGGTGGCTGTATGCTTGTGGCGGTCAGCCCGCGGTTGGTGGCAGGAGGCGGCGAGAGACGATCGGCGGGCGGCCAACAGCCAGAGAAAAAGGAAAAGGAAAATAAAATAGAGAAATAAAAATAAAATAAAATAATTACTTTTCTAAAAAATAAATAATAATTTTTTAATAATAAAAAATTATTTTAAAAATATAAGAAAGTTTATAATTTTTAAAAAAATTGTTGAAGAGCCTAAATTACCTATTTCCTTTCCTAATCAACTGAGCTGGCACTGGAACAGGAATTGGTTCTGGGGCGAGTTGGTTTAGTCTTTGATACTCCATTAAAAAAATTTCAATTGCATGAAATTTTTTTAAAAATATCATTTTTATTAATAAATTACAAGAAACAAATATTTCATGATTTGGTTAAATATTAAAGTATTTATGTAATATGGACCGGGTCGGGTATATGTTGTGTATGGGTTGAGTCGGGTATGGGTTGTTAAATTTGTACTGTATGAAAATGAGTCAAAATGGGTTAAATGAGTTAGACCATATTTGTCATGACCCAACTCACCTGCTTGACACCTCTACCCCTCGCCGACCCTAAGTCCAGGGAAGAAAAGGAAAAGAAAAAAATTATAAAAAATTTCAAAAAATATTAAAATATTATTAAAAAAATGTCAAAGTTAGTGGCAACGTGCCACGTAGAACAATCGGCATTCACGTCAATGATTTCCAGCCAAAATTGGCCGAACGGAATCAATTAACAAAACGTGCAAAAGTTTAGAACTTAACTGGTAAAATTAAAAAGTTTATGACTGAATTGACGCAAATATAATATGTTTATGACTTTTTTGGTAATTCTGCCGTAAGATTGAAATACTAGAATAATGTGCAGGCAAATAATTAGAAGCAAGTAAGGAAATTGCAAGGGGTTTTATTAAAAAAAGAATAGACGACTTACGTTCTTGGATGTCTTACTTGCTTGATGATTGGAATTCAACAATGAACTTCTCAATGAAAATCAACAAGGTGCGTAGAGAAAGTAGAAAAGCTTACAAGCTTGACTGGAAATCTTATATTCTCTAATACTAATATTGAAGTAAGGAAAACCTAATCCAATGGAAATTTGAAGTTCAAAACCTAACAAAGGATCTCATCCAAATGATCGCCTTCAAAACCTCATGGACTCCTTGATTGATGTTGGATGATTCTCGTTTGAAGTGTGAAAAAAATCTTCAAAGGTATGCGTCTCCATAGAATGGATCATTCCGTCGTGCATCATGATCGTCCTCCTCGACAATCTCTAATTAATTCTTGATTTTTTGCGCTACTTCAGGATTGACCCATTACCGTTCCTGAACTTTTAGCTACAATTATCTCTTTGGTCAAATGATGGGTGATAATCCAAAAAAATCCAAAACTAGTAGGTGATTTAACCGGAAATCAAGCAACTCAAATAAAAGTCAGTAAATTTAAGGCGTTGAGAAGAGAGGAAAAAAAAAATCAGCGAAAACACCAAAGAAAATTTGATAACTTGTAGGCTGTAAAATAAAGTCATTCGCAAAAGTTTCTTATTAATTATCAACAAGTTATCGGGATAAATAATTAATAACTCTTTTTGACCGACAGCTGTTTATATTGACCAATTCTTCTAGAAATCTCCCAGCACAGCACACGGGAAAAGGACAATCTTTTCCTGGGGGATAGGACATGGTGGAATTGTCCAGCTTTAGTCATCCAATTACATTTAGATCGAAAAGGAAAAAAGAGAGCTGGAAACCGAAAAATGGGCTTAGTGTCCATTCTTTTCGCACTCTGCGACTGTGTCCATGGCTATCTCGTTGTCCTTTGTTTCTTTTCGTTGTCTGAATGGAATTTCTTTCCCAAGGTTCATGTGGGGTCCCGTTCCTGTAATGGGGGCTAAAAATCAACTTCTCCTCCGTGGGAGTCCAACACGTGAATTCCGAAAGCTCTTTCGCATCCGCCAGGCGACTAGAAAAACTTGGCCACTCAAGAAGGTCTTTGGCGACTGTTGACTCAGGAAAAAGTGGTCCGCCAAGGATGGTTCTCCTCATGAGACGATTCGGATGCCGACAAACGCGAGTCGTTCTGACGCTCCCATTTTCAGTTGACTCGCGTTTACTCAGGCACCGCACATGTCACGAAAAGCAACTTCCATAAAAATTATTTCCGAATTATTTCAACATTCGATTTATGAAAAATAAACGAGTCAAGAAAAATATTTTATACCCATGAAAAGAAATACCTTCAAAAATAGAGAAAAATGATTTCTTTTTTTTGAAAAGTGAAAAATAATGTCCCTCCAATTCTTCACATTACTTTTCTTTTTAATTATTTTCTTATTTTTCTTTTCTTAACTTCTTTTTTTTTAATTTTTTTCTTTATTTTCTTCTTCGGCCGGTCATTGGCCGTTGCTGTGACCGGTGACCGGCCGAAGAAGTGGGGAAAAGAAAGAAAAAAATAAAAAAATGAAATTTATTGAAAAGAGTGCATGAAGGAAAATGAAATCCGATTTTTTATACCAAATGATGAAAAATATTTTTCAGGTCATTTTTAGGTTTTATTGTCATTTTCTTAAAATATGACTTTATGAAAAACATTTTCTAGAAACACCTCATTTTTTTAGGAATGGAGCCTTAGTTTGGGATCACCACAAGTCTATAATCACTCTTGTCTACCATTATACACATTCATCCTTCAGATTTAGAAGTAAATTACCATTTAATGGATCATGCTCCTTCTGTTTTCTAGAGTTTGTTTACGTAGTTGAAATTTAAGGTTAACTCCATAGCTCTTGATGGCAAGTGGATAATCAAGCATGCAACTCATTTTCTTAAAATATGACTTTTTGGAAAACATTTTCCAAAAGCATCTCATTTTTTTAGGAGCGGAGCCTTAACTCTTGTCCGCCATTATACACATTCATCCTTCAGATTCAGAAGTAAATTACCATTTAATAGATCATGCTCCTCCTGTTTACTAAAGTTTGTTTTCGTTGTCGAAATTTAAATACTGAAGATTCCAATTTCGGTTGACTCGCATTTACTCGGGGCTCCGTGCATTTCGCAAAAAGCAACTTCCATAAAAATGTTTTCAGAATTTTTTCGACATTTGGTTCATGAAAAATAAATTAGTCAAGAAAAACATTTTATACCCATAAAAAAAAATAACTTCAAAATTAGGGAAAAATGATTTGCTTTTTTTGAAAAGTGAAAATACTGTCCCTCCACTTCTTCACATTTCTTTTTCTTTTTAATTTTTTTTTATTTTTCTTTTCTCCACTTCTTTTTTATTTTTAATTTTTTCTTTCTTTCTTCTTTTGCCGATTGCCAGCCATTACCGTGGCCGGTGAGTGACCGAAAAAGTGGGGAAAAGGAAGAAAAAGGACAGAGAAAAAAATAAAAATAAAAATGAAATTTGTTGAAAAGAGTGCATGAAGGAAAATGAAATCCGATTTTTCAAATGGAATGGCTGAAAATATTTTTCACATCATTTTTAAGTTTTATTGTCATTTTCTTAAAATACCTCTTTTTTTAGGAACAGAGCCTTAGCTCATGTATGTCATTATACGCATTCATCCTTCGGATGTTGAAGTAAATTACCATTTAATGGATCATGCTCCTCCTATTTCCAGATTCTATTTACGTAGTTGAAATTTAAAGTTAACTCCATAGCTCTAGATGGCAAGTGAATAATCAAGCATGTAACTCATTTTCTTAAAATATGACTTTCTGGAAAACATCTAAGCACCTCATTTTTTTAGGAACAGAGCCTTAGTTCGGCATCATCATAAGAATCACTCATGTCTTCCATTATATACATTCATACCTTAGATTTACAAGTAAATTACCATTTAATGGATCATGCTCTTCCTATTTTCTAGAGTTTATTTACATAGTTGAACATTAAAGTTAACTTCATAGCTCTCGATGGCAAGTGGATAATCAAGCATGTAACTCATTTTCTTAAAATATGACTTTTTGGAAAACATTTTCCAGAAACACCTTATTTTTTCTAGGAATGGAGCCTTAGTTCGGGATCATCGTAAGTCATTAATCACTCATGTCTGCTATTGTACACATTCATCCTTTAGATTTAGAAGTAAACTACCATTTAATGGATTATGCTCCTCATGTTTCTATAGTTTATTTACGTAGTTGAAATTTAAAGTTAACTCCATAGCTCTTGATGGCAAGTGAATAACCAAACATGTAACTCATTTTCTTAAAATATGACTTCCCAAAAAATATTTTCTAGAAATACCTCATTTTTCTAGGAATGAAGCCTTAGTTCAGGATCATCATACGTCTATAATCACTCCTATATGTCATTATACACATTCATCCTTCAGATTTAGAAGTAAATTACCATTTAATGGATCATGCTCCTCCTATTTTCTAGAGTTTGTTTATGTAGTTGAAAGTTAAAATTAACCCCGTAGCTCTTGATGGCAAGTGGATAATCAAGCATGCAACTCATTTTCTTAAAATATGACTTTCTAGAAAATATTTTCTAGAAACACCTCAATTTTTTAGGAACGGAGCCTTAACTCATGTCTGCCATTAGACACATTCATCCTTCAGATTTAGAAGTAAATTACCATTTAATGGTTCATGCTCCTGTTCTCTAGAGTTTATTTACGTAGTTGAAATTTAAAGTTAACTTCATAGCTCTTGATGGCAAGGGAATAATCAACCACGTAACTCATTTTCTTAAAATACAACTTTCTAGAAATATTTTCCGAAAACACCTCACTTTTTTAGGAACGGAGCCTTAGTTCGGGATCATCATAAGTGTGTAATCACTCCCGTCTGTCATTATACACATTCATCCTTCAAATTTAGAAGTAAATTTTCATTTAATGGATCATGCTCCTCCTGTTTTCTATAGTTTGTTTACGTAGTTGAAAGTTAAAGTTAACTCCATAGCTCTTGATGGAAAATGGATAATCAAGCATGCAACTCATTTTCTTAAAATACGACTTTCTAGAAAACATTTTCCAAAAACACCTCGTTTTTTGAGAAACGAACGGGAAAAGTACACTAGAAGTGCCATAACTTTTTTACGGCGTTTACTTAAGTGCCATAACTATCAAAATGTTCACTTAAGTGCCATGACTTTCAAAAATCGTTCACTTGAGTGCCATGTTGACGTGGACGCCGGAAAAGCTAACGTGGCAGTTGAAAAGATGACGTGACATGCTGAAAAGCTGACATGGCATGCCGGAAAGATGACATGGCAGGCAAGAAAGCTGACGTGGCACGCCGAAAAAGTTGATGTAGTACTTAAGTAAACGATTTTGCTCTGACGTGGCACTTAAGTAAATGATTTTTAAAAGTTATGGCACTTAATTGAACGTTTTGAAAGTTATGGCACTCAAGTAAACGCCGTACACAAGTTATGGTACTCATCATGTACTTATCCCGAAACGAAGCCTTAACTCCTATTTGCCATTATACACATTCATCCTTCAGATTTAGAAGTAAATTACCATTTAATGGATCATGCTCCTCCCGTTTTCTAGAGTTTGTTTATGTAGTTGAAATTTAAAGTTAACTCCGTAGCTCTTGATGGCAAGTGGATAATCAAGCTTGTAACTCATTTTCTTAATTTATGACTTTCTGAAAAATATTTTTCAAAAACACCTCATTTTTTTAGGAATGGAGCTTTAACTCCTATCTGCCACTATACACATTCATCCTTCAATAAATTACCATTTAATAGATCATGCTCCTCCTATTTTCTAGAGTTTGTTTATGTAGTTGAAAGTTAAAGTTAACTGCATAGCTCTCGATGGCAAGTGGATAATCAAGCATCTAACTCATTTTCTTAAAATATGACTTTATGGAAAATATTTTTCAGAAACAGCACATTTTTTTAGGAATAGAGCCTTCGTTCGGGGTCATCATAAGTCTATAATCACTCTTGTATTCCATTATACACATTCATCATTCAGATTTAGAAGCAAATTACCATTTAATGGATCATGCTACTCTTCTTTCTCGAGTTTATTTAGGTAGTTGAAATTTAAAGTTAACTCCATAGCTCTTGATGGCAAGTGGACGATCAAGCATGTACCTCATTTTCTTAAAATATGGCTTGCTGGAAAATATTTCTCGGAAACACCTCACTTTTTTAGGAATGAAGCCTTAGTTCAGAATCATCATAAGTCTATAATCACTCCCGTCTGCCATTATATACATTCATCATTCAGATTTAGAAGTAAATTACCATTTAATGGATCATGGTCCTCCTGTTTTCTAGAGTTTGTTTCCGTAGTTGAAAGTTAAAGCTAACTCCGTAGCTCTTGATGGCAAGTGGATAATCAAGCATGCAACTCATTTTCTTAAAATATGACTTTTTGGAAAACATTTTCCGCAAACACCTCATTTTTTTGGAAACGGAGCCTTAACTTCTGTTTGCCATTATTTACATTCATGCTTCAAATTTAGAAGTAAATTACCATTTATTGGATCATGTTTCTCCTATTTTCTGGAGTTTATTTACGTTGTTGAAATTTAAAGTTAACTCCATAGCTTTTGATGGTAGATGAATAATTAAGCATGTAACTCATTTTTCTGAAATATGACTTTATGGTAAACATTTTCCGTAAACACCTCTTTTTAGGAACAGAGCATTAACTCCTGTTTGCCATTATACACATTCATCCTTTAGATTTAGAAGCAATCTACCATTTAATCGATCATGTTCCTCCTTTTTCTAAGCTCTGTTTACATAGTTAAAGTTCAAGTTAACTCCACAACTCTTGATGGCAAGTGGATAATCAAGCATGTAACTCATTTTCTTAAAATATCACTTTTTGGAAATTTAAAGTTGCCATTTAATGGATCATGCTCCTCTTGTTTTCTAGAGTTTGTTTATGTAGATGAAATTTAAAGTTAACTCCATAGCTCTTGATGGCAAGTGGATAATCAAGCTTGTAACTCATTTAATTGATCATGCTCCTCCTTTAACTCTTGTCTACTACTATACACGTTCATCCTTCAGATTACTATTTAATGGATCATGCTCCTCCTATTTTCTAGAGTTTGTTTAAGTAGTTGAAAGTTAAAGTTAAGTCCATAGCTCGTGATGGCAAGTGGATAATTAAGCGTGTAACTTATTTTCTTAAAATATGACTTTATGAAAAATATTTTCCAGAAACACCACATTTTTTTAAGAATGGAGCCTTAGTTCGGGATCATCATAAGTCTATATTCGCTCTTGTCTGCCATTATGCATATTCATCGTTCAGATTTAGAAGTAAATTACCATTTAATGGATCATGCTCCTCTTATTTGTTAGAGTTTGTTTATGTAGTTGAAATTTAAAGTTAACTTCATATCTCATGATGGCAAGTGGATGATCAAGCAGGTAACTCATTTTCTTAAAATATGACTTCCTGGAAAATATTTTCAAGAAACACCTCATTTTTCTAGGAATGAAGCCTTAGTTCGGGATCATCATAATTCTATAATCACTCCCGTATGTTATTATATACATTCATCCTTCAGATTTAGAAGTAAAATACCATTTAATGGATCATGCTCCTTGTGTTTTATAGAGTTTGTTTACGCAGTTGAAAGTTAAAACTAACTCCGTATATAAAACCTCTAGTTCGATGAGGGCTGGGAGTGGACGCCAGGACCGGAGGGCCCGAACAAGAAGCGACTCCCGATAGGCTTTTAGGACGGTGAGTAGGAACAAGGATGAACCGAACCACGCACCGAAATGGGGAAGAATGTGATGATACAAGAAAAGGTTCAAAAAGTCCCACATGGGATATGAGAGGGACCTGAGGATGCATTATAAGGCTTGGGCATCCCTACCCTGTGTAACGAGTTTTCTAGAGGCGATTTAGGTGGCCCTCGGAAAAGCAAAGTCGTGTAGACCTCGGCCCAAAGCGGACAATATTACACAATGGTAGCACCTAGATCATTACATATGGTATCAAAGCGGGACTCCCACCGGTAGGTGTGTGGTTCGGGGACGAGCCACACGGAAGCTAGTGGGCTTATAACACCTCCGGTCCGATGAGGGGAGGGAGTAGACGCCGAAGCCAAAGGGCTCGGACAAGGAGCGGCTACTAGCAGGCTTCTAAAATTGCGAGGAGGAACAAGATTGGATCGAACCATGCACCGAAATGAGAGAGAATGTAATCATACAATGAATGGTCCAAAAAGTCCCACATTAGATATGAGAGGGACCTTAGGATGCCTTATAAGGCTTGGGCACCCCTACCCTGTGTAACGTGTTTTTTGAGGGCGGTTTAGGCGGCCCTCGGAAAAGCAAAGCCATGTGGGACTCGGCCCAAAGCGAACAATATTACATAGTGGTAGCACCTGGGTCGTTACACCGTAACTCTTAATGGCAAGTGGATAATCAAGCATGCAACTCTTTTTAATAAAATATGACTTTCCGAAAAATATTTTCCAAAAACACCTCATTTTTTTAGGAACAGAGCCTTAACTCTGTCCGCCATTATAAACATTCATCCTTCAAATTTAGAAATAAATTACCATTTAATGGATCATGCTCCTCCTGTTTTCTAGAGTTTGTTGGCGCTGTTGAAATTTGAAGTTAATTCCATAGCTCTTGATGACAGTTGGATAATCAAGCGTATAACTCGTTTTTTTGAAATATGACTTTATTGTAAATATTTTCCGTAAAAACCTCATTTTTAGGAACAGAGCGTTAACTCCTATTTGCCATTATACACATTCATCCTTCAGATTTAGAAGTAATTTACCATTTAATGGATCCTCCTCCTCCTATTTTCTAGGGTTTGTTTACGTAGTTTAAAGTTAAAGTTAACTCCATAACTCTTAATGGCAAGTGGATAATCAAGTATATAACTCATTTTCTTAAAATATAACTTTCTGAAAAATATTTTCTAGAAACTCCTCATTTTTTTAGGAACGGAGCCTTAGTTCGAGGTCATCATAAGTCTATAATCACTCATGTCCGCCATTATGCACATTCACTCTTCATATTTAGAAGTAAATTATCATTTCATGGATTATGCTCTTCCTGTTTTCCGGAGTTTGTTTATGTAGTTGAAATTAAAAATTAACTCCATAGCTCTTGATGGCAAATAAATAATCAAGCATGTAACTCATTTTCTTAACATATAACTTTTTGGAAAACATTTTTCAGAAACACCTCATTTTTTTAGGATCGGATCCTTAGTTCGTGATCATCATAAATCTATAATCACTTATGTCAGCCATTGTACACATTCCATCCTTCAGATTTAGAAGTAAATTGCCATTTAATGGATCATGCTCCTCTTGTTTTCCAGAGTTTGTTTACGCAGTTGAAACTTAAAGTTAACTTCATAGCTTTTGATGGCACGTGGATAATGAAGCATGCAACTTATTTTCTTAAAATATGACTTTCTGGAAAATATTTTCAAGATACAGCTCATTTTTTTAGGAAGAGAGCCTTATCTCCTTTCTGTCATTATACACATCCATCCTTCAGATTTAGAAGTGAATTTCCATTTAATGGATCATGCTCATCCTGTTTTTTAGAGTTTGTTTACGTTGTTGAAATTTAATGTTAACTCATAGCTCTTGATGGCAAGTGGATAATCAAGCATGTAACTCATTTTCTTAAAATATGATTTTCTAGAAGATATTTTCTAGAAGAGCCTCATTTTTTTAGGAACGGAGCCTTAGTTCGTGATTGTCATAAGTCTATAATCACTCATCTGCCATTATACACATTCATCCTTCATATTTACAAGTAAATTACCATTTAATGGATCATTTTCTTTCTAGAGTTTGTTTACGTAGTTGAAAGTTAAAGTTAACTCCATGGCATGGTCATGTAGGATAGCTGGAATTGACGTGAATATTTTTTTTTTATAATTTTTCAATATTTTTTGCATTATTTATAATTTTTATTTATTTATTTTTCTGTAGGCAAGGGCTGGAAACCCCTTTGTCGGGCGCAGAAGAAAAAATAAAAATAAAAAATAAAAGGAAAAAGGGAACAAAGAATAAATTATTTATGAAAAACATAAAAATTATCTACGTCAACGACAGTTGTGCACATTAGCTTTCCACGTCAATGATTTTAGGTCAAAATTAACCGACAAGACTACATTAGTATAACATCAAAAGGTTCACTAAATTTTTAGATTGAAATGTTGCGAATCGAATTGGTACAAGTACAATATGCCTAAGACTTCTTATGATAATTTTTCCCATGACGTAAATCGAGCTGGTGACTTTGTGAAAAACTGATGGCCCCTTTAACGCTAGACCAACTACCTTGGAGATTCAAATCCATTTATAAATCGGATTATCCACCCATTTTTGACTATATATCGACCATTTATGTTCTAGTAGACGTCAATATACATACACCCTCCACTATTGTCAAGGACTTTGAATCATGCCATAACTCCTTCTTAATTTGGCCGATTAGTACCAAACCACAGTGATGTAAAATACCAAGAGGAGTTTGAAAGCTAAGACTAACAAAACACGAGAGAAAGAATAGAGAAGAGACGGTTCAAGACTCAAGAGCATAAAATAATATCCCCCTAACACGACCAGAATATGCTCTGGTCCGGTGATGGTGGGGTAGAAGTAAAACTTTCCTAGGCGGCAACAAAACAAGAGTAGCCCCACTAAAGATGGGACGCGTGAGATGACACGAACGTTTCTCAATGGTACGTGGTTCGTCTTAAAGTTAAATGGCGGCCGTACGTCGCGGAGAGAAGAAAGTCTTTGGTTAAAGTTTGCACGAAGTCAATGTTGGTTGAAAGCAACATTTAAACTGAGGATGAGTTGATCAATCAAAGCACGAAACTCCCCTCAAATGGGCCTCGGAATCATCAAGGAAAAAAGTAGAAACCATCGCCTCTCTCTCTCTCTCTCTCTCTCTCTCTCTCTCTCTCTACCTGATCTTTTGCTGCAATTAAGAATTGAACTCGGTCAGCCGATTTAGTAGACCGAACCTAATGTTGTATGATGACCGGATCTGACTTGGATGATTTCTCAATGGTAAGGAATCGAACCAAATCTATGTTAATTCAAACTAGTCGCCGAAGTCGAATTGATAGTATCGAATCGGGATCGATTCCTTATGAAGATGTACAAAATGCTCGGTCCTCTTTCTCTTCCTAAACTTACTGGGTATCTTCGACTTGACGAGAGGCCGAGGCTCATTGAACGGGGCACACATGGTAGCTCAATAGTAAAAGGGCCAGATCTTTTTTTAAAATTATGAGAGGCTTTGTGAAGTGCTTCTTTTTGAAAAAGTATTTCTTGTTTTTCAAAAGTCCACTTTATATTATCATTAGGAGGCTTTCATCCATGTCGAAACTTGAAAGTAATAAACTCTCGAGAGACATTTCCTTTTTTCCATGTAATATGGCCTACTAATGGACCCTTGTGAAACCAAAACCACAATGGTGTACAAGGCTTGACTTTGTCAACGGCCGGTCCCCCTTTCTTTTTGGTCAACTAAATTGGGCTGCTTCTGTAAGCTGTGAGCATGCGTGGGCTGAAAGACGCCTTAGGTATATTAAACCCCTACTACGGGTCATCGAATCTGGATCCGATCTTATCTCAATCAAGAATCAGACTAGACCGATTCTTAGGTGGTCAAATGAAATTGGTGAATTTTTAATAAGGATAAGCAACACGGATTTAACTTTTAATATATTAATTAAAATTAAATTTACATGTAAGAAATAAAAAAAATTAATCGGTGAATTATTAGGTTTATATTTAAGAAATAAAAAAATAAATAAATAATAACCGGTTCGGTCCCGATGGTCCGGTTCCGCCCCGAAACCAAAAACCCGACCAACGCATGAACTAGCTAGTTCGGTCCGATCTAAGCGGTTCCCGATCGGTCCATCTTACTCACTTCAACCCCTGTACTTCACAGCAAAGTTATATATAAATCACGAATTTGCTGTTATTTTTTCACACTGCACATCGCATACATAATGTTCTATAAATTACATGTTCTTATTTTAGAGTTCCAGACGTACTAAACCTGGAAGGGGTTCATGCGCCAAGAGCATGTACTTGGTCCAAACATACATAGAATCTAGTCACGGTAGGGAAAAAGTCTATAAACCTGTTCTCTTCATCGCTTTTGACTATGCTTTGATTTTGCAAATTCGCAATCGAATTCTCCACTCTTATGATCAAACAAGCAACCGGAATAAACACATCTCGAGACACTCTATCCCGCTCCCGGCATTCACCAACTCGGCGTGCGAGACCGTTCGAGCATCGCCCCCGACATAGCTTCGGCGAGCGAAGCTGTGAAGTTGGGATCTCTTGTCAACGACGACACCATTTCCTGGACCAGGAACTGCGGGGGCATCATCCCTAATTCAGTTTCTTGCTTAGGTTTCTTCACCGGGTTAGAAAACCCGCGTCGGACCAAATCGAGAAGGGCGGTGTGGTTGGATGGCTTCACAGACGATGGGGAGATCGGAGGCGAAGCAGGGGCGGGTTTCGCCCCTGAAGAAGGGCTTCGATGGTTGTGATCGCCTTCATAGGTAGCAACCAAGAGAGATGGATCATCGACGCTCCTTTGCACCTGTGAGCATTGACATGATTGCAAGATCAAACTCTGTACTGGATTCATTTTTTCGGCCATGCCATGCGGTGAAACTCAAATTGTTAAGCAAGAGATTTGTTGATTAGCTTGCGATGGCACCACGAGTATCCTAAAGATGAGTTTCCAGTGTTCGACTCTATGCGCTTTCGGTCCAAAAAACTCGACCGGGTTTTATGCGCTTGTTCTATAATACCTCTCAATAAAATTTTCGCGTTTATTACAGATGATTTATCTCAAGACCAGAGTTGTTAAGAGGTTTCACTGCATTAAAGTCTCTTGTTTTAGGTAATAACCATTTGTTTTCATGTGTACCGACTATTCTGTATGCCTCTGTGGAGCTCAAACTGTCATCACTGTCAATAGATCAACCCCTTTAAATTCCATGTAGCTACCTTCTTTTTAACAGGGCAACTAGGAGCGAAAGAGCACTTGAAGTAAGCCCTTGGGGAGGGATTGTCCCTGGTGACTTTCTGGCCATACTTTCTCCATTGGTATCCATCCTTCACTACCTGCAAATCCAAAGCCAAAGAAGATGGTCATGCTTAGCGATCAATTAATTAAAAGGGTACTGCAAATTTTTCGATTAAGGTTGTGAATTTTTCGGAAACTCACGAGGCTAGTATCGGCTGCGTCGACTTGGAAATATGCTACAGAGGTTCTCGATTTCGCACTCTCGGTCGGCCTCCTCCACAATTCCAGGTCAATATAGTCCTCAAACTTTCTCTTCCTCGATTCCACGACTTCGTTCGCGGAAATTTCCTTCGCCAAACTGATCAGCCGGCTTTGCAAGGCGTTGTAACCGTGCAAGACAACATTTAGTGTTTCTGTCAACTTCTTGTTCTCGGAGCTCATCCTGGTGAACTCTTCAGCGGATACACCAATCTGTCCATAAATTTGATATAACCCCATCATAAGCACTACCTAGCAGAAGCTCGTTTCAAAGGTAGACCCAGAAAAAAGTCTAGTTCAAGTAGAAATATTCATTGCACCGACGGCATAAGAAGCATATATATGCACAAAACAGAAATTACATCTCGATGGAGTGTTCCGACTTCTCGCGATTTTTCTGCAACTCCGCCTCTATCTGTTCGCAAGTCCTAATACACGCATCAAAGAAAAACCGCTGTAAACTTAGCAACTCCGACCCCGGAAACAGAAAAAGGGGAAGCATACAATCTAGTCCTTGCATGGAGCTACACTCACCATGCCATTGCTGCTGAAATTCTGGAAAGAATTGATCCTGAGATCAAGAGAAGTGTCCACCCTTGTTGTGTCCATGGAGGGCTTTTGCTAAAGAGAGAACAAAGACCAAGAAGTTTGATTGTCAAAATGACTAAATGAATGGGAATAGAACCGCCGAATGGTCCATATAAATAGGACTTGCAGCAAGTGGCAGCAGAAGATTAAAGGCTGTCGAAGTTTGATTTGAGAAAGTAAGTTGCTGCGAAGCATCATATGATTAAGAAGAGCCACCTCACAATTATGACGTCACGCGTCATTCGTCACGCCAAGCTCCACTCAAGGCGACAGCATCTTTTATATGACAAAAAGCCAACAGAAAAAAGACAAATGAATAATGAGATAAATGGTCCATGAACTTTGGCCCAACGTGCAATGCTACTCTTAAAATTTTAATTTATTCAATGTGGTCCATGAACCGTAGCTTAATGTACAAGTGGTTTATGAACTTTTAATTTGTTCAATATGGTCAATGGACTTTTGATATATGTTTAATTTAGTCTCCCGATTATATGAAAATGCTCAATGTTGTCCCCGAATTTGAATTAATAGAATGACAATATCGAATATTTTTATTTAGTTCGGGAATAAATTGAACATATATCGAAAGCCCATGAATCATATTGAATAAAATAAAAGTTCGGAGACCACACTGATTGAAGTTCTAGGACCATATTGAATAAATTAAAGTTTAGGGACCACATTGCTCATTGAATTAAAGTTGATGGATCATTTATATCATTTTCCAAACAAAAAAAATGAAAGGGACGAGATCAGAATTTCATTGCCACGTCAATTTCCGGCAACCCAATAAGAAATTAGAGCCCAGGCCAGCAGACGTTTTGTTTATTTTAGTTGCCTTCATTGAACTTCAGCTACCAAGTTTTTGTAACCTTCCTTGCCTCTTCAGCTGGGAACAAGCTCTCGAACTTCATTAATTTACGCGAAACGATAAGGATTACTGCTTAGAACTTTTACAATAATGGAACGCCACTGGTTTAAAAAAATTCATGCGTCCAACCCTGAGAACAGCCCTTGTGTCCTTGTCAGGCGGCAGAGTTTATTCTAGTTTTTTTCGAAATGAATTGACTATAGTTAAGAATCACATGGTCATGTCCGAGAAATCACGCTTAAATATTAATTAGCTTTTATGCTCTCTCCCTTTGGGTTTGGTGAGCTACATGTACACATTTACTTCTTGAATTTCTTTTCCTTTTTTTTTTTCATTATTGTTCTTTTAAAAGGAAAATCGGATACAAGTTGTTGCATCGGTTAATCAATGTGAAATAAGATGAATTTCATCATGGTTCCCAAAGACGACATTTACCATGTTCGGATTGTGTTTAACACCTTAGATGTGTAAGCCTCCCGCTTTAGGATGTGTTTGTTTGAGTGAGAGAATTTCTTGCGAATTAGTTTTTCTAAATTTCACGATTTTGATTTGTTGAAGATGATTCGTTAACGAAAAAGTATCTACGGTCAAACAAGCTATACATGCTTGAAATTAGGAAAATAAATTTCCTAATTTAAAATGGGAAAATCATCCGTTGAAAGTATTTTCTTTTAGTTTTCCCCAAAACAAACATACCTTTAACTAGTATTGCAGCACAATGATATTCTAGAAGTTGTGATCTATTAAACGTCACCACGCCAGTCGTACTTACCCTTAATTCATGTCTTGAGGAACATGAAATCTAAGACTTGGGACAATTAGCTAGACCAGATTAAATTTAAACATAACTAATCCAGCTTTCAAATTCAGAAGTTTCTTAGACTTGTTAGGTCTCAGTAAGAAGTGATTGTATAAGAATTTCTGAGAATTGTCTTGAGTTTTTCGAGTTTGAACCATCCAGATTTGATTGCACCACGGGAACCAAAACGAGTGAAACTGTTAGCACTTTGAATAGTCTCCACGTAAATGTTTCCAAATGTCAAGTGGCATTTCGTGGTGGGAAAGAGAATGGAAAAAGTGTTCTAGTAGCTATTGTTAATGGAGGAAATTAGGTTGAACAATTGTGGATAATCTCATGTACCAGTCAATGCCAAATGGAGTTTTTAATCTCTGCAACGCGGTTCGGCATCAAAACAATTTTATTTACTGAATAATTTCGTTTTTTTTTTTTTTTTGTGTGTGCCTAATGGGGGTAATAAATATTGTTCAATTGCTTTTGGTCATTTGGGTTAGGATTAAGATTCTGATTTTTGATATTTCGCGAAATCCTAAATAGACTGAAGCAGGTAAGAAGTGGCGGAAGAGTGAAAAGCTGATTAAATGGTTGATTTTCTTTTGTTAAAAATCTCTCTTAACTAATGCTATCCACTGCCCGACTATCTATTGTCTCAATAGGCGGGAGAAGAATAATATAAGTGCCAAAAGTTGTATACGGTGCTCACTTTGGTGCTAAAAGTTTTATCCGAATCACTTTGCCAACTCCGCTATGCATTGCCGAAAATCCAAGATGATATGTTTTTTAATTAATTTTGAAGCTGACGTAGATCAACGGAGATCCAGTCAGCAATAAAAAAAAAGGCTAAAAATTTAAAAAAAATATTAAAAAGTACAAACTTAATTAGTTTAAAAAATAAAAAATCTAAAAATTCCAAAAAAAAGATAAAAATTGAAAACAAATATTAAAAATAAAAAATGAAATTTTTTTTATTTAAAATAAATTTAAAAAAGCTAAAAATTTAGAGAAAAAAAAAAGGAAAAAAACCTCGCCGCCTGGTTCTGCATCCTCTTTTTTGAGCTAATTTTTCATTTTATTTAAATAAAATTTGTATTTTATTTTTTTATTTTTTTTAAGTCTAATTTCATTTTTTGAATTGTTTTTAAGTTTAGAAGTCCATGTGGACTTAAATTTTTTAAAATAATAACACTTAATATTGAAAATGTAATTCAAAATGCCATGTATTAGTTTTGGCCAGATTTTCTCGCCGAAGGTACTAAAGTGATCATTTTGTCTCTAATTTGGCACTTGAGCGATCCGGTAGTACTTTTGGCACCAAAGTGAGAGTCGTAAATAACTTTTGGCAGCGATATTGTTCTCCTCCCCTCTATAGGCATTAACCCAATAAAAGACGATGGAGGCATAAAGAAAGATTGATGAAGAATAAATGATGGTCTTGCTCTTCCTTCTCTACCGATCACATGAAGGGAGGAGAAATTTTCCCAATTGTCAACTTGTCAGAAATATGCGGAGTGTTTCTCTAAGATAATGTGTTGCTTCCTAAATTATCTCAAGATCTTTATTTGTATTCCTTTCGAATACAAGAGAATTGAGACTATATATCTTGACATATTGTAATTGCTTCAATTCAGTCCTAATCTTTCAATTGTGTCTATTTAGTCCTAAACCTTTTTATATTTTGCCAGTTCAGTTCATCCGATCAATTCTGGATGAAACATACTGTTTTGGGTATCGGCCATCTTACATGGCATAGTTGAGGCTAACGTTGGCATTTTTAAATAACATTTTAATTTTTTTTTAAAAAAATTCTCTTCTTTTCTTTAAATTTTCTATTATTGCTTTCATTCCTTTTTCTTTTATTTTGGCCGGTGAGGTCGCAATGCGGGAGAGGTGGCCCTCATCCAGATTTGGTGAGGGCTTTTATGTTGTCACTTGCAAGCCCTCATAGGCCAAAACGAAAGGAAAAAAAAAACAAGAGAAATAATCGTCTTACAAAAAATTTGTAAAAAATAATCAATGTTAGCACCGGTTAATCTTGACAACTATAACATGCTTGATTCTCGATATATGATTTCTTATTTTTTTTTTTAATGCAGCATTTTCAGTTAACTTGTGCAAGCCGAACTCTATAGTCCCCACACAACAAGTGAAGTGTTTTGATAAACATCCCGCAACTTCGTATTAGGACCTCCGTTCAATTTTATATCCTACCATTCAAGTTGACACTAACGTACTAACGTCACGTCGCGTGAGTGGATCCTTATCCGATCTTATTCCCCTTCAACAATCTCACCTCAATCGTCAATTGTTCGATTTAGAGGTGAGACGGAGGTATAAAAACTCTCATATATCCATTGCTTACACATGGAATTTCAGGGGAAACTCATGTACATGTCGTGTCCACCACACAGCATAACAGCTTAAACTCTTGGTTTGCATATCCTTCTAACAACAAAATATGGGGAAAGTGTTAGGAACGCGAATTGAGAGAAAAAAAAAAATAGAGAAGATGACAAACTAATTTTTACGTGAAAAATCCTTTCAAAATCAAAAGGGGAAAAATTAGGGTGCCACACTAGGCCATCTCTTCACAATTTGTAACAGTATCAGAGTTACAAGATTTAGGATTTCAAGTTTCAAGGGTACAACTACGAAAGATATTGCCCAATATATAGCAGGAGTCTAGAACATACATAGATATAATGAAAATTACATGCATGCCATTAGCAGCAGTAAATAGCTATGTTCTTTGCTGTAACATGAAAATTACATATATGCCATTAGCAATAAAAGCTCTGAGTTTTCGTATTTTCTCTACTAGATTCCACAACTCCATCAGAAAGATGCTCGAAATGCGACCCACATTTTGAATTTGCCACGTCTTCATTTAAAGCATCATAAACCGTTCCTTCATACCATTTGCTCAAGCAGTTGGTTTGAGAAGCCACGATGGCCAATAATTATTCCGGTGAAAATTCATGAATTTAAGAACACGAAAACATAATCGATTCAAGTGAGGGGCATCCCCATACTTTCGGCTCAAGAATTGACAATTATGGGTACAATTCTATGACCTGGGGTGACGCAAATTTAAATAAGGGGCTATGGCGGCCGGTTGTTGCCCTAGTTCCCCTTTAAATAGCCGGTCAATTACGGCCATGCCTGAGTTATCATAATATATGCTGGTGATATGTACATGTTTAAAAATTCCGGACATAAGGGCACCATGGGGAAGCGGCTAGCGTGTGGCTCCACATAATAAAATCGAGTTAAGTCGAGACTTGGGATCGTGGATTGAGACCTTGCCTGGCAAGGAGGTGTCCGGGGGGATGAGAACAAATCTGCGGGCAAGCCGAGGATTTCTTTCAAATTTCTGAAGTTGACTGACCTCGACCTTGACTTTAAGAGATTATAGTATGCTTATCCTTTGCTCATACATATATTTGATAAGAGATATCTTATATTCGGTTTTATCCATCCTCATGTGAACACTCATTCAAACCAATTCTGTAATTAAAATAAGCTAGTCTCGAGCTATTGATGATTTTTGAAAGAATTAGCCAAAACTATTTTTCGCCCGATCAAACGGCATCACTTTTAACGCTGATCCCAATTCTGAGCCAATTTTTTTATTTCATAAAAAAAGACCAACTTTTGCTCGGATATCAATTTTCTCCCAAACTTTTTTTTTTTTGTCTAATAAAAGAAAAACTTTGGTCGATAGCCAAATCTGGCTCCTATGAAGTTTATGTCAAATGATGCCGGTAAAGATGCGATGAGTCATTCTACATATACTCGGTGACTCACATCACAATCCGAGAGCTTTCCCTATTTTTGAACGTTGCTGATTGAGAAAGGTTTGGGAAAAGTATCAAAAAAGTTCTAAATCTATTACATCGGTACAAGTTCGGTCATAACCTTTCAATTGGATCAATTTAGTCATAAACCTTTTTGTATTGGTACCAATTCAGTCCATCCAGCTAATTTTGTTTGGAAATTGCTTACCTAAATGTCACCTGTCCTACGTGGCACAACCGGCGCCGACATATACATTTTTTAGTAGTTATTATTTATAATCATTTTATTCTTTTATTATTATCTTTCGGTTTGGGTGGCAAGGGCTTGTCGGCTACTAGGTGAGGGTTGGCTAGCCCTTGCCGGATCCGAGTGAGGGTTGCCTCGCCCTCGGCTGGTGAGGCCACGGTAGCCTTGAGCAATGCCATCGCGGCGTTTGAGGCCCTCACTTAGATTTGGCGAGGGCCAAATCATAGTGGCTGGTGAAGGCTAGATGGCTCTCGCCTAGTGGACGGCGAGGGTTACCGACGATCCTCGCGAGCTAAACCAAAAGAAAAAAAAAATAAAGAAAAAAAGAAAAAGGCAAAATGAGACAAATGGTCCATGAACTATGACCCAATGTGTAATGTAATTTCTGAATTTTAACGAATATGCAATGTAATCCCTGAACTTTTAATTTGTCCAATATGGTCTTGAATTTTTGGAATATGTTCAACTTATTCCCTAAACTTGAATCAATGGAAGGATTAAATTAAATATCTTCCTATAGTTTAGGGATTAAGTTGAACATGTTCCATAAATTCAGGGACCATATTGGTCAAATTAAAAGTTCGAGAACCACATTGCACATTAAGTTAAAGTTTAGGGACCATATTGATCAAATTAAAAGTTCGTGGAGTACATTGCATATTGGGTCAAAGTTCGGGGACTCTTTATGTCATTATCCCAAAGAAAAAAAAATAAAAAATATTTTTTAAAAAATAAAAAATTATTTTTAAAAATATTAAAAAATGTCCACATGACCGCCAACCCATGTCAATGATTTCCGATAAAAAAAATTGGCCGGATAGTCCGAACTAGTATCGGTACAAAAAAATTTAGGGCTAAATTGTTCCAATTGATAGGTTTAGTATTGAATTAGTACCAATGCAATATGTTTAAGATTTTTTTGGTACTTTTCCCCGAAAGGTTTGGTTTATCTCGGTGTCCGAACATGATCGAATGCGATGAATCACTCGTCCCGTTTGCCCGGGGTAAATCATTTTTCCAGTCCACTTTAATTCTTGTTACGAAATCCAAAATTGAATTCTCACATTTTCTCCACTTACTTAGTTCGCAACTATTCATATTCCAACGACAGCTCCGACCAACGATAGCCATAAATCACCAAAGTACATGAAATGACACATCGTATCCTGAATGGGTATTATTGGACGGAAATGTGACGGTTCAAAGTTGGGTATCGATTTGAATTCCGTGATTTTCTATACAAGAAAAAAAAATAAAGTGCATTTCGGCGAAAAGTGGTATTCGAGCTAAAGTTGATGGTTTTAACGAGACGAAGAAAAATTTAAATGACCCGAACTAAAGGTACTGCTTTTAAAGAGAACATGTTTTTTTTTTTTTTTTTTTGTGCTGTATCCTTGAGATAGCTAATCAATTAATGTTAATGTTGTAAAGTTAAGGCGCCATCGTTCATGCACAACACGATACAAAAGTAGTTTCTTAAACAATCGCAATAGGTGGTCGACAAAAGAAAGGGAAAGAAAATATCCAGAAACGAGACAATGGATGAGTAGTTTCATCTCAACTTTCCCGTACTATGGAGTCGTACACATTTCTATTGTCTGACCATGGCGTGTGCGAAGCGTGTGCACGTGTCGATGTCATCGAGATGTTAGAATTGTAGGAGGGGCAGTTGGAGATCGTTAAAGTTTCCGCGCATGTTCTTCCGAATTATCAATGACTGAATTGGTGAAACTTAGAAAGGCCAAAAGGATAAGGATCGATGGACTTGACCAAGAAAGTCCACCTTTTGTATTGAGGATAAGATGTATGCAATCTGACTTTAAATCTTGTCCTAATTTTTGCCTTTTGTCCCATAAAAAATTCTCACCTTTAGCTCATGTTCTAATTTTACTCTGAACTTTTATTTGTCCTATGAAAAACTCATAACTTTAAGTCTTGTTCCAATTTTACTGGTCAGTCCCAATTTTGTCCTAAAATTTTTGCATTCTCATGCAAAATCACAAACTTTTACTTGTGTAAGAAATCTGACCCCATTAACTCTCCGTCCCAAATTTCTCGTTGACAACCGACAAATGGAAAACTCCAATCACGAGCTATTCGAATGTCTTGAGCGCGAGCTCTTCGACTGCGAGAGATGAAACATTCCCAAGTACGAGAAATTGAAAATCGAACGCAAAATCACTAAGAGCGATTTTGAGAGAGGATTAATGGAGGCAAATTTGGGACTCAAATAAAAGTTAATTTTTTATGAGACAAAAAAAATTAGAGTAAATTTGAAATTGGACCTAAAGTTGGGAATTTCTCATGAAAATGAAAAAAAATTATGGTAGAATTGGAATAAGAGCCGAAGGGTTTTAGAGTATTCACCTACATCACTTTGCAAACCTCCATTTTCAAAACCGAACTGCACGTTCAAAGGCGCCGAATTGTGTTTCAAAATGAAGAATCATGTGAGATTACGTACTAAATTGCCACTTTATTTGCGAAATTGCCGTTGCCATACACTTTTCTATGCCTAGCTACCATGAACTCCCAAACTGACCCTCCAAAATCCTAGCTCAGCCCAAGCCACCGCACTGCTCGTCGCCCTTCGTCGTCCACCGTCACCCTCCCCCCTCCCTTTCTCCCGCCAGGGCCGAGGAAGGCCACAACAATCTTAGATCAAGTTCCTCATGGCGTCTAAAAACCTAAATTGAGACGGCCAAGCTCTCACGATCTCAGATCAAGACATGGAAGCCGTGGACAACCTCAATTCAAGAGGTCTTCCATGGTGGACTACATCCTCAAATAGAGGTCACAACTATGGTGAATCCGATCTAAGTTCGCCGACGACCACAACAACCTCATCATATATGTCCAAGCTTGCACAAAGCAGTAGCGATGGTGGTGAAGCTAGTCATATGATGGGAATGGCGCCGGAGGGATTGGAATTATTCGGAGGTGGATAAATTAATCATTTTAAGGCTTCGTTTGTTTCGCAAAAAATAAATTATTTAAAAAATATTTTTCTAAAAATAATCGCTTGTATTACTTTAAATAGCTTGTCAATGAAACATATTTTCATTATCCATAGAAAGTGCTACCAATAGTGAAAACATTGTCTATTGACTAACTATTGCAAGCAATACAAGCGATTACTTTTTGAAAAAAAAATCAAATTATTTATTTTTCATTAAACAAACGAAGTCAAGTAAGTAGGGATATTTTGTTCAAGAATGCAAAATTGTAATTCTAAAAGAAAGCAAAGTGCTAAAATTGAAAAATATGAAAAATGCTTTTATGTATTTTTTTTTCCTTTTGATTTCTTTGATGAGGTATTAGGAGTGAGCAATTCATGTTTCCGTATAAGTTCCACCCGGACTCTGAAACTTACTCGTCTTTACGGGTTCCTCATTTTTTGAAACCTAAAATCTACCATGTACACCTTGAAACTTAGAACCTGCACCTTGAAACTTAGAACATGTCATGTCACCGGTTCTAAGGTCGGTTTCAAGTTCCATTTAGGTTTCATGTGTATTCTTAGTTGAACGATTGCATTGAGTAATCACGTTCAATGACCACTACCTGCTATTAAAATACACTGATTACAACTCATATTTAGACAAATGAAAAATATGAAACATTAACAAAGTAAAAGTATCAATAATAAAGTGATTCCGAATTACACACTCATTATTGGACACCATAAAATATCGCACGATGACGTGAAGACATATACCAAGAAAAAATATAAAAAACTTACTCCATGTTTTAGGTTCTGATTCCAGATTCCACTTATCTAGAACTTGAAACCTACCCATCGAAACGGATTTCTAAATTTTAGAACCTGGAGCCAACCCTCTATACTTTGAAACTTGAATCAATCGATTCCTATCGGTTCGCTTCTCCAGATTTTAGGTTTTATCTGGAAATCATGCTCATCCCTAGGAGAAATGACCATCTTCACTTCCAACTCATTATCCACGTTCAAAAACTAGTGCATGAACCTCTCGTGAAATTTAGGGGGCCTTCGACAAAAAAAAAAAAAAGAAAAAGAAATTAGGGGTCCATGTTACGCGACATCATGGGACCAGGACGTCCGTCGTCATCATTTGTCGGCATGGATGACGTCATCACGGGACGCTTCTTTTACGTCTTCTTAGCTATGAGAATTCTCCTCACTTTTGATTGTGACTGCTCGCACTTGTTAAAGTAGCGTCGTAGCGTGGAACACGATTGTGCATGACCACCTGTCAATAGCTTTCAAATTAAGGGGGCTAATTTCACGAAAAAATCATAAATTTTTTTCTCGTGAAATACGAGTATACCAGACTTCTTTGTTGCTGCACTAACGCTCCAAATTTGTACAAATGGATGGCTCAAAAATGTCTTTCCGCCATGATTATATTCATATGAGCTGTTGGATCACGAAGCAAATTTGACGATATTATGATGGTGATCTACTTTTGATAATAGACTTCTCTTTCCATCACGATAGGTAGCTAACTCTAGTTTTTGAGTTAATTCTCATATCAAAATTGTAAGTGTATTGGACCGTTAATAAATAGATAATCATCAATTGTGAAACAAGACACCTCTTTATTTATTTTACAAATAAACTATCAAAAGTATCACTGATAAACCTTTAGGATGAAATTGCCTCTCATCTGCGCATACGAATGAGAATACATTGCATGCAGTCCTCAAAATGCTGTGATTTTTCTTCAGTCCACGAACTTTTTTACTCTGTGTGTGTGTGTGTGTGTGTTTTTCAACTATTGCGGTGGATTATTACAACGGGCAAAGAGACACAGAAGCTAGTTAGGATGACCATTATGAAACTAACTGACCAATGACCTACTGTAGGTATACTGTAAAATGATCTGTAGTTAGACAGGAATTAAAGGTGATTTGATGTGAAGGACTTGAAGAATTTCCACCAAGTCAATGCAAGAATTTCCCAGCCATTTGTCCGTGGTCCGTCTGAAGTCTCCACACGCAAACACCTTGTGTGGAAAATTGGGGTATGACGGCAAATAGCTGAACCCCACCCCATCCATCACGGCGGTGACGCAGCAGTTGTCGCATCAACATCGTCACCTACTCTACTTTTGCAATTTTCTGGCTCCTGCCCTAGATGAATCTTCCTTTCACTTTCGAGCGTAGCCCATCTCGTGGTTGCTTGTGGGGCTAACCTCGAGCAAAAGAGCTATCGGCAAGTCTTCATCTGAGTCAAGACATGTATTAATTTTCCAAGGAAGGATCAAGAAACTTGCGGAGGAGGATGTTAAGAGCAACAAGAAAACCCCACAATGGAAAAAGAAAGAACCATCTACGGAAGAAAATATCCAGAAATGAGACAAAGGAACATCGATTTTTCCTTGGCTTTCCCGTGCTATAAGAGTCGTCCGCTTGTTTGTATTACAACGGCGTGTGCGAAGCGTGTGCACGTGTCAATATTATTCGAGATGTTAGAATTGTCGAAGAAGGGGCAGTTAGAAAAGTTCATACACACTCAACGTCGTAAAAACTTCTCCGCATCTTCATACGAATTGTCAATTGCTAAAATTGGGAAATTAAAGACCTAAAAGGATAACGATGAATAAAGGAATTGACCAAGAAAGTCCACCTTTTTGTATTGAGGATAAGATTTATGCCTTCAATCAAGTGGGCCGGCTTATAATATACAAAGCCCCCGAATCATTTGGCCTGGCTAATTCTTAAGGATGTATACAAACCGTCGCGTCAATATGCGTAGGGTAAGGTTTCCCTCGTAAAACGGCTGGTGTAGCCCCTCAGATTACGTAAAGTTTGGGCAACAACGGAATCTGATACAGTCACGCTAAAGTGCTCAATCACTTAGACGAACCCATTGATAGTTGTTTGGTTTTGCCCAACTAGCACTCCAGACTTCGTTGTTCTTTGGGAAATGTTAAAAGCCACATTGACTTTGCACCGTCTATTTCCAGAGCCGAAAGTTTGCACCTTCTATTGGAGTGTGATCCATACTCCCCATCGATAGGAAGGCACGTGAATAGTTATTGTTATATATACACTGTTTTTCGCTTATAATTAAGTGATGTAATGAAAGATGCGATGTGCTAACCTCTATTGTACGTAATCTCGGTTTAAGGGTGAACCGAGATAAACCTTGTGTTAATTTCTTTTTGTTGTTTTACGCTTTACTTCGCTGTAATTGTGCGTCGAATCCTAACACCTTCCGTAATGACCCAAAAATTCTCATATTAAGAAATTAGAATTAATCTTTGATTTTAAAATCTAAAAGATGAATAAACAAGGATGGGACTGCCAAGACGGGACCACCGACCGATAACCGGAGGTACAAGACTGCCCGGTAGCTATAGAACGGCTCTAGAAAAGCTCGGCAAGCGTCGGACGGCGCTGAACGCTAGCCCGGCCGGGGTGAGCATGCCTAGTTAGGCCAATGCCGACCGTCTAGTGGGGCGACGTGCAGCAAGCTGTCATCGCCATCGCCCGTTCCCGCCACCGTTATACTTCTTGTTCTCTTGTCCCGACACCGATGAGTAAAAAATGTCATTTCATTATAAATCAATACGAAGTCAAGAGGTAAATGACAAATAGAAATGTCATTTTCAAGCATTTAATGATAGGATAAGATCAAAGTCACTTTCAATAACAAAGTCAAGAAACTATAAATGAGTTCATATTATAAGATTAACAAAGTCAAGAGAACATAAATGAGTTCTCACTAATAAGATCGAAAAAATCAAGAAAACATAAATGAGTTCATACTAATAGGATTGACAAAATCAAGATGAAATGAATGTGTTCACATATGAAGTAACTTGTGAGAAAAGCTAGAAAACTACTAGAAATAAGGGTATGGTTTCTTCATTTATGACATCCACCGATCCTCTCTCTCTCTCTCTCTCTCTCTCTCTCTCTCTCTCTCAAGCCGCCCGCCGTCCACGCCATCCAACCACTACCACGCCGTCCCGCCGCCACGCCGATGTGCGTCGCCCCCACACCGTACCACGTTGCATGTATAGTTTTAAGTCCCGAAAAATCGGTAAAAGTAAATGGGATTACTAGATCTAATGCGATAACGTCCGTTTGTTACTTAAACAAAATATTGCATTAGATTGACATGTATTGTGTGCATTTTGTGTGCGACACGAGTGTTATTGCATTAAGCCACAACGATATTTTCTTGCATTAAAATGATTTAAATCATGCACGTGCAAGAATGTGTTTGAGCAAATCATCCGAGAAACGACGTATGGCCCGGATAGGCAATTATTCCCTTGAAGTCTCAAGGATTCGTGCTATGGGTATATTGAGTCGTCGTTCTCGTGTATTGAAACAGGAATCGTTATATATTTCATTAAACTTTAAAGGGGTATTTATATACCCAAGGGTACAATCCAAAGGATTTACTAGCAAGGAAAGAAATACATAAAATAGAAAACTTTCCTACTTCTAAAGATACGATTCCAAATCTTCAAAAACCGATAGCGCAATATTCCAAATCTTTCGAAACCGATAGCGCAATATTTGGTTGATAATATTCAAAGATATGTTTTCAAATCTTCCAAAATCGAGAGCGCAATATTTGGTTGATACACCCCCTCAAGTGGAAGAGTCGAGACGGTGAATCTTCAACTTGTCTCGTAAAAATTCAAAACGCATTGTAGGAAGAGCTTTTGTGAGAGCATCGGCCAATTGGTCAGCTATGGAGATAAACTACACATTGAGCTGTCATTTGGCGACACAATCACGGACAAAATGGAAGTCAATTTCAACATGTTTGGTACGAGCATGAAAAATCGGATTTACAGACAAATAAGTGGCACCAATATTATCGCACCAAAGGATAGGGGGTCCTTGAAGAGGAAATCCAAGCTCTCAAAAGAGTGACTCAAGCCGGATGAGTTCAGCTGCAGCATCGGCACGGGCTTTATACTCGGACTCTGTGGAAGAGGGCACTACAGTTCGTTGTTTCTTGGAGCTCTAGGAGATTAAGTTAGAACCTAGAAAAATAGCACACCCTCCAGTTGACTTCCCGTCGTCAGAGCTACCAGCCCAATTCGCATCGGAAAAGGCTTACAAGCGAGTATCAATGCATCGAGAAAGAAGTAAACCGGATGACCTTGTATGTTTGAGATAGCGCAAGATGCGTTTTACCATTTGCCGGTGGTCTTCGGTCGGTGCATGCATGAATTGACATGCTTTATTAACGAATAGGAGATATCTGGTCTTGTCAATATCACGTATTGAACAACGCCAACTGTTGACCGATATAGAGCAACATCGGACATCAGAGCACCCCTTGGCACAGATGGATTTGTAGTTGTGGCCATAGGAGTTCGAACAGGCTTACACTCGGACATCCCAGACTGATGAAGAAGATCATGAATATAACGTCCTTGAGAGAGAAGCAACCCTTCAGAGTGAGGGATAGCTTCTATTCCAAGGAAAAAGTGCGATCGGCCGAGATCCTTAATAGAGAATTCTGCAGACAATTTCTTTAATATTGAACTGATGGTAAAAGGTGCATTACCCGTAACCTGAATGTCATCAACATAGATCAAAAAATAAATGACATCAGCACCTCTTCGATAGATAAATAATGATGGATCTATTTGTGATGCCGAGAATCCCAAATGAAACAAAAATTGAGAAAGTCGTTGGAACCAAGCTCTTGGAGCTTGCTTGAGACCATATAGTGAACGATGCAACTTGCAAACATAATCATGACGAGTTGTGTCCACAAACCCGGGGGGTTGCTCCATGTACACCTCTTCGGTAAGAACTCCATGTAAGAAGCCGTTATGTACATCCAGTTGTCGCACTTGCCACCCTTGAGAGACAGCAAGAGACAAAATAGAACGAACGGTAGTAATTTTTACAACTAGACTAAAGGTTTATGTATAATCCAAGCCTTGTTGCTGATGAAAACCCTTAGCAACTAGGCAAGCTTTATAACGCTCAAGACTACCATCCGCTTTGCGCTTAACTCTGTAAATCCACTTACACCTAACGAGATTCATGGAAGAAGTGCAAGGGACCAAAGACCATGTTCCATTTTTCAACAATGCATTAAATTCATTGTTCATAGCTGTATGCCACTCAAGGATTTTGTTGGCTTAGGTGAATGAGGTTGGTTCCGTGATGGGGACGGTGACGGTATTAATTTGAGGTGGACGAGAGCAACGTTGCATGGCGTGGGTGCGTATTGGTTTAGGTGGGGGCGGCGGTAGTGGTGGTGGAGAGGTCGATGTGGAGGTAGAATGATAAAGATCATGGAGGAGTCTAGTTCTTAGGGTAGGGGAGGTGGATGAATCAACATTAGACGATACCACGGGAGCCGGTGTAGGAGCATATGTTCTTACTATAGTGTTAGAAGGAACGCCAATCGGAGCCGAAGCCCATGGTACTAAAGTAGGTGTAGGAAGGAAAGAGGTAGGTGCTGGATCGAGAATAGAATGAGTTACAAAGAGAAAGCATGTTTCATCAAAATGAACATGTCGGGCAATATATAAATGATTGCTGATGGGGTCAAGGCAGCGATACCCTGTATGAAAGGGACTGTATCCCAAGAAAATATAAGGAATATAACGGAAATCCATCTTATGGGAGTTATAAGGATGTAGATATAGAAAACAGTGATACCCAAAGATTTTTAAGAAGGAATCATCCAGAGGGTGATTATAAACCATTTGAAAAGGGGAGATGCGATTAGTGACCTTGGACGGCATCCAATTGATGAGGTAGACCGCCATTTCGAATGCGTAGTGCTAGTATCGGTGAGGGACAGAGCCATGAGCTAAAAATATTAAACCGGTTTCAACTATATGCCTATGATGACACTCAACCGCCCCTTGTTGTTCATGGGTATGAGGGGTAGAGAAGTGATAAGAAATACCAACTTTTGAGAAAAAGGATGGAAGGGTACGAAATTCGTCACCCCAATCTGTTTGAACGGCTTTTATTTTTTGTGAAAAATGACGTTCGACAATAGCTTGAAAAGTAAGAAAAACATAGTAAACTTCGGAGTAAACTTCTGACTTTGCTTTAAGAGGATAAAACCAAATAAATTTTGTGCAATCATCAGCAAAAATAACGAAATAGCGATAACCATCAATTGAAACAAAATGAGAAGAACCCCAAACATCACTATAAATTAAATGCAATGGAAACAAACTACGAGTTGAAGACAATCCTAAAGATCGATGACTAGCCTTGCCCAATTGGCGGGCTGTACATAATTGACTTAACCGTGTGGATTGACACGGCAAATTATTCTCTTTGACCATAAACCGTAAGAGATGCTCATGGGGATGGCCAAGACGTTGATGCCAGCCATCCATGGAAGTTTGTTTAGCAATATTGGCGGTAGGCATGGAGGTCGTTGCGGTATGGTATAAAGACCACCATTACTCGCGCTTGAAAGAAGAACCGCCTTGGTCACTAGATCCTTAACAACAAAGTGGGTGGGATAGAATGCAAAGAAGACATTATTGTCGGTTGCAAATTTTTGAATCAAAAGTAAATGCTTAGAAATATCTGGGACGTGAAGAACATCAACTAAACGTAAAGAAAGATTTGAAATAGAGGAGGGAATAAAAGAAATACCAATATTAGTGATTTTCATACCCTTACCATTTCCCACGTATAGTTGATTTGATCCATTATAAACATCGTAGGAAGAGAGAGATTGTAGATCGGGCGTGACATGGTGGGAGGCACCCGTGTCGGGATACCAAGGTAGGTTGTTAGTAGGTGAGGGTAAAAGAGGGGGAGAGACATGACTTAGGTTTGCATTGTGAGAGTAAGAAGGTTGAAAAGATGATGTATATGAAGGGGCATGTGTAGGGGGCGGGTAATAAGGCATACCTGGAGGACGATAGTAGCATGTGGCACCAGTGTAATTTGTACGTTGACGGATGGAACACCATAGTCGACCTTGTCGAGCACCTCGAATACCACGACCAAGGCTAAAGCGACCCCCACGACCTACGGATTGACAATGGCCGGAGAAAGAGGAACCGGGATGGGTGGAGGCAGAAGTAAAGGAATCTCGTTGAGTAGTGTTAGCCTGAAAGGAAGGCTCGGAGATCCGCAACTTTGAAAAGCCTTAATACTCTCGTGACTAAGGAGAAGGCCTTGAAGATCTGTAAACGAGATTGGTTCAGAACGACCAAGTAATGTAGGAACAATATCTTGGAGATCAAATCAGAGACCACGGAAGATGTGGGCATTGAAATCCTCCGGTTCAAGAGGCTTGCCTACAGCACCCATCTCATCAGCAATGGTTTTAGCACGTTGAAGGAAATCAATAACTAATTCGTCGTGTTTTTGCGGCAAACGTTGAAAACCGAGATGAAGAGACAGCATTCATGTAGCGGAAGGCGAGCCAAAGGAAGCAGTGAGAGCATCCTAGATGGCTTTGCTAGTTGTTTTACCCGGAATGAGAGGTAAAATCGATTCTGATAGGGATGCAATTAGAAGACTCATGATGGAAGCATCCTATTGTTGCCAAAGAGTTGCTTGGGCTTCATCGGAGGGACACAATTTAGTCCCATCGATATAACCATAGAGATTTTGCCCATTGAGAAATGGGACAACTTGTGCTTTCCATAACAAGTAATTAGATGATGTGAGGCGCAGAGAAATGAAGTGGTGAGCGGATCCAAATGGAGGAAGTATAGAAGAAGGGTTTGTGGTGGGGGTGGCGTCGCCGAAGCCAGCCATGCCGAGCACCGTTGTACAAAAAAAAAAGGTAGAAGAAGAAGAAGAAAGCTAGGGTTGATAAGAGACATGAGCCTTAGATGGCTCTGATACCATATTGAAGCGGGAATCGTTATATATTTCATTAAGCTTTAAAGGGGTATTTATGTACCCAAGAGTACAATCCAAAGGATTTACTAGCAAGGAAAGAAATACATAAAATAGAAAACTTTCCTACTTCTAAAGATACGATTCCAAATCTTCAAAAACCGATAGCGTAATATTCCAAATCTTTCGAAATCGATAGCGCAATATTTGGTTGATAATATTCAAAGATACGATTTCAAATCTTCCAAAATCAAGAACACAATATTTGGTTGATACCATGAAAGTGATTTTGCGAGACATTTACCGTTTGGTAACGTTGAACCCACGAGTGAGCGTTCTCGGATACGACTTACTAACTACGGCCTAGATTGGCAAATATTTTTGGCCTGGATTGGCAAATGTTTATGGCCTGGATAGGTACAAATCGACGAGCCAGGAGTGACCATTTGATGTGAATTGAATGAATTGATGTATTTCATGGCATTTGAACAAAAGTTATGCGGTGGACTCCACGTATTTGATGATTTGAAAATGAAGAATTCATGCTCATTTTCACATTGTATTACAGGATGGCTTTGTTGAGTATTAAGTCGACATTCCTCTTTTAGGCCTAGTAATTTCATTTATTGGGCTGCTCGCTCATTCTTTTATTTTTCGGAAAACCGATAGACCCACCACGAGCCCCTCTATTCATCCATCCTCATCATATGCATATGTACCATCGTGACGTTGTGAGAGTGGAGTCTTGCGATGTGGGTGTGGAGTCGTGTGATGTGATGTGATGATAGCAGTTGATAAAGAGAGTATGAGAGCGGATAAGTAACCTCCTTCGAATTTTGTTTATGAAATAGTGAACGGGGGGTTATATGTGATATAAGATATATTGATGCATATATATATATATATATATATATATATATAATGTTATGTGTGTTTATGTGTGTCTTAGAAGTTGTTGTGTTTGCTATTACTACACGAACCCATCGAAGCGTTTTCGTGATAAAAACGTAAAGAAAATTTAGTTTTATAGTTAGAGAAAATATTTAGGTCCCAATTTGATAAATAGTGGTACTTAATTGGATAAACTAGCGGGGTGATCCTGGGTTGTTACACCTTCACTTTTATTCATTTATTTAGATGCCAGATTGTATCTCAAAATGAATAACCATGTGAGTTTATCTACCAAATTGTCACTTTCTTCCCAAAATTACTTTTGCCACTTTCTATGCCTAATCACCATGAAATCCAATATCGACTCTCCATAACCCTAGCTCAGCCGTAGCCATAGCATTGCTCGTGGCCCTCCGGCGGCCATCATTGGTCCTCTCTCTATCACGTCAAGGCCAAGGAAGGCCACCGTGATCTCGAATCAAGGTTGTCATGGCATTTGCAAGCTCCCATGCGATGAACACCCGAGTAGAGAGAAGAAAATGGAGTAGAGAGAGGCAAGGGGAGGGGAGGGGGATGGCGTCGCGTGACGAGACCGGCACTTGAAGGCGGTCGGTGAGCGATTGACTTTTTTTTTTAATGTGAGTAATATTAATCTTTTGAGTCATGAGATTTTGTTTAAGAACCCAAAAGGGTAATTTCAAAAGTAAAGAATTGTAAGTGATAAAATTGAAAAAAAATATTAATAAAAAGGCCTTTATGTAATTTTTCCTCTCTCTCTTTTTTTTTTTACCTAATAACCTTTTCCTTATTTTTTTTTTCCATTACTAAAAAACCTCTAATTTTAGGTGCAGTCCCAATTCTATCCTAAATTTTTTTTTATCTCATAAAAAATCACTAACTTTAGGTCGGACTCAATATTCCCCTAAAATTTTGTTGTCTCATAAAAAAATTATAAATTTAGGTCCAGTTTCAAATTTTTCTATAATTTTTTTCTTCTTATAAGAAATCACCAACTTTTACTTGAGTCATAAATATGTCTCCATTAGCTCTCCGTTAAAATCACATTTATTGATTTTGCATTCGATCCTCGATCTCTCATGTTTGAAAATGTTTCATCTCTCGCGGTTGGAGCGTTCGCAATCGGGATGCTCGAATAGCTCATGTTTGGGATTTTTTTTATTTCTCTATTGCCACGAGAAATTTAGGACGGAGGGTTAATGAAGGCAGATTTCTAAATTAAGTAAAAGTTTGTAATTTTTTATGAGATTCAGGAAGTGGTTGAGGATTTTTCTGAGAACAAAAAAAAAGTTAGAATTAGTATATGACCTAAAGTTAAGAGTTTTTTACGATATAATTTTTTGTTAAGGGTAATTAGAACTGAACTTAGAGTTTCCGACCCAAAAAAAAAAACTTAGAGTTTGAGGTTTTTTACTAGACAAAAGATAAAATCGAGATAACATCTAAAGTTAGAATTATTTTAGGGCGGCAGGCCCTTTTTAACCCTTAGGTAACGACTTTGGTAAGATTGGACTATCCCGCGTCAATTCCAACTCATCATCCCCGTTCAAAAGCTTAGTGTAGATCTAGCTCTCGTGGGAACAAGGGGTCCATGTCATCCAACATCATGGGACGTCCGTAATCATACATCAGCATGGATGACATCATCATGACATCACAAATCTTCTCGCCTTCTTAGCTACGAGAATCTGTCCTCCCTTTGGATCGCGACACTTTATCGAAATCGTGCTATTTCGTGAAGCACGATGCTGCATTTCCACAGGTCGCCTGTCTAACTTTAAAATTGATTGGCAAAAGATGCTTTTTCGTGGAGTAAAACAAGCATACTTGCAAAAATAAATCAACGAAAAATATTCGACATAAATTATTATTGATAATGAAAACTATTTTTATTAACTAATTATTTCAAGTGATACAAGTAATTATTTTTTTGAAAATATTGTTTTAAATTATTCATTTTTCGTAAAACAAACAGACTTATAACTTTAATGCGATGCCACTAATGCCCCCATCATCCCAATCGGGGACAAGCACCACCACTCCATGTAATGCTTGATTTTTTCTTTAAGCACTAGCTACTATATGTTGTTAGGCTAGAACTATCACCTAGAGAAGATGAATAGGTGATTGTAATCAAACTTGATAAAATAATGTAAAAATCTAATAAACAAATTTGATATGAGCAAAAGTAGTTAACATACCCGTGTAGTGCTTCTACAAAACAGTTAATAGAGGCAAGTAAAGAGTAGAAAACGATGCACAAGATATTATAGTGGTTTGGCTTTTGGTAAAGCTTACGTCTACTCTCTCACATTAACAGCCTACTGGCTATATTCCTCTATATAATAAAATAAGAGATTATAGAAAGATGTGATTGCTTGACCATAAACACATCCGCAGGAGCGAGTGCTGCCTCTACTATGGCTGTCTCACTCTATATACTTAACTCTGTATACACCTCTTACAAAATTTTCAATTAAATGCTCAAGTAGACAATTTTGAATAAGTAAAGCTCTCTTGAGTAAGGATAATGAACTCTTGATCTCTCTCACTTTTCTTCGAACTTGGTGCTCTTTATATACTCCTTGTCTTCCAAGCTTCTCGCTGGATAGAACCACTCCAAGGATCAATCTCCAATGTTAGCCATTGGTTGATTATCGAATAAAGAACGTGAGTTATTGAGGTGAGAGGAATCAGAGATTTGAGAAGATTTGCTCGCCTATACAATCGAATCCTAGAATCCTTAAATCAAGCTTTTAAGAAAGGAAATTATCTATGGATGATTGCTAATCAAGACTACTCATATGGAAAGTAATGAGAACATCTTTGTGATTGGTGTCAATCAATTTAACATAGAAGTGCAATCTTAATTAGATAATTAACCGTTAGTGAGGGAAATTTAACTTGCTAAACAATTAAGAATAAAATTGAATAATCAATGAGGATTAAATGAAGATCAAAATGTATCTCTCCATATAAATCTCGTATGAATCTGCCTCTGCCACAAATCATATCCGCTTCTATCAAAATAAAGCTGTAAACACATTACGTACAAGAGGTGTAGAGATATATTTGTAGTAAATCCTCAAAGTATAAATCAAAGTCTTTTCAAAGTATGTAAGTTTTGTTTCCTTCAAAATCAAATATAATTTCCCAACATTATAAACCAAGCTCTCTTTGTGATAGGCAGCCAACTCTTATCGTCAATAATCTAGACCCATACCTAGTGTAGAGAGCGCGCAATAGAATCTTGATGCCTTTATCTAGGAAAATTGCCAAGAGGTACAGTCTTAGTTCAAGTTTGAGCTCAAGTTGAATCCGTTAACATATCTAGTTATATTTAATTACATTAAAAACTTAAATCAATTAATTATGAGCTAGTTATGATATATTAACTGCTCCTTGTTAAGTTTGTTTAAAAAATAAACAAAATATTGCCTTTTTTTTGCATCCCACGTAAGATGAAAGGTATAGAGCAAGTCAGTTTATTAGTTAGAATGCTAATATAATCTTTCAAAGAAAGAAATAGGCAAGTGGGCTTCACCCCACTATACCCACGCAGGGGTGCGTGCGTGATTATTAGGCGCACTTAGCACTTTCCGGAATTGACTCTATTCAACAATTATTTTTTATTTATTATTTCAAAATTACTATTATATAAATAAATTTCGTGACTCATTGGAAAAGTGTGATTGTTCATAGATAAAAGACACTCTTTTATCTTTTGGAAGATTTATGTCTGTTTGGACGTAATTACTAAACTAACACCCTTGTAACCTTTGAAATGTTTGTGTCGGTTCGAAAATAACTACCGATTCGGACATGAAAAGATATAATTGGATGTACGGTTTCGAATATGAAGAGGTATGACTGAATTATCCGTTATTAGACACAAAAGTTGCAATTTTTCGTACAAAAACTATATTCAAAAAATGAAAAGGTGCAATCGAATAAACTATTTTGGACATAAAGAGTTGCATGAGAATTAACTACTTTTCGGATGTGAAAAGGTGTGTTCATTTCTCGTTATACATTCAAGTATTCTGTTCAATTTTCAGTTTTACTTCTTCACTTTCAATTTTCGTTCTTGAAACACAAGAGAGATAGAGCATTCCTTTTTTTATTGTTTCCTAGAGAGTTCTTGAAGAAATATTAGAATTGCTATCTAATATTCTCACTTGAAACTCTGTTATATACTGGAGGATTTTTGCCGGTAACCATTAGCAACGTTGTGGAGCAAATAATTCCTTAAAGAGAGTGATATCACGCTTCGTAGTCTGATTTCTTTGCTCATCCCATTCGACCATATTTTATCAACACTCCTCATCACATTAATTTTTCGACGTGATACTTTTTTAATGTAACACATACTTGTATCTCAACAATCTACCCAATCATGTGTTAATTCGGGGTTAGGTGTTATCCCTTTTATTCAGCTTTCTTTCCACATCAAGACACCTCGACCCAAATCTCCATTCATCGCCAACCAGTGCAAACACACCTTTCGCCCATGATCTCCTCTTGGATCGGACCGTGATGGCAAACCGAACTCGGCAGCCGCGGAGATCCATGAGAGTCCTTGCAGTGAAGATGAACTCGGCAAACCCCTGGGGATCTGTAACTTTGGCTAAACACATTCCTTTCTTTACGTGGACCCTTCTTTTAAGCTTCAAAAAAATGCCTGCTCAATGAGAACACTGTATGTTGAAAGGTAAGCTACTCACCATTCCGTTAGTGCTCTTAAAAACCTTGGGATTTATTCAGGCACCACCATTGATTCTCCTGAAATCTTTACACTAAAGTTGCCTCTCATCTGCGCATGCGGTCCTCAAGATGCTTTGCTTTACCTCAGTCCTCGAACTTTCCATTGTTTCTTTTCAACTTTTGCTGCGGATTACTTCGACGGGCAAAGAAAAAAGAGGAGCAAGTTAGGATCAGCTTTACAAAACTAATTGACCAATGACCGACTGTTGGGACTCCGCCTAATGATCTGTGTGGTTAGACAGAACTAAAGGCGATTCGACTTGAAGGACTTGATGAATTCCCACCAAGTCAATCCAAGGAATTCCCTGCCATCTTTCCACGGTCACGTTCGGAGTCACCTCGTGCTCACCTTCCGTGGAAAAGTTCATCTTCGCTGTCTGAAAACGATGAGCTCAATCACACACATGGCACGAAAAGTATCCAGAAAGTCCTAAACTTTTTGCATTTGTATCAATTCAGTCTTAAACATTTTCATTATATCAATTTAGTCATAAACCTTTTGCGTTTGTGCCTAGTGAGTTCAATCGGCCAATTTTGGCCGAAGATCGCTGACGTTGACGCAAATTGTCCTACGTGGCACGATTGGCGTTGATATAAGTATTTTTTTTAAAAATATTTTTTTATATTTTTAGAGCATTTTTAGTAATTTTTTTCTACTTTTTTTTTACTTTGTTTTGATTTTTTAGACAAAGGGCCGGCCTTGCCTGAGGGTCGTGACGCCCTCACTGTCCCTCTCTCCAAAACCTAATAAAAAGTAAAGAAAAAAGAAAGAAAAGGCCACAAAATTTGTTAAAAACAAAAAAATATTGAAAAAAATTATCTTCGTCGATCTTGACCGATCGACGTAAGACAATCGACGTCCACCTCAGCGTTTGTCAATTAAAATTGATCGAATAGACTAAATTGACATAATTAAAAGATTTAGAATTGAATCGGTATTAATATAAAATGTTTAAGATTTTTTGAACACTTTTCTCCACGCATCACGGTTGGTGACGCGGAGGACTACATCACCATCTTCACCTAACCTACTCTTGCCATTTTCCTCTTTCCATCGGGCGCACGTCTTCTTGACTTTTGAGCTATCAGTTCACACTATGTTTTGCCCGTGGAGGCTAGGCTAACCCCAAGCGAAAGTAGCCATCGCCCAAAGTCTTGGTGGAGTCTAGGAAATAACATTATCTGTGGCACCAAAACAGCCATCGTCAAGTCTTGATCGGGTCAATAAATACATTATTCGGGCAAAGGATGGACTTTTTTCCTCTCTCTCTCTCTCTCTCTCTCTCTCTTCTGCCCGTTCGACAATTATGTCGATAAAGGTTCATTTAAAATAGATAAAACATCTCATGAAGTCAAGCATTCTCATTTGTCCCTCCCATTTTCTTGAGGGGATTGTGTCCCACACGTGATCCTACCGAACCCAACAAAACGAGCAAGCACGCAAGCCATCCCCGTTCTTTCCTTTACAATGTCGAGAAAGGGTCAACAACTGTGTAGATCCTGAGATAAACGAGGAAAATTATCAGTTTTGGGTCCCGAAAATCGTGAATGTCCTACATGCGTGCATCGTGACTGGTCGTGTTTCTATGTGTTCGGTAAGTTCAATGAATCCATCACCTTGAAATGCTAAATATACTTATGAGCTATTTAAGAGTAAGATTAAGTGTCGTATAACAATCTACGTGTGATGACACGTATGCTTTTTAATTGGGTATTTTAGATTTGGATCGGAATACTAGTTTGTGATTCTTGCGAGATGAAAATCAGTTTGAGGTAAATGTGTTGTGACTCGTGGGTATGGTTTGTGATTTTGAGTGGTATAACCAAATTATTTATTTAATTTTTTTTTTGTGGTCATAATATGATTTCTTATTTATGTCATAAACTGGGCTTCAGCCAGCGGGGCCCAAACAAGGCCCGCGCAACCCAATCAGTCACAGGGTTTGCAGTTCTTGGACAAAATTTGGCTTAACTCCTCTGAAATTCTTGTTGTTACGGGCCTTCCACATCATATTCAGGTAATTCCTTCCAATTATTGATGAAATTAGACCAACCATGGATCGATTCGAGTAACCCCTTCTACCAAAGTTTTTGGGCTTTGAGGTTAGGGTCGGACCATACGGATTCCGCCCAAGGGCAAAGCGAGGGTACATGTTTGGCCGATTCTACCTCCTTCTCCCGGCACGCATCGCGCACCGGACCGGGTCAGGTACAAGCTTTCTCTTCTGTAGCTTTCCCTTTGATGGAATTTCGCGTTTCGATCATATGGTCCAAAGGAAAATCTTCACTTTTGTACATGTCTGCGAGTTCCACACGGCTTTTTGGGGTCCGGAAAGACGTGGATGGTTGTATTTGTTGTGATTTGTCTGCCGATTCTTGCCTGATGGTGGTGTATCCGTTCTTCGCCGAGTAATTTCCACTCCTTGAAACCTCTTTTGTACTTTTGAAGTTCGTATTGGGCCTGCTTCTGCTAAATTGGGCCGATGGGCTTCTTCATGAAAAGCTGGCTTTCCGGCCCAAACATTACCTCTTTTGTACTTTTGAAGTTCGTATTGGGCCTGCTTCATGGTAAATTGGGCCAATGGGCTTCCGTCGCCAAACGCCGCCGTTTTACATGCAAAACGGCTTCATGCTCATAATCATCGCCTTTCGTTCAGCAGAGCAAACCCAGGTCGTCGTCGTCGTCCTTCTCCGTTGCTCGCAAGTTGCGATTTTTGCATCCGGAAACACTCGCAACTTACACAAGCTTCTGCGTACCGGACAGCTACTACAGATCCAGCCCTCGCTTTTCTGTTGTTCTCCTTTGGAAAGTGGGGAAGCAATGGACGAGGAGGACATAGATAAGCTCGTGACGGCGTATCTGAAGAAGAGGGGTTTCAAGCAAGCCGAGCTCGTTTTCCAAGAAGAGCTCCAGCAGCAGCAGCAGCAGCAGCAGCCGCCGAGCAAGGCCGGCGACCGCAACAGAAATTCGCTCGCTGACCCTGAGATTGCCAAGCTCGTCCACTCCTTCACCGAGTAATGCCCTCTTGCTTTTGTGATAGCCTTTTATCTCTTTATGTCATTTTAGGATGTGCGTGTACGTGTCGAGGCACGAAAAATAGCGCCTTTGTCGTGTTTTTGCTCTCTAATTTGTTGTGTACCGTGAGGATTGCATCTGTTTCTGGTGCTTGTTCGATGTAATTATAGGATGGATTGCTGATGTTTTCTTTTTTCTTTTGCATTCAATTTGAGTTGTATTTTTAATGTTCTATTACCGTTTAGGAACTTGAATTTTGTTAAAAAGGGGGGAAAACATATTTTGCTTGGGCCCAGAAAGTTGCCATTAGTGGTACGAGCCAATTTGTGCAGATAATCATATGATGGGTCATGACAATGCATGAACATGCGAAAGACCTAAGTGTTAAGTCAGTCTAGGAGGACCCGTGGATGAACAACTTAAAAGTATCTAAGATGAAGAAATTTTTAAACTTTGTCCAGATTGAAAAAGATTGAACAAGCGGCTAAGTTGAATCAGGATAACAACTATGTATGCCTGTTTTAGTGAAGCTCATCTATACTTTTCTCTTTCTCATAGCAGTACCTAAATAAAAAGTAAATTGAATTCAAGATACACAGATACACACTTAGCACTATGTGTATGTTAATAATCACAAGCCTAGTTTTCTTGCTCAATTGCTGAGGCAAGATCACAAGAGCACCCTCTACAAATTCTTACTCGATGATAGTTCTTATTGGAAAGCTACTGACTTGACTGTTTGCCTTTTCTGAGAATGCTTAATTTTTCACAATGACACAATGAAGGCTACATCAGGATTTGTGGTTAGCTGCTTCCTTTGCTTATTCTTACTGCTTAAAGTTGACAACTGTGAAATGGAATATGTGTATAGTTGAAGCGAGAATTTGTAGAATCATAGGAGATGAGGCATTTCACCTCATAAGTCCATACTCTCCAAGTTTCCACTAATTATAGATGCTTTTGTCTTAGTAGGTCTGAAAGCTGTCCGGTGCGATACCATGATGGATATGGCAAACTAAGGACGTGGGCGGACAGCTCCCTTGATTTGTACAAGGTCATATCTTTTTTGGATAGCTTTTATTTAAGCTCCCCTTATTTTTCTTTTTGTTAATATATGTTATTAAATCGTGCAGCATGAGTTGCTGCGTGTTCTTTATCCAGTATTTATTCATTGTTTTATGGATTTGATTGCACAAGGACATCTTCAAGAAGGTAGGTTCTCTCTTTTTGTTCCTCATTTGTTTGCTCTTAAGCTGAAAGTTGCATGCTTTCCCTGCTCCTCCTCCTCCTCTCTCTTTCTCTCTCTCTATACATACATACATACATATATATATACATACATATATATATATATATATATATGAATTGGTGTTTCTTTTTTCCGCTGTGCAATGGGTTGTTAGGCTCCATGTCTGCCTCTTTAGTCACATCATCCACGTGCATTTCACATTCCACTGTTGATGTCTCCAGCACGAACCTTTTTCAATAGCTTCCGCGAGGACCATGTGATGATGCACTCTGCAGACCTTCTGAAGTTGGAAGGAGTCCTTTCCCCATCTCATTTGGAGGTTATTACATTTCCAAATCTCATATTTGGTCTTTAAGCGCTATTTGTCACTAAGAGGTACTCTTTGTTTCTCATAGGAGATGGAATTTGCCCATTATCTTAGGCACACAAAAGCTAACATCAAGATTTGTAAGGTAATTCACTGTCCATACTCCCCATTAATTCATTTTGAGAGTTGCAAGGCGGGAAATGGAAGAAATTGCTCAATCTGTTGATTTCTTATGAATCTTCAAGATCAATTGTAGCATAGAAATGGTGGATGTTACACTAATTAGTTGATTTTGGAGCCTACTTTAGACTTTTATGGATGTTTATATGATGAATTTGGTGGATATAGTTGAGAAGATTCCGGTTGCTGGAAGATCTGTGGTTGAGATTGGTAGCTGAATACTTTTATTCTTCTAAGTGGAAATCATGGGCCGAGCAATGTCTTGTATTTATAGATAGATTCACACCTAACACCTTTCTCTAGATAGTGATGATATCAATTTATATGGCCATGTTCTATCAGTGGAATGAAAATAGAATAGAAATCATCTTTCTGAGAGATGGCTGAGTGGTTGAGTTCTGTAAAGACAAGTTGAAATGCTTCTTAATGTGACACATTTATTTGGTCTTTTGCTCAACTGATGCATTATAAGTGCAAATTATTTGCAAAGAGAAGGATAAGACTGTTTCCGGTTTGCTGAACCCTAAGTAGTTGTTTCATCAGTGAAGCTGATACATCTTACGTCTGTTTTCTCAGTATTCCTATGAGCTTCTACTTCAATATCTTCACAAGACGCAATCTATGACGATGCTTGGAATAATCAACGAGCGTATAAACTTCCAAGGTAAACTCCAAACTGTTGAACACATTGAACATTCATATTTTCTCCGAAATGTAATGTAATTATCATTTTGTGCATTTTGGTTCCAAATGTTTGCAGTTACCCCTGGACAGCCCATGTCTATTTCTGAGGATGTTGGAGTAGAGACGATGTTTACCATCGAGGATGCTGCTAATCAAGCAAGTCACAAAGAGATACAGTGGGGGGTCGGTTAATAATGCATTTGAGTTTTTTGCCTGTCGCTGCACTTTGTTTATGTGCTTTCTTTGTACTTTGAGTTTTTTTCTTATCAATAGAGGTTGGCATTGGCTGCAATTTATCATTTTGCTTGTCATTCATCAGATGTCACCTCTGGTCAACTGTCTTTAACTCTTAACAAGAAAATTATCACAAGTATAATTAATAAGACAAGTTGTTTTATTGTTGATTGGATTAAGTCTTTTAATTAGTCTGAGGAAAGCCTTTACGGTTATTGTACATTGAATGTAGTTGCTTGAAGATTCTTTGGAGGATCGCCTGGAGAAGGCTGGAAATCCACATTTAGAATCTGAGAAGGCCAATGGAGAAACCAAAGAGGGAGACTTGGATGACATTAAGGTATCCATCTTCTGTTATTTTTACTTCATGCTTGTGTGGATATGTGGAAAATTTCATCTGATCTCAACCTTCAAACTACAACAACACCTTTAGTTGCTGAGTGTTAGCAGCAAAATCTTGATTATTCTTGTACTTGGTACTAATGTGCCTTTATGATTCAGAAAAGGTCAGGAGAAGGGGGAAAGCAAAGTACTTCAGTCAAAAAGTCAAAAAAGGACAAGGGTGCAGGTGCAGCTGGGAAAAATATGCGCCCAGAGCCTAATGTTGTATCTGTGGCGCCACGAGTCAAACCAGAGCTTGCTTTGCCAGTAATGTACTTTCCAAAGCCCCTTGTTAAGTTTCATTTCTCATTATGTAGCTTGATTGATGTGTCTAACATCAAGCCACTGGATTCCTTTGGTGTCTAATTTGAGAGATTTATTGTGCTACATAGTGGTTTAAATGGATGGTGCAAGTAGGGTTGGTCTTCATCAATCAAAGAAGAAGAGAGCTTGAGAAAGAAATGCAAGGATTGCTTATGTATTAAAATCTCGTACTGGAGAGCTGGTCAAGTTTTCCGTTTCCATCAAGACACCAAGCGTCGTCGAATTGTGGGAGAAAATAGTACCTGTCATTGATTACCATTTAATTGTATGCATTGTGATGGGGGAGAACCTGTAGATAGCATCACATAATGGTTCTTCGCACTTATTCATTATGGATTTCACATGATGCATTTTTTTCGAGGACGTGCTAACAAGTGGAACTTGGGGATTGAAATTAAAGTTGTCTGTCTGATATTGATATTCCTTCCTACCGCTTGTGTTGATTATTCTATTTACTTCGTCAGGTCAACAGAGGTTGAGCAATCCATACTTGAAGACTTGAGAAACCGGGTGCAGTTGAGTAGTTCAGCGCTGCCATCTGTCAGCTTTTATACATTTATCAACACGCATAATTGGTACGTGCATGGCTATGTAAGCTTAGTCCCACCAAATTGAGAGTGTACTGTATGTTATGCTTCATGTGCGCTCACATGTTTGACTATGCTGAATGTTTCAGCTTAAATTGTTCATCAATATCCCAAGATGGGTCCTTGGTCGCTGGTGGATTTTCAGACTCATCGTTGAAGGTTCTTCGTAATACCTTGATGCTAAAGATAGCAAGCTGTTACTTCTCATCCTAATTTTACTAACATATAATTGTGTATCCATAGGTTTGGGACATGGCAAAGCTAGGGCAGCAATCTGGTACTTGTGAGTTGGTGTAAACATTTGCAGTTTTCTGGTTCTCTGGCAACATGGTCAGGTTACTAAATAGCGCTGGCATCAGCTATGTTGCAGGGTGAAAATGATACCACTAATGAACAGGTAGTGGGGCCAAATGGTGGGAGGAGATCTTACACCCTGTTCCAGGGTCATTCAGGCCCTATACATTCTGCCACTTTTAGTCCTTTGGATGATTTTATTCTCACCTCGTCAGCTGACTCCACGAGTATGCTATCCTCATATATGCGTCCAGCTTTCTATTATTCCGCCGTTTGCTGGCTACTAATTTTTAGAGACTTCTAATTGGTGATTTTTTGACGTCACAGTTCGGTTATGGAGCACAAAACTGAATGCTAATATTGTGTGTTACAAGGGCCACAACTACCCTGTATGGGATGTTCAGGCAAGGCATCTTTATTCCACATATTCCTTGAGCTCGCTCCTGAAATTTGTTCCATGTCATGCTGATAGAGATTACGCTCCCATGTACCATTTATGCTCTATCTCATGTCAAAAAGCAAGGTAGATCTGATTCTTTTCTGTCCTCTTCTGTTTCAGTTTAGTCCAGCAGGGCATTACTTTGCCAGCTCTTCACATGACAGAACAGCGAGGCTATGGTCTATGGACAGAATTCAGCCCTTGAGGATAATGGCAGGACACTTGTCTGATGTTGATGTGAGTAAGCTTTTATGATATTACATTTCACCTATTTGAATGTAGTCACTGTGGTCATTCAGCGTTTTTGGTACAAACTGGTGTGTGACATCCTAAATTTGGGCATTTTTTTAGTTGCGTATAAAGCACGATTCTGTTGAGCCGACAAATCAGATGAATCGACATAAAAACAGGAATTTCCTTGGATCCATTGATACTATTTAGTTGCTTTTTAAGCATGGATGAAAATAGCTGCACTTTAAAATCAGGTCCCACTCTCCTACATTTTTCGAGTGGGCTTATTAAACTATTGAATTATCTAAGCTGATGGATGCATAGTAAATTGATGGATTAGCATTGTCTAGGAGAGAAGTCATTGTCATTCCCCATAGAAAGCCCACTTATCTATTTTTTATGTAGGTGCTCATTCTTGTTCCACGCTTCTGTAACGAATGACAAACAGAAATAGCGGTTTTATCTCCACCCAGTGTCAGACTAGGTGCAGTGTTTCTGTCCTTAAGATAGGGGATCTCAGGAATGCTCTCTAAAAGGTATTTTGATAATGATGAGTGAAGTACGTTACTAAGATTGAAAATTTGTGTGAAGTTTAACGGTGGTGAGACGTAATCATGTTTCTGGACATGCATATCTTTTGGGAACATTTAGATGTTCAGAGTAATTGGTGCTTTTAAAGATGTTATATAATGCAAATTATTGTTTCAGTGTGTTCAATGGCATCCCAACTGCAACTACATCGCCACTGGTTCTTCTGATAAAACGGTTCGATTGTGGGATGTAGCCAGCGGAGAATGCGTACGCATTTTTATCGGCCATCGGAGTATGATTTTGTCTTTGGCTATGTCACCAGAAGGTCGTTACATGGCTTCTGGAGATGAAGATGGCACAATCATGATGTGGGACGTTTCGAGTGGGCGATGCATTACGCCTTTAATGGGTCACACATCTTGTGTCTGGACCCTTGCCTACAGGTGCTTATTTTACATACTTGAAAATTTGGCATCTTGCAATCTGCTGTATTAGGTGGCTGCTGCTTAACATCTGGGTTATGAACTGTAGCTGTGAAGGTACTCTTCTTGCATCTGGTTCTGCTGATTGCACGGTAAAACTATGGGATGTTACTACAAGCACAAAAGTTCCCAGAACTGAAGAAAAGTAAGTTCAGTTTATTGACTGCAAATTTTGCGTCTGTTTCATGGGAGATGGTCTATTATGATTTGAAGTACATATTAAAAATTATTGTAGCAACTTTTTGTAAGAAGGGTAATTACAGCAACTAAAGGCCCTAATCTAAGTTGTCGAGGATCAATAATGGACTAATGCATTTGAACCAGCTTTCCTGATAGCCACACACATCATGAATCGACACTGAACAGTCTGGATGAGATTTGTGGTCCAAAGTAAATGGTCAGATGTCTGAATTAGATGCTGAGTAGAGGCTGCTGAATTGGGCTATTACTCTTAAGTTTGATTGCAGCTTAACTTTGAAAATATGGAGACTCATGCACACATGCACAATTTATTGTCAAGAGACCATGTGTGGATTTGATTGATGGAAGTTGATTGACATGCATCAACAGAAGTGGAAACACAAGCAGACTAAGATCACTGAAAACTTTGCCGACCAAGTCTACTCCTGTGTACGCATTGCAGGTAAATTTGCTTGGATTTGCTCGATCGGCTATTTTCCTGTTTTAAAACTTGAAATATTTTAGCCTCTTACTCAATCTGCTGATGTTCCACATTCTTGGACCAGTTCTCTCGTAGGAATTTACTGTTCGCCGCCGGGGCTCTGTCAAAGGCGTGAGTTGCGGTCCAGCTGAAAGCCTCATCAGATCTTTATCAGCACTCTTTGCCTAACTTCCCCAAGGCTTGCTATTAACTTTGTCCTTACCCCATGAGCTTCGAACAATCAATTGACGTCCACTTGCATAGTTTGCAAGTTGGAGGACTTTTTGGCCATAATCCAAGGACTTCAATGCTGTCCTTCTGTGGACCATCAACTGTATGTTTGATGTGTGTAGTATGCAAAGAAAAATTAGTTGTAGATAGACAAATTGTAACATGAAGAATGCAAATTTCTGGTTAAGCACGGTCCACCCAAATGATTACTGAGAAAAACCAAAGCGGCAAATTTTATAATCCAGTGGCCCTACGATTGTCTTCTTGTCCTACGCGTTTTAAGGAATACTGCTGTTTTGTTGCCACAAACTCCACCGTAGTTGGCACAGCCGGAGAATGCGAACGTTGCCGGTGATCAGAGGAGTGAAAACATGGTGATGAAAGGTAGAGAAAAGAATATGTTAAGGGGCTGTTGATTGACCGGTAAATGCCCATGTTCCCATGATCCCTGGTAGGAATGTAAAAGTTTAGGCACGTAGTTTCCAGGGTTTTGACCCAGATCTTCAGTTACTTTATGCATCTCATGGGATTCACAGCTTTAAGCGATATATTGACTGGAAGATACCATTAGAGTCAAAATTAGGAGGAGTTGCAGATTCAGAAGCTTAAGACATCCTGAACATGTTTTGAAGTGCCATGTCTGTGAAGATGCAAGCGGTAAACGCTCTGGAAACTAAAAGCTAGATACTGTGCAAAGCTCGCAGCTTCGCTAACCAACTACCGCGTCTCGTTCCGAAGTAGGACCCAATTGCCAAATTTGACTAGCTACACCTGTTGTTAGAAAACCAGCAACTATGTATTCCATGTCTTTGATAGTTAGGACCTGACAGTACCATTCGCCTCTCCTGAAGTTGTCCCAACATTTCCGTATTGCGATGCAACTGAATCTAACCTTCCCCGGATATAATCGAACTTAACTCAATTCCTTGTCTGCTGTTAGCCTGAAGAAGGTCGTTAAAGTTAAAAAGAAGGCATAAACTGGCCAAGAACACATGAACTAACTGGATGATGACAGATTGAACTTCTTATTAACTCCAGCAAGATCATTGGGATTTGTCCTCAGCACAACATTAATCACCATTTGTAGCTTGGCCCTCATTATCAAGAATCGAAAGAGGGAAGTGAGGCCCTTTGCGAGTGAATAGAGGTAAGGTTAGCGATGGCAATTAAATTATGTATAGAATGCGAAATGGCTGAGCGTAATTTAAATCGCCAACCTCATCTTCAACCTTCAATGCATTAGTAGTCTTGAAAAGTCCGAACATTTCCCACATCTTACATTGGCCATTGACGGTTTAATTTCATTGTATGGTTTTTGTTTGCTGTCCTGGCCTCTTTTTTCTTTTGTGAACAGCTGACCACCTGTTGTAGATTTCAATCTTCCTTACCGTGGGTTAGACCTAAACCTCACTCTAAGGAGGAGAGCCCCTCAGCCACCTAGGGCATCTTATACGAGACAATTATCCGACTACAGCAAGATCATTGGAATTTAATTAATCACCATTTCTGTAACACTGAAACATCGCTGTTCTTGTCTCCAATAGTCGGTCAATTTACCAGAACTCCGTGTTTGCGAGTAGTGCAAAGGAAGACTCCAAGAATATGCATATCGCACAACACTGCCTTTGATCAACTCGCCATTGCTTTGGTGTGCCTCTCCAACTAAAATGAATCCTGTTGTGCAACAGCATAAGCCGCATTAAACAGGCGATACCTAAAGAAAAATAAAAGACAACGTTCCAACATAGAACAACAAAAGCAAGAGACTCCAGTATTGTAATGTTCTTCGCGTTCCATGCTATTACCAAATTATCGAACCACTAACTTTTACATACAATAGTTGCATTGCTTTATATATCCTTCTATACCCATCTCCTCTTTGTTTCACGAGTACCATTACAACAAGGATTTCGTCCATTTTATGGAGATCACTATCAGTAACAAGAAAAAAAAGATTGAATCTCCAGTAGGAGTAATATCCAAGCGAAATAAAAAGCTCGACTTCCGCAGTCACTGGAGTCGAAACACTGCCATATGTTCTCCAAATGCTAAGTCTCACAGCTAAGTTCTCAAATAACTCTTCCTTATTCTTGATAAAGAGATAACCTCCAAAGTTCATGGACTCATTGCTTGCATGGAATGCAAGATGATTCTCTCAGTTCAGAAGACTATCATCCTCTATTTACAACCTATCCATACTAACGTGTCTTTTATGTGGTGTTGAAACCAGTCTAATTAGTTTTGCCTCCTATATACATACCGGAATACAGGTGAAGTTGACATGCACCAAAAGAAATATATGGTTTATCATCAAAGGATGCTCAATAATCCAGCAGAAATACAGGTGAACTATTTCTAAAACCTAGTAAGACCTTCCGCTGAGTTGAATGACGAAGAAGAGCCAATTCATACCGTAATTTCAAACTTATGTTGAGCAGCAGGCTCTCTCAAGTCCGCTTTAGTGGCTTACCTGATGAACTTTGAAGGTTGACTCCTGACAAAGTAAAAGTTGCATTTTTTCCTGTGAGAACCTTGATATAGGCATGCGTCCCCGAAAGAGATATAAGAACGCCAGCACCTGCTCATCATAAGGTAACACATTAAACATTCCTTGCTGATGCCTTTCAAAGCCCCAAGAACCATCCATGCATTCAGAGCACTAACCAAGTTCAGTGATTCACAGTAATTGCAAAAACGTTAAAAGAGAAAGCAAATCATGGTAGTGATCATTGCCCTTCACATGTACACCGTGAAAAGCCCATGGAAATGAGTCACATCATGCCCATTAATATTCGATTACCATTAGCAGAGCTCATAGTTCAACATGCATGCCTTCACATATCTGTTTAACAGAATATAAGATGATCTGCATGAACTCCTGTGAATGTCTCTAATTTGGATAAGATGACTCGAGGAAATTAAGATTTCCATCCTTAGTAACAGAAGAAGATAAGTTTTAGTCCCTCTATTTGTCTCATTGGTCGAAATCTTATGCCCTCTTGCGTTAACACAACTAGCATTGCTTCCCATCTTCTACCGCTAGACGGATACGCATCAAACTGCATTTAGCATAACCATATAGGCTGAACAAATAGCCAGCCCATATATTTGAGCATTCAACATCCTGAATGAGAGAAAGTATGCTAGTCAAACAATTTACACCAAAAATTCTGCTCCAATTGACACTAATGTCCCACATCAGGTTGACAATTTGTACTAGCATTGTGCTGATTGTAATCTCCAATCATCCATAATGAGCCTCAAATCGCGGATATCAAGCCAAAACTCTAAAACATCTAAAAAAAGACAAATTATGTGCGCCAACAATCCCAAGTTAATTTGTACTAGCATTGTGCTGATTGTAATCTCCAATCATCCATAATGAGCCTCAAATCGCGGATATCAAGCCAAAACTCTAAAACATCTAAAAAAAGACAAATTATGTGCGCCAACAATCCCAAGTTAATCGTACATGTAGCACACCACCGAGAATCTTCAAGCATGAGTCCTTATACATCCTTGTACAAAATTATAAGATTTTGGACAGGCCTAGTAAACAAGAGGGAAAATCCCACCAGAAAACATAAACTTTTCCACGTGAGATACCAATACCTTAATTTTTTTTTTTTTTCAGTTTTCCAGTGCTCCAAATTTGTATTGGGGACTCAAAAGTACCTCACCTCACAGTTCCATCCATAATGACCGTTAAAAATCCACTCGTGGACAACGTCAGGTTATGCAAATCTCTCCTCTTCCCCCCCCCAAAAAAAACCCCCGGGATATCAAAGGTTTGATTCAACTGATTTCTTGAGTACGAAGAGCGTCGACATTTTGGGGTTCTTGTTGGCACAGACTTTAAGTGTTGGGGGTATTTCTATGGGAAGCACAACAATGATAACCTATTCAACGTCTAATAAACTAGTCAGCCTACTTACGTCTTATCTTTATTCTTGCAGATGGGTTTTCTGATATTATTTAATTTGATCGATGGTCCTATATCTGTGAAACAAGGGCGGAGTATAAACAGGTGCTTTTGGTATTTTGTTCGAAATCGAAAGCCATTTCCCAATTATAGTCCACTTGGGTGTCTTTATGGAGTTTACAGAAAATGTCATATATACTGGTCCTATTGAACGCTTTCTTGGGGGTTGAAGCCCCAATTAGTGAATTCTACTACACTTTGTGTTCTATATCCTTAAACTAGGCCATAAAGTTCAAGATTCATTGTACAAAACTCCTGGTTATACCTTGAAGAATGGGGATATGCAGATTCCAGCAATGACCAAGTGTTGCAATTGGTGGGTCTAGGATCAAAATGGGGGAGATTGATAAATACTGTCGATGTTGAATTAATAGATGAATTTGAGGTTGCGGCTGAATCACTAGATGAAGTTGGTGTTGAAGTAGGAGATGAACATCCACTTGGGGTTGACTTAGGAGATGTACGTAGGGCTGAAATTGGGGGTAAAAGGCTGTGTTTCGGCTTAAATATGGAGGTGCTAGCTCGCATGAAGTTGAAGCTGGGGGTTTAAGTAGGAGATGAATACGGACTTGGGGTTGAGTTAGGAGATGAAGATAGGGCTAAAGTTGGGACTGGAGCCGGGGCTGGGCTTGAATATAGCCAGGGTGTAGATAGTGAGATAAATGATGGTGAGAGTGAAGAGAATAATAGGGGGAATGAGATTGATGCCGGGAGTGTGATGGGGGATGATGAGAAAATAACTATAGTGGTATTGAAAATAATGATCCAATCTATGAACCTCAAAATGCATTAACCATGAGCAATGAGGAACAAATCGTATCTGATGATGAAGACTTCTTTCAAGCAAGGAAAATGAGAAAGGAGCTAAGGATACAGAGGGATGCCGCATTAGCTACCGATACAATAAAATTTGGCATGAATGGGAATGAAACTGATAAGGAAATGGAAGCATATGAAGATCTCAGTCCTCCTACCTCCAGAGATGAGGAAGTATGTAAGCAAAGAAGCCCTAAACATATTAGATACGACCCTAATCGTGGCCACAAAAAAATACATTTTTAGTTAAGCATGAGATTTGCCTCTTATACACGATTAAAGAGAGCAATGTAGAAATATGTAATCACAAATGGTATAGGCTGGAAGAAAAGAGAACTCAAAAAGATGAATGTCAAGAGTGTCAGTGGATGTGCCCAAACCCCTTATACTAGTTGAAAAAGACACTAAAAACTTTTGTTATCAAGAGGGTTGGAGAAAAACACATGATGGCAGATCCACCACCGGAAGAAGAAATGGGAACAACTTTGAGAGAATAAGCATGAGAAACAGAAATGAATTTCACATGTGGCTCACGTAAGAGCTCTTACCTAGGATCAGAGCTAACTTAAAATTGTGAGATTTTATAGGACCACTACCAACCGCTCTTCTCTTACCTAAGATCAGAGCTAATTTAAAATTGTAAGATTTGATAGGACTATTACCAACTGCTCTAAAAACTTAAGCTATTAGATGAATGTGTGATTTAATATTTAATTATTTTATCACTCCCCCTCATGCTCTAGGCATGGAAATATTTAATTGGGAAGAAAAATGGGACCCGAAAAGATTTGAACTCAAGTCCCTACTCCGATATCATATGAGATTTTATAGGATCATTATTAACTGCTCTAAAAGCTTAAGCTATTAAATGAAGACGTGATTTAATATTTAATCATTCTATCAAAAACATATAGCGGCACAAATGTAGGTAGATTTAATAGAGATGTGGTCACTCTCACTCAACCAAAAATAAATAAAAAATGTTACAAAGCAATTGCTAGAGCTATACAGATTAGTAGGGGTCAATTTGCCAAGCCACATAAGTTGTTACATCTTATAATCCTCAATTAGAGAAAAAGCCGAAATATGTTAATATTGTGTTGTAACCAATGATTATAGAGACATATCCATGACAAAAAAGATGCTCAAATGCAAACTACTAAGAAAAAAGATGTGCCGTAACCAGTGATTACAGAGATATATCCATAACAAATGAGATGCTTGAATGCTCACTATTGAGAAAAGAGATAGGAGAGCTAGATCTATCAGTCAAGGATCAAGTGGAAGATATACTAAAGTCAAATTCTTGGAACTCATACTCCGGGCTTCATCAAGGATTTAATTGTCATTGCCTCAATCTTGAGACTCGAAGTTGCTGTTTTTGCCTCTCGTCTCGTTGTTGTTGATATTTTAGTGTCATTTCCATGGGGAATTGACTCTCCTATGAGGTCTTAATGAGCCAAATCATCTTGATTTTTGGCAGTACAGATTCGTTAACTATTTGGGTATCCCCATTCTCTTGTTTTTCACAGGAGTACCACTAGGATATTTTTGTTATTTTCCTACAAAGTATGGTTGTCACATCCGTCATCGTCTCGAGTGAAACGAATTACCCTATGCATGCTTTGTGCCCTTGCATTAGTGAGAAAATAACCTTACCCAACAATGCAATGCTCTATGCCCAAGGAATCTATAACCCATTCACCAGAAAAGAAATATACTAGCTCTATACTCCATATCTGCGAAACATATGCACCACGTAAAACATGTAAAGACAACAGCCAAAGTGAAAAAGTCTATGGCCTTTACCTGTCTCTACCATGACATTATCCAAGCACTCAATCACTCAACCTGAAAATGAGTAAAAGAAAGGTCTTTTCTTGAAAGATACATTATGGGATTATTCTCCAGAAAGTAGTATTTACGGCCAATCTGTTCATACAGCAGCTTTTACATTCATCAGGAGCTTCAGATAACATCTTACCCGTGTCAGAAGGGAACCCCGATATTGTGCCAGCAAAATAAAAATATCCTGTTTTTTTTCTCTTCCTTTTATTGAAATTTTAGGTTTTCCGTGACTATGAAACACCATGTATGCATAAGGGTTTCAAGTTTTTCCTAATCTTAAGCAGCCAAGGCGAACAAATTTTCAATCTCAATAGTCACAGTATCTCCATAGAACACTCATGAGTGGATCTGTCGAAGAGGAGACTAAAAAGTTCTCAATAAATCCAAGATTTGTCTTGCAGCTTGTTGGAATATGTGATCCAATTTCTGACATAGAAATGTCTAGTCCAATCTAGACTACTCTAGTGGACATGAGAAACAAACAAAGAAAAGTCCCTTAAGAAGTAGTTGAAGTTTGTAGTATAAAATGAGTCCACATAAGCTTGTATCTAGAGGTATCCTAAAATATCTTTTCAATTATAACAGGGCTAGGCTCATTCATGTAGATGGAGTGAGCTCATAAACCACATCCTTAGCTCCTCCACTAAAACTTCTCTATCAATTATATCTATAAAACTTTTTGTTCAACTAATGAATCATATTTTCCCTTTATCCCATGACCTATATCTTTGAACTATCCTACCTTGTCCCTTGTCCATCCTCTACCAAATACACACTATACAAATACACTTGCACACATTCAAACGACAAACTATCATCCATATCAAATCATGCTTCCGTGTATTCAAATTTTCAACATAGTATCAGAGCCAGGCACGTTCAGATAGTTTTGGACGTTTATCCTTACCATCTTCAACTAAGGTCAAAGGCTCAACTTAAGCCCGAGTGAGAGCCAACAGAGCTAGAGCCGGAGCCGCCGAAGCCTGTGAGAACTAGAGCCATAGCCCGAGCCCGGGCCTGAGCCAAAACTAAAATAAAGGCCAATGTCGCCACATGAAAAAAAAAAACAACTATAAACGTGTTTGACAAAAGTTACCCAATTCTACATTCGATGGGAACTACAACTAAAAGCATTTTGATGGCCCAAGAAATATGGGACATTGTTGGAAAAACTGGTATGCTTATTCGAAGGCATGTGCAAGCGTTTCGATAGAAAGATGCAAGAGTTCTTAGAATGAAGATGGCACAAAGGCATGGGACATCATAAGAAGAATTTCCAGACAAGTTCGAGACGATACAAAGCATGTTGGGAATATTACTAAAGGGAAGAGTTGGAATATGTGATCCAATTTCTGACATAGAATTTCTAGTCCAATCTAGACTACTCTAGTGGACTTGAGCAACAAACAAAGAAAAGTCACTTAAGGAGTAGTTAAAGTTCGTAGTATAAAATTGAGTCCGCGTAAGCTTGTCTCTAGAAGTGTCCAAAAATATCTCTTCAACTATGTCGGTGGAGATTGCCTATAAAAGGGCTAGGCTCATTCATGTAGATGTGAGAGGAGTGAGCTCATAAACCACATCCTTAGCTCTTCCATTGATACTCCTCTATCAACTATTTTTGTAAAGCTATTTTGTTAAACTAACGAAATCATATTTCCCCTTTCTCCCATGTCCCTCGTCCATCTTCTACCAAATACATACTATACACTTGCACACATTCAAACCACAAACTATCATCCACATCAAAACCATCCATGTCAAATCATGCTTCTGCATAATCAAATTTTCAACACAGCTAAACTACTATGCAAGTGGAAATTGCAGCACCAATATCATACAGATTAAAGGATCAAGTACAGAGAGGGTTTTATACACTAATGTACATGTAGGAAGTAAGTTAAAATGGCTGAGAAATTAAAACAACATTTCATAATCTAGAAAGCACAATGCATGGATGCATTTTGCATTAACCAAGCTTCTATGTTGTAAAATCTCATTCACCCGTTATGAAAATATGAACACAACTCTGATGAATTGAGAGGACATTCTAACTCCACAATATCTGTCATCCTATTCAGGAGCATAAAGGAGGACCTAGCATCGTGCGATTTTCATCAACATAGATTAACCAACATGCACCTTCTCAACATCAATGAAAATGCCATCGGCATGTTAACTCCATCAAGGTAAAGTAAATAATATCATTTCTTGTATGTGCAGAAATTAGAACTGAATGCTACCCTAGTCTTCTTGTTCCACATACCGCAATTAACAAAAATAAAGGAACTTGTCATTATAACCATACTCCTCAATATTTCATCAAAATTGCGATCGACTGGTCTATTGCTACCACCAACCCGACGGCAATTCAGTCGACACAAAAACTAGTCAGTACCCAGAGAAGAAATGTGGACATCAACCAGACCTGGACGAACAGACAAAATCTGTAATACTGCACCTAGAAACCACACATTCCTCAAAGGCATAAGGCATCAATATCTTAAACCAAACATATTTTGTGACAAAAGTTTGTATGGCGTCATCCCTGGTTAGAGTTGAGGAGACTTGCAGTAGAATCACGAGTTTGGATCAATAGTAACTACAAAAACATGATCATGTTCCTAAAACCTACTTCGAAGACAAAAAAATCCTAACTTCTAAAACATCAGATAAATTGCTGATTCTCAAACTGGCACTGCCTTAGAATGGTGAGAAGATCAAATACACATTAATCTCAGTGGAGCAGGCAATATATATCTGATTTCACCTTGAAACTTTGCATCACCATTTCAACTATCAATTATTATATTTCCACATCCCATCTATTCTTAATTTGATTATCACTCAACAATAGTTTAGATTAATTGGCACATCGCAATAAGAAAGCTCAGTAGAAAATTCCTACTCCAATACAAATTCAATGCATCAATGGCTACTTTATCCTTCAAAGATAGTACCTCCAAGGGCAATTGGTATATATTTGATGTAATCTATAGCACAAATAGTATTGGCATGGGTATAACAAGGGATAAGACAATTTTCAGATGCAAGAGCCTGTCTACTTTACTAAAAATTGCTTGCAGCAAAACATTTGCTTATTATCCCGTTTATAGCACAAGAAGTAGAAAAAAAAAGTAACCAACTCACAGAATGTCTAGAACGCCCTCAAACATTTCTAATAGTCCCTACTACTAACTATCCTGTCAAGTAACACTCTGAAAACTACCCAAAGAAATAATCCGTGGACTAGATCGATTCGCCATTACCTCAATAATCACAATCTGAAGATAGGCATTTCAGGATCATGTACATCTCTCACTGAAAGAAGCTAGCAGGAGCAATTTCCTTGCAAAATCAGTAAAAGGGACTTTTTTACTGGTCAATGGCATTAGTTTAAATTCTTGGTAAGAAAGAAGACTGGTTATTATCTATGGCGACGTGGGTAATCCTCCTGTGATTATATGTGTTTCAAAGTGACATGAAATTTGTCACCTTATTGGAAGAGGTCTGTCTAAGAACGACACGCATCGATACATATAAAAGTTTCAAGATGACATTCATGTATACACAATATTTATGTGCGCGCGCATGGGCGCGCATGTACATGTACAAAGGTTCACAAATAAGTCTTGTATTGTATTATTTCACAGTAAACTCTCCGAATGTTGCGCACTAGACAATCATCACTGGTGATTGTGGAATCATTTTCCTTGGGAACTGCATAAATGAGAACAATATCGACCAGAATTTTATCCCAAAACGTTCTCAAACTTCTGATTATCATAAACAAAAAGAAAAAGCTCAATAATGAGCTTTATCAATGCACAAACTTTAGCATAAAAGAAATGGAAGATCGTCTTAATGTTTTCAGCTATGAATAATAGCAAGGGCCTTATGGTATATCACCTAACACGGTTCCAGTCCGCCTAGATTGTCCATACCTATTATTTTCAAGACACGGCACTCTAAAACTTCCTGACCAAATTTGGCAATAATAACGATCAAACAAATAGCTCTCCGCCATTTTCTTTAGCATTATATAGGCCAAGTTTCCACCAAATTGAAGGTACAGAATTCCTAACGAGTGAATGACAGAACAATTTAAGATTGGAAGGCCTCCATAGAAGTATAACTACAACTTTGATAAGTAGGAGGTAATTCAAATCAATCATCTCCACAAAATTGAGCAAAAGAAAACCATTTAAAGAATGGCTATTGGTTGAAGGAAAATTTCGACATAATTTGACATACCCAAGGGTATATACCAGCTTTTCCTTTCTCGGCCATAGTATGTTGCCCCCTTTTGAGAGAGGAAAATGATTGCAGATTTTGAAATAGGCACCAGCGCACAGAATTTGAATTTAAATTAATTCTAATGGAGACCCATTCCTCCTTATGATTGATATCACGAGACATTCATATAAAAAAAAGTCAAATTTAAATTCATGAGGAGATTTTGTAAGATTGCTTTAAAGAAGAGTGCAAGAAATAACTCAATCTTAGAGAGCAGTTGTAACAATTTCTACAATAAGGAAGTGGTTATTTCAACTTCCCTTTTCGAATAGATTTTTGTCGTGTACTATCGCATGTTATACTGCCATTGTCTATGTCCAGCTCAAATTGGGAAAGCATTGACATGCAAAACTAACAGATAAATAAGCAGCTGAGTTGTCCAGCCAAATGCAGAACACAAGAGTCGATTGGAATAAAGGGATCAAAGCATTCCCTAAATCAATACCTGAGTTCAGATCGTTATTAAGAGCACTAGGTACAAATGAGATATAAGCCCTCTTAGAAAGTGAGAACGACAATCGCTTAAGTGCGCTGTTTTTTCATTGTTATGTAGAGCAAAACTTCTAATTCCAGTCTTGAACGCTGAAGAGCTCGACCTGAATGAATTAAAACCAATCAAATGACAAGTTATGTAAGATTTCACATGGAATAGAAGATAACCAACTTACAGGAATCAGTGGCATACGATCCATCTGAAAAAAATTCTCATCCTCTTCCCATGAACTCTCTCACTCGAAGGAAGCCATCAGCTTCATGACTGTTCATCGCCCGCAGCATACTTAGCTATTCAAGAGTCTGAATCTTTAACCTCCATGATCAACAACTGCAACTATCTGTAAGCGACTCGAAGGAGAAGAGACACAGTAGCAATACACACTCAACATTTTCAGACTAGGAGATACCCCATGTTGTATTTCTATTTTTTGGGTTACCAAAGCACAAGAAAGAGGAAGATCTTACCTATAACAGTAGAACAAGCAACCCTAACATGACAAGATTAATCAGAACCAAAGACCACCCCATAAAATATAACAATAACCAATGCAAATCTGGTCAGATCCAGGTGAAACACGCTCCAATCTGAACCATTTCTGCAAACACAAGATCGCATGCGCATAACATGCAAAAAAAGAACTTGAAAATAGAAAAAGAGAAAGGTCTTCATAGTGAGGACCGTACTAAAAAGGCTAAGCAAAGCTAGAGAGAGAGCGTGAGAGAGCAAGCAAAGTTTTGCCGCTAAATCCGCACAGTAATCAGGCGTACCTTCTTGCAGTCGCCATGAAAAGTCACGCTTCTTCTGCAAGTTACTGAATGTGTGGTTACTACAATTACTGTTACAAACATAACTTGAAGCAAGAGAAAACCGAAAATTCAAGAAGGAAAAGATCATCAGAGAGAGAGAGAATGCCAAATTTTCCGGGGACTGGAAGCTGACAGGAAGAGAAGTGAGCACGCAAAAGCAAAGTACAGGCATCTATACAATCCCCTCTGTGTGCTCACTCTCTTCTGTCAATTTCTACGTCCCTGACCATGACAAATTCGCATCAGAAAGGCAAAAAAAAAAAAGACAGAATAACCTTACCTTGCCAAAAAAGGAAACAGACATGAATGAGCAAGTACCACCCGCATCAATTCAGATCCGAGGACACTGTAAACCACACCATTTTAGGAAAGTTACCATAACAAGATCCAGTACCGCTCTTTTACCTTAGCCAAAAAAATTGAAAACTTGACGAACTTTTAGGGTTCAAACACTCAAGAAACGCGAAACCCACCAACCCATATGCGCAGAATAAGGGGAAAATGAAGGAGAAAACGAGCGAAAAAGGGAAAAACTACAAAAGAAAAGAAGAGAAACACTCTCTTCTCCTCCGCTCTCTCTCTCTCTCTCTATCTGTGAGTAGAGAAACACGGCGGGATCTTTCCTCCATGCAAAGCGGTACAGGTGTCGGCGACACGTGACGGGTGTCCCTGACTCGTCACTGATCAAATCCAACAGTGCCGTCGGCGAGCGACCTCCGCGAACCAGATTCAGAAAAAGGCAAAAAGGAACAGGGAGGAGGAGGAGGAGGAGGAGCTGCAAAACACAAAAGGAGAAAAAAAAATAGAAATATCTGCTACAGCAGACAGACAGACAGACAGAGAGATGGAGGGAGAGAGAGAGAGAGAGAGATTAGATTAGATTAGATTTGATGGTGTGGTGAGGAGGTCCTGATCGTGGACTAAGCGTATTTAAGGCGGGTTGGGGGTGGACGATGGATGATGATGACGCAGTCCCATGGATCCAACGACAACAACCTCTTTATCTTTCTCGAGAAAGTGAACATGAAAGGCCAAAGGGTTCCATCTGTAGAACAGAAGAGGAAGAGAGAGAAGATGCGCGTCGGCGATTTGCTGGTGGAGGAGATTGAACGGAGGATACGTGTAGCTCTCCTGGGCCATGGCCGGGAGGGGGCCTGATCTAGGCCGCCGGTTCAGGGGACGGGGAAGAAGGGCTCCGAGCCGTAGGATGGGACCGGGTCAGTGTCGGGTGGGGCCGGGCAGGAGTGAGTGCGTCCGTATGGGGTGGGGTTGTGTCTCGTTGGGAATTGGGCGAATTTGATTGGGGGTGCGTCATATGGGGAGACAGGTCTTATGGGTGTGGCTTCATTGTTCTTTGTCTGCGCCCTCTCCTCTTCCTCCTCCCTCCCTTTTGGCAATCAAATATCTCCCTCCACCACCACATCTTCGATCCATCAAAAATCCGTCTAATCTTCAAGAATTCTATGCATAACATGAACGTCCATCCGAGAGATGGGGAGATATTAAGATTATCTATATTCTCTCGCTCAAAAGTAATATCTTTAGATCGAAAATCTTATACAATTTCTCAGAAAAAGAAACGGAAATGAGCGTATTAGGGTTTTTGTACTTAATTTTTTTTTTTTAAGTCACTATATGTAGAATTGAGTGTGTTATGTTAAGTTTGGAGTCGGGTCCACTCTTTGTTACGGAATAGTGGGGCCGGACAAAATCAATATCATCATCACCGACACCACAACTTCTCTTGTAAATCGAGGAGATGTTCATGGGATTATAATATTTCCTTTTATTAGAATAAGAAAAAGAGCAAAAAGTTGTTAGTCCATGAGGAATATCATTGTCATTGTCAATGAAAAACTCTTGATCATGTAAGAACGGCTAGGTTTCTCTTAAGTTACATTTCACTTTGAGCAGTAGGTTTTGTCAAAGTCATTATGTCAACATGGCGTTGATTGTATTTGACATTTTGTGGATTTATAAGTTCTACATTTCGGTTAGAGCAGTCAATACACTAATTGCTTCTGGTAAAACCACCTTAATAATTCTTGGCAATTACATTCTATAGATCCAATCAACCTTGTTTGATCAAACTTTTCGACGAAGTCCCTGCTACCAAGATTAATAAGAATATGCGAAAGAGAATTGTGTAGTTTCCCTGTACTTTATAATGGAGACTACATGAGATAGTTAGAGGCTTTTACAGTATGGTTGTCTTAGGTAAAAATGATATTATAATATGAATTACAATAAGATATAACCAATTGAAAAGATATCACAATAAATAATGATACGTTAAACTAAGGAAGATCCGGAGAATCTTCTAATGAGCTCTAACAAAGGTAATAAAGAGTGGAATAGGACCCATTATATTCAAGTGCTAATTGTACTTTATGCTAGGAAGTCACTAAGAATTTTCCTTTGACAAAGCATTTTTTTCGCTATATTCGTGACCAAATAAGTATTTGAATGCGTTAGGTTTCATGGGGGTTACAGTAGTCCGCCCATGTAGGCAACCACTCCCTATTTCCCCTATAGATAACAGCCAAGGCAATTATCATCAAGCTTAAACGTGAAGATATCACGTTAATAAACATCATCAATTCCCACCTTTTCTGACTGTCATTTTTTGAGTGTTGACATAGAACATGGAGAGAAAAAGAGATGGAAAACTCCACTCTATTCTCTAATGCGTAATCGAAGCAACGAACCTCTCAATACTTCAAATGCGACATCTAATTTGTGGTTTATACGGTACTTTCCTCGTATGATGTATTCATGAACGATCCACGATTCAAATAAGGTTTTGGGCAAGTTATTTCATGTAATTCAACTATCTATGTGTTGAGATTGATTCCCTTAAGAATGGATTATTATAAATCTAGAGAAAGCACTATTTTTCGATTTCTTTTTCTTTTTCTTTTATAAAAGCCCTCAAAAGAAAAGTGGCCCTTTTTTCTTGCTAGTGGGGATTACTGGTAGTAAGGGTAGGGCAGTGCCGACGGAAGTGGTGGGTGTCGGCGGAGGTGTTGTGGCATTTGTAAAATACGATGTGAAGAATCAATTTTTAGGGCAGAAAACATAGTAAACATTTCATTTCAACCAAGTAGTCACGCGTCTTCCTAAATTTTCTTGTCAAATATTCTTCAAATTTCTCTGATTTTCCCTCGCCTTGCTACTTCCAAAAAATTCACTAATTTATATACACATATACAATTTCTCTAGAACAACTTATTGAAATGTTAAAAAAAAAAAACGAGTCCCTGCTATATATATATATCAACATTTCATAACACAAATTTCCTTTGCACGTAAAACGGCGCTTACGTGTGAAACTCAAGATGTGGACATAAATCACATTGGCAAGGTAGCAGTAGATCATATATTGATCAGCTTTGAAGGGGGAAAATTTTGACAAAGATTGTTCAATTCAAACGTTTTTCCTATGATGATGGCTTAAGAAATCACTCCTTCAGTTAACCTAGGCAAAGGGACATATGGGACAGAAAAGGGATCACTTTGTATGATTTTTACTCAACAATAGGGAGAAGTTCCAAGGGATTATTCGACAATAGAGAAAATTTTCACTTGGGGTGAGAATTTTACCTACTACAGATAAATTAGGGTCATATCTTTCGCAGACATACGAAATATTGTATTTTGGTAAATATCTAATAAATGCACATGAAAAGCGAGACCGCCATACTCTGTGGAAATTAATTTAGCCACCTCGACAGTTCATAGCCTTCAAATGCCTATTCCTCATGAGAACAAAATCGACATTTTTCGAATCTGTCTCACGAGAAAATGTATCTGTCTCCTCGCTTGATGTGAGAATTCTTTCAGAGTCACATGGAATATGCTTCTTCAGTGAATGTCTAATTAACATGTATGAAGCCTGGGACCGTCGTACTCAAGTGAAAATTAATGAATTAGTACGACAAACCCTGATTAATTGCAAAGTAAATGTAGTTTTCGCGTTGATTTCGAGGCCGTCTTGAACGTGGGATCTGGACCCCCCCAGAGGGAGAAAATAAACTATTTAAGGCAAATCTTCGAAGAACGGATTCTTCTTTACTCTTCAATAGTGCATCATGTATGATAACATCCGCGGCGGGGGCGTGCGGGGACCAAAGGTGATGCCTCTCCCCATTTCACAGATACCAGTAGACGAAACACGTGCGCTTCACGTGAGTTGGCCGTATTCCAATGGAAATCCGTCATTAAATTAATGAGTATCTGTTTTTGCGTGGTTTCACGGTACAAGCTCATGTACAAAGCAATCAATATTTTGAGAAGAAGAAGAAAGAAAGAAAGAAAAATGAAAAAAGAGAAATGGGCCCCGACGAAAATGCCCCGATCATGACTTGAAAAGTGGCATGCAAGATGAGATGCACATGCTCGCCAGCCGGCGAAGTTTTGGCTGGCCGATGAGCTCAGATCTTGCGCAAAAATGTTAGTATCTGGAAAATGTTTTTCAGAAAGTCGTTTTTCAGGAAAATGACGGTGTTTTTCGATGTTTAGTTGAAATCTGAAAAAGAACCGGAAAATATTCTCTGCCGTTTGGTAAGAAAAATCAATTTTCACCGTACACGTCTTTTGATAATGTTCTTATTTTTTAATTATTTTTTGTCTTTTTTCTCTTTCTTTTCTATTTTTTTTTTTTTTTTTCTTTTCTTTTGTTTCTTTTTCCTTTCTTCTTTGGATGACGATCGGCCATGGCGACCGACTACCGAGCCTCCGCTACCGGCCAGGTGTGCTCGAGCTCACCCGATTCCGACGGCCAAGCCTCGCCAACCTTGGACAAGGTCAAAGGCTCGCCATCGGCAAAGCTTGGCCTCGCTCGCCTATGGCCGATAGCTAGCCAACCGTGGCCGTGACCGACGACCAATCGAAGAAGAGGGAGAAGAAGGGAAAATAAAAAAAAATTAAAAAGATAAAATTTTCAAATTTTTAAAATAAAATAAGTAAAAAAAATAATTAAAAAAATAAAACGTGAAAGAGAGGAGAAATGAAAGATGAGAAAAATGTTTTCCACACTTTTGAAAGAGTTTTTTCCATGGGTAGAAAATGTTTTTCTTAACTACCTTATTTTTCATGAGCCAAACCCGAAATATACGGAAAATATTTTTCTGGAAGTTGTTTCTCACGAAACAAACGGAACCTAAGTGGCTATTTCATACCCTTAATTGAAAAATGTCAACTCAAAGCTCTCTTTTGACAAAACAGTCTCACTTTAATCCATTGTTTGAAATTTATCCATATTTTGTCTCTAGGTTCTCAAATAATTGGATGTGTGCCAAAGTTTTGTTGTCATCAACAACCAACTTTAGCATGTACCTTCATTTAAAATAAAAGTACATAAAGTCTGTTAACTTTGGATAACACAGACATTTCCATCTATTAACTTTGAGAGAACATATATTTTGACATATCGCAAATAAGTTAGGTTTTAACTCATCCATGTTTTTCCATCAAAAAAAAACCAAAGAAAAAAACTCATCCATGTTTTTTCTCTTTTTTTGTCTATTTTCTTAATATTGAAACAGCCCCCGATCAAAAAAAAAAAAAAAAAGAAACAGAAACAGCCGAATAGTGAAAAACTTCCACTAACACATTGTCTTCATATCAGTCAGCTACTACCTCCTAAATTCATGATTGTGCGAAAGGAATCACTCTTTTAGAATGATCTTCCTCTTATTAATCAGCCCTACTAGAGATTATTTTTCAAGAAAAGTAAAAATAACATTTCCACCTTAAATTGTACACAACGATTGTGAGTATTGCAAGAAAAGAAAACAATGGATTAGACCTCTATAAGTTTTAGTTAAAATAAACATATCATTTCAATAAATTGAAAGTTGCGGTGCCCAAGAATGAATAGAGTATAATCTATACTTTGGAAAGTTTGATTAATATTAAAATAGGTTAATATAGCGAGAAACCTCAAATTAGTACATCTATGATAATTTTACCCCAAATTAATTTATTGACCACAAAAAAATCTTAAACTGGTACACCGGTGATAAATTTACATCAAACTAATTTTTTGACACCAAAAATCTCAAATCGGTACATTTGTGACAAATTTATCATTCGTTAATTTTCGTTAAATTGGGTTAATACCACGAAAAATGCCAAATCGATACATTTGTGACAAATGGAGGGTAAAAACTCTAACCTAGTACATCCATTAACTCTCACGTTTCATCTATCTCAAGAATTTGATTATAATATTTAATGGAAACTACTAGAGGGTATGTCACAAATGTACCGGTTTGGGATTTTTGTGGACAAAAAAACTATTTTGCGTTAAATTTATCACATATGTATCAGTTTGAGGGTTTTCGTAATATTAAACCTATTTGTATTGTTGGATATTCAATTGTTCTAGTTATAATTCAATGGTTCAATTCTATGTGTACTAGAGTAATCAAGTTAAGAAATAGGTTGTAAGACAGCATAAATATCAAAATGTGCATTCAAAATAGGTCATATCAATTTGATTTCTTTATTAATAAATCATAAAATGATATCTGCTAATTTTTGTTTAAGAAATAGGTGGTGACTTTTCTTCAAAGACTTTGGCCATAATGTTTGGTATTGTGCCCTTTGTTAGTAAAAAAAAAGTCATTTAATGAATTAAAGGACATCGTAGAAATCTTTCTATTTTCACAGTTTCTCCACTCCCTCGCTGTCTCCGTAACTTTCATTTTCTCTCCATCAATTACGCATGTATTACTCCACTTTCCCCACTCTCTATCTAAATCACCCTCTTTTAGGACACATGTACACTGAAAAGATACATTGGAAACGAACTTAGAACATGTTAATGTATTTGGAGTTGTTAATGGGATTAATTGTAATTGTGGATTAAATTCAACTTAGTATTATATCCTTAATACTGTTTATGATAAAACTAATCAATGTTTTCCACTCCAATTAAACATAAAATCTTAATTAAAAAAAATTATGATGCTTGCGAATAAAGATATTATATTAAAGAATTCGATATTTATTTGTTTAATATTTATTTTGTGTTTCACTATTTGCTTCAAGCATATTGAAAGTAAAAAATTAGACGAGACAAATGTAAATGACTTATATTAACAAACACGTTGCTATTACATAGTATTAGATACATTAAAAACAAATAAGTTTTTTTTTTTTTTTGTTGAAGATGTAAGTACTACGGAGCGGATGAAGTACAGCAACTTAGGCGCAATCTCCAGTATTACAAGTAGAGCTAATATTTCAAAAAGATGGAGGTAGAAAGTCTCCACATTATTAATAGCCAATACTATATTTGTCTGGGAATGTCTAATTTTTTTGGTAAAGTTAAGCTTTACCTCTTTTATTTTTACGCACTTTGGCCAAAATAGTATGGATATCAGTTGACTTTTTTGAAACCATTTATGGTTGCGCCTTATCCAAATACAATATATGATTGCAAGGAAAGATACCTTAAGGAGTCTCGTCGCCAGTTCCTTGCCCTTTGTTGCCCTAATCATCCATGAAAGTTTCTTATTCCAGTCTCCTAAAGAATGCCTAATCCCATGTTGCTCAAGGATATTGTGCCGGATCTTGCCTATCCATTCACACGGGAAGAATAAATGTGATTTATCTTCTATACTAGCCCCGCAAGAGTTACACTAAATATCAATTGAAATCATCCATCGTGACATGATCTTTACTGTCGATAGTCTATCTTTACAAACTAGCCAGCTAATAAAATTGTGTTTATTAAGGTTGCTGCTCCAAATTAGTTTGTACCACTCCACAGCCGATCCCCCATGTCTAAGTTCGTCTATATATATATATATATATATATATATATATATATATATATATATATATATATCTCAACAACAGTACCGTGAGTTAGATATAACCGAGGTTAGAAAAGTTCGCGATTTGAGGAGACATTGCCAGCTCTTAGCCATAATACCCCTAATGTCAAGTTGCATAATTGGGGTACCTCTGCATTTTGTGTTGTGAACCCAAATGCTCCAAAGGGAAGAGGATGGATGATTGATGATGTTTCACAATGTGTGGCCTAACAAAACTTTGTTCCATAAGTTCAGATCGAACAATCCTAATCCTCCTTCCCTTTCGAGTGAACAAAATCAAATAATTTATAATTCAATGTTTCAATTGTTTCTGTATGTAATAAATTAAAATTAGGTTATAAGATGACATCGATTTTAAAAGTACACTTAAAATAAGTTATTGATTCGATTCAGTATATTTTCATATAATTATAAAATTCAAATCATTTCATTCATGAGGAGCCGGATGAGAAGAAACTCTCATGTCTAGTTTTGTAGTAGAGATGAAATTAAGAAAGAACCACCAACTATAACCCCAAAAGAACCAGATTTCATGAACATCATAGAGGAAGAATGAAAGGAATATCTTATCGAGGTAATTATATTTGTTTCGGCAAATATGCTCTTCGAGCACTTGAACCCGCTTGGATCACATCTAGACAAATAGAAGCAGGGTGACGAGCAATGACAAAAAATGTGCGCCGTGGTGGAAAAAGATGGGCACATATATTTCCAGACAAACTAGTTACGGTAAGACCTACGGAAACACTTATGGGTTCGGGTAAAGAATGTTTCGAATATTGGGTAGTTGTTGTTAAATCAGGTAGAATACTTTATGAAATGGGCGTAATAGCAAAAAATATAGCCACAAAGGCTATTTCAATAGCGGCGTCCAAAATGCCTATACAAACTCAATTTATTATTCCGGAATAGGAACGTAGAACTAAAAAAAAGAAGTCTTGCTGATAAAAAAACAATTGTAGATTTCTTTTTGACAAACAATATTTTGTTTTTTACTTCGCCTTTTGCATTAACATTGAAAGAACAGATTAAAAAAATGATATAAAACTCCTTGCTATGCTCTTTGTTAAAGAAATCACTTCAATGAATTGAAAAAAAAAAATCAGTTGATCTTTCAATTTCTCACTTTCCCCGGTCTTCGACGATATCCATTACTTTCCTTTTGTCTCCATCAGCTATTGTTACATTCCCTTACTTTCGCTACTCTCTCACTCTCTAATAAAATAAAATAAAAAACCATCCCCCCCTCTTCATACGTGTATAGTGAAAATATCATCATTAAAGAACTTAAAATACCTTATTATTAACTACATTCATTGTACATGTATTCCTTGTTATTACGTTTTCTTTTGATTTAATTAAAATGGAATAATACAGTAACCACAAGATTCATCAAAAAAAAAGGTTATGTTTTGTAGTGAATGTACATTGCGAATAGTACATGAGAAGAGTGGCAAAATAGTGTTTTAAGAAAGGGTAAGATTCTTAACCATTCACTAAGAACTTCTAACATAGTAGACAAGAGACATGCTTGTCACATATTTATAATTTGGTTGGGTTTATTAGTATTTAGACAATACATAATGATAGAATTCAAATTCGGTTGGGTGCATTAGTCTAGGATGGTTTTTGCTAGCATTAGTGAAACTGCATGAAGCATTCGAAAGTCAATCTTAGTTTGTGTATTATAGATGATTTCTGCATTAACGAGATTTGTTTACAACACAATGAAGGGTTAAACTTGTAAATAGCACTCTTAATTAACATTTCTGCTGTAAGGAACTTCAAGAGCATTCGAAGCACTTCCCTCAATGAAAATACTGCCTTTTAAGTCAAAAGGAACAAAGATGCCAAGAATGTCTGAATTTGGCCACAAAGGGTCACAAAGAGGAGCCTCTATCTCGACCAACTCGTCAAATTGAGCCAAAGTCCATTTTGAATTCTATACAAAAGTAGCAACTTCAGGATGAGAGAGAGAGAGAGAGAGAGAACCACCATGGACTATTCTATCATCAATTCACAAAAGACAAAATAGTAGCTTTTCCATCATGGGTGATGCTTCGTGGAAGTAGTTTTTATGTGATGTGGGTGTCACCTTGAAATTTCGATTTTTTTCCTCCAACTAAAGAAGGAATTTGAAAAGACAGAAATAGACCAAAAAGACTTTCTCGTCTTCAATTTTTGTTTTATAATAAATGTGCATGTACTTTTATGATAACATTCACACTGTAATTTCAGCAAGTTCTACATGGAATTATTCCGTATATTCAACTAATTTTGATTTTATATATATATTCCCTCGTTCAATGTTGGAAGATGGGTAATATATATAACATGAATATATCTTCAATCACTGTGCAAATTGATAAATGAGAATGAGCAGACTGGGAAGGTTGGGATTCCTGGGGAGTAGAGACCACGCCATTAAAAGACCTCGTTCATCCATTTGAGGACCCCAAAATCAACAAAAGGCCATGGACCACATATTTTATTATTTTTATCTACTATTTCCGATTAAAATAATTTGTACTCCATAGATTTTGGGCAGTGAAAGGCAATTCATATTTTAAGGAATTAGTTGATGTTTTGTCTGATTCCTGTCAAAATTCATTTATTTACTTTTTGGTCATCCTTATACGAAATCCAATATGATTATTAGGGCAAACTTCGATGAGAATCGATATTCTTTAAAGAGGAAGGAGACCAAATTATTATTCTATAATGAAGCATGACAAGACCAAAGAAGTTGCACGCGAGAAAACCCCCCAACATCGGGGATGCGCACCTACGGATCTCACCTATGTGTACCTACGACAGTGTTGTGCGATCCACCATCCCACTAAAATTTAGTTTATGAATTTTATCGACGAGGGGCAGAGGTGCTTTGAAATTTAACGAAGACGACACAGTTTTCAATACATCATTTGTTCTCTATTTCGCGTAATTGGTTGTTTGAGAATCGAATTATTCCAAATTATGAATCTTTATGAAAATTAAATGTGAACTATTTCGGGTTTCAGACAGGCTCCATCCGAAATTTAGAATCTACCCGTCCAAATAGGTTCCTCCTAGAACATATCATACATACCTTTGGGCACTACGTGTATTCTTAATTGAATGATTAAAATCAATTATCACATTTAATTATCATCAATTGCTGCTACAATCCACTAATCACAATTCATATTTAAACACACGAAAAATTATAGAACATTAACAAAGTAAGAGTCCCAGTCATAAATATTGATGAAAATGAAAAGCTCAGACTAGTAGATCCAGATTATATATTCATCATCGGACATCATGAAATACCGCAAAATAATGTGAAGACATATACCAAGAAAAACACGCAATTTTTTTTAACAGATTATAGGTTCCACTTACTTAGAACTTTAAACCTACCCGTCGGAGCATGTTCCTCAATTTTTGGAACCCGAGACCTACCAGACATGCATTAGAATCTGGAACCGGACAGATTCTCCACGGGTTTCACCTACCTATAATTTGAAACCTATTCCTCGAAATAAGTTCCTCATTTTTGAAACCTAAAACTTATCATGCATATCTTGAAACGTGACACCGAACGGATTCTCCACCAGTTCCAGGTTCTAGTGTGGCTCTCCTTCGTAGGAGGACCCATATTTTATTTAACGATCTTTCAACGGGCAATCATTTCACATGAACTTTACACATGTGAACAAATCATCAAAAGTAGTGATTCTAAAATTCAAGCTTCACGTATAGGATGCAATGGATATCATACAAGTAACGCGACTAGTTGAGCGCACCACATCAACATCATATCTAACACATGAAATACCTTTCCTTGCTAAGTTTCTAGGAATTTCATCAACACACTTGAAGGAAAATGTTTGATTTTTCGTAGCATTAATTATACACCAAACAGAAAAATTATGTATTGAAAATTAAAGTTATTTCCATGTTTATCGACTAAGGGTATCGACCGGACACTTGTTAACAAAATACATGTTAATCTTTGAAAAAGCAATGTCTTTCTTAAAAAAGCTGTCGAGATCAACAGTTTATGCATAGTATAAACCCCGTTATTTCCGCCGCATGAGGGTCTAAAATATGTCAACTTTTCGAACAAGCAAGATCCACTATTTTTGTTCTTCCTCGTTCATGCCAAGAATATAGTAAAATGGAATGTCCAAGGCCACTTTAATGTCGCCCTCCCTCCCCTCCTCGATCTCTCATTGTCATAGAGGCCTAAGCTATAGAGCTAGAGCTAGTCTGACTTGTGTTCTCAAAATACCAAAAAGTCATCGTTTCAAAGAAACGATACTCAAGTTGAGTGCTGGCTTTTCTTAACGGCCAACCACTGCCCGCATTACAAGAATATTTGACGTCTACGAAAACTCTAAATTCACTTTTTGACCTCCTGTCATCTTTTGAAATGGGAATGAAATCAAATTGAGTGCCCCCTTTTGACGTTCCGAGCGTGGGCTACATTCTCGTGCTAAAGCAGATTGAATCGTTTTGGTATTAATTCGCCGCACAAGAAAGTCCAATCCCAAAGCTGAGATCGAACGGCACCCCTAATCTAGACAGCGGTACAATGCATGAGATTTGACTAATGGGGGTGGATGCAGATATGTAAGAAGGAAAGCAATAATTCTGATATTATATTACAAAATTGAACCCAAAAGCTTAGTTGATAGAAAGAGAAAGACCACATAAATATAAAGAGCACGTATCAACCATAATCAATAAATATGGAACACTATCTCAACACCCCATACAAAAATGAGTCAAGGCGAAAAATCGGATCCATATTTTGTCATGAACCGTTTCTTGCGTTTGCCCTATCACCTTTAACATACAAGGTGGCGGGAAAAATTACCAAAAAAGTCTTAAACCTATTGCAATTGTGTTAATTCAATCCGAAACTTTTTTTGCCAATTCAGTCCTATAATTTTTGCAATTTTATCAATTCAATCCATCCGATTGGCTAGCCGACGCTGATGTGGACTCTGTACGGCAACATAGTAATTTAATTATTTTTGAATTTTTGAATTTTTATGTTCTTTTTCCTATTTTTCTTTTCTTTTTCTTTCTTTTCTTCCTCCCTCTCCTTCTTCTTCCTCTAGCTAGCCAACAAAGCTCGCCTCGCCATCCTAGATCTAAAATTCCATCATCGATGCGGGACTGAATACAGCTCAGAAGGAAATGGAGCGACTAAGGCTCATTTCTCCGTTCTTCGACCTTTTGCTCATGTCTCCATTCGCCTCCGTGACGAACGTGGGCGACCTCCGCCTCATATAGTCGAGTTTCCTCTTTGTCCAAGCCAAGAAGCTAATCAAGAAGCTCAATTTATCCCCCAAGCGAACGTCAACATCGTTGACAGTAGGGTTTACTAATTTCGGGCTAGAGTTGAGCGTTCCGTCAAGGATTTGGGCGGGCGAGGTCGAGCCTCGTCCAGTAATGGTGAGGCCGACCTTGCCCAACGACAGCGAGGCTCGCCCTCGCCAATGGCCTTCGGTGGGGAGGTCGACCTCGCTGGCTAAAGAAAGGAGAGGGAAAAAAAATAATGAATAAAAAAACACAATAAAAAAATTAAGATATTATCTCACCAGTCGACTCCACTCGGCGTCGGCCGGCCAAAATCGATTGGATGGACTAAATTGGTACGATTACAAAATGTTTAAAATTGAATTTGTAAAATAAAATTTAAGACTAAATTGGCACAATTACGATAAGTTTAGAATTTTTTGTTAATTTTTTCAGAAGTAGCAACATGTATGGTGGCAATAAAAAAATTTGTCGCCTATGGTACTAGAGGCGACAAAATACTACCCTTTGGTAAAAAGGTGACAAAACTCGTATTGTCACCATAAATTGGCTAATGGGACAAAAAATTCGCTGTGTTTGTATGTAGCCTTCCGAAAAAAATAATAAAAAAATAATAAAGAAAAAGATGGTAAGATTAGGTCCCTCAACACTAGTGACGCCTTCTTATGAATACCGGGCAGGGCCTATAGCTCAGAGGATTAGAGCACGTGGCTACGAACCACGGTGTCGGGGGTTCGAATCCCTCCACGCCCACAACCGGCCCAAAAGGGGAAGGACCTTTTTCGATGAGATCTTTAATACTATTTTAGACATGATTTATTCAAAAAAAAAAAAAGTACCAATTGTCTCCTTTGGTAAATCTTTCGCCGCGTTGGGCTTATTTTTAAGGCTATGCACCGAGACGAATATTTATGTTTTTGTCAAGAAATAGTGTGACGACGACGGTGACCGGGGTTGCTTGACAACGGCCGCGACCCGAACCCAATCACAATCGCGGCCGTGACAACCACGGATTAGGTCGACCCTAGGTCGAAAAAAAAAATTGTTTTTTGGTCCATCATTCCAAGTAATCCATCTTAAACCACAAGCACGAATGGTGGATCCATCCTTTCATATGGAAACAAAAGCTAAAAAAAGCAAATTCATAGCACTTGAAAACTCTCCATTTGCTAGGCCGGGATGCTTCTTAGCCGTCTCTCTCTCACTTGGTGCACGAATCACCACTCGATCACGTCAAGTTATATTCTTGATACGCATTATTGGAGCATCTCAATGCAGCTTGATTCGTCTCCAAGATACGGTGAACATGGACCATGATACATTCCTTCAAGCATTTGGACTACTTTTAGGGTTTTCTTTTAGGGTTTACTCCATGTGAATGCATTGGAGTTGCAGAACTTTTTTCTTTTTTTCTATTTTGGATGGCTAATCATATGATTTCATTGCGGACGAGGCGCGTGCAAACATTGTGGTGGAAAGTCTACTCCCAAGATGATTTACAAGGTGGATAAAACAAGAACTCTATACATGATGGTGACAAAGCTCCCATATCATCATGATAATGGATAAGTTATGAAAATATTATAAAAAATTGCGCGACTCGAATGTTAAGTAAATGGGGTATTTATACTTCAAGCATGGAAAAACTACCAAAAAATCCTAAACTTATTACAATTGTGTTAATTCAGTCCTAAATTTTTTCTCTTTTGCCTAAAAAATTATAAAAAAAAATCCTAAAACTATTGCAATTGTGTCAATTCAATCTCAAACCCCCCCTTTTTTTTTGTCAATTGAGTTATAAATATTTTGCATTTGTGCCAACTTTGGCCAATCGGCGACGACGTGACAATTTTTAAACAATAATCTAATATTTTCTTCACATTTTTATTCATTTTTTCAAATTTTTATTTAGTCCACGTCAGCACTAGAAGAACAAAGTTGGCTGGATGAACCGAATTAGCACAATTGTAATAAGTTTATGACTTTTTTATTATTTTCTCCTCAATTGGCCAAAAATGAAAGTTTAGTACTGAATTGGCACAAGTGCAATAGGTTTAGAAATTTTTTGATAATTTTCCACCACCATACTTTAGCATATTGAATGTTATTACAAATATGAGAGAATTTGTTCGAAAAGTCAGAAATCTATTGTGGCCATCTATTCAGTCATAAATCTTTCATTTTGATCAATATAGTCTTAAACCTTTTAATAATTTTTGAATGTAGTCTTTCTAGTCAATTTTGATCGAAGATCGCTTATTTTTGTCGATTTTTACAATTATTTAAAGATTTTCTGATGTTTTTTCCTTTGCGAAAAGAAAGAAAGAAAACTAAAGGAAAGAAAAGCAAAGGAAAAAATTAATAAAATCTTTTAAAAATTGCAAAAATTGTACACAATAATGCCGATCGTGCCAAACTGATTGAACCGCCGTGCCGATAATTTCCTGTTAAAATTGGTTGAAAGGATCACGTCGGCCAAGATTACAGGAGTCACTCAATAGTGATTACATTGATATCTACAAGATAGAATTTGCAAGATATGCTGACAAAGCATTAATCAGATAAGAATTGGAAAGATCACATGCTTTGGTGTGTATTGGCTAGGTTTGGAACCGAATCCATATCTCACAGGCGAAAAGCGTACAGTGGCGAAATTCCAGATTGATTTCCTGGACAGATTTCCTGGACAGCGCCCAATGAAAATTACTAGAAGACAAAAGCGACGTCGCCATCGGTTTTATCTATCAAATCTCTCAAGTCTAATGCTCACCTCTCTTCTAGGTTACACGGGCTCTGCGCTTTTCGCAGTAACATTTGACTTGGTTAAGTACCAAAGATAATGACCCTGAAAATGATGTGAAAGTAAAACAAAGGGGAAAAAAATTCTAAATTTTATCTAAAAGGGGTGTGTCCAATTAGTCTACGGAGCTCTTTTTAAGACGAATTAACAACAGACAAAGGCTTAGCCACTGTCTTGAGAGAACCTCCTCAGTGGGAGGCAAAGTGGATGTTCCGGGAGTAGAATAATATGGCCAAAGCCACTAAACACTCATCAATCAATGGAAGTGACAAAAAAAACACTGAAAGTAGGGTTTGAATAGTGGGGAGTTCATTTGATTGTGCATTGATTTATCTTTTCATGCAATAAACTTGGGGTTTTACAGGAGGACAAATGATATGAATAGTCTCTGAATTTTGGCCCGATATGTAATGTGATCCATAAATTTTTAGTTTGTTCAATGTAGTCGGAAAACTTTTAATTTATTTAATGTAATACCTGAACTTTTGGTACATATTTCATTTAGTCCTTGGACTATTTGAAAATATTTGATACTATCCATGATCTGAAATTAATGAAAGGACTAGATCGAGCATTTTCATATAATCCATCGACTATATTGAACATGTACTAAAAGTCCAGGGATCATATTGAACAAATTAAAAATTTATGGACCGCATCAAACGAATTAAAAATTCATGAATCATATTACATATTAAACCAAAGTTTAAAGACCATTTGTGTCGTTATCTTTTTATAGGATTGGAGGACCATTGATGTTGGGCTTTGAAAAGCAAAAGACAAAAGTGTATTATAGTCCAAAGTGGCTTATCTCATTGAAATCTAATCATGAATACCAAAAAGAAAGAAAGGAGGGGGAAAAAAAAAAAAAAAGAACATTGATTTGGTTGGGTTCGTGATTTTTCTAACAATGGCAATTACTAGACCATTCATTTGTGGCAGATAAGTGCGATAAGAGTCAAAGGTGCTTGTGTGGATGTGCCAGAACAAGTTGCTTGTCCTTTGACTTTTCGATGGTTGCTCCATTAATCGACCAAAAAGGTGAGGGAGAGCCAAACAAAAGAGAGAGAAATTCCGGTTATGGAATTAATTCACGATATGGTTTTGCCCATATACAACACATATGGGATTTCCATGGGAAGATGGGACCTGACCAGGGGTGGGGCTTTCTCACGGGACAAGATAGCATGATCTAAACACGACATGAAATAAGTGAATTTATGTTGAGATTAATCGTGTTTGGATTAATTCTATATCAATCTGCAAGACATGGTTAGTATTGTTATCCGATCGGGGTGACACGGAATTGACTTTGCATAACCCATTTAAATTAATGGGTTAATGTTGATATGATGATAACCGATCCATTTCGACACGATGATAAATGACCCATTTCGACATGATTAGCTAAAAGACTCTTTTTTTTTTCGAGTTGTTTACTGTTAAAGTTTAATTTGTTGGTATTTCACTATGAGCATGTCACTTAATTTGATTTGATGATTGTCCATTTATGTACTATCGCAATTCGTATATAGATTTTAATGAGAAACCGAGGATACTTCAGGTCGGCAGGTCAATGTCGTATCATGGTGAGTTATGCAATCATGTTGACCCAATAGCTTGATATTTAGTCGTGTTACACAGGTCGACAATAGGGTCATGTCGACTAGCTAATTTTCAGATTGTGCTCCTGTCGCATAGATCGACGCAATTAGCCAATCATGCCGTGTTTGTGTTAGACATGTTTTGTAGTACACCCTCACGCTAGATACCACACTAACAGAGTCTGCCAATACAAATTGCCGCCACTAGACCTTACACATGGTCCTTTCCCCATCTCTTAAGGCCATCCCCCATAGGTTTGGATGGACATCGCTTGTTATTCATCGCATTCCCACCACATAACTCTATTTTCGTTAAGGAATGGCAATGAGCTTGGGTCACCGAATTCCTGGCCAACACAAATCCAGATGGTTTATATGGAATTTTCGGATCGAAAAAGAGGGTCAGAAAGAGTCGCGTCGAATCTGTCCCGCTACCATTTCTAATTCCAGCTCCTCTCCCTCTCTCCCACGTCTATGTTTCCGGTTCGTAGCAGCCGGCTGGCGCCACTTCCTTTTGATCCGTTGTTAATTTTCACATTACACACATCCAACGTTATTGCTAGATAAAGGGGCAGGAGGTGGGTATGGAAAGGCGGATTCAGGTGGCCCTCCTCTCGATTTCGCCTACTTTCAACAACTACTTGCTGATTAAAAACCCTTCCCAAACTGTACAAGCTTCTTCCAAAGCATACGGCATCCTACTTAACTTTTAAAAGTCCTAATGACCCTGTGGTTAAATTTCTAGACTTCTGTTGCTTGGCTATTGAGACCAACTTCCATTTATCGTGCTTACAGTGTTGATTTGAGAGCTTTAAGCTAATTAAATTTGTCTGGTGGCAATCTCCTCATTCGACACTTCTTGACTTCTTTAAGCTTTATGAAAGCAAGAATCGACTTCATCAGCCTTCTTGGCCCGTATCTTCCTGAAAAGCGACCTTGATTATGGGCTTTCCGAGTTCAACGGGTGGAAAAGAAAGCCGAAAGATGCAAACTACTCCCACAGGACCATCCATGCCCAAGTTGAAAGGCTCACCTCACTCTCGAATGATCAATGCCTGATATACTTCTTTTTCACTTTTCTTCTTGTTAGAACATGTCTTCGATAGACTAGCAAAAAGCACAAAGTTGTTCGAGTCGCCTGCAGATCATAGGATGAACGCCTACGCACCGTCAAACTCATTTGCCTGATGTCCCCGTCAAACTCATTTGCCCGATGTCCCGGAAACAAGAATCTAACCACGACTTGGCTATGCTGAAGAAAAAAATTGGGAGGCAAAAGAAACGAGATTGGAATCGGAAAGAGGTTTAAGCCTGAGATTATTGCCAGGTACACTATTCAGAACCCAAATGGACACTTCAAAGCACACTTCCAGCAGCAAGGTGGCTGGTTTGCATTCCAAGCTAATGTCGGAAAAGCCGACATGAATAATGTTGCCACCAAGAGGTAATGGCAAAAGCATACCGACCGCATGCGCTACATCTCATGGGCTTTGTATGACCGAAAGGTAAGACAGGTGACATCAAATAACTCAAACTTGGTCATCGAAATAATTCGTCACTACACAACCACTTTCCATGTAAAGAACAGCCGAGATGGGTGGAAAAACTACATGAAAGACAGGCAATTTAACATGAAGATATCCTAACATTAACATTCTGATTCTTTACAACTATTGCCAACATTCTGCTACTATTTGGACAAAGCAACCTAGCACAACTTAATGTTGATTTTCTACATCTTTACAATGAAACACCAAGAATATAGAAGGAGACTAAATAACGCCGACAACCACTATGGACTAACGCTATCAGTAAATATAACCATGCCACGGTGCAGACCATGGATTCCACATCATGGCGAATCTCTACAAAATGGTTTTCTTCTTTTGGGCTACAGATTGCAGATGTTGCATTTCCACTAACACAAAGTGAAGGAAGAGAGGATAGAGAAGAGCACGAACAGCTTCAAAAACTAACACATTCAGAGGCAGCTGCTAAGGATTAAGCACCTCTTTGTCGTTTTTTCCCTGACTTTGACCCAATTCCTGGTACTGATGGGACCGACTTCTCTTCGTTAGTTTCAGTTTCTGCAGAATCCACCGAGTCATTGTCCATGATTCTATCTTCCACCTTCAATAAACCAGACTTTATCTTGTCAGATCCGTTAGACTTCAACTTCTCAGGCTTTCCACTACTATCGAGTTCACTGCCCTTAGAAGCAAACTTTGAGCCTTTCTTAGATTTTGTGGTCTCAGAGGATTCTTCCCCGGAATTTGTTGCAACATGGGGCATGCTGGGGTCTTCATCCTTGAGTTTGCCAGTCTTAGTCGTCTTACTCAATGCAACACTGCCAGATTTAGAACCATTTTCACTGGTGCGATCCTTAGATTTACCAATACCATCTTTCTCGAACTTGCCATCAGAATTACTACCTCCCTTAGACTTTCTGCCAAATTTTGTGGAACCAGTATTGGATTTGCTAGAGGAAGCATCAACCCTGGCAATTATAAATCCAAATTCATTAGAAGTAGTGTTACAATAGAAAGGGCTCAGACAAAGACATACTCACTTCTTCGCTGAAGTTTCCATCTTCCCTCCCTTCATTTTTGCCCTCTTCTTCAGAGGCCTAGTCCTAATAGTCAAAACAAATGAGAAATTAGAGACGACCTCACCGGATGTCAAGAAATCGGGAATAAGAAGAAGAGATGAGACCAAACGCACATAAATGATTTTCTTAGATTGCAAATGAGGGATGTTATAGAACATATAAATTTGCTTGGCTTGTAAACTAATGATTCAAGACAATAAAGTGCTAACAGAAAACACATACAATTCAGGAGAAGTATCAGGACTTCTGCCATCGCCTTCTTGGCCCTGTCCACAAAAAACATCATGTCAAATCCAGATGAAGAGATCCATGATGAGATTTAACCACACAGGCAAATTGCACACCTGATACGATACAGAGTTGCCTTCAACGAACTCCCACTTTTGCTTTTTGAGATTTAATATCTCTTGATCACCATCAGTGTATAAAACCTGTGTATAAAATGGAATCCGTTACATTTCAAGCAGATAAAAACGCTGTTCATATGTGAAAGAAGTGAATGCTGTTCATATGTGAAAGAAGTGAACAGGCACAAGGTGCATTTAAAAAAAAATAGAGAAAATAGAGCTCAACATCCTTCTCATGTCTTACCTTATGTCTCTTTCTAACAGGGTCAAAAGAATCCACAACACCTTCATAGAATCTGAAACATTTCCACCAAATAAAAAGCAGAAAAAGCTATTGAGTGTTACTCAAATGATAGCTACGCAGATAACTTTCATATATTTCTTTCTCTCTCGAGAAAGCATAAATTAAGAGATCTGGTCTTACGCTCGATCTTGAGGCCACCACACTTTGATTTTGCTACCAACCAGGTCCTCGCCATATTCTTTCGCATCAGATACCTGATAATCAACCAGTAGACATCTAACTTTAAAAGGTAAGACACTAGTTCCAAGGATTATGCTGAAGGAACTACAGCAAATGATAGCTATCTCCAAAATTTTAAGTTGCAGTCCTACAGTTTAATCATCAAAACAGAAGATGATGCATTGTCATCTCCATATCTGCATTTTTTTCTGAATGCACCGCGATAGAACTAATAGAAAAATCAGTTACATCGAAACCAAAAGGTGAAAATGGGTTAGGGTGAGGAATGACATTCTCCAAAAGTAATTAATACATCTCCAAATATCCAAATCAAAAACTTATGATGAGAAGTCTCAAGAAGATGCAAAGAAAATCAAAATAAAATACACATGAGAACCCACACACCTCTTTTCCCAGAGTGCGCTTCCTCTTTGAACCATCCTTAGGAGTCTCATGAGATTTTTCATCAGCTCCGCCAGCTTTCATGGCTGACTTTGGTGAAGCAGCAGCTTCCTACACAATGTCAAACCAACCTTCACCATTCTTAAAATCGAGAATACCAATCACAAAAAAACAACAGAGAGAATATTCAAGTTGATAAAAAGTCTGTTGTCATCACTTACAGCGGATTTTCTTAAATCCTTTTCAGAGGCCACTTTCCTTTTTGCAACCCCTTTCTTATCCCCTGAACGCTTTGTGGAAGATCCATCCTCCATATTGGTGCTCACAGAAACCTTCTTAGAAGAATTCTTTAGTGATTTTGCCACTACATCACTCGTAGCAGCATTTTCCTTCCGCAATATTTTTAGGGTAATTCCAGTTTTAATATCCTCAGATGATCCCAGGGAAGTATTTCTTCCCGTGTTCGAATGTGGTTTTACTTCCTTATCACTAGTTCGTTCATTTTTAGATATGTCAGCAGCAGGACCTGTGACCTCCTTAGCTAATTCTTGTTTCTTCCGCCGTCCACCTTTTCTGGGACGACTCTCATCAGGCTGACCTTCATTTTGGTATGGGAAAGCAACACTCATGGATTCATCTCCAGCAGGTTTTGGTGAAGAAGGGTTAGCGGCAGTTTCCTTTTCACTTTCTGAAGGCGAATATTCTGCAGGTGAGTTGTCATGGGGCAAATCAGGAATTGTTTGGGAACCGTCAGGAGTTACATTTGATTTTGTACTTGAACCAGGTTTCCTTCCTCTTCCCTTCTTCTTTTTCCCCAGCTTGCTTTCTTTCTTAGCTACATTCGCACTATTCAACTTGACTATGTTTTCATTGCTTGATGCTTTAGTGACTTTAGGTGGACTACTGCGGTGAGCATCCTCCGGCCTTCTATTGGAGATAGAGTCCAATCCTGCTTTTTGCGTGGCACCATTACTGATCACCGATTTTGGAGATCTTCCAGAAACAAGACCGACTTGATGAGAAGCCTTTTCTTTATTCACCTAACCATGTATAGGTTCAAAAAATACTCAAAATTATCTTCAGTCGCAGTGTTAGCCAGATAAACCAAAACAACAGAAAATGACACTCAATAACATAACAAAGAAATGTGTAAAGCACTCGTGCATAAAAGAAATAAACAGAATGAGGCATTAAAGGCAAGGTTTAGGAAGAGGTTTAGGCAGCGTTTGGCCAGAAATCCTTTGGGTTTGGTATATCCAATACATGTTGGTGAAATGAATGGATATAAAGCAGAATAAAGACATATCATATCCAACTAATATTCGATGGAATCAAAGAAAAGTTGAAATTGAAAACAACAAATCTCTACAGAGAGAGGGAGGGAGGGAAGGAGATCTTTCAGCACTCGCTGCATTTGAACAGCTAACCACCGCAGTGGACAACATCATCAGATGCCACGGCTGGCACCAGGTGCTCTGAGGAGAATCAAAAAGCGAGATCTCAGATGAAGAGAAACACACAGGTGAGAGAGGGAGCACCACGAGGGGCGGTGGCTTCACCGACGGCGACCACTTCACAATGGTCTGCTGAGAACATAGACCTCCGAGAGGGGTTCCTCGTCCCCACACAGCAAACTGCCAGGGGGGGAGGGAGAGAGACAGAGAGAGAGAGAGAGAGAGAGGGTGGCGACCTTCTCATGGTATTCATCAATCTCTCTCAGCAGCAAAGTCTTATTTTTGTTATTGTCTGATTTTAAAAGATTTTCCTGACAGGAAACCAATCCAGGTTTATCGCACCCCTCTAGTACGATCATTATACCTGTATATATCCCGTCCACAGAAACCATTAAACACCAGATTAGACAAATATTCCACCCACCAAACTCAGCCTTAGGATATTAGCGAATGGCCAGGATAGCCTTTTTCAACCTGCTATTGTAAGATAATGAAAAACCATGGGATCCTAATTGCACTAACGCTCCTCTGCAAACAACTTTCTTCTCTAGATCATACATACTTAGACACAATAAGTTCGATCAATCAGGAACCCCTATGCCAGGACATAATGAATAGAGAATACACTCTTTATACTTTACGCACAAGTACTCTAAGCAATAGTCATCTAGAATAACGAGATACGATGAATTAGATTCAGAGTTGATATATAATAGAGATAAAAGGAAATTTGAGTGACCTGGGGCATACCTTATGTTTGCTTGCAGCATGGTTGTTATTCTCTTCAACTGCAGCACTTGCCTCTTGATACATTGAAGTAATCACATTACTGTACTCATCTATAGAAGTTCCAAGGGCTTTCAATGCCTGGTAAAAGTAAGGCTGCAGCTTGGATGCACAGTTCTTTAGTACCATCTCTCCCAATTTTCTAGCAATAGGTAGAACTTCCTGAAAAAACAAATACAGAATTAGATGAAGAGAAAAAACTACATGCATAGTGTTCTCTATAGTAGGGACAATTGACCTTGTTATCACTCTTTACACTATCTAAGACGGGCGAGAGCAGATCTGGAGAAACATCTTCACTTTCATCAATGATGAGGGTCATTATTGTTTCCATTGATTGGAAGACATGTTCTGGGTGGTAGTCCCTGAAATTGTCCATCAGAAACCATTAATGCAAACTACATGGAAACACGTGCATATCGTCATACGCAGAAGAAAACCGCATGTAACTTCAAAATGTCAGCAAAATCAAAGATAAAGGAACTCCATAGTTGCAAGTACTTTCACATAACTAACAAGCCATTCAGAATACTCATTACGGATAGAAACATGCTCAGATAGATGTGTAAATTCGCAAAGAGAGACCCTAAACAATGACCTAACTAAATGAAAACTAGAGAAAGCAAATACATTGTACATCTCTAGGTAGGTCAGAAACAATGTGACTGTCAATGTACAAGGCCAAATCATTAGATATAAAACGCAAATCTCCACCATTATTTTCAACTAAAAGGTTTTTTAAAATTAGCAGTGAAGAATCCCATCGTTTTTCTTTCTTTATAAGACAGAAATGAAAAGAATGGAGAAGGAAGCTAAAAAATAGGAAGAGCTGCCACTATTGTTTCTAAGCTGTCATTGGACAAAACCCCTTTGTTGAACTACCCAAAACGACACAATAACCCTTAAATTTCCAAGAAAAAATCACACGCGCGCTTATCTAATAGGGAGCACAAGTGCCAATCCAACTCTTTCAATGTCATTCACAAAATGGCATGTCTAGAAGTGGATTGTTATTGTCTTAAAATAAGAGCTTCCACCCCACCATATCACTCTGCAGCCACATATTGCATCGCAGAAGCACGTCCACAATATCAACAATAATCTCACACAAACGCACGCGTGCATACGTATAACATGTATCTGATAAAACCCCGGTGGGCAGAACAACAACCAGCTTACAAGAGTTACTTTTCGGTGAATAAGAAAAATAAATGAGTTTTCCTTGTCAAGATGAGCGATCAACTGAGTTTTATTTTACCTTATTGAGTTAAGAAGATGCTGGAACATTTCGACAACCAAAGCATCACATTCAAGGTCCAACATCACGACACACGATCTGACTTTGGCAACAGTTTCAAGGATTGAGGCCCTCCTTGTGTAAGATCTGCTAGACTTGTCATACAATTTCTCAAACGAGGATACAATCAACTGAAAAACTTCCTGCATAATAGCATTGTGCAAAAGCAAACACCATCATAAACACATAGGAACTATAACAGATCGTACTAGTAGAACTCACAATTAAAGGAGCCCATAGCATAAAATCAATAGGTTCAAGCCACCTTCATTAGATCATCTTCATAGGGAGCTTCAGGAGCAGTAATTCGGGTAATTTCACTGATGCATGAGGCGGTTGCAACTCTAACATCAGCATCAGAATGCCTAAAAAGCTGATCAGCTACTAATGCCTTCAGGGATGGAGAAAGAGCATCTAGCATAGATGGGGTTGGCGATTGTTCCACTCTAGATAAACAATTTTCAAGCTCCTAAATTCATTAAGGAGACAAACAAAGTTAACAACAATTTTAGAGATATTCATAGAGAAAGTACTTGGGAAGTTCAAGATCCCAAAGCATTGATAATGCAGTTATCAATTTCAATGAAAATGCTAGTTCCTGACATGCTAGACGAATTATGTAATATCACAGGGAAATATCATGAGCATTTCAATGGACCTAAATTCTCTCCAATATATCCATACTTATGCTAGAGAATTTATACTTGAGTAATAATACTCTCCCTGCACTGATTAGTAGCAATTTTGGTGCATTTTTAGTATTGGTATGCAGGAGATCCAAACATTCAAACTCAATTTGACTAAAAACGGTCACAGAAACTGGTATTGAGGGGAAATATCATGCTTTCAAACCGATTTTGAATTTTTCCCAATTTTCTTCACATACAATCATAAAACAGCCAACTCCTATATTGTGACAATAAGCAGTGCGAACTTCTGTTTTTGACATGTTATTTTCTGGTTCATCCAATAACAAACTAGTTAGACACGACCATTTCTAGATAAGCAAGCATTCATAAAGTCCTAACGAAGAACACTTCTTATATAAAGTGGAAACATCTCTCCACTCAAGATTCCAACATCCACAAGCTTAGTTTCTTTTCTTCAAGCAGCAGGTGATGCCCTCGAAGCCAGGCTCTTGACACATCACTGACAACATGTGCTCCTTTTCACGTTATCAAAGCAGTAAGCATTTCTAAGGACTACATGCCACTAAATTCAACACAACAAGTAATATACTGTTATAGTGTCTCACAAGACCCATTATTTCTTGACTGGTTTAAACTGTTCTGTTATAATGCATTTGCAGTCTACAGGAAAATATATATGCACTTTGGACAATGATTAGAGCAGAACAGATGCATGCATTCTCATATTGCACAAACCATGGATGGAAGAAAAACGCGCCGATCCCAACAAAGAAATTCGTAACAATAGCTACCCGACAATAATGTAATAAACAAAGACTGTGAGCTATAAAGACAGCTAATATTATGTTATATTAGTAACTTTGTCACACTCAACAGCTTCCCAGGAGTTTCAACTTCAATGCAGATTTAACCAACGCCTGATGAATTTTGTACCATCATTTTTTAATCTCAAAGTATCAACTGGATATTGCATTAAGCAAACATCATGATCCTTAAACCTTATCCACGCACGTAACAACATATCGGTTCAAGAGAAAATCAGCATTCTCAAGCATTTCCTAAACAATACAATGAAGCCTATCTTTGCATTGCAGATCTTAACTAAAGATTAACTATTCCCCAGTTTCCATCTACACTGAATGAAAAGAGATGATTGATGGTCCAAGATAGAAGTCCACAACCTTCAATTTCGTATAATGCAAATTATAAATATTGAGTCAGCAAGCATCCACACACATATCCTGAGAAGCAAAGAAATGCAATTGACAGGCCAAGGATATTCCAGTTCCCTCCTCCTGTACAAAGTCATCTCATACAGAATCAACCTCCATATCTTGCGCCTTCAAACATCAGCATTAAGAGGAAATCCTCACTGAACATATGACTCGGATGCTGATTATATCCCCACAAGCACCAATATCCATTCACCATAACCAATGCAGTAAAGACAAATTCGAATCCCATTAAACCAATTCTTCTGTAAGTCAGCAGCTTTCACTTAAGACATTCATGCTCTGATGCACAAGCTCCGATCTTTATTCTTAATGCACGCAGATACACAGGTTATACGCGGAAATTCTCAAGTGGTGGACCACCGATCGCAAAAAAAAATCAAATCCTCTCTACTCAATCAACTGGAGAACTCTGAAGCTCTCTCGTCAAGGAAGCAATTTACGATCGAAACAACTGGATGCCACTTCCACTTAGCATGACCGAGACAGAATAGAAATTAACCGTACGACAGAGGCATGCAAAGTACTCTGACCAATCTCGAAACCCACATAGGAAAAGAGATACCCCACAAAATCCTCACAGGCCCCTCATCGCAGACAACAGAAAAACCGAAACTTTTTCCCGGAAAACAAACCGAATTCACTCGCCTCAAGAAGCGGCATGAGCTCATCAACCGAAGACGGTGGCTCCAGGAGCTCAGTCCCCGCCTTCACGAGCTGCTCCTGCAACTCCTTATCCGACATCGCACCGCGAACCCCCCCGGACAAAACTCCGTATCCCCAGATCTGGCAGAGCCTCACTCACCCGCGTCGAACCCACCGCTCGACATGGGAAGGAGGAGGAGAGGAGGGGAAGAGGGTAGAAAAATCCTCACTGGGAAGAGGGGGAGAGGAACTAGGGTTCTTCGGGAGAGGAAAGGGAGTGGGTGGACTTGGGACTTGGGAAATGAGGCAAATAGCAGTGTTAACTAAGGTGGGACGAAGCTACAAAGGGTAAAAGAGAAAACGGGAGACGATGAAGCAGGAGGGAGTAATTAGATTTGTCGGGGGTGTCCAGTCCGCCATGTCTTTCGATTTCCGCGGAGGTTTCTTTCGATTTGGCTTTTGAAAGAGCGAATCCAGTAGGGTGCGGACTTGGCGGGGTTTTATGGAATGGAGTTGAATTTGGGGGCTCAGACCCGCCCGTTTCGAATCAACGCTCTCGTCATGGGAGGCCGTGTGGCAAGCTTGGGTCGCGAGTCCATCGACACCCATCTCACCATCTAGAATATAACTATTCGTAACTGTCGAATCACAAAAACATAAATCTCAATCGTTACATGGAAGCTTTCTAAGTTTTCTAAGTTTTCGTATGTAATATAGACACTACGAATGAGTCGCCTTTGATTCTCTCATTGTAAATGTCATCTTATGGAAGATGGAAAAACGCCGGACTAGCTAAGATCGAGCCGCATAATTTATTCAACGAAACGATGCGTTATGATATCATCAGTTATTGAATAGGGCTCGCTCTGTTTAAAGGATCACTTACAAGTTTCACATCACTTAACAAAATGATTCTATTGGCATTACTTGAAAGGTTCCGAAGATTAACAGAGATTCACGGATCCCTTTACTTAATATTCTTTCGTCCAATCAGTTATATGAGCATTTTCTCGGTTAACAAATTAAGCGGATATTTAAATATGCGCTTTAAATGTGTATACATAAGAGGTCATTAAAAGTCCTTAATATGTCTATTTCAATGATTTAGACCATAGAAAATCTCAATTTTGTGTGGTCGTGTCGTATCTATCCAAAACTATTGTTCATACCATAAAATAAAAAAATAAAAAAACCCTCAAATTGGAATGCATATGTTACGTTTACACAAAATTAATTTTCATGTCACAAAAAACTCAAACCGATATACTAGTGCGGAATTTATGCAAAATTAATTTCCTCACCTTACAAAAAAATCCCAAACTAGTAAATCGATCTACCATTAGCTTTCGTTCAACGTCCCGTTCATTTTCTTCAAATTTGGCTTCATCGAAATATGCCATTTAGGAGACCCGCTTACATTGGATTTCCACACCGAGTGGCCAATCATGCAAGTTATTTGCCACATGTGTTTTCACATAATTAATATTATAAGGATATTGCGCATAATCTAATGGAGAGCAGCTTTACCGTATGATATATCGATTCGAAAATTTTTGGGATATAAAGATTTATGGGATATATTCGGTAGAAGTCCTAAAACTTGTCACGAAAGTGCAATTAAGTCCTAAAACTTACAAAAAATGCAATCAAGTCATAAAACTTGTCAAATTAGTGCAATGGAGTCCTTCCATTAACATCGTCAATTTGTCTAATGGAAAATGCTGACACAGCATTTATAAATTAATTTTTCTATCCCGTATGGCATTTTTTATTATTTTCTTTTTAACTCTTATTAAAAAAAATTATAAAAAAACTAAAATATTAGATTTAAAAAGCTAAAACGGAAGGAAAAAAAAAAAGAGCGGGGCCTCGCTAGTGAGGCGTTGCCCTCGCCGCCTATAGCCGGAGGGGCCGATAGAGGTCGCCGACCCTGGGCGAGGGTGGCTGCCACTCACCGGCCCCAAGCAAGGGCTGTCGAGGCTCACCCAAATCTGAGGGCCGGCTCCCCTCAAGAAATGGGCGGCAAAAATGACTGACCAGTAGTGGGGATGATGGTAACGATTTCTCCGAGCTTAAGCTTGCGCAAGATGGTGGTCTTATTAGTAGCATCCGGACCCACCACCAAATGTTTAGCCGGCTCTTTGCCAAGAAGGAGATGAGGATTCTAATGGTGGGTGAACATGGGAAACTATGGGTTGAGAACAGCTAGCCTTATCTTTTTTCTCTCTTCTTTCTCTTTTTTACACACTTTCTTCTTCAACCTCTTTCACGGAGGGCAGGGTTTGAGCTAGATTTCTCCCTCCCCTCCTCTTTCTCATAAACTATTTTGATTCTCTATTTCATTTTTCTTGCTTTCGGCCCGTTTGAATGCTTTTCTCTTCCAAATTAGTATAGATTTGGAAGCTTGTTTCTCTCTTTTTTGGGGAGATTTCTAGTCCAATCTAGGTTAGATTTGGAATTTTCTATTGGTATGCTTTCGGGGTTTCGCTTTCTTCAGCTTTTGTCGGTGAACAAATCCAGTTTTAAAGGAAATCGGAGGAGTTTTGTGAAGTTTTCGCTCTTACAAGTGTGAAATCTATGCTCGTTCAATCTTTTTACTCTGATCGATAATGGTGTTGGGAATGCCAAATCTAAAAGTGCATAGCGAAAAGGTAAAGCCATAGCAATAGATGGAGATCTAGGTGTGTGCTCGTTACTAAGGATGGATTCGGTGATCGGTCACCAATTTTGATGTGAAGAAGTCATAGATTTGCTCTTTAGGCGTGCGACCCATAATTGTGTTCTGATGATTTCCCTTATTATCTGAAACTTTGTTTTGAAGTTGTTTTGGAGTTGTTTTGGTTTGCGGTTGATCTATGATGTATCTTTCTTGTATCTCAAGAAAATGAATGAAATGTTATTTTGGAAAAAAAAAAAACTTCGTAAACATAAACCCCATGGTCCCAAACGCTCTAGCTCACCCCAAAATAATCACTTCGCAACAACGCGCCACCAACAAAAATCACAAGTATTAAAATAGAAATTGATCTCACCAAACAATATGAACCGATCCCGACAACAAACATTCAAACAAACATGTTGATCTAAACCAAATAAACCCAAAAGAGCTACGATCCGATGATTAGCGGAATAGGCCACACAAAGCTCAATGAAACAACGACAAATTTGCAATATAGCCGACTACTTCAATATATCCGGCGTCGTCTAGGGGCGAGGGATGATCATCGGCCCGAGGGAAGGGTTGGCCTTAACCAAATATGGGAGAGCATCGCTCGGGACTAGAGAGTGGCAGCCACCCTCCCCTAGGGCCTGCGACCTCTTCCAGCCCCTTTGGCGATAGGTAGAGGCAATCGCGCCTCACCGGTGAGGCCTTCCCCCTCCCTTTTTTTTTTTCTTTTGTTTTAGCTTTTTAAATTTAATATTTTCATCTTTTTTTAATTTTAAATTTGATTTAAATGAGAATTGAAATGAAAATAATAAAAAAAAATGCTATGTAGGATAAAGAAATTGATTTAAAAATGCCAAGTCAATATTTTCTGTTAGATAAATTGACGGTATTAACGGAAAGACTTGATTGGACAAATTTAACAAGTGTTAAGACTCGATTGCACTTTTTTATAAGTTTTAGGATTCAATTACATTTTCGTGACAAGTTTTAGGACTTTTAGTGAAAACATTCCAAGATTTATTTAATGTAAATATGGCACGGTAAACCAATTTGAAACTTCTCGTGACATGAAATTTAATCTGAAATAAATACCACGCGAGTTTATCAATTTAGAGTTTGTAAGTGTATTTAACCATTCAATTGGGGCCAAATTTTTTTTTTAAATTTCAAATTAGAGCTTGAAGTACTCTCATTTTCCGAAATAAGGTGAAATGAATGTTATTTCAAATAAGTGCCTAAAATGACATAACGGTTTCAAATAAGAACGGCCATATAATGTCAAAAAAGGGCTTGGCTTAAAGGGTATTTTCAATTTTAATTTTTTCAATTTTTTTATTTTTTTAAAAAAATTGAAAAAAAAAGAACACACGGGGGACGCGGCCCTCCCCAAGATCTAGGAGAGGGCCCAACCTCGCTCTAGTCGACGGGGTCGTCTGCCATTGCCGAGGCATCGACGACCTCGTGGGCCTTCTCCGACACGCCACCCGAGGTGGGCGATTGCCATAGGCCCGAGGGCCCCTCTCGCCCACGTGTGTTTGTCTTTTAATTTTAAAAAAAAGGAAAAAAGAAAAACAAAAGAGAAAATAAATAAATAAAGATGAAATGTGGAAAATACCCTTGAAATGAGGCTTTTATGAGATTTTATGTCCATTTTAAATCTTTATTTAAAATAAAATTTATTTCATATCATTTTTTAAGAAAATAATTATATTTCAAATTTTTATTTAAATAAAGTCCATTTCAAACTAATTGTGAAATCATAGGGGAGAGGGCCCGTTATTTTGACCAAAGACTTCAATCCCAGGAAGCAACATGACTTCCTCCTCTGGCAGCCGTCCACGCCATCCATCCTCCACGTGTAAATCTCTCATTGGCTGTCTCAACGTCACCGTTTAGCTCTTGCTCCTCTCTCCTCTCTCCTTCTCTATCGTCCTCCTCCTGTACCTCTCTCCTCTGTTCATCCTCCGAGCAGGTTAATCCAGAAAGCACACACCACCACCATACGCGATCAACGCTCCAAACCCTAATTCCCCTCGAAATCATCATCGAACCTCGCCCCTCGGCTCGTTCGCTCTGGATAGAACCGTGGCTCCTTCAGGAGCTCCGACAGTCTCTCGCAGAAGACCCAATCCCCAATCTTCTTCTTCTTCTTCTGCTCCGTCGTCGGCGGCTGCACCGACTCCTACGAGGATCATCTACAGAGAGTCCAGAACGAAATCGGGCTTCCCGTTTTGGCAGCAGAACTGGTTCATCGTCTTGCTGTTCGTGATGGCGATCGGGTTCTTCGGTCTCGCTCTGTTCCTCTTCCTCGGGCTCGATTTCGATCAGGGCTCGCCTTCCCCTTCTTACGCCGCTTCATCGGAAGGCGTCGAGGTAATGCCCGAACGTTTGTTCTCCTTTCTGGGGTCTGGGGATTGTTTGCTTGCTGAGATGAGATTCAATGGAACTGAAAGTTTAGATCTTGACATGTTCGAGAAATGTGAAATAGTTCACGCTGACGGAATTTGACTACTATGCTTGAATGAGTATTCGTTTTCACTCCTATGTTATTGGCTTCCTGTAAAGATGCAACAGGATGGAAATTGCTTTAGAAATGTAGACGAACAAGCATAGATTAGAGGGGGGATACATCGAATTTTATCTAGTTAGTTTCCTGATGGGGTAGTCCTAGCTTTCTGCAGTGGTGGAAATGATTTTTCTGTTTTTGATCTTAATCACGTGGACGCTGCTCGTTCTTTTTTCCATTCTATGAATGAAGAGGAACCAGCAAGTAAGTGATGCTCCGATGCTTATTTTGTTAGTTTCAAATGGGTGGTTTAGGCTATAGGAAGAGGTTGATTGGGGATCCAAATTTTTGTGGAATCAAATTTGTTTTTTGGTTAGTGTTTGCTAATTCTAAATCTTTGGCAGATAACATATGGGTCAGTTCTCAAGCTAATGCACGAGAAGACAAAATATCGGCTTCATTCCCATGATGTACCTTACGGTTCCGGCAGTGGGCAGCAGTCTGTCACTGGCTTTTCTGGTGTTGAGGATGCCAATAGCTACTGGGTAGACCAATCTTTCTGTTTGTTCGATAGTTGATTTTGTTCTGCGGTACATATAATTTGAGTTATGTCATGATCTATCCCTTATGCAGATTGTTAGGCCTCAGCCAGGTACATCAGCTAAACAAGGAGATCCAATCAAAAGTGGGACAATCATTAGGTTGCAACACATGAGGACTAGAAAGTGGTTGCATAGCCACTTGCATGCATCTCCAATAACAGGGAACCTAGAGGTTAGTGCTTATCTTGGCCCTTGAAGAAGCTCTCTACATTCCTCCTGAAAAAAAAGAAATATTTATATTAAAAACAGCAGCTTGTTGTGTTTTCCTGATATTGTTCTATCTCGTGTTCTCATTCAATTGAAGTTTTCTCCTTTTAATCTTATTCACAAAGCTATAATTTGCTAGAGCCTCGCATGGTAGCCAAGGGAACTAGCTTGAAGGTGCTTGTTTGCTTGGGTATATAGAGGTGGAGGATACCGTTCTATTTTCTGTCAATGACCTTGTGGTGGTCCTTCTAGTGTGATGATAAGTGCTGTTCCATTCTCTTAAGGTCGTATTCGATTTGTCTAAGTGACATAAGTACAATTTATCTCGAGGAAAGTTCATTGAGCAAGTAGTCTCGTCAGCGAGAGTTTTTCTCAAAGTTATTCATAATCTGTCTGAACCTTGGCCATTCATTTTTTTCCTACTCACCTTTTACTGGTTGTTATGTTTTGGCAGATATTTCTCGGATCACGCTGTTTGTGCTTAATTTTCCATTTATGTACAACTGACACGGGAGTTAATTGATGTACCTTGAGACAGTTAAACTGGTAGACGTGGGGTTTCTTATAATGAGAATTTTTCTGGTTGGCATAGGTCAGTTGCTTTGGAGGAGAGACTGAATCCGATACTGGTGATTATTGGAGGTAGGACCAAGGAAAGTTTTTCTACGACCTTTAATCTCCATGTGCTTAGGATTTTGAAATGACGGACATATTCTGCAGGCTTATGATTGAAGGTACTGGGAAAACTTGGAAGCAAGAACAGAGGATTCGACTCCAACATGTGGATACTAGTGGCTATTTACACAGTCACGACAAGAAATACCAGCGTATTGCTGGGGGCCAGCAGGAGGTAAGAATGGAATGGCATAATTTCCCTTTATTTCGTATTCTTCCACGCTACATGATGGAAACTGAGACATCTCACAACATGTGGAATGCAACACAGAAGCACTTTCATATAAAAAAAAATGATTCAGCTATGCTATGCTGCTTTCCTGGCTTGTGGTTGGATATAACATGTCTCGGCAGGAGTGGAGTATTGTATGGCCACCTGTCTTTGAATAAAAGTTCAACCTACTCAAAAATTTATTCCTCCTTGTGTGCATGCTTGGTCGAGATGGGCATTAACTGTTTGAAAGTTTACTTTCATGGGATGCTCTCTTTCTACAAAATGATTTGTTGAGCAACATTGGTTCATTTCTGCAGGTATGTGGTGTCCGAGAAAAGCGACCCGACAACATTTGGTTGGCAGCAGAAGGTGTTTATCTTCCAGTTACGGAAAGCAAATAGAGCACTTCCATCAAGCCGACGCATATTGTAGGACTCTCACTTGAGCAATGCGTTGACATCTTAGGAATAGGTGGGATGGGCTTAAGACTTGTGCTCGTATACTCGCAGGTGCCTTCCTTCTATAATAGCAATTGTAGACTTAAGCTCCTTAAACAAAGACCATCTCGGAGATTATACTTGAATTACTCTATCATCGATTTTGGTTGATGCATGTGACCATGTTGCTCGATTATCATGGCTGTACGCAAATGGGAGTGAAGAAATGGTGCATTGTGTTTGTGTGGGGCTTCATGAAGTAACGGCAGGCCACGGGCCATTTTGAGCGCTCTTTATTTCACTTAGGTGGACCTTTGCTGTTCATCGTGGGACTGGGACGTAGAAGTGTAAAACGTTGTCTGTATACACCCTGCTGCAGGTGGGCGAGGACAGCGCTTGTAATCACTCGGGTTTCGACACTTTCCGTGGTACAAGAAAGCCGATTTTCTTGCAGAAGTTTTTCTTGGTTGTTCGAAATCCATACCGACTCTGTCCTCATTAATCAAATGTTTATTGATTGTAAAACATGATTAAGTCAGATAAAAGATGGTTATAATTCAGATTAAAAAATTTTATATGAAGTGTAGGATAAAGATGAATACGATTTTTCAAGTCCATGGTATACGCTGCCCCTTGCATGAGGAGCACCATCACAGCAGCCACCACCGACCATCGTGTGGTTATTGTCATGTTCGACCTCAGCCAGTGAAGATCACTGGCCAATCGATTGTCATGTTGGCCAACCGATCGTGCCAAAGTTTCCCGATCAATGTCTCTACCTTCACCCATATATTTGGTGTGATGGTGAAGCTTTAATTCATTGTCCTCGCCGGATTGACAATGGCGGTGGGGAAGGCAGCGGCAACACCAACGTCGGGTTGATGACAATAGCGCAAAAATGGAGAGGATGGAGAGAAGAATTCCCGTTATGTTCGGACATTTTCCCAACACAATGTAAGGAACTACAAAATGTCATTATTATCCGACCAGATCTTTTTCTATATCACGAAAAGGTCCGAATGACCAAATGGAGCCAAACACAGGTCTCTTTCATATTTAAGAGGAAGTTTCGTTGCAAAAAAGCTCACAAAGTGAAAAACAATTGGACACATCTGCCATGGACTCCTCCTTAGCCTTCAAGCTCTCGATAAACAGGACCACAACGTCACAAAGGCATCAGTCAAACACTTAAAGTTTAGGTCCCTTTCATTACACCTTGTTGGTCACGAGTCCTCATCAAAGATCTTCCTTTGTAATTTTTGGTTTTTCCGGTCTCCAGTTGAGTAAAGTGACTGTCGTGAAGCCAATGATAAATGCATAATTGGGGGCGGCTCCAAAACAGTAAAGGCCAAAAAGAGTTAAACAAAATTGAGATAGATGGTATGGAATGATGACTCGCTATCGGAATCGTGGGTGCCGTAGAGCTTCTCACAAAAGTATATAAAAGTGCGTTGTCCACTACCCTACGGTCCAGCTGAACCTTGGAGGGTTGGCTATGCAGGATGAGCAACGTTAGCTGCACGGAGTACAATAGAATTCCTTCGTACGGTCATTCGGGAAGTCCCGCCGAGGAAAACTCGCAACAGATTCTTGCGAGAGCCGGAGAAGCCTGTGGAGCGCCGCATCTATAGAACTGCCCCAAAGAAGGGTTATCCCGAAAACGCTGGCCCGGTGGATCCACGAGCAGGAAAACCATATTCTCTAGGGGAAGGTCGGCGTCGTGTTCTGGCTGTCGGAGGTGTTCCCTTTTTAAATTATGCGTACTAGGTTAGGTTGCTATCTAGGTCGTGTCTCGGTCGGGGTTGACATACTTATTCAGTATATGACGCTCGTGAATAGATCTGATGCAAAATGGGCACTATTGATTACTAACCGAGGTTTGCGGGACGCATGTGCAAGTACATGTCTCTTAGCTTGAAAAGCAAGTTGCTTCTGGATATTCAATTGCAGAATCAGATGACTTCGCGAGCTCAGTGAGACTCCAGCCGAGGGAAACGGCGAGGACGGAAGACAGGTCAACAACAGAAGGTCAAGCAGCATTATACCTGTCGTTCAATCGCTTGTGTTGGTGGTGAGACATCATGTGAAGCAAAGACCACGACAGGAAGGGCTTGACATGATTCTAAACTAATCGACACCGTTCCGAAACAACGACATCCGAGAACAAAACCGAGCCGCGAAACGGAAAGAGGGCTTGCGGGATAGCATGAATAGGCAGGCCAGGACAGGCCTCATAATTTGAATCGAAACTTTGACTAAATAATAGATGATGCAACAATTATTTTCTTCAAATGTCTACCATGATTAACGCAAGGTTACAGCATCATGACCAAAGGTTGTCTCTATCTGTGCTCTTTCTGAGGCACATTAAATCGGCCTTGTCCGTTGCAGAGGCGTGTCTTGCTAGAGTCCGGGCATCTCAGAAGCCATCATTTAATACCTTTCTCCTTGGAAGTTACCTTTTTTAAGGAGGAAAGACAGCAGTACCATGGGTAGCGTACGTCTAGTATTTTAGGATTTCATAATGGAATCCTAAAGTGGGTTAAGGCGCTAGATCTCTACGCTAAAAAAAAAAGGAGCCAGTGATGGAAAAAATGGTTTCCGGCTCAATTCGTGCTGAGGACGCATTGATTCCTGAGGTTTCCTTTGGACAAGCCCTGTCGGCAGATGAGGCCACAGCACCTGTAATCTCGTTCAATCTTAAGGAAGAAAAGCAGGACCCCCCCACAACCTCATAAAGTGGACGGCCTCGGTCGGTGAGATTTGACAAAATCACATGCGCCATGCAGCGTAGGGTCCCTTGCGGTATGATTGAGGCAAGGACAACCATTTGATTTTCTGTCGCGTTTCATCAGAAATCAATGGGATTTTTTCCTGGCTTAGCTTCCGCAGCTCAAAGGTGGTCCTTTCTCTCATGACTCTTTCTTCTTGATCTTTCCGTGGACATATGCACAGATGGGAAGGCTTCCAAGAGCTTCCAGCATCAGAAACCATGTCTACTGAACAGAAATGGGCTTTTTTAACCAGCGTGTTGGCGAGCGAATGTATGCTTTTGCATGCACATGCTTTAAAGCTCGGAGAGAACAGATGCTTCTCATCGGGCATCTGTAAAAGTCGGCCATTCTTATAAATGTTTCAGGTGCGGTAAGAAAATGGGGTAGGTATGTGTGCAGTTCGACTCCCACGATCTGTAAAGAGGCAGAGTAAAGAGGAGAGTTCGAGTAGGACAGACCCCAAAAATATGAAAACTCAACTATTACAGTGCTTGATGACACCACCAACCTTTGGCCCAATAGCTTCCCGTGTATATGCATCAGATATGAGTTTCCGTGACACTTCGTAATTCATTGTACTACCTATAGATCTCAACGGTTCCTTAAAGTCTCAACCTTCCATTTGAATGTGGTCGAAATGGTTAGATGACTCGCCCCGAGAAAAGAAAGAAAAAATTCTGAAGTGGCTGCCAACGTTATAATGGAGCTGAATCTACCAACTCATGAGGACAGAAAGAGATGGGAGTGTCCCAGAATAACCTGAAGAGGACCAAGGAAACACCACAAAGCAGAACCTAACAACTTTAAATAGCAAAGATCGAAAGAGACATCCACCGGGCTCATCTACACAACCTATGATGTTGGTTCCATGACTCGGGGAGGGCCAACACAACAGTTTCCTCAATGCGATGATAAAGAAACTAGTTGCCAATTTCTTCGTAGTTAGTCGCTCGAATATACAGCCCCATGCCCCCGATATGGATGAGTTTTGAGCCAGCAGGTATGTATCTATAAACTATAATGTTAGGTGAATGTGAAGTGGAATTGTTGGTGAAGCCCTCAGGGGGCCTACATCTGAAGGAAACAAACATATAAAAAGCTACCCAGATAACACTGAAAGTTGCAGCAGCAGAACAAAAATATATACACAAAACCGAGATCACACAGTAATGATGCCGGTAACCCCTACATTAAACAGCGATAACAAGATGATCACTATGACTTAATCAGAACCACTCCCAAGAACATATTTATATACCTTGAGGGGAAGGAAACATGGGTTTATTCTTAATATCAACAAGCTCGGATTCTTCTCCTCCCACAACCAAAGCGAGAAGGGCGATTCATTTCCTACAGATCTGCAATCCGAAAATAGAAAATTCATCAGAAGACAAGGTCAATCAATGCATTAGCTAGGCACAGGGCGGTTAATTAAGAGTCATGTTAAATTAATCAAGCAAAGAGGGCACAATCGATCCATGTCCCCTTGGATGATCACAAAAAATAAAAAATTCTGACTTCCACCCTGTCAAGTGCTAATTAGATTCCATATGAAACCTTTTGTATAGTTCAGACCCACATTTGAAAAAAACAACTACAGGAATAGATTCCCATGTAAGGTCTAAAGCAGTGAATAGTCTCTATTTCCAGACAGAAGAAAATGACCGCCACCCCTTCCACTTCCAACACAAGCGAAGCCAATGAATATTAAATAGAAACAGAGCCCAGTGAGACTGTTGAAAATGACTCCCCCTTGATTGTTGGGTGTAGCGCTCCTAGTTACTTATGGACCAAAAAGTGCCCCCGAATTTCCTACATTTACATTCATACCACCAACCATGTAGTAACCCTACTTGATGGCTGTATAAGCCAGATTTGCCCAAGAAAAAAAAAAAAGAACAAACCCAGGTAGATCTGAAAGAAAAAGGTTGTAACTTTGGGCACTTCTTCCCTTCACACAAATTGAATTGATTCAGAAGAATGTGGAGCTGAAGTGAAATTAGGAAAACCAAAGACACGTTGTGAGCTCAGCTTTTTCACAGTGTAGGACATTTGGGCAATGTTTAAGACAAGGTAAACTAACTTCTAAATAACCTTTCGAAGCATCAGTTCTCAAAATGGCAAGCTCTTTGAAGTAGAACTAGCAGTGAGCGACTTGAGATGATCCGAAGGGACGAAATCTTGAGGCAAATTAGCTCTCTTGACAATCCTCCTCATGTTGCTCTGCAAACTCTGTTGAACCAATTGCTTCACCGCTTTCTTCTCCTCGCTCATCATGTCTTCATCCTCCATAGGCTCCTTCGAACCTCCATTAACACTCTGTGTAGCTGATGAAGCCCCGTATATAGGAGCAGATACTGCTGCACTCATGCTACTGCCTCCATAGCTCTCTGAAATCTGCTTCCCTTTATCCACTCTCAAACACTCCAGTATCCTCGAAGCTCTCTTCTGTGCCAATGTACTGCCAAGCAGCGTCAATTCGAGCAATGCCGATACGATTCCAGCCTCGATCATTGCCTGCCTATCACCATAAGCTTTGTGAGCCATCACCATCAAAATGTACGACGCTTTCTCTTGGCAACCTGGCGAGTCGGTCCAGTTTAATATGTCAACCAGTATAGGGAATGCATCTTTAACTCTGCTGATCGCCTTTCTGCCTTCGGGGGTAGATACAATATTGCTGAGTGTAGATAATATCCGTTCACTGATTTCCATGTCTCCCAAGGCATTCATAAGAAAAGGGACTAAATCAGTTTCGATTATTATGCAGACATTGGAGGGGAAGATCGAAAGGTTGTAGAGAGCTCTGAGAGCATCTTGCTTTGCTTGAGGGCTACTCTTGTGGTCTCTATCTATAAGGGTATTCACCAAAAAGGGGATTGCACCTGATGATCCGATGATGGGTTTGTTCGAATCTAAAGCACTCAAGCCAAGAAAATTCGCCACTATAGCTTCTGAGATTGACGGGTCTATGGTCTCCTCAGGAGATTCAATAAGCTTCAACATCTTATGAACAGCCCCTGCTTTGACAATGGCTGCCTTGTTCCTACAAATGAGTCAAAAGAGAGGAGATATATGAGTTCAGAGTCACAAACCAGTAGGAACTGGACAAATCCAAAATGCACTGAAAAACACATGTTGCTTGAGAAGCGACAAAAACTACAGTGGTGAGCAATTAGAAAAAGATAACACAATCTCTCAAATGCAGAATAATGAACTACATGAAGATGACACATGAGAACAGGGAAAACGACTCGTCAAAATACCTTCCAGAACAATTAAAAGTCATTATAAAAAACTGCGCATTTTACAGATGAAAATTGATGACACCATAGAAGATAGAGCTTAACAGAGAGCCTGAACCTGCATGTGAAAATACATCAAATTCACAAGCACATAACAGACAACATCGTGGTTGGTCAAGGTAAGAAAACGTATTTGATGGCGACACTAGAAACAGAGCTCGAACAAAGAGTTCATATCTGCAACACAAAACACGATCTAGACCGTCAAGTTGAGAATTTCACTAAAGAGCAGAGGCTGAACTGCAATCACGAAAAACAAGCAGAAAGGTTGTTCAGTAAAAAAAAAAAAACAGAACAAGATGAACACAGGCTCGTCATGAAAAATCCAGTTATGCATGCAAGAGGTGAAAAAGACTCGACTTTTTTTTCCCTGTTAATGGCAGAACAATGTGCCGAAACAGATCAAATGCAGAAATCAGGGAAGAACGATCTAACCCATTTCTAAAAATCCCAAGAACTCACATATCATTGCCAATGCCGAGATTAAGCACAGCGTAGAGGGAAGCAATCCGCGACTCGAGATCCGAAGAATCAAGCATTCCCACCAATGGCGGAATCGCTCCTAGCATCGCGAGCGTCGTCCTCGCCGCCGAGTCCTCCTTCGCAAGCAGCCTCACAGTGCGAGCACTCTCTCTCATCTTCCCCTCGCTGCCCACCTCTTCCTCCCCCTCCACATTCTGCAAATCTCTCACCACGCGCTTCAGCTTCTCCAAGACCTCCACCTTCTTCCTCGTCTCCACGTCGCTCTCCTGCCTCTCGTGGATCTCCGCCAGCTGGAGCAAGTCGATGAGCTTCTCCGACTTGGACACGAACGTCGCTAGGGTTCTGGGCCGCGGCGGGTCGGGGTCCGACTTTGGGGGGTCCGGGGGGGTCTCGGGGGCCCTGCGGTGGCGGTGGCGGCGGCGGGAGGAGAAGGAGCCGCCGCCGCAGCGAACGGCGTCAAGGAGGCGGCGGCGGAGGGCAGAGGCGGAGAACGAGGGCCAGGGGCGGCTCGAGGCGGTGGCGGTGGAGGTGGAGGCGCGGTTGAGGAGGAGGGAGCCGATGTCATTGCCCTGTGGGCAGGCTTTGGCCATCTTCTGCGAGGTGGAAGCAATCCCGGGGAGCTACATTTCACGGGAGACGGGTATTAGCGTGGATGTACGCGCGTCATGCTTCACATCCGGAGATGGGTTCGTCGTTTTCTTTATTAAAATTCGGAACTTGGGAGGAAGTAGGATGAGGGAGTCGGTCACTGCGCTTCACGGCTCGAGATAGAGAGAGAAAGAGAGGAGAGAGAGAGACTTTTCTCCTTCTGCTTCTCCTTCGTCGTCTTCGTTTCGTGTGCGGTTTTTTTATAGGTGTCAAAGCGTGCAGACAGCAGAGGGAGAGAGAGCGCGACTTGCGAAGTAAGTTTCTGACATTTATATTAACGGGCATTTTTTTTCTAATAACGAAATTGATTTTGTTTATTTTTATTTTGTTTTCCTTTTATTTTGGGCCTATTATTATTATTATTATTATTATTATTATTCCAGTCGTATTAAAAAAAGAGATATTCAATTTAACGTAATTTAATTTTTCAAAATACTGATTATGTAGGATATAAGCAGTGTTGTTGCACGGCCTAATTCTCTAAAAAAAAAAATCCTCAATTTTAAGTCTAATTTCAAATCTATCTAGAATTTTTTTTTTGTTCAAATAAAATTCTCAAACTTTTAATCGATTCTCGAATCCATCCATTTATCCAAAATCGCATCGTTTTGTATCAATATTAGGGAGGGTGGGCCAAAAGGTTTCGGACTTTATCAACACCCTCTTTGTATGGAACAACAACAGTCTCCTGACCACGTTAATCTTGAAGAAACTAATGGCGATTTCTGGACGATTGGACATAGTTTGTATTACAATGATAGTTGATGATTTTTATTCATAGCATATTTTAGGATTAGATCTCAAGCCTGAATTTTTCCTAAATTCAAAAGCTATGATATTATCCTAGTTGATTGCTTAATAAATGTCCGGACACTCAGTCTATGCTCTATTTTTGAGTTAGCCTTGTTAATTCCCCTTTTTCCCAAATATGAATGTGGATGGATAAATGTTACACGTCGAGTGAAATTTCAAATAGTAAATAACTTTCTTACTTGGCTTTGTTCCCTAATAAAGATCCCAAAATTTCCTCATAGTCACGGATTGTTTTCATTTAACTTCAAGACAATTAGTGTTGGGGTGACTCCCTTGACGCGTGGTTATGATTGAATTCACAGCTTTACATATTGCTTGTTCATTAGCCATTTAAAGAAGGTGTTGCTTGAATAGAAGTCTAAATTTAGCTAATTCCACTCGGATATCATTTCTATAATACGAGTAGATTGATGGATGGATATAATTCCTTAAATCCCACAGTAATTAAATAAGGACACGACAAATCACATGGATCTCTCTATTTATTAATGTACATTTTTTACATATAATTATATCATAAGAATTCTACCTTCATGCAAAGAAGTAAGTTTGTTCTGCTCTTCTTCCTAAACGTATAGATATTCATCGAGATTATTTCAAGCTATTAAGGATGATGAAAGACTGTTAAAACGTACGTCATAGACGTATTGATCTCTGTATATTTTTTTATTTTTTACACGTGTCCACTGTCGAACCAATATAACTCACTCTTCCTAATTATAGGACGGGGAAAAGTCAGATGGGAAAAATGAAAATCTCGGCATATCGTATACACACTTATAGAATATGCTCTTATTCAAGATGAAATTTGATTTCTCCTAGCAAAGAAGAAAAAAAAATACGAAATTAGAATTTTCTCCTAAGAAAAGTAGGCAGGTGTGAGACTGAGAGAGAGAGAGAGAGAGAGAGAGAGAGAGAGAGAGAGAGAGAGAGAGAAGGGGCTCGTTTGAAACGTTCTCCAAATGAGATAAATTCCAAAAATCACCCCAAAATTCCATACTTCAAATAAATAAATAAAAATCCCAAAAAAGGCAACGAGGCTCGGAAAAGCGCAAGCTTCCCTTCGGTGGGAGTACTACTTCCTCTTCCTCTTCCTCTTCCTCTTCTCGCGCATGGAAACTCGGGCAGAGCTATTTTATACTGCGGGTGCGGCGCACGACAAAGCATGGAACGAACGACGTCGCTTTCCTTCTTCCTTTGCTTCTTATTCAATCATCTATCCGGTGCAGTCCAGCTAAAAAGAGGGGCTGAACACGTGGCCACCCCGGTGGGCCCCACGTGGGGCCAGCCCCCCGTTCCTGCTTGGCTGGTGCACGTTAATTACGGTAGAGGAGGGAGCAGGGGAAGATGGGAGGGGTCGGGGGAAAGGGGAGTGAATGGCGGTGACGTGCCCGCGCAGGTGCAGGTGCAGGTGCAGGCGCATTTGCTTCTCTGACTTCAATGGAGAGGAAGCCTCCTCCGAGAAGCTAAGGGCTTTGGCTTTTAATGGAATCCTCGAGTTGCTGCTCCCTGCGATATTACCGTTTTGGGCTTCGGTTCTTGGTGGAATCACGGTGGAGCCACTTATCATTAGACCTGTCAAAATAAGTCATAAACTCGTTTTGTTAATTCGTATATAATGATCCGAGTCATTATGTGAGTTGGTTATATTCAATAGACGAGTTTTTTAAACGAATCTTTTTTTTTTTTGCATAAGTGTTTAATGGGTCGTAAATGTGTCATAAATGGATTTTACCACTTGCTCAAACACAATTCACGTCTGTGTGTGTGTGTCTCTCTCTTTTTTCATTCTCTCTCGCCCTCAGTCGATCTTGTGCTAACTCGTTTTGTACTATCGCCTCAATTTGGGTATGAATGAGCCGAATTCGATATGTATCGGGTATGAGTTGGATCGAATACGAGTCATTAAATTTGCATTGCAGTAAATGTCATAATAGGTTAAATGAGTCTATTTGGGTTAAATCATTTATGATTTGACTCCAAACCCAACTCAATACATCCGTTCGACGAGCCTATATTAGTGATGGACGGCTTCGGTTGTGAATCTTGTGATCGGCTCGAATGATGAACAGTTAGATTTGGTGGCAAAAAATTTATATGATTTGAGTCTATATCGTTCTTGGCCAAAATGGAAAAGTGCCGCACCTCTCGTGGGATCTGATTTTATATTCCCCTTTTTAAGTAATTTTCGTCACAAAAACCCCAAATTGGTTCGGCTACAATCTGATTCGTCTTCCACACCGGATTCGTCTCTCTTTTTTTATTTATTTTATTTTTATGTTATATTCGTCTTTCAATCGTTTGTCACGTGTGTTGAGACATATGGGTGGAGTGCTAACAGAGGGTAAATATTGCGTCAGGAGTACTTGTTTTGATTTATTCTTTTTTTTTTCCTATTGTGTTTATCAATTTGGGTTAGAAGCGTCATGGAGGTACGAGTTTGAGATTTTTTAGGAATATTTCAAAGAAGAGCTTGAAGGGACAAACCGATCTCAAATAAGGGCAAGCTTACAAATCAATCAAATCTTCATATGGCCAGAGGTACTTTTATCGAGGACTTTGCTAGCGTAATAGTCTTTAGGTGATTCTGAGTATAAGAGTAGGCTATGAGCCACAAAATTCCGAAAGAATAGACCCCACAATAATTTTTAATTAGTTATTATTTATTTTATGACCCAAAATAGACTGGTAGCATAATGTTATCACCTTAGGGACCTCTGCTCCGTTACTTGCTTCTGTCGACTCATCCACCTGAACGAAGCCCCGTGCATTGTCGAGGCGGTGGCGATCAGCGGCTTCGGGCCCCCAACGTCGGCATTTTGCCGGCCGGGGCGGACACTTTTGAGCGTTAGTCGACAGAGTCCGCCTCGACGATCGGCCGAGCGGGCAGCTCGGGAGGGGAAAGCCTACCGCCTCGACCTCGGCTCTTGGATCGTTCCTAACTGTGGGAAGGAATGGAGAGCACAACGGGACAAAGGTGCTGTCAATCTCCTCTTGATTTGACACGCTACCTAAGAGAAAACGACAACGGCTATTAATGAACACCTAAAATCTCCGGTTCACCATTCAAAGTGCATGTATTTAGCATTAACACCCATCAAGGCATCGATCGAGAGCAAAGAAGAACAAAAAAGAAAACACCAAAAAAATAGAAAAAAAAAAGGCTATTGGACGAAAATGTCCCTAGTCATAATGATATTTGGCTGGTAGGTGATCTCGGGTCTTGCTTTTATACGAGACTAAACTTGTCATTTTGGGTCTTTATTTGAGTCTTAATTTATTGCATCAAGTGCTTATTTAAGACAAGGGTTTACTTTTGGGCTCTCTTATGAGAAAACGCACCCACTTCAGGCTTTTATTCGAAATTTTCTCGAAATGCATTCGGTCGAAAATTAAATCGAAGTAAAATGTGTCACGAGCGTACCGATGTGAACTTTGTAACGGTATCATCACGAAATTTCGTATTCTTTCCCACGCACAATGCATGGAAGGACGAGAGTTTATGGAGACCCTCCGAATTTTGCTATGTGATTCACGGCATTAAGGAGAACAAAAAAGGAGCTAGACCTGCTCATTATGATCAAGCCGAAAGAGCTTTTTGGGACCACAGAGATGTGAAGGCACGTCCCAAAGCAACAAACATCAGAGGAAGAATTGTGTACAAGAGTACGACTGTACTAGGAACTGTACAGTAACATTGCTGTCGTGGCCTTGTTGGGACACCATCATGAACCAGAAATTGGTGAAAAATATGGAGTGGGGGGGACGATGCCGACGCGATCCACATGGGTTGATGTCATAAAAGGATGCCAATTCCTCATCTGACGGTGTTCCAGTACTAACATTCATTCTAAAGCTTGAATAATCCCCAAAAGCAGTTATACGAGCAGATGTTTGGTTCTATACGTTTAGGTTTGTTTGACAACGATTTTGATTTTCTGATTCTGGTTCCGGAACAAAAGAAGGATAAGCAACATGTTTGGTATCGTAAATGATTCTGATTCCGTTCCCAAAAACAATTTTGGAACAAAAAATAAAAATAAAAATTTGATTCCGAAAAAAAGAGTCACTTTTGAGTGAAAAAAGTCTCAATTTTTTAAAAAAGATTAAAAGTCCACGTGGACTTTTGAACTAAAAAAAAAAAATTAGATTTGAAAAATTTACTAACAACTGATTTTTTAAATTCATTTTTTAGTTAAATTTAAAAATAAGCTTTAAAAATTAACAAAAAAGAGTTAAAATTTTAAAAAGGGTGGGGGGGGTTAAATTAAAAAAAAAGATAAAAATTTAAAAAATTTAAAAGAAGTTAAATTTAAAAAAAAAATTAAAAGAAAGATGACAAATTTTAAAAAAAGAATTATAGCCACCGGGTTGTTCCCGGTAGAGGTGGTAATATGCGTCACAAACTCATTTTTTAACTTGGTTCAATACACCAAAGCCCAACTTAACCCACATGTAAACACTGTGGAACGAAACTCTGACAAGGAACAAAAATGGGTTCCTTGAGCACCGCCGTCGCCGCCCGGCGCTCGTAGCTTGTCGCTCCGACACCATCACCTTCCCCAATCGCTCGATGCTGTTATTGCTCGATCCTTGAGCATCACGGCCATTGTTTGTTCTGTTTTACATCTCTCTCCCAGACTCAACTCTCAGATTTAATGCCGACGAAAGGTTTGCGAACCTTGGATTAGAGTTCCTGGACCTCTAGATCAGCGAAGATGGAGGTTCACGACCTCCGATTTGAGGTCGAGGTCCTTCCACCGGCTTCAAATATGAGGCCGAGGACCTCCATCTTCTTCGGCTATGGCGTTGAGCTCTGTTTTCCAAGGGTCCTTTAACATGGGTTGGAAAAAAGGCGACGGCCTGAGGAGGTGGTGTGCATATGCTGGTTGGGGGAGAAGATGACATTCTGCCGCAACCATGCCGTGGAGTTGTCTTCTCTGTTTCAAACTTCCTTTTTATTTTTCAGATTTGGCCTCGAGCGGCGCCCACTCAAGGCTCGTCGGGACGGGGCTGGTGGCCTGGCTACCGCCCGTCGCCAACCCTCTAACCGGCGAAGGGAGGAGGAAAAAAAGGAAAAAAGAAAAAGGAAAAAAAGAAAAGAGAAATAAAAGATACCTTCTAAAAATTTGTAAATAAAAAAATTCACTAAATTTGTATTGCATAAAAATATTTTAACAATATTATTTTTTCAATCAAATTATAAGAAACAAGTATTGTATTATTTAATTAAATATAACAATGTTTAAGAAATATGGGTCGAGTATGAATCGGATATGGGTCGAATTGGATATGCATCGTTAAATTTGCACTGCATGAAAATGCATCAAAACGGATTAATATGAATTGAACCATATTCGACCCGATCTAAATCCGATCCAACTCACCCGTTCGACATCTCTAATTCTCAAGAGCCAAACGCGTTTCTATTCGGAAACATAAATTTTATGCGCTTATCACACACATTCTAATTTTCTAAAAATCATCTAGAGGACAGAATAAAAAAAATATGATTCTAATCAGAATTATTTTTTTGAATCAGAATTATTGCCAAACAAGCTCATAGATGTAATTTTGACGAGAATTAAAGCCTTTTTTTGAACTTGGTGGTCTCGCAGGAGGAAATTCTCGGTGATTTCTCGATACCATCCATTGGAAGAAGTTCTGTTGCGCCGCTGCGAGGCGGCCGCATCCGTTTGGCTTGACAGCATGCATGATGCAGTTCTGTCGTGCGATTGTAACTGCCTAACCAAAAGAGATCGAATCCTTAAAAAAGAGATGGCAACGATTCTAGCGGCGTCGCGTCATATGAAGTGCTGAGAATGAGAAGACAGGGATTGGTCCCGTCATCATAATGCAATTGCGCCCGCGAATATAGCAAATAACAGATCTTGAAAGAGTGACAGCTGCTGTCCTGTGCAAACGATGGATTTGGACATTTGACAACAACTGATTTCCGGTTTGACGCGGCCTAGTAACAGAATCCAAAGGTTGCTCGAACGCTTTCTCAGATTCTCTAGCTAGTGATAATAAGCTGGGCGTGCAAGGAACAACAATCAGAGTCAACCCTCTAAACCTTTTGCTCTGAGGAAACAGGAAAGCTCATGTCAGTTCTGAAGTTCAAAGAAACATTAACTCCGATATTGAAACGGGCCAATTAACAGAGAGGAACTCGCGCTGCATGGGACATTATGTACAGATAACTTATGGGACAAACCAGCTCAAGGTCCGCCTTTGGTTGCAACTATCTTGACTCATTGTACACTTTGAAGCTAACTTGAACACTAGATCATCACAACCAAAATCTTATCACTTACCAGCACGATGCAGGGCGACGCACGTGCAAGCAGCAAAGGATACGATTTATCTAATGTCAATCATTGGCAACCATCGCATCCATTGGGCTGCTCTCCAATCTCTTGATGCACAACCTTTTCTGCGGGGGGAGGTCCTTGGCTGAAGGCGACGTAACAGCATCGACAATCACTGAGTCGTCCTCCTTGAAAACTCCTCTCAAGATACCCATAGCGATTTCATTCTCGACCAGCTGTTGGATTACCCTCTTCACGGGTCTGGCGCCAAAATTTGGATCAAAGCCCAATGTCCCAAGAAGCTCAACGGCTTCCTCAGTGTAGTGAAGTTCAATCTTCTTCTGTTTCAGCCGTTCTTTCAACCGGTCCATCTGCATTAGGTGGAAAAAGGACCATCAAAATGTTTGCCATAAAAATCATATATGCCCTCCATAAAGTAGCATTTAGATGGTTATACGTGCATTAAGACACAGAACATTTACTCATTAGGATGTGCTAAGTGCATTTCGATACAGAACATAAGAATTGTGTTGAATGTATTACTCAGAAAGGTGTATCTTTATCAAACATTCAGGAACTAAAGGGCCCTAGGCATCCTGACATATAAAAAATACCAATATTGCTCAACAAAATTGATCATTTGGAGATTTAAGCAAGCATTGCAATATTCATTTTCCCCCAGACATCAAGTGCTAAATCATAAAAGTTACCACAAATGAGAATTCAACTTCTGCAACATATTGGACCTTTGCATCACAAAACAATAGCTATCAACGTGTAACCAATAAGAATTCAAGTTACTTAAACTACAGTAAGAGAATGCACAGAAGCTTTACGCGAGCAAGCGTTGGAAACCTATGCAATTGCACCACTGTTTGTTAGCATCTCATCCAAGTTAGTCATGATAAAAGGTTAGGAAAGAAAAGCTAGTTCTGCCTTTTCAATTTACCCCCACCGAGAAAAGAACATTGACGCAAGGATGAAGCTAGAATAATGGCCAACTGTAGTCTTTTTTGTGATTAAACTTTCTTACGCAATGCAACACCTCCAAGGAGAAAATAAAAGTGAGCTCAAGATTAGTTACCTGAAGCTTCACAATTTTGCCAATTTCCTTGGAGTCCAGTGGCTGGAATACGATGTACTCATCAATTCGATTCATAAACTCTGGGCGGAATGTTTGTCTGGCCAACTCAACTACTTGTCTTTTCATAATGTCGTAAACTACTTCCTTACTGTCTGTTGTATTACGGAGAGTTTCGAGTATAAAGTGAGAACCAATATTAGAAGTCATTATCACGACACAGTTTGTAAAACTGACGGTCCTTCCCTGGGAATCAGTAATTCTTCCATCATCCAACAGCTGTAACAAAATGTTGAACACGTCGTGATGTGCCTTCTCAATCTCATCAAAGAGCACAACTGAATAAGGTCTTCGGCGAACCACTTCAGTCAGCTGTCCACCTTCTTCATATCCCACATAACCAGGAGGTGCACCAACCAAACGTGAAACTGCATGTTTCTCCATGTACTCGCTCATATCTATTCTAACAAGAGCATTTTCTGTGTTGAAGAGAAATCCAGCTAAAGCCTTAGCAAGCTCAGTTTTGCCAACACCAGTAGGGCCCATAAACATAAAGCTTGCTATTGGTCGATTTGGATCAGATAATCCAGCCCTCGAACGACGGATTGCATCAGCTACTGATTTGACTGCTATATCTTGACCAACCACCCTCTTGTGAAGGACCTCCTCCAGCATTACCAGCTTTTCCTTCTCTGATTGTTGAAGGTTCGACAAGGGAATGCCAGTCCATTTGCTGACAATTTCAGCAATGTCAAGATCAGTGACCTCTTCTCGCAGCAAAGATTTTCCTGATTTCCTGAATTCTGCAAGATTCTTTTCGGCCTCTTCTAACTGACGCTGAAGGGACATGAGTGTTCCATATTTGAGTTCAGCAGCACGGTTTAAGTTGTACTCACGCTCGGCAGCTTCCATCTCCAAGTTAACTCTATCAATCTGTTGGATGGAGAGAAAGGTCAAACCAAGGTAAAATACGCAAAAGAATTACGAAAGAGAATTATATATGGGTAGAAGAGTTACCTCCTCTTTAATCGATCGAATCCTAGTCATAAGAGCCTTTTCACTTTCCCACTCCTCTGTCAGTTCTTTTTGCTTCTGTTTAAGCGAATTTAAGTCATTTTCCAACTTATGCAACCTTTCTTTAGATGCTTTATCTGTGTCATTTTTCAGAGATAACTTCTCCATCTCCAACTTAAGCACAGCTCTGTCCATCTCATCCAATTCAGTAGGCTTGGATGTAATCTCCATTTTAAGCTTTGCTGCGGCTTCATCAACTAGATCAATGGCTGAAGGACAAACACCATAACAACATACATTTAGACAACAGGAGGAGCAGGAAAGATGTGTGTTTAATGAGGTAAAGTAGAGAAGCACTCAAGACAAGAAGTAGGAATAAATTATCATATCTTCTTATCATAAATTTAAACTGTATGATGATTACATCTGAAAGTTTATCAGATGGAGTTATCCAAAAAAGTGGCATAACAACATCTTACTCCTAAGAGAGTACCTAGATAATGATCGAAAAAATTAAGCAAAAAAGGAAGAAGTCCACAGGAAATAAATAAAAAGAATAGCCCACAGAAAATACCATACTATTAGCAAATGTATATTTGAAATTGCAATGAATAAAAGTTTCACAGTTAAATGCCCCAGCAAAAGAAGAAAATAGTGCAGTTGCACGGTCTTTACACATCCTCGGGATTTAATGCGTCATTTTCAGCAAAAGGAACAGTAATCATCATTTAAAAATTCAATTGGAATATGTCACTATCAATTGAGTGTAATCAATTAGTTGCTCTCAGTGTGGAAAATGGCTAGAGTGATCAGCACAGAAATACAATCCAACAGTGGTGACATTCTTGATTACCTTTGTCAGGCAGAAAGCGTTCAGTAATGTAACGATCTGAAAGGACAGCAGCTGAAACAAGGGCACTGTCTGATATTTTAACGCCATGGTGTAGTTCATACCGCTCACGCAATCCGCGAAGAATGGAAATTGTGTCCTTGACAGATGGCTGCCCACAAAACACTTGTTGAAACCTACGCTCTAGAGCAGCATCCTTCTCAATGTACTTCCTATACTCGTTCAGTGTTGTTGCACCGATGCAACGAAGCTCACCGCGACCTAACATTGGTTTCAACAAGTTCCCTGCATCCATTGCGCCGCTTGTTGCTCCTACATGGATAACACAAAGAGTACTTTTCAACACAATTTGGATTCAGCAAGTGGTAGTAAACAGAAGAAAAGTAGCACATAGGCATCTGAATAAATCCATCACATGAAAAAGAAAAACAAAATGAAACGATAAAAGGATGTTGATTAGAATTTTCCCGATTATAAAGTTTAATTACATGATATAGGAATTAATGACTTTTTCATGCATGTCCAAAAATTGTTTTCCATTGTCGCTGATAACAATGATAGAGATGCAACCAGGAAAGAAAAGCAAGAAGGATACACACCTGCACCTACAACAGTGTGAATCTCATCAATGAATAATATAATCTGCCCATTTGAAGCTGTTACTTCCTTCAAAACAGCTTTCAGTCGTTCCTCAAAATCTCCACGGAACTTAGCGCCTGCAACTAGTGCTCCCATATCCAAGGAAATCAACTGTATAGATCAAGGTAAAGCAGACATCCTTTTAGCAGAAAACTCTGAAAAATCACATTATGATCTAACCAACATATCTTAATCAGAAAGCCAACAATTACAACCTTTCTGTTGAATAGTGGCTCCGGGACATCCCCACGGACAATACGTTGAGCCAACCTGTTAAGAGTGAGAATTACGCAAGAGAAATTACCATAGAATCCATAAAGTTACAACATTCACACTAGGAACCACGTCACTAGGCATGGTCACTTCCAAAATGACAATAACATGTACATAGTTTAACAATGACCATTCTGTGAATACTCTCTACTGCATAGCAAAAGTTACATGCTAGCTAAAAGGACGGAATCAGCACACTGACCGAGTGCCGCCAGCACTCTTTTCAAATAGTTCAGCTCTAGATTTAGATCTGTAGAACAACCTAGAGCCCAGATCAGCGCTACTGAGCCCAGATCTGTAACGCCACTGTACCTTACCAGCTTGAAGGTTAATTACATCTTCACTAACAAAGTCTGCTATTTATGACATCACAAAATAAAGGAAGCCAGCTTTTGGTCCATCAGAAAAATGATTTGCATAACTAATTTGATCCTTATAACTATAAATCACACAGAACTAAAGTTGAGAAAAGGTTAAAAACATTGAACTAGTCATACGACACTAAATAACGGCAATGTTACACTGGAACACACGAACATTATAAGCAAAAGAGAAGAACAAGTCTAACAACCCATCAGGTACTAAGATACTAATCTTAAGAAAATAAGATTGAACTGAGAACCAACCCTTCAGCAATTGCAGTTTTCCCCACACCTGGCTCACCAATAATTACCGGATTATTTTTAGTTCTCCTACACAATATTTGAATGCAGCGCCGGATCTCATCATCACGACCGATAACAGGATCAAGCTTGCCCCGCCGAGCCATTTCTGTCAAGTCATTTCCATATTTCTCGAGTGCTTCATATTTCCCTTCCGGGTCTGTTTGTAGGAGACCAAAGAAATTTTATGACCAATGCATTAGTAGTCAAAGAAACAAAGGAAATAGAACAGGACTCAAAAAAAGAAGGTCTTCATGCTTTGGCAGGACAATAACAAATCATTTGCTACAACATGCATGTTAGAGGGAATACTTAGCCAGCTGAGAAAAATTGTGAAAGGTCCGAGATAAAGCTGAGAAAGACAGTGAAATATTTGAGACAGTTTTAGAAGCTTCAGTTAAGCATGACAATATCTTCATCTTCCCCCAACTAGATATCCTGAACACCTTCGAGATCCTGAAAGCATATCTTTTTCTAATAGTTGAATATCATCAAAAGTTTCAATATGATTATTCCCACACATCAGATGGTTTTTTGCAGGATGAAGACTTGTTCAATAGCAGCTGCCAGTGGCACTGCTCTCTCGTCTCACAACTGACAAGCAAACTCTCAATGTACCTATGGACTTCTCATCGACAGAGTGAACAACCAAAATCTATCAGGAAAGCAGAAACCCATCCCAACAGCAACCCCACAGATGGACTTAGTTCGTCGATTAATAAAGTTTTATGAAGACAATGGCTAGCCTGTTTGTGGGGAATCAATGTCACGAATATGGTTAGCCTGTTCAAGTCCTAACAATTACAGGAACCTCTGAGAAAACATGGGAAGCAATGTTTTATAAGGATCGATGCCTTCCATAAGTATCGCATGATTCAGAAAGAAAATCGTTGCAGTAGTGGAATAACAATAAGACATACTTTGGTCTGTTACTCTTTGATTTCCACGTACAGCCCGAATGGCCTCCCTCAAATCCTTCTCATTAAGCTGGAGATTTTGAAATAATTGCTGCCCAAACCTCTTATCAGAATGAAATGCTAGCAAAAGATGCTCCACAGAAACAAAATCATCTCCCATTTCTTTCTTGTACTTCCGAGCATTGTCCAAAAGGGAAGCAAGATGTGAGCCCATTATAGGACCACTAGTATCACCCACAACCTGGTGCAAGATCACAGATTGTTACCAAACCCCAAATAACCTTTTGAAAAAGACCAAATTTAACTGAAAAACAAACATATAACTGAATACACGCCTTTGGTTGTTGGGATATGAAGTCGTCCACAGCCTGCAGAACTGATGTGTTGTCAAGAGCAGCTTTGGTGAGAATTCTCCTGGCTAAACCATCCTTTTGCTCCAAAAGAGCTTTCATTAGATGCTCAGTTTCCACCACTTGTTGTTTGCAAACTCGAGCTGCATCAACAGCGCCAACAATGCCCTCCCAGGCCATCTCAGTGAACTCTGATGGATTTGTCTGAGGCAAACAAAGCCGGACTTCAGGTACATTTATTAGAAAAACATATCAAATGAAACAGGACAACCTCTCTTCCACAAATTCCGACTAAAGCATGATGAGGAAAAAGTTGCCAGGTCAATCCTGCTATAATAAACACAAACATCCAGTAAATTTAACGGGGAGATACTTACTCGGTTGATAAGTAACCTTTTAATGTTTATCACACTAAACTCCAATCCACCATATCTTGAACTTTGAAGAAAATCAAAGAAAAACAAGCCGAGTACAAATTCATCAACAAAACATGAAAAAATTAAACAACCAGCTTTAGACTTTGGATGTTGAAAATCAAACACTTAGTTTTAACTCAAGGAACTGCGTTAACTTGTAAAATCAAGGAACCGTCGCCTCTAGTGCTTAGAAAATTTAATAGCTATTCAAGTGTTAGGCTGATCTTCATAAGCAAATGGTCACAGAAGATGGGGAAATTGAAAGCTGAATTTTGGTAAATTTTTTGGTTATACTTCTCTAACATATATCATAAAGGACCATCCAACGATATTCTAAATTTAATATTCATCGAGAATACAGCTAAAAGTAATGCACTTTCGCGATACAAGGACAAAAGTCCATTTCGTTAAGCTTATAATGTTTATATTGAACGCCCCGTAATCTTTTCTGTAACTGCAGCACCTTGGGAGATCGTTTCTAGAGGCGACAATCGTCACAAACATAACACAAAAAGCACCAAACTCAAGTCCCAAAAGCTTCAGCAACACCAGAAGAAAACTACAGACTAATTGCCCTAAACTCAATTTTCAAAAACAAGCACTTTTCCAAACTCTAACATAAAAAGCTCAAATTCAATGGAATAGTCCTAGGCTCCAACCATCAAGCCAACACTGAGCGACCAAGCACTTCAAAATCACACTTTTCCATAATATCTCAAAGTAACCGCATCCGACTAATGAATTCGATCGAATTCCAACCTGAGACGCACTCGCGGTGGTTGAGTAAGCCGAAGAGGAAAGGCCAAAGCTCCGGGAATCGAAGCCAATGACGCCGCGGAGCTTGACGGCACCGGCAGACGCCGAAGCGAGGACATTAGCTTCGCGAAGCAACGGACCTGTCAACGAGTTAACGGAGTTCCTCAAACCGGTAGCGGAGTCGGACAGCGACCGAGAGCGGGAGAGGGTATAGGCTGCTCCGGCGGCGGAGCGTCTTGGAGGCGCCGAGGCTGCGTTTATCGCGGCCAAGGCGGTCTTAGTGAGCTTCGAGGTGGTTCTCCTCGTGGCCATTGAGGAAGCACGAGAGGCTCTGAACTGGGTAGTGAAGAAGAAGAGTTTTCGAAGGAGGAGGAGGAGGAGGAGGAGGAGGAGAAGAAGAGTGGGGGGTGATTCGGTGATGCTTGGGGAGGAGGCAAGAGGAAGGTTGTGGAAGGAACAGGCACCTTCCCCTGCTTCCGCTATTTTTCCTTCTCCTTATTTTTCCCGAACGCAGTTTCGGATTTAAGAATTTCCACGTCGGAATGGGCTGGGCCACTGGTCTTGCCACGTCAGAGGTACGATACTGATTGGGGCTCGTGCGCACCCGAAGCATGTGATCGTTTTTCCACCGGGAGGATTTTGCCCTTGCCCTCCATTGTTGAATCCTCTCTGCTCTGTCTCTGTGCCACCTTGAAGGTCTGATTTTTAGCCACTTCCTTCGTTTTCCCAGAAAGTCGCCTTCTTCAACCTGCCCGCGTTGACTTTTCCCTCATCCTCTTCACCTTGAATTCGAGCTCTTGTTGACAGATAAGGCGCAAGCAAAGAAACTCTGCTCCTGGGCATGTACGATGCAATGCAGCCCGCTTGGTTCGTTTTAATTCCAATTCTTAAGTCTCAATCTGGTTAGAACTTTGTGAATTTTTGGCAGGGCTCTGAGGCAACTCACGAAATCGAAGAGGAGGACGGAGTGGGAGTCAACCTCGAGAACGGACGGTGCGCCAGGAGAAGAGAACGAGGCGTTGATGACGAGGGACTCGGAGTCGACCTCGAGAGCGGACGATCCCACCACAGAGTACGACGTGTTCTTGAGTTTCCGGGGACCAGACGCGCGACGGCTTCACCGATTGCCTCTACCGCAGATTGAGACTCGCTGAACTATACAGTATGAACTATGAAGAGTAGCTGTTTTGCTTCTTTCGATTTTGCTCGAGACCCCGATTTAATTTTTTTTTAATCTGTTGATGCAACTCTATGTCAACCCTATCCTATAAATCTAGCTCAGTAATACATGCATTTTGGATTTTATGGCATTGCATGCTAGTTAGCAGATCCAAGCATTATGAAAAATTATTACCTTCTTAGATTTTGGGAATCTCGTTCGTTCCATTGAGAATATCTGCTTCACATAGATCGGCTCGTACATTGTCTAAAGCATCTCCAATACATTAATTGAGTGACATTGCACGAAATTCCAATGTACGTAATCAATTGATTATGATGCTTAATTTCCATCATTAGTAACTGGAATGGTTGACTTATTTAACCATATGATCCCTAGAGACTCAGAGAAAGTCATACCCGGATCAAATTTATACCCTTAACAGCGGTTACGCTTTGCTGCAGTCATGGAGAACTAATTGATTTGGTTGTTGAAGAGGTATTGTCTAAGCTTACTGCCAATAATGTGGATGTGCCTGAATATTTGGTTGAAGATCATCGTCGGATAAAAGCCATAATAGAGAAGTTGGATGTTGACTCTGATGGTGTACATTTCCTTAGTATTCACAGAGTGGGCGGCATTGGTAAAACGATCTTGGCGAAGGTTGTGTTCAACAAATTATCTTCTCACTTTGACGACATTAGTTTCCTCAACAACGTTCGAGCATCATCACAACACGGTCTTATAAACTTGCAGAAAAAGTTAATAACAAGTTTTGTTGGTTCTATTGTTGCTGACCAAATTAAAGACATTGGAGACGGGATGTGTTGGATCAAGAGAGTATGTAATACTAAGAAAGTCCTCATTGTTCTTGATGATCTAGACAAGACAACGCAACTCGAGAAGCTAGCCGAAAAATCTGATTGGTTAGATTCAAGCAATAGAATCATCTTCACCACTAGAAACATAGATATCTTGATGACTCGAGTGGAATCATCCAGCAAAGAGGTCCTAAATCAAACGGAGGGAATTTTGGCTTATGAAGTTCATGAAATGGAATTTGGTCGAGCAGTTCAATTCTTTTGTAAGCACGCATTCGGAAGAGACTCTCCCATGGAAGGATCTACGTTACACAGACACGGTAATTTCAAAAAATTTGCCGTGTCGGACATGTGTCGGACACCGACATGTGTCCATCACGGCTGGACACTGCTGGACGCGTCTGAAGGCATGTCCATGGGTTAATGAGTCATAACACCTAAATTTTTGACCTAATTTCTATTCTCTCTCGCGTCGTCTCCTCTACCGATTGCGTTCTCGCTCCTCTCACGATTCACTTCTCTCCTCTCTTCTCGCGACCCGCCTCCTCTTGACGTAATTTTTTTTCTCTAAGTTTTATGGATTATTGAAATGAAATGTAGTTGAATTCTTCATATGATATATTTTTTGATCGCAAGGTATGATTTTGCTTTGCCGACACATGATATATTTTGTGAGACTTTTCTAAGGAGGAGATTAATAATAGTTTCGGCATCATGATGTTATTATTCATACATATAATATACAACGTGTTTCAACGTGTCGGAATTCTCTATTTTTGGAAAATTCACGTGTCGGCGTGTCGTGTCGCGTGTCGTGTCCCGTGTCTGTGTAACATAGGGAAGGATATGGTCATCTTGCAGAGAAAGTTGTCCCTAGAGTGGGCTTGCTTCCTTTAGCTGTCGAGGTGATAGGTTCATCTCTTTATTGCCAAAGCATTGCCTTGGGGCAACATTTTGATAAAAGAAATCTATGGGAAGACACGTTGAAGCGGTTAGATAAAGTCCTTTTAAAGATGTCCGGGATGCATTAATGATTAGTTATGAGGGATTGGAGAATAAGCAAAAAGAAGAATTTCTTGATATTGCTTGCTTTTCACCAACGAGGACCAAACATATCCGGTTATCACGTGGCATGATTGTGATTACCTTTCTCATAGTGCAATTGGCGTCCTTATCGTACGGTCCTTGATAAAAATTAGAGATGATAACAAGATTTGGATGCATGATCAAATTCGAGATTAGAAGGCACTTCAAGTTGACCATGTTACCAGACATGCAAGTTTCAATTGAATGAAGTAGTTTGAGGGTTATACACAATCGTGCATCACCCGTCAAATCCGAAGCAGTAAAATTTCACGTTCAATCAGTTTTTACCTTTCCTTGCCAAGCGCTAGGATAGAATCTGATCAGAGCACTTACAGTCCTCCCACCATCGCGGCGATGATGTTGCCCAGAGCGAAGCCTCCATTTGCTCCCATTTGTGCCCGATCCTCCAATAAATCCCCGAGAAAAAGTCGGAATTTGGGAGCGCAACACTGGGAAATAGAGATAAATGTGGACGAGTCCTTAGCGAGTTTTGGTCATTTTGGTCCTGCGGAAACCTTCTACGTTAGTGCCAGCGGTGCCTCATAAAATTCGTTCAAAATTAGCTTGATTCCGAAATTCGTAAAAATTTCATTTGATCGGATTGACTTAATTAGTAAAACGATTAGGATTCAATTGATAAAATTAAAGGGTTTATAATTAACTGAATTGGCAAACCTGTAATAGATTTAGGATTTTTTGGAAAATCTTCCTCCAATGGTGGAGATCAGCTGCATGAAGTAGCAATAGGCGAGGTCCTCGGGGAGGCGGCCCTTGGAGAGCTTGGTGGAGAGCTCACCGCCGTTGGCGAACTCCATGGTGACCTAAATGTTGAGACGGGTGGGAGGACTTTGAAGAGGGGTGGCGGAAGCGGCGGAGATCTCGCGCTTGATGTTGGAGATGAGGGTGGCAGAGTTGGAGGAGGAGAGCTTCTTCTCATGGATGACCTTGAGTGCCATGCTCTTTCCCTTGTGGAGGTTGTGACGGTGGGGCACCTTGGCAAAAGCACGGCAGCCCAGCAGCCTCCCGACCTCGTCCTTGCCGAAAAGGGCGTCCTCATGATGATGCTGTCGACGTTCGGTCTCTGGCATTAGTGCCATTTAGTAGGACTTAGCTTCTCATTAGTTAAACCACAACGCTATAGAACCCGAGACTCAAATTCGAGATTCGTTAAACCCCGAGAGAGAGAGAGAGAGAGGAATCCAAATTATCCCCTCAAAATTTCCCCAAATTTTCATCTTCAACCGTTCTTAGTGAATAGGGCCAAGATTTTTAGGGAGTGCAAGCCAAAATCTTTTTTTTTTTTTTTTTGTCTTCTTCTGACGGAACCCTAGGAGACTAGATCGGCGACCAAAGGCAGTAGATCAGACAAGGTGAAGCCAAATTTCCAGCATTTGATGGGACCCACGACGAGGGCTCAACAGGGAGAAAATGGCCGCGCTTGTGGTTGCCATGAACCTGAGGTTGAGGGCCAGGGGCAGCCCTCCGCCAGGCCTGGGCGAGGGCCGGCGTCCCTCGCCCGATTTGGGGAGGGCCGCGGCCATCTCCAGCCCTTGGTTGGGGCTCGGCAAACTCTGCCGACCAGCCCTCACCCATCGCCAGTTATTGTGAGTGATGGTTGGCGGTGTGCAACCCTTCTTTTTAATTTTTAATTTTTAATTTTCCATTAGTTTTTTTAATTTTTTATTTATTTATTGCTCGTGCTGTTGTGGAGCTACACGTGAATTTTCCTATGTAGAATATCGGGATATTTCCTATTGAGTGAACTTGTTCATTGAATGTTTATTTTTTACATTTTAGCTTATTTTTTAGTTTTTTACTTTTTTTAACTTTTAGCTTTTTTTTTTTTATTGTTGACTGGGTTCCTCTGGCTAGCCACTTCGGATTTCGGAAAAACTCATTAGAGTTGACACTCAAATAATTATTTTTCTAAAAAATTGACATTTAGGTGATCTAAAAAAAATTTGGCACCAAAGTGAATACCGTACACAAATTTTGACACTTGCGATGTCCTTCTGTCAAGAAAATGATATGAAATTACCACATCAAAACTGTTACGATTGATTTTATGTGGGAAGTTAACGGGAATAGAATTCGGGCACAAAGTGAAAGTTGTGATCTTTTGAGAGACAAAAAACTGCCAGTGTCATAGTTGAGACAAAGTTACTACTGAATGTTGAAAACATGTATGCATGTTTGTGGTGTCCCAAGCACGCCACCTCCTTACTAATCGCACTCTGTTTTAATTTGATATTAGCCATAATAGGACGCATGCAGAAGACAAGAAAAACATACATGAGGTCAAAACTAAAAAAAATCAACCAAACCAAACCAAACATGTGCTCCAAAATTTCATTTGGTTCTATTAACCACCGTGCCATTAATCAATCTGCAAGAATACAAATTCCACTTTGTAACGCCAAAGCAAGCGACTCTGCTTGTTAAATTATTCTAGCGAAATTCAGGTCTTCACAATGTTACTCTAACCGGGAATTCTAAGGTGGGTAGGACTTGCAAAAAATCCCACCCAGAACTAGAAACTTTAAACAATGAAAATATGGACCAAGGACGATTATTTGAAACGTCACCTTTTGACTTGGTGCCTCGCGCAGAGGAGAACTTTTATAACTGTAGTTTGTTGAGGCTAGTGGCAACACCCGGAATGGGATGAATAGGTGATTTCAAAGAAACCGATAAAACAACTCAAAATTTAAATAAGCAAGTTGAGAGCCTAGTTCATAACCAAGTCAAAGTCTGATTAAAGTAAAGATTTGAACTAGCTTCAGAGTCTATCTGTGCACAATTCTACTACTAAGAATAATATAAAGGAGTTAGTGGATAGAGAAATTGCACACAAAACTTATACGGGTTCGGTTTAGATTAACCCTACGTTCACTTCTTTATACCGATAGCTAATTGGTTGGATTCGACTATTGAATCGTTCAGAGGTTACAACTTAGTGGCAATCCTTGAGTTGATAAACCACTTTGTCTTATACTCAATCACTCGAATATGAACCTCTAATAGATTATTGTTTATAGATCAATAATGAATATGTAATGTAGAAGTTTTCTTGCACTTTGGAATTTCAGATTCTGGATTCTCACGTTCTCTTCAACGTTGAAGTCTCCTTTTATACTCATCCACCTCCAATCTAGCCATTGAAAACTCTTTAGAGGATCACTCTCCAATCAACCCGTTGGATGGGATCGTATAGGCAGGATTTCGTAGCAGTTGAGAAACAAGATTTGAATATATCGTAATCTGAATCTGAGACTTAATCTTATATAAGAATCTGAGGGTAGTGTATGATGCTCTCCTCAGAGTCCGAGCTCATCATGCATCGGCGTTTGAGTCTAAATTACAGATTTAAATCCTTCAACAAACATTCCCGTGCATTCCTTAACATATGAATGCAGTTAGGATGTTCTCCTTGTAATAAGTAAAATATGCACAAGAGTATATCTACGCATTTGTCAGATTTAGGATTGTTTTATCAACTTCAAAATCAATTAGGAGGTTTTTTCAACATAGTTTGCATGTGGACGGAATACATGTGATGTGCAAGGCACTAATAACTACTGAAATGTCTCCAAGATATGCTAACTTATCATGGCTAGTGGAATTATGGTTACCATGCCATTAAGTTTGGATACGAATTAGTAAAACATTTTCATCAAAACGCAATTGAGATAGTCAAGGGAAGTGTTTAAGGATCGAGAGGATCGTATATATTTTAGTATGCACGAGAAATGCGACACATATAATCTTCATGTAATACAACTTGAACCGTGTTCCTTGATTGTTTTTTAATTTCATGCCATAAGAGTTGCTATATAATATTCCTTCTAGGAAGTAACTTAATTCTTTGAATAAACCTAGCTGATTCGTTTAAATTGTCTTGATCACATCGTGAGACATTTTTATTATGCGAAAATGTTACACTTGATTAGAAGATTTCACTTATTTCACTTAGCTACTCGAGCCCTTGAGGATCAATACTAAATTTAAGCTACTGTCGAATCTTTCCTTCAGACATAACATTTAATAACGTGAAAGTTTTCTTTTTGACCGTATTTATCCTTCCATGGTGTTTGAGACGGACAAGCTGCTAAGTCTCCATGAATGGAACTTTAATGACTTTCTAGTTCTTACACATCAACATTTTGTTCACACTTCAAGCTAATCTTTCAACGAAAAAAAAAAAAACATAAATGACCATGCATTGGAATCACAATTATTTTCATTTCTCAATGAAACTTCTGGATCCTCCAAACATAAAGAACACCGTCCTCCAGAAGTTTATTACTTGGAATGGAAGCTCCCTCCTTTCTGTGCACGGCACCGCTGCAAAGACAAATGAAAGCTTCACTTGAAGCATAAACCAATTTCATGGCAGTTGTACGGAATATTATTAGCTACAAAGCAGATCCATTCTTCTTCTTTTTTTTTTTTTTTCCCTTTTGACAAAGAACCAAAAAAGACTTCAAGAGTCGACATCTAGTAATCCCCTTGCTCCCAAAACCCTCTTCAACAACCTTCTTAACTAGTTCTCTGGACCTACGGCAATGCACAGGCGAAGGATAGTCATTTAGTTGGGCCGTTAGAAAGTAACAGGATATCGAAATGACGATGTAATTGTTGATCTGTTGTCTTGAACAATGATGACCTAAAGATCTTTAACTCACTGCACAAATGAAACGAAATGACGAAAAAGTAGACCGTGGAGATACCGCCATGCAATTTTGTTCAACCCCAAAATTTCTCCGGATATGATAACCTATAGGGATCTACTTCTGAGAACATAATCTGTGAACGAAAACTTAATAGTTTAATGACTCTAGCGATTAAGTATTAGCACCCATTAATCTACTGCTACAACAAATTATCATCGAAAATTGCTCGTAGGAAGAAACTAAGATGCTCTAGAATTCTGGAACCAATGCGAAGTAGCTATTCTTGATAGAATGAATGAAAATGGATCCACTTACCAAGCTTGAGGATATAATCTCGTAAACAACATTTAAAATCCAGGGATCTATCTGAAAATAACATGTCAATCACTACAACAAATAATATGGAGTATCAGATGCGGGTTCCAAGCAAGATCTTGAGAATTCAGGGCATATTCTTTCAAGCTATTTTTAGGGCTATTCTGAAGAAAACAATCGGTAGCATTAAACTAACATGTGATGAGTAAGAGGTGCTCCTCTTTCTTTGAGCATTTTCTTCATCTTTGCATTTAAATCAATTGAATGACTTATCTTGTCATAATTAATCAAAATGGAAGCAATTACCCGTTAGTTTTCAGGTCGACTCCCTTGACATTCCGTACAGCTTCCTTTCAACAACCACTGATGCTCAACTGGCCTCCTTAGGTTGGCAAAGAGACCTCTTCAGAAACCAAGTCAATTACTTTTTCGAGGCTGCAGCAATGCATAAAGAACGTAATGTTTGTTTTCGTCAAGCATGCAATAAGAGGATATCGAAATGACAACCTAATTAATCTACAACTACACCAGAATTTGGTTGGACATTGCTCAAAATGAAGTACCATTAGAAAATTCGCAAACCAATGCGATGTTGCTGTTCTAGATGGAATCGGGGAAATCGAATCCAACAATCTGAAATGATATGTCGGAGCACCCCATTAAACATGGGTGTGTGAGCTTAACTAACCCTCTAAATCTAATAAACCATCGAGTTCACTGATATACTTATTCATACAGATATTCTAACCTCGTAATTAATGCACCTTAGCATTACCATCGTAAACCAATTTCATTACCACATAAGATATCTAGATCCTCCAATCAACGAAAACAGAATGAAGTTGGGGAGACTTTCATTACATTGATAGCAATTCCCTTGACAACCGACCAAAAGACGGCTTCAGGAGTCAACTTCTAACAATTTCCTTGCTTTAAAAACCTCTGCAAGAACCAATTCAAGTACTTCTTCGTAGCTGCAGCAATGCACAATGGAAGGACAGCTCATTTTAGTTGGACAGACAGAAATTAAAAGGATATCCAAATGACAATCTAATTTTTTATTTGATTTCTCAAACCACTGTAGCCTGAAGACCTTTAACTCAGACAACAAAACAACGGAAAACAAAATATGTATGGCTGTACCAGTATGCATTTCTGTTCTTCTACCACAGAGTTCCTCCGGATAGTTCTAACTAGGAGGATCTATTTCTTATTCTGTAGGATTGGATTTGATTGAGTAGACAATTATTTTGTATGCAGAAGGGTTGCTTGCAGTAACTTTGATGCTCTCTGAGTTGGGACAGTTCAATTGAATAACTTATTTACCTCATGATTTAGTGGTGAAATAGCAGAATTACCTGTTATTTTTCAAGACGAAACCCCTCATTGCTGCAACCACAATTAAGGCCTCTTTCCATGACTTCACTTCGTTGTGGTCAAAGTTCGTCCGGTGCTTGTCCAGGTCGCTTTTGTATAAATCAGTTTCGAGCTTAACATCATCAATCTCCACATCGTAGAAGATGGGGAGGATTCTTCTTTTCCCCTTTGATTCTGACGTGCATTTTACCATGTGAGCAAGTTCACGGAGACACCAATGACTGGAAGCGTAGTTTCTAGAGAAGACGGGTATGTAGATATTGGAGTTAGCAAGTGCTTGCAGAATCTTTTCCCCAATCCCTTGGTTGGACCTAAAGTCATCAATATTACTGTAAACAGAAATTTGATTGCGTAACATCCGAGCATGAAGATAACTGACAATGCTTTGATGAGTGTCTGCTCCCTTAGAACTCAGGAACACGTCATACATAGGTAATCTGTGGGAAAGCCAAGTCGATCTTGAGATATTCAACAATCTTTCCAGGATAGTGTGGCCACGAGTATCCAACACCCAGCTTTCTAAGCCCTTGATGCCCTCGATGGTTCTTAAATTTGGACAAGCTTCTAAATCTAGATGTTGTAGCTTACCCAACTTGGATAAATTGGGTAACTGTCCTATTAAATCACAATTGGAAATACGGAGGTGCTGCAAAGATTCCAGTTCCGAAAAGATTCCAGTTCCGACAAACCTTGAACCTCAACTAGCTTGTTTAGGCCCTCTAGTTCCAACCGCTCCAAACTGGTCAAGAGTGATAGACCGGGTATTTTCTCAAGGGATTTACATCTACGTATGAACAGTTCTCTCAAATGTGTTAGGCCTGGATTGACTGGTAGGTGTGAGATTGCACGATCAATTACATGCAGAACTGTCAATTTTGATAAGTTGGAAAAGTATGGCGGTGGACTGATACCCCCGAGTTTCACGATCGACAAATGAGATGGAAGCTGATAGGACGGTTGCTCTCTCATCGAAGCTGCTTCAATTTTTGAATGATAGTCCCGCCAAGTAGTGCGAGGTATATTTATTGAATTGCTGAATCTTTGTAATTCCAGATGTTCCAAACCGGTGATACTTGAGGGGTCGGGGACAAGAGAGAAGTCTAGAGCTTGAACTGCAAGGAATTTCAAACTTGATGGAAGAGCCGGCACTTGTTGAAGCTCCATCGAACCCACTTCAAGCTTTTGGAGATGGAGACGACTTATCTCTGGAGGCAATCTAGAAACACTAGTAAATGCTAAGTCCAATATCTTCAAATGGAATAGCTTCCCAATCCCCTCCAAATTTTTATCCGTCGGATCCCAAGATCCGTGGGCATGTAAACTTTCAAGCATCTCCAATCCTCCGATAGTACGAGGGAATTCCTTTATCTTTGTCCTACTTATATTCAACACCCTTAGTCTCTTTAAGTTTCCAATTGAATCGGGGAGTTCAGTTATGCCCGAGTTTGTTACATCCAACTCCGCCAACATTTTTAACTCCCCAATTGAGTTTGGAAGTTCCTTTATGCCCACACACTCGCGTAACGTTAAGGATGTCGGATTCGCCGCCCCTCCGATTGAGTCCGGAAGTTTGCGGATTTTAGGGTGGTAGTTTAATCTAAAACTCGACAAACATTTCAAATTGCCAAATCTCTCTGGAAGCTTCAAGGGTTGAAAATTTTCGGGCATGATGATCTGCTTCAAAGATTGTAGGGAACCGACTTCTTCAGGCAACTCCCCAAGACAACTACATCCTTTGACATTCAAAGTCTCTAGGAGTTGAAGCTTAGAAATGGAGGGGTCAATTGTGATTAAGTTGGAACACCGAGCAAGTACTAATGTCTCCAGCGACGTGAAATTAGAGAAGTCGGGTGTTCTTCTCAACTTTCTGCAATCCGTTAAATCAAGAACTTTTAATTTTTTTGTCATCTGCAGAAATAGAAAATGTCTAATTTAAAGATGGAAACAATCAATCAGCTTAGATATTTTATATAAGTAATCATTCTAATTTTTGTAATTCAATATACTCCCTCGTTTACTTGCAAACAGCGTAAGTTGCTCATTGTAAAAAACGAAATGCTGTTTATAATCTTCAACGGCAAGCCTGGTAATTCCACTATTTCGTTACTCTTTACTGACTCACAAGCGTTAGTACTCGTATAATCAAAATAAAACTAAAAAAATCCTACGATTTTAGAGTAAAAGAATAGTTTATTCGTTCGTAAGTTACAACAGTTATCCAATACTACTAGTAAAGTAGGCAAGCAATTCATAATCTACCAGCTGAAAAACGTGCTCGCTTGTCAAAGCGAACGATAGTTCGTAGTCTACAAGGGTATTTCAACCTGACAAATCTCTTATGATATTTGTATGTTACTGAAAAATAAAATTTGTTACTCGGTGAAATAGATAGGTGCACTGAAAGTCATAAAATTTGTCGCAAAAGTGTAATTGAGTCCTAAAACTTTTAAAAAGTGCATTTAAGTCCCATCAAATTGGTAAAATCAAAAACTTTCATCAACTCTGTCTAACTAAACGAACGAAAATGTTTATGCGGCTTTTTATTATTTTCTTTATCATGTGTGGCGCCGACGTACTAAAATCACATGGTTTGGTCCAAATTCGATTGTTTAATATAAATTTATTTAAGTTATATAAAAAATTGAGGAAAATTTAAAAACACAAAAATAAAAAGAAAGAGTGAAAAAAGCAGGCTGCCCTTGCCATTGTGGCACTACCCCACCATCGCCGGCAAGGGTCAGCACTTGGCAAGGGCCCGGGGGCTTGCGGACCCTCACTTGGATGAGGGTCGCGACCCTCCCAGATCGGGCAAGGGTCACCAGCCCTCGCCCAAGTCTAGGTGAGGGGCACCGGTTTCCCTCGCCTACGGTTTGCGATGGTAGTCGGCCATAGGCGGCCGACCATTTGCCACTATCGTCACCCCTTCCCGACCATGGTAGGGAGGCGGCGGCGATTGCAAGCCCTAACCTACTTTTTCCTTTTTTTTTTTTTTCTAATTTTCGATCAAATTGAGGTTGTTTTAGCCACATAGAAGAGCAAAAATAATAAAAAAAGCTACGTCAATATTTTTGGTTAGTCAAATTGGACGGAGCTAACAAAAAAACTTGATTGTACCAATTTGATAAATTTTAATACTTAATTACACTTTTTGAAAGTTTTAGAATTTAATTGTACTTTCGTTACAAGTTTTACGACTTCTAGTGCACTTATCCCCGTTAAAATTGAAGTGATGGCCATAACCTAGTAACCATTTACCATGATAAATGGTACTTTGTTTGTAAGATACAATAACTAAACAATACTATCAGTAAAGTATGTATGCAAATCGTAATCTACTAATTAATCAAAGTGATAACTTGTATTATTAAAAAACAATTGGTAATCTACTAATAGGTTTGATGATGGTAAAATTGTTATTTTGTTGATAATTATCGAACTAAAAAGTTGCCAATCAGTTCTTACTTATTAAGAAATAGCCCTTGAATTCTAAATCTTCCCATGGTTTAAAAGCGTTACACATGGAACTATATCTCGAGTCTACCAACTATACAAGAATGAGGCACTTATGTAAATCCCTCGCTCGTGCATCCTCATGATGTAGAATAGTAATTAAGTTCAAAAAACAGAAGATTGTAAAGCGTCATAAAATAAATTTACGATATTACAATATTTCATCGTGATCCCGTGAAATTTGATCACGGCACGTGTGGGTGGACGCATAGGAGAGAGACAACAGGGATATAAAGAGCAGATAAAATTTGTTATCAAGCAATATGACACGATATTTCAAAAATTAACCTTTAGAAATGGGACTACAACAAGCCACAAAGCATCCACAGTCCAAACTCCAAACCAAGGAGACGCACAGCTCTATGATTTTTGCTAGTACGGATTTGACGCATATCATATTTATCTGTGGCTCGATTGCTAAAACAATCTGTAATGAATGGATGAAATATAGTACAACAATCACTGCGATTATATGATGCTGCCATGTGATTCTATAACTTCCTCTACTTTCTTTTCAAATGTGTTTAGCTGGTTGTAAGCAGACTCTAGATGTTAGACTAGCACAAAATTTTTTTAGATCCGGGGAGCACCCCATCTATGCGTACCGTGCATCGAATGATCCGTGAATATGGACAGAAGGTGACCGGATTAAGGGATATTGTACCTGGATTTGGCTCCATCCACCCCAGTCATCTTCGATATCGCTCTTTGAAAGGTCTAGCACGACCAAATTAGCACAATGAAAACTCTCCCCATAAAATTTCTTTTGCGTAATTTCCCAAGAAAACCATCTCAGCTCAGAAAGAAGATTCTCGAAGTTGCCAAAAAAATCAACGCCTTTCACTTGAAGGAACCTTAGATTTGGTAGAGCAGCTAATTCTTCGGATGCAACGTTGCAGCTACAACCATCGAAATCCAGGCTTAGTGCTACAACATCTTCCTTTCTCTGCATATCACAAACTCAATACTGAGCAATGAATACAGTTTACAGAGCTAAGACAGAGGAATAATTAAGAGCTATCAAAAACTTTCTCCAATGGTTGAGCACGTGACCTACGGTTTCCATAACTATGGCTTACTCTTTTTCCCAGCAAGAAGTTATTTCTTCCATTTCTCACTGAAGATATCATCTATCCGGTTTCTGCTTTTTAGGAAATTTAACTAGTATATTAATTCAAAAACTTCATAGTTTACCTCTTTTCTCTCCAGTAGGTTTAGGGCTTTCTCACGAATCCACACCCTACAAAACTTGCGAGGATATTCTTCAAGAACAATGTACCTCCCAAAGTCTCGAACTTGGTCGTGCATCCAAAACCTATCATCTCTAATTTTTATCAAGGACCTATGAGAGAGAACCCGCGTTGTAGTGTGAGGAGAGTAACCACAACTTTTCCACATGATGACCGGATATGTTTTGTCGTCATTGGTGAAAAAGCATGCTATATCCAGAAATACTTCTTTTTCCTTATGCCCTAATCGTTCATAACTTATCTTTAACGTATTTCGGACTTCGTCAAAAGGACCTTCCTTTAACTGCTCCAACGTCTCGTCCCATACTTCTCTTTTATCAGAATGCTCCAAGTCATTGCCCAACTCAAAAAGATGAGACCCTATCACCACAACGGCCAAAGGAAGCATGCCCACTATGCGAACAATTTCCATTGAAGAATCTTCATATTCTTTAACAGCCAAGTCACTTCTGAATGCATGCTTACAAAATAGACGAAGTGCTAGATCGAATCTCATTGGATGAACTTCATGAGCCAAAATTCCTTCGGATTGGTCTACTTGAGTCTTCAGGATGCTTTCTTCCCTAGTTGTGATAATGATTCTACTACCAGAACAAAACCAATCAGATTTTCCGGCTAGCTTTTGGAGTTGTTCTTTACTATCTAGATCATCAAGTACGATGAGTACTTTTTTATTGCTAAATACACTTTTGATCCTCGTGATCCCACCATCAACATCTTTAATTTGGTCAGTAATCCCGAACTCGACGAAACTTGATAAGAGCTTTTTCTGTAAATTTAAAAGACCATCATGAGGTTGCGATGATGCTCGAACATCTTCAAGGAAACAACAGCCTTCAAAGAGAAATGATAATTTGTTGAACATAACTTTGGCAAGAGTTGTTTTTCCAACACCACCCATGCCATGGATACCAACAAAATGCACACCATGAGAACCAACATCCAACAATTTCATTATGGTTTCCATCTTAGCATTATCTTCAACCAAATGTTCAGTCACGATCATGTGTCTTGTATTTAGCTTACGGCAAACCTCTTCAACAATCGATTCGATTTGTTCTCCTTGGCTGCAGCGAAGCATGAAAATTTCGTTTCAGTCAAAGACATGATAGACCACGGGACTCTAGGGAACATGTGGATGCATAACTCAGCTATTTCAACAACTTTTTTTTTTTTTTTTGGTCCAATATTTCAACAACTTAAACGGGTGGAAATTAAGCATTATAATCAAGTGCACTGGAGATTATATTTTGGGTACAAGTTGGGTTTGACATAGTTTTTTGCGGATTTGAGAAAAAGATCCCCTTCACCCACACCTCATGTCCTCTGTAGGTTTTCGAGCACAATTTCTTCCAGGCAGACGTAGTTTGCAACTATTGACCATCAGAAAAAGTGCAAATCTTGAAATATTATTCTCTTTCACATATTATGTTCAATTTTTCCGTATTGTGTCGATAATTTTTACATCCATTTTCTGCATACACCCATCGCACGCGTACTTCAGTAACGTTTATTGTGCACTCTTTTTGGAACAAAGTCTATTCATATCTTGGAATAGGCTTAAAATCTCAATACTCCTATTTGATTCGGCAATTTACCTTGAGTATGTTAATTCTGCGAAATTTTGTGATTCGAAAATTTACCTTGAGTTTTTCCAATTTACATGATTTCCATTATACCTATTGTGATTGTGACCAAGAAAAAAAATTATACATATTGTGATAGTATGATTAAGTCAAAAAGTGACTAAGTAGAAAATATGATCAAGCAAAAGGTTGGTCTCACTTTCGGGTCATATTGGGGCGATGGGACATGAATTGAAAAATGCCTTGTCTGGGTCGGGTTTGACACTGGCTTCTTGTGCTTTAGAAAAATCAGCCATATTCTATTTTCTATTCTGGATTCTCGGATGTTTGGTCTAGCTTTCATTACGTTGTAATGCAAATCTTAAATACATGCCCGAATGCTTTATGTTCGGAAATTTGGATGGACAAACTTTTATCCAGTGAAATGTAAATATTATGCTTAGTAACCCATAAGAGGTCGAGGAATTTACCGTTTGCCAATAAGTTCCCGTCCAATTCTACCTCCAACCGTTTTAAGGGCATTTTCCCACCGCTCCAATTCACCGGAATCAAACTTCTTCTTGTGCTCGAGTATGGCGTCCTTGTACAAATCAGTTTTGAGCTTCACATCATCAGCCTTCACGTCATAGAAAATGGGGACGATCTCCTTTTGATCTGATTCTAAGGTGCATTCTACCATGCGGGCTACCTCACGGAGACACCATGAGCTCGAGGCGAAGTTATGAGAGAAGATGGGTATGTAGATCCGAGACTCATTCACTGCCTTGAAAACTTCACTGATTTCTTGACCACCTTCAAGTTCTTCACTGTCAAGGAAAACGCGGATACCTACACGTACCATGCTGCGGTAAAGGTGATCAGTGAAGTTGAGGCGCGTGTCGCTTCCCCTAAAACTCAAAAACACATCATACTCCTCCGAGCTCCTCTTCCTCTTCATTTTTGTCAGTCGTCTTAGAACCCTACCAATAATTATGGATTTCAACTTAACGAGACTCGGAAATAGGAATACCATCAAACAGGCACAGCCAATTGCTTCAAACATTTATGTGCGCAAGTTTCTTTTTCGCGCCTCAACGTCCGTCAAGATAAGGATACATCACAGCAATTATTCAAGTAGGTTACGTACCTAGAGTCCCCCCAGGGGACGAAGTTCCGAGGGTGATTAAAGCGACGCCTTGATGGAGTTCAATTTGCGGCCGATCCTCTGCTCTGCTTTCACCAAAAAATCCCAAAACAACTGGCCACGGTGCGTGAAAACAGCTGATTGCTACAAGATTAAGCGAAAGAAGAGCGACTATCGCTTGAAATTTTGGCTCTGCGATTGCTCTCGATATGAAGAAAACATCAAGAACGCCGGGAGGATGAAGGTGAACTTCTGTGCAAGAGAGGACCCGGATAAAGAACGAAACAATAGGAATTGGTGAGGTAATAAAATATGCAAACCCCCAAACAAGTTGAAGTAAATTATTCGTTCTGTCTATTATTGATGACTAGTCTTGGCCGGACTTGGAGCATCTTTTTGCGGAAGAACAGCATCTTTCACTATTGTGTGTGCCATCTACAATTATCACTGCCGTCCAAGGTATTTTATTCATTCTGTCTATTATTGATGACTATTGTTTTTGATAATTTTCCCGTCCAATTTGCGGATGATCCTCTAAGCTGCATTCAACAATCATTTGAATCAGTGTGTGTATAAAGGGGCAATTGTGAGATATAAAGTCACAAACTTCTCTGCTTTTTGTGCCCATCAATATTACAATTTACAATAAAAAATTAGGACAAAAGGGCACCACAAGTGCCAATATTTGTGTACCTCGCTCACTTTGGTGTTAATATATTTTTTTGGATTAATTAAATGCCAATTTAAAAAAAACGATTATTTAAGTGTCAACTTCGATAAGGTCTCTGGAATTTCTTGCTGTTGGCACTAAAATGATAGTTTTTTCTCCAATTTGGCACTAAAATGATAATTTTTTGGACCAATTAAGCACCATTTTTTTGAAAAATGATTATTTAAGTGCCAACTCCGGTGAGGTCGCCAAAATTTCTCGCCGTTGGCGTTAAAGTGATAGTTTTTTTTAATTTTGCATTTAAATGATAAAAAAAATATTAGCGTGAAATTGAGCGTCGTACACAAATATTGATACTTGAGGTGTTTATATGCCCAAAAAGTAGTATCAAAGCTTTTCCAATTCATAATAGGGGTGAGTGGTTCCGGGTTTCGTATGGGTTCCGCTTGGAACCCGAAACTTACTCGTCGGAACATGTTCATCATTTTTTGGAACTTGGTACTTACCCGTCATACCTTGGAACCTGTAACCTACTCTGTCACAGGTTCTAGAGTCGGTTTCAGGGTACCCGAGAACCTATCAATTTATTTTATTTTATTTTATTTTTTCATTTTTAGTTAAGCAAAATGAGAGTGAATGCTACAACATCTAAGAGAAAGTAGAGGTGAGTAGTTTTAGGTTCTATACAGGTTACATTTAAAACCCGAAATCAATCCATTGGAACAAATTTATCATTTTTTTGAATCTGAAACCTAAAAATTTGTTTGGCTCCAAATTATACACTCATTATCGGACGCCATAAAACATTGTAGGATCGTGCAAAAACATATACCAAGAAAAATATAAAAAATTTATTTTAGGATTTAGGGTCCAGGTTCTAGGTTCTAGATAGTGGAACCTGGAACCTACCCATTGAAACAGGTTCCTCAATTTTTGAAACTTGGAACCTACCTTACATACCTTGGAACTTGGAACCGGACCGGATCTTACGGGTTCCGGTTCCAGGTTCTCGGTTCTACCCTGGAACCATGCTCACCCCTAATTCATAAAGTTATGTCAGAATCGGATGGTCAAGATTGTCCGCATCCTATTAGACGCCCATATAAAGCTACATACTATACTCAACATCTCTATCGGAGATCAAGAGAAAAGAGTACAATTTCAAATCAAATAGGCATAGTGGATACCGGGGAAAAAGAGGCCAGTGAAGAGTACATATATATTTGACCAAAATAAAAAAAGTATATATATATATATATATATATATATATATATATATATACTAATCTTAAAAATAGGCAGAACTATTAATTTGAGAAATGAAGCTCTTAGGTGTTTTAATTGGGACAGCCCGTATAATACGATAACAATTCATAGATACAAAGTTTTTGGACAACAAAAGATCAACTCAAGCGTCGACATGTTTATAAACTAGTGCATGATGGGATGAAGCACTCACAACTCAAAGAACTCAAGAAGAGAATGAGATGAATAGGCCTTTCTTTATATTTCACCTTTATTTTGCGTTGATGAAAGGATCGTGAGGCTTGCCTTTATATATACTTGCTACATGATTCTATGACTCATAAATATATCTAGCTTTTCGAGGAGGTAGTTTCCTAGGAATTCACAAAGCATTAAACTAGATATAAAACCACGAACAGACTCTTGAAAACCACACTACAATAAAGACTATCAATTCGTGCAACCGTCTTTGAAGTCGAACATGTAGAAGAATATTTTCCTATATATAGAATGAATCTTTACAGTATTACAATCATTCTTATATACAATACGGGCGCTACCCTTAGCATCTCAATAAATTAGGAAAAAACTGTAATAAAGAAAAAGAAAAAGAAAAAGAAAACGAAAAATCCGTAATTTATAGGAAATATAGCTCACGCCAACACTCCCCCTCAAGTGGGTGAGAAGATGTCTTCGATACCTATCTTGACGAGTGAGCTCTCAAACACTCTACTTGACACGGCTTTGGTTAAAACATCGGCTAATTGATCTTTAGATTTGACAAAGGGCAACTGAATTACTTTAGCATCCAAATTCTCCTTGACAAAGTGTCTATCAATTTCAACATGTTTGGTTTGATCATGCTGAACCAGGTTATGAGAGATAGCTATAGTGGCTTTATTATCACAAAACAACTTCATCCCGGACTACGGTGGATACCCAAGTTCGGACAACAGCTTTTTAAGCCATAATAACTCACACAACCCCTTCGCTACTCCTCTGAATTCTGCCTCGACCTTGGACAAGGCTTCAACTTTTTGCTCCTTGCTCCTCCACATTACCAAGTTACCTGCTACAAATGTGAGATAACCCGACGTAGACCTTCTATCCATTGCGTTCCCTACCCAATCCGCATCCATATATCCTTCCACTACAAGGTGACCATTCTTTGCAAACATTATCCCTCTCCCTGGAGCCGACTTTAAATATCGAAGGATACGATATATTGCATTCATATGTTCTTCACTAGGAGCATGCATAAATTGACTCACAACACTTACTACATAAGCAATGTCCGAGCGAGTGTGAGATAAAAAAATTAATCTTCCTACTAACCTTTGATACCTCTCTTTATTGGTCGGCACTTGATCATGATACTCTCTAAGTTTATGATTTTGCACCATAGGAGTATCAACGGGCTTACAATCCAACATTCCCACTTCAGCCAACAAATCAAGTACGTATTTTCTCTGTGACTAAAAAAATTCTTTTCTTAGACCTAGTTACCTCAATACCAAAGAAATACTTCAGTCCTCCCAAGTCCTTCATCTCAAATTCTTCCACCCTTCCTCTTGAAGGTTATTGTGGTTTTGTTTTTTTCACTACTCGTCATGGTGGAAACAATGGCTGGATTATCGACTCGGGTGCTATCGATCACATGACGCCCGACCCCAATGACCTAGTCAATCATACCTCACCGCGGCGAGACAATGTGTACAATGCTAATGGACGTCGCCATCCTGTCACCGGGGCTGTGAGTGTGGCTCTCACGCTATCTCTTTCTCTATCTCATACATTACTTGTGCTCTCTTCGTCCAACCGTTTATTGTCCGTTGGACAAATTATCGATGAGTTGAATTGCCGTGTTCTTATGTACCCGGATTTCTGTTTGTTTCAGGACATTCTCATGAAGGAGATTATTGGGAGTGGTACTAAGGAGGGGCTATACATTGTGGATGATCTCAGCTCTAGTTGCGCTTATCACACTCCTTGTCGGTCTATTAGTGGAAGAATTAGTTGAAGGTACCATTAGAACTAAGGAAAGAGACGAACTCCCAGTCACCAAGGATTCCTGGCCTGCATTCTTGCCTGGTTCACGCTTTGATTTCTTCTTCTTCTCTTGAAAATCGTCCCACCAATTCGGGAATCCATGTAGCTTAAAACAAGTGTCCCTGGTGTGTTTGGGATTGCCACGGTGAGAACAGCCGCCGGGCACCCGAGACTTGGCCTTAACAATAAACCGAGAGTGCCCACCTCTACCCACCGAACTGTCTGTCATCAATTGCAGAGACGGGTCTCCTCGACCGCTCCGTGAAACCATTGTTGTACCCGTAGGCAAACCATCGGCATTGGTTAGCATCACGATTTGGCGCACATCTTTCCTCCGGACGCGTGCATAGGCTTGCTCAACGGAGGGGAAAGGCTGCATCTGCAAGACATCTGCACGAACCTTGTCAAGACGATCATCAAGTCCATCCAAAAAAAGGTAAACCCTGTCCTCTTGAACATCATTATTGTAGCGCTCAATGTCTACGGGACACACCATAGGATTAGGCCTGCGAAAATCAATTTCACACCGAAGTCCTTGAAGATCGTTGTAGTATTTTTCGATTGGACCTCCAGCTTACTTGAGTCGTGATACCTAGCGCTTTAAATCATACACCTGGGAAGTATCGGTGCCATCAAAAAAGGTGGTAGCTACGGAATCCCACACAGCTTTAGCGGTGGGGAATCCGATAAAATTGCCAATCAACACCGGATCCATGGAGTTGACGAGCCATCCTTTCACGGTCGAGTCCTCGATTTTCCACTTCCGAAAAATAGGATCTCGTAGGCAAAGGTGGGGGAGGTCTCCATTGATATACCCCAACTTGTCTTTGCCTGTGATGTACATCTCGACCACCTGAGACCATAAGCCATAGTTGGTTACATCCAATTTAATCGCAATATGAGATGAAGCGGAATCATTATGCGGTGTTGGTACTGGAGGAGAAGGAGGAGGAGTTTGGTTCTGGGTCAAAATCTGAGTCAATCTTGTGGTCAGATTCTCCAAAAACGCTTTCGTGGTCAAATTCCCCCCTTGATTTTGGTGTGGAGTCACTGCTCCTCTAGGGTTTTCATCCGCCATGGATTCGAGGTTCGGTGTGATCGGGCAAAACGAAGTCGGCTGGTATGAGACAACGGCACGGTGAAGAAGAAGAGCGGGACTGCCGTAATCGGGAATTAACATATAGTACTCAAAAGGAGCAAACCCTAGGCTCTAATACCACGTAGAAGAATATTTTCCTCTATATAGAATGAATCTTTATAGCATTACAATCATTCTTATATACAATACAGGTGCTACCCATAGCATCTCAATAAATTAGGAAAAAAATGTAATAAAGAAAAAGAAAATAAAAAATCCCTAATTTATAGGAAATACAGCTCGTGCCAATAGAACATACCTCGATAACCGCATAGCTGATCGACATCGACAACTTTTCAACTTTGATCGACAACATTGATGAATTTGGTTTAGTTACCAACAATACATCAATGCATGCATTACCATATTTGTTTTTCCCTGCTTCTTGGATAATTATATGCCATATATGTTATCCCTTATATTATATGTGGCCGCGAATTTTCTTTTTCTCTTTCTCTATTTTGAAGCTATAAAAATTACTTTCATCAACTGTGCACCTCGCATGGTCCCTAATGAGAAACCCGATCTAAAATTGGAGGGACAACTACGATAGGAGGAAATAAAGCTTGCAACAGATTAACCAAAGACTATGAGGAATACTTCCTTATTGAGGAATATACTCATTGGTTTTTCGATTGACTCTTCTTTCAATATATGAACATCAGTAGCTTGTTGAACGCATAACACACATATGTTGGAACCAAAACAATAATGATGACTTTGAAATTTAGAACAATGGCACAAAATAAAGATCGGAGGGAGAGAATCTCTTATTGGAATACTTTCTGATGGATGCCTATTCCAATACTCACCCTCTAGTCTTTATATAAAGTTCAACATATGAAGTACATTTGATGAATACACATTTTTGAAAGGCTACATTTAATGAGGACATGCGTGAAATCTTCTCAGCACTAAAGTCCAGAAATAAAAGACAAAAGTCCACAAAGTTGAAACATGATTAGAAATCTTTTGACACAAAACTAAATGCACGCATAGCAATCAAGAGGCTTGTGGTTCCGTTTGGTCTTCATTTTTCTTCAAACGCCTATCATGAATCGCGCTTTTGTTTTTATTCTTCTTCTGACACCCACCATAAATCAAGGCATGGGTCTTAACCAATGTGCTCAAATATTCAACAATCAATTTTATATTTTTTAAACAACCTCCTTTAAAATTGATTTTTGAATTTAACAACACCGAGCATCATCTTTAATTTTTTGAATGAATCCCCTTTGATGGTTTCGAGAAAATATTTGCAATTTGATCTTCTGATTTGCAGAAATCAAGCTCAATTTCATCATCTTTGACTCGCTCATGAATGTAGTTGTACTTGATGTCGATGTGTTTATTCCTGCCATGAAAAACTAGATTCTTGGCTAGCTGACTTATTATCATACATCATTTTAGTAGGACCTGTTTGTTCATGCCTTAATTCATACAGCATCCTACGAAGCCATATCGCTTGACAAGCCGCTAATGCCGTGTATCTTGCTTTGGTTGTCGAGAGTGCAACGACTTGCCATTTTTTCGAAGACCAATAAATTACTCCTTATCCAAGAGAGAAAGCATATCCTGAAGTACTCTTCCGAGTCTCAGTATCACTCTTTGTGTACCCTACTAAACTAAAATTGTTAGTACAAAAATATAGAATTCCATGGTCATGAGTTCTACTGACTTACCGTAAAATTCTTTTTGCTATATGCAAATGTGATTGGTATGGTTTTTCCAAAAACGTGCTAATAATTCCCACGCCATAAGTAATATTTGGTCTCATATAAGCTAAATATCTCAAACCACCAACAATGTTTTTGAAATAAAACTACCAACGATGCTTTTGAAATAAGTGGGATTTATCGGTTCACCGATTCTGTCTTTCTTCGGTTCCAACGGTTCTACTACGGGAGTCCGAATTGGTTTGAGCAATTCCATTTTTAATTGCTTCAAATATCATTTGTATATTTATGCTATGAAATAAATGTGCCATCATGTGCTTGCGTCACTTCAAGGCCAAGAAAATAGGACATCAATCCCAAATCTGTCATCTCAAACGGGCTGGTCATAGCCACCCCGAATCCAGCAAATATTTTTTCACAGCTTCTTGTAAATATCAAGTCATCAACATAAAGGCGCACAATTATGATGTCACCGTTACTATTTGACTTGATATACAGTGTATGCTCATACGGACACTTTTGAAAATCATCCTTTAACAGGTACGTGTTGATCTGCGTGTACCAAGCATGAGATGCCTGTTTTAACTCATACAATGCCTTTTTCGGCTTATAAACTTGATTTTCATGCCCTTTCTTCTCATAACGCTATGGTTGCTCCATGTAGACTTCCTCTTCAAGAACTTCATTAAGGAATGCTGATTGGACATCTATTTGATTGCTTATCCAACAGTTTTGAACTGCAAGTGCTAAGATCGTCCGAATGGTATCCATTCGAGTCACCGGTGCAAATACTTTAAAGTAATCAATACTTGGCTTTTGCTTGTAGCCCTTTATAGCCAATCTAGCTTTGTAACGGTCCACTTGACCATCGGGTTTATTCTTTGTCTGGTACATCTACTTGACACCAATGAGTTTCTTACCAGGTGATAAAGAAGTTAGAACCAATGATTCATTCTTCTCAATGGACTGAATTTCTTCATCCGTTGCTTGGATCCACTTTTCATCTACATTTGCTTCATCATAGGTTACGGGGTCACATTCAGCAAATAAACAAAAGTGCATTTCATCGGTGATTCCGTCACTATCACTGTCACCTTCTCTTATGACAACATAATCCCTAAATTTTGCTAGCTTCTCCCTTAGTCGTTGTGAACGACGTGGTGGTGGTTTTGAAGCTGCTGTTGGTGAAGATGTACCACTAGTCGAAGTTGATGGAGGTTTTTCTATTTCTCTCTCCAATGGTTCATCTTTGATGGTGATGCTTTGCTGGTCACCCTTTTGGTTCGGGTCCCAGGCTGCATCTTCAAAAAACTGGACATCCCCGCCGATGATTACCTTTTCATTAACGGGGTTGTACACCTTATAACCTTTAGTTGTGTCACTGTAGCCAATGAAGATGCACTTCTCGCTTTTGTCATCCAACTTCTTTTTTCATTCATCCAATATATGGGGATATGCCACGCATCCAAATACTCGTAGGACCGAAACATTTGGCTTGTTACCGCTTCTAGCCTATCCTGGGATTCTTCCAAGAACTCATTGTTGGACACTTGTTTAGTACAAATACAATACATGCGACAGCTTCTGCCCAAAACTTCTCGGGAAAATTTTTAGGTTTTAGCATACTTCTTGCCATTTAAAAAATTATCCTATTCTTTCTTTATGCTATACTGTTTTGCCGAGGCATATAGCTGTCAATCTGCTGACGTTTTATTCCAAGAATTTTATAGTATTTATCAAATCCATTTGAGGTAAATTCTCCCCCTCTATCCGATCTCAACATCTTCAGATTAAAGCCACTATGTTTTTCAGCATAGACTTTAAATTCTTTGAACTTGCCAAATGTTTTAGATTTTTTTCTCAAGAAATATACTCAAGCTTTTCTAGTAAAATCATCCACAATTATTAGCGTGTGCTCTTTTTGTCCGAATGATTCAACCTCAACAGGGCCACATATATCGGTATGTGCTAGCTCTAAAGGTTGCTTTGCTTTTCTGGCTTTCCCAACTGGAAATGATTCTCGATGTTGTTTTCTAACGAGACATCCTTCGTATGGACGATTTGGACAATCAATTAAAGGACTCTCGGTCACCATCTTTTTTTGGACCAATAGTTTTAGTCCACAAAAAATTAGATGCCCGAATTGAAGATGCCACAACCAGTTGTTGTCTTTCATCATCGCTTGAAAACCCAAGAGATTCTTTGTCGGAAGAGGCATGGGGAGCATATGGTTCTTCATCATCTATACCATCGTGATCAATTTATTGTTGACACCTCCGATGGTGCAAACTCTATTTTCAATGTGAACTTTGTGGCCATTTTTGGAAGTTGCCCAATAATTAGCAAATTTCAAAAAAGTCCGCGCCCAAAGTAAACATCTGCAATAGCAACATTAGTACCATCTTTTGACTTGATATTAATGTTACCTTTGCCCATCAGGGGAATTTTTGATTTATTCCTGAAGTTAACTTCACCATAGCTCGTCTCATCCCACTGCAAGAATAGTTCCTTCCGGACAGACATATGATTGTTGCAACCAGTATCCAGGTACCATATGTTGGTGTCTACAATGCTCGAGTCATCCTTCTTACATGCTAGCACCATGTATTTCTGCATCGTTGGCATGTGCTTGCTCCGCTTGCTTGTACGTTGTATTTACCTAGAATTGGATTTGTAATGTTCGAACATGTTGCTCTCAAAACACTTGACTTCTGATTTGTCACGTGTTTTAAATTTTTTGGTGAAATTTGAATTTCCACCTCTACCTCGAGCTCCTCTGCGACCTTGACCACCTTGATAGCCTCCTCTACTTGATGGAGAGACCCGACTTTGCAATGCTTGCCCGGGAGTTGAATCAATAGATTTTTTATTAATTCTTTGCTCATGTGAGAAAAATGAACCCATCACCCGCTCCAACGTTAAGGTTGACGCATCTTGCCTTTCCTCAATCGTTGTGACGATGTAGTCATATCTTTCGGACCTCAAGATTTTTTCTTCGACACGTACACCGTAGAGTTCTTCACCATTAATCCTCAATTGGTTAACGATGGTTTGTACACGATCAAAATACACCGAGGTTGATTTGGACTCATTCATGCGTAAAGACTTGAAATCACCTTGAAGTGTTTACAGCTGCACCCGTCGGACACGATCGTCACCTTTGTAGGATTTTTGTAAAGTATCCTAGGCTATTTTTGCGGTCTCCGCATTCGATACTTTTTCAAATATCGTTTTCTCCATGACTTGAATGATCGCATACGATGCTTTCTGATATTTCTTTCGGGACTCCACCAAAGATTCTTTCTCCTCCTTTCTTAAAACCTTGAATGCTTCGTGTTGAAAACAAATGCGAAAATGAACACAGAACACAAGGATTTATGTGGTTCGATCAAGGTGATCTACGTCCACGGGCGAGGCAAAACGAAATTCCACTATGATCAAAGAGAGTACAGATTACAGAAGTCGGTCTTATAGATCGAACAAAAGCACACGGCTCACTCGTCTCTTACATAAGGAAAATTCTCAATATCAATCAAAAAGAAACCGTAGTCGCAGTATAAAATAGAGCCCAAAATTTTTTCTGAGTTGGGCCTATCGGCCCAACTCTCCGCATCACGAACTAAATCTCAATTTTTCCTCCACTTTTTGGGCCACACAAAAATATGTCGGGTCGGGTGATAAACCGGACCGGGTACATAAAAGTCAAGACATATTTAACACTTCGGCATCAGCCTCTTCGTTGTAGCTATTTTCAACCAGATTCCACAAATTTTGGGATTGAAAAGAACCTTCATCTGGACGGACTAGTTGTTGAAATTTTGTCCGTTCAAATTTGAAAGCTGCAATTGAACGGAACTAGTGGATGCCATTTCTAGCTCTGAAACCAAATGTTGGAACCAAAACAACAATAGTAACTTTAGAAATCTAGAACAATGGCACAAAATAAAGATCTGAGGGAGAAGATCTCTTATTGGAATGCTTTCTGATGGATGCCTGTTACAAGACTCACCCTCTAGTCTTTCTATAAAGTCCAACACATGAAGTACATTTGATGAAGACACATTTGTCAAAGGCTACATTTAACGAGGACATGCGTGAAATCTTCTCAGCACTAAAGTCCAGAAAAAAACACAAAAGTCCACAAAGTTGAAACAAGAATAGAAATTTTTTGGCACAAAACTAAATGCACGGATAGCAATCAGAAGGCTTGTGGTTCCCTTTGGTCTTCATTTTTCTTCAAACGCCTACCATGAATCGCGCTCAGTCGGTTCTCTTTTGCTCTTCCTCTGACACCCACCATAAAACAAGGCATGGGGTTTTAACCAACATGCTCAAATATTCAACAATCAATTTTATATTTTTCAAACAACACACACATATAAAATTAACTAGTCGTGCAATTGCTGACTAGGAAATGTAAACATCAGCAGGTATATATGCATATAAAATTAACTAGTCATGCGAACATTAATTAATTAGTCATGCGATTGTTGATCAGGAAATGTAAACATCAGCAGTCAAGTTGGAGTGCAGAGAAAGAAACAATCTGGACACCTCAAAACCAAGTCTACAAGGTGCGCTAATACAGATTGAATCATTGGCCGTTCGAGTAAAATAAGAGGCTAAAACAAAAGTGGGTTTGGTAATTACTATGAATTATCTGGTGTGTTTGTTTACAAGTTTTCTATGCTTTTAGCTGCGGACTATGAGCTGATTATCATGCCTGTCCATGTCATCAGGCAATAATTTTCTCTTAGGGCAATCTGAGATGGACGAGATAATCTCACCTGATATTGACATATTTGGATAGCGACTAGCCGAAAAAGAGAGGAATTTAAAAAAAAAATAGAAAAACACATATATATATATATATATATATATAGAATATGAGAAAAAAATATAAAAAAGAAAAAGAAAAATTTAAAAATAAAAGTAAAATTCATGCAAATGAGTGCATTGAGGAAAATCTCCATACTAAACGGGGAGAATTATTTTTTATGTCATTTTCAGACTTCAGCCGAACACTGAAAAATATTATCATTTTTCAGAAATATTTCATTTCTTGCGAGACGAACGAAGTCTTGATAACCTTCTCTTGAAGAGTAACTCCCGTAGAAAAACACTTTGACTGAATGTGTTAAGACTCACGATAAACCAAATATAAATCTGTAATCTTCAAAATGTGGGAGGTACTCTCAACATGGATGACCTTGAGTACCACCCGCTGCCCCGTGTGGAGGTCGTGAGTGTGGTGCACTTTGGCGAAAGCGCCGCAGCCCAGCAGCCTCGCGGCCTCGTACGTGCCGGAAAGGGCGTCCCCATGTTAGTGCTGTTGTCGTTCCGTCTCTGGCATTAGTGCCGTTTAGTGGGACTTAGCTTCTCACTTAGTTACACCAAAACGCCATTGAATCCGCGACTCAAATACAAGATTCGTTAAAGCCCCAGAGAGCACTAAAAAAAAAAAAAAACCAGAGAGAGAGAGAGAGAGAGGGAGGAACCAAAACTAGATTAGGGTTTGGATCCATCTCCCCCTCAAAATGGAGGTTCAATGACTTCCTAGTTCATGCACATGAATAATTTTGTTCACACTTCAAGCTAATCTTTCAAAAAAAAAAAAAAAATACTACCAATCATCAGAATCAAAATTAGTTTCATCTCTCAATGAAACTTCTAGATCCAACAAACATAAATAACACCGTCCTACAGAAGTTTATTACTTGGAATGTAAGCTCCTTTGTTTCGTTGCACAGCACCAAGGTGAACACTGACGTTTCAAACTCCTCAATCTCCCAGCACCGCTGCAAAGACGATGCACAGGACAGTCATTTTGTCGGACAGATAGAAAGTAACAGGACATCAAAATGACAATGTAATAGTTGCTTTCATGTCTCAGACAATGGTGACCTGAAAATCTTTAGCTCGATACACAAAAGAAACGAAACGATGAAAAAAGTAGACCGTGAAGATACCGCCATGCAATTTTGTTCGACCCCAAAATTTCTTCTGATATGTAACCGATAGGGATCTACTTCTGAGAACATAATGTAAATGAAAACTTAAGAGTTTAATGACTCTACCAAAGTTTAGCACCCATCAATCTACAGCTATAACAAATTATCATCAAATACTGCTCATAGGAAAAAAATTAAGATGCTTGAGAATTCAGGAACCAATGTGAAGTAGTGATTCTTGACGGAATGAATGAAATTGGATCCACCGACCAAACTCGAGGATATAATCTTGTAAACAACATTTGAAATTCAGGGATCTATATGAAAATAGCATGTCCATCTAAAAAAATAAATAAATAATTTCGTGTATTAGACGCAGGTTCTAAGCAAGATATTGAGGATTCAGGGCATATTCTTTGAAGCTATTTTTCGGGCTAATCTGAAGAAAATAATCGATAGTATAAATTTAACATATGATGAAAAGAGGTGCTCCTTTATCTTTAAGCATTTTCTTCACATCAACATTTAAACTGGGGCAAATCTAAACATTTTCTATATAAAAGAAGAAGAAGACATAAACGTTCATTTGGAGGACAAAAATATCTCCGCTTCTGAAAGGACCCAAAAGCGCACGAACCATTACCATAGTCGATAAAAGTGTCCACAATCAAATTTTTCATCCATGCAAATTAATGTCGCATTTAACGTGGCTAATGGTCCGGATGATTACAATAGACATGTCAGGTAGGCATATGTCAGTGAGACCAAACAAAGTTGTTTCTCACCAATCAATAACGACAGCGTTTTTTAAAATTTTGAAATCAATGACCCGTCTCTTTCCTTGAGGAGAGACAGAAAGAAACCGAGATTGAGAAAGTCGGGGTTGTTGATAGAATTCTTTTTGCGCCAAACCGAGAAATTAGTGTTCCAAAGAGACTATTCGGAGCGAATTCATGAATTTGAATGGGTGGAAAACTTCAAGGTTGATTTTTTTCATCCCTTCGGCCATTTGGGAAGTGGGGATATTTTTGTCTCGTGGATATAAGTCCATGCAGTACTTTCGGATTTGGCCTTCAAGCAAGTAGAAAGCCCGTGTAAATTTTAGAAATCCTCTTCGTTAACTTAAAGATCTTAAAATTGTTCTGAAGAATAAATACTTGCTTGAGCGTGCGGCTATTTGGATGAATAAGGCTGCACTGTAGTGACTTTAAAATTCTATGTGGTGCTTAAATCAACTGAATGACTTATCTTGTCATAATTGATCGAAATGAAAGCAATTACCCATTAGTTTTGAGGTCGGCTCGCCCTTGATATTCCTGCAGCTTCCTTGCAGCAGCCACTAATCTTCAACTGCTGGAGGCCTCCTCACGTGGGCATCTAACAGCTCTCTCGAAACCTCTTCAGTGACCAAGTCAATTACTTTTTGGAGGCTGTGGCAATGCATGTCGAAAGGAGAAGTTCGTTTTGTTCAAGCATGCGATAAGAGGATATCAACAACCTAATTGATCTAAAGCTACACCAGATTTATGAAATGATATGTCGGCCTCAACAGAACTTGAATTCTGAGATGAGCAAATTAGGGGAGCGGGGTCTAGGTGAAATCTCGAGAAGACTCTGTATTCCATAGAAGAACCTTTTTTTTTTTTCTCCTTCATACCAAAAATTAAAAAAAAACTTGGAATAGACAAAATAAAAATGGCTTCCATTTATTTCCCTATACCTTAGTAGTATCCTAAACGTCAACAAAGAATATAATTTCTCCACCTCAGATTTCTTCACCCACCTTAAAAGCTCTTCCAAACATAGCGGTGAGAATCTAGTTTGAGTGTACTCGAGTATTTTTGCGCAAAAGTTTACATTGCAGTGACCTTGAAATTCTTTGGTGATAATGTTGAATTGAATGACTCGTTAGCTCTTAATTTAGAAGATAAAATGCAATTAATAAGAAGCAGCATTACCTGTTACTTTTCAGGTCGTACCCCTCCATGTCCCCGACATATCTAAGAGCCTTTTCCCATCCCTCCACTTTGTTGTCGTCGTATCTCATCCTGTGGTAATTTAGGGCATCTTTGTATAAATCGTTTTCAAGTTTAACATCAGCCTTCTCCACGTCGTAGAAAATAGGCAGGATTCTTCTCTTTTCGCCTGACTTCGTGCATTCTACCATGCGAGCAAGCTCATTGAGACACCATTGACTAGAAGCATAGCTTTTAGATAAGAAGGGTATGTAGATATGGGAGTCGTCGAGTGCTAGTAGAACCTCTCTGGGGAGTCCTTCACCAAGGGGCAGCCCCTCATAATCCCTATAAACCAGAATATTGTTACGAAGAAGGTTCTTGTAAAGGATCGTGACAATGCTATTACGGGTGTCCGGTCCCCTAAAACTGAAGAACACGTCGTACGTAGGTATTCTGTGAAAAAGCCATGGTGACCCTGGGTCATCCAGCAATCGTTCCAGGACAAGGCAACCACGATTATCTAACTTCAAGCTTTCTGTGCCCTTGAAACCCACGACCTCACTTATGTTTGGACAAGCTTCTATCTCAATGTGCCGTAGCTTATCTAACTTTGATAAGTCGGGTAACCTCTCTACCTTATGACAATGGGCAACACGGAAGTGCTCCAACGATTTCAGTTCCAACAAACCATTAATCTCAACCAGACTTTCCAACCGATTCAGATCCAAGCACCGCAGATTCTTCAAGAGTGGCAGACCACGTATTTCCTCCAGCGCTTGACATTTTCTTAGTTTCAATGTTTTCAAATGTGTCAGGTCCTGAGAGATGGAGAAGCATGGCATTGGATATTCAATTATAGGCAGTTCCAACAGTTTTTCTAAGTTGGAAAAAGCTGGTAGTAGATTGATGCCCCTACATGTCATGGTTGACAAACTCGATGGAAGCGAATGGATCGGTTGCTCTTCTGGGGAATCGTTCGTCCAAGCTATGTTAGGCTCCTCCATTGAACCAGTTACTATAGATAATTCCAAATAATCTAAATTGACGAGGGTTGAGAGCTTGGACATTGATGGGAAGTGAGGTGCTTGCATGTGAAGGTGTGTCAAACTTGAGGGAAGATCTGGTACTTCTTGTCGGTCACTTGAACTCATTTCAAGTGTTTCGAGACGAGAGAGACAACCTAGCACCATGGGAAATTTAGATACACCAGTAAATGATATGTCCAATATCCTCAAATTGGATAGCTTCTCAATTTTCTCTAGATTTACATCTGTCAGTTTCCAACACTTCTTGGCATGTAATTCTTCAAGCATTTCCATGTCTCCGATAGTATGAGGAAACTCTGTTATCCTTGTATAACTTACCCTGATCACTTTCAGTTTCTTTAGAGATCCAATGGACTCAGGCAGTTTATCTATTCCTGACTTCGATAAATCCAACTCAGCCAACATTTCCATTTCTCCAATAGAGCTTGGAAGCTTCTTTATGCCCACACACTCGCATAAAGATAAACGTTGGACTTTCACCAACTTTCCAATAGTCTGGAAGTTGGCGGATTCCAGGGTGCTCGTCCAATATTAAACTCGACAAAGAATGCAAATTGCCAAATGTCTCCGGAAGTGTGAAGGGTTGATAATTTTGGGGCATGATAATCTCCGTCAAAGATTGTAAAGAGCCGAATTCCAGAGGCAACCCATGAAGAGCCCTGCATCGGTTGATATTGAAAGTTTCTAGGAGTTTTAGCTTACCAATGGAGCGGTCAATTGTGGTTAAGTTGACACACCAAGCTAGAATCAACGTCTCCAAAGACGTGAAGTTCGAGAGGTCAGGTGTCCTTGTTAAGCGCATGCAACCTGTCAAATCTAGAACTTTCAATTTATCCATCTGCAGAAAAGAGTTGAAGTAAAAAAGGGAATGAGAAGCATCAGCATATATGATAGTGTTATTAACAGCTAACTATTCATAAGTCAATAATTGAAAATCTATTTCGGCATTGATGAATACGACAATCCATTTTAAGTTGAAAACTTTCAGAAAGAATCTGAGGTGGAAGGAAGGGTTTGCAAGAGGTGACTCATGGCAACTGTTAGTGGGCAGGTCCTTTGACAGGGGAAGAAAATAACAAGGATTCAAATTTCTAATCGAGCTGAGTTGATTTCGCACAATTTTTGCAGCCCAAGAATTGGTTAAAATTGTAATGCCAGAAGGAACTCCATTACATTTGGTCTCTACCCTGAACTGAATTATAGATTTCCATGAGACTTGATTTGGTACTTTAGTTAAAAATTAGATTCAATGGAAAGCTCGAGCCTTCGCTCATTAAGTCGAGTTACATAAAAAAGTAAGTAATATCATTTTCATTTATTTTACAGTTCATTAATGCAATTATAAAGAAATACTTACCCATTAAATTAGGCTAGTGAGCCCCTCGAATCAAGTATTATGAAGTTCAAGCACGCCTCGATTCAAATCATCAACTTGGCTATTCCAAATTAACCCGTGATCCTTTACGCCATTCAAGTGGAGTGTTGCCAATCTCAAACTTTATTCCAACTGACTTTTATACTACGAAACTTGACTCAAACTTTACAGCCATTCAAATCATTTACTGGAAACCACCAATTCCAAAGCCTAAGCAACTTGGGACATGATTGCGTTTTGCTTTGATACTCATGCAAAATGTATTCTATACTCAGATGAGTTGGGGAGTGCATGCAAACATTACGTCATCTGTATGAGGAAACGGTACAAAGAAGTGAAATATATATCTTCCTTCTATCATCACCAATGATAGAAAAAAAAAAAAAACTACATAGAATAAGACATATCATACCTTCATTTGGCTCCACCCAGCCCAGCCATCTTCAATATTGCTATCCGAAAGGTTGAGCACAATCAATCTACTAAAATGAAAGTTTTTTGCCTGGAAAGTTGTTCGACATGTCTGCCAAGAAAGCCATCTCAGCATCGACAGAAGATTCTCGAAGTCACCGGAAATATCCAAGCCTTTCGCTTGAAGGAACCTTAGTTTCGGTAAAGCAACTAATTCTTCAGCTGCAAAGTTGTGGCTGCTCCCGCCGGAAGTCAGGCTTAGTGCTTGTACATGTTCATTTCTCTACCAACAGAAACTAGAGATTAACTGAGTGCACAACATGTAACACGCTTACAGAGCCATAAAGAAAGGAAGCATATGAACACTGGTAGACAATTTTTCCAACAGGGAACCTACCATGGTACACGCCTTTTCCCAGCAAGTAGAATTCTATGTTTTCGTTCACACCATTAACGAAAATTTTCAGCTTCCATTTTAAGATATCTTCTAAATTATTTCTCCATTTCCTGTTTTCTATTCTTCAAGAAATATAATTAGCAAATCAATTCCAATGTTCTCAATTTTTCTGTTAATACGATAATTGTGTTCGAAAGTAATTTAAAAAGTCCAATCGGATAGCACGTGAACGGGCGCATTGTTGTATCAGAATTTCCCCAAAACTATTTTCCATTCTATAGAACCTAGAAAAGAAAGCTAACTATTAGGCAATCTATTTGGTCTCGCTCCACCAATATACAAGACATTTTTGACCCAAATGTTGACAGAGAGCTTCTCGCCAATAGGGCAAACGGTAAGTTAAACAAAGCTTGCTACAATATTAGAAAGAAAATTCAACAAGTTACTCCTTCCAAATGGAAATTATGTGACATACTCTACCATTTTACCTCTTTTCTCTGCAAAAGTTCTTCAGCATCCTCATGAGTCCACACCCTACTAAATTTGAAACGATTTTCTTTGCAAGGATATTCTTCAAGGACGATGTACCTTCCCAGATCTAGAACTTGGTCATGCATCCAAAGCTTATTTTCTCTAATTTTAATCAAGGACCGTAGGCGGAGGACACGAACTGCACTATCAGGATAGTATTTACAGTCGTACCACATGATAAGGGGATATGTTTGGTCCTCATTGGTGAAAAAGCAAGCAATATCCAGAAATACTTCTCTTTGCTTGGCTTCCAATCCTTTATAACTGATCATTAATACCTTCCGGACACCCTCAAAAGGGCCTTCATCTAACTTCCGCAATGTCTCATCCAATAGCTTTATTTTATCATCATGTGGCTCCAGGGCAAAGCCCAACCCATAAAGATAAGAACCTATCACTTCGATAGCCAAAGGAAGCATAGCCACTTTACGAATAATATCCTTTGAAAGAGCATCGTAATCTTTTGTGGGAGAGTTACTTCTAAGAGCATGATTATAAAACAACTGAAGTGCATGATCAAATTCCATTTCACAAACTGGATAACGCAAAATTCCTTCGGGTTGATTTTGGCCATCTTCACTAGATGATTCCACTTGAGTCATTAGGATACCTTCATCCCGAGTGGTAATAATGATCCTGCTACCAGAACCAAACCAATCAGATTTTCCAGCTAGCTTTTCAAGTTGCTCTTTCTTGTCCAAATCGTCGAGAACAATAAGGACTCTTTTATTTTGGCAAAATGCCTTTATCCAGTACATCCCACCTCCAGTGTCCTGAATGTGGTCAGCCAACGAAGAACTACCAACACTTGTTAATAACTTTTTCTGCAAGGCTACAAGACCATCAAGACCATGTTGCGATGATTCTCGAATGTCGTTGAGGAAACTAACGCGGTCAAAGTGAGAAACTAACTTCTTGAACACGACCTTTGCAAGCGTTGTTTTACCGATACCACCTAATCCATGTATCCCAAGGAAACGTACACCACCGTAATTAAGATCCAATTTTTCTATAATGGCTTTTATCTGACGATAATCTTCAACCAACTCTCCAGGAACATCCACATGTTTCCCAAGCATACACAAAACCTCTTTAACAATCGATTCAATTTCTTTTCCTTCGCTGCATCAAAGCAGGAAGAAATTGTTTCAGTCAAAGGCAAGAAATAAACGGATATAAATAATGGCTTACTTCCATGGCACCATATGGTTAAATAAGTAAATTAAGTATTATAATCAGAAGATACGTACGTTGAAATTTGATGGAATTATTTCACTCATCATTTTGACGAACATTGAGGCGTTTTAACAATGCATGAGCCGATAAGAAGGAGATATTCTTCATGGAATGAACTGAATGAGACTCATAAAACTGGACAAGGTAATTTTGTTTCCCGAATGCTTAGACCGACTCACTAAAATAATGCTGTGACATAAAATCCAAAAAGGGTCGAGCCATATTTACATAGTCGTGGCTATAGAGGTTAGATCCTCCGATAAAACATAGATCAAGAAAAATATTGTCCAAAAAGTTCTAAACCTATTGTACAACGATCGATTCAATCCTAAATATTATAATTATGATAATTTAGTCCTTAACAATTTTGACGATTTGCCAACATAGTCCTAAATCTATTAATTGTGTTAATTCAATCCTAAATCTTTTGCCGATTTGTCAATGTAGTCCTTTTGGTTAACTTTTGTAAAAATTCCTAACGTGACTGCTGGCTATCTTACGTGGCATGGTCCATGCTGATGTGGACAATTCTTACATTTTTTTAGATTTATTTGAATTTTTCCTTTTTTTTTTTTTCCTTTTCTTTTCCTTTTGCCTGTGGTAGGTAATCAGCCATTGCCAGCAACCGGCTAATGTCAAGGGTTGGTGAGGACAACAACCAACCACAAGCGAAAGGAAAAGAAAATAAGAAAAAAAAGGAAAACGGAAAATTTTAGATTTTCTTTTAAAATATTCAAAAATTATCCACGTGAGCATCGGGTATGCCACATAGAATAGCCGACAACCATCGTGCATCCACGTCAGTGATTTTTAGTCAATTTTAGCAAAAGGTTAACCAATCATCAAAAGGTTTTGGACTAAACTAGCAAATCTTCAAAAGATTTTGGATTAAATTAACATAATTGAAATGTTTAGGACTAAATTGGTAAATAGACAAAATGTAAATTAGCACAATTTAAATGCTTATGACTAAGTAGGCCGCCATACAATAGATTTAAGACTTTTTGGATAATTATCTCTAAATCCCTGGCTCAAGCAAAGCAAGAAAGATGGTGATTCTTACATGACATAGCCGGCGCTAACGTAAACATATTTTGCATTTCTTTTAATTTTGGGGAATATTCGTATTGTGTTTTTTTTTACTTTTTTTTTTTTCAACAATAGGCCGACAACCTCGCCAGCCTCGGGCCTTATCAAGACCGGGCAAGGACGCAGAGGCCCTAGCCGGCCCACGGTTATGAAAAAAAAAATAAAAGGAAAAAAAGAACAGAACATTAAACTATTGCCAAAGTTGACCACGTCGGTGCTAGTCGTACCACATAAGACAGTTGGCACTTACCGGACTATCACGTTTGCAATTTTGGATCAAAATTGGCTGGAATGACTAAATTGGCCAATCGTCAAAAGGTCTAGGGCTAAATTGGTTGATCGTCAATAGGTTTAAAACTAAATTTGCAAAATAGAAAAGTTTCAAATTCAATTGGCAAATCGTCAAAAGATTTAGGATTAAATTGGCCAAATTGAAATGTTTATGACTGAATTGACACAAGTATAATAGCTTTAGAACTTTTTTGGTATTTTTCCCGAGCATTTTCTCAATTTCTAAGTTAAGAAATCATACTTTTTGCCCAAACAGAAAATCACAAAATGGGTTTAGTTTGTAAAATTTCAGTAGATAAGGCACACAACCGGATCAGTTTCAGGTAATAGTTTCACGAAAATGGAAATGAACCGGACTAATCTTATCTGGTTTATGATTGAGTGGGGAGACATGAAGTTTGCTCAGTTCATAAATCGGATCATTTCAAAACAATTAGATCAGAGTTGACCAAATTGATATCAACTGGTAAAACTTCTATTCGTTCTTGTGATTCTATATAAATTTTGATTATAATAGAGAAGTAACCCAAACAATCTACAAGTTCAATCAATCTGTACGAAAATTCTATTCGTTGGTTTGTTTTTCTCATCCTTCAATGCACCCTAAGAAATCAAAGTACCTTATACGTATAATGTCTAAGGCAAGGGTATTTCTAATTCGATTCGGCTTTCCGGTTTGGTTTTGACATCCATAATATATAATATCTAAGGCAAGGGTATTTCCAATTCGGCTCAGTTTTCTAGTTCGGTTTTGACATCCATAATATATATGTATGTATAAGGCTGAGGTATTTCCAAATATGGAGGCGCTTCCGTGATGGACGTATTGTTAATTGCTGAAAATAACCTCTCTAAAACTATCGCTATTTTTCGATAAAAAAAAATAATATGGCTCTTCATAAGTATGCCACTACTTTAACAGTTAAAGATATCCCTCTAATAACCATCTCTCCCCATAAACGTTTTTCACTTGACACTCTGCCCCCTCTCCACCCAATTTTTCGCTCAACCACGTAACCTACCAATGCACAGAAAACTGAAAACATTACATACAAATCTAAACTATTCAAACAATAAGTTAATGTTTTTTTTGCTTTCGAGCATCATCATTTTTATTTTCAGACGGTTGAAACGGTTGAATTTTCCATGTAAACATTGTAAAACACTAAAAAATCATTAAAATTAACAAATGTGTATTTATATATATATAATATGCAATTAAAATCACATTTAATGGATCTAAACAGTAACATAAAATAAACTACAGAAAGATGAAAATGGTATGAATTATATTAATGTACCTCAGCTATTGTTATGTTGGAGTATATACTTCTTGCTTCTCAATCTTTTTAATAACTAAAAAACTCGATAAAAGTCTAGCCTCTCTATAGCGCTCTCCTTTTTCCAAAACAAATAAACTTCTCCCTATTTGTTCTTCTTTCACCGAATAAATAGCCTTATCCCACTTTTTTTCTCAATAATGATATTTCGAATTCATGTGGCATTTCCCAGGATAATAAAAGCTTTGCAAGGACCAATTATAATACGCATGCGCATTCTATTAATCTTCTAGAACTCGTAATAAATCTTTTTTTTAAATAATTTACTCTCAAGCATTATCGGGTTCTTTTTACATGGGTGCACATGGTGAGTAGTTAGAACTTCAAAATAGTGAGATCCCCAGTATTTCTTTTACCACAAATTAGATAAATCAATATACAAGTCCAACACGATTACAAAATAAAATTAACAGCAACAAGATTATAACCATATATCTAAGTTATCTTATGTCATGTTTGTCTATTTGTTACTTAATAGAGATACGTGAAAATTAAAACATCTGATAAGAATCTAACTTGGTTTCGGACCAAAAAAAAAAACTTGGTTAAAAAATTTAAATCTGCTTTCATATACATTACATTGCATATTTTTGATTACACTTAATCGTAAAGTTACTTTATCAACAGAGACGTATTTAACTAGAGAATAATACAATCCGTCATTACATAGAAACAATTTTGGGTAAAAATACAAACTAAAGATGTATGTAATTGGTGTTTACTCATTATACATCATACTAAACTCTAGCAACTTAATTTTCAATAAAAATAAAAAATTAAAGTGATAGGACTGATTTTAGATAGAATTGCTTATGGTAATTCAGTTTACAACCTTCTGCTAGTGTGCTTATTGTAAGTACACAGGAAGATTAAAATATCAACTTATAGTCTTACTTTAAACATTAATTCGCATTTCAAATCTTTGGATCCTTATTTAACATTATTTAATAGAATTTCAGTTAATTTTAGTATGAGGTTATTACAAACAATTAAATTCATTTTACTAGAAATAAATATACTAAATAGATATAAATTATGTAAAACTTGAACCTTCAAAATGTGATCGTCAAAACTTTTTTATGACAACTTTTGAAGTATTGATAAAAAAAATAATAAACCACTAAAAGTAATTAAGGATAAAGTTGGCATGTCGTTCCCAAGACAATTTCATATATTATTTCAATTCTGGGCTCTTGGTCCTTATTGTTAAGGAAGATATTGACGGAAGCTATATGACCAGATAGCTGATTGTGAAAATGTGACTTTCTTGTTCTCAGAGATGTCGTTTAGCCATATTTCACTTGATGACAAAAAATGTCTCTTTTCGAGTGCAAATATACAGCTCAAAATAAAAACCACATAAATAAGCCATATCTGGTATGTTTGGTTAAACAAAATACTTGCACCCAACATTTACATCGAGGTATGTTTCGATATCATTGCACATTAGTCTAGAGTGTATGTTTTGGAATTTTTAGGCCTTTACTGTAATAAATATACTTATATCTGTAAATTACATGCAATCAAAGTGTACTGCGAGGACAAAATCAAATCAATTGAGCTCTTCCGCTAAGGAAACATTATATAAGTGAAATTTTTTTATTTTTACCTTTTCTTTTTTTGGTCAAAGATTTTTACCTTTTTATCGAGTGAGTTTTTTCACTTTTCAGCCAGAAAGAGTTAGAATATTAGCCATACCCTTTCTTTTTTAATCAATTCAAAAATATAGACGAAACGTTCATCATCATGACATTATTGGAACCGTTGGAAGAAATCGGTACTTCCGTCAATAATATTATATTACTCAAAGAGTTCCTACTTGATCTTAATTGCTTTTTTTTTTTTCTGTCATGTAATATCCTCGATTAGTTGTCTCTGAAGTATTTCATTCTGATTATGATATAAAAATAAAGTATACAGATAAAGGGAAGGTTGAGAGAAAGAAAGAAAAAGATTATCAATGATATAGGATTCCAACATATGTAAGGTTTATGAGTCATCCCATAAAAGGCTGTGTAATAAAGCATCAATACTTCTATTTTACCCATCACGAATTCCAATTTTAAAATTTGAATCTTTCTAATCTTACAAACAGATTTATTGAAAAAAGGTTCAAATCTTGAAGTGACTTTCTCTTTCCATATATAGATGTCCAATTTCTTCATATCAAGTGAATAAATCAATAATTCTACTATTTCATAATAGGGGATTTTGTAAAAATCTTTTAAACGTTCATATTTTGCATACAGGCACCTCATGTCCTCATTCACTCTTTCTAGAAAAAGCCGTGTCTCCGTATGATTTTTAATATTGCACTTTTCCTAATGATTCAACAATTTAACTCGAGTTGGTAATTGTACAAAAGCTTGCAATTACCGTGGGACGGTGGGAGGGAACAAGTACATAAAATTGTATGACTTCTACAATACTTATTGTGAAAATATGATTAACTAAAAAAGATGATTAGGTAAAAAGTAGGCCTACCTATTGGGGTCATACTGGGTTAACCCCATAAAGTGGAAAATGCCTTGTCCGGGTTGGGTTTGGCCCGGTTTATTATGCTTTTAAAAAAAACCAGCCATATCATGTTTTCTACCATGGGTTCTCGCGTTTAGGATCTAGCTTTCGTTAACTTCTAATGCAAATATTAAATGAATGCCCCCATTCATCCATTGAAATGTAAATGTTGTGCTTGTCAACCATAACAAGTCGAGGAAATTTACCCTTTTCCTTCAAGTTTCGGTCCAATTATGCCTCCAACCTTTTTAAGGGCACTTCTCCACCGATCCAGTTCTCTGGCCTCGAAGTCTTTGCTGTGCTCGAGTATGTCCTTCTCGTACAGATCGGTATTGAGCTTCACATCTTGAGTCTTCACGTCACAGAAAATAGGGATTATCTCTCTTTTCCCTTTTGATTCTGAATGACATTCTACCATGCGGGCTAACTCGCGGAGACACCATGAACGGGAGGCGAATTTCTTAGAGAAGATGGGTACGTAGATTTGAGACTCATCAACTGCCTTCAAAACTTCCTTGATGCTTTTACCATATCTGAGCTCTTCACTGTCAAGGAAAACGCGGATTCCAGCACCTTTCATTACGTGGTAAAGATTGCTAGTGAAAGTTTGGCGCGTGTCGCCGCCACAGAAACTCAAGAACACGTCGTATTGATATGCCTCCGAACTCCTCTTCCCCTTCATTTGGTCAGTCCCTTCAGAACCCTGCCAATAATTGGGGACTTCTACCTAATGAGACTTGGAAATAGGATCAATTGCATCAAAAGCACATTATATCCAGATATTAAAAGAAATCGCAGAAAACACCTTGATTCCCAGTGAATCGAACGCCTCATCATCTTCTCCATACACATTGTCCGTCCTCGACGTCGACTCGGAGGCCCTCCTTAACGCCTCAGTCTCTTCTCCAGATCCATCGTTTGTTCTCGAGGTTGACTCCGAGTCCCTCCTTAACGCCTCATTATCTTCTCCAGATCCGTCGTTCGTTCTCGAGGTTGACTCCGAGTCCCACCTTAACGCCTCATTATCTTCTCCAGACGCATTGTCCGTTCCGGAGGTTGACTCGGAGTCCCTCCTTAACGCCTCATTATCTTCTCCAGATCCGTCGTTCGTTCTCGAGGTTGACTCCGAGTCCCACCTTAACGCCTCATTATCTTCTCCAGACGCATTGTCCGTTCTTGAGGTTGACTCCGAGTCCGTCCTCTTCGATTTCCTGAATTGTCTCAGAACCCTGCCAAAAAATTACAAACTTTTAACTTGATGGAGACTCAAAATAAGCAAAGTGATTTGAACAAGCAGGCCGAATTGAATCAACCATGTACGGGATCAAGAAAGTTTCTTTCTTTGTCAACAGGAGCTCGTATCGAAGTGGAATCAGAGCTACTTACAGTCCTCCTAAAGCCAAAGTGAGGATGGCGATAAGAGCCTGACCTCCATTGAATCCCATCAGAATAGAACCCCGCTTCTGTTAAAAAAACAAAAAAAAAAAGGAGCTGATTCGGAGAAGTAAGATCGACTATTAACTTCTCAAAGGTCAAGAGAAACAGAGAGGAAAAAGAGGGAAAGGGCAAAAGTCGGCCCGCCCGGGGGGTGGGGGGGGTTGTTTTTTTTTTTTTGAGCATTGGGGGGGGGAGGGGTTGTTGTTGGAGGGGAAGTTTATGGCCCAAAATCAGCAGGTCATGTGCGGCGCACGTGGTCCATCACTTGTAGAAATGGGAAAGAAACAAAAGCAGGTTAGGCACAGCCCTAGCTCCTGCGCCAGATCCAGCTCCAGCTCCAGCTCCAGCTCCAAGCTAGTGACCACCAGGGGGAGGTGTCAGGTTTGGCGTGGGAGACAAAGTCAGGTTTCCTTTTTTAATATCTACTGGTAAGTTTCTGTGAAAGAACGGACCCGCAATGATTATTTTTTTTTTATATAAAACAACTCCAGAAGATTTTTTTTTTTTTTTACCCTTCAATGAGGTGCATCCGGATTAAGCAGAGTTTAAACATTGCTAAGCGCTGCTTGCTTTAAAGAAGATTCTCCACTTGTTTCGTTCGACGACCCTCGCCAGGCTCGGGCGATGCCTCGTCGGCCCCTCACCTGGGACTGGCCTTCGCCAAGCCCAAATCTGGGCGACCTCGCTCGGGCTTAGCGAACGTCTTTGGCTAAGCCTCACCCTGGCTAGACAGTGGTCACCAGCCCCAGGCAAGGGCCGGCGGATCTCCTCCGGCGAAGGGCGGTCGCGGCAGCTGCCCTTCACCGGTATTCTGCCAATTTTTCATCATTTATTTTCAGTTTTGTTGTTTAAAATAAAATTTTACCTTTTCTTTTTTACTTTTTCTTAATCTAATTTAAATATTATACAAAAAAACTCTGATTTAAATAAAATTTAAATAAAAATAAATAATGCCACGTCAGTATTTTTTGTTAACTAAATTGATGATGTTAGCGGAAAAACTTGATTGCATCAAATTGATAAATTTTAAAATTTAATTGTATTTTTTATAAATTTTAGGATTTAATGACACTTTCATAATAAATTTTAAGACTTTTGATACACTTTTTTTTCCCTTTTTTCGTGGTCAAACTTTAAGTCTTGTTCACTGGCACGAATTTTTTTGGTTTTGTCCAAATCTTCGCTAGCATAGTGTTTTGTCTTGGCTGATTATCCAGAAGAGGTTGTCCACCACAGAAGGAAAGACATTGGATCCCACTTGTGTACTTTCAATGCTGCTAAAACATCTTTCTTTCAGTTTCAGCTTTTCGAAGGAAGTACACAACTAGATTTTGCAGCTTTCAAGAACTTCTGAGCAAGTACTTTCTGGGGAGGAAGTGTTGGTAAACACACGTAAATATTTTAGGCGAGCATCAACGAATCTTCGACTTTCATGATTTTCATGGCAAGAAGGATGAACATGTATGTTGGTTCATAACAATAGCTTCAAGGACGATCGATGCAGAGTATGAGATAATAAAGAACTCTGATTTCTCTCCTTTAACCCACTATTCTCTTAACTGTCACAACCCACCTTAATGTCTAAGGTATCGAGTGGTGAGTGAATGGATTACTAACCCTTTAGGACGGGCTTAGCTCGGGCCCTCCCGCACCCATATCAAATTATAACGAGAATATATCGAATTCGATCTATATGTGATTAGTGACATGTGTATGTGTACATGCAAATGAGTCGTCACCAATCTTTGAAGAAGGTAGACTGGAAACTTTATCGAATGATTAGGAAAAACCGTTCGACTCTACGCAACCGGAGATTTTGGGTTTGAGGACTTGTTTACGCAAATTAGATAATTAATGCCCTTTCGATACCTAACCAATTAATGTTCCTAAAGTGACCATGCATTTTGCTTATCAATCAAAGCCTATCATGTATCAAACCAGTGTTAGACGATTATGCATAATGATTTTCTGTCCTTTTCGTGCAATTACCCGCTTAATTCTTACCCTAACATTTAGGAAAACAATTAACAGGAAATTTACCGAAATACAAAGCCATAATTAAATACTCAAATATTTAAAGTGGCTACATATTGACTGGAAAGTAAACATGCTAGCCAATCAATTTAGGTTACAATCCCAAATAATCGAACATGAGACATGATCGGTTGTACAAAAAATCGGAACTATATTGAACATTAAACTAAACTTCAAGATCAGCAAGTGGACTTTTTAAAAAGGTTTTGAAAATTTTTAGAGATCTGTAACGGCCAAGCATTTTTTTTTGTTTGGGTGCAAAATGTTCAATCCAATCCCTCAATTTTTTTTTTTTTTTTTTGCCAATTTGGTTCCTAACTTGTACAATTTTTTCGCCCAGCAGCTCAGGTCCATCACCCGAAGTCCAGGCCCTTGCAATCCGGATTAATTCAATTGAGCCCAGCAGCTGAGGCCCATCAGCTTCACTACTTCATTCGGACCATAGAACTAATAAGTGACGCCCAATGGTGGTGGAAATCAAGGAGAGAACGGATAGAAAACCTTGAAGCCTGGCTCTCTCTCTCTCTCTCTCTCTCTCTCTCGCTCTTCCCAATGGAATTCCTCTCCTCTCAGGTGCTCTCCTAGCTCTCCGAACGCACCCATGCGCTAAAGATTGTTCAAATATGAATTGTTACAGTTTGCCGATATGAAAAGAGAGAGAGAGGGGAAAAAAACATGGAATCGTTCTGTTGTCTTGAGCAAATTGAAATCGAACAATCCATAATTCATAAATGCTTGCATTGGTCGTGAGATTCATGATTTTTGTTCAATAAAGCCTCTTGATAGATCTGTGAAACTTGTTAAGTATGATTGTTCGAGAGAGTTCAGCGCCTATATTGTGTTTGATGGTGTGCTAGGCTATTGATTGTTTGTTCATGTTGCATGTGTGCTTGGTGGTTGTTGATGGTTGGTGTGTGTGTGTGTGTATATATATATATAATCCTTGCAGTATCGCTGCTTTATTTTTCTTTGGATAATTTCTTATTCAACCATGAGATTTTCATTAAGCTTGCTTCATTTTAGCCCCTTTTCATCTACGCATTGTGTCTTCAACTCTGGTTCACTTTGTTATTTCCTCTGCTGTATATGGATCAGTAAATGAAACTAGTAAATCTTCCATGAGTTGCACTGTATAACTGAGTGAACCATTGAAAAATGTTAATGGAATAGAAGTTCGTGTTTGCTGGGAATGATTCAATGAAGAATTGGGAATAGATAATTGAGTTTAAGCAAGTGTTTGTTTGAACATAAAACAGAAAAAGAGAAGAAGAAAGAGTGAAAGAAAGGAAAGCGTGAGAAATAGAAATCTGCAGGAATACTTGTTCCTGAAACAATAGATCAAAGAAGAAAATAAAAGATGGGTTGCGCTTTTCTCACTCCCTTTTTAGCTAACACACTCCCTAAAATTGTGTTTTGACTATAATATCCCTTATGGGTCTCACCTTTTAGCGCATCATTTTCATTGACATATGGTTAAAACCTCCTCTCTCTCTCTCTCTCTCTCTCTCTCTCTCTCTCTCTCAAGTTGCTCAAGTTCGTCATCATCGGTTGGATCTTCATCCTAAAAATCATTTAGGCACACGATGGGGTCAAGCAATGCCTCGTTGATTTTGTGCCCCTTTACGACAAAGTATACGATAATCGGGAAGGTTTCGATGGCAGCGGGTCGAGGCCGCAAGGGGCGGCGAGGTGGAGAAGCAAGCGAACGGTGCAGCGGGTTAGAGGTGTGGGTGAAGGAGGTCGGGAAGAAGACGATGGACACACAAAGAGAGAGAAGAGAGAGATAGGGAAGAACAAGAAAAAAGAAAAAAAAAAGTAAATACAAAATGAGGCCCGCAAGGGATATTATAGTCAATACACTACTTTTAGGGAGTGTGTTAGCCAGAAAGGGAATGGAAAACGCGCGACCATAAAAGATATAGAGAAAGACAAAATTAAAATCTGATTGTGTGTCATCTACTAATAATAATAATAATAATAATATAAAGACTGCAACACATATAAAATTTGGTTATCTAAGCATGAGCTTGGATGATTCTTTAGCATTTATTTGTGAATCTAACCCATAAGAATCCCCATCTAGTTGATAGTTGCTAGATAGCGCATAGCAATGCAATTAATATGTTGCGCTTACCATATATGAAATTCTAAACTGTAGGAAGCCAAATCATGATGAATCAAAACTCACAGCGGGAAACAATAGTAAAGTTGACATCAAGTTCGCTCGATATGTCATTTTAATTTTGCATTTTGATTTTAATGTGATGTTAAAAAACACATTTTATGTGAAAAATTTACCAAAAGAGGGAAGAAGTGTTAAAAAAATCCTAAACCTATTGCATTAGTGCAAATTAAGTCGTAAACCTTTTTTTGGTGCCAATTCGGTCCTAAACCTTTTGCATTTGCGCCAATTAAGTCCTAAACCTTTTATTGATGTCGATTCAGTCCTAAATCTTTTGCGTTAATATCAATTCAGTCCTAAATCTTTTGTAGTTACGCTAATTGATTTAACCCGGCCAATTTTGGCCAAAAATCGATGATGTGGACGGCGATTATCCTACGTGATATGGCTGGTGTTGACTTGGTCATTTTTTCGTGTTATTCTACCATTTTAAGTAATTTTTAAGCATTTTTGTTTTTTTAGAAATTATATTTAAAAATTATTTAAAATATAATTTTTTTAAAAGAAATGTCCCACGTTAGCACGCTAGTCATGCAAGGTAGGACAATTGACGTCCATGAGAGCGATTTCCAGTCAAAATTGACCGAATTGACTCAATTGGGATAAATACAAAAGATTTAAGACTAAAGTTGCACTAATACAAAAGGTTTATGATTGAATTGTCACCAAAAAATGGTTTAGGATTAAATTGGCATTAATGCAATAGGTTTAGGACTTTTTTGACACTTTTCCCACCAAAAGAGTTCTAAACCTATTGCAATTGTATCAATTCAATGCTCAAGATTTCTTTTACCAATTGAGTCCAATATATTTTATATTTACGCCAGTTCAATCCATTTGGGCAGCCGACGTTGACATGGTGCTGTTGGTATTGAAGTGGCTGACTTTTAATAATATTTTAATTTTTTGTATTTTTTTTTAACTTTTTAAGTAATTTTTGAATTTTCGTTTTGTTTCTTTTTTACTTCCTTCCTTCACTTTTTGTTTGTGGCCGAAGCTCACCGGCCACTGGGTGAGGACAGCCTCGCCCGTGGCTGGCGAGGCCATGGCAACCTTGCTAGCAACTCGCTGGCCATGGGTGAAGGCAACCATGGCTTCGTTAGTCATAGGCAAGGCCACCTTTGCCTGCGGCCTGGGTTACAACCTTCGCTGGCCACAAACAAAAAGCAAAGGAAGGAAGGAAAATTCAACCAACCATCCAATAGCGTGCAAGCTATAAAGAAAGCACAATGAAAAACATAGACTTGTAAGGAAAGTGAGTGTATGTTAGTAGGGGATTACTACTTCTTAGTAGCTTCCAAGACAGAAGAGTCTGTTAACAACTAGACACCGACAAAGTAACAAAGAAATCCGGAGTGAGAAAAAAATATAACCGAATTAACATAAATACAAAAGATTTAGGACTCATCTAAAAAAAGGGGGAGGGGGAGGGGGAGGGGGAGGGGGGGAGACCGAATTGATACAATTACAATAGACTTAAAACTGTTTTAGTAATTATCTCCATTTTGTGTACCTTCCTTTAGATAGAACTTAGTTTCCGTATCATGTCTTGACATGTATGACTACTCTTTTGAAATAAGGAACAATGTTGTTACTATGTTGTTTAATTCAAATAATGATGGGTGCTGCAATATATCCAATAGATTGTATAGATCATTTTTAACTCCTAATAATACATATATTGGACTATACATATTATTTTTAACTCCTCATAATACATGTATTGCTTATGCGGCTGAAAAGTTATTTTCAAAAGACCTCTATCTAAGGAACAATCTTGTGTGTTGTGGCATAAACAGCTTGATCACATTTCTAGGAAAAGAATGATGGAAAGGCTAATATAAACTGACGACCTAGAATCTCTTAAAAGTGTCCTGGAAATTTGTATATATTATTCAAGGGGCAAGATGACTAAGATAAATAAGAAAATGATAGTCTGATGTTCTGAATTGTTGGAAGTCATTTACATCGATATTAGTGGACCAAATACTACAATATTATGTAGAAATATTTATTTCATCACTTTTATCGGTGACTATTAGCAATATGATTGCCTGTATTTGATTAAGAAAAGGTCCGAGTCTCAAGATTTTTTAGAATGAAGTCGAAAAACATTTGGAAAAAGTTATAAAGGTTGTCGGATTTGACGGGGGTGGTAAGTATTTTAGCGGGTATGACGATGCTGGATGGCTTAAATTTGGAGGATTCTGGGATAGTCTAAGTAGCACCGACAACGATACGCGACATGTGACACGACACGACACGCCATTTTTAAAAAATAAAAATTTCGACATGTCAAAGACACGTTGTATATTAAACATATTTATATTTATATAAAATAAATTATTATTTTTATGATTTTTTATAAAAATAGAGAATTTACAAAACAATGCCTTTATAAAAAAGAAAAATTTTCTACCATAAATACTGTCCCAATTTAATCTAAGCCAGTCTAGAAAATGAATAAATAACAAAAAAAAAAAAAACAAGTCACTTGAATTGATTGCTTGGATTAGACCACTCAACACCCCATACCTCTGTCCTCTATCTTGCTTTTTCCCACGCTCTCTCCCTCCCCCCACTCCCTATACTTTTTCAAAAAATTTCACACACTTTCCACGCTCTCTCTCCTCGCTCGTCTCTTCCTCAGGCTCTGTGTTCTCTCTCTGTCTTGCCAAGTGAACGAAGCAAGGAGAACCACCGTGATTTTGGCTGCCACGTTTCTCCTCCGACGCTATCTCCGCCGTTGGTTCACTCTCTCCTCCGGCGCACACAAAACCCATTCATTACTCAGATGCTCGCTGCTCGCTCTAGCGTTGGCTCGCTCGCTGCCTCCCTTCTTCCAGATCCGCAGTTTTTTCGCCCTCCTCCATCACCGTCGCTGGCTCCGTAGACATCCTCCTCCCCCTCTCTTTCTGGTCTCATAATTTCAGATCTCCGTTTTCCCCGCCCTCCTCCCTCACTGACTCGCGCGTCCGTCGCGTGTCCTTGGCGCTGACCAGTGTCGGATCTCCGACACGGGTTGACTGTGTGTCGAACGCGTGTCGGTATCCGACACGTGTCCGACACTGATGCGTCGAGGGGATCAGCATGTCGGTGCTTCACGGGGGATAGTAGGTCGGTGTACTTGTTTGGGAGTCACGAACAAAATGATGTGGTCAAAAGGTCGAGTCACACCCTTATAGAAATGATTAGGAATATAATTAGTAAAACTAATTTACCTAATTTTATGTGAGTTGAAGTTTTGAAAATAACACTTCACATACTAAACTTTGTCCATACCATAGCTGTTCCATGAACTCTTTTTGAGTTATGGACTTTAGTAAACTTAGCGTGAACCATCTTAAAATTTGGGGATGTCCCGCAAAAGTGAGGTTATGTAATCCAAGAGTGACGACCAAGAATCAACATATATATTGTCATTGGACATCCGATGACAGGTAGATTTACCAAATTTCGTCAAGTTTCAAAAGTATGGCAGCGGACTAATGCCTTTGAGTTTCAGGAACTTCGAGAACCAAGAGTTCTTCAAGATTGAAAACTAGCAGTACTTCTTAAGCCAAATTGGCAAGAATGACAAAGTGGACTGGTGGATATTGGTCAAGGGAAATGTCAAATGCGTCCAGAAAATCTAAATTAACCAGATTCATGAGACCATGAGCAAACCGGATGTAGATGCATTAAAGAAGGTCGCGGCGACTGTCAAATTCGATAACAAGCGTCCACCAAGATCCTCGAACGACCAGAGACTTCACCTGTCTGACCCCTATACTGGCATCAATATCACTCTTGTGGATGAACAGTACATCCAAGTCAGTTTCAATTCTTTTAAGATTTTCGATTGAATCAGGTACATCAACTATCTTTAACAGTTGCCAATCCCTACTCCAGCAGCAATTCAAATTTTCCCAACTGGGTATGGAGGCTCCCTCTCTTTTGTTGCAGAGCACCCTTCTGACAAAGCACCTAAGCATTACCATAGTAAACCAATTACATTACTAAATGAAAAAGAATGCGGTTGGGGAGAATTTCATTACATTGATAGCAAATCCATTCACCTTTTCTTTGACAACCGACCAAAAGAAGTCCTCAGGAGTCGACGTCTAACAATCTCCTCGCTCTAAAGATCTCTGCAAAAACCATCTGAAGTACTTCTTCGTAGCTGCAGCAATGCATAATTGAAGGACAGCTCATTTTAGTCCGGTAGCCAAAAATTTAAAGGCTATCAAACTGATGATCTAAATGTTGATTTGATTTCACAAACCGCAGTAACCTGAAGATCTTCAATCAGAAAAAGAAAAAAAAAATGTGCTGCTGTACCAGTATGAAATTCTGTTCTGTTCGAACACAGAGATCCGCTGGATAGTACAAACTAGAAGGACCTGCGTGAGCGGACAACTATTTGTATGCAAAAGGGTTGCGTTGCAGTAACTTTGAAACTCTCTGTGTTAGGGAAGTTCAATTGGATGTCTTATTTACCTCATGAAATTAGTGGCGAAATAGCAGAATTACCTGGTATTTTTCAAGATGAAACCCCTCATTGCTGCGACCTCAATTAGGGCCTCTTCCCAGGACTTCACCTCGTTGTGATCAAAGTTCATCCGGTGCCTGTCTAGGTCGCTCTTGTATAAATCAGTTTTGAGCTTAACATCATCAATCTCCACATCGTCGAAAATGGGGAGGATTATTTTTTTTCCCTTTGATTCTGACGTGTACTTTACCATGTGGCCAAGTTTGCGCAGACACCAATGACCGGAGGCGTAGTTTCTAGAGAAGACGGGTATGTAGATATTGGAGTTAGCGAATGCTTGTAGAATCTCTTGCCCAATCCCGTCATTGGAAGTGAAGTCATCGTTATCACTATAAACAGGAATTCCCTCTAAATACATCCCATTGTGAAGATAGTCGACAATGCCATGATGAGTATCTGGTCCCTTATAACTCAGGAAAAGATCGTACATAGGTAATTTGTGGGAAAGCCAAGTCGATCCGGAGATACTCAACAATCTTTCCAGGATGGTGTGGCCACGGCCATCCAACGCCCGGCTTTCTAAGCCCTCAATGCCCTCAATGGCTCTTAATTTTGGACAAGCTTCTAGCTCTAGATGTCGTAGCTTACCCAACTTGGACAAATTGGGTAATTGTCCGATTATGTCACAACTGGAAAGAAGGAAGTACCGCAAAGATTCCAATTCCGACAAACCTCGTATCTCAACTAGCCTCTTCAAGCCCTTCGGTTCCAAGCGCTCCGGACTCTTCAAGAGTGGCAGACTGGATATTTCCTCAAGGGATTCACATCTTGTTATGCTCAGTTCCCTCAAATGAATTAGACCTGGAGTGACGGGTAGGTGTGATATTGGACATTCAGTCACATGCGGAACTATCAAATTTACTAAGTTGGAAAAATGTGGCGGTGGACTAATACTTTTGAGTTTCAAGACCGACAAATGAGATGGAAGCCGATAGGATGGTTGCTCCCTCATCAAAGCTGCTTGAAGTTTTGAGTCATAGTCCCGCCTAGTAGAGTGATATCTATTTCTCAAACTGCTGTATCTATGTAAATCCAGATGTTCCAAATCGGTGATGCTTGAGGGGTCGGGGACAAGAGAGAAGTCCATAGCTTGAACCGCAAGGAATTTCAAACTTGATGGAAGAGCCGGCACTTGTTGAAGCTCAATCGAACCCACTTCAAGTTTTTGGAGACGGAGACGACTTATCTCTGGAGGCAATCTAGAAACACTAGTATATGCTAAGTTCAATTTCTTCAAATGGAGTAGCTTCCCAATTTCCTCCAAGTTTTTATCGATCGGATCCAAGGATTTGTTGGCATACAAACCTTCAAGCATCTCTAGTCCTCCAATAGTATGGGGAATCTCCTTTATCTTCGTTCTACATAAGCTCAACACCCTTAGTTTCTTTAAGTTTCCGATAGAATCGGGTAGTTCAACTAAGCCCGACGATGATACATCCAACTCCACCAACGTTTTTAACTCCCCAATTGAGGTTGGAAGCTCCTTTATCCCCACGCACCCGCGTAAAGTTATGCATGTGAGATTTGCTGCCCCTCCAATTGAGTCCGGAAGTCGGCAGATTTTTGGGTTCTTGCTTAATGTAAAACTCGACAAAGATTTCAAATTGCCAAATCTCTCTGGAAGCTTCAAGGGTTGAAAATTTTGGGGCATGACGATCTCCTTCGGTGATTGTAGAGAACAAACTTCTTCAGGCAACTCCCCAAGGGAACTGCATCCTTTGACATTCAAAGTCTCTAAGAGTTGAAGCTTAGAAATGGAGGGGTGAATTGTGACTAAATTGGAACACCGAACAAGTAATAATGTCTCCAAAGACGTGAAATTAGAGAAGTCGGGTGTCTTCCTCAACTTTGTGCAATCTGTTAAATCCGGAACCTTTAATTTTTTTATCATCTGCACAGAAAGAAAATGCAGAATTGAAAAGAATGAAAAACCAAGTTTCCGTCTACCAGTTGAAAAATGCACTCGAAGTCTATCAACCATACGAGAAAGAAAATAGCCCTTGGAGACGTTATAGAAGTCTGCAGAAAAAGAAAAATGCGTTTTACAATGCACAAACAAGTTTCCGTTTTCGGCAATGAACTAATAGAAATCTGCTTGCAAATAGCCATTGAAGTTCAATCTTCCCAAGGTTTACAAAAGTTACATATGGAAATATATTTTGAGTCTATCGACCATACAAGAAAGATAGATGGCAAGGCATATCGCACCTGGATTTGGCTCCACCCACCCCAGTCATCTTCGATATCGCTCTTTGAGAGGTCCACCACGACCAAACTAGCAAAATGAAAACTCTCCGCATAGAATTCCTTATGCGAAACTTCCCAAGAAAACCATCTTAGCTCCGAAAGAAGATTCTTGAAGTTACCAAAAAAATCAATGCCTTTCACTCGAAGGAACCTCAGATTTGGTAGAGCAGCTAATTCTTTAGATGCAAGGCTGCGGCTGTAGCCATCGGAATCCAGGCATAGCGCTTCAACATTTTCACTTCTCTGCATATCAAAGACTCAATTGAGCATGCAACATACAGATTACAAAGCTACAACAGATAGGACGCAGAAACAATGTCAAACAATTTCTCCAATGGTTGAGCTCACCACATACGCTTTCCAGAATCTATAGTACCCTCTTTTCCTAACAACGAGTTGTTTCATCCTCTTCTACATGAACAGATTTTCTAGGCTGAAGCTCTTGATAAAGCAAGTTTTGTTTTCATTTTACCTGGAAACTGCTCTTTGTATTTTCCAATATTACAAAAGAGCTATTTCCCATATGCTGGAACCTAGAAAATAAAGCCAACTATCAGGTAATCTCCTTTTGCTCCCTCTGCATATTTTGAGTCCTTTGACCTGAAGGTTTGACTGAGAGATGTAACCCCGCAAGACAAAAGCGATGTTAAACAAAACTATTTATTGGATGCATACTTTAACTGAATTGCTGTTTTAAATGGGAAAGAAAGATTCAAAGTATTTCTTGCACCACATATTTTCAAACATATGCAGTTCCTGTTTACCTTTTTTCCCTCCAGTAGTTTCAGGGCATCATCACGAATCCACACCCTACAAAACTTGCGAGGATATACTCGAAGCACAATGTCCCTTCCAAAGTCTCGAACTTGGTCGTGCATCCAAAACCTATTATCATGTGTAATTTTGATCAATGACCTTTGAGAGAGAACCCTCATCGCAATGCTAGGAAGGTATCCACAATCCTTCCACATGATAACCGGATAAGTTCTGTCTGCATTGATGAAAAAGCATGCTATATCGAGAAAAACTTCTCGTTGCTTATCCTCTAATCGTTCATAACTTATCATTAATGTATCTCGGACATCCTCAAAAGGACCTTCCTTTAACTTCTTCAGCGTCTCATCCCATACTTCTATTTTCTCCAAATGCCCCAAATCTTTGCCCCAGTCAAAAAGATTGGACCCTATCACAGCTACAGCCAAAGGAAGCATGCCCACTGCACGAACAATTTCTCTTGAAAGAGCTTCATATTCTTCCACAGTAGAATCACTTCTGAATGCATGCTTATAAAACAACCGAAGAGCTAAATCAAATCTCATTTCATGAACTTCATAACGCAAAATTCCTTTGGGTATGTTGAGGACCTTTTCACCGGATGAGCCCACTTGAGTCATTAGGATGCTTTCGTCCCTAGTTGTGATAATGATTCCGCTACCAGAACAAAACCAATCAGATTTTCCGGCAAGTTTTTCGAGTTGCTCTTTCTTGTCTAGATCATCGAGAACAATGAGTACTTTTTTAGTACTTAATGCCTTTTTGATCATCTGGATCCCACCATCAACATCTTTAGTTTGGTTAGCAATCCCATGACCGACCAAATCCGACAAGAGCTTTTTCTGCAATTCTATAAGGCCACCATGAGATTGCGATGATGCTCGAACGTCTTGAATGAAACTACAACGTTCAAAGTGAAAAGATAGTTTGTTGAACATGACTTTGGCAAGAGTTGTTTTTCCAACACCACCCATGCCATGGACACCAACATAACGTACACCACCAGAGCCAACCTCCAACAATTTCATTATGACTTCCATTTGAGCAGTATCTTCAACCAAATGTTCAGTCACAATCATGTGTCTTGTATTAAGCTTACGAGAAACCTCTTCAACAATCGCTTCAATTTGTTCTCCTTGGCTACAGCAAAGCATGAAGATTTCTTTTCAGTCAACGACATGATAGACTACAGGACTCAGGGAACAAGCGGGTAAATAACTTTCAATTACTCAAACAAAGGGAAATTAAGTATTATAATCAGTTGAACTGGACATTTTCGGGTGCAGGTTGGTTTGACATAAATTTTTTGCGGGGTTTGAGAAAAGCTTTTGGCCTTTTGTAGGTTCTCGAGCACATGTTAGTCAGGATTCCATTAACTTCTAATGTAGTGCCACATTGATATAAGTTTGACAATTTGGACACACAAAGTTTCTTCCAAAGAAAAAGTGCAGGAAAATCCCCGCCTTCTTCTGCCGCTTCGATCCATTAGGGCCAAACTTATTGTCATGGAGACGCTTGTGCGTAGATATAGGTTTTGAGTTAACATTAGCCTTCTAATATTTCATAACAAAATATTTTGTAAACGTCCCTTTTTTGCATAGATGCATCGTATGTGCACTTAACTAATGTTAACTATGCACTCTTTTAACAAAAAAAAAAAAAAATACTAATCATGTCTTTGTATAACATTAACATTACAATACTCTTACTAATTCAACAATTTCGAACGAGTTCGTCACTGAACGAAAGCTTTGAATACCATGGGAGGTGAAAAATACAGAAAATCGCATGAATTCAAGTATACTTATTGCGGTAATACGGTTTAAATAAAATAGTTGATTAAGAAAAAAGACGGTCTTACCTGTGGGGTCATATTGGCTTAACCCGACCCGAATTGGAAAAAGCCCTTTTCTGGGTTGGGTTTGATCCGATTTGTTGTGCTTCAAAAAAATTAGCCATTTTCTATTTACTATTGTGGGTTCTAGGTTGTTTTGGTCTTAGTTACATTTAACTTTTTATGCAAATCTTTAACAAAAGTGTCCAAATGCTTTACGTTTGGGAATTTTGTGGGAAAAACTTTCGTTCACCATAAAAAGTTGAGGGAATTTACCCTTTGCCTTTAAGATCCCATCCCTTTATACGTGCAACCTCAAGAAGGGCATTTTCCCACTGCTTCACTTCATCGGAGCCAAACTTCGTCCTGTGCTGGCGCATGGCTTTTGTATACAACTTGGTTTTGAGCTTAACATCGTTAGAATCCACGTCGTAGAAGATGGGAATTATCTCCTTCTTCCCATCTGAAGTCGAGGTGCACCGTACCATGTGCGCAACCTCGCGGAGACACCACGCACTGTCGGCGTAACCCTTAGAGAAGATAGGTATGTAGATTCGAGACCTGTCGTGTGCATCCAAAAGCTCCCCTGCGATTTCTTTGCCCATTTGGAGCTCTTCGTTGTCCAGGAAAACACGGATTCCAGCATCTCTCAAGCGATGGAAGAGGCAATTGGTGAATCCGTTGCGGGTATCCGGTCCCCGGAAGCTCAGGAACACATCGTACTCTTCGCCGGACGCATGGTCGGTTCTCGAGGTTGACGCCGAGTCCCTCCTCAACGCCTCCTTCTCTTCTCCATACCCATCTTCCGTTCTCCAGCTCGACTCCAAGTCCTTACTCCTCCTCGAGTTCGTGGGGCAAAAATTACAGACTTGTAACCTGATCCAGACGTAAAACAAGGAGTGTGAATTGAACAAGCAGGCTGGATTGTATCAAACAGTTGCAGGAGCGAAGTGGAAGTAGAGCACTTACACTCGTGCTACAGCCAAAGCTAAGATGGTTAGCAAAGTCTGACTTCCATCGGATCCCATCGGCGGACCGATCCTCTCAGCTGTATCCTCACCCGAAGAAGAGAACTACGCTTCTGTAAAAAGTAGTGTGGGGAGGTTGAAGGCGAGTTTCTGGGAAACGAAGGAAGTCGACGAAGATCAGAAGAGAGAGGTTGCACAGGGAGAGACAGAGAGTGAGAGGAGCGAACAATGTCGGGCACGGGCAAATTTAGTACTTAGAGCCCAATACGACAAGATCATGTGCGGTCCACGAGGTCCTCCACTAGTACCGGTAATAAATAGGTCGTTGAAGATTAAAAAAGAAAAAAATGACAGTAAAAACGACTAAAGAAAGGGGAGGGTTGTTGGGGAACGTTGAAGATTTTTTTTGGATATTGGCCTATTTTCTTCGTTGACGAAAAAATTATTAAAAAAAATCTTAAATTTATTATAATTGTACCACTTTAATATTAAATATTTTTTTATATTAATTTAATTTTAAATCTCTTACATTTATATTAATTTAATTCTTTTGACCAACTTTGACCGACCGACGCCGACATAGATGTATATCGATGCTAATGTGATGCCAATACCGATGTATAATTTTTTTTAACTCTCAATTAATTTCCGTTAAATTGGTTAATACTAGGAAAAACTTCAGACTGGTTCACCTGTGATAAACAGAGGGTAAAAATCATAAATCGGTACACTCGTGAACTGTCACTTGTCATCCAACTCAATAATTTGACGGTAAAATTAAATAGAAACTAAGGGAGGGTAAGTTTGTAAGAGGTGTACCAATTTGAAATTTTTTAAGGCCAAAATATAAGTTCGGGATAAATTTATCATAAGTGTATCGGTTTGAGATTTTTCGTGATATTGACCCTTTTTCTAGCCTTGCGATATGAGACTTTCGCGTTGTACAAATATTGACATGCAAATTTAATTACATCATTTTCTAATAGTTGAAAGCGAGCTTTAGTTATAAAGAGAGGGTGAAAAAGTAGATTTTCCGTTTATCGCCTAAGAATTGTAAATGAAACATTCATTATCAATATATTGCCAGAAGTGTATCAATCAACAAAGACCTAAATTTCGACCCCCCATAAATAAATAAAAAAACGAAGACCTAAATTAATATTACGATTCTACCTTTCGCGTAATTCGATTTGAATCTTTCTTATCTTACGGATAATTCTAATAGCGAAAAATTCGAATCCTGAAATTATTTTATCTTTCCGCATATAAGTGTTCAATTTCTTCATACTATGTCAATAATTCCATTTCGTTTATTTAATAATCGCATTACTTCATAATAGGGAAATTTTGTAAGACCTATTAAACGTATGTATATTGCTTGCAGATAAGCATCACGCGGTGCGCTTTTGTAATGTCAATAATGCACACTTTATAGAAAAGCACCAAAGAAGCTAAGTGGTCTAGGACAGACCGGGAGTACCTTTCCCTAAAGATTAGCCGCCCACGGTTTTTTATAATGTGTGGTTGTGGGACATTGTCGTTGGAACTTGCATGTGCATTTCCAAGGGATCTAACACTTTTGCAGTACCTTGGACGACTCAAATATGCAAGCCAGCTGCTGGGATTGCAAAGGATGACCAAAGTCAATGTGTTTTTTTTTTTTTTGTTGGTCAACGCCTAAGTCAATGTGTTGTCGTGTATTAAATGTCAAGAATTGGTGGCGTTACACTTCGAATTTTTATGTCAAAATGAACTACTAAGCATCTCCACAAATTTCTTTTTGACCGTTGAATCAGGTGCGTTCAGATTAGGCAAAGTGCCCTTTTTTGACAAATTGCTATTTGCTAGGTGCTGTTTTCTTTAAAGAGAATCCTCCATTTTTCAGGTCTCAGTTACTTTTTTTTTTAAAAAGAAAATTAGTATCACGAAAAATTTCAAATTAATACATGTTTTTACTAAAGAAAACCTTAAATTAATACACGCGTGACAAATTTACCCTCCGTTAATTTCATTAAATATGATTAATACAATAAAAAAATTTAAATTGGTATACCCGTGATAAATGAATGATAAAAATCCCAAATTAGTACACCCGTCATCCGCCATGTGTCACAAATATACCATTTTGATAATTTTGTCAAGGTGTATCGGTTTTGGATTTTTAATGATATAAACCCTAAGCGGGAGTGCTGTTAGGAGTTTTACTCCATTGAGAATACGGAATTGAGCGATAAAGGAGGCTGATGGTTGCAGAAGAAACCCTTGTACCATTCCATTGACACGAGCCTACACTGGCCATATCAAAGGTATGTATCATTCCATACCAAGATACCTTCGATTCCTGCAATTTATAACCAATGTTGCGTGTGTTATATGCAGTGTCAATCTCTCCGTACATAAAAAAAACTATCGTATAAGCATATTCTTATATAAATAGTCGTGCAACTTATTGATCTGGAAATGTGAACATTGGCGGTCCAAAGCAAGTTGGAGCGCCGAGAAAGAGAGAATCTGGGCTCTCCAAAGCGGATCTAGAAGGTGCACAAAAACTGATAAAACCATTGGCCGTACGAGTAAAAAAAGAGGAAACCGCAAAAGTGGGTTTGTAATTACTATGAGTTTATTTGTTTGGGCGGATGACCATGCCTATCAAACTCATTAGGTAATAATTTTCTTTTAGGATCTATTCACAATCATAATACATTACCTTCGTGATTAATTTGATCTTTAAAAATGGATGAGATAATCTCTCTTGAAATTGACGCCATGAATGACGAATGAAGGTTGCGCCTGACCTTTACTATTTTGCATGTAATTGCTTGGTCGGTTGTGTGACGAAGACCTCATCAACTACGATGTCACTAATTAAATTTTGGCGATTGTTTAACAATATAATCGTGCAATATTAACCGCAAGTGCTATGAATGGCAAAAAATATTTAACAATCATGAGGAACTCACTTTTGATTTTATGCCTAGCATTCCATCATTATATTGTCACGTTGTATGCTAGTAGGACTTTTAAATTTTCACCCTTGATTATCTTAACAAGTTGTTGCCAAACAAATCCTTCTAAGCACAATTGACCCAAAAGTATTATAGCTTAACTAATTTAAGGCAATGGACTCCGATTTTCACCTTCCCATATTGAAGCTTTTATGACATGTTTGCGGGGCACACGATTATTTGGCTTTGTCCAATTAATCGCTAGCATAGTTCATCGCCTTGGGTGATCAATCATAGGAGACGTTAGATTCATATTACAAGGTGTAGATATGGCAAAGAAATTGGTTCTTGAACTTTTGAAAGTACTATACATTAAATCGATGGTTGAGGCACGGAATGCTCCATGAACTTTTTAGGTGTGTGTGTATATATATAAAACTCGTTTTCAATAAAAGAAAAAGAAAAAGAAAAGAAAAACATCGGCCGAACTCAATTATTGGATCCCAAGTCAAAGGAGGGGAAAAAAGGGAAAAGAGGAGGAACTTGCTTGGGGAGTCCGACCTTGACTGAGTAAAGTTCCCCGCAATCCCTTCAACAATCATAGTGCGCTATTCATATGGCTTGTCGATAAACATTGCTTTTTCGTTTTTTTCTCTCGGACAAGCGCTAGAGATCCATACACAAACTCACAAAAATTGCTAGGAGATTAAGACATAGACATACTAACAACCACTTGGCGATATCCAATCACCGATGAGGTTCATGCACAAGAAATAGCGTGAACTGCGAAGTCTTTTTATCAGTTTATCAGTGAGGGTTCATACACCAAAAGAATTCCAAGTGTTTCAAGTCGTTAAAGTGGAGCTCTTCAAATATGGAAGTTTTCTTATCCCGTGAAAAGTAATATCCAATCGTGGATATCCCACTAATCATGTTGTAGAATAATCAAGTTAATCAAAGACCACGGACTTCCATAAATAACTTAGCCATTATCGGAAGTTGCGAAACGTGGGTCTTCAAAATCTGAAAATAGAGTATCGCAGAATCTAAATAATTTTTAGAGATAGACTTCGAAAATAGAAGCGGTCTCTTAAATCTGAACAGATTAGAACATTGAATATGAGCTCGATAATGTCCTCGTTGATGCATGCACATAAATCTTCTTCAAATATGATAGTTGAGCCTTCTTAAGTGATATTCCACTCAATCTAAATAATACGATTCAACTTTTTCAGAAACAAATATGCGATGACTTTATCTTGAGTCCGAGCACCAATTTGGATCAATATAAGCTTCCCCAATCATATGTTACACATATGATAAAATATTTAGAGCATTTACCAAATTTTATAAAACAATGACAGTTTTGTCATAATCAAAATATTCAGAAAGATTTTTTCAACATAACGCGCCGATGGAATGAGACTAAAACAAGGCAAGCTTAGGTGGGAAATAGACATTTGAGGGATCTAATTGAGCATTTTGCAATAGTTTAGCGACTTGATTCCTTTCTCCCAAGGAGACAAAAAAAAAAAGTTTTGATTGGTCATTATGGTCATCCAATGAGTCTTCAAAAATTTCGAAAACTTGTTAGAAAGTCTTGGCACCTTTAGCATTGTCCACTTGCTAATGCAGAACATTAGGTGGGAAATAGACAATCACACTTGATTTTGACCTGAGCCTGCCAACTTTGTTTCTTCCTTGAAATCACACCAGAAAAAACTCTCCTATTCTTTTGTGAAAGATTCTGACTTGATCACGACCGTGCGTCCCTTTGTACAAAGGGATTTTCACGCTATCTTGAAAAACAATTTTTATCAAGAAAAAGGGTTGAGTTTGTGTGATTTTATGTGTTCTAGTCTAAGAAGGGGGGTCATTTCCAGGAAATGCCCGCATATCTTATCAAGCCAAAATATATATATTTGCATGCTCAAATATAACGTCAAATGTGGCAGTGCATGTGCAAAGAGTCATAGCAGCCATTGCTCGCGAGGAAGAAGAGGACGAATCGGGTATAAAATATTTGCAAGGGAAAATCCCATTAAGGGCAAAATCAATACCCGCCTCTTTTGTGATAATTGATTGCAATTAAGGTAGATATTATTTCCTATTTTTATTATTATATACAAAAGACTCTCTAAAATTCTCTTGGTGAAAACTTTTTCGAAGAACGATCGAATGTTGGATGTGGATCATTTTCTCACTTGCGATTAGGGCTCTTAATTTGTGGCCATTGATGTATATTCGTTAAGCGTGATATACTTCTCCGATTAGTGATTCAAGTTGATCTAGCTGTCATGACCCGATCTCGAAAAAATCGGGTTAATGGATTGCTAAGCCTCCATAACGGGTTTCGCACGGGCCCTCCAGTGCTCATACCAAATCGTAGCGATATAATTCGAATTCGATCTTAGCGTGATTAGGTGGCATGTGTATGTGTTCATGCAAAAAGGAGTCGCCACCGGTCTTTGGGGAAGATAGACCGAAAACTTTATCTAGCGGTCGGGAGATGTCATTTGATTCCACACAACCAGAGATTAAGGGTCTGGATACTTGGTTATGTCGATGTTTTCACCAACGGCCTTTCGATACTGGAATTGGGTGTTTTTCTAACTTGCTTGTGCATGAGTGAGTCTGTCCTATCAATCACAATAAAAGCATATAATATGGGCAATCAAGGAGTCAATGGCAGAGTATAAATTGCATCAAACGATCCTAGTAAAGCTTTAAAGGCTTAGAGAAATGTTCACCTAGGGTTTAATTCAATTATGGGGACGATTTGCCCAAAAGGGCAAAATGGTCATTTTTTGAGGTCCTAAGTTTCAAAACTAGAGAAATTAGATCAATCTAGCCATTTCCTATTTTCCACGATTTTCTGGAATTTTCGGAATTTTTTTTATAATTTTAGAATATTTTTTATGTTTTATTTTATATTAAAAAGAGGACAACCGGGTTCGGGTGGGGTGGACCGGACCGGACTCAGACCTCTAAGGTCTGGGCCCGGCACGGACTGGGCTCAAAGAGTGAGCCCAATCAGAACCAAAAAACCTAAGGAGGCCAACATAGGCCTAAGCTCGTCTGGCCCACTCCACAATGCAGACCCTCTCTTTTTTTTTTTTAAAATCGGCCCACGCTTTCTTTTTATTTTTATATTACTTTTCTTTCACTTTCCTAATTGTTTTTAATATTTTCTTGTCCTCCCTCCCACTGGGGTGGTGGTCGTCTTCCTCCTGACATCTCCCCTTCCCAATACTCCTCACTCACAGAGACTTCACCAAGAACTGCGCTCGCTCTATCAACATCACTGGAACCAATCAGTAAGAAGACTAACCTGTTCATCGTGCGAGTCTGTAACACTTGACGATGCCAAATTCGCTCGCCACTGAGTCTTGTTCGTCAAGTCGCCGCTCCGTCTGGGCCCGCTTGCCACGCCGCCGTCGGAAACTGCTCACACACGGCCACTGGTTCGGGTCGCCTCGACACCACCACTGGGGCCGCTCGCGCGCGTTGCCACTGATCCAGCTCACCTCGCGCGCGGTCACTGGGATCTGCTCGTGCTCCGCCACGTCCTTTGGACTGGCCCAGCTGACGCCGGACTGGTGGCCGGCTCCGTTCACCACCAGACTTCCCAGATGGTCTGGTCCGACCTCCTCGAAGCCGCCTTGTTGGGATTTGGCCATCACGCCACTTCTGATCCCGTGTCTTCGGAACAACCGAAGGCTGCCCTCACCTCCCCTGTTCACACTTTCATGCGCCCGCGCCCCCACCAGACTAAGAGATTCGCAGCGATTCCTCTAAGCGACGATGAGCAGCGCCTCGCCTGAAACCACCTTCTACGGACTGGGATCTTCTCGGCAACTGAGCCCTCTCTCTTTTCTTCAGTTTCACGAGCTCTTTCTTTTTTTCAACCCTTCTTTGCCTAGTTTCTTTTGTCCTTTTTTTTTTTTTAACCAGAGCTGTTATCGATTTCACTGTTTTGGTGCCGAGAAAGTTCCCACCCAAACCAAGCTCGCACAACCAAGCTCTCTGCTCAGCTCTCTTTTGCTCGTCAAAAACGAGCCCCCATCAAACCACGGGCTTGCGCTCTCCCTCTTTTTTTCCTTGTTCTCCTTTCACGAACTGGCTACGGGGCCACGATGCAAGCACGGCGGGATGCTGGCTGCGACAGCGGTGTCGCGACTGTGAGACGGCGATGCGGGCTTGTTGGCCGCGCGACTGCAAATACGGCGAGAGCTCTTCTTCTTGGCCTGCTTCTCTCCCTCTTTGAATGGGTAGTAGATGAATGAATTCGGTTAGGCAACTATCTCTAAGTACACTCAATATGGATGTATAAAAATCCATTACATTGTCGTTGGAGAATACCACCGAAAACTACTATACCCACCATGAGCAAAACTTCTAGTTTTCTTATATCGCAAAGCATCCCAAACTTGAACCGATTTAACAAAATAGACCCTCTGCAATAATTTCATCCAAGACAGCCATTAAAATCCTTACCTGGTGGCTTATGTGGATAATGACAGGCAAACGAAATTCACGTGTATCCAACGTGGCTTTAGACAAGCCAAGATGATGCCGTTTCAGCTTGTTTTTAGTCTTGCTAGCAAAAATTCATGTGTCAATACATGTGATTTGAGAAGCCCAAATTTAGGCCGCTTAAGTATGAAATGGACTAAACTCAAACTGGTTAATACTTTATTTGAGAGGTCTCTCTACATTTTATTGAACTTTTGTACATCGTGAATGTCAAGACATCACTTGTTACACTTGTGATGCAAGAAATGTAGCCTAATTTGTGTGTTTAATCCCCTCACATGTCTGTCAAGAACTCATAATAGAATTATTTTTCGGTCGCGCTTTTTCCGCTTTCAATTTGGCTTAAACACTCCCTTGCACAGTGTATTGACCATATTACTCCTCCCTTTTTCTTCTTTTAGAATTCTATACTTGCATAGAGACAAATGTGGGGACCATTTAGGATTTATTTTATTTGTTTCTTCTTTTTCTTCCACTTTCCTTTTTCTTCTTGGTGGTTTCGTTGATTAGAGATTCTTGGATCTGAGGATGACACTGCTACCCATGATTTGAGGATCAGCGATGAGAAAAACCCAAGCAATGCGGTAAAAGAATTGTATCAACCCCATAACATATTGCTTTTGAATTATTCAATGATTATCGACGATGAGAAGTCGTGTTCTTAACGTGAACGAGACTCTTCCTAGAATGATTCTGTTGATTTAGTCTGTGACACTTTTGTGATCTAATTGCATTTTCATCTATATGAGAAATCTCAAAGAGCTTGTAATCAAGTTCTCTCTTTGTTCATCTTGTCTATTATAGCTGCTAATTTACGGTAAAATCGAGCAACGAGATATTTGACTGAATTTAGAAACATTTGTAACAAAAGTGGCTTCTCATTCGCAATCTAAGAATCATGAGTGGATTTCTCATATCACTCCAATCCAGGTCATCGAGGTATTCTAATTTCAAATGGGTTCCACCATGCATTCGATTCTTGATTGTTCGACACGAAATGAGTAGAACTGCTTCAACAATTACTCCACAAATTCTCCTCCTTCATGGACTTGACTATACCTATACTTAATCTATGCACTCTTGAAAGCTTCCTTCGTCATCTTTGGAAATCGGATTACTTAGACAATTTCCCATCTCGATAGTAACAAGTATACTACAGAAAAAAAAAATAGAAAAAGAAAACACGACGGATAAAAAGTAGGGGTGAGCCGTTCTAGGATTGATCCGGGTTACGCTTGGAATGTATCCATTGGTGTGCATAGAGGTCTTAGAGGAGGAAGATGAAGAAGTCGGCGACGCCTCTGACCCCAAGTGAGGACAAGAAGAAGAAAAGTGGAAGGAAAAAAAAAAGAAACAAAAAAATCAAAATGGGCCCCATATCGAGGGGTAATATATTCAATACATTGTGAAAAGGAAGTGTTTAAGTCATGCAAAGAGTGAAGATAGAGCCGCCCTTATTTTTTCTCCCTAAATTTTGTTTTAATAGCTTGATTACAACACTAATCACTCGCTTACATGCACGATTCGTGACACATTAGGGCCCGTTTCACTCTCGGAGTATTCTCATCCGAACCTGAATTAGCAGAGCCGAAGGATGGTCAAATGAGGAAAAAAATGTCATTCACAATGAGCAACTATAATGCAATTATCCTTACCAAAAAAAACTATAATGCAATTATCATGATTTCTTATTCCTAGCAATCCAAACATGTTACAACCTATGTAGTAATTCCAAGCACGTTTCCAAAAGAAAGAGGATGGCAACTTCCATTTCGAGCCGATGAAACGGTCCATTGGATTTCATTCGAAAAGCTGAAACTGGAAAAAAAAAACAAAAAAACAGAAGGAGTAGTCCCTAGAATTTTAACAGCATTACAACGTACACGGATAGGATCAAATATTGAACGTTCGATCCTTGGCGGACAACCTCTCATGAATAATCACTCAACACAGTAAACTCTGCTAGCCAATGTTCGGAAAAAATCTGAACAAAAAAAAAAAAAATTCTGTTGCCCAAGGCCTCAACGGAGGCCCGACGAGCTGAAACTTGGGCGCGAGGTCACGAATGTAGGACCGAAAAGTGGGCCTCACGACAAGCCCATTTTTGCCTTTTGGTTTATTTTTTTCCCCAACTTTTCAACTCAAATTGTTATAGATTTTTTTTTTTTTTTGTAATGGCTGCTGAATCAATTGAGTAACAACAAGTTAATGACATCAAAATTCTGTTGTTACAGAATTAATATTATAACGGCAGATTTAATCAGCCGTTATTATTCTCGAAATGCCCCCTAATTACCTTGTAAATAGATGGCTTCTCCCTCTATTTTTCACGCCAGAAAACAAAAAAAACTCTTCTCCCTTTCTTTCTATTCTCTGCATTTGCATTGTTTTTTTCAATACTGTTCAATACTAGTTTGTTCAAGTTTGCCAAAAGCTTTGAAGTGCCGTGCTTGCTTCTTCGCTGCCAACCATTGTATCCTCGTAGACAAATGTTCACGAAACCTTGAGCACGTACTAGATAGGACGAATCCGTTATAAGGATATTGTGTCAAACACAAGCATTGGTATTTATTTGTATCGATTCCATTTCTTTTCAATACTGTTATTGCAATTTCATCTGTGTTCAATTCTGTTATTGTACTATTATAATTTCAATTTTAGTACGATTATTAGTTTGTATACTGCTCATCACGTTTATACTAAAGCCATATTGAATTTGTTACACAATTTTCATAATATTTGAATATTTTTTTCAATATTTTTTTATTTTTTTCTCTTTTCTTTCTTTTTATTTAATTTCATTTTTGGTTCTCCTTCTTCCTCTAGCCGGTGGCGACCGGCTAGAGGAGAGGCCCGGTGGGTCACTAGCGCCTTTGCCGTTGGGCAAGGCCGGCACCGGCGCCGTTGAGTGAGGCCAAGCTACGCCATGGCTGGGTGAGCTCGGTCACGCCGGATCCGGGTAGGGCCGAACCTTGCCAGCCATGGCGTTGCCATTGCCGATTCATTCCTCCAAATCGAACCTTAGACATTACAAAGAGCAATAGAGAGAGAGAGAGAGAGAGAGAGAGAGAGAGAGATGGCTAGCTTGGGAATGAGACGAGGGATTCGAAGGCTTCGAGTCAAAGGAAGGAATAGGCAATGGCGACGCCATGGCCGCCTTGACGCCTTTCTCCTTTTACGAGTAGAAGATTTGACAAAGTTTCAATTGGTCTTCTTTTTCTTTTCTCTTCAAGATTTCTCTGGTATGGAGTTTTAATAGTTTGCATTTGCATTTTCTTGATCGGAAATTTTACAGAGGGACTGTCGATGAGCTCGACTTGAGTATTTGACTAAATTTCGCTTTTCTCGTGCTTCATTTGACTCGTCCTTAGAAGATTTTTCGTACAATCCTGTAGTGTCACTCTTCATAGATAGATCTTGTGTGTCTTCGCTTTGATGAGGTTCTCTCCCAATGACATGTCGTCGTCGAACTCTCCAGTGCACCGCGGGCAAGTGCCTCCGCAGGAAGTGCACCCAGGAGCACGTCTTCATCCCGTACTTCCCCGCCGACCAGCTGAGGAAGTTCGCCTTCATCCACAAGGCGTTCGGTGCCAGCAACGCGACCAAGCTCCTCAACGAGCTGAACGTTTCGTAGCGTGAGGACGCCATCAACCCCCTCGCCAATGGGGTCGAGACTCGCCTCTGATTGCGTCGGCTTCATCGCTATCCTCCAGCACAAGCTCGACCTGCTTTCCAGCTGTGCCAGTGCCAGTGGCCTACCGGCCCTCTCCTCCAACTGCTTCCAATCGATCGCCGGCGGCTGGAGGATGAAGGAGAACCAAAAATAAAATAAAATAAAATAAAGAGAAAAAACAAAATTAATAAAAAATTGAAAGAATATGAAAATATTATTAAAAATTGCCACTTCAGTGTCGGCTGACCAAAGTTGGCCGGATGGACTAAATTGACACAAATGCAAAATATTTAATACTGAATTGACAAAAAAAAAAGATTTAAGACTGAATTGACAAAAGTCCAATAGGTGCAAGACTTTTTTGACAATTTTCTCCTCTGTCAAACAATGCAACTCATGGAAGACTTACTTGGTTCGTATATTGATCCGGACACAGCAGAGGAAATAACAAAGTGCACTAGAGTCGAAGACACTATGCGTAGATGAAACGAGGCTAAAACAAAGCAACCTTGATCTATGGAAATCTTGTGGTTGATTTAGAGACAATCCAAACTAAAATAAAACAGCGATACTACGTGCATTAAGAATACATATAAATCATTGACAATAACCAAGCACACATGCTATATGAATAGACAATCAATAGCCAAGCATGCTGCTGACTTAGGAATTTCATCAAACACATTTTAGGGGATAAACTCTCTCTCGACCAATCACACTTAAAAGTTTCATAGATTTATCCGAGAGGCTTAATTGAACAAAAATCACAAACTTCTGAAATATCGATAGTTCCATTTTAATTTGTTCTCAACAACAGGACGATTTCAGTTTTTTTTTGTTTTTTGTTTTTTTCATATCAGCAAACTGCAACAATTCAAGTTTGACCAATCTCGGACGTACGGGTGTTGTCCGAATTGCAAGGGCTAGCACCTAGGCGATAGCCTGAGCTGCTGGGCTAAAAAAACACACATGCTAGGAACCCAGTCTTAAAAAAAAAAAAAATGGATCTAATTGTAACATCTTGTAATAGTTTAGGGACTTGATTCCTTTATTACATGGAGATAAAAAAAATTTGATTGCCCACTATGGCCATCTAAGGAGTTTTTAAAAATTTCCAAATCTTGTCGAAAAGTCTTGGCACCTTTAACGTTGCTAATGCGGAAAATTAGGTGGAAAATAAATAATTATATGTGATTTCAATATGAACTGGCAACCATTGTTTCTTTCTTGAACTACACCAGAAAAACTCTCTTATTCTTTTGTGAAGGATTTTGACGTGGCCATTATTGTGTCTCCCTTAGTATAAACAAGATTTTCCTGTCATCTTAGGAAAATAAATTGATCAAGAAAAATGTGTTGAGTTTGTGTGACTTTATGTGTTCTAGTCTAGGAAATGCGACCCACGACCAGAGGGGTTGCGCATATCTCATCAAGCCAAAAAGAGACAAAAAGAAAAAAATATGAATGTGTAAAAAATTGCATGTTCGGATATGAAGACAAATGAGGCGGTGCATATGCTAACATTTGCAGTCACCATTGGTCACGAGGAAGAAGACGACGAATAGGAATTAAAATTTGTGCAAAGCGCGCTTAAGGGCCGGCTGAAAAGTTGTCAATTTGCCCATTTAAATGACTAATTGTCACGTCCTCCATCAATAAAAAAGGAACTCTTACATTTCCATCTTTGAATGGGTAGTAGATAAATGAATTCGATTAGGCAACTATCTCTAAGTACACTCAATATGGATGTATTAAAATCCATTACATTGTGATTGGAGAATACCTCCCAAAACTACTATTCCCACTATGACCAAAACTTCTAGTCTTTTTATATTACAAAAAATCCCAAACGTGTACCAATTTCACAAAATAGACCCTCTGCAATATTTTCGTCCAAGATGGCCGTTAAAATCCTTACTTGGTGGCTTACGTGGACAATGACAGGCAAACGGAATTTGTGTGCATCCAACGTGGCTTTAGAGAAGCCAAAATGATGCCGTTTCAGCTTGTTTTTAGTCTTGCTGGCAAAAATTCATGTGTCAACACACGTGATTTGAGAAGCTCAAGTTTAGGTCACTTAAGTATGAAATGGACTAAGCTTGAACTTGTTAATACTTTATTTGAGAGGTCTCTCTACATTTTATTGAGCTTTTGTACGTCGTGAGTGTCAAGACATCACAAATTACACTAGTGATGCAAGAAATGTAGCCTAGTTTGTGTGTTTAATCCCCTCACACTTCTGTCAAGCACTCAAAATAGAATTATTTTTGAGACGCGCTTTTTCCACTTTCAATTTTGGCTTAGACACTCCCTTTCACATTATACTGACCATATTACCTCCCTTTTTCCTCCTTTAGAATTATAGAACCGCAAAAAGTCAAATGTGGGGTCCATTTAAGATTTATTTTATTTATTTCTTCTTTTTCTTCCACTTTTCTTTTTCTTCTTGATGGTTTTGTTGATTAGAGATTCCTGGACCTGAGAGTGACACTGCCTCCCGTGATTTGAGGATCAACAATGAGAAAAACCCAACAAATGTGGTAAAAGAATTGTATCAACCCCAGAACATATTGCTCTTGAATTATTCAATGATTATTGGCGATGGGAAGTCGTGTTCTTAATGTGAACGAGACTCTTCCTAGAATAATTCTGTTGATTTAGTACGTGGCGCTTAGCTAATCTGGTTGCTTTTTCATCTATATGAGTAATTTCAAAGAGCTCGCATTCAAATTGTCTTTTTGTTCGTACCATCTATTATAGCTGTTAATTTCTTGTAAAATCGAGCAACGGGATATTTGACTGAATTTAGAAACATTTGCAACAAAAGTGGCTTCTCATTCGCAGTCTAAAGATCATGAGTGGATTTCTCATATCACTCCAGTCGAGGTCATCGAGGTATTCTAATTTCAAAGAGGTTTCGCCATGCATCCGCTTTTTGATTGTTCGACACGAAATGAGTAAACTTGCTTTAGCAACTACTCCACATATTCTCCTCCTTCATGGACTTGACTGTACTTGTACTTAATTTATGCACTCCTGAAAGTTTCCTTCGTTTTCTTTGGAAACCGGATGACTTAGACAATTTTCCATCTCGATCATAATAAGCATACTATAGAAAAACAAAAAAAACAAGAAAATAGAAGAAGAAAACATGATGGACAAAAAGTAGGGAAGAGCTGTTCTAGGGTTGATCCGGGTTCCGCTTGGAATGTATCCATTTGTGTGCATAGAGGTCTTAGAGGAGGAAGATGAAGAAGTCGGCGATGCCTCTCAACACAAGTAAGAACAGGAAGAAGAAAAGAGGAAGGAAAAAAAAAAAGAAACAGAAAAAAAAAATCAAAATGAGCCCCACATCGAGGGGTAATATAGTCGATAAACTGCGAAATGGAGTGTTTAAGCCATGCAAGGAGTGGAGATAGAGCCGCCCTTATTTTTTCTCCCTAAATTTTGTTTTAATAGCTCGATTACAACACTAATCACTCGCTTACATGTACGATTGGCGATATATTAGGGCCTGTTTCGCTCTCGGAATATTCTCATTTGAACCTGAATTAGCAGAGCCGAAGGATGGTCAAATGAGGAAAATCAAATGAGGAAAAAAATGTCATTCACAGTGAGCAACTATAATGCAATTGTCATGATTTCTTATTCCTAGCAATCCAACATGTTACAACTATGTAGTAATTCCAGGGACGTTTCCAAAAGAAAGAGGATAGCAACTTCCATTTCGAGCCGATGAAACGGTCCATTGGACTTCATTCGAAAAGCTGAAACTGGAAAAAAAACAAAAAGAACAAAAGAAGTAGTCCCTAGAATTTTAACAGCATTACAATGTACACGGATAGGATCAGATATTGAACGTTCGATCCTTGGCGGACAACCTCTTATGAATAATCACTCAACACAGTAAACTCTGATAGCCAATGTTCGGAAAAAATCTGAACAAAAAAAAAAAAATCGGAAAAAAACCAAATGATCTCGTGCAATGCGGACAAGTCATAAAGCAGGTGAAAATCTAACTCAATCGCCTAGTTCAGCAGTAATTATTTGGGGAATACTATAACTATTTTGAGAAAAAACTTATGAAAAAAGTCCTAAAATTTTTGCACTTTTTCCAATTCAGTCCTAAATCTTTTAAGTTTGCCGACTCAATCCTAAACATTTCCACCTTTTATCAACTCAATCCTATTGGACCGAAATCGTAAAGAATTATCCAAGAAGCATAGACGAATAAATATGGTAATGCGTCGACGCATGCATTCATAAACATGTTGACACTGAGTTAATCTTGGCCTAATACCCTAAAAAACCCCAACTTTATCATTCGTTCCAATTACATTGAAAACCTTTTTTTTTTTTCTCATAGACCCAAAAAAAACCCACAACTTTAGCATATGTCGTCCCAATTATATCCATTTTTTTTTGTTTCACAAACCTCCCAACTTTTACTTTGTCTAAATTTTACCACCATCGCCCTTCCGTGCATAATAATCGTTCGTTAATTCTACGTGACTTAAATTTCCTCGCTGAACTTATCAATGAATCTTCGAAATTTGAAAACAGCACGTTTCAAGAATGATGAGATTTGAAATCGTTTCGTTCAAATAAATCGATCTCCACGTCTAGCCGTTCTTTGGGATATTAAGTGCCGAAGGGAGTCCAAAACGCGCCCTCTTGAGTGGCTTTTTATCTCATGGCAATGTGCTAGGCAAGCAAACAATAGAAGAGAAGTTGGGGGATTTTTTCATGTTAGTTTGCTGAGTTGTAATTCATTAATGACGTGAAAATGCCACGAAATATTAACTAACGGTGATTATGGAAGAAAGGTTAACAGTGATAGAATTGGGATAAAAGTAAAAATTGGAGGTTTTTTATAAGGCAAAAAAAGAAAGTTTTGGATATAATTAGAACATATGTTAAAGTTAGGGTTTTGTGGGTTATTTGGCATGTAGAATTGAGATAAAAGTGAAAATTGGGGTTTTTTATGAGACAAAAATAAAATTGCGATAGATGCTAATATTGTTTTTTTTTTTGGGTATTGGGTCCTTAATCTTGCGTTGTCCAAAATGTTTGCATCGATGGATTCCTATCATATTTTACTTGATGTTGTAAGCAAAACACCTAATACCTTAATTTCTCAAACTCACGGTTATGAGTACTTTCTTAATCAGTCCAGCAACTCAAAGCATATGTCCTGATTTCAATATCTTTCACTTGTCTCATTTTGCCCTGCATGCACTCTATACCTATATCATTTCAAAATGTAACTATTCCTCTAGATTTCCTAAATGTATATTGAATCTCCCAGGTAGCTTTATATGCACGTCTAGAAACACGTGGACGATCTCATCCGTCTGGTTTTGATAGCACTTGTTGAATCGGAAAACATCGAGGTGACTTCATTGGGGAGTTTCAAGAGCAACTTCCTTCTCATGGAATTTGACACTAGTGCAAATTTAGTACTAAAACAACCATTCAACTTCTTTGATATCAGGAAGAGGTTATATAGAGCAGAGTTAGGGTAGGTGAGCATGCAAACACCGGGGATTGCGGCGTGAGATTTTGAGAAGCTTGAGATGAGCTTCGTGTTTTAGGTAGAGAAGATTGTGTGCGATTAGTGCTAAGCATGAGGGATTTCTCCAGAAAAGAATCCCGCTCAATGGCGTGTTTTCATGTTGACTTTGTCAAGGAATTTCAAAAATGCAATGAGCACAAGTGATGTGGGGCATGTCATTGACTTTTTCTTCATCTATCTCCTCGAACATCAATTGCGTTTACGTTTATTTTCTCTCCTCAAATAGACCGACTCAATTGAATTAGATATGAAAGTGTGTTATCAATAAAAGTTAGGTTTGCTATGCATTAGGTCGAGTGTAAATTGAGAATTTTGTACTGCAATAAACAGGTCATAAACTGGTTATATGCGGTAATTTGGCCGACTCAATTACAAGTTTGACATGTTTACATAAAAGGTACTACAAAAGTACCCATCCCGAATAAATGTCGGTCTCAGCAGGGGAAGCCACATGTACATATAGTTCCTACAACAAAGGTCCAGAAACAGACATTATAAAATACCTTGGATTGCAGACTTTGCAGTGATGATTGTAGATGGCAAAAACAATAGTGAAAGATGATATTTTTCGGCAAAAAGATGCTCCAAATCTGGCCATGACCAGTCATCAATAATAGACAGAATGAATAAGTTACTTAACTTCTTGTAGTGGTTTCCATATTTTATTGCCTGACCTACTCTTGTTCTTAATAGCACCGATGATTAACCATGCAAGAATAGCCCACCTTTGCTCTGTCTTCTAGCTCTCGTACTTTTTTGGGCCAAACCACTTGCCATTTTACTCATAGGTCAGTTAAAAAAAAAAAGAAAGGCATGTACTTTTTCGATCACAAGTTTACTATTGCAGTAACCAGCTGTAAAACAAATGAAGTGACGTTGCTTTTACTTTTTCGTTCTACTTTTGTTTTATGGAACTACTTTTTGGTGTTTTCAACAGGGAATGAGGACCGACTGTGGAGGATTTTCCTTTAAAGCAAAAAGGAATCACACAGCTTGCTCCCGTCTTTCCCAGAAACTCGCCTTCTTCTTCTTCTTCTCTGCCTTTGACTTTTCCCTTCTTCTTTCTCTTCACGTTGAGAAGGTATAGTCGATCTTCCTCCTCCCAATTTGCTCTTTTTACAGAAGCGTCGTCCTCTTCTTTGAGTGAATATAGCTGAGAGGATCGGCTCACAGAATGGGATTCAATGGAGGTCAGGCTCTAGTCGCCATTCTCACTTTGGCTGTAGGAGGACTGTAAGTAGCTCTCATTCGACTTCTGTTGGAGCTCTTGTTGACTGATAGAACACACCCACTAAGAAAAGAGAAGAAAAAATTGCTCCTTTACACGTTTGATGCTATTCAGCCTGCTTGTTCGATTTAGATTCAAGCGAAACCAGTGTTTGTAATTTTTGGCAGGGTCCTGAGACAGCTCAAGAAATCAAAGAGGAGGAACTCGGAATCAACCTCGAGAATGGACGGTGGGTCTGGAGAAGAGAACGAGGCATTAAGGGGGGACTCGGAGTCAACGTCAAGAACGGAAAATGCGTCTGGAGAAGAGTACGATGTGTTCTTGAGTTTTCGGGGACCAGATACTCGCAATGGATTCACCGATTGGCTCTATTATGGCTTGAGAGGTGCCGGAATTCGCGTTTTCCTCGACAGTGACGAACTTGAAGATGGTGAAAGAATCAGTAAAATTTTAAAGGCAGTTGATGAGTCTCAAATCTATATACCCATCTTCTCTCCAAACTTCGCTTCCAGTCCATGGTGTCTTCGTGAGGTAGAATGCATGGTAGAACGCACCTCGAATTCAGATGGGAAGAAAAAGATCATCCCCATTTTCTATGAAGTGAAGGCTGATGATGTGAAGCTCAGAACTGATTTATACAGAAAAGCCATACGCAAGCTCGAGAAGATGAAGAAGTTTGGCTCCGATGAATTGAAGCGATGGGAAAGTGCCCTCAAAACGGTTGGAGGTATAATTGGACGTGAACTCAATGGCAAACGGTAAATTCCCCCGACTTTTGACATTCCATAGGATGAAAATTTGTCCTTCGAAATTTCCGAACATAAAAGCATCGGGGCATTTCATTTATGATTTGCATTTGTTTAAGTAGTTGAAATAGTTGGGTTATGTATCCATATGTTCCCTAAAGTCCTGTAGTCTATCATGTCTTTGACTTAAATGAAACTTGCATGCTTTGCTGCAGCCAAGGAGAACAAATTGAATCGATTGTTGAAGAGGTTTGCCGTAAGCTTAATACAAGACACGTAATTGTGACTGACCATTTGGTTGAAGATAATGCTCGTATGGAAGCCATAATGAAATTGTTGGATGTTAGCTCTGGTGGTGTACGTTTTGTTGGTATCCACGGCATTGGTGGTGTTGGAAAAACAACTCTTGCCAAAGTCATGTTCAACAAACTATCTTTTCACTTTGAACGCTGTAGTTTCGTTGAAGATATTCGCTCATCGTCACAACCTCATGGTGGTCTTTTAGAATTGCAGAAAAAGCTCTTATCAGATTTGGCCAGTCATGGGATTGCTAACCAAATTAAAGATGTTGACAGTGGGATCAGGATGATAAAAAAAGTACTGAGTAATAAAGAAGTACTTATTGTTCTTGATGATCTAGACAGCAAAGAGCAACTCGAAAAACTCGCTGGAAAATCTGATTGGTTTTGTTCTGGTAGCAGAATCATTATCACAACTAGGGATGAAAGCATCCTGACGACTCAAGTGGACTCATCCAGTAAAAAGGTCCTTAACCAACCTGAAGGAATTCTGTGCTATGAAGTTCATGAAATGAGATCTGATTTAGCTCTTCAGTTGTTTTATAAGCATGCATTCAGAAGTGATTCTGCTGTGGAAGAATATGAAGCTCTTTCAAGACAAATTGTTCGTTCGGTGGGCATGCTTCCTTTGGCTGTAGCTGTGATAGGGTCCAATCTTTTTGACTGGGGCAAAGATTTGGGGCATTTGGAGAAAATACAAGTATGGGATGAGACACTGAAGAAGTTAAAGGAAGGTCCTTTTGAGGATGTCCGAGATACATTAATGATAAGTTATGAACGATTAGAGGGCAAGCAACAAGAAGTTTTTCTCGATATAGCGTGCTTTTTCATCAATGTGGACAGAACTTATCCGGTTATCATGTGGAAGGATTGTGGATACTTTCCCACCATTGCAATAAGGGTTCTCTCTCAAAGGTCCTTGATCAAAATTAGAGATGGTAATAGGTTTTGGATGCATGACCAAGTTCGTGACTTTGGAAGGTATATTGTTCTTCAAGTGTATTCTCGCAAGTTTTGTAGGCTGTGGATTTCTGAGGATGCCCTAAAGCTACTGGAAGGAAAAAAGGTAAACGGGAACTGCGTATGTCTGAAAATATTTGATTCAAGAAATTCTTTGAATTTTTCTTTCCCACTTAAAGCAGCAATTTGGTTAAAATATGCATCCAACACTAATAGGTAGCTTTGTTTAACGTCGCTTTTACCTTGCGGGGGTTACATCTCTCTGTCTAACCTTCTGGTCAAAGATATCAAAGTTTGAAGAGAGAGCCGAAAGAGATTGCCCGACTGTTGGCTTTATTTTCTTGGTTCTAGTCTATAGAAAAGTAGCTTTTCTGAAAAGTGGAAAAAAACAAAGAACAGTTTACTGTGATCTAGGTAAAATGAATTAAAAAAAAAAAAACTTGCTTTATCAAGAATTTTAATATTATTTTCAACACCAATTTTTAGAGTAAACTAAGAAAAACTTTGACTATGTAAATTGTATTTCTGGAAAAGAAGAAAACGAAAATATGATACCTTTAGACTCGAAAATTAGTTTATGTAGAAGAGGAGGTTGTGGGGAAAAAGAGTTTGCAATAGTTTTGGAAAGCGTATGTGGCGAGCTCAACTATTGGGGAAATTGTTTGACTGGGCTTTTGGGTCCTCTCTTCTTGTAGCTCTGTAAACCGTATGTTGCATGCTCAATATTGAGTCCATGATATGCAGAAAAATGAAGATGCGGAAGCACTAAGCTTGACTTCCGATGGCTGCAACCGCAGCATTGCATCTGAAGAATTAGCTGCTCTACCAAACCTAAGGTTCCTTCGAGTGAAAGGCGTTGACCTTTTTGGCAACTTCGAGAATCTTCTTTCGAATCTAAGATGGTTTTCTTGGGAAATTATGCATAAGGTACTTTATGCGGAGAGTTTTCATTTTGCTAATTTGGTCGTGCTAGACCTTTCAAGAAGTGATATCGAAGATGACTGGGGTGGGTGGAGCCAAATCCAGGTACGATATGCCTTACTCCATTCACTTTTATTCCATCTTTACTGATCATCCAATGTGTGGTACACATCCTTGGTGTGCTCCCCGGATATAAAATATTTTGGGCTAGTCTAACATATAGAGTCAACTACAACCAGCTAAATGCATTTGAAAAGAAAGGAGAGGAAGCTATAGAATCGCATGGCATCGGAAAATGATGTTACGAGCAGAATATCATTGTTGCTCTATATTCATATATTCAATACGGACTGATTTAGTATGAGTGACATATAAATATGATATGCGTAAAATCCGCACTACCAATTCATAGTACTTACCAAGCATCCGTTACCACCTTGGTTTGAGGAATTAAAAATTTACCTACTTTGGAGATTGGACTTTGGATGCTTTATGGCTTGGTGTAGTCTAAAGGTCTTCTTTGGCTGAAAATGGACGGCCGTTGGCTTCTCCTCCTCCTTCTTCTTCTTCTTCTTTTTTATTAAAGAAGGGAAGGGAAGACATTGTTGCACCTTTGAGAAAATTGTCCAAAAAGTCATAAAACTACTATACGGCGTCTAACTCAGTTTTAGACATTTCAATTGTGCAAATTTAGTGCTAAACCTTTTGATGATTTGCCAATTTAATCATAAATCTTTAAATTGTTCTAGTTTAGTCCTCAATATTTTGATAATTTGTCAATTTAGTGTGCTAAACAATTTGGTGATTTGTCGGTTTAGCCATTTCGACTAATTTTGTCCTGAAAGGCATTGACCGCCCTACGTGGCACGATCGCATACCGACGTGGTATTTTTTTTTACATTTTTTTTAAATTTTTCTGAATTTTCTAATTTTTCCTTTCTTTCTTTCCGCTCTTCTTGCTCTGGCCGACTAGGTCCTCGACGGATCTCACTGCCCCCCCAAGCGAGGCTCGACCTCACCATCATTAGGCAAGGGTTGACAAGGGTCAACCCTTGCCCAAAGGCTGGAGATGCCGACTTGACTAGATTCGTCGAGGTCAAGCCTCAATAGTGGCTGGGTGAGGCCGACCTCATCGGCCTTTGCTCGTGGCCGGTTGTCGACCATCGCCAAGGCTATGTGACTAATGGAGGAAGAAGGAAAAAGAAATATAAAATAAAAAAAAAAAAAAATTGTCCATGTCAACTCCGGCTATGCCACGTAGGACGACCAGAATTGATTGGACCGCCACGTGAATGGTTTTTAGCCAAAATTGGGTGAAATGATTAAATTGATAACTTGTCAAAAGGTCTAGGATTAAATTGACAAAATTAAAATATTTATGACTGAATTGACCGCCGTATAATACGTTTGAGATTTTTTTGACAATCTGTCCTCGTTCGTTTGGTAGAATCTTGTACTGTGTTTCTAAGACACTTTTGAGACTTGATCACGACGAAGTATTGTTACCACGTAAATTTCTTTTACCATGCTGTACCATTTTTTTTTTAAATTCATTTTTTACTCTACGTCGAGAAGATGCACGAGTGAGGGATATGTAGAAGTGCCCCATTCTCGTGTAGTTAAAAGACTTTCAAATCATGGGAATACTAAAACTTCAAGGGCTATTCAAATTTCTATAAATTCATTGCCGGAATGAAAACTCGTTTGTGTATTGTAAACCTGATAGTTGGTAAATGTGAAATATCATTGATAACTAATCAATGATAGGCAACTTTTTAGTTTATAACAATTTTAGTATCATCAAACCTAATAGCAGATTACCAATTGTTTTTTAATATCACGTGTGATCCCCTTCATTAATTAGTAGATTATGGTTTGCTAGATACTTTACTAATAGCGTCGTTTGACTGGCCTAACTTACAAACAAAATACTATTTACTGTGGTAAATGGTTGGTAGGTTATAGCCATTGCTTTGATTTTACCGAGTACCAAGTTTTATTTTTCAGTAACATACAGATATAGTAATTGACAGTACACACTACGAAGTGTCGTTCGCTTTGACAAGCAAGCACGTTTTTCAGCTAGTGGATTATGAATTGCTTACATAGTTTACTAGTACTATTGGTTGATGATTGTAACTTACGAATAGAAAACTATTCTTTTAATATAAAATCGTAGTAGATTATTAGATTTATTTTGGTTTTACGAGTATAGCTTGTGATAAAATACTAACGAAATAATAGATTTACCCTGCTTTCCCCGATAGATAATAAGCAACCTTTTGGTTTTTTTTTTTGTGTGTTATGATTTTTAACAAATTAGCAGGTTTTTCCATTTGTAGAATATGAATTTATTATTTATTTGCTTTACTAGAAGTATCGGTTACCAGTGATGTTTTACGAACAATGTATCTGTTTTATCACAATAAATCCGTAGTAGCTTATGAATTTCACTGCTAACTTACTGTTTCACCACTAATACTTAGTTATGAGCAATACATTCATTAAAAAGGACTTAAAATTTTTCAATTACATTGACGGTGCATGTTTACCATGGAAAATTATTCTGTTTTCCTCAAAGTGTTAGAAGCGACCTAGTTGTGCCATTTGCTAGTAAACATTGCAATATAAAAATGAAATAATTGCTTACATAACAGATCTAGGATGATTGATGTGTTCAGTCCTTTTTAATTTCACGTTTTATTTTTTTGCAGATGACAAGAAAATTAAAAGTTCTGGATTTATCGGATTGCACAAAGTTGAGGAGGACACCCGACTTCTCTAATTTCACGTCTTTGGAGACGTTAGTACTTGCTCGGTGTTCCAATTTGATCACAATTCACCCCTCCATTTCTAAACTTCAACTCCTAGAGACTTTGAATATCAAAGGGTGTAGTTGTCTTGGGGAGTTGCCTGAAGAAATCAGTTCTCTACAATCTTTGAAGCAGATCATCATGCCCCAAAATTTTCAACCCTTGAAGCTTCCGGAGAGATTTGGCGATTTGAAATCTTTGTTGAGTTTAAGATTAAGCTACCACCCTAAAATATGCAAACTTCCGGACTCAATTGGAGGGGCGGTGAATCTCACATGCTTAACTTTACGTGAATGCGTGGGAATAAAGGAACTTCCCAGCTCAATTGGGGAGTTGCAAATGTTGGTAGAATTGGATATATCAAGCTCAAGCATAGTTGAACTGCCCGATTCTATCGGAAAGTTAAAGAAACTAAAGGTGTTGAGTTTATGTAGAACGAAGATAAGGGAGATTCCTCGAACTATTGGAGGACTGGAGATGCTTGAAGGTTTATATGCCCATCAATCCCGGGATCCGACGGATAAAAACTTGGAGGAAATTGGGAAGCTACGTCATTTGAAGACATTGAACTTAGCATTTACTAGTGTTTCTAGATTGCCTGCAGAGATAAGTGGTCTTGATCTCCAAAAACTTGAAGTGGGTTCGATTGAGCTTCAACAAGTGCCGGCTCTTCCATCAAGTTTGAAATTCCTTGCGGTTCGGGCTCTAGACTTCTCTCTTGTCCCCGACCCTTCATGCATCACCGGTTTGGAACATCTGGAATTACAAAGATTGAGCAGTTCTACAAATATACCTCGCTCTACTTGGCAGGACTATCATTCAAAAATTGAAGCAGCTTCGATGAGAGAGCAACTGTCCTATCAGCTTCCATCTCATTTGTCGACCTTGAAACTTAGAGGTATTAGTCCGCTGCCACACTTTTCCAACTTATCAAAATTGACAGTTCTGCATGTAATTGACTGTGCAATCTCACACCTACCCGTCGATCTAGGCCTAACACATTTAAGGGAACTGTTCATACGTAGATGTAAATCCCTTGAGAAAATACCTGGTTTGTCACTCTTGAGGAGTCTAGAGCGCTTGGAATTGGAGGGCTTGAGTAGGCTAGTTGAGATTCAAGGTTTGTCTGAACTGGAATCTTTGCAATACTTCCGTATTTCCAGTTGTGATTTAATAGGACAGTTACCCAATTTATCCAAGTTGGGTAAGCTACAGCATCTAGATCTAGAAGCTTGTCCAAATTTACGACCCATCGAGGGCATCGAGGGCTTAGAAAGCTGGGTGTTGGATACTTGTGGTCACACTATCCTGGAAAGATTGTTGGACATCTCCAGATCGACCTGGCTTTCCCACAAATTATCTATGTACGACGTGTTTCTGAGTTCTAAGGGAGTAGACACGCATCGAAGCATTGTCAGTTATCTTCACGATTGGATGTTCCACAATCAAATTTCTGTTTACAGTAGTCTCGATGACTATAGGTCCAAAGAAGGGATTGGGGAAAAGATTCTGCAAGCACTTGCTAGCTCCAATATCTACATACCCGTCTTCTCTAGAAACTATGCTTCCAGTCATTGGTGTCTCCGCGAACTTGCCTGCATGGTAAAATGTACAGCAGAATCAAAGGGGAAAAGAAGAATCCTCCCCATTTTCTTCGATGTGGAAATTGATGATGTTAAGCTCGAAACTAATTTATATAACAATGCCCTTGACAAGCATGGGATGAACTTCGACCACAATGAAGTGAAGTCGTGGAAAGAGGCCTTAATTGAGGTTGCAGCAATGAGGGGTTTCGTCTTGAAAAATAATAGGTAAGTCATTCAATCTGACTTTCCCAACTCAGAGAGTTTCAAAGTTACTGCAATGCAACCCTTTTGCATATAAATAGTTGCCCACTCAAGCAAATTCAATCCTATAGGATGAGAAGTAGATCCTTCTAGTTTATAATATCTGGAGGAACTCTCTGGTTGAACAGAACAAAATTGCATTGTCGTCCACAGCTGCACAATTTTTTCGCTTACTCTTTCATTTTTCCTCTGGTTTTGTTTCCGAGTTAAATATCTTCAAGTTACGGTGGTTTGAAAAGTCAGATCAACAATTAGATTGTCATTTTGATATCCTTTTTAAATTTCTGTTTGTCCTACTAAAAATGAACTGTCCTTGAATTGTGCATTGCTGCAGCTACGAAGAAGTACTTCAATTGGTCGTTGCAGAGGTTTATAAAGCAAGGAAATCGTTAGACGGTGACTCCTGAAGCCTTCTTTTTGTCGGTTGTCATAGAAAAGGTGAATGGATTTGCTGTCAGGGTAATGAACTTCTCGCCAACTGCATTCTATTTCATTTGGTAATAAAGTTGGTTTACGATGCTAATGCGTAGGTTCATTATTTACAAGGTTAGCATATCTGCAGGGTATATCAATGACCTCCCATGTTTTTTTAGAGGGTTAGAAAAGGGTGCTCTGCAACAAAAGAAAAGGAACTCCCATACGCGTCTGGGAAAATTTGAATTGCTGGTGGAGTTGGATTGCCAACTGTTAAAGATAGTAGATCTGCCTGATTTAATTGGAAATCTCAAAAGAAATGAAACTGGCTAGGATTGACTGTTTATCCATAAAAATGTTACCTGATGTTCTTGTCCATTCACAGTAACTAATTGACTGTTCATACAAATCTGACAGTTGAAATCTCTGGTGCAATTGGGAGACTATCCTGGTTGTTTGAGGATCTTGGCGGTCGCTTACTATCGAATTTGACAGTCACCGCGGGCTTCTTTAATTCGTCTTTTGTTTTGATGCATCTACTTCGGGCTTGTTCATGGCCTCATGAATCTGGTTAATTTAGATTTTTTGGACACATCTGACACTTCTCTTGACCAAGATCCACCAACTTCCATGTACTTTGTCATTTTTTAGATTCTATGTTTGTCAGAGCTGGAAATTTTTGTTTTTTTGGGTTGTTTAGTTTCTCTTTTTCTTTGTAAAGTTTTTCTGACGTAGCACTTGTGTGGCGCTACATCATCACCATTTATCCTTGAAAATGCTTATAATACAATGCCAGCTATGATGTAGAAACAGCTTGTGAGAATATGCCCTAGTTTCTCAAGATCTTACTTTGAAATATGGATTAGATCCATGGGTTGAAATGAAAAAATTGACGTTGAATGAATAGTGATATCCACAAGTGTAGTAGGTGGATCCAATTTCATCCACTCCACCAAGAACACCAACTTCGGATCACTATATACTGATGATTCTGTTACTTGTTTTCACCGGCTCGAGTGCTAAATTTGAATAGTTAGTTGGGTCGGACTTCTGTTTTTTTTTTTTAATCGGAACGGAAATCTTCATTTTATATAAAAAGGGAGCATATAGCTTCAAAACAAAGATGCAAATTCCATTAAGCAAATAAAGTAAAAAAATCTGAAAAGTAAATCAACTTGATATTGCTTGGGGAGATTGGTCCATCCCACAAAGATGAATTTGTAATAGCATCAAAACTCATATGGTGATTGATCACCGAATCTCGCACCAGCATCGATGATGAGTACGTCTCGAGAAATTTCTTTCCAAGAACTACGATTTTGACAAAAGATGGTTTGCACCTAGGTTCGGTGTCTCCAACATCATTACCCTATAGAGATCAGAATAACACTAAAAGGTTGAAAAAATATAGAGAATGCTTTGCAAATCTCAGATCTATCTTTAGATTGAATGGAAGAACACCCAAATCTAAATCTAACTGTAAAGCGAGAGAGAATGGATACAAAATATATTCGCTGATCACAAATTTACTTTCAAATAAGCTGATGGCTGAACTCAGCAAAAGAACCTGCGAGACTTGTGGAACTTGACTATTTGAAGCAAGTATCCAAAGTTGGAGCAAGCGAGTAGATTCGGATAGAGTAGATTCATTTGAGGCGCTTGCGCTTCTATATTCAGAACTTGCTTCCGTCGAGAATGTCGAATACGCAATCACAATATCATGGGAGAAGCCTAAAATACAGAAATAAAGAAGCACAGAGGGAACAATAAATTGGGAGGAAGAAGGGGGCGTCTTGGGCGGCAGCTTGTAACCCTATGAGAGAATGAGGAGGGCGTACAGTTGGGGAAAAGAAGAATCACCCCCATCTTCCACGGCGTGGAGATCGATAATGACAGGCTCTCAAGCTATTTTATGAAATAGGTTTAAATCGTCACAAGTAGAACAAAGCTGATTGGAGTTCACTATTCCGATTTCAGTCTGCTCTTTAACCAAACGCAGTTATTATATTTGTTATTAAGGTGATGGCAAATGTCCTAAATCTATTACACTTTGCCAATTAGTCCTAAACTTTTTAGTTATACCAATTGAGTTCTAAATCTTTTTATGTTTTGTCAATTCAGTCTTAAAATTTTTAATTGTGTCGGTTGAGTTGTAAACATTTTCACGTTTTGTCAATTGAGCCCATCCGACTAATTTTGGCCGAAAATATTGTCATAGATGTTGGCCGTCTTTTGTGGCACGATCGGAACCGACGTGGACAATTCCAATAGTTTTTGAAATATTATATATGTTTTATATTTCTTTCTCTTCCATTTTTATCTTTTCTTCTCTCTTCCTTGTTTTGTTTTACTAGCCGAAGAGGCTCGTCGGTCCCTCATTGACTTTAATGAGGCTAGCCTCGCCGGGAACTGTGATGGTTTGGGCGAGGGCCACAAAGCCCATGCTTGCCACTGGTGAGGGCCGTGACCATCGCCCACAATCGGCAAGCGCTTTGCGGCACTCGTCTACAATCGCCGAGGGCCCAACAACCCTAGCCTAGTGGCCGGCCCGACGATCCTCGCTAGCCACATTAAAAAAAAGGAAAAGAGAAGAAAATAAAATAAAATTAAAAATTAAAAATAATAAAAATTAAAAATGCTAAAGTATTATTTAAATTATCCATGTCAGTATTGACTGTGCTACGTCGGTGATTTCCCATCAAAAATTGGCCGGATGGATTGAAATAAATGCGAAAAGGTTTAGGTCGTAATTAGCACAACTAAAAAAATTATCATTGAATTGACAAAATTTTAATAGGTTTAGAACTTTGACCAAAAAAAAAAAAAGGTCTAGAACATTTTTGGTAATTTTTTTTAAGGTAATAGGATAAACATGCTTCCATGAGACTTTCAAATCGAAGTTTGAGATTAGAAGTTGTCTTCGAGTCCTCAATAATTAAGAGCGGAATGATTCTAACATTCGTACCTACAAAAAAAGAAGAAGGGAGGTTTGGCATGGCAAAAGGATTGAGGAAACGTGGAATTCAATAGTAAAACTGTCGACTAATTTCCAAATTTACCAATTTCAACATGAAGACGAATAGCAGAGATAAAGAAGTTATACAATATTGCTGAAGCCCTAAAGAGGTCATCGAGACATCTGAAAACATGATCATCGTAAGACTAGAAATCATTTAAGAGAAATCACAAAATTTTGGGATTGGGGTCATATATGGCTAAATGGAAACAATCGAGTGGAGTTTTGAATAAGAAAAAGAACAGAAAAGAATTGTGTAGAGAGCGGATGAAATTTGCAGTCTTTTGTATTAGGAAAATGCTTCTCCGACAGTTTGATAATATCGTCAGTTATTTTTTACCATAGATGCGCATACCATCACCGCATGTTTTGCATAAAGCACTCATCAATTGCAAAACACGCTGTGATGATATGTGTATTTATGATAAAAAATAATGATACTATTGTTAGATTGTTAGGATAGCAGCTCTCTTTGTATTCCTAGATATAGCGTGCTTTTTCACCATCGACGACAAGACATGAGCAGTTATCATGGCTATTGGTCCCCTCTTGCAAATCCTTCCCTCCATCTCAGATTCTTTCTATAAGTTTTCAATTGAACTTTACACCCAATCCGTTCCCTAAAAAAGTATGGCTACCTTTTTATTACTTTTTTTTTTTACCAATTTTGGTTATTATAAGTACCACGATACTTCCATCCAAATTTATTTTAGCTAGTAAAAGTATAATACTTAGAGTTATATCGGTTTACCCTCCTGCTACTTTGATTTCCTAATTTACAGATTTAACTAATCGTACTTGAAAAAAGGTTGAACATTTAAGTGTGATAAATTTAAAGATGCTATCGTCATGAAAACACTTATTTTTAAAGTTTTATTAACCGGATAGAACTTTAAATTGAACTATGTTTTTACTATCATAGAAACCATAATTTAAAGTTTACCTAAAGAGAACAATAATAACACTTGTAAATACCATATTTTCGTTGATTTAAGAAATGGATTGAAATGAAAAGATATTCTGCAATCTAGGCAATATTGTCACTATGAAAACTTATGAATAGAACCAAAAACTATTTTCACTTTGCTTTGGAAAATTGAGGTGCTAAATCAAACAAATTGAATACTAGTAACTAGATTCAACATTTAGGAATAATTCAAAGACCACAGTGAACGAGTTAAAAATTCAATGACAATGAATATTAGGCCAAAGCTTAGGGATTATCTGCGTTATTTTTTTTTTAAGATAGAAAAAGGGTGAAAATTTAGTTATTGAGATTGAAAAGTCATGAGGTCTACGAATGACATTTAATTTTGACGGCCATTGTACATTGTACATTTGGCCAAGCAGTCATATGCAAAAATCATACAAGGGGAATTCAAAATGATGTCAGTTTCAAGAGAGATTATCTTGTCCTTTTCAAAGACAAGGTACCATGAATATGATGATGATAATGGAAAAGGAAGAACAGGATGAATCTCTCGATCGTGGTGCGTGTACAACCCGTAACGCCAATAAGTACAAGTGTGATCCCGGGGTTCAAGCTGTTCCTTTATTATAACAACTGGGAACACCTTACTGATAATCTAAGTGTGGTTTTCGCCTAGAGCCATCGCGTGTGCAGCCAAGCGGCGAGATGACCCTCGCCGGTCCAAGCAAAAAAAAAGAAAAAAATAGAAAAATAATATTAAATTACAAAAATTGTCCATTTCGGAGCCATTTATGCCACGGAGAAAGACTGAAATCCATGTCGGCCATTTTATTTGATAAGAAGGACTCAATTGGCCAATTGACAAAAGATTTAAAATTAAATTGGTTAAATTAAAAAAAAATTAGGACTGAAATACAACTTTTATAATAATTTCCCACAATTTTGGCGGTCAAGATCTGATTTGGAATGTTTCTTATATCGTTAAAAAGGGACATTCCCCTAACTATTACAAGTGACGGGAAAGTTTAAAATAGCTGTCCAATGCTAGACGTATGTTCTTTTATCGTGTGGGATCATGTATCTTTCATGTCTAGAAGATTATGTCTCACCGGAGCTGTTGGGCGTAGTGGTGAGGAACTGCAGAAGTGCCGTGAAATTCTTGAAAGCATGATAGAGACACAGCCGAACGTCGTGGAAGCTTGCTAGCTCTGTTGCAGCCGCAAGAAGCTACTGTTATTCGCTATTGAAAGCTTGCGTTGTAAGCCGTGAAAAACAGCACCCCAAGATCTCCAAAGCCAAAATATAGAACACAGTAATGAAGAAAAAGCAAATTCGCACCTGATTTGAAATCTATTGTTTTTTATGCGAAATGGCAAGGATCCAAAGTTCAAGTGCTTTCCTCTATTCCCCTTTATATCACTGGATGAATAAGACTGCCTCTCACGAACTCGTTTTGTAACTGCTCGTTATGTGAGACTATTTGTTTATCAAGATTAGAATAGAGACTTGAGCACTATTTATAAAGTTTTCAGCCACTAACTCTCTCATCACAAGCCGGACTTTATTTGGCCCATACTAGCTAGGCCATATTAGACTAATTAAAAACCTTTACTTATTACCTTTTAGACCAACCCTGTAAATTAAACAGTAAATATCAATCACAATTAATGTATCACACATCACAAAAACTCTTACATTCTCTTACTTGGGCTATATCGATTGAAACTGTTTCAAACACCGAATCATGGCGATAATTGCATCAACAAAAACATAGCCGTTCATGCTAACAAGTGCTTTTAACTCTACTTATATGTATTCAATATGCTAATGTGGCAAGTGGATAACACCACGTGGAGAGAAAAACCTTACATGTCATCTCCTTTGTTTGTCAACATTCTCTCTCTTTAAGTGTCACAAAACCTAATGTATGACAAGTGAATATTCTTATGGTTCTAATGAACCTAAATATGTCTTATCCTCATAGTTAACTTTACTTTGTTTGTAACAAGATATATCCTTAAGGCTAATAGCTAAATCCTACTAGCATTTACTCAAGATTTACACAAAATCTTTAGATTTTCATCATATATATATAATTGGAAAAGTGGGATAGATTTAGCATTGAATTGCAAAAGTGCAATAGGTGTAGGACTTTTTAACTATTTTCTCATTTGTTATACAATGCAACTCATGAAAGATTTACTCGCTCCATATATTGATCCAAACAGAGCAGAGAAAATAACAAAGTGAACCAGAGTCGAAGACACGATACATAGATGAAACGAGGCTAAAACAAAGCAAGCTTGATCTATGGAAATCTATTTAGAGATAATCCAAACTAAAATAAAGCACCAATACCACGTGGATTATGAATATATAGAAATCATTGACAATAACCAAGCACACTTGCTATATGAACAGACAATCAATAGCCAAGTAGTCTGCCTATTTAGGAATTTCATCAAACTCTCTCTCAACCAATCACACTTAAAAGTTTCACATATTTATCCCAGAGGCTTAATTGAACAAAAATCACGAACTTCTAAAATATAGATAGTTCGATTTCAATTTGTACTCAACAACAGGAAGCTCTATTTTATTTTATTTTTCATATAAGCAAACTGCAACAATTGAAGTTTGAACAATCTAGGATGTATGGGTGAGTCCGAATTGCAAGGGCTAGCGCTTAGGGGATGGGCCTGAGCTGCTGGGCTATAAAAAATCATGTTAGTACGCCAGGCACCCACACCCCACGCCCCACGCCCCACCCCACCCCGCGCGCCCCCCCCTCCTTCTTTTTAAATGGATCGAATCATAGCATCTTGTAATAGTTTAGGGACTTGATTCCTTTATTACAAGCAGACAAATTTTTTATTATTGGGAATTATAGTCATCCAGGGGTCTTTAAAAAGTTGCCGATATTGTTGAAAAATCTTGGCACCTTTAACGCTGTCCACTTGCTAATGGAGAACTTTAGATGAGAAATAAACAATTATATGTGATTTCAATGTGAGCCGACGACATTTGTTTCTTCCTTAAATCACACAAGAAAAACTCTCTTATTCTTTTGTGAAAGATTCTGCACATGCTAGGAACCTAGTTGCACAATTTTTTTTCTTTTTGATATGATCATAACATTTTGTAATAGTTTAGAGAGTTGATTCCTTGATCTCAGGGAGACAAAAAAAAAAAAAAAAAACTTTTGATTGGCCATTGTGGTCATCCAAGAAGTCTTTAAAAATTTCCAAATCTTGTTGAAAAGTCTTGGTGCTTTTAACGTTGTCGACTTGCTAATGCAAAACATTAGGTAGGAAAGAGACAATTATATTTGATTTCAATGTGAGCTGGCAACCTTTATTTCTTTCTTGAACCACATTAGAAAAACTCTCTTATTCTTTTGTGAAAGATTCTGCACATCCTAGGAACCCAGTTGCACAAAAAAAAAAAATTTGGATCTAATCATAGCATTTTGTAATAGTGTAGAGACTTGATTCCTTGATCCCAAGGAGACCCAAAAAAAAAAATAAAATTGATTGGCCATTATGGTCATCCAAGGAGTCTTTAAAAATTTCCAAATCTAGTTGAAAAGTCTTAGCACCTTTAACGTTCTCCACCTGCTACTGCAGAACATTAGGTGGGAAAGAGACAATTATATTTGATTTCTGTGTGAGCCGGCCAACTATGTTTTTTCTTTGAACCATACTAGAAAAACTCTCTTATTCTTTTCTAAAAGATTCTGACTTAGTCAAAATTTTCTGTCCCTTAGTATAAACAAGATTTTCCTACCATCTTAAGAAAATATATTGATCAAGAAAAAAGTGTTGAGTTTGTGTGACTTTATGTGCTCTAGTCTAAGGTGGGACCAACATTTCATTTCTAGGAAATGCAACCCTCAACCAGAGGGGTTGCGCATATCTTATCAAGCCAAAAAGAGAAAAAAAAATGTGATTGTGTAAAATGTAGGTTTAGCTCATGAATTCTCGGAATAAATGGATGCATGTTCGGATATGAAGACAAATGAGGGGGGCATTTGATAACATTCGCTGCCACCATTGCTCACGAGGAAGAAGATGACGATTAGGAATTAAAATTTGTGCAAAGCACGCTTAAGGGCCGGCTTGAAAGTTGTCAATTTGCCCATTTAAAACGACTAATTGCCACGTTCACCGTCAATAAAAAAAACAAATTTCTTTACATTTCCATCTTTGAATGGGTAGTTTATAAATGAATTCGGTTAGGCAACCATCTCTAGGTACACTCAATATGGATGTACTAAAAATCTATTACATTGTTATTGGAGAATACTACTGAAAACTGCTATACCCACCATGACCAAAACTTCTAATTTTTTTATTTGACAAACATCCCAAACGAGTCCCAAGATCGCAAAATAGACCCTAACGCAATAGTTTGGTCCAAGACGGCCATTAAAATCCGTACGTGGTGGCTTACGTGGACAACGACAAGCAAGCGTAATTCACGTGGATCCAATGTGGCTTTAGAGAAGCCAAAACAATGCCGTTTCAGCTTGTTTTTAGTCTTGCTAGTAAAAATTCATGTGTCAACACACGTGATTAAGACAAGCTGAGGAAGGAAATTCCTGTGTTCATACGGCTTCCCCGATGAACCTTCGTTTTTGGTCTTTTCTCTCGGACAAGCTTCGCTTCTAACAAAAATTGGAAGGACAAAGACATACATGGAATTTAAATATCTTCACGTAGTAATTTTAATTTTTTTTTTGTGCAATGATACTTTGAATTTGACATCTCTTATAATGGACTAAAAAAATGTCATTCACAGTGAGAGACTATAATGCAATTATCATGATTTCTTACTCCTAGCAATCCAAACATGTTACCACCTATGTATTAATTCCGAGCACGTTTCCAAAAGAAAGAGGATAACAACTTCCATTTTGAGCCAATGAAACGGTCCACTGGATCTCATTCGAAAAGCGGAAACTGGAAAAAAACAAAAACAAAAAAGTTAGTCCCTAGAATTTTTGACAGAATTACAATGTACACAGATAGGATCAGATATTGAACATTCGATCCTTGATAGACATCCTCTTATGAATCGTCACTGAACACATAAACTCTGCCAGCCAATATTCGGAGAAAAAACAAAAATTAATCTCGTGCAATCCAAACAAGTCAAAAAGCAGGTGAAAATCTAACTCAATTGCCTTAATTACTTCAACAGCAATTATTTGGGGAATACTATAACTATTTTGAGGGAAAATTGTCGAAAAAGTCTTAAACCTTTTGCCATTTTTGCCAATAGATTCCTAAACCTTTCCACCATTTACTAATTCGGTTCTATTGGGTGGAAATCACTGATGTGGACATAAACCATTGTATGTGGCACTGCCGGCACTCACATAGACAATATGTAATAATTTTTTAATAATACTATTTAATTTTTTTTGAATTTTTTCCTTCTTTTTGCCTTTCCGGCTTGGAGGCTGGCAGGGGTTGCTAGACCTTAGGTGAGGGCCGCGATCCGGTCCTATGGTCGTGAGGGCTCGGTGGCCCTTGCCCTCGGGTCCGGCATGGGTCATTGGCTCTCGCCGGCTCTTGTCTAGGGGCCGCTGGCTTCTGAACCCAAAAAAAAAAAAAAACAAAGGAAAGTAAAAATAGTAAAAAAATTAAGAATACAAAAAAATATTGAAAACATTAGAAGTATCCAGGTCGGTGCCGGCGGTGCCACGTATGACGATTGATGTCCACATCAAAGATTTTCAGTCAATAGGATTGAATAGGCGAAAGGTGAAAATATTTAAGACTAAATTGGTAAATTTAAAAGGTTTAGGATTAAATTGGCAAAAGTACGAAAGATTTGAAACTTTTTTTGACAATTTTTCCACTATTTTGACAATAGGTACGTTAAGATAATCAAGGGCAAAAATCTGTTTATTAAAATCCCAAGACAATTGAGGTGTACGGATGAATTTTTTATTTCGGTTCTAATGGCCACAGTACATGGTAGAATTGACCAAACAATCATACGTAAAATAGTATTTTAGGAGAAACCACTGTTCGTCATCTTTGATGTCAATATGAAGAAAGAGCATTTCATCACGAAGATTTCATGAAATGGGTCCTGAAAGAAAATTATTGTCTAACGACGTTATTAGGCAGGATGAGCAGCGCATAAATGTTCTCTACCAAGAGCTTGGAAAATTTCCGAACAAACTCATGTTAACCGAAACCATTTTTTTTTATTCCTCTTATATTGGAGAGTCCAGATTCTCTCTCTTTCTGCACTCCAACTTGATGACGAGAGCTCATTTGTATAACTTGAAAGTTGAAAAAGAAAAAGGAAAAATGGTGGCCGCAAATGACGCATGCGGTGACATAGGCTTAAGTACACCTCAAGTGCCATAAGTTGTGTACGACGCTCACTTTAATGCCAAAACTTTCAAATCGATCACTTTAGTGCTAAGTTTTTGTAACTTCGATCACTTCAGTGCCAAAACTTTCAAAACGATCACTTGAGTGCCAACTTTTTTTTAAAAATGATCATTTAAATGCCAATATTTTTAAAAAACGATCACTTTGGTGTCAAATTCACCGAGCCACGTCATCTCAAATATTAATAAAAAATACCACGTGTCGAATTTTCGGGAAGCCACGTTAGCTCTAAAGTGATCGTTTTTAAAAGAAATTGGTACTGAAGTGATCGAAGTTAAAAAAACTTAACACTAAAGTGATCGATTTGAAAGTTTTGGCACTAAAGTGAGCGCCGTACACAACTTGTGGCACTTGAGATGTACTTAAGCCCGGTGACATATATATGGCAAAGAATTATCCAAGAAACATAGACGAATAAATATGGTAATGCGTTGACGCACACGTTCATAAACATGTTGACACTCTCAACTTTATCATTTGGCCTAATACTCCCCCCCCAAAAAAAACTCTCAATTTTATCGTTTGTCTAATTATATTGAAAAACCTTTTTTTTTCTCTCATAGAAAACCATCAATTTTTATTTTTATTCTGATTCAACCGGCCTAATACCCAAAAAATCCACAACTTTAGCATATATCCTAATTATATCCAAAATTTGTATTTTTTTTTTATAAAATACTCTCAACTTTTACTTTTGTCCAAATTCTATCATGATTAGCCTTCTGTGCATAATCGGTGTTAGTTAATTCTACGTGGCTCGAATTTTCTCACCGAACTTACGAACAAATTTATTCAAAAATAGCGGGTTTCGGGGAGGATGAGATTTGGGATCGCCTGTTCAAATAATCAAATCTCCATGTTTAGCCGTTCTTTGGGCTATTGAGTGTCAAGGAGAGTCTCAAATGTGCCATCTTTAGTGGCTCTGTATCTTCCGACAACATGCAAGGGAAGTAGACAATAGAGGAGAAGTTGAGGGATTTTTTAATGTCGGCTTTGCTGAGTTGTAATTCATTACTAACGTGAAAATTCCACCTAGGATTAACTAAAGGTGATTATGGATGGAAGATTAACAGTGGTAGAATTGAGACAAAAGTAAACATTGGAGATTTTTTATGAGACAAAAAAAATTGGATATAATTGGGACATATGCTAAAGTTGAGGTATCTTTGGATATTAGACCAGTAGAATTAAGACAAAAGTAAAAATTGGGGTTTCTTATGAGACAAAAATAAAATTGGGATAGATGCTGAGGTTATTTTTTTTTTTTTGGGTATTGGGTCGTTAATCTTGCGTTGTCCGAAATGTTTGCATCGGTGGATTCTTATCATATTTTACTTGATGTTTTAAGCAAAACACCTAATACCTTAATTTCTCAAACTCACGGTTATGCGTACTTTCTTGATCAGTCCAGCAACTCAAAGCATATGTACTGAGTTCAATATCGTTCACTTGCCTCATTTTTTCTTGTATGCACTATACCTATATCATTTGAAAATGTAACTATTCCTCTAGATTCCCCAATTGTATATTGAATGTTGCAGGTAGCTTTATTTGCATGTCTAGAAACACACGGACGATTTCGGCCGTCTAGTTTTGATAGCACTCATTGAATCGGAAAACAACGAGGTAACTTCAATGGGGAGATTCAAGAGCAACTTCCTTCTTATGGAATTTGAAACAAGTGCAGATTTAGTACTAAACAACCATTCAACTTCTTTGAGAGGTTAGAGACCAACTTCCATAAGAATTTCAAATTTGACATCACGAAGAGGTTATATACGTAGCGCAGAGTTAGGGAGGGTGAGTATGCACACACCGGAGATTGCGGTGCGAGGTTTTGTGAAGCTTGAGATGAGCATCGTGTTTTTAGTAGAGAAGATGATGTTCAATTAGTGTTAAGCATGAGGGATTTCTCTAGAAAAGAATCCCGCTCAATGGCGGGTTTTCATTTTGACTTTTTCAAGGAATGTTCAAGAATGCAATGAGTATAAAAAGTGATGCAGGATGTCACTTTGACTTTTTCTTCAGCATCTCCTCAAATATAAGTTGTATTTATATTTCTTTTTTCTCCACAAATAGACCGACTAGATTGAATTAAATATAAAAGTGTGTTAGCAATATAAGTCGGGTCGGATATGCAACAGGTCGGGTATTGATTGAGGATTTTGCATTGCAATAAATGAATCATAAACTAGTTATATGCGGCAATTTGGCCCACTCAACTTATAAGTTTGACAGGCCTACATAAAGGTACTGCAAAAGTACTAACCCGAATAAATGTTGGTCTAAGCTGGGGAAGCCATATGTATAACTGCTTGAAAATGCACATATAGTTCCTGCAACAATGGTCTAGTAAAGGACATTATGAAGTACCTTGGACTGCAGTGATGATCGTCCATGGCAAAAACAACAGTGAAGATGCTATTCTTCCGCGAAAAGATGCTCCAAGTCTGGCCAAGACCGGTCATCAAATTAGACAGAATGAATAATTTACTCAACTTCTTGTAGTGGTTTGCATATTTATTACCTAAACTACTCCTGGTGTTTCGTTCCTCTGTTTCATCTATTTCCACAGGTCCTCTCTTTCACAGAAGTTCACCTTCATCCTCCCGGCTGACGTTTTTGATATTTTTCTCCGTATCGAGATCAATCGCAGATCCCAAAATCACACCTTTCCGTGATAAGCAACAGTCGATCTCCGTTGACTTATTCCTGTAGCAGTTTGCTCTTGCTACGCACAGCGGATCAAAGGCCAGTTGTTTTGAGATTTGTTGTTGAATGCAGAGCAGAGGGTCCACTAGGAAGACTGTAAGCACTTAAATCTACTTGAAGAATTGCTGAGATGTATCTTTATCTTGACAGACGTTGAGGCGCGGGAGAGAAACTTGTGCACACAAATGTTCGACGCAATTGGTTGTGCTTGTTTGATTTTTTTTGTTTTTGGTCCAAAAAAATAGCTTTCATTAATTCAAATATAACTTGAATTACAAGATAGATGAGCCTCTGAACATGGTCTCACGCAAAGTCTGAGGAGGCTTGGAGAGCTAATTACAAGGTAGAATCTTCAGCGGACGACCCCACGGCAAGCAACCCGTCTACGTTGATCTTCAGCAAGCCCGTCTTCGGTGGAGACCAAGCTGACGGTAATTTATCTCGTTGAAGTTCATTTGGGTTTTTCAATTGATTCCATCTTTTGAAGGAAATCTGGATTGCTAATGGCTCCCTCAGCCACCGTGACCGGATCTGGTTTTCTCCTTCAGAACGCCACGTGGTTTCGAGCCTTCCACAAATTCCACAGAACGCCGGCGACGAGCTCAACCGAAGGTAAGTTTGTTCGGGGATTTTTGAACTTCAGGAGCCATTCTTCCATCCTTTGCAAAACTTGACTCGAAATGCGTATGTTTAGTGCCAGATGACTGCCTTCGTCCAGCTACACAACAAAAATAGGTGTTCAATCGTCTCCGGGTGTTGATGGCAGGAAGGACACTTCGAATCAGGTACTATTTTCCTCTTGCACAAGTTTTCCATAGTAGGAATTGCATTCTGACATATGCTCCATAAACAAAATTTGGATCTTTTTTGGGGGGGTGGTGGGGGCCGCGGGTTTGAGGTTCCAAATCATAGACGATAGAGCCCTCGGTGTTTGATGTGAAGACGATGGTTGACTTTGAGAGTGTCGAATTTCTGTGCTAGTGATGTTGTTGGAGGCACTCTTTACTGTGTATTCCCCATTCTTATTACAAGTCCACACCAGTTTATCCTTTTCGCATGTATGCTTAGAGGAACTGCTAGGATTTCCTGTACGGTCTGTTCGTCAAAAAGTCCCTGCAGCTGTTGCTCATTCCATGCCTTTTCCTCCATTCGCAATAATTCTGCTACTGTTCGTGGATCTCCTTGGTTAATAGGTCCTCCAATAATGCCCCGTTTCAGCCAACGATCTTCTCGGATATTTATATCTCTCCCATCTCCCACAGTCCACGTCACTTCCTTTTCTACAGTATCCCTCCCCATTAGTAAACTTTGCCATCCCCATGATGGGCGACAACCTTTTCCAGCATGCCAGAAGTTTCCATTTGGAAAACAAAGCCCTTTGAATGTTTGGCTCCAAAGCGAGGATGGTTTTTGTGTAATTCTCCAAGCCTGCTTGCCCAACATTGCCTTGTTGAAATTGATTAGATTCCTAAAGCCTAGCCCTCCATCGTCTTTCCTTTTCTTCAAGACATACCATTTTTTCCAGTGAATCCCAGCTTTTGAATCTCTATTCTTCCACCAGAATGATGCAATCTTCTGCTCAATGGAGTGACGAATAGAAACTGGGATTTTGAAAATGGACATTGCATGTTGGGGGAGAGCTTGAACCACTGCTTTAATTAGAACCTCTTTGCCTGCTTTGGACAAGAGCTTCTCTTTCCATCCTTCTAGTTTCGTGTTTACCCGTGCCATAATCCAAGCAAACATTTGCTTTTTTGACTGACCCCAATCCGATGGAATTTCCAAATACTTTCCTGTTTTCTCAATTTCCGGGACCCTCAACTCTCACGCCAAATTTCTTCTTAGCCTCTCAGGGCAGCCATTACTAAAAAACACTCCAGATTTGTTCATGTTAATGGCCTGTCCCATGGCAAAGCGATATTGATTTAAGATTTCACTGAGCGCTTGACATTCTGTGATTCTTCCTTCCAAAAAAAAATATGGAGTCATCGGCAAATAATAAATGGGTTAGTGTGGGACAACTCCTACTAAGATTAATTCGTTTAAATATACCCTCCTCCACCGCATTCTTCATTGAGACGAGACAGCACATTTGCCAAGATAATAAATAGGTATGCGGATAGAGGGTCTCCTTGCCGTATTCCTCGTGTTGGCTGAAAATAAGGGAGAGGTTTCCCATTTAACTTTACACTGAATGAAACTGTTGTAACACACTGCATTTCCCAAGAGACCCATATAGCATTGAATCCCAGTTTCAACAAGCAAGCTTCCAAAAAATCCCCTTCCACTCTATCGTAGGCTTTTTTCATGTCCAGTTTAAGCACTGCCTGAAACTTCTTTTTCCTTTTTCGGATTCTAAGTTGATAAAAAACCTCTTGGACTATCAATATATTATCTTGTATTTGCTTGCCACTCACAAAGGCACTTGGTTCCGTTGCAATCATTTCAGGTAACCAAGGTTTGAGGCGATTTGCCATAACCTTATAAATAATCTTACAAGAAAAATTGTGCAGGCTCATTGGACGAAATTGGTCTAAGGTCTCCGGATTTGGGATTAAAGATATGTGAGTTCTATTCACTGTAAGATCCAACATACCTGTGTCAAAGAAGGACTGCACCATGCTTAACACATCTTCCTTTATAAACTGCCTGTGTTGCTGATAGAATTGGCCATTCATTCCATCTGGGCCAGGGGCTTTAGTAGGCCCCATGGCAAAAACAGCTTCTTTAACTTCTTCCAAAGTTGTTGGTAAAGTCAAGGAATAGTTCATTCCATTTGAAACTAGGCACGGGCATTGATCCAAAACTGGTACAAAGTTTCTGGCCCGTTCGGTGCACTAGAGGGATTTAAAGAAGTCCATAGTCTCTAGTTTCAACCTTGTAGAGTCTCGGCTCCACTCTCCATTTGGCATTTTCAGCATCGAAATTCTGTTGTGTTGTCTTCTTTGAATTGTGGTGGCATAGAAAAACTTGGTATTCTTATCACGCCATTTCAGCCAATTGATGCGAGACCTCATCCCCCAAAACATTTCCTCCTGTTGCCACGGTTTTTATATTTGCCCTTTTATGCTATCTGCCCTTTCTTTGTCAAAGCCAACCTGGTTGCTATTAGTAATCTCCTGAAGTTCCACTTTTAGCAACTTAATTTGCTGAAATGCATTCGAGAATTTTTTCCCACTCCATTTAGCCAACTCCCCTGAAACTTCCTGAATTTTACTCCATAAGCCTGCACGTACCAGTTGAGGGGATTGCCATTCTTGCCTGACTATGCTGCTGCACTCTTCATCCTCAAGCCAAAATGCTTCGAATTTAAAGGCTTTTCTCCTTTTCTTTTGCGCGGGGTATAAGGAAACCAGAATGGGGCTATGATCTGATCCAATTGCTGGCAAGGCATAAGCTTCAGCAGTAGGAAACAAAACGCTCCATTCCACATTGCGTAGCGCCCTATCAAGTCTTTTCTTGACATATGCATCTCCACCTCTATTTATTGCCCAAGTGTATGTGTACCCTTTACATTCTAAGTCCATTAGCGCACTATCATTCAGAAAATCCTGAAATGCAACTAGTTGATAATGCTCTGCCATTCTCTTCCCGACTTTTTCCCAATGATATAATATTTTGTTGAAGTCCCCAAGGCAAATCCATGGAAATGGGGTGCTGGAATTAACGCCTTTCAACTCCTCCCATAACGTGAGTCTCTCTTGAAACACATTTGGTGCACGTACAAACGTGAGCCTCATGGTTCTGTTGCTTGCTCTTTCCTCACAAGTCAAGTTGATAAACCTTTCAGTTGCATAATCCACATTCAAAGACATCAAATCTCTCCATAGTACAGCTAAACCTCCAGCAATCCCTACTGGATTCACCGCGAAAAGGTGCGGAAAATTTAGATTCCGTTTAATGCGATTTACCACAAGATCTTTATTCTTCGTCTCCATAAGAAAGAGAACATCAGGCCTTTCTTGAGCCACCATGGCTCTTAATGCTTGAACTGTCAAGGATGTGCCCAACCCTTGACAATTCCAGCTCATAATCTTCATAGCGCAGCGATTCGTATAAACACTTCTAATGCTGCATGAACTCACCGTAATTCTCCTCATCCTGTCGGATTTTTGTTTTGAAGGATTTGAAGCAGCAGGTTGATTCCGAGAGCAGTCCCTGAATCAGGCCGGTTCGTCAAACATCGCAGTCCATCAGACAGCGACTGAACCTGGGACAACTCATGGGAGTGCAAGCAAGGTTTAAGGAAAAGACGGAGAGTATGGGTTGAAAGGTTGATTCTCTGGTAAAGTTGATGGAAGAAGCTCTTGGAAAACTGATTGTACAGGGGATATATGGGGGGATTAATGAAAAATGGTGCGGTTCCAGTACTGAGATTGGGGTTTGAATGGGTAGACGATATGGTGGTGGGGATTCTGTGTAAATTTAGGGTAAGGGTTTTGGAGTTTGGGGATTTCTAGGGAAAAACTTATCACCCTGTGGGATAGAGAGGGCTCTTCCGGAGAAGAGAGAGAACGGGTGGTCGCTGGGGGTTCGATTGAGGGAAGTCTCGTGAAGTCCATCATTATTGACAGGGTTCTGAGACTACTTACCAAAATGAAGAGGAAGAGGAGCTCCGAGGAGTATGATGTGTTTTTGAGTTTCAGGGGAAGCGACACGCGCCTCAACTTCACCGACCACCTTTATCGCAGCATGGTGCGTGCAGGTATCCGCGTTTTCCTTGACAGTGAAGAACTTTTTTTTTTTTTGGTCCAATACAGTGAAGAACTTGAAGATGGTGAAGAAATCCATAAAGTTTTTGAGGCAGTGAATGAGTCTCAGATCTACATACCCATCTTCTCTCAGAATTTCGCCTCTAGTTCATGGTGTCTCCGTGAGGTAGCCCACATGGAAGAATGCACCTTAAAATCAGTCCGGAAGAAAGAGATCATCCCCATTTTCTATGATGTGAATGCTGATGATGTGAAGCTCAAAACTGATTTGTACAAGGATGCCATACTCAAACACAAGGAGAAGTGGGGCTCCGATGAACTGGAGCGGTGGGAAAGTGCCCTTAAAAAGATTGGAGATAGAATTGGACGGGAACTTACAGGCAAACGGTAAATCTCCTCTACCCCTTAGGGTTACTAAGCATAATATTTAGGTTTCATTGGATTAAAGTTTGTCCTTCGAAATTTACGAACATAAAACATTGGGGCATGTATTTAAGATTTGCATTAAAAGTTAATGAAAGTTAGACCCAACATCCGAGAATCCAAAAAAAAAAAAAAAAAGAATATGGCTGATTTTTTTAAAGCATAACAAGCCGGGTCAAACCCGACCCAGACAAGGCATCTTTCAATTCACGTCCCGTTAACCCAATATGACCAGACACGTGAGACCTACTTTTTGCTTGATCATATTTTTTACTTAGTCGCTTTTTTACTTAATCACACTATCACAATGTGTAGAGTGGAAATCATGTAATTTAGGTATTCTTCCCCTCCCACGGTAATCACAAAAATTTGCAGAATGAACATACTCATGGTACAATGTTGAATAAATAGGAGTATTGCGATTTTAAAACTATACCAAAAAATAGTGCACAATGAATATTACAAAAGTACATGTGTGATGCATGAATGCAAAAAATGAACGTTTAAAAGATTTTACATAACTTCCCTAATATAAAATGTTGGAACTGCCATTTCATGAGATGAAATTATCGATACAATGTAGAAATATGGAACATAGTATGTGAAAAAGAACAATACTTCAAGATTTGTACGGAAAGGAGCAGTTTGTACGGAAAAGCGATATCCACGCACAAGAAGTTTGACACTGATGAATTTAAATAGCCATGACTATTAAATCTTGTATCGGTTGGCCGTGTAAAGGGACGGGATCTTATAGGCAAAGGGAAATTTTCCTGCAGTTTTTCTCATGGTCAATAGTTGCAAAGTACATCGGCCTGGAATATTGGAATCGAGACTGAAGTTGTGCTTGAAAACCTACAAAAGGAAATGGGGCGTGCGTGAAGGGGATCTTTTTCTCAAACTCGCAGAAAACTATTTCAAGCCCTACTTGCTACCATAATATAATTTCCAGTACAAGTGATTATCATGCTTAAGTTTCATTTGTGTAAGTTGTTGAGATAGCTGACTTATGTATCCACATGTTCCCCAGAGTCCTGTAGTCTATCATGTCTTTGACTGAAACGACATTTTCATGCTTTGCTGCAGCCAAGGAGAACAGGTCGAATCGCTTGTTGAAGAGGTTTGCCGTAAGCTTAATACAAGACACATCACTGTGACTGAACAGTTGGTCGAAGATAATGCTCAAATGGAAACCATAATGAAATTGTTGGATGTTGGGTCTGATGGTGTACGTTTTGTTGGAATCCACGGCATGGGTGGTGTTGGAAAAACAACTCTTGCCAAAGTCATGTTCAACAAACTATCTTTTCACTTTGAAGGCTGTTGTTTCCTTGAAGATGTTCGAGCATCATCGCAATCTCATGATGGTATTTTACAATTACAGAAAAAGCTCTTATCGGGTTTTGTCAATTCAGGGATTACTGATCAAATAAAAGATGTTGGTGGTGGGATCATGAGGATCAAAGGTGCTTTTAGTAATAAAAAAGTACTCATTATACTTGATGATCTGGACAACAAAGAACAACTCCAAAATCTGGCCGGAAAATCTGATTGGTTTTGTTCTGGTAGCGGAATCATTATCACAACTAGAGAAGAAAGCATCCTGAAGACTCAAGTAGACCAATCCAAAGGAATTTTAGCTCATGAAGTTCATCCAATGAGATTTGATCTAGCATTTCGTCTATTTTGTAAGCATGCATTCAGATGTGACTCGGTTATAAGAGATTATGAGGATTTTTCAATAGGAATTGTTCGTAAGGTGGGCATGCTTCCTTTGGCCGTTGTGGTGATAGGGTCCCATCTTTTTGACTTGGGTCATGATTTGGAGCATTCGGATAAAATAGAAGTATGGGAAGAGACGCTGGAACAGTTAAAGGAAGGTCCTTTTGACGAGGTCCGAAATACATTAAAGATAAGTTATAAACGATTAGGGAATAAGGAAAAAGAAGTATTTCTGGATATAGCATGCTTTTTCACCAATGACGACATAACATATCCGGTCATCATGTGGAAAAATTGTGGCTACTCTCCTTACACTGCAATGCGGGTTCTCTCTCACAAGTCCTTGATAAAAATTAGAGATGGCACAAGGTTTTGGATGCACGACCAAGTTCGAGACTTTGGAAGGTACATTGTTCTTGAAGAATATCCTCGCAAGTTTTGTCGGGTGTGGATTCGTGAGAAAGCCCTCAGCCTACTGAAGAGAAAAGAGGTAAACTACGAAGTTTTTGAATTAATATACTAGTTATATTTCAGAAAAGCAGACACCGGACATATGATATCTTCAGTAAGAAATGGAAACTCGAAAAATTAGATTATGTAGATTAGGAAGAAACAACTCTTGTTGGGAATAAGAGTAAGCCATAGTTCTAGAAACCGTAGGTCACGTGCTTAACTATTGGAGAAAGTTTTCGATTGTTCTTAATGTGTCCTCTCCGTTTTAGCTTTGTAAACCGTATTTCATGCTCAGTATTGTGTTTGTGATATGCAGAGAAATGAAAATGTCGTGGCACTAAGCCTGAATTTCGATGGCTGTAGCTGCAACATTGCATCTGAAGAATTAACTGCCGTACCAAATCTAAGGTTTCTTCGAGTGAAAGGCATCGATTTTTTTGGCAACTTCGAGAATCTTCTGTTGGAGCTGAGATGGTTTTCTTGGGAAATTACTCATAAGGACTTTTATGCAGAGAGTTTTCATTTTGCTAATTTGGTTGTGCTAGACCTTTCAAGGAGCAATATTGAAGATGACTGGGGTGGGTGGAGTCAAATCCAGGTACCATATGCCTTACTCCCTATTCACCTTCTTTCAATCTTTACAGATCATTCAATGCAGTCATAATAAACGTTGTGCTAGTCTAACATCTAGAGTCGAGTACAACCTGCTAAACGCATTTGAAAAGAAAGGAGAGGAAGCTATAGAATCACATGATATCAGCATATCATTGTTGTCTTTTGGCTTGCTGTAGTCGTTTTTCTGATAGCTGATCATATTTAAAAAGTATAACATTCCGGAGAGAGAGGCAATTAGGCAGTAGACTAAAGACGTTTTTTGGCTGAAAATTGGACGGCCCTTACCTTTTTTTACAAAGGGGAGAGCAGACTTTGGTGCTCCTAGGGTACAACCTCGTACCGTGCATCTCTTTTTCTACGACAATTTTAGGACTATCACGGCTAAATGTTGAAACGTCGTATATGACGCTTCACAATTGTTTTTTTTTTTTTTTTGCGGGGGGGGGGACTAAGTGCATCAAAAGTTTTAAACTTGTCACAAAAAGGGTAATTGAGTTATACAACTTTTACAAAGTTCAATCAAGTTTTAAAACTTGTTAGATAAATGCAATCAAATTCTGTTCAATTAGGCTAATGGAATTGTTGATGTAATTTTTTTTATTAGTCTATGGTGTCAACATGGATTTTTTATGATTTAAAAAAAAATAAGGACCAACTAGTTTACTGCATTAACACATCAGACAGGTCCACACAGTCTTGCCATTTTACCGATCTCATGCTCACTAGTGACACTTTGAAAACGCTTCCTTCCAAGAATCACATTCTTCTTTCCCACAATCACAATCATCGAGGAAAAGACCCTGAAGATCATAACAAATGCAGAAACTTATTAATAACTCTTCACAGAAAAGTTATTATCGACAAACAATTAAAAAAAAAAAAAACAAATCAAAGTATCTAGATGTTCATAGCTATCTTGGTAGACTCTAGTTGGTGCCCTGAAATCATTGTACCGCAACAGCTACTGATCAAAGCACAAATCACATCTAGTAACCCACAAACTACTGGATTACCCATAAATCCCAGAACTAGGGAGGACCGGCTGCCATTGCCTGTAGCCGGCTACTCTCGGCCATTGCTAAGGCCTCGACGACCGGCTGCCTGCCCCATAAGCAAGAACATTTTCTTTCGAATTTACTATACTACAAAGTGGACCGAAAAAAAAAACGTTAAATTTGAACTGACTGGTGACTTTTTAATTCGATAGATCATCAACTAAATTACAACTTTACCATAATCAAACCTAGTAGCAGATTATCAATTTTTTTTTTTAATTCTGCGAGTAATCCCCTTAAATAATTAGAAGATTTCTGTCAGCGCAGAAACTTTACTAACGGTGTCGTTTAATTGTTGTGACATACAAACAAAACACAATTTATCATGGCACGTACATTATGACCATCGCTTCGATTGTACTGAGTACCAAGTTTTACTTTTCCAGTTACATATAAATAAAAACAATTGATTTATCAGGTTGGAAATACCCTTCTAGACTACGAACTGTCATCCGTTTTTTAATTGATAGACTACGAATTGCTTGCGTACTTTACTAGTAGTATTGGTTAACGGTTGTAACGCATGAACAGGAACACTGTTCTTTCCCTATAAAGTCGTAGTAGATTATTAGATTTATTTGGATTTTACAGGCAGTAATGCTTGCGGGTCAGTAAAAGACTAACGATAATTGACTTTCCAGGCTTGCCCTAGTAGATTATAAATAGCCTTTCGTTTTTAACTGTTGAGCAGGTTTTTCCTTTTTGTAGGGTATGAATTAATTGCTTATATACTTTACCAGTAGTATCGGTTACCAGTGATATTTTACAAACTAACTACTTTTTTTTTATCACTAGAAATCTCTACCAAATTGTAAGTAGTGATTTTATAAGAAAAAAGACTTAAGTGATTTTCAATTACTATGACAGTACCTGTTTAGCGTTTGCAAGTAAATGAGGGAGCATATTGTATTATAATAATTAGACTATTTCCTTACATAAAAAGTCTAGGATGATTGATGTGTTTCATTCTTTTTAATTCCACATTTTCTTTTTCTGCAGATGACAAAAAAATTAAAAGTTCTAGATTTAACGGATTGCACAAAGTTGACAAGAACACCTGATTTCTCTAATTTCACGTCTTTGGAGACGTTAGTACTTGCTCGATGTTCCAACTTGATCACAATTCACCCCTCCATTTCTAAGCTTCAAGTCTTAGAGACTTTGAATGTGAAAGGGTGTAGTCGTCTTAGGGAGTTACCAGAAGAAGTCGGTTCTCTACAATCTTTGAAGCAGATCATCATGCCCGAAAATTTTCAACCCTTGAAGTTTCCAGAGAGATTTGGCAATTTGACATCTTTGGTGAGTTTTAAATTAAACTACCACCCTAATATCCGCCAACTTCCAAACTCCATTGGAGGGGCGGCGAATCTCACGCGCTTAACTTTACGTGGGTGCGTGGGGATAAAGGAACTTCCAAGCTCAATTGGAGAGTTAAAAATGTTGATAGAGTTGGACGTAACATCGTCAGGTGTAGTTGAACTACCTGATTCTATCGGAAATTTGAAGAAACTAAGGGTGTTGAGTTTATGTAGAACAAAGATAAAGGAGATTCCTCATACTATTGGAGGACTGGAGATGCTTGAAGGTTTATATGCCAACAGGTCCTGGGATCCGACGGATAAAAATTTGGAGGAAATTGGGAAGCTACTCCATTTGAAGACCTTGAACTTAGCATTTACTAGTGTTTCTCGATTGCCTCCAGAGATAAGTCGTCTCCGTTTGCAAAAACTTGAAGTGGGTTCGATTGAGCTTCAACAAGTGCCAGCTCTTCCATCAAGTTTGAAATACTTTGCAGTTCAAGCTATGGACTTCTCTCTTGTCCCCGACCCCTCAAGCATCACCGATTTAGAACATCTAGATTTGCATAGATTCAGCAATTTGAGAAGTAGATATCACTCTACTAGGCAGGACTATGACTCAAAACTTCAAGCAGCTATGATGAGGGAGCAACCGTCCTATCAGCTTCCACCTCATTTGTTGGTCTTGAAACTCAAAAGTATTAATCCACTGCCACATTTTTCCAACTTGTTAAAGTTGACAGTTTTGCATGTGATTGAATGTCCAATAGCACAAATACCCATCACTCCAGGTCTAACACATTTGAGGGAACTGAACATAACAAGATGTGAATTCCTTGAGGAAATATCTGGTTTGTCACTCCCGAGGAGACTGGAGCGCTTGGAATTGGAGGGCTTGAATAGGTTAGTTCAGATTCAAGGTTTGTCGGAACTAGAATCTTTGCAGCACCTCCATCTTTCTGGTTGTGATTCACTAGGAAAGTTACCCAACTTATCCAAGTTAGGTAAACTGCAACATCTAGAGCTAGAAGCTTGTCCAAATTTAAGAGCCATTGAGGGCATTGAGGGCTTAGAAAGCTGGGTGTGAGATAGCGTTGGCCACACTATCCAGGAAAGATTGTTGGATATCTCAAGAACGACATGGCTTTCCCACAAATTACCTATGTACGATGTGTTCCTGAGTTTTAAGGGACCAGACAGTCATTATGGCGTTGTCGGTTATCTTCATGCTCGGATGTTGCGTAATGGAATTTCTGTTTATAGCAATAACGATGACATGAGGGCCAATGAAGGGATTGGGGAAAATGCACTCGCTAACTCCAATATCTACATACCCGTATTCTCTAGAAGCTACGCTTCCAGTGATTGGTGTCTCCGCGAACTTGCCCACATGGTAAAATGCACATCAGAATCAAAGGGAGCAAGAAGAATCCTCCCCATTTTCAACAATGTGGAGATTGATGATGTTAGGCTCGAAACTGATTTATACAAAAGCGACCTAGACAAGCACCGGACGAACTTCGACCATGACGAAGTGAAGTCATGGGAACAGGCCCTAATTGAGGTCGCAGCAATGAGGGGTTTCGTCTTAAAAATTAACAGGTAATTCTGCTATTTCGCCACTAAATCATGAGGTAAACAATTCATTCGAATGAACTTTCCCAACACAGAGAGTTTCAAAGTTACTGCAATGCAACCCCTTTGCATACAATAGTTGTCCACTCAATCAAATTCAATCCTATAGAATTACTAGTAGATCCTTCTAGCTTGTAATATCCGGAGGAACTAAGGTCGAGCAGAACAGAAATGCATACTGGTACAGCCGCACATATTTTCCTCTGTTGTTTTGTTTTCCGAGTTAAAGATCTTCAAGTTATAGTGGTTTGAGAAATCAAATCAATAATTAGATTGTCATTTTGATGTCCTTTTTAAATTTCTGTTTGTCCAACTAAAAATGAACTGTCCCTCAATTGTGCACCGCTGCAGCTACGAAGAAGTACTTGAATTGGTTCTTGCAGAGGTTTCTAGAGCAAGGAAATTGTTGGATGGTGACTCCTGAAGCCTTCTTTTGGACGGTTGTCAAAGAAAAGGTGAATGGATTTGCTATAAATGTGATGAACTTCTCACCAACTGCATTCTGTTCCATTTGGTAATGAAGTTGGTCTACGATGCTAATGCTTAGGTTCATCATTTGCAAGGTTAGCATGTATGTACGGATGAGTATATCAGTGACCTCCCATGCTTTGTTACAGGGTTAGAGAAAGGTGCTCTGCAACAAAAGAAATGAAACAGACTAGGATTGACTGTTCATCCAGAAGAATGTTACCTTATGCTATTGCTCGTTCACAGTAATACAATTGACCATTCATACAAATCTGACAGGTGAAATCCCTGGTGAAATTGGGAGACCGTTCTGGCTGTTCAAGGATCTCGGGCTTACACTAATCAAACTTATGTATGGATTTCCCACGACGAACTTTTCTCTCTCTTATGTCCATAAAACTTTTTTCTGGACGGTTACTATGGAATTTGACAGTCACCCCAAGCTCATGCAATCTGTCTTTGTTTTGATGCATTGACTTCCAGTTTGTTCATGGACTCTTGAACAATATCCCTTGACCAATATCCACTAGCTTCCATGTACTTTTGTCATTTTTGAGATCCGAGGATTGTTAGAACTGAAATTTCTTTTTCTTTTTTTTTTGGATTTTTAAGTTTTTCGCCTTCTTTTTAAACTTTTTCTGACGTGGCACTCATATACATGGTGCCACCTCATCACCACTTTATCTTAGAAAATGTTGATGATGCAACGCCAGCCGCCACGTAAGAAACAGCTTGTAAGAGTATGCCCTAGTTTCTCAAGATCTTACTTTGAAATATGGATTAGACCCATGGGTTAGAAATGGTGGTCGATCAAACAATTGACGTTGAATGATATCCAAAAGTCTAGTAGGTGGATCCAATTTCATCCACTCCATCAAGAACACCAACTTCGGATCACTATATGCTGATGATGCTATTACTTACTTTCACCAGCTGGAGTGATAAATTTGAATAGTTAGACTTGAAATGGTTAAAAGTGGTCAGATCTATCTAATTCATCTGGAAATTTAAAGAGAATCTAAAGGAAACTAGGATGGACTCCTCAGTGATAAAGATGAATGTGACCTTGCCCACATCGTAACATGACGGTGAGAGTCGAAGGGCAAAAGAAGAATCGCCCCCATTTTCCACTGGCGTGGAGATCGATAATGTTAGGCTCTTAAGCCATTTTTAAATCGTCACAAGTAGAACAAAGCCGATTGGAGTTCGGAACAAGACGAGACTATTCGGATTTCAGTCTACTATTTAACTAAACACAGTTATTATATTTGTTATTAAGGTGATGGAAATTTTACCAAAAAAATTCTAAATTTATTGCACTTTGCCAATTCAATCCTAAATCTTTTAATTGGACTAATTGAGTCCTATACATTTTCATGTTTTGCCAATTCAGTCTTAAAATTTTTAATTGTGCCAGTTGAGTTGTAAACATTCTCACTTTCTATCAATTGAGTTTATGTGACTAATTTTGGCCAAAAGTAGCTGACGTGTATATTGGACATCCTATGTGACATAACCGGTGCTGATTTGGACAATTTTAATATTTTTTGAAATTTTTTATATGTTTTCCATTTTTTCTTTTCTTCTTTTTTCCTCATTTTATTTTTTATTTTCCTAGCTGATGAGGGTTGTTGGGCCCTCGTTGGCCTCGAATGAGGCTAGCCTCGCCGAGGATCATGATGGTTTGGGCGAGGGCTACAAAGCCCACGCTAGCGGCTAGCGAGGGCTGCGGCCATTGCCTGCCATTGGCGAGTGCTTCGCAGCCTTTGCCCACAATCAGCAAGGGCCCAACGACCCTCACCCAATGGCTGGCCCGATGACCCTTGCTAGCCACAGTAAAAAGAAAGAAAAGAGAAGAAGAGAAATAAAAAAGAAAAATACAAGATATTAAAATTAAAAAAATGTTAAGATATTATTTAAATTATCCATGTCGGTGTCGATTGTACCACGTAAAATGGCTGACATTCACATCGGTGATTTTCCATCAAAATTGGTTAGAAGGACTGAATTGGAAAAACGTAAAAAAGTTTAGGTCTCAATTAGCACAATTAAAAAATTTATGATCGAATTGACAAAAGTGTAATAGGCTTGGGATATTGTTGGTAATTTTTTCTTAAGGCATGTTTCGGTAGGACTTTCAAATCAAAGTCTGAGATTGAAAGTTGTCTTCGAGTCCTCAATAACTAAGACAGGAACTCACATTCCGCAGCCGAAAAAAAAAAGGGTTTGGCATCGTAAAGGATTGAGGAACGTCGAATTCAATAGTAAAACTGTCGACTAATTTCCAAATTTACCAATTTCAACATAAAAACGAAAAAAAATGAGGGAACCACTTTTCAGTGCATATAGCACTATAGCAGCGACAAAGAAGTTATGCAATATTGCTGAAACCCTGAAAAAAACACTTAAATCGGCTAGTGAATAAGTCCTCGAGACATCTGAAAGCGTGATCATCGCAAGAATGGACTAGAAGAGGGTGGGGGTGTAAATTGAAACAACAAAAGTTTAGAAATCATTTAATAGAAGCCACAAAATTTTGGGATTGGGGCTATATCTGGCTAAATGAAAAGGCTCGTGTGGAGTTTGAAATAGAAAAAGAACGGCAGAAGGACATCTCAAGTGATAATATTTATGTAAGGCGTTCACTTTGATGCCAAATTTTTTGCCGGCTCACTTAAATGCCAAATCGGAGAAAAAAAAATTGGTAACATGACATTTTTATTTCAAACAATTTAGTGACATCCTAGCCACTTCGATCAATCGAAGTGGCTAGGATGTCTTAAACATATAGCACTTAAGTAGTCACATTTTATAACTCATGGCACATAAGTGATCACTTTTAGAAAAACTTGACACTAAAATGTTCATAATTTAAAACATATAGCATGGAAAGTCACTTCACGAAATTGGATAAACGATGTCGTTTGTGCTTCGAAAGTTAACTAGGATCTCCGGCGAGCCACGTAGGATTAGTTAATTAATAAAAAATTGACACTTAATATTTTCGACTAGGCTAATCGGAGTTGGCCCTGAAATAGTTGTTTTTGAAAAAAATTGATATTTAAATGATCCGAAAAAGAATTTGTCACTTGAGGTGTCCTTCTATCGAAAATGAATAGAAAAGGATTATGTAGACAGGGGACGAAATTTGCAGTCTTTTGTATTACTAGATACAACGTGCTTTTTCACCAACAACGACAAAGCGTATGCGGTTATCGAGGCTATTGGTCACCTCTTGCAAACGCTTCCGTCCATCTCAGATTCTTTCCATGAGTTTTCAATTGAACTTTACCATTATAGAATTTCATGGTCACTGCAATGCAAACTTTTACACAAAAACACTCAAAGTACACCCGATCCGTTCCCAAAAAAAGTATGGCTACCTTTTTATTACTTTGTTTTTTAACCAATTTTGGTACGATACTTCCATACAAATATATTTTAGCTAGTAAAAGTATAATATTTACAGTTATATCGGTTTGATAGTCCTGCCACTTTAATTTCTTAATTTACAGATTTAACTAACTGTACTTGAGAAAAAATTGAACATTTAAGTGTGCGAAATCTAAAGATGATATCATCATTAAATATTCTCGTGAAAACACTTATTTTTAAAGTTTTATTAATCGGATAGAACTCTAAATTACATTATGTTTTTACCATCACAGAAATCATAAATTAAAGTTTACTTAAAGACAGCAATATGGATTGAAATGAGAAGATATTCTAAAATCCAGGCAATAGTGTCATTACGAAAACTTATGAATGGGGCCAAAGACTGTTTTGACTTTGCCATGGAAAGTTGAGGTGCAAAATTGAACAAATTGAATATTAGTGACTAGATTCAACATTTAGGAATAATGCAAAAACTACATTGAACAAGTTAAAAATTCAATGACAATGCATATTAGACCAAAGCTTAGGGATTATTCATGTCATTTTATTTTAAGATAGAAAAAGGGTGAAAATCTAGTTAGTGAGATTGAAAGGTGACGAGGTATACGAATGACATTTGATTTTGATGGCCATTGTACATTGTACAATTGGCCAAGCAATCATATGCAAAAGTCATACGAGGTGAAATCGAAATGATGTCGGGTTTAAGAGAGATTATCTTGTCCATTTCAAAGACAAGTTACCATGAATATGATGACGACAATGGAAAAGAATGAAGAGGATGAATCGCCGACTGCGGCGCGTGCACAATCTTTACCGCCAATAAATATAAGTGTGATCCTAGGGTTCAAGCTCTTCCTTTATTATAACAACTGGGAACACCTTACTAATAATCTAAGCGTGGTTTTCGACTAGAGCCATTGCGTCCGCGGCCAGGCAGCGTAGGTGACTCTCGTCGGCACAAGGCAATAGAAAAACAAAGAAAAAGAAAAAAAAGCAAAAAATAGAAAAATAATAGTAAATTACAAAAATTGTCTATGTCGAACCTGGATATGCCACATAGAACGATTGATATCCACGTCAGCCATTTTATTTGATATGAAGGACTCAATTGGCAAATTGACAAAATATTTATAATTAAATTGGTTAGATTGAAAAAAAATTAGGACTAAATTAGAACTTTTATAACAATTTCCCCAAATTTTGGTGGTTGAGATCTGATTTGGAATGTTTCTTATATGGTTAGAAAAGGACATTCCTTTAATTGTCACAAGTGACAGGAAAGTCTAAAATAACTGTCCAATCTTAGATACATGTTTTTTTTATCGTGTGGGCTTATGTATCTATCATAGCTAACTCTCTGCATCGGACGTCTCTCCGGAGCTATTGGATGTATGGTGAGGAATTGCGGAAGTGCCGAGAAATACTGGAAAGCGTGATGGAAACACAAGTAGCTATTGTTGTTCGCCATTGAAAGCTTGCATTGTAAGCCGTGAAAAACGGCACCCCAAAATCTCCAAAGCCAGAATATATAACACAGTAATGGAGAAAAAGTGATTTCACACCTGATTTGAAATCCATTTTTTTTTTTATGCAAAATGGTGAGGATCCAAACTTCAAGTGCTTTCCTCTATTCCCGTCTGTATCACTGGCTTAAGAAGATTGCCTCTCACAAACTCGTTCTGAATCTGCTCCTTATGTGAGATTATTTGTGCGTCAAGGTTAGAGAAGAGATTTGATCACCATTTATAAATTTTTTAGCCACTGACTCTCTCATCACAAGCCGGACGTTATTCGGCCCATACCGGCTAGGCTATATTAGACTAATTAAGAGTCTTTACTTATTACCTTTTACACAAACCCTGTAAAATAGTAAATACCAATTACAATTAATATAGTCTACATCAGAAAAACCTCTTACATTCTCTCACTTGGGCTATATCGATTGATACTATATCGATAACTGCATTAATAGACATAGAGCCGTTCATGGTCACATGTGCTTTTAACGCTACTTATACATATTCAATATGCCAATGTGGCAAGCGAATAACACCTCATAGAGAGTAAAACCTTACGTGTCATCTCCTTTGTTAGTCAACATTCTCTCTCTTTAAGTGTCACAAAACTTGATGTATCACAATATAATATCCTTATGGTCCCAATGAACATATGTATATCTTATCCTTATAGTTAGCTTTATTATGTTTGTAACAAGATATATCCTTAAGACTAATAGCCAAATCCTACAAGCCTTTACTCAAGGTTTACAGAAATCTTTAGATTTTCATCAAATATATATAAGTAACATGATAACAATACATTCGTAAACACTTTATGAAATACAAGAGTTGATACATGTCAAAATGTTATTAAATATAACAAACATAGATGTTTATAGTGAAAACAAAATAGCTACCACTAAATAACAACATTCCATGATGCTTCTTGGCCAATGCTAATGACATGTCGTTCAAACACATAAGGGCAAGGACTTTTAGTTAGCGGATCTTCAACAATATCATTTGCGGAAATATGTTCTACTGTAATATCACAATTCTGAACTGTTTTCTTTATAGTCAAAAACTCAATCCTAAATAATTGGACCCCTTGAGACTTTTGATAAATAACACTGCAAAGTTATTGTCACACATTAACTATATAGGCCTATCCACAATGAGGTTCAGGAGCCAATAGCTTGAGTAGCGTCCGAAAAGAATGTTACAAACTCCGCTTGTATAGTAGAGGATGATATAGATTTATGTTTCTCACTTGCCCATGACACTATACCTCTTGCTAACATAAAGATATATTATGTTGTCCAAATCATGTCATCCTGTCAACTAGGAATGTATGTATTCGAATACCCTACCAGCTGCAAGTTCCTAATATGTCTCTAAATTAACATATAGTCTATCGTGTTTTTTAAGTACCTCAAACCTTCTTGGCGACACATCCCAGTGAAGTGTCCTCAATTTGACTGATATCTACATAGAAGCCCTATTGCTAAAGCAAGGTCTTATTTGGTGTAAACTTGAGCATGCATGATACATCCCAATGCACTAACATGAGGTATATTTTTCATTTGGATGTTTTCAATATTTAAATGAGGACACCGTGACAGACTTAGTTTACGACCCTTAACAACAAGAGCAATTCCTCTTGTAATGCTACATACTGAATCTTTTCGAAATAATGGAATTTCTACAGTGATTGTAAATCCCTCCGAGATAATTTGAGAATACAAATTCTCAATGTGCCTACATATGCCCTTTGAGACAAACTCAATTCACGGCGAGAACGATTACTATGGATCTCAATTCCAATGATAGAAAAGGCCTCACCGAGGTCCTTCGTGTCAAAATTCTTTGATAACATTTATTCTATATCATGCAGTAATCCAAAATCACTGCACGCAAGTAAAAGATTTAGGATTGAATAGGTACAAAAAAAATTTAGGACTGAATTGACAAAAGTGGGATAGGTTTAGGACTGAATTGGCAAAATAAAAAGGCTTAGGACTGAATTGGCAAAAGTGCGATAGGTGTATGACTTTTTGACAATTTTCCCCTCTATTATACAATGCTTGATATATTGATCCAGACACAGCAGAGGAAATAACAAAGTGAACCAAAGTCAAAGACATGATACGTAGATGAAACGAGGCTAAAACAAAGCAAGTTTTATCTATGGAAATCTTGCCGCTGATTTAGAGATAATCCAAACTAAAATAAAGCACCAATACTGCGTGGATTATGAATACATAGAAATCATTGACAATAACAAAGAACGCATGCTATATGAACAAACAATCAATAACCAAGCATTCTGCCGACTTGAGAATTTCATCAAACAAATTTTGGGGCCTAAACTCTCTCTCTCGACCAACCACACTTAAAGTTTCACAGATTTTTCCATGAGACTTAATTGAACAAAAATCATGAACTTATGAAATATCCATAGTTCGATTTCAATTTGTTCTCAACAAGAGCAATCTTTCTTTTTTTTTTTTTTTTTCATGCAAGCAAATTGCAACAATTCAAGTTTGATGCAATTTGCTTGCATGAAAAAAAAAAAAACAATTCAAGTTTGAACAATCTAGTACGTATGGGTGCATCCGAATTGCAAGGGCTAGCACTTAGGCGATGGGCCCGAGCTGCTGGGCTTAAAAAAAAAAAATACACATGTTAGGAACCCACCATTTAAAAAAAAATTGGATCTAATCATAGCATCTTGTCATAGTTAAGGGACTTGATTCCTCTATTGCAAGGAGAAATAAAAAATAATAATAAAAGAGACTTTTCATTGGCCGTTATAGTCATCCAAAGAGTCTTTAAAAATTTCCAAATCTCGTTGAAAAGTCTTGGCACCTTTAACGTTGTCCAATTGCTAATGCAGAACATTAGGTAGGAAATAGACAATTATATGTAATTTCAACGTGAGCCGGCAACCTTTGTTCTTCCTTTAACCACACCGGAAAAACTCTTTTATTCTTTTGTGAAAGATTCTGCCCATGCTAGGAACCTAGTTGCACAAAAAAATAAAATTTGGATATAATCATAACATTTTGTAATAGTTTAGAAACTGGACTCCTTGATCCCAGGGAGACAAAAAAAAAAAAAAAAACCACTTTTGATTGGCCATTTTGGTCATCCAAGAAGTCCTTAAAAATTTCCAAATCTTGTTGAAAAGTCTTCGCAATTTTAACATTGTCCACTTGCTAATGCAAAAAATTAGGTGGGAAAGAGACAATTATATTTTATTTCAATGTGAGCTGGCAATCGTTATTTCTTCCTTGAACCACCCCAGAAAACTCTCTTATTCTATTGTGAAAGATTCTGCACATGCTGGGAACCCAATTGCACAAAAAATAAAATTTGGACCTAAACCTAACATTTTGTATAGAGATTTGACTCCTTGAAAATTTGATTGGCCCTTATGGTCATCTAAGGATTCTTTAAAATTTTCCAAATCTTGTTGAAAAGTCTTAGGACCTTTAGCGTTCTCCACTTGCTAATGCAGAATATTAGGTGGGAAAGAGAAAATTATATTTGATGTTGTTGAGATAACAACGCGGAAATACTAACTAATCTTACCAATAAGTAAATGCGAAATCACCAGGACATAAGAGACTACGTGGTTCAGTCCAAATATCGATAATTACGTTCACGGGGAGAGCCAGCAATATAATCTAATAAAATCGGGAAGTCGAATTTACAATCGCTTATGTACTCGAGTGTTATCTCGCAAAGCAAACCCACACCTAAATTAAGCCCAAAGTAAACCCATAAGTATTATCTCGCAATCTCTTACAGAGAACTTGGTAAGACAAACTCACGGAGAGAAAATACAATATTCCTTTTGTTTGCTCTACGAACGGCTGACCAAAGAGCGTCATTCACGTTCTATTCTTCGTTCGGCTTCTTTCTTGGGCGGCTCGGTGGTTTACCTTGCAAAACAAAACCCAAACCTTTTGTTTTCTGTTCGTGCGGCGGTTAAGCAAGGAAGGAAACAAATAAAGCAAATCCTTTTTATTTTCTTTCCTCTTCCATATGCAGATTGAAGAAGCACAACATCCACAATACTACTTGGAGAAAACGTGCAATCTTGGTCAACCGATCAATATTCTTTTCTTTTTAAGCAGAAACAAATCCTTGAGATATATATATATATATATATATATATATATATATATGTGTGTGTGTGTGTGTGTGTGTGTGTGTGTGTGTACTTCAAAATCAATTCTAATCTAATTAGAAACCAACGTGAAACGGTGAGAGAAACAAGAGATTTGCATTGTTCAATTAAAGTGTCGACGCTAATTTTACGAGGTCAGTTGGACACCAAGTCACTAAAGATCCCAAGAATTCAGAGTTTACAATCACCTAATCACTCAATATTTTCCAATAAACAAAAAAATCACTTGGTATTTTCGAGCCTCCAATTACATTCAAAACAAATCAACAATTATCATCTCGCAACCTCTCAAAAACACACTCAAAAGAAAACTTAGAAAACAAAGCCTTGACACTCTTTCTTTGCTCTAGTTTATGTCCACTTACATGCCGAGCTTGCTTGTCCAAAAGTTTTGGCCGTTGAAGCTCCATGCAGCCAACGCTTGTAGTTCATAAAGAGTAATTTCCTTTACTAGGCTTGTTTTTATCTCGGCACTCCAACTTGATGTTCACATTTCCTCGTCAACAAGCTACTAATGTTCATGTATTGAGCTAATAACCAATCGAAAAACCAATTGAGTATTTTCCCCGGTAAGGAAGTATTCTCACTCTCGTTGGCTGATCTCCTTCAAGCTTTTCTTCCTCCTGTATAGTTGTTCCTCCAATTTTAGATCAAGTTTTTCATTTGACACCATACAACGGGCACGGATGATGAATTTTTTTTTTTTGTATGGCATGAAAGTTTAACAAAAAAAAAAGGAAAAATGGCAGCCGCATAGAATATATATGTTAACATATATGGCAATGAATTATCCAAGAAGTATAGACAAATGAATTTGGTAAGGTGTACCTTGATGCAAACATTGATAAGCATGTAATGTTTGCGCCAATAAATTGTTGTGATATTAGGTCGCGTGGCTTATGAGTTACGAGTAAAAACTCGAAAAGTACATACTCAATTTAGTACCTTTTGCTTGACTATTTTTTCCTTGTATGCACTATGCATATTTCATTTGACAAAATGAGTATTGCCCAGATTTCCTACATGTTTCATATGCACATCTAAAAATATGGGAACAATTTCCATCATCTGAGTCAGATATCACTAGTTGAATCGAAAAAGTTTTGGTACTACTTGTTGAGGATAGCATTGATGGGTCAAAAAATCAAAGGAGTTTGATTTTATTTCTCAAGAGAACCAGCTTTCTTATTTCTCATAATTCGCTCAGTCTTTTACAGACACAACACACTGGCAAGAGGTCTTCTCTCGCTCACTAGGGTCACGTCAACACAACACAAGCACCGCACTCACTTCATTGAAATCTGATAGAAACATCGATTGAAGTTCATAAATACTAGTTGGGGAAGTTCGAGAGCAACTTCTTGTGGCATGTGAAATATGCCTTATCACACACACCCAAAAAAAAAATTAAAAAATTAATATAAAAATAGGCCTCATTTCAAAAGAAAAAGAAGGGAAATGGTCAGCTGTAAGTTTTCAAAATGGAACAATGGCTTCTTCACCTTTTAGTTCTCCCCCTTAAGTGATATGAATAGATTTGTTTCTTGAAATAAGAATCAATTCTTTTCCAATATGTGATCTGAATTGCATCGTTACCTAACGGTAACATCAGGCTAGCAACGCTGGAAACAGAATCCTACTTTCAAGAAAAAGAATCCTAATTCTATGTCAATCCCATTTTTGCAATGTACTTTCGAAAGGGAGCAAGAACAGGAAAGTGGAGGATTCTCCGTAGAAAGAAGATAGCACCTAGCAATCGGTCCAAGAGGCACTCTGACTTATAATCTGAATACTCCTCATTCGATGGTCAAAAAGAATTTTGTGGAGATGATAACAGTTGATTTATATAGAAATTTAAAGTGTAATGCCACCAATCATTAACATTTAAATGGCCGAAAACACAGACTAATTTAAGTAATTCTTCACAAACCCACCAGCTGGTTTGCATATTTGAGTCGTCCAAGGTACTGCGAAAGTGTTAGATCCCTTGAAAATGCACATAAAAGTTCCAACGACAATTTTCCACAACTGGACATTATAAAATACATTGGGCGGCGTTGTTTAGGAAAATGCTCCCAGTCTGGCCAACACTACTTAGCTTTCTTCGGTGCTTTTTTGAAAATTGTACATTACTGACGTTACCTTTATGAAATTTCTTATATTTAGAAATCCGTGATCTATATTATCCATATGATGTTTAATGAGTGAAATGCTTCGTTTTCGAAAAAAACAAAGTTAAAACTATGAGACATCTCAAAACGCGCACAAATTGACTCCGAACTAAATTTTTTACCACAAAATATTACAAACCGGTACCTTTGTGATAAATTTATCTTAAATTAAATTTTTTACCACTAAAAATTTCAAATTGATATACTTGCGAGAAATTTATTATCTGTATATTTCTATTAAATTGAGTTAATTTCACAAAAAAAAAAAAATCAAACTAGTATACTTGTGACAAACAAAGAGCAAAAACCAAAAACTGGTACACCCGCAACTCCCTCATATTATGTAATTCAGCAATTTAACGGTAAAATTTAACGAAAACTAACTGAGGGTAGATTTATCATAGGTTTAAAATTTTTATGGTAAAAAATTAGTTTGGGGTAAATTTGTCACAAGTGTACCGGTTTGGGTACTAGCTCAAAAAGAAAAATGCTAGAATAAATAAAAAAATTATTGACATAGTATGAAAAAAAATGAAACACTTTCATGGGTAAAGATACAATTATCTCAGTATTTGAAAATTATTTTAGTAGAATTACTTGTAAGATAGAAAAGACTCAAATAGTATTACATGAAAGATGAAATAGAATTATAGATTTAGGTCTTTGTTGATTAACAATCAAGTAAATTTTCAGGAAGAAGAAAGTAATTATGAGCAAATAGGACCTCTTTCATTTATGTAAGTATACATGAAGGGATTTCATCCTGACACTTCCAGCAATATCATGATAACGAATGTTTCACTTAACAAGGTATTGTTGTGACTATTTTATCTTTCCACTCTTCTTGGCTAAATACAAAACAAAACTCGCCTGAGCCTATTTATTTTGGCTTAAAAAACCAAAATCAAGTTTTTCACTCTCTGGTAAAAACTAAAGTAATATCTCTTGATTTACGATCCAAATTGGCTGTCATCTCTGTTATTTTAGCTCTTTTATTTTCCCGTCAACTAAATATAATGGGGCATATTAATAGGGCTTTTTTCATAAATGGGTAAAAAAAATTGTACGAAAATGGGTCGAAAATTCTTTTATTTGCCCTAAAGGGGTCCCATGCGGGAGTCTAACTCCCACACGGAGGCAGGTGTCCGTTCACGTCTTTGCTCTGCTATAAAGAGCAAAGCCAATAACGAGGAGATCCTCCCTCGCCCTCGTTCTCCCTCGCTCGGTATTATTTATTCGTCAACCTCCCTCGCTCATTGAAGGAGATCATCCCTCGCCTCAGCGCCTTTATCGGTATTAAAATATTTTTTTAATTAAGTATTAATTTTTTCATGTAATTTTATGTTATGTATAGGTTGTTAGTAATGTGTTTTTATTTTTTTTAATATTTTTGTCCATGTTGAGGATTGCGGAACAAGGGAGACAACCCGATTACGGAACAAGAGACCACTTAGGAGGATGATATCATCAGTAAAGGTAATTGGGGTTGAGGATTGTTATCTATTATTACAATTTTGATGTGCTGGATTTTTTTAGCTTATGAATTGTTGTTCATGTTCTTTTAATCTGGATATGTCATCTTCATATATCTTACCAATTTTATTTTATGAATATTTTTTATTAATTATTTACATACTAGATAAATTAATTACATAAATACTAAATTATTTATTAATTATATATCTTAATAAAATTTTCAATTAATTATTGATAATTATTTACAAAGTTATATAAATATAAATGTTATAAATATAAAATAATTAAAAAAAAGTAAAAAAATATGGAATTTAAAAAAAGGGCCGGAGGGGCCCATGCCCGTGTGGGAGTCTGGGCCCCGCACGGGACCCCTTTCAGTAAATAAAAAAAAATACACCCATTTTCGTAATTTTTTAACCCATTTTTTAAAAAAGCCCATATTAATAAGACTTATTTTTTTGGTCGCCATATCAATAAGACTTGAAGAATGGATTTTATAGAGAAAGAAGAATAGTTCAGGAAGCACAAAACGATGTCAGACGAGTTCCAAAAATCCAAAAAAAAACGTGGGGATGGAGTGGGAAACCGAAGAAATCAGCTTTCATTTCTGGTCAAACTAACATTACTAAATTCACCGCCCTTGCTCTGATTATTGGACGGACGCCTTATCTCATCATTATTTGTTGCGTTTGGAATCTTGTTACAAAATACACCATCAAGAAAACAGAAGAAATTACAAAAAAAAAAGTCATAAATTTGTTGTATTTGTACTAATTATGTTATTATACTTTTAATTGTGTCAATTAAGTCTTAAGTACACTCAATGTGAATGCATTAAAAATTCATTACATTGTCATTGGAGAATACCACCGAAAACTACTATATCCACCGTGACCAAAACTTCTAATTTTTTTTTTCATCTAACAAACATCCCCGAACGTGTACCAAGATCGCAAAATAGACCCTCTGCAATAGTTTCATCCAAGACGGCCGTTAAAATCTGTACATGGTGGCTTACGTAAACAACGATAGGGAAACGGAATTCTCGTGGATCGAACGTGGCTTTAGAGAAGCCAAAACAATGCCGTTTCAGCTTGTTATTAGTCTTGCTGGTAAAATTTTATGTGTCAACTCACATGATTTGAGACGCTCAAGTTTAGGCCGCTTAAGTATGAAATGGACTAAACTCGAACTTGGTAATACTTTATTTGAGAGGTTTCTATACACTTCATTAAACTTTTTTAGGTCGTGAGCGTTAGGACATCACATGTTACACTTGATGATGCGAGAAATGTAGCCTAATTTGTGCACCTCACACGTTTGTGAAGGACTCAATCTAGAATTATTTTTTCTCTCTATCACTTGCTTACATGCACGATTGGCGATTTATTATTGCGTGTTTTGCTTTCTGAGTATTCTCATTTGAACCTGAATTAGGAGAGCACAAGGATGGTCAAATGAGGAAAAAAAAAAGGAACAATCAAGTCAAGTCAACTTTCGATTAAGACAAGCCGAGGAAGGAAATTCCTGTGTTCATACGGCTTGTCGATGAACATTGGTTTTTGGTCTTTTCTCTCGGACAAGCCTTCGCTTCTAACAAAAATTGGAAGGACAAAGACATACTAGCAACCACTTGGTGATATCCAATCACTGATGAGTTACATAAACAAGCAATAACTTAATTGGATTGCGTAGTTTATTTTTCATTTATAATAGGAAGGATATATGTACAAAAAAAAAAAAAAACAAAGTTGTAAGTGGACCAAGTCAGTAAGTAACATGAAACATTTCATTCCTCGACCATCCTTCTAATGTATAGTATTTTGATATCTGCACGAAATAATTTGAATTTGACATCTCTTATAATTGACTAAAAAATGTTATTCACAGTGATCAACTATAATGCAATTATGATGATTGCTTATTCCTAGCAATCCAAACATGTTACAAGCTATGTATTAATTCCAAGCACGTTTCCAAAAGAAAGGAGAAAAGTATACTAGAAGTGCTATAATTTTTATATGGCGTTCACTTGAGTGTCATAACTTTTAAAACGTTCACTCAAATGCCATAACTTTCAAAAATCGTTCACTTGAGTGCCATGTTAACGTGGTCGCCGAAAAAGCTGATGTGATAGTTGGAAAGGCGACGTGGCACGCGCAGAAAGCTGACGTGGCTTGCCGGAAAGATGACGTGGCATTTCGGAAAAGTTACTGTAGCACTCAAATGAACGATTTTGAGCAGACGTAGCACTTAAGTGAACGATTTTTGAAAATTATGGCAGTTAAGTGAACGTTTTAAAAGTTACAGTACTCAAGTGAATGCTGTATACAAGTTATGACACTTCTAGTATACTTTTCCCAAAAAAAAGAGGATGACAACTTCCATTTCGGGCCAATGAAATGGTCCATTGGACTTCATTCGAAAAGCTGAAACTGGAAAAAAAAACAAAAACAAAAAAAGTAGTCCCTAGAATTTTTGACAGAATTACTACATACACAGGTAGGATCAAATATTGAACGTTCGATCCTTGGCGCATAAATGTTCTCTACCGGGAGCTTGAAAATTTCCGAACAAACACACTAGACAACTCGTATTAACCGAAACCATTTTTTTCCCCTCTTATTGTGGAGATTCGAGATTCTCTCTCTTTCTGCTCTCCAACTCGATGTGAACCCGCCAGTTCAATAATTTTGAAACGTTTAGATCGAATTTATTATCAGAGACCTTGCGACATGCATTGATGATGAGAGTTCATTTGAATAACTTGAAAGTTGAAAAAGAAAAAGGAAAAATGGTGGCCCCAAATGACGTATGCAGTGACATATGTTGGAAAGAATTATCCAGGAAGCATAGACGAATAAATTAGGATTCATAAGCATGTTGACAGTCTGAGTTAATCTTGGCCTAATACCAAAAAAAAAAAAAAAATTCAACTTTGTCATTTGTCCCAATTATATCGATTTTTTTTTCTCTTATAGAAAACCATCAAATTTTACTTTTGTCCTAATTTTACCGGCCTAACACCCAAAAAACTCACAACTTTAGCATATGTCTCAATTACATCCAAAACATTTTTTTGTTTCATAACAAAATCCCCAACGTTTACTTTTGTCCAAAATCTACGACTATCGGCCTCTTGTGCTTAATCACTCTTAGTTAATACTACGGAGCTCAAATTACCTCCACAAACTTACCAATGAATTTTCGAAATTTGAAAACAACACGTTTCAAGGATGATGAGATTTGAGATTGTCCATTTAGATAATTTAATTTCCATGTTTAGCCATTCTTTGGGCTATCGAGTGCTGAGGAGAGTTCGAAACGAGCCGTCTTGAGTGGCTCTACATCTCCCGACAATGTGTAGGAGAAGCAAATAACAGAAGAGAAGTTGGAGGGTTTTTTCATGTCAGCTTTGTTGAGTTGTAATTCATTAATGATGTGAAAATGCCACATATAATTAATTAACGGTGATTATGGAAAGAAGGTTAATAGTGATAGAATTGAGACAAAAGTAAAAGTTTGAGGTTTTTATGAGACAAAAAAAGTTTTGGATATAATTAGGACATATGCTAAAATTGAGGTTTTTTTTTTGGATATTAGGCTGGTATAATTGAGACACAAGTAAAAATTGGATTTTTTTTATAGACAAAAAAACAGTTTGATAAAATTTGGACAGATGCTAAGGTTGGGTTTTCTTTTTGGATATTGGGCCGTTAGTCTTGCGTTGTCCGATATGTTTGCATCGATGGAATCCTATCGTATTTTACTTGATGTTGTAAGATTGAGGGATTATTTAGTATTGGAGCCGATTAAATCTTGTGGTAGGATTTGTATAATTTTTTGTGAGATTGAGAGAGTATTTCGCTAAAATTTGGAGTTAAACACTACATGCTTTATTGGATGTAATTGAGGCCGAGAAACACCGAGAGTGTTTGAGTAACTCGAGCGTGATTTGTAATCTCCGTGTATTACTTGTTTTATAGTAGAATTCGTTATCGCTCTCCCTATGAACGTAGGTTAATTTTCACAACCGAACCACGTACATCTAGTGTCCGATTTATTTTCTTGTTTTGTCTATTTATTGTTCTATCGCTTGTTCCGCGCAAGAGGGCCAACTCTTGCTAAATGAAAAGAATCCCTTGGAGTTTTGGCAAAAAAAAGGAAAAAAAGAAAAGAAAATATAAAAAAATCGTGCTTTTGTCACAACTGATTGTGTGTTCGTGATATCTGTGTCACATTTTCAGGTCGAAGGTCTCAAAAGTTTGTAGAGAGAGAGAGAGAGAGCCAAAAGAGATTGACTGATAGTTGGCTTAATTTTCTGGGTTATATTATATACAAAAAAAATAAAATAAAAAAAGCGTTCAAGTGTTGTCGCGACTCTCTCAAAACAAGATTCCCATTTGCAGCTTTCTGATGTCCAGCTCCACTCTTCCCTCTGAGAGGCAATTAAGGAGCAAACATATTCTCTGGGGATCAATTTAATAATAAAATTTTTAATTTTGCTAATTTAGTTCTAAATATTCCGATAATTTCCTAATTTGATCCTAAACCTTTCGGTTATGACAATCTAATCATAAATCTTTTGACGATTTGCCAAATAACACCTAAACTTTTTATCGATTTGCCAATTCAGTTCTTCCGACTAATTATCCAAATAATGGATTTAGTAATGGAGTGTTAAACTTAAAAAAAAAAAAGGATTAAATCGATACAGTTGAAAATTTTAGGACTAAATTAATAAATTATCAAATAATTTAGGAATAAATAACACAATTGAGAGATTTAGAACTTAATGAGTGTAGTACAATAGGTTCTAAGATTTTTCGGATAGTTATCCCAGCAACTAAGCATCGTGCGATTCGTACATTTCCTGCTCAAAATTATCTCAGCAACACGATTGATAAATTTCCTGCTCAAATTATGATGACACGAATTCAGGGTCGGGCACAGATCTTTTGACCCTTAATGGCTTTAATTTTATTATGCTTTATGCTAGTGATTGAGCGTCAGTGTCGTACAAAGGAATTATACTGTCGGTCCTCTCTTTCCCGGAAACTACCCTTCTTCTTCCCTGCCTTGACTTTTCCCTCCTCCTCTTCACCTTGAGAAGTTATAGTCGATCTTCCTCCACTGAACCCTCCAAATTAGCTTCTTTTACAGAACGCTTCTCTTCTTTGAGTGAATACAGCTGAGAGGATCGGCACACACATGGAATTCAACGGAACTCAGGTTCTAATCACCATCCTCGCTTCGATTGTAGGAGGACTGTAAGTGCTCTGATTCAACTTCTGTTCGAGCTCTTGTTGGCAGAAAACGCGCAAACAAAGAAAATTTGCTCCTGTGCATGTTTGATGCAATTCAGCCTGTTCGTTCGATTACGTTCCTATTCTTAAGTCTCGATCTGGTTAGAAGTTGAAATTTTTGGCAGGGCTCTGAGACAAGTCATGAAATCGAGGAGGAGGAGGGACTCGGAGTCGACATCGAGAACGGACAATGCATCTTTACAGAGGGGCTCGAAGTCTACCTCAAGAACCGATGATGCGTCTGGAGAACACTACGATGTGTTTTTGAGTTTCAAGGGAAGCGACACGTATCTAAACTTTACTAGTATCCTCCACCGCGATATGGTCCGTGCAGGAATCCGTGTTTTCCTTGCCGACAGGGAACTCAAAGATGGTGGAAAAATCGATGCGCTTTTGAATGCAGTCAAGAATTCTCGGATTTATGTACCCATCTTCTCTCAACACTTTGCTGACAGTATATGGTGTCTCCGCGAGGTAGAATGCATGGTGGAATGCCATTCAAAATCAAATGGAAATAAGGAAATCATCCCCATTTTTTATGACGTGAAGCCCGACGATGTGAAGCTCAAAACCAATCGGTACAAGAAGGCCTTGCGCGAGCACAAGCAGAATTTTTTTCTTTCTTTGTCTGGTCTGAAGCGCAGGGGGAAGTATGACTCCTCTCGAGTGCAGCAATGGGAAACAGCCCTTCAAACGGTTGGCAGCATACGTGGACGGGAACTTCAAGGCAAAGGGTAAATTTCTCCTCAACTTTTTATGGATAATTGGACGAAAGGTATCCCAACTTTTGCTTGATCATATATGTTACGAAATCATGAGCTTTTATGTATGTTTCCCCTGTCATGGTAATCACAAAATTTTGTACACTAACAATCTCGTGTTAAGTTGTCGAATCAATAGGAGTATTGCAATTTTAAAATTAGACAAAGGCATGATCAGAATCTTTTTTCTAAAAAAAAGTGCATCATTAACATAGAAAAGTGCAATGGCGATGCATGTGTCCAAAAAATGGACGCTTAAAAGATTTTCCAGAATTTCCCTGTTATGATGCATTGGAATGAAATTATAACATGGAAAAATTGAACCTATATATGTGGAAAGCCAACAATATTTATGTTTTGTACGGAAAGGTAATGTTAAGCTCAAGACCAATTTGTACGGAAAAGCGATTACCTACGGACAAGAAGAATGTGGGCCCTGATGAGTTGAAGCGGTGGAAGTAGACACGGCCACGGGCCGTGAACCGGCGGTTCCGGCTCATGAACCGGCGGTTCCGGTTCGTGGCCATGTTTGAACCGGAACCGGCCCTTGAAGGGGCGGTCCCGGTTCCGGCCGAGTTCCGGTTCGGCCCAATTTTGGGCCGTTGGATTTTTTTTTTTTTTTGGGGTTCGAAACAGCCGGTTCCAAATTTTTTTAAGCCGTAACCGGCCCGTGAGGGGCCGGGCCTGTTCCTGTTACTCCACATGCAGGTTCTAGGCCCAAACCGGCCCGTGCCCATGTCTAGGTGGAAGAAGGCTCTTGTAGAGGTTGTGCGTATAAAAAGGGATGGGATCTTATCGGCAAAGGGGAATTTTCCTGACACTTTTTCTCTTGGTCAATTGTTGTAAACCACATCTGCAAATATTTCCAGTTCAACTTATCATAATGCTTAATTTCCATTGGTTTAAATTGTTGAAATAGCTGAATAATGTATCTACATGTTTCCTAGAGTCCTGTAGTCTATCATGTTTCATGCTCTGTTGCAGTCAAGGAGAAGAAATTGACTCAATTGTTGAAGTGATTTCCCGTAAGCTTAATACGGGACACGTGAAGGAGCCTGAAATTTTGGTTCAAGATATTGCTCAGGTGCAAGCTATAATGAAATTATTGGATGTTGGCTCTGATGGTGTACGTTATGTTGGCATTCATGGCCTAGGAGGCATTGGAAAAACAACTCTTGCCAAAAATGTGTACAACAGATTACGATTTCACTTTGATGGCTTTAGTTTCCTTCATGACATTCGAGTACAATGGCAACATCTTGGTGGTCCTTTAAATTTGCAGAAAAGGCTCTTATCAGATTATGTCAGTTCTGGCATTACTGACCAAATTAAAGATGGTGGTGGGATTGAGATGATCAAAAAAGTGTTGAGTAAAAAAAATGTACTCATTGTTCTGGATGATCTAGACCAGAAAGAGCAACTTGAAAAGCTGGCTGGAAAATATGATTGGTTTGGTTCACGCAGTAGGATCATCTTCACCACCAGAAACAAAGAAGTCTTGACAACTCAAGTGGAATTATCCAATGAAGAACCCAAAATAATTTTTGATTATGAAGTTCAAAGAATGGAATTTCATCTAGCATTGGAGCTGTTCTGTAAGCATGCATTCGGAAGAGTTTCTCCTAGAGAACATGCTTTTTCAGCAGAGAAAATTGTCCGTAGAGTGGGTATGCTTCCTTTGTCCGTCCAAGTGATAGGTTCTCATATTTCTGGGCTAGACTTTGCCCTGGAGGCACCTGATATTCAAGAAAAGCTATTGGGAGACACGTTGCAGATGTTAGATCAAGGTGGCTTTGATGATGTCCGAAAAGTATTAATGATCAGTTATAATGGATTGAAGCGGAAGGAGGACAAAGAAGTATTTCTGGACATTGCTTGCTTTTTTACCAACGAGGAACAAACATATCCAGTTATTATGTGGGATGGTTGTGTGTGCTGTCCTCACACTGCAATTCGTGTCCTCCAACAACGGTCCTTGATTAAAATTATGGGTAAAAAGATTTGGATGCATGACCAAGTTCGAGACTTGGGGAGGCATATCGTCCTTGAAGAATATACTCCCAAATTTAGTAGGGTGTGGAAACATGATGATGTTGTAGAACTATTGAAGAGAAAACAGGTAAAATGGAAGATTATGTCACATAATTGTTTTTTGGAAGGAGAAACTTGTTGAATTTTTTCTTTTATTTTATAGTTACATTGGTTTAACTTGCTGTTTGTCCTAAGAGTGTGACAAAGCACTCTCAAAACATTTGGGTGAAAAGGTATTGTATATTGGTGAAGCGACACCAAATAGATTGCCTGATAGTTAGCTTTGTTTTCTAGGATCCAGAGAATGGAAAATAGTTTTCTGACAATTCTGAAACAATAAATCACCCTTTCACGTGCTATCCCATTGGAATTTTTAAATTACTTTCAGACACAATTACAGCGAAAACAGAAAACTAGGTCGATTGGCATTGATATGATAATTATATTTCTCGAAAAAGAAAAAACAGGAAATGGAGAAGTGATTTAGAAGCTATCTTCAAAGAGAAGCTGAAAGGTTTCGTTAATGGTGTGAACGAAACATAGAATTCTACTTGCTGGGAAAAGGCGTGTGCCATTGCAGGTTCCTTGTTGGAGAAATTGTCTTCCATTGTTCATATGCGTCCTGTCTCTATAGTTCTGTAAGAGGGCTACATGCTGTGAACTCAATTAATCTCGATTCTTTGTTGGCAGATAAATGAAGATGTAGAAGCCATAAGCCTGACTTCCAGTGGCAATGGCCACAACTTGGTAGATGAAGAATTAGCTGCTCTACCAAAACTGAGGTTTCTTCAAGCAAAAGGCTTGGATTTTTCTGGCGACTTCAAGAACCATCTTTCGATGCTAAGATGGCTTTCTTGGCAAACACGGGGAACCACTTTCAAAGCACAAAACTTTCACTTTAGTAGATTGCTTGTGCTCGACCTTTCCAATAGCAATATTGAAGATGGCTGGAATGGGTGGACCCAAATGAAGGTATTAAATGCCTTACTTTTTATACTTTTTTAGTCGTTACTTCATTTGCGATGATGGAAGGTAGATATATGTTTCACTTCTTTGTGCTCTTACTTCATACGATTGATATAATGGTTGCATGCGCTCCCGTACTCATATGAGTGTAGGATATATTTTTGAGATCAACATTAAATATCTTTCTATATGTCAAAGTAAGACACAATTATGTCCCAAATAAAAGTTGCTTAGGCTTTGGAATTGGTGTGTTCTAGTAAAAGTAAGTGTCATTTTGCTTCAGTATGCATCAGATATGATTTGAATGATTGTAAAGTTTGAGTCAAGCGATACTAAAAGAGTTAATTGGTATTAAGTTTGAGATTAGTAACACAGCTTGAATGACGTAAAGGATCAAACACTTATTTGACATAGCTAAGTTGACGATTTGATTCAAGGTGAGCTTGACCTTCCTAGTACTTGATTCAAGGGGTTCACTAGCCTAATTTAGTACTTAAGTATTTCTTTGTAATTGCATTACTGAACTGCAAATTGAATGCATATGACATTACTTTTACTTTTTTAACTAACTCTAGTTAATGAGCAAAGCCTCGAGCTCTACATTGAATCTAGTTCTTAACAGCCTTATGAAATCAAATCTCATACAAATTTATAGTTCAGTTTGGGGTAAATAACAAATGTACTGGAGTTTCTTTTCTTTCTTTCTTTTTTTCCCCTTTCCTTCTCCTTTCGTCCGTGCGTGAGCTTTTCCCTTTTAAAGGGCTGAACCTCAACTTTCCTCTTTTCTTTTCCTTTAAAAAAGGGTATAGAATACTGTTATGCTAGCAAAGTCCGAAAAACAATTCAACACTACTTTTGACAAAGTCAAAAAGATGAAAAACGCAATATCACAATTGTGGTCAAAGGTGGTGTGCTGTTGGCCAATGGCGGAGAGTGGTGAAACACTTGGGGTGATCTGGGGATTAGAGACTTTTGTGTTTTCCTAGCGAGGTTATGGAGTAATTTCGTAAGGCGCAAACCACGGGTTTTGGAAAATAAAGGATGTGCAGGGACATAAAAGGTGGGATGGTTCTTTGTACTTTCTTAAATATTCGCTTATGGACAATAAGCTTCTTAAAAATAGTACCATATATGCTGATGTTCCTTACTACTTTTTTTACTTCCACTTTTTCCTGCAGATGAATATGTTGAAGGTTCTAGATTTGACGGGTTGCGTATGGTTAAATACGACACCTGACTTCTCTAACTTCATGTCTTTGGAGAAGCTAATCCTTGCTCGGTGTGTCAAGTTAACGACAATTCACAGCTCCATTGGTAAGCTGATTCACCTAAAAACTTTGAATATCAAGGGGTGTAGTTCTCTGGGGGAGTTGCCCGGAGAAATCGGTTCTTTGCAATCTTTGACAGAGATTGTCATGCCCCAAAACATTCGTCCCTTTAAGCTTCCGGAGACATTCGGCAGTCTTCACTCTTTGTCTCGTTTGATATTAGATGAGCACCCCGGAATCAGTCAACTTCCAAACTCTATTGGAGGGTTGGTGAAAGTTAAACATTTATCTTTACGTCGTTGTGTGGGGATAACGAAGCTTCCATCCTCCATTGGAAAGATGAAATGTTTAGAAGAGTTGGATTTATCAAAGTCGGGAATAGTTGAACTGCCCGATTCCATTGGATGTCTAAAAAAACTAAAAGTGATCAGAGTAAGTTACACAGTGATAAGAAAGTTTCCTTGTACTATCGGACATGTGGAGATGCTTGAAGAGTTGCATGCCAAGAAATGTTTGGATTTGACCGATGAAAACCTAGAGGAAATAAGGAAGCTATCTCATTTGAGGATTTTGGACTTATCATATACTGAAGTATCAGAGTTCCCTACCGTGCGAGGTTGTCTCTCTAGTCTCCAAACACTTGAAATGAGTTCAATTCACCTTCCAGAAGTACCAGATCTTCCCCCAAGTTTGACACGCCTCCACTTGCAAGCATGCCACTTCCCATCTACACTTCACTTTGCAAGCCTCGTTAGTTTAGATTATCTGGAATTGTCTAGATTAAGCGCTTCAACAGAGGAACCTGGCCCAACTTGGACAAGCGATTCGCCAGAAGAGCGACTGATCCATCCGCTTCCATCTGGTTTGTCAACCTTGAAGTTCAAGGGCATCAGTCTACTGCCACCTCTTTCCAACTTAGAAAGATTGTCGGTTCTATGTGTAATTGAATGTCCAATGTCAGGCTTCTCTGTCTCTAAAGACCTAATACATTTGAAGGAATTGACGCTAAGCAAATGCAAATCCCTCGAGAAAATACTGGGTCTACGACTCTTGAAAAAACTTGAGCGCTTGGACTTGAACAGATTGGAAAGTTTGGTTGAGATTGAAGGTTTGTCAGAATTGGAATCCTTGGTGTACTTCCGTATTTGCCATTGTGATCAGATAGCAAGGTTACCCGGCTTATCAAAGTTAGATAAGCTTGAGCACATTGAGGTAGAAGCTTGTCCGGAAATAAGAGCCATCGAGGGCATAGAAAGCAGGGATTTGGATAAATGGGGTTGCACTGTCCTGAAAAGGTTGATTGATGTATCAAGTTCGACCTGGCTTTCCCACACAGTACCTAAGAACCAGGTGTTCCTGAGTTTTACGGGAGCGGATGCTTGTTATAGCATGGTCGATTGCCTTCGAAAGAACCTGGTTCTTAACCAAATTTCAGTTTTTAGGGACAATGAAGAACCGAGCTCTAGTGATGGAGTTGGTGAAGAGTTTCCGCTAGACGACTTCGCTATCTACATACCCTTCTTATCTAAGAACTACGCTTCTAGTAGGTGGCGTCTGCGTGAACTAGCCCACATGGTAGAAAGCACGTCAAAGTCAAATGGCACAAAAAAAATCCTGCCCATTTTCTACGATGTGGAGGTTGACGATGTCAAGCTGGAAAGCGATTTGTACAAGAGTGCCCTGGCTAACCACAGGGGGAAATTTGGCAACGAAGTGGAGGAATGGGAAAAGGCTCTAAGAGAAGTCGCGGGTATGAAGTGGTTCGACTTGAAAACTAAGAGGTAATGCTTCTATTTCGACTATCTACAGTTTGCTTCTGAGTTATGAGTTAATAAGTCATTCAATTGACCTTTGGTACCAAACAATTTCAAATTCACCGCTATGCATACTTTTGCATGAAAATACTCGAGTACATTCAAGTAGACATTTACCCTATGTTTGGAAGAGTTTTTAGGTGGGCGAAAAAATTTGAGGTGAAGAAAGCGTAGGGATTTGAAAATGAGGAGGGAAAAATGAAACTCGGCAAGTTTTATACTGTCAGCAAAACTGTAATTTTTTTTTTTTTGGATGATTACGATATTGTTATAACAATTTTTTCATTTTCTATTACTTTTAGGGAATATTTGGAAATTATCTTATATAGTTATCACTTGAAGTCCCAATGACAACGTAAATCTCAACATTTTTAACGGTTTTCATTTTTATTCTTACCGTTTATCAAAATAGCCAACTTTTCGAGTGTGTTCTCCTTTTTTCGCCAAAAACAAAAGTTGTTTCTTAGAAAATAACAGAACAGTTTTACTTAAAAAAAAAACAAAAACAAAAATGTTGTGCTTTTTTTAGTTTTGCTCCAACGCCTAATTTCCCATCCATATGAACGGACTTGGTCGACTTATTTAACCATATGGTCCGTAGAGATCCAGAGATCGTCATATCTAGAAGATGTTTATACCCTGTCCTTCCATGTCATTGATGAACGAAAATTTCGTGCTCTGCTGCAGCGACGGAGAACTGATGGACTTGATTGTTGAGGAGGTACTCTGTAAGCTTAATGCCAAGAGAGTGGATGAGCCTGAATGTGTGGTTGGAATTCTTCCTGACGTAGATGCTCTAATAGAGTCGTTGGATGTCAACTCCGGTGGTGTACGATTCGTTGCAATATGGGGAGTGGGTGGTATAGGTAAAACAACGCATGCGAAGGTTGTGTTCAACCGTTTACTTTCTCACTTTGACGGTGCTTGTTTCCTCGGCGACATTGGAGAATCATCACCATTTGGTCTTAGAAACTTGCAGAAAAAGTTAATAACGGGTTTTGTGGGTTCTGCGATTGCTGGCCAAATTGAGGACATTGAAGCTGGGATGAATAAGATCAAGAGAGTGTGTGAATCTAGAAAAGTCCTCATTGTTCTAGATGAGCTATACGGGAGAGAAGAACTCAAAAATCTAGCTGGAAAATCCGATTGGTTTGGTTCTGGCAGCAGAATCATTATCACAACTAGAAACAGAGATATCCTAGAGACCCAAGTTGAATCATCCAGTCAAGAGAACCGAAATCAAACCGAAGGAATTTTGACTTATGAACTTCGAGCAAGGGATGATAGTCAAGCACTTGAGTTATTTCGTCGTCACGCATTCAAAGGAGACCCTCCCACAGAAGAATACGATCATCTTGCAAAGGACATTGTCGTGACTTGGCCTGGGCATCCTTTGTTTTGCGAGGTGATAGGTTCATATCTTTATTGCCACTGCTCTCAACTGGAGTCACGTGGTGATAAAAGAGAGCTATGGATAGACACGTTGGATCAGTTACGTAAACTTCCTATCGGAGATGCTTACGGTGCATTGATGATAGGTTACGCAGGTTTGGATGATAACCAAAAAGAAATTTTTCTGGATATTGCTTGTTTTTTCTCCAACGAGGACAAAAAATATCCATTCATCATGTGGGAAGACCATAGTTACAATCCTCAAAGTGAAATTCCTATCCTCAGCCAACGGTCCTTGATACAAATTAGAGATAATAAGTTATGGATGCACGCCATGTTGCGTTACCTAGGACGGATCATCACCTGGAAAGAATATCGTCACAGTAGGGTGTGGGCTCATGACGATGCTATACGTCTATTGAGGAGAAGAGAGGTAAGTGAAAGAGTATGTCACATTTTTTCAATTTGGAAGGAAAACCTCTTTTCTCTTTTATTTTATAGTTGACTTTGTTTAACTTCTGATTTGTCTTGGCAGTGAGATAGCTCGCTCTCAAACATTGGGATGAAAAGGTCTTGTAAATTGGCGTAGAGATACATTGCCTAACAGTTAGCTGTATTTTCTAGATTATGTAGGATAGAAGATAGATTTCTGGAAATTCTGAAGCAACAGTACCGCCGTTTCATGTGCCATCCTAGCAATGTCAGCAGGAAGCTATCTGTTTGAAGAATCTTTAAATTACTTTCAAACACTATTACAAAATAAAAAGACGAAAAACTATGAAGATTGGAATTTGGTATGCTGATCATTTTTCTTGAAAAGCAGAACATGGGAAACGAAGAAATGATTCATAAGATAGCTTCAAATGGAAGCTCAAAATTTTTCGTTAATGGTGTGATAAGTGTCTATATGCTTCCTTTCTATATAGCTTTGTGAAAGTGTTGTGCACTCAGTTAATCTCGAGTCTCTCTTGGCAGAGAAATGAACATGTTAAAGCACTAAGCCTGACTTCCGATATATGGAGCAACATCATTGCATCTGAAGAATTAGCTGCTCTACCCAATCTGAAGTTCCTTCGAGTGAAAGGCCTTGATTTTTCAGGCAATTTCAAGAATCTTCTTTTCAAACTAATATGGCTTTCTTGGCAACCATGGCAAGTGACTTTCCATGCGTACAACTTTCACTTTAATAAGTTGCTCGTGCTCGACCTTTCGCATAGCAATATTGAAGATGACTGGGGTGGATGGAGCCAAATGAAGGTACAATATGCCTTACTCTATATACTTCTTTTTGTCCTCACCTCATTCATGACGAATGAGGCAATGATTGAATCAAAATATGTGGTGTACTTCCTTCTATGATCACCTCATATGATAGATATAATGGTTGCATGCATTCCTCATCTTGTCTGAGTTAATAATATATTTTGCATAAGTAACTTTCGCTATCTTTTTATCTATCAACGTAAACCACGCTTATCTCGCACATAAAAAAATGCTTCGTCTGGGTTATAACATTGGTCTTGCAGTTCTGGAAGTTGTTAAGTTTTGGAAATGTTGAAAATCCAGTAAAAGCCAGCAATATTTTGCTTCAATATGCATCATATATGATTTGGTTAACGTAAAATTTGACTCAAGATTAATAATAGAGAAATCAATTGGAAAAAAGCTTGAGATTGGTATCAATCAACTTGAACGGCCTAAATGCATTGCTCACAAGTTCATTTGAAATACGTAAGTTGAGTGCTAGAATGAAGGTGAGCCTGAACTTCATAATACTTGATTGAGGTGAATCAATAGCCGAGTTTAATAGTTGTTCATTTGTTTGTATTATGGTGGTAGCTGTGGAAACGAACTGCATAATAAATCCAAATTATTCTACTTTTACTGTTCTTTTTCTTTTCTTTTTTTAACTTCAACTACTTCTTTTTCTGCAGATGGATAGATTGAAGGTTCTAGATTTGACAGGCTGCAGACAGTTGAGAAGGACACCTAACTTCTCTAACTTCTCAACTTTGGAGACGTTAATTCTTGCACAGTGTGTCAAGTTAACTGCAATTGACAGCTCCATCAGAGAGCTAACAGGCCTTAGAACTTTGAATTTGGATGGGTGTATATCGCTTGATGAGTTGCCGGAAGAAGTTCGTTCTCTGCAGACGGATATTATCATGCCCCCACATCTAACAGGTAATTGATTCCATTTCGATTAATTAGGACAAATATAGGCCATTCAATTGACTTAAAACACCATATAGAATTAATATAAAAAAAAGAGAAAAAAATATGAGGATATTTTATATCTAGCACGAGTGTTCTACTAGCTTGAAGGCCATTCCCGAAAGATGCATGAACTTGTACGCACGACACCAAAAAAATCTCCCTTTTTAAATGACCCAAAAAAAATCATGATTTTCTACTTGAGGAATTCACTGTTAAGTTTTCCATCCGTTCAACTTAATGAATTCGCTCCCAATAGTCGGTTTGGGCCATTGATATTCGATACGAGGCAAAACAAACTCGATTCGAGAAGCCTAACTCTTCCATTTCGGAGTTACTCATTTTTCTCTCTTTCGTCGAAACAAACAAGTCATTAGTTACCCACCGATCGGTGGCCGAGTTGGTTTGAGTTCGGTTCCTTTCACGAGAGGTCCTGAGTTCAAAACTCCTCGACGCCGGTGTCTTAAGTGGGGGGTCGTGGTGGTGGGCTCCTGCGCTAGCCCCTCCCGAGGACTAGTCGTGCTCCACCGCTATGTTGAGCAAAGCTCGCCGGCCGCGCGGAACCTCGGTCATCAAAAAAAAAAAAAAAGTCATTAGTTTAGAAGTCCAATGATTGATTCGCGAGAAACTGCTTCGTTTTGTCTAGCTGACGTTTGTTTTAGTGACTTATCTATTGTACACGTCCATGCTATTAGCCACATCAGATGCCAAATTAGCTTGTGTGGACGAAACTATTTGGTGATGGAATTTGTTTTGTCTATTTAGCAATAGTTCGTGCACTTGTTAGGGTTAGTAGAAATAGGAGATATTTTTATCCCACTAATGTGAGTTTTTTTCTTTTTAACTGTTATTTACATGAAAACTGTGCCTGGTTTAAATGTAAAGATGAAGGAAATGCTCAACGAAAGAGGAGCACCTCTTTTCATCATATGTTAATCTAACAATTTCACTTATTTTCTTCAGAATATCCCTAAGAGCAGCTTGCAAGAATGTGCCTGTTTTCTCAAGATTTTGCTTAGAACCCGCATCTGATACTACCTATTATTTTCTGTAGTGATCGACACGTTATTCTCCGATAGATCCTTGGATTTTAAATTTTGTTAAAGATAAATTATCTCCTCAAGTTTGGTAGGTGGGTCCAGTATCATCCATTTCATCAAGAATAGCTACTTTGCATTGGTTCCTCAATTCTAGAGCATCTTGATTTCTTCAAACCAGCAATATCCGGAGAAAATTTGGTGTTGCTGTAGATTAATGGGTGCTAATACTTGACCGCTGGAGTCATACAAGCATTAAGTTTTCGTTTGCATATTATGTTCACAGAAGTTGGTGTCTATAGTTTAAAGATCACATCCAGGGGAACTCTCTGGTTACACGTTTGAGACATCAAACCGACAGTTAGGTTGTCATTTTGTATCTAGTTACTTTCTGTTCATCCGACCATAATGAACTGTCCTTCACCTGTGTATCGTCGCAGGAAGGGAGAACTAGTTGATAAGGTTACTGGAGGTTTTGAGAGCGTGGCCTTTGTTAGACGTTAACTCCTCAAGCCTTGTTTTGGTTTAGTCAAAGAGAAGAAGAAGGGTTCTGCTTTGTAGGCAATAAAGCTCTGTTCAATTGCATTCTGCGTTTGATTGTTCGGAGGATCTGAATATTTCGTTGAGTAACGATATGGGTTGACAATTCGAGTATATATGAACGAGGGGTATCAATGAACTCCCATGCTTTAATGGAGGATTAGTGAAGGTTTGACTCTTGTCTTTGCAGCGGTTCCAGAAAATAGATGAGCTTTGAAACGTCAGTCTTTACACAGGCGCTTTGCAACAATAGAAAGGAGCTTGCATTTCCAAGTAATAAATTTCTGTAGGACGGTGTTCTTTATGTTTTCGAATCTAATGCTTGTTACTTTTTTTTTTTTGGGGGTGAAAGATTAGCATGAAGTGTGAAACCAAGTTGTTCATGTGTAAGAACTTGAATTACTGCATGCTTCCTAGTGCTTTTGGATGTTTAGAACTTTGGCAATTATATGCCATTTTAGTCCATCGATGACCAAATGCCAGAACAAGTACCCATCGATGACCAAATGCCAGAACAAGTACAAAAACAAGTATCCAGGAGAATCATATCATACTACAGTAAGCAATAACAGGGATCTCACCTTTGGATGTACTCATAGAAGTTTGATTCTTCTGTGGCATTTCCAACCATCCTTTTATCCACTGTAATTGTGAGTAATTCAAACTGACACACGACAAAACTAACGCGGCCCGGCCCACAAGAATGGAGCCGTAAGTTTCTATTCCCTAATGAGCACCGGCGGATTACTAAAGATAAAAAGATATGCTCGTTCAAATATTCCATCTTCTTCGCTCCTTCTTTACTTCTTGTTTTGGGTGGTGATTGCCATTTTATCAAAAAGATTGCACACTCGTCACATATATAATTCGGCCAATTTTTATGATAAAGGTATATTCAATACTATGATCAACCCAAAATAAAAATTTCCACCTATAAGTTATCCACAAGCGCATACCAGCACGCTCAAAATAGTTGAAGCAAAAATATCAATTTGCACAAGATGCTCGCATCGACCATTAACATTTGCCGAAGTGCCGTATGCGACGGAGGTTCGCATTAGCACCAAGTCGAAAGTCACGTCAGCTTGCCAAGTTGGCAAGTTCCGACATAATGTAATCAATTAGTGTTATATTACTCTTCAATTACCTGTTAAAACTTATTGTTGAGATTCGTGGAAAAGCTATTAATTACATATATACCACAAGTTTTCTTTACCATATAAAAACTAATCAAACATACTTTTCATCCGAAGAAATTAATGATTACTACTATATTACATCTACTTACTTGCTTTTCATCCTATATCAGGAGGAAAGTTATTGACCGGAAAAAGATAGATACTTCCATCTTGTGGAAGATAACAAGATAATGCAAGATTAACAATGAATGAAGCCACTAATTAATGTCACGTAATTCTTTTCTTCTTTTCTGGTTGAGGACCTATTCAATTTTAGATTGCTGCTGTGTTTGAGTCGTGTTGTTTTATGAACTCAAAAGTTTCCGATCAAATTAATCCACAATGGAATTAGTGCAGTGTTAAGAAATGTTTTTTTCCTCAATAGTTCTTAACTCCTATTGCTGACTGTTTTTCTCATACAGTCGGTAATAACGTTCACTTATACACCATCTTGTTCCATCAATAACCACATCTCCGAGCAAGCGCAAAATCGAGTATCCAGAAAGTCATATCATGCGACACTAAGCGATAATAAGGACATGGATTATCGCACATTTTGACAAACTTTTAGAAGTTCTACGTAATTAAGCTCCAAGTTTGGCTCTTCTATGGTGCTTTCATGATACATGAACCACAGAGCAATCAATGAAAAGTTCGCATTTAGGCCCTGTTGTTCAGATGAGTTATGATTAAGTTTAAGTATTTTTCCAAAATGCAAACATAACGTAATAAGAATGAGATTTTTATGCCCAACGTATAATTACGTAGAAAGAATCCATAAATCAAGACAAGCGCTCTGAATGATCTCTTTTTGCCCAAAGTCTTTGCTTCTTGTGAAGCCCAACCTCACCCCACGCTTGGATCAACTCTCAGTTATGAATGGGCGGGCAAGTGAAATAAAAAAAAAAAAAATCAGTGCATGCATGACTTAACTTTGATTTACAGGCAATTCTTATAGTCATAAGAAAAAAAACAGTAATCTTTTTAGAGCATCTTAAATTTATTCAAATCGAGGAGCGCGGAACCGAATCTTGGTGTAGAAGTGGGCCAATTAGTTTACCAATTTGATATCCTTATATCGCGTGCCTTACGAAAGCCAACTTTTTATTTCGTTGTTCATTACTGCAACCCCAAAGAAGTACTTAAATCGACTACCGAAAAGGTTTCTAGATATCTGAAATATGCCAACACAAGAAGCAGGATTTGGAAATGCTTTTCCTTCCGTTTGTCCTATTTAGTAAAATAAAAAAGCATGGGAGGGCGTTGCTGATGTTCGGGGCGGACACGACTTTTTCTAATACTAGAAAACCACTGGAAGACACCTGGGATCAGAGCATGTCATGAAAGAATCACACAGGACGGGCATGCTACGATCGAATTTCTACTGGTATGAGCAGTCAACTGTTTGGAGTCATATAAATGATCAATGAGTGATAACTCATATTACGGGAGGAAACTTTGTGCAGAGTTCAATCACCATTAATGAGTGGCTTCGTGATTTCTTATGGGCACATGCATCCCAACTAACTCAATCTTATGGTTCTTCATTATTTATATATGCCCTTTTTTTTTCCTATGTGCTCATTTTGTACGGGCTTTTAGTTTAATGTTTCCATTCAACAGGCGTGTTTATTGACAAGGACATAAGGGCGGCCTAGAAGAGGGTCGGCTATGGTTTGAAAAAATAAAAATAAAAATGGAAATCATTTAAGAGAAATCCAAAAATTTGGAGACTCGGAACAAATGTTGCTAAACTAAAAGAATCGCCTGGACTTTTAGAGAAAAAAAAGAAAATATTAATATCAAGAAAATCTCAAATTAGTATATTTGTTACAAATTTACTCCAAGCTATTTTTTATCACAAAAAATTTCATGTTGGTACACTTGTGACAAATTTACCTCAAATTATTTTTTCGACTATCAAAAATCTCAAACCGATACATCTGCAATAAATTTATCCCAAAGTAATTATTTTTACCACTATAAATCCCAAACTAGTACACATGTGATAAATTTACCATCCATTAGTTTCTATTAAATTAAATTAATACAACGAAAAATTTTAAATTGATATATCTATGACAAATAAAGGGTAAAAATCTCAAATTTGTGTATATGACAATTGTCGCGTGTCATCCAACTCAGCAATTTGACGATAAAATTTAACGAAAATTAACATAATGATAATTTATTATAGGTGTATTACTTTGGGATAAATTTATTAAATATGTGTCAATTTAAGATTTTTTATGACAAAAAAAAGAGAATTTAAAATAAATTTATTATAAATATATTAATTTAAAATTTTTCATACTATTAACCCAAAAAGAATAGTGTTTGGGTGGACGATAGCCACGAATCTCTTCGATTTCTGGATGAAGCGTGCTTTTCCATCAATAATTGTGTGGGAAAATTCCAAAAAAGGGTCCGAAGTGCTCTCATTTTTGCAGATAAGGGCTTGAAGTGGACTTTGTTTCAAATAAGGGCCTGAAGTGCTTAAATTATTTCAAAAAAGGGCCTAACCAGAGGGCATTTTCGACCTTTACTATTTTGATTTTTTTTCCCTTTCTGTTTTTGTTTTTTCCTCTTAGTTATGTTTTTCTTTTTTTCTTTTCCCCTCCCCTCTTCTCCCCTCCCCGGGCCATCGCCTTTCGCAAGACCTCCTCCCTCCTCGAGAACTCCATGGGCGATGTCTAGGCTCCTCCGCTTCTTCGCCCCTGCCGACGACCGCACCGACGACACCTACCTCGTCCTCTCCCCATCGCCGCCAACGAGCCCATCCTCTACCATAATCCGATATGGTTCAATGTCGGGAATGTCATCGACCTAAACCGGTCCATGCGGCTTCTCTGGAAAACTTGAACGACGTTGCCACGATCGCTTTGGGAAGAAGGCTGCGGTGGCGACGGCAAACTTCACGAGGTTGGAGCAGCTATACGCATTTGCACGGTGTATGTCGGACTTGACATCATCGGACTATTTCACGTGCCTCCACAGCGCAAGTATACCATCGCCACACTCAAGGCCTATTCCCTTTGTTACATCTGTATCCATGGTTCTTCAACCATCTAAAGGAACTAAAGTTTTGTTTGAATTCTTTATTTACACACCGTTTTTTTAGCTAACTCCTGTGGCCACCGAACGCATGTAGAACTCTCTTCACAGAGCAACGGCATGGAGTACTTGCTGTGCTCTTGGATGGTCTCAAAAGTGAGGTGGCTAACGAGGCGGCGAATGATGTTCTGCGGGACGAAGAGGTCCCGGCACTTAAGTTAGTGGGCGGCGAGCTCGGAGACGGCCCAGCCAGTGATGGCCTGGACCTTCATGGGTCCCTCCTCGAGGATTTTGGCGAACACTTGACGGACATCGGCGTGGATCATGTGCTCGACACTCTTGGGGTCGTGGTTGAGGAGGCCGATGGCGCGCGACTTTCTCCTGGCCCTCGGACTTGCCCTCCTTAAGGAGCCGTAGGAGGGGGCCGACGCGCCTTCCTCGAGGATGAACTTGCCGTAGCGGTTGTTGTCCCCGGTAAGGGAGATGAGGGAGGCGGCGTCGGAATGCTCGTCAAAGCCACCGGTGTGGAGGATGGCGATTTGCTCCTAGATGAGGCAAAGGATGGGCTTGTTGGCGGCAACGGGAAGGGGGAGGGGGGGGGGGGGAGGCCGAGGTAGGCACCGTCGGCACACTTGTCGACGGGGGCGTAGACGTGGAGGTGTCGCCGATGGAGTTCTCGAGGAGGGAGGAGGTCTTGCAGAAGGTGACGGCCGGGGGAGGGGAGGGGTGGGGAAAAAGAAAAACAAAAAAAATATAAAAAAAGGAAAAAAAAAATTAAAAGAGTAAATGGCGAAAATGCCCTTCGGCTAAGCCCTTCTTTGAAACAATTTAGGCACTTCGGGCCCTTAATTGAAACAAAGTCCACTTCAAACCCTTATTTGAGAAAATAAGAGCACTTCGGACCCTTTTTGAAAATTTCCCTAATTGTGTGGACGTGGGTTCTCTCCGTCAGAACTTTAGGTCAACGGTCGCAAAAGTTCGTGGAGGGAGAGAGGCAGAAAGAGATTGATTGATGGTTTGGCTTAATTTTCTAGGCTCTAGACTTCTAGGGCGGGCATGGCAACGCAGATAAAAGTTAATTTCTTATTAGAAAAAAATATTTAATAATAATTTAAAATATTTATTTTTAAAATATTATTAATAAAAAATATTCTACAAAAAGTGGGTTTTTTTCCAAAATAATTTTTTTAAAATAAATATTTACAAAATTATTTTTTAAAAATAAATATTTACTAATTTGGGCCTCGCTTGACGGTTGAATTGCCGAGCAAGGCCCACTCGGCGATGGGCCCGCCGAGCAAGAGCTGCTCGGTAGGCCCACCGCCAAGCGGCCCGCATTCTTTTTTTTTTTAATTTTGTATTTTTTTTAATTATTGATACTTAGAATATTTATTTTATTTATAATTTTTTTTCTTGTGAAGCTTATATTTATAACATTATTAGCAATAATTAATGTAAATATTTATTAATATATATAATTAATAAATAATGTTGTGATATAATGTAATATAGCCATAGGAATATGTTGGAAACCGCAGTAATAGATAGATGGGAAACCGCAACAAAAGAGTTAAAAACCGCGACAAAAAAGTGGAAACGAGTAAAGAAAGGGAAAAACTTTGGAAGAGCATATCTCATCGCTCGGGCATCCGTTCGAGACAAATTTTTTTTTTTTATTTCATGTAATTTTTCGAGAGGAATCCATTGGTAAACAGCCATAGGCGGTTTGACCGGCTTTTTTCCCCCAAAAATGCCATTTTCCTTCTCAATTTTGCATTTTCTCTCTCCGGTGCTACTTCTCGATATCGAACTAACCCTCCTTTTCTTCTTTCCTCACAAAATTGTCGAGAATATTTTGTGGGGAAAGAGGAAAAGGAGGGTTCGTTCGATATGGAGAAGTAGCACCGAAGGGAGAAAATGCAAAATTGAGAAGGAAAATGGTGTTTTTTGGGGAAAAAAGCGGGTCAAACCGCCTATGGCTGTTTGCCAATGGATTCCTCTCGAAAAATTACATGAAATAAAAAAAAAATTCGTCTCGAACGGACGCCCGAGCGATGAGATATGCTCTTCCAAAGTTTTGTCATTTCTTTACTCGTTTCCACTCTTTTGCTGCGGTTTTTAACTCTTTTGTTGTGGTTTCCCGAAAATGCTAAAAAAATAGCAAAACCCATCTACACGATCTCGAATCGCAAAAATCCATCGTTCATCACCGCCAATGGCGATGAATATTGATTAGGACACCGTTTCGCTTCAATCAACCGAATTTGAGCTCGATCCGATGTCGTCGACCCGATCCGCCGGTTCTTGATACATTACCGTTTCGCCTTCCGATTGGATTTCTGTCTGTCCAATAGATGAATATATCATGAAAATCTCATTTTTTTTTCATTTATCTTACTAATTTTATTTTATGAATATTTTAAATTAATTATATAATTACAACATTATTTATTAATTATAGATCTTAATAAATTTTTACATTAATTATTGCTAATTATGTTATAAAGATAAGCTTCACAAGAAAAAAAATTATAAATAAAATAAATATAAACATGATAAAAAAAAATATGAAATAAACTAAATATTATAAATATAAATAATTAAAACACTTAAAAAATGAAATTACAAAAAAAAAAAAAAACCTCGCTCGGCAATTAGGCTGCGAGCAGCCCACACCGGGTCCGCTGGGGCCAGCTCGGCGATTGGGCTGCCAAGCAGGCCTCGCTCGGCAATTCATCCGCCGAGCGAGGCCCAAATCGATAAATATTTATTTTTAAAAAATAATTTTGTAAATATTTATTTTAAAAAAATTAAATTGGAAAAAAACCCACAAAAAGTTGTTGAACATAATCCAAGATGCATGTTATTTGAAAAAATGCAAATATTGACGAATTGAAATATAATTTATCATTTAATTATTTATGCAAGTGGAGATCAATTTTATGAGAAAAATTGGATTAATGAATATGATAGCGGAACTCATATATCCACGCTAAAAGAATGGGTAGTTTGGTGCTTCTTCGCCTGAGCCAGGAGATATCAAATGGGTGGGTCAAATCGGATTGGATATCATATGGCCAATATTGATCCATTTAACCAAATCATAGAATATTTTTTTTATAGTTTACTAAGAAAAGTGATATTGCTAAAATTTTCTCACGCAATTGAATTTATTTTAATTTTTAAAAAATAAATTTTATTATAAAAAAGTATTATTTATTTTTAAAAATAAATAATGTTATTTTTTTAATATAAAATTATTATTTATTTCTAAAATAAAAAAATTATTATTTATTTTGTACTACAATGGCTGAAGATGGCTACTTGGCGGCGGCGATGGTCGACAAGTAGGCGATGGCAGGTGGCGAGGGTTGCGGCGGCGCTCGGCGACAATGTTTGGCGATTGATGGTGGTGGTCGACGCCGTAAGATATATTATTGGGGGTGAATATAGAGAGTGATTTGTGGCATAGAGAGATTAGAAGTAACTTTTTTTACTTTTGAAAATTGTTTAAAAATAACTTTTAAAATAAAATATTATTTTAAAAATATAAATATAAAGTTACGTGATCAAATGAATTTTTACTTTAAAAATTATGTTATCAAAATAGATTTGATGCTCAGACTCTAAAATCACCTTTTGTGGTTAACGAGAGAGAATGGGGACCGAAGGAGGGGGATTTTCCTCACGTTTCTCGACTGTGTCTTCTCAATAGTCCTTTCTTTGAATCTGACCGCAATGTGCACTTCTTCCCAGAAACTCGCCTTCTACTTTCGTGCCTTGACTTTGCGCTTCTTCTCTTCCCCTTGAGGAGTTATGGTCGATCTTCCTTCACTGTACCCCCCCAGTTAGCTCTTCTTTCCAGGAGCGTGGTTCTCTTCTGTTGGTGGATACAGCTGATGGGATTCAATGGAGGTCAGGCTCTTATCGCCATCCTCACTTTGGCTGTAGGAGGACTGTGAGTGCTCTGATTCCACTTCGATACGAGCTCTTGTTTACAGATAACGCACACAAATCGAAAGGAACTTCGCCCCTTTACATGTTATGATGCAATTCGGCCTGCTTGTTCCAATTACATTCCTATTTTTAAGTCTCGATTTAGGTTTAAAAAGTCTGTAATTTTTGGCAGGGCACCGAGACAACTCAGGAAATTGAAGAGAACGGACTCGGAGTCAGCCTGAGGACGCACGCAGGGTCTGGAGAAGAGAACGAGGCATTAAGGAGGGGCACGGAGTCAATCTCGAGAATGGATTATACATCTAGAGAGGAGTACGATGTGTTTTTGAGTTTCAGGGGATGCGATGCGCCCAAACTTCGCTGATTGCCTTTCCCGGAACAAGCTACTATTGACACTTAAAATTTTCAGTTGTTAATTTGCATAAAAAATCAGGAATTGCTTTTAGTTCCTATCAAAAACAATTAATTTAATTTTCACATTTAATCTTTAGCATCCACTGCATTGTGTTACATTTTATTCGGACCTGCGGCATGTGGATTTAAAGTAATTGGACTTAGCCCACAATGAAGAAAAATCGTTCAAGCCTATTATCTTCATATGATCAAGAATTGCGTACATGAGATGCCCAAATTGAACCTGATCTATTAGGAAAAGAATACGAGATAAAGGCGCGTGAAGGAGCAAGAATTGATCTGTCGTGGGTAGGATCAGTCAATCAAAGGATATTTGGTTGGAGCAAAGGGAAGTCGGTAGGGAAGAAATGTGCATGCGCGGAAAAGACGAGTGAAGAATGAGGAAAGAAATAAAAACTACATCTTAATGCACCACAACAGGAAAGCAGGCCTTGGCCTTTCCTTAAGAACCCGTGTTGCCCCACCTATAAAAAAAGCCTCACAATTGAGTTTAGGAGGTTTAGGAGGTGGTGATTGTGACGCCCTGAAAATTTGTTGTCTGTAAAATGTCGAAATTCAATAAAACGGGTTAATATTGAATTCTAATCGGTATAAAATTTCGGATCGTAAGGACGTAAGTAATGAATTTTGGACGATTCTCAAAATGTCGTTCAGTTTAGATTAGGTTTTGAATCTCAGTCGTCACAATTTAGGATTTTAAGTCTTCGCGCCTAAGCCTAGTCCGGACCAAGCCCGATCTGCGAAAAGACCAAAATTAACCTTCGTCGATTGAGTCAAATGTTCAACCAGTCCTATATTACCAGATATTCAAAAAGGCTTTCGGGTGCTAATGCATAAGAAACAAAAGGATTTAATGGGTGATGGAACCCTCCCACGTGACTCTCTCTCTCTCTCATCTGCCGGTTCTCTCTCTCATCTTCTTCTTCTTCTCCTCCTCCTCCTCCTCTTCTTCTCCTTCTGGTCTTCTGTTTTTGTGACCACCCACCCGACGCCTTCTGTTGCTGCTGCCTCGCCCGACCGACGCCTCCGCCACTTGACCGCCGCCCATCCACCTCCAGTCACCGTCGTCGCCGTTGTCCTTGCGGGACTCGAGCACCACGACCTCCTCGTCCTCGTCCTCTACTCAACCCGAGGACCACTGCGAACCACCAACCCCGCCAGCCATCCTGTCCTCGCCCACCAGTTGCCACGCCATCCCGAGCCGGAGGCGTCGTCCTTCGACCCCTGAAGAGCCGTGAGCCCTGCGGCCCATGAGATCTCCAGCCACCGCCTAGCCTCGTCGCCGGGGTGCAGCCGAGCTCGAGCCGCGACCTCGCCTCTCGCAATCCTCAGCTCGAGTTGCCGTCACCATCTTTCACCGCCCGACAGCCTCCAAGACCACCACCACCCCGACGATCTTCGACCGCCACCGTCTCAGCCCGCTCGAGCCACCACCCGGCGCCGTGCCCCCACGAACCGTGGCCTCATCCCGAACCGTGGCTGCCGTGAGCCGTTGAACCCCCGGCCACCCTCGAACCAGCCCGGCCTCCTCTGTTTTTTCCGTCCGGAGCCACCCACCGAGCCGCCCGAGACCCTTCACCCGTGAGCCCGACCCGAGGCTGAACCCCGCAATCCGAGCCCGTGAACTTGACCCGAAACCCTCAGCCCCGTCGCGAAGCCGCTGGCCTATGTAACGCCGTTCATTGTCATCACGAGCCCAAACCCTATTTGAATCCAACCTGAACCCATGCCCGTCGTGCCGACTCGAGCCGTGACCAAGAGCCATCGCCGCCGTTGTTGTCGCCAGTCTTTGTCGTGGCCACTCGTGCCGTGCGTTATCGTGGTCATTATTGGCGCACCCGACTTGTCTTCGAACGTCGTTTAGAAGTTATTTAAACCCCTAAATCTCAATTAGGGACGTTAATTACGTTTAATTAATGTAATTAGTGTAATTAGTTTAATAGGGCGTTTAGGTAGCTTAATTGTGATCGGTTTAAATAGAGATTGGATTTAAGTTAAATGGCCACGATTAATTAAGTCGATCCGCTAATCGGGTTGTCTGCGGCTATTTGATGATTAATTGAACTGATTATTTGAGCAATGATTGCTGGTGTGTGATTGCGAGCGAACGATAGGGGCGAGCCGAGTGGACGCATGATTGTTGGTTGGATTGGACTTTCGATAGTTGATTTTATAAATATGGATCGATTTTTATCGTCGTATTATTGAAATATGTACGGCTAGTTGTCCCGATTGCATCTCTGGATGCTTGGTTTTGCGTGTTGGATGTTATGTGTGAAAATTGTGGGTATCGGTCCTACGTTTTCTAAATGCAAAGTCTGGCGGATAATCGGTACATTCATGCGAATCGAGTGAAATCAAATTGCATATTTTAGCATGAAAACGGCATGGTGCCGAGTCCTTGATCGTGACCGCATGAGCATCCGGCTAAGTATAAAGATAAGAATTTGATCGGTTGTTGTTAGATACGCCTGAATGATCACGTAATGGTTGTCCTTGACAAGATCGTGCCGTATCGATCGAAATTACACGACTTGTCGGATACACGTCAATCCGTGTCATCGGGTTGATCGGATGTCGATCGTAGCTTATGACGGACCGACGCTCCTTTTGGAATGCACGCTATGTCGTGCCGTATCGATCGAAATTACACTGGCATAATAGTCGTCGTCGCCAAAATAATGTGACAATGTATAGTCCCGCCGTAGGAGCAACAACTATCTAGTGTGTCGGGCCATGTGGCCTCATTTGTTAATAATTGGACTTCATGTAGTGTCCTGTGCATGCAAATTGATGCGATGTCTTGCCGGTTGTTTGTCGGTTGTGGCCGTTGATTTGGGGTCGAATATTGCATTATGCAAAGTCGAAGACCGGTAAGTTTGCATGTGGGTGAAGTATATACTTGATGTTTCTGTGATTGCTTGGTAGAATACTCTAAGCGAATCAACGCCATAATCGGGATTAGGCGTTGACTCACTAAGATTTATTTCTCACTCCGTCATTTAACCATTTCAAGTCCCAAGTGATGGAGCTCGTGGACATTTTGAGGCGAGGGTCGTTATAGGATTTTTAGGAATATATGAGAGTTAACCTTACCCGACTCGTGTATCTTTTTGAGAGTCTTAGAGGACCGCCCCAAAGCATGAGATTGTATAGGTGGGCTGTTAGATTTGTAAGGTTAAGGATCATCCGTTATGGTTATGAAGTGATATATCTTTTGGCCGAGTGACTGTTGTGTGTGTTTCCTGTTTTACTATCCCATGTTGTTTGTTGATTGGAGAGTTTACGTTTTCGCATGCGCTGTAAGTGTATAGGTCGATAGTGTGCCTAGGACGCTATTTTTAGTTACTTGTGACAATTTTGGTAGGGATATCGCGGGCCCAGAAATTGGGGCGTGACAGTGATTCCCAGGTTGATACACAATATTCAACTCTAGAAATTGAGAAATTGAGAGAAAAACTCGGTGAAAAAACAGAGAGGAAAGAGAGCAGGCCTCCCCATCGTCGATGTTGCTTCCCCCTCCGCCATTGCGGTCGCTGCATTACTTATCCCCGACAATTCGTTGCTGCGAAGATCACTATGTCGCACCGTTGTCCATCACTGGAGCAGCACTAGCGGCGAGCAATTTCTCCGTTATCAAAGTAGCCCCCCACCCAAAAAAAAAAAAAATGTGTTAGATCCCCTTTGCTGGTGGTTTATTGCCTCCAACCTGCAAGTAACGTCACCACAGGCGTCTTTGGCCTGATGCACCAATCAACCCAACTAAAGATATAGCAGGCGTTGGATTACTAGCCCTTCAAATTGTCCTTCATTTTGGTGATTTAAGTTGTTTCGAAATTGGATATGAACCGAGAGAGTTTTGTGTGCATGAAAGGGAGACGCCCTTGTACGAACGATCCATTACTTGAGTTAGAGCCTTTGGACTATTTTTTTTTTTTTTTGTCAAAAAAATCGTACCCTTTTATTTCTCAACTAGAGACAATATACGGCAAGCCCAACACAGGGGCATCACAACATAGGAGGTCCCATAAAGTTTGGGGGGGAGGGTTTACATAACCAAAAAACAATAAGGTAGTTTAAACGAAAAGCCTTAGAAATCCAGTTAGCAACCTGATTTGCAGATCGCTCGCAATGGGCCACAGTAAGGTCTGAATAGCTCTGGATATGGGCCCGGGCCTCCAGTATCACCGCTTCAATCTCCCAAGGAACAGCATCCTGTTCAAGTACGGCATCAATCACCATCTTGCAGTCTGAGTCCAAGTACAGTTTCTCCTCTCTTCTAGATCTAAAGAACCCCAAGGCTTCCACCAGAGCACTCGCTTCCGCTTGAAGAGATGATAAAGCATGGATTTTTTTCACCAATCCTTCAAGTAGCGTTCCATGTTTATCTCGAAGGACTCCCGCAATTGTTGCTACTCTGCTCCCAACCTCAAAGGAGGCATCAATATTGATCTTCAGGGCACGATCCTTCGGTGGGTTCCATACAGCCTGTTGGAGAGTTCGATTATGCTCTTCTTTCCCTTCTACTTTATTCCATCTGTCATAGCTGCGAACCAAAGCCCCTGCCATCTCAATCAGATTTTCCAGTTTGGGATGTTTACTCCTAAATATACAATCATTTCGGGCTTTCCAGATCGTCTAGAGGATTGCTCCAATTTTCTCGATTTGAAGGGAATCTCCTGTCCTCTTGAAAAGCTCTTCAAGCCATCTATCTATTCTAGATGTTTCACTGGTTGATAGTTGTAGGTTAATTGTAGGGTGGCTCCAAACAGCTTTGGTCCAGGGGCAATGAAGGAAGAGGTGTTCAACTATTTCAACTTGGTTTCTGTAGAAGGGGCAGTAGGCATCTTCAATTATTTTCCTTTTGAAAAGGTTTTCACAGGTGGGGATAGCCTTTAGACTATGAATAGTTGAAATTTTAAAATTGATCATCTTTTATCATTGAATCAAAGTGAATTGAGCCTGGAAACCTGGATGGGTATTCGGCCGTGAGTTAAAAAGGAGGAGTAAATTTTTGAATCCATTGCTTGAATTAATATTCTAGAGTGGTGGGAAAGGTGAATACAGGAGGGGATTGTTATCCCATGAGTATTCGGCCGTAGGGTTTTGATAGGAAAGGTTGAGGAATTCCTATGGTTTTTGTTGGCAATTGTGTTGCCAAGCGAGGCCCGCTCGGTAGCCCAACTGCCGAGCAGCCTACTCGCTCGATAATTCGGCTGCCTAGCGGGTTGGGATATTTTTTTTAAAATTTTTATTTTTTAAAATGTTTTAATTATTTATACTTATAATATTTAGTTTATTTTGTATTTTTTTAACATGTTCATATTTCTTTTATTTATAATTTTTTTCATGTGAAGCTTATCTTTATAACATAATTAGTAATAATTAATATAAAAAATTATTAAGATCTATAATTAATAAATAATGTTGTAATTATGTAATTAATTAAAAATATTCATAAAATAAAATTGGTAAGATATATGAAATTAAGGAGGACGAGGATCCGGATGTCGTTTCGTAAATATTTTGTTTTTGAAAATTAAATTGGAAAAAAAACCCTTCTTTTTCCCTTTTCCATACATTTCATAAATGACAAATTTTATCAGCTTTTGTAGTTTTGTCAGAGTCCATCGTCACATTCCCCAAGAGTCGCGTTAGGACAAAGGCTATTCGACTAATAAAGTTGAACAATGCATTGACACTCGATTTGTCACACACCTCATGTATGAACCCCCTCCTTAAATCAATATCATGCAAGATCGTATGATCACGTAGACGAGTAGGTATTGGTTGCTGCATACCGAATCGACGAAGTATTCAATCTGAATAATGCTACTCAACTATTCAAGAATGATTGAACATATAGCCTTGCATGATATTGAATCAAGGAGGAGGTTCATGCATGTGGTGCGTGACAAGTCGAGTATCCGTCCATTGTTTAGCTTTATCGGTCAAATAGTCTTTGTCCTAATGCGACTCTTGGGGAATGTGACGAGGGACTCTAGCAAAACTACAAAAGCTGATAAAATTTATCATTTATGAAATGTAGGGAAAATGGCAAAAGAAGGATTTTATTCCAATTTAATTTTCAAAAAAAAATTACAAAATGACATCCGGATCCTCATCCTCCTTAATTTCATATATCTTACTAATTTTATTTTATAAATATTTTTAATTAATTACATAATTACAACATTATTTATTAATTATAGATCTTAATAATTTTTTACATTAATTATTACTAATTATGTTATAAAGATAAGCTTCACAAGAAAAAATTATAAATAAAATAAATATAAACATGTTAAAAAAAATATGAAATAAACTAAATATTATAAGTATAAATAATTAAAACACTTAAAAAATAATATTTATAAAAAAAAAAAAAAAAAACCCCGCCCGCAGGGTAGTTTTGTTGCCAAGCGAGCCTCACTTGGCAACCCAACCGCTAAGTGAGGCCCAAACTTGTAAATATTTTTTTTTTGAAAATTAAATTGAAAAAAACCCCGAAAAAATGTCTGAGCGTTAGTTGGGGAAAAGAAGAATCACCCCCATTTTCCACGGCGTGGGGATCGATAATGAGGCTCTTCGACTATTTGGAGTTCAGAACAAGACGAGACTATTCCGATTTCAGTAAACTCTTTAACTAAACATAGTTATTATATTTGTTGTTAAGGTGATGGAAATGTCCTAAATCTGTTACATTTTGCCAATTGGTCCTAAACTTTTTAATTGTACTAATTGAGTTCTAAATCTTTTATGTTTTGTCAATTCGGTCTTAAAACTTTTAATTGTACCAATTGAGTTGTAAACATTGTCACGTTCAGTCAATTAAGTCCATTCGATTAATTTTGGTCGAAAATAGCTGTCGTGGATGTCGGCCGTCCTTCGTGGTACAACTAGCTATAACGGGAATAATTCCAATATTTTTTTAAATATTATATGTGTTTTCTATTTTTCTTCTCTTTCATTTTTATCTTTTCTTCTCTTTTCCTTTTTTTTTTTTTTATTTTACTAGCCGAATAGGGTCATCGGTCCCTCATTGGCCTTGAACGAGGCTAGCCTCGCTGGGGACCATGATGGTTTGGGCAAGGGCCGTAAAGCTCGCGCTTGCCGCCGGTGAGGGCCGCAACCATCGCAAGCCATTGGCGAGTGCTTCACGGCCCTCACTTGTAATCGCCGAGGGCCCAACAACCCTCATCCAGTGATCGACCCGACGATCCTCGCTAGCCATAATAAAAAAAAAAGGAAACAAGAAGAAAATAAAATAAAAAGAAAAATTAGAAATGATAAAGTATTATTTAAATTATTCAACGTTAACCGTACTACGTTAGTGATTTTCTGTCAAAATTGGCTAGATGGACTAAATTAAAAAAAATTGTGAAAAGGTTTAGGTCTTAATTGGCATAATTAAAAATTTTATGATTGAATTGACAAAATTGTAATATATTTAGAATTTTGACAAAAAAAATAAGCCTAGAACATTTTTGGTAATTTTTTTAAGGTAATTGGATGAGCGTGTTCCCATAGGACTTTCAAATCAATGTTTGAGATTGAAAGTTGTCTTTGAGTCCTCGGTAACTAAGAGAGGAACAATTCTAACATTTGGCAGCCCCCCCACAAAAGGGCGGTTTGGCATGGTAAAGGACTGAGGAACATCGAATTCAATAGTAAAACTGTCGACTAATTTTCAGTGCATATAGCGGAGGCAAAGAAGTTATACAATATTGCTGAAGCCCTAAAGAGGTCCTCGAGACATGTGAAAACATGATCATAATAGGAATGGACTAGAACAGGGTGGGGGTGTAAATTGAAACAACAAAGGACTGGAAATCATTTAAGAGAAATCACAAGAATTTAGGATTGGGGTCATATCTAGCTAAATGGAAAGAATCGTGTGGAGTTTTGAATCAGAAAAAGAATCGTGTAGAGAGCGGATGAAATTTGCAGTATTTTGTATTAAGAAAATGCTTTTCGAACAGTCTGACAATACCGACAGTTATTTCCGATCATAAATCCACACCATTACCGCTTGTTTTGTATAAAACACTCATTAATTGCGAAACATACGATGATTGTATGTAGATCTACAATCGGAAATAACTATTAGTATTGTCAGACTGTCAGAGTTGCAGCTCCTTTTGTATTTCTAGATATAGCGTGCTTTTTCACCGATGACAACAAAACACGTGCGGTCATCATGGCTAATGGTCCCCTCTTGCAAATCCTTCCCTCCATCTCAGATTCTTTCCATGAGTTTTCAATTGACCTTTGCCACCATAGAATTTCATGGTCACTACAATGCAAACTTTTGCACAAAAATACTCAAGTACACCCAATCCGTTCCCTTAAAAGAGTATGGCTACCTGTTTATTACTTTTTTTTTGGCCAATTTTCGTCATCATAAATACCACGATACTTCCATCCAAATATATTTTAGCTAGTAAAAGTATAATATTTAGAGTTATATTGACTAACTATACTTGAAAAAAATTGAACATCTAAGTGTGAGAAATTTAGAGATGATATCATCATGAAAACACTTATTTTTGAAGTTTTATTAATCAGATAGAACTTTAAACTGAAGTATATTTTTACTATTATGGAAACCATAATTTAAAGTTTACTTAAAGAGAACATTAGTAATACTTGTAAATAACATATTTTTGTTAATTTGGGAAATGGATTGTGTGACATCCCTTGTCCCACATTGCTTAGGAGGGGAGTCTTGGGCTAGTTTATATGGCTATGGGCTCTCTTGACTTGCAAGACGCGTTTTCCGGGGGTTGTATGGGCGGCCCTCGGAAGAATAAAACCGTGAGGACCGTGGGGTTTGTGTGTCCAAAGCGAACAATATCTTGCAAGTGGCACAGCGGAAGCGTGGTGGGCCCAGGCCATTACGGTTGGTATCAGAGCCGACTTCCAACAGTATGTGTGGACCACGGATGTCTTGCTAAGAGGGGGAGTATGCGACACCCCTTGTCCCACATTGCTTAGGAAGGGAGTTTTGGGCTAGTTTATATGGCTATGGGCCCTCTTGACTTGCAAGACACGTTTTCCGGAGGTTGTATAGACGGCCCTCGGAAGAACAAAACCATGAGGACTGATGTCCCACATTGCTTAGGAGGGGAGTTTTGGGCTAGTTTATATGGCTATGGGTCCTCTTGACTTGCAAGACGCATTTTCCGGAGGTTGTATAGGCGGCCCTCGGAAGAACAAAATCATGAGGACTGTGTGTCCAAAGCGGACAATATCTTACAAGTGGCGCAGCGAAAGCGTGGTGGGCCTAGGCCATTACAGATTAAAATGAAAAGATATCCTACAATCTAGGCAATAGTGCCATTATGAAAACTTATGAATGGCACCAAAAACTGTTTTCACTTGGCTATGGAAAGTTGAGGTGCTAAATTGAACAAACCGAATGCTAGTGACTAGATTCAACATTTAGGAATAATTCAAAGACCACAATAAATGAGTTAAAAATTCAATGACAATGCATATTAGGCCAAAGCTTAGGGATTATTTGTGTCAATTTTTGAAGATAGAAAAAGGGTGAAAATTTAGTTATTGAGATTGAAAGGTCGTGAGGTCTAAGAATGACATTTAATTTTGACAGCCATTGTACATTGTACAATTGGCCAAGTAGTCATATGCAAAAATCATATAAGGGGAAATCAAAATGATGTCAGTTTCAAGAGAGATTTTCTTGTCCTTTTCACCAATGCACTTCGAGTCTTGGAATTGGGTGTTTTTCTAACTTGCTCGTGCATGAGTGAATCTGTCCTATCAATCACAATCAAAGCATATAATGTGTGCAATCAAAGAGTCAATGGCAGGGGACAAATTGCATCAAACGATCCTAGTAAGGCCCTAAAGGTTTAGAGAAATGTTCCCCTAGGATTTAATTCAAATATGGGGACGATTTGCCCAAAAGGGCAAAATCATCATTTTTTGAGGTCCTAAGTCTCAAAACTAGAGAAATTAGATCAATCTAGCCATTTCCTATTTTCCAGGATTTTCGGGAATTTTTCGGAATTTTTTTTTATAATTTTAGAATATTTTTTTATGTTTTATTTTATATTAAAAAGAAGACAGCCGGTTCGGGTCGGGTGGACCGGACCGGATAAGGTCAGGGCCCGACACGGACTGGGCTCAAAGAGTGAGCCCAATCCGAACCAAAAAACCTAAAGAAGCCAACATAGGCCTAAGCTCGTCTGGCCCACTCCACAATGCAGACCCTCTCTTGTTTTTTTTTCAAATCGGCCCACGCTTTCTTTTTATTTTTATATTACTTTTCTTTCACTTTCCTAATTGTTTTTAATATTTTCTTGTCCTCCCTCCCACTGGGGTGGTGGTCGTCTTCCTCCTGACATCTCCCCTTCCCAATACTCCTCACTCACAGAGACTTCACCAAGAACTGCGCTCGCTCTATCAACATCACTGGAACCAATCAGTAAGAAGACTAACCTGTTCATCGTGCGAGTCTGTAACACTTGACGATGCCAATTCGCTCGCCACTGAGTCTTGTTCGTCAAGTCGCCGCTCCGTCCGGGCCTGCTTGCCACGCCGCCGTCGGGAACTGCTCACACACGGCCACTGGTTCGGGTCGCCTCGACGCCACCACTGGGGCTGCTCGCGCGCGCTGCCACTGATCCAGCTCACCTCGCGCGCGGTCACTGGGATCTGCTCGTGCTCCGCCACGTCCTTTGGACTGGCCCAGCTGACGCCGGACTGGTGGCCGGGTCCGTTGACCACCAGACTTCCCAGATGGTCTGGTCCGACCTCCTCGAAGCCGCCTTGTTGGGATTTGGCCATCACGCCACTTCTGGTCCCGTGTCTTCGGAACAACCGAAGGCTGCCCTCACCTCCCCTGTTCACACTTTCATGCGCCCGCGCCCCCACCAGACTGAGAGATTCGCAGCGATTCCTCTAAGCGACGACGAGCAGCGCCTCGCCTGAAACCACCTTCTACGGACTGGGATCTTCTCGGCAACTGAGCCCTCTCTCTTTTCTTCAGTTTCACGAGCTCTCTTTCACAGAGCTCTTTCTTTTTTTCAACCCTTCTTTGCCAAGTTTCTTTTGTGTCCTTTTTTTTTATTTAACCAGAGCTGTTCTCGATTTCTCTCTTTTGGTGCCGAGAAAGTCCCCACCCAAACCGAGCTCGCAGAACCAAGCTCTCTGCTCAGCTCTCTTTTGCTCGTCAAAAACGAGCCCCCATCAAACCAGAGACTTGCGCTCTCCCTCTTTTTTTCCTTGTTCTCCTTTCACGAACTGGCTACGGGGCCACGATGCAAGCACGGCGGGATGCTGGCTGCGACAGCGGTGTTGCGACTGTGAGACGGCAACGCGGGCTTGTTGGCCGCGCGACTGCAAACACGGCGAGAGCTCTTCTTCTTGGCCTGCTTCGCTCCCTCTTTGAATGGGTAGTAGATGAATGAATTCGGTTAGGCAACTATCTCTAAGTACACTCAATATGGATGTATAAAAATCCATTACATTGCCGTTGGAGAATACCACCGAAAACTACTATACCCACCATGAGCAAAACTTCTAGTTTTCTTATATCGCAAAGCATCCCAAACTTGAACCGATTTAACAAAATAGACCCTCTGCAATAGTTTCATCCAAGACGGCCATTAAAATACTGACCTGGTGGCTTATGTGGATAATGACAGGCAAACGAAATTCACGTGTATCCAACGTGGCTTTAGACAAGCCAAGATGATGCCATTTCAGCTTGTTTTTAGTCTTGCTAGCAAAAATTCATGTGTCAATACACGTGATTTGAGAAGCCCAAATTTAGGCCGCTTAAGTATGAAATGGACTAAACTCAAACTGGTTAATACTTTATTTGAGAGGTCTCTCTACATTTTATTGAACTCTTGTACATCGTGAATGTCAAGACATCACTTCACTTGTTACACTTGTGATGCAAGAAATGTAGCCTAATTTGTGTGTTTAATCCCCTCACATGTCTGTCAAGAACTCAAAATAGAATTATTTTTGGGTCGCGCTTTTTCCGCTTTCAATTTGGCTTAAATACTCCCTTGCATAGTGTATTGACCATATTACTCCTCCCTTTTTCTTCTTTTAGAATTCTATACCTCCATAGAGACAAATGTGGGGCCCATTTAGGATTTATTTTATTTGTTTCTTCTTTTTCTTCCACTTTCCTTTTTCTTCTTGGTGGTTTCGTTGATTAGAGATTCTTGGATCTGAGGATGACACTGCTACCCATGATTTGAGGATCGGCGATGAGAAAAACCCAAGCAATGTAGTAAAAGAATTGTATCAACCCCATAACATATTGCTTTTGAATTATTCAATGATTATCGACGATGAGAAGTCGTGTTCTTAACGTGAACGAGATTCTTCCTAGAATGATTCTGTTGATTTAGTCTGTGACACTTTTGTGATCTAATTGCATTTTCATCTATATGAGAAATCTCAAAGAGCTGGTAATCAAGTTCTCTCTTTGTTCGCACCGTCTATTATAGCTGCTAATTTCCGGTAAAATCGAGCAACGAGATATTTGACTGAATTTAGAAACATTTGTAACAAAAGTGGCTTCTCATTCGCAGTCTAAGGATCATGAGTGGATTTCTCATATCACTCCAATCCAGGTCATCAAGGTATTCTAATTTCAAATGGGTCCCACCATGCATTCGATTCTTGATTGTTCGACACGAAATGAGTAGAACTGCTTCAACAATTACTCCACAAATTCTCCTCCTTCATGGACTTGACTGTACCTATACTTAATCTATGCACTCTTGAAAGCTTCCTTCGTCATCTTTGGAAATTAGATGACTTAGACAATTTTCCATCTCGATGATAATAAGTATACTATAGAAAAACACAAAAACAAGAAAATAGAAGAAGAAGAAAACATGATGGACAAAAAGTAGGGAAGAGCTGTTCTAGGGTTGATCCAGGTTCCGCTTGGAATGTATCCATTTGTGTGCATAGAGGTCTTAGAGGAGGAAGATGAAGAAGTTGGCGATGCCTCTCAACACAAGTGAGAACAGGAAGAAGAAAAGAGGAAGGAAAAAAAAAATCAAAATGAGCCCCACATCGAGGGGTAATATAGTCAGTAAACTGCAAAATGGAGTGTTTAAGCCATGCAAGGAGTGGAGATAGAGCCGCCCTTATTTTTTCTCCCTAAATTTTGTTTTAATAGCTCGATTACAACACTAATCACTCGCTTACATGTACGATTGGTGATATATTAGGGTCTGTTTCGCTCTCGGAATATTCTCATTTGAACTTGAATTAGCAGAGCCGAAGGATGGTCAAATGAGGAAAATCAAATGAGGAAAAAAATGTCATTCACAGTGAGCAACTATAATGCAATTGTCATGATTTCTTATTCCGAGCAATCCAAACATGTTACAACTATGTAGTAATTCCAAGGACGTTTCCAAAAGAAAGAGGATAGCAACTTCCATTTCGAGCCGATGAAACGGTCCATTGGACTTCATTCGAAAAGCTGAAACAGGAAAAAAAACAAAAAAACAAAAGAAGTAGTCCCTAGAATTTTAACAGCATTACAACGTACACGGATAGGATCAGATATTGAACGTTCGATCCTTGGCGGACAACCTCTCATGAATAATCACTCAACACAGTAAACTCTGCTAGCCAATGTTCGGAAAAAATCTGAACAAAAAAAAAAAAAAATTGTTGCCCAAGGCCTCAACGGAGGCCCGACGAGCTGAAACTTGAGCGCGAGGGCACGAATGCGGGACCGAAAAGTGGGCCTCACGACAAGCCCATTTTTGCCTTCTGGTTTATTTTTTTTCCCCAACTTTTCAACTCAAATTGTTATAGATGTTTTTTTTTTGTAACGGCTGCTAAATCAATTGAGTAACAACAAGTTAATGACATCAAAATTCTATTGTTACAGAATTAATATTATAACGGCAGATTTAATCAGCCGTTATTATTCTCGAAATGCCCTCTAATTACCTTGTAAATAGATGGCTTCTCACTCTATTTTTCACGCCGGAAAACAAAAAAACTCTTCTCCCTTTCTTTCTATTATCTGCATTTGCATTGTTTTTTCGATAGTGTTCAATACTAGTTTGTTCAAGTTTGCCGAAAGCTTTGAAGTGCCGTGCTTGTTTCTTCGGCGCCAACCATTGTATCCTCGGAGATAGATGTTCACAAAACCTTGAGCACGTACTAGAGAGGACGAATCTGTTATAAGGACACCGTGTCAAACACGGGCATTGGTATTTATTTGTATCGATTCCATTTCTTTTCAATACTGTTATTGCAATTCCATCCGTGTTCAATTCTGTTATTGTCTTGTTATAATTTCAATTTTAGTATGATTATCGGTTTGTATACTGCTCATAACGTTTATACTAAAGCCATATTGAATTTGTTACACAATTTTCATAATATTTGAATTTTTTTTCAATTTTTTTTTTATTTTTTTATCTTTTCTTTCTTTTTATTTAATTTCATTTTTGGTTCTCCTTCTTCCTCTAGCCAGTGGCGACCGGCTAGAGGAGAGACCCGGTGGGTCACTAGCGCCTTTGCCGTTGGGCAAGGCCGGCATCGGCGCCGTTGAGTGAGGCTAAGCTACGCCATGGCTGGGTGAGCTCGGCCATGCTAGATCTGGGCAGGGCCAAACCTTGCTAGCCATGGTGTTGCCATTGCCGATTCATTCCTCCGAATCGAACCTTAGACATTAGAGAGAGAGAGAGAGAGAGAGAGAGAGAGAGAGAGAGAGACAGAGAGAGAGATGGCTAGCTTGGGAACGAGACGAGGGATTCGAGTCAAAGGAAGGAATAGGCAACGGCGACGCCATGGCCGCCTTGACAACTTTCTCCTTTTACGAGTAGAATATTTGACAAAGTTTCAATTGGTCTTCTTTTCTTTTCTCTTCAAGATTTCTCTGGTATGGAGTTTTAATAGTTTGCATTTGCATTTTCTTGATCGGAATTTTTACAGAGGGACTGTCGATGAGCTCGATTTGAGTATTTGACTAAATTTCGCTTTTTCTCGTGCTTCATTTGACTCGTCCCTAGAAGATTTTTCGTATAATCCTGTAGTGTCGCTCTTCATAGATAGATCTTGGGTGTCTTCTCTTTGATGAGGTTCTCTCCCAATGACATGTCGTCGTCGAACTCTCCAGTGCACCGCGGGCAAGTGCCACCGCCGGAAGTGCACCCAGGACCGCGTCTTCATCCCCTACTTCCCCGCCAACCAGTTGCGGAAGTTCGCCTTCATCCACAAGGTGTTCGGTGCCAGCAACGTGACCAAGCTCCTCAACGAGCTGAACGTTTCGTAGCGTGAGGACGCCGTCAACTCCCTCGCCAATGGGGTTGAGACTCGCCTCCGACTGCGTCGGCTTCATCACTATCCTCCAGCACAAGCTCGACCTGCTATCCAGCTGTGCCGGCGCCAGTGGCCTTCCGGCCCTCTCCTCCAACTGCTTCCGGTCGATCGTCAGCAGCTGGAGGAAGAAGGAGAACCAAAAATAAAATAAAATAAAGAGAAAAAACAAAAATAATAAAAAATTGAAAGAATATCCAAATATTATTAAAAATTATCACGTCGGTGTCGGCTGGCTAAAGCTGGTCGGATGGACTGAATTGGTACAAAAAAAGGTTTAGGACTGAATTGACAAAAATCCGATAAGTGTAAGATTTTTTTGACAATTTTCTCCTGTGTTATACAATGCAACTCATGGAAGATTTACTTGGTTCGTATATTGATCCAGGCACAGCAGAGGAAATAACAAAGTGAACCAGATGCGTAGATGAAACGAGGCTAGAACAAAGCAAGCTTGATCTATGGAAATCTCGTTGTTGATTTATAGATAATGCAAACTAAAATAAGGCATCGATACCACGTGGATTATGAATACATAGAAATTATTGGCAATAACCAAGCATACATGCCATATGAATAGACAATCAATAGCCAAGCATGCTGCTGACTTAGGAATTTCATCAAACACATTTTAGGGGTTAAACTCTCTCTCGACCAATCACACTTAAAAGTTTCGCAGATTTATCCAAGAGACTTAATTGAACAGAAATCACGAACTTCTGAAATATCGATTGTTCAATTTCAATTTGTTCTCAACAACAGGACGATTTCAGTTTTTTTTTTTTTCATCATATCAGCAAACCGCAACAATTCAAGTTTGACCAATCTCGGACGTACGGGTGTTGTCCGAATTGCAAGGGCTAGCACCTAGGCGATGGGCCTGAGCTGCTGGGCTGAAAAAACACACATGCTAGGAACCCAGTCTTAAAAAAAAATTGGATCTAATTGTAACATCTTGTAATAGTTTAGGGACTTGATTCCTTTATTACATGGAGATAAAAAAAAAAAAAATTGATTGCCCACTATGGTCATCTAAGGAGTTTTTAAAAATTTCCAAATCTTGTTGAAAAGTTTTTAAAAAATTGCTAATGCGGAAAATTAGGTGGGAAATAAATAATTATATGTGATTTCAATATGAGCTGGCAACCATTGTTTCTTTCTTGAACTACATCAGAAAAACTCTCTTATTCTTTTGTGAAGATTCTGACGTGGCCATTATTGTATGTCCCTTAGTATAAACAAGATTTTCCTGCCATCTTAAGAAAATAAATTGATCAAGAAAAAAGTGTTGAGTTTGTGTGACTTTATGTGTTCTAGTCTAGGAAATGCGACCCCCAACCAGAGGGGTTGCGCGTATCTCATCAAGCCAAAAAGAGACAAAAAAAAAAAAATGAATGTGTAAAAAATTGATTGTTCGGATATGAAGACAAATGAGGCGGTGCATATGCTAACATTCGCAGTCACCATTGCTCACGAGGAAGAAGACGACGATTAGGAATTAAAATTTGTGCAAAGCGCGCTTAAGGGCCGGCTAAAAAGTTGTCAATTTGCCCATTTAAATGACTAATTGTCACGTCCTCCATCAATAAAAAAGGAACTCTTACATTTCCATCTTTGAATGGGTAGTAGATAAATGAATTCGATTAGGCAACTATCTCTAAGTACACTCAATATGGATGTATTAAAATCCATTACATTGTGATTGGAGAATACCTCCGAAAACTACTATACCCATTATGACCAAAACTTCTAATTTTTTTATATCACAAAAAATTCCAAACGTGTACCAATTTCACAAAATAGACCCTCTGCAATATTTTCGTCCCAGATGGCCGTTAAAATCCTTACTTGGTGGCTTACGTGGACAATGACAGGCAAATGGAATTCGCGTGTATCCAACGTGGCTTTAGAGAAGCCAAAATGATGCCATTTCAGCTTGTTTTTAGTCTTGCTGGCAAAAATTCATGTGTCAACACACATGATTTGAGAAGCTCAAGTTTAGGTCGCTTAAGTATGAAATGGACTAAGCTTGAACTTGTTATGAAATGGACTAAGCTTGAACTTGTTAATACTTTATTTGAGAGGTCTCTCTACATTTTATTGAGCTTTTGTACGTCGTGAGTATCAAGACATCACAAGTTACACTAGTGATGCAAGAAATGTAGCCTAATTTGTGTGTTTAATCCCCTCACACTTCTGTCAAGCACTCAAGATAGAATTATTTTTGAGTCGTGCTTTTTCCACTTTCAATTTGGCTTAGACACTCCCTTTCACCGTATACTGACCATATTACCTCCCTTTTTCCTCCTTTAGAATTATAGAACTGCAAAAAGTCAAATGTGGGATCCATTTAAGATTTATTTTATTTATTTCTTCTTTTTCTTCCACTTTTCTTTTTCTTCTTGGTGGTTTTATTGATTAGAGATTCTTGGACCTGAGAGTGACACCACCTCTCGTGATTTGAGGATCAACAATGAGAAAAACCCAACAAATGTGGTAAAAGAATTGTATCAACCCCAGAACATATTGCTCTTGAATTATTCAATGATTATTGGCGATGAGAAGTCGTGCTCTTAATGTGAACGAGACTCTTCCTAGAATAATTATGTTGATTTAGTCCGTGGCGCTTATGTAATCTGGTTGCTTTTTCATCTATATGAGTAATTTCAAAGAGCTCGCAATCAAATTATCTGTTTGTTCGTACCATCTATTATAGCTGTTAATTTCTTGTAAAATCGAGCAACGGGATATTTGACTGAATTTAGAAACATTAGCAACAAAAGTGGCTTCTCATTCACAGACTAAAGATCATGAGTGGATTTCTCATATCACTCCAATCGAGGTCATCGAGGTATTCTAATTTCAAAGAGGTTCCGCCATGCATCCGATTTTTGATTGTTCGACACGAAATGAGTAAACTTACTTTAGAAACTACTCCACATATTCTCCTCCTTCATGGACTTGACTGTACCTGTACTTAATTTATGCACTCTTGAAAGCTTCCTTCGTTATCTTTGGAAACCGGATGACTTAGACAATTTTCCATCTCGATCATAATAAGCATACTATAGAAAAACAAAAAAAACAAGAAAATAGAAGAAGAAAACATGATGGACAAAAAGTAGGGAAGAGCTGTTCTAGGGTTGATCCATGTTCTGCTTGGAATGTATCCATTTGTGTGCATAGAGGTTTTAGAGGAGGAAGATGAAGAAGCCGGCGATGCCTCTCAACACAAGTGAGAACAGGAAGAAGAAAAGACGAAGGAAAAAAAAAAGAAACAGAAAAAAAAAATCAAAATGAGCTCCACATCGAGGGGTAATATAGTCAGTACATTGTGAAAGGGAGTATTTAAGCCATGCAAGGAGTGGAGATAGAGCCGCCCTTATTTTTTCTCCCTAAATTTTGTTTTAATAGCTCGATTACAACACTAATCACTCGCTTACATGTACGATTGTGATATATTAGGGCCTGTTTTGCTCTCGGAATATTCTCATTTGAACCTGAATTAGCAGGGCAGAAGGATGGTCAAATGAGGAAAAAAATGTCACTCACAATGAGAGACTATAATGTAATTGTCATGATTTCTTATTCCTAGCAATCCAAACATGTTACAACTATGTAGTAATTCCAAGGACGTTTCCAAAAGAAAGAGGATAGCAACTTCCATTTCGAGCCGATGGAACGGTCCATTGGACTTCATTCGAAAAGCTGAAACTGGAAAAAAAACAAAAGAAGTAGTCCCTAGAATTTTAACAGCATTACAACGTACACGGATAGGATCATATATTGAACTCTGCTAGCCAATGCTCGGAAAAAAATCTGAACAAAAAAAAATCGGAAAAAAACCAAATAATCTCGTGCAATGCGGACAAGTCATAAAGCAGGTGAAAATCTAACTCAATTGCCTTAATTAGTTCAGCAGTAATTATTAGGGGAATACTATAACTATTTTGGGAAAAAAATTATCAAAAAAGTCCTAAACTTTTTGCACTTTTTCCAATTCAGTTCTAAACCTTTTAAGTTTCTTGACTCGGTCCTAAACCTTTCCACCTGTTATTAACTCAATCATATTGGACCAAAATCGCAAAGAATATCCAAGAAGCATAGACGAATAAATATGATAATGCATCGACGCATGCATTCATAAACATGTTGACACTCTGAGTTAATCTTGGCCTAATACCCCAAAAAACCCCAACTTTATCATTTGTTCCAATTACATTGAAAACTTTTTTTTTTGTCTCATATAGCCAAAAAACCCACAACTTTAGTATATGTCCTCCCAATTATATCCAAATTTTTGTTTCTGTTTCATAAACCTCTCAACTTTTACTTTTGTCCAAATTTTACCACCATTAGCCTTCCGTGCATAATAATCATTCGTTAATTCTATGTGGTTTAAATTTCCTCGCCGAACTTATCAATGAATCTTCGAAATTTGAAAACAACATGTTTCAAGGATGATGAGATTTGAAGTCGTTTCGTTCAAATAATCTGATCTCTACGTCTAGCCGTTCTTTGGATATTAAGTGCCGGAGAGAGTCCAAAACGTGCCCTCTTGAGTGGCTCAGTATCTCCCGGCAATGTGCTAGGCAAGCAAATAGTAGAAGAGAAGTTGGGAAATTTTTTCATGCCAGTTTGCTAAGTTATAATTCATTAATGATGTGAAAATGCTACGTAATATTAACTAACGGTGATTATGAACGGAAGGTTAACAATGATAGAATTGGGACAAAAGTAAAAATTGAAGGTTTTTTATGAGAAAAAAAGTTTTGGATATAATTGGGATATATGCTAAAGTTGGGGTTTTGTGGGGTATTATGCCGGTAGAATTGAGCAAAAGTAAAAATTGAGATTTTTTATGAGACCAAAATAAAATTGTGACAGATTCTAATGTTGGGTTTTTTTTTTTTTGTGGGTATTGGGTCCTTAATCTTGCGTTATCCGAAATGTTTGCATCAATGGATTCGTATCATATTTTACTTGATGTTTTAAGCAAAACACCTAATACCTTAATTTCTCAAACTCACGGTTCTGAGTACTTTCTTGATCAGTCCAGCAACTCAAAGCAGATGTCCCGAGTTCAATATCTTTCACTTGTCTCATTTTGCCCTTCTCATGGAATTTGACACTAGTGCAAATTTAGTACTAAAACAACCATTCAACTTCTTTGATATCAGGAAGAGGTTATATAGAGCAGAGTTAGGGTAGGTGAGCATGCAAACACCGGGGATTGCAGCGTGAGATTTTGAGAAGCTTGAGATGAGCTTCGTGTTTTTGGTAGAGAAGATGATGTGCGATTAGTGCTAAGCAGGAGGGATTTCTCCAGAAAAGAATCCCGCTCAATGGCGTGTTTTCATGTTGCCTTTGTCAAGGAATTTCAAAAATGCAATGAGCACAAGCGCTGTGGGGGCATGTCATTGACTTTTTCTTTGTCATCTCCTCGAATATCAGTTGCGTTTATGTTTCCTTTCTCTCCTCAAATAGACCGACTTCATTGAATTAGATATGAAAGTGTGTTAGCAATAAAAGTCCGGTTTGCTATGCATTAGGTCGAGTATGGATTGAGAATTTTGTATCGCAATAAACAGGCCATAAACTGGTTATATGCGGTAATTTGGCCGACTCAATTACAAGTTTGACAGGTCTACATAAAAGGTACTACAAAAGTACCAATCCCGAATAAATGTTGGTCTCAGCAGGGGAAGCCACATGTACATATAGTTCCTACAACAAAGGTCCAGAAACAGACATTATTAAATACCTTGGATTGCAGAGATGATTGTAGATGGCAAAAACAGTAGTGAAAGACGATAATTTTTTGGCAAAAAGATGCTCCAAATCTGGCCAAGGCCAGTCATCAATAATAGACATAATGAATAAGTTACTCAACTTCTTGTAGTGGTTTCCATATTTTATTACCCGACCTACTCTTGTTATTAATAGCACCGATGATTAACCATGGTAACCAAAAAAAAAAAAAAAAAGAGAAGGAAGATGCTTTTCTTGAGCAGCAAAAAGATGCTCCAAGTTTGGCCAATTGATTTCGGAGAGACCAAGTAGTTGACTGAATAAGCACCATTCGATACCAAAATAAAAATAAAATAAAGAACACCATTCAGTATCCAACCACACTACTTTTTTTTTTTGAATTTTTATTTTTTTCTATCCTTACTTTTTTTTTTTTCTTTGGGTCGGATTTCTATCCTTACTTTTTTTTGGTCGAATGATTTCTATCCTTACTTAAGGTGGTTCTTTTGTTGCAAAGAATAATAGCCCACCTTTGCTCTGTCTTCTAGCTCTTGTACTTTTTTGGGCCAAGCCACTTGCCATTTTACTCATAGGTCAGGTGAAAAAAAAAAAGGCATGTACTTTTTCGTTCACAAGTTTACTATTGCATTAACCAGCTGTAAAACAAATGAAGTGACGTTGCTTTTACTTTTTCGTTCCACTTTTGTTTTATGAAACCAAAAAGGAATCAGACAGCCTCGTCCTCTGTTTCCCAGAAACTCGCCTTCTTCTTCTTCCCTGCCTTTGACTTTCCCCGTCTTCTCTTCACCTTGAGAAGGTGTAGTCGATCTTCCTCCTCCCAATTTACTCTTTTTACAGAAGCGTCGTCCTCTTCTTTGAGTGAATACAGCTCAGAGGATCGGCTCACAGAATGGGATTCAATGGAGGTCAGGCTCTAGTCGCCGTTCTCACTTTGGCTGTAGGAGGACTGTAAGTAGCTCTCATTCGACTTCTGTTGGAGCTCTTGTTGACTGATAGAACACACCCACTAAGAAAAGAGAAGGAAAAATTGCTCGTTTACACGTTTGATGCTATTCAGCCTGCTTGTTCGATTTAGATTCAAGCGAAACCAGTGTTTGTAATTTTTGGCAGGGTCCTGAGACAGCTCAAGAAATCAAAGAGGAGGAACTCGGAATCAACCTCGAGAATGGACGGTGGGTCTGGAGAGGAGAACGAGGCATTAAGGGGGGACTCGGAGTCAACGTCAAGAACGGAAAATGCGTCTGGAGAAGAGTACGAGGTGTTCTTGAGTTTTCGGGGACCAGATACTCGCAATGGATTCACCGATTGCCTCTATTATGGCTTGAGACGTGCCGGAATTCGCGTTTTCCTCGACAGTGACGAACTTGAAGATGGTGAAAGAATCAGTAAAGTTTTAAAGGCAGTTGATGAGTCTCAAATCTACATACCCATCTTCTCTCCAAACTTCGCTTCCAGTCCATGGTGTCTTCAGGAGGTAGAACGCATGGTAGAACGCACCTCAAATTCAGATGGGAAGAAAAAGATCATCCCTATTTTCTATGAAGTGAAGGCTGATGATGTGAAGCTCAGAACTGATTTATACAGAAAAGCCATACGCAAGCTCGAGAAGATGAAGAAGTTTGGCTCCGATGAATTGAAGCGATGGGAAAGTGCCCTCAAAACGGTTGGAGGTATAATTGGACGTGAACTCAATGGCAAACGGTAAATTCCCCCGACTTTTTACATTCCACTGGATGAAAATTTGTCCTTTGAAATATCCGAACATAAAAGCATCGGGGCATTTCATTTATGATTTGCATTTGTGTAAGTAGTTGAAATAGTTGGGTTATGTATCCATATGTTCCCTAAAGTCCTGTAGTCTATCGTGTCTTTGACTTAAACGAAGCTTTCATGCTTTGCTGCAGCCAAGGAGAACAAATTGAATCGATTGTTGAAGAGGTTTGCCGTAAGCTTAATACAAGACATGTAATTGTGACTGACCATTTGGTTGAAGATAATGCTCGTATGGAAGCCATAATGAAATTGTTGGATGTTAGCTCTGGTGGTGTACGTTTTGTTGGTATCCACGGCATTGGTGGTGTTGGAAAAACAACTCTTGCCAAAGTCATGTTCAACAAACTATCTTTTCACTTTGAACGCTGTAGTTTCCTTGATGATATTCGGGCATCATCACAACCTCATGGTGGTCTTTTAGAATTGCAAAAAAAGTTCTTATCAGATTTGGCCAGTCATGGGATTGCTAACCAAATTAAAGATGTTGACAGTGGGATCAGGATGATAAAAAAAGTGCTGAGTAATAAAGAAGTACTTATTGTTCTTGATGATCTAGACAGCAAAGAGCAACTCGAAAAACTCGCTGGAAAATCTGATTGGTTTTGTTCTGGTAGCAGAATCATTATCACAACTAGGGACGAAAGCATCCCGATGACTGAAGTGGACTCATCTAGTAAAAAGGTCCTTAACCAACCTGAAGGAATTCTGTGCTATGAAGTTCATGAAATGAGATCTGATTTAGCTCTTCAATTGTTTTATAAGCATGCATTCAGAAGTGATTCTGTTGTGGAAGAATATGAAACTCTTTCAAGAGAAATTGTTTGTACAGTGGGCATGCTTCCTTTGGCTGTAGCTGTGATAGGGTCCAATCTTTTTTCCTGGGGCAAATATTTGGGGCATTCGGAAAGAAGAGAAGTATGGGACGAGACACTGAAGAAGTTAAAGCAGGGTCCTTTTAAGGATGTCCGAGATACATTAATGATAAGTTATGAACAATTAGAGGATAAGCACCAAGAAGTATTTTTGGATATAGCTTGCTTTTTCATCGGCGCCGAAGGAACATATCCGGTTATCATGTGGAAGGATTGTGGATACTTTCCCACCATTGCAATAAGGGTTCTCTCTCAAAGGTCCTTGATCAAAATTAGAGATGGTAATAGGTTTTGGATGCACGACCAAGTTCGTGACTTTGGAAGGGACATTGTGCTTCGAGTATATCCTCGCAAGTTTTGTAGGCTGTGGATTTCTGAGGATGCCCTAAAGCTACTGGAAGGAAAAAAGGTAAACAGGAACTGCATATGTTTGAAAATATTTGATTCAAGAAATTCTTTGAATTTTTCTTTCCCACTTAAAGCACAATTTGGTTAAAATATGCATCCAATACTAATAGGTAGCTTTGTTTAATGTTGCTTTTGCCTTGGGGGGGTTACTTCTCTCTGTCAAACCTTCTGGTCAAAGGTATCAAAGTTTGAAGGGAGAGCCGAAAGAGATTGCCCGACTGTTGGCTTTATTTTCTTGGTTCTAGTCTATAGAAAAGTAGCTTTTCTGAAAAGTGGAAAAAAACAACGAACAGTTTACTGTGATCTAGGTAAAATGAATTAAAAAAAAAAAACTTGCTTTATCAAGAATTTTAATATTATTTTCAACACCAATTTTTAGAGTAAACTAAGCAAAACTTTGACTATGTAAATTGTATTTCTGGAAAAGAAGAAAACGAAAATATGATACCTTTAGACTCGAAAATTTAGTTTATGTAGAAGAGGAGGTTGTTGGGGAAAAGAGTTTGCAATAGTTTTGGAAAGCGTATGTGGCGAGCTCAACTATTGGGGAAATTGTTTGACTGGGCTTTTGGGTCCTCTCTTCTTGTAGCTCTGTAAACCGTATGTTGCATGCTCAATATTGAGTCCATGATATGCAGAAAAATGAAGATGCGGAAGCACTAAGCTTGACTTCCGATGGCTGCAACCGCAGCATTGCATCTGAAGAATTAGCTGCTCTACCAAACCTAAGGTTCCTTCGAGTGAAAGGTGTTGACCTTTTTGGCAACTTCGAGAATCTTCTTTCGAATCTAAGATGGTTTTCTTGGGAAATTATGCATAAGGTACTTTATGCGGAGAGTTTTCATTTTGCTAATTTGGTCGTGCTAGACCTTTCAAGAAGTGATATCGAAGATGATTGGGGTGGGTGGAGGCAAATCCAGGTACGATATGCCTTAGTTCATTCACCTTTATTCCATCTTTACAGCTCATCCAATGTGTGGTACACATCCTTGGTGTGCTCCCCAGATATAAAATATTTTGGGCTAGTCTAACATATAGAGTCAACTACAACCAGCTAAACGCATTTGAAAAGAAAGGAGAGGAAGCTATAGAATCGCATGGCATCAGAAAATGATATTACGAGCAGAATATCATTGTTGCTTTATATTCATATATTCAATACAGACTGATTCAGTATGAGTGACATATAAATATGATATGCGTAAAATCCGCACTCCCAATCCATAGTACTTACCAAGCATCCATTACCACCTTGGTTTGAGGAATTAAAAATTTACCTACTTTGGAGATTGGACTTTGGATGCTTTATGGCTTGGTGTGGTCTAAAGGTCTTCTTTGGCTGAAAATGGACGGCCGTTGGCTTCTTCTTCTTCTTCTTCTTCTTCTTCTTCTTCTTTATTAAAGAAGGGAAAGGAAGACATTGTTGCACCTTTGAGAAAATTGTCCAAAAGTCATAAAACTACTATACAGCGTCTAACTCGGTTCTAAACATTTCAATTGTGCAAATTTAGTGCTAAAACTTTTGATGATTTGCCAATTTAATCATAAATCTTTAAATTGTTCTAGTTTAGTCCTCACTATTTTGATAATTTGTCAATTTAGTGTGCTAATCAATTTGGTGATTTGTCGGTTTAGCCATTTCGACTAGTTTTGTCCTAAAAGGCGTTGACCGCCCTACGTGACACGACCGCATATTGACGTGGTAATTTTTTTTACATTTTTTTTTAAAATTTTTCTGAATTTTCTAATTTTTCCTTTCTTTCTTTCTGCTCTTCTTGCTTTGGCCGACAAGGTCCTCGACGGATCTCACTAGCCCTCCCCCGCCCCAAGCAAGGCTCGACCTCATCATCATTAGGCAAGGGTTGACCTCGCCATGCTAGCTTGACGAGGGTCAACCCTCGCCCAAAGGCTGGACAGGCCGACTTGACTAGATTCGTCGAGATCAAACGTCAATAGTGGCTGGGTGAGGCCGACCTCATCGGTCTTCGCCTGTGGCCGGTTGTCGACCATCGCCAAGGCTATGTGACTAATGGAGGAAGAAGGAAAAAAGAAAAGAAATATAAAAATAAAAAATAAAAAATAAAAAAATTGTCCATTTCAACTCCGGCTATGCCACGTAGGACGACCAGAGTTGATTGGACCGCCACGTGAATGATTTTTAGCTAAAATTGGCCGAAATGATTAAATTGATAACTTGTCAAAAGGTCTAGGATTAAATTGACAAAATTAAAATGTTTATAACTGAATTGACTATTGTATAATATGTTTCGGATTGACAATCTGTCCTCGTTCGTTTGGTAGAATCTTGTACTGTGTTTCTAAGACACTTTTGAGACTTGATCACGGCGAAGTATCGTTACCACGTAAATTTCTTTTACTATGCTGTACCATTTTTTTTTTAAATTCATTTTTTACTCTACGTCGAGAAGATGCATGAGTGAGGGATATGTAGAAGTGCCCCATTCTCGTGTAGTTAAAAGACTTTCAAATCATGGGAATACTAAAACTTCAAGGGCTATTCAGATTTCTATAAATTCATTGCCGGAATGAAAACTCGTTTGTGTCTTGTAAACCTGATAGATGGCAAATGTGAAATATCATTGATAACTAAGCAATGATAGGCAACTTTTTAGTTTATAACAATTTTAGTATCATCAAACCTAATAGCAGATTACCAATTGTTTTTTAATATCACGTGTAATCCCCTTCATTAATTAGTAGATTATGGTTTGCGTAGATACTTTACTAATAGCGTTGTTTAACTGTTCTAACTTACAAACAAAATACCATTTACTATGGTAAATGGTTGGTAGGTTATAACCATTGCTTTGATTTTACTGAGTACCGAGTTTTATTTTTCAGTAACATACAGATATAATAATTGACAGTACACACTACGAGGTGTCGTTCGCTTTGACAAGCAAGCACGTTTTTCAGCTAGTGGATTATGAATTGCTTACATAGTTTACTAGTACTATTGGTTGATGATTGTAACTTACGAATAGAAAACTATTCTTTTAATATAAAATAGTAGTAGATTATTAGATTTATTTTGGTTTTACGAGTATAGCTTGGATAAAAGACTAATGAAATAATAGATTTACCCGGGTTTCCCCGATAGATAATAAGCAGCCTTTTTTTTTTTTTTTGTGTGTGTTATGATTTTTAACAAATTAGCAGGTTTTTCCATTTGTAGAATATGAATTTATTATTTATATGCTTTACTAGAAGTATCGGTTACCAGTGATTTTTTACGAACAATGTATCTGTTTTATCACGATAAATCTATAGTAGCTTATGAATTTCACTGCTAACTTACTGTTTCACCACTAAGACTTAGTTATGAGCAATACATTCATAAAAAAGGACTTAAAATTTTTCAATGACATTGATGGTGCATGTTTACCATGGAAGATTATTCCGTTTTCCTCGAAGTGTTAGAAGCGACCGAGTTGTACTTTTTGCTAGTAAACATTGCAATACAAAAATGAAATAATTGCTTACATAACAGATCTAGGATGATTGATGTGTTCAGTCCTTTTTAATTTCATGTTTTATTTTTCTGCAGATGACAAAAAAATTAAAAGTTCTGGATTTAACGGATTGCACAAAGTTGAGGAGGACACCCGACTTCTCTAATTTCACGTCTTTGGAGACGTTAGTACTTGCTCGGTGTTCCAATTTGATCACAATTCACCCCTCCATTTCTAAACTTCAACTCCTAGAGACTTTGAATATCAAAGGGTGTAGTTGTCTTGGGGAGTTGCCTGAAGAAATCAGTTCTCTACAATCTTTGAAGCAGATCATCATGCCCCAAAATTTTCAACCCTTGAAGCTTCCGGAGAGATTTGGCGATTTGAAATCTTTGTTGAGTTTAAGATTAAGCTACCACCCTAAAATATGCAAACTTCCGGACTCAATTGGAGGGGCGGTGAATCTCACATGCTTAACTTTACGTGAGTGCGTGGGGATAAAGGAACTTCCAAGCTCAATTGGGGAGTTGCAAATGTTGGTAGAATTGGATATATCAAGCTCAAGCATAGTTGAACTACCCGATTCTATCGGAAAGTTAAAGAAACTAAAGGTGTTGAGTTTATGTAGAACGAAGATAAGGGAGATTCCTCGAACTGTTGGAGGACTGGAGATGCTTGAAGGTTTATATGCCCATCAATCCTGGGATCCGACGGATAAAAACTTGGAGGAAATTGGGAAGCTACGTCATTTGAAGACATTGAACTTAGCATTTACTAGTGTTTCTAGATTGCCTGCAGAGATAAGTGGTCTTGATCTCCAAAAACTTGAAGTGGGTTCGATTGAGCTTCAACAAGTGCCAGCTCTTCCATCAAGTTTGAAATTCCTTGCGGTTCGGGCTCTAGACTTCTCTCTTGTCCCCGACCCTTCATGCATCACCGGTTTGGAACATCTGGAATTACAAAGATTGAGCAGTTCTACAAATATACCTCGCTCTACTTGGCGGGACTATCATTCAAAAATTGAAGCAGCTTCGACAAGAGAGCAACCGTCCTATCAGCTTCCATTTCATTTGTCGACCCCGAAACTTAGAGGTATTAGTCCGCTGCCACACTTTTCCAACTTATCAAAATTGACAGTTCCGCATGTAATTGACTGTGCAATCTCACACCTACCCGTCGATCCAGGCCTAACACATTTAAGGGAACTGTTCATACGTAGATGTAAATCCCTTGAGAAAATACCTGGTTTGTCACTCTTGAGGAGTCTAGAGCGCTTGGAATTGGAGGGCTTGAGTAGACTAGTTGAGATTCAAGGTTTGTCGGAACTGGAATCTTTGCAATACTTCCGTATTTCCAGTTGTGATTTAATAGGACAGTTACCCAATTTATCCAAGTTGGGTAAGCTGCAGCATCTAGATCTAGAAGCTTGTCCAAATTTACGACCCATTGAGGGCATCGAGGGCTTAGAAAGCTGGGTGTTGGATACTTGTGGTCACACTATCCTGGAAAGATTGTTCGACATCTCCAGATCGACCTGGCTTTCCCACAAATTATCTATGTACGACGTGTTCCTGAGTTCTAAGGGAGTAGACACTCATCGAAGCATTGTCAGTTATCTTCACGATTGGATGTTCCACAATCAAATTTCTGTTTACAGTAGTCTCGATGACTATAGGTCCAAAGAAGGGATTGGGGAAAAGATTCTGCAAGCACTTGCTAGCTCCAATATCTACATACCCGTCTTCTCTAGAAACTATGCTTCCAGTCATTGGTGTCTCCGTGAACTTGCCTGCATGGTAAAATGTACAGCAGAATCAAAGGGGAAAAGAAGAATCCTCCCCATTTTCTTCGACGTGGAAATTGATGATGTTAAGCTCGAAACTAATTTATATAACAATGCCCTCGACAAGCACGGGATGAACTTCGACCACAATGAAGTGAAGTCATGGAAAGAGGCCTTAATTGAGGTTGCAGCAATGAGGGGTTTCGTCTTGAAAAATAATAGGTAAGTCATTCAATCTAACTTTCCCAACTCAGACAGTTTCAAAGTTACTGCAATGCAACCCTTTTGCATATAAATAGTTGCCCACTCAAGCAAATTCAATCCTATAGAATTAGAAGTAGATCCTTCTAGTTTATAATATCTGGAGGAACTCTCTGGTTGAACAGAACAAAATTGCATTGTGGTCCACAGCTGCACAATTTTTTCGCTTACTCTTTCATTTTTCCTCTGCTTTTGTTTCCGAGTTAAATATCTTCAAGTTATGGTGGTTTGAAAAGTCAGATCAACAATTAGATTGTCATTTTGATATCCTTTTTAAATTTCTGTTTGTCCTACTAAAAATGAACTGTCCTTGAATTGTGCATTGCTGCAGCTACGAAGAAGTACTTCAATTGGTCGTTGCAGAGGTTTATAAAGCAAGGAAATCGTTAGACGGTGACTCCTGAAGCCTTCTTTTTGTCGGTTGTCATAGAAAAGGTGAATGGATTTGCTGTCAGGGTAATGAACTTCTCGCCAACTGCATTCTGTTTCATTTGGTAATGAAGTTGGTTTACGATGCTAATGCGTAGGTTCATTATTTACAAGGTTAGCATATCTGCAGGGTATATCAATGACCTCCCATGCTTTTTTAGAGGGTTAGAAAAGCGTGCTCTGCAACAAAAGAAAAGGAACTCCCATATGCGTCTGGGAAAATTTGAATTGCTGGTGGAGTTGGATTGCAAACTGTTAAAGATAGTAGATCTGCCTGATTTAATTGGAAATATCAAAAGAAATGAAACTGGCTAGGATTGACTGTTTATCCATAAAAATGTTACCTGATGTTCTTGTCCATTCACGGTAACTAATTGACTGTTCATACAAATCTGACAGTTGAAATCTCTGGTGCAATTGGGAGACTATCCTGGTTGTTTGAGGATCTTGGCGGTCGCTTACTATCGAATTTGACCGTCACCGCGGGCTTCTTTAATTCGTCTTTTGTTTTGATGCATCTACTTTGGGCTTGTACTTTGTCATTTTTTAGATTCTATGTTTGTCAGAGCTGGAAATTTTTTTTTTTTTTGGAGTGTTTAGTTTCTCTTTTTCTTTGTAAAGTTTTTCTGACGTAGCACTTGTGTGGCGCTACATCATCACCATTTATCCTAGAAAATGCTTATAATACAATGCCAGCCGTGATGTAGAAACAGCTTGTGAGAATGTGCCCTAGTTTCTCAAGATCTTACTTTGAAATATGGATTAGACCCATGGGTTGAAATGAAAAAATTGACGTTGAATGAATAATGATATCCACAAGTGTAGTGGGTGGGTCCAATTTCATCCACTCCATCAAGAACACCAACTTCGGATCACTATATACTGATGATTCTGTTACTTATTTTCACCGGCTCGAGTGATAAATTTGAATAGTTAGTTGGGTCGGACTTTTTTTTTAATCAGAACGGAAATCTTCATTTTATGTAAAAAGGGAGCATATAGCTTCAAAACAAAGATGCAAATTCCATTAAGCAAATAAAATAAGTAAATCTAAAAAATAAATCAACTTGATATTGCTTGGGGAGATTAGTACATCCCAAAAGCATGAATTTGTAATAGCACCAAAACTAAAATGGTGATTGATCATTGAATCTTGCACCAGCATCGATGATGAGTACGTCTCAAGAAATTTCTTTCCAGTAACTACGATTTTGACAAAAGATGGTGCGCACCAAGTTCAGTGTCTCCAACATTATCATTGTGTACAGATCACAATAACAATAAAAGATTGAAAAAACATAGAGAATGCTTTGCAAATCTCAAATCTTTCTCTAGATTGAATGAAAGAACACCCAAATCTAAATCTAACTCTAGAGTGAGAGAGAATGGATACAAAATTTATACTCGCTGATCACAAATTTACTTTCAGATAAGTTGATTGCTGAACTCAGTAAAAGAACCTTCGAGACTTGTGGAGCTCGACTATTTGAAGCAAGTATCTAGAGCCAGAGCAAGCGAGTAGATTCCGATAGAGCAGATTCATTTGAGGCACTTGCATTTTTATATTCAGAACTTACTTCCGTCGAGAATGTCGGCTACGTAATCACAATATCATGGGAGAAGCCTAAAATACAGAAATAGAAAAGCACAGAGGGAATAATAAATTGGGAGGAAGAAGAGGGCGTCTTGGGCGGCCGCGTGTAACCCTATGAGAGAATGAGGAGAGCGTACGGTGACCGAAAAAGAGTTTTGAGCGTTAGTTGGGGAAAAGAAGAATCACCCCCACCTTCCTCGGCGTGGAGATCGATGATGACAGGCTCTTAAGCTATTTTATGCAATAGGTTTAAATCGTCACAAGTAGAACAAAGCTGATTGGAGTTCACTATTCCGATTTCAGTCTGCTCTTTAACTAAACGCAGTTATTATATTTGTTATTAAGGTGATGGCAAATGTCCTAAATCTATTACACTTTGCCAATTAGTCCTAAATTTTTTAGTTATACCAATTGAGTTCTAAATCTTTTTATGTTTTGTTAATTCGGTCTTAAAATTTTTATTTGTGTCGGTTGAGTTGTAAACATTTTCACGTTTTGTGAATTGAGTCCATCCGACTAATTTTGGCCGAAAATATTGTCATAGATGTCGGTCGTCCTTTGTGGCACGACCGGAGCCGACGTGAACAATTCCAATATTTTTTGAAATATTATATATGCTTTCTATTTCTTTCTCTTTCTTTTTTATCTTTTCTTCTCTTCCTTATTTTATTTTATTTATTTTACTAGCCAAAGAGGGTCGTCGGTCCCTCATTGACTTTAATGAGACTAGCCTTGCCGGGAATTGTGATGGTTTGGGCGAGGGCCGCAAGGCCCATGCTTGCCGTTGGTGAGGGCCGTGACCATCACCCACTATTGGCGAGCGCTTCGCGGCGCTCGCCTACAATTGGCGAGGACCCAACAACCCTGGCCCAATGGCCGGCCTGATGATCCTCGTTAGCCACATTAAAAAAAAGGAAAAGAGAAGAAAATAAAATAAAAAGAAAAATTAAAAATAATAAAAATTTAAAAATACTAAAGTATTATTTAAATTATCCATGTCGATATTGACTGTGCCACGTCAATGATTTTCCATCAAAATTAGCTAGATGGATTGAAATGAAAAAATATGAAAATGTTTAGGTCTTAATTAGCACAATTAAAAAATTTATCACTCAATTGGCAAAATTTTAATAGGTTTATAACTTTAACAAAAAAAAAAAAAGGTCTAGAACATTTTTGGCAATTTTTTTTAAGGTAATAGGATGAACATGCTTCCGTGAGACTTTCAAGTCAAAGTTTGAGATTAGAAGTTGTCTTCGAGTCGTCAGTAATTAAGAGCGGAACGATTCTAACATTCGTAGCCACAAAAAAAGAAAAAGAAAAAAAGGGAGGTTTGGCATGGCAAAAGGATTGAGGAACGTGGGATTCAATAGTAAAACTGTCGACTAATTTCCAAATTTACCAATTTCAACATAAAGACGAATAGCAGAGATAAAGAAGCTATACAATATTGCTGAAGCCCTGAAGAGGTCATCGAGACATCTGAAAACATGATCATCATAGGACTGGAAATCATTTAAGAGAAATCACAAAATTTTGGGATTGGGGTCATATATGGCTAAATGGAAAGAATCGAGTGGAGTTTTGAATAATAAAAAGAACAGAAAAGAATTGTGTAGAGAGCGGGCGAAATTTGCAGTCTTTTGTATTAGGAAAATGTTTCTTTGACAGCCTGATAATATTGTCAATTATTTTTTACCATATATGCGCACACTATCACCGCGTATTTTGCATAAAGTACTCATCAATTGCAAAACACACGATAATGATATGTGTATTTATGATAAAAAATAATAACACTATTATTAGAATGTCGGATAGCAGCTCCCTTTGTACTCCTAGATATAGCGTGCTTTTTCACCAACCACGACAAGACATGGGCAGTTGTCATGGCTATTGGTCCCCTCTTGCAAATCCTTCTCTCCATCTCAGACTCTTTCTAGAAGTTTTCAATTGAACTTTACACCCAATCCGTTCCCTAAAAAAGTATGGCTACCTTTTTATTACTTTTTTTTTATACTAATTTTGGTTATTACAAGTACCACGATACTTCCATCCAAATTTATTTTAGCTAGTAAAAGTATAATACTTAGACTTATATCGGTTTACCCTCCTGCTACTTTGATTTCCTAATTTACAGATTTAACTAATCGTGCTTGAAAAAAGGTTGAACATTTAAGTGTGATAAATTTAAAGATGCTATCGTCATGAAAACACTTATTTTTAAAGTTTTATTGATCGGATAGAACTTTAAATTGAACTATGTTTTTACTATCATAGAAACCATAATTTAAAGTTTACCTAAAGAGAACAATAATAACACTTGCAAATACCATATTTTCGTTGATTTAGGAAACGGATTGAAATGAAAAGATATTTTGCAATCTAGGCAATATTGTCATTATGAAAACTTATGAATGGAACCAAAAACTATTTTGACTTTGCTATGGAAAGTTGAGGTGCTAAATTAAACAAATTGAATACTAGTAACTAGATTCAACATTTAGGAATAATTCAAAGACCACAGTGAACGAGTTAAAAATTCAATGACAATGAATATTAGGCCAAAGCTTAGGGATTATCCGTGTTATTTTTTTTTTAAGATAGAAAAAGGGTGAAAATTTAGTTATTGAGATTGAAAAGTCATGAGGTCTACGAATGACATTTAATTTTGACGGCCATTGTACATTGTACATTTGGCCAAGCAGTCATATGCAAAAATCATACAAGGGGAATTCAAAATGATGTCAGTTTCAAGAGAGATTATCTTGTCCTTTTCAAAGACAAGGTACCATGAATATGATGATGATAATGGAAAAGGAAGAACAGGATGAATCTCTGACTGTGGTGCGTGTACAACCTGTAACGCCAATAAGTACAAGTGTGATCCCAAGGTTCAAGCTGTTCCTTTATTATAACAACTGGGAACACCTTACTGATAATCTAAGTGTGGTTTTCGCCTAGAGCCATCGCGTCTGCAGCCAAGCGGCGAGATGACCCTCGCCGGTCCAAGCAAAAAGAAAAGCAAAGAAAAAGAAAAAAAAATAGAAAAATAATATTAAATTACAAAAATTGTCCATTTTGGAGCCATTTATGCCACGGAGAAAGACCGATATCCATGTCGGCCATTTTATTTGATATGAAGGACTCAATTGGCCAATTGACAAAAGATTTAAAATTAAATTGGTTAAATTAAAAAAAAATTAGGACTGAATTACAACTTTTATAATAATTTCCCACAATTTTGGCGGTCAAGATCTGATTTGGAATGTTTCTTATATCGTTAAAAAGGGACATTCCCCTAACTATTACAAGTGACAGGAAAGTTTAAAATAGCTGTCCAATGCTAGACGTATGTTCTTTTATCGTGTGGGATCATGTATCTATCATGTCTAGAAGATTATGTCTCACCGGAGCTGTTGGGTGTAGTCGCGAGGAACTGCAGAAGTGCCGTGAAATACTTGAAAGCATGATAGAGACACAGCCGAACGTCGTGGAAGCTTGCTAGCATTGTTGCAGCCGCAAGAAGCTACTGTTGTTCGCTATTGAAAGCTTGCATTGTAAGCCGTGAAAAACGGCATCCCAAGATCTCCAAAGCCAAAATATAGAACACAGTAATGAAGAAAAAACGAATTCGCACCTGATTTGAAATTTATCGTTTTTTATGCGAAATGGCAAGGATCCAAAGTTCAAGTGCTTTCCTCTATTCCCCTTTATATCACTAGCTGAATAAGACTGCCCCTCACGAACTCGTTCAGTAATCGCTCGTTATGTGAGACTATTTGTTTATCGGGGTTAGAGGAGAGACTTGAGCACTATTTATAAAGTTTTCCGCCACTAACTATCTCATCATAAGCCGGACTTTATTCGGCCCATACTAGCTAGGCCATATTAGACTAATTAAAAATCTTTGCATATTACCTTTTAGACCAATCTTGTAAAATAGTAAATATCAATCACAATTAATGTATCACACAGTACAAAAACTATTACATTCTCTTACTTTGGCTATATCGATTGACACTGTTTCAAACACCGAATCATGGTGATAATTGCATCAACAAAAACATAGCCGTTCATGCTAACAAGTGCTTTTAACTCTACTTATATGTATTCAATATGCTAATGTGGCAAGTGGATAACACCTCCTGGAGAGAAAAACCTTACATGTCATCTCTTTTGTTTGTCAACATTCTCTCTCTTTAAGTGTCACAAAACCTAATGTATCACAAGTGAATATTCTTATGGTTCTAATGAACCTAAATATGTCTTATCCTCATAATTAACTTTACTTTGTTTATAACAAGATATATCCTTAAGGCTAATAGCTAAATCCTACTAGTATTTACTCAAGATTTACACAAAATCTTTAGATTTTCATCATATATATATTTGAATTGGAAAAAAATGGGATAGATTTAGCATTGAATTGGCAAAAGTGCGATAGGTGTAGGACTTTTTAACTATTTTCCCATTTGTTATTTCATGCAACTCATGAAAGATTTGCTCGCTTTCATATATTGATCCAAACAGAGTAGAGAAAATAACAAAGTGAACAAGAGTCGAAGACACGATGCGTAGATGAAATGAGGCTAAAACAAAGCAAGCTTGATCTATGAAAATCTATTTAGAGATAATCCAAACTAAAATAAAGCACCAATACCACGTGGATTATGAATACATAGAAATCATTGGCAATAACCAAGCACACTTGCTATATGAACAGACAATCAATAGCCAAGTATTCTGCCTATTTAGGAATTTCATCAAACTCTCTCTCGACCAATCACACTTAAAAGTTTCACAGATTTATCCCAGAGACTTAATTGAACAAAAATCACGAACTTCTAAAATATACATAGTTCGATTTCAATTTGTTCTCAACAACAGGAAGCTTTATTTATTTATTTATTTATTTTTTCATATAAGCAAACTGCAACGATTGAAGTTTGAACAATCTAGGATGTATGGGTGAGTCCGAATTGCAAGGGCTAGCGCTTAGGGGATGGGCCTGAGCTGCTGGGCTATAAAAAAGACACATGTTAGTAAAAACCCACCCACTCCCCCCACGGCCCCCCACCCCAACACACACACACACACACACACCCCAGCTCCTCGTTCTCTCTCTCTTTCTTATAAATGGATCGAATCATAGCATCTTGTAATAGTTTAGGGACTTGATTCCTATATTACAAGGAGACAAAAAAAAAAAAAAACTTTTGATTGGGAATTATAGTCATCCAGGGGTCTTTAAAAATTGCCAAATCTTGTTTAAAAGTCTTGGCACCTTTAACGTTGTCCACTTGCCAATGGAGAACTTTAGGTGGGGAAAAAACAATTATATGTGATTTCAATGTGAGCCGACAACTTTTGTTTCTTCCTTAAACCACACAAGAAAAACTCTCTTATTCTTTTGTGAAAGATTCTGCACATGCTAGGAACCTAGTTGCACCAAAAAAAAAAAAAAAATTGGATATGATCATAACATTTTGTAATAGTTTAGAGAGTTGATTCCTTGATCTCAGGGAGACAAAAAAAAAAAAAAGGCAAAACTTTTGATTGGCCATTTTGGTCATCCAAGAAGTCTTTAAAAATTTCCAAATCTTGTTGAAGAGTCTTGGTGCTTTTAACGTTGTCCACTTGCTAATGCAAAACATTAGGTAGGAAAGAGACAATTATATTTGATTTCCATGTGAGCTGGCAACCTTTGTTTCTTTCTTGAACCACATTAGAAAAACTCTCTTATTCTTTTGTGAAAGATCCTGCACATGCTAGGAACCTAGTTGCACAAAAAATAAAATTTGGATCTAATCATAACATTTTGTAATAGTGTAGAGACTTGATTCCTTGATCCCAAGGAGACCCCCCATAAAAAACAGTTGATTGGCCATTATGGTCATCCAAGGAGCCTTTAAAAATTTCCAAATCTAGTTGAAAAGTCTTAGCACCTTTAACGTTCTCCACTTGCTACTGCAGAGCATTAGGTGGGAAAGAGACAATTATATTTGATTTCTATGTGAGCCGGCCAACTATGTTTTTTCCTCTAACTACACTAGAAAAACTCTCTTATTCTTTTCTGAAAGATTCTGACGTAGCCATAATTGTCTGTCCCTTAGTATAAACAAGATTTTCCTACCATCTTAAGAAAATATATTGATCAAGAAAAAAGTGTTGAGTTTGTGTGACTTTATGTGCTGCTCTAGTCTAACAAGGTGGGACCAACATTTCATTTCTAGGAAATGCAACCCCCAACCAGAGGGATTGCGCATATCTTATCAAGCCAAAAAGAGAAAAAAAATGTGATTGTGTAAAATGTAGGTTTAGCTCATGAATTCTCGGAATAAATGGATGCATGTTCGGATATGAAGACAAATGAGGGGTGCAATTGATAACATTCGCTGCCACCATTGCTCACAAGGAAGAAGACGACAATTAGGAATTAAAATTTGTGCAAAGCACGCTTAAGGGCCGGCTTGAAAGTTGTCGATTTGCCCATTTAAAATGACTAATAGCCACGTTCACCGTCAATAAAAAAACAAATTTCTTTACATTTCCATCTTTGAATGGGTAGTTGATAAATGAATCCGGTTAGGCAACCATCTGTAGGTACACTCAATATGGATGTACTAAAAATCTATTACATTGTCATTGGAGAATACTACTGAAAACTACTATACCCACCATGACCCAAACTTCTAATTTTTTTATTTGACAAACATCCCAAACGAGTCCCAAGATCGCAAAATAGACCCTAATGCAATAGTTTGGTCCAAGACGGCCGTTAAAATCCGTATGTGGTGGCTTGTGTGGACAACGACAAGCAAGCGGACAACGACAAGCAACCAGAATTCATGTGGATCCAATGTGGCTTTAGAGAAGCCAAAACGATGCCGCTTTAGTTTGTTTTTAGTCTTGCTGGTAAAAATTCATGTGTCAACACAAGTGATTAAGATAAGCCGAGGAAGGAAATTCCTGTGTTCATACGGCTTGCCCAATGAACCTTGGTTTTTGGTCTTTTCTCTCGGACAAGCTTCGCTTCTAACAAAAATTGGAAGGACAAAGACATACATGGAATTTAAATATCTTCACGTAGTAATTTTTATTTTTTTGTGCACTAATAATTTGAATTTGACATCTCTTATAACGGACTAAAAAATGTCATTCACAGTGAGAGACTATAATGCAATTATCATGATTTCTTATTCCTAGCAATCCAAACATGTTACAACCTATGTATTAATTCCGAGCACGTTTCCAAAAGAAAGAGGATAACAACTTCCACTATGAGCCAATGAAACGCTCCACTGGACTTCATTCGAAAAGCGGAAACTGGAAAAAAACAAAAACAAAAACAAAAAAGGTAGTCCCTAGAATTTTTGACAGAATTACAATGTACACAGATAGGATCAGATATTGAGCATTCGATCCTTGGCAGACATCCTCTTATGAATCGTCACTCAACACATAAACTCTACCAGCCAATATTCGGAGAAAACACAAAAATTAATCTCGTGCAATCCAAACAAGTCATAAAGCAGGTGAAAATCTAACTCAATTGCCTTAATTACTTCAATGGTAATTATTTGGGGAATACTATAACTATTTTGAGGAAAAATTGTCAAAAAAGTCTTAAACTTTTTGCCCATTTTGCCTTTTTACCTATAGATTCCTAAACCTTTCCACCGTTTACTAATTCGGTCCTATTGGGTGGAAATCACTGATGTGGACATAGACCATTGTATGTGGCATTGCCGGCACTCACATAGACAATATGTAATAATTTTTTAATAATATTATTTATTTTTTTTGAATTTTTTTCCTTCTTTTTGCCTTTTCGGCTTGGAGGCTGGCAAGGGTTGCTAGACCTTGGGTGAGAGCCGCGACCCGTTCTTGTGGTCGTGAGGGCTTCGTGGCCCTTGCCCTCGGGTCCGGCATGGGTCATTGACTCTCGTCGGCTCTTGTCCAATGGCCGTTGGCCTCTGAACCAGAAGCAAAAACCACAAAGGAAAGTAAAAATAGTAAAAAAATTAAGAATACAAAAAAATATTGAAAACATTAGAAGTGTCCAAGTCGGTGCCGGCGGTGTCATATAGGACGATCGATGTCCACATCAACGATTTTCAGTCAATAGGACTGAATAGATAAAATGTGAAAATATTTAGGAGTGAATTGGTAAATTTAAAAGGTTTATGATTAAATTGGCAAAAGTACGAAAGATTTGAGACTTTTTTGACAATTTGTCCACTATTTTGACAATAGGTTCGTTAATATAATCAAGGGCAAAAATCTGTTTATTAAAATCCAAAGACAATTGAGGTGTACGGATGATTTTTGATTTCGGTTCTAATGGCCACAGCACATGGTAGAATTGACCAAACAATCACACGCAAAATAGTATTTTAGGAGAAACCACTATTCGTCATCTTTGATGTCAATATGAAGAAAGAGCATTTCATCACGAAGATATCATGAAATGGGTCCTGAAAGAAAATTATTGTCTAACGACGTTATTAGGCAGGATGAGCAGCGCATAAATGTTCTCTACCAAGAGCTTGGAAAATTTCCGAACAAACTCATGTTAACCGAAACCATTTTTTTTTTATTCCTCTTATATTGGAGAGTCCAGATTCTCTCTCTTTCTGCACTCCAACTTGATGACGAGAGCTCATTTGTATAACTTGAAAGTTGAAAAAGAAAAAGGAAAAATGGTGGCCGCAAATGAAGCATGCGGTGACATAGGCTTAAGTACACCTCAAGTGCCATAAGTTGTGTACGACGCTCACTTTAGTGCCAAAACTTTCAAATCGATCACTTTAGTGCTAAGTTTTTGTAACTTCGATCACTTCGGTGCCAAAACTTTTAAAACGATCACTTGAGTGCCAACTTTTTTTTAAAAACGATCATTTAAATGCCAATATTTTTAAAAAACGATCACTTTAGTGTCAAATTCACCGAGCCACGTCATCTCAAATATTAATAAAAAATACCACGTGTCGAATTTTCGGGAAGCCACGTTAGCTCTAAAGTGATCGTTTTTAAAAGAAATTGGTACTGAAGTGATCGAAGTTAAAAAAACTTAGCACTAAAGTGATCGATTTGAAAGTTTTGGCACTAAAGTGAGCGCCGTACACAACTTGTGGCACTTGAGGTGTACTTAAGCCCGGTGACATATATATGGCAAAGAATTATCCAAGAAACATAGACGAATAAATATGGTAATGCGTTGACGCACACGTTCATAAACATGTTGACACTCTCAACTTTATCATTTGGCCTAATACCCCCAAAAAAAAAAAAAAAACTCTCAATTTTATCGTTTGTCTAATTATATTGAAAAACCTTTTTTTTTCTCTCATAGAAAACCATCAATTTTTATTTTTATTCTAATTCAACCGACCTAATACCCAAAAAATCCACAACTTTAGCATATATCCTAATTATATCCAAAATTTGTATTTTTTTTTATAAAATACTCTCAACTTTTACTTTTGTCCAAATTCTATCATGATTAGCCTTCTGTGCATAATCGGTGTTAGTTAATTCTACGTGGCTCGAATTTTCTCACCGAACTTACGAACAAATTTATTCGAAAATAGCAGGTTTCGGGGAGGATGAGATTTGGGATCGCCTGTTCAAATAATCAAATCTCCATGTTTAGCCGTTCTTTGGGCTATTGAGTGTCAAGGAGAGTCTCAAATGTGCCATCTTTAGTGGCTCTGTATCTTCCGACAACATGCAAGGGAAGTAGACAATAGAGGAGAAGTTGAGGGATTTTTTAATGTCGGCTTTGCTGAGTTGTAATTCATTACTAACGTGAAAATTCCACCTAGGATTAACTAAATGTGATTATGGATGGAAGATTAACAGTGGTAGAATTGAGACAAAAGTAAACATTGGAAATTTTTTATGAGACAAAAAAAATTGGATATAATTGGGACATATGCTAAAGTTGAGGTATCTTTGGATATTAGACCAGTAGAATTAAGACAAAAGTAAAAATTGGGGTTTCTTATGAGACAAAAATAAAATTGGGATAGATGCTGAGGTTATTTTTTTTTTTTGGGTATTGGGTCGTTAATCTTGCGTTGTCCGAAATGTTTGCATCGGTGGATTCTTATCATATTTTACTTGATGTTTTAAGCAAAACACCTAATACCTTAATTTCTCAAACTCACGGTTATGCGTACTTTCTTGATCAGTCCAGCAACTCAAAGCATATGTACTGAGTTCAATATCGTTCACTTGCCTCATTTTTTCTTGTATGCACTATACCTATATCATTTGAAAATGTAACTATTCCTCTAGATTCCCCAATTGTATATTGAATGTTGCAGGTAGCTTTATTTGCATGTCTAGAAACACACGGACGATTTCGGCCGTCTAGTTTTGATAGCACTCATTGAATCGGAAAACAACGAGGCAACTTCAATGGGGAGGTTCAAGAGCAACTTCCTTCTTATGGAATTTGAAACAAGTGCAGATTTAGTACTAAACAACCATTCAACTTCTTTGAGAGGTTAGAGACCAACTTCTAGAAGAATTTCAAATTTGACATCACGAAGAGGTTATGTACGTAGCGCAGAGTTAGGGAGGGTGAGCATGCACACACCGGAGATTGCGGTGTGAGGTTTTGTGAAGCTTGAGATGAGCATCGTGTTTTTAGTAGAGAAGATGATGTTCAATTAGTGTTAAGCATGAGGGATTTCTCTAGAAAAGAATCCCGCTCAATGGCGGGTTTTCATTTTGACTTTTTCAAGGAATGTTCAAGAATGCAACGAGCATAAAAAGTGATGCGGGATGTCACTTTGACTTTTTCTTCATCATCTCCTCAAATATCAGTTGTATTTATATTTCTTTTTTCTCCTCAAATAGACCGACTAGATTGAATTAAATATGAAAGTGTGTTAGCAATATAAGTCCGGTCGGATATGCAATAAGTCGGGTATTGATTGAGGATTTTCCATTGCTATAAATGGATCATAAACTAGTTATATGCGGCAAGTTGGCCCACTCAACTTATAAGTTTGACAGGCCTACATAAAAGGTACTGCAAAAGTACTAACCCGAATAAATGTTGGTCTAAGCTGGGGAAGCCATAGGTATAACTGCTTGAAAATGCACATATAGTTCCTACAACAATGGTCTAGAAACGGACATTATGAAGTACCTTGGACTGCAGTGATGATCGTCCATGGCAAAAACAATAGTGAAAGATGTATTCTTCCGCGAAAAGATGCTCCAAGTCTGGCCAAGACCGGTTATCAAACTAGAGAGAATGAATAATTTACTCAACTTCTTGTAGTGGTTTGCATATTTATTACCTAAACTACTCCTGGTGTTTCGTTCCTCTGTTTCATCTATTTCCACAGGTCCTCTCTTTCACAGAAGTTCACATTCATCCTCCCAGCCGGCGTTTTTGATGTTTTTCTCCGTATCGAGATCAATCGCAGAGCCCAAAATCAAACCTTTCCGTGATAAGCAACAGTCGATCTCCGTTCACTTATTCCTGTAGCAGTTTGCTCTTGCTACACACAGCGGATCAAACGCCAGTTGTTTTGGGATTTGTTGGTGAATGCAGAGCAGAGGGTCCACTAGGAAGACTGTAAGCACTTAAATCTACTTGAAGAATTGCTGAGATGTATCTTTATCTTGACAGACGTTGAGGCGCGGGAGAGAAACTTGTGCACACAAATGTTCGACGCAATTGGTTGTGCTTGTTTGATTTTTTTTTGTTTTTGGTCCAAAAAATTAGCTTTCATTAATTCAAATATAACTTGAATTACAAGATAGATGAGCCTCTGAACATGGTCTCACGCAAAGTCTGAGAAGGCTTGGAGAGCTAATTACAAGGTAAAATCTTCAGCGGACGACCCCACGGTAAGCAACCTGTCTACGTTAATCTTCAGCGAGCCCGTCTTCGGTGGAGACCAAGCCGACGGTAATTTATCTCGTTGAAGTTCATTTGGGTTTTTCAATTGATTCCATCTTTTGAAGCTAATCTGGATTGCTAATGGCTCCCTCAGCCACCGTGACCGGATCTGGTTTTCTCCTTCGGAACGCCACGTGGTTTCAAGCCTTCCACAAATTCCACAGAATGCCGGCGACGAGCTCAACCGAAGGTAAGTTTGTTCGGGGATTTTTGAACTTCAGGAGCCATTCTTCTATCCTTTGCAAAACTTGACTCGAAATGCGTATGTTTAGTGCCGGATGACTGCCTTCGTCGAGCTACACAACAAAAATAGGTGTTCAATCGTCTCTGGGTGTTGATGGCAGGAAGGACACTTCGAATCAGGTACTATTTTCCTCTTGCACAAGTTTTCCATTGTAGGAATTGCATTCTGACATATGCTCCACAAACAAAATTTGGATCTTTGGGGGGGTTTTGAGGTTCCAAATCATAGACCATAGAGCCCTCGGTGTTTGACGTGAAGACGATGGTTGACTTTGAGAGTGTCGAATTTCTGTGCTAGTGATGTTGTTGTAGGCACTCTTTACTGTGTATTCCCCATTCTTATTACTAGTCCACAACAGTTTATCCTTTTCGCATGTATGCTTAGAGGAACTGCTAGGATTTCCTGTACGGTCTGTTCGTCAAAAAGTCCCTGCAGCTGTTGCTCATTCCATGCCTTTTCCTCCATTCCCAATAATTCTGCTACTGTTCGTGGATCTCCTTGGTTAATAGGTCCTCCAATAATGCCCCGTTTCAGCCAACGATCTTCTCGGATATTTGTATCTCTCCCATCTCCCACAGTCCACCTCACTTCCTTTTCTATAGTATCCCTCCCCATTAGTAAACTTTGCCATCCCCATGATGGGCGATAACCTTTTCCAGCATGCCAGAAGTTTCCATTTGGAAAATAAAGCCCTTTGAATGTTTGGCTCCAAAGTGAGGATGGTTTTTGTGTAATTCTCCAAGCGTGCTTTCCCAACATTGCCTTGTTGAAATTGATTAGATTCCTAAAGCCTAGCCCTCCATCGTCTTTCCTTTTCTTCAAGACATCCCATTTTTTCCAGTGAATCCCAGCTTTTGAATCTCTGTTCTTCCACCAGAATGATGCAATCTTCTGCTCAATGGAGCGACAAATAGAAACTGGAATTTTGAAAATGGACATTGCATGTTGGGGGAGAGCTTGAACCACTGCTTTAATTAGAACCTCTTTGCCTGCTTTGGACATGAGGTTCTCTTTCCATCCTTCTAGTTTCGTGTTTACCCGTGCCATAATCCAAGCAAACATTTGCTTTTTTGACTGACCCCAATCAGATGGAATTCCCAAATACTTTCCTGTTTTCTCAATTTCCCGGACCCTCAACTCTCATGCCAAATTTCTTCTTAGCCTCTCAGGGCAGCCATTACTAAAAAACACTCCAGATTTGTTCATGTTAATGGCCTGTCCCGTGGCAAAGCGATATTGATTCAAGATTTCACTGAGCGCTTGACATTCTGTGATTCTTCCTTCCAAAAAAAAAAATATGGAGTCATCGGCAAATAATAAATGGGTTAGTGTGGGACAACTCCTACTAAGTTTAATTCGTTTAAATCTACCCTCCTCCACTGCATTCTTCATTGAGACGAGACAGCACATTTGCCACGATAATAAATAGGTATGAGGATAGAGGGTCTCCTTGCCGTATTCCTCGTGTTGGCTGAAAATAAGGGAGAGGTTCCCCATTTAACTTTACACGGAATGAAACTGTTATAACACACTGCATTTCCCAAGAGACCCATACAGCATTGAATCCCAGTTTCAACAAGCAAGCTTCCAAAAAATCCCCTTCCACTCTATCGTAGGCTTTTTTCATGTCCAGTTTAAGCACTGCCTGAAACTTTTTTTTCCTTTTTCTGATTCTAAGTTGATGCAAAACCTCTTGGACTATCAGTATATTATCTTGTATTTGCTTGCCACTCACAAAGGCACTTTGCCCCGTTGCAATCATTTCAGGTAACCAAGGTTTAAGGCGATTTGCCATAACCTTAGAAATAATCTTACAAGAAAAATTGCGCAGGCTGATTGGGCGAAATTGGTCTAAGGTCTCCGGATTTGGGATTAAAGATATGTGAGTTCTATTCACGGTAGGATCCAACATACCTGTGTCAAAGAAGGACTGCACCATGCTTAACACATCTTCCTTTATAAACTCCCTGTGTTGCTGATAGAATTGGCCATTCACTCCATCTGGGCCAGGGGCTTTAGTAGGCCCCATGCCAAAAACAGCTTCTTTAACTTCTTCCAAAGTTGTTGGTAAAGTCAAGGAATAGTTCATTTCATTTGAAACTAGGCACGGGCATTGATCCAAAACTGGTACAAAGTTTCTGGCCCGTTCGGTGCAATAGAGGGATTTAAAGAAGTCCATAGTCTCTAGTTTCAACCTTGTAGAGTCTCAGCTCCACTCTCCATTTGGCATTTTCAGCATCGAAATTCTGTTGCGTTGTCTTCTTTGAATTGTGGTGGCATGAAAAAAACTTGGTATTCTTATCACGCCATTTCAGCCAATTGATGCGAGACCTCATCCCCCAAAACATTTCTTCCTGTTGCCACGGTTTTTCTATTTGCCCTTTTATGCTATCTGCCCTTTCTTTGTCAAAGCCAACCTGGTTGCTATTAGTAATCTCCTGAAGTTCCAGTTTTAGCAACTTAATTTGCTGAAATGCATTCGAGAATTTTTTCCCACTCGATTTAACTAACTCCCCTGAAACTTCCTTTATTTTACTCCATAAGCCTGCACGTACCAGTTGAGGGGATTGCCATACTTGCCTGACTATGCTGCTGCACTCTTCATCCTCAAGCCAAAATGCTTCGAACTTAAAGTCTTTTCTCCTTTTCTTTTGCTCGGGGTATAAGGAAACCAGAATGGGGCTATGATCTGATCCAATTGCTGGCAAGGCATAAGCTTCAGCAGTAGGAAACAAAACGCTCCATTCCACATTGCGTAGCGCCCTATCAAGTCTTTCCTTGACATATGCATCTCCACCTCTATTTTTTGCCCAAGTGTATGTGTACCCTTTATATTCTAAGTCCATTAGCGCACTATCATTCAGAAAATCCTGAAATGCAACTAGTTGATAATGCTCTGCCATTCTCTTCCCGACTTTTTCCCAATGATATAATATTTTGTTGAAGTCCCCAAGGCAAATCCATGGAAATGGGGTGCTGGAATTAACGCCTTTCAACTCCTCCCATAACGTGAGTCTCTCTTGAAACACATTTGGTGCGCGTACAAACGTGAGCCTCATGGTTCTGTTGCTTGCTCTTTCCTCACAAGTCAAGTTGATAAACCTTTCAGTTGCATAATCCACATTCAAATACATCAAATCTCTCCATAGTACAGCTAAACCTCCAGCAATCCCTACTGGATTCACCGCGAAAAGGTGCGGAAAATTTAGATTCCTTTTAATGCGATTTACCACAAGATCTTTATTCTTCGTCTCCATAAGAAAGAGAACATCAGGCCTTTCTTGAGCCACCATGGCTCTTAATGCTTGAACTGTCAAGGATGTGCCCAACCCTTGACAATTCCAGCTCATAATCTTCATAGCTCAGCGATTCGTATAAACACTTCTAATGCTGCATGAACTCACCGTAATTCTCCTCATCCTGTCGGATTTTTGTTTTGAAGGATTTGAAGCAGCAGGTTGACTCCGAGAGCAGTCCCTGAATCAGGCCGGTTCGTCAAACATCGCAGTCCATCAGACAGCGACTGAACCTGGGACAACTCATGGGAGTGCAAGCAAGGTTTAAGGAAAAGACGGAGAGTATGGGTTGAAAGGTTGATTCTCTGGTAAAGTTGATGGAAGAAGCTCTTGGAAAACTGATTGTACAGGGGATATATGGGGGGATTAATGAAAAATGGTGCGGTTCCAGTACTGAGATTGGGGTTTGAATGGGTAGACGATATGGTGGTGGGGATTCTGTGTAAATTTAGGGTAAGGGTTTTGGAGTTTGGGGATTTCTAGGGAAAAACTATCACCCTGTGGGATAGAGAGGGCTCTTCCGGAGAAGAGAGAGAACGGGTGGTCGCTGGGGGTTCGATTGAGGGGAGTCTCGTGAAGTCCATCATTATTGACAGGGTTCTGAGACTACTTACCAAAATGAAGAGGAAGAGGAGCTCCGAGGAGTATGATGTGTTTTTGAGTTTCAGGGAAAGCGACACGCGCCTCAACTTCACCGACCACCTTTATCGCAGCATGTTGCGTGCAGGTATCCGCGTTTTCCTTGACAGTGAAGAACTTGAAGATGGTGAAGAAATCCATAAAGTTTTTGAGGCAGTGAATGAGTCTCAGATCTACATACCCATCTTCTCTCAGAATTTCGCCTCTAGTTCATGGTGTCTCCGTGAGGTAGCCCACATGGAAGAATGCACCTTAAAATCAGTCCGGAAGAAAGAGATCATCCCCATTTTCTATGATGTGAATGCTGATGATGTGAAGCTCAAAACTGATTTGTACAAGGATGCCATACTCAAACACAAGGAGAAGTGGGGCTCCGATGAACTGGAGCGGTAGGAAAGTGCCCTTAAAAAGATTGGAGATAGAATTGGACGGGAACTTACAGGCAAACGGTAAATCTCCTCTACCCCTTAGGGTTACTAAGCATAATATTTAGGTTTCATTGGATTAAAGTTTGTCCTTCGAAATTTACGAACATAAAACATTGGGGCATGTATTTAAGATTTGCATTAAAAGTTAATGAAAGTTAGACCCAACATCCGAGAATCCAAAAAAAAAAAAAAAAAATAGAATATGGCTGATTTTTTTAAAGCATAACAAGCCGGGTCAAACCCGACCCAGACAAGGCATCTTTCAATTCACGTCCCGTTAACCCAATATGACCAGACACGTGAGACCTACTTTTTGCTTGATCATATTTTTTACTTAGTCGCTTTTTTACTTAATCATACCATCACAATGTGTAGAGTGGAAATCATGTAATTTATGTATTCTTCCCCTCCCTCGGTAATCACAAAAATTTGCAGAATGAACATAGTCATGGTACAATGTTGAATAAATAGGAGTATTGCGGTTTTAAAACTATACCAAAAAATAGTGCACAATGAATATTACAAAAGTACATGTGTGATGCATGAATGCAAAAAATGAACGTTTAAAAGATTTTACATAACTTCCCTAATATAAAATGTTGGAACTGCCATTTCATGAGATGAAATTATCGATACAATGTGGAAATATGGAACATAGTATGTGAAAAAGAACAATACTTCAAGATTTGTACGGAAAGGAGCAGTTTGTACGGAAAAGCGATATCCACGCACAAGAAGTTTGACACTGATGAATTTTAATAGCCATGACTATTAAATCTTGTATTGGTTGGCCGTGTAAAGGGACAGGATCTTATAGGCAAAGGGAAATTTTCCTGCGGTTTTTCTCATGGTCAATAGTTGCAAAGTACATCTGCCTGGAATATTGGAATCGAGACTGAAGTTGTGCTTGAAAACCTACAAAAGGAAATGGGGCGTGCGTGAAGGGGATCTTTTTCTCAAACTCGCAGAAAACTATTTCAAGCCCTACTTGCTGCCATAATATAATTTCCAGTACAAGTGATTATCATGCTTAAATTTCATTTGTGTAAGTTGTTGAGATAGCTGACTTATGTATCCACATGTTCCCCAGAGTCCTGTAGTCTATCATGTCTTTGACTGAAACGATTTTTTCTGCTTTGCTGCAGCCAAGGAGAACAGGTCGAATCGCTTGTTGAAGAGGTTTGCCGTAAGCTTAATACAAGACACATCATTGTGACTGAACATTTGGTCGAAGATAATGCTCAAATGGAAACCATAATGAAATTGTTGGATGTTGGGTCTGATGGTGTACGTTTTGTTGGAATCCACGGCATGGGTGGTGTTGGAAAAACAACTCTTGCCAAAGTCATGTTCAACAAACTATCTTTTCACTTTGAAGGCTGTTGCTTCCTTGAAGATGTTCGAGCATCATCGCAATCTCATGATGGTATTTTACAATTACAGAAAAAGCTCTTATCAGGTTTTGTCAATTCAGGGATTACTGATCAAATAAAAGATGTTGGTGGTGGGATCATGAGGATCAAAGGTGCTTTTAGTAATAAAAAAGTACTCATTGTACTTGATGATCTGGACAACAAAGAACAACTCCAAAATCTGGCCGGAAAATCTGATTGGTTTTGTTCTCGTAGCGGAATCATTATCACAACTAGAGAAGAAAGCATCCTGAAGACTCAAGTAGACCAATCCAAAGGAATTTTAGCTCATGAAGTTCATCCAATGAGATTTGATCTAGCATTTCGTCTATTTTGTAAGCATGCATTCAGAAGTGACTCAGTTATAAGAGATTATGAGGATTTTTCAATAGGAATTGTTCGTAAGGTGGGCATGCTTCCTTTGGCCGTTGTGGTGATAGGGTCCCATCTTTTTGACTTGGGTCATGATTTGGAGCATTCGGATAAAATAGAAGTATGGGAGGAGACGGTGGAACAGTTAAAGGAAGGTCCTTTTGACGAAGTCCGAAATACATTAAAGATAAGTTATGAACGATTAGGGAATAAGGAAAAAGAAGTATTTCTGGATATAGCATGCTTTTTCACCAATGACGACATAACATATCCGGTCATCATGTGGAAAAATTGTGGCTACTCTCCTTACACTGCAACGCGGGTTCTCTCTCACAAGTCCTTGATAAAAATTAGAGATGGCACAAGGTTTTGGATGCACGACCAAGTTCGAGACTTTGGAAGGTACATTGTTCTTGAAGAATATCCTCGCAAGTTTTGTCGGGTGTGGATTCGTGAGAAAGCCCTCAACCTACTGAAGAGAAAAGAGGTAAACTACGAAGTTTTTGAATTAATACACTAGTTATATTTCAGAAAAGCAGACACCGGACATATGATATCTTCAGTAAGAAATGGAAACTCGAAAAATTAGATTATGTAGATTAGGAAGAAACAACTCTTGTTGGGAATAAGAGTAAGCCATAGTTCTAGAAACCGTAGGTCACGTGCTTAACTATTGGAGAAAGTTTTCGATTGTTCTTAATGTGTCCTCTCCGTTTTAGCTTTGTAAACCGTATTTCATGCTCAGTATCGTGTTTGTGACATGCAGAGAAATGAAAATGTTGTGGCACTAAGCCTGAATTTCGATGGCTGTAGCTGCAACATTGCATCTGAAGAATTAACTGCCGTACCAAATCTAAGGTTTCTTCGAGTGAAAGGCATCGATTTTTTTGGCAACTTCGAGAATCTTCTGTTGGAGCTGAGATGGTTTTCTTGGGAAATTACTCATAAGGACTTTTATGCAGAGAGTTTTCATTTTGCTAATTTGGTTGTGCTAGACCTTTCAAGGAGCAATATTGAAGATGACTGGGGTGGGTGGAGTCAAATCCAGGTACCATATGCCTTACTCCCTATTCACCTTCTTTCAATCTTTACAGATCATTCAATGCACTCATAATAAACGTTGTGCTAGTCTAACATCTAGAGTCGAGTACAACCTGCTAAAAACATTTGAAAAGAAAGGAGAGGAAGCTATAGAATCACATGATATCAGCATATCATTGTTGTCTTTTGGCTTGCTGTAGTCGTTTTTCTGATAGCTGATCATATTAAAAAAGTATAACATTCCGGAGAGAGAGGCAATTAGGCAGTAGACTAAAGACGTTTTTTGGCTGAAAATTGGACGGCCTTTACCTTTTTTTACAAAGGGGAGAGCAGACTTTGGTGCTCCTAGGGTACAACCTTGTACCGTGCATCTCTTTTTCTACGACAATTTTAGGACTATCACGGCTAAATGTTGAAACATCGTATATGACGCTTCACAATTGTTTTTTTTTTTTAGGGGGGGACTAAGTGCATCAAAAGTTTTAAACTTGTCACAAAAAGGGTAATTGAGTTATACAACTTTTAAAAAGTTCAATAAAGTTTTAAAACTTATCAGATAAATGCAATCAAATTCTGTTCAATTAGGCTAACGGAATTGTTGATGTAATTTTTTTTATTAGTCTATGGTGCCAACATGGATTTTTTATGATTTAAAAAAAATTAAGGACCAACTAGTTTACTGCATTAACACATCAGACAGGTCCACACAGTCTTGCTATTTTACCGATCTCATGCTCACTAGTTACACTTTGAAAACGCTTCCTTCCAAGAATCACATTCTTCTTTCCCACAATCACAATCATCGAGGAAAAGACCCTGAAGATCATAACAAATGCAGAAACTTATTAATAACTCTTCACAGAAAAGTTATTATCGACAAACAATAATAATAATAAAAAAAACAAATCAAAGTATCTAGATGTTCATAGCTATCTTGGTAGACTCTAGTTGGTGCCCTGAGATCATTGTACCGCAACAGCTACTGATCAAAGCACAAATCACATCTAGTAACCCACAAACTACTGGATTACCCATAAATCCCAGAACTAGGGAGGACCGGCTGCCATTGCCTGTAGCCGGCTACTCTCGGCCATTGCTAAGGCCTCAGCGACCGGCTGCCTGCCCCATAAGCAAGGACATTTTCTTTCGAATTTACTATACTACAAAGTGGACCCAAAAAAAAAAAAAAAAGGTTAAATTCGAACTGACTGGCGACTTTTTAATTCGATAGATCATTGACTAAATTACAACTTTACCATAATCAAACCTAGTAGCAGATTATCAATTTTGTTTTTTTTTTAATTCTGCGAGTAATCCCCTTAAATAATTAGAAGATTTCTATCTGCGCAGAAACTTTACTAACGGTGTCGTTTAATTGTTGTGACATACAAACAAAACACAATTTATCATGGCACGTACATTATGACCATCGCTTCGATTGTACTGAGTACCAAGTTTTACTTTTCCAGTTACATATAAATAAAAACAATTGATTTATAAGGTTGGAAATACCCTCCTAGACTACGAACTGTCATCCGTTTTTTAATTGATAGACTACGAATTGCTTGCGTACTTTACAAGTAGTATTGGTTAACGGTTGTAACGCATGAACAGGAACACTGTTCTTTCCCTATAAAGTCGTAGTAGATTATTAGATTTATTTGGATTTTACAGGTAGTAATGCTTGCGGGTCAGTAAAAGACTAACGATAATTGACTTTCCAGGCTTGCCCTAGTAGATTATAAATAGCCTTTCGTTTTTAACTGTTGAGCAGGTTTTTCCTTTTTGTAGGGTATGAATTAATTGCTTATATACTTTACCAGTAGTATCGGTTACCAGTGATATTTTACAAACTAACTACTTTTTTTTTTATCACTATAAATCTCTACCAAGTTGTAAGTAGTGATTTTATAAGAAAAAAGACTTAAGTGATTTTCAATTACAATGACAGTACCTGTTTAGCGTTTGCAAGTAAATGAGGGAGCATATTGTATTATAATAATTGGACTATTTCCTTACATAAAAAGTCTAGGATGATTGATGTGTTTCATTCTTTTTAATTCCACATTTTCTTTTTCTGCAGATGACAAAAAAATTAAAAGTTCTAGATTTAACGGATTGCACAAAGTTGACAAGAACACCTGATTTCTCTAATTTCACGTCTTTGGAGACGTTAGTACTTGCTCGATGTTCCAACTTGATCACAATTCACCCCTCCATTTCTAAGCTTCAAGTCTTAGAGACTTTGAATGTGAAAGGGTGTAGTCGTCTTAGGGAGTTGCCGGAAGAAGTCGGTTTTCTACAATCTTTGAAGCAGATCATCATGCCCGAAAATTTTCAACCCTTGAAGTTTCCAGAGAGATTTGGCAATTTGACATCTTTGGTGAGTTTTAAATTAAACTACCACCCTAATATCCGCCAACTCCCAAACTCCATTGGAGGGGCGGCGAATCTCACGCGCTTAACTTTACGTGGGTGCGTGGGGATAAAGGAACTTCCAAGCTCAATTGGAGAGTTAAAAATGTTGATAGAGTTGGAGGTAACATCGTCAGGTGTAGTTGAACTACCTGATTCTATCGGAAATTTGAAGAAACTAAGGGTGTTGAGTTTATGTAGAACAAAGATAAAGGAGATTCCTCATACTATTGGAGGACTGGAGATGCTTGAAGGTTTATATGCCAACAGGTCCTGGGATCCGACGGATAAAAATTTGGAGGAAATTGGGAAGCTACTCCATTTGAAGACCTTGAACTTAGCATTTACTAGTGTTTCTCGATTGCCTCCAGAGATAAGTCGTCTTCGTTTGCAAAAACTTGAAGTGGGTTCGATTGAGCTTCAACAAGTGCCAGCTCTTCCATCAAGTTTGAAATACCTTGCAGTTCAAGCTATGGACTTCTCTCTTGTCCCCGACCCCTCAAGCATCACCGATTTAGAACATCTAGATTTGCATAGATTCAGCAATTTGAGAAGTAGATATCACTCTACTAGGCAGGACTATGACTCAAAACTTCAAGCAGCTATGATGAGGGAGCAACCCTCCTATCAGCTTCCACCTCATTTGTTGGTCTTGAAACTCAAAAGTATTAATCCACTGCCACATTTTTCCAACTTGTTAAAGTTGACAGTTTTGCATGTGATTGAATGTACAATAGCGCACATACCCATCACTCCAGGTCTAACACATTTGAGGGAATTGAACATAACAAGATGTGAATTCCTTGAGGAAATACCTGGTTTGTCACTCCCGAGGAGACTGGAGCGCTTGGAATTGGAGGGCTTGAATAGGCTAGTTCAGATTCAAGGTTTGTCGGAACTAGAATCTTTGCAGCACCTCCATCTTTCTGGTTGTGATTCACTAGGAAAGTTACCCAACTTATCCAAGTTGGGTAAACTGCAACATCTAGAGCTAGAAGCTTGTCCAAATTTAAGAGCCATTGAGGGCATTGAGGGCTTAGAAAGCTGGGTGTGGGATAGCGTTGGTCACACTATCCAGGAAAGATTGTTGGACATCTCAAGAACGACATGGCTTTCCCACAAATTACCTATGTACGATATGTTCCTGAGTTTTAAGGGACCAGACAGTCATTATGGCGTTGTCAGTTATCTTCATGCTCGGATGTTGCGTAATGGAATTTCTGTTTATAGCAATAACGATGACATGAGGGCCAACGAAGGGATTGGGGAAAATGCACTCGCTAACTCCAATATCTACATACCCGTATTCTCTAGAAGCTACGCTTCCAGTGATTGGTGTCTCCGCGAACTTGCCCACATGGCGAAATACACATCAGAATCAAAGGGAGCAAGAAGAATCCTCCCCATTTTCAACAATGTGGAGATTGATGATGTTAGGCTCGAAACTGATTTATACAAAAGCGACCTAGACAAGCACCGGACGAACTTCGACCACGACGAAGTGAAGTCATGGGAACAGGCCCTAATTGAGGTCGCAGCAATGAGGGGTTTCGTCTTAAAAATTAACAGGTAATTCTGCTATTTCGCCACTAAATCATGAGGTAAACAATTCATTCGAATGAACTTTCCCAACACAGAGAGTTTCAAAGTTACTGCAATGCAAACCCTTTGCATACAATAGTTGTCCACTCAATCAAATTCAATCCTATAGAATAACTTGTAGATCCTTCTAGCTTGTAATATCCGGAGGAACTAAGGTCGAGCAGAACAGAAATGCATACTGGTACAGCCGCACATAGTTTCCTCTGTTGTTTTTTTTTCCGAGTTAAAGATCTTCAAGTTATAGTGGTTTGAGAAATCAAATCAATAATTAGATTGTCATTTTGATGTCCTTTTTAAATTTCTGTTTGTCCAACTAAAAATGTACTGTCCCTCAATTGTGCACCGCTGCAGCTACGAAGAAGTACTTGAATTGGTTCTTGCAGAGGTTTCTAGAGCAAGGAAATTGTTGGATGGTGACTCCTGAAGCCTTCTTTTGGACGGTTGTCAAAGAAAAGGTGAATGGATTGCTATAAATGTGATGAACTTCTCACCAACTGCATTCTGTTCCATTTGGTAATGAAGTTGGTCTACGATGCTAATGCTTAGGTTCATCATTTGCAAGGTTAGCATGTCTGTACGGATGAGTATATCAGTGACCTCCCATGCTTTGTTACAGGGTTAGAGAAAGGTGCTCTGCAACAAAAGAAATGAAACAGACTAGGATTGACTGTTCATCCAGAAGAATGTTACCTTATGCTATTGTTCGTTCACAGTAATACAATTGACCATTCATACAAATCTAACAGGTGAAATCCCTGGTGAAATTGGGAGACCGTTCTGGCTGTTCAAGGATCTCGGGCTTACACTAATCAAACTTATGTATGGATTTCCCACGACGAACTTTTCTCTCTCTTATGTCCATAAAACTTTTTTCTGAACGGTTACTATGGAATTTGACAGTCACCCCAAGCTCATGCAATCTGTCTTTGTTTTGATGCATTGACTTCCAGTTTGTTCATGGACTCTTGAACAATATCCCTTGACCAATATCCACTAGCTTCCATGTACTTTTGTCATTTTTGAGATCCGAGGATTGTTAGAACTGAAATTTCTTTTTCTATTTTTTTTTTTGGATTTTTAAGTTTTTCGCCTTCTTTTTAAACTTTTTCTGACGTGGCACTCATATACATGGTGCCACCTCATCACCACTTTATCTTAGAAAATGTTGATGATGCAACGCCAGCCGCCATGTAAGAAACAGCTTGTAAGAGTATGCCCTAGTTTCTCAAGATCTTACTTTGAAATATGGATTAGACCCATGGGTTAGAAATGGTGGTCGATCAAACAATTGACGTTGAATGATATCCAAAAGTCTAGTAGGTGGATCCAATTTCATCCACTCCATCAAGAACACCAACTTCGGATCACTATATGCTGATGATGCTATTACTTATTTTCACCAGCTGAAGTGATAAATTTGAATAGTTAGACTTGAAACGGTTAAAAGTGGTCAGATCTATCTAATTCATCTGAAAATTTAAAGAGAATCTAAAGGAAACTAGGATGGACTCCTCAGTGATAAAGATGAATGTGACCTTGCCCACATTGTACTATGAAGGTGAGAGTCGAAGGGCAAAAGAAGAATCGCCCCCATTTTCCACTGGCGTGGAGATCGATAATGTTAGGCTCTTAAGCCATTTTTAAATCGTCACAAGTAGAACAAAGCTGATTGGAGTTCGGAACAAGACGAGACTATTCGGATTTCAGTCTACTATTTAACTAAACACAGTTATTATATTTGTTATTAAGGTGATGGAAATTTTACTAAAAAAATTCTAAATTTATTACACTTTGCCAATTCAATCCTAAATCTTTTAATTGGACTAATTGTGTCCTATACATTTTCATGTTTTGCTAATTCAGTCCTAAAATTTTTAATTGTGCCTATTGAGTTGTAAACATTTTTACTTTCTATCAATTGAGTCTATCTGACTAAATTTGGCCAAAAGTAGCTGACGTGTATATTGGCCATCCTATGTGACATAACCGGTGCTGATTTGGACAATTTTAATATTTTTTGAAATTTTTTATATGTTTTCCATTTTTTCTTTTCTTCTTTTTTCCTTATTTTATTTTTTATTTTCCTAGCTAATGAGGGTTGTTTGGCCCTCATTGGCCTTGAATGAGGCTAGCCTCACCGAGGATCATGATGGTTTGGGCGAGGGCTGCAAAGCCCACGCCTGCTGCTAGCGAGGGCTGCGGCCATTGCTTGCCATTGGCGAGTGCTTCGCGGCCCTTGCCCACAATCAGCAAGGGCCCAACGACCTTCACCCAATGGCTGGCCCGATGACCCTCGCTAGCCACAGTAAAAAGAAAGAAAAGAGAAGAAAAGAAATAAAAAAAATTTAAGATATTCAAATTTAAAAAATGTTAATATATTATTTAAATTATCCAAGTCAGTGTCGACTATACCACGTAAGATGGCTGACATTCACGTCAGCGATTTTCTATCAAAATTGGTTAGAAGGACTGAATTGGAAAAACGTGAAAAAGCTTAGGTCTCAATTAGCATAATTAAAAAATTTATGATTGAATTGACAAAAGTGTAATAGGTTTGGGATATTTTTGGTAATTTTTTCTTAAGGCGTGTTTCGGTAGGACTTTCAAATCAAAGTCTGAGATTGAAAGTTGTCTTCGAGTCCTCAATAACTAAGAGAGGAACGATTCTCACATTCCGCAGCCGGAGAAAAAAAGGGTTTGGCATGGTAAAGGGTTGAGGAACGTCGAATTCAATAGTAAAACTGTCGACTAATTTCCAAATTTACCAATTTCAACATAAAGACGAAGAAAATGAGGGAACCACTTTTCAGTGCATATAGCACTATAGCAGGGATAAAGAAGTTATGCAATATTGCTGAAACCCTGAGAAAAGCACTTAAATCGGCTAGTGAAGTGGTCCTCGAGACATCTGAAAGCATGATCATCGCAAGAATGGACTAGAAGAGGGTGGGGGTGTAAATTGAAACAACAAAAATTTAGAAATCATTTAAGAGAAGCCTCAAAATTTTGGGATTGGGGCTATATCTGGCTAAATGAAAAGGCTTGTGTGGAGTTTGAAATAGAAAAAGAATGGCAGAAGGACACCTCAAGTGACAATATTTATGTAAGGCGCTCATTTTGGTACCAAATTTTTCACCGGCTCACTTAAATGCCAAATCGGAGAAAAAAAATTTGGTAACATGGCATTTTTATTTCAAACAATTTAGTGACATCCTAGCCACTTTGATCGAATGATGTGACTGGAATGTCTTAAACATATAGCACTTAAGTAGTCACATTTTACAACTCATGGCACATAAGTGATCACTTTTAGAAAAAACTTGACACTAAAATGTTTATAATTTAAAACATATAGCACTGAAAGTCACTTCACAAAATTGGATAAACGATGTCGTTTGTGCTTCGAAAGCTAACTAGGATCTTCGGCGAGCCACGCAGGATTAGTTAATTAATAAAAAATTGACACATATTATTTTCAACCAGGCTAATCAGAGTTGGCGCTGAAATAGCTGTTTTTGAAAAAAATGATATTTAATTGATCCGAAAAAGAATTTGTCACTTGAGGTGTCCTTCTATCGAAATGAATAGAAAAGGATTATGTACATAGGGGACGAAATTTGCAGTCTTTTGTATTACTAGATACAATGTGCTTTTTCACCAACAATGACAAAGCGTATGCGATTATTGAGGCTATTGGTCACCTCTTGCAAACGCTTCTGTCCATCTCATATTCTTTCTATGAGTTTTGTGACATCTTGAATTCCGACCCACTTTTAAAGCTATGAATGAATAAAATATCTCATAGATGTATTTTAGCTAAATCTCACTCGGAATTGATCCCTTTCGAGCAAAATAACCAAATGGGAATGGCTAGCTAGGAAAATCAAGTACATGGATCTAAGAACTTGATTCCGGATTGACGTTTTGGCCATGAAAATTGTTGAGAGAATATTCTGGACCAATATAGGCTGACCCTAGGATGATTAATGAACGATTTGGATAATACCCTATGCTTGGATCACGGGTGATTCCATTTGACCTCGTATGGATTCCGAACGTCCCTAAATTATTTTCTAACGATCGTGCCCATTGGAACTAGTGATTGACCATTGCAATTGAATGACAACCAAAGTCGCCATGGCTCAAGAAATTCTTAAACGTGATATTAATCACGGGTCGATACGCGTAACTCCTAAAAGCCGCCCATTAGTTTGAGATACGCTGAAATTTCAATTGATCAATATTGATCGCTAATCGAGCTTCTGGATTTGACGTCGGACCTTCAGGGGTTTCAATAATAAAATTTTGGACGTTTCCTTATCCATTGTACGATTTCTTCGCAGTTCGCCCAAAGGGTTCGGGAAAAATAAAATTTGGACTAGAATAGGAAAAGACATATTTACCCTTGGAGAATACCCAATTTTTCACTTTGGCCCAAGGGCATTTCGGTCAAAACCCCCTCTTGGCCGAAAATATTGACTAGTCTTGGGTGGTGAAATTACTTTTCTACCCTTCTTGACTTTGAAGACCCCAAAAATATCCTAACCTTTTATTAATGAATTTTTGGCCATCTTCTTCATAAATCCAAGAACACACACTCTCTCTACACTACTTTCTCCCTCTTGGCTAAACCCCCCTTTGCTCTCTCTCTCTCACCGAAAATTTTCCAAGCCGCCGCCAGAGTTTAATCTCCACAGTGAATCACCCGGGACCGCCGGATCTTTGAGGGTTTTAGCCGAACAAGAGGAGTCGCCGGAGCCGCCGGTTGGAATAAGAAATCTTCTCTCGATTTCTCGCCGGAAAACTTGCTAAATTTGTGGTAAGTTGATTCCTAACCTTAGATTAGGTATCTAGGTTGCTAATAGACTTTGGATTGAGTAGATTGGATGAAAAATTGGTTGGATTTGCCCAAGGATTTGCTTTGGGCTAATTGATGAAGGGAGGAGAGAGAAGAAGAAGAAAAAAAGATGTTCTTGCATGAATAGTGGAAATGCATGATTGCTAATGGACGGCTAGGATTTAATCTAGCTTTTCTTGCTTTAATCCGATGGTTTATATTGAATCTTGCTTAGGAAGATTGATCGGACAGCCGAGATTAATTCCTGCTTAGTATAGATTTAATCGAGTGGTGGAAATTTATCGCACGTGAAGATATTTTAATTGTACGGCCCAGATTAATTGCCTCGTAACTATGGTTTATTTGTGTGGCACGTATTAAATGTACGTTAGTATAATTTCAATCGTACGGTGATTATTAATTGTTACGTGGGTACAATTAATATCATGTGGCGTAGATTAATTTTTGTGGTGATAAAAATTAATCGTGCGGCCTAATTGGCCGACGGCATGAGCGTGATTTAATCGGGTGGTCCCGATTTATTATTTATTCAACGTGAGTGAATCACGTGGTTCCGATCGAGTGTTTGCTCAGTACAATTTAATCAAGTGGTCTTGATTGGGCAATTGAGGAAAATTAGAAAGATCGTGTGGTCCCGATCTTCCGGAGAAAAATTGAGAAGATCGTGTGGTTTTGATATTTCATCGGAGGAAATTGGCGAGATTGTATTGTCTCGATCTGCTAATCAGGAAATTTAGCAAGATCACAAGGTGAAGATTGATCGATCGGAAGGATTTAAGTGATCGTGTGGTATCGGACAAGCAATCGATGAATTATTGTTGTTATATGGTCTTAAGTAGAATAATTGAGAGGAAATGTGAAATTTTACCCTGAAGCGTTATGACGTGGGGTTCATATTTTATAAGACCATAAATTGCCTGAGGCGTTATGACGCGGGCTCTGTTATTATTATTTTACCTTGAGGCATTAAACGCGGGGTTGTGCTTATTATATTATCCCGAGGTGTGACATCCCGAATTCCGACCCACTTTCGAAGCTTTGAATAAATGAAAGGTCTCATTGATGTATTTCAGTCTAATCTCACTCGGAGGTGATCCCTCTCGAGCAGACTAACCAAATGGGAATGGCTAGCTAGGAAAATCAAGTACGTGGACCTAAGAACTTGATCCTGGATTGACTCTTTGGCCATGAAAATTGTCGAGGGAATATTCTGGACCAATATAGGCCGATCCTAGAATGATTAAGGAACGATTTGGATAATACCCTACGCTTGGATCACGGGTGATTCCGTTTGACCTCGTATGGGTTCCGAACGTCCCTAAATTATTTTCTAACGATCGTGTCCATCGAGACTAGTGATTGATCCTCGCAATTGAATGACAACCAAGGTCGCCATGGCTCGAGTAATTCTTAAACGTGATTTTAATCACGGGTCGATACGCGTAACTCCTAAAAGCCGCCCGTTAGTTTGAGATACGCTGAAAATTCTATTGATCGAGATTGGTCACGAATCGAGCTTCAGAATTTGACGTCGGACCTTCAGGGGTTTCAATAAATAAAAATTTTGGACGTTTCCTCATCCTGTGTGAAATTCCTTCGCGGTTCGCCCCAAAGAGGTTCAAGAAAAGTATATTTGGACTGGATATGGGAAAGGACCCATTTGCCCTCGAAAAATACCCCATTTTTCACTTGAAACTAAGGGTATTTTGGCCATTTTCCCCTTTGGCCGAGATTGACTAGTCAATGAGGGGAGATAATTATTTTTCTCTTGACTTTGGGAGCATAATTAATTATTATTAACCTATATTAATTATTATATTGGCATCTTCTTCTTCTTTATCCAAAGACTCTCTCTCTCTCTCTAGCTCACTTTCTCTCTACCTCACTCTCCCTCTCCCTCACTTGGCCGAACACCCTCTCTCTCACCCTCCGTTGCCGAAAATTCTTCAAGCCTTCTTTGGTGTCGCTTTGGAGCGCTTGGAGTCGCTAGAACGTCGCCGAGTCGCCGGCCGTGCAAGGACCGCCGGAATCGCCGCTCGATTCAAGCTTTTCCTCAACCGTTCAACGGAGGTTTTTGCGAGTTTTTGAGGTAGGATTGTTTCTAAACCTAAATTAGGTGGTTAGGTTGCTAAAAGACCATGAAATTGTGAATTTTTGATGAAGAAAAGTGTTGGATTGGAGCTTGTGGAGGGGTTGGACGAAAATTGCAGAAATGGAGGTGAGATATGCTTGTTCTTGCAATGAATAGTAATTGCAAGAGGATATTTGTTTGGTCAAAGTTTGACCATGGTTACCCTACCAACCCTAGTTACTTTTTGTTCAACTATGGTTGCTTTATGCTATTTATTAATCATGGTTAGGTTAGTATTTGACTCTAGTTAGTTTTTGAACCATGGTTAGTTTAAATATTAACTAGAGTTACTTTTATGTGACATAAAGTCGTTACGCCACGGTGCTAATTAAATGTGACATTATTATAGTATAGTACTATGGTCGTGAATTAATTATATGTTAGAAAATTATTATTGTTCGGCTGTGATATATTTCCACGTTAGTATAATTGTAATGGCACGTGATTTATAAATTGCTACGTTAACGTAATATGGTCGCATGACGTGGATTGGATACTATGGTAGTATTAATTGACTGGGTAGTCTGAATTAATATTTGGATTAGTGTGAATTAATCGGGTGATCCCGAATTATTAATTCTCTAACGTGAGCGAATCACGTGGTCCCGAACTATTCTGAGAAAATGTGATGGTCGTATTCAATCAAGTCGTCTGAGGCCAAAGTGAGCCGTATTCGTCTGATTGTCCGAGACCGAGGAAATGTGATGGTCGTATTCAATCAAGTCGTCTGAGGCCAAAGTGAGCCGTATTCGTCCGATTGTCCGAGACCGAGAAAATGAGAAGGTCGTATTCAATTAAGTCGCCTGAGGCCAAAGTGAGCCGTATTCGTCTGATTGTCCGAGACCGAGAAAATGTGAGGGTCGTATTCAATCAAGTCGTCTGAGGCCAAAGTGAGCCGTATTCGTCCGATTGTCTGAGACCGAGAAAATGTGAGGGTCGTATTCAATCAAGTCGTCCGAGGCCAAAGTGAGCCGTATTCGTCTGATTGTCTGAGACCGAGAAAGTAAGAAAGTCGTGTTCAATTAAGTCGTCCGAGACCAAAGTGAGTCGTGTTCGGCTAATTGTCCGAGACTTGATCCGGTCGTGTTCCTATGTGTCCGAAACCGAGATCCGTGGGTCGTATTCCTATGTGTGTGAGACCCGGGTATATGTATAGAGCCGTGTTCCATAAAGGTCCGAGGCTCAATGTTATGAACTTATTTGATGGCGGTGGAGTAACGTGGAATATTCTGGAGTAACGTAGAATATTTTGGAGTAACGTGGAATATTCTGGAGGAACGTGGAATATTTTGGAGTAACGTGGAATATTCTGAAGTGACGTGGAATATTTCTGGAGTAACGTGGAATATTCTGGAGTGACGTGGAATATTTCTGGAGTGACGTGGAATATTTTCGGAGTAACGTAACAATTTTCGGAGTAATGTGGATATTTATATTATGGCCTGATGTGGTTAAAACGTGCCCTGGAACACGTAGAATATTTTATTGTCGGGCTGAGGCATGGAACGCAGAGAGGGGAGTAACGTAGAATATTTGAGAAGGTGTGAGAATTTTCGGAGAAAGAGTGGAATTTTCTGGAATTGAATTGGGGAATTTTTTTGGGTAAGAAAGAAAGAGTTGTTGGAAATTGTTGCTCGCCTAGATTGTGTCCGGAGGCACTAGCGACCTGATCTAGGGTTAGAGATTTTCCTACTGAGATTTTATCTCACCCCGTCGTGGGTTCGTTGTTTATTTCAGACCCTCCGCCGCAAGTATGAATGATCTGCCCAGGAGATTCGGTATTCCCCGAGGTCATGGTACCGGGAAAAGATGGGAAGGTTGTAGAGCCATCGGATTCGAAACAGCCACTTGAGCTTGACGAGGATGAGTTGGAGGCGAGAGATGATATAGTACCAGATAGCGAGAACGATGCATAGGGTAGTTGGCCTCTTGACTTATGTTGGTTGTTTTATTTTGGATGTATAATAGGCTTCGACCACGTAATCGTTTTGTTTTAGTGGTCATAGGCTTGTACAGTGGCCTCCGAAGCCGTAGGTTTGGAAAATTGTATAGAACATGTGGATATGTATATAAGTTTGTTTTTTTTTTTTTTACCGTCCCAAGTCATCATGATGTTAATTGTTTCTATACGGGGATTTGTTTTTGCTTCCGCATGAATTTGTTGGCCTTTGGATCCTGGAGAACTGTACATAATCGTGGCCAGGTGGGATGTTAACGAGCTCGCAGGATTCGGGTCGTGACATGAGGCGTTAAACGCGGGATAGTAACCCGATGCGTTATTACGTGGGTCCGGATTATATAATGGCCTGAGGCGTTATTACAAGGGTCTGTCTAGTTATAATATAGCCTGATGCGTTAAACGCGGGCTCTGGACCAACGTGGAATTTTATATGATAGCCTAATGTGTTAAACGCGGGCTTTGGATCCACGTGGAATATTTATAATATAGCCTGATGCATTAAAAGCGGGCTCTGGACCAACGTAGAATTTTATATGATAGCCTGAAGCGTTAAACGCGGGCTTTGGATCCACATGAAATATTTATATTATAGCCTGATGCGTTAAACGCGGGTTCTGGAGCAACGTGGAATATTTTTATGACAGTCTGAGGCGTGGAATGCCGTTATGAGAGTAACATCCGCCTTCTTGATGTTTTCTTCATGTCGAGGGCAATTGCAGAGCCAAAAATCACCTGTCCTTGATAAGTGTCCTTGATAAGCAAAAGTCGATCTTCATTCACTTATTTGCCGTAGCAGTTTGCTCTTTCTACGCACAGCGGTTCAACGCCAGTTGTTTTGGGATTTGTTGGTGAATGCAGAGCAGAGGGCCGGCCGCATATTGAACTCCATCAAAGCAACGCTTTAATCACCCTCTCAACTTCGTCCACTAGGAAGACTGTAAGTACGAGATCTACTTGAATAATTGCTGAGATGTATTCTTATCTTGACCGACGTTGGTGCGCAAGGAAGAAACTTGCGCACATAAATATGCGATGCAATTTGTTGTGCTCGTTTGATGGTATTCCTATCTCCGAGTCTCGTTAAGCTGAAGTCCATTATTGGCAGGGTTCTGAGACTTCTTACCAAAATGAAGAGGAAGAGGAGCTCGGAGGAGTACGATGTGTTTTTGAGTTTTAGGGGACCCGACACGCGCCTTAACTTCACTGATCACCTTTACCACAGCATGGTATGTGCAGGTGTCCGCGTTTTCCTTGACAGTGAAGAATTTGAAGATGGTGAAGAAATCAGCGAAGTTCGTAAGGCAATGAATAAGTCTCAGATCTACATGCCCATCTTCTCTCGAAACTTCGCCTCTAGTTCATGGTGTCTCTGTGAGGTAGCCCACATGGTAGAATGCACCTTAGAATCAGATCGGAAGAAAGTGATCATCCCCATTTTCTATGACGTGAATGCTGATGATGTGAAGCTCAAAACTGATTTGTACAAGGATGCCATACTCAAACACGAGGAGAAGTATGGCTCCCATGAATTGGAGCGGTGGGAAAGTGTCCTTAAAACGATTGGAGGTAGAATCGGACGGGAACTCATAGGCAAACGGTAAATCTTCTCGACCTCTCAGGGTTCCTAAGCATAATAATTACATTTCATTGGAGTAAAGTTTATCCATCCAAATTTCTGAACATAAAGCATTGGGGCATGTATTTAAGATTTGCATTTCAAGTTAATGAAATTTAGACTTAACATCCGAGAATCCACAATAAGCATAGAACACGGCTGATTTTTTCAAAGCACAACAAACCGGGTCAAACCCGACACAGACAAGGCATTTTTCAATTCGTGACCCGACAAGTGAGACCAATTCTTTACTCGATCATATTTTTCACCTCCCAACGGTAATCACAAAGCGATGTCCAAGCAAAAGAAGAAGTTTGGCCCTGATGAATTAAAGCGGTAGGAGAAGGCCCTTGTAGAGGTAGCACGTGTAAAGAGCGGGGGGTTGGATGGTTGTGGTGGTTTTGGGGGGGGTGGGTGGGAGGAGGAGGCAATCTTGTAGCCAAAGGGGATTTTTCCTGCACTTTTGCTCATGGTCAATAGTTGCAAACTACATCTGCTAGGAAGAAACTGTACGTGTCCAAATTTTCGAGCCTATAGCACTGTGGTATTTAATTAGATGTCAATGGAATCGACACTAAAATTGTGCTCGAAAACCTAAAAGAGGAATTGCCGCGTGGGTGAAGGTGATTTTTTCTCAAACCCCCCAAAAAACTATGTCTAACCCAACCTGTACCCAAAATATAAATTTTAGTACGACTGATTATAATGCTTAATTTCCATTTGTTTAAGTTGTTGTAGTAGCTGAGTTATGCATCCACATGTTCCCTGTAGTCTACGATGTCTTTGATTGACGAAATTTTCATGCTTTGCTGCAGCCAAGGAGAACAAATCGAATCGATTGTTCAAGAGGTTTGCCGTAAGCTTAATAAAAGACATGTGCTTGTGACTGAACATTTGGTTGAAGATAATGCTCAAATGGAAACCATAATGAAATTGTTAGATGTTGGTTCCGATGGAGTACGTTTTGTTGGTATTCATGGCATGGGTGGTATTGGAAAAACAACTCTTGCCAAAGTCATGTTCAACAAATTATTTGTTCACTTTGAAGGATGTTGTTTCCTTGAAGACGTTCGAGCATCATCGCAACCTCATGATGGTCTTTTAAACTTACAAAAAAAGCTCTTATCAGGTTTCATCAGTTCAGGGATTATTGACCAAATTAAAGATGTTGGCGGTGGGATCACAAGGATCAAAGGCGTATTTAGCAATAAAAAAGTGCTCATCGTACTTGACGATCTAGACAGTATAGAACAACTCCAAATGCTAGCTGGAAAATCTAATTGGTTTTGTTCTGGTAGTAGAATCATTATCACAACTACGGAAGAAAGCGTCCTGAAGACTCAAGTAAACCAATCCAAAGGAATTTTGGCTCATGAAGTTCATCCAATGAGATTTGATCTAGCACTTCATCTATTTTGTAAGCATGCATTCAGAAGTGACTTGGCTGTTAAAGAATATGAAGATTCTTCAATGGAAATTGTTCGCATAGTGGGCATGCTTCCTTTGGCCGTTGTGGTGATAGGGTCTCATCTTTTTGAGTTGGGCAATGACTTGGAGCATTCGGATAAAAGAGAAGTATGGGACGAGACGCTGGAGCAATTAAAGGAAGGTCCTTTTGACAAAGTCCGAAAAACAGTAATGATAAGTTATAACCGATTAGAGCATAAGGAAAAAGAAGTATTTCTGGATATAGCATGCTTTTTCACCAATGATGACAAAACATATCCGGTCATCATGTGGAAAAGTTGTGGTTACTCTCCTCACACTACAATGCGAGTTCTTTCTCATAGGTCCTTGATAAAAATTAGAGATGATAATAGATTTTGGATGCACGACCAAGTTCGAGACTTTGGGAGATACATTGTTCTTGAAGAATATCCTCGCAAGTTTTGTAGGGTGTGGATTCCTGAGAAAGCCCTAAAGCTACTGGAGAGAAAAGAGGTAAACTATGAAGTTTTTGAATTAACATAATAGTTACATTTCCTAAAAAGCATAATCCGGATAGAAGATATCTTCAATGAGAAATGGAAACCCGAAAATTAGATTATGTAGAATAGGAAGAAACAACTTCTTGTTGGGAGAAAGAGATAAGCCATAGTTATGGAAACCGTAGGTCACGTGCTCAACCATTGGAGAAAGTTTTTGATAGTCCTTAATTATTCCTCTCTGTTTTAGCTCTGTAAACCGTATTCATTGCTAAGTATTGAGTTTGTGATATGCAGAGAAAGGAAGATGTAGAAGCACTAAGCCTGGATTTCGGTGGTTGTAACTGCAACATTGCATCCGAAAAATTAGATGCTTTACCAAATCTAAGGTTCCTTCGAGTGAAAGGCATTGGTTTTTTTGGCAACTTCGAGAATCTTCTTTCTGAGCTAAGATGGTTTTCTTGGGAAATTACGCAAAAAGAATTTTATGGAGAGAGTTTTCATTTTACTAATTTGGTCGTGCTAGACCTTTCAAGGAGCAATATCGAAGATGACTGGGGTGGGTGGAGCCAAATCCAAGTACGATATGTCTTACTTCCATTTACTACCATTCACCTTTATTCCATCTTTACAGATCATTCAGTGAATGGTATAAATCGGTGGTGTGCTCCCCTGATCTAAAATATTTAGAGTTTGTCTAACATCTAGAATCAACTACAACTAGCTAAACACATTTGAAAAGAGAGGAGAGGAAGCTATAGAATCACATGGCACGGGTAAAATATGATATGTGTAAAATCCATACTAGCAAAAATCATTTTCTGTGCTCTAAAGTCCACAGTGTTATCATGTATACTATCCATCGTCGAAATATAGTTCCATGTGTAACGTTTTCAAAACCATAGGAAGATTTAAACTTCAAGGGCAATTTGCAAGCAAATTGTCTATAAATTTGTTGCCAAAACGGAAACTTGTTTGTGCATTGTAAACTTGAATGATGGATGGGAAACTTTTTAGATCAATGAATTATCAACAAAATAACAATTTTACCATCATGAAACCTAATAGCAAATTATCAATTGTTTTGAATATCACAAGTTATCCCCTTCATTAATTAGGAGATTACGGTTTGGGTAGATACTTTATTAATAGTGTCGTTTAACTGTTCTAACTTTCAAACAAAATGCTATTTACCATGGTAAATGGTTAGCAGATTATGACCATCGCTCCGATTTTAGTAAGTACCAAGTTTTATTTCTCTAGTAACATACAAATAAAATAATTGATTTATCATGTTGAAATAGCCTTGTAGATTACTAGCTGTCGTTTGCTTTCACAAGCGAGCGTGTTTTTTGGTTGGTAAATGACGAATTGCTTACATACTTTACTACTAGTATTGGTTAACAGTTGTCACTTATGGACAAAAAAACTATTCTTTTACTGTAAATTTGTGGTAGATTATTCAACTTATTTTGATTGCACGAGTACCAACGTTTATAAGTCACCAAAAGACTAAGGAAATAATCGATTTACCAAGCTTGCCCCAGTAAATTATAAACAGCCTTTCGTTGGTTTTTCCGTTTGTAGTGTGTGAATTAATTTGGCTATACACTTTACTAGTACTATTGGTTATTTTCAATTACATTGACGGACATGTTTACCATGAACAGAAGATTTTTCCGTTTTTCGCAAAGGAAGTTTTAGAAGCGACCTAGTTGCGCCATTCGCAATTAAATGCGGGAGTATATTGAATTATAAAAGTCAGAACAATTACTTGTATAAAAAATCTAGGATGATTTATGTGTTTCATTCTTTTTAACTCCATATTTTTTTTTTTTGCAGATGACAAAAAAATTGAAAGTTCTAAATTTAACGGATTGCACAAATTTGACGACGACACCCGACTTCTCTAATTTCATGTCTTTGGAGACATTAGTACTTGCTCGTTGTTCCAACTTAAACACAATCCACCCCTCCATTTCTAAGCTTCAACTCCTAGAGACTCTGAATATAAGAGGGTGTAGCTCTCTTGGAGACTTGCCTGAAGAAGTCGGTTCTCTACTATGTTTGAAGGATATTCTCATGCCCAAAAATTTTAGATCCTTGAAGCTTCCGGAGAGTTTTGGCGAATTGAAATCTTTGTCATCTTTTATATTGGATGAGCACCCAATGATCCGCCAACTTCCAGACTCACTTGGAAGGTTGGCGAATCTTACATGCTTAACTCTACGTGGGTGCGTGGGGATAAAGAAACTTCCAAGCTCAATTGGGGAGTTGCAAATGCTGGAAGAGTTGGAATTATCTACGTCAGGCATAGTTGAACTACCCGATTCTATTGGAAACTTAAAGAAACTAAGGCAGTTGGGTTTAGGTAAAACGACGATAAAGGAATTTCCTCGTACTATTGGAGGACTGGAGATGCTTGAAGATTTACATGCCGAGAGATCCTATGACTTGACAGATAAAAACTTGGAGGAAATTGGAAAGCTCTCCCAATTGAAGAAATTGAACTTGGCATTCACTAGCATTTCTAGATTGCCTCCAGAGATAAGTTGTCTTACCAATCTCGAAGAACTTCAAATGGGCTCGATTGAGCTTCAACGAGTGTCGGCCCTTCCATCAAGTTTGAAAGTCCTTGTGGTTCGAGCTCTGGATCTCTCTCTTGTCCCCACCCTTCAACCATCCCCGGTTTGAAACGTCTAGAATTACATAAATTCTGCAATTTGAGAAATGGACATCACTCTACTAGGCAGGACTCTGACTCAAAACTTGAAGCAGCTTTGATGGGGGAGCAGCTGTGGCAGCTTCCATCTGGTTTGTTGAACTTGACACTTAGGGGTATTTGTCCACTGCTAGGTTTTTCCAACTTATCAAATTTGATAGCTCTACATGTAATTCAATGTCCAATATTACACTTGCTGGATCTGTCACTCTTGAGGAATCTTGAGCTCTTGAAACTGAAGAGCTTGAATAGACTAGTTGAGATTCGAGGTTTGTCGGAATTGGAATCTTTGCAGTACCTCCTTCTTTCCCATTGTGATTTAATAGAACAGTTACCCAACTTATCCAAGTTGGGTAAGCTAAAACATCTAGAGCTAGAAGCTTGTCCAAAATTAAAACACATTGACGGCATCAAGGGCTTGGAAAGACGCGAGTTGGATAGTCAAGGCCGCACTATCCAGGAAAAATTGTTGGATGTCTCGAGATCGACTTGGCTTTCCCGTAGATTACCTGTCTTCGATGTGTTCCTGAGTTTTGAGGGACAGGACACTCATTGTAGCATTGCCACTTATCTTTACTATATGTTGTCATGTGATCGAATTTCTGTTTATTTTGATGACAACGACTTGAGGTACAATGATGGAACTGAGGAAGAGGTTCGACAAGCACTTGCTCGCTCCATTATCTACGTACCCATCTTCTCCAAAGAGTACGCTTCCAGTCAATTGTGTCTCCGCGAACTCGTTCACATGGTAAATTACACATCAAAATCAAAGGGGAAAAGAAGAATTCTCCCTATTTTGTACAACGTGGAGAGTGATGATATTAAGCTCAAAACTGATTTATACAAAAGTGACCTAGAAAAGCACCGGAAGAACTTCGACCACAACGTAGTGAAGGCATGGGAAGAGGCCCTAATTGAGGTGGCAGCAATGAGGGGTTTCGTCGTGAAAAACACCAGGTAATTATGCTATTTCTCCACTGATTCGTGAGGTAGATAAGTCATTCAATTGAACTTTCTCAACACAGAGAGTTTCAAAGTCACTGCAATGCAACTCTTTTGCAAATAGGTGTCCACTCGAGCAAATTTAACCTATAGAATAAGAAGCAGATCCTTCTAGCTTGTAAAATCCGGAGGAAGTCTGTGGTCGAACAGAACAGAACTGCATATTGGCACAGCCGCACATATTTGTTACCTTTTGCTTTGTTTTGACTCAAAGATCTTCAAGTTACAATGGTTTGAGAAATCAAATCACAATGAACTGTCTGTCCAATTAAAATGAACTGTCCTTCAATTGTGCATTGCTGCAGCCATGAAGAAGTGCTTCAATCCGTTATTGAAGAGGTTGCTAGAGCAAGGGAATTGTACGCTGTTGACTCCTGAAGCCATCTTTTGGCCGGTTGTCAAAGACAAGGAGAATGGATTTGCTATGAATGTAATGAAATTCTCCCCGTCTTCATTCTGTTTTTATTGTTTGGAGGATCTAGATATTTTATATGGCAATGAAATTGGTTTACGATGCTAATGCTTAGGTGGATTATTTACGAGGTTAGCATATATGTGTGAATGAGTATTTCTGTAAGCTCCCACATCATTGATTTCAAGGGAACTCTGCAATAATGGAAAAGGAGCTTCCATACACAATCGGAAAAATTTGAATTGACGTCAGTGGAATTGGATTGGCAACTATTAAAGATAGTTGATCTACCTGATTCAATCGGAAATGTAAGAAGAACCGAAACTGACTGGAATGGCCTATTCATCCATAAGAATGTTACCGGAAGCAATTGGACTACTAGAAATGATAGGGGGGTTGAATTACACTCGTTGAAGTTATGGGTCTGACAGGTGAAATCTTTGGTGAAATTGGCAGACTGTCCTGGCTTTTCGAGGATCTTGGGCTTACGCTCGTCGTAGTTATTTATGGATTCCCCATAGACGATTTGTTCTCTACTGTCGAATTTGACAGTCCCCGCAAGCTTCTTTAATCTGTCTTTGTTTTTTATGCATCCACATCAGGTTTGTTTATGGCCTCGTGAATTTGGTTAATTTAGATTTTCTGGACACATCTGGCATTTCCCTTGACCGATACGTACCAGCTTCCATGTACTTTGTCATTCTTTCTACTTTGGCTTAAGAAATATTGCTAGTTTTCAATCTTGAAGAACTTTTCGGTTCTCCAAGTTCGTGATACTCAAAGGCATTCGCCCACTGCCATACTTTTCGAACTTCAAGAATTTGGCAAATCTGTGTGTCATTGGATGTCTAATGTAAAGCTTACCTGTCTCTCGAGAACTAACACATTTAAGGGAACTTAAAATAAGTCCATTTGAATTTCTTGAGAAAATACCTGGTCGTAAGTCTACCACGCTTGAATCTGATTAGCTTGAATATGTTAGTTGAGATTCGGGCTTTGTCGGAAGTGGAATTTTCTTTTTTTTCTTTTTTGTTGCTTTTTTATTTTATTTTATTTCTTTCTTTTTAATCTTTTTTAGATGTGGCGCTCGCGTGGCGCCAGATCATCACCACTTGTCCTAGAAACGTTGATAATGCAACGCCAGCCACCCTGTAGGATGGCAGTCCTTGATGGAAAGGGTATATGTGTCTTGACACATAAATTTTGGCGTCCGATTTAGCTGTTCAGTGTATAGAAAAGTTGGGGGCCGACCCCGGCCCCAAACAAATAATATTAGTTAAATTGTATATAGATATTAAGAGCATTTGCATTAAAGGTTAATTAAGCCCATATAATTGCATTAGAGTAAATGGACTAAGGCAAGGGGCTTTTGAGCTTAATTATATTAATTGCATTTGCATTTTGGAGTCAGTGTACTCTGAGTATTGTAGGAGCTAGTTTGCTCCGAGTGCTGTTTGTGGTGTGAGAAAAACATTATAGCAGTGAAAGTAAGATTTCCGGGAGAATACTTGTTCCATGTTTTAACAAATTCAACAATTCATATCAGAGCCCAAGGCCCAATACCTAAAAAGATCCTAAACTTTAGTATCTGTTTCAATTATATCAAAACTTTTTTTGTCTAATAAAAAATCATTAATTTTTACTTTTGTCCCAATTTTACCAGCCTAATATCCAAAAGCTCCTAACTTTAACATCCATCCCAATTATATCCAAAACTATTTTTTGTCTCATAAAACATCCATTTAAATGTTGTTAACGCTAAATCATCTCCTCAAGTTTGGTAGGCGGATCCAGTTTCATCCGTTTGATCAAGAATAGAAACTTTGCAAGCGTTCCTGAATTATAGAGCATCTTAGTTCCTTAAGCAGCATCCGTTTAACATTTAGGGTAGCTGTAGATGAATGGGTGCTAAAATTACGAGTTTTCTGTTACATACCATATCCGCAGGACCTCTGTGGTCGAACAGACTTGCATAGCAGTACAGCCGCACATCTTTATCGTCCACTTTTTCATTTCCTTCTTTTCTTTTATGCCCTGAGTTTAAAAATATTAGGGTAAGTTGTTTGAGACATCAAATCCGCAATTTGACTGTAATTTCGATATCCTTTTACCTCCTGAATGTCCAAGTAAATTGAATTTTCCTTAACCTGTGAATTGTTGCAGCCCCGAAGACGTGGCGCAGAGGCTTATTGCAGAGGTTATGAAAACAAAAAACTTGTTGGATGTTGACTCCTGAAGCCTTCTTGAGGTTTGTTGTCAAAGAGACCAAGAAAGGATCTGCTTTCTATGTAATTGAATCCCGTACAACTGCATTCTGCTGCTATTTTTTGGAGGATCTTCTAATATATTGGGGCCATTATTTACAAGGTTAGCATGGCTGTATGAACAAGAATATCAAGGCACACCATCAATCATCAATAACCGCCACAACTGGCCAGTGGCTCCGCGATGGCCATCGGTGGTTTTCCCCCAGTATCCTCTCTATCATCGTCTTTAGCCCAGTCCTACCGTAAAATAGCCTGGACGCCGAGTCCAAAATCTGCAATTCACAAGCAAGTGGACATTTTCGTAGAATGTTTTTGTGTTTATAATGTTCCAGAAATAGAAATTTTCAACTTTTACCAAACGAATTTCTATTCTAGAAGCATAAATTTTGTCATGTTATCAAGCGTCTTTCTCCAAGCAGAAATTAACTTCTGGAGTAGCAATAGAAAAATTAACTTATGCTCGGAATCAGAAGTAAAAAAATTAACTTATGACTAGAAATTGATTTCTAAAGCGTAACTGTTGCCATGCGTGCCCTTAGATTTTATTGACTTCTTTGCACTTTGAGTTTGCCTCCACTTGGGGTCAACAATGGCTGGGGACCATGGAAAGCCCACCAAGAGGCGGCAGTGAACCCGATAGACCTCGGATTGCGGTTAAACGGAGGCACTAGACTTTGGACTAGTCTTAATCTAGGTGAGGGCCCAATGTCCTCATCTATGGCCGGTGAGGGCGCGGAGGCCCTTGCCTGTGGCCCGTAATGGTTGGCCGATGACCTCGCTGGCCACAGAAGTGATACAAAAAAGAAAAGAAAACTTAAAGAAAGTGAAAAAAATATTAAAATGTTGTTAAAAATTATCCATGTAAGCGTCGATTATTTCATGTAGGACAGTTAGCATTCACGTCGGTTATTTCCAGCCAAAATTAGCCGGATGAACTCAATTAATAAAACATGAAAATGTTTGAAACTCTTAATTGATAAAAGTGCAATAAGTTTAGGGCTTTTTTGATAATGTTCCCCCAAACGACATGTGGAATGGGGTGGGAGACGGAAGAAATGGGATCTCAATTTTTGTCAACTATCATTACTAAATTCGCCGCTATTGCTCTGATCATTATCGTTATTTGTCACGTTTAGAATCTTCTTGGGAAATACACTATGCAGAAAACATCAAGAGTATCGTGTACATAAATTAATTAATGTTTTCAAGATCCGTAAGGCCCTATTAATTATTTTTTAAAAATGATTCCGTAGAGATGGAGTTCAACATACATAAGAACCCCGTTATTCCATATTTATCTAATGACATTTAACATTAAAAGAAAAACCCTCATTCTGCATTCATTTAAATGCATCATTCAGAAAACAAATATCAAGGTTGTCATATCGGAAAATGAAAATAGTTGGTTGAGTTGGACTTGAAAAGGTTAAAGATGGCCGATTTACCTTATTCAATTGGAAATTTACTAAAATCCAAAGTCTCCTCAATAATGTGAAAGTTAGGATGCTACGGAAAAAAGATGCTTGAAGAGTCACATGCGGTGCATATGACTAAGAGCCCATATTTAAATGACAACCATAGTCAATTGCATCATGTGAAAAATAAAAGAGGTCCACTATCCAAGATCATGGCTTGGTCTCCGAGGCCAAGCCTCACACTCGCACCTCCCCCGGGTGGTCAATAGCTTTTGTCTCATTCCCATTTGCTTTCTTTTCTATGTTTTGTGCACATTCCCTCCGTTTGGGCATTAGTGAGGAAGGAAAAAGGCAAAAAAGGGGATGTCATGTCATCGTTACAAGCAAATGTTAGATAAAAATGATTATTGTTGAAGCGTTGTCATCTGTACGAGCTCCGTGGCAGTGTGGAGTTCAAATACCAAAACCTCCGCGTTAGGCTCACGTGGTCAGCGCCAAGCCAGATGCAGATGGGAGAGAGAATGAGAGGGATGGTTGACCTGCGGTGACGCGCCGGCCGCTGAAGACATTGTTGTCGGGGGGTTGAGCATGTGGGTTGGCGGTGGCCTGCCCAGAGAGAGGAGAGTCAGGATTTGGGTGTGGTTGAGGAGGGTACTCTGGTCTCTTTACTGTCCGTATTTTGTCTGGAATGCGAATTGAAAGTTTCCAAAATTCAGCAGGCAATTTCACATGGGAATGAAAAGTAAGTGCGGCTTTTGAAACTTTCTCCGAAAAATTCAAACACCACCAACATGTGGGTGTCCTATGGTCGCCTTTTGAGTTGGGATAGAATAACAAAATATCTTATCTGGTATTTGGCGCTGTCCTTTGGACCGGATAAATCCGAACATACCTGGATAAAATGCCGACATAAGAAATTCGCACTAGGAAGTAGGATGAACCCGGATTGGATAATTGTTTTGCTAAAATGACATAACAATTTTCTTCCAATTATGGAGTGATGGAGTTACGTATCCGGCTTCTCCGGCCGCTGCACACATCTACGACAGATGATTGTTATTTCCATCGAACACTGGGCAATTGTTATTGTCTCTGAACACCGCCAATCGTTGTTGCCGTCGAACAGATCGTACTCCCATGACAAAGGGTGTAAAGGAGAAGTTATTCGTCACAAGGCGGCTTAAGTATACCACAAGTGCCATAAGTTGTGTACGGCGCTCACTTTAGTGTTAAAACTTCCAAATCGATCACTTTAGTGCTAAGTTTTTGTAACTTCGATCACTTAAGTGCCAACTTCTTTTAAAAATGATCACTTTAGTGCCAGAGCTAACATGGCTTGTCGAAAATTCGACACGTGCTATTTTTTTATTAATATTTGAGATGACGTGGCTCGGTGAATTTGACACTAAAGTGATCGTTTTTTAAAAACATTGGCACTTAAATGATCGTTTTTAAAAAAAGTTGGCACTTAAGTGATCGTTTTAAAAGTTTTGGAATTGAAGTGATTGAAGTTACAAAAACTTAGCATTAAAGTGATCGATTTGAAAGTTTTGGCACTAAAGTGAGCGCCGTACACAACTTATGGCACTTGCGGTGTACTTAAGCTGTCACAAGGCCATCACCATAAAAAACTCGAATCTCGTCCTTCACGTCGACATCCACAACAAAGGCGTATCTGCCCTCATTACTCGATGTTCCAGTGCTGTCCACCAATGGATCTCCGTCCATCTCCTCTCCACCCCTCACAACTCCAGGCTGTTGACTACCATGTCAAGTGGCACCTAAGCTTCCTCTGTGGTGTCCACCACCCTATTGCCACCCTTACATCTGCTTCCTCTCTACCAGATTATCATAGCCGCTACCTCCCTCGATCGCTTGGCGATGCCCTCGACGACTCAAGGCTCATCTTCATCATTGTCTGAATTGCCTCTAATACAATGAAGTTGAAGGAGGACTACAGTTTGGAGGTGGAGATGTGTTGACACCTATATTTTAGCTACACTTTTAGTCATTTATTGCATAAAAATTAGGGACCGATCCCGGACCCTATCCAAAAATATTAATTCATTTTCATATATTTTTCATATTAGTTAAAGTAATTTTCTACATTTATGCATCACATTTGCATTTAATCAGTTTCTTTTCACAGTAAATAAGATATCCACAATGAGTGAATTGTAACGATCTAAGTTTTCACCAGATTAGATTAACAAGCGGAATAAACACTATCAGGCTTGGATTAGTGGTGAGGGTGACTTTGGGACAGTTATATTATATGGTTTGTGGATCGCAGTTTAGTGATGGGGGCAATGAAATTAGAAATTTACGAACCATAATTACCAATAGTCACTTTGGTTTTGGATTGAGCGGTTCGTGTGGAAGTTTAGATTGGATTCAAGAGCGAAGCTTGCCCCCAAGAACCCCCACCGACCTAGCCACCTGTAAAGGACCTCTCTCTCTCTCTCATGGACAGTACCCTGCCCCACAGAGCTCCCTCGTTCATTCCGCCCTCTCCCTCTTGTTCTTGCACTGGCAATTCCTCAAGTCGACACGGGCAATCCCCGAGCTCGCAAGCCTCGACCTCATCCCCTTCATTTTCTCGTCTCACCATTCGACCGCCCTCTTTTGCCGCGTGACGCCTAGGAATGAAACAAGGAGTTCGAGCTCATTTCATTGGTGATTTGATGTCCATTTTCTCTGAGAATCTACCTAGGCAAGTACATAGCTATCCTTACTACTAGACTGCCCATTTATTGTTTGGTTCAGTGTGGATTGTCGATTTTGGGTTTGGGTATATTGATTGGTAGCTGAGATTGTATGTCAAGGAAGATGGAGTTGCATGTGCGGATCCATTGCTTAAATCGACACCTTTGGGTCTTAGTAGGCAGATTATGTGAGCTAATCATCTTGATTGTCGATAGTTTGTGATGAATTGAAGTGGAACTGTACATGATCGGGTTCGGCTGTACAGTTTGGGGGAAAGATTTGTGAGGTTCGGTACTTACATGGCATGTCCACGGATTCTACGGTTGCTATCTGATTTTGGGGAGGTTGGATTTGAGGTTAGTTGGCTTAATAAGGCACCAATTTGATGCGAATTCAACTCGAGACTATAGGGGTGTTCGGCCTTAAGATGTGAAGGGAGGTTCAATGGAGCCTTGCTGCTCTTTCTTGTTCATTTTCATTAATAGACACTTGATTGTCTTGTGGCCCTTCCGTGCTCATAGTTAGTGGTGGTTTCGCTGCTTATTCTGGTAATTCTTGCTTGTTGAATGTCGCCTGACTGAATGATAAAATGGATAATTTACTCATTTGGTTAGATGTCATACTTGCTGAGCTTGTAGCTCACTCTTGTTGCTTTAAATCCTTTCCATATTAGCTAGCCTAAGATGAGGACAAGTCGATGATTAGCTCGTGGATGAGGGTGGAGATGATGAAGCGTGCCAACAATGGGAGTAATCATTGAACTTTTGTGTAGAACTGGTTAAACATATACGTGTATATGTATATAAACTCAGCATTTTCTGATTTGGTTGTTTGAGATTTGTGTGTCTGATATAGGTTAGTAAACCCTATCAGGCGATGTCCTTTTAGGCATCGTGCCTTCCATTTGTTTTTGCATGCACTTATCTCCTGTATGGCCGACCTGTATATTTAGATTAAGTTTCTGCATGCACCCTCTATTATATGTAATACCAGATTAAAACAGAGCATGACCAGAAAGTAGGTGGCGAGATCGAGGAGGTGGCTACATACATTCCTTCAGTGGTAAAAGATTATATCTAATAAGAATTTCAAGCCCCTTCTTACTACGATGATTAAATCTCATATGCCATATGTCAACTAACGAGCCCTCCAGTACATTTACCTCTTCCATGATCAACTTAGCTTGCGTAGTGTAGAGAGAGCATGTCTTTTTGCTCTTAGCTACAACCATGGAACCTCTAGTCAATTTCTATTTGTTATCACAAAAGTAACTATAGGATCCATCATCATATAAAGCACTTGTGGATATCAAGTGAAGTAGAATGTCCTAAACATTTTGTCATATTATTCAGAAGTAAATTACATCTAACATCATCTCCAAATAAACATCATTCATGCTAACAACCTTGGAAACACCATTGTTTCCTATCCTAATACAATCAAAATTGTTGATATGATAATACTTCATTTAGTCATGACGTAAGGTGACATGAAATGAAGTTGTAAAATCAACAACTCAGCTAGAGTCTTGGCATCTAAGGTTCACACAACAGTTGTCACATATGAACACAATATCGTAATCGGATTCAACTACCGCTATAACCTATTTCTCTTCTTTCTTTCTATTTCCATTTTTTATTAGTGATTTATCTCTCTTTGTTAACTAGCATTGTGTAGCATAATGTTTCATCTTACAACAATTTTAGCACTTCATACTCCCCCTTGGCCTTGACTTCAACTTTACTCTTAGCTTGCTTCTATTATCATTATTTCTAAAACATTATTGATTGGCTTCTTGCCTTATTTTCTATGACAAGAGCCTCCAATTTAGAAGCATAATCATGCATTTTCTTCCGATTTCTTCATTGAATAAACCGTTCATAGAAAGCACATCGAAAGGAGCTTATTCAATGCAACAACCTAGGTGTCCTAACTTTTGGGGAGAATATCATGCAATAGACATGATTGCAATTCATCACTAAGGTCAATATTAAGATATGTCAATTGATTTACCAAATCTTGAAATTCACTTAAGTGTTTCAAATGCCACTGTTGTGGCTGGCGTTATCACCTAAAGGGAGTGAATAGGTGATTCTAAAGAACTTAAAGAATTAATGGAAACTTAAACTATCAAGTTTAGAACCAAGTTCGAATGAATATAAGAATGGTAATATGTAGATTCACATATATGCAATAAACTCTCAAATGCAGTAAGTAAAGAGGATAGATTTGTGGACGATGTTTATAGTAAGTCGGATTTCATCAAGCCTACATTCACTCTCCACATTAATAGCCTACTACCTGGATATCACTAGTGAATCAATGAGGGATTACAATTAGTGAAGCTTCTCAAATGGATAGATCGTACAATCACTCTTTTTAACACCTCTCAAGGATTATAACTTTGAAGCTTACGAAGGAAATTGTATATAATTGAAGTTCACTTTAAACTTTGGAATTTCAGATTCTTGATCTCTCTTTGGTCTTCGGCTCATTGGCTTTCTTTTATACTCTTCCACTTCCAATCTAGCTGTTGGACAATCTTCAAAGGACCACTCTCCAATCAACCTGTTGGACAAGATTGTATAAGAAGATTTAGTAGCCGTTGAGAGATAAAATCAGAATCTCCATGGATTCTGTCACCCATACAATCTAAATCTATGTTTTGATAAATAGAATTCTTCATTTATGGAAGATAGCTTGTCATCACAAGAAAGAAGTACAAGTCGGATCACTAGCCATTAAAAAAAATGATATGCATCTGAATCTGAATGTTGCATCCGAGACTCTTTTCAAAGTCCGATCTCATTAGCAGTTGTGCTTGTCAACATCTAAATCTAAATACTTTTTGATTTAGAACATTCTTTGAGCTTGAACAGACTTCGCACAAAGTCTAAATACATCCCATATTACTCCAATGATATCCAAATCATATGCGATATCCTCAAAGCAAATATTCGGAGCTTCGGATGTAATGTCCAGAACTTTACTTGAGCTTCCATCTTCTAGTCCTTTCAAGTGTATTGGCAATCGTGGCTCTACCTCATTGTTCACATATTCAAGTCCTTCCAAGTTTTACCAAACTTCTCGTTCCATGTTTTATTCAGTTACCTCGTGCTTGTAGACACCTCTACATTCAATGCCTTATTCACCATTGATAGAGAACTCATGGCCTTCAACTATTCTGTTAAGACAACATTTACATAACAGCTTGTGGATCTTTTATTTGGTTCTACTCAATCAACAAATATATTAGTAGCCTTTCATTATTTTATCATCTTCAAAACATCATAAGGGATTTTCCCTAAAAGCTATTTCCCTCCTTGGATCTAAAATTCAAAATTTTTTTACTATAAAAGCGTTATTTGTGGGGCTCTCCTCTCATATAGAACCTGTAATTTCTTCCACAAAGTGTCCGCTTTTGTCTCTTGTGCAACATGATTAAAAACACTATCATTAATCCATTGTGAAATAAACCTAATTGTTTTCCTATTCATTCGCTTCCATTCTTTGTCTTCCTTGTCTTTCTTAACTTCGTTATCGTGACATCCTAAATTCCGACCCACTTTCGAAGCTATGAATGAATGAAATATCTTATTGATGTATTTCAGTCTAATCTCACTCGGAGTTGATCCCTCTCAAGCAGACTAACCAAATGGGAATGGCTAGCTAGGAAAATCAAGTACGTGGACCTAAGAACTTGATCCTGGATTGACTCTTTGGCCATGAAAATTGTCGAGGGAATATTCTGGACCAATATAGGCCGATCCTAGAATGATTAAGGAACGATTTAGATAATACCCTATGCTTGGATCACGGGTGATTCCGTTTGACCTCGTATGGGTTCCAAACGTCTCTAAATTATTTTCTAACGATCGTGTTCGTTAGGACTAGTGATTGACCCACACAATTGAATGACAACCAAAGTCACCATGGCTTGAGAAATTCTTAAACGTGATTTTAATCACGGGTCGATACGCGTAACTCCTAAAAGCCGCCCGTTAGTTTGAGATACGCTGAAATTTCAATTGAACGAAATTAATTGCGAATCAAGCTTCGTAATTTGACGTCGGACCTTCAAGGGCTTCAATAATTAAATTTTGGACGTTTCCTCATCCAAGGTACGAATTCTTCGCAGTTTGCCCTAAATAGTTTAGGAAAAATAAAAATTTGGACTGGAAATGGGAAAAGACCCATTTACCCTTGGAGAATACCCAATTTTTCACTTGGACCGAAGGGTATTTAGGTCAAATCACCCCTTGGCTGAAAATTGACTTTGAAGACCCCAAAATTATCCAACATTTTATTAATTAATTTTTTTAGTCTTCCTCTTCTTTATTTTCAAGAGCACTCTCTCTCTCTCTACCTCACTTTCTCTCTCTTGCTCATCATCTCTTGACCGAATTCTCTCTCTCTCCCACCTCCATTGCCGAAATTTTTCCAAGCCGCCACCGGTGTCGCCTTGAACTTCCGGAGCTTAACCTTCCACCGTAAACCACCTTGGATCGCCGGATCTTGTGGGTTTTAGCCGATTGAGGGAGTCACCGGAGCCGCCGGATTGGGGTCAAGACTTCTCCCGTTTTCTTGCCGGAAAACTTGCTAAAATAGTGTAAGTTGGTCCCTAACCTTAGATTAGGTATCTAGGTTGCTAATAGACTATAGATTGAGTGATTTTGGTGAAAAATGGGTTGGTTTTGTGCTAGTTCATGGAGTTGGCCGAAAATACAAATGAAGGGAGGAGAGAGAAATGTGTTCTTGCATGAATAGTGAAAATGCATGATTGGTTTTGGATGGCTAGGATTTGATCTAGCTTATCTTACTTTAATCCAACGGCCTAGGATGAATCTTGTTGAGGAAGCTTGATCGGACGGCCAAGATTATTTCCTGCTTAGTAAAGGTTAATCGAGTGGTGGAAAATAATCGTACGTGATGATATTTTCATCGGACGGCTCAGATTAATTGCTACGTTACTATAGTTTATTTCTATGGTACGTATCAATTATACGTTAGTGGAATTCTGGTCGTACGGTAATTATCGATTGCTACATTAGTATAATTTCGGTCGTGTGGCATAGATTAATTTTTGTAGCGACAAAAATTAATCATGCAGCCCGATTGGCCATTGGTCTATTGTGACCTTATCGGGTGGTCCCGATTTATTAATTCCCTAGCGTGAGTGAATCACATGGTACCGATAGAATATTTCTTCGGTATAAGTAAATCGAGCGGTTTGGATTATGTGGAAGGAAAAAATTGGAAAGATCGTGTGGACTCGATCTTTTATTGGAGAAAGTTGGGAAGATCATATGGTCTCGATCCGCTAATTAGGAAGATTAGCAGGATCATGAGATGAGGATTGATCGATCGGAAGCATATATGTGATCATATGGTATTAGATGAGCGATCGAGGAATTATTGGGATGAGCGATCATATGGTCTCAACGTGGAATTATTGAGAGGAAGTGTGGAATTTTAGCCTGAGGCGTTATTACGCGGGCTCTGTTATGATTTCACCCTAAGGCGTTAAACGCGGGATATTAACCTGAGGCGTTATTACGCGGGTCTGTCCGATTATAATATAGCCTCGATGCATTAAACGCGGCTCTAGACCAATGTGGAATTTTATATGATAGCTTGATGCGTTAAACGCGGGCTTTGGATCAACGTGGAATATTTATAATGGCCTGAGGCATTATTACGTGGGTCCGTCCAGTTATAATATTGCCCGATGTGTTAAACGTGGGCCCTGGACCAACGTGGAATTTTATACGATAGCCTAAGGCGTGGAACGCGGGCTTTGGAGCAACGTGAAATATTTTTATTCCAGTCTGAGACGTGAAATATCGATATGGGGATAACGTGGAATATTTGTGAAGGTGTGGCAATTTTTGGAGAAAGAATGGAATATTCGGGAATTTATTTGTGGAATTTTTTATTGTCGGATGATTTGTTGGAAATTACTCACCTAGGACGTGTCTGGAGGCACTAGAGCCCTAACCTAGGGTTAGGGGCTTTCTTACTGAGATTTTATCTCACCTTGTCGTGGGCTCTCATTTTTCGGACACTCCGCCTCAACAATGAATGATCCGTCCGGGAGTTTCGGTATTCCCCAAGGTCATGGTACCAGGAGAAGATGGGGAGGTTGTAGAGCTATCGGATGTGGAACAGCCACTTGAGTTTGACGAGGATGAGTTGGAGGCGAGAGATGATATAGTACCGGATAGCGATGATGAGACCTAAGGTAGTTGGCCTCTTGAGCTTTTTTAGAGTATTTTCTTTTGGAAGCATAGCGGGCTTCGACCATATAATCTTTTGTTATAGGTGGTCACAGACTTGTACAGTGGCCTCTGAAGCCCTAGGTTTGAAGGTTGTAACAATTATGTATATATGTATATAAGTTTGTTTTACCGTCCCAAGTTATCGTGATGTTAATTGGTTTCTGTACGGGGAATTGTCTCTGCTTCCGCAAGTGTTGTATTTGTTGGCCTTTGGATCCTGGAGAACTATACACAGTCATGGCTAAGTGGGATATCGACGGCTCACGGGGTTCGGATCGTGACATCCCCGTTTACCATAAACAAGATCATACAAATCTTTAAAATATAACATGTCTTTCATCCAAGGCTTCCACATGCAGTAATTCGAGATATTTAACTTCAACATCATGCCTCCAACTTCATCCAAGTTAACTATTCATGCTAGCGCTGATGCCACTTTGTTGTGGAGAACCAAGCAACAATTCTCCAAGAACTAACACAATCTAGAGTAATTTCATCCCTAAAACTAAACCACCAAAATTTACTTAACCCTTGCAACCTAAATTTTAGGCAAATGGATTATTAAGCTACTTATCTAATTAACCTAACTTGGACTTTCCTAAATTCATACCAAATCACAAAACTTATGGATAACATCCCAAATCTAGGGATCTTGGCAGCTAATATATGCCTTATACTCCTTTCCTCCGAAGTGTGGTGATCTATTGTTGATTCCACCTTCGATCCATGTGGGAGAAAAATTGCTAGCCATAAAGGCCGTTAGCTCGAAAGTAATAACACTTCAATAAAATATGAGCACCAGACTCTAATACCAATTGTTAAAGCTAGCATTATCACCTAGACGGGGTTGAATAGGTGTTTATAGAGTATTTTTCCTATTCTTTAACCAGTGCAAAATTATAATCAAATAAGCTCACAACTTAACCCTCGGATGATGAATACACGTAAGATCACATAATAGACATGTACAGTTCTACTATCACATGATATAATCAGAAATGAATAAGGGATAGAGAAGTTACACAAAGGATTTATAGTGGTTTCGCTTTGTTTAAGCCTACATCCATTTCTTCACGCCGGGGGCCAATCGGCTAGATTCCACTAGTTAATTGTTCGGAGGTCACAACTCAATGATCTCACTTGAGACAAAGGACTCTAGATCTAACGCTTAACACTTATATGTACACCTCTAAATATTACAGTGAATAAATTATGGAGAATATGAAAATTGAAGCTCTCTTGATCTTGAAATTTAGAATCTTATTCCCTCTTATGCCAACCTTTTTTTCTTTTCGATTTTGACATGTCTTTTGTACTCTTCCAACTCCAACTCGTTGCAAGGCCTCCAAAGGATTGCTCTCCAAAACTATCCATTTAGATAAAATTGTATCCCAAAAAAGATCTCGTAGTCGTTGAGAGTTGCCGAAGGAAAGTATTCCTTGTCGGATCAAATCGCCCATATAATTATGATCCTGGGTTTCTATAAATTGAGTTCTTCATTATGAAAGTCACGTTCGTCTCCCTTTATCTGCATCCTTAATTGATCTTCAAGACAGAGAATTTTCAAGAGCGATCCAACTCGATTACTAGCTGTTTGTGAAGATGTAATATATCAATTAAATCATCTTTCAATATATCTATTGATATTCTGATCGTTGTGCATGAAATACTCCTCTCAGAGCTTTTGCATCATTTCAACGTCCGAGCTCTCCTGCTCAATATTTGAGCTCTTTTTTGTCAGATTCAATTATGTATATCCCCACACCTTTAGATAATCTGTAAGACAAATATTTTACCGTATTAACCCAAATCAAGAGCATATGGATTGTTTTGTCAAGTTGAAAATCACTCATGTGCTTTTCTCAGCATTATCGACCACCTCGATTCCTCCGGTCCACTATATGGAAGCTAAAAGCCAGCCCCAAAATTTGATTTTTCTTGTGGAATGTATGCCGGAATGCACTCCCTACCACGTAAAACCTCTATAAGAGGAAATTACTACCCGATCCGATATGCTCTTTATGTCGTCATGCTCCGCAGACGATTGAACACTATTCACACAGTACCAATGGACCAAGACTACTTGGGAAGACTCGAGAATCAGTATAGACATATCATCATGGAAAATTTCAAGAATCGAAAAATGGATTCTTGAAGTTCTCACCGACAGTCCATGGAGTTCACAAAAAGAGACATCTACACTCTTGCTTTGGTAAACTGGGAAGTCATTTTCCGTAGTAGCGAGATCTCCCCCATGTCAACCATTACCGATGCCCTAGCTATGCACAAAGATGGAATTTTTAGCCAGCGGGATGTGTCATAGAAGGATAAATATGAAAATTTCAAAGTTGAGAATTGGTTACCTCCGGATCGCGGCTGGACGAAGTTCAACATTGACGCTTGATGGGCGGATGGTCGATAGCTTCGCAATTTTGATTCGATCAGATTCGGCGACCATTGCGAAAACCCTATCGGTGCGTGAAGGTGTGAGATGACTATGGGAAGAATCGAGAAACAAGGAAAAGAAAGAGATATGGCCTAGTCTACTAGTACTTACGCAAGATCTAAAACCATGTGTACTTGTCTCATACTATCGCTCAACAGTGGAAGGCCTCAAAGACTTGGAACAAAGCCCATGGCCCATTCAAAATATTTTGGAAGATTGCAGAGAGATGTTGGCCCATTTAAAAGGTGTCTCAATCACTTATGTCCCACGTGAAACTAATGGCTGTGCAGACTAGATCGCCAAAGCTCATAAACTTGGTTATCGCTCCCTTAATTGGATGTCTAAGCCTCCTCAACACCTTTGGGATTTGTTATGTAAGGATGCTAATTGTGTTTATGTCACGCCCCGCACTCATCGGGCACATTAACACCCTTTCTCGATCGTTAATGTGACATCCCGAATTCCAACCCACTTTCGAAGCTATGAATGAATAAAATATCTCATTGATGTATTTCAGTCTAATCTCACTCGGAGTTGATCCCTCTTGAGCAGACTAACCAAATGGGAATGGCTAGCTAGGAAAATCAAGTACGTTGACCCAAGAACTTGATCTTGGATTGACTCTTTGGCCATGAAAATTGTCGAGGGAATATTCTGGACCAATATAGGCCGATCCTAGAATGATTAAGGAATTATTTGGATAATACCCTACGCTTGGATCACGGGTGATTCCGTTTGACCTCGTATGGGTTCCGAACGTCCCTAAATTATTTTCTAACGATCATGTCCATCGGGACTAGTAATTGACCCTCACAATTGAACAACAACCAAAGTCGCCATGGCTCGAGAAATTCTTAAACGTGATTTTAATCACGGGTCGATACTCGTAACTCCTAAAAGCCGCCCGTTAGTCCGAGATACGCTGAAAATTCTATTGATCGAGATTGATCGCAAATCAAGCTTCGGAATTTGACGTAGGACCTTCGGGGGTTTCAATAAATAAAAATTTTGGACGTTTCCTCATCCCGGGTGCAATTCCTTCGCGGTTCGCTCCAAAGAGGTTCAGGAAAAGTAGCTTCGGACTGGATATGGGAAATGACCCATTTGCCCTCGAAAAATACCCCATTTTTCACTTGGACCGAAGGGTATTTTGGTCATTTTCTCTTTTGGCCGAGATTGACTAGTCTTGTGGGGAGGAAATTATTATTTTTTCCCTCTTGACTTTGTGGACCTAATTAATTATTCTTAACTTATATTGTTTATTATTTGGTCTTCTTCCTCCTCATTATTTTCAAGAACCCACTCTCTCTCTAGCTCACTTTTCTCTCCCTCTCCCTCACTTGGCTGAATTCTCTCTCTCTCTCCCTCCATTGCCGAAAATTCTTCGAGCTCTCACCGGAGTTGATTTGGACCGCTTGAAGTTGCTAGATCGTCGACTAGTCGCCGGCCGTGCAAGGACCGCCGGAATCGCCGCTTGGTTCGAGCTTTTCGCAACCGTTCAACGGAGGTTTTTGCGAGTTTTTGAGGTAGGATTATTTCTAAACCTAAATTAAGTGGTTAGGTTGCTAAGAGACCATGGATTTGTGAAATTTGGATGAAGAAATTGGTGGATTTGAGGTGGAAATGGGGCTGGCCGAAAATTGCAGAAATGGAGGAGAGAGATGCTTGTTCTTGCAATGAATAGTAAATGCAAGAGGATAATTGTTTGGTCAAAGTTTGACCATGGTTACTTTACCAACTATAGTTACTTTATGCTATTGTTTAATCATGGTTAGGTTAAATATTGACTCTAGTTAATTTTTGAACCATGGTTAGTTTATATATTAACTAGGGTTACTTTTATGTGACATAAAGTTGTTATGTCATGGTACTAATTAAATGTGGCATGATTACTATAGTTTAGTACTATAGTCGTAAATTAATTATACGTTAGAAAATTATTATTGTTCGGCCCCGATAAATTCCCACGTTAGTATAATTTTAATTGCACGTTATTCATATATTGCTACGTTAGCATAATATGGTCACATGGCGTGGATTGGATAGTATGGTAGTATTAAATGATCGGGTAGTCTGGATTAATCTTTGGATTAGTGTGAATTAATCGGGTGATCCCGAATTATTAATTCTCTAACGTGAGTGAATCACGTGGTTCCGAATTATTCTGAGAAAATGTGAGGGTCGTATTCAATCAAGTCGTCTGATGCCAAAGTGAGCCGTATTCGTTTGATTGTCTGAGACCGAGGAAATGTGAGGGTCGTATTCAATCAAGTCGTGCGAGGCCAAAGTGAGCCGTATTCGTCTGATTGTCCGAGACCGAGAAAGTATGAAAGTCGTGTTCAATTAAGTCGTCCGAGACCAAAGTGAGTCGTGTTCGACTAATTGTCCGAGACTTAATCCGGTCGTGTTCCTATGTGTCCGAGACCGAAATTTGTGGGTCGTATTCCTTTGTGTCTGAGACCCTGGTTTATATATAGAGCCGTGTTCCATAAAGGTCCGAGGCTCAATGTTATGAACTTATTTGATGGCGGTGGAGTAACGTGGAATATTTCTGGAGTAACGTGAAATATTCTGGAGTACCGTGGAATATTTTGGAGTAACGTAGAATATTCTGGAGTAGCGTGGAATATTTTCGGAGTAATGTGGATATTTTCGGAGTAATGTGGATATTTATATTAAGGCCCGATGCTTTAAACACGGGCCCCGGAGCACGTAGAATATTTTATTTGTCGGACCGAGGCATGGAACGCCAAAATTGGAGTGACACCGAATATTGGAGAAGGTGTTCGGAGAAAGAATGGAATTTTCTAGAATTTAATTGTGGAATTTTTGGGTAAGAAAGGGGGATTGTCAGAAAATTTTCAATGAAAATGTGTTTGGAGGCACTAACGACCTGATCTAGGTTAAAGATTTTCCTACCGAGATTTTATCTCACCTCGTTGTGGGTTTGTTGTTTTTCAGACCTCTCGACTCAGCCATAGAGTGTTCCGCGCATGAGATTCGGTATTCCCCGAGGTCATGGTACCGGGAGAAGATGGGGAGGTTGTAGAGCCATCGGATGCGGAACAGCCACCCGAGCTTGACGAGGATAAGTGGGAGGCGAGAGATGATATAGTACCGGATAACGAGGATGAGGCCTAGGGTAGTTGGCCTCTTGACTTTTGCTGACTGTTTTATTTTGGATGTATAGTAGGCTTCAACCACGTAATCCTTTTGTTTTAGTGGTCATAGGCTTGTACGGTGGCCTCCGAAGCCGTAGGTTTGGAAAATTGTATAGAACGTGTGGATATGTATATAAGTTTGTTTTTACCATCCCAAGTCATCGTGATGTTAATTGTTTCTGTACGGGGGTTCGTTTTTTTTTGCTTCCGCACGTGTTGTTTTCGTTGGCTTTTGGATCCTGGAGAACTGTACATAAGCGTGGCCAGGTGGGATGTCGACGAGCTCGCGGGGTTCGGGTCGTGACAGTTAAGTTGTGAAATCCCAGGACACATCATTAACCCATTTAAAATTTTATGTTTCAATTAAACGCACACGGAAGCGATTCACTTTCCCAAACAAACACAACCATAGGGATAGACAGCAGGACATCCCACTAATTTACATCAGCAAAAGTATATTCTATTAATAGTAATTCGTTAACCATGGGAAGTACATTTATACACATAAGCTCTACTGCAAGGCTACTTCCTACAACCCTCAGAAGTACTAGATCAAGGTTAGGGGTTAACTCTACTCCTAGCTACTCCAAAAGAGATCCACATTCTTACAGCCATAACTGCTCTTCCAAGCTAAGGGCTTGAAATTTGGTTAATAACAATGGGTGAGATATTGTTGACACCTAAATTTTGATTTCTTCTTAATCATTTATTTTGCATAAAAATCTGGAGTTAAATTTTAATTCCTACCAAAAATAATAGCTCATCATTTTCATTCAATTTTAGTATTCATGCATTACATTTTGCATTGGACCTGTGGCGGAAGCGAATCTGAAATTGACATAGGGTCTGAGCAAGAACTCATCAGAAATTTAGCAAGCACGCGAAGGGGATATGGTGTCCAAAATTCATAGGCAAAAACAAGAGTCCTAAGCCTCGTCAAAATTGAGCAAGACCGAGCCCATGTTGGTTGGAAATTTGATCAAGACCACGAATATAACATGGATCAAATCTTGCAGATATATGTGTGATGCTGGGCTTGGAAAATCTGCATTATTTAATAACCCTTAAAGCTTTAATTATATTAAGATAATACTATATTCTTTTGAAAAAAAAAAGCATGGAGATCTTGAGAAAACCCTAGTGGTCTTTGCTTATAAAAGGGACTTACATTCACGTCACAAGGGGATCTCTCTCGTTCAGAAAAAAATCAGACTTCACGTGAAAATATTCGGAGAGAAAGAAAGAAAGGCGGGTCCTCCGGCAACAAGGAAACATCAATCTTCGACCGCCTTCTTTCCTTGCGGTTTTCTTGTTTTTCCCTGTAGTTTTAAGGCTATTACTGCGGTTTTCACACTTATTGCTGCGGTTTTCCCTCTATTGCTGCGGTTTTGCACCTATTGCTGCAGTTTGGTGCCTGATTACTTGCTGTTCGGGGTTGCATCTGCTGCCGATTCGTGTTCAATCCCTTTGCCGTTCGGGTTGACTTTGCTGCTGTTTCGTCCTTAAATCGCTACAAGTTTGGGGCCGAATAAGTGCACATTTTCAGGCTCAATTCAAGATTCAAGCTCAAGTTAGCTGCTGCAAAATCGCTTCATCAAATCCCTTGGGCGCACAACATTCCGTAGTCGATCGGTTCAATCATCCAAGTTTGGTGTGCAATTTCTTCGATTCAAGTTCGAATTAGGTATCATCTTTATCCCAAATATTCTGAAAATTGACTGCATAATTTAAGGTTTAGATGAATGCAATATTCAGATATGATGAGATTATTACCTAGTTTAAAAAAAATCTGAATCGGAAGTTATCTTGTGGATATCATGAGTATCATTGAATTCGACTTTGGGATATTGGCATATCTTTGTATATCATGTGATTTGATTTGAATATAATTTGGTTCCAGATCATATTTTGGGGATGTCATGATATCTGAAGTATATTCTGAATTGACAAGCATATTTTTGGATATTTGATTTGAATTTAAGATAATCCGAATCCCGATCACATCTTAAAGATATTGTGCACATCTTTTCGAATGTCCAAGATTATCTTGTGGTGAATTGAAACCCTTAAAAATTCTGATCATATCTTTTAGGTTTGGATAGTTATCTAAATTTTTTTTTTTTAAATCTCAAGAGATAATTTTCTAAGTTTAAAAGATATGTGAATCCTTTGCGGATGGGGCCATATGCCCTTTAAAATTTTGGTAATCCCCTATGGATTTTCGAAATTCATGTAGCCTTGATTGATTTTTACTTTTATATTTAGCATGTTTATATTCTGCATATTGTTTGCCATTTATTGCCATAAAGTTTGAACTTTAGTAAGCAATATTGCCCATAACACATGCTCCATATTTGTGCCTTGTCCCTCGAAAAACGTACATTAAAGGCAACATATGACTTCGATCTCGAAGTACGATCGTGCCCGTGCGTGTGAATTAGATATCAAATCCTCGATCTCGAGGAGCGGATCGCTAATTCCTAAATAGAATTTCAAGGTTTGCCCTATGTATATAGGGACGATGGTAATTCTATAATATATTCACTTGCTAACCCTAATCTCGGGGGATGTTGTGAATAAAAATCGGAATTTCGGATTTAAAGGTGTTTTATGGGCAATATTGTTTATTTTTGTTCAAATTTCATTGTTTTCATGGTTTAAATAAATTCCTAAAAAATCCCAAAAAAAAGATGTCACGTTTTCTTAAGCTAAATCACATTTCTCTTCACTTCTTGCATGAAAATAATGTCTAATAAAATTAGGACTTTGAGAAATCAATTTCTTAAGTTAAATTAGATGTTACTTCACATTAGAGTAGTTTTTACCTTTATTTTTTCATGAATCCGAAAATACACAAAAATATACCCAAAAAAATACCATCCACGTTGCATAGCATTATAGTTTAGTTTGTATTATTATATTTTCTTTGTCATGCATATTTGCCACGTCATTATGCCATGTCATGTATTTTTGCCATGTCATTACATCTCACATGTCATATAGGTAGGTTGCATTAGCATTGCATTTAATAAAAGAAAACCCCAAAAAAAAATTAATTCAAATCATCAAACTAAGGATTTTTCATGAAAATCGGGTACCGAAAGGGCATTAATTGAAAAGTTAATGTAACCAAGTCCCCGAATCCATTTAATCTCTGGTTCGTATGAAATAAAGTATTTTCTCCCTAATACTTTATTTAGGTTTCTAATCTACCTACCATAAAAGATTAGTGGCGGCTCCAATTTAAAATCTTGGCATGTAATTGAACCTAAGTTGCGATTCGGTAGGACTTGGGAGAGTCTGAATTAGGTTAGTTAATCTAATTAACCTAATAATCTGTTAACCTGAAAAAACCAATTTTTAGGTCGTGACAGATATAAAATCTCAGCAAGTTAAAGGCCTAAGCCTCGATTAAGAGGTCAGCTCAGCTCGGATGCATTTAGAACCTGGAATGCAATACAATATATATATGCACAAGTATGCTATCACATAATCATAGACAACCTTACTTGTCTTGGCATGTGCCTTGCATGTTATAATCCACTATATACAATTCAATGCAATTAATTCAATAATGCAAACAGAACACATGTCAACTTTCTCGTGCACAATCCACTCAAGCATACTCTCATCATTATGGTCATTCATGGTCCGCCCGTTCTCACACGGGGGTCTTTTGATTCTGCCGGCATCTGTTCATTCAATTAATTACGACCGATCGAGGGTATGCTTGTTTTTCTACGGGGGTCTTCTACAGGAATTTATCCAATCGATGAATTATGGCCGATCAAGAGCATGCTCGTCTTTCTACGGAGGTCTTCCGTCTTATCCGGGAATATTTTCAGTTGATCAATTACGACTAATCGAGGGCACGCTCATCTTCATACGGGGGTCTTCCGACTCATTCGGATATTTATCCTTTACATCAATTACGATCGATCGAGGACACGCCCATCTCGTGCAGGGGTCTTCCGGCTTATCCGGAAATTCTCGAATTAATGCAACTCTCATGTTGTGTATGCAGTAAATAAATTGCACGTGATCACATACACACAATTCAATCATCAATTCAGCATACTTTCCTATGCCTACATCATTGAGAATTGCTAATCAATTAATTACATAAGTCAATTTATATGGCTATTCCCAATATCGACATCTACAATAGCATATTAACAAATAAAATGTTGAATTGCCAAAAATTAAGTTACTTAATTAGTGAATAATATTAATCAAAATAATTCGATAGCTTATCATAAAATATTTGATAACTTATCATAAAAATACCGATAGCTTATCGTAAAATACTTGATAGCTTATCATCCAAACCTCAATAGCTTATCGTCCAAACATTGATATCTTATCGTCAAAATCTTGATAGCTTATCACCAAAATCTCGATAGCTTATCGTCCAAACTTCAATAGTTTATCGTCCAAACCTCAATAGCTTATTGTCAAAATCTCGATAACTTATCACCAAAACCTTGATAGTTTATCGTCCAAACCTTAATAACTTATCGTATAAAATAGCGATAGCTTATCATTAGGGCGATAACTCACCCGATCACAAATCCGAGGACACCGGCACAACGGCGGCAAGGGCTACGCGTGGCTTGGTCCAAAATCAACTCGGAACCACCGAGGACCACCGACCAACAGCTACACAGACCCGGTTGTGACTGTTTTGCTTGACGGAGCTCAAATTGAAGCAAGAATGGACCGGGTCTCACCAACAAGCCTCTGTCCAGCACAATTTCATGAAATTACAACAGTTTCTTGGATAAACAACCTTCATATCTGAGTTACCCTCGATCTTATGGTTGTGTAGGAGAAAACGGAGCTCAATTCGCCCTCTAGACGAGCTCAAACGAGCAATTTCTTCACGGGCACGCACAAAAAACTGGAGAGAGAGAGAGAGAGAGAGAGAGAGAGAGAGAGAGAGAGAGATAATATCAAGAAGGCTTCTTGCATAAGCCTCAACCTAGCCAAGACCCCTCATTAAGACCATGCCACAAAAGTCTTCATGCCATCAAAGCTTCTTGTTTTTTCCCAATAATGCAAGAAGGGCAATTGGTCTTTTCACAAGGCAAGGGCATTTTGGTAATTTCGCAAAGTATAATATGAAGTACTATACGCATATTTGAGCTAGTATTTTGTACGAATTCGTATAAATTGAAATTATGCTCAAATGAATAGAGTTTGGGGTTTAGAAAAGCTTAAGGGGTTTTCGAAAGCTTAGTGGCTTTTAGTGGGCTCAACAAGGCCCACTTGAGTTGCTCTTGGGCCAAAATGGCTGAACCACATTGGGCTTGAGGCCCAATGTATCCTCGTCCAGCGCACTTCCTCGTAGTCTCCAAATCTCGGCCCGCTGATCCCTAATCCGAGAGTCTTGAGAAAATCGATAAATTAGCAGTTTAATGAGGCGACGTCCAATAATTTAGTCATGAGATTCTCAAAGATTCGATACCCATATTCGGATTCTAACTCATGGTCAAAATCAATCGATCGCAACTATAGTTTATCTTGAGCCAACGGGCGGCTTCTAGAAGTTACGCTTACTCGATCCGTAATTGATTTGATATCAATCTACGTTTAAGCTATTTCAAACCATGGATGACCTCGGTTGTCATATAATTGCGAAGGGTCAATTACTAGTTCCAATTTACTCGATCATCGAGAATTGGTTTAGGATCTTTCGCAATCCATACAATGGTCAGGCGTAATCACCTGCGATCCAATTGTATACTATTGTTGAAATGTTCTATAGTTGTTCCTTGATCGGTCCTTAATGGCTCAAAACTATCCCTCGTCAATCCTTATGGTCAAATTATCAATCCATAGTTGAGTTCTCGTGTCGAGCATATCTATATTCTCAATAGCATTTCCCTTTTGGTTAGCTTCTCATGAGTGATCAATTCAGAATGAGAATTACTAACGATGCTTTGATTAAAATCGTCATTTCAGCACATCCCGAATAGGGTCGAATTTGAGGATGTCACAGTTTATTTCGCAGATATTTGAAAGTTAAAGAAAGTACTTTCCTTTTGACCAAAACAAAAAAACATATATAACTATAAGAAAGGATTTTATTGAGAAAGAAGCTACACTTTGGGGAAGCTCAAAACAAGGGAGTCTGATGAGTTCACAAGACCCAAAAGCACGTGGGAAATTGGGAATGGGTGGGGAATCGAAGAAATAGGATCTCATTTCTGGTCAACCCTTATTACTAAATTCGCCGCCACAACTTTTTTTTTTCCAAAAAAAATTCTGGTGGTGATGAAAAAAGAAAAAGAAAATAAACGCACATGCTAAATGTTAAAATAATAACTGAATGGACATTATTGACACTCCTTCGACATTGGCATATTTCAACTATGGATATTTCCATAAATATAAAATAGTAACTATGGTTCAACTATGGATATTTCCATAAATATAAAATCGTAAATCCCTTTTCCTGAACAGACCTCTTTATCTCTTTGTTAATCTCACCACCACGATACCATCTATATTTTATAGTTAAATATTAAAAGCACGTTTTTACTTAATAATTCCATCTCTTGAAATAGTTGAATGTCGCCTCACCAAGTTTCTCATTGCATAAAAAAAAGAGATCCTAAATTTAAATTTTTCCAGACCCTTATTTGCCTTCTCTATTAAATATTTTGACGCTTTTGTTTTAGACCAAAATCCACTTCTTCATGCACAAATGAGAATATTTAAATAATAAAATCACGCTTTCATCTAACAGTATAAAGTTTTACTTTTCAAAACAGTAGGTGATGATCTCACAAAATTTTTTACTGTCTGGAATTAAAAATAGAGACTAATTTGTCTTAAACTTTCTAACAATACTTTGTGACCCCCACCGTCCTGTTACGATGGAGTTGATCGCCGTCACCCTCCGGGGTATCCGGAAGTCAAGAAATAACTTAGTATTTTGGGGTGAAATACCACGCGCAGTTACTTTAATTGATGAAGCGGAAGCTTTACTTGAAAGCTATAGCAGATGGAGCTCTAAAGATCGAAACTTGATAAAGACAAAGACACGCACACCCGCTCGTTGGGTTCCGCCCAAAGCCTCAGAGTTGAAGTTGAATGTCGATGCTTCGGTAGGTGAAGCCGAACTAGAAGGAGCAATTGCAGGAGTTCTCGGGGATTCCAATGGGTCTTTGGTTGATGGCTTTTCCACGAAAATCCCATCCCGTGCAGCGTCGCTTGCTGAAGTGCGAGCCCCAGTTGAAGGGTTGAAGATGCTAGAAGATAAGGAAGAGATCTGCAAAAAGCGGATTCGTGTAACAGTGGAGTCCGACTCCCTAGATCTAGTTCGTGCGGTCAACAGGGAGATGGAAGCAAGCTGGGAAGCAAAAGCTCTCATTTTTCAAGCCCAACAAATCTTAGCCCGTCTCCACCACATATCTGTGGCCCATTGCAAGAGAACAGGGAACCAAGTTGCTGATTGGGTCTCAAAGACGCACCGTTGATTTGGAATTCCGACCCACTGGTGCTCTTCCCCACCTCAACCCTTATGGGATTTATTGTGTGTTGATGCTCCTCGTTTAGCCTCTTATGTACGAGACTCTATTTAGTAGCAATGCCAGTTTTTTTCCGACCAAATATATATATATATTTGGCCTCTAGAATAATTTGCTGCCTCTTCAATGCCATCAAAATTCACTCACTTCAATTACTTCAGAAAATGCAATGGCTAACATACAATAAAGTAGCTCTTTCCTTTCCTTATGAACTGTTAAAATTAAAATCACTATCACCTTAAATTAGCCGTCATCTTTGTTTTTTCAATTCTTTAATTAAACAATAATGGGACATGTCAATGATTAAGAATGGATTCAAATTGAGAAAGAAGCAACACTTTGGTAAGCACAAAAGAGTGTCGGACGAGTTCACAAGATCCAAAAGCATGTAGAGATGGTGTGGGAAACCGTAGGAATGGGATCTCATATCTGGTCAACCCTCATTACTAAATTCCCCGCCATTGCTCTGATTATTCTATGGACGTCTTGTATTATTCGTTTAAAATAGTTGGTTGAGTTGGACTCGAAATGATTAAAGATTGGCAATTTATCCGATTCAATTGGAAATACTTAGATAGTCTTCTCGGTAATGTAATAATTAAGGGACGCTGTGGACAATTGGAGATGTCGAAAAGTTACATGCGGTGCAATTGCATATGGGTTTGACTAAGAGCTCAATATTTAAATAGTAATTATAGTCAATTGCACCATGTAATAAATAAATGAGGTTAACGATCCAATAAAATCAGGACTTCGTCTCCTAGGCCAAGCCTCACGCCTCCCCCGGGTGTTCACTAGCTTGGAGCTAGAGCTTTCCTAATCTGCTCTTGTATCATTCCCATTTGTTCCTGTACGTCTGCATTCATCTAAATCCATTTTCTACATTGTTAGGTTGTTTTTCATGTTTTCTACTAGAGATGAGCAAAATTTGCTTTCCTCCATTCCCTTCTAAATTCCGCAACCAGCGTAGCTTTTCTTCTTACTGCTCCCATGGTTCCTAAAACCGAAACCTGCAACTTTAGGCTACACGTATATTTGGCAAACCAGTTTTGTCACTAGTTTCATTGGACTGCCCGAAGATCGGATTATATCGGACCGAAAACTGATCACCCCAATTTTGTACACACTCATTTCATGTTTCCTTTTTTGCTATAATTGCAATAGATTTAGGACTTTTCTGATAATTCTCTCCAAAATATAGGGTTAGTAAAATAAGAACCCCGATTCAGGATTTGATATTACAATCCTCAGTGTAATGCGATAAATCTTAGGCTATATTTGGTTTTCCGAATTTCTAGTTAGGATAGGACTGAATAGGATAGGATAAGAAATCCAATGATTTTGTCACATACTATCTGCTGTTTGGTGAACTACGGATTTAAAGTCGGATAAGCAGAGGCAAAGCACTGCTGAGATCAACTCTATTTTGCTGAAACATGAAGATACTTTATAAATGATTCAATGATGAGTTCTAATGAGTGAATTATTCTTGAGCAGAGTTTGTACCATTTGAATTTGGGCACAACATTGACGAAGTAGACCCCATGGAGTTGGGGATCTCAATTTAGAGTTGAGAATGACCTGTTGGCCTTGCTCATTGTTTTGTTGAGTGAGTAAACAAGTGCTGAACAATCTAATTATTTTGCCTCTTTTAGCAAGTTGAAGATGCACTCATGCAGATCATCTAAGAGAGCCATTTTGGATGTTGAGACTTCTTTTGAAAGTTCATGATCAATCTTGAGCTTTTCATAATGGGGTAGAACTCTTTCGAATGTTGGAAAGGTTCAAGCGGTTAAAGAACAAGGAACATGATCTCATGTATTGCCAAACAATCAATTAATGAATAAGGTCGTGGAGATACCTAGCTTTGCGGTTGGAGACCCCAACCTGGCGTCATCCAAAAGATGGCCCACTTGATAGTTGCCACCGCCGAAGAGGGCCCCCCACTAGAGAGGTGAGATAAGCAACGGAGAGGCAGTCCAACACGGAGAAGAGGTAGTGGCTGTGAGAAAAATCTAATTCTCCTCGTGTCCGGCCCTTGATAAATTCTATCCTGGTCTATCTTATCCCTTCCCCCGGGATTATTTTATCTTGTATATATCCCATTTATCCTATCCTGGACATCAACCAAACATAGGATAGGACAAAACATATCCTATCCCGGCTTATATCTTGACAACCAAATGCAGCCTTAATATTTACATCGTTGATGTAACCTACTCTTGAGATTCGTTCCTTTGTTTCATATATTTCTACTAGTCCTCACATTCTCAAAAATTCAACTTCATGCACCCCTTGTTCTCGATATTTTCTTCACATAGAGAGCAATCGCGAAGCCAAATATCACCTGTCCCTTGGAAAAATTATTAAAAAGTCTTAAGTACATTTCCATTCAGCCAATTCAGTCATAAACGCTTTAATTTGGCCAATTTAGTCCTAAACCTTTTGTTATTCTCGCCAATTTTGGTCGGAAATTATTGATGTGAAAGCCAACCATCTTGTGAAGCTTTGCCGACACTAACATAGATAATTTTTTTTATAGTTTTTTATTAATTTTTATTTTATTTTTTTCTCTTCTCTCTCTCTCTCCTCTCTCTCTCTCTCTTTTGTTTTCCTCTTCTTTCTCTATCGATCACTAGGCCTTAGTGATGGCCACAATCGACGACCGGTTGCCAACTTCGGGCGATTGTGGCACATAGGTTGTTCGGCGTCCACGTCAATGATTTCAAGCCAAGATTGGCTGGAAGGACCAAATTAACAAATTTTCAAGAGATTTAGATCTAAATTGGCCATTGAAAGGTTTAAGACCGAATTAACACAAGTTCAATAAGTTTAGGATTTTTTGGATAAATTTTTTCGATCCCTTGAAAGGCAATGGCCAATCTTCTTTCATTAAATCTTGCGCGATTTGCTTATTTTAACAAAGTCGTGGTTCAAATTCAGGTTGTTTTTGGATTTGTTGGTGATCGCAACACGGGAGAATCGACCACAAATTGGATTTCATGAAGTTATCACTTTTGTTACTGCCTAATTAGAATTTATTTCCCAAACTTTTCTTGTCTAAAAAAAAAACCCTCAAATTTATATCTAGTCCAAATCTACCCCGAACTTTTTTTTTTGTCTTATAAAAAACCCCCAACTTTCAATTTAGTCCCGAATCTGCCCCGAACTTTAGGTTTAGTCCAAAACTATCCTGAACATTTTTTTTCTACGAAAAAATTCACCAATTTTTATTCTAATCTCAAATATACCACCATTAACCCTATGTTCAAAAATCGTCATTAGTCATCCTTAACTTTAATATTTGTGCAAAGTTTCATTTTGGAGAATTTCAACAATTTTTATCGGGTGAATTTGTTATTCACATGGAAATGCCATGTTGGTTCATACATATCGCTTCATTTATTTGCCGATGTGGATTTTCTATCAACATGGAAGTGCCCTGTAAGGTTGGAATTGGATTGCGGGTTAAATTTGAAAATAACTTGAAATTTTGTTAATTTGTTTAGACAAATCTGGGCAAATTTGGGATTGGACCTGAAGTTTGGGGTTTTTTCTGAAACAAAAAATATTTTGGGATAGATTTAGGATTGGCCCTTAAATTTGAGGTTTTTTTTTTAGATAAAAAAGAGTTTCGGGGTAGATTTGGGACTGAACCAAAAGTTGAGGTTTTTTCTAAGACAAAAAAAGAGTTCGGGGTGGATTTAGGACTGGACACAAAGTTGAGGGTTTTTTAAGGAATTAGGTCTTTCAAAATTTTAGAAGTTTTCTTATTATCAAATATTAGAATAAAAATTGATAAAAACAAACTACGGGCATAACTTAAAAACATTGAACATACATATGTGGAAAGAAAAAATTAATCTAAGATTTGCACTACTTTGAGTAGTAGTTTGTAAGATGGAAAAGACTCAAATTTTAAAACTGAAATATGTAAAATAAAAAAGAATGATTATTTAGGCATTTGCCAATCGATAGAATATTTATGAAATAACTAATAACGAATGCTTTAAGAAAGAGAATAGTAATTATGATCAAGTAGGACCCTTTGATTTACTTAATATTATAGATGAAGTTATCAATTTTGTCTTGACACTTCCAGTAGGAATATCCTGTTAAATTTCTCTCGAAATTTAAGTTTTTCAAACCCACCCCCACAACACACACACACACACACAAACCCCCCGCGTCCCCTTTTTTTTCCTCTTTTTGGTTGTTAATGAGATTTCAAGTTTTCAACCGTGTATTCTTAAATTATAGCAGTGTTGGACGAGGTGCCCGGCACATGATCTTGTCATATTACGCTTTAAATTTTCCACCGGTAGGACTTTGACCTTGCCCACTATTGTTGACTCCTCTCAGTCCCTGTGCACCTCCATGTTCTGATTTTTGGCAACTTCCTTCGTTTCCCATAAACTCGCCTTCAACCTCCCTGCATTGATCTTCCTCCGCTGAACAGCACTGTTCTTTGAGTGAATATAGCTGAGAGGATCGGCCCACAGATGGGATTCAACGGAAGTCAGGCTCTGATGATCATCCTTGCTTTGACTGTAGGAGGACAGTAAGTGCTCTATTTGGACTTCTGTTAGAGCTATCATTGACAGACAATGCACAAAAAAAAAAAAAAAATCCTCAGTTCCTGGACATGTTTGATGCAATTCGGCCTGCTTGTTCGATTTACAATCCTATTGTTGAGCCTCGATCAGATTAGAAGTTTGTAATTTGTGGCAGGGTTTTGAGACAATTCACAAAATGGAAGAGAAGGAGGGACTTGGAATTAAACTTGAGAACGGATGATGGGTCCGGAGAAGAGAAGGAACCACTAAGGAGGGACTTGGAGTCAACCTCGAGAACCGATGATTCATCTTGCGAAGAGTACGATGTGTTCCTGAGTTTTTGAGGACCGGATACTCGAAATGGATTCACCAATTGCCTCTACCATCGCCTGAGGGATGTTGGAATCCGCGTTTTCTTCGACAAGGAGGAACTTCGAGTCGGTGAACAAACTGGTGGAGTTCTTTTGAAAGCACTTGACAAGTCTCGAATTTACATACCTATCTTTTCTAAGGGTTTTGCTAACAGTTCGTGGTGTCTCTGTGAGGTTGCACACATGGTAGAACGCACCTCAGAATCAGATGGGAAGAAAAAGATACTTCCCATTTTCTACGATGTGGATTCTGACGATGTTAAGCTCAAAACCAAGTTGTATAAAAAAGCCATGGCCAAGCACGTGAAGAAGTTTGGCTCCGATGAATTGAAGCGGTGGGAAAATGCCCTTCTTGAGGTTGCACGCATACAGGGATGGGATCTTAAAGGCAAAGGGTAAATTTCCTCAACTTTCTATGGTTTTTTTTTTTTTTTGATAATCCAGGATCCGCCAGTCGTAATCGGGTCAACTCACCATCACCCGAAGGGCGGCGAAGACCCTTTCCGACGGCAACTATACCTGAAGGGAGGCTAGCCCCGCAGCCCACCAGCAAGGGCCCCCCACTTAAGTCCGAGAAACGCGTTGGGAGGGTTTTGAATCTTCGACCAGCTTACGCCTTAAGGTCAAAGAGCTCAAAGCTCACCAAACGCGCCATGCCCGTGGTGAGTCTCAACTTTCTATGGTTAATAAGCACAGTATTTACATTTCATTGAATGGAAGTTTGTCCCTCGAGATTCCCAAACATAAAGCATTTGGACAATTTTATTTAAGATTTGCATTAGAAGTTAATGAAAGGTAGAACCAAACAACCAAGAACCCGCATTAGAAAATGGCTGCTCTTTCTCAAAACACAACAAATGGGGTCAAACCCAACCCAGTCAAGGCATTTTTAAAACTCATGTCGGGTTAAGCCAATATGACCCGACAGCTCAGACCAACTTTTTACTTGATCATATTTTTCACTTAATTAACCATTTTACTTAACCGTATTACCACGATAAGTATAGTGGAAATTTTATACAATATCAAACTCGCGAGACATTGTTGAATTAATAGGACTACTGCAATTTTTAATATTATACCAAGACATGATTAGAGGTCATTCTAAAAAGATGACATGGTATGAAGAAATTGAACGCATATTTGTGAAAAGATAAAATACTTTCAAGATTTATACTGAAGTGGGAAATTTTCCTGCACTTTTTCTTTGGAAGTGCAGGAAGTTAATGCCCCCGAAAATTTCCAGTTCAGCTGATTGAAATAGCTGAGTTATGTATCTATGTGTTCCCTAGAGTCCTATAGCCTATCATGTCTTTGACTGAAACGAAATATGCACGATTTGCTGCAGTCAAGGAGAACAAATTGAATCGATTGTTGAAGAGGTTTCTCGTAAGCTTAATACAAGACGCGTGAGTGTGACTGAATTTTTGGTTGAAGATAACGCTCAAATGGAAGTCATAATGAAATTGTTGGATGTTGGCTCTGGTGGTGTATGTTATGTCGGTATGCATGGCATGGGTGGTGTTGGAAAAACAACTCTTGCCAAAGTCATGTTCAATAGACTATCTTCTCATTTTGAACATTGTAGTTTCCTTGAAGACGTTCGAGCATCATCACAACCTCATGGTGGCCTTATAGAATTGCAGAAAAAGCTCTTATCAGATTTGGCTGGTCATGGGATTGCTAACCAAATTAAAGATGTTGATGGTGGGATCAAGATGATAAAAAAAGCACTAAGTAATAAAGAAGTACTCATTGTTCTTGATGATCTAGACAAGAAAGAGCAACTCGAAAAACTAGCCGGAAAATCTGATTGGTTTTGTTCTGGCAGCAGAATCATTATCACAACTAGGGACAAAAGTATCTTAATGACTCAAGTGGTCTCATCGAGTAAAGAGGTCCTCAGCCAACCTAGAGGAATTTTGGGTTATGAAGTTTGTGGAATGAAATTTGATTTAGCCCTTTATCTGTTTTATAAGCATGCATTTAGAAGTGATTTTGCTATAGAAGAATATGATGCTCTTTCAAGAGAAATTGTTCGTACAGTAGGCATGCTTCCTTTGGCTGTCGTGGTGATAGGGTCCAATCTTTTTGAGTGGGGCAAAGATTTGGAGCACTTGGATAAAAGAGAAGTATAGGACGAGACGCTGAAGAAGTTAAGAGAAGGTCCTTTTGAGGATGTCCGAGATACTTTAATGATAAGTTATGAACGATTAGAGGATAAGCATCAAGAAGTATTTTTGGATATAGCCTGCTTTTTTATCAATGTCGACATAACATATCCAGTTATCATGTGGAAGGATTGTGGATATTTCCCTATTATTGCAATGAGTATTCTCTCTCAAAGGTCCCTGATCCAAATTAGAGATGATAAAAGGTTTTGGATGCATGACCAAGTCCGAGACTTTGGAAGATACATTGTTCTTCGAGTATATCCTCGCAAGTTTTGTAGGGTGTGGATTCGTGAGGATGCCCTGAAACTGTTGGATGGAAAAAAGGTAAACGGCAACTACATATGTTTGAAAATGTTTGTTGATAGAAGTTCTTTTAATTTTTCTTTCCCATTTAAGGCAACAATTTGGTTAAAATATGCATCCAATCGATAGCTTTGGTTAACGTCGCTTTAGTCTTGCCGGGGTTTCATCTTTGTGTCAAAGCTTCAAGTCAAAGGTCTCAAAGTTTGAAGAAAAAAAGAATAACAAAGAATAGTTCACGTGCGATCCCAGTAAAATGAAAAGAGAACTTGCTTTATCAAGAATTTTAAAATTATTTTCAACCCCAATTTTTAAAATAAACTAGGAAGAAATTTGAATTAAGATGCAAATTATATTTTCCGAAAAGCAGAAGCACAAAATATGATACCTTCAGACTAAAAAATTAGTTTATATAGAAGAGGAGGAAACAACTCCTTATTGGGAAAAAGGAAAAAGAAATGTAACATAGTTCCGGAAAGCGTATGTCACGAGCTCAACCATTGGACAAATTGTTTGACCGTGCTTTTGCGTCCTCTCTGTTGTAGCTCTGTAAATCATATGTTGGATGCTCAATATTGAGTCTTTGATATGCAGAGAAATGAAGATGTGGTAGCACTAAGCCTGACTTCCGATGGCTGCAATCGCAGCATTGCATCTGAAGAATTAGCCGCTTTACCGAATATAAGGTTTCTTCGAGTGAAAGGCCTTGATTTTTTCGGCAACTTCGAGAATCTTCTTTCAGAGCTAAGATGGTTTTCATGGGAAATTATGACTAAGGAATTTTACGCGAAAGGTTTCCGTTTTGATAATTTGGTTGTGCTAGACTTTTCAAGGAGCGACATTGAGGATGACTGGGGTGGATGGAGCCAAGTCCAGGTATGATATGCCTTATGCTATTCAGTATTCACCTTCTTTCCGTGTTTACGGATTATTGAATGCACGGTAGAACCATTTTGTGCAAGTCTAACATCTAGATTCGACCACAACCAGCTCAACATATCTGTAACGAAAGGAGAGGAAACTATAGACTAACGTGGCCACAGCATATAATCCCAGTAAATGATATGAGGAGCGGAATATCATTGTTGTTCCATATTTCATCCACACACTACAGACTGCTCCAGTATTCGAGCCACAAATAAATTTGATATGCGTCACATCCGTACGAGCCCGAACCATTAGCTCTGCTCACCAGTCCATAGTATAGCCCAAGCATCCATCGCTGCCTTGGTTTGTGGAAGTCAAGATTTACCTACTTTGGAGCTTGGAATTTGGATGCTTATGGATTTGTGTGCTCTTTATATTAATGTGTCTCTCTCCATTCATTACTTTAATCTTTTGAGTTGAACTTTCTAACATAATATCAAAGTCAATGCTACCCCCTTTTGCGGATATGCGCTAGTTTCAAGGGTTGTGGTTAATGCAATGGGTTTAGGATTTTTTTTTGGGTAATTTTTGTTAGTACTAGCATTATCACCTAGAGGGGGGTGAATAGATATTTTCAAGGAAATATAGAAATCAATGCGGAATATAAACAAATATGCTCCGAGTTTCATTCAAACAATGCTAGCTAGAAGATCTAAGATATTCTCAGATGTAATGGCATGCACAATTCTATTAGGAAAGTTTATAAACAAAGAGATAAAAGGATAGAGAATTGCACAGAGAGTTTACAATGGTTCGGCTTTGTTCAAGCCTATGTTAACTTCTTCATTCTGGTAGCCAATCGGCTGGATGCCACTAGTGAGTAGCTCAGAGGTTACAACTTGGTAAGCAAACTTCCCTTCTAACACTCTTACACTTAAATGGTCTCCTCTAAGTATTACAGTATTTGGACCAAATGTATGTAAAGAATGTGAAGCTTTCTTGATCTTGGTATTTAAAATTCTATTGTCTCATCGTATGCTCTTCACACTTGAGGAGTCCTTTTATACTCCTTCATCTTCAACTTCTCATTGCAAGATCTCCAAAGGATCATTCTTCGAACTTCTCGTTTGAACGGCATTATATACAAAGAATTTCGTAGTTGTTGAGGTCAACCAAGGAAAGAGTCTCCTGTAAGATCAAACCGCCCATATAATTATGATCTTGGGTTTCCATAGATAGAGTTCTTTATTAGGTGAGTCATCCTTGTCTCTCTTAATCCACGTCCTTGATTGATCTTCTTAATTGGAAATCTTCAAGGACGAATCATGCTTGATTTGCTAGCCATTATGATAATGTAATACATCAATTAAATCATATTGAATATATTTCTTGATAATCCGATCGTTGCACATAAAATACTCCCTCAAAACTTCAGTTATCAAAGAATGTCTTAGCTACCCACTTAACATATGAGCTCCATACAACGCCCGAGTCTCTTAGAACATCGTTTGAGCATTTCTTGCTAGATTTCATCTTGTGTAATCATTCCTTAACACTTGAATGTATATTAGAACAATATCCAAAACAAGTATTTCATTGCATTAACTTAGATATTAGAGAATTTAAATTGTTTTGTCAACTTCAAAATTAACTAGGGGTTTTTCCCGATAATTTTCACTATTAACTCACTAGAAGTAGCGGTTACTAGTGATATTTTAGAAACAAAAAACTGTCACTATATATTCTAGCAGCTTATGAATTTTACAACTTACTATCGCGCCACTAAGATTTAGTAATGAGTAATAAAATTATAAAAAGAGGACTTAATGATTTTCAATTACATTGAAGATACATGTTTACCATAGATGGAAGATTACTCCGTTCTCCCCGAAGGAAGTGCTAGAAGCGACCCGGTGCGCCATTTGCAAGTAAACGAGTGAGTATATTGAAACATAAAAACGGGGGAAAAGTACACTAGAAGGGCCATAACTTTTGTACGACGTTCACTTGAATGCCATAACTTTCAAAATGTACACTTAAGTACCATAACTTTCAAAAATCGTTCATTTGAGTGCCATGTTGACGTAGACGCCGGAAAAGCCGACGTGGCAGCCGGAAAACCGACGTGGCACGCCAGAAAGTTACTGTAGCACGCTAGGAAAGTTACCGTAGCAACCGGAAAGATGACCTGGCACGCTGGAAAAGTCACCGTAGCACTCAAGTGAACGATTTTGCTCCGACGTAGCGCTCAAGTGAATAATTTTTGAAAATTATGGCACTTAAGTGAACGTTTTCAAAGTTATGGCACTCAAGTGAACGCCGTACACAAGTTATGGCACTTCTAGTGTACTTTTCCCTAAAAACGGGAATAACAACTTCATAAAAAATCTAAGATGATTGATGTTTTTCACTCTTTTTAATTTCGCATTTTCTTTTTCTGCAGATGACAAAAAAATTAAAAGTTCTGGATTTAACAGATTGCACAAAGATGAAGAGGACACCCGACTTCTCCAATTTCACGTCTTTGGAGACGTTAGTACTTGCTCGGTGTTCCAACGTAATCACAATTCACCCCTCCATTTCTAAGCTTCAACTTCTGGAGACTTTGAATATCAAAGGGTGTGGTTCCCTTAGGGAGTTGCCTGAAGAAGACAGTTCTCTACAATCTTTGAAGCAGATCGTCATGCCCCAAAATTTTCAACCCTTGAAGCTTCCAGTGAGATTTGGCAATTTGAAATCTTTGTCGAGTTTGAGATTAAGCTACCACCCTAAGATCCGCCAACTTCCAGACTCAATTGGAGGGGCGGCAAATCTTACATGCTTAACTTTACGTGAGTGCGTGGGGCTAAAGGAACTTCCAAGCTCAATTGGGGAATTAAAAATGTTGGTAGAGTTGGATATATCAAACTCGGGCATAGTGGAACTACCCATTTCTATCGGAAATTTAAAGAAGCTAAGGGTGTTGACATTAAGTAGAACGAAGATAAAGGAGTTTCCTCATACTATTGGAGGACTTGAGATGCTTGAAAATTTAGATGCCTATAAATCTTGGGATTTGACAGATAAAAACTTGGAGGAAATTGGGAAGCTATCCCATTTGAAAAGACTGAACTTATCATTTACTAGTGTTTCTGGATTACCTCCAGAGATAACTTGTCTCCATCTCCATACACTTTCAGTGGGTTCAATTGACCTTCAACAAGTGCCGGCTCTTCCATCAAGCTTGAAATTCCTCGAGGTTCAAGCTATGGACTTCTCTCTTGTCCCTCATCCCTCAAGCATCACCGATTTAGAACATCTTGAATTATATAGGTTCACCAATTTAAAACATAGACATCACTGTACTAGGCGGGACTATGACTCAAAACTTAAAGCAGCTTTGATGAGGGAGCAACCATTGTTTCAGCTTCCATCTCATTTGTCGGTCTTGAAACTCAGAAGTATCAGTCCACTGCCACATTTTTCCAGCTTATCAAATTTGACAGTTCTGCATGTAATTGAATGTCCATTATCACAGCTATTTGTCACTCCATGTTTGGCACATTTGAGGGATCTCAACATAACAAGATGTGAATCCCTTGAGGAAATACTTGGTCTGTCACTCTTGAGGAGTCTGGAGCGCTTGGAACCGAAGGGCTTAAATAGCCTAGTTGAGATTCAAGGTTTGTCGGAACTGGAATCTTTGCAGTACCTCCTTATTTCCAGTTGTGACTCAATAGGAAAGTTACCCAACTTATCCAAGTTGGGTAGGCTACAACATCTAGAGCTAGAAGCTTGTCCAAACTTAAGAGCCATAGAGGGCATCAAGGGCTTAGAAAGCTGGGTGTGGGATAGTCGTGGCCGCACTGTCCTAGAAAAATTGTTGAATATCTCTAGCTCGACTTGGCTTTCTCACATTTTACCTATAACCGATGTGTTCTTGAGTTTTAAGGGATCGGACACTCATCATAGCATTGTCAGTTATCTTCACTCTAGGATGCTTTGGGACAGAATTTCTGTTTATAGTGATAACGATGACTTGAGGCCCAATGAAGGGATTGGGGAAAAGATTCTACAAGAACTCGCTAACTCCAATATCTACATACCCGTTTTCTCTAAAAACTATGCTTCTGGTCATTGGTGTCTCCGCATACTTGCCCACATGGTAAAATATACGTCAGAGTCAAAGGGCAAAAAAAGAATCCTCCCGGTTTTCTACGACGTGGAGATTGATGATGTTAAGCTCGAAACTGATTTATACAAAAGCGACCTAGACAAGCACTGGATGAACTTCGACCACAACGAAGTGAACTCATGGAAAGAGGCCCTAATTGAGGTCGCAGCAATGAGGGGTTTCGTCTTGGAAAATACCAGGTAATTCTGCTATTTTACCAGCAATTCATTAGGTAAATAAGTCATTGAATTGAACTTTCCCAACACAGTATTTCAAAGTTACCGCAATGCAACCCTTTTAATACAAATAGTGGTCCACTCAAACAAATTCATTCCTATAGAATAAGAAGTAGATCCTTCTCGTTTGTAACATCCGGAGGAACTCTGTGGTCGAATATACAGAATTGCATACTGGTACAGCCGCACATATTTTGTTTTCACTTGTTTTGATTTCTGAGTTAAAGATCTTCAGGTTAAAGTGGTTTGCGAAATCAAATTAACAATTAGACTGTCATTTTGATATCATTTAAATTTCTGTCTGTCCAACTAAAATGAGCTGTCCTTCAAATTGTGCATTGCTGCAGCTACGAAGAAGTACTTCAATTGGTTGTTGCAGAGGTTTTTAGAGCAAGGAAATTGTTGGACGTTGACTCCTGAAGCCTTCTTTTGGTCAGTTGTCAGAGAGAAGATGAATGGATTTGCTATTGATGTAATGAAATTCTCCCGAACTGCATTCTGTTTCTATTGCTTGGAGGATCTAGATATTTCATTTGGTAATGAAATTCTCCCCAACTGCATACCAGTGACCTCCCACGCTTTGTTAGATGGTTAGAAAAGGGTGCTCTGCAAACAAAAGAAAAGGAGCTTCCATACACGGTTGGGAAAACTTGAATTGCTGGGGGAGTTGGATTGGCAACTGTTAAAGATTGTTAATCTACCTGATTTAATTGGAAATCTCAAAAGAAATGAAACTGACTAGGTGAAGAATTGATTGTTCATCCATAAGAATGATACCTGATGCTATTGTTCATTCACCGTGAATAATTGACTGTTCATACAAATCTGACAGGTGAAACCTTTGATGAAATTGGGAGACCATCCTGGCTGTTCGAGGATCCTGGGATTACCCTCATAGAAGTTATGCATGGATTTCCCACGATGATTTGTTCTCTCACCCATGTCCATAAACTGTTTTCCGGACGGTTACTGTGGAATTTGACAGCCACCGGGAGCTTCTTTAATCTGTCTTTGTTTTGATGCATCTGCTTCCGGTTTGTTCATGGCCTCATGAACTGGTCAATTTAGATTTTCTGGACATATTTGACATTTCCTTTGACCAATATCCACCTGCTTCCATGTACTTTGAAAGCTTCTGATTTCCCCCCACGTGGCATTATTTTTGTTAATATCTAAAGCCGAAGTGGCTTGCCAAAGGCTCAGTCATTAAGGGCACGCATGGTAACCGTGATGCCACGAAAATTCATTATTTGTAAAGTGTTTGAATTAAATAAAAAGTATTAATATTGAATTTTAGTCTATATAAGTTTTGGATCATAATGACGTAAGTGACGATTATTGGACGATTCCTGAAGCGTCGGTTAGATTAGATTAGGTTTCGAAAATCTGAGTCATTGCGATTTAGGATTTAAATCCTCGCGCCCAAGCCTAACACTGACTGAGTCCGGCCTGCGAAAAGACCAAAATGCCCTCCGTCCAAAAAGTAAAAAAAATCCGTTTAGTCTTGAAAGGCCAAATTACCCTTTTGTCCCTCTCTTTTATTCACTAGAGTCCAAAAATTTCAAATCTTCTTAGTGGGCCTCTCCTTGTCAACCCCACCACCAACCTATCCAATCAAAGTCAATCTCCCACCCACTCTCTCTCTCTCTCTCTCTCTCTCTCTCTCTCTGTTCCTCGCACGACCCCCCCTTCTGCCGAACACTCCTCCTCCTTCATTTGCCCATTTTGTGCAACTACCATCTCCAGCTTTCTCCATCCGCCACTACTCGCCACTCCGCCTTTGTCCGACTGCCACGCGCCGCCTCGAAAGCCATGAGACAACTCCCAGAAGACCTCGATTTTAGTTTGCTCTGTTTTGCGTCGCCCGACCCCACGGTTGCTGCAGTTGCTCCAACCTCACTCCGACCATTTCCAACCACCACCCACCACCATGCCATCCTCCCTCAGACCCCTAGGCTCCTACACGACCGTCACCAGCTGCCATAGAACCGCAGATTAGCCCAACGAGCAGACATGCTTTGTTTCTATCTCAGTTCCCTGTTCTGATTCTGAAGGTGTCTCAGCCACCTTCGCCACTCTTTGCCGGTCACCAACCGCCCCTAGTGGACACCCTCAACCCTCGTCATCCCCCATGGCCAGTGGAAGCTATCAGACGCCTGTGGAGCTCGAAACACCCCCGGAACTGCCTCCCCTGCTCTGACCTGACTCCCTTGTTTTGGCCCTGAAGCCGTCCTGCCGTAGCTTCGCCACCTCCTCCGAATCCCCCAAGCTGCGTACCACCAGCCTGAGTCACGCCGGAACCGCTACCCTCTCCCATTGGTCCCGTGAACCCCGCGACCCCGAGGCCCAGCCCTTACCAAATCGCCAACCACTGCCTCTGAACTCCAGCTACCTCCTCCGCCATTTCTAGGAGCCCACGTGCCACCGCCGACCTTCTGTGCCACCCTTGACCAGCCCCCGTAACCCTAGAACCCCGGAACTGTGAGCCACCCGTAGGCCGCCATCGCTTTCGTTCTCATCGCCCGAGCTCGTTAGTTGTGAGTTAAACTCCTAAACCTTGATTAGGGCGCTAATTGCGCTCAAGGTTAGTTAATTAGCTTGTTAGGGTGTTTATGTAGTTTAATTAGGTCGGATTAGTTCAAAACTTGGTTTAGAATAAATGACCGTAATTGATTAAGTTAGTTGATTAGCTAGGTCGCCTGTGGCTAATTGAGAATTACAATTGATTGATTGCGATTGTTTGATCGCGAGCAAGCGATAGCTTAGAGACGAGTGTACGATCAATTGTCGATTGAAATTGGAGTTGATAGCGGAATCGACCAGCTTCGTTTGATTAATCGTCTCTTGAATTGTTTGATTTGAATGTGTTGATCAACCGTTGATTGTCATGGGTGTGGGTTTTGGGGGCTAATTGCCTCGGGTTGCTGGAAAAGTCGGTTGATAAAATTGTGCATTCATGAGACCACGTGTAAAATCGAATTGCATGTTTTAGCATGAAATCGGCCTTGGGCCTGGTCTTTGAGCATGCATGAATGAGCACTCTACTAAATTCAAAGAAATGAAATGGCTAGATGTCGAATTGCTTAAGTGGTCACGTGGTTGGAAATTTCGATAATCATTGTCTTCTGATTGATCGATCCCGACAATCATTGTCTTCTGATTGTTGGATGCGTGTCGATCATTATCTTATGGCTATTTGTTAGTCGGTCACGGCTTGTGAATGACCGAAACCCTTATCGGGATTCATGTTAGTTTTGTGTCGTATCGACAATCATTATTTTCTGATTGGTCGAGCGAGGTCACATGGACTATCAGAAGCCATTGCAAGAAGTAACGGACGATGCTTAGTCACGCCAAGAGAGCACCAACTAACTAGTGTGCTAGACCTACGGGTCGTATCCGTTAATAAGTGAACTATGTGTGTGGTGTCCTGTGCATGCAAGTGATATGATGCTTTGCCAATGAATTGATTGAATTGACTATCATGTCATGTTTACATCGCATTATATGTGACTTTTGGAGGATAAGCATGCATGTGATTGAGATATTTGTTACGTGATGTTCTAATTGCTTGTTAGGACGTTTTGAACGAATCAACACCCTAGCCAGGCTTAGGTATTGACTCATTGAGATTTATTTCTCATTTCGTTGTATAACCATTTCAAGTCCCAAGTGATGGAACGTCCTAACCGATTCGGCGTCCCTACCAACCAGAATTTTTGTATTATCCACTATGAGGAAGTGCCCTCAAGATGGGTCTGGGAGTAGCATGTCACTCGGATATGGGTTGATGAAGGGTTGCCGCATCTAGTGCTACATCTCTTTAATGCTTGATTTTTGAATGACCATGGTGTACTCCATGGCCCGCTACGGGGATTTGAGGAACCACCTAACCCGCGCCCTTATGTCTCATCTTAGGATCTCATGGACTTGGATATGTCAAATGGGGAGGTAGTGGACCCCAAGTCAGACATGGAGTCAAAGCCCTCTTCGGGTCGGGGTTCTAGGGCTTAGACGTGGTCGCCTTTTTTTTTTTTAGCCCTGTGGATGCTAAGGCGAGGGTTGTTATGAGATTTTTAGAATAGATAAGAGTTAACATTACTCGACCGTGTATCTTTTTGAGGTCCTAAATAGTCGTTCCGAAGTATGGGATTGTATATGTTAGTTGGTAGCTTAATAAGGTTAAGAATCATCTATTCTTGTTATAAAATGAAATTTTCTTTTACTTGAATGTTGTGTTTGTCTCCTTCTTTACTATTCTTGTATGTTGGTTTGTCCGGGAGAGTTCATGTTTCTGCATGCGTGGTAATCGAGTAGGTCGATAGTGTGCATAGAACACTATCCTTCATGACCTAAGGGTGTTTTGGTAGGAATGTCACGAGCTCAAGAGTCAGGGCGTGACAAGAACACTTTTACTTTAAAAATTAACTTCCGACCAAAAGTTGAATTTTCTACTTCTCTTCAAAAGCAGAAGTTGATTTTTCTACTTGAGCTCCGGAAGTTATTTCTAATAAGAGAAATTCATTTGGTAATAATTGCAAATTTCTACTTCTGAAATATTATTAATACAAAATCTTCTATGAAAATTTATTATTGGTGGCTGAAAAAATTTTACTTCATTTTTGAACTTTTTAAATTTCTTTAAAATAATTTTTATTATTAAAAATATTATTTATTTTTTACTTCGACGGTCTAAGACGATGACTCGATAGCGGTGGTTGGCGGCAATCATGTCCGGCAAAGATCGGCGATTGGTGGCAATTACGGCTGAAGGTGGTCGGGGGCGGCCGACGAAGGTCGACGGTGGTCGGCGGCAGCGGTGATTGACAATGGTCGCAGGCGGCGATGGGTGGCAGCCGGCGATGGGTGGCAGCCATCAATGGTTGGCGGTAGGCGGTGGTTGGCCATCGAGGGTGGTTAGCAAGTGGTGGCAATGGGAGGCGGCCAGCGGATGTCCGTGGTAGGCAAGGGTAGGCAATGGGAGGTGGTTGGCGGTGGTCGTGGGAGGCAGCCGGTGGGGGTCGGTGATGGACGACGGCCAACAATGGTCCGCGGAGGAGAAGGTCGGTGGAGGTGGGTATGATCGAAAAGAGGGTGAGGGTGTAATAAAAAAAAGGGTGAGCCAAGAAATACTTCTTGAGTTGGAGAAGCTTTTTTTAAAACTTCTCAAATTAGAGGAAAAACAACTTTAGAAGTGGAAATTCACTTTAGAAGTAAAAATTTCTTTTAAAAGTAAATTTTTTTATCAAACAAATTTCTGCTTCGGAAGTTAAATTACCTAACGAATTTCTACTCTAGAAGCACTTCTGGAGCAAAAACCCACTTTCAGAAGTGTTATCATGCACACCACAATTAAAAAAGATAAAGTTCAAAAATTAAAAAAGAAAAAATGCAAACTTAATTAGATCAAAAAATAAAAAAAATCTAAAGATAACTCTGCCTCACCATCTCCACAATGGTCGGCGAAGGTGGGGGATGGCCAGTTGGGGTTACTACGACTAAACATTTTTACATAGCCTAGAGACTAAATTGAACAAACATCAAAAGTCTAAGGATCACATTAAAAACTTAAAATTTTATGGACAACATTGCACATTAAGCTAAAGTTCAAAAACTGCATTAAACAAATTTAAAGTTAAAGGACCATATTACATGTTGAGACAAATTTCAAAAAATATTTATGTCATCTACCCAATCGTGTAAGAGAAATCACAAAAATTTTGGAGTGGGGTCAAATCTTACTAAATGGAAAGAATCTTGTGGAGTCTCAAAAACGGAAAAAAAAAAATCATGTAGAGAATGGACAATATTTACAATCTTTTATATTTTGGGATATAGCGTGATTTTTCACTAACGACGACAAAATATTTGCAGTTGTCAAGTGGGAAGATTGTGATTACTAACCTCGCACTACAATTAGAGATGAAAATAGGTTTGGGATCCATGACCAAGTTTGGGCATTCATAGGGTACACTGTTTTTGAAGAATAATCTCATGAGTTTGGTTGGATGTGGATTCATAGGAAAGGCTCGAAACTATTTGAGAGAAAAGAGACAAATGAGAAGTGTTTGTGTTTGACAATATTTGGTGAAATATATTCTTCATATTTTCCTTTCCCATAGAAAGCAGCAAGTTTAATTATCAAATTTGAGTTGCCACTTGAGTGGTCATTTTTGTTTTAAATCGGCACTTAAGTGATGCAAAAAAAAAACAAAAAATTTAATACTGAAGTGTACGTCATACGAAATTTTTAGCACTTCTATTGTTGTTCCCCTACCAAAAAAAAAAAACTATCTCTCTCTATGTGCATGCGCACTTACGTTGACCGACCAATCCATAAGAAACAAAATCATGAAACTAAATAATTGCTTCCACTCCCCACTAACAATTGTCATTAGTGACGTAGACGTTGAACCATATTGAGGAGGTATGAACCCATTGTCCTATCCACTTGGTCCAATCACTCGAGCAAGGGCGAAGGAATTCAAGTAAGTGGTTGGCATCATGGTTTGTGATTTTTGGAGTAGAGGCGATTTTGGATCAAAGGCTGGCGAATTTCAAATGGGATCAAATTTGGTCAGTTGTTTGAAAATGTATCATTGATCAATACTCACCGCTATGCTGTGACCGAAGATGTTTTTTCTTTTTTTGGCATTTCGGGATCGTCTAGATGTGTTTTTAGCCATTTTCGTGACTTTATTTAAATTTACATAATTTAGTGGTATTTTCGTCAATTTACGGCTCCTAGGGTTAGCATTATATATAAGAAAGTTTTCGAGATATGAGATGGAGACATTAATTAGTGATTCATAATACAATTGAGAAGATGCTCCCTTCTCTGAGTTCTTTGACGACTTGACCTTATCAAGGTTCCCTTGTGGCGGTCGATCCGACTTATCGAATAAGATCACTAGTTCTCTTGTTCGTGGCATCTATAACGTTAGTTGGTTGACATGGGTTCGTCAACGGGTCACGCATATACCGAGGTTACCAATCACGGGTTCTATTGGGGGTCAAGGTTCGCAGTTCGCATTTTCTGGATCTCCGTAGAACGATCATCAATTTCGCAATGATTCACATCATCCGGTATCAGAGCTAGTTCTACAAGGTATAGTTATCCTAATTTTACTGTTTTCATTCTGCAATTTGAATTTTATTGAACTAGGGTTCCAAGTTGTTCTTGTTGCGGTTTTCAATTGTTTACGTTTTTCGGTTGCTTTCGGTATGCTACGATTGTAATTGAGTTCGTCAAAAAAAAAAAAAAAAAAAAGAAGCTTCGGCAAAAAAAAAAAGGTAGCAAGTCGAACAAAAAAAAAACGTTTCGGCAAAAAACAGCAGCAAGCCGAACCAAAAAAAAAATTGACAAGAAAAAAGGGTAGCAAGCATAACAAAAAAAAAAAGAATTAAGAAGACGACTCGTTTGTTAGTTAGACCGAATTGAAAAAAAAATCAGTAGTAAAAGTTGAGTTTGAATATGAAAATTAGTCGAAAGATGCTGAATTGTTTTGATCTTGCCCGGTGGGTTGGTCGATTGTTTTAAGGTGGTTGAGAGACTGGTTTCTAGTCCGATAAAGAGCTTGTGAGAAGGAAACGAGTAGTAAAAGGCAAGAGTGTGTGAGCTTAATTGTGGGAGGAAAAAGCCGAAATTGAGTTAAACACGAAGGGAGGGATAAACACCTTGAGCGAAACACGTGAGGGAGTGTTTGGTGAAGTTTCTTTATTTCTAATGTTTTCTTGCGGGTTTAAATCATGACATGCGATCAAGAAAGCGTGAACCAAAATGAGACCGGTTCTAAACAAAGAGATGATGCTATTTTGGAAGGCATCTAGCAGTTGAGATTGCAACATGAAGCACTTAGCACCCAAGTTGTGAGTTGTGAAACGATGCTTGATGGTGACCGAGAGCCACCACATGAGAGGAGGCCGCAAAATCAGCGAGATGAATCAAGGACGCGACCTAGATGGCAGCGGCAATTTGATGATGAGTATAAGGCCGACATGGAGGACGACCGAGATGGCCAATTTGGGAGGTGAAATGGAGGACGAAGCCGAGCGTTTAGACATTAAGAAGATGATGAGCTTGACAACATCGGGATGAAGATTCCATCTTTTCAAGGAAAGAATGATCCCGATGCGTACCTAGAGTGGGAGAAAAGAATAAAAATGGTATTTGACCGCCAACGATATTCCAAGCTCAAGAAGGTAAAAATCATAACTGTTGAATTCATTGATTATGATATAATTTGGTGGGATCAACTTGTGAATAGCAGGAGGCACCATGGTGAGAGGCCGATAGACACGTGGGGTGAGATGAAAACGGTAATGGGGAAGCGTTTTGTTCCAAGTCATTACCATAGAAATTTATTTCATAAGCTACAAAATCTCACACAAGGCAATAGGAACGTAGAAGAGTACTATAAAGAAATGGAGATTACCTTGATCCGTGCTAATGTGGTGGAGGACCGTGAAGCCACAATGTCATGATTTTTTAGTGGGTTGAGCCGAGATATAGCAAGGGTGGTGGAACCGCAACATTACGTTGAGTTGGAGGAATTAGTAGACAAAGCCATCAAAGTAGAGAGGCAATTGAAGTTAGACCGAAATTACAAGAGTGGTGGAGGTTCAGGCTCGAACTAGAAGCCCAATTGGAAGAGAGATGAGAAGCCGAATTGGAAGGGAAACAACACTAAGGACGAAACTTCAAAGGAGGAGGATGGCAAAGTTGGTTCGATTTTGACTTCGGGTAAAACTAAAAACCCTAACAATAAGACCCGTGATATTAAATGTTTCAAGTGTTTGGACAGGGGACATATGGCAAATCAATGTCATAATAGAAGGGTAATGATCATGACTGGACATAGTGATGTTGAATCCGAAAGTGAGAGGGAGGAAAAGGATGATGACATGCCACCTTTGGAGGATTATAGTGATGTTAAGATGACAACAAAAGGTGAATTAATGGTGGTTAGGCGTTCTCTTAATGTTCAAGCCAAGGAGGAGAAATAACACCAGCAACGTAATAATTTGCTCCATACAAGATGGTTGGTGAATTTGGACAAAAAAAAAAGATGCTTGGTGAATGGTAAGATTTGTAGTTTGATTATTGATGGAGGTAATTGTGCGAATGTGGCAAGTTGTACCATGGTGAAGAAGTTGGGGTTAAAGACTGCAAAGCACCCTAGACTATGTAGACTTCAATGGTTAAATGATAGTAGTGAGGTGAAGGTGTGGAAGCAAGTCAGAATTCCATTTGAGATAGGAAGATATAAGGACGAGGTGGTGTGTGATGTTGTACCAATGCAAGCAGGCCATGTTTTACTTGGTAGGCCATGGCAATATGATTAAAAGTTACATCATGATGGGTACACTAATTGATATTCTTTGGTGATGAATCGGAAGACCTACACCTTGGTACCAATGACACCTAGTGAGGAGTATGAAGATCAATTGAAACTACAATGTGAGGCTGAGAGGAAGAAAAAAGGTGAGAGAACCAAGGGCTTGCAAGGAGAGACCGAGACGTAAGGAAAAGGAGAAGCCGAAGGGAGTAGAGCAGTAAAAGTCGAGGGAAAAAGAAAAAGAAAAGAAGAGAGGCAAAAGAATTTTTATACAAAATCGAGCGAAGTGAGGAGAGCTTTAATTATGGACCGATCGATGCTTGTACTTTTGTACAATGAGGCACTATTTTCTACTAACGATTTTGACCCGAGTTTGCCTAGCACTATTGTGACTTTATTGTACGAATTAGAAGATGTCTTTCCCGATGAGCTTCTTGAAGGGTTACCACCGATTCGAGGCATAGAACATCAAATCGATTTGATACCTAGTGCAACACCGCCTAACTAACCCGCATATCAAAGTAATCTCGATGAGACAAAGGAACCTCAGCGACAAGTTAGTGAACTATTAGAGTGAGGGTTGCGAGAGAGTCTTAACCCGTCCGCCATCCCTATTTTGTTGGTGCCAAAGAAGGATGGGTCATGGCAAATATGTGTTAATTGCCGAGCAATCAATAACATTACTGTAAAGTATCGACATTCTATTTGTAGGTTAGACGACATGTTGGATGAGTTACATGGTGCTTGCATATTTACTAAGACCGATTTGAAAAGTGGTTATCATTAGATTAGGATGAAAGAAGGGGATGAATGGAAAACTGCATGAGAAAAGTACACTAGAAGTGCTATAACTTGTGTACGGCGTTCACTTGAGTGCCATAACTTTCAAAACGTTCACTTAAGTTTCATAACTTTCAAAATCGTTCACTTGAGTGCTATGTTGGAGCAAAATCGTTCACTTGAGTGCTACAGCAACTTTTCCGGCGTGCCTCGTCGCCTTTTCGGCGTCTACAGTAACTTTTCGGCGTGCCATGTCGCCTTCCTAGCTGCCACATCAACATGACACTCAAGTAAACAATTTTTAAAAGTTATGGCACTTAAGTTAACGTTTTGAAAGTTATGGCACTCAAGTAAATGCCGTGCAAAAGTTATAACACTTCTAGTGTACTTTTTCCAAAATTGCATTTAAGACCAAGTACAGGTTGTATGAGTGGTTAGTCATACTATGTGGATTAACCAATGCACCTAGCACTTTCATGCGACTTATGAATCATGTTTTGTGTGCTTTTGTTGGTTGATTTATGGTGGTCTATTTTGATGATATTTTGATATATAGCCGAAACCTTAATAACCATATTGAGCATGTGCGAGCTGTTTTGTAAGTTTTAAGGGCCGAAAAATTATATGCTAACCTAAAGAAGTGCTCTTTTGTGACTGATAAATTAGTGTTTCTAGGATTTGTTGTTAGTGCTGATGGTATACAGGTTGACGAGGAAAAAGTGAAAGCAATCTATGAGTGGTCGACACCTCAAAATGTGGGAGAGGTGCGCAGCTTTCATGGCTTAGCAAATTTTTATCGACGATTCGTAAAAGACTTTAGCACCATTGCCACACCTTTGACCGAGGTTATCAAGAAGCATGTGGGTTTGATGTGAGGAGAAGAGCAAGAAAGAGCATTCAATTTGTTAAAAGATAAGTTGACTAATGCTCCTTTGTAATCTTTGTTGAATTTTAGCGCCACTTTTGAGATAGAGTGCGATGCTTCCGGTACAAGAATTGAAGCTGTATTGATGCAAGGAGGACGTCCCATAGCTTACTTCAACGAGAAATTAAGTGGAGCAACATTGAATTATCCTACTTGCAATAAGGAGATGTATGCTTTGGTGCGAGTTTTGGAGACTTGGCAACATTACTTATGGCCAAAGGAGTTCGTGATCCACACCAATCATGAGACCTTAAAGTACTTAAAGGGTTAGCAAAAGTTGAATAAAAGACATGCCAAATGGATGGAGTTCATTGAGACCTTTCCATATGCTATCAAGTACAAAAAAGGTAAGAAAAATGTGGTAGTCGATGCATTTTCTCGAAGGTACGTAATTCTAACTACTCTAGGAGTAAAGTGCCTAGATTTTGAGCATATCAAAAATTTATATACTGATGATGATGACTTTGGAAGAGCATTTGAAGCTTGTGAACACGCTGCCTTTGATAAATTCCATAGGCATGATGGCTTTCTTTTTCGTGAAAATAAGTTATGTTTGCCTAGATGTTATTTGCATGAGTTGTTGGTGCGAGATACGCATGGTGGTGGTTTAATAGGGCATTTTGGCATTAATAAAACTTACGAAGTGCTGCATGAACATTTTATTAGCCACATATGAAAAGAGATATCACACGTATTTGTGAGAAATGCATTGCATATATGCATGCTAAGTATACAACTAAAGCACATGGCTTGTATACACTTTTACCTATCCCAACGCATCCTTGGGTTGATATTTCTATGGATTTTGTGTTAGGATTGCCTAGGTCTAAGCATGGTAGGGATTCTGTTTATATGGTTGTTGATCGATTTTCAAAGATGGCTTATTTTATACCCTGCCATAAAATCGATGATACATCCCATGTTGCTGATTTGTTCTTTCATGAGATTGTGCGTTTGCATGGCATGCCAAGGCCCATTGTTTCTGATAGAGACGCTAGATTTTTTAGCTACTTTTGAAAAACATTATGGAAGAAGTTAGGCACACAGCTTTTATTTTCTACTACTTATCATCCACAAACCGATGGTCAAACCGAGGTTGTTAATAGGACTTTAGGGGCATTGTTGCGTGCTATCATTAAAAAGAACATAAAGTCTTAGGAAGATTGCTTGCCACATTTTGAGTTTGCTTATAATAAAAGCATGCATTCTGCTATAAATTTACACCATTTAAGATTGTCTATGGTTTTAATATATTAACTCTATTGGATTTAACCCATTTGCTTGTTGTTAAGCGTGTGGATTTAGATGGTGCTAAGAAGGCCGAATTTGTCAAGGCATTGTATGAGAAGACGAGGCTAAATATTGAGCACAAGACCAAGCAATATGCAAAACAAGCCAACAAAGAGCACAAGAAAGTAGTGTTTGAGCCCATCGATTGAGTTTGGGTTTATCTGCGCAAGGAGCGTTTTCCTAAGCAACAACAGTCTAAGTTATTACCGTGAGGGGATGGACTGTTCATGGTGTTGGAGAGGGTTAACGATAATGCCTATAAGCTTGATCTTCCAAGTGAGTATGGTATAAGTGCTACTTTCAATGTTTCTGACTTAACTCTTTTCGATGCAGGTGACGATTTGAGGGAAAATCCTTTGCACGAGGGAGGGGATGATGTGGACGTTGAACCATATCGAGGATGAGGTGCTAGGAACCCATTATCCTATCCACTTGGTCCGATCACTTGAGTAAGGGCGAAGGAATTCAAGCAAGTGGTTGGCATCATGGTTCATAATTCCGAATGGGCTCAAATTTGGTTAGCTGCTTGGAAACAAGCCACTGATCAATACTCATCGCTATCTTGTGATCGAAGAAATTTTTTTTTTTTTTGGCATTTCGGGGTCGTCTAGATGGGATTTTAGGCATTTTCGTGACTTTATTTAAATTTACGTAATTTAGTGGTATTTTTGTAAATTTGCGTCTCCTAGGGTTAGCATCATATATAAGGGAGTTTTCGAGATCCGAGATGGAGACATTAATTATTGATTCATAATATAATTGAGAGGATGCTCCCTTCTACGAGTTCTTTGAGGACTTAAATTATCAAGGCTCTCTTGTGGCGATCGATCCGACTTATCGAGCAAGATCACAAGTTCTCTTGTTCGTGGCATCTATAACGTTGGTTGGTTGACACGGGTTCGTCAATAGGTCACGCAAATACCGAGGTTACCAATCACGAGTTCGATTGGGGGTTGAGGTTCGCAATTCGAATCTTCTGCATCTTCGTAGAACGATCATCAATTGCACAACGATTCACATCAATTAGCCCCCCGCAAACCCTTCCCTCCAATCTCAAATTATTTCTTGAAGTTTTCAATTGAACTTTACCACCATATATAATTTCCTAGACACTGGAATTCAAACTTTTGCACAAAAGCACTAAAGTACACTCGACTAATTCTCACGCTGCGTATGGAAAAGTTTTTTAGGTGGGTGTGAGGGAAGAATAGGTGAAGAAAAGATGTTCTTTGTGTTGGTTGGAATCACTCTAATGGACTATGATTATAGTGCTTGGTACACTGTTTGATAGATTTAGAATGAAATTCGTCTAGCTTGTTCACTTTTTACATCTAGGTGTAACATCTAGAAAATCATTGACCTTTCACTCTATTGCTAGTCACGCCTCGGGTCATCGGCGCCCATGCCGCGATCCATCGATGCCCAATATTCCTTTTTTTTTTTCTGTTTTTTGTTTCTATTCTCTTTCCTTTATTTTCCTTTTCTCCTTCTTCCTCTACCAATTCTTGGGCCTCGGCAATGGCTGGCAGCATAGCAACCTGCCACAATAGCCACGGTGGCACCGGCGGGCTAGCTTGAGGCCGACAAGGTCGACCCTCGGCCGAAGCCGTTAATGCTGGAGCTTGCCTATGGCCATCGCCGGCCTGTTACGGAGGAGGAAGGAGGAAAAAGAAAAGGAAAGAAAAGAAACCCAAATAATAATTGCTATTGAAAAGTTATTAAGAATTTCAAAGTCATTTTTTTAAAATTACAAAAGTTGTCTGCGTTTGTGCCAGCCATGCCACATTGGACGGCCTGGTCTACATTAGTCTTTCTAATCAAACCATGACGTACCTAACCACGAGAAAATAACTTCTAGTTCATTTTCGGGTTCAGCCAAATACCGAAATATATTGATATTTTCCTAAAAAATGACTTCTAAGAAAACAATTTCGAGGAATGTCACATGCTCCATAAAAAAGATGGAGCCTCTCAATTATCTTTTCCCACTCATTCATTCATTCCCAGCAAACAAGAACCTCGATTCCATTAACATTTTTCAATGGTTCACTCAGTAATATAATGCAACTCGTGGCAGATTTACTTGCTTCATATATTGATCCACATAGTAGAGAAAATAACAAAGTGAACCAGAGTCGAATACAATATGTGTAGATGAAATGAGACTTAAACAAAGCAAGCTTTATCAATGGAAATCTCATTGTTGAATAAGAAATAATCCAAACTAAAATAAAGCAACGATACCACGTGGATTATGAATACATATCAGTCATTAACAAGAACTAAGAACACATGCTATATGAACAGACAATCAATAGCCAAGCATGCTGCTGACTTAGGATTTCATCAAACACATTTTGGGCGTTTCTCCCTCTCGACCAATCATGCTTACAAGTTTCACAGATTTATCCTAGAGGCTTCATTGAACAAACATCACGAATCTCCTGATCAGCGCAAGCGATTCTAAAATGTCGATAGGTCGATTTCAATTTGTTCTCAATAACAGGACGATTCCAGTTTTTTTTTACCCCCTCATATCAGTAAACAGTAACAATTCGAGTTTGAACAATCTCGGGCTTATGGGTGCGTCCAGAGAGCAAGGAGAGCAGCTGAGAGAGGAGAGAGGAATTCTAGTTAGGGAGAGCAGAGAGAGAGAGAGAGAGAGCCGGGCTTCAAGGCTTTGTATCCGTTCTCTCCTGGGTTTTCATCTTTCGGCTTCACTGCCGAATGAAGGAGTGAATCTGATGGGCCTGAGATGCTGGGCTCAATTGCATTAATCCGGATTGTAATGGCCAGGCTTAGGTGATGGGCCTGAGCTACTGGGCTTAAAAAATACACATGTTAGGAACCCAGTTGCACAGAAAAACAAAATTTGGATCTGATTACAACATTTTGTGATAGTTTCGGGACTTGATTCCGTTATCCCAAGAAGACCAAAATAAAAAAAATAAAAAAATATTTGATTGGCCATTATGGTCATCCAAGGAGTCTTTAAAAATTTCAAACCTTGTTAAAAAGTCTTGGCACCTTTAACGTTGTCCACTTGCTAATGTACAACATTAAGTGGGAAATAGACAATTATATTTGATTTAATGAGAGCCGGCCAACTTTGTTTTTTCCTCGAATCCACCAACCTCAAAAGGTTTTTTTTATTCTTATGTGGAAGATTCTTCCTTGACTTAACTGTGTGTCTCTTATTATCAATGGGATATTCCGTCTATCTTAAAAAATAAATTTTATCGAGAAAATAGGATTGAGTTTGTGTGACTTTACGTGTTCTAATCTAAGATAGTGGGACGTCGGCTCATTTCCAGGAAACGCAACCCCCAACCTGTGGGGGCTGCACGCATCTTATCAAGCCAAAATAATAAAATGAATGTCTACAAAACTACATGTTCAAATGTGGTGTCAAATGCGGCAATGAATGTGCCGAGAGTCGCAGCCACCATTGTTCACAAGGAAGAAGAAGGCCAATTGGGAATAAAATATGTGCCATGCACGCACAAGGGCTGGCTAAAAAGTTGCCAATTTGCCCATTTAAAATGAATACTCGTCACGTCCATCGTCAATATAGAATTTTTTTGCTTCACATTTCCATATTTAAGTGGGTAGTAGATGAATAAATTCATTTAGGCAACAATCTCTAAATATACGTCACACACTCGATGAAGAATGCATAAAATCCATTACACGGACATTGAAGATAACAAAAAGGGAGAATACCACCAAAAACCTTGACTATACCCACCATGACTATGAATTCTAAACTTTTTTCATGTCACAAAAATTCCCAGGCATGTATCAATGTTGCAAAATATATCCTCTGCCATGATTTCATCCAAGATAGCTATTAAAAATCATATGTGGTGGCTTATGTGGACAACGACAGGCAAACGGAACTAATCTGGCTTTAGAGGAGTCAAAACGATGCCGTTTCATTTTTTTTTTTTTTTTTGTCTTCTTACTATTAAATTATTATTATTATTTTTCTTATTGTTTTGCAAAATTCAAGCTTTGATTTGCTGGCAAACACGTAGGTGTCAACACGTGATTTGAGAGGCTCAAGTTTAGCCCACCTAAGTACGAAATGGACTAAGCTCGAATGGTTTCTCTAAATTTTACTAAACTTTTTTATGTCTTGGTTGTCGGGACACCGCATGTTACAATTGATGATGCGAGAAATGTGACTTAACTTAGTACATTTAATCCCCTCAGTCGTCCATTAGGGATTCGAAATAGAATTGTTTCTCTCTCTCTCTCTCTCTCTCAAGACTGTTTTAATAGCTCGATTGCATCACTAATCACAAGCTTGCATGCACGATTGGTGATTTATTGAGGCCTGCTTTCCTCTCGTTGTATTTTTCATTTGAAGCTGGATTAGCAGAGCCCAAGAATGGTCAAATGAGGAAAAAACAAAAGGAGGAACAATCAAGCCAAGTCAACTTTCGATTAAGATAAACCAAGGAAGGAAATTCCTGTGTTCGTATGAATTGATAACCAACATTGGTTTTTCGTCTTGTCTCTCGGACAAGCCTGCGCTTCTAATAAAAATGGCTAGGATAAGACATGCAAAGTCTTATTTTCTGTTTATCAAATTAAGATTTTTTGTACCGAAGAAATCGTAGGTGGATCAAGTCATTAAGCAACATGAAACACATCATGCCTTAAAAACTTCCGTTTCGAGCAAAGAAACTGTTCATCGGACTTCCTTCGAAAACCTGAAACAGAAGGAGGAAAAAAACAGAAAGCAGTCCCTAGATTTTTCAAAAGCATTACAAATTACACGGATAGGATCAAATGTTCAATATTCGATCCATGGCGGACAACCTCTTATGAATAATCACTCAAGGCAGTAAACTATGGGGAAATTTGTCAAAAAAGTTCTAAACCCATTACACTTTTGCCAATTCAGTCCGAAACATATTAAGTTTGCTAGTTAAGTCCTAAACTTTTTCATCTTTTTACCAATTCAGTCATAAACCATATCTAGGCAAGGCCAACATGGCCATAGCCAAGGCTAGCCTTGTCCACAGCCGCTATGGCCTAGGTGAGGGCGGTGAAAGTCACCCGCGGTCAGCGAGGCTTCGCTGCCCTTGCCTGCCACTGAAGAAGAAAACTAGAAGAAAAAAGGAAATAAATGAATAAAAATGTCATAAAATATGTTAAAATATAAATAAAAATTATCTACGTTAGCACCGCTTGTGCCACATAGGACGGCCAACATCTACATAAGAGATTTCTAGCCAACAGTATTGAAGGCAAAAGTTGAAAGGATTTAGGACTCAATTGGCATTCCTAAAATATTTAAGACTAAATTGATAAAAAGTGCAATAGGTTTACAACTTTTATTGAAAATTTTCCTATAAAAACTATGCTACCAAATATTTGGATAAAAACCAAACAATCTCATGCAATGCGAGCAAGTCATAAAGTAGGTGAAAATCGAACTCGATTGTCTTATTACTTCGACATTAATTATTTTGGGGTCAATCATTAATTTGACAACAAGCTTGGTAAGATAATCAAGGTGAAAATCTATTTGTTAAAATTGAAAGGCGGTGAGGTGTGCGATTGATTTTGAATTGGTTGGCCACAGTACATAGTAGAATTGACCAAGCAATTGTATGAACAAGAGTATTTTAGGGATAATCGCTATTTTTCGTCCATGATGTCAATTAGAAGAAAAATCATTTCAACCATTTTCAAAGACAAAGATATCATGAATCTAATATATTAATGAAACTGCTAATTTGATAGACCGACAACAACATCGGTTATTTCTGATTACACGGTCTTCCAATCATTTAGTATGTTATGCAAAACATATGATCATGATATGTGAATTGACGATTGAAATTGTGCCGTTCATGACAATATTGTCAAGGAAGCATTTCCGTATTATGAACATGAATGGGGCCGGAGAGAAAATTATCGCCCTTGGAAAGTTTCCAAACAAACACTAGATAATTCATATTTACCAAACCCATTTTTGTTTTTTCCACTTATTTTGGAGAGCCGAAGTTTCTTTCTCTTTCTGCACTCCAACTTTGACTTGAACCCGCTGATGTTTACAATTCTTGGTCAACAATAAATATTTTTACTTGCTACGCGTTCAACAAGCTAGTCATGTTCATATTTGAGCTAACAATAAATCCAACAACCAATGAGTATTTTTACGCGGTAAGGAAGCATTTCTCATCGTCTTTGGATGATCTCCTGCAAGCTTGCTTTCCTCCTGTGTAGTTTGTTCGTCCAACTTCAGATTGAGTTTTTCATTAGACACCATGAGAATGAGGAGGGTTTTTTTGCACAATTCAAAAGCCGACAATGAGAAAAAGGAGCAACGGTGGCCGCAAATGAATATGCGGTGATATTTATTGGCACTCTAATAGTATCTATCTCACAATAAATCCTCACAACTGTTACAAAATACATCGTACTTATTTACATCGTTGAAATCTCTCGTGACCTCCTTGGAGTTTTTTTGTGCTAAAGGAATCCTCCACCCAAGCACTCTGTTACCTCAAACCAAATTAGAATCCTCCTAATTGATTTCCCAATCACATCTCAATTAGAAATCTCCCCGATTGATTGGAATTTCTCTAATTTGGGCAATCACCAGAATTGATTCCGTCCTCACATTCTTCCTTTTCAGCTTTCTACTATAATAGAACTCTTTCCTTTTAAGTATTGTTGATGATCAATCATCGGGATATTTCAAATCAAATTAAAAACATGTTGGGCTGCTCCCAACACATAGAACTTCACGTCGAGGTAACTTTGTTGGGGAGGTTCAAGAGCAACTTCTTTCTTATGGAATTTGAAACAAGTGCAAATTTAGTACTAAAACATCCATTCCAACTTTTTTGAGATGTTAGAGACCAACTTCTAGAGGAAGTTCAAATTTGAATTTGACATCACCAAGAGGTTATACAGAGCATAGTTAGGGTGGGTGAGTATGCAAACAAAGGAGATTGCGGTGTGAGATTTTGATAAGCTTGAGATGAAAACTTCGATGGAGATGATGATGTGCAATTAGTCTTAAACATGAGAGATTTCTCTAGAAAAGAATCTACAGTCATTAATGTCGTGTTCTCAATAGAGTCGATCTCTTTCCAACCCCACTTCTCCAACCACTCGCTTTGAAACTCCAGTGGTTTGCATATTTTGTCATCTACTGCTTGTTCTCTCTTTCACAGAAACTTACCAGGAGATACTAAAAATGTGGAAACTCTGCCCACATGGAGAGGAGACAGGAGAAACGGAAAATTCATGTTTATAGTGTAATGCGACAAGCTCTTGACATGTTAATATTATTGTTTCTTTTTTCTCCTTAAATAGACCGACTTGATTAAATTAGCTATGAAAGCATGTTAGCAATATAAGTCGGGTCGGATATACATGATGTCGGGTATGGATTGAGAATTTTGCATTGCAATGAATGGGTTATAAACTGGTTATATACGGCAATGTGGCCGACTCAGCCTACAAGTTTGACAGGTCTACATAAAAGGTACTGCAAAAGTACTGATCCCGAATAAATGCTAGTCTCGGAAGGGGAAGTCATATGTGTAACAGCTTAAAAATGCACATATAGTTCCTACAACAAAAGGTCCAGAAACAGACATTATAGAATACCTAGGACTGCAGTGATGATGGTCGATGGCAAAAACAATACTGAAAGATAGTATTCTTCCACAAAAAGATGCTCCAAGTCTGGCCAAGACCAGTCACCAATAATAGACAGAATGAATAAGTTACTCAACTTCTTGTAGTGGTTTGCATATTTTATTACCTAACCTACTCTTGTTATTGGATAACGCTGTCCAAGAGTCTGCCATTGCAAATGCCAATGTAGTACTAGAGACAAATGTCCAAAACCACACATTATAAAATACATCGGACGGCTTGATATTAATAGCACCGATGATTAACCATGGCAACAAAAAAGAAAAAGAAAAAAAAAGGAAGATGCTTTTCTTGAGCAGCAAAAAGATGCTCCCAGTCTGGCCAAGACTCTCTATAATAGACATAATCAATAAGTTACTAAACTTCTTTAGTATTTTGCATATTGGGAGCATTCGCTAAGCCAAAGATCACCTGTCCTTGGGAAGCCATATTCGATCATCTTTCACTTAAATCTTGTTGCAATTACATCTCTTTTTACACAACGTGGTTCAATTTGTATTGATGTAAAAGAGCAAAAATTAACTTCACTTTCTTGTAAAAAAATAAAGTATTTTTCAAATATTAAAAAATGATGAAAAATAAAACTTAAATTTTCGTATTAATTTTTTAATAACATACAAGTTTCATATCGTGCAATTGAAAAGAAATTCAAAGTGTTGATCGCAAAATTTGAAAAAAAAAGTTTAAAAAAAAACCGATCTCGGATAGAGCAGGGAATATTCTGTCAAATTCTTTCAGAAATTTTCAATTTTGCCACTTTCTATTTCTCTTTTTTCTCCATTGCTGTTATGCTAGACAATCCTCATGAAAATACGTAACAAATGCATTAATGTTCCTTTTCCAGTCAATCCCCAAACCAGAGCGGGACGTTTTTGCAGTTCGACTCCATTTTTGTGAAACTGTTACTTGCAATTGATCCGATTAGCCGTCTTAGTTGTCTAGTGAAAAACATACCAAATAATCCTATTTTCTTTTATTTATTCTGGCCAAAAGTAAGATCTCTTAATTTATTTAGAGAATGAGAAAAATCTTTTAGCTACAAAGAACCATGCTTCTTTCGATTTAACTCGAGAGCCCAAATATAGTTGTCCTGCGTAAGGATTGAGCTTCCACGGCAACAATAGAATTACCAACAGTGGGGACAGGATCGGTTCCCGGTTCCACCAAGTGGGTTGAGGACCTCTTTACCGATACTTGCAAAAGGAAAAAGGCAAGTTCGACTTTTAGCCCTGGGAAGACAGATGGTAGTGTAAAAACAAATGGGAATGAAACCAAAGTAGGTTAGGCACAGCTCAAGCTCGTGTACTTCTCTTTTGGCCAAGTCACAATGAAAACCATGAAGAGGTGGGAAGGAGGAAAAACTGAACCATTTAATATTTACTTAGAGATAGAAAAATGACATGTATTTTTAAATTCGAGACAAATCTAGCCAATGTCCGGCTAACTCCGTTAAAATATCCAATATTCTCTTAAATTTCTATCGAAATTTCAATTTTGCCCCCTTTCGTTTTCCATTTTTACTGCTCGTGGAATTTTCCCTTGTTTAATATTCGACTATCTGTTGTTTAATTCTACAAGTGGTGGATCACGTGATTCGCACATGACCGGGTGATTTTGGGCTATTAATTTTCCACCGGGAGGACGTTTGCCCTGTTGCTACATCGTTGTCTCCTCTCTGTTTCTGCGCGCCTCCTTCTCTTCACCTTGCGAAGTTAGAGTCGATCTTCCTTCGCTGAACCCTCCCAACTAGCTCTTTTTACAGAACGCTTCTCTTCTTTGGCTGAATACAACCGAGAGGATAGGCCCACAGATAGAATTCAGTCGAAGTCAGGCTGTACCATCCTCGCTCTAATTGGAGGAGGACTATAAGTTCAGTGAACAAAGAAACTTTGGTCCTGTACATGTTTGATGCAATTCAGCCTGCTTGTTCGATTTACATTCCTATTCACACATCTTGGTCAGCTTAAGAATCTGTAATTTTTGGCAGGGCCGTGAGTCAGCTCAAGAAATCGAAGAGGAGGAGGGACTGGGAGTCGACCTCCAGAATGGACGATGCATCCGGAGAACAGTACCATGTGTTTTTGAGTTTCCGGGGAACCGACACGGGTAAAAGCTTCGCTGATATCCTCCACCGCAATATGGTCCGTGCAGGAATTCGAGTTTTTTTTGCCGATGAAGAACTCAAAGATGGTGGAAAAATCGATGTACTTTTGAAGGCAGTAAGGAATTCTCAGATCTGCGTACCCATCTTCTCTCAACACTTCGCTGAGAGTGTATGGTGTCTTCGCGAGGTAGAACACATGGTAAAATGCCTATCAATACCAAATGAGAAGAAAGAAATCATCCCCATTTTTTATGACGTGAGGCCTGACCACGTAAAGCTCCAAACCTATCTGTACCAGAAAGACTTACGCAAGCACAAGGGGAAGTATGACTTCTCTCAAGTGCAGCAATGGGAAAACGCCCTTCAAACGGTCGGCAGGATACGTGGACGGGAAATTCAAGGCAAACGGTAAATTTCTCCTCAACTTTTAATGGATAATTGGACAAAGGTATCCCAACTTTTTGCTTGATCATATATGTTACGTAATCAAATCTTCTAGTTGTTGGAATATATAAATATTAAACCACGTCTTCTTCTATTAGCTTAAGCTTTTAGAGCGGTTGGCTGTGGTCCCATAAAATCTTACATGGTATCAAAGCAGGTGGTCCCGAGTTCAAATCTTTCCAGGCCCCTATTTGCCTCCCCAAATGAATATTTCCACGCTTAGTACTAGGCAAAAAGACCGGACTAAGCGTGAGGGGGAGTGTTGGAATATATAAATATTAAACCACGCCTTCTTCTATTAGCTTAAGCTTTTAGAGCAGTTGGCTGTGGTCCCATCAAATCTTACACTAGTTACTCATATTATCACAATAAGTATGGAGGACATCATGAGTTTTTATGTATGTTTCCCTAGAGTCCTGTAGTCTACCATGTCTTTGGTCGAAACGACATTTTCATGCTTTGCTGCAGCCAAGGCCAAGAAATTGACTCAATTGTTGAAGTGGTTTCCCGTAAGCTTAATATAGGACACAAGATTGAGACTGAATATTTGGTTGAAGATGTTGCACAGGTGCAAACCATAATAAAATTGTTGGATGTTGGCTCTGGTGGTGTACGTTACGTTGGCATTCATGGCCTAGGTGGCATTGGAAAAACAACTCTTGCCAAAGCTGTGTACAACAAATTACTTTTTCATTTTGAAGGCCATTGTTTCCTTGAAGACGTTCGAGCATCATCACAAATTCATGATGGTCTTTTAAACTTACAGAAAAAGCTCCTATTAGGTTTCGTTGGTTCAGGGATTATTGACCAAATTAAAGATGTTGACGGAGGGATCATGAGGATCAAAGGTGTATTTAGCAAGAGAAAAGTACTCATCGTACTTGATGATCTAGATAACATAAACCAACTCGAAAAGCTAGCTGGAAAATATGATTGGTTTGGTTCAGGCAGTAAGATCATCTTCACGACTAGAAGGAGAGAAATCTTGACTACTCTGGAGGACTTACAAAGTGAAGAGGTGCTGACTCAGCCCCAAATCATTTTCGATTATGAAGTTAGAAGAATGGCACTTGATCGTGCATCTGAGCTGTTCTGTAAGTACGCGTTCAAAAGAGTCTCTGCCGTAGAAGGACATAAAAATTTTGCAAAGAGAATTGCCCTTGCAGTGGGCAGGCTTCCTTTGTCCATCCGGGTGATAGGTTCTTACATTTCTGGGCTGAACTTTGACCTGACGTCGCCTCAAATTCTAGAAATGCTATCGAGAGAGACGTTGCAGAAATTAGATAGATACGACTTTGATGAAATCCGAAAAGTATTAATGCTCAGTTATGACGGATTGGGGGAAATGGAAAAAGAAGTTTTTCTGGATATTGCTTGCTTTTTCATCAATGAGGACCAAACATATCCGATTATCATGTGGAATGACTGTGAGTACAGTCCTGAAAGTGCGCTCTCTGTCCTCGAGCAGCGGTCCTTGCTGAAAGTTATTGATAAAAAGCTTTGGATGCATGACCAAGTTCGAGATTTGGGGAGGCATATCGTCCTTCAAGTACCTGCTCCCAAATTTAGTAGGGTGTGGAAACATGATGATGCTGTACAACTGTTGAAGAGAAAAGAGGTAAAATGCCAGATTATGTCACAACATTTTTTTTTTTTTGGAAGGAGAAACTGGTTGAATTTTATTTTTATTTTATAGTTAGCTTTGTTTAACTTAGCGTTCGTTTCTAGGTTCTACAGAATGGAAAATAGTTCTCACGTGCTATCCGGTTGCAATTTCTAAATTACTTTCAAACACAATTACAGTGAAAACAAAAAAACTAGGAAGATTGGAATATAGATAATTATACTTCTTGGAAGACAGAAAACAGGAAATGGAGAAATGATTTAGAAGATATCTTCAAATGGAAGCTAAAATGTTTTATTAATGGTGTGAACGAAAACACAGAATTCTACTTGCTGGGAAAAGGCGGGAGCCAATGCAGGTTCCTGTTAAACAAATTGTCTACGATTGTTCATATGCTTCCTCTCTTTATAGCTCTGTAAGAGTGTTACCTGTTGTGCACTCAATTAATCTCGAGTCTCTGTTGGCAGAGAAATGAAGTTGTAGTAGCCCTAAGCCTGACTTCCGGTGACAGTAGCCACAACTTGGTCAATGAAGAATTAGCTGCTCTACCAGAACTGAGGTTCCTTCGAGCGAAAGGCTCGGATTTTTCTGGTGATTTCAAGGATCTTCTTTCAAACCTAAGATGGCTTTCTTGGCAGACATGGCAGACGACTTTCCTGGCAGAAAACTTCCACTTTAGTAGATTGCTTGTACTCAACCTTTCATATAGCAATATTAAAGATGATTGGGATGCTTGGAGCCAAATGAAGGTATGAAATGCCTTAATCTATATACTTCGACCTCATTCACAAGAGTGTATATATATAACACCCATGATTGACATAATGGTTGCATGCGCTCCCCTACTCATATGAGTGTAGAATATATTTTGCGCGAGCAACAGTCAATATCTTTCTGTATATCAAAGTGAAACACAATTATGTCCCACATAAAAGTTGCTTAGGCTTTGGAATTAATATTTTTTAGTAAAAGTGCCATTTTGCTTCGATATGCATCAGATATGATTTGAATGATATGTAAAGTCTGAGTCACATTCAATTATACAAAAGTCAATTGGAATCAAGTATGAGATTGGTAACACTCCACTGGGACGGCGTAAAGGATCAAGAGTTTATTTGTTATAGCTAAGTTGATGATTTGATTCAAGGCGAGCTTGAACTTCATAATAAATGAAAATGACATTACTTTTACTTTTCTACGTAACTTGAGTCAATGAGCGAAGGCACCAGCTTTCCATTGAATCTTGTCTAGAACTTAAGTACCAAACCAAGTGTCATGGAAATTTATAGTTCAGTTCAGCGTAAGAACAACTTTAATGGAGTTCCTTGTCCATTTCTAACATTTAATTTTAAGTCAATTTTTTGGTTACAGGCGAAATAAACTCAGGTCGATTAAAAAATTTGAATCCTTATTTTATCTTTCCCCGTCCAAGGACCTCCCCACTAACAGTTGCCATGATTCACCTATTGCAAATCTTGTCTCCATCTCAGATTCTTTATATCCTGGCTATTATCAGGTTATACATAAAGAGTAAGAGAGAGTTGAACTGGTGATTTGGGAGGGAATTAGAATTTTCTGTATTTTGATAGCGAGGTTATGGAGAATTGCCCTAAGATGCAGACCACGGATTTTGGAAATAAAGGATGTGTTGTGAAATAAAAGGTGGGATGGCTTTTTGTACTTTCCCCACGGTATAAATTTGAGCTCTAGCAGGGGCCTAACTTCATCAGAATAATAATAATAGAAAAAAAGGAATCAGGTCGGGGTTTATTTGCAACATCCCCAAAAAATTTGCGATGTCCAAATTACCCCGAATTATCTGTAATATTGGCATATGAATAGTTAGCTATTAATACCGCTACCATATATGCTGATGTTTCTCTTCTCTTTTTTTTTTTTTTCCACTTCAACTTTTTTCAGCAGATGGACAAATTGGAAGTTCTAGATTTGACAGGTTGCATGGGCTTAACAAGGACACCTGACCTCTCCAACTTCACGTCTTTGAAGACGTTGATTCTTGCTCGGTGTGCCAAGTTAACCACGATTCACCGCTCCATTGACAAGCTACAACGCCTAAGAACTTTCAATATCAACGGATGCAAGGCTCTTCGAGAATTGCCTATAGAATTCGGTTCTCTGCAATCTTTGACGGAGATTATCATGCCGCGGCATTATCAACCCTTTGAGCTTCCGGCGACATTTGGCAATTTGCATTCTCTTTCGAGTTTAAACTTAGACGATCACCCAGGAATCAGCAAACTGCCAGACTCCATTGGAAGGTTGGTGAATCTTACACAGTTATCTTTAAGCGGGTGTATGGGGATAACGAACCTTCCAGACTCCATTGGACAAATGACAATTTTGGTTAAGTTGGATTTATCAAAGTCGGGAATAGTTGTATTACCCGATTCCATTGGATCCCTAACGAAACTTGAAGTCCTCGATATAAGTTTTAATACAGTAATCACAAAGTTTCCTCGGACTATCGGAGACATGAAAATGCTTAAAGAATTACATGCTAGGAAGTGTGTGAAACTGACAGATGACAACCTGAAGGAAATCAAGGAGCTATCCAATATGAGGATATTGGACGTATCCTATACTGGTTTATCTAATTTCCTTACTGTGCTGGGTGGTCTCGCTAGTCTCGAAACACTTGAAATGAGTTCAAGTCAAGCACAAGAGGCACCGGATCTTCCCCCAAGTTTGAAGCGCCTTCACATGCAAGCACCTCGCTTCCCATCTATGTCCAAGCTCTCAAGCCTCGTTAATTTAGAGGATTTGGAATTGACTATATCAAGCGGTTCAATGGAGGAACCTAACATAGCTTGGACGAACGATCCGCCAGAAGGGCAACTGATCCATTCGCTTCCATCTCTTTTGAAAACCTTAACACTTAGGGGCATTAACCTTCTACCACCTTTTTCCAACTTGCCAAACTTGTCGGAACTTGCTATAATTGAATATCCAGAGTCATGCTTCTCCGTCTCTCGAGATCTAGCACTTTTGACAACATTGAAACTACAAAAATGTGAAAAGCTAGAGAAAATACCTGGTTTGGCACTCTTGAAGAATCTACGGTCCTTGGATCTAAACGGATTGGAAAAGCTGGATAAGATTGATGATGTGTTGGAACTAGAATCATTGGAGGAATTCCGTATTGCCTTTTGTAATAACATAGGTAAGTTACCCAACTTATCAACGTTAGATAAGCTACGGCACATTGAGGTAGAAGGTTGTCCAAAAATGACTGAGATCGAGGTTGTCATGGGCACAGAAAGCTTTAAGTTAGATGAACGGGGTTGCACTGTCCTGGAAAGATTGCTGTATGACTCAGGATCGGCCTGGCTCTCTCACAGAATACCTACATTTGATGTGTTTCTGAGTTTTAGGGGAGTGGACACTCGTAATAGCATTGTGGAGATCCTTTACAAAAGCCTTCTTCATAACAAAATTCTAGTTTATAGGGACGATGAGAAATTGACCCATGGAAGAGGAATTGGTAGAGAGCTTCTAGTAGCACTCGACGACTCCCATATCTACATACCCTTCTTATCTAAGGGCTATGCTTCTAGTCGGTGGTGTCTCCATGAACTAGCTCGCATGGTAGAATGCAAGGAGAAAGATGCAAAGAGAAGAATCCTGCCAATTTTCTACGACGTGGAGAAGGCTGATGTTAAGCTTGAAAGCGAATTATACAAAGAAGCCCTAAGTGACCAAAGGCGTATATACGGGGACCAAGTGGGGGCATGGGAAAAGGCTCTTAAATATGTCGGGGGCATGGAGGGGTACGACCTGAAAACTAACGGGTAATGCTGCTTTTTTACTAAATCCATTTTACCTTCTTTATGAGCTAATTAGTAATTCAATTCTACTTTACCACCAAAGAATTTCAAAGTCACCGCAATGAAAACTTTTGCACAAAAACACTCGAGTACACTCGAGCAGATTCTTAACACTGTTTGGAAGAGCTTTTAAGGTGGGTGAAGAAATCTGAGGTGAAGAAAATATATTCTTTGTAGGTTGAGAGTCTTAGGATACTGAGGTGAAGTCAGTGTAGGGATTTCTATTACATTTTAAGCTTAATTCCACAATTACTATAGAATACTTCACAATTTTGTCGATTTCTATTACATTTGAGAGTATATTTGGAAATAAGAGTAGATGTGTGACTTTCTCCCCTGCTTTCTTCACACCTCCGAGAGTAACGAATTTACTGGGCTCATCAGAATTCGTTTCACTTCCAAATCAGCATTTTCATTTTCTCTACCAACATCATTCCTTCTCCTACAATACTTTCCACTCTGAATCTTGCTTTCCAAACAGAATGTTAACGGTTAGGATACTACTAAAGAATAAGAATGAAAAGAAAGAAAAAATTTGCACGCAAAAAGAATGGAGAAGCTTTGGGTGAAGGGAGAAAATTTGCAATTTTAAATAATCTAGGAAACTGATTTATATTGTAACAAGATGGGTAAACGTTCATCCTAGTTTAGAACCCATATGAGATCCATACGGTAATATATTACCTCTTTTGGCCATTTTGCGTTTCCAGTTTAGTGTTTGTTTGCATGAGCTTCCGTGTAACTTCTTCTTGATGTCTGAGATGAAAGTTCGTCTCTTAGTGTAGTAACATTGATAAAAGGAGCTATGGAACTCTTGATTCCATTGTCTCCATAACAGAACATGAAATGCACTGCAGAAAGTGCCAGTGCTAGATGGAATAAATGAGGTATTTTCACCTCTGGATTAGTCTAATTCTATGAAGAAAATAATCGAAGTTCTGAAATTTTGCAGCGGAGAAATGATAAATAGGAGTAGATATATAGGAAAGATTATCTAGTATGATTATTACTTCAAGGACAAATGACTACATAAATTACAACCTTTTAGACGATTTTCATTTTTTCCCCACCTTTCAAATCTATCAGCAAATGTCCAACCTTTCGAATTTGTTTCGAGTCGATTCTGAGTCTTTCAACACCATTTATAGGAGGGCATATTCCATTAGATGTTTTCCTGAGTTCTGGTTTTGCCACTAAAAGAAGGAAGATTATCTGGATTTAATATTCAAGAGAGAACATATAAGTAAATATAACATGACGTACGAATAACTCAAGGGAGAATACTTATTTTTTCTCCATATCACCCAATTTTTTGTTTATTTAAGGTTTTGAATTTTTTGGTATGAAGAAAAAGAAAAAAAAAAGGTTCTTCTATGAAATATGATTTTCATTGCAATGTTATAAGTACTTAAAGCAATGGAGGCAAAAAAGGGCAACCAAAATTTTCTCAGATAGGCCAAAAGGGCAATAAAAGATATGTTCTTCTATAAAATATAGTCTTCTCAAGATATTTTGGTTAGATCCCGTGCCTAATTTTCTTATCTCAGAATTCAAGTTCTGTTGTGGCTGACATATCATTTCAAATAATGGGATCCGATTTCACGGGTTCCATCAAGAACAGCAACATCGCGTTGGTTTGCGAATTTTTTTAGAGTTTCTTCAATTGAGCAATTCCCGACAGAATTCTAGTGTAGCTGTAGATCAATTAGGTTGTCATTTTGATATCCTTTTATTGCCTGCCTGACGAAAACAAACCATTTCTTTCGCTGTGCATTGCCGCAGCCTCGAAGAAGTAATCGACTTGGTTACCGAAGAGGTTTCCAGAGAGCTGCAAGATGCCCACATAAGTAGGCATCCAACAGGTGAAAACTAGTGGCTGCTGATAAGAAAGAAATGAAGGCATGGGAAGAGGCTCTAATACAGGTTGCACATATCAAGGGAGTCAAACCTGAAAACTAACGGGTAATTCCTTCCATTTTGACTAATTATGACAAGAAAAGTCATTCAATTCATTTGAACACCACAGAGAATTTCAAAGTTACTACAGAGCAGCCTATTGCATCCGAATGGCCTTACCCTTTTATTAGTCAATATTTCTGTCCTACAGATCAAGTTAATGTCTTTTTTATAAAAATAAAAAATTGTCACAGTTTAAATGTAAAGATGAAGAAAATGCTCAAAGAAAGAGGACCACCTCTCATCATCATATGTTAATTTAATACTATCAATTGTTTTCTTCAGAATAGTGTTAAAAATAGCTTGAACTTTAAATATGCCCGGAATTCGCAAGATCTTGCTTGGAACCCGCTTCTAATACTCCAAATTATTTGTTGTAGCGATCGACATGCTATTTTCGGATAGATCCCCATATTTCAAATGTTGTTTACGAGATTATCTCCTCAAGCTTGGTAAGTTGTTCCAACTTCTTTCATTCCACCCAGAATAGCTACTTCGCATTGGTTCCTGAATTCTAGAGCATTTTAATTTCTTCTTGCGAGCAACATTGGATGGTAATTTGATGTAGCTGTAGATTAATGGATGCTAATACTTAATTGCTAGTCATTAAACTAGTAAGTTTTCACTCACAGATTATGCTCTCAGAAGTAGATCCCTACAGGTTATCAAGGGTCAAACAAAATTAACACGGCGGTATCTTCACTGTCTAATTTTTCATCATTTCGTTTCTTTTGTGCGGTGAATTAAGGATCTTCAGGTTACCATTGGTTGAGACATGAAAACAAAATCTACATTGTCATTTTGATATCATGTTACTTTCTGTCTGTCCGACTAAATGACTGCCCATTACTTGTGCATTCTTGTTGAAGAAGTTTTGGGAATAAGGGGATTATTAGATGTCGACTCTTGAAACCTTGTTTTGGTTCTTTGTCAAAGGAAGAAAAAAATGAAAGGATTTGCTTTTGTAGCTAATAATGTTCCGTACAACTGCAAATTTTTTTTTTCTCGTTTGTCTGGAGGTACTAGATATTTCATTTTTCATGAAATTGGTCTACCGTTCTAAAGCATTAGCGTTTACTGAAGCTTTCATTTTTCATTGCAGCGGTGCTGGAAGATAGAGGAGTTTTAAACGTCAGTGTTAACCTAGGTGCTGTGCAACTAAAGAAAGGAGCTTCTATCCCTAGTAATAAACTTCTGTAGGATAGTGTTCTTTATGTTTGTTGGATCTAGAAGTTTCATTGAGAGATTAAAATATTTGTTATTCTAGTGCTTGGTACTTTACTTTGTTGCTGAAAGATTAGCTTGAAGTGCGAACAGAGTTATTCATGTGTATGAACTAGAAAGTCATTGAACTTCCATTTCCATTTATGCAGACTTAGCAGCTTTCTAGCCTTTGTCCGTCTCAAATACCATGAAAGGGTCAATACGGTAAAAAAGAAACCTTCATATTATTAAATTTATGTCTGAAGGAACGATCCGACATTAACTTAATTATGTTTATTGTTAGGGCTCGAGTAGTGACGTAAAATCGTCTAATCACACTTAACATTTTCACAAAAAAAAAATCATAAACTTGGAGACATTTAGGTGATTATTAGCGCCCTGCACCCCAAACATAGATAACACATTCACACTACAGTTGTAAAAGTTCTGCTCTGGATAAGGCACCTAGTTAAAAGGTCACTACATTTTAAATAGTAGTCCTTGATCCTAACACATTTGCTATTAACACCCGATTTTTAATTATTTTTTAGAGAATTAATAGAAAATCCATAAAAAATCATAAAATTATAAAATCAACTTTGGAAGCCTTGGCTAAGCTTAGGGAACCAATTTTGAACAGGAAATAATTTTTGGAATGTTTTTCATTTTTAGTATTTTTCTATATTAAGAAAATACCCAAAAAATCAAGAAGAATAGAATTAATAGCCACAAAAATATGCAAAAATAACTGATATTTTTATTATAATTTCATTTTCATTTTTCCCATTTAAAATTTGGAAAATTCATTTTGGGGACACAAAAGTCTTCATAAACATAAACCCCAAATTGAGCCAAAAATTACATTTTGAGTCCTTTTATTTTTTTTATTTTCACCTTTTTTAAAGTCATGACATTTGCCTTTGATGCCTCATATTGCATTTTAGTCCGATTGATTTGAAGTTTGAGTAAGTTTGGCGAAAAGAACCTGTTTGCACTTTTTATTTTCACTCTAGTCCTTGAAACTTACAATTTTGCAAATTCATCCCATTTTAGACAATAACGTTTCAAACCAAACATCTTCTCTAGGTTTTTAGGCCTTCGGAACACAATGGTGGGGTCAATTCTGTTTGAATTTGCCATTTAGGTGGTCAATTGAACAATTTGGGTTGCCGGTTTAAACTATGATCGAAGGTTTTTTCATTAATTCGAATCGGTTAATACCCAAAACTCTGTTCCTAGATGCTAGTCATGTCATAGAATCTGATTTTTGTGCCAATTTGGTGATTTTTGAACATTTAAATGTCCAATTTGAGGAAAATAAAGGGGTCGGATCAGTCGGGTTGGACAAGATCCGGCCCACAACTTGACTGGATCCTTTCTTCCCCAATGGCCATTCGTGCACACAGACCGAAGGCAGAGGGGGAGGGGCCATTTCATGCCCATGTTGAGCACGTTGGAGCTCCGGTCGAGAAGCCGGAGTGTGCTCGACGCTGACGTGCCTAATGGCACGTGACTTGGCATCGGGCACGTGCATTTTGAAGTCGGTTGAGCACATTCCCGAGTGTGCCAAATTTTTGAGTATGTTATACAAATTGGAACTGATTTTCAAAGGAAGGGGATGCTCATTCGGTCCATGGGTCTGACACATGGTAGTCACGCTAGCATCGCGAGGTTTACTTTCTGTTTTCAAAAATTAAAAAATTAGTTTTTTATCCAAAAGCTATGGCATTGCCACATGTCGAAATCCTATTTTTTATTTTAAAAAAATCATTTTCCAAAAATAAAATTCATTTTTTGAATAAAATATGAATTTTCAGAATCAGACAATTGTAGGAAAATTTCAAAAAAATCATTCTAATACAATGGCTGAGATCATGGCACGTGTCCATTCCTTAGCATTTGATTTCAAAATTAGACAATTGCGAAAAATTTCAAGTTTGAATAAAAAATTCCAAGATGTCGTCGTTTAGACCGACCCATGACCCTTACAGTCCAAGCCGGACGCCCGCAAGGCATGGGCCGAGTCAACTCAACTCGGTCTGGATAATTGTTAAATAAAGAAATTCAAAAAATAATAAAAAATAGAAAATGATTAAAAATTAAAAAAAATGGAAAATTCATAAAATTCTAAAAAAAAGTGAAAAAATCACAAAAATTTCCAAAAATTCTAAAAAAAAATTAGGAAATGTGTCCATTCGACTGGCCAATCCTATTTTTTTAACCATTTTCCCCTCTTGCTCTTTCCAAAATGATGATGTTGCCCCTTATGGAAAATTGTCTTGAAAAATCCCAAAAATTCCGAAAAATCTCAAAAATTAATAAATGGGTCCATTCAACTGGCCAATTCTATTTTTGATGATTTTGCCCTCTCATTCCTTCAAAAATGTTGTTTTCGCCCCTTATGGGTAAATTGTCATGAAAAATCCAGAAAATTTTGAAAAATCTCAAAAATTGGGAAATGGGTCCATTTAACTGGCATATTCTGTTTTTGATAATCTTGCCTTTCGATTTTTCCTAAAATGATGATTTTTTCCCTCATGGGCAAATCATTCCAAAAAGATTCAAAAAAATCCCTAAAAATCTTAGAAATTAGGAATTTTGAAATTCAACTAGCCAATCCTATTTATAACGGTTTTGATTCTAAATCTTTTTCGTAATGAAAATTTTATCTCTTTGGGTAAATTGTCTCCAAATCTTCCCAAACTCTTTCCAAACTCCCAAAATGCCCCTTCTCTAAATCTTTGATGTGTTTTATCTGCGTGTCCTAGATCCTTGGTTGCGCTATACTATTATTGGTTGTGATTGATAGACTAAATACTCCCGTCTGCATGAGCATTTAGATTCTAGAGCTTTCCTCATCCCAAATCATTTGCATGAAAATCATAGCTAAGAAGATCAATCAACTTAGGTACCGAAATGGTGACAATAGAAACATTGGCGCACTAAGTCCTTTTTCACAAATCTTTAGTTCTATTTAAGTCATACGGCTTCTCCCACCGCTCGATGAGGTTCCCGGTCTACCATCCCTAAAGATCGGTGGTGACTCCGAAACATGTACACTTACGCACATATCACATGACCACACCAAAGGTCGAAATCGCTTCAAATCCCGTCATCACGCAAGGTGAGGACCCGGGAGGGTCCAAACCGACCTATGGGTCACTACGGATCCCTAGGCACATGTCGCCACCTAAAAAATAAATTTTTAGGCAAATGGATTATCAGGTTAATTATTTAACTAACCTAATATGGACCCTCCCAAGCCCTACCAAATCGCAACATTAGTTAACTCAAATGATTTAAAATTTGGAGTCGCCACTAACCATTTTTTGGTAGGTTGGTTAGAAACCTAAATAAAATAGCGGGATGACTATTTTATTCCTACGAACTAGAAATTCTAAGTTCGGGGACTTGGTTACATTAGTTAATTAAAACTAATGCCCTTTCGGTACCTTAAATTTCATGATATATCCTAGATTTGGCAACTCAAGATTGATTGAATTTACTTTAAGCTCGAACGAGGTGTTTTTGTGTTTTCACTTTCTTAGATGCGATGCCATGAATGACAATGAATGCATGAATGAACAAAAACAAATGCAATAACATGAATAGGTGACTAAATAAAGGGATGCAATGCAAGACGTGCAAAATTAATGTTACGTTAAACTATATACAAAAATTAACTAATCAGATTAAAGCATGTAAAATGATGCATGCTAACTATATGCAATGGCAATTTACTCAAGCAAAGATCATGGATGACATGGATAGTACACAAGGAGGCATAGAAGTGAACAAACCAAACGAGTCAGTCTAGTTTATTAACTTTAAACGTATGAAGACTAAACATGGTTTCCACAAGGCATAGCACATAAAAGAAACATAACATATCAAGTGATGCAATGCATGATTTTCGAAAGTCACAATGAATGACTATGCAATTTTCATAAAATATGGTAGGTTATACAATGATACTCGAAAATATGACATGTGATATGATATAGAGCAAAAATATGTATGGATAACATGGGATATTCTAAGATATGCAATGAAATATTTGAAATACGCATGAGATGATGCAAAATGGCATGAGCTGATATTTTTTATATTTTTATGTGAATATTCGACAATATGAAAACATGCATATATGATTTTCGTAAAAAAAAATAGAATATGCAAGTGTGAGATATACTGACATGAGATGTGCTAAAAAATGAGATATGCAAAAATATGTATGAGGAATGCATATGCATGATATATGCAGAAAAAAATGCAAGATATGCAATGCAAGGATAGATGGCTGAATTCCCCTATTACTTTCCTCGAATTTTCGCCAATGTGAGTATAGGCATGAAGATTTGATTATCTTTACTTCATTCTCAATTATCTAACAAGATAAGGCTTTCTAGGAAAGCTCATCTTCCTAAAATTTTAATTAGATAGAGTTTCTACGAAACCATATCTTACTAATCCTTTTAGGAATATTAGATAATTAAAACCAAAGCAATATCCATCCAAAGATATCAGAAATCCGCAGATAAGGCAAGATAACAATCAAATCGACACAAATGTCCGCTTCTTGAGTTCTTTCAAAAATTAAGATACCAAAATCTAAAATCAGCTTATGAAGGTAGCAAATCGAATCTAAACGGCAATAGATCGAATTGGCTATCTTTATGTTTTTATTAAGCTGGGGATCATACCCGAATGGCAACGGGTAGAATATGTCCAACTTAATATAAGCGTTGCCTATTAGGAAAATGATTTTCCTAATTTAGATTTAGGATTTTTAAATTCAGAAAGATATGCGCAAAAACCTTAATTTTTCAATCAAAAGATTCACATCTTGCACTTGATAGCAGAATAATCAAAATAGGCAAGATATTTGAAAAAATCAATCAAGGATTAGAATTTGCCTATCCCGAAGATTAACTTTCCGAATTTGAAGCAATTCTCGGTAGGTGGAGATCGGATCACGTACTCACATGGGGCTCGATTTCTCGGATGATTACGATGGCCTGCACAAAGGGAACAATGATCACGTCCAAACCTTCTCTGTTGGATGCTCTCGGCGGTTGGAGATTTGTGGGACTTCCTTGCAAGACTTAAAAATGCAAATAAAGCAGATTGGATCCTACAAGTTGTGAAGACTTGCTGGACCCACGGAACAAAAACTATGAATATTGCTTGAATTAGATGGACATTGACAATTGGACTTTCTCGGCAATGGGACTTTGTTGGATGGCCAGAAGGGAGGTACGAGGACAATGGCCTATTGTCTTTCTTGATAAAAAGAAACAACTCAATCAAGCTTTTGTCTTCAACGTGGCCGAATCCAGTGTATATTTTCACTACTTCGCTTCATCCTATTGTTGCTCAAGACTCCACTGCAGGTTGCTTTCTTTTCTATAATCTTACATGAATGTGCTGGGCATTGAGGACCACCTAGAAAGCTGCCAAATTAATTTAGACACCTGCGAAGACAAAGTCAAAAAAATAGTAGAACTAATTCAAGCAAGATAAGAGTCCCTCGGTGCTGAATTTGCTCGAGTCGATGCAGTGAAGCATGGTAGTACAACGTTGTAGTCAGTCGACGAGACGGATGGAGGCACGGTGGCGATGCTATGGCGTCGATGGGTAAGATGACGGTGTACGAGAAAACCGTTGGAGTTCGTGGCCACGGACGCTTGGATCGTTAAAAGTCTTCTTCGCGTGTCTTCTCCTTTGGCCTTTTAGAATCGGGATAATTATCCTTCAAAACCTTTATAACCTGCAGAAGAAAAATTGCTTTTCCCCCAAGACCTTTACCTTTTTTTTGATTGAAGTGGACGCCCACCTTTTGGCCATGTGATGTCATCCATGGATGGACTCATAACCCCAAAAAAGACGTGAAAAGAAATCTTCATTCTCCCCCTCTCCAGCAGCCTCTCTTGCTTTCTGTATTTTTTTCCTCCCCATTCTCACGTGAAGCTCTCTGGCCGTATGTGAATTATGTGTGGCCTCCAACGTGAATCTAAGAGAGAGAAGTTCTCTCTTTTCTGCCGTGTGTGATTTTTTGTGGCCTCCCCTGAATGTAAACCCTACGTGTGTATTTATAATGGTGAGCTAGGGTTTACGTGTTATTTTCATTATTTGCAAAATTATCCCTCAACTTGTGATAATCACAATTTGATCCGGAGACAAAATATTCATCCATGAAGCCTTTTTTTTTTTTTTCAATTAATGGGCATTTTTAATTAAAAGGATTTTCCCAAATTAAATAGTAAATGGACTGATTTAAGCTCAAAATTATTCCAATAGCCTTGTTAATTTTCGGCACACACTCCTTCTTGACTGCCGAAAAATCCAAACTAAGCCTAGTCCAGTTCTCTGTCAAATTGAGCTCAATTGCTTTGCCTCTAGCTTGAATGCAATGATATGCATGACTGACAAAAACTAAATATGCAGTGCATGAGAAATTAATTTTTGTGAGAACTATTATAATTCTCATTTTATACTTAAATGAATGATTTACTAAAAATCAAAATTTAGGTGTCAACAGCAAAGTAATCACCCCTAAAATCCCCGTTCTGCTTCCGTTCCCGGAAGAGAGGGTCGCGGCAATTTGCAATTATAAATATAGTCTCGAAGTCTATTTTTTAGTTCTGGGTGAGAATTTTTGCCGATCCTACCAACTTTAGAATTCCCACTTGGAGTAAGAATTGCATACATGTATACAACATTCAGGCTGCGTTTGGTCGTCGGGACTTCTGGTCGGGATAGGATTGGATAGGATAGGATAAGAAATTTAGGGATTTGGCCATATCCTATCCATCATTTGGTGAACTACGGATTTAAAGTCGGATATTCTCATATCCTATCCTATCTTACATTTGGTAGAAACTGTATATCAATATAAATGACATATATACCCTATGTGATGCTATGAAATATTCCGATCTTATTACTATAAAAATAATGTTCTCATACACAAAAAAAAAAAAACTTGAAAATGTAACATTTTATTAAATTTTCAAACCTCTTTGCAAATAAAATAAAATAAAATAAAAATAGAAACAAATGGGACAAGAAAGTTAGCTTTTATATGACGGATAAGAGAAATCCTATCCGACCTTATCCTATCCCCTCCCCTAGGATTTTTTTATCCGGGTTATATCCCCCTATATCCAATATTATACTATCCGGGACACCTACCAAACACGGGATAGGATAAAACATATCCTATCCCGAGTTTTATACGGACGACCAAACGCAGCCTCGGTAGTGACGCTGCCTTATATGGTGTTTAATATGGCCTAATTCTCTAAGCAAATTTGATACCCTTTTAACTTCCCATCTAAAATCATTGTTAACGATACGATGTGAAAATTTCATGCCTCTTTCGTTTTCCAAATCACTATCATTTATGTGTATGTGTTGTGTTTATTTCCATCTTTTCTTTCAATTCTTGCTCTTTCTTTCACTTCCACCATGAACAACAATCTAGGGACACATTCTTCTTCCTCCTTTCACTCCCTAAAAATCTTGGCACGATACATGAAGAATGATGAGATAAAATTTGGGGAAATTTTGAGGGACAGATGGATCCAAATTCTGGCCTAATTCCCTAAAAAATCCTCAATTTTATGTTCAATCCAAAATCTACGCCAAACTTTTTTTGTCTCAAAAAAGCCCCCAATTTTCGACCTAGTCCCAAATAATCGCAAGGGAATGAAATTAGAATAATTTTTAAGAAGAAAGCTGGTGATCACATACGAAATGTGTTGAATAAAGCAAAGACAAAAAATGTGATGCCAGATTTTATTATTGCTGATGATTGGACTGAAATAACGAGAAGTTGGGAAGGTGAAAAAATTAAGCAAAGAAGTGAACAAAATGCCAAGAATCGAGCTTCTAGTTCTAGTCAAGGGTCTTCTGCGTCTGCGACATATGTTGGAGGCTCCATCAACATTGGGGAGCATAGAAAAAGAACGGTAAGATTGTTAAACATGTTGCAAGTTAATTTAATTCAATTACTCATTTATGTTTCAATTTTGTAGGCACATGAATTAGGGACGGAACCGACGTATATAGCTACATTCGAATGCACATTTCAAAAGAAAGATAAGACATGAATTGGCGACCGAGCAAATTCTGTTAACGTATGTAAGGTTATACTTTTGCCTTTATGGAAATTACAATGAAAATCATGAATGCTTTTAATATTTATAGCAGTTACATATATGAAGTTATTATATTTTCATATCTATTTCGTTGATGTAGGAAAAATATGACGAGCTTTTAATCAGTACGGCTAGTGGCGGTGATGGTGCGGCTGCGTCTGAGCTAACAGACGACAATATGACATTATGGGTGAAGGCGTCGGGTGGGGTGAAGAGAGGAAAAATATTTGGGTTGGGGTCCTTGTCAAGGGTGTATACGGGAAAGGCTGCTGGAAGTTCATCCTCCAATGCGGCTGTTTCAAGGAGGACACGACTCGAGGAGGAAATGACAAAACAAGTGAGCCAACTAAGACATTTACTTGCAAAGAAGGATGAAGAAATGAAAGTGGTCAAAGAACAAATGTCACAAAAGCACGAGCAAATCGGTTCTCTGCAGAGTCAAATGCAATTGGTCTTGCAACACCTCAACCTAAATCAAGATCGGGTTCCTCCTGTACCTCCCACTCATGAAATAGGTGATGGCCACAATGATGGGCAACACAATGAGGACGAGATTACTGATGATGATGATGATGAATTAATTAGACGTCTTATTGGTTAAACAAGAAGGCATCGGAGCTTCTTTGTTGTTTGGCAGTCAAGTTAGTATTTTTTGTAAGCTTATTTGTTATATGGCTAGGAGAGAAGTGCTGAAACGAATACTCACAATCTGCTGAATGTAGGTTCAAGAGGCAACAACAAATGGTTATAACCGTATCAATACGGCGAATTCAGTAAGGATACTTGAAACGAATACTGACAATCTGCTGCGCATGGTATTGAATGCTTACTATTTGTCTTTTTCAATTGCTTTTGCTCTAATGTCTTACGAGCTAAGATTTTTGTATTGCTCATTTTCGAATGTCGAATTATTGTTGCGTAGGTTGAGTTGGTGAAGTTAACAGGGCAGCAGTTTCTTCAGCTCACCTATTAGAAGTTTACAGGGGTTCTTTGAGTCTATGTATGTTGAGAAAGTAGCTTAGATGTTTTCCTTTGATCATCCTATTCTTTGTCCACTTGATTCTTAAGTTAGAGTGTTAAATCAAGTCAAAAAGCATCGGCATGAAAAGCTGAATTTACATGGAGCTAAGAAACATCTATCAAAGGGAGAAGCTTCTCGTGTGCTACGGCATGTTGTTACTGAAGATTTACTCATTCAAGATGTTAGGAAAAGTGACCTTTATGGATCTTTGTCATCAATACTGAAGGTAAATATTGCTCCAAGTGTGGACACGAAATTCATTATTAATCATTGAGTTGAGAAGAAAATTTTCCTCTCTCCTTTTCGATGCTTGCTTTTTGCTTTGAGACGAGAAACTATGTTCCTTTGTTGATCTATGTTCAGGTGAATGAATCCAAGGCTTACAATCTTTGCTCTGGGAGACAATCTATCATGTTGAGGTTTGTCATTTATTTTTCTATTCTTTAGTTGCTGATTATATGGGCATCCCTTCATTGAACCAAGAAATTTTCTATTTTCAGTGTCGAAAATTTATCATCATCATCTCATGGTACTTATTAACCATGTGCCCCCTTATGTATCTGTTATTCTACTCTGACGGGGTGTTGAATTGATTTGTTAGGAACCTTTTTGTTCCATAATTTTAGATTGAATAGCACTCATGTCTTAGAGACACGAACTGTGGGTTTGGAGCATCGCGTGTTGAAAGAGACTGATGATTCCTCTTCTAGCCTTTTGGCTTAATAGGAGACATAAACAAAAGAGCATTTCGGAAGAGTTGAATCCTCTTGGGATTCTTTGAAGGATAATCAGTTGTACGCTCTTCACTTTTGGTATAGCAGGAAATTTCAGTTTCATACATCAATTTTTTTTTGTGGTCAGATACATCAAATTTGTTGAAAACGTCAGAATTGTGCATAATTTTGAATATGAGTGGCTTCTACTGCAAGCCGTTTTGTATCAGGCAATACACCTTGGTACCTTTTCAAGAAAAGAACTCGAAGCTTTAAGATCACTCGGGCAAGGTTGGATCACTTTGTGTTGTCAAACTTATTGTTGCTAATATTGCTCATACTTGTCCCATAACAAACCTATGAACTGACTGTTGTTTGATCTTTTTTGAGATGTTGATGTCTGTGTCTTTTAATGTGTTACATTCGACGAAAATATAGCAAAGCAACTTCTGCTTGATTGTACTGCCACTGTACTTTGCAAATTTCCGTCCTTGGCAAAGATGTATAAGTCTAGCAAATCCGATGTGACTCCTGCCAAAGCATTGTTGACTTCTGGGAAATTAAGTCCTCAAATAGATAGTCCTGCTCAACCTCAAGTTCAAGGAGATTTGGTAGGGGAGTATATGCGTAAGCACACGTCTATAGGTAGTCCATTCTCCTAAGAACAAGATGAGGTTGCTTATCTCTCTTGATCGCTTGTAGAACTTCTTGTATTTCAAATCCTGTCTGCCAAATTATATACTTCATTGCTTATGCTTCAGACTATTCTTGTTAAGGAAGCTGGGGATGGGGTCATGGCATATCACATAAGTGGGTGAGCTCATCTTATTCATGACTTAGTTCTGAAATTTTTTTTTTTTTTTTTGGGTGGTGAAAACAATGGGAGGGCCTATCACGCCCCGAACCCAGCAGGCACGCGAACATCCCACTAGGCCGTTTGACTTACTTTAGTCTCCCAGGATCCCTCGGCCATCAAAATTTGAGCTTAATGTAAAAGAAATGCACATGCGGAAGCGAATGCAAAACTCATTTGGTTATAAACAGAGATGACTTAGGACGAAGGATGGTATCTCTCTTAGTATTCACCAAACTGGCTGCATAGTCAAAGCAGACAACACAAAATTATCAACTTCTTAAGGCTACTAAATATTACATCTGGATGGAGCTTAATATCTAAGTCCTCCCAAAGATGGCTTCCGATGTCACTCCATGGCGATCACTTGATCTGTCACTTGAGACCTGAAAATGTTAATCCCACAACGGGGTGAGAATAAATCTCAGTAAAAAAGTCTCTAACCCTAAGTTATGACTCTAGTGCCTCCAGACACGTCCTAGGTGAGCAATTTCCAACAAATCCCTCTTCAGTCAAAAATTCCACAAATAAATTTCAGAATATTCCATTATTTTTTCAAAAATTGCCACACCTTCCCAAATATTCTACGTTACTCCCATATCGGCGTTCCACGCCTCGGACTGTAAATAAAATATTTCACGTTATTCCGCAGTCCGCGTTTAACACCCGAGACTATAATATCAATCTTCCACATGGATTCAAAGCCCGCGTTTAACGCATTAGGCTATCATATAAAATTCTACGTTGGTCTAGAGCTCGCGTTTAACGCATCAGGCTATCATATAACTGGACAGACCCGCGTAATAATGCCTCGAGCCATCATATAAAATTCCACGTTGATCCAGAGCCCGCGTTTAACACATCAGGCTATATTATAACGGGACGGACTCGCGTAAGAACGCATCAGGTCACTTGTAACCCGCGTGATAACGCATCAGGTTAATATCCCGCGTTTAACGCATCGGGATAAAATAATAAGCGCAACCCCGCGTTTAACGCCTCGGGGTTAAATAATAAGCGCAACCCCGCGTTTAACGCATCGGGGTAAAATAATAATAACGGAGCCCGCGTCATAACACCTCGGGTTGAACATGGTCTTATTAGCACGAACCCCGCGTCATAACGCTTCAGGGTATAATTCCACATTTCCTCTCAATTATTCCACTTAAGACCATATAACAACAATAATTCCTCGATCGCTCGTCCGATACCACACGATCACTTAAATCCTTCCGATCGATCGATCTTCGCCACGTGATCATGCTAAATTTTCTGATTAGCAGATCGAGACCATACGATCTCACCAACTTCCTCCGACGAAAGATCGGAACCACACGATCTTCTCAATTTTTCTCCAATAAAAGATCGGGACCACACGATCTTTCTAATTTTTTCCAATTGCCCAATCGAGACCACTCGATTAAATTGTACTGGGCAGATACTCGATCGGAACCACGTGATTCGATCACGTTGAACAAACAATAAATCGGGACTAGCCAATTAAATCCCACACGAACCATCGGCCAATCAGGCCACACGATTAATTTTTGTCACTACAAAAATTAATCTACGCAACACGATCGAAATTATACCAACATAGAAATTATTAATCTCCGTCCAATCGAAATTATACTAACGTACAGTTAATACGTACCAATCAATCAAACTATCATAATGTGGCGATTAATCGTGGCCGTACGATTAAAATAGCTTCACGTGCAATTATTCTCCACCACTTGATTAATTTTCCCTAAGTAGGAAATAACCTCGGCCGTTGGATCAAGCTTCCTAGACCGGATTCATTCTAGGCCGTTGGATTAAAGCAAGATAAACTAGATCAAATCTTAGCCATCCATTAGTAATTATGCATTTCCACTATTCATGCAAGAACATCTATATTTCTCCCTCCTCCTTCATGCAATTTTCGGCCAAAGTACAATCCAAGCACAAATCCAACAATTTCTTCATCAAAATCACTCAATCTCAAGTCTATTAGCATCCTAGATACCGAACCTAAGATTAGGAACCAACTTACCACAAATTTAGCAAGTTTTCCGGCGAGAAATCGGGAGAAGATCTTGGTTCCAACCGGCGACTCCCTTTTCTCGGCTAAAAACCCACAAGATCCGGCGGTTCTCGGTAGTTCACGGCGGTAGTCGAGCTCCGGCGGTTCAAGGTGAATCCGATGGAAGCTTGGAAAATTTTCGGCAATGGAGGTGAGAGAGAGAGAATTTTCGGCCTTGAGAGAGAAAGTGAGGTAGAGAGAGAGTGGTCTTGCAAATTGATGAGGAAGAAGACTAAAAATTTAATTAATAAGGGTTAGGATAATTTTTGGGAGAGATATTTTGGGTTTTCAAAGTCAAGAAGGGCAAAATGGTAAATTCCTCACCAAAGAATAGTCCAAATTTATTTTTCCTGAACCCTTTGGGGCGAACCGCGAAGAAATCGTACACTGGATGAGGAAACGTCCAAAATTTATTTATTGAAACCTCTGAAGGTCCGACGTCAAATTCTGAAGCTCGATTAGTGATCAATCTCGATCAATTGTAATTTCAGCGTATCTCAAACTAACGGGGGACTTTTAGGAGTTACACGTATCGACTCGTAATTTATATCACATTTAAGAATTTTTCGAGCCATGGTGACTTTGGTTGTCATTCAATTGCGAGGATCAATCACTAGTCCCGATGAACACGATCATTAGAAAATAATTTAGAGACGTTCGGAACTCATATGAGGTCAAACGGAATCACCCGTGATCCAAGCGTAGGGTATTATCCAAATCGTTCCTTAATCATTCTAGTATCGGCCTATATCGATTTTCCGACCCACTTTCGAAGCTATAAATGACTGAAATATCTCATAGATGTATTTTAGCTAAATCTCACTCAAAATTGATCCCTCTCGAGCAGACTAACCAAATGAGAATGGCTAGCTAGGAAAATCAAGTACGTGGACCCAAGAACTTGATCATGGATTGACTCTTTGACTATGAAAATTTTCACTTTGATACAATATATGTGATATAACCTCAAATATGACATGCAAATATATGCAAATATGACAAAATAGGCAAGACAATATTTTCAAGAGAAAAGGAAATATACCAAATCTTTCAAGGTTGCCTTTCCAATTTGAATTCAGCATCGGCGCATCTTGGACGGTAAGCCCAGTGACGTCGACAGGGAAGGCTCAGAAGTAGCGATCGGTCGCCGGTGGTGTGGCTCTCTCGTGGATGGGTCTCAACGAGCTTAACAATTTCCAGTGCACTGAAGACGTGCAAATGCTTGCTAGGGGATGTCTCAGTCAGCAAGCATGCTTCGGTCAACCTGTTTTTTTTTTTATGAATGGTGGGACACTTGGGCACAGGAGATTGTGGGTGTGTGACCTTCCTTGGACAACACTGGTCGTTGATCGTCGGGATGGATTTGGAAACACCGTGAGGACGCCGAAGGGACTACTGGGCTTCACAGATGTGCTGGAATGTTCCTTGGAATGGCGGACAAATCGGTGACTCGCGGCTGGACTCGACGTCTTATGGCTGGTAATATGGATGGACAGCCGCGATGGTAGTGACCCGCACGCAAGATCGTCTGATGGCCCTGCTATGGGACTGCTGTACCCAGCGCTGTTCGTCAGAAAAAGTACGCTATAAAGTGTCATAACTTTTATATGATATTTACTTGAGTGTCATAACTTTAAAAAATTATTTACTTGAATGTCATGTTGACGTGAACGAAAGAAAATCTGACATGACAGTCGAAAAAATTGACGTGGCAGGTCGGAAAGCCGATGTGGCACGTCGGAAAAGTTGATGTAGCACTCAAGTAAACGATTTTGTTCCGATGTGGCATTCAAATGAACGATTTTTAAAAGTTATGACACTTAAAAGTGAACGTTTTGAAAGTTATGACACTCAAGTGAACGACATACACAAGTTATGTCAGTCACAGTGTATACTTATCCCGCTGTTTGTATGGAAAGTTCTCCGAGGATGCGACGAAAACATAGCCAAAAAGGCCACCGTCAGATTTGTTTATCCGGTGCGCTGATGAGTGCTGGTCTGTGCACCATCAGTGTTTACATGCTGAGGGGAGTAGTAGCGGATCAAAACAGGAGGATGAACATCGTCCAAGGAGCACGATTGGAGCAACGTGGAGCCAATCCGAAGAGCGGCGACCACGAAGGACCACAGACCAATCCCTCTTCCAATTTCTCTCTCTCTCTCTCTCTCTCTCTCTCAGACCCTCAATTCTCACATGCATTCTGTGAATTTTTCTGAATGAATGTCCCCCTTTCACGTCTGACGTCCTCTCCTCCATATAGGCGAGAATATCAAATCTCAGATAAGGAAGAAAAATATATTTTTTATTCCATCCCAATCAAGTGATGTCCACTTTTTGCTTCGTCCGTTTCCGAAGACGTGTGAACGTGGCCAGAGAATCGAGCATCAAATTCAATCCTTTCAATGCGATTTTCTTTCTTTTATGCTTAAAAGATATTATATTTTCTACTCATACATGTCTCTTGAGAGTTGACCAGAAAATGGAAGTAACTCTGCGCTAAAATCTTGCGATTCTGGTATTTCAAAATTAAATCCCTTCTTTTGGTTGTACCGTGCCAGTTGCCTACCATACTTTCGCGCTTGGGAGCCCAACTCATTAATCTGCAGTTCTACTCATTTACATCGCCACTTAAGAAGCTGTATAGACCTTCTCCAGTGATCCGTCAGCTTCTTCCTTGTTGGATAGAGTTAACCCTGGCATATTGCCTTCAACTTCACCATCATTCATAGCCAAATTGTTCCCAAAAGCCAGATGATGTATCACCAAATGAACTGGAATTTTCAGTCGTATCCCCATGGCCACCTTCAAATGGTCCTTCTTTAACCTGATTCTTGCGATCAATTATATTGACGCTAGAATTCCTGTGCCAATCAAGCATTTCCGCACCAGGCAAATTCTCCATATGCCAATGTCCTTGTCTTTGCGGTTACTCAAACGACGCATTTTTTTAGCTCCAGGATCTTGGGGAATGGTTCCATTCTCCTTGCCATGCTAAATTAAATATGAAAATTGAATTAAATATTTTTGACAGGAACAAAAGTTTAATTCTTTTTTTTTTTTTTTTGCAAAAATGATCGAAAAGTTTAGTCAAAATTTAGATATCAACATATCATTTGCTTGATGAAAATTGGACAACAATGTGTTGGGTAATATTGGGTCTCTCTCACATAAAAAACTAACTCGAAGGATAAGGCTTTTCATCATACTCAAAAATCGATCTTTAATCCTTTCCACAAAGGATATGTGATAACTCCAATAATTTTCTCCTCACACATGGAGTCTTAAGTCGAAGCAGCAACAGCTCATACCTACCGTGTGACTTTGGGTCCAGGCTTATTAGTAATTTGAGCTTTGATACTAGTATTATGTAGTCTTGGATCTTTTTCATCTCAAAATTTTCTCAAAGAACGAGATTTTTTTTCACGTTTATAAATTGACCACTAGCTCTTTTCATAAGTGATGAGGAAAAACCCCGAGAGGGAGGTAATCAGCTACTGCAAGGTGGCTAAATAATGCAAAGATGATACAATCCTGGTTTTTATTTTTCTTTTACTTTTGTAGTGTTGGCATCCTGGACATCATCATCAAGAAAATGATATTATTCTTTCCTGATGTGTGCTGCACCCTTCTCTTTAAGAAGCAGTCCAGCATGTCACGATTTTAGGAATTTCCTGCTCAAATTTTTTTTTTAATCAAAGGCACGTCTTATTAGAAACAAAGATTAAGTCAAGTTACAAGAAAAGTAGGCCTCCGAGCAAAGGAGGACCTTAAGTACAGGGGGTGGGTACAAGAGCCAGTTGCAAGGTAAAATGCCGTGCCTCTGGGCTTGGCCCAGCCAATGTGCGGCCTGGTTTGCAGTACGTAGGCATTGCCCAAATGACACTAAGGTCATAACCCGGTCCAATAGTAGAATACATTCCTGCAGAATAGGAGATGACGTACACGCTGTCTGAAGAGAGAGGGCGTCATCGATGGAACAAGGTGATCGTTGAAGATGTCGAATAGCAGCAACCACATTACTACTATCAGATTCGACAACAACTGGATCACGAAGTCGGCGGTTAACGCATAGACGAAGGGCCTCGCGGCAAGCAATAGCCTCAATTTGTTCTGGATCTGAAGTAGCTACTGTTAGGGCAAATCCATCCAAATAACGACCTTGTGAATCTCATAGGAGGCCAGCCACCGAGCCAGTTTTCTCACCTAGAACGAGCAATCCATCCACATTCAATTTCCTTGTTCCCGCTGGAGGGGGAATTCACAAAACAGGTAAATCAGCACACCTCTGTCCCTTATTCGTTGGATTGCTCTATCTGTCATTCACTTGAGTAGCTTGAGGGTGCCATCGCAAGAAGCTGAGATTATTCGCGTTTGCTGCTTGTAGAACATGCCATTTATTGGGAGGCTGCTGTCGAAAAATGAATTGGTTCCGTGCCTTCCAAATTTGCCAGAGGGTGTGGGCAATGATAGCGTTAGAAGGCCGAGATGACTGAGAGCAACCAGACAACATCTGTAAAAGCCAGTCTTCAGTTCTTGTGATTGTTCGTGAGATAATTTTTAGATTAAGTTGCCGATCCCGCCAAACCTTTTTTGTCCAAGGGCATAGGAGCATGAGATGCTCGAGGGTTTCAGGAGCTCGACGGCATATGGCACAAGAAGAATCTGGTAAGATCTTCCTCTTCATTAAGTTCACAGCAGTAGGCAATGCATCTTGGGAAACTCGCCAAAGAAAATGCTTGATTTTTGGGGGGATGGGTAGTTTCCAAAGAGTTGACCATAAAGTAGGGGGTCGTTGATAGGAAGAAGATGGTGCAGTTGATGGTTGACACGGGGAGGCTGAATAGGATTGCTTGTAGGAAGACTTAACTGTATAGAGGCCGGTGTGATGTAACGTCCAGATGAGTTTACCTTCGGGCAATAATGGGTTTAGGGGAATGGCGAGAATCTCAGTAGCAGTTGCGAGAGGAAATAAAGATGAAATTAGGGTAGTATCTCATTGTGTCAATGAAGTAATAAGGGCTGCAACCAAAGAAGGAACTCCTGAATGCGGCTGTCCTTGAATGAAACCCAAGGGTAACCACCTATCGGAATAGATGCGGATGTGTTGGCCATTATCGACTTGCCAACGGACATGGGGGGCGATTTGGTCCCGACCTGCGAGGATGCTTTGCCAACCCCACGAAGGGCGGCTACCCTTACGTGCCTCTCAAAAGGATGTCTGAGGAAAGTATGAACCTTTAAATAAAATTGCCCATAAGTTAGGAGAAGCTGAGTGTAGCCTCCATGCAGTTTTACCTAACATTGCCTTGTTAAAGTGAATAAGATCATGAAACCCCAATCCTCCCTCTTTCTTATCCCGAGTGAGGAGATCCCAGCTTTTCCAGTGAAGGCCAGATTTAGCTTCTCTGTTTTTCCACCAAAAAAGGCTAATCCGTCTTTGGATGGCTCGGCACACTGAAAGCGGAATTTTGAAAACTGTCATGGCGTATTGAGGTATGGCTTGAATGACTGCTTTAATTAATATTTCCTTTCCAGCCATTGAGAACAATTTTTCTTTCCACCCTTCAAGCTTGCTATGGACTTTGGCCAATATCCAAGAGAAAAACTGTTTTTTAGTCTGACCCCAATCTGAAGGCAAGCCCAAATACTTCCCTGTATGAGTAATCTCTGGGACCCGTAATTCAGCCACCAATGTAGAACGTAAGGACGGAGGGCAGCCAAAGCTGAAGAAAATGCCTGATTTATTGAGGTTGATCTCCTAGCCCGACACGTAGCAATATTGATGCAAGATATGAGCCAAACTCTGGCACTCAGAGAGTTTCCCATCTAGAAAGAATATTGCATCATCAGCAAAGAGGAGATGTGAAAGAGTGGGACAATGGCGATTGAAGGTAATGCCTGTGAAACTACCATCCTATACTGCTTGAGTTAACATAGAAGAAAGGATGTTGGAAACCAAGATGAAAAGATATGGTGAAAGCGGATCTCCTTGGCGCAAGCCTCTTGTTGGTTGGAAGTAAGGGAGCTGAGTGCCGTTCAATTTAATACTGAAAGTGACTGTACGAATGCATTCCATAATCCAAGAAACCCATCGAGAGGAGAAGCCCATAATAAGCAGACAGTCCTCAATAAAATCCCATTCAACACGATCATAGGCCTTGGACATATCTAGTTTTAGTATGGCTTGGAATTTTTTCATCCTATGACGTACCCGAAGTTGGTAGAGCACCTCCTGCACAATAAGGATGTTATCCTGAATCTGGCGACCAATGAAGAAGGCACTCTGCTCGGGGGCTACTATCTTTGGCAAAAGAGGTTTCAATCGATTTGCAAGCACCTTGGAGCATAATTTGTAGGAGAAATTGCATAGGCTGATAGGGCGATACTGGTCTAGGCTCTCATGATGTAGCACCTTACGAATCAGCATGATGTGGGTACGATTTAAATGCTCCGGTAAGACACCTGTAGTTAGAAAAGCATTTACCCGAATCAGCATGATGTGGGTACGATTTAAATGCTCCGGTAAGACACCTGTAGTTAGAAAAGCATTTACCATGGCAAGGATGTCATACTGAATTTTCTCCCAATGATGACGATAGAAATGACCACTCAAACCGTCAGGACCAGGTGCCTTGGATTTGCCTAATTGAAAAACGGCTGCATGGACCTCTTCCAAGGTAGCAGGCTGAAGTAATGAATGGTTCATAGAGTCAGTAATAATGGCAGGGCAATACCTTAGAATAGGATCATACCGGCGAGAACCTCGAGTTTGATATACATCGCTAAAGACGGAATGGATATAATCCTGAAGCTGTGGCCCATCTCGAATCCAAGTACCGATAGCAGTTTTTATGACAGAAATCTGGTTGCGATGTCTCCGTTGAATTGTTGTGGCATGGAAAAAATGAGTATTTCAGTCCCCAAATGCAAGCCACTGAATCCTTGAGCGTAAGCCCCAATATTGCTCTTCCTGATGCCACAATTCATCTAACCGACCCTTTATATAAGCGACTCGAGCTAGTGCCTCAGGAAAGCCATCAGTCTTATTAGTAAGACTTTGAAGTTCCTCCTTAAGCTGCACAATGGCAAGTCGAGCATTAGGAAATCGAGATCGGCTCCATCGGGCAAGTTGATGAGCAGTGCGCTGAAGTTTAAGCGGACAAGACTCTAGGACAGAAGAACAGGCTTGCCAAGCCTGTTTCACTACACGAACACAATCTGGGTCATCATTCCAGAAGGCCTTGTACTTGAACTGGCGAAGACGAGGTCCTGGAGGTGGCAAGAGATTAATGAGTAGAGGGCTATGGTCCGAGCTTACTGCAGGAAGCGCATAAACTTCAGCCTGTAAGCATTGGAGGTGCCAGTCGAGGGAACAAAAAGCCCGATCAAGTTTTTCTTTTATGAGTTCCGGTCCATTCCGGTTGTTTGACCATGTGTACACACATCCCTGGCACTCCGCCTCCATAAGGGAACAAGCCGTGATGAAATCTCGAAAAGCAGACAGACGAAAGTTCTCCGGAGCCCGGCCTCCAACTTTTCCCAGCCATATAGCATTTCATTAAAATCACCCACACAAAGCCACGGAAGATGAACCGATTCCTGGATTCGTTGTAGTTCTCTCTAGGGCATTAAACGAGCTGAGAAAGAGTTGGGGGCATGTACAAAAGTGATCTCCATAGGTCCTGCTCAAATTATGATGGCACTATTTTGGTGTTGGGCACAGATATTTTTGCCCCAAGAAAGGGCCAAGAAATTGATATTTAGGTTGCTGTGTGAATTGAAAATTGACAAGTCGCTAAGATTAGAACTATATGGGCCTTGGGAATGTGTTTGTGTACTGATAAGAGCCGGTATGATTAAATCAGACATTAAGGAGTAATCTCTGTCTTTTTCATGAATTAGCGCTGAGGGGGCATTATTCTGGATAACTCTCAAGAACTGTACGTATTTCGGAAGCATTCCGTGCCCGAATCAACTTCTCCTCCCTTTTGATTTTTCCTCTTTTTCTGTCTTGTCATTCCTTTTTTGACCCTTATCGCTTTGCTTTATTATGCTTTATGTTAGTGGGAATTGACAGAGTTTCAATGTCATTCACTGCCACGTGTACCTTATCTTGTCGGACGGGAATCACGGGATAGAACCAGATGAATAAAAAACTGTTGATTTAGCAAAAAGAATAAGCTTGTCTGTGGGCTTTTCAAAAGTGAACGGGGACCGAAAGTGGAGAATTTTCTTTAAAGCAAAAAGGAATTAAACAGCGGGTCGTCTCTTCCGCAGAAATTCGCCTTCGTCCTCTTCACGTGTCTTGATGCTTTCACCGTAATCACAGTAATCGCAGTGTACGCATCTCCCAATTGGCTCTTTTCTACAGAAGCGTGGTTCTCTTCTGCGGGTGGATACAGCTGAGAGAGGATCGGCCCTCTGATGGGATTCAATGGAGGTCCGGCTCTTATCGCCATCCTCATTTTGGCTGAAGGACCCACGGGCTCGCAAGAAGTTTGATTTTATTTCTCAAGAGAACCAGCTTTCTTATTTCTCGTAGTTCGCTCAGCCTTTTTACAGACACAACATACTCGCAAGGGCTCTTCTCTCGCTCACTCGGGTCACGTCAACACAACACCAGCACCGCACTCACTTCGTTGAAATCCGAAAGAAACAGCGACTGAAGTCCATAAATACTAGTTGGGGAAGTTCAAGAGCAACTTCTTGTGGTATGTGAAATAGGCCTTATCACACACACACCCCCAAAAAGAAAAAAATAATAATACAAAAATAGGCCTCATTTCAAATGAAAAAGAAGGCAAATGGTCCCACTCTGGCCTACACTACTTAGCTTCTTCGGTGCTTTTTTGAAAAGTGTACATAATTGACATTACAAAAGTAATGCACGCGTTCTGACCAAAAAAACAAAAGAAGAAGAAGAAGAAGAAGAAGAAGGGTAATGCACGCGTGATGCTTGTATGCAAACAATGGACGTTTAATAGATCTTACAAAATTTCCCTACAGGCCCTTCCTCAAAATTCATCGTTAACACCGCCTTTACCTTTATGAAATTTCTTACATTTATAAATCCGTGACCTATATTATCCTTATGATGTTTATGAATGAAATGTTTCGTTTTCGATAAAATAAAATAAAAACTTAAAACCACGAAAAATCTCAAAAGGTACGCAAATTGACCCCGAACTAAAGTTTTTACCACAAAAAATGGCAAACCGGTATCCTTGGGATAAATTTATCTCAAACTAAATTTTTTACCACTAAAAACCCCAAATTAATACACTTGGGATAAATTTACTGTCCGCATATTTCTGTTAAATTGTGTTAATTCCACAAAAAAAAAACCCTCAAACTAGTACACTTATGACAAATGAATGGTAAAAATTCCAAACTGGTACACTTGTTAACTCCCATGTATTATGTAACTCAGCAATTTGACTGTAAAATTTAACCAAAACTAACGGAGGGTAGATTTATCACATGTGTACCAGTTTGGAATTTTTTTATGGTAAAAAATTAGTTTGGGTTAAATTTGTCACAAGTGAATCAATTTAGGTATTAACCCAAAAATAAAAATACTAGAATAATCTAAAAAATTATTGACATAGTATGAAAAAATGAAACACTTTCATGGGGAAACATACAATTATCTCAAGATTTGAAAATTATTTTAGTAGAATTACTTGTAAGTTAGAAAAGACTCAAATAGTATTACGTGAAAGATGAAATAGAATTATTGATTTAGGTCTTTGTTGATTAACAATCGAGTAAATTTTCAGGAAGAAGAAAGTCATTATGAGCAAATAGGACCTCTTCCATTTATATAAGTATACATGAAGGCATCGATTTCATCCTGACACTTTCAAAAATCCAAAAAAACGTGGGCATGGTGTGGGAAACCGAAGAAATAAGCTTTCATTTCTGGTCAAACTATCATTACTAAATACACCAACAAGAAAACAGGAGAAATTTAAAAAAAAAGTCATAAATTTATTGTATTTTTATTAATTAAGTCATTATAATTTTAATTGTACCAATTAAGCCCTAAACATTTCGACAATTTACCAATTTAATCCTTCAGGTCAAATTTACCCGGAAATTGCTAGAGTGGATGTCAACTGTCCTATGTGGCACAGACGGTAGGATAATTTTCACAATTAAAAAAAGATATTCGAATCTTTCTTTAATTGTTTCTTTTTTGCCTTTTTTTTTTTGTTTTCTTTCTTCCTCAATTGGTTGCCGAGCCTCGACAACAGTCGAAGACTAGCTACTGGTGAGGCGGCGAGGTTTCACCTCGCAAGATCCGGTGAGCTCAAGCCTTGCCCGGATCGGTGGCCCTCTAGGTCGCTCGATACCAATGAGCTCGAGCCTCGCTGGCCTTACCGGTGGCCGGTCGTCCTACAACTAGTGGAGGAAGAAGGAAAATGAAAAAGAAAAGAAATTAAAAATAACTTAATATTTGAATTTGTCTTAAAATTAGAAAAAATTTTACGTCGGTCCTGATCGTGCCACATAAGATGGCTAACAACTACGTTAGTAATTTGGTCGGAAAGAAATAAATTGCCAAATTTGCAAAAGGTTTTAAAACTCAATTAGCACAATTAAAAAGTTTAAAAATGAATTGATACATGTGATGCCCCAAAACGTCATGTGCGACATGTGTTCTTTCCAATTGTATTACATAAATATAATAAGCATGTGGAAGCACAATAAAGCATACATAAATACTCCATACAATAGAACACAAAAGTTTAATAATATGCATATCTTTTCATCTTTATGCAAACATTAGTATTACTATCTTAATAAAGCGTTCCAGAAGAACACTATAAATTGCATAACTCTTGGGAAGGATCAGCACCAAGACCATATCTACGCCCAACAACTAGCCTGTACAAAAAGCAATGGCGGTGGAGAATCCATCCTACATATCTAACAAGTGAACCGAAGCCTAGTAAATATCTTATTCTAAGATGGAGGATCAGCTTATCACTCAACCTAGAACAAAAATAACGTGAGTGCAAAACAATACAAATAACTATGTACAATAAGCATAAAACTAATTGCATTGTCTTCTTTAGCATGATATGCCAGATGGAAACTAAGAACAACATTGCATAAGATTTTCACTCAAATGCAAAAGGATGACATAACATGTTACGCAGTTGTACTCGACAGGTGGATATAAATGGTAAGTGATGATATCTGATAGGTAGATATAAGAGCAAATATCCTTTCCAAGTCTAGTTTCGTCATTTTCTCATTTTAGTTCTCACCATGGTACAACAGCTCACGAAAAATGAAACAAATCTTATGCATGTAAGAACTTATCAAGACAAGTCAAATCATCACAATATCTCAACATTTCATTAATGAGGCTTGCTCACACCTAACATCAAATACAAATTAAATTAACAAACTTCAACCAACCAAGTCAATAGCACTAAGTAGATTAATCTGACTTAGCCCCTATAGTTTTCACTTACCTTGAAAAGGACTTGACAACTCAAAGCTTTAGTCACGTTCAAATGAACAAAACAGAAAATTAACAATTCTTCTTTAAAACGACAATACACATTAGTAAATAAGGAGTAAAGTCCAATAATTCACCTTGTCAACACCTAAGACATGGAAGCCTTAATGACACGAGTGTGGGACTTTCTCTTTAACTTGCAAGATTTTAAATGTAAATTAAAGAGGAAAGTTGGAAATTGGAAGTTAGTGAAGTAGGGACTCCCACTTTGAAGCTTGAAGACTTTCGATTTCGAAAATCCAATTACACGGCCCAAAAAAGAGGAATGCATTTAGTAAACTACACAAAAGTTACCAAAGATAAGATTGATTAACCAAGGTTAAAATAATGATGAACTTGAGTTAAAAGGACACACGGTGAAAATTGGAGGAGATGTGATGAAAAAATTACACATGGCCACATTTGGTTTGCTTGTAAGAGATGAGAACATATAACCAATGTTAAAACAACGATTACGTTTGGTTAAAAAAGTTAGATGTAGGCGTTTCAATCCAAGATGTGTATGTTAAATTTCTATCTCGAGTTTGAATCCGTAAATTAAACTTGATACCCATTGGATGAGGAGCGATGGCACTATCGTAAATATCCAAGTTTGATTTGGGTCGGTGTTGGATTTCACCCATTGAAGAAAAAAAAACGGTAAGCAGTTTGACTTGGGCTGTACGTGTGGGGTCAAGAGGAGAAAAAAAAAAGTAAAACAAAAAAAAGAAACAAAAGAAAGGGAAGGGTTTTGCTTTTAGGTTCTCATCCTGACACGAGCCGCATAAGGGTTTCAGGTCTCCCTATCTTTTCTAACGAGCCGAACAAAAAGGCCAAAAAAGCCGCACAAGAAAAGAAGTCCCTTTTCGTAGAGAGGCGCACCGCAAGAGATAAAAAAAGAACAGCCGCACAGGAAGCTCTCGGGGCTAATCCGCATCTTTGATCTGCCGTACGTACAGCTTCGCACACAGCCAGTTATTTTTTTTTTCGTGCTTCGTGAGTTCACATCGGAGTTATTTTATTTGTAAACGCTTAGAATTTAGGTATAATCTAAGAGTAGAAAACACGAACGTATTGAGCGATTGTAAATTTGATTCTTTGATTATAGTTAATTGTTCTTACTTGCTCTCCCGTGGATGTAAGTGCTGATATTCGGATCGAATCACGTAATCTACGGTGTCATTTATCGTTTCTCATTATTTCTCTGGATTTTTCACATTGATTTATTTGCAAGATCCCGATTAACTTCTGCCTTCTATTTCAATAGTACAAGTGGCCTTAGCTAAAAGGAGATATTTTTTTTATTGGAAGAGAGAGAGAGAGAGATCGATCGATCCTTCGCCAAGAGAAATCAATGAATGAGTCGTTAAAAGCATTAATTGGTTAAAGTTAAGGAGATGATGTCATGCATGACATCATAGTCATGGCAAGTTCATTGTCACAACTAAGAGTACGTGTGGAAAATACTTGGTGGAAAAACAAAGAAAGGTGTGTATACATTAAAGAGTGACAAATGACTCAACTATATAGTTTTCAAAGTAGATGTTAAGTTAATAAAATATCTAGTAAATCATCACATAAATAAGGAGATCGGTGCCCAATCCAAGCACTAATAAATTAAAAAATTATTTTAAACTCATTGAAATATTTTACGAAAATTACTAAACATCAAGAGAATCACAACTTAGTAAAATTTTAACCTACGACTTATTCAATACGTAATCTCGGAGTGCATTAGTTTGCATCAACAACCAATATAGCAAAAATATAACTCATTGCCACTCAATGTAATCGGCCCAAGAGCAAATATTCATCAATTTAACCCCAATGGAATCACTTTTTGAAAACTATGGGCATGAAAAACATATTTCGAACCTACGTCTACTATACCGTTAACAATCCAATTGAAATTTCCATTTGTGACATTTATTTCCTTCAAATTCCTGCATATTAGTAATTGATGAAGGAATTTTTGGATGTCACAATAAAAGTGTAATAAGTTTATAACTTTTTTTTATAATTTTTCTCGAGAAAATAATTATCAAGCTTATTGCCTATATAATTTTCCAACGCATTTAAAGAATTTCTATCATGGAACAATATTCCATGTTTTCACGCACCGAAAGATACAAATCTGATGGTATCGACTGGGTTAGGAGATAACTTGGCATGTACTTAACTAGCTTGTCATGGTCACTCTTTGCAGAATCCGAAGAAGGTGGTTTCATGCAGGTAATTCCTTGGATTCTCAATATTTTTTTAAGGCCCCTAGTGACTATTAGCCCGTGCCTCTCATCGAAATTGAAAATAATATCATCAAATGTCCCTATTGCCAAACTCCAGATCTCAATGAGTTAACTAATTGCCATGTGTTTGTAAAATAACAATCCCGCTTCATGATCTGAGGTTGTCAGAAATATGTGTTAGTAAGAACACTCTGACTCATTTGACTTCTAGATTTTAGGTTTCAAAAATTGAAAAACTTATTTCAATGAGTAGGTTTTTAGGTTCTTGATGGAACCTGGACCAACCTTAGAACTACTCCCCTCTAATTGCCAAACACTAGATCTCAATAAGTTAACTAATCGCCTTCAAGAACATATGTGTATGTAAATTAACAATTTCAACTCAAGATTTGAGATTGTTAAGATATGTGTTAGTAAGAACACTCTGACTAATGTGGATCCACCCGTCAAAAATAAACAAACGGAGATGCTAACAGTTCAATTTCACAACAGTTTGTACTGTGCTGCAACTAGTTATTAACATTTAAATACATAAGTACAATTTAGTCATTCTCTCGAACCCTAATGCTCTGAACACGAGCCAGGTGGTAGCTGGAGCTTTGACTTTACTGGTTTCCATGTTTTACCATCTAAGCTACTCTTGAGATTCGTCCCACTATTACTGCGAGTCCTCTCTTTCGCAGAACTTCACCTTCATCCTTCCCGCATTCTTGATTTTTTCTCCACATTGCTAGTAATCTCAAAGCCAAAAATCAGCTGCCCTTTAAAAGCCCTGGTCGATCTTGCATTTGTTTCACGAAAAATGAATGATTTGAAAAATATGTTCTTAAAAATGATTATTTGTATCACTTACCAAGGTCAATAAATCAAAAATATTTTCATCATCCAAGAAAAAGTATAGACATAAATTGTTATTGATATTGAAAAATATTTTTAATTGACTAATTATTTCAATTGATACAAGTGATCGTTTATAATTTTTTGTATAAATTATATATTTTTCGTGAAACAAATGAACCTAAATCATATTGCCATTTGCTTTTTTACATATTGTGGTCCAAATGTTGGTAATGCAGCGTAGAGGATCAACCGCAAACTGGACTCCACCGAGGCGTTGCTTTAATCAATGTCCAATCAAGATTTTTTCTAGAAAGAGTGCATGATTAAGATTATAAAAATACATGCGTAGAGTATTTATGCGAAAAACGGACTTTTGATTAAGAAATTACGAAGATAATATGAAGATTGTAAACACATTTGCGAAGAGAAACTTATATTAAGATTTGAACATTTATAGTAAGTTATTTGTAAGATAGAAAAGATACCAATGTCACAATTAAAATACGTCAAAGGTAAAATATAAATTATTAAATTAGGAATTTGTTGATTGAGAAAACATGAAAATTTTAGGCGAGGGAAAAATAGTTATGATCAAATGGGGCCCACTTTGAATTATACAATGATATAGATGAAGTTATCCATTTCATCCTGCCACTTCCAGTAACATAATGATGACCAATGTTTTATTCACACTTCTGAGTTGATAAAAAAGGAACAGGTTTGGTTTTTTTTTTTTCAATAAACTCTTTCTGGTTGAAAAGTCAAAAACTCATTCGAGTCCGTTTATTTTGGCTTAAAAAGGCAAAAATCAATTTGTTGACATTCAGAAATGACCGGCTTTGGCCATAGTCAACCAATGACAAATTTAGTCAATAATAACAAAATTTGATCAACAACAGATAATTTTATGTTTCAAGATCTGTATATATGCATTAAATTAATTAATGTTTCTAACATCTGCAAGGCCCTGTTAAATATATTAAAAACATGATCGGATTGCCATAGAGATAGAGGAAAACATACGTAATGACTCTATTACTCCAAATTTATCTCATATATTTAACATTAAAAAAATTAACCTCCATTCTTCATTCATCTTAATGCACCATTGAGAAAACAACTACCAAGGTTATCGTATTGGGAAATGAAAATAGTTGGTCGAGTTGGACTTGAAATGATTAAAGATGGTCGACCCATATATTTCAATTGAAAGTTTAAAGAAATCGAAAATAAACTAGGATGGACTTCTCCTCAGTAATGTGAAAGTTAGGTGATGCTATGGAGACTTGGAGATGCTTGAGGAGTCACGTGCAGTGCATATGGGTCTAACTAAGAGCAATCATAGTTTTCCGGCATCATGTGATAAAAAAATGAGGTTCGTTGTCCAAAAACATTGACTTGGTCTCCTCGGCCAAGCCTCGCACCTCCCCCGGGTGGTCATTAGCTTGGGGCAAGAGCTTTGCCTAACCCGATTTTGCCTCATTCCCATTTGTTTTTGTACTCCTGCATTCATCCAATTTCATTTTCTACGTTGTCCAAAAAACAAAACTAAAGAATAATCCTTCTTAAATTTCAAAAATCATTCGAGAAATGCATTTTTTTACGTTTGGCTCTGAAGTAATTTTGATCAAAATTCAATCACATTAATTATGTCGAAAAACTCGATGAATGGCATATGGTGACTCAATGGGTAGCTTTCCTTTCTACACGAATCCTCGATAAATGGCATATGGTGACTCTGTGGGTAGTTCTTTCCTTTCTACACGAATCCTTTCACTACGAACTGTTAAAACTCGATGAATTAGCTGTCCTTTTTGTTCTTTCATATCAATAAAACTTTGAGAGTGGAATTCAACGAGAAGGAATCAACAAGGCCATTTTTCTGTTTGTTTTTTTTTTCGAAATTCTGTTTATTATCGTTATTCGTTACGTTTAGAACCTTCTTGCAAAAGAAATCAATTATCAAGCTTACCGTACATATTCATTGAATCAATTCATGTTTTCAAGATTTATGAGGCCTTATTAAATATATCTCCGAAAGATTTGGACACCCGTAGAGATTAATCGAGAACAACATTATATACGTTATATTATATATGGTCAAATAGACGTGCTGACTTTAACTCTTTGGCAAGCTTCACAATAAATTTTTATAAAATACTGAAATAGTTGGTACTTTTGAAACACTCAAATAAACATTGGTAAGTGGACTCAGGCAAGAGTTGATAATTTTTATAGGAGCTGGTAACTTTAACATGCAGATAACATCGACAAATAATTGTCAGTGAATTATCAAAATAAGTGGTGATACCGAAACAATCGAGAAAAACGTAGATATTCTGATCGAATAAGAGTTAGTAAAGCTAAACTAGATGATAACTTAATAAAGTTAGTAAATCACTTAAATTGATATAAATGATTTGACATAAGACGTAGTAACTTTAAAACAATCCTCGATGTAGCAAATAAATATTGGTAACCTTAATATGTCAATGAGCCGTGTAACTAAATGTTTGTAATTGACAAAAAATTGGAACAATCACACTCTTCCATAAAAATTGTTGATACTTTACTGACACTTTACATGTTAAATAACTATCGATATTATTAGCCGGTGCCTCTCTAGAGTGTTGTAATACATAAATATTAAACCATCCCTTTTTTCTATCAACTTAAGCTTTTCGAACTGTTGCTGTAGTCCCATAAAATCTTTCATGATATCAGAGTAGGAAGTCCCGAGTTCAAACTTTTCCAGGCCATATTTGTCTCCCCATTGAATATGTCCATGTTTAGTTTCGCAAAAGATCGGACTAAGGGTGAGTGGAAGTGTTGGAATATATAAATATTAAACCACCTATTTCTTCTATCAGCTTAAGCTTTTAGAGCAAATTTGGCTGTAGTTCCATAAAATCTTTCGTAGAGGCCTACATTCGGTTGGCGTGATTCGATCCTTTTTCTTCCCATTGGAATTGAAAATAATGTCATCACATGACCCTATTGCCGGATACGAGATATGAATGAATCGTCTTTGAGAAGATATGTGTTTGTAAAATAACAATCCTAATTCAAGATCTGTGGTTGTCAAAATATGTGTTGATAAGAACACTCTTGACTAATGTGGATCCAATGGTCAAAAACAAATTTTTGGAGATGCTAACAGTTCTATTATATATGAATTCATAATGTAATGCGACGAATTTTAACATTTAAATACCCAGTTCTACAGATTAATTTAGTCCTTCTTTCGAACCCCAATGCTCTGACCATCAGCCGAGGTGGTAGCTGGAGCTTTGACTGTACTGGTTTGCATATTTTACCATCTAAGCTACTCTTGAGATTCGTTCCCCTGTTTCATCTTTTCTTTCCCAGAAATTCACCTTCGAGGGGTAGCCTTACTCAACGTCTGATTTTAAAGATAGGGCATGATTAACCTCACAAAAGTAGATATGCAAAGCACGAGCCGCGAGGTACTTATGCAAAAAAAAAAAAAGGACGTTTACGCGAATTTACAAACAAAGTACGGACATAATACGAAAATTTTGAACACATTTATGAAGAGAAAATGAATTTAAGATTTATAAGGTAGAAAAGATTCGAATGTCCTTATTGAAATACGTGAAAGATAAAATAGAATTATCAATTTAGGCATTTGCCGATTGACAAAAAGTTTGTGAAATAATTAATTGAGAATACTTTAGGTAAGGAAAAAGTAATCATGATCAAGTAGGCATCCTTCAATTATACAATAATGTAGATGAGGTTATCCATTCCCCCCTGCCACTTACGAACATATCATGATGATGAATGTTTTATGAGTCTTGAAATATAAAGAGAATGTTTAGCAAATTCCTATCATTTCCCGCAATTAAAAGAACCATTTGCATTTATGAAAAGGGAATAAATTATGTAACAGTTTTTGGGTGACTATTATATTAACAGTCCGTTTTGGATCTCAAAAAATAAATAACAATTAATTAAAAATTGTTGCAAGGTTCACTCAAGAATTTGTGACTCACAATTTATTGTTATTCTCATAGTAATCCAAAGGCTATTGTATTCGCAAAGTCCTTTCGATAATTACGTCAAAACTTTAGCCGAAGAAAACTTTTTTTTTTCCTTTTTAGGAAGCTTCAGCTTCCTCTCCAAATAAACTAGTGAAGTGGAAAATCCGGCTACTCAAGTTTGTGGGTTACTCAATGTAAATTGTGGGGTGGAAGACAACCCGTCATTTGATTGCAGATAATGGCGTTATGTCTATTGTCGACATTCTATGATTTTTGTAATTTCTTGTGAGTAACGGTTATTGTAACTTCTATTAACCTCGGAATGAATTAGGAAGTTATTTGAGAATGTGATTATGGAGTAATCTTTTTATATTCAATAATTGCTTGTAATCATCCATTGTACGTTATAAATAGTCACATCGTACTCTTTGTAAAGTACTCTCAATCAATCATAGAACTAAACGTTCTTTTGCAATTTATTTTCATCATTATTCTTTGGCAATTTACATGGCCGGAAGTGATTGCCTCCGGTCTCCATACTTTTAAATTACTTGACATTTATTTTCCTATCCAAAATCAACAAGGACCTTCGCAACTTTTATCGATTCCCACGATTTCGCTCCAGTGAAACATCTTTCTGGATGTGGTGGATCACGTGATTCGCACATGACCGGGTGATTTTGGGCTATAATTTTTCCCTTCAGGTGGACCTTTGCCCTTGCCCTCTGTTGTTGTGTTGACTCCTCTCTATTTCTGTCCGCCTCCTTCTCTTCACCTTGAGAAGTCATAGTAGATCTTCCTTCACTGAACCCTCCCAATTAGCTCCTTTTACAGAAGCGTGGTTCTCTTCTGTGGGTGAATACAGCTGAGATGGACTTAAACGGATGTCTGACTCTAATCATCATCCTTGCTTTGACCGTAGGACTGTAAGTGCTCTAATTCAACTTCTGTTCGAGCTCTTGTTGACAGATAACGCAACCAAAAAGGAAAAAAGGGAAAAGAACTCTGCTCCTTTACATAGTTGATGCAGTTCGGCCTGCCTTTTTTTACTTACATTTCCATTTTATGTCTTGATCAGGTTAAAAGTTTGTTATTTCTGGCAGGGTTTTCAGACAACTCACGAAATGGCAGAGAATGGGGGACTCGGAGTCAACGTTGAGAACGGGCGATGCATCTGGAGTAGAGAACGAGGCATTAAGGAGGGACTCGCAGTCAACCTCGAGGACGGACGAAGGGTCTGGAGATCCGTACGATGTGTTTTTGAGTTTCAGGGGAACCGACACAGGTAAAAGCTTCGCTGATATCCTCCACCGCGATATGGTCCGTGCAGGAATTCGCGTTTTCTTTGCCGATGAAGAACTCAAAGATGGTGGAAAAATCAATGTACTTTTGAAGGCAGTAAGGAATTCTCGGATCTTTGTACCCATCTTCTCTCAACACTTTGCTGACAGTGTATGGTGTCTCCGTGAGGTAGAACGCATGGTAGACTGCCTATCAATACCAAATGAGAAGAAAGAAATCATCCCCATTTTTTATGACGTGACGCCTGACGATGTGAAGCTCAAAACCAATCTGTACAAAGAAAACTTACGCAAGCACCTGGAGAACTATGACTCCCCGCAAGTGCAGCAATGGAAAAAAGCCCTTCGAACGGTTGGCAGGATACGTGGACGAGAAATTCAAGGCAAACGGTAAATTTCTCCTCAACTTTTAATGGATAATTGGACGAAAGGTATCCCAACTTTTTGCCTGATCATATATTTTAGGTAATCAATCTTTCTAGTTGCTCGTATTATCACAATAAGTATGGTGGAAATTATGAGTTTTTACGTGTGTTTCTCATCTCATGGTAATCACAATATTTTCTACGCTAGCAATCTCGTTTTAAGTTGTCGAATCAATAAGAGTATTGCAATTTTAAAATTAGACAAAGACATGATTAGAATCTTTTTCTAAAAATGTGCATAATTAACATTACAAAAGTGCAACCGCGATGCATGTATCCAAAAATGGATGCTTAAAAGATTTTGCAGAATTTCCCTATTATGATGTATTGGAACTACAATTTTAATGAATTGAAATTATAGTACGAAAATATTGAACCCATATACGTGGAAAGCCAACAACATTTATGTTTCGTGCGGAAAGATAATGTTAAGTCGAGACCAATTTGTACGGAAAAGCGGTATCTACGGACAAGAAAAATGTTGGCCCTGATGAGTTGACGCGGTGGAAGAAGGCTTTTGTGGAGCTTGTACGTATAAAAAGGGATGGGATCTTATAGGCAAAGGGGAAATTTCCTGACACTTTTTCTCTTGTGCAGTTGTTGCAAACCACATCTGCAAAAATTTCCAGTCAACTGATTATAATGCTTAATTTCTATTGGTTTAAGCTCATGAAATAGCTGAGTTATCTATCCACATATTCCCTAGAGTCCTGTAGTCCACAATGTCTTTTGACTGAAACGACACTTTCATGCTTTGCTGCAGCCAAGGCCAAGAAATTGACTCAATCGTTGAAGTGGTTTCCGGTAAGCTTAATACAGGACGCAAGATTGAGACTGAAAATTTGGTTGAAGATGTTGCACAGGTGCAAGCCATAATGAAATTGCTGGATGTTTGCTCTGATGGTGTACGTTACGTTGGCATCCATGGCCTGGGTGGCATTGGAAAAACAACTCTTGCCAAAACTGTGTACAACAAATTACGTTCTCACTTTGAAGGCCATTGTTTCCTTGAAGACGTTCGAGCATCATCGCAACCTCATGATGGTCTTTTCAACTTACAGAAAAAGCTCTTATCAGGCTTCATTGGTTCGGGGATTATTGACCAAATTAAAGATGTTGATGGAGGGATCGCGAGGATTAAAGGTGTATTTAGCAAGAAAAAAGTACTCATCGTACTTGATGATCTAGATGAGAAAAATCAACTCGAAAAGCTGGCCGGAAAATATGATTGGTTCCGTTCAGGCAGTAGAATCATCGTCACGACTAGAAGGAGAGAAATCTTGACGACTCTAGTGGAATTATCCAGTGAAGAGGTGCTACCTCAACCCCAAAGAATATTCGGTTATGAAGTTAAAAGAATGGCACTTGATCGTGCATCTGAGCTGTTCTGTAGGCACGCGTTCAAAAGAGTCTCTGCCGTAGAAGGACATGAACCTTTTGCAGAGAAAATTGCCCTTGCAGTGGGTAGGCTTCCTTTGTCCATCCGGGTGATAGGTTCTTATATTTCTGAGTTGAACTTTGACCTGACGTCGCCTCAAATTCTAGAAATGCTATTGAGAGAGACGTTGCAGAAATTAGATGGATATGACTTTGACGAAATTCGAAAAGTATTAATGGTCAGTTACCACGGATTGAATAAAAACGAAAAAGAAGTATTCCTGGATATTGCTTGCTTTTTCGTCAATGAGGACCAAACATATCCAGTTATCATGTGGGATGACTGTAAGTACGGTCCTCACAGTGCGCTTTGTGTCCTCGAGCAGCGGTCCTTGATTAAAGTTATTGGTAAAAAGCTTTGGATGCATGACCAAGTTCGAGATTTGGGGAGGCATATCATTCTTGAAGGACATATTCCCAAATTTAGTAGGGTCTGGGAACATGATGCTGCTGTAGAACTATTGAAGAGAAAACAGGTAAAATGGAAGATTATGTCACACAATTTTTTTTTTCGGAGGAGAAACTTGTTGAATTTTTTCTTTTAGTATATAGTCAGCTTTATTTAACTTACCGTTTGTCTTGTGAGTGTGACAGCAATCTCTCAAAACATTTGGGTCAAACGGTATTGTATAATGTTGAAGCGAGGCCAAATAGATTGCCTGATAGTTAGCTTTATCTTTTAGGTTTTATAGAATGGAAAATAGTTTTCTGACAATCCTGAAACAATAATGTTCCCTTTCACGTGCTATACGGTTGGAATTTCTAAATTACTTTCAAACACAATTACAGTGATAACAAAAAACTAGGAAGATTGGAATATAGATAATTATACTTCTTGAAAGATAGAAATCAGGAAATGGAGAAATGATTTAGAAGATATCTTCAAATGGATACTGAAAAGTTTCATTAATGGTGTGAACGAAAACATAGAATTTTACTTGCTGGGAAAAGGTGCGTGCCATTGCAGGTTCCCTATTGGAGAAATTGTCTACGATTGTTCATATGCTTCCTTTCTTTATTGTTCTGTCAGAGCGTTACCTGTTGTGCACTCACTCAATTAATCTCGAATCTCTGTTGGCAGAGAAATGAAAATGTAGAAGCCCTAAGCCTGACTTCAAGTGACGATAACCACAACTTGGTAAATGAAGAATTATCTGCTCTACCAGAATTGAGATTCCTTCGAGCGAAAGGTTCGGATATTTCTGGCGACTTCAAGGATCTTCTTCCGAAGCTAAGATGGCTTTCTTGGCAGACATGGCAAACGACTTTTCAGGCAGAAAACTTTCACTTAAGTAGATTGCTTGTACTCAACCTTTCAAATAGCAATATTAAAGATGATTGGGATGCCTGGAGCAAAATGAAGGTATGAAATGCCTTAATCTATGCACTTTTTTTTTTTTTGTCATTACCGCATTCGCAATGATGGAAGCAAGAGAGTATATATACACACGCGATTGACATAATGGTTGCATGCGCTCCCCTACTCATCTGAGTGTAGAATATATTTTGCACGAGCAATATTCAAGATCTTTATGTATATCAAAGTGAAACACAATTATATACCACATAAAAGTTGCTTAGGCTTCAGAATTGGCGAGTTCTAGTAAAAGTGCCATCTTGCTTGGACATGAGTTAAGTTAAATAATACAAAAGTTAATTGGAATCAAGTATGAGATTGGTAACACTCCATTTGAATGGCGTAAAGGATCACGAGTTTATTTGCGATAGCCAAGTTGATGATTTGATTCAAGGCAAGCTCGAAATTCATAACACTAATGAATAAAGTAAATGAAAATGACGTTACTTTTACTTTTTTACGTAGCTCGAGTCAATGAGCGAAGGCTCAAGCTTTCCATTGAATCTTGTTTAGAACCAAAGTACCAAACCAAGTGTCATGGAGATTTATAGTTCAGTTCAGGGTAGAGAACAACTTTAATGGAGTTCCATGTCCATCTCTAACATTTAATTTTAAGTCAACTTTTGGGCTGCAAAAATTGTGCGAAATAAACTCAGCTCGATTAAAAAATTTGAATCCTTATTTTATCTTTCCCCTGTCAAAGGACTCCCCACTAACAGTTGCCATGATTCACCTCTTGCAAACCTTGTCTCCATCTCAGATTCTTTATATCCTGACTATTATCAGGTTATATATAGAGAGTAAGAGAGAGTTGAGTTGGTGATTTGTGAGGGAATTAGAATTTTCTGTGTTTTCATAGCGAGGTTATGGAGTATTGTCCTAAGATGCAAACAGGGGGTTTTGGAAATGAAGGATGTGAAGTGAGATAAAAAGGTGGGATGGCTCTTTGTACTTTTCCCCACGTTATGAGTTTGACTTCTAGTAGGGCCAAACTCCATTGAAAAAAACTCAGGTTGGGGATTATTTCCAACATCCCCCAAAAAACATCCCAAAAAACTTCCGATGTTCAAATCACCCCGGATAATCTTAAATTATGGACTTACGGATAATATATACTACCATATATGCTGATGGTTCTCTCTTTTTTTTCCCCCCCATTTCTACTGTTTTCTGCAGATGAACAAATTGGAAGTTTTAGATTTGACCGGTTGCATGGGCTTAACAAGGACACCTGACCTCTCCAACTTCACATCTTTGGAGACGTTGATTCTTGCTCGATGTGTCAAGTTAACCACAATTGACGGCTCCATTGGTAAGCTACAAAGCCTAAGAACTTTCAATATCAACGGATGCAAGGCTCTTCAAGAATTGCCTACAGAATTCGGTTCTCTGCAATCTTTGACGGAGATTATCATGCCCCAACATTATCAGCCCTTCAAGCTTCCGGAGACATTTGGCGGTTTGCATTCTCTCTCGAGTTTAATATTGGACGAGCACCTTGGAATCAGCAAACTTCCGGATGAAATTGGAGGGTTAGTGAATCTTACCCGTTTATCTTTATGTGAGTGTGCGGGGATAAAGAAGCTTCCAAGCTCTATTGGAGGAATGAAAATATTGGCTGAGTTGGATTTATCAAAGTCAGGAATAGATGAACTACCTGATTCCATTGGATTTCTAAAGAAACTAAAAGTGATCAGGGTAAGTTATACATTGGTAACAAAGTTCCCTCTTACTATCGGAGATGTGGAAATGCTTGAAGAATTACATGCCCAGAAGTGTTGGAAGCTGACAGATGAAAACCTGGAGAAAATTGGGAAGCTATCCCATTTGAGGATATTGGACATGTCATATACTTGTGTATCTAGCTTTCCCAAGGTGCTAGCTGGTCTCTCGCATCTCGAAACACTTGAAATGTGTTCAAGTGACCCACGAAAAGTCCCAAATCTTCCCTCAAGTTTGAAGCGCCTTCACATGCAAGCACCTCACTTCCCAATTATCCCCGACCTCTCAAGCCTCGTCCAATTAGATTATCTGGAACTGTCCATAGTAACCATTCCAATGGAAGAACCTGACAAATCGAGGATGAATGATCCGCCAAAAGAGCAAGTGAACCATCCGCTTCCATCTAGTTTGTCAACCATGAAATTTCGGGAAGTTACTCTGCTACCACCTTTTTCCAACTTAAAAAATTTGTTGGAGATGTCCTTTGTTGAATATCCAATGCCATGTTTCTCCGTCTCTCAAGACCTGGCACATTTGAGAACATTGACACTAAGAAAATGTAGATTGCTGGAGAAAATACCTGGTCTGGCACTCTTGAAGAACCTACGATGGTTGGAACTGAACAGATTGGAAAGTCTGTTTGAGATTGATGATTTGTTGGAACTCAAATCGTTGGAGCACTTCTGTATTGCCCATTGTAAGGAGATAGAAAGCTTGCCCAACTTGTCAAGCTTAGGTAAGCTACGGCACATTGAACTAGAAGCTTGTCCCAAAATAAGAATGATCGAGGGTCTCAAGGGCATAGAAAGCTTGGAGTTAGATAAACGTGGTTGCACTATCCTGGAAAGATTGCTGGATGACCCAGAATCGACCTGGCTTTCTCACAGGATTCCAACGTATGATGTGTTCCTGAGTTACAGGGGAGTGGACACTCGTTATAGCATTGTCGAGATCCTTTACAAGAACCTTCTTCGTAACAAAGTTCTGGTTTATAGGGACGATGGGATAAGGAGCCATGGTGAAGGAATTCCCAGGGAGCTTCTAGCAGCACTCGACGATTCTCATATCTACATTCCCTTCTTATCAAAGAACTTTGCTTCTAGTACGTGGTGTCTCTATGAACTAGTTCGCATGGTAGGGTGCAAGAAGTCAGATGGAAAGAGAAGAATCCTGCCCATTTTCTACGACGTGGAGAAGGCTGATGTTAAGCTTGAAAGCAATTTATACAGAGACGCCCTGAATGACCACAGGAGCTTATATGGCGACGATGCGGAGGAATGGGGCCGCAAACTGAAGGAATGGGAAGAGGCTCTTAGATATGTCGGGGACATGGATGGGTACAACCTGAAAGCTAACAGGTAATGCTGCTTTTTTATTAATAGCATTTTACCTTATAAATTATTAGCTAATGAGTCATTCAATTCAACAATACCACCAAAGAATTTCAAAGTCACTGCAATGTAAAGTATTGCTCTCAAGTACACACGAGTAGATTCTTACCGCTATGTTTGGAAGAGCACTTTAGGTGGGTGAAGAAATAGAAATCTGAGGTGATGAAAAGACATTCTTTGTTGGTTGGAAGCCTTAGGATACGGAGGTGAAGATTATGTAGGGATTTGAAAAATGATGAGAGGAAAATGGAAATTGACATTTTTACATTGGAAGCGTGATTGCATTTCATTGCACCACTGCTATATCGTTCTTCAAAATTTTGTCGGTTTCTGTTACTTTTGAGAGCACATTTGGAAATAAGAATTACTGGGCTCAGCAGAATTCGTGTCACTTCCAAATGAGTATCTTCATTTTCTCTACCTCTTCCAAACAATGGTTTTGCATTCACCGCCCCCATCATTTCCAATTTTGCTTCCCCTATAATTCCTTCCACTATGAGGCTTGCTTTCCAAACAGAGTGTTATCGTTTAGGATATTACTAAAGAATAGAAAAACAAAAAAATGGCATGCAAAAAGAACGAAGAAGATTTCGGTGAAGGGAGAAAGAGTGTAATTTTAATTAATCTAGTGAATTGATTTAAATTGTTACAAGATGGGTAAAAGTTCATCCAAGTTTAGTGTTTGTTTACATGAGCTTCCGTGGAACTTTTTCGTAATTTTTGAGATTGAAAGCTGTTACTGAGTGTAATAACATTAATTAAGGAGCTGAGAAATTCGTAATTATTGTCTCCATAACAGAACATGAAATACACTGCAAAAGTGCTAGATGGGATAAATGAGGTACTTTCACCTCTGGATTAGTCTAATTTTATTAAGGAAATAACTAGAATTCAAAAAGTTTAAACGGAAGAAATGATAAATAATGTATGAAGATTTCAGAGTGATTATCTAATATGATTATTACTTCAAGGACAACTGACAAACTAAATTCCAACCTTTTAGACGATTTTCATTTTTCCCCTACCTTTTAAACTTATCAGGAAAAAATGTCCAACCTTTCGAATTTGTTCCGGATCTATCCGGGTCTTTCAACACCATTTATGCGAGGTAATGTTACATTGGATTCTTTCCCGAACGACAATTTTGCCACTAAAAGAAGGAAGATTATCTGGATTTATTATTCAAGAGAGAATATTTAAGGCAAAATATTTAAACGTATGTACAACTCAAGGTCATATCACCCATTTTTTTTTGTTTATTCAAAGTATTTTTGAATTTTTTGATACGAAGAATAAAAAAAAAAGGAAAGATAGATTCTTCTATGAAATATAGTTTTCATTGAAATGTTATAAATACTATAAGCTAAAGAGGCCAAAAGGGCAATCAAAATTTGATTAGATAGGCCGAAAGGGCAATCAATAATAGGTTCTTCAATAAAATATAGTCTTCTCAAGATTCTTTGCTTAGGCCCTACACCTAATTTGCTTATCTCAGAATTCAAGTTCTGTTGAGACCAATGTATCATTTTAGAATGTTGGATCTAATTTCACCTATTCCGTCAAGAAAGGCAACATCACATCGATTTGCGGATTTTTAGAGCATCATAAATTTCTTCATATTGAGCAATGTCCGACCAAATTCTGGTGCAGCTGTAGACTAATTAGGTTGTCATTTTGATATACTTTTATTGCGTGCCTGACGCAAACAAACCTTTTCTTTCGTTGTGCATTGCCGCAGCCTCGAAGAACTAATCGACTTGGTTACCAAAGTGGTTTCAGAAGAGCTATTAGATGCCGACGTAAGGAGGGCTCCAGCAGTTGAAGATTAGTGGTTGTTGATAGGAAGCTGTACAGAAATAAAGTATCAAAGAAAAGAAAAAGAAAGAGAAAGAAATGGAATTCTATTCCATAGGATCGCACATTGCAGTGACGGGATGGGAAGAGGCTCTAGTTCAGGTTGCACGCATCAAGGGAGTCGAGCTGAAAACTAACGGGTAATTGCTTCCATTTCAATCAATTATGACAAGATAAGTCATTCAATTGATTTACACGCCATATGGAATTTCAAAGTCACTACAGTGCAGCCTTTTGCATCCAAATAGCCGTACACTCAAGCAAATTTTTGTTCTTTGAAACACTTTTATGAACTTTAAGTTAACGAAGAGGATTTCTCAAAAAACGACTTCGTTATTAAGTGGCGAGAAACAACTTTGTGGTCGGACAAAATTGCATGGCGGTATCTTTACGATCTAATTTTTTCTTCGTTTCATTTCTTTTTTGTAGCGTGTTAAAGATTTTCAAGTCACCATTGTTGGAGACATAATCAAGCATCCCGTTACTTTCTCTCTGTCCTACTAAACGACTATCCTTTAACCTGTGCATCGTCGCAGGTCCGGAGGAACTAGTTAAGAAGGTTGTTGAAGAGGTTTGGAGAGCAAGGGGATTATTAGATGTCGACTCTTGAAGCCTTGTTTCGGTTCTTTGTCAAAGGAAGAAAAAGAATGGATTTGCCTTGTAGCTAATAATATTCCGCACAACCGCATTTTCTTTTCCCGATTGTTTGGAGGATCTAGATATTTCATTTTGTCATGAAGTTGGTTTACGGTTCTAGTGAAGCTTTCATTTGTCTTTGCAGCGGTACTGGGAGATAGAGGGGCTTGAAATGTCAGTGTTTACCTAGGTGTTGTGCAAAGAAAGAAAGGAGCTTTCTCTCCAAGTAGTGAACTCCTGGAGTACGGTGTTCTTTATGTTTGTTGAATCTAGAAGTTACATTGAAAAACGAAAATAATTGTGATTCTAATGATTGGTTTTTTCTCGTTATTTTGAAAGATTAGCTTGAAGTGTGAACAAAATTATTCATGTGTACGAACTAGAAAGTCATTGAACTTCCATTTATGGAAACTTAAATAGCTTTATAGCGCTTGTCCGTCTCTAACATCATGAAAGAATAAGTACGGTCGAGAAGAAGCTATGATATTATTAAATTTATGTTTAAAGGAAAGATCCGACATCTGCTTAAGTTTATTATCCATCCTTAAGGGCTCGAGTAGCAAAGCAAAAATTTAACATTTTCACAAAAAAATAATAACAAACTTGGAGACATTTCGGTGATAATTAGTGCGCTGCACATCAAACAAATTTCGTACACATGCAAACTACAGCCGTAAAAGTTCTGCTCTGGACGAGCCACAAAGTCAAAAGGTCAGTGCATTTCAAATAATGGTCCTTGGTCCTAACACATTTGCAATTACAAATATGGTTTCGTTAGTCTATGGTGTTTAGTTATGGGTGAGAAGTTTGCAAATCCTTCCAGCTTTAGAATTCCCACTTGGGGTAAGAATTGTGTACATGTTTACAACATTCGATAGCGACGCTATCTTTAATGGCATTGTATGTGGCCTAATTCTCTGAAAAAAAAAAAAAACAAATTTAGGACATGTCCCAACTATGATTTACAATTTTTTTTTGTCTCTTCAAAAATCAACAGCTTTCATTCCGTTCCCTAACTAACCCCTTTTTAACTTCCCATCTGAAATCACTGTTTAATGATCCGATGTGGAAATTTCATGCGACTTTCTTTCTCCAAATCACTATCATATAAGTGTATGTTTTATGGTTATTTCCTTCTTTTCTTTCAATTCTTCCTCTTTCTTTCACTTCCACCATGAACAGCAATTTGGGGACATATTCTTCTTGGCTTAAATACACTATAAGAGTCAAAACTTATATACGATGCTCACTTTAGTACCAAAACTTTCAAAACAAGCATTTAAATGTCAATTTTTTTGAAAAATAATTACTTCAGTGCCAAAACTTTTTAAAACAATCACTTAAGTGCCAATTTTTTTAAAAAGCGCTCACTTCGGGAGCAACTCCAATGAGACGTCAACTCAAATGTTAATAAAAAAATAAGCCACATCGGATTTTCCGAGAGTCACGTCCGCTCAACTCAGAGTTGACCTTAAATTGAGTGTTTTTCAAAAAAAAAATTGACACTTAAATGATTGTTTTGAAAGTTTTGGCATTAAAGTGAGCATCGTACATAAGTTTTGACACTTGTAGTATACTTTAGCCATGCTTCTATCTCTTTTCACTCTCCAAAAGTCTTGGCCCAATTCACGAAGAACGATAAGATGGTGATTTATTCTTTTCACTCCTCGACAACGGCAACGACCTCAAGCTGCCTGATTTTGGCTCGGTGCGGATATATGGGAGAATTTATAAGATGGGCGTCCACCGTGAAATTACATAAATATCCCAGTCAATTTGATTTAATCCAAACTTCAATCAAGTTGTGAAGGGTAGTTTTTGGTCTTTCACTAGAATACATGCCAATTGATAACAAAATCCGTCCATTCAATTTGAACCAGCATAAAAAAGTGCAAGCCCCACTAGAAAACCTTTTTAGCGTCATTACCACGGAAAATTCAAGTGGCTGTCGTTTGAGAAGAAATCTCAAAAAGGCCAATATTCTCAGAAGAATATAAAAGCATCATGCGCACACATATTCAGCTACTAGAGCAAATTAAACAGGATTAATATCACGAAAAACCTCAAATTAGTATACCTATAACAAATTTATTCCAAGCTATTTTCTTTTACCACTAAAAATTTTAAAGTGGTACACATGTGACAAATTTATTCCAAACTATTTTTTGACCACAAAAACCTCCAAATTGGTATGCTTATGATAAATTTACCAAATTGAGCCAGGCGAGGGCCTAGCTGTGAATAATATGTTGATGTTCGATACTGCCCAAATTGAAATTCTATCCAAATAACGAAGCTTAGTCAACGGATCAGTTGTGAAAATTATTTAAGGTAAAAATCAAATATTTGGTCCAAGCTGTCGCGGCTTAAAAATTCAGGCTAATGGAGTACCATATTAATACATCTCAAACACCCTTAACAGGACCTTCGTCTAACTACTTCAATGTTTCTTCCCATAGCTCTCTTTTTTCTCCGTCTATCTCCAGGTCAGAGCCCACGTCATAAAGAGATGAACCTATCAACTCAACAGCCAAAGGAAGGCTAGCCACTTTATGAACAATTTTTTTTGAAAGAGCGTCATAATCTTCCATAGGAGAGTCACTTTAGAAGCACACTTACAAAATGACTGAAGTGCTCGATCAAATTTCATGGCTCGAACTTCATAATGCAAGATTTCTTCCTCTTGATTCAGGATACTCGTATCTCTAGTCGTGATAATTATCCTACTACCACAACCAAATCAATCAGATTTTCTGGCTAGCTTTTCGAGTTTCTCTTTCTTGTCTAGATCATAAAGAATAAAAAGGACTTTCTTAGTACTACATACTCTCTTGATCTGCTCCATCCCATCACCAATGCCTTTAGTTTGGACAGCATCCCTTGAACCAAGGACACTTGATAATAACTTTTCCTGCAAGTTTGCAAGACCATCAAGACTATGTTGGTATGATGTTCGAATGTCCTCGAGGAAACTAACGCCATCAAAGTGAGAAGATAATCTGTTGAGCACAACCTTTGCAAGTTTTGTTTTGCCAATACCCCCAATTCCATGTATCCCGACGAAACAGACACCATCAGAGTCAACACCCAACTTTTGTACCAGGGCTTTCATCTAACGGTGATCTTCAACCAAATGTGCAGGCACGTCCACGTTCTTGGTATTGAGCTTATGTAATACCTCTTTAACAACCAATTCAATTTGTTCTCCGTGGTTGCAGCAAAACAGGAAATTTTTGTTTTCGCAAATTACATGAAAGAAAACGGCACAAAATTTTTCCTGAGAATGCGGAAGCCAATCGATGTGAAGGAGAAATTCTTGATGGAATGGACGGAGAAAGACTCACAAAACTTGAGAAGGAAATGTTTTTCCCATAACGCAATAGCTCTTTAACTATTGTGTTGATGTAGGAGTTGAATCTTGAGATAAAACAAAAATGAATTTCATTTTTTTCATTATTCTTTTTCCGGTACATGCCCTCTAATGCAAATTTCAAATGGAAAAAAAACATGTCACGTTGCTTTAATTCCTAAAATATGGAATTAAAATTACGAGAGACAAAGTTTCTTCAATTGAGAAGTGTAACTATTGCATTAGTAACCATAACCAAAAAGGCTGAGAAAAATTACCGTTTCCCTTTAATTTCCCATCCCTTTATGCGTGCAACCTTTACAAGAGCAGCCTCCCACCATTTCAATTCTTCAGAGCCGAACTTCTTCTTATGCTTGGGTATGGCTTTTTTGTACAATTTCGTTGTGAGCTTAACGTCATCAGGGTCCACGTCGAAGAAGATGGGTAGAATTTCTTTCTTCCCATCTGAATTTGATGTGCTTTCCACCATGTGGGCAACCTCACGGAGACACCACGAACTCGTAGCGTGGTTCCTGGAGAAGATGGGTATGTGGATTTTAGACTTGTCCAGCGCTTTTAATTGCTCCCTGCCGATTTCTTTGCCGTCTCAGAGATTTTCGTTGTCCAAAAAGACATGGACTCCGGCAAGTTTCAATCTGTAGTAAAGGCAATCGGTGAAGTTGTAGCACGTGTCAGGTCCCCTGAAGCTCAAGAACACATCGTGCTCATGTCCCGGCGGGACGTCTTTCACGCTCTGGATCTCCTCTAAGCTCGCCGGGCTTTTCTTCTTTCTCGTCAGTCGTCTCAGGACCCCGCCGCTAATTATGAACTTGAGCTTAGTTTTAAGCCTCTAAGGAGACTTCGAAATAGGAAAATAAGCCAAACAGAGGAGCAGTTACAGTCCGCACAGCATCGCCAAGATGACGGTGAAAGCAACCGCTGCAATCAGTCACATTTGCGGCCGATCCAGCTCAGAGTTGTAATCACCAAAAAATTCCGTGAGGACCAGCATTTGAGCCCCAGAATTTTTGCAAATCAATTGACAAAGGAGAAGGTAAATTTGGTTCTGCGATCTCTCTCTAATCAAGTTAACGCAGAGTGGTGAAGTTGACTTTGAGCTCTGGTGGGAGGACAGACAGAAGTACAAATACAAATTGGGAGGAAACAAAAGCAGGTTAGGCAAACTCTAGCTGCAAGCTAAATACCACCCCAGAGAGGTGTGAGGTTTGGGCGTACGAGACAAAGTCCTGTTTGGATTCTATGGGGATAAAGACATCACAAGTGTCATAACTTCCGTATCAATGCTCACTTGAGTGTCATAACTATTTTCAATCACTGAAATATCATATAGCTTTTCACTCGGTCACTTGAGTACCATAACTTTTTTAAAACATTCACTACTAGTGCTATGCCAAGTCAAATTCATGGCATTTGGGTGAATATTTAAAAAAAAATTGGCACTCAAGTGATAGATTAAAAGTTATGACACTTAAGTAAACGTTTTTTTAAAAGTTATAGCAATTAAGTGTTTCAAAAAAAAATTATGGCACTCAAATTAGTGCCGTACGAAAATTATGGCATTTGTACTGTACTTATCCCGATTCTATGAGGTATTTAAATTTGTGATAGTGATATTGCTCCTACCAGAACGAACCCACCTAAATTTCTTGGCTATCTTTTCAAGATGCTCTTTCTTGTCTAGATCATCAAGAACAACGAGGACATTTTTAGTGTTACATGCTCACTTGATCCATTTCATGCCTAGAAGATTTTTTCTTATGTGAGATATATTAAGTGAAATTGTAATTTATCATTTTATGGGATTGGTCCAATAAGACAAGATATAAAAATTCTTAATTAGTTTAATATTGGGTTGACTTATGTGGGTCGAGTAAAGCTTGACTTGTGATGAGAGGAGGGTCTACGGCTGAAAAATCTATAAATAGTGCTCAGCTCTCTCTTTAAACCTAATGCACAAATAACTTTATATAAGGAGCAGTTATAAAACATGATTCATGAGTGGCAGTCTTATTTAGCCAGTGATACATATGGTAGTAGAGGAGAAGCATTTCAATTCTGGATCATCGCTATTTCGCATCAAGAATGATGGATTCCAAATCAGGTGCACAAATCTCTTAGCTCCATTAGTATGTTCTAGATTCTAGCTATGGAGATCTTCAGGTGCCATTTTTGCGGCTTACAATGCCACCTCAATTGTCTTTAATTTGGTCAGCAACCATAGAACCAACAAAACTCGTTATTAACTTTTTTTGCAAGTTTATAAGAGCGTGTCCAATGATTCTCGAATGTCATAGAGGAACTAAAGCTGTCAAAGTGGAAAGATTGGACCTAAGTAAAGTCCTTAAACTGCTTCGTCCGAACTCTAGGACGTTAAATTCAGGGATATTCCTTGAGATGAAGGGAAGAAAACTATTTTCTCTCAACTTAGGAAAGTGATAATGAGAAAGGTAAATTCTATGTAATCTTCGGATTGTTACCGTTGGGTAGGATCTTATAGTAGCGTCCCACACCTAGAATGAATAATCGAAGTTTTGGCTTATGCGTCATCAATCTGTGCTTCGCACAATATCTTAAACCGACTTATCCGCGAAATGCCCCCTTGATTCAAGTCACTGTCGCAGAGGAACTAAACCCGTCAAAGTGGGAAGTGAACTTCTCCAACGCAATCTTCACAAATGTTGTTTTACCGACATCGCTCTGAATCCCTGCCACTCACACCACCAGAATCAACATCATACAATTATATTGTGGCTTAAAATTTACAAGGATGTTCAACCAAATGTTCAGGCACATCCACGTGTTGACCATTGCCACCATTAAGCTTGCATGAAACCTCTTCAACAACCAGTTCAATTGGTCCTCCATGGCTGTGGCATAGAAGGAAGAAGTTGTTTCGGTCAAAGTCGAGAATAAAATGGTATAAATAATCTATTCCGGCATGGGACCATATGATTAAATATGTAAATTAGGCGTTATAATCAGTTGACACGTCATGGAAACTTCATGGAATTATGTAACGCATCAATTTGACGAATTTGAGACGCTTTAAAAATGCATGGGCCGACATGAAGGAGATATTGTTGATGGAAGGAAGGGAATAAGATTCATAAAATTGGACTAGGTAATTTTTTTTTTTAATGCTTGAATTTGCTAACTAAAACAAAGCGGTGACAGAAAATCCAAAAATGAACGAGTGAAAATGAAACTTAGGCTTAGGCTTTCTCTTTATATTGCGCAAAAGCAAGCGATCGAACAATAAATAGACAGAATAAGTAAATAAAGCGGATACCAAATTTACGTAGTTCGGTCGTAGAAACCTACGTCTACGAGGAGAGCAGCAACGAATTTCATTATAGAACAAGCAATATATGGATATTACGAACTACACTCCAGTCATTCAAACACTCTTAGTGTTTCTTGGTCTCAATTATATCAAACAATGCATACAATATTTAGCCCTCAATTTCTAACAAAACAATCTCTTAATCTTACGAAAGAATAATACGTAAATTCTTGCCGCAAGAATTTCTTGACTATAACACAAAAAAAATCATTAATGTAATTCTACAAAGAAAACCATGCCAAGCCCTCATTCAAAAACGGCGCTTCAATTTCTTGCGGGGAAAACCCACGATCTCAATTTATATATATACGTGTGAAACCCACCGCCCGAAGTCTTCTTCTCACGTTGAATACTCCAACGCCCCTTTGGATTTCAACAGGAAATATAACCAAATAAACAGGAATCCAAAACAAATCTTTTGATATCTTATCCAAGCCCAAAAAGATCCAAAATATCTCTAATTCGAAAAGTCCATGTTGAACTTTTCAGATTTTCCAACTCCAGACTACTCCAATTCACGTTAAGAAATGGATTTTCGAACTTGCTGTTAGATTTCTTTGCTTTATTTATTGATTTTCGCAGTTCAAATTTTCGCTTTAGGCTCAAATTCGAGACAAATTTTAACACTTTATGTATACCACATCATGCTTTTAAAGATGGCCGGATGTGAATGAGATATTCTTGATTCGGAATAAGATTCACTAACTAAATTAATTGGGAAGGAATACTTTCTTCTTCTTCTTTTTCAAGTAATGCCGACTAACTAATTAAAATGCAAAGTCACAAAATCCAAAATGGATAAGCATAAAGTTATACTATTTTTGAAGTAGACGCTTAATGCTTATTTTTAATTCTCTAGTTTTTCTTTTATCTTTTTTTTTTATTCTTTTCCCTTCTTCTTCAGTCAGTCACTAGTGACCAGCCGCGAGCGAGCTCGAGCCTCACTAGCTTCGGGTGAGGCTCGACCGACCCGAGCGAGCTTGGATCTAGCGAGCCTCGAGACAAAAGCAAGTTAGACAAAATCATGTTTGGATGCTGAACCTCATTTATTCATTGCACGGTGCAATAAACTATTATAAATATAAATTATCAACTAGTTTTACCTTTACTAACTCATATTTGATTGTGTTATCCACGTTTATTTAACTGTTTCAAAATCACCACTTATCTTAGTAATAGAACGCTATTTATTTGCTGATGTTATCTACATGTCGAAGTTACTAGTTCTTATAAAAGATTACCAACTCCGGTTCGAGTCCACTTGCCAACTGTTATTTGATTCTTTCCGAGTACCAATTATTTTAATAACTTTTCAAAAATTATTTTGAATCTTTCCAATGAGTTAAAGTTACCTTTTGTTTTTGACTTCTATCACTTGTATAGAAGTGAAGGTCAGCATACATAACTACAATGTTATTCCATGGTGTAACATTTTTGTATTTCATTTTGATTGATCTCTATAGGTTTTCGGACGTCTTTCTTATATATAATGCGTCCGTAGAATAATCACAGTCATGACGGTGAATTAAGTAGTGATGCTGACCAGAAATGAGATCTTATTTCTTCATATTCCCACACCTTCCCCATTTTTTTTTTTTTTAGGAAAATGCTTCATTGATAGTACTGTCGGAGACGGTACAATCTCAATCGTAGATCTATACATTATCATCACATATTTTGCATAAAATATCCATTGATTAGGAGATCGTATGTTTAGAAATAACCGACAGTCTTGTCCGACTGTCAAGTTAACGGTTTCCTTTTTTTTTATGGGTCTTATGAATTCGTCAGACATTTTTTTTTTTGTGCTCCCCAAAGTGTTGCTTTTTTCTCAATAAAATCCGTTTTTGAAGTCCCATTAAAATGCCCCCATTATAATTAATCAAAGTGGAAAATAAAAGAGGTGAAAGCACAAAGATGACAGCTAATAATTAGCTCGTAATTCACGGTGTCACTTTCGAATTTAATTTGAGCTGTCCATCAGGTAAGGAAAGAGCTATCTGATTATATACTACTCATCGAGTTTTTCGAAGTAATTAATGAGATTGAATTTTGATGGCATTGGAGGCGCATGAATTTATTCAGAGGGCAAACATCCCGAAGTACCTTATCTTTAGAAATTTAAGACAGTTTATTTTATATGTTCGAATTGGTAGGTATCACTGAAATATTTTGTGGGATCGCCATCAATTATTCAAAAAACTAAAAGTTTAAATTGTTAGATGAGTCGAGAATTTTAGTTATTTAACTATAGTGGCAAGGTCATGATATTTAAGTACGACATTCATTCTAATGTAAGAATGGACTTTAGTCTGGGACTAAAGCGTGATAACAATTGTGATTCTAATATTTAGATATGACATTCTCTTTCAAGGGTACGCAAACAGGAGCCCGCCAAAAAAAAAAAATAGAACTCATAACATTTTGCTTTGATAACAAGAAAGAAGTTGTAACACCACTACTAACTGTTCTAAAAGTTTAACTAAAAGTTTAACTATTAGATAGACGTGTGATTTTAACACTTAGATATGAAAAACATATGGTATCATGGCGACAAGATTAACAAGAGATCAATAGTTATTATTAGGAATATTGATTGATTAATTTATTTTTACCCCGAACTATCTAGGGTCGAACCGTAGTTACATCGGCCTTGATAGCGAAAACACACGCCCATATCGAATTTTCCAATTAGCATAATGTGTTTTTGGAGATTCTTCTTTTCTTTTTCTTTTTTTTTCTTTTGCAGCCACGATTTTCCCTTTTTCTTTTTCAACTTCCGAGTTATACAAATGAACTCTTATCATCCGTGTACGTTGCATGGTTCATCCAAATACGATGAGAAATACTTCCCTACCGTGGAAGATACTCATTGGCTTTTGGATTGATTATTAGCTCAAATATGAACGTCTGTGGCTTTGTTGAACGGGTAACCGATAATAACACATATTGTTGGCCAGGAAATGTGAACGTCAGTAAGTTCAAGTCAAGTTGGGCTACAGAAAGAGAGAGGATCTCGACTCTCCAAACTAAGAGGAAAAAACAAAAACAGGTTTGGTTAGGTTAATATGGAATAGCTAGTAAGTTTGCTCAGATGAAATGACGAGTAGCGGTTTTCCCTAAAATGCTCTTTTGCATATGATTGTTTGGTCAATTCTACGATGTACAGTGGCCATCAAAATCGAAAGCCAATGACCAAAAATCATCCGTACATCTCAATGTCTTTTGATTTTAATGAGAAATCGGGATGGTTCTGTTATAATTATTTTACTGTGAACGATATTTTTTAGGCGAACATAAGAGATGTCAAATTGAAATTATTATGTATAGATATTAAAATTCTATGCATTAGAAAGATGGCTGAGGCATGATATGTTTCATGGTTCTTAAGGACTTGGTCCGTCTGTAAAGCAATCCACGCAATTTCTTGCGAATGGAACTCTTCGGTAATTGGACGTCGCCAAATTGTCGTCAATATGTCATTGTCCGAGAGACAAGACCAAAAACCATTGTTCATCGACAAGCCATATCAACACATGAATCTCCTTTCCTCGGCTTTGCTTGTCTTAATCCAAAGTTGACTTTGACTTGGCTTTTTCACGGTCCTCTTGTTGGTGAAATGCGTGCATGCAACCTTACTGAGTCGAGGTCGAACCGGAGAAGCAAGTTCCTCTTCTTTCCCTCATTTAACCATCCTTCGGATCTGCTAAATTCTAATTGAGTTCGACCCATGTTTTCTTTTTCTCTTCGTTTTTAAGAACTGGAAATGAGTTTTTCTTTATTTATTTATTATTATTATTATTATTTTTGCAGGAAAGCAAAGGGTTTGGTCAATTGTAAATAAACAGTTTTCAGGTTTAATTGAGAATTCTCCGAGAGCTAAGCAGGCCCGGAAGATTGCCAATCGTGCAGGTAATCGAGCTATTAAAATTATATTTAGAGAGAAAAAAATAATTCTATTTCAAGTCCCGACAAAAGTGTGAGCAGTTTAAATGCACGAGTTAGGTAACATTTCTCACATCAACAAGCTTAAGATGAGATGTCCTTACAACCGCGACATGAAAGTGTTTGATAAAGTTTAGAGAAACCTCTCAAATCAAGTATTGCCAAGTTCTAGCTTAGTCCATCTCACACTTAAGCGGCCTAGACTTGAGCCTTTCCAATCACATGTGTTTACACCTGAATTTTTGTCTGCAAATCAAACGTCCATTTTTTTGTAAAATAGTAAGAAGACCCAAAAAAAAAGTTGAAACAACGTCATTTTGGCTTCTATAAAGCCGTGCGGGACGCACGTCAATTTCGTTTGCTTGTTGTCGTCCACGTAAGCCACCACGTACGATTTTTAATAGCCGTCTAGGATGGAATTACGGCAGAGCGTATATTTTGCAGCATTGGCACATGTTTGAGATTTTTTGTGACAAAAAGAGTTAGAATTCATAGTCATGGTGGGTATGGTTAAGGTTTTCGGTGGTATTCTTCCTTTTTATTATCCTCGATGCCCATGTGATGGATTTTTTTTTATACATTCATCCTTGAATGTATGACATATTTATTTAGGGATAGTTGCCTAACCAAATTCATTCATATACTATCCATTCAAAGATGGAAATGTAAAGAAGGGTATTTTTCTAGTGTGGTTTCAAGGAAGAAACAAAGTTGGCCGGCTCACGTTAAAATTAAGTATAATTGTCTATTTCCCAACCTAATGTTCCGCATTAGTTCCAAGACTTTTTAACAAGTTTTGGAAATTTTTAAAGACTCATTGGATGACCATAATGGCCAATAAAAAAAATCAAGTTCTAAAGGAATCAAGTGCTTAAATTATTGCAAAATGTTCGATCAGATCCCTTCATTTTGATTTTCGCTCAGGCCCATCACGTAATTCTTGGCCTTTGCAATCCGGCCCATCACCTAAGTCCTGGCCCTTGCAATCAGGATGAATTAAATTGAGCCTTGCAGCTCAGGCCCATCAGACTTCACTCCTCCATTCGGCCCATAGAAGTGAAGCCCAAAGTTGGGAACCCAGGAGAGAAGGTACACAAGGCTTAGAATCCCGGCTTTCGGGTACTCTCCAATTGCGATCTATTTCATTTTCACCGTCCTCTACATTTATCGGATTCTGGCTCCTCGTCGACGCTCATAATATTGTTCAAACTTGAATTGTCAGGGTTTACTAGTATGAAAAAAAAAACCTGGAATCGTCCTGTTATCGAGAACAAATTGAAATCGAACTACCGATATTGCAGAATCACTTGCATTGGTTTTTGTTCAATCAAGCCTCTCGGATAAATCTGCGAAACTTGCAATTGTGATTGGTCGAGAGAACGAGTTCAACGCCTATAATGTGTTTGATGAAATTCCTAAGTCAGAAGCGTGCTTGGCTATTGATTATTTGTTCAGACAGCATGTGTGCTTGGTCATTGTTAATGTTTGATATGTACTCATAATCCAGGTGGCATCACTGCTTTATTTTAGCTTGGATTGTATCTTATTCAACCATGAAATTCCATCTTAGAGGAGCATGTGACCTGATCAGTATGAGGCTTTTAGATGAGTCTGACAATATTTGACGACACATTTCTCAAGCTTGCCAAGTATGGAGAATTCAGGTTTGGCACCAGAAGAGAAGTCAACTGTGTACAAAATGAGAAACGGGGCTCACTCCTGGGAGTTGCAAAACTCATCAATCAATTCCTCCAACTTCTGTAGGCCTTTGAGGACTATAAAGCGTGCCGTCGAACTCTCATGAACTTTGAGAACCAGAAAGTTCTTCAGGATTGACAGCATCAGCGATCTCTCTTAAGCCAAAGTTGCAAGAGTGACAAGGTACATGGAAGTTGGTGGATATATTTCTCATGGGAAATGTTAGATGTGTCTGGAAAATCTAAATTAACCAGATTAATGAGAGTCAAAACAAAGAAGGTTAAAGAAGCTTGGGTGACTCTCAAATTCGATGGCAACCATTCCGAAAAATAAGCCCTGTCGGACCCATAGACTTGACGTGTAACTTGCAAAGCAGTCCAACTGCATCAAGTAACTTTCTTATGGATGAACGGTCTATCCTAGTTAATTTCAATGCCTTTAGATATCCAATTGAATAAGATAGATCGAACTTTCTTTAAATGTTGTCAATCCTATAAGAGTTTCTTGGCGTGGGCTACATTAATTAAAATTGTAATTACCGTTTTATGGACTTAGTCTAATAAAGGATGGATATAAGAATTCTTAATGGGTCGAACATGAGCATGACTAGTGTGGGCCGAGTTAAGCTCGGCTCGTGATGAGAGAGTCTGTAAAACTCTATAAATGGAGCTAGGATGCCCCCATTCTAACCTTGATATAACTTCATACGCCGTTTTCGTCTTTTCATAAGGTGAGAGAGGAGAGAAAGCGAGGTGATCTCATTGACGCCGGGCATCCGGAGGGCGATAGAGGGGAAGCGCTTGAGCTTTGGATCGACAAACTTCTGCTTAAAGACTGATAGACTCCAAATCAGGTGCACAAATCCTTTTCCTCTATTGTTTCGTTTCTCGTTTTTTATTACGGTGATCCTTGGGAGTGGTTTACGACGACGGGCGGCCATTTTTTACGGCCTACAAATCCAACTCAACCAGCAACTCTAATTTTATTAACCGAGTATGGGAGCTCCTTTCTTTTGTTGCAGAACACCTACTGGCTATTGCCAATCCAAACAATAGAAACAGAATGCAGTTGGCCAGAACTTTATTACTCAGAAAGCAAATCCATTCTTTTTCCCTGACCATGAACCGAAACAAGGCTTCAGGAGTCGACGGCTAACCATTTCCTTGCTCTCAATTCACAGTTCATTTTAGTCGGACGAAGAGACAGTAAAAGGATGTCAAAATGGCAATCTAATTGTTGATCTGATGTCTCAAACAACTATAGCCCTAAAGATCTTTAACTCACTACACACGAGAAGAAAAAGTAGACGATGAAGATGAGGGGTTGCACCACCATGCAATTCTATTGGACAGCAGAGTTTCTCCGCATATGATTAACTGGAGGCATCTACTTCAATGAACATAATATGTAAACGACAAATTGATAATTTTATGACTTCAGCGGTTAAGTATTAGCACCCTCCAATCCACAGCCAAATCAATTTCCAATCGGACATTGCTAGTTTGAAGAAATTAAGATGCTCTAGAATTCAGGAACCAATGTGAAGTAGTTGTGCTTCATGTATACAATGTCTACAATCCAAGGATCTATCTGAAATGACATATAGATCGCTACAAAAAATAGTTTGAAGTATTCGATGCGGGTCCAATAGGCCAAATGTTCACCATCAAATTTTTCGTTTATGCAAACTAATGTGACATTTGACGGGCTAATGGCATAGTCGTGTACAATAGACATGTTAGCAAGGCAAACATCAGTAAGGAGAAACAACTCGATAATCAATAGGGACATCTTCTTTTGGACTTCTAAATCAATGAATTGTCCGTTTCAATGAGGAAAAATTGGAAGGATGAGCAGCCTCAGATTGAAAGATTTAGTACTCTGGAATCGAGTTCTTTTTGCCCCAAATTGAGCAGGATTTGTAGGGATTTCTCTCCAGGGATATACAGGACACTTAATTTCAATACCTCTAGCTTATCTAGTCTACAAAATCCGCGAAGCGTGCTATGGAACATTCATGAACTTAAATAGATTCGTGAGAATCTAAATTAAGTATCTAGTCTACAAAATCAGTAAGTCCTTCAAGTTTGAAACAATGCCAATGATTTGTTACGCCAAAGTCGTGACAATGATAAAACTGTCCGGACTCTTGTGGTTAAAGTTGCAAGTGAGAAGGTCAGATATGTCCAGAAAATCTAACTTAAGTAGATTCGTGAGGTCAGGAACCATTTGGATTGGGTGCTCTAATCTAAAGGAAAAATTATCCAATAAAATGTTAATTCAGTCTTAAAATTTTCAATTTTGCCAATTTAATCATAAACTCTTAGGGAAAATTCCAATGTAATACTTCCAACCAAATTTCGCTCAAAATTGCTGACCTGGAGGTTGAGCCATTGACGGCCGTCCTATGTGGTATGCTTTCGCGTTGGTAATTTCCGGCAAAAGTTGATTAGAATGACTACATTTAAAATTCGGCGGAAAAGGTCGGGATTAAATTGGCAAAATTGAAAAGTTTAACACTGAGTTGGCATTGGTACAATAGATTTAGGACTCACTAGATAATTTCCTCATCTTTAAATGTCGCAAAACCAACTCAACCAGCGATTCTGACGTTGCCGAACTGAGAATGAAAGATCCTTTCATTTGTTGCATGGCACTACACTGATGTATGAGCTTAACTAACCCTGAAATAGTGTTTGAAAGCTCCTCTATCTCCCGGCACCGCTGCACAGATAAATGTGAAAGCTTCACTAACCCTCCAGTAAATCATGAAAGTTCAATGATATTCTTGTTCATGCAGCTATGCTAACCTTGTAAATAATGGCACCAAAGCATTAGAAAATCCTCCAAACAATAGCAACAGAATGCAGTTGTACGGAATTGAATTACAAAGAAACCAGATCGTTTCTTTGTCTCTTTGACAGCAAACCTAAAGAAGGCTTCAGGTGTCAACATCTAACATTTTTTTGTTCTCAAAACCTCTGCAATATTCTTCTGAGCCATGTCTTAGGGGCTGCAACAATTCACATGTTTAAGGAAAATTCAATTTACCGGGACATACAGGAAGTAAAAGGATATCGAAATTACAATCTAATTGCTGATTTGATGTCTCAAAAAACTTACCTGAATGTTTTCAAACTGAGGACATAAAAGAAAAGAAAGAAATGAAAAAGTAGACCATCAAGATGTGCGGCTGTACTGCTGCGCAATTCTGTTCGACAACAGAGGTCCTGCGGACATGGTATGCAATAGAAAACTTATAATTTTAGCACCCATTCATCTGCCGCAACACTAAATGTTAAACGGATGTTCCTTGGTTGAAGGAATTACGATGCTCTAGAATTTAGGAACCCTAGCAAAGTTTCTATTCTTGATGAAATGGATGAAACTTGATAATTCAGCGTTAACAACATTCAAAATACAGGGATAATATTGAATTATTGGTAGTATTATATTAGAGGATAATTTTAAAAAACTAATAGAATGAACCATGAACTTAAATCCTCAGCTCCACTTTTCAAATGACACAAAATGTACACGAACTATTACTTCATAGACAACAACGTCTACCATCAAATTTTTGTGATCAATTAGATAAGTACACCGCAAGTACCATGACTTCTATACGGCGCTCACTTGAGTGCCATAATTTTCAAATATCGATCACTTTAGTGTCATCACTTATGTGGACGCCGGAAAGTTGACATGGCAGCCGGAAAAGCCAACATGGCACTGACGGAATATTTTTTTGAATATTTTAATGTGCACCTGGAATTTTTCATAATTATTTTTATTTATTTTGCAAAAATTTTTTTGTTTCTTTGCTGTTTATTTACTGTTTTTGCGCCTTTGGCCAGCGAGGGTCACCAACCACCACCAAGCGGCCCGGGGGTTGGGGCCGGCGAGGTCGCAATAGCCCTAGGCGACGGCCATTGGGCCTCGGCTGCGAGCGGGCGAGGCGTGAAGGCCCTAGCTAGATCCGGGAGATGACCCTCGTCCCCACACCGGCCATGGACGAGGCGGCCCTCGCCTGGCCCCGGTGACGGTCGTCATGGCCTCGATCGCGGCCACCGAGGCCACGATTACCATCACGAGGGCCCCCTCGCCCATGGTCGTTGCGGCCTTGCCGGCCCGGGGCTAGTTGGCCCCGGCCCCTGGGCCGCTCGGTGGTGGCCGGCGAGGGTCTCCGGTGACCCTTGCCGGCCTAGTGGTAAAAGGCATCAAAAATAAAAATAAAAATAAAAATATGATAATGAATAATAAGTAAGAAAAATTCTAGAAAATATTTAAAAAAAAATAAAAAAAAATCCACGTGTCATTAAAAAATAAATAAAATAATAATAAAAAGTACACGTCGGACGATTTGCTGGAAGTGGCACTTAAGTGAACGATTTTCGCCGGAAATAGCACTCAAGTGAACGATTTTTGAAAGTCATGGCATTCAAGTAAGCGAAAAAAAAAAGTTATGGCACTCAAGTGAGCGCCGTACAAAAGTTATGACACTTGTGATGTACTTACCCCTAGCTATTTGGATGCAAAAGTTTGCACTATGGCAAATTGAAATTCTATAGGGTGCTCATGTTAATTGACTTAATTGTCGTAATAAATCGAAATGGAAGCAATTACCTGGTAGTATTCAAGTTGAATCCTTCGATATTTGCAACCTTTTTCAGATCCTCTTCCCATGCTTTCACCTCGTGAGGGAAATCCTTCCTGTTAAAATATATGTCTCGAGTTTAAAATTGTTGTTGGCACCACAAGTCAAAAGAGAGTAAATGAAAGGTGCAAGAGCCTTCATCAGAGAGTAATGGTAGATCAAGAGTTTGACAAAAAGAGATGGGCTTAAATAATATATTTTATTGTGGAGCCCATGGAGTAAAAGAAAGAGGGTTTTCTTTCTTTTATCTATCCCTAGCAGAAGCCTTCGTAAGAAGAGGAGGAAGAGAAAGAAGACTTTAGAAAAAAAGTCCTAAAGAGAGCCATTCATTGAGTGCTCTGCAAGGGTTTCATTCGTGGGTTTTGTTCGTGGAATTACATCAAGAATTCAAGTGTCGAAGCCGATTAAATCTTGAGGTTAGATTTGTGTTAATTCCTTTCCGAGAATATCGCTAGGAATTGGGGGACTAAACACTGTGTGCGTTATTGGATGTAATTGGGGTTTGGGAAACACTGAGAGTGTTTGAGTTACTCGAGTGTGGTTCTGTAATCTCCGTGTATCGCTCGTTCTATAGTGGAATTCGTTGCTACTCTTCCCGTGGACGTAGGTCTCCGACCGAACCACGTACATCTGGTGTCCGATTTATTTTCTTGTTCTGTCCATTTTATCGTTCGATCGCTTGTTCCGCGCAACACTTCCGATGCCTGTCTAGGACGTTTCGATATAAATTGCTTTCGAGCTTAACACCATCAATTTTCACTTCGTAGAAAATGGGGACGATTTTTCTTTCGTCCTGACTCTGAGGTGTATTTTACCATTTGCTCGAGTTCACGGAAACACCACTGACTGGAAGCGTAGGTCATGGAGAAGACGGGTATGTAGATACAAGAGTTCTCGAGTGCTTGTTGAATCTCTTCCCCAATTCCTTCACCGGGGCTCAATCCATCATCACCTCTGAAGAAAGAAACTCAACCACTAGACAGGCTATCACGAAGGAACTTAATAATGTTGTAACGAGTGTCTGATCCCTTAAAACTTAGGAACACATCGTACATAGGTAATTTGTGGCAAAGCTAGGTCGTTCTTGAGCCATACAGCAGTCTTTCCAGGACAGTGCGACCAGGGCCACCAAACTTCCAGCTTTCTAAGCCCTCGACTCCCTCAATTGATCTTAACTTAGGACAACTTTCTACCTCAAGATGTTGTAGCTTATCCAACTTCGATAAGTTGGGTAATTCTTCTATTAAAGGACATCTGGAAAGACGGAGGTCCTCTAAATATTTCAGTTCTGACAAACCTGGAATCTCGACTGGCTTTTTCAAGCTGTTCAGAACTAAGCACTATAACTCCTCCAAACGTGACAGATCAAGTATTTGCACAAGCTTGTCACATCTACTTACAAATCAAGGGAAGGACACAGATTCAGAGAAGATATGCATAGAGGCATCAAGAGTTCCCAACAGATCAAGCCCCCAAGCCCTGTAATCTTCTTCAACATACAGCCTTGTAGATCACTTTTCAAATCCCCGTGACCATTGTCATCGTTCGTTCGAATTCTATTGAATGAAGTTTCAAAACCCCAGAGACTCAAGAAATCAAGTTTTCCATTGTTCAGCTATATGTCCTGTTTTCTACACTCTGCAGTTTCTCTAAGCGTAGTTTCGTTTGGCAGAATGGTTGTGTAACTTACGTTCATTTTTTCAGTTGATGTGTATTTACACTGTTCCTGACGTCTAAGTTTTCTCCCTTATTTTTTTGAACTTCTTATGCAGTCAGGAGTAATCGAAAGTCATTCCTGGTAATCCACAGTATTCTTTCCGTGTAACAATGCTTCTTCTATACCTTGGGAAAAGCTGCAATCATGAATGCTAAATTGCAATTCCATTTGTACCAAATAGGTTGTAACTTTCCAATAATGAATGAACGTCATTCGTCAGCAAAAACCAGATAAACATGTCATCCGACCAAAACTAGGGGTGATTGGTACCCAGTCCGGTCCGATTATCCTCAAGAACCAGGAACCAGTTCCCAATTTGCCGAAACCGGGTCTAGTACGGTTCCTAGGCAGTTCCATTGGACCGGTAACATGCCAAAATATATATATGCACCATTCCCGCCATACTTATAGGACTAATCGGTTATCCGAACTGTTGAAGGTTGAATAGAATATATTAGCTTCACCCGCTTGAGTTTTTTTCTTTTTTCTTTTTTTTGGGACAGAACCCACTCGAGTTGATTTCATAGAAATATGATGGAGAAAGTTCTTCACTGAGCACAGCTCCTTTAGGAAGGGAAAGTTATCTTATAATGACTAATTAGATGAGCTTTGTTCTGATAGCAAGTTAAGATATTAGTTCCAAACAAGTAAACACTAGGGTTACTTTTAAAAAATTAAAAAAAAAATCGACCTGTCCGGTCCGATCCTATGTCCCTGGAACCGAGAACCGGACCGTCCGGCCACCGGTTCCAATTTTAAGAACCGGGAACCGGACCACTAGTCCAGTCGGTTCCCGGTCAGGTCGGTCCGATTTACTCACCTAATGGGGCAAGCTGTTGGAGAACTTGGTGAATGATGCTTGAAGACTTCTCATGTTGTTCGCGCCACGTCGATCCTAGATCTGAAGCACTAAAATTCTGCACCAAGCAAAGGGTCTGAGTTTCTTGCGTGGATGAAAAGGACTTTGCCATAAAATATTTTAGGGAAGGGTTCGATAGAATATTTATCCCACTTCCAGAGCTAATTTTGGTGAGTCCAAAGTCCGAACTCTGTAAAGTGACATGGTGCGGTGCGTCCCTTTATTTCTCGGACGGCCGCCTTCAACCTTTCCACGTTGAATGGAGAGCATATGATGTGCCACAACGACTTTGATCTCGCGAGAGTTCGCAGAACATAAACAACTTCGATCTGAATTCACAATTAGCTCATTTTGCATTGCCCCGGAGAAAACTGATTAACAGAACCACCTGTTTCAGGAAAATGTAGAAGACTGCAGTGAGCCGATAGAACGCCTTAGGAACGGAGTATGAGGTGTTCCTGAGTTTCAAAGGACCGGATAAGAGGCGAGACTCTCCTCTAGACGATTATGATGATCTTTCAATAAAAATTGTTTCTACTGTGGGAAAAGCTTCCTCTGGCTGCGGAAGTGTTAGGTTCATTTCTTTCTTGCAAGGCTTATTGGGAAGACACATTAAGGAAACTACAGAAAGTTCCCCCCAAGGGAGTCCAGGACACGCTGATGATAAGTTAGGACGGACTAGATTATGAGCAAAAACAAATGTTCTTGGATATAGAGGGTTTCTTCATCAAGGAAGACAAGGAATGCACGGTTTTATGCGGGATTATTGCGGATACTTTCCTCATGATCCAGTCCATTGTCTCAGGTCCTCTTAATAAAAATCTGGAGACAAGAATAAGTTTCGGATGCACAGCCAAGTTCGAGACCTCGGAAGGCACATTATTCGTGAAGAGAGTCTCAATAATCCTGGCAAGTGTAGTAGGGCTACCCTGTCACAGGTGAAGAAATACCAGGCCTACGTAATCCAAGGTTTCTTCGAGGGAAGGAATAAATTTCGTGGGGTACTTCAAAAATCTTCTTTCTAAGCTACGATGGTTTCCTTGGCGTTACTATCCTCCCGAGTTTCCAGCCACAGACGTTTACCTTAATAATTTGGTTGCGCTCAACCTGTCGCGGAGCGACGTAACAGAAGACTGGGGAGGATGGAGAGAAATCGAGGAATAGTTCACCCTCACAGTTTACTTCTCTTCCTGTTCATTGCCCTGTCGTTGTACTAAAAAGTTTCTCATCCGTTGTCGACATTTGATTCTTCTGCAGATGGCAAATAAATTGAGATTCCTGGATTTGTCGTGGTGCAGAGGCTTAACAAGGACACCTGACCTCTCCAAGTTTCTGTCCTTGGCGATATTGATGCTCGATAGCTGTTGCAATTGAACTGCAATCGACTGCTCTGTAGGTGGGCTAAAACATTTCAGGACTTTGAATCTTGAGGGATGTTGCGCGCTTCGAGAGTTGCCTGAGGATATTGGGTCTGTAGAATCTCTGAAGGAGCTTACGTTGCCTCTAGATTTGGATCTGTCCAAGGTTCCCGAGACGGACGGCAATCTAAAGTCTTTGTCAAGTCTAAAGATAGAAGACATGAGAATTGAAGGGCTTCCATGCTCTATTGGTGGACTAGCGAAGCTTACGCATTTGTCTCTAAAAGGATGCTCTCTGATAAAGGAACTTCTGTGCTCACTCGGGCAATTAGGAGCATTGGTGGAGTTGCATTTGTCATCATAAGGTATAGCCAATCTGCCTGATTCAATTGGGAATCTGAAGAAACTGAGAGTAATCGGTATCGACTATACAAAGATAAGAAGGTTCCCAGACACCATCGGATTGGTTGAGATGCTCGAAGAGTTGTATGTGGAAGGTTGCTTATTTCTGAGGTGTCAGATCCCCGATGAAGTGGGAAGGCTCTCCCGTTTGAGGATCTTGCACTTGTCATCCACAGGTATCTGTGGATTGCCCGGGATGATCAGCCGTCTCACCCGTCCCCAAACACTTGAATTGCAGGGTTGCCTCAAGCTTTGGCATTTGCCAGAGCTTCCCTCAAGTTTGATCCGTCTCTCGTGTGACGCTTCTAGCTTTCCGTCAGTGCCAGACCCCTCGAAGCTTGTTAATTTAGAGTCCCTAGATTTGTATGGTCAATACAATCCTCCGAAGGAGTTTCTCCAACCCGAGGAAATCTCAAAGTCCATCAAGCAACTTCCACCTAATTTTTCGACATTGGGGACATCACGGTGTCGCGCCATTGCCGCATTTTCCAACTTGAAGAACCTGTCCATCCTCCATTTAGCGCATGTTCGATGCCACCCTTCTGAGTACTCGGGAGACTTGGAAAAGTTAAGGGAGTTAAGAATTGGTGAATGCGAGTTCCTCGTGAGAACCCCAGATCTATCACTCCTGAAGAATCCGCAATGTTTAACCCTGTTTCGATTGAGTGGACTGGTCGACATTCGGGGTCTGGAGGAACTAGAATCCTTGATGCACTAGAGAGATCACCAAACTTGTCGGAGTTGAGAAATCCACAGAGTCTGCATCTAGAAGATTGTCCAGAAGTAGGACCAATCCAAGGCCCCGACAGATTAGATCCTTTGAAGGACTTGGTGGTAAAACGTTGCGGATCTTTGCAAAACCAGGATAGAGATTACATAGAATTCCTGGGGACCTGCTCCAAAGCTAGAAGATTTTTGTTATGGAGATGTTATGTAATTCCAGTCTGTCTGCATCATTGACAGTTGCACTTGATTTGGATGCTGTGTACGAGCTGTCTTTCTTGTTGGAAATATTGAAGATCCTGATTGGAGATTGCGATTGAGGATTGATGGAGTCAATTTGGCAAATTCTGATTTAATTGCATCTTTATTTTGGGAAGATACAATCATGTTTATACACCTTCTATTCTTTACTCTCTTTCTAGGATTATAAATAGACAAGTGTACATTCATTCGAATATAGAATACAATATACATTTTTCCTATTCTCTTTCGTCTTCTGACATGGTATCAGAGCACCTAGCCATCCTAGCCTAGCTTCCGCACATATCATTCCTTGATTGTCTTCCGGATCATTCTTGCTGTTGTTATTGCGAAAAGGTTTACCAACCTGCAAAACACTTAGCACTCCGTGTAGAAATCACCTTTCTCAAAGATACCATGAAGAACGACAACAATGTCCATGAAGAGAACCCGATTCATTCTGATGAAAATTTACCTCGGATCTCGGAGCCCATAGTAGAACCCGGTATTCATGCTCAACCCAATCGGTCACAATTTTTTCAGGTTACGCCCAACCGGGGGCAGCCCATTTCGGGCCAGCCCATTCGGTGGGTACTGCTCCAAGCATCATCAGGCCCATGGTACTATGGGCCCTTTCAGCCAACCGCTTTGGGATCATCATTGCCTCCTACTATGGAAATGGGCCAAACGCATGTTCAACCCGAGGAAGGCTCGCCAGCCGCAATTGGGGCAAGCCCAGTCCTCGGGCCCAATGTATTATATGCGGGGAATGCAGAGCAAGTGCCCCAATCCGGTCAATCGGGGGTCGGGTCAAATCCCTACCCGATTCCCCTACCCGGTTTCCAAACCGCCTATCCGTATCGGATCGGAATCGGCGGCGGCCGACCGGAGATAGGGGACCCACTCTACACCTCATCGGTCGACGGACCGGAGTTACGTCTTATCACCTTTCAACTCGCCGGATCCGAGGGCTACTCTACATGGGCAAGAGATTTGCGGCGAGCTTTGGTCACCAAAGACAAAGACGGGTTCTTGGACGGAACTGTCCCTATTCCGTCCGACGAGCGACTGCGTCGACATTGGCGCCGGTGCAATCAACTCGTACGACAATGGATCGGAAATTGCCTCACAGCCGAAGTGGCCGCCGGACTACCTCCCACGTAAGACGCTCAAACCATGTGGAACAACATACGTGAAATGTATGGTAAACTAGATAGGGCAAAATTATTTTACCTCACACAAACCCTTTCCGAATTGAAACAGGGAAGCCAATCCGTGACAACCGTATTCAATCGCCTCTCGGCGTTATGGAACGAGATTGAAGCTGCTGAAGAACGGCTTGAAGGCTCGGAGGAAACGCTTCGCCAGCATCGAGCGATTCGAGATCGAGAGAAAGCTACTCGGTTCTTGCTTGTTCTCAACGACGATTATCCGCCTTTCCGAACGCAGATTCTCGCAATGGAACCGGCACCTTCTCTCGGGAGAATTTTCCAACTAGCCGTGCAAGAAGAGAGCCAGCGATTGGCGGTGACGGCACTCACCCGGGCCGGTGAAGGAGTTGCCCTCTCGGCCTTCTCACCTCATAGCAATCCCGAAGGAACTCTAGACACTGGGAGCTCCATCGCCTTTTCTGTCTCACGTGGGCAAAGGAATGCGGGTTTCCAGAATGTGGCAGAAAAATGGCGAGGAAACCCTAATGGGTTGCCAATGGATGGTCATGATTATAAGTGGAAATCTGATGGCACCGGTTTATCCACCCAAGGATCAAATGGCCAAGATCGTGCCATGTCAGCCGCATTTTCTAAAGGACCGAATGGGCCTTGTCCTCCCATGTCTTCGGGTAAGATTAGTAGCAATTATTCCAAAATAAAAAATAAGTATTGTGAATATTGCAAACGACCGCATCACACCATGGAGACATGTTGGAAATTACATGGGCGACCAAGTAATCGCGAAAAAAGGGAAAAAGAAGCCTCCGCGTTTCAGGTCTCAAAACAAAAAATTGATGGAGCTCACTCCACAATTACTCGGGATCGATACCAGCATATTGTGAAAATGTTGAGCCAATTAAAGACTACTGATGACAACGCAGGTTTCTCGGGTACCCTTCTATCACAAGCGAACTCTATTTCGGCTAATGCATGGATAATCGATTCGGGTGCTAGTGACCACATAGTTTGTACTGCGACCTTATTTTCATATATTCATGATCACTCGAAGTTTCCTTTATCAGCACGCCTCCCAAATGGAAATACTACGCAGGTCACTAAAATCGGCACTGTTCCTCTTAGCCCAAATTTTGTGCTTCACAATGTTCTATATATTCCTGAATTTGAGTTCAATCTCCTTTCCGTTTCAAGGGTGTGCAAAGATAATTCTTGCAATGTCATTTTCAATTCGGACAATTGCTTCTTTCGGGACCATACGATCGGCAAACCGGTGGGCTTGGGTAGAGTCGCAGACGGGTTATTTTTTTGGATTGATTTCCCTGGAGATTTAGATTTTTCCAATAATAGCATTTCTTGTAATGCAATTTCAAGAAATAAAAATCTCCTTTTACATCAACGATTGGGTCATAGTGCACGTTATCCTCATCCGAAATGTTCCATATGTCCATTGGCTAAACAATCCGGACCATCCTTCCCCATGAGCACATCTCAAGTCAATTGTCCCTTCTTATTATTGCATGTGGACATTTGGGGACCTTATCACACTCCTCATCGTGACGGTTCTCGTTTTTTTCTCACAATCGTTGATGATTTTACCCGTGCTACGTGGGTTTTTCTTATGCATTCCAAGAGTCGGACTCTTTCTCGCTTAACAAATTTTCTTTCTATAGCCCAAACTCAATTTGATACATCCGTTAAAAGAATTCGGACAGATAATGGACGTGAATTTCTTTCCAATGATTGTCGGTCTCTCTTTGTCTCTCATGGCATTATCCATGAAACCTCTTGCACCTACACCCCACAACAGAATGGCGTTGTGGAAAGAAAACATAGACATCTCTTAGAGGTTGCAAGAGCTCTCAAATATCAAGCCTCCATTCCCGAGAAATTCGGGGGCGATTGTGTGGTCATTGCCACCTATTTGATTAATCGCATGCCGAGTAGAATTCTTGGTGGTAGAACTCCTTATGAATTACTTTATGATACTACACCATCTATTGATCATCCGAGGGTATTTGGTTGTTTATGTTATGCAACGATTGTGGGACCTCGGGATAAAATGGCTCCCCGTGCCATTCCATGTGTTTTCATGGGGTACCCCACTCTGCAGAAAGGATATAGAGTTATGGATATTGCTACTGGACATTTCTTTATAAGCGGGGATGTCATTTTTCATGAAGAGATATTTCCCTTTCGGGATGCGACGTCTTCACGGGCGACATCCGAATCCGCCTCGGACCGTCCGGCTTTCTTGGAAGAAGATGTTTCAACTTCCTATGTATTTATTCCTCCAACATCCATTCGGGAGGACACTCTGCGTCCAACGCCCATAGATATTCCCGAGTCACCTATGGCTGATTCTTCGCCATCTCCGACTTCTACATTGGCATGTTCACCGGAACCTACTCCAGTACCCCCTATGCAGCCTCGACGTTCCGGGCGTATCATCAGACCACCCACTTGGACGCAGGACTATATTTGTTCCGCTTCTCGCTCTTCGGGTATCCATTACCCCGTATCTTCCTATGTTTCCTTCGATCAGCTATCTCCCGCATACATGTGTAGCATTAGCCGAATTTCTGAGGAATGCGAACCATCATCCTATCAAATGGCATCCCGTGATCCTCGTTGGCAACAGGCCATGGCAGTAGAGCTAGATGCTCTCATCGCTAATCATACATGGGACATTGTTCCGTTACCTCCACATCGGAAATCCATTGGCTGCAAATGGGTCTACAAAATTAAGTTCAAGTCCGATGGAACCGTGGAACGTTATAAGGCTCGCTTAGTAGCAAAGGGATTTACTCAACGCGAGGGTTTTGATTATCACGAGACATTCTCCCCGGTCGCAAAAGAGGTTACCGTTCGCTCTTTCTTCTCTATAGCGGCAATTCGCAATTGGTCACTCCATCGGATGGACGTTCACAATGCCTTCCTTCACGGCGATCTCGATGAGGAGATCTATATGGATCTTCCACGGGGATTACGCAGCATGGGGGAGTCTCGGGTGTGTCGTCTTCGCAAATCCCCGTATGGACTCAAACAGGCATCTCGACAATGGTATGCCAAATTTACCAATGCATCGACAAATGCAGGATTCCGGCATTCCAAATATGATTATGCACTATTCACGTGGACTTGAGGTACTTCATCAATATATTTGCTTATATATGTTGATGATATTCTTATCATGGGGAACGACGAACTTTATATTGCAAAATTCAAAGAATATTTGCATTCTTCCTTTCATATCAAGGACTTAGGAGCCCCTAAATATTTTCTTGGGATTGAAATTGCACGTTCCGAAAAAGGAATTAATCTCGGTCAGCGAAAGTTTGCCATGGAGATTGTATCTGAAGCGGGTTTATCGGGATGCAAGCCAGTTGTCATTCCAATAGAGCAGAATGTCAAAATGACAACTCATGAATATGACATGGGAATATCATCATCCATCGAGGATCCTTTACTTGAAGATCCATCGGGATATCAAAGACTAGTTGGAAAACCGATATATCTCACTATGACGAGACCCGACATATGTTATGCGGTTCGGATGCTTAGTCAATTCATGCACAAGCCAAAACAATCCCATATGAACGCGGCGTTAAAAGTAGTACGATACTTAAAGGGATGTCCAGGCCTTGGGATTTTCTTGTCTCGTGATTGCGATATGAAGATAGCCGCTTATTGTGATACAGACTATGCCACTTGTCCCATGACTAGGCGATCTATCACTGGTTTTTGCATAAAATTAGGAAGATCATTGATCTCATGGAAAACAAAGAAGCAATCGGCTGTATCTTTATCATCAGCAGAAGCGGAATATCGTGCAATGGCCAAGACTGTTTGTGAAATAATCTGGATACGAGGACTACTCTCGGATCTTGGAATACAAATCGAAAGGCCAACTGAATTATTCTGCGATAATGATGCCGCACTCAAGTTAGCTGCGAATCCAGTTTTTCATGAAAGAACGAAGCATATCGAAGTTGATTGCCATTTCACTCGAGACAAAATTCGAGAAGGAATAATTGTGACCAAAGGAATTGGAACTACGGAACAGCCCTGAGACATTTTCACCAAACCTTTGTGTCAGAGACAGCATGCATATCTTCTAAGCAAGCTCGGCGTCCTCGACATCTATAGGCCGCCAGCTTGAGGGGGAGTGTTGGAAATATTGAAGATCCCGATTGGAGATTGCGATTGAGGATTGATGGAGTCAATTTGGCAAATTCTGATTTAATTGCATCTTTATTTTGGGAAGATACAATCATGTTTATACACCTTCTATTCTTTACTCTCTTTCTAGGATTATAAATAGACAAGTGTACATTCATTCGAATATAGAATACAATATACATTTTTCCTATTCTCTTTCGTCTTCTGACATTTCTGAAGTTGATTACTTAGCTTCTACAATTTGATATACGGATGACGAATTAATCTCCACGATAGAAACCTAACTAGGAGTCCGTTGTGGAAAACGGGCGACCGAACAGTAAAATAAACGGAGTAAAGAATTAAAATGCGTGATTTGATCTATGTGACATATTTATCAACCACACTCGAGTAACTTAAATATTCTCACTATTTTTCAATTCCAATGACATCCAATAGCTCACACATTAATCTACGGCAAGAATTAGCAAAATAATCTCTCCATAATGAGCAAAATAATCTTTTTCTTTTCGCGTTTTGAGTTGGGCTTTCGCCTATACGTAAGCAGAGGAGCTTTTGGCCATAAGAATCACAGGGTACTGATGGGTTTTGGCCATTATTGAGAGATTATTTTGCTAATTTTTTCAAAAGATTACTGTGTGAGCTATTGGATGTCATTGGGGTTGAAAAATACTGAGACTATTGTTATTAGACGTACAAAAAAGAGTCTTTTACTATTCGTTTAAGGACTAATGTTGGCTGGGATTAGATCCAGGTTCTTGCCATGTGGAACGACCAGCAATCCGACATGTCCGAAGGGACCGAAAACGACCTTATTTTGAGAAATTTTGTAAGCTTTTATTTTCTTCTTTCCATTTCTTTTCTTTTTCTTTTTTTTTCCTTCATATTTCCGAATTAATGGCTGGCGGAGTTACCGGGGCCCCGGCGATGGCAGACACCCCTCGCCAATCACGGGTGAGGGTGTCGCAACCCCCACCTTAGCCCTCACCAATGGCCGGCGACCTTCATCGGCCATCAACAAGGCCTTGCGTAAAAGAAGAAAGAAAATAAAGAAATGAAAAGGATGGACGGCTACATCAGCGATTTTCTACCTAAATTGACAAGATGGACTACGTTGAAAAATCATGAAAACGTTTATGATTACATTAACCAAATTAAAAAATTTATGACCGAATTAACGGTTGTACAATAGGTTATGACTATTTGGACAATTTTTTCCTTATCGGAAGAAGTAACCTATCATACGGATATAATAAAGTTATCTCAATGTAAAGTAACTAATCACTAATGGATAAAGCCATTTCAAATATGATATTGAGAATATGCTCTCTCTTTCTCTCTCTCTCTTAAAAATTGTTTTGGAGCTAATCATTGCCGTCATATTACCACAACCTCTCCATGTGACAACACTTTCTCCCTCGTTAGATTCATTCCCTCCCAGTATCTAAAGGTGACTAATAATTGGCAGAGAAATTTGACTTTTGGTCCATGCTGCTCTCCCTGAACGAAAGTCAAAAAGGGCACCAAAGAGACTTCACGTTTCGTGGTGTGCAACTCTATCCGCTCTCAACATGGTTAGGCATTCCCCAATATATTTACTACAGGATGCACGGCTTCTAATAAAATCTTGATTTCTGCACCGAAAGGCAAGTGATCATCAAGGAAGATTCCCAAGCATAGTATAGTAAAAGGAAAATTGTCCAAAAAATCTTAAATTTATCGTACGGCGGCTAATTCAATCTCGAATTTTTCAATTGTGACAATTTAATCATAAAACTTTTAACGATTTATCAATTTAATCCTGAACCTTTTGACGTTTTGTAAATTTAGTTCTAAACTTATATTAGCAAAAAGAACTACATTGACAAATTATCAAAAAGTTTAGAACTAAATCGGCAAATCATCAATAAGTTAGGACTAAATTGACACAATTATTCGACCAAAAAATTAATTTGGCACAATTGAAAAGTTTATGACCTAATTGACAAATCGTCAAAAGATTTAGAACTACATTGGCATTCTAAATTGGCCTCCATCCAATAAGTTTTGGACTTTTTGGACAATTATCCCTACAGTTAAAAATGCAAGAGATTGCTAAAGCCGCGCCAATAACTTATGCCAAGTAGTATGATGTAATGGTTACATAGTGGTGCATCATCTTTTTTCCTGGTTAAACAATGGCGAGAGTGGAAAAGAAAAGTGGGGAGGAGAGAAAAAGAGAGTGAACTGAAGGCAAAAGGAAAACCCAGGAAATGAGGCAAAATGCTGGGAAAGTTGGAGACAACAAGAGACAAACTGTCTAGGGTTTCAATCTTCGCGCGTGCTTCTCCTCCAACTTTTACACCCCAACTTCTTCCGAGGGACATGCCAACCTGTTTCTCCAGCAAGCTCAGCCCACTTATCTTTTGCTCCTGATTGAACTTTTCTGCTTTTTCTTTTGTTTTCTCAGAACAAAGTTCATTTTCTCTCTTTGTTTCTTCTGATCTGTTTCGAATTTTCAATAGTTCCCACATCATGCAAGCTTTGGTCCTCTATCTCAATTTACACTTATGGTTTGTAGGATAGTGATCAATCTATTGTTCCGCCCTAAATGCTTAGTTAATGAAAAATATAATATTTTGGGTGCGTTTGGTTCGGCTTTGGAAATGTAATTTGAGCAATGCAAATATCTTTAGCATAAATAGCTTTGGGAAAATGCAGTGTTTGGTAAAAAAGTCCTTTGAAATGCAACTTCGGGTTAAGTGGTGTTCGGCAAAAAGAATTAGCAAAGGGATTTTGGCTTCATATTTCTTTTTATATTTCTTTTTTTTCAAAAAATTCAAAACCATTTGCGACCAACAAAGGGCTCCGGCTGCTGACGAGCAAGATCTGGCACAAGCTGCCATCGGCCGAGGCTTCCTCAAGTCGCCTGTGCCAGTCTCACCCTAAAGAAGAAGATGAACAGCAACAATCTAGAGTTTCACTTTTAAAAAAGGGGGTAAAAATGGATTTTCGGTAAGGTTTTGAGGGCAAAATAAGTAACTGATTAATTTTCATTAATTGGGCCTTCAGTATTCAGAAAATGTTGAACGCCCAATGCCGGTCCCTATCAGCATTGAGTTTTCAGCCTTTCCAAGGATGGCATTTAGCCAAATGTCTCTTGAAAAAACTTGCCAAATTCCCCAACATTTTTCAAAAGGGCTTTAGAAACCAAAGCACTTTGGGAAAACTATGCACTGAGATGATAGTTTCACATCTCATTACCGTGCCATATGAAAGGATTGATAAGACCCAACAATTTCACTTTTTCGACCTTTGATCGGTATGGTATTTTAAAATTTAACTGTCACAAGGAAAATGAAAACTTAGACAATAGACCCCAGTTGTTTTCTGCCATAGCATTAAGGTTTTTTTCTCATTGAATTAGATTTACGCCAGAGTTAATTCATGCTTTCAAATGTTCAGAGGCATGTTTTAATCATGAGTTCAATTCCTATTGAAAGTGGACCTGTTCCATGCTTGTCCTCTCTTCACGAATTGTGACAAAGAAGCTTGCATTATTAGATTCATCTTGTGCATATATATATACACACACATATAGTTGTCCCATGTGAAACACTTTGAAATTTGTCCAAAACCCTAAAATGTCTCCTTCTGTGCACAGGTGGGGTTTTTCAGACACGCTTTTCTCTTTCTTTCTTTTTCTGTAGAAGCAAAAGCTATCATCCACCATTCGACAAGCACTGTTAGGGTTATGAGATAATCAACTGTTTTGCCTTTTTCCTTCAAACTGGGTGTTTTTTTTTTTTTTTTGTTGGGTCCAAAAGCTACCAAGTTCTTCATTTTCTTTATGCTGTCTGACTTGACAAAAATTTCGAATATAAAGTTGACCTCCAATTTGAGGTTGTAGAGTTGTTATAGGCAAAGCTTGAGAACTGGAGTTGAAGTGACTAAGTTCCGACCATTCGATAAGGAGATTTTGAATTGCAGTGACTTGATGTAATCAAGCAGTATTGGAAACAAGCTAGCACAAGAAAAGCAGAAATACTAAAGCTCCATAAAATAACCACTATAGCATGAAACTGCATTAATTATGCATGTGGGGTTCAGTGTTAAACATAAGACGTGGAATTCTGGCCTCAAATGATTAGTTATAACATAAACGTTCTGCCTCCATTTGCTCATTGTCATTTTCCTAAATGACATAAATACAGAAGTTGCTGTCATTCGTCAAGCTCTTGAACTGTGCAAAAGAAAAGAAAAAGTCATTATTTTTATTCTAGAAATCATTATCCATGTCGCAGAAAATAGGGAATTTGAAGGTGAGTCGCAACTGTCAACTTTTGTAGTTTTGCCGTACGTGTAGAGAGCTCTCGATCGTCGTGTGGCCAGGAACAAAAGCAGGTTTTAATGGAGCACAAGGAGACATTCGAATTTTCATCTATGGATCTATGAGAAATGAATTCTAGGGAAAATTCTAAATACGAGCCTGAAGTGCTCTAATTTTTTCAAATAAGGGCCTGAAGTGGATTTTATTTGAAATAAAGACCCGCTCTCTTTATTTCAAAGAAAAGCCTAGACGAAGGGCATTTTCGTCTTCTACCATTTTGATTTTTTTCCGTTATTTTCACTTTCTTTTTTTTCTTTTTCTTTTCCCTTTTACAATCCCCTCCCCTAGCCATCGCCGACCTCAGGCAAGGGCCGCCCAAGCAACCGTCGGGCGACGATCGCCCTCACTTGGGCTAGCGTCGATCGAGGGTAGGCTCGCCCGATCCTAGCCTCGCCGGCCCGGGCGAGGGCAAGGGTTTCCTCTCCCAACGCTAGGGTTACCCTCGCCCAATGTCGGCGTGGGCGGCCTCGCCTCAGCCGGCAATGGCGAGGGAGGGAAAGAAAGAGGGAAAAAAAAAATAAATAGTAAAAGACGAAAATGCCCTTCTTTGAAACAAAGGTGGCACTTCAAGTCCTTTTTTGAAACAGGGTTCACTTTAAGCTCTTATTTGAGAAAATGGGAGCACTCTATGCCTTTATTTGAAATTTTCCCTTCTATAATGAATTCAGATAATTGGCCATTTTGTTTCTTAAGTTATAATTAGTCATTAGGTTTATTAGTAATGTTTTTTATCTCCCCCTTAGTTAAGAGCTTGTCTGCTACTTATTCTAACTTGACCGGATTCCTAAACCACTCTTTAATTTCCTAGAAATGCAAAAATAAAACATACAAAAATGCATTTTATTCATATGGCGCTATAATTAGTTCATCACAAATAATCACATCCAACATGAACTCAATTTACAAATCAAGTGCGATTCAGACGCTATATTCACTCCCAAGGACAAATTAAGTACGTCTCCAGCAGTACTATAATTGATTTTTTATCCATCATTTTTAGCGATCAAGTTGATGAACTTATGCAATATGTTTTCTCCATGATATAGGCAGAAATTAATGATTCATAAAAGTTTGGAGAGTGGCCAATTTGATCTTTGTTCCATCTATCGAGTTCACAACATAGATAAACAAAGGTTAGTAGGTCATTTTCATTGATCTATCCATCCGGGGTGATCCAGGTCACATTGTCAAGAAATTAAACATTTTGGACTTGCCCTCTTCCTAAACAGCTCCATGCAAAGCTTTCAATTAAGTCCATAAAATTTGCCTAACTCAGAATCCCCAACCCAATCCCGTTTCAATGGACAACAATAAAAAAAACAAAACAAAAAATGCAGACAAAAGACACGTGCAAGTGGGGTTCATGAACCTCATGGAATCTCCAGCCTCTCTGTTCTCTTTATATTCACAAACTCCTCTTTGCTCTCGTTCACAGTTAGACCTACAAAACATCACAGATCAGCCATTCTCAAATCTACAATTTCCATGGCCACCCCACATGAGAGCCATCATCCGAATGTCTCAATTAGGAGGACAATCATTGTACGACCAAAATCAATGCAACCTCCAAAGCTCCTCAATCTCTCTAACCTGGACAGACAGTGTCCAGCTCTCATGTTCTCCGTCTTCTTTTATAAACCACCTCTCAATGATAACTTTTCCAAGAATGAAATTTCACTTGGTCGTGTGTTTGATAGCTTAAGACTTGCCCTAGAAGAGACTTTAACGGTGTGGCATCCAGCTGCTGGTAGGCTCAGCTTGAACCAAGAAGATGGGAAGCTCAATCTTTGGTGCAACAATGAAGGTGTGGTTTTAGCTGAAGCTGTTGCTCAAGTAAAGGTTTCAGAGCTTGGAGATCTTTCGGAGTACAATGAGTTCTTTGAGAAGTTGGTCTACAAGCCTGACTTTGATGGGGACTTGTCCAAGATGCCTCTAGTCGTTGCTCAGGTGAGTATTAAATCTTTTGAGCTTCAGCGGACCAATTATTAGAATTTTTCTCTCAACCTTAATCTCTCCCTTAGCAAGGAAAGGTCACTGTATAAAAGATTTAGATGTCGATTAATTATGTAACATTCATTAGGGTTTGAAACTTACTGTTGTATTTAATCACGACAAATACAGACATGCGAGGGCTTTGAAGTGTATGTAGAAGTGGTTTGATCAGATCAATTGTATGAACGGTCCAACAGTTTGATTAAGTGTCATTACTGTTTAGAGTAAGTGTAGGAGCCAACTCAAAAATGAACCATGATTATGCAGGTGACTCAATTTGAATGCGGAGGATATTCGATAGGGATCGGTACAAGCCACTCATTATTCGACGGACCTGCCGCGTACAACTTTCTCCATGCCTGGTCTTCAAATTCTACAATTACGAAAGAAAAGGGATGTCGTCATGAGATTCCTATGCCGGTGCATGACCGAGGAAGGCTATTGCTTCTGAATCCTCAGAAACAAGTGGCGATCGCTAACCCGGTCAAAAGTGCTGCTGCTATAGAGCATTTATATCAATTGATAATGCAATCGACCGTCAATCCAAACATCTTGTCTGATGTGAAGAGTTCAAGTTTGGTTCTCAAGACTTTTGATTTGTGCGGGGAGTTCATCGAAAGCTTAAAGAGGGAGTTGTGCAAGGGGATGAATGGCAACTTCTCATGTTCATCCTTTGAGGTGGTTTCATCTCACCTGTGGAAGGTAGATTTTCCTTAATCTTCTATGTTTTTGCTGACAAAGATTTTGTTGTTGTTCTTACCGTGTTAGTTTCCACGCAACTTATCATGGAGTTTAAGGCTTTAGAGAATAGATAGAAATGACGTTCGTTCATCCTAAAATTAATCGATACTGGTGTGCATGTTAGGCACCATTAGCCAGTTGTGGCATCTAATTCTGCTACGGATTAGGTTTCCAATGACAAATGCAAATAAGATGTGTGAAAGCAAGACAAATAAATTCAAGTAATTGATCATACAAGCAAGAAATCATTGCTATGCTTGAGAGCTACTGAACCAACTCATTTTAATCATACGTGTATGGTGAACAAATTAATTATAAAAAAAAAAGAGAAGATGTAGATCTTAAATGTTCTTCATGTGTGAAGTTCCTCACTTATCTTGAATTACCATGAACTATCAAACTAGGTCAAATTAAGATCATTCTTGTACAACAGTGTCGTAGCAGAAATTCCATTTTTTGCTTTCGAAAATTGCAGATTTTATTCCATGCTGGTAAATTTCAATAAGTGTCGATCAGTATAAAAGTGAACTTTTTTCCATGTAACTTGTTGACTACTTATCAACACATTTCAAAGTTACCAATTTTTGTTTGATAGTTCGTAAATTAACAACTTATGTATAAGCTTACCAATTTTTATTTGTGTAACTTACCAACACTTCGAATTTTCTAACTCTTATGTGAACTATCCACCTAAATTAAAGTGATTTACCAGATTTGTCAAATTTTAAATTACCAAAGAATTTTTGGTTATCAAGTCTTATTTGAGTTGCTTATCAACATTTAATTATTTTTCTTAGTTACCAACTTTCTTATTGATTTACCAATTTTTAGCTGCCTTGGTTAGTAACCCCCCAATTTATTGACTGTTTTTAGAGATTACCAACCTAAATTAGCATGACTTACCAACTTTTATCCTATTAAATTACCATTTAGCGTTGGGTTGTCAACTCTCATTTAAGTTTTATTTTTTGGTTGAAAACTCTCATTTAAGTTATTTACAAACAATATTTGATTTTCTTTAATTCGCCAACTTTTACTATTGTCTACAAATTTTTATTTCCACTTCCTAGTGACTCCTTAAGCTTAACCAACTCTTTTAGAAATTACCAACCTTAAGTTACTAACTAATTTTGGGTTACCAACCCTAAGATGAATTGCTTAACAATTTTATTTTACTTTTATTTACTAAATTTGTAAGAAAAAATAATTAATTGTTAATAATTATTGACATGAGGAATGGAAATCCAAAACTAGTTACTAACTTAATTGAAAAAAAAAATTGGCAAATCACTCAAATAAAGATTGGTAAATTCGTGTAGTTGGTAAATTTAAGGTGTTAATAAGAAAGATGAATAAAAAATAGTAAAGGATAAGAAAAGTTAGTAATTTATAAACTATCAAAACGAGTAAGTAATTTAATAAAAGTGTCGAAAGTAATGAAGAAATTACAGAAAATCAAGTAACGGGTAACTTTTTTTACCAGCGGTTTTTTGGCATGTAGCAATTCGTTCTGAAAAGTATTTGACATGGAAACAGGATCCATTTTTTCTTTAAGAAAAAGTAGAATCGTTCTTTGTTTGGGTTCCAATGTCCAACTCTAACCTTGTCCTATATGGATTGTCGCACGTCAGGCAAGGACCAAGGCTTTAGGACTAAACAAAGGGACGCTGGTGTGCCTCCAATTTGCAGTGGACACAAGGAACAGGGTGTCGCCGCCACTCCCGAAGGGTTTCAGTGGCAATGCGTACGTGCTCACCTCGGTGGCGTTAACAGCCGGAGAACTGATGGATTTGAGCCAAGCAGACGTGATCGAGAAGATAAGAGAGGCCAAAAGATCTGTCAACGATGAATATGTGATGGCGTACATGAAAGCACTTGAAGGGCCACCAGGTTCCTTGCCTCCATTGAAGGAGCTGACCCTTGTGTCCGACTGGACGAGAATGCCATTCCACAAGGTTGGTTTCCTAAGTGAAGAAGCAGCCTATGTGTCCCCTTTGGTCCCTCCCATCCCACAAGTTGCTTACTTGATGCAAAAACCTACCGGTGATCACCTGGGAATCCATGTGAGGATCGGTTTGCCATCGGAGATCTCAAGCGCTTTCGCCAAATACTTCCTCTCGGTAAACCCATGGAAGAAGTTGGCACCGACAGATCAAGGAATCGATCGACTTTCGTGATTGACTTGCCAAACGTTATGTGGTCGAGTGGAAGAGGAGTTAGATTCTCAATAGATTGAGTAATCCGAAAAGTCAATTATGTTTCTTATGTATAATGAAACGGATCTGCGTTGCCATATCCTTGATGAAAAGGAAGAAAAGGCGAAACATCGAGATCCTATCAAGTACTTGATTCAATGTGACAAGAACGGGAGACTTAGTGGTTTGGTCGTACGGATGCCAAAACCAGGTCGAGAGTTTGAACTTCTTGCTAATGAACCTAGTACACGATGCAATTTAGATCGCCATTATTATAAAACATTGTCCCTCGAAATGTGGAGAGAATATAGAACTTCTCTAAGAAGTTGCACACCCATAAAAGAAATGCCATCTACATGCCGGTCATCTGAAGGATGATCCGTCAGTCAAAAACCTAAATGCTTGGCTTTGGTGACTATATACCTATCAAGTCGACTAAAAGAACGTTGGTTTACACCTTTTTCTTAGTTAATTAAGTATTTTGCAGATGATCTCTCCATTCATTTCAAGAACTACAAATAGAATTTTGGCATGCATCATAAGTTTACATGATGTATATGATCGAGTTGGTGTTAAAACTCGAATGATTGGACCGTGCAACTTGATCGCTAGCAGTTTTGTATGTTCGATTCCCTTCTGTTGTCTCTCTAATCTAATATGTAAAATTAGAGTATAATTAGTTTATCAATGGTGAATTGTGAATCTAAAAATTTTGAATTTTTTGGACTAATTTTTTGGCAAATGAATTTCGCATGGTCTAAGAATACCACTTTGCCTAAGTGACATACGAGGCTGAAGGCCCAAAATGGAACCGGGCTAATAACGGGTCACGGGTCATTTTCTGAAATGGGCCGACCTCGCGCAGCCCATATAATTTGGCATTGCAAGTTTCAACAAAAACGAAAAAGGATCAAACCATTCCCAAAAATGATAGAAAACATCCAATGTCCTCGTCACTAATCCAAATCTTGAAAAACAACGTTGGAAAAAAGTGCTTGAAAAAGCTTGGTTCTGTTTCTTTTACTTGTCTCACTTTGCTTAAGAAGTTCTCTTTTGTTCGTTTTATTAATAGGTTCACCTTACTAGCTCGGTATTAATATTAAAAAAAAAAAAAAGGGTATTGAGCTCGCGCTTATGAGCTTGGGTCGAACCGATTTCGCCTATCCCATGCGCAAAGTACAAGCGAGACTCAATCCGAAAAAGCCTATTTACGAGCAAACGAAAATATCCTTGCCTCTAAACCTTTGATTTTCATACTTTGGAGCCATTTTCAAATTAGTAGCAGTTGCTTAGCGGGTTTTGGTTAACCCATCTCGCCTGTAAATGCCAATAAGTTCTTCGTCATTCAAATCGACGTATGAAACACGCTCTTCTCTTACATTCTCTGTCGATTTTGCAATTCTCCTATTTTGCCTAAATAGTCAAACGTGCACTAATCGAAAGATCTATTGAATCCTGGAGAGTAACCGTGCATCTTCCATTTGCACTTTTTGAACGGGGCGAAAATTCTCCTTTATGATCGTGCTTGCACGCCTCAGACGATCTTCATCTCTCATTGAACAGTTGTTTCTCAAAAAATTTCGCAACAAGTGATGGACGCATTTTTTGAATTTTCGTTTCACCCATAAATCACAAGAAAAAATGTTTAACTCGTGGCACGATAGTCAATTATGGTTAAAAAAAAAACCCCATATTCGAAATTTACCATATTTGAACAGGCATTATCACAAATAAAATAAAGTAATAATTGGATGTTTGGAGCAACCGATGTCTCAACTTTACTTGTGATGTGCTTTTGGAGTGAAGAAGGAAATCTTCAAAGCCAAGAAGCTACCATCTACTTTTGCTTTGCTTCCGACTATCCAAACTATGAAAAGCATATTTAAATACATAACTTCGTCCAGAAGAAATCGTAAGCAATTGGTTTTGCTGTTTACACCATAGAGAGAAATAGAACCTGCCTTTTATCAATGGAAGTGAAATTTTCCTCCGCAAGGTTTGTCCACGGAGGGTGAGTCGGAGCCTAAGAGCAGGCCCGATATCGGCATCTGAAATAGAAACAAGCAAGAATCTTTTTATAATTCTGCTCGAAAGTCCTTTCCTAAACCACTTTCCCGTAGAGATTCAAGATGAATCTACTTAAGCAGTGGCAAGAATTCATCCGACGGCGAGGATGGATCGACGAAGGGAGAAGCTAGGGACTGGCGACGTGGTTACCATTCTTGGCTGCTTGGTGCTTTGTGTGCGTAATTTCTATCGAATATAAACGATACCTATAAAATCTCGTATAAAAGTTCCGATATATCGCTTTGATTTATTTCTTCTTCTTCTTCTTTTTCTTTTCTATCTTGCGTTGCGCCTGTTGAACTATATGGTTGCATCCGTCACTATCCGAAGGGCTTCAATTCGATCGACACTCGTATTTGGAAACAGTCCCATCATGTTTCTTCCGAAGTTAGCATGCGGTGGCCCATCCATGCATTTTTGCTGAAAATCCACGTAAGTGAGTAGAATTGCTGTTATTACTCAAGAAAACGAAAGGGGAATTTCTAATAAGGGCCCCGAAGTAGGGCCTTTGTTTTAGAAAGGGGTAATTGCACAATTGATTCCTGAATTTTGGCTCAATAAGGAATGTCATCTCTGGACTTTTAAATTGCTCAATGTGGTCCATGAATCGTGTACAAATGTGCGATATCATCCCTAAATACTTAATTTATTCAATGCTGTCCTTATTCTCTTGGTACATGTTAAATGTAATCCCCGAACTATATAAATATGTTCAATGTTGTCCATGAACTTGAATTAATGGAAGGACAATATTGAACATTTTCATAGAGCCCGGAAACTAAATTGAACATGTGCCAAAAGTTTTGAGACCACATTAAACAAATTAAAAGTTCATAGATGACATTGCATATTAGCCTAAAGTTCACGAACCATTTGCATCAAATGTTATTCCAATTGACCTTGTTTCAAATAAGATCTTGAATTAAGCAACTTTGTGTCAAAAAAAATACCCCCAGCTCACCAACCGGCCAAATTTTCGCCGGCCGGCGAGCACGCGCATCTTGCATGGCACTTTCTATGCCATGGTTGAGGGCATTTTCATCGATGGACATTTTACTGTCTTGCTTTTTCTTTCTTCTCTTCTCTCTTTTTCTCCTTCCCTTCCGTATTGTGCCAAGCCACTTTCTGTGCCTGAACTCGCTCGATGTCATGAAGTCACCTATGATCTTCTGGATTGGCATCACCTACGACTACTCCTCCATCCAATGACGGCTCGACGATGGCCGTTCCCTCTCTTCTCACTCGCAACTCTCTAGCTCCTCTCACTTGCAGCCATGGTTACTCGAGCTTCGGGCTCTTGGTCATGTCGATAGCCGCTTGAGAGGTTAGTTCGACATCTCACGGCCAAAGATCGAGCAAATTGATTGAGATGATCCCCGATGTCGCAGCCATGGTCGTTGCCAGCATCATGCAACCACGAACAACTCAAATTATCATCACTCCAAGCCAATTACCTCGCATCCAATCCTCGATTCGTAAGCCGAAACCGCCATCACTCTCTACTTGCTCGTCACCTTCCTCCTCCTCGAAGTGAAGAAGCCCTCCAAGCAATTGGTGGGCTTAAAGATTTGACTGCGATATGTCGAAAAAGAACGGAAATTAACAAAGAAGAAGATGAATAGAAGAAAGGGCGAAGAAAGGTTAAAAAAAAAAAAGAATAATAATAAGGAGGAGAAAGAAATTGGAGTGGACAAAAGTGGCCTCGACCATGGTTTGGAAAGAGGCACATGAGATGCACGTGCTCTCTCACCGACTAGAGAATTGGCATTGTGTTTTGAAACTGAATTATTCACTTTAGATCCTTATTTGAGATAAGGCCTTCTTTACGAATTTTCAAAAAAAAAAAAAAAAGGCCCAACTTTGGAGTCCTATTTGACTTTTTCTCATGAAATGATACGGTGGGGATGCAATCGAAGCACAAATTAGATGACTGTTATTGTTTGTTAAAGCTCAAACAGCAGGCCATAATTAATCAAACATCTTCCAATCTAATTGAACTCATATGATGCCCTTAGACACGGCAACATTATCCAATTAGTTCTAAATCTATTGTATGAATGCCAATTCGGTATTAAACTTTCTAAGTTTGCCAATTTGATTCTAAAAATTAGCCTTTCCGATCGATTTTCACTAGACACGGCCAAAATGAACTGGGGCCCGGAACCGGCCCATTGACCGAGCCCACGGTTTTCGACCCGTTTTTTTTTTTTTTTTTTAAAAGGGAGGAGGCCCGGGAAAAAATAGCTGTTGGACGTAGGAAACGGAACCGGAACCGGCCCGAAACCGACGATTCCACCTTTTTTAGGAATCGGAACCGCCGGTTCTCGAACCGGAACCGGCCACGTCTAATTTTCACCGGAAAATCGCCGATGTGGCGGTTCATTCATCACCGGACGCTGCCATGTCGGCGATTCTCCGCGAAAATTTATCGAAATGATTACATTAGAATTCACACGAAGACACAAGATTAAATTGACAAAATTAAAAAGTTTATGATCGAATTGGCATCTGTGCAATAGATTTAGTACCAATTATTAGACAATTTCGTCCTTTGGAACGCCAAATCAACGGGCTGCTAGATATCTTAGCAATTAGATCACATTGAAGATCCCAAAAATCCACACCTAGGTACTAGGAAGTTAACATTTCAATGTCAATTACAATGCTACGTTCATTTCGTAGTGAATTTCAGCAGACCATGCATGATGCGACCTAAGTACAAGGCCGCCCAGCATGGGAATAAATGATGTTCGCTCGACTGTGGTCCCCCCATCCTCCGACATGCACGGGTTATTTTATTTTTATTTTTTTTATTTCCCCTTTGTCAGCTTTCATAAATTCTCACATCATGCTGCTCCCCACATGCTCAATTTCATCCCATTTTGTATATTCTTAATTTTAAATTTATTTATTTACTATTTAATATATTAGGGCTTGCCCATCTCCTCGGAGCGGATGGGTCAGACATAAATAACTTAGGATATGTATGGTAACACTCCCTAGAAAGTGTTTCTGTTTTGAAAGTGTTCCGGAAACATTTTCGGAACAGAAACGTGTATGGTTGAAAAATGTTCCAAAAGTGTTCCGTGAAGCCAAAAAAAAGAAACAAAAAAAACTTGTTTTTGGATTTTAAAACACTTTTTAGAAACAACTCGAGGGTAAGCTCGTACAAGCCACCACCGCCCACCATCGTCGGGGAGAAGCTAAAGCAGCCGCCACCGTCGCAGCTGGCCGCCTGTTGCAAATCCTTCCTTTTGGTGAAAAAAAATTTTTTTTTTGTACTTACCAAACGCATTTCTGTTCCTCGAAATGGTAGCCATGAACGTAAATACAAAAAAAAATGTTTCCGTTCCAAATATGTTCCCGGGAACAAAAACGTTACCATACGCAACCTTAGGTTCCGTTTATTTCGGAGAATTTGGCAAACATTTTCATAAACGTGATCGCTTTTATCACTTACGAAAATGAACTAACAAGAAAGAATTTCACCGTCGGCGTAAATATTTAGATGCAAATCGTCGTCGATGACAAATATATTTTTCATTGACTAATTATTCCAAGTGATATAAACATTTGTTTTAAAAAAAAAACATTTTTTTAAAATTATTTATTTTTCGATAAATAAATTGGGGGCTTAAAATATCAATTGGAACATGAAATTTATGGGCATAGGCATGGCTGTTCCTACCAAGCCACATTCGGATTTGGTTACCTGTCGGCATCAACATTAAAATTATGGTCCTTTCGGATTCACGACCTGTCAGGGGTGTTAACATTATTACAACCTCTTTTCGCTGTCTCTAGTGCCTGGACGTATATGGTATTCCATTACTTTTGAGTTTTGACCGATTTAGACGCAGGTCTTCGATTGAAACTTTCTTATCTTGGCCTTTGGTTAAGACCCGTTTAATACGGTTTGGAAAACTAATCGTGCGATGGCTAGTATGTATATATACGCGGCGTATAGGATGACCGGATGATGTAAAGTTATTCGCTCGCTCTTGAGCGTTGAGATAATTATGCGAAAAGTCCCGAACCTGTTATACGGCAGTCAATTTAGTTGTAACCTTTTTAGTTTGATCAATTTAATTATGAACATTTTGACAATTTTTCAATGTGGTCATTTCTAGTCAATTTTCGCCAGAACCATTAATGTGAACGCCAACCGTCTTACTTGGTGCGATGGTGCTAGAGTAGACAATTCTTGCAAAAAAAAAAAAATGTTTAAATCGCTAGTTTTTTCTTTCCTTCCTTTTCTTTCTATTTCCCTTCACTAGTCATCGAGGCCTCGACGATGGCCGGTGGAGATTGCTGGCCACAGATGATGGCCCGACGACACACGAAGAGAAACGAAAAAAAGAAAAATTGAAAATGAGAGAAAAGGAAAAGACTTGGAAAATTTATAAAAGAAAATTCGAAATATCATCCATGTCAATACCGACTGTCCGGCGATCATTTCACACGGGACGGTAGGCACTAACTGGATTAGCCGAAAAGATTGCATTGAAAAATCGTCAAAAAGTTCGGAACTTAATCCGCCAAATTAAAAAATTTATGATCGAAGTGGCCACCCAGCCATAAATTTATGATTTCATGGACAATTTTCCCCTCATACATACATGTCACTACCTTAATGATGTTTTTTAGGGCTGCTATCAAAAGTTAAACGGGAGTGAAAGTTCTTCGTCGATGGGAGTGGGAGCAGGACTCCCCCTTTCGTAGTAGTGCATTGCTGCATCGGCGCAGAACTTTGGGTGGAGAAGCTGGTCAAACCCAAATGCACTCCCCGAGCCCTGCACAAGTCAACGGAATTTGCTTAATTATAGGTTAATCACGAAAAGATTAATTAGTGGGAGGTCAGTCCGACCCAATTTGTCCGTAAAACATACATCCCTCTCATGACCTAACTCAAAAGATTGTAACCTTATCCGGTCAACTCATGCTCTAGCCCTTACGTTTAGTTACAATATCTTTCTACTTATCATTCGCAAGTCAACCAAGTCAACCGGCTGCTTGGTGAAATTAATCTTCTTTAAACACTTACAAACTCTTCGACCAAAAAAAAAAAAAAAAAAACCCTTACAAACTCCTGAGATTAACTCTTCTTTAAATATTTACAGTGACCAAAGTTAGTAAATTTCCAACTAGCGGCCACCTGAAACTCCCGAGATTAAGCTTAAATAGCCAAGAAATTAGCACGTGTATGACCCCGGCATACAACACCAATTCTAAAGAATTTAAGCTCGAGTCTTGTCCGGCTTATGAAAATAGCGAATTCTAAAGAATCGGTGTGGCCTAATCTTTTTTTTCTTTTATCGAATGACTCAATCTAATTAACTCACCGCTATCGGCGTCTCTGGTATAGATTGTCGAAATTCCATAAAAAAAAACATGCAAAAGCTTATATCTTCCTATTAAAGTAAATGGTAACCGTCCAATATCCTTTCACGGCGCAAAAGGTAACCTCGGGATTAGATTTGGGAATTAACATGCTAAATGCATGGCTACTATCTAGGGAGATTCGAAGAAGCTATCTTGTCTCACGATGCTGGAAATAAGGGATGTCATTGCCAATCGGTTAAAAAAAGAAAAGATCGGTATCCTCTTTCTCCCTATGGACATATCACATAATCCCTCTGAATTTGCCGTTCGGAGAAATTCTTAAAATCGAACGCGAATCTCTCTGAACTTTTTTCCTCGTTGCTCATCCATTTATTGTTCACCCTTATCCTCTTTTGTCAGCCAAACACAAAAAAAGGAAAATAGAAGTCATTTGGAATTTCTCCTAAATTTATTTTCTTAATTGCGACCAAAAATGGCAAATAAAAATAAAAATAAACTCTCCAGCGGTAAAAAATTCCACACGAGAAGGAATTTGTGAGGGGAGATGCCCGAGGATGAGCTGAATCCATCGCAGAACGCTTTCGGCCGCCGATAGAAACTATACACCCGGGCCTTCCGAAGATTCTCTCTTCCCGATAAAGTTTTAAAATTTCAATCTTTTTGTCTCGACACCCCTCGGTTAAATTCTTCTCTCCACCATTCCCAATCCTTCCTGCCGCTGCTTGTTCATTGCTGTTGCTGTTGCTGTTGCTATTCTGTGCAATATAATAAGCTCCATCCCTCCACGCGCAATCACTTCCTCTGGATCCCGCTTTTTCTTGCTTTTCGCTCTCCCTGTCTCCCTCCCGCTGCTCCCTTTTTCGCTTCTTCTCTCCGTTCGCTAATTGCTCTGTTTGTGGGGGGGGAGTCTTGTGGAGGTTTTTCCCAGAGATGCTGTGTAAGATGGTGACGGTGACCCGGAAAAAGAGAAGCGGGTCCGTCCCGGTTTACTTGAACGTGTACGATTTGACTCCGATCAACGGGTATGCCTACTGGGTTGGCCTTGGGGTGTATCACTCCGGTGTGCAAGGTAAAGGTTTGAGCGTTGTTGGGATTTTGGTTCTCGTTTCTATGCTGGGTGTCTGGCTGTTGGGAGTATCGACGGGGAAAAATGAGCTTGAAAATGAAATTGGGTTCTTGTGGGTGATCCAGTTTGTGGGGTTTTGAGTTTTGGCAGATTTATATTAGATGAACAGGAAGAAATGCTTGAGCTTTAGCGGCAACTGGTTCTCGTTGGTGCTTTTCATGATCTGAGGCGTATTGGGCGGTGGTAGCTAGAGATTGGCCAAATTTTTCATCTTCTTGAGCAGCTAGCTTAGTGTAATTGAAGACATATATACTTACAATTATACTTTATTAGCGCATTTTTGCATAGCATGTTGAATCATAAGCTGGAGTTGCGTTATGATCATATGTATATCACTATGTTTTGTTTAGTACATTTTTGCATACCCTGTTGAATCGTAGGCTGGACTTTCGTTTGCATACCCTGTTGAATCGTAGGCTGGAGTTGCATTATGATTGGCCCATGACAGAAGTTGAAGACGAGGACCTGTAATTGCTCTTTTTGGTTACCCGGAAGCTGGAGCGAACGCAGTGTGAAGTGGTTGAATTTGCTGAAGCAGTTGCTGCTGTTACCATTGACCCTGACCTAATTTAGCAGGCTTGGTCTTTGGTTTCTTGAACTTTCTGATACTCTTGACTGGAGAGTTTAAGGACTAATACAATGTGAAGCTTCGTTAGGTTGGATTAGTTGAGAGGGAGAAACTGGTTCGTACTGTTTGAAGTTAGAGTTGATCAATAATCTGTTTGAATAGTATACTGCTTCTAACTTTATGTGTTTATGTGTACTTGAATGTCTATGAAGTTGTGCTGTTTCCAGTTAAGGATTCTCGTCTTTGTTATGTCCCATCTGCAGTACATAGCGTTGAATATGGTTTTGGAGCACATGAACATGCAACGACGGGGATTTTTGAAGTTGAACCGAAGCGCTGTCCTGGTTTCACCTTCAGAAAATCAATTTTGATTGGAAGAACAGACTTAGGCCCCAGAGAAGTCCGCTCATTTATGGAGAAACTAGCTGAAGAGTACTCTGGAAACACATACCATCTCATTACGAAGAATTGCAATCACTTCTGTAATGATGTGTGCATTAGATTGACAGGGAAAACGATCCCTCGTTGGGTCAATCGACTGGCTCGACTTGGTAAGATATGATACAGCTCTTAATGTCATTTCATTACCTGTCCTGTCTGCCATAGTTCTAGTTTGCTTGTATCCACTGTAAAATCATAATATTTTACTCGTGATATCTTACATCTCACTTACGCATTGGGAAACATATCGTGCTGAGATCTTAGACTGCAATGCAGTTTACCGAAATTCTTTTACCACCATATGGAACCGGCATCCTTTCTAGCATCCAATCCCTTACACTTTCTTCATATTTCACTGATTTCTAGAAGTGCGACGAATTTACTTCTCGATATATGTGACAATAGGAACTCCATAGCAGTTACTGTATTTCCAGATCCACTAGCTGCCTAAACTTTAGTTTGCTGATTTCACAACTTCTCATTCGAATTCTCGGCCTTGGAGGCATCAGGGTGAGTGTCCTCGGCCTTGCTGTCACTTAGATTAGTACCCTCTTTTAGTTGAGCCTTTGTAATAGTAAATTTGCCATCTTTGTCATCTGCTTCCATTGCATGGTGACTGTCATGAAGTGCCTGATGCTACTTAGCCTATGGAATTCCTGTATTTGCTCTATGAATCATCTTAATTACCACATCTACCATGCACAATCAAGCTATATAGGGTTTTTTTAATAGTTAATTGGAGAGAGAAAATACGAAAAATTGCAGGTGAACAGATTATCTGAAAGTGCTCTTGCTAATGCTTCATTTTGACAGCAAAACACGAATAGAAACAATGCTGTCTCCCTGTACTGCCTAAAGGATCCGAATGTGTTGCGAATCCCCATCTTGGGGCTTCTTTTACACATCAGCCAATACAATTGCAATAGAGAAGATGCTTCTTGTTTTCTTCGTCATGTCAAATGCATTCTCTAAGTATCTGATGTGCATGTTGTAGAACCAATAAGGTTGGTCTCTATGCCACGTTGTCATGGCTGATGGATGCCAAGTGACTCCATGTATGTTCTGAGGCCATGTTTTGTTTAGACAGGGAGAGAGATAGAAGGTTGGAGAAACTTTGTCTGATCTTATTGAGTAGGGATCGAGATGTCATTATCTTTGCTTGATTCTATTGTAATATAACACAATAAAAAACGTAACTGTGCTTTGGTTTATTTGGATGGTTAGGTTTCTTCTGCAATTGTGTGCTTCCTGCTGGATTAAATGAGACGAAGGTTCGGCAAGTCAGATCAGAGGACCAAGCGATCCTTGAAGGAGAGAAGAAACTGAGAAGCCAATCAAGCAGGTTCCCGTCTTCCAACGGTTCGACTGATATGCCATCATCTCGCCATCTGCATTCCGCAAGCAAAAACAGTAGGCAGAGACACTGTCTCCCTCCAAGTTCTTCTTTGATCCATTCTACTTCTTCACCTGCAGGTCTAACATTAAAGCTTCAATGAGCGAAGCATTCATAATCTAGGGCCTTAGAATCATCATCGCAAAAGGGAAAAGAGAAGATTGCAAAGTTTTTTTCTGATGAAGTTCTTCCCCGTCTCCCTGTATCCCGGTGAATGCTTTAGGGTTGTGGACAAGCTGGTTATATAACGGCTAAGGCATGTTTTCCCCATGTAAACGGTTTTTCTTTTACCAGCTTATTTGATTGACAAGTGATCGAATGTTTTGTCGGTGAGGAATGATGTTCTTCCTTTACCTTTTCCTTTTGCTTTTGCTTTTCCTTTTCCTGTACATTAATCATTATGCAAAACTCTGCTCCTATGAATCTTGGCTTGGATGTTTTGTGGTAAACATGATGGGTTTTGAGGATCAGCAGAATGTGGCACTCAGAGTGATTGAGGTATGCAGCTGGAGACATTCATAAGATGATTAGAGGGCCCAAATGTTCCCAAACACTTCCATATTCGAGGCTAAAATTGATGTACTGTGAGATGATGAATATGAAAGAATGAGCCCACTATATCACGCTAATTTCTGTGCCTCATTCTTCTGGTGAATCCACTCCCCCTCTAAAGTCTGGTTCAAGAGTGCAACAAAGCTTTCACATCAAGCATTGGATACTTGTCATCAGATTTTAGGATCATGGAACTCTCCTGTGCTTGCATGTGCCATGTTTTAACCTCCACATATGCCTATGTTTGCTGTCAATACAAGGCCCTTTTTATTATTTTTTGTTCAGCTGAATCTCTTTCTTTAGGTTGTGATTCTGCTGGTGGAGTTGCTTATTGGCCCTAATAATGTTGGTTGGAGTCTTGCTCATATCACCAGTTTGGAAGCATTCAAACAAACGAGAGAACCTGCTCGTGATGAAAGCTCATGATGTTCCTGAACTTTTATTCTTTATGTCGGACACAAAACTTAAATCAGAAGTTTATGTTGGCTCATCTTTTTGGACACCCCTTTTTATGATGCCTAGCAATATGCAAAGTGCAAATTTAAAAAAAAAAACCGAGATAATATATATCCGGACCACATGATGTGCTAAGTTTGATAATTGTTTACAGAGCAAGATGCGAATTTAGGTGGGTTTTCCATGTTCGTGTGTACAAAGGTGGTTACAACAAATGAGTACTCATGACGAATTTTAGTATCTCTAGGATTACTCGAACTTTGCATTTGCACGAGTTAGCGCTGATTATGAATTCAGCACGACCATGGCGTCAATTGCTTAACCAGCTTAAATGCTGCTTCCAGAACCATAACCAATTTTGACATCACCTTCATTTTACCTTTGGTACAGTTACTTTGGTTACTGAATGTTTTTCTGCTGCGAATCTATGGCCGCCAAACTTGATTCTTCAGGGGCAAGTTCAGGATGAACTCATGGGCAGAGAGGCAAGAACCTTAAACCCACGACCATTATTCTTGGTCAGACATTGCATCCTTTGAAAGCCCTGGGAAGCGCAGTAACCCAGAAAATCAGAGCTAACTTCCAAGTCACGATCACAATCTAATCTTACAAAAAGGGTTTGGTCACTAGTTCAAATTTGTTGAAGAAGCTCGGCAATAAGATCCCGGAAAGGACCCGGAGGAACTTTTGACGCCTTGGAAAATTGCACGTTCCGAGCGAAAAAGTCTCATCATTTTGACTCGTTCAATCTTTACCCACGGACTTCGCAGACCACATAGTTTCTCTGTCATCCCAACCACTTGACTTTTCCACCAATGTTGAATGGCTGCCTCAGCTCATCTTCATGGAAATGAGGAGTGCACGAGCAGGATCTAGAAGGATGAGCTTATGTTGCAGGAGGGATGGATGCTTCACTTGGTTCTTGCCAACGAATTGCGGTTTGGACCTTGATCTTTGATGGTGGAATAGGTTTCAGCAACTCTCAAAAAGTTATAAATTCAACTCTCGAGTAAGGACAGGAGTTGTGTGGCGTGAGATCTTTTTCTATTCTTGTCTCAAAATTTGTTCCAACCTAACCATCAACGCCCAGTTGGTACGTCTTTGGATGCTCAAAACCTTACTTGGGAAACACGAAGTTAATTATTTTTATGACATTAGGTATGTTGGGTCAAGTGAAAAAATTATTTTTTAATAGGATGAAAGTATGAAAACCCTAGAGAGATTATTAGATTACCGGTTGGATTCCAACCAACGCCGGACCCTATAGCGTCCAGGAAAGAAAAAGAAAAGTTCCCATCTTGATTTTCCAAAGAGGCTTTCATTTACATGAGTTTTTTTTTTTTTTTTTTTTTTCAAAGGGAAAGTGAACAACCACACGATTTTTTTAGTGACTTGACATGACATCCTATCGTGGGCAAAGAATCATATCTAGAGAAAGAGGACAAAGCAATACCATGATTTGCACTTAATCACTAATCACATGCATCATTTTTGCATCTCGGACAAAGTTTCGGGACACCAATTTTTTGTTCGCGAGATGCTTGGAAATTAGCGGTTCGTGAACGGGGAATATCTCGAGACAAAAAACCCCATTTTCACAAAGGTAGGGGGACGGATGAAGTACCAATTCTGCGCCGCGACACATTAACTAGAAAAAAAGATGTCGCACGAGGTTGGACTTGGTCGAGGAGAGCTCGCGGGTCATGCACGTGGACGGAACAACTTACTTGTATCTTCAAAGTTAATCGAGTCAAAAGGTCTAGATACAACCTAAGAGAGCGATGTATCTCGTTTGTTCGCGCGCAATTCATTGGTCGCAATATAAATAGGCTTTTATAAATTGTCATGGTGACGCGAGACTAATTACTTTGCCGTCAATAATTCACGGACTCGAGTATGAAAGGCCGATTAACTTGGAAGTTAATGAAACGACGTACAAGCGTCGTGAATCGGTAGTTTAGAATTTCGATTATGGAGATGGCTCTGATCCAAAGTAGTTTGCATGTAATTTATAGGAATAAAGAGGGAAGCGACTTCTTTTGAGAAAAGAAGGAACAAGAGAGTGAACCTTTCCGAGCATAAAATTACTAGATCTCACCTTCGAAGTACCAAGTTCACGCAACATCAATTTCTCGCAGCATTCATAATCTCACCCAACGAAACAGAATCCAACGGCCATCGTTCACTCGTTTGATCCAACCGAGGAAAAAGGATCCTCGGCTTCAGTTCAACTCCCGGCTAGAACAATGAAGTATCCTTTGTCTGTAATCCAAGAAAAATAATCATCGTCCAACCCCCAGAAAAAAAAAATAAAATAAAATAAAAAATTTGATTTATTTATATATTTCTCGTTCTTGCTTTTGGTTCACGAGACTGACTGGGGCTGGTCTGGTGGTCCTAGCCAAAGAGGACAGGCTAGTCACGCGGTCAAACGGTCAACTTTTCAAACCACCTTTTTTTAACCCAGCTCCCAACGCATCTCTCTCTCTCCGTCCGGCCATTTCCTGATCCCACCGTTCGACGCCGTTCTCGATCAGGCGCTGCTCCTGTCCCGGCTTCGCGACGCACCGGCAACTGGAAATCAGACCGTCCAAAGCGAATCCCGAGGCGCGGTAGGCAGAGTCGACGGTCGAGATCGCCTTTTCCATACGTCCTATCGCCTGATCGATACCAGCCGAGAGACAGGAGAACCCAAAAGCTACGCTACAAAAACAAAGAAAGGGAAACAAATGACCCACGATCACATGCATCGTGTCCTTATTATATTCTCTGGTCGGAGAAGGAAACAGGAGATAACTCACGTTTCGCTTGACCCAACATGTATAATACAATCCCAATTTGTAAAGCGAAGACAACACGAATCGCCGTATGCGAAATCCGCCTTTTTCTTGTCGTGTTAATCGTCGCGGAGAATTTCTCGAGCGCGAATTCGGAAAAACAAAAGAAAAATTACATCAATCTCAGTTCTTGAATGGAATAACCTATGAATTTACACGCCTATCTTCCTGTATGTAATGGAATTTTAGTTCATGTTCCACGGGGAGAGATCTCCACGTCTATCGATGGAAATGGAATCGATCTGGGTCATCTCTTCCAAGCGTACACGAGCAGCGAGAACCCGACGAACGGGCCGCTCAGCTCGTTCTCCTCCGCGCTCGCCCACTCCATGACCGAAGAGCTCCCCCCCGAGGACGCCGACGACGATATCGACGAGGAGGAGAAGCTCCTCGCGCTCCGCAGCCTGCTCTTCCTCATCTTCCTCAGCTCGATCTCGTTCATCCCGAAGCTGCACGAAGGTTGCGACCACAGCAAGAGGTCGCTCACCGCATTGACGCCGCCGCTGCCGCTGCCCCCATCGTCGCCGCCGCCTCCTTCCCTCTCCTCGTTATTGTTGAATGGCTTCTCGAATCTGAACATGAACACCGCATGAGAATCGCTCGCGTCCTCGAACAGCCAGTTGTACACGTCCCACGAGACTTGGAAATTGACTCCGTCGACTTCGACCCGCTCGTTCCCTCTGAACTTCCACTTCAACCTCTTCACCTGCAGGACCCTTCTCTTGTCCACGCTGATGCACAGCTTCCCCTCGCTGTGCACGTTGCAGTCGATCGAGATCGCCCGGTTCTTGCCCCCGAACCTCGCGCTAGTGGCGTACACCCGGTGGCCGAACACGTGCTCTCTCCTCAAGAACAGGGCTTGGCCTCCCTCCCCGGGGCACTTCCGAGCCTTGGTCTTGCTGTAAGCCGACTTCGCGGCGTCGCCCACGAGGAGCGCCATTTCGCCACCGACCACCACCGCGATGTAGAACCCGGATTCGGGCTCCGGCCCGGGCCCGAACTTGGCCCTCGCGAGGTCCCAAAAGATCCGGACGCTCGAGCTCGTGCCGGTTTTGTCGGCATCGAGCTTCTTGGAGCCCTGCTTCTTCCAAAACACCAAGGGCTTGATGTGGAGATGAAAGGAGAATGTGGAAGACGAAGGGGAGAGAGGCGACGAGCTGTAGTCTAAGAAGCCGGAGCCGTGGTGGGAATGGAGGCTGAGGTGGAGGGAGCGGCCGAAGAGGGTCTTGGACCAGGTCAGGGAGAAGAGGCCGAGGTGGGTGTGGTAGAGGCAGGTGGTGAGGTTCGCGTTGTCGTTCCCCGGCGGCAGGGGAGGAGGCGGCGGGAGAGTAGGAGGCGCCACCGCCTCGGCGCCGGCGGAGGAAGGGCGGAAGCAAGAAGGGAAGGGCGAGGAGTGGGTGGACATGACTTGTTGCTATGTGGTTCCGTTCTCGTGTTATTCCCAAGGGTATTGGTGGAGATTATATACATGTAAGGACGAGCTTTAGGACAGAGATTAAAGAAGGGTTGTGATTCCAGAACGAGAGGGACATAAAGGGAATAAAAAAAAATTATTAAATGGACTTTTCGAGAAGGGAAAAAAAGAAAATTTGTTGGAGAAAAATCAGAAGAGATTTTTCCAAGACACGCATTACAAAGGAGGAGAGCGCAGACTTTTTGCGCCGGGGGTCCGTGTGAACATTTCCTTGGATTTCTCATAGATAGTCAACAACTATTCGTAGGTTACCCACGAACATGTCTACGAAAATCCATGGTAACGACTCGAAAGTGGTACGGCAACGAACGGCAGGTGATGCTAAAATAGTGAATATTGTCCCAAAAGGTCTCAAATATATTATACTTTTCTCAATTTAATTTAATTTTGTCAATTGAGTCGTAAACCTTCTTATATTTCGCCGGTTGAGTCCATCGAGCTAATTTTGATCGGAGATCGCTAAGTGGACCCCAGCCTTTTTACGTGAGACGGTCGGAATGGCGTGCATCGATGTGGATAACTTTTGATTATCTTATTATTTTTTTCTTTTCTTTGTTATTTTTTTTTCCCTTAAAGTGGTCGGCGAGGGTCGTCGAGCCCTCGCCCGGATCTGCGCAAAGGCTGCGATGGTGCAGGTGAGGCCAGCCTCGCTAACTGTGAACAAGGAAGTCTCGCTAGATCCGGGTGAAGGTAAATTAAAGACAAAAAGAAAAGAAAAGAAAAAAGATTACTTAAAAAATATTAGAACATTAGTGAAAATTGTCTACGTCAATGCCGACCATACTTCATTGGACATTCGACGTCCACATTAGTAATTTCTGACTGAAATTAATCGAATAGACTTAATTGACAAAACGTAAACAGATTTAGGACTTAATATGCAAAATTAAAAGGTTTAGAATAGAATTGACAAAAGTGCAATAGATTTAGGAATTTTTTGGACAATTCTCCATATGAGTACAGCAAAAGCGTGACTTCGAAAAAGATAAATCGTTATTTACATTCATCTCTTAAACCAGGCCGAATCTAGAAATGATTAGATTACATTAGTAAGACATCAATATATATATATATATATATATATATATATATATATAATACTAATAAATACTCGCCAAATTCCCTGAACACTTCATAAACGAAAAAAAAAAAAAAGGGTTCTTGATGGAAACCCAACAGGCTTGAAGGCCCCAAAGAAGGGCCACTTGGAGAACTAGCCAAGACGAGTTGCACATATTCGTGGTTCTTGGCTGGACTCCATATGCATATCGTTCGTGGTTTCTATCTGTAAAACAAGGACGTGTTGGTAAGTTTTGGAGTTTCTCCACTCTTTTTCGTGCTTTCGGACTGCGTTTGACGTGCTCGTTGTGTTGTTTTCGACCTTTTAAGGGAGGAACATTCAGTCTGTGGAGATGGGGAAAGAACCCTTTCTTTCTCGTCTTCTTTCGCAAGACGATGGTGACTTTTTCCACCTTCTACACGCGGAAAACGTCGCTGTGTTCGGATTCGCAGAGTAGATCTCCCCTCAGGTATATACATAACAAAATATCATGCACGTTGTAACTACCGAGAATACGTCGTATCCGTTCCATGGAAAAAGCTAGTCACGAAGAGTGAAAATCGTCGAAGTCTCGACGATTCCAGACTAGGGTTTTCTTAGCTTGTGCGTCGCATGGTTGCTTATTGTTGAAACGCGATTAACTCAACCTCATCGTATCATAGTTTTGTAGAGAATAATCACTATCATTGAGGGACGGATTGCATGTGCATAATTCCTAAGACAAAATTTCGCGTACCGGTCTGCTCTTTGTGAAATATATGCTGCTCATAATCTTGGGTAGCGTGGTAGGTAACATAATCATATGTTCTTTGGGATCATGGGAAGCTGATGGATTCACCACATCATATAACATGTGAGATTAGGTTATAAGTGGACATTCAAAATCTGTTGATGCGAGAAAAGAGTCACAATGGATGTAGAATATTTATCGCTTTGAAATTGATTTTGAAATACGCGTAACCGGAAAAGAAACTCATTTCGGAAAAAGGACCGTGGTTTGGCTTCGCCACCGTCTCATGTCTGTCTTCGAGCTAATCTCGCTATCTATCAACCCTACGCCCCTTGTAATTATCAATAAAACCAGGGATGCGATTTGCCTTAATGGATGCTCATCAAACACGGCAAGTGACTTATCTAGGACATGTCTCTCTCTCTCTCTCTCTGTGTCTCCCCCGTTCTGGTTGGGGAACCACGGTCCAATTTCAGTTCAAACATGGCATGTGTGTCGCGAATTGGTGGGACTAAACACCAGTTGGACAGCAAAACGGCTTCTAATCAAGCAAATCTTGACCACTTGGTCCTAAGAAATTCCTTCGTAAAACGTCGCCATAAACTGGCCACCAGTCGCGGGAGCAACAGAACAAAAGCAAAGAGAACAACTGGAATCCATCCAGTCGGTCACAATTCAACCCAGCAATGTTCAGACACCAAGAACACGAAGCTATGGATCAGGATCCTGAGAGAAGTATATGCGCCTTTGGATCCACGAACCGACAAGCTATGTCCGATTTCCTTAAATTCTCCACACGCTAAGTAGACAACCTAGAGTCCGAAACCCTAGCCATTCCATTTTTTAGTCTTTTGTTGTTTTTTATACACCGACTAAATTCGGTGTGGGTGTAAGAAAAAATGCGACAATTCAGTACTTTCGAGACGCTTGGTTACGTATCGCATGCTTAAGAGGAAAATTGTATTAAAAAAAATTAATCCTAAACATATTGCACTTTTACCAATTCAGTCATAAACATTTTAATATTGTCAATTAAATTATAAACATTTTCACGTCTTGCCAAGTGAGTCTATTCAGCCAATTTTAAGGAAAAAAAATAAAATAAAATAATTAGTAAAAAAATATATATTACAATGTTACTAAAAATTGTCCACGTCAGCATAAGACGGTCGGGCGTCCACGTCAGCGATTTTCGGTCAAAATTATTTTTATGGATTCAATTGAAAAAACGTGAAAAAATTAGAATTTAAATGACAAAATTAAAAGGTTTAAGACTGAATCAAGAAAAGAGAAATATATTTATGACTTTTCTGATAATTTTTTTCGGGAAAGAATAAGTACGGGTTTTCTAGTACACTTACCAATGCTTCGTAATAACCAAGACTACTAGTGTTGATAGACAATGGGATCGTGGAAGTCTCGAGAAAATTAAAACGGTTTCCCTTTATATTCTTGGATTCATTTTGGGGAATTGGGCGATGTTTCTATACTAATCGCCAAGCTTTGGGAAGGGAATGCAAGGATTATAAATGGGCAGGCAAAGTGACAACAGGGGAGATAATTTAACCTGGTTTTTAGCATCAAAGGCAAATAGATTTTTTTTTTTTCAATAAACATGTGTTTGATATGACGTAATAAGTGGTTTGTGACGACATATTGAGCCCTAATTTATGACCCGCAACTGTTGTCGGCCGGTGTCTCCAGACAAGAGTCGATGTCGATGCAACTATTTTCCGCGTCGTTTTCTGAAACGAGCGAGACTAAACTTCCATGCATAAAAAAACTTTGAACATGTCTTCGCCAAAAATAAATACATGGATAATGACTTGTTCACGTCACTAGATAGAATTACAGAGAATTTTCTTTATTGCGAAAGAGATTTGATACATTTTTCAGAGCGGAATCCTCCTCGGAAATCTGTGGATTTTCAGTGATGGTTCTGAAATTGATGAGCTTAACTCCCATATCTTGTAATATTGATAGACTCGTGAGTACGATAACGCCTGTCAAGCATACTTACCGTAGCCGAAAATGGCTTGGGCACGGCACGGCATTTTCTTAGCGCAACGTCAAAAACTAACCTCGAAATTAGTTCGAGACGGGGATAAAAGGCGGATCCACCTCTGCTCTCCGAGCCGGCGACCTCCCGTTCCACTCTCCGCTTCACCACTATGCACTAGCCTAGCATGGCAGCGCACCGTTGCCGGGATTACGGAAGCACCTAGATAGATCGACGACAAGATGAATTGAATTCCATCTCTATGAATCGGAGGAGATGCATGAAGATTTTCATTTTTTTTTTCTTAAATTTATTTTCTGCCCCCCTAATTGTGTTAGGGATCTTTTGGTTAAAGACAATGAATCTCTAGATGTTAGTAAGTCTGTTGGGCGCTGATTTGGACGACTCTCCAGGGGGTACGTGCCCTATTTTCTTTATGTAAGCTCGTTTATTTTCGTCTAATGAAATGATAATTAGTACCCAAAAAAAGTAAAAAAGAAAAATCAGCTCTTTGAACATTGGAACCTTCCGAGCCTCGGTAATTTTTTTTTTTTTTTTTTGGGTCGAAAGCCTCGATACTCGACTACTCAACAATAGTTCCGAAAGCACGCGTTAACCATACCCGCATGAATCTCAAAAGCCTACGACGACGTTATACCACATGCAAAGTCTACAATTCTTAAATCAGTTCATGTTGGATTCCACTGAGGGTGGACATTGTTATGGCACGAGCAATCCTTTCTAGGGTTTCATTATCTGGGAGTAAGCACACCTTCTTGATCACATAATGATTGGTCGAGTCCACTATGGTTACACTTAATTAGCTCAACTAAATCATTCCATGTGCCTAAGTACCGTTCTAGATCAGCTCATCCAATGATTTGCACGAATTTCTCAATTCAATGCGCGTCTGAACCAATGTGAACTTGGAAAAATGGAGAAATCGCCAGCTCCTATCTTGTCCAAAGCCTCTTTTTTTTTTTAAATGCCAAAGCTTGCCATCTCAAAGAGGCCCACCATGTGCATTGATACCCTAACAACTTCAGCTTCACGCAGAAAAATAGACTCGCTTGGCCTGTGGACCTCTCACTTCTTGCCAGCAAATACCACCAAACAAAAAATCACCAAATTTTCATTTATATAACAACAAATTAATCGTCATCAAGCTGCTAATTAGTAGATTATTAGAGCTGTGACTTTATAGATCATTGTGGCTGTTGCCCTATTTTGAAAATGTGTTGAGATTTGATGTGAGTTGAGAAGCTTCAAAAACGCGTACGCGTAGTCGAACTTTAAGAAAGGCAGAGAATTTCAAGACCCTTTTGGCTATGGTTGTACCTAAGCCCTTGAATTGTCAATATATAAGAAAAATAAAAGAATGAGATAAAGAAAAGAGAACCTTGGACCTACGACAAGTTATTATGTTTTTAATCCAGTCTGGCTGCTAAACTTGTGCCGTGACATGAGCCTTTCGATACCGGTGCTATTGTCCCTTACGGGATTATTTAAGCTAAACTCATGGAGAGGCCTCCGTAGCAAGCACATATTGAAATTGAATTTGACATTTTTCTATAGCACAAACACCCAGATGCTTATAGTTTCAAAATTATGTCGCAAAGTGGATGTGCTTTAGCAATCCCGTCTTATCAGGTTATTAAATAATCTCCATGGCAAAAGGGTTCCGAGAGGGTGTAACTCTAGTCAAAGTACACAGGATGATAAGAGGAGTGGGAATGAATTGAATTTCCTAATCGAACCATTGTGTCGTTGGTTTTATGAATCGATATTGACTAGGACCTCGGCGCTTTTAATGGGGCGAATATGTAGCATATCGTGAACCTCGTACTGGAACTTCGCCCCCCGTCAATCCTATTGGGACATCACACGTACTCCAACATCATTGACATATATAGCTTGAGTTATATCAAATGAACCTAAGTTGATGTATCTACTCTTAAAAAAAGATATGTAACGCCCGCGTTGAATTAGAAGAGAGGAGTCATTTTTCCTTGATCTGACCCCCCAAAGTTTGGTTTGGAAAATTCGAACACAAGTACATGCACGTTTTCAAGATCTAAACGATTCTAATCTTCCTAACTTACTAATCTCTACGTTTGCGATTAGGGTTTTCCAACATGTAAACTTTCTTTGTATTTTTTTTTTTGGTAATCGAAGTTTTCCACGTGCAATGGACTATTATCGGGGTAGTGGGGGTATGAGCGCCAATGCCACCGGTTAAGTCCCCCAAGACCCGACCGAGGAGATTCGAACCTATAACCTCATCAATTTAATTGTTTAAGGACCAGGGATCTCACCAACTCAGCTAACGTCTCATTGCCAAAACTTTCTTTGTATTATCTTTGTGAGATGGTGGAATAGCTGATAACACTGCCTTCCCGCCTAGTTATGGTTCTATCGATAGAATACCCTCACTACTTTATGTTATATCTTCCTCATTAAATTATTATTCAATGTTGTAACAATATCATTGGTAAGTTCCATTTCGCGTGGAACGCGTTGCTTTACACGTCTTGACCAAACTATCCGAGTCTCGATTTTGGTCCGAGTCCCGAGTCAAAGTAAACTCTTCCTGCCAAGCAAAGCCAAAGCAGGTCATGTCGATTCCTTTCTCTATTATTAAGTCGCTGGCCAAAGTCCCCGCCGATCGTGCTGATTCGAGACCTTTCAAAACCCTTGAAAATGCACCTTGGACACTTCGATTGAATTTCTTTGAGACTTCTTGGAATTTTCTTTCACGGTAAAATTTCTCTAATGGTAGCGAAACCGGAGTATTCGACCACGACCAAATTCTCCGATTTGCCAAACATAACTCAAGACACGATCGGGATCGTCGGATCTTGCTTGCTCATGTCATTCTCTGTCGGACGAAGCCGTTCTCCTTAGAAGTCGAAATTATCGAGAGACGTGTCGGTAACGTCCATATAATATGTACTTATTAACACTCGATTTGAATGTTTACAATCTTATGTTTCGAAAAAAGAAAAATTATTTCTACAATAGCTGAAAATTGAATGCTTTAATGTGATTGGGTTTGTGCACTCGATTGAATGAACCCCACCATGTGCAAAAGTTCCTAGTAGTCCCACATATTTCTCCACCTAATTAGAACTTTATTCTATTACCTGGATTATCTCCTAAACACTCCTGGGCAAAGCCAAAACATCAGATTTGGTACATTAATCCAAATCGAGGAAGATTCGAGTGCTTAAATTGCTGCTAATTTCGAGCAGCTTAGGCAGCTAGGATCTACTAATCTGGAAATTATGTAGACGCTATGTCAACATTAGTTGGTTTTCTTGGGATCCGAAATGCACGAATCTTTCACTTTATTTTCCCGTAAACCTAAAAAAAAAAAATTAATTTTGGGGAGGATTAGATACATAGCATTCATTAAGTGGGACACAACAGCATTTAGAAGCAGCACAAAACACGAGATATGATTCCGTGACCGTAACTCTATCTATCCAACAGTAATTTTCTCGACGTGTGTAGTAATTTAGGATTATTACACTTTCCTTATCGATGTTGTAATTTTCAAAACAAGTATACACCTTGTGCTCTAGTCAAGTGCCTTCTCGAGTCATAGGTGTAATAATGTGCTTTGACTGTTGACTATTCATGGAATGCAAAAAATAGTTTGATCTACTAAACTACTGTGCCGGCCAAGACCCATTGTTGGCTTTAAAGAATGAAAAAAATTTCGCAATAAAATTGACAAGACAAAACGGTAGATGTGGTGATAGGTAGCTATGGTCTCCAGCTTGTCTTAGACTTTTAAAATGTCTCTTATGTTTATAATGCAAGATACACCTAGAAGCCAAGGGGACTACGCTAAAGAATAAGCAATTCTACCCAAACAATAATACGTTATAGGGGTTGACTAGTACACAACATTATATATTAGGAGTGGCGATGAAATATCAAATTTAGGAGGCGATATAAGAGATTTCTATACGAAACTTCGTTAGTTATGATTAAGGGCGAGCAAGCATGGTATAGCTTGGTGCGGTTTGGATGTCAAATCAAATCATACCGGTAGACATGGTTCGAAGAATAGTGAAACGAAACCGGGTTAATTATTTGGTTCGGTTCTAAGTCAATCAAACCGTTTTTTTCTTCTTTCCTTTCTTGTACTTTTATGAGACTAACTTCACTGAGCTAGCTTAAAGCGCTAGTTTCATGAAAGAAGTCAAAGTCTACACTCAAAGTAGCTCATAAATTCACCCAAAATGAATATCACACCTATTTCGACAGGCTATTCCTAGTATAAACCGTAAAAACAATTAAAAAAAAATTGAGAAGTTATATGATACGGGTTAAAGCAAAAAACGATTCGATTGGGTTTGTGAACAAACCTTTTTCTTTTTTTCTTTTTTGCAAAAGATTACTCTTGGGCTTCATTTGTTTCGCAAAAATTGTGAAAAGAAAATCATTTTCCAATATCAATATTTTATGGGGTTTGGTTGAGATTTGAAATGAACTGGAAAATATTTTTCATTGCTTGGTAAGGAATCATTTGGTTGGAAATTGTTGACATGAGCGTTGGTTATTATATGTAGCATGATTGCACTAACATAGACAATTTTTGTAATTTTTAAGAAAAGAATTCGAATTTTTTGAATAATTTTTTTCATCTTTAATTTCAGTTTTTTCTTTTCTTTCATTTTCTTGCCTCGGGGATAGTTGGTGGCAAGCCATAGGCAAGGGCCGACCTAGCAGGCCTCACCCGAACATGGCGTGATCGAGCTCACCCAAGGTTAACGAGTTTGAGCCTTGTTTGCCTCGAGGGCGAGGTGGAGCCTTCATGAGGCCGGCAAGCTCGACCTCGCCATATCTCGACTAGGTGGAGCCTCATTTGAGATCACCCCTCCACGGCACATGCCCGTGGTTGGTTATCGATCGTTGTTGAGGCCTAGCGACTAGTGTAGGAAGAAAGGAAAAAGGAAAGAAAAGAAAAGAGAAAAATTACATAAAAATTAAAAATTACAATTGATGGCCCCGAGCTCGATCTCGATATTTTCGAGCCCGGCATTCCAAACATGGGCATCGATGTCCTGGACTTGGCGTTGATGGACCCGGGCGCAATGGCCGAGGTCTCAAGCGTGGCCTAGATGGACTCGAGCCTAGGCGTCGAGGACCTGGCCTTGCTGCCAAGGGCTTGAGAACAAGCACTAGGGTTCCCATGAACAATCGCAGAGTTTCTAGTCCAAGCGCCGATACCTAACCATATTTTGGAAAATGATTTTCGATTTTTGAAAAAGGGAAACCATTTTCCTGAATTTAATCTTGATAGGAAAATATTTTCCGCTGACTCATTTTCTCAAGCGATCCAAACGCCGAAAAATTGAGAAAAGTAATTTTTTATGGAACAAACAGAGCCTCTGAAGTAAACCGCCAAAAAAAAACTGTTCGGTTTGGTTTGTTCTAACAGTTGGAATCTTTTTTTTTTTTTTTTAAGCTTACACTAGCTATCATAGTCTAAGTTTTTCGATTGGGTTGTAATCCAGTGGGCTAGATTGTAGGCCCGCTCCTTTTGTTTTCTCATTGTACCATGAAGATAAATTTCTCCCTTCTCCAATTTAGAGTCCAAGAAATGAGCCCAAAAGGACTTTTGTTTAGTGGATTCGGGCTCAATTCCCCTCAGCCCACAAAATGGACCAACCTATCCATCCATAATACCAAAAACATATGAAGGCACTGAAAATAGTGTATGGGGAAAAAAAAAAGGAGAGAGAAAATGAAAATCCATTTTTTTTTTATTTCGATTACCAATTTGAGTTCCATGATAAAAAAAATAATAATAATAATAAAGCCACTTTTTCTAATGTGATTAAAATAATTTGGTTCACCGCTTCTGAGTTTTTTCCTAATTCGATTACCTAATTAAGAAATAAGCAAGTCGCTCCGCGATACGCTCGAAGAAAAGGGAACTTCTGGAGATATGGAATGCGGGATTTTTGCCTTTGCAATCTTTAAAACTTTTGGGGCCTTGGGAGATTTGCGAGCACTCTGGGAAACTTCCACGGCCCCTTGGAGTGTGGCCGTGTGAACATGATTTACAGGATCATGTTCACATGGGCGTGTAGGAATAAAGGTGCTTCCGGAGGCACTTGACAATCTGAAATTTTGGTCAGATACTACATTAGATTAGAAGTGTACCCTGGAATCAGTTTTAGTTCCAAAATCCATTGGAAGGTAGGTGAGCCGAGTTCCATCTGTCTCCCTGGCCATTAGTGTTCTTTATGGAGTTGACATTTGTATATTTGATGGCCATGTGATGTTTTTCAGATGCAAATTTTGATAATCGGAGAAAAGCCGCCAAAATTCTTTCAATTATATCTATTGTGACACATTTATCCTGAATTTTTTTGTGACACAAAACTCCCAAACTTATACTCGTGTGACACATTTACCACTCGTCAAGGTTCCGCCGTTACAAATCTACCCGTATGGACGCGGGAAAGCAAACGATATTGACATGGCACCCACATGGCTTAAGTAAAATAAAAACGATGTTTTGGCTAAAAAATCGTCCGACGGAACCTTGACTAAGGGTAAATGTATCGCATATGTACAAGTTTTGGATTTTTCATGTCACAAGAAAAAGTATGATAAATGTGTCATAATGGACATAGTTTGAGATTTTTTTTCATGCCGCAAAAAAAAAAAAATCATGATAAATGTGTTAGAGCGAGCATAATTTGAGGCTTTTGGTGACTTGTTCCCTTGTTTGTATTATAAGTTACCTTCTAAAGAAAGGTTCTCTTTTGGGGCTAAATTTAGAAGATGGGAAATATATGATAGGAATATTTCGTCAATCACTGTGCAAATTGGTAAATGGGAATGAGCAGATTGGCAAGGTTAGACTCCTGGAAATATATAAGAGGGATACTTCTTCGGTTCCTGATGAATGAAGAGAAATGTGCTAAACCTGAATGAATTTTTGTAGTGAACCTTTTAAATCTGAAGTGTAAGCATTGTTGAATTAAACATGGTAAATTTGCAGCTGATATCTCTATCAGCTAGTACTATGTTCTACTTAAACATGTAATTTAAACTTTAACAAATGGTCTTAAAGGCCACATTCTATTTGTGCTTTTCGAAAGGTAAAGCCTTTCCCATTTAAAGAGCTCAAATTACAAGAGTTGTTGTGATTAAAAAAAAAAGAGGAAAGAGTGAAATTAAAAACCCTAATTGTTAAAGAGTTGAAGAAAAAATGATGTGAGAGGGGATGCTAATCCTGGTGACCAAACGAGTTTTCATTTACTGGTAAATTTCGTTCGGGGATAGCGAGAGATTTAGAATATTTGATTAAAATATGTATGGTTAAAAGTTTCATTTGGTTATATATAGAGCAAGATGAAGAAATGGAACTTATCGTTATTGTCTGCTCTCAACCGCTGGCAGACAAAAACTTACTTAGCACTCCTATAATAACCGGCGCGTTAAAATTAAAGGAAGTGACGCCAGAAACTTTAAAATTATGTTTACTGCGATATTAATATCTCAAACTTTTTTTTTTGTGTCGCCGCAAGTTCAAACTTGCGCCGATATGACAAAAATCTTTAGCCATTCTTATGCGAAATCCGACTGTTGATTATTTGGGCTTTGCTTCAAAACTCCAGAGAGTAAACAAACACTGTTTGATCTGGAAAAACCAAAAGGGAAAGAGCATAGCAAAGAGGACAGAGACCAATTATTATTCTGCTATGAAACGCGACAAGCCCAGAGAAATTGCACGAGAAAGCTCCCAACGTCGGGTTTGTGCACCTGTGGATCTCACCTAGTTGCACCTCCATGAGTTGTGTTATCCATTCCACTTTAATTATTTGATGGATTTTTGTCATCGAGCTCGAAGGTAGGGCAGTCTAAAAGAACCGCCGAAATCTAAACCAAACTGAATTGATCCGAACCGAACCGAAACCGAATGTCTCGCTTTTTGTGTCGGGTTTCCGTTCATTAGGGTAGTGAGTAAAACGACGGGCTTCTGAATGTTCGATTCTGTTTCGGGGTTTTAAACCTGAAATGACCCCGAACACATTATAGTAATTGCTTGTTCTGGGTCGACAGCCATCAATTATTGCTCATCAGTTCCCCACCGTCGCTAACACCATCCATCTCACCTCCCTCGGTGGGCTTGTCCCTCCACACACGGACTCGTGCCTCTGCGTCACTCCCTCTCTATAAACGTCAACTCCGGTGACCTTCATCATCGATCTGGGCAAGGGCTGACTTCGATTGATGGCAACCCTCATTCAGATCGAGGGCCTCCATCGGTTTGGCCAATCGCTGGCCAAATCGGCTCGGGTCTGTCTAGATACAACCATGTTAAGCAGTCCAGCCTCAGTTGAGGGTGAAGGTAGATGCCACCATCAACGAAGCTTGGAGATGGTGATGGCGGACCCATGAGGCAGCCAAGTCCGTTAAGTTAAACTAGTGACTGAGTCAATGAAAAAACTGATCTTATTCATACTTTGTATAGTATAAATAGAGAGATATCACCTCCTATAAACATTGCCTTTCGGTTCGGTTGAAACCATCTCAAACAGGAAAAAAAACAGTCTCGTTCAGTTTGTGAATTGTTTATTACTTTTTTTCATAAAGTACTCTTGAATCGAACCGCATGGTCTAAGGGTTTGAACCGCTTTTGCTTGCCCCTAGTTATCATAGTGGGAAAATGACACAAATGGTCCTCGAACTTTTAATTTGTTCAATGTAGTCCTCGAATTTTTGTTATATGTTCAATTTAGTCCGTAGATTATATGAACATGTTTATTGTCCCTGAACTTGAATTAACGAAAGCACAACATTAAACATTTTCATATAGTTCAAGGATTAGATTAAGCATAAACCAAAAAATTTTGGCCCACATTGAACAACCTTGCACATTGGAATGAAGTTCATGGACTATAATGAAAAAATTAAAATTTTATGGATATACTACATAGTGAACTAAAGTTCAGGGATCATTTGTGTCATCATCCATATCATAGACTTGGCTTTTAGATTTGGTTGTAATCCCATGGGCTGGTTCGTGGGGCCCGTCCTTTGTTTTTCTCCTTGAACAATGACGATACAATTCTCCCTTCTCAAATTTCGAGCCCAAGAAATGAGCCCGAAAAGACCTTATTTAGTGGGTCGGGCCTAATTCCCCTGGCCCACGAAATGGACCCACCTATCCATCCTTTACTATGGAAGGGACTCAAAAGAGTGCATGAAAATTCGTTCTTTCCTATTTCGATTACCAAATTAAGTTCAAGGATAAAATAAAAAATAAAAAAACAGAAATCCATTATTTCCTAATTTGATTACCTAATTACGTTATCTACTTATGAGTTTTTTTTATTCTTGTACTTTCAGTTCAATTATGATATTTAATCTCTGCTATAACTCAACGATTTATTCCTAAGTCACAGAGAGGCGATAACAACTAAATTCATTGTAATAAACCGAGCCAATCATAAATGAAGAAATAGAACAAGGCTTATTGGGGTTCCATTTTTAAGGATATGGATTGTACTTAAATCTGTAATTGATGATTAGCTTTTATCTAATAGAACGAGTCTACATTGTCTTTTCATGACAATGAACCGAGTTTACAAAGAATTTTTCCATGTTTAGAGAGAGGGGGTGGGATTATCAAAAAAGTCCTAAACCTTTTGCAATTATGTCAATTCGGTTCTAAACCCTCCTTTTTTTTTTTTTTTGCCAATTGAGTCTACACGTTTTGCGTTTTCGCCAATTCAATCTATCCACCCAACTTTATTGGAAATTGATGACTGACACTATCGATGCTGATGTGAACCTTTTTTAAATTTTTTTAATTTTTTCTATCTTTTATTTTATTTTTTTGTTAATGGCCGGCAAGAGGCCACCGACCCCCGGGCGAGGGCTCAATGCCCTCACACTCAACTAGGACTTCATGCCTCACGACAAGGGTTCACCAACCGAGTGTGAGGCCGCCGAGCCATTGTTAACTACTAAGCGAGGGCTCATGCCCTCACTTACAGCAGGGCAAAGCCCTCGGTCAAAGGTCGACCGAGGTCGCCAAGTGACCATTAAAAAAAAAAGATAGAAAAAAATTAAAAAAAGTAAAAATTAAAAAAATTCACATCAACGCCACTAGTGCCACATAGGATGGTCGGTGTCCATGCCATCAATTTTCAATCAAAATTGATCGGATGAACTGAATTAACTCAAATACAAAAGGTTTTATGACTCAATTGACCAAAAAGAAAGGTTTAAGATTGAATGGACACAATTCTTCTAGGTTTATGACTTTTTTAGTAATTTCTCAAGAGAGAGAGAGAGAGAGAGAGAGAGGAGGAGGAGGAGGAGGAGGGGGAGGTCCAACACAATCTTTGTCGCGGCATGGCCAAGGAGTGAAGGAAAGGATGGGCGGCAAGGACCATGTGGATGTTCACATGCACATGGACATCCATGTGAAAGAGGATGGAGGAGGCATGCCTCATGGAACTCCACAACATTTCTAATCCATCCTTAGATTCATCCCCGTACATGTCATGTTCACCGACCCTACCACAGAAAAATTTTCACTTTCCCCCTCAACCAAATCTTGGAAGGAAAAGATTAAACAAAAGGAAGGAGCATGCTCCAAAATGGGTTGAAAGAGATTTGGCTTTTTCTGGGTATTAGGCCACCAAACTTTTGCCTTCCCTCCCAAACCCAACTTAAAAAAAAAAAAAAAACAATCTTTTCTCTTGCCCCCTTTGGCTTCTTGCATGACTCACGAGATCCGAGGCATCTAAACCAAATGATGAAACCCCCAATTAAAAGGACAAGTGAAAAAAAGAAAAAAACATACAACATTTTGTATTCATGCTCTGATCAAAGTTGATTGGTGGTCATATGATTTGTCCCTCATCCCCAACACCTCCACATGAAATTCTCTACACCATGATTGGCTTTGACCGCCCTTTTTTTTTTTTCCCTTATCTCCCCCTTTTCTTTTAGCCTTTCCTTTTTTCTGTGTGAGATCTCTCCTCTGACTCCAAGTTAAAAAAATCTCCCCTCTTTTTTCACTCTTTTGCTTTGCAATTGCTAATTGCTAGGATGGTTTGCCTTTGCCTTGTGCATTTTTGTGCCACCACTTTGTATATTGCCTTTTATCTTCTTGAAAGATTTACAGCTAGTTTCTCCTCAAGAATTGCCACTTTCAGAAGTTTGTAAAGCCTTGAGAGTGTTCACAGGATCACAGACTTTCATCAAAATGGACATACTTTCACTCTGTACAAGAATGTGATGCACGCACTTCTTGTCAAGATTTTTCTCCAGGGTTGCTCACTCAGGGTGGCATGTTCGTGGAGATAAAGGAAGGTTGGCGGTTGATTGCTTGAACCTTGCACAGCCCCCCCTTGAAGAAATTCAAATTACCAATGATAGTAACTCACTAAAATGCAATGATTTTACCCCACACTTTTGCTGAATAAAAAGTTGAAACAGAATAATGAGATTAAACAACTTTAAATTATTCATGGTTGTGGGGAGCAAAATCAATTTCCCTAACAGGTGAAATCATGATGGGGTTTTATTGACAGAGATGGGTCACCAACAAAAAGGAAAGGCAAGAAAATATAGTACAAGAACTAGTGAGATAAAACTGTGGAGCAAACTAATGCCTTGACTGGTTGAGAGAATTAGGTCAAGTGGAAAGGAGAGAACAGATGGCATATCCCACACAAACAATTAATCAAACTTGTGCTTCTGTAAAGAATCCCTTCTGCAATGTATTGCTGTTGCACAAGCAGTTCACGGATGACCAAAGCTCATGGTGAACATGGCAAGGTTTCACAACAAACCACCATGACAAATTTCTCCGAAAACCATATAGCATAATTGCCAATTCTTTTTATATGAAGATGAGAGCAAAATGAATATTGGTAGTGATTATTAGGATACAAGTATGAGTTGTGTTACAAAAGTCCTACATCGGATAATTGATGTGGTATGGAACATTTAATATATTCAAGTTGACTCATAACTCATTGGCTTAAGCTTTTGAGTAAAGGTGAGTCCAACTGGATATGTTAATGAGCTCGGACTTTAGAAAAATCAAAGCAGTTAATACATTCAAGTTGGCTCATAACTCATTGGCTTAAACTTTTGAGTGAATGTGAGTCCAATTGAATGTGTTAACTGGCTCGGACTTGAATTCCCTCTTAGCGATCTCCCCGAGTGAAAGTATCGAACTTTTACTTCGCGCTTCTAACAGTAATTGATTACCTTTATAGCACTCTCGATCCTCAACTATTAGCATTCTATCATTGGAAAAAGCGGTAGAAAGAGACAGAAAATAGAAAAGAAAGACAGTAAACTGGTAGAAAATTTTGCTAACATCTCCCCGCCGCTGCATCACCGCGGCATGGAGTAGATTTAACTAGCTTTCTTAACTTGGAATGATAATGACTAATCACAGCGTTCAACAGCTGCAAGATTCTCTTTTCACCAGGGAATTTTCCCTTTTTTACCCAAGATAGAAAGGAGGAACTATTTATCACAGACTGAAACTGTTAGAACAAGGAAGGTAGAGAAAAACTTTTTGGAAAGACAACATTGAAAGTGTGATGTGGATAATCGAAAATGGTTAGGTGGGGGGTTACTGAAATAATTCCACACATCATAAACTACGAGCTAGTTCAACTTGACAGCTCTGTTTCGATGATTTCGGCAAGTTCAGGAACCAGCTTGTTATCTTCTTTTGGTAATCAAACACTGGATGATCAAGCTCTTCTTAATACAAATATACCTACACATTGAAATTAGGATCACATATTTACTACATACTGAAAAGATGTTTACAATGATAGTGTTTTGTTAATACTGTTCCAGAAATTGGAAGTCTTGGGCATGAACAAGAAAGACCAGTCATTGAAACACCCACCAACTTGTAACTACCACTATGTTTTTTCCTTTTCCTGTAACAGCAGCAATCCCCATGCAAATGCAAAGGCACTTTCATGCCCAACGATGCACAAAAAGTTCTCCTTAATGGAAAACACCCACAACCCAACATTACATTCACAAGTCCACTGATTTTTTTGTCCTTGGGAATGATCATAGGATTCTTTAATCCATTGGAAGGACTTAACAAATCGATAAGAGCATCCTAAAGCTAAACCGAGGGTCCAGAGGAAAGCAATTAGCTTAAACGTCGCAGCTTCGGTAAATTCAAATTCGATGTAAATCCTTCACAACACAACACAGGAAGCCTTAACTACTGGGAGGCCTCTGTTCTTTTCCTTCAATAAGCAAGTGAACTTGATAGGCTAAATTGCATTAGATGTTCACCTGTTCTGCATTGGTCAAGAGACTGCCATCTCTCGTGTCTAAGCCTTAATTACTTATTGCACAGCAGAAGTTAGGGCCAACCTTAAGTTTACTAGCATCTGTGATAAGCCCAAATGATTCCTGGAACAAATCGGTCGACGAATAATCATGTGCACAAAAATTTGGTCTTTTTCCCGACATTCGCTTATTTACTATTTTCCATCATAGGGGGTCCTCTTTTCAGAGAACCCCTTTTCCAACTCCTCATAAAGATGCCCATAGTTACGCATGCATCGTCGCTGCACTGAGCATTGACCATTAAATGCGACAGTACAGATGTCCTTCTCAATCACACATTGCGTCAAAGCAGGGCGGTTCTGCGTTTCAAATCTTCCCAACGGCCAAAAATTAACAAAGTCCTGTTTTTTTTTTTAATTTTCTGTCAGCTTCTGTAACAGTAGACTCGTGAATGAACATGTAGACATCACTTGAAATACGGGCTATCTCACAATTAACTCCGCAGAACGACCTTGACATAAGATGGTTGTCTTCACTTGCACCTTTTGTTAAGGCACTTTTCACAATTTTCTTCTTGTGGGCCTTCTTGTGCCAAAAAAATTCAGAGGAATCAGCAAATAGCATAGAAGCTGCGTCTTTTCTTGTTTATCAGTTGTGTAGCTACCTCTGCCAGCAAACAGGGGAACATGAAACAGAGGAAGTCTTGCATTGCTTCTCAAAACAGAGGAAATTACAATCTGAGAACATATTAAAGCTTAAGGTAAGTACTAGGCATCATAAATAGTGGCATAGTACAACACTGTACACATAGCATCATCAAATGTGCCATCTCTAGGGAATAAGTTCTAGGAATTGGAAAGAAAAATCTAAAGATTGCTCAGGACAGCCCCAGCGAATTCAGGGGAAATGGGGTTAAATTAGTGGGACGAGAGAGAGAGAGAGAGAGTCATTAGAAGGTGGAATGCGGATAAATTTCGAGGCTAGCTTCAGAATCTTCTCTTGCTGCAAAATCTTCCAAATCCTAGGATGCGATGCTAGAGCTTAATTCGAGCGAGCCGTAGTCGAGAAGCTCCTCAATCATTTGCTGTATGTGATCATCTTCGAGAGGCTTGAACTGTTGGGTCTCGGCCTCCTCGACTTGCTCTTTCTTGATCACCCAACTCTCTGATTCTTGCAACTGAAATTGCATCTTGTGATGACCCATCTCATTGTTCCTCTCGAAGATGCCGTTGGCGTTGACAAAATGAGAATTTGGTGGCTTCTGCGGCTCTTGCACTTGCAATGCAGACTTGGTCATCTGCAACGAGGCCATGTAGCACCTGTGGAGCTTCGCCGTCAATGTCGCCGAGAGGAGCTTCGACGAAGAAGACTGCGATGCATTCGGGTTGTAAGGGAAGTTGGTCCGAGCCCTCGGCCCACACATTAGCCTCGCCGCTTCATCATAGGCTCGAGCTGCATCCTCGGCCGTTTCAAATGTCCCTAGCCAAATCCTCGTTTTCCTGCATCCGACAGAAACGTTTCGGTTCAGCACGTATGTCCGAGAACGCAAAAAACACAAACTTCCAATCAAACATGAGCTTACAGTAAAGGGTGGCGGATTTCGGAGACCCAAGAACCCCAATGCCTCTGGCGCACGCCGCGATATCGCTGCTGCGGTCGAGCCATGTTAGAGTGAAGATAAAAAACTGAGTTTCTTTGAGAAAATGCTCGTGAAGACGCCTGAAGGAGAGATGCCTTGTGAATGTCTACGCAAGAAATCCTTCCGATCTGTGAATAGAGCGGGAGAATTTTGGGGGGTTTTGCAGCTGAAGCTTTGTGGACATATATATATTGGAGCTTAGGTGCTGTTTTTTTCATACACTTGCTGGAAACCAATTTAGAAAACCTGGGTCCCACGAATAGATGTCCAAATTTTTTTTTGTTCTTTTTGGTGCAGACTTCACAAGTTCCCTCTTTTTTTTTTTTTTAGGTTGTTTACCAGTTGTCCTATTGCTTGAGCTTGACATGATTAATTTGATAATTGAAGCTGATGAGGAGGAGCTCGAGAGTAGATTTTTCAAACTCAAACCGTGTCCAAATTCAATCAACACGGACTATAATATTTGGTCGCAAGGGGGTTTTGATCAAATGGCTCTCAACAACATGTTAACCCTTTTGTTGCTTGTATGAAAATCCAAGGTCATAATCAGGAAGATTCTTCATGTGATTGAGTTGCAAAGTTTGGATAGTGACTTGAGCGAAGTTAATGACCCTTAATTATAATTAACAAGATCGATTTAATTATTGGTACCAAAAAAGAAATTGCTTGTTGTTGCATATCCGTAGATAATCTGTGAACATGTTGAGTTGAGTTGAGTTCTTCCGTGAACAGCTTTCTTTAAAAAAAAATATGGAAGTACATGATCTTTTCAAACTTAGGGATATCATGTACTTTAGTAGATAATTTTTAGAGTGGACCGATCATGTATCACATATCAAGTTCTTTCGTTAACACGGTCACTTTAGATTGTATTAGCTACGACGAACTTTAGTTGTCCTTTGGAGGTTCAGTTCATTTTCAGATTTCTCTCCTTCACAGTAAAAAAAAGCGAGTTTACGGCAAAAACTCGAAGGCTAGAAAAGATGGGATGCGTATCTAGTGCTATGGATCAATTGGCTGGTAATGATTGAACCCCTTAAGTCCCTCATGATTATGGTCCAAGCTAGGACCATTATTATCGCATCTCCTTCACTGTTAAGAAATCTAAATGAACCCACAACGCAACAACCACCCACCCTTTTTCACGTCCTAATCCAACGGCGAACATTGTTGGCGGCAGTGTAATGAGAAAGTTTCCTACGTGAATCCGAGCAACGCTAGGCATACTACACAGATTTATGAAATCGGCGCGTCAAGCGGGGCGCCGAACTCTAGGATCAAAGTAGGCTTATTCATCATACATCTCGCCAGTTGATATATCCGTTTAGTCGCGATGGAATTTGAGGGACACATTCCCGTTTCCTTGAACAAACAAGAGAGGAACAACATTGGAAAGGCCTCGAAAAGGAAAGAAAGTATAGTTGGTAACTTTTTACAAGAGAAGTATTTCTGACCGTAAATCCACACGTCATCATTGTATGTTTTGCGTAAAGTACTCATTAATTAAAAAAATCGTGGGGTCAAAATTAATGACAGTATTATCAAACTGTCACCCTTGGAAATATAGCTTTCACTTTCTTGCAATTTGCCCACTGTCATGCAATTAGAGCTTTTTGTTCTCATGTTAATGTGTTTCTTGATCAAGTGGGGTTCATCTGTACACGGCTCCCCCAACTTGGGCTGCCCTTAAAATAAAAAAAAAATTGAACCGAGACACGAGCAGATGCCGACCACGAAAACAAGAAGACATCCCAAGTGTCATGTGAATTCCTGCCCATGTTCCACTGCTCCTCCACATGCAGCACCATCCTCCTCGCCATATCCGCCTCTGTCCGGACCGATAACAACAAACAGAAGACGAAGCGAGCAGCATTCGCAGATGGGTGGTGGCGATGCTGCCGTTGTTTTCTTGATGTACACACGAGGGGGTTCGTCTAGGGTTTCTGCATTTTCTTTTTTTTTAGACTTGCGGGTGTGTCTCTGTCTCTGTCTGTGCAGAGAGAGAGAGAGCTTTGGATCGTTTCAGCTGCTATTTCTGACTCTCTTTCCTGCTTCCTTAATTCAGGACGGATCCACATGGATCCCGAACATGTTCGCCCACGAACATCTCACTCGCCCGTTCATCGAACCCGTCTAGGGTTTTTCAGGTTCGGTCCCCCCCGTTCCACGTGTCCATCTTTTGCTTGCTCTGACGGCCATGCGGAAGATCAGTTAATACATTATTGTTCCGTGATTCCAAGTATATCCAAATTGAACGGATATAAAAGACTTTCGTGCATGTGGTGAAACGAAAGGCCAGGAGTCAAATATTCAACGCCATCGATATTAATTACCCTCAACGGTATCCTAAAAATTGGCCAAAACGAACATTAGAAGGGATGTCGAGTGTTAGGGTCAGTTGCACAACCACAACGGAATAGAGCATAGAGATGAGAAAGAAAAATTGAATTACTCTGGTCTATCTTTAGATTAGGACTACCTCAAATAGAGAATTCTATTATTATTAGCACATGCATCTTCTACATACAAATCTCAATTGACAAGAGAAGTAGATTATATATAAACAACCACAAAAAAAAAAACCCTAGGAGACAAGAAGGCCTTAGACCACTCGGTTATTATTCATGGGTCCAAATCCAAACTATCAATAAAATACGAATCAAAATTATAAAAGTTATATAGGGAGTATAAATCACACCTCGATATGATGGATTCGTGAGTTTATTTTATCTGTTAAAAGAATTGACATCGCCGTACGAGGGCAGGCGGGCATTTAGTTCGGCCTCTCTTGCTAGCCAACACAAATTAGTTCATGTTCGAGCTGTATTTGTTCGCATTTTAACTCGTATTTTTGCCCAGCACATGATATGGGGTAAGGTGTTTCATCGTTTTCGCGTCTCGAAAAGCATCGATGGGAGCGTGTCGTGTCGTGTCTGATCAAGGTGAATTAACCGTCGCAAATCATTGTCAAGATAAGCTGGAGGAGAAAGGAAAACGACAGAGGAACTGGGGGGAAAAACAGCAGAGAGGCATCATATGAAAGATCAACAGCGACGGAGATGAAAAATGACTCGGACCTCTTGGATTACAGCTATGTAGAACCTTGGACTGGAACAGAAACCTGCCCGGGTCAAAAGCCAAGGCGTGCGTCGCGGTCGGGTCGGGCCCCGCCAACCATGAAAGCGCGTGAGGTGGGACCCAGGAGATAACATGGGTGATTAGGATTAGGGTTTTAGAAACAAAGATAACTTGTCAAGCGGGTAGCGAGTTTCGTGGGAAACGAAAACTATAGACAGGTTTTTAAATTTCGCCGACGGGATAAGGAAAAAAAAATCAGTTGCATTGTTAAAAAAAAAATATTGCGATTTACTTATTTTAGTAGGATTGTATCACTGTTTTCTTAAAGAGTTTTTGTTTCGCCTTTGTCGGAGAAGACAACACATTTCGGCATATTTCTTGTACATTTATCTGTGACATGATCTTCCGTATGTACATTAATCTCATCGCAATCTCAAGACATACTTTTTACCAAAGTTCCAGTTAATATATTGATCTACTTTTAAAGCATGCCCTCTCAGGTGACGATGTTACGTAGAAGAATCGATATTCTTATGGAAGCAGATATATAGACAACCCAAAACATGACATAGATCTATGGTATATCGAATTTTTTTATAATTCGGGATAGGAGTGCAATGGGAGGCCATGAAATACCCCGCAAATTCCTATGAACCGATTAAGTTTAAGCCTTGATCTTAACTAATTTGCATGCAATTGGCCGACTTTGAACCCGAGCCGAAATTCCCCGAAACGTGTCAAACAACCATTTTTAGCATGTTCGACAAGGGAATAATGCAAATTCTCGGCACTAATCTTTTTCATAAATACTCTCTCTCTCTCTCTCTCTCTCTCTCTCTCTCTCTCTCTCTCTCTCTCTCTCTCTCTCTCTCTCTCTCTCTCTCTCTCTCTCTCAATCAAACCGTTTCATGCAAACCAAAGGACATGGGTCAGGTCGATTTCAATAGCACGGTCTCCTTCGTCGAACGCCCCACAAAAGTCTCGTCTGTGTTGGGATAAGTTTAAGAATTAGAGTTCATATCACTATCATGAACGTCATACCCATTTTTGTACATACTCATGCGCAGCTTGCATGCAACAACACTACACATGCTTTCGTGAAAGTATATATATAAAATCTCTAATTATCTTCTGATTTTACAGATGTTTACACACTTTGAAAGCTCCACCACCGTGTGAGAACCTCTCTCCTTCTTTTAGGGTTCCTTGATCTGCTTAAATTACGCTGGAGAGATTTTTGGAGATATACGCTTAGTTGTTTCCACTTCATTTTTGTGAAAATGACATTTGTTCGTAAGACTTTTCTGAGTTCAACATGTTGGCGCCCACGCATACACTTGGTTGAACGTTTGTACCTTGACGAGCGTGCCTTGAAGACTCGAGTTGGACAGATTGGAATATAGGTGGAATTAAATCCCATCCGGTAAAAAAAAATTCCACACAAAGTCTTGATATTTCTTTGCTAATGTAATTCGATTCTCGAATTGCCAACCCCAACCCGTGAAGCGAGACAAAACCGATCTTATTAAAGATTACTAGGAAGAAAATATCCCGAACTATTGTGGGGGAAGAATTAGATTCGAGAATGAAGATGTGTTGAGGAGGTTTCGATATTTATCCGATGATTTTGTAGTCGTTCACCAACTTTACAATAAAACGTTAATCGACGGGATCAAAGATGGGCCGAGCCCACGAACGCACATGGACGCATGGTGCTCGGAGTAATTTTTATTATTTTGTGTTATAATCTATACAGTTCTATGTACGTAATAAAATTGACCTAAAACCTTGTAATACTAGAACTTAGCTGTTTGTAAATACTAAATAGTATATAAATATGACGTTCTTAACTTTATATATTAACACGTCAAGATGAAGAACTAAACAATTCTTCTTGACGCGGTTTGGTCAGCAAAAAGGAAGCAAAACAAAGAAAGAGATGACTTAAGGGCCGGGGTTGATGTGATAGAAAATCTGTGTCTTTGAAGTTCCCCCCGCAGTCTATGGGATTTGCACAGCCTGGTCTCTTTTCAATATTCTCTTTTTTGCTTTCTGTTTTTATTTGATGAATTCATAATATCTATATTATATATTATATATGTATATATATGATATATATATATATAAATAGAGAGACCACACACCATTTCCTTATCATTGGCTTGCTAATTGAAAAGGATGGCGTCCCTTTCCGTTCCATGTGCATATGTTGTCCCCGTTTTGTCTCATTCTCCACATACGTAGCATCCAATGAAGACCAAGAACAACAGAAGATGACAAACTACATGACCCAACAACTACGTATCGATCAACATACGACGTTAATGATTTTGAAGAACAAATGGTTTTGGAGAAGTCGGGTGCCAACTGTGTTCGATTAGTTCCTAGATCGATGCAAATCATCATGTATATAAAAGGGATTTGAGAAACTAATAGTGTAATAGTGTAACAGTGCAATATTAACCATAAGTATTATAAATGGCAAAAAATGTATGGCAATTATGGCGGGACCCACATCTAATCTTATGCTTAGCATTCTACCGTTATATTGTCATACTGTCATGCTAGCATGATCCTATATAAAACCCTAAATCGCCTTTATAATCTGTTTGATTCAGTCTACTTGATATTCGTCGAACTCTCTAAAAAGCCCGAATTCGGCCTTACACAGGACTAGTCACATGGGCCTTGATTCGATTATCTTATGTCGAATTGAATCCCTTTATTTAAGGCAAACCCTACCACGGCTCATCGATCGCGTCACATCTGTATAAGCATATGACACGATTGATGAGCCATGGCCCAAGCGCCTCGGCAAACTTGTGAACGGCGGTTCTACGACTTTGTATGTCTACACCGGTCTTCACTGTTCATATCATGTTCTAGAGCCGACACCATCGCAACATAACAACGATCCATGTCGCAAATTATTTTCCTAATAAATCTTATTACCATGTATTCGCGAAATTCCTAAATCCCATTTTGTATGGAATTGATTGCGTCTCATGGTTGCAAAGATGGTGTATATTTTCTCGCATGAGGGTGATTGGCTACAATCGACTAGTTTGGTCAACATATGGTTAAGATATAGTAAATGCATGTGGGTGAATAATAGCGAGATCATTTAAAGGGACCCTTTGACAAAGCATATGTTGCAACGACCTCGGATGTTTTTTCCTTTTTTAATTTACTATTTTTGGTCCTAACCTAAAGCAAACTCCAAAATGCCAAATCCATGCCATGTGCACTCGATTTTAATAATGTTCAGTTCAAAAAATTAGGGTGATCTTTTCAAAGCCGCGTTGTGGCTTTGCTTTATACAAATTGGCCACTAATTTAGCATTAGCTCGAGAAATGATTCCTCGGAAGATTCTATGGACATGCAACTGAAAATATAGGCAACTAACCTAGCTAGTCCTTCCTGGTTGTTAGCCCAAACCAAAGCGAGATGAAATAGAAATAACATGGCAATAGGAATATACGCGCGAGGATATCAAAAAGCGATCGCCGAGATTCAAGTCGTCGCCTCGCCTAAGCCCCGATACTAAATTAGGCAAGTCTTTCGCTCTTTAAAATTTAACTTTTCGATAATCATCGGCACGTGCACATGCGAAACTTAGTGGCGGTCGTGAAAATTTTATGGCGACCTTCGAAAAGGCGGTCTAAGTTATAGTTCGGCATTATGGTTTCTTGGTACAATTGAAATTCAAGTGATGTGCAACGTGATGGTTTGACTACGATGACGATGGAGGGGAAGAGTCGTTGGTTTTTGCTGCATGTCTTGAGGCCTTGTCTTATGCGATCCATGATTGGTCGACATCATGGGTCCACTAAAGATGAGGCCCGTGAATTCACAGTAGAGGATAGGAATCTTGGGAAATTGTTTTCTCTTCTTACCTTCGGCCCAAAATCTTTGATGGGTTGCAAAACGTGCATGATGAGCTAGGAAAAGTTCCAATTTTAGGAGCAGAAGGTCCAAGCTGTTACCCTCCTCTCGACCGGACAATTTTCAGCCATAGCTTCGAAAAGCGAGTGATGCGACAAGGCACAGTGACGCGAATGATCTCTGAACTTTGACGTAATATATAATTTGACCTTTAATTATAAATTTGTTCAACGTGGTCCATAAACTTTAGCCTAATATGCAATGTCATCCATGATTTATTAATTTATTCAATGTAATCTTTGGGCTTTTAGTGCATGTTAAATTTAGTTTATAAACTGTATGAAAATATTCACTTTGTCCTTCTATTAATTCAAATTTAAAGACAATATTGAATATTTTCATGCCATCCAAGAACTAAATTGAACATGTACTAAAAGTCTATAAACTAAATAGAACAAATTAAACGTTCAAGGACGACATTACCATTAGGCTAATATTCAGAGGTCATATCGAACAAATTTAAAGTTTATGGACCACACTGTATATTGGGCCAAAATTCAGGAGCTTAAAATCCTAAGAAAACCCAACTTTAGGTACAATCTCAATTCTATCCTAAATTATCTCATGAAAAAACCCAACTTTAGGTCATGTTCCAATTCTACCAACCAATCACAACTTTGCTCTAAAATTTTTTCAGTATCTTAAAAAACCACTTACTTTTACTCGAGTCACAAATCTCCCCGTTAACCATCCGTTCAAAATTTATTATTGACAACCGAGAGATGGAAAACTTCGAAGCACGAACTGTTCGAGCGTCCCAAACCTATTGTCTCGAGGCAAGAGCTTTCCAACCATGAGAGATGGAACACAAGAGATTGAAGACCAAGCACAAAATTGAAGATTCACGAGCGAGATGGAAGGAAGACCCTCTTAAGAGTAAGAGCAATTCAAGAAAGTTAATATAAATTATTCTACTTTTTTACCAAAATTTTAAATCCAAGAATACATTGTTTGGGCCGATATAAAAACTCATCTCCAAAAGACATCTTCTTAGATATGAGATTTGGGGAGAAACTAGAGCAATGGCGGATGGTTAATGGGAGCAAATTTGGAACTCAAGTAAAATGAGATGATTTTTTACGAGACAAAAAAATAGGGTAAAATTGAAACGATTTTTATGAGACAAAGAAAAATTATGGAAGAATTGGAACTATACTTAATAGTTGTGAATTTTTTATGAGATATAAAATAAAAATTATGGTAGCAATGGGACTTGGGCTAAAGTTAAGAGCTTTTTAGGATATTAGATCAAAATTTAAGAACTATTTGTTAGGATACACGTGTGAGTTGTATTAGAGAAGTCCCACATCCGATAATTGATGTGGTGTGGAGCGGTTAATATATCTTAGTTGGCCCATAACTCATTGGCTTAAGCTTTTGAGTGAAGATGGGTCCAACTAGATATGTTGACGGGCTCGGACTTGAGCTCCCTCTTAGTGATCTCCCGGGCGAAAGTATCGAACTTCTGCGCGCGCGCCCTTCAAATGGTATCAGAGCCGATGGTTGATTGGTGGCCCATTCCCAATATATATCGGTGTTTGGTGAATATCTCAAGAAAGGAATCTAGTGGCCAACGCGGTTTCCGGGTCGGTAGGCGTTGTGGTGTAGCAATGCGGGCCCGATGGGCGTTGATGGAGATTCAAGTTGAGATAAGTCCCGATAGGTGTTGATGGAGAGCCGATGGTTGATTGGTGGCCCATTCCCAATATATATCGATGCTCGGTGAATATCTCAAGGAAGGAATCTGGTGGCCAACGCGGTTTCCGGGCCAGTAGGCGTTGTGGTGTAGCAATGCGGGCCCGATGGGCGTTGATGGAGATTCAAGTTGAGATAAGTTGGTGTGGAAAGATACTTGGATTAAGGGGGAGCAAAACCTAATATCGAAGCTCACACGTGAGGAGGAGATTGTTAGGATACACGTGTGAGTTGTATTAGAGAAGTCCCACATCGGATAATTGATGTGGTGTGGAGCGGTTAATATATCTTAGTTGGCCCATAACTCATTGGCTTAAGCTTTTGAGTGAAGATGGGTCCAACTAGATATATTGACGGGCTCGGACTTGGGCTCCCTCTTAGTGATCTCCCGGGCGAAAGTATCGAACTTCTGCTGCGCGCTCCCTTCACTATTTATGTCATTTAATCGGCAACTCCCGCTTATGAAAAGCCAGAGCATCTTATCAATGTCGACATAAACTTCGGAGAGAGAGAGAGAGAGGGAATATCGACATGGACCGAGATCGAGCCCGACCCAATCGGCCTTCGATCTGGTTCATGAGCAATGGCGACGGGCCAATGAGAATGATTTCTTCACGACGACGGAACGCGCTCTGATGGACCGACGCCCATTAGGCCCATGTACATATCGAGCGTCCGCGTTCCCCGCGTCTCTTCTCCTTCCTTCTGCTGCCGTTTTAGGGTTTTGGGTCTCTCTCGTCTCCACTCTCGCAGGACCTCGCGGCAGCTCATCAGGGACCAAAGATGGTCTCTCTCCCTCCCTCCTCTTTACCCTCTGAGTTTTCCATCGAGTTTAATTTCGTGCTTTTGGACTGTTGATTTTGGAAGAGATTGATTCCGGTTTTCTGAAAATGGTGCCTTTTGTATGACAGCCGTCGCACAAGTCGTTCATGATCAAGAAGAAGCTGGCGAAGAAGATGAGGCAGAACAGGCCCATCCCTCACTGGATTCGCAGGAGGACCGACAACACCATCAGGTTCGATCCATTCATTTCGTTGCCCCTGTTCATGTCTTGTTTCAAAAAAGCTGTCTTTTTTATTTTATTTTATTTTATTTGTGCCTAATTTGTCTCCCTTTTTTTTTTTTTTTTTTGCACCTAAATCGTTGTTCAGGTACAACGCGAAGCGCAGGCACTGGCGCCGCACCAAGCTTGGATTTTGAGGTGTTTGAATGGAAGATGCTTTTGCTTTGGTTAGAGCTGTAGTTGTTGCGAAAGACCTTGATGCTTTTCTTAATTATTCGCCATTTAAGACTTGTAAGGAAGCGAATGGCTGCTTAGATACGGTGCGGCTTTGTTACTCTAGAGCATTTTTTATACCAGATGATCTGCGAATTGTGGTAGTTTCTGTTACTTCATGTGGTTTTGATAGATAGTGTTAGGGATGGGATAGAGTATACTCTAGCGTTGATTCAATTTTAAGTCTTGTTTAGCTAATCCCCGTATCAACTTGGCACCTTTGATCGATTCTGCTAATGATTGGCATTATCTTCTTAGTTAGATGAAACTTCTAGGCTTGTGTTGGACCTGCTTTTCCCGTTCAGTGTTTGTTGAGGTCTTGGTGCTTGTCCTCATGGTGCAGTAGTGATCATTGGTGGTCATTCATCCAGACATTGGGGAGTTTCTAGTCTCGTCAATTTTGAAGAATCTTCACTTATGCGGGTAGCATATGGTCGTGATTGAAGTGCCCGGTTTCGCCTATTAGCTGGTTTACTTGTAATCAGTTCACTAAGATCTTTGGTAGCTCCAAATCAAGTCTGGATGCAAAGCGCGTTCTAGCATTCGGGTTCGGGATTTATGGCTGTGTGGTTATTCTTAGTGGAGATATGCTGTGATGGCAAGCGTTGTTTTAGTGTTGTTGGAATGAAAGTCTATTGCGACTTTGCATTCGTCTTGTATTTAACGATACTCCATGATTCACCATAGCGATTGTTCTGAACTACGAGAATCATTATTGCTTGCAGCTTCTGATCTATAACGGTCGTAGCTTTAGTTTGCAAGCTTGTTCATAGCGGAATGAAGATTCGATGGAGATGACTGTACCGAAAACTCTGTGAGAATCCTCATTGTTTTGATGAGTCTCAAGAGTTAGTAATGACAGGTCTACGAATGTTGAAATTCTCGACCTCGTGTTTCTACTATGACTATCGCACTCCAGGTAGTGATGATGTTATGTAATTGATTGTTGAATTTGGTTGCATTTCCTGAATGTACCACCATTCCTCCATGTTCCTTGTTATGTCTTTTGAATGCAGTCTGCTCCGTAGCTCTTGAAAATGGTCGTGTTCATTTCGACTGACTGATGGTTGTTTAACCATCAAATTGGGTATAGTGAGAAGAATTAAGTGGAGGTAAAGGGGTGACCTTGGCATGGACGCTCGATTTGGACAAGAGTGATTAACATGACTTCTCTTAATTGGGAGCAGGGTCCAATTCCTTTGGAAAGCACCAACTTTTAGATTGGGTTTTTTTTTTTTTTGCCCTGAATTTTGTTTTTGTTGTCTTGTAAAAAAGCTTTGATTTCCAGTTGGTATTCAAATTTGGATCCTGCCAAATTACTGTCGAATGATACTGTTGAAGTTTCTACGTCTCCTTTCATGTGTTCATCTTCATCCCAAGTTCGATGCCAAAAAACTTATTGATCGTGAAGAAGAGCGCCTATGTGCAGAGTCTAAAATTTGTGAGCTAAAACTCAAGCTCTACACTTATACCGAGCTCAGACCTCAAGCTTCTCCTTAGTGCAGCCACGAATCTCAAGGCCGCCATGGCTGCTCAAGCTTTGAGCATGCGGCCATAGACACATGGGGCTTCGAGCATGGGCGACTATTAGGGCTGGCAATATGGGCCGAGTGCCCATTTTCTAACTCAGATTTAAGGAGCCCAATTTTAAATGGGTGACTCGTTTTTTTGTAAAAATGGGCTAAAATGGATCGAGAAAATTTAAGGCCCAAATAACAGGTCAAATATGGGTCACTTAAGTGATCCATATTTTAACCCATTTTTTTGAAATAGAGAACACCCATGGCCACGAGTCCAACTCCATGAACGCGACCCTGACCCTCTTGACTTTCCTTCCTTTCGTTTCACTTCGTCTCCGTTTGCATCTTCTTCACCGAGGTCTGAGACTTAGAGCAACGAACACAGAAAGGAAGAACTGGTTTTGTGATCCGTGACTTCAATAAGTGGCTTCACTTCGTCTCCATTTCTCTTAGCTGTTATCAAATCTTCGATTGTTTGATTTCAAGGTGCGCGTGTTTGATTCTATAGGTTTCTGATTAGGGCGTGGGTTTCAATTGAGCTCACGCATATCTGAAATTGATTTTGGGCGTTTTTTGGTCGCAGACTCACGGGGGTTTGCTTTCGAGATATCGGACCCATTGGATCCATTTGTGAGGCCTTGTGAGTAGTGAAATTCTTACGATTTTTAAGTTCTTTTTCAATTTATAGACTTTTACATTTCTAATTTTATTTACTAATTTTTCTACTGTTTAATTTTTTTTTAAAAAAAATTGATGTGAAGGTTTTATTCGAATAATATATAAGCTTAAAGTGGGTTAAATGTGTGCGTATTGGTTTTCCTGGAATGTTAAAAGTGTTTTGGTAATATGGGTCGGATATGGGTCGGGTCGGATATGGGTCATTGATTTTGCATTAGATGAATATGGGTCAAAACACGTTAAATGGGTTAATATGGGTCGCACCATATTCGACCCGATTCAAATCCAATTCGATCTACCCATTTGACACCTCTAGCAACTATGGATATGTTAGCCCAAGCTTAGAGCTAGCTGCTGCCATGGCTACTCGATTTGAGCTTGTGGGCATATCGCTTGATTACAATGATTTGCGCTCGTGAGTGGGCACGAGTTTGAGCTCAAGGCTATGACCGCTCCAGTTTTGAGCTAGCCACGACTGCTCAAGCTTCGAGTGTCGAAACTCAAGCGGCGAACCCAACACCCAAGCAGCCACGGCCACAAGCTTGAGTGGCCATGGTTGACGCAATGAAGATGATTGAAGGTGAAAAAAAAATTGGGGGACCAGCAGATACGGCCGAGATATGAGCACCGACTAAAAGTTAGTGTTGTCTTATTAAGGGAAAACACCAACAAAAATCCTAAACTATGTACACTGTGACACATTTATCCTAATTTTTTTTTGTGATATCAAAAATTCCAAACTTGTACCCGTATTTTTATGACACAAAAAATTTCAAACTTATACCAAGGTGACACATTTACCTTAAATTATTTTTTTGCTACATAAAAAATCCAAACTTGTAGGCTTGTGACATATTTGCCCTAAATTTTGAGGTAAATATGTCATACGGATACAAGTTTAGGATTTTTAGTGTCACAAAAAAAGTTTGGGGTAAATGTATCATACTAATATAAGTTTGGGATAAATGTGTCACAAAGGATATAGTTTGGGATCTTTTATGGCTTTTTCCCTTTTCTTAAAAATGTGAAGTTTGCTGTCAGAATTATGACCAGACAACAACAACAACAAAAATGCGGGTGAATGTTTCGGGTCCCAAACGATGTCGCTCTGAGGTGCAGAGTTTCAAACTCGGATATGTAATAATCATAATTATTATGGCCTTCCTTTGATAGGCAAGGACAGCTTAGTTAGGTTGTGCTAAGATGTTGAACCCTCTTTTTTTTTGGGTCGAAATGTTTAACCTTATGATGTGAGGAAGGACTTACTGGCAGTTTCATGCTTGTCCAATCATTGAAAGAGTTCGACCCAAAAAAAAAAAAATCATTGAAAGGGAGTAGAAATATTACAAAGACCAAGAGGGAAAGATAGAAAACAGTGGGTCAAACTTCAAAGATAATATTAAAGAAAAATTTTAAATAAGGGCCTCAAGACCGTCATTTTTTTCAAATGAAAACTTGAAGTGAATCTTGTTACAAATAAGAATTTGAAGTACCTTCATTTTCTCAAATAAGTGCTTGAAGCGGCCGTATCGGTCTCAAAGAAAGGTACGACCTTGTCGGCCGAAGAGCATTTTTGTCCTCTAGTTTTTTTGAATTTTTTATTTTTTTATATTTTCTTTTTCCCCCTTCCCTCTGCTGGCCATGGCCAACCTTGAGCAACAATCGCCCTCGCGTGGGCTGGCGAGGATGAGGGTTGCCCTCACCTGAAGTAGGCGAGGTCGGCCCTCGCTTAATGTTGGCTAGGGCAACCCTTTCTCCGATGGTTAGAATAGTCACATGCTCGCCGACCGCCCAAAAGTTCTTATTTGATACTATTTGGCCACTTCGGACCTTTATTTGAAACGAAGTTCACTTCAAACCCTTATTTGAAAAAATGATAACATTTCATACTATTATTTAAAATTTTTCCTAATATTAATAGGGCCACAACACCAGGTCTACTTCCGTCTCACCCAACTTATAGTAATTTGAAAGACGAATCGTTTCCATACAAGAGTCATGCATTTGCGACATTGGGAATCATTACATTCTCATGGCGGTAAAACGGATGCAAACTCTATTAATCATCTAACTGGAGAGATTTGTGAACACGGTCGATATACTCATCCTCCACATGACACCGCAATCAGCCGGTAGCTCTTCAATGCTTGGAACCCGCCGGATTAGATACAAAATTGACTCTTATCATGCCTAGACTTTGCTAAAGACTAATGATCTAGGATAATCTAAGGGTAACCGATTTTAGGGTGAATACGATCAAGACTAAAATTCCAGGAACCGACCTGTTCCATGCTTCACTTGAGAGTCCGGCCTAATTTTAAGTAACATAACCATTATCTAAGTGGTGTTGTGGTTATTGGATTTCCTAGATTTCTTAAATTTGAAACCTACTTACATTATATCTTTTATATGACTTTTTAAATAAAGTATAAAAAAGCTATAAAAAAAAAAAGGGCCCGAAACTAATTCTACAAGGCCAATTTCAGGATAAAACCAATAATTCAGGGTATAAGAATGGGGAATTGAACCGGTCAAGGTCGATTCCCAAATTGTTTATCCAAGAACCTATTCAGTCCCCATTCGAATCAGCCAGTAACAGGTCGGATAAAGCCGGTTCGATTTGGTTCTTGGATTGAACCAGCTCAATTCCTCACTTTTTCAATGATCAATCGAGAGCCAACGCATCGAGCTTGTCTGTTTTGGTCAGAAGCAAAAATTCTCTTTATCCCCTGACTTTATGAAGGCATATCATTTGTCGGGGCAAACCGTGAACGAGTGGCCAACATTCACTTCTACAAATTGATGTGAAGTTGACTCTTCTGGGCCTAGCCTGCCCAAGAAAAAGAATGCTTCTCCATCAACAAGGCGTGCCATTTATGGAGCAATAGAGAACAGAGAACTACCATACGAGATTTGAACGACAACATTAATCCCCACAAAAGGTCTAATGAGTGGACAAGATTCGCTTATGGAAACGTTGTGCAGAACAAGAACACATACGAAATCGTATGCGTCGTATTCGTCCACGTGCGGTGTGTAGGTACAGTGTACAGTAGCGGCACTGACTGCTTCTATGAATGATCTCATGTCAATCCTATTGTGCCCGTGACAAAATCTAATTCCCACCTGCCTGTAAGCCAACTGAAGTTTTCTCCTGAAATACAGCAGGCTACTTGTTTTAGGAAGAAAGCAATTAATTATCAGGGTAAAAGCGGAACAAGAAAGGAACACCAACTAAATACTTAACCAGCGATTCAACCGAGTTTCGCCTGCCCATCCCGTCTTCGGTTTTGTCGTCTCTCTCCCTCTCTCCCCAGGTGGGCTCTTTGTTCTGGTCTTGATCCGTGGTTAAATGTCTCGAACTTTATCCGGTTCATTTCGTTTTTGCGCTCGGATTGCCGAGTCCTGAGTTGCACTGGTTAGATCTCTTGATCGCCATTTGATCGTGGCAGATCAATTGGGTAATCAACTGATCGGTCTGAATCCACATTTGTTGCAGCTTTTGCGCGAAACACATCGGTTTGGCTTCAGGGTTCGCAGTTCTTGAATCAGATGGCTTCCGCAATGCTCTCTTTCGCGTCAGCTGCCGCCTCCGCTTCAGCTTCACTGCCAGTGCATGAAAATCTCAAGGTACTTCTCATTTCATTTTAGTGAACATGGTGGTTTCATCTCGTAGATTTCTTTTCTGCTTTCTTTTGTGATGGTTGAAATCGGAATGCGTCGTTTTTGGTTTTTCTCTGTTTTTGCTGTTTTCAGTGTTGTGTGTGGTGGTTTCTCTGTATTATTTTCAATGCTTAATTTGGGTAAATCACACTGTTCTTGTTTGTCTTCATTAGGGGAAAACAAAGATTGGAAGTGTTAATTTCGGCAGTAGTGTGCAAGAGAGAAACCCATTTGGCAAAACTAAGGTATGGTGCTTGTGATCTCCTGTCATTCATCATCTCTCTAACTTTGCAATTCTCTTTCTTGGTGTTGCTCTAGTGACCTGGCTATGCGTTGACTATCAATTATGTGTCTTGAGCATGCTTTTGTTTGGCTGGATGAGTAGTATGATTGTGTTTATTCAGAGTGTCAATGTTGTCCTTGTTTCTCTTCCTCAATTTTGTGGATATCAAATATTTTATTAATTTCTCTATGTCTGAAGGTGGTGAAACCTGATTAATTCTTATTTCTGGTTTTGAAAGCAAGCCCGCTTTGGGAGAGTGATGATGAGTATAGATGTGTAGCATCACATCAGGATGATCATTAAGTCTCGTCTGATCATATCTCGTAATTTCGATTTCTTAGTTTGGATCATCTCTTCTATGCAGCATTTTGGTAGGGTATCTATGACTGTTGCAGTTAATGTTTCTCGATTTGAGGGCATAACAATGGCCCCTCCCGACCCGATTCTTGGGGTTTCTGAAGCCTTTAAAGCAGACACGGATGAAAAGAAGCTCAACCTTGGAGTCGGGGCATATCGGACTGAAGAATTGCAGCCTTACGTGCTTAAAGTTGTCAAGAAGGTGAGTTTTCTCGTTCTTAATTAGGCAGTGAATGATTCATTATTTTACCATGGTTCAATGCTCTCTGTCTTCTGTGAGCTTCATTTTTCTTGGAAACTAGACTTCAGTCTTAATGATTCAGAGCTTCTTGTATATTTTGGTTTTCCTTCTAGTCAAGTTGATTTAAGCATGGATTCTGCTACTTTGTAGGCTGAGAATCTCATGCTGGAGAGAGGGGAAAACAAAGAGGTACACAATTCTCTGACTTATATCAATCTTCTGGTTTCACTCTATCAGTCTGAGATTATTCTGATGTTATTTTGATCTGCAGTATCTCCCAATAGAAGGTTTAGCCGCATTCAATAAAGCAACTGCAGAGTTATTGTTTGGAGCAGAAAATCCAGTGATAAAGCAACAGAGAGTATGTCTGCATTTTGTCTTTCCCAACCTCTTTGCATGGAGTTTTCTTGTAAATCATCACCTCTTGCAATTTTTTTCCAGGTTGCAACTGTTCAAGGTCTTTCAGGGACCGGTTCCCTTAGGCTGGCTGCTGCTCTTATTGAGCGGTACTTTCCTGGAGCGAAGGTGTTGATATCATCTCCGACTTGGGGTATGTGCTATTGCCTCTTGAATTTTTTCTTTAATTATCTCGGTGGATAAAATGGTCATGTCAACTACAATTCTGCAGGAAACCACAAGAATATTTTCAATGATGCTAGAGTTCAGTGGTCTGAATACCGATATTATGACCCAAAAACAGTGGGATTGGATTTTGACGGGATGATTGCTGACATTAAGGTTAAGTCCCTATAGTGAATGCTGCCTGCTTAACCTCATATAGCTGAATAGCATATCCAAATGAAAACTTGACACCGGACATGGCCCTGTTTTTTTAGGCTGCGCCAGAAGGATCTTTTATCTTGCTCCATGGCTGTGCTCACAACCCAACTGGCATTGATCCAACCCCTGAACAGTGGGAAAAGATTGCCGATGTCATTCAAGAGAAGAATCATATACCTTTCTTTGATGTTGCTTATCAGGTATTAATCACTTGTGATTGAGATTTCAATTAATTGAGCGTCTTACATGCCCTCAGATGAGGGTGTTGCAACTCAAAGAAAGAGCTTCTTCTTTTCGAAGAGCTGAATCTTTCCACAGACTATGAACTAAGTTTAATTTTTCCCTTCTTGGAGGTTCTACTATTGATTTTACCTGGACTATCATATGCATTATAGGGATTTGCAAGTGGAAGCCTTGACGCTGATGCTGCATCAGTGAGACTGCTTTCTGCTCGAGGCATGGAGCTTCTGGTGGCTCAGTCTTACAGTAAGAATCTGGGTCTTTATGCAGAGAGAATTGGAGCAATCAATGTTGTCTGCTCATCTGCAGATGCAGCAACAAGGTACATGGATCTTTGCTTATCGCATGATGAAAGCATAGTTTGCCTGCTTATCCAACTTTTATGCCCATTCCTTGTTTTCAGGAATATACTCAGTAGATTTGTCCAAAATTTTCTCTGACCTCGACAAGTCCAATTTTATTCTTATGTTCCATTTCTTTGTCACAATCATTCTTTTACATTAACCGTTAGGGTCGGATGAAGTAAATGCAGCCTGTTTGTTCAGTGTGAAGTATGTGTTAAAATGATGGTGTTCCCTTTAAGAATGTGACAAGGTTTAAAAGCAACTTGAATGACAAGAATTTTTGGTAACACTGTAGGCAGCGATCTAACTCTAGATGTTGCTGTAGAAGGGTGTCGGTAGATTAGATGAGCTTCTTCGAGCACTTTATAGTTATTAACTGGCATATTGCTTCTTGATTAACTGCTAATGTGATGGCGCCCTACATTCTCAGGGTGAAGAGCCAACTGAAGCGGCTTGCTCGGCCAATGTATTCTAATCCTCCTGTCCATGGGGCTAAGATTGTTGCGAATATTGTCGGCGATCCAGCTCTATTCAATGAATGGAAGGCAGAAATGGAGATGATGGCCGGAAGGATCAAGAATGTGAGACAAAAGCTATATGACAGCCTCTCTGCCAAGGACAAGAGCGGGAAGGATTGGTCATTTATACTCAAGCAAATTGGCATGTTCTCATTTACAGGCTTGAGCAAAACTCAGGTAATTTCCCTTCACAAGTTGTTACACTCTGTGGAAATAATTCTCTTGTTTGTTGCACATTTCGAAGTGAATCGTGTCATCCTTCCTTGTCTCTATGTGATCCGATCAAAGGGGATCTAAGGGGATCTCGCTGACACTGGTCATCCTTCCCTGCCTTTTTACTTTAAAAAACAAAAAGGAAGTTCCTCGTATGATCCATCATGCTGTCATCATCCCAATAGTTATCTTTCATTGTTGCCCTTTCAGAGCGATAACATGACAAACAAGTGGCATGTCTACATGACAAAGGACGGAAGGATCTCCTTGGCTGGATTAAACTTGGCGAAGTGCGAGTATCTTGCAGATGCCATCGTGGATTCATATCACAACGTCAGTTGAGTCTCAGAGACAAGGAGGAGGTAATTGTATTAGGAACCTTCGAAAGTTTTGGTCATGGGATACGGCGTAGTGGAAAACTGGACAACAATAATTCAGCAAATAATGTAATCTTCAGCAACGCTTCAAAATAATTGTGCTTGAAGTCTCAATCTTTGATGGGGATTAAGCCCCTAGTTCAGAGGAAGTTCAATGAAAATTTTGAGTTCTCGTGACAAGGTTTTACACTGGTCTGAGTCCAGTTCAGTTGTTGCCTCTTTACAAATCTGCTTTTATGCCGATGATATAAGGACATAAACCTCATAGGCAGCACTTCGACATGCAAGTGCTTCTCTCTCTTTCCATCAGGCGAACTGCCCGTGAAGATGAGCTATGATGGGTTAACCATGTCGGCCAAGTTCTGCTGGTGGATACAAATGGGAAGAGGTGTACTTCTGGATACTGCCTGAATCTCCACGCTTAATATTATCTTGGTACTTCTCACAATTCCCTTGTCTGGGGATGGCATGGAACTGTTGCTTGAATGGAGTTGGAGATTTCAGATCCCCTCACTCACCACCTTTTGGTCACCACCACACCAGTAGTGACCACGTCTTAATGTCAATCCTGTGCTTTTCGACTATCATCCGCATAGGATACTGATTCGAATCTGTGCGACGGAACATTTCCTGGACTAATCATCAAAATGAGAGCAGACAGAAGCGCAAGCAGCTTACTAAATGTAACTAATCTACAGTCGCCTAGAACAAAAATTATTGTCCGCCTGACTAAGACTTTCTTCTGTACAGCGGCGTCTTGCTGATGATGTTAGAACGTTCATCTCTCTCTCTCCTATCAAACCAATTCTCTTTCAACATAAGCTGCTGAAGATTTCTTGACTAAGCCAGTACTTCCTTGAGAAGACCGTATCTCCAAGACTATTAATAATTCAGAAAGCGGGTAGCATGCTGATCGCTACAAGAGGAACGAGAGAGTGCAGTGGATCTGTTATCGGTGGCCGGTAGATCGGTTCTGGTTGCAGACACGAAACGGCAACAGCATCTGCCTGCTTATATTTTAAAGCCTGGGTTTTAATAATGCCAAAACAGTGATGATAAGCACATGGCTTTCTTACCTAGATGGTCAAGTTCTATATGAAGCAAGAAGCAGAATTCATCATCATAACATGTCGACAGCGGATTTCATGATTAATCAACAAGAAAAGGGCTGTATTATCACAACCTAAATCATCTTCTGTCCCCATGTTAATAGTGTGAAAATTCAAGATGGAAATTTGCAATATTTTACCAACTCCAGTTGTGAATTTTACCTTGGCATTGAAGTCAGCATCTAGGGGTATGTCACCTGATTTCAGATCTCTGTGGATGACTGGCGGGTTGCAGTGCTTATGCAGATACTCTAAGCCTCTGGTCAACACAACCCGAATTTTATCTGAGTGACCCTAGAGTCTCAGCAAGCTGTGTCTTTCTCCATCCGTACATGCCATGTCAATTCTTGACCCATTTGAAGACCCTGATGGACAATTACAACAACGAAAAAGAATCGCTTCCATCGTTATGACTGCAATCAACCTCTATTCAAATTGGACGACGAAAAGTTCTTTACCAGTAAGATTGTCCTGAAAAATTACGGGAGTCGTCATTGCTTGTGGCTTCTGACGAATAAAGGTTGCAGCTTAGTTTGCAAGCCGTGTTGTAGCGGAATGAGATTCACTAGAAGAAATAACTGTACCAGAAATTCGTGAGAATCCTCGTCAGTATGACAGGTTTGCAGCAGTCCAGGTTGTGATGATATTGTGTTGTGAATTGTTGAATTCGCTCGGATATCCTGGATGGACTACCATCCTTCATGTTCTGTTCATGTTTTTGGATGCTGGTCTGCTCTGTAGCACTCATCCAGTTTCACAATAGTCAGAGGAAAGGATTTCCATTTAGAATTGCTACTCTCAGGATCGCTCTATGCCACCGTCCGCAGGCCGATATTGTTCATAGCTCGCAATACGGTCAGGTCCGCCTTGTGTTTTCCTTCCAGGAGATCCTATGGACCTTCAAAATCGTTAAAAATGAGAACTGGGTGAAAGTAAGTATTCGGACAATAGTGATTCGTGCAACATCCTCTTAATCGGAGAATAGTAAGATTAATCGAGGGTAGATGTTTCCGGTCTCAAACGACATTGCTCTGAAACGGGGAGTTTCGATTCAGGAGGCTGCTTGGTCTGAGACGAACACTGAACAGGATTGCAAGTGCGGCGATCAGCATGAGCGACTGAGCGACGAAGCGGCAATTCATTCCTAGTGGCAAAGTCTGAAGAAGAATGATGGCTGGGCTGGTGATGGGTGTATGCAATGTTGAGCTGAAGCTTCATGCTTGAGTTCTCTTGCAGCTGAAGAATTTTTCATGAGTTAGTAATCGCTAAATACTACATTGCACATGCTAAGCAGTTATAGGAAGTTCAGAAACCAAAGTTTTCCCTTCTTTTATTGGTTGTCGTATTAAGTTGGCATTAAGGATATTTTTTGTGTGGGGAAAATCAACTAATCAAACCTAAACTTTTTCGTGAAATTCGATTCTAAATTAATTTAATGTTGTTAATGTGATCCTAAAATTTTTCGTGAAATTCTAATGTAATCATTCCGGCTAATTTTGGCTTGATAATGTTGACGTGGCAATCTTGTTATCACCAGTGATCCCGTTGAAACAAATGAGAAAGCGAATACAGAACACAAGGATTTACGTGGTTCGATCAAGGTAATCTACGTCCACGGGCGAGGCAAAATGAAATTCCACTATGATCAAAGAGAGTACATATTACGTAAGTCAGTCTTATCGACCGAACAAAAGTACACAGCTCACTAGTCTCTCACATAAGGAAAATCCTCAATACCAATCGAAAAGAAACCCTAACCGCAGTATAAAATAGAGCTCAAAAATTTTTCTTAGGGGCGTTGCCCCCGAACCCCCATACATATTTGTTCGCACTGCAAAGGAGATTTGTTTGCTTGCTCCGAGTTGGGCCTATCGGCCCAACTCTCCGCGTCACGAACTAAATCTCAATTTTTTCTCCACTTTTTGGGCCGCACAAAAATATGTCGGGTCGGGTGATAAACCGGACCAGGTACATAAAATTCAAGACATATTTAACATATCCTAAGTGGCACGGCTAGAGATTTGACATTGACAAAATGATGGGAAAATTACCAAAAAAATTCTTAAATCTATTGCAATTGTATCAATTCAGTCCTGAATTTTTTTTTATCAATTCAGTTCTAAACCTCTTTCATTCATGCCAATTCAATCCATCCAACCAATTTTAGCTGGCCGGCACTAACGTGGACTTTTTTAAATAACATTTTAATAATCTTTGAATTTTTTTGTGATTTTTTTCTTTTCTTTTCTTTTCTTTAAATTTTTTTTTTTACTTAGGGCCAACAAAGGTCACCGGTCAACCCTCACCAGAATTAGGCAAGGGCCGAGATGCCATCACCGGCCACAGGCAAGGGCTTCCCGGCCCTAAGTCCAGAAAAAAAAATAAAGAAAATAAAAGAAAAAATGGTAAAAAAATTTGAAGAATTATTAAAATATTATTAAAAAAAGTCAACGTCGGATTACCGGCGAACATGTTAGTGTTGAGGTCCTCCTTCCTCCTTCCGACTATCACACGAATTCGAGAAAAAAGTGTTAGAAAAATCTTAAACCTATTATATTAGTCCTAAATCTTTTAATGATGTTAATTTAGTTATAAACCTTTTGACCTAGAGCCAATTCAGTCATTCTACTAATTTTGGCGGGATATTGCCGACGTGGACATCGGACAGCCTACGTGGCACGGTCTGCGCTAACATAGACATTTCTCTAGCTCGACTTGGCGAGGTTGACCCTCACCCATGCGATGGCTGGCTCACCGGACACCGAAGGATCTTTAAAAAAAAAAAAAGATAGACAAAAAGAAAGACATATTAATAAAATATTATTTTAAAATGTCCTCGTCAAGATCGACCGTTCCACGTAGGCCGTCCGACGTTCACGTCAACAATATCCGGTCAAAATTATCTAGAAGGGCTGAATTGGCTATAGGTCAAAAGGTTTATGATTAAATTGGCATCATTAAAGATTTGAGATTAAATTGACACAATTGTAAAAGGTTTAAAACTTTTCTAACATTTACGACCCGACGTCGGTCGATAGCTCTTCAATGCTTGGAGTCCAACAAGTTAGATGCGAAATCGACTCTGGCATACCTTCCAAGTGATCGCGCAAGGCCCTATGCTTATAGACGAATCATTTCCTTATTTTGGTACCCATAGCTGATCAAGGCATACATTACTTCTTCGAGCAAAAACAATTACGTATTCTATCATTCATCTAACTGAAAATCTTGAGATCACGATCGATCTACTCAATGCGACAAATGCAATTCTGGTGGTCCTAGAGCCAACACATCAAACCAAAATCTTGAATCGAGCAATTTCTTGTTTTGGTAAGAAACAGAACTCTCTCTCTCTCTCTCTCTCTCTCTTCATGCGAAGCCATATTATTTGTCCGAATACACAGCGATCGTGTGGCCAATATTTACTTTGACAATAGACACTTGTGAAAAACTAACGAAGACGCTCCTATCATCCTCGGAATAAAATATTAGGATAAGTAAGGAAACTCGTCCAATTTGCCTTTAGACTTTACTAAATCTTCCGCTTATTTCACAAAAAATAAGTTATTTAAAAAATATTTTCCTAAAAAAATCACCCATATCGCATACCAAAACGAACAAACGAAATGTATTTTCATGGTCCGCGAAAATTTTGAGACAAAAATTGTTGCCGGTAACAAAAACATTTAGCGTTAACTAATTATTTCGACCGATATAAGCGATTAGTTTTAGGAAAATATTTTTTAAATATCTCGTTTTTTCCAAAACAAATGAAGCCTAAAAGACAAATCTTGCTCTTGCCCCTCTCACAAGACTATTTGTTTTTTTCAGCGCTGCTTCTTCCATACCCTCTCAAACAAACTTTTATTCATGTTTCTCTTCTTCTGAATTAGTTTTCATCGTTCAAAGAGTTTAACCACTCCTTGTAATCTGAGCAAGCGTTAAAATTACATCAAAGTAGAGAAATGTTAGTCTTAGTGGCACATTGTTCACTTTATTTCTCCTAGATTTTCTTGTGATCGTGAATTTTTCGACTTTGATTTCCAATACAAACAAATATACGAAAAATTACTCAAAAGATTGAATATTGCAGTTCGATGTATTTATTACATAAGATTCATATTCCACTGTCATTAGTCTGGACACTTTGATCCTTACAACTACATGGGTAAGTAGGAAAAGTCTAAATGTGCATGTTAATAATCAAACAATTGAATATCGGTCATTCTTAATGGTTAAAACTTTCAATCTAACTCTAGAGCTTTATTCACAATGGATTGAATTATTTTTTGTAGGGCAGTCACTATGGAATAATTTTTTAGGAAATGTTTTCTATTGAATGTGCATGGTGATAACGGATGTATAGAATTTTTAATATATTTAACTCTATCGTTATGACCAAACAAAGAAATGACTCTATCCCATTTTTAATTTCCGTTTTTTTCCTGAATATCTATTGGAAATCATGTGTCAAAAAATAAATAACAATTGGACTGAACAAAATGAAAGTTGAACAGTTAAAATACACCGACTTAACACGTGTTAAGTTTTTAATTAAACCAATATTCATTAAAAATAGTAGATTCTCTCCACTCTTACTTACATTTTGGTTTATTCTTGTAAGGATTAATATCACGAAAAAAAAACCCTAAACTGGTATGCATGTGACAAATTTACCCAAAATTAATTTTTTGACTATCAAAAATCTAGAACAGTACATTTGTAATAAATTTACTCTCTACTAGTTTAGTTTCCTTTAAATTGGGTTAATACCATGAAAAAAACTCTAAACTAGTACACATGTAATAATCGGAGGGTATAATCCCCAAATTGGTATATACCCATCAACTGTCACACGTCATCCAACTTAACAATTTGAAGGTAAAATTAAACGGAAACTAGTGGGGGGTAAATCAGTCATAGGTGTACCAGTTTAGAGTTTTTTATGGTCAAAAAATTAGTTTTCGGTAAATTTGTACAGGTGTACCATTTTGAGGTTTTTCATGGTGTTAACCATTTTCATAATAATATGTTTTGTATTACAGTTTAATATATATACACACAACTCATAAACACAATAAATAGTTGAATGTCTCCCAAATCAACTATTTTTTCTTTTTTTAGATAAAAGGACCAATTTCGTCCCAAATTGAAAAGAAAAGAAGAAGAAGAAGAAGAAGAAACCAAACAAAATGGGGGGTGTAAGGCAAGAAATAATTAAGCTTGCATCACGAATGGACCCCCATTTGACTTGGTTGTCCTTGTGCGGACGGAGTTGCAATTGAAAATTTTCTTAAATCCCAACAGCATAAGCTAAAGTGGGAGTCCGCAAGGGATGATACTGTCTATTCAAAAGTGGCAGGGATTCCTGCTGTCATATTTAGGCTTTAGATAACATGTAAAACCTATATAAGAGTATATGGTTCGTTTATTTCTTTTTCTTATGCTTTCGTAGATAGCGATGATCTCCATATTACTCAATCATTTTATGACGGAGAAATTACCAAAAAAGTCCTAAATCTATTACAATTGTGTCAATTTAGTCCTAAATGATTTTTTTTTTGTCGATTCAGTTTTAAACCTTTTGGAATTGTGTCAATTCAGTCCATCCGGAGCATTTTGGCCGGCCGGCGCTGACGTGGACGCCAAGCGGCTGATGGCCTAATATTTTAATAATTTTTTAAATTCATTTGATTTTTTTTTCCTTTTTTTATTTTCTTTTCCTTTTCTTAATTTTTTTTCTTTCCCCTTCCCTTCCCTTCCCTTCCCTGTTCCTCGGCTTCAACTTTCTCTTCGTCTGTCCATGGGCTTCAACTTCACCAGAACGCCTACAAGAAGGAGAGGCAACCGCTCAATCGCACCAAGCTACAGGCCACCCGCCATGCGACTGTCTACGCCCACGACCCCATCGTCTCTGCTTCTGCCCCACCGCCGTACCTCTTCACCGCAGCTGCCGCTGTGCCCCCGTCGTGGTCTATGTGTCGAGGGCCGCCGCACCGATCCACATCACACACAGCTGCATGTTCGTCGGATCTCGGCGAGGCTCTCGCCGGCCTCGCCATGGCCGGGCAAGGAGAGGCCGAGCCTCGCCAGATCAGATCTGGGCTAGCGAGGTTAGCCTTTGCCCGACCATGGCGAGGCCAGTGAGAGGCTCACCGGTCGTCCTCTGGCCAGTCGTCGGCTGCTGGAGTTAGAACGGGAAAGGGGAAGGGGGGAGGTAGAACGGGGAGGGGGAAGAGAAAAAAAAATGAAAAAAAAGGCAAAGCATAAAAAATTCATAAAAAATTAAAATATTAGGTTACCGGTGTCCACGTCAGCACCAGCCGGTCAAATTTACCGGATGGATTGAATTAGCACAATTACAAAAGGTTTAGAACTGAATCGGAAAAAAAAAAAAAGTTTATGACTGAATGACACAATTGTAATAGGTTTATGACTTTTTTGGTAATTTTCCCAATTTCCATTGTCCAAAGTGACGATGATGTTTGTAGTTTTGAAACATAAGAAGGGCATTTTATACGAACAGTGAAGTTGAAGTTCACGAAGTAAAACTTTTTCTCTTTAGTGAACGTCAAAACATTCTCAATAAAGAACTCTAGCGAACAGATCATGGTGAAATTCATTGCTTGCTTATACCGGAATAGAAATGGTTCGAACAGTTACTGACATGATCGTGATCAGCTTTAGCCAAAAAGAGAAAGGCAAGATCGTAATCAGGATGATGCAAATCTAAGTTTTTTCCATTTTCCCGACGAAAATTGCTATTGATGCTGACCATCCGAATTGTCAAGCTATTCTTCCGACTTTTATTTGTTTGCAGTAAATTGAGATGGACGTCTCTAGCTTCTTAACTTGGTAGCTCTTCAGACGTGGACATCCAATTTCTTGGCGGCCACTTCATACTGCATGCATCCGATGGAGACGGAGATCGAGATCGAGAGATAGTTTTAGGGTTTTGAATGAATTTTTAACAAACATGTGTTCTCTTCATTAAGGGTTTCGTACTTTATGATATGAACGTCGCTTTTCTTAACTTAAGAGAGTTTAAGATTTTGTATAAATCTCTAATAAACGTGCGAGGGTATTCTATCCAATTACGGTTTCGTCCTTCATGATACGAACGTCACATCTCTCAACTTCGCTCGCTTGCGGGACGAGAGCGCTTCTCGTCCCTCGTAAGATGACGACCTCCATTAATTGAGGGTCGTTGGCAGCTAAGGTTGCGCATGGTAACACTTCTGGTTCAAAAATCAACTTCCGGTTAGAAGTTGATTTTTCTATTTCTTCTCAAAAGCAAAAACTGATTTTTTTACTTCTATTCCGTAAGTCATTTCTTATCGGAGAAATTCGGCCGGTAACGATTGAAAATTTTTACTTTTGAAATATTATTAACACAAAATATTCTATGAAAAATTATTATCGGCAATCGAAAAATTTCCACTTCATTTTTTAAGTTTTAAATTTCTTTAAAAATAATTTTTATTATTAAAATATTATTTAATTTTAAAAAAAATTATTATTTATTTTTTACTATAGCAGCCGGAGGCGACTTAGCGGCGACGACCAATGCGGTGGTCGATGGTTGGCGGCAAGGGGTAGCGGTTGGCGGCGGTCGTGGCCGACGAAGATTGGCGATTGGCGGCCATCACGGCTGTCGAAGGTTGGCGGTGGGCGGTGGTCGGCAAGCGCGGGCAGCAATGGGCAGTGGCCGGCGGAGGTCGGTGGTGGTTGGCCATCGGGAACGGCCGGCGAGTGGCGACCGGCGGAGGTTTGCAGTGGGCGAGGGCATGCGATGGTCGGTGATTGGCCGTGGTCGTGGGCGACGCCCGGTGGAGGTCGGCGATGGGCGGCAACAGAGGTTGGCGGACGTGGGTATGATCAAAAAGATGGTGATGGCCTAATAAAAAGATTGTAAGGAGAGAAGTACTTCTTGAGTTGGAGAAGTAATTTTTTTTTTAACTTCTCAAATTGAGAGAAAAATAACTTCAGAAGTGGAAATTCACTTCAGAAGTGGAAATTTCTTTCAAAAGTAAAATTTTTTACCAAACAGATTTTTGCTTCAGAAATTACATTACTAAACGGATTTCTGCTCTAGAAGCACTTCCGGAGCAAAAATCCACTTCCAAAAATGTTATCATGCGCACCCCTAAGGTAGCTAAGCACATGCCGCTTCCCTCTCTTTGATAATTGCATCAATGCTCATCCTTTGCTTTTTTATTTCCATCTTCTCGCAACGCCCCAAAACTCTCCCATTGATGTGCCTCCCCCCGAAGTGGACGAGCAAGATCAAAGACTCGTCTCGTCTCGTCTCCTCTCGTCTTTCCTCTTCATCTAAACAAAGGGACTTACCATCTCATTTTTCTTGTCTTCACCGCCATAAAATTTGTAATTTAGCGCTTGTGGCCCATTGCGCAAAACCAAAATTTAACGCTGTGAGCTTTGGTACGCAGCACAATGTCCGAACTCACACGTCATAATAAACAAAGCATAGCTCATGCTACAAGAAATAATGAAACTTTGCACGAATGGCTAGGGTTGGTTCATCCAATTCCTCACAAACTGATCTTTCATCGTCATTTGCGGCGGGATACCTGATCGCCTTTGCAATTTAATCGTCGAGACTCCGGAACGAACTTGGTGGCGTGAAACCCTGGAGGTGAAGGAAGAGCACCATGACTTCCGAAGCCCTCATCAGGTGAGTTCGAAACGTTACTCACAAGTAAATTACACACCCTCACGTTTTTCCGAGTGGCCGTTCTTGGATTTGGCCGGCTTCGTACGGCATATGCAGTGGTTTGACAAAATGGACATTCGTGTTTCGTATCCTTTGTCATTTCGAGTTCAAGAAGCATTGTGGAGAGGAGATTGTCTTGAAATAACTCTAAGGACATGACATATATATCGGCAATTATTTTGCATATTCCACAAATCCATGCCCAAAGGCATTGAGATACCCGAACTCAATCATTGTCAAACTACGTGTAAAACAGAAAATATTGCCAGCTTTTGGGGCCAAGTCAAGATTGAACAGTCGGATAATAAGATGTCGGGCATCCATCGTCCTCGTAAGAATATCGGAGAAATTATTAAAAAAGTTCTAAATCTATTATAATTGTGCCAATTCAGTCTTAAATATTTTTTTTTACCGATTCAATCCTAAATCTTTTGTAATCATACCAATTCAGTCCATCCGGCGCATTTTGGCTGGCCGGCACTGACGTGGACGCCGGTCGGACAATGGCCTAATATTTTAATAATTTTTTAAATATCTTTGATTTTTTTTATTTTTTCCTTTTTTTTCTTTTTATTTTTTTTTTCTTTCCCTTTCCCTTCCCTTCCCTTCCCTTCCCTGTTCCTCGGCTTCAACTTTCCGTTCGTCTGTTCATGGGCTCCAACTTCACCAGAACGCCTACAAGAAGGAGCGGCAACAGCTCAAGCACACCCAACTTCAGGCCACTCGCCACGCGACCATCTACGCCCACAACCCCATCATCTCCGCCTCCGCCACACCTCTTCGCAGCCGCTGCCACACCCCCGCCGTGTTCCACGTGTCGAGGGCCGCCACACCGATCCACATCACACACGGTTGCGTGTTCGTCGGATCTCGGCAAGGCGAGGCCGAGCCTCGCCAGACCAGATCTGGCGAGGCTCGACCTCTCCAGATCTAGGCTGGCGAGGCTTGGCCTTGCCCGGCCAAACCATGGCGAGGCCGGCGAAAGGCTTGCCAGTCGTCCTCTGGCCGGTTGTCGACTGCTGGAGTAAGAACGGGAAAGGGGAAGGGGGGAGGTAGAACGGGGAGGGGGAAGATGGAGGGGAAGGGGAAGAGAAAAAAAAGAAAAGGTAAAGAATAAAAAATTCATAAATTTTTTTTTATTAAAATATTAGGTCGCCGGCCGGCTACATAAGATTGACTAATGGTGATTATGGATGGAAGGCTAACGATGATAAAAATTGGGATAAAAGTAACAATTGCAGGTTTTTTGTGAGACAAAAAAAAAGTTTTGGATATAATTGGGATATATGCTAAAGTTGAGAGTTTTTTTGGTACTAGGCCTGTATAATTGGGACAAAAATAAAAGTTTGGCGTAGAATTGGAACAAATGTAAAAGTTGAAGGTTTTTTATGAGATAAAAAAAAGTTTCGGGTAGAACTGTCACAAATAATAAAGTTGGAGGTTTTTTTTGGGTATTGGGCCAAATTTCAAGATAGAAACAATCAATCGTCAAGGAAAAGCAGAACAAGAAAGGGCCATCAACCCCTATTTAAACCAACGTTCCGGACGATCTTCGCATTCTCATCCCCTCTACGTTCTTGTCGTGCCTCTCTCTCGCTATCCAAAGTTAAGAGTCTTGAACTTTTTGGGTTCATTTGCTTTTACACTCGCGTTATGAAGCACTGATCTCCACTAGTTTCGTCTCTTGATCATCATTTGCACGTCGCAGACCAGTTGGTTAATCAACTGCTCTCTCTGAATCTGAATTTCTTGTAGCTTCATCAGTTTGGCTTCGTAGTTCATAGTTTCCTGAATCGGATGGCTTCCAAAATGCTGTCTCTCGCTTCCGCTCGCACCCCAGCTTTAGCTTCACTGTCAGTGCAGGAAAACCTCAAGGTACTTCCTATTTCAGATTTTGTTACCAGCAACTAATCATCGGTCAGATAACCGACGTGACGGATATTACAAACACATTCGAGTCGCGGACGGTGTTTAGCTATCGCAACTCGCAAAACAATCTATCAAACTCGTAAAAGGAATGACACGAGTCTTTCTTGCAAGATTTAATCGGCTTCGAACAACAACTCAGTTCTTTGTAGACCAAATTCCACGGAGAACAATCGCCTCGTATAAAACTTGATGCCGTGACACAAAAAATCATGCACACTATGAGTGTAAATCAACAGACCTCACAAAGAAGCATTCCTGCATACTTGCGCGCATTCATGAACAACCGCGCATTAAGACTCCCACAATCCGAATATATTCATATGCATCAATGTGAGCACCCTCTTCTCGTGCCGACTTCAAGTAGGGTTTGATTTCAGTGTATTCCCTTTTAGATCGAGCTCGAGATATATTTTAACAGTATTCATTAACATTGCATTTCCTCTCATAGTAGATCTCTCTTCTAATTCTTTTTTGCGATGGTTAAAACCAAAATGCGTGCTCCTGCCTTTTTCTAGGTTTTTTTGCTGTTTTCAGCGTGCCGTGTGGTGTGTGATGTCCTCTACTTGTTAATCCAATGCTTAATCTGGGTGAATCACACTGATTTTGTCTGTTTTCACTAGGGGAAAGCAAAGATTAGAAGTGTTAGTTTCAGCAATGGTGTGCAAGAGAGAAACCCATTTGCCAAAACAAAGGTATGGTGTTATGATCTCCTGTCTTTCATCAAGTTTCGATTTTGTCCTTCTTTCTTTTCCTTATATTATGGATTATAACCACAAAATTAGTTTCTTTTTCTTCTGAAGGTCGCATCTTTTGAGCGATGAAGTTCGATTCATTCTTGTTTCTAGTTTTGAATCCAAGCCCGCTTTGGGAGATTGGCTATAAGTATAGATGTGTAGGGTCACATCAGGATGGTTACTAGGTCTAACATTGTGATAACTTGTAATTTTGATTTCTGAGTTTGGATCATCTCTTATTCAGCATTTTGGCCGGGTATCTATGACTGTTGGTGTTAATGTTTCTCGATTTGAGGGCATTACGATGGCCCCTCCCGAACCGGTTCTTGTGGTTTCTGAGGCCTTTAAAGCCGACATGGATGAAAGGAAGATCGACCTCGCAGTCAGGTCGTATCTGACTGAAGAATTGCAGCCTTACGTGTTTAAAGTTGTCGGGAAGGCGAGTTTTCTCGATCTTCATTTGCCAGTGAAAGATTCATTATTTTACCATGGCTCAATGCTCTCTTTCTTCCGCGAACTTCACTTTCCTTGAAAGGACTTCATGCTTGATTCAAAGCTTCTTATTAGTTCTTTGATAAAAGTTTATCTAAGCATGGATTCTGCTACTTTGCAGGCCGAGAGTCTCATCTTGGAGAGAGGGGAAGACAAAGAGGTACACAGTTCTCTGAATTATATCAATCATCTGGTGTCGTTCTATCGATCCAAGATCATTCTGATGTACTTTTGATCTACAAGATCTGCCAATTGAAGGTTTGGCTGCGTTTACTAAAGCAACCGCCGAGTTATTGTTCGGAGCAGAAAACCCGGTGATAGAGCAACAGAGAGTATGTCTGCATTTTGGTATTAGCCGGCCGCTTCGCGTAGAGTTCCCGTGGAAAACTAAATCTGTTGCTCTTTTTTTCCAGGTTGCAACCATTCAAGGTCTTTCGGGGACCGGTTCGCTTAGGCTGGCCACTGCTCTCATTGAGCGGTATTTTCCCGGAGCGAACGTGTTGATATCATCTCCGACATGGGGTATGTGCTACTGCCTCTTAACTTATTCTTTAATGACCTCCGAAGATCAAATTGTTATTACAACCGCAATTCTGCAGGAAACCACAAGAGTATTTTAAATGATGCTAGGGTTCCATGGTCCGAATACCGATATTACGACCCGAAAACAATGGGATTGGATTTCAAGGGGATGATTGCTGACATTAAGGTTAAGTCCCTGTGATGAGTGATGCCTGAACCACCTCATGTTTACTAAGTTGAATGGCATGTCCAAATGAAAACATAACACGGAACATGGCCCGGCTTCTTGAGGCTGCCCCGGAAGGATCTTTTATCTTGCTCCATGGATGTGCTCACAACCCAACCGGCATCGATCCGACCCCCGAGCAGTGGGAAGAGATTGCTGACGTCATTCAAGAGAAGAATCATATACCTTTCGTCGACGTTGCTTACCGGGTATTAATCTCTTGTGATCGAGTTTTCCAACCGATTGCGCGTCTCGCATGCCCTCGGATGCGATGAGGGTGTTTGTAAATCGAAGAAAGAGCTGTTGCTTCTTTGGAAAGTGCTGAATCCTTGAACGGACTCTCTGAAACAAGTTTGATCTTGTCCTTCTTGAGGTTCCCTTTAAGAATTTTCATTTGGACTTCATCGTAAGCGTTCACGGGGTTTTGCAAGTGGAAGCCTCGACGCCGACGCCACATCGGTGAGGCTGTTTGCTGCTCGAGGCATGGAGCTTCCGGTGGCTTAGTCTTACAGCAAGAATCTGGGTCTTCATTCAGAGAGAATTGGAGCAATCAACGTTGTCCGCTCATCAGCTGATGCAGCAACAAGGTACCCGGATCTATGCTCTTCACATGATGAAGAGCGTAGTTTGCCCGCTTTATCTTCCGGTCCGTGCCAATTCCTGCTTCCAAGCATTAGCTGCGTAAGCTTGAATACTTTCCTTTCAAATTGTCCTTTGAGATAGACATAGCTCAATTCACAAATTAGAAGTTACAAACAAGTAGCTGCTTTAGATTATCAAAAGCTGTATCATTTATCGGGATTTTTAAGCATGGAAATACTACTTATCAATTGCTTTTGTTCCCTCTCTAAATAAATTTCTAGGTCCATCCATGCATGGAGCGCCGTCTTTGGAACTTCGAATTTATTTGCAACCATGCATGCAATCTTTGATTATATGGGGATTTAATTGGTTTTTGGGTATCAGATTGCCAAATACTATATTATTTTTGTTATAAATTACTTTTGATTTCACATATCTATTTATCCAAAATATAAAAAAAAATGTAAATTTATCAAGTTTCGGGCTCCCGCATATTTAATTAGGATGCGTTTACGATTCTTGTTTCGAAGCCCGACTCGGATTTGGGACGGGCGCAATTGTTATTCAGGACAATTTCAAGTTTAAAATAGGGTCAGGCCCCCCATATCTACTTTGTTGCGATCTCTAACTAAGATAAATTAGTAAAAGATTGTAGACATTTTATGCTAGAGGGAACTGAACTTAATATTGATGGATCCATATGAGACGACTTAGAGTCCATGTCGCAATTGCATATGACTAATTATTCTGAAGGAAAAGACAGAAAAAAATTTCATACCTATTAGTTTCAAAAGATGTAGAATGATTGCCGCCCTATTATGCCTCAAAATATTTTATCGGTAATGAGACACGTTATTGACAAGGAGCATTATTGTAATTTTGTGACATAGTTTGTTAATTTAATCAACTTTAAGCATAGTAATATTGCATTAATTTGCAAGTGTATTGGCCATGATCATTATGATCTTTTGTTTAAATAATTACACAGATATAGATCTAATAAAGTTTTTCCCCCCCCATTACAAGTATAGCTAACGAAGGATGTAGAACGCGACAATTAAATCAAATTTTTTTAGTATGCTTGTTTAAATGCGGCCTGTTTGTCTGGTTTGAAGCTTGTGTTCAATTTGAAAGTGTGCCCTTTAAGGATGTCATGAGGTTTTAAAGCAACTTGAATGACAAGATAGGTGTTGGTACTTGGTAGATTAGATGAAGCTCTTCAAGCACCACCTTGTAGTTTTTAAATGGCATTTTGCTCTTTGATTACCCGCCAATATCATGGCGCCCTACATTCTCAGGGTGAAGAGCCAGCTGAAGCGGTTTGCTCGAGCGATGTACTCTAATCCTCCCGCCCACGCGGCCAGGATCGTCGCTACCATTGTCGGCGATCCGGCTCTGTTCAACGGGTGGAAGGCAGAAAGGGAGATGATAGCTGGAAGGATCAAGAATGTTAGGCAAAAGCTATACGACGGCCTCTCTGCCAAGGACAAGAGCGGGAAGGATTGGTCATTCATACTCGAGCAGATTGGCATGTTCTCATTTACAGGCCTGAGCAAAGCTCAGGTAACAATCTTCCCGTATGACTATGTAGCATGTTTTCGAAATGAATCATGTCATCCTTCCTTATCTATACGGAACCCTTAATAGTATCGGCCAAAGGGGATCGCTCACTCCGGTCGCCCCTCTCCTGCCTTTTTACTCGTGTCATTCATCGTTCATCATTCATTGTTCCCTTCATAGTTATCTTCTTCTTTTTTTTTTTTTTTGCCCTCGAACAGGTCGAAAATATGACGAAGAAGTGGCACGTGCACATGACGGAGGACGGAAGGATCTCCGTGGCCGGATTATCTTCGGCCAAGTGCGAGTATCTTGCAGATGCCATCCTTGATTCGTATCACAACGTCGGCTGAGGCTCTCGGAGACGAGGATGAGGTAATTGTAGTAGGAACCTTAAAAAGTCTCGCCAAAGTCCAATGCTGCCATGGAATATGGCTTACCGATAATCGGGCAACAATAATTGGGCAATAAAGTAATTTCAGTACCGTTCGGAATAATTGTACTTGAAGTTTCAATTTCTGATGGGGATTAAGCACCTTAGTTCCCTGCCATGTTTAGGGTTGGAGAAGCCTAAATCAAAATAACATATAAGACATATGTAAGAGTGTATGGCTTGTTTTCCATGTGGTGTATCTCTATAATGTATAGTAGCATTGGCTACTTCTATGAAGTGATCTCTCTTTTATTTCTTTTCCTTTTTTTTTTTTTTGGGTAGATGGTGTTGATCTCATATTACTCAATCATTTTATGATTGCGTTAGCACCAAAAAAATACTCGACTAGGTATCAAGTTTGACCGATTCCAAATCAGGTGCGCCAATTCCTTTTCGAATATCGTGTGGTGTTTCTGATTCTGGCTATGGTGTTCACTAGGTGTGCCATTTTCGTGGCTTACACGTTACTTTATGAAATCTTTCATCTCCTTAGTACAATTTGCATTGCCGGCAACATTGTTCCAACAATTGCAAATTTAAGTTCTTTATCATTTTGCTTTTGTTTCGAAAATCAATGAAAGAATTCTTCACAATCTCTGTCGATTCACTGGAATCCATCAAAAAGGTTCGAAACTGAAAGATATTTCCCTCTCATGGTGAAATAGCTTGTGACCAGCCTAACTCCACCTGCCTAAAATGAAGCTAAAATACAGCATGCCACTCGTGAAAATTTAAATAAGGGAACAGTCAAATTATCAAGTAAAAGCAGAACAAGAAAGCACCATCAACTACTATTTAAATTTTAACCAACGTTCCGAACGAGCGAACTTCGCCTTCTCGTCCCCTCTATGTTCTTCTTCGTTAATCAATTAAGCGGTCGAATAAGCGACACAATGGAGATTATACAAGCACATTCAAGTGGCTGACAGTGTCTAGCTAGCTCGCAAAACTATCTGTCTATCCATCTCATAAAGGAATGACACGAATCTTACTTGCAAAGATTTAATCAGCTTTCAAACTTGATGCCATCATAAAGTCCTCCACTTTTGAGCGTAAATCAACAGACCTCACGAAGAAGCACTCCTGCACACTAGCACGAGCTTGTGAACAACCACGAATCAAGACTCCCACAATCCGAGCGTACTCATATGCATCAATGTGAGCACCCTAGTTCAGAGGAAGTTCAATGAAAATTTTGAGTTCTCGTGACAAGGTTTTACACTGGTCTGAGTCCAGTTCAGTTGTTGCCTCTTTACGAATCTGCTTTTATGCCGGTGATATAAGGACATAAACCTCATAAGCAGCGCTTCAACATGCAAGTGCTTCTCTCTTTTTCCATCAGGCGAACTGCCCGTGAAGATGAGCTATGACGGGTTAACCATGTCGGCCAAGTTCTGCTGGTGGATACAAATGGCAAGAGGTGTCCTTCTGGATACTGCCTGAATCTCCACGCTTAATATTATCTTGGTACTTCTCACGATTCCCTTGTCTGGGGCTGGCATGGAACTGTTGCTTGAGGATTTGAATGGAGTTGGAGATTTCAGATCCCCTCACTCACCACCTTTTGGTCACCACCACACCAGTAGCGACCACGTCTTAATGTCAATCCTGTACTTTTCGACTATCATCCGTGTTGCGCGGAACAAGCGATCGAACAATAAAATAGACAGAACAAGAAAATAAATCGGACACCGGATGTACGTGGTTCGGTCGAAGAAACCTACGTCCACGGGGAGAGCAGCAACGAATTCCACTATAGAACGAGCGATACACGGAGATTACAGAACCACACTCGAGTCACTCAAACACTCTCGGTGTTTTCCCAACCCCAATTACATTTAAGAATGCACACAGTATTTAGCCTCCAATTCCTAACGAAACAATCTCTCAAACTCGTAAAGGAATTACACAAATCTAACCTCAAGATTTAATCGGCTTCGACACTTGAATTCTTGACGTAATTCTGCGAACAAAAACTTCACTCGTCGGATGAACGGCACAAAAACATGCACAAGCACTCACATAAGCGGCGCTTCAAGACCTTCGTACGTTCCACTTCACCCGACTCTTGAGTATCTATTTATATACTGTTAACTTCTTGGACCCCTCAATCAGAAGAGAATCCGCGTCCAATATCTCCAAAGAATTCGGTCAACGAAAGTGCAAAGTCCAAGATTCCCTTTAATTTTATATTATTTCTTTTCCTTTTTCTTGGCTGGCGCATGTTGGCTTTCCTTATCCGACTTCTGCAACAAGCCAATTTGTTTTTTGACTAAAAAGTCAGACTCCAAGATACGAAGTCCAATATGGACTTTGCTAATTCACTCCACATCCGAATTAGCCCAAAAAATTTCAAACAAACTTTATCCAATCTTGATCGCACCTTCAAAATAATATCCGTTATCTTTAAGATAACTTTCACAATCAAGATAGATTTTCGCTTTGGGCTTAAACTCGAGACATATTTCAACAATCCGCATAGGATACTGATTTGAATCTGTGCGACGGAACATTTCCTGGACTAATCATCAAAATGAGAGCAGACAGAAGCGCAAGCAGCTTACTAAATGTAACTAATCTACAGTCGCCTAGAACAAAAATTATTGTCCGCCTGACTAAGACTTTCTTCTGTACAGCGGCGTCTTGCTGATGATGTTAGAACGTTCACCTCTCTCTCTCCTATCAAACCAATTCTCTTTCAACATAAGCTGCTGAAGATTTTTTGACTAAGCCAGTACTTCCTTGAGAAGACCGTATCTCCAAGATTATTAATAATTCAGAAAGCGGGTAGCATGCTGATCGCTACAAGAGGAACGAGAGAGTGCAGTGCATCTGTTAGCGGTGGCCGGTAGATCGGTTCTGGTTGCAGACACGAAACGGCAACAGCATCTGCCTGCTTATATTTTAAAGCCCGGGTTTTAATAATGCCAAAACAGTGATGATAAGCACATGGCTTTGTTACCTAGATGGTCAAGTTCTATATGAAGCAAGAAACAGAATTCATCATCATAACATGTCGACAGCGGATTTCACGATTAATCAACAAGAAAAGGGCTGTATTATCACAACCTAAATCATCTTCTGTCCCCATGTTAATTGTGTGAAAATTCAAGATGGAAATTTGAAATATTTTACCAACTCCAGTTGTGAATTTTACCTTGGCATTGAAGTCAGCATCTAAGGGTATGTTACCTGATTTCAGATCTCTGTGGATGACTGGCGGGTTGCAGTGCTTATACAGATACTCTAAGCCTCTGGTCAACACAACCCGAATTTTATCTGAGTGACCCTAGAGTCTCAGCAAGCTGTGTCTTTCTCCATCCGTACATGCCATGTCAATTCTTGACCCATTTGAAGACCCTGATGGACAATTACAACAACGAAAAAGAATCGCTTCCGTCGTTATGACCACACTCAACCTCTATTCAAATTGGATGACGAAAAGTTCTTTACCGGTAAGATTGTCCTGAAAAATTACGAGAATCGTCATTGCTTGTGGCTTCTGACGAATAAAGGTTGCAGCTTAGTTTGCAAGCCGTGTTGTAGCGGAATGAGATTCACTAGAAGAAATAACCGTACCAGAAATTCGTGAGAATCCTCGTCAGTATGACAGGTTTGCAGCAGTCCAGGTTGTGATGATATTGTGCTGTGAATTGTTGAATTCGCTTGGATATCCTGGATGTACTACCATCCTTCATGTTCTGTTTCATGTTTTTGGATGCTGGTCTGCTCTGTATCACTCATCCAGTTTCACAATAGTCAGAGGAAAAGATTCCCATTTAGAATTGCCACTCTCAGGATCGCTCTATGCCACCGTCCGCAGGCCCATATTGTTTGTAGCTCGCAATACGGTTAGGACCGCCTTGTGTTTTCCTTCCAGGAGATCCTATGGACCTTCAAAATCGTTAAAAATGAGAACTGGGTGAAAGTAAGTATTCGGACAATAGTGATTCGTACAACATTCTCTTAATAGGAGAATAGTAAGATTAATCACCGGTAGATGTTTCCGGTCTCAAACGACATTGCTCTGAAACGGAGAGTTTCGATTCAGGAGGCTGCTTGGTCTGAGACGAACACTGAACAGGATTGCAAGTGCGGCGATCAGCATGAGCGACTGAGCAATGAACCGGCGATTCATTCCTAGTGGAAAAGTCTGAAGAAGAATGATGGCTGGGCTGGTGACGGTTGTATGTAATGTTGAGCTGAAGTTTCATGGTTGAGTTCTCTTGCAGCTGAAGAATTTTTCATGAGTTAGTAATCGCTAAATACTACATAGCACATGCTAAACAGTTATAGGAAGTTCAGAAACCAAACTTTTCCCTTCTTCTATTGGTTGTCGTATTAAGGTGGCATTAAGGATATTTTTTCTATGGGGAAAATCAACGAATCAAACCTAAACTTTTTCGTGAAATTCGATTCTAAATTAATTTAATTTTGTTAATGTGATCCTAAACTTTTTCGTGAAATTATAATGTAATCATTCCGGCTAATTTTGGCTTTATAATGCTGCCGTGGCGATCTTGTTATCACTAGCGATCTTAAGTGACACGGCCAGAGATTTGACATTGACAAAATGATGGGAAAATTACCAAAAAAAAAACTCTTAAATTTATTACAATTGTGTCAATTTAGTCCTAATTTTTTTTTTGTCAATCGGTTCTAAACCTTTTTTCATTCATACCAATTCAATTCACCCGATCAATTTTGGCTGGCCGGCACTAACATGGACTTTTTTAAATAATATTTTAATAATTCTTTGAATTTTTTTGTGATTTTTTTCTTTTCTTTTCTTTTCTTTAAATTTATTTTTTGGACTTAGGGCCAACGAGGGTCACCGGCCAACCCTCGCCGGACCCAGGCAAGGGCCGAGATGCCCTCGTCGGCCACGAGCAAGGGCTTCCCGACCCTAAGTCCAAAAAAAAGAAAAATTGAAGAAAAGAAAAGAAATAATCATAAAAAAATTCAAAGAATTATTAAAATATTATTTAAAAAAATTCCACGTCAGATTACCGGGGCACATGGTAGTGTTGAGGTCCTCCTTCCTCCTTCCAACTATCACTCGAATTCAAGAAAGTAGTGTCAGAAAAGTCATAAACCTATTATATTAATCCTAAATCTTTTAACGGTATTAATTTAGTCCTAAACCTTTTGACCTAGAGCCAATTCAGTCATTCTATTAATTTTAATAGGATATTATTGACGTGGACGTCGAACAACCTACGTAGCACAGACCGCGCTAACGTAGACATTTCTCCGGCTTGGCTTGGCGAGGCGAGGCTGGCCCTCACCCATGCGATGGCTGGCTCGCCAGCCACCAAAGGATCTTAAAAAAAAAGATAGACAAAAAGAAAGCAATAATAATAAAATATCATTAGAATATTATTTAAAAATGTCCACATCAACGCCGACCTTCCCACACAGGCCGTCCGACATCCACGTCAACAATATCCGGCCAAAATTATCTAGAAGGACTAAATTAGCTATAGGTAAAAAGGTTTATGATTAAATTGGCACCATTAAAGATTTATGACTAAATTGACATCATTGCAATAAGTTTAGGGCTTTTTCGACATTTGCGACCCGACCTCGGTCGATAGCTCTTCAATGCTTGGAGTCCAACAAGTTAGATGCGAAATCGACTCTGGCATACCTTCCAAGTGATCGCTCAAGGCCCTATGCTTAGAGACAAATTATTTCCTTATTTTGGTACCCATAGCTGATCGAGGCATATATTACTTCTTAGAGTAAAAACAATTATGTATTCTATCATTCATCTAACTGAAAATCTTAAGATCACGATCGATCTACTCAATGCGACAAATGCAATTCTGGTGGTCCTAGAGCCAACACATGAAACCAAAATCATGAATCTAGTTTTGGTAAGAAACAGAGAAACAAAATTATCTCTCATCGAGGCATATATAACTTCTTTAAGTAGAAACAATTACGTGTTCTATCATTCATCTAACTGAAAATCTTGAGATCACGATCGATCTACTCAATACGACAAACGCAATTCCGGCGGTCCTGGAGACAACGCATCAAACCAAAATCATGAATCGAGCAATTTCTTGTTTTGGTAAGAAACAGCACTATCTCTCATCGAGGTATACGTCACTTCTTTGAGTAAAAACATTTACGTATCCTATCATTTGATGCGTTGGCGGTCCTAGAGCCAACACATCAAACCTAGATCTTGAATCGAGCAATTTCCCGTTTTGGTAAGAAACAGAACTCTCTCTCTCTCTCTCTCTCTCTCTCTCAGCCTTCATGCGAAGCCATATTATTTGTCCGAATACACAGCGATCGTGTGGCCAATATTTACTTTGACAATAGACACTTGTGAAAACTAACGAAGACGCTCCTATTATCCTCTGAATAAAATATTAGGATAAGTAAGGAAACTCCTCCAATTTACCTTTAGACTTTACTAAATCTTCCGCTTATTTCGCAAAAAATAAGTTATTTAAAAAATATTTTCTTAAAAAAATCGCCCATATCGCATACCAAAACTAACAAACGAAATGTATTTTGAGACAAAAATTGTTGCCGGTAACAAAAACATTTAGCGTTAACTAATTATTTCGACCGATATAAGCGATTAGTTTTAGGAAAATATTTTTTAAATATCTCGTTTTTTCCAAAACAAATGAAGCCTAAAAGACAAATCTTGCTCTTGCCCCTCTCACAAGACTATTTTTTTTTTTTCAGCGCTGCTTCTTCCATACCCTCTCAAACAAACTTTTATTCATGTTTCTCTTCTTCTGAATTAGTTTTCATCGTTCAAAGAGTTTAACCACTCCTTGTAATCTGAGCAAGCGTTAAAATTACATCAAAGTAGAGAAATGTTAGTCTTAGTGGCACATTGTTCACTTTAGTTCTCCTAGATTTTCTTGTGATCGTGAATTTTTCGACTTTGATTTCCAATACAAATAAATATACAAAAAATTACTCAAAAGATTGAATATTGCAGTTCGATGTATTTATTACATAAGATTCATATTCCACTGTCATTAGTCTGGACACTTTGATCCTTACAACTGCATGGGTAATCAGGAAAAGTCTAAATGTGCACGTTAATAATCAAACAATTGAATATCGGTCATTCTTAATGGTTAAAACTTTCAATCTAACTCTAGAGCTTTATTCACCTTCGATTGAATTATTTTTTGTAGGGGAGTCACTATGGAATAATTTTTTAGGAAATGTTTTCTATTGAATGTGCATGGTGATAACGGATGTTTAGAATTTTTAATATATTTAACTCTATCGTTATGACCAAACAAAGAAATGACTCTATCCCATTTTTAATTTCCGTTTTTTTCCTGAATATCTATTGGAAATCATGTGTCAAAAAATAAATAACAATTGGACTGAACAAAATGAAAGTTGAACAGTTAAAATACACGGACTTAACACGTGTTAAGGTTTTAATTAAACCAATATTCATTAAAAATAGTAGATTCTCTCCACTCTTACTTATATTTTGGTTTATTCCCGTAAGGGTTAATATCACGAAAAAAAAAACCTTAAATTGGTATGCATGTGAAAAATTTATCCAAAATTAATTTTTTGACTACAAAAAATCCAAAACAATACACATGTAACAAATTTACCCTCCACTAATTTAGTTTCCTTTAAATTGGGTTAATACCATGAAAAAAAACTCCAAATTAGTACACATGTAATAAACGGAGGGTATAATCCCCAAATTGGTATACCCATCAACTGTCACACGTCATCCAACTTAACAACTTGAAGGTAAAATTAAACGGAAACTAACGGGGGGTAAATCGGTCATAGGTGTACCAGTTTGGAGTTTTTTATGGTCAAAAAATTAGTTTTCGATAAATTTGTCACGGATATACCAGTTTGAGTTTTTTGTGGTATTAACCATTTTCATAATAATATGTTTCGTATCACGGTATAATAAATATACACACAACTCATAAACACAATAAATAGTTGAATGTCTCCCAAATCAACTATTTTTTTTTTTTGCCGATTCAATCCTAAACCTTTTGCAATTGTGTCAATTCAGTCCATCCGGAGCATTTTGGCCGGCCGGCGCTGACTTGGATGCCGCCCGCCCGCCCGTCCAATATTTTAATAATTTTTTAAATTTCTTTGATTTTTTTTATTTTTTTATTTTCTTTTCCTTTTCTTATTTTTTTCTTTCCCCTTCCCTTCCCTGTTCCTCGGCTTCAACTTTCTCTTCGTCTGTTCATGGGCTTCTACTTCACTAGAACGCCTACAAGAAGGAGCGGCAATAGCTCAAGCACACCCAGCTGCAGGCCACCTGCCACACGACCGTCTACGCCCACAACCCCATCGTCTCTGCCTCTGCCCCACCGCCGCACCTCTTTGCTGCAACCGCCGCTGCGTCCCCTCCATGGTCTACATGTTGAGGGCCACCGCACCGATCCACATCACGCACGGCTGCGTGTTCGTCCGATCTCGGCGAGGCTCTCGCCATGGCCGGGCGAGGCGAGGTCAGCCTTTGCCCTGCCATGGCAAGGCCGGCGAGAGGCTAGCGAGGTCATCCTCGGCCGATCGCCGGCCACTGGAGTTAGAACGGGAAAGGGGAAGGAGGGAGGTAGAACGGGGAGGGGGAAGATGGAGGGGAAGGGGAAGAGAAAAAAATGAAAAAAAGGCAAAGAATAAATATAAAAAAAATTATTGAAATATTAGGTCGCCACCCGGCCGGCCGGCGTTCACGTCAGCATCGGCCGGTCAAAATTTAGCGGATGGACTGAATTGACACAATTGTAAAATATTTAGGACTGAATCGGCATATAAAAAAAAGGTTTAAGACTGAATTGGCCAATTGCAATAAGTTTAGGATTTTTTTGGTAATTTTCCCGATTTCCATTGTCAAAAGTGACGATGATGTTTGTAGTTTTGAAACATAAAAAGGGCATTTTATACGAATAGTGAAGTTGAAGTTCATGAAGTAAAACTTTTTCTCTTTAGTGAACGTCAAAACTTTCTCAATAACGAACGCTAGTGAACACATCATAGTGAAATTCATTGCTTGCTTATACGGGAATCGAAATGGTTCGAACAGCTACTGACATGACCGTGATCAACTTTAGCCAAAAAAAGAAAGGCAAGATCGTAATCAGGATGATGCAAATCTAAGTTTTTTCCATTTTCCGCACGAAAATTGCGATTGATGCTGACCGTCCGAATTGACAAGCTATTCTTCCAACTTTTATTTGTTTGCAGTAAATTGAGATGGACGTCTCTAGCTTCTTAACTTGGTAGCTCTTCAGACGTGGACATCCAATTTCTTGGCGCCCACTTCATACTGCATGCATCCGATCGAGATCGAGAGATAGTTTTAGGGTTTTGAATGAATTTTTAACAAACATGTATTCTATTCATTAAGGGTTTCGTCCTTTATGATATGAACGTCTCTTTTCTTAACTTCAGAGAGTTTAGGATTTTGTATGAATCTTTAATAAACGTGTGAGGGTATTCTTTCCAATTAGGGTTTCGAGGGTATTCTTTCCAATTAGGGTTTCGTCCTTCGTGATATGAACGTCACACCTCTCAACTTCGCTCACTTGCAGGGCAAGACCGCTTCTTGTCCCCCGTAAGATGACGACCTCCATTAATTGAGGGTCGTTGGCAGCTAAAGGTGGCTAAGCACATGCCGCTTCGCTCTCTTTGATAATTACATCAATGCTCATCCTTTGCTTTTTATTTCCATCTTTCTCGCAACGCCCCAAAACTCTCTCATTGATGTGCCTCCCCCCAAGTGGACGAGCGAGATCAAAATCATCAAAGACTCGTCTCATCTCGTCTCTCCTCTTCATCGAAAGAAAGGGACTCGCCATCTCATTTTTCTTGTCTTCACCACCATAAAATTTATAATTCAGCGCCTATGGCCCATTGTGCAAAACCTAAATTTAACGCTGTGAGTTTTTTGGTACGCAGCACAATGTCCGAACTCACACGTCATAATAAACAAAGCATAGCTCATGCTACAAGAAATAATGAAACTTTGCACGAATGGCTAGGGTTGGTTCATCCGATTCAGCACAAACTGATCTTTCATCTACATTTGCGGCGGGATGCCTGATCGCCGAGGCAATTTAATCGTCGAGACTCGGGGAGCGAACTTGGTGGCGTGAAACCCTGGAGGTGAAGGAAGAGCGCCATGACTTCCGAGGTCCTCGTCAGGTGAGCTCGAAACGTTACTCGCAAGTAAATTACACACCCTCACGTTTTTCCGAAAGGCCGTTCTTGGATTTGGCCGGCTTCGTACGGCATATGCAGTGGTTTGACAAAATGGACATTCGCGTTTCTTATCCTTTCTCATTTCGAGTTCAAGAAGCATCATGGAGAGGAGATTGTCTTGAAATAACTCTAGGACATGACATATGTATATCAGCAATTATTTTGCATATTCCACAAATCCATGCCCAAAGGCATTGAGATACCTGAGCTCAATTATTGTCAAACTACGTGTAAAACAGAAAATATTGCCAGCTTTTGGGGCCAAGTCAAGATTGAACAGTCGGCTAATAAGATGTCGGGCATCCATTGAGCGAATTAAGAAAATGAAATTCTTCGTACTCGTAAGAATATCGGGAAAATTATCGAAAAAATCTTAAATTTATTGTAATTGCGTCAATTTAGTCCTAAACTTTTTTTTTCGATTCAATCCTAAACCTTTTGCAATTATGCTAATTCAGTCCATCCAGCGCATTTTGGTCGGTCGGCACCGACGTGGACGCCAGCCGGCCGACGGCTTAATATTTTAATAATTTTTAAATTTCTTTGATTTCTTTGATTTTTTTTATTTTTTTTGCCTTTTTTAATTTTTTTTTCTTTCCCTTCCCTTCCCTTCCCTGTTCCTCGGCTTCAACTTTCTCTTCGTATATTCATGGGCTTCAACTTCACCAGAACGCTTACAAGAAGGAGCGGTAACACCTCAAGCGCACCAAGCTGCAGGCCACCGGCCACAACCCCATCGTCTTTGCCTCTGCCCCACTGCCGTACCTCTTCGCCGCAGCCATCGCCGCGCCCTGGCTGTGATCTACGTGTCAAGGGCCGCCGCACCTATCTACATCACGCACGGCTGCGTGTTCGTCGGATCTCGGCGAGGCGAGGCTCGACCTCTCAAGATCTAGGCTGGCAAGGTCAGCCTTTGCCCGGCCATGGCGAGGCTCGGCCTCGCTCGGCCCGACCATGGTGAGGCCTACAAAAGGGTCGCTGGTCGTCCTCTGGCCAGTCGCCGGCTGCTGGAGTTAGAACGGGAAAGGGGAAGGGAGGGGTAGAACGGGGAGGGGAAGGGAAGAAAAAAAAAAGAAAAAAAAAAGGCAAAGAATAAAAAAGATCATTAAAAAATATTAAAATATTAGGAAGCCCACCGGCTAAAATTTTTCGGATGGATTAAATTGGTACATTTGCAAAAAGTTTAGGACTGAATGGATAAAAAAAAGTTTAGGATCGAATTGGCACAATTACAATAAATTTAGGATTTTTTTTAGTAATTTTCCCATTTTATGAATGTGTTAACACTAAAATAATAATAATAATAATAATTAACCTTTATGGCCGACGAGCAGAGCTCGGTGGAGTTAAATTGGTTGGCAAAGTTATGAACAACAAGGGCTTGCAAATCGTGACCGCGTGTTGAAGCGGAATGATCACGAATGGAAGGAAGAGCTGCTAGGATAGCCCGATTCATTAGACCCCGTCAAAACTAAAGAAATTTAACTCTCATGGTGAAATAGCCTGTGACCAACGCAACTCCACCTGCCTAAAATCAAACTAAAGTACGGCTGGCCACTTGTCTTGAAACAAAATTTCAAGGGTCTAATACCCAAAAAAACCTCCTAACTTCAGCATTTGTAACAATTATATCCAAAACTTTTTTTTGTCTCATAAAAAATCATCAACTTTTATTTTTGTCCCAATTCTACAGGTCTAATACCTAAAAACAAATCCTCAACTTTAGCATATGTCCCAATTATATCCAAACATTTTTTTTGTCTCATAAAAAATCTCAACTTTTATTTTTATACCAATTCTACCACCGTCACTCTTCCGTCCGTAATCACCATTAGTTAATCTTATGTGACTTGAGTTTTCTCGTCGAACTTACCAATGAATCTTCGAAATTTAGAAACAGTGGGTTTTAGGGATGATGAGGTTTTAGATCGTTAGTCCAAATATCTCCATGTCTAGCCATTTTTTTGGTCTTTGAGTGTCGAGAAAAATATGAAACGTGTTATCTTGAGTGACTCTATATCCCCCAGCAATATATAAGGGAAGCAAACTACAGAAGAGAAGTTCACGAGTTTTTTCATGTCGGCTTTACTCAAGTGTAATTCATTAATAACGTGAAAATGCCACATAGGATTAACTAATGGTAATTATAGATGGAAGGCTAACGAAGATAGAATTAGGACAAAAGTAGAAGTTGGAGGTTTTTTGTGAGACAAAAAAAATGGATATAATTGGGATATATGCTAAAGTTGAGAGTTTTTTTTTTTTTTGTACTAGGCCCGTATAATTGGAACAAAAATAAAAGTTTGGAGTAGAATTGGAACAAATGTAAAAGTTAAAGGTTTTTTTATGAGACAAAAAAAAGTATTGGTAGAGCTGTCACAAATACTAAAGTTGGAGGTTTTTTTTGGGTATTGGGCCAAATTTCAAGATAGAAACAATCAATCGTCAAGGAAAAGCAAAACAAGAAAGGGCCATCAACCCCTATTTAAACCAACGTTCCGTGTTGAATTATAACGCGCGGAAACTAATCAGGATCTTATAAATAAATCAATGCAAAAGCACAGAAAAATAACGATGAACGATAAAGGACACCAGAGATTACGTGGTTCGGTCCGAATATCGGTACCTACATCCACGGAAGAGCCAGCACGAATAATCTACTATAATTGAAGAATCGGAATTACAATCGCTCAATACGCTCATGTTTCTCACACCTAAATTATATCCAAACCCTAAGTGTTTATAAATAAAATAACTTATAAGTGGATATAATAAACTCACGAAGCATAAATCACGTTTTCGCGGCTCCTTCGTACGGTCCAAAAATAAGAACATCGTGGTACGTCCTCTTTTCCTCTTTGGCGACGCAGTGCTCTGTACCGAAGGAAAACCCACGTCTTTGTTGTGCGGCTCTTCTTTTTCTCGTGCGATAAGTGCAGGCTTTCAAATAAAAGCCAAGCCTAGACTTTTTTTCATTCTTTTACTTAGTGCTGGGCACACGCTTTTCTACCAAGCTGCCGTGAAATCTGCTTGTTTTCCTTTGAAGATGCTGGCCATGCCTCCCAATATATGATATAATATAGGAAACTAGTGGGCTCCCTTCTTTGTACGATTAAAGAAAGAAGTCCATCATCAGAAGTCTTCTCTTCTTTATCTTCTTGCATTTGTTCAAATTACCGAAAGCTCGAGTCATAATTAGCATTCCGGACGATCTTCGCATTCTCATCTCCTCTTCTTGTCGCCTCTCTCTCGCTCTCCAAACTAGTGGGCAGTTTTTTGGGCTGCTGAGTACCGAAAAGAATATGAAACGTGCCATCTTAAGTGACTCTCTACCCCCCAGCAATATATGAGGAAAGTAAACTACAAAAGAGAAGTTCATAAGTTTTTTCATGTCAGCTTTACTGAAGCGTAATTCATTAATAACATGAAAATGCCACATAGGATTAATTAATGGTGATTATGGACGGAATGCTAACGATGATAGAATTTGGACAAAAGTAGTAGTTGGAGGTTTTTTATGAGACAAAAAAAGAGTTTTGGATATAATTGGGATATATGATAAAGTTGAGGGTTCTTGTGGTATTAGGCCGGTATAATTGGGACAAAAATAAAAGTTTGGAGTAGAATTGGAACAAATGTAAAAGTTGAAGGTTTTTTGTGAGGAAAAAAAAAGTTTTGGATAGATACTAAAGTTGGAGGTTTTTTTTGGTAGTGGACCAAATTTCAAGATAAAAACAATCAATCGTCAAGGAAAAGCAGAACAAGAAAGGGCCATCAACCCCTATTTAAACCAACGTTCCAGACGATCTTCGCATTCTCATCCCCTCTACGTTCTTGTCGCGCCTCTCTCTCGCTCTCCAAAGTTAAGAGTCTTGAACTTTTTTGGGTTCATTTGCTTTTACACTCGTGTTATGAAGCACTGATCTCCACTAGTTTCGTCTCTTGATCATCATTTGCACGTCGCAGACCAGTTGGTTAATCAACTGATCTCTCTGAATCTGAATTTCTTGTAGCTTCATCAGTTTGGCTTCGTAGTTCATAGTTTCCTGAATCGGATGGCTTCCCAAATGCTGTCTCTCGCTTCCGCTCGCACCCCAGCGTTAGCTTCACTGTCAGTGCAGGAGAACCTCAAGGTACTTCCTATTTCAGATTTTGTTACCAGCAACTAATCATTGGGTCGAATAACCAACGTGACGGATATTACAAAACATTCGAGTCACGGACGGTGTTTAGCTATCGCAACTCGCAAAACAATCTATCAAACTCGTAAAAGGAATGACACGAATCTTTCTTGCAAGATTTAATCGGCTTCGAACACCAACTCAGCTCTTTGTAGACCAAATTCCACGGAGAACAATCGCCTCGTATAAAACTTGCTGCCGTGACACAAAAAATCCTGCACACTTTGAGTGTAAATCAACAGACCTCACAAAGAAGCATTCCTGCATACTTGCACGCATTCATGAACAACCACGCATTAAGACTCCCACAATCCGAATATATTCATATGCATCAATGTGAGCACCCTCTTCTTGTGCCGACTTCAAGTAGGGTTTGATTTCAGTGTATTCCCTTTTAGATCGAGCTCAAGATATATTTTAACAGTATTCATTAACATAGCATTTCCTCTCATAGTAGATCTCTCTTCTAATTCTTTTTTGCGATGGTTAAAACCAAAATGCGTGCTCCTGCCTTTTTCTAGGTTTTTTTGCTGTTTTCAGTGTGCCGTGTGGTGTGTGATGTCCTCTACTTGTTAATCCAATGCTTAATCTGGGTGAATCACACTGATTTTGTATGTTTTCACTAGGGGAAAGCAAAGATTAGAAGTGTTAATTTCAGCAATGGTGTGCAAGAGAGAAACCCATTTGCCAAAACAAAGGTATGGTGTTGTGATCTCCTGTCTTCCATCAAAGTTTCGATTTTGTCCTTCTTTCTTTTCCTTATATTATGGATTGTATCCACCAAATTAGTTTCTTTTTCTTCTGAAGGTCAAATCTTTTGACAGGTGAAATTCGGTTCATTCTTGTTCCCAGTTTTGAATCCAAGCCCGCTTTGGGAGATTGGCTATAAGTATAGATGTGTAGAGTCACATCAGGATGATTACTAGGTCTAACATTGTGATAACTTGCAATTTTGATTTCTAAGTTTGGATCATCTCTTATTCAGCATTTTGGCCGGGTATCTATGACTGTCGGTGTTAATGTTTCTCGATTTGAGGGCATTACCATGGCCCCTCCCGAACCGGTTCTCGTGGTTTCTCAAGCCTTTAAAGCCGACATGGATGAAAAGAAGATCGACCTCGGAGTCAGGTCGTTTAGGACTGAAGAATTGCAGCCTTACGTGTTTAAAGTTGTCGGGAAGGCGAGTTTTCTCGATCTTCATTTGGCAGTGAAACATTCATTATTTTACCATGGCTCAATGCTCTCTTTCTTCCGCGAACTTCATTTTCCTTGAAAGGACTTCATGCTTGATTCAGAGCTTCTTATTAGTTCTTTGATAAAAGTTTATCTAAGCATGGATTCTGCTACTTTGCAGGCCGAGAGTCTCATGCTGGAGAGAGGGGAAGACAAAGAGGTACACGGTTCTCTGAATTATATCAATCATCTGGTGTCGTTCTATCGATCCGAGATCACTCTGATGTACTTTTGATCTACGATATCCGCCAATTGAAGGTTTGGCTGCGTTTACGAAAGCAATCGCCGAGTTATTGTTCGGAGCAAACAACCCGGTGATAGAGCAACAGAGAGTATGTCTACATTTGGGTATTACCCGGCCGCTTCGCGTAGAGTTCCCTTGGAAAACTACATCCGTTGCTCTTTTTTTCCAGGTTGCAACCATTCAAGGTCTTTCGGGGACCGGTTCGCTTAGGCTGGCCGCTGCTCTAATTGAGCGGTATTTTCCCGGAGCGAAGGTGTTGATATCATCTCCGACATGGGGTATGTGCTACGGCCTCTTAACTAATTCTTTAATGACCTCTGAAGATCAAATTGTTATTACAAGCGCAATTCAGCAGGAAACCACAAGAGTATTTTAAATGATGCTAGGGTTCCATGGTCCGAATACCGATATTACGACCCGAAAACAATGGGATTGGATTTCAAGGGGATGATTGCTGACATTAAGGTTAAGTCCCTGTGATGAGTGACGCCTGAATCACCTCATGTTTACTAAGTTGAATGGCATGTCCAAATGAAAACATAACACGGAACATGGCCCGGCTTCTTCAGGCTGCCCTGGAAGGATCTTTTATCTTGCTCCATGGCTGTGCTCACAACCCAACCGGCATCGATCCGACCCCCGACCAGTGGGAAGAGATTGCCAACGTCATTCAAGAGAAGAATCATATACCTTTCGTCGACGTTGCTTACCAGGTATTAATCCCTTGTGATCGAGTTTTCCAACCGATTGCGCGTCTCGCATGCCCTCGGACGCGATGAGGGTGTTTGTAACTCGAAGAAAGAGCTGCTGCTTCTTTCGAAAGTGCTGAATCCTTAAACGGACTCTACGAAACAAGTTTGATCTTGTCCTTCATGAGGTTCCCTCTATGAATTTCCATTTGGACTTCATCGTAAGCCTTCACGGGGTTTTGCAAGTGGAAGCCTCGACGCCGACGCCGCATCGGTGAGGCTGTTTGCTGCTCGAGGGATGGAGCTTACGGTGGCTCGATCTTACAGCAAGAATCTGGGTCTTCATTCGTAGAGAATTGGAGCAATCAACGTTGTCCGCTCATCAGCTGATGCTGCAACAAGGTACCCGGATCTGCGCTCTTCACATGATGAAGAGCGTAGTTTGCCTGCTTTATCTTATGGTCTGTGCCAATTCCTGCTTTCAAGCATAAGTCGCGTAAACTTGAATACTTTCCTTTCAAATTGTCCTTTGAGATCGACATAGCTCAATTCACAAATTAGAAGTTACAAACAAATAGCTGCTTTAGATGATCAAAACTTGTATTGTTTATCGGGATTTTTAAGCATGGAAATACTACTTATCGATTGCTTTTGTTCCCTCTCTAAATAAATTTCTAGGTCCATCCATGTATGGAGCGCCGTCTTTGGAACTTCGAATTTATTTGCAACCATGCATGCAATCTTTGTAATAAATTACTTTTGATTTCACATATCTATTTATCCAAAATATAAAAAAAAAATGTAAATTTATCAAGTTTCGGGCTCCCGCATATTTAATTAGGATGCGTTTACGATTCTTGTTTCGAAACCCGACTTGGATTTGGGACGGGCGCAATTGTTATTCAGGACAATTTCAAGTTTAAAATAGGGTCCGGCCTCCCATATCTACTTCATTGCGATCTCTAACTAAGATAAATTAGTAAACGATTGTAGACATTTTATGCCAGAGGGAACTGAACGATTCAATTTAACTCGGAAACTTAATATTGATGGATCCGTATGAGACGACTTAGTGCCCATGTAGCAATAGCATATGAATAATTATTCTGAAGGAAAAGACATAAAAAATTTCATACCTATTAGTTTCAAAAGATGTAGAATGATTGCCGCCCTATTATGCCTCAAAATATTTTATCGGTAACGAGACACATTATTGACAAGGAGCATTATTGCAATTTTATGACATAATTTGTTAATTTTGATCAACTTTAAGCATAGTAATATTGCATTAATTACACAGATATAGATCTAACAAAGTTTTTTTCCCCCCGATTACAAGTATAGCTAACGAAGGATGTAGAACGTGACAATTAAATCAAATTTTTTTAGTATGCTTGTTTAAATGCAGCCTGTTTGTCTGGTTTGAAGCATGTGTCCAATTTGAAAGTGTGCCCTTTAAGGATGTGATAAGGTTTTAAAGCAACTTGAATGACAAGAAAGGTGTTGGTACTTGGTAGATTAGATGAGGTTCTTCAAGCACCACCTTGTAGTTTTTAAATGGCATTTTGCTCTTCGATTACCCGCCAATATCATGGCGCCATACATTCTCAGGGTGAAGAGCCAGCTGAAGCGGTTTGCTCGGGCGATGTACTCTAATCCTCCCGCCCACGGGGCCAGGATCGTCGCAACCATTGTCGGCGATCCGGCTCTGTTCAATGGGTGGAAGGCAGAAAGGGAGATGATAGCCGGAAGGATCAAGAATGTTAGGCAAAAGCTATACGACGGCCTATCTGCCAAGGACAAGAGCGGGAAGGATTGGTCATTCATACCCGAGCAGATTGGCTTGTTCTCATTTACAGGCCTGAGCAAAGCTCAGGTAACAATCTTCCCTGTATGACTATGTAGCATGTTTTCGAAATGAATCATGTCATCCTTCCTTATCTATACGGAACCCTTAATAGTATCGGCCAAAGGGGATCGCTCACTCCGGTCGCCCCTCTCCTGCCTTTTTACTCGTGTCATTCATCGTTCATCATTCATTGTTCCCTTCATAGTTATCTTCTTCTTTTTTTTTTTTTTTTGCCCTCGAACAGGTCGAAAATATGACGAAGAAGTGGCACGTGCACATGACGGAGGACGGAAGGATCTCCGTGGCCGGATTATCTTCGGCCAAGTGCGAGTATCTTGCAGATGCCATCCTTGATTCGTATCACAACGTCGGCTGAGGCTCTCGGAGACGAGGATGAGGTAATTGTAGTAGGAACCTTAAAAAGTCTCGCCAAAGTCCAATGCTGCCATGGAATATGGCTTACCGATAATCGGGCAACAATAATTGGGCAATAAAGTATTTTCAGTACCGTTCAGAATAATTGTACTTGAAGTTTCAAGTTCTGATGGGGATTAAGCACCTTAGTTCCCTGCCATGTTTAGGGTTGGAGAAGTCTAAATCAAAATAACATATAAGACATGTATAAGAGTGTATGGCTCGTTGTCCATGTGGTGTATCTCTATAATGTATAGTAGCATTGGCTACTTCTATGAAGTGATCTCTCTATTATTTTCTTTCCTCTTTTTTTTTTGGGTAGATAGTGTTGATCTCATATTACTCAATCATTTTATGATTGTGTTAGCACCCAAAAAAAAAAAAATACTCAACTAGGCATCAAGTTCGATCGATTCCAAATTAGGTGCGCCAATTCCTTTTCGAATATCGTGTAGTGTTTTCAATTCAGATTATGGCGTTTACTGGGTGTGCCATTTTCGTGACTTACACGTTGCTTTCTGAAATCTTTCATCTTCTAGTACAATTTACATTGCCGGCAACATTGTTCCAACAACCGCAAATTTAAATTCTTTATCATTTTGCTTTTGTTTCGAAAATCAATGAAAGAATTCTTCTCAATTCACTCGAATCCATAAAAAAGGTTCGAAACCGAAAGATATTTCCCTCTCATGGTGAAATAGATTGTGACCAACCTAACTCCACCTGCCTAAAATCAAGCTAAAATACAGCAGGCCACTCGTGAAAATTTAAATAAGGGAACAGTCAAATTATCAAGGAAAAGCAGAACAAGAAAGCACCGTCAACTACTATTTAAATTTTAACCAACGTTTCCGAACGAACGAACTTCGCCTTCTCATTCCCTCTATGTTATTCTTAGTTAATCAATTTAGCGGTCGAATAAGCGATACAATGGAGATTATACAAGCACATTCAAGTGGCTGACAGTGTCTAGCTAACTCGCAAAACTTTCTATCTATCCATCTCATAAAGGAATGACACGAATCTTACTTGCAAGATTTAATCAGCTTTCAAGCACAGACTCGCTCTTCGTGGACGAAATTCACGTCAAACTTGATGCCATGATAAAGTCCTCCACTTTTGAGCGTAAATCAACAGACCTCACGAAGAAGCACTCCTGCACACTTGCACGAGCTTGTGAACAACCACGCATCAAGACTCCCACAATCCGAACGTATTTATTTTACATGCATCAATGTGAGCACCCTCTTCTTGTGCCCACTTCAAGTAGCGTTTGATTCCAGTGTATTTCCTTTTAGATCGAGTTTGTTGACGGGTCCAACTCGAGACATGTTTTAACAATACTTCGTTAACACAGCGATTTCATGTTGTGGTAGGTCTCTCTTCTCAGTTATTTTGCGATGTCTGAAATCGAAATGCGTGTTTCTGCATTTTTCTCTATTTTTGCTGTTTTCAGTGTGGTGTGCGATGTTCTCTGCTTGTTATCCAATGCTTAATTTGGGTGGACCACACTGGTTTTGTCTGCTTTCATAAGGGGATAACAAAGATCAGAAGTGTCGATTTCAGCAATGGCGTGCAAGAGAGAAACCCATTTGCCAAAACCAAAGGTATGGTGCTGTGATCTCCTGTCTTTCATCGTCTCTTTAATTTTGCAATTCCTTTCTTGGGGTTGCTCAAGTGACCTGGCTATGCGTTGACTATGAATTATATGTCTTCAGCATGCTTTGTTTTGGATCATCTCTCATTCAGCATTTTGGCCGGGTATCTATGACCGTTGGTCTTAATGTTTCTCAATTTGAGGGCATTACGATGGCCCCTCCCGAACCGATTCTCGTGGTTCGAAACCCGCCAAAGGGGGATCGCTCACGCTGGTCGCCCCTCTCCGGCATTTTTACTATGAAGAAAAAAAGATGGTGTTCCTTATGTCATTCACCGCTCTGTCGTCCTTTTTGTTGCCTCCGAACAGAGCGAAAATATGACGAAGAAGTGGCATGTGCACATAACGAAGGATGGAAGGATCTCTGTGGCCAGATTATCTTCGGCCAAGTGCGAGTATCTTGCAGATGCCATCCTTGATTCGTATCACAACGTCGGCTGAGACTCTCGAAGACGAGGATGAGGTAATTGTATTAGGAACCTTAACAAGCCTCGGTGAGTACTATGCTGCCATGGAATAAGGCTTACCGGAAATCGGACAACAATAATTGGGCAATAAAGTATTTTCAGTACCGTCCGGAATAATTGTACTTGAAGTTTCAATTTCTGATAGGGATTAAGCCCCTAGTCCTCTGCAAGAGGAAGTTCAATGAAAACTTTTGAGTTGCAGTTTGGTTGTTGCCTCTTTATTTACATGGTAGATGGCCTACATTGCCAGAATGAAACCGGGCGAAAAGTTTTCGCCAAATGACGCTTTCTTACGTACAACTGCTTTTACGCCGGTGATACAAGGACATACACTTCGTAAGCACTTCGATATACGAATGACAGCAACAATATCCGGTGCTCTCTCTTCCATCAGGCAAACTGTGGTGGAGAAATTCTGCTACTGGATACTGATGAAATGGGTTGTTCTTCTTGACACAGCCTGAATCTCCCCACTAAAATAGTAAGTTGGTGCTTCTTGCAATTCCCTTTTCTTGTAATGACATGGAACTGTTAGTTGAAGATTCAACGGAGTCAGACGTTTCAGATCCCCTCATCCACCTATTTTAGTCACCGCCGCAACAGTGGCGACCCTGTCTTAATGTCAACCCTGTACATTCACCTGTCCCGGTTTTCGACTATAATCCGGATATGCCAAGACCAAAGTTGTCAAGAGTTGCCACAGCTAATGGAACTTATGAGTGAACCCCTCTTGCACACAAGGGATTTCACCAATGGTGGAATTCTGGATCCATGAAGGAAAAGGACAGCGTAAGCATCAAGTTACAATTGAGCTCTCGCAACAACAAAAACTAGGGAATACTGCCAATGACTGTTTGCTCCGAAAAGCTTCATGATTTGATTTCTTTCCTGGCCGTAATCATCCAAATGAGAAGAGAAGAAGCGCAAGCAATTAACTGAATGTACCTAATCTATATAGTCACCCAAACGAAGAACTGTTGTTTGCCTGTCTAAGAATTTCTCCTGTACAGCCGCATCTCGTCGATGATGTTAGAACACGCACCTCTTTCTCTTCTATCAGGCCAATTCTCTTTCAATATAAGCTGCGAATTGCCTGTTACTATATCTATGCAGAAACTCTTGTTGACGATCTTGACTAAACCGGTACCCTCTTGAGACCACCCGTATCTCCGAAATATATTATATGATCAGTAGGGTGCTGATCGCTCGGTCTTCAGTGTTCCCCCAAGCTCAACGGGTACAAGCGGAATGAGAGAGTGCAGTACATCCGTTATCAGTGGCCGGTAGATCGGTTCTGGTTGCAGACACAAAACAGCAACAGCAGCTGCCTACAAATATATCAAAACCCAGATCTTAGTAATGCCAAAACGATGATACTTAGCACATGGCTTTTTACTTAAACTGTCAAGTTCTATATAAAGCGTGAAGCAGATTTTATTAATCTTAACCTAGACCGTAATTTCAATGACTAGAAAATGCTGAATCATCGCGACCTAAATCATCTTCTGTCCATCAATACCAGCAACTTTCAACAGAGGAATTGGCTTGGAAGACCAGACAACTAATTAAAACAAATGAAGTTAATATAGGAACCTGGTATAAGTGCTTGACATCCATTGTATCTTTAATTACAGGATCCACAATATCTGGAAGCCTAGATCGGTCGGTCAGCTGAGGCATGGCCTGTGCATATTGAGACAAGACAAACCTTTCAACTGTAAAAATTTAATTCCTTACATGCATGAAAGAATCTATCAGACTTTATGGCACTAGCCATACCCATGCAACAACAGATTGGCACTGAGTGGGTGCTAGTTTCTCTAGAGGCCTTCTTCCCAAGAGGAGCTCCAAAAGCACAACTCCAAAAGCATAGACATCACTCTTATCAGTCAAGTTACCTGCACAGGGTAATCGAAGTTCAGTAAATTTTCAAGAAGGAAATGACGAACAAATTAACTCAGGTTCGCAAAACAGGAATCTTACTATCTAGCTATTCGAATAATAACTTCACGAGTTGAATTAAATGGAAAGATGAGCCAGAAGAATTATTCGCACATTCAACGGCATTAAAGCTAACCTCCACATGTACTTGGCCCAACGCATTATGCAGAAACAAGTAAAAGTGTGTCCTCCAATTTTCACCTTAATGAGAGCCATGTTAATGATGTTATACTCAATCTAGGAGTCAAACACATGGTGACTCTTCCAAGGAACTGTTTCCATATTTGGCTTTAATGACAAACAGCCGAAGTACTACAATGCTCAAAATTGGAGATATTAAGTAGCTCTTTCCAGCTGAAAATGCATGCACTAGATGGTTCTTGCCAATGGAGAACGTGATTATCCTAAACGTCACTTTCCTCAATTCCGCATCTACCATATTCTACCTTGCAATCCCCATAAAAACCCAAAACTGAAAGTTACTGTCAAAACCATGTATCAAGCAGACACTAGAAAGTCACCCATACATTGCAGTCACGGATAATGTTGCCTCACCGTCCAAAACATATTCTGGGGCTACATAACCCAAAGTGCCCGAAAGCTTTACCCTGTTTTTCTTCCGGGTCACCTCGGTCACAGCTAACCCAAAATCTGCAAGCTGAGAGAGAGAGAGAGAGAGAGAGAACCATAATAGAATGTGTGTGCATATGTTAGTATGATGAGTACTCAATACGGAGATTTGAAATATTCTGCCAAGTCTGGTTATTAATATTACCTTGGCATTGAAGTCAGCATCTAGAAGTATGTTAGCTGACTTCAGATCTCTGTGAATGACTGGGGGCTTGCAATGCTTATGCAGATACTCTAAGCCTCTGGTCAACACAGCCCAAATTATTTCTTACTACATATAACATTTGATGTACATAATGAACTTGAGTGACCCTAGAGTCTCACCTAGCCGTGTCAAGAGCTATTTTCATCCGTTTGTGCCATGTCAATGCTGAACCATTTGAAGACCCTGAGGGAAATAGTGTTAACAAAAAAGAATTGCTTCCTTCTTTAATATCCACACTCAACCTCTATTACAATTTTAAGTAAAATGATGGAAAAGTCCTTTACCATACAATTGAGTCTCCAAAGAACCATTTTGCATTAGTTCATAAACAATAAACCTCGCCTCACCATGGATACAGTAACCCAACAGCGAGATGATATTTTGGTGCTGCATTTTACTTAAGAAACCCACCTCAATCTGCAATCACAAGAAGCCTCCTTATAAAATACCAAAAACGCACTAACAAATTCTGACGATTAAAAATAAGAATGACAAGATGGCTTAAAGCTCACCTCATATACTTTGGAGGCATCTTGGCTTCCACAATCAAGCTTCTTGACAGCAATATGCATGTCATCATCCAACATCCCCTTGTAAACACAGCCGAATGCGCCTTGCCCCAATATGTTGCTCTCCTTAAAACCATTCGTCGCCTTTTCCAACATCTTTAAGTCCATCACTAGAATAGAGACGTTCCTGTTAACCATCTTCAAGGAACTGAATCTATCCAACAACGAAGGCACCGACAGCCCCATTGCTGCTTCCTCAGAATCTAACCACCACCGATGTACAATAATCCAAAGTAAGCATCACGTAGTGCTCTAGTCGATAACCATGCTATTAATTCGAATATGTTCAAACAGACAATCAACATTTTTTTACGGCCAAAGACAATCAATATTAGAAAGTACCTAAAACTGGATACTAGCATAAAATGAATACCTGAGCTCTGAGCACCATCTCTTTGTGCTCTGCGCTTACGCTTGCTGTGAAAGCTCCACCAACATACTGAAAAGAGCACACTTGCGCCCAGCGAAGAGCAAGCAACAATGAGCGCTATAAGTAACTTCTTTTGTGAGTCCATTGGACACTTCACACCTAAAAACCAAGGTCCTTGACTGAATGAGAACTGTAACTTATGAACTTTAGAAGCACAGAAATGAATCAGTTCACAAGGCTTTGATATATCCAAGCAGTTCGTTTGGAGAAACCAGAAGAAGATACAATTTCGGGCCAAACAAAATGGAAGTCGCCTGCCGATTGACTAACTGATTGAATGGATAACTTCAGCAATATAAGATGTCATTCGAGATTCTTCAACAAGCATAAATTTTGAGGGAGACAAGGGCCACAAGGCTGACTTTGGACACTCACCTGGAGAGAAACAGGACAAACAGGAGATAAAGCTGACAGTGAGCAAACAGGAGATGGAGAGAAGGACTGAGGAAGGTAAATCAAAGCATCAGTCCAAATGGGCACATGGAAAGGAAGCTGAAGCTTCATTCTTTCTCTTCTGTTCCTTCATAGGAAGAACCCATGAGGATGGAGGCATCTGAGAAATCAGAAACCCAGAAAGATTATGCTCCGGTAGCTGTCGGTTGAAGAACTTTTCTTCTTTTTTTCCTAAAGCCCCCTCCTTTTGTTCCTTTGAATGAACAGAAAAAGGGTGCAAAAGAGGAGAACTTTCAGAAAAGCAGAATCTTGTTGGGGCTGAGGGGTGACGACTTCTCTGCAACACAATTCTGTGAGCAGTCAATGAGCAGCAGCACAATCTGTTCCCATACCCACCAAGGAAAAAGCTGTGGAGGAGCAGATGGTACGTACAGACAGAATTTTTTTTGTTTTTGTTTTTTTTTGGACAGGCTTGGAAACTCGGTTTTGCTGAGCCAACACCCAAATGGAAGAGGTAGCTTAAAGCCTCCTCGTTCACAAAGAAGAAAAAGGGTAAAAATCTACTCGCCCAAATGAAAAAGAAAAGAATATTCTTTTATTTTGTTATGCAACCTGTGAAATTTATAGATTTTCTACCTATCCTTGTGGATGTATGATATGGTCTGAGTGACATGTACTCCACTAATCCATTAATTAGTCAATCAAGAACTTTTTACAAACATGTATCATACAGAAATGTATTGGGAAAAAAAAAAGCTAAATATAATTAACCATTACTAATTTTTCAATGTTGGAAGTTACGTGGGACATTGTCTTTTGTTTAAGATAATCATGCGGTGGGACTTTTAGCATCTCTTCGTTTGTCTGGGTCTCGCATTGCTGATGTGATGCTCTTACACATTTGAATAATCCTGCTTTAGCTTATTTAGTCTGGAGCCCAACACCATCTGCCCTCGTCTCTTGTTTTCATACAAGAGGTTGAAGAACCCACATGAATTCTAGACCTAAATCACTTGTCAATCCTTCGAGGAATCTTAATTTACTCCAAATGAGGCCGCTCGATAACGGGTATTATATATTTTTTATATTCATTGTTATCTATCTTCACGTGTCGGTTTAAACTTTTAGGTTGAAATTTCTAACAATTCACTTTGTGAATGTGTCAATTGTCCCCCCTCTTAATCAAATTTCACATGCCGCCGTTTGAAATCCGATTTTTATATTCAAGTGGTCTCCGCCTTTAAACTATCTAACAGTCATGATGTGTCAACAGCCGACAATCAATGCCGACCCATTTATCTACAAGGTTTTCCATATGCATGATAGAGAACTTTGGGGGGGGGTTAGTTGGACAGCATGCATCAGATGAATTCTTTTATTCAAAGTGAGATTGATTCCTTCGAATGAGAATGCTCTCCTACCCCAACATTATTTAGGAATAATCTCAAGGGGGGATGGTTTCACCAACTCTTGATCCCGAGAAGAAACATGTCACTTCTCTTTTCTTAAAGTTAAGTTAAACATGCAAAGTACAACCACTCTCAACCCTATCACTATGGTTCTGTCAACCAGAACCACCAATCTGGACAGTGAAGCTCGGACCACATGGCGAAAATAGCAACGGAGGAGGGCCCTCTTTCCTTGGTAGGTCATAAATGCTTGCGCGAATAAAGATAGCAAAGCTAGATAGGAAGTTAGGTCATCGAATCAATGAACGAAAGATAGAATAACCAGCGGCGTTGATCTCCAAAGTACCGATTTGTCGAGCAGCAAATATCGCCGGTCGTATCCCGGCGTCGGGCAGACCGCATGAGGTAAGCCGGTCGCTCGTTGAGTTATGACGCGAGATTAGGGGAGGACTTGCGGGTAGAGCTGGCAATATGGGTCAAGAATCCATATTTAAAAATGTAGGTCATAAATGAATTACTTAACAAATTTAAATGGGTTATAAATGAGTCACTTAATAATTTAATGGGTCTTAAATGAGTTTTAAATGAGTTATAAATGGGCTAGCTAACTATCTTAAGTGAGTCAATTTTTTTATTTTTTTGTGTCCATAATGTTTTGGTAATATAATTTTTTAATGTACAATAAGTTTTGCTAAATTGGATTGCATATGTAAGCGTTTTAGTAATTTAGGCCGAGTCGGGTATGAATTGTTAGATTTGTACTATATGAAAATGAGTCAAATCGTATTAAATTGGTCAATATGGGTCGGACCACATTCGACCCAATCAAATCCACCTATTCGACCCAAACACTCTACATTATATTATGTATCATTCAAAGATGACAATTGAGGCCGGCCCAGCCATCGACTAGGTGGTCTCAGCTCGAGATCAATCGAGCTGAAGCGGGCTTTGTGACAAAATGTCCTGATTCAGGGTTGGGTCGGGTCGGGTCTTAGTCGTCCAAAATTGAAGGTGGTTCGGAGAAGAGAACAAAGAGAAACCATGGCTGAACTGACCTTAAGTATTTAGCCTCTCTGGTTCACGGCGAAGTCAGCATAGTGGGCCCTTCACGGATACTAATCTCTCTTCTATCAGCCCGAGAGGCCCAATGTGCAGTGTCATGGGCCTACTAATTTCTCTTAGTTGGGCTTCAAATTCAAGTCAATTTGGCCGACCCGAAACTCCATTCTTGACCATTGGGAAGCTGACGAAACATCCAAGTCTGCCAACTGCCATCACATCACACCGTCAAAAAATTTGAATTCGGGACAAGACCATACTTAGCCGAAATTTGAATTTACGTTTTTGACCCCAAAACAATTGAATTAAGGATAAATTCAATTATGTGTTAATTATTAGTGGAGCCAGCAAAAGATTCTTTCTCTCCTAATTTCGAGGTAAATGGTAAATGTCTACGTCACTTGCACTCAACGGTAATACTCAAAATTCAGAATTATACAAACGATATGCTTTTTTAGGATGACAAGCATGTCGGGTCTTGGGTGCACCAAACTTGACCATATGATCCAATACTAAACAACATTCTTTGTTGCGGTCCAAATGAAGAAGGAACCTTTCGATGGTCAAAACTAAGCAGCCAAGAGAATCGTATACATCATCAACCAGAGGCAAAAACAACATGAATTCAATTTTTTTCCGGAAAAATTATCCTAAATCTATTACAATTTTACCAATTCATTCCTAAATCTCTTTTGTGCTAATTCAATTCTAACCTTTTCGTATCTGTGTCATTTCGATCCATTTGGTCGGCCGATGCTAACGTGACAAAATTTTAATAATATTTAATATTTCTATTTCTTTCTTTTTTTCTTTCTCATTTTCCCCTCTTTCCCCCGTGGCCGGCGAGCATCTCCGACCACTAGGCGAGGGCCATAAAACCCTCACTTGGCCTCGCCCACGACAACCGAGGCCATGTGCGCCTTCGCCGCGGCCCCGGCAAGGTTGGGCTCGCCTAGATCCGGGGAGGACATCGTGCCTCGCGATGCCCAGGCTTCGCAATGCTAAGTGAGGGTTGCAAAACCCAAGCCAATCACCGACGAGGGCTTCGGCCATAGCTCGCCAACCCAAGGGGGGATGGGAAAGGTGAAAATTGAGAAAGAAGAAAAAAATGAAACATTAAATTTGGAAAAAATCCAAAAAATGGCCCGAAGTCCTCGTGTTTTCCCAAATAAGAGCCCCAAGTGAATCTTGTTTCAAAAAAGGGCTCGAAATCTTCATATTTTTTCAAATAAGGGCCCCAAGTGAATACTGTTTCAAATAAGGACTTGAAATGATCATAAAATTTCAAAAAAGGGCCTGATTTAAGGGTATTTTAGTCTTTTTACTTATTTAATTTTTTTCTTTTTTATTATTCTTTTTGTTTTCTGTTTTCTCACCATCAAAAAAAAAAAAAAAGGAAAATTGGACATTCACAAGCGGGAGGGCTGCCCCTCCCGCCTTTGGCCGCCGACCCACCGCCGGTGGGGGGGTCGACGGGCAGAGCAAAGGCCGGCGGGGTCGCCGCCGACCCCGCCGGTCCGAGGCTAGGGCCTCCGGCCCTTGCCAAAATCGGGAGAGGGTCGGGCCCTCTCTCGGATCTAGGTGAGGGCCGACGGTCCCCGCCCATATTGGGGACCGCCACCTGCCGCCCCATCGCCGGTGGGGGTCGCCCGGTCAAGGCGACCCTTGGCCCGGCCCCGGGCGATGGCCGGCAGGGTCGCCGGCGACCCCGCCGGCCTTCGCCCCGCCCACCGACCCCCCACCGGTTGTGGGCCGGCAACCACAAGCGGGAGGGGCAGCCCTCTCGCCTGTGCATGAGTTTTTTTTTTTTTAATCAAAAAAAAGAAAAAAAATGAATAAAAAAATTAAAATGTGAAATGACGCAAACGCCCTTCGGGCCGGACCCTTTTTTGAAACATTGTGAATACTTCGGGCCCTTAATTGAAACATACCATGTCACTTTGGGCCCTTATTTGAAACATACCATGTCACTTTGGGCCCTTAATTGAAAAAACAAGAGGACTTCGGACCCTTTTTTAGATTTTTCCCATTAAATTTTAAATGTTATTAAAATTTTGCCAGCGCCCGCAATAGCATGTCAGCATCAATCGCCCAAATGGATTGAATTGCCACAAATGCAAAAGATGTATGACTGAATTAGTACAATTGCATCGGGTTTAAGACTTTTTTGGTAACGTTTTTCCTTTTTTCCTATATGTGAATAAATTTTAGAATTTGGGTTTCCACCTCCACATCCGAAAAAATGTTGTTGATTTTTCTCTTCTTTTATCGCTTCACTGTAAATCAAATTCTGGTCGCCGGCGAGAATTATCACTGTATTTTGAGATTGGCGTGCGGCTTACCCACTAATTCTTTTTAACAGGTCCGTCGCGATACGTTATGACAAGATCTTACCATGGGCCTAACGGCGAGATCAAGCGTGGCTGTCGCCGCTCCATGCTAATTATTAACTAACGACGACGCTTCGATAGCAAACACGCAATCGCGGGGAGGGCGGTCCAGAACTATTTATAAACGTGCACATCGAAAACGTGCACATCGATAACGTTGACCGTTCGAGTCAACTATTCAGGCCTTGGGTCCGGTTCCTGGTTGTCCAGAGGGGCAAAAGCGGAAAATAAAGTTAAACTTCTTTTCCCAGCGAATTTGCTGGCCAATCAATGGCGATGCCGTGCATGCTAAGCGATGTACCCGATTACAGCTCATCCAATGGCGGTTCCAATCCCAATCCTCCTCCCCGACAAAGTCGGCCGACCGATTCAAGCCGCGACGCGACACGTGCCCCAATCACGCTCCGCCAACGGTCCATCTCCCACGGGAGGCGACCGCCTTTCCATCTTTTTACCATACTGCCCCTCTCCATCGGTGGAAATCTGCTCGGCTTTTTCGGAATTACGAGGATTTATGAGGGGCAAATGAGTTAACGGCAGGTAAGGGATTATCGCGCCACGACAGGCCGTCGGTCACACGTCATGGATGCGGGGGTCCGCTCCGTCCGCGGCGCTTTCTTCGATGGGCCGACCTAACTTTTGGCACACGCGCTTTCCTCGTTGCTTCTCCACACCACGCGCCGTCGCTGTTGACCGTTGACCCTCAATTTTCCCCACATGCCCTTCTTTTTTTCTTTTTTTTTGCCCTTTTGGTGGCGAGATATCCAATTGAGGGTTGCGAGATTACGACACCTTGTAAGAATCCCCAACAAATAAAAATGCTAATTCGAAAACAGATTCTAGATATCATCTGATCATTTCGATTCATTCACAAAATTTTCTTTTCTCGCAAATTTCGAGTGATTACCGAATAATCACCTAACATTTCGAAAGTATTTTTGAACTATTCTTTTCCTTCGTTTGGGCCCCTACAAGAAATTAATATAATTTACTAACTTGTCGCAACATTAACAAAATATTGAAATACATGCCATTCGGCTAAAGAAAGGTAATGAAAAGTTGAACAAAATAAGTACTAAATACTTTTCGAGAGATCTCCTCCAAATTATTCGTATGATTTTCAAAATCGTGAGCATCAGCATGTAAGTTCCAGATCCAAGCACTATTGTTGGGGCCCTTGACTATTGTTCTTGAGAAATGAACTAATTTGGCCCATTCCTCGAAAGAAGTTTTTATGGAATTCCTTTTCAATCAAAAGTAATAATCTTGCTCATATTTATTTATTTTTTAATTGTTGTATGTAGGAAATGAGATTCAGTCTTTTTATTGCTAATTTTTAAGCTCTTTTCTTTCACTCGCATGATTGTCTGATTTAGGTCATTAAATTGAATTATGAGTAAAAATAGGACGTGTCATTTTCATGCGTTCAACGTTTCATAGTTCTATTTCGCCAAGACGAGGTCGGAGAAGGATTCCTAAATTCCATTTTAAAACGAGGGTTACGATGAGATAATCAGGCGCGTGACAACACGTCGTTTGACTCGAGACGGTTCCTAAACCTCCTCGTCTTGCCTCCCCCAACAAGTTACCAAATCCTCTTTAATTCTTTTTCCCAAAAAAGAAAAATTTGAAAATCCTTTCCATCTCTCTCTCTCCTCTCTCCAGAACAAATGCTCTTCGTCTTCCTTCCGAGCCCCCAATGCTATAAAACTATCCTCTTCAGCGTCCCCTTTGAGATCTGCCAGAGTAAGTTATTATCTGTTTGAGCTTCACCTCTCTCGACTCCATCAAAGTTGGCTCCTTTCTTCATCAAAGGTCGTAGCTTTCTCGAGCTTCAAACCTTCAGTTTCTTCCTTTGTTGATTCCGTCCCGATACAGAGAGATGGGTGTTGCGGTTTTACATCCCCAGAACCACTTCGTACCCGACCCTCTCTTTCCCAGGAAGCATAGGCTATCACAGCCGCCGGTGAAACCACCGACCAAGGCCAAGCCCAACTCTAACCGCGGCCATCCAAACCGCCGGAAGAAAAGCCCCGCCAAGTCCCTGGCGGCCTCACCGCCTCCTGCACCGCCGGCGAAGAACCTCGTCATTGGTCAAGTCAGGATTCTGAAGCGCGGCGAAGAGATTGCCGCGCCGACTACGGCTTTGGAGCCGAAAGTCGAAACCGAAGCTAGAAGAACAGAGGAAGGCGCGGGTAGCGTGAGTCCCGCTCCCGAATTGGCCCAAGCTCGGACCCAGAAGGCTGAGTCGGCCCGAGTCAGTCCCTGGTCAGGCCGAGTTCTGGCCGGGTTTTATGCGGGGTCGGCCTTTATCACGTCGCCGCCCCCGAGCTCCGTTCCGATGCCGGCGTTTTTTACCAGAAAGACCGGCGGTCTGGACGGATTTGCCGACCCGACGAGTGATCTGAGGCGGCTTTTGCGGCTGGATTAGCGTATGACAGTGAATTGGGCGTGGTTTGGCCGGTTTTCTATGCGAAAGTTGGGAACTTGATGGTGTTTCTGAGTCACGCTACACTCGATCTTCCCTTATTTTTTCAAGGGGGAGTGGCCGGGGTCGTGACTCAGTTTAGGCGATCGTTGTTGTGGTGACTACTACTACGGACTCTTTTTAAGGTTTATGTAGCTAGGCTCTAATTTGTGTACAGCTTCGTCGAAAAAGACCAACTTTTTCCTCACTTTGGTAGGATTCATCCGCGTCTTCTTGTTGGGTCAATCAAGTATTGTGTAGCCGAATTTAGGTTGGTGATCAGCTTTGATACTGTAATTTCCTTTTCTCTTTCTCTTTTTTCTGTTTGTTGGGTTGGGAAGATTGTAGCTTTGGATTGCGTTGAAGATCTAGTCTTGAGTTCTTTGTTAATAGAGTATGAAACGTCTGTGATGTAGTAGCAGCAGCAGCATCACCTTCAATGAAGTTATACAATCTTTTTGTTTGTGAAAGATCAGAGCTTTGAGCATTTTTTGCGTTTGTGTGTGGACGGCAAAACGATGGAGCGAATCGATTGACGTTCGAAGCGGTTGCTTCAAAGCAAGTCTGCATAAGAAATTTCCTACCTTTTTTATTTGTTTTGGTCTCCGGAGAGTTCATCAGTGGCGGAACCGATTTGACATTCGAAGCAGTTGCTGCTACGCAAGTCTGCGACAGAAATTTCCGACCTTGATGATTGTCTTGGTCTCTGGACAGTTCATCAATGGCGGTAACTGGTCGAAGTGCGCGTGTGTCAAGGTGATGGTGGAGGTAGGTGAGGAAAATTGATGGTCTGCAGATCCAGACCTGCTAGAAAATCAGGATAGCATTTAATTTGGGACGAAAACGTCTTTGAAGCGTAACTTTGGGTTGGTGACAAACAAGATGTCTACTATTTGGATCTTGATTGGGAACTTTGTAAGATTGGTTTTTTATGGAATCTTTTTAATTTTGGCTTGAAGGATGATATGATCTATCAACATACGATCTTACCAAAATGAGTCGGAGAAAATCAAGCAAGTTGCATTATAAAAATTTGCATGATCGGATCAAAGCATGATCTTTATGTTAAGAGGGGTAAGGGTAAGTCGATGTGTCGTTTTTTATTTAGAATTACCGCATAAGTCGATGAGTTTCTGATCAAAAAAAGAGATTGATGAGTTTAGGTCAGTCCTCTAATTAATTTTAGATTGATTGTCCCAACGAAAATCGATCAGCCATCGTTTGAGATCGACTGGTGGTTATAAGAATAGATCGAGGGACGAACACCATGATTGATCGAGGGGAATGACTATAAATTGAGGAGACATAGGCTTGACGGGAAAGTTACCAAAAAAGCTATTAACCTATTGCAATTATGTCAACAGTCCTAAATCATTTTTTTGGCCGATTCAGTCTCAAACCCATACCAAGCCTCATAATTTTATCCTTTGGCGTACATGTGGGCACCTTCCTTGGAGGTCACCCATCCTAGAAGTGCTCCGATTTAAACACGCTTAACTTTGGAGATCCAAAGCTAATTATTGCTATTACGTCAAAAGGTGCCTCTGTAAGTTAAATTCGGGGAGTCACAATATGGTATCAGAGATAATAATTTATGTAGATTTCTATATACATATTAACAAAGAATACACCAAGATACTCTATTATATGGTATCGGAGATAATAATTTATGTAGATTTCTATATATATTAACAAAGAATACACCAAGATACTTTATTGTATAATCATTCTAAGATAGTATCTCATCAATATGTGCACGATCAAAGGAGATCAATAGACTTTATTAGATAATAATTCTAAGATAGTATCTCCTTAAGATGTGCACAATCAAAGGAGATGTGCGTGCAATTTGGGTGCAATTTTGACAGATACTAATAATCGACGAGAAAATTACCAAAAAAACACTCAACCTATTGCAATTGTGTCAATCGGTCCTAAACTGTTTTTTCGATCGATTTAATCCCAAATCTTTTGCGGTTATGCCAATTCGATCCATCCGGGAATTTAAGTTATTAGGGTTCAACGGTACCTACCTTGTTGTGATGATCTTTGATGATGAAATTGAGCTACTTCGGCAAACTTTGGACTGAAGTATGTAGCTCAAACCGAAATTGAAGATATGTAAAACAAGGATTAGCTTCGGCTATAGTAATAACTCGAACAACTAGCGAAATATAGTGGAATAATAGAGGTGATCAATGGTTGATCGTGTGAGCTTCGGCCACTAGGACTTCAAGGATGGATCGAGGATGGCAGTCGCAACTCGAGGTTCGTAGTCGAACCATCGGTGGACACCAAAATGGCTATCGAAACCGGCTAGAGTGATCACCAGTGTACCCGCCGATAATCAAGTTGAGAAGGAAAACTCTCGGCAAAAAATAAAAAGAAAAGAAAATCGGGATTGATTGGCATAATTGTAATTGATTTAAGACTTCTTTTTTTTTTGTAATTTTCTCTGGGCTCGACCTATGTTGCTGGGATAGACAGGATATGGTTAGGGCATTAACCGCGACAATAAAAGATCGATCGTGACAAATCCGCATCCTACTTACGTAACCTTCGGTGCATAAGAGTCGTTAGATTCGATCACATGAAACCAATACTATGTGACGGCTCGCGTTAATCGAGCGACAGTTCTACGTTACAAGATTGGACTATGCACACACGAGCCTTCGGATGTTGGACGGGCGCTTCCACGATGAACGGCGCATCGTTTACCGAAATCAAAAGGCAAATGTTGCATGTCGTAGCCCCGCCCCCCACCGCTAAGGACAGTCCAAAACGATATTCGAAGAGGGAAATGTCATATTAACAAATAAAATAAGAGGGATAAATAAATACAAAAGTACGGCCGGTCGTCACGCACATTGCCATCTCTCACTCACCTTATCGCAACGAGGACAGTGGGATCGTAGGAGTGTGCATTCGGACAAGTTGAACCCGAGAACCGGTCCGAACCGGACTTACCCAACCGGTTCACACAGAGGACTGTTCGTTTCGAAGCCCTAAGGTAGAATTAGGATAGAACTAGTATTTGATCGGTCATCGATACTCACCCTTAATTAAGTTCTCTATTTTATTTTTGAGATGACTGCATTAAAAGTATTAAGATTTGTCACGAAAGTACAACTGAATGCTAAAACGTACAATACGTGCAATCCAATCGTAAATTAAATAAGTGAAATCGACTCTTTTCGTTAATTATGTCCAATTGGACTAATAGAAAATAATGACGTGATTTTTTTTTTAAATATCTCTCTTTCTCTGGTGGCATTACCTTATCAAAACATGAAATGCAATACTAAAACGATATCGCTTCGGCTTAAATTTTAATTTTTTTAACCAAAATCTTAATCAATTATATTTAAAAAATAAAAGGTATTCTAGAAAAACGAAAAAAGCAGATAAATATTTAAAAAAACCACGTCGGTATTTTTGGTTAGTTTAACTAGACAAAGTTAACAAAAAGAACTTGTTTAAATCAAATTGACTAGTTTTGAGACTTAATTATATTTTTTTGTAAATTTAATTACTCAACTGCACTTTAATTACAAATTTTAGAACTTTCCATGCACTTATTTCTTTAATTTTATGCTCTTACTTTGCTTCTCTCTCTCTCTCCTTAAGTCTCCTCCTCTCCTGTGTTCGAATCCACTCCGATGGCTCCGCTTGATACGACGACTCACTATAACATTCAGTCCGGCGACGCCCACTTGCGCCACCACTCACCGACTGCTCACCAACCGCCACTCCCGCATCTTGACGCGGCTTCGATCCTAGGTACCGTCAAAATTTTCCTCCCCGCTTTATTTTGCATTCCGTCCGATGACGGACCAAGGAGCGGTCCATTTTATTCTGAATTCTCTAGTAGGAACTTCCTCTTTTGTTTGTTAAGGAAGCCACTACATTCATGACTTATGGTGGATTATCTTGTTTAGCTCTTAACAAGTTGCATTTAGATCTGCAAGAGCTTCGTCCTTGTGATTGTCTCGTGTTCGTGAGCAAGGCTGGAAGAGCAAGAGGAATTTAAGAAGTCCTTCTGGTGATGAAACCTTGAAAAACGAAAAAAAAGAAAAAATACATCCGATTCCCGATTTTACTCCCGAACCAGCATGTTCGGTTTTATACATGTTCAAGAGTCCGCAAGGCCGGTTTTCCAGATTTCGAAATCAGGAAATTGGATCTGACATGGTATATTAGGAGCTGCATGATAACACTTTTGCTTCTAGATTTCTCTACCAAAAGTCAATCCGGCAGGGAAATCCGTTTGGTAAAAACCTTGCCGAAGTAGAAATCCGTTTGGTAAAAAAACTAACTTTTGGTAGGATTTTTAACTTTTGGTAGGATTTTCAACTTATGGCAGGATTTTCAACTTCCGGCAAGGTTTTTTCACCAACTTTAAGAAGTAAAAAAATTTTACTTCTCCGCTTTAGAATCACTTTTTCGATCACACCAACCTCCGCCCGCCCACCTCCACCCCCCCGGCTCGCCCGCCACCACTCCACCGGGCCGCGCCACCTCGCCGCCGGCCACCAAAGATTTTGTTAATGATGTTTTAAAAGTAGAAATTTTCAACTGTTACCAAACGAATTTCTCTTATCATAAGTCAATCTAGAGCGTAAGTAGAAAAATCAACTTTTATTTTTGAAGAGAAGTAGAAAAATCAACTTCTAATCACAAGTTGATTTCTGATAGAGAAGTGTTACCATGCGCGCCCTTACGGGTTTAAGGCCTGGAACGTGGAACCGATCTCCCTTAGGAGGTCATAATAAATCATATTCTTGACTCACATAAGCGTACAAGGTTGTAATGGTCAACTCTTCGGCTCTTTATATCACTAAAAGATATATAACCATATCAAATGTAAATATTTTCATTTTAATTCCCCATAAATTGATTAAAAAAACAAATGAATAATCTTGAAAATATAATTGTTCCAAACAAATAAAACCTATATAATATGAAAATCCCATAGTATTTTAGAGTGTACGAGCGATATATCTATTATTAAACTACTAACTAATCAAATTTCGCCCCCGCTCGGAGAAATTTCTAGATCTGTCCCTGCATTCATGTGTTTTTCTATCTATTTAATGAAGACTCCGTTAAAATTTGCTCTTGAAATTGGCAGAGGTTCATGTTCTACTTGTGATTAGTTGAATTACATCGTTTTAAAATACAATTTGTGCATAATCTTTCAAATAACGACCCTTTCGAATTTCGCAAGTTAAAATTGGTATGATTTTGAAAAGAAAAAAACCGGTGTCACCAGAGATTATCATCTTGTATTTACCTAGCTTTGAGAATATGGATTCAACGAGTATGTGACGAGCACTTATTAAGCAACCGATTGAGGAAATTATATCGGTTTTTAATAAATTGATTTGTCTCGTGTTATGGATAATCAGTGCATTACAAATTGGAGTTATTCCAAATAAAGTATATGCAGAATACTTAGCGGACATTCAATAGTTTCTCCATTTGCAATCGTACCAATTGATCATTTTTAGTTTTGAATTTTGATTGGAAAGAAAAATATTATATGTATATATGAGTATATATATATATATGTGTGTGTGTGTGTGTTTAGTTAAGCTAAAAAGCTCTTAATTTGGTGGAATTGTTGAAAGATTGACTTAATCTGAAAAATACTGGAAGCTTTAAGGATCTAGTTGCACAAAGTGCTAAAATTTGAGGACCTTGTCAGAAAAACAGTGTCAGTTTCGCAGGAGAAGCCCCGAAAGGCCAAAACAAAAGCGGAATAAAATAAAATTAAGACGAAGTAAAAGCAGAAATAAAGAAAAGGGAATTGAAAAAGAAATAAAAAAAAAAGGCCGGTATGCGAGTGCGAAGAAGCTCCTCGTTGGCTCTTCTTAACCCATCTCTTCTCTCTCTCTCTCTCTCTCTCGCATTTCCTCCTCCACCTTCTCCTCTGAACACAAGCCGCACAGAGAGACTCGTCACTTTACCTTCACGCTAACCCCACCCTCTCTCTCTCTCTCTCTCTCTCTCTCTCTCTCTGCCCGTTCAATTTCGCGGCGAGAATCTGGGTGTTGGGTTCTTGGTCCCGCCGGAAGAACACAGGCGACGATGGCGGCGAAGGACGACTGGGTGAAGACGGCGATGGCGGAGGACAGAATGGTCGCGGCGCTCCTGATGCGCCTCAAGCAGGAACCCCACCGCGCATCCGCTCTCCAGTCGTCGGCGTCGGCGTCGGCGTCGGCGGCGGCGGTTGACTCCCTGCCGCCGCCGAGGTGGGGGATCCGGCAGCCCCGGTCGAGGATTGCCTTCAGATGCGAGGTCGTGTCGCCGATGAAGAGGTGCGGCGACTCCGCGAGGAACAGCCCGACGACTCCCCTCTCGTGGAGCGCCGGGACCGCCTCCTCCTCCGGCACCGCCGACGGCTTCGACGACTCCAACTTGCAGGTCTGCGGCTCCTCCGCCTCCACATCTAAGGTATCCCCTCTCATCTGACTCGAGCTTGCAGGTGTCGGCATCATCGGTTGTGCGTGTTCTTCGATTCGGTCGTAGCTTGATTAGCAGATTATCAGCGACTCTGCATGTCAGATTTGAGTTCCTTCTCCTGAAATCCCTGTGTCCAGGTGCCTTTTTGAGCTTCATCGCCGTTCCTCTCTTTACCTCGCCTTTTTCGTTTTCTTCGTCATATCTCTCTCTCTCTCTCTCTCTCTCTCTCTCTCTCTCTCTCTGTGACCAACGTCACGTCCTTCTCTAACTTCCGAAATCGAAAGCATCATCATCTTCTGAGGTACTTAAAGATCAATTGTCGCTGTTTGGTCCCTCTTTCTTCGTATTATTACGGAAGTGCCATCGCCGGCGTCTGGCGACGGTCCGGCGGTTCGGTTTCCGTCTCTCCACAGCAAACGGGCGTGAGATCGGTGGCTCCAACCATCCGCGGTCCGTTACTCGTCAAGCACGAGCTGTTCGTGGAAGAGACGCACTTTCCTTTTCCGTTTCGCTCAATCCATTCCTCAACCACCTGTTTTTTTAACTTTCCCTTCCTTTTCTTTTTCGAAAAAAGAGAGAAAAATCACGAGCTCTTGGAAAACACATTTCGTTTCTCCAACGGACCCCAAACGCCGCTGGATCCGGCGGCGAAATGTCCGCCGCCCTCCGGCACGGCGACGATTTCGCCGGGCGGGCCAGTGGGGGAAACTTCCCCTCACGCGATCTTCGCGTCCTCGTCTCCCTTTTTTTTTTTTGGGCTCTTCCCTGAAAGTACCCCCGTCTCTGAATTTCTTGGGGGGTCAAAAAGGCTCGGGGGGTCATTTACGTCATTCGCCGCGGCCTGATCCCTCGGGTGGGGCCCGAGAGGAGGAGCGATAGGCCTGAGGCGATCCCTGTTCGTGTTCGGTGCGATGTTGCTGAGGGGGACGGGGGAATGGGCTAACTGAGTGAGGGGCGGCTATCCTCTGCGCGCGCGTGCACGGCTTTTCTCCGTGCACCTTCTTTCTCGATGCTCTCTTTATTTTTCCCATTCTTTGGTCTTTTGGGTAGTCGTGGAAGATCGGATTCGTTGTTTTTAGGCGGGCGTGATTATTCTTTTGCGCCCCCGACCCTTTGTCGAGTCAGAAGAGAGGAGAGAGAGAGAGAGTATCTTGAAACGCGAAGCCGGGCTTTGACATTGCCAATCCAGATGGGGACCCACAGGCGGCCACGATTGGGTGTTTTGTCTCGTTGTTTTATTTTTTTCCTTCTTTTAAAAAAATGGAATTTTGGTGGGGTCATTTAGGGAATAAGGTGGAGCTTTCTTTTGAACGACGACTCTGGTCAGAAACGCACGGAATCGAGTGAATTTGAAGTGCGAAGGTAGCGGCTGTGAGTTTGGCGAAGCCGTGCGGTGTTTGGAACCCTCTGGGTGGGGAACAAGTCCAAAAAAAAGGCTCACGGCTCGTCACGTGAGCCGGGTCACGTGCGAGGAGCGGTCGACGCTTGACACGTGACACGTGGCGCGCGAGCCCCGATTCGTTCGGTTGGTCTACGTCGCTGGTTCGTCTATTGGGTTCCCCCCGTTGAAAATTTCTTCGTTTTGCTTGAGGCATTTATTTTCTCCTTTGTTGTTATGCGCTCGGGAAGCAAGAACTTGGTCGAAGGGCCTTTTTCTAGTCCTTGGCGCGTTTAGTTCAGGGTCGCGTGCGGTTCTTCATCGTTAGTGGTCGGGATGGCCGGTTGTATTTATGTGTGGAACGATTTGAAGTGATTGCTGAATGAGGTGGCTGTTTCTTTTTTGGTGTGGCTGTTCCGCCTGCGCATTATTGCGATCGTGATGCTCCAAGATACGAGCTTTCTTCAATGGATGCCTGTCTGTTGAAGTTTGGATTTGGGTGAGTCGGTGGGACATGTAGAAACAAGGGATTGCTTCACTTTTCTTACTTTCTGAGGAAAACGAGCCAACGAGCTACAATGGGTATCCTGCGTAGGAGTTCTGACCTTCTTCCCTTCTCGAATTGTTGTAGCAATCGAGCTTTCTCGTCCATTTTCCAGGAATTAGTTCCACCATTAGTCGTCTTGTTAATGCATCTCGTGGCTATTTTGAACGTTGTTTTGAATGATAAGAGTGTGATAACATTCCCCCAGAAGTTTTGACACTGATTTGAATTTTTTGTTGGTTTGCAGGGCATTGTGTCGACCGATTCTGGGACGCTAGATATTAAGAAGTCAAGGAAAAGGAAGGTACTTACCCTGCGATTCATACCTGCCCCCATTACCAGTTAAACTTACACATTATTTAAAGCGGAACAGTATTTTTGTTTGTGAATATACAATTTGATTAAGCTTCTCAAATCAATCATGAATGTTTCTGCCATTTATCAGTGAAGAAATAAAGGTTAACATCTTTTGATTTCTTGTTCTTAGACTTTTGCTGAACTTAAAGAGGAGGAGGGCCTGCTTTTGAAGGAAAGGGTGCACTTAGAGAAGGTATATTGACATTTTCTTTCCTCCGTCACCCATTTTGATCACATTTCCTTCATTTTTCTCATCTCTGATTTCTTATTTTCTGAGCAGGAGATAGCAACTTTGAGTGCAACTTTCAAAGAGCAGAGAACAAGAAACAAGAGCTTGAAGCAAATGAAGGTGATTTGCATGTCTTCTGGCTTCAAAAGATCATCAATTTCCTCCCTTCTTCTCTGATGATTTCTGCTTCCGTGAATTAACAGTAGAATGACATTACTTTAATTTGTAGTTTCAGAAATGCTAGAAAGGCATTGGCAGATGACTTTGTTGGATTAATTAATTTTGTTAATAGAACTTACAATTTGTTCCAATTCGTCAGTACCGAAAATGCGAATTTTTGCTTTAGTTCTAATTGGTCACCCATCCCGCTTGGTCGATCAAAGTGCGTTTGCATGTACGAAATTCCTTGTTGGGAGATCAATTGAAAGTGCTTCGCATAGGAAAGAAGTTCAATCATGTAAAGTGGATCTGAAAAGTACATAGAACTTCCCTCCGGTGTAGGATTTGTTTTGCCTAGGTCTTTTCCACATAGTTTCTTCGAAACTGCAGCAGCTCCTACCTTTTTGTTTACTCTTTTGGTAATGAGCAGCAGCGTAAGTTTTCTATTATGGCACTCACTTTGCAGGTTGATGTGGATATGAACACAACAAAGATCACCATCAGTGCCACCCACGAACCAGAAAAAGCGAATTCTAACTTGCATGGCCTTGAAGGTCCCCTCACTGCAGATCATGCTGCTTCGACATTGCTAACACGGGTCGCAAGCCCTAGTCGATCCTCAGATTCTCATCAAAGCCGCGGGTCTCCCGAGAAGCAAAACACTTCTTTCCTACTTCCAGATCTCAACATGGTGCCATCTGAAGAGGATCCATTTTCTGAAGCGTTAAATGGCGTGAGTAGCGGAGAAACACTCCGGGTGTCTGTCAACTGAAGCAAGCGGTTACCGTTGTACTCGCTGCCAAACTCGTGTATGCTGGTTGATGATGCATTATAGGAAAGAGGATCTAATCCAAACAGCCTTATCTGGACAATCTTGGCAAGAAAAGCAGGGGATCGTAAGTCAATGACATCTCCTCGCAGTTGGTAGCGGCAGTCGACAAGTAACGGCGAAGGTTTTCGAGGGTAGTGTAGGGATCGCAGGCCATCCGATATGCAACGTTGGCAGCAGGTAGGCAGAGCGCCTTTGGAATTCTTTTTCTGGTAATTCCTCGTTACTTCTTTATTCCTTTTAAAATGTAGGGTCGCGGACTCGATTCTTTCCTCTATGTAAAGAGCTGATGGATTCTGAGAGTGCCTTAATATTTTCTCTCTTTATTGATTCAATCTCGTCTTCCTCGTTTCTGCACTTTGTTCGTCTAATCCGGTATTGCTTCTCAAAGAAATCGATACCGAACTTTGGGCTGGCCACGCATTAAGCGGTACGAGTTTTTTTTTTTTTTTTAATCGCTTCAGAAAGCCTAGTCTGGAGCTTACCACGGTTGTTGTGCATGTTTGATGAACTTGGTGAACTGGCAATACGAGTGAATTTGATGTCAATTTTTGAAAAACCCTAAATTACTATACTTGTGATAAATTTATTTCAATTTTTTTTTTACCATTAAAAACTTTAATGGGTATATTTGTGATAAATTTATTCCAAACTGGTATATTTGTGATAAATTTATCTTTCGTTAATTTTTATTAAATCTAATCATTAGATTGTTGAGTTGGATGATATATGACAATTAACGAGTATTAGGTTAGGGTTTTTATCCTATGTTTGTACAAGTGTATCGATTTGGGGTTTTTCGTGATATTAAATCAATTTAACGGATGGTAAATTTATCACAAATATATTAGTTTGATATTTTTTTAGGTCAAAATAATTAATGTAGGGTAAATTCAGTTTAGGTTTTTCGGTGGTCAACAAAATAGTTTGTGGTAAATTTGTCACAAGAGTATCAATTTAAAATTTTTCTTGTTCAAAAAAATAATTTAGAATAAATTTGTTATATGTATATTAATTTGGAGTTTTTCGTGATGTTAATCCTTTTTTCAATGGAAGTCAAGCAATTCAAGGATGAATATAGGGCAAGGAGATTCAGTGCTCATGGAACTAACCGAGTGCATGGGCCGTTGGATCGGATCGGTTCTTCACGGGCTGGTTGGCCCGATGGCTCGTGGGTGGATGGTACATCGGGCCTCGAGTGTTCAGATCTTTGGATCATACAAGGCTATAAAAAAAACATTATTGCCGTGGTGGCCTGGCCCACCGATTTTATGCATTCAGGCCAAATCCTCAAAGTCACCGGAGTGTCATGAATTGAAATCTAACTACCATTTGTTAACATGATACGAATTATGATTTGTGTAAGCGCACAAATTATTTTTCGATTCACAAAAAGAATGCCAAATCGGAGAAAAAAACTATCACTTAAATGTCAATTCTGGCGAAACAATACGTGACATTGTTTTTATTAATTTCTTAATATTATGTGGAATTTTTTTAAAAAAGTCTGTCCACATAATGTCCACGTGGCAATTTTTCTTTTAAAATTCAGTCTACGTGGACGCGTAGGCTTTTAAACTAAAAATAAAGCTAATTTTTAAAAAAATTAAAACTAAACAGAAAAATAACTTAAAAAAAAAAACACATACTTATAGTTGCGGGTGAGGGTTGTGAGCTCTCATCCCTGCTGCCCTCGCCAACCCCAAGCGAGGCCTCGGTGGGGGTCGCCGAGCCCCCCCGGGCACCCCCCCTCGCCGCTGCAACTTAATTTTTTTTAAATATTTTTTTAGCTTATTTTTATTTTTTTATTAATATTATATGGCTATTTTTTTATTGACTTTTAATTTTTTTTCTGATCCAGCGAAGCTCAGCGGGGTTGACACTAAAATAACTATTTTTCAGAAAAATTGGCATTTAAGTGATTTAAAAAAAATATTAGCACTAAAGTGAGCACTATACACAAATATTACATTCATAGTGTACTTTTGCCAAAAAAGAGAAAATAATGTACTTGGATAAAGAGTTCCGAACCGGTCCAGGGAAAACATCTTATCCCAAGCGAAAGCTCACACTCCTCCCGCATCCAAACAGTCCCAATCGTCCTTCCTGATGCAAAAAATGCAACTGCCGATCCAGTGAGCTCAGCTTCTGCAACTCTTTAACACTGCTGTTTCTCAATCTCGATCTCCTCCAACGCTGATCTCCTCCTCGTTCGCATCACCGCCAATCTCCGGCCCGGGTCGCCGAAGATGGAGCCCGACGTCAGCATCGAGACGAGCGCCATGATCCGGGTCGCCGTCCTCCCGATCGGCCACATCCCCACGCCGCTGCTGCGGGACTACACCTCCATGCTCCTCCGCCACGACGCTGTCTCCCTCTCCGCCATCAGCTCCTTCTACACCGAGCACCAGAAGTCCCCCTTCGCCCACCAGCCCTGGGACTCAGGCTCCCTCCGCTTCAAGTTCGTGATCGGAGGCTCCCCACCGAGCCCCTGGGAGGACTTCCAGTCGAACCGCAAGATCCTGGCCGTCGTTGGCATCTGCCATTGCCCTTCGTCGCCCGATCTCGACGACGTGATTGAGCAGTTCGGTGTCAAGTGCAAGGGGTGCGCGTCGGCGCTTGTTCGGAGGTGCTTCGCGTTTTGCCCCAGCGATACCCAGGTTCGATCCTTTCCATTTTGTGGATAGAGTTTGGTTGAGTATAATTGATGCTGAAATGATTCTTTCGTTTGGCTATGATACCTGAGGTCTTTAAGGTGCGAAAGAAACTGTAGCTTTATGATTCGCTTAGTTAATAGTTTAGGCATCTTGTTGGCTTGCAGTTATCACTGCTTCAAGACTGTTAGTATTATGGCTCACTTAGCGCTTCTGTGTTGCCACACCTGCTTGGAATATACATGCTGTAATTTCTGGTTTAAATTTTCAAGTTGCAAATATTTAGTTACCAGAAAAAATTTGAATTATTCCTTTTGAAACCCTTCTGTATTAAATTAACATAGTAGTAGAAAGAATACCATGCTACGTTTAAACTTCAAAAGATTTAGCTTTCGATCGACAGCAGTTCGGTGTAGACTTTGTTTCCAAAAAAATTGTGGAGGTTATATCTAATTTTTTGGTTGCTGCAGCTAGAGGATGGAAGTAAGAAGGACTCGAATTTCAAGTTGTTCCCCCCTGCTGATCGTCAGACGCAAGAGTTCCATTTGCAAACTATGATGCAGGACATAGCAGCTTCATTACTAATGGAATTTGAAAAGTGGGTTCTTCAGGCCGAATCTGCCGGAACTATCCTGAAGACGCCTCTTGATTCTCAAGCGAACTTTAATTCAGAGGAGGTTTATGTTTAGGTGTCCTAAGAATTTGCAATTTCCTTTTTCGAGATTCTGTTTGCGCTTTTATTTGGAAAACTATGTTGAATGCTGTTCCGTAACCTTAACTGACTTCATGTAATGCAGTTGATTAAGGCAAAAAAGCGAAGACTTGGTCGAGCACAGAAGACCATTGGGGACTACTGTTTATTGGCAGGGTCCCCTGTTGATGCCAATGCCCATTATTCTACAGCGTTAGAACTCGCCAGGTTGACGGGAGATTATTTTTGGTATGCTGGAGCACTAGAGGGCAGTGTGTGCGCATTGTTGGTAAGCTATTTCAAATTATGTGAATTCATTTACTTGATGATATGATACTATTCCTGTCTCTGAAGCTTTTGCCCTTCCTATGAAACTTTCAAGAAGGTGAATGTTGACCACCTTAAGATACTTCTAGGCATGTATGCCCGGTTATTTATATGGATACCTTGAGCTGGACAATGTTTAGTCAAACTACTACGGAGAATAGGCTGTGAATAGTCCTCAGTGTGCCTTATAAACAGAAATCGATATAATATGCATAGTTAAGGGCTTGGGATTCCTTTAGCTTTATTTTCCATTTGATTTACTTTTTTGACTTATTATCAGTTAGATCGGATGGGACACATGGATCCAGAATTAGTGGATGAGGTGAAGTATCGGTACAGCAGTGTCATCTTGCATTACAGAAAGTCATCCATTCAGGATAATGCACAGAGGTAACTAATGCTTGTTTTTTGGCTATGGGTAATTACCTCCTATATTTTCATTGGAAGATGTTTCCCACACTTCCCTTTTCTTCTTGGTTCAGTTATTTGTGGTAAGCTATAAGAATTTGCAGCATCCAGGTGATTGCGCTGATAACGCCCTTTTATTTTGTATACAGAGTATCACCTTTGAGCTTTGAGCTTGAGGCTACCTTGAAATTAGCAAGGTTCCTTTGCAGGTAACTTCTAAAATAAGTGTATCGGTTTGAACTTGGTTGATGTCCCCTTTTATCAAATGAATTTAACTAAGATAGCTGTATACCCTTTGTTGGCCACTCCAGATATTACACTGCTGGACGAGAGGATAGTAACATGACACTTTGTGCTACCAAGAGATTATATCAATATATATACCAACATGCACCATATTGTCAGATGGTGGTGTATATGCAGTTAAACCATTGATTGGTTATTTTAGCATATAGCAACAACCTGGATATCGTTCAGTAGGAGACTTCTCTCTGTAAAGCTGGATCAAAAGTTGGCAGTATTGCACAATCACTTATTTTTCCTTACCTACTAGATTAATGCCAGCCATACATGTAAACTTGAACGAGGTGTTTTAAAAATGACGTGAGTGGCATATGACATGGGCACTTCATGGGGGTTCCTCTTACAATTAGCAATTTTGTAAATGGAACGAATTTGTGGTCTTTAATGTCAATCATCTTGAGGTTGACAATAATTGCTAAACGAGTTACTATGGTGGAAATAATTTTGATAGTGGTGTGGCTTATCACTTGAAAAGACCAGTAGTTCAGTGGCATACAATTCCAGAGAATAAGATCTTACAGTTTTGTTCAAGATTATTTTTTGTCAAAACACGGAGGAGCCGAGGGTTATGAGTCCTTTCATTATACGCTTGCAGTTGGTTTTTGATGTGGTAGATGCTGTTGAATGGGATTATTACCTCCATTGCTCTTGAGACTTTGTACGCAGAGAAAATGGGTGGCCTATTGTAGGCTCTGTAGTTGTCGTTATATGTACTCGACTTCCCTTTGTGGTCATACTTATGCCCCTTCCTGCCTTTAATCTGTCTGAAATAAGCAGCTTCAAGTGATTGCTTCTTTTAACTTTTACTTTAGAGCTAAATTTCTAGATATGCATTTACAAGTCTGACTGTGATGCAATGCCTCTGGTAAAATGGTATCATGATATGACCCTCAGAATCTTAATTGTTTGCTCGGCCTTTCATTTTTAATGTTGCAGAAGAGATCTGGCTAAGGATGTGGCTGAATTGTTGACAAGTGCTGCTGATGGTGCAAAATCTTTGATTGATGCGAGCGACAGACTCATATTATTTGTCGAAATAGCTCGCCTCTATGGGAAAATCAATTATCAAAGGAAAGCTGCCTTCTTTTCAAGGCAAGTAGCTCAGCTGTACTTGCAACAAGAAAACAGATTGGCCGCTCTTAGTGCCATGCAAGTTTTGGCAATGACAACAAAAGCATATCGTGTTCAAAGTAGAGCATCTGTGTCCGAGCATACTCTTGACGATGTGAGTGAAGATAATGAAACTTTGGTTAATCTTGCATATTCGACTCTGCATAAATTCAACTGTTGATGCCATTACAAATTTTGGTACTTCAGACATTTAGTGTTGTGAGGAATAAAGTTAATGCGAAATCGTTGAAATTTCTTTAATATATGTGTCACACTGAGTTCGACATAAAGAATTATTTGCTAGTATGTATTTGAACTCATCAGTTGCTTCAAGACTTGTTTTTTCCTTCCATGTAATCTTCTGCTCGTTCTTCATCTGAGCCTGTCAAACCACATTACTGGGAAGTAAACTTTCTTAAGTACTATGACCAATGTACTCTGGCATCATCTTACTGCATATGTCATACTTCTGGTGTCTGCTGTTTTCAACTTCTGTGCCATTCAACTAACGCATTGGGACAGACATCGAATGAGTTCTTTATTTCACATTTATCATCTATCTTGGTTTAAGCTCCTACGAGGTTCTTTCCTAGATCCCATGTTCACGCAGTACCCCTTGCTTTCTTGTCTATGCATTAAGAAGGTCAATGGTTAGACACCCCATTCTAAGAGCTCATTAGTTTCACAGGAAAATTTTGTTAAGCAAGCTTTTCTGACGAGTGGTTTTTCGATAACTGTTTTCAGAAGCTTACCTTTTCCAGGAATACCGGAAAATTACTTTCAGATAACTTAAAGGACCACTAAGAATTTTTGTGATTAGATAAGGACTTCTACAAGCCTAACTGCCCATTTACTTTGGCCAGAAATGGTTGTTTTTGCGGATAGTCGCATATACTGCGCAGAGAGGTACAAAGTTAACTAAAGCGGTAAAACTTATGGGCAAACCAAATTGTTGGACAATAATTTCTTTTTTGTCAATCTCACCAAGCATAAAAAATACTACAATATGCTTTTGATGAATAGGATGTTGGACAGGGTTCTGCCAATGGTGGAAAGGTGCTGCACCAGTCAATAGTTTCCCTTTTTGAGTGTCAATGGAGCACTCTGCAGATGGTTGTGCTGCGAGAGATACTACTTTCTGCTGTTCGCGCAGGGGATCCCCTGGCTGCTTGGAGTGCAGCAGCTCGTCTGCTACGATCATATTACCCCCTAATTACTCCTGTCGGACAGAATGGTCTTGCTAATGCTCTTGCAAATTCAGCAGAGAGGCTTCCATCAGGAACTAGATGTGCCGATCCTGCTTTACCATTTATAAGGTACATATAATACAAAGATTAACTTCCATATCTAGAATCTCCACAATGCAAAGCCTTTACTGAGAAAAGTAATTGATGAGGGGACAGTGCTGCAATTGCTTCTTTTAGTTTCCCTGCAAATGCTGATATTTTTTCTGGTACAATGGGCTTCTCCTGCCAAAGGTTTTTATGGTTTCCTTTGCCATCTCCGAGATGTTTCCATATTGAAAATTTTCAGATTAATGCAGTCACCTCTCGAGTCTTTGGGACTGATTGTGAAAATTTGGTGACTTCTCTTCCAGTTTATATAAAAGCTTAATCTCCATTATTCTTCTATTTGATCATTCATGTGGACATTCTGCCTTCAGTTTCTTTTGTTGGTTGGTTGGTGGGAGATTTTTTTTTTCTTCCCTCTCTTCTTGAGGGGAGGGGGTACACTGAAGGTCGTGTAATTTTTTCATGCTTTGCAGACTATACTCATTCCCTCTGCTCTCTTCACAAGTTGACATTGTGAAACGCAACCCATCTAGAGAAGATTGGTGGATGGGATCAGCTTCATCAGGGCCTTTCATATATACACCATTTAGCAAGGGTGATCAGAATGATAGTGGCAAGCAGGAGGTAATATGGATTGTTGGAGAACCGGTCCATGTCTTGGTTGAACTGGCTAATCCTTGTGGTTTTGATCTACGGGTTGATAGTATATATCTATCCGTGCATTCTGGAAACGTCGATCCTTTTCCAGTTAGTGTAAATCTTCCGCCTAACTCATCAAAAGTGATAACTTTGTCTGGGATCCCAGCATCAGTGGGGCAGGTCACTATACCAGGGTGCATGGTTCATTGCTATGGGGTAGTTACTGAACACCTTTTCAGGGATGTTGAAAATTTGCTTCTTGGAGCTGCACAAGGTCTTGTTCTTTCTGACCCATTCCGATGTTGTGGATCTGCAAAGTTGCGAAATGTTTCTGTTCCAAATATATCTGTAGTACCCCAGCTTCCACTTTTGGTGCCGCACATTATAGGGGGTGATGGTGCCATAATTCTGTACGAAGGAGAAATTCGTGATGTGTGGATAAGTCTGTCTAATGCTGGTACAGTTCCAGTCGAACAGGCTCATATATCTTTGTCTGGAAAGAACCAAGATTCTGTTGTTTCAGTTGCATATGAAGCCATAAGAGGTTCTCTTCCTCTGAAACCTGGTGCCGAAGTTACTCTACCTGTTACTTTGAAAGCGTGGCAGCTTGCTTTGGTGGATCCTGATAATGCTGGCAAGAGTGGATCGGGTATCACAGGCAGGCATCATAAGGATGGGAACAGCCCTATGTTGGTAATCCATTATGCAGGTGCTCTCTCTCTCTCTCTCTCTCTCATATCATGGCCTGCACTTGTGTAGTAATTGTGCTTTTCCACTTCATTATCTACTGGTTAACTTTGATAGTCTAAAGCAAATGCCTGTGCTTACATCTGGTTTCCTTTGTGGACAATGATGAAGAATAATTCTAGTCGGTGGTGGTGAATGAATTCCAGAGAAAAAAGAACATAATGTTTGTCGTTGGATAAATCATGGGACATCTCAGAACTGGGGTTTCTAGAGTGTATTCTCTCAATATGTTGTGGCATTTCTAGCCAGGTCACAATTTCTCATGCTTATTTCCAATCACGAGAGCACCTGATGGCCAATTTGACTTGATCTGGTGAGTCTTACTTAACATTAATTAGGGAGGCAATGTGATTGTTTTGTTCACCTCCTTTAAATCAATCTGTTGCATGACACTTTTGCTCTAGCCCATTTTGCTGTCTTCAGCTGTATAACATGTTTATGACCCCTACATGCCACTCATTTTCATGTTTATGTTGTGCATTACTGAGAACTTCTAGCATGCAAACTGGTGATCTGTATATAGCCAGAATGAGTTGGTGATATTCATGCTGAATGCTTTTTGCTGATGAAATTACATCCAATTTCTACGGCTTACTTTGTTCATTTCCATTCTCAGGGCCACTTACAAATTCTGGAGATCCCACAGCTAATGGATCTGCTGTAACCCCTGGCCGACGACTGGTGGTCCCATTACCAGTTTGTGTGCTACAAGGCCTGTCTTTTGTCAAGGCTCGTTTGCTTTCCATGGAAATTCCAGCGCATGTCAGTGAAAGCAGTCCTATACCAGCTTTCGGAGACTGCAATTCTACTAAAGAAGCTCTGTCTTCTGAGTGTAAGTTGGAGAGACTGGTAAAGATTGATCCTTTCAGAGGGAGCTGGGGACTACGTTTTTTGGAGCTTGAGCTGTCTAATCCTACAGACGTAGTTTTTGAAATAAGCGTGTTGGTTCAGTTGGAAAATCCTATTGCTGATAATAACAATGCAATAGATCATGATGCCGTTGAATATTCTTGTCCTAAAACTAGAATAGACCGTGATTACTCTGCAAGGGTACTCATTCCACTGGAGCATTTCAAATTACCCGTTCTTGATGACTCCTTTTTCCTGCGAGATACTCATTCCAATGGGGTTAGTACAAGTAGAAGTTCAAGCTTCTCAGAGAAGAATGCTAAAGCTGAATTAAATGCCTCTATTGAAAAGTTGATTTCAAAAATCAAAGTTAAATGGCATTCAGGCCGGAACAGCTCAGGAGAATTAAATATCAAGGACACTGTACAGAAAGCCCTCCAGGAATCCGTTATGGATGTATTGTTACCAGATCCATTGACATTCGGCTTCAGACTGGTCAGAGATGGTTCTAGTGATGCTGCAGGACGGGACATGCCAACTTTATCTATGATTCAGGTGGAAAAAACTGCATCCAAAGGCTCTATGATGGCTAATGAGGTCACTCCCATGGAAGTTCTGGTGCGTAATAACACAAAGGAGACAATCAGGATGTGCCTAAGTATTACGTGTCGGGATGTAGCTGGGGAAAATTGTACTGAAGGAGCCAATGCTACTGTACTATGGTCAGGTAATGCTCTTTTGTTCTTTCCCCTAACATTTTCAGACAGAAATGTAGTTCAATTTGCGCTGGCTTCTCTGTCCTATTTTCCTAGATTTCTCCTTTTTATGAAAGAATTTGCACTGTCCTAAGTTAGCATCTTCATTAGTCTCCTGTTCCTCTATGTTTCTTGGTCATATATTTGTGACGAAAATAGTCTTCTTGAGTAGCGGATTTGGTCCTGAGTGATTTCTAATCTGAGCCTTATATGCAGGTGTTTTGAATGGGATCACCATGGAGGTTCCCCCACTTAAAGAAACTAAGCACTCGTTCTCCCTCTACTTTCTCGTTCCTGGGGAGTACACGTTGGTGGCTGCTTCAGTGATTGAGGATGCTAATGACATCCTGAGGGCTCGTGCCAAAGCAGATTCGCCCGATGAGCCTATATGCTGTCGTGGGCCCCCGTTTCATGTCTGTGTCATAGGCACTGCTTGACCTGTCCTGGCGTTTTGAGCATCAGCTAGTGGTACCGTCTGACGTCTGGTTTCTTCCCTGATCGGAAATGCATCAATCGCAAAAATTCTTCCTCTTGAGAGGTCTCTGCTAGATATGTTGCGCTTCCGGTACTGGCTCTTCCAGGAGAGGGCCAATGTGCATGTCAATGTCATTTTGGCTGATATCAGGATCTGGACGATCGGTTCGATCGTGGAAATTTGTGCATTTGTGTATAACCTGTGACAACGCGGGATGCGTGATTTTGTACAATGTATTAGGAAATCGCGAGGAAAATGAGTAGTTTACGCAATGTCATGCATCCATTTCTTACGAATAATAAATGATCCGAAATGTGAGGACATAAGTTTTGTGCCGAGTGAAACTGTCCGTAACGAAGACATACCCAAGATCTGTTTGACATTGTATTAGAGCTTTTCGTTGGTCGTGGTGGTCGGGCCTCCATCTTGCCCGTTTCGTGGGAAAACTTATTGGCTTTCCATTTGTTTGAAAGCCCCTTCGATGTACGAATCGACCTTTCCTTGCATATCTAGTGACTTCGCTGGATATTGTATCAAGGAGTCGAACCTTGTCCCCTCTTTGTTCATAACTAAGGCCTTGAACCATTGCATCACCTCATATAGGAATAGAGCTTATCAATCATCGTAGACTTAGGGCCTGCATGGTAACCATTCTCATTTTCTGATTCTCATCCCAGAACAGTAAAAAATGAGAATGCTGTTTGGTAACGTAAATAATTCTGATTCTGATTCCGTTCTCGGAATTAGTTTTGGAGAATCGGAATCAGTTTTAGAGTAAAATTCGGAAGCAAAAAAAAGTTGCTTCTGGAAAAAGAATGACTTTTGAAAATAGCAAACAGAATGAAATTTCACATCTCTCACTTTTTTATTGTAATTTTCTCGTCATTTTTTCCCCTCTACCTAATAAAAATAAAAGAAAATAAAATAAAACAAAAATAAAAAATAATTTTTTAAAAAAATAACAAAAAATTTAGAAAATCCTAAAAAATAGAAAGAGCTTAGATTATGCTAGTTTGACCTTATTTTCATGAAGTTGGGCCTAAATTTCATAAATTTCATAGATTTCACTCTCCTACAAAGAATATTGCAGAGGATGAGAGCATCCAACATGCATACTGGTAGCCGTGCGTCACGAGATGTTTCTATGTATTTAGAAAATGCAACATTTAAAGAACTTTAAACATCATGTATTAAAATTTGTATTTCATTCATGACATGCTAAAAAATAATGTATTTTAAATTATTTGAGTGTGCATTGAAAATTAGTCTTTAATTTAGGATGAAATTTTATAAATTAATTGCATAGTTATTTGACTTAAATGAAAAAAATAGGGAAAGAATCATTTTTTTGAAACATAAATTTTGTGCGGTTATCAAACACGTTTCGATTCTCTAAAACTCATTCAAGAATGGAATCAAAAAATTCATTTGAACCAGAATCGCTTTTTCTTGATCAGAATGAGAATCGGAGAATGAGAATGGTTACCATGCAGGCCCTTAATGGCCCAGCGGATCGGTCCAGGCCTGCCGAGTCCGATGCCGCTTTCTCCTTATGCGGAACCCACCCATGAAGTGAAAATGAAGAACAATTTGCAAGGCTTGGCATCAGGGAAAAGACCATTTTAAGGTAAAAACAAAATAGACAAAGCCTCGATCAACATTAGCAAAAGCATCCTCTTGAGGAGCATTCCTTAGTCTGAGCTTTTTGCCAGGGAATAATTTCCTCCTAAATTATTGATGAAGTGAATAACCATGGTGGGGTTCCTCCATTTAATCATCACCAAGGAACAGACATGGTCCTCTAGAAAACCCATTCAATGTTGGGTCGATTCGTGTGGTCCTAGGAAACCAAATTGCAAGGTGGAACATCCTGAGAAGTTTGGTTTGTGTAGCTGTTAACATTCACTCTCGCTGATATTTTGTTTTGTGTTCCTGCTTTCTTGACGAATCAAATCACTCATCGGTGGATTTCAGTCATCCATCGTTCTTAATGTTCGAGGACGTGCTTTTATCCTGAGGATGTTGAACTCGTCTCGTTAGACATTGTCGTCTTCGCTTTAAACATCTTGGTTGCCTCATTGCTGCTTCTTTCGACATGTTATCTAACGGTCTTCTCGTCCTTCGTAGGCTCGTGAGAAGAAACCCTAGGAGGCGGAGTCAAAACAGGGAAACGCTACTAAAGTTTCTATCGAAAATATATTTGCTTATTCCTCCACCACGATAATTCTAATGGGGTGTTTTACAATAGGATGCGAGGAAGAAAACGTCGTATATACATGCTATTTTGCACCGATGAAGCAAAGCGTACATAGGTCTGTCCCGAGCCCATAAAATACCCACCTAACTTTATGGGCGAGCATCAAAATGGATGTCCTAATTAACAAGGGCTATACTTTGCTCTTCCTATGATGTCGTTGGTGACTAAATCAAAATGAACGAGTTAGAGAATTGGTGAGAATTCATAATATATCTAGTTGAGGTCAAATATGATTTGCTTTGTCAAATAGAATGAGTCTAGGTAATGATCATTTTCATTGTGCCCAGAGAACAAAATGGTAAAAAGTTGGTTTCAACGTTATGGTCAATCTAATGCTTATAAGCACAATAAAAATGATTTGAAACCCTAGGTGAGACCTAATTTGATGAAACCTAACGACCTAAACTCAGAACCAACGAAGTTTCACCTAAACTCTTCAAGCAAAATTTGATGCAATACCATCCTTTCCTTGTTTCGACCCCCGAAAGCGTAAAACCACAGATATGTTTCAACAAGCCTGTCTACGTGCTAACAAAATACTCTTGAAAAATCCAACTGAAGAAGAAAATGACGTTCGACTTGTTGTACTTTGCATCTAAGAGATCCCGCCTTTGTAATGATGCCACAACTTGAAGGTATGGTTGACAAAGTTGCTACTCTGTACAAGATTTCTGCTCTTTGTTTACCCAATCTGCTGGTGCAGAGTCGCTTTTTCACCCCCTTAATAATTTTTCAATCAACGATTAATCTTTGATTCTAAACAAGTGGTTTGAAAGAATTTCATCTATCGATTCGCCATAAAAATCTAACATCCGGTCATGATGCTTGACACAGAAGATTTGAAGAGAAAAAAGAACTCTAGTTGGAGAATGTCTATTCCACAAAGTATATATCGACGGCTTCGAATGGGACACTGTTACTAACGTACGTGTCTTATATACAGACTATGGTTTCTATTTGAATTGACAATATTATCATTTATGTCTTTGGTTGAACAATAATTGTTTGTGTCGCCTGATATTCATCAATAACTCCTTCAAAACATTAGAAATTTAAATATGCAAAGTCTTCGGTCAATGGAAGAAGTCATTCTTCTCATGCTTCTCATACCAAAGATCCACTTTCTGTGCCATTTTTGTGATTCGTGTAGCAATCAGTGTGATGCCAATGTTTCCTCACTTCCTTGTAAACTGTCCTACATCAAGCTTTCACAAAAATCTCCATCTGCATCAGACAATGCCCTCACATTCTTCCAATGTGCCGAATTGACATGTTTGTGCAAAAGCAAACATACCCAACAATTCTCCATCTCTTGTACTCGCAGCACCTTCCTTGGTCTCTCTCTCTCTCTCTCTCTCTCTCAAGAAATATCTACATGAAACATCAGTATCAAGCAAACTGAGTGTATGTATGTAACATCAGTATCATGCAAACAGGAAATGTTTTCTCTTCAATTCCTTCAAGCAAACCCCAGCACTGTCGGTTTGATATGTCATGGAGCAAAACAGACAGAAAAAAATGATCGAAACCACTCCATGTGCAGTATGAAATACAGCCCATATGTCTTGTCCTTTGCCTTTTTCCTCATCTGTCATGTCACAAGAACAAACACCCACCGTTTCATTTGGTATATAGAGTACCCTTAAAAGCTCATCTTGTTTGGTTTGTCCTGAAAGTCGCTGTTTGAGCAAGTCTCATTGCATGCAAAAAAAAAAAAAAAAACTCATGCAAACCCTTTTGATTAGCATGCGAATTAACAACTTCTGATCATACCCATTTGACGAATTCAAAGGTTGCACACATGCAAACCCCCCTCCCGCATCAGTATGATGACCTCCATAGTTTTTCATCTGTATTTTGGACCCACGTGCTTGGACACCTTACATTGGATGCAGCTTTTATTTCTGCAATTATGGTGCTCAAAAAGAGGAGAGCGAAAACATATAGGACCTGTCATCACCACCTAAAAACAATGCCCTAGAGGCTTTTTCACCGATACTGTTAAAAGGCTAGCATGCTACATGCAATTCAAAGGCCTGTGATGGAGATCAGGAATATGGTATATAGGTATAGACCATTTTAGGGCAATGATCAAAGCAGCAAGAAATGTACAGTTTTAGGGCTTTCTTGGACACCCGCATTATGAATTCCATTTTCTATCCTGCTTTTTGGGCATCTGTGGTATAGGGCAAGAGATTCTGATTATTTAAGAGGGAGGTAAAAGGAAAGCAAGGAGACAAGTGCATATGTGGTCCTAGAGAGAGAGAAGTGTTTTGCCTTGGAAGTGGTTTTGTGGTCCATCCAATGAAGAAAGCCTGATTTGAGGGAGAAAAGGAAGAACAGAACAAGGGGTAGGAATCAAGGGGTGCGGGCTAAAAAAATGCCACTAAATACATGCGACAGTCTCAGCCAAATTCGCGCACAGAAACCCTCCTCATCCTATCAAAGGTTCCAAAATAGACACCCAAAAAAGTTTTTTTGAGTGGATAATGTGACATGATGTAATTTAGTACTCTCTCTGTCTTGTCATTCAATCTAATTCATCTGCACAATTCTTTGCGATGACTTGATTCATTGGAGTCGTACGTTGAAGGCATCTTTTTTTTTCGGATAGCATATTAGTGAAGCAAAGCAAGAGGGGATGTCCCTATTATCCCCTAAGAACATTTCAACAAGTTATTCCCTCCATAATTGATGCAAGAGAAAGACACCACCAGCTTCTCTCCCCTCTCCCCCCCTCCTCCCCCCAATTTGGTTACAGTTGTTCCACACATAATGTGTGCTGCAAAACGCAAATCAAACCGATCTAGAATACTGAAAAACGATTACGTTTTTGTTAGCTCTCTTCGCATAAGGGAGACCGGGCGACCCCAAGTGGGGCGCACCACACCGCCTTCACGCGTGAAGTGACTTTGAATGATTCGATGCAAACGTACCGAAATGTCAAAAGGAGTTTGGGCAAAATCAATCTCTACATAGCTCAAGTAATTGGGGTAGCAAAAGTTTGTGATTGCTACCAATTTGTCCACATCATCTCTTGCTCTAAATGCATGGAAAAAAGGCTTCACAATAAAAAGCCAAGCTTCCCTCCCTTGTTGCTGGACCCCTGTGGAACATACAATTGATCAAAAGCATCATCAAGCTTTTTCCAGACAGAGCCAAACATTATCCTCAAATGAAAGCTCAATCACTATCGACCGTTTGGCATGCGCCATTCAAAGAATGACTTTTTAGTTGGGTCTTCAAGAAGACGTTCGTGACTGTAGTTATCATTTTCCATGTCATAATTAGATAGGGTATGCCTTGAGAGCATAGTTGTTCCTTTTTCAAAAGTATAGTCAGCTAAAAATAATGACTGAAAAATTGGGGTGAGGGGCAACAATGGAAAATTTCATCAGTGGTAGAATAGTTGCACCATAATGGATAGTTCTTTGGTCAAATGATGTGGTGAAGGGATCTGGATGAAAGGCTTTCTCTTTTCCTACTAATTGCTAAGTTGTGCCATGGGGGAAAACTGTGCTCATGACATTAATGCCAACCCCACATTTTGTCGTTGAACTCTGCTATTTAGGAAGACCCCAAACCAACGCAAATAGACCCTTTTTTTTCCCAACAATTTATAGGTGAAATTACAAACAAAAAAGTCAAGTCATGAGAGAAAGATCACATCAAGATGAAGTCTTTCACTTGAGGCTAAAGAGAAAGGACTAAACTAGTTCCGTGGATGATCTCACCAATAATTTGAAATATGTGGATAGATTCATTAACAGAAAGTTTGCCCTAATGTCAAAATCTTGTTTTCTACTTGTATATGTAGAATTATATAATATTGTCTTCCCATGCATCATTCGTGCAGAAGGGCTTGAACTTAACTCGCTCAAAAGATGTATTTCGTGGCAAAGAAGTTAGCTCAATCTAACCCAACATGAATATGACCCATAAAAAATGAAATACATGTTAACCCGATCACAAGAATAGCGATTAAAGTACCTATTATCTAACGAAAATCCTTTTTAGTAATATTGACCACTTTTCCCCTTTCCTCCATTATTTGGGTGCGTGTGGTCGTCCAAATTTCTAGTCATGATAGGACTAGATAAGATAAGATAAGAAAAGAAATCTAAGAATTTTGTCATATATGTGTAGATAATTGGAGGCAATGTTTTGTTGAAACATCAAAATATTTTAAAAATTATTCAGTGATAAGTTCTAATGATTAAGTTATTGTTCCAAATTTGGGCAAGACATCAATCGAGTAGATCCAGTAGAATTAGCCCTCTTGATTTGGAGTCAAATCCTTTGAGAATGACTAGCTGGCCTTGCTTGTTGTCTTGTTGAATGAGTAAACAAGTGATAGTTAAGGATGCAATCATACAGGTCATTTAAGAGAGCTGCCTTGAAAGCCGATAATTAACCTTGAGTTCTTCATAACACGTCGAGACTCATTTCAAATGTTGAAAAATTTCAAGCCATTAAAGATCGAGAGATACGATCTCATATCACGGCAACCTATTGATTAAAGAATGAGATTGTGGAGATACATGGCTTTGCTATTGAAGATCCTATCCTAGCCTAGCCAAAGAAGCAACCACAATTGACAGTCGCCACTGCCAAATAGGTGGTTTGGCTTGGAGGAGAGGTGATTGTTGTGGAAAAAACATAACTCTCTTCGTGTCCGCTCTCTTGAGAAATTCTATCGGGATCTATTCCATCCCCTCCCCTAGGGTATTTTTATCTGGGCTAAATTCTATCCCGAACATATACTAAACACAAGATAAGGCAAAATATATCACATCCTGATTTTTTTATCCAAAACGCATTTATTTTATCAAGTTGATCATGCTAAAGGCACAAACAACCATAGATAATTATGAGATGTGATCCTTCCCGTATTCAACTTTGGATTGCACTATAGTAGTTTGAAACTCGAATCGGCAAGTTTTGGCATCTAATTTTCCCGATGAGAAACCCCTTCTTTGGTCATCGTATTTCGTGATAAAAATGGTCAATCATTCTTACATTTCTAACAAACTATGTGACATCCGATTCGTTATTAGGTAAGATATAAATATCATTTAGTCTACATTAGATTATATAAATTATATGTCATCCACATTGAGAGAGAGAGAGAGAGAGAGAGAGAGAGAGAGAGAGAGAGAGAGAGAGAGAGAGAAAAGGTTATTGAGTCACTAATCACCAACCAAAGACCTAATTAAGTAAGATTGGGTAAAAAGACAAGGACAAAACCTTCATCGCTAGACTTTTGGGGGCTTCATTGGAGACATCTTTTTTGTCCTAATTCCATAATTTAATTATATAAACAAAAGTCGACCTCCTTTCCCCCCTCGAATTACGAAAACCAAAATAAATATAAAAAAATTAAGCACCCCTCCAAACCCACCCGCCAAGCATTAAGACAAACGCCACTCGTATAATGCAAATCACCCTCATCAACCTTTGCTAAACAATGCATCATTATCGTATCAATGGAAATCAAATTAGTTGATTAGTGTTTTGTTAATTAATCTAATCTCTATCAACTAACTAAGAGAAAGGTGTACCGAATTGGGGGGGGGGCATCCATCCTATGCATTGTCGGCTCGTGTTAAAACGTGTTGGGGGCCATCACAACCGTCCAAAGAACGGGGGGGAATTAGGGGTGGGCCCGGACTGCGATTGGTCAGCGGTCGACAGCTCGGCGCAGATCGCACGTCGGAAAGGGAGGTGGGGGCTGGGCCCACCGGGGACAGATAGAAGTAGCGGACGCTCCACGAAACCTTAGACCCGGTTTCAGCGGATTCTTAAGGCCTTCGAACTCGACAAGTGTCCCCTCATCATCCCTCACCAACTTTTTTTTTTTTTTTTTGGGGTCCCCCGTTTTTTGCCCGATTGTTTATGTTTGTTTTAAATTCGATATTATTATTCTTATTAACGTGGTGAAATAGTCCACTCCCACTCTCTTCCACCTCGCGTGGGCGGCACTCTCCTTCTCCGAAAGTTGTCCAAAAAGGCATTGAACTTTTTATTCGACGATTAATTTAATCGTAAACCTTTCAATTCGTTTCTATCGAGCCTCTTTGATGTCTAGCGAAGGTCGCCCACTTTAGGCAAGGTTCGCCCTCGTCACCCCATGGCGAGGATTGCCCTAGCTTTGTCGGTCATCCCTCGCTTGAGGCCGGCAAGGGCGATCCTCACGAGGGCAAAAGGGAAAATAAAATTCATAAATTGAAAAATATAAATTGCAATAGTTATCTATGTCAACGTCGGTTGTACCATGTCGGATGGTTAGCGCCGATTAGACCGTTACGTTGGCGATTTCCCGCCAGAATTAGTCGGAATGACTAAATTTTGACAAATCATCAAAAGATTTATGATAAAATTAACATAATTAAATATGACCAAAAAAATTAGCACAATTAAAATGTTTAGAACTGAAATGGTATTCATATAATAGGGTTAAGACTTTTGGACAATCTTCCCCTCTCCTTCTCGTGTGGTTAACTAAATTTCATCTTAATATCAAACATAAAACATAGATTTTCCGATTTTGAAATATGATAAAAATCAACTTGAACCATAGTGGGTCGTGATACACAATGGATTTAGAGTGACACACGATGTTCATGGATTTAGTCAAATGAGTAACTTCAAATGAGTTTGATAATGGACGAGAGATTATTCTATATTCATATTCACTATACTTGATTATATTTGCAATTCTTGCCGAGCAATTCGTGCATAGAGCACCGACATAATTCGAATACACGTTGTCATTGTTCCAACAAAAAATAATCAAGTGACACATTCGAAATTAACGAAATAGGTCGAACGGAGAAGAGTGTTTGACGTTCGGCGAACAGGCACTCTCCCAACCCATTTCGATTCCGAAAAAGATCAAACACCACACTCGCATCTTTTTCTTTTCTTGAAACAGTACCAACAACATATAATCAAAAATTAATCGAATAGGGAAATTGTTCCTAATAAGTTAGTAACAAAGGCCCACAAATATGAATTGTGATTCATGTGAGAACCAATTCGCTTCGGTCAAACGGGTCTAAAAGTCAATGGTCCTCGTTGCGTGCCATTCGTCCCAATTTTATCATTTGTGGAGGTCCAATTCGTAATTAATAATAGGATTTGATGTGTCGCGGGGCCGGACCGGTCTTGTCTCGATTAAATTTTTTCGACCCGTGCTCTAAGTCGTAGTCAAATTATGTTCCTCGCCTCCGTTTTACACGCAAAGTCCTACCCCTACCTACATTTTCCAATCATATAAATGCTCGTGTCGGGTCGACCCGCTATTACTATACATATGACCGTTATCACGATGCCCGCTTCACACATTAATCCGACCGTATAAAATTGTCCGATTGAACTTCATCAATGGGCGAGAAAAATGTCCAATCAGTCCTCTCGGCTAGTTCTCACCAGAGTCCCTAATGTGGAGGTCCAATCAATCGATGGCCGTCTTACGTGGCGCTCCGCCGATCGGACGAAAATTAAACGAAAGAATTATGTTGAAATTTTCTGAAAAATGTTCAGGACTCGATCTTGCGAAACTGTTAAATTTAAGACCGAACTGACATTCGCACAATATGTTTAGGATTGATGGGACAATCCTCCCGTCAATGGACCACATCCGTATCTACAAAACCATCGGTTCGGCAATTGGGAAAATCAATGTACAAAATTACTTGAGAAGGACAGGAATTGTTCTTTATATTGAAAAAATTTTCGTGCGCGGGTATATAATTTTAACTTGAGAGGGACCAGAGCGTGTACTCTTTCAATGCAATTCTTGTCAGCAACCTAGACGTTAAGGCGACCGTTTCGGAGTAGAATATGCTTCATCGAATTTTAATTATTCTTGGGATTTATCTTAAATTAATAAAAATCCCGACTTAATTAAATAATTATTTTGGTTGTCTGCAGGCACAGCTCTCTCTCTCTCTCTCTCTCTCGTTCTTGTCTCGGTTGTTTCTTCTTTTTCAGTTTTTAACATAAATTATTGTCTGGTTTTGGAGACATCCACAAAGAATGGAAAGTTCTGTCTCCGTTACCAAAGGAAGCAAAATCTCTTGGGATCATCATTTGCGTTCCCCGCATTGGATAGCGAATCTCGTAGCATCAATTGATTTATTCATAGGATATATATATATATATATATATATATATATATATATATATATATATATATATATATATATATATATATGGGGGCTAGTTCTTGTTGACGCCTAAATTTTGACTAATCTATTTTTTTTGCATAAAAATTATAAAAATCATCTCACATATTTATTTGTTAGCATACATTGCATTGTCATATAATTGACCGTGAGAACATTTGAGCTTAATTTAACGGGCATCTGGACTTGACATGGGGTGAAAAATGTAGCAAGAATATTTGGACTTGAAAGAAATATTTTCTCAAGGACTGTATTGCAAATACTTAGAACCTCGGGGATCGTATTGCAAATACCAAGAGAAGGGGATATGGAGAAGGGAAGATGATGAAGGGAAGGTGATGAAGAGAAGATGAAGAAGGGAAGGTGATGAAGGGCAAGTGAAGAAGGGAAGATGATGAAGGGCAAGTGAAGAAGGGAAGATGATGAAGGGAAGGTGGTGAAAAGAAGATGAAGAAGAGAAGATGGAGAAGGGAAGATGGTAAAAGAGGATGGAGAAATTTGGCTATAAAAGAGGGAGAGTTCTTGAGAATTGAGGAGGGGAATTTTTTTGTGATAGAGAATTTAGAGAGCTCTTGAGAGGAATTTTAGAGAGAAAATTAGAGGGGGGTGGAAGAGAATTGAGAGAGTTTTGAGAGAGTTTTTGAGAGGAATTTTTAGAGAGGAAAAAGAGAGTTCTTGAGAAAAATCGAAGAGAAAATTCGAGAGTGAAGAAAGAGTTTTAGTCGAGCATCATCTTCGACGAGTCCCGACACATATTTCGCCCTCTCGCAACCCAACAACGCCATTGCTTGCCATTTTCGACGACAAACGCGTTCTTCCAACTCCGAGATCTTGAAGGGAACTATAACGTGTATGTGAGTAAGATTTTGTGTAATAGAAGGTAATCCTTTCCATCTTGATCTATAAAAATGTAATCGTTTGGTTTGAACATTTGTTTGTTTATTTTAGACATGCCACGTGTTCCAAATTTTAGCATTATTACATGTTAATTTATTTTCGTAAATACTCGTGCTTGGCTGCGTTTTCTTTCTTTCTAAATCATCCATGGTGTATATCGCACAAAGTTCAATGTTTTACATTCTCATAAAAAAGAAGAGAAAAAACCAAAAAATTGCATCTTTGAATTTCAAGTAAAATTCATCAAAATTGCCAAATCAAATATTTTTCATGAAAATGGTACCGAAAGGGCGTTAGAGAAATCTGACGTAACCAAATCCCCGAATTCAAAATCTCCGGTTCGCGGAAATAAGATAGTTTTCTCCCGCTATTTTATTTAGGTTTCTAATCAACCTACCGAAAATGATTAGTGGCGACTCCAAATTCAAATCACATTGCATGTTAATTATTTGAACCTTAAGTTGCGATTTGGTATGGACTTGGGAGAGTCCGAGTTAGGTTAGTTAATTAATTAACCTGATAATCCATTAGCCCGAAAATTAACTTGTCTATTTTTTTTAGAAGGTCGCGACGACTTGGCGACTCCACTGGGGACTTTAAGAGGACTTAGGCCGGATAATTTCATGAAAAAGGAATCACTTGATTTGGCAAACTTTGGTTGAATTCTCATTCTTAGGTGTTAAATGTTTTTGCAGATTGGGAGTTATAAGGGAAAGAGTGATTGGCTAACCCTTTGTTTTGCGGGCTTGGTGAATTGGAATTGTGATTTAACTTTTGAATCATTGAAGCAGTGTTTGCTTTTAATTGTTGTGCATGATCTATCGTCTTTGCACTACACCGCACACAACCCGTGACCGAACCTGGGTCATACTAATAGTTTTAAGATGGTATTTAGATGGTCCTTTAACCTTGGCGGTAAGGCTTCGCTAAAGGTTATCCCATCTGGATCCCGAAATTTTTTTCAAAAAATGGCTCAAGGGTCGTTCTTATGCACGTGAGGCTACGATGCATGAGAATTGCCCTTGTCGACCGACCCAAGCCGAAGTGATTGAACCCGACTAGTCATGACTATTGTACGCGAGGCTGCGACTAGTCATGATGATTGCGCGCGAGGCTGCGACATGTCGTTTCGTTCATCATTTCACTTTGCAAAAGCCTTTTAGATAGATAGAATAAGATTTAAACTCACGATTCATGCGCATGTCTTTGTGATTGACATTTTCTTCGTATGAGAGGTAATTTCTTGTCTCTTGTACCCTGTTATCTCATTTTTATTTTGGGCCGGTCCATGGTTTAGGTTGATTGTTTAGAAGTTTCATTGTCTTATTTCCAATTTCGCACTTTGCTTCCGTAGCTTTTACAATTTCATCGGTTGTCCTCAATTCTGATTTGGCTTATTCCTGTTGTGCGATTTTTACTAAATTCTACGATCGAGCTTCGAGTAAGTGCCAAACACGAAAGTTGTAGACCTATGTTTCAACTAATATCTTGCAAAATTTCAGAATTAAATTCATAATTTAAGATGGCCCTTCGTTTTTTCAACAACATGCGGTTATAACAGTTTTCTGAACGTGATTTTTTTGGAAAGACACATTAAACTGATTTGATCCGTGCATTTCTAGTCTGATTGGCCAACATAAAAGTTGTTCATCACCTTCTCAACTATAAGCTCGTAAAATTTGGACATATTTTGATCAACGTACGAATTAATACGAATTTTTTTCGTAAAAGCGGACAAACTGAAAATTACATGTTTCAATCCTTTGGTCATAATCACTTTGTTCGTTTGAGTCTAGAGGGATGTCATGGGCCGGCTCGCTATTCTTGCTGACTGTACTCATATTGGTTTGTTACTATGTGCAGGTAATTTGTCACGGATCCTCTACACATTACTCGATCTGCCGCAAAGAGGATGGCCGACATCAACGCTATCGTCGGTCTTGCCCTAGACGAGAAACTTGGCTCCTTGACCGAGCGCTTTGAAGGGATGATGTCCCGAAAGATGGAAGAAATGATGGCCACCTTCACCGCCAAACTTCAATCATCCGTCGCGAGCCCGCCGCTTCCTGCTCTAGTTCTTCCTACGGACAACTTCGGTAAAGCCCCGGAAGCTACTCCCTATCCGACAATGCCGGTAGAGGATGTGATCATCACGGGCGTGAGCTCGAGCACGCCGCCCGTAGTCCCAATCCCTCAAGCCAGCCCCGTGGCCCCCTGGATTGAATGGTGATACGGCCAAGTTTTGGCCCGGATGGTTCTGTAACCCGGAAAGATAACATCCCGGACATACAATCCGATCCGGATGAGTTGATCTTTTCAATTCAAAGTTCACAAGAAATTCGTACAAGGGTAAAGCGGTATCGTTTCAACTCGTTTAGAACATGAGGACATACATTGACGCTTTCCCTTTTGATTTTTACAGGGGTCACTGCCTTTCCAGATAGGGAAGTATCCATTCTCCCCGAAAAATTAATGAAATAAGAAATTCCTGGAGCCTTTGACAATCTCATGTCTCGAACCAGATAATGAAGTTTTGCAACTTATTTGCATGAGCGGGGGCAACTCATAATCCACGCCCCTAAGAAGTTTCTTATGTGCTTGCGAATTCTGTCCACCAAGATAAAAAGTTGCTGCATTTTAGATGCTCAAAAACACTCATACATTGCATAGTTTGCGCATGATTGTTCCTCATGTTTAATTTACCAACTCTGAATAAGGAACATGAACTACATAAGATACATCGAATGTATGGAATGGGGCAGGGCGGGATGATGAAAGGCAATCCTTTCCCAAACACGTCCCATTTTTTCGGGAGAGTTGAACGATGGCTAAATTCCGCATTCCCCGAGGTAAAGAGTTTTCTCGCGAAAGGTACGATAGCCGAAATGACAGAGGCATTCAGTTCTCTATCCCAAACACTACGGGTGATCCATTGATTACCCCTTTTGAGCGGTGGTTTCATTTCTTTACCCCTGTCAAGAACCACCCCACATCGGGGTCCAGACGAGTTAATTCCAAAGAACAACACGAGGTAAATGGTTAGAAATTTTCTTGCTGGGACTAACATTAATCTTCGGGTGTTTCTTTGCATTTATACTCGAATTTTAATTCAAGTGCCTTAGGATGATGAAGAGCATTCATTTCTCTATCCTATACACCTCATTCTTTGCATAGCCCACTTGAGCCCGCAAATTCATTTCTTAAACCCCTGTTGGTGATCATTTGCTCATTCCAAAGACGAAGATAGCATTTTCCAAAGGATTAGAATTGGAGATGGTCGGGTCAACGAGAGAATTCCCGAATGGACTCATTTCTTGTATGCTAGATTTTTATGTTTACATAATTTTTCTTTGTAAATGTTTATGTTTGTTGTAATTCCTGGTTCAAAATCATGGGATTGTAAAAAAAGGGAGAGGCAAACTCGGCTTAAAGGAGAAGGGCCCGCTCTCGAAAAAAAGAAGAAAGAAAAAAAAAAAAAACAAAACAAAAAAAAACAAAAAAAAGCAAAATAAAGAGATGTCGAAGAGCTCTCAAAGAAAAAGGAAAAGAAATCTCTTCTCGAAAAAAAAAAGAAGAAAAAAAGAAAAATGAGAGTCGGGAGTAAGAAAAGCAAAGGCCGATCTCATACGAAAATTTCAAGCATAGGAAAAGCAAAGTGCCTACCAAAAGTAAGGCCAATGCACATTCATTTGTAAAGTACTTCTGAATTTTGAATGTACATTTTTGCATGTTAAGTTGTAAATTCCATGTACATGTTTGCATTGTGTCTCTTGCAAATCCTTGACAGACACTTGTTGTGAAGAAGACTCCCCAAGAAATCGGTTTGCAAAGTGCAATTTTCAGTAGAAATCTACCATCCCTCATTCAATGATGGTATTCTTTCTCAAGACATTTCCGTAAGACCAAGATCGGTGACTAGTCGACGATGATCACCAACGTCGAGCCCCTTCTCATTTAATTTCTGAGCCAAAACGAGCCTTTTCGTTCCTCGGTCCCCAATCCTAGCCTACGTTATAACCCTCCAAAGTCTCTTCCGATTAGGGCACTTGAGTTAACATAGAGTTAAATGATTTTAAGCATCACTCGAAGAGGTTCGAGCAAGATTATTTCTCTCTCATTTTTGCGGGGTTCTTGACTTGTAAATCCGGAGCAGATGATGAAGAAATTCATTTCAGCAGCTTTGACTCAACGAGAGTCCCATTTGTAAACCTTTGACCTAGCCCTCATTACGGTCCTAATCAAGACCTCCAGATCGGCTCGGTCGTATCAATTGCGAGATTACTTGGATCCTTATCGAATGTGATGATGGAAAGATTGAGTGATTTCTTTTGAATCCCGCAAACAGGATAAATAGCTTTTCTTGAGAGTGAGTGAAAGCCATTTCGGATTGAAGTCCCCCCATTCAGCTCACATTCGAGGTATTTGTAATGTGAGAACCTCCCTGGACAGAATTGGTAATGCAAACTTGACAGAATGGTTATGCATGAACCATAGTATGAGTGATTGCATTATACTCATTGTTGAATATGTTTGTGTGTGTTACCTCTGACATTCTATGATAGGTAATACATTCCCGATGTTCGAGTTCCCTCCCAAGGTCTCGAAATTCATCCAAGGATTATTGAATGAGCAAGTTTTTTGGCAAATGCCTACCGTGTACGATACGAGCAATCATTTCGTTCCTTGATTAATCGTTTGGAGAACCCGGGTAAGTTTTCTGAACCCCTTTTCAAATTAACAACTCTTCGATGATAGTTGTTATGATTCAATTCGAGGCAATATGCCCCTTTTGTACTTATCGATTCCATTCGATGGTGCTCCTATCAAATATTGTTCAATTCGGGCAATATGCCTCTTCTTCGTCAGTCGTGAAGACATATGCACTCGGCGATCTTGACATCTTATCAAATCATAACGACGTAGCTCTTATGATTTCGGTCTCGAATCACGAAGACGTATGCACCGGTGATCTTGACCTTTAGTCGACTCATAATGACATAGCTCTTATGATTTTCGGCTCCTTTATCAAATCATGAAGACATAAGCACCCATGGTTTTGATCCAAACCAAATCATAATGACGTAGCTCTTATGATTTTGTTTCCCCTTTGTCGAATCGTGAAGACATATGCACTGGCGATTTCAACATTTAATCAACTCACAACGACGTAGCTCTTGTGAACTTGATTTCACTTCTTTCGACTCACAACGACGTAGCTCTTGTGATCTCAAACGACACACATATCTTGCGATGTCTTGCATTAGGGAGAAGTCTCTGATAAGAGATAGGCCAAATACCTTAAAATCCTTGCATTTGCAAAAAGAAGCTTGGAAATTAAGAGAACCATTAGCTTACGAGAAATTTGATAAAACAGGTATTCTTGTATGCGATCCATGTGCAGATTTCTCTAACATGAAAAAGGGAAATTATGACACATGTTATTTACGATCTTGCATATCATGCATCACTTCATAAAAATGGGATTAAAACTCCCGCCAAAAAGTTCATCCATAATTTGCACTGTCAAAATTTAGGATTCAATTTTGTCTTTGAGCGGAACCTCTACGAGCCTCCACTCAAAGAGGGGCAGCTGTTGACGCCTAAATTTTGACTAATCTATTTTTTTTGCATAAAAATTATAAAAATCATCTCACATATTTATTTGTTAGCATACATTGCATTGTCATATAATTGGAGTTGCAGAACATTTGAGCTTAATTTAACGGGCATCTGGACTTGACATGGGGTGAAAAATGTAGCAAGAATATTTGGACTTGAAAGAAATATTTTCTCAAGGACTGTATTGCAAATACTTAGAACCTCGAGGACTGTATTGCAAATACCAAGAGAAGGGGATATGGAGAAGGGAAGATGATGAAGGGAAGGTGATGAAGAGAAGATGAAGAAGGGAAGGTGATGAAGGGCAAGTGAAGAAGGGAAGATGATGAAGGGCAAGTGAAGAAGGGAAGATGATGAAGGGAAGGTGGTGAAAAGAAGATGAAGAAGAGAAGATGGAGAAGGGAAGATGGTAAAAAGAGGATGGAGAAATTTGGCTATAAAAGAGGGAGAGTTCTTGAGAATTGAGGAGGGGAATTTTTTTTGTGATAGAGAATTTAGAGAGCTCTTGAGAGGAATTTTAGAGAGAAAATTAGAGGGGGGAGTGGAAGAGAATTGAGAGAGTTTTGAGAGAGTTTTTGAGAGGAATTTTTAGAGAGGAAAAAGAGAGTTCTTGAGAAAAATCAGAAGAGAAAATTCGAGAGTGAAGAAAAGAGTTTTAGTCGAGCATCATCTTCGACGAGTCCCGACACATATTTCGCCCTCTCGCAACCCAACAACGCCATTGCTTGCCATTTTCGACGACAGCCGCGTTCTTCCAACTCCGAGATCTTGAAGGGAACTATAACGTGTATGTGAGTAAGATTTTGTGTAATAGAAGGTAATCCTTTCCATCTTGATCTATAAAAATGTAATCGTTTGGTTTGAACATTTGTTTGTTTATTTTAGACATGCCACGTGTTCCAAATTTTAGCATTATTACATGTTAATTTATTTTCGTAAATACTCGTGCTTGGCTGCGTTTTCTTTCTTTCTAAATCATCCATGGTGTATATCGCACAAAGTTCAATGTTTTACATTCTCATAAAAAAGAAGAGAAAAAACCAAAAAATTGCATTTTTGAATTTCAAGTAAAATTCATCAAAATTGCCAAATCAAATATTTTTCATGAAAATGGTACCGAAAGGGCGTTAGAGAAATCTGACGTAACCAAATCCCCGAATTCAAAATCTCCGGTTCGCGGAAATAAGATAGTTTTCTCCCGCTATTTTATTTAGGTTTCTAATCAACCTACCGAAAATGATTAGTGGCGACTCCAAATTCAAATCACATTGCATGTTAATTATTTGAACCTTAAGTTGCGATTTGGTATGGACTTGGGAGAGTCCGAGTTAGGTTAGTTAATTAATTAACCTGATAATCCATTAGCCCGAAAATTAACTTGTCTATTTTTTTTAGAAGGTCGCGACAGTTCTCCGAAAAAAAAAAAAAAATCAACTTTACTTTCAATCTCAAAGGTATCTCGAACTTTTTTTTTAGCTCAAACAAAAAGCTCAACTTTAAGTCCAATTCCAAATCTAACCCGAGCTTTTTTTTTTCTCGAAAAAAATCATAAACTTTAGGTCCAGTCCCAAATTTATAATTTGGTTGATTGTGTTACATTATCTGAAAATTAGATGGTCTCGAGATCATTTGAGAGAACTCTGCATTAGCATTGACATCATTTGTGCTTTGAATAGATGTCTATTAGATAAGCTATTTGAAGATCACTTCGTCGGTGCATGTGCCGTGGGGAAAATTACCATAAAAGTTATATATCTATTGCAATTGTGCTAATTCAGTCATAAACCTTTTGCATTTGTCCGGCCGAAAATCAATGATGTGGCACGGCCAAAGCTGACTTTGCATTAGCATTGACATCAATTGTGCTCTTAATAGATGACTATTAGATAAGCTAATTAAAGATCACCTCATCGTTGCACGTGTCATGGGGAAAATTATCAAAAAAGTCATATACCTATTGTAATCGTGTCAATTTAGTCTAAAACATTTTGTATTTGTCTAGCCGAAAATCAATGATGTGGCGCGGCCGAAGCTGATGTGGCCAGTTCTTGATATTATTTTAATATTTTCTATTTTTTTATTTTTTATTTTTCTTTCATTTTTTTCTCTTCTTCTTCGTCCTCCGGTTGGCCGCTAGCTCGAAAAAAAGAAAAAAAATTAAATAAAAAATCAAAAATATTGAAAAGTTATTAAGAATTGGTTACATCAGCAATTTTTAATATTAAATCCAAAAGACATATTAAACATCTTAAGCAACTTGGGTTTAGGCTTAGATTTATATTTAGATTTTTTTTTAAAAAAAATCTGCCTTGTTTTCCTTGGAACTTGGAACCGGACCAATCGCAACCGGTTCCAATTTAATAGAATCGAGAACCAAACCGAATCGGTGGGTTTGGTCCAGCCCAAACGATTCCCAGTTTGGTCGGTCTATTATGCTCAGCCCTAATGCACGGTATATAATTACTTGAGAGAATGTGAGTCAATGGTTTTGACATTTTCATTTTTTTGTTGTTGTTGCTATTAGTGTTTTTCTTAACCTTTAGTCGATTGAAGAAAAGAAAAAAAATACTAAATCGCGACTCCGTTAGTGTGGGAAACATTTCTAATGACATCTCATTACCGTGACTTCATCGAGACAAGAGAATGCGTTGGTCGTACCCAATTATAATTCTTATTGTCAAATGAATGAATTATGGTTTAGGAACCTTATTTTAAATAAGGGCCTGAAGTGCCTTGATTATGTTAAAGGAGAGCATGAAGTGGTTGTAGTTGTTTCAAATAAGGGGCTGGCCTTATCGCCGGCCGGTTGGTCAAATTTTCCGGCGGTCGAGAGTATTTTCGTAAAAATATAAAGTTAATCTAATTGTTTATTAAATTAAATTAAAACAAAAAACAAAAACAAAAAATAAAATAAAAAAACAAGAACACAGCCGGCCAGTTGGCCAAATCTTCCTTTTGTTAAATTTTTTTTTTCAAAATTTCTTCAAAAATAGAAAAATGGAAAAATAAAATAAAATCGTAAATGACCAAAATGTCCCTAGCTAAAATGACTCAAGCCTTTTTTTTTTATACTAATATAGTCACTTTATGCTCTTGTTGAAACAATATGCACTTTAGGCCCTCATTTGATACAATCAAGGCACTTCAGGCCATCCTTTGACACAATTAGGGCACTTGAGGCTATTATTTGAAATAAAGTTTATTTCATACCCCTATTTGAGAAAATGAGGGCACTTGGTATCTTTTTCTGGAGTTTTTTCATATAAAGATTTTACCCGAATTTGAGATAATTACCATCTTATAACACTATTACGTGTTTTGTGGATGCGGCATGGGAAAAATTACAAAAAAAAAAAAATCAATCGGAAAAATAAATCTAAGCCTAAACCTACGATGCTTAGAATATTTAGTACGTCTTCTAGGTTTAGCGACAACACGATATAATTAACAAGAAATGATTTGATAAATATTTTAACGAAAAAAATTTAAACATAAATCACAAAAAAAATGTGACCGATCCAATAATTGGATCATTTAGGAATCAGATTGGACCAATCTCAATACTGGTTGGTCCGGTTCTCAATCCATGAAATTATGAACCGGTCCTCCTGATTCGATTCTCAACTCCAAAGTGAGATCAGACCGGATCAGATACCGATCATCGCTACCGTGCATAACACGGGTCTCATCCTAATTCTGTGAAAGAAAATAGAGTTCAAAATCGTAGAAAAATCCAATTAAGAAAGAGAAGAAAGAGAGGAAGAGTGGGGAGGGGGGACCGTCGGGGGCGTTTTGGTCTTTTCAGCGCCATAAACACCAAAAAGCAGTACAAACTACGAAAAAAACACGCGCGGGTCCCACTCGGCCCCTTATCTTTGCCGCTGGGCCCCACCCTCCCTTTCAGGACCACCTCTTGCCCCAACTTGCATTGATGTTAAGCCGGCGGCTGTCAGAGAAAGTCAAAAAGACTATTTTTTTCAAAAAACCAAAAAAAAAAACCACAATCCCAGGTGGTCCCCACTGCCCCGTCCCGAATCCACATGTACGGCCCGGATTCGCCGTCTCCCCACCCCAACCCACCCCTCCCCGGACGCGTGCTTCCGGGCTGCGGTCCCCCCACCGGAGCGGTCCCAAGCCGCCTGCGACTTACACGCGTCGGGCCGATCGTCGCCCCGTGAGTGGCGGAGCGATAGGAGCAGCGGACGTTAATTATTCGCCGGGTTCTCGATTGGTCCTCTCAGTTATTGTCGTGTCCTCCCCCCCAAAAAAAAATCTCCTAATCACGAAACGGATTAGCTATTGTGTAATTGATTGAACATAAGGCCCTACTAATATAACAGTATAATGGTTGAATGCTACGCATAAAATCAAAGATAGATCTATCATGATTGCTATATATTTTTTTTTGTTATTCATAATAATTATGGTTGAAATTACATTGTTATATTATTACATTGTCAACTTTTCAAATTCTTTAAACTTACACAAAAAAATCAGTGTAAAAGGTCGTGGAATCTCTTGATTCTACTGGCTTATCTTAGATATTTTCGTCCTCTTCGTGCCATTTGGTCATCGACAAAGATTGTTGGAGACGCGCACACTGCGGCGTCATCCAAATCGTAAGGTATCGGGAGTATTGGGTTATCTACGCTTTGCTCGTTACTCTTGTGGTGCTCACGGAATCGTGCATACCAGCGAAATATTAATAGCGAATTTGTCGGGATTTCCACCTTATTCCGCGACCCATATAGAAATCGTAAGGTATCGGGAGTATTGGGTTATCTACGCTTTGCTCGTTACTCTTCCGGTGCTCACGGAATCGTGCATACCAATGAAATATTGATAGCGAATTTGTCGGGATTTCCACCTTATTCCGCGACCCATATAGAAAGGTAAGCGGAATCCCTAGGAGCCGGTATGAGTTTCAACTCGATGAATGCGTAGAATTTCTGATTTTCGTCTTGAAATTTACCCTCAGCATTTGTCCTAATTTTTCTTCTTTTTCTTTTTTGGGCTGGCGTATAAAAACAGCTGGATGACGTGGAGGACACGCTCCAAGGTTCTAGGGGGTGTTCCCCAATCATACGTAGAAAAGAGTTTCCTAGATACGACGATGTACTCTTCTTCTCCTCCTCATTCAATAAAAGATTTAACTGATTTTATATATATATATATATATATATATATATATATATATGTATTCGCAAAAAAAAAAAATGGAAATAAGAACTTTACGCGTGCATGATGATGCTACCCACAACTTTTTGTCAGTGTGTGGTGAAAAAGGCCGAAAGGGAGGCACGTGTGTCGTGTCACGTGCGACTGAGTTTTGGTGCTTTGATCGATCTATCTAGCACCAAAAAACGTTTAAAGTTACATCCTCGTGGTGGGCCTTTAATTCTAAGATATTTGTCCTTTTTTTTTTTTAAATTGGATTTTTTAGGAGGCGAATAGCTTGTGATTTAACAAATTTAATGGATTGAGATGGAGCGAACACAAGTTTAGATACATCGACTAGAATCGGATTACTTTTATAGAATCGAGACTTTTTTGCTTTCATGAATTTTATGAGCTCAAATGTAAGAAAGACAGCACAAAAAAATAAATAAATCAAAACTACACTGTGTTCGTAATCACTTCAACGGCCACCTGCTCATAAATGCATGTAGAGTGTTAAAATCAAGAAATTAGTTTATAACTAAAGACTTCGGGAATAAACAAATCCTAACTAGTCGAGGTAACACAATACCAGAGCCTTTACACCTTATTATATCAGGAAACCGACACCGTTTTTATTTAACGCGAAACACATGAAACACATGTATAAATTTGCGGACATGTACAACATATACAAATTGTTTTGTAATATTTCAACCCTTTTTTCATCTATATATATAATGCAAAATTTTGGCAATGCACGCTTTAATTCACTTAGAATATTGATTTAGCATGCTTAATTTTTTTTTAATTTTTTTATTATTCTGAAATACCATATTTATCAAAATTCAAGAGATCCTCACGACAGCTATTATGAATATTGTTTATTCTTACATTCAATTACCAAAAAGATTACAAAAAAAAAAAAAGAGAGAATGCTTACTTTTTGACCGTGCGTCAATTGTCTTAATTACCAGCTAAATAAGAAACGAGAACTCCTGGGATGCATGTGGAAAGACCTCCCGGGGGGTTGACCTGTACTGTCCTAATACAACATAGGATGACGTCACTAACAGCGATGACGACGGTAATAATTGCGTATTATAATACTCGCTAATTAACCCGGACGAAAAGGAGGAAAAAAAAAAGAGATATTTCGTCATTGGACGGACGGAGCTGTTTCCCGACCATTCTGTCGCCGGAAAACCGCCATTCAAAACCACCTCCCTCTCTCTAACAACTCTCTTGTTCGCTTCATTTGTAGTAAGTCGTTCTCTGCAACTCGAAGAGAGCTCTCTCTCTCTCTCTTCTCTCTCCCCTTTCTCTCTCTAAAAGCGAAAGTATGAACACGAGATAAGCGTCGTCATCAACATCAGCAACAGATTTCGTCAGCTCTCCTCTCTCACGCATGGCCTTCCACAACCACCTCTCCCACCAAGACCTCTCCTCGCTGCACCACTTCGCCGCCGACCAGCAGCAGGCGCCCCAGCCGACGCAGCAGCAGCAGCACCTGCCGGAATCCTCCGCCGCCTCCTCCGTCCACCACCAGCTCCACGCCGCCGCTCCCAGCTGGCTCAACACCGCCCTCCTCCGCTCCGACGCGGCAGCGGCCGCGGCGGCTGCCGCGAGCAGCAACAGCTTCCTCAACCTCCACACCTCCTCCGACTCCGCCGCGTCGTCGCAGCCGCCGTCCACCCCCGCCTCCGCCGCGGCGGCGACGGGCCACCACCAGTGGCTGTCTCGGCAGCACTCCTCCCTCCTGCAGCGCAACCACAGCGAGGTCATCGACGCGGACTCGATCATCGAGTCGGCGGATTTGAAGGAGAGCGTGAGCAAGGGCGACGCCGGGGGTGGCGCTGCCGTGGAGAGTAATTGGGAGAATGCGAAGAACAAGGCGGAGATATTGGCGCACCCGTTGTATGAACAGCTGCTGTCTGCTCACGTGGCTTGCCTGAGGATTGCCACGCCGGTTGACCAGTTGCCGAGGATCGACGCTCAGCTGGCTCAGTCGCAGCATGTGGTGGCTAAGTACTCCGCGATGAGTCAAGGATTGGTTGGGGATGATAAAGAGCTTGATCAGTTCATGGTATATTCACCACTCTCTCTCTCTCTCTCTCTCTCTCTCTCTCTCTGTGCGTGTTCCTGAACGTTGTCCATGTGTCTGATCTTGTCTGCCGGATTTTGGTTGAATTCAGCGGTGTTTGTTGTCATCGCCGTTAAGGTTTGTGGTGATACTGGGAATTGCGAAGTGAAATTGCAGTACTATCTGTATGCTCTGCATTTTTCGTGTTTTGATTCGAAATTTACTACTATATACACGAATTGGGATGAAAGAGAAACAAGAAATACTTCTGCCTACAGAGTGGTGCAAATTTAATCCACTCTTGAGCATGCAACAAATGTTCGAAGGTTGCTTGTTGAGTGGGGTTGACTTTCTGATATGAAATGGTCTTGGCCTGATCTTCGAGAATTGGGACCTGGAATCGCCCAAAGATTACTATGGGAACTTGAAGCATACGGCCTTTTGATTCTGAGATTTATCCGGCAGATTTTCGTGGTGGTTTGCTGCTTCTGATGGATTACTTTATTGGGGACAATAAGAAAAGACAGCGTCTTTGCGCGTAACTTCAGCCAAACCAAATCGGGCAGTGATTGTGTGGTTCTTGCAAGAAACTAAGTTGGAAGAATGAGACTACACTTACATGCTCCACTTTACTGGTTCAGAACTATGAAATTGCCATGTTCTTTTGTTCAGAAACTTTGACATGGTTTTTGCAGCTTCATTTCCTGACCTGGTGTAGAGCCTCTAGATCTCAAGTGTTCGTGTGAATGGAAATTAGTATATAGCCAATATGAAGCAGAGGCTCAATAAGAACTTTTAAGAATCCAACAAGAAGATTAGTGGTCACGCAAAAAAAGTTCAGTGGAAAATGGAAACTGTTCTTTGTTTGGTTTTCTTCGTCTTCTTTTGCTTTCAGCGGATTCTTGAATTCGAGTTTAGGTCAGCATACATACGAAGGATTTCATGTCTTGTTCTCCTCTTAGAAGGGATACTTTTCTAAAACTAGTGAGATGCAGACGCACTAGGGAGAGCATCCAAGCACAGATTTATCATTATATTAGTCAAATAGATACGGGAAGAAATTGAGATGAGTTTGAGCGCAAACAAAATGACTTTAGCTCTACGAATTATTGAGGCTTCTTTCTTATGTCTACAACTTGTTAAGAGTACTTCTGTTTATTCTTCAAAGTTTCTCGGATGGTTTCCGAGGCAAAGACAGCTGAGGAAGAACTGCTCAAACTTTTATCCATTACAACATGTAACTGTTTCAACCTGTCCTGGTTTCATTTAGAAAACTTCTATCTGCATGGTTAGTACTCTGCGTAATTTCTGAGTTCTCATTTTCATCCGCTTCCGTGATTAGTTATTAATGTGCCTATTTAGTCAATTTCTCTACCTGAGCCGTAGAAAAGAATTTTCTCTCGTCTTCTTATCTCTTCGGAGCTCAAGTCAACCTAGTTTCGGATTGTTACAGGCTAATCTTCTTATCTATGTTACCTTTCCTTCTCATATCTTTGTATTGTTATTGTAATTGCTTGCCAAATCTGTTGGTTATTGGGATGGTTTTGGTATCAGGAATGCAACACTGGGGGTTGTAGTGGCTGCTGGTTCATGTTTTGTTCGCATGCCGAAGCATTAAACTGCTTTTACTGCTTGATTTACTTGTATTGCTGGGGATACAAATGGGGAAGGTTCTGGTTTGTTAAGTAGTAGAACCAATGCAAGAATAGAGGAAACATACTTTTTTGGATGGCATCTTCATCTTGACCTTCAACGGTGGGAAGTTTTGCAGAGTTGTTGGTTGCCAAAATGAATGGGATTTCCACATTCTACTAGCGGATTTTGCCCCAGGCCGGGGTTATTCTAAGGTGTTGAAGAACAAAATATCTTGAACTTAATCAAGTGAAGTTGAAAGATGACTTCTCAACTTCCCTGATGCTTCTTAAATTGAAATCACCTTTCACTACATGATTATATGCTTTCATGTTGTTATGTTTTCCCTCTTTCAGGAGTTTTTGCTTTGATTCATACACGTGCTGTACGTTTAAGTGAGAAAATGTCTAGTAGCGTCCATGCATCATGAGTTGCCTTCTAAGCAACACATGTTCTGTGCACTTTCATCAAAGGATGGAGAAAACACATGTTGATTGTCTGAGATCTTTACTGCTGCTTGCAATGATTGTCAACTATAAGATTAGAAATTGGCCAGACAAATGCGTCTATACTCAGCAGGCCATAACTTAAATTTTCCTTTCTTGACGTGACAGACACATTATGTCCTCTTGCTTTGCTCTTTTAAAGAACAACTGCAGCAACATGTCCGTGTCCATGCCATGGAAGCTGTAATGGCATGCTGGGAGATTGAGCAATCCCTGCAAAGTTTGACAGGTGATGTTTGTGATTCCTTTCTAATCTTGCTTAAGTTCTCACTGGATTGTCAAGTTGCAACCTTCCCTGCCACTGTATGTTCTCTCTTTCCTTGCTGATCAAGAAACCTATACCTCTAATACTGAGTTGTAATCAATAGATACTTTGGTAGCAATCATTGTAACGGAGTACAGATTTTGCAGTTTTCTCATGGGAGAGAACGCTGAGCATAAGTTGAGCCTTAAATCCATATTTTGGCTGTTTGGTGAAAACTATAAATAAAATGGAGAATCAAATGAAAAATATTTTTTGTGGTGGAAGTAAGTATAACCCAAGAAGGCTGATGCACCCTGCTTGCTCATACCTTGAAGCCACTGAATGTACACACTGCATGATACCTGCATGTTCTCACCTCAATTATGAAACTTAACAACTACTTCACATTTTATCTCCTTGTACTGCATGGGCAGGTGTTTCTCCTGGTGAAGGTACTGGGGCAACAATGTCAGATGACGAAGATGATCAAGTAGATAGCGATGCCAACTTGTTTGATGGAAGTTTAGATGGTACAGATAGTTTGGGATTTGGTCCTCTCATTCCAACTGAGACTGAGAGATCATTAATGGAGCGTGTGAGGCAAGAGTTGAAGCATGAATTGAAACAGGTAAGAAGTTATTTTAGCACCTTTGAAAGGCATTCCTAAATTTTGGCATTGACCAACTGCTATCTTTTCATGTAGGGGTATAAGGAAAAGATAATTGATATACGAGAAGAGATTCTTCGTAAGCGAAGAGCAGGAAAACTTCCTGGTGACACCACATCGGTTTTGAAATCATGGTGGCAATCGCACTCAAAGTGGCCATATCCAACGGTAAGTTTTGGCTTTCAAGATTTCCAAGTGATAAGATGATTCTTCATTGCGTCTGATGACTTCAAAATCACCATCTTCCTCTGTTATGATCTTCTAGGAGGAGGACAAGGCAAGGTTGGTGCAGGAAACTGGCTTGCAATTAAAGCAGATAAACAACTGGTTTATCAACCAGAGGAAGAGGAACTGGCACAGTAACCCGTCCACCTCTACAGTATTGAAGAGCAAGCGCAAAAGGTAATTAAATTAAGCCAGTGAGTGAATTAACTTGATTCTTCTAGAGCTTCTCACCAACTAAAATTTGAAAATTAAGCCAGTGAGTGAATTAACTTGATTCTTCTAGAGCTTCTCACCAACTAAAATTTGAAATGAAGTAATGCAGGTGAAAATAGCAGCGACCGCTTCATGTAGATGAAGGAAAATCTTAAGCTAAACTCCTGTCGAGTCGTGCACGTGCTCATGATCCAGCGGCACATATGGTTGGTGGCAAATCAAGCGCAACTTCCTTTTCATTCCATAGAGGAAGAGCCTAACATAGGTGAAAAAAATCTGCCCACTTTCTGCTTCTGTAAGAGAACCGCAAAGTGAATCCAGAGGGCAGATTCGAAACTATTCCCGCATCACTTGGAAGTCCTGGAATAAAGATTGCTGTCTCATAAATTATGTGAACAGATTCCGCTGCATCGGCTGATGGGTGTAATTTTTGTTTATTGTATTGATATATGTGAATAAGTACAGAGAAGGGTTGTGGGTTTATAGTAGGATAGCTTTTGCTTAGTTCCATACACGTATAATAGAGATTATAGCTTCTTAGGTGTTTGTCATTTCTCCTGTAGTGTACACTGTGAAGCAAATGTAGCTTGGTTTTGCTTACACAAATCTGTCTGGGCTGGCTGATGTATCAACCAACGGACAAAATAAAGTCGTGCGGCATTTTGGAGCGAGAACCCATTAGTTTTAATGTGTACTTAGATGCCTAGGACATGGTATTTTAATAAGTTTTCGAGGGAAGAAACTGTCTTCCTCAGGTTGTTCCTGAGTTGGATCTTGCAGGTTCCTGAATATTGACATATGATGAGTCTTACAATTTGACATGAAGATATCGGCAAGTGTACCTTCCGTCGGATCATGATGTGTGATGATCCTTGTTGGTTAGGTAAGCTTGAAATCTGGCTTCGATCCGGGGTTGTGTTGTCCAGTCTTCGCGAAGGTGCACCTTAGGGAGGGAAAGTAGAACTTATATTGAGGAAATGTATTAACTGAAGTAATAGTTTTTTCTGAACCATTTGAACCGTGTACAATGTAGACGGTTAACAATCACCCGAATTTTTCGAGTTTGCGCATCATTGATCAAAAGTTAATAATGTGTCCCACCCCAGTTACCGACGATGCCTTCGAAAAAAAGAAAAAAGATGAAGCATATGTAAATTATCATCCAAGGCGCAAGCCGAATACGCAGACTCCGTCATCTTGTGTTTGCTTGGGGGCGATAAAACAAGAGTATGCATGTACATTTCTCGAACTAAAATGTCGAATTTCTGGAATTTTTGAAGATATATAAACATAAAAACTTAAGACTCATTGGGATTATTTGAAAGCCGGCGGCAAAACCGCAATGACAAGGAAGCTGGGATGCGAAAATCCCACTAAGGGAAAGATTTACTTGGCTTCTACATGTAAATGGAAAGATTGTTCATTCCTAGTCCTAGAATAGGCTTCAAATGGGTCAAGTACATGCACATTCCACTGCTTCATCTTATTGACCAAAGATGACAAAATTTGTGTTCCCGGTCATTTGATCATCATCTTCATTTAAACAATCTTTCCACACGATACGAAAAATCAACCAAGCTGTGCACAAGCACCAAAAGAATTTTCACAAGATGGTAGAGAATCAACACAAACAGTTATCTCAATCTCAGAATCTGGGATGCAAGCTTTCTTCTCTCTCGAGCCCGTCGTCGAAATTAAGCGCGTAGCTGCGCGGGTCGTAGCGAAACAGGGTCTTCCTCTTCTGGCCGACCCCTCTCGGACCGGAGCTCCTGATGAAATTCTTCCACTTTGGCCCTCCCAAAACCTCCGAGACATGCTGCACCTCCTTCATGCTTCGCGTGAACCAAGTCTCTCTCGTTTCTTCCAGTCGATGCGCCAACAGGCTGTCCATGGACTCGTCTCTCTTCGTGCTCCATCCGAAGCACAGCTTCTCGAAGCACCCACAACTTGACGGAGTGTTGGTTTCTTCGAAGTCTCCCATGTTCTCATTCCTCTTCAGGGGCAAAGTCTCAGATAATGAGGCCATTTTCTCATTTGGGTCCACCATATGAGAGAGAGAGAGAGAGAGAGAGAGAGAGAGAGAGGATGTTGTCTATGAGTTCTGGAATGAAAACTGAAGGACGTGCAGGCTTGAAAGGCCGTTCATAGATTTTGGGGAGACAGATTCCTAGAAGAAGAACACGAGTAGGACTGTCCAGAAGCTGGATTTATATAATAAACTTTGTAAGTAGTACTTTCATCAAATCCCAAATGGACTATATCCTGACAAATTGATGAAACAATAATTTCTTTGTTGGAGAGAGAATTAAGATTCATGGATTATAGCAGCGCAATGCCGGCCAGACTTAGATCAGCTGTTTCTCTTAATTGACAGTTCAAGGGCTAAGCATAATTTCTTGTCTTTAAGCATATTGGTGTTTCGATGACTCAAAATTTGGTGTGCAACTATGCTCATCTGTATTCACTCCAGCCAATTTGATTTCATCTTGCATTCATCTCTGCCAGATGCTCCGCAAATGCAAATCCCCGTGAAAAAACAAAAGATTTAAGGAAGTCAGGAAGTAATTCGAGAATGAAATTCTTTGTAATCGCCCTACGATATCTTATCAAATTTTGAACACTTCTAAATTGCTAGCTAGCTCTGCTAACAGACATCTCGATGCCTTAAACTAAGAACAACACCGCGAAGATTACAAAGCATTTGACAGTCAAAGAGTATGTCAGCCTCATAGACTTTTGGATTCCTCTAAAAGAGTAGGCAACTGGCTCTCCTAGGTAGCCCTCTTGTGTATGAATAGTCTTAAATTCTCTTCAAGCAAACACCTCGGGCACATATTACCCATAGTTGCGTCCATAGTAAACATGAAAAGCACCTTTGAGTCAATAGCAGAACTTGAACTGTAACACAATCCATTCATGAAAATTCAAAACAAGTCTCCCATGTAGACCCGCAAAATTGAACCTAACATTACTCCCGCAGATAAGCTTCAATGGAAGAACTGCGGCGCTACCCTTACATCCCGGCAAATGCCTTCTTCCCGCCTCCACCTGATGACCCAGCTGGGATCACTTTCAAGACATTGAACCTCACCGTTTTTGACAGCGGCCTATAACAAGGTTCGTCACAGTAGTCAGGCGAAAGAACTGTGCAAGTATAGAAAGCTCGAGGAAGTGAAAGCGAAAAGTCTTGGAATTAACCTGCACTGGCCGATAATAACATGGTCACCCTCCTTCACACGAAAGCATGGAGAAATGTGCGCCGGAATGTTGGAATGCCTCTTTTCATATCTGAAATCAGTTCACTGATCAGTATTATCACAGGAGGTCAGATGAATAAAAGATATAATCACTTGCGTAGTCTCTGACCTTTGGTACTTCTTGACAAAGTGAAGGTAGTTTCGGCGGACAATGATGGTCCTCATCATCTTAGCACTGTGGCAAGTGCCAGCAAGAATACGACCCCTGATGGATACATTGCCAGTAAATGGGCACTTCTTGTCAATGTACGTGCCTGCAACCAAGTCGAATATACACCAGTCTAAGTTTATGTGGTCATTTAACTTTGCTGCTAACAGAAAGAGAATCACTTGCAAGAAGAAACCGCGCACCCAGCAATGTGACTAATTAAGTAGCCATAGCTGTGATTCTACAACCACACCATAAACTAACTTCCACACACATCATACTCATTTCAGGTAACTAATGACATGATGCTACATTACTTTTAACAGGTCCTTGATCTAGGCTTTTTTTTAATCACACGTCTACATAACAAACAGGGACTGTGGTAACAGACAGTACTTGCAACTCAAAGCCTCAGCCACTCTGGATGTACTTTATCACTTCAAATTACAAAATTTCAACTTCCACCTAATAAAGAACTCAACCTGGACATACCTTCAGTTGCCTCTCTAGGGGTCTTGAAGCCCAAGCCAACGCTCTTAAAATACCTGTTCCCTCCCTTACCGGGTCTCTTGCCCTTGCCAGACTTCTTCGAGCTGAAAATTCCGACAATCACAATTATATTACCTCGCGGAAAAAGAAACCCATGTACATCCCCCTCCATCCGATTTGTTTAACATTTGTTCAAACAAAGTGCCAGTTTTTATTGAGCTTCAGACTAGGTTCAGCGCCAGCCTATGGCAGTCCCCAGATCCACGATTTGCTCAATTCCCCCGCACACATCAAAAGATTTGGAGCAGCAACTCTACGCATAATATACCAAAAATAGCTACAGAAAACCCCTGAAATAATTTCCCATCACCACTAAGCACCTCAGCTGATCACTGTAAATCACTTTTGCTCATTTCCACTCTCCACCAGATGCAATGTAAGCAGCTAAAAAGCAGCTCGGCCAGAGACACGGCACTCTCGACTGAAGCTTAAATCTTTTACCCTAATCACGATCGACCCAACAAATAAGGACCCGATTAGATCGCAAAGAGAAAAGTTTCCGAATCTCACCAGAGGAAAACCTTGGGCTGCTTCAGAAACGCCTTCTCAGTCTGCAGAAGCACACAATCACTTCAAATCACACGAGAAACGGTTCACGAGATGGGATCATAAGCAGGGGAAAGTTTCGCAGCTTCACCTGAGCATCCATGGCGGTTCAGCGCTTGAGGTCGAGCCGACAGGAGGAGGCTGAAGAAAAGAGAGGAAACCCTAATTTTTGGAGGCACGGAGCGAGCGAGAGGCGATGAGGTAGAAGGCTTATGACTTATGAGAGGAGTGGGTTTCCCTAGCTTCGAAATGACGGAAATACCCACCTCTAGCGAGTACGGGCTTCTGAGAGCCCGCCCATTAGAACAGCCCAATGATGGAGCCCGTTATTGCATCCGAGTCTAATTGGGCCGATCCTGGGCGGGCTATTACTTGGGCCGTATGAAAATTTGAGGCCCGAATGCTAATCCTTTGTTTTGCGCCTAGCAGACCGGGTCGGGCCCCTTCTGGGGGGAGCCGTTTGCTCCGGGACCATATTGCCAGGACGATGAAAACTCGGGGCTAGTACAAGCTCGGCTAGACGGGCCAACAAGCTTCTCGAAGCCTATCCCAAACGTCGGCCGACCCGTGCCGTTCCGCGGGTCGTCATGTCCACGAACAATTCCGACATCCAGGAGGATTTTTCAACTGGCGTACCTTTTGTTGCGAAAATAGCCTTGCCGCCAAAATTTGAAAAAAGAAGGAGAGGGATCAAAGCCCACTGCGAGTGCAAGCTTTTGGGACAAAGTGGAGGCGTTTGGTTCTTTATCCCCAAATGCCTTTGAGTTTGAAGTCAGCATTTCCAAAGGCCTTTTAACTCTCAATAGCATTAGCATTCGGCATTTTCGAAATTCCTGCTTTCAAGGGTTGATGACTTCCTTCCTTCCATCCAAATTTGCCCTCACTTGTATTTCCATATTCCAGCTCTGCCGTTACAATCAATGTTCGTCTCCCTGTCCGGAACCGACCCTTTTTAGATCCGAATCCGGATTGCCGGTTCGACGCTCGGCCCAGAGTTGGACGAGGCTGGCCGATGATCGCTGGAGGACGGCTGAGGGTCGCATGACCTTGGCATTGCCTCGACCGGCCTTTTCGATGGTTCGACATCTTCCTTTCTCCAATAGCCATTCCCTCTGTTTTTTTTTTTTTTCCATTTCTTCTTCTATTTTGCCCTCCTTCAAAGCTACTGTGCAAAAGATTTACCAAAAAGTTGCTCAACCAAATGAATATTCACTTTGAACAAAATGTACCTTGAATCAGAAAAACCTTTGTGAAATACACTTTTCATCATCATCATCATCATCATGATCGTCATCATCGAGCGGCATCCATCCGATGAGGACTCCTGTGGGAATGAGCGAGCGGGGAGAGTGGGAGCCAGTTATGGGAGCCGGAGATCAAGGCTCCCGAGGGCACAAAAAGTCAAAGAAACAATAGTAATGTTGTCCAAAAAGTAAAAATTTTCTCGATCAAAGAGCCCCTGAAAAGTAGACATGTTTATGTCCTTCCCGCGTTGGATTCCTCTGCCTCCCATGTTTTTCGACTTTCCCATAATGCCCCCCTTGAATTTTTCTTTTCCTCTCTTTTTTTTACTCATGAAAATTATTAGTGCTCGCATGTTAATTCTTCCAAACAAAAAGAAACACAAAAACAAGAAAAAGGGAAAGCAATGTTCATTCTTCTCGTGATCGTCCCTTACAACGCTGCTAGTCCCCAGGAGACTCTTAAGTCGATAGGAAGCTATACTTTAAGTCGTCGAGATATGTTCCGAGAGATAAATAAAATATTAAATTTATCATGTTATTGATGATGGAACGTTTGGAATATATCGGTATGAGAAGTATTGTCTCTCGAATGATCGATTTTGAGATGCAATTAACTTATTTTTTATCTTGATATTCATGGCGGTTAATACTTTTCGCAGTCATTTTATGCGGAAAAAAAGAAACTGTAATCTCGCCCAAAGTGCCTTCTGGATAAGAACATTAGGAGCACAAATCATGTTTTCAATGGCTTAAATCCCCAAAACAGAAAGTGAAAGAATAAGGTATTTCCAAGGGTATTGTTGGAAACAGGAGCAAACGTTTCTGCAGGAAGGTTAATTCTGAATGATGGCTACCACTGAACTCAGCTTCTTCAACCTTTTGTTTGCAACTGTTAACCCCCTCGCTTTGTCCGTGAGGGCGAACCACAAACCAGTAGAGAGCTCAGGGCTTTCTCTCACCATGGCTCTAAAACTCTTTCTTGTCCCCACTTTGTTCCTTCTTGTTTCCTCAGCTTTCGCCTCTTCCTCGCATGGAGACTCTCTCTTTCGACCCTTTGAAGCACCATCACCTACAGGTACTACTACTACTACTACTCTCTCTCTCTCTCTCTCTCTCTCTCTCTCTCTCTCTCTCTCCTGGGTTCTGTCGTCACTGCATTTACGTTTGTTCGCAGCAAAAGAAAAAGAAAGTTTGAGCGAAGAAGCTTCACAGCTCACTCTTCTTGTCCTAGCTCTACTCTCTGTTTGAAGTTTTCGGTTAAACCCATTTCAAGATGTTTGTTTTCCCTAAGTCTAAGCATCTTCTGTTAGTGGATGGCTCGTAAAGTTTCAATCTTTTTGGCCCGCATTGTGGTCCTGTTGTAGGAACTATTCACGGCTGGTGTTCTGGTGATGAGCTTTCTCTTGCATTTTTCAGGGTGGGACTGGGAAAGCAAAGCGAAGTTACTGGGGACGACCGCGCGAGAATATGTTATAGGCCCGAGTACTGATCTCTTTGAGAACTCGATGTCTGCTTTGGCCGCACAGAGGACTTACAGGAGAGACCCTCTCGATGGGTTCAAAAGATACACAGAGGGGTGGAATCTGAAAGACCATCACTACTGGGCTGTGAGTAGTATTGTTGCCTCGATTGTGCATTTCTTTTCTTGTTATGGCAATGCTGAAGCTAATTCAGACTTGGACTATTGGGCAAAATTAATGTAGTGTCAGCTGACTTGAAAGAAGACCCATCAAAGGTTCATGATTTTTAGTGAAACCTGTGCAGTGCGTGCCAATCACTGTCCAATAGCATGACTTTTTAGTGTATTCTGTTCATGGCATATGAACGATATAGCAGACGCCTGGAGGATGCTGCTGTGCTGCTTACCCAATGAACTTATTTGGGGAAGCTAAGACGGCTGTACAAGTTTGAAATGAGAGCGTTGAAGCTGTTTTGTCTGGGAGATCTTACTTTAGTTTGCACGTTCAGTCATAGGATTTCCAAGACTCTGCTTGTTGACTCATAAATTGTGAAACATATCCTGTTATCATTGATTTGAATACTCAAGTTCTCCTGAAATTGGATTGGATTGCTAACACTGTCTTTCCTCCAATTTTGTCTGAATGCAGTCTGTGGGTTTTACTGCGGCTCCATTGCTTGTCATCGCAGCAATGTGGTTCCTTGGCTTCGGTGTTTGCTTGTTGGTCATGGTTTGTTGTTCTTGCAGTAGAAAGCAGCCTGATGGACAAAAGAGTGCTGCTGCTTATCAACTCTCTCTTATTTTTCTTGTCATTTTCGGCATTGCTTCAATGTACATCTCTCTCTCTCTCTCTCTCTCTCTCTCAGTAGACAAATCAAGTCAAGAAAACTGACTTTACATTGTGCAACAGCATTGGATGCCTTGTTCTCTATACAGGCCAGGGAAGGTTCCACAGAACCACAAGCGGAGCATTGGAGTATGTTGTGAATCAGGCTGATCTCACTGTAGGGAAACTGAAAGGTGTGTCGGATATTATTGCCCAAGCCAAGCAGGTTGGAGTCGATAAAGTTTTTGTGCCTCCTAGTGTTCAGACTGATATTGACCAGATTGAAGCAAAAATAGACTCATCAACCAGTGCTCTTGCTGGCCAAACTGTAGAGAACTCCGACGACATGCGGCATCTCCTGGATTCAGTGTAAGAGGGATGATCTGGCTCGCTTCTGTATATCGCAGTGCTTTCGACAGTTTATTTACTCGAGCACTAAGCTAAGACTGATTCAATTCGTTGCAGGAGACTGGCACTTATCTTAACAGCTGCAGTCATGCTTTCCTTGACACTGACCGGACTCTGTAAGGCCTTCTTCTCCATGATCATGATGCCTTTTTGTGTTAAGTATATGGCCTTATTTGATTCCATTTTAATATCAGTATTGTTCTATATATTCAATTTGTGATGCAGTGCTATCGGTCATTCGGATGCAATTTCTCTTGTACATGTAAGTGAAGAGTGACTTGTAGAAGTTGCTTCCACATGGGGATCAAATCAGCCTTTTCTCTTGTGGTTCTCTTGGGGCATTTGGATTGCTAGCTTATAGTCAATTAGTTATAATCAACAATTAACCATATGCTTGGAAACTTATTGCAGCCTAGTGATCGTTGGATGGCTACTTGTTTCTGGCAGTTTTATCTTATCCGGCACATTTCTGGTCCTCCATAAGTAAGTCTTCATCTGTGTATCGAAATTCAAATCCTTTCTGTTTGAGTTATCTGAAGTAAATTGCATTATCATGTCATCCATCGGATACTGGAAGTAACTATAACTATAAGTACTCATCCATAAGATGAAAAATTTCGTGATGCTACTGCCCTTTTATTTATATTGACATATCTTATTCTCAAAGAGCAAACTCCTCTTTTTTTTTGTTCGAAATATCTCGCATCCATTTTGTCATTATCCCCCTTTTTTCCTCTGTCGACAACGACACCAGCGGATGCAGATGTTGCATAAGAAGGCCTAATTCTAAGTTGTCACTATGTTAGTGTGGCTGGAGACACTTGTGTAGCGATGGATGAATGGGTTCAATACCCTTCAGCACACACTGCTTTAGATGAAATACTTCCGTGCATGGATGACGTGACTGTCCAAGAAACACAACAGCGAAGCAAGGAAGTAACTTATCAACTGGCTGAGGTGGTCAACCAGGTCATAACCAACGTGTCGAATCTAAATTTCTCGCCCAACTTCCCAACAATGTACATCAATCAGTCAGGTCCGCCAGTGCCGATCCTCTGTAATCCTTTCCACTCCGATCTGACTGATCGAGCTTGCTCATCTGGTGAAGTAGACCTCAACAATGCAAGAGAGGTATTCTCTCTCTGCCCAGTGCATATCCAATGAACCTTGAAGAAAGAGTATTAGTGCTTGCATTGAAGGAATACTGTGATATAGGCTTTGGAAATCAAAAAGTAAATTGCCTTCCTTTTTCTGGAATCTAGTTATTGTTAACAAATTTATGCAGGTCTGGAGGGGCTTTGTCTGTCAGGCTTCAGCGACAGGAATCTGCATGACGACAGGACGCTTGACACCATCCTTCTATGACCAGATGTCTTCTGCGGTGAATGCGAGCTACGGGCTGTACTACGACACTCCTTCCCTAACTGACCTACAAGACTGCACATTCGTCCGCCAAACATTCAGCGAAGTACATGCGAAGTATTGTCCTGGTTTGCAGCGATACAGCAAATGGGTGTACGTCGGTTTAGTGATCGTCTCCGTTTCGGTGATGCTCTCTCTCATCTTGTGCCTTCTGTATAGGCGGGAGCATGACGGGTATGTCTATACAAAGGAATTCGAAGAGCACAAACATTCTCAGTGAAACTGCAGGGTGTGGACCGATGATGTCGATAACAGTAGCTCTGAATTCAACTTGGAGTTTCGAGTTCGGACGGTTTGGTGTTGTGTCCCTGTGATGTGGAATCTCCAATGATCAGTTCTTCTGGACCTTGTAACTGTACTCTTTAATGCCTGTAGCTAAATGTGGGAAATTGTAAGATTTCTGGTCTGAATGCACAATCATATTGTGTTATGCAGATCTCAAAATTATGGTACTAAATCAAGTCAATCATATGTCGGAAGACAATCCCTGTACCCCTCAAAGTTTCGTTTAATAAAAGATTGTACTATAATTAGGACATTTTATTTCTCTGTTATTACTCTTAATTTCAAGAGATGTATTATAATTAGCACATTTTATTTCTCTGTTATAACTCTTAATTTCAAGAGAAAGATATCGTATATAATAATAATTGTTCATGGACCTAAATTTTAATTACCAATAAAATACGGACTCAAACTAGAAAAGTTTTCTGGCGTTTTGGGTGTGTTGCCTCTTGCAACCCCGGGTAGGGTGGCCCTTTCGAATCCCGCTCACTCATGTAGGAGCGGGACTCTCATGCCTTTCGATCGATGAAAAGTATGAACCGTATCCCCCAACACTTCTTTCCAATAATGCATTCATAGTCCTTCATTCTCAAAGCGGGCATCGACATGCCCATGATGCTCCAATGATTCAATGTCCGGTTGAGGCAATGCATGTCTCGAGCTGGCCTGCCCGGTTGGCGACCACAATTACAAGCGTCCACGTGAACCGAATGCTTCCAAAGTTGAGCTTCAATTTCCACGAACATGCGTTCAATCAATGAGTAATTTTCTCCACAGCGCATTGCAACAAACTTCATCTGATGCATCTTGAACGAGAGAGAGAGAGAGAGAGAGAGAGAGAGAGAGTAGGCAACATCATGGTCTCGCAAGTCATATTCCGGGTTGAGTTGATGTTATAATCCATCGACATGGACCAAATGCATCTCTTATCTTATGATTGAATCTAAGATGACCGCGTCCGGATTCGCGAACTCGCGACACAGCCACCTTCCTCTTCATGCGACTTTAGAATCTGGGTCGAACGAAGAAAAATAAAGATCAAACTCGAGACTTCAAGGAAAGGCCACCGCGCCCTGCATTCGCGACGCTAAGTTTTCAAGGGCGCCGGACACATCGGCTCCCTATCTCGACCCTACACGCACCCGGCCATCCCCGAAACCCCGAGGCAAAGCGACCCCAATAAAAACAACAACAACAACAAAAACGTGTCTTTTCCCCCATTCGGACCGAATCTTAGACACACTATTTGATCAGGGTTTCTTCTCTGCCGAATCAAAGTAGGCTGCAATGCAAGTGCAACTGCCGACAGACCAGACGAGTAAACATGTTTGATGAGAACAGCATGAGAAGCGCCCGCCCCATGAGACAAAAAGGATCGTGGTAATAACAAGGGAGCCTGCTTCTTATCTCAAAGACCCACCATCTCCACCTCAACTTTTTGCTTCGTCTTCAAACCAAAAATCACAGATAATTTAATTTTAAAAAAAATTGTTGTATTTGTTTTATTTATTTATTTATTTATTTATGGCATAAAATGAGGATTGGATGTAGCAAAAGATCATTTTGAAGTCGCTTTCACTTATCCACGCCACAGCTGTCCTAACACCTCCGATTAAATTACGAAACATTAGCCCGTGATTTGTATTTGCCTCTTACCATCGTCGGTTCTTTCGACGCCATTGTACCAAATTTGGAGAAGATCTTTTGCGGGGGTGGCATTTTCTATACGTTGGGATAAACATTTCTTTATTCATGGTCTCGTCTTGCGAGCACAATTAAAAAAGATAATCAAGGGTCAACGAAAATGTTTGAGATTTCGCCGGGCGGCGAACATTTTCTTCTTCTTCTTTCTTTCCTTCAAAATTTTGTTAGTTCAGCGAAAAATAAATAATTGAAAAAAATGTTATTTTAAGATAACCATTTGTGTCGTTCAAATTAATTAGCTAGAGGAAAAATCTTTCCAACTATCGATAACAATTTATGCCGAGATATTTTCGTTGATGATGAAAATATTGTTCGCTCATTTAATTTTATGAGTTACGCAAAGAGTCATTTTAACAATTTTTTTTTAACTAATCATTCATTTTCCCCGAAATAAATGATGACTAAGTCAAAATATTAATCTATTTTCTATTTATGCTCTTCGACGAAGAAGAACGAATTAGTCCAGGTGTAGCTGACAATAATTTAGGAATATGCGACGGATAAACTCAATAAAAAAGAAAAGAAAAGAAAAGAAAATGAAATGGCGGCATGACATAAACGAGGGGCATTGGAATTTCAAGTTGTGATTGGTTGGTGTCGAAGAATTAGAAAATACATATTAACATCGTAGTCATTATCTTATGAATGGTCTGTGTGCCACGGTTGATACGTCTTAAATGAGACAAATTAGAGATGGGATCGACTATTTAATTTCGATTACTAGGCGGAATGCGTCATATAACGCAAGTTAAGTTGTTAACTCCATTTGGAACAACCGTGATCGCGCCGTGATTTCTGCTGTCCACAATGTATTGGAATATTTTTTCGCAAATTGCAATTTGGGGAATCAAGACATCGATTGGGATAACAATTTTTCAAACACCTTATAATAATTCGTAGCACTTCCTCTTTTTCGAAATTGTAATTGTGTGGGGACGCTATGCCTAACACCGCACATGATGTTAAGATAAAATTAAGTAGAAGTAGTACGCAAACTTAAAAAAGAAAAGGACCCAAAATGAAAATTTCTGGTTCATTATTCATAAGTATAATCTAGACTTTGGAAAAGTATGACAATTTAATTTCAGTCTGCCTGAGTTTTAATTTTTCTCAAACTACAGATGAATAAAGAGAAAAAGGAAATCCATATGTTATCTGTACATATTCCTTACACGTGATTTCCATTATTTTCTTGAGCGCACGTGTGGAGATTGCTTTTGCATGATTCCAAAGTAGGTGTCTGTCTGGAATTGCTATAGTTGAGTAAAAAACTTGTGTGTTTGGTATCACATGTCGTGAGACTGCAGCATCTTAAAAACTAAGCTAACTTCCTTAAAGCCGTTACAAACTATTTATAGCTTTGAGGGTGAAGTGATCATTGAGCGGGTGATCGGCATTCTTCGAAAGCTTCCGTGTCGTGTCGTGTCGTGTCGTGTCCGACACTCTCCGATCTCCCGACACTCTTCGACATGCTACCGACACGTGGTCGGGTCTCCGGACACGCCGGCGACACGCGAATCCAGCATCTTGACACGCCATTTTGACACGCAAGGGATCACTTTTAAGCATTTTCAGTAGATTAAGGGTCAAAATATGAATTTATAATATATATATATATATATGTACATACTTCGGTCATATACCTAGCCACTTCAAAATTAATAAACATAGCTAGCATAATAATAATAATAATAATAATAATAATAATAATCATGAATTCCTTACGGAAGAAGAAGAAACTCAACGATATTTTTATATGTATACAATAATTTATCATGTTATATACATTTAATATATAACGTGTTTTAACGTGTCGAAAATCTCTATTGTTAGCATGTTTCGTTGTGTCTCATATCACGTATCGATGTCGATGCTACTAAAGTGTGAGTTGGGCCCAACCTTAAGTCTCGGACCAAAGGTTGAGCCGAGCGTGATTTTTTTTCTCACTAGATGCTTTTGTCAAGCACACCCAAAGATGTTTTTCGGATCCTCGTGGCTCGACCGGCGCTAGGTCCGTGATCAAGTCTCACGAGGAGTTTATACCAAACACTTAAAAAATTTGTAACGCACAATTGCAAATGCTGACGAGGCCCGAGGGAAACGGAGAATAGGTTGGTTTATATATATTAAATTTGACTGGGCGATGAACAGTACGATGATGATATGACATGGCCAACATTAAAAAGACAGTTCTGACTCTTCTTACCGGTTTGTGAATTTCAAAAGCAAAGTTAAAGTGCTTTAAACCTTGAAGTTCATTGTTAACTCCCACATCCATGATTCATTCATGGCAAAAAGGATCATAATTTGGCATGCTGCATTTTAAAAAGTCATTATCGCTGTACACATCAACTGATGAAAGATGTATTTATTTGGGGAGAAGAACATTATATGTGTCAAAAATTGTGCACGACGCTCGTTTTAATGTCAAAAGCTTCAAAATGATCACTTAAGTGCCAACTCCGATTTGCTTGCCGAAAATCCCACATGGCCTTTTATTTATTTATTTATTAATATCTTAGCAAACGTGACTCGCCGTAAGTCCACGTGGACTTAAACTTAAAAATTAACTAAAACAATTAAAATATAATAAATTAAATAAAAAAAATAAGTTAAAACCTTAAAGGGAGGGGCTTGTTCAAGTGGCGAGGGCTTGCATGGCCCTTGCCTCCGCCGCCCAACCATCATCGGCAATGGCCGATGAGGGTGGGGATGGCCGACGGCTAGCTACTAGTCAGGACTTGGTGACCCCCACCGACCATCCCCTACTCTTGCCGCCCGTACAATCCCTTCCTCTTTTTTCTTTTTTAATTTAGCTTATTTTTATATTAAATATATATTTTAAATTTTTTAGCTTAGAAGTCTAGTGGAAGTCCACATAGTCAGAGTTTTTTAAAAAAATTGCCACATCAGATAAAATTTTTATTGTAACGGAAACATAATTAATTTGGCTATAATTTTTTCGATTTGACACTTAAGTGATTTTTTTTAACAGTTAAATAATTGTTTCGAAACTTTTGTCACTAAATTAAGCGTCATACATAACTTTTGACACTTTTAATGTACTTCTACGCATTTATTGGGGTTCCAACATTAGCCACGTCAGTAAAATGACAAAACTATTTTCTAATTTGTGGCGTTCACCATTGGTGAATTTAACTAATAAAAAATCCATTTTCATAGATGTTAATAACAATACCAGGCCAATACATTCCCCATTTTCTTGCCCCCACACCATTTTGGACAAGAAGCAACACGAGAATTGGTAATTAAATATTGTCACCATCCATTGCGTCCTCAAGTCTAATTTATCTGTTATATATATATATATATATATATATATATATATATATATTTGATAAACTAATATCACATTAGTAATACGATGTACTAGAGATGTTTATCAGTTCGTCATTGCTCTTTAAGTGATTAAAGATAAGTACAATGCCATTATTTAGCCTTAAAAAAAAAAACTAGTACGTTACGGGTATCGATTCATTCGTTTGCCAAGTCATTAATTCCACGCATGGCACGATTCTCATTTTGATAAATGAGTAAATAGGCATCTCGCCAGTCGCCACGCATATCAATCGGTCGCTTGGAGCGGGATTGAAATTAAATTTCACTTCCATTGGATGCACAAGCTCTTGCTCACCTCTGTACTTTTTTTTTGGGTTGGGGGGGGTCAGTTATGTGCTTTGATCAGTTGCAAATTTTAAACATAAGCCTCAAGTCCCCTCGATCACTTGCATATCGTTAATCGATTACATGACCAATTTACATGAAGTCAATATATGACTCTTCCTTAGAATTTGCTCGCTAAACTCCCGCAGCCCTTTTTAGATCTGCCACAAACTTTATAGCGTATCGGTATCAAGTTGTAGTCCCCAATAAAAACAAAAATGCATGTGGACCGTTGATTGGATGGATTATAATAGATCCGATCTGACTAAATTTTTTTTTTGCTAATTTCGGAGGGAGCAAGATTGCGGGATGCAGACCGCTTCCTCGCCCGAGTTCCCCATACGTGGCAGCTTCTTTGAGGCGCCTCGAGAAGCAGTTGCTCAAACGGCACGTTCTCTTGTCGTTTTGTTCCAGAATGCCCCCTGCCCCATCGAGCCAGCCGTTGGGATTATCCGGATGGGCACCCACCCTAACCTCAGTGCTAACCATGGTTGGGTCAAATGAACCCACGCGTTACTCCAGTAACGCCACCCCACTCCCACCTATAAATTCGCCCTTCGCTTTTCGCTAGGTTTGCCGAACCAGCCTCCTAAGTCTCCCTCTCAAGGGAGGCCCCACCCCTTACCCCCTCTCTCTAGTCTCCGGAGCCGCTTTCTCTATCTAGAGTTTCTCTCACTACGGCGGCGATGGCGATGTCCTCGAGAAACGACAGGCCGAGCGGTCCGGTCCTTCGATCTCTCTCGCCCGGCAGATTCCACTCGCTCACCACGAGAGCGTCGACGGCCATCGAGTCGTCGGCCTCGTCGCTCTCGGCCATGGCTTCCGATTTCGCGATGAGCTCCGGCTTCTACTCTGGATCCTCCACCTTCTTCAGCCGGAGGGCGTCCTCCCCCACGCGCGTCAACCTCTCCACCTCGCCGCCGCCGCTCTCCTCCTCATCCGTCCGTTTCTCCATCGACCGGCCGGTTTCCCCCAAGCGGTCGTTCGCCGCCTCGCCTCGCCATCCTGTAATCAACCGCCGGGGCAACTCGATTAAGAAGAAGTGCTCGTGCTCGCCGACGACGCATCCCGGCTCGTTCCGCTGCGGCTTGCACAGGCACTCGGGGAGCGGCGGCGGCGGCGGAGGAGGGAACAATCACTCGGACTCGTTCGTACCGAACCGGCTGATCATGCTGCGATCGGCGATGAGGAACAGGATCGTCAGCATCGGAGGCGTCGAGGGAGACCTGATGATGAGAGCTCTGACGGCCCTGATTCGTCCGTCGTCGCACCAGCAGAAGCGCCAAGCCGCATTCCAGCCGAGGCCGAGTCGGCTATCAGCGATGTCCAAGGCAGAGGATCCCTAATCAGGTTGGATTTGCGTGAACTCCGGGACCGAGCCAACTCAAGGCGAGCTCGACTACGACTGCGAGCTGCTGAATCAGCTCTTGACGATCGATCAGTTTCATCTCTGGCTTCGAAGAAGCGGCGGAGTTCGCCGCGAGGGCTGACTCTACTTGTACATAATAATTTTGCAGGCCGTTGGCGGCCGTTGAGGAAGAAAGTTTTGGACATTGCCTTTGCCGTGAATTAAAAACCCTCACGAATCCAAAGCAAATCCCGCAACTTCGACTCTAACCTGAATCCGGGTCACTATTAATCTAATTAAACCAACCTGCTAAAAAGCTAATTAGGTTTGAAACCGTTGGCAAGAGAGTCGTGACGTCCGGTCGGTTTGTTTGTGATTGCAGCGTCTCGTCTCGCCCACCGTGCGACTTTGATCCCGTCGTCCCCGTTGACATTCGCCGTTGTGGCCCGTCACCTGCTCTGTTGACTTCTCCGCCACGTTCCGTCGTCGTCCTGCCCAAGGAAGGTATATCCAATTCATTCCCTTTTTTTTTTTTTTTGTCTCTCATTTAATTTCGCTTACCATTATTATAATTGTTAATATTTTCAAGGTCTTTTTGCTGGTGCAGGTATGATGCCATTACGTAGAACTTGGCCACCAAGATTAACGGCCCGATTAGATTTAATAAGATATGAATTTATAAAGAAACGGAGACAACTAAGGGAGAGTTTCCCCACTTGGCAATAATGAGACAAAATAAATTGAATCCCGATTCGCCGACCATCTGGAGGCCCAATGAAGCCAGCTGGCTTCGCATTGAATTGATCAACCCGAGGAGAGGATTCATACCCGAACGCTCCACCCGTTTTGAGGGTCCATCGTAGAACGTATAATTACATCGAGAGGGCAAATGATGAAGAGAGATCAGGCTTTGGACCGTACGTTGTGGGGAGGAGCCACGATTCTTCTTGACCCTCCAATTTGATGAGATCTGGATATTAGACAACAAAATTCGATTGTGCGAAGTTTATAAACTATACCAATTACGTCCATCAAATTGTACGGGGTTTCGATGGGCGAGGACAGCGAATAGCTAAATTGCGATCCAAATCACAACGATGACGTCGATCTTAAAAACTCTATGCGAAAGCAACTATTAAGTGGCTGCTAGGGCAAAGTCAGAAGGGAGACTTTGAGGTCATGCGATGCTTTTATTCGGTCCAATGCTTTAGAATATATGCTCTATTCGTTTAGCAAAAATTGAATAATTTAAAAAATATTTTTCTAAAAATGATCATTTTTATCACTTGAAATTAATATTCAATGAATAATGTTCTCACTACTAACGACAATCTGTGTCTAATTATTTTCGTGAACGATAATATCGATTTTTATTCGCTTATTTTTGTAAGGACAAAAGAAAATCATAAAAAAATTAATTTTTTTTAAAATAATTTATTTTTCACGAGATAAATAAATGGTTAGATATGATTTGACTAGGCATTAGAAATTCGAAAGCGTGGGAGCGGCAAAGGCGGAGAAAGCCCGAAGGGGAATAGGAAAATGGGCCCGGGCCGAACATGGTCAGCGATTGGTGCAGGGGATTGCGGGGGACGATTGGGACCCAATGACCATGGGCCCACTTGTAACCTCAGGTCAAAAAGGTGGCTCCAATCTCCATGGCCCTGGTGATCCGACGGACCAAATGTATTGATTCTAAATACCAGTTTCTCAAGCTTGGATTAAAGTACGGATGCAAAATGAGAGAGGGATTCGAAAACCCCGACAAAATCCGACCGAACGAAACCGAAACTTCTCGGCTTAGGTAAGTTCATTTGGACATGGTTGTCAGATTGAAGTGTGAATTGTGAATCGGAATCTCAAATTCAAAATATCGTGACTCGAGAATCGAATCGGATTTAGTGGATTCTAGCCACATGCCTAAGTTTAAAATTTCAGGCATATTGAAAAACTTAATATTGTAACTTCTTCGCGTGATATTTCCAGATCAAGTAACAACAATTGCAAAATTAGGAGCTCTCGGTGAGCTTTGTTTTTGAAAGTGATATATGTTGGATTTCCAAGTGCGTGTTACGACCATGGCCCGAGATGTTGCAGCGCGATATTTGTCTTCCACACTTAAACGTAGAAAGGAAAGTTCACCAGCCATTGTAATTTCACAGGTTTTTCTTTTTATTGTTGTGAGAATGTCATTAATCTAATGTACAACGCTATTTAGAACGAGAGCTACATCTTTTCATAATGCAATGAGCTATAAAATTGATAAAGTCGTTTTGTACGTGCTGAATTGGTAGATTCAGCGATTGAATTTTCTTAGAAGCATATTATGATTTAGACTTAAATTGAATTATAAGATGAGAGTCGAGAAAGGATCGGTTTTAGTAATTATGGGCTCATGAGCTTTCGGTTACGAGGCAAAGAGACCGCGTTCTTATCATGGGAAATTGCTTCAAATATTCGTCACGCCAATCACGAATTATTCACATTTCAAAAAATCTCTATTAGTCTAGCTGGAGTGATTTTAATGTTTCACTTTTTACTTAATCGAAAACTTGTGATCACACGCTTTAACATTTTATAAATTCGATAGACTCGAAGCTTTCATCAAATGTAAACATTAGCAAGTGAATTAATGATAATTTTTTCGTGAACATTTTTAAATTTGAATAGTATTTCCAAAAAGAAAAATAGTTTCTGCTGTCAATGAATCTTGTACAAATCGAATCTGTTGTATTTTTGAAAAAAACACGTCAAATTTTCGGACCATATTTTTTCCACATGTTTTTATCTAAAAACTTTTTCAAGGATCATTTCAATTTTTTTCCACCCAGTGGTGGACTAAAAAAGAAGAAAAGAAAGGGGAAGCTCAATTGGCCTCCAGTCCGCAACTGGTAATTTCCATTGGTCAACGTTGACCGACGATCCCCGTTCGAAAGTCGTCTCGATCCCTACGTTTCCAAAAATACCAGAACGACGCCACTTTATCCCCTCTCTCTCTCTCTCTCTCTCTCTCTCTCTCTCTATCTCTGACCATAGTCGCCATCCCCATCTCACCCGCGACGATCTCGATCTCGATCTCCAGCTCAGTCTCACTATGCTCGCCTCGCGATCCTTCAAGCGCCGGCCTCCAGCCTCCTCCCCCCTCATCCGCCGCCTCTCAGCTCGCCGCTTCTCTACCCAACCGCAGCCCGATCCTTCCCCTCCTCCGCCTCCACCGGTCCCCATCATCGCCGCGGCTGATCGGCGCCGCGCAGGCCTTGCCTCCGGCTCGCTCTTGCAGTTCCTCTCCAGCATTGCCTTGGGCTCCGGCCTCGGGGTCGCGTACTGGCACTGCGCTTCCGAGGGCGACGGTTTGAAGCCGTTCGTGGCCTTCGCCGACTCGTCGACGACGCCCGCTGCTGAATCTGCGGTCGACGATCGCCGGTCGCGGTCGCGGTCGCTGTTCCGGAAATTGTCTTTTCCTGATTATAGCCCCAAGTATCTTTTTGGAGGTACTCGTTTTGTTAACTGTTGAGCGTCTGATGGCTTATCCTCGCGGTTTGAGTGGAATTTGTTAAATATCGAGCTAACGGTGGAATTCAAATCACGTTTAGCTGAATTGAACCAATTGATTCAGCTAAGGTTAGTTGTTTTTTTAGCTTGATTGATCTTCAGGCACAAGATTATTTCCGTCATTCATCTGATTGCTCGCCAGGATTGTTTTATCTTTTTTCCTTCATCAACCTGGTTTAATAAGCGGGAATTTTGGAGCATGTTAGCTCCTTCCTCGACCTTTGAGCTTGGAAATTTAATGCGCAATTTCAAATTTCGCATCTGCAATCTCCATGTCCATAATGCAATTTATATGTTGATTGTGCGGCTTCTTGTTTAATTCTGTGGTACAGATGAGTATAGGAGGAGGGTCTTCTTCAACTATGAGAAGCGAATCCGGTTGCGAAGTCCTCCTGAGAAGGTGATGCTTCTGTCTTGATTATGCACATTTTCATTGGTTGCACTGTAATATTTCTATACCCCAATTGTTTTGCTGAATATGCGTGGTATAATGCATGACCTTATGGCTATTTAAATGCTTAATGCATGAGAAACTAATGACTGCATCAGGAGAGCCAGGATTTACCTTAGCTGATAAATTTGTTTTAATGCATAGTTTAGTTTGATAAACTAATGACTGCACTGTTATGGCTTGACTCGTAGCTGTTATCTGGGTTTCCTCTTATTGTTTTTCGGTGATGTGAAATGAAATCAATTTTTGCACCATAATGCTGGATCCAAGTTCATAAAATAGGTCTTGTTAACGAGTGTCCCCAGGGGCACTTGTTAAATACAGAGATTGTGCAGAACATAAGGACAGACAGTGCATTGGAAACTGTGAAGTTTCCTTAGTTGGTCGCTGGAGGCACTTCTATCAAAATCCTTGTTAAATTGCTAAATTCGCAGCTATTTGCTACCATATATGGCCTTTATCTTATATTTTGGATAATTGGGCCGATGAATTCTTTACATTTGGGGTCTTGGATACGTCACTAGTCTATGCATAAAATCACTATGTACAATTTCGGTGCGTATATTCGGACATCATTGTCAAGGGATGTTGATTCGACAATTAAATGGTGCTGGCTTTTTTGTGTAGGTTTTTGAATATTTTGCATCTTTCCGAACCCCAGAAGGAGAAACACTCATGAAACCAGCAGATTTAATGCGTGCAGTTGTTCCTGTTTTCCCTCCTTCTGAATCACACCTGGTTCGAGAGGGGTATTTGATAGGAGAGAGGAATCCTGGGGAGCTACGATGTGCTCCATCGGAATTCTTTATGCTTTTTGATGTCAACAATGATGGACTCATATCGTTTAAAGAGTGAGTTGCCCCACTTAAGCTGATGTTTTGCTGTTATATCTTATTTGCTTTCTGGAATATAATTTTCTTCCAATGTTTTTTTATCAGGTACATATTTTTTGTAACACTACTCAGTATCCCAGAATCAAGCTTCTCAGTCGCATTCAAAATGTTTGACATAGACCATAGCAGGTTTGTATACGGCATCCTTTTCTTTCCCTGTGCCTATTCTCAAAAGTCAGTTGCTTGTAAACACTAAGTTTTTACTGCTTCTGCTTTCCGGATGCCGACTCAGAAATATGTTGGATCATCCATGGTCAAGTTTGACTTGTATGCATTGTTTCTTAACTCTCTCAACATATTTGTTCATATTCGTAATGTCATAGTTTAATGCTTAAGTACTGCCGTTGCTTATACCTTAATCTGTAGCTACAATATTTAAAATCTAGAAATTTGTGGTGTGATTGCATTTATATGTGTTGCTTTTCGATTTGAATGGACTCCCTTGTTTGCCACTGCCTATCTTTCTAGACATTTTTTTGTTGCTGATTCTATCAACTGCTGGTAACTTTATCATTCTACAGGGAGATAGACAAGCAAGAATTTAAGAAAGTGATGTCTCTGATGCGAGCTCACAACCGACAAGGGGCACAACATAGGGATGGACGTCGAACTGGATTAAAAGCTAGGGGTTCTGTTGACGATGGTGGCCTGGTTGAGTACTTCTTTGGCAAAGATGGGAAGGAATGTCTTCAGCATGATAAATTTGTCCAGTTCATGAGAGATTTGCATGATGAGGTAATTCAGCACTTCCAATTTTCTCAACAAATAGCAGGTCACCTCTCTGTGGACACTCAGAATCTGAAACTTGAATTGTTATGGAGCTTTCTTCTTCACACAATTGATTTTGAATTGAGGAACTTTTGTTACTTTTGATATGTGCGGTGGTTATCTTGTCTCTTATAATTAGCTCATCTCATGTAATGCCTTATACTTTACCAGCAGAAGTCCAGGTTTCATAGTGGCCCAGATAGAATATTTCTGCTTGTTGAACTTTGTTCTTTTTCCCATTGCAAGTTTAATATCATAGTCTTAACATTAGCATATAGAGCACATCATTGATATATAAGCTTAACAAGACCAGTTGGTTGTTTATCTCTGCATTTGCTATCCTTGGTTAAATTTTTGTATCACATTGTTGGTTTTTTGTGCGGAGACTGCCTTGATCCGTTTTCTCTCTCACAGTACTTTAGGTTAAATGGAACCTACTTAGATCAGAAGTAAACTTGCTAATTTCGCCTGTTTTGATTTATTTTGGTTTGCATTATCTAATATGAGCAATCTCTCTTCATCTTACAGATGCTTAATTTGGAGTTCGCTCATTATGACTACAAACAGAGGGGAACCATATCTGCTAAAGATTTCGCATTGTCCATGGTTGCTTCTGCTGACATGAAACATTTGCACCGTTTGCTGGATCGAGTTGATCTATTAGACAAAGAACCGCATCTTACAAATTTGCGTATTTCACTAGAGGAATTTAAGAAGTTTGCAGACCTACGCAAAAAATTGCAGCCATTTTCCTTGGCCCTTTTCACTTACGGAGAAGTAAATGGTTTACTCACTAGAAAAGACTTTCAGCGAGCTGCCTCTCATGTAAGACATGTTTCTCTTCTCCATACCTTAACAAACTTCTTGTCCATGTTTTATTCATGGTATGACCGGATATGTTACTAATTGCTCACGTTTGCATCTGAAAAGCCAGTCAAGCTATTTGCCTATTTTGCATTGGAAGTTTCTTTTGTTGCTTAATTTTGGCATTCAGGACTAGCAAGTGCCGTAGCTTGTAGCACATCAGCAGATATCTTGGCATTAACTTTTAACGCGACATCGGCACACACAATTTGATGGAAACAGTTTTGGTTTACACGAATTCACGTTACCAAATAGCAGTGAGAGAAGCAATTCTATTTCATCAATGTTGTTCTATGTGATTCTGCTATTTTGTCGTGCAAACCTTCAGATTTTCCATGGAAATGGTTAATGAATGCGTGCTTCTCTTAAACCACATGACTCCCTATGTTATTACTATTTGCAATGAATCCTGTCTAAATTGTTTTGTGGGAATTTTGACTCAAAATCAGGTTTGTGGCATCTCGCTCACGGATAATGTCGTTGAGCTCATTTTCCACGTGTTCGACTTAAATCAGGATGGAAACTTAAGTGCAGAGGAATTTGTTAGAGTTCTTCGCAGACGGGAAAAGGACATTGCAAAGCCAGAAGGCGATGGTCTCATGGGGTTGCTGTCTTGTTGCCACCAGTGTGGAAACAAATACACGATCGAGCGCGTGCTTTCTTGAGTGTTGTCTCAGGTGCATGGTCCCGTATAATTAATCTTATGTTACGACTTCTCTGTGTTACTGGTTGCTGGAAGTGTTGGCGAGATTCAATGATCCCATGACTCCTTTCGGAGTGGAGAGAAATCTCGAACTGCTTAGCAGCTCCAGTGATCTGATGCTGAAGAGTGTTGCCTAGCAGCGAGATACTCATGAAGGCAAGCAGCAGCTTCCCATTCTGGATCCATTGGGCGTGTCTAAATAGGAGAGTAGCGGTTCTCAACCGGCACTAGTAGGTGTTAAGTCGATGACAGCTGGCACGTTTACCCAGGCTTATGACAGCAAACTGATACGGTTCACTTCAAATGTACAAAAATATAATCGAGTATAACTTCAGACATTATACGGATTTGTTTGAGTTCATTGGCCTCGCAAACTTTGGAGTAACCATTGAGATAAGATGTGGGCTTGTGAAGCGTTGTGTTGTAGATATGTAGGTTTTCTTTTGACGTGATTGGAGGATTCTTCTTCCTTTCTTGTGATGCAAGCATTCGGCGAACATGTGCTAAGATTTTTGCTTTTGTATATAGTAGTGATATTGTTAACAAGTGTTGCCAAGATACTCGTTAAGTTAAATAGAAAAGGAATTGACACTTTCTAAGACATATTGAAAATAGAAGAGTTGCACACTTTAGTAGAATCATTTCTTTCGAATAGTAAATTTTAAATCCCCAAATAATAGTTAATAGGTTTTATTGTTTGGGTCAGAATAGTTAATAAGGTTTAACGAGTGTTCAAGGGGACTAGACATGTGATGGAATGGCCAGTTGTATACAATTGATCTCTCTCTTTTGCCTTGGTGATATTTTCCGTTACTTTTTAGTAAGACCTTTGTGGGGACATCGGACATGTGAGCTCGAACTGTTGGAGAAGCTATGAGCCAATGCTAGAAACGTGACCAAGTTAAGGTACTCGCAAGTAGTTCGGACTTGGCTCGATGACTGCTGAAGACCGGCTTCTTTAATTTCAGGTCAAACTACTCGAGTATATCATGTCAGATCGAGCTAGAGCTCCAGCTCGAGCTCGCCAATATTAACCTCGACAAGGGATCCTAATCGAATTCCTTTTTACCTTTTTATTTTATGAAAATTATATCTTATAGAAAGGAGAAGAAGCCCTTCAATTATATGATGTTCCCACAAACATATAAATTCACGAAAAATAATCGAGTTTATAAAAGCTTGTGCTCGAGTTTACACATAACTTTGTTGAAATCGAGTCGGGTTTGAACATGGCACCGTATCAGCTTGACTCTACTCGATCAAACTTCCAGTCAAATGAACTGGTCGCGAAGAGCAAGCAGACCCTTAATTCTCAAAAACCTCTTCTTCAGAACATGGCATTGACTTTGACTTTCCCGTCACAGAAACCTCATTTGGCACATTGAAAAAGACGGGTTAAAAAAAAAAAAATCGGAGCTAATCAATTTCGTATCATGCCGCATCGAAGCAATTGATCCCAAGGATGAATCATTTAGCACCCCGGAAAACGAACCCCATGTGGTTGGGCGGTCAATTTCCAACCTCCTTGATCATGGAGTTGTTAAACAAAAGCTCAATTAGCCTAAAATGATCTCTTTTCCACTACTCTTTTTGCCATATCATTGTTCCCCACTTGCAGCTAATTTTACGTCTAAATGATTATTACTATTTCCCTTTTTCTTTTTAGGGTTTATTGAATTCTTGGTGGGCCCGACATGCCATATAAAAAGACGTGTATATAATGAATATAACTAAGGGGATCAATTTATAATCATTATTAACAAAAGGGAAGATACAGAAGGGTTTCCTCAATTCAATGATTGGAGGGAAGGGAACGGTGGCCAAGTGGCCAGCCCATTACAGAACATAATTACTCCAGCTTAGTCCAACATAATTACCGATTTTCCTCCCCTTTTTTCCCGATTTCTTTCCCCAAGGAAATGGAAGGAAATAATGGACATCAAGATATTCTCTAACCTCTAAAGGACGTGCATCACAACACTTTTGAATTAAAACTCCGTTTGGTAATGCAATTTCCAAAATAAAAATTCGTTTGATTCCGTAACTTTTCATTTTTCTATTTCTGAAATATTTTTTTTTTCGCTTCAAAAATAATTTTAAAATTACTTGAAGAAGTAAAAGAAATTTAAAATCAACTTCTGATCAGAAGTTGATTTTTAAAGCAGAAGTGCTGCTATGGGTGCTCAATTCGCGACTCAAAATGATCAAATCACAATCAATTAGAGAAAGGACGAAAAACAAATAGAATAAAGAAAGAAAATCAAGGGACGAGGAGGAGGAGTTGATGCGAAGAGGCGGATAAAAGAGTGAAAATGGGAACATCCTCCGCCGGAATATGCGGTCGTTTGTCCTTGGGACTCGGACCATTTTCTTTATATATATATATATATATTTTGTCACTTAAAAGTGTTGCTGTATTCGTGGGAAAATTAAAAGTGGCTCGCGTGAAATCCCCGAGTGCCCCACCTCACGCTTCCATGCCGCTCGTGCACCCCACGCTCCTTGTTTTAAATTCCCTTAAAGGCTTATGGAAAGTGAAAGGAGGAAAAGATCTGGCAACTTTTATCAACCAAAATCGCGCCAATTCCATGTACTAATTGAATAGTGCAAACCAATTGCCTAAGCTCGGATCGGGGCCGTAATCCGTGCGCCACAAGTTACGAATTTTGGATTGGTAGGAAATACCAATATGAGTATTGGTAAACATTAGAAGGTCGTTGATTAACTTAAGAAATTGAACAGATTAAAAAATGAGTCAAAAATTTGGCTGTTATTGTGTGGGGATTGACAATCTCCATTAATGCTTGCATCGATTTCAACACTTCACATTAAATTCGGACATGGCTTTAGCATGAATTATTAATTATAGCCCCGAAAGGAAATACGCGGCTGGGGATCGAACCTTTGATCGAGGAAAAGCGAACACCAACGTAGTCGTGACATTATTTTTTTGCCTGCACCACGGCACAGGTAGCCAAAAACCACGAACGACGGCCATTTTCACCAATCATGGAAAGCTGAGGACTACGCGCTGCAACGAAGGTGGGCCATTCGCTAATAACGAGTGATTTCCTTTCCAAAGCTGACCTCCTCCCGCTACATTGCCCTAGGAAGAAGAAGAAGAAGAAGAAGAAGAGGAGCCTCTCCTCTGTTTTTCTTCTTGGGCAGAGAGAAATTCGAAACATTCCTCTTCCTCCTCTGTAGCCGAAACGAAGCACCATTAATGCCCTTTTAATCTCGCCTCCTAGCCGCCGTGCTTTGTTCTTTTGCATTAGGAACCCTGTCAGAACCGAGAGGGAGGAGTCTTTCATCTTTTCCTCTGTCTGTCCGGGGGGTCCGATTCTGATTTGGAGATCGAAAGGGAGGAGTCTTTCGATCGGAAACGGGGCCTTTTCTATCTTGGCAAATCCTACAATCCGGTTTCTGGGTTCCTGATATCGTCCCCTGTGGAGTGGGTTTTCCTTTTGTTGGTTTTGGCTTGATTGAGTTCAGGTCTCGCTAGAAGCGGAAGCTTGCAGAAAAAAGATTTCATTTCAGGGTTTTCCCGTTTTCTTGCGTATCTGTGATGTTTAGATGAATCTGGGAAGTGGGACTTTGGCGAATTTGATTTAGCTCTTGAAGAAAGGCCGAGTTTTGTGCTGTTATTGGTGCTGTTGGTTGCAAATCAATGGGAAAGCCCACAGCGAAGAAGAAGCAACCTGTTGCACCGAAACCCGGAGATGCTCAGGGCAAGCCGAGCAAACCCTCCGACCGCAACTCCAAAGCCTTTGATGAAGACACTGCGGTTTTCATCACCATGTCTCAGGAGCTCAAGGAAGAAGGTAACAAGCTCTTTCAGAAAAAGGATCATGAAGGAGCCATGTTGAAGTACGAAAAGGCCCTTAAACTTTTGCCAAAAAATCATATTGATGTCGCTTACCTGCGCAGCAATATGGCCGGTTGCTACATGCAGTTGGGTATTGGCGAATATCCGCGAGCAATCAATGAATGCAATTTAGCATTAGAAGTGTCCCCTAAGTATAGTAAAGCGCTCTTGAAGCGCGCGAAATGCTACGAGGTGTTGAATAGGTTGGATTTTGCACTGAGAGATGTTAATAATGTCCTGAGTATGGAGCCGAATAATTTAACTGCGCTAGAACTTGTGGAGAAGGTGAAAAAGGCCATTAGTGATAAAGGTATCCAGATTGAGGACAAAGAAGTTGTCTTGGAGAATAATGAGTCCCCTAGTGCATTGCCTGTGCGCAAATTGGCAAAAGAGAAGTCGAAGAAGAAAAGGAGTGGCAAAGTTGAGGAGAAGAAGGCTGAGGATAAGATGGTAATAGAGGATTCGACGCCTATTGTGAAAGATAAGGAAGTGGTTTTGAAGACTATCAAGGAAGAGAAAGAGATAACTAAGGATGTTAAGGAAGAACACAAAGTGGTTACCAGGACAGTGAAATTGGTTTTGGGTGAGGACATAAGATGGGCTCAGTTGCCGCTAAATTGCAGTGTAAAGTTGGTGCGGGATGTTGTGTTGAATAGGTTTCCTGGCCTGAAGGGCGTTCTCATGAAGTATAGGGATCGAGAAGGTGATTTGGTCACTATCACTACTACGGATGAGCTCAGGTTGGCTGAAACATCCAGTGAGCAGCAGGGTTCGTTTAGATTGTATGTTGCAGAAGTTAGTCCTGATCAGGAGCCGGGATATGAGCGAAATGAGGGGGAGTTGGACAACATCGAGAAAGAAACAGCTGCTGTGATTGACGATGGTCAATTTGAGAAAGAAGGAAATATCGAGAAGGGCTCTGCTGGCGCAGAGGACTGGATCATTGAATTTGCACGGCTGTTTAAGAACCACGTCGGGTTCGATTCTGATTCTTACTTGGATCTTCATGAGCTAGGGATGAAACTTTATTCCGAGGCGATGGAAGATGCAGTCACAAGTGAAGATGCTCAAAAACTTTTTGAGATTGCTGCAGAGAAGTTCCAAGAAATGTCAGCTCTAGCATTGTTGAATTGGGGCAATGTTCATATGTCCAGAGCGAGGAAGCGAGTTTTCTTCTCGGAAGATAATTCTAGGGACACTATACTTTCACAAATTAAAACCGCTTATGACTGGGCAAATAAGGAATATATCAAGGCAGGACTGAGGTACGAGGAAGCTCTGAAAATGAAACCCAATTTCTACGAAGGTCTGCTTGCACTTGGGCAGCAGCAGTTTGAGCAGGCAAAGCTCTGCTGGTATTACGCGATTGGGAACAATATTGACTTGGAGACTGCTTCTTCTGACGTCCTAATGCTCTATAACAAGGCTGAAGATAGCATGGAGAGAGGAATGCAGATGTATGAGGAGATAGAGGAGCAACGTCTCAATGGTATTTCTAGAGGAGAGAAAGATAAAGCTCAGCTCCAAAAGATGGGACTTGATGCTTTATTGAAAGAGGCGTCTCTGGAGGAAGCTGCTGAACAGGTTGCCAATATGAAGTCACAGATATACCTTTTGTGGGGCACCTTACTTTATGAGCGTTCTGTTGTAGAGTATAGGCTAGAGTTACCAACCTGGGAAGAATGCGTGGAGGTTGCTGTGGAAAAGTTTGAACTCGCTGGAGCATCTCCTACAGATATAGCTGTCATGATTAAGAACCATTGCTCAAATGAAACCGCTCTGGAAGGTAATTAGCCATATATCCGATGGTGCTCGTCAAACTTGACTCCTTTGCGCTTTAAGAGGTTATTTTATAGTATGTAAATAAGATGATTGTTTTTTTAATCTGTAGTTATTAGGGGAACTGTCTTTTGCAACTAAAAAGCATTTAACATAGGTAAATTAGTGATGTGAAATATTCTTTTAGTTTCTCTTTCTTGGTTCAGTTGCCTACACTGTACGAAGCACTATGACACGAACGAAGTTGAAGTTACTTTTGACAGAAAGCATCCACGATCTTGTAGAATTTTTCCCTTGCATTCGTTGGGTTATCTAGAATACAATCGACTCTGTTGAAAGCCCGCATAAATCATGGGCAAGAGCGCTGGTGAATATATATATATATATATATATATATATATTTTTTTTTTTTGTGTAATTGTCTCTATGGATTGCTTGGTTTTCAAAGGCTAATTCATGAAAAACACCGCTGCTGGTCCAGGGTTCAAGATCGATGAGATTGTCCAGGCATGGAATGAGATGTATGATGCTAAGAGATGGCAGATCGGTGTTCCGTCTTTCCGTTTAGAGCCATTGTTCCGCCGGCAGGTTCCGAAACTTCATTCAATCCTGGAGCACCTATGAAGTTGTGGTTGAAGGGAACTTCTTCTCAAGAATGCTCTGCTCAATTATGAAGTCTCATTATCTAGTTTTTGCAATACTTCTGTTGCAGATAGGTAACTCACTGTTTATTGCATTGTCTTCTTCTTTTGCTTAGCAACTCCGAGTCTATTGCCTTGATAAGTGGTGGAACTGCAATTACTAATTCATTGGATTTCTTATTTTTCCTGCAATGCGTGTTAAATTACTTGAAGAAGCTCATTCTGTACAGATTTATTCACCATGTATGCAGTTATTTGCAAGGAATAGGCTCGTGATGAACCATTTTGTGTCCTACAGTCATTGAGAGGTCACTAATCCCTTCAATTTTCCATACATAGAGGGAGAGCCGGTTGTTCTTTTTTCTCACTAGTGCTTGGCTTGGGGGAGAGTGGGAAGAGGGAAGTTATGGGGAACTCTTGGAAATATTGTCATGCCGATGGTGTTTAGAGGGAGATAAGCATAGATGTAGTTTTGTCTTTCGGAGATGTTTACGTATTAGTTGATATATGAAAGGACATGTATTCTCCATATAATTTGTATCGGTTGACAGTCCCACTTCCAGAATGATGTCCTGTAATGAGTTGCAAGCGGGGTTTCATGGGTTGCCTTGTATTAGGAATGCCTCAAAGTTTTAATCAGCTGTTAACATTCAGCAACCTTTCTTAATCATCAGCCGCTTGACTGGTTATTTAGGAATGTGTTTTGGTTGGAGAGTGCTGATGAAGCTTTTGTGGATAGAAATATTTATTGGAAAGGTTGTAATCTCAGAAAGAAGCCAAAATAGAGGAAATAGTGGAACGGCTGCAAGGTAGGAATGATATTGCATGTAACATGAAAGCTTCTGTATGTGACTTTTGAGATTGTGATGCGATGCACCCACAAAATGGAGGACAGTGAGATGCCTTTCACACCACTCTGAGTAGGAATGGCTTTACTGTTTCTTAGTTGGATCTAATTTCTCTTCATTCTCTTCTAAGATAGATGGTCCTCATTAGTTTATCCACTTTCATCCTTGCCAAACCCGATAATTAGTTGGTTATGAGAAGGTCTTCTGGCCAAGTCTCTAGTTTGTCACCAATTTCCCTCGTATCTCCCGGAGTGTTAACTGTAGTTCAGTAGAGATTTCTGGACACTGCTTCACTGTGTAATTCATGCGTGGTATTTTATGTGACTATCTAGAGGATAACTGCGCTGGTATCCTTGATACGGCAGTAACCCGTGAATTTGCTCTGTTCTCTTTCTGATAAACAAAACAACCATATGTGTACTGATGTAAATTGTTTTCAATCTGTTTGATTGTCACAGGTACTTTTCATACATTTTTCTTGTGCATAGCTCGTTGTTTGCTTGGGGAGCAAAGGACGGAAATCGGTCCTGTGCCATTTCGGAAGGGCTCTACGTTTTAGAGATTGCTGTGAAGCTGGATACATTTTTGTGTGCATCATGAAGGTTGGATTGCATATAGCACATTTTTGTTTCATAGTTGAGATAGCGGGTCATGGGTATTTGATTTGATTTCATTCGATTTGTTTCTCAATGACAATAATGGGAGATTATGTTGGGTTGCATCACCATTTGTAGTGATGTATGTGGTTTGCTTTAGATTGTTGGTTGTTTCCGCTTTTACGGTTTCATGGTTTCGCAGATAGCAAACTTTTTTCTTTCGTACTTGTCATTTTTTCGTGCTCCACTGCCTTATGGTGATGCCTGCATTTCCCTTTTCCTTCCTTTCCTTTGTTGTAAAAAAAAAAAATTATGGCTCGACGGAAAATGCAGTTGAAGAATCTGTTGCTCTACTATGCTAACTAATGGTGATGTTCCCTACCTGACCATGGAGATGGTAAAAGGCTAGCGAATTCTATTTCCCGACCCCCTTTTTTGACTCTGCTTTTAGTCCTTAAAAGAGTTTAGAGGACTGATATGTTCCATATTCGTCTGAGTTAAGTGCACAATATTGGATATGGTTATTCTCTTGCACACCGTCTGTCTGTATTATTGCGAGTATCCAAACGACAATTCATAAAACTATTCTATGAAGAGATGCGAGCAGCAGCTCCAGATTTGGATTGTTGCAGATGCTGATAGAGTTTATTTCTAATTCCTGTGCAATGACCCATTTGAATCAGGCTTTGATGATCCATCTGCTTACTCAAACTCGTAGTGGAGCACTCAAAAGAACCTTTAGATCGTCCACTCTAGTAGTATGAGAGTGGGCGAGTGCTTTTACAGGGAAGGCCATTTGAATGCACAGGGCAAGTAGTGTAGCTTCCGACAGATATGAGATAAACCAGAGTATTGACCATTTTGTAGAAGGAAGGTACATCAACAGCAACAAACCAAGCCTTCTAAGTGCGGGGAGAAGGAAGATACCAAACCCAAAAACCCGAACCCGAGGGTCGAGCTGTGTTAAACTCTTCTTCTCCGATTCTGTTGACGCTGTCAATGCAAACTGCTGACGGATGACGGAATAAGGCAGCCAGAAGCGACGAGCAGTTGCGGTCAAAGCCAGTAAATTTTGCAAAGGGACTATTATTACATACCTCGCAGATTCAGAATTAAAGCACGCTGACTAATTTGCGAATTTAATTCAAGATGCAAAGCACAAAAAATGCCCACAGATCCATCCACAAAGTTGGCATTCGTTCTCTTCCCATTGCATGATATCGTTGCACGAGTGATTGGTGCTAAAACTCCTTCAAACGAGCCAAAACATTCTCCTGTAACCCACTTCAAGAAGAGTGATTTCATTTTTCTGTTTATCATTGCCATATAGTCAACCTCCAGTGCTTTGTGAATGTGACAGGAGGAACGACGAGCTTGTCGCGTGCGTGTTTCGAGTATTGAGATTGATAGAGACCTCCTTTAAGCATTTGAGTTCTTTCACGTCATAAACACCGCGAGTAAAGTATTGTCTACCGACAAAGAGCATGTCTGTTATCTTCCTATTGCGATGCTGCGATGCTGCGGCTTCGCTTTCTTTTCCATCCATCAGCTTCCCCCATGAAGACCGATAGAACAACAACTCAGATGGGGGTAAAAGGAAGAGTTTTAGTGAATTACAGCTAAAAGGTATACTCAAAGCACAAGTCCAATGAAAATTTTGCAAATGCTCTGGGAAATTATCTGTCTGGAAGCAACAGACAAAAGTAACCTCAGCTCAGTGCCTGTTGGATTGGCTCCTAGAATTGGCTTTTATCGTTACCGACCTTAGCATCTGCCCCAGAAGAAACTAGTACTTTCAAGGAGTTGGAAAAAGGCTAGTCCAGATTCTTTCTGCATAACTGCCAAGCTCGGTTGTCGCCTGCATAAGAAAAGCTGTTTTCAAACTCACCAGCGACTTCCCGTGAACAAGTTTTTGAGGGCACGACATAATTGTAGTAGTCAATAGTACCTTCTGAGCAAGACGTTGCTGCTGATGCTGAGGACATGAACATCTTTGTTTGTCTGCATTTAAACAACAAAGTTAGAAAGTTTGAAACACCTTCATCTCTTGAAGCAGCCAGCTAGACGTATAAAGCCATAATTACTAGGGTAGATTGTCACACAGACTGAAAGAAACAGATCCAGATAAGATCCTCTCCCAAATCAAAATATGTGCAACTTTGGCGGTCAATACTAGAAATGGAACCATAGCAGAAAAGCTTCAAAGAGGTGGATTTTCATTGCAGCTAATCTAAATAACAATTGGAGAAACACTGAAATGCAGAGATTCGGCATGAACCGGAATGAATTTTGCTGCAATGTGTAAGCATGAGAGGAGTGCCTAGTTTATACAGATGATACCTCGGAAGTCATGGTACTGAACAGGGATCTCATCCCACCGGATGCAGATTAGAAGATACAAATCATTTCTTTACAAAGCAAGACACGAGAACATTCTCTTGGGAGCGGTTTTCTTGCGGTGATTCGCCATCAGCTCTAACCCTTCCCTTGATCGGCATAACTCGGGAGAATATTTGTCGTTACCTATGTTCATTTTCTCATCAACAACACTAGCGAGAGCTCTCACTCATTTCCTTTTCAAGAATATTTGGAATCACAGCGGGATACGTAACGGATACCTTGCCACTCAAGTTGAGGTCATTCTGTGGCTATTTCCCGCAGCAGATTAATGCCATTGGATGCTAATCCTGCAATTGCATTGCTTGCATTTGCGCAGATTGGCATCGATATCTGCACACGGAAGGAATAGAGCCATGAGTTTTTTTTTTTTGGTAAAAGTAAGAATTATATTAACTTTAACCAAGGCGCAACTATACAAAAGTATGGGAAGCCCGACACTACAAAAAAGAGGTCTTGCACTCATGATGACACTAAAGAATGTCACAACGAGTGCAAGAGTGTCGTGGATCCAAAAAAGGGGCTAAGGTCCCTGGAAAATAAAGTGAAGATTGGCCAAACAACCGGGGCCAAAGGAAAAAATGTAACCTAAGCTACCGGGATGACCCTCTCAAGAATAGAAGATTGTCGGATCAATACCCCAACCGGCTTGCATCCTTCTGTTAGGAGGAGTGTCTTCCACATGTTTGAAGGTAAAGCTTTGTCCTTAACAATCTTCTGCAAGTGCACCTTGATGGCTGGAATGAAGATAGCCCAGTTATGAAATAGAGCATGATTCCTCTCCCTCCATATAATATGGCAAAGAGCAGCAAAAGAAAAGCGGGCAATGGCTTGGTGGAATGTCCGGCTGCTGAGATGCTGCATGGCCCAGTATAAGTTGTTCCACCAACATCTATTAATCCAGGCGAGGTTACATTTGGTTGCCCAAAAAGAAGCCGGGATACCCGTGTGTCGGCATGCAAAGTATAAATGATCCACACTGCCTGGTGCGCATCGACCAAAGGCACAAGTAACATTTGAGATACGATTATAGTTCAACAAGATCACCCGGGTGGGCGGACGATTCAAAGTGATCAGCCAAAGATGGAACGAATGGCGAGGAGCGAGAGTCCTATTCCAAATGAATGAGTGCGACGACATAATTTGTGTAGCGGGTCGAATAGAATTCTAGGCCGAAGGAACAGGAAAAGACACCGAAGCATGGCCAAGGCGCATAAGTCGATAAGCACGGCTGTGATGAATAGTCGGGAGCTGCTCGGGCCAGGAATCGAAGGCACGTGTTATCTGCGGCGGATGATCCGAAGAGCTGAAGAAGTCCGCCACCTTGGCATTCCGGGGTGTGCACGATCTGTATATGTCCACATCCGAGAAGAATCTACTCGGGGGTACTCTGGGATGCCAAGGATCAAACCAAAAGGATACATCGCGCCCATTACCAATCTACCATCTAAAGATATGTTGGAAATCCGAGCGGAGGGCCAAGATTTTGTTCCAAGACCAGGAGCAAAAAGTTGGTTTAGTCGCTATCCGTAAGTTTTTATTTTTCAAGAACGTTGAGTGGATCTATCTGCACCAAAGGGACTCCTTGTCGGTGAATAGAATCCATATGTGTTTGAGCATAGCCGCCCTATTGCAATCGCTAAGCCTGTGAATGCCCAGTCCTCCCTCCTCCCTAGGTAGGCATATGTCATCCCAAGAAACTTTTGCTCTGCCCGCACTCAGAATAGAGCCATGAGTTTCTGCTGCTATTTCTCATGAATTTCAAAAAAAAACATGCATTAAATAATCTAACATTAAGGATCTTAACCGAGAATGTTCATATTCCGTGGCATCATCTCGGATTATTCTGTCTAAACAAAGCAGTAGTAGTAGACTACACCCAAATGATTCTAATCAGCACCTGGCTCACAATTCCTTGCCCGTTTATATCCAGCTAAATATCGCATTTTGTTCGATGAAGTTATACTGTAAATACGTAGAATAGGACTTATAGCCATTTTGAAAGCAGAGTACGATCAATGTTGGAGCATGGATTCCAACACAACACCGATGCTTTTTACACTTATTGAAGTAGAAATCAGCAGGTGTGGTCAAACAAAGAAGGGCATCAAGAACCAATAAGGGTCTGCAATCATAAACATATCTATGTAACAGCTTGAACCCCGTCATTCATGAGTTTGTCAACCACAGAGAGTCTTGAGCTCTATTATTATCGAGTTCACTAAATTGCGAGGGATCCGATGGATTTTGTGGAGTCTAATAGAAAAAAGAAAACCAATATTAAGCACGGATCTTTTACATGGCATAGTTGTAATTATTAAGCGCGGAGTTTTACATGTCATACTTGTAATTTACTTCTCAACTATATATGTCATAGACTCTTGTTACATATTAGGGCAATATCTTTTATATTTGTAACGTTAAAAACTGATAGTGGAGAGATTGCCTAGTGCGGCACCGTGGTTTTTTCCCTTTTTGATTTAGAAGGGTTTTTCCACGTAAAAAATTCGCTTGTCTTCTTCTTCTCTGTTTTTTCTTCTCTTCAAAGATTCACGTTCCTAACAACTGGTATCAAAGCCTGATTTGACGAATTAGTGGGAGCGTCGAATATGGACGAAAGGAAGGTGAAGATCGATTGGTTCGATGGCAAGGACTTCGGCTTCTGTAAGATGCGGATCAAGGATATGCTATATCGGAAGAATTTGCATTAGTCTTTGTCAAGAGACAAATATGAATCAATGAAGCAAGAGAAGTAGGAATTGTTAGATAGACAAGCTTTGGAAGTGATTCGTTTCTCATTAGCGCGGAACGTTGCTTTCAACATCGCTAATGAGAAGACAAAAGTGGATTTGATGGCAGTCTTATCCAACATGTACGAGAAGCCTTACGCATCCAACAAGGTATATTTGATGCGTCGTCTGTTCAATCCGAAGATGGACAAAGGTGCTTCTATGACATATCACATCAACGAATTCAATGTGATCACTACTCGGTTGAGTTCGGTGGAAATCAAATTCGACGACGACGTAAAAGCTTTAATTTTATTTTCTTTTCTACCTAAAAGTTGGAGTGCAACCGTGATCGCACCGAGTAGTTTGTCTAGTAATAAAAAGTTGGAGCTTCAAGCAATCCGAGATTTGATTCTTAGAGAGGATATTCACGGAAGATAGTCGGGTGAATTTTCAGGTGCTGCCTTAAATACCGAAGGTAGAGAGAGAAGCAATCAACGAAGGCTGAACCGGAATCATGGTAGATCGAAGTCTAAAGGGAGAAGTAAATCAAGACCTCGTGGTGAAATAATTTGCTAGAATTGCGAAAAGAAAGATCATCCGAGACGAGCTTGTAGAGCTCCAAAGAAGAAATTTTAGTATTGTGACCGAAATCAAGAAGAAGAGAAATCGGTGAGTGCAACTCTTGAAGAGACGATTGATAATGATGCTTTAATTTTGAGCATTGACGGTCCAATTCAGTCTTGGATTATAGACTCGGGTGCGTTGTTTTACTCTACTTCGTGCAAAGAATTAGTGCATAATTTTGTTGCTAGAAAATTCGAAAAGGTTTGTCTTGCTGATGATGAATCTTTGAATACTATGGGAAAAGGGTGATGTTTATATTAAAACTACTATTGGATATCAATGGAAGTTGCATGATGCCAGATATGTTTCAAGACTTAAGAGACATTGATCTCTATAAGTCAATTAGACAGCCCGTGATGTAGAACTATTTTTGAGGATAGCTCTTGGAAATTAGTTAAAGGTGCTTTGGTTGTAGCACAAGGAACAAAGTCGGGAACACTGTACATGATTGAAAGCAGTAGAGAAACCGCAACTGTTGTTGAGTCGAAAATGGATTCTAAATTGTGGCACTATAGGTTTGGACACATGAGCGAAAAAGGGGATGAAGTTGTTAGCATCTAAGGGAAAATTGTCTGATTTGAAGTTCATAGATATTGGTCTACGTGAGGATTGCGTTCTGGGTAAGCAAAAAAGTGTCGGTTTTTCGAAGATTGAGAGAGAACCAAAGAAAGGAAAATTAGAGGTGGTGCATATAGATGTGTGGGGGCCAGCTCTTGTATATTCCCTTGGAGGCTCGTGCTATTATGTCACGTTTATTGATGACTCTACTAGAAAGGTATGGATTTATTTTTTGAAAAATAAATCTGACGTGCTTGCTACTTTTAAGAGATGGAAATCTAAAGTAAAGAACGAGACCGGCCTGAAGATTAAATGTCTAAGGTCCGATAATGGTGGTGAGTATGATAGCATGGAGTTCAAGCAATTTTGTGCAGAGAATGGAATCGGAATGATAAGAACTGTTCCTAGTAGACTGCAGCAAAACGGAGTTGCTGAGAGGATGAATAGAACATTGAATGAGCATGCAAGAAGTATGAGGATGCATGCAAGGTTACCGAAGATGTTTTGGGCGGATGCAATTAACACAGCATCATATATAATCAATAGAGGACCTTCAGTTTCACTTGATTTCAAGTTACCAAAAGAAGAATGGAGTGGAAAAAAGGTGAATCTCTCGCATCCGAAAGTTTTTGATTGTGTTTCATATGTCCACATAGATTTTGAAAATAGAGATAAGCTTGATGCAAAAGCTCAAAAATATTTTTTCATTGGATATGGTTCTGATTATTTTGGCTCTCGTTTTTGGGATGAGCAAAATAGAAAAATAGCAAGAACCGCTAATGTTACATTCAATGAAAACTTATTGTACAAGTATAGAGTTGTGGTAGAATCTAGTGTGAAGAAGCAAACGGTGGAGACTAGAGAAATTGAATTGGAACGAGTTTCTAAGTGTTTTATGGTCAGAAATCTCGAAACTGTTGTTGCTGTAGACTCTAATGAAAAATCATAATAAGAACCATATACTCTTGAGCCCACTTTGAGAAGATCTAATAGAACATCTAAACCTGTATAGAGGTATTCTCTATCATTGAATTACTTGCTTTTAAGCGATGCTGGCGAACCAGAAATTTTTTCTCAAGCAGTAGGTTAAAGATTTCGTTAAGTGGGAGTTAGCAATGCGGGATGAGTTGGATTCACTGGAGAAGAATAGAACTTGGGTGTTACCTCGGTTACCAAATGAGAAGAAGGCATTGTAGAACAAGTCGGTGTACCGGGTCAAAGAAGAACCTGATGGCAGCAAGAAGAACAAAGTAAGGTTAGTAGTAAAAGGTTTTCAGTAAAAGGAAGGAATTGACTACACAAAAATTTTCTCTCTAGTCGTGAAATTGACTACTATTAGACTAGTGTTGAGTATTGTTGCTGCTGAGTTAGATGTAAAGACTGCATTCCGCCATGGTAACTTGGAAACCAAAAGGTTTTCGGGTTTCTAGAAAAGAAAATTATGTCCGTAAGCTGAAGAAAAGTCCGTATGGCTTGAAACGGGTTCCTAGACGGTGGTACAAGAAATTTGACACCTCTGTGTGGTAAAAAGTTTACCATAAGTGAGATGGATCATTCTTGTTACTTCAAGAAATTTCATGACTGCTATATTATTTTGCTATTGTAAGTGAATGATATGCTCATTGCAAGATTTAGCATGAGGGAAATCAATATACTGAAGGAGAAATTGTCAAAAGAATTTGAGATAAAGGATTTTAGCACAACGAATCAGATTCTTGGGATGAGGATCACGCACGATAGATCCAAAGGAATTCTAAAGTTATCTTAAGAAAAGTACATCGAGAAGGTCTTGGACAAATTCGAAATTCAGAATGCAAAGCCTAGAAGTACTCCTTTAGGAAGTCACTTCAAGCTCTCGAAGAAGCAATCGCCAAAGATAGATGAGGAGAGAAAATATATGGCTAAGGTGCCGTATGTGTTAACTGTTGGCAGTTTAATGTATGCAATGGTGTGTACCAAACTAGACATAATTCACACGGTGGGAGTTATGAGCAGATATATGGCTAATCCGGGAATAAAACATTGAGAAGCTGTAAAGTGGTTATTAAGATACCCGAGAGGCACTTCAAGTATGTCATTATGTTTTGCGAAAAACGGTGTAACCTTACAAGGCTTTGTTGATGCAGATCTTAGTGGTGACTTGGATAACGGGAAGAGCACTTTGGGTTATATTTTTAGTTTAGGTGGCACTGCAATTAGTTGGATGTCTAGACTTGGGACGTGTTTGTCTCTCTCAACTCCTGAAGCAGAGTATGTTGCTCTATATGAAGCTGGTAAGAAGATGATTTGGTTGAAAAACTTTCTGAAGGGAATAGGCAAGGAGCAAGATAGCAGTGTTCTTTTCAATGATAGCCATAGTGCTATTTGTCTTGCAAAAAATCCGATATTCATTCAAGGACAAAGCACGTTGGGTTGAAGTATCATCATATTCGTGAGCTAATAGATGAAAGGACATTGTCATTGAGGAAGATTCTTGGTGCAGAAAATCCAGCAAACATATTAACAAAAGTTGTCACCATTGAGAAACCGAGGCTGTGCATTGCCTCGGTTGGCCTCCATGGATGGTGATGAGAGGGCCACCGCACTAGGACAATTTTTTGGTTACAAAGATGAGTGAAGACTATGAAAGATTATTGCCATTTTGAAGATCAGCCTCCAAGTGGGAGATTGATGGATTTTGTGGAGTTCGACGAGAAAAAGAAAAGCAATATTAAGCGCGGATCTTTTACATGGCATAGTTGTAATTATTAAGCGCGGAGCTTTACAAGGCATACTTGTAATTTACTTCTCAACTATGCATGCCCTAGACTTCTATTATATATTAGGGCAATATCTTTTATATTTGTAATGCGAAAAACTGATAGTGGAGAGATTGCCTAGTGTGACACCGTGGTTTTTTTCCTTTCTGATTTGAAGGGTTTCTCCACGTAAAAAATTCGCTTGTCTTCTTCTTCTTCTTCTCTGTTTTTTCTTCTCTTCAAAGATTCGCGTTCATAACAAGATCCGTACACGGTATAAACAAAATGCACAATCTTTTAAAAGTCTAACTTGTAAATGTCTTGCACCAATGTTTGTGGAAGAACTACGGTGTCGAAAAAACACATCTAGAAATTCAAATGATGGCGGACCGACCTATCTGAAAGGAATCTGCATAATATTGTACTGAATAATAAACTAGCATATTAGAAAAACTATTTAAAGGAAAGTCTACTAATTAACCATCCTTGAATAGCAGTGGCGTGCGCGTACGAACCCTTGCAAGGCTGCTCAAGGACATCTAAACCAACGTTGCGGTCAAATTTTGATTGGCATTGTTAACCAGTTTGTTGCACCCTTCGGACTAGAATTTTGTAATGAGAATCACTTTAGCTTCTCATTTGTTCGCATGAGAAGATAATCAGTTTCCTTACAAATTTAGATTCAGAGAATAAAGCAGATTTCGCATGATTTTTTTTTTTTTTTCGAATTTCGACATTTTGTTTCACGACTGTCTAACATGGAGATATATCCTGATGCAACTTCATCCCTAGCAATGTTCCATGACCGTGTGACAATTCTTACTTGTTCATAGTCAATTGATCCACACTATATGTACACACGCACACACTAGTCTTCGTGGCCGGAATTAAAAAAATGGGCCATCTCCTTACTTAACAGGTAACACGGTGTAGATACGCTGTACAAACACATTCCTGTTTAGGGTTTTCCTAAATAGATGTCTGTCCAAATCATAATGTTTGGGCGTCGTCCCTTTGCATGGATCTGAATTCTCCATCCGAGTATGTGCATATTGTGCATAAGTTTCCATCATTGATAAAGATGGTATTTTCTCACTCTTGTTTCAATTGACAAAGAGGGTCTAGTTAACTCATGTCTATGAAGCATTGTTTTAGTATACTTCAATTTTTTTTTTAATTTCAACTTGCAAAATATGGGGAAATGCTGCTACTAGTCCTCAAACTTTAGTTCAATATGCAATGTTATCCTTGGGCTTCTAATTCGTTTAACTGTGTTCTTAAATTATTCTCAAACAGTCAATGTATTCTCTAGACTTTTAATATGTTCATTCTAAGTACGTCAACTTTCCTACGATGTCAAATCGGTCCTTTAGCGCTATTCACAAGTTTTCATGAATACATTATTGCCCATATCTAAAACTATCATTTCATTTAATCTTTTTCCGAAACAAAAAAAAAAGGATAATTTTTAGTGCTTATAAAAAAATATTAATTTTTAGTAGTAATTGAGTATGTTTTAGCTTAAGAACTCTACAAATAGTAAAAATAGATCCTCATATAGAGTTGTATTAGGTTGATAGATATTCCCACTATTTTACGTCAAGTGTTTTTATAAGGAAATCTAGAAATGATATTGATTTATTTACAGATATTCCTCCTTGTGTTAATCTAAATATTGTTCCTTACTCGCGAAAAACCTTGAAACACAAAATAGATTAAATAAGCTATCAATCTAATAGGAACAAGATTTAGATTATCAAAAATTTTAAAAATGAGGCACAAGATTGATTAATATAAGTACGAATATCTGTAAACAAGGTAATAACATATCTGAATATCCTTATGAAGACAACTTCACTATGTTCAATTGGTATGCCACAGTGGAAGTATCTCGTGAGTTCATTAGCTCTCATCCCATAAAGTAGAGACGGTTTATTCATGGATGTTGTAGTTGCAAAGGAGGTTTGGAGTAGAATTTTTCTTTTTTTTTTGCAAATGTTGATGGAATACAACGATTCACAAAGCTGGTCTGTGGAGTTGCAATGGTTTCTCTGTGGATAAAATTACCATTTCCTCGGGATCCATACAGATGTGTTGCATAAAATGCATGACGGTTCATTCATAGGAGTCTTCCCAGGTCACAAAATTTTGAAATTTGCAGGGATTGGAGAGTATATTGGTGTAGTTAGATTTTTTTTTAGGTCGCAAGAAAATTTTCATTTCACTTGAAAGAGAGGTACATCACTTCAAGATAAAAGATGAAAATCAAATAACACAAGTAAATCTGAAAGATAAATCAATTTGATACGATCTGCGGAGACTCGTTCATTTCATAAAGTTGGGTTTGTTATAGCATTAAAGTACAACCGACAGCCGATCGCCAAATGTCGCATATGATAAACACAAACCAATACCGAATCTCTCATATGATAAGCACAAACCGATATCTTCTTCTCCAGTAGCTACAGCTTTGCCAAAAAGCAGCACCATTATGGTATAGAGACAACAACAATATCAACAGGTTGAAAGAGCACAAAAAAAGCATTGTAAATTTTAGATTTATTTTTATATCGAAATAGAAGAGCACTCAATTCTAAATCTAACTCTAAATTGGAAGAGAAGAACTGTAAAAGAGATATCAGCTGATCACAAAATCACTTTTAGATAAACCGATCATGGAAACAGTAGATGAGTTGCGCTCGACTATAGGAGCAAGCGTCGGAGCCGAAGCGAGCGAGCAGATCCGAAATAGCAAATTCTTCCAAAATGCTCACGCTTTGAACTTTGAGCTCTCTAGACAAAACTCTTTACGTGGAAGAAAAAGTTGATGGATCATCTGCGAAATCAACGAAGAAGTCTTCGAGAAAAAGTTCAGGATATAGAGAAATAAGAAAGCAAAAAGCGAATGGGAGAGGAGAAGGGGGGAGGTCTTTCACCCTCCCTCAGGAAAGCTGCTGCAGAAAGAGTGGCTTGGGGGGCGGTTTGGGGAGGGAGAGAAAACCCTAGGAGAGAGCTCAAGGGGCGTAGTTAGATTTGAGACCACGTAGGATCACATCTGTTTATAGCGCACCTGAAGCTGTATCTTGCAAGGATTTGTACCATGTTAACACTCCTGGTTCTCTTACAACACAGTATTTCTATTAACCCTCTCATCAGGTCTCTCTTTTTCGGTTTGCAAAAAACTAATAAACATGCAAATAGTCAGAATAAATTTGCCGCCAAGGCTGTGCTCCGCTCCGGACCGCCAAACGCAGACCTTGAAGAACTTGGTGCTTCACCATTTGTCAACAAGAGCCGCTTTGGGCCGCATGCACCTCAACATCCTGCAATGTAACCTTCAGCCATGTTAATTCATCAAAGCATTAGACCAGAAAAAGAAAAACATCATACAGAAGCATCGATTCGGTAACACTGACCATCATCGGAGCTTCAGAAGTAACACTAGGGGCAATAGGAGAGCAACTTTCGCTTGTTTTGAGCAATTGAGAAGCGTTATTAGGGCCCAGGATCTTTATAGTGTTTCCATCTGCAATGACAGCAAGTAGACTTCCCTCCTTGTTGATGCGGATGCGAGGCTTCGCCTTGAAAAATATTCCAAAAAGGGAAACAGGATAGGTTTAGCGGAACTATTACTACTAATCTTACGAAAATCATTTTGCAAAACTTACTGGCAAGCCGCCTTCTGCATCGACAGTTGCCAAAAGCTTGACATTGTCCATGCTCCAGAATTTGATCACATGCTCGTCACCTGACGCTAAAAAGCTTTTGGCTGTATGGAAGTGTGCAATGTCCAGGGAACGTTTCTCCAACCCTTCATAGCTTCGTTTTATGGCGCCTTCACGTTCGTCCAACTCAATGAGGAACGACTCTCCATCCTTGTTCGTCCCGGAAGAAAAAAGCCTTGAAAAGTAATTTAATATAGAGACGTCTAAGAAAAATAAGGGCATCCATATTTTATATCATAGTATTAAAATTTGATCAGTTCAGTCTCTAGCACACCAAACCTGCTATTATCATTACTATAAGCCATAACCAGGCATCCACTTCCAGGAGCATCGTGATCGAATCTGGCCCCGAAATCATCGTATAGCCATCCCCTTATCTTGCCATCCACAGATGTTGAGAAGATGAACTGAGGAAATTTAGAATTTAGCAGAAAACAAGAGGATGTCATCGAACATACTGAACCGTAGCGGATTAATTGAAAAGCAAGTGAAGTGTTGTTCTCACATGAATGCCCGACTTCGTAGTTGGGAGGATAGAATTAACAGGGGCTGTATGACCTTCAAAAGTAAACATTTTGACTCCATCTATCACATCCCAAGCCTGCATAAGCAGCGTCAAATACACTGCCAATTATTCATGTCCTGAAATGAAAAGGAATGTCTTCTATATATGCTCGAATAGAAGTTCTAGTAAAAACCTTGATAGTCGCGTCATCGCCGCATGTTATGACAAACCGCTGCTTATCGGTGGCAGAAAATGCCAGATCGTTCACACGGCCATCGTGAGCTTCAATCTAGACATCAGAAGATGGTGTAACGAGTATGCTGAGCATGTAAATACTCAGTCGAAAATAGGGAAATGAGCACTATACCTCCAGTTTCGGCATAACATCATTGCCCTCGCCAAAAACATATATCTGAACCAAGTGTCTCGAATGCGCCGCGCCTTTTCCAAGATAAAAACCAAGTAATTATTCTTAGCATTCAAAGACGAAGCATCTTTAATTTTGCAGCTTATATGTGCGCGCGCGACAGGATGTGTGTTTACTTACCAAACAATAAACCATCCGGACTCCAAATTACACGAGTTATAGAAATACTTGAATCTCCGATCATAGCTTCCTAAAGAAGCACAGAACTTTCAAAATTAGTTCATGCAGATGGATGAGATTGAATTCACGGAATGGATGGTTATATTAGTCTATATGATACGTACCTTGAACTTCGTAGAGCACGCTCCCATATTCCAGACCTCAAAGTCGGCAGAAAATAGTTTCACTCCAGGACCAACTTCCCATAACCTGATATCTCCATTTCCGGTACCAACTAAATTTTCAGATAAACGAAATGCGAGTTAGAGTTTGAACTTATGGTCATGATTAATGTGAGCTTAAAAGAGGGCAAAAAAGAAGAAGAAGAAATCAGTGTGTTTGTGAATATTAACCTAAAAGATATGTATGCCGAATCGGGTGAAAATCAATGTCCGTTGGGTACAATTCCTCCTGCAATGTCTGTATAACTTTAATGGGCAGGTCATCAAGGATCTGTGACGTCGGTTGCTGGCTTAGAGCAGGATGAGCGTCCATTGATGTTACCTACACATGTATTAGAAGGCATCTCGATGGTTTTTCCCCCATCTTCAAAGATGTTTTAATGGGATTGGATTAACTTACCTCTATGATTGCCTTATCAAGCCTTCTAGTCTTCAAATCGCAAGTACGTGCCGGGCCCTCTGAGGAATTTTCAGCCAAGTGCAGATTATCATTATATTTTCAATAGTTCACTGGGGCCAATGCACCGAACTCATGCTGGTAAACTCAGCCAGTCAGGTATGGTTTTAAAACATTGGAGGGTTTGAGTGATCACCTATGTTAGTAGTATGAGGCAGACAAACTGCAACCTTAGGCTCCGAAGCGCGAATTAATGTGGATCGACTAGGCCCTCTGACGGAAGATGAAATCAGCATTGGAACTTCTTGTGAAGACTACATTTGATAACATGAGTTTATCCAGATAGGTCATTAACCACAGAAGGACCACTTATCTCCTTAGAAAATTTACAATAAGCTTCCAATGGGAAAAGGAACTCACCGCCGAAGAATCACCTGATGTTGGGGAAATCGGACTTTCAGGAGGTTTGCAGCAGTGGTCCGCCAAAAGCGTATGTATCACAGGATTTGGTACTGGATGGGCACACTGGGAATGCTGCCAGTTCACGCTGTAAGTTTAAAGGTAAAATCATCATTAGATCCACATTTGCCACGGCGAAAACTTGATTAAGAAAAGCCGGATGAAAATGGTTGCATTTAATGGTTTCTATTCCGCTTTCGCATCACATGCCTTGTAAAATTAAAATGGAAAATAATTCCTGTGCGATCATACCTAACCTGGAAACTGGTTAAGGAAGTTACCTTTGATTTATAATAAGCCCCAACCTACACGGTTCGAATCCAGGAATATTAAGTTTTCCGCGCAGAGCAGGATTTACTGCAATATTATTCTTTATTTCCCACCTCACTGCGCTTCTCACATTCTGTATGTGTCCGAACATGGCAAGTTTGTTGTTTGTCCTGTTGAATCCATATAAATCACATAACAGATAATAAGTTACATAAATATATGACCATGTGCAGAAACAATCACTTCAACAAGTTAATACCAGATATTATTCAATGTCAGAAGTTCAGTTAATTCCTCGAATAAGTCCCTATTCGCCCCGAAAGCTTTTAGATCGCTCCTGAGTATATCTACTGCCTTTGAGACGTCATTGCTGCCAAAACATTTGACCAAACTCATTGAAAAATCGAGAATTTGATACGAACTGGATGCGGAGAAGACATGTACAGGCGACGACGGATCTATGCACAATAATCGCTAGATTCCTTAGACAACAATATTACCTGTCCAAAGCTTCAAGATACTTTTGTTTTCTCAGTGCCAGATAGATCTTCGTTGAGAATCTGTTGTCGTTAAGGTGTGTGAAACCGGAAAGATACCTTTCCGCCTCATTCCACTTCCCATCAAGCATGAGCTGCTCAAAGTACCTCCAATCGAAATATACACCCGATTCTCGCTCCAGCCTACCAGAGAGAAAAGAATAATTTGGTTCATAACAAGCAAGAAGTCTACTTATATTGAATCAGATTCGAGAGACGAGCTTGGTCGACAAACTTACTCATGTGCTGCTTCTCTGTAGCCGTTCTCTTTTAAGAACTGTAAGATAATCAATATCTGGTGTGCCCTGAGATGAGGCATTCCGTCCATATCGAGCCATACCATTGGGACGGTATTCCTGTCTTCAAAAATTCCAAACAACACAAATCAATCTTTTCTTCGTCAATGAGAATAAATTCTTGCGTAACGTAGGCTGCCCATCAAAACTAGGTGCAAGATAATACACAAGAGATGATTTCTTCTTCGTCTTCTTATTCTTCCATAATTTCAGAAAAATAATGGTAGATAAATCACATAAAATTGACTCTCTTACTTCATATCTACTACACATATTGTTCCAACCAGAAGCAAGTTGTACAAACGTAAACAACCACGCGTTATAAGATTTTGGTGAATAGAATCAATCTTCTGAACATGTACTTCGATATCCATCCCGAGTCAAGACATGCAAATCCTCTTTCTCTAAAGTTGATCAAAATCAATGTGATACGCCTTGCACTTGATGATCAGAGCTGAAAAATGATCTCCAAAGAAAGCTAAGAAGCCCGATCACCGTCGAAGCGACGGGATCTATGAAGAGCTCACGACAGAACCAAAGATCAAGCACCCAATACCTCTTGGACGATGTAGAGAAAGAAAAGGTCTCACTTTTTGACAAGAATGCGCTGCAAAAAATCACAAGAAGTTGGCCCTTTTCCTCCAAAGATCACATTTTTTTTTTTTTGGGGGGGTTGATCAGTCAAACGAAGGAAGAAAACGTAAAAACAAGAACACAGGAACTGGGTAAGAAGGCAAATTCAGACAAGAAAACAAGGAAGAAGCTTAACCTGAAACGAGAATGGGAATGATCTAATGCTAGTGTCGGTGGAATTTTTTTCCTCCCTAGAAGAAAGAGATCTCTCTCTGGGGCTCTCTCACGAACACCCTTTAAAATTTGCAGCTTGAGATGGTGGCGAAGCAAAGTTGACGGCTCAGCACAGAAATGTGCAGAGCGAAACTCAACGTGCTTCTTACACTCTGCGAGTGTGATGTGGACACTGTCTGAAAGGATTAGGGGATTTGGTGGCAGCGCAATTCTTTTTTCCTTTTTTCTTATTTAATGAGGAGCTTTCTTGTTCTCACATAAAAAGGACAATGAAAAAGATAAACATAAAAGAGAAGCAATCAAAACATGATTGGTTCCCTTGCTGTGTCAGGTCTCCGGAAAGATTTGCTAACGTGGATTTTTTTTTGTTTTTTTATTTTTATAATTCTACATATCTTGTGGAATTTCTACCGCCACAGAAGAAATACTTTCCGCAAGCAATATCATTCTCTGGGTCATTCGATTTGAGTAACTATTTATCGAGCACTTGTACCGCGCTAAATAATTTTCGTAAGCGGGATCGATCCCCGCACCGTTATTCACTCTCGATTTAAAATAGCTATGTAGTGTACGCTTGTACGGCGATCGAGATCGGTTTTGAAAATTCAATTCCCTAACGGTCGATGGGGAAATTTCTGCATAAAAGAAACTTAATCTCCGGACAAGTGTTCCACTTTCATTTAAAGTACATATTTACACAGGCCGTTATTATTTTTTTGGTGGTCCCACGTTGGCAATTTGTAAAGGTTACTACTCCTTATAAATCTCATTTTACGGGTGTGAAAATCTCTAGTCCTTTCAAAACCACCGAACGAGGGGCGGCTTCCTTTGGATGTTGTCGAGTCCTAGGAAAATCTAGAAATATCCCAAAAATTAGTTTTATATCATTATGAATATTTGCGTGAATTTAGATCACTTTTGGAGGTTTTTTATTTTTATTTTTATTTTTTCACGTCGTTTTGTTATGGAAATCTTATTTTTCAACTTTGAACCCTACCTAAATTTGTTTGTTCGGATTAGTTTGGGCATATTCTTTTTTATAGCAAATTGCTGGGATCTAATATAGCTCGAAAGAGCATGAATGTGCATCCTAATGTTGGTTTCTTTAGAATGGCAATGAGTCATTGCATAATCCAAAGGACAGATTTTTATTACCCAATGAGTACCACGAGTACAATATTCCTGAAATTTCCACACAAGACACATCTTTCTTCCCATTTCTGGCTATCTAGGTCACACCCCGATTTCTAGTCCAAAAGGGGAATGACACAGCCGTCCTCTTACCCAAAAGACATGGTGTGAATAAAAAGCATATATATATTTCCGATAAATGAAGGAGTTGGTTACAGGATCAAAGTTCAAAAAATGAGGTATACATCTCCTAACTCAATTAGATACAACATATACAATCCGACATACAGAACATGGCATATTTCGAAAAGTGAAAATTCTCTTTTAAATTATACTTGACCAACCCTTAATAGACACGAGTTAACTAGCTTTGCAAAATATTTTTTTTTTTTTTTGGGGTTCAGAACTAGCTTTGCAATCGAAAGGGTGAGAAAATACCATCATTATCAATGATGGAAAAAGATGCGAAATATGGCATATGACTCGGATACAGAATGCAGATCCACTCAAAAGGATGCCCAAACACTGTAATTGGGAAAAACATCTATTTAGGAAAACCCTAAAGAGGAATGTCTGAATAAGGAACACAAGTCATTTTGAGTTGTTAGAAAATTTTCAGATTTGATCTTCATTGCCATACAAGTGTTCAGTAAAATAGTTATTCGAATTCAAATGACGCGGAGAATGATATTTCTTGTGAAAAACATTTCCTCTTTAGCGGTATAAATTCCTTCCCATATGTAATTTTAAAAAAAAAAATTCCACGTGAACAAATATTTCTGGACACCTAACGGCAAGGGAACCAATGTTTTGTGTGTTCCTCTTTATTTTTATCTTTATTTTTTTGTTCATTCCCATTCTTGTTTCAGGCTAAACTTCTTCCTTGCTTTCTTGTCTGAATTCTACCTCCTTGGCGAATTCCCATCTTTTTGTTTTCCATTTTCTTCTTTCAATTGACTGATCAACCCAAAAGAATATGATATTTGGAGGAAAAAAGGGTTTTTTTTTGCTCCGCATACATTCCTAAATCTTTATATATAGGAATTGTGGAATTAACATACCCATAAAACCTTGAATCACCGATCGAAAGCGTATAGTTGACGAATGTGCCTTCTTGTTCCACATATTAAGAGTCCCTTTGTAGTGAGAGAATTCGTCCACCAAATAGACGTTCGGGAGAGATGCAAAATGTCTTCGTCTTTCTTTTTCGTTTACTGTTCTTTGTGTTCTCTATTGAACGAACAATAGATTAACGACATCTAAAAGACGTGATCTTTTATCACGTTCAAAAGTAAGATAACTGCCTTTGGTAGTTATAATAATAGGTAATGGGCTGGGTTAGCCCACATGGGCTGCCCACCCACTCGTAAAACCTAGCACTAGCCAGAGAAAAGTGAGACTTATCTTTCTCTACGACATTGTCTAAGAGATATTAGTTGCTTGATCTATTGTCTTGAGCTCTTTATTGGTCCTTTCATTTTGATGTTAATCGAGCTTCCTAGCTTCTTTGGAGATAATTTTTAGTTCTGATCATCAAGTGTAAGGCATATCGTGTTGATTTTGATCGACTTTGAGAAAGGCGATCTGCCCGTTTTAACTCGAGATGGACATTACGGTACATGTTCATGATTTTCGCTTCTTGGTTTCTTCTATGTTTGATCCGGACAGTTCCTTTGCAGAGAAATTAGAAGATTGATCTATTCACTAAAATCTAATAAAGCACAATTTTTTATGTTGTCGAGCTTGCTTCTAGTCGGAATTATATATGTAGTACGTATGAAGTACTGATAGTCACTTTGTAAGTGACTGATCTACAATTTCGACCAGAACCAAAAAAAAAAAAAAAAGAGTAGGTAGAAATTTTATATTTTGACTGGAGTTATTTTAAGGAGCGTGAATCAAGTGTATATTTTGACTGGAGTTATTCTAAGGAGTTGATACTTGATGGGAAGTGGCATGAGGCAGAAAAGTATCTTTCTGGTTTCACCCAGCTCCACGTCAGCATGTTCTCAACAAAGATGTATTTTTTTAATAAAGAAGTTGTTAGCATGACGGTCTGACAATACTGTAAGTTATTTCTGATTACGCAATTTTTCAATCAATGAGTATTTTATACAAAACATGCGGTAATGAGTGTGGATTTACGGTTGAGATTATATCGTCTCCTGACAGTATTGTCGGGGAAGCATTTCCCAATGGAGAAGACAAAAGTATCTTGAATCAATGGACATGAAATATTGATGTCTAAGGAATTTTACCAATTACCGTGCATAGATCTGTCACCTATACTTGTCTTCTCCGTATCCTATTCATATCTAAATCCCGACATTCTAATGAACTAGTAAATATTTTTGGCAGCAATGATTTCTCGAAGGCATTGGAAATACCCAGAAGCAATCTATAAGATTTCGAGGCAAGAAAAGACATATTCGAGGAAATGACTGAACTACTGGCCTTCAATAGTATCCGGTATTAACTTGTTGAAGTGATTGCTTCTTAACGTGGTCATATATATACGCAACTCTGCATTTGTTATGGAATTTACATGAATTCAAAAGGGCAGATAACAAAATTGCCAGCATTCCCAGTGTTCCTATCCTGTACCAAATCCTATGATAAGTGATCCTGCAGCGGTCAAGGACCTACCTAACTAAATTCATGATATCAAATTAAGTCTTCACAAGATGTTCCAATGACAATTTCATCTTCCGTTGGAGCGCTTAGTCCATCAAGAGTAATCCGTGCTTCAAAGCCCAGAGCCACAGTTTGTCTGCCTCATGCTGCTAACTCAGGTGATCACTCAGACCTTCCAATGTTTTAAAACAACCACACCGGACTGGCTGAGTTTACCGACATGAGTCCGGTGTCTATCAGGGTGTTCTGATTGTTCCAACTGATTTTTTATAGCTTCAGATGCAGCTCTAAAAAGATGTTGCACGGTCATAAATCTAACTACACTAGTATAATCTCCAATTCCTGCAACTTTCAAAATGCAATGACACAGTTAAGACTCCTATCAACAAACGTCGTGCATTTTATGGAGCCCATCTGTATGAATCGAGCGAAAATGATATTGCTATCCACAGAGGAACCAACGGTCTGAATCGAATAATGCCTTAGCAATCCAAATCTGAGATATGTCACACCAAGCAATCTTGAAGAGCATATTGGAACAGCTTAGCCAGATTACCCATTGCAACTCCACAGACCAGCTTAAAATAGGAGTATTCCATTAACATTTGCTATAAAATCGACTCCAAGCCTCCCATGCAAGGAGACAATACATGAATGAATTGTTTCCCCTTTCGGAATGAGAGCTATAGAACACACAAGTTACATCCACCGAATCTGTCCCACCTTGATTTCTACTAGAAAAGGGGAATGTTACTGCTGTCCTATTACCTGAGACTCTACTATCAAAATAAATATACATCTGTATTTTCAATAAAACAGGGAGTTGATTACATAATCAGAGTTTCTAAAATCCACCAAAGATGATTTATACATTTCCAAACTCAATTAAACCCAACATATATAATTGGAAATACACAATATGGCATATTTTGAAAAATGAAAACTCTCTTTTAAAAGTATGCTTGACCAACATTTCATACACACGAGTTAACTACCTTTGCAATCGAAATAAGGGTGAGAAAATATCATCATTATCAATGATGGAAACTCATGCACGGTACGGCGTATGACTCGGATAGACAATGCAGATCCATGCAAACGGATGCCAAAGCACTGTAATCGGGAAAAACATCTATTTAGGAAAACCCTAAATCGGAATGTTTGTATAAGAAAGGCAAATCAATGGGAATTGCTAGAAAATCCGAATATAGTAGAAAGGTGCGTCTGGTGTGGAGGCCGTTCTTTTCTCGATGTGATAAGAAAAAATATGTCCAAACTTGTCCAAACGAACAGATTTTACTAGGGTTCAATGTTTAAAAATAAGATTACCATTAACATAACGACGCAAGAAAAATTTAAAAAAGTCATCTAAATTTTCGCATATATTTACAATGACATAGAAACGAATTCCAAGATATTTGAGATTTTCCTAACACTTGACAACATCCAGAGAAAGTCACCTACATAGCTTCGTTCGGTGGTTTTTGAAAGACTACATATTTTGATACCCATAAAACAAGATTTATAAGGAATAATAGCCTTTACAAATTGCGGATGTGGGACCATCAAAACACCTAATGCGTGGCCCGTGTAAATATTTATTTATGCTCCGTTTATTTCGCGGAAAATGAATGATTTGGCAAACATTTTTCAATAACCGATCACGGAAATTATTTTCAACATTTTCGCAAGTCTTTAGATGCAAATTATTATCATTAATGAAAATATTTATTATTGACTAATAATTTCAAGGGATGCATGCAATTATTTTTAGGAAAATATTTTTCAAATCTTTCGTTTTTAGCGAAACAAACGGAACCTTAAAATAAAGTGAACACTTATCCGGAGATTAAGTTTCTTTCTTGTAGAAATTTTCCCATCGACCGTTAGGAAAGTAAATTTTCATAAGCAATCTTGATCACCGTATAAGCGGGAAGAACATAGTCATCGAAAGAGAATAATAATACGAAGATTCATGCCACTTGTGGAAAGTATTTATTGCCGTACAAGTTTTCAGTAAATAGTTACTCAAATTGAATGAAACAAATATCGATGTTGCTTGCGGAAAGTGTTTCTTCTTTCGTTAGAGAAATTCCATAAGATATCTAAAATTGAAAATAAAATTCCACGTGAGCGAAAGATTTTTAACTTTTTCATTTTTTATGTGGAAAAGGAAAGCTCCTGATTAAAAAAAATGGATAAGTGCATTGGAAATCCTAAAACTTCACAAAAGTGCAATCAAGTTATAATTTTCTATGAAAGTATAATTGAGTTCTAAAACTTTTAAAAAGTGAAATCAACGGAAGGACTTAATTTTACCAATTTGACAAATATTAGGACTTAATTTCACCTTATGATAAGCTTAAGGACTTAATTCCACTTCTTGAAAGTTTTAGGGCTTAAATGCACTTTCGTGACAAGTTTTGGGACTTCCAAAGCACTTATCCTTTTAAAAAAATAAAAAAACGCTTGGGTGTAAGAAGCACATCGAGTTTTCCCTGCGTATTTCTATGCGAGTCGCCAACTTTGCTTCGCCACCATCACTCATATCAAAATTTGTCTTAATATCCTCATAAATATTTGCGAAAATTAAGATCGCTTTTGGAGTTATTTATTTATTTATTTACGGTTCTCTATTATGATAATCTTATTTTTAAACTTTGAACCCTAGCTAAATTTATTCATTTGGACGAATTCGGACGTATTTTTTTGGCAACTCGCTGAGATCTAATCTGGCTTGAAATTGCATCCTAGCGTCGGTTTCTTGCAATGTCAATGGGTCAACGCGCGATCCAAAGGGCATGTTTTTATTACCGGAAAAGCACCACGAGAACATCATCGTCCATTCTGACAAAAAAAAAAAAAAACATTATCGTCCACTCATTTGGGACCCATATGATTTTTTTTTTTTGGGTCGAAGGGCCCATATGTTTTTTTGGTCGAGAAGGGCCCATATGGTTGAGATTGCATATTTCTAACAACTTAAAAGGATTCTGACCCTTCTGACAAAAAAAAAAAAAGGATTCTGACCCTAATCCCAAGAAAAAAAAAGGATTCTAACCAAAAAAAAAAAAAAACAACTTACAATGATTTGCCTGCCATATACAAACATTCCTAATTAGGGTTTTCCTACATTGATGTTCATTCCCATTGCAGTTATATATATATATATATATATATATATATATATATATATATATATATATATAAGCATGAACCTGACTTTTTTGTCCGAGTTATATGCCATACTGATTCATCATTGACAATGATGATATTTTCTCACCAATGATGATATTTTCTCACCCTTGTTTGGACCGACAAAGAGAGCCTAATGGACTTGTGTTGATAAACTGTTGGTTAAGTATATTTTAAAAAGAGAGCTTCAATTTTCACAATCTAGGGAAATAACACTAACTGCCCCTAATCTTGATTAAACGTGCAATGTCATCATTAAAATTTTATTTGTTTTATTGTTAACCTTGAACTATTTCTACACGTTCCAAGTAGATCTAGATTTTCAATTTGTTCGATCAGTCCCTCAACTTTCCAACAAAATCAATTGAAGTCCTTCAATACCATGGACAAGTTTTTATAATTTCTCTATTGCCCAGGTTTTAGAATGTCTTTTCATTTCACTAGTTAAATATATGGTTAGGCCCTTTAAAGCTCCAGAACCTGGTCTTGCCCCGCTATGTAGAAAAGGGCAGTATTCTCTTAAGATTTCTTGGCTCAAGTACGCATCTCTACTCCTAATATATGGAGAAAATTGAGACGGTAAATTCAGATTGGTTGATCGTGCATGTCCCGAGAGGGGCTGGCTAATTGAAACAATCTCCTTCAAAGTCCCATCTTTCTTGCTATAGCCTAGCAAGCACGGACACCGTTCGGGGGCTTTTGTATCGTGTCGGATGCGTGTCGGACACTAACAAGCATCCGACACTCTTTGGCACGCGATCGATATGTGATCAACATGTATAAGATATCTGACACGTGGTCAACACTCCGGACATACCCGCGATACACAATTCCAACATCCCGACATGCCATTTCTACATTCATGTGGCCACCTCAAAATTAATAATATTCAACCAACCCCAAAAAAACTTAATGGTGACTTCCTAACGGAAGAAAAAGAAGAAGAAATTTACCTCTAATATTTTTATATCTGCATAATAAATCTAATATACAGTGTATCGTCACGAGTCGAAATTCTCTATTTTTTTAGAAATGGCATTTGTCGTGTTGTGTGTCGATGTTGGTACTACTTAGGCTATAGCCACACCATGTCTTCCTATGCTAGTTCTATTATGACAAAAGTGACGAGAATGGATCACAAAACGTTCTTCCCACATTTTATTCTTGCTATTTTAAGATGGAAAGAAAGTATCTCTTCTTATTCTTCTTTTGATCTATCGCAAAATTATATACTTATACATACATATGTATATTTATATATTAGTATCTTTTTCAAACACATCTAGGCTCCGTTTGTTTCATGAAAAATATTTTTCGGAAAGTCATTTTCTAGGAAAATGATCATATTTTTTGGTGTTTGGTTGAGACTTAAAAATGAACTGGAAAACTATTTCCTTCGTTTGGCTAGGAATTAATTTTTCTAAACAAAATTATTAAATAGTTAGTATTTTTTTATATATTTGGTTTTTTGAGTTAAAAATTTAATTTTTAATTGATTTCCTTAATTTTTTTCTCTTTTTTTTTCCTTCTTAATTTATTGTTTGGCCGAGCCGGCCATGGCGAAGGCTAGCGACTGGCCATAGGCGAGGCTTGGCCTCACCCCGGCGTCGCACGAGCGAGGCTGGCCTTGCCAAATTCAGCTAGGCTAGGCCTCACTCAAGACTGGCCAAGTCAATGCTTCGCTTGGCCCGGCGATGTGCTACCAAATGGTGCAAAATCGAATCCAAAGAGGCAGTTCTCAGAATGAGAAAGCCCCGGTGCAAACCCCAAAGGCGAAGCGATCAACAGCGTGCTCGAAAAGAGAATTTAGATTGGTGCTCGCATGATTGTTATTGCACAAGCTAAGAACGAATCACCATGAGTGGGATCTGGAGGACCTTCGTGCGCCATGGAGACGAAAACGTTTTGCCGCGAAATCAAAAGTTTGAATTGTGAAGTGATGACTGTCTGACTCTGGGCTCGGCCAGGACAGATGAAAACATCGGGTTAAAACAAACTCGTGGTTCGGATCCTAAACCGGGTCGAACAATGAGAGCGAGCCCATGGGCTTTGTTTCGAGAGTCCGTTTGCTTCAACCCCCTATTCACCGGTGAGTGGCTAGGCTCGGCCTCGCTCGAGGCCGAGGCAAGGCCGAGCCTCACCTGTGGCCGGTCGCCGGCCGTCGCCATGGCCGATCGGCTGACGAAGAAATTAAAGAAGAAAGAAGAAAAATAAGAGAACGGAATTAAAGAAAGTAATTAAAAAATATAAGTAATTTTTATTTGAAAAAATAATTTTTTAAAATTTTAAAAAATAATTACAAAATGAAAAGAAAATAAAAAAATGAAAAAAAAAGATGTGGAAAATAGGAGGAAGGAAAGATGAGGAAAATATTTTCCTCTTCTTAAAAAGAGAAAAATATTTTTCTCACTTTTGAAGGAATTTTTCCGATGGGGAGAAAATGTTTTTTGGAACTACCTCTAAACGCAAGAAAGTTCAGAAAAATGTTTTCTAAAACATAAATTTCGTACTGTTATTAAAGGCGTTTCTATTCTGGAAATATAAATTTTATGCAGTTAACAAACACGTTATAATTCTCTAAAAACCCATATAGGGAACATAATTAAAAAAAATTGATTCTAATTAGACTCTTTTTTTTTTTGCAACAGAAATGTTATTAAATAGGCTCTTATTTTTTACGAAATAAACGGAGCCCTAAATGTCATCGATAGGTGCCTCAATTCTAGTTGCATCCTAATGGGTTGAATATGGGTTTCGTTTAGAACCCATTTACTCCGGGCTTTAAAATTTGAAACCCATTAAGGTAGGCTCTTTAGCTTTGAAATGACCCAATTTTAAAACCCATTATGTGTCATATTTGGGTTTAAGACCCATTTTGACATATTTAGTTGCATCCCTCTAATCGAGATTCTCAATCTAACTTTTCACTATTTTCTCGAGAAACATCCAATCAATAGCTACAATAACCATCTCCCTTTTATAGGCTCAACGAATTGATGCTTGATAAAAAAAAAAAATCCTACAGTGATAGTAGAATTGATTTACATTTAACGGAAAATGATGGGTCAATATGCAAAACTGACTTCCCTTTTCTTCATTATTATGATTAGGGAGAAGAATGACGCTCCAATGCAAAGGATACATCTAATTCATTTTTTCGCATTTATCATTTGTAGATATTTATTTGCTTTTTTTATTAGTAAGATGTATTTTGCTTATTATATAGGATAAGAACACACATAATTCACGAACTTTTAATTCAACGTGTAATGTGATTTATGAACTTTTAATATATTCAATATGGTCATTAAATTTTACCTCAATGTACAATTTGATTCTTGAGCTTTTCATTTATTCAATATATATTTTTTGAACATGACACATGCTTAATTTATTCCTTGAACATTCTTTGAAAAATATGAGAATATTAAATATCGCCATTCAATTGATGTTTTCATAAAGTGGAGAGACTTGATTGAACATATACAAAAAATTCGAAAATTATATTAGACAAATTAAAAATTTAAAGATCGTACTTTACATTGGATCATAATTCATACACCTTTTGGGTCATTTTTCCTTTATTACAGCAATCCTCGCTCGCTACGGGTGGTGAGTCACTCGGTGTCTCAAAGCGAATTCTCTCTTTTGCCCTCGAGTTTGACTGAAATCCCCCATCATGTCCTAAGCAAAAACCCCCGTTTCGCAAAACCCTAATCCCGTTCCAGTTCCTTCTCTAATCGAATCCACGGCTCCTCTCTCTCTCTCTCTGAAGTGCGAGGTTTTCTCTGCTGCAGTGCTCGTTGCCCTAGCAAATGGACACCGTGCTCTCCCACGCCGCCGTCTCGAGCAGCTTCCTCAGCTCCGTCTTGGAAGCTCTTTTGGCCGAGACCGCCATTTTCGCAGTCAACGGTCTCGCTTGCTCGCTCCTGATGGTACGAAGGCTGGACTCGGTTTTGATTCTTTTTCAACTTATTTGGATGCTATTTCGATGCGCTATCCTTGTACTCTGTGCTCCCAGTGAAATTTTCTGCGTAAGGGTACTCATTCTTTTCGCTGCTGTTGGCGAATTCGATTTCCGACCTAGGGCGCTTCAAATTATGTTTGAAGTTTAGTTCGGGATTTGTTGGTTTATGGCTTGTCGTTGCCTTTTGCTCTTGCTCTAGCTTTGACTCTTGGTGATTCGGCGCTTACTTGAGCCTCTGTTAGCATGAATTTAGGGCTGCAGATAATTTCAGGGAATATACAAGGCCAAAGTGAGGAACTTTGTACTGAAAAAATTAAGTAAAAGAAACAAGGATTTCAATTGAAAGCAGCAGAAGTTAGCCTCAGGTTTAGCAAATTGACGAACGAGCTAGTTAATCCTCAGGTATCTTACCATGTTAAAGCATGAGGACTTGGAAGTTCATTGGTAGAGAAGCTTACTGGATCAGCTGTACCTTGAGCCAATCTTTCATTTGTTCACTTCTCACAGCTACTAGTTTCCAGAGAACTTTAAAGTAAATAGTTTTGTTGGTTTAAGACGATGCAATCTTATTCAAAAAAATCCTTTGCAAATGGAGTCAATATGTCAGTCTAGTTTCTTCCTTTTTGCTGGCAAAACATCTCGGGTGAATTCAATATATATGCTGCTGGGATCCTGTGTGGCAGAGTAGTCCTTCTCACCTGCCATATTAGTTTGAGACCACAACCTATGATAATAGTCTATATGCTGGAAAGAAGCCAACTCAGTGGAAAACTTCAAATAGCATTCTCATTGTCCCATGTCGCAATGTTTTCTCCAATAATATTTTGGTCAACATAAGGTTTAATTGTTTTATCGTAAGTAATTGGCTTCCGCTTTGATTCACTGCCTTTCTGTGGAATCTATAGATAAGCACCATTTATCTTCCAGCATTTGTCATCTATATTGTGATATTTAACAATTTTTGAAAATTCAAAATTTAATTTGGATGATGTGACATGTTGGAGAATAAAAAGAACGGTGTGTGCGCTCCAAAATCGAGGTCCAGCGGATGAAAGGGAAGTGCTTTCTTTATTTGTTTCTATGCCAGTGAATTCGTTTAGAAAAACGTTATGCTTGTTATTCGGTTATTATTTCCTGAACATCCTCAACTTAGAAAATAATGACGAAGTCTTACTTCAAATTAATACCACTGTTTTCGCCCATAAATCGATACCATTTGCAAAACCGTTGTTATGCACTCTATCTTGTGCTGTCTTATACTTTTACGCTGGAGAAGTGGCATACATAGGCATCGTCTTTGCTCTTTGCGAATCGATTCAGCAAATTGTTCTTTTTCTCTGCACACTCAAAATGTTAAGATAGATTATAGAGTTTAGTTCACATTACTTGATGTTGTTTGCATTTACATTTCACTCTTAGATGTCATCTGGAATTAGCTTCCTACATTTTCCCTCCTACACTTACATGTGCGTTCTAGCATTTGGTAGGTTAGGACTCTTTTACATTGTCGGCAAAAATAATTTTTTTCCAGCATTCATAAGTTATAAAAGGCATTCCCTTTGTAGCACAGTGATGTTGGTGCATTTCTTGAAGGTTTGCTTTCTGTTAAGATGCTTATGATTTGGCGCTGGTATATGCTTTTCTTTTCACTCCTTTTGCTTATGTCTTGCCCAGATGAAACCTTTGACAGGTGCAGTCAGCATCCTTCCAAAAGAACTCGACACATCTCAAAGGTTAGTACTGAGGTAACTGCCCTGTATCATTTCTTGCTAGATTACCTATCAAAGGCAACATCACATGGATGCTTTTTCTTCAGCTTCCCCATTTCTGAGCTGCATGCTGTGAAGAAACCTGGTCCCGAGAACACAGATGCCAGCGAAACCGAGGATGATGAAGATGAGGATGATGATGAAGGTGATGAACAGGATGACGATGGAGGCGAGGAAGAGGATGGCTCAGGTGAAGAGGGTGAGGGAGAAGGGGATCCAGAGGATGAGCCCGAGGCCAATGGAGAGGGGGGAAGTGGAGACGAAGACGACGACGATGACGAGGATGGGGACGAGGAGGAAGATGATGACGATGAGGACGAAGAAGATGAAGATGATGACGATGAGGTACCTCAACCTCCTGCGAAGAAGAGGAAATGAGATTTGTATCATGCTTCTAATGGCTCATGTTTGATGTGGTCTGGAGGGTAGGTTTTTGCTAGTATTAGGCTAGAATTGGAGGATTTGGGTTTGTATGCTCGCCTCTTTGCATTAGAAAAGATGCTTAGCATTTTGTCGTGACCCTTGTTCAATAATTCTAGTAATCGCTGTGTTGTGGTCGTGATCATTCTTCTTATCTCTTTTGCCCTACCATCTTTAGTTTCTTAGATTGCTCCTATACGTATTAATTTTATTTCTCCAGATCAAAAGATAAGCTGCAAGTTGGTTTTGAATTCTATGGCCTTATGTGGACGGATTTGTTCCGTTTAGCATTCTGTGGATGAGTTTGTTACTTTTATTCCTTCACTTGCTCAGTTTCTAGAGCGGGCTTGCTAGAGGCTCTCCCCGCAAAATAAGCTGTTGTGCTGAATTGTGATATGGACTCTGAGAGTTGTGGGAGATACCAAGCAATACAACGCTTTGACAGTTCATATGGATGGGGGTATTTTCTCAGAAGAAGTTTATCTGGAGTGCTAAGAAGTTCAGTGGAAGGCTATGTATGTGGTGCCTAGGGTCTTAGAACACTTTGAAACGTGTTTACCAACTATTGTTTTAAGAGAGAGAGAGAGAGAGAGAGAGAGAGAGAGGGAATTTATTCATGTGTAACTATAACACTTGGATATGAAGTGTTTTCATGAAGACTATCCTTCCCTTTTGCCTGCATCAACTTTCTCAGCAACCGGCCGAGACTGACTCGGCTGGCCACAAAAGGAACGGAGGATTCCAAGCATAAGAGAAGCTGACCGAGCCATGCGGTGCCAGGGCTTTTCCACTGTTGAGCAGGCATCTATCCCCTTGCTTTGCGAACATCGAGGGGTCGACTGGCTCAGTGCTCTGAAACCCGGCGCACTTGAGCTTGATGCCGCTCTGGGCACAGGTGCAGTTGTTGATCACCGTCACCTTCCATTCCGGCTTGTCCTGTACGATCCTCCCGGTCCGGACGTTCCGGCGGTGAATGTGTCCAAAGAGCATGCGCACAGCCCTGAACTCAAACAAAAACAAAGAATCACTCGGACATGAATCCACGTACTGCAATTGAAGAGCTGAAATCAAACAAAAACAAAGAATCGCTCAGAAAGTCGAAGGGCAATCTGTACCTTTGGTGATGAAACTGAGAAGAAGAATTGCAAGCGAGGACTTGATGCCTGTCATTATTATCTTCAACCTCTGTTTTTTTTCCCCTTCTCTAAATTCCTCTTTCAGTGAGGACCTGTAATGTGAAATTATGGCCTATATTTATGGTGTTTACATTGGTCATGTGCGATATTTCCTTGGGGGTGAGATTGACATCCTGTTATTAATTGACTGTCCGTAATAATTGTGGCTGGAATTATCAAGAATTCTCCTAATACCAGAATGAACCCAGAAGCACAAGTAACCCCCCCTCAGAAATAGTCCCAAACTTTTGAAGGAGGAAACAAGAATTGTAGAATCGTATTCTCAGACCATTTGGAATCAATCCGGACTACCCATTCATCCATGTCTTCATGTTCGATCGTTCTTTGTTCGATAAATATACCATTGCGATTGAATTCCGCACGGTCATTGTCTATAGGATCCTTACCGCTTTTCTTACTGAAGGTTTCCGCAGCTATTATCTTAAACATTCTGCAGAGGTTCTTCAATGGTTTCACCCTCTGTTTCATTGGCAAAATTTAATATCCACTACAGCGAAGTACAGAGCTCCAAGCCCCGAAGTCGTACAATAGTTTCTTCAGCAAAGAATGGAAGGTTTACACCTTAAGGCCAGTGGGACAAAGCAATTGTCCTTACCCAATTGCTAAATTGTACAAATCTTTTGGATGCAACTTCAGAATAATTCATGGAGAAATATCGAGAATCATGGAGGATCTTATGGGAAGAGAATCAATTTATTTCGAAGTACGAGTATTTATGGAGAGGAAATGCCATTGGATTTTTCCCACAAATATTATACAACTTGAGATGACATCTATCATGCATGAGATGAGCACAAGCGAAATCACACGTAACCAATGGGATTTTTTGTAAGACTCGGGTGATTTCGAAAAATCTTATGTTGAAGACATGTAGCAACCCTGTTATAGCTCCGATGAGAATCCTAATTTCGACTCAAGTCTTGAACCCATCAATAAGTGAAAGAATCTTTGGGAGTTCACTTGACTACTTTAATAAAGTTAAAGTTGTAAGTTTTCTTCTATTTTGTCAGCCATACTAGTTGTGAAAAATCTTTGTATTACTCTTAATCTCAAGTTGAGCTAATGTTTGAAAATTTTCCAAAATTCGATTATATTCTCTCATGGGTTCTTCTAAACCTTCCCATTTTAGGCCTAGTGACATGTGACAGATCAAATTTTAATTTTGATCCGATAAGATGAGCTTATTTCAACAAGTGTGCTCTTCACTTCTGACTTTAAGTGGATCATGTAGATTATAAAGTTTTTCAGTGTTCAAAGAGCCTTAAGATGGAGACTAATGTTACTCTTACACCATTATCGAATGTCGTTGTGGAAAAAGATAAAGAAAGGTCATCGAAAGCGTGGTAAAAAAAGTTAGAACAAAAAAGAAGTTGACAGTAGAAAGTAAAGGCGATACAAGTAGCCGCGAAGTGAAAGACTTGACATCTTATTTCCGCAACATCTAAATCAAGCCACGTCCTACAAAGTTGGAGAACATCCGATTCAGCCGTCGCTGACTTCGAACGTTATATCGTGATGCCGTCTGCACTGCGACTGCAGTGAATCTTACTTGCCCCTGGAGCTGAACATGTCCCTGAAACGAAATCAACGAAACCTCAGCATTCGCGTCCCCGGAGAACAAGAACAAGAGGCAACGTTAATCTCTCTTAACCTCCGAAGGCGAGACCAAACATGAAGAAGCTTGAGGATGTCTTCAGAAGAAGAGAAACAGTTCTCACTAGAAAAAGAAGATGAACCAGAGAGTTATTCGGCATTGATTAGGGTTTCCTTCTTGATCGCAAATCGTGCATGGTAGCCACCTCAGCGCATCATAAATGAGTTGTATTCGAGCTCTATTAGTAAAGGATAAGAAGAAGACGTTTCATGAACAATATAATCATCAATTACGCACAAAAGAGATGCGGAAAATAAAGAGCAAGGAATATGATAAAAATCTAAAATATTTATCATTTGTGAGTTTACATCAAATATATTTTCGTATGAAAGACTTGCACGCTACACTATCATTACCATAAAAGGTAAAGAAATGCTGAATTTCACCACTCACTATCTAGTCATATGGACGTGCATGTGTTTGTCTAAATTTATAAAAGGATCATATGATTGTTAGGAGAATTACCTAATCAATCCTAAACTTGTTGGATGGATGCCAATTGATTCCTAAGTTTTTCGATTTTGTCAATATAATCTTAAACTTATGTGTGAAATTTCAATGCAGTCCTTCCGATCAATTTTCGCCGGAAATAGATAGCCATGTCATCTCCGGCCATCATACATGGCACACCGCCATGTCAGCGATTTTCGACGAACAATGATCGGAAACACTACATTGAAATTATGAACCTACGTCTATAGATATTATGTTATAACCGTATTGGATTTTATGTGTGTAAACAACTACACACTTTACGTGACTCGCGAATGTATGTAAAACGAGTTGAAAAATTGGAAACATTTAGAGATGTACAACATTACGCGCGTTACATCACACATACACTTTTATAACCTCGAATAATGACCACCTTGTGATAAATCCAGAAAAAGTCAGAGAAACATACGTTTGAACTAGAAATTACGTAAGCTTATATTGGGGTTTTACCAATAGAGATCTTAAGCAAGCATTGCATCATTTTATAGAGATTAGGATTGATCGGATAACATACCGTAATATTTTTAAAACCCACATTTATTTCCATCAGGCTACACGAATCTAACACAAGGGAGGCGGTGTGGTTGGTTATGTCCATCCTATCGTCTATGAAACGAGTCTATGCAATTTTCTCCCCTTTCGTCCTTGCTATCTCCATTTGCTCTGGTCCATGTGACGGTCGTGGGTCTCAAAATGTAGCCCCAGTTTGCACTTGGAATATGCAATAACTGCTCTAAGATTACCATGTCACTTGTTTTAAAGGCTTTTGGCCCATTAATGATTAGGTCGCTTCTTATTTGGGCTTAATTAAATGTTGGGTCATTGTCTTTTAAGTAGCATGAGGCTATAAATGGGCTGGTTCCTCATCTTGCAATGTGCGGTCATCTAGGAATTAGCCCATCAAAATGCAAGATTGACCCCAAAAGTAGGAAACAAGAGAACTTACCAGCAAGAATTACATACATTTATATTATTTATCCCGCATGCCTTTCAATTGGAACGGTCATACGATGAGATAAGAAAGAAATGATGTAATTAAAGACAGAAAGGTGGAACTTCACCGTAAACAGAGGAATGTCATACTTTGGAGGTGGCTACTGCTGCTTTTGATATGAAATTGGGCTCCTGACTCAGCAACAACTCTAGCTTTGGATGTTAGAGTAATCAACACCAAAGCCAATCGGTTTCGGGGTTAGGTCAATTCGAAAGCTGAAACCTAGAACTGACCCGCTAGGTCCCAATCACGGTTTTCGAAAATCGGGGAACCGAATTGATTACACTTGGAATCAATCTAGAGCCGAACCGGCCGGTCTCAAATAGTTGCAGCTCTACTTGAGAACTGATTTTATTTTCTGAAAATCAGATTATATGCATCGTATGTTAAGTGTACTTCCGTCTGCCGAGTGGAAATGCACGCTAGATTCATACAACATCCTAATTTTTTTATCATGTGAATTGTCAAATCGGTTTTGTGTTCTTACCAACTGCCCTGGCAGATTAGACCTCTCGAAAAGATCATAAAATGATACATTTTACAGGATATTATTCTCTTTGAAGTCACTTTCTCACCACGGAGCTTCAACGTTCCCCCAACTTTCACTCTTTTTACCGTGTTCAAAAGGGCGAGTACTCCATTTCAGCTGAGCTAAGAAGAGAAGTTGAATTTACCCTCAGAAAGAGTAATTACCCGTTTTCTATTCTGTCATAAGTTTAAATTACCCGTTTACCCGACTAATTTATTGTATTGGTGCGACTCATTTACGTGTTTTTAGCCTTTTCAATTGATACTTCTGACTTAAGTGATTCTTCTTACCTCATAACTAAATTAGATGAAATTAGGGACACGCCAAGTGAAATTCTATATCTCATGATTTCACAAATGTTTGTCTTGACACCAACAAATAATCAACTCTTGTCGGATATCGATCAATAGCAAGCAAAGTCAATGAGACTAGGATTTGGTCAAAGTAGAAGCCTGATGAACAAAGCATTCGGCAAGTTGTAAGCCCATCGATAGAGGAGGATGTCGATACAACAGGATGGTGAGACTACCACTACCTGCATTCCTATAAGCTAATAAACCCCTTGTTGTATCTCTGTAAAGGCCATAATCAATAACAACAAAACATAAGTCCTTGCATAATTGCTTTCATCTGTAATTTTCCAGCGAAATTAACCTTTCAGAACCTTCAAATTCTTGCACCTTTTATCATTTTGGCAACCTTTAAATTACCACTATCAGCATTGTTCCTGTCCGTAATAAAAAAAAAAAAAAATCCTCTTTTCCATTACTTTTGTCGATTCCATTCCATTCCTGAGATTTTCACTCTTTGGAGAAACGGCTTGATATCAATAGGTAAATCTTTGTCATTATGAGCTGAATACAACTCCATAGGCCTATCCTCTCCTCTGAAAACCTTCAGGAAGAACTCTATCTGCCCGTCTTCCGATCAGACTTTCCTAGAAGTCCCTTTGCTCGTTCAGCCAATCAAGACGTGTCGAGGTTGACTCAGACGCGTAGGGCCAAGGACGTGAGCTGCTGTCAAGAGGCTGACTTGGGTATTGCAGAACTGGGAATCCCCCTTCTCTTGTCTGAACCGTCCCCGGATTGGAATTTGTCAACTTTCTCACCTGACTTGAGAACGGCGGAAAGGCCTAGGGAAGAGCAGATCACGTTATCTCCTCCACAGTTGTCGTATTATTTTATGTTAGCCATTTCCAGTCCCATGCATTCCTTACAAGCATGCTTTACGTAAATCAAGGCCTTTACGTTTGTTTTTTTTACTCATTTTGATTCTTTATGTATATCTTTATCTTTTTTTAATTAAGGAGTAATTTTTTTAATGGTAGTTATGGGGAATAATGGCCTTCCTAGTTCGTGCCAAAGTACCTTCCCAGGAACGCGTTTGACCAGGGAACATCCTAGAAACCCCCGTTCTTAATTGAATCCATTCTTGAAGGAAGTTTTCTTTTCTTTTTTGCCAGGCCATGGCCACCATTGTTGAAGAAAGCTAAACATGTGCCTTGGCTACTGCAAGACCTCATTTGTTTCCTATATTCTCAAAGTCGGTGATAAGATTATCTAGTTGCAGCCGGTGGATTCTCATACATGTTAGATAATGCTCCTATAATACTTGTTGGGGAAAATTGTCTAAAAAATCATAAACTTATTGCAATTTGTCCAATTCAATAATAAATCTTTCAATTTTGTCAATTGGGTCAAACTATTTAACATTTTTTCAATTGAGTCTATCCGGTTAATTTTTGCTAGAAATCGCCAACGTGGAACCCAACCGTCCTACGTGTTGATTAACTAGTTGCAGCCAGTGGATTCTCATACATAATATATAATGCCCTTATAATACTTGTTAAGACACTTAAAACATGATTTGTAGATTTAGTTTCCGCTATTTGGAGTTAGTAAATTTCTTTCTTTGGCCATCAAGTAAGTAACTTATTTCGAAAACGGGTCTATTCTCAATTTCCAAAATGTTTGGATATGCTTGCTAAGGGATCTTAACGAGTGGGCGGGTTTCTTGTTGACAAGAGCCTTCTCTAATTTGTTTCTTTGGTTCGAGGTTTATTCGTTGACCCATGTTGTTCGAAAGGATAGATATGCACTAGAAGATGATATCTCAGTTGCGCCTCCAACATGTCCATACCCGACTCACCTAATCCTGATTCTTAATCCAAGTCAAATCAGCACGCTTCAGGAACCATACATAAACGCCCTGTAACGATAGGCATCTTGTCTTTCTCGTAACATGCCTTAAATTAACCGGTAATTTCATCCATCTTGCAGCTGTTTATATGCTTCGGAATTCTACCGAAAACTTATTTTTTTTTGTTCATCTATATCGTGTGATCCTTTGCATTGAGATGTAAAATGTAAAGCACGCCGTATTTGAAACACTTAGATTTTGAAAACATTTGCACTTTGACCTCATCAGAGCTCTCAAAAGTTTCGATTTTTTTGCACCCTCCTTTCGATCCCACTATACGCTTCGCTTATCTATATTCGATGAGATGAGATGAGATGATCTTCAACTTCTCACATCGAAGCATGTTTAGCTTCGCAATCGGGGGAAAGTACAAGTAGCATGGAGCCGTAACGGTAATTTTTCACGTCGTAATCAGCGTAAGACATACTCCGAAAGTACGTTTGATCTTATATGTCTTTCCGTGACGTGGACGACGAGGTTGACCCATTTTGCTTGGCTCGAAAGATTAATGAACGGTTCATGGTGACGTTTCGTTAGGGTTTTACTCATACAGTATGGGGAGACTCATGATATCACAATTGAGATAGTTAGGTTAAGCTTTGACGTGGGTGGGTTTCTTTGTTTTTTATGCAACAACTTGATAAATTTCTTCAACGTCATTGAGAATAACAAGTACCAGTTGTTTATTTTCCAGTTGAACCTCTTCTTTTTCATCGGTGCTAGTGAATTATTCTCAATAAGAGTATTTTTATCCGGATTATTGTCCTGCAGAAAGCAATCATAATTCAGGATCTTAATCAGTGGAGATTCCATCTAGGGATTCTTGATCTGGAACACGAGGAGGAGAAAACAAATTGATGTCGTTCCTCCTCGATCATCAGAGCTCCTTCTTTTCATCAGTGTTTAGACATGAAATACATCTGGAGCTTTTCCTATTGCTTATGCTGTCTTTTTTTTTTTTTTTTTCATTTTTATTTTGAGGTTGTGATTCAAAGTAAGGATAGGTAAGATGGACCGACCGAATCAGGAACCGCCTAGATCAGACCAAACTCGCCGGTTCGGTCCCGTTTCGGGGCGCCGTTCGGTTTCATAAAATTGAAACCGGTGGTTTTCGGTCTGGTTTCGGGTTACGAGATGGAATCGGACCGGCTGAAGATGATCGATTTATTTTTATTTATTTCTTAAATGTGAATCTAGGTTCGCGTTGCTCACCCCCACTAACAATTTTTTCAGTTTTATTGGACCATCCGAGAACCAAATCGGTCGGTCCGGTCTGGTCTAGTCTGGTCCGATCCCAAGACCACCCGGTCCGGCTTCTAGTTCCAAAAACTGAAAACCAGGTTTTCGGTTCCAGGGTGGATCGAACCGAACCGGGGAATCAATCACCGCCCAAGTCTAAAGACTCTTGGAAAAACAGACAAGTCAACTCAAGTACCATGACAAGGCAAGTCAACTTAAGTAACGTAATAAAAACGGTTGGTTTACCAGACCAAGCAAGAAAAGAAAGACCCTTTCCACTCCAGTTTCCATGAAAAGTCTCTACTTCTTGTTATTTCTCTGGGAAAAAGTCTTAACATTATTGACCACTTTTTCCCCAGTTTTTAATGTCCTTTTACCCTCAGATAACGAAAGAACCGCGATTTTTTTTTTTTTTAATAATAAGCTGCATCATGCTTCTATAAGCGTAGAGATCCAATACTTCTTCTTAGGGAAAACAATATACTAAAGAGAATTTCACATGGGATACTGCCAAAGGTCAATGGTGGGAAGCTTCTCAATTAGGCCTTCACGTGTTGAGCTTTACCATCTTTGATACAATTCAAAAAAGGGCCACAAAAAAAAAATTCCAAAGGTCAATGGAAAAAAAACAAGCACTCCGATAACTTAATTCGTATTAAAGATGAGGTAACGTTGAATCACCAAAGAAATATTTAAAGGCAGCACATGTAGAGAGCCATTTCTGTGAGTCCCTTGTCCATAGCAGGAGCCCCAAAGAAAGCTTCCAACTTTAATTGATTCTCTCTCTCTCTTTGTGACCCCTTAATGTGTTCAGTGACCAAAGAAGAGGAGAGACACAGATTGGTGCAATAGGCATTGGGAGCGATCACATACAGGTGTTGAATGTCCTGTGGGTGTGGTATGGGGGCTCTGCTTGTTCTTGTGGGTGTGTGCTTCTTGGCCTTCTGGGTGCATCACAGCTCCGTGGCCTCGCAGACCACAGGTCTCTCAGGGATTGTTGTGGTTGATGGGAGTGTGTTCATCAATGGGTCGGCTTCCATTGCCAGCGTTGACGACGACTTCATCTGTGCCACCTTGGATTATGGCCCTTCTGATATTTGTTACCATGGCACTTGCTGGGGCAATGCCACTCTCTTCACTCTGGTCAGGACCCTGTCTCTGTGTGTGTGTGTGTGTGTGTGAGAGAGAGAGAGAGAGAGAGAGAGAGAGAGAGAGAGAGAATGTGTGCATGTTTGTGTGGAAGTTGCCAGCTGTGACTGATACTGGTATATGGCTCATTTCTTGCTGTCTCTTTTGGTTCACTCACTTTCTTTATCTTTGCTCTATATGTAGGATCTCAGCAATCGAATTTTGTTGAATGCAATCAAAGGCAAGAAGTCATTTCTTTCAAATTTTGACAGGCAACGTGAATGTTTCGTGCCGTCTTGATTTTGTCTGAATTCAATTGAACAGCACTAATGTTTTGCAGCATTTTCGCCGTTGAAAATCAGAATGGGAGGCACTTTACAAGATAAATTGATATACCATGTTCAAGGAGATGGGGGACCCTGCAAACCCCACTCGATCAATGGTTCAGACTTTCTCGGTTTCTCTCAAGGATGCCTGCCCATGTCCAGGTGGGACGAACTTAATGCGTTTTTTAAACGTGCAGGGTAAGAATAAATGTCTCTCTTTCAGAAATGGAAGCCGGTATGGACAAGATCCTTCATATTGCTGAAGCATAATTTAACTCTTTGTTCACTGATTTAAAGTCTTTCAATTCCGTGAAATGCAGGGCTGTTGTCACCTTTGGTTTGAATGCCTTATATGGAAGGACAGTGACATCAGATGGTTCTGTCCATGGACCTTGGAATTCAAGCAATGCCGAGATTCTTTTGCGTTACACCGTGAATAAAGGCTATTCCATCCATGGATGGGAGCTTGGTAAGCATAGTTATGCTTGCTATTGGCTCTCGTAAGGATAAATTATTGCTAGGAACTCTAAATAGAAAAGTTCAGGTCAAGAAAAAATATTTTCTTGGGAAGCTTAACCCAGTATCTTGTTCCAACCTTCACAGGGGAATGGCTAATTTTTTCTTGCTCACGGGTCTTTCTGGAATTAACAAAAGTATAAGTTAGCATTATCCAATATGATCTATGATAGAACTTGGTTAGCTTGTCCTGTCTCATTGATTCTTGAAAGGCACAAGCAATTGGCCTTGTAGTTGTCTGAGGCATACAAGAATGTCTTTAGTTAAGTACTCTGGAGTCTGTAGTCCAACCGGGGTTCAAATTCTTCGTACTTAAAAGCTTCTATAGTATGAAAACCAGAAACTTCTGAATCATATTTTATCATAATTCTTATTAACATGTAGTTCATTCCGGAGAAATCTTTCCTGGAATTTGTATTTCACTGTGTGCCATAAGTGTCAGGGCACATTCATCCGTCTTTACCAATTTAGCTGCTGTATATCATCCCAAGAGTTAAACTCATCAACCCCCGACTGAGACAAGACCTAGATGGCAGCCTAACCTAGTACGTCATACTTCTCCAATGATGGAGCAAATTTATGTTCACTTTCGAAAAATTCTTATGATGGCAAAAATTGGAGAGTCCGACTTACTCATGCACAAGTTGGACGATGAATCTTTGTATCTGACCTAATATGTTCCTGTCTGTTAGGAAATGAACTTAGTGGGCAAGGAATTGGAGCAAAAATCTCGGCACAACAATATGCATCCGACATTAAGACCCTCCAGAACCTATTGGATGATATCTATGCAGGTTTTGAAGTCAAGCCACTAATCCTAGCACCGGGTGGATTCTTTGAAGCCAACTGGTTCCAGGATTTTGTGAGTCACACGACACAAATGCTCCAAGTGGTCACCCACCACGTTTACAGCCTCGGCGCAGGTACTTCACCATAAGGAAATAGCATCAATTGCTTTCTGTTTAATCTTGGACATTCCACTGCACAATTTTGTGTGATTGAAATGTCTAACGCATTCTTCAGTGAACATCAGAAGATATAGCGAAGGATCTTAATTGTCTGTTCCGTGTAGGAGCCAATGATAACCTCATTAGTAGGATTCTGGATCCATCCTATCTCAACGGTGTGGCTCAGACTTTCAGTACTCTTGAAAGCATCCTCAAGAATTCTGGAACCTCAGCAGTTGCATGGGTTGGAGAAGCAGGTGGGGCTTATAATAGTGGTCATCACCTCGTCACCGATGCATTTGTGTCTAGTTTTTGGTAAGTTTCGCCCTACAGATTCTCCTTATCCATTTTCCATAGTACCATGATTTTCTTGATTCTCATGGGACGAATTTTTCATGATTTTTATTAGCAGCTGATGAGTTTGTTTTTTTTTGGTAAGGTCAGCTGATGAGTTTGTTTACACCTGATTTTCCCGGAAAAATTGAATAGGTATTTGGACCAACTTGCAATGGCAGCGACTTACAATACCAAAACATACTGCAGACAGACGTTGATTGGCGGGGGCTATGGTCTACTCAATTCCAGCACAAATCAACCAAACCCGGACTACTACAGGTCTGTCACGAGTTCAACTTGAAGATTAAGAGAAACCTTTTTTGTCCTTTTCTTATTTACTAAACGAAAGATGACACTGAAAAAAAATAATGGAGAATGCAGTAAAAACGGGAGAATTCTGCTGAAAATTGATGTGTTGATAGAGTGCGTTACTGTTATTTCAGTGCTCTTCTTTGGCACCGTTTGATGGGAAACAATGTCCTATTCACTAACTTTACCGGCACAAACAAACTCCGTGCTTACTCTCATTGTTCAAAGAATTCAGTGAGTACTGTCTATTCTTAAATTTACAGCCATCATATCCTGAACTATGGTCTAACATCTTAAAATGTCACACATGACAGACTGGCGTCACGTTGCTGTTGATCAATCTTGATGGAAACACCACAGCACAAGTGCATGTTTCCACTGAAGACATAGCAGGAAATGGGACATTAATTTTGCAACCACAAATCCGCTCCCGTAAAAGTAAATTTTCCAGCATTTCAAAGGGGTCGATATTCGATGCAAACATTAGAGAAGAGTACCATTTGACAGCGAAAGACAGAGACTTGGGCAGCCAAATCACCCTTCTCAACGGGAAAATTCTTAGCGTTGATTCTTCTGGGAACATTCCTGCCCTCAATCCTATAAAAGTGAGCATGTCAGATCCCATTCTGGTGGCTTCATTCTCTGTTGTATTTGCTCGGTTTCCAAGGATGAATGTCACAGCTTGCAGATAGTTCCAGACGTGTACACACAACACACACACAAACACAAACACAAACACAAACACAATGGAATTACTTCTCCGAACTGTAGATACTTATAGCATCTTCAATTGCTGTAATCTATAGAGAAAATTTATTGTGATTTCTGCATAGAGTATTTTTCTCCTTTCTTTGCTATGCAAATTTACCGAAGTTGGTGAGAAGTTCCTAACCAGCTTCTTTTTCTTCGATTCATCAGACCAATCTGCTCTCCGTGCAAAGTTTGTGCATTTGGATCCATGCACAATCACTCGTATTAATAAGCAGATCACTATCTGCATCATGATCAGTTCCCAAATCCGTAAATTTGTCAAACTAATGTCCTGACTACTCTTTCTAGCGTCCCTAAACCCTTCAAACCCACACCACAAGATCCAAATATAAGAAGAGACTGCTAATGCTAAACTTGCTTTCTCGAACGATGTTCATACCATTTGGCGCTAGTCTAGAGCCCAAATTCGACTGTTCCACTCCTATGATTTACATCTAAAGTATAATCTTCATTGAATTCGTCGGAAACAGGTGCACTGATCATATTGCTGTGATTATACTGGGTCAGCATGTCCGACCAAAAAAAAAATACTGGGTCAGCATATCATCTCATATAATTTGTAGTATTTGTGTACTCCAAGTTGGTGGCTTCAATGTGTCCTATGTCGGCATTGCAAGTCAAACTGCATATAGCTTGCTTGTTTTGGCGGTGCCGTGTGGATGATGGAATTCTCGATCCATTAGATGTATATCCCACCTCGAAGGGGGCTATATGACAAAAGCTTCCAGTTCTAGAGAAATAAATCATACTGCACATTTAGCTCTGAGAAATTATCACCCGCCTTCCAAATCGTCCCGGCCACTTGGAATTTCAAATTATTTGCTATTTTAACTAGCATGCACATCTGGTGTGACTGTGCTAGCGATGTTTCTATCCCGACAAACAGATCAATTTCCCCAAGAAAAGTTGCATTAGCTTAACATGAATACAACCATGCGAATCCAACCTTCCCCAGTAAGCAAAGTTGTCCGACTCTGACTTTCACGTGCCTAATCAGATTGGTGTGTTATGTCTAGGAAGAAGCTAAGGATGATTTCTCTCTCTCTCTCTCTCTCTCTCTCTCTCTGTGTCTATATATATATATATACTTGCAAGTTGGCAAATCTGATGCAATGATTTCTGTCTACCTGCACAATTGACGATTGCCATTTGAATGCACAATCCCTCCGAAAGACGTCTTTTGTCGATGTTTATCAATATTTAAAGTGGCGCACTTATGTTATTTTATGCTGGACACCAAAACCACCTGGGATCTAGAGGTATTCACACTTTGAACTTGATGAACTCAAATTGTAAGTCAAAGTTGCGACCTTTCCTGTGTTAGTGTTTAGCCCCTGTTTCCTATTGATAATGAATCATGAAAAACAGTTACAGCTTAATAAGACTTATGTTTTTCCATCGTGTCGGGTTGTCCATTCGCCTTGAGCACACTTACTCGTTCTTTTTTCCTCTCTTTCAGTCTTATTATAACTGGCAACGCTATGGAAATCGAGACCCTTTTCGAAATTTTAAAGATCATACGGACCTTAAGTTGGTTACTGTATGGCCCTTTTTCTCGTCTTTCTTAGATAGCGGTTCCGTCCGTTCTCGGAGTTCTTCAATATCTATGACCGTTTCTGTCATCATAAGCATGACTTTCTTTTAGGGATGCAACCACTTTGCCTAGGACAGTTTGCTTCCAAAGAGCATACCGACAAATTATTCACCCTAGTGATTTTGATAGTGATGGTTCCATCCAAATTTTTCTGATGGGGAAGGGAAGAGCTCTGAACAAGATAAAACACGGTCAATGAACATTGAGAGGATCTTTTGGAGCCTTCTTTTGGTGTATAATAATGAACCTTTACAGGTTCATTGTTCTGAAAGTTTGTGCTATCTGCTCGAGATCAGTAACTTTTCGATATATTCTAGTGCAGAAGTTTGACCTTTCCTTGGATTTCTGATTAATAAATTGATTAAACAAAACGCAAGTAGGGTAGTGTTAGATATACATATCCATCCAGGGAAACATGGAACTGGGGATACATGCACTGCAAAAAGAGTAAAGAATCTGTGGGGCTTCAATATGCCTTGCACACTTTCATTCCCTGACTTTTCTATGTCACAGTGTGAAACTAGACTCCCCCACTTACCCACTTTGAGTCATTTGGGTCCCTCTTCAAAGTTCTTTTGTCAAAATTTCTTTGTACTAGTGACCTCACTTTCCATGGTAGGACCCTTGGCAACTTAAATCTGCATAATTTAATACATGCTCAAGGAATCAAATGTTCCAGGCTCCTTGTTCCACCCATTTGAGCGTTTGTTTCTTTGGAGTCAACAAGAATCATGAGCGCCGGCTCTCCACCACTGGTTCATTCTTATCATCAAGATAATTCAGCAAGAAGCATATTCCTAACCATGCACGCAGCAGTTGTACTAGCTTCACATAAACAATTAAGCATCGAGGGAAAACATTGATCACTTCAGTTGTCCCGGAAGTAGATGAACATTTAAAATATCGAGGAAACTACCATTTCTCCACGGACCCTCCAAAGAACACAGCTTTCAAGTATCAACTTTTTCTTCTCCTCTCCTTAGACATCCTGTGTCTCACAAGTAGTCCTTCAATTCCGAGAAGAAGATAGCAACAAAAGCGTTCATGCTTCCTCCACCAATGAATTTGTTTGGAGCCTAGGACTGTTCTTGCCATTGTTTTAAATGTACTGTGGGATGGGGTCTCTGCTTGTTCTTGTGGGGTTGGGTGTTTTGGTGTTCTGGGCACATCACAACTCCATCTCAGCGGTTTCGCAGAGCACCGGAACTTTGCTCATCAATGGAACAGCATCCGTTGCTAAGACAGACGATGATTACATCTGTGCCACTTTGGATTGGTGGCCTACTGATAAATGTGATTATGGCACTTGCAGCTGGGGAAGAGCCACCCTCCTCACTTTGGTATGCCTCTCTCTCTCTCTCTCTCTGTTCAATTATGTATTGATACTTGCGTCTAGCTCTGGACTCTGCACTCATGCGCAAACAGAGCCACCAAAAGAAAAAAAATTAATCAAAGAGAGCATAACTTTCTTTTTGCAAGTCTTGGCTTCTCAATATTGATTTTCTCTCCCCAGGATCTGAACAACACACTTCTGCTAAATGCTGTAAAAGGTATGTGATTGTGCATGCTGATCCTCATTGAACAATTTCAACATGTCACATCATCTTGGTACTTCAAGATTAAAGTTGTAGATTCTATGCTGTATTGCAGCTTTTTCACCCCTGAGGATTAGAATGGGAGGGACTCTGCAAGATAAAGTAATATATGAAACACAGGGTGATGAGACACCTTGCAGCATCTTCACCAAGAACAGCTCGGAATTTCTTGGTTTCTCACAAGGATGCTTACCAATGGCCCGATGGGACGAGCTGAACTCGTTTTTCAAGCAGACAGGGTAGGCCTAAGGCTGAGATTTAGTTTACTATTTGTTCTACGTATGGCATTAATTCGAAGCCCCTTGTATCCTAATATCTGAGTACACTGACGTTGCTTTGCATATATTACAGGGCGGCCGTCACATTCGGGCTGAATGCGTTATACGGCAGGATAATCAGTTCAGACAGTTCTGTTAATATGCCCTGGAATTCTAGCAATGCCAAATCTCTCATTCAGTACACTGTCAATAAAGGCTACTCTATCCTCGGTTGGGAGCTTGGTAAGCATAGTGGTTCATGTTTCAGCATGGACCAGGAAAGGTGGAAAAGATACGGTTACGGGCCAGCTTAATATATTACCATATAGTCATCAAATTAACTAACCCTTCGGATATGACAGAGAGACATCAGAATATCAATTCCTGACATTTTTCTGTAGTGTTTTCTCAACAGTGAAGTGTTGTGTCTCTGAAATCTGTGCTTGTCTTGCTGGTTAGGCAATGAACTAAGTGGAAATGGAGTTGGAGCAAGAGTTTCAGCCCACCAGTATGCATCAGATATAAAAACCCTTCAACACCTAGTGGATGATATATATGCAGGTTTTGAAGTTAAGCCACTGGTCCTAGCACCAGGAGGATTCTTTGATGCAGATTGGTTTGCCGATTTTGTAGAACAAACAAGTAAAACTCTTCAAGTTGTCACCCACCACATTTATAACCTTGGTCCAGGTAATATCACTTCAGAATCAAAGCTTTGCTGTACTATACTATTTTGAGACAATGTGCATCAGCTTCATCAAGTTGAACTGATTTATGTAGGAGTCGATGACCACCTTATTCAAAAGATCCTCGATCCTTCTTATCTTGATGGGGAGGTGCAAACATTCAGCAGCCTTTGGACTCTTCTAAAGAATTCTGGAACTTCGGCAGTTGCATGGGTTGGTGAAGCCGGAGGCGCTTATAATAGCGGCCGCAACCTTGTCACTAACTCCTTTGTTTTTAGTTTCTGGTAAAATAGAACTGCCACGCATAACTACTTTTATTGGTGATTCTGATGAGAGATCATGACACTAAGAATTTTTATGTCATCTGTCTTGTATAGGTATTTGGACCAACTAGGAATGGCGGCCACTTCCGGTACAAAAACATACTGCAGACAGACATTGATTGGTGGAAACTATGGCTTGCTAAACACTGAAACATCCCAACCAAACCCAGATTACTACAGGTTGGTTAGTCATGAGATTTTAGCTTAAGACCTTAATCCAACTCAACTATTACCTAGATAAAATGAAAGGAAAGGGGTAAAAGAAGCTATCCTAATAGCCCTCTCTCTTTTTTGATATATTCCAGACGAAAATATTGGATCTCTAATACTACACAATGAAAAACAGTTAGTTGAGTGGTAATGGAATAGCTTTGCCGGAGGAGACTGTAAACTAAGAAATAATCAGCTTTTGACAGTGTAGAGGCCGGTCCGAATCCAAAGTTGAAAAGCAAACTGACAATCTTATTGTGCTAAATGAACAAACTAATTGAACGTTCAAGCTGATGCCGATACGTCACTAGTGCTCTGCAGTGCTCTTCTTTGGCATAACTTGATGGGAAGCGATGTTTTATCAACTAGCTTCTCGGGCACTGATAAGATTCGCGGTTATGTTCATTGCTCAAAAAACTCTGTAAGTGTCTTCTGCTCTCAAAACAAGGGATAGACCATTATAGTTGGGTTATATGCTGTTTCTTGATATCAACAGCCTGGGATCACTTTGCTGCTGATCAACCTTGATGGCAACACAACTGTCCAAGTTCACGTTTCGACTGGAAATGTAGCCAGTAATTTGAAACAAGAGAGCCAAACTCGCAGGACAAAATTTGCCAAAATGTCAAGAGGGTCATCTAGTGATGGGAACATCAGAGAAGAGTATCACTTGACTGCTAAAGAAGGAAATATACAGAGCCAAGTCATGCTTCTCAATGGAAAAGTTCTAAACACAGATTCATCTGGCAATATTCCTTCCTTAGATCCAATACATGTAAGCAACTCAGATCCGATTACGGTGGCTCCATTCTCCGCTGTATTTGCTCGGATTCCTAGCACGAATGTCACTGCATGCCAATAGTGCAGTACAGGACCACAGGCGCAGTGAACTTGCTATTTGTAATGGTAATTCTGAGGTGACCATAGCAGATAATTAATTCTTGAAAAGATTGTGACAAGCACCGGCAAAATTGAAACAGTCGCGAGTGAAGGCCAGTTAATTCATGTTTTGAGTTCAAATCCAGAGCGCTAATGACATGTGAACTTAAGCCTCTTTCTCCCTATCGGTAAATTGAATCATCACCAACAAAAATAAAGAGCCTTTCCTCATACACCCATCAGACATTAGCAGCAAGCTTCATAGAAGTGACTCAACTCCTGTATATCACCCCCTGTTTTGTGGCTACTAGAACAACGCAGCAGAGCTACAAATCTATATGAAGAAGGTACACGTTTGGTGAGTCTCCCAAAAGTATGCCTCAAGCATCAAGCTAAACAACTTCATCCCTAAAGTAACCTCCAAGAACCAAACATCCACTAAGCGGTTCAAGAGAAAATGCTTCAGAAATGCTTTTAGATCCTCTATTCAGTAAAACTTCTTGACAAGTAAACTTTCGGCCACGTGATTCCTGTAGATGATTTTGAAATGCCATCCAAAGAGAATGATAGATTCCTGGTAATCAGACTGCACTATTTAGTTGCTCCTTGCCGCTCCAGGCAACAAGTTTGACAGAGATGGAACTCCCTGATTCCTCATCTCTTCTTGTGCTCGCCTCATTTCTTCAGGATCTATTACCATGAACAAGCAAATTAATAAAAGGACAAACAAGATGATATGTGCTTGCAAGCCAACTCAACTGGAAATCAATTAAAAGGCTCAAATATTCATTTAATATCACTAGGTTGCTAGCAAATTTCGTGATGCACACCAACAATTGCATATCCTCAAGATCATTATGGTGGGATAACGCTATCTGGAAATGAGTGCTTACCCATGTTCTCAACTAATTTCGGCATTAGGAAAACGACAACCAGCATGAACCCAACCATCAGACCCATCGGGCTCTTCACCAGGGACATTAACGAGAAGGGTTCTCTAATCTGTTGAAAATCAAGATTTGAAGGGAAGAAGTTAAAACATCGTAACTAGAAATCAATAAGACCAGGCTCTGATCAAATCAACCTCATAGTACTGTTCCTCTCTCAACGGCTCTAAAACCAACTCATTCAAGATCCTCCTATTCTCCGTCAGGGCAGCCTGTACCTTGCCAGGATTCCTAGCACTGACATCAACTCGTACCTGAGCATTTATAAAAACATTGAAGTCAGACAGTGATCGGAACTTGGTGGATAACTAGCAAATCAAGATCATACCCACCGGTGAAAAGAAATATCCAATGGAGGCCACCTCAATCAGATGTGTCCCAGCCGAGATGTTATGGCTTTTTCGAAGTATAAATTAAGGAACATTCTCATGCCAAACACTATCAGATACAAGTGTATGGCCATCATCTTCGCCCATATCAGCTTGTGACAATTGAAGTAAAACTTGAAGGAGGTAATAGGGCAAGTCATGTTAACATTAGAGAAAGGAGCCCTGCATTCACTTTTTTCCAAAAAAAGGCATAAGAATTTACATGGAACAAAGCAGGATATGCCGAAGGTGTAATAAGAAGCATCGAGGGAAAAAACTACAGTTTAAGAAGAGGATACAATGAAAAATATCCATCTGGTCTGAGGAAAGTAATTTTCTTGCCACCATTAAGGATAACTTTAGCATCTGAAATCTTTCCCATAAGACCAAATGTCCTCACACCAGCTCCTGCCAAAGCATTAGTAATTTCGGGTGAAGAGGCAAGGAAGGATGGTTGCATTGAAAGGAAGATCAAATGGATAGTTCTTGAAATTGAGAACTAAAACTGGAAGGATCAAAATCTTCCAGTGAAAACTATTTGCACCGTCCCTCAATCGACAAAACAGGGAGAATATACATTTTAGACAACCAAAATTAGCCAACTATCTCCACTTTAAGTAACTAAGCAGGGTAGACTTCTGAGCACCGTTACCTTTCTATAACTTCCCTTCTAGTTCTATCACACATGATAGACTTATTTGCAGCAAGATTAGACATTTCTGTCTCTTCCATGATGGAAAAATGTGTAATTTCACCATTACATGATTCCAAATAACTGACGAGCTTATAACTGATCGGCAGTAAAATTTATTATCTATCAGCCAAATACTAACAGCCCCATATTAATCTACATGTACAGAAGATGTCATCAAACATAATAGCCTGAAGCAAGCATCGGATAGTTGCTCTAAACATAATACTATGGTGAAAACATGACTGAGTGCCAAACAATTTCTTTGAACTTAGCAATACCTGCCTTATCCCAACCCCAACAGTTCTCAAAGACCTACGAATACACTCATGCCCCAACTTGATAAATTCCCAATGCTACCTTTTGTAGTAGCTCATACTCTCCCTGGTCTTCACTATCGCATTGTCTGTCTTGAACATGGATAGACACATGTGGCTGAAACATAAAGTTCTAATATGCCCTTTAACTTTACGAGGTTCCAGAGGCAAGAATCAAGCATTCAGCAAATTCTACCCAAAACAATACTCACAAGCTACCATCAGAATCAGACTCCAACAAAAACGAAAACTTCCGGGCACAGAGCAACAAATTAGCCAACAAAATTCAATAGAAGGATAACCCAAGGGCAATCCAACATCGTACCAGGGATCCTAACGCGGCCATTGATCGTGAAACCATCAGCAGACCTGCAAAACGAGGACGGACCCAACCACATTAAAAACAGCTAATCGAAAGAGAAGCAGCAGACTTAATTTGGAACCAAAAAAAAAAAAAAAAAAAGGAGAAACGGAATACAGTTCAGACAAGAAGCATAATTCTTCGGTCTACATAATTTCTGTGCCCATTCAGTTCGAGTCTTCGATCGGGTCAGGAAGGAACAAAAGTAGATCAAAAAAGAAGAGGAAAAAAACAGAAATTTAAGCTTCGGAGAGTAATTGGATGAGGAAAAATCATACCCGGATGAAACAGCAGCTCCGACGGAGAGAATGAGGAAGAAGAAAGAAGCTGAGAGCGCGAATAGAAGCGGTCGAGATCTCGCGTTCGGAGCCATCGCAGGAGAGAGACACACGGTTGCAAACGTTGGAGCCTTGACTCTTATTGCGCGTAAAGCAAGAGAGGAGTCCATTTCGGGCCTAAGATGGGCCTGAACACGGACATGAAATGAGCGTTGGACGCACAATTTGGGCTTGAAACTCTTCGTTTTTGTTCCTTTGAAAAAAAAACATGTTTTGTCCTAAGAAAAAATTCAAATTATTGTTCTCGCTTTAAAGCTTAAAAAATTAATCCTAGTATTTTTTTTTGGGTCCAATAATCCTAGTATTTTTTTTTTGGTCCAAATAATCCTAGTATTTGATAAGGTCAGTTTTACGCAAAACCCAATAACAGCGGGACAATGAGCCCGTTTGTGATTGCGGCGGAAAGGACAAAGCGGCGGCAGAGGCCCAGAGAGGGAATGGGGATAATAGGGTTAGGTTTGGATTTTTGAGTTTAGGCTCGTCAAATAGCACGACTTTACGGAATCTATAACTTACTCGATAAAAATTCAAAAAATAGATTGCTAAAGCATTAAACAAAAGATTGTTTGATAATAGCTTAAAGTACAACATCAAATGTCATTAGCCCTTTAGGAAGAACATGCTTTATCCCGTTGATTATGGGTTCCCATTCGGTGCCTTAATTATCTTTAAGTATTGATGACCCATCGAGGAATTAATTAGCTTCACAACTAACCTTTTCACATGAATCAACGGTTCAGATGATCGAACAAACAAATAGGAGGGCTGATGGAGATGGGTAGAGGATCTCCATCCAGCTCTTTGCCAATTATCGGACTGCGAATGATATGGGTAAGCCCTAAAAAAAATCCATTTGGTGTATGTTCATTATGTATTCGCCCATTGAACGCCTATGAATATTTTACTTAATCGAATAGTTTAAGTGAAATGAGCATTATCAAATATAGATTTAATTTTATAAGATTTTGACTTTTCTCTTATGCAGTACTTAATTAATAGAATTATCCATCTCGATTTTACTTTAGAAAATAAGTAAGAGGCAAAAAAGTTTCCAACATAATTATGGTAAGAGAAAATGAGGGGGCTTTTTTCAAAAATAGGTCCAAATTTTTTTTACCAAATTCGGTTTAATTCTTTTTTGTTTATCAATTGGGCCCGTACGGCTGTCCAAGTGCCGCATGGGCCCCGTGCGGCCCTTTTTTTGTTTTTTTTTTAATTTTTTTTTACGCTTTTTAAATTATTTTATATTTATAACATTCATATTTATATAACTTTGTAAAATATAATTTTTATTTTATTTTGAAGTCTATTTTTATAACATAATTATCTGTAATAAATTGATAGTATTTATGTTATTAATCTATTTAGTATGTAAACAATTGATAAAAAATATTCATAAAACTTCAAAATAATTAATTTATGTTATTAACTATATATCTTAATAAAAATTTCAATTTATTATTGATAATTATGTTATAAAAATAAGCTTCACATTATGTTTGTTTCATGTCTTAACAAAAAAGGACTCGGGGATTAAAGCTTTGAGAGATCCAAAAAGAGACGCCAATCTAACAAACAAATAATTCTTCATTGCTGCTTTGCTCCTGCTCTTAGGATGCAAGAGTCAATGTTGTATCTAATTAGATAGTGAGATGCTTACATGGCAAGGAGAACTAATGTGAGCTTTCTAAATGGGGTAAGCATCAATATAAGTGGAGGTTTTAGATTCTGGAGAGAGAAAATTCTTTGGAACCGGAGATCCTTGAACTTGCTTATCATTATTCTCCGGGTAATTGCTTGGTTGTCCACTATCAAGTCCAAGTTTCTTTGTTCTAAAAGGTAATAAAGTATTCACATAGAACTACATGACAGTCAACTTTGTGTGGAGCTTGGTAATGATATTGCTAAATACCGTTGTAGCCTGTCTTGTTAAAATGAAGTGGTGGGGCACCGAGTTTGCGTTCCTGCCGTTCCATTAGATGCTAGCAGGAAATCCTGCTATAGGTTCATCTCTTTTCAATAGATGATCAATCCGCTTTCGCGGAGGCTAAGTCAGTATCTTATCAAACTTTCTTTGGCCTCATCGGATGTTGTTTCCTAACCATAGAAAGCGAAGCACTTTGGGAAGTCAACATGTACTAATCGCTCCTCCGCACTCCACCCTCGCCCCCTATTTGAGTGAGCTTGGAAGAAATTTGCAGAATTTGGTTAGGTACCAATAAGGGGGGACCGTGTCATGTGACCAATATAAGCTAGACTTTGAAGCAAATCCAAGATTTCATAGAAGGAGAAATCAACATGGTGGATGAGCAGGAAGCACCTAAGAACCCCAACGTATTAGATTTTTTTTTTTAAGAACTCGCTCTCTAGTCACACTCTGGTCTCAACATGCTAGGCCGAGGTAGTGTCCGATTTTCTGAAACTAACCAAAATCAATAAATAGGGAGAGAGTAGTTAGATAGGAAAAGTAATCAATTGACGAAGTTCATGCCACGACGATCTATATGGAAGAGCAATATCGTTGATGCATTCCTGTTGAGAAAGTTTTCTATTTTCTTATATTCTCCAACTCTAGATGAGTTTGAGACATTATATTGCGCTCCTAAGGGAGAACTTGGACACTTGGTATGATCGCTAGAAAGTATTAAAAGTATATTCTGTTCGTGTATTGGCTAGCACGTTATTCAACATTGGTTAATTCTTTCACTCTTGCTCTTCTTCCTTGTGCATTGAGAACCTCATGCCTATTTCTTTCTTTGAAAGACAATGTTAGCCTTCTAACTAATAAAGTGAATTGCTGTCTTCCTTTCATCCTATGTGGGATGCAAAAAAGACAATATTTTGTTTGTTTTTAAACAAACTTCAACAATCCCCCACTTTGTTTGTAAAACAAAATTATGAAACAAAATTTCTATAAAAAATACAGCCAACATTTCCATGAGATTAACACACTTGTATAAAGGTCTTTTTCGAGTTAAACCTTTATTTAATGCAAGTATCTCAAAACTCTATCAAAGTTATAAGTAGCTTAGCTTTAAACTTGTTACTCTAAATAATAGAATCGAACATACCGCATATATACTAACCTCTTGTTTCAGCGAGAAGTTCATAATTACTAGCACTATTATGGCCTTGTGCTTCTTCTTGTTTCATAAGCTCTCTAGAAAGTAACCCAAACTTTCGTAAGAAGTGGCACTACTTCTAAGCCAATGTAGGTGAAGTATTACCACGTGTTTCCGTTACTAATAAACACTCTACTAAATTGTTTTATACTTCATTAAGAGTATAGCTCAGCCTCTAAAACGTAACGGATGATATTGATTTCTCATGTTTGGGCTAATGTCGGTATCAAACAATTACTTTCAATAACTTGTTTTTACCCATTAAACCTTATAACTAGTGATGTGCTAGTATTATGTTGGGTTACCATTACTGTTGATTTTAATCAAAGGGTTTCAGCCCAATTTCTTTTGAGGTCACCTTTACCACATCTCTTGGAAGAGCCTTTGTAAATGGATCAATTAGATTCTTGCTTGACCTCACGTAAACAATTGTTATAGTACAATCATGAATCAATTGTTTCATGTACTCATGTCTTAGATTGATATATCTAGACTTATCATTATAAATGCTACTATAAGCCTTTGCTAAAGTAGCTTAATTGTCACTGTGAATAGAAATAGGAGGCATAGGACTAGGTCATAATTTGATGTCTATCAACAAATTTTTTATCCATTCAACCTCTTTCCCACTTGCTGCTAAAGCAATAAATTCGGATTCTATAGTTGAGTGAGTTATGCATATTTGTTTCTTGCTCGCCTAAGAAACAACACATCCACCTAACATGAAGATCCATTCAAAAGTGGAATGTTTATCTCCCACACTAGAAATCCAACTAGCATCGGTGTATGCTTCTAATACTGCCGGATAATTATTATAGAACAATCCCAAATTTTTAGTTCTCTTAAGATACCTAAAAATTATAGTAATTGCATTCCAATGTTCTATATTTGGATTGCTAGTGTATCTACTCAACTTACATACCGAAAAAACAATATCGGGTCTAGTACAATGCATCGCATACATTAAAGACCCTATAGCACTCGCATATTCAAGTTGTGCTACTGCTCTATTAGTGCTATAATTTAATTTGATACTGGTATCATACGGAATACTTGTTTCTTTGAAACCAAGATGTTTAAATTTATCTCCCACACTAGAAATTCAACTAGTATTGGTGTATACTTCTAATACTGCCGGATAATTATTATAGAACAATCCCAAATTTTTAGTTCTCTTAATATAACTAAAAATTATAGTAATTGCATTCCAATGTTCTATATTTGGATTGCTAGTGTATGTACTCAACTTACATACGGAAAAAACAATATCGGGTCTACTACAATGCATCGCATACATTAAAGACCTTATAGCACTCACATATTCAAGTTGTGCTACTGCTCTATCAGTACTATAATTTAATTTGATACTGGTATCATACGGAATACTCGTTTCTTTGAAACCAAGATGTTTAAATTTATTTCACATTTTCTCAACATAATCACATTGGCTCAATGAATAACCCCCACTATATTTTTTAACTTTAATACCAAAGATAGTATCTATTTCGCCCAAGTCTTTCATTTTGAAATTTGAAGTTAGATACTTCTTAGTCTCAATGACTCTAGCCATATTAGTCCAAAGATAAGCATATCATCAACATCTAAGAAAACTAGAACACCATAGTCTTTAGTGAATTTAGAATATATATACTTATCAGCACTATTATGTTTAAAATCATTAGATAATATGACTAAATCAAATTTCTCATGGCAATGCTTCGGTGCTTGCTTAAACCCATAAAGAAATTTGACTAATTTACATACTTTCCTCTCATTTTCAGGAAGAACAAAACCTTCTGATTGTTCCATGTAAATTTCCTTATTTAAATCTCCATTTAAGAAAGTAGTTTTAACATTCATTTGATAAAGACAGAGATTATAAATGGATGCTAGAGCAAAAAGAATTCGAATAGATGTTATACGTGCTACAAGAGTATAAGTATCAAAATAATCTATTCCTTCTTTTTTTTTTATACCCTTTAACTACTAACCTAGCCTTAAAAGCTTGGATAACACCATCAGAATTGTATTTTCTTCTGAAAATTCGTTTGCACCTAATAAGTTTAGATCTTTTTGGTAAATCTGCCAATACCCAAGTATTGTTGGACATGATCGGGTCCATTTCATCATCTATAACTTCTTTTCAAAAAGAAGCATATCTAAAAGACATAGCATCACTAAAATTTTTAGGATCATCTTCTAAATTTAATACTATGAGGTATTTATTTACCTCATTATTATCTCTGTCTTCTTCTACGAGGAAAACATGAGTGATAAAATCTAGACCAAAATCCTTTGATTTTCTTGCTCTAGTGCTTCTCCTAAGTTCAATCATGATTTCATAATCATTTTTTATTTTCTCATGAGAATCTACGTGTATTTCTATGGGTTCCGAATTATTTGTATCTTGTATTTGAGCATTATTCTCAATAACTTCAAAATCTATAGAGTATTTATTCTCGAAGAATTCAACATTTCTTGATTCTACAATGACATTTGAATCTAAATCAAGAAACTTATAAGCTTTACTATTCTCAACATATCCAAGAAATATACTTTTCATAGCTCTAGGGCCAAGTTTTGTTCCCTTAGGATCCGGTATTCGGTAATATGCCAAACACCTCCACACTTTAAGATGTGACAAGTTCGGTTTTCTGCCTTGCCAAACTTTATATGGATTGATGTTATTTTTCTTGGATGATATCCTATTATGAATGTAACATGCAGTAAGCAATGCCTTTTCCCAAAGATTAATTGGGAGCTTTGAATTCGAAAGCATATAATTAACCATTTCTCCTAAAGACCTATTCTTTCTTTCAGCCAAACCGTTTTGTTGTAAAGTGTACGGTGCCGAAACTTGATGAATAATACTATGTTCTTCACAAAAGGCTAAAATATCATTTAGGAAATATTCTCCCCCTCTATCCGAACGTAGAACTTTAATTTTCCTATCTAATTGATTTTCCACTTCAGACTTATATTTTTTAAACATAATAAACGCCTCATTCTTTGATCTTAGGAGATAGACATATAAGTATCTACTACAATCATCCACAAAGGTAATGAAATACCTTTTACCACTACGTGTTATCATGTCATTGAATTCACATATGTCACTATGCACCAAATCTAATAAATTCAAATTTCTCTTAACACTAGAAAATGATTTATTTGTTAACTTGGACTTAGCACATATTTCACATTTATCAAATTCTCCATTAAAATTTATCAAGTCTAACTTTTTCATATTCTGCAAATAGCGAAAATTTAAATGTGCTAATCGACTATGCCATAAATGAGGAGAATCAACAACGTAAGCGTAAGACACAATATTATTATTGATACTCGGTTGATACATGCCATCATTGGCGTAACCCTTTCCCATAAACAGCCCATTCTTCGACAGGATAACCTTGTCGGACTCAATCAAAATCCGAAACCCCATTTTACAAAGCGGATCAACAGAAACCAGATTTCTCCTAATTTCGGGTACAAATAGTACATTAAAAAGATAAACCTTGTCTCCAGAAGTAAAATTTAAAATGACTGTGCCTTTTCTAGTAACATTTGCAAGAGTTTTATTTGCCATCTCAACCTCTTGAAGATGCACTTCAACAATCTCTTCAAAGTGCTTGAACATTGATCGATCCTTGCATATGTGCACAATTGCACCAAAATTGACCCACCAAGTAGATTCGACGGTGGTAGAATTGACTTAAGAAATCATGGCCACAGAATCCTTAACCTTTTTAAAAATATTTAAGTTTGAAAACTTAGTTGAAACCATGGCCACGTAGTTCTCTTCAACCATATTTGCATTTGTCTTAACTGTTAAAGTATTATTGTCCTTAAATGTGCTCTTGCGGTGTATGCACTCCTTTGCATAGTGACCCTCCTTGCCACAAACAAAGCAATAACCATTTTTCTTCTTTTGTGGCTTCTTAAAATTCTACCCTCTCTTGCGTTTCAAGTTTTGGTGTGTTTTGGATTGAAATCCATTTCCCTCCACAGAATTCACTTTGGTATCACACAAAACAGGTTTATCACATAAACGTGACTCTTCCTCAATGCGAAGATGTTTTTGAATTTGATCCAAAGTGATGTCCTCAAATTATGCAGCATCCTTTTTCCATAATCTTTCCAACTCGGAGGCAATTTTGCAATAATTGCTCCAACTTGAAAAGATTTTGAAATATCTATCTTGAGAGTACGAATTTTATTGCCCAACATTTGCAATTCGTGGACTTGCTCCAATAAGGGTTTAGTATCAACGAACTTGAAGTCAAAATACTTAGCGATCAGATATTTGTTCGTATCTTGCTCCTCCGCTTTATACTTGAAGTCGAGCGCATTCCATATTTCTCTAGCAAACTTCATCTCAATGAACAAGTTATAGAGACGATCCGATAATGTGTTCGGTTAATGGGCCCGACAAAACAATTCGTCTTCTTCTCGTTTCTTCCTCTTCTTGTTAATCCTCTCAACATCTTATGTACTAGGTTCTCCTCCTTCAGTGGTAGGTACCGGATCCTCTATAGGCATTAAATTGGGGTCGAGGATATAGGAAATCTTCAAGGCAGTAAGGAGAAACATCATTTTGTCTCTCCAACGAGCGAAATTGTTGCCATTGAACCGGTCCAGTTTCATCATATCCTAGTTCATAACCTTGATTGATTCTGACTCCATTGTTGAACGAATAATTCCTTAAAATTGTTGGAAAAATATGGTCAAACATGATGAACAAATGAATCGGACTACGAGATGTGATAGCACTTTCTTTAAGGAATTATTTGCCTCACAACGTTGCTGATGGTTTTCGAAAAAAATCCTCCAGGATACAACAGAGTGTCAAGCAAGAATATTAGATAGCAATTCTAATATTCTCCAAGAACTCTCTAGGAAACAATTGAAAACGAAGGTTGTATTTCTCTTATTTGGAAAGGATGAAAATTGAAATAAGAAGTTATAAACAATGAGCAGAATAGTTGAATATATAATGAGAAAAGAACACACCTTTTCGCATCCGAAAATGTGTTAATTCTCACATATCTTTCATTGTTTGAAAACAGTTTTGTTTTTAAAAAAATTGCAACTCTTCGTGTCTAATAACGGATAGTTCAAACATACCTCTTCATATTCAAAATTGTACATCCAATCACACATTTTCTTGTTTGAATCGGAAGTTATTTTCGAATAAACACAAACATTCCAAAGGTTACAAGAGTGTCGGTTTGGTGGTTATGTCCGAACAGACATAAACCTTCGAAAAGATGCAAGAATGTCTTATATCCATGAACAGTCACACTGTTCCAATGAATCACGAAATTTATTTATGTAATAATAATTTTGAAATAAAAATAAATATAATTGTTGAATAGAGCTAATTCCGGACCCGCACGTAGGTATAGTGGGGTGTAGCCCACTTGCCCATTTCTTTCTTTGAAAGACAATGTTAGCCTTCTAACTAATAAAATGAATTGCTCTCTTCTTTTCATCCTATGTGGGATGCAAAAAAGGCAATATTTTGTTTGTTTGACAACATGACTACCATCAATGCTTTTGGAGAGGCCTCTACCTCTGCTCCTCCTCTACCCTCTCCCCCTCCGTGGTGGGAGTGGTGGCTCAGTGAAAGAGTGAGTACGATCGGTGCTTCGGGAGAGGGCTTTGCCTCTGTTCCTCCTCCGCCCTCTCCCCTCTACGGTGGGCATGGTGGCCTCTGTCTCATCCTTGGCCTCGTCTACTGCGTTCAGTCTCACTTCCTCAGCCCTCCACCGAGCAATTTTCGCCGCTGTCGCCATTTTTAACACCGACGTCAACACCGAGCCCGCCGATCATCAGCATCAATAACAACAACAAGACGCTCATCATCATCAACACCAACACCCAGCTCATCATCAACACGGGGCTCGACCCTACAAGGAATGTCTCCCTTACAAACACCGCCACCATCTCCTCCCGGTGGTCCACTTCCTCTATGTCCGCCCCGGTTCCATCTCTCGCCCGGCTCAAGTGGGGATGTGTTCTTCGATTCCCTCAAGCGTGAATGTGGTGATGTTGGTATGTGATGATGTTCTTCAGTTGGAGATGTTTTGTTGTTCTCATCTATGTCTGCGTTTTTCTAGTCCGTGTCTGTGTTGTTCAGTCTGTTTTGTTCAAGTTCGAGTCTTTTGTTTCTTTTGTTTGTTAGTCAAAAGGAAAGTAAAATTGCTCAATATATCGTCTCTCTCTACTACTACTACTACATGGCTGGGCTATTAATGTTGAAAACCATTTTAGAAAGACTTTGCTAGATTAGGAGGACCTTTGTGCACGTTTGGATTTCGTTTGTCTTTATTCAATTTTTTTAAAACTTTTTGTTGTGTTATGTTTTTTTAACTTTCCTTTTGGGCAGGCACGTGGAGAAACAAAAAAAGAACACAAACAAATTGATCCTTTATTGAATTAGGAAACCTCACCACTTGTGTCCAATGAAAGCGAAAGCAAAAGACGTCCTTAATCTATGTTTCGCTAAAAAGGTAAAATAAATATGCGGAATGGATTAATTGGCCGTCGAATCGTGGCCACATGAAAAGACTAGATTCTTGTTTTCGATCCCTAAAAAACCATTTTTCAGTAGTGAACGCATTTTGTCATCTAAAAAAAATTAAAATTTTTGATAATTTTCAATTTTTTAGTCTTTAATTGTCCTTTTTTTCCTCTTTTCTAGCAAGCTCGAGCCCGAATGGAACAGTGCGATTGTTTATGGACATAAGACATTCTTGCATCATTTCGAAGGTTTATGTCTATTTCGGACATAACTACCAAACCGACACTCTTGTAACCTTTGAAATGTTTGTGTCTATTCCGTCATTATGGATAGATTGTCTGAGCATATATTACTATTTGTGAATAACGGTGCCTTTTGCCACACTGCATTGAGATTCAATTGGCAATCGGAACCAACAATCCTACATTTTTTCATCCGCGCGACTATTTATATGTACTATTTTCTTTCTAATATTATGATGCATGAGTACGTAGTCCAATAAATTCCAGAAAGCATGCAAATGCAAACAGAGCTTACCCCTAAAGTAAAGAAAAAAAGATAAAAAAGAAAAAACGAGATAGCATACCCTTAATTTTTTGAATAACTCAGTGAAGGGTTTTCAATTGATGAAAGAATCGAGTCAACAGGACATCGGAAGAAAATGTTATGTCTAAATAATTAGGAGAAGGGTTTTTCATTGATAAAAGAATCGAGTCGATAGGATGTCGGAGGAAAACTTTACGTCCGATCAAAATTTGGCCTAATTTTTTTTTATAAATATCCAAATACCATTTTTCAAAATTTCCCAATTAGATTGCTTGAATTAATTGATCGGACATAATGTTTAAATAGAAAAATGAAAAGAAAAATAGAGATAGCATACCCCTTAAATTTTTAAATAACTGGGTGAAGGATTTTCAATTGATGAAAGAATCGAGTCAATAGGACGTCGAAAGAAAATGCTATGTCTATATAATTAGGAGAAGGGTTTTCTTCTGATAAAAAATCATCCTAATTTTTTTTTATAAATATCTAAATATCATTTTCAAAATTTTTCCAAATAGATTACTTGAAATACTTGATTGGGCATAATGTTTAAATAGAAAAAAAAAAAGATAAAGGGAGATAGCATACCCCTTAAATTTTTAAATAACTGGATGAAGGGTTTTCAATTGATGAAAGAATTGAGTCAATAGGACATCAGAATAAAACAATATGTCCAAATAATTAGGAGAATGGTTTTCCATTGATGAGGGAATCGAGTCGACATGGCGTTGGAGGAAAACATTATGTTAGATAAAAAAAAACTAGCCTAATTTCTTTATAAATATCTAAATATCATTTTTCAAAAATTTCCCAATTAGATTGCTTGAAATACTTGATCGGACATAATGTATAAATAGAAAAAAAAGAAAGAAAAATGGAGATAGCGTATCCCTTAAATTTCTAAATAATTGGGTGAAGGGTTTTTAATTGATGAAAGAATCAAGTCAATATGATGTTGGAAGAAAACGTTATGTCTAAATAATTAGGAATTAGCAGAAGGGTTTTCTGTTGGTGAAAGAATCGAGTTGATAGGACGTCGGAGGAAATCATTATGTCCAATCAAAATTGTACCTAAATTTTTTTATAAATATCTAAATATCATTTTTCAAAATCTTCCCAATTAGATTGCTTGAAATACTTGATCGGACATAATGTTTGAATAAAAAAAGAAAAAAAGAAAAAGGGAGATAGCATATCACTTAAATTTTTAAATAATTGGGTGAAAGGTTTTCAATTGATGAAAGAATTGAGTCAATAGGATGTCCGAAGAAAGCGTTATGTCTGAATAATTAGGAAAAGGATTGTCCGTTGATGAAAGAATCGAGTCAATAGAACGTCAGAGGAAAACATTATGTATGATCAAAATTTGGCCTAATTTTTTATTAATATCTAAATATCATTTTTCAAAATCTTCCCAATTAGATTGCTTGAAATACTGGATCTTATGAGATTTAGAGGTTTCTAATCATCTAAATTATTTAGGTTCACCCATGGTGATCAGATTTTCGAAAACAAAAATCATGGATGTCTGTTCGGTTCTTGTTGTGAATTTGCAATCCAAGCATTTTTTTTTTAAATTCAAATCACATTTTATAAATGATTGGGCCACGGGCCTTCTGTTAGTGAAATATCCAATAGGACGAAAAAGTTATGCCCAACATAAATTTGGCTAGATTTGGGTAAAAAATATATAAATATCACTTTTGAAAATTTTTTGAAAGCAAAGAAAGGTATCGGCAACAAAGAACTTAGAAGATAATTTAATTTTTATTTAGAGTCTATAAATCCGTCTATGGTTTATGGTTTACTTGTTTTACTTTTTACTTTAAATTCGTCTATGGTCTATGTGTATCCTTTCTATGGTTTATGGGGTTTACATTTCTCTCTCTCCAACGTGCATTTCTCGGCCCCTCTTCCTCGTTAAAGCGAGGTGTGTATTTTCACTCCCTCTTTTAAGTCATCGGCGTGTTTTTGTCTCTCTCCGCGTATTAACAGAACTGAGAAGCGGATCGAGAAATCCTCATTCTTTTCTTTTAGGTTTATCTTGCATCATGTATTCTTGTTGTTGTCGCCTTTGCATTTGGTCTTTCACTTTATGCTCTACTTCGCCTACTTCAGGCTCTTCATGATGGAGTGATGAAGAAGTGAGATGAAATGAAGAAGTGAATAAGATGGATATATAGATTCAGAGAGAGAGAGAGAGAGAGAGAGAGGAAGAGAGAGAGGTGATTGAATGGTGCATGCACACTTGCATGCATAACGGATTCTTGCAACGGTTCGGGGTAGGGGCCTCTCTGTAATCTGGACGTAATTAAACTCAAACTTATTTGCTAGGAGGTTCTGTCATGTGGAGAATGTTTGCTTGCTTGCGCTGTACTTCTATTGATGTTCATTCTGTTTATCTTTCAACAGCAAAAATTGAGTTTGACTTCAATAATCGGGATTGGATAAAAAAAAGAAGCAAATGAGGTGCAACTGATGCATATCCTACTTTCTTTCTTTCTTTTATGATGAATGATCGGTAATTATTTTGTTTAATAGGTTCATGATCGAGCACTACTCCCATTTTAATGATATCTGTGATGCTCTTCAAAGGGTAACAGAGAAATTACCTCCTGCGACACGACGCCACTGGAAGGCAGTGATAAATCATCAGAATCAAGAAATCAAAATGGAGGAATTGGAAGAGATGCTAGTTAAACGGAAAGCAGAATTTGAGGTGTGGTTCATTGTGACTAACGTGTGTAATTGATAAGAAAAAGGGGCAACATTAAAAATTCTTTCACATTCTAATCCGTTCAGTGTGCCTGTGAACATATCATACCAATAAATAATGTATTAGAGTTGCAGTATTTTGACACTGGTCAACTTCATGGAATTTGGTTTGGTAAAGATCTATTTTTATTTAGTTTACTCCTTGCCTTTCCTTCCTTTTCTTGGGGGGCCATGGGAATGGGTTTGGGGGTGGGTGTAGAGTGGAGTGCTGTGTTGTGTGGGCGGTAGCATTCTCTTTTCTTTTCGCATGAGAATTTCTTATAATTTTTTTAGGTCTGTCTAAAGATGGTTTTAAAATTGGTAGCACTTTGGCACTTGCCAACTTCTTGGGGTTTGGTTGGTAAAGGCCATACTTTCTTCTTTGCTTCTCTTTCATAGTTTTTTTTTTTTTTTAGCTTTTTGATTGAAAGTTTTTTCTAGTCTTTCGGTTCTTGTATCTTTGCTACTTTCGATTCACACTACAGTTTTAAGCATGGAACCAAACGTTTAGCTACACTTGGTTTCTACTTGTACTACTAAAATTCATGTAACTCGTTATTTCTGGTGTTGCCCATTTGAGAACCCTCACAGGATTATGGTGTAGGGATGACGGATGGGCCCTAGCAACCAAGATGTGTGAACTTGATGAAATCATTCCTTCTAACGTGATAATGTTTGATCAAAGCTATAGCCCTTATCATTGTCAATTACATAGTTTAGTTTTGAATAATAATAGGATGAAATCTAGTAACGTAAAGACAAAAGTTACGAAAAATATCATGTCCGCCTTAAACGTGGGGTTTCCCTAATTACATTCTTGTCGTGCTTGTGCATTATTTAGATCGCTAAACCAACTAGTGGGTAGTTGTCTGCCATGACATGTCCGCCTTGTGATAGGTTTATTCATCAAACTACGGTCTTGCAGTCCTTTCTCATTTTTTTACATGTAGGTAGAATTGTTGTTTACTAGTCACATTACATGGCATGTAATAATTAGAAAAAAAAAAAAAAAGAGGCTTCCCTTGTAGAGAGAGATTTCCTTATTTGTTGGACTTGGGTATAGTTCTTAAAATATATGTTTTCTTTGCCTTATGCACAGTCTTGTTTATAATTCTTCATGCTGCAGGACCTACTAGGAAAAGTGCGAGTTGGCCATCCCACGGTTGATATTCTTGAAATCAATTAAATTGCCAAGGCAGTTACTCTTCCATTCCTAGACTTGGGATCGTTGCCTGATTCACCCGTTGATATCCAATAACAAGCGTCTGCAGGAAGGTTTGAACAGCTCTAAAAACCTAGCACTGCTAAGGAGAAAACTGTCACTTGTGCTAAAGGCTTTAGCAATTGTGATTCCTTTCTTCGGGAAAAAATGTAACCAGCGCCTTAAAATTATCATGTTTAAATATACCAATCATAGTTTCATAAAGTAGAAAAATTGACACCCCTTATTTAGGATTCATTATTCTTGATGCAGAATTACGACGATCCGATGCTCAAGAACTTTTTCTCTATGAACCCCTTAAATGAGATGGCCCGTCACATGTTCGCTTTCTGATGACTCCTTGTGAGGTTATGTGAACATTATGGATTAAGATTTAGATGAAGGACTTATTATTTGTAGAGATTTTAACCTATCCTTTTATTATAGATAATACTTACCTCAGCCCATACTATCTAGCCACATATCCAATTAAGATTAGGAAATCTTATATCTTTTATTTATTTGACCAATAATTAATGACAATAACAATTAATAAAGCCTACATAAAATATATTCTAATAGAAAATACCTCTTGTAGGCTTTAATCGAGTTGAAAATGGGCAGTGAGGGTAGCGAGAAAAAAAAAAAAAACCTTTCCTTACATAACAAAAGAGCAGTCGGGCAAGAGAACCCTAATCATTTTCACCCGGCGTGCGGCCGACCGATCTACAGACATACACAAAAGAACAATTTGAGCAAACCCATCAAGTGAGGGGGACCTAAATGCATGTACTTCTTTTCAGTGAACCCAACTGACCAAATGTATGTGCATTTAAATCAGACATTATGTATCTCAAGTTCAACCATAGGACCTAGGTTATAACCCAATACTAGGAAAATAGAAAATAATTCAAAAGATTATGAGGTTCACCAAATGTTGCTGTCAGGAATGTGGTCCAACCGTCGACGAAGCTCCGATTCCCCGAGATCACGGTCATGCCCATCCTGTCGCCGTCCATCATAACGTTCCACTTCTTCTTGATCTCCACGTTCTCCCTAAACACGCCCTTCTTCACGTAGATCACGAACCGGCGTTTCCTGTAATCGGGTACAGCCGCGACCGCGTCCTCCACCTTGGTGAAATTGCCGCTTCCGTCTTGGGCCACCACCAGATCCGCCTGACCCGTTCGCTTGCAACAACTCCCGGTCCTCACTTTTCACCCAATGAGGAAGTCGGGGCTGCTGTTATTTTCCTTTTTTTTTTTTTTTGTCTTTTGACCTATGCTCTTTCTAATAAGGCTAGATTTAGCTTAATAATAATAATAATAATAATAATAATAATAATAATAATAATAATAATAATAGCAACAACAACAACAAGACAAATGCTTGGCCAACACAAACTTTTTTCTCTTATTTGAGATCTGTTTTAGTGATGTCCTCTCTATGTAGGATTTTATAGAACTCCTTTTGATGAAATTTGGATAACCAACCCTTAATTGAACAATTTTATCCTAATCTTCTGAAGTTTAGGTGCAAAATTCCCGAACTCATGCTTACTTTCTTCTGAAGTAGTAGATGGACCCTCTCACTTACCTTCCGTATCGACTTGTTTCACATACACAACCATTAAAGCAAGCTTGATACATCTATATTGATTTCGCATCTTTGAAGATCGATTTGTGTTTCGGAATTGGACGATCTCCCTTATCAACTTATTTCACATGCATAACCATCGAAGCAAACCCGATACATCTAGATTGCTTTCGTATCCCTGAAGATCAATTCGTCTTTCGGAATTAGACACGTTACACTACAAAGCTCGCTTGGTGAACCAATGTGTCCTTAATGTTTGGTAGTGAAAAATTTCGGAGGAAAGGAATGGGTAGCACCAAATTTTTTTTTTTTTTTTTTGGGTTCGCATTCTCTTTCGATAATATCATCAAAAAAGTTATTGCAAGTTAAGTATGTCATGTTAACAGCTCGATTTATATGCTCATGCATCTTAAATAATGTACACATGTCAACGTGTTATAGGAAGTATTATTACGTTATGATAAGATTAGCTTGACCGACGTCGGGAGAAAACGTAAAGAAGTAGGAGGTAACACAAGTGATCAATTAAGGGATAGAATACTCACCACCAGTGGGAATCTACCCAAAAGATAAGAGTAGAAACAAGAATTCCTTCTTGTTAACAAGTCAAAGGCTCAAATAAATTTATCAATTAACAAGTCTGTCGTTCTCATTCATCGAAATGCCATGATATAGGCGAGCATGGAACAACTCTCCAAGCTTGAGTAAATGAGACTCTTACGAAATATCAAAAGACTCTTGGAAAATAGAAAATACAATTAAAGTCTGGGAACTAGAACTTGACTCTTAGGAAAGACGCGATACAATTTAATAAGACTTGGAAATCTAAATGTTACTCAACTACTCTTGAAAAGATAAGAAATTATTAATGCCCTTCGACGCCGTTAAGGAATGCTCGTGCATCACTAACCCTCATTTTAATAAGTTAGATATAAGTACGCCTTATAATCTATAAGTTTGAAAGAAAGGCCTTGATCGAAGCCGTTTTCTCGAAAAAAAAAAAAGGATCCGAGTGAGCCTTTCCTCAGCAAGAATTCGAAATGGCCAATTCAATCTCAAGTTAGGGCCGACCTTGCTCTTTCGTTCTCTGCTTTTTCCAGGTACGCAAGTGATCTGTCCTCGCCACCGTCACGCCTCCCGTCATCATCTAAATCTTCTCGATGAAATTATTATACGCCCATGAATGTGATATTATGCGTAATATAATTCTTCTGGGGAAGAAAGAAATGATCTTGGAGCACAGACCGTGTTGCAGGATCCGAGAAAGAACGCTGCTTTCACTCTTTCTGAGTAAAATATAGATAGAGACCGCTTCTTTGCAATTTGCAGAGAAACAGAGAGGTACCGTCCAGAGATGCACGTTTCTTGCAGGGTTTCTGTGATGTCACGAGTCTGAGTCTGTCCATGGCTTTCTCGTGAGAATTTTTGCCTTGATTAGTTCCAAGTCCAACCTTTCTCCCAACGGTCTGTGTTTAGAGTTACCCGCTGGGTTATAACGATTGATGCAAGTGATTGTGGTTGTGTGATGTGCTCCGTTGTTAAGGGCTCTCATCGGTTTGAATGAATTCAGAGCCTTAATTCTTTTCTGATCTTCTGTGGTATTTTGTTTGTTGAATTTCTTGAGTGGACTGATGAAATGTTCTCCAGGTTTTGAATGTGTAAAAATGTAGTGCATGCAGGCAGATCCATGACAAGGGTCTATACTAAACCGTCGCCTTCACTTCTGTCGGATTATTTTGTATGAATTACCTGAGAAGTTGTGCGAATTTGGTCGATTATGGAGTCCTAGGATTGAGTTAGATATGTCAGAGCTGCCGCCGTAACGAGCTATTTGCTCACCTATCTGATAGCAAAAGTGTGTTTGTGTGTGTGTGTGTGTGTGTGTGTGTGTGTGTGTGTGTGTGTGTGTTGACAGATGAAAGGGCACAATGCTTGGGAATGGAGTTGCGGGATTCTTTCCGAGTCTTTAAATAAATGGAAAGAAGAGTGCCCCTTACACCTTCTCATTGTGCTGGGCTTTTGCTCAGTGGCAAGGAAAAAACTGGAGCGGCCCGCATCATCGTGCAGCCATCGACGAAGCAAATCCATCACGATGCGCTTTACAAAGTCGTGGGCTGTGAAATATCAGATGACTTACCTGAATGTGGTCTTATTGTGGGTACCAAACAGCTGAAGGTTCGGAATACCAACTCTTGGTCCAAACATAAGCAAAATATTTAGTCATTTTTGTTGAATTATATTTGGTCTTTTGCAGTTGGACATGATTCTTCCCGATAGAGTGTATGCCTTCTTCTCTCATACTCACAAGGCCCAGAAGAGAACATGCCCCTGTTAGACAAAGCACATTTTCTTTCAAACTTATTTGTTCATGATACTAGAAGATGGCAAGTCCATCAAAAGAAAAGGCCTATTGGACTGCCGAAGATGTGGATACATTTTGTAAGTTGTGCATTAAAGAAATTGTAAAAGGCAATCGTCCTGCAACCAACAAGGGAGATAGATGGACAGTAATAATTAACAAGTTTGAGGAGTTGAGGGGCAAAAAATATGATAAATCTCAAATGAGGAGCAAATGGGATAATCTTAAGGAAGAATGGAAAAGATGGAGGTTTAAGTGAAACAGGACTAGAGTGGGATTCAAGGAAGAAAACCATTGATGCGAGTGATGAATGGTGGGAGAGTAAATTTCAGGTTTTTATCTCCTCTTTTACTTTTTTGTTAAGTTCATCTTTAATGATATAACTTACTCAATTGCTCTATTATAACAGGCCAATCCTAAGCTTAAGGTTTTTAGGACGAAAGGCATACCTCTTAAAGTTGAAATGTCGTTAGATAGAATTTTTAGGGACACAGTGGCTACCGGAGGAATCACATGGAATCTTGGACAAGGTTATGTATTGATGAAGATGTTGAGCCCACACAACTTGATATCGGTGATGATACAGGATCTATTGATGGTAATATAGAGTGTAATGTGGGTGACAATATCGTTGAACCAATTGGAACATAGACCCATAAAAGAGCAATGCAAGCTTCAATGAGGCAAGCTCGAGGAAAGAAAGAAAAGAGATTGAGCCTAGCACTACAGCTTAGAAAGCAAATGAGCAGGCTTTGTTCCGCTGTTGAAAGTAGGAATGCTGTTATTGCATATCAAGCAAATGATGGATTAGGTCCTTACAAGGACCTAATGCACATGTCGGATAAGATACCTAAGATTGTGCAAGATGAAAAGTTATACTTTTTTGCAATCTAGCATTTTAATGAAAAGAAGAACAATAGGCAGGTCTTCATGAGCTTGAATTGTTAAACTATGTCTCGATTTTGGGCGGTTAGTCAATTCGTTTGCATATGATAATTACGTTTGACCGGTTTGACCAAGTTTAAGATTTGCCCACTTCAGAATGTGGACGTTTCTTCTTGTCATTGGCCAAAGAATAGAAAAGAAAAGGCTGCAGATTGGTGGGCCCATGGACCAATAAAAGAAAGAAAAAAAAGAGAAGAAAAGGAAAGAAAACAAAAAGGGATTGGTTTGCTTTTTAGGGTTTTCCTCTCTGCACGCCAAAGAATTGCAGACTTCGTACAGGAGCCGCTCCAAGAAGCCACACAATAGACTCTATCCTAGCGGCGTACGAAAGATAAAAGACTTTGGTCATTGGTGTGTCACAAAACGGTGAAGAGTCTCGAAGCCGCAGGGAGCGTCGCACGAAGGGATTCTCTAACGTGGTGATATTTGTGCTTCGTGAGTTTTATTATATCCAATTAAGTTGTTTATTTATGAAAACTTTGGGTTTGGGTATAATCTAGGTGCAGGAAACACGAGTGTATTGAGCGATTGTAATTCCGATTCTCCGATTATAGTGGATTATTCGTGCTGGCTCTCTCGTGGATATAGGTACCGATATTTGGACCAAATCACGTAATCTCTGGTGTTCTTTATCGTTCCTCGTTATTTTTCTGTGCTTTTATATTGACTTATTTGCAAGATCATGGTTAGTTGCGGCGTGTTAGTATTTCAACAATCGGTATTAGAGCTAGGTTTGGATATTCTAGATTGTGATTTGGGGCTTTTGCTTGTCTAATTATTATTTGGATATTCTGTTATTGCAATTATGCATGGAGTGAAAGCTGAAATTGAGAAGTTTAACGGGAGGAACAACTTTGGGCTATGGAGCCTCAAGATGGAGACGTTATTGACAACTCAAGGTTTAGCAGAAACATTAGAGGGCAAGGCTGAGTTGCCCGAAACGATGGCAGATCTTGAAAAGAATGTGGTAATGAGGAAAGCTAGAAGTTTAATCCTGTTGAATTTATCGGATGAAGTGTTAATAGCGGTAGACGAGGAGAAGGATACCGCAGCATTGTGGACAAAACTTCGGGCGCTCTATGTAACGAAAGGTTTGAGCAATCGCTTATACATGTTGAAGAGGATGTTCCGGTTCGGATATACTGAAGGTACGTCTATCAGAACCAATCTAGATGAATTTAATAAACTCATGATGGATTTGAAGAACGTCGATAAGACACTTGATGATGAAGAGCATGGCATGATGTTGTTAGCTTCCCTACCAGAGTCATGAGAGCACTTTCTTGATTCACTATTGCGGGGGCGTACTACGATTACCTCGGAAGAGGTAAAGTTTGCCTTATTTTCTAAAGAGTGGTAGAGAAAGTTGCGAGATGACAGTCCACCGCAGGATGTAGCGCGAGGACTAGTGATTCGGGGTAGAGAGCAACAACGAGGGTCCAATAGCAGCAAAGGTAAAAGTAGATCTAAATCATACCATAGAAAGTCCAAAGGACGCGTGAAGTGCTTTGAGTGTCACGAAGAGGGGCACATCAAGAGAAATTGTCTCAAGTTGAGAAACATATGTGATAAGCAGAAGCCACAACTAGTGTGGCGAACGTTCTTGAAGAGAGCAATAGTGATGCAGAGGCTGTCATGCGTGTGATTGCGGGTTCGTCGGGAGACGAATGGGTGCTAGATTCGGGGTGTTCTTATCATATGACACCTCATAGGAACTGGTTTACTACTTACCAGGCTGCAGATGGTGGTAGAGTTACGTTGGGGAATAACGCAGCCTGCAAGATTGTGGGGATATGGATAGTTCGAATTCAGATGCATGATGGTGTAGTGCGCACATTGACGGACATGAGGCATGTACCGGAGCTCAAGAAGAATCTTATTTCTCGGGAGACACTCGATGATATTGGTTGTAAGTACACCGCTGAAGGTGGAGTCTTGAAGATCTCTTGAGGTGCCATGACAGTGATGAAAGGGAAGAAAGTGAGTTCTCTCTATCATCTACTGGGAGAGACCGTGATAGGAGCTGCTGCAGTTTCATCAAGTGAGTCAGATTCTGATTTAACTCGTTTATGACATATGCGTCTAGGGCACATGAGTGAGACAGGTATGACGATACCGAGTGATAGAGGGTTGTTAAAGGAATAGGCAAGGAATTTTGGGCCGAAGTAGTGAACATGGCCTGTTACCCGATTAATCGATCTCCATCATTTGCTATCAAGTGGAAGACTCCATAGGAAGTATGGTCGGGGAAACACGTTAATTACTCCGGATTACGAATATTCGGATGTCCTGCGTATGCTCATGCGAGTGATGGTAAGCTAGAGCCGAGGTTGAAGAAGTGCATATTTCTAGGTTATGCACATGGGGTGAAATGCTACCGGCTGTGGTGCACCGATCCTAGAATACCCGATTTTCTAATCAGCAGAGATGTGATCTTCGACGAGACCGTAATGATTCAACAGAGGAGTTCTGAGACACAACCAGCAGAGCAGACGGATCATTGTGTTAGTAGTGAGGTGGAGCTTCGGGTGGAGACTCCGGAGACCTCGGAGGTAACAGATGTTGAGACCGCAAATGAGGCCGCAGTTCCCGAAGACGGTGATAATGAACAACCAATACAGCCATAATGTAGTATAGTCGCAGACAGACAAAGAAGGCAAATTAAACTACCGGTACGTTATGGTTATACGGATATTGCGTATGCTTTGACCGTAGGTGACGAGGTGGGGACAGATGAACTTTCGTCTTACTTTGAGGCGATGGCTAGTTACGAGTTGTTGCGGTGGCTAGGGGCTATGAGTGAAGAGATGGAATCACTCTATCGAAATTAGACATGGGAGCTAGTTAAAGTACCCAAGAGCCAGAAAATTGTCGGAAGTAAATGGGTCTATAAACGGAAAGAGGGCATTCCTAGTGTAGAGACAGCAAGATATAAGGTGAGGCTTGTTGCGAAGAGGTATACCCAACGGGAGGGCATTGACTACAATGAGGTATTTTCTCCTGTGGTAAGGCATACTTCTATTTGTGTTTTACTTGCCTTAGTTGATACACGGGATCTCGAGTTGGAGCGACTTGATGTAAAAACGGCATTTCTTCACGGTAAGTTGGAGGAGTAGATTTACATGAGGCAGCTAGAGGGATTTGTTATTCCGGGTAAGGAAGACCATGTTTGCTTGTTAAAGAAATCATTATATGGGCTGAAACAATCTCCTAGGCGATGGTATAAACGTTTTGACGCTTTCATGGCTAGTCGGGACTATTCGAAAAGTCAGATTGATAGCTGTGTTTATTTTAGGAGATTGGAGGACGGGTCTTTGATATATCTGCTATTATATGTTGATGATATGTTGATAGCAGCGAAAAATATGTCTGATATTGATGTCTTGAAGAGGCGGTTGAGTGTTGAGTTTGAGATGAAAGATTTAGGTGTTGCAAAGAAAATTTTGGGTATGGAGATTTCGCGTAACAAGAATGCGGGATTATTACGTTTGTCTCAAAACAAATATATTGAGAAAATTGTCGCACGTTTTAATATGCGATCAACGAAGTCTGTAACTACTCCATTAGCAAAGCACTTTAAACTTTCAGTTAAGTTATCACCGCAGAGCGAGAAGGAGGAGGAACATATGTCTCGTGTTCCTTATTCTAGTGCCGTGGGTAATATTATGTATGTTATGGTATGCACTAGGCTTGATATTTCACAAGCTATCAGTATAGTTAGTCGTTATATGAAACGTCTAGGTAAAACTCATTAGGAAGCTATGAAATGGATTCTCGGATATTTAAAGGGGACATCGGATGTTGGTATAGTATACGGGAGGGACAATGATGGCGGTGAGACCACAAGGTATGTGGATTCTGATCATACATGTGACTTGGATGAGTGCGGGTCATTAGCGGGGTACGTGTTTACGCTTGCGGGTGGTGCAGTTAGTTGGAAGGTATCCTTACAAGACCACGTAGTCTTGTCGTCGATTGAGGCGGAGTACATGGCACTAACCTTTGTAGCGAAAGAGGCGATATGGTTACAAGGTTTGCTTTTGGCCTTTGGGTTAGAACAGAAAAATGTTGATATACAATGTGATAACCAAGGTGCGATTTATCCGGCATATAATCTGGTTTATCACGAGCGAACGAAGCATATCAACATCATGTACCACTTCATCCGAGATGTCTTAGCGAAGGGTAAGGTTGTTGTGAAAAAGATTTCTATAGCAAAGAACCCAACAGACATGATGACTAAGCCTGTTCCTTTGGCGACGCCCAAGCTCTGCTTGAGCACTATTGGCATTTGCAGAGAGTGATCGCCCGTGGAGGCGTTGAGAGAGCAGCATGGATAATAAGCACTATGATTTGGTTTCAAACATCGAGCCAAGGTGGAGTATTGTTAAACTATGTCTCGATTTTGGGCGGTTAGTCAATTCATTTGCATATGATAATTACGTTTGACCGGTTTGACCAAGTTCAAGATTTGCCCACTTCAGAATGTGGACGTTTCTTCTTGTCGTTGGCCAAATAATAGAAAAGAAAAGGCTGCAGATTGGTGGGCCCATGGACCAATAAAAGAAAGAAAAAAAAAAAAAAAGAGAAGAAAAGGAAAGAAAACAAAACGGGGTTGGTTTGCTTTTTAGGATTTTCCTCTCTGCACGCCAAAGAATTGCAGACTTCGTACAGGAGCCGCTCCAAGAAGCCACACAGTAGACTCTATCCTAGCGGCGTACGAAAGATAAAAGACTCTGGTCATTGATGTGTCGCAAAACGGTGAAGAGTCTCGAAGTCGTAGGGCGTGTTGCACGAAGGGATTCTCTAACGTGGTGATATTTGTGCTTCGTGAGTTTTATTATATCCAATTAAGTTGTTTATTTGTGAACACTTTGGGTTTGGATATAATCTAGGTGCGGAAAACACGAGCGTATTGAGCGATTGTAATTCCAATTCTCCGATTATAGTGGATTGTTCGTGCTGACTCTCCCGTGGATGTAGGTACCGATATTCGGACCGAACCACGTAATCTCCGGTGTCCTTTATCGTTCCTCGTTATTTTTCTATGCTTTTATATTGACTTATTTGCAAGATCTTGGTTAGTTGCAGCGTGTCAGTATTTCAACATGAATAGTGATGCACTAAGAGTCAAGTATCTCAAGTATGAGATGGGAGTTCTTAGTTTTAGCTAGGATGTTACAACATCTTATTTGAAATCTTTTGTATGCTACTTTGTTTTCATTTGAGACTTGTATTTGCTTTACATGTGAACCCAATTTGAATTAATATTTTAATGTGAGAACTACTTCATTTGATTTTGGTTGAGTTTGCATATATATGATGGTTTATATTGTTTCTCTTGATGGATGATCGAGATTATACATCGTTTCATATTGTAATTATAAATTTTGTTAGGCAATTGCTCTTTATTTTGTTGTGTTTGTGCATTTAATCTTAACAAATATGGTATGTTCTCGATTTCAAAAACTAGAACCAATCTCGATACCGAAACTCATCACCCTTAGCACCAAGGACTGTCGACCAGTGAATAATGAAAAGCTGCGTTCGCCTTGCAAGGAGCGAAACTTAAATGTCGGGATATTCTAATAATAAGATTTACTATCTCCTTTAGTCGCCAAGGAGGCATGGATCAACAGAAAACTCTCTCGATCTCACAAGAAAGGGGAAGACGGTCTCGAAACGACAATTTTCAGGTCACTGGCCGAACACGTCGTGTGAGGACAAAAGTTGGACAGAAAGAAAGGTCGTTCGAATCAGTTAGGAAGTCATTGTCCGGCAACGTGCTCTCGTCCAAGCAACGCCGATTTTCACGTGCGCATATGTTAAAATAAGGACAAAATGATTGTGATTTTTGTTTTTTGTTATTATTTTCCTTAGGCTTGTGACGTGTACCCAGTTGCCACTTTATTTAAATAAGCAGAATAACAATAATCATGACGATAGTTGAAACAATGAATAAGATTCGAGCATATGGTATACACTATATTCCAAGTGCATCCATTTAGGGTGCAACACTAGTGCAACACTAAAATTCTTCGTCGTACGATGGGGCTGCATTGAATATCCAACTGTAAATTCCACCGTTCACGGCACTTGGGGAACAACAAAATATAGGGTCGTTGCATGGCAAGCCATCCTGTGGATAGAATCATGAGAAGTTGAGGACAAATTTCAACTTTTTAGATGCAACTTTTTCTTTTTCGAAAAATTACCTAACTAGTCCTGAATATATTATATGGACTTCATTTTAGTTATCAACTTTTTAATGTGGCCAAATTAGTCCCACCCCTTTGCGCGAAATTGCAATGTGGTCATTCTAACTGATTTTTGTTGAAAATCACTTATTGGACCACCACGTTAGCGATTTTCGTTAGAATTCGACCGATATGACTGCATTGGATTCTGAGTAAAATTTTATGACATGTATGGCAACATTAAAAAGTTTAGTACTGAATTGACATCTATACAATAAATTTAGGATTGATTAGACAACTTTTTTTTCTTTTTTTAAAAAGCAAACTTAAGTATATATTAAAAAATCGTCTTGATCCCACTATTAGTTCTTGTAATTAATCTAGGGTTTAGGATTACGACCCGTGGTATTATTTATTTGTAACAACAATTGAGGCTGATAATCAACACATAAAGCCAAGCCACAATAATTAAAGTCAAGACATATGAGCAACCTTTGTCGTATAAAATATTCTTTGACGTTACATCATCCTAAGGATTTGACACGGCGGATTGTTTATCGATCGAATTTCCTGAAAAAGCACGTTAAATTATTGGAATCTTTGTGTTCTTCTTTTGCATCTAAGAATTAAGTCCACAATGAATAACTTCAATTACATCACAACTATTCTTTCAATGCCTAGGTGTCTCATAAAAAGCGAATTGCTCATATAAATACGACTGTCAATGTGAAAACGTGGCATAACTAAATAATTTAACATCGATCATTTGAAGCCCACAACAAAATAATTTAACGTTGATCATTTGAAGCCCCAACCTAATCTCTTTAATTACAATACAACCGTACAAAACAGAAAAACGTGCCGGTCTTGATTCGATCACTCGATCCAACGCACCATCCTCCGCATGACGTCATCATTGAATCATGACTTGTCGTACGAGGTTTGTTCGGGTTGTGTCCGATTCAAGTGTCGGATTTTTGACAAATCACGTCGCCTTAAATTGGAGTTGGCACTGAAGTGATTGTTTTTAAAAGAAGTTGGCACTTAAGTGATCATTTTTTAAAAGAGTTGACACTTAAGTGATCGTTTTGAAAGTTTTGGCACTAAAATGAACGTCGTACACAAGTTTTGGCATTTCTAGTGTACTTTAGCCCCGATTTCGCACATGGAGTTCAGGCCATTCTGCGTAGTCTAGCTTCCCCCTCTTTTTTTTTTTTCAGATGCCAAGCCCACTTTCACGGTGCGATTGTCACGCTAGCAATTCTTAAATTTTGCATTTATGGAAAACATAAATAATCCTAAATTTTGACTTTGCATGCAATGACGCATCTCAATTTTTAATTTGTTTAATGTGGTTCGTAAAATTTAGCCAAATATGCAACGTAATCCCTAAACTATTAGTATACCTTAAATTTTGTCCCTTAAATATATGATATTGTTCATTTGTTGTCCCTGAATTTGTATAAATTGAAGGATAACGTTGGACATTTTTGTGTAGACTAGGGGCTAGATTGAATATTTACTAAAAGTTTAGAGATCACATTGAACAAATTACAAGTTAAGGGATTACATTAGGCCAAAATTTAGGGACTACATTGAATAATTAAAAGTGCAATAATGATATTGTTCATCGGACTAAATTTATAGACCATTTGCAATGATTGTTTGAATGAGATTGTTACGAGCAAACGAGTCGTCTTGGCATGAGTGTGAACGGTACAACGGTCTTGGTTCATGGTCATCGGATCAGAATGATATTTATTCAATTATTCACCGAGAGCCGTGAGAATATTATTGAGAAGCATAGGAAAAAGGGTCAGGCAGACAAATTAACCCTAAAAATTTTCTTGTGACATGAAAAATCCCAAACTTGCACTTTGGTGATATATTTACCTTACGTCGGATGATTTTTCAGTCAAAATAATGTTGTTTTTAATTTGAAGTTTTTGGTGGCTTTTGCCCTTAAAAAGAATTCAAATAGTTTCCACATTCATCAAGCCTTCGAGGGCTCGAGGGTTTCTTCTTCCCCCTCTTATTTGTTTCTTTTTTTTTCGAAAAAAATATGAAAGAACGAAACTAGGTTAAAGGTTCAAATGGTTAAAGTGCAAACAAAAGGTACATGGCAAAAAAATATATATATATATGTGTGTGTGTGTGTGTGTGTGTATAAGAACGAAACTCGGTTAAAGGTTCAAAGGTTTTTTTTTCAATCAGATCGGAAGTTTTTTTTTTTTTTTTTTTGCAAAAAATCAGATCAGAAGGTTCAAAGGGCTAAAGCGCAAACAAAAGTTGCATGGCATGGACCATGAATCGTACAACATCGTGGGACAACTCCACATATGTCTGGTTGCCATCCTACTAACGTCAGATTGTCCCTCGTCCTGCTACTTCCGTAAGTCGTAACTACCAAAGGTAGGACGGTGAGATTCTCGAGCTCTAATAAAAGCATCCGGAAAGCTTCATTCACGATCTTCTACTGTCCTCAAAGGACTACGTGCTTAATGTAAAGCTCTGTCTATTTCGCAAAGAATAAAAGCTATGAACAACATTTTTCTTTATAAGTAATCACTTCTATCTCCTATAAAAACGAACAAGTGAAAAGTATTTTAATAGCCTACTAAAATATTTAAACATAAATTATCGTCGACAGTGAAAACATCCTTCATCGGCCAATTGTTTGAAGCAAGACAAACGGAACTAAGCTCAAAACCACCTTATTATGATCGCTTAGACCACAAAGGAGCAAATCCCATGAAGGCATCATAATTGTATGTTAGTATACAAAGAGTGAGTATGCGCGTTACTTTAAAAGTAGAAAACCTCGTGCCATAATCAAATCGAAACCTTGGGCCCTAATCAAATCGAAATGAAACAAATCTAAAGGATTGCCTGTATGAACTTATAATGTGTTAGACAGCATAAGTGTAAATAAATTAGATGAAGACATTTCATCTTCCGATATGAACATGAGTTGGGGATTTACTTTTCGAGCTGTTCGTGTACTATCAATTTTTCTTAAGTCTCTGGAGTCATATAACTATCACAACGAAGCAAACTTCTCAAGTGAACGTAATAATCGCTGCTGATTTAAAATTATTCTTTACACGACTCACCTTTTTTATTATATTTTTATTTTTTTCCCATTGCCCTTCATTTAGTGCATCTCTGCCGACGACCAACCATGGCCTCTTTTGTTAATTTTGCAAAATATCAACCCCGTGGCCAGTTGGGTGACGCGGGAGAATCTTGGACCGTGCCTGATTTGGCTATAAGGACTTGAAAAAAGAGTGCTGAACAATGGTCCGTGGATTGAGACAGATGAGTATCCCTCGCCCAACTCCCGTTCGATTAGGTCAAACGAACGAGAGTATGCTCTCGCTTGATTAGGTTAATGCTCGGTTATGATAAGCAAGTTTTGCTAGTATGCTCTTTATTTGCCACTCTGTAGATATCGTAGATCGGAAAGTTTGTAAAACCCGAGAGCCTTATGATGTAGATTAATGGTGTTTTGAAGAGTAAAAGACAGTCACTCGTAAGAGTCGTGTTTCTTTTCAACAAAGTGGGCTCAGGTCATTAAAGGAAAGAAAGAATTGAAATTTTAGTCTGTTTTTGAAGTCGGTTATAGGTTTTTTGAAGTTATTCACTCTGTTCTTTTGGTAATTAAAGTTAATTAAGTTCGAAATTTTAACACGCACTTCACATTTTCTCATCCTCCTTTCTCTCTCAAAAAACATCAAAGTTGCTTAAATTTTCTCCTACTCTTACAGTGAAATGGAATTATCACTAGATTTGGTAAAAAAGGGGTCTTTAATCTTTTGATAAGTAACTAAATGAATTTGACAAAAAAAAAAGTAGCTAAATAAAAGAATATTACAATTGGTATTACACCGATTATTCTCATAATAAATACAATCAACATAATTATCATAATCTGTCTATTCCCAATTTGTGTTGTACTATTCATTACAAGCGAGTTCCAAGTGTTGTACTATACATTATAAGCGAGTTCCAAGCGCCTATGTGTAATGCATATATATATATATATATGTATGTATATATAGGTGAATGGTCAATCTCCTAAATTACTCGTGAATGTATTGATTCACAATTGAATACATATCTATTCATTCAAGGATTCAATTGTTTGCATGCTTACCGATCAAATGATGTACCTTTTTTTTTTATCTTGCGAAATATGCAACATTTGATAGTTTTTCAAAATAATTGAAAGTAAAGTTTGCACTTTTACAAAAAATTATATAATGCAATCTTTAGGTCAATAACAAAATGTTTAATATATCTTCTTACATAGAAATCATCACATATACACAAAAGTAAGATTTTGTTTCCATAGGTCATTAAACTCGCTTAATTTGAAATCGTATATTATCCCTTACAAAGTTTATAAAACTCTATGACATAGAATGCTAATTTTTGATGTTTAATAAGAACTAAGAAGACGGAACCGTTACGCATTCGCTCCCTGGGAGGCCCGGGGCTACCGCCGAGCTTGGTGAGTTGGCGGCCAAATGGCGGAGCAGCAGAGGAAGGTGAGGAAGGCGGTGATGGCAGAGGCAAGCTTAGGAGCCATGGATGTGAGGGAACATGAAAATGAGAGAGAGAGAGAGAGAGAGAGAGAGAGAGAGAGAGAGAGAGAGAGAGAGAGAGAGAGAGAGAGAGAGAGAGAGAGAATTAGAGTATTTAAGGCTTAAGCGTGGTGAGAGAGGGGGTTGGATTTTTCAAGATTAGATTAGGTGGTAGGGGGAATTTATTAGGGGAATTAGAGTATTTAAGGCTTAAGCGTGGTGAGAGAGGGGGTTGGATTTTTCAAGATTAGATTAGGTGGTAGGGGGAATTTATTAGGGGCCTTGTGTTATATCTGTGCATCAATAATTAAAAAAAAGTCAATTATAGGCATTTTTCTTTCTTTTTCTCAAAGATGTGAATTTTAATCTATTAATTGGTTCTCTAATCAAGTTGTAGTTAATATGTTTTAGAAATTTAAAAAGAGAAAAAAAATTATTTCAGGTCAACTTTTAGGAAATATAAACTTGCTTTTTATTACATGTTTTTTCATGGTTGAAGGTATTCTGCATATCTTAGAATGGTAACTTTTTGTTATAGATCAACACAATTTGCCTCTAATCAAGGTAATTATCATAATAAAGGACTGCCTTAAGTTGGGTCAAGTTATCATTCATTCTTGATTGCAGAAAAGTTTTACTAACTAATCTTGTGGTTGATGAGTTATGAATATGAAGATATATCATAGAGCTTTCTTTTTTTGAAAAAAGGAAAAAACTCACACATGGGTCATGTTCATATTTATGACACATTAGTTCGAGCCATCAATGCACTAAACTTACTATTATATTGGTGATTTGAAATCTTTAAAAAAGAAAAAAGAAATATTATGGAAAGAGAAAGTGTTTAGAGAGAGAAAATCTAGGAGAGAATTCTTTGTATCACTCAAATGTTGGACCCAAATTAAGGGGAGAACACCTCTATTTATACCAGAGGGTTTCTTATTACAATCGTTGATCGAGTCTTGATCTAGTGGATATGAATACATCTCCTCATTTAACAACTACCCATTAAAAAAGAGAGTTCTAGAATATGGTTACATTTACGATATCGTCCGTCCTCTAAGAATAATCTAGAAGACTAAAAAAAACCTTAGAGACTAAGCCACTTTAAGTCTTGCGGTTTACCTAGGCAATGAGGTTAGGTAGTTGGCTCAAGAAAACCTTGGTCCATGACATTTTCCCCCACCCATTTGAGCGATGTCCTTGGTGCTCTTGGCTTGGAATTGTTTGGTCTTTTTTTCCTAAATATGCATTACTGTATTCGATAACTGTTACTAATAATTAATGTGACCTGTTATCCTATTGTTTCTTCTTCTTCTTCTTCTTCTTCTTCTTTCCTTTTTACATATTTACTTCTTAAAGCAAAATGCATATCATAAGTACGATATTTTAAGTTACTTGTCTTCCCATAAAACTAGCTATTTCAATACCACTCCTAAAATATGTAGACAGAGTTGGCCGGGTTTAGCGGAGACATGCGAAAGCATCGAGAAAATAAGAAAAGAGAATTAATTATGTAATAAGATTGTTAAATTAACAATTTATTTTTGGGCCACAAAAATAAATAAAAATCAATTAAAAATTATTGTGAGGTCCATTCCTTGAAAAATTTGTGGCCGATAACATACTGTTCTCGAAAACATAATAATAAAAAATCATTTATACTTAGAAATTATTCACGAGAACATAATTATTACCAAACAAATCCTGAAGCATTTTATTATGAGTTGTTTCTTTATTTCTTGAGCTATTTACAATTTTTTTTCCACTTCAAAATTGCGTTCTTAATCAAAGGATATGACACTTGATAACGATGAAACGTGAATTGGGAGTGACCGCTCAACCTTCCTTGTGCTAATCCCTCGTTCACCTAGCTCTTGGTTATGCATTCTCTAAGCACCACAAACGACATATTTACCAAGGGTTGAACTTTGGAGGACCCTCTGATGCTCAAGTCAGTCTGAGTTTTAAGAGAAGCAAAAATTGACCGATTGATAGCTAACGTATCTCAAGCGTCTCATGCCTCAAATGGTGTATTTTGATCGATGAGTTCGGACTTCTCTATTGCTCTCCTTCCAAGACCCCTTTGCTTTTTCGTTCGGATCAAACTGAGCCAGGCCATCCATTAATTTATCACATCATGATTTAAAAAAAAAAAACAAACATCAATGAGCTTATTATTAATATTATTATATTTTGTTATTGGGCATTGTGCAAAACTGATGCTATTCAATACTCTAATTCACTCTTGAAGTTTCAATTGGATTTCTTTTGTTTTCCCAGGAGAAAAGGAACCATCTTCATAACGAAGACCAAGTATAAGAAAAGTGCATCCCATCGAGCATCCCATCAAGCATGACCACAAAGTGAGGTAGACAAACTAAATTTGAGTGTTAATCGAGCGACCTAAATTCATTAAGTTCTTCGTCAAAAACATGAACCTAAGCAAATTATCTGTCTTTGAAGCCCAAATCACACGTATGGGGTCCAATTTCGTGTCAGTGTTCGGGCCCATGTTGGCCCCGAGATCAACTCCTCCCCTCTCTTGCTCTAACGAGCAAAATAAGGGCACTTGATAACATTTCTAGAATAGAATTTGTGTTTTAGAAGTGCCTTTGCAGCATAGTATGATGTTAAATCACCATTGGGGTTGTCCAATTGTTGATTTTTGTTTGCTAATTTGTTACTCTGTCCGCGGATTTATTGGGGGGTGTGATTATGATCGTAGCTTGTGAGTACCGAGTATTGTGAATACTAGGACTCTATCTATTCTATTGGCCACATGTATCCATCCATAGTCCAAGACAGACGATGCCATAGTGAAGGCCAGCGAGAGTATGAGCTACAGCTCGAGTTGGGGCATGAGCGTATTTGGCGGTCTTCGAGAACTGTTGGAATAGGGGTAAGGCTGGTATTACTGAGTTCGAAGAAATTGTTTGGGCCCGGTCACGTGTTTAGAGCAACTATTCGATGCTTGCTTTCAGGCAACTATGCTTGATTACATCTATTGTATACGTAGAAATATACAAAGTTATCCTCTCCTAAAAAAATAATAATAAAAAATTAAGCCATCAAGAAAAATAGTGTACAGGTTAAGTTGCTTGGCTGGGCATTCGTCGGTCACGCAGCTTCATGTCATGTCAACATAAGTCGTAGCGAGCATTGTGCTTATCAGCATCAGTGAGAGGACACCATTTTTGTACATATATTAAAAGCGGGCCTTTTTATGTGAAACTTAATTTCATAATTATTGGAAAGAATTAAATCTCACTGTAGCTTACTGAGAAACGAAGAAACTAGTTATAGTTTTTAAATCTCAAGTTATCATTCATTCTTGATTGCAGAAAAGTTTTACTAACTAATCCTGTGGTTGATGAGTTATGAATATGAAGATATATCATAGAGCTTTCTTTTTTTGTAAAAAAGGAAAAAACTCACACATGGGTCATGTTCATATTTATGACACGTTAGTTCGAGCATATATTAGTCAAATTAGACAATTTTCGTGTGTCCACGATGCGTAGCCGGCTTAGTGATCTCGTGTCACCTATCTTATGTAAAATCATGAGTTCATATTCGTGTCATGTGCGAACAAACGATGACGTGTTCTCCTGGGCACTGTTGCCACACCTAAAAAGACTGAAAAAGCTCTTAATCCGTCGATGGAGCTATGATAACATAATGAACTTCGATCTCTCGGTTTAATGTCTCGGTCCCAAAAGGGAGTGAACTTTCCGGCCCAAAAAAAAAAGGGAGTGAACTGGGACGCGAACAAAAGTACCCCTATGTTATCCAAATGTCGGCGGTCGCCGAGGTGTCTCTTCATGCCTTTAAAGTTCAATTCCCACATGCTTTCCCCACATTCCTTGCCATTCACTTTATTATATGAATTACTTACAAAAAAATAAATACAACGCGTTGCTGATAAAAGTATATTTATAAATAATCTATTTTATGTCCCCTAAATGTTTGCTCGAGTATAGCGAATACTCCATAAAGTATTTATATCACGTAACACATTGGTCTAATATCGATATTGGTACTGTTAACAGCGTGAAAATCGGCATTTTTTACGCGCTACTGTGAATTAGCTGAATTTTTTTTTTATATGCTAATATCCATGTGCATTTCATAGTCTTGATTTATAATTAAGGAATTGGTAGGGTTAGGGTCAAACCGGAGAGCGATGCACTTCCTTCCAACATGTGAAGACATATGCAGGTCGCCTTTGCACTGGAGCGTCTTCCAAAAGGCAACTCTTTGATATGTGGGGAATTGTACATAATAACTGAAGAAGCTTCGACCATCTTCCGTGGAACCCTTCCCTATGAAGGCGTGATGAACTTTTTTAGATCTTTTTATAATCTCACTACCTCTCATTTTTAGCCTGCAATAAGCTAGCTCCAAAAGCATAATACGAAAGCCTAACTTTTGAAAGAAATAAGAATTGAAGATGCTTGCTGTTCTTGACAGAGAGACTTCGAAAATTGACCAAATGCATGTTATTGACAAGAAATCTCAATTTACGGTCTCATATTTTCATTAATCATAAATTTCTATTTATGACAACTTGTGAATAGACAAGTAATTGTCTTTTTTTATTTTTCGAATAGTGTGAGTGAAACTATAATTCAAAGTTGAAAGTTGAATTTAGTCCGATCTTGTTAAAAACTAAAAACAAATATTCATCAAAAAATGGAAAAGATTTACCTGTTAAAATCATAATAAAATGTCAAATATATTTATTTTTAGATATGTATTAACAAATGATAAACACATAAAGGGAAAAACCTGAAACTTCGTGCTATTAAACTCCTGCTATGAAGAAAGTAATTGACATCGATTGTAAATACTATTTCATAGCAAGTGGATTAAAAATTTAAGAAATTCTTGAAACTTTCCCCTAAGAAATCTTACGCAAGTTCGAAAGCGTAGATTGTGTAAACAAATATTCAACCATATCTTGCAGTTCATATTTAAAAGTGAAAAGCCCAAAGGAAAGCATAAATAAGCAATGCTTAACTTTAGAAACCTAAAAATTTATTTATGAAATCACCCACAGGTCAAAATTTGCTTGATAATTAGATTAAAATTTAAATTTCTAGTCATAACGGCTTAAACAAACAATTAACTGCAGTTAATTGTGTGTTTAAGCAGCCATGGCTAGAAATTTCTAATTTTTTATATAAATTTTCTAATTAAAAGCATGAGTGCATAAATTAAAAAGTAAGATTTTATTATGAGTTGTTTCTTTACTTCTTGAGCTATTTACAATTGTTTTTCCACTTAAAAGTTGCACTCTTAATCAAAGGATATGACACTTGATAACGATGAAACGTGAATTGGGAGTCACCGCTCGACCTTCCTCGTGCTAATCCCTCGTTCACCTAGCTCTTGGCTATCCACTCTCTAAGCACCACAAACGACAAATTTACCAAGGGTTGGACTTTGGAGGAACCTCCAATGCTCAAGTCAGTCTGAGTTTTAAGAGAAGCGAAAATTGACAGAGTGATAACTATGGTTCTAAGCAATCAACATACATGAAACTGCAGACGTCGGCTCCCTTGTGCATGCGGACCACGTGCTTGAGCCGGTACTTGGCGCAGTGGAAGTCACAGCATGGCATTATTTGTTTACCAATGAAAAATATGATTAGATGGATTTGTCTATTACACTTCTTGAATTAGAAAACCTAAAGATTTGACCTCCATGTAACTTACATGGCATTATTTGTTCTTTCTAAACTTAAAAGATGTGTGATATTCATCGAAAGATATAAATTTGCTTTTTTCTATGGGATTTTTCTCTTAGTTTACCATTTACGATATATTGCCATCAATGTACTAAACTTACTATTATATTGGTGATTTGAAATCATTAAAAAAGAATAAAGAATTATTATGAAAAGAGAAAGTGTTTAGAGAGAGAAGTTTTAGGAGAGAATTCTTTGTATTACTCAAATGTTGGACCCAAATTAAGGGGAGAACGCTTCTATTTATACTAGAGGGTTTTTCATTACAATCGTTGATTGAGTCTTGATCTAGTGGATAAGAATGCATCTCCTCATTTAACAACTACCCATTAAAAAAGAGAGTTCTAGAATATGGTTACATTTACCATATCGTCCGTCTCCTAAGAATAATCTAGAAGACTCAAGAAAACCTTAGAGACTAAGGCACTTTAAATCTTGCGGTTTACCCAGGCAATGAGGTTAGGCAATTGGCTCAAGAAAACCTTGGTCCATGATATTTTCCCCCACCCATTCGAGCGCTGTCCTTGGTGCTCTTGGCTCAGGATTGTTTGGTCTTTTTTTACTAGGGAAAAGTACACTAGAAGTGCCATAACTTATGTACGGCGTTAACTTGAATGTCATAATTTTCAAAACGTTCACTTAAGTGCCATAACTTTCAAAAATTGTTCACTTAAGTACTACGTCGAAGCAAAATCATTCACTTGAGTGCTACAGTAACTTTTCCGGCGTGCCACGTCAGCTTTTCGGCGTGCTACAGTAACTTTTCGACGTGCCACGTCAACTTTTCTGGTGTGCTACAGTAACTTTTCCGCGCGTGCCATGTCGGCTTTTCCGGCATCCACGTCAGCATGGCACTCAAGTGAATGATTTTTGAAAGTTATGACACTTAAGTGAACGTTTTGAAAGTTATGACACTCAAGTTAACGCCATACAAAAGTTATGGCACTTTTAGTGTACTTTTCCATTTTTTCCTAAATATGCATTACTGTATTTAGTAACTGTTACTAATAATTGATATGACCCGCTATCCTATTGTTTCTTCTTCTTCTTCTTCTTCTTTCCTTTTTACATATTTACTTCTTAAAGCAAAATGCATATCATAAGTACGATATTTTAAGTTACTTGTCTTCCCACAAAACTAGCTATTTCAATACCACTCCTAAAATATGCAGACATAATTGGCCAGATTTAGCAGAGACATATGCGCAAGCATCGAGAAAATAAGAAAAGAGAACTAATTATGTAATAAGATTGTTAAATTAACAATTTATTTTTGGGTCACAAAAATAAATAACAATCAATTAAAAATTATTGTGAGGTCCACTCCTTGAAGATTTGTGGCCGATAACACACTGTTTTCGAGAACATAATAATAAAAAATCATTTTCGCTTAGAAATTATTCACGGGAATAGAATTGTTACCAAACAAATCCTAAAGCATTTTATTATGAGTTGTTTCTTTATTTCTTAAGCTATTTACAATTGTTTTTCCACTTCAAAGGTGCATTCTTAATCAAAGGATATGACACTTGATAACGATGAAACGTGAATTGGGAGTCACTACTCAACCTTCCTCGTGCTAATCCCTTGTTCACCTAGCTCTTGGCTATGCATTCTCTAAGCACCACAAACGACATATTTACCAAGGGTTGAACTTTGGAGGACCCTCCGATGCTCAAGTCAGTCTGAGTTTTAAGAGAAGCGAAAATTGACAGATTGATAGCTAACATATCTCAATCGTCCCATGCCTCAAATGGTCGATTTTGATCGATGAGTTCGGACTTCTCTATTGCTCTCCTTCCAAGACCCCTTTGCTTTTTCTTTCGGATCAAACTGAGCCAGGTCATCCATTAATTTATCATATCATGATTTAAAAAAAAAAAAATCAATGAGCTTATTATTAATATTAATGTTAATATTAATATTAAAACTAATAATATTATTATATTTTGTTATTGGGCTTTGTGCAAAACAAAAACCGATGCTATTCAATACTTGAATTCATTCTTGAAGCTTCAACTGGATTTCTTTTCCCTAGAGAAAAATTGTTTTCCCAGGAGAAAAGGACCATCTTCATAAGGAACACCAAGTATAAGAAAAGTGCATCCCATCGAGCATCCCATCAAGCATGACCACAAAGTGAGGTAGACAAACTAAACATGAGTGTTAATCGAGCGACCTAAATTCATTAAGTTCTTCGTAAAAAACATGAACCTAAGCAAATTGTGTCTGTCTTTGAATCCCAAATCACGCGTATGGGGTCCAATTTTATGTCAGTGTTCGGGCCCACGTTGGCCTTGAGATCAACTCCTCCCCTCTCTTGCTCTAACGAACAAAATAAGGGCACATGACAACATTTCTAGAGTAGAATTTGTGTTTTGGAAGTGCCTCTAGAGCATGGTATGATGTTAAATCACCATCGGAGTTGTCCAATTATTGATTTTTGTTTGCTAATTTGTTACTCTGTCCACGGATTTATTGGGGGTGTGATTATGATCGTAGCTTGTGAGTACCGAGTATTGTGAATACTAGGACTCTGTCTATTCTACTGGCCACGTGTATCCATCCATAGTCCAAGACAGACTATGCCATAGTGAAGGCCAGCGAGAGTATGAGCTACTGCTCGAGTTGGGGCATGAGGGTATTTGTCGGGAATTGGGGTAAGGCTGGTATTACTAAGTTCGAAGAAATTTTTTGGGCCCGTCACGTGTTTAGAGCAACTATTCGATGCTTGCTTTCAGGCAATTATGTTTGATTACATCTTTTGTATACGTAGAAATATACAAAGTTATCCTCTCCTAAAAAAAATAAAATAAAAAATTTAAGGCATTAAGAAAAATAGTGAATAGGTTAAGTTGCTTGGCTGGGCTTTCGTCGGTCACGCAGCTTCGTGTCATGTCAACGTAAGTCGTAGCGAGTATTGTGCTTATCAGTATCAGTGAGAGGACACCATTTTTGTTGTAGTGGAGCCTTCAGCTTACAACCCACCATTTTCGTACATATATTAAAAGCGCGCCTTTTTCGGTGAAACTTAATTTCAAAATTATTGGAAAGAATTAAATCTCATCGTAGCTTACTGAGAAACGAAGAAACTAGAATTAAGTTAACTAATCCCACTTACCCAATAACCGACCTTATGACCCAGTGTGGCCAGGACAAAATGAATTACAGATGGTGAGGCGTCATGATGGTTTCTTTCCTGCTGGGGAGATACCATACCATCTTTGGTTCCCGATGAGCTGCCGCGAGGTTGGCGGAGAGAAAGAGATAATTGGAAAACGACTCCAAAAAAGATAAAGTTTATTCTGAATGATAATGATAATTTTAACAATGACTTAGGCGTCTATTTATAGAGAGATCGCCCTTTAGGAAAGAAACAAGTACTCAAAATCAAATAACAGAATTAAAAGATATTGATAACGGGAAAAATCTTAAAAACGAATATGAAATCTGTGATCTCGCAATAATCGAAACGATCTCGCAATCTTCTAAATCAACATAGTCAATTTATATCTTCTAAGATCTCGCAATCTTCTTTGATTTAATATGTTGTCCGCTCTTGCGACGCTCGAATGTTTCGATGTACGCATTTGCTAACTGTTCTACATCAGAGGTCATGCGAGAGTGGAGAGGAGAGAGACCCAAAACCCTAAACAACAGTAGGATGAGCGTAGACGCAAGGAACAAGGATGGTCTATACATACAAGGGCCTGATGAGCGTTGAACCATCAGAGCTCGCTCATTCATTCATCATGAAGAAAGCATTCTCACTGGCCCGTTGCCATTGCTCGTGAACCTGATCGAAGGCCCATCGGGCTCGAGCTCCGTCCATGGCGACATCCTCTCTCCCTCTCTCAAAGGCTATTTCGTCATTGCTTACATGCGAGCTTTTCAATGGCGAATTGACACTAATGATTTATCAATTTTAATACAACGTGTCACGCGGTTCATGAATTTTAAATTTATTCAATGCGATCCTTGAACTTTAGTATATTGTGCAATGTCGTCCCTGTGGTTCATTGACTTTTGATACATGTTCAATTTGATTCCCGGATTGTATGAAGATATTCAATGTAGTCCCTGAATTTGAATTAATAGAAGGGAAAATGGTTCATTGGACAAATTTACGGTCTAGGGATCTCAATACAAAGTGGTTCAAAGCTCAGTGACCATTTATATGATTGATCCTATTGAATCATCCCTTTTGAAGCCATCGCGGAACATGTACGCACATGGAACGGAAAGGGATGCCATCCTATTCAATTAACAAGCCAATGATAAGGAAATGGTGCATAGTCTCCGATCGTTGCCGCCGTCGGTTCCCGCCGCCTCTACTAATTTTTTATAATGAAATGAAAAAATTATAAAAAAATTAATTTAGGGTAAATTTATCACAAAAGTACCATTTTGGGATTTTTTTATGGTCAAAAAATAGTTCGGGGTAAATTTATCGCATGTGTACCAGTTTGAAATTTTTTGTGGTAAAAGGAAAAAAGTTTGGGGTAAATTTGTCACAGCTGTATCGGTTTGAGGTTTTTCATGGTATTAGCCCTTTAAAAAGTGTGTGTAATTTAATATAGAAAGTCATACAAAGGGAGAAGTAATGGCTCTACCATAATAAATTGACATTTACAATACTTTATAAAGGGAAAAAGAAGGAGAAGAATATCAAAATTTCTTATTTTATCTATTTTCTCCCTCCACAATTGCTTATCATTCTTTTATTACCGGGTACGTTCTTGTGGATCGTCAGAAGAAGACACTCAAAATAAAATAAATAGTTCAGTAAGGAATAATTATATGACCTGTGAAAACATCTAGAATTTATAAGAACAATCACAAAATCATCAAAAGCTTACTCCAAAACATGCCCAAAAAGGAAGGCTACCAAGTACTTATCTTGAAGTTGCCATTGTTACGTGCTATACAAGTAGCAATTATGGAAAATCCAGGAAAAGAAGTAAAATGGTGTCAATCTTAGTCAATGGTTGTTGGCATATTTGATAGGAGGATCTCGACTAAGGAAACGGGAAATCTGTGCTTCTCCTTGTTGCATATTTTATAATTTGAAATTGTATGCGCCCACTTGGTATGTTCGGTAGGAAAAATTATATTTCTAATTTGGGTGTCTTTACGATCTCAATTGAGTAGGAACGATAATAGCCTTAACCCTGCTCCTCGACCTGCGCCGTGCTAGCTAGAAAAAATTTCCCTCACTTATTTTATACACGATGGACATTCTAATGGAGATCATGTGGGATAGATGTAAACATTTAGCTTACAATGCATTCTTAAAACTAATGATTTAATAATGAAAATATAAATGTTATGTAAAATCCAACACAACGGCTACCTTGCCAAAAAAGTTTCGTAAATGGAAAATAAAAATTTAGCAATGATGATATAAGAGTATTAAAAAAAAACTTAGAATAACGTACTTACAATCATAAAAGAAGGAAATGTCTATAAGACAAAATATGTAAGGCCAAAAGTGGCGAATCGAGGAGAGGCGTGTTGGGGTGTGGTTCATACTTCCCAATGACAGGAAAGCATGTGGGCGATAGAGGACCGGAGGCGCAATGGCGGAGGAACGTTCTTGAGCGCTTGTTGAGTGGAGGAGCAAACCGCAACAAGACGGTGGCACGGCTAAGAGTTATGGCGTGCAGCGACGGAAGTGGAAGGAGAGATGAAGGTTTTCACTGGAAGTCGTAAAGGATGACGTGGAAAAAACTCTCAGATCGAAATCGAGAGAGAGAACTCCCATAGAAGGGAGAGAGAGGCGAAGATTCCTTTTCAGACTGCTCGTGGACATCCTTTTGGGCCAAGATTCTTGAAATGTATCAGAAGTTGTTGCAATCTTTGTCAGGATGGCTGGTGTTGGCATGACAATTCTTGCGGAAACTATGGCAGCCGACGGCTCCAAATTAAACACTTTTTTGTAAGTTTCTTAATTACTATACACATTTAAATTAAATTTTGGTACTTTCAGTACCATACTTTTCTAAATCGTGTATAAATGAAGCGTAAATGACTGGCAAAGTTGGTGGTGCCATTATTTCCTTTTATATCTCGTATGAGCGTTCTCCATAGAGTTGCAAACTGGAGAGGCCTTTGTTGCTAATTCCCTGGCTAGTGGCTAGGTTTAAGAGAGGTGCATGTTAAACTTTAATTTATTTCGAGGAAGATGTTTTGTGAGATCTTCAAATTTGACTTCTCTGTCGTCTTTGGTGTCGTATTTGTATTTGGCTTCTTCTTCCTCCGTGCATCTGTTTGTCTAGGTCTCTTCGGCCAACGGCCAATCTGGTCGCTTCGCCGTCCCGTCGTCACCATGGCTCCAGATCTGGTCTTCAGCTTTGTTTTTGTCTGTACGTCTGCTTGTTTTCAAGTCTTCCACTGACGTCATTATTCAGATCTGGTTGCCTCCATCCTTTCTCTCTACGTCTGTTAGTAATATCAGGTTCTTGTCCTCCATGAAGATTTGTATTTGTTACCATTCTTTTATAACTTCTTAGAGGCCTATGGTTCATGTTATCTCCAATTCGTCGTTCCACGAAGGATGCCAATCTACCATTGGAAGCTGCATTAAGTCAAGGTTATTTCATATTTTGCTTCAAATAGCACTAAGAACCATCAGTATATGCAAGATGGCATGCTTCAATTCATGTTTGCACACGGTGATGCCTAATCTGGTTTATGGCAATTACATAATTGTCAAAAAAAAGGAAACGCTCTCTTCTTGGGATCTCTGGCTCGCTTTCAGATATGTTATATGGGCTATTCGCAACTCTCTCTCTCTCTCTCTCTCTCTCTCTCTCACACACACACACACACACAATACTGTCATTCTATATGAATTAGTATTGTTATGCTGGCATTTCCCTTGGCTAACTGGCATTTCCCTTTTTGTCTTCTTCGCAATAGAGATGCACAAAACAGATAAGACGTGAGAATTGCATATTTTGATTTCTAAATTGTGTATTACAATGAGCGATGACTTATACATGTATTTTCACTCAGAGAGAATCTCAAATAAAAGATATCGACAACAGGATTGGTAACTACGACTTGAATCGATCTCTGATCACTAATCAAGCAAATATTCTGACTGTGCTTTGATTTTGGCGTGAGCTGGAGATTGCATGTCATGTGGATATTCTAATTATGCTTCGATTCTGGTGCGAGTTAGTGAGAACGTTTGATTCTGGCGTGAGTTAGAACATCTGTGAGTGGACTGGGTCAAAATTTCTCATGAATTCCTATCTCTTTTGTTGCTGGGAATTTCATGTAGACATCTATGAGGCTTTTTCGTCTGTTTTCTGAAAGAGAGGGAACATAACAATGCCCTTTGCATTTAGGTCATTGATAAAGGATGCTTCGAGAATTAACTGGTGGAGCTTTTACCTTGCATTCGCTTTTAAATTACCTGAGCTGAACTTACTGGAGGCGATCAACTATATGTATTGTATTGCTGTATATATGATAACATTCTGTTCAAGGGTGATTGTGAGGAACTAAAGTCGAAGCTACGCATTTTGTCGCATGCATTTCAATCGGGGTATGAAATATTTGAAAGCAAGAAGAGAGGTTTTTTGGTGAAATAGCTGGTTTACTTGACATCTTGTGCCCAGTGTCCCTAGAGTAAGCCTCTTATGCTGCTATTATCCAAGTCTTCTCTTGCTCCTCCTCTCGTTTTCACTACTCTCGTGACTAGTGAAATCAACTTAAGATATTTCAGTTAAAATTGCTTCTGAGCTTGATCGATGAAAGATATCGGGGAAGTGGGGTAAAAAATACCTAATCTTTGAGTCTTTGTATGAATTTCCAATCATAAAAGATTACAATGGCGGGCACTCTTTGTTTCTTTTACTTCTTTTTCCTCGTACAATGTGCTTGAGTTATGTCTCATGTGATGCGAACTTTGCTTGAGTTATGTCTCATATGATGCGAACTTTCTCTCGCTAGGAGGTATTTTTACAGATTTCATGCTGCCATTGTCATGCAGAACATGTTTGAAGATGAATCTGCGACTCCAGAAAAGATGGTGAAGCAGACCCCTCACCTAATGGAGAAGAAAGTCCATGGGTTTCTGTTTTGGTCAAAGTAAAGGGACGACCACTAACAGTACTCAAAAGTATACTACTAAGGCAAAAAGAAGTTAATCAGACAAAAATAAAAATCAACCTTGACAAAAGAAAGGATAGAGTCGCAAATGAATAAATCTTGGTACAATAAGCGGAATAATAAAAATTCAACATCTGCGCTTGGGCATAGAAAATGGATCACACACCTAACAAAAATTCACATTGGTCGGAAGTCCTGGGGAGCTCATTTAGAAGTTGCAGCAAGTTCCCTGGCAGTTGCTTTGTCCGTAGAGGATGTATGAATAATTTTTCTAAAACTCCAGCCATCTTGAGTAGAATCCTTATGGCTTTGAGTGCCCTATCATCCGCTACAAAGTTACAAATTTTGATCACCTTAAGCGACGATTGGAGACACTGAGGCACAGGGCCGAAGTTTGAATCGACTGTTCCGGAACGCACACAAATGCCCTGGTTTATCACATTTCTGTGTTAGTTGATTTGATAGTTAATTAAGCATTTGACTGGAAACGATAGCAATTGAACAATTACATACCCAAGTGAATTCGAGATAACTCAAACAAGGACTCTTGTGGAGAATCGCACCAATGAATCCAAATTCTAAGAGCAAAACAGGACGAGACGTCTCCAATACTAGCTCATTGAGGTGACGGAAGAGGGTGAGAGAGGTGAGAAGATCCGGTCTCTTGTATATAAGCTAAATAAGAAAGCCAAAAGACGAAGTTGCTATATCAAATTCAGAATGATCAAAAGCACCATGAGATATATTATATGATCCAAGGAGTGATGGCTGAAGCACTAAAGAGTATAATAAATACGTACCTCGACAGGGTTAAATAAAGACAGGCGTTTCACGCACGAAAGATCCTTTAAGAGCTTATGTTCATGGTAAGCACAACGATGACGATGACGAGGATGAGGCCATCCAAACAAAGGGAGATCAATCTGAGCAGCAACTAGAGAGGACGAACTCGATATTGTATAGTAATCGATAAATCGCCCCCTATAAATGAAGGACTTGATACGAGCTCCACGGACCACTAAATGGAGGGTACTTTCCAAACCCTCATAAAGGGGATGCTCAAATATGCGCACGTTCAAAAGCTTGGGAGCAGAAATTTGAATAACCTTGAGTCTCCTCCACTTGCATCTGTTTAGAAACAACTCCTCAAGAGAACAGCACGACAGATGCTTCTCTACTGAACTGTCACTCCCGAAATCAACGCACGCAAGCGTTAAGACCTTGAGATTATTTAGACAAACTAAGGAAGGGAGTCTCAGTTCATAAGGCATAGATAGACAGAACTCAATCAGTGTTTCAGAGTTAAAGACACAACTAGGTAGCACATATTCGAGCAATCCTTCATTTATACACAGATGGAGCACCTCAACTTTGCGCTTTACCACCGCTGTAATCCAAGCATCGATGAGAGATGTATCAGAAACACTTCTTCTTTTGCAGAAGAGAGAAAACACTTTCACGGGAAAGTCGTGAAGTAACAATGCTTTGTCCACAAAGTTCACGAAATGCACCTGATCTCGGAAATTGAGTTGGGAGATATGGAGCCTAGGATTGTTACTAGACAAGTGCTCCCACTTTTTTGACAGCACGCTCGTTCTCACCACATCTTTCGGTTGGAGAAAGCTTAGGATGTGCCAAAGAATGTCATCGGGCAGATCACACATCTGTGTGGAGCTGCGAACATCTTGCTCTTCATTCAAGTTCGTGCTTGGGCATTTCTTGGCGGCACAACAAACCCCAGCGCAGAATGCGCCAAGGAACTTGGACAAGCGAGAACGTCGACGGTGTGCCATGGGCATTGAGCAACCCTCCTTATCCGTAAAAAGTTGGCATTGAGCTTTTTGAACCGGAGGCCTCCCGTCCATGAGTTCCGCAATCTGTCGTGAAGAAACCATGTGAGAGGATAAGGAAGGTTCTCCTTTTCGTTTTCCATATATGTCATGTGCTTTTTGGGTTATAAACTTATTAAGCTTAGCGTGTCTCCTTTGACGTTGGGTTGCTTTTTCAATAGAACGACTGTCTTAGACTTTTTTGTTTCTTTTTGTTTTTGCAGGGGAGGATTAACAGCAAAGAAGAAAGCATATAAGATGATAGGAATGGCTTGAAGATTAATAACGACAGTAAACCCTAAGGCCAAAAAATAAGAGAAAAAGAAGTACCTTTTCTTAGCGATGGAATTCAGCAGTCGAGGAATGAGCAGGACGACAAATTCTTTGGAGAGAGCTTCTTTTTATAGTATTCAATGCCAGAGTGATGCCAAATCGTTCATTTCCTTACTTTGTTAATTACGTGTTGACATTCGTTTATAGAATTCAATGCAGAGAGATACAAAACAAGATCTCTTTCTTAATTATAGCAAGATTATATGATATGCCAAATCGTTCATTGCCTTTCTTTGTTAATTACGTGTGTACAATTCCTATTTTTAAGTCATACATACTTTTTCATTTCATGTGATCTCGACTAGTGTGTATATTTATATGATGTAAATTAGGTCTTGCTTTTCTAAATTGGGTTTTGTTTGTTCATATTTTTAATGAAAAATATAGACCTAGATTGCGTCCATGTGTTCTTGTTACCAAGTATCCAGCGAAAGAGCACACGTAACGCACAAGCAACTTGCGGGCGGGAGTCGAGATTAGGAATGGTTTAGCTAGAGCAAAAATAGGAAAGATTTGTTGCTTAAATTTGAAAAGTCTCAGAGATTTAAGAAATTGTGATTTGAAGAGTTAGAGATTCATCTCACATTTAAATTCCAATCTCGTCCTTCGGTTGATGACATGCCATTCTAATTCATGTCGACTTTTCGTGAATTTTACGGAAAAAAGTTTGGACTTTTTTTTTTCTTTGGAAATCTGAAATTTTACGTTGCGTTTGGTCGTCGGGATTTTTAGCTAGGGTAGGATTGGATATGATAAGATATGAAATACAGGAAATTTACCATATCATATCTACTGTTTGATAAATCACAGTAATAAAGTTGGATATATTCATATCCTATTATGTTCATTATTTGGTATTACACATATAGATGTAAATGAATATGAAAATACATAAACGCAAACTATAAGAATCTCTCATAATTCGCTGCCAACTCTAATAAGAGAGAAAATATGATTATTCGCATTTGCAACTTCAAAAAAATTTGTCTCTCTCGCTACTTTCGTTAAATTTTAACATGAACCACAAAGCTACAAAGAACAATGAGTTTTGACTCTTTTTCCGTTTTCATAGACTTTTGAGGTGAACCAGAAACCAATGCGGGATAAGAAGTTTCAACTCTCTCACCGTTTTTGTAGCATTTTGACCTGAACTAAAAAACTATAAAGAAGTGGTGAAACTTCAACATGAATCAAAGATACATAGGAGAAGGAGAAGGAGATTTCTATTTTTTTTTTAGAAATTTCATTGCCACACGTTCTTCAAGAATTTGAAAGATCATTTCAAGTTCGCATTTGTTCATTTAAAATTTAGGTTCTTCTACTTCATTTTTATTTACTTATTTTTTTATCACTTTTTCCATTATTTTTATTCCGTTCCATCATGTCTTAATAAATTTTTTATTAAATAACAAATTGTACTGCCAAAAAATCCTTCTTTGAACTCACCCAATAAAAAATCCTTCAATTCATAATGACATGGTTATGAAGTGTGTATAAGTATGTGCACAGAATATATATTATAAAGTAGAAAGAAATTAAAATTTAAATATATATAGGAATAAATAAAAATTTATTTTTATTTTATTTTTAATATTAGGATTCAAATATAATTCATATTTAATTATTATTTTATTTTATTTTTTAAGAAGTTTGTTATTCGAGAAAAAAATAACTTTTATACTATGAACATAATAAATCCTATCCACTTTTATCCCACCTCCCCATGGGATAATTTTGTCCAGTCTATATTCCCTTATATCCCACTTTATCCAGTCCTAGGCTGTCACGCCCCGATCCTCGAGCGCGCAACATCCCTGTCATCTCGTCCCTTGGGTTAAAAGGATAGCGTCCCGGGCACGCTATCAACCCATGAGATTAACTACGCATGCGGAAACGTATAATATTCCCGGACAAAAATATAAAATAGGGATAGGCAAGTAGGAAAAACACATTAATTCAAAAAAAATCATTTAATTTACAATCACGTCGTGAGTCAACTGAAATGACATGCTAGTTGGTCCCATACTTCGGGACGGGGTAGGTCAACTTAGTACCTACTTCAATAGGGCTGCGTCACTCTCGTCCTTATTAGCTTTTCAAGTACTACTAGCTCCATCACTTAGAACCCGAAAATAGTTTAATAACGATGGGGTGAGATATAAATTTCGGTGAGTCAACGCCTAAGCCTGGCTAAGGCGTTGATTCGTCTAGAGGGTCCTATGAGTCAATCACATATTGATCCATAAATATCTCAATCACATGCGGCTCACTTGCTGAAAATCACACGGTATGCAATAACCAACATAATATGCCACACATAACAATCCATGATTGTCACGTCAATCACACACGCAGACACCACACGTGGTCCGATTATTAACGGCCATCCGGCCCAATTGCACACGACCGGTGTGACTTTACACTACGATCGGCGGTGTCCACTCGCGGGACCAGGCTTCGTCCCTTACTTCCGGCGACGGCATCCGATAGCCCGTGTGAATCGTACGACCGGCACGACACGGCACTATCGGGAATCCCCGTAGGGGCTTCGGTCCGTCACAAGCCGCAACCGGCATCCGTCAATCCGTGTGATCCGTACGACGGGCACGGCACGAATTGACGTGCATCCGACAAGTCGTATGATTCCGTACGACCGGCACGGTACGAACTTGACAGGAATAGTCCATCGTGTGACCACTCAAGCATACTCAGCAAATAGCCGGTTTATAATCCGCATTTAGTCAAATGCTCACACGATATGCTCACACAGCAAAACTCTTGAGTAATCACACAAATGCATATGTTGTCCATGCGATCTCGCATCCATAAATCGAGTGATCGAACTCCAACCAATCAATCAATTTAACTAGCCATCCATCAAGGCATTTCATCAATTAATCCACTTAAATTATAATCGAGCGTAGTTCAATAATTCAATGACAAACATTCAATCCAATCATACGTAATTAAATCCAAATCACCAATCAATCATATGCTCACCCTCGACCTATTATTCGCTCGCGATCAAGCAATGTCAATCAATTAATCAATTATTCCATCTAAACTAGCCACAATTAAATTAATCCAATTAATTAGGGCCATTTAACCTAAACCGAGTCTCTAGCCTAAACTGGCCCTAATTAATCTACCAAAACACCCTAATAATCTAGTTAAACTAATCCAAACGTAATTAACGACTTAGCCAAGAATTAGAGGTCGACTCACCGTTAATTGCGCGAGGTTAAGCCGATGATGATCCTCCGAAAAATCCTTAGCGTGAACTTTGGGCTCGAACGGATCGTGAACCAAAATCCTCGAACTACGGGCCCAACTTTTGATTTAATGAGTCCGCGGGCCTAATATAAAGCCCAATTGAACAACCCACAGCAAATTGGGTCGAGGCCCAACTCGCAGGCCCAATAAACAGGCCCAACAGAAACTAGTCCAGCCCCAAAACAGGGGAAACAGCAGCTGGCCGGGGCTAATTGGGCTCTTACGGTGGGCTACGGGCGGCGATCGGCTTCGGGATTGATGGTGGAGGTGCAAGGTGGTCGGGGGGAAATATGTTGGTGGCCGGTGGTGGCTCACGGTGGCCGGAGGTGGCGCCGGCAGCAGCAAACAGCAGCTGCAGCAGCAAAACAGAGCAGGGGAAAGTGAAACAGGGGAGGAGGTCGGAGCTGTTCCGGGGGCTCTAGCGGCGGCGGGAGGTCGTGGGGATGGTTTGAGGGTGTGTCGGGGAGTTTATGGTGGCCGGAGGTGGGCGGAGAAGGGCGGCGTGACGGCGGATAGGGGCTGCGAACAGCACCGGGTGTAACAGAAGTCAAAACAGGGCAGCAGAGAAGTCCGGCGGTTCTGGGGCTTTGCCGGGCTTTCCGGCGGTGGCTGGGTGAGCTGGGATGGCTGAGTGACGTCTAGAGGTGTCTAAGGGTGGTCGGAGGCAGTGGCGGTGGCTGGACTTGTGCAAAACAGAAGCGAAGAAGCAGCTGCAGCACAGGTCCGGCGAAAACAGGGCAATCCGCGAAGCCCTTTTGCAGCGGCCTTTCCGGCGACTCCGGTGGTGCAGCGGCCGTCCGATCACTTCGAGGGGGTTATATGGATGTTGTAGTATGGTGGGGTGGTCGGTTTCTGTGAGGTTTGTTGCTGAAAATGAAGAAACGAAGGGAGGAAAAAGAGCTGGAGCAAGTCGGTGGAAATAGGGGGAGGTGTGCACGTGTGAGAGAAAGAGAGAGAGAGAGAGTTCTGGAAAATTTTCTAAGGCTGAGCTGGTCATGTGGGGTCCACTGAATTAATTACCTTGTCCCTTAGCTCATAAAACCCAAGGGGCATTTTTGTAATTTCACACTTTGGCCGGGGGTATTTTCGTAATTTCGCACCCTAGGTAATTCGGGCGTCCGGAAACCTGACGGTGGGTTATTTAATCCGAACTTGAGTCAAATTAGCCCGAACGAGGATTAATATGGAATTTTCTAATTCTAAGACGCAATTACTCATTTAATCGGAATTTATTCCAATTCGAGTAACGGTCCTGGAAATTCCCGATTTCCGATTTCTAATTTCATAACATCCAAACTTTGAGCATCAAATTAAAATTTTATAGTCGTTCCATAGACTAGACTTCACTATTTTCTTTGCCCAAAATTTAGGGTGTTACATAGGCGGTAGCCAAACACAACATAGCATAACTTTTATCCTATCTTTGTTTTTATCCTGGCCAAGAAATGTAGCCTTAAGGTTCTTTGTTTCTTTGGACACCGGAGGGCTTTTACAATTTCAGTCCATAATTTTTCATTAGTAGTTTGGACTTAGACTCATGAATAGCTATTACTATATATATACTCTTTTTCTCTTGTAATTGAGGATTGTAATGAGATGTGCGATATACTAATTACAGTGAAATTCTCTACTTGACATAGCCCTAATTTAATGGTGAACTAGGATAAAATTTTATGTCTCGATTTCTCTTTTTTTTTTATTTTACGCTTTACTTCGTTTTATTGTGCGTCGATCCTAACACTTTTGCACAAGCTCGAGGATTTGGGTTTTTTGGCTAGGTGTCATTAAGAAAATCATAAACGACAATATATCTTTAGAAAATTAATGGACACTGTTCATTCAATTTCAAGTGAACATCAGTACATTCGTGGATGAACCTTTTCTGCTACCTTATCAAGATTTTTAGACAAAATGCCTAAATAAATTTTAGATTTTATGGCATTACTCCAAATAAATAATTTTACCTTCTTGAAACTTGTTAAATCATTGATGAAAATACACGACACAAAAAAGAAAATTGTATACATTAATGCGGAAAGGGAGGAATTACCAAAATTTTGATTTTTAGGAAGGTTATTGTTTTCACAGAAAAGAATCACCTTTTGAATGAAAATTCTAAGAGATAAGATAAAACTATTTAGTGACAATCAAGTGTTTACAACCAAAAGACGAAAAAAAAAAAAAGAGTTTAAACGATTTTAAGTTCTTTGGCTAATCGAGGAGGCCAAATAAGCAAAAGGGCACAGCTAAATCGATTGGATGGATTGGTGCTTCCAATTTTTTCTGTGATGAGACGAAACTACCCAAAAAAAGGAATAATAAGATCTTGACGCTTTGCCTTCACCGTCTTGCGCCAAAAACAAGAAGGGGAAAGAACTTTCCCTTAGACCATTTAAACATTAACTTTAACAATGACATCGCGTCGTGGTAAGAAAGCACGCTGATGAAGACCTTATGCAACTGTTACAAATTCATAGTTACTCAAAGAAAAGTCACAACCACTAATATTACTCAAAGTATACTAATGAAGTTAAAAAAGGAAGAAGAAGAAGAAGAAGAAGAAGTTACTTAAGCAGAATAGTAACAACCAATCTTGACAAAAGGAAAACTATAATCCCACGTGAATGTGATCTCAATGTCAATTACTAATAATAGAAAAATTTGACGTCTACACTCAGGCGTGGAAAAAACGCTGTAATTTCTCCAAAACTCCAGAAGTCTTCAGAAGAATCCTCATGGATGCTACGTATGTGAAGAATGAGACAAAGCGGGGACATGTATGCACATGGAACGGGAAGGGACGGCATCCTTTTCAATTATCAAGCCAATGATAAGGATAAATATATACAGAAAGCAAAAAGAGAATATTGGAAAGAGACCAGGCTGTGCAAATCCCATAGACTGCCGGGGGCCAATTCAAAGACACAGATTTTCTATTACATCAACCCCCTCCCTTAAGGCATCTCTTTCTTTGTTTTGCTTCGTTTTGCTGACCAAACCGCGTCAAGAAGATTACTTAGTTCTTCATCTTGACGTCTTAATATGTAAAGTTAAGATATCATATTTATATACTATTTAGTGTTTACTAACAGTTAAGTTCTAGTATTACAAGGTTTTAGGTCAATGTTAATACATACATATAACTGTAGGGATTATAACGCAAAATAACAAAAATTACTCCAAGCACCAAGTTTGTTCGCGATGCTCGATCTGTCTTTAGTCCTCTCGATTTATGTTTTATTGTAAGTTGATAAAGCTTCCTTTGATACGCATTAGAAGACATATTCAAATGGAGAATATTTGTTTCCACAATCACTATAAATACAATCGTCATCGACTGAACGAGAGTTTATTTTCTGCAGCTCCTGGAAACCCTAGACACCAGACCGCCACTCCAATGGGTACCCTCCTCCTCCTCCTCCTCCTCCCTCCTCCGTCTATCTGCATGCACTTTCCATTAGGAGTTATTGCACGGTCTCCGTCTGAGTTTGTTCACGTTCATGAGCTCTCGATATTGTCTAGGTTCAGTGCTTTTCGGAGCTTCGTTCTGCTAGGTTTATCGGTCTTCGCTCTCTCCATCTGTTTCGTTTGGGGGCGGAAATTCTTTGCTGGTAGACGTGCATTTAGGTTTTGGTTGGTGATAGCCTTGTTAGCATTTTCGGGTTTGGGCTTGGAGTTGATTCGGACAACATATAGAGAAGTTTGTGCTTGCGTTTCTTGCTTGTTCATTGTTTTTGCGTTTGTCTATGTTCTCTCCCACTGGAGGACTTTGTATGTGAAGATGAAAAGTTTCGACAAATCTATCGGGGATGCTTGAGATCCGCCTTTTCTTTCGTTGTTAACGTTATCAGTAAAGTCAAACAGGCATAGCTCTTTCTCTCTCTTGCGTCCCCTCTCTGAGATAACATGATATCTGTGGCGTGATTTTATGTGTAGCGCTTCATTGTCAATTGTTCGGGGTTGTTCTACTATAGTTTGTGCGTTTTTTAGGGGCTTACCAGTACGTGTCGGAGCTATGGAGGAAGAAGCCGTCCGATGTGATGAGCTTCTTGCAGAGGGTTAGGTGTTGGGACTACCGTCGACACCCTTCTATCGTGCGGGTCACCCACCCTGCACGCCCTGATAAGGCCCGCCGATTGGGTTACAAGGCCAAGCAGGTAAAATACAGTTCTCCAATGGTCTACACGAGTTGCTTATTGACCTCTGAAAGGATAATTTGTTGATTTCAGTGTTTTATGTCCTTTCATTGTCACTGAGATGGTAGCTAAATTAAATGGTTGCCTTGCGATAATTCCTGAGACCTAGAAAACCTAGCCCTTCGAGGTTGTTTTTTTGTACGATTTTCGAAGTCGATATTTGATGTCTCGTTCGTCCTTGGTTTGAAGCGTGCATACGAATCAAAACCTTTTGTTATCCTCTGACATTGACTGACTGGGGACGTGCATTAGCTAGTTAAGCAGCGTCAGGACATTTGTACTTCCTCCTCCAGGAGGATGTTTACATACTATGATTAGATGCTTCCTGAGACCCGCTATATAAAAGCAAGTCAGATCACCTGACCGAGTAGGTTCTTTTTTTTTGGTCTCGATCGATACATTAGAAGTTTCAAAACTTTTCTGTTCCTGGAGGTATTGTCTGACTGAGTAGGTTCTCTTAGTTCGAACTTTCTTTTGTCTCGATCTATGCATTATAAGTTGCACAACGTAGGTTCCTGAGGAATACCTCCCTTTATTTGGATATGCAGTTTCTTATATGGCTTGGGTTCTCTGATGCCTTATCCTGATTGACTACATCGGTCAATCGCCTCATGTCTCGTCTGATTATTTATGCTGAAGATTTGCCATTTCTTTTGGGTTGGGTCATTATGTGGTGCAGCATATTGGCGTTTCGATTTTATGATTGTTTAGATGGAGGTTTTTGACATTGTGCAATATTTTCTTTTGTTGGGCAACTCTCCGGAATCTGACTAATTTAAGTGATTGCAGGGTTACGTGGTTTATCGTGTCCGTGTAAGGCGTGGTGGTCGCAAGAGACCTGTTCCCAAGGGTGTAGTGTATGGCAAGCCCACGAATCAGGGTGTTACTCAACTGAAGTTCCAGAGAAGCAAGAGGTCTGTTGCAGAGGAACGTGCCGGCAGAAAGCTGGGAGGCCTTAGGGTTCTGAACTCCTACTGGCTCAATGAGGTTTGTATATTCTCTTATGTGTACTCTTTTGATTTCTTTATGGATTTTGTTGAGCTGTTCTTTCTTTCATGAGCTCGGCGGGTTGCTCGCTTTTGATATTTTCAAATATGTATTTTCGTCGCAGGATTCTACCTACAAATATTTTGAGGTAATTCTGGTTGATGCCGCCCACCAGACCATCCGAAAGGACCCGAGAATCAATTGGCTCTGCAACCCTGTGCACAAACACAGGGAGCTTCGTGGCCTTACCTCTGCTGGAAAGAAGAACAGAGGCCTCCGTGGAAAGGGCCACACGCACCACAAGGCCCGCCCTTCACGCAGGGCAACTTGGAAGAGAAACAACATCCTGTCTCTGCGCCGATGCCGTTGATCTGGCCTCATTGCTTGTCAGAGTATTTTTGTTCCTGGTTATTTGTTGCAGTACCTTTGTTTCCTGGATATTTATCAGGGGCGTATCATTCGTCGGAGGGAAGTGTCAAATTTTGGAGATCGAACTGTTTAAGAGCATGTTCTATTTGATAAAATACTTCTATGGCCTGTTTATGCTGTGTTGCTTCTTGCTTTTCCGATCGTGATTCCTTTTTTTTGCAATAGAAACGCCTTGCATGTTTGAAGGTCTGTATTGCCAAACCGTCCTCCTAGGGTTGCAGTTTAGGAGCAAGCTTGTCGTTTCCTCTTTCTTCTCAACACAACAGAAAAAACTGTGCGTCAACTGGAAAAATTGGTATTCCTCCCTGCGTTTTCCTTCCTCAATTCAATGCCGCCGTAATTTCCCACTCGATTTCTTTGCTGAACCTAATGATGATGGTCGAGTTCAGTAATTTCCTCATATCTGCTTGGTTCATCTACATTCGTTTCATCACGCATTATATTAGACCTCATCTTATAGATATGGGATTCGAGAATTGCATTCGTTTAATTATTCATGCCTATTCCGATGGCCTTAAGTATTTTGGTAGAAGCTGATTTCGAATTTTTGATGCTTGAAAGTGCGCCACTTCTATGATCCATACTCTTTTGTGTGGCTGAGATGCAATAAAATCAGAGCAGCAAAAGCAAAAGACCAGAAAATTTCATGAAAATCATGATGCCATGAAAGAAACACAAAATCTAATCCTTGAATCAAGTCGATGAAAATTGAATCGTAAAGAAAAGCAGTTGTTAAGGAGCATCACCACTTGCTCAACCATGAAACTACAACGGTTTCATTTGTCCAAATTTTTGGAAGTGAGCCAGTGATCCTACCAGTAGTAAAATTTAAGTTCAAACGGGAAAAAAAGGCAGCCATTGTACACCATCCTTCTACCAGTTAACTCTGAACCCCATCTCTCCCTCTAGCGCTTGCACGAATGTGTTTGTCCACTTTCTCTCTCATTTCTTTCTTGGATAACTAAGACAACTGCTTGCTCCAACTATCTCTCTGACCACACCTTGCAACGCAATTTGAATGAACATGATCACGGCCCTTCTACAGTTTAGTGTCGGAAAACACAGGTTAGCTCTCCCGCAACAATAAGTTCCTCGATGTGATGGTAGTTTCCTCAATTTGGGCTATTTACTTTTGTTATTGAGTCAGTACTCTTCCAAGATTAATAGCCATGGGACCACAGAAAAACCAAGAATCCCATATGTTCAAATCTAATTCACAAAAGTCCTTCTATTATTACTCCACACAGTACAATTTGAGTGCCCAATCAGTCTGATCAGTCCTCGCATTGATGATTGACTGAGAAATTTCTTAAAGCCCCAAAAACAATACCCAGAGAGCAAAACAGAGAGAGACGAAGAAAAGGGTAGGAATAGTACCTTCAATGGCCAACCAAAATAAGCAGAGAGATCGAGAGCGAGCTGCTGGGAAGGGACATGAGGGTCGGCTATGGCAACAACTTGGACGCCAAAGGGTTGAAGATGGTGCAGGTTCATCAGATGCTCTCTGCCCATCATCCCCACTCCGATGTTTCCATACTTCACTGTCTTATCACCCTTCCATGGCACTTGGAGCTCAAGACAGTCTTTGAGCTTTTGAGTCAACTCACTCGCTCACCGTCCCACTTCCACTTTCTAAATGGTATCTGAATCGTCGTGATGGGAAAGAAAGTAGGGCAATAAACGTAAATTGCGGGCCCCACATTTGTCATTCAAAATGAGGGGAAAATACTTGAGAAATTTCTAAATGGTATACACATACCAAGGTGTAGTACCACCATTTATTCTAAAATTTCAAAGTGATTTGAAGATGTGTTGTGCCATTTTTGGTATAATTTCTGCAAGACGTCATGCAAAAGGATAAAAACAAAAAATGGAAGCAATGCCCCTCGGATTAGTCGAGCTGACGAGTAGAAATTTCTTCTATCATGTTAGATGAAAGGGATTAATTTTGAAACATATCTATTAAAATAGGAATTTAATCGAGTCTATTTTCACGATTCATATTCGGACTGCAAATGAATAAATTCATGATAGGAACATTCTTGACACTTGAAATTTAAGCTAAGAGTTGACTGCAAAAAACTGCTTTTCGTTTTACCGATCCATTTATAGAAATCAAGAATCTACAAAATTTCGCAAAATAAAAACTCAATCTTTTTATCAAAGCTGCATGAAAGTTTCCATATTGCAATGGAAACAGATTGGCAATTTTCGTCCTCAAGCAGATATTTCCTTCATCAGATTAGTATTTACGTGAGACTTGAGCGATGCCCAGAAATGGGATCTTCAGCCACTCGTCATGTCTAACGCACCCCACCTAGAAGAAACCACCTTTTCGCGGTGGCGGCTGGTGGTTGTCGCCGCCGGACATTGTGTAGAGGGAGAGAGAATGGCGTTCACGAAGAAAGCGGCTCAAGTTCTGGGAATAATTGCTAACAGGCCCTTCAAGTCCTCGAGATTCGCTGGGCAGTCCCCCGATTCGAGGTCTTTCACTTCTCTTGCCCACGGAGTCCACGTTTTCCATAGCCCCCGTAAGCTTCAAGTCAATCCTTCAATTTCTTCTTGCCCGCTTGCTCTTCTTAATCAACCTTCTTATCATTTTCGGTTTACGGAAAAATGCTCCCACCTTTTTCTTCTTTTGTCTCTTGAGATTTTGATGTTGTTCGCGCATTGAAGCATTTTTAAGATTTGTCATGGACTCTTGATTGTTTGGTTTCTCCCCTCCATGAAACTTTGTGGATTTCATTGTGATTAGTGATGGTTTTTGTGGTTGCTAAATTGGGTATTGAGTTAGGAGCGCGAAGCTTGATGGCTAATGCATGTAACAGGATGAGGTTGGAATCGTGGCGAAGCTATCAGATTGCATCGCTTCCAGAGGCGGGAATATACTTGGGGCCGATGTTTTCGTGCCCGAAAATGTCTTTGTTGAGGGTGAAGAAGAAATCTGAGAAGCAGAATGTAACTTTATATGGCTGGACTTGCTTATGAAGGGCATTTTTTTTTTCTTAAACCCACGAGGTTGGCTGAGTGGTTAAGGAATAGACATGTGCCTGTGCATTAGATGCACAACACTAGTTTGATTGTGCACGGTGTCCAGTACAAGCAATTGCAAATTCGAACCTACCCACCTGGGCTTTGGCCCATTTCTTACCTGCCAGAGCCAGTAACTGATGTTGTTAGAATATTTCATGGCATGAGGTTTTCTTACTGGAAATGAGAAATGTGATTTGTTTTTCATCGATTTGGTCATCTTCATAGGCAATTAGCTCTGGCGTTAGCTTTGGCTGTCATATTGTGTTTAAGATCATTAACGATTTTCGTCTTACCCCCTGATTTTATTTGTTTACTCACGTCAAGAAGACAATTTCTTCTGCACACTATGTCTAAAAGACTCAATCCGCTACTAGTCCAAAAAAATACTTCATCTAATGAATCTCGCTTTCTACTAACTTTTTGAACCTTTCTAAGTGTAAGCTGGTTTTAACATTTCCTCTCTCATTGCAGGTTGAGAGGGTATCTCACAGAGATAACTTGCTTAGTTTTGTGCAGAAGTCAGAGAGCCTTGAGAAACAATGTCTTTCGAAGGCGATAAAATCATACTGCGAACTGTGAGTATTACCTTACGAGAAGAATAAGACCGTTGTATTTTGACAAGGGGAGGTACGGTTCACGGAAACTGCAATTCCTGTGTACAACTACTCAATTGAGAATTCATTACGACAAACCTCTAATCTTGCGAAGAATTCTAGAGATATGTCCACATCTGTTGCTGTCACTAAACTTGCTTTGACTATCTAGTTTGATGAAAATTGAGTGAAGCTGATCTGTAAATTCATTGTTGCTATGAGACCCAAATGTAAAATCTGCTAATTCTAATCTTGAGACGTACTGTCATCAAGATTTCATTCTGTTGTCATAAGAGTGATATAAAAGCAAACGGCAATACCAAAGAGTGTTTATTAATACCATGCTCCTGAGAAATACCCAATTACAGTGCTCAAAGCTTGTGGGGACAGTTATCTTGCTTTTTCTGCATGTACGAGGACATTGGAAGAGGGGGAAAAGATGTGTACTGTCTAAATATAAACAGGCATCGGATTCAGACTTCTGATTCCATTGATGGAGTTTCTTCATGTCCTGTTACTGGAACAGACACCATCGAAAACTCATATGCTGATGCCGTACGTTTAGAAGCTCCGGAGAGCACTCAGTAGCTTCAACCCAGTTACCGTGATGAAGAAGGTTGTGAATCGCATCGACCCATCTCTGCTTATGGGCGTCATTCTTGCACTTGAACTCTAGAACGCGGTTCTGAGACTGAAGAAGACTTCTTCGGGGTTGTCTCTTTCTTTCCTGTATGGCCAGGCGGAATTATCGTCGCAGAGTCCATAAACTATGCCTGGTAACGGTACAGAAATGTCAGAGACCAAGTTGACGATAGCGGATATATGGCAAATGGAAGAATACTAGGAATTCTAAGGTACCAACATTTACTGTTCATCGAGAATGCTCCTCCAATGTGCTTGCTTTTTAACTTAAGAATGACTTGACAATGCGCATTGAGTTTCAGTGTCATTTCTTTCTTTCTTCTCGTAAGTTTCTTTGTCAAACTCCGCAGTAGAGAAAGCTATTCACCTGGGACTTTTTGTTAATGTATACAGACGAATGCTTCATTTGAAATAATCCTGAAAAGTTAAATGGCAGAGGAGTCCAAGCTCAAACTTAATAACGGTAGTGGCTCATTGCACTAAAGATAGTCAACCCATTGACTTCATGCGGCGTTATAGAGAGAAGCTACTATCCTCCTCCAGATGATAATATTACCTTTTGTTGTGTGCTGCCAAAGTTCACCTCCGCAGGGAGTGCTGCTTTCTTCGATGTGGCTGTGAAGCGTCGTGATGGTACGCGTTTCTGCCATTCCCCTCTCATAGGGACCGATGGCTGCGTTCCTCTTCGCTTCATTTCTCCTCCTTACTTTCAGCGCTGCTTCTCCTCTCAAAGCTGAAGCATGGTAGAGCCAAATTCAACTAAAGATCATCACTTTTGCGTACTGGTTTACCTGAACTTCAACGGTGCATAAAATCTGTTGATTGCAGCACCTGTAGCGGCAGCTGCCATGAGAGTCACGAGATCTCCCGCACTATGTATGTCCACAGCTGATTGGACGACAGTTGCCGCTTGATCATGCTCCGCTCTGGCTAGTTCAGCAAGTTCGACGCAGTGTGATGTTAGTAGTTCTGTGGTCGAGGCCAAAGCCACGCTCATCTTTGAATCCGAATTGGAGCTTTGCACTGCAGCCACAGCAGGCAAACTGGCAGCTAGCCCGGCAATAGAAACAGCCGAATGCACGTGCCCATTTTGCATGCGCACGCTCTATTTCTTCTCCATCTCGTTCCTATCGTGCTCCTTATGACCATGGTGGTGGTGGAGGTGGTGGTCGAACCATTTCCCAAGAGACCCCATCCTCCTAGCGTGAACTGAATTCATAACCTTCGCCGCCTGTACAGAATGCGAATCCGCAGGGTTGCTCGGTACAGTTCGTAAACCAACCAAGTTTCAAACCGAAGCCAAAGTAAACCATTCGAGCCACGGGAAATTACTGTTTGGACAACATAACTCGGACTTTTTCATGTGTAGAATTTATACATGCTTGACAGGTGACAATACAAGTGAGAGCTATCAGAGAGAATGGCTAGTGTGACTCACAAGGAGTTGAGCAGCAACAGGTGCCTGTGGCTGTGGACATGTACTGAGGTTCTTGTTATGTATCGTGGGAATGTCGTTCCTTATGTGAGCCAGAGCTTTTGAAACCTCCGATGGGGAAGGGCACCATGACCTCGATAAGAACTCCATTGGCTCCTTCGGCGTCTCTGGTTGAGGGACCGATGGCAGCGAAGACACTCCTTTGAGCTCCTCCCGCTCTTCCACATTTTCCAGCTTGAGTGAAGTTGAACTTCCAACTGAAGTGACGCACCCCGTCCATAACGATCCCGAAAGTTATTTCTTTTTTATCGTCTTTCTTCTGAGAACCGTATAGCGTTGGCCAAGTGCAATTCAGACTACTTCAGCCACTCCTGCGGCATCAAACCCGGTAAAAAGCCCGCTGAGTTCCGCGCTCCATAAAAGGGGTAAACTTCAAGAAGAGAAACTTCTCATCAATCAGAGATTCGCTGAACACTCGCTGCAAAACTCCGAGATGCCGACCGGAACAAAATCGAAAGTAAAAGGCAAAGCAAAGGACCGAAATGACACCATAAGCTTCACATGCTTAGCGTTGAGCCTAACCCGATTGAGAGAAAAGGAGACTCCTTTCCACAAGAGACCAGAACACATGAAAATGGTCCTCACAGAAACATGAAGCCAAGCGGCTTCTCCGCAGCCAAGAAAAGTCTCAATCCCTTTATGAACATAGACAAACATGGCCTGAAACAGGGAACGGAAGGAACAGATGAGGACGAGGATCAACTCATTTTCTTGTGCTTTGAAATGTTCCCGCGCTGAGGCTGTATGAACCAGACAAAACCCAGTTCGCGGAACTCGATCAAAGTTCCGAATCAGGGAACATAAACAAAAGACATACCCAGGGTTGACGGAGGCTGTTTACATTTGATTAAGGGGAATAGCATTGCGAGAAACAGACAACTCGGAGTGATAAGTTAAATTAAGGGCGGTTTGGACATGATACTTCGCGGGTAACGAGATCAATGGCTTTCTGTGGATTGAGTCTTAGTCCCAAAACAGTGCGTGCAATGCCGACCAAAAAGTCATTGTGCATGAACCTTACCCGGTGACCGGACTGCTGAGAGTTCTCTCTCTCACTCTCTTTTTTTTATGTGCTCTCGGTAGGGTTTAGGAGTGATCAGTTCCAGGATGGATGGTTTCTTTCCTTGAACCGAGAACTACCCGTTAGGGACCAGTTCCGCAAAATGTGAATCGTGAAACATCCACTCTTTTCGTGAATCCACCCGAAAATCGAAACGCCCGTTCAGTCCTGTTCCTGGTTGGATTCCGGTGTCCTACCGAGCACCAACATCAATTAAAAAAAAATATATAGCGGTTGAAGGAGGAAAAATTTCAATAATGCAAGCTAACAATGGGAACAATGATTTAGTACCATTGCCACATGAAAAAAATTACAATATGCAAGATAACAAGCATTGTGATATTTGCAAAAGTTATTTCAAAAGAATATATATTTTTATTATATAAAAGAATCAATCCGATTGGGCTGGTTGGAAGGTTCTCACTCGAAATCGAGAACCGAACCGGTACGCGACAGTTCTAGAAAATCGGAACCGGAATCTGGACCGTACCCACCGGTTACCATCCAAAATCGGCCCGTTGGATGGATCGCGGTCCGGATTCATCCAAACTAGACCAAACCGGACCGTACCTAATCGGCTGATCTTCTGATGTTTTGAGATGATCTGTGGCATTGCGAGAGTCGCCCAAGAGGGCAGTAGGCCCTTGCTTGTGGCTTGGCGAGGGAAGTTGGCCCTTTTCGAGTGCCTCGGGGAAGACGGGGCAGCTTCGCCCTATCATCGCACCAACTGTGAATAAGGAGTACAATCCAAGCAGACAAGAAGTGAACAGAAGCCAAGTCCCGAGCGCAATCTGCTGTTATATGGATCAGCAACCATATCACTAACTTAAAAACGATAAGGAGGCTAAACCTGGTCACTGTGATAGAGCAAGACTTGTTCCTTCGCCTTTCGATCAATGTCGTGAAGCACATATCCCTCACTCCGGTACATAACCCCCTTCCTTCCCGCTTTTATATTTCTCATCATCCTCGTAAGGAGTTTCGGATTTTGGAACTTGCCGGTTCCGTTTTTCCCCCTTGAGCATGTCGAGTAGAGGGCCCTGGCTAATGATGCTCGAACCGTGTAAACATTTACGTAGGATTGATGAGATCAAATTCTCTTCTTTTTTCGAACCCTTTTAGGAGAATGCAGTACGTTTGCCTCTGGTTTGACGAGAGAGTAACAGATATCAAACTCTTGCATGTGGATTGTGCTCTCTGTAATGTTCCTGAGACCAGGTGCGGCATTGCGAGGGTCGCCTGAGAGAGGGCAAGAGGCCGTCGCTTGCAGCTCGGTGACACTTGCTGGCCATTGTGAACAGGGCAGCCTCGCCTTGTCGTTGCACCAGCGTCGACCCGACATGCCGTTCAAGTTGGTCTAGTATTAGCTTGTAGCACATCCGTTGCTTTGACCTGATGTGTACCTGCGCCCTTTAGTTGCGCAAAACTACTGACTATAATCTCTAAAATAGAAAATCAAGCAATGCGGCCATATGGACACAACTACATGGAAAACAAAGTAACAATGCAGCAGGCACACCTAAATAAAGGGTATGGTCTTTCATGGTTTTGCTCACCAGATAACACACATAACAAACAACAGTCATGATGCAATTAAATAAATGCAATGCATGTTATTCAATTTTTTATCAGGTACCTCATAAATCCAGTGAACGTCTCGGGCAACTCAAGTAATATTTTTTTCCAAAAACTCGTGAATTTGTATGCAATGCAACACCGGCCCTTTTGCAGATAAACCCCATGCGAGTGTGCCGTCCTCAAGGATAGACTCACTCGTCATCTTACTTCAAAGGCATCTCAAGCTCATAAGGGCGGAGGCATCTCCAATCATCAAAAAGCATTAAAGGATATTTTCGGCTTCCATGGGGCATCGCCAGGTAAATCTCATGGTGGTATAACATCGGATAGACTCATAATGAGTGTTTAACTTGTTTCATCATGAAATGTCATGTCATGCATACACAATGCAATCTTACTGTCGTTGGCGTTCAAAAGTTTTATGAGATGAATGAATCATTTGTATCCATGATCATATTCTTTTAGAAATTCATCAATGCAGGAATCAAGCATATCAAATCAGAATTCAAGAATACGATCCAATTTTCAAACTATTGATGAATGATTCTAACGCCAATCCAAACGAACTATAAAAGTTAGAAATTCATTCCCTTATTAACGGAAACTCCAATATCCGAAGACAACGAACAGGCAACGAATGGTCGGCTAAGGGTGCGGTGGCCAAAAGCGAATGGCAGCCGTGGACAGCTCAAGGACAATCAGAAGCGGGGTGACGACGTTCTGACGGTTTTTTCGACGAATGAACTGGCTGTCAGGTACTTATAGGGGAAGCGGTTGAAATACAATCACCTTAAAACAATGAGCTCATAGTAAAGTTAGTTTATGGCTAGTCAACAGCTTGCAATAGCGTCGGACCGTGACATCCGTCAAGCACGTGACACATATCACACACGTGTCGCTCGCGTTTGCCGTGTGGCAAACCGCCTTGCCACATGTTTGCACGTGGCTCCCCGGATGTCCACATGCGGCCATGTGTCCTAATTTTGTCCCCCTTTATCCCAATCTCGTACATATTTGATTCGATATGATCTAAATCCAACGTATCCCGACCCTAAAAATAGTATCGGGTCATTAATAAACCCTCAAAAATATGCTGAGTTTGGATAAAAATTCCTTTATAGCTCATCTAATATTTCGAATTCATTAGACACTAATTCACCCTAAGCAGGTGAGGGATTTCGGGTAATCACAAATAACTATGCGGATTGTTTAAGCACATAAAAATAGTGTAAGGATCTTATTGTCTTCGCAAGATGCAAAAATAAAATCGTAAAAAATGGTCTATAAAGTTAGAAAAAAGAAATGACAAATCACCAATGTATAGAATGATTTTCCATTTTTGTTGATCGTGATGGATCATCTACCCATCTTATTACTTATCACAAAGTCCAAAATGGTGTCGATTATGTGTGTTTGTTGTTTAGGGGTAGCGGTAGAAATAGAATCACTTCATTCTCTCTCCCTGGCATTTAATCTGAAGTGATCTCGGTAAACACACTTACGAAAAATTATTAACGAGAACAAGCCGAGGAGCAAGAAGCAAAACACAACGTCACGAGCACTAGGACAACCCAATTTACCGAAACTTAAAACACACCAAAGCACATGAGTTTCGGCCTCTCTCAAGCGCAGTCCTGAGAAGCGGGGACAGGGGCGTAGGACCCGATGAAGACGTCGCCGTACACGACCCCCGGCAAGCCCTCCCCCGACAAGCGGACTGACCCAATAGATCCAGTTCCCCGAGAAGTTGCCGCTGACCACGGCGGGCCTGAAAGAGCAGGCGGTGGTTCATGGACCCGCCGCTGAAGGGGCCGGCGGCCAGGATATTGGCCCCGACGATGAAGCCGATGGCGATGGGCGCGATGATCCCGAGCAAGCCCCTCTTCGGGTCAGCTGCCATGGCGTACACAGTGTAGACCAGGGTGAAGGTGATTACGATCTCCATAACCAGGCCTTCTATTGCGCTCATGCTGGCGGCGACACCATGGGTTGGTATGCTCTGCAATAAGGATTCGAACATTAATTAACTGGATTTTATACATTGGGCCTAGGATTTATTTATGGTGTGTACCTCGGCGCTGGTGACGAATTTCAGGAGGAGGCAGGCGACAATAGAACCGGAGCACTGGGAGATCCAGTAGAAGACGCCGGTCAGGATGGTGATGTTGCCTCCAATGGCCAGTCCCAACGTGACAAGGATTCAGATGGCCACCTGAGATGTTCCCCGCGATGGATACCCCCACAAACAGTGCCAACGTGACTAGTACCGCCGGGTCCAGGGCCGCATCCGACGTGAGCTTGCCTAAGCCAACAGCAAAATAAATTCCTAAAAACCAAACAATTATCGGAAGCACAAAATAGAAACACCGATTAATTTCTCGAGAAAGAAGCTCGTGTATTTTGACATCGGCCCTGTTTTGACTTCGGTACATGCGACTTAGGAATGGAACGTGCTTAGAGACACGTTCTCAAAAAGTCGGTCGTTACGGTGTACTTGCCATAAGCGATCGCGGACCCGACGCCGGTGAACACGAAGAGGAGGGTCGCGATGAACTCGGAGAGATAAGATTTCAGAGACCCTACGCTGAAGGAGTCCCCAAAGCTACCAAATGCTAGCTTCACCATGTTTACTCAATCGAAAAAACTATACCAACCACTCTCAGTTATGTCTCGACAGCGAGCTTGTACTTCAGTCCGATGGCGAAGACACACATATATATACTCGTCCTAATGTATGTACTTGTCCTAATGGCGTCCTTCCCAATAGTGGGCTTCTTATTTAATTAATTTCTTAATCTTTTATTAGGCTAATTAAGTATATATTAGCTAGAGATGAAGGAAGACACAGCCGGCGCCGGCCATGGGACCTAGAATGCAATGGCACGCGGTGGTTGGGCGCCGGCCAACCGCCGTTTAATTCTTAATCATGTAATAATTGGTGATTATGGGCGTAAGGACAACCAACTTATCTAGTGATTTACGTACGACAAGACACGCGAATTCTGCTCAGGGAATATTCATAGAAGCGAATGGCCCATCAAACTCTAAGGGTGCACATGGTAACACTTCAGATTAACTTCTCAACTTCTGACCGGAAGTTGATTTCTCAACTTCTCCTTCAAAGCAGAAGATGATTTTTCTACTTTTACTTCGGATTAACTTCTGATCGGAAAAATTCGTTTGATTATGGTTGAAAATTTCTACTTCTAGAATATTATTAACAAAATCTTCGACGGCCGGTCGGCGGCGGGCCGCCCTCCGGCGACCGGCGGCGGGTGGGAGGGCGACCGGCGGCGATGGGCTGTCGGTGGAGGTCAATGTGATCGAAGAAGTGATTCTAAGGTGGAGAAGTAAAAAAAAATTACTTCTCAAAGTTGGCAAAAAATCTTGCTAGAAGTTAAAAATTCTACCGGAAGTTGAAAATCCTACAAGAAGTCAATTTTTTTACCAAACGGATTTCTATTTCGGCAAGGCTTTTACCAAACGAATTTCCCTGTCAGATTGACTTCTGGCGCAGAAATCCAGTAGTAGAAGTGATTTCATGCGCACCCTAACCATGGTCTAATGTCCTTTTCCTTGCAAAAATAAAGAATAGATATGTTGAGGGGCATTTGCATGAATAAAAATAGTGAAAAAGGTACGATTTGAGATTAGCATTAACCACCACTATTATCCCACCAACTTTTCGTGAGGATGTTATGGGAATGGAGCCGTGGGAAATTTGTCGTCCCGACCCGAGTCGATTTCTCTATCTCGTCTTCACTTTCGAGGGTATTAGAATATTTCGTCTTGCCTATCTCGGTGCTCACCATCTTAGCATTCAAGATAGAAAGAATGTGATAAGAGGGCGCGAAAATCTATTTGTGAAACGAGGGAATGACTAGCCTATGAAACAACAGACAATGTAGGGTTAGCATAGAACGAGAGATTGCAACCATTCGTCTTCGAAGGTCTTCTTTCACTAGTTAAGAACAGGATACAAGACTGCAATGACTTATCTAATTCTCGCTTGCCTTGAATTTTTTTTTTTATTTTTTTTTTTTTTTTTTTTTGTAGATTCACTTGTCATCCGCAACTGGTACTAGTGAATGAACATTACTGTAAAAAGTAAATGAACAAAAAATACTTTATCTTTCACTGAAATTTTTAGACAAAATTTTTTATTCATAATAAACATATTTTCCATCGACTGATTATTATAAGCGACACAAGTGTGTTATTTTTAGAGAAATACTTTTCAAGTCATTCATTTTTTGTGAAATACATAGTTTGGGCTTACCCAAGTCGGATAGAGTAAAACGGGCGAGTTTAGGCAAGTGATTCCTATTTGAGCCTAACCTGTCTGCCTGGCCCATCTAGGCCCATTTTGTTTTGTGTAAGAAAACCTACTAATTTCTAAGCACGAGGATGATTAGACGAGGACCTTGAGGCCGAGTACTAGATCCGGCCCTCCCAAGCCTCTAGTGAAAGACGGTGTCGGGAAATTGTTAGCCGGCCGGTCGGGCGTTCCCCCACGCCGGATGAGAGAGATCCATGAGCAATATTAAATCGCCGGCGAGTTCGGCCGAGACGTTAGGACCAAAAGAGGGGGATGTGCCTGTGATATATTCACATGGGCAGCCCAAACCATTCTAAGGGAAACGCAAGAGAGAAGGCTATCGCTGGGTTGGGCCACTTCTCCTTTTCTATCGACATTTCGAAATTTTTAGAGTTGGATTCGTGCAAAAAAATCCCAAGCGGTAAAGCACTTTTATCTTTTTTCGAAGTCAAGCTGTTTCTAGAAAGCTGTTTTATGACTTTTCAATATGTTGATGACGAGTAAATAATCAATGTACGGAAAACGTTTATCTTGTGGATCGAAAATAACAAACTTAGATTAGAAAAAAAAAATTCCCTTTAGGGTAAAAAAATTCACTTTTGTGAAAACCAATAAGCCGTCAACGGCAGAGTCACAATCGACATGCTCGGACAGGAAGATGGTCGCCGGAGAGGGTCCTCGACTAGTCATTTGCGACGGGTCCCACTGCCCACGGAGGAGCGAGGGAAGAGAAGGACGGGCCTTTCACGGCCGAGGTCTTTGGCATTCGGACGTGATTCTTCTTGATAGAGCCTGTGTCTTCTTCTTCCCTCATGCTCACAAGGCCTAGAAAGAAAAATTGTCCACGTCTATGTTGGTCTTGTCACGGAGGGCTGTCAATCTAGATAAAATTGACTAAAATGATTATATTGGCAAATCGTTAAAATGTTCAGCACTTAATTGATCTAATTGAAAGTTTATGACTAAATTGACACGAATGTGTAGCTTTTTGACTTGTTTGATGATTTTCCCTGAATTTGAGTGGGTTCAACACTCAAATTAAGATCTTAATAAAAGAAAAATAAGTAGTTTTTTCTCTTTTAATAAGGATAGATAATGTTATCTTTTTGTGCTTTTGAATGAGAGAATTAACATATGTATGCATCGGGATTGTCCACCTCCATGCAAATGCATATATGCTAGCAGTTACATCACGTCACTTATAATAAGGTATTTTCCCTTTTTTTTAACCTTATGCTCTTTCTAATAAGGCTAGATTTAACTTAAATAGGCAATAATTAAGAAAAGCATCAATGTCTTTCGCAACAACTGCAGCTCTAACCAAAGCAAAAGCATCTTCCATTGAAACACCTCAGAATCCAAGCTTGGTGCGGCGCCAGTGCCTGCGCTTCGCATTGTACCTGAACAACGATTTGAGGTGCAAAAGAAAGGAGACAAATTAGGCAAAAAAATAAAATAAAAAAGACAGATTTTTTGAAACATGACATGGACAGGGGCAACGAAATGAATGGATCGAACCTGATGGTGTTGCTGGTCCTACTGAGAATCCAGCGAGGGATGGGCCTGTTCTGCCTCATCTTCTTCGCCAACTTCTTCTTGATCCTGAACGACTTGTGCGACGGCTGCGATACAAAAGGCACCATTCTCATAAGACCGCAATCGATCTCTTCCCAAATCAACAATACAAAGCACGAAACTAAACTCGATAGAAAACTCAGAGAGTAAGAGGGAGATACCATCTTTGGTTCCTGATGAGCTGACGCGAGGTTGACGCAGAGGAAGAGATAATTGGAAAACGGCTTCAAAAGATAAAAGTTTATTCTGAATGATAATGATAATTTTAACAATGACTTAGGCGCCTATTTATAGAGAGGTCGCCCTTTAGGAAAGAAACAAGTACTCAAAATCAAATAACATAATTAAAAGATATTGATAATGGGAAAAATCTTCAAAACGAATCTGAAATCTCTCATCTCACAATAATCAAAGGAAACGATCTCGCAATCTTCTAAATCAACGTAGTCAATTTGTATTTTCTAAGATCTCGCGATCTTCTTTGATTTAATATGTTGTCCGCTCTTACGATGTACGCATTTGATAACTGTTCTACATTAGAGGTCCTGCGAGAGTGGAGAGGGGAGAGACCCAAAACCCTAAAACGACAATAGGAGTAGCGTAGACGCAGGGAACAAGGACGGTCTATACATACAAGGGCCTGATGGGCACCGAACCACCAAAGCTCGCTCGTTCATTCATCATGAAGAAAGCATTCTCACTGGCCCGTCACCATTGCTCGTGAACCTGATCGAAGGCCCATCAGGCTCGAGCTCCGTCCATGGCGACATCCTCTCTCATTCTCTCAAAGGCTATTTCGTCATTGCTTACATGCGGGCTTTTCAATGGCAAATTGACACAAATGATTTATGAATTTTAATACAACGTGTCACGCGGTCCATGAATTTTAAATTTATTCAATGCGATCCCCGAACTTTAGTATATTGTGCAATGTCGTCCCTGTGGTTCATTGACTTTTGATACATGTTCAATTGGATCCCCGGACTGTATAAAGATATTCAATGTAGTCCCTGAATTTGAATTGATAGAAGGGAAAATGGTTCATTGAACAAATTTACGGTCCAAGGATCTCAATACAGGGTGGTCCAAAGTTCAATGACCATTTATATGATTGGTCCCTGTTGAATCAATCCCTTTTGAAGCCATCGCGGAACATTTTCTGGTTGGACGTCAATGGGTTGAGTCGGGTTTCCATGATACTCGACCCAAAACACTAAAGGAATAAAAACCAAAACGGTCTGGTTGGTCCGTGTTTTGGTTTGAATATACGGTTGGATTTTGACACCCCTAATCGAGAAGGTGACAGCATGGATCATCTGCTGCAAAATTTGAAACTTTGCCTTTTCTCAGCCTGTAAGTTTCGCAACCCACCAAAGATTTTGGGCAGAAGGAATGAAGAAACCTTGGCTGCACTGTGAATTCATGGGCTTCATCTGTAGTAGATCCATGATGTCGACCAATCATGGATCGCGGAAGACAAGGCCTTAAGACATGCAGCAAAAACCAGCGACTCTTCCCCTTCATCGTCGTCTTACTCAAGCCATCGCATTGCGCATCACCTAAATTTCTATTCACCAAGAAATCGTCATACCTAACTATAACTTCGCATCGCACCCTTCTCACACTGGGCTTCGACCGCCTTTTCGCATGCGCATGTACCTATGATTATTGGAGATTTAAATTTTAAAGAGCAGACAGACTTGTCTAATTCAGTATCGGGGCTTGGGCAAGACAACGATTTGAATCTCGGCACTCGCTCTTTCATATTCTCGTGCATATATTCCTATTGCCATGTTATTTTTATTTCATCTCACCCTGGTTTAGTCTAACAACCAGGAAGGACTACCTACGTTAGTTGCCTATATTTTCAGTTGCATGTCCATAGAATCTTCGGAGGAATCATTTCTCGAGCTAATGCTAAATTAGTGGCCAATTTGTATAACACAAAGGCACAACGCGGCTTTGAAAAGATCGCCCTAATTTTTTTGCACTGAACATTATTAAAATCGAGTGCACATGGCATGGATTTGGCATTTCGGAGTTTGCTTTTTGTTAGGACCAAAAATAGTAAATTAAAAAAAAAAATTCCGATGTCGTTGCAACATATGCTTTATCAATGGGTCTCTTTAAATGCCCTCGCTATTCACCCACATGCATTAACTACATTTTAACCATATGTTGACCTCGACCTTACTAGTCGAGTGTGGCCAATCACCCTCATGCGAGAAAATAATAAACATATTTGCCACCATGAGAAGCAATCAGTTCCATACTTGGTCCTACATAATGGGACTTAGGAATTTCGCGAATACACAGCCATAAGATCTGTTAGGAAAAGAACTACTTGAAATCGTAGTTATGTTGCAATGGTGTCGGCTCTAGAACACGATATGAACAGTGGAGACTAGTGCAAATATACGAAGCTATAGAATTGGCGTTCATGAGCTTGCTGAGGCACTTGGGCCACGGCTCATTGATCGTGTCATATGCTTTATAGATGTGATGTGATTTATGAGCCGTTGTAGGGTTTGCCTTAAATTAAGGGATTTTCTCCTTTTTTTTTCGATTTGACATAAGATAGTCGAGTCGAGGCCCATGTGCTAATCCCGCATAAGGGCGAATTCAGGCATTTAAGAGAGTTGAGCGAGTATTGGGTGGATTGAATCAAATAGATCATAGAGATGATTTAGGGCATTATATAGGTCCTACTGACATGATAGTGTGATAATATAATGTTAGAATGTTAAGCATAAGATTAAAGATGGATCCCACCATAATTACCATATATTTTTTGTCATTCATAATACTTACGGTTGAAATATTGTACTGTTACATCGTCAGCTTCTCAAATCTCTTTTATATACATGATGATTTGCATCGATCTAGGAACTAATCGAAGACAATAGCTATCCGACTTGTGCTAAACCATTTGTTCTTCGAAATTATTAACTTCGTATGTTGACGGATACGTAGTTGGTGGGTCTTGGAGTTTGTCATCTTTTGTTGTTCTTGGTCTTCATGGGATGCTAGGTATGTGGAGAATGAGACAAAGCGGGGACATGTATGCACATGGAACGGAAAGGGACGCCATCCTTTTCAATTAGCAAGCCATATACAAGCAAAAAGAGAATATTGGAAAGAGACCAGGCTGTGCAAATCCCATAGACTGCCGGGGGCCAATTCAAAGACACAGATTTTCTATTACATCAACCCCCTCCCTTAAGTCATCTCTTTCTTTGTTTTGCTTCGTTTTGCTGACCAAACCGCGTCAAGAAGATTACTTTAGTTCTTCATCTTGACGTCTTAATATGTAAAGTTAAGATATCATATTTATTTACTATTTAATGTTTACTAACAGTTAAGTTCTAGTATTACAACGTTTTAGGTCAATGTTAATACATACGTAGAACTGTAGGGATTATAACGCAAAATAACAAAAATTACCCCAAGCACCAAGCGTCCATGTTCGTTTGCGATGCTCGATCCGCCTTTAGTCCTCTCGATTTATGTTTTATTGTAAGTTGATAAAGCTTCCTTTGATACGCATTAGAAGACATATTCAAATGGAGAATATTTGTTTCCAAACGCATTTGGCGAATCACACCATTGCTCAAGCGCCCTTCCAACAGCATCCATTCTCGTAATCTAACAAGGCTTCACGAATGGTATTTCTTGATAGTGAATGAACATTTCAATACTTGCGCCATTGCCCGAGTTTTAGTTCGGGTCTTATCTTATCTATAAAGTCGATTGAGTATTAAATAGGTTTGGGACTTTTTAAATTAAGATGGAGTTTCTCACCTTTTGAAAGGAAAAAGAAAGAGGAAAAGCTCGAGAATTGAAATAGTTTACACCACTCGTCTAATTTCATATTCAACCATCATTTACTCTTTTATCTGTTATCCCATAAAAAAGGACGCAATTCATGAATTCGCCACCTATACCGCACACTACCGGTAGCACTTGTACATTTCCTAAGGACATTTTGCACTCTTTTTTTCTCAAGTGAAAATATCAAAGGATATGTTTGTTAAAGTTTTTTTTTTTTTTTGTAATCGAGGATCCATAGGGACCTGCCGACCTGTTGTCTTTTGTTAAAAAATTTTTAATAAGTGAATATTTACAAAAAGAACGATAGAGATCAAAGTGAATATATTGGAATGCAAAACCTACTTGAATGAAGAAGAGTTGCTAGAGAATTTACAATGGTGGGCACAAACATGTATAGGTACCTTAAAATCGTGGGACGAAACCATAAACCACTCGACCAGCCACCTCTCTTTAAAAGGACCTCCTTTCCTCTTCGACTCGGCCTTTGACTCGTGCGCGGTGTCATGAAAATGTGGCCATCAGCTATGGCCTACGCTTTTTTTTTTTTTTTCTTACGGGGATTGTTTACAAAAAGAATAATCAAGGTCAAATTGAGCTTTCGACCAAAAAAAAAAAAGGGTCAAATTGAGTTTATTGGTTAAAATTTTCATTTATATCGAAATTGAAGAGTAAAAAATATTAGAGAAATAAAAGAAAAAAGGATCCGATTCTAATTAAGACTGATGTGAAGTATTCCTTTCAGCCATTACAATTAGAAATATATATATATATATATATATATATATATATATATATATATATATATATAAAATAAAAAAGGTTCTATGTCTGAGGTGATAGTGAATCCTTGTGAGAAAATATTCAATAGTTGTCAAGCGCGACGTCACTAGCTAATGTGGCACGCATAAGCCAATTAAAAATTGACACGTGCATTATTGGCATGTAATTGATTTTAAAAAAATAAAAATCTCTATCCTTCTCTCTTCCTCCACCATCTGCCATTGCAGCCACCGTGAACCCACACCCCCGTTGCCACCGCTGCCTCCCTCCGCCGTTGTTACCAGCATCGCCATGGACTTTGTTGTCCGTCGTCCTTGCTCATCCATGGTCAGTGCTTTAAGATCAGACTCGGACGCAGTTCGGGATCTGGACACGGCCATGGCTCCAAGGCCTGTAGCATCCATGGATGAGCATGGAAGGATGACGGAAGGGTGGCCGAGGTCTGTCATGGCATGACGAAGAAGGACACAGGAGGGGTGGTCGTTAAATGGCTCTGAGGTTTATCACAGCCATGGATTTCCAGATCTGCGCGAAACCATGGCTCCAAGGCCTGTCGCGGCCATGGACGAGCAAGCAGTAGCAATGGACGAGGAAGGACAACGGAGGGGTGGTCGACTGCGGTGGTTATGAGGTCTGTCGTGGCCTCGCTCCGTGGTTCCATATCTGGACGCGGAGGGCTGTCACGGCCCCGGACGAGCAAGCAGAGGCCATGGACGAGGAAAGACAATGGAGGGGTCTTCGGCGTGGAAGCGCAACAGTATAAGTGGACTGACTGAGGAGTGGATTTGGCGACCATTGGCGATGGAGCGGTGTTCGCAGTCATCGCTTGCCTTCGTTGCAGTGTTTGCGCCGTCTGTGATGGAGGAGGACGCCACAAGGAGCGGAGCTGTTGACCGGAGGGTGGTTGCTATGAGATGGAAGAAGAAGAAGAAAAAAAAATCAAAATTTCATTTATTTTTTAACTCAATTGACACGTGCCATTATATTATTGGATATTAGCAAAAAAATTGCGCGCCACCTCGACTAGTGAGGTGGCGCTTGACAATCACCGAATATTTTCTTCATTGTCGGGAGCTTCTTTGTCACATTCAACCAATTCCATGAGACACGTCCCTGCGCAAAATCCCGTACCCTTACTTTCTTGTTGTTCTTATTCAGCAAATCATTCACGCGCAAGCAGAGATATATTATATTTTCTTACTTATTATATTTTGTATAGACACTATTAACACTTGTCTAAATGCTATCTCGTTCTTTAATACCTCATTCCTCCATTGACTATTCTTCGATTCAATTGTCCATTCAACTCGAAAAGACACACGTCATTTGTCATGAAAATCTTTGAAAATGAAAAGTAATTTACAACATTTGGAGATTCTCTCTTATCTCAGAAGAGGAAAGACATTATTGAAGTACTTAATCTGCGACATAATGTTATTCTATTTAAATATTTAATTTGTGATTTAATCTTTTTCTATTTGTCAAATTTATCGTAATATCATGTCATCATAATTGTAATTGAGTTGCAAAATAGAAGGAGAGAGAGAGAGACTTAAAGAGGGTGGTGTTGACAAAATGAGCAAGGTGGGGCAACACTTGAATTGCATGGCCAAAGTTAATAAACCAAGCTCATTCAATTCTTTTAATAAATAGAGATGTAGTCGGGCCATTTGTTCGAAAGCTGCAGACCTAACCACTTTTTTTTTTTTTGGGTGCTTTGGACAATTGAAATTATAGAGTGTTTTTTAAGTCAGTCATAGTTTTTTAAATTTGTTCACTCTGTTCTTTTGGTAATTAAAGTTAATTAAGTTTGAAATTTTAACACACACCTCACATTTTCTCATCCTCCTTTCGCTCTCAAAAAACATCAAAGTTGCTTAGATTTTCTCCTACTCTTACAATGGAATGAAATTTTCACTAGGTTTGGCAATGGAGAGTCTTTAAGCTTTTGTTAAGTAACTAAATGAAATTTGACAAAAAAAAAAACATGACTAAATAAAAGAACATTGCAATTGGTTTTACACTGATTATTCTCATTATTCTCTTACAGTGAAATGTCTTTTTTTTTTTTTTTTTTGTATCGTGCTAAATACACAACATTTGATAGTTTCAAAATAATTGAAAGTGAAGTTTGCACTTATACAAAAGAATTATAAATGAAATGACAGACAAGATAGGTAATTTTTATGTCAATAACAAAATGTTTAATAATATCTTCTTACACAGAAATCATCATATATACAAAAAATTAAGATTTCCTTTCCATGGATCATTAAACTCACTTGATATGAAATCTTATATTATCCCTTACAAAGTTTATAAATCTCTATGACCCAGAATGCTAATTTTAGATGTTTAACTATAGCTTGCAATTTTATCTGATTCTAGATTCCTAATTTAAAAATTTAAGATTTCGATTTACGGTGCTTATCTTACACAATTATGACAACTAATGCCTGGCACATGGAATGTTTTCCACCTTAAGTATGTTGCAAAGAGGCCTGGGGACACTTAATACCCATTTTGATTTTGGGATATACTAAAAGAAGTCCCATGTCAAAATTCGTTGGCGTTCTGTTTCTATTTCCATTTTAATTCTCTTGGCAGGGCAAGCCATGCATTCATGCATTGACAGAGGAGTTGCCAAAGAAAATGGAAATTTACATATCAAAAACACAAGAGCCCATATTACTAAAAGAGTGGAGAGGGACGATTCGCTTAGGGCGCTACCATAAGGATCTTGCACTTGCCGCAATTTGAGCTATGTCATAATACCTTTTCATTTAACAATCATAAGATCCTATTCAGCGCTAGCTCACAATTGATTAGCGTGATTTCAACAAGCAAGTGAAGCAATTATCACCTTTATCAATTTGGTAAAAAGGAAATGATTATTACCTCATCAAGCACTTTAGTCTCATCTTAAAATGGCCTTTTCATATTTCTCTCCAAAATTATGAAAACTATAATAATTTATTTCGATTTACAATAAATTTTTAAATAACTTCACACGTTAGCACTTAAATTTCTTGAAAGATTTGGATATCCAATATCAGACCAAAGCCCAATTTCAAAGCAATACCAGAAAAATATTTGTGGAAATTAAAAGTAAAACATCATCCCAAACAAATCCTTAATTCCCGAAAACTATCAATTTCATTTTTAAACGAAAGTCACCAAACCTCTGGATCCCTAGTGCAGGAAGTAGGAAAGTTTTCCTCCAAGATACCAAAATCAAATAAAACCTAGAAGACTTTCTTTTGGTTTTGGATATTTGGCAATGATTTCGGTCAGGATATGTGGGGGAAAAAAGATGAAACCTTGCCGCAATAAGTCCCTTTTCCGAAAGAGCACAATATTTAAGGGATTTAACGTGGTGTACCGTGCGCTAATATTTAAAATCGTGCAACTTACTTCCGATAACTAGTACTCGCACCAAAAAAAATTTGAAAAAAAAAAAGTTCTAAAAATAGAATCCTCCCAAAGCTATATACGGGATTCAATCACTTGCACTATATTGGTAAGGAAATATTTGACATCAACTAATCCTCAAAAAATAGCTTTGGTACAAGATATAAAAAGAAAGAATTACGTCAAAAGTTAGCACAATCCTACCTATTTTGTAACAATTCTGTTTCGGGAAATAATTTCTGAGCAGAAATGATGTTCTATAATTTTGTTCCCGGGAACAGAGAAGTAGATTGTTTTTTATTTTTTTTAGCTTATTGTTTCTATTCCAAATCTGTTAATTGACCACTGATCTGTTCTCAAGAACAAAAAAATTAACTGACGTCATAAAATATATTTTTGTTCTTTTTCTGTCCTCGAAAACAAAAGAACATGAATAAGAGAAACACGAGTCTCACCAAAAAGGCCCAAATGGCGGAACATTTAGGAATTGCCTATCGAACTGAAGTTAAAAGCAAAATTAATCCCAAAATCTTCTGCTAACAAAAGATTAATCCCAATTGGCGGCACATTTAGGAATTGTACTGTCGAACTGAAGTGAAAAGCAAAATTAGCCAGCCAGTCGACCTAAGCTTTTCCCTTCCTTGCAAGTATTCTGCAAGGTGACTTCCCCTCAAACTCAAATTCTGAATTAAAGTAAGTTTGTCAGTATTGCATTCATCTAAAACTCTATACTTCTTGTGTTCATTCATGGGGGGAATGTCACATGATACAACTACATGCTCATTAGCATAAACTTATCATATTTGTAATTGCCCGATGTTACTTTCCATATGTTAATATGTTCTTTTGAACACTGATTTGTGTTGATCCTCTAAAAACTGTTTCTAGTATTGGTTGTTTAGTGAGTCGTTCCAATTGCAATTTTAGTTCTATGTGTGACATTCAAACTCTTAAGAATGTCGAATGCACATGGCTTGTCCCATGAACAGCTGAAAAAAGTAATACGTGGCTTGTTAATACGTGTATAGCCATGTAAATCGCATATGTTGTGAAATGGAGACAAGCTCAAAATTTTTTTTTTTTATGACATTCCAGGGATGCCCCTACCCTACCCCTATCGATACCCCTACCCCTATCGCTATCCCTACCCCTAAGATCCCTAGCCTCTTCTAACAGAAACAATTATACTTGTGCATGCATGCACCGTTGGCATTCACCTTTCCCTCCCTCACCCTATATAAGAACATGTTAGTCTCCATCATGTCTCACTTCTTCATCATCAGTCAATCATAACTTGTATATCGTCATCATGAAGAAGAAAATTCTCAAAGTGTCAAGAAAGTTATTTCTTGTGGGGGTTCGTCGCAGGTCCCTCCTCCCTCGCCGCATCCTCGACTGCCTTGTCTCCCTCGTCGAAATTAACACCGACAGACATGCAAGACACGCAAGACATGCCAACGGGGATTGTCATTTGAATGTCAGTTACAGCTCCACTTGTCACTAGAATTTCAATTGCAGCTCCAGACATGCAAGTGAGGGGGATTGCAGCACTTCGCCTGGTGGGCTTATCATTAGAGCACCATGATTTTGTATTCTTAGCTCTAAAACAGTGGGATGACCCCCGCAAGTGGAGGTCTAGCCGGTCCAGTAGGTTAAGGAGGTGGGTTTTCGTGATGGTCATGGTCGAGATGATGATGATGAGGCCATCCACTGTTCTGGTACTGAGAACACAAAATCATGGTGCTCTGGTGATGAGCCCACCAGGTGAAGTGCTAGAATCCGCCTAATTGGCGTGTCTGGAGCTACAACTGGGATTCCAATGATGGGTGGAGCTACAACTAGGATTCCAGTGACGATCCCCGTTGGCGTGGCTTGCATATCTTGCATGTCTGCTAGTGTCAACTCCGATGAGGGAAATGAGACAGTTGAGGAAGGCGGCGAAGGAGAAGGGACCTGTGAAGAACCGCCGTAAGAAACAACTTTCTTAACACTTTTGAGGAATTTATTCTTCATGATGACAATATACAAGTGACAACTGAGTGACGATGAAGAAGTTAGACACAATGGAGACTGTCACGTTCTTATATAGGGCGAGAGAGGGAGAGGTGAATGCCAATGGTGCATGCATGTACAAGCATAACCGTTTCTACTAGAAGGAGCTAGTGGTCCTGGGGGTAACGGGTAGCGGTAGAGGAATCAATAGGTGTAGGCTAGGGGCATCCTTGGAATTTCGCAAAAAAGTGAGCTTGTCTCCATTTCACAACATATGTAATTTACATGGCAAAATAGGTATCAATAGGGGCATGTATTACTTTTTGCAGCTGTTCATAGGACAAGCCAAGTGCATTCGACATTCTTAAGAATTTTGAATGTCATACATAGAACTAAAATTACAATTGGAACAACTCAGCAAACAACCACTACCAGAAACAGTTTTTAGAGGATTAACACAAATCATAGTGTTCAAAAGAACATATTAACATATGGAAAGTAACATTGGGCAATTACAAAATTGTCATGACCCAATCATAAAAATAATTGGGCTAATGAATTGACAGGAGGCCCCTTTGTGGAGTGATGGGCTTTCTTGGCGGGGGCCCTTCCAAACCCATACCAAATCGCAATGAGAGTTTTCAAGAATTTTATCAATTGATATCGATCGAGTTTGACCTTAGTGGGGTCAGGTGGCATGTGCAACATGTGCATGCAAAAAGAGTAGCCACCGGCCACTTTTGGAAGGTTGGCCAAATACCTCATCAAATGATTGGGAAAGATTATTCGGTTCTGCAAAACTAGAGATTTAGGGTACGAGAACTTTGTTACGTTGGAATTACTACTAATGTCGAGTGATTATCCTAACTAAGATTTCATGCGAGCACAGTTTTGGGGTGAGGTAAGTTCAAATCTAGGTATCATGCGGGACGGGAAAGACTAATCCTATCAATTGCAATCAATAAGGTAAGTGCACATCCAAGGATCCAGATCATGTAGATAAAGTACATCAAAACAAGTCATCGCATCCCTAAGCAAAGCCCTAAAGGCTTCGAAAATGAGTGATTAAGGATTAGGGTCAATTTGGTAAAGATTGGAGACAATTCGCGCCAAAAGGGCAAAGTCGTTATTCTCTATGGGAGACTAAGGTCAAAACTAGAAAAAAAAAAAAAAAAGGTCAATCTAGCCATTTCCTTTTTTTTTTGTTTGTAATTTTATGGAATTTTTCTGAATTCTTTAGAATTTTTTTCTATTTTTTTATTTGAAAATTTTATAATCTAAAAATATGATCCGGATCGGGCCCAATGTTAGGGGGGAGGGGTAGGGGCCTCTCTGTAATATGGATGTAACGTGCAGATTCGGGAGAATTCTTCCGTCTTATGAATACTAGGCCTAAGAAGAACATCGGTTTCATCACTGGTGTTGCCATGTCTCATACATCGTAAAGCCGTAGTCATTTTTATTGGTAGAACAAGGGAAGCTTAGGGAGCGCATGACAACACTTTTAAAAGTGAATTTCTGCCCCAGAAATGTTTCTAAAGCGTAAATCTATTTGATAATGTAACTTCTAAAGAAGAAATCCATTTCGTAGAAATTTTTACTTATAAAAGAAATTTCTATTTCTGAAGTTATTTTTTCCTCAATTTAAGAAGTTAAAAAATATTACTTCTTAATTCAAAAAGTACTTATCACCTCACCCTCTTTTCATTATATCTCTCTTGTCAAATAGCGCCTTTGAAATCGCATTCCACCGCCGCCAACTACCGACCTCCGCCGACCACCGCTCCTCCGCCGACTACCGTCGCCGCCAACCACCACCTCCGACCTCCGTCAACCGCCGCCGACCACCGCCATCGCCAACCACCGCCGCTCGCCGCCAACCTTTGCAGGCCATCATCGCCAACGCCATCAAGTTGCCATCTCTAGCCACCGGAGTAAAAAATAAATAATATTTTTAATAATAATTTTTTTAAAGAAATTTTAAAATATTAAAAATGAAGTAGAAATTTTTGGGCCGCTGATAATAATTCGTCTTAGAAGATTTTGTGTTAATAATGTTCAATAAGTAGAAATTTTCAACTATTATCAAAAGAATTTCTCTTATTAGAAATCAACTTTTGGAGCAGAAGTAAAAAAATCAACTTTTGCCTCTAAGAAGAAGTAGAAAAATCAGCTTCTAGCCAAAATTTGATTTTTGAAGCAGAAACGTTGCCATGCGCCCCCTTAACAACTGCTACTTCAAAGGTTGCAGAGAAATTTGTCCTCTGTACAATATTTCTTGTAAAGGAAATTCAGGAATACTTGCTTCCATCTTATGAATATGGTGCTACGAAATTCAAATACATAAGGGAAAAAATAATGACTATGAGTGTGGTTTGGGTTTCCAGAAGTTAGCCTCTTGGAACCAGGTAATGAGAGCTGATTCTATCTTGGTTGCATGAGTGGATACGTGTCTGTTTGACAAAATTTCCAATTGGTTTCTATCTAAAGCGAGTGACACCTATGTTTGGAGAAGGGAAGTTAATTTTTGGCCACCATACTCATTGCATGATGAAGTCGGTTAAGAAAAGAAGAGAAAACCAAGTTGAACTTAGGATATCTCACGTATGAAAGAGAGAAGTCTTGGTCAAAAGTTAGAAGAAAAAGCAAGGTTAAATTTGTCTGTTTGTGACTTTTGCTTTGAGAAGAAGAATTGTGGCAGATTGCTTTCACATTTGAAGTCGACAAACTTCAATGGCGGTGGAGTCCTCTGGCAATGGGAATTCTTATACAAATAAGCTAATCTTGAATGTTGTTTTTTTAAGCTTTCTCACATGCAGAGAAAGACTTCATTTTTTTATTTGATAGTTTTAGAGTGTGGTGTGAGAGAATAGATTGTAATAGTTGTACGAGATAATTCTTGAGTGTTATACCTTTACCACAATTTAGTATAACGAGTTTATCGTGAGTTGTCTATTACATTTCTCTCGTATTACCACCACAAAGCTTCCGCTTCCCTAAGAGTGGTATACCTAGCAAGGTTGCGCACTCTACACGTTCGATATGAAGGTGGCGACGAAGCTGGTATGGAGCCTGTCACAGCTCCGAGACTTAGCAAAAAAATCAATGGCCTCATGTATAAGAGGGACTGAGGTGGATGAGTTCGGAAGCAAGCTTGTTTGAACTCCTCCGAACAAAGTGTCACATATGCTTTAAGCTAGCTTAATTATCCACTATGTTTGGATGCTACCCCTATGTTTGGATGTTAATTTTAAGCGACCCACCACGATATGATAAGTGCAGAATTAGTGTTTACCAAGGAAAAATATGATTAGATGGATTTGTCTATTACATTTCTTGAATTAGAAAACCTAAAGATTTAACCTCCATGCAACTTACATGGCATTATTTGTTCTTTCTAAACTTAAAGATGTGTGATGTTCATCGGAAGATATAAATTTGCTTTTCTCTATGGGCTTTCTCTTAATTTACCATTTACGATATATTGCCACCAATGCACTAAACTTACTATTATATTGGTGATTTGAAATCATTAAAAAAGAATAAAGAATTATTATGGAGAGAGAAAGTGTTTAGAGAGAGAAGTTCTAGGAGAGAATTCTTTGTATTACTCAAATGTTGGACCCAAATTAAGGGGAGAGTGCCTCTATTTATACTAGAGGGTTTCTCATTACAATCGTTGATCGAGTCTTGATCTAGTGGATAAGAATGCATCTCCTCATCTAACAACTACCCATTAAAAAAGAGAGTTCTAGAATATGGTTACATTTACCATATCGTCCGTCCCCTAAGAATAATCTAGAAAACTCAAGAAAACCTTAGAGACTAAGGCACTTTAAGTCTTGCGATTTACCCAGGCAACGAGGTTAGGCAGTTGGCTCAAGAAAACCTTGGTCCATGACATTTTCCCCCACCCATTCGAGCGTTATCCTTAGTGCTCTTGACTCGGGATTGTTTGGTCTTTTTTTCCTAAATACCCATTACTGTATTTAGTGACTGTTACTAATAATTGATATGACCCGCTATCCTATTGTTTCTTCTTCTTCTTTCTTCTTTCCTTTTTACATATTTACTTCTTAAAGCAAAATGCATGCAGAATGGCATATGTAATTGAGAAATGAAATATCATCTCCGGACGATCCATTAATGATACGCACAAACATCTAAAATATCATACCGCATCTCGTTTGATCACGACCATCTTATATTCAGGCCAACTAAATTTCAATTTGATACACCACTTCAGTCCGGTCAAGTTTCGAATTTCCAACCAAACCAAATCGCATATTCGCTGCTTGAGATTGCCCCTAAGGAACTTTAGCCGCGATAATTATTTTATATTGAGAGATAAACGTTCCCACTTATTGTTCTCCAATCTGGAACAAGAACAAAATTTTAAAAAAGGTGGTAGATGTGCCCTTTGATTTCGTGGCACAATTCTTTAACCACCTCTCCTATTACTCATCATCCACGGACGAACAGAAGAATGTTAATTAACAAGTGAGTCGTGACTCAGGAAATTCATTTCGTGGCGCCTGATTGTAGATATTTGAAAACCATATGGTCATAGACTCATATGTCAACTTTACATTAGAATTAAAAAAACACATATGATTTTGTCTCAAATGAAGTTGAAAATCATTATAGATTTTTTTTTCGGTGTCAAATTGATTTTGGAAAACACGGTCTTTTATCACTATAACCATTAGTTATAGTTTAAAAAAAAAAGATGTTAATACCGATAATTTGAAGATAATCAGTTTATTTGATATCTTCTTGACAAATAATTCAATATGAACTTGATCACGGAGACATCATCAATTAAAGCGAAGCTATCTTAGCTCGGTTGGTAGAGCCCGTGTTGTGTATAATGGATTGGACAAATCATCAATTACATCAAAGCTGTCTTAGCTCATTTGTTCTGAGTGTTTTATTTTTCGAATTTCTTTTTGATTTTTTGACTTTCCGACGTGGGCATTTTGCTCACGTGGCGTGATGGATTGGACCATAAACCCTTGTCTCTCTTCCACGCAGACCTCCATGATGTGTTTTTTCCCCCCGGCAAAGGCAAATCTGGACCATGTCCCCTTTGTTGTACAATTATAAACTCCCCACTCTTTGTAGGGAGGGTTGGGTTTAGTGTTCACCGGCACTGTGAATTATATAATATCATTAGAACAGCAAATTCTTAACCATCAAGTATTAGTTTCACGTTATAGTAGATGACTGGTCAATGGACGACCCGATTAGAATAGTTATATAATTTTAATGCTGCTGATAAATTTCTGACTAAAGAGCTCGAATAACGCGACAATAACATGAAGTCATGTTTAGTAATCGTGTTGCTCAAGGTTTGGCCATGATCTTCAACAAGAACGCCAGCACTTAAGAGTCGTTAGTGGTTAGATGAGAAAAATGTACAGATTCAAACACCTGATTAGATAAACTCAAATTTCATTCATGAAAAATATTACATGATGTGGTGCGTCCATGAAGAGGTGTGTTTGAAATAATATCTGAACGGGTATGTTTAAGAGAGAGGGTCCCACGAAGAGGTGTTTTTTGAATGACTGGCTTGTTATCTATAAAATATATAGGTAATATCCGAGGGGCACGAGTGAGATAACAGATGTTTGAATAAGAATAGATAACGAACGTACGTTTTCTTCTCCTCTCTCTCTCAAAGAAGAATAGTAAAATACTAAAGGCAAAGCATTGTTATTTTGAGAATCGTTTTCATTTACGTTGTGAAACAATAATATTTTCCTCATGTAATTGTATTCGGACCGTCATGAGATTGAAGATTCGTGGAGGACGTGTCAGAGATTCAACGAAGTTCTTGGGCAATTTCGCAATCGAACATCGACAGAGGTTAGTAGAATTTCTTGATGTTAAATTTCAACAAAAAATGGTCAAGTTCAAGAGTTAAAAGAGAAATCGATTTTACAAAGGTGAATATCAATACACAATATGATTTCACTTTGTTAGTATAATTGGTCTGATTTTCTTTTTTTTTTGTCCTTTTTAAGTATACCAGTGGTCCCGGTTCCCTATTTTTGGAACCGGGGACCGGACCGGACTGTTGGTGGATGGCCTCATATATATATATTGGTGAGAAGCAAGTGACAAGGTGAATCTTTGAAGGAAATTGAGATATGATCTTTCCCTTTTGAAAATGGACAACCATATTTTCCTGATTATCATTTCTTTTTCTTCTCTTCTTCTCCCCAGTCCCCGATACATTAATATATTTGGCTTGATTTCCTTCGCGCACAGGCCATGATTCTTTCTCTCTCTACTGATTTTTTCAGTCTGACCAAATATCTCTTGTATTATTATCTTTTAGGGAAGATCCTTGCCTTTTATAAAGACCATCACCCCACTTCTCCATATAATTGAGATTTATTAGCCTTATTGCTCATAATCTTTCCAAGTTTAGAACAATCTACACGCGTAGAACATGCAATTTTCAGCCAACATAAAGTATTAAAGGCTTGACCGAATTGTCCTTGCCGCGGGCTTAGTCTAAACTAGCTAAATTAAGCTTAGAACCATTCATTTAAACCCTTCCGCCGACGGTCCAATATAAATGTAACTATGTGAGGAAATGCTCCTGATATCTACATATAATTAAAGTAATTTTTTTTGTAAGGGACTAATGTCGATCCCTAATTTTTTGGCAATAAATGAACGATTGGATCGTCGAAATTTAAGTGTCAATACTGTTATTGACTTACCCATTCAAAATTTTTATGTCAAAATGGGTCTATTTTCCTTAATAAAACCCAACTTATAGGTTTGGTTCCAAATCTAGGCTGAACTTGTTTTGTCTAAGAAAAAATCCCGAACTTACTTTTTATCTAAAAAAAAAACAGTAAGCTTCAAGTCCAATCTCAAATCTACCTTGACTTTTTTTTTCCTCAAATAAAATCTCAAATTTTAGGTCCAATCCCAAATCTACCCCGAACTTTTCTTTGCAATAAAAAACTCACCAATTTTCACTCTAATGTCAAATTTGCCCCATCAACTATCTATCCAAGAATCGTCGTTATTCCTTCCAATTTCCATAACCTGTAATTATTTCATTGTGGAGAACTTAATAATTTTTTTGGGTGTATTTTTATCCACGTGAAAACTCTTATGACGGCAATGTATGTAAAATAAATCCACAGATCAAATATAAGGTTTCGACCTTAAACTTTTTCCCAAAAACCATATGAAACTCCGATGGTGAATTAAGATCAAATGTTATCAAGAGACGGATAAGATTGAAATTCAAAAGTAAGATGAATCTCTAACACTTTAAATAATAATTTCTTCAATCTCTAACACTTTTCAAATTCAAATGGAATTCTTTTCTGTCTTTGGTAAGCTAAACCACTCTCACTTATCGAAGTCTCTTATTCCCAAGTTATTTGTGCACAAGGCGTATGCTCTTTTGCCATATGGACGCCAATTATTTGTGCAGAAATGACTGTGTGCAGTTCCTGGTTTCATCATTAACTTGGGACATTCTATTACTGTATTTCTTGACGATGCATTTGTGTTAAAGAAAGACTATGAAAGATCCTGTTTGGTATCTCTCTAACAAACTAAGTTTCAGAAAATTACCAAAAAAATCCTGAACTTATTATAATTATGCCAGTTCAGTCCTAAACATTTTGCATTTGTGCCAATTCAATCGGCCGAAAATTACTGACATGAACGTAGCCAATTTATAACAGTATTTCAGTATTTTTTTTCTTTTCGAATTTAGTTCAATTTTGGCCGACACGCTCATCTCCAAGCTCCCTCTATTCTTCGGCTCTCTTAATTTAGACCTTCTTGCTCACCGTGTGTATGTTGAATTTGAGGATTGAGAGAGAGGAGATCGAGGACGAGGTGAAGATAGGGGAAGAAGAAAAGGGGAGGGAGTGTTGATGAAGCGAGATTTTGCCTTTCGCGTAACGAGTGGAAACTGGTCAAAAGTTTCAAGATGATAAAATGGTATTTTCTAAGAAATCATTTGTGAGAAAAATTGTAAAATCCTTCCGTGACTGGTGGAATTTTAAAAAATGAGTTGGAAATTGATCTCCGCCATTTGTATATACTGGATTGTATAGGCCGAAACCATTTCCTTTTGATCGGTTTATTCTTCCTACACCAAATGCTGGGAAATGGAAAAAAATGTCATTTCCAATGAAATATTTTTATTACAACGAAACGGAGCCTCCATTTCATTTTGTTGTTTTTTATTAGAATTACTTTTATGCAAAAAATTTAAATTTTAGTATGGTCTATCCCAAATTTAGTAACAATATTCGTCAATTAAGGATGAATTGAATTGGTCTTTAACTATGAAAATCAGAAAATTTTTCTCCACATAGACCATGGAATATTTCGATTTCAGTTTTCCAATCAAACAACTTATAAAGCTCATGAAACAAGAACATGTGAACACTGATGTCGAGCTATAAGCAGGTCTCTTTTATCTCATCTTTCAGGAAAACACAAAACATTTCTTTCAAATCAAGCCAAGTACAAACTAATCTTCGCCCAACAAAAAAAAAATTACAATCGACGCCATTGTCGTTAGTGATACGTGTCAATGACACGTGTCCGGGTTGACCCGACCCAACTCCTTGACTCGGATTCGGCACGTTGACCCAACTAGGATCCGACCCATTGACCTGACTTGATTCGACCGTTGATAGACCAAGTTGACCGTTGATCGGTCGGATCGGCCGGGAGTTGGACCGGTCGGATCGGTTTCCAAACTAATTCAGGCATGTGCACGTGCATTGCACGTGCCAAGCCTTTGGGTGGCGAGTGAGCGCGCATCCGGACTACGATCGGAGCGTGGTCGACAGCATTGAGTTCGTATGATTTTGCTCTACATAATGCATATTCATATTGCATGTTCGAAGTTTTTAAGGCTGTGAAAATGCATAAGAAACCCTATCTATGCATATTGCTAGGGGTATTTGTGGCATTTTTTGTATTTCTATATGACCCGACTTGACTCGACCGTTGATAGACCAAGTTGACCGTTGATCGGTCGGACCGGCCGAGAGTTGGACCGGTCGGATCGGTTTCCAAACTAATTCAGGCATGTGCACGTGCATTGCACGTGCCAAGCCTTTGGGTGGCGAGTGAGCGCGCATCCGGACTCTGATCGGAGTGTGTTCGACAGCATTGTGTTCGTATGATTCTTCTCTACATAATGGCATATTCATATTGCATGCTTGAAGTTTTTAAGGCTGTGAAAATGCATAAGAAACCCTATCTATACGTTTTGCTAGGGGTATTTGTGGCATTTTTTGTATTTCTATATAGTTTCGGAAATATAGTTGCTAGCTATGTATATGGCCACACATAATTTATGTAGAGCTAATTCATTGATATATCAATGAATTATTGCAATGTCATTGGCAAGTATGTGATTTTAGACTTATTGTCATGTTTTAAGTCTAAAATCACATGCATTTATTAAATGTTGGGAGGCGTGCGCACGGTGAGAACAAGAACCCAAAAGCCGGGGGGAAATGGGGATGGAAAACGACAAGAAACCAGGTGGGGGCCAAGAAAGGTGCGTGGTGTGAATTTGAGCAGGAGAAAACGGAAAAGGTTCTTGAAAAAGGCTGGTTTCTCTCTCTACTGGGATGTTTGTATTAGAATCTCCAATGAGAAAAGATGGGGAGTGTTGTGTTTGTCGCACGATGACGACGGGAATAGCAAGGACAGGCGGACACGACGCATTTTGCGAGTTGGTTTTTGGTTAAGAAAACCCAAAGACGACAGAGTGATGGATTGCAAGCCTCCCCCGGAGAGACGAGCGACCATTCCGGTTCGTTTTGTCCATGGATGACCCGTGGATCGTCGAGGTCTGCAACCCGGACAGGGCTCTTGGACAATTGACGAAATTGGCTGACTCCATTGGAAAAGAAGTTGATGAGTTACTCGAATTGAAAATAAGCGTTCATGGGCCATAAAAAAAAAAACTTGGGATCTACATAACTAATCAGTGACCTTATACAAGAAAAATTAGTAACTCAACCAAATTAAGGTCAGTAATTTCATGCAAGAATTGATAAATAACCCTGTAAAGCCGGGGACTTTAAACAATCATGTAGGTAGTGACAATTTATGAAGAAGAAGCTGTTAGAACAATGTAATTATAGACCAATTCTTCTCTAAAACCTACCAACCATCCCAGAAATTTATCAGCACCCTTTGGTTTCTTCCCAAACAGCCTATAGATATGTCCACCAATTCTAATGAACGAGTCACTTCTCATATGAAAAGCAACCAAATATAATTCGAGGTCTTCGATATAATATGCAGCATATGCATGTGCCATGAACAATGATTTGTCTTGTTGAACCAAATGTCTGTTTTCGTCAAAGTACATGTGGCACTTCCATAGTCATTTGACTAACATCTTCTCCCTTTTTTTTTATGCAACATTGCAAATTCTTCTTCGCCATCTTATGTCTATTTGTTTATTTTGCGGTGCACCCTCGGACACGATCCGTAATTAGTCAAATGTCGCACCTTTCCAGGAACGGTGGGGCGAGACATCCAAAAACTGGGCAGGGAAGATAATTGGTGATGAGAGAATGAAACATAAAAGCCGAATTAGTGCCCAAAAAATTCGATATCTCTTGCAAACTAGTACGGCGAAATAGGAATATTTACTGGGAAAGAAATCAAAAATTTTAAAACATATATAAAGAATAAACAATTCAGAATCAATTAGAAAAAAAAATTGGAAGTTTTGATAAAGCACAGTGTGGTATTAGACGAAATAAAAACTAGGTTTTTTAAAAAAACGATCCAAAAATGATCAACAATCAATACGATCAAAACTATAGTTGTGTTTCTTGTGCCATTACATAAAAGTTTCGTGAAACTTGCCTTTATCTTCAACTTTTGGAATTTTTCTAAGAGTACTCGTAGTCTTAAAATATTTGTCAATTTCGAACAATCAAATAAAGCAATATTATAATTTTTGGTACGGTCATTCTTTTAACATGTATAATACTATTGATCATATACTTATAAAGAACGTTGACTAAGTCTCCTTGATATACTCGTCGACCTACTTGTAAAAAGTAGGACATAGCTTTTTGGATGAGATGAGGGCGGGAGACCATCATGACATCATCTTCCGTTGGCTGCATTTCTTTATAAGTGAATGTCAAAATGAGATTCAATAACGAGAAAAACGACAAGATAGTTTGAACCAACCCAATTCGCCACCCAAATATTTATGGTGTTGCGAGCTTTGTGTGCTGTTGTTTGCAACAACCGGTTCGGATCTCGGTCTCGTCCAATGCTTCTAATCTTGCGCTGGAAGTACACACGAGAGAATACTAAATCAAAGTAATGTCGCATGATACAAATAGAAAAATCAAATTGGGTCATGAATATATCTATAATGAGTTGAATTGTCATATGAATTAGGTTTTTTTCGCTAGAAGTTATATGAATTAGTTATATTCAATAAGTGAATTATAAATGGATTCAAATATTATGAGTGTTAAATGAGTCGTTGTACGGCTTGCAACAAAAATTTTCCAAAATCATCAAATTATTCTTTTTGCAACGTTCATCCATATGTTATTTGCTCAAATGCAAAAACCAACTGAAGAGTTCATCTTTGTCTTCATATTAATAAGTGGCAAAAGTACTAAGAATTGGCTTATAGATGTATAAATGTTTGATACATGAGGTGTGGAGATCATTATTGTTCTCTCTCCAATCTTTCAAAGGATTAGTTTTATTTAATCTTTTTATAACTCTTTTCTATACAACTGTGAATTTACAGGCTAAATAAGTACCCGGCATCAGTTATTGATGTTATAGATGTACAAAATAAGTCATACATATGCAACTGTGCACGAATACTGCACGCAGTGGTGCCCATGTCAACTCCTATATTTTCAGGCAAGTCATATGTTGTGAAATGGAATTTAATGATTGCTTGACACTTTTGCTGCCTCCTTCAACTCTTTGTCGGAGTTGCCTCTGATGCCGCCTCCCCCTCCCTTGCTTCCCTCGGAATCATCATGGTCCCCAACACCACCATGGTCGCCAGTGATTGGCCTCGTCACCATCTCATCATGTTTCGCCATCGTCACCACCTTGTCACGTTCTGCCGCCACTCTAAGGTCGATGGGCTCATCACCGATGGGCTAGTTGATGGGCTCATCACCATCTCGGATTCCACATGCGGCAACCCTGGGCTCATCGCCACCTCGGATTCCACCTCTTGGACCATCATCACGACCTCCACCTACCGCTGGACCTCGCTGAGGAAGCCATGGCAATCATGAAGATGCTTTGAATTGCTTTGAATGATACTGGTTTGGTCTGTAAGGTTTGGTCTTCGGTGAAAGAGTCTAGTAAGGTTTCACTCTTTTTGCAATGTTCATCCATATTTTATTTGTTCAAATGCATGAACCAAATGAAAAGCTCTTCTGAAGAATTAGCTTATAGATATATAAATTTTTGATACATGAGGTGTGGAGACCAATATTATTCTCTCTCCAATCTTCCAAAGAGTTAGTTTCATTAATTCTATTTATAAATCTTTTCTATACAATTGTAAATTTTCAGACTAAATGAGTACCCGGCATCAGTTATTGATGTTGTAGATGCACAAAACAAGTCATACATATGCAACAATGCACGTATATTGCACGCAGTGGTGCCCATGTCAATTCCTATATTTTCAGGCAAGTCATATGTTGTGAAATGAAATTTAATGATTGCTTGACACTTTTGTTGACATAAATGTGAAATGAAGAGATTAGGCGATGACAATGCAGACAACCTCAAAAAAATTTCGAAATTCCAAAGAGGCCCTTACCCCTACCCATAACCCTAAGACCCCTAGCCCCTACCCAAAAAAAAACAGTTATATGCATGCACCATTCACCTCTCCCTCGCCCCATTTATTCTTGTTGCTACCTAAAATTAGAAAATTTTAGGTTAATGGATTGTCGAGTTAATTAAGTGAATTAACTTACCTAGTTCGAGCACTCCTAAGCTCTACCAATTTGCAACCTAGGTTCGACGTTTAAATGCAAAAGATTTTTGTTAGGAGTCGTCACTAATCATTTTTGGTAGATCAATTAGAAACCTAAGTAAATTAACGGAAAAATTAAATTATTCTATAAACCAGAGATTAAGAGTTTAGGGACCCATAGCGACAGCTACTGATGTCACCATGAGTGCAAGTTCTCTCCTTGTGGTGTCGGGTTTCGCTCGTGTAAAGCTACATTTTGGTTAAAGTCAATATAAATCTTACGTTTATTCAAAAAAAAAAAAAAAGGAGTCCGGAGACTTGATTATGCTAGATTACTCTAACGTCATTTTGGTACCATTTTATTTCATGAAAAAAAATCATTTGAAAAGGCAACATTAATTGATTTTAACCTAAGTCACTAACAAATGTTATTATGCGGGTGCACAATCAGTTAATTAAACATTCAAAAGTCAATGATTTGCAAGGAGCATGTGCCACAGAAATTATTAACTTTTTTTTTTTATTTATGAATGCATATGATGCAAGAAGCCTATTCTAAATGATGCAAATATAAGACAAAGCTAGATGACGTGCAAATTAATCCAACTAATATACGAATGAGACTAAAGGTGTAATTAAATTAACTAATTTACATGCAAATTAATTAAAACCTAGACATGCCATACTATATGAAGTATAAGCTAAAATGCAACCTAGTATGACATGGTAAGAATGATGACATGGCAAGAGTGAATTTTTTATTTTCGGATTTATTTATGACCTAAAAGAGAACTATGCCAAAATAGTGCTTATCTTGCCTATGTTAGAGTTTAATTGAACTAAACCCTAACATATTAAAGATAAGTTATTTCTAACATGAAATTCTATGTAAAGATAAAATACCTATCCTATAATGCTGAAAATTGCATGTTTACCAGATAGATTAAACATGCAATTATCAACATGATTTAAATTTTAAAGATGCAATCTTTAACTTGACATGCCAATTAATGAATCCAAATCTTTTAAAATTTTCAAAAATATTTCATCATGCGATGAATATATTTCAAAAATAGATATGTAATCAATCAATTGAAATCAAAACAAGAAAGTGGATATATGTCAATCAATTTTTGGAATATTTCGCAATCTATGAACCCAATCTTTAATTAGTAATCTTATGGTTAACGAGTGAACTTGGATCCTTAACTAATTGAATGGTGGACTTTTTCGATTTTATGGTAAGTTGTAGACTAGGAAATTCCTAATCAAATTTGCAATATTAGAGATATGTAACATATTCTAATATAGGCAGGTAAATATTTTAATTAATAAAAATCAGAATTTTTACCGCTTTCCAAATTTGAACCAAAGATTGCGGATCACGGACCGGCGGATCGGGGGTGGGATTCAACAACAACGGTGGCGCTCGTGATGGACATTGGCAGGGCTCTCCAATGGGGCTTAGGTGACTAATGATGAAACTTTGGGTCAATTTCGAAACCTCGCGGTGGAAGTAGTGAGGGACGAGCAAACAAGACTTGATGAAGCAGGGAACTATCCAGTGCCCACATTGCTGCAGGCCCTCCCCAATTCCTTATCTAAAAGGTATCACTTTGGAGGGAAGAAGAAAAACGTAATTGACAAATATGAGGAAAAGTTCAAAAGAAGACAATCTCAAAAAAATAAAAATAAAAATAAAAATAAAAACTTATAGGAGGAGGCAATCCACCGACAGTCCTGTCTAGTCCTCAGTTCCGGAAATAGGGAACCAAGACCACCGCTTTAGTTTTCGGTTCTTGAGCGAAACCGGACGAGACTAGGAACTGCTCACCCATAATTCATAAAACAATGCTAGTATACTTAAAAGGACTCAAAAGTGAAAATCAGACCAATTAGAAGATATACTAACAAGGCGAAATCATAGTGTGTGTTGATATTCGCATTTGTAAAATCGATTTCTCTTTTGATTCTCAAACTCAAGCATGTTTTATTAATGAATTTTTTGAAATTTCAGTTTATCTAATCAGGTGTTTGAATTTGTACATTTTTCTCATCTAACAACTGGCGACTCTAAGAGCTAGCGTTCTTGTTGAAGATCAAGGCCACACCTTGAGCAACACGATTACTAAACAAGACTTCATGTTATTGTCGCGTTACGAGCTCTTTAGTCAGAAATTTATCAGCAGTATTAAACTTGTATAGCTTTTCTAATCAAGTCATCTATTCACCGGAGTCATCTACTATAACGTAAAGCTAATACTCGGTGATTAAGAATATGCTTTTCTAATGATACTATATAATCCACAGTGCCGGTGAACACTAAACCCAACCCTCCCTACAAAGAATAGGGAGTTTATAATCGTACAGCAAAAGGACATGAGATGAGGGAGTATTTTGGCACAGCACGCAATTGATGATGTCTCGAGTTCGTATTTAAAAATAAAAAAAAAAGCGTATCCAATCCGTTGCCACTTGAGCAAAATGCCCACGTTGAAAAGTCAAAAAATAAAACACTCAAAACAAATGAGCTAAGACAGCTCTGCTGTAATTGATGATTAAAAAAAAAAAAAAGAAGAAGACGAAGAAACAATAGGAGAGTGGCTCATATCAATCATTAGTAACAGTCACTAAATACAATAATGGGTATTTAGGGAAAACAAAAAACAAAAAATCCCGAGTCGAGAGCACCAAGGACGGCGCTCGAATGGGTAGGAGAGAATGTTATAGACTGAGCCAACCGCCCAACCTCATTGCCTGGTAAATTGCAAGACTTAAAGTGCCTTAGTCTCTTGAGTCTTCTAGAGTATTATTGGGTGGGACGATATGGTAAATCTAACCATATTCAAGAACTCCTTTTTTTAATGTCGGTAGTTGTTAGATGAGGAGATACATTCTTATCCACTAGATCAAAGACTCCATTAACGGTTGTATTGAGAGGCCATTAGTATAAATAGAGGTGCTCTCCCCTTCATTGGATCCAACACTTGAGTAATACAAAACATTCTCTCCTAAAAACTCTATGTCTAAACACTTCGTCTCTCCATAATAATTCTTTTTTATTGATTTCAAATCACCAACAGTAATAGTAGTGCAGTGTACTGATAGCAATATATCATTCTTTTTTATTGATTTCAAATCACCAACAGTAATAGTAGTGCGATGTACTGATGGCAATATATCATAGATGATAAACTAAGAGAATGCCCATTGAAAAAAGCAAATTTATATCTTCCGATGAAGTATCACACATCTTTAAGTTTATAGAGAACGATCTCACTTTCAACACAAAAAATGCCACGTAAGTTACATACATTTTAAATCTTTAGGTTTTCTAATTCAAAAAGCATAATAGAACAAATACATATAGTCACATAAAGCATAATAGAAGGATAAGCCAGAGTTGAGAATGGATTCTGTCGAGGTCACAAAGCGTGTGCTGTTTTGCAGGATAGTTTAAAACGAGGGTGGGTGCGCGTGTCACGGAAATAATGACAATGTGATCAAAACCACAAATGCGCAAAAAAACAATTCAGAACCAAAAACCTAGCAAAGCACCAGAAGTCTTCAAGCAATAATTAACATGAAGTAGACAAACTCACTTCAACTAACTCCTCACAAATGAAATAACAAGTCATGCTTTACAGAAGTATGATTGAGTAAAAAATAGATGCCTTTACCGGCCAAACATGACGATAACCGGTCTACTCAGATTGCCACAGGAAATTCAGTCCTTCAAAGGAAACTGGAAAGGGGTTCCTGCTCCGACTGATTGAACATTGAGACTTCATGCTAGAAGCTCCTTTAGAGCTGAAGCAAAGAAGAAGGCTAGCAAGAGATGGAGCAAAATCACAAATAATCTGCATCTGCATGTAACCCATTGGCTTGAAGAGGAGCCATCTCAACCAAGAACTCTCACAAAGATGCTCAAGTAGCGTGTTCTGGGGTATCAAAGAATCATCGAAACTCGAACGTTGCGTATTTTCCTTCATTTTACTTTGGGAGGATGGAAAGGAAAGAAAGCTGAGAAAAGGACAAGACAGTGATACTGAAAACGTTGGGAAGAAGAAGAAGAAATGCGGGAGCTTTACGGGCGTGATCCACACTCGACTAGATATACAGGATCTACTCGAAAAGCAAACGAGCAAGAGAGATTAAGCTCGATTTGGGAGGAGTGCGCACAGTGAGAGCAAGAACCCAAAAGCGAGAGGGAAATGGGGATGGAAAACGAAAGAAACCCAGTGGGAGCAAGATAATTGAAGATGAGAGAATTGAAAAAAAAAAAAAACGAATTAATGCCCAAACAATTCCATATTTCTTTCGAATTAGTATAGTAAAATAGGAACATTTACTGGAAAAGAAATCAAATTTTTTAAAACATACAAAGAATAAATGATTCAAAATCAATTAGACAATTTTTTTTTTAACGTTCGGATAAAGCAAAATGTGGTACTAGACGAAGTAAAAACAAGATTGTTTAAAAAAAATGATCCAAAAATGATCAACAATCAAAAGATCAAAAGTATAGATGTATTTCTTGTGCCATTACATCAAAGTTTCATGAAACTGGCCTTTATCTTCAAATTTTTTAATTTTTTTAGGAGTACTCAGTCTTGAAAATATTTGTCAATTTCGAACAGTCAAGCAAGGGAATATTATAATTTTCGATAAGGTCATTCTTTTAACATCTATAATACTATTGGTCATATTCTCATGAAGAACGTTGAGTAAGTGTCCTTGATATACTCATTGACATAATTGTGAAAAGTAGGACATAGTTTTTTGGATAAGATGGGGCCGTGAGACAATCATGACATCATCTTTCCCGGGGCTGCATTTGCTTATTAATCATTCACATACAACTGTTCATGTATATTACACGCAGTGGTGCCCATGTCAATTCCTATATTTTCATGCAAGTCGTATGTTGTGAAATGAAATTTAATGATTGCTTGACACTTTTATTGACATATATGTGAAATGAAGAAGATTAGGCAATAACGATACAGACAACCTCAAGAAAATTTCGAAATTTCAAAAAGGCCCTAGGTTCATCACTACGTCGGATTCCACCTATTGGGCCGTCATCACCACCTCCGCCTACGGCTGGACCATCATCTGGACCTCGCTGAGGAAGCCATGACAGCCATAAAGATGCTTGGAATTGCTTTGAATGATGTTGGTTTGGTTTCCAGTGGAAGAGTTTATTAAGGTTTCAATCTTTTTGCAACGTTCATCCATATTTTATTTGTTCAAATGCATGAACCAAATGAAAAGTTCCTCTTTTTCCTCATATTAATGAGTGGCAAAAGTACTGCGGAAGAATTAGCTTAATAGATATATAAATGTTTGATACATGAGGTGTGGAGATCAATAGGTTGACATTTTTACTGACATATATGTGAAATGAAGAAGATTAGAAGGTGACGATACAAACTACCCCCAAAAAAATTCTAAATTCAAGAAGATTAGGCGATGACAATACACCATGATTGTTGAGTTTGAATTTATGTGCAAATTATAAAACGTTGAAAATGCTATAGTGGTGGAAACTCCATGCTTCGTTCTCTACATTTGGTATGCATTAACGGTGGATCAAAGCAGTGCGCTTCCACATGATTCACTAAATAAAGCTTTAGAAGAATTGAAGAAAAAATCATTGATTTCCTGCCTATCCCTAACTATTTCATTTTTGGAAGCATGTTAATGGTTTTGTTGAACTTTCTTAATCTCTTTTAATAGCGTAAAGTAAAACTTTACATAAGTATATATCAACGTTTCCAAATGTTGCCCATTTTTTCATTTGAATGATCTGCAAATAGAGGCAAGTCTCAATGCACATTCCCCAAGCTTGACAGTTCGATGGTAATGGGGTCACAATGTTTCTCATGCGGTCACAGGTTTGAATAAGGTCACGAAAGCAAACCTTGCTGGCTCCTGCCATGTTGTTGGGGTTATACCAACGGGTTAGTAGCGAGTTTGAGACCTTACGATAAGCGATTGGTAGCCTATAGAAAAGCATTTTTTTCTTAACTAATAGGGATAATTACACAAATGATTACTAAACTTTGGCACATTGTGCAATGTCATCCCTAAAATTTTATCTATTTAATGTGATCCCAAGTTTTAGTAATTCTTCAATTTAGCCCTTACATTATATGAAATTATGCAATGTTATTCAATTTAGTCCTTACATTAGATGAAATTATGCAATGTTATCCTTCCATTAACTTAAGTTCAGGGATAACATTGAACATCTTCATCTAATTTGGGGACTATGTTGATCATGTCTCAATAGTTCAAGAAAATTAAAAGTTCGGGGAAGACATTATATATTGCGCCAAAGTTCGGGGACCATTTATGACCTTTTTCCTAAATAATCTAAAGCTGGAATACATTTATGGATTTATGTTTTCTCTTTCCAAAATCAAATGGCAGGCTCTTTGTTGTTAACATATGAAATCATAGAAAGCGATGAGGATTCTCTTGTCGGTTTGCCATTTTTGTTCTAGCAAAATCGAAGGCAGATTTCAATTGGACAAGCAGCAGGAGACCATGGGTGTGTGTGATATTAAGACAAGTTATGTTCCTACATATAATCATCTACACGATGATCCCGATTCGAAAACTGTCATCACATCGTACTAAATTTTATTTGATAATTGAAATTGGTCAGTTTCAAGATCGTGACTTGATATGTAAATGTTTGCTGAAACAGAATGAATAGGGAGCACCAGAACGGCAATTTGTGTCACCCCATTCTCAAATTTTGATTCGCATCAATAACGAAAGATCATATACGAAGATCACTCTTTTTTGGTGTTGGTAAAAGACGCTAATCACGCCTCTTCTTCTCCATGCATTAATCTTGGAAGATCCAATGCATACGCCATTAATGAATAGCCTTTGAAAAGCAAAACAAAAGGATCTCTTTTTTTAAGCTAACTAAAAATGACTACCACGTCCAACTCGAAATTCTGCGAAACTTTGAGAACATCCCAATTGGAATCATTAGTTTATTGAATTGAGGAAGTGGTAAACTCCATGAGATTGAATGAAAACTACACTTGTCAAATGAGTGAATTGGGTCAGATTTGAATTGGGTCATTAATGATCCGACTCGAATTGACCCATTAACCCGTTTATGACTCATTTATGTTCAAAGTAAATTTCTTGACCCATACCCAACCTAGCCCATTTACTAAAATGCTGTCATATTTAATTCAATCTATCAAAACTTGTTTATTATGATTTCTTTAATATAATTATATTGTTAAAACATTTTCATGCAATACAAATGGATGTCTTTTTTATAATTTTTTTAAATTATTTTTTATTTGTTTACCACAACAATGATGAATAATTCAAGTTCATACGGATGTTAATATTTTCATTCGAGATCTATATTTTTATAAATAATTTAATCATGTATAGATACTTGAGTCTAGTTCTGGACTAGTTTTGAAAAATATAGATCTTGAATAAATTGTGCGTGTCACGGGCCAACTTTTTGGGATCGATCCGTGCGACGACTTAGGCTTCCTTGATTGTTGGAGCGCATAAGCTAAGCTTTTTCGTTGAGATAGAAAGTGTTAAGAGAGAGAAGAGAGAGAATGCTTTGTATTACTCAAGTGTTGGATGATAAAAATGAGGGAGCACACCTCGTTTTATACTAGAGGGCCACTCATTACAACTATTGATCATTTTTAGATCTAAAGGCTTAGATTGCATCTTCTTATCTAACCAACAACCGATATGAAATAAGGGAGTTATAGAATATGGGAGGATTACCGCATTGCCCACCCCTAAGAATACTCTAGAACACTCAAGAAAATCCTAGATACCAAGACACTTTAAGTCTTGTTGTTTGGGGTGGGCCGCTTGGCTCACGAAGGCCTCGATCCGTGACACACGCACATGCCCTTGCTCTAAACTATCCCACAAAAGAGCACCCACTTGGTGACCTCTATAGAATCCTAGTTGTTTGTTTCTCAACTCTCGCTGATCCTTCCATCATGCTTTGTGTGATTAGAAGGATTTGTTCTATTACGCTTCTTGAATTAGAAAACCTAACAATTTAACCTCCATGTAATGTACGTGGAAATAGTTGAATTGAAAATGAGATCGTCCTTTATAAACTTAAAATGTGTGATACTTTATCGGAAGATTAAAGTTTCTTTTCTCAATGGGCTTTCTCTTAGTTTACCATTTACGATATGTAGCCCAAAAAACCCTTCTTTTTTTTCAAAGAGTCAAGTTAAGGATCAATCATTTTTCCTTGTTGCAATAACCTGCAAAGTTGAAAATAGAAAGGAAAAAGACCACTAAAAACTCAAAACTATGCCTAGTGTGACACATTTACCCCAAATTTTTTTTTATGACACCAAAAATCTCAAATTGGTGTTCGAGTGACACATTTACCCTTCGTTAGGAGTCTGTTAAAAATCACCGTTTAAAATCTAATGTGGCGCTACTGTGGCATCCCTTAAAAAACAAAAGACAAAACAGAAAAAAAAATCAAAGCACTGTCATCTCGATACTGTTCATAGTCTTCGATGCACTGTTAGTCTTCATCGTCTTCATGCACTCGTCGACCTCGATCAAGGTTGTCCACGGCTTCCCCGACTTGGGATCGAGGAGGTGGGGGCTCGACAACCTCGAATCTAGGGGCTCACAGCGATCAGATTATGAGCCTTATTCGATGATCAAGAGCGAAAACTCGCTCTGGTCTCTCCTATCCAAAGTTACTCCTTTTCTTTCATTTCTCCTCAATCATGCTCAACAAGCTCAGCTTTTACTAGGGTCAAAACTTTAGAGTGGTGAGTTCAGATAATAAGATCTAAACCCAAATTTGTGTTTTGTTTGGGGCCGAGCTCGCCCAGACCTGGAGTTGCCGAGCTGTTCATGTCACCTTATTCCTTCTCTTTCTCACGAGCTTGACACTACTAGTCTACTCTCCATGTCTTTAACCCATTTCCAGAGATCATCGGTAGCTGTTGAACATTTTCCCACTTTTTCTCGAAGCCACGGAATTTCTCCGTTTCATGGAATATGCCTTGGAGAGTCACGACACTGCAAATATCGGCTCTTATTTGCCAATCTTCCAGTGGATTGGAGAAGCGGTGATCAAAATGACAGTCTACGGATTGATTTTGCCATAATTTGACTGATGAAAGCAGAGGAAAAATGTTTGACCAAAAAAACAGTACAGGAGAAATGGAGAAGTTTACCCAGATAGATGAACAATGAAGGAACGAGGAAGAACATCACAACAAAAGAAAAAAGGAAGGAAAAAAAGATGAATTGTACACAGCCGGATATGCGATGGCTCTGTGCAGTGCTGGACGAGTACCTGGAGGATGAACAATTCATCGACGATGAACAGTGTTTAGAGTTTCTTTTAGTTTTATTTTTATCTTAAAATTTTCTGATGTGGCGCTCTCATGGTGCTACTGTGGCGCTACGTTAAATTTTTAATGGTGATTTTTAACTGATCTCTATCGGAGGGTAAATGTATCGCTTGGATATTTGTTTGGGGTTTTTAGTGTCCCAAAAAAAAAAAATTAAGATAAATGTGTCACTATGGTCATAATTTGATATTTTTTATGATCCTTTCCCAAATAAAAAATTCATTCTTTTACATTTTGATTTTGCCAAAAGTAAAGGGTATAACTCCAAATGATCAATTAGATAGAGTAGAAAAGTGTCAGAGTCTCATAATTACTGGGAATGAGGGCGACGCAGGTTAGTGTTGGCACTTACTAAGTGCCACTTAGGATAACTTTCATGGTAGAGTCCACTAATTTTCACGCACACCCAAATTTGACATGTTTAAAAAAATATAAGACATTGATGAGAATGAGAGACGGAATTTGCAATTTCTAAAGGGAGAGAGAGAGTGTCGCAAGATGAGCAAACTCTCATATGATAAACATGCAGAAATCATAACTTATACTAGATTTAAAACTCCATTTATTTTGCGAAATATAACTTTCAAGAAAATATTTTGTAGATTTTTCAACATTTGATTCGTAAAAATAAGCTAGTCAATAAAAACATTTCCCATCAATGGCAAAAAAAACTCTAGTCAGCTTCACTGAAAAGGCGACACATGTCCATTTATATGCTATTACAAAGTTAACTCACATATTTTTTGTCCATTCTCTAAAAGTCTTAAACACATATGATAGAAGGATGAAATGGTAATCTTAAACCCCAATTCTGACTGACCACGTATTTCCCATTTAAATTAGTTAGCGTATAAACGTTTTAGAAAAAAAGGAGCAGTTAGTCGAGACAAAATCATAACATCTAAACATTTCTTTTTCTTGGAATGTACTCTCTCTTTTTTTCCAAACATCGTTGAACCCATATAATTCACATTAAAATCTTATTATTCACCAGGGTACTCTATTCTTTTTCGGAAATATAATCGACTGCCAAACAATAAGCTTAAATTGGGTCCAACCGATAGAAAAATGCCTATGAAATAAATTCTAAACTGAGGCTGATGTAAAATCATCCGAGGCGATGACACAACCATCATTCACTGTTCATCTCTCAACATTCATTTTCACCCGCTTATGCATTACGTATTAGTTATTTTCTTTCTTATGATTTCACACACTCTAGACATCAATCATCTAACTATGCTAGAAGCGATTTTTTTATGTTGAACTTCATGCAACTTTTTAATTTATGCGTTGAACTTTGTTCAATAGATAGAGGCTTGTGGAAAAATTAGGATGGTGTCTAATTGGAACCACATATTAATCGGGGGAGTTAACCTAAAGCATTGGCTGCTAACTCTGTGAACGAATCCATAGAGAGATGTCAAAAGATCTAGAAAGTGCCATTCTTTAGTAGTTTTTAAAATGACGTGCTGGCCGTTTAAAGGGGGAAAATGTTGTTATTATCAATGATTTTACTAATAAATGTTTTGAGGACACTTATTAACCATTTCGGTAAAAAAAAAAATTGCCACAATCACTGCGCCGTTTTTCTCGTATGACAAATATATCGGAATCGAAAATATTTCCTTATCAAGTATTGTTGGCGAGTGTCCCGATGGAAAGACACAACATATATGATCTTGTTAACAAGTGCCCCCACATACTTAATGAGGAAATATTCAAATTTCAAAGTATTAATTATGAACGAGCAGAGTTAGTGTATTGAAATTTGCGCATAACGATTGGGCTTGTGCCATTGCTCTTCTCCATCGTTTCTCGACCCACTTTGCCTTCAAATTTTCATGAAACGTAGAATTTTTGCGCGATGAGGACTCTTTTCTCAGCCAAATATGGGAACCAAAAATTTTAAGAAAAACATACATGCAACAAAATACTTATCACATTGAAAAAGAAAAGTTTCACGTAACTCACAGATTTTGCTCAAACAGATCAAGCAATTGACATAGCTTCATTAAACGAGACGAGTCGAGTTTATAATCTAATACCGTAGCCTTTTAACCAATGTGCGATGCATTGGATTATTGATATTAATTTCATTATGAAGTTCATTGTTCGCTCATGGTTATAGTTTATAAAGTGTGTTCGCTCATGGTTATAGTTTATAAAGTGTGCCGTGCTTGTTTTTATGTGATGAAAAGCATATATTACAAGGCGAAATTTTTTCACTTAATTAAAAGAATTGTTGTTAGAATTAGGTTCTCCACACGTTTCCAAATGTACTCGTCCGGATATGACCAGACGACGCCGAAGATGGCCATGAAAAAATAGTTTGGGGTAAATTTTTTAAATGTATAGCAATTTGAGGTTTTTCATATTAACCAAAAAAAAAAAACTTTCTCCAGATATTTTTTTGTACATCAATGAAATCTTCCTGAAATCATCTTTCTGCGGGATACTTGAACAAAACGGCATAGGCATGACTTGAAGATGACAGGCTCTCTCAGCTCCTTATCTTTTTCTCCCACTTTTGTACATATGTTTTTTTAGGGGCAAGCGCACTAAAAGTCTTAAATCTTGTCACGAAAGTTCAATTGAGTCTTAAAACTTTTAAAAAGTACAATAAAATCCTAAACCTTATCACGAAATTGTTACTGAGTTCTTAAACTTTCAAAAAATACAATCGAGTTCTAAAAGTTGCAAAGAAAGTGCAATTGAGTCTCGAAACTTTCAAAATGAGATATGTTCACTAGAAGTCCCAAATCTTGTCACGAAAGTGCAATTGAGTCCTAAAACTTATAAAAAGTGCAATCGAGTCTTAAAACTTGTCAAATTAGTGTGATCAAGTCCTTCCGTTAACTCTGCCCAATTTAGCTAATAAAAAATACCGACGTGATTTTTTTAATATTTTCTCTCCCTTACATGGCAATGACGTGTTTAAAACGACATCTTTTGATCCAAATCTAATTTTTAATATAATTTTTGTTTAAATTAATTAAAACATAAGGTAAAAAGAAAACTGAAGCAGAATCAATGGCATTGCCCCCGACCTCCACCGCCGGAGAGGGCCAACGATGGTGGGGAAATGGTCGGTGGGGGCCGCCGGTCCTTGGCCAGGGGCCGACGACGCTCACCCTCCCACACTTTTCTTTCAATACCAAGGAGAAGAAATAGACTCCTAGCCATTATCTTACTGCAATAATTCTTGCTAAGAAGAATGCCCATGCTGTGGCAATTCCATCCAAAAGGTAAAGGGGAAGTTCTATAAAAGCAACATGAAGAATTACTCAGATACCAGTGAGTGAGGCTTATTTGGGTCGTTACTGTGATCAATGAAGCATTACCAAACACACCTCTAGAAAGATTAGGAGTGATCAGAGCTGTAATTGTACGTACCTGTAAGGAACTTAAACATGACAACGGTATGATAATACAATATGATGTTGGCGAGGGCCGGCTGGGTGAGGGCTGGTGGCCCTCACCCAGTACTGGCCAAGGGTCACCAGTGCAATGCACGCAAGGGAATGGATTGCTAGTATTGCTTGAGCTGTGTCCATTTTCTGTTTCGTATGTGCTGACTCTTGCAGAGGCAACTTCTCTGAAGTACCCCATTATGTTTTGTGAACAGCCAAATCAACGTAAGAAATTTTAGTTAATATTTTGTCTAAAACATTCTCAATTTGATGGGATAAATGGGGAAACTCGACTAGACAATACCCAATCTTTTCGACACGGCATGAAGTTGAGATTGCATTTTCTTATCTTGCGAATTATGATGACGAGTCTCTCTCTTTGTTCCTTTCACTTTTTTTCCTTGCATAGGGTGCTCGAGTGATGTCTCATGTGGTAGGAACCTTCTCCCTACAGGCTACTTTTACAGATTACAAGCAGCCATTTGCAGTGCCATATCTTGGACACCTTCTCTTATTGTAGTTTACCTCCCAATGGCACTTCTACAGGACTGGTTATGTAGATTACTTAAATGGCACAGTTCGAAAGGTGGTAAACATGCAAAAATCAAGAATGAAACTTCTTCTAGATTTAGTTCTCCCCTAAAATACATTGGCGCGCAGAACATGTTTGAAAATTAATCTGCGTTGACCAGAAGTGAAGCAGAAGTTTCACACCTGATGGAGAAGCAAGTCGATTAATCTGTGAAAGCAAAGATGATACGAAAAGCGAGCTACCAAAGAGGTAGATTGCTACTTATGAATGTTACATTGCCCCCATCTGGTTTGTAACAGAGGTATTCGACTTGATAAGCTTTTGAGTATTCCCTTTTTAACATATAATTTATGGTAGCTAGCTTTGCGTTTCTACTTGTAACTTCTACTTATCCATGGAGGAATGATAAATGACACTGTACTACTCTTCGTGTTTTATGGAGTCAAATGTTGCTATGGACTTTTAATAGTGTTCTTGTTTCTTTGACCAACTAATAAAATAATTCTCCTGGAGCTTATGAAATTTTTCGATACCCTTGGTTTAGATTTGGAACAAGTGAATCAGTTACATACATACATACATACATACATACATTTGTATGTATGAAAAAAGTTTAGAAGCTATTGCATGGGACAAGTGTTGACTTTTTCACAACTGCTTTTGGGTTATTCTACTGGCTCTTAAGGTCATTATGATGGATTGGATACCTTTGTTTTCTAAGGTTTCTTTCCTTTGATTAGATTGTTGAATGTCCTCATTGTGCTATTACTGTTTACAACTGGCTATAAATGTTCCTTTCCTTGTAGTGAAAGACTAAATACCTACTACCAGCTATTGCATGTATGATGGTCCACTTTAAGTCGTCCACCATCCTGACACATTTCCATCAGATCCATGGTGTTTGCCATTGGCGGCATCATTTGAGTGACTTTCATGATCCTGCCACACGCTGAGATTATTTGAGTGGAAACTGACTATTTCATTGTTCTTAAGTCAATTTTTTGTAGTTATTCTTTTGATCGTAGAAGTGGGCACAAGATTCTTGCGATGGCACAGGAACTACTTTGTGCTTGTTGATAGCATTGTATGGATTGCTGCAGTATAGATCAAATGCAGCCCTCGCAAGAACAAGTGTTGCTAGTATGACTGTGCTTCCGTCGACTTCAGTCCTTTTCAGTCTGGTCATCAGTGACCTTTTGCGCCAAGATTCTCTAAATGTATCAAAAGTTGTTGTAGTCTTCGTCCACATGGCTGCTGTTGCCATGGCAACTCACGGCAAAACTAGGGCAGCTGTTTAGTCCAAATTAAACACCTCTTTGTAAGTTCCTTAATCACGTTGTTGTCTATACTTGTATTTGTGTTATTGGGATTCCTCGAGATTTGTATATGTAAATACGAAAGATTTAATTTTGCTACCACTCCTCCGTTTCTTCTTAATAGCAAGTTGGCAATTGGGAGAGGAAATGCAGTAGTAATTGATTTGCGTTATTGGGATTCCTGAATCTATGCATATGAGTTGCGGAATAAATGCCTAAAATCATCATGTAACACTGATCGAAAGTTACATCATCGCCGATTTGACATTCACAGCTAGACGTTGCTGTTTTGGTCTTCACAGTGATGACGACGTTTTTGATATCTCATGAGAACAATGTAAAAGATCGTCAGTGTTCTGACATGACAAAGGAATGTATATTCTTATCACGTTTGAAAACGATAACCATAATGGGTAATAGGTTGGGTTTGCTCATATGGACGGCCCACGTCCCGTCTATACAATCCAACAGATTCAGTTCATGTTAACTGTGCGTGCATGTCTGTTGACGATGGTGTGGTATAATTTCATATGGTTTTCTTTCTAGGATTAAAGCTAATGTATCTTAAAGATTGTGTGGCTTCCCCTGTGAACCCAATGAGGTTAACTATATGAAAGGCCGCCACATGCTTACAAGAACTTTCCCTCGGAACGTTTAAACATCAACTTAGGCTCTACACATTCGATTCATTCGACCTCGATTGACCCGTGGTACTACAACAATCACGTCACGTGGTGGTATATAAGCATCATAAGAAAGTATGTATAGACAAACTAAGATCTTAAGCGATTTCTAGAAGTTCATGGTTACTCAAAGTAACGGCACAACCACTAACAGTATACAAATAGAGATCTTACGTGACTTCTAGGAGTGCATGGGTACTCAAATTGACATTGATCTGAAGCCCCAGGAAGCCCATTCAGGAACGGCAGCAAGCTCCTCGGGAGTTGCTTTGCCCATGGGGATGTATAATAATTTCCCTAGAACATCAACAGTCCTCAGCAGAATCAATGAAATTTGATCAAGTGACGATAGGAAGCATAGCGGGATCAAATATTGCATCCACTATTTTAGACTCCGCATTAATGCCCCAGTTCATCACATTTGCGGGTAAATTGATTATATCTCAACAGTAAAATTCGTTTGGAAATGGTAACAATAGGACAATTACACACCCAAGTGAACTTCAACCGACTCAAACGATGATGCTTATGGAGCATCACAACAAGGAACTTAGGTTCCAAGAGCAAATCATCAAATGCATTCAATTTCAATTAAGAGATGTAAGAGAAAGACCGTATCGTCAATATAGCTGATAAATGACAATATATGTTTACAACAATTAATGGATACCAATATTCGTTCTATGTCAAGTGAATATTTACACAATTCGAGGTATGAAATTTGTACCAAATTGTCCAAATGAATCTTAAAGAATATGACAGTTCTCGAAATAAAAAAAATTATCTCCAAGCATGTTCTTGTTTCTAAGCATCCATAAGGGATAAATTGCTACACACCAGGCAACTTTGGAAAGGAGATTCGAGACAGATTAACCCTTCCAATCAGCACATGCCTATTGTAGCTAATATTCATAATCCCAATCATGTAACCTCTATTATCCCAACTTTATCATGTTTGTTCAAATCCTTATATAATTATGTATGGATTAAATCTATTGTGGTACCTTAATTAGAATAACTAGGCATGGTTATATCGTTTTTTCATCATTTGATAGAGAGCTAAGCAAAGCCACCTCGTTACTAAAGGTTTGAATCACAAAGTGATGGTAATAAATTGTCCATGAAAATACACAACACAAAAACAAAAACAAAAATTCTCCAAATTTCAGTTTTAGGAAGGTTGTTCTTTGACGGAAGAGGTCTATCTTCAAATTAAAATTACGAGAGATAAGATAAAACTACTCAGTGATGATCAAAAGTATAGTTTGGTATGGCTAAATTCACGAGATGGATTGCTGCTTCCCCAACTAAGTGATAGGACTAAACTTCCCTTAAAGAAGACGGGTAAGATCTTCACTGTGACCACTTTCATTTCCTCTCACATCAACCCCATTCATCTCTCCATTCGAGATTGGCTTGTTTTTTGTCAATTTTTGCTTGCCCGTGCCAGAAGACGAAGAAAATATATTGTATGGAATTAATTTGTATACTAAGTACATTGGTCTATTCATGATAATGCTAACAAGACAGATAAATATAAGAAAAAAATCGAAATATAACTTCCATAATTCAAATTTCACAGTTGCAATCTAACTCTTTACAACTTGCATTTTTAGAACCAAAACCACAATTTGATTCCATGCTCTTGAATAATAATCAAATTGCAACATATTGAAGTTACAAATAGTAAAGAGTTAGATTGTAGCCGTGAAATATAACATATTAAATTTACATTTCAAGGGTTAACCACTCGTTAGATGTTCGTGCATTTGTAGAAACTCATTGAGTGCTCATAACACATTGTTTGCATACCAGGATTGAGGAAAATTTGCTTATATTAACTGAGATTTTGTTAAAGCTCGCTCTTCCCAGGGACATTCTTCTTCGCCAGTCTCTTTGGTTCCTCTTCTTCCTCATTTTCCTCTAATCCTCTTCTTAGCTATTTCCCCTTTGATCTTCTTCATCCTTCGTTTATGCATTTCTTTTCTTTCTCGATTTCTCTTTTGCTAAGAGTTAGATGGACCACCAAGAGCAAGGGAAGGGAGAGGAGGTGAGGAAGTTAGATAGGCGTGTTGCGAAGGCTAGAGACTGGGAAGGAGGAACTGAGAGAGTTGGAAAGTAAGAAAATGAAGGTTGGAGGCCGAGGGAGGTGGACGTGGGGGCGTTGGAAAATATTAAGAATTCTGGGTCTCTATATTATGTGGGTTGCCTAGATTAAAATTAAGATAAAAGCCTCAGAGGTGAGTTAGCAAAATGCAGAAGTTGGAGGAGGAAAGGAAGGACCTTCACTACCGTAAGGCTGAGAACCTTGACCAGCATCACCATAATTCCATTGAACGTAATACATGCTGAGAACTCTCTGCGTAATCAGCTACTCACTCTCCTTTCTTTGAACCATCCTGTGAAATAAAAAGATCAAATCATAAAGTCAAAATCCAGCGCCCAAAATGAAATGCTTAGCTTTGTTAATAGAGCAAGTTCATAAAGCAAAGGCATACTAATGGCAAAACAAGTTGCACAAGACATGTCAGCAAGAAATATAATGCTCAAAATCTAAACCTACCCTAGCTTCCGCTCACTCAGTTCACGTCCATCACCTCCTGACCAAACTCCGCTTCATTCTCAATGGCAAATGACTAGAGGCAAATGACTAGAGGTCATCAGTTCTCAGGTGCCCGAAACCTACCGGGGCCTCATCAGTTCCCAGGTACCTGGAACCTACCAGAACCCAGATCGAAACCTGGAACCAACCCGGAAACAAAACCTAGAGTTATGCTAACTAAACAGGCAGTGCAATCCAAACTCTGAACAACAATCAACAATCAAGCACGGTGTTGCCTCTTCAAGGTTTCCGGACACAAAACAGAGAACAGAGCCGGTTTTGTACCCTCCCCGAGACCTGATGGCTAATGGAACAATCACCAAATACCAAGCAAGGGAAGAAGAACACAAAATGACCACACTGGAGAAAGAAAAAACTTAAACCGAACCGCCAATATATAACCTTGCATCCATGGGATATCAAATCTCACATGCAACATCTCAAATCCTTGCATTAATCCATCGTTAAAGTAACAATCGATGCCATTTTGCACACAAACTCAGAGATACAGAGGAATAAAGTACCATGTTCGGTGACGAGGCGAAGCCGAGATGGTGGCGATCAGAGACTCAGCTGGTCGCTGATAGGGTCGTCGCGGCTTCGGCTCTGGAAGTGGAAACCCTGGCTCCGCTATCGGCTTAGGTGTACTCGGAAGATGAAAGAAGCTTCTTCGGTCGGTTTCGTCAAGTTGAGTTTTTTATGGTAATCAAACCAACATAAACTATTTCATCCTTCCGATGTATCAACAAAGAGGTCCAAACACCACCTCGCGAGAAGAACATATAGAAGGGCCGATAAATGTGTCTTTTTAAAGAAAATATTTGGTAATATATTTCGCTATGTACTTTGAATTTTTGTAAAGCTTGGATATTCAAATTAATAAATAAAAAAAGGGAAAGGTGAAAAGTCATTCCCACCCCAGGTCTCTGTATCTCACGCACACATGGGGACAGGCGTGGCGTTGAGCTGCTTTCAGGCTGGCCCTTCGTCTTTGTGTCGTGTCAACCTCCGGGCGACTTCATGCACGTGCTTAGATTGAATTTATTTTTTAATCACAAAAAATTTTAATATAGTGAATTATCTCAAATTAATTTTTTGATCAACAATTCAAATCTACCCCCCCCCCGTTAATTTCGTTTAAATTGATATAAAAGGTTAAAATCCCAAATTGATATATTTCTCGACTTCAACAAAAATTAACGAAAAATAAATTTATCATGAATGTATTAATTTAAAATTTTTTATGGCCAAAAAAGTAATTCAATTTTCCAAAGAGATGGAGGTGCACGGGAGGGAGAAAAATGGAGAGCTGGTCTCCCTCACCTCTCTTCTCAATCTTGACCCTTCACTTTCATATAAAATGAGTTAGTATCACGAAAAATCGCAAATCGATATATTTGTAAGAAATTTACCCCAAACTTTTTTTTTACCACAAAAAATTTCAAACTGGTACACTTATGACAAATTTACCCCAAACTACTTTTTTTACCATAAAAAATCATAAATTGGTACACTTGTGAAAAATTTACTATAAATTAATTTTTTTTATCACGAAAAACTCTAAACCGGTACACCTATGACAAGTTTACCATTCGTTAGATTAAGTTAATATTACGAAAAGTCCCAAATTAATATACATATGACAAACACAGTAAAAATGCTAAATTGATACACTCATAAACCGTCACGCACCGTTTAACTCAGTAATTTGATGGTTAAATTTAACGAAAATTAATATAAAGTAAATTTGTCACAAGTGTACCAGTTAAGGCTAAATTTATCACAAATGTATTAGTTTGAAATTTTTTGTAATCAAAAAAATAATTTAAAGTAAATTTGTTATAGATGTACTAATTTAGGGTTTTTCGAGATATCAATTCAAAAAATTTATCCAATGAGAACAGATTTTATCGAAAGACATACTTGGTGCTGCTGGACTTCACCTCACTCACCCCCGCTCCACGTGTCAAGTGGGGCCCAATTATCTGATCTCTCTGTCCCACGTCCAATTTCGAAACTCCATTGAAGGCCTCCTAAAAGAGTAGTGAGTACACCTACACTCCTATTACTATTTCATATGTACAATCCATCACGAAAGCACGACTTAATTTCGCCTAGATCGGCAAACTTGAATTCATTTTAAGTGTAATTGATATTAGATAATTTAAAATTTATAGGTGATAGCCTGATTTTGTTGGTCTTTTTTGTTTTATTGAGGTGTCGATGGTAGCTAATTACTCATCCTTACAATTCTCGCTTCAGCGGTTGTGATTATTCATGGCCTGATCGGGGCCGGTTTTGGTCTTTGTGTTCATAAAGACATTGAAGATAGCGCCAATCGGGTGTCTCCGTCGGGTAATTGCGTATATTCTATGTCAACGGATTTGTATCAATTAATGTATGTCTATCCAATGTCTAAATGACTTGTGCATTGGTTTTTTGGCTGATAGATGATTCTTTTACTCAAACGATGTGTCTTTTTCAATCTCTTAATAAGAATGCATTCTTTATTGTTGTAGATTTTCTGGTCAGCAAGTACATTTTTCTTTATTGGGCGGATCGTCGAAATATTACCTTCCTTGTGGAACCTCCGTTTTGTTCGTTTACTCATATAGGTGCTTCACGATTAATCAGATAAAGGAAAAATTTCTCACTTTAGACTTCATTTGTTTCATAAAAAACGAGTCATTTCTAAAAAAATATTTTTCGAGAAATCAATTTTCAGAAAAATAATTATATTTTTTGGTGTTTGGCTGAAATATGAAAAAGGCTCGGAAAATGTTTTCCGTTATTTGGCAATGAATTGATTTTCTAAAAAAAAAAATTTACAATAAAATATGAATTTTAATTATTTTTTATGTTTCGACTATTTTTTTTTTAATTTTTCGTAGATGCACTTCAATTCACCATTGTCATCATCTTCTTCAACTTCGCTCCGCAATGTCATAGCCGTCGTCTTCTTCGATGCCTTTGGCGGCAACATCCCCTTCCGCAAGACTCCCTTGCATCTCACCGTCCGCCTCTCTGATGCCTCCGTCGGCGTCAATGCCTAGCTCCAGAATGTTGCGTGATGCAACTCGCTCCTAAGGGCGCTCTATCGGAGGAACGCCGAGATCGCGTCCATCCTCCTCGAGCACCACCACTACTCTGCCTCATGCAAGTGGCACTGACGTCTCCCGTTGTGATCCCCATGCTCCACCACTTGCGTCTACACTGAGATCTCATTCCATTTCGAGAGCTTTGTCATCCCATTCGTCGGGAAGATCGCCTCCTCTGGCATGTATCAAATCTGGAAATGCGATAGGAATCTTCGGGCCAACACCTCCCTCGCCGGCTTCGACGACCTGAAGATTCAATGCACCAATCAGAGCTTTCTTTTTCTCAGGGAAGAAGATCAGAGCCATAGTGTCCTTGAGGGCTCGCTCCTGGTCCTCAACCACGAAGATCATAAGATATTCAACACGTTCGAGAATGCCGGAGCTCAACCTCGTCAGATCCGACGATCCTCGAGCTTGTCGGCCTAATGTCATGGTCGATCGCCAAGTAGTCGACTGTCATCGAGGTTCGCAGTCATGGAGGAAGGAGCAACAAGCAGAGGAAGGATGAGGACAAATGAGAAGAAAAAAAAAAAAAAGGAAAAGAGAAAAATCATAAAATTATAAAAAAATTTGATTTCCAAAATAAATAAAAATGATAAGAAAGTAAAAAATAATTATAAATAGAGAAAGTGTGAAAGAGATGAGGAAAAAAACATGAGGAAAATGTTTTCCTCATATTTTCTCTACTTTTGAAAGGATTATTTTCATGGGCGAAACATGTTTTCCTAGACTAGCTTATTTATTGCGAACCAAACTTCAAAAAATCCAAAAAATATTTTCCTGAAAGTTGTTTTTTGCGAAACGAACAAAGTTGTTTGGATCATAATATGTGATGCCTTGGATTTAACTCACCGAGGTAATGTCCGCTTTAACCCATCTCGAACCGAGCCTCACGATTTTGTCCTTTTGGATCATAACATGTGACGCCCAAGATTTAACTCACCGAGGTAATGTCACTTTGACCCATCCCGAACCGAGCCTCACGATTTTGTCCTTTGGCGTAAGTGGGCACCTTCTTAGGAGATCACCCATATTGGGAGTGCTCCCACCTAAATACCCTTAACTTTGGAGTTCCAAAGCTAACCATTATCGTTACGTCAAAAGAGGCCTCTGTGATTTAATTTCAATTTTCACACACACACACACACATATATATATATATATATATCATAATCGCTCTCCCCTTATTCGGTGCATAATTCGGTTCATTATTGCCCCCTTCACCATCCTAAAAGCCTGTCGGGAGTTGCTATTTATTCGAGCCTTCTCGCTTTGACGATTACTCCTTGCCCTTGTCGGACGGGTTTTTGCAAGCCCTCAGCTTCGACGTGATATCATATTGTGATGCCATGGATTTAATTCACTGGAGTATTGTCCGCTTTGGCCCGTCCCATACCGAGTTTCACAATTTTGTTCTTGGCATGCAGTTAGACACCTTCCCAAGAGGTCACCCATTCACGAAGTGCTCTCACCTGAGCACACTTAACTTTGGAGTTCCAAAGCTAACATTGCCATTACATTAAAAGATGCCTCTGTGAGTTAGTTTAGTTTTCACATATATATTTCATAATCTCTCTTTCTTTGTTAGGTACATAGTTTAGATCATTCATGCCCCCTTCGTATCCTAGAAGCCAGCCGGGAACCACTCCTTGTCCGAGCCCTCTCGCTCCAGCGATCACTTCCTACCCTCGTTAGACCGAATCGTTACATAACATCTCCCATACTTAGTAAAGATACAAACTCTTTCCTTAAATTCAAAAGTTCACTTATTGTGGGAACACATAATTGAGGAATTAATTAAAATGGAAGACATTTTATAAATGCATATTTGGATAAATTCTTTCCCATTTTCTATTTGGGATGAAAGATGATTTCAAAATATTTCATTAATGCACAAGAAAACGAAAAAAATGAAATATGGATAAAGTCTTTTCCATTTTTTGATTTTCAAGATTTTATCTTATAGAATAATTTTATTTGGAGTCGTCACTAATCAATTTAGTGTAGGTTGACTAGACACCTAAATAAAGGACCAAGAGAAATATTTTATTCCTATGAACCGGAGATCAATGAGTGCATGGACTTGGTTACACTAATATTTCTATTAGCACCCTTTTGGTACCTTTTATTTTAATGAAAACATTTAAGCAGGCATCTTGGACTAATTTTAATCTAAAGTCCTAACAAGTAAGTTGATTATACGGGTGCGCAAACATTATTGAAACACCCAATAATCAAAGCATTAAATAAATTGCAAAAATAGGGAAAAGAGAAAGTACCTGGACACTGCAGCCTAACCCTTAATGCTTATCTCCCAAGCTTAAGAGTTAATTTGATTCCATATTTTTATGGGTTTTCGCTTATTTACTAAAGAATGCATATGCAATTACTCTAAAATGACATGCCATGGGGATATTTATCTGAATGACCTAACTCTAATGACATGCAAAAATTAATTTAATTAGAATGACATGAATTCTAATTATAGGACATGCAAATTGACTAAATGAACTTAGTCTAAATGACATGCAAAAATAGATTGAATTCAACCTGAGTGACATGCAACATTAGATTAAGCGACCTAAACATGTGAACTAGATTAACGAACTTAGACATACAGACTATATGGATGAACTAGGAGACATGCAAATGTGACATGGCATGCAAATGATGACATGGCAAATGACATGGAAAACTATATGACATGGCAAAATATGCATTCGCGACTGTATGATATGCATATTAAATAAATGCCTAATCTACATGCATGACAATAAATATCTTAAACTATAAGAAATGTATATGCATGCGATATTTTTGGTCTTTTCTTATGAATTTCGGAATTAATAAATTATGTAAATAAATCTATGGTAAATGAAGATTATCCTAAAAGTCTAGAAATAATTTTCATTAAATTCTAAAATTATCTAGGAAATCTTTGATGCTAAATTCTGAATGTTATAAGATACGATATCTATCTAAACGGAGACAAAATTTCATTATATGAGATTATTTCAAATGTGTAGATATGATTTCTAATAAATCACAATTTTTCTAAACGCAAGACTATGCCATGAAATATTATCTCACAAAGGTAATTGAATTTTCGAGATAAGATTTCTAATAAACCTTATCTTTCCATTTTTTGTTTGAATTTCCCCGGATAGGGAAATAATCTAACAAATATGCAATTAAAGATATGCAGAATTTTAAAAATATTTTTCAATTCAAATTTGGTAACAAATTGAATCGAAAAATCATATCTACTTGGTTGTAGATTAGATTTTCCGATTCTTGCATAATCGAGACAATTGCAATATATCAAAATATTTGTAGTTCAGAAATAGGAAATAATATTTGATAGATCAAATCATCACAGAATTTACCTAATTTGAACATGTTCAGGATTTCTCCCATTCGGGATTGGACCAGCACGGCAAACAGCGATGGTACAGAGTTGGCGACAATCGGTACTCGATCAGCGACAATCGGTCCCGGCTGCACGGCAGTGCACGCCAATGGTGCTTCGTCGTGGGTTCGGTATCTCGGACAAGGCTAATGGACGAGCTACTTGGTGAGACCACGAAAAGCGATGAAGCATCGTGCATAAACCGAAACGTGGCTTGCAACACCACCAGGGAACCAGAGACTTGTTGGGGTTCACTGGGAATTTTGACCTGCAAAAAGGTCAAGTAGTGAAAGCAGTAGCAATGTGGGTGAGTGCTCTTGGACACGTGAAAATAATGATGGCAAAAGAACGCGACGTCCGGGTCGCAAGCGAAACGTGACGTTGCAAAGAAAGAGCTCACGGGGACTGGGAGGTCGCTAGACGTTGCTGATTCTACTGATTTGATCGCGAAGGATCGGCTGTCTTGTTGCCGTTGGTGCAGCAGAATCACGGGGCCGCTTTGGTCGTCGGGACTGGATCAGCCAAGGATTGGATCTTCGGTGGAGTCGGCAACATCCTTGTAATCGCGGATTGGCAGCTTCATCATCTGTCGGAAGGACATTCGGCAAAGGGAGCCAGACTCAGAGATGCGACTGACGATGTCGCACAAACAAAGCCCGGCTGGGGTCAGCAGCGTCAAGCGTCGTCGGAAGTCGTCAAGGTGTGCACGGTCGCCCGCTGCCAATGCTCCTCGGTCTCGGGTAGGAGATTGTCGTGAGATTGAGATAACAGGACCACGAATCGCTGGGGATAATAGCTTGGAAAACGCCAAAGGAAACCCCGCAGGAATGTCCAACCCTCTCTTTAATTCCTACTGGCTGTGAAGACCTTCACGTTTCACTCACCATCTTCAATCATCAAGGACACTCCCTTGTCTCCCTCACGGTCTCTCTCTTTTTCTCTCTTTGGGCATGTTGTTTCTCAGAATCATCATCCTCCTGTGAATGAACCCTTAATTGCCTATTTATAATGTAATTCTAGGGTTTCGTGCTTCTCGCGTATTTGCGAAAAAGTTCCTCCACTATTGGGTAATTACAATCCAGTCCTTGAGGGATTCGGCCAACCTATTGATTGGGCTTGGCCGAATATTAGCTTTTTCGCAGATTTGCTTGATTCTTGCGGGCTTGAATTAGGGCCTTTTTTTAATTCAATTGAAGGCTATTTTCTTCAATTATTCTTTAATGAGCTTAATCAAGCTTAATTAGGCCCCGAGACCTTTCTAACTTTCGGGATAAATACACTACGAGTGTCATAACTTTTGTACGGCGCTCACTTAAGTGTCATAACTTCTTTTTCGCTCACTTGAGTGCCACTTCCGGCGAATCACTCTACGTGGACTTTTTATTAATTTTTGGCGACGTGAATATTTTTAAAAAAAATTTTAAAATTTTTTATTTTTTTATATTTATTTTGATTTTTTCTTCTAATTTTTTTTTTTTTTTTTTTGCTTTTTCAACCTTAGCTAGCGAGGGTCACTGGGGACCCTCGCCGGCCACGACCGGCTAGCCCGGGGGTGAGGGCCACCTGCACCTGGGCCGGCGGGGCATCGATGGCCCTAGGCAACGGCCGTTGTTGCAACAGGCGAGGGCCTTCGCAACCCCGTTGGCCACGGGCAAGGACCATCACGCCCTCGGCCGCGGTGGGGGACAACCCTCAACAGTGAGCAAGGGCGCAATGGCCCTCGCCCATGGCTAGCGGGGCCGCGAGGGCATTCGCGCCCTCGACCGTCGCCGCCAAGGCTACGACGGCCTCGTCGGCTCGGGGAAAGGCAGCGTTCACCCCTAGGGTCGCCAATCGTGGCCAACGAGGGTCGCTGGTGACCCTCGTCGGCCAAGACAACAAAAAACCAAAATAAAAAGAAAATTACAAAATAAATAAATAAAAATTAGGAAAAAATTCACATTTACATTAAAATATTCAATAAAATCGTTTCGTCGGTGCCGCGTCGCCTTTTCCGGCCTTCACATCAGGTTTTCCGGCATCTACGTCGCCGATAGCACTTAAGTGATCGATTTTTCAAAGTTATAGCACTCAAATAAACAAAAACAAAAAAAAAAGTTATGGCACTCATGTGAGCGCCATACAAAAGTTATAACACTCGTGGTATACTTATCCCGCCAATATTCTTATTGGGTCCGGCCCATCCGCATGCCAATTTCAGTTCTGTTTTCACCGCGAGTGCTATTAAATGTTGATGTAAATGCATGCAAACTATATGGAAAATGATTTAAATATTTTTGCTAGGGACTAAGGTTAGTCCCTAATTTTTTTATGCAATTTTTTCTGAGTGTTTTAGCCAAAATTTATTTCTCAACACCTCCCTTAGCTGCTTTTTATATAGACATAGGATGTGGATGGATCAGAGAAAAATAAGACGACTCCTTATCTTTTTCTCCCACGTTCATACATGCAAATATTTTTTGATTGATCACTATCTATGATTGTCGCTACAAGTTGAGTTTGAAATGTATGAACCCGCAACACCAAACATCATACGTTAATGGCGTTTTCTCAAACCATGAAATTTTGGATTTATTGTATTATGTGACAAGGGCGACTTAGCTCGATCACATCCAAAAGTTGTGTTCAAAAACTAAAATATCGATTGTCAAATATGATATGCTTTTTGCAAGATCAATCGAAATTAAATGTATGTAATCCCCTCCATATCGAAATAACTCCATGTTTTTTCTTTGTTAGTGAAAGATGTTACTCGTATTCCAGTTCTACCCTTGATCTTATTTTCCTTTCCACTACATAGTTACTCCGCATTAGGTCAGATCCTAAGAGAACTCGAAAATAACTACATACCATACGAGGACGAATAGAATATTAAGTTGATGGCAACCGTTTGGAATGAATTGGTTATTTTCTTTCTTGTGATTTCACACAACTTCTCTATTTATTTCTCGGTTCTCATCACTTTTGATTTGTTGCTTTAAATAAACTGCTTTTGGGTTATTCCACTGGCTTTGAAGGTCATTATGATGGAGATGCTACAAGCTAAAACTCATGGAAAAAATGAAACCTACAGAGAAAAAGAGATTTTTTATTGCCCTTTTTTTTCTTGATAACACCATCTGACACAAGCCTTTTATAGGCAAAACCAATAACAGAAAAGCTAGAAAATAGCAATAGAGAAAGACCAAGTCACTCTAAACGTGCGCAGCAACATGTTGCAACCAATTCCTAAAGAATAGGACAATTCCTAGCTTATTGAAAACGTGAACAGAAACATAGCTTTGACTGAAACAAACTTGACTTATTCAACAGGAGATACCTTTTTTTTTGTTTTTCTAAGGTTCCTTTCCTTGATTAGATTGTTGAATGTCCCTGTTTTGTTATTACTGTTTACAACTGGCTATAAGTGTGCGTTTGTGAGGATTTTTTATGTGGCCCGCACAGATTTCATGTCCTTGTTGCATGTATGATGGTCGGCTTTATATCGTCTCCTTGCTGCTGGTGACAACGTTTGAGTGACTTTCATCTCTCATGTTTTGAATGATTGGAGTTTTGGCAAGGAAATCTATTTGAAGCATGATCTTGCCACATGCTACAATCAATTGAGTGGAAACTGATTGTTTCATTGTCCTTAAAGTCAATTTTTTTTAGTTGTTCCTTTAATCGTGGAAGTAGGCACAAGATTCATGCTAGCACAGGAACTGCTTTGGGCTCGTTGACAGTATTGTATATATCAAATGCAGCCCTCGCAAGAACGAGGGCCGCTAGTATGCCTCTACTTTGGTCAACTTCAGGCATCAGTGTCCTTTTGTTGGTAACGACGGCTAGCGACAAAGGCTGACAGTGGCTGGTGTCGGAATTCGTGCTTGTGCCACGCGAGAAGATACTCACTCGGTGGTCTTTGGTGCGATGTGGTAGAATTTTCCTTGAGTTAAGAAAATCCCTGAAAGCTAGTTGCCTTTTCTTTAAGGACGCGTTTTTTCAACTCTCAATTTGGCTTATACACTCCATTTTACAATGTACTGACCATATTACCCCTCGCTTTTTTTCTTATTTAGAATTCTATATCCGCAAAGACTCAAATGTGAAGCCCATATAGGATTTATTTTATTTGTTTCTTCTTTTTCTTCCACTTCCCTTTTTCTTCTTGGTGGTTTTGTTGATTAGGGACTTCTAGACCTGAGAATGATGCCGCCTCCCGTGAACTGGGGATCAACGACGAGAAAAAAATCAACCAATGCGATAAACGAATGTATTGGCCATAGAACATATTGCTCTTGAATAATTCAATGATTATCGGAGATGAGAAGTCGTGTTTTTAACGTGAATGAGCCTATTCCTAGAATGATTCTGTTGATACTTTCGTGATTTGGTTATTCTTTTATCTATATGAGTAATCACAAAGAGCTAATCAACATAATTAAATTCTCTCTTTGTCCACACTATCTACTATGGTTGTTAATTTCTAGTAAATTTGAGCAACGAGATAGTTGACTAAATTCATGAACACTCCTAGCAAAAGTGGCTTCTTATTCATAGTCTAAAGATCGTGAATAGATTTCTCATATCACTCCAAAAAATAATTATAAAAGTAATCGATGTACTCTAACTTCAAAGGAGTTTCACTATTCATCCAATTCTTGATTGTTCAATATGAAATGAGTAGAGCTACTTCAGCAATTACTCCACAGATTCTCCTCCTTCATGGACTTGACTATACCTATACCTAATCCATGCACACTTGAAAGCTTCCTCTGTTATCTTTGCAAACCGGATAACTTCGACAATTTCCCATCTCGATCATAATAAGTATACTATAGAAAGAAAAAAAAAACATGACGGACAAAAAGTAGGGGTGAGCGGTTCTAGGGTCGATCCAGGTTCCACCCGAAATCTATCCTTTGGTGTGCATGGAAGTTTCAGATGGGGAAGACGAAGAAGTATACACTTCAACACAAGTGAGAACAAGAAGAAGGAAAGTGGAAGAAAAAGAAGGAAAAAAAAAAACAAAAATGGTCCCCACATCGAGCGGTAACATAGATAGCACACTGTGAAAGGGAGTGTTTAAGCCATGTAAGGAGTGGAAATAGCATTGTCCTTTCTTTAAAGCAGCATCTATTGACTAAAAGAGAAATCAGAGAAGAAACACAAAACAATTATTTCGCCAACATTATGAAACTTAGCCAACCTAATGTACAATATAACTGCTGATTAAAAAAAGTACGTAATTTAACCATGATTCTTTCCTTTTTATTGACCTAAATAATCATGTTGGGCTCTGATTTTTGCTCCAAGAAAGTCATGCCCGCCTTTAATATTCAAGTCAAAATGAATCATCAACGACCCTTCTGGCCTCTTGGCCTTTAACATCCTGAGTTTGTGGTCTCTCTCCTTCATAAATCAGGAATGCTGAGCCATGGTTTTGATAGCCTCCTCCCTCGTTTTCTTTCATCCCCAGCATCATGTTGATGATGTTGCTGCTGTTCCTCGAAAATATATAAACTTAATCAGGAATAGCGAGAACGCATTGGGACGAAGAGTGTAAAATTTTCTTAAGGAGGAAATTTTACAAAAAGCGCAATGTTAAATTCGTGGGATTCTCGAAACGGATGCAATCAATTTGAAAGAGCCATGTAGTTCGATGTGAAACAAAGGGCCTGTACGGTAAGCATTATGGTTCTCTAATTCTGTTCTTCGGAACAAAAAAAAAAGGGTTAATACCACAAAAAACCCCAAACTGGTACGTTTGTGACAAATTTATCCCAAATTAATTTTTTGACCACAAAAAACCCCAAACCGGTATACCCGTGACAAATCTACCCTCCGTTAACTTCCATTAAATTTTTCGTTAAATTTGCGGACGTGGATGACACGTCCGCCTTGGTTAATCGACGTGGACTAGGTCCACATGGAAATAACTTGATTTTTTTAGTAAATAATAAATTAGGTTTTTTTATAAGAAATACTAACTTAATTGACGTTCTTGAGTTAACTCATTTTCTCTCCACACAAAAAAACCCTAGCCCCTCGATTCATCTTTTCCAACATTCCCTTCGACGAACGAGAGTATTTCAACAATCCAGACTCCTCCATTCCACATCGCCACAAGCTCGGTTCATCTCTTCCCATCGCCACCTCTGCCTTGCTCGGTCGCGACCTTGGGTGTATGTCATAGGTTTCCTTTTGTCAAGGTAGGAAAACGAGATTCCTCCATTCGATACCACGTTCGAGATTCTGTGCTTCCAAGAACCCTTCAAAACGCATATTTGGTTGCTTCGTTTGTTATTGATTTGTACCAAACTTCGCCCTACATGATTTACTGCTTGTCCGGAAATCTGTGTGCTTAGGTATTGCTCTTGCTATGTTGGGCGTTCATGTTAGTTCTTGTCCTCATTGTGTGTCGAAATTATAACACGAAACTTAAATGTGAATGGTATGATTGATTCGTGCACCACATGCTCGATGAAATGCCGGAACCAGATTCACTTGTGTTTGTCAACGATTTCAGGCTTATTTTGAGTGCGATTCTACGTGACGTATATGAGAATTCACTTTTTTGCTTGTATATAAAACTCGAAAAATACCAAGCAGCTTGTTTGCAGAACTCGATCTTCTCATCTCCTTTGTCAAACTTGATCATCCCATATTTGCTAGTTATGTGTGAGAGATTTTCACAAAATAATTAATTTTTTTGTTGTTCTCTTGCAGATGTCTAATGATTTTCAATTACACTTAACCTGGGTGGAATTATGGAGTTTGGAGCCATCACTTGCTAATGATATATATGCTAGTTTTTCGTGATGCCAAAGTAAATGTTGATATGGTTTGTCTTCTTATAGGTCCTACAAGGATATGGATTATATGTATCTGAAGCCATAGGAAATTCATATTTGAGGGTGAATATTTATTTTTCTTAAGGAAAATTTAATCTACTGTGACTAGCATAATAACATAATATTTTTCCGTTAATTTTAGATGCCCGGCAGTAACATAGTGCAAGAAATTCGTCGAGGTGGTGCAAATCATATAGTGGATATTTCAAGCCAAGTTTCTGGACCCTCTCAAACTCAACAATCACAAAGTGAAGCAAGGCAAGGAATCTGGTGGAAGAGTTGGATGTCTAGTGTAAAGCTTGTTTTGTAAAGCTTGTTCAAGTCTAGTATATATTGAACTTTTCTTGGATGGTAGTGATATGGAACATGTTTTTGGATCTTCGTTGTCCGGTGTAGACTCTGCCTCTTTTAGATTGTTAGCTGGTTGGATGTTTAGTGTAGAGGCTATTTTGTAAAGCTTGTTTAAGTCGGATGTAAAGACTATTTTGTAAAACTTGTTCAAGTACATAGAACATGCTTTTGGTCCTTTAGCATGCAAAGGATATTTTGTAAAGCTTATTCAAGTATATAAAACATGCTTTTGGACCTCCAGTGGAGGCCGATGCATTTATTTAGTTGTCCGAAGTGTGGGGTTGTTTTCATTTTGAGAGTAAGTTCATGTTGTGGCATTTCCCGTGCAAGCTTTGTGGCTTTAAACGTGAAAAAAAATTGGCTTTAAATGTGAAGGTAAATTTTACGGATGACGATCACATTATGGTGCACTTTTTTATTTGTCAAACGCTTAGGTGCACTTGAAAACAATCAATATGTCCAAAATAACATCCAGGATGTATCCGCCAAAGAAATTAACAAAAAATTCGCAAAGTATACAAAAGTGTAAGTGTAAATCTGTTATATGTGTACCAATTTGGGGTAAATTTGTCACAAATATACCAATTAAGGGTATATTTGTCACAAATGTATCAGTTTAGGGTAAATTTGTCACAAATATACCATTTTGGGCCTTTTCGTGCTATTAAACCTGTGAGATTTCCACGTAGGCTTAGTCCACGTCGGCGTACCAAAGCGGGCGTGTTATCCACATCAGTAAATTTAACGATAAAATTTGACGGAAGTTAACAGAGGGTAAATTTGTCACGGGTGTACCGGTTTGGAGTTTTTCGTAGTCAAAAAATTAATTTGGGGTAAATTTGTCACAGATGTACCAGTTTGGGGTTTTTCGTGGTATTAACCCAAAAAAAAAAAGATGAGAATCCTATGTAAATGATTCTGATTTTGATTCTGCTACGGGGAACAGTTTTGGAGTAAAAAAAAAAAGTTGATTGTGGAAAAAAGAACCACTTTTGAGAATCACAAAACAAAATGGTCTCACATCTCTCATTTTGCTTATCAATTCTCTCATCAATTTTCCCCCAACCTAAAATAGAACGAGGTCTCATTTTTAAATATATATAAAGATGATAAAATATAAAACATTTGAAAAAAATTGGAAAATTTTTATAAAAAAAAAATTAGAAAAAATTCAGAAAATTCATAAAATAGAAAAAGCTTAGATGAGGCTGATTTCACCTTATTTTCCTAAATTTAGGCCTAGATTCCCTAGATTTCATAGCTTTTTTTTAGAAAAATCATAAACACATTTTCAATTAAACTCAAACCACATTTATCTAAGCCCTTAGTGCTTCATTAGGGTATTATGACATGATTTATTGATGCAATGATTCCTTGATTGCGCACTTGATTTCATTGATTGTGATTTGCCTAGGTATATGTACTTTAGACTTAGTCAAGTTTTAAAAAAAATTGGAAAAAGACAAAAATAACCATCGTGAACACTTAGCAAGCTCTCATTCTTAAGTTTTCGATGAATTAAGACTGAGGTTTGATTCCTAAATTTCTTTTTATTTACCAAAAAAAAAAAAGACTGAGGTTTGATTTCCTAGAATAAAAAATGCACACCAATGCGGGGTAGTACGGTGCATTTTCCTTCCGTAATCGAGGGTGTCTATTTAATTCGAAAGAGTTCAATGAAACCCCACAATAAATGGCAAAAATGACTCATGATGTTTCTTGATATTTATTTTTATATTTCAATATGCAATATGTTACATAAGAGTATCAATATGAATTAAACTTCAATTAATTTTGAAATGTAGTATGAAATTTCACAAAGTAACTACGTAATTATTTGACTTAAATGACCAAAAATTGGGAAGAGCAATTGTCTCGAGAACAGAAATTTTGTGCAGTTATCAAACGCGTTCTGATTCTCTAAAACTCATCCAAGGAACAAAATCAGAAAAATTCATTTTAATCAAAATCACTTTTTGGGATCAGAATGGTTACTATACAAGCCCAAAGTGTGCGAAGCAATTCAGCTCGATTCCGTTCCGCATGGTTTCCTCCGTCTAAATCGAATGTGGGCCAGCACAAAATAAGCAACTTTAGGCTCAGCTGGGCCGGTCAATGCCAGCCCACATGACATGACCGATGACTGCAACCCTAAAATTGGTAATACAAGAAAATTAACGCAGAGAAGGTGGCAGACCATGCACCAGAAGATGAGAGAGCCTGCAGGATGTTTTAACTCTTTGTTAACTGAGTTGAAGTCGGTCAATTCTGTGAATTGCAGGGCTAGCCAATTTTTGTTTGAATGCCTAAAATGGAAGGACTGCGAAATGAGAAGGATCTGTACAAGAACCTTCGGATTCAAGCAATGCTGAGATTCTTTTGCGTTACCCTGTGAATAAAGGCTATACCATTAGTAGATGGTATCTTGGTACGCTGCATAGTTATGCTTGTCACTGGCTTCCCATAAAGTTAAATAATTGCTAGGAACTCTAAACAGAAGTTCAGGTCAAGAAAAAAATATTTTCTTTGGAAGCTTTATGCAGTATCTTGTTCCAGAATTCCCAGGGGAATGGCCAATTTGCTTGCTCATAGGTCTTCCTGGAATTAACAAAAGGAGAAGTTAGCATTATCCATTATGATATACGATAGAACTTGATTGACTCATCCAGTTTCCATTGATTCTTGAAAGGCCTAAGCAATTGGCCTTGTAGTTGTTCAAGGCATAGGCATATAAGTTTGTTTTCAGTTATATAATCTAGAGTCTATAGTCCAAACGGGAAGCAAATTCTTCATTCTTAAAAGCTTCTATATCGTGAAACAGAAAGTTCTGAACCATATTTTATCAGATTCTCCAATTCAGATATAGTTCATTTTGAAGAAATCTTTCCTGGAATTAGTACTTTTATGCCATAAGTGTCAAGGCGCATTGATCTGTCTTTACCAATTTACTGCCGTACATCATCTCAAGAGTTAACTTCTCCAATGATGGAGCGTATTCATGTATACTTTTGAAAAATTCTTACGACGTCAAAATTGGAGAGTCTGAATTGCTTCTGCATAAGCTGGACGATGTATCTTTGTATCTGACTGAATATGTTCCTTCTGTTAGGAAATGAATTTAGTGGGCAAGAAATTGGAGCAAAAATCTCAACACAACCAATATGCATCCGACATTTAGACCCTCCAGGACCTATCGGATAATATCTATGGAGGTATTGTAGTTAAGCCGCTAATCCTAGCACCAGGTGTGTTTTTTTATGCAAACTGCTTCAGGGATTTTGTGGGTCACACAGCGCAAATTCTCCAAGTGGTCACCCACCACGTTTACAGCCTCGGCGCAGGTACTTCACCATATGGCACTTGCATCAATTACTTTTGTTTATTCTTGAATACCCCACTGCACACTTTGAGTGATTAGCATATATAACACATTCTTTAGTGAACATCAGAAGATATACTGAAGGTGAAGGATCTTAATTCTCTACTCCATTAGTAGTTGGTAAATTTGTTTCCTCTCAATGAAAACCTCATTAGTAGGATTCTGGATCCGTCCTATCTCAATGGCGCGGCTCAGACTTTCATGATGCTCGTTAGTAGTTGGTAAGTTTGTTTCCTCCTGATTTTCCCTGAAAATTGAATAGGTAATTGGACAAACTTGCAATGGCGACTTACAATACCAAAACATACTGCAGACACAAATTGATTGGCGTGTGCTATGGTTTACTCACCTCCAGCACATTCCAATCGAACATGGACTACTACAGGAACATCACGAGTTCAACTCAAAGGCTATCAGAAAATATTTTTCGTCCTTTTCTTATCTACAATACAAAAGATGTCGCTGAAGAAAAAAAAATTGGAGAAAGCAGGAAATAAGGGGGAGAATTCTGCTGACCATTGATGTGTTAATAGAGTGCATAACTGTTATTGCAGTGCTCTTTCTTGGCACCGTTTGATGGGAAGCAATATCCTGTTCACTAACTTTACTGGCACGATCAAACTCCGTGCTTACTCTCATTGTACAAAGAATTAAGTAAGTACAGTCTATTCTTAAATTTCAGCCATCATATCCTGAACTATGGTCTAACATCTTAAAATTCTACTTACAACAGACTGGGGTCACATTGCTGTTGATCCATCTTGCTGGAAACACCACAGCACCAGTGCATGTTCCTACTGAAGACTTCGCGGAAAACGGGACTCTAATTTTGCAACATATACGTTCTCGTAAAGATAAGATTTCCAATCCATAATGATGAACCAGAAAATACAAAATTTTTGTTGCTCGACCAACCATTAGGAGAAGCAAATAGAACGGGTACACTAATCAGTAAGATTAATGAAGTCCAGCATTTCAAAGGGGTCGATATTCGATGCAAACATCATAGAAGAGTACCACTTGACAGCTAAAGACAGAGACTTGCACAGCCAAGTTACCCTTCTCAATGGGAAAATTCTTAGTGTTGATTCTTCTGGGAACATTCCTGCCCTAAATCCTATAAAAGCGAGCACGGCAGATCCCATTTTGGTGGCTCCATTCTATGTTGTATTTACTTGGTTTCCTAGCATGAATGTCACAGCTAGCAGATAGTTCAGGACACACACACACACACAGAAACGCAATGGAATTACTTCTCTGATCTGTAGATACTTATAACATCTTCAATTTCTGTAATCTATAGATACAAATTTTTTTTATCGCTGTATAAAGTATTTTTCTCCTTTCTCTGCTTTGCAAATTTACGGAAGTTGGTGAGAAGTTCCTAACCAGCTTTGTTCCTAAACCATTCAAGTTCACCACAAGATCCAAAAATAAGGAAGGGACTGCTAATGCTAAACTTGCTTTCCCCAAAGAGATGTTCATATCACTTAGCGCTAGTCTAAAGTCCAAATTCAACTGTTCCACGTCTATGATTTTCATCTAATGTTCCATCCTTCATTTAAATCCTCGGAAATGGGTGCACTGATCATATTGCTGTCCTTATATTGGCTTGGCATGCCATCTCATGCAATTAGCAGCATCAACTCTTGAAGACCGGGTGTACTCAAAATTGGTGACATAAAAATGTCCCATGTTGGCATTGCAAGTCAAACTGCATGTAGCTTTTTGTCGGTTTTGTGCGGATGATAGAAATATTAAATCTATTATTTGTATGTCCCAGATCAAGGAGACCACATCACTAATAGGAGTAAAATCAATATTCTGCTTCTAGGTGCTACCAAATCCGCACAGTTTTGTACCAAACCACCCCTTTGCACTTGTGACATTGACATAGCATACTTATCCACAAAGTAAAAAGGAGGCACAGGGAAAGAAGACATTGCATTAGGTACTTTTGAAAGAAGGCTAGATCAGAAAAGCTTCTGGTTCTAGTTCAATAAATTATACTGCATATTTAGCTCAGAGAAATTACTACCCCATTTTCATTTCTTACCGGCCACTGGAATTTTAAGTTGTTTGCTTCAACAAAGATGCACATGTGGTGTGCTAGCAATGTTTCCATCAAGACCAACAGATCGGTTTCCTCAAAAAAAGATGTATGAATCCAACCATCTGTATGCAGCCTTCCCTCGGAAGTAAAGTTGGCTGACTGACTTTTAAGTACCTAATCAGATGGATGTGTTATGTCTGGGAGGGAAGCTAAGGATGATTTTCTCTCTCAATATAGTTGCAATTTGGCAAATACGATGTAATGATTTCTATTATCCTAAGTGCACAATTAACAATTGCCATTTGCATGCACAATCATCCAAAAGACGTCTTTCGTCAATGTTCTTCAACATTAAAGGGGTCTAGATATATTATTTTGTGCTGAACACCCAAACCACCCATCGAGCTTTCGTTTCTTTGGTCTAAGCAGCATCTGTTTTCTCAACTACCAATCATGTGCAGCAGCACTCCACCTCTAGTTCATCATTATCAAATTCAACAAGAAATACATTCATATTTGTATAACGTCATTAGAAAAGCATAAGCACTCTCTCTCTTACTCCCCCTCCCTCTCCCTCTCTTTTCTCCCCTCTGCGGGTGTGCATGTGTGTGGTGCGTGGAATTGGGAGATTCTGGATGATACTTCAAATCATTTACAGATACTTGAGTCTAGCACTGGACAATTTCTGCACACACACAGCCACCGAAAGATAAAAGTAATCAAAAGGCAGCTTAATTTGAGTTTTTGACAAGCATGGCAAAAGCACTAGTGATTTTCCTTTTCAATAATGATTTTGTTTTTGCAAATCTTGGCTTTTCAAAATTGATTCTCTCTCGCCTGGATCTGACAAGCACAATTCTGGTAAATGCTACAAAAGTTACGTGATTATGCATGTTGATCCTCAATGAACAATTTCAACACGTCACATCATCTCAGTACTAGCAGATTGAAGTTAGTTTCTACGTTGTATTGCAGCTTTTTCACCACTGCGGATTAGAATGGGAGGGACTTTACAAGATAAAGTAGTATATGAAAAACAGGGTGGCTAGACACCCTGCAACATTTGAAGTTGGTTTCTCGCGAGGATGCTTACCTTTGGCCCGATGGGACGAGCCGAACTCATTTTGCAAGCAGACAGGTTAGGCATAAGGCTAATTTTTTCTTCTTTTTTTCCCCAATTTGTTCCACAAATGGCATTATAAGCTCCTCGTGTCTTATGACCCAAAAAAAAAAAAAAAAAGCTCCTCGTGTCTAAGTGCAACACCGGTGCCGCATATATATCAATAGCAGGGGAGCCGTCACATTTGGGCTGAATGCGTTATACGGCAGGACAGTCGGTTCGGACGGTTCTGTTAATGGGCCCGGAATTCCATCAATGCCGAATCTCTCATTCGGCATGCTGTCAATAAAGGCTAATCTATTCTTGGGCGGGAGCTTGGTAAGCACAGAATCAAACCTTTGTCGTACTGTATACTATTTTGAGACACTGTGCTTCAGCTTCATCGAGTTGAACTGATTTATGCAGGAGTCGATGACCTCCGTATTCAAAATGGCGGACATTTTGGGATTAGGGATTTTGATTGGAACAAGACCCATTTTCGAGCCAAAAAGAGTCATTTATCATCTTTTAATACTTTTTTTCCCCCAAAAACAAAACCCGTCAATTTATAGACGTTTTGTAAGTTTGTTGCCTTCACGGCATTTTGATCTTGGGAATATTACTGAACATAATTTCAAACTAATTTTTCCGATTCCAAATTTGACAAAATTGGCCTTTTGAGGAAAATTACAAAAATGCCATTGTATTAACATTAAAAGTCCATAAAATTATCATAAAATGGGTCTAATCTTAGCCATCCATTGGAACAAGTAATCAAAGGCCTTCCAAAATGACTCATCATGAGCCATAAACCAATGATAACTTTTCTTGATCAACAAGTGAAAATCCAAGCCATTAGATCAATCATAGGGTCAGAATTGAAACCCTAATATGTCTGAGTGACTTAGAATAAAATGGGATAAGTACACTAGAAGTCATAAAACTTATCATGTAAGTGCAAATGCGTCTTAAAACTTTCAAAATGTTCAATCAAATCCCAAAACTTGTCAAGAAAGTGCATTCGAGTCCTAAAACTTTCAAAAAGTGCAATGAAGTCCTAAAACTAGTTATGAAATGCAATCGAATCTTGAAATTTTCAAAGAGTGCAACCAATTGAAGGACTTGATTGAACTAATATGACAAGTTTTAGGACTTAAATGCATTTCCATGACAAGTTTTAGAACTTAATTGCACTTTTCAGAAAAATTTAGGACTGAAATGTATTTTCGTAATAAGTTTTAGGACTTCAAATGCACTTTTTCCGAATAAAATTTGGGATAAGCCTCCATCTTCAGGACAACCGCTCACCCCCAAGGAGCTTGCTTTCTTTCGTCATTCATTCTAGGATTTCAAGACAAGGCAAAGGAAAAGAAAAAATAAGGAAAAGAGAGAAGAGATCGGGCGCTCAAGAGCACGAAGGTTCACCACCCGCAAGCCAAGATCGACACGGCGAAGCCTCCTCCCGGTCTTGACTCTTGAGCTCTCCACCTCTATCATGGCTTGCCGGTGGTGGATCTCCTCCACCGCCTCCTTCTCCTCCTAATGGAATGAACCCAGCCATTTTTGGCGGGCGAATCCATACCGGAGTACACAATCCTCTCCCAGAAGTCGAAAACAATCAAACACAGTTTCACATGGCTGTTGTGAGATTTAATGGGATTATAATGGTAAGAGAGGGAGTTGGGTGTTCGGACGATTCTGTGGCATAGCCTCCAATTTTTAATTTTATTTTGATTTTTTTTTTCAATTCATTGCACCTTTCTCCCTCTCTTTTTTTCCTTTTTGGTGTCTCTCCTTTTTTCCTTTTTGGGGGTGAAAGTAATATTTTGTCGTCAGTCGGTTTTTCTCGTTCTTTGGTTTGGTTTAGGAAATCGAACGTTGGTCAATTTGAAAGCTTGACGAAACAATTTTCGTCACCTGTTCGAGAGTACTTCGTGAGAGTATCGGTGGAATGAGACCCGCATTTGGAACAAAGTCTTTAGGTTTTGAGTTTGTTAGCACGTAGTCTGACCGGCTTTTACTTGAAAGCTATTAGCCAACTAGATTAGATTCATTTTTGACCAAAAAAAAAAACCTAGATTAAATTCATTATATTTTACTGTTAAATTGCTGTGTTGGTGACCCGCGAAAATTGACGAATATACAAATTTGGAGGTTTTAATCACTTTTTGTCGCATGTGTATCAATTTGATATTTTTCGTGTTATTAACCCAATTTAACAAAAACTAACGGATGGTAAATTTATCACAAATATATCAATTTAGGGTTTTTGGTGGTAAAAAAATACTTTTGGATAAATTTATCACACGTGGATCAATTTGAGATTTTTTGTGGTCAAAAAATAATTTGGAATAAATTTATCACACGCGTACCAATTTAAAGTTTTTCGTGGTATTATTTTTTGAATAAAATATTCCGTTTTCTTTTAAATCCGTGGCCTAAGTCCGTGGGGAGGTGAGGGAGTGCTGCCGAATCTACAAGGTGTTTCTCAAATTTGCGCAAGTCTGCGCACTGCTGCTTCGTGTAGGATGGGCACCAAAATAACCAAACAGGGTTGTCAGTATTTGCCTTCCTAATATATTCTTCATCAATGGAACGGCATGGCATAAGATGATGGTGTCAACGGCTCATGCATTTGAGAAGAAATACAAATTCTCATAAATTTATGATTGTACAAGATAATTTTGACTAATATAACACAATGATTGTAATTTATTATCAGCTGATCATATGTGTAATCCTAAATTGTTAGTTCGAAATCATAAGAAAGTTCTCATTTAGTTTATTTCACTTTCACAGCAAATAATTAAACATCACTTCTGATTTGTTAATATCACCACAGTTAGGTTCATCGACGCAATGATTGTGATTCATTATCGGTTGATCACATATGTAATCCTAAATTGTTAGTTCGAAATCATAAGAAAGTTCTCATTGAGTTTATTTCGTTTTCACAGCAAATACTTAAACGTGACTTCTGATTTGTTAATATCACCACAGTTAGGTTCATCGACACAATGATTGTGATTCATTATCAGCTGATCATATATGTAATCCCAAATTGATAGTTTGAAATCATAAGAAAGTTCTCATTGAGTTTATTTCATTTTCATTGCAAATAATTAAACATCACTTCCGATTTGTTAATATCACCACGGTTAGGTTCATCGTGTAGCCAATCTTACACTTTTTGTTCAGACTAAATTATGCTAATGAATTATGCCCTAACAAACACAACGAACACGAGGACGAGTAGCCATAAAAGTTTGTTACCGTAGAAGTTTAAAATACTCAGTTCGACCACCTCTAGTTGTGAGAAACACAAAGGGGATTTTATGTCATACTAGAATGGGCGAACTTTGTCGTTTCGGACGCTGATAGATTCTACCGTGATAAGTTACACATCTTTTTTCTTTCTCTTTTTTCTCTTTGCAGACACAGATGAGCCATGTTGGATTCACATGGCCGCGATTGGCCTTGACACGAGCAGCTTTCCTCAAAATCGTGCGAGCATGTCGACCTTTCGAGCTCCCATTACGATAAAATGGGTGTGGACGATTTATCAGGCTAGTGAACCAAGGTCAGTTATGAAGATGCCATTGATCATCAGGGATCTAGAGTGGCAGCAATGTAGGCACTAAACTTGGGGACGCGGGAATATCTACGTGAATTGGAGATGGCTATGACAAAATTGACATGTAGAGCTATTCACAGGCAAGGAGCTCATTTCACGTGGATTTGGGTTTGTTCTTTTTACGAAATTTGGCTAGAGGACCGCCACATCCATGATGAGTAGTTCAAGCTCATATGGATTTTTGTATTTTCATTCGAGATCTGTATTTTCATAAGTTGTTTCATCATGTATTAATACTTGAGTCTAGCTCTGGATTAATTATCAAAAATATAGATCTTGAATAAATTGTGCGTGTCACAGGCTGACTTTTTGGGATTGATCCGTGTGGTGTCATGGGCCGACTTTTTGGGATCGATCCGTGCGGCAATTTAGGCTTTCTTGATTGTTGGAGCACCTAAACTAAGCCTTTTTGTAGAGACCGAAAGTGTTGGGAGAGAAAAGAGAGAGAATGCTTTGTATTCGATCGGCGACTTAGGCTTTCTTGATTGTTGGAGCACCTAAACTATTGTTGGAGCACCTAAACTAAGCCTTTTTGTAGAGACAGAAAGTGTTGAGAGAGAGAAGAGAGATAATGCTTTGTATTACTCAAGTGTTGGATGATACAAATGAGGGAGCACACCTCTATTTATGCTAGAGGGCCACTTATTACAACCGTTGATCATCTTCAAATCTAATGGCTTAGATTGCATCTTCCCACCTAAACAATTACCGATATGAAAGAAGAGAGTTCTAGAATACGAGAGAATTACCATATTGGCCACCCCTAAGAATACTCTAGAAAACTCAAAAAAATCCTAGGGACCAAAATATTTTAAGTCTTGTTGTTTGTGGTCGGCCGGTTGGCTCACGAAGATCTCGATCCGTGACATGCACACATGCCCTTGTTCTAAACCATCCCGCAAAAGAGAACACACATCATGACCTCTACAGAATTGTAGTTGTCTGTTTCTCAACTCTTGCTGATCCTTCCATTATGCTTTATTTGATTAGATGGATTTGTTCTATTATGCTTCTTGAATTATAAAACTTAACGATTTAACCTCATCCGACGATATAAATTTGCTTTTCTCAATGGGCTTTCTCTTAGTTTATCATTTGCGATATGTAGCCCTAAAAACCCTTTTTTTTTTTTTTTTCCAAAGAGTCAAGTTAAAGTTCACTCATTTTTCCTCATTACAATAACCTGAAAAGTTGAAAATAAAAAAATCCTTTCTTTTACATTTTCATTTTGCGAAAAGTAAAGGGTGTAACTCCAAATGATCAATTAGATAGAGTAGAAAAGTGTCAGAGTCTCGTAATTCCTAAGAATGAAGACGACGCAGGTTAGTGTTGGCACTTAGGATGACTTTCTTGGTAGAGTCTACTAATTTTCACGAACGCCCAAATTTGAAATGTTTCAAAAAATATAGGACATTATGAGAATAAGAGACGGAATTTGCAATTTCTAAAGAGAGAGAGTGTCGCAACGTGAGTAGACTCTCATATGATAAACATGCAGAAATCACAACTTCTACTAGATTTAAGGCTATGTTTATTTCATGAAAAATAACTTTCAGAAAAATATTTTTTGAATTTTTTGACATTTGGTTCACAAAAAATAAGCTAGTCAAGAAAAACATTTCCCACCAATAGAAAAGGAAAAAAAAAACCTCCTTCAAAAGTGGAAAAAATATTTTCCTCATCTTTCCTTCCTTCTCTCTTTCACTTTCCTTCTCTTCTTAATTATTTTTTTACTTTATTTTTTATTTATTTCTTCATTTTCTTTAATTTTTTACTTGTTCTCTTTTTCTTTTCTTTTAATTTTTCCCTTTTTTTTTTTTTTTCTATTGCCTCCTCCTTCGGCCAATTGCCAACCATGGCCACAAGCAAGCGAGGCCAGGTGTATCCGGCCTCCACTGTGGCCGCTTCAGGTAAAGCGTTTTTGGTCTCGCGGTCCTGAAAAACTTACCTTTCTTCAAGCCGTCTCAGATGAAATTGAGACTGCTTTGGGCGATACTATTTCTTCTTCTCTGGCCGGAGGAAAGGATGTTCGAATAAGCTTAACGTGCACACATAATTAATTAAAAGAAAACAGTTCCCTTTCACGAATGTCAACACGTAATTAATAAAGAAAGGCAATGAACTATTTGGATCCAAAAATCTATTAACGAACAGAAAAGTGATGATAAGACAACGAACGCTCAAGAATTTGTGGCATGAAAAGGGGGAATTTACGATTGAATTATGCACTTTCTTGGTGGTCAGGAAGAATTTTTGTATATGGAGCTTTTCCAGGATACATTGCCATAAAATAGCAATGGATGAGCGTGGAAGCAGAAACCTTGGCCATGAGAAGTGAAAGTCCTTTTACTTGGTGTAATGAGCAAGCTTTAATTAGGTAGTCATGAATGAGGAGTGCTTGAACATGCCCGAATGGAGAACTAGGTGAGCATTGGCATTAGGAGGCATGGGATGATCACATGTATAATTTCTGGTGTGACCAACTCAATGGTCTAAAGACTAATCCATTTTTTATAAAACGATTATTGGAAACGTCTGACCATCAATTAAATTTCCTCAATCATTTTATTATTATTTCTAGAATTTGGGGAACAACTTTATTTTTTTGTTATTTTTTTGGGATTTTTCATTATAAAAATATTTAAATGGACCAAACATCAATTGAATATTTTTATTTTATTTTTTTTAGTTTTTCCTTATTCCTTTTTTTCTTTTCTTCTTTCCCTCTAGCCTGGACCTCCGCTGGCGTTAGGCGAGAGCTACCCACGCCAACATCGGGCAAGGGCTGCCCCCATTAGCCCTTGGCAAGGGCAACCCTCGCCGGATCCCGCGAGAGCTACCCTCGTCGACCCTTGCCGGTCGCCCTCGCCCGGATGAGCATGGGTAGCCATCGCCTAGGTGGGTGTAGGCAACCTCGACTTGGCTAGCAAGGGCAACCCTCTCCCGATCCGGCATGGCCTTGGTCTAGCGGTTGGTCGTGGTTGTAGCCATGGCCGGCGAAGCGACCGCCCGGAGAAGAAATGAAAAGAAAAAAATTTGATTTTTTTTTTTAAGTTATAAAAGGAAAAAGGAGAAAAATTAAAAGTAAAAGTAATGTGAAGGAGTGGAGGAAGGAAAGGTAAGGGAAAATGTTTTCCTCTTCTTAAAAAAAAGGAAATAATTTTCCCCACTTTTTAAAGGCTTTTATTGGGTTGTTTATTTTCTTATTAGAGATAAAAAGAAATAATGGCACCATTAACATTTCATGTATACACGATTAAGAAAAGTATGGTACTAAAAGTGCCAAAATTCATTTTACAAGTGTCATGCACATAGAGAGAGAGAGAGAGAGAGAGAGAGAGAGAGAGAGGTGTAAACAACAATGTCATTAAGATACTTGCAAAGAAGCGTTTAATTTGGAGTCGTCGGCTGCTCAAGTTTTCGCAACAAGTGTCATGCCAACACCAACCATGCTAACGAAAACTGCAACGACTTCCGGTGCATTTCAAGGACCTTGGCCCAAAAGGATGCCGATGAACAGTTTGAAAAGGCCTGAAGTTGACAAAAGCAGCGCGTGTTCTTGCGAGGGCCGCACTTAATAAATACAGCAATCAATACAGTACTGTCAACGAGCACTATAGGTAAATTCTAGCTCTAATGCATGAATCTTGTGCCTTCTTCTACGTTTAAAAAAAAATAACACTACCAAAAAAAAAAACTGACTTAAGGACAATGAAATAATCAGTTTCCACTCAAATAATCCTTGTGTTGTGGCAGGATCATGCTTCAAATAGAACTCCTCGCTAAAACCCCCGATCATTCAAAACATGAGATAAAAGTCACTTGAATGATGCCGCAAGCGATAGACATCATCTACTTGATGGAAATGTGTTGGAATGGTGGATGACTACATTCTAGATATTAAAAAGTAAAAAGAAAGTTTCAAACATATTCTATTTGTACCAATTCAGTTTTAAGCCATTTTACTTTTGTACTAATTAAGTCCATCCGGCCAATAAAGACAGAAAATCGCTGATGTGAATGCTAGCCGCCCTATGTTACATCGATGTCGCTGCCGTGGATAATTTTTTATGATTGTTAATAACTTTGAATTTTGAGTTTTGAGTTTTTTTGTTGTTTTTCCTTTTTCTTTTCTATTCCCTTTTCATTTTTCCGGTGACCGATAGAATTGAAAGGTTTATGATTGAATTGGTATAATTTCCTCTTAAATGCAATAGCTGGTAGTAGGTAGTTATTATTGCTAAAACAAGCGCATGAAATCTAGGTGGACAACGTAAGAAATAACAAGGACCTTAAGAGCACGTGGAATGACCCAAAAGCATTTGTGAAAATGTCAACACTTGCCCCATGCAATAGCATATAGACTGTTTTTCATACATACATTTGTATACCTATGTATTTATGTGATTGATTGACTTGTTCCAATTCTGGGGCTGGAAATGTAATCCTAAACCATGGGAATGAGAAACGTCTATAAGCTTCGGGATAATTATTTTTATTAGTTGCAAACAAAGAAACAAGAACACTATTAAAAGCCCGTATCGACATATGACTCCATGAAACCCGAAGAGTTCTACATAGTTATTAATCATTCTTCCATGGATAAATAGAAGTTCGAAGCAGAAACAGAAAAGCAAGTTTAGCAACCAGGTCCAAGTGGCAATCTCCCTCGTTGTTAGCTCCCTGTTTTCTTTTACAAACCAATGGACTTGCTTCTTCATTAGGTGTGAGAAGTCGGCTCCCGTGTCTTTTCTGGTCAACGCATATTCAATTTCAAACAAGTTTTGCTCGCTGGTGTAATTTTTTTTTTTTTTTTGGGAGGTAGAATTGAGCTTCATTTGTTTCAAGGAAAATTTGGTGTTTCTAGAAAAAATCGTTTTCTAGGAAAATGTCTTTTTATTGTTTGGCTAAAATCTAAAAATGAACTAGCAAACATTTTCCGACGTTCGGTATGCAAAATCTGATTTGTTTTTCCTCCGTGTACACATTTTAATAATTTTTAATTTTTATTTATCTTTTCTTTTTTCAAAAATCAAAATTTTATTGTTTTTTCTTTTACCCTTTTCTATCGATCACCAGCACCTGTGTTCTAACTAGAACCTATGTTCTAACTAGGGCATTGCAATATCCAATGACTTGTGACTCGGTATCCAATACTTAATGTTGAAGTAAAAAACGCACTAGTTTCAAAAGGATCATTGATATCCATTCAACCATCCATCGATTGGGAACAATTTAAAGATTCAATCTAAGCGTAAACCCGTCACACATATTCTCAACGTCTCAAGAATAGGTCCAGTCATAACTGATCTTATGGAATTTATTAATATATGTAAATAATTGGACAAATGAATAAATACGTATTTGCCATTAATTAAATAAGAAAATGAAAGTACAACTGAATCCCTAATATATAACTATTATATGGCTGCTTTAGGGCATATCTCTAACACCAAGAAGGGACGTTCGTTAGCCTACTCAACATGGACTAGGAAATTCGTGTACACGGTCAACAAAGTCCAAATCTTGGACTTTCTCCTTTCTTGCAGGCAACCTTTTTTCAAAAAACAAGAGCGCAAATCTTATCTTCCCTTTTTTTCTTTATTTTTTTCTTTGCCATTATCTTTAAGAAAGTCCACTGCGAACAAATATCCATGTAATTCGATCAAAGTCATAGATTGTACTTTCCCCATTTCTCTTTCACGTGAACAAATATCTACCAGCAAACACATGCACCGATCTTTTTTGTTCTTTCACATGCTGGAGCATCCACACAATACATCGTCGGACTTTGTTCGAGCTCAAACTCGGAACATATTTTCAACAGCCATCAAACTGAAAGAAATAAATCTAGTAAAGTTGTAAGTCCATCCTATGAGGTGCATCCCTCTACGCAACTTTGATCATTCATATGTTCCATAACTAAATTTCTCCATGCCTGAGAAGAGACTTGACTCCAATGAGTTATGGGCATTCCTCCGAAATAATGGGGTCAATATGGCAGAATTCATCCTCTTTAATCAACTTACACTGTTCGAACATCCTTTCCTCCGCCCATCGACGAAGAACTAGTATCGCCCAAAGCGGTCTCAATTTCATCTGGGACGGCTTGAAGAAAGGTAAGTTTTTCAGGACCGCGAGACCAAAAAAGCTTTACCTGTAGCGGCCATTGTGGGGACCGGAGACACCTGGCCTCGCTTGCCTGTGGCCATGGTTGGCAATTGGCCGAGGAAGGAGGCAATAGAAAAAAAAATAAAAGAAAAAGAGGACAAATAAAAATATAAAAAAAAAATGACGAAACAAATGAAAAAACAAAAAGAAAGTTAAAAAAATTAAGAAGAAACGAAAAGTGAAAAAGAGGAGGAAGGAAAGATGAGGAAAATGTCTTCCTCTCCTCCATATGAGGAAAACATTTTCCTCACTTTTGAAATAGTTTTTTTCATTGGTGAGAAATGTTTTTCTTGACTAGTTTATTTATCGCAAATCAAAAGTTGAAAAATCTAGAGAAAATTTTCCTGAAAGTTATTTTTTGCGAAACAAAGGAGCCGTAAATATAGTAGAAGTTGTGATTTCTGCATGTTTACCATATGAGAGTTTGCTCACATTGCAACACACTCTCTCTCTTTAGAAATTGCAAATTCCATCTCTCATTCTCATAATGTCCTATATTTTTTGAAACATTTCAAATTTGGGCGTGCATGAAAATTAGTGGACTCTACCAAGAAAGTCATCCTAAGTGCCAACACTAACCTGCGTCGCCTTCATTCCCAGGAATTTTGAAACTCTGACACTTTTCCACTCTGTCTAATTGATCATTTGGAGTTACATCCTTTGCTTTTCTACTATGTCTAATAAGCTTAATGTGTTCCCCTTGACGTTAGGTTGCTTTTTCAATAGAACGACTGACTCAGGCTTGAAGAAATCATATAAGATGATAGGAATGGCTTGAAGATAAACAACGACAGTGAACCCTAAGGCCAAAAAACAAGAGAAAAACAAGTACCTTTCCTTAGCGATGGAATTCAGCTGTCGAGGAACGAGGAGGAGGAGGAAAATTTCTTTGGAGAGAGTTTCTTTTGTAGTATTCAATGGCAGGACACCAAATCGTCGATTGCCTTTCTTTATTAATTACGTGTTGACATTCGTTTATAGTATAAAATGCAGAGAGATACCAAACGAGATCTTTTCCTTAATTGTAGCAATTGATGACCGAGATTTTATGATATGCCAAATCGTTCATTGCCTTTCTTTGTTAATTGCGTGTTGACAAATAGTATACTTCCATATTGGTATTCAGATTCTAAGTCATAGTACTTTTTCATCTCATGTAATCTCGACTAGTGTGTACATTTATATGATATTGGGTCTTGCTTTTCTGGTTTGGTTTTTCCATTTTTCTATGAAAATATAGACCTCGAATAAATGGCGTCCATGTGATCTTGTTACCAAGTATCCGGCAAAAGAGAACAATTAGCGTACAAAACAATTTGTGGGCGAGAATCGAGATTACAATGGTTTAGCTAGAGCAAAAATAGGAAAGATTTGTTGCTTAAATTTGAAAAGTCTCAAGGAATTTAAGAAATTATGATTTAAAGCGTTAGAGATTCATCTCACATTTAAATTTCAATCCCGTCCCTTAGTTGATGACATGCCATTCTAATTCACGTCGACTTTTTTGTGAAATTGATGGGAAAAAGTCTGGAATTTTTTTGTTTCTTTGGAAATCTGAACTCTTTGCACAAGCTCAAGCATTTGGTTTTTGTTTTTGTTTTTTTTTTTTTTTTGCTAGATGTCATTAAGAAAAATAAAAAATGACAATATATGTTTAGAAAAATTAATGCACACTGTTCATTCAATTTCAAGTGAATATCAGTACATTCGTGGATGAACCTTTTCTGCTACCTTATCAAGATTTCTAGACAAAATGCCTAATTAAATTTTAGGGAATACGGCATTACTCCAAATAAATAATTTTATCTTCTTGAAACTTGTTATTTCTAGCACACCAGGAAACCTTAAAGATGAGTGGGGACGAATTTACCCTTCCAAGTAGCACATGCCCTCATAATCCCAATCAATCAAACTTCTTTGTATCCCAAATTTATTCAGATCCTAATAAAATAATATATGTAATTGGATAGTGGCGCTACTTCAATTAGAACCACTGGGGATCTATTACATTGTCCGCCTCGTTACAAATGGTTGGAACCATAAAATGATGGAAGAAATCGTTGATGAAAATGCACGACACAAAAAATAAAATTGTGTACATTAATGCGGAAAGGATACCAAAATTTTGCTTTTACAGGAACTTGATGGGTTCGTTATACTCCAACAATGACATCACGTCGTGGTAGGTAAGCATTTTATGAAAGCATGCTGATAAAGACCTTATGCAACTTTACAAGTTCATAATTACTCAAAATAAAGGCGCAGCCACTAATATTACTCAAATTATACTAATGAAGGTCAAAAAGAAGTTATTTAAGCAGAATAGTAACAATCAATCTTGACAAAAGCAAAACTATAATCGCACGTGAATGTGATCGCAATGTCAATTACTAGTAATAGAAATTTCACTTCTACACCCGGGCGTGGAAAAATGTTATCATTTCTCCAAAGCTCCAGCGGTCCTCAGAAGAATCCTCATAGCTGAGAGTGCTTCATCACCTTGCCTGCTTCAAAGAAACAAATTCCGATCACCTGAAGCAAAGAAGAGGAAACACTGAGGGCCTTCTCCGCAAGTGCCCCGACTCATCACATCTTCATGTAGTTGGTTCAATCTCGGTGGTAAAAATCGTCCCAAAAAAATAAGGATAGGGCATTGCATACCCAGAGTAAACTTCACATGACTCAAATTGGGACACTTGTGAAGCATCGCCACAAGGAATCCAGATTCTAATAGCAAATTACCAAACGGGCCCAATTCCAATTCACTGAGATTAGAGAAGATTGAGAGAGATAGAAGATCTGGGCTCACGTATAAAAACTAAATAAGAAAGCCAAAAGACATAAGGAAGTTCTGATTGCCGTAAAAGATAAAAAAAATTACCAGAAGGCAACATGAAAGTACTTGTATGATGCAATGAATGGTGGCTAAATTATTAAAGAGTATAAGAGACAGCAAGTTAAATAGAGACTAACAAACATTGTTTCTGAGAAAGATCATTCAGATACTCAACCTTCTGCCTCGCGTATCGGATTGGTTGTTGTTCACAATGCCACTCCGGTTCCACTAGCTGTGAAGTTCCACAACTTGTTAAAATTGATATGGTAGATCCAGTTGTTCAGCAATTACCAAAAACGGTTAAGGAACTAGTTGAACGACATGCTCCTCAGGAAAGTATGGATGTAATATTAAGAACATCTGCTAGAATGAAGAAATTAGCAATTCTTAGTAAAGCTGACTATCATGTTGGAGCGATACGTTTCTACAAGCCACGAGTTGCAATGAATCCAATTTAGGGTACAATGCCATGAAGGAATATATGAGTTTTATGGCATTTAATGAACTTTGGGTTTTGGTTGAGTTGCCCAAAGGCACAAAGGCTATTAGTTGTAAAGGGGTCTTTAAAACATAGGACTCATTGGACAACATTGAGAAATATAAAGCTAGACTCGTTGCCAATGGTATCAAAAGATGGGAATCGACTGCACAAAGACCTTTTCTCCCGTAAGAATAAAGATTCTGTTCGTATCATTTTGGAATTGGTTGCCCATTTTCACATGGAATTGCATCAAATGGATGTGAAAATAACATTCCAAAATTGATGATCTAAAGCAAGATATTTACATGAAACAATCAAAACGATTCTCCTCTAGTGATGGTATGCAAGTCTAAGAAATCTGTACATGGGTCACGCAATATTCACGTCTTTGCATATGTGAAATTCCAATAAAAAAAAGACGATGAAGATCAAAAAAAGAAACATAACAAAAGACAAAAGAAAGAAAATAAAAGGAAAGAAAGAAAGGGGAAAAAAAAAGCAAATGACAAAAATATCCTTGATCGGGCCTTGCTTTGAAACAAAGAGGGCACTTCGGGTTCTTTTTTTAAACAAAGTTCATTTCAGACCTTTATTTGAGAAAGTAATGGCACTTGGAGCCTTGATTTGAAATTTACCCTTGTCTTTATTTGATTGTTTAAAGAGGGTTTAAAAGGGTTTTTTTTGCTTCTTTTGCAAAATCAAACGGTTAATGGGGGGAAAAAAAAGGAATCAAGGAATTTTAAAAGTTGAATTCGACCATATCTTTTGCACATATTTCTTTGCTCTTGTCTCTTCCGTTCCACCTGCCTGTGACCATCATACCGAAATTAGTTGCATCACATTTAACCTCTAGAAAAAAGCGACGTGCATCCCGATTTTGTCCGTTATGCATTTAATTTTAATTGCTAAAATGAGTAATAGCGCCGATTATCATTCGAGAAAAGATTTAGGATGAATGTTCTTTACGATAAAACACGGTGTAAACCTCCCTAATTACGCTTGGCACAGTATTTTTCCAGCTATTCGCTATAGTTAGGAAGTTTAACATAAAATCTAATCAAAATATTGCAATTTGTCTTGCCCAATTCTTTGATCGAGGATTTTTGCATTTGCTCAGTACTTAAAGTCATATTCTCCGAGAAGAAGACCGTATGCTTCTAATGCATGTCACCTGGCAGATTTTGCATCTTAATGAACAATAATTTTACGAGAAAATAAGCACAAGAACTTCTGTCATTAGGTATGACTCCGAAATATAATATTCTAAATAGACCCATCCAAAATGGTCATAGATCCATTTTTTTATTCATATTTGATGGGTTGAATCAATATATGGGTTATCTATGTGCAATAAATGGTTTATAAATCGGTTTAGAATAGAAAAACCCAAAATAATATTGGCGCTAAATGGGTTCACAGTTACCCATACCCAACCCACTTGTTTTACTCTCTGTTCACCCTTTATGAAAAAAGATTATTGACTCCTTGGGCTACTCCAAGTTAAGAGAAGTTCCTGTGAGCCCACAAGATGTTGCTTTTAATTTCATAGATTTACTACCAAGTACTAATTTTCTCTTATTTTTCATTATGGATCAATACAACAATTGAAAATTCGACGCAATGTCGAAAGCCAATTTTTTAGCATCTTATAGTCAAAATAGCGATTTTATCCAAATAATATATATACACACACACAAACATACACACAAACATACATACATACATACATACACGTGAAGAGCTTAAAGTAGGTTAACTAGTTGGATATGGATTATCGTAGGTTTTATTAACTTTGGAAGTATTTAATAAATCGGTTGGGTCGGGCACGGACCATGGTCAAAACGGATTAAACGGGTCAATTTGGATCGGATCATTTTGACATCATTATCATAGCTAGACCACCATAGATCCTTCAGGACAAGAAAATGATACATGGTTTTACCGCCTCGACGGAAAAACAAAACCCTCGAACGGTCTGAATCAGTCCGTGTCGAGACACCAAATGACATGGGGATCGAGCGACGGACAAAATGTGAAGTTGCGAAAATATAATATAACTGGTTTCTTCCATTGATTGTGTTGATGCATAGAGACCAACTATTCGTTGTATGCACTCGTCTTTTTGGATCTAATCAAAACCCTACGGATGCTAGACGAAATCCTACGAGATGGATAAGTGATGGGGGAAAATTTTATAAAATCGGGTCCTCTATAGCCGTTAATCTTCTGGTAAAAGTTTTGCTATCCAATCACCTGGTTACAATTGCCCTGCAAATCGGCTAACAATAGGCCAAAACTTTATTTGTTTCGACAATCATATCGCGATACCAATACTTGATGTTAAAAAGGGAGCTCGTCGGAGATTAAATTATTCACCATTTGAACCCAATACCCACCATCCGGACATCTGTGATCTAATATAATCATATAGCATCCAATTTATACAAGATTCATTTGATTCAAGCCAATCGTAGATAGGAAAAATATAGTCCGTCCTGTATGCCTTGAGCATTTCCCTGGCTAGGTCACGATCTCTATATATATCTCAAGTCCTTTTCCTACATTTTCCTTCTTCTTCTTCTTTTTTTTTTTGTGGGGAGAGTCTTTTTCTTGTGCTTGAATATCAGAAAGTTGCCGTGGTAGCTAGAGTCAACTGCGACCAAACACAAGGCTCGAAAAATGAGAGAAACAATAATACAATAATAGGGACTCTCTCTCTAGAAAACCAAGAAAACTCACTTGCTCGTTTAGCCAATTCTGAGAGCGTCAACTTGTTCAGACATGCAGGGGTAAAAGTATTTTTTTCAGAATATCTGTCTTTCGCATCCCCATTCTTGTACGATGTCTCGATAATCTCAACCGTCGATTTATATGTTACGGTTCCTTTTTAGATTTGCAATTCAATAGCTTGAGCTTTGAGATTCCAGAGGCAAAGAGGTTGGTCCGTCGAATGGTGACCTGATCATGTGCATGTTGCTAAAAACGGGAAATGGCTTTGGCCTTAGCACGGTCGAGAAAATTATCCGAATGTGGAAAAATACGACCTTAAGTTAAATTTTTCATAAAGGGGTACATAAACGTGCTAGCAAAATGCTGAACATTTTAGGGAAAATTAATGGTGGTAAAATTTGTCACATGTGTATTAATTTGAGATAAATTTGTCATAAGAATACCAGTTTGGGATTTTTTGTGGACAAAAAAATAGTTTGGAGTAAATTTGTTACAGGTGCATCAATTTGGGATTTTTTGTGATATTAATCCTCAAAAATTTATATAGGCTATCTTAATTTGGTTTTATTGTGATAAAACATGTCCGGGATATGGAGTTAAAATGTTGAATTAGTATTATTTATGTGGTGATCTCGCATAAGTTTCTGTAATTTGTGCAAATCTTAGTAAGCCGTGTATCGAGATTCGTTGATTTGCAGAACGAATTGACATGCACATACGCAAACAATAAAAGGATGTATCAAAAAATTTGAGCGCTTGACTTGCATACAATGAAAAGACTAGTTGCTCCAATACAAGAACCCCATTACGATCGAAGGGGCGCGAGTTTCGCGTTCAATTCCCATATAACGTCCTAGCCTCTTGCATCAAGTCACGAAAAGAAAAACTGATTCAAGTCAAATGGTCTTGTCTTAGCCTTGTGTGGACGATCTACCTTTACATGGATCAAGAAAGCAGGAGAAAATTGTTCAAAAATCCTAAAATATATATGTACTTCTGCCAATTCAAGTCAAATTGTCTTATCCGTGCCATCACCAACCGTGCTACGTAAAACATGCAGCATTCACGCCACTCTATTTACAGCCAAAATTGGCTGAATAGACTCAATTGATAAAATTAAAATGTTTAAGATTGAATTGGCAAAAGTATAATAAATTTATGACTTTCTAGATAATTTTTCCGAAAAGCATACTAGTCCACCATACGAAAGCCGATCACCGAAATATTTATGATGGTAACACCAGAAATGAAAGACGAATTGCTAGATCATATCATGTTACACATCATTACATCCTCCTACATTAAGGCGTGCAATTTTTGCAAAGCACGAGCAAGAGGTGACACGAAGTTGCACCTCCTATGAAGGACCATTGCATGCACGTAAACCATTCTTTCTTCCTTCCTTTTAATATTTTATTTTTATTTTCTTGTTGTTGTTGAAGGCTTGCATGCATGCAAATTTCAAACTTGGGAAGTGGCTCGAGTCGAAAATAAGGGTTGGCATTACTTTTCTAGAGGGCAGTCGACCTTTGTTCGCGACAACATGCTGGGTGCTGGAGACATATGCGTGTTCAAGCTTCCCACAAAAAAAAAAAAAAAAAGAAATTTCTGGTTACAGTGTTTCGCTCAATGAATAGTGGAATTCTATCCGGAAAGCAGAAGATATTGTAGTTATGGAGAGTTGCTTCTGAATTTCTTCCCTAATCCGGAAGATATAGCTCCATCCTTATGCAAACCGGGGCTGAACTAATGCTTTTTGTTGGTTTATATTCCGCTTTTCGATTGTTCGTTCTTCCGGGTCTCCTGTAGTCCATGTGCTTCGGTCTTTTAGATGTACAAATGCAGATCCATTTCCCATAAGAGACAAAAGTCCAAAGGCAAAAAGGTTATACTGATCTTCAAAGGACCCTTTCGGTCATCCGATATTGATGAACTACTACATATCACTATCGGACAAGACACTATGGAAACATTTCATCTCAAAGATGGGGGGCCCTTTTGAATTGAAGCATTTTCTAGATTCCCTTTCTTGGGAAATCAAACCCAAAAAAAAAATTCCAATTCCGATTTTACATATCACTACCAGACCATCCTCGATCCATCTTTGAAGGCCTAGTGATCGGAGCTCACATGATCAACCATCAATCAACTCTACTCTCCCTCTAAATTTCGCTAGCTGTTCGAGTTATTACTATAACCGAAGGTAGTCCTCGTTTTACATCTCTTCAATTTTAGTTTGAGCTACATATTGTGGTCTAAAGTTTATCGGAGTAGCTCAATTTCATCATCAAAGATTATCACAACAAGGTAGGTACCTTTGAACTCTAGTAATCTCAATTTCGGGGATGGACAGAATTGACACAACTACAAAAGGTTTGGGATTGAATCGGTCGGAAAAATAGTTTAGGACTGATTGATATAATTGTAATAGATTGAGAGTTTTTTTTTATAATTTTCTCGTCGATTATCATTATCTATCAAAATTGCACTCAAATTGCATGCAAATTGAACTTATATCTCCTTTGATAGTAACACCGGAAATGAAAGACGAATTGCTAGATCATATCATGTTACACATCATTACGTCATCCTCTATAAAGGCGTGCAATTTTTGCAAAGCACGGGCAAGAGGTGACAGGAAGTTGCACCTCCTATGAAGGACCATTGCATGCACGCAAACCCTTCTTTCTTTCTTCCTTTTAATATTTTATTTTTGTTTTCTTGTTGTTGTTGAAGGCTTGTATGCATGCAAATTTCAAACTTGGAAGTGGTCTACGTCAAAAATGAGGGCTGGCGTTACTTTTCGGGAGGTCAGACGACCTTTGTTCACGACAACATCTTGGGCGCCGGAGACATATGCGTGTTCGAGTTTCCCACAAAAAAAAAAAAAAAGAAATTTCTGGTTACAGTGTTTCGCTCAATGAATAGTGGAATTCTATCCGGAAAGCGGAAGATGTTGTAGTTATGGAGAGTTGCTTCTGAATTTCTTCCCTAATCCGGAAGATGTAGCTCCATCCTTATGCAAACTAGGGCTAAACTAATGCTTTTTGTTGGTTTATATTCCGCTTTTCGATTGTTCATTCTTCCGGGTCTGCTGTAGACCATGTGCTTGAGTCTTTTAGATGTATGAATGCATATCCATTTCCCATAAGAGACAAAAGTCCAAAGGCAAAAGGTTATACTTGATCTTCAAAGGACCCTTTCGGTCATCTAATACCGATGAACTACTACATATCACTATCGGACAAGACACTGTGGAAACATTTCATCTCAAAGATGAGGGCCCTTTTGAATTGAAGCATTTTCCGGATTCCCTTTCTTGGGAAATCGAACCGGAAAAACAATTTTCCAATTCCGATTTTACATATCACAATCAAACCATCCTCGATCCATCCTTGAAGTCCTAATGATCGAAGCTCACATGATCAACCATCGATCACCCCTATTCTCCCTCTAAATTTCGCTAGTTGTTCGAGTTAGTACTATAACTGAAGCTAGTCCTCGTTTTACATCTCTTCAATTTCAGTTTAAGCTACATATTTTGATATAAAGTTTACCGGAATAGCTCAATTTCATCATCAAAGATCATCACAACAAGGTAGGTACCTTTGAACTCCAGTAATCTCAATTTCGGGGATAGACAGAATTGGCACAACCGCAAAAGGTTTGGGACTGAATCAGTCGGAAAAATAGTTTACGATTGATTGATATAATTGTGATAGGTTGAGGGCTTTTTTTGATAATTTTCCCATCGATTATCATTATCTATCAAAATTGCACTCAAATTGCACGCAAATTGAACTTACATCTCCTTTGTTTGTGCGCATCTTGATGAGATACTATTTTAGGATTATTATCTAATAAAGTCTATTGGTCGGGCACTCGAACCCGCCTTTCTTGCAAGCAGTCCGGCGGCGAAAGTGCATGCACTCCTTCTTGGCAAAATTGCCACAACACGGGTAGATCACCCCTCACCCTCCAAGCACTTGTTGTCTCTGCCGAGCTTGATGTGGCGAAACCTCCTCTCGAGCTCTCCACCCGATGCATGTGCGGATTGCCAAACGTTTCGGAGGGGGACTCTATTGTCAACGACGTAACAAAGAATTATAACAGATATCCAATGTTTAAGCCTTAAGGGCTCGAGCTGGTTTGCAATTTGTGCTACTAAATTCCAGTACCCAAGGGCTCGAGCTCATTTATAATAGATAACCAACAAAATTTCACGAACAGTGAGGTAGAAGAGGAGACCACGGGTTTTTTCGTATTTTTGCTTTTGCGGACAGGGGCCCACTTGCTCTATTTTCTTTTCTATTTTTCGGTGGAAACTAGACGTGGCTACAATCCGGTTTGGGCTAGGAACCGGCCCATGGAATAACCGAAACCGGCACGGCCTCTCACGGGCCAATTTCGATTTTAAAAACTTAGAAACGGGCCAAAAAAAAAAAAAGAGACCGCCGGGCCGCGGCCTAATTGGGGAAAGAGCCAACGGCACTTTCCCACCACTAGGCCCACGACCCCCGAGCCCCCTCCAGGCCCTCCCTCCCTCTACTTACTCCCTTCTTATGGCCGTTGCATGGCTACGGTCATTATGGCCATTGCACCCCCCCCCCCCCCCAAATTTTTTTATTTTTTTTCTTTTATAAATTCTCTATAAATATCACATATTCCCTTTTCATTTTTTCTTACAAATTCTCTCATATTCTCTCAATCCGCTCAATCCCGTTTCAATTGTGTCAATTTTCTAAATCGGCTTTCCGCTCAATTTTTTGAAAAAAATGGCAAGTGGAAGCGAAGGCGATGATAGGGAAAAGAGCCCGATGCCGATGGGGCAATCCGATTATCCTCAATATCATGATCCTCATGAGTTTACATGTTAGGTAGACGATGATCATAATATCAACTATATTCCCAATGTCAAACACCTCCTAACACAAGAAAATATTCATCATCCTACCGGCGTCGAAGAAACGTCGACAGCAAAGGAGCCGGAACAGCAGGCTCGGGAGAGTACATCCAACTTATGGCAATACTTCGACAAGGTACATATAAGCGGAGACAAATACAAGATAAATTGTAAATATCGTACGAAATCATACAATTTTAACAAAGGAGACGGATATGGAACATACCATCGGCATCTGACGCAAAAACATGCAACGCAAGTGGGGATCGATACCAGGCAACAACAAATTTTCAAGTACGTCATTCCTAACATTTTTCCTTATTTCGTTATAGTGATAAACTTTATAAAGAAACATTAGCTCAATATGTTGTCATTGAACATTTACCTTTTATTATCGGTGAAAATTTTGGTTTGAATTTTTTTATCAACACTGCAAGTACTCCGCAAGCAAAACCAGTTCCGACAACTACTCTTAAATGCGAACTTTTTAGGGTGTATAAAAAAAAACCTTTGCAAATTTTTTTTGCAGATTTCAATGGATGTGTGCATATAAGTAGCGATATCCGGAGTGATCCTTAGCAAAATCATTATTATATTGGTATCACATGTCATTGGATAAGTGACGATTGGAACATTCAAAAAAGAGTACTTCTATTTCGAGTATTTGATTAAAGGCATACCGCCAATAATATTTATATAATGATTAGGCAAGTTTTAGAAAGATATAATTTGATTAATAAAGTTTTTTAGTTGGTTTTGATAATGCCGCGTCAAAGACCGCTTTCATTCCCGATTTAGAAAATATTTATAAACTCTCTTTTGGCGGATAATTTTTTTCACATTAGATGTGCTTGGCATGTTTTAAATTTATGTTTACAAGATGATTTACGAATTCTTGAAACTTTTCTCACCCCAATAAAGAGAGCAATTACATTTTTATGAAGTCGTCCCCAAGTTATAAAAGAATGGGAAAAATTTTGTAAATCACATGGACAAAAATCAAAAAGATTTCCAAAAGATCTTCCCATTCGTTGCAATTCTACTTACGAGTTGATTCATCAATCTTTTGATTATAAAGTTTTATTATGTACATCTATTTCAAATAATGTTTCTAAATTACTTTACTCCCTCAAGATTGGGTTGTTTGAAAAAAAAATTATATTTTTTTAAGGTTTTTAATGATGCAACTTATACATTATTTGGTGATTATTATTTTACTACGTACTTATTTTTAATGGAGTGTGTTAACATTACCGGTATTTTTTTTTTAATATGAGCAAGATTTTCAATTAGTTCCGACTCTTATAAGAATGAAAGCAAAATGGCTACATTATTATACATGTGTTTCTCTTATTTATTTGGTTGCTATTGTTTTCGATCCAACTTATAGCAATGAAAGCAAGATTTGTGAACTCTAGTAATCTCAATTTCAGCTATGGACAGAATTGGCACAACCGCAAAAAGTTTGGGACTGAATCGGTCGGAAAAATAGTTTAGGATTGATTGATATAATTGTGATAGGTCGAGGGCTTTTTTTGATAATTTTCCCGTCGATTATCATTATCTATCAAAATTGCACTCAAATTGCACGCAAATTGAACTTACATCTCTTTTGTCTATGCGCATCTTAATGAGATACTATCTTAGAATTATTATTTAATAAAGTCTATTGGTCGGGCACTCGAACCCGCCTCTCTTGCAGAGGGTCCGGCAGCGAAAGTGCATGCACTCCTTCTTAGCAAGATTACTACAGCCCATGTAGATCACCACTCCCACCCTCCAGGCACTTGTCGTCTCTGCCGAGCTTGATGTGGCGAAACCTCCTCCCGAGCTCTCCACCCGATGCATGTGATGATCGCCAAACGTTTCGGAGGGGTACTCCATTGTCAACGACGAAACAAAGAATTATAATAGATATCCAATGTTTAAGCATTAAGGGCTCAAGCTAGTTTGCGGTTTGTGCTACCAAATTCCAATACTCGAGGGCTCAAGCTCATTTATAATAGATATCTAACAAAATTCCACGAACAGTGAGGTGGCCACGTGTCTTTTTGTATTTTTGCTTTTGCAGGCGGGGGCCCACTGGCTCTATTTTATTTTCTTTTTTTCGGTTGAAACTAGACGTGGCCACAGTTCGGTTTGGGCCAGGAACCGTCCCGTGGAATAACCGAAATCGGCGGTTCCTTACCGAAACCGGCCCGGCCCCTCACGGACCGATTTCGATTTTAAAAAATTAGCCTAAACCAAACCAAAGAACAACAAAAATTGAGCGACAACAAAATATTACTTTTACCCCCAAAAGAAAAGAGAAGAGACAACAAAAGGAAGCGGGGAAAGAAGGTCGTGCCCTCGGATCATTGTTCACATGTCCCATGAAAATGAGCCACTCATTCACCGCCCAGATCCGCTCTACTCTAATAAAACCAAATATTAAAAAATATACTCCCCTCTCTCTTCCTCAGTAATTTAAAATACATCAAAAGCAGAAACCGAGAAACAGAACAAAGAAAAAAAGAAGGACGAGGAGGAGAACAATGCCAAGTGCTATTGGTAGCTAAATACCTATGACGAGCTTACCATAGCGGGTAAACGGAAGACTCCTGGATGCACAGTGACGTCGTCGAGGATAGCACGTCGGCATTGGCGGCCGCAATGGTTGTCGGGCACGCAGAGGAGAAAGAGTCTCCAGCAGCCACGTTGGGGTTGGCGGCATCATCGCGCAAAATCCCTCTCAAGACGCGACCACCAATATTCACCTCCGTATGATACGCAATCTGCGGTTCCAGGACCCCCGTATCACTCAATATCAAGCGCTGGAACAGGGCTTGACCGATCACTTCAGCCGGCAAGTCAGGAAAAAACTCCGACCCTGGACAACTGAAAGACCAATGATATCACAAGCTTTATCCAAAAGAACCACAACTAGCACGTTAGCTTGAATCGACAAAAGAGAGCGCATACGGATATACTTGGACCTGAGCTACTAGGCCTCTCGGGATCTTGCCTAGGCCGTTTCGGTGCCTCCCTCCGCTCCCTCATGGAGACATATGTGCTCCTCACGTAGGTCGGGCACTCGAAAGAGTCTCCGACAACCACATTGGGGTTGGCGGCATCATCACGCGAAATCCTTCTCAAGACGTGACCACCAATATTCACCTCCATCCGATACGCAATCTGCGGTTTCGGGACCCCCGTATCACTCAATATAAAGCACTGGAACAAAGCTTGACCGATCACCTCGGCCAAGAAGTCGGGAAAAAGCTCCGACCCTGGACAAATGAAAGACCAATGATATCACAAGTTTTATCCAAAAGAACCACAACTAGCACGTTAGCTTGAATCGAAAAAAGAGAGCGCATACAGATATACTTGGACCCGAGCTGCTAGGCCTCCCGGGATCTTGCCTAGCCCGTTTCGGTGCCTCCCCGTGAAGCTGCTCCCTCGTGGAGACATATGTACTCCTCACGTGGGTTGGGCACTCGAAAGAGTCTCCGGCACCCACGTTGGGGTTGGCGGCATCATCGCGTAAAATCCCTCTGAAGACGCGACCACCAATATTCACCTCCGTCCGATACGTAATCTGCGGTTCCGGGACCCTCGTATCACTCAATATCAAGCACTGGAACAGGGCTTGACCGATCACCTCGGCTGGGAAGTCGGGAAAAAGCTCCAACCCTGGACAAATGAAAGTCCAAAAGCTTTATCCAAAAGAACCACAATTTACAAATTAGCTTGAATCGAAAAAAGAGAGCGCATACGGATATACCTGGACTCGAGCCGCTAGGCCTCTCGGGATCTTGCCTAGTCTGTTTCGGTGCCTCCCCGTGAAGCTACTCCCGCCGCTCCTTCGTGGAGACAAATGTGTTCCTCACGTGGGTCCAGCACTCGAAAGAGTCTCCGGCAGCCACGTTGGGGTTGGCGGCATCATCACGCAAAATCCCTCTAAAGACGCGACCACCAATATTCACCTCCGTCTAATACGCAATCTGCGGTTCCACGACCCCCGTATCACTCAATTCAAGCGCCGAAACAGGGTTTGATCGATCACTTCGGTCGGGAAGTCGGGAAAAAGCTCCGACCCTAGACAAATAAAAGACCAATGATATCACAAGCTTTATCCAAAAGAACCACAACTAGCACGTTAGCTTGAATCGAAAAAAGAGAGCGCATACGGATATACTTGGACCCGAGCTACTAGGCCTCTCGGGGTCTTGCCTAGCCCGTTTCGATGCCTCCCAGTGAAGCTGCTCCCGCCGCTCCCTCGTGAAGACATATGTGCTCCTCACGTAGGTCGAGTACTCGAAAGAGTCTTCGACTGCCACATTGGGATTGGCGGCATCATCGCGCAAAATCCCTCCGAAGATGTGACCACCAATATTCACCTCCATCCGATACGTAATCTGCGGTTTCGGGATCCCCGTATCACTCAATATCAAGCGTTGGAACGGGGCTTGACCGATCACCTCGGCCGGGAAGTCAGGGAAAAGCTCCGACCTCGGACAAATGAAAGACCAATGATATCACAAGCTTTATCCAAAAGAACCACAACTAGCACGTTAGCTTGAATAAAAAAAAGAGAGCGCATACGGATATACTTGGATCCGTATTGCTAGGTCTCTCGAGACCTTGCCTAGGCTAATGATATCACAAGCTTTATCCAAAAGAACCACAACTAGCACGTTAGCTTGAATCGAAAAAAGAGAGCACATACGGATATACTTGGACCCGAGCTACTAGGCCTCTCGGGGTCTTGCCTAGCCCGTTTCGATGCCTCCCAGTAAAGCTGCTCCCGCCGCTCCCTCGTGAAGACATATGTGCTCCTCGCGTGGGTCGAGCACTCGAAAGAGTCTCCGGCAGCCACGTTGGGGTTGGCGGCATCATCACGCTAAATCCCTCTCAAGACTCGACCACCAATATTCACCTCCGTCTGATGCGTAGTCTGCGATTCCGGGACCCCCGTGTCACTCAACATCTAGCATTGGAACGGGGCTTGAGTGATCACCTCTGCCGGGAAGTCGGGAAAAAGCTCCGACCCCGAACAAATGAAAGATCAATGATATCACAAGCTTTATCCAAAAGAACCACAATTTACACATTAGCTTGAATCGAAAAAAGAGAGCGCATATAGATATACCTAGACCCGAGCCGCTAGGCGTCTCGGGATCTTGCCAAGCCTGTTTCGGTGCCTCCCCGTGAAGACATATGTGCTCCTCACGTGAGTTGGGCACTCGAAAGAGTCTCCGGCAGCCACGTTAGGGTTAGCGGCATCATCACACAAAATCCCTCTAAAGACGCGACCACCAATATTCACCTTCGCCCGATTCGCAATCCGCGGTTCCGGGACCCCCGTATCACTCAATATCAAGCGCCTGAACAGGACGTATCACTCAAAATATGCCTGTTTCGTGGAAATTGTTTATTTGCTATAGAGGTCTCGTGAAAAATAATTTTTCACACAAAATTGAGGCTCTTTTCAGTAAAAGTGCAAAAAATGAAAGTCTTCAAAAACATATGTTTTCACCCGAATAAAAAATTTCAAAATTTTTGCATGCATTTTACTATTTTTTATGCATTTTATGATAACCGATTTCCCTCTAAAAATCTCTTCACGAAAGTTGTTCAATACATCTTTGTACATAACGTATAAAAAATCCAAAAAATATTCATACATGTTTTGCATTTTTAATGCACTTAGAGAAATCATGCAAATCCGTAAATGTACTTGAGTCAATATGTGGTTCTATGCATGTCTATTTTAAATTGAAATAATGACTTCATTAGAGTTTTCTTCTTAAAAAACACAAAGAATGAAAGTTGTTCATTGGGGTCTTATTTAGTGGACTAGAAAGTTTAGTCCATTAATTTGGTGATTTGAGTATGCATTTGAGCTTAATATTAAAATATGTCCGTTTCGTGGAAATTGTTTATTTGCTATAGAGGTCTCATGAAAAATAATTTTTCACACAAAAATGAGGCTTTTTCAGTAAATGTGCAAAAAATGAAAGTCTTCAAAAACATATGTTTTCACCCGAATAAAAAATTTCAAAATTTTTGCATGCATTTTACTATTTTTTATGCATTTTATGATAACTGATTTCCCTCTAAAAATCTCTTCATGAAAGTTGTTCAATACATCTTTGTGCATAACGTATAAAAAATCCAAAAAATATTCAGGCATGTTTTGCATTTTTAATGCACTTAGATAAATCATGCAAATCAGTAAATATACTTGAGTCAATATGTGGTTCTACGAATGTCTATTTTAAATTGCAATAATGACTTCATTAGAGTTTTCTTTTCAAAAAACACAAAGAATGAAAGTTGTTCATTATGGTCTTATTTAGTGGACTAGAAAGTTTGGTCCATTAATTTGGTGATTTGAGTATGCATTTGAGCTTAATCTTAAAATATGCCTGTTTCGTGGAAATTGTTTATTTGCTATAGAGGTCTCATGAAAAACAATTTTTCAGACTAAAATAAGACTCTTTTCAGTAAAAGTGCAAAAAATGAAAGTCTTCAAAAACATATGTTTTCAACCGAACAAAAAATTTCAAAATTTTTGCATGCATTTTACTATATTTTATGCATTTTATGATAACCGATTTCCCTCTAAAAATCTCTTCATGAAAGTTATTCAATACATCTTGGTGCATAACGTATAAAAAATCCAAAAAATATTCATGCATGTTTTGCATTTTTAATGCACTTAGATAAATCATGCAAATCTGTAAATATACTTGAGTCAATATGTGGTTCTATGCATGTCTATTTTAAATTGAAATAATGACTTCATTAGAGTTTTCTTCTCAAAAAACACAAAGAATGAAAGTTGTTCATTGGGGTCTTATTTAGTGGACTAGAAAGTTTGGTCCATTAATTTGGTGATTTGAGTATGCATTTGAGCTTAATATTAAAATATGTCTGTCTCGTGGAAATTGTTTATTTGCTATAGAGGTCTCGTGAAAAATAATTTTTCACACAAAAATGAGGCTCTTTTCAGTAAATGTGCAAAAAATGAAAGTCTTCAAAAACATATGTTTTCACCCGAATAAAAAATTTCAAAATTTTTGCATGCATTTTTTTAATTTTTTATGCATTTTAAGATAACCGATTTCCCTCTAAAAATCTCTTTTTGAAAGTTGTTCAATACATCTTTGTGCATAACGTATAGAAAATCCAAAAAATATTCATGCATGTTTTGCATTTTTAATGTACTTAGAGAAATCATGCAAATCTATAAATGTACTTGAGTCAATTTGTGGTTCTATGCATGTCTATTTTAAATTGCAATAATGACTTCATTACGGTTTTCTTCTCAAAAAACACAAAGAATGAAAGTTGTTCATTTAGGTCTTATTTAGTGGACTAGAAAGTTTAGTCCATTAATTTGGTGATTTGAATATGTATTTGAGCTTAATCTTAAAATATGTCTGTTTCGTGGAAATTGTTTATTTGCTATAGAGGTCTCGTGAAAAATAATTTTTCACACAAAATTGAGGCTCTTTTCGGTAAAAGTGCAAAAAATGAAAGTCTTCAAAAGCATATGGTTTCACCCGAATAAAAAATTTCAAAATTTTTGCATGCATTTTACTATTTTTCATGCATTTTATGATAAGCGATATCCCTCTAAAAATCTCTTCATGAAAGTTGTTCAATACATCTTTGTGCATAACGTATAAAAAATCCAAAAAATATTCATGCATGTTTTACATTTTTAATGCATTTAGAGAAATCATGCAAATCAGTAAATGTACTTGAGTCAATATGTGGTTCTATGCATGTCTATTTTAAATTGCAATAATGACTTCATTAGAGTTTTCTTTTCAAAAAACACAAAGAATGAAAGTTGTTCATTGGGGTCTTATTTAGTGGACTAGAAAGTTTGGTCCATTAATTTGGTGATTTGAGTATGCATTTGATCTTAATATTAAAATATGCATGTTTCGTGGAAATTGTTTATTTGCTATAGAGATCTCGTGAAAAATAATTTTTCACACAAAAATGAGGCTCTTTTCAGTAAAAGTACAAAAAATGAAAATCTTCAAAAACATAAGTTTTCACTCGAATTAAAAATTTCAAAATTTTTGCATGCATTTTACTATTTTTTATGCATTTTATGATAACCGATTTCCCTCTAAAAATCTCTTCATGAAAGTTGTTCAATACATCTTTGTGCATAACGTATAAAAAATCCAAAAAATATTCATGCATGTTTTGCATTTTTAATGCACTTAGAGAAATCATGCAAATCCGTAAATGTACTTAAGTCAATATGTGGTTCTATGCATATCTATTTTAAATTGCAATAATGACTTCATTAGAGTTTTCTTCTCAAAAAACACAAAGAATGAAAGTTGTTCATTGGGGTCTTATTTAGTGGACTAGAAAATTTGGTCCATTAATTTGGTGATTGGAGTATGCATTTGAGCTTAATATTAAAATATGCTTGTTTCGTGGAAATTGTTTATTTGCTATAGAGGTCTCGTGAAAAACAATTTTTCACACAAAAATGAGGCTCTTTTCAGTAAAAGTGCAAAAAATGAAAGTCTTCAAAAACATATGTTTTCACCCGAATAAAAAATTTCAAAATTTTTGCATGCATTTTACTATTTTTTATGCATTTTATGATAACTGATTTCCCTCTAAAAATCTCTTCATGAAAGTTGTTCAATACATCTTTGTGCATAACGTATAAAAAATCCAAAAAATATTCATGCATGTTTTGCATTTTTAATGCACTTAGAGAAATCATGCAAATCTATAAATGTACTTAAGTCAATATGTGGTTCTATGCATATCTATTTTAAATTGCAATAATGACTTCATTAGAGTTTTCTTCTCAAAAAACACAAAGAATGAAAGTTGTTTATTAGGGTCTTATTTAGTGGACTAGAAAATTTGGTCCATTAATTTGGTGATTGGAGTATGCATTTGAGCTTAATATTAAAATATGCTTGTTTCGTGGAAATTGTTTATTTGCTATAGAGGTCTCGTGAAAAACAATTTTTCACACAAAAATGAGGCTCTTTTCAGTAAAAGTGCAAAAAATGAAAGTCTTCAAAAACATATGTTTTCACCCGAATAAAAAATTTCAAAATTTTTGCATGCATTTTACTATTTTTTATGCATTTTATGATAACTGATTTCCCTCTAAAAATCTCTTCATGAAAGTTGTTCAATACATCTTTGTGCATAACGTATAAAAAATCCAAAAAATATTCATGCATGTTTTGCATTTTTAATGCACTTAGAGAAATCATGCAAATCAGTAAATGTACTTAAGTCAATATGTGGTTCTATGCATATCTATTTTAAATTGCAATAATGACTTCATTAGAGTTTTCTTCTCAAAAAACACAAAGAATGAAAGTTGTTTATTAGGGCCTTATTTATTGGACTAGAAAATTTGGTCCATTAATTTGGTGATTTGAGTATGCATTTGAGCTTAATATTAAAATATGCTTGTTTCGTGGAAATTGTTTATTTCCTATAGAGGTCTCGTGAAAAACAATTTTTCACACAAAAATGAGGCTCTTTTCAGTAAAAGTGCAAAAAATGAAAGTCTTCAAAAACATATGTTTTCACCCGAATAAAAAATTTCAAAATTTTTGCATGCATTTTACTATTTTTTATGCATTTTATGATAACCGATTTCCCTCTAAAAATCTCTTCATGAAAGTTGTTCAATACATCTTTGTGCATAACGTATAAAAAATCCAAAAAATATTCATGCATGTTTTGCATTTTTAATGCACTTAGATAAATCATGCAAATCTGTAAATATACTTGAGTCAATATGTGGTTCTATGCATGTCTATTTTAAATTGAAATAATGACTTCATTAGAGTTTTCTTCTCAAAAAACACAAAGAATGAAAGTTGTTCATTGGGGTCTTATTTAGTGGACTAGAAAGTTTGGTCCATTAATTTGGTGATTTGAGTATGCATTTGAGCTTAATATTAAAATATGCTTGTTTCGTGGAAATTGTTTATTTGCTATAGAGGTCTCGTGAAAAACAATTTTTCACACAAAAATGAGGCTCTTTTCAGTAAAAGTGCAAAAAATGAAAGTCTTCAAAATGAAGAGGGAATTAAAGGAAAAATATTGGATATTTTCCTATATTTTTTTAGGCCGAAAAATGCTATTTTTCGTAATTTTGTGTATTTTTCTAATATACGGAAAATACTAAAAAATGTGAAAAATATCGAAAAATATTTTTTGTTCAAAAATGGATCCTTAAGCTTGGCCAAGGCTTCCAAAACTGATTTTTCGATTTTATGAATTTTTATAGATTTTTAAAGATTTTTTCAAAAGAAAAACCGATCAAAATCGGATGTCAACAATTGCCCCTCTTTGGAGGTGATCTCGTTAGAGGTTACTTCCAAAGACAAGGTGATACCTGAAATTTAATCGACTTAATTGAGGAAAAAGAAAAGAAAGAGTCATGACATTTGATCCACACCTCTACGTTTCAATGCAAGTCCAAAAAAATAGTTTCCAGGCTATTAAGGATATGAGAGAGATCGGAGGAAGAGCTTCACCCGATACTTACCCGCTCGATGTATGATGTGTATGGCACTTTAGGATGCTAAGAATGGACGGATTCTAGAAGATACCTAGGGATTCATCATCAGAATGTCCTAGGAAGGTTAAGCTCTGACCCGTATGGTAGGTCAAACCATAATGGAATTCCTAATTAATAGGAATGTGAAGACGACCTATCCCGTCTGTGGGATTCGTCGGGAGATTTGATCCGTATGGTGGATCAGCCCAGAAAAAGAATTCCTATTCAAAGGGATTCTAAAGACGACCTATCCCGCTTGTGGGATTCGTCCGGAGATTTGATCCGTATGGTGGATCGGCCCATAAAAAGAATTCCTACTTAAAGGGATTCTAAAGACGACCTATCCCGTCTGTGGGATTCGTCCCGAGATTTGATCCGTATGGTGGATCAGCCCGGAAAAAGAATTCCTATTCAAAGGGATTCTAAAGACGACCTATCCCGCTTGTGGGATTCGTCAGGAGATTTGATCCGTATGGTGGATCAGCCCATAAAAAGAATTCTTACTTAAAGGGATTCTAAAGACGACCTATCCCGTTTGTGGGATTCGTCGGAGGATCCGATCCGACGGGTGGATCGGTCCGAAAAAAGAATTCCTACTTAAAGGAATTCTAAAGATGACATATCCCGCTTGTGGGATTCGTCAGAAGATCCGATCCGACCGGTGGATCGGTCCGAAAAAGGCTCACCTACTAAAAGGTTTTACCCGTAAGATGATTTATCCCACTTTCGGGACTCGTCAAAAATCTTTAGAAAAGGCACACCTACTAAAAGGTTCACCTAATAAGATAAGCGATCGGGGATTTAGGGGATACCTGGAATCCTGTAGAAAATCGAATCCGAAAATTCTTTTTAACGAAAGAGGTGTCATTCTGGGATCCGGGGTTACCGGGAATCTTGCAGAAGCTTAAACCTGAAAATTTTTCTTATTGAAAGAGGTGTTATTCTGGAATCTGGGGTTACCATGAGTCCTTCCGAAGTTTAAACCCGAAAACTCTTTCTCATCAAGAGAGATGTCCTTCTAGGATCCGGGGTTACCATGAGTCCTGCAGAAGTTTAATCCTAAAAATTTCTCTTTATCAAGTAATGGAAGTTCTTTCTTACCACGAGAGGATAGCGTTCTGGGATCTCGGGGATACCGGGAATCCCGCAGAAGCTTAAACCCGTAAACTCTTTCTTACCAAGAGAGGTGTCCTTCCGGGATCCGGGGTTACCAGGAATCCCGCAAAAGTTTATACCTAAAAATTTCTTTTTATCAAGCAATGGAAGTTCTTTCTTACCACGAAAGGTAGCATTCTGGGATATGGGGATACCAGGAATCCCGCAAAAGCTTAAACCCGCAAACTCTTTCCTACCAAGAGAGGTATGCTTCTGGGATTTGGGGTTACCATGAGTCCCGCAGAAGTTTAAACCTGAAAATTTTTCTCCACCAAGAGAAGATTATTGATCTTTTAGGTGGTATCTATTATCGAACCGACAAAATTTTATGACTCGGGATCAAGTCGTGAAAAAGTTTGAGTGAATGCATTATGATGCTGGAGGTTATCCAAAACATCTTGCAACATGCAGAAGTGATCAAAAATTCCTTGTGGGGAAAGTTTGAATCCAACGATCCGGAACTACCAACAGAGTTTGGTTAAAATACCCATTGGAGTATTCTCATCAAAGAGGGCTTCTCACCATTTTGAGATAATGGTTTTTCATTTTGAAAACGCTCAAATTTCCTATCGAACCTATGCCATAGGATTCGGGATCATTCGCAGCGCATACATCTTGATCGATCGGGAGGTCTTCTGAAGGACCGTAATGTTGGGCTTCGACAATGGTTTCCAAGTGGGACTCACAATTGAGTCAAGGCTATTTGAACGAAAATCTTGAACATCCGCTCCAGGTTTACAAGTCAAGAAACCTGCAAAATGAGAGAGAAATGATCTTGCTCGTACTTCTTCGAGCTAAGCTTCTACGTTAATCCAAGTGCTTTAATCGGAAAAGACTTTTCGGGGTTGTAACGTAGGTGAGGATTGGGGACCGAAAAAGGCTTATTTTTGGGCCGGGAACATGTAAATGGGTGTGTCGTTGGTGATCATTGCAGCTTTACCACCGATATTGACCCTTAGGGATTATCCTTCGAAGAACGTTTTCAATCTTGAAGGTATACCCAAATTCTTTGGAGAGTATTCTCAGTCTTCAAAGTACACATTTGTCTTCAAATAGCACCTCTATCACATCAAAATGGTGCAAACTTTTATCTCTGTTTTGGTCATTTGAGAATGACATAACTACAGAGTGATCTATCTCCACTGGGGGTTTTCTTTTACAACCGGATCTCATTGGAGATAAAGATATCATGGAATGTTTTGATACTTACAAGATCGAACACATGATTCACAAATGTACGAGTATTTGAATGGGCATTGGCCTTGCTTTTACCAGGCACTTTGCTTTTTCTTACGCCCGGGATTGGCTTTTTTCTTTCTCGCTCTTTTTCAAAATCCCGTCTTTTCCTTTCTTTTTGGGAATAGGATTTTCAATAGTTGTGCTAGATATCCAATTGAGAGTTCTAGCATGTCCCAAGATTGATTTAAGAATTTCTCGTAAATCCTATCTCTTGAACTCTTCCGTTCTTGGAGTGTTGTCGCTTACACCTTGAGATATGCAACGATCACCAACGGGGTTCATGAAATGAATATGCAGGCTCAATTGGGCTATGCAAAGGATAAAAGTGTATAGGATAGAGAAATGAATGCTTTTCGTCATCCTAAAGCACTTGAATTATCGCATAAGCAACACACGAAGATTGATGTTAGTCCAAGCAAGAAAATTTCTAACCATTTTCCTCCCGATATTGCCGGACTTACCTCCATTTGACCCCAATGTGGGGTGGTTCTTGACAGGGATAAAGAATGAAACCGCCGTTCAAAGGGGTTATCAATGGTCACCTGTAGAGTTTAAGATAGAGAAATGAATGCCTCCGTCATCTCAATCCATGTAATCGCTGCGAATAACCCCTACGTCCCCAAGTCAAGGTTTCGCTATCCCTTCCACTCCACTCATCTCTCAAGTGTGTATGGGACGTGTTTGGGATAGGGTTTGCCTCTTGTCTTATGAGAAAACATCCAACGAATGGTTTAAACAACTCTTGTTGGAAAAGTTCATTTTGTTTTCTCTAAAATTTTACATCCCATTAGGATTTGTGATGCACCATACATGTTCCAGTCATGTTCAAATAACCTCCAATTTTTAAACATGAATGCTAACAAAGTGATTGTGAGAATTCTATGCCTTTTCTAGACATGAGAATTGAATACATTCTAGATTCCTAGAAGTATTAACATTTTAGGAAGAAAAGATTCTGAAAGCTTTAAACCCTAAGAGATTGGGGAAATGAATACTTATCTGTCCGTCGTGGCTGAACATCCCTAGGGATATAAAAGGAACATGTCGGTGTATGTTCTCGAATTTTTGAAAAAAATTGGAACGATACAACTTATCCTCGGTTATGCGCTCCAATTTAAAGGAGAATGCATGCATTGTGAAAATCTGACCACCATTATGGCGAGTCCTCCGGATTACGCATTCCAATACGGACTCCAATGTATAGAACGTAAAAGCCTGGTTGTCATGTCGATGATCCTTCTTCTTGTACCGATGATGAATCTCTCCTAGCATATTTTTTGGAGTCTTTGACTCTTTTCTACCTTGTATATTTGCATTGACAGGTCCTCTTTTTCAGGCTGCGTTAAACATTGCCTGCCATTTTTATCTTAAGAATTCCTGTTCTACAGAATTGAATCCCTTTGAATGGGTCCATTGAGATTCTTGAAGTTCTTGACATTTCTTGATCAAAGATCATTTCTTAAATGCTTGATTTTCAAAACTAGCATTTCTTTTAGTCTTGAGCCCATGTCGGCGAGTTCCTTTCTTTTGAGTTCTCTTGAGTATCAATAATTTCCTGTTGAAATGAGGACAAACTCAAGTTAGGAATGAGATCATCGAAGATTAAATTAAAACGATACGAAGTTACCATTCACTTGACTCCGTATGTCGATGTTTTACTCGGATGTGAATGGCCTCGATCGAATCCATTTATTCGGTTTTTAGAGATGTTGCTTGCGGGAAAACCTCTACCAGGTTTACTTTACAGGTACATACTTCTATTGCATCCATTGACTTGTTGGAAGCGAAATGTCTCACTTTCACACTCGGTTGGACAAATGATTCACTTGCTCTGGTTAGTCGACATTTGCCCCAGCTCGGCGACACTTGCCCCAGCTGAAAGGTTTAATTCTTTTCCACATTTTCTGTCCAATTTGAAATACCCCTTGTTTGGAGTTTTGATTTCTTTCTTCTTGTTTACCTCCCTTTGGGGTATTATATCTTCAATGTTTGAGAAAATTATCCTCCACTGGTATCTTGTCGCTTGTCATCTCCCTTATGACATCTTCCCTTTATTGGACACATGATGATATCTTATCGGCACATTCCGCCAAAAAATGAAGTATTAGCAAATGTAAGGAAAAGAGGTAAATTGGATACGATACCCAACTACCCTTCGTTCGTCGATTGTTGACGTTTCCCATTTTATTGAGTCAATTTCAATGTTGTATGTTGATATGGACAATCTCTATCAAATCCTTCCATCCATGCTCGAAGGTATTGACCACGAGAAAACCTTCGCATGCATCAACGATCCATTTGCCCCGGTTGGGCGATATCCGCCTCAGCCAAATGGCCTAGTAACTTTCCATAGTTTTTTGCAATTTCCTATCCAATTTAAGAACGTCTTTGTACCTACACATGAAGGAACGAATGTCGGCGCATATCCGATTTCATTTGAACTATTTTAGGAACATGATACCCCCTTTGAGGTGTTGCATTTCTGATGATTGAGGAAATTTCCTTTTCAGCCATTTTGCCCCAGTGGGGTGTATCTTGATGTTTGTCTCCTTTTGGACTTAATAGCTTTGCTCCAATATGCTCTTCTTGGTCATATGAGAATTTTGCCCCCGGCTTGGTCTCTTGATAGGAAGGGAAGAATTTGCTCCCAATGAATCTTCTTTATTGATTTTGGTTATCTATCTCAGCCATTTGAATCACTGATTATTTTCATCTTGGTATTTTGACAACTTTGGCAATTATCGTATGGCAACTTGGTAACTCTCAAATTCGTAGTTGCCTTTGGAGTGTTTGACGTTTCCCTGTCACGTAAAAGAAACCTCATATCTAAATGGCACATAAAATGGATTGGAATCAATACATTTTACCCTTCGCCTTTGTCTTTTGGGTGTAGGCATTTTCCTTTCTTTTGGATTCTTCTGCCTTGACTTGTCGACATCTTTCAAGAAAGAATATGGATAAAAATGATACATGCATGGCATGCATGATGCAAGTGATCTAAGTTGATTCGCATTTGCAATGAAAAGGTGGCTTTATGGCCTTCATTCTATTCATAAAAAGCATCTCTTTACTATGTTTGCCAATCTGCAAAGTTTGAATTCTTTCTTCTCAAATGCTCTTTTCAAAGAAACTTCTAATTGACAAATAAAACTCTTTCGGATTTTCTCGAGGATTTTGTCCACAAATGAGCCATAAAAATGCTCTTAAAATCATTTTATCATAAATGCATGTTCGATATGCCATGAAGAGGGTACTCCCTGTTTTGTCATTTGAATGCATCGTTTCTTGGGTGCCTTGCCCTTGTTTATCGCCTGGGAGAAAAAAGATAGGAAACATTATTTCCACATCTGATTGAAAATTATTTAGGAACGATACGTCCTTTTTTACCAAAACGGATGATCCGGTTTTGCTCCTTTTCTTGGTTGGGAGCATAGTCGCGCTTGGGTAGCTTGCCCCACACATTTTACACATATGCTCCTTTGGTAGAACAAGAATGATTTGCTTCAATGAACCCTCCTTGTCAATCTTCAAACATCTCTTCCAGCAGCTTGAATGATTGGCCATCTTCAACCTTGGTCAAAAGAAATAGGTTGGCAAGTTAAATCATATATGAGGTATTTTTATTGGAACGATCATGTTTACCGTCTTGAAAAACTGTTCCTCTGTAGCTTCCGCACAAATCATCATGTGAGTAACACCAAAGTTTATGCATGTAATTTTGAAAAACCCTTTTGAAAGATGTTTTCAATGGCAAAATGAAGGAAAATGAAACCGATCCTCCTATCATCGGACATTTTCATTCCTCTGATCTAAATATGAAAGACAATTTCTCAAAATAATCAAGAAATAGGAACTAATCCTCGTGTCATCGGATATCCTCGTTCCACTAATCCGAACATAAAAGGTAATTTTCCAAAAGTAAATCAAGAAATAGGAACTAATCCTCATGTCATAGGATATCCTTGTTCCTCTAATGTGAACATGAAAAATAATTTTCCAAAATTAACTCGTGAAATGGGAACTAATCCTCGTGTCATCGGATATCCTCGTTCCTCTAAAATTCATTTGAAAATTAGGAAGCATGCGGGAACCCAGGCCTCAAATCTTCGAAAATCGAAGACCATTATCATCATCGGGCTGGTTTGGAATATTCCCGCACGTCCTTAATAAAACGTGCACATGCATTTATCGAAATTTAAATGATAAGGCCGTTTTACAAGGTAGATCACCTTGGACCAACGGCTCAAGATCCAAGGTGTCAAAGCGTTTTTCTTACAAAATGAATTGAAAGACCGAATGAAAACAATCACAAAGCAAACAACTAGCGTAAATCGCTTTATTCTGAAAAATCCATGATAGCTTCAGATGACCCCGCTTCTTCGCGCTCCAATACGATATCTTCCTCATATCAATTGGTCATTGCCTTCACGATCCCTCCAAGACTTGATGGCTTCACGTCCGGACCTTGTAATTTGTTGATGCGAACTAAGAAATCCAATCTCCTCTCTTCTTTGTCATCCCATATGAAGTTTAATCTTTGCTAATCAAATAAGGAATTCTCCTGCACACTTGGCCTCATCTCATCAAACTTCAAGATCTCACCGTCTATAATGGCTTGAACTTTGTGTTGGAGAGCCCGACAATTATTAACACTGTGTCCTTTTTCTCCCATATGGTAGATGCATGATTTGGCTTCATTATATCCAGCAAATTTAGGAGGATTATTCCTTGATGGCACTCTGGCAACCATTCGTTTCTCAAGAAGTACGGGTAAAAGCTCCGAGAGTGAACATGGAAGTGGAGTGAATTGCTTTTGGGGTGGCTTTTTCTTATGCTCAACAGATTTTGATGCCTTTTTAGAGGATTTGTTTGGTTCAGAAGTTTGAGTTATGGTTGTCTTTCCTGGATATATGATCTTCATCTCGTTAGGTGATCCTTCATTTGCTTGAGAGTATCCCCTATAACCTTGCTTATTCTTGCACCTGTCATTCCGCATGGCCCATTCTACCTTTTCACCAATGTCTACCGGATGCGAAAATGATTGTGACGGAGATGTATACAATCGATCAAAGAACTTGTACGGAAGAGCTTTCGGAAAGTATCCCATCAACTCATCCTCGTTTAATGCGGGTTGAACTTGAGCAGCTTTCACTCTCCACCTCGGTGCGAATTCTCTAAAAGTCTCATTTCTTCTCATGTTCATACCATTCAGATCCATTCCGGTAGACCTAGCCTTCATGTTGTATCTATACTATTGCAGAAAGCGGTCGGTGAGATCTTCCCATTCTTGGATACTCCTAGTGTCAAGTAACGTAAACCAAGATAAAGCGGGACCAATCAAGCTATACTGAAAATTCTGAATGAGGAGTACATCATCATGAACATAATCAGTCATCTCTCCCAAAAAGTAATTGATATGAGTTTGCGGACATCCAATGCCATCGTACTTCTTGATGAATTGTGGCCTTTGAAAAATTTCAGAAGTTTTCTCTTTCGAATGAGGAGACAATGTGTCATCCTTTTGAGGAATATCTAGATGAATTCCAGTTCCGATTGAGTTTGTAGGGTCTTCTCCCTTCATCAAGCAACTAGATTCCTTTCTCACACTAGAGCGCGGGACCAAAAGGATTTCTTCAGCCACATCCTCCTTATTAGTATCAGTAACGGACAATCTAGTGGGTGTGATAATAGGGCTCTCCATAGTAGACAATGGAGTGAAAGGACTATCTTCCTTCGAGAGTTTCGAAAGCATGGCAACAATCCGGGCCACTTGACTCTCCAACTTAGTCGGTCGTGCGTTGGTGTCATTATCCTCCATGTCTATCCACGAATGGATGTTTCCACCACCAGTTTTTATCACCTTCTTCAAATGAAAAAGGCAATATGAGAAGAGAAAAATGAAAAGGAAAGCGTAAGTCCTTTTCAATTTTATGCTTGCTCGTGATTAATAAAGATAAGAATCTTTACACGAGCTTTAACCTTGTGTGAAAAACTCTTATCAATATTTTTCCAAAGAAAGCATACCATTGAAAAGAGTGTAATCCACGATAATTGTTTTTGATCAATTCCAAGAAAAAATCAATGGAATATTCAAAAAGTGTAAAACACAATTTTAATATGTTTTAAATTCAATTGAAGATATGATATCCAAATTAAAGCCGTTTGCTAAGAACGAGAGTAATTTAAATATCTATCTTTCATTAAATTTGGAAAACACGAAAAATCTTGATCAATTATCGTGAATTACAAATAATGAAAATGATATGCAACATGCATGAACCAATTCAATTTTATAGTTCCTTCTGGCAAAATTGGGATTAGACTCCCCTATATAGCCCAAAAGGTCAAACAAGGGTTCTAATTCCAATTTCCTCCAAAGGGAATTATATAATTGATTGGGAATATTCTAGTGATTGAAAGAAATGTCATTGTCACATTCCAATGGTAAATCAAAAGAAATACACCAAAGTTTCAACCAAATGTGTACAATCAAAATAAATCCCTAACACAATCAGTCTAAAGGATAGGATAAAGAGGATATCGGAAAAACAAATCCTATACAAGCGAACTAGGAATGAAAGACAAATCAATGGAATGTGACCCTAAACACTTAAAGATGCCCCCAATTCTGGTCTTCAAGAGACATCTTCCGGATCGGCTATTCCCAATCGCTATCTTTATCGGATGAAACTTCACCGGCCTCCATAGGGACTCTTCTTGACCTCCTTGTACAATGATGCTATTTTTGCCTTCAAATCCAGAATACCGAGAGGGAAAATCTCTATCTACACTCTAAATGGCATTTAATCCAATCACTAGAACTATTCAAATGCAATGAATGTCATGATCATATTTAAAATGTGCAATGAGTTGAATATTTCAAAAAACATGATATAAACTGTAACAAGTTTGAGGGATAGAAAGATCTTACCAACCGAACTCACCGATTTTTTTTTGTGGGGTTTTAGGTATACCAACCATCCACGAACATGCGCATGAGACAAGTGAAGGGTATACTCTAAAAATTAGAAAATCGGGTATGGAACCTATGGCTAAAGGCTCCCACGATCCAAATATGGCAAATTCGCCCTCGAGGGTACCTACCCGAGAGGGTTAGAACTCGCCAATCGGGATCCTGAACGGGAACGAATACGGAAGTCTCAAGTGCCATCGAACACAAGATCCTGTCGCACCCTTTCCCTATCTAAGGTTACCTATGGGTGGTTGCGGTCGGGGTTTGACCCCAGGTGTGTGCAATGTGTCGTGATCGTCAAAATGCACTTTCATGCACAACAGTTTATATCAAAACACCGCTTCTATAATCACATCCACAAACATACATTCCTAACTCCAACCTGCAGGAAACAATGTCAACAATCACTCCACCCCTTATTTCTCCCATCCGCAAAAACATCTAACACATGCGTTAGCGTACGTACCTCACCTTCGGGAGCATCTGCATAAAACATGTTAGAAAAATCAATCAACTTTTTAATCGACTCAAGTCCTCTAATGGCTTCGTAACCGGTCCCCAGCGGAGTCCCCGGTCTGTCGCGACCCGATCTCGTCGGCGGGAGATCGTGGGTTAATGGGTCGCCCTTCCGGCCCGGTTGCTTGTGGACCTTCGGACGCGGGCCTCTCCCAAGGCTCATTACCCAAATCGCAACGGATAATAAAAATTGAATCGACCTTTCGGTGTGGTCTAGTGACATGTGCTACGTGTGCATGCCTCGGAGTCGCCACCAATCGTTTCGTGGAAGGTACGATTGGAAACTCTATCGAATAGTCGGGAGTTTCTATTCGATTCTGCGAGAACCAAAGAAGTGGGTTCGGGGACTTAGTTACGTCAATTATCTTAATTGACGCCCTTTCGGTACCTAAGTTGAAAGAATTTTTCTAATCTCGGATTTCATGCGGACGAGTGGGGTACGGATCCTAATCTAGGAGTTCATGCCGATGGGAGTGACTATCCTAACAATCACAATCAATGAAAGTAAATGCGCAAATCAAGGAAACCATAATGTGCGGATAAATCGCATCAAATCAACGTGGCATTCCTAGTATAGCCCTATCAGCTTAGAGAAAGGATATTCAAAGCATAAAAAGAGATCGGGAGTGATTTGGAAGTGATTCGCCCAAGAGGGGCAAAATCATAATTTTCAGAAAATTTGAGGACGATTTGCCAAAAAGGGAAAAATCGTCATTTCAGAAAGGATCGAGAGTGAGAAATGTGGAAAATAGAATTGGCCATTTAAACTGACCCATTTCCTAATTTCCGACATTTTTTGGAATTTTCTGGAATTTTTTATGAATTTTTGGGGACAAATTACCCCTAAAGGGTAAAATTGTCATTTTTGGAAAGATCGGGAAAAGAAATCTCAAAAAATAGGATTGGCCAGTTGATTGTGGCCATTCCTCAATTTTTGAGAATTTTTTGGAATTTTTTAGGAATTTTTTACAATTTTTTCCTAATTTCTTTGGATTTTCTATGATTTTTCCAATTTTTTTGGATTTTAAAAATTATTTTTTCGAATTCTTTTTATTAAAAGAAAAATATTTTCCGGGCCGGATCGGGTTGATCCGGCCCACGACTCAGAAGCGGCCGGCCCGGCCCACGTGGGTCCGGATTGGCCTCACGGAAACGGCGTCACTTTTGGAATTTCTCTTTTTTTTTTTTATTCATTTTTCAAAATTCCCGCCAAAAAAAGAAATGTGCGTCTTAGAATGCGCCACGTGGCGCTCTCCGGACGCTCTGATCGGACATTAAGATCGATGGCTCAGAGTTCGCCACGTGGCGAAATTATGGCTCTTTGATCAGAGATCGAATCTATGGTCGGGATAAAGACACGTGGCTAATCCACGGCCGTTTGATCTCTTGATCAGATCTACGGTCAAGATCTGACGATGTGGCTAATCCACAACCGTCTGATCGAGGATTATTTTTTTATTCCGAAAATGATTTTTCTTTATTATCTGAATTTTAAAAAAATTGATCCAACGATCAGAAATGTGACACGCGGCCAAACCTGGGTCGCGCGATCACAAAAATGAATTTTTTTTTTTTTAAATCAGAATATTTTGAAAAATCCATTTATTATCCAAAAAATCTAAGATTGAGACACGTGGCACATGTTCGACCGTTGGATCAAACGCGATTTTCTGTTTCTTGTTGCAACCGCACACACTAACGTGGCAGCCACGTGGGCGTTGACCCGAGTCAACATGCATTGACCGGTGAACGACTCATCGAAGAAGAAGAACAGTGTCGTCGGCGACACTGTTCCGGCGACAACATTCCGGCAACTTCACCGGAAAATCGTCAAACGAGCCAAAAATCTACGTTTTTTTTTGCCCAAACCTATCTAAACCAACTAATCCATCATCCTAGATCAATATTTTCCCAAGCCAACGCCGCTAAACTCCCTAAATAGCCCGCAACAGTACCTAAATTTCCAGATTCCGGCGAAATCCACTTCCAACATTTTCAGCCGTTCGTTTCGCAATTTTTAACCTTAACTAACATCACAAAAAGAGTTTGAGGACTTACCTGAGCGATCTTGGCCAGCGACTATCGTCCATCGACGTTCACGAATCGCGACTCCCGCGAAGTCCGTACGGAGGTCAATCTCGACGTTCGGTTCATTTCAATGCAAGGAAAATGAACAAGGAAGACATAGCGAAGCTTAGCGGTCGTTCTAGATGCTAAACGAAGTGCGAGATACGCCAAAACAAATCTAACAACTCATGGCCAGATTTGAACAGTAAATCCAACAAAAAACAGAGCATGATGAGATCAAAAGGAACGGACCTTCACGGCGGCGATGGCGGTGCTTAGCGACGATCGACGGTGATCCCGGCGTTTCCTTGAACTCGAAAGAAGCGGTCTTATTGCTCAAACTCGTGCGGATCGTTCCCCGACAGCGACGAGCTCCTTCTTCTTCGCCTTTGAGCAGAGCCGTCCACCCCCGCTGGCGACTACTCCCTCTCTCTCCTGCCCTCCTCTCTCGCTTTTTTCTCTCTAAATCCCTCTTTCTTTTTCTCCCTCTCTAATCTCTCTCTAAATCCCCACTTCTGTTCTCTTCCCCCTTTTTTTTTGTACCCAACGAAGACCTCCTTCTCTCATCTTCTTTGTTCTTCTTGTGGATCTGTTGCAACTGAATGTCCAATCCCCCCAACAGATTTTTTTTCGTTTTTGTCTCCACTCCCCGTGCGTCCGACGATTTCACCAACTAAGATCACCTTGGAATGATGTGGGTAGGCTACCCGTGAATCATCGGAAGTTGGGGAAGTTGGGTATTATTTTTTTAGATGAATTTGTTGGGTCTTCCCTCTGCAACCACTGGACGTACAAAGAAAAAGCTGCAAAATGAGTTCTGTGGCTCTTGGTCAACAAAATCAATGGGTTGACCGGGTTGGTCAACCCAACCCGATTTCAAGTTTTTGGTCCAATTAACTGTCCATTTGACCAATTCGCATGAAATTAATGTCAAAATTGAACATTAGAATATGGATACCCTTTATGAATGTCAATTTCGAAACAAATTGGTACAATTTCATGCAAAAGCCCCAAATTTCAAATTCGACCCGAACATAAAATCTGCTCAATTAGGGCCCTAATTGACCATTTTTTGTCAATCTAACCTCACCAATGTGTTTAGAACACCAAAAAACGTGAGGGTCAACGTTCATTTCTATATGGGTTCGCCTTTTAAATGATCAATTTGACCCTAATTGAAAATCGAGGACTAAATTGGAAATGCAAAGAAGCACAATTTGCAATCTGCTCAAAAATTGAAATTGATTGGACTAAAATGCAATTAAAGGTGTAGGAATCAAATGTCATAACTGACTCAAAGTAAGAAAAATAATAGAAAGACCTCAAATGATTTTTTTTGGCTCAATTTAGGTCCACATTTGCAAAGACTCATGTGACCCCAAGTTGAATTTTTCAATTTTTAAATGGCCAAAATGAAGAGGGAATTAAAGGAAAAATATTGGATATTTTCCTATATTTTTTTAGGCCGAAAAATGCTATTTTTCGTAATTTTGTGTATTTTTCTAATATACGGAAAATACTAAAAAATGTGAAAAATATCGAAAAATATTTTTTGTTCAAAAATGGATCTTTGAGCTTGGCCAAGGCTTCCAAAACTGATTTTTCGATTTTATGAATTTTTATGGATTTTTAAAGATTTTTTCAAAAGAAAAACCGATCAAAATCGAGTGTCAACAATGAGGAATCAAATTTTTGTTTTTAGTTTTGAGAGTGGGGATCAAAACTTCCGGATACATTCTTCATCAATGCAACAACGCAGCATAGGATGATGGTGTTGACCGCTCATGGGTTTGAGAAGAAATACAAATTCTCATAAAAATTTCTAATTTTACACGATAATTTTGCCTAATATAATGCAATAATTGTGACTTATTATTAGCTAATCATATTTGTAATCCTAAATTATTATTTCAAAATCTTAATAATTGTCATTGAGTTTTTTTTTTTTCATAGCAAAGGATTAACATCATTTCTGATTTGTTAATTTCAACACGACTAGGTCATTGTGTCACCAATCTTACACTTTTTAATCCGACTAAATTATTCTAACAATTCCACAGAGGTTGTTATAAATAAATTAATAAGTCATTCTTAATATTAGGCTATTGATTAATAATTATTACAGACTTTTTCAAATTTATTTTAACTTGAACTTATGAAAACTCAATGCTTTCGAGCACGGAAAGCTCTTTTCGTAACTCTGATTTGAGAAATTTTTTTTCATTAAAAACATACTAATACTATTCCTCCTAAGTGTTACATTTCTTGAGATGCACCTTTTCATTTATTGCTATTAGCCCGTACCTCTATTTTCAATTTTTAATCGAAGCAAGCAGCAGAAAAGAGAAAAATTATTCTCTAAAGTACACCCTAGTTGCCCTAGATAAGCTTGAAACTTACACATGATGACACCGATGTTCTACATTAATTCATGGATCAAAAGAAATTTCATTAGTCTAATATGTCATTGTTCACGGGATTTTATTCCATAATGAAGTTATGTTAATCGCTCGATTTTAGATCTCTTTAATTTTAATTTCTATGAAAAGTAATATGAAGGATACCATTTATTTTCTAATTTTTAAGCATGTTTAGTAATTGAAAATGGCTCCAAGTTAGCACTACATGAAAGGGAAAGAAGAATAGGGCGGACGAAACCCTAGCGTTATCACCCAGAAGTAACACACGGAAATGAATCTGTCGTGCTTTTGAAATTTTCTCAAAACTTGTGCAATTCCATCCATGTGTTTGAGCTACTGGCGTCATGCCCCGCTTTCACGACAATAGACTTTGGAGAGAATGGTGGCTAGGAATGTCATTTTCTTAGATTCGGTCAATTCGGTCAATTCGGACTAATGCAATCTTAGACATTGCCATGGGCTGGTTTAGGCCATAAACCGGCCCGTGGAATAACCGACACCGGCCCGTTGACCGGGACCGCCGGTTCCGAACCGAAATCATGTACCCAAAACTCTGTTGGGTCGATCCACAATAACCAAATAACGTGTTCTACCGATTCTATAGGCATAGGGTGGGCACCACAATAACCAAACAGGTTTGTTAGGAATTGCCTTATTTCCGTAATGATTATGAGAAATCAATTTTTTGTTTTTAGTTTTGAGAGTGGGAACCGGAACTCCCGAAAATATTCTTCATTAATGGAACGACATGGCATAGGATGATAGTGTCGACTGTTCATGGGTTTGAGAAAAAATACAAATTCTCATAAAAATTTATGATTTTACACAATAAAATTTGTGGTAGGTGAGGGGGTTGGTGTGGGGTTGGTTGTGGTTCATGTGGTAATTATTTATGTACATCCTCACGAGAGTGGTCTGATGAAATAAGGGGCAAGGGCAATAAGGAAAAAATTTATTTAGTGAAAAGATCTTTTGTGAAGCAGTCCGCACAATCGTGGGTAAGTACAGCGAAAACATGCAACTAAATGTGCCGCCGAGCGGTGAATATGATGAGGGGTTGCTGCATGGTGCTTGCAAGGACATCACATAAAAAGGCCTTTTATGTCGACGGTTATCAAGAGGGCGTCATGAAAGTTCCGGACAACCTGGATAACAATTTCTTCGCTCCACCTTCCTCTAACGGAGCAGCGAAAATTGGTCAAATGGACTGTCCTCACAAACATGGTTGTCATCCATCGTATGAAAAAGAAAAGAAGCCGATGACATACAATGTCGCAGAAGAAAATCCAGAGTTCAACGGGGAATGGACTATATGACAAAGGATTCTTGGCATATCATAAAACAAGTCCCAAGTGATCAATTCCAACCTCAATTTGCATGTCCGGTTCGTCCTCGTTCACGTTTCTCGCCTCTGCAGTAGCTGTCTTCAGTATTTTCCTCTTCCATCTCCCGTCATGTACACACGTTGCGGTTCTTCTCCGGTTACTCTGTCTTTCGCTCCTTCAATTGTATTTCTCTGGGTTCAATCCCGCCTCAACCAACGGCAAAACCTTTCTACAACGGCAAAACCTTTCTACAACATGGGCCCGCCCAGCTCCATGGATGCGGTGTCCTTTGGTTGTGGGTCTCCTGTGGATTCTATGATGCCTATTCCTCTCATAGGATAGCAATGTAGCCATCTTATCGGTTATTTTTGTGCGTTTTGATTACTCTCTTTTCTCAAAATAATGTTTGGACAATAAAGTCACCATAATTTCAATCGCCATCAATTTTGTAGTAATGGGCTCCGCAGCGCAATTGCTAGGTAGTTTTCCTATCAACTTTTTTGTGTACAGAGATTTTGCTTTTTTTTCTAATTAATTACAAATTCAACATATGGGAATGGTGATGCGAATACCTAATAATCCATGAAAAACCCTTTAAGTCTGTAAAAATATTCCTTTTGGTTTGTGCAACTCGCCTTGACCCAGCAGCTTGCTTAAACGGAAATGCTACTGGTGGCACTCAAATATGCTTTGGGTATAACACTTCTACAAACAATATAAAACAAATCCAGAGCAACTTCAATCTCAAATGTTGGTAACCACATAAATGTGTAAATTTAATAATCTAACAGGGTAGACAAAGCAACTATCCATTCCATAAAATAAAGAACTTTCGTAGACTATAAATTTGTATTAAATCATCTTAACCCAATGAAAATATAATTTCTTTACATAAATTAATGCAGATCAAATCGTAGTTTCTCTATGGAGGGAGGGGTCTTATTTGCCAAATCAAATAGGCAAGGCGAGTCGGAAGACATTTATGCACCAATATAGTTACGATCAATTGTGACTTGGGTGGAATTAGATGACTCATGAATCGTGATACTATTTTATAGGAAAGCTTATTTGGGCCTTCCCTATTGCCATGAATTGAGATTAAGATATATTCTAACAATAAAAAAGAATGAACCCGTTATCCCAAAATCCCAAACAAGTCGAAAATGATCATGAACACAATATGTGAAATGAGAAAAAACAATTTAAACAAAATCATTAAATCACATTCAACTCTTTTATGAGGCTCGTAGGAGTGTTCCATGCACCTCCAAATAGTTAGACCTCTGCGCTCTTGCTCCTAAATTATCAATCTATAGACCAAAACAAAATAAAAGACTTTTTTTTTTGTCAGGAAAAATAAAGTAAAAGACTAAAAGAGTCAAATATGTGCCATATGTTGCAATATTGACTTCTTCTCATACTTTATATTGAGTAGCTAGCTTGCTAAATACTCTCTCCTTTTTAAACTATTCATTTTCTTTCTGCCCTTGATTTCGATGCTCAACTCAAGCTATTATGACGACCAGCGTTATAGTTATTTATTGTTACTTTTTGGTCAAAAACGTTGTATTTATTAGGCACCACCGTATACGCGCATCACAAGCATTCCGATCTCAAGTCAAATAGCATTTTTTTTTCTGGAAAACTCTTTTTCCTCTCAAATTTTTTGCCTTAATTTTTATATCCATTTTAGAAAATTTTTCGAGCACGAGATGGAGGAAACTATCATATGAGAATCCAATAAAAAGGGGGATGTTGCCATCAGCTAGAAATCGGAGAAAAACAGTGTGTAGGAAGACTAGAGATCTGCTACATCCCAGAAAAATTTAAATAAATTGAATTTGGAGTAGAAAAGTTCAAAGTTACGAATTAGAGTTATGAGCCATTTGATGATTGTGAAATTCGCATGCATGCAAGCTTTCAATAACAACAACAACAACAACAACAACAAAAAAGGGTTTGCGTGCATAAAATGGTCCTTCATAGGAGGTGCAACTTCATGTCGTCTCTTGCCCATGCTTGCAAAAATTGCACGCGTTAATAGAAGACATGATGATTTGTAATATGATGTAATCTAGCGATTCATCTTTCATTTCTGGTGTTACTATCATAAATATTTCGGTGATCGGCTTTCGTATGGTGGACTAGTATGCTTTCCGTAAAAATTGTCCAGAAGGTTATAAATCTATAGCACGTTTGCTAATTCAATCTTAAACATTTTAATTTTATCAATTAAGCCTATCTGGTAAATTTTGGACATAAATCGAATGATGTGGACGTTGCTTGTCTTACGTAGCACGGTCGGCAATGGCGGAGACAATTTTTTGTAATATTTTAGCATTTTCATGATTTTTTTCATTTTTTTTCTTTTCTTCTATTTTTTTTTCTTTACTTTTTTTTTCCCTTTTCTTTGTTATTCTTTCTTGTTCCCTCCGCTGGCCATCGCCAAGCCTTGTGTGGAGGTCATTGCCTAGGAAACTTCGGTCTAGGATGGCAAGGGTTGCCCTCGCCGACCCTGGGCTAGCCATCCCTTGCCCAAGGCATAAAAAATAAAAATAGAAAAATAAAAGGAAAAAATAAGAATAAATAAATTCAAAAAAATTAAAATATTATTACCCTCCTCCATGCCCTTGATTAATCATTCATGATTTTATTGTTTTTCCTTATCATATTATGAGATAACAAAGTAAAATTGTTCATACATTTTAACCCAACATGTAATGCGGTCCCCGAACTTTAGTTCAATATGCGATGTTCTTCCCGAACTCTTATTTGTTCAATGTGATCTATGGACTTTTGGAAAACATATATAATTTAGTATCTGGGCTGTATGAAAATGTTCGATCAATTGCATATTAAGTTAAAGTTTAGAGATCATATTGCATATTGAATGAAAGTTTATGGACTATTTGTCTCATCTACTCTTTTTTATTAGATTTTTTTTTTAAAAAAAAGTCATCAAATGGGAAAACGGAAGATGGGGAGGGGATGCGGAACTTCCAGTAATATGTGGACAAACATGCAATCGCAAGACGCTATTTGTTACATTTAATCCATTAAACATTGTGCGAGATGAATAGACAAGAAATGGCTGTCGAAGAGTGTCGCGACCTAAAATCGAGCTAATGGATTATCAGGTTAATAAAATCAACTAACCTAATTCGGACCCTCCCAAGTCCTACCGAATCGCAACTTAGGTTCAATTCATGAAAAATGTTCAATTGGAGTAGCCACTAATCATTTACGGTAGGTTAATTAGAAACCTATATAAAATAGCGGGAGAACTATTTTATTTCTACGAACCAGAGAAAGTGAGTCCGGGGACTTGATTACATTAATTGAAAAAATTAATGTCCTTTTGGTACCAATTTCATGAAAAATTCCCTTTCAATTGATCAATGTGATTTGAGTGATTAATTTGGAAAAATGTGATATGGAACCATATGATATACGAAAAAGAGATTTGATTTTTCTTTTTGGATTTTTGAATTAAATGAAATAAGAAAGAAACAATCAAAAGCTTGAACAAAAATAAACAAAAATGCCCATAATATACCTTGAATTCCGAATTTTTCGAAAAAATCCTCTCATTCCCAAAGATCTAGACTAAAGCGAAATTTTATCAACTACATCCTCAAGAATTCGAGCCAGTATGTAAATATGTGTATAGAAAAACAACATCATTTTAGCCAAAAGGCAGAACACAAATTTCTATACTAAATTACCATCTCATTCCATGATATCATGGTTAAGGCGTGCAATTTAATTTTCTGATGGGTTTAGGCACATAGGGGAGCATATATTATGGGCATGTTTGTTTAAAATTGTGCAAACTTTATAACAAATCAAAACAAACAAGCACAACAAAAATAAAATAAAAATGAGTCAATTTATTTTGGATTTTTTGAAAATATGAGAGAGGTGGCCAAAAATATGGCATTGAGGTCCACCTTTCCTTATCTAAAAAACTTGATCCACTTTTAATTTGAGAAATTATCTTTAAGATTTGAAAATTTTATTTTAGACAATTCTTGAAAATAAGATAAACATCCAATCCAATCAAACCTTATCCTCAAATTGAATACATTCAGAAAATTTGCAAGAGATAAGATAATTCGAACTCGAGATAAACAATCCAACCAACTCATGTGCTAAGGATAAACATTCAAAGCAAAGTTCATCCACAACAATCATATATTATCCAATTAAGCACGATACTTATCCATAACACAGAATTATTATCAGATAATCAAAAATAAAGCCAAGTCAACCAACACAAGATAAGATTCAAAGCAAAGAGATTATCCACAATGCGCAATTCGGCCAAGAGAGGTAAATGTGTGCCGAAAATCAATTCTTGTTCCACAAAAAATTCTTATCTTTTACAATTCAATTTTGGTCTTAGAAAAATGCCGAACAATCTTTAAACTTTGAGAAAAGAGTTTTTTCCAATTAAAGTATATCGATTCTCAAGAATTATTCAAACAATTTCATGAATAAACTGAATTTACTCAAAAGATCGGACTTCTTATGCAACAATGCTCAATTTTTTATTCTTAGCAAAGATTGATAAAAGGCTTGAACTTTCCAAATTTTGATATGCAAATTGTTTATGTTCATTGAGCTACAAGAACATACATACAAATTTCCAATCAAAAGAGCATGGACTTGCAATCAAAAGTTCAAAAAAAAAAATCTTACCTTTTTCAAGCTAAAATTCTGCACTTGCACTAACTCAAAGAATCCCCCAAAGTTAGCACCTTTTAAGCTCAATTCGCCAAGAAAACACTCTTGAATGATCTAAGACAAGTTGACACAAGATTAGAACTTCGAATAATAGTAAAACAAAGGCTGGTCGACCTCAAACAAAGGCTGGACATTAGATAAACGAATTGAACAGCAACTGCGGTCCGGCTGATTTTGGCCGAACAAGGCTACTAGGTTGCGCCGGGGCTGGATGGCCGAGATTGGAGACCTCGGGGCTGATTTGGTGGTGCTGTTAGGGGGCCGCTCACAAGGTCTTGGTGGTCGCCTAAATGTCTGCGATGAAGGTAGGACGAATATTGAAAAAATTTATGATGAGGACAAGGAAGCACTATGGGTGTTCACGAACACCCATGAATCCACGTGAGAAGCTTCCTGCATGCATGTGTGTAAAAGGTGATCAAAAGAGATATAGATATGTTATTGAGAAAACACTATGCTAATTAGGAGCCGCAATATGGATGGCTATACGCAAGACATCGAAGATAACACCGGAACTCCGTAAAGATAAACACATTAAAATTGAACCCGAAAATAACATCATCCATGCGAGGCTCGGGAGTGCGGGAACGGATTGCTTTCGGTACGTGAATCTCGGAACAGTCGCCTCATCTCAGCACCTGGAGGTTTACGATTGGCCTTATTGCAACAACTGCGGTGCTTGCGATCAAGGACAACAATGGCGCTCGACCGAAGAGGGCACACGATCAGCTTTTTTGGTTCTCGATGGGCTTAACTTAATATCGAGCGTTATGATGTTGATCGTCAAGATTACCGGCTACTTTGTCGAGAAACCACCGATGTGCAAGTGAGGTGATCCAGATGCCACAATAAGGTTGCCAAACACACAATTTGGACCCAAGGCACCACCTCCATGAATTTGCCATCACGGGGTTGAACCCGGACACGTGCTAGGCTGCACTTCCTACTTCCTATTCCATAATTGTCGTGGCCATTTCTATAATCGGTGCAAAAGAAGTAGATCCTGCAAAGAAAAAGAGAGAAAAGACAGAAGTAATTCTTCTTGTTTAAGAGAAAGAAAAATTGAACGCCTTCCCCTCTTGGACTTTTCCCCCACGGAGAAGTCAATCTTCTTCCCCGATCACGCCATTCTTTCGAACCCGCACGAAGAACCGGAACCCTTTTCTTCTCTGATCTTGTGGCTACGCGCTTCTATTATGTCGCTCCCCATTTTGCCGTATATGTAAAATTATGTGGCCCCCTCAACCCTAAGCCATAACGAGGTATTTATAAACTAATATGACTCGTTAATGACCATAAGATTAAATTTCTGATCTTTAAGAGTCCGATTCCATTAAAATTCCTCACAAACTTCAACCGCAAGAGAGACTATCATGGGCTATCCGAATTTCATGCTCTTGCGGGCTTGATCGCACACCCTTGGGCTCAAATTGGTTTTATGAATAATAGACATTAAATTGAAAGCCTTTACAAACTAAATGGACTTGAACAAATCAAATTGAGCTAGAAATGGGCCCAAATAGCTCACAAAAATTCAGCACAACCCATTGTGGGTTCGGTCAAAAATCTTAGACCGAGTTTGGTCCAGCCGCTTGTTGAAATTAAACTCAATTGACTCATCTCTGACCCTAAATGCAATGATCGACAAAAAATAAATATGCAATGCATGAAAAGTTCTTTTTATATTTAAGAATTATGACTAACTCTCATTTTATGCTTTAAATGAATGATTTAAGGAAATCCAAATTTAGGTGTCAACAAAGAGACAGATTGTGAGTTTTAACCACTACAACGTTGCTTTCGCAGGTACCAAATAATCATCATCCGAATTATCGATTTCAAAACAAAAATGCTATAACCTCGCATTTATATTCAAACTTCTGTTCCCAAGCCTTGCAAATTCAATGGCAAAGCAAAATTGGTAGAATGGCCAAAAAATTCCGATCCTGCCTCTTTTCATTACCTACCCATCCAAGATGATTTATTTCTAACTATAGTTCTGTCAAAAATTTTGGGTGCAAAAATGCCCCTAGGACAACAATGTTATGACCAATAAAATAATTTGTAATCTTTCATTGCACTTATTTTTTCTCGTGGTGTATGTGATTAATAGTATTTCAAAGGTCAAATGATTTCTCATTAAATATGATTAATAAGTAACTCTGGACATTGTTAACAGTACCCTTTAATTTAATGAGTTTAACAGAGTTCATCTAATTGTAGAATTTATAATTAGCCATAAACAATAAACATTTATAGGTATTGATTCATTTTCTTCACCAGCTACTTAGCCAAGATGGTTTATTTCTAACTATAGTTTTATCAAAAATTTGCGAGCAAAAATGTCCCTAAGACAACTATATTATGACCAATAAAATAACTTGTAATCTTTCATGGCACTTATTTTTTCTCGTGATGTATATAATTAATGGTATTTTGAAGATCAAATAATTTCTCATTAAATATTATTAGTAAGTAACTTTGGACATTGTTAACAATACCCTTTAATTTACTGAGTTTAACTCAGTTCATCTAATTGTAGAGTTTATATTTAGCCGTCAGCAATAAACATTTATAGGTTTTAATTCATTTCCTTCACAAGTGTCTCCTATCATAGTTTGATTGCCGCCCATCTTAACCCTTTGGACGTGGATGAACAAAAACTGCAACCTTTTACTGAAGGAGTAGTTGGCGACTACTTTCCCATTCCATTGTAATTATTTGTCAGACTCGAGCCAATATTACAGAACTTGCAACTATGTTTAAGAAGACATTGTTTGTTGCGTTTAATTTCATTGAACGTTGTGCGGGGTGGATAGAAAAGAAAATGCTGTTGAAGAGGCAGACTGTGAGTTCTAATATCTACAACTTTGCTTTCGCAGGTACCAACTCATCATCACCTGAATTATCGAACAGAAGTTTGAATATAAATGCACGATTATAGCGTTTTTGTTTTGGAATCGATAATTCAAGTGATAATGAGTTGGTACCTGCGAAAGCAAAATTGTAGATATTAGAACTCATAGTTTGCCTCTTCAACAGCCTTTTCTTTTCTATCCACCCCACACAACGTTCAATGAAATTAAATGCAACAAACAGTATCTTCTTAACAATAGTTGCAGGTTCTGTAATATTGGCTCGAGTCTGACAAATAATTACAATGGAATGGGAAAGTAGTCGCCAACTACTCCTTCAGTAAAAGGTTGCAGTTTTCATCCACGTCCAAAGGGTTGAGATGGGCGGCAATCAAACTATGATACCGATGTAATAATTGCTGAGGAACCCCCTTATGGTCAGTAATTCTTAGGGGGAACTTGCTGTTTATATATGTTCCTGCCATTTTAGTCCTGACACACATGCTGGGCAAACTGAGCTGCTTGTTTCTTTAGATGTAAATGGTTAGATTATCAAAGGTGATTTTATTACTCCTTTCCAAAACATAATGCAAGTACTCTGTGAAGCTGTAATATGCACCTGCAATCTCGATTGGCACAGTTTGAGTCAGCTAGTGTATTATTTTAGTGAATGGATCAGTGGGCCAGCCCTTTCTTATAAATCTTTCACTCCGGAGCCAAGCTTTCAACATGAAACTATGAAGGAACGGGGGGTTTCCTCAAGTGATTTTGGACTTTTTGTCAAACTGCACCAATCTGCCAAAGCACAATTGGAAAATGACTTTGGTTTCACCTAGAGCACACCTTCTAAAGGAAGAACAGAAAATCGAAGAGTAGATGCAAAGTTGACAAAATGATTACCTGCCCTCATAATGCAGCATTAGTCCACCAAAACCTCCCGAAGCATACTAGTTAGGAGAGAATCTTAATTTCTGTATACATTTCCATGGAAGTCACATGTGGACTCTCCAATCGAAGCTTTTCCAACGGGTCTATGAGCAACAGGTCTTCCTTGTCCTAGCAGTTCTTTTACTGGCAGCTTGTGTGTTGACATCAATCCCTGTCATGTCAGGGGGTTCTGATGTAAGTATGGTTCATAATTCAAGGGAAATGCATGTTCAACCCAGAGGCCTGAAGATATGTATCGCATAATCGAGCACTTAGCTCTTGGCCGCAGGAGGCTGGAGCTGCTTGGTGAAGACCGTAATATTCGAACTGGTTGGTTGACCGTGGGCAAGGGACTATCCTCTTTGAGCTTTAATGCGGAGGTTCATGATTTGATTTCTGAATTTGTTTTACGAATGCTGCCATCATCTTTGAAGAAGCTTGCCACTTTGTCAGCAGCTTCTTGATCTCGCCATCACCTCTCACTGCCCACCTCATTAAAATGAACCCAGAAATCCTCCTGTGTTCCCCATCTAAATCATTGCCGTGATACCAGCGACCACGGGCAAAAAGACGGCCCCGTGAATTCGTAACCGAAAATTCTGAAGGCATGTTGGAATTTTGATACTTTTTGCTAGCTTAATTCATCCTGGGAGGATTGAAAGTCGGATGATAACTTTTCAGGCATACGTTAAGACGGAAAGGTATGGCAAAGGTGGGGGGAGGGCGAAATCCACCCCCAGTTGCTCCTCATCTTGTGGTGACCGCTCCTGAGATAGAGGCTCTCCGACCCAAATCGCCGATGAAGAATCAACAGCAGATGCTGCAAAACCAATCGGTCTCGACTTCTCTCACGGCGAGCTCGTCTGCCCAAAGACACGCGGCAAATCCACCCCGAAAAATCCTGCAGCTCTTAGCATGATGAGCCAAGAAGTCTCAAGCTCCAATGTCTCGGCCTCTTCCTTGGCCTCCTTCGAGATAGGGGCTTCAAGGGACACGGGAGCGGGGATGTTCCTATGGAGGAGGAGGAGGTCTTCTGACATATTTGGTTATGGTGGGCGGTCGAATGGAGGGTACTCATATTTTGAATCTCAGAGAGCCATGAATATGTTGTAACGAATTAGATAGGTACTCCGGCGATTCTATAATCACTCAGAGAAAATATTTTCCAATGTCCCCACATTGGAACGGTGCTCGTTTTGTCATAATATTTAATTATATCAACAACCACAGAGAAATCTCACAAGGTTCCTTAACCCTTGAGATGTAATTTGCTGCGTCGAGTGAACAATCAACTTTAAATATCACAAAAAAAATCTCGAATTAGTCAAAATTAAATTTGGGTCACCGAAATATTTCTAATTGGTAATTTTTGGGTAATCAGAAAAACCGAATCGGTACATACTTGACACATTTGCCCTCTGCTAGCTTTTGTAAAATTTTATCATGAAATTACTTAGGTCAATGACAAATGACGATAAATCAGTTAAGGTAGCAAGTTCATATGGAAATCCATAACTCTCTATATGTTTCTTTAATTGGCCATAATCTAAAAATAACTAGGGCTCATTCTCTCTGTTTAGAGCACGGAAAACTCTAGATGGTCTTCTCCTTCATCGGCATCTTCGATCTTAGTAATGATGCATCGGAACTCGTTCATCTTTTTGCCTTTGCTATTTTTTTTTAATTTTGTAGCTTTGTTCGGCGCACTAATCCAATTCAACAAATTAGGATGTTCAGTTGCTTAAAATGTAAGTGGTTCGAAGAGAAGCGCAATTTGGAAAAAAAAAAAAAAGGAAGAAGAAGAAGAAGAAGAGAATTTCTACGTGGATTGTCACGTCAATTGAGTTATTGTCACGTGTCATCTAATTCAGTAATTTTATGAATTTTTTTTTTTTTTACGGAAGTTAAAAGATGGCACGTGGCTTTTGGTGCGCTCCTTCTCAAGCGAGCGCAAAAGCTGAGAAAAAAGAGACAGAGAGAGATGGAATTATAAGCAGTAAAAAGGTGATAAATCAAAAAACCACACGGGAGTTTTGCATGGTTCTTCTTCTTCGCGTAACTCGGTGGAGGTTAGGGTTTCGAATCGCTTTTTGGCGAAGCGGGCGATGGAGACTCGCGTGGGGAAAAATTTCCGGCTCGGTGGGAGGATCGGTCGTCTGTCCTCGGGAGAGATCTATCTCGGTCCGTCGTTAACTTGATTTGCCGATCCCCCACCCCTTCTTTGTTGTTGAAATTTTTGGCTGTATGGGCTGACGTGTGACGAATGAAGAGGTCGCCATCAAGCTAGTGAGTGGTCTATAATCTTCTTCGGGCTTTGTCATTTTTGAATTTGTTTGAGAGACTTACAGCATAGTTTGATTGATTCATTTATGTTTCTGATTGATTGATTTTCAGGAGAGAATAAAAAAAAAGCATCCTCAATTGCCATATGAAACAAAAGTGTATCGGATCCTGCAAGGAGGAAGTAATGGTTCCTTCTCCACGGCTTTAAATTCAATGTTGTTCCGTCAATGCCATTACCATAGCTACTCATTCTCTGCCTTTTGCAGCTGGGATTCCGAATGTGAGATGGTCTGGTGTTGAGGGACATTTCAATGTACTTGTGATGGATTTGTTTGGACCCAGTCTTGAACATCTATTTAACTTCTGTGGTAGAAAATTTTCCTTGAAGACGGTTTTGATGCTTGCAGATCAAATGGTTTGATTCGTCGCTTGCAATGTCCCCTGTGTTCTCGGTTAGAGTGTCTTTAAACCGTGCTGATGCTTATGGTTTTCGTTAGATTGATCGAGTCGAGTTTGTTCACTCCCAGTCATTTTTGCATCGAGATATCAAGCCAGAAAATTTCGTGATGGGTTTGGGAATAGGCGCCAATCAGGTTTGTGCTTTTTACATACTGGTTCGACTTGTGTGATACCTTTTTGGATCTAGTATGTAATGTGGTTCTCTTCATACCTTTCTTCAGGTGCACGTTATTGACTTTGGTCTTGCCAAGAAATACAGAGACAGATCAACTCGTGAGCACATTCCTTTCGGCAGGTGAGTTGAGCTTTCGAGGATACTCTCCTTCTTGTAGGTTATTTACATGCTTAAATTAGTATTTGTACCTTCCTTTTTTGCAGTGATTGAGTTTTCTCTTAACCTGTTCAGCATGTTGTATCTTGATGCCATTGGCATTATGCGTCAGAATGATTACCTAAAAGAAGGTCATGCTTCAATCCTGATTTTAGTTTACGCGGATGATGTCATTGCAGTCATGTGGACTTTAAGCCTGCATTGTTGAGGCAGTATATTCAGATGATTGCGGTCGTTATCTTTTATGACCTATGAAATTTGGTTTCTTAGTAAGCTTCTGTTCTTGTACGTGAGGAATACACAAGAACAATGAGTAAAAAATAACAGAAAAAGCAACGACAATCTTGTTACACTACCCTAACTTCATGAGGGCGTAGCGTGTAGCGTGTCAATTATATTTAAACTGGAAAGTGAGTTGCTGTTGCTATTTTGTTGGTTGTCCCATGTGCGCTGTGAATGATGGTCTTCTCCAAATTACTCTGCCCCTCCAGCTAACTAGAGGCTTCAGTAGCAGTTATTACGTTTTAGAGGGGTCACTGAAGGCTGTATGGACTGTGGATTCTGTAGTTACTGTTGTCACCTCAAAGAAATCAACTGTTGTATTCTTTCAATAGAAGTTTTTGACGTACGATGTTTGCCTTGACAAAGTCTACCATTCGAGGCTATGGGTATCATGGTGAGCAGTAGCTCATTGTGCTTGTTGATTGAACATCCAGGGGAAAGAAGAAATTGACTGGAACCGCAAGATATGCAAGCAGGAACACTCATCTTGGCATTGGTACGGTAACCCATTCCTTCATTTGGAGTAGTGAGCTTTTTGGTTCTTTTCTTTTTCCTTTCATTGCTGATTTCTTTTTCTCTTCTTTTGTTGGTCTTAATAGAGCAAAGTCGGAGGGATGATCTAGAGTCTCTTGGTTATGTTCTTATGTATTTCCTAAGAGGAAGGTAAACTGTCGCTGCCTATCTTATATTGTTGATTAGGTGATAGGTTTTTAGTTTTTTCCAGTAATTGGAACTACTCCTTTCTTTGCAGTCTCCCTTGGCAGGGATTGAAAGCAGGAACCGAGGAAGAAAAGAGTGAGAAGATTAGTGAGAAAAAGGCTTCTACCTCAGTTGAGGTATGTTGTATCTTTGCGAGCATATTCGGTCATTTCTAGTTCTATGGACTCATGAACTCTGATGCTTCACAGGCTCTTTGTCGTGGTTATCCGACAGAATTTGCATCCTATCTTCATATTTGCCGTTCACTGCGATTTCGTGATAAGCCAAATTATTGTTACTTAAAGAGACTATTCCGTGACCTCTTCATCCGCGAAGGTTTTGTATACATTTTGACCTTTCTGATTTAGCCAACTACTTATGTATGTATTGCCAATACAGATCATTTGTTTATCTGTAAGGGAGCCACAGCATAATTTCCACTTTCTTATTTGACAAGGTAATCTATTCCCCAGGTTTCCAGTTTGATTATGTATTTGATTGGACTGTACTGGAATATCAGCAGTCTCAAATGGCAACACCCCCATCTCGTGCACTGGTAAGTGACATTTATGCTCCGTTTGGGAAAGTGGAGAGAATGGAGGTTTGAGTGAAAAATTTTGAAGTTTTTGTGAGAAGTAGATGGTAGGAAAATTTCCAATTTGATGTTTTTTACTTCCCATGTTCTTTCCTTTGGTCTAGTGCAAAACTCTGAAGCCTCTTCCATTTCTACAATTCATATCAGCAATTCCAGCATCAAGAAGCTCGGTCCTGGTCTTCGCATCACAATGTGCTACCCGGCATAGTGATGTGCATATGCATCATCCAGAGTAGCATGGCCCTCCTTCAGCGGCAATCTGACTAAGTCAACGTCGTCCGAGTCCAAGGCCCGATGAATTCTCTTCACATGCTTATCAGGAAGGTTTATCCATTCAGGAATGTTCAGGCCAAGTTCCAAGCGGCAATTAATGACTTGTTGAATGATCATTTATATCTGTTATCACCGGACGTAGATTTCTTTATCGTAGTTTTCTCTGCCAATTTCTTTTTCTAACTACTGCAGCACTACTGAGCATTTCAACAGTAGACAAGGTGTCTTCAGGCACATCATCGTATTGAAGGAGGAGGGATGTCGACCAAACATTTGTCCTCATGTAATGACATCAAGTAGGAAGGGAACTAATCACCCATGAAGTTGACACAACTATCCCACTAAGTCGATTTCAATGTAAAAGGCTAGTATGAAAGAGCTTCAAATTGTCAGATGCTCTTTACTAAGCAAGTTATAGGTGCAGTCGAAGTTATCCCACTTTCTAGTGGCCCTCATCATTCCAATTTTATCTGAGGCTGAGCTCATGGAACGACCACTCTTGAAAGCTTTTAACCCCTTCTGGTTAAATTTCAAACGGAATTGAATCCAATCATTAGGAAATATGCCTGAATCGAATCAAAACTCGTCCTAAACCAAACCGAAAAACTTAGTTCGATTCTTGGTTATCCTTTTTTTTTTTTTTTGTGCTTCATAGCTCATGATGTTGGGCAGCAATTGCGGCAATTTGAGCCATTTTATTACGTTATTGATTGATTGCTAAGTATTATGTCAAATGTTACGACCATTTTATCTAAACGATCAGAATGAAAACTCAAAATGCAAGTAAAATGTTCTGTATGCTCATGAAGAAAGGCAAGAATTGCTAGAGAAACTCTTCGCAAAACCAATCTTGAAGTGGGAGCAAATTTGAAGTTGGTTGCAGTAAAAAATGGGGATACGTTACATGCCAAATGCAATCACAATCTGCTGCAACTAATGACTGATAAATTCCTCGCAATTTGTAATACGATGGAAGGCAAACTAACAAAAGGCTCATGAGATCAAGTTCTTGAGTGATCAATTATACAATCAAGATTGAGGCGTCCGACTTGGATGGGACACCTTGGATGGTTCTCGACCTGCCCTCGCGAACAAGAAAGAACAATCTGCAAAATTTATGAAGTTCTGTTGCAGGGGAATTGCAGTGCAAGGAAACATCACGTCAACCCGATCCCAACTCTCAACAATGGCTCGGCAAGGAATAGTACTAGAAGCGGTAAGACTTCAACATCATCAGCCACACCAAGCACTGGTACATGAGATTTCCAAGTACCAGGACATAAGAATGAAAACCATGGTTTCCTAAGAACATTTATATACAGTTTCGAACATGATCACGGTTAAAAGCAATAGGTCAATGCAAGTCTTTCTGATCACGGTTAAAACCATGTTCTGAACATTTATATTGCATCAGGTAGGTTCATCCATTTTAGCTATACAACGAAATCCCACGGTCGGCGAACCGAGTTCTCTCCCGGCCAACATTCTATGCCTAATAAGCATTTCCACCCGGTACAGTCGACGGGTCCCTGCTAGCAGTGTAGTTCTGGCTCTGATGGTTTGGCATAGCCCCGGCATCCCTTTGAGGCGTGGTATTGGACTATCCTTGATTCTGTGAATACCCTTCCATCTTTGGAGCAGCCCCCATGTCTTGCAGCGGCATTCCACCCGTATTGCCGTGAGGCATCCCTCCTATATTGCTCTGAGAAGGCATCTCGCCCATGTTATGCTGCGGCGGTCCACCAATGTTGTTTTGGGGTGGCATTCCGCCCATGTTTTCTTCAGATACAAGGGCTCCAAATGCAAAGTAGTGCCTTGTTGAAACTGAGTAGATCTTCATTCTGGCTTCTTCTTCACTGTAATAGCACGTGTAACAAATGGTGGTCAGACAAAATAAAAGGAACAGCAATAAATCAAGATTATCAATGACTACACGCAAAAGGACTAGCACTTCAAGAGCCATTCGCACAAAAAATTAACAGGTAATAGAAACTTTTGCTTCAGTACCCACCCAATACCTATCATAAACATCCTCATAGCTACTATCATAGTAATTATGATATTTCCAGGAAGACCAATTTCAACAAGAAGTTTTCAATTCACATGAAAGGGACATACACCACATCTGGCAATGAAAGACAAAAGTAACAAATCCAATCATTCCTACTTGTCAAAATCAATTCTAAATCACAACACAGCATCAGCAACAAAGAATCATCTTTGAGCTCAAACACCTGATAGAGCAAGGATAATAATAATCACTGCAAAACAAAGACCAATAATCTGGCTGAATATTTAGTTAAACCAGTTTTGCTTTGAGCTAAGTGAGCAACAACTTATCAATGGAAAGCTTTGTGTCATCATGTTTGTAAACCTTGTTTGTGAGAGACGGAAGCAAAGAACTAAAGAATTCATTCAAGGTAATTCTAACATATCAAGAAGAAGCTGAAAAATGACCGATAGGCTAAACAGAGTACAAGCAGATAAGGTGTTCTAAATAATATGAAGTTGATAAACAACAGGCCGGTAAAATTTGGCCCACTATTTTAGCCATGGTTGAAAGACAATTTCTTTTTCTTTTTCCTTTTTTTAAAACTGAAACAAATGGATATACACAAACATTATACCTCGATTTTTCAAAAATATTGATCAGATACGAACACAAGAAAGGTTTTTTCAGTAGAACATATTCTTTTTTTTTGGTTGAAACAGTAGAACAGAGTTGACAAGATCGGAGGAGTGACATTTCGTGTCACGACATAAAATTACTAAGGAAAACCTAAATTCGATAGAACACAAACAAAATTAGCTCAAAATTGCCATTGAGAACCTCCACACATGTGATGGATGAAAAAAGAGGAAACGAAGGGCGCAATTTTTTTCCGAATAGAGATATGGGTAGCCTATTCGCTTAATGTTAAACAACAAGCTAAAGCGGTTAGTCAATATCAATTCTGATTTGTCACACGGTCTAGAGATTTGCACGTTCGAAGGACCGTGAACCATGTAACAAGAACAACTTTCTCTTGAGTTATTTACAATATTATTGGAGTTAGACGATATTGTAAAACATACCCTATTTTAGAGAGTTATTGATAGATAGGGAGGTGCAAAGTGATTAATGGATGGGGAAGAGCAATATCCACCGTTAGATCGAGGAGAGATTTACGGTCGTAATCTACGGGAGTTTTTGTAATTCAAGTTCAAAGCTTCTCCCTACAATCCCTGCCCAGTGAGCGTGGAAATGCCTAGATCAATTAGCCAGTGACATGAGCAGCCTGTGGCATAAGCATATTTGCTCTAGTAGTTTGCTCATTTATTCTTGACAGTGGAAAAAATCTTGGATGGCGCTCTTCATTCAACTCGGCTGAGATATTTATATCTCGAGATACAAACAAAAAATCAAATGAAATCTGACTGATTTAAAGGATTTACAGTGCCGGAACTTTCTCGCATCAGCAAAACAAAAATGGCGTCCCTTTGGAGCATGCTATTCCAACTCCAGTAAAGATTCTACAGGGAGTCTTAACAACCGGGATGTTATCGTATCCTCGTGACCCTTCTCTAGTGCTCCGGCCATATATCGAATCGAAGGTCATTGTAGCATATGAAGTGGTTATGTCTTCTGAAGAGGAAGACGAGTCATATGGCTTTGCGGTGCCTGCTGAGTCTGATGTGTCACCTATGTTCGACTTGTCCGTGACTGTCGTATGGCCGAGGTCGACTTTAATGCCCATGAACTCGGAAAGCAACCCTGGTCTCGAAATCTTCACCGCATTAGCATCTATCTCCCCAGTTAGCATTTTCGCCACAGGCCACATGGTCGGCCGTATCTTTGGCATCTCCTGTGTGCAGAGAAGACCCACCTTCATGCATCCCCAGACCTCTTCAACATCACAGTCACCGTTCAGTGGTGCGTCCCCCAGCTGCACCATCTCTCCCCTCTCATGAAGTTTCCATGCCTGAAACGGTAGCCAGAAACATGTAACTGATCAGATCGTCTCAATGGCATTTCATCCTCCACGGATTATCGCATTGAAGAGGAAAAAGTGAGTATACTTCATGCTACAGCAGTTGCTTAAAATCTATATGTGCTATTCGCCGGGCAATGGTATAGCGGACCCGATTCTATAAAAAGATTTCTCTGATCACTCATCCATCCCGCAGGATTTCGTCGAGCATCCATAGGGTTTTGATTAGATCCAAATGGACGAGTGCATGCAACAACTGGTTGGTGTCTTCACATCAACACAATCAATAGAAGAAACCAATCATATTATATTTTCGCAACTTCACGTTTTAACCGTCGCTCGGTCCCCATGTCATTTGGTGTCCCAACACGAATCGATTCAGACAGTTCGGGCAATGGTGTAGCGAGAAAGGAACTATTGAATCCACTCCCTAGGCATGACATCTGATTTTGCTAACTCTCAAGGAATAATATCTCATATTGGATCTGATGAAGAAGCAATCAGGAAAGCTTGAATAAGGGCCAAAATTTGTAGCGTCCCTTTTGTTGAATATCATGTTACAAGAAAGGACAAAAATGAAGCAACACTTGAGTGTGCAGCAAACTCCAATTTTATTATCTACTTCCCATTGTGAAGCTACACAATTGACACAGGCACCATCTGAGCTGCTAAGTCTTGGATCGGCAACTTTAAATCCGAGGTTAACTTGGGAGAAATTTAATTTCGATGAGGGTGCAGTGACTTTGCGGTTCAACAATGGACCTGCGATAAGCGTATGCTTTATTTACTTGAATGCCACAACTTTTTTTTTTTGCAATTACTTAAATAACATACATTTTTAAAAAAAAAAGTTCGTTTGAGTACTATAACTTTTAATTGATTGCTTAAGTTTCAAAAAATTTTAAAAATTGCTTATCCAAGTGTCGGAAATGTAACGTGGCATAGCACTTGTGATCAATAATTTTAAAAAATTATGTCACTCAGGCACTTATCAAAAAGTTACGTGGCACGGTCGTCGCTTAATTACTGCTTAATCCTATGGAAGAGAAAAAGAAGGTCGCAGGACCGCATAGAATGGCACCAAAACAATGTTACCTAGTCAAGGTTTCCCAAGAGCAAGCCACGTGTCATTTTTATGTTGGTTGCCCGACCCCATTCATGTACATGAAAAGATCATCAAACATAGCACAACTAAATATTGGGGCCCACTTTGTGGGACGCAGCAGAAGTGGGGGCCCGGGTTCGAATCTCCATTCTCCTCCGTATTTCTCTTAATTTTCTTTTAACTTTTCCAATCTTATTTGTCATACAAAATAAAATTCAAGTGCACGAATAATTATTCTACACATTCCTATGTGTAATTAGACCATTGCATTTTGCACATGCAATTAGTATATGGAAATAAAATAGTGATAAAGAATAATTAAATTCCTCGTTCGATTGGTTTGGCTCGAATGATATTTATTTCTCTTTTTTTTTCCTTCCATCTAAGTTTGTTTCGTTTATCAATAATAACACAAACATGTACCCTTTTTGCCTGTCTTTGTTGATTAATCCTTTGAAGAGGAGGCAAAATCAACAAGATAAAGAAAGATTGTAGGTTTGGTCTTTCGATTTTGGATCTCCTATTACTTTTTAGGATACTCTCGGGTTCTTAAGACTTCAAGATGGTTCTTCTTCTACAAAGAGGAAAGAAAGTTACATGTTACACACAAAAACAAACCATAGCCAGCATGGACGAAACTTCAGTGTTCGGACGCCGCTATGGAAGGTGGCACTTCCCTGTGCCGGGGCCGCTCCATACTAGATTTGCCTAAAGGAGCAAATTCATATGACCACGGACTTTATGTCCCCCGACAAAACAAGAGCAACATTTGCTCCCAACTTCTCGATTTCCACTCTTAGAGAATGCAGGTACCTATCTGTCTAACCTTCAATACCATCTTGATGACTTGAGTTCCTTCCTTGGCCCGCCGAACGACTGCATCTGACCAATTTCTCGTAATGGGAGCCTTATTTTTGTGGCATCGACGAACACGGCGCGACAATTGGCCACGTGGTGGCCAGGTTTTTCCAAGTAATTACGAACGCCCTCTTTCAAAAGTGTCATCGCAAATCGGAGTCAATAAATAAACAATGCCATAAATTGGAATAAAGAAGAAGCGAAGGGAGTTGATGTGCAAAAGTTTTTTGGACACATTGGATTGTTTCCTACGATAGCTTGGTAAGATTCTCTCTCTCTCTCTCTCTCTCTCTCTCTCTCTCTCTCTCTTCATGAGCTAGGAAAATAGAAAAACATAATTTCTTTTAGGCAACTTCGATGGCAACTATATGTAAGTTCACACTGACATGTTTCCATTTTTTTGCTAAGGTAGAAAAGGAAAAGGATTTTCTTCATTATTGGTATTCAGATTTTAAGTCATACATACTTTTATTTTTTTTATTATTCTTATCTTATGTAATGGCGACGGGTCTATACATTTACATGGTGTAACTTTGGTCTTGTTTGTCCATTTGTTTTCTATGAAAACTATAGACCTCGAATATATTACGTGCGTGTGCAAAAATAAAGAAAGATTTTTTGCTTAAATCTGAAAAGTATAAGAGATTTAAGAGATTACGGTTTAAAGGTATAGAGATTCATCTTACAGTCGAATTTCCACATCGTCCCTATTACAAGAAAAGTTTGGATTTTTGGTTTCTTGGGCAATTCGATTTTAGGTGGTTCCTTTGCACAAGCTCGAGAGTATTTGTATTTTTGTCGGGTGTCGTTTAGAAAACTTATAAATGACAATGGACAGAGAGAAATTAATGGACCATTCAATTTCAAGTGAACATACCATATGACATTGCTTGAAATAAATAACATATATTCATGATTCTTCTTGTTTCTCGCCATTCATAAGTGGCAATTCACTACATTCCAAGAAACCTTGGAGATAAGATTTGGGGGCGGATTTGCCCTTCCAAGTAAAGTAGCACATGCCCATTGTAGGCTTGTGGCTCATAATCCCAATCAACCAAACCTCTTTTTGTCCCGAAATTCTTGTACTTATTCAAATCCTAATAAAGTTATGTAATTAGACGGATCAAGTCTTAAGTCTACATCAATCAAAAAAATTGGGGACCTATTACATTGTTTACAAAATGGCAAGCGCCCAACTCATAATTGGCGATTCGTAAGTTTAATTCCTACTTGGTTCAATTCACATCATGACATATGAACAAACAGTAAGAATTCCAATTCTTATTGAGACTCGAACTCATAGGGAAGAAAATTGATTTATGGATGGAATCAAATATGCAGTATTTACAAACAAAAGTATTCGGTTATTGGGGGAAAAATCAATCTACTTTGATTGTCGAATCAAGATCAACTAGGACAAAAATAAAGCAAGATATGCAAAATCACCTTCATGAAATTACACGACACAAAAGAAAGAATTATATATATAAATTTGAAAAGAGAGAAAAATATATATATCCAAATTTTAACTTTTACGAAGATCATGGGTCGACGGAAAAAATCAGTTTACTAATGGAATTGTCGAGAGATAAAATAAAACCATTTAGTGAGACAAATAAAACTAAGGGCACGGCTTAAAATCCACGGGATGGATTTTGCTGCCTCCACAGCTTTTTGAGTGACGGGACAAAACTACCCTTAGCGAGGAATGGTAAGATATTGACTAATTTACGACGCGTGACAAACTTTCATTTTGTCCATTCGCGATTGACTGCGTCAATTGTCATTTTCTGCTTGCACGGTCGCCTTTTTTTTTTTTTAACCCCTTGGTAACACATGGGTAATTCCCTTTTTCGATATATTACTATTTAGATCAAAAGATTATTACGATAATTCAAGCTTACAATGCTTTAAATCAGTTTTTGTCAGTAAAGATGTGAACTCGTCATTCTAAGATCCAAGTTTCCCGACCGAAGCTACATGAAAAGATGCAGACTTATGATCTTTGAACCTCTCCTAAATGGAACGAGAAAAGGTTTAAATCAGCTTTAGTAGTTACATCTAGAAATTTCATGATCACACGGTTCGGAAAATTTGATCTAGACAAATGTACTTGATTTATTGTGTTGCTGAATAGGGTATTACCTGATATATACTACAATAATAGTTGCATACATAGTGCTCTTAACAGTAAGTTTTCGAAAAAAATGAACGAAAATATCTTGGATCTCAACCTCGTCCTTGCTCTTCAGCACCATTTTACTTTTCCATGTAACAAATACCATGTAAGAACCGAAACATGTGCTGAACAACACCATACTTTAGTTGTGTTGTCCCGGAAACTATGTCACTATCTACCATATTCTTTAGCCTAATACATAGAGGTATCAAATGGGTGAATGTGAATAGGTTTGGGTTGGACCGAAAATGGTCCGACCAATATTAGCCCATGCTAAATTGGCATGGAAGACTCGAGCCCAACTGGGACCCGAGAGGACGATTTTTCGCACAGGGTCATGTTCATCCATCGTCTTCTTCCTTGCTACAACTCGATCCCGATTCGCCCCTAACACGAACCCATTTTAGGATCATGCCGGTCTTATATTTGGCTTCTTTTCAGGCCGAACTTGTGTGCTTAGGTCAGTGATGATACATTGAACAATCACACCGCACAAACTTGTAGTCCCACTAGATGAACAGAGTGCGCCCTCGCACATTCTCCAGATGCCTCTCAAAAGTCCATCATGCATGAGGGGCCAAAACGTGTGCTTGGTAAAAAAAAACCCTAATTAGCTTTGTATGTGAGATTTCTGAAAGGTTGGTGCGTCCGTTCGACTTGACTAGTAGATGACAAACCTCCGCTGCCTCTCCGTCTCCCTCTCTCTTCTCTCGCTTCTCTCGCACGCAAAAACACAAACAGCTGTCCTTCGCTCTTGACACATCTATGGACGCGACCAAACAGGAGCAACCCGAGCAACAAGGAGGCTCCCTCGGCGTGCTGCAACTCCTCAAGAACGCCTCCAAGGAGCTCCAAAGCTTTACCGTCTTCCTCACCAAAGACCCCCAAGCTTCCGTTATAGCTGTTCTCAATCTGGGCAACGAAATTAAGGAGCTTCTTGAGACCGACCCGAGCCTGTTCAAGCTCTCTCACTTGCTCTGCAACCTCCAGACGGCGCTCAACGAGCTCAAGGCGGCTCAGGGATATGGGCTCCGATCCATTATCCGCAGACAAGCCATTTACTACAAGATATCCCAACTCGGGGGCCAGATCGAGCGCGAAGCCCAAGCTTACGTCGACAAAGACAGCATTTTCAGGTTCGTCCGCACGCTGGACCGGTCGGAGGACGAAGGGGAACAAGTGAAGGTCTTGACCGAGCTCGAGCAAAGGCTATCCCGAGGCTTCGACAGAGATTACCAAGACCTGATCCTGAAGGCCAAGGTGTTTCAGTTCCTTGAATCGATACTCTGCGACAACGCGTGTTCAAGAACCATAAGAGAGCACGCGGCTCGAGTGATGGTAGCCCTGATCCGGTTCAACCGGAACGTGTTCGTGGGTTTGGTGCTGATGGGTCCGACCCTCGAAGCGTTGATCTCGATGGGCTCGCGCCGTTCCATCGAGGTGCTCACCTCGCTGATCGCGCTCGTGCGGAGCCCCTTGATCGACGAGATCGAGTCGCTGGGGGGAATCCCGAGAATCATGGGCCTCTTGAGATCGCCGGACCCGGCCACTCGAGTCGCCGCCTTCGATTGCCTGTGCGAAATCGCTTACCACGGAAGGAAGGAAGTGATCGAGGCCGTGCTCGAACAGGGGCTGGTCGAGACGCTTCTTGAATTACAGCGACGAGACCAGATCGACCATGGCGGCGGCGGAGGGTTCGATGGGTGCGTGGCGAAATTCGCGGTGCAAGTGGAGGTCGGAGAAGGGCTGACCAATCGAGAGAGGGGAGAGTTCAAGATGGAGATACTGAGGAGGGTGAAGGAAGGTTGCGTCTCCGAGGCCGAGGTTGCCAGCGTCTCTGCCGAGGTTTTGTGGGGTTCTTCGCCTTAAATGAGTTGTTCAGAAATTTTTGTCATGTTTTTGGCTCCATGAGTACATAATTGCCATTGGATTCATTTCTTTGTTGTATCTTTAGCTTCATTTCCCCTTTTTTGGCCTTTTTAGATAGGCTTCCTTTAGAACAAAGGTGAGAAGCCCATTTGATCATTTTTGTCAACTTTAACAAATAGAAAAAAGAATTTCGACCCCGAAAAAAAAAAAAAAAAAAAGAAGAAGAAGAAGAAGAAAAAAAAAAAGGGAAATCTTTTTATTTGATATTTAAAAACACGTGGGTTGTTAGAATTCGCTCAAAATTTCTTATTTAGAGAGAGAAAGAGATTGAGGCCATAAGCTATGTAGCACCAACAATTTTCGGGGACTTTCATGTCGTGTCCAACACTCCTCGACATGCGACCGACACGTACTTAGCGCTCCATACATGCCAACAACGCTCGAGTCTAGCATCTCGACATGCCATTTCAATACGCATGGAGTCAATTTTTAAGCATTTTCAATAAATTAGGGGTCTCAATGTAAATTTATTAAATATATATATACTTAAGTCATATACCCAGTCACCCCAAAATGAATATGCATAGCCGGTCCAAAAAAAAAAACCTAATCGATAACCCAACATGTCGGAATTTTCTATTTTTTCTGAAATCACATGTCGACGTATCGTGTCATGTCGTGTTATATGCCACGTGTCGTGTCAATGCTATAACCACTTGGGGAAGGAGAATTATTACATGTCAGTCACCCTCCGAATCTTAACACAGAGAGAGAGAGAGAGAGAGAGAGAGAGAGAGAGAGAGAGAGAGAGAATTTTCGGGTACGCCAATCTAACGTTCTTCTTTTATTTCGTTAGAATAAAAAAGTTTATAAAGAAACATTAGCTCAATATGCTGCCATTGATCGTTTACCGTTTAATGTTGGTGAAAATTTTGATTTTAATTTTTTTTTATAAACACTGCATGTACTCCGCAAGTAAAACTTGTTCCGAGAAATACTCTTAAACGGGAAAATTTTGGGCTTTATAAAAAAGGAAAAAAAGATTTGAATTTTTTTTTTACGAATTTCAATGGACGTGTGCATATAGGTAGCGACATTTGGAGTGATCTTTGGCAAACTCATTCTTATATGAGTATTATATGTCATGGATAGGTGACGATTGAAACGTTCAAAAAAGATTTATTGCATTTCGATTTTTTGATGATAAGCACACGGCTAATAATATTTATAGAGTAATTAAGCAAGTTTTAGAAGAGGATAATTTAATTAATAAATTTTTTTCAGTTGGTTTTGATAATGCCGTGGCAAATACCGCTTCCATTCTTGATTTAAAAAAGATTTGTAAACTCACTTTTGGTGGATAATTTTTTGGCATTAAATGTACTTGACATGTTTTAAATTTATGTGTACAAGATGATTTACGAACTCTTGATACTTTTCTCAGCCCAATAAAGAAAGCAATTCAATTTTTATAGAAACATCCCCAAATTATGAAAGAATTGGGTAGATTTTGTAAAGCAAATAAGAGAACACCAAAAAAAATTCAAAAACTGTTCCGACTCGTAGGAATTCTATCTACTAGTTGTTTAATCAATCTTTTGCTTATAAAGATTTATTATGTACGTTTATTTCGATTAATGTATCCGAAATTAATTTATTCCCACAAGATTAGGATATTTGCAACAAAAAAAAAGATTTTTAAAAGTATTTAACGATGCAACTTATAGTTTATCTGATATTTATTATCTTATTACGTATTTATTTTTAATAGAGTGTGTTAATATTGCTGGTGTTTTTGAAGAATATGAAAAAGATGATCAATTAGCTCCGACTATTATAGCAATACGAAAAAATGGCTACTTTATTATACCGAAATTTTTCTTATTTATTTGATTGCTTTTGATTTCGATCCACGTATGAAATTAGATGGTTTAGGTGATTATCTAAATAGCTATTGTGAATGTTCACATTTGAATGAAACAATAAATGTTATAATTATACAAGCAGCGGTTAAAAACGCAATAGTAGAATTGTATAGTGAAATTTATAGTATATATGATTTAGGTGATAGTAGATCTTCCCAACCTAGTGACGTACAAAGCGGGAGAGTAATAGAATTAGTAAAAGGTACAAAATACTGATAAGTAAGCAAAAAAGATAAAAGGGGGCAATATGTAATATTTCTGAAATAGAGATATATTTAACCATTTCTTTTGAGTTTGGTGAATTCGAAAGCACAGATTTTCCAATTCTAGAATGGTGGAAGAAACATTAACTCAATTCTCAACCATCGTTCTCATCGCAAAACAGATTTTAGCAATCACTTGTTCAACAGTTGCGGTTGAACAATCATTTAGTGCTGGGAGATTAATTTTGGACGACCGACATTCAAGATTACATCGGGATTCGGTGGAGGCTCAAGCTTGTCTTGATGATTGGACAAATGCTCAATTTGGACAACAAGAAATGGATCGCAACGCAAAAGCTAAATTCTTCGATAATGATGATGGAAATATCACCGCCACGACTACCGGAACGGGTAGCAACGATTGTTCTTCTATCCCCAAGAAAATATGTAGGTCCTTAATGATAATTCTTTAAGTTCAAATCCCTTCCCCCTCCCTTTTTTCCTCCCAATTTTTATTACAATGTACAATTTAATGACAAATTATATTTGATAATTTATTATTTATTATTTAAAAATTAAGTATAAAAATCAAAACCGGAATCGGCCCTTGAACCGGCCCGGAACCGCCGGTTCATGAACCAAAACCAGCCGGTTCCAAAACGTGGCCACCTCTACTCTCTCCGCTCTCCTGATGAGGCCGACGACATTGTGAAGCTCTCTCACTCCAAATCACGCCTTCACCTTTACCTCCGCCTCGTCCGTCGCCTCCCGGAGCCACTGACTACGACCTCAATGAGCCACTGATTCCAATTCGCCCTTCCGAGCTGCTGATCCCCTTCTCTATCTATCGCCTTCCGGAGATCCATCGGTAGCTCCAATTCGTGTTTGCATTTAGGAACTCAGATATGTTGAAGGTTAGGGTTTTCTCCCTCTTTCGCGTTTGTGCTGGATTTACCGATTACAGATTGTGATTGCGTTCAAGGGACAAACCCAGAGAAGAAAAGTCAGATTTTGCAGTTTGTTTTAGATGGCCGAACTTCCTAATGGGCAATGAACTTGGGTTGTTCGCTGAGATGTCCCTCCTTGACTTAAGGAGAGAGCTCCGTTGGGCGGCGGAGAGAGTTCATGGCGGGGGGGTCCGCATAGACGGTGAGAGATAACCAGAGTAATGAAAGAAAGAAGGTCTGGTGTTTTGGGGTCAGTGGGGGGTGAGCGAGAGAAAACGAGAAAGAAAAGAGTAGGGCAAGTTTGGTTCTTTTGCGCTCGTTTTGTGTGAGCAAAAAGAAGGCAAGAGCAGGCCATAAAAGAAAGCTCAATGGGATAATGTAAACAAAAAAGTTGTCACGGAGGATGAAACTGTTTGGGGGTCTCATATGGTACAACCTTACTTGGTTTTTTGGTTCTATTTTTCTATGCATACTTTAATAATATTGTAGATGTATGTTCGTTTGGCTAATCTCAAATGGGCCAAATTTAGGAATGAAGGGTTTCTTTTGTATCCCTAGCTTTGTATTTTGTTTGGGGATATATATACTACTTGAGAGTACACAATAAGAAATGTGCAGGAGTTGGTGTCATCGGATGATGATGAAAATTGTTATTTCTACATTTCAATTAGCCTAGAATAGGCAGTGTCATTTAAGATTTAAGTGATGTGTATATCGATAAGATTTAGTTTCAGATGAAATATTGTCCTGATGAATAAGGACCAGAATGACAATACATCCACAGCTGAGGAGTGTTGGACATGGTACTAAGAAAAAAAAAACCCTTAAAACAAGAACCTATTCGAAAATTTGGCTACAATAATTATAAATACTTCTCGATAAATCCCTCTTTCATGAATTAATTTACTAATATCATAAATTACATAAGACGCGAGTCGAAATCGCCACGGATGACCCATGACCCAATGAAAAGAGGCTACTCCTTTCTAAAGAGGACAGCTAAAAAATGTGTTGATGAATTATCAATTTCAAGTTAGATGGATTGTTTTTGTTAATTTCTCCCAACACAAAGTTAATCTAACTCTTCCCACCATTATATATTGGGTTTCGGATTATTTAGATTTGAGATGGTAGGTTCAGCTTTAGTTCCACAAGGCGAGTAATGATCCATTATGTGGATTGTTGGTGAACTAGCTTAGGGGTGGAACACTTAATAAAATGATGAATTATAGGTAAATCCATCAATATTTGTATTTAACTTTTCTTGAATAACACGTATTTTAGGTTATGATCAATAATTTTTCGTAGAATATTTTGTATTAATAATGTTCCAAAAGTAAAAATTTTCAACCGTTACCAAACGAATTTCTGTTCCAAAAGCGGAAATTTTGTTACGTTATCAAATACTTTTCTCGGATCAGAAATCAACTTATGAAGCAGAAGTAGAAAAATCAACTTCTGCTTCTGAAGTAGAAGTTGATTTCTGAAGTAAAAGTGTTGCCATGCGCGCCCTTAACTTACAAATTTAATGTCCATTCTTTAAAAGTCTAGAACACCCTTGACAGATGGATAAAATCGTCAACTTAGTTGCTTTCTAGGGATATATATATATATATATATATATATATATATATATATATTGCAATTTTTATTTAATAGTATGTTAATTTAGGGCGCGCATTATAACACTTCAGAAGCGGAAATTCGTTTGGTAAAGGCACTTCAAAAGTGCTTTTGAAACTGAAATCCGTTTGGTAAAAATATTGACTTCTAGTAGGAATTTCTACTTCTGAAAGAGATTTCTACTTCTGGTTGGATTTTTGGCCAACTTTGAGAAGTAAAAAATTTTTACTTCTCGGTTTGAGAAATCACTTCTTTGACTCCACCGACCAACGCCCGCCCGCCGGTCACCGGCCGTCGCTCGCCGGCCACCTGTCGCCGCCGCTGCCGCTCGTCGGCCGCCGCCGCCGTCGTCGCTCGCCACCCGCCACCGCTCGCCGTCGGTATTTGATTAAAAGTAGAAATTTCAGAAGTAGAAATTTTATCAAACGTCTTTTTTTTTTTTTTATCATAAATCAACTTCTGAAACAGAAATAGAAAAATCAACTTCTACTCTTGATAGAGAAGTTGAAAAATCAACTCTCGCTTCTGATGGTGTTTCGTAAGCAGAAGTGTTGCCGTGCGCGCCCTTAACGACCTACCATATCTCAAATTGTACCGTTCCGTTCCATTTTTTGGTACAAGCTCATCCAAGTACTAGAGTTCGGACGAAGTAGTTTAAGGATTTGCTCAAGTCTATCGATGAATAATGTGTAATTTTGCTAAATACTTGGTCAATTGTCTTTACGTCAACACAAGAACCTCACAGTCAAAATTACACCATCAACCACTTCGGCTTTAGTTGGTTCCAAAGCTGAAACAAAAGGACAAGTCCCACCCATTCTGTGCCCAACTAAAATGATTTTTCTTACCAAGCAACTGGCATTGATTAGTGCAATCAACTTTGGAAACATATTATCTAACATTAAAGTCGTTAATTAGATCTCATAATCCTAGACCTCGTATATGATTATATTATCCGGCTTCCGTCCATGAGTTGGCAAAGCATAAGAATTTATAAATTAAGAAAAAGACATTGCTTAGTGACGGTCGTTTTTATACGCACGCGAGCCCGACATAAAATTGATGCGCATTTGGAAAATATTAGAAAGGAGGGTACCGATCATAGTAGGGAAAAATCTTGCACCACGAATTGTGACACTACCGACTAATTAATGTTGGACATAAAGTAAACGAGTGCGGTTGTTGCCAACGCTCGGATGAGCATGGTTCGGCATATTCCATTGGAAGCTCCCAAGCTACCTTTCCTTTTTTTTTTTCTTGGGTTACAGAACCCAAGCTACCTTTTGAAAAGCTTCATTTGCTCACTTACTAAGTAGTAAGTATCATAATCTTCGTACCAAGTGGCACCATAATACGTTCACGGAGGCCGCTAGCGCTAGTCGTGCCATTTTCTATCTCTACCCTTTTAGGAAAACTGTCCAAAAAATCCTGAACATGTTGCTCTTTTTATCAATTCAGTGTCAAACGTTTTAATTTGCCAATTCAAATCCTAGACATTTTCATGTTTTGTCAATTCAGTCTATCCGGTCAATTTTAGAGAGAAATCGCTGATGTGGACACCGGCTATTCGTTGGAGCCGAGGTGGACAATTTTTAAGAATATTTTAATTTTGCCATTTTTTTTTCATTATGCAACCCTTGCCGGCCACAATAAATAAAAAGGGAAGAAAAAATTTACCAAAATAAAAATCAAAAAATCCCCAAATAAAAAATTAAATTATTATTAAAAATTACTTGAGTCAACTATTTCTTGCCAAAATTGGCCGGATGGGTTGAATTAGCAAAACGTGAAAAGGTTAAAGTAAAATAGGATTATGGCTTTTCCTATCTCTACCCTTTGGGAAAATTGTCCAAAAAATCCTAAACATGTTGCCTTTTTTATCAATTCGGTGTTAAATGTTTTAATTTTGCCAATTCGGATCTTAGACATTTTCATGTTTTGTCAATTCAGTTTATCCGACCAATTTTAGAGGAAAATCGCTAATGTGGACACCTACTGTTCGCCGTAGGGAGAGAGAGAGAGAGAGAGAGAGAGAGAGAGTGGACATAGCATAATTAAAATGTTTAATCATCTATCCATACTATGCAAAGAACGAAAACTACTATTGGAAAGCAAATTTCCATTATAGGTCGTGCCTACTATCGAGATGAACTTTTCATGCTTGTGATTCGTTCCTATTATTAAGATGACCGTAGTATTATAGTTCGTTCTTATAAGTATTACAATTACATGGGTTCGACGAATAAAAGTGGTGATTCAAAAAGAGTTGAGATAAATTTAATTTCACAAATTTCTCTCGTCTTATGTCCACTTACATTTATTTTCCAAAATAAATCCAATTACCATAGATTCTCGTTTGACTATCTATTAAACAATTTTCCTCTTACTATAACCCTCTAAATTAACCTCTTAGAATGTTTTTGGCCTCCATTTATTTCGCATAAAATAAACGATCTGAAAATCATTTTCGTAAAAATGATCGCTTATATCGCTTGCAAAACTAAATGAAGGGAAAATATTTCTATCATTCATTAATATGTTTAGACATAAACTGTTGTCGGACGAAAAAATGACTCTTTCATTCACTGATTGTATAAAAATATTTTCCATTAATATTTCAAGCAATATTACCAATCATTTTAGACAAAATATTTTTCAAATCATTCATTTTCTATGAAATAAATGGAGCTTTAATCTTAAAACATTTGTTCTCTTTTTGTAAATCTTTTACGGTCCTTGCACAAGCTCAAAATCTTGGTTTGTGCTATGTGACATTAAGAAAACTTTAGCATCCTCCTTATACCGCACGTGGAATTATTTGAGTTGAAAGTGAGATCATTTTTTATAAATTTCAATAATGCGTTCTCCATGAACGTGTGATACATTAATCGGAAAGTGTAAATTAAGCATCTATTTGTTTCACAAGGAAATAAATATTTTCACAAATATTTTCCTCAAAATTTTAAAATTGATCACTTATATCTTTTGAAATAATTAGTCGATAAAACATTTTCACCATCGATGAAAGTTTATATCTAAATATTTTCGTAGATGATAAATTTTTTTTTTTCATTTCTGCAAGTGATAAAAAAAATTAATTTTTTAAAAAATATTTTTTAAATTATTCATTTTTTCAAGAATCAAATTAAAGTTAAGGTCCAATTAATTTCCCTTATTACACTAAACCGTAAAATTTCAGCAAAAAATTCCTTTTCTTTGACATTTTCATCAATTAGGCTGAGACCGACAAGTACCAGAGTCTAATAATTCGTGCGCTTGAACGGACATGCATTAATGATGTTGGCCACTTTGGGATGTTTTTCTTAGTAGAGTCCACTAATTTTCACGCACGCCCAAATTTGACCGGATTCCAAAAATGTAGGACGCTGGTCAGGAGGAGAGACGGAATTTTGCAATTTCTAACGGTAGGGAGAGAATTGTTTTGAGCGGACACGAAGGAGACTCGCAACGTTAGCTGATGGCCCACCAAATTTCTGACGAAGGCGGCAATTAATTTGGCGATTCTCTAACATTAATTAGTTTCCTCCCGTACATTCCTTTGCTTCTTCTCTACCTCTTCAACCCCTTTTGATTTCTTGGTAAATTTCTTCCCCAGAAGAACGCAGTCGAAATCCATCGCCTTGCTTCTTGGTCCTGTGTTTTTTGGCCTCTCCCTAGAGCACCCGTTTCTTCCCAACTCAGCCTCAAGCATTTGAATCACGCGATCCAAGATCTCTCGCTCTTCTGAGTACCAAGTTGAATTTTTTTTTTTTAAATAGCTTGGAGATCTGAAGAATTGGTCCGAGTTTTAGCTCGGTTTGATCGTCTGGGTCGGGCTAGATTTCTCTCATGGGTTGGAGATACAGGGCTGGTTTGTTTCTTATAGCTGCGGTTGTAATCATCTGGGTTACCTCTGCTGAAGTCACCCAGGTTGGTCTCTTATATTTCTCATGAATTCCATGCTTTCTGTTTGCTGGGAATTTCGTGGTCTCTCAAGCTTTATGGTGCTTTTTCTATGGTTTCTGAACCGGATGGGACGTTACCAATGTCCTTGCCTTTTAGGTGATTGTTAAGGCATGTTTTGAGAACTAACTAGGGGAGTCTTTATCTTGCTTCAAAAAGAATGTTGGGTTTTGGATTTACCTGAGGTGAACTTGCTGGATTTGCTAATGCTCGTGAACCTTCTTTTCAAGGGTGGTTGCGAGAAAATAAAGTCGAAGCTAGGCATTTTGTCACTTTCATTCCAATCGGGTTTGCTTGAGATTGACCTTGTGGTTTGGAATATCACTATTGGTTTGACATGGATGATTGGATTATGTTCTGTGCTGAAATGCCGTTCTATGTTTTGATCAAGTAATTGAGGCTCAATAAATCATAGTATCTAGGGTCTCTCCATGTAGTTTGAGGCTGTCCAACAATTACGATTCTGATTCCTGTCGTGTAATATGAAGTCCAGCCTACTGAATGGCTAGCTAAGTAAAACAATGATTAACAGCTTGACACGGAGGCGAAATGATCGTACAAGATTATCTACATTTCCCTCAGGCTTTTAGTGCATTAATGGTGGCTCCATTGTATGAATCTCTGTACTAAGTTTTCTGGAGAATATGACCTGCACTTCTACTCAGGTTATGAGATATTTGAAAGCAAGAAGGTATGTTTTACGTAGCTGGTTTCCTTGGCAGCTTGTGCCCATGTACTTGCAGTAAGCCTCTTATGCTGCTATTATCCCAGTCTTCTCTTGCTCCCCCACTTGCCCAAATAGACTTTTTATGCCCAGTAAAATTATAGTACTTTCATTAGTAATATCTAGTGCTCTAGCATGCAATTCACGTAATGCAAACTCCCCCGAGGAAATAGACTGCTAGTATTGCCTGAGCTGTTTCCATTTTATGTTTCTTTTTTACTGGAAATTTGTAGTAGCGGTTACCATGTGATTTTTTATGTAGTAGTAAAGTCAACTTAATCAAGTTTCAGTTAAAATTTCATCTTATACTTTATGAATGGTATGAGGGAAATGGGGCAGCTCCATTAGACAATAGTCACAATATGAAGCTGAGATGCCCGTTTCCAATCATGCAAATTATAATGACGACTCTTTCTTTGTTTCTTTTACTTTTTTCGTTGTATATTGTGCTTGAGTTATGTCTCATATGATGCGAACTTTCTCACTACAGGGTATTTTTACAGATTACAAGCAGCCATTTGCAGTGACGTATCTTGGAGCTTCTCTTATGGTAGTTTACCTCCCAATAGCATTTCTCAAGGACTGGATATGTAAATTACTTAAACAGCGCAATTCGAAAGGTGGCAAACATGCAGAAAGCACAAATGAAGCTTCTGCTGGATTTAGTTCTCCTCTAAAATACATTGGTGCACAGAACGTGTTTGAAATTGAATCTGCTTTGACCAGAAAAGATAGTGAAGCTGACATCTCACCTAATGGAGAAACAAGTCCATTGGTATCTAAACGAAAAGATGATAGGAAAAGGGAGCTAACAACGAGGGAGATTGCTATCTATGGATGTTACATTGCCCCTATCTGGTTTGTAACAGAGGTATTCAACTTGATTAGCTTTTGAGTGTTCCCTCCCTTTTTTGGGTAAACTAGTTTTCGTCTTTCTACTTCTAACTTTTACCTATCAATGGAAAAATGACAAATAACTCCGTACAACTGTTTGTGTTTGATGGAGTCAAATGTTGATATGGACATTTATTAGTGTTGTTGTTTCTTTGACTGGACTTAATAATATAATTTTCCTGGATAATATGAACTTTTTCATACACTTGGTATAGATATACAGATTCCAGGCTTAGATTTGGAAAAAATGAATCAGTTACGTATGTATATACATATGGGGCAAGTGTTCACATTTTCACAAGTGCATTTTGGTTATTCCAGTGGCTCTTAAGATCCTTAGTACGGATTGGTACCTTTGTTTATCTTAGGTTACTTTCCTTGATATTGTTGAATGTCCTTGTTTTTGTTATTATTGTTTCAACTGGCTATAAACTTGCTTTCTTGGGAATTTTCTTATGTGGCCCGGATAGATTTCGTGTCCTTGTAGTGCATGTATGATGTTTGACCTTATATCCTGTCCATGTTGTCAGCTACCATTCTGACACATTTCCATCAGGTGCCTGATGTATGTTGCTTGCGGCTTTGAGTGACTTTATCTCAAGTTTTGAACGTTCGGGTTTTTGGCAACGAGCTCTTTTGAGGCATGATCCTGCCACAAAGCAATAATCATTTGAGTGGAAACTGTTTATTTCGTTGTCCTTGAGTCAATACTCTGTAGTTATTCTGTTAATCATAGGAGTAGGATCAAGCTTCATACAGTAGAACAGGAACTGCGTAGTGTTGATTGACAGTATTGTATGGATTGCAGTATTTATCAAATGCGGCCCTCGCAAGAACAAGTGTAGCTAGTACGACCGTATTATCATCCACTTCAGGTCTTTTCACTCTGTTCATCGGCGTCCTTTTGGGCCAAGATTCTTTAAATGTATCAAAAGTTGTAGCAGTCTTCGTCAGCATGGCTGGTGTTGCCATGACAACTCTTGGGAAAACTTGGGCAGCTGACGACTCCAAATTTAACACTTCTTCGTAAGTTTCTTAGAGATGCTGTTGTTTATACTTTTACATATAAGTGGATTAAAGTTTGGCACTTTGTAGCTGACTTGCAAAGTTGGTGGTGCCATTATTTTTTTCTCTAATATGAGTGTTCGCTATTGCCGGAGTTGCAAACTGGAGAGGCCCTTGTTTGTGAAACTTCAGCATCATTATTGGGGAGAATGCCCTGGCTAGGGTTAAATGAAGTTGCATTTTCAGCTTTTATTTTTCCGAGGGAAGAGGCTTTGTTAGATCTTCAAATTTGACTTCTCTAATTCTTATTGCTATGAAATGTTCTCATATAGTGGTACCATATAATATTTTAATTCTTTTTTCACATGCGATGTGTTGGGCACCATTTTAGTCTGGAGTTTACACCTTAAATTGGACTACGGTGATATCTAAGGAAAGAGGCTAAAGCAATTCTGTATCCCAGCACACCAGATTCATCCCGATCCTTTCTCTTTTCAGTTGTCTTACAAAAAATACAATCAATGGAGTTTCTATGCAAGATTAATTACATATAGTTTTTGTTATCAGGGTCCTGTCCTTCATGAAGACAGACAATCAGAGGGGTTCCTAGAGATTTAACATTTTACCTTTGTATTGCATACATGACCACAAAAGATTACATTTGTTACCGTCCTTTTATTATTTAATGGCATTGGTCTTCGGAGTTTTAATTTTGGCAATACACAAGTTGCTGATTGTGAGAAGAAATGATTTAATAATTGCTTTTTTTCTTTACGTTTAATTCCTCCATCCGTGGTGACTCTTCATGCCCTCTCCATCTTCATTGAGTCTGTAGTTTTCCCATATTTTCTTAATAGTACAAAGAACCATTTACGTGAGCAAAATAGCATGCTTTAATGCATGTTTGCATATTGTGATGCCTAATTTATTTTATGGCAACTACATAATTGTCAGAAATGGGAAACGATCTCTTGTTGGGGATCTCTTTGGCTTGCTTTCAGCTATGTCGTATGGGCTATTCACAGGTACGATATTCTCTCAATAATGTCATTCTATTTTATATCAACCTTCTAGTGAACTATAACAAATGTTACAGTACTTCTCAAGAAGTTTGCTGGTGAAGAAGGGGAGGGAGTTGATGTGCAGAAGTTGTTTGGATACATTGGATTGTTTACACTTGTAGCTCTATGGTGGCTTGGTAAGATCCTCCCTCTCTCTCTCGAGATAGGACAATGGAAAAACCTGATTCCTTTTCGGGCAAATTTTTTTTTTCCTTTGGTCGAACTTTTAGGCAACTTGGGTGGCAACTATATGTATGTGCATGTCTCCATTGGCCTTTTACCTTTTTTATTTTTCTATAGTTTTCATTCTTACCCCTAGTCAAATTATATTTTCCTGGTAATCTCTGCAAAATCTTAACACTTGATGGGGCCTGAAAAAATGGAAATTTTGCTGTTTAAAACCCTTCCTGTTTGCACCTTTATAAAACTTTGGCTTGCTTTCTCATGCATTAAATGTTTTACGAATGGTCAAGCAGCCGGAAATCTTGCAGACTCAACAACTCATAATTTGGAGTGCTCTCTATATAATAATCCTTAGTTTTTAAGAGAAAGTGACTTTTAAGAGCATATTGGTCCCTTGATTTGAGAAATTCCTGCCATCTTCTATCCTAAGGTTAAAGAGGACCCATTTAGTTTTTTTTTTTGGTAAGGTAAGAGGACCCATTTAGTTGTCCTCTTGTTTTTCGGAGAAAGGATACAACAAACTTTCAAGACATTCTGCTCCACATTTTTTAGGTGTGATGATTATTATGAGAACTTCTGCAACATCATCAACTTGAATTTTTTCTCGTTATTTTTTTTTATTTTAATTTCCTTTCCTGAATTTGTGGTAGCTTCTTGATTTTTGACTTGAATCTGTCTTTCATCTTGTAGTATTGCCATTGACAGCATTGGGGATAGAGCCTGAGTTCACAATTCCTCATTCTGTAAAAATGGATGAAGTTGTTCTTGCCAATGGCTTTATTGGAAGTGTCCTTTCCGACTATTTCTGGTATGCACCTTTATTTCTTCGGTAAGACATTTCACCCATGCCATTCCTGACCCCACGTGTCTGAATATCTTGCAGGGCATTATGTGTTGTATGGACCACACCATTAGTGGCTACTCTAGGGATGTCTCTCACCATACCACTTGCAATGTTGGCTGACATGGTGATCCATGGTCGTCATTATTCCGCAATTTACATCCTCGGCTCAACTCAGGTGACTAATCAATCTTAGTGGTAGGGCTATCAGGCATCTAAACTAGGACATGCCTTCACTGGTAACACAATAATACGAGATGGCCTGAATACAAAAACTTAAAAGGGGAAGCTGTCTGTGACATGCATGTATTTCATTATTATACATGTGGAGCTAAGTTTTTAATCGAGGCATCTTTGAAAGATGTAGTCCAAGTTTGTCAGGAACTTATTACATTGCCAAAAAGTTGAAAAATTACTGCTTTCATCGTTGATAGTGCATGTATGCACATTTTGATATGCTGTTTGTGTACATTTTGTGTAGGGGATCTGACATATGCTTCACCTGACTTTTGGTTGAAATTCTTACAAGAACTCCCTATGTTGCTGTATAGCTACATTGTGTCAATCATTATCAGGGTCTTGCCCTAATGTGTATAATTACCAAAATAACTTCTGGCAGAATTAGTGTAATTATGATAAACTTCTGCTGATGGAAATATAGGACCTTTCTTCCTGGATGAGTTATTAGACGTCCAAAGCATGGCACTTTTAATTTCTTGGTGACAACATATAGCTGATAGGTTGTTTCCTGCTACCCTTACCAAGGAAGAGAATGACAACAGTCCCTGCTGTTTTATTCTGGTATTCCTGTAATCATAAGAGAGTTCCCTGTCTATTAGCATTTGGTCAATTGGATATCAAGGCAACACAACAGCTTCACTTTAGAAAACAATTCGATCTGTAACATCTTGACCAATCAGGCATCTGCAAGGAAATTTACGTCCTTTGTGCCCAGGGGCTCCACTTTGTGCAATTACAAGTCGACAGTGATGGAAGCTACTTTCTTTCAGGAAATTGTAAATTCAAACTGATAAAAGTAAAAGCTAACAGATTAAGCAGCAAAAGTTGAGCGCTTGTTAAGTGATGTGAATTTCTTATTCTGGTCCAAAGTGGGTCAATCTGATGCATAAAATAAGTGCACTCAGTTTATTTAGGTCTAGGACTCAGCTAGTTGTGAACCTGATCAAATACTTTATAAACAACTATACTCTTCGGAGGAAATTTGTCCTATGAGCTCTTGCATTTCTCTGATCTGCTCATAACATAAGATTGCAGTCAATTCCTTCACATATCAATCTGTCTATCCTGAATAAGTATTTCTGTGTGGTGGGATCTCCACTTTAACTATTTTCCGAGTGTTGAACATAATGGTTATATTGATGCAGTCGACAACATTGCAGGTATTCGTAGGATTTGTGATAGCAAATCTTTCAGACTGGTTCTCAAAGAAGTTGGGTTTGTAGCACAATGATTCATGGATTATGTGGATGGTACTGTCCATTTAGCTCTTACCAGTGCACTAATCATGCACTTGGCGTCGTTTTGAGGATACCTATAGACATGCAGGCTTAAATGGGAGGTAAAGTAGGTTGTGATTATGTTTGTCATTGATATGTAAATGGGATAAGTGTAAGTTTGTGTCCCCATATCTGGTTTGGGTATTGAGCCCTGGATGTAATAAACCTCTCCCTCCTCCCCCCTCCTCTCTCTCTCTCGCTCTACACACACAAGAAATTCTTTGGTTTCTTTAATTGATGCAGACAATCTCAATTTGCAAATTACTGTTTTCAATTTATCTTCCTGTGGTTTTGAGATGTTTCTTGTCATTGCTACTGCAATTTTGCCTCTCCGGTGCAAGGAACTCTTTTAACACCTGCTATGAAAAACCTCTTCTCCGGCATAATCATACATCTGTTCTAATTCACATTAGCACATACAAAAGCTGTTTGATTTAATGAGGAAAGCAAAAAAATTAAAATAAAATGACCCGGGTAATAAAGTCAAACGTAATGCTGATTCGTATTTATCAAATGGATGGGAAGTTTATGCTGTTAGATGGAAATCACCACCCGTTATATACGACACTCCTAGCCAGACAGATGATGACTCTTCATGCCCTGTCCGTCCGCATGAAAACCAACAGAGAATTAATTCAGTAGCACTTAAGCTTGTGCTGGAGAAAATGCTTCTCATGAGATAAGCCATGCGCCACCTTTGAATGGGTTTTGTGCAAGCATTTGTGCAATGAACTCTCCAACAATAGATGCTTTATCTGATCTTACAAGAATCTCAGTGTAATTTGTAATAATGTTCTCTGACATCTACAGACGCGAAACCAATCTGTATCTCTCCTGTCATTCTTTAACTTTTGCTTGAAACTCTTACCGAAAACACAAAGCCGTATGATTTCTTTGCATGGTTGCAGAGTTTTATCATATTACATCTGTTTTTCCTGTATGATGTATCTGTCACTCATGAGCCTGCAGATGTATGAAGAAGTTGAGAACCGTCACTCCCCTCGCTCATCTTTCAATCGTTGCGGAACACGGGCTGTGCAGTCCACTTGAGATGCAAATTGATCTTTCCCGACTTCCCATCTAAAGGAAAAGTATCCCGCACTTCCCCTTCTAATATCACCCTGGTTAGTGTCATTATGCATTTCCCAATCTTATTCTGCAAAGTTAAGAACAAGATCAGGATTAGGCAAGAGATATGGTACTCGCCGATCAACAAGAACAAGGAAAGACCAAGAGCATGGTACTGTAATATCACAGCTTGTCCGGAAGTCGCCATTAAAAATCTGATTTTTCACAAGCATCATGTTTTCTATCTATTTTCTCTTCTTGACTGTTCCTTTATCCATTGAGATTTTGCAGAGCGAACTCCGAAAAGTCGAGATTATCGATAAATTTTTTCGAGACATCTGCCATTTGCAATGCACAGCTGATCTTACATCATCCTTTTCGAAACAGTACAGTCTTTCATGATATCTGGTGTGTATCATAAGGTGCTCTTATACTGTCTCCTCCTCTGTATTTATAGTTGTTCTTTTGACAGATCACATAAAACAAACCAAAAGTTTCACCAACCACAGAATTATCACAAAGAGTGGAAATCATGCATCTCTTATGTTACATGCTATATATCACGTCGCATTTGAAGGCGAATATTAAAAGAAAAAAAGATTAAGGAGGAGAAAAGTACCTTTCCAAAAGTGTCATGGTCCCAAACTTCTACAACAAGCATATCATGCAGCCCATCCTCCACAATGATGTCGAAAGTCTGATTCCAGACCGGATTCAAAACATCATTCAACACCTAATTCAAACAGAATGACCAAAGGCGCTTAGAAGTCAACAAGAAGGAAATGGAAAATACGATAACATAAATGGAAAGTATATCAGATAGCTTCATTCAAAAACGTTTAGAATCCAATCCAGGATTTCTGAAGCAGCTTTAGGTGGCCGGAGGGCTGACGGTGACGAATGGCTCTCTTGAATCTTTAGGTGGAAAAAGATTTGAACATATAAGGCTGCCTGCTGCAGGATCTCACCCTGGTTTTAAATTTGGCTCCCGATTTCTTCATCGTAAGAACGACATAAGGGTCGGCTTTTCCCATCAAGTCAACAGCCGGCAAATCCTGGGCTGAGATCACGGTCACGGACAGTACTCCTCGAACAATCACATCCTTTTTCTTCTGAGATGAAGTTGCATCTGCTTCGTGGGTTCCGCCTTCAAGCACCTTCTCGAGCGATGTCAACTTCACACCCGATTTGAACGGATTCTTTATGATATTGTCCGTGCCTTTGGGACAATACAAGAGCTCCAATTGCACCTAGTGACAAGAAACAGTCCAAAAGAGGGACCATATGTTTTTAAATAGCCTAAACAAAGTTTATCCAAATTCAAGCAAATGCAGCTACAAGAAAATGTAATTCTGCGCTCAAAATTGCAACTTTACAACAGACCCTTTCCTTCTTGATGAATTAATAAGCAGACACACGCTGTGCTGTCAATTGAGACATTTCCTTCTTAATGCTTGAAGGAAACAAATAGTTTCATTTACATTCAAAGGAACTAAAAGGTTAGGTGAAATCAAGAAGAGCGTGTTGGAAAATCCAGGATGCTATCTGACCTGACCCCGGTTCTTTGTATCTCTTTGCACCTCCAGATCCTTCACCAGGTATAACCACACATCCTTCACTTTTCCAGGCTCAAGGATATTTAATGGAACTTGAGCACAACCGATGAGTTCAGAAGCTTGAATGCCTTCATCGTCGAAAACTCTTATTGTTAAGTGCTGGGTCGATAAATCCTCGACGATGAAGTCAAAATGCTCATTCCATACTGGATTTAACTGATTGTTCTGAAAACGGCGAGAAAAGAGGAATTAGCTATTGCTTTTCCCCGGAAAGAAAGAATTCGAATAGGTATACTGGAGCAGGTTTTCTTTCTCAATATTACAGAAGGAGCAAGTTAGTTCACTTACAATGGTTTTGCTAGTTTTCGTTTTACTCCGCAGTGGACGCACGAATAGAACAGCAAATGGATCAGATTTCCCGATAAGATCTTTATTGGCTAGGTCCTTTGCTTGCACAAGCTTCACTTCTAATGTTCCAACAGGCTTCAGTTCCAAGTCACTGTCACAGAGCATAGCCAAAGAACACCAAACAATCCGCATTGGTATGAGAGCACTTCTATGTAGAAAAAGTATAAATAGATGCCGACATCACTTTTCTCAAGAAACTTTGTCAGTCGATACAGAAAGTCTGCTACTCATGCCATCATTTTGAGCACCCTATAGCTTGTTACTGATGGCCTAACATTTAAACAGCATTGGCCAGGGACACGATATGTTCGCCTAGCAAGTTGTACAAACCAAAAAAAAAAAATATAGTTATTTCAGCTTTGTTTTTCCAAATGTATCCATATACCAGAGTAAATCATCAGGAATGTGAAGACAACAATAGAGTGAATTTTCCTTCATAGGTTGATATCTAGTTGGATCTTATCGATTTGTACCTATAATCCCCAGGCAGTATGGGAACAATCTTCCTCACTGGCCATGTCAATGTGTCTTCAAGAGCATCCCGTATTGTTTCCTGAAAATGCATACATGATCCAGTGAGCAAACTCGGTAAAAATTGCCAAATTGATGCACTTTGCTCCAACAACAGCCTAGAGCAACCTATAAGTTCAGTTTCTTGCAGTTTTCACGAGGCTATTTGTCACGATCTACAGTTTCTCCAAACGATCCATCCATTTTTCTGTCATTCTCAACTATTTCTTAGGCAATCCAGGAAGCTATCCACTCATTCTGTGATATTGGGATCATTGGCACAGAACACAAATAGCAAGGATAGAGAAAATAGCAGACCTCGATAGCTTCAGCAACCCTAGGGATTGCTTTTATATCACCACCAGCAATGCTTAGTTTAAAGTCAAGATTCTTCTGCTAGAAAAGGGCACAAAAACAAGCACCAAGTGTGAGCTTCGAATGCCATACGTAGTGCAAAAAAGGGCGGGTCCAACAAAGCATAAACCCATGTTGAAATTGTTAGACCTTAAAGTACTCTGTATCTTGTGATATAGTAGTGTAGATGATCAAAAGGGTGAGAGAAAAGAAACTGAAAATCTCACCTTTTCTCGCAAAGAATAACAAACAGCTCCGAAACAAGGAATTTCATCCACTAGTGGTTTGAAAATTAGCCTGAAAACCCCAGTAAATCCTATATTTTTCACCTACATAGCAGGGTGACACGAGTGAGAAAGCTATAAGTTCACTCTTGTAGCATGACCTGAATGCCATCTTTAGAAAACACCTATACCAAATCAACTGTAAATATTAGCAGCCAAAGCAAGATGAAGTTGTGCTACGACATCGACGGAACACTGAAATTTTCATTCAATTCTTCCAGGAAAACAAGTAATTACTGCAATCTAAGATGCCTTTAAAAGAGAATTTGTAGTTCTTTTTTATAAATTTGTGGTTGTCTATTGCTTATGGCTGCAGAAAATTTTCACATTGACCTGAAATGGGAGACAAAGGCCCATGCAGAGAAAAGCAGTGGTTAGAATTACCTGCACAGGCAAGCCTACGCCAACTAGCGTTCTGATATCAAGTTCTATAAGAAGATCACCATCCCACTTCATTTCCAACTCCATGGTGATTTGCCCACTTTTGCTTTCAGCATCGACGATCCAAATTCCTGGTGCACATGATATTTAACGAGTCTAGCCACTTTTCCCAATGGACCTCAAAACAATGGCGGCTTTATGAAGAAGACTAAAGTACCCATCCGGTTGTCAGTGTTGACAAGAATTAACAGGAGATGAAAGTTCTTTCGAGACGAGTTCCTTATCAGACTATAACCGAGACTAGTAAAGAGCTCAATTTGCAATGTCAATCTGCATTTACTTCTAAAAATAATTTGTCTGACACGCATACTCGACAGAGAAGACGGTATCAAGCAATTCACTTCTGTGCGTCATTGACTTGATTCTTTCTTAGCAAGCAATGGCACTTCTTACTCAGTACCAATGTACTAAATTTGAAAACAAGAACCTGTGAATTGAGGAGCCACTGTCCCCAGAGTCAACTTCGAGAATGTGAGGGATGCTAAGACAGCCGGCCTATACTGCTCGAGAGTTGGCTCTACAGTATTTCGTATCAGCTCAGAAGCTGCCTGGGGCATCAAACGATTCGAAACATTATCAGAGAAAAACAACAGCGGCCAATCACCTGTATATACCATAACGACAGAAAGATCGATGAAGGTGGTGGGCGAAGAGAGGGAAAAATACCGTGTCAACATAAGGCCAAATCTTCTTAAGTTGGATGTTGAGCCAATTTAACTGGAATTAGTAAAAGAAACAAGTCTCAGAGCAATCGCCTCATTAAAATACAATCAGTTTGCTTGGTTCGACAATTAGTTTCCTACAACGAAGTGCCACATGAAATGATGCGCACACATAAACATGGATGCAAGCTTATTAACTACACAATTACAAAATGATCATCCATCCATGGTTATATGGAAACAAAACCTTAAGAATTGTGAGGTATATAACGGAAAAAAAACTCAACTTCTGTCGCTGAGTAAAGACAACCCAAGAAGGGTAACACTCGCCTTGCAGGATCTTTTTCGAATCTGCCAACGTCATCCTCGTGAACGCCGCGATCGTCGCCGCCTTCAACCAATCAGGAAAAAAAAAGTATACAGAATAAGAAACGGAGAAACAAATTAATAGCAAACAGCACAAGCTTATGCATTGTCCAATATGCATGCATGCATGCATGGCAGGACAGATTAAAGATCACCAGGGTGACAACATATCAGAATCGTTCCAAAATTAAAAGAGAAGACATAGGACAAGAGGCACGTATATGCGTATACCAAATCGGAGCGACGCTTGGATCGGATACTCTCGTAATAAGCGAATGCGAAAACCAACCCAATGCCAAGGGCCAACCCAGTGATCAGGCCAGAGACGAAACCCATTCTTCCCTCCTTTAATTTTCCTCCCTTGGTACAAGACGTTAGATGGGTCTGAGCACGAGACTCTGCAAGAATTCTAGCTCGCAGGGATCATGCAATGAGCAGTAGCGAGTGGCATTGCAGAAGGATGAGGACTCCAGATGGATGTGATTGAGCTTAACGGATCGTTTTGAAGGAACTGCAATGAATTGTGAACGATAATGCTGGATCTCTGCTTCGGGTTCGATTCTTTTCTTCAACTTTGCAATGCCTTCCTCTCGGGTTAAAACCAGTTTGCACGCGAAACTCGCGGGCTTTTTCGTTACTACAACACTCTTTTTTGCTTCTGTGACGCTCCGTGGAGGCATAAAGCATTTTAAGCAAAAGATCTTTCCAAACAGACAAATAAAAGAATATGATATACATAATTTTTGTAATGTGCAAAAGGGAATTTTACAACGTATATTGTGTAATTTGTTCGTTGATCAATTTTCCTTTGCTTAAGAATGATGGTAGAGGAATAGGACGAACCCTTCTCGAGTGCGTGAATAAGACTCTTCGCTTGTTTACTTAAATCATTCAGAGTCGATCGCCTCAAAATTATACAGCCAGCAAAGATTGCAATCACCGGCACTGCCCCGGTGAAAACTCTTAACAATTACGAAACGAAGTCATTTATCTGCTGAAGCTGAAGGCGGGACATCATAGTTTTAGGATCTCGGACTCTTCAAGTAAAAAAACATTTAGATTCACATCAGTCTTGGCCATGCGTATGAATTGGTATGAAACCACAAGGAGTCCTCGTGATAATTCTGCTATGTTCGACCATTATCCCAGAAATAATCAGACATCTCCTCTGTCCTGAAGTTGATTTGTTAATACATTTCTTTGATTGACGATGCCCTGGAAAATCAAGTCCGTACCTTTCAGATTCGTGAGCGTGAGAGGTAGATTAAGACAGTCTCTGAGACATTTAACCTCTGTTGGGACAGGGAAGGTTCTATTTCAGTTACAGCAGGAACGAAGAGTTTCTTCATCTCTCGTTCACATTTCTCACCATGGGAATTCACATCCCTCGACAAGGACAATCCCACATAATCCATAATTTTACCAACACATTTGAGAAAAATGACCAGTGAAAGAATCAAAATGACTAACACATTCGAAGAATTAACATAGACATGGCCGGTTCCATTTTAGGAACCGGCGGTTCCAGTTCCACGAAAAGGTGGAACCAGCGGTTCCGGGCCGGTTCCGGTTCGGAACTGCCGGTTCCCGAGCCCAACGGGCCACGGCTCTTTCCCCCGTGTCTCCCCTTTTTTTTTTTTTTTTTAAAAACGGATCGGAACTGGCAGTTTCGGGCCGCCGGGCCCATTTGGCCATGTCTAAATTAACACCATTATTAGCAATCACTGGATGAGAAATCTGTGATTCAGTCAACTGAGTTCTATAGAATCTTCCCGCCAAAAGTAAATCTTGCAATCATAGAAATTGCAGCTAAAATCAGAATGAATCTTCCCAAAATTCATGTCGGCGCGACTAAAAAGGTTCGAGAACACGAGCTTGATAGCTCCATCGGGTCGGGGCATTCCTCTATAGCTTCTTCTTCCTCTTTGGTCACACTCACATGGATCAAAGCAAACAATGTATCCTAGATTGGTCAATTTTTACCATTGAAGAAAAGAATCCAAAGTCTAAGCAATCTCTATAATTTTACACCAGAAAAATTTGTTCTTGACCCATCAAGCCACAATAAGGTAGATGAGAGACATAAACCTCTTCCACTCTCCATTAGAAACACATACACACGCGACCACACAAGGAAGAATTTCAAATCCTGGACAAGAGAACCAAGACACCTTACAACAATCCCCAATTTCACCCAAATACAAAGAACAAAAAAACAGGGGAGGTTAAATCAATCGAAGAAGAATATTCAAAGCTCACCAATCATTGATCCTCACTTAATGCAGGATGGTAGAGCGAGGCCATGGCAGACAAATGCTAGTACAACATAAACAATTACCAAAAGGAGAATAATAAGCGCAACCCTGCAAAGTGTCAGAAACATCTTATTAGTGACAACAAAGAAGAACATCCAAACATACTTACCTTACCAAAAAAAAGAAGAACATCCAAAGCCCTGCCTCTCTGTCTAGACTTGGGAAGTAGCAGAGCATGGTTTTAGCTGAAAATTTTATATTGTGCCAATATTTTTTCGGGTAGTATTGATGAAAAGAAAGTATTCCATCTTCAACCATATAATGTGAGTCCATTGCAGTTTTCAACAAGCCTAAGATAATAGCATTTGACTCATCAGCGTAAATTCTCAATGATTGCACTTTGCAATGAAATTTTAGTCATCTTCAGACCAAACTTCACATGAAACATAATTGATGGTCATTTGAATTCATCCAAGACTGTTCTAAATTGACAAAGAACTCAGAACTTACGTGAGCTTCACATTTCTCCACCATACATTGCTTCTGAAGCGACGAGCCTGCTTTCTGAACCGGAAGGTGTTCCCTTGCATGTTGGCAGTTTTATCAACCAGCAATTCCAAACGATCACCTCTATCCAAAACTTTGTCAATATTTTCAATCATGACATTTCGAACCTATAGGTAAACCAGTGTCAGCAAAAGGAACTTCTACCCTAATAATTCATACACAAACAGCTTGAGCCAATGCATACCAGCCACATTAATTTTAAGCATGCAAACTTATTGCTGCACTACATACACATCATATATCCATCTCATTTTATTGGATAGATGAACCTAATTTATGACATCAGCAACTTATTAGGTACACTGCTTAATCTAAACATTCCTGGTAAGTAGCCTTCAGATGCAATAACCGAAAACAATAGTTGATGAAAGGCTGATGACTTTACCCCATTTTACAGTACATTACATTACGTTACAAGGGTGCTGAATTTACCTGACTCATTTCACCTTTCAACCGATTAATTCTATCTGCATTTGGATCATTGGAATAATACTCCATTTGCTGGCTTAAAACCCTTGAAAATTCATCATTCATGGCATAAGCCTGAGCAGAGAGAACTGCACGGCCATAAGTCCTAACAAATCTCTGATGAATGTCTTCAAGAAAGGCAAACGGAATTCTCCCTGTACATAATCGATAACCTAAACTTAGTGGAAATCTACCAAAAAGATGTCTGAGTACATTGCACAGGTGCTGGAACTAAATAGACAATAGTCGAGTATATACAATTTCAACTTAGCAAGTATTGCAGAAACTCTTCATCTACAGCACTGAAGATCTCTCTTTATGAATAAGCACTCCACTCCGCAACAAACATGACAAATCATGCTTAAACTTAATGGGAATTCAAATATCCGCCAAGAGAAGTTTTGCTTATGAGCAAAACTGGTCTACGAAGACTGAGTTACAAATGTAATCCACTGAGTGACAGATAGACCTTAAATGGGCATTTAGTCAAGTAGCCCACATTGCAGACCCAACAAGATTCTATTACATCACCAAGCATACGACAAACCAATCTCAATTAGCATTCTCTTTGCTTAACCTAAAGATATGCAGAAGAAAGAGGCAAACAGGATGCTAGACTACACTGACTGCAATCACACGGGGGACAATGCTGAAGGTCTTCTCAATCTAAACCAAGCTCATTAAAAGCTGTATAACTCTTCAAAACAGCCAAATCTCTTACTGAAAGTAATCTGAAAACCAAACTATGACTAATCGATAGGAATAAAGAGGACAAACAAATAAAACTAGAGTGCTTCAACTTAGGAGGTCGAAGGAAAATCAAGAGAGGGAGCAACCCCTTAATCACATGAAACTAGAAGCTTGGAATAAAGAAGGTAACCATTCAAATCATCTTATTACATTGACCGTAGCTAGATCCCTTGTCCCCTCACCCAATTTCAGGAAGGACTCCGAACATAGAATCCATGAAAGACTGGAAAGGCTGTTCAGGTAGTAAGAAATAATCATTTGGTCTCTGTGAGTTTGCTAGTTTTGTGAACATGGCGGTCATATCTTCAGAAGCACAAGAGGAAGGACAGGGATGCCCAAGCATCTCATTGGCACTACCCCAACCCTAATTCAGAATGCTAATGATGCTGCCGCAATAAGCTCAGTAAGAGAGACAGACTAAATGGGTGTGAGGTGAAACTGCGAACTACACGTGTCCAGGTCCAAATTCTACATAAGCTCCGCGAATTTCACCTACTCGGTTAACCGGATGAAAGAAGGAAGCGAAAAGATCACGTTTTTAATCGAAGGCGATCAATCCTAAACGCCGCGTAAGTGAATCAAGGTTGGTGTATATGAGTTGAGATCCACAGGAAACACGTGAGACTACAGCCACAAGCGACAAATTGCGGAGCCTTGTCGAATCAAGCTGCGATTGCTCACGGTCAAAAGGAAAGTCGTTTTCGATCGCTCCGAGATCAGGCAGGCGACGCATCGAGCCGAGGCCAATCGGCACACGTCTCGGAATCGAATCGAGGGCAGCAAAGGAAAGAAAGAAAATGAGAAGAGGGGGGCTGGGGGGGACTAACGGCCGGCGGTGTCGTCGGCCATACAGAGGACGGTGAGGCCGTCGGTGCGCTTGACGTGGAAGATGTAGCGATCCTGGGAGTAGGAGGCGTGGCTGTCGTGGGTGCCGGGGGTCTTCTCGAGGATCTGCCTGGCGATCTGGCTGGCGTTCGTGGCCGTCGCGCTGAACTCCGCCAGCACCACCGATCCCCTCGCCACCAGCGCGTACAGTATCGCCATCACCCCTCTCCGTCTCTCTCGCTCGGAGGATGAACCCCAGGTAGCGACCAAGCAATCAACCGAGATGACTGCTCTCTCTCTCTCTCTCTCTTCCCTCTTCTCTCTCAGCTCTGTGATGGATGGAGGTCAAATCAAGAAAAGCTTCGTGGCGGGTACAGATGTACGAAGCACGAAGTTTAGCTCGTTCCGCTTCCTCTTTCTTGCTGGGTGTCGGGTCCGAAGGATATAACTTTAATTATCTTCTTCCATTTCCTTTTCCGCCCTTTGGGATGTGCACGGGGATAGATCTTTCCCTTCTCTACGGAAATGGGAAGAACGCCAAGCAAAAAAGATAGTGAAAATCGCAAGCTTCATCACGGAATTCGTAAGTTCCAAGATGAAATCATAAGAAGGCTTTGTTCTCTCTTTCTTGCACCAATCTTTGTTTTTTCTCCAAATCCCTCTATTCATTTTGAGCTCGAATTTGTGCAACTTTTGATTGATTCGGCGAACCATCAAATCATAAAGTCTATGGACGTTTAGGGCCCGCATGGTAACCATTCTCATTCTCTGATTCTCATTCTGATCCGAGAAAACCGATTCTGGTTCAAATGAATTTTTTGATTCTCATTCTGAATGAGTTTTAGAGAATCGTAACGTGTTTGATAACTGCACAAAATTTATGTTTAAAAAAAAATGATTCTTTCCCTATTTTTTTCATTTAAGTCAAATAACTATCCGGATAATTTATAAAATTTCATCCTAAATTAAAGACTAATTTTCAATGCACACTCAAATAATTTAAAATACATTGTTTTTTAGCATGTCATGAATGAAATACAAATTTTAATACATGATATTTAAAGTTCTTTAAATGTTGCGTTTTCTAAATACATAAAAACATCTTGTGACGCACGGCTACTAGTATGCATGTTGGATGCCCTCATCATCCGCAATATTCTTTGTAGAAGAGTGAAATCTATGAAATTTAGGCCCAATTTTATGAAAATAAAGTCAAACTAGCATAATCTAAGCTTTTTCTATTTTTTAGGATTTTCTAAATTTTTTGTCTTTTTTTTTAAATTATTATTTTATTTTATTTTTATTAGGTAGAGGGGAAAAAATGACGAGAAAATTATAAGGAAAAAATAAGAGATGTGAGACTTCATTTTGTTTGCTATTTTCAAAAGTCATTCTTTTTCCGTAAGCAACTTTTTTTTGCTTCTGAATTTTACTTTAAAACTAATTCTGATTCTTCAAAACCGATTCCGATAACGTAATCAGAATCAGAATTATTTACGTTACCAAACAGCATTCTCATTTTTTACTATTCTGGGATGAGAATCGGAGAATGAGAATGGTTACCATACTGGCCCTTAGTTTTTGTGATCGAAACTTTCCGGCCCAATGTGCTGAACTATAGATTTATTCAATGTGGGCCCGTAAACGTTAGCCCAATCTGCAATGTGGTTCCTAAACTTTTAATTTGTTCGACGTGGTCTTTGAAATTTTTTGTACATATTTAGATTTAAGAAACGGTTTACGGACGTCAAGGATTACATTGGACAAATTTGAAATTCATGAATATGATTGTGTCAAAGTTCATAAATCATTTATATCGCTATTCTTTTCTTTTTCATTCTTCTGATAAGAACAATGTGTCCTTATCCAAATAAATATGTGGAATTCGGAGTGAATTATGCATTTAATGTGAAAAATCGTCGCTCCTTCGATTGTTTAATGATTTGAAAAAAGACTCTTAATTTTAATCATTTATATCTCGCACGAAAAGAGGTATTCAACATATAATTTTTTTTTACCAGCGATGAAAATATTTAGGCGTGATTCGTTATTATGAAAATATTTTTGTGGGAAATAACGATGATTAAAGTTAAATAAAGTACCTTCATATTGCTCGGTTTTTCACGAAACCTCAAAGAGACGGTTTATGGACGCACGTGGCGGGCTCGTGATAGCTGCCGACCAACCAACGTCATCGGTGATGACACGTTACCAAGGTTTGACCACAAATGGACACGAACGTCGTTATCGAGGATTCGATTGAATTGATGATTTGCCGGCCCAAAAGAATATTATTGCGTTAATAATCTTTTCCCGTGCTGCCGACTCTACAGGTGTGCTACTACTTCTAGAGCAAAAATCTATTTAATTATGTAATTTTATTTTTTTTATTTCTAAAGCATATTTTTCTTCAGAAATAGTTTTGGAGTCATTTAAAAAATTAATATATATATTTTTTTCTTTCCTGAAGTTAAAATCAGAAAGAGACAATCAATACTCAATCTCTCAACGTCAAGCTCTCTTCCTCAAGCCCTCTCTCCCTCAATCGATTTCTGCTAAAAAATTTACTTTTTAAGAAAGAGATTAAGGCTGTGTATGGTAACGTTTCAGCTCCCAGAACAACTTTTGAAACAAAAACACTTTTTTTTTTCTGTTTCTGTTCCTGACAACGATTTTTGGGAACAGAAACGCGTTTGGTAATCGCAAAAAAATTATGTTTCCGGAATAAAAAATGAATAGAAATACGTTTGGTAACTACATAAAGTTTCTATTCCTAGAATAATAAAGAAAAAGAAAAGAAATGTGTTTAGTAAGCGCAAAAAAATTGTTCCTAATTTTTTCATTTAATTAAGGGGGCTATATATATTAAAATTAAGATGTCTTTATCTTTTTAACTTATTAAATCAAATTAGATCAATATATGTATAAGTAATTTATGCACGATTTATCAAATTACAATATGGATGAGATCAACTATAAAAAAAAACCGAAAGAGAAGACTGCCGAGACCTAAAATTCGAAGATTCTAGGCTAATGGATTATCAGGTCAATTATTCAACTAACCTAACTTGGACTCTCCCAAGTCCATACCAAATCGCAACTTAACATGCAAAAATATTTGATTGGAGTCGCCACTAATCGTTTTTGGTAAGTCGATTAGAAACCTAAGTAAATTAGTGGGAGAACTAAATTACTTCTACCAACCAGAGATTTTAAGTCCGGTGACTAGATTACACTAGATTACTCTAACGCTCTTTCGGTACCATTTTATTTCATAAAAAAATTTTGTTGGGCAACATTAATTGATTTTAACCTAAGTCGCTAACAAAGGTTATCATACGATTGCACAATCAATTAATTGAACAAGGTAATTGTAGAAAGCATACACCAAGACAAATTGTTCTCATTTTTGAATTTTTGCTTTTTAATGGGATAAAGACTAACCTATATAATGCATGAATTTAATCTAAGATGCAAATGAATTAAATTAAATGCAAGGAAATCCTAAGCATGCATATGAAATTAATTTAACTACCCGACTAACCTAGATGACATGCAATTAAATGAAACTAATGTACAAATGATGTTACGATCTAATTAAATTGACTACATGACTTACGAATTAATTGAAGACCTAAACATGCAAATTCTATATGATCTAAACCTAGCATGCAAATGACATGGCAAGTTTGTTTTAATTTTTTTGTATTTTTTCAGATTAATGAATGACCCTAAATAAAACTATGGCTAAAGATAATTATCTTACATATTTGAGGGTTCAGGTTTGCCTAATCCCTAGCGGATAAATTATTTTAGACATGAAAATCAATGCAAATATGCATATTCTATCCTAGAATGCGAATCTAAATCAACCTATTCTAAAATTAAATTAACATGCAAATATCTACATGATTTTAATTTAAGGATGCAAATTTATTTGAACATGATAATTGATCCAACGCAATATCTTTTAGAATTTTAAATATCACGCAAGAAAATATTCATCCTAAAGACATTATGCCGATTAAATCAATCGGGAAAGTGGATATCTCAACTGATTTTTGAAAATATGTCCCGAATATTTGGGTCAATCTTTAATTGATAATTCTACGATTGACGATTGAACTCAAATCCTTGCTCGTGTGACAAGTTGCGGATTAGGAAAATAAAATTTTCCCGATCTAACCTGTGTATTTTAAAAAAAAAAAAGAAATCCACCTTCATGCAATGCATTCATGAAACTTTCTAGGATAGGCGATATCACAAAAATATGTCTTGAGTGTCTTAAGACGCAAAATTTTTGGACTAGGCAAGTGAATATGCAATATTCGAGACAATATCAAACAAACGATCGGATGAACACAGCATATCAAGAGATAATTATTGCAACGAAGCTAATCCGCATGTCAAATTTTGGCCGTGAACATGTGTACTGAAACCTCATCTTGCTCACAAATTTTGATTTCTTTTCATCTAGTCCAATTTTCATGGTTATTATCCACGACATGATTCGGCCAAGTAGGTTGCATGTGTGCCAAAAATTCCAATTTTAGTTTACCAAAAATAAGTCCGACCTTGTCCTTGTTTAACCGAACCATTTAAAACTGCCGAATAATTTATCTTTTAAGAAAAAGATTTTCCACATCGAATTACATCAATTCTCAAAAATTATTCAAGCAACTCCATGGTTAAAACGAACTCATCCAAAGAGAAGGTCTGAACTTTTAACAGTGAATCATTAATTTCCGATTTTGAGCATGAAAATGAACTTTTTTTATTTTTTTATCGCCAATCAACATTCCTTCAATCAAGATCATGCACGTATACACATACTATCAGTTAAACAAATATAGATCAGTGATTAAAAGTCAAGAAAACTCACCTTTTCTGAGCAAACTCCCAGCAGCACACCTTTGACAGATTCACGTCCCAAAACAGCCACCGTTCAGGCTCGAATTGAGTCCTAAACTTTAAGAGATTAGTGCTGGATCAGTAGCGCCAAAGAACAAGTTGCTGGGCGATGGAGAACAACGCCGGATGGTGAGGTCACATCGTGTACGGAGGAGGATCGGCGGAGATTGAGGCTACGACTCGAGGGGGTAGGTGCACAATGGTTCGGTTTTAAGAGAATTGTCTCAACCTCGAAGAGACAATCAAACTCTCAGCTACTCTCTAATCCTTGCTGAAAATTATCGGTCCCCCCTAACTTTTTTGACCTATCGTACTGTGGAGCTCCACGTTCTGCTCTCCCTTCCAATGCTCACTTTTCTCTCAAAAGAATGGCTGCCTCTCTCTCTGGTCACCATTTTTTTTTTACGAAGCCCCCATCACCCTTCTGTAAAGGATTCTTTTATAGGCTAGAGAGCCTAACAAACCATACCGAGCCAAATCACTTTTTCCAATTTTTTTGCCTTGATCAATGTTATCTCATTCAACTATTTATATCCTCTGAAGATTCTGGACAACCAACTCTAACAATCATTTCAAATTTCAGTTGTGGGTTTGAGCCGATTTTCATCGCCAAGAGCTTAGAACCATCATTTTAAATTCATCTGCCACCGGTCCAAATCGAAACGTGATGCCTAAAATAAACCATCTTATATGAAGAATGATTTAAATATTTTTCTAAGCACTAAGGGTAGTCCTTAATTTTTATGCAAAAATTAATGACTAAAAGGGATAGCCAAAATTTAGGTGTCAACAAAGACGAATTGGAATTGGACAACGAGAACATCAAATATGTTTTCTATATATATGAAAAATTACAATTATGAGTCACACGTAAATGTTCCCGAGTAGTTAAAAATATGATTACCTTTAAATGGGAACCCCTAGAAAAATATTAATTACACTTTGAGTGAAACCGGGGACTAAAATGAGAAATATTTGTGCATTTAAGTCCTTTTAGTCCAATTGTGTAATTTTTCCAAATATGAGGGTTGAAATGAGATGTAGGGTATCAAAGTCTCATGTCATGACTCTAAAAGTAAAATTTTTTGGCTAAAATGATTTAAAATGAAATTTTTTAGTCAATTTAGGATTATGTTCAATGAAGAGGCATGTGGTCTCAAACTGAATTTTTAAAACTTTAAGAGGCCAAAATGAAAAGAGATTTAAAATAAAAATATGGACTATTTTTGCACATTTTTATGATCACGAATACTTTTTTTCCCGATTTTGGCTATTTTTATAATTAAAATAAATCCTAAAAATGTGAAAAATTACGAAAAATATTTTTTGTTCAAAATTGATTCCTAAGGCTAGGCCAAAGCTTCCAAGGTTGATTTTATAATTTTATGAATTGTTTTGGTATTTTTAATTAATTTTTTAAAATAAAATGATAAAAAAAATCGGGATGTCAACATTGTGCAAGAACAAAAGAGAAGAGAGTATGTTCAAAAATAAAATTTTTCCCAATTGTTTCTAAAAAATATTCCAAATGTGTTTCTAAAAAGTGTTTTAAAAGTATAAAAGCAAGTTTTTTTTGTTTTTTGTTTCTGCTCGAAAAGTGTTTCTGTTTCTCAAAAGTGTTCCCGGAACACTTTGAGAACGCTTTTTTACCATACGCGTTTCTGTTTCCAAAATGTTTCGGGAACACTTTAGGAAAAGAAACACTTTTTCCGGAGTTGTACTATACGCTGCCTAAACTTTTCACTTTTAACCAATCTCGAAAACCACACTCCGATTGCTTAGCGAAAAAATTAATTATTTCAAAGCTATTTTTTGAAAAATGATCGCTTAGAAAAATTAATGAACGAAGGATATTCTCATCATCGATAACAATTTATATCTAGTCACTTTCATAGTTTCATCATTTATTTTTGTAAGCGATACAAGCCAACATTTTTAAAATATATTTTCGAAACTATTAATTTTGCGCAAAATAAACGTGCCCTACGATTTATTTTCCTCTCATATCACAATTTCAACTTTTTTTTTTCTCTTTTCACCTACTCAAAACACTTAAGAGGAATGATTAGGTGGATCTCGGCGGGCCGTTCTGATTTGGGCCTAAGAAAATTAGGAACTTCAATTTACGGCCCAAAAATGAAACAGAAGGGTCATCAATGTAAGGCACGTTGGGCTCAACCTACCTACCATATGGAGAAAATCTATTGCTCTATACCCATTCATTCACTCAAATTTTATTCAATAATGGCCTCGACCCAACAAGGCATTTGGCCGAAATTTGTCCTTCTCTTTTATCTTTTTATTAAGTTGTTCTATCCACAAAATCACTCGACACGAATCACAAATAAATATGATCACGACATGTTAATCAAGATCGTTTTGCCTAATATATGCATGTATTCGAGCGGTTTGTCGTCCCCGTCGTGTTATTCGCAATTGCTATGTCCAATTTCAAAATTGATGGACTTCAAATTAACATCACATTAACATCACGAAGAGGAAACTTAACTTCCATGGCAGCAAGTATTTCCAGGTCGAAAGCCATCCCAACTCTTCCCATTACTTCTGAAAGGGTTTTTGTTGGTGTAATAATTTTTATGCGACTGTAACAATAACGATATATTTTGAGCCATAAAATTTTGAAAAAGGGACTTCACTATAATTTTTAATCATTAGTAATTTATCTTTTTATGATCCGAAATAGATCGTTAACCTCTAGAATGAGCCAATTACAATCGCATAATCATTTCTCCTTTTAAAACGGATAAAAGCAAGGAAAACCCAAGACCCTCCTTGGCCCTCCCATTGCCCGGCCTACGTAGCCGCAATAATTTCGCAATGACCTAGATCTGTACGACAAATTCAGGTGCAACCATTTCTTGTTTTTCGAATTTGTCTCGTACAAGTCTTACTATCACTTCTTGTCTCATCTTTTGGAAACATTAACAGGAACCAGGTGCGACGAATGGCCCCTTTTTTTTACCATGCGAACCAACGACATCCGTTGATTACATCTCCATCTATAAGCTTTAGTTTTTAAGATTATCTACTTCAAGCTACGTAACTATCGTAATTCGACATGAAAAAGAACTACATACCGAATCCAAACTCCACGAGCGAGGAAGAAAGTGCTAGAGCCTTCTTCACGTATCAAAACGGCCGTCTAAAATCGCCATTTTTTTAGGCTCCGAGACGGATCGTCGAGATGGCCCGCGCTATCTCTTCGATAGGAAACGCGCTTGCCTTCGCCGGCACGCATCTCCAATAAGCAAGTGGACAATTCAGAGATCTACCCCCCGACATGGCTGGGCTACAAGATTTTCTCCGAATCCTTGATAGCCGCAAACATTGGGAAAGAAACGAACAAAAAACAGCTCCTAGAGAGAGAGAGAGGAAAACGAAAGCAGCACTGTATCGCCCAAAGTTTTTTCTCAATCCTACGAGTCTGCGGTGTTTCAATCAACCAGCCTAGGAACAAAACGACCATAACGTGTATGGAAAGATTGTATTTCTCATCGGCGAGCTGCTAATCTGATAGTCTAGCGATGTTTTAATCAATTAGTGCTTTACGCAAAATAGGAGGCGATGATATGGAGATCAACAGTTGAGATTATACCATGCCTAAAAACATTTCCCCTTTCTTTGGGGAACCCTCCTCCCTCCTGGAAAGAGATGATGACTCCCCGACAAGAGGAAATTCCTGGAGCATGTGAAGGGTTGGCCTCAATAATTGCTGGTTTGGGGTGGGGTGGGGGCTGGAAAGAGTCGATGAAATCGATCCTGTCGTTCCCGGACGAGGTAGAAGACAAGGCAGCGAGCATCAAACACGCATGTCTCGAGCTGTAAAGCCATGCCTTCGCTTGTCCCACATCCTGCTTCAGCTGCTCGCTGCAACTTTGCTCTAGCCAGTAGCCATGGCCGTCTATTTACCCGCCAAAGACTCCCTTGATTCTTTCTTCTGTTTGTTGGCTTCGGACAATCTAGCCACTTGTACAATTTTTCCAACCAAATGTTCATTCCAACCCTGGAAAATCATAGGGATTGTAATGTCATCTTGAAGCCATAAGTACTTAACCCTAGAGAATTAATGTACTATGATGAATTGACGAAAGACTACGATTCGAACAGATGGCTTGTGAGTATATGTCACTGCGTGTTACCATCTATGGTTCATATTAGATATTTGGAACTGTTTTAAGATGCTAGTTACTTTCTAAAGTTACACGGCCTTTTATATCAGATCATATGCTTAATACTATAAAAGCCATGGTTATTTTCTATGACTTAGAGTAGATCCAAACAAATGTCGAGTGAGTTAAGAGGGCAATTTGACTAATTAATCTAAAGGTGGCACATTGCCAAAAGAAAACCCGTAATTTAAAGGACTTTTCTCTCTCTCCCTCCCCTCTCCCTCTTCCTATCTCTTCGTTGATTTCAAGGATGACACCGTTCACTTACTCTACAAAAGTGGAGAATTTTATCACACGAGCTCGGAATTCGTAGCGCAAGAATTTCGAAAGAATATGCTCTTTGAATTTGCTCTTCCGGATCTACTCGCTCGCTTTGGTTCTGATGCTTTCTCCATATAGTCGATCACCTCTCAAGTCTATGGGATCACCTTCCTTTAGCATTCAACTTATCCGAAAGTGATTTTATAATCAACCGGTATTTACTTTGCGGATCTTCTCTCCCGATCTTGAGTTATATCTAAATTTCGGCACTCTTCTAATCTGATCTAGAAATATATGTGGGATTTACAATGCGTTTTCTATGTTCGTTCAATATGTTGATATTGTTCTTGTTGTCTCTATACAGTGATGGTACTAGGAACGCCGAACCTAAAGGACTTTTCTCTCTCCCTCCCCTCTCCCTCTTCCTATCTCTTCATTGATTTCGAGGATGACACCGTTGATTTACTCTACAAAAGTGGAGAATTTTATCATGGGAGCTCGGAATTCGTAGCGCAAGAATTTCGAAAGAATATGCTCTTTGAATTTGCTCTTCCGGATCTACTCGCTCGCTTTGGTTCCGGTGCTTTCTCCATATAGTCAATCACCTCTCAAGTCTACGGGGTTACCTTCCTTTAGCATTCAGCTTATCCGAAAGTGATTTTATAATCAACTGGTATTTACTTTTCGGATCTTCTCTCCCGATCTTGAGTAATATCTAGATTTAGGCACTCTTCTAATCCAATCTAGAAATATATGTGGGATTTACAATGCATTTTCTATGTTCGTTCAATATGTTGATATTGTTGTTGTTGTCTCTAAACAGTGATGGTGCTAGGAACCTTGAACCTAAATGTGCACCGTCTTTTGGCAAAGCCGTAGCTACCAATAAAGGAAATTTCGGGTCAACACATCACCGATGCGAGTTTTGGTGATCTGCCGCGGTTGTGCTTTGAAGCTATGACGGACCCGCTTTTGTGGAATAAGCGAGTCTCTGGAACCTATATCAAGTTGATTTATCTTTTAGACTTACTTTAGAATTTTTTTCGACAAAAAGGAAAGGGCTCTCTCTCTCTCTCTCTCTCTCTCTCTCTCTCTCTCTCTACACCGTTCCATACTGTGTGTTATCACCAAATATCCTAGTAGCAACCAAAGAACGATAACACCCAATTTCCGCATGCATACAAAACGTTACAATTGTGGTGCAAAACTTATCACCAAGCACCTCACTATCTCCTTCCACAACACAACACTCCCACCTCTCAAATCCCCCCTTTAAATCACTCAACACCCTCCTTCCTTCAACCTCATCCTTTGCTCCAAGAAACAACCCTAAACCAAAAAAAAAAGAGACCTTCTCCTTCCTTCGTCCCGATGGCTCGTTCCACCCCCATTCTCATTCTCTCCCTCCTCCTCCTCACGGCCGTCTCCAACGCTTGCAATACGTGCATGCCACCGCCGAAGCCCCCGTGCCCTACCCCCGCCGCTTGCCCGAGGGACACGTTGAAGCTCGGAGTGTGCGTGGACCTCCTCGGACTCGTGGGCGTCACCGTCGGGACCCCGCCGTCCAGCCCGTGCTGCGCGTTGCTCGAGGGCCTGGCCGATTTGGAAGTGGCCCTCTGCCTGTGCACCGCCATCAAGGCCAATGTGCTGGGAATCCACCTGAACGTTCCCATTGCACTGAGCGTCATCGTCAGCGCATGTGCGAAGTCAATCCCTCCTGGCTTCCAGTGCGAATAGGAAAAGATTTCATCAAGATGGGGTCTTCATTCGAATGTTTGTACTGCTTTAATGCGTGTTTGCGTCTTCCAACGTTGTCGTCTTTGTAATGTTCTTGGGTGCAATCATTTCTTTCCCGAGTGTTGTATGAGCTTTTGTATTGGTTATTTGTACTTTAAGGTAAAGAGACGGTTTTAATTATTTGGTTATTGTTGATGTTTGTGTCATTTATTGGAAATAACTGGGCAAGCTTGTTTGCCATACGTCTCTGTAATGATTAATTGATTATGGTTGGTAATCTTGTCAATTTAATTATAATCACTCGTAGTTTTTTCTTTGCCTTTTTGGCTTTAATTATAGTATATGTCAATTTAGTTTCAGATCCCCATGAAGATAATTCCGTTAAATGTGTTTTAAATAATTAAAGACGCTGCAATTGTGTTTTTTGAACTACTTATTACCATTGCAAAAGATATATAATGCCAAAAAATTCATTAACCTATTGCATTAGTGTCAATTTAGTCCTAAACCTTTCAATGGAGTCACAAACCTTTTTTACATTGATACCAATTCAATCCATCCAACCAATTTAGACCTAAAATTGGTAACTTGGACGACAGTCGTCCAACGTGGCACAACCGGTGCTAATGTGGACAACTTTTAATAATATATGTGATTTATTTTTCTTTCTTTTTTCCTCTCTCTCTCTCTCTCTCTCATTGCCTTTGCCGACCCATGACCAGCGAGGGTCACGTAGGATGGCCGGTGTCCAAGTCAGTAATTTATGGCTTAAATTGGCTGAATGGAATGAATTGGTACCAATGTGAAAAGTTTTATCACTAAATTGGTTCTAGTTTAAGACTGAATTGGTACTAATGCAATAAGTTTATAAATTTTTTGGTACTTTTCTCGGCAGGCTACGGAAGAAAGTTGCGAATGCCGACATGCATAGAGAATTGTATAAATGCGCAAATCTAAGTGTGTTTACGAGTGTTGTGGTTAGTTGGTGTATCCTCAATTTACTTTCATACACAAAAGTACGCAGACTCTCTCTATCGTGTTCATGGCAAATCCTCCATGTCGAGAACAGGAGACCAATGAAGAACAATTGATTAAATGATCCGATCCCAAAAGTTACATTGAGAAAAATCGAACCCAAAAATCCGTTCTACGAAAGTTATTTTCGCTAAAATGCGCTTACGGTGGGAGCCTCGGTTTACGTCCAAATACTTTTTGAAATGCGATTGACTTGATATCGACCAATGTTTCCAAGATAGGTAGGCGACTTCGCGTGCATATCAAACAGTTGGAAACCCTAAAAGATATTTCCTTGGTTGCCGGTTGTAAGCCACGAGAATTGGCCATTGTCGGTTTGCAGAAGTTCACATGCTGAGTCCCTTTCCCCAAATATGCCACAATTCATCTCCATGCAAAACGCACGTACGCAGGCACTTGTTCTTCCCTTCATCCGAAGCGTAACGCTCGGACCAATCAGGGGGACACCTAAAGATAGGGAGGGGCCCAACAGGATCCCTCATCCTCGCATCCGATTGGTCCGCCGCAAGGATGTTTCCGTGCGGAGGAAGAAAGCTCGCCACGCATTCCAGAATGCTGACATCCTGAGCTTCTGAGGTCGAGAGTGTGGACCAACAAATTTGATACTAAACCATGTTGAAACCCGCATGAAAAAAGCACAGAAGAATGGCAAACCGACTACAAAACCCCTCGTTCTAACCCGACATGAACGCGGTTAGCGAATGCTCAAAAACGCTGATAGTGTCGTTCGGTCGGGCCGTGTTTTAGCGTCGCGAAGGCCGCAATGGTTTCTCGATTCGGCTCCATGGGGGCTAAAGGCTAGCAAAGCTGAACCAGACAAGCAACCAAAAGACCCGCCCAATCAAACCAGTCTGCAGAGAACAATTGGGCCTGGCTTAGACATTCAATGATCACTTGCACCATCTAAATTGCCATCCCCTACTACAGAAATGGTAAAATTATCAAGCTACAAATGGGCATTTGATCTACAAAAAGACAAGAAAAAAAAATCAATAAAAGAAACAGAAAAAAAAAAAACAAGACCCGCTGAGGGTATTCCTAATGATAATTTGTTCAGAACTACAAATGAAACGGTGCACAAACTAAAGATATCTGGAGCAGAGGACAAGATGCATTTGACCCAGGTGGGGCAGAGAATCCACTCTTCACTAACCATTGCAGCTCAAGCATCACATTTCTCTTCATCAACCCAAGCACGACCTTTGACTAGAAAGCTGCAAAACCAAGATAGAGGTTAAAAGCAAAGCTACGCGGTAAAATTACATATTCTGAGATGAATGATGTTTTGGACAGGCCTAATCATGTGACTCAACTGCACAACGATCACCGAAAATAATAGGCAATAGCATCAGCCGTTCCGTTACGATGAAGAATCAAAAGAATGGCGGATGAATCGGAATCTCAAATACACATCAGCATATGACAGCTAATCCTCATGTACTCATCTATTCGGTAGGGACCGTCAAATCCAGCAGAGAGCCCAGACAAAAGAAGATAACATTCATAAAATACCCAAAACCATGCGATCAAAGTTTCATCGACTTTATAGGGAGTTTTTCCTACCTCAACGGCATTCATCTAATAGCCGAGGCTCCACGAGAATATAAAGTGGCTTCCCCCTAATCCGGCGGCGATCCTGTATGTTCGGAAAATGTAAACTATTCGGGAAATGTGCATTTAATTTTCATGCATCATCTACAGAAAGGGCAAAACCAGAGAAAAGGTGATCCGCTTATGCTGCTGCATCACTTTAGGGAAGATTCAATGACAAATACGACGTGAAAGAACAGTACTCAGTACTTAACAGGCCTTACCTTGACCTCAGGCAAGCCAATAACACAAGCACATTCAACTACTTCAGCCCCAACTCGTTCTGGCCAAAAAAATTAAAATCAAGGTCAGCATAAAACCATATGAGATGCACGAGGCAAGATTAAAGGCCAGACTTACCCAAAAGTTTTATGGCAGCAGACAAGGTCCCACCTGTGGCTACCAAATCATCGATCACTATTGCACGCTCCCCGGGCTCAACAGCACCCACATGCATTTCGAGACAGTCAGTTCCATACTCCAAGACGTAAGATTCTGATATTACTTCACCTGCATGAATCATCAACAAGCATTGCAGGCCTTGTCGCAATTGAGATCCTTTCTACCTCTATGAAACACACAAAGCAAACAGAATGCAGACGAAGTACAAAACATAGACGCCCGCATACGACACAAACAGAGATCATCTACACGACTTACACTGACATGACCCTGTCCGTGATCTCTACGTATATAGGAAACCCTACTCCCCGAAGACAAGCTTTGTCCATGGTTCGATAACACTATACTAGATCTCTAATGCTGTGGTACTCGTGCATAACAGTGTCAGCAAAGGGTGATGGTAAGAAATGCAGTGTGGTATGTGGATTTCACTCTGTAGATCCTGCTTTGGACTACTTTAAAAATTCGCAGAAACTATATATCTTTTGTGAACTATCCAATTTCTGGGGCTTGTTTTAAAATGAACAGAAATGATAAGTTCACAAGAGTAATGAAATACATGGTTTTACATGTTAACATTCGAACTTAATGAAAACTTTCAAGCATTTACATAGAAACCAAATCGTGAGAGCAACAAGATTTGCTACAGGAAAAAATTAAAACATAAGAGTCGAGATAAAAAGAAAAGAAAAAAACTCAAATTGCACGAGTGCTGCTTGTTTTCGCTCTGTTCCTGGTTGTGATTTTAAAATAACAAAGACTACACAGAAAATTTATCAAGTTCTGTGTTATTATTCCAGTTTCAAAAGAATGAATGAGCATTTCACTGCCTTCAGCTTTCTAAAACAATCCCCTCGACTTAAAAAATATATATTAAATTAAGGAAGGCTTTCACACACATTCTACGGCCCACCTTCTGTTTCCCCTGAAGATGAGAACAGAACACTGAAATATTTCCACTTACCAAGGGCAAATGTTGTAAAGATCGCACGAGTCGATTCGATTTACGTGCAGTTGGAGAAATGCAAAGCTAAAATATGTAAAGATTATAACAAAAGACCCGAAAGAAGAGAAACACGTACCTGGCAACTTCCTGGGCTTACGCAAAGGAACAAACTTTGCGCCGATAGCTAATGCAATTGCCGGACCAAACATGAATCCTCTGGCTTCTACCCCTGAAGAAAGATTTTTTATTTTTTTTTCAACCAACTTCAGCTTTGACAGTACTCAGAATGAAAGAGGAACCAATCCTTTCACAAAATTTACAAGATAACATTTCCAAACAACGTACTTTCTCGTGAGATTTTCTCCTTGTTTCCTAGTTGCCACTACCCACCCATTCACTCACATTTAGTTCACCAACAGCTATAGATAATGACAATTTCCTTCGACTTTAACAAAACTAATGACAGATGAAATCTAACACAGCTCCCCATCCACAAGGACAAAAGAAAAGAAAAAAAAATTTAGACCAGAACCGGCAAAACGAGAACTCCGCTCCAAATGGGGAGCTGACAAGAAAACAGCACATGCCTGCAACGACAGAGATGTCCATGTCACGGTACCGGTCAACGAAGATGTCCACCGTGTCCTTGAACGCCTTGTGATCCAGCAACAGCGTCGTTATGTCTTGGAACATGATCCCTACAACAAAACAGAGGGTGGGTGGGGCAAAAAAGCAATGAGACCTTTTTTTTCAAGAAAACGCGCCCAAGAACAGCAAGTACTCGACCAAATTCCGCTGACAACAGGAAAACCGGCCAAAGACTTCCCCCCGGGCATGCAACAGGAAAAGCCCAAAGGGTACAAATTCGAGAGACCCGAAAGGTTTGGAGATTGAAAGAACCAGCACCTGGCTTGGGGAAGTCGGGGACGACCCGGATGGCCCGAGAGATGGCCTGGAGCCTGGGGTCTCCTCTCAGCCCGTTCTCAGCTGCGAACATTCTTCCCCACTTCTCTCTCCCTGTGTCTCTCTCTCACTCTGTGGAGTCACTACTGTGAGGGAGCTGGGCTCCAATGGAGTTTTATGTGCGCTAACTTCAAGTGGGTGGGGAGGGAGTAATGAGTCTCAGTTGCTGTAGCGGCATTTAGATGGATGGGGAGGGGTCTTAAATGGTGAGGGGATTTTCCCTCCTAAACAGGGCTCAATCAAATCTCGCTCTCTCTCTCTCTTTCTCTTTTTCCTGGTTTCGGTTTTCAATGTCAGACCAGATATGCTAGGCTGCCCCTGTTCATCTCCATCTACATTTGTTTTATCGTTGTTTTTATTTTATGTTCGTGTTGTCCGAAGCACGAAGCAAAAAAATGGGCACCGCGCGCGGATCACGTGACCCTCTCGGCACGTGCTCGACACGTGCCATTGGATGACATTTTGTTTTTCTCCAACAGCACATCTCGTCGGAAGGAGATTCCCTCCGACCATGTAAACATCAGTCGCTTCTAAGTTTAGTCGGGTTTGCGAGTTTTTTATCTTGATTCGCATTTTTTTTTCTGGATTAAATAAAGTAGCAATAAATAGCTTCATTAAACGCTCGATCATGGATCAAATAAAGGGTAATTCCCTTTTCTGGAATATAGATATAACCTTCTCCAAAGTGGTACGAATAAAATGGCTCGGAGAATGATCGATAATAGTAGGTATAATTAGTTTCGTTTAAGGAGTTATTGCACTACGTACCTGCAGCAGCCTCTAAGGAACTATCGAATATAATGAACTTACTTAAACATCCGTGCACGAGCCCATTAAGTGGGGTGTTTACCTGCCGATTTTCGCACGCGCCATTTCTAATAAACATCACAATGCTGGCGGCAGCAATCACATGAAAAAAAAAATTCCGGCTCCGCAATAGTAGGGTTTTCGCAATTTCAACGATCCGCTCACTAGATAGGAAAAATTTGGACCCGATTGATGTCTCGTTTTAAAGATGTGAATATCTAAAGACCACGTGATTGTTTCTTTCCCCCCCCGGTGAGGAAACCATTCCGCGACAAAATGGACAAAATTTCTAAAGAGGGGTAACAGAGAAATTATTTACGCGAGTGAGAAGTATGAAACCGGGATGCGCATTGCGCACACTGTTTACGGTATCTAAGCCGTGCTTAGGTTTGGTCGGAACGTGGATTTTGTGTTGACTAAACATCGAAATCAACATGGCTTATCCGGAAAAAAGAGAGAGGGAAGATTCTTATGTTCCTGACCGGATTCGTGCGTCGTTAAAAGGAGCCCCGCCGCCCCCCTGTTTTCCAACACACCCATGCTCTACGCTTTCTCTACTCTCCCTAAATAATATATTATTCAGGTATCACTAAAATTAAATTATCCAAAATTAAGCGTTTTAAATAGTCTAATTTGAAACCAGATTGCTAATTATGTGCGGCTGATCCCAACCGGGTCAAACCGGCAGCATCGGAAAATGGGGAAATCGGATTGCTATCGGGTTGAGCCGCCCGACTGGCTTCCGTTTGTTTACGATCCACCAACACGCTAAATTTGTTGAGATTAGTGGGATCTCATTCGCGAATGTTGAAGGGTCGCTTGTTATTAGGGCCGGCTAATTGTTATAATCTATTTAGATAATAGATGCATGTCACAGAGCGAAAAAGCAACAAAAAAAAAAGGCGCACACACACACACAAAAGACAAAAGAGATAAGGTGTCGAATAACGAATATAACGTAACAAGATAGACATTTCGCCAACCGATATAAGCCCACGGTGGTTACAAACATAATCACGTCACGGGCACATGATGTTAAACCGTACTTGCACATTGTTTTGTAATTTCTACTGAAAATGGCATTTCTCGATTCATATATTGACTTTAAAGAAAAAATCAAAACACTACGCGTTAAATACTTAGAATCGGAATCAGAGGACGCCTGATTAACATAACTCATTCCCGCATTCTACACTATACATGCCCGTGCACCTCCGTAATTCATTCATTGCACGACTCATCTTCACGTTATCGAGATACATAACAGCAATTCCTCGGGAAAAAAAATAACAAATCGTCGGAATTAACATCAATAAAATCGCAAATTGCATGTCGAAAAAAGAGCTTTGCATGAAATAATAATAATAATAATAATAATAATAAGAAGGCGTGCCTCATTACGATCGTTTTCTTCTTCAAGAGTACCTAACGTTACGGCATTAAATTTAAAGGAGCAATTCGAAATCCAAAAAAAAAAATAAACAAATAAATAAAAGAGGAACAGCGATCTGGCTTTACTCTCGTACCGTAGATTTCGCCCTGCCGGAGTTGTCCCTGTTCGTAAATCTTTTTGACAAGAACGAGGTGAGGGGCAGTTTCGTCAAAACACGTGCAACAGAAATCGACGGCTAGCATATATATAGAGAGAGAAAGAGAGAGAATCGAGCAGGCAGGAGATCTCGTAAAGATTCGGATGTGGTCCCCGATGTGGTCCCCGCCCCAAACCCGATGTCCTTTTCTTTTTACTACTTACAGCGCTTTTAATGACGTGGCGTTATTGCCCCGCGATTGTCTTTAAAGACAGCGACCCCATCCACGTGTCCTGTGCTCGTCATTCCAGACCAGACCATTGACCCAAAATTGCGAAATTGCGAAATTGCGAAACTAACTTGTTTTTTTCTTTATATGCTTTTTAACGAAATCCCAAGCTTCACGTCCGATGCGTGAAGCAAATTTTTTAAAAAATAACGGATTTTTTTGTCAGTAAAATAATAATAATAATAATAATAATAGTTGGCATAGTTCATATTGCGATCCTTTCGTAAATGCTTTGACGGTGCTAGTGAATAAAATCCTTTTAAAATTCAATCGACCTTCGAGATGTTGTTCATATCCCGTTAAAATACGCAAATTATGCGATATTCGAAAAAATCGACCAATGCTTGCACATATCCTCTTGAGCCAAGTCATGCTTGTTAATAATTCTTTTTAAAATTGATTATTTGACAAGTGTCCAAAGATTAATCTTAATAAAATTATTATAGGATGGATTCCTTGTTATAATTTGAGAAAGGGTTTTGTTAAATCATCTGATATTTCGAAATATTGATGCATCGAACTGGTGTCGTATCGAATGTTGTTATACGTCTTATCCAACTCTTAAACTCGTGGCACTATTTTCACATTGGGCATTGCCACATATTCTCCCTGGATACCTTTTTTTTTTTTTGGTCAAACCCTAGATACTTATAAAGCTTATTTCGTGTACGATCGTTTAATTTTAAAGACATCGATTGCATCCGATATAAGTAACAATTGGCGCATTGAAATTTTCAAATTTTTCTCTTAAATAGTTGCTTAATAAGTAATTCAAAATAGCCTTGAACAACATCTTCTTCACAAAAACCCTTCCCAACATTTCCATCAATTCGAAGAGTTGGGGGTCGCGATTGCAAAGGTGCAAAATTCCGTGTTTGGTTGCTGGATTTGCGTCGTCCCAGGGGTGGTCTCCACGCGAGGAATGACACGTGTCTTGCTCGGTGACCTGTCCTGTTTTGTCGTCTTGCGCTTGCTGGCCCCCAATAAATTAATGCTTTTTTATTGTGTGGGCCCCGGTTTGGGATACGGATTTTTTTTTGCGTCGTGGATTTGCGAAACAATCAATTCATAGAGAAATTCGAAATCTTTCCGCAGCCGCTCGAAGCCCACGCGCGTTCAAGCTGGTCCCAACTTTCCTTTTCTAATGTTGCTCTGGCCCACTTACGGTAGGTGGGCCCACCACGAGTAAATTCCCAATTTCCAATTGACATGAGCATTGGATTTATAACAAAAAAATAAAAAAAATTTGATTGAAATTCAGCTGTTAAGGATTTGTGGAATCACAAAGCAATTTCGTGGCCAACCTAAAAAGGCAAACGAAAGCTATGTCGTGTCACGGAAATTCCGAAGCGACAGATGCCGATTGTAAGCTTTCAATAACGTAATAATATTAAGCGGTAGATAAGTAATTGAGACAGAGAGACACGTAAGGAAAGTATATAAGGTTGGATACATCATCGTCTCTCGCTTAGCCCGTTGATGGAGAAATGATGGTCTCGAGGAGAATGAGCGCTAGGCCTGCACAATTCCTTTTCCCAAATGCACGCGCTCATCAGCCTAATCTCGGTTAAGAGGCACACGATTAGTTGTTCTACGAGCTTAAAAGAGCATGTTTCAGCTTCGAGAGCATTATCCCCTTTAGAATCGCGAAACTAAATTCATAACGTCGCACGACTGCACACGTCGAGAGCTAGCAAGCCCGCCAATTTGTTTGTTTGTTTGTTTTTATTTTTTTGGGTCTAAAATGGAGTGGAAGACTATAGTAGGTCAACGTCAAAGCCTTTAAATTCTGAAAGATTAGGTGAAATGGATTTGATAGAACTATGGGTTGTGGATGGATATGTCATGTGCATTATGCAAGCGTGCTAGTGTTGCATGTCCCTATTGAAAGGGTCCACGTCCACCAAACAAACGGGGGAAGGAACAATTGACACGACAACGTGCAAGGCTCAACTGTTCATAACGCACGCGAAGGAATACACTCTTTTTTTTTTTTTGGGTACTGTTGCCAAAAAAACAGGGCAACATCATCCCCAAGACCTCGGGGATAAGGTATCGCTTAATTTACAGCCGCATCTAATCATCGAAGCTGCATCTGTGTCTCGGTCGTCGCCAAGTACGATCATCGGTCCGATCCCATAGATATTTGTTAGCTTTGTTTCTTGAATCGAGGTTCGAAAAAAAAGGGGGGCCGGGGGCGTTGTCGCCCAATAATCACGTAATAAACGTCGAATGGGAAACGAATCGACATCGACGGTGAATCGATATAACCATACATTCGGCATGCACTTCTTCGCGATTCGACGACAGGATGATCGGATTTTCTTTTTCCTTATAACCGAGCCTTCGCGTCTAGTTAAAATGATGTTTTTTTGATCCACGCGGTTCGATATCGATCGTTAAAATGTACGCCACGATAGATTAATGTCTACTATTTTTACCTACGACACGAAGGAAGGGGGGGACCTCGAGCCGACCTAATTTAGCCTTAGAGTCACATTTCCACAGGACCCCTCCATGGTGTGTCGTCTGCCCACAAATTCAATCACAATCATTATGAGTCGCCACATTGTGGAACCCCGTTGGGGTTGAGGATTAAAAAACGAAATCTTCTTAGGAATCCGGGGGCAAATTTTAAAAAATATAAAAAAATTAGAGGTCTGTCTAGGGTTTTTGGGACCCACCAAATGGAAAAGAGCATCCTATGATGGTGGGGGCCACTTTCTACGAGGGGGGAGAGGATTAGAAGATTTTTGCAATAATTTTTTTGATTCGATAAGTGGCCCCAAAAAATCTTTTGCAATAATTGTTGGGGGCAGTTCCTTGTATACGCTTGAACTGTCTTCTTCCGATATATTGATGACGATGGTGATGAACACGTCAAATGTAGATGCGCATTGCAAGTTCTTACAAATCGCTCGGGAGATCTCGACGCGGGCTCATTACTGAATTGGATGATCGGTAATTGAACATTTACGACGGCGGATTTGTTCTTAAAAAATGAGAGTCTTAAAATTATTTGAGATTTGCTAAGTTAGAAAGCTTTCTATCTCGAATAACGGAAATTTAAACGAAAAAAAAATTACTTAGTAAAAGAAATTTTGTGATTCCCAATATTTTGAATTTTTTTTTTTTTTGTGGTAATACGCGTAACTAATATATAGAAAAATTAGGAAAAGTGCTTAGTGTTATCTGCATTCGACGAGTACGAAGAAAATAGATATTATAAGAAGAGGGGGTCCAACGTAATACGTCACATCTCGATTGCCGCGCCGCTAATCTCAGATCGAATCTTTCTATCATGGACGCTTTTTGAAGTTTAGGTAATCACTGGACAAGCTGCTTCAACTTGTGATGTTCCAACGCACTTTTAACGTTGGCTTTATCCACTTCCCCAACCATGTGTGATGTCGAATCTCTTTTTCAAAAGACGCTTCTTTTTTTTGTTTTTTCCCTTTTTCTTTTACTTTGGATAAAATTAGGTATGTATGACTCTTTTTTTTTTAATATTACATATTTCCAACTCTCCTCTCTCTCTCCGACTTTTGTTCTGTCCTTTTTGCAGAGCACGAGAGTCAAACCTCGCACCTATAACATTAGGAAAAAAGTGTCAAAAAAGTCATAAACCTATTGCATTTGTGCCAATTTAATTTTAAACAATTTATTGATGCCAATCCAGTCCTAAACCTTTTGTATCGGTATCAATTCAATCATAAACATTTTACATCTGTGACAATTCGGTCATAAACCTATTACATTTATAGCAATTAAGTCAATCCGGCCAATTTTGGCCAGAAATTCGCCGACATGGACGTTAGTTGTCCTTTGTGGCACGGCCGACGCCGACGCCGATGTGGATATTTTTCATTTGTGACAATTCGGTCCTAAACCTATTGCATTTGTAGCAATTGAGTTAATCCGTCCAATTTTGGCCAGAAATTTACCGACGTGGATGTTAGTTGTCCTTTGTGGCACGGCCGGCGCCGACGTGAATATCTTTCAATATTATTTTAGTATTTTTAAATATTGGTAATAATTTTTTAGTGATTTATAAATGAAAAATAAGAAATAGAAAAAAATATTAAAAATATTTAAAAATACTATTGTGCACACGAGCACCGGCCGTGCTACGGAGGAAAATCGACGTCCATGTCGGTGAACTTCTGGCCAAAATTGGCCGGATTGACTCGATTACCATAAATACAAAAGTTTATGATCGAATTAACACAAATGCAAAAGGTTTAGGACCGAATTGGTACAAACGTAAAATGTTTAGGATTGAATTGACATCAATACAAATGGTTTAAGGATAAATTAGCACCAATAAAAGGTTTAGAACTGAATTGACACAAATACAATAAGTTTATGACTTTTTTGATACTTTCTTCTAATATTAACATCCCCACCTTTCAATCCCTTTACTAGCAAAGCGACATGCTTATTGGCAGGTAAGTATGATTTAAGTGGTCGTTTCGGATGTGACATTTTTTTTTTAAATACTCAAATGGTTTGACAATGTTAAGAATCTTTTTAGCCGCCGTGGCACCTCTATCCATTGGGCTGAATAAGCTGGAGATTTTGTTTGTTTCTTGCCGTAGTGTATGAATATATGGTGATGATAATAACATGGACAATATTAAACCGACCCGTCTACATGTCTCCAAGCAAAATCCCACATTGGGAAAAAAAAAAAGAAAAATCAAATCGCCCCTCCTTATGAACTCGTTGTAGCATCTTTGCTTAGGGATTGCGCGGTTAGGGTTGCTCTTTGTACAAAGGAAAAACACAGTCTACAAGCATAGCATCTCGATTCCCGTTTCTAATATGCTGGACAAAAGCTCCAACTCGGCTCGAATATCACCCCGATGTCATCTATCAACTTTACCAGCTCTAACATCAAATGATGTCCATCGCATTTTCAAAGTCGCGTCATATGCTAGACGAAAACCCCAATCCGACTCGGGGTATCACTCGATGTCGTCCATCAACTTTACCGACTCTAACGTCAAACGTTGTCCATTGCATTTTCAAAGTCGCGTCCCAAGACGAAAACGACTCGATTGAATTCGGATGGAGACGAACGGGCACGCCTCATTTTAGCCGCGACAAAAACCGACAAGAATTCCCACGATGATATTCCATCATTTGATGACAAACGCTTCGACCGCTTTGGATCGACTAGAATCTCTAACTCTACTTCCTTAGATGTCTTTCGAGATAACAATCACTTTAAGATTGGGATTAGATTAGATTGATCTCACCTTTAGGATGAGACATTGATTGCCGCACGCCATCATTATATTTAAGGATCAAAGTTCTTCTTAAAAAAAAACAAATCATCATCTCCTCTGTCCCCCAGTTGTCTGGTGTTTTTTACATCATGAAAAGATTCAGTCCGAGGATTTGAGAATATCGGGCCGGGGGAGGTGATCTGCGTGGAGCAGCCAACATCAATCGTCAATTTCCACTGGACCAAATTTACAAAAAAAAAAAAGTTCCCAAGTGGGGCCCACCGGATTGAAATGCGAACGAACGGCTCACGAAAATGGATCTTGAAGAGGGGTGGGGGAGATATCCTCTCGGATCTTATCTAGGGATCCAAATCCTACTTTTTTGAAAAAAGCGGGGTCATTTTCTTATTAGGGCAAAATGTTGGATAATTGATTCCCAAAGTCTTATGGTTTTTTCTAGCAATTTTAGGGTTTGGTGCCCGCAGCACTGGAGATTAGCTGGATCTTGAGCTTTGATCCTAAAAGATATTGCAAGTGGGTGGGCATTTAATCCGGCATCAATCTACCTAACCTACGAGATAAGAACATAAGAGCACTGCATGTCCTGCCGTCTCGAGACTTATCTCGAACGGGGTTTTCTCGTTCACGAAGGAAAATCGAAAACATTCTCCCCGAAGAAGATCTGGTAACGTCACATTTTCTCCGAGCGGCTCGCATCCGGGGAGACCGTCCATTCCCTTACGTTCGATTTTATCGCGATTCGCGATCTCTGTTTGTAGATCGGCACTCTCTAGGGCCGATTCGTTTTTGCGGAGTTCCTAATCATCTATTAGCCAATATCAATCCTCGATTTATGGCCTACCAACAAATTATCAGGCGTTGAAATTGGAATTTGGGCCATTGACTAAAAAAAATTGGGCCCAATCGGGAATACATCAATGTCCAATATGGGCCTAGTCCAGAAAGGCCAGGGCTAGAAGAAACAAAGTGGCGAGATTGTATAATGTGGGCTCCTACTTGTGGCCTGAAATGGGCCCAGATAGGCTTTTCTTCTTTCAAATGGGCCCTAAACTCTGGACCTAGTTGAAAGAAGAAATTGATTAGTAGTCTCAGGGCCTGTTTGGCAGAAACTGAAAATTAAATGCTGATTTTTTTTTTCGCTTAAGTATTTAATTTTGATTTTAATTTTCAATACTCAGTTGAGTTATCAAGGGCCCTTTAGTCTTTTCCCAATTCATTATTTTTTCCGGTGTTGCTAACTTGCTATGCTATGATTAAACGAGTGAAGACCTAACGGGTCTGCCATGTTCTTCTCCGCCAAGATAAACAAGCAGAATCTAACTTCACCAATGATTGGGATCACGAATGATTAGCAAGCAGATGATGGAGGTCGAAAGCAGGAAGAGCCATCTAGGGGGTCGGGCCTCGCCGGCACGCGAGCCCCGGCGATGCACAATCCCGAGAATAGCCACATGTGGGCAGCGCTACAACATGTCGGATTCCTCCGACCACGGGCTGTCAACACTTGCGGCTTTCATGGCCAGTAATTCACTGCTCGGCAAAACCCACACGTCAGCTCGGCACGGCATCTCAAGGAACCGCGCAAGGGGGCCGACATAACGCTTGAGCTATTAGTGGCTTCTATGTTGCCCCGTCAGGTCCAGCCAAGAAACCTTACTAAGGCAGGCTAAGAACTGTAATGAGTCGGTTTCGGCGTAGCGAGAGGCTCTCATCGCGGGGGCGGTCCATGTGCGTGAGGCCTTTGTGGATGGATTGAAGGAATTATTGACGGAAAAGAACATATACACGCTTAAAAGATAACAGTTAAGACATCAGGACTTGCCCGTCTGCAAGCAAAGTGATTATATGCAACGACATTGTCTCCCACGACATCATCATTTCAGAAGGTAAACCCCGGCTAACCTTCGGAAGCACGGCTATTGAGCACCAGCGCTGACGCCTTCTCTGAAAAGGATGTTGGCCACCGGAGGCGGAAGCCAAGCTGGATTACTTGCGGCTTGGCCGTCCACCTGTTGACGCTCGCCGTGATGCTCTTTTCCGTGTGGCTTTTTGACGGTTGATCTTCCCATTTTCTTGCCGACAAAAGCTCCGAGCTTCATGGCAGTGAATAGACTGATGGCAATGACAAGCGGTCTCACTGACCAATGAAAATCCTCAAGGTGCTGGTATTTCTTCACAATCCCAGGACAGGTATCGAAAGTGACCATTTCCACCTCCGCTGGATCGGCCATGAAGCTGCTCGATTCATCCCCAAATGTCAACAACCCCGGAAACTTCACAATGAGGCACCCGTTCGGTGAGATCCAAGATATCCTCCCCGTGGCCCAAGTGCCTTCCCTTTTACGCGGCCACTTAAATCGAGGGCTAAGAACATTGGCTCTCAATCGTACAAATTGGCCTACGCAGTAAGATTCCGCCATCTGTAAATCCAAAGAACTTCCTTTCCAAAGGGTCTCCATCCCGATGAATCCGACGGTGACGCTTCCGTTGCGGTCAATGGAATGGAGAATGCCCACAGACGAGTGCCTCTTGTCCTCCTCCTTCAACCGCACCCAATCTCCAGCAGCCAGGCCATGAGTGACTCGCTCTAATTTCGAGATGTGAATTCTCAAGGGGTCATGGATGCCATGAACCCTCACCAGCACAAAGCCATCTCGATCTGTGTCGCGCTCCAGGCCCACAATCACTCCTTCAGGGACATCCATATTTTCTAGCTTGCATGACTTCAATGGCTTTCTCGAACGCACGGCATCACCCACTTGGAGCTGATCCTTTGAAAGAAACCACTCTGTGTAACCAAGGCTACCTGTTTTACCTACCCTACTCCCAATCTCTCTCCATCCTGCTTCATTATAGTCCGCATTTTGTGCACTGCAAAATCAATAGCCACTTTTAACTGCAAGTGAAAACAAGCACGCAAATATGTATAAACTCGCAATGCACTGAAACCTTGAATTCTAGGAGGAAAAAAAGAAAAAAACTAGTTAAGCAATAACCCAAATCTTAAGTCTACTCAACATATTTGAAAACAGAAATAAAACAACCAAAGGATCTTGTCAACAAACACAGCCACCAATTCAAACCCTGAAATTGCAAAAGACCGAATCGCAAACACAGCAGCACACATGGCAATGACCAACCATGAACATCCTCTAATGCAACTTCATATTCATCCTCCAAACCCTGACTGATTTGACTACGTGCTTAACCATCGGTAAAAGTTTCTATACAAGATAAAAAGAAAAACAGCAGCACAGACAAATGGCAATTGTCAGATGAACCAAGGGAACCCAACTGGTATCTTTGGAAAGATTCTCAGAACCTAAGGAGTACCTTTTAAATGCTTGCAAAATGTCTGTCATTAATGGACGGCTCCTAAAATCATACTCGAAGCATCCCAGTAGAACGTTCTCGACTGGAGGAGGTAGCCCACTTGGGATCCGTGGTTTTTCCTGCTTTCTTACAACTGAGTTGTATATTTCGTCGACAGACATACCAAACCAAGGCTGAAGACCAGTTAACATCTCCACAATGGAACAGCCAAAGCCCCAGGAATCAGTCTCAAAGGATATAGGGCCCCTTTCATCTGGTTGCCACTGTTCAGGGGCCATGTAGTTTGGGGTTCCTAGCTTGCGAGTCAAATCTGAGCTGGGCAATGGGATTCCGAGAAGTACAGATGGTATACCAATGTCTCCAAGAACTGCTCGATCCTTTTCATCAAGAAGGAAGTTACAAGGTTTAAGGTTGAGGACTAGAATCCCTTTTGAATGCAGCTCTGATACACCCTGAGCTAAATCAACACCATACCTGTAAAAGGCAAATATTAGCACATACTAATTGTTTAAAGATGTACGACCGGAAAAAAAAACATGTTTAACGATGCAATACTTCCAGTTTGGTTGCATCACCTGAAAACTTCTGGCAGTGAGAGCTTTCCGGCCTTGAGACGAGCCATCTTGTCACCAACGGATCCCTCATAAAATTTCATGATAATGCATATCTGCAGACATACAGAGAGCGTTATTCTTAGCAAAGGGTAGCTACCTTTATAAGACAGTTTCTACTTTATAAAAACCACATAACTCACTTTTCCATTTAAAATAGAAACTCCATGCAACCAACAAACACCTTCGGTCCCTCGACATTTGGTGAAAAGATCCTTAAATTTATCTAACACAGCTCTTGCATGATCCTCCTTGATAGGATGTAACATCTTGACAGCCACTTCATGGTACTCTTCATAATCATCACTTGACTGATGATGAGTTGCCAACCAAACATCACCAAACAAGCCCCTTCCAATTCTATGCCTAAGTTTCATAGTGGCAGGGTCAATCCACAGGGTTGATTGGTTTGACGTGGCCACCACGGTCCTCAGGTGGTCGGGATCGCCTTCAAATAACTCATACTCAAAAGCAGGAGGTTCGCCAGTGGGCGGATTAGCAGCTACGACTTTTTCAGCCATCCCTCCTTCTGCAACAACATAGAAAAATTATCAATAAACATCATTGAAAAAACGATTAACAAGGAAAAAAAGATTCAACTCCACAGGTTATTCTCCCCGACATGACTAAGCATGACGATCAGCTTAGACTACCCAGCAAACCTATTTGAGAAAACAAAGATAAAGCTCTACATAAAGATCAAATTCCACTGGTGACTGAACGATCACCACTTTAATGTTGTACAAAAGCACAAAATGTTTACAAAGACAGCCCATACTCCGAAAGAACTTAGACAGATCCGAATTGCAGTCAACTGAGGTTACAGATACTACAAATCATATCAACAAGTTCGAAACAGTAACAAAATCAAGTATGAACCAGCACAGAAACCACCATCTAAACAACAGCTGGGAAAAAAATCACCAAATTTGCAGTTCAAGAAATCAATCAAACAAAAAACACTCAATACTACGAGAACTTCTATTTCTGTGACTCTGTCTGGGGAGCTTTTTTCCCTTTTCCTCGAATCTTTCGAAACATTCAAACACAACTCGAGCCCAAAACCATCGCCACTCCACCACTTCGAATAGAAACGACAGAAAAGGGAAAACGAACTCAACTGGGTCTCCACGGGACTCAACGGGAGAGACGGAATAACGCGCTGTTCCCACAAAAGTTTCGATTTTGAGCAATCAGATCAGAAGCCGAAGAAAGGGGCGATTTCTCGACAGAATACGAAGCGCCGGACCAAATTTCCAAAAAGCGAAAGTACGAGGCACAGGACTAGTTGCCTTTACAGAGAAAAAAGCAACGCTGACATAGAAACCCAGGAGCTTATGATACGTAATTAGAAGGTACCTCGGAGAAGAAAGCACCGGTTTGAATACCGCGAAGGATCTCTACCTGGAGTTCGGGCAGATACTCTTCCTTGTTCGATTTTTCGGAGCTGAAAACTGACGAGACTGTACCGTAGCTACGAGAAGGGAGAGAGAGAGAGAGAGAGAGGTGTGATTTAATGGTGAGAAAAGAGGTTGTTTTTTTTTTTTTTTTTTGGGTGAAATGAAAAAATGGAGGAAATCACGATTAATCGGCAAATAAAAAAAAATTTGCAATCACGTCATGATATTTCTTTTGCTTTCTTGAAAAATTCAGTTTTGAAGATAGGCAAAAAGAAATACCCGTATTTTTAATTTCCCCGAAATTTATTTCGCGGTTTTAGAATCGGAGTCACGAGTTCCGTGGCCTTCCTAATTGAGAAAAGAGAAATCGAGGAAATGTACCGCGACAGCGACTTTTATCTTCCGCTTTTGTCTTGTATTTGTTCTTGAATTGACAAATTTTTATAATTTTTTTTTCGAACACATTAATAGGGATGTGTAAAATTAGGCGCATATCTTTAGAAATATTGAGAATAACGGTTGATATTTACATTTATCCTATGATCAGACAAAATTGCAGAAAATTTTTTTTTTTCGAAAGGGTGTCTCTTATATTTAGATAGAATATATTGCTCAAAATATAGGAAAGAAGAAGTTGACTTTTAATGCTTTTTTTAGGTTTTTTTTTTTATCTTGTAAAACTCAGAAAAATTGGCCCTCATAGAATGATGCACACGCTATTGGCTTAGTTCAAAGTCGGAGGATCGGACTCGACTGCCGTCGAAACTCCGAGGCTAGTCTCGTCGCCCGTTTCGCCACCGAGACAAGTTAAAAAAAATAAAATAAAGGACATTCGTTATCTTGGCCATGCCGAGCGAAGGTCGCATCATTTAGAGTAGATGGTCGTATAATCACGCCTCGGGATCTATTTTATAACGGAGTTGACTCTCACGTCCGGCCTTGTTCCTCAATCAAACCGATCGCAATCGGGCTCGCCGAACATTGCCTCTCAACCGTCTCTACTCGCGGCTTGATTTCCTCCGCTTCGTGCAAAGGAACTTTAACCACGTTTCGTGATGGATCCTCAGTCCTTCAAAAGTTGGAATGATGCGTTGACTTCTTCGTTCGTTTGTTTTTGCTGTCTCTGTCTCTCTCGCTCTCTCTCTCTCGTGTTGCTGAAGTTGGAAGAAGAAGCCAACGGGAGGAAGGAAGCGAAATCGGGCACGATTACGTTTTGGCGCAATCAACGGGAGAGAGAGAGAGAGAGAGAGAGAGAGAGAGATGGAGGGAGATTTGTCTCGCAAGAATTTGACTCACTACGAGTTGAAGATTGCTTCGCACCCTTCACCCTTTTGACTTGTATTATTAATAGGACGTATAATGCAAGAATGAGCACGAACGTGGTTTGAATTCTCATACGTAGAGATTGGATTTTCGTTTTCGCTATCTCTTTCTTGAGCGGGCTTGGTATACCGGTTGAAATCGTACTTCTAATCCTAGGATATCGTTCGGAAGGGGAAAATTAATGGAAAAGTTCGTAAACCTATAGTATTAGTGTCGATTCGGTCATAAACCTTTTAATGAGATCAATTTAGAACAAAACCTTCATATTTATGCCAATTGAGTCCATTCAGCTAATTTAGGTCGGAATTTTGTTGCCTTTCTCCGGGTCTCGTGGAAAGTACATACCATCGTCGTCGCACTAACACCGTAGGTTTCATGGAATTTGTCACATTTAGAATGTGTGAATGGTCAGTATGTCTATAGCTACTGATGCAATCTATAATTAGGCTCGCCAATGGAATTTTGGTTTAAAAAAAAAATTGGAATGTTGGTCCAACCCCTATTTCTTGTTCTTAGGCTTGATGGAAAACATTTGAATTAAACGGGCGTTCTCTTTGGAATTAATGAATTATAATAGCTCCATAATTCACACAACAAGTAAACACAAAATTTATTTTCAAATGCAGCTTTTCTTCCTTCTTTTTTTTACTCAATTTTGTGGGCTATGTCATTCGGCTCTAATGTTTTCGATTGTAATTTCTTTTTCGACACAACGAAGAAAGAAAATGAAAAGAAAAAGAATATTAAATACCCTCGTCATGTCAACTCCAATATCACTTTTCATTCTCTATTTTCAAAATTATTGCTTCGGATCCTTAAAAAAAAAAAAATCTGGCAAGTAAAATGACCAGGTTGTCCTACCTTTAATTGAAAAAAACCCATCGCCCTTGCTCTCTACTTATCCAACACAAACCCTAGCCTCCAAATTTCCAAACCCAACACAAGCCCCAACCCCGGGGCCTCCTCCAACATCACCACCTGCCATGGTCGCATGCTGCCGTGCCTGTCGCCGTTGCCGCCGTTCTCGTCCCAAAAGAAGCCTTCACTACATTGGATTCGATTTCTTTAAAGCGTTCCTATTACAATTCATTCCGTTGGTGAATTTCATACATGTTCGATCATACACTCCGGTCCAGTTGATATAACACGATTTTGAGATGTTCTCTACGAGAAAAAGTTTTGTCCAGTTGATATAACACGATTTTGAGATGTTCTCTACGAGAAAAAGTTTTACATTTTGCACCTTATTGTTGGAATTGAAAATACTTATATGTCTAAATTGCAAGTACTTTTTTGAACGTCAACGCAACTTATTATGAATTTATAGAATTCTTCAACTATAGCATATAAGGACACCACAAGTACAAGTGCCATAATTTTCATATGGTGCTCACTTAAATATTATAGCTTTTGAATTTTCGGCCTCCTGCCAACCCTAATTTAAAAAAAAGAAAAGAAAAGAAAAAAAGACCGACAAAAATAATAAAATAAATAGATAAAATAATTAAAAAATTCAAAAAAATATTAAATTTTATTAAAATTTTGATAATCAAGGGGATTATTAGGTCAAAGTGATCAAGTTCGGGGACATTGGAGATTTAAGTCATGAGGAATTTCGAAAAAACATGCTTCATTTCATAAGCTCGTGGGGTAGTTTGATAGATTCAACACGCTCTTCCATTTCCATTTCTTCTTCAGACTCGAACCTTTTCTTGATACTAAACATGCCGTGATCAAAGGTAGGTTGGTGGATGGAGGACTAGTTATAACATCTTGGCGCCAAATCTTTAGAGCCACTTAAACTTCAACAAATAATAAGCTTGCGAATATCGACTAAGGATTGGATCACAACTATTTGGAATAGAATTGCTGCTCCGGAAATATTTATGGAGTAAAAATTTATTTGGTAATGCAATTTCTAGAGCAGAAATCTGTTTGGCTACGTAATTGTATTTTTCTACTTCTGAAATATTTTTTTCTTTCAAAAGTAATTTTAGAGGCACTTGAAAAAGTGAATTTTTTTTTATTTCTCTCTAGAAATAGAAAAATAAACTTTTGACTAGAAATTAATTTCTAAAGCAGAAGTGTTGCCATACGAGCCATTAATCTAACTTGTGCCGTTCCAACATGCCCTTGATCCCTTCCCCCGACTTATTATGACTTCTAGTTGGCAAATCAAGTCGAGTACAAAGACTAAGCAACAGATCAAAACGGCCTGATTAAGGACGTAAAGTCGGCCGGCCGAGGATGATGGAGTGGCTAACCGAGTAATGAACAGGCTCGGGGCAGACCGAGCCCTGAGAACGAATGGCTTGCCAAGCTAGGCCCGCCCTTTTCGTCCTTCGAGCCCGACCGCCCCCGACCCTCGACCCGGTCCAATGCTCGAGCCTAGCATGGTCCCAATCGCGGGCCAAGTAAAGATTCATCAATGGACAAGCTATGGCATTGCACTAACCGGAAGTCACATTACCACTTACAAAGTATCTCTTTACACAGATAATATAAGGATTAATTCAAGAATTCCAAACATTCTTGCATCCAAATCCAATCCCAATTCTCAAAAGCCTTTTCCTTTCATCTTCTTCTCAAAGATGCAGTGAAGAATCTCGGCATGGATTGATTTTAACTACAAAGCGTGGGGGGAAAAGCAGGGGATGGTTAAAAATCATTGGACGGGGAGGACCTTGTTGACGATGTCTTGGCTGAGGACGGCGATCTGGGAGTCGAGGGCCTTGATGGTCTCCTCCTTCTGGCTCTCCAGGCTGACCAGCGCCTCCTCCAGCTCCGCCTCCACCTTGCGCCGCCCCTCCCGCAGCTTCTGCTCCACCTCCGCCTGCGTCTCCTTCTTCATCTTGCTGAGCGCCGCCGATATCTCCGCCCTCGCCGCCCGCATCACCGCCGCCGCCTGCTCCTCCAGCTGCTTCACCTCCGCCGACGTGTCCTTCACGCTGCTCAGCTTCTCCTTGATCGCCGCGTCCCGCTCGTCCATGAATTTCCCCATGGGCGTGAAGTAGATCTTGTCCAGCGCGAACATCAGCAGCAGGAACTCCCCCGCGATGATGGGCAGCGTCAGGTTGAAGTCGAACAGCGCCGCCTTCTCGAACTCCTCCGCCAGCGCCGGCAGCGGCTGGGCCAGGAGGAGAGCGGAGGGCGCCGCCGCCGCGGCGAGGAGGGGGAGTGATTTCAGGGAGAGGGAGGCGAGGGGCTTCGGGAGCCTGAGCTGGGGGAGCGATGGGGGTTGCTTGGGTTTTGCGGCGGAGAGGGGAGGTGGGATTTGGGTCTTGCAGGAGGATGGGGAGGCCACGATCATCTTGGCCATGGCTGCGATCTTGAGGTCGACGACGGCGGCGAGACTTTCTCTCTCTAGCGACGGGTCTTGCTGATTGCGTTTTGGAGAGAGAGAAAGTGGGAGGGAGAGGTGATAAAAAGGGGAGAGACTAAGCGAGTGAGGAGGAAGAAGAGGACGAGAGGATGCAGACTTCTGGAGGAGCGCTATCTCTTCCTTCGCCACACAAATTGATGAGGTTCTAAATTTCTGCTTCGCACGTGCCTTGCGCACGTGGGATCCGATGGGAATGTTCCACACTTGGTTCTTAACATCATCACTGACTTACTCGTAAGTGTTCCTCCATTTTAAGGTGAGATTTCATAACCGCCACTCGATCTTCCGCTCCACAGGTTGATAGATTTCAGATCACACTTTGGAAATTCATCTATGGAGAAGAGGGGAAGAAATGAAAAGGTCTGAGTAGGAGATTCCGTTACACGAAGGGCTCGGGATAACAAGGCGGAAAAAGGAGAATCAATAATCACTCCGGACAGTACATCGCCTCATGTCGGAATCGATCAGTAACCATCTAATACTGACATCGTGTACCGAGTGATTACAAGCTCAATGCCAGGGCCAGCTTGTGCAAACAGACAGGCTCGAGTTTCGACGACCAATGTACTCCGTGCTCTCCGACCGGCTCTGCAGGAGGAGTTCTTCAATCTCTCCATAGATCCTTCCGACTATATGGTGTCCTAGCACAGAACACCAGTAACGCCCTTACTCTGTTCCAAAAGGCGTCGACACACTTTGAGCGAGTGACCTTGCCTACGCTGCTTCTATCTTCTATCATGGCCAATCTAGAATAGGGGAACCACCCCTGCAGGAAATTTGCCGATGGGGAATTAATGTCCTCGCTGAAATCCTCTCCTCTTTGGTCACGCGGGAGATTCCCGTTCTCGATATCTCCTTCTTCGGTTTCTTCTCCCTTTTCGGAGCTGTTTGATCTCGAAAAGGATCTACAAATCACACCATTAAGATGAGTCAAACGTCAACATAATAAATAGATGGAACCAAATAATGAATACACGATCAATCTTCAAGCTTAGATTATGGACCCATTACATGGAATGCAGCACAATTCGAGCACTTTTCGGCTCCCTCATGTTTAACAAAGCCCCGAAAATTGTAGAAGTGTGTTTGAGGGCAGGATTAAGAAGTTAATCGCTGACATGTCATATGATGAGCCATGTCATGGGCATTTGCTGTCTAACAGAGGTACAATTTCAGTGACCACTGATTTAGTGGGCTTAGAACTAGTGCATAAGCAGAATACTTCTGTGAGTTTCATAGAAGCATGATTACACCTGATAGAGGATATGGAAAACACCTAAAAAGAAATGAAGAAAATCTCACCTCCTGGATTTTCTGGGAGCAGCAAGCCAGACACTAGATTTCTTCTTAGTTAAGCTTGGGAAACTTGAGACATGCCGGATGAAATGAAGCTACATAGTAGGAGGGAATAATTAGCATGGAGTACATTCGATAAAGAAATTAATGCTTGTTTTAGAGCAACATAAAAATGCAGTTACCATCTTCAGATACTTGTGCAGAAATGGAATAGTGAGAACGTTAACATTGTTCAAGAACGGCATTAAGAAACCGGGGCTAACTAAACTACCGACACCGACCTACTGATGCTGCCAAGAACATGTCTACACACAACAGTCCATCAGTCATGAAATTTCTGATAAGCACGTTTCGTGCAACTCGATGCAGATATCTATAGTATCTGAAGGAAGCCATAGCATACCTCATCACCATCCTTAATGCCGTAGTCAATTATATAATCAGTCTCTGTAACTAGCTTCTGACCATCGTAGCATAAGCAAAATTGCCCCCACACATGCCGCCTATATGAAACAGATGCAACAGAAATAGTTATTTATGTTAATTGTGGCCTTTCTGAATATTATCTAGAAATAAAGTACAATCAAAGGGGAAAATGTGAACTACATTCACTTTTGGCCTTCAAAGAAACATGACAAGAGAAAAGGCAGATGACTATTGCATCTTCAGGAGAGGTTTTATCAGAAAATGCTATAGCAGAGCTGCTGCCAAAATCCGCAAGAGTTTTGGGAATAGATGCAGCAGTAAGGAGAAAACGATGCTGCTAACGATTATCATAACAAATCAACCGCTGCTTTTAGCTGTGAGAGGCCTAACTCTTTTGGTTCTTGTACTGTAGAGAAGAATCATACCATGATATCTTGCCCGGTCCCTTCTTCGGCATGAAACTGAAAACATGTTCCACTGCCTCCTTGAGCTCCAACACCGTCGCCATTTTCATGACTTCGATATCTGTGGACCAAAATTAAGCAGGGACTTTGAACTCCTCAAACATCAAATTGACCAATCTTTATCTACAACCAGTATGAACAGCTCTCTCTTTCTCCTTGCCTTATTTTCGACATCACATAAACACAAATATGGTATAGCAAGTATCAACTGCAACTCATTTCCTCTTTGTTCTACTATACTGAAGTTATTCGTTGTTCATACAACTGGTTAATTTCATGGGAATTTCTCAGCAGGCAAACAAAGTGAAAAGTCAACAGCGGGACATTAAAGGGTAAATATAGCATCGATGTCCTCAGTAACTCCAATACGAAGGTCAATTTGGTTGATTACAATACCATTGACAACTCAAATATCTTCAAATCCTCCCACATTTCAAGCGATCTTCAGGACAAGAAAGGGACAATGTGAGTAATGTCAGAGAAGTTGCACAGCAAGAGAAAAGCTGGACCTGCATTTCTCTCAATTTCAAAACATTAATGTTCTCAAATGAAATTCGCCGACATTCTTAGAACCATATGAAGTAAAAATGAGGCGATGGCGAGAAACCTAAGAACAGAGCAAGTAAACTCAACATTCATGTTCCAAACGCGCCTAGCGCCTAACTCAGCGATCGCAGCTCAAATCGCTTCAAATCCCTCGCACGAACTCCACTGAAACGCACATTGCATGGCTTTCTAATAGCTGGACCTTTTCGAGCTGATTCTACAGACGGAGAATGAACAAGCCGGAAAAGAGAGAGATTACCGAAGCGAGAGCCGTCCAATTTGAGGACAGAGAGCTTGAGAGGCTCCTGAGGGAGCTGACTGTACGAGAAGCTCTTCCTGGAGATCCCGCCGACCACCGTCAGCGGCGAGAAAGGCAACGATACGGACGAGCGGCGCTTGCACACCATCCTCCCCCGGAGGGAGCCGTCGGCATTGTCGCCGTCCCAATCGTCGTCGTCGTCGTAAACCCTGACCATGATCTCGCTGCGAGACATGACGGAACCCGAGACGACAAAAAGAGAAGCTCCCAAAGCGACTCCGAAATCCGGCGACGGACTTGGGACGATCGGGTCGCTCGCGAGCGTCGTCACGATCAACCCATGTGAGGTTCGGGAAGAGGGGGATTTTTATACGGATCGGAGGGATTCTTTGGAGAGAAGGACACGCATTGTTGCGCGCGACGAGGCCGCTAGGGTTCGCGCTTCTCGACCTTTTGAGCGACGTTGGTTTGCGAATTCGAAGCTTGTTGGCTATGGAGGAAGCTTGTGTCGGAGGATATTCGAAAGAGAGAGAAGAGAGAGAGAGGGAGAAATTTGCATTCTTTTCTCTCTCTCCTCTTCCTCCTCCTCCTCCTCCTCTGTTTGAAGGTTGTTGGTCTGGTTTGTATTTTGGAGGGGGGACAGTTAACTTCAACTTTTGGGCCTTGGGCCTGATTTGTTCAGTGCACGGTTTTTGGGCCTTGGGCCTTGAGTGGCAATAAAAAGGGTGGGCCTTGGGCCTCATTTGTTCAGTACCATTGGTTTTGGGCCTTGGGCCTTGAGGGACAGATAAAAAGGGTGCGCTAGGGAAAGTTTTTGCTCCAATGTTTTTGCATGGCTATGAAATGTAATATATATTGTGTTTGGTCGTTCGGATTTGGGTTCAAATAAAATAATGAATTATTATGTCTAGTATTTGGCGACGTTCTCTATACCGGATACATATCTGGAGAAGAAATGCGGGACAAATGTGGAATTAACCCAAATTGGATACTTCTCTTTTAAAAAAAATGCATTAATACACCTTGTTATCTTCTAACAATGGAGTGATGGAATAACGTGTTCGGATATTGCTTCGCCGGCCACCGTGCGAGGGCCACCACTACGAAAACCCGATTGTTTTCACTTCAGACAACGGCGAGATCGCCATCACCTTCGACCACCACCGATTGTCATAGCCGACCAGCCAATCGTGTTCCGTCGACTGAGGGTGAAAAGGAGAAATTATGCGTCACATAGATATCACCATCGAATGACAGGAAATCTCCTCACGAGTGCGCCAGATCTGTCCAGGTCGCCGTGCACAACAGAGGCCTGTCTGCCCTTGTCAATAGCTGCCCCCAATACCATCCACTGGTGGATCTCCATGCACCTCCTCTCCGCCCCTCACTACCCTCACGTTGTCGGCTTCGACGTCAAGGGACGCCGGAGCTCCGCGCGCGGTGTCCGCCACCTCGTTCCTGCCCTTCACCTCTGCATCGACCGCTAATGCTTCGTCTACCGCATTGGCGGCGCTCCTGTCTCCCCAGGTCGCTCCAGAGGCCCTCAACAACCCGAGGCTCGTTTTGCGTTCGAATCGCCTTCGACGGGGTGAAGTTGAGCGAGGACTACGGCTTGGAGGTGGAGATTGTGGTTTGATATGGTGAAGCCGGTGGTGAAGGGGACGAACGGAAGGGAGCTGAAGAGAGCGGGCTTGAGGACACTGGTGAGGGAGCTCAACGGGGCAAGATCTGGAGATCCCTCCAAGTAGGATTTTCAAATATTTAGTCATAGTATTTGGTAGACATTATTTCCGTTAGACTAAATGTTTTGTTTTTTTTGTCAAGCAATCTAAATATAAAAGGAAAGTGGTCGGGAATCATAAAATAGCGGAAGCAAACCTAGGGAACGCAATCGGCAACGGCGATGACCGAGCCGTCGGAAAGGGCCAGGCTAGACGACACCAATGGTCGTGTGACCTCGGCGACAATCGGCGAGCCTCGCATGACCCGTCGACGACTTTTGACCCATCCAAATCCTGCTTCGACCCTCAGATCTTGTCTAACAGGCCTGTGACCTTTGACCCTCGATCCTTGGCAACAGTCGATTACGCAATTCGTTCAGGGAGAGAGACGGTTTATAGCAGAGAGAGGGCAAAATAGAATACAGAAAATATTAATGAGGGCAAACTTGGAAAACAAAAGTATTCATCAACTCCGACCCAAAAAAAATTGAACTTTTGAAATAGGAGCCTTTGGAAGCCCAACATCTCTTGGAAAAATTAAGTCAAAGATTCAATCTAAATCCCCCAAAGTTATTAGTGGTCAATCACATGATGGAATTACGTATATGCCCTCACTTGCTCGACTTCAAATCTAAGTATTTACTATTTTATAAGAAGGGGAGTGGCCTTATTCGGAATTAATTAATAACTCTCGACGTAAGAGTTTTAAGCCATCAAAAGATGAGAATAAACGTACGTATTCAATCTCGAGCAATTTTTCGCAATCTTTTAAGAAACAAAGATCCTATAGTTATTAGTGGCGGGTCGAATTGGACCCTGACACCATGCTAAAAATTGCAACTCAAAAGCTTAACAAGTGGCGGACCCTGATTATTCTGAGGGGACCGGATCAAATCGTAGAGAACAGTACGACATATTAACAAACACGAGAGGGCGAGATATGCCGACTTCGCACGAAACATCTTAGATTACGAGACAAAAAAACTATACTAAAATTGCATCGACCGCCAAGCGTCACGAGGCGGCACCTACTGCTAGCCCTTTCGGAGTCGGTCATCGAGCTCGATAAAACTATTAGACAGCGTAAAAAAATTTATTTGAGCATGTGACGTCCATGGTGATCTCGTGCTCTACGAACTCAACGCTGAAGAGCCCGTCAAAGCTCGAGACATCTTTTCTCAGGATCTGACGTGATCAGCTTGTTGGGAGCCCAAGTTGGACCTTTGTTTTATAGCTGAAAATATCAAGCGATGTCTCCATTTTGAACAGGGAAAACCCATTGAATAATGAAGTTCTGCTGCTGACATTGGTGAGCAGGTAGCAAAAAGTCGTTTTTGCCGTCGAATATGGGACGAACGGATGGATGCTGGTGCCGTTTTTCGTTTGTTTATTCCGAGGAGGGGGGGTCAAAGGTTTCAGTCAAGGGAAAAGGAAGGCGTTTGTACTGCGTGAATGTTCTCTCTTTCATTACAATATTCAGAGAAAGAAGGAAGAAGAAGAGTTTCGAAAAATGCCATCTTGTTCTTGCTCTTTTCGCGGGAAGGAATCTGCATGACTCGCACAGTTGACCACCATCTCCAGCCGGCCTTGTCCTACTCTCTCTCTAAGTGTATGAGTGTGTTTGCTGCTGGTTCTGCTGGTGGTGGTGGTGGTGGTGGTGGTTGCTGCTTTCTGCTCAGTCATGGGAGTGTCGATTCTGTCTATGGTTGTCCTTTGTGTGATCCAGGTTGCTTCTGCACAAAAACTGACAGATGCTAATGAAGGTGTCTCTCTCTCTCCCTCTCTCCCTCCTCTTGTGCCTCCTGGGTCACATGCCAACTGTTCCAAAACTTGGAATGAAGCATGAGGACGGAGTCTTAGTCTTTACATACAATCACCCCTTTTTGGGTTTTTCGATTAATAGCGGCTGCACTGAAGAAGATCATAGAGTACTGGAAGCTGGGGAGTTCCTTGGATTTGACAGTCGATCCTTGCGCTCAAAATGCTTCGTGGGCATCGGATGCCTCTAATCCCCGAATAGCCTGCGATTGCTCCAGCAATGTTTGCCACATTGCCCACTTGTGAGTTCTCGCCGTTTCGGGCATTTCCCAGCTGGTTTAGTGCCTCTGAACTCTCATGGCAACTTGTGCTTGAATTAGGAAAATCTATGCTCTAGACATTTCGGGTCAGATACCAAACGAGTTGTTTGAGCTGAAGGAGCTTGTTGACTTGTGAGGAATCAAAATTTCTTGCATTGCTGTTGTTGTTGTTGTTGCTGTCGCCGCAATTTGATCATCTGGTCTCACAATCATGATTCAGAAACTTGGCCCAGAATGTTCTAACTGGACCCATACCAGCTCAATTTGAACAGCTATCAAAGATGCAGTACCTGTAACTTCTCTATAGTCATCACTGCTCATAAATCCATTTTCACTACCTTAGTCGTCATAATTCTTACACATTAACGAACTTTATTGATTCTTCTTGGTGTTCGAGGAACTCGACAGTAGCCTAGGCACAAACAATTTGACCGGTCAAGTGCCTCTGGAACTTGGTAACATGACCAAGTTGCTTTCCCTGTGAGCACATTTCTGCAACTGTTTACTATATCCTAGTGAGGTTCCTAGAAACTTGTTAGTCAATTTTTGAAGTTTGCCAATGTCACAGAAGCTTCAGCTCGAACAATCTTGATGGACCATTACCTGCGGAGCTTGGAAAACTGACCTCCTTAGAGCAGCTGTAAGCACCAATTCACTTCGATCTCACAGTGTCAATTATTGTGTTTTACCTTTGGTTTCCTTCTATGGCTCCCTATTCAAGCAACAGCTTCGAGAGCTGCAGCAATGATAAACCACTTCGACCCGTGTTGCTTAACTATGAGTAGTGACCAAGTCTTGATTGAGTCTTTTTCGACACTTCAATTGCGTTACGGAAGCAATCCTGGACATCTTGCTGTTCTATTAGTCAATCATCATCTCTTTAGCCGGCCATTTTGACTTTTTTCTTCTGTTATCAATCCAGGTACATTGATAGCAGCGGAGTGAGTGGACCGATTCCGCAAGATCTGGCAAATTTGAAGTCCCTTAAGAAACTGTATTTCTCTAATAATGGAAATTTTTATTTGTGTTTCTGAATCAGCTGGTGATGACGAATAGTGGTGATTATGTTCATTAAAATCAACTGCTGCTATGTTTCCTTTCACAGTTGGGCATCTGATAATCTCTTCACCGGAAAGTTTCCTGAATTTCTCGGGACATTGACGGAGCTTGTGGATCTGTACGCATCATTTTAGCTCTCGAACGCATCCCTTGTCGGAATGAGTTCTCTTTTTACAACTCTAGTACTTATCTTTCTCAGGCGATTTGAAGGCACGTCCCTAGAAGGTCCCATTCCGGACAGTTTTGGCGCTCTGACCAAATTGGACACTCTGTAATATCCTAATTCCTTAGTGCAAGTACATTGTAACTGTCACTTATTTATGATTCCATTACATCCATTTGACTATTTACCTTTGAGATTGATAGCACTCTCCCTCCAGGATTGGAATGTATCACGCACAGATATGCATAGATATATCCTTTTGATACACAACTAGTTCGAGTCGGCCGGATTCGAATCCTCTGTCTAAGATGATCAAAATTACCTCGTGCACCGAGTTTCTCACTCCTTATGCTAATACGAATAAAATTTGATCGTGCCAATCTTTCTGCAGCAGAATTGGCGATCTTGGCGGGGAGGACTCTTCTCTTGATTTCTTGAGAAATCAGACAAGCTTATCTGTGCTGTAAGATTGTCCATTCTTTTGTGTAAAAAGTGCCTGTTTTTCCTTCTGGGTGTTTATGCTGTGTTGTTATTCGTGGACTAACTTACTATTTAACAGATCTTTGAGAAGTTGCCAACTATCAGGACAAATTCCAGACATTATCGGCACATTTTCTAAGTTGATATACCTGTGAGTCGTCTAGACTCTGAAGTTCTTGTGTCTGAATCAGATAAAGTCCGGTACACATGTGCACCTGCTGTATCCTTGTACTCAAATTATGCATTTGAATCAGGGACTTGAGCTTCAACAAGTTGGAAGGCCCAATTCCAGATTCATTCCAGGGCTTCACTCAACTGCAATACTTGTATGTTATCTAGTTCCTCCACATGTCTACCGTGAAAGAAGATGGCCTTTGCCAATGGTATATTAACCGCTCATGAACATCAGATTCCTTGGAAGCAACAACTTGACTGGGGCGCCTCCTGCGAATATCGTCAGTCAAAGCCTTGCCGCCTTGTAAGCGCTTCTCCAGGATTTAAGATTGCTGATGGAAACAGTAAACTGAACACTGTTATCTCTGGTCGAATGTACTTATGCCAGTGTATGATTTCGCATTTGTGACTGCAGAGACGTGTCGTTCAATCCGCTTTCAGGAAATCTACCGGCAAATGTGGATAAGAGTGAATTTTCTATGTAGGGGAGCGCATTCTTGAATTGTGGCAAATTGCTGCAAATTCCCTGGTTTTCGAACATGAAGAATGAATGATCATCTCTCTCTTTTTTTTTTTCTTTTTCTCAGGAACTTTGTCGGAACGTCCATAAACGCAGATAATCTGGAGGACAGGTAGTATTGTCACCGCAACCTCAGATTCTTTTGTCGAAACTTTGTCCTAGAGACGTGCCCTCATCAGCACAAAAAGCGTATAAAAGCGGATTAGGTTGAGTCTTAGGCTAACTTAAATCCTAAGCTATATAGCACAGCGAACAAAAGATTCAATCCTCCTAAGAAATATTTACCTTCCGCTCGATAATTAGCCCGAATCGAACAGAGGCAGCAATATCTTCCTTCACTGCAAGATCAGTTGTACTCGATCTTCGATTTTCAGAATATTCTTGCTTAAGGATCTCTGACAAGTTTTCTTGCTTGTTAACGCAGGAAGGCACTGGAAATGCTTCGCTGCCTTGAAGCCGGTACCAAGTGCGTAAACAAAGTCAAATCCAGTAAGTCTAGATAAAATTTTCGCGGATGATCTTTGCTTTTACGCATGCATTGTATTTGCTCTAGTCATCGCATACTGATTTTTCAAATAAATTTTGCTTCGGCATGGGGTCGGAACACATAGTGTCTAATATGAATGTGAAGTTAGGATAGGGTTCAACTATAACAGAGAAATTTCTCTATGGACACAACGTCATGCATTGTTTCACAACAAAGCATTGATCTTTACCTAAATGTACGACAAACAACAGAGTTTGATGAAGCGAGAAAATGGCCAAAAAAAAAGGGATGTTGAGAAACGCAATGCCGGTTTTCGCAAATACAGATTGAATCAATCCTGAGTTCAGCAGAATGTGAAATACTTTTGCAGCTTCCTTTTCTATCAACTGCGGAGGCACGGAGCAAACATCAGCAACCGGCGTGAGATACAACGATGACTCCGAACCACTCGAAGCTGCTTCGGTTTACACAAACTCCAATCGTCAATGGGGCGTCAGCGATGGCGGGTACTTTATCTCCAATCCCAATGGACCTCAGTACATAGCGAAGACGGACTCTCAAATAACTGGGACTCTGGAATCAGAGCTGTACAAGACGGCCAGAGTTTCGCCGAGTTCGCTGCGGTACTTTGGCCTCGGCCTGAAGAACGGAAAGTACAGCGTTGAGCTTCACTTTGCGGAAATTAAGATGGAGGATGACTTGCAGTCCTGGAAAGGCCTCAGTAGGCGCATATTCGACGTCTACATTCAGGTACGGCGTGCTTACGAACAAACTTTTGTATCTCCTCGTGCTTTCTCCGACCGCTCAATCTTACTTGTGCACGACTGTTGCGATTCGATTGATCAAAGGGTGAGCGTGTCCTCCAAGACCTCAACATCCGAAACGAAGCAGGCGGATCCAACAGGGCCCTGGTCAAGACGTTTGATGCAAATGTCACGAACACCGTCCTGGACATTCACTTCCGATGGGCAGGGAAGGGCACTTGCTGCATACCGTCTCAGAGCACGTACGGACCGCTCGTCTCCGCAATCCACGCCTCTCAAGGTTCGTCCGGAACACTCTCTCTTCGCGCATTTTCGTTGCTCAATTCCATGTCCTATCACCCTGAGCAATCCATAAACCGGCGACAAATGCTGATGCAGTCGCGGGTGCTGCCGTTACGTCCTCCCATCAAGACAAGAAGCGGGTCGGGAGGATTGTGGGGATAGCTTTCGGATGCACGGCCACTCTGGTCATAGTCTCGTCCGTGTTCTACCTATGGTGGATGAAGGATGCGTCGACCGGGCACATGCGAGTCCACACGGGATCGCGGAAGAGGAGCAAATGATCTCGGCGACTTGGTTTTAGGTTCATTTGCCATAGAGAACGAAGCCTTCCCAAGTGTAAAAATCCATGGTTGAACAAATAACTAGTGAACTCTCAAAGCAAAAGTTCCTGGAGGCCTCAAGAGTTAATGCTCTATCTGCAATGCAATGTACTAGTCAGTTTGATTATCACTTTGCTTTTTACAGGGACCCTCAAGACAATTTACATGTGTAGAATCCATGGTTGCAATCTCTCGAGCGGATGGTTCGTATTGGGATTGATAGTTGCTGGATTTTCTTTCGGTTAGCTAAAATTAAGCTTTTCTAGCTTTGAGCACGTTAAAAAACCTCGATTAACTTGAAATACGATTGCATGGAAGTCGAAGATGATGAATCTTCGTCCGGGAATTTCATGGGGTTCTCTGCCTTTCAATGATGGGTAATTTTTTGTGGGTAGCAAATTAGTAAACCGAGCATAAAGTGGTCAGTGTTGAGGACATTCCAAAATTGAATCTGTTTGGTGGCTCAAAGTTTCTGTATAGTTACAATTTTGTTGGCCTCATTTTATAAGAGAAATTTGTTTCTCGTCTTATATAATTGACTAACGGTTGCATTCCGGCCACCGTGGCCGGCCGACGCTGGAAAAGCGAACGAATTTTCGGGAGCGAGGGCATTGCTAGTCACTTGAGCAAGACCCAACATCCTCAGCCTCACCACCAACTTCATGCCCCCATCCAAAACTCGATCCGCGACGCGCCTCGCTGACTCGATTAGTTGATGCATGGAGCCGCCCATTCTTCAAAAGCGATAATTTGAAAGAGAAAATTTGCTGAAAATGAATCCAAGGTCTGGTCGAGTCGGAATACGGGGGTACATATTAGGTATAGGTCACTAACTTCGCATTTCTAAAAAATGGGTCAGAACATATTAAACGAGTCAAAATGGATCGACCCATTTTCGATCTAAACCACCCATTTGTCCGATTGAGCTCTCTAACCTTACAAGTTCCACTCGATTGGGACAAATGCTATTGAAATAGATAAATTCTAGAATAAAACTAGAAGGAAATACTAGGAAAAACATTACGCGACTCGAAATATTGGAGCTCAATGGTTTAATGTGGAGTTTCTCTGCATCACCAATAGTTGGGAATGATACCAAATCACCAGAAAGAATCACTGCCTACCTAAATTGCATTGGATTCCTAGCAAATTAGGGTTTCATAGATGCCATTTTCTTCTTTATTGGAGACATCAAATTCCCAAATACTCGATCGATGGCATGCTAGATGCCTCTTTTGAGCATAACAATGTTCCAAGATTGGACAGCCAAAAGGGGGGGACTTTCACTTAATTATGGCTTTGGCTTTGGCCCTTCCACTGACATAAATTATAAGGTTAGCCCTTCCACTATTTATGAAAAAAATCAGCGTTTCATTGGACTTTAGGGCAACGTGATTACTCATTTGGTGGTTGAGAGTACAACTTGAAGAATCAGGACTAAAGTCGGCCCCATTAATATATAATATACATGGGATCAGGAGAATCGCCAAAAAAAAGTTCTAAACCAATCGCAACTGTGCCAATTCAATATTAACTTTTTTTTTCGATTCAGTCCTAATTCTTTTGCAATTGTGCAAATTCAGTTCATCCGACTAATTTTGGCCGACCGGCACTAACGTCGGCGCCGGCCATCCTACTATATAATAATTTTTTTATTTTCTTTTACCTTTTTTATTTTTTTTATTCCATCTTCTTCTTTTAGTTGGTAGCCGAAAACAACCGGCCAGACGAGACGACCCATTGGCAAGGTCCCGCCTCGCCAAATCTAGGGTGGGGAGGCTCGGCCTCGCGTAGCTCTTGCCGATCGTCATCCGTGGCGGGCTAGACGAAGAAGAGGGAAGAAGAAAAAAAGAAGAAAGAAAAAGAAAAGAAAAAAAAAAAAAAACCTATACATTATTAAAATATTATGTCGCCGGACGGCATCTATGTGAGCGCCGACTAGAAAAAATTAGCTTGAGGGAACGAATTAGCACAATTATAAAAATTTTAGAGCTGAATCGACAAAAAAAAAAAGATATTTAAATCTGAATTGTCACAATTACAATATGTTTATGATTTTTTTTTATGATTTTCCCATCAAAGATTGGACACCCAAAAAGCATTTGGGGGGAATTTTCACTTTATTATGTCTTTGGCTTTGGTCCCTCCACTAACATAAATTATAACTTTAACCCCTCCACTATCTATAAAAAAATCAGGCTTTCATTGGACTTTAGGGCAACATGATTACCGATTTCGGGTCAAGAATAAAACTTAAAGTATCGAGACTAAATTGGCCCCATTAATATATAATATACGTGGACCCTGATATAATATATATATATATATATATATATAAAGAGATATATCATAACTATACTTTATGTTAACTCTTTTAAATGGCTACGATATCGGAGTCTCGTACGATAAAGGATCTGAGTGCAAAAATTCAGCAAAAAAGTCCCGATTGGACAGTGAAAAAAAAGTTAGGTGACCAAAAGACATAAGCAACGAAAGGTTAGAAGACCCGAATTATGTTTGATCCGTCGCATGACGGTGACATCGTGACGAAGAGAGCTTATCATATTCGTGTATCTTCTTGTAATTAATTGAAAAAATTAAAAGGTTGAATGCGATAACGTAAGAACCGCCAGCTCACAACATTTACAAAAAAAATAACTAAAGCCGACAAAAGTGAAGTCAAGTTCTAGTAACGTCATAATGAAAAAAGGGGTTCGATTAACAAACAAGCGACTTAGGTCCAACTAAGCAGTTGAAGTTCGTCCACGAAGATAACTCCAATCACCCCAATTAGATGTCACCTAATACCTAATTAATATATATATGTGCGTGTGTCTCAAAATGTGATAAAGAATGACGGTCATCTCTTGAGACTTGATTTAATATCGCTATCAATTATAAATTGTAAACTGCATGTATTTAAAGAGTATGTAAATCTATCGGATTAAGCTTTTAATTTTTTAGGTGAAGGGAGATCACCAATATATAAAGAGCACGTCAATCTCGTGATCAAGTGACATAGGATGTTTTAACATACTTGCATTTTTTCTTGTTCCAAGTCCAGTCCGTGCAACCACAGGAGAAAAATCGCAGTGTTTATGACACTTTGTTTCTCGTGAAAATGCGCATTACCATCAGTTAGAGGTGAGTATGAGTCTAGAGTACAATCAAGAACCGGATCGAATCAACCCTAGGAATCGGTCCGATTCTAGGTTCCTAGTTTCAAAAAAGCGAAATTGTATTATGGGGTTCGGTTATCAATTCTTGGGTAAAAATCAATAACAAGAATCGGGAACCGATGCACCGGAGATTATATATTGTAAGTGATGCATATATTTTTTTTATATTGTAATTCCTTTGTATATCTATTGAGTGATTATTTTATTCAATCTATTCTGTTCATCTTACATATGGATTTTTTTAACAAGGAGATTATCATCGGTAAATAGAGTTTGCGAGTTGAACCATGTGGTGAGGTTTCTCTAATAATTGTTTTAGTTTAAGTAATAGCAATTTTAATCTAAAACTATTCTTAAGTGATTGACTGTTTTGTTATTTCTTTTAATTTCAGGTGGGTAGAATTTGAAGCAATTTTCTAATGGATGATTGAGGGCTGAAGTACTGTAATTTAGGTTTTATGTTAAGTGTTTTGAACTTTTTATTGTTTATTTTATTATACGTATTTCTGGATTGTTACCATTGACAAATGTGGATTTTTGTTGTTGCGTCCATTTTCATGTATTGCTTAACTAAAAATGAAAAAAATTAAAATAGAGAAATTGGTCGGTTTCCCCGTAGATCATAAAACCTACTATAGAATTAATTGATAAGGTATGTTTCGGGTTTCAAGATATACATGATATGTTTTAGGTTTAAAAAAAATGATGAACATGTTTCGACAGGATATGTTCTAAGTGGAATGTGGATCGACTTTGGAACCGCTTACGCCTACCGGCCCTTGCCGCGATTCTTGAAGGGCTTGAACTCGTACAAGGGTCGGTCAGGGGTTTTTGAAGTTTGAAGATGTCTTTGAGAAGTACAGAGGAAAGACTCCCTTGATTTCAACAGAAAAATCGTACAATCTTGTGCACGCAGAAGCATTACGGCCAAGAACGTTGACCATTCTGAACCACAAAAAAAGAAGAAAAAAAAAACAATAGCAACGTTTTTTTAGTTTCGAGCAAAAGTAAACGGACGGTTGACAACACCGTCCCAACTTAGAACTTCGGTTTACAATCCAGACTCGAGTTTGAAGTGAACTCAAAGTTTTGCTCAGAAACAAGAACCGAGTTGGAATTCGGCGACGGGGCGGGACGGGCCGGCCGCGTCGAACTAGCCGTCCGAGATTACGTTACCTTGAGCTAGTTATTCTACCAAACAACACCTACACGGCATAAGAAAATCCTTGGAAGTACACATGCTAGGAAGTTAGGAACCACCAATTTTAGGGCGCGCATGATAACACTTCAGAAGCAGAATTTTTGTTTCAGAAGTGCTTCTGAAGTTGAAATTCGTTTGGTAAAGACACTTCAAAAGTGCTTCTGAAACCGAAATCCGTTTGGTAAAAATATTGACTTCCGGTATGAATTTCTATTTCTGAAAGAGATTTTTACTTCTGGTTGGATTTTTGTCCAACTTTGAGTAGTAAAAAATTATTACTTCTCAACTTCGGAAATCACTTCTTCGACTCACGTGACCAACACCCGCCCACCGGCCGCCGCCGGTCGCCCGCCGCCGTCGGCCGCCGCCCGCCGCTAGTATTTGATTAAAAGTAGAAATTTCTGAAGTAGAAATTTTATCAAACGTCCTTTTTTATCAGAAATCAACTTTTGATAGAGAAGTTGAAATATCAACTCTCGCTTCTGATGGTGTTTCGTAAGCAGAAGTGTTGCCATGAGCGCCCTTAATTTCCCAAAATATCAGTTCTTTCTTCATTTGGAAAGTCGAATCTTTTTCATTCTGATAGGCTCGAAAATCATTATAAAAAAAAAACTAATTAATTAATAAAATAAGAACCTTCTACTTCCACTTCCACTTCCGGCTAATAACTCTGTACAATGTGTACATTTACGGACACCGACATCTGAGCCCCCCGAAGGGAGCAGAGAGACCCTGGGCGCGCGCCCACCAGAACCCCAAGCATGACCGCCTTCAGAATCCCAGATCGCCGTCCATTTCCGATGCCGCCCCTCAAATCCAACGAACGGAAGCCGCCGGTCACCATCAAGCTGCGCTTTCACGGTGAAACGCACTCCGTCGCACGCTCAAATATTATAAACCCGGACACACCAAACCCCAACTCCCACCCCCCACCCCGACCCTCTTCGCCCACAAAAAAGAACGCGTTTTGCTTCGGAAGGAGGCAATAGAATCACCGCTCCGTCTAGAACTCCGGCCAGATCAACGGTGGCCAGTCGCCGCCGGCCCGACCGCCTTTTCCGACCTCGTTTCTCTCTCGCGCTCTCCCCTCTCTCGGGCTCGAGAAGACGAAGGGAAGCGGAAGCTGGCGGACTTTTGACCGCGTACCGACTCCGTTCCCTCCCCCCGCGACCTTGCGCCAGCTCACTTCCAGCTCTCGGCGGCTTCCGTTTGAGAGGTGTTGCCTTCTTCAACGAAGTCAACGGGTCGCCAGAGCTTCGACTGTGCCGGAGCTCGTTTTCGGCGGATCTGACTACGCTTCTGGAGAATCCACCTCACTGCTTTCCGTTCTCAGACGGAGAGGACGAAGAGCAGTGATCGGCGCTTCTAATCTTAAGAGATCCGTTTTCTGTTGAAAATCCGCCTCGCTCTTGCTCGGTGACCTACATTTTGTTGGCTAGAGTCTGTGGATCGCCGCCGCTTCAAGTTCGCCGGAGCTTTTTTTCTTCAGATCTGATACGCTTACTCTGAAGGTAATTTCTCGGAGGTCAGCACCTCATATATCATGTAATTAATTGTATTAAAGCATGGTGATCTCTCGCTGGCAAACGATTCGATCTTATTTATGCGGTTTAGCTTACTGAAGCCAACGGTCGAGCTGAATACGTCGTTTATCGCGTGATTAATCACGTAAAACTATAGTGATTGAAGTTTACTAGTGTGATTGGTTTAGTGAGATTAACCGTGGAGGTTGTTTCGTCATTCATTGCTTGACTAAACACTGGAAAGCGTTGTTCTTGAGTGATGCTTTTTGCCAAGCGATAAAATTAGTCTCTTTTTGCGGTCTTGGTAGGGTGAAGATGTCTCAAAGCACGATCCGCAAAGCCCTTGGGGCGGTCAAGGACCAGACAAGCATTGGCCTTGCGAAGGTTGGGAGCAACATGGCACCGGAGCTCGAAGTAGCGATTGTGAAAGCCACGAGCCATGATGATGATCCTGCTGATGAGAAATATGTTCGCCGGATTTTGAATTTGACTTCGTACTCGCGTGGATATGTGCATGCGTGTGTTTCTGCACTTTCTAAGCGACTTAGCAAGACCCGTGATTATATTGTGGCTCTCAAATCCCTGACGCTCATTCATCGTTTGTTGAATGATGGAGACCCGATTTTCCATGAGGAGATAATGTATGCGACTAGGCGTGGCGCTAGGTTGTTGAATCTGTCTGACTTTAGAGATGAGGCTCACTCTAGTTCATGGGACCACTCTGCTTTTGTGAGGACTTATGGTATGTATCTGGATCAGAGGCTTGAGCTGATTCTGTTTGATAGAAAGAGTGGTGGCGGCAGCGGTCCTAGTGGAAGTGCTAATGGTGGTGGTAGTGTTCGCAGTGAGGATAGGTATGGAGGCAGAGATGATTTCAGGTCACCACCGCCCCGTGGATCTGATTATGACTACGGTGATTATAGAGGAGAGAATGGAAATCATGGGGGAGTGATGAGAAGGTCAAGGTCATACGGGGATATGAGTGATGCTGTGGTGGTGAGAGACGGGAAAGAAGAGAGAAGGGTAGTGACGCCACTGAGGGAAATGAAGCCAGAACGAATTTTCGGCAAAATGGGTCACTTGCAGAGGCTATTGGATAGATTCTTGGCATGTAGGCCAACTGGTCTGGCGAAGAATAGTAGGTTGATCTTGGTTGCTTTGTACCCTGTTGTGAAGGAGAGTTCTCAGATATATGCCGATATCTGTGAGGTTTTGGCTGTTTTGCTTGATAAGTTTTTCGATATGGAGTACCAAGATTGCATCAAGGCTTTTGATGCTTATGCTAGTGCAGCTAAGCAAATTGATGAGTTGATTGCGTTCTACAACTGGTGTAAGGATACAGGGGTGGCAAGATCGTCCGAGTATCCTGAAGTGCAAAGGATTACCAGTAAGTTGTTGGAGACATTGGAGGAGTTTGTGAGGGATAGAGCAAAGAGACCCAAGAGCCCCGAGAGGAGAGAGGAATTGCCTCCTGTGGCTCAGGAGGAGGAGCCTGTGCCTGACATGAACGAGATAAAGGCATTGCCTCCACCAGAGAATTATACTCCGGCACCACCTCCAGAGCCAAAACCGGAGCCACCGAAGCCGCAAGTGACAGCGGATTTGGTGGATCTGAGGGATGATGGAGTCACTGCTGATGATCAAGGTAATAAACTTGCATTGGCTCTGTTTGCGGGGCCAGCAGCTAATTCTGGCAATGGTTCATGGGAAGCATTCCGATCTAATGGTGAGTCAGAGGTCACTTCTGCTTGGCAAAACCCAGCTGCTGAGACGGGCAAGGAAGATTGGGAATTGGCATTGGTGGAGACTGCCAGTAACTTATCAAAACAGAAGGCGGCTTTAGGTGGTGGACTTGATCCGTTGCTACTGAATGGCATGTATGACCAGGGAATGGTGAGGCAACATGTGAGCACTGCTCAACTGGGTGGAGGTTGTGCGAGCAGTGTTGCTTTACCTGGTCCTGGCAAGAACACAACCCCAGTACTGGCTCTCCCTGCACCCGATGGAACTGTCCAAACAGTTAACCAGGACCCTTTTGCTGCATCATTAAGCATCCCTCCTCCTTCGTATGTACAGATGGCAGATATGGAGCAGAAACAGCATTTACTTGTGCAAGAGCAACAACTATGGCAGCAATATGCAATGCATGGAATGCGAGGCCAAGCCACCTTGGCCAAGATCAGTGGGGCGGGTTACTATGCACAAGGTCCTCTTCCTACAATGCCTTATGGCATGCCGCCGGTCAATGGAATGGGGCCGCCGACCGGGTACTATCCTTCTCATTATTGATGTGACTTGCTTTTACCTATACAACTCTGTTTTTGCTTTGTTATCGAGTTATGTATTTAGTTGTATTTTATGTTATGATCCTTTTTACAACTCTGGTGCACGGGTTTGGGAAGAGGGAAGAGTGAACCAAGAAAGTACTCATTTTGAGGAAGATTTTGGATGCTGACGTCCAGGGGGATCCTGCACCTGTTCGTGCTTCTTGTAATATTAGAATTCCTATGAACTCGACCCTTTGTGCAGTCATCGCTAGTATAACCAGAACTAATTTGTCATCGTGTTGTAATGTCATGCTTTGTTGTTTCACGTGTAAAAGTAGACTGACTTTCGCAACCAGTTAAACGTTCCCTGTCACAAGTATGCATGGAATTGTTTCCAGAGTATTCAGTTCTTTAATTTAGATTTTTGTTTTCGCTCCTTTCGTTTCTGTTTCTCGTGTCACTTGGAAGAGTCCGGAGCTTATTTGCTTTGTTGATTATTTTCTTGCTGATTTAATATCTTAGATCTGTGTGCTCATGCGGCTAGGTCTTGATTTTAGTCTTGGATAGAACTCCCTCTGCTAGAGATGATCTTGGCTTAAAAGGCGTTGGTGATGAGTGTCTAATGGTCATGAAAAGGCTGATAGTATAACCTTGTGACAGATGTACAACTCATCTCCCTAAATATTAAACCTTGGATCTAATTTTCACTGTTTTGGCTGGGACAACTCCAGCACCGAGCCCACAAATTGACTTGATGAGGATAGAATGATTAAACAACTGAAGTGGGTAAGATTGATAGAGATTGGATTAGAAGTTTATGGGGACGACGACAACAGATAGTCCATAGCCTACTACAAAATGCAAAGAAAGGAGAAAATCACTCAGACAACTGAAAAGGACTTCATATGATTGATTTGAATCGACTTTTGGACTTTAGCCCTTTGTCTCCTGACTTTGAACGATGTTTCGTGTTTTGGCTATTCAAGAACCTACTTACTGCGATATCCTTTTGGACTGACCCCCTTGTCTGATGCTTCAAGAGTCTTTTGTTTTTTGCCTACCGAGGTCAGGCAATGTCTCCCGATTGTGCAGTCGGTGCATATTGTCCCCCACTCGTGTGACCTCCGCTCCTTGACGCGTGGTTTTCAGATCATCCTGACTAAGTCTAGCTAGGCGGGGGTCGACCCGGATTGTCTTTGTGAACCGATAGGGGATCCTCTAGAGCTTCGAATTTAGGTCACTGAAATCGCGACACGTTTTCTAAACGACGGCTGATGGGTCTCCATTTATGCAGTGCTTGTTGGACAAATCTACGCAATTTGCCCTCTTAGGCTGATAGGTTCCCATGTTCATTTGTTCTACTTCAGTAGGCAAGTTCATATGGATCCTCTCACATCATCGGTGAGTGAATGACATTTGAACTCATGTGGAAGAAGTTTCATTGATCCGCACCGGATTTCAACCCAAAAGATCTTTTTGTAGATGCTAGATTAGATTATTTACGGGGTATGTGTTGTTCCCTTGGCAACTTTAAGGGTTGCTTTCTGCTGTGTTTAGGAGCCCTAAGAAAAGGTCCTCAAAGCATTTTGGAAGATAGGGGGTAGGGATGGTGACGAGTAAGTGAAGTAGAGCCACCCAGTCCAGTGACTCTTTGATGTTTAGGCATCCAATCGTTGTGTCAATACCCCATGCTGCACAATCGATTTATGTTGCATTGACATAAGACGCGACACGCGACACGACACAGCACGACATGATAAAGTCATGCGGACACGTGATTTCTAAAAAATCAAGAACGTATATTAAAAGTATATTTTTATATATACATGATAATATATAAAATCTTTTTCTACTAGAGATGCACGATTAGGTTTTTTTTTTTTTTTTGGCTGGGTATATTAATTTTGAGATGGCTAGGTATATGACTTAAGTATAAATATTTTTTATAAATCTTTATTGATCCCTAATTTATTGAAAATGCTCAAAATTGATCTCGTGCGTATCGAAATAGTATGTCGGGATGCTGGACTCGCGTATCACCGACATGTTTGAAGTGTTGATCACATGTCGATTACATGCCGGAGAGTGTTGTAGTATCGGGGAGTGTCGGACATGATACAAAGGCCACTTGGAAAGTGTCGGTTCGCATAGCTGTCGACCACTTTTAAGGTTAACATGGAGTGATTTTAGCCTAAAACAAGCATAAGTTGTATAAAAGTAAGTGTTGAACCATGATGGATCCTCGTTAGACTGTTGTAGGGTGGAATAGATGTTCACAATTTAAAAATCAAGTCGGATTGGATTAACTAAGCTGCGCATATCTGAGGCCGTAGGATTAAGAATATGCGGCACGTGATGAACCTCATCCTCTCAGAACGGGACTTGGGCCGATGTGAAGATGGGCCACCGGTGGCCCAAATTTAAAAAGAAAAACAAAATAGGTTGTCAAGTCATTATGGGACTTGAATGTCGACAACGGTGGTTGACCCAACAAGTTCTTTGACCTTAATGGCATCGACGTCGATGTTGTACGAGAGACGGAGAACACTGATTTCATGGTTAAGGACAGTTTTTTTTTTTTCCCCTCTCGTAGAATTGTTTTTTTTTTTTTGGGGTCGAATATTTAGAAGCTTTCTCAAGTATAAACGGAAGTTCACTCACCCACGCTCTCTCTCAATTCAATCCGAAAACGACAGAAACTGAAGGCTTCATCAATGGGTGCTCTCAAAAGTCAACGAAGGTGGAATGGACCAGAATGGTTGCGTGGACTTTTGGAGAGCGCTCCAGTCATTTTCAACCACGTACCTACTGACCTCACAGGAACCCGCCATCACTTGGCCACGTGCGGCGGATAACACAGTCAAACCCCCAGAGCACAACACGACACAAAAGTCAACGACACTCTTTCTCGAGCGGCAGAGACCCATGACATGACACTGACAGCAATAAAAAACGTTCCACCAAATCTTAGATTAAGCAGAAACAGATGTACAGTTCAATGACTCATCATCATCACAAACGAAACGACGCGATATAAAGCTTTGCCCGATCTCTATACAGTTAAATCGCCCCTTAAGGAACGAGAGATTTACCAAAATGCCACCCTAGTCTTTGAACAGGACGTCGCCCGCGATGGCCATCAGCGCTCCCGACGCCCCTGGGGCGAACTTCCTCGCGAAGAGGAACGGGTCGCGCCTCCGGCTCGCCAGCAGATCGGTGCCGTTGGCCCCGTCGTCGCCGTACCTGGGCCGCTCGCTCCTGAGCCGCCGGACCAGCTCGGGGCCCACCTCGTCCGCCCGGTAAGTCCGGGGGTGCCCGTCGGTCCGCCCCTTCCAGTCCACGTGGGTCAGTGTGCACGGCACGCACCCCCGCGGGTCCCGCATGCTGAGGAGGGTGGGGAAGTAGTGCTCCTCCGGGTAGCACGTGCCGCGGTGCACGCACGGGAGCTTGAACTTGGACCAGAGCCGCGTGTCCCCCACCGCCACGCGGGCGTGCCGCCGCGTCAGCACCCAGAACTGGGACCCGATCCGGAAGTCCTCCAGGCCCACCTCAGGGATCATCGCGTCGGGCCCGCGCGCCGCCCACCGGTCGTACGTCCCCACCTCGTTCTTGAGTATCTCGATGAAGCTCCTCCGCGACTTGGCCAGGGTCCGGTAGGTGAAGTTGAAGGAGCGGAGCGGCACGCACGACGGGGACAGGAGGGCGAACATGGAGTTGCCCGGGTCGTGGAGGAGCGCGTGGGAGAGCAGCCTCCGCGCCGCCGAGATGAGCGTCGGGGTGTGCCGGCGGGAAGGCTTGGACGGGATGACGCGGCCGGAGAACACGCCGGTGAAGTGCGGGCCGGGTCGTCGGGTCGGGTCGGCGTGTACGTAGATGTTGTAGAGGCCCTTTGGGGTCCTGCTGAAGTAGGCCTCCCATAGTGGGGCGAATGGGAGGCCCGTTGTGGTCAAGAACATGAAGGCCAGCTTTTTGGGCCGATTCGGCTTCGGGCTGACCAGGGCCGCCACCCGGAAGAGCGCCTCGTCCTCCGGATCGTCGTAACTGACCGGCGGCGGAGGCGGAGGCGGCGGGGGCGGTGGAGGGGGCGGGTGAGAGGCGGCGTTGTTGGCGTCAGCGACCATGGGCGGTGGCGGGGCTTCATCAATCGGGAGTCTTGATTCTAAGATCCTGCCTTCAAGGTTGGCTTTGATGTCGAATCGGGCATTCGGCGATGGGGTCGACGACACGGGCACAGGGTCGCCGTCTTCGTCCGCGGCGGCGGAGGAGGAGGAGGAGGTGGTGGTGGCGGGGGCGGTGTTGATGGTGAAGACAATGGCCAAGGGCAAGCAGAGAAGCAGAGCACAGAAGAGAGAGAGCGGGTTCGGCGACAACATACCTGTCGCTCAACTCAGCTCTCCAGTGGGGAAGGAAGGAAGAAGAAGAAGAAGAAGAAGAAGGCCCGAAAAAGAAAAAGGGCAAAAGGGAAAGCGAGTGACCGCGATCGAAAGGGAGAAAATCTAGAGAGAGAGAGAGAGAGGAGTGGGATTTTGGAGCGAGAAGACGGTGGTCGGATCGGGGTTAAGGCTGTTCTTATGCTAAATTGACGGCTGAGATTGCGTTAAGCACAGTCCTTAATGGATTCCTTCCCCCACCCCCGCCCCCCTCCAAAAAACGAAAAAAAGAGCAGAGACAGACATGAAAAACCACTCCTCTGTTTTTTTTTTTTTTGTGGCAATGGTGCCCTGTTTTCCAATTCCATGTCGGGAAGGTCTTTTGCTGATTCCAGTTAGAGATTGCAATTTTGCAACTCTAATTGTCATTGATTCTTGATGACCACCACACAAATGGTATCCGAACTTGCTGTGAGGTCTCTAAAATTTATTTGAACCTGCAACGTTGTCTTCCGAACTTTGCATTTATTTATCAATATGGTTCATAAACTTTTGATCCATGTTTAATTTAATCGCTGAATTGCAAGAAAATATTCAATACGTTTTTTAAATTTGAATTAATAAGAGGACAACGTTAAACATGTTCATATAATTTAAAGACTACATTTTGAACATATAAAAAAAAATCAAGGATTTTGTTGAATAAATTTAAAATTCGAAAAGGATATTCATTATTGAATAAAGGGTTGATTTCGAAAAAAAGACTTCAAGTACTCTCGTTTTCTAAAAAAAAAAGTCCGAAGTGGACGTCGTTTCAAATAAGGACTTAAAGTCTTCTCTTTATTTCAATAAAGGATTGTAGCAGGGATATTTTCGTCTTTTTACATTTTTTTTAAATTTTTTCTCATTTTCCTTTTCTTTTTCTCCTTTTCTATTTTTTCTTTTCTTTTCTATTTTCCTTTTCTCTTTTTCCCCCTTCCTCCATTGCAGGTCGTCCTCGGCTTCTTCTTCTTCATCTTCCTCCTCCAGCAACTCCAATTCTTACTTTGAGCAACAGAGGGATTCATGGGGTCCGCCATCTCTCTCTAAACTCTCTCCTCCTCCTCTCTCAGCAAGTCTACATCAACAAGTAGCTGCCTGCGACAACACCACCAACGACAACTTCACCAAGGGCTTCGCCTACAATGGCCTCTGCAACTCTTGCCGCTCTTACGTCACCTTCCTCGATCCAAGGTGACCACAACCTCCACGACAAGAATAAGAAGGCCCTCCAGTTCATCGAAGACGTCACCGCCGCCAATGAGGTCTAGAGGCTGGTCCTCAACGAGATCCTCTGCCGCAATGCTCGCATCGAGTACGTGAGTCGCTACGACCTCGACGGCCGGATCGATCGCGAGCCCTTCAAAAAAACCATGCCCGTGATCACCTACGAGGACCTCCAACCGCACGTCGCTCGTGTCACCCGGCAAGCTGATGCCCACCATTGAAGAGAAACTAAGACCGGCGATGGGCGGGAGAGTGGAGAGGGGAAAAAAAAAAAGGAAAAGGAAAATAGAAAAATAAAAAAGAATGAATAAGTTTTAAAAAGTAAAAAACGAAAATATTATTCTTCAGGTCATTTTTTGAAATAAAAGAATATTTTAGATCTTTATTTGAAATAAAATTCATTTCGAGAATTTTTTAAAAAATTGAAAGTATTTTGAGTTTTTTTTTTTTGAAATTTTTTCTTGAACAAATCAAAATTGAGGAATTACATTTGGAAAAAAAAAAATTGAAGCTGTTGCCTTAATCGATGACGTGACTAGTTTCTTCCTCGTGATGATACGTGGCGGGGGTTTCAGACACTGCACGTTTCCACAAGTACACTGGCGAGGGAGCAGCTGCTCTGTTCTTGCCCCTCTTACGTGTCGGCCATGCAGGGCCCCACCCTGGGCCCCACTCCTTTTTGCCTGAGTTCGTGCGATGCTGGTGCCTATAATGCGTGGGGGCCCGTCACGTTTTAACGAGCTCGGCCTCGTCCGGGGGGACCGGGACTCTCCTCCTCGTAACGTTAGGAATCGCGCTCGTGACGGGGCCCGAACGCGTGACCCCGCGGCTAACGAGGACCGGCGCAAAACAGGTTTTGAGTAGCTAGTATGAATCACAAGATTATGAAAGAAGGAATTGGGATGTTGTGGGAGGCTAATTTGGTTCGTATGTGTCTTATCTCGTGATTCGATTCACGTGAGTTGTACGTAGGCGTCGAAGTGTCGATCGATCCTTTTTGCGGTGGGCAATTCTATCCGCTGTCGCACAAAAGGGATCAAAGACATGCCATTATCTGAAGTTGAACTTACCGGGGCCGTGGAATTTGTACCTGGACCCGCATTGATTCCGACCTCCCATCTCCTCGCACATCGGTGATTTCCAAATCGGATTGGCCGATCGGGTTTGTTCGATCGGTTCCGAATTACCTGCGCGGTTTGATTGGGATCCGCATGGAAATGGTTCAAAAACTGGGTACCACGTAAAGAAAACGACTAAAGGAAAAAGAATTGTTGAATCGAGTAGCGAAAATCGAGTTTTACTATTGGCTCCGTTTGTTTCGCAAAAAAAAAAAAAGAGTGATTTGAAAGACATTCTTCTGGAAAAGATGGCTCATATCGCTTGAAATAATTAGTCAATGAAAGATGGTTTCGTTATTTACACCAATTCATGTTTAAACATTTTTGCAAAAGATCAAAATACTTTTCGTTCAATCGTTTTTGTAAGCGATATGAGCTATCAATTTCAGGAAAAAAAAATTTCAAACCATTTATTTCCCATAAAAAAAAAAAAAAAGCGCCGCTAGATCAAGCCCTAGGACATAGTCTATAAGTTGCACCATGCCAAAACCATCTGCCTTTGTCGCTGTGGAAGCCACTTGGGCCTTCACCGCCATTCGCACTACCACCGTTCGGGAGATCTTGCCGCCGCCGCCCGATTTTGAATCACGGCTAAAATCCAGTTCTAGGCCCCCTCTCTTTTGAGAAACGACTTTTACTTTAGATCCTTATTTAAAACTTTGCCGCCCGCTAACCTGTGAGGCTCAAATCTCACACTTCTCATGCTATTCAGTTTACGCTCGTTCACTCTTCCGATAGATTTGCGCACTTCCTCACGCTCTCCCTTTCTCCCTTCTCTTGCTCTCTTAGCTTTAAACTGCTTTATGGCGGGAACTTGCTTATATGGAGTAGTACAAAGCTTCCCCTTCTATTTTTCAATTTTTTTTTTTGTCTTTTCAGTTTGTTCAATACTCTTTCGTGGGCCATTACAATTCTGTCTGATTAACTTGCTTTGAGGTTGGAAAACAATCCGCGACAATGTGATCTAATGCAACAATTCTGCGAATTATCATATGGGATCATCTTAGTTGTCTTGTGCCGGGCCTAATTATACATTCTGTTGCAGCTTGAAGCGGTTGGAGCTAAGCGTGGAAAAATAAATAACGGGTTTAAGAAAAGATTGACTGATCGTGCCGGCCGTCTGACTTATTCTCGCTCTATCTCGGCCGAGAAGAGCTTGTGTCCAAGCTTGGTTCGTCGACGATGCCCGGTGCCCGATACACCGTCGCGATCTGGAGAGGACGTATGGGTTTTTCCCGTGGATGAAGTGAACGAGATGATGCGAGTTCGCTCGCGATAGGTCTATTTTCAGAGCCATGTCTTCTAACATGTTGCTTTGTTGGATTATTTCAAGACCATTTCTTATTAACAAAGCGATGTGTCTCGGCCCCAAACCAGCCCCAAAACAGCGGATCCCAAACGGAAACCACGCAATTAACGCACCTAAGCCCAACAATCGTCCTAAATCAGACCACACACGAGCAATGTACTTATCAAAGAGTCGCGCTCATCGGATGTCGTCGTGGCCGGGACGCTTCTAGGAAATCGCTGCTAGGATCGCCTTATCGTTACCACTGCCGTTGGAGGGCTCGCCGCCGCCTCCGCCGCATGGTTTTGAATCACGGCCGAAATCGAGCCGTAGGGCTCAGATTTGGGGTCGCCGATGTGGTCACGTCCTCCAATTGCTCGTGACTAGCCACTGTCTAAGCCCAAGCCGAAGAAAGAAGAAAAAAAGGGCAAGAGAAAAAGGAGGAAAGAAGAAGAAGAAGTACATTTCTTGGACAAAAATGCCCCTAGTCATGACTAGGAAAATGGCACATGATACGCTCATGCTCGCCGACCGGCAAAAATTTGGCTGTCGGTCCCTTATTTGAAATTAGATCAGTCACTTCAAGCTATTATTTGACACTTTCTCAAAATTAAATGTACAATTATAGTAAATGAGGGAATTCAGTGTAGGGCGGACAAGAATTATATCAAGATATTTGTTATTTAATGTGATTATTTTGGATTCAACAAGAAAGTTCAAAAGTTCAAATTCTCGCCATATAAACCCGAGTTTGGATGATTTTATCCTTTTAATCTCTTTCAAAAAGTAAGAAATTATATCACCAAATTCCCAAAGCAAGTGTGCTCTGCTCACAAAACTCTCACGAGCACGACAAGAATGTGACAGCAGAAGGACCTATGAACATTGCACTTTGAAGAAGCCATTCCAAGTTAAGCTCGTGCAAGATACAAGGGAAGAGGGACCATGGAAGCAAGACAGAGTCCAAGCTAGCTCAACAACATCCCGGGGAAGCCGGAGCCGTCCGAATGGAAATCCATACGGTCCTCGCGAAAGAACCTTCGGTGAAGAGATGATCCCTCGATTCAGCGACGACATCGCATGAACAGTGGACGGGGCCGCCGGACAAGTTCCAACTTGTCCCGCCTTCATTAGCATTAGGAAATAAGAATTCGAAAGAGACAGCAGCTCGAACGCGAACCAGAACATCAGATCGAGCATTAGGACACACCCGATGCAGGCTTGGCAATCACAGCAGCAACCTTAGCTTGGAAAAGACAAAGCCAGATTCATGAATAATCTCCGAAACCGTATCTATCCGGAAGAGGGTCATCTAAAGTGCTAATGATCGTGCTAGAGAAAAGTATTATCGCCATTGCCAATGATCTTTTCAATCGAAGCCTTGGCAAGCTTTCTTAATTTGGAAATTTCTCTCCATGAATAAGGAGAGGAAGCTGTAATGGGGAAGAGGAATAATAGCTCCTCCCCTTTTGGTTTGTCAATGTCAATCCAAAGCTACCCAAAGGGAACCAGCACTTTGCATCCCAAAATAAAAAAAATCATGTTTTTTTTTAAATTACAAAAATTGTCCATATTTTTTTTTTGCAATTACAATTTAAAAAAAAATTATAAGAAACAAGTTTCCTATATTGGATTAAATATGGAAGCGTTTTACCAATATGACCTGATCGGTTTATGGGTCGAGAAATTTACATTACAATAAATATGTCATGATTATGATCCGACCCATACATTTGACCGGTCGAACATTAATGGCTGATACTCTCACCGTTAATTTCTCCGAAATCGAAGGCATCCCAATTATTTAAGTGGGACTATCCCTTTTTGCTTGGGCTGAGATTTCTCCTGTAATTTCAGCAAGACCAGCTAAATGGATAGATGTCTGTCTTCACGGGATTGAGTATCAAACCAGACGTTTGATAAGACTCATCAAAAAGCAATAAGACAACCCTAACTAGTAACTCCCTCAGGCTTTCCATCCAAGAATAGGACTAAAATCATGTGCAAAAGAGAGTTGTGTAAGGAAGGGAAGGACATCGCCATGGCGCACGTTAACACCCATGCGAGGAAAAAAAAAAACAAAGTCTCCGGACGAGAATGCCCCTCGCCGTGGCGTGGAAAGGCATCGCGCGGTGCGGTGCGGCCCCGCCGGCAGGCCAAGGATTGGTCGGCCGGTGAGGTGGAGATTGATTTGAGACGCGGCATGCTCCGAGAGCCTATTTGTTCTACTTCTCAATTTCTCAAAATGCTATGTTTATGGGAGACTTAATAATAACTGCCGTCGACCTCATATTTTTAAAAATAAAGGATAAGTGTGTTGGAAGTCCCCGAAAACATAATCAGATGGTGTAACCGAGCCCTAAAATTTCAAAGAAAGCGAAATCGGATCTTAAAGACTCGTCGAATCGATGAAATCAAATCCCTTCCATCGATTGTACTTTTTGAAAATTTTAGAATTCAATTACAACTTTGTGACAAGTTGTGAAACTCGATTGTGAGATTTAAAAATTTTAGGGTTTGATTTGTATTTTCGCGGTAAGTTTTTGTTTTACCCACAAGGTAAAAAAAAAAAAACAAATGGGAGAGACTTTTGATTGTCCTGTCACAAAAAAAGGCCTTGCGAGCCTCACCAAGAAAGAGCGGCTGAATAGAGGTTGGGGTTTGCTAGCGACCCCTACCCCGTCCTCCACCGATAGCGACCCCTACCATCCTCTTTTTAAATTATTTTATATATATTTATATGTATATAAAATTAATGTACAACTTCATGAAAAATATGTAAACTTTATAAATAAGAGGAGCTTGAAATAATTTAACGTCGTGTTCTTGACGTGCAAGCAAACCCGAGAGAACGACATCTGGTGTCTGACGAACTGTGAGCCTCTCTGCTCAAGATAAATTTTAGGCCGAAATTAGAGATTTGATCGGTTTTCGTTCCGGTCCGATTTTCAGCCGCTCCAATAGAATCGGTAGATTGTTATAAGGTGATAAACTCGTGCTTTAATTTTAATATATAAGCTAAAATTAAGTTTGCGTTTAAGGAAAAAAAATAGGATTAAATAATAGCTGGTCCGATCCGGCGGGTCCTGTTCCTTCTAGAACAGGGAATCGGATCGAAAATCACCCATTCTCCGTCCGGATCGATTCGGTTTTTTTCATCTCTAGTCGGAACCCGACTCACGAGCCGTGTCAGAACGCCCATCCAAGAACTCAATTTGTAGGTTTGGGTAGATCACGTGTATGTAAAAAGCATGCACATCACCTAAATAAGTTACGAGCCACGACCGTTTCTAACAACTACGCTTCTCCATATACCTCGATCCTTTTTTTTTTAATTGAATTTTTCTTTTTCAACATATTTTGGAAAGATGATGCTTTCCCGACAATTCCGTCAGAAGCGGTACAATCTTAACCGTAGTTTCACGTATCATCACCGCGTATTTTACATAAAGTACTCGTTGATTGGGATATCGTGCGATAAAAAAAATAATCATATTATTGTCCGACTGTCGAGTTAGTATTTTTTTTTCTTTTTTGAAAAAGAGTACTGAATACCTACTTTCAATTTTTTTTTTTTTAAGAGCAGCTGTTGTTTTCAGTAAAATCTTCCTTTTAGATACTTTTTTTTTTTTTTTTTTTCAGACATGTCCTGTCCTGGCTCTTCCTCTCTTACTTTTTGCATTGCTTTCTCTACCGAGCGCGGAAGTCGAATCCCCGCAACTTTATCGTACCCTGAATCCCTTTTAGTTACTTGACGGGTCCCCATCGTGTAATTTTTTCTTCTTTTTTCCAATTGTGATAGGAAATAAAAAAAACATATAAATGAAAAAGAAGAGAGAGAGAGAGAGAGAGAGAGAGACTCGTGGGGGGCTAGGGGAAGCAGGCATGTGGATGAGTGGGGGACACGCCCAAGCCATCATATCAATTCAAACCTTCCCCCCCCCTCTCTCTTCCCCAAATAATTGAGTGCCTGGTCTCGACAACTAAATATAATGATTAAGAAAAAAAAGAAGAAAAAATTAAGAGAAGAATCATAGTATTTTGATCAAAAATAGGAAGATGCCTGCCCATCAAAGATGGAAACATACCGAGCTTTGGGAAAAAAAAGAGTTGGATTATGCTCTCTTGTAACGAGAAAACCATACTCAAAAGCATGGATTTTTTTTCCAATTTTTCTGGGATTATCTTCTGCATCTTCTGTTTGAGGAATGTTGTGGGGGGGCGGCCGGGGGGTGTCTGTTTAAGATAACGTGACGAGCAGATTTCAACCAAAAACATCAATTCCTTCTTCTTTTTCTTAATAATGGAAATGGGTCCTCTTCAACTGCGCTCTCTGCTCTGCACCAAAAAAAATTGTTTCCTCTCGCTCTGTCTCTGTCTCTCTCTTTCCATCTCTTCCCCCATACGTCTTTGCTTAGTTTTTGTACTGCGCTGATCAGAAAAAAGCGTGAGAGCGAGTGCTCAGAGTCACAAGGAAGGAGGAGGGAGGAGGAGGAGGAGGAGGAGGAGGCTGAGGTCACCGCAAGTTACCGCGAAGCTTTGATTTTTTTTTTTTCCTTCACATTCCTCGCGAGGAAGCGGAGCTCTCTGTTTCGTTCCATATTGCTGTGCGTTCCCTGTTCTTTTCTTGGAGAGGATGCCTAGACCTGGCCCGAGACCTTACGAATGCGTTAGGAAAGCTTGGCACAGTGAGAGGCACCAACCCATTAGAGGTTCTCTCATCCAGGAAATTTTTAGGTCCGTCTTTTTGACTTTCGACTGTTTCCTCCTTTTCCGCTTTGTTTTCTTCTGGAAAATGCTTTGTCTGGGTTGGTTGTAATATGTGCTGGTTTGTTGCAAATCTTTAGAGTCGTGAACGAGGTTCATAGCTCGTCTACGAAGAAGAACAAAGAATGGCAAGAGAAGCTTCCTGTTGTTGCCCTGAAAGCTGAAGAAATCATGTACTCCAAAGCTAATTCCGAGGTACTTGTAATTCTTTCTTTGTTCTCCAACCTCGAAGTATTCTGTCGACAGAGAATTTCAGCAATTGAACCTAGTCTTGTACATAGTGGAGGGTGTGCATTGATTGATTTCTTTTTGGCTATCTCGAAAACATTCGGAATAGGCAGAGTACATGGATCTTGAAACGCTTCTGGAGCGTACAAACGATGCTATCAACACAATAATCAGACTTGATGAGAGTGCAGAAACTGGAGAGCTACTTCAGCCATGCATTGAAGGTTACAAAACCTGAGTTCATCTTTTTTTTTTTCTTTTTTCTGGTTTTCTTGTAAAGGTCTCGCCTTCATCTTCCTTGTGATTGGGTTCTTGCAATGTATGGTATATCTTGCTTTGTTGGTGTGGATTCTCGAGTTGCAATGTCTATGTTCAGGCTCACTTTGTTGTGTGATGTGATGTGATTTCCTATGTTCTCTCTCCTAATGTCGTTTGCATCCAAGCTAATTTTTCCGACCCTTCACCTTTCTAAGTCAAATTGTATAATCCGTTGATTCTCTTTTTGTGATTCCTTATGGCTGTTCTTGTAGCGGCCCTTACTCTCGGCTGCACTCCGAGAAGAGCCTCGAGGAGCCAAAGGAACAATAGCCCTCAGCGATATCTGAGAGCGAATTCTCAAGAACAGACCGGTGATCCTCATGCCATTATGGAGAAGTCTAGTCCAGGAAATCAGACTATTACTTCAGACCCGGTTTTGTTGTATCTGAATCATTCGAGATTTGAGCCTATTAATTCAGCTAAACCGAACTACACATCTTTTAACCGTACTTTGAACCAGGCGTCACCCACCCAAGCTCACACTGCATCGAAATCGTACTCGGTTTATCCCTTGTATTATCACGGCAGTCGCCCCCAAACCGAAAGAAATCTATCCCATTTCGGAGCAGTGTGCTCCCAGTCCAACACCGTGGGAAATTTTCAAAGCTACCCAGTTGAAAACTTAGATGCATCAGCTATATTCAAGCCGCCTCCTGAGATTGGTTGCGATCTGTCTTTGCGATTGGGCCCTCATTTGGCCGATGGCATTGGTGCCAAAAGAAGTCAGCCTCGAGAGATTGTAGATGTGGGCCGCGATAGTGCTCGGGAAGTGAACATATTTTGTGACCAAAGACGGGGAAGAGATTGCAAACTCCCATTCTTACGCTGGGAAAATGCAGATCATCCGTCTACCATGTTCTTGACCAAGAGGAGTTTCCAGCTTGAGCAATCGAAAGTTGACCAGCCTGTGAGAAAGAAGAGTGCTCTCTGTGGTTATTATGTGGAGGATCACCAGTGTTGTTGGCAACCAAAGCATCCGCCGCCCAAGCATAAGGATGAAACATTGAGAAGCTCAGGTTTGTAGATTGACCATTCTCGGTGTATGTGGCTTAAATCTTCTGTGAAGAGCTAGCTTAACATGTAGTGGCAAATGAACCCGCTAGTTTCCGTAGGATCGGCAGTGCTAATGTGTAAGCCGAACTTATAGTGTTTCGGTAAGCTCCTGACTAAGCATATGGTTGTACAAAATTAGCATGCATTAGCTATGCAACTTCAGTGAACAAATCTGATGGAACGACTTCTGATGATAAAGTAGGACTGCTAGATTATGTGGGGGAGAAGATATGAAACAGGTCTGCTTTTGTTGGTGATGCTCTATAATGTCATGCGAGAGTCGTAGGTACTGGGTGGACAGAGTTGATAGTGTAAATATGAATGAAGCAGAGAGGACAGATGCAATGTATCCACTGCATGCATGCCTGCTAACTTGTGGAGGTTGGTACAGAGACTGGGCTTTCGCCCATCTGATCCTTGGGGGTGGATCCCCTGCTGGTGATTCTCCTTGTTTTTTTTTTTTTTTTTTTTTTTTGGGCTTGGCATGTTTATGAAGGATTCACATGCAAAACCAATAACCCAAAATTTGAAAGAGCAAGAAAAATTGGTGGAAATCATGTGGAAAGTGTTGAGATGCACGTGAGAGTTGTGTTAAAAAAGTCTTGCATCGAAGAGTTTGGCGTGACGTGAAGCAGTTAATATATCCAATTCGGTCGATAACTCGATTGTTTTAAGCTTTCGAGTGAAGACGGGTTCGACTGGATATTTTGATGAGCTTGGATTTGGACTTTCTTTTGATAATTTTTTTTTTTTAACCAAAGGTATTCGGTTTCTGCTGTATCCTCCCAACAGAAAGGAGGTAGGGTAGGGGCAAGCCTCAACTGATAATTTAGGAAAAGAAACTGCCAATGGGTTGTCGCCTCGGTGGGTAGCAAGCGGGGGGGCCCCCGTTTGCGATGGGTCGAGTGGTGGCAGGAAAGATTTGATTTCGTGTTGAAAATTCGTGGGGGAGTTAAAAAGTATGGACGGGGCTTTTTTTTTTTTTGTTTGGGGGAGTGAAGTTGTGGGGGCTGGTGGGACGATGGACGATGGACATGATGGTGGTGTGTACTCCTTTGGCTTTTGCTTTCTGAAGAGGGCCGATGTGATCTGTGGGACTGGAGAGAGAGAGAGAGATGAAAGCGATATGGGCAGGTGTATGTGGTTCGGTTTTGGGCCTTTTGCCCTTTCTTGGATGATGATCGATCGTGTCCCATTGACTTTTGTGTGGTTTCTGGTGAGAACACCCGCAAGAAAGTAGGTTCGGAACACTCAAACCGATCGACCTCTCTCTCTCTCTCTCGTTAAGTAATCCGCGAGTCGCAGCCGAGGCGAAGTGAGGTGACCCGTATGCGCAGCTCTTTTCCGTTCAGCTCACTTCACACGGGCGGTTAGATCGGGTGGTGGCGGTGGTTTGAACACGGGGATTTTTGGCGGGTACTTTCGGGCTACGTTAGCGAGCCGTCGGATCGCATGAGTACTCATGTTAGCGCCTAGCCTACGCCACACGAGTCGTCGGCTCACTTGGAATCCACATGATCCAATGGATGGCTCATGCGAGTTGGGGCTGATAAAAGATCGGGAAGTCCCTGGCCTACTTCTAGCAGTAAAGCCCAATTAACAGCCAACGGTTGCTGCTGGCTGTGCACTCATTTATGGGTTGCTTCAATGGGCACATGTAGGTTTATAACGCCATGGAGGTGGTGGCGAATAATAGCAGATGAGAAAAACATGGTGGGGATAAGTTGGGGGATAAATATGAAAAATCAGAGAGACTATCACCTCGGTGATCGAGGTCAATGCTGTCGACGTCTGTTCAAGATCGATGTTGACCACCTTCGAAGACCTCAGATCCGAGGCCGCCGATGTCGTCGACAGTGCACCAACCTTAGATCTTGAGGTTAGAGGGAGATGAAGGGCTACGGTAGTGGCGATTGTGGCGGTGAGAGGTAAATGGCAATGGTTTCGAAGTTGCTGCTGTCGTCATGGGTGATGATTTCGAACCTTCAATGTGGTCGAAGGATCAAATACGGGCCCAAATACGGAGCCTTTTCTTTTTTGTGGTGTATTCTTTGTCTACTTTAGTTCACTCCACATAAGTCGTTAATTCGCGTTATAGATGACGTGCGATCCACATGATCTAAGAGCTCGTAAGAAATGGAGACTGAGAACATTACAAAAGGACTTCTTGAAGAATCGGTAGTGGAGCTAGCTTTTTGCCACGAAAAGAAAGAAAGTCGCGAGTCCAAATTTCTCTGATTCTGTACTCTATTTGACCTAGACTTCTTCTGTCTTCGTGTTTTCGAACGATCTATGCTTAAATCCTAAATGAGTTGTTAACGGCAGATTAACTAAATTGAACGTGGTAAGAATGTCATATGTATTCCAAATTATTTATGATAGAGTAGACTATTCATGGCAAGAATGGCTACTCCTTGCCCTCCACAAAAATAACCGAAAAAAGTACAAAAAAAAAATCATAAACTTATTGTATTGGTACCAATTCGGTCCTAAGCTTTTTAATTTAACCAATTTAGTCATAAACATTTTTTTCATTGATACCAATTGAGTCCATCCGACCCATTTAGGTCGAAAATTGCTGATGTGGACGTTGGCTACCTTATATGGGATAGCTGGGTGTAGACTTTTTTTTATTTTTCTAAAAATTTTAATTTGTTATTGATTTTTTTCTTTTCTTTTCTTATTCTCTTTTCCTTCTTTTTTTTTTTTTTTTCTGAGCTTCGTCGAGCTCTCAAGCCACTTGTTGATGGTCAGGGCGAGGCGGAGGCGACCATGGCCTTTTTTTTTTCTCATACTTTCCCCAAGAATAACTATTTACCGTGGCTGCCTGGTGATGGTCAGGGCAAGGTGAAGGCGGCCATGGCCTTTTTTTTTTTGTACTTTTTTCCAAGAATTACTATTCACTCCTATTAATAAGGCGACAAAATTGTCTATAACTCTGAATTTATATTATCAATCACCTTAATCTATAGCAAGTCTTTGGTTTAATTGCCAAAGTTTAAAAAAAAAGAAAAGCAAAAAGAAAAGGGGGTGTTGAAAACTATTCGGAACGCGAAGGAGGAATTTCATATGGCAAGAGAAAAATGGCGTTGTATCCTGTTGAGCATGCATGCCGTATCCCCGCAAGAGAAGGGAAGTCGTAGATGTCCTTGAGCTGGAAAAGATCTCTCAGCCTAGGGTTTTACTCATTTTTAATTACTAATTAAATAATAATAACAGCAATACCCCCTCTGTCAAAGATAAGAAAATTTCTTCATGAGTTACCCGATTCATTCATTTATTTATTTAATGAAAGATTAGAGTGATAATGCTGTTCTAAATGTCTTCACTTGGAAAGGAGACGAAAAACGTCGTTTTTTTTTAAGAAAAAATTTCATATAAGAGGCTGAAGTGGATCTTGTTTCAAAATAAGATCCTAAAGTGCTCAAATTATTTCAAAAAAGAGCTTGACCAATTGGTATTTTCATCCTTTACTTTTCTTTTTCTTTTTCTTTTTCCTCCCCTCCCCACCCTTGGCCATCGTTGGCCTTAGCCCACCCTTGCCCGGGTGGCGGTGAGCTACCCTCGCTCGGGCCAACGCCGGCGAGGGTTGCCCTTGCTAAACGCCGACCCGGGCGAGGGTAGCCTTGTGCTGGCTCAAGCGAGGCGGGCAATGGCCTGGGTAGGGGAGGGGAGAAAAAAAAAAGAGAAAAAAAAAAAAAGTAAAGGACAAAAATGCATTTTGACTTGGCCGTTCATCGAAGCAATTTGAGCACTTTAGGCCCTTGTTTTAAATAACGTCAACTTCAAGTCATTATTTAAGAAAATGAGGACACTTTAGGTTTTTTGTTTTGTTTTAATTCTCCCCTTTATTTATTGAATTTTCTCCTCAAAACACATAACGACATAATCAGCTCTATTTGATGATCTTTACAAAAGACATTTCATACTATATTAGAAATTAGGTTTAATGACCCGAAAGTGCTTCTAATGGGGGGTAAGTGATTCCAGGTTCCATGCAAGTTTCACACATCGAAACATGTTTTGAAACTTGACCCATACTGTGCATACCTTGTATTTTGAAACCCATTTTGTCACAAATTTCAGGATCTATCCAAGTTTTATATGTATTCTTAATTAATGACTGGAGTGAATCACCACCTTAAATGATCACTCATTTCTTGCTACAATCCATCGATCACAACTCATATTTACACACACGATTAAATATGAAATATAAAAAAGATAAAAATCTCAGTCATACATATCGTCGAAAATGGAAGCTCAAATTAGTCGTTCCATATTATACATTCATCATCGGATGCTATGGAAAACGGCATAATTGTTCAAAGACATATAACAAGAAAAACACAAAACCGTGTTACATATTCCAAGTTCCACCTACTTGGATCCTAGTACATATCTTTGGAATATACTCCTTAATTTTTGGAACCCGAAATCTATCATGGATACTTTGGAATCATGTTCACCCCTCGCTTTCGGATCTTGTTTTGACTCGGGTAGGTGCGTGCTTTAAATCACTATATTAATAGAATAATTCACTCATAAAAGATGGCTTTTTTTAATCCACAATTTTGACAAAAAATATTATATAAATAAAATGGAGAAGTTGGTCCAAAACAAGAGCTAATGAATGCGGGGAGTGGGTGGGGGTTTGGGCGTGGGGCGTTTAGGAGAGAGAGACTAATCACATCTAAACTAAAGGATGCGTATCAAGTATCTTTCAACCTCCATTTTTCCAGCAGAAATCTCAATGGGCATTACCTTCTAAAGATGAATAATGGTGTTATATTATTAAACAATAGCAACTAGTATTTTGAAATTTTCCACGTATCCGGGAGAATTACCAAAATTTTTTTAAACATATTGTAATTTTGCCAATTCAGTCCTAAACTCTTTTTTTTTTGTTATCAAATTGATTCCTAAATCTTTTGCAATTCTGCCAATTCAGTCCATTTAACAAATTGGTGCTAACATGACACTTTTTTTTTTTTAATAATACATCCAATTTCAATTATTTTTTAATCTATTTTTTATAGGGTTTGGGTCAGCAACCCTGCTGGCCCAAACCTTAAAAAAAAAAAAAGATATAAAAATTTATTCAAAATTTATTTTAAAAATATTTAAAAATTATCAAAATTTTGTTGTCAGTGCGGGCAGTACCATATTAGTGCCGGCTAGCTAAATAGATAAGGGCCCAAATTTACCGTTGGAAAACATTTTTAGGATTTAGATCAAATAGAAAAATGAGTCAATACAAAAATCTTACCATATTCAATGGTACATCTATATTAAGTTAAAAAAATGACTTCCACTTTTACAATTTTTTTTCATTTTTCAAAACTACATACGTAGGCTCAAGACTCTTGCTACTAGGCTTGGGACTTCAAGGCTTGCTTGGCCCCTCGGCAGCTATGCTTGGCCCCTTGGCAGCTATGCTTGGATCCCCGGCAATCGGCATATGTGCCCGAGACTCCAATGGTCGGGCTTGGGTACCTTGCTCTCGAACCCAAGTCGTCAACAAACGCTCTTTGGTTCCCCGAGGCCGATTCAGGACCCCCGTGTGATCGAATGACACTATAGTGTGCCCGAGACTCCAACGGTCGGGCTTGGGTACCCTGCTCTCGAACTCAAGTCGTCAACAAACAGTCTTTGGTTCCCGAGGCCGATTCGGGACCCCAAGTGTGATTGAATGACACCGTAGTATAACGGGAATAAAGTATTTCCGACATGGACATCCACGTGTATTCACATGTCTAACCTTGACTAAATTGGCCAAATTTTTCTGCATAAGTTCACGTGGGCATCTATATGTTTTATCCACACCATACTTTGGCATCGAGAGAAGTGTCAAAAAAGTCCTAAACCTATTACATTAGTGCCAATTCAGTCCTAAACCTTTTTTTGGTGCCAATTCAGTCCTAAACCTTTTATATTGGTGTCAATTAAGTCCTAAACCTTTTATTAGTGCCAATTCAGTCCTAAAGCTTTTATAATAGTGCCAATTTAGTCCTAAAAATTTTGTATTTATGCCAATTGAGTTAATCCGACCAATTTTGATCGAAAATCGCTGACGTGGACATCGATTGTCCTACATGGCACGATTATCGCTAACTTGGAATTTTTTAAATATTATTTTAATATTTTAAATAATTTTTTAAGCATTTTTTTGGTTTTTTTCAAAATTATTTTTAAAAATTATTTAAAATATCAAAAAAATATTTAAAAAAATCCACGTTAGCGCCAACCGTGCCACGTAGGATAATTGATGTCCATACTAGTGATTTCCAATCAAAATTGGCCGAATTGACTCAATTGACATAAATACAAAATTTTTAGGACTAAATTAGCACTATTACAAAAGGTTTAGGACTGAATTGGCACTAATAAAAGGTTTAGGACTTAATTGGCACCAATACAAAAGGTTTAGGACTGAATTGGCACCAAAAAAAGGTTTAGGACTGAATTGGCACTAATGTAATAGGTTTAGGACTTTTTTGACACTTTTCCCCTTTGGCATCGTCCAATAGTCACATCAGCCAATTTTTTTTCGAATTTGGTGGTGAGGGGACTTCATTAAAAATTGCACGAAAGTATAGTTAAAAAATTAGAAACTTTTCAACAATGTAAAGTATATTTTGGGATAAATACTCCAAATTCTGCCTTCCAGTTAGTCACCATATTTCCAATAAGCAGTCCCTACTGTTTCACACATCTTAATTTTAACACTAAAAGCCACCTTCTTTGGATTTTCAAACTATCACACTGCCGATCTGGGCATGTGGTTTCATTGAAGACTTGTCCTTTGTTAGTTCCACACGAGGGCGAAGCATGTTTGATGATCCTTCATGTGCTTCATTCCTTACACATCAAACATCCATGAACTGAATAAGTATTTAAACTGCAGGCTGGAACGCAATTTAAGGATCTTGTCCATCTTCAGACAACCTAAGAGAGTATCTTGGACAATGCAGCAGAATATGATCGGCAGTTTTTAAGTATTTCCCAGCCGCAGCTGCAGGGATTTTGTTTTTTCTTGCTATAAGTAGTTCGTGAGGTATACTTGCTGGCTAGGGTTTTCATTACAAATGCTATTTGACAAACTTGATAAAGACGTTTGTTCTGTATATATACCCATTAGTGAGAAGATGATTCTCAAGTACCAACTTCAATTTAGTTGACTGTTTTACAAGTCTAGGAAAATTATTCAAAAAGTAAAGAAGGAAAACAGAAGACAAGATAAAAAGGAAAAAAAAATCAAAAATAAAAAAAATATAAGAAAAAATATTGAAGTATTATTAGAAATTATCCACGTCAACGCCGGCCGTGCCACCTAGGACAACCGACGTTCACGTCGGTGATTTCAAGCTAAATTTGATGAGGTGGACTCAATTGGCAAAACGTGAAAAATGTTTAGGACTCAATTGATAAAATTAAAAGGTTTAGGAACGAATTGACAAAAATGCAATAGGTTTGGGACTTTTTGGGTGATTTTCCCTTTCCAAAGTCCTGAATCAAAGAATATATTCCAATTCACCTTGGACTGTGCGTCTTTATCGGACTAAATAAACAGGAACGTTTCGTCGTTTTATTTGACCGTGAGAGGCAACATCAAAGTCGACCTCGCATCTCGTAAGGAGGTTATATGTTGACTTTACTTATGTTTGGACGACAGCTCAAAGTTTTGAGTTGAAATTATCATTCAACAAATGACAAGGAAAAAGAAAGGGGTTGACATACTTCAACTTCACACAGTGAATTGAACATGAGTTCGCCATTTTGATTGAACATGTCAATAAGTTGCTTGGTCAACTATATATCGATATTATTTGTTAAAAAAAAAACTATATATCAATAAGTTTTGACCCCCAAAAAAAAAATATATTGTGAGACTTGGTAAAAGAGAGAGTTGGCTAAATGGTTAACTAATAATATGCTTAGTTTAAGCATTGAACTAATCACGTTTTCATTCAACAATTTCGGGGCAAAACTTTACTGCAAGGACTACGTTACAATAGGCTCATGATTGATTGGCCAATTTTCATCACCATAGAGATTTACCGCTTGGAAAAAATTAATCAAAAGACAACCTCTACGGTAGTTAAAAGAATTTGTGATGGTCATGCACGGTGAATGTTGATCAACATCTTTATTAACGAGTATACATATATTCTTTATTTGCATGCGGTCTCCTTCAATTAATGAGTTGAAACTTGTAGGGTTTGACATTCCAACACGGAACTAGAACCGGGTTCGATCCCATTCATTCCGAGCGTGCGGCCGGGGGCAATGCACGTGAAAAGGGGGTTATATATATGCTTTCAAGATACACGCGATATCTCTCCACCTACGACCTTTTAACGGGGATGAAATTTTATGTGGTGGGGGAGAACCCGCCGTTCAAATTCTATTTTGTGCTCGTCCGTGACCTGAGTGTGAACGGTGACAGTTAGCCGTACACCATTGACCCATCCAGTTCACTCACTTTCCTCCGACTTTGTCATAAATACTTACAACCGCCTTTGAATCCGTCAACTTTGAACAAGCATTATTGACAATCTGGATTATCTGCAAACATAAGTGCGTTCAAGCTGTTTCGGCCAGGAAAACAGATATGGTACTAAAGAACAGCCCTCAGTTCTTGTAATGTTTTTTTTTTTTACCTGTTCTTCTTGATAATCTCTGCAGGACTGGTTTTTTTTTTTTTTGCTCCCTTTTTTACACCAGAGAGCTTTCTATTGCTTTAAGTCTCGAGTTTTCACATCTAAATTTCGCCGAAAAAATGCTACATTTACTATGGCTCTTTAGATTAATTGGTCATTTTTTCTCCGATTTGGCATTTAAGTGATGAGGCGAAAATTTTTTACACTAAAGTGAGTGCCGCACAAAAACTTTTGACACTTTTATTGTTCTAGAAGTTCTTGAGATTGATCGACCGAGCATGTTCATATGGCATGTAGCTTCTTTTTCTATGTAATATGAGACCTGTCCTCTGTCGTGCAGCACCCGGTTGAAAGAGTATACAGCTTCGGGTGCTTAGAAGAGCAGGGCTGTTGACCTGATAAGACATGTGATGTTGTGCTGTTGAACAAATGTGGAGCTCTTGCCAAATTTTTTATTAACAATGTGTTGACCTGGTGCACAAAATGTGAGGCCACCAGTCCAAAAAGCTGATAAAGTCTGTATTTTTCTGGGCTGGCAAGTCAATGTCAAACCAAATTGCTAAAAAAGAGAAATAAATTTGCAACTTGACAACTTTCCCATCCTATTATCAAGAAAAATGGAAATTGGATCCTTCCAGTTGGTAAATGAAGTTTTAGCAGAATAATAAATGCAAGAGACAACAATTTTCTTGCTGCAGATCTATCAAGACACTACTACCTCGTGACTGAAGCAGAATCCAAGTTGGAAGGACAAACAAGGACCCTAGTCTCAATTCTTGTTCTTTTCAGAGTTTCAGTAAGATTGATGAGGTAAGAGCTCAGATTTGTTCTCTTTTGATGGCCAAGTGCGGAGTACCTTATCGATTTCCAGTTTGTGTTTTTCCTTAAAAAGTTTTTTTAAGTGGATCTCGTTTGTACTTGAAAACAGCAGTTCTGGATTTGTAGTTGGAGATAGCCCTTAACTGTCTCATCATGTTGTTCTCTTCCCCTTCTTTGTTTCTTTAACTTCTGTCATATAATAGTTTCAGATTTGGATGCAAAAACTTTTCTTTTGCATCAGTTCAGGGCTCAAAGTCGGTCTGCAAATTGCTTCTTCAGTGTAAACGTTTTTGCATTGCCGCATGTTCCTGGTTCTGCTTCTGATTAGTTTTTAAAATCTCAAGAGCCATTTTTAATTAAACAGTGAATTGCGGGATACGCAAGTTGCTTGAGAAAGAGAGAGTTGTGAGTTTCTATTTGTCTTTTTTGGTTGTTTTGATTCGATCACTATGTGAATTCATCTGTAATTCTACACTTCGCAGAGCATTTTCAAGGTTTTCAGGAGGAGCATGGTGGAATGAAATTCAAGTCTTTTAGCTGGTTAGTTTTTCTATTTATATCAATGAAATAGATTAGCCTTCACGTTTGAATCCTCGAGTATCATCACTGATATGTTTTCTTCGATTGAAGTTCTTGTTTCTCATCCTTGAAGGTGGAACAATGGTTAGCTCAAGGTCAATGGCTGTTGCTGGAAATTTGTGGCTCTGTGTCATCTTGCTCTCTAGCATCTCATTGGAGGGTGCTCAGAGCAAAGACAAGATTTACCCGGGATTTCAAGCGTCTGAAATGGGTTCGATCGACACTAGCGGGGTGTTTCTTTTGTCCAACAGCTCGATTTTCGGCCTCGGCTTTGTCCAGGCCTCCAGTCCTAGTCTGTACTCGTTAGCTGTGGTTCATTCCCCCAGCAACACCATAGTCTGGTCCGCAAATAGAGACAACCCCGTTATGAATTCTGATACTTTTGTGTTCGATGAGAATGGCAATGCGTTTCTACAGAAAGCAGGAAGCGAGGTGTGGTCGACAAATACCAGCGGCAAAGGAGTTTCTGCGATAGAGCTGCGGGACTCAGGTAACCTGGTTTTGCTCGCGAAGGACAGTACAGTCGTTTGGCAGAGTTTCGACCATCCTACCGACACGCTCTTATCGAACCAAGATTTTACACAAGGGATGAGGCTTATGAGTCCCGGGTCCAAGAATTTGAACTACACTCTCAAGATTAAATCTGGCGACATGATCCTTTCTGCTGGTTATATAACGCCGCAACCATACTGGTCGATGGGGAAGGACAGCAGACATGTGAAGGACAAAAACGGCGGTCAAGTGATCTCGGCCACATTGGTTGCAAATTCATGGAGCTTCTACGATGAGAGCAGGACTTTGCTTTGGCAATTCCCCTTCTCGGATAATAGCGACCCTAAGGCCACTTGGATCGCTGTCCTGGGACAAGACGGGATCATCTCATTCTCCAGCTTGGGCAGTGGAGGATCGCCTGATGGTTCTTCCGTAAAAATACCCAGTGATGCATGCAGTACGCCAGAGCCTTGTGACCCTTATGTAGTCTGTTATAACGGTAACATGTGCCGGTGTCTCTCGGCCCTCACTCCTCATCTAAATTGTAGTTCAGGGTTAGGTTCTCCTTGCGATCATTCAAAGGATTCAATCGATCTCCTTAATGCGGGGGAGGGAATTGGCTACTTTGCGCTCGGGTTTGTCTCACCCACGCTGAATGCTGATCTCAATGGATGCAAGACCTCTTGCCTGAATAATTGTTCATGTCTCGCACTATTTTATCAGAATAGTTCTGGAGATTGTTACTTGTTTGATAGTATTGGGGCCTTTCAGAGTGCTGATCAGAATTCCGGATTTGTCTCTTACATCAAGGTGCTCACCAGTGGTGGTACGAATGGCGGCAATTCTCAAGACAGCGGAAGCAACAAGAAACGTTTGTTATATGTTGTCATAATTTCTGTTTCCACATTCTTCGTTGTTCTCGGTCTGATTTATGCCGGATTCAGATATTCCAAGGCAAATCCGGCATTGCCCGAAGCTCCTCAAGAGAATTCGGATGAGGAAAACTTTCTCGAGAGTTTATCAGGAATGCCAGTTCGTTTCAGCTATAAAGAGCTTCAAGACGCCACTAATGACTTTTCCATGAAGCTAGGGCAAGGCGGGTTCGGCTCGGTGTACCGAGGTGTCCTTCCAGATGGGACGAGATTGGCTGTGAAGAAATTGGAAGGCATTGGTCAGGGAAAGAAAGAGTTTCGAGCTGAAGTATGCATCATCGGAAGCATCCATCATCACCACTTGGTCAAGCTGAAGGGCTTTTGTGCAGAAGGAACTCACCGGCTTCTAGCATATGAGTACATGGCCAACGGGTCTCTTGATAAATGGATCTTTAAGAAAGACAACGGAGGCACGTTAGATTGGGGAAGAAGATATGACATTGCGATCGGAACAGCGAAAGGACTGGCCTACTTACACGAAGATTGTGATGCGAAGATCGTTCACTGTGATATAAAGCCAGAAAACGTGCTTTTGGATGATAGCTTCCTTGCCAAAGTCTCGGATTTCGGATTGGCTAAGCTAATGACTAGAGAGCAGAGCCATGTCTTTACGACACTCAGAGGCACGAGAGGCTATCTCGCACCAGAGTGGATAACCAACTATGCCATATCCGAGAAGAGCGATGTGTACAGTTACGGGATGGTTCTGCTTGAGATAATCAGCGGAAGAAAGAACTACAACTCCGAGGAAACGTCCGAGAAATCATATTTCCCCTCATATGCTTTCAAGATGATGGAAGAAGGGAAGCTGAGAGAGATCCTCGATTCGGGTCTTGAGACAGATGAAAGGGATGAGACGGTTTCTATCGCTATTAAAGTTGCTTTGTGGTGCATACAAGAAGATATGAACTTGAGGCCGTCAATGAGTAAAGTTGTCCAAATGCTCGAAGGTGTCTGTCTGGTTCCTCAGCCGCCGACTTCCTCTCCACTTGGTTCTCGCTTCCTTCCGAGCCTTTTCAAATCAGCCAGTGAGGAAGGTACCTCCTCGGGACCATCAGATGGCAATAGTGATGCGAATCTTTCAGCAGTTCGGCTTTCTGGTCCAAGATAACAGCGAGCTATAACTTTGAGAATTTTTTCCGCTGTATATGTTTTGCATATATTAGCCTTTTAGCCTGTAAAATATGAAATCTTAGCTCAATTTTGTAGGGTTAGCTATTTTAGAAGCGTGATCAGAATTTTTTCCTCCTTGCTGTCTATAGCATCGGCAGGTGCTTTTGTTAGGAAATTTAAGCACAAGAAGTTGATGATTCAACTTTTACAGGTGATGCATAATTTAGAGGTGGTCTTGTATTCTTTCCTATTGGAGATTTGAAGTACATGTTTTCTCCATGATCATTGCCGTAATAAGAAACCGTGAAATGGATTATCTGTGAATTCTACACATTATGACTACAAGGCTCAATTTCTTTCTTGTCATCCTGAAGCTGAAATTCCTATAAATTTATAAACTTGATTGCTAGTATGCACGATATTCCGAACTTACACGGCCATTCAGCTTATACCGAGTTTGAATGCTAGCAAGTAGAATGTGAAATCAGAAATGGTACATCCCCAGGTAAAGTGCATGTTTTGGAGGCTCGAAGGATAGTCAGCCTTCAATACATAAGCGGCATCAATTCATTTTGAAACTAAAAGGCCTGTGAACAAGAGCAAGATTCTGATGTTTAGCATCAACAGGAGCTATTTTTCACTCTCTTGGGAGGTAATACTCGAAGAGTTGCCTCAGTCATGCGAAACTCAATACGCAAGCATATTTGTTTTCAGCTTTAGGTGTACTTCGAAGTATAAAAGAGGCTAACGGTCATATTCATGATGTCTAACAAGTATTTGCCTGCAGAAGTTCCAGAGTTCCTTATCCTGCGGGTCGATCAGATTGCATTGATAGTGCAGAGCAGTCTCTATGAATTACGTTGGTTTCTAATGATTCAGAGATGCATCTCCTGCCTAACCACCCATCATACTGCTGCTGAAACGTGTAAAAGACTTCGTCAGTTATATCTAACCAAAACCGATGGAGTTATCTGTCGGGCACCTTCCAATTTTTGTGAAGTTTACAGTTTGTTTATTGATCTGATAGACCTCAAATATATTACCTAGCACGAGATGTGGTTTTTGACCGTAGCATTTTTCTTGCTCACCAAATTGAATAATGTGATGACCCAAACAAGGAGTCTGGTTCATAACCTTTGCAAGTCACCTTGAGACTCGTTCATGGGCTACTGTCAAGCTGACATTGGATCAAGTTTTGGTGCCTGTCTGTGTCTAGCGAAGGTTACAAGTTTTGGCTGTTCAGTCTAATCAAACAGGTTTACTGAATCGAAACGCCTTTTGAGTATGATTGAACAGGTTTATTGATTCTTGAACATGCACATCAACGAAATATCCAATAAGAGCAAAAAGTTGGGTAGATCAAGATTGATATGGCAAACTGACATGCTAAGGATTGCGGTGGACGATTACCGAATGTTGAATATGGCCCATTTGTTCAAAAATCAAGCTTGTTACATCACTTAGCATACCAATATTTCGGTTAATCTTTGGACAAGTTAAAGAAAACAAGGTCAGGCAGGTCAACAAAAAGTTTTAAGTACAAAAGCACTGTAATTTACAACTCACAGGGAAACTAATCTCTATCATTATTAATAGAAATCGTGATGGTTATGGACGATGAATTATATGCATCCCTTTAAGCCAAAGTGGTTTATATCGTTGTTGTTTACTCAAGTCTCACTTTCTTCGCCGTTCGTATCCAAGTTTTCTCTCGTGCACAGAAATTCGAAGCCTAGTCGGAGTATCCGCAAAAAAAGTTCAAGCCATTTAACTTGGGGGGGAAAAGAATGTTGAAGGGAACAGCCTTAGATGGACCAATCTTCTTGTAATGTTTATTTCCTAGCACTAATCTTGTATCAGCCAAGATCAAGCTCTTCCCAGATTTTTCTGTGTCAGCAACTGTTGACCTGATGGGCAAATGTGTGGCCATCAGTCCAGAAAACTGATACAAGTGTGTATTTTTCCAGGTTGGCCAGTCAATGGTCGTAATTGTCCGTCCTCATGGGCAGGCAAGTCAATGATTGTAATGGCCTGGCTTCATGGCAAGTCAATTGCATGGTTAATCATGGTTGTGGCGGTCCTCTTCCTTACAGTTGGTAATGAAGTTTTAATAGCTCTCTAGTCACTACCCTGTGACAGAAGCGGGATCAAGTTGAAAGAAAAAACAAGGACCCTCGTCCGAATCTTGTTTTCCTTTTTCGGTGTTCAAGCAAATTTTGATAAGGTAAGAGCTTGAATCTGTTCTCTTTTCATGGCCAAGTCAAGAGTACCTTATCAATTTCCATTTTAGTTCCATTTTCTTTTCGTGCTGTTTTAGTGGATCTCGTTCGTTCTAAGAAACGCTAGTTGTGGATTTGTAGTTGAAGAAAGCCTTTAACCGTCTCTTCATATTGTTCACTTCTCATTGGTTGTATCTTTAAATTTGGTTATGTGATATTTCAGATTTGGATGCCAAAACTTATCTTTCTGCATCTGTTCCAGGGCCAAAGTTGCCTTGCAATTTGTTTCTTCAGTGCAAGCATTTTTGCATTGCCGCCTGTGCTTGGTTCTGCTTCTGATTAGTCCCAAAATTTTCAGAGCTAGGTGAATCAAAGAGGTGAATTGCAGTGGAGGAAAGTCACTTGAGAAAACTAGAGTATCAAGTTGTTTTGGGTTATTGTGATTCGATCACTAGGTGTTTATAAACCTCCCTCTTTGTTAATAGTGCAACCTCATCTACAATTGTACACTTTGCAGAGCATTTTCAAAGTTTTAAGGAGCATGGTGGAATGATCCTACTCTATTCTGATTTGCTGTGGTTCATTTCGTCAGCAACCCCAAAGTCTGGGCTGCAAATAGGGACGCTCCGGTAACAGATTCCGATACTTTTGACTTGGATGAGAATGGCAATGCGTTTCTACACAAAGCAGGAAGCACGGTGTGATCAACTAATACCAGTGGTAAAGGAGTTACCGCAAATAGAGTTGCGGGGTTCAGGAAATCCAGTTTTGCTTGGGAAGGATGGTACAGTGGTTTGGCAGAGTTTCGACCATCCCACTGATAGCTCTTACCAAACCAAGATTTTTATGCAAGGGATGAGGCTAGTGAGCCACAGGTTGAAGAAGTTGACCTACACTCTGGAGATTAAATCTGGTGACATAATCCGTTCTGCTGTTATCAAGCCCTGAAACCGTACTAGTCGATGGGGAAGGACAGCAGATATTTGAAGAAAAAAATGGCGGTAAAGTAGCCTCGGCCATGATGGTTAAGAATTCTTGGAGATTCTACAATGAGAGCAGGACTTTGCCATGGCAATTCCCCTTTTAGGATAATAGCGAACCTAACGCCACTAGGATTGCTGTCCTGGGAAAAGAGCGATCATCTCATTCTCCAGCTTGGGCAGCGGAGGATCGCTTAATGCTCATCCCATGAAAAAACTCGTATGTAATCCGTTATAACGGTAACATGTATCAGTGTCTCTTGGCCCACACTTCTCATCCAAATTGTGGTTCGGGGCTGGGTTCTCCTTGCAATCACTTTAAGGTGGGAAAGGGAATCAGCTACTTTGCTCTTGGGTTTGTCTCACCCTCTCTGAATGCTGATCTCCATGGATGCAAGGCCTATTGCATTATTTTATCACAATAGTCCTGGAGATTGTTACTTGTTTGGCAGTATTGGGGCCTTGCAGAGTTCTGACCAGAATTCTGGATTTGCCTGTTACATTAAGGTGCCCACCAGTGGTGGTACGAATGGCGGACACAACGATAAATGTTTGTTATATGTTATCCTGTTTCTGTTTCCACATTCTCCACTGTCCTAGGTCTGATTTATGGCAGATTCCAAAGCAAAGCCAACATTGCCCAAAGCTCCTCAAGAGACTCCAGAGGAGGAAAAATTTCTCAAGAGCTTATCGGGAATGCCAGTTCATTTCAGCTATAAAGAGACTAATAACTTTTCCATGAAGCTAGGGCAAGGTAGTTTCGGCTCGGTGTACCAAGGTGTCCTTCCAGATGGGATGAGATTGGCTGTGAACAAATTAGAAGGCATTGGTCAGGGAGAAAGAGTTTCGAGCTGAAGTATGCAGCATCGGAAGCATCCAACATCACAACTTGGTCATGCTGAAGGGCCTTTGCGTGGAAGGAACTCACTGGCTTCTTAAGTGGATCTTTGAAAGACAAATCATGTTAGATTGGGGAACAAGATACAAAATTGCTATCAGAAAGGTGAAAGGACTGGCCTACATACAAGACGATTGAGACGCGAAGGTTGTTCACTGTGATATAAAGCCAGAAACTGTGCTTTTGGATGATTACTTCCATGCCAAAGTCTCAGATTTCAGATTGGCTAAGCTAATGGGAAGAGAGCAGAGCCATGTTGTTACAACACTCAGAGGCACGAGATGTTATCTCGCGCCAGAGTGGATAACCAACCATGCCATATCTGAGGAGCAATCTGCAAAGTTACGGGAAGGTTCTGCCCAAGATAATCGGCAGAAGACGGAACTACAACCCTGAGGAAACATAGGAGAAATCCTATGTAAAGATGATGGAAGAAGGGAAGCTGAGAGAGATATTTGATCCGGATCTTGAGATCGAGGAAAGAGACGAGGCGGTCTCTATTGCTATTAAAGTCGCTTTGTGGTGCATACAAGAAGATATGAACCTGTGATGGTCGATGTTTAAAGTTGTCCAAATGGTTGAAGGTGTCTGTCGGTTCCCCAGGAAGCTCTCGATTCTTTTCGAACTTTTTCAAGCCAGACGACAATAGCGACGCAAATGTTGCAGCGGGGTCAGCCTTCAGGTCCAAGGTAGCAGCAAGTTGTAATTCCTCAGGAATTTTTCTGCAGAGAAAGTATGATCAGAGTTTTTCTTCCTTGCTTTGTGTAGCAAGTGCTTTCAGAAATTCAAGCATAACTAGTTGATTATACAAATGACAGTAGATGCATTGATCAGAATGACACGGCCATAGTATTCATGGTCTTTAGAACTTTACACGGCCATTCAGCTTATATCACGTTTCAGTGCTAGACAGTACAATGAGAAATCAGAAATGGCAAATCTCCAGGGGGAATGAAACATTTCTTTAGGCTAAAAAATTGTCAGCTTTCAATGTAAAAGCAGTATAATTTTTTTTTTTTTTGGGACTGAAAAAGCAGTATAATTTCATATTGGAAGAGTTGACTCTCAAGACATCTGAGTGACTCGATTCTGCAACTTTCAGAGGTCCTTTGAAGTCTAGAAGAGGGCAATGGTCGCATTGAAGATGTCTGCCGGGATTTGCCTGCAGAAGGTTGTCCCTTGCGCCGAGGGTTGACCAGATTGCAGTGATGAGGCAGAGAGATCTCTGTAAACTCGGCATGCTCCTGATGTTCCGGATATGCAGCTCCCGGGGTCGATATAAATGGAGTTTCCGCTCGGTATATCTCGATGGTTGGAAAGTTTCGTGTGGACTCAAGATTGATGGTGTGCTTACTGATAGGATAGAATCAATGGCTTAGCCTTGAAATCTCTCTCTTGCTTCTCATCCTGATCAACAATGCGGTTTCTGAAACGGACAAGTCATTCAAGTTTCTACTTTGCGCATCAAGCACTTCTAAGCAGGATTCTTCCTTGACCCAAAGAGGGGCCCTAAGTGCTAGTTTTACTTGCCTATTCATAGCAGACTCAGAAGCCTCTTGCGTAATCTTTCCTCGAGTTTCTATTCGCACGAATTGTATTTTCTCGGTCAATCCAGTCCAATATCTATAGCGCTCACATTCAATTGAAGTGGTCAAACCAAGCCGGAGTAGAGTTAGGTACATCAAGATCCTAAGAGATACGGCAAACTCTTATCGACCGTTGAATATGGCTTGTTTGTCTGGCCCCTTGAAAGTCTTAACAGAGATTGTAGATGGGAAGTTGTTAATAAGTAGTATTACTTGTATCAATCTGGAATTTGTCATGTAGCTTTGCTTCTTGATAAGAACAATCCATGGATGCATTGTCTGGATACATTAATGATTGCTGTACCGTATCTGCAATATTTAACCCATCTTTTCCTTCTGTATCTGCATTTTTCAACCCATCTTTTCCCCCATCTTTTTGTGGGTAAAAAAATATTTTACTGCTTGGAAAATAACCGAACAACACTTTTTTTTTTTAACCTCCCCATATATTTCTGAGACATCAATGGACCAAAGCAGGTCCCCCAACATTATCATTTCCTTTATGTTCTGTTGGGGATTCTCAGCTGTCACTGGTTGCATGATCTTGAGAACAGTTTTCTGGATAACACCTAACAAAGTTAGGGCGTCAGTTCAAGAGGGAAGTTTCCCAACTTGTGATTAATTGATGTTTGTTATCGATCTGCTCTTTTGTTGTTGATGAGGCGATGCTAACCAAAAGGGAAATAAAAGTGCTTGTCCTTTCGGGAAATTGCACAAACAAGATCTTCGGAACTGATGTAAGACCCGCCCCAATGGGTCATAGGATCAACGGCAAGAAAGTACCCGTGGTGTTGCTCTTTGTTAGCACTAACGAGACTCGTACGCAGAAGCAATCGTCGAGCGACATGCCGGCGATCGCGCACAAACCGGGGAGCACGTGAAAAGTGACTCAAGATATCACTTGACACGAGAAAAAGAGAGATCACAGTCACTCTAGTGCGTTACCTCTAGCCGAAGATGTCAAGCGAGGGCAGAGCGATCCATATTTGAGAAACGTTCACAAAGTGGATCAAGATTCAAGTATGGTGTGACATAAAAGAAACCGAGTTGCAGAAGTATGGGACATCCTTCTTGAAACTGAGACACATTAAACGAAACAGAAAGACGGTCAACTTTGGTAAATTGCTGGTCAAAGCTCAGGACTGACCGGAGCTCATGCATTGTCACGTTCTTTGGCTTTGACACTAACTTTTATGGCAGTCTGTGGAAAATTTTTAATTAAGGGCCCAAAATACAACTATTTTTTCAAATAAGAGCATAAAGTAGATTCTTTTTCAAATAATGACTTAAAGTGCTCTCTTCATTTCGAAGAAAAGATTGACCAAGGATATTTTCATCTTTTATATTTTCTAATATTTTTTCCTTTTTTCCTTTCATTTTTGCCGTTGGCCGACCACCAGTGAGGGCTGGTTGGCCTTGCCAGCCACAGGCAAGGCCGGCCCTTGTCTACGGTTGTTGATGGCGGCCTCACCTAGGCACCACGAGGGCTGCCCTCGCCTGGGCAGGGAGATGCGAGCCCTCGCCCCGAACTAAAAGACGGTCAACTTTGGTAAATTGCTGCAGAAGAATGGGCCATCCTTCTTGAAACCAAGACACATTAAATCAAACAGAAAGACGGTCAACTTTGGTAAATTGCTGGTCAAAGCTCAGGACTGACTGGAGCTCATGCATTGTCACATTCTTTGGCTTTGACACTAACTTTCATGGCAGTCTATGGAAAATTTTTAACTAAAGGCCCGAAATACCATCATTTTCTCAAATAAAAGTCTAAAGTGAATCTTACTTTAAATAAGAACTTAAAGTTCTCATTTTATTTCAAAGAAAAACCTGATCAAGAGTATTTTCGCCTTTTATATATGATGATTTTTTTTTCTTTCCCTTTTCCTTTTTTTCCTTTCATTTTCGCCATTGGCCGGCCACCGGTGAAGGCCGAGTGGCCTCGCCGACCACAGGCAAGGCTAGCCCTTGCCTATGATCTTTGAGGGTGGCCACCCAAGCATAGCGAGGGTTGCCCTCGCCTAGGCAGGGCGATGCGAGCCCTCGCCCGATCTAGTGAGGGCTGCCCTCATTGTTGCAGGCGAGGCCATCCAACCCACTGTCACTAGAGGAAAAAAAAAGGGAAAAAATAAAATGTAAAAAGATGAAAATACCCTTGATCAAACTTTTCTTTGAAACAATAAGGGTATTTTGCACCCTTATTTGAAACATGATTCACTTGTACGGGTATACTCTTTACATTATAAACAAGTTGATCGAAATTATTAAGGATTAATATCGAGAAAAAGGGGAGAAAAATAATAATGTAAACTAAAAGGTGCTGTGGGTCACTTCATATCCAAGAATTTATTATATTAAACATAATTTTTTTCCTCTACTTAATTGTCATTGGATAAAACTTTTCCAATTTTTTCTTTTTTTTTTTTTTTTTGTGTTTCTATCTTATATCAAGATTGACAAAAAAAAAAAAAAAGGTGAAGAGAATGAGTGAATAGATGCCTAGGAGAAAGTGACTAAACAAGCTAGTCCTGTCTAAGTTTTCCAACACAGGAGATAATGCGAACGAAAAAAACAATGCCAAGTTCTTATCCTTCGACACCTTCGTTTCAAACCTCAACACAAAGTCGTGTGGACTTTTCCTATTGTTCCTATTATCGGTCCGGTCAGATATTCTTAATTAAAAAAAAAATACAGCATAGAATACAAGAAATTAATTTTTAAAACAATACAAGAATCTTGTCAGTAAAATGGTTCTGTTCCTCGTCTCGTGGAAGTCGTGTGTTTTTTTTTTTTTTTTACGATTTCTCTTTCCTTTTCTAATTCTATCCTAAAATGACCAATGACGCGCCGGCTCGAAAGGAGCGAGGGATAGAAAAAACTAATCACCTCGAGGAAGTTCGATGACTGGGGATCTTTTTGTTTGTCGGAAGATGAATAGCTCGAAAAGTATTTTTTGTGTTAGGATTAGGCAAAACGAACATGACGAAAACAGCGAGTAAAGGCGATAAAAAGAAATCGAGATACAAGGTTTATCATGATTCGTCATTCAACAAATATTACGTTCAGCAAATGATTCCTATATAATTAGCACATTCCACATCTCTGTTACAACTCTCAAAATATAAGAGAAAGAGATTATATACCAATAGTTATTCATGGACCTAAATGAGAAGTATGACCCCGACATTTCATTTATTCATTTTTGTAATCGGTATAATTGATCATTCTTAGGAAAGAGTTTTCCAAACCATACGAACATATCTTAGATGTCGTAATTGTGCGGTCGGATCGACGCTCTTAATCTATTTCCTAGTTGAAAAGATCTCGAACTCAAATCCGTTAAAAAAGACTAACCATTAAATAGACTAATAAAATAAAAATTGGGCAATGAGCGAAAAGGGGAAAAGAGTAGGAAGAATATTGGTGACATTCATTAGGTGATGAAAGCGACGAAAAGATCACCCTCTCTACTCAACAGTGACACTTCCTCTTAGAAAATGAACTCCACTTCTCTACAGTCTCTTTCAATCTCTTTCTAAAGGTATAGGAATTAATGTTTGCATTGCTTTCGCTCGCAGATAAGAATTATCCGTTGGCTCAGCGTGCGAAGAAAAGTGTTGAATTTCATCATTACCGTTTCGAAACTTACTCGGCCGACCTCCGTCGCCACTGCCGCCGCGGCTAGGGCCGGCCAAAGTGACGTTGCTCCTGTCGCCTGCATAAGTAAATTAAAGGAGTATGAATAGTAATTTCCTCCATTACCTAACAATTTAAAGGTTTGATTAGATTAATCCTCTTGCATAAGTAAATTAAAGGAGTATAAATAATAATTTCCTCCATTATCTAACAATTTAAAGGTTTTTTTTTCGAAAAAAAAAGGGTTTTGTTTTATTTTTCCTACGTGGACATGGATGCACCGGGTCCCAGTGACAGGAACAGCCAAACATGCCACGTGTTAAAGGGGCCCGCGGTCAAAGCTCTCAGCCAATCAGGCTTCGGCCAGGAGCGGCACCGCACGTGCAACTGCTGTAGGATGTCCCTTGGGAGGCCGAGATCAAGGGGGCAACGAAATTGAATGCCATGCGGTGTAATCCATCCAAAAAACTGTTTCTTTGCAACACTGTACGCACCGTTTTACACGGTGTGCATCTAATTTTGATTTTGCACTTTAATATAAAACAAACATTACCTGAAATCCGATTTTATCTTTTCTCGACGTCTCTCTCGCGCGACGCACTCGACCCGCCCGACTCGTTATCCCTCCTCGAGGAGTACTTTAATCTTGAATATTCCGCCCCCTTCATCGGAGAGAGGACTCTGGCGATCAAAATCGATGGCTGCTTTAATCATGGTTGTATGGACTAAATTAGGGTAATTCGTAGACTAATGTAAAAACTTTCCTTTGCTTAATGGACCAAATTGCCTTCGAGATAAGCCACCATTGAATAAGTGTGAAGACAGGTTCTGTGGCAAGAGATAACGATTGCCCAACTCATTTCCACCATGCTTACCGTCTATTATAGCCATTTGGTTAATGGGGTTCGATAGTCACGTTGTGGACCATTGGAGAATAAATGTGGATATATTCCGGGGTCTTTCTGCAATTTGGAAAATATCACTTTTTTTTTTAACTTGCCTCTGATTTTTTTCAAAATGAAAACGAGTAATTTGAATTTTTAAAGATTTGCTAGAAAATTTGGGGAAATTTTCAAATTATGGCCCGAAGTGCTATTATTTTATCAAACAAGAGCTTGAAGTGGATCTTATTTCAAATAAGGGCATGTAGTGACTATGTACGTTTTAAATAGGGGTTTGACCTCGCCAGACTGTCAAGGGTATTTTCGTCAAAATATAATTTTAACATAATTTTTAGTTAAATTAAAATTAATAAATAGAAAATAAATGTTAAAAAAAAGGCGACCGCCCCATCGGTTGGAGGACAACCTCCTGTCGGTAATTTTTTTTTGAAATATTAGTTTTTTATTTTTTAAAAAATATAAAATTGAAAAAATGAAAAAAAAAATAAATGACGAAAATGCTCTTAATCAGTTGGTGAGCCATTTCCTTTTTCGAGACTAATATAGTCATTTCATATCCTTATTTGAAATAATGTCAACTTCATACTTTTATTTGAGAAAAAAAAAGATAACACTTCAGATTCTTATTTGAAATAAAGTCCAATTCGAGTCTTTATTTAAGAAAATAAGAACACTTCGGGTTTTTTTTTTTCTGGTAAATAGAACGCTTCGGGTCTTTTATTTGAAATGTTCCGGAAAATCTGTACGACGCGTTGATAAGTTTCGAACACAGCAAGAAATAAGAAGACATTAAGGCATAGAACTTTACCATAGACAAATAAATGTGCGTGGTTATTTACGGAAATATACGTAAGTTCATGTGTATGGGTCCTTTTATTTTTTTGAATTTATAAGTTTAGTAGGGATATAATTGTGCGTGGCTATGTAAGGGAACAATAATGCAACGTCGCATAAAGTAATATTAACTAGGGGGCCGTTCGTTCGATGTTTTTGTCGTCCGATAAATATCCGGTGTCGGTTGCGTTCTGATGCTGCATACGCTGTCGTTTTAGGCTCCCCGACAGGCCTAGCCTCTGTTGGTCGGTTTGTCAGGTCCCTCCCCACCCCATTTGCCCACACACTATAAAGTGCGAAGGCACGGGCCATGCATATAAAAGAGAAAATATTAATTCTTCCCAAATTAATTAGTGAATAAAAAGTGCAAAAAAAAAAAAAATTATATTCAAACGATGCCTAGCCGCATTGATGAAATAACGAGTTTCATGACAAAAAAAAATGTTGGGATGAATTTTTTTCGGACCAGAATTTTTCTTATTTTACGGTTATAAAAACGTTTATTAGAGAGTTGACAATTGTATATAAAGAAGCGGATGCTGTAATATTCGCAATTAGTTAGGTTGCATAATTTTGTGAAAATCGAATGAAACGATCCCAAACGCACGTGTACATTGACTAGGGATGAACATGGCTCCAAGGTGGAACCCGAAACTTGGAATCGAACCGGTGGAGATCTGTCCGGTTCCAAGTTCAAAAAATTGGAGAATATGTCCTAACGAGAAAATTTCAAGTTCTAGGTAGATGGAATATGGAACCTAAACCTGTAATGTAACTTGTAACAAATGATTACCCTATAATATAACTTGTAACTTGTAACCTGTAATGTAATCTGTAACTTATAACCTGTAATATAACTTGCAGGCTCTAGGTTCCAAAAAATGATTAATCTGTTCCGACGGGTAGGTTTCGGGTTCCGGGTATAGCTTATACGGTGCATGAAACCGCTCACCCTTACTATTAACACGACTTGTGTATATATGGTATGAATATGATTTTTATAAGCCATTTTTCAGAAGTTGAGAATCGTTTTTCATTGGATTCGATGTGAATTTATCCACATTTTTTGGTTGGTAGTAGCCTGCTTTCATATGGCATGTTGAAATCCTCCCTTTCGGCAAAACAAATAATTGCCAATGAGCGTTTTAATTTTAGTTATATGAGCTATGCTCGAATTCAACTTGACACAAAAATCCAAATGGAATTGAATCTTGGAGCACAAATGAGACGGCTAGGAGTTTGATTTTCACAACTTGGGATTGAACCAAAATGAAAAGGCTAGTAACGTTTGGACATAGTTTTTCATTTTATCTACATTTGATGTGGTAATTTCAGTTTTATTTTATTAATTTGCTCTAGTTTTTTCATTTTATCTATATTTGATGTGGTAATTTCAGTTTTATTTTATTAATTTGCTCTAGTTTATTGTGTTTCATTTGTTAATTATTGGAATATTCGTTATAAAACAAAATCATAACAAAATTTAATTAACATAAGGATGGGGCCATGCAATTCAAGTTTGAGTCAGCTCAATTTTTTTTTTTTTTTTTTACAACCTATTCAGAATTAAGTCTCGACAAATTTCGAACACGCTTGATTCATGATAATCCCAATTATCAAATTAAACATTTAGTTTGACTGTAGAAATTATATCATAATGGTATCCATAGCCCAATACAAAAAGAATAACATAACAAATATTAAAATCAATTCGTAAAATTAATCTCGATTTTTTTGGACAACCTGTCTCAAACCGAAGTCTCGACAAATCTTGAACAAAACCCGATCACCAAATCGTCAAATTTTATTCAGTAGATTGGTTATAGAGCTTAAAACACTATAGTGTATCCATAATTCATCATAAAAAGAATGATATAATAGACATTGAATATAATTAGAAATTTTAATCTTGATGTTTAAGAGAACTCGAAGCGTCGACAATTCGCAAACCAAACTCAAATCTCAATCAATCCGAATTATTGAATTTAACTCGACCGTGAAAATTTTATCATTTTGCGGTATCCTTTAATAGACTGAATAATATAACAGGTTTACAAAATTAGTTTTTGTTCAGTGAAGAAAAAACAAGATTTGATGACTTATGGGCTGTCCTAACATGGTGTGGGTCGTGTAATAATGTGTACAGTAAGAGTTTCAAAAATTCGATTTTTATTTTTAAATCCGAGATATTAAGTTTTTTTTTTGTCTTTGAGTATTCGGATCCTCCGATCCGTCATCCATCCGCCCTATTTCCTTGCTCTTCCTACAGATCCCCCTCTCGGTATTATTCCTACTCTTCGCAAATCTCCACCTCATTACTGGATCGGTTAACGCAACTTTAATGGAGTTTTGATTATCCACACGCCCATTAAGGTACTGAGGAAGATTCCTTTCTTTCGTTTCTCTTTTCTTTTTCGGTTTTTCGAGAAAAATGTTCTTGCGTTTGTCTATGATTTGACATTTGAAGCGTCGGCTTAAACGATTCTCGAAGTCCGTCGTCTGTTCTCGGTTTACTTCGTTAGTGGGTGTCGCATTTTTCAGAGGGCTGCGTGTTGTTAAGAGAAGATCAATGCGAAATGATTGCGAGTGATCCTCAGAAAATGTCCCCATTTTGCATTTTTGAGGTTTGCCGGTTCAATCTTTAGTGAGTTTTGTTAAAGAGAGCTTTTTTGGCTGATTTGAGTGGAAAAGATCTGGTATTTTGTGCTTTTTCGCTCAAGTCCTCTTTTAAGCTTGTGTTTTTGTATCTTTTCTGTGCCGATAATCCCAATTTTCTGAGATTGGCTTGCGATTTGGTTTTGTGGGTGTTGGCTAGTGGTCACGTAATGTGCTTTTAGCTTCTCGGAGAACTCACGCAGTGCATAAGGAATCTTATCTGGGTGTTTGCTTTTTGCTGTTCAATGAAGAAAAAGCAACTGAGTTTTGAAAGAAAGTAAGGGTTGGAAAATTCGAATAATATAGATCATTCTAATTTCTATCTAGTAGAGGTGTTAATCGGAGTTCCTCGGGATGTAGATTTCTTTGCACTCTGGCAGTTTGTCATGTTCTATGGGTACTTAATCAGAGACATTCTTTGACTTATGTGCAATTGCATTATCTCGCTTCTTGCTTTTCTGGTGTTTAAAGTTCCTTGTGAATATTCTGTGCTATACGTAAGTTGGAAGTTCGAACTTATAGTCAGTTTAGTGGCAATTCTTCCGCACTTATTCTGCTGAATTTCCACTCGATGTTCGAGTAGGGTTGTGTTTTGCTTATTTCTGAGAGTGTTTATGGCTTAATAACCTGTACAGGGGGGATCGATTATTTTCGTTTGTTTGAGAATCCACTTGACATATGAGCTGACATTTTCATGTTCTGTTGTCCTTAGAGTGTATAACACAATGGATTATGAGGATGTCATGCCTTCTAATGGGTTTGAGTCCGTTCATCAAAATGGCATGCATGGGCAAATTTTGAACGACAGAGAGGATGCTATTGCTGTGAGCGATGCCAATGTCGTTGCAGAAACTGCAGATCTTGTTGCAATAGAGGCGAGCTTACATGAGTTTAAGTTGGATGCCAGTGGCAATAACAACAATTTTTCTTCTGGCTGTGCAAGAGAGATTGATGGATCAAAAACCCATAAGGTGGACTAGTTCCATAAGCTTAAGATACTTCAATATACAACTTGATATCTCATTCTAATACGCCTGATCTCACAGGATGGTGAAGCAGTTACTGGGGATAAGTTGAAAAATTCTGGACCTCAGAAGATTGAAGGCAAGAAAATCAATGGGAAGCTGCCAAATACCAAAGTTACTTCAACGATTGGAGCAAGGAAGAGTAAGGATGGAAAGAATCTGGAAGCTGTTGGCTTGAGTTCACGTACAAAACAACCTGCTGTAAGTCAATCATTTAATGAGAGAAAAACTCAATCTAAGGTAATTCTCATTATTGTCGTGATGTCATTTTTGTTTTCCTTTTTTGTGCTTCTACATTTCAATGTCATGGTTCTTAGTCGTTCATGTCATTGTTTTTGTGCCTTATCTTTATCTTTTGCTGTTTTTCTGCTTCCAACAGCATGGTGGAAAATCTGATGCAGCATCGTCAGAAAGCTTTATGTAGGTCTATCTAACCTGTACAGTTGTATCTCTAGTGTAGTGGAGTAGTTAACCATTCGTGAACTTGTGATGCTCACGTTGTTATCATTGTGAAAATTCTTGGATGCTTACCAGTTTTTGCCAATGGTTTTGTTTCCTTTTAATGTAGAACTGGATTTCCTTGTTTTATGTCAAATCATGGGAATCGTATTATTTAGCTTCTTCTGAATGGTGATTTGCTGTATATGCAGAGAGAAGACAAAAATTAAGGCCTCGAAAAAAGGATCTATTGATAAACCAGAGGCCGATGCTCAATCTTCTTCGTATCCTTTTTATCACTGGATATATATATATATATATATATATATATATTTTTCTGAAGCAGTAGAATGAGGTCATCTGAAATTTTTCCAAGTGGTCAGAACATACAGACAGTTTCCAAATCTGTTTAACCTTGACTATACAATAGAAGTCCTACTGCAGGAGATTCAAAACCATGCAGAGTTGGTGCACTTCCAAATTACGGGTTCAGTTTTAGGTGTGATCAGCGGGCTGAGAAACGAAAAGAGGTTTGTTTCCGATTGTAAACCTTATGAGCATTTTCTGTGGTTTACTCCAGCAAGATCTGTGTAATCGATATAGTTTTTCAATTGTGACATTTGGCAGTTCTATACTAAGCTCGAGGAGAAGATTCACGCTAAGGAAATTGAGAGGACTACATTGCAAGAAAAGTCCAAGGTCATAATTGCAATTGCTAGCAGTTGTTATGGAACGTGGATATTTAAGTTACCTATATAATCACTTTGTTTGAGGTTGTCTCTTGTTTCTTCCTCTAGGAATCTCAAGAAGCTGAAATCAAGATGCTCAGGAAGAGTTTGACATTTAAAGCTACACCAATGCCGAGCTTCTATCAAGAACCTCCTCCAGCAAAGGCAGAACTAAAGAAGGTTTCCTTTTCGCCCTTTTCTCATGAATGCCACTAGGTGGAAGCATTTCTTTTGTTGTTATTGCAAGTGCCAGAACATTTATCACTGGCTCTCTTTCGTTTTGAAATACATGTCCTGTTTAGAGGTTGGCGTTTTTTCTCCTCATGTCCTACGTTGGTTTTATATATATATATTTTTTCCATTTGCGATCCATCTTCTCATCCCACCTCTCAAATCCCCCCTTCCCCATCTTCCTAGCAAAGCATTAGTATCATGATGCTACTTTATGCTACTTTTTCATAATTTTCGCCGATTATTGCATTTTTATAGTATGTGCTGCAATTGATTTCGTCACCCATCCATTTAACTCTCAATATTGCAAAATGATTCAGGTACCACCAACAAGGGCCAAGTCTCCCAAGCTCGGTCGAAGGAAGACCTCCAAAGTGGATGAATCTGAAGAAAATGGCGGCGGTGCAAGCCGGCGGTCAGGCCGCTTGAGCCTGGATGAGAAGGTGTTTCGCGACAACCCTCCCAAAGGACCTTCGCCTGCAAATTCTAAGAAGCCGCTTAGAAAGTCACTTCCTAAACTGCCTTCTGAAAAGACCACTTCGTCAGGTGGGATGGCTAAAACTGCGAAAGCAAAAGATGCAGAGGGAATGAACTTGTCAAGCACAAGAATGGAGGAAAAGCTCGACACTTTAACTGAGATGTATGAAGCTGCTGCTGACAATCAAGAGCAGGAGGCAATTCCTACTGCTGAATCGAATGCAATGCATGTTCACTCAGAAACCATGCTGCCAGTCCAGGAGGAGCAACCCAAGCCCACCTTTGTGGAGGAACCATAGATTCTGAGACATGGGAAGGACAATGTAGAATTGGTGCGGACAAAAGTCAGAGAGGTATGAGAATCAAATTGTACTATAAGAACAGGTGGAGAATTTTCTTTTTATGGAAGATCACGCCTTTGTGTTCACAGCAGACTTGGGTTGCTTCGTCTGTGTTTCTAAGGATTGCTTCTCCTTGATAGAATCTTCACTAGGCCCTTCTTTTTTCCTTAAGTCACTATATTACACCTTTTGTGCCAATTTATAGTACTGTAGCATTTTCCGTTTGTTACTCTTATTGCCAGTCTGATAAATTTTTGGGACAATGGTCACTACAATGTCGACCGAAATTTTCATTTGAAGCATTTTTTTAGTCCAGCTCGGTCTGTCAGTTGAACTAAGATGGATTTGCAATGCAACAACGTCTTGGCTATGTGAGTTGGTCATTACATGCTAATGCTTGTTTTTGTTGTAACTGAAATCATGTTAAAAGGATTGCTTTGAGAGGCACACTAAAGGCTCATTTGAAGTGCTGAAATCCTTAATACTTCCAATGAAAGAAAAAAGGGGTTCGCTATTTGGTGAATATTGAACCACAAACTTTACTAGTTTCTTACCAAATATTGAATAGTGAACTGCAATCTATGCCATTCAATAAGTGGTTCTATATCGGTTTTGCGTTTGACCTGTGTTGCTATAGTCAACGGCATATCTTGCTGATAGGTTCTTGCTATTCAAAGTAATGAGGATAGAATTCATTGTGATTTACTTACTACTGCAATTTTTATCCTTTTCTTTGCGGTGCTCGGAGAGAATGGATTTGCTTCAAATATGTCTGAACCTATGACTACCATACAAAAGTTGCGTGTGAATTGCACTTTCTTGATTGGTAAAACCCCACTGGAGGTCTTCTAGTCTATGTTAATTTGTCAAAATCCATCGTTGGAAAAGAGTCATGTCTCTCTTATCCCTTATACAGACCTAATCAGCAAATGCACACAGAATTGCCTGTGCCCACCTATTCCCATTCCTGTCCAAGGATCATGGTATCTTGCAATTTGGAGATTTCACCTAAGCTGCCATTTTCTTTGGGTGTCAGAAGCTGCTATTTTGAAGCTGAATGTATTGTTCCATTTTCTCTCATTTTATGCATATTGTTGATACTGCCCATCCATTTTTTTATCCTCAATTGTTGATAGGACATTTTTTTTCCCCTTAATTGAATCTTGTCCTCTGGAGATAGCTAAAACCATGCATTAGGGTTTGTGGAAGCATGCTTGGCTCTCTCTCTTTGTTCTCATCAAAGCAAGGAATATTCCCGCATGACATTCAAGAATGAACCATAGGACAAGACAGGAATAGGGGAACAAACAAAAAATTGTCTCTCTCTGTCTCCTTTTCTTCTTATTGTCTCTATGGCTTGAACTATCCAAGGAGACATGTTGCTTTGAGATGTCGTGAAACGCTTCCATGAAAGAACATGCAAGGGAAGGCTTATCCTTAGGAGATTCTTTTCTCATTGTTTCCACCATTTCTTAACCCGATTAAACCAAGAAAAAGCATTTTCCTGGAGAACTTTTATCCAGAAAACCTTCCCACAAATTTTTTTTTTCCGTAAACCTTCCAATCTGGAAGAATTTTACAAGTATGTTGGGAGAGGTGAAAGAGGGGAATGCTGGATGGTTGTAATTAGAAGAGTCAAAATGGCTCTTAAGCAGCATTTAGATTAGAGTTAGTACGAGGGTGATCAGTTGAGCAATTAGATAGGCAAGTTTCGCTAGTGTTAAATCCTTCTTCTTCCTCTGCCTCACGATCAGGATCACGACCACCACCACCAGCATCATCATCTCCCTCTTCTTCTCCAGCATCCCACAGGAATCGGGCATATGAAGCGAGAACATAACTGCAACCGGAAAACACAGTCCTTAGCTATGTTTTGAGAACAAATTTCAGGGATCATGGTCGCATTTATTGATACTAAGCATGAACAGACAGATTTCCATTGCATATGCTTGTAATTTTACCAGTCACCAGGAGCAGATCGAACAGCTTGATCGAAATAGCTTCGAGCACGAGGGCCATCTTTGTGTGTAGTCCATATCAAATCCCCATAGAGAGATAAAACATCACCATCGCCATCTTTTGGCTCATCACTCCTTTTGGCTAATATTGCTCTTTCGCAGTACTCCTCTGCTTTCTCTGCATCCCTCTGTACCTAAAATGGAAAAATTCACACCCATGCATACTAGATTTTAAATCGACTCGCTATTTTGACACGAAAGTCATAAAGAACGCCATGCAATTAACTCAAAATTAACATTTTCTTTTTCGATTATTGGAATCCTATCTAATTTTCGTATGCCACTTAAAAGTTCGAGATGTTTTAGGAAGTGCGCGAAACAAGATGAATTTAGGAATTATAATGACAACACCATACAAATTACAAATAAGAAATTATACAGATTACCAGAATTAGTACCTCTTTCAAGAACCTTGCATAATTTCCTAGAAGAAGAGCATCACCAGGATGAGCTTTGATCATCCTCTGATAGTACCCATCCAGGCTCTCACTCCCTTGTCCCCAACCTCCACACCCGTCTCTCCCTCCATCCCCACCTCCGCCTCCGCCGCTCCCCGTGCCGCCGCCCACCAGAACACTGCACTTTTCATCCACCAGCTCCTCACTCAACCCAGAACAGCTCCACACGCTCTGAAACGGCAACGCCTCATCACAAACCTGATCCGCGCCGTATCTCTCCTCTTCTTCTTCTTGCTCTCCATCTTTCGGCTCTTGTGTCAGAATCAAAGAGGACCCTTTCCAGGAAAGTCTCTTCTTTGGCTTGAGCAGCTCTCTCGCATCATTTGCCGACGACGTCATGGACATCTTCTTCTCCTCCATGTCAGATAAAGCGGAGGAAGAGGAGAGATTCACGGAAAAGGGTCTGCTTGTTGGGATCCGGAAGGTAAATTCGGGTTCGGACGACGTCCGATGAATGCATGATGATGGTCTGAGGATGGGAGCGGACGTGCTCCTCAGAAGCATCCTTTTGACTCTCTCTGGTTTCTTTCAGCTTAACCCTTTCTCCCTGGGTTTTTCCACAGAGAGAGAGAGTAAAAGACTCAGATCTCTCAGTCTGACATTGCGTTAACTGAGAGACAGGAGCTTTTATATGGTTCTACGCAAGACATGCTGACGAAAACAAATCCTTCACAGTTAAAATACAACCTCCTTCCTTCTTCTTTCAAGATCCACGGGAGAAATCTTCATTGCATGTAAGAAAAAACATTGTAAATTTTCGATTCGACATGAAGACGAGTCAATTCTCCGTCGCCGTGAATCAGTCAGAACCCTTCAAGTCGTGTTAAGGTCGAGTCGATCATGGTGTTGTCGCGATAAATCGTTGGCCCCTTCGTTCGTGGTAGTTTGAGGTACGAAGATTGAGTTGCGAAAAGTAACTTCATTCGAGTATTTGTCATGCAAGTGTGAAAAAAAAAAAACAATGCAAATCTTTATAATCTTTTCTCAAAATGATGACTCCCATGATTTACCAACTTCTACGCGAGATATAATTGACTGTATTGATATTAGTAGTGACACCACTCACAGAACTTAAAGAACCTAAAGGAGCCGGAGTCATATGTTCCGAAGAACGCCGTTCCTGCCAACTACCGAGGGTTGTATGTCTTTTTTCAGCCTACTCAAGTCCAATTCAGGTGCCTCCACACAAAGGGAGTCGCATGACCGGGGCCTAGACGACTGTTTAGAAGAAAACACAAGTCTCGACAAAGTCATAAAATCATGTGTGGGGGCCGATGCTTGCCTAGTCCCACTAGAGGCACAGAGAGAGAAGGTAAGTTGTTAAGAGGTCGGTAATTTACCATGTGCCGGACGTTAGTGGTTCGAATTCGCTTTATCTCCAACTTGTGAACTTAGCCAATATTTTTCTCTATGAAACTGAGACAGTTACCTTTGAGAAAATTCCAATAATAGTTGAGGCCTTGGCCGGTGATCCGGGCTGTATCCCACTCGGTCTATTAAACTAGAATATTATATGATGGGGAAATTATTGGCCGTTAGATAGTCAATCCAGTGGTAGGCGGAAAAGGCACAGCATTGGCAAACGTGACTATATATGCACGTGCTCGGATTAACCACTCCTTTATTGAAAAGTTGTATTATTTGTTTTTCAATATGTTTTATCCAAAGTCGTACCGTATTTTCCACGTGATGGATTTGATCTAACTACTAAAGTTATGTGGGAGATACAAATTATAAGATGAACGAAAGCAATTAAGCTCAGTGTAGATGTTTCGAAAACGGGGCATCATTTGATGAAAAAAAAATCGGTAAAAGTGGATTAGTAGTATATTAAAATTCGTCTCGCAGATGCAAACGGGGTTTAAAAACTTTCGGATGGTGCAATTACTCTTTTGAAACTTATCGAATCGATGCAATTAAGTGATTACGTTGATTTCGTCCAATTGGGGCGACGGTGCAGTTATGCTTAACAAAGATTTGTGCCATACTTGCAAGATAATGATCACGTCAATCACTCGAGTTAAAAAAAAAAATTATAAGATACCCTAATTCACTTGACAAGGTTGGAATCAAAAGTGATTTCGATTGAGAGTCCGAAAGATGCCAAGCTTCTCGCGAGCTGTCCACTCGATGCCCTTGTCAAATTATTCAAATACCACGCGAGAAGTAGACTGAAACATTTTCCTCGTCGCCACAAAGCAATGTCTTGACATTCACACGCTCGACCGGCTATGGTGGTCACTTGAGGCCAATGAGTTCATGACACCATGTTTTCTGAGCTTTGTCCCTCTGATCCTGACGTGATGGGATCGTGCGACCGTGAAGTGGGCCGCTCCAAAGAGATGAGGGCGATAGCAAGAGACATAAAGATGACGCCCCCTCTTTCAACATCTCTCTCGCTCCCATGCCGCACCGGCGAAATTGTCCAGAAAGTCATAAAATAATCGCGCTTTTACTAATTCAGTCCTAAAGCTTTTGATTTTTCTCCATAGGCCTAGGCATCCCTTGTCTTTGCACAGTGCCCTCTGTCACAGTCATCAACAAGGCCCCGCGATGGCCGGCAAAGGGAAAAGCGGGAGGAAAAAAGTAAACAAGAAAAGGAAAACAGAAGAGAGGGAAATAAATAAATAATATTATTCAAAAAATAATAAAATTTTATTTTTCATTATCTACGTTAGCGTCGGTCATGTTGCGCCATGTAGAACGATCGGGCGTCCACGTCAGCAATTTCCAGCTAAAATTAAGCGGATCGATCCAATTGGCAAACCGTGAAAAGATTTAGGGCTCAATTATTAAAATTAAAAGCTTTATAAGACTTGAATTGGTAAAAGTGTAATAAATTTAGGACTTCTTAGGATAATTTTCCCTCTTGATGTGATCGCGATTGTATGAGCGTGAAGCGAGCCGCTCCAAAAGGATCAGGGGAAAAAAGATAAAGATAACGCTGCTCTTTCAACACCTCTCTCTCTCACTCCCATACTTCCTTGGACTGCAATGGATTATAAACTTTAGAATGGCGTTGCATGCGACGAAAGGGGCAGACAACTTTGTCTTCTACTCTTCTCTCTCTCTCCCTCTCTTCATGTGAGAGACCGCTCAAAACATCTCCGTCCGTTTCCTTTCGAAAATGGGTTCACAACATATTTAGACGACGTTCCGTATCGGTGGAATCCGATCGAATCGCTCTCGCACGCTCTCGTCCGATGCGGCACTTGGCTGCGACGGTCCTTGCTTGTGGTTAGTGGATTTCAGAAGAGGGTGTGCAAATAATGCGATCGATCACGCGCGAATCAATGTTGGGCAGTGGATTTCAGAAGTATCTGCTCGTGGTTTACACAGTTCTGCATCGCGGCAACAGGTCGTGGTGTGAGAACAATGTTGGCATTTGAGGAGGGGGAGCTTGCATCCATTTCTAACGTGGCTTCGACTAGAGAAGTTGAGCTCACAACATCACAGTCTAAATTATCTTGACGTGATAATTAACGGCGCAAATGTTAATCATTCTGTTTTTCTTTTTTCCTGCTCCTAAAAAGTGGGTTTGGAACAGAAATCCCTTTCCCGAAACAATTCCATTTTTCTACTTTCGGGACAAATAGCCAGAAATAGGTTTGGAACAGAAATGGGAAGCAGAAATTTTCTACTTTTTCTATTTCTAGAACAGAAACAAGAATTCTTCTCATTGCTCGCTCCCTCTCTTTGGCATGTGGTCTCCCTCTCTCTAATATCCCTACCGTCGGCAGCTGGTCGTCGGCTGCCAGCCGAGGCCTAATAGTCGGGAACCGTAGAATTTTTATGATGTTATCAAATAAATTTCTGTTCCGGGAAAAAGAAATTTTGTGTCATTATTAAACGCATTTCTCTATTCAGAAATTTGTCCAGGGAATAGAAATAAGCTAGAAATAGCTCCCGAGAACATAATAGTCATCATTCGCGCCCCAAGTCACGGAACTCAAATCATGAACCATCCGCTTTGCTATTGTTTTGACGCGGCATTGAATGAGTCGTTAGTTTGAACCCTTACTTTTGATCTTGCACTTATGAAAATATTACACTTTCCAAAGCTTGTCCTCCGGCTTTAGTTTGATCATTGAAGTTTATTTGGGTCACTTTGCCACTACATTTTTATGAGGAGAATTACCAAAAAAAGCCTTAAACTTATTGCAATTGAATTGGCCGAATGGATTGATTTGGTGCAAATACAAAAAATTTAAGATTCAATTGGAAAAAAAAAAAGGAATGTTTAGGATAGAATTGACATAATTACAATATGTTTATGACTTTTCTCGGTAATTTTCCCCACTTTCATGGCATATATCAGTCTGCACTCGGACCCTAGTTATCATCATCGCATCTCGCAATGAATCCCGTCACTTTGGAAACAAAATGGTCCAATGATTCATCAAATCGTTCGATCGAAACTGGGGACAGACATTAGTTTATTAACCTCCACCTTCCTTCATACGCATTAGAAGTGACTAGATATGGCAAAAGATCATAGGCAAATAAAGATTTAGGGCAAATCAATGGAATTTTTCGAAAATGTTGGGACATTTAGTGAATGTATTTCAAATGAATGTTTTGCTAGTGTCATTTCATGGGAGGAGTCTCGCTTTTTATGGTCCATTTTGCCTTACAATTGAGTTGTACAACTTCATCATTTTTATATGTTATAAGAGGCGACGCAACAGACGATATTTAAACACGAATTCATGGATATGCAAATATGCACTAGATGCACATGCTCAATTGTGCAACGATAGAGCGAAATCAATTTTCTATATCGTGTAAAACACGATAAAAAAATTGTATAATTGCAAATATGCACTAAGTTGCATCAACTTGATATGTTTTAGAATTTGATTGTACTTTTTAAAAGTTTTAGGACTTAATTACAATTTTGTGGCAAGTTTGATTGCACATTTTGAAAGTTTCAGGATTCAATTATACTTTCGTGATAAGTTTTAGGGCTTCCAGTATATTTATCTTCTTCTTTTTTATTTCACTGTAGTATATAATTCCTCTTTAATCTTTTCCTCTTTGTCTTCCCCTTTCTCTTCCCTTTTTTAAAAAAAAATTCCTATCACACTTTGTAATGTTCTTTTGTCATTTTCAGTTTAAAGGTGTCAATTATGCTTCTTCCATTCTCTTGTGCACTTTATGGGTTAATCTCATACTTTAGTGATATTATAATGAATCATTACGGTCTACTACTTTTTTATCCAACACAATCTTATTTTTTATTTTTTTATTTAGAACTAATTTAAAATTTGTTGATCAGATTATTGCGATAACTTTAAAACTTATTTTACATTGAAAAGAGAAATAGATAAATTTCCGACCAAGAGAAATAGATAACTCTATCGTTTCATAATCGTTTGCTTTTGTGTCGATCTATATAAGTTGGTAAGAAAGCTGAGCAAAATAACATTCACGGTTAGGATATATGTCAATATCGAAAAGATTTCAACAGTCTAATACCCTAGTAAATCCCTAATTTTAGGTTCGGTCCCAATTTTATCTTGAACTTTTTTTTTTTGTCTAGAAGAAAACCCCTACCTTTAGGCCATCTTCTAATTTTGCCCCGAACTTTTATTTAAAAAAAAATCCAACTTTAAGTTTGTATGAAAAAATCACCAACTTGTTAATATAATCTCAAATATACCCCTATTAATCCTTCCTCCAAAAAACCGTTGTTAGTTATTTTTTCTTCTAAGGAGAGCGTGCGAGTCGAACCGCATACCTATGATATTAGCGTCTCCACCCCCTAAAGAGCCACATGCCTATTAGCATGTTAGTTGTTTGATGTGACATTTTCACGTTGGTAACAAATCAATATCAGCAATGTGATGTGAAAAATTATCTCCAAAACTAATGAGAATTAGTGAAATTTAGGAACTTTGGACAGAGGGTCGACGGAGGTAGATTCGAGACTAGAATTAAAATCGGTCATAATTTAGGAAAAGATAGTCCGGAGCAGGCTTGGGACAGGACTTAAGGTTGAGATTTTTTTTTTCCCTTTTTCGGGGAAATTGTGCCCGTCTTTTTATGAAATTAAACACCATTATTAAAATTTGTAGTTCTATTTTTCACATCAATTAATTGGAAACCATCACCTTCCAATGAACGCCTTGCCTAATTATTAAATAAATATAAGACAAATTATACACGATATATCATCGCAAAATAATTAGACAATTTTCTGGTGATTATGAAAAAGAAGAGAAAGGAATTATTCATAGATTGCGCTTGTTTTTTGGCTATGTTATGTTGCAAGATTTAACCTCCTCATGCTTAAGTCAGATCCGACGTGCAAACCTCGAGATGGGTTCAGCCGTTTAAAAGTAAATCTTATCTTTTTTCTTTTTTTTTTTTGGTTACTTAGACATTTACTAATATTTTATTTTGAATATATACTAAGAATACTCATTAAAAAAAAATAAAAAAGAAAAAGAAAAGAAAAACAAAAAAGCAAAATTCGTGTTCGAATTCGAATCCCAGTCCACAATGCTTTAAAAATCTTGAAACGAAGAACGAAGAGCCCAAACACGCGGGAGGTCGTCTTCGTTCGTCGTCGTCTTCTTCTCCTTCTTCGTCTTCCTTCAGGTTCAGTTCGTAGGGTTTTGATTCAGTCTTCCTCCTCCTCCTCCTCCTCCGTTTCCTCTCGTCATACGGCGATCCAGATCGCCGGGCGAAATCTGCAACGCTCAATCGCGGGGCCCCGGCGGGCGGTTTCGGTAACCCTGATTCGGCGCGGCTAATTGTTGCAGCCTCCGCCGCTTCCGTTTAGGCGAATTGATCCGTATGGCGCCCACGAGGAAGTCCAGGAGCGTGTACAAGCGATTCTCGAATTTAAATGAGGTTTCTCCGGATAAAGACGTGGGGAGTTCGAAGAGCAGTCGGAATCGGGTGGGTTGCGCAATCTGCTTTGGACTGCATTTTCTTGACGGAGGGAGAGAGTGAACTGAGGCTCGTTCGATTTTTACCTGCAGAGGCGCTCGGCCCTCTTGAGTTTCGTGTTGAGATTGCTCGCTTTTGTTGTGGTGAGTGCTGCGGCATGATTTATGTGGAGGTGAGTTTACTGAAAAAGTTGCGTCTTTACTGCAGAAGAAGAAATTGTCTGATCTGCTAGGGCCGCAGTGGAGCAAGGAAGAGCTTGAGCGCTTCTACGAAGGTTATAGGAAACATGGGAAAGACTGGAAGAAGGTATGCCGTTTTCTGGTGTCCAGTTTATGTCTTCTCTTTGACGGTAATTTCTTCAGCTGGTCTCCAATGGTTGTTGCATGTCTATCAGTTCCGCTTCTAATTTGATAGCAGTCAGTACAATGCTGGTGCCGCACAATGATAAAAGCCAAGGAGTCGATATGCCACATTGGGCTTGGCTGGTTTGGATTTGTTTGATGAGCTGTTGATGGTGCATTAGTGTTGACCAGTATTCAAGTCCTTGAGCTAGGTAGTTTGGGCAGTCCCATTTCCTGTATGCCCCTCATATATATGTGAATGCTCAATATACCTGTCATTTCCTCGATTTGTTTGGTCTCTGCTGAACTTGTTAATGGGTGTGCTCCCTCTTCTACTCTATCACGCTCCTTTTACTGGTTGGTGGGAAAAGAATTCTGAGGTCGTGCAGTTACAGCACTTCTTTATTTCTATAAGATTCTAGATGAAACTTTTCCTCTTTTAACTTATCATTCTCCGTGTTTAGGTGGCTGCTGCTGTGCGTAACAGATCTGTTGATATGGTTGAGGCTCTCTACAATATGAACAGAGTAAGAACCTTCGTTTGTATTCATAATGGTTAGAGATGGATTTCTCTGTGTAAATATGATATCGATTAGAATTTCTACCATTTTTTGGAGGAATTCAATAGCTGCCCGGAGTGTCTTGGTGATATCTCATTAAAATATGTTTTTTGTGCAATTGTTTGTGTTGCTTTCAAGTCAGTATAATATGCATCAAGCCATAAGTAACATATTGTGGAAATAATCAAGAAGCGTGCTAACAAATATCAGTCTCGCACCCAAATCGGCTGTTAATTTGGCATTCTTCTTTATCCCACTGCTTTCATGTTCCACTTAAATTGTGTAATCATGCGGTTTAAACATCTTATTCTCTACTTAAAGCAGCGGAATGCTAACATGGTCAAACATGGGTATTGTGGAATGGAAGTCAGGACATGTTTTTGAGCATCTAATTTGCATTATTGCTGGCAAGATATTCTTTAACTGATTGCTTCTTCTTTTGGCTCTCTATTCTTTCTTGACTAAATGGTTGTAGCTTTTATTTCTCTCTTTGGTTTATGAATTATCTCCTGCAGAACTATAAGGTCCAATGTTGACATCTTAACTGTGAACTAGCTGTTTCTAGTTGATGAGTAAGAACATGTCCCGATAGAGTGTGTCTTGATCGTTTCTAAGTTATTTTTGCTTTACTTTCAGGCATATTTATCCCTTCCTGAGGGTACAGCTTCTGTGGTTGGTCTTGTGGCAATGATGACTGATCACTACAATGTTCTGGTACGTCTTGAATTGATGTTTCTCTTAGATGAGACAGCATACTCTCTCTCTCTCTCTCTCTCTCTCTCTCTCTCTCTCTCTAACTTCTGGACTTCAGTATTGCCACATCTGTTTTGGGAGCTTCTTTCTGCTGATCTTCGCATTTAATCAATAAGAATATAAATATTTTGCTTCTTCGAATGCACACATTTCTAGATATTGGTCTTTCCTGTAGTCTTTTCCTAGAGATTATTTGGCGTTTTCTTATATTATCACATGGAAAACAAAGGATGGAGAAATTTATTGCAGGAGTGGTGAGCATTTAAGACAAATGTCTATTTTCATTTTTGGATCACATGAATTTTCTCATGATAGTGGCCTCCCGCTAGATGCTTTGGAATTAAAAGTCTCGTATGTGTGAGGCACTTTTCCTGGCATGTTAGCTAAATCTTCCTAGTTCATTTTAAATTGACAGGAGGGAAGTGATGAAGAAGAGAGCAATGACAGAACAGAAGTAAGAAACACACCGAAACGCAAGCGTGGTAAAGTTCAGCTTGGTGGTTCAAGAGAAGACCTGCATGCCAAAGCCGACTTATCTAATGATGGTTGTCTGTCATTACTAAAAAGAAGACGTGCTGATAGTGAGTCACCTCACCTTTATCCCAAAGGGGGTCTTGCTGCTTTTCTTTATTTTCTTTGTTCATTTCTTGGAAACTTAGGCTGTAAAATTTCATGAATAGTTGTCGTAAAATCCTTTCAAGAAGTCTGGTTTTGAGAATTTTTTTATTTTTTTATTTTGTATTTATTAAGTGAATTCAATATAGATCTTACTGTTAAGCTTGAATGCTTAATTCTAGTACGTCTTACCATTAAACGAGTGGATTTTACTGAAGCTGTTTACATGTTCCAGGCAGCGAACCACGTGTTGTTGGAAAAAGGACTCCTCGTTTTCCTGTTTCTTTCTTGTACAAGAAAGATGGCAGAGAAAATCATGTTTCGCTGAGCAAGAGGGGCCGGAAGTCAGTGGCTGATGCTACAGATGATGATGTTGCACATGGAGCAGCACTAGTGCTAACTGCAGCTTCCCACAGGGGAGGCTCACCACAAGTTTCTCGAAGTCCTTATGGTAGAAAAGTGCAGTCAAAAGTATCACCTGTTCAGAGCTGGGAAAGGATGGTATTTCAGCTTTCATCTGGATGTTCTTCCACTTGCAGCTTTGTTCACTTGATATGTTTACAACTGTCTTTTTTTTTGCCCCCATCTAGCATTCGCAATCGAACGCAACCAAGTATGGTGATGCTTCTCTGGATGAAGAATGGCTGGAAGGGAGCATTGGCAGTAGGGGAACGGAAAATGGAGACTATGAAAAGTATACAAGGTCCTTGATGGACATAGAAGGTGTTGGCACAGTAGAAGTTGGTCGGAAAGGGAAGAAATTCTATGGAAAGAAAGAGAAAGTTGAGGGCATAGAAGAGAAAGAGTTTGAAGATGGTGGCGGAGCTTGCAGCGGAACAGAAGAGGGAGGCAATGACAATTCACTGAAGGGAAAAGTCAAGTTTGAAGCTCCAAATGAGAAAATAGAGCATTCTCATCAAACTCAGAGAAAGAGAAGCAAGAAGCTTTTTTTTGGAGGTGCTTCATCTGTTTCTTTTATGAATGTAACATGCTATCGCTGGCTTCCTTTTTTGGTTCACTCTCTTACTTTTACCTTCACAAAGATAGTTGAAATCTGCATCTACTCCACTCTTTGCCTCGAGGTTTCTCCTCCTGAATGCATAGTTGAAGTTTGCTACTAGTATTGAACCTTTCTTTCTACATTTTGTGATATGGAAGTGACCATAATTTGTTGAAATTTGGTCAGCATGCAGTTTTACTTTGTAGTCATATTACATAATATAACTAACTTTTACCCAAAACTAGTCTGGAAATGCACCTAGAAATCTTTTCTTGTTTTTCGTGGTCATGTTAATACTTAACTCGCAAACAGCATTATAAATTGACTTGAAATCTAGAGTTGATTTTTCTTAAGGTTTTCTTTATGGGTTTTTTCTGTTTTATTTCTTTCTTTTGTGTGTGTGTGTTTGGTTTTTTTTTTTTGGGTTGGGGGGGGATTCATTTATTCCAGATTGTCCTTTTTAGTCCTTTTTCCCTATATATATTTATATATTTGTATTTTTATATATTTATTTTAATTTTTATATAATTATTTCTTTTCCCTCAATCGGTCTTGCTTTTATTTTATTTATTTTTTGGTTCATCGACCACCAATCTCAACTAGTTTGGAATAAAGGTGATGTTGTTGGGTTGGGGTTTGTGGGGGGGGGAAGGGAGGCTTCGAGGGTGACAATGTTATTGGAAACTTTTTAAGCTGGTTTCGATGGATATCTAGTGAGCAGCTTCTAAAGATGGAAACATACATGTGACAAGTAGATTAGTTGATTGTTCTCTTTCATTTAGTCAATGGGACTACCGCTATCAGAATTTGGGAAGCTGTCCACTTTTCCTCTACGCTGCTTCTTTTATGTGCATTTATGCACATGGTTGATGTTTGAAAGCATAATAGCTTATTGGTGGACCAGTGACTTGAAACATGCCAACAACAGAGCACCGTAAGAACCGTCCATTGTAGAACATTCTCCTAGACTAAAGTTTGAGTAACAATCACAGGATAAAGGAACATAATGTGAACACTGAATATTTTTAATGCATTTGGCATCCTCAATGTGCTTTTGGGTAGTGGTGGCAATTCAATTCTTGACTTTGCATAAAAACACAACTCTAACGCAATATGAACTTACTGGGAGAAATCTGTACATGACATGACAAAAATTGACATCCCTACTAGTCATTCATGAATAGTTTAATACTTAATAGATCTTTGCAGCTTTTTCTACTTTCCAGATTTTCCGTTGCTGTCTGTCACATATTATCTATTAAACAGCTGTGGTATTATATGCAGATGAAAGCTCTGATCTTGATGCTCTGCAGACATTGGCTGATTTGTCATTGATGATGCCAGTTTCCACCATGGAGTCAGGTTAGTCTTATAAATTTCTCAGCTTTTTATCCTGTATTTCACAGACACACGTACATGCAGAACACAATTCTGAGTTTATTGGTGTGTTGTCTTATGCTCTCAATTGCTATTAGTGCAGTACTGCTGTTGCTATGGTTCTGTTCAATTTGCTGCCTTTTACTATTTTAGAATTTTCTGTCACAGAATCCTCTGTCCAGTTGAAGGAAGAGAAAACAGCTCGGGATATAGATGATAAGTTTACTGTGCCTGAAGCCACATCTGCAGATCGTCAAAGAGATAAAGTCTTAGGGAAGGAGAAAACTTCTGCAGTTGACAGTAGAAAATCGAATCTTGCAAGGGCCTCAGCTATCAATTCTGATGCTATCTCCAAAGCAAAAGGGCAATTGCTGTCGAGCAACAAATCAGGGAAAAGAAAATCTAAGCCGATGGCATCTAAGGTGATCAGCTGGAATAACTAATTTGGGTGGTTTGATCTATTGACTGAACTTATCCCCCAAAGCTTTTAGTGCTGCTCTTTTATTTCTGAAATGGTTTTTACCGGCTGCAGGTGATAAATGCTGAAGCTCATAATAATTTTCATCTAGGTGAATCTCTGAAAAATGAGGTGAGCTCATGATCTTTGATGCTCAATAACACTCTTATAAGTTGCTGTGACTGTGTTCTTTCCTGAATTGGGCCACCCTCGTAACCCTCTGATAAGTTGTGCTTTTCCACTTCTCTGGAATCTAAATAAATTAGGTAGGTGTTTAGTCTAAAAATGAAAAGGATCTTACTTCTCTCTTTCCTATGATATTCTGAAAGGCAACAAAATGTGTTTTAGTGTTCTTGGGCTAGGTAGGTGTCTGTAGGTTCTAGTGCTCTCGCCATTACTTCAAAACAGCAATTTCATATTGAAATAATCATGTACAGAGCTGTGGGGAACTAATTTTTCGCATGAATAGGATATTAAAATTTTGTTCTACACTATCCTATAACACTACTTGCTGAAAACTTAATTCTGCACCTTCCTACGATTTTAACGCTCTTATATGTCACTTATGAGAGAACTATTACTGCACTTCTGCAGTATAGAGCTCTCAAGTTGCAGTATCAAAGTTAAAACTAATCCTATGGGGCTCTTGTTCTGTGCTGTCGTGAAGAGAAAGTACAGGCCAACGTAATGGTGTTTGGTCATGCTTTAAAAAGAAAAATCATGCTTTTTGAATGGCACCAGGTTTATTTAATGAATCCAAATATATCGAATTGTCGGGTTGTTTTGCATGTATGCCACTTCTATGGTTGCGGAATTGTTGGTTTGTCAACATTAGTGTGGTAACGAGTGTTTTTTGCCCTCTTCCTTTTTGCGATCAATTCAGTCACTTCTCCTTTGCGTATTCATGTTTTTATAGGCCTCAGCTGAGGAAGGAAAGACACTTGTGGGTCAACCATCTATGGGAGAGTTTAAATTAGCTTTTGCAAGAGAGTGTAGAGCGTCTCTTTCAAAAGCGAAGAAATCAGCTAAATCTGCACAGAACTCGTCTGATATTGATCAGAAAGGAAGGGAAACTGATTTGGTGGGGTTGATCAGTCAGGTTCCTGCTGAAAATCAGGTCAATTTACTGACTAAATCAAGAAGTCGAAGAAAGAAAGATCTGCAGCAGGCACTTAAACCAAAAGAGATGAGTGGCTCCGATAGCACAATGAGGAATCGAATTGATAAACGTGGAATATATGTTCATGATAAAGCACTTTATTTAAAGGTGTTTCCCTTGTTATTTGCACATGGATTGCAGTTTGACTCTTGAAGAGTTGATTCTGACATTAAACATTACTGGATTTGCAGGACAAACTGTCGTCTTGCCTGTCATCCAATTTCGCTCGGAGGTGGTGTATTTTTGAATGGTTTTATAGTGCAATTGATTATCCGTGGTTTGCAAAGAGGGAGTTTGTTGATTACTTAAATCATGTTGGACTTGGGCGCATTCCTAGGTTAACACGTGTTGAATGGAGTGTTATAAGAAGGTATATAAACTCAATACAAACTCTGCTGCTCCCTGTTGTCTGTAAAAGTTAAAGGATTGACAGCTTCTAATATTACACATATGGTCATGCAGCTCACTTGGCAAGCCTCGGAGATTTTCTGAAAATTTCCTACATGAAGAGAGGAAGAAACTTGAACTATATCGTGAATCTGTGAGAAAGCACTATACTGAACTTCGCACTGGTGTTAGGGAAGGACTTCCCACAGACTTAGCCCGACCATTATCTGTTGGACAAAGAGTGATCGCCCTTCATCCGAAAACTAGAGAAGTTCATGATGGCAGTGTCCTCACTGTTGATCATGACAAGTGCAGGATTCAGTTTGATCGTCCTGATATCGGAGTTGAATTTGTGATGGTAACAACATTTTAACGATTCCTTTTTGTCAGTTCTCTATATAATCTATCTGGGGAATCTCCTGCACTCTTTTAGTTTGTAAAATTGCCTACATATTCATATTGGATAGAATCATGGTAGTGCACCTTGGATGTTATAGAAACTGCGGAGTTGAGTTACTCTTTCTTCTAAGAAATAAATTAGCCAAATCTGCTGTTGCTCAAAGGTTTTGATTGATGCCTCTATGGGATGTGCAAGAAGTTTAGGTTGTTTGCCAGAGCATTTATGCTTATTTTCTCAAAAAACCTGAGATGTTTCTGACATAAGAAATTTTTTTCTCCTCTTCTTTACAAAGGGAATTCAGTAAATCATAGAAAATGTTCTGAAGGTTTCATGATTTTGGACATTGTAGGATCATTGTCAATTGAGCTAAAAGTTTAAATTGCTAGATGAATGTGTGTTAATTTATGTAAGTACTAATAATATTTCCCTCCAATAAGCCATCATCATGCATTATATGATGACATTGATGGGGTTTGTTACAGGATGTTGATTGCATGCCTCTAAATCCGCTGGATAACATGCCAGAGGCTCTTAGGAGACGGAGCCTCTTTGTTGACAAATTCCCTGTGATTTCTAAAGAACCTCAAATGGAGGGCAATATATCTTTTGGAGGGGGCCTTCTTTATGATTCTACTGGGCATCTAGCAAATGTCCGGAGTCCCATAAGTAATTTGATGAAGCAAGCAAAGGTGAGTGCCAATTGATGGTTTGTTGATATTTGGAAGTTCACCTTTCCTGTTAGGTTCCCTAGATCTTTACCTCCATATTTTCGAGTTGCTTCTTTTGAATTTTTCTTTCAAGACTGTTGGCTCCTATTCAATGAGGAATCAATGTGGCAGCTGTAGTTGGTCAGCTTTAAGCTGCTGGAAAGTGAGAAGCTGGGCCTTGGCTTATCTCATGTTCTTTTTAGTGGTCCAGCATCTTGTCCATATCAGTTATCTGACCACAGCATCTGGCGGCTTGTTTAAACGACTCTTTTCGAATATTGATATCTCTTGTTGGGTATCCTACACTCTTTTATGATATATGCTGGTCGCAGTTTACTATGGAACAAAAAAACAGGTTGCATCTTGGTTGGTTTGCCCTCTGTGGCAATATGCTTCATAAAATGATTCACATGATTTCTTTGTGTCTAATAGTGCATGAATCCATTTTCATAGGCCTCTTGTTTTGGCATTATGCGTTATGTTACTTAGTGGTACTATGTAGTGATACTGTGAGGTTGCTGCGAGCTTTCCGTATCAATTAATTTAAGGGTGATTAGGAATGATTAAGCTGAACTGATTTTCCATATCATCAGGACTCGAACCATGCAATTTTTCAAGGCAAAGTAGCTGCTCCAGGTGTGGTCAGTACCCAACAGACTTTCTGTAGTCAGCCTTGCAGAACGGTGTATAGCCAGGCAAGAGAAGCTGATATTCAGGCTCTTTCTGACCTAACTCATGCTTTGGATAAGAAGGTGTGTCTTTATGTATTAAGCATTCACCACTTCACCAAGTTTAGCTTGAACTCTGTTTGGAGATTTTAATAATTCAGGTGCCTGACTAGACAGTTTACTCAGAATAGCACATTAATTATCAGTTCAATTTTTTATGATGACTCTTTTATAGAATCTTGCTGTTTGTGTGCTGTGCTCCAATCAGCATTCTGCAACTGCATAGTTAGACCTACTTTTGTCACATTATGTTGGGGCTTACGGATTAGTATGCTACAGATAGAAATAATGCCAGTGCACAGAGATTGATCTCTCAGAGAGCTTACACATCTTTTTTCTTTCCTTCCTCGGTGAATCATAGGAGGCTTTGTTAATGGAGCTTAGAAACATGAATAATGATGTATTGGATGACCAAATTAACGAAGATGGCTCTCTTAAGGATTCTGAATCTTTCAAGAAGCATTACGCCACGGTACTTGTACAGCTAAAGGAAGCCGGTGGCCAGGCATGTGGCTTCCGTGAATTTTTGTATCACACCTGCACGCTTCTCTCTGAATCTGTCATTTTTTTTCAAGTAGCAAGCTCTTTTTTATCCTGACATTTTAATAGCAGTTAATGTCTGATACGCAGGCTTCTTCTGCTTTGGTTCATCTGAGGGAACGGAATACTTATCCAGGAAATCCGCTGCCTCCTTGGTTCAAGACTACAGTGAATTCTGTTACCGCAATTGGCCTTCCCAGAGAACTTGATAAATACTTATATCCACATGAGTCAGGATGTAACGTTCATGAAATTGTGAAGGTTTCAAGATTGAAAGCACAGACGATGGTGGATAAAGCTATTCAGGTCTGAGGAGCATTTTCCGGCGCTCATGTACACATGCTTGCCTGCACGCACGACAACCCACTCACTCACACGCACACGCACAAGATGAAATGATAGTGACCGAAAATATAAACTGCGGGTATGCTCCAACAGTGTAAAATATAGAATTGGTAATCTTGAGATGCATTGTCAAACTTCACTGGGCTGTGGCTTCCTTATTTTTTATTCATGGAGATGTTGGCGGTAAAGTGTGCCTTCTTTGTGGTTGCCTGTTAAAATAAGAAAAACAAGTGAACTTCCTGGTAGTTGTGCACATGTAAACTGTGTGGGTGTGTACTTCTCTCTATAGTGCATGTCAGTTAGATCAGCTGATGACTGATGCCTTATGGTGCTATCTCATTTCAGGCGATATCGTCTTTGAAAGAGGGGGAAGATGCTTTTACAAGGATTGGAGAGGCTCTTGATTCGATAAATGACCAACAGCTGACTTCTGATGTCAAGTTATCAGGTGTCACATCCCCAGAGAAGGTCAATGGCAGCTTGGTTCCTAACAATCAGTCAAATGCCTGCCCATCCGAGACCAACCAGCTGTCTGGTTCAAAACCTTGTACAACTGATGCCGACAAGAATGAGACTCAGATACCGGCTGAGCTGATCACATCATGCGTCGCTACTTTGCTCATGATACAGGTGAGGTCTAAAAGATCAAATGTTTCATGTGCTTCAATGATCCGTTGAAGCAAAGAGCAGCTGAAGACAATTTAGATATTTCAAAAGAACCAGTTGCAAGTTGCAACTCTTCGCTTTGGCGTACTCTGTCCTTTTTTGGAAAAGTGAATATCCATCGTGTCAACTTAATTGTTACTAGCTAATATTACTCAAAATTTAAAATGAAGCAGCATTGTTGGGAAAATAGAATGCTATGGAACAACCAATATCGCACAAGTCAAATGAATGCCGAAGTTTTAACTCATGATGCTTTCCTTATGTCTCTTGTGAAGCAAAGCTACTATCTCTAAATTGTTCCTTCGTGTGATATCTTGCGTTGCTAACGAGTTTGATGTTCCAATGAGCAGACGTGTACGGACCGACACTATCCTCCAGCTGACGTGGCCCAGATACTTGATTCTGCTGTGACGAGTTTGCACCCTTGTTGCCCCCAGAACCTCCCTCTTTACCGGGAGATTCAGATGTCCATGGGCAGACTGAAGACACAGATGTTAGCGCTAGTGCCGACCCAAATCTGATTTCTCCATCTTTGGGTCCATTGAAGTTGGGTAATGTATATAAATATCACCAGAACAATCCGGTTCATCTTCACCACATTCTGTATCTGATTGGTCCGTGCTATCAATGAAGCCAACTCTGTATTATCTTCGCCGGGGTGTATACTGTGTCTGATTAGTGTTCTTTTTTACTCAGTCCTCGGTTTTCTTCTCATTCCCTGCTGGCGCTGTAGTTCCCATTTCTTAAATAAACGTTGGTAGGTTTGTCATGATAACCCACCTAGTTGGAAAATAATGTAACCTGTTGTCCCGATTTTCTTCTCTATATCTGACGAGCTCGGAATTTCTGGAGTGACTCAAGTATGTCTGATGAGAGGGCTTATAGGACTGAAAAGACCGCTTTTTACATGGTTTCCTGTTCTCCTGTTGTTTCCGTGAGCCTCTTGATAATATGCTACCACCCGGATTATAGTGACATCAACTTTATTGCGAAAGCGATTGAATTGAAAATTTTAAGCATGTGGCGATTAGTCGTCGTGGTTAAATCGACATACCAATTGGGATAGATCTCGAATCGTGAAGCTAGAATTGAATTGTGGGATACGTCCAAAATAATTGAAAATGATAGTTCTTGACATGGAATTGTGTGACATGGTTTTCTATTCTTCTGTTACTTCTCCAAGCCTCTTGATAATATGCGACCACTCGAATTATAGTGGCATCAACCTTGTTGTGAAAGCGATTGAATTGAAAATCTTAAGCATGTGGTGATTAGTCATAATGGTTAAATCGATATATCAATTGGGATAGGTCTCGAATCGTGAAGCTAGAATTGAATCGCGGGATACGCTCAAAATAATTGAAAATGATAATTATGTTCTTCTGTTGCTTCTTTGAGCCTCATGATAATATGCGACTACTCAAATTATAGTGGCATCAGCCTTATTGTGAAAACTAGAAGTGAAGTTATAATATGCGACCACTCGAACATGAAACAGAATCATGTTCTTCTGTTGTTTCTTTGAGCATCTTGATAATATGCGGCTACTCGGATTATAGTGGCATCAACCTTATTGTGAAAGCGATTGAATTGAAAATCTTAAGCATCTGGCGGTTAGCCGTGGTGATTAAATTGAGATACCAATAGAGAATAGATCTTGAGTCGTGAAGCTAGAATTGAATCATGGGATACGCTCAAAATAATTGAAAATGATAATTATTGACATGGAAATGTGTGACATGGTTTCCTGTTCTTCTGTTACTTCTGCGAGCCTCTTGATAATATGCGACTACTCGGATTATAGTGGCATCAACCTTGTTATGAAAGCGATTGAATTGAAAATCTTAAGCATGTGGCGATTAGTTGTGGTGGTTAAATCGAGATATCAATCGGGATAGGTCTCGAATCGTGAAGTTAGAATTGAATCGCGGGATACGTCCAAAATGACTAAAAATGACAATGTTTGACATGGAATTGTGTGACATGATTTACTGTTCTTCTGTTGCTTCTTTGAGCCTCTTGATAATATGCGATCACCTGGACTATAGTGGCATCAACCTTATTGCGAAAGTGGTTGAATTGAAAATCTTAAGCATGTGGCGATTAGCCATGGTATTTTAATTGAGATACCAATCGGGAATAAATCTTGAATTGTGAAGCTAGAATTGAATCGCAGGATACGTTGAAAATAATTGAAAATGATAATTCTTGACATGGAATTGTGTGACATGGTTTCCTGTTCTTTTGTTGCTTCTACGAGCCTCTTGATAATATGCGACCACTCGGATTATAGTGGCATCAACGTTGTTGTGAAAGTGATTGAATTGAAAATCTTAAGCATGTGGCGATTAGTCGTGGTGGTTAAATCGAGATACCAATCGAGATAGATCTTGAATCGTGAAGCTAGAATTGAATTGTGGAATACGTCCAAAATAACTGAAAATGATAATTCTTGACATGGAATTGTGTGACATGATTTCCTGTTCTTTTGTTGCTTCTTTGAGCCTCTCGATAATATGCGACCACTCGCATTATAGTGACATCAACCTTATCGTGAAAGCGATTGAATTGAAAATCTTAAGCATGTGACGATTAGCCTTGGTGGTTAAATCGAGATACCAATCGGGAATAGATCTTGAATCGCGAAGCCGGAATTGAATCGCGGGATACGTCCAAAATAATTGAAAATGATAATTATTGACATGGAATTGTGTGACATGTTTTCCTGTTCTTCTGTTGCTTCAGTGAGCCTCTTGATAATATGCGACCACCCCGATTATAGTGGCATCAATCTTATTATGAGCACGATTGAATTGAAAATATTAAGCATGTGTTGATTGGTCGTGGTGGTTAAATCAAGATGCTAATAGGGAATAGATCTCGAATCGTGAAGTAAGAATTGAATCACGGGATACGTCCAAAATAACTGAAAATGATAATTCTTGACATGGAATTGTGTGAGTAAGTACCGAGTTTTGAATAACTAATCTTGAGCGCATGTTAAGTATATCATAATATAGTTGTAGCACATTATTTTTCTTTAAAAGAATTTGCATTCAGATATGAATCGAAAGTTTTATGTGCTGTATCATTATATTATTGTGAAATTATAATAAATATAGTATGTACTCGGAAGTAAAATAGAACCTACTTTTTTTGGTAAGCAAAATACGACAAATTATGAATAGGAAAAATTGATGGGTGCATATCGGTAAATTTAGTCGTGAATCGATACCTTCATTTGCGATTCAACATTTTATAGATTTGCTACGTGGATACGTATCGGTTGGATCTCAAAGTTGAATCGAATCGTAAGATATCAATAGCTATGCTATCTTTAATTAGTAATTTTTCCAAAAGATGTCTTTACTTTTGAACTCGAGTAACTTATAAACTATACATTAATAACTTGTGTGTACTAAGTAGACTCAGTCTGTGACCAATAGGACAAAACATTTCTGTGCAGGAGTGCAAGATTTGATTTGTTGGTCTAAGATGGCGACACCTTCTCTACTTATTTAGCACAAGGAAAACCACATGATGACCCTCATCACGGTACAATATGTCCACATTATTCAGATCCTCCTGGCCAAATAAAGCTGTTCAAAGATTTCTTGGTTCCTAAAACTTGAATGACCTTTCTGTCTCTGACACATCCATATCCAGCACCATCAACAATCATCTCTCTTCCCAAAAAAGGTTTCATTAAATAAATTCATCCAACACTAAGACCTGGCAGGAACAGCTAGAAGTCCCGCCCAGAGAAACAGTTTCTTCCTTATTTTGCCTTCTGCCATACCACTTACAAATTTCATAGTGCAAATACATGAGGTAAGACCAAATTAACAAGTTTGATGAACAGTAGTAAGTACATTATATAGTTATGTTAGTACACGAGGCATTGCATTCCCAGCTCTGGATATGGACAGTCCCGTAACGTTACATTCTAAACATTGACAGGTGAAGGCAATTCATGCATAAGTTGCACAAACCGAAACAGCTTTCAAGCAGCACGAACTCACTGCCGTTTACCAAAGAGTTCTTGGTCGAATTTGATGAGTACAATGAACACAGAATGACACAGGTGAGGTCATATACAAAGACATCATTTATTCATTTCATTTGACGGTACAATAAAGCATTACAACACAAAGGTCGGGTGGTACGAATTCGAAACACTGCAATGTTGCTCACAAAAGAGTGACCCCGGAAAACTAGGCTTTGGTATAAAAAAACACCCTTCAAAAAGAAGTGTCGTGGCAGACTAACACTAAACAGTTAGACGCCACCGCCAAAGCCTAAGGACACAGGAACTCACTCTCCAAACTGCCAAACTGACCATGATTCCAGTACTAACCCGACCTTTGAGGAAAACAGAGACCTGTCCGTCAAGTAGCGACTCCCCCAACAAGGGTTATCAAAAACACGACGGACTTCAAACACCAACAATCAACAGGCAACACAATGCAAGCAGACTAATGGCGAGAAAGCTCAGGACAAATATGACATGAAGCTGAGCTCAAACACCAGTTGCCAATCCCGACATCATCGAAAAAAAAAAAAATACGAACATGTAGACCTAAGAGAACCTGATTACTGTATCTCAGGAAAATCTGGCCGAACTTTGACACCCCCATTAGGAGCCAAAAAGCTAGGAACAGGTTGGAGAAACCTGCAAAAAAAGGAGAGCATGCTCGGCCGAATCCCCTGGAAAAGGGACCAAGTTCCCAATGACACAAAGGCCCCATATCCTATGGACCCAAAAACTACACTGATGCTGCTACTCACAAGAGCCAACTCCAACTGTAATACAGAACTTCATGACCCATCCCACTCTGAGCATTTTTGACACTAACTCAGTGTGCGACTAGTCACCTCCGCTGCTTAATGAAGGATGTCACACCTCCAAAGGTGCTCCACAAGCAGGTCGACTGATTTTTTGCTGATCCCACTGCAGTGCTGGAGATTCAAACCTACAAGTGACTGGCCCAATTTCCTCAAAGCAGGCAAGCACTTCTCTGAAATCTGAGTACAGCCAGATATAGAAAGTATCTGCAAATTGAGCTGGTCTGCATGAGCCAATGCAGCTATACCAAAATCTGTAACTGCACACAGAGAGACATCAAGGTCGTTCAGTAATGGACAATTTTCTGCAATTGCCACCAAGCTTGTGTTTCCAACCTTAAGACAACCCTCGAGATTTAGCACCTCAAGCGTCCAACCATGCATCTCAGCAATGGCTGAAACTGCTTTGTCCGTCAGATTAGTGCATCCACTTATGTTAATTTTCACGAGACCACCATCACAGTTCTCAAGCAGTGGCATGAAACCTGCATCTGTTACCCGTTGAAGGCCGCTCAGATCAACATGCTGCAGATTGGGGCACAACTTCGCCAGCATGACTAAGCTAACGTCACCAAACCCTGGACAGTGACGGATAGACAATGACCGCAGAGATTTGCAAGGAGAAAGCATTGGTGATCCCATATTTAAGTCCTTCATTCCCAAGCAGTGCACCAAGGTGAGAGACTTCAACTTAACAGCACAATTAGCGAGTACAGTGAAAAGCCCATATTGTGTGATCTGATGGCACTCCTCCAGTTGCAGCCTTTCAAGTGATAGGGCTGTCTTTGCAAAAGAGTCTAATCCACTGTCAGATAAAAATGCACATTTATGGACGCGAAGCTGCTTAAGATTTGGGCAGCCTTTGCCCAACGCTTCGAGTCCCAAGTCTGTCATGCCTTGGCAAGATGTGACAGCAAAGGACCTCAATTTCTGCAAACCATGACCTTTGCCCATGACCCAGAAGCCCCTTTCACTCACATTCTGAAGGTTGGCAAGGATCAAGTCAGTAACAGCCTTGCCATAGTGTCCAATAACAGCAAGAGACAAATCGGTCACATGGAGTGTCTGGAGCTTCACTTTTGTCAAGACACAAGATGCATTAGACAAGAGACTTGCAATGCCTTGATCTCCAACATGGGGACAGTTGTTGATAGAAATGGACTTCAGATTGCGGCAGCTATGACCGATAGCCTTAAGACCTTCATTCTGAATGGTTGAACAAGAGTCTATGCTTATATCAGTCAAGTTAGGACAGCTTTTTGCAAGGAAAATCAAAGCCTTGTCCGAAACTGCATTGCAATGGCGAAGTTCAAGCTTCTCAAGCTGCCGACAACCATTAGCAATCTCAATCAAACCTTCATCTCCAACGGAAGAAACATTCCAGATAGAAAGAACCTTGAGCGAAGGGCAGCCACGTGCAACAGCCCTCAAACCAAGATCTGTTACGCCACGTATAGAATTGTTTCCACGAATCAATAGCTTGCCTAGTCCCCCGTGACTAGAAGTTCCCACAGCAATAGCAGCAAGACGGACATCAGTGGCCTTTTTCCCTTCTAGGACCCTTGAGAGGTATCCATCATCCTTGATGGCAGCAGGTTCAGCCCCTGATACTTCTTCATTTTGACCACTCAAGTCCTCCAGCTTCAAAGGCAGGGTGGCTTTGTTGCAACATAGTTCGTCACCACGGATGTTGCTCATAAGCAGAAGCCAGCGCTTTGAAACACATGCACAGGCACTCCTCTCCTGGCCTGCAGGCAACCTTCTGAAGATCTCAAAGAGACACTCGTCTGGAAGAACATCAATTGAGGCCTGCTTTTTCTGCTTGAGCTGGTCTCCACTGAATACAAACGGGGCACTGACACGTGACCTCTTACGAGTAGGGAAATAAACATCCACATGGCGACCAAGGGACAAAAAGACACTCGTTTCCTTGGGATTCGGGTAAAGTGACCCCCCAGGGCAAAAATCACCATCTCCTGCAAACATAGCACAAACCCAATCAGCCAAAATACTCAATACTTACAGAAATCTTATACAAAATTGTTGATGACAACACCCAAAACCGACGAATCAAGCATCATAACAAGCTATTATAAGCACCGACATCTTCACACAAAAACTGAGCAGTTTACGGGCGTAACCCCATGGTCAGAATTATTGCAACTGATTTTCACAAACTACTAATGATATAGAACGGATCTGCTCAAAGATAAGCCGTGTGAAACCCACCCTGAAAAAAAGTTGAACGAATGATATGGATTTTGCGAGAAAAAGGACTAGAAAGTGCAAAAGCCCACAAAAGGAATATAATCAAATTTCATATGTAGAACTGCTTTATCAGATCTATGAGAGAAAGCTAATCACACCAGAAACAAGTCAACCCCTAAACTGAATCTACCTCAAGTATGTCTACCCAAGCAATTATTTCCAAATCCAGGGCCATAACAACAAAAGCAGCCACATCAACGGCAAGACCCATATGACCTACGATAGACATATCTGATCAAACCCACATCCAGCTCGATTAATAAGAAAAAGACTCTAAGAGAAAGGACAGCACGGCAAAAAGCTAATCACTGTACTTCTGAAGAATCAATCCGTGCTAAGTCTCCGAAAACACATCTGCCACAATTGCACTCGTGAAAAAGATTCCAAGAAAGAATTCCACCAGACAAAAGAAAAACGATTTTTCAGCAACTATCGACCGTCATATCAGCCAAACAGCCTAAAAAAACGCAAAATTTCCACCAATCCGACGAAGAATCCAGCTAAGGAAAGCAAAAAAAAAAAAAAAACACAACTTCAGTCTGCAAAAAGCCAGGAAAACAAAAAAAGGAGCTAAAAAGCCGAGGAAATTCGCAAAAATTTACCAGTGAACTCAAAGAGCCTCGACATCGGCGGCGCTCGGGAAACCCTGGGAGGTCAAATCGGCACAGGATCGCGCCCGGAAACCCTCCGAAGAGAGCAAAAAAAGGCGAGACGAGACCCGATCGGGCGAGAAACGAGCGGCGCAAAGGCAGCGGGGGCACGGAAGCATGAGAGACCGAAGACCCACGACGACGGTGGCGGCGGCGGGGATCGCTTGAAACCCTATCAGATAGGGCAAAAAAGAGAACGGTGGAGACGGAGGAAGGAGGAGAGGCAGAGAGAGAAAATGGGGGATGCAACCAGTGAAGACGGTGATAAAATATGCTTTTCTTATCTTTGAGATTGCGCTGTGAGAGGAGCATCGAAGTTACGGTGCGCGCGACCACACCGGATTGCGACCCCGCCCAGGTGCAATGTATGGGGGCGAAGATGCGGCGTTTCCGAAATTATGTTTTCTGATTTTATGCGATTTTATTTTTATTTTAATTTGGGGGCAGCGATGTGGACATCATCGGAAGACAAATGCATTGGGGGACGTTTGGATTCGGGGATAAGCAATTCCAGGCTTGGTTTGTTCCTTTTATTGGAAAACCTTTATTTATTTATTTATTTTCTTTTGGAAAGCTGAATGATAATTAAACAACTTCTTGTGGTCGTCCTCCTTAATTTAGCCATCTATTTTTTTTTTCTCTTTGTTAATTTTGAGAAGCTGTGATGTTATTGAGTTTTTTCGGTAGCTCTACGGGATTAACGTCCCATCTTCTTGTATCGTTAAGAAAAGGTTCGTCTCTTACTAAAAGGCCCACACGGATTGTGTGCTCGTTTTGAATCTTATTATTGCAAAAACACATGTTTCACATGTTTTTGGAATCGCGATTTGACAAGTTTATTCAAATATCTATTATGTCGATACTATGCTGCCCTTAAAAGAGCTACAAAAGCGAATATGGACTCGAAAACGATTAAATTGTGACAATACTGTAACAAGGTCCCACACGAAATAAGAGATAGATTATCGAACAGTGTAAGGCGGAACCCCACCATCAAATAATATGCACTCTTCTCGAAGACTTTTTAGGTAGGGTGAAACGAATCCAGTCGTTCAGCATTGGCTTGTTGGGTTGACATCACGCTCTTCGTTTCCAAAACGAGTACCGTCCGTTGACCGACCAAGAATCAAAAGTTAGCAGCCCCTTTGTAAACATCAGCTCTAAAAGTGGCTTTAGGACCGGTCCCACTTCAAGCCAAACACAGACGTTACTACATTCCAGAGCTCTTGACTGGGGACAGGGGACAATCTTATCCCGGATAAGAGCTTGTCTAGTCCTTAGTTTCTAGAGAGAGAGAGAGAGAGATGGAGTGATTCCTTTTGGACCTTCCACTTGCCCTAATATATTGCCTTAGCTCATTAGTTTCCAAGAATCATGCATCATTTCTTGCTCAAGTGGCTTGTACCTTCAATTTACTTTAGGATTACATTATTCTAAACACAGTTTCCTCCTAAACCCAACTTGGTAATTTTCTAATTACTTTTCCAGCTCATGCTGATCCAAGCTACACGGTTTTTTCTTTTTCTTTTTCTGTCTCTGGTCTCTATTGTGTTAACATTAACCACGCATGATCATTGTGATTAAGTAACTGATTTGCCGATCTTGTTGCTCATGTGTGTAGCAAAAGAACAAAACTCACTAGGTGTCCATATCCAATACATAGATGTATCGATAGAATGAGTTCAAAAGCGCGGTATAATATCGTATGTACGTGTGCGCAAGTGTGATGTGTACATGTACATACGAGGTATAGTTTATTAGGAATTTAGGATTTTTTTCTTTTTTTCGAGCAATGACTAAGGAAGACACCCACCTTATGGGGGACGGCTAGGACCCCAATTTGACTATTAATTGGCGAAGGGTACAATTGGAAGCTGACAGAGACTTGAAAACAAGAGATTGGAAAAAAAAAACACATTAATTGTCCTTTGGAAGTCTAAATCGAGGGGCTTTGGTTTAATTAACGATCGACCCTTTTGCCAGAAAAACCAATTGAAAAGCATCAACTTGGAGACTTAAAAACGAAAGAAATGCATGGACAACCATAGATTAGGTAGGATATAGTGGGGAGAACCGACCCATTTGAGCAATTATTGGCTAAATCAAGTAATTAACGATATATAATTGGCAAGGGGCTTAGATAGATCTGCAATTATTTGGCTAAATCAAGTCATTATCTTGTTCTTTAATGTCCAAGCAGAAGTGGCATGGTCATGCAATTTCAAGAATGTGGGACATACGCCGGGATGTTATCCACCAAATTACCAAACTTTAGCTCCTTAATCTATGTCACTGTTCTTATTTTTCATATGCTAAATGTCAATGTCTTTGAACAAAATAACCAAACTTCAGCTGTAGCAAATCCCAAGATTTTCCCTTTTGGGTCATCCTTTCAATTATAAGAAGTGAATACATGTGCAGCCAGTTGGAGAAGCTTCTTTCAGCAGATTAAGAAAGTCAAGTCATTAAACTTCATCTGCAAGATGTTCAGGGATCGAATCATCAAAGTGAGAGTTCAACCATAGGCAGCACAGTTTGCATATATACACACCAACCAAAAAGGTTCATTCCAAGGTCCCCAATTTCCAGATTCATCATAACTGATAAACACACAGTAGAAACAACTTAGATTATAAAGTGGATACCCACTGTAATTGGCAGAGTGGACTTGCAACCAAGAAACCCTTCGCAAAGACCCAACCATGGATCTTAAGCAGCCGATAGCTGCTTTCAGATACGGTCCGCAATGTACTTGGAAAGAGAGTTCACGGGCTTGGCGATGTCAAGGTTTCCACCTCCTTGGTTTCGAATCTTTATCCGAGCGAGGAAGTCAGTAGCAATCCAAGCAAAGCTTAACTTCAAGGCACTCGTACCTCCGTCATCGTGCTCACGCAAGTCCACCGACTTCTTCACCCATTCTGGATGGTAGGTGACCTGGTACCAAGCCGATGCCTTTTGCTCATACAGCAAATTCCTCTCTTCATCACTCAACGACTCGAAATCCGAATCCAATGTTTCGAATATCTCTCGAAATTCTCTCCTTAATGCAGTGTAAGAGTGCTTGAGTCTCTCCTTCAGCTCCCCTTGCTTGCGGCTTGCATACTTTGGCATGGACCAAACATGACCAGTCACCAACTCTTCTTCATTGTTCACTTTGTACTGGCCCAGAAGCCCGCTCAGCTGCCCATCGTAGGAGCACTTATGGTCCCAAGCTTTGGAAATGAAATCCACAGCACCCACGACCTCGAGACTTGTATCATAGGGAATATCCTTAGGGTCGCAATTCAGTTCAGAGGAATTCAAATCCTCATCATAAGCATCTTTAATCTGACGGTAGAGTCTGCCCAAGATTTTATTTGATTTGTAGGTTTGGAATTCCTCTTTCCCCATGAAGTCTGGGTACTGCTTTGGCTTCAGGTGGTATGGCATTGTGACAAGCTTTCCAGTCTTCGGAAAATCAACAGCCGTGGCAGCCAACTCAGCCAATAGAATGCAGTTCTCATCCAGAGCCCCACGTTCGCTACGGTCAGCATGAACCACGTGCGCGTTGCAGATTGCCCCCAGATTCTCATTCAGAATGTGCTTAACAAAGAACTCTATGATATCCTGCATTATTGAGCCACATCATGAGAAAGTGGGAGTCTTTCTGCAGCAAACTTACAGATCAGGCCTGTCAAGTGCTAATAAAGAACTTTAAACATCTCTCACTTCATATTTGACTGCCTAGTGTGGCACAAAATGCTAATGCTGTGTCTCAAATTAACTATGCTGAGTGCATGGGGTAGTAAGTTTTTAGTGTCCAAGGAAAATTAATTGGAAGATTGGTTTTAAAGATACTTTTGCTACTCAGATCAAAGCAACGCAAACTTCCAAATTACAAGCATCTTCTAGAAATGAACCAGAAAGGGGGAAAATCTAAGAGAGACTATCAAACTTGGTCGGACAAGGTGGCAGAAAGAAAATGACCACAGTAAGTGATAAAATGTTCATGCACACAACCTTGTGCTTTCTTTTATCTGTCCTTATGAAGGACACTGCAACAAGCCTCTTAAGATCCAATATTCCGCTAATTGTAAGAAAAGAAAATAAAACTAGATGCAAAAGATGCATTGCAAGAGTCACCGCTAATTTGAAACCACCCCCCAAAAAAAAAAAAAGGGTTGCTGCTATGTTAATTTAAGCATAATGAAAATAGATGTCACTGGTTCAAATGTCAAGGCACAGCATTCCTAAATTGAAGTTGTTCCAATTCAACAAAGTCTAAATGATTGTCAAAAAACACAGCTAAAAGACAATTACCTTCTGGGTGACATCACGGGGCAGCTTTTTCTCTTCTGCAGGATCATACTGCATGGGAGTCCAGCTCTCCTTACTCGGTGGAATGAGATTTTCTTCCCACGTGACAAAGTAGAGGTCCCCATCAAGGTCACTTCCTGAAGCTTCATTTGTGTGAGGCCTCTCCCCATTTTGAGGAAAAACAAGACAATCATACAAATGGTGTAACTGCGGAGCATCAACTGCTTGCAGAATCCTTACATCGCCAGGGTGTAGACATGGATTTTTTGCTACTACAACGTACCCTTTAATCACTTGTCGAATCTTTTTGGTCTCAGAGAACCTGGAGCCGTGTTTTATGAAGCAGTTCTCCAGGGCTGGACTAGACACTTGAATAAAGCACTGACCTTGTTCAAGAACTACTAGCTCATCAAAGCAGCCCATCAGCCACCTCCCAGAGGGAACAAATATTCTAGCCTTTTCCCTAAGGCCCCACAGTTGTGCTGCTCGTATGCACATGAGCATGCCCCTTAAATGAGGTTCTGACTGGGGCCTAAAACCAGCACTCAACATTATTGCAGCAGTGTTTCCCTGCTCGGCACAGGAGGATGTAAGGACATCAAATGCCACGTCTGAGTCAACGAGCATCTGGTTCAATTTGAAAACCATTTTTTCCTGCATGTCCCAAAATACCTCATCTGGAACCTTCAACGTTGAAAGCAATGTCACAATCTGCCTATTTAGAAAGCCAGGCTGAAACCTGGTCCAGGAACATATTTCTAGGGTAGTGTGGTTTGACCGGAATTTGTTCATACTAGGCCTCAAAGAAAGTCGAATCCCATCACCTTTGCTTGGCCAGCAAGCAACCACACCCTTGTAACCGGCATAACGAATCTGATATGCAGAAGGCGTGTCCAGTTCCAGTTTCAGCTTCTCTGCTACTTCCCTGGCAAGATCAGGTGTTATCGTGCCAATTCCATCAGAGAAACAATAGCCATTCCTCTCAATATCTGGAAGATTGTGATTTACTTTATTTTGTGGAACTTCCACGGTCGCATATGTGGATGAGAAGCACTGTCCCATCCGAGCAGCACATTTTGCAGTGTTCCTGTTATTAAACTTCCCCATCCACGCCTTGATCTTGTTCACATCAATTTCTTTGTCCTCGGCGAAAAACCAAGCAGACCGGTCCCTAAGTTGGTTTGATGAGAACGCCAGAAATGAGTATTTCCGGCCGCAAAGATAAAACCCATCTGTCATTATCATCCTCACCCTTCTAAAAATGTTGGTCTTCTGGGAAAAGAAGATCGACTTGATATCCTTTAAGATGGGTGCAACGTAATAGCTGAGGACATTAGCGTTCATTGTCTGCAGGCCCTCATCCATAAAGGTCACCCTCAAGAACCTGTCAGCAACATCTTTATATTTCCGGAGCACCCTGTTGGATAGCTCAACTTCAGGTGGAAGACAATGCGCTTTAGTTGGAGTAAGGGCGAGCCTCCTTATCTCAACAATGTCGTTCGACTCTTTCTGATTTTTAAGAAGTTTGGGATTCTTCAGCAGCCATTCTTGAACGAGTTTCAGCCTCTTGTATGCATCAAAGACTGGGCGTTTGAAAGAGCAAATGTGCTTTAGTGCTGCAATGTTCACCTCCTTCGGTTGGCTTTTCAGTAACTCGAAGAAACTCTCTGATAGCAGGTGTTGGCTGAACACGTTCTTGTGAATGACAGCATTCAGCAAGAACATGACATCGAAAGCGATCCCCTCCTGATGAATAGAGAAAAAGGCATCTACCATATGACTCCCAAAATTAGGCTCATCCCGGATCTTCAGGGGCCGTCTAGGGGATAATTCCTGCACTCTTCGTTCCCTAAGATAATCCATGGCCTTCTTCAACTTCAGTCCATGGCGTGGTGGAACTGACACTCTGTAGGTATTACATCGACCGACAGCCCCACTACCTGTGAAATCTGTAGTTCGAATCCAAGGATCCTCATCATCCAACAAGTCAAATGGAACAGTGTCTTCTATGTTGTCATTAGCAGTTCTATAATAGACACGAGGAGGTGAAGCCAGCTGCAAGAGTACAACAATTGATGACGTTTCTCGGTACTGTTTGATCTCATTGATTTCCCTCACCAAGAACTCCATCTTAAAATCACAATTTATCACAGCATAGTCGGACAGGTCCTTGAAAGAGAACGCTGTTTTCCTGGTGAAGCAGAACCTGCACATACTATCAAAAGGATCAACAAAAAAATTAACCCCAGATGAAGGTCCTCTCCACCCTGCCAGAAACTCTTCCAGCGTAATCAAGGTTCCTATCTCTAGGCGCACCTCAGGCAACTTAAAAGGAATGGTAGTTCTCCTCCTTTGATTCATATGGAATGGACTCTCAGGTCCCAGGCTGACTTTCAAAGGTTTATAGTTCAATAAGAGCCCATTGTTCCGTGAAATCTCATAAGCTGAAGTAGCAGCTTCAGGCGAAGCAAAGTGCACAAAAGCATGCGGCTCCACCTTTCTATATTCATCCACTATCTGGATGGTGTCAAACCTTGTCACCTCAAAATCTGGATAAGAATCTTGGGGCGTCCAGGAAGTTTTCAACCTACACCTATAGACAAGGCCAACTGTGTCTTCCAAAAACTCCACCAGCTCTTTTGCCGTCACATTTTGATCAAATCCACCGACACTAACTTGAGTCACCACTGTGTCCTTCCTAGCTCCTTTTGACTCCATTGTTCCTCCAAACACACCGTGCTGGAAAATAGCTATGGATGTAGCTCTATTATCACCTGCAACAGTATCAAAACCCAACCAAATCTCTTTCTCATACAATGTTATTCATGGAAAAAATCTCTCAGAGTGACGTCTTTGCAGTGAACTAATAAAAGATAAATGCGAAACATCCCAAGATGTAAGTTCCAGAACATATCTATATAGTGAGGTTCTTCGCTCAAAAGACAGACAAGGTATCATATCTAATAACACCAAACTGCATTCAGGTGAGGCGTGAAAGATGGTAACTACGTTTACCAGCTAGTATATCGAGCAGAAAAGGCGAGTTCACAGAATAGAACAAAGTAACATAGAACAGCAGCTTTCAGTAGTAAAAGTGATACACAAATGGGAAAATGGAAGCTGTAAGCAAGGCGATTGCCTAAGATAAATTCCCAATGTCCTATTGATGATTAAATCCTTTCTGCAGCAACCAAAGGACAGAGCCCGACTCTGCCATGCCACAAGAAACTTCCCTACTCGATTCCATAATTATATAAGGGCATACCACATTAAAGACTAAACCACTCAGCCCAATAGCAGCAAGTAGCTGACAACGAGAAACTTCATTTTCCGACCCAAAAAAAGGTTACTTGTCCAGTTATATCCCCCTTTTTCCCGGATCAACAAGAACATCTTTCAAGGTTCAATTATCTTTCAGACGCCAACAAAACAAAAGCAGTTCCATTTACACAAGCAAAATGAAACCGAGGCAGGCATGTTTCTATCTGTCCTCGACCCTTTAGCCCGAAACACCCCGTGGAATTGCAGTTTATCTACACGTGATCCACCACCTAATCTGGCTACAGCCATTGCACCAAAAAGGCTCCTTTTCAGATTAATAGCATGGGACAGCACAAGTTGCTACAGAAACGCGACATAAACGAAGAACCCACAATCCACATTCAGAAAAAGACCACAAAAGAATCGCACAATGTCCGTCAAGACGAAGACGGACGGTCTGAACAGACAATTGGACGAAGACCCAAAACTGCTAACAGCACCAAGTGTAAAGACATTGCTATCAGACTAAACCCGAAGAGTTGGTTTCCGCGCGTTCCCTTGAATCGGCAACCGAGCAAAGAGATGGATTTGCAGAAACGAGAGCTAATTTGCAGCGATTACCTCGTGAATCGCGTCTCCGTGGAGGCCGAACCGATCGATGGAAGAGCGATCGGCCACGCACGAACCCAGAGATAGAGAGAGATGATGAAGAGCGTGTGTGAGAGAGTGGGAGTGTCGTGAGAGGGAAATAATGAAAGGGAAGAGTATAAATAGGCACGCCTGCTATAAAACGGGAGAGACGGAGAGACAGAGAGAGAGGAACCAAAAGCAAAAATGCTTCTGTTCAATTTTGGTCCCCCTACTTTTTATCTTATGACAGATTTGGTCCCTAAACTAATCTCTGATCACAATTCTGGGACAGATTTCACATTTCCGTCCAAACGCCGACGTGAATGCCGACTAACCACCGGAGATATACGCATGGCGCTGCCATGGAACGAGGAAAAATTATATTATTGTCGATGTTCAATTGTTTCTCGCACTTTATTTTGTTCCAGATTTAATCCCCGCCTCGATTATCATGTATGAACCACATCAAGAAAACTTATTTTCGTGATTCGGGTCGGATTTTCTTTGTAGACATTAGACCTCGCTTCTTCTTGCACATAATAGGAGGGACAACTTAGCCTGGACGTGTTGGCGCCATACGTCAATCATTGGCATTTAGACTACATTATTTCGTTTGCATTTGGACGGGGAACAAAATGTGCCTTAAAAGCAAGATCGAAGATGAGTTCAGGGACCCAAATCGAAAAGGAACACAATGCAGGGACGGGGTCTCGTAACTTTGCCTAGGACATTCATTTGTTTACTCCACATCGACCCCACACATTCATTACCGATGGTACCCAACATTTTTCACGGACGCTTAGATTGAATATGCAACGTGACATCTAATTGAAACAGAAGACCGGTCTGAGGGCCAAATTAGCCGCGAGATAAAAAGTCGGGGATCGGAATTGAATAGTGACAATAGTAGAGGGGCCATTTTGAAATTAGCCCGAGAAAAGAGTGTTTTTGATAACTTGTTGGAATCCCACAGCTTCCTTGTGGAGGTTCCTTGATAACTTTTCCTTGAGAAGCTCTTGTCCCAGTTGGGGTCCACAATTTCCTTGCGGAGTGGTTGGATAACCTCCTTGAGAAGGTCGTCTCCAATGCCCTTTGTCACTTTCAAGGCCAAACTAAGCTAAGAAGATTCTCTTTTATTTTGCCTTTACTTTTTTAATTTTTTTTTAATTTTTTTTTAATTTCTCTTCCAACTTTTTCTTTATTTAATTATGTTTTTTTTTTTTTGGGGATTGTGGTTTTTTAGGTCGATATTCCTTATCTCGTACAAGGGCGTACGATAAACAACAGATCCTACATTTTTTTTTTTTGCAGTTATAATGTTTAATTTTCTAATTGCAATTTGAACTTGGCTAGATCTCATTCCAAACTACGGATCCGACATAACGGACACAGAGCTCGATCACAAAAGTCTTAACGTTGAAAAATAAACGGAGGATAGTCAAAACATTGGTAATTACCTCCCGAACCGTGCTTTCATCGTTGCCGAATGGAGAGAAAGAGCCGAGGGCGAGCCGGATCAAGAGAGACAATGTGCGAGGGCGTGTCGATTTTTGTGCGAGGGAACAGCAAAAACCTAGAGCTAGCTAGCACCAAACTGCATATCATACATAACAACAAAAGCTCGTCCAGATCATTGATAATTACCTCTTGAGCCGTGCTTTCGCCGTTGCCGATCGGAGAGAAAGAGCCAGGAGCGAGTTAGATCAAGAGAGACAATGTGTGAGGGGGTGTCGAGTTTTGTGTGAGGGAACAATGAACGGCAAGAACGTGTATACATATCCTCGTACGAAGAAGGCTACATTCCCTCGTTTGGCAGGGGTTGTCGCGACAATAAAATTTTGGACAAATTTTACACGGTGTAGGTCCCACCATTATTACTAGGGATGGAATCGGACCGTAGTCACATTTACTAGAAAATCCAAGAATTTCAAACGTAGTTAAAATTCGTTGCGGCGCGTGCTCCGAAAATAGAATTTGATTGACCATAATTCAAGGATACTCTATTTTTTTTTTTTTTTTCAAAGGCAAAGTAAGTAGGCACTATGAAACCAGACTAGAAAGAAAAGAAAACAGCTAAAAGCCACCCATTTGCACCAGAAAGAAAAGGAAAAGAGTAGCCAGACATTGCTATGGAAAGATCAATTCTGGTAAAACCTTTGAATTAGCTGTTGGTTTTGAACTCGACAGGGCTTCCACATGTACCGTCTATACACCCCGCGATTCGACTGCCGCCGGAGTTCGCGCTCCACTCGTCGCAAAGTGCTCGCGGAACCGCCGCCGAACCCCGCTGCGTTACGGTTTCCGCCACAACGTACGCTTCCCCCCCCGCCTCCGCACGTACAGAGATCATGTGTGACCCTAAAATTATACCTACGATAGGAAAATTTAATCGTAGTTTCAAAGTCTGCGTTCTTGAAAATCCCGGAGGAAATGGTTTCTTCGACCCGAGATCTTTAGTATTCCCCGGGGGCGATGCTCATTCCGGGGCTTACCCGCAAAGCGAACAAGAGTCCGCTGGCTTTGAACTGTCCATTGAAGAGATCCTCAAGAGTTCATGCCACTGCCTTTACGTGACCCCACAATATGAAACCAATTTTAGATCGAACAGCAAGTTTTTCAATGAGGTAATCGCGAAATGTGCATGAGAATTCTATTGGAGAGCTCAAAATCCGATCCGTCTCCGATTGACGGAACTTCGTAGCATCGCTCCGCCGACGGACAACGAAGTGGGGGCTGAAATGAAAGATGCAACGAACGCTGTTGCAATGTGATCTCGCTTCTCAGAACGTCTCCGTTCTTAGACCGGCGTTGACCGAAACTGTACTGTTTCTTCAATTGCGTTCCGTGTGGAGACAACTCGGGATGCAAGCATTTGCAATTTCAACTGAGATTAAGAGGTTTTACCTCCCTCACGATCAATATAATTCTGTGTTTGATTTCTGAAAATCGACGGCCCGATCGGAGAACAAGCGGAGCTTAGGACGATTTTATTGTCCGTTCCCGGGAAAAAAAAAAAAAACCCGCCCCGATATTTTTTTCATGTTGGTAGATTTCTAAAGAGTCGAAATGCTAGCCGCCAGAGTTCTAGTGAAGCTGATGTATCCGTAGCCCCTTACATTCCTGAAATTAGGAGATTCAAGTCCATCAAGTTATCGGTCAATTGAGTTCCCAAAAACTTCTTAGTAACATATTAGTAATTTACTCACACCTTTATGAAATTACGAACTCTTTGGGACAATTTGGAAATTATCAACTTTTCTTATCCATTACTGACTTTCATTTGTTTTTCTCATCAACATCTTAAATCTACCAACTCCTATATGAATTCATACGACCAAGTTTTCTCCAAATAGATTACCGACTAATTTTGGATTACCAACTCTTATCTGAGTTCTTTCTAATTTATTTGCTTTTTATTTATTTTTATCAAATTTTATTATTTTTTACCAACTTTTCCTTGTCTCTCTTGCATATGCCGTAATTTTGTCAACTGTTATATGAATTTACCAATCTTTATTTGTGTCAGTTACCAATTCTTCTCCAATTAGTATTAGTTTTGATTTACCAAGTCCCATTTAAGTTTCTTACCAACATCCATTTAGTGTTTTTTTAAGTTACCATCCTTTCTATTAAGTCTCTAGATAAATTTACAAAACTCTTTTTAGAATTTTACCAATCTTAATTAGGACAGTTACCAAGTCTTTTATTTAATTAAGTTACTAACAAATTTTGATTTACCAACTCTTATTTGAATTAGTCATTGAGGCCATTTTTTTTTCAAATTACCAACTTCTCTTATGTATAATATAAGATAAAGCTTATCATTTACAAATTTTAATGATCGCTTTTACCAACACCTTAAATTTATTAACTATTATATGAAATACTTTTTACCAGCACCTTAAATTTATTAACTATCACATGGAAAACCAACCTTAATTTGAGTGACTTATCACTTTTCTCATATTAAGTTACCAATTGTATTTGGATTACCAACTCTTATTTGAGTTGCCTATCATCAACGCTTATTTATTTTTTGTTTAGCTTACCTACTTTTCAATTAAGTAACCACTTTAATTTTAATGCTAGTTAAAATTTTAAATTGACCAACTCTTTTTAGAAAATACCAACCTTGATTTGAGTGATTACCAATTTTTCACCAATCAAGTTACCAACTAATTTTGCATTATCAACTTCTATTTAAGCTAGTTACCGGTGTCTAGGAGGTTTTTCGAGAATTTGAAAACTTCTCCATTATTTACCAACTTTCATTTACTTTTCTTAGCAATGAGATAAATTTGCCAACTTGTACATGAATTATCAACTATTATTTGTGTAACCTACAAACTTTTCTCTGATTAAACTAACTGATTTCGGGTTACAAATTCTCATTTGAGTAGTTAACTAACATTTGTTTGTTTTTTTTCCTTAAACTTGCTACCTTTTCTACTAAGTTACCACTTTTATTTTCCTTATTTATCGACTTCTATTTTGGAGATTATCGACTTCAATTGAAGTGATTACCAAGTTTTCCTTGATCGAGTTGCCAACTAGTTTTGCATTATCAACTTAATTCGTTAATTTTTTTTTGTGTTTTTTAAATCACCAAATTTTCTTATTTTTGATAAAAGATTTCTCTCATCTTTTACTAACTTTCATTTACCTTTCTTAACAATGTTTTAAATTTGCTAACTGTTAAATGAATTATCAACTTTTTTTTATTAAATTTTCTTCGATTAAGTTATCAACTAATCTTGGTTACTAACTCTCATTGAAGTTTCTACCACCAATTTATTATTGAGCCACACTTTTTTCCCTAACTTGCCAACCATATTCTACGATTAAATGACCAACTAATTTTGTGTTATTAACTCTTATTAGAGTTAGTTACAAAGTTTTATCATTTTTCTAAATTATCACCATCTTTTATCTCTGAAAAAAATTTACGGAATTTTTATTTAGCTTTCTTATCAACACCTTATACTCACCAACTATTATAATAAATTGCTGATATTTATTTTCTGACCTACTAACTTTACCCTGACAAAGTAACTCAATAGAAATGTTGGTAAATTATAAAAAAAAAAAACCAAAAAAATATGGTAAGTAATTTTAAATGGGAGTTGATATCTTGGAACTAGTTGATAACCTAATAGGGAAAAAAGTTGATATTAAATTAAAGTTTGTAATTTCATATAACACTAAATAAATTTAGTATGTAATTAAGAAATGTAAATAGAAGTTTGTAAGAAATAAGAAAATTTGATAATTAATCAAAAAATAAACTTGGTAAGTAACTCAAAAGAGAGTGTGTTTTTTTTTTATACCAAAACTCACGTAGAGTTGGTAAACCAAAAAAGAATTAGTAACTTAATCAAAGCAGAAAGTTGGTAAATATAAGGAGTTGCTAAGAAATGTAAATAAAAGTGTATAAATAAGAAGAAAAGTTGGAAAGTTACAAAAAAAAAAAAAACAAATAAATGACGGTAGTTAATTCAATGAGAGTTGGTAACCCAAATATCATGTGATAACTTGATGGGACACTAGTTGGCTAGTCACGTTTATTTATGTTGGTAATCTCTAAAAAAAAGTTAATGAATGTAGGTGGTTACTAATCAAGACAATTAAAAATTGCTGACTCACTAGAAAAATCGACAAATTAGAAAGACAAAATAAACATTAGTAAGTAACCGCACGGAGAGGTGGTATTCTAAAACTAGCTAATGTTACAAAATTTTATGTATCACTCTAATTTATATTGATAATTTCATAGTTAGTAACTTTGAAGCGTTGGTAAGTTATAAAAATGAAAGTTGGTGTTTTAATACATAATCACAATTTGTTAGCTATTACCGTAAAAGTGTTAATAAATTGCTGACAAGTTATCCGGAATAAATAGTGACCAATCATTTTTTTTCATCAACAATTTTTTTACACCAATCAACCACTTTTTGAAAATTTAGTAGCAGGGAAAAAATCTCAACTTTTGGGCGTAAAACATTAGAATTTTACTCACGGACTTACAGTGCATATCAGATCGAATTTGCTTACCACTTTTTCCGTTGCAGTCAGCGCAAATCATGCTCATTGGTTTCGTGCGCCCGTCACTCTTCGCAGCTGGATCGGCAAAATTCGAGGAAGCTACTAATTTAAATCAGATGGGCGGATGAACTAGACGTGCGGTGCATACTACTGAATTGCGATGAATCAGACGACAATCGATTCGATAGCGATATGGTTCTCATCAAAGTTCAGATGAAATGCTTCACCTGAGCTTTCACCGTTTCACGAGTCGAAACTGAGTAGCTGGAGGATGATGATGGGTTGTGCCATGGTCTCTTGGAGATGAATTTTGAATGCTGGGACATGATTGGCCAGCTGATTCTCTGATCATGGACGCAAACTAATTAAGCGGAGGCATAGCGAAATTCAGAAAGAGAATGAGGGAGACCCGATCCTGTAATCAAGAAATTTATCACCTTCCTCCTCAGTGAAAACATGCTTATCAAAAGATCCATTTGATATGAGATCATACACGAGAGCCTTTTTCTAGCCTTCCAAAGCGAATACTGACGAGTCGCACTAGATTAACATAGTTCTAATAGTAGCCACTTCACAGAAAAAAAATCTTGGCCATAATAGGAGTGAGCGGTTCCGGGTTCCTTACGGGTTCCATCTAGAACTTGGAACCTACCCGTTGGAACAGGTTCCTCATTTTTTGGAACCCGAAACCTACCCATTATACCTTGGAACCCGGAACCTACTCTATCACGGGTTCTAGGGTCGGTTTCAGGATACCCGAGAACCTATCAATTTCTTTTATTTTCTTTTATTTTTTCATTTTTAGTTAAGCAAAAGGAGGGTGAACGCTACAATATCTAAGAAAAAGTAAAGGTGAATGGTTTTAAGCTCCGTACAGGTTACATTTAAAATCCGAAACCAATTTGTTGGAACACGTTTATCATTTTTTTGAACTTGAAACCTAAAAATTTGTTTGGCTCCAGATTATACACTCATCATCGAATGCCATAGAATATTGTAGGACCGTACAAAAACATATACCAAGAAAAATATAAAAATTTATTTCGGGATCTAGGGTTCAAGTTCCGGGTTTCGGGTTATAAGTAGTGGAACCTAGAACCTACCCGTTGGAACAAGTTCCTCAATTTTTGGAACCTGGAACCTACCCCGCATACCTTGGAACTTGGAACCAAACCGGATCCTACAAGTTCCAGTTCTAGGTTCTCGGTTCTACCCTGGAACCATACTCACCCCTAGGCCATAGGCCTCGGACTTCTGTAATATCTTGACGGCCGCTTTGTCGACGGCTCTGAGCACTCCTTTGTGCACATAACCATACACCCTTCACCTAGTTTGTGGTTAAAATTTCTGGTGATCTTCTCAATATTCGAGTAAGAATACCTTACATGCAAAAAAGTTATTATGAGCTGTAAAAGATTTTTCGATTTTTGTCCGTTCAGTATCTTATATATTAGCAATATCACGACAAATGGCATCCCGATTATTCGCTGCCATGCAATGAGGAAAATATTGATAGTTTGGAATAATTTCGTTGTTGTTATTACTATTTTAAGATGAAAACTTTGATAGCTTGGAATAAGTTTATTTAAGAACAAATCATTGCGGCTTCCCCAGCAGCACTATAAATTCCGAAAGTGTCCAAATCGCAATATCATCTAATGCATTTAGGGCCTACATTAATGACCTACAAGAAGAAGCTCGAGTACCTGTGACTTTTTTCCCATGAAAAAGAAGGTGCGTTGGGGTCATGCTCTGATTTAAAAGTACGTGAAAACTGATGTAGCCTACCAAGAACGTGAGTGTCATCAAACTTCATCGGCAATAAATTTGAGGGATTAAGGGTTTATTTGGCAACGATTATGATTTTCTAATTCTATTATCCGAATTAAAAAAGTATCATAAACATGTTTGGTGACATAATTAATTCTGATTTTGATTCTGTTTTCTGAAATATTTTTGGAGAAAAAATAAGAATAAAAAAAAGGTTGATTAAAAAAAAATTAGTTTTGAGAATCGCAAAAAAAAAACAAAAACCCCAGTCCTTTCAAAAAGTTTAACTACACGTAGGCTTCCCCATGAACTTCGGAGCTTAAAATAAAATTAAAACTAGATTTGAAAATTTACTAACAACTAATTTTGTTAGACACATTTTTTTTAAAAATTAAATTTAAAAATAAGCTTTAGAATTTAACCAAAAAAAAGTTAAAAATTTTTTAAAAAGGGGGAAATTAAAATTTTAAAAATTTTAAAATAGAGGGTAATTAAAAAAATGTAATTTTTTTAAAAGTTAAAAATTTTATAAAGCATTTTAAAAATATTTTAAAAAAAAGAGATGAAAGATTTAAAAAAAAAAAAAAATCTCCCCACTTCGTTGTTCTTGAGGATAGAAACTTTGTGCAATTAACAAACGCATTTCTGTTCTGGAACAGAAATTTTATGCGATTACCAAAAGCATTATGATTATCTAAAAATTATTTAGAGAATAGAATCAGAAAATATGATTCTAATCAGAATCACTTTTTTGGATTAAAATCGTTTCGGCCAACCTAATAAGACTAAAGAACTCAAGCGAAAGAGCTCTTTGAATGAAAATGTTGTTCCATGGCCAGGAAAGACCTTGATCGCCACTTTAAGGAGATGATCAAGCTCTTTTACCTACTTGGTGCGGATCCAAATCTCAAACCTATCTTCCTGTCTTCCCTAAATGATAAAAATCAGAGTTGAACTGATTTCACAGTGCTCATGACTACTGCATCTTCAACCATCCACAGCACATTCTGAAGGTGTATACATTTTTACAAAAGGTTCATTCCAAAGCCCTCAATTTCCACAATTCTTCATAATTGGTATATACACAGTACAAACAACTTGAAATACGGAATAGATAACCACTCTAATTGGCACTTGCAGAGTGGACTTGCAACCACAAAATCCTTGACCAAGACTCGACCATGGATCTTACAGTTAATCGCCGCTTTCAGATACGGTCTGCAATGTACTTGGAAAGAGATTCGATGGGCTTGAGGTTCTTACCTTTTTGCTTCCGAATCTTTATCCGAGCAAGGAAGTCAGCAGCAATCCAAGCAAAGCTTAACTTCAAGGCACCAGTACATCCGTCATCGTGCTCACGCAAGTCCACCGACTTCTTCACCCATTCTGGATGGTAGGTGACCTGGTACCAAGCCGATGCCTTTTGCTCATACAGCAAATTCCTCTCTTCATCACTCAACGACTCGGAATCCGAATCCAATGTTTTGAATATCTCTCGAAATTCTCTCCTTAATGCAGTGTAAGAGTGCTTGAGTCTCTCCTTCAGCTCCCCTCGCTTGCGGCTTGCATTCTTTGGCATGGACCAAACATGACCGGTCACCAACTCTTCTTCATTGTTCACTTTGTACTGGCCCAGAAGCCCGCTCAGCTGCCCATCATAGGAGCACTTATGGTCCCAAGCATTGGAAATGAAATCCACAGCACCCAGGACCTCGAGACTTGTATCATAGGGAATATCCTCAGAGTCGCAATTCAGTTCAGAGGAATTCAAATCCTCATCATAAGCATCTTTAATCTGACGGTAGAGTCTGCCCAAGATTTTATTTGATTTGTAGGTTTGGAATTCCTCTTTCCCCATGAAGTCTGGGTACTGCTTTGGTTTCAGATGGTAAGGCATAGTGACAAGCTTTCCAGTCTTCGGAAAATCAACAGCGGTGGCAGCCAACTCAGCCAATAGAATGCAGTTCTCATCCAGAGCCCCATGTTCACTACGGTCAGCATGAACCACGTGCGCGTTGCAGATTGCCCCCAGATTCTCATTCAGAAAGTGCTTAACAAAGAACTCTATGATATCCTGCAGAATTGAGCCACATCATGAGAAAGCGGGAGTCTTTCTGCAGCAAACTTACAGATCAGGCCTATCAAGTGCTAATAAAGAACTTTAAACATCTCTCAGTTCATATTTGACTGCCTAGTGTGGCACAAAATGCTAATGCTCTGTAACTATCCTGAGCGCATGTCATAGTAAGTTCATAGTGTCCCAAGAAAATTAATCAAGAAATTAGTTTTAAAGACAAGTTTGCTGCTCCTCGGATCAAACCAACGGGGACTACCAAATTACAAGCATCTTCTATAAATGAAGCAGAAACGGGGAAAATCTATCAGGCACTACCAAACTTGGCCAGACAAGGTGGCAGAAAGAAAATGACCACAGTAAGCGAAAAAAATGCTCATGCACACAGACTCTTGCTTTATTTGATCTATCCTTATGAAGGACATCTGCAGCAAGCCTCTTAAGATCCAACATTCCACTAATTTATAAGAAAAGAAAATAAAACTAAACACAAAAGATGAATTTCGAGAGTCATTTAAGCACAATCAAAGTAACTGTCACAGGTTGGAGTATAAATCAAATGCCAAGGCCCATCATTTCAAAATTGTTCTCATCTTACAAACTCTGAATTAAATGACAATTACCTTCTGGGTGACATCACGGGGCAGCTTTTTCTCTTCTGCAGGATCATACTGCATGGGAGTCCAGCTCTCCTTACTCGGTGGAATGAGATTTTCTTCCCACGTGACAAAGTAGAGGTCCCCATCAAGGTCACTTCCTGAAGCTTCATTTGTGTGAGGCCTCTCCCCATTTTGAGGAAAAACAAGACAATCATACAAATGGTGTAACTTTGGAGTATCAACTGCTTGCAGAATCCTTACATCACCAGGGTGTAGACATGGATTTTTTGCTACTACAACGTACCCTTTAATCACTTGTCGAATCTTTTTGGTCTCAGAGAACCTGGAGCCGTGTTTTATGAAGCAGTTCTCCAGGGCTGGACTAGACACTTGAATAAAGCACTGACCTTGTTCAAGAACTCCTAGCTCATCAAAGCAGCCCATCAGCCACCTCCCAGAGGGAACAAATATTCTAGCCTTTTCCCTAAGGCCCCACAGTTGTGCTGCTCGTATGCACATGAGCATGCCCCTTAAATGAGGTTCTGACTGGGGCCTAAAACCAGCACTCAACATTATTGCAGCAATGTTTCCCTGCTCGGCACAGGAGGATGTAAGGACATCAAATGCCACATCTGAGTCCACGAGCATCTGGTTCAATTTGAAAACCATTTTGTCCTGCATGTCCCAAAATACCTCATCTGGAACCTTCAACGTTGAAAGCAATGTCACAATCTGCCTATTTAGAAAGCCAGGCTGAAACCTGGTCCAGGAACATATTTCTAGGGTAGTGTGGTTTGACCGAAATTTGTTCATGCTAGGCCTCAAAGAAAGTCGAATCCCATCACCTTTGCTTGGCCAGCAAGCAACCACACCCTTGTAACCGGCATAACGAATCTGATATGCAGAAGGCGTGTCCAGTTCCAGTTTCAGCTTCTCTGCTACTTCCCTGGCAAGATCAGGTGTTATCGTGCCAATTCCATCAGAGAAACAATAGCCATTCCTCTCAATATCTGGAAGATTGTGATTTACTTTATTTTGTGGAACTTCCACGGTCGCATATGTGGATGAGAAGCACTGTCCCATCCGAGCAGCACATTTTGCAGTGTTCCTGTTATTAAACTTCCCCATCCACGCCTTGATCTTGTTCACATCAATTTCTTTGTCCTCGGCGAAAAACCAAGCAGACCGGTCCCTAAGTTGGTTTGATGAGAAAGCCAGAAATGAGTATTTCCGGCCGCAAAGATAAAACCCATCTGTCATTATCATCCTCACCCTTCTAAAAATGTTGGTCTTCTGGGAAAAGGAGATCGACTTGATATCCTTTAAGATGGGTGCAACGTAATAGCTGAGGACATTAGCGTTCATTGTCTGCAGGCCCTCATCCATAAAGGTCACCCTCAAGAACCTGTCAGCAACATCTTTATATTTCCGGAGCACCCTGTTGGATAGCTCAACTTCAGGTGGAAGACAATGCGCTTTAGTTGGAGTAATGGCGAGCCTCCTTATCTCAACAATGTCGTTCGACTCTTTCTGATTTTTAAGAAGTTTGGGATTCTTCAGCAGCCATTCTTGAACGAGTTTCAGGCTCTTGTATGCATCAAAGACTGGGCGTTTGTAGGAGCAAATGTGCTTTAGTGCTGCATTGTTCACCTCCTTCAGTTGGCTTTTCAGTAACCCATAAAAATTCTCTGATAGCTGGTGTTGGCTGAATACATTCTTGTGGATGACAGCATTCAACAAGAACATGACATCGAAATCTATCCCCTTGAGATGAATAGAGAAGAAGGCATCTAACATAGGCCTCCCAAAATCAGGCTCATCCTGGATCATCAGAAACTGTCCAGGGGGGCATTCCTGCACTCTTTGTTCCCTAAAATAATTCATGGCCTTCTTCAACTTCAGTCCATGGCATGGCGGAACTGACACTCTGTAGGTATTACACCGACCGACAGCCCCACTTGATGTGAAATCTGTAGTTCGAATCCAAGGATCTTGATCATCCAACAGGTCGAGTGGAACTGTTACTTCTATGTCGTCATCCGCAGTTCTAAAAAACACCCGAGGAGGTGAAGCCAGCTGCAAGAACAAAACAATAGACGACATTTTTCTGTAGCAATTTATCTCATTGATATCCCTCACCAAGAACTCCATCTTAAATTCACAATTTATCACAGCATAGGTGGGCAGGTCCTTGAAAGAAAAAGCTGTTTTCCTTGTAAAGCAAAACCTGCACATACTATCAAAAGGATCTACAAAAAAGTCAACCCCAGATGAGGGTCCTCTCCACCCTACCAGAAACTCCTCCGGCGTAATCAAGTTTCCTATCTCTAGGTGTACGTCAGGCAACTTAAGAGGAGTGGTAGTCCTCCTCCTTTGATTCATATGGAATGGACTCTCAGGTCCTAGGCTGACTTTCAAAGGTTTATTGTTCAAAAAGAGCCCATTGTTCACTGAAAGCTCATAAGCTGAAGTTGCAGCTTCAGGCGCAGCAAAGTGCACAAAAGCATGTGGCTCCACCTTTCTATATTCATCCACTATCTGGATGGTGTCGAACCTCGTCACCTCAAAATCTGGATAGGAATCTCGGGGCATCCAGGAGGTTTTCAACCTACACCTCCTGATAGGGCCAACTGTATTTTCCAAATACTTCACCAGCTCCTTTGCCGTCACATTTTGATCAAATCCACTGACAGTAACTTGGGTCATCACTACGTCCTTTCTAGCTCCTTTTGACTCCATTTTTCGTCCAAACACACTGTACATGTAAATAACGATGGATGTAATTTTAATATCACCTGCAACGGTATCCAAATCGCAACGAACACTCTTACTCATGCAATGTTAATGTTGGAAAAAATCTCTCAAACTTAAGAACAAAAACCCCACGCCTTGCTCCGAGCTAATAGGAAAAATATGTTAAACATTGAGGTCTTTGCAGTGAACTAATAAAAGATATATGCGAAATATCCCTAGATGTAACTCCCATAACATATCTAATGCAGTGAGGTTTTTCGCTCAAAAGACATATAAGGTATCACATCTAACAACACCAAACAGCATTCTGGTGAGGTATGAAAGATCATAACTATGTCTATCAGCTAGTATCTCAAGCAGAAAAGACAGGTTCACAGAATTGAACAAAGGCAGAAAGAACAGAAGCTTTCAGTAGGAAAAGCGAAGCACAGAGGTTGTAATCAAGGCGGTAGTATAAGATGAATTCCCAATGCTACATTGATGGCTAATTCCTTTCTGAAACAGAGAGAAAGAAATAGCCTGACTCTGCCAAGCCACAAGAAACTTCTCTGCCTGATTCCATATTGATACACGGCCATACCAAGTTAAAGACCAACCAGTCAGCCCAATGGCAGCAAGTAAATGACAATGAGAAACTTCATTTCCTAACCCAAAATAAACGTACTTGCCAAGTTATTTCCATTTATTTTTGTCCTGATCAACACTCACACCTTGCATCGTCCGCTATCTTTCAGACATCAACAAAACCAAAGCAGCTCTATTTACGCATCTACTTTTCAACGAGAATAAAAAATGAAATGAAGGCATCTCTTATCTGCCCTCAAACCTTTAGCCCGAAACATCCATAGCACTCTAGCTTACCTACGCGTGACCCACCACCTAAGCTGGTTACCGCCATCACACAAAAAACGCTCCGTTTCGGATTCTTAGCATGGGACAGCACAAGCTGCCCCAGATACGCGAAATAACCGAAGAGACCACGACCCACATTCAGAAAAAAAGAAAAGAATCGCACGATGTTCGCCAAGACGAAGACCAACAATCCAAACAGACGATCGGACGAAGAGCCAGAACTGCTAATAGCGCCAAATGTAAAGACATTGGTGTCAAGCTAAACTCGACGAGCAGGTTCTTGCTCGTTCCCTCAAATGGGCTTCTGAGCAAAGGGATCAGTTTGCAGAAACGAGAGCAATTCATAGAAATTACCTCGGGAATCGCGTGTCCGTGGAGAGATGATGAGCGGGACAGAGGGAGTGTGGACTGTGGAGTTCCGAGAGAGGGAAAAACGAAAGGAAAGAGTATAAATAGCCACGCTTGAAAGTTAGAAATGAAAAGAGAGAGGAAACCGAAAGATGAGGGGAAATTACAAAGATGTCCATGTACTATTGCCGCTATTCAATTTTGCTCCCCTACTTTATCTTATGAGAATATTCGTAATTACAAAGATGTCCATGTACTATTGCCACTTTCAATTTTGGTCCCCCTACTCTATCTTATGAGAAAATTCGTTCCTAAACAAATCTCTGATAACAATTTCATGACAAGAATTTCACATTTCCGACAAAATGTCAACTAAGCACTGAATATATAAATAAAAAGAAAGGTAAAAAAAAATCAGAAAAAAAAATCTCAAGAATGATCCTCATACTATTGTCGATGTTTTGCGACAGATTTAATCCCCACTGATTTCAAGATATTTGCTTCCAAATGTAGAACAAAAATTGTTGAGCAAGTGCCGAATAGGTTAGCCAATTCAAGCAAATCCAAAACGATTTATCATGCATGAGTTGGACGCAAGGACACTTACATATGTGGTTTTGGTATATGATAACCTCGCTTTTACTAGCCCCTCGTGCACTTGTCCTAACCATTGCCGAATCATTTCAAAATAACCATGTATGAGGGACAATTAGCCTAGAGCCGTAACGCTTGACCCGGCCCACACGGGCCAATCCCTCGAGAATAATATTTGTGGATGAGAAACAATTGTCCTAAAATCAAGGTCGAATATTAGTTCTAGGACTCAAATTGACCAGGAGCACAGCATTGGGATAAGTTTTGTAAATTTTCCCTCTACCATTTTATTTGCTTATACCATGTCCACTTCCGGTGCTCAGTTGGCAATTTTCCATGGACATTTGGACAGAACATGGAGTGTGATTGGGGACCAAATCGGTCGTGAGATAAAAGTGTAGGGACCGAAATTGAATAGCGACAATAATAGAAGGACCATTTTGTAAATAGCCCAAAGGAAAAGTGTTTGATAACTTGTTGGAGTCCATAGCTTCGTTGTGGAGTGCTTGATTAACTTCTTTGAGAAGATGCCCTTTTGATTACTCGTTGGGCTCCACGGGAACCGTAAAGTGCCACTGCTTGATACAACTTCCTTGACAAGGTCTTCTTGTCGATGCCCTTCGTAGGGTCTGTTTAATATATTGTCTGTTTTTCTTTTTCTTTTTTTCCTTCCGCAGAATAGAAAAAGAACAGAAATCTATTTGTATATATATTAATTGATTTTTTGTTTCTCGGAACAAAAATAAAAAATTTAAAAAAAAATAGCTTCTTTGTTCCCGAGAACAAAAAGAGAAGTAATGTTTTTTCAGAAAAAAACAAGCTCAATATAACTTAATACTCGTCGTCTTTACAACCACGAGTCCACCGCCGATCACCACGCCTACCATCGGTCGCCGCCGCAGCTTGCCAGTCCTTGTTACCTCCATATGCATGTTTTATTGCATTTATTATAATATTCACGACATATCCATATTTTGACAGACTATAACTTTTCAAAAACCTGAAATTAAAAGTAGCCATGGGAAAGGAAAATGATACAAATAATCTCTGAATTTCGCCTAACTATGTAACGTGATTTCTAAACTTTTAATATGTTCAATGCGGTCTTGGAACCTTAGTCCAATGCGTAACGTGATCCCTAATTTTTCAATTTGTTTAATGTGGTTCCTAGAATTTTGATAAGTATTCAATTTAGTCCTGTTTCCGAAATTGAATCAATAGAATGATAATATTGCACAATTCTATATAGTTCAAAGACTACATAGAGCATGTATCGAAATTCTAAGGACTATATTGGACAAATTAAAAGTTCAAGAACCACATTGCACGTTGTACTAAAGTTCATGAACCACATTAAACAGTTTAAAAGTTTATGAATCACATTGCACATTTAATTAAAGTTCAGCAATCGTTTGTGTCATTATCTCCCATACGACTTCTCTGTCTTCGCTCCCCTATTGGCAAATTCGGACTTACCTAAAATCGTCAAAGTTTGATAAAAATATGATTTTGAATTTCAAAAATAAGAGAAAAGGTTGGAATTTTAAAATACAAGGCACACCCAAAAACCTAAGTACAAAATCCTATCGTGCAATAAACAACAGATCTTCCATTTCCTTAAATTTTGTCACTTTTAATATTTGAATTTTTAATTACTATTTGAACATGGTTATTCCTGTTGTTTCTGTTACATTTGATCCCAATGTTTTTGGAACCTTTATACCAATTTTATTCTATTTGATTTCATGACTAATTCTTGCTTTAATTTAGGTTGAAACATGGTCTCTAATTTCTGTAGGAGTTTCATCTTTACAAAGATTAAGGGAAAGACATGTCCGCCAAAACACAATACCCTAAATGTACAAAACGAAACTAGAGATCAAATATTGCGAACACGAGGCTCATTAGTAACGTCTTAACTTTAAAATATATATTTATGGAGAAGTGTCAATGATTGATAATTACCTCCGAACGGTTTTTTTCGTCATCGCTGATCGGAGAGAAAGAACCGTGAGCGAGATCGATAATGTGAGAGTGCATGTTAGAGTTTTGGCGAGGGGAAAATGCATGTTAGAACGTGTACATATACCAACATACGAAAGGAGTTATTTCCCTTCATTACGTAGGTGTTATCATGACTGTAAAAGTTTAGACAAATTTTAACAGGTATGGGTCCCACCATTATTGTTAGGGATGGCAATAAAACACGTTTTAATCGGATTGTCTGAATTCTCATGGTCACATTTAGTAGAATCTTCCTTTTTTTTTTTTTTTTCCTTCCTTGCTTTTTACCTTTTTTTTCCTTTTTCCCCTTGCCGGCCTCAGGCGAGGCACGCTCGGGCCTAAGCTGGCAAGGGCCTCCCTCGCCCTAGCCCGGCGAGGGCGGTTCTCGCTTGAGGTTGGCCAGCGAACTCCACTAGCCAACAAAGAGACCCGGCGATGGCCAGTAGAAGGGAAAAGAAAAAAAAGGAAAAAAAAAAAGTAAAGAAGGAAAAGAAAAAAAAATTCAAAAATTCAAAAGGATATCAAAATATTATTAAAATTATCAACGTCATTGCCGCCCGTACCATGTAGGACAAATATCGTCCATATCAGCGATTTTCGGCTAAAATTGATCAGATGTTTCACACGTTGATCGGCGATCGCCATTCCCAGCCCTTTTTACCTACGAACAAAACCAGCTAAATCTACACATTTGAACCCAAAAACCGAAAACGAGTAGCCACACATTGCTATGAAAGATCAATCCTAGTGACGCCTTGAATCAGCTTTTTGATCTTGAGCCTGAAAGAGCTTTGCAGATGTACCATCGTTCACCACCTGCGGCCTCAACTCGACCAGTTTCACTCGTCGTAAGTGCTCATGAAACCTCCGATGAACCCCGCGCCGTTACAGTTTCCGCACAGCATGTGCTTCCTGCCTCTGCACATACAAAGATCATGTGACGAATCTTACAATCACACCTGCAAGAGGAAGGTTAAATTCGCGGTCTGTTGTCTCATATCAAGAACAAAGCAGGCCGAAAGGACCGGCACGTTTCTAAGTCTGCCTTCTTGAAAAGCTCGGGAAAAGGTTCCCGCGGCCTGAGATTTTCAGCGTTGCCCTCGACGCATGTTTCGTTTCGACGGAACTCGAGCTTACCCACAAAGCCAGCAAGAGTCGCCGGCTTTGAACTGTCCATTGAAGAGATCTTCAGAGTTCACACCGCTGCCTTTGCATTGAGAACACAAGACTGCACCTGCGCATTGACAAAACACACGAGGAAACCATTTTTTAGGTCAGATAATAACTTTTGAGTGAGGTAATCGGCATGTGAAATGTGTATGAGAATTCCACTGGAGAGTTCAAAAATCCAATCCATCTCCGGTTGATCGAACTTCACGGTGTCGTTCCGCTGACAATCAACTAAGGTTTACTGAAAAGAAAGATGCAGACATTGTTGTTGCGGTCGATCCTGTCACCTAGGACGTCTCTATTGCGAGACAAGCCGAAACAAAAATGTTAACGGCGGGAAGATCGGAGTCCGGGATACTGGTTAAAAGATTTTTTGTGAGATGAAAATTAACTTGAGGTAAATGTGCCATAAAAGTACAATTTGAGATTTTTTGTGATGTTGGGGCATATGTGTCGTTGTCCTTGATTTGAGACTTTTTTTAGTTTGGAGTAAATGTGTTATGGGTACTAATTTGGAATTTTTATTGGAATCGACCCTTTTTTAAATATTAACTTATCTTATATCTAACTATAAAAAAAACTTATCATTTCATTGACCAATTTTATTTATACCAATCTACCAACTATTACATAAAATTAGCAATTATTATTTTCGTAACCTGTAACCTGCAGAATTTTCTCTGATTAAATTAAGAACTAGTTTGTGGCAATCAACTCTCATTTGAGTTGCTCACTATCATTTTATTTTTTGCTTCAAATTGGATTTACGCTTCTATTTACCTCATCTATCAAATTTTGACATTTTTTTAGAGATTATCAACCTCAATTAGAGTGAGTACATTTTTTTTTTATCTCAAGTCTCCAACCAGTTTAGCGTTACCGACATTTTTTTTTTGTTTTTTTGTTTGTTTGTTTGTAAATTATTATTTTCTCTTATTTTTGACCAAAAAAAATCTCTCATTTACTAACTTTACTTGACTACTATTATAGTTAGTGACGGGAGTTTATTTAATTTTTTGAATTATCACCGCTTTTTAATTTCTAACAGAAAAAACCTTGTCTGATCATTCATATAATGTTTATTAACTTCCTTACCAACACCTTAAATATACCAACTGTCAAAAAAAGTTACCGATATTACATTGGACACCTACTAATTCTATTCCCGATTAAATAATCCAATAGAGAAATTGGTAACGTAAAGAGTACAAAATTAACGTTGGGTACTAACTTCTATGAGAGTTCATATCACATAACTATAACATAATCGTAGAAAAGTTGATCAATAACCTAAATTAAGGTTAGTAATTTCATACAAGAGTTAATAACTGTAAGACGCAATTAAGAAAGATACGTAGAAGTTGGTAAAAGATTAGAAAAGTTGATCATTAATAAGAAAAAAAAAAAAACTCAGAATGCAACTCAAATGAGAGTAGCTTTTTTTTTTTCCAAAACTGAAATCGATTTGGTAACCAAAACTGATTGGTAAATTGATCAGGGAAAATTTGGGAAGTCGTTCTAATCTATTTCAATAATTTAGAAAAATGTTGGTATTTATGGAGTTGCTATTAAATGCAAATATAAGTTTCAATAAGATAAGTTGGGAATTTTTTAATAAAAAATAAATATTGATAATTAACTCAAATGAGAGTTGGTAACCCAAATATTACGTGATAATTTAATGAATGATTAATTGATCAGTCATGCTAATTTATATTGGTAATCTCTGAAAATAGTTAGAGAATGCAAGGGGCAGCTAATCAAAACAACTCAACAAAAAAAATCGATGCATTAGAAAAAAAAAATTAAACGCAAACCAAATAGGAGTTGGTACAGATTGACGAAAGTTGGTATATCGCACTAATTAGATTGGTAAACAGTTAGTTAATTTCGAGCGTTGGCAAGTTATATAAATAAAAGCTGGTAAATTAATACAAAAAATTCATTTGCAAGCTACAAAAAAAGTTGGTTTTATCATAAAAATGTTGAAAATTTAGCGGCGGATTGATTTGCAGTCATTCGAGCCTAAGGTACTCAAATGGTTAGGTCGGGTTATGCCCAAACGGGAGCCTGACTTTGTTATTGAAGTCTACCCGTACCGGTTCGGGCCTGGACGGGCCGGCGGCAGCCCTGCCCAACTCAGGCAAGCATAATGTCACTGTCCTAGAGATTATGTTCATAGGATTATGCACTGGAGTGTGGATCAGAAGCGGGCGAACTAGCGCCCTGAAGCGACAGAAACAGAGTGTGATCTCTCTGACGTTCAATCACAGAGCAGCAACGGCCTTACCATTTCCGTCGCAGTCGCTGCAAATCATGCTCTTTGGTTTCGTGCGCCCATCGCCTTTCGCAGCCTGGACGGGCAAAAATTCCAAGGAAACTTTTGAATTTAAGTCTAACGGGTGGATGAACAAGACGTGCGGTGCGTGGTGCTGAATTACAATGAGTTAGGCGAAGATTGGTTCGATAGCGAGCCGGTCCCGGGTCCGCATCGAAGTTAAAAATGAAATCTTCTCACCTGAGCTTTCACCAGTCGGAACTTAGTAGCTGGAGGATGATGATGATGGGTGGTGCCATGGTCTCGGGGGCGAACTTTGTGTGCTGGGACAAGATTGGTCAGCTGATTCTCTGCCCATGGAAGCAAATTCACAAGCTGAAGCAGAGCAAAACAGAGAGAGAGAGAGAGAGAGAGAGAGAGAGAGAGAGAGAGACCATAGAGCGAAGAAGGAGAAGGTGAGCTCCAAAGTGCAGATGCCATGGAAGAGTTAAAGAGCGAGCAAGTTCTTGTTGAGCAATCAAAGTGCTCGTCTCTTTAGCTGCTAAGCCAGGAACCACATAAAGTCACGAAATACGTCTTTGAGAAAAATAAGAACACGACAAACATAGAAGATAATATGTCTTCTTCTCTTTTGCCTATTGGAAAAATATTTTCTAGTTGAAACATAGTGCAAACTGGCCGGGCAGGCCAGGCCTAGAGGGGATTTGTGGCCCGACCCGACCAGATCGGGCTTGATTTTCCAGTCCGGTCGTAGGCCGGCCCGAAAAAGAGAAAAAAAAAAAAAGGCAGACCGAAGTTATTAGGTTCGGTCCCAGCCGGTATTCTTGTTTAATTTGTTTAAAAAATAGTCCGCAAAATGGCACAAATGATCCCTAAATTTTGACCCGATGTACAATGTAGTCCACAAATTTTTAATTTGACCAATATAGTCCCCGAAATTTAATCTAATGTGTAATGTGGTCCCTGGACTTTTAATTTGACCAATACAACCCTTAAACTTTTGGAACACATTCAACTTAATCCCTAAACTTGAAATGAAAGGACTAAGTTGAACATCTTCCTATAGTTCAGGGACCGTAGTAGTCAAACTAAAAGTTCAGAGATTATATTGCACATTAGGTTCAAGTTTAAGGATAATATTGATCAAATAAAAAGTTCAGAGATTACATTGCATATTTGAATTAAAGTTCAGGGACTATTTGTATCATTATCCCTAAAAAATCGTCCTTAGTTTTTTTCCTCTCATTGTTAGTTTTTAAGTAATGGATATAAAATCACTACTCCTTGGCCAAATTAACCTAAAGCTACTTAAAACCGTAAAGTTTCATTAAAAAGAAGGAAACCCCTACATGCCGACTATGGCGAAACATGAAATTTTATCCAAGTGAAGTTAAGGGTCCTTAAATACAATATGGAGAATCCATTCGAAGCCCTTAGCCACTCAAGAGTGATTTCGAAGTTCGTGTTTATTTTTTTTTTTTATCTATCCTATCTTTGACTCTCTTCTCTCTTTGATTTTTACCGTGCCTCTTTGTAGAGCGTGCGAGAGTCAAATCTTGCACCTATAATATTAGCATCCCCACTTCCAATTTCTTTGCCGACATGTCGCATGCATATTGGCTCAAAGTTCAAGTTTAATGACCGTGTTTTTTCATGTTAAATATATCGAAATCTATGAAATTTATCGTCTTGCGATACCACAAAAGTTACTCTGTAATTGTGTGACAATTTTATTTATGCATTTAGTCATTCCTCCGGCTCTTCTCCGAATAATAGCTTTTTTTTTTTTTTGGTAAAAAAACTTCGAATAATAGTTTGAGAGCGCAGGAAAATGGCGACTTTTTGTGCATGATCTTACTTAGGGGCACGATCTCGGGCTCCCCTCCCGACCCGATTTTGTCTCGGATGTTTATTGAACGCCGACCCGGACCGTCCATTTGTATTTCGGGCCTGACGGGCTTGGGCGGGCCGCCAGCTCACAGATCACGTCGGACGCATCGTGCTGTGCCATTTGCTATCTTCTTCTTCTTCCTCTTCTTCTTCACTTCGTAGAGAGAATTTTCCTGCAAATTCAGTCTCCGCGACATCGTTTCATCTACTCTTCTTCCTCCGCAGAAGAAGAACAGTACCTCAATCCTCTCCTCTCACCTCCTCGCTGGTAACCCCTCTCTCTCACTCTCTCTCTGTCGAACCCTAATCTGTTGAATCCTTTCGTCTTTCTGCGTATCGGAATCTCTCTGTCGAGGTAACGTTTCGAGTTCCTTGCGTTCGGGACAGACGATGGGAGAGACGAGGGACAACGATGCGTACGAGGAAGAGCTCCTCGATTACGAAGAAGAGGAAGACAAAGCCATGGACTCGGCCTCCGCTAAGGTCAACGGCGAAGCCACCAAGAAGTGAGTACCCGTTTTCGCCTCTTGCTTACTCTGGCTGCTCAGTAGGTGGAGCTTTGCTTGAGTTGATTTATGTGAGCTCGTAGTGGTATGGTCTTGAATTGGAACAGTGACGTCATACGCATAGAGTAGGGAGAGATAAACTTGGGGATTTGAAGTTCTCCTGTACTGGTGAACGGTTTAGAGGACTGGGGTATTGGTTTTTTCACATGTTGAGCTATGGCCATTTCTTTGCGCGGAGACCTTATTGTGTTTCGTTCTTGTATAGGGGTTACGTTGGGATTCACAGCTCAGGTTTCAGAGACTTCCTTTTGAAGCCAGAGTTACTTCGTGCTATTGTGGACTCCGGCTTCGAGCACCCATCTGAAGGCAAACTTTATACTCATTCAGCTTCTTTTGGTGTTTTTGTATTGGTTGTAGGCTAGATTGTTTATTTGTGTGTGTGTGTGTGTCGAAAGCAAAGATTGGATGAAGATATTGTGGGAGCAAAGATCGAGTGACGGTTGATGGAGGAAAGGATGGAGATGAATGAAAAGTATTCCTTTTCTTTGGATATTTTGATGTGCAAGAGGATTTTTTAGCGAAATTGAATTGTTTTTGGCTTATCAAGCTCTCATAGTAGTTCTGACGGAAATGATGAATATAATATTGCTCTTGTCTTCATCGTTCTCACATCTCTTTATTCACCTGCCAAGCATATGACGGAATTTTTTCTATCGTGGATCTTTCTTCTAAATTTTTCTAGTTTTGAGATGACTTCCGAAAGAAAATCGAGGCGAGATACTAGATAGCTTCGACTCGCTTGGGTGCCTGGGTTTGGCCCAAGAATATTAGTTTTCCTGTGATTTTCGCCTTTAAATTTTTCTTCAGAATTGGCATTTATCTCTACTTCGTGTCACTTTCAGTGTCTCATGCTTCTTAACATCTAAACTTTCAGGTAATATTCTACGATCACAATCTTTCAGCGAAAAGTTATGGTGGTAATCGTTTCAAGTGAAAGGAGCAGGAACATAATATTTACTTACCAAGGGTTCCTTCGATCCAACTTTCTTTGATTCATCAGTCCAACACGAATGCATTCCTCAAGCTATATTGGGTATGGATGTCATATGCCAAGCAAAATCTGGGATGGGGAAAACCGCTGTTTTTGTGCTGTCAAGTTTGCAACAAATTGAAACGGTTGCTGGGCAAGTTGCTGCACTTGTTCTCTGTCACACGAGGGAGTTAGCCTATCAGGTACTTTTTAATCATCTTACCATGTTTTAACTTAATGAGGAAAACAAGTTGGTTATTTTCAGTCTTCTTTATTAATGATCTTGTTCTGTCAGTGGGTAATTGTGGGGTTTTCATCTATTTTGCACTTGCAATCCTTTTGAGATAGCCATTCTTTGTTTTTGTCTAGATCTGTCATGAGTTTGAGAGGTTCAGTAAGTATTTGCCAGATATCAAGATTGCAGTCTTTTACGGTGGCGTCAATGTCAGAATCCACAAGGAGCTGCTGAAGAATGAATGCCCCCATATTGTTGTTGGCACACCTGGTAGAATTTTGGCTCTGGCAAGGGACAAGGACCTTTCTTTGAAGAATGTGAGGCATTTCATCCTTGATGAGTGTGACAAGATGCTCGAATCTCTAGGTATGATGTTTCTGGTGATTTATGTGTTTCTAAGGGGGGAAAAAAAGAGAGAGAAGCTCGGCCTTCTGATAGTACTAAGTTGATGATTCTACTTTCAAGCAGTAGGTTGCAGCCTAGTTAGTATGGACATTGTTTGTATTGTATGCAGACATGAGGAGAGATGTGCAGGAGATATTCAAGATGACGCCTCATGATAAACAAGTCATGATGTTTTCAGCAACACTCAGCAAGGAAATCCGCCCGGTTTGCCATAAGTTTATGCAAGATGTAATGTCTCATCACCGTTATAACTTGAATTTGAAGTCTAACTTGATATTAGCAACTTTTTTTGCGGCTAGAGTAGATGTTTGCAGCATGACAACTCCATGTTCCCCTTGGCAACTTGTGTGTGTGGCGCCGATCTGCTGTATCTATAACTTCATGGCGCGGAATATCCGGCTCGATGGGGGAAATTGATGGAAAGTTAACGATATCAACCATGAAGGGTGGGAATATTCCAGTGAAGCTTCTGTTTGCTTTTCTTTGTTGGTCTTGGCATCTTTGGTATTTTCTTGTGATGGTTCAGTCATAGCATGGTTTTAAGGTGGGGGTTTTCCTCCTCCCTGTTTTCCTGGGTGAAGTGGTCTGATTGTTTCAGTCTTTGTTTCTTTATTTCTTTTTTTTTTTCCTTATTTTGGGCTTCCCTTGGGGGGGGTGGTTGTTGTTGATGGTTGTGGTGATGGAAATATTGTTGGGGTAGTTTAATTGAAACCTGAATGTGTCAAGAACAACTTCAGCTTGTTGCTACAATGGAGAGCTCGATAAGGACGCAAATCGGATGGAACAGAACCATGATTCAATGGATGATGCATTGTTCAATTCGTAGTGGCTTCTCCTAAGCTTGAGGAAGGCGCTTAATCTGATTTACTGAATTTGCTGACGTTTGTTCCTTTCAGCCTATGGAAATATATGTTGATGAGGCCAAGTTGACCCTTCACGGTCTTGTACAGGTATTATAGAGTTCAATTTCTTTTTGTATAGCTCTTTTTTGTGAAGTTAAATATCCAGTGTTTTGACTGAAAATCACGCTGAATTGTCAGCACTACATCAAATTAAGTGAAGGGGAGAAAAACCGCAAGCTAAATGACCTTCTTGATGCATTGGACTTCAATCAAGTTGTAATCTTCGTCAAAAGTGTCAACCGAGCAGCTGAGTTAAACAAGTTACTCGTGGATTGCAACTTTCCTTCAATATGCATCCATTCTGGCATGTCACAGGAGGAAAGGTCCCCCTCTCTCTCTCTCTCTCTCTCTCTCTCTCTCTCTCTCTCTCTCTCTCTGCGTGCTTATAGGTGCTTTTTTGTTGCTAGAACTTTTTTTGCCAATCGTATGAGATTGATCTTGATAGCTTTCTTCTGTCTCATACTGATGTGTTTTGCCTCGGACAACAGCATTTCAGTTTGAATTGTGTGGAGAATGATATACTTACTGCATGCCTTCTTCTTTTTTCCTAACTACGGAGAACCTCCCCAGAAAAGAGCCACTAGGTTCATCACCCCCAATTAGATCGTGTTCACTGGGCGAGATTCCTTACCTAGGATCAAGCAAACTCTCATGGTGCAAAACTCTAGGATAAGAAGTAAATGCTGATCTCTGCTTCTTGAGTCAAGGTTGAAGGAACCCCCTTACTGCTAAGGCAACTCAAGTTGAGTCTTACATGCCATGGTTTCAGGTTGTTGAAAGTGTGCTTCATCAGGACATGGATGCTTGGGGTGAAGTGGTGGATATCATAGTGGCTTTTGTTCGTCCTAATTATTGTTACTGGTGATCTAGGTGAGGAAGAGGACCTAGATTTGTAAGAATGAGCAAATGATGGTTTTCTAGAATAGGAAGCATCTTAAAAGGCCACCTTACCGAAACGTAAAGGAGAACGACAATAATTTAATAAGCGGGTCTAGGAAGCATCTTTAAAGGCCACCTTACCAAAATGTAAAGGAGAACAGCAATAATTTAATATGCGATAAGACTAGATTTGGTGTTATGGCACGTTTGGTGTACATGAATGAGTAGGAATGGAATCACAATTTCAGGTACCAATTCTTTTTTTGATGCTTGGATCAACACGTGAATAGTGGAATGGTGATTCCACGGAAATGTTTAATCCATTATCTCCTCAAAATTAGCATTTTACTCCTTTGGCCGTGGAATCACGATTCCAGTTCGAAGGCTAGAGCCATATGGAATTATAAAATAAATGAAAGCGAGAGAAACATTATTCATCAATATATAATTTCTTTTAGATACATATCAAGGATTATTACTTGTCTATGTTTTTCAAAATAAGTGCTATTTTGAATGAAAATCCAAGATCTCGCTCTATCTATTCCCAAAAACTCGCCAAACAGAGAAGTATGAAATCTTTGTTCCTTTCTATTTCATTCCTTCTCCATTCCATTTCTTCATTCCGTTCCAAATGTCATACTAGACGTGCCCTAAGTGTTGCTCGTTTTCTAGCTGTTTTTGGGAGATCATGAACTTCTTGCTGTGCTTGAGATTGCATTGTCTCTCTTCATTTGCCATTATGCAGGTTAATTGCCTTGTGACATTTTAAAGTTTTTGTAGCTATTATAATAGGATGTGCTTTGTAGGTTGACACGGTACAAAGGTTTCAAAGAAGGACATAAAAGGATTCTTGTTGCGACAGATTTGGTCGGTCGGGGGATTGACATTGAACGTGTTAATATCGTGATTAACTATGACATGCCAGATTCTGCCGACACTTATCTGCACAGGGTATCCTTCGTAATCTTATGTTACAAATATATTTGGTCTAGCTGTATTAGAATTCCTGAACAAATTTAAGCATATTTTTGTATTAAATGTACCACAGGTTGGTCGAGCTGGAAGGTTTGGCACTAAAGGCCTGGCAATCACATTTGTTTCTTCTGCTTCAGATTCTGACACACTCAACCAGGTTGCAATTTGGTGCTCTTTTGTCATTTTAGGGTATCTTCCATTCAAGTGTTCGTTATATTCAAATTGTTATCTCAGGTTCAAGCAAGGTTCGAGGTGGATATAAAGGAGCTTCCTGAACAGATAGATACCTCCACGTACAGTACGTTTATTGGATGCTTGTTTTGTACATGTTGTTAGTAGTCTAGCCTACTTGCTTAGGACCGGTAACCTTTCTAGCTAAGATGAAGATGGCCCAACCCTATTTCGATGGGTTGACACTTTTTGAAGTTTTTGGTCACGTTTTTTTTTTTTTTTGGTCATAAAGTTTTTGGTCACATGTTGAAGAGTAAGAAGAATCTGTTCAAGCTGTCCAAACCGAATGGTGGGGATATCATAATTACTTATTTGGCTTCTGCTCTCTGTTCGGCTTTTCCTTGTGCAATGACGTTCTGTATTGTACATCGTGCTTATTCTTGGCATCCTAGCAGTACAATGCATGGTAAGGTCACGAGTCTTAACATATATCTTGTTGCTTTTGTGCAGTGCCGTCCTAGAGGGCTGTTCGGATAGACGACTTCTGAAACATTTGGACATGGACGGCTGCAAGCTGGAGGCGATGTCCTCGTTAGTCTCTCTGCGGTTCTTGCTCAGCATCTTCTATTAGTTCCGCTGTAGATCTTGAGGACTTGATTTAATGCGTACAAGAACAGCTGTCTGTAGAGCTATGGATTGACGTTTTTTAGTTTAATTTCGGTAGTACTTGCTGATTTGGGTTGGTGTATGATATTTAATCATATATGACAATTTGAAGTACCTATAACTGGAGTTCCTTAACCGAGATTTGCGCTTAATAATGTCGATGGTTCATGAGTAGGCAGCTGCAGGACTTTGGGAAGCAGCAAAGTCAACCTTCTTGGTGGTCAATGTTCTCGTTCTCCTTTAAGAAAGTAGGTTTTCTTGATGTTTGTGGATGTATGCGTACTTTCTACCATTTTAGAAGTTTGCATAGTCCAGAATATAGAAAAATGTAGAGGGTCTTTGTTGAGGTCTTGTGTCCAAGTGTTCATGGAATTCTCGCTAAAACAACTTAATTATGAACGTTTCAATTTTGAAATGACTAATTATAAACAGCAGAAGGCACGAAATGTGTCGAGAATTGCGGTTACGAAACTTGCAGTAGACTTGTTAGTTGAGAATCGTGGTTACGAAACTCGTAGTAGACTCGCTAAATGTGTTAGAAATCCATTTGTCAGCCCATAAATTTGCTGAATTGTTATATAAATTTGTTATATTCAATAAATAGATTATAATGAAATAGCAAAGAATGGTCCAAGTGGGGGCTTTTCCAGCACTTCAAGTCGAAACCTTCGCTCGAACCCAAAAAAAAAAAAAAAGAAGTTGAAACCATGGCATGTCTACATCCACTTGTGTTCGACCAAAAAAAAATTCACTTGTGAAGCTAGCCCACCGTACTAGAGAAAGAAATAAGCTTGCGGATTGGGTTGTAAGGCCTGTATGATAATTATTCTGATTCTATTTTTCGAAACAAAAAAAAAAATGAGAATCTTGCATGGTAATGTAAATGATTCTGATTTAGGAAATAGTTTTGGAGTAAAAATAAAAACAAAAAAAGTTGATTCTGAAAAAAAAATCACTTTTAAGAATTACAAAACATAATAAAATTTCACATCTCTCGCTTTTTCTTTTCAATTTTTCCTCCCCTAAGATAGAACAAGGTTTCATTTTCAAAGAAAAATATATAAGATAATAAAATATAAAATATTCAAAAAAATTTGGAAAATTTTAAAAAAAATCAGAAAAATTTCATAAAATCCCAAAAAAATTAAAGAAGCTTAGATTAGGCTAGTTTGATCTCATTTTCATAAATTTGGGCCTATATTCCCTAGATTTCACAGATTTTTTTCTTTTGTAGAAAAATTATAAATACATTTGTAATTAAATTCGAACCACATTTCTCTAAGCCCTTAGGGCTTGATTAGGGTTTTATGATGTGATTTATCAATACCATAATCCTTGATTGTGCACTTGATTTCATTAATTGTGATTTGCCTAGGTTTATGTACTTTCGACTTAGTCTAGTTTAGAAAATTTTGGAGAAAGACAAAAAATAACCATCGCGAACACTTAACAAGCTCTCGTCCTTAAGTTTTCAATGAATTAATATTGAGATTTAATTTTCTAGAACAAAAAAAGCATACCAATGCAGAGCAGTGCAATGCATTTTCCTTACGTAAACGATGGTATCACTCGTATTGGTTATCCGCTTACTCAAAAGAATTCGATGACACCCCACAATAAAATGGCGAAAATGACTCGTGGTGATTCTTGATATTTATTTGTATATTTCAATATGCAATATATTATATAAGAGAAACAATATAATTTAATTTTCGATTATTTTTGAAATGTAGGATAAAATTTCTCAAAGTAACTACATAATTTGACTTAAATGACAAAAATTGGGAAGAGCAATTGTTCTCGGGAACATAAATTTTGTGAAGTTATCAAACGAGTTTCTGTTTCAAGAACAGAAATTTTGAGCAGTTAACAAACGGGTTCTGATTATCTAAAACTCATATAGGGAATAAAATAAGAAAAAATCATTTTAATCGGGACCACTTTTTGGGATCAGAATGATTACCATATAGGCTTTTAATATAAAGCCCTTCCACAAAACTGGTGTTTTAATCTCCCTCCTCTCTTTGGGAGCTTACTTGCTATGAACCTTTATCATATGAAAAAAGGGTAGCGCTTTTTCCACTCTTATTTTGGCTAAGTCACTCTTTTTTTCAATTGACAGAGCGAAATACCCTTATCTCTTTTCAATTTATTGTTTCTTTATTTATCAACCAAACCAATATAACTGCCTTTATTTCTATTTTCTCTCTTAAATTATCAATCTCACAATATAAACGTCAAATTACTCCCACTAAGATATCATCTTATCATGCACCATATTATCACTTTGTCTAGAGAAGGTCGTCATTTTTTAATTTATGGTCTCATTTTTTAATTGCAAAAGTTATATAAAAGGTTACAAATTTCTAGTTATAGAGGTTTATGAACACACCATTAGCTTCCTAGTTTTATGAAATAGTTTGAGAGAAAATTTATTTCAAATTTGAAACTTAAAATGCAATCTAATTATCTAGCATATTTTAACTTTTGTGGATGATTTTTCAAAATAAATTCGTAGGTTTCTAAAGTTATATATCTTTGATTCGTGCTTTCTTGTGAACTTTTAGCATTTTAATATGAATGGCAAGATGGGCTGAAATGTATTTACACATTTAGCACCTTCAAACTCGTGTCAAAATCTTTTAAGGGAAAAATTTAAGCATATTTTAAAGTTTTGATCCAGTTGCTATGAGATTAAATTTACAATCGATATTAATTACTCTTTTTTAAAAGATCCTTTAGATATGTATAAATATGTTTGACATTTGATAATGCTTTTAACAAATTAACCTCTTTCATATTTTGATATGTTAGAAAGTCCAACCCAACTGATAGGTAAAGAGGGCCTACATGAATATAAAGAGCATTGCCAAGCAATGTGGGATAATCCAAGCGACACATGAAAATTTGACTAGGCACATTTACGTGGAATTTTGACCATGCACATTTGCGAAAGGATAAGTACTTGTTCTGATCCCATGTTAGAAAGTCTAACTCAATTGCTTAAGTTGATAGGTGGAGGGGGACAACATAAATATAAAGAGCATTTAAAATCCATTGTCAAACAATGTGAGATAATACTTTCACATGATCAATTTTAATTTTCGATTTTTTTTTTATCAAGATCAGCTGAATAATTAAATGAAATTTAATTTCGACTTTGAAATATAGTTTCACTCATACTATGCGACAAAAAAAAAAAAAAATTAATTGTGTGTTCATAAGATGTCATAAACAGAATTTTCTTGTAAAATAAAAGATGAGACAAGACATTAGAATCGACAACATTCTTTAGGCAAAATGATAATAAGATATGGTAAACTGATGTGTAGATGGGTGTGATGGAGCATAAAGATTGTGATTAATGAAAAAGATAATAGAAATAAAGGCAGTTTCATAGATTAGCCTAATAAAAAAGAAAAAAAACAAATTTGAGAGAGAGAGAGAGAGAGTATTTTGGTAAGTTAACAAGAAAAAACGAGTATCTTAGCCAAAATAAGGGTGAAAATAGCACCATCCTATAAAAATGATACAAATAATTTCTAAACTTTGGTCCAATGTGCAACGATCTGCTGACATGGCTGTCGCGTGGCTGCAACCTCAGCACCACGTAGGCGTTGACCAGATCAATTCGCGTTGACCGGTCAACGTCTCGTTGGGGAAGATTGATGGACGGCTGAGAGCTTTCCGGCGACGATCAACGGTAAGATCTTGTCCGATTTGAGCGATCTAGGTACCGTTGGAATCGTCTCGACGGTAGCTATCACATATCCAAAAATCAGTGCAATCTAACGGCGAAAACTATATGAAAACAGCAAGAATAGGTTCGGTCGTGGTGACGACCGAGTGCACGTTTTCCACGATATCAATCCAAACCAAAGCTACGACTCGCATCCATGGGGTCCGGGATACTCACCTCACGTCCCAATCGGCTCGAGGATGTCTAAAATGAGCCAAATAGCTTAAGGTATGTTCGGGTGGGTTCGAGACTCAATTATGGATTTTTATGTAAAAACATGACCAAACAAGGATAACAACACAATTAGAGATGTCCAAGGAGTAGTTTAAACCAAAGATCTTGTGAAATGGTTGAGCGAAGCAAAATTGCTATTAACGGACCTCCGAAAGCTTGAAAATGCACTTACGTTTCCGGGTAAACGAGATGGTTCGTCGCACTCCTTGAGATCACCCGAAACTTGTGGACTTTGTCTTGAAGGCTTGCTGGCGTTTGGTTACCGTCGATGAAGCTCGGGAGATCTCCCACCGAAGCTCTTCAATCACCGTTTGTGAGCTCGTGGAGGATTTTTCTTTCTTTCCTCTTTATTCCTTCAATGGTGGTCGACCCTGTTGCCGAGAGTATCCTCCCTCCCATTTTTTATCACCTAGGCTGGCCAAGCCTTCATGCGGAGGAAACATCACCTCCCTCTTTCTCACGCACTCCTGTGTCACTCAAGTGCATTCGAGTGGGTTCAAAAATGCTCCCCTCCCCTTTTAGTCGAAGAGTACAACTTAAAGCTTCTTGGATGCCCCTTTTTTGATATAATCAAAGCTTCCTTTCGACCGAGAGAGGAGACAACGATGGTAATGGTGGAGGTTGGGGGATGGCCTTCAGGAATTCAGCAATTGTTTTCCCCCAACGTGGCTGAAATACGCTCTTATCATCAAGGTCCAATGGCTTGTCATTTTAACTCGTACCGCCTGTCTAATTAAAATGCAAATGTCATATATGTTAAAAAAAAAGGAGAGATGATTTTTGTTTAGAACTAAAGTTAATTCTAATTTTTTATGCGGAAATGACTAACCAAAGTTAGTCAAAATTTAGGTGTTAACACTCACAGCCGTTGACTTCCCTTGAACCTGGTAAGCTTCGACTTTCTTGTTTTCGCTTTGTCTCAATCAGTCACTGCAGAAGACATCGCCATTGAGGGGCAGTTGGAATTCCTTCTTGAGGGATCTCTCAAGCAGCAAAAGAAAACAAAGGGAGAGTTTTGGGGAGTGCGAGACAGATCGGGAAAGAGAGTAGGAAGAGGAATGAGGATGGAGAGTTCGGTTTTGGGGTTCTCTGGGGAAGTAAAAAAGAAGGGGACCGCTCCTTTTGGACTCACAGACGTCCACCAAGAAAGGAGGGAAGCCACAAATCCTTTTCCCCTTAAATTCTTTTTACCTCAACCTCAGCATCGTCCACCTATCCACGACCAGCCTCTTTCACCTGCGCCCTCCAACAATCTCCTCTACCCTGATGCCCATGTTCAGCCATGACTAGTCGGCAGAATGTGGTATTTAACCGGTTCCATTGAACCTACTGGGAACCAGATCGGATTGGTAGTCCGGTTCTCGGTTCTCGACTCTTGAAGGGAACCGGACCGGACCGGACCGGATCGGGAACTGCTCACCCTTAATATTTGTGATCGATCAAGCTTTTTATGTGCGCTCCAATGATGTACAGTGGATCAATGTGTAGTGCCACAAATGGTAACAATTACTCCGTTTATATTACCAAAGTTTTATGTGGTCCAGGCCATGCTATAAGTTAAACTACGGTCCTTGCTACATTACTTATCATCGCCAATTTTTACTATCAAAACCCAACTCCGTCCAGCTCTTTCGTTGCGCGATATCGCGCGGGACCTTAGGGGAACATGGAGCCCATGAAATAAGTTTAAAGCTTAGGGATACAAATATCATATTCGAACAAAAGCACGATACAAATGCTATGCATGAAATTTTGGAGAACTTAATGGTTCACATTTCACGCAAGGATAGCGTACGTCACGTCCATTTTGGAGAAATTTGGATAGCACGGTTTGTTTCAGAAAAAAATGAACGATTTGAAAACTATTTTGTTAAAAATAATTGCTTCTATCGTTTCATATAATTAGTCAATACATAATGTTTTTCATTATCGACAACATTGGTTATTTTTTTTAAGCAATAAAAGCGATTTTTTTTAGGAAAATATTTTTCAAATCATTAATTTTTTGCGAAACAAATGAATCCTTAAAACGAGGTTATTTTGGTTAACAAAACATATTTTCAAAATGGGTGAACCTTCAGTGTCAGCTTCCGACGGAGGGTCTAATTCGGAACCTAATCAATTCGAATTCAAAACCAAATTCAAATATAGGTCCATTTCTTTTGCTGAAAAAATTGTCATTGGAAAATGTTCTCGGGAAATTCAATTACAAAGAAAGCAAACTTGGTGTTTGTTGGTGCTGAAAACAATTTTTTTTTTTTTCAAAACTGAAAACATGTAGAATTTGATCATAAGTGAATCCATGAAAGACAGCTTGTATTGTTGTAATGACTAACAAACTGGAATCGACGTCTTCTCTTTTAATTTGTAATCCATCAAAATAACAAATTGCAATAGTTACCAAAAAAAAAAATAAATAAGGAAAGAATAACGGAATCATATTTATGAAATATTATGTATGATGGTGCTTTTGGGATTGTAAAACAACACGAGCGTTAACGAAGTATATTCAGGAGATAGTAAACAGAATTTATGAAAAAATTGTACGAGACTTCCAAAAAAAAACTTATGACAGATAGGAAATAGACACGGAGGGACCTGTTCTTCTCCCATAGATGCGCAGCAAACATCAATTAGTAAGGCTTGCCAGAAAGCAAAGTTGTCTTCCCCAACCTAAACTTGTTGGTTTTAGTATGTGGAAAACGATTTCCATGATCGACTAGTTTTTAGTCATTCCAACTTTGGAAATTCTGAAATCAATATCCTTGTAAATAGTTTTTCATAAAAAAAATTGATCCTAAAGGTCAAAATCCAATCATAATTGATCTGTTTCTTGTGATCTTCTCATCGTTATATGTTAAGAGTCAAAATCTGATGTGCTGTTCTAATTTGTAAAGTCTTGATTGCCGATGATTCTCCTCCTTTCTTTGAAAAAATTACCAAAAAAATCCTAAACATATTACAATTATGCCAATTCAATTCTAAACCTTTTAGTTTTTTACCGATTCAGTCCTAAGCTTTTGCGATTGTGTCATTTCGGTGGATCCGGCTAATTTTGGCTGGCCGGTGTTGACGTGGAAGCCGGCCGATTGGTGAATTTTGTTATGATTTTGTTATTATATTATATTATATTATTTCTTTTTATTTTTCCTTTTTTTCCTTCCCCCTCCCCTCCCCACCTCCAGCCGGTTGCCGAATATTTTCTTTTATAATTTTTAATAAAAAATTTGATTTTTTATGAAATTATTAAAATTTGTTCACATCAGCCAACATCCATGTCATGATTTTCGAAGAATATGACTAAATAAGCAAACTTAAAAGATTCAAGATTGAATTAGCAAAAATGTGAAAGATTTTGGCTTTTTTGACAATTTGCCCAGTTTAACGTGTCTTGAACTTTCTATTCATATTCAATCAAGTCCCTCAACTATATGAAAAATTTTAATATTATCCTTGAACTTGAATTAATGGAATGATAACATTAAATATTCTCACATGGTCTAAGGAATAACATGAACGTATGAATCAAATTTAACAAATTGAAAGTTCAAAAAATAGCATTGCATATCGAGTTAAAGTTTAGAAACTATATTAAATAAATTAAAATTTTATTAATTATATTATATATTGAGCCAAAATTTAAGAATTATTTGTATCTCTTACCCTCCAAACATTATGCCATATTTTTTTCGCGTTGTGACACCCCAGCAAATGTCATAATACCGTTGGTCGGGTTGGTTGGGGAGACATGAATTTCCTCTTGATGACGTGAGCAGTGACATCACATAAACTCTTGTGATGACGCAAGAATGTTACATCCGTGTGGTGAGGAACGCTTTGGCAGATGTCTTGACTTCGATGACATCTTAGTCGTCCAACGTCGGGCCAAAAAAGTGTTGTACAAAAGTTAAATGGCGTGACAAGTGTACGATTCGACAATGAGTGCTCAATAAATTCGTAGAAATTTCAAACTTTCAGACATGTCTTCATCCCGTGGTGCGCATGAAAAACGTTCCATCCTTATTTATTTTTCTTAAAATATGAGCTAATTTCATTGTTTAGCTTTCCATCTAAAATTTTGATCCTCCCCATTTTCCTTACTCTTTCAATGATAAAATGGATTCCATATTCAGATAACTATTTTTTTTTCTTAGAAAAAAGTTCTGATATTGAGCTTTTGAGAATTACCCAAAGCTAATTTTGTATAAAAACTTAAGTGATGACTGTGATTTCCCCTCGTTTTACAAGGTAAAGTTAAAGATGTTGGATCACTCTTATGAGAAGGACACGCTAGCGCAACACAAACTCGAAATATGTTTGGAAGATTTTTTGAATCAACGATGAAAATAAAAATAAAGAAAAAAGAGGCGAAGAGATCAATTTTCTCCCCATGATTTTCATAGAGTACGGATCTGACTGCAGTAAATCAAAATGTTATGGTATATACGCACATTCATCGTCATCGTGAAATCTATTTTACACAAGCAGTCTAACCTAAACATGTTTATTCATTAAATTTACATTTATACCGGCACTCTCGAAATGCAAACATAAACTTGTTTATTGCATGCCGCGTCATTCTATAAAAGTAAAAGCTACTTATGTAAAGAAATCTTTATTTTCGTTGGTGCACCAAATACAAATCTATTGAAATATTTCGTTTGCAAAGTAAATGGTGGAAGAGAGGGGAAAATAATTAACTACGTGAAAATATGCTTTTTCGTATTTTTTTAGTGAATTATATTAGGTTTCAGTGCACAATCACAACGAAGTGAAACATAAAAATAGAAAAAGAAATATCACGATGCAAGATTTTATCCTAATTCAGTAAAGGATTTTACTATAATTAACACCTCACACATCTCGTTACATCATTTAAGTACAAGCTAAGAAAAGTATATATAGTAATAAATATTCATGAGTACAAGCCTAAACTATCAATGAAAAATATGGGCTCAAATTATAAAAAATTCTCCATCGGCTCGGGGCATTGCCTTTCTGTTGATAGGCAGTATGAATCCCATCTCAATAAATTATCCAATATACAGGAGATTGATTTTTTTTTATTTTTTCAATTTTTATGGTTGACAGCTACAATGGCGATGAGTGGTATATCATCTACAGCATGAACTTTGGCTCCATCCACAAGTTGCATATAAAAGGAGAAGACCCAAGAGAACAGAAGGCAAACTTCCACTTCAACCTCGTAAATTTCACATCTCTGCTTCAGATTTTTCACATGCTCCCGAGACGGCACGACGAGGGATCCTCCATGGATAGCCAAATGAGTTGGACTTGGAAACCATTGGCCCCATTGCCAGGTAAGTTCCCTTCTTTGTTGTTCTCGTTTGATCCCATAAGTGAGATGCGAAAACTGGAAAAGTTTCGTTTTTTTTTTTTTTTCTTTTTGGATAATTCTCTTGGGACCTGGATAGGTTCTCACCGATTTATTTCTTCAGTTCCCAATTCTATCTTAGAATCATGCTCATAGTTAAGAAAAAGGAGAGTGTTATCTCTAATAGAAAGCGTGAGAAAGAAGAATAATTTTCACAGATGCTCGCATCTGAGGCTGTGTTTTGTACGAGGAAATTTCCCAATTTCCTGATTTCATCTCCAAAATTCACAATGAAAGTAGAGTTGGGTAGAAATTTTGGTTGCCCGGTTTTCAAAATTGAACTTTAAAACCGAAAACGATCAAACTTGCCATTGTTTTGCACCAAGATCGCTTCAAAAGCTACACCAAGCATGCTCCTACAATTGTCGCTCCTGTTTTTTCTTTTTTCTTTTTGGGTCAAAAGAATTTTCGTTCCTGTTGAAAACGCTTATTTTTTACTTGCCGAACATATTTTCCAAGAAATGGAAGGTGAAAAAGAAAAAAAAATATTATATCGCATTACTTTATGAATGGTATGACAGATAATATCAATGGCAATATGAAATAAAAACTCACTAAAAACACATGGTCAAAAATAATTGATGATACAATACCTATCTTGAAGAGAACTCACGATCTCCGTTCAGGTTAACATAAATCTGTTTGTTTAAAAGTTTGCCATCTAAGTTTAAATACAGAAAATTTCATGTTGTGAATGAGCGTGATACCAGTCATTTATAGATGATCCAAAGCATACAGAGTGTAATTAATTTTTCTAATGTTATTTATGTTATCTCTCTTTTTGACAATAAAGAGTTTCACGTTAACATGAGTTCTGAAGGCACGACAAATGATGTAGATTCCCAAAACGGCGGCGGAACAACTGAAGGTTTGTTACTTTAAACTTTTAATTTTCATTTTTCTAAAATCTTGCGTTTCTTGCATTTTGGCCTTTTCAAATTAAAAAAAAATAATAAATTTCACTGCATATAAATGCTGACAATTTCAGATAAAATCTTTCATAATTTTTGAAATTTGAATTACATCTTGAATAATAATTGAGAAAACCCGACAAAAAAAATACTTTTTTACTTCCAAAGAGCTAACCGAGGCGCTCATAATAGAAAGGTACGTGGAGGACTTTTAATGTGCAATTTTTGCAGCCATGCCAACAGTGGTGGTCTCCGACCAAAAAAAAAAAAAAACAGTGGTGGTCAAAGAAGAGTATCGACGATTGTTTGAAGCCGCAGTGAAAGGTGATTGGAAATCTGCCGAGAAAATCCTCGATCAAGATCCCGAAGCAATGACGGCCGAATGTATGACCGTAAAAGGTATATCCATCACTGTGCTGCATGTTGCGGTTAAGGCCGCACAAGATCAGTTCGTTGAGAACCTAGTCAAGCGCTTGGCTCCAACATATAAAGTTCCTAGTAGTGCCCTCCACGATGCTGCCCGGGAAGGAAGAATAAGGATGGTGAAGGCATTAGTAGACAGAGTTGATGCTAAAGATGAAAATGCCAAAGATGAAATTTTATGCTTTGCCCTTGCGTATGCTATTTCATGGGCTCCTATGCAGAAGGAGGTTATCTGGTATCTGGCTAGGCGTGTAAAACAATCCGCCCCATCTTATGGGGCCATGAGCAGCCTAATTATGGCCGGCCATATGGGTAGGATTTCACGCTGACTTAGCTTATCTCATTCCTTTACTGTTCACTTGAATTAACTTTTTTGGTTCTTGTGTCGCAAAAGACGTATTGTTGCATTTAGCTGAACGATTCCCCGACTTGGTCAAATGCCAACATACCGACGATGATAGCCTGTTGGGAGACTTGGCGAAGATGAAGTCTCATTTCCGTAGTGGAGCGAGACTTAACTTTTGGGAAAATTTTATTTACAAATGTAGGTACCTCTTCTTGCGCTTCTTTTGTTAGACATGTACAATTCGAACAACTCCATCCACTTGGCGTTCACTCCGTGTGTTCTTATTTTTAGGTATCCCTCTATGCTTGGTCGATACATACAACTCCAAAGACATGAAGATGGATCGAGGTAACTTTGTTAATCTGCTCAATGGATGGACTAACATGACAAAAAGCATATCATTTAGGGATCCTATTGACAAAAAAAGTTAAGGGACAAAGAGTACCTCTATTTATACCAATTAATATCTAACATAACATTTTGTAAAGTTAGTCAAGAAGTGTTACTCAATGTCAAATTGCCAAGTATAATTATTGAGAACTGTAGATGTGGATTTCAGGCCACTGAGGTTGATTGGTCAACATTGTTTTCTAACATATTCAAGCATTGTTAAATTTAATTAAATGTGCAATTTCCATTTCCTTAGTGCGATGGGTATCTTTTTGCTCATCATTAATTCCCAGTTTACTGACATGATTGTTTTCTCCTCTTCGTGGTGGAAGCACGTGAGCGGTTCAAGATATCACTCTGGAATCTTGCCATAAAAATAGGTACGCAAAACTGCCATGTTATTTATAGATTAAGGATTTATTTCATCCATGGGAGAGATCTCTAATTGTTAGAGATAATTAGTGATTCTCTAGGATAATTTCTTATTTAGAGATGTTTTCTGTTGATTTTCTGTATCTTTCAAGATTGCGCGTATATCTTTGATTGTGTGTATCTTGATTGATATATATTACTTTAGATAGTTAGATAGTGATATATTACAAAGCGTATAAACAGGCTAACGTAATGTTTATTGTGAAATATCGAATCGCGCACAAATTCCTCATTTTTTCTTCCGCCACTACAAAAAAAAAAGGATTTAGCCATGGATTTTGCCACGAAAATTGACCAAAATTCGTCGCTAAACCGATTTGCGACGAAAATTAGCGACAAAAAAATATTCGTCGCCAATTCGGAGTCGCAAAATTTAGCGACGAAAAAATAAAGTTCGTCGCTAATTAGCGACGAATTTTGCGACGACTATTTATCCGTGGCTAATTAGCGACGAATAAGTTTCGTCGCAAATTAGCCACGAATTTTGCGACTAATTACTCTCCGTGGCAAATTAGCGACGAAACTTATTCGTCGCTAATTAGCCACAAAAAAAAATGTCGTCACTAAATTTAGTGACGAATTTTATGTTCGTCGCTAAATTTAGCGACGAAAAAAGAATTTTTCTTTGCTAAATTTTGCGACGCCGGATTAGCCACGAATTTTTTTTCGTGGAAAAATTCATCGCAAAACCCAATTAGCGACGAATTTTACCGAATTTTTCGTGGCAAAATTTGCTACGAATTTTTATTGGTCGCAAAATTCGTCACAAATTTGTTACGAATTTTTATTCGTTGCAAATGTTTATCGCAAAAGGCGTGTTTCTTTTTTTAGTGTTCCTTTTTATTCAATGGCATAGGGGGTGAGGGAGTCTTGGATGGCAACGGGTCGAGGGAGTCCCCGGGCTGAGGTGGATGGCGACGGGGCTGGCGAGCTGGACGGTGGCGGAGGGGGTGGGTCTCAGCTAGAGTAGGGAGCGTCGCGGGCAGAGGAGGAGCAAAGCAGGGGGGTAGTCGGGGTGCCGGGACAAGGAGAGGGAGAGAGACCGAGAGATGGAGATCGAGGTCGAGGGCTCGGGCTCGGGCTCGGGCTCGGGGGGGACGGCTAGAGGGACGGCTGCAGGCTGTGGGTGTCGCGGCCTGAGTTGTGGGGAACAGAGAGGCGGTGGGGTGGAGGTTGACGACGGCTACGCGGGGCTGGCGGGTGAGCGGCGATGGTCGCAACCGCGGGGTGACGACGAAGGCAGGTGGTGGTCAGCTGGAGGCTGGCGTTGGCTGGGGAGGCTGCCGAATGAAGAAGAAGAAGAAGAAGAAGAAGAAGAAGACGAAGAAGAAGATGATGAATAGGGGGGAAGGGGGGTCTGTTCGCACCAAGAGGAGGAAGAGAGAAGGTGAGTGGGGGGAAGAGAGAGAAGGACGAAGAGAGAGAAGGTGAGGGGGAGGCTGCCGAATGAAGAAGAAGAAGAAGAAGAAGAAGAAGAAGAAGATGATGAACAGGGGGGAGGGGGGGTCTGTTCGCACCAAGAGGACGAAGAGAGAGAAGGTGAGTGGGGGGAATAGAGAGAAGGATGAAGAGAGAGAAGGTGAGTGAGGTTCGGTGGGGGAAATTGAATGCTGTGGAGAGTAGAATGATAGAAAGGGGGCGGGAGAGTTTATAAAATGGGATTAGACGGGAGGAGAGAGTGGGAATCGCAAAATTTCAAAAGTTCTCTAAAAAATTTAGCGACGAAATAAAGTCCTTCGTCGCTAATTAGCAACGAAACACATAATTTCGTCGCTAATTTTAAAAAAAAATTTTGCGACGAAAGATGAAATTCATCGCAAAATTTGCGACAAATTCTCATTTCGTCGCAAAATGCTGATATAAATTAAATAAAAAAGAAAAAATAATAATTAGCGACGAAAAAATAATTTCGTCACTAATTTCCAGAATAAATTAAATAAATTTGCGACGAAATGTATTATTTCGTTGCAAATTTAGCGATGAACACTGTTTTTTCGTCGCAAATTAAATAAATTGAACATTTTCTTTTCTTTTTTTTTTCCTTCATATTAGCGACGAATAATACATTTCGTCGCTAAATTGGCGACGAAAATAATGAATCATCGCTAATTTTAATATTTTCTTTGTTATTTTTATTCATAGTGCTAATTTTGCGACGAAAAGAAAAGTTCGTCGCTAATTAGCGACTAACGTCGATTTTCGTCGCTAACTTTTAATAAAAGAATTTGTGACGAAAAAGGACGTTCGTCGCTAATTGGCGACGAAGCCCATTTTCGTCGCAAAGGAGATAGCGACGAATTAGCGACGAATAATTATTTCATGGCCATTTTCGTCGCAAATTAGCCACGAAAAATTTTTCGTGGCTATTTTCATCGCTAATTAGCCACGAAAAAGTTTTCGTGGCTATTTTCGTCGCTAATTAGCCACGAAAAATTTTTCGTGGCTATTTTTGTCGCAAATTAGCGACGAATTATTTTTCATCGCTATAGTCGTCACTAATGGGCGACGAATGTTTTTGTCGCTTATTTCGTCGCAAATAGCGACGAATATTTATTTTGTCACTATTTTCATCGGAAATTAGCGACGAATTTTTTTCGTGGCTAAATCCGTGTTTTTTTTGTAGTGCGCATTATTGTTTTCAACTTGGTACCAAAGCTACTGATCATTTGGAAACGGGTGCACATCGCACCCGGTGCACCTTGAGAATCCCGATACACACCCAAATAAATCCATCCCCGTGCCGAGAATCCCAATACACACCCAACAGAATCCATCCCCGCAGCTCGCTTAATAGTGTTCACTCCGTGTGCGCGAGTCCTTTCCATGATAGGAGTCCTTTCTATGATGGTAATGTTTCAACGCCAACTACAATGGTTTTCATAGAGTGGCTTTTCTTTCGATGCCAGCCATACAGACCACATCACTTAATAACTATTTTCCAAGCCAGCCGTATAGACTGCTTGATACTACGATGCCAGCCATATAGGCCGCGTAATTCAGATTCTGCTTTGCAAGCCAGCCGCATCGGCTGCTTGCTGTTTTCCCTCCGGCTTGCGACTTTTCGTGAGTCATTTGAAGAAGTCGATACATCATTAGACTCGCTGATCTCGGACCAGCTAAATCTAGAAGTTTCACCCCAAATAGTTGGAAGCCACCTCACGCATAGCCACATGTCTCCTTGCCAAGGATCCACCAAGCCCGCCATTAAGTGCTGATTTCGTGGAGAAACAACTTTTCGTGGCACTATTACATTTATTTCAAACTCAAGTTTGACTTAGTAATCATCTTAAGTTTAAGGGGGAATGTTAGAGATAATTAGTGATTCTCTAGGATAATTTCTTATTTAGAGATATTTCTATTGATTTTTTGTTTCTCTCGAGATTGCACATATCTTTTGATTGTGTGTATCTTGATTGATATATATTGCCTTAGATAGTCATATATTATAAAGCCTATAAATAGGCTGATGTACTGTTCATTGTGAAATATCAAATCACACACAAATTACTCATTTCTTCTTCCGCATTATTGTTTTCAACTTTTAAAGTGTAAATTGATATTTTCGGTATATGACTTTGGAATCATAGTTTTTAGTAAGAATCGGCTCATCATAGTTTTCAGTATGGATCGACTCCCCGTCTGTGTATTACAATACGATTAGGTTCAATCAATTGAAAGTCTAAAGGACATGTACGCGTTAAGTTAAACTATCTAAATACTCAATCGAAAACAAATATATTGACCAATCGCTCAATCTACTCATTTTTCATATATGAAAAAAAATAACTCTTTTTTGTCTGATGAAATTGTGTATGTTTATCGATAGGTCCATTTGTTCTATTTGATGCATGCATTTTGATTTTCAAGCTAGGTGAAGTTTGCTTTCTCCTTTTAAATCCATTGTTTTCTTCTCAATACCATACACGTACGCACGCACGCACGCACGCACGCACATGAGAATGGGGCTCAAATTTGAGAGACCCTTTGACCTTTGATTCTTTGTTATTGAAATGTTACGTGCAGCACCTATCATCAAAAGAATTGGAGAATCTAAGTTGAAGCACAAATACACGCATGACTTTGCAGAACTAGTTCTTACAAAGATGAAGGATCCTACGAATCCCGAAATGGTCGAGTTTTTATTGACTTCAGACATTGTGCTTAAGGCTGCATCTCATGGAATCTCTGAAATTGTCAAGTTATCTCTTGAGCATTTTCCGGAGTTAAAATGGGAAGAAAATTTCACAAAAGAGCTGATAAAAGAAGTTGTAAAGGGACGCAATGTTGAGTTGTTTAGACTAGTCAACACACACAACACAATTCCACGTTTGACTGACGATATGTGGATGAAAGACGGCCTGAAGGAGGCAGTAGTGGAATGGTCACCAAGACGTGCACCGACAGATGTTTCAGGAGCAGCTTTTCTTATGCAGAGAGAAATTCAGTGGTTTAAGGTCAGTTCGCCTAATTTGTTTGCCAACCTTCTGTGTTTTTTAGTTTACATTCACCATAGTAGCCACCCTTTATTTTTCTGAAGGTACTGGAAAATAGGAGCGATCCTTCTTTTAAAAGTCAGGAATCACGAGAAGAAAAAACATGCTGGGAAGTTTTTGTAGAAGAACGTAAAAATTTGCTTAAAGAGGCAGCGCAATGGATGAAGGACACATCGTCGTCATGTAGTGTTGTTGCAACTCTCATCACTACGGTAGCTTTCGCTGCGGTTTTTACAGTACCTGGAGGCAACAACAGCATTACAGGGATCCCAATCAGTATAAGCAAGGGCTCATTCATGGTATTCGCGGTTGCAGACGCTCTCGCTCTCTTCTCCTCTGTCACGGCCACCTTGATGTTCTTGGGTATCCTAACTTCACGCTACGAAATCGAAGATTTCCTCCACTCACTACCGAGAAAAATGTTATGGGGCCTCACTTCTCTCTTCGTCTCTTTGGCCTGTATGCTGGTGGCATTTGGCTTTGCTCTGGCGATCGTCCTGAGCGAACGATTCAAATGGATATACATCCCAATCACTTTGTTGGCTGCCTTTCCTGTCATATGGTTCACAATCCTACAGCTTCCCTTGTGTGTTCAAATGGTCAAATCCACCAATGTGCCTCACCTCTACCTCCTCTGAACCCGAGGAAGATTTGGAGAGAGAGTGTGTGTGTGATGTGAATGAAAAGTTGGATGGTGAAAGTGAAGAAATGGGAGAAACTTCTGAACTTAAGCGCCTCCCTCCTCGTATTAAAGTATAGGAGAATCGAATTGGAGAGAGAGAGAGAGAGAGAGAGAGAGAGAGAGAGAGAGAGCATAATGTTGCAAGCTGATAACAAACTGTTTTGAGCTACATTTTGCATTTCACCTGACAATGAAAGGTATGACTTTATTTTCATCAAAAGTCTCTCTCCCTCCCTTCTCCCTTCTCATCTTTTTCCCTTCTCATTTTGTTTTTCTTTTTTTCTCTATCTTTTAGATTTTTTCGTTGTTTTCGTAAATGATGCGATCGACATTCTTGAGCTCTGAAAATCAAAGAACAAGTGTCTCCGAAGAATCTATCTTCTCCATATCTGTTCGCTTGCTCCGGCTTTGACCGCTTATTCTAGATTGTCGAGTGCTAGTTTTCGAGACTCCTTTGCTGCTGCCTTCAACAGTCAATATTTCTGAAAGTGATTTCGTATTCAACTATATCTCTCTTGGAGTTTTTCTCTCCCGATTTAGATTTGGGGGCTCTTTTATCCTGATCTAGGGATTCACAAGGTATTTTTTGTGTTCTTTCAACCTTTTGGTGTTGTTGTGTTCTCTATATGATGATGGTCCTGGGATGTTGAACCTAGACGCACATCGCTTTTGGCAAAATCGTAGTTACTAAAGAGAGATTTATCGGCATGTGCTCATCATGATGTTGATCCGAGATTCAATGATGCGTCGCCGTTTGTACTTCGATACCTCAACGGATCCATCTTTGTGGAATGGGCGAATGTCTGCGGGGTGTACCAAGTTGATTTACTTTTCAGATTTCTTTGTTTTAGTTGCTTTGTGGGATTTGCATTTTTATCTTGAAGTTATGTATCCCTCTCATATGAAATGAAGATATACGTTTCGATAAATAAAAAAAAAGTTGATTAAATAAACAAGGCTAAAACAATGGACACTCTATGATCCGCTGGGAAGTACGTTCCTAGTAATTTCACTGGCATATGCCAGAACCATAAAACAAACACAAAAAGGCTATAAGTACCACAAAAATCACAACCAAATTCCTTTAAAAACCTCAAACTTTAAGTCAAGTTCCAAATCTATCCCGAACTTTTTTTTATCTTAGAAAAACCCCAACTTTAGGTTCAATCCCAAATCTACCCGAATTTTTTTTTATCTCAGAAAAAAACCCTAAATTTTAGTTCTAGTCCCAAATCTACCCCCGAACTTTCTTGTCTAAGAAAAAATCATCAATTTTTACTCTAATCTCAAATTTGCTCCATTATCCCTCTATCCAAAAATCGCCATTAATCATCTATAATTTTCATATTTTAGAACGGTTTCATTTTAGAGAATTTTTTTATTGGGATGGATTTAATATCCAAGTGAAAATGCCACGTCGATCGGAACTTATCACCCAATTACTTTGCTAATGTGGGTTTTTTAATCAACGTAAAAATGTCTCGTCAAGTTGGAACCGGACCATAGGGTAGATTTGAAAATATATTGAAAAATTTTGATTTTTTAAGACAACAAAATTCATGGCAGATTTGGGACTATATCTACAGTTTGGGGTTTCTTTCGAGGCACAAAAAGTTCATGGTAGATTTAAAACTGGACCTAAACTTGAGGGTGACAAAAAAAGGTTTGGGATAGATTTGGGAATCGAACTAAAGTTGGGGGTTTTTAGGGAAGGAATATGCTTACATGACAGTTTGACAGTATTGTAAGTTATTTTTTACCGTAGATTTACACGTTATCACCGCATATTTTGCATAAAGCAGTTATTCATTAGAAATCGTGGGGCTAGAAATAATGACTGTCTTGTTAGACTGTCAAATCAGCAACTCTCTTTAGGGAATTAGGCCAAGAAATCACATGCTATTGCATAGCATTTTGAAAATAGAGAACTGATTGCACAATTGCATGATCGAAGTCATGTGCGAAATGCGCATGGACATCGCTTGATAGGATGCAACGACACCATGCCTAATCACTGTTCCAAATCATCCTTGACATGAATAAATCTGCCGGACAATTATTGGATTTTCGTCCCTATAGATATATCTCATAGATGACCAAATATTTTTAGTAGATGTAGAGAAAGGGAATGGATGTAAAAAGTGAAGAACAAAAGCAACTTATGAAACAAATTTGCAGATAGTTTACCCCTACAATGCCTCAAAAACTCGTTCTCTCTTGCTTCTCCAGCTAAATGCGAAATCCAAGCGAACAGTTTATGCTGCAATCAAGTGTAAATATTAAATGCATGCTAAGAAAAAGACTCGAACCATCGAGGCATTCCCATCTCCGATCTGTATGCAGAAGAATATGCCCAAATCCATGACCCAGAAAAAATCGAAAACCTAAAAGTTGTATAAATCACGTTACGAAATGGGTAAAAGATCATTTCAAAGGCACGATAAGTAATGCCCAGTCGATAACACATCACCCATGCATGGGAACAACGACAATTTTAGGCCCCACTACCTGAGAATAAGCAACTCAGGAGGCCAACATGAAGTCCCAGAAGGAGAGCAATTTTTCACTTAGCCATGTTCGAAAGTTTCTGGACGAACCATGGTCTCGAGCACACCAGGCGCCAGCAGTTCCCGGTTTCAATGCAGTACAGAGGAGCCAACCAATGAACGTGCCATCTCTTCACCAACGTCCGCTAAACAGTATCTGGATAGCTCAAAATGGCCTCCACTCTATCAAGGGATGCTTGCAACCGTCCAGAGTTCATGTCGAATAATGGCTCATCAGTGCCAAGGCTCCCGTTAAACGAAACATGCGACTGGAACCTCGGACCTTGTTGATACTTGAGATATATTCAGCCACGTTAGCACGCAACGAGAGGTCAGAGATCAAAGGAGCCTCGGACCTGGAGATTTAAGAATTTCGTCACAGGAATGTCTTTCGAGATGATGCACTCAGTCTCGAGGTACAGGCTCCCTAGATAAACTTCCGCCGACAACTTCGTTTGAAGATCATTCCTTGGAGCCAGGAAAAAGCTAATCAAAATGTTAAATCGAGAATGTCGTGATGAGGCTATGCTTCATAACCGCATCAACTGAACAAGCAGAGTTGACCCAGGCCTTCAAGGCCCCGGCAAAGTGTCGAGAACCATGAATCATAACGAGTCTGCAAAAAAGCAATGGATTAATATCATAATGGTTTAACGCTCTCCGGATCTCCTTGACTGACATATTGACTTGACACAGAGCTCTAAAAATGGACTTCTACACACGGGGACAAATGAGAGGGCCTCGACATGTAATGACTCCCGAAGTTGCCATATCATTATTCTTTAGCCCATAATCACCATTCGTTAATCCTACGTGGCTCGAATTTTTTTGCCAAACTTACCAATAAATCTTCAAAATTAGGAAACAACAAGTTTCATGGACGACGAGATTTGAGATCATTCATCCCAATAATCAAATTTCCACGTCTAGCCATTCTTTGAGTAGTTGAGAGCCAGAGAGAATTCGAAACGCACCATCTTAAGTGGCTCTGTATCTCTTAGCAATGTGTAGGGAAAGTAGACAACGGAAAAGAAGCTGGGGGTTTTCTCATGTCAACTTTGCTTAAATGTAATTCATTAAGAACTTGGAAATGCCATGTAGGACTAACTAACGGCGATTGTGGACGAAAGTCTAACGGTGGTAGAATTGAGACAAAAGTATTGAGAGTTTTTTATGAGACAAAAAAAGTTTTGGATATAATTGAGACAAATACTAAAGTTGTGGTTTTTTTGGGTATTATGCCAATAAAATTGGGCCAAAAGTAAAAGTTGGATTTTTTTATTGTATTAAGTTGGTAAAATTGGGATAAAAGTAAAAATTGGAGGTTTTTTATGAGACAAAAAAAATTTGGATATATTTGGACCAAATGCTAAAGTCGTGGGTTTTTTTTTGGGTATTGGCACTATATTATTATAACATCCCAGGGCATTATTGTACCTACTTCGCGGCTCTATTATTCTTTACTTACTCATTTAAAAAATGACGCATGCGGAAACGATATCAATACAGAGTATTAGGCCATACAAAAATAGATAAACATGCATTATTGACACCTAAATTTTGATTTTTATTAAATCATGCATGTCAAGCATAAAATGAGAATTATTCATAATTCTCTCAAAAAAAAATAATTTCCTCATGCCTTGCGTATCTAATTTTTGTCGGTCGGGAATTCGAGCCAGAGGCGAAACTATTAAGATTAAATTTGACGGCGGCTAGACCAAACATAGTCCGAAACTTTTTTGAATAAGGCATAGGAGGGTGCCGAATTTTCTCAAGCCAATTGGACCCAGTTTCAAGCTTAATTCAATCCATTTAAGCTCACGTTAATTATTAAGAAGTTCAGTTAAATGTCCAATATTTAGAAAAAGCCTTGATTGAGCCCAAGAATGTGACACGAGCCCATAGTTTGATCAGAAAAATTCGATTAACACATTACATAGGGGTGCCGAAATTCACACGGGTTTGAACCCATTTTTCAAATTCAGTTCAACCCATTTTAGCTCTTATAATTAGCAAAGTCACTTAGCTAATTGCTCATTTAATTAATTAAGGTCCGACCCAGGCCCGGGATCGCCCCACAAGCCCACAAGAGCACCAAATATTCGGCCACCATTATTGCCACCCTTGCTTGGCCAAATTCCATACGGTCCTAGGGGGATTGGGACTCTTTGAATTTCGAATTAAATCCAGGAATTTTGTTAAGAGGGTCTTATCCTTGTGAGTGTTTTAAGGATTTAGAACTCTAATCTAAAGCTCACATTAGATCCCATTCTAGCTATGACCTTTAATCCAATGTCTCATGACTAGTCCTACTCCTACTAGGACTGAGAGACTAACCTCTATATAAACACACCTAGCTCTCAAGCATAAGGGATCGACACTCTTGCAATTTTCGGCAGCCACAAAGGAGAGAGAATTCGAAGTTTTCGTAAAGTTGAGGAGTTCGATTGTCTCCCCCGAGGTCGAGACAATCCTCTCCTCAATCCCACCAAACCCCTCCCAAGCCGTGCGGTTGCTTCCATTCGTGCGTGTTGCTTGAGCTTCGTCGGTTCGTACACCACCCTTCTAAAATCCAAACCATTGAGGTACATAGGTCAACTTCATTTCGTTCAAAAGCTTAAACAATGTGTTGCTTTGTGTCACTTTCGTTAACCTTGTTAAACTTCATCTGTTCAAAAGCTCAAACAACAAATCACTTAAAATTTATCATACTCAAGATCTTGAGAAGCACATGTGCATACCTGACCGGGGTCTTCTGGGAATATACAACTCCTCTCTCTTTGAACCTAAACAATTAGAAAAGTAACAGGTTCTAAGTTATTCTACTCAGCAAAGATCTGATAACCTATCTGCAAATACATGCACGTGCATTCACTCCATACATGAGAGAGAGAGAGAGAGAGAGAGAGAGAGAGAGAGAGAGAGAGAGAGAGAGAGAGAGAGAGAGAGAGAGAGAGAGAGAGAGAGAGAGAGAGAGAGATTGATTTCGGCGCACATCTTTACACGAGGTGATATTAGATTTCAGGCTCCAAACACAACTTTAGCCCCTAATCGCGGAAGATTTATCATTGTAAGGCACATGTGACCGAGTTACATGGGTAGCTAGTGTGACATATCCTTTAGTTGGGTAATTGTTATCTAATGTTAGACCATTTTGCAGCTCCAGTCTCATCCACATTTTCCGTTTGAATTCGATAATGATTCTAGCACATGACAATAAACTTCAAACCACCCTTGTGTTAATTTTCATAAACTTATATAACTACATTCACCTAAGAGCCTACAACTATATCCATTCGATAGTCTATGTACATAATCTACATTGTTTCTTCCTAATGTTTATTGTCCTTGTGTAATCCTTGTCGAATGCGCCTGTCATGTGTGCTACAATGATATGTTGGAGATGATTGTATCTCCATAAATGGCAACACTTCTTCCTATCAATGTTACCAGCTTTTTCATGTGGTCCTGGCCATAAGGTAAACTATGAATCTTGCGACACGACTGGGGTGCGCCAATTCTACTATTGAACCGTAACTCGATCTGCCTCTTACATTTCCCGATGTAGTGTTCGAAGCTTAGGAGAACATGGAGCCCATGAAACCGTTGAAGATGTACATGCACGGTGGTACGTTTACTAGCGTAGGATCAAGACTTGACAGGTAAAAGAGGTTATCACGACACAATACTGAGTTCTTGATATCCATTTTGATAAGGGTTGTACATCTCATCCTTTCCCGCTGATTTTCTATCCTCTTCTTTATAGGGCGGTTCCGAGTACATCAAGAACATCATTTTCGAGTAGATCATGCTCGTGCAAGCCGCGAATTCCATCATCACAAACCAGTTTTACAGTGATTCACCATATCACCAAACTTCGGTAAGACATGTGAGATGCTTACCTTGATCACGCATAGTCTGTTAAGTGTCAAGAACACAAACAAATTCCACTCACTCACAAATTCGTGCAGTAACATTTTGCTGAACCACATCTCCATAACATCATCTTCTGGAAAGCCACTCTCCAATTTCTGCAAGATTGCCCAAGGATCAGCTGCCTTCACTGTACCTCGAGTGCCATGCTTATAACGATGTTAGAAAAATATCCAACTCATGTGTGGCATAGTCGGCGTTAACGTGGATAATTCTTTAATTTTTTTATATATTTTTCTTGTTCTTTCTCGCCTGCCACTAGAAAAAAAATTAATAAAAAATAAAAGAAAATATAAAATAAAAAAAAATTGACTTCACTGAGAGAATGATTTCTAGCCGTGGCACGTAGGACACAATCGTCCTTAGCGATTTCCTACCAAATTTAGCCTGAAGGATTACATTGGCAAATCGTTAATAGGTTTAGGACTGAATTGGCATATGTACAATAGGTTTAATACTTTTTGGGTAATTTTTTCAATTTGCTCCTTTCCAGATGGAAAGTAATCTGAAAATCTTGATCTTTTGACAGTGATGAATAATCACTATTAATGTGGTAACCTATTTCACTATCCTTGCACTTGTAACGAGCGACATTCTTGTATGTTTTGAAAGGACAATTGGAATTTGGAAGGCACATAACAGGATGATCACAAAATCAACGGCTCAGATCAACCTATGGAACTAATTGATGCAAACTACATAAGAAATTAAGACATATCTCGTTTTATCACGATGCAATGGGATTTGGAGAATGCCACTAAGGTAATTCAAGATATGGTGTCATATCCATACTCATTCGGACAATGTGCTGTTTCGGCGGGGAAACCACTTAAGCTTTCTCCTTTGGTGCCTGCGTTGGATAGCAAATGAGGATTAGATTTTTTTCTTGTTATAAGTGTAATAACAAATGCTGGGATTTTAACTACCTAAATAATTTTACAATCCCACCTATAAATAAAAACCTTAGGAAGATGTTTAGGACAACACCCGAACATCTCTCCATCACCCATTTCATTTGTTCTTGTCTTTTTTTTGTTGGCCAAGAAGGTCGCTTCTCATCTTAGTGTGAAAGATGGTGAGTGTCATAAATCAATTTTTTTTGGGTATTTTCGGTTGGTATAGTCTCTACGACCGCTGCAATTCAATCAGTCGCAAAAATTCGATACAAAGAGAAAGTAAACTCTTAATTGTTTTTACTCCTACAGTTTCGTTGATTTTACATCTACAACTCCATTCATTGTTAAGCCCAGATTGGACATTGTCTCAAATGAGGTTCAAATAGGCCCTGAACTCACCGATCGGCCAAATCTTCGCTAGTTAGGAAGCACTTTTGTGAAATGCAAGCGACATGCACGTTATGGCTAGACAACGAGGATTTTTGCCGGCCGTTGAGGTCGAACCCTTATTTGAGACTAGGTTGGACACTTTGGGGTTCCATTTGAAATAAGTCGATTTTAACTCTCTTTTAAAGAAAACAACCACAATTCAGACCCTTTTTCGAAACTTTTCCCTGGTGACAGTAATTTGTTTGTCATGCCACTTAACAAAATAAAATCTGGTGACACTTTTGAGTGTATTTAGCGTTTCTCTTCCCAATATCTAAGTCAAGTCGCGACTCCTCCCGATACCCTTTGAATCATGCCAATTTTTCTAATTTATTAGTCACTTCCTCAGCCAAACTTCAAAAGCTGTTTTGGTCACGCAGGGATTCGCAGCTGCGATATACTTGGTCCTCTTCACTGCTTTGTCAACTTTGCTAAGCCATGGAATTGTTGCAGCATCGCCCACTTACAATGTGGCAAACTATGGTGCAACAGGAAGTGGAGTCAATGATGATACTCAAGTACAAAATTTTTTTCTCTCCTATTGAAAAAAAAATGTGTTTTTGTTCTCATCATTTCATTGTTATTTAAATTGATTTGTTCTTGTCTATTTTATGATTTCCTTGTCGCATTTCTTAGGCGTTTGTGAAAGCTTGGGAAGATACATGTGGAGACAGTGGAGCACAAGGCACACCAACTTTGGTTGTTCCTGGTGGGAAGAAGTTTCAACTGTCTCCTGTCTCTTTCAAAGGGCCGTGCAAGTCTACAAGCATTATCGTTCAGGTAAGACACGAAATCACTAGGAAATTGTTAGGCGAACTCGTTCGACAGTCGACAATGTTATAGTCGAAATCAAGAGCAAACGTGTGAGGTTCTCCATTGTTTTTTGTCGTGTCATCACATGCGTCAAATTGCTTCTCAAACTATTCGGCTAGATCTATTTCGTACGACGAATTCACAAGATATGAGTCCGATCCAAAGAGGATGGCTTGGTTGAGTACATCGAAAAGAGCTTACTTTCCACATATTACTTTCCTCATTTTAGGGTAAAAGAACTTCATTTCTCGTCAATTTTTTTTAAACACTAAATTACGTATTTATCTAACAGTTTGAATCTATTACATTTCTAAGTTTGAGTAATCAATCATCACTAATAGTCTTTTCCCTATGACCACCACTTCCTTGCTCCAAAGTCTTTTCCCTATTGCCACCACTTCCTTGCTCCAAAGCATACCATGATGTACATGATTATCTTTTCTTGGAGAACAGATTGATGGAACTTTGGTTGCTCCTAGTTCACTAAGCGGATGGAAAGGCTGCCCGGATAGCTGGTTGGTTTTCCAAGACGTGGCCAATCTCAATGTCCACGGATCGGGACAAGTCGACGGCCGTGGCTCACTTTGGTGGGGTAGAGCTCAGGTCAGTCACCACACATCATCCCATATACATAAGTGTGATGTCAATACATAAATAGGCATAAGTTCAAGGGCTAATTACATAAATAGTCCCAGAACTTTGATCCAATATGCAATATGGTTCTTGAATTTTTAATTTATTCAATGTGGGCCTTGAACTTTAGCTTAATGTGCAATATGGTCTTTCAACTTTTAATTTGTATAATGTGATCCTCCAACTTTTGGTAAATATTCAATATAGTCCTCGAATTTTGTGAAAATATCCAAGGTTATTTGTCCATTAATTCAAGTTCGAGGACAATATTGAATATTTTTATATAATTCATTGATTAAATTGAACATGTACCGAAAGTTCGGGGATCATATTGAGCAAATTAAAAGTTCGGGGATGACATTACACATCGGATCAAAGTTCGGGGACTATTTGTGTAATTTTCCCTAAGTTTGACATTGCTTTTCACCGTCAATTATTTATACAATCTAAATAGAGTTATGATTTTTCATCTGCAGGAATCGACGGGCTGCAAGACTAGACCAATCGTAAGACAGACATTATCTAATGCTTCAAAGCAATTCGAGATTCTTTTTTTCTAATTAGCCAATATAATGGTGGATATGGGAACATGATGACTTCAACGATGTTCTATATCTCCACGGATCTAGGAACTTTTATTTGCATCGTGCTATTCGGCCATATCTTTTCAAATTCGTTCTGTGGATGACAATAACAAGAGAAAGTATGTTTGCAGGCCTTGTTCTTTCAGCATTGCATCAATCTAGTGCTAAGTGGACTGCATCACATCAACAGCCCTAGGAACCACATCGCCATCAGCGGTTGTGATGGTGGTACCATCTCCAATCTCCAAATAACTGCACCCGAAACTAGCACCAACACAGATGGAATCGACATTGCTAACACCAAACACCTCGACATCCACGACCTTAATATTCAAACAGGTAAATAAAGCTCTAACTATATTACGGTAAGTGTTTCTTCGAACACGGTGATGATCTGTCGCGTCAATGCTATGCGATACGGGGGATGACCGTATCGCTATAAATGGACAAACCAGTTACATCAATATCACCAGAGTATCATGCGGGCCCGGCCACGGCATCAGGTCGGTTATCATGTTACCAGTATAGTCGAGATGCGCCTAGTGGGATCTGAACTAATAGTTAGGATACATACATTTCAAAAGCTGATGCATTGTTCTCTATGCATGTATAGCATCGGAAGCTTAGGCGCACACGGAGCCCACGACACGGTCGAAGAGGTACAAGTGCGGAATTGCAACTTCAAGGGATCTACGAATGGAGCGAGGATTAAAACTTGGCAGGTGATCATGGGCTCTACCTTAACCGAGAATGATGATAGATCTCAAGGAAGAACCAACCCGATTACATAGACCTCTTACGCTTCTTCTTTTGGCTCCCCGCTAACCTATTCATGCAGGGAGGTTCGGGATATGCCAAGAGCATTGTTTTCGATAACATCACGCTCAACGCGGTGGACAATCCGATCATCATCGACCAATTTTATAGCATCAAAGCAGCTCAAGAGAATACGGTAATCTTCGCGAGGAAACTACAAACGCCGTTGACTGTAACACAGCAAGCTAAAGAAAGAACAGTATACAATGTTCTTCGTTATTTACCGAGGCAGGAGCGCCTCTCGAGTAAAAGCTTCCACGACCCCGTTAACCATACGTGAGATTTCTGTTTATGCAGGCATCGAGCGTAGTGGTGAGCGACGTGACGTACACCAACTTTCAAGGGACTAGTGCTTCGGATCAAGCCATCATACTCAACTGTTCCGGCGTAGGTTGCTCGAAGATCACATTGGAAAACATTGACATCACATCGTCGACACCCGGAAAGACAGTCACCGCCTCATGCGAGAACGCCCATGGATCGGCTACATCGACCACACCTCCTATCCCTTGCTTGCTTAGGTAGTTGCCAAAGCACTTGAGCAAGTTGCGGTTTGCAAACACATGTAGACTTACGTCTTCATTAGTTTATGATGGTTCCGCCGATGTCTCCCCATTTTCTCAAGCAAATTTTCAGATTGAAATATTTATGAGAATTCGAATCAGTTGATATAAGATGATGATGATGTTTATTTTCATGTCATTTTTAATAAATAAAAAAAAGGAAGGCTTTTGTCGATAAATCAAATTGACATAAATGAGTCATAAGTAGTCTTGACGATTTGCGCGTATAATACGAAGTCTTGATACAGTATGTGGTGTGTACATAAGAGAAATTCACGTGGTCGATAACATTTCTACACCATTCAATTTGAAACATGTTATCTATAAACTTTGACGAAATTTTCGTTATAAACTCGCTTAATTCGTCGAATTCGTTATTTTCGCCACGAAGGAATGAAATGTATGGCATATAGTCTGCCTCTTTCTTTTCAAACCAACCCTCGTCAGCCGTACTAAAAAAAGGGTAGCCGGCAAGTGGGACTTTGGCCGGCTACTTTAAGGAAAACAAAACAAATATGTATACAAGGAAAAAAAGAAAAGAATAAATAAATAAATTCGAAAGGCATTAAAATTGTTAACGTTAGTGCCGGTCGTGCCACGAAGAAGATCCCTTCCACGTCAGCGGTTTCAGGCCAAAATTGGCGGAATGAACTCAATTGGCAAGACGTGAAAAAGGTTTAGGCGCTCAATTGGCCATATTAAAAAGTTTATGACCGAATTGGTAAAAGTGTAATAAATCTACGAATTTTTCGATAATTTTCCCCATTTGCAATGGCCTAATGAACAAACCTCCCCCCCCCCGCGGCAAAAAAAAAAAAAAGCTCTCCCCTAGGGTTTCTTTGCCTCTTCTGCCACCGTCGCCACCCTACTGAATGAGACCTCCTTGAGGGAGAGAGGGCACGCTCCCCTCCCCCCCAGCCTCTTCCGACGGCGCTCCTGTCCAACTCCCGTTTCGTCCCCCTCCCCCATCTTCAATTCTTATTTGTTTGTTTTTGTTCTTCTCTTTCTTCTCTATTTTTCAGGTTTCTTTGTCGATTTAGTGGATGACGCAATCGACATTTTCCAAGGAAGTGAGTTTTGAAGATCGAAGCGTGAGTATTTCGGAAGAACCTGCTCTTTCCGACTTTGGGTGCTTGCTCTAGATGGTCGAGCACTCCACAAGTAGTTAAGGTTTGTTTGTTGCTGTCTTGAGCAATTAGCTTATCTCAAATTGATTTTGTGATCAACTGCTATCTATTTTGTGGCCCTTCTATCCCAATCTAGAGCTAGATCTAGATCCGGGTATTCTTTTATCCCGATCTAGAGATAGATTTGGGATTTACAAGACGTTTTTTGTGTTCCTTCGACATTTTGGTGTTGTTATGATCTTTATATGGTGATGGTGCTAGGACATCGAACCTAAGCACGCACCGTCTCTTAGCAAAATCGTATTTACTGAAGAGGAATTTCTTGACGTGTGTTCATCACTGATGATGATGCGAGATTTGGTAATCAGCCTCCATATGGATTTTGATGCTACAACAGATCCGTCGAATGGGCCAGTCTCAACAAGCAAGTCGATTCACTTTTCAGATTTTTCTCGTTTTACTTGCTTTGTCAGATTCGGATTTTGTCTTGGGTTCATGTACTCCTTTTATCATATGAAATGAAAATTTTCATTTTGACCCAAAAAAAAAAAAATGGCCTAGTGATGGGTGGACTGCATATGACTAAAGTTCAAGGGTTACGGTGCTATGACTTTTAGCAAAAGTGGGATAAGTTTAAGGATAATTTGTGTCATTTTTACATATATGTATGGCAGTTAATTTTACAATTAACCACCACTTTCCAAAAGTCACCACTTAGTAGAAAGTACATTCAAGAGCACGTCAAGTGATTATAGATATGATTATAATACTACACTTAGATAAGAATATATGCTCATAATTGAATTGGAGATCTCTACATATGTTTTAACAAAACATGTATAAACTTATGTAAATGTATCAGGGTGTAGGAAAGATTCAGGTCCATCCACATGCTTTTCCTCATGATTACAACATTTTGGGAAAAGGAAAATTGTTGAGTCTGATTCATCAGTTTGACTGGTGAATTAAGTTCAATCAACTACAACAAAGAGAGCTTTCTTTCGCGCGCCGCTTATTCTTAAGCTCTTGATTGGCTACTCAGTCTTAAACACATTGAGATCCCGTCGCTCGACCACCATTGAAAGAAAATAGACAAACAGTTTGTGTTTGCACCGAGCGCGCGGCTATACTAAGTCACCAGACGGCACGAAATGAATGTGGCAAAGATTTGCTTCGGCGCTTTCGCAAAGGCGCGATCGGAAGATACTCGTAAAAGGGAAGAGTTGGAGTTGCCGAGTTTTCTTGCTCGACTGAAATGCACTTGCCTGACCAAAGAATAATAATAGTTTTCGAAAAGGAAGGACTACGATTATCATCTTATGAAATGGGATTAGCTTTAGTGGAAATTTAGGCATGCCCTACGAACAAAGTCTTGAATGTTCACCTACTAAGCTTTGGGAGCCAAAACCGAACACGACCTCCACCTACTGAACCTTCGACCCGGCATTCTACCCTTGTCGAATCAAAACGTGCAAAAGGAGAAGAAGTCACTAAATGCATGGGGACAAAAAGAAGAATAGAAGAAACAAAAGGAAGCATGCGTCTGCCGGGAGTCGAACCCGGGTCTATTGCTTGGAAGGCAATTATCCTAACCGTTGGACTACAAACGCCCGTTGTTGGCGGCAAAATGCAGAAAAATTAACTTAACATGACTATGACAGAAGTTAGTTGCCGACATGCACATGCAGGGAATATGCCTGCAAAAGATACGTTGCCTTTGTGCAATTATTATTGTCCTTTCTTGTGTTTCAAAAGACTTGCCGACCGGTCAGCGCAACTTAGGTTTTTGCTTTATTTGAGAGTAGCACCAGCCAATCAACCATCATCTCTCCTTCCTAGGTTGCTTCATTCAGGAGTGGTGTATTCTTTCTCAAGATCTATAGTTGAACTCCGAACCTAGTATCACTATGACTCCGTTTGTTTTACGAAAAATGGATTAGCTGAAAAATATTCTCTTAAAAATGATGACCCATATCGCCAGAAATAATTAGTTAATGAAAGAAAGTTTCATTGTGGACAATAATTTATGTCTAAATATGTTAGTGAACGATGAAAAAATTTTCCATTCGTTCATTTTTCTAAGCGATATGAACGATCATTTTTTTAAATTTTTTTTTAAATCGTTCATATTCCGCAAGACAACAAAGCTTAAATTAAAATTTCTCCCTCTTTTTGAAAGCCCCAAATTTTAAAAAAAAAATTGCCAATAATAATTTTCTGTGCATAAAATGTACTAACCTGTGGTTCTCAAGGGGAAAACGAAGCAAGATATGTGATTTAGTCATGACTCGGGCCTACAAGCGAAAAGATCATATGCATTGCCAAAATACAAAAGCAACTTTTACAATTGTGAAAATGGCACATATAATTCTTAAACTTTTAATTTATTAAGTGTGATTCATGAATTTTTGGAACATTTTTATTGTGGTCCCTAAACTAGTAAATCTAATGACTAGATTGAATAGAAGGACATGATAGTCCAAGATCCAGATTGAACATTTACTACATGTTCGGAGACAACATTGAACAAAATTACAAATTCATAAACGAACATTGCACATCGAGCAAATGCTCTCAGAGACGACGTCGAATAAATTAAAAGTTTGGAGAGTAAAATCAAAATTCCGAGACCATTTTCATAACTATCCCCGTTTGTGATTCCCACCAAAAACTCAACTAAACTCCCCGTGATTGGCACCAACTGCAGACAAACAGAGAACCTGGGAAAAGCAATTCGAAACCACACGCATGGGCCGTAGGGCCCCAAACATCGCCATCCTTAAACAAACCTCTGTCTGAAAAGCCCAATTCCTCCAGACACACACCTTTTCATATTCCCAAAAAATAAATCAAAAAGGAAAAAAAAAAAAAAAGGAAAATTGTTTCATCGTCTTCTCTCTTTCTCTCCGAAAACTCTCAGATCTCCACTTCCCCCATTTCGACAGCTGAATCTGGTTCTGACCCTTTCCTCTCAAACCTACGCCCCGGCCCCCTGCTTATCCTGCGCACACCCCCCAACCTCCCCCTCCTCCTCCTCTACCAAGTCCTCCTCCTTCGCTAGCCGAGATGGGCAAGGGCGGTTCTGGTTCGGGGTCGCTGAGCGACGGCGTGGTGAAGAAGATCCTGCTCTCCTACACCTACGTGGCCATCTGGATCTTCCTCTCCTTCACCGTCATCGTCTACAACAAGTACATCCTCGACCGGAAGCTCTACAACTGGCCCTTCCCGATCTCCCTCACCATGATCCACATGTCCTTCTGCGCCACCCTCGCCTTCCTCCTCGTCAATGTCTTCAAGCTCGTCGAGCCCGTCACCATGTCCCGCGAGCTCTACCTCTCCTCCGTCGTCCCGATCGGAGCCTTGTACTCTATCTCTCTCTGGCTCTCTAATTCCGCCTACATTTACCTGTCCGTGTCTTTCATTCAAATGTTGAAGGCCCTCATGCCTGTCGCCGTGTACTCGATCGGGGTCTTGCTTAAAAAAGAGAACTTCAAGACCGACACTATGGTGAACATGCTGTCGATCTCGTTCGGGGTGGCCATCGCGGCCTACGGGGAGGCCAAGTTCGATACCTGGGGCGTGATTCTCCAACTGGGTGCTGTCGCGTTCGAGGCCACGAGACTGGTCATGATCCAAATCTTGCTCACTTCGAAGGGAATCCAGCTGAATCCGATCACCTCGCTGTATTACGTCGCGCCCTGCTGCTTGGCGTTCCTGTTCGTGCCGTGGATCTTCGTGGAGTACCCCGTCCTGAAGGAGACCTCGAGCTTCCACTTCGATTTCGTGATCTTTGGGACCAACTCGTTGTGCGCTTTTGCTTTGAATCTGGCTGTGTTCTTGCTTGTCGGGAAGACCTCGGCCTTGACGATGAATGTGGCAGGGGTCGTGAAGGATTGGTTGCTGATCGCCTTCTCTTGGTCAGTCATTAAGGACACCGTGACGCCCGTGAATCTGTTTGGTTACGGGCTGGCATTCTTGGGCGTGGGGTATTATAATCATGCGAAACTGCAGGCTTTAAAGGCGAAGGAAGCACAGAAGAAGGCTTCGCAAGCGGATGAGGAGGCGGGAAGGTTGCTGGAGCAGAGGGATGGAGATGGAATGAGGGAGAAAAGAGATTCGCAAGCCTAATTTTTGATCGAATTTAGAGGATAGTTGAATATTGAGTCGAGTATGGAAATAAGTTATCAGGGAGTCTTGGAGGATACAATTGGTTAGGAGGAAGGGCAAGTGAATTGAGTGTCATGTCTCTCAATTTCCATTTGCACCATTTGGTATGTGGCATTTACGTTGTTGTCCGTGTCATCTGCTCGTTAATGATGTCTTGTACTTGTGGCAGGGTCAAGATTCATGTCTATTGCTTTGATGTGGTTATGTGCTTTACTTGAGTTGAAGAATCTCAATGGCCTGCTAGATTTCCCAGTTTCCCCTTTTGTTCTTCATACTAGCATTGTAGCGACTTTTACTTATTGAGTTCAGTGCTTATTGACTCTTATGAATTTTCTATGTATGCGATTTCTTTTGTTAAGTTTCTGGATTTGGGATATATATTGTGTCTTTGATTTCACTGTCCTTGACTCTTACTTGAACCCCGTGAGATATGCATATGTATGTCATTGTTGGTACTTTTTGAAGGTCAAGCCTTTACGGATTATCCGTAACTGATTGTCACTGGTTGTTGCAGACACTAACCTAGGCACACTTTTAACTCCTGGTGATGGTAGATATCATCAGTTTAACATTATGAATCCACCAGTTTTGTGACCATTCTTCCTTTGCTTTCCCTATAATTTTCATGAATAATGAGATGCATATTTTGTTAGGAGATCTGTGATCGCTACGTGGGTGAGTAGATTTCACTCATTTGCATTGACATATGATGGAGGAAAGGAATTTGGCTATCATTTCACATTCATTCTGCACTTTCCTGTAGGTATATTGAACTAAGATATAGTATGGAGTTTAAGTTCAAAATGTGAGTGTGCGAAAATAAAAGCTGCCCCTGAGACTTGGCAAATGATTTAACTGGCACCCTTCTAGCATGTGGAGCAATGCTTGACCAGCCTGAATTATCTGTACGTCAAGTCTCGGTTTGGCAGAATTCAACTTAGAGCAGATCATTCTCCATGAAAACTTCCTTTTTGTGTAAGTTTGTTCTATAGTTCACGTTCCTTGTCTTAGCAGGGATATGGATTCTCAAGAGGTAAATTAGCAGATCATGACCTATCATCCAAAAACTGACATTGGTTGCTGAGAAGTCGCTACTAAGATTTTCATGTCAACGCGGATGAAGTCTCATCTAATGATCTCAAATGCATAGCGTTCTAAATTTGCAGCCTCATTGGTGGATGAGAATGAGATGTAGTAAGTAGCTTGTGCTTGTGCAATATGCATTGTTTTGATGGACTGTTGTGAGCTCCTAACTTTCGAGCTCCTAACTTTCGATCATCTGAGTAGTGCAGTTCATATGTAGCAAAAACTAGAGGGAACTGCATCAAGCTCAATGTGGCAAATGAATCTCTGTTAAAGCATGTGTCTGCTTTTCACGACCTGCAAACTTTGTTGCCCTACCTTGATGTTTGGATCCTTCATTTATCTGCCCTTGGTCAAACGGAATGAGTTCTTTATCGGCTCGACAGTGGATCAAATCGAAGACAATGTGAATGTTGTTGTGTTGTGTGTTGCGGTTTGTCTATTCCTTCAGGTCAGCGGCAAACTAAAGAGCAAGTCTCGAACTGGTGCAGAGTTCTCTAAACGTGATGATTCTTGCCTTCGAATCCCATCCTCAAAGAGGAGAGTGCATTTGTTGGTACCTCTTTCTACGGTGGATTATTCTCTCGTCTCAATAAATTCAACTTTTAAGACTGTTGCTGCATGGGGACATTTATAGAATTTTAATTTGGCAAAGGAATTTCTTCAAATAAGCAAAGTGAATATTTTTTTTTTTTGGTAAATAAAATGAGCATTTATTTGTTTTATTAACTTTCCTTGTGACAAAAAAGTTACCGAGCATTGTAGAAAATAAAACTTGACAATTCACTTTGTAAAGTCGATTGATCCAACAACCTATTATTCCTTTCCTTTGCTTGAGATCTAAATATAACGATCTATGTTGTTCTGTTAAAGTATTGTGATTAAGATTATACCTCAATGACACTTAAAGTTTTTAAAGTCATCACAATGGAGCATTCTATCACGGGCCGATACTTGAGGGTAGGGTCTATCCGAGGATCGCTAGAGTACCTAGTGATAGATACTTGAGGGTAGGGTCGATCCAAGGATCGCTAGAGTACCTGAGGTGTAGAGAGAGAGTTTTAGAGAGAAGCTTTGGGAGGAATGCTTTTGTATTTCTTTATAGATTCTCTCTCGAATGATCAAATAAAGGGAGGAACACCTCTTTATATGATAGTGGACCTTGCATTACAATCGTTGGTCGTATCTCGATCCAATGGCTAATATCGCATCTTCCCATCTAACTAAGAACAGTCATTAAATAGGAAAATTCTAGAATATGGGACAATTATCATATCGGCCACCCCTTGAGAATAAATAACTCTAGAAAACCAAGATGCCTAGACACTTCAAGTCCGGAGGTTTTTCTCGGCCATATGATCGACCGGTTGCATCACAAAAACCTCGGCACATGACAATTCACTAATGTGAATGACAAAAATTATAAAATAATCACACAAATGGTGCATAAGGTTGGGCTCAATGTGTAATGTCGTCCTCAAAATTTTAATTTATTTAATATGATTCTCTAACTTCAACTCAATGTACGATGTTGTTCCTGCACTTTTAATTTACTTAACGTGATCCTTCAACAATTACCAAAAAGTTCATGGATCATGTTAAATAAGTTAAAAATTTAGGGATGATATTGTGCTTTAAGTTAAAGTTCAAGGATCAAGTTAAATAAATTAAAAGTTCGGGAACGATATCGTATATTAATTCAAAATTTATGGATCATTTGTATAATTTTTTTCAAATATATATGAGTGTCAAATTTTTTCGTCTTAATTTAATATTATTTATTGCCAAAGGGGTGCTAAATTTGAGTACTCTTCCAGTGAAACACGGTTTCCACTCGCGAAGTCTCGTTGACGGTCAAAATCCATCCACGTCACTCTTTTCGAACTCAGTCCCAAAAAAAAAACCCACAAAAAGCCAAGGCACTTTCTGACGTGGCACGTCCAACAGGCCGCCACGTCTAACATCTCCCGCCTCCTATTCCTCCTTTCTCTGCTCTGCACTTCTCCAACTGCAGGAAAGACATCGAAACGAAGCGAAAGAGCCCTCATCGATCGTTCATCGACCGCAGAGATATGAATCACCAAGTTGTCATGAGACGAGCTCGCTCAATCGCTCCTGCTCTCTCTCCGTGGCCTCCTCGCCGTGGCGCCGTCGACGACGCTGTTCGCTTTCGCTTCTGTCGCAGCCTCTCCGGTTCCGCTCCTCCGAATCGTCCAGGTCATCCCCCCCCCCTCTCTCTCTCTCTGAATGCTTAGCCTCCGGCATTCTAGGATTCCTTGATTTCGGTTCTCTGGTGAGTGGTGACTGCCTCGGACCTCAGTCTCTGTTAACTCACCGAGCAAATGGTCGGTGCGAGGTTCATGTTTCGTTGACATCTTTCCCGGGCATTGATCAATGATGCGATAAACTCATAAGCTGAAGCTGGATTTTACGACAAATTTTGATGTGCGGACAACCGAGTGTTCTGTAATTCATAGGCGCGCCTAATGTAGGATTATATCCGTGATGCCAATTCGAGCTTTTTCTGGCGCAAGTCTAGATTTTTGACTGCGTCATTTATGTCTTGAACAGGAAGGCTACAGATAATTGATGTCATCAATTATTTCTAGCTGGTAATTATAAGTAATAGCCACTTGAGAAATTCGACAATCAACCGAAGAAATATGATCGGATTGTGCTCCGATGGTGGACTTATTCCAGTCTTTGAGCTAGTATTTATCTTCAATGTGTGGTCCACATTGGGCAAATGTTAAGGTGAAAGATAGGTTGTCCTAAAGCACCTTCTTGTAGGTGTCCTGTCTGGCATTGTACTCAGTGAATGGTATGTGCATCTATGTTAAGTTGTTTAGAGAACCCAACTCTTGGTTCTGAAAGTAAAACCCATTTTCAGGGCCACTCAAACAATACAAGGAACTCATCAAGCAGGGAAAGCTGCAGCATGATCCTTACCAGGAAACCGTAGCTCTTGAATTGGAAAATCTACTCGAGCGGCTGGAACAGTATGAGAAAGATATGGAAGAATATCATGTATCACATTGCATTTGCATTGTTCAATTCATTATTCAATTTGGTAATCTTCTTTAAGGAACTCAAATATGTTACTTATATTTCACTTCCTGATGGTTTATCTTTTTTCTATGCAGATGAAACTAGCTGATTGGGAGAACAAGAGGGAGGATAAACGCCGCAGGATTTTGATGGAAGAAGCAGAGATGAAGCAGCATGGAAATGTATGGTCATCAGTCAGCAAGCAGAGAAATAAGCTTGTTGAGAAATGGATGTTTCGGTAGGCCCACTCTAAATGCATTTGAAAAAAAATTCTGCACTTCAAATATGGTATTTTTTTTCCATGGTTCTTTTCTTGATATTGCTATGAATTTGTAGGCTTTGACGTGGACATAATTTTTGCAATTATTTATTGATATGAAGCAGGTTACTTTATAGGGATCTTTCTTCTTATTTGACAGATCTCCTATGCAGGATGTCATGGAAGTGCAACTACTCTAGACGTACTTATTTTATATATCAACGGCATATTGATCAATCACAAGATATGCTATCGGCTCACCTCATGTGTTACATTTGCTCCTAGTTCTAATTTCTTGGATGATGTCCTCCCCACTTGCTCTACATTATAAAACTATTGATATTTCTGGAAATAATGCTTCCTAACTCTCATGATAACGCTATTTCACTGGAACTTGACTTCAATTCGCACTTCCTTATTTGTTTAATATCACAGATTTCCATAGAGAAATGCATGGATGATAAAGGTCGATGTCTGCTGGCTGCATTGATTTAAGAGGCATGTTTTCCAATCTTTTCTGCTTTATCAGGAAAGGACCTGAAAACATAGAGCCAGGAGTTGGAAAATGGGTCTCATATCTCAACAGAGAGAGGCAATTGGACTCAGTTGTTGGTCAGCGTCCTACTGCACCTCCTGCTCCAAGAGGACTTTACCTGTATGGCAATGTGGGCAGTGGTACGTTAGTAAATTTTGCCCTCACAGGAAGAGACATGCAGCATAGTTCACTCATTTCCTTGCAGCAGTATAATCACTTAGATTGATTTTCCAATAGGGTTTAGTTGTTCATATCAGCAAAAGAAAAACTTTACACTGGAGTAATTGTCTTCTTACTTACTTTGTACTGCCCAGTTGTTACTTGTAGACCATTAAATTTATTGATAATTATGGTAAAATTGTAGGGAAGACAATGCTTATGGACATGTTTTATAGCGCTACCGATGGGATTATTAAGCATAGAAGACGTTATCACTTTCATGAGGTAAATCTTTTCTTCAATGTCTTGAAACTATCCCCTTGTTGCAAGCGGTGCTATTGTGTATTCTAAGATTTTGTGGGATCACCACCAACTGTTCTAAAAGCTTAAGCTGGTAAATGAAGGCGCAATTTAATATTTATATATCCTAACACTCCCCCTCATGCTTAGTCTGGCTTTTTTGCCTAGTACTAAACGCGGAAATATTTAATTGGGGAGACAAATACGGACCTGGAAAGATTTGAACTCGGGACCTTATGCTCTAATATCATGTGAGATTTTGTGAGATCACTGCCAACTATTCTAAAAGTTTAAGCTGGTTTAATAGTTATATATTCTAAGATGTACGTCTTTTTAGACATTCTTTTTCTAAGCACTTTCCTGAGCTTGTGATGTTGCCTTTCTGGTTTATGTAGGCAATGCTTGAGATTAATGCACGCATGCATCAGATTTGGAAGAAACAAGTAGAGGACAAGTCTTTGCAGTCAAGTATCTCTAGCTGGATTATGAATCTCCCCTTTGATTCAAAAGTTAAGGAATGGTTGGCTGCAGAAGAAAGGTACAAGCAAGAGGTACAGATGAAGAACATCCTACCAGCGGTGGCAGACATGTTTCTCATAGATCAAAGAGAGGATCATAGAGGAGCCAGTGTTCTTTGCTTCGATGAGATACAGGTAAACGCACTTGTGCTGTGTCCTAATTTGGTCATTACTCTTGTATAGATGCTACCTTGATTGATATATGGGTCTAAGATAACCTCCAGAGAAATCATCTTGTAGATGTTCCCCCGTGTTATATATTTATTTATTTATTTATTTATTTATTTATTTTGGTCAAAACCCCAATGTTATATGACTCCAAATGTTTTTGCTCTCTAATGCAGACTGTTGATGTATTTGCAATTGTCACCTTATCTGGAATTCTAAGCAGATTGTTGAGCAGCGGAACAGTTCTTGTGGCCACCAGTAACAGAGCACCAAATGATTTAAATCAAGTACGTCAGCCTTTTGGAAAGCTGCACAACCTTTTTCCTTGACTAGCCACTCATTGTACTTCGGAAGCTTTATTTGCTTCTGTATTGCCATGTCGAATTTGTCGGACCTGTATAAGCCATGAGTTTTGCCAGTCGCTGAATTAGTTAGTAGGTTCGAAGAATTCTGTTCGAGTCTGGAGTATGCTTATCTAATATTAGCAAAGTATGACATTCGTACTTTCTTAATTCTGCTTGCTTCACATAACTTCTGCCTTTTGTAAGTTGTTGTGTTACAGGATGGTATGCAGCGGGATATCTTTCTTAAATTAGTCCGGAAATTGGAGGAACACTGTCAGACCATTCTGATAGGAAGTGACATTGACTATCGACGTCTTATAGCACAAAGAAGCATAGACCAGGTGAAAGACGGTGTCCTATGTTTTATGATTCTTTTAAATGGGAAAGTGCACAAGTAGACGACCAGTATTTCATATTTCAATCGTATGGTTGTTGAGATGTCAACTATGCAAGTGCAGGCTCATTTTTTCTGGCCTCTAGATGGCAATGCTCAGAAGGAATTCCAGAGGATGTGGCATGAGATAACAAGCAAGTCAGGCGGACAAATAACTTCTATGACTCTAGGAGTGATGTTTGGAAGGTACTCCATTTGTTAAGTAGCAGCATGGCTATAGTTTGATGAAACTGCTGTAATGCATATAAATCATAACAGAACGCTGGAGGTTCCAGAAAGCTGCAATGGAGTGGCACAGTTTACATTTGAGTATCTATGCGGTCGGCCGGTATGGTACTTTCCTCTCTTTGAGATTCAGTTACTTTATGTTATTGGTCTGTCATCCAGTAAGCTTCTTATTCGAGATCTTGTTTTACATGCATGATGCACAATTGAATCTCTCTTCATGACGGGTTAACATGGGTGCAGCTCTGTTATTTAGCGGCATGATGTGAACCCTTTTGTAAGGGAGAGTATTCAAAATATACGACCTGATTGAGACAGGAAAATGGAATAAATGAGCTAAACATCAATGTATGCACTGCTGAGTACAGTATCTTGGAAAGCTAATCGGATATGTTGCTAATTTTGCGTTCTCTTAGTAAAGGGATGAAGGTAACAAATATCCCTGGACTTTTTTAAATTGTTTAATGAGGTCCCTGAACTTTTTTTTGTTTATGCGATTGGTTCCTTAAAGTATATGCTTTTTTGTTCCAGTTAAGGAAATGTGCTGACGTGGACAGATGCATCGGCACCACATTAATGCTGACAAGACAAATTAGTGCTTGCATATAATTTTCTTGTGTGCTGGATAACATATCCAAAAACTTGCAATAACAAAAAACCAAACCCTAAGAGAAAAAAAGAGAGAAGGGGGAGGCAGTAAGGGGCAGTGGTGGCACCCCCCATATTTAAGGGGCAGCAAGGGGCAGTGCAGCAAGGCGGCACCCTTGCCGTCTGCCGTCTGCCGTTTGCCGTCGGGGTTCGGCCAACCCAGGCCACACATGGCCAGGGTCCTGCAGGCTGGGCCAGATCTGGCCTGGGGTCGCGAGTGTGGAGCCATATCCTAGGGTGGCACAATCCACACCGCTGGTAACCAAGGTTGCCCGACCTTGGATCATATTTCCTTTTTTCTGAGAATTTTAGAATATTAAATTTTTTTTACTGTTCCATAAATGTAGTACCTTTATTTATTTATTTTCTTGAATCCCATTAAGGGTGCCTTGTCAGCATTTGACGGCAACTTAAGGGCTATGACAGCATTTCCTTGCGTAATATCAAGCGAAGGCCCAACTTGAAAAGGAAAAGCATATAGTTTAAGGACCCAATTCACACAAAAAGAAAAGGTTCGTGTACCTGATTGAATAATTTGGAAAAGTTCAGGGAACTGTTGTGCCTTTATTCCTTTAGAAAAATAGTAGTTGCTGATGTTAAAGTACTAAGAGTAAAATTTCTTCATGATTTATAGAAAAAGAAATGATTCTACATCATCTCCATTGCTTTGTTCCACATGCAAGGAAGTTAATTAATCTTGTCAATTTGATATTTTCCTGGAAGTCTAGTAATGTTCTCTTACCTTCATTTTAAGGACAATGTCTCTGAACTTTCAAGTTAAGTTTTGATAAACGACCTCTAACCTCCTTTTATCATGTCAAGGTTGTTGCTTTTGTTCAAGGTTTTTCCGTCATGCACAGGTGGGAGCTGCAGATTACATTGCAGTTGCTAGGAACTATCATACTGTCTTCATATCTGACATTCCAAAAATGAGCATGCACATCCGTGATAAGGTACATTACCATTTTCCAAGTACTGACTATTCATTCTGGAAATACTGCTTCATGGAATCTCTTATGTATGGAGGACAATGGTATCAAGTTCTGATAAGATGTAAGTAGAATATTTTCTGATCGGACATGCAGATGAAAATGTAACAAACTCATACATGTTGAAAATTTTTATGTGTGTGTGGACGCATGTGCGCCCTTCGAATACTGTTTATATACGGAGTATTTAATTCTGTACCTGTCTCTCAACAAGATGGAAAGCGATTTTTGTTAATCTTACCCGCTTTTATGCAGCATTTCTCATCGATTAATTTGTTTACAAATTTTAGGCAAGGAGGTTTATCACCCTCATCGATGAGCTATACAACCATCACTGCCGCGTAGTTTGCACTGCAGCTTCTTCTATTGATGATTTGTTTCAAGGAACTGAAGATGGTACTCTGTTTGATTTGGAGAGGTGAGTCCTTTTTCAGTAAGATAATTATTCCATCCATTGCAGTCCGGAGACATAAGCACAGATGCGGTCTTCAGGCTTCAAGTGTTCTGATTTTCCCATGTTGAAACTTCTTTGACTTAAACGGTTTGGTCCTGCCTCAGAATTTAACAACTCGTCTTTTTATAGCAATGGAACATCTAAATGGACCCGTTTTCCTGCAGTTTTCCCGCCATTTTATTTTAGTAGAAGCAGCATCCTAGGCCTATATTCCTGTCCACGGAGATATATCCTATATAGTTGAGAACCTCTAAGAGAAACAATGATGGCATAGTAACATGTGTTCTTTCATCACTTTAATGATTTAAGGATTTGTATCCTATAATCTCCATTTTCATGATGCAATATGACATTTCTGAGTGGAGCTTATAGAAATGAGAAAATTCCTGGTGCACGGAAAGAAAGAATGGGAATATCATGAATGGAAAACCCTGGTTAACATTGTTATCCATGTCCCAGAAACTTGCTATAGCAACTATGGATATCAAAACTAGGAATTAGTAGCCACTGCAAACCCAATACTTCCTACTTTCAATGTTCTAGATTTTGTTCTACAACTGTTTTGCTTGTGTTAAGTTGATTTGTGCTGGCGCAACAGGAATTTTGCAACTATAAAATATTTCCGTGCATTAACTTTGATGCTTGGTGGCTTGATTCCACACTATGAACTTATCACTGTTTATGTATACTTGCCTTGCCAGCTTTCAATTTGAGACTGAGATAGAAGGAAGTAAACTTCGTCGGGATGTCCTAGCAGAAGGCAGTGTGAGTTCTGGAGGTGCACCTACTGGGATCATATCCATGCTATCTGGTGAAGAAGAAATGTTTGCATTTCGCCGAGCAGTAAGTGATCCTCTTTGATCTCTCTCTCTCTCTCTCTCTCACGACTATAGCTGGATACTATGATTGTTTTTCTCTCGCTACTTGGTGAAGGGTGCAGAGCTGCATTTGTTGGGCAGAGTGCACTTTCATTGGATGGCGCCATTGCATGAGATATCATTAAAATACTAGTGAGACAGAAACAAAATAGTGAATGAACTGTTTTAATATCGTAACTACACAGAATTGCTAGTAAACTGAGCTCTATTTTCTTGCTTGTTTTAGTTTCTTGTGTCTTCTTTTTCTTACTATTGATGCATATTGCACTGGATGGATGATATGGATCTGATCTAATCTTGTACGGTTGTTTCTACGCTTGATCATTTTCTTCTACTTGGACTTTCCCAATAGCACCCTAACATGTAGCTGTCCTTCCTCAGTTATGGCCCAGGTCCTTTTCTGAACTTTATGAGCTTGGTGCAGGTATCGCGCTTAATTGAAATGCAGACACCTTTGTATCTGGATGGAGTTCAGAGTTTTCATCCTTCTTTTGAGAGACATCGCCAAGAATTGCAACATTAAAAGCATAGTGAATCACAAAGTGACAAAACCATTATCTTCCAATTGTTATATCTTATGTCTATTTGATCCCCAACAGAAATAATCTGATATATTATTCAGTTAGTAAGTGCTAGATGAAGTCCTCAATCAATTATATAAAATTTGTTCTTTAGCCAGGTCCCCCAATTATTTAGGTAGGCCCTCTTTATCAGTATATTTTCCTTTATCTTTATGAGGACCTTTACTGAGAGAAGTTACTTCATTTGTCAGATTGAATGTCTTGGCCTTGGCCTTTGCAAAGCAATAAAAAAATTCTTAGCCTTGGATTCATCATGCGTTCTGACAGAGTAATGCGATGGTGGAGCATTTACTAGAAGTACCATATTTAACATGCTGATTCTGTTAGAGCAGATTCATGCCTATTCGCTGCCTCCCTTGACATTTCTTGTAATGGAAATCTAATGTCATGGTTAAGACGATTACACACTGGGGGACTTCATGTTGTCATGGGGCAAGTTAGACTAACATCTTGTAATGTACAGGCTACATGTGTAAAGCAGATTCCTTGGGTATTTATCACATGAAGCTACCTTCGCAACAAAATACATGAAGTTACTGGGTGTCATCAGGATGTTTATGCTTGTACAGCTTGTATGATTTAATTCCTTAGTGAAACAAACCTTCCAATTTTGGCGCGCATTCTCATCAAACCCTGCATGCAAGAGAAAGTCCTGAGAAGCATGATCGTGAATAACTTATTCTGCCTCAAGATTGAGAGAAATAGACGATATTGTTACTGTGTATATTCAACATTGATCTTGGCATCAGGGTATCTTGAGAGAGCATTGAAAGCCTTGTTAGTTAGATACGATCATTGTTGCAGGGCACAGCTTGCTTCGACAGAAATCAACCACTTCAACAAAGATGGTTCCTTCTCTGCAGGGCCTCTTTGTCCACTGATGCATCTCACTCGATACCATCATCAACAGGCTGTTCCATTGTCACATAAGCCATTGCTCGCTGCAATGAAATACCCTCCTTCAGGGAACTGATCCGGGTTGTGTCTCTTGCACCTCATGGCTACATATTAAGACTAGAAGAAACAACAAAGCCGAAGTAAGTTTTTCTTAGGCACCCTTTCAGATTACATGCAGGAGCTAGGATGCTAAAACTTTTACATAGCAGCCATAAGAATTTCTTATGTTGCAGATCGTTCTAGTTGATTTCTGAGCAGCATTAACAAGTTTTGTGGGTCATAAATTCCATCAAAGAATTCTTCCTGTTTTCTTCTCTTCCCTCCATCTAGAGATTTGACTGACGATGGCCTCCATGCATTTGGTGCTGAAGGAAGGTAATATAAGAAAGATGTTGGAACAGGAATATAGAATTGACCTCGTACATACGCAAATATGGAGGATCATAAGACATGGCAGTTCCTACATGCCCTAGAACTCTCAGAATAACTAACAAGATTATTAGATGTAGACTTCGTAAGAGTGACTTCATATTGTTCTTGCTGGTATAGCATCACCATATAGCCTAGACAGAGGTGGGTCAGATAGAAGGCTTGTGGTTCTCAAGCAATTCTCCTCGTTTTGATCATATCTATACACACAATTGAGTCCTGTCCATGCATAAATTTAAGACTCTCCGGCAAAATGACTTTTTATTGGTTGTTGTCATTTGTGCTATCTGAAGTTCTAATCTTTTACGTTTTCATTTTCTGTTATCATGCCTGTTTAGTTCAGTTGGAACTGATGTCATCTCCACCGTCCCAATACAATACATTGGAGGCTGGCTCTGCACATGACAAAGTTTTATGGTATTAGAAGTGCAAACTGTTCACAAGGAAAATTGGATGGTTTCATCCGTTGTCAGATGTCCACAGGATGGTCCGGTCATGTATGAAATTGACTAAAACTGCAACTTCTATATGTAATTAGACCTATATGTAATTAGACTTTTCCATTCACGTGGCATAAGGCACTCCTTTTAAACTAATGCTACCGCCTTTTATCTTTGCCGTAAACTAGTGCTACCACTTGAAGATTAGTATTCGGCCACTACAGATTTGATCAGCTAGGTCCCCCCTAAATATATTATTTTTCTGATGAACTGCTCGAATATGCATGAGGTGATGTCATGTTCCAATTAGTAGGTATTCACTGGATAGCTAGTTCAATATGTCAGTTTTCACAAAGATAGCACGAAGTCTAACAGAGTTAATGGCATATGTGATGAGAAAATGATGAAGATCAAATCGAATTGCCTCGGCGTCGGCGGCGGCTGCTCAGTGATTGAGTGGAATACCTTTTGTTGATTGATTGATCTTGTGGATGTGAACCTAGAAGCAAAAGCTGCTTTGAATTTTCGTTAATGGGTTGATGAGTGATATGGTGGGTGAACAAGAGTAGGTCTTGAAATGCGCATGCAACTTTCACTACTGATAGTAGAAAAAGATTTGACGGCTCTCTCATAGGAAGTCCACGTTATAGACTGAAATATGTCAAATCATTTATTGATTAGAGAAGCGCATTCGATCCTCGACATAATTAGCATTATCAGTGAAAGCCATCGTGATTAGCAACAGTGTGTGGAGTTGGAAATTGTCATTATCCACCCTTGAGTGAGAACACAGCTGGAGGCTTTTTCGTGGACTGGTTTGCAATTCCTTTCTATTGCATTAACAATAATATGTGTTTAACCACTCATGTACTATAAGATTTATAAGAAAGTTTTACATCGAATAATTCGTATGGAGGGAAACGGTTAATTATTATAATTGATTCATAATTCATTAGCTTAAATTTTTTAGTAAAGGTGGGTCTAAGATTGATTCAAATTTTGGATTTAATCTTGGCAATCTTTCTGGATAAGATATTGGGCGATTCTTGCGCATTTTCAAAATGTACTTTATGTCTTTTCGGATGGTGGAAGTTTTTATTTTCTCTTTATAGTGATTGAACGTACGACTTCTAATTATTCACTTTGAAAATGCTTCAATACATTTGCCACTGAACAGTGAAGAATGTTCTTGTCATCCCTTGCTTGGTTTATCTACGGGACTAATGCCTCGTTTGTTTAGTGAAAAACGTTTCTTGAATTTGTGAGGACCGGGTCGAGGTCGAACTTCCTTGAAAGTAGAAACATGAATATGGCTAATTGCATAGCAGCCAAACATGGGACATGATTATTTCCTTCGTTTTATGGTCTTGATCTCTCGGTAAGTTCATGAACAACTACTTCAAGGGGGAATCCATGAAACATAGCTATCGCACAAGACGGAAAGTTTCACTCGGATTCTTATTCAAGCGATCATTCTTTCACTTTAAAGATGCAAACATCTACATTCGAATATGTCAAGGATGACATATGAATTTCAATATTGTGGGACAAAGTTCTAACTAGAGCCCTCTCCCAGTATTCGTTCCTTGGACAGAAACCCGATCATATCCTGCATTCAAGAACCAAAGCGAATGATTCATCCAACGATAAACTGTTGGAGTACCAAAGAGAGAGAGAGAAAAGAAACAAATGTGTAGAACAATTTAGAAATTTACGGGATATATTCGAGGTTGATTTTGGCAGACGGGGACTTGGAGATGGCGGCAAAGGCGCTCTTGGATAAGAGAATGGTGGAGGGGCATGGAGACTTGGGGCAGTAGTCCACGACGGTGACATCCACTGTGCCATCCTTGCACGGCCTGTTGCTGCCGCTCAGACACCGCAGCCGATACCGTCTCTTGCAGGCGGCTCCGTTGTCCCACAACCCTTCGCTCACTGCCACAAACAGATTCCCCGGAGGAAACTGGTCTGCCCTATACCCATTGCATCTGGTTGCTGCCCCCAAAGGAAAAAATGAAGGTAAAAACAAGTGTAAAGGGAGATACTTGATATATCATATAGTGCGCTATGTCACGTATGAGTGTTCCCCATGCTTTTTGGCCGATGTGCCGAACGAAAATTCATCATAGGAATAACCCTAAAATAAGTTCCGCCGGCTGAATTAGTTTGAAGGCTGAAAAGAGGGAGAAGAAAAGGAAAGTGTATTATGTAGGTTTGTACTTACGGGTGTACGGCGGATCATAGGAAGAAGCAGTCCCAACGTCTCCAAGAACGAACGAGCCCATCTCTTTGCTCATCAAGCTCATGAATACTACCATTGCCATTGCTATCCGACCCATCTCTCTCGGCAGCAAGTTTTGGAAGTCAATCTTGCAAGTTTCGAAGACCAATCTTATTCACGTTTGACTATTTATAGCCTCTCTCTCTCTCTCTCTCTCTCTCTCTCTCTCTCTCTCTCTCTCTCTCTCTCTCTCTCTCTCTCTCTCTCTCTGAATGACCAAAACGCACGATAAGAGCATGTCATTTTTATGCCGTCGGGAACTAAAAGACAGCATGCATATGTACTTATCTCTATGCACGATCCGCAGGCTCTTCTATTTTCATAGGCTCGCCGGATGCTTTTCGTTCTTTCCTTTCCCCTCTTTGCGATGACGAGGTTATCTTCACGACTTGGAACATTTTAAGGTTAAATTAAGTGGGTCGTTTTGTTATTCGCTTCTTGCATCGCTGGAAAGTGATGAGAAGAGAACGCAGCTTCCACTTCGCAAGGAAGGAAAGGCTAAGACGTACGTGAAGCCCACTTCGATCCATATTCGCGTGCTAATTTGGTGTTCGGTTTAGTTGAAAATGTGTTGATTTAGGCTTCTGCCACCGGATATCGCTCGCGAGGATATGAGATCGACGCCTCCCCCTCACATATTTACATGGCACATGCAAATTCGACGTATCATGGGAGATTCCTTAAGCGAGACTTGGTAATCTCTAAATGGTATTGTGTAGAGGTAGTCGATCGTAGATACAGATTGTGTTTTGGAACCAACATCTAAGATGAACTTGTAACTATAAAAGGGGTGGGTTACAGCTGAAGACTCAAAAATAAAATTGTAAGAGTACAAGTATTTCACATGGATTTGTTAACTGTCACGTATCATCTAACTCAGTAATTTGATTTTAAAATTTAATGAAAACTAGTGGAGGGTATAGATATACTAGTTTGGGATTTTTTGCAGTCAAAAAATTAATTTGAGGTAAGTTTATTATAAATATACTAATTTGAAATTTTTCTTAATATTAACCCTAATATAAAACCCTTTATCAGTTGATGATTCTCTCGCAACACCCTGTGCACCCACACCCACTTTCGTGAAAACCTTTTTCGTCTGAGCACGAGTACAGAGCCCCATTGGTGGAAACTTAAGATTTAGAAACGTGGGTTTACCTCAGCTTCTTAGAACATCGTTAAATACTTTGTTAATCTTAGACTAAAGGCATGTGTTAATCTCTCTGTGCTTATCTGGACATCATTTTCCCCTCCCCACTTCCATGCAATCGACAGGGATCCCTGCAAGTGACAATCTTTATCTGAAATTCTGTTGACCAGTAGGGGGTTCCTTTATTCACTTGGAAAACCCACATTACAAAAGAGAGAGCTTAGTTTTCAGCAAAACAAAAAAAAAAAAGCTTTGAATTGCACTATATAATGCTCCACTTGACAATATTTCCATGTATCAAGATTGGATTTGGCCATGTCTTTAAAATAATGTTGTCATTAATTTAATGCCCCGACTTGTTAATTTGGGGAGCCTAAGAACGAGCTCGTCAACATATCCAATTGGATCTACCTTCACTCAAAAAATTAAAACGATGAATCATGGGTCAATTAGAATATATTAACCGCTCCACACCACATCAATTCTTCGATGTGGGATTTTTTTTTTTTTAACACAATTCCTACGTGCATCTCAATATTTAACCGATCCATTAACATAGTTCATGGATCTTAACTCATTAGGGCTTGCTAACGAATCCAATACGTGGCCACGTTATGAAAATATTGGGCGTGGAGATCATCTGATTGAGATAAGAAGCTTTAGGTGCTCTTTTTCCCTTCTAAACTATACCTTATAAAATGTAACTTTTGGCAACATGACTTCTTTCTTTGGCATGAGAAACTGTTGATCAATGAACAAGTGTCGATCCACAAGATGGGAACTTTGGATCCACTGCCTGCACCTGCCAACTGACAGATCTTTAGATTGGGTGCATCTGAAGTCAACCATCAATCGCCCTACTTTTCTGGTGAGGACTATCTGATTATCAATGCCATTTACCACCCTCTCTCATCTACTTTTCCAAGGCCAACTTTCCAAGTACGGTGTGTTGGTAGGAAACTAGCCCGCAATCACCACCTTACTTGGGCCATTTCTGTTGCTGGGCCTTGGAAGAAATGATCATGGACTCCAGGTGCTGCATGAATTCTCTCCTGCTTTTAAGTTTTTCGGCCGCCCCTAACCTCCTAGCTTTCATTTTACCTCTTCGGCCAGTCGCCCTACTTAGCTTTATTTAGGATTTGACGAAGATGGAACACTTGCTCAACTATTTGCGGCAGTCCCCCAGAGGACGTCTTGAAACTTAAGAGCGTAAACACAAAGCGAGCAAGCTTTTGAGCTGTGGTGGTCAATGGTTGAGGCAACTCGCTCCGACTTCAACCAAAATAGAAATGAAATTATTATGTCTCGTTATTATATTGTGACGTGATATTGCATAACGTGATAATGTTGTATGTACATTGACAAATTCAATTCACTCTTATCAGACATGACATAAAAGATTAATCGAAAACTTTTATGCTCTGTTATTATATCCAATAAGAGTGTTGGAATAGCTTTCAAAAGTACAAAACACATCATAAAATCGAAATTGGAGAAGGTCAGAATTATTAAAACCTATAATAAGCACTTAAATGGTACCTTTTGTTGATGAGATATCTTCCTTTCCTCTTATTGGAAGTAAAAGACCCCAAGAGATATTACGAAAAATCTTCAAAGTATATCCTTTTATGAATAACCTCTAAATGAAAATTAGGGAAAATTCTAAAAAAAGGCTCAAAGTCCTCTCGTTTTTTCAAATAAAGACCATAAGTGAACCTTGTTTTAAATAAGAACCTAAAATAATATAATATGTTTTAAATAAGTGTTTATAGTGGCTATAGTGTTTCAAAAAAGAGTTTGGTCTAAAGGACATTTTCGTCATTTCTCATTTTGACTTTTTTTTTTTGCATTTTTTTGCATTTTTTCCTTTTTCTATTTTTTAAAAGTTAAAAAAAAAAAAAAGAAGAGGAAGATACAGGCCTTGTGGTCGTCGTCCCAATGCCGGCGGGGCAACGGCGATACCCGGCGGGGTCTGCGGCGCCTCGGCAAGGGCCGGCAACCCCGCTGACCAGAGGCGAGGGCCCGGTGGCCCTCGCCAAAGATGGGAGAGGGCCGCGACCCTCTCCCGGATCAGGGCAGGTCGGCGCGAGCCCGGAGACCCTGCCGGCTATCGCCGTCGCCCACCAACGTTGGGATGGTGGCCACGGGTTGGAGAAGCGTGTGTGTGTCTTCTTCTTTTTTAAAAAAAATTATTTTTGCTAATTTCTAAGGAAATAGAAAAAAAAATTCTAATAAAAAAGAAAAAAATATCAAATAAGCAAAAAAATGAAAATGCCCTTGAAATTACGTCATTTTTTGAGATTTTATGATCACTTCAAGCCCTTATTTGAAATAATATTCACTTCAAACTCTTGTTTGAGAAAATAAAGACACTTCACACCCTTATTTGAGACGGGGTTTACTTGAGACTTTTATTTGAGAAAATTAAAGAATTTTGGACCCTTATTTGAAAATTTCTCGGAAGATTATCCAGCGTGTAATCATGCCTTTATATGGCATATGCGTCATCGTTTAGGGCGGATCGAGAACGGATGGCCGGGATCAAGTCTAGAAGTAATCGCGGCCGTTCGGAGTAATAAGCGGTGCGGCGTCGTTTTGAAGTCTAAGTGAACAAACGGCTTGGATTAGATCTAAACTTGAATCGCAACCGTTCATTTGATTGGTTGGGCGACGTCGTTTAACACCCCAAAACAAATGCGTCGTCATTTCGTGCGTTGAGGGGCATGAACGGCTCAAATTGAGCCTTAGGATTAATCGTGGCCGTCCGTCCAATGTCGGGTGCGACGTCGTTTAAGAGGGGTAGACAGGCGCGGCGTCGTTTTGCTTCAAGACGCGCGGACGGTTGAGATTAATTTTTAAAGTTGATCTCTGCCATTCATTCCTTTTATATATATTCAAATATTAGGAAAATGATTTTAGAAAATAAAAAAAATAGAAATGAATATATAAACGGCACCGTTTAGCCTTCAGCGGATCTGAGTTTGGGTTTAGACTGGGTTGACCGGTCTGTAGAGAGAGAGAGAGAGAGAGAGAGAGAGGGCCTAGCTCTCCTCCTCCCACCTTTGAAGAGGGCCTAGCTCTACTCCTCCCTCCTTTGAAGAGACGACATACCCAAGCACACCCAATATAAAAACACGCTTGAACGGTGACACAACACTACACAGAAAGAAAAGGGGGATTCACCTACCCCTCTTCCTTCTGGCAAAGTTTTCGACCAAAACCTCCATGCTTTGTTTTTTTTTAATATAGTTATCACCGTCTCTTCTCTCGAATTCTTCACACCAAATACCCAAGAACCGGATCTTCCAACTAGCAGCATTTCCCTTATTCCCTATTGTGCTCTTTTTGCTTTACGCCGTCCACCACTTTCGAATCAAGTATTCAGCTTTTGCCTTTACCTGTTCGTTAAAAATCCAATCTTTCCCTTCTTATTTACTTGCAGTGGATATGCAACCATGAAACATTGCTCTGGGTGTTCGTCAAATCCCATTAGGAAGCGCTTTTATGCCGTTTTGCTTGGTGGGTAGAGGAAGAATCCCAGGTTTGTGTTACAAAAGTTGGGATTTTTTGTCTCTTCTAATTCGTGAAAAGCACTGGATTTTTAGTTTGTTGACGAGGTTTTAGTAGATGGGCAAGAAAGCAGCTCACTTGTTTGACGATAATAAGGATGGGGTTTTGTCTATTAGTGGCTTGGGGTCACCATGGAGTCTCCGGGATGATGAATTCTATCCTGGAGGTGGATTATTTGCCAGTGTTGGTCAAATGGGGAGGAATTTGGGCGTTCCGCCAAATCCCCCCAACGCTGCGGACACAGGTGGTGGGGGTGGCAGCGGCATTAAGATGCCCTGCGTTGAATTATTGGTCAAGTATGTGTCTTTTCCGAAGGGAATTGGGATACCAGGTGTTTCCGAGGAGGAAGGGACAGTAAAGAAGAAAAATATTGGGCTTAGACTGAAAATAAAGGTTAAAAATCCTTCATTGAGGAGGTTGATTAGTGGGGCGATTGCTGGGGCAGTTTCACGAACCGCCGTGGCCCCTCTGGAGACGATTAGAACGCATTTGATGGTTGGGAGTAGTGGGCATTCCACTACTGAGGTCTTTCGTGATATTATGAAGCATGATGGTTGGATGGGCTTGTTTAGAGGTAATTTGGTCAATGTGATTCGCGTTGCTCCTAGCAAGGCCATTGAGGTAGGCAGGAGTTCTTTTTTGCTTTTGTTTGCTTAATTTTAGTGTTTTAGCCACTTTGTGTCCATTGAGATGCTATTTCCTTGACTGGTGCTTCAGAGCGTTTAGTTGTTGACCTTGTTATCATTTTGGTAGATATGAATATTTCCAATTACTTGATCATTCAGGAGATCACCATACATTGGTTCGTATGTTACAGTATGGAAAGTCTATTGAGCATCCATGTAGTCTGAATTGTCAACTGTCATTAAGGTTTGTGCATGACTGCTAAACTGCTGTTTTCAATCTGTTATCCACTGCCTTGAATATTTGTATCTTGTAAGTGGTGTGCTGCTTGTTGTGGTTGTAGGTTTTGCTTTGTTGGGATTTTTGGAAATTAATCAATGGTCATGAGATCTTCATTGATTCCTCAAAGTTCTATGCATTGCATGACTTGATTCAGCTTCTCTTGGCTTTTCTGGCTTGTTGAGGGAAAAGTTGATGCTGTGATGCTCATCTTGAATGTGATTTCACTGGCAAATAAGTGGCAAAAATATTTTGTTACTTGTTTGACCATGCTTTCTAGTCTTTCAGTTGCACTTTTGAGCTGCATGTGTTTCTTATTCTAGGGACAGCTCATTCGACTTATGAGCTAACTTTATTCCTGCATTTGATTATGTTTTTTAGAAGTTCTCCGCATATGCAGATATAAGTATTCAGCATATCAATATATAAGTCTTCTCTACAAGCTTTCTAGATTGATTCTCCAGTGTAACAACTTCTCTCTTTTTTCTACCTGGAAAATGTGTCTCCTTTCTGCAGTGATGCTCTCTTTCATTTAGTCACCTGTAAACAATCTTATCATATGAATTTTTTTTTCTTCAATCTCTTTGGAGCTTCGCTGTCATTGCAGATCTATTCATGATGTGCTGTGTGGTAGGCATGTAGTTTGAAGAGATCTAGTGTTAGAAACTTAACATTTAACTAATGCCTGAGATTTCTCTGTCCTTGTATCCTTGCTCTCAGGTTTAATCTCTCCAGCTTCTACAATCCTTTAATTTATCCATTGAACTTCTGGTCCCATGTATTGCAGCTATTTGCTTATGATACGGTCAACAAACAGTTGTCGCATAAACCTGGGGAACAGCCGAAGCTTCTGCTTCCTGCCTCCTTAATTGCTGGTGCCTGTGCTGGTGTGAGCTCAACAATATGTACATATCCTCTTGAGTTGATCAAAACTCGACTCACCATCCAGGTATAGTGCCACGTCATTGCTAACATGATAATATTGAACCTTGCCATTGCTAACATGATTCGGTTTACCTTACCAAAAAAAACATGATTCGGTTTCCTTCCCTGTTGCAGAGGGGAGTTTATGATGGTATGCTTGATGCGTTCTTGAAAATAGTCAGGGATGAGGGACCTGCAGAATTATATAGAGGCCTCGCCCCTAGCCTTATCGGAGTGATTCCATATGCCGCCACCAACTATTTTGCTTACGACACGTTGAGAAAAGCGTATCGGAAGTTTTTCAAGCAAGAGAAGATTGGGAACATCGAGACCCTTCTCATCGGATCATTAGCTGGCGCTGTTTCCAGTAGCGCTACTTTCCCGTTGGAGGTAGCTCGGAAGCATATGCAAGTGGGAGCACTCAGTGGAAGGCAGGTGTACAAAAATGTGATCCACGCACTTGCGAGTATACTTGAGCAGGAAGGGGTTGGAGGTCTATATAGAGGTTTAGGCCCTAGTTGCATGAAGTTGGTGCCTGCTGCGGGGATATCTTTCATGTGTTACGAAGCATGCAAGAGGATACTGGTCGAGGACAATGAAGAGGCATAATCACATATTTGACAAGAAAAGATGCGAGGTCTTTTGCTTCAGGTCATCTACAGAAAGGGTGGAGAAGATGACTACTTCATACATTGCGGCTGAATCGGTTTTTTTTTTTTTTTTTTTCGCTCATGGGATTTCTTCGGAAGAATTCTTCAAGGAAGTTCTTGTTACCGTGGTCGGTACTACATAACACTCACAAAGATAATGAATGGGTTTACTTTTCTTTCAGAGTTCTTTGTGTGTTTTTGAAATAGGTACTGGCACGTTTGATAAGTGGAGCACCACCTTTCATGAGAAGATGAGTTGGTAAGAGTTGAACCAAGAAAGATGGCCAGCTTGTTCAAGAATATGCTGATTGGGATGCCATGTTTTTCACAGGTGCTGGTTTGAGTGGGCATATTGAATCTCTTCATAAGGAAGTTTTCTCGTTTACCGGATTGTCGGTTTATAGGAAAAATAGTACCATGTTCGGAGTCTGATGTTCCAGTTTCAGGTATGCGTACCTTGAGCTTTCTTCAACAGAACAAAGCTCGGTATTAGACGATCTTGTCATATGTCGATTTTGTCTCTGATGCATACCTTGGCTGGTTATGCTGCAAGACGAACTCTTGCTGCTATACCAAACATGGCAAGCCTGCAGCTCCGAGGGCTGCTTTTAATGAGAAAACAAGAAATGGTGATAATTCTGTCAATCCCGTCGAGTCTGAAATTGAAGACAAACAAGTGCACATCGGCTTTGCGAAATTATGAGTAGAATGGCTGGTGTTTAATTCGAAGAGCATACAAGGCTTTCCGTAGAGCCTTGCGTTGGCAAGAGACCTGTTGACAATTTGAAAGAGAATGGCGGCAACAGCAATAAGGGCATCGGCTTAAGCTTTGACCAATGAACTCGTTCTATATTCAACCTTTTGAGTGCTGGATTAAGTTCGAAAGTGCTGTATCATTATGATCAAACAACAAAATACTGCACAAATAAATAACAACAGACGAATCAAAGGTTCGAGGAGATGCCTATTTTGATACTACGCCGACACCTGCAATAATGACACGACAAAAAAATGACAATCTCTGTTTTTCTGTTTTCCACCCAGCTTCTCCCCGGACGAAAGTATTGCATCAATATTGATGATGCGAGTGACTTTGGATGGCAATGAGAATCTTGTTATATACATAAAAGAACAATAAGCACGTGAAGATGGCCACCGCCATAGGCGAGCATGATGCTATTAGCAGTTGACGCCGCATTGACCTTTCGGAGCGGATTTCGTGGAGTCTGAGGTGAAAGGGTCAATTCGTACCCAGAGCAATGAGAATATGGAAGCAAGAAGGATAGCCCACACAATAACAATCGTCGGAGTACGATTCTGCCGACCCAACAGACCCTTCAGGAATGGGTAGAGGTGAGCAATAACCCATATGGCAAAGAACAGCTTGCCGAACAGTGGACCCCATGACTGATACCCGCTGTTAATCGCATAAGACACACCTGCTACAATGCCAACCAAGTTTACAATAAGAACTGTGGTTGGAGGAATGAGAAGCGATGTCCATTTGAAGACATAAAGCTCAGCAAAGTCTCCGTCTTCGTCTGCTGCTTTCGACGTGACCGTAAAGTTGGTATCAATGCCAGCAAGCACTTTGAGAAGCCCTTGGAAGACAGCAAAAAGGTGAGCAGATGTACCGCCAATGACCCAGAACTGCTCATTTCTCCACCAATCATCAATGCTGACACCGCTCCAACGGATTTCAAGAATACCAGTTGCGAAAATTGAGACGAAGAGGAGAATGAACCACATGCTAGCGAAGTTGCTTATCTGCAATTTTTTATAACAATGGATCAGTCATCAGATAAACGAATAGAGGAAGAAACTTTAATTACGCTGAAATTACTAGCATGTAGCTCTAGATAGTCTAGCATAGAGTCAACTACATTAAGTTTATGAATTCGCTAGTGCAGCATAGTAAAGAGAATATCTAATAAAATTGGAAACTGGCATAGCAATTGAGCAATCGTTTGTCCATGTAGAGTACTTTAAACAGATAAATGATGCAGAAGAGCCAGGACTACCTTCTAATTGGTTTGAAGGTCAAAAAGATGCAGATAATTGACCTTAAGGATCATGATCATACTCAAAGAGTACAAAGAAGAGTCCACCTGTGAAGAGGAGGATTTTGGTAACCACACGGTAAGGACTCCTAGAATATGGTTGACTTGGGGCTTTTTACTCAACTATATCAAAAGGCCTAAGTTTACTGGCTAGCAGCTGAATATTATTCGACCACCAAAGCCGTTGTAATGATGTTTAGGCAGCTTCTTCAACTAATGTTCCCTAATGGTTTCTCATGCATCTCCAGCTTTATTAAAACAGGATGGGGAGCCAGTTGAAAACTGAATATTAAGAGAACAATAACTCCATACCAAAGAGGTGGGGGTGCTAGGATCAGATGACAGAAGCAAGCAAGACCCTTCTTGTTCATCTCACTTAAGTAGAGTCAACGTGGATTAAAGGACAACAAACCAAAGCAGCACACAAGATTGAATACTCTACATTGAAGAGAGGTGTATCACTTACCTCAGGTATAATAAATTTGTTAGTGAGAAGACAAAATGCAGGAAGCGTACAATAGGCAATCAGCGGTATTGAGGTGAGGGGATACACAATTGTATTGATGTACGCCAATCTCTCCAAGAGCTTCAATTTCCCATTGTATCCATACCATATAGGACAATGCCTGCTTAGCAAAATCTCAATTGACCCCAAGGCCCACCTGAGAACCTGGTTTAAACGATCAGAAAGATTGATGGGAGCAGACCCCTTGAATGCTGGGCGAGGAGGCATGCAATATATTGAAATCCAGCCACGAGCATGCATCTTAAATCCGGTCAAAATATCTTCTGTAACAGAACCATATATCCATCCAATCTGTTTGCAGCAAGTACATCAAGTCAATTCCTACTATATGACATGAAATTTTACGGATGGAATAGAGATCGTATAACGTACCTCTTTGCCCCATTCAGTCTTGTCCTCATAGCCACAGCTAATAACATGGATGGCTTCTTTCAGAAGCGTTGCAGGATTGGTAGATGGTGGTAGGCCACCCTGTTCCATGAAAGTAGCTGCAATGAAAACTGGAGACTGACCGAATCTTTTCTCTAGACCTTTCTGAGACATCAGGAGGGACCTCTCATCATCATATCCTACAAAACAAATTGGTGCTGTTAACATTTATCGCACTTTGCAAAGGTTAAGTAAACAATTAAGTGACATCAAAAGAAAGCAACATTGTTCGGTTCATTCTAAAGTTTGGTGGTCCATTAAGGGCAAGGGAAGATAGCCCAATCTAACATATATTCAGGCTAGTTTCATCGGTAATCATGGAGTAATTCCAGGCATTCAGACCATAATAGGTCTGTTCTCTTACGTCCAAATATAAGGAAGGAAACTCATAATTAAATCAAGACCTACCTTCAACACCCTCCTCAACATCTTCCATGTTGAAAATTGGAATGGTGGATTCAGTTCTTGTCATTGCTCTTTTCTTGTCAATGTACTTCTTATTGCCGCCCTTTCCCTTCTTTCTCGAACCACAACAACTCTTTACAATAATATTTGGTTCCAGATCTTCCTCAGTCAATACAGGGTCATATCCATAAAGGGCTTGCCTGTTGAAACAACATCCAGTTCCAACATAGACAGGGCCTTGGATGCCGTCAAGCCCTTTCAAGTTAATCTGCATTCAGATTGCGAATATGAAAATCTAGCACATAAAAAAGGCAACAAATGAACATAAATAACTAGCATTTTAGAAGTAGGAAAAAAAATGAAGAGACACCTACATCAAAGAAGACAATGTTGCGGTTAGCATATCGATCATGCATGTCAATCCCATCAAAACGCTGTGGGAACTGCACATAGCACGTCTTCCTTCCATAAGCAGGATCCATCATGAAACACATTGCTTCTTTCAGTGCTTTACTGTTATTGAAGTAGTGATCACAGTCGACATTCAAAAGATATGCTCCATTGGTTAGGACGGCAGAAACACGGATCTACATGACATAAAACAAAAAGTTACACATTCAGAAATGCCAAAAACTAACAAGCAGATCTAACCAGTATCTCCAGCAGATAAGAACAACATTCAGACAAGCAGCAACACAGCAAAATCAAACACTAACGTTTCTCAAAGAGAAATAGTGTTCTTACTATAAGCTAGAGACAGCACTATCAACATTATGATCCCGCATAATATACATATAGATATATCTAACTGATCCTTGAAAAAAGGAATTCGCTGTACATTTTAACTGAAAGTACAAAAAGTATAAGCTTCAGGAAGGTAGCATGAACTTGGAATGCAATTTCTCGAATCAAGAGATCCATTAATCAGGATCCTTATGCATATAGATACGCATTTCAATGCAAGCAAGCAATGAAGAACCTAAATAAAGAAGCTAAACTGAAAAACTAAATCACAAAGACACCAAGATATACATCCATGCGTTTGCAATTACAGCTGTCAGCCTGTCACTAAAAGAGACACATAAGAAAAGCTACATAAGATGTATAGAGATGACGAACCAAAGCATTCATGGCTCCAGCTTTTTTGTGATGTTGGAAACCAGGTCGCTTTTCACGAGAAACATAAACAAGTCGAGGTAGCTCATTTCCGTCAGTATCCAGTCCTCCACTGTGGCCCAGGAAAACCTATTATGTTTTACAACAAAAAGAAAACATTAACCAGACACATAAGAGAGGATAGGGTTGATTACTGGATAAGAAAGTATACCTGGATCATTCCAGGATGATCCCTGGGGTTATTTCCAGGCCAGGAAGTGCCATCCTGCATTGTCCACCCTTCTTCTGGCGTCTTTTGCGCCTTTGCAACTAAAGCATTGATTCGAACCTTGAACTCCTCATATTCTCTCTATCAAGCATATATCAGACAATTTTAAATTGTATGTACAAAAACATTTCTAATAGATTATGCATCTGACTAAATGCTACATTGTCGATAGGCAAACTACCAAATCAAATTTGTCCTTTCCCGAGAAACTGAGTCACAAAGGTAAAATAGGTTATATGTGGGCCTCCCAAATGACCTTCATTTCAGTTTTTCAAGAACTTACAAAGTAGTGCTTCTCTAGACAAGGACCACAAAGGCGAAGAAAAAAGAACAAGGACTAAAAGGTATCTGACAAAAGGAGCAAGAGAATTGGCAAAGCATTCACAAAACTATCCAAGTCTTTTACATGTCTTTACACTATGCGTGCAGGTCACATATGACAAACATGATATGGTTACAGACAGGGAAGCATTCAGTGACTATGTCTAGGCTCCTATGACAGCATGCAAGTACCAAATACCCAATACGTCCCATAACTCACCTTCATTGCTCTGCGTTCTTTGACAAAAGAAGGTTGTATCTTGTCCTTCAAGTAATCTATTTTCTGGGCAAAGTAAAATTCAGGAGCTCGTGGCTCAATGTTGTGCTTTTTGCAGAACGGCACCCACTTCTTTGCAAACTCGGCAGTTTCAGAGAGGGCTTCAAAAGTCAACATCGCAGATCCATCATCAGAGACATAGCACGACACTTTGTCGACAGGGTAATCCACTGCCAGTATGGACAAGACAGTGTTCGCTGTTATGAGAGGAGGTTCTTTCAAAGGATCCACAGTACTCACAAAGACATCGACGGGAGCCAACTGTGAAGGTTCCCCTTCACGATCATATCTACAACACAAAAAAATATATATATATATATATATATATATATATATATATATATATATATATTGTTATGGTGACGATGTATCCGGAAAGATTAGCCTTGTTCTAAAGTTTAACTCAAACAGCAGTTGAGCGAACGCAACAAAAACTGGATGAAAAACACTACCTCAAAGCAAGCCTGTCAAGGTATGTTTCCCGATTGATGGGAAACCATTTTGGGAACTGATCCAAAAGCCAGGATAATGCAAACCAAATCTCACAAATAACCGATATAAGCCACAAAGGATAAGCATCTTTCACCGGATGTGTTGTACGATACTGTAGGAAAAACCCCAAAATAATCAACCGAAGGATAATTACAACGCGGTAAGGAGTGAGGTGAGACGACGATATAGGCACCACACGACTCAGAGGTTGACGAGCATCATCAGCCCTGCAAGAAATACACATCAATGACTATGATAAAGGCACCACAACTCAGAGGTAGACGAGCATCATCAGCCATGTACATATACAGAAACAGAAAGGGTTTATATTCCCTATTGAACTCAATGCAAAGCAGAGGTATGAATATCAACCACTTAAACATGACCTTCAGACAGATCATGTTACAGATTCACAGTTTGAGAAAGCGTCATTATATTTGCAGATCTGTTTGTTAGGTGGACTATGAGTAGGATGGAGGCTAGCAGTGTAAATTCCACAGCATTTCTAGTGTATTAATAAGTAAGCAGAAACTCATCAATCTCAAAATCTGACCAAAATCAAAAGCCCCTCCCAAAGAATTTGCAACTTCTCCTCTTTCAAAAGAAAAAAGTTTAGCAATTGCTGGCATGGATCTTAAACACCATGACAGTCATCACCGAAACATTAAATCTGCATTTTTATCCCAACCGAAAAGGTGGCCATGCGGAAGCTAGAGGTTGCGCTAGATTTAATTTCGTCAATTAAATAAGCAAACAGAACAAACAAGCTCAAAGAATAATGAAACTAAATAATTAAAAGTTGATAGATAATATTTCCGAAGGCACAATTTGTCAATAGTCCTCATTTCAAAAGACACTTACATTTGAAGTTCTTCTCCATTAGAGCCAGTGCCTTCTACGTCTCCCTTCCCTTCATGATATTTGTTTGGCATCTGCGTCATATTTTTATCTTGTTTAAGTTTCCATCCTTCAACCCTTTCCTTCCAGTCAACATTTCCTAAGCCATAAGTATTCAAATCCTTTGATGGATCCACAATTCGAACAGGAACTGTTATGCCAAAGAAACAGGCAACCAACATAAGCAACGCACATCTCTTCCAATATAAGAGCACAAAGTACAGAAGTTACTGTAAAACCTGGCTGTCTAGGATCAACATAGGGAAGCGAGTGCACATGTTTGTCAGAAGGACCCAGAGGTCCAGATGTAGTCCTTACAGATTGGTTGTCAGGTGTAGCACAGGGGATTTCACCAGACACCTGTAAATTTTAAGGCACAGTGGGAGACAATAATGTAGCTTTTTCATCTTGACTGTTCAACAACATATTAAACAAGGTGTACTGAATCCCAGAAAAGTGAACAAATGTTTGATGTGGAAGAAACAAATAACAGGAGACAATAGCGATAACTGTATTGTTTCCACACCCGATGTAAAGCTACCAGATAATACTGACAATATTTTTATACAGTAATCTCATGAGCGCAACTAGAACAAACTAGATGCCATGAGAATATACTTAATAGGAAAAGATCATATATCTCCAGAAAGTGATAAAATCCGGTAATGTAAATACTATAGTCGATATAATATCAAGAAGTTTATCATGTAAAATGTACGTAATGGAAAGGTACACGACGTTGAGAACTTATCAGACTGCAATTAGTTGCGTACCGGCTGCCCATTGGTTAGAAGAGGGATTGGATGTTGAGATTCACGTCTAGAAGAAGAAGAAAGATCTGGATCTTCTCCTTGCCATTGTCGCCTTGCAGCGCTGGTTCCCTGGGTATAATTGAACTCATTCTCCAGGTCATCGACCTCATCCTCATCATCATCTCCTTCAACTCGAGGAGTTCCTGTGTCATGAATACCACGTTGACTTTGTCACTTACTATGTTGAACAAGCAACGAAATATGACACTGCAGGAACCATATTAAAAAAAGCTGACCTTTGTGCCTCTTATACCGACACTTGCACTGAGGACATGATTGGTTACCATCTTTCCTTTCATACTCATAGCAGGGACGGCACACAGGAAATGCGCACTCATTGCAAGCAACAAATACATCCCCGTTGGCAGTAAGTCCAACAGTATCACCACATATCTGACAAATCTGGCCATTCAAATTTTTCAGGGGTTTGGGCTGCATCACAAATACAATGACCAATCATCAGACTCCATCGTAGACAGAAACTAATGATTTATGCTTAAGGTCTTCTCCTCCCTCATATCCCGAGTTCATACGATGAGGAAATTGAGTGTAAATTGCATTGAAATATTGCGGGAATTGGTGACTGTGTGAAAGCGTAGTGAGCAAGAAAGCAGTTCAACCAATGTCATTGCACTTTCAATCATCAAAGCAAGAACAAGGACTTACTCATACTTTGATTGTAAAACATCTAGTGAGTTAAAACAATTGGAAGAGATAAGATACGTGAAACAATCACTTTCAGTTGGATAGTTAAACAGTGATGTCCACGTCAAAGTGTCTGAACTATTCCACTCCCGAAGCAGTATTACAAAAGATGCGAATAATCTAGATCTCAGCTTCTTGCCCGAATATGCTATTGAACAGGGGACCCGGTAATTATTTTACAGAAGAACATAAACATCATTGGAAGAAGACAATCAAACAAAACAACTAAGATCTGGCAACCCGGAGGGAGAGTTAGAACAGAGAAAAGAAAGACAACTCACATCGTTGACCAAGATAGTTTAAACATGACTCTGCCATGACCGCCATTACAAAACTAAGCATCGAAGCGCAAACAGAAGAATTAGATTGCCAGAATTGCTACAAATCCATGTTGACCGATCTAGGAACGAAAACACTCGACGGCACCAGAAAGTGAGCACAACCCAAGACTGGCTCCAAAACTACCGACACTCCGATCCAAACATTGCTACCACTGGTAGTCGAAGGTTCAGCATATAAGAGCCACAATTAGGAAGCTGACGGCCACCAAGAGCAGAGTTAGAGCTCACAAGCCAGCCTTGGGCGAGCAACACTCAGATCAACACACCCAGAACTCAACTCGATTTCGCAGGATTCATTAAAAGAAAAAACCGGCAAATACAAGGAAGATGAATCGAGCAAAACACTCACTCCACCGTCCGAGTCGTGACGAATCCGGACCAGCTCGTTCCTCTTGTACGATCCAGCGACCATACCGCCTTTAGCCTCCATCCTCGCTCAGACACACCGATCGAATTCTCTCCCTTTCTCAATGGAGCAAGAGATCTGGCGAAGGGAGGGACTGAATTCCTTCGCCTTCTCAACACGCCATGCCTCTGTCTCTGCAACACACACACTCTCCCTCTCTCTCTCGGCTTCTCAATCTCTAGCTTTCAGTCCAGCTGCATCCGTCGATGGTTGTCGTTTTATCGCTTGGGCCTTCGTTTCCTATAATTGAATTCGTTTTGTTTATTCTGCGACGTTGAGGAGTCTCTTCACCGGATGAGCGAGTAGCCGGTGGCTCGGCTCGGCCTATGGCTTGGCTCGAGACGGCGCGGAGTGAGTCGAATGGATCCATCAGCCCGTGGGAAATTTCGGATTTTCCTAAATTAGGAATTTTTAAGAAAAAACTTGTTGTGATCGCTCTTTATTTACTTTTAGGCTATATTTGGGAATGCAAGGAAAATGGGAGGAATGATAATTTGGATGGAAAGTTGAGAAGAATATCAAATTTCTGTGAGAATATTGTGGAGGAAAAATTTTATAATTTGTGGCAATTTCATGCAATTTTCTCTTTCCGTAGCATTTCCGCGCATGGCATTAGGAACAGTCCAAACGCAAAAAAAAATAAAAAATAAAAAAATTGAGATCTATTTTACCATTCAGCGCACCCTAGATCGCAACATTAAATTAGTAAATAAACGATTCACAGTAGTTGGCGATTCGTAATTTGGTTTGATTACTATACATGGTACATATTCGAGATACTTTAAAAACAACGGTGTTTTCTTTTTGTTCATGTGTAAAGACCCAAAAATATAACATCTTAGTGGTAGATTATTGCACATGAAGTAGAAGATGAGTTTGAGTTATTGAGACATAAAAATGTATGTATTTATGATATGCACGTGCTAAAAAAAATTACGAGTTGTATCTCCTTTTCTTGTTCGGAATACTTGATGGTGTTATTTGTTGAATATGAAATAATGATATTTACCAAATCAAGTCGGATTTATCTTTATTTATGAAAAGTTCGTATCACCAAAAAAATCTAAATTTGCTAGTTGTTAGACGAAGGTAAACTAATAAATGGTGGAATTTGAGCCGTTCCTCTGATGTCTAAAAATTTGAATTATTTTATTTATGTATTTATTTATGTTTGTTAGGGCTATTATCACAAAAAAAAAATCAAATTAACACACATGTCTTAAACTAATTTTTGTGTCACAAAAACTCTCGACCGATACACTCGTGCCACATTTACCCTAAAATAATTTTTCTCACAAAAAATCTCAAATATGTATATCTGCGTCACATTTATCTCAAACTAAATTTTACCTCACAAAAAATCATAAACTAGCATACCCATGCTATATTTATCAAAACTATTCTTTGTGTCACAAAAAAATCTCAAATCGGTACACACATGCAATATTTACCCAAAATCATGGTAAATCTGAAATTTTTTGGGGTAAATACAGAGCGGGTACCTGAGTTTTTTTTTTTTGTCAAAGGGTGCACCAGTTTGGAGAATAAATGTGGTACTAAGCATCTTGGTTTGAAAATTTTGTGATATAAAAAAATAATTTGAAATAAATATATCATGTGGGTATCAATTAAAAAAAATTCGAGATGTGAAAATTAATTTAAAATGAATATGACACGAATGTATCAATGAGGAATTTTTGGTGATATTAGCACTTTTTGTTATTGCTTGCATATTCTGATTTTAGTATGAATTACACAGTCACGGCTGAGCTCGAAAGCGATGGGCCTTGATTGCTCGACAGTTGGTAAGGCAGCTGTCCGGCTCACTCTCTACGACACGACAGTGAGCCGAAATCCGCGGTCGTTCAGCCATCACTGTCTCGACTCTTAACAAACCGATGCAACCGAACCACGTTGACACCCGTGAGCTCGTCTACGTGTCGCCCTCCCATTGGATGAAGCTGAGTCAGCCTTCTCACCCCCTTTGACCTACACTTCAAGTAGCGAATCATAGAATGACACGTCCCGACCTCGGTGGTTCGCAAGCGCACGTCCCGACGGAAACGGGGACGATTAATTTTTGTTTTTCTGTTTCGGAATCCTCCGCTTTCATCATTTGCTGTCCGCAGGCTGTTGCCCATGAGTCACCGGCTGTTGTCGGTAGCTTCCGTTAGCTGGTTTTAGTGGCTGTCGGTGGACTCCATTTTAGTGCGTGCTAATTATTGGCATTTCGTGGAACTCACCGATAAAAGAAAAAAATCTAATTAGCAGATCTTTTTTTTTTTTTTGGTCGAATTTTACCAGATCTGGAAATGTGATTAGGAAACACGAGTCTCGGTAAAAATATACATTGAAAATGCAGATATATTTCTACGTTTATATGTTTAATTTGAAACCATAGATCGACCGATAAAATATTTGGAGAATTGTTTTTCTAGAGATGGTAAATGTGATTTTTTAATTTTGATTTTTTCTCTTACTTACCTTCAGAAAAGATACGTTCGAATCTTAAAAAGAAAACAAAGGATGTTGACGTAAAGTAAAATGAAAGTGAGAAACATAATGTGTCAAGGTATCTTCGACGACCTCCTCAGACAGATATTTTCTCGTGAACTTTCCAAGATGAACGTCCGCAAAATGTAGCTATGCACAGTTCAGAAAAAGTTAAAAAAAAATCGTAAATTTTTATTACAGTTATGTCAATTGAATAGTCAACTTTTCAATTGTGCCAGAAAAAAAATATTGTCGTAAGAAAGATCTTCATTTCATATCAAAGAGAAATACATCATTTCAAAATAAAAATGAAAATCCTACAAAGTAAGTAAATCTGAAAAGTGAATCAATTTGATCCATCCTATAGAAACTTCCTCGTTCTTTAAGGAGGGATATGTCATTGCATCCAAACACAGCCGACGATCGATTCTTGAATCTTTCATCATCATCGGGAATGAGCACACATCAAGAAATCGCTCTTCGGTAACTACGATTTTGTCAAAAGGCGATGCGCACCTAAGTTCGATGTCTCTAACACCATCATTGACCGTACAGAGACAAGAACAACACAAATAGGTTGAGAAAGTTCAGAAAACACTTTGTACATTGCAAATATATATCTATATCGGGATAGAAAAACACTCAAATCTGCTCTAACTCTAGATTACGAGAAAATAACTGCAAAAAGAAATACGTTAATCATAAAATCACTTTCAAATAAGCCGATTGACTGAACAAAAGCTTTGAGAATTTGCAAAACACTCGACAACCTAGAGCAAGCATCTGAAGCCGAAGTGAGCGAATACGAAGAGCGGATTCTTCTGACGCACTTGTGCTTCGATCTTCGTAGAGCTTAGGTATCAATCACTCGTCCACGAAATTAACGAAGAAATTTATTTTCAAAAAAAAAAAAAAAAGAAGGATTGAGAGATCTGAACAAATATAGAGAAGAGGGAGAGGGGAGGAGGGAGGGGGAGAGGGTCCTCCCTCTCTCTCTCCCTGGGAACGCTTTTGCTAGAAAAAGAAGGGAGGCGGCGAAAGAAAGGGAGAGAAATCTTAGGGGAGAAAAGGTATGCCCTTATGAAAAATTGTGCCAATCGAATCTTAAAAAAAAAAATTTAAGCTTTTTTGACGATTTACCAATATAGTTTATCATATTAATTTTAATTAAAAATCGCTAACATGGAGACTAGCTATACTATGTGACATGTTTGACACTAGCCTAGATAATTTTATTTTTTTTATATTATTGGTTTTCTTCTTTTTTTTCTTTTTTTTTCTTTCCTTTTTCTTTCTCGACTATCGGCTGGCAAAGTCGCCAATCACAAAAGAAGTCTAAATGAGGGCCTCTATGCCCAAATACAAGAGAGGGTTATGATGATTGCGTGCTGCCCGACAAGGGCTGCGATGCTCTCGCCTAATCTTGGCTAGGGCCATGATGCCTTTGCTAGCCACAAGCAAAGGTCTCGAACCACTCACCTAGATCTTGGTTGGTGAGGGTGCACCCTTGCCCGTGGCCAGAAATGGTCAAGCAACAACCTTGTCAGCCTAGAAGTGTAAAAAGAAAAATTAAAACATAGAAAAGAAAAGTAAAATACTAAAAAAATGTATGCGTCAATGCCGATTGTGATACATGGGATAACTAACATTCATGTTAGTGATTTCATACCAAAATTAGCTGAATGAAATACATTAGCAAATTGTCAAAATATTTAAGACTAAATTCCTATAATTAAAGGGTGTAAAACTAATTGGCACAAATTTAATTGATATAAATTTTTTTTTTGGGTTAAAAGGGATTGTAGGCTGTACTTGGCCCATTGCAACAGGGCACACGTGCAAAATTACAAATTTCCTAGTACGCAGGCGTAAAATCATTCATTCAAGCTCCGTTTATTTTGCTAAAAATACCACTCATATTGCTTACAAATTTTAACAAACGAAAAATATTTTTATTATCCATGAAAATATTTTGACAAAAATTAATTTCGATGATAAAAATATTTTTATTAACTAATTATTCAAATAATACAAGTGACCATTCATAGAAAAATATTTTTCAAATCGTTTAACTTTCGCAGAACAAGATGTCCTTACCTTATATGTCCAATTCTCAAATTACTTTACATGAAATGCAAAATAAATTAAAACTCAATTTATTTTAAAAAAATGAATTATATGAAACATATTTTTCCTACAAATAACTGTCAATATCACATAAAACAATTAGCTCAAAAAACTATTTTACGTCTAAATATTTTCATGGTCATTCATTTTAATAAAAAATAGAAGCGAATATTTTTTTTAAAAAATAATTTTCAAATTATCCATTTTTCTCGATACGACACGCATAGTAAAGGGGAAGTACATAATTTATCGAGTCAAATTTCAGTTGTAACTCAACTTTATGCGGCTCTAGCTCAATTAGTTCCTTTTCATAATCTCGTTTTGCTAAACTCACTGTCTAGGTATAACACTGAACTAAGGTCATATGTCCGGGAAGAGAACTTTGTGTTTCAGCGTGTCTGCAGAACCGTCATGTTGTCGATCCGGCGAGCGATTAGTGTCGGGGATCCGTAGCAAAAAAATTCTTGTACGACCACAATCCCACATCACAATTCAGGACTCATCTATTTTCACATCGATCAAACTCTTGAGCAAAGGCCGTCGTGCCTTTACCACTGGAACGTGAAAACAAGCACATCAACGCTTTCCGCTCCCTTTTGTGAATCCTCCAAAGACAGGAAGCATCGCAGGCTGGACTTTTGCCAAGCTTCTTACCCCCTAAAGATGATTGGAATGTCTAATCTAAAATGGGCAAAAAAGGAACCAGAGAGAGAGAGAGAGGGCACAGATCTTCAACCACTTCCTCTGTATAAACCAGATATATAATGGTTATAGCTTCTGATTGGCGTAATTCTTCTCATAACGACCCGTCCGCATTGGAGCCGCTGCTTCCTCCTCTCCTCCCCGCCGTGGTGTTCTTCAGTATCTGCACATTCACAATTTCGGATATCACGAAACTCGCAATGAAGACTTCCTTTTAAGCCTCTGGGTATGCAATGAATCACATACCGTGTGTGCTTAACCTAAACTTTCCAGACAAACATGCCACTTCCGATCAACAACACACAAGCCTCCCAGAATTTCACGCATGTGCCCTGTTTGAGGTACTGAGATTTCACACGAAACGGCGAGTCCTAGCTAACGACTGGTCAACATAACTTTGCATATGCCAATGTTTAAACTTTCAAGGCAGCCAAAACAGGCATCAAAACAAAATATCAGCAGCCAGGAATGGGGTCCCGACTTAAGCCCCATCAAGAGCATCCCATACCCCACTAGTGACCAAACGGCAGCCTACTCAATCTATACCAGGGAACGATCTGTACCATCTCTACTCATCTTGGTGGGGCGACGCCCCTGCCAAAATTAATCATACTTCATTATTGCATGATGTACACGCTTTCATCCAGCCACCCATCACCATACCACATCAACTTAGGAGAACTCGAACTCCCTCTAAAGATCAGATCGCCAGAAATCACCGGAGCCGGTAAAAAGAACTTCTGGTGTTGTGAAGAAGAAGATCAGACAAAGGAGATGAAGACTAACAGATAATGTCATGGTTGTAAATTTGACTTTTTCTGCTCCTCCTATCATTCTATCAACTACCACCCATTTCTGTTGAGTAATCAACCCCACTCTATACTAATCTATTGTCTTTGATTCCTCAAGCTTGATGACTCAATTTCACCTACTTCTCCGCAAACTAGTGGATAATTACTGTTCATTCTTATAGTGATGGCTTCCATCCTCTTTTTTCCCCCCTTAGATACCTTGATTCAGTAATACGATTGAATTGAATATCAGCATAAGAACTTAAATTAAGTGTCATTTAAGAAAGGTAATCAACTAAGCAAATCTACAAGATTGTGATATATCACTTATGATATTACACCCATGACCCACCTCTCCTTTATTTACGAATTCTCCACTCTCCTCAGCATATCAATCACAAGACCAGATTTAGGAATCAAACAAGACCCTTCAACACGATAATAATATAGATCATGGGTAAAATTCGTAATACGGTAGCTCTTAAAAAAATCACTTTTTTTTTTTAAATCTCCCTTCCAATGCACGTTGCACATGGCTAGAGTACTTGGAACAGATGAAGGAAGCATGATGGTGATTATTCTAAAGATCGAAAACGATGTCGATCAAATCGAATCGCGATGGTGATGTGCGTGTGGGGATTCGGACATTCCAACTTACATGTCTGAGCATCTGATTCTCGTTCTGCAACGTGGACAGCTTCTCCTCCAGCTCCGAGTTCTTCTTCTCCAGGTCCTTCACTCTCAACTCCAAGTCGCTTAGGTACGCCTTCTTCCTCTCCCGTGCTTGCTGCGCCGATACTCTGTTCCTCAACAACCTGGGGGGGTGGGGAAGGTGATGTTACGACATTCGACCCCGTTAATCACCCCGTATTCACCAAAATGCCATAGAGGCCGACGGAAATTCTTACCTCTTTAGCCTCTTGTTCTCCTTGTCAGCTGGACTCCTCCCCCGCTTCCTTTGACTTTGACCCGCGGGCCGAGCCCGGTCTGGACCGGCCACCGAACCGGATTCTCGACCGGCCGCGGACGTCCCCGCCGGTTCCCCTCCCATCTCCGGCACTCTTCTGATCTCCTCATCACTCTCCATGCCTGATTCGCACAAATAAGGAATAGAACATCGATTAGATAAAATTCCAAATCGATCCTCACAGCGATCCCAAACCGCGATTTGTTCAACTCCCACGCTCGCATCGAGAAACTGCAGGATTTCTACAGGCGAAGGAAACTCTGCATTTCTCGACGCGAGGCTCTGGGGGAAAAAAGGGAAAGCAGAAGAAACTTGTTAGTAAGATCAAAAGGGCTTCCGTCTCTCGAATGTGTGGTCATTACAGCGATTCGAAAGTAAATAGCGGGAGTTTCACGTGAGTAGCAGTCGCGTGAGATTCTGAGTTTGACCTTCTTTCACTTCGATTTGAAGAGCTGAGCTCGAAGATCTCTCGCTGCTCGAAGGAAGCGAGCTCGCAGCTAGGGAGCTCGTCGTCTGCTCTTGCATATCTTCTTCTTCTTCTGTCCACTGCGAATTCTCACAGAGCGAGAGCGAGCGAGCGAGAGAGAAATATTAATTTTTTTTCTTCTTTTTGGTGATTATTCAAATGGATGACGAGGGAGGGTATAAATGTTACAGCGAGTAAACCAGAACTATCGAATTATAAGATCCACCAGGGCAGTTGGATCGCCCTTCTGATCGAACGGTGCTGGAGCTGGCGTCGTGGATGGATACCGGCCATGAGGGGCTTGTTGAATCAAAGGACGAAGCGGAGGAATCGTGGGCGAACGTGGACCCTCGATCGGGAGGCAGATCGGACGGTGCAGATGAAGTGAGGAGGAGAGATATTGGATTCGGACATTGGAGAGGGGTAGTGTTCTTCCAATTCCGGAAATGGGAGGCTCCTGAATTCACATGCTATGTATGGAGATACAATTGTACTTACAATGGTGTAATAAGGTAGGAGATGTAACCGAGTGTGGCCGAGTCATGATGCTCGGGCTCGATTTGACTTAAAAGATTCCGATACTCTGTTAAACTCGATGGACTTTGTAAGTCTCGAGTTTGATTTTGGAACGAAGAACTCGGGCTTAATTTGACAATTAAAAAGAGGGATTTCAATTCGATTACAGATTAAGCTCGAGATCGAACTTGAATTACAAAATTCTAAAAATAATTCGAATTATCTCGCGTACATTTTTTCACATAGAGAGGAATGAATTACTGTGATTAAAAGATATAGTAAAAAACTAATATCGCGAGCTATCTTGGTGTGTGAGTTTTTTAGGGTCGGATTAATCGGGGATAAGTACACCATGAGTGCCATAACTTGTGTATGGCGTTCACTTGACCGCCATAACTTTCAAAACGTTTACTTAAGTGCCATAACTTTCAAAAATCATTCACTTGAGTGTCACGTCGGAACAAAATCGTTTACTTAAGTGCTACAACAACTTTTTCGGCTTGCCACGTGCGCTTCCGCGCGTGCCACGTCAACTTTTCGGTTGCTAGTCGGCTTTTTCGGCGTCCACGTCAACATGGCACTCGAGTAAACGATTTTTGAAAGTTTGACATTTAAGTGAACGTTTTGAAAGTTATGACACTCAAGTGAACGCCGTACAAAAGTTAAGGCATTTTTACTATACTTTTCCCATTTAATCGTATTCGATTATTTGAATCTTGTTTGAATTTGGAAATTGAGCTCGGTGGAATTTGAAGGGCTCATGACACGGTGCTCGAGAAAAACACGAATTGCTTGGCTTGTTAGTTATTACATTTTTTTTATCGACCAGAAAAAGAAAATTTGTTACGTTTTTTTCGAACATCTCCTTCTATCTTTTTCTTTTTGTATGTCGTTATGCGAAAAAGAGAAAATCATCACAATAATTAATAGCAACCAAATAATGTCACCGTCCACAAAAGGCGGCTAAGATAGGAAGGATATTAATGAAATGCTTAAACATTCCGAATTCCAACTTGTATTGGCTTTTAACAAGTTGGAATAGCAATGAAGGCCTCAATACATCTCGTGGGTGTATGTGGCACCTCTTTCTCCCAACTTTCCAATTTCAAATCCGTGAATGCCAAACCCTCGGGCCTCGTCTCGTATAATTGAGGAAATAAGTACAATTTCTTCTGAGCTGATAGCATACGCTTTAAATTTTTCATCGCGATTTGTATTTTAGCCAATTTTGTTTCGAAAGACGAGCTCGATACGATTAACAATATCTACGAATCGATTGATGGGCGGTGGTTGCGAGCGATAAAACTTTCGTGTACGTTCATAACTCTTGCCGTGGTTTTCAGGGCTTTATCCGGTTGTAGATTTTGGACAAAATTGCCCCCCACTCTAGCTGCCGGAAAAGGCCAACCGATGCAGAAAACTTTCGTGTACATTCATAACTCTTGCCCTGGTCTGATCTCCCCCCATTTTTTTCCCACTTTGTTGTTGTGTCAAGGACTGCAGTTTTCGTGTGCTCATATAGTTAGCAAATGATGTATGATAAAATCAATATGCTTTGAGGAAAGAAGACACTTTAGATTATATATTTAAAAGTATAGAAGGAAATTCACCTCCTAGGGTGGTCCACAGCTATGGGATCACCAGCCGATCTTTATTCCCCAAACTTTTTCAAAGCCCCTCTTAATCCGAATGGTCCCTTTCTCCTATATGTAGTCCTAGGTATAAATGTGAAAACATTGCCTTAGTATGTCAAAGGGATAGGCATCCCTATCCCCACCATACTTTCATCTCCGAATTCGCATCTGGTCATAGGTAGACGTAAAATCGAGTCGAGATAAAATAGAATAGCCATGTTACCTCAATCCAATCGAACATACGACCGGCGAGGCGCTCAGCTTGAGCTCGAGCTCGATACGATTTTTCTTATGCACTTGAGCTCGCGATACGAATTGGTTAGGATAAGTACTTTAGTCTGAGCTCAAACTTCATATCGAACCCAAGTGTTGTTGAAAGCTTGTTCCTGAGACTTTTATTCTATACTCGAGCTACTCATCTGGCCGATGTGCTTCTTCATCCATGGACAACAGGGGGATGTTCTTTCTTCTTGTTCACAAAAGGCATGAACTCTCACATTGATTCCAGACAACATGTCGCTGCCAAATAAACCGGTATTAACAGACAGAATGCAAGTTACAACTCCTATGCAGTAACATGAAACCACCAAGCCAAAAGAATTTTATGTTCTTCTGTAGAAGATTTTCGCTAAATTCTGCGACTACGATGACGACGACGATTGCTCGCACTGTTATTAGCCGAGTATGCTTGTTTAGCTGAAGAAACATTGATGAAAGAAGAGGCGTTCTCGAATGGAAAGAAATGAGGAGAGGCATTCAATCTTTATCTTGACGTTTCAGGGATCAGTTGTCTTTCGCATCTTCAGCTTTTTAACGAGGTACTGCTTGCTGAGGACGCCCGAGAGGCCGCGGGCGCGCGCGCTCTGAGAAGGGTCGGCACTCGAAGACGACAGGCTCCGCAGGCACGTCGCCGGAGGCGCGGTGTCGTTCAGCCCGGAACTGAAGTCCACACCCGCGAAGATGGCTTTGGCGCTCTGGCACGGCCTGAGCTCTTTGAGGTCGCTCTTGTTGTTCTTGGCGCCTTCATGGAACTGATCCGACAAGAGGGTGTCGTCCCAGACCAGCCCCGATGAGCCCTGCCTCCTGAACGACTTGGCCGACCTCTGCAAAGTGGCCATGACTCGAGCTTCTGCGGTCGTGCTTGTTCGAAAATAACGAGCAAGTTGCGGGTGGACTTCGGTTCCTATGTTGGACCAGCGTGTGCAAGCAGATATAAATAGACACGAGAGAGATTGGAGAAATTGGAAGGAAGAAAAAGATTGGAAAGAGGTCATGAGATGGCATCTGGGTGGGGCAAACTCATATTAGATTTGTGTTGCTTGGCCTTAACAAATTAGAGTTTGATCCGGCATGTATCTCATTTTTTGTCCTGGTTGGTTGTCTGAACATCAACACAGAAAACATCCCTGTCAAGATGCTGAACTTTTGTAGTTTTGCTGGGCAGTATCTTACACGTAACATGTTTCTTCTCTGAACCATCTCTTATCGATACTCGGCCACCCGGCCGATTCCCGTACAAAGAAAGCAGGACAAGCTCGAGGTCTTCGCTCGCTCAGGAAATGGAAATCACAAGAGCTGAAGATCTCAGTGCCAACAAAAAGTTGCATGTTCGAATTTTTCCAGTGTTCCAAGCCCCAATAGGCCATGAATTGCCTCAAAATGGCCCAGATATCAACTTCAGCTCTTCTGTTCCCGCCATGAAAGAAATTGCGATAGTTTAGCTCAGCAAGTCTGGCCAAAAGAAAACGTGAACAAACTAGAAAAACCGAAAGGAAAGACAACATGTTGCAGCCAGAGAAACATCATGAAGCATGAGATTTACTGCATCAAGTGTTATTATATCACTATGATATCATCAACAGCGCTGCACATACGGCTAAACGTTCACCAATTCACAGAACGAAAAGAACAATTGATACAGCTTTGCGCAACCATTTTCAAGAAACAGTTTCGGCCACCGATCTTTGGTAAGGAAGTCGTTGTTTCGGAACTCCATCTTCAGTACGCTTGTCTTCAAACCATTTCACGATTCTCTTCCGACGTAGGCTGGTCACTTGCACAATGCTGCTGATCATTGCATTCTGCATCCATTATTTCCCTTGTTTAGTATTGCGTCAAAAAGTTTCTACATTGGAATTGAAATTCTGAAATAATTAAAGTTGCTGCATAATACCAATTAACTACAAAGGAGAAGAATAACATCTGTTGACGTTAAAAATAAATGAACATCAAAACTGATAACTGAGATTTGAAGCTCCATGAACAACTAAGATCCCCCATATGGAGTGATAAAAAGAAGTTAATAAATAGTCTGACTGCTTTTAATTTACTCCCAAGGGTATAAAGAAAAAAAGGAGCGATTCTGCATCTCTCACGCAAATATACGGCGAACTGACTCCCGCGCCTTTCACGACAATTTAGACTCCCAACAAAAGAAATTGGATTTAATGGCTCTTGATACAGTGTAAGGGAATCGCGTGAAAACAGAATGCAATGGACAAGGAATTCAATGGAATTGAAAGAGGAATGAAATAGAATAAGCACTGCAATGTTTATGTTTGATTTTGACACAAAAACACTGTGATAATCCAAAAGGCTTAATGTCAAATATCAAATATGTCCTTAAAAAGAACCAAGGGAGACACAAAAAAAGAAGCAGTACACTTGCTCATAAAAATGTCATTTGAATTACTGTGTAGTGCACTAATCAACATTAATACACCTAACAAGTTGGCCTAAATGATGGTCTACCCTTTCCGATATCCAATAGATCTTGGGTTCAAAATCCTAGTATTCCCAACTCATCTTGCCAATACGTAAAAAACAAACGAAAGGCAAGAAACAAAGTATTACTGAAAAGGTAGAAGACATGATAAGATACATAATGGTGAGTTGCCACTAAACAAAATCTGCGAATTGTTAATGTGCAACTTTGTCTTACAGTTGGGCGCTTTGTTCTTCTGTAAACTCTTTCCAGAGTATCAACTTGCACTTTTTTCAATCTCTTCTGCGCTGACCACCTTTGTTGCATCACATGAAGAGGCGCCTTCTCGGTGGGTTTGGGTTCAGGGTCCGCAGCATCTGCTATTATCTCATTAGGAGCAATGTCAATCGGTGCAGTTTCAGCTTCAAGGACTGTTCCCACTTGTGCAGGTTCATCAGGCAACGTAGCACTCATTAATAAAAGATTTGGAGGCGGATCTCGCAGCAGTTCAAGAACAATAGATCGATCAAGACACAGCTCAGCAGCAAGACTTTTAATCTGCACGAGAAAAACCACATGAAGGATGAAATTTTATCACAACCAATCATGTAAAAGGAAGGTCAAAGTCCCAGTCAGAACACAATTTCAAACATCCTTTTCTATACTCTTCTTATATGTGCGATTAATAACATAATGCTACAGCTGTTATTCATATATCTGAGTGAATACACAGTCCAGTATTTCACAAACTATGACATAGGCCAAAATATATAGTTAATCAATTATGTGAAGACCATGAGTTACAGAAAATGCTTACTCTAGTTTTCCGGCGACCAGCTTTCAGAGCAACAGCCAATCTTCTAAGTTGCCATCTTTTTAGTTCAACTGGGCTCTCAACATCATCGTCGTCATCACTGCCATCTTCTGCTTCAGCATGATCATCAACTCCTGAGTTCTCCGCACGGCCTGCAAACATCTCCAGGTCATCACCACCTAGGGCCTCCTCCAACTCACGCTCCAGCCTAGCAAGGTCTTCTTCACTTATATCGTCGTCGTCGTCATTTAATGTTAGTCCATCATTTTTTAGATCTTCTTCGAGCTGATTGAATAGCACTTCAAACGCATCCTCATCCAAATCATCCTCTTCCTCATCATTACTTTTAGGCAAAATCTGCTGCAAAGAATTAAAAAAGATGATTAATTATCTCACATCTCCTAGACCAATAATTTAGTAATTAACAGAGATATCGATCATTTCCCTGCCCACATCATTACTTATCCGTTGAAAATGAATCCAAAAGATCCACATCCAAGCTGGAAGAAAGAAATCGACTTTCCATGTGCAAACAATTCACCGAGCGAAGATTGTCATAGATTCTCCATTTCAAAGAAAATCCGCATATCTGGTTCTTATTGCAGCACATTACAGCACTCCTCCTCGGCTATAAAGAACTTTACTCAAATTTGAAGACAACAGTCCAAACACTGCAACAATCACCACCAAGCCTAATCAAACAAAAGAGCAAGCTCCTCGAAGCTCGCTATCAGGGTTCAATCACAACAGAGACGAAACTTGAAGGAAACAACACAACACAACTCAGCACAACACGACACAGCACGAAATGAATCGAACAGCTTCAGAGAAACAACGAGCTCAAATTCGACGCCTTTGACAATTCAGCTCGTCTGCAGCTCTTCATGTACTACGAACGGAAAAATAGAGCTCACCTTGTTCCTGCCCCTCTTCTTATTCGCGACCGGAGCGTCGTCCTTGCGACGACGAGCGGAAACGAGCGCGGAGGAGGAGCGAGACGGACAGGTCCTGGGAAGAGAAAACTTCAGGGTCGCGGGTTCATTATCAGTGCAACGAAAGAGGCACTTTCTGGGTACCGAAGAGTGGAGTTGAGCAGAGAATGAAGCGTTAATGGATGGAGCGAAAGCCATGGGTTTGGCCTCTCTCCCTCCAGAGGTTTTCCGCCACCGTGGACAGAGGTTTCAGAGAGAGGAAGGGGGAACGGAGCCATTGTTGAAGAAATGGGATCGCTGGACTGAAAGTCTTTGGGGGCCCAAATTTTGTTTTCAGACCTTGGCCCATGAACGTCGTTTCAACCTCGTTAACAACTTTGTTACGAGTTTTCATTGTTTTATCACTTATATTTAACTAATACATTAGATTTTAGAAAAAAAAAATTAATAATAGATTATGCAAAAACGCCAGAGGAAATCGTTACCGTCAATCAGCCGGCCTTGGTCGGGTCAAGTTAATAGAGTTTCCGCACCCACGTTAAGCCCCTATGATAGTTCCCTTTTTTTTTCGTTATTTTTAATTTATCTTAAATAGTACTTAATGATTATGGTAAAAAAAATTAACTAATGAACTCTAAAGCCAGCCTGAGGAAATCGGAAATCTTGATCGCCCTTTGTGTATTGAATACAACCAGTTTGTGGATAAAAACGAGATCAATGCTGTTTTTTGGGGAGGTGGGCGAGTAGATCAAACCCATCAAACAAGTGGGTCAAGTCGAAATATAATCCAACCCATATTAACCCGTTTTTAACACATTTTCATGCAATACAAATGTACTGGCCCGTATCAATTCGACTCATATTGACCCATTTTGCTAAAACGTTTACATATTTTAATTCAACCTAGCAAAACTCATATTAAGACCGAGGTAATAGCACGGAATAAGTGAGCACGAAAATGAGTGAGGGCGAGCACATAGTGGGTTGAGTCTAACTTTGTAAAACTCGTTTACAATATATTTATGATCTGTTTAACACTCGTATTATATTTAAAAATCTATTTATGACTTATTTGCTGAATATAACTAACTCATGTAAGAACAAAACTCATTATATATAGATTAAAAAAATGAGTCATCACTCATTAAGGGTTAAGAACCAAACACATATATAACTATCGACGAGCTAGTATCACGTTCCGGCAAAATCCTCGATCGAGGATGGACCGCGACACTAGTGACCAATCATGCGATGATACATTCAACAAACAAACCCATGGTCGGCCAAGAGGATCAATTTGGATCAATTTGGATCAATCTGACTCAACCGATCGAACGATGTTCAAACAATGCTCGGTTGACATACGATCGTTCGGCTAATCAACTCGTGGATGATACAAAGTTTTTCATGTCCAAATTAAAGAGGAGAGAGGGAAAGGAGGGTTCATTCGATATAGAGAAGTGGCACCGGAGGGAGAAAATGCAAAATTGACAAGGAAAACGGCGTTTTTTGGGGAAAAAGTTGAGCCAAACCACCTATGGCTGTTTGCAGTGGATTCGTCTCGAAAAATTACGTGAAATAAAAAAAAATTCGTCTCAAACGGACGCCCGAGCGATGAGATATGCTCTTCCAAAGTTTTGCCATTTCTTTACTCGTTTCCACTCTTTCATTGCGGTTTTTAACTCTTTTGCTGCGGTTTCCCGAAAATCCTATTACTGCAGTTTCCAACATATTCTCGCGGCTATATTACATTATATCACAACATTATTTATTAATTATATATCTTAATAAATATTTACATTAATTATTGCTAATAATGTTATAAATATAAACTTCACAAGAAAAAAAATTATAAATAAAATAAATATTCTAAGTATCAATAATTAAAAAATACGAAATTAAAAAAAAAAAAAGAATCGGGCCGGATTGCACCTTGCTCGGCGGGCCCATCGTCGAGCGGGCCTCGCTCGGCAATTAAACCGCCGAGCGCAGCCCAAATCAATAAATATTTATTTTTAAAAAATAATTTTGTAAATATTTGTTTTAAAAAAATTATTTTGGAAAAAAACCCTATGTATGGAGTCGTGACATTTTCTTTTTGATAAACTACAATCATCAACCTTCCTCTTTCTGAAATTTTGTAGGCTCGTTATTCAACTGTTTTAAAATCTTAAACAGTTAAAATAAAAACGTAATTTAATATGTAAATATTATAAGACTCTCGATAAATATAAAAGATAAAAAAAAATCACGATGTCGTTTTCCCCGTCAATTTGTGATTACATAGAAAATTGAAAATTATTATTACTCTAAACAAAATGACAATTGATCAATACTATTATTTTTTTCACTCGAGTCCGGCCTTTTGCTTTGGCTTGATTCAATTCAACTCGCAACATGTCTTTTTTCATAAACCATCTCCATTTCTCCTCCTTTCATAAATATTATAAAATCTTCAATAGAGCGGATCAGAAAAATCACGTAGAAATTATATATTTACTCGATAAATTGAGTTTTATGATGTATTACGATCAAATGGGATTTGTAATTATTTCCAAGTGACCATTTTTACCAAATAAAACTAATTATATTTTTTTAAGAATAATGGAATACAAATAAGGTCCCTAAAATCTAAGGGTCTCGCATGGCAACAATTCGTTCCCAAAAACAGATTATGGTTATAATGATTTTTTTTTATTATGGTTATAATGAGTTTTTAGAGAATCAGAATGTGTTTGATAATCGTATTGTGATTGTGTTCATGAATAGAAACACGTTTGATAACTGTACAAAATTTATGTTCCCAAAAATACTTTCTCTTCCCAATTTTTTTAGTTTTTCTTCTTGCGGACAAAGTTCGGGCATCAAGAACACAATCTCTGTTGTTTAGAAGTTCACATCGTCATATCACTCACGCAACTTTCACTACACCCATTTCAAATCTGATCGGAATCGGTCGAATTGCACAATTCCCCCTTTTAGATATGCGGATAACGAGTCCGGAAATCAACAACCGCGTATATTCATGTCGGTTTTTAAACCGTAGCCTCCATAATTTAGAGAGAGAATGACTAAATTGCATTGATCAATGAAGTGAAAAAAAAAGAAACGGAGAGAGTCAATGACATTGAACCAGTGAACTGCGAAAAGGAGAAATTGAATCTTTGTATGATGCAAGTTTAACAAGAAAAACCACGTATGCATATTCACATTTACATCGTCTCCTCGCTGAAGCTCGCCATCTCGTCGCCCAATTAGGGCGGCCCTAGTCGAGATCATCGAGGGGATGCTCGCGTCGTCCGATTAGGGTGACCCCGGTCGAGTTCGCCGAGGGGAAAGTTTGCGTCGCTCGATTAGGGCAGCCCTAGTCGAGATTAGCGAATGCGAGTCTCACCTTAGGCCAAGAGGGTGGTTGCCCTCGCCGATCCGGCGAGAGCCGCCCTATTTTGGCTTAGGCGACGAGACGGTGAATCCGGCTCAAGCGAGAAGATGAGGACATATCTCGGTCAAGCGAAACTTACCGCAGTCGTTCAATGGGAACAACGGATGACGGCGGTAGAGGCGATGGGTCATAAGAGCGGCGGATGAAGCAGTGAATTGAGTCGCGAACGAGAGTCTCAAGAGTGTCATGGCAGAGTATCCTTCTGAGAGGTCAAAAGCAAAATAACGAAAGACCTTCTGAGAGGTCAAGCAAAGTAACGAAAGAAAGGAGGAAAGAAAAGGTTTTTGTGTTTTGCAAAAGTGATTATTTTTGTCAAAACCAACTTTTTTGTGGTTTTGCAAAAATGGTCATTTTTTCTTCAAAATTGATTCTGCTTCTAGAATCATAATCAAAATTATATGTGTTATCAAACATGATTCTCATTTTTTTTGTTTTTGGGAACAGAATCACAAAAACAAAATTGTTACCATGCAGACCCTAATAATAATGTGCCCGATAATACGATAGGATGCGTAAATATACTTCGACGTCTCCATCTCGCTCAAAAGCTACGTACTATTTCTTCGTTGTCTGAAATTCTCGCTCCGCAAGTGACGACACGGATCACGAGATCATCATCGATGGCGTCGAGGGGATGGACGAGCAGAGTCCCGTCGATAGCTTCTCGTCTGTACTTCTTCCTCATCGTTCTCCAGATCCCTCTCTTCAGGTAATTCGATCCATATCCCACTTCCTTTTCCCTCTCTTCCCTTGGCTGAACTTCGATTCCCCAATCGTATTGTATGCTCTCTTCGCCGTCTTTTTCGCGATTCGCTGGCTGACTGATCGTAGCGGTTGGTTTCCGAGCTCGAATGTTGCCGCCGACGAATGAAATTGGGTACCTTCCTCGTGGCTTTTTTAATCTTCCGGGGTGTGATTTAGCTGAGATGTTTCTTTTTATACATGGATTCGTTCGAACAGAAACAGTGCGGAGTTGATTGTTACGTGAAGGGATCGGGGATGATGAAATTCTCTCTCTTTCTTTCTCCATTGGTTTGGTCGGATGGGTTCGGAGGGCAAAGAAGGGACTTGAAGGAGCGATTGACGGCGTTGCTTCATTTTTTTTTATCAGTCTTGTGTGTATGAAGAAGCCTGTTCTTGTGCACTGTAGTGGACGAGCTGTCCTTGCCAATGTTCTTTTGCTCTTCAAGGACAGTAGAAGTTGAAGGGCCATTTCTGAGCTAAGAAGAGAGAATCATGGAGGTTCTCTCGAGCATAGATTAGATCTTATGATGTCACTGCTTTGGAATTGGGACGTCTTTCCATTGTGGAGGAGAAAAAAGGAAATAACTTTGTCCGTTTGTAATGCTACCACATCGTGACAGAGCAGGAGATCCTTGTATTCCGCTAAATATTAACTGGGATAACAAAAAACTGAAATCCGTCGGGCATGCTTCATCGTATCGACAAATTGAGAATACCTATATAATAAAACCTCCTTTCTTGATTGCTTTATGGGAGCTGGTAGTCTTTCCATTTGAAACTATTGGTTGCTACTTGGCAAGTGCTCCTGTGGACTGCTATTCTGGCAAATAACACCCTTTTTGTTCTTTCCCATGCAAAGTAGTTAAGACTGTTATACTGCACCAGCTTGTGTTCTTTTCTCCACCATGCCTACTTGGCTCTTATGATAGTTTATATTTCTAAGTATCATAACTGCTCAGTGAATTTCAGACATTCTACTAAGAGACAGTTATCGTTTGAGATCTAACATACAGTTGGAACCTGTAGCCGGTATCTTTTTTTTTTTCCCCATTCAAATTCATGTACAAAGTTCGTAATATTAATCGTTTTCCTAAGTCAATTAATCGTGTTCGGGCTACTGTGCAGGGTCACGTGTAGGTCTGGTATGTGCTCGACCCCGATACAAGTCACATCATCTCAGCTTATTGCCAGTGAGATAATCCCTGTTCCTGTGGTGAAGGCCCTTCTCTACCCTGGAGCTGTTGTCAATGGTCTTGTAAAGAACATGACAGTTCCAAGCTGGAATGATTTGCTAGATATCTATAATCTAACTACTGTGAAAGAAGCCTCGGCAGTAGTTGATCTGCAGCGTTTGGAGGTTCTTTTCCGTTTGATCTTACTACGTCTCATCTTCCTGTTGCATATGCTTTTTTTTCAGCTAAACACCGACATAAACTGTACATTTGTCCCACTGCAGTGCATGTGCAAGATCATGAAGTAAAAGATTTACGCTTGTTAGATAACAGTTTCTTGTTCCAGCTTCTTTTTTAATCTGACACATTTAAGGGAGAACTTCAGCATCTACTTTTTACTGGCAAACGGTATCACGTTGGTATATTTTCCCAGGCATGTTCTTTCGCTTGCCATGAATACTACAGTTGTCTCCTCATGACAGTCCCAATTTTACCGGGGATAGAATGCTGGAAGTGTCACTTTTTTCTTAGAGTGCCTGAGATGTCATACAAACGAACTTCTTGCATGCTCTTCTTTTTGTTTTGGAGTTCTTGACGTAGTTTGTTTCACTACCTGTTGATTCTTCCAGGTTCTTGCCGGAAGCTACTTCTCCGTGGCAGGAGCACTTGTGGGTCTGCTCAAACCAGGGAGGATGAGCATGTTTGGGACGCTGCTGATAATTTGGGGTCTTGTCAAGGAGGGAATCTTGGGAAAGCCTGTGAATGTGGATCCTGCAAAGGCAGTCTATGTTTATCCGACGATGTTGATTGCATTGATCTGTGCCTTATCATCCATTAAATATGATGTGAAGAAGGCCATGAGACCTGCCCCTGCTCGAACTATTGCAAAGCCACTGCAGAGCTCATCAAAATCTAAGCTGAAATGAGATGAATTGTAAGCAACACATCTGTTGAGAATGTCACTCATTTTTGTTAGGATTCTCGTTGTCAAAATTTTTGAGTCTTACATCAACATATGGATCTTCAGTCAACTTTTGAAATCAACTGAATTGCAAGTTTTATATGGCTTGTCGGGTATGTATGCTTGTTATGACCGAGCAGTCTCTCTTCAATCTTATTTCTGATCATCAACTTTCTCCTCGCACAAGTGAGTAGGTTTCTGCTGAGCTCACAAGTTAGCAGACTAAAGAAAACAACAACAATTGCTCATTAAGATTCAGAGAACAAAGAGTAAAGACCAAACTGTCCTTACCTGAGGGTAGTTGACTCCTAACTGTGACCCCCGTCTGTCAAATACATCTTCAGAAACTCACATTTTACTGCTTATACCCAATTTTAGCTGCGATGTTCATTTTCCTTGAAGGCCATTAATAGTTTTCATGCCATTCGTGCTTCGTCGTCAACCTCAATGGTCATATGCTTTTCTTTTCCTACTTGGGAATTGTGAGCTTCTAGGCAAAGTTGGTAGTGATGCGCATGTTAAGGCTCCTTTTCTTTCCTACTTGCTTATTTTCTGTTTCAGGCAAGTTATGCATAAATTGGTGGCCACATACACATTAAGATTTGTAGTCTCTAAATGATCCCTACCTGTCCTGTAGAGGTTTATTAGTGCCGCAGAACTTCTGCCGTCCGCAAGCACCTGTTCTGCTGCTGAAGAACTGATACGAATACTATGTAGCAAGCTACAGTTGCAGAAGAAAAAAGCTTATTAGCATTTGTATTCTTTGTGAACTTAATTGTCTATTCTTGATGCTTATGACCTCTTGCAGGTAGCGTTATGTGCATTATAATCCCAATTGAATTTGGGAATGGACCTGGTCTAACCAATCTAATCTGGATGCTCGGTTTCCTTCAAGCATCGGTTTACTTTAATTCTAAAAATCTGCCAGTAGCAGCATTGTTAACTCAATGTCTCTCTCAAAGCCTTTCAAAAACACACAGTTTCAAGCTTAGTAGGTGAACCATCAAGAGCCCGCTTACCTGTTACAATTCCCAGTTTAGTCTGCATTTCAGGAAGACAGAAAGAAAGAATATATATGCTGAAAGACAGGCAAAGTGGGGCACAAGAGAGTGGCAAGCTTATTGACACGCTCTTTTTGAAGGCATGCTGCTGTTTTTCTTGCAAAATCTTCTGCTTAGCAGAGCTGCAGACCCGTGCGGCAAGTTCTATTTCTTCCCTGGTCTATCAATGTGTTGATTCTGACTCAGGATTCTGAACCGTGGAATTCTCTGTTATGAACTCCCAATGATTTGGTTTAAGTAACAACCAAATTAGATTATCATATCTAGTGTGCTGAAGAGCCCAAATGATGCCAAAGATTAGCACTTACATCACAACTCTGTGAACCACCGATTGTTTGAAGTCATATAACAGTGATTGAACACCAATTTCAGGCTGAATAACATAAAGAAGACCATCGAATATACTCAGCTTATTTAGTTTTCTGATATTCTCTTTTAGAAAATCATCTTAATATTAGGAACACAAACAACAACAGCCTCTTTAATGCAGCAAGGACTTCTTTTGTAATTTGCTGCTGTACACTGGCAGCTAACCGCTGGTAATAGACCAAAGAAGAGCAACTGTACTTTGTTGTTATGGAAACGTTCGAGCATCAAAGATGAGGACACATTACATTTGTTCATCACCAAAAGTACCTTGGGGATGCACTCGTCGTTGAACTTCTATGGTTATTGATACATGTATCTGTCTTGAGCCCAAAAAGAAGTTATAAATACATGTAGTTGCAGGGTATTAGTACTGCTTCTTAACTTTGCTTTATCTAAACAGGTGGTATCCACATTGTAAGGTAATTTATTAATCTGAAGGAGATTAATTAGAAAAAGGTAAATGGCTGTAGCAATGTGTTTTCTATGAATTTAAGTGGTGCATTACCCCATGAGAAATAATGCAGCATGACAACTGTAGTTGAAATGTGTGAGACATCAAAGGCCACTTTTTATAAAGGGACAAAAGCAGAGAACTTTAAGAGAGTGTGCGTTTGCTAAATTTATGAATAAATACGAAAGGGGAGAACTTTAAAAAGCTAAATAAAGTCAATTTATCAAAGCTTTGAATTGGATAAAAGCTATCTTGTTTTTGCTACCGTTTGACCATCACAGTATTGATTAACATTTTCAACTCTTGTACTTGGTACACTGCTGTTGTCTGATAAGGTGGATGTTGGGTCCAGAGTCTGTGATTTAAGAGGCAGATGGAGCTCTTTCTTGAGCATGAGTTTTATCAGATATCCTGTCTCTTTTTAGATTAGGATGCGTCGGGAACATGAAATTATGATTGCGTCTTCTTAAAGACCGTTTTCGGACGTCCCCATGATCTTACTAAATGAAGAGAGAAATTTTTTGAAAGAGAATGCTAATTATCATGGAAGTTGCATTTCTTTTGCATTTCACAAGTGTAAGCCCTTTATCATTGATCTAGATATATGTTATCTCTCATATCCAGATTTCTTTGTCCGAAAAGATTTCGATGACCCTTATATGGTAGTCGGTACCATGTAATCAATGAAATGCCGGGAAGATATCTTCATCAGTATGATGCCGTTCTATTCTCCTCATTTAAACACTACCGAGTCTCTTCTCTCTGTGTCTGTCTACTAGAGAGAGCGGGCACTTGATGGCTTGAAAGAAAGGAAGGAAGAAAGAATGGGCACTACTTGAATGCTAGCTGCTTCAACTTGGACATATCAATTCCAAATTCTCTTTTTGTTTGAGTCATATAAATCCTAGTTCTGTTTGACTGATTCATCAGTAGGGAGGTACTTCACTAACCCCAGCAAAGCAAGTGAAGTAACATAAAGGAAATGCTTAAAGCAGGACAAAGAATCTTGCAAAAAGCTAAATAATGGAGTGTAGTAGCAGGGGGCACTGATTGAAGGTGGTGTTGGGGCTTCTTTTTTGACCGGTAAATCTTGCAGTTAAATACCCATCAGGTCAATGAGGGGACCTTTAAAAGCTGTTCCTTAAAAGCTCTGGAATCCTATGTGAATTTATTCTTTAAAAGCAGATCCATCTTCTTGTTTTATCACCGTCTTTACATTAATCAATGTTAAAACCTAAGTTAAGCGAAACTTTGACTTGCCGGCATACTCTTGACAAGAATTTTGAGAAATCGCAGTACTGGTATTCTGTAGTTTTATCCTACTTTTCACAGCTAGTAATTTATTCCTGATACAAAACATAGGTGAAGGAAGATGAATGTGGGAAATTAGTATATCTACTATAATAGGAATAAGCTGAACTGGGAAGCAATTCCGATAGTTGAATCTGCAATATAGATCTATCTTGACATACTTGAACTCTCTCATGATTCCCTTCTGAAATTAAATCATGTGAAGGCATGCATACTATGGTACATATACCATGCATCACTCTTTGTCAAGATATACGCCGCATGTATACATTGTTGGTTTGTTTTCTAATTAGTTAAGTTTTTAGGAAAAATGGTTCGTCTAACATGGTGTTAGAGAATGGATAATGAGTTCAAATCCGGTCATGGATCTATTCTGTCTACTACACTTATCATTCTGCCCATTTTTACGTCTATGGTTGTCTGTTTGATGTGGTTACATCCACATTTTGTGCTTCACGCTGAGTAATTTGCTATAAATACACAGATTGTTATCGGAAAAAATGGTTTGTATAACACTCTTCTCTTGTTTGCTATGATGATCTGTCAATTAGTCCAGATGTGAGCAAGAGCACATTGCATCAGATTGCCAAACTTAGCCACTGAACTTCTCGCCAGGAAACACTGGCCTAAGATCAGCTGAAAGACAAGATGAAGAGAGGAATCGACTAAAACTTAGTGTCATTAATCATGACTAGATTACGCTGTGTAGTTTCCTTTTTATGCCATTTTGAAAATGCGTATGATCTTTGTCTTCTTTTACTAATGCCCCAGCTTTTGCAGATATGAAGAGTAACAGGGTCCACTTATCTCAGTTTCTTTCCCCAAAGGCAAAACCCCTGAATTGCTTCCATGGCATGTGTAACATTTTTTTATGCAGTTGCCAAAAGATCCACGACTTAATTAATTTTTGCAGTTCTAATTCAAGTTTGTTTTTGACCACTTCGAACCAAAGAACATCCTCGAACAAAAGGATCGGAGGGAATCGCTCTATATTGCATGCGCTTGGCGCCTGTGAATCACTTCATTTAAGCCGTTAGATCATGCTAGGTTCGCACTATTTAATGATGGAGATGAAGCGGAATCATACGATCCGATTCCACACAACAACTTTTCCTTTGGAAGATGGCAATGCCTTCCAAGTACCATTACTTTCCTAAATTAGGGCAAAAATGTAAATACTGTTGAAAGGAAAATTCAAGAGGGGGAAATGAAAGAAATTCTCAGACAGTACTGCAATAACCATGGGAAACCCCTCTCAAACAGGTGATGGAGGAACTGCTAACCCGCAAGCTACAATGCTATGCCAAGACAAACTAGACCATAAGAACAACATAGAACTGAAGAAAAACAAAGAAAAATGAAGAAGAAGAAGAAGAAGACGACTCTCTTTATGTTCTTTTGATCTGTCATTTAAGCCCACCAAATAACTCCAATGGAAAATGTTTTCTTGGCAGAAAGAGAGACCAAAGACAGTGGCTGCACTTTCTTGCTCGATTCTCTTCCAGGCTCTTCCTGAAGATCAAAGAAACACAAGACGGGTGATCATGAAAACACCGAGCCGGCTCAATATCGTTCTCAAAACACACTATCTGTTGCATAATGTCTGAGAGCTAGTAGTTTCTAACCAGATCATGGAACACTTCAAGAAGAATAGTCAGACCCGCCGCCCGACGAATACTCTCTTGGTGCATTGCACCTGAAGCAGTTTGATCTCATAGCAAAATTGTGCTCATTGCATCCTGACCTGAGCATTTCACAGTGCAACAGTTGAAGAGAAATTCATTACAACGTTCCCAGAAGTACAACTGCTCGTGTTTACATGCATAATTACATCTGCGGTTGCTCGGGTCTATGCCGATGCTCGACGCTTCTGTATGAGAGCCAAAAAGGAAAGGAAAGAAGAAACTGACTGGGTGCGACCCGTTCATAAAGTTCGAGTCAAGTTTCCAACAGAGTGAACTTTGGGTATGTGAGATGGTTAGTGTGATATTTCATGCACACGAGCATACGTTAATTCTTGAGTCAAATGACAAATCCATGATCAACCATTTTGTATGCTTCACGGGAAGATACCAAACCCTACCTGGTGCAAATCCAGTCACCAGGTCTCCACCCCCGGCGACTACTGCTGCCGCCGCTGCCTCCAGAGGCTCCAAAACCTCGCGGCCGAGGTGTCTCGCTCTCGTAACGACGGCCACCGCTGTCTGACTCGTCCTTCGGGGCCCCGCACCTGAAGCAGGTGGAGCGGACGGCGAAGTTGTGAGTCCCGCAGCCATCGACGCTGCAGTACCAGTCGCCGGGCCGGACGTCCGGGCCTGTGAGCCCAAAAGGCGAGCCGCTCCTCCCGCCGAAGCCCCCGTAAGAAGAATCGCCGCCCCTCTCGCCGCCTCTCAGCTCGCCACACCTCTGGCACGACTCTCTCCTCTGGAAGTTCAGGTGCTGGCAGGACCTGCAGTTCCAATCTCCTGGCCTGCTCATCTTTAACCACCACACCTGAAAACCAAAAGCCCAATGATGGGTTTTGCATGAAACAACATCAGCTTCTACTGCTTGGCATAATATAAAGTTGGAGCTAAGGAACTCCATGAAAGCAAAGATTTGATGATGATGACAGACATGACAATCTAAGCTTCAAGAACTCACCTTGGGAAAGAAAGGAGTCAAGATGAACACACAGATTTGTGCTGAGCACAACTTATCATTGGTGAAGGATACGAGAGTTTGGGGTGGTTTATATGCTTGTTGGGGTCACCTCGAGAACACCCCCCCAAGCACACTTAGAGAGAGAGAGAGAGAGAGAGAGAGAGAGAGAAAAGAGGGAGAGAGGGAGAGAGAGATTTCTTTTTCAATATCCTTAGTTTGGAAAAAAGAAAGAAGGAAGGAAAAAAATTGATAATAATTAGAAATGTCATTCCAAGGATTCAAAAAAGGGAAAAAAAATTTGGAAAAAGGAGTTCAAAGGGGAGCTCCAGTCTACAGCTTCTTTGGGCCCTTTTGAGGCGGCTTGGAGACGCATCATTTCTCAAGAGCAATTGCTAGAATTGAATAACGTTTGTGGCCATGCCCACATTTAGCTTTTGCTATGTACTAACTGATCCTGGTCACCAAATTAACGTCCCCGGACGTCAGGTTGTGGCCGGTGATACGTTTCGATCTACTTCCATTGGTGGATCGAGCTAGTCATGCGCGACGACAAATCACGTGGAATTCAAGTTGAACTCAGTTGAAATCCATTTCTATCCGTAGCTAGCTCCATTGGTTATAGACATGCTCGGACTAGTCTCACGTCGGGCGGGATGTGCAGTAATTAACGGCGACATAAAAAAAAAAAAAAGAATGGCGCGTACTTCAAGAAATGTTTGGGAAGATTCACAGTTCCTGAAGCTTTTCCTTTATCTGCTGCAAAGAACAAATCGAGCATTGCAAGGAGCAGTAACCTTAATAAGCACGTAAGATGCTAGGGTTTCCTCATTACTTAACGGTCATCCTACGTCGGAAAAGCGAACAATTCCCCCTAAACCCCCGTAATTTTTCCCCTTTGAATATTCTGTCTCTGTACTTGAAGCTTGAATTTTGGAAGACACGAGTCAAAAGTTGTCTGTGTTCCGTAGGAAACTAATTCTCCTTTCCCTTTATTGCTCTTCTTTTCCAATTTTTATTCATCCTGTTTTTTTTGACCAAGCAAATTTTGAACAATGCAAGGGACATGAGATGTAACTAGGAACCCAGTTCAATGGGACACGGAGGAGCTAAAGTACCGGGTTTCGGTACTAATTACGCGACGGTCGCATTGAGTTTCCGATCATATTCGTGTTGAGAAATCGCAATGTTGTGTGGACGTCTGATCCGTTCATTGCTTTCGGATGAATTCGGCCTATCGTTGTATGACACGAAATATTTTCTTACAATGACGGTGAGGACGTAATGTTTAGCGAAAGACGCCAGAGACCGGCGAAGATTTTGCTCCGAAAGAAAGGAAGCAACGTGCCACGCTCGATGACCATGTTCAAACTCGAAAAAGGGGGCAAAATTCGCCATGAAAATGGTGTCTGGAAAACTACGGAAAGGAAATGGTAGATTTCGATAAAGACCGTTTGAAGCTGATGATGGAAGACAAGTCTTGGGTGAGATTCAAGAATATTTGACCCTCCTTTATGAACACAAACAGACATAGACAACATGAATTTTAAACAAAAAAGAAAAAAAAGAAAGAAAGAAAGACCCGTCTTCTCCTTTATCTTCTTCGATGCACTGACTCCTCCATTGTCATTTTCTTCTCTCTTTCCTCGGTTTAAAATTTTTCTCTTTCGAATATTTATATTGATTAGCTCAAAGCCTAAGTAAAAATTTTATTAAACAATTTTGGAGGTAGAACAATAAATAAGGAGGAGAACTTGCGAGAAGTTGCCCAAAAGGGTTTGCTTGGCAATTAGGCTAAGGGGAACACCGTGTTGATGGGAAAACTTTCATTTCAGTTATAAATCTATGGTACGGATGTCAATCCAATTCTAAATTAATAAATTGAGTACTAAACCTTTATACGATATTTCAATATAGCCATTCCGTCCAATTGCCGTCGTAAATCGGCAACGTGACGATCCACGTAAGATGTCGTTTTGAATAAAGTTGTCAATGTTAAGAGTATCACGTATGACATCCGCTGATGATTGGACACCACATTATCAATTTTCGACAGCAATCGATCGAAATGACTAAATTTGCGGAAAGGTTTAGCACTACGCCGACAAAATTAAAAAGTTTATGATTAAATTGGCATCCATGCAATAATTTTAGGACTGATTTGATAGTTAGCCCTGGTCGCATACGTTTTCACATTTATTGCCCCAAGGAAAGTTATTAAAAAAGTCTTAAACCAATTGTATGGATGTTAATTCAATCATAAACTTTTCAATTTGATCAATTTAGTCTTAAATCTTGTGATGATTTGCTAATGTAACCCTTCTAGTCAATTTTGACGAAAAATCATTGATGTGGATGGCGGCCTTGTGGCCATGACACAGCCAACACTAACGTTTGACATTTTTGTCCATATTTTAATTAACAAATTAGAAGAAAAATTGGAAATAAAAGTTTGATTTTTTTTTGAAAATATAAATTTATCCGCGTGTCGACTATGCCACGTAGGACAACCGACGTCCACGTTAGTGATTTCTGGCTATAATAGATTACATTGGCAAATTATCAAAACCGTTTGGATTAAGTTAGCCAAATTGAAGGGTTTAGAACTAAATTGGTATTCGAACAATAGATTTAAGACTTTTTTAGTAATTATCTCTGCTACCCCAAGATCAAGTTCTCCTCCCACCATAAGATGGAGGAAATTCAAGGAAAATATTATCTAAATCTAATATCTAGGTAGACTACTTTTAGGTAGACATGTCTAACAGATGGGTCGGGTCGGGTCGGGTCGGGTCCAGGCGGGTCATAAATGGTCTAACCTAGATTGACCCATAAGTCCGTTTATGACCCACTTATTCTTAATGCAAATTTTTTAACCCATATCCAACTCGACTTATATTGCTTATACACTTCCATATTTATCCCAATTTAAGAAAACTTGTTTCTAATAGTTTAGAAAAATCATATTGCTAAAAATACTTTTATGAAATATAAATTTAGTGGACAACTTTTATAATTTCTTAATAAAAAATAATTTTTTAATAATTTTTTTCTTTTTTATTTTTCTTTCTTTCTTTTTTTTTTTTTTCCCTATGAAGTCTAGCGAGGGTCATCATCCGACCCCCACCGACCATAGGCAAGACAATCTCGCCTGCTGCAGGTGAGGGCTTCGCGATCGACAAGAGTTGCGGCCCTCGTTGGACTTTGTCCCAAAAAAAGAAAAAGGAAAGAAATAAAAATAAAGATAAAATATAAAAAAATAAAAAAATTATAAAGAAAGTTAGAAAATTAACAAAAATAAAAAATTATAAAAATCCCGTTAATTGTTGGGTCTCTTAGATGGGTTAAGTCCATCCGATAGTAAAATGGTAAATGCCTTTTAAATGAGCTGTCTTAAGTGGGTTGTAAATGGATTCACAGTGGACCCATTTGTGACCTACTTATTTTGGCCTCTTTATTTTGTATACTCATTATGCTAACTTGCTTAGTTTGTTGTGGTCCATTTAAATACTTGTGAGTTATTAAATGGATTTTGGACACATTTTGACATGTCTAGTTTTAGGTCACATAAAAAAATCAAAATTTTGTATGCGGGAATTTGTGAGTCCAGCTCGAGCTTGGATCGGGCCAAGCTCTCTTCTAAACGTGATCTACAATAATTTGAAATTTGTATTTCCCTTTCCAAATTTAGGTTTACTTCATGGTCATGTCGGATACGTTGGATGGGCTTGCCTGGGTTAAAGTCTCCACGTTGAGTTTACCTAAATTGGTGTTTTCTTCTTCCCATCTAATTGACGATTTAATTCGTTTTTGTATCTTCCCCCCTTGGTTTTATATCTTATTAGCAGTTCTCTTTCTTAATTAGTACATTATCCTGTTCATCATCAATTTCTACTCTATTGACCTTGCAACAGATATCGAGATCAACTTAACAAATTCGTTTACTAAATTTTTTACCCAAAAAAAATTGGTTTACTGAATCGAAATTAATATGGATATGGCCTATTCATTCAATATGTCCATAGGATCGGCCACATCACTTAAAGGAAAGTTAGATCTATAACCAATTTTAGTTTAGGGAAAAAGCCAAAAAAAAAAAAAAAAACTTAAACTATTTCTACTGTGATATCGATAGGTTCAATATCCAAAAAAACCTCCAACTTTAACATTTGTGATAATTATATCCAGAACTTTTTTTGTCTAATAAAAAACCTTCAACTTTTACTTTTGTCCCAATTCTACCACCGTTAACCTTCCGTCTATAATCACTATTAGTTAATCTTATATGGCATTTTCACGTCATTAATGAATTACACCTCAGCAAAGCTGATATGAAAAAATCTAAAATTTCTCTTTTGTTGTTTGCTTCCTCTACATATTACCGGGAGATACATAGTCACTCAAGACAGAGTGTTTCGTTTTCTCTTCGGCACTCAACAGCCCAAACAATGACTAGACATGGAGATATTCGGATGAACTATTTAAAATATCGTCATCACCGAAACCAACTATTTTTAAATTTCGAAGATTTATTGATAAGTTCAACGAGAAAATTCGAGCTATGTACGATTAACTAGGAGATTATGAACGAAATGTTGACAGTGGTAGAATTGGGATAAAAGTAAAAGTTGATGGGTTTTTATGAGATAATTTTTTTTTTGATATAATTGGGACATATGCTAAAGTTGAGAATTTTTTTGGGTATTAGATTTGGTAGAATTGGGACAAAAGTGAAAGTTAATGGTTTTTTATGAGACAAAATTTTTTTTTTTGGATGTAATTGTTACAAATGCTAAAGTTGGAGTTTTTTTGGGTATTAGGCCATTACAATATATTTGCTCCAAAATTTTTTCTCGACACCAAAAATCCCCAAACTTATATCCATGTGACATATTTTTCCTAAACATTTTCTTGTGACACAAAAAACCTAAACTTGTATCCATTTGACACATTTAGCTCAAAATTTGGGGTAAATGTGTCACATGTCCATAAGTTTGGGGTTTTTAGTGTCACAAAAAAATAATTTGGGGTAAATATATTATATAGATATAAGTTTGGGATTTTTGGCATCACAAAAAAGGTTTAAGGTAAATTTGTTATAGTGGACATAATTTATGATTTTTGGTGGTTTTTTCCTTTAATTTATCAAGCAATTGCTCTTTTCTAACAAGGATGTCCACCTTTACTAGGTAAAACTCCGATTCAACGAAATATCGTACTAATCTTATAAGCCAGGTTAGATGTAGGCCAAAATTCGATGGATGACCTACATGACATTGTTTACAATTTTGTAATTTTTGAAAATCGAACTGGTATTATGCGTCTAATCCATACACAAAAGTTTATTCCTTGACTAACAGCCCTCGGGATGAAAGTTGTTTTAACCGACATCAAGGTTCTTGCTTAATCTGTCGCGTTAAAACCTTGTGCACCCTCGAGATTGTCAGTTCATCATAAAGTTAGGTTTATAAGTTGAAATTTTCACTCTAAACACAACTAGTGTACCCAAAAAAAAAAAAAAAAAAATTCTGATGTACGGTGATCTCTAAGCAAGTTCTATCCATGTTTACGTCTATTCGCAAAATATGACGAGATCACCATTTCATTTAATAAGCATATGGTCAGATAAATAGACATAACTCTCCAAGATGTCCTTGACATATTGTAGGTCGGTCCATTCGGGCCTAAACTTTTCAATTTAGCCAATTTAATTATAAACCTTTTGACGATTTTTTACTGTAGTTCTTCTAGGAGAATTATCAAAAAGTCTTAAATCTATTGTAATTGTGTAAATTTAGTTCTAAACTTATTTTTTTTGCTAATTGAGTCCTGAATATTTTTCATTTGTGTCAATTCGGTCCATCCGCCTAACTTTGGCCTGCCGATATCGACATGGATGCCGGCGTTGACGTGGACAATTTTTAATAATAATTTAATAATTTTTTAAGAAAGAGCAAGAAAAAAAGAAAATAAAATTAATTCAAAAATATTAAAATATAATTAAAAATTATCCACGCCTGTGCCACCTGGCCAAAGTTGGCTGGATACACTAAATTGGTATAAGCGCAAAAGGTTTATAAATTGGTACAATTACGGTAAGTTTATGACTTTTTTTTAATAATTTTCCTCGGTCTTTCCGATTAATTTTGGCCGAAAATTACCTATATAGCCATTCAATCGGGGTTGATTGTCTACGTGGCACGATTGACACCGAGAGCAACCACAAGCAAAATTTTTTAAAAAAAGAAAGAGAAAAAAAGGAAAAAAATTCACAAAATCTAAAAAAAAATTGCAAAAATTTTCACGCCAGTGTCACAAAGGATGGATCGCATTAACAATTTCTAGCCAAAATTGATAAAAAGACTACATTGAAAAATTGTCAAAATATTTAGGACCAAATTGGCCAAAATAAAAAGTTTTGAATTGTATTGCCTGTTGTCCAAACGGTTTAGGACTTTTTGATAATTTTTTCCAGGCACGCATAACATCTTACGTATGCATACATTTCTAAATATTCCATTGCAGATACGTACGTATAAAGCAACCTATACACCTTTTACACATTATAAGGTGGCAGAATCTTAGTGGCGCTCCCTTTTGATTTCGCGAAAATCGAGGTAGAAAATTCCTTACGTGAGGGGTATTGGGTTGCATGCATGCACGTGAATTTGTGGGGGGATAAGTTTGAGGTCTATGACAAATGATAAAGCTCACAGCTTTTCTTTTGCTTTTGAGTCCTCCAATATCTTTTTATTTTTCCTCGAGAGTCCCCAAAATACAAGTGCGCATCGAATTCCGGCTAAGCAAGCAGGTGCCCCAACTTTTTTTTCACCAAAATAAGAAGACAAGCACGGCAAGTTTTGCGTAATTAGCATACCAACATTGATAATACTCCTTGTGCTCGTCCTTCGAAACCTGCCTATTTTGCTCGATTCAATCGAAACGGGTCGAAACTGGTTCTACGGGCCGGGGAGGCAACTGGTCGAATTGGTTTGGTCCTAGGCTGACTTGCATTGCTGCCGGCAAAGCAAGAACACTCCTGGAGGCTTTTGCGATTATGCATTGAATGAGATAAATCGCCAACGATTAACTTAAATTGGAAGTTTATGAAATTTATGTATTTCCATATGTGACCTGCCATTTTCTTCCTTCTGTGCACATTAACACTAATCTCATTCATGAATTCAAATCACAGCTGCAACTCTTGCTTGAAACCTAACATATTGGCCTCAATGGCTAATCCATTGCCTTTACCTTTACCTGGCACATAACTCTGAATCTGTGATCTCACTTGCAGAAAAATGTCTGTGCTTTCTTGAGCTCGATGCCGAATTCGTCTTGTGGGTTAGAAATGCCGATTCTCTCGGAAGAGGCAGAGGCATTGTCTCGTTGTTGAGCATAGAGACCACATCCAACAGGGTTGAGCACGCATAAGAGGCCTAACTGAACGAGCCACTCGGCCGAACTTTCCGAGCAAGAAGTGGCTAGTGTCCGGTCCATGAATTCCTTGAACTTTCCTTTTTTCCATACATTCCAAGCCTATAATGAACCAAGTTGTCCAGCTCAGATGGTGATAAAATCAGCAGAGTGGTCTCTCATGGAGTACTTTACTTACTTTTCCTGGCAAGTTCAACGAATGATCGCACTCGAAGAAGGCGATATTCTTCTCGCCGCTCACTGTCTCCAGGAAAATGACCGCGAAGGCGAACACGTCCGACATCTCCGACAATAGACTGTCCATTGCATATTCAGGGGAACTGTATCCACTAACCAACATAGAATTGGAGCATTCATAAGGATGATTGAGTAAACGGGTAGGAAAATGCAACTAATGTGTGAGGCTAGTGAGTATACACCAGGAATGTTTACCATGTCCCACCAACTCTATTCGTTTTCGCCTGAGTTTCACTTTCTCCAAAATCAGATATCTAGGGGTTCATGTTGCAGTCCAGCAATATGTTGCCGGTCTTCAAGTCGCGGTGGATGATTCGGAGCCTAGAGTACTTGTGGAGATACAATGAGCAATGTCATTGACTAGGCCGACGCGTTTCCTCCAATCCAAAAGCGCTCTCTTTGCACAATCTTCATTCTAGTAGAATCACATGATAGACACACAGCACAATTGTCAAAATGAGGCGTTCAATTTACGAAATCAAGCAAGGAGAGGATCACAGACAGAAAAAGATAGGAACGAACCGAAAATGAACGGATCCAAGCTTTTGTTGGGCATGTACTCATGTATCAGAATGCTCTCTTTTCCTTCAATGCAGCATCCCAGAAGCCTCGCGAGGTTCTGGTGTTGCAGCTTAGAGTGACCTCGTTCATGAACTCCTGACCCTTGCCGAGACATCTTCAATGGTCTCGGCAAGGGTCGGTTGGCCCTGGAATAGTCGTCCACATTCTGTTAACGACGATTTATTATCGTCAGTTCATCTAAGATTATTGTCGATATAATGTACTGTGATTAAATGCCTAGCTTGCCTTGTCAACAGGGCCAAAACCGCCTTCGCAAAGTTTATTTCCCGGCACAAAGTAGTCTGTTGCGATTTCAATGCTGGAAAAAGGGGAGAGTGCTAATTCCCGGTCTTTCTGCTGGCTTATATCCGACTTCTTTGCTCTTGCGAAATCTTCAGCAGCCAGGTGCTCTGACCCCTATAAGATTGTTCACAGAATCGATTATTCCATGAGACTGAGAGGACATCGACATGGCTTGTCAGCGAGTGTGTGAGAAAGCGAGAATTCACCTTTCTTCTTGTGCCTAGTCCCTTGCAAGTAAGATAAGAGTACCGAGACAAGAACCGATGAGGAAGCCAGCGCACCAGCGACAATCAACCTGCAATTTCTTCCTTTTACCTCCTAAGAATCCTAAACAGCAAGCATACACTCGATGAATTGAACAGACGACACATTGTTAGCTGCAGATGTGTGACATACCGATCGTTCTCAGCAGAAGTGTCGCCTTGCACATAGAATGTCCCGCTTCGTCCGTCTCTGGAGCCCAATTAAGTCCTTGTTCCTGTAATAAAGTCGGCACACGACTTGATTATCTTGACAAAATTAAACATGAATGCCGTGCAAGAACAGTTAACCCAGCGCAAGACCTCGCACTTACTGAACCCCATGTGAACTATACTAACTAATGCTGAATTTGGAAACAAGGACTTGTGTCCTGGACTCATCTGTATTAAGACCGAACCACCACATTTTCATTCCATGCAAGTGAGTATCAGTTGGATAATCAAAGCTTTGCCAGATTACAGGGCCATCTTGTTCAAGAGCGGAATTCCCCGAATCAAAGTGTTTGTGTGAGTGTTCCTGAATTGACTATCATCGGGGTTTGTCGCCGGTCTATCTGTACTAAGTTGCTATCATACCTCATTTGAGGAGTACACGATAAATCGATCATGGGATTCTCGCGGTTGACCCAAATGGCTCCTGTTCAGATCGGCCATGAACCGAATTCCCAGGTAGTAAATGTCGGATACAGCACCGTTGAAGAAGCCAAGCTCAAAGACTCCGGCCCCCAAAACGAGTGTCATTGCTAGTCAACAAGTCTTTGGGTCTGATGGTGTCAATCACCCCAAGGGATGAACCAAAGAATAGAGCAAAGAGAGGCAACAATAGCTCCTCTGTTGCGCTTCTTGTTGGCCATTGCAGAGAATTGTTGCAGATACTGAAGATCCAAATAGTCTTCCGCGATTGAATAAAATTTTGCAGGAACTTGCTTGGCGACTACTTCTTCGAAATCACTTCAGTTGCTACATAATTTTTCAGAATGATTTCGCGCTTCTTCCTCGAATCTCTCCCTTCTTGTTCAAACTAGAATAAGCCTTGAGGATCTACGTTACATTCATGTTTCGCCGATCAGATAAACAAGAATTGTTTAGCTTCTGCCAAGATCTTCATCGATTTAGCTGGTCTACTGGGGATGAAATTTGCTTTACTTAACAACATGAGATCATCCTGTTGAACGAGACTACTGGTTGACCAGATGATCTGTAATTGAATTTTGATGCACCATACTATCCAAGGAAAAATGAAAAATCGAAAATGGTCCTCTCTTGATCATGATTAGATCTAAGTCCTCCAACAATATAGCAACTGTATTTGGTTCCATTCGATCTCCAACAATATCTCCAGTCATTTCTCTGAGCTATCGACAACATCGAATTTGTCGAAATTCTTTGTCCGGCGAAACTTGTTTTGGCAATTAACGTTCAGGTTATCGTAACCATGCTTTTCGGCTCACTCTATATGTGTGTCAATAGTAAGCTGTGGTTGCAGTATTTCGACATGCTTAATCATTTTACCAGAAGGCGAGTCTACAGCTGATAAAAAAACAAGAAATGCGTTAATTTATGCCAATTTCGAAAAAAAATGATTCGTCTGATGAGAAATTTCAATTTTTTTTTCTCTATGAAATTATGTACAATCCATATGTCACCTGCCATCTTCTTCCTTCTGTGGCCCAGCAACACTAATCTCATACATGAAGCAACAGTAACAACTCTGGTTGGCTTTGCCAACTCTTGCTTGAAACCTAACATATTAGCCTCCATGGCATAAGATACTTTTGGGTCATGATGGCTAATCCTTTGCTTTTTACCTTTTTACCTGGCACATAACTCTGAAACTGTGATCTCACTTGCAGAAAAATGGCTCTGCCTTCTTGAGCTCAGTGCCGAATCCGTCTTGCGGGTTAAGAATGCCGGTTCTCTCGGAAGAGGCAGAGGCATTGCCTCATTGTGGAGCATAGAGACCACATCCGACATCGTAGGTCGATACATCGGCCTTTCTTGCACGCATAGTAGGCCCAACTGAACGAGCCGTTCCACCGAGTTCTCCGAGCAAGAAGTGGCTAGCGTCTGGTCCATGAACTCCATGCAGTTCCCTTCTTTCAGTAGATTCCAAGCCTATATCGAGCCAAATTCTCCAGCTCAGATGATGATAAAATTAGTGAAGAGCAGGTTGTTATGGACTAGTTTACTTACTTTACCCGGCAAGTTCAAAGAGTGATCGCACTCGAAGAAGGCGATATTCTTCTCGCCGCTCACTATCTCCAGCATAATGACCCCGAACGCGAACACATCCGACATCTCCGAGAATAGACCGTCCATTGCATATTCAGGGGACATGTATCCACTAACCAATATAAACATTTGAGCAGTTGTTAGGATGGTGGAGTAAACGAATAGGAAAAGGATGAGTCTTGTGATTATTGACCTGGTCTGCTTACCATGTCCCGACAACTCTAATCGTTTTCGCCCGAGTTTCATTCTCTCCGAAGATTCTCGCCATGCCAAAATCGGATATCTTGGGGTTCATGTCGCCGTCCAGCAATATGTTGCTGGTCTTCAAATCTCGGTGGATGATTTTCAGCCTAGAGTACTTGTGGAGATACAAGATCCCTTGAGCAATGCCTTCGATTATGCCGACACGTTTCCTCCAATCCAGAAGCACTCTTTTCGCAGGATCTTCATTTTGGTAGAATCACATAATAGATGCACAACATATTTCCAAATGAGGCATTCAATTGACCATGTCAAGCAAAGAGCAGATCACAGACAGAAAAAGAAAGAAAAAAAAAAAACGAACCGAATATGAACGAATCCAAGCTTTTGTTGGGCATGTACTCGTAAATCAGAATGCTCTCTTCTCCTTCGACGCAGCATCCCAGGAGCCTCACGAGGTTCCGGTGCTGCAGCTTAGATATTAGAGTGACCTCGTTCTTGAACTCCTCCAACCCTTGCCGAGACATCTTTGACAGTCTCTTCACCGCAATTTCCAGCTCCTGGAGTTGACCCTGGAATCATCATCCGCATCTCGTTACTGTCAATTTTTTTCTCCCGCTCATCTAAAGTTATTGTCTATATAATGTAGTGAGGTTATATGCTTTGCTTACCTTGTAAACTGGGCCAAAACCGCCTTCACCAAGTTTATTTCTCGGGGCAAAGTAGTCTGTTGCGACTTCTATGCTGGAAAAAGCGAACAGAGCTAATTCCCTGTCTCTCTGCTGGCTTATTTCCGCCTTCTTTGTGCTTGCAAGATCTTTACCAGGTGCTGCGATCCCGATCCGGAGTAATGTTGTCTCCGCGCTCCCACTCATCTCTTTATGTCCTGCTATAAAATTGGTCACGGAATCAATCTTGAGACTAAGAGAACATCGACACGGCTCATCAGCGCGTGTGGAGAAAGAGAGAGTTCACCTTTCTTCCTGTGCCTATTCCATTGCACATAAGCTAAAAGTACCAGGATAAGGACCGATACAGAAGCCAGAGATCCAGCGACAATAAACTGCAATTTCTTCCTTTTACCACCTAAAAATCCAAAAAACAGCACAGTTATACTCAATGAATTAAACAGTAGATACATTGTTCGCCGCAGATATGCAACTTAGTTTAATGTTTGACTGCCGATTCTTTCGGTACATCACCTGTTAATGCCCTACCAATTGACTATCTCATTTGGGACTATCAGGCGTAATGAAGCAATCGGACATGATTTCGGAGGCTCCGCTAGAGCGAATCACCGAATAGGACAGCCTTAAACGTGTTATGATTACAGAATTAAAACTACGAATAGTACTAGTTTTGACATCCATATTCTGTTTTAAGCCCGTTCATACTGACCGTTCTCTGCAGAAGTGTCGCCTCGCACGTAGAATGTCCCGCTTCCTCTGTCTCTGGACCTCAACAAGTCCTTGTTCCCGTAATAAAGTTGGCACGCGGCTTGATCATCTAGACGGAACACAAACGCCGTGCAAGAACAATTACCCCGGCACATGACCTCACACTCGTTGAATCCCACGTGCATTGTAGTAGCGAGTGCCGAATCCGGCATCGTGCCATTGACAAGCGAGAAGCTACCGCCCTCCTCGCACGTAGAAGGAATCGAAGTCAAGCATTTGCCAGAGTTACCCCCTTGTGAATCTCCGCACAGCTGATGGCTCACGGACGAAAACAAAAACCTGCTGCCGGCATCCACCATGTTATGCTCCTCAAGCTGGCCCGTCGCAGCCAGCACGAACCATGTGGATGCATATGTGCCTTTGCTACTAAATGTGAAGTAAGTCTCATTTTCGTTGGAGACGTAGCTGAAACTGTATCTATCTGATGTGTTTGCGAAAATGAATCTGAAATTCCCTCTGTCCCAGAACCCGATATCCACGTGGACACGATCTTGGCGCCAAACACTAAGCTTAGTCGGCTCGTGATAGTCGACTCCTAGAGTGAACGAGCCTCGAGATGGATTTTGTGGGCTTACCCATGAAACCAGGATTTGTATCCTGGACTGATCCGTGTTGAGATTGAAAGACCCGATTTTCATGCCAGGCAAGAATGTGTCGGTCGGATAATCGAAACTTTGCCAGATAACAGCGCCGCCTTGTTTAAGAACGAAATTCCCAGAATCAAGAAGTGTTGCGGAAGTGTTCGCACTTGTTGTGAGCGATCCTGAATTGACTATCATCGGGGTTTGTCGCATGTCCATCAGTACCAAGTTGCCATCGTACCTCACTTGAAGAGTGCACGATGAATCGATCATGGGGTTCTCGCGGTTGACCCAAACGGCCCTCCTGTTCGGATCGGCCTTGAACCAAATTCCCAGGTAGTAAATGCCGGAAGAGCTGTCGTTGAAGAAGCCGAGCTCGAACACGCCGGCTCTGGAAACAAGAGTGTTGTTGCTAGTCAACAAGCCTTTGGGCGTGATGGTGTCCATAGCACCAAGGGACGAGCCAAATAATAGAGCCAAAAGAGGCCATAACAGCTCTCCTCTGTAGCTCTTCTTCTTGGACATCGCTGAGAACTGTTGCAGGTCCTGAACTCCAGAAGGAAGCACTCAAGACCCGAATAGTCTTCCTGGAATGAATAAAATTTTGCCGAAGCTATGCTCGGCGAATACTTCGCTGAAATCGCTGCGGCTGCTACCTAATATTCGAGAATGTTTTCGTGCTTCTTCCTCGAATCTCTCCCTTCCTTGGTCAAACTAGAATGGCCACAGTATACATTATTTTCTTGTTTGGCGGATTAAATAAACAAGAATTGTTTGACTTCTGCGAAGATCGATCTCGCGGCTCTAATGGTGATGCGACCAACCAAGATCCAGGGGCGACATCACGGAAATGGCATTGCTTCATCTGCTTGAAGTGCCAGTATCTCCAGGAAAACACAGTGAAGCTCCAACATGAGATCATCACGTTGAAGCGACAAGCAAAAATCTTGGTTTGGAACTACTAACGGTTGACCATCGGAAAGTTGTTCAGCTCTGTTATACTTTTACCATTTCAGTCATAAATTTTATTAATTTTATTAATTAAGTCCTAAACCTTTTCATATTTTGCCAATCTGGTAATTTTTCCAATTCAATTATAAACCTTTTTAATTTTACTAGTTGAGTTGTAAACCTTTTCATATTTGGCCAATTGAGTACTTTTTGCCAATTCAGTCATAAACCTTTTTAATTTTGCCAATTTAGTCCTAAGCATTTTTATATTTTACCAATTGAATCCATCCGGTCATTTTGGCTTGAAATCGTTGATGTGATAAAATTTTTAGTAATGTTCTATTTCAAATTTTTTATTATTTTTTATTATTTTTTAAGTTTTTTTGTCACGTACTTTTTTTTCTTTTCTTTTTTCTTTTCCCCCTCCAGAGGCCACCGACGGAAGAAAAAGGGGAAAAAAATGTAAGTAAGAAAAACAGAACAGAGAAAAGAATTAGTAATTTGACAAAAATTAAAATATTATTAAAAAACATCCTTATCAAAATCGATCGCGCCACGTAGAACGGCCGGTGTCTACATTAGCGATTTTCAGTTGAAATTGGTCGGATAGACTCACTTGGCAAAATGTAAAAATATCTAGAATTGAATTCGCAAAATTTAAAGAAAAAATAAAACTGAATTGATAAAATTTATGACTTTTAGGACAATTTTCCCCCAAACCATTCGGGTTCTTTTCTTTGGCGGCCTTGAGGTAAGGGGTCAGTCAACCATTGACATTTTAGCCCACGCCAAATGGAAGCGGCAGTCCTATTTGACCTCTCGCGCACCGAGTCTGCCAATGATCTTGTGTGCTTTGCTTTCACATTGCTCTTTGAAAGCGTTGACTGACTTGGCTTCCAAGCACACACATGTAGTTGCATTGGTCACGTAATTAAATTCTTTGCGGACCATATTATCCACGGGAAAATGAAAAGTCGAAAATGTCCCTTCCTCTCTTGACCATGAATGAGAATGAGAGATCATGTCCTCCAATGACATGGGCAGGGCAAGTAACTTTGGCACCATGCCATCTCCAACAATCTTCCTAGTCATTTCTCTAACTTTCTGACAGCACCAAACATGTCAAAATTCATCTTCCGGCGAAAAAACAAGATGAATTCGCAATTAATGTTAGGTTATCTTAACCCCGTGCTTTTGCAACAAAAGAAAAGACATTTTGGGTCTTCAAAACAATTGGAATTATCATTATCTTTATCTAATTATCGTAAGCCGACCAATTCTTTAGAAATTCCGCTTTTGAAAATCAGTCAACACCATCCTCACCTTCCTCCGACTTATCACCAAGCTAAGCCAAGCCGTGAAAAGAAGAAAAAAATTCTTTTTCGAAAGTTGAGGTGTCCAATCTTCTGTTTTTAATTGAATCAGCTTTGTTTATAAACAAGAAAGATACAAGTAATGTAACAATGAATCTCGTGGAGGGTTCGATCCCGGCTCAAGATTCCGTTCATTCTAAATGCGTTAATAGTAAGTCGTAATAACTTTGATGCACTTAATCATTAGAACCAAAAGACGAGTCAATGGCAGATTGAAAAAAGAAAAGAAAAGAAAAGGTAACGCGTTAATTTATGTCTTATAAGACGCAATTCGCTTGTTTCATGATTTGACCTCTTGTGCATTAGTCTGCAAGTAGTTAGTTTCTTGCTTCCACATTTGTCCTGGGAAGCGTTGACTGACGACTTGGTCCCCAAGCCGCCACGCGTGTAGTTTCAACCATCGCGCAATAAACTTGCGATACACCATACTCTCTATCCGCGGGAAAATGAAAAGTCCAAAATATCCCTTCCTCTCTCGACCGTGAGATCAAGTCCTCCAATGGCATGGCAACTATATTTTTGGCACAATTTGATCTCCAACAATCTTTCTAGTCATTTCTCGAGTTATCACATTATCAAATCTGTCGAAATTCTTTTTTCCGACCCAAAAAAGAAGAAGGGCAAACCGTCCAATTTGTTTTTCTTTTTTTGCAATTAATATTAGGTCAAAAAAACCAATGGCCATGATTTTCGTTTCCCTCTAATTCGGCTAGTAGGTAGCCGTAATAGCACCATTCGGTCACTCTTGATCAATTAACCAAAAACATATCGACTTACCAAAAACACGTTAATTTATGTAAATTACAAGCCGGATATATGTTGAGTGCCTCAGATTTTTTTTTTATGAAAACATATACAGAACAACATCGTAACTTCTACCAAAAAGATTCATTTTATAATTTTTTTGAAAAATTTTCCAAAAAAAATTGACGGAAATTGAGGTGCCGAAAATTTCATTATCCGTCCCCGCTTGTTTATCCCACTTATGGGCCGGAAACCCAACGTAGGCCCAAATACTGTAAAGGCCCAATACGGGCCCATTTATCCACCAAAAGAAGGGGGAGGCTGGTAACAGCTAGTGTTCCCGCCCGGTTTTCAAACGCCCGCTTTTTCAGCCTCCGTCCGATAATTCATCGAGTGCCAAAAACCTCCACAACTTAAATAAAAATTGAGAAATGTTGTCGACAGAAAAAAGTAAAAAAAAAAAAAAAGAGAGGAGAAAATTGAAAACGCGAACCTCATTTCCAGAGCGTCTTCTCTAGTAGCTGGGATTCCGAGATAAGAAGAGCTCGAGTAAATGCCGGGGCGAGAGCAGCTTCTTCTTCGTTTAGGGGTTTTGTTTCGGAGCTTAGCTTAGGATTCGAGTTAGGGTTTTCCGCCATGGAGTCTCCTGACGTTGTTGCGAAGGCCGACAGGCCCGCGGCCGCGGTTGATTGTGCTCGCGCTCCGTCGGATTCTCCTCCGGTTCAAGTAATTCGCGACTTCGCTCCCTTTGTTTTTTTCTGGTGTTGTTGTTGTTGTTGTTGTTGTAGTTGCTGCAATCTGTGTGTTAGGTGATTGTATCCGACGAGTTTCCGGATTTCATCTTCGGTTCCGGACGGGTCTCGGTGTTTGTTTTTCAGCTCCGATTCTCATTTTTCTGCGGTAGCATTTTGCTGCAATCTGAGTGTTGTTTGGCGCTTTGATTGCGCTTGTTTGTTGCTCTCAGCCTTCCGAGAGCTAAGTTCAGTGCCGATGTGAACTCGAGCTACGTTTGCTGGATTATGGCCCGAAGTAGGAAGCGAGAGTTTTTTGGTGGAGCAATCCCCTCGAGTGTTCTTTCCGCGTGTGTTTATTTGGTAGTTGCATTCACGTTTCTTGATGGAATAGTGTCTATTTGGAAGTCATTCTAATGGATCTGCGAATTCATGTGATGTGCGTCAAACCGTCAATCATTGGTGGAATGAGGTATTATCATTCTGTTGATGCAGTGGTTTCTCAGTTTATGTCCTCGAAGCCATTTCTTTAAATTAAGCTTTCCCACATCTTGAGAAATCTATTGATAATCGTTTGTGAGACAGCATGGGACGAATGGTAACACTGATGCATGATTATTCTATATGCTGTATTTGGTAAGGTAAAAGACACGTGCTTCAACTCTGTAGTTTTTCTTGTAAGGCAGACGAAATTTGAAGGTTATGTAGGAAGATGATATCAGATTAGGACATTGAGGCATTCAACTCTTCGGTGTTTTGTTTTGTCTTAGATCTTGTCAATGTACTTGTGTTCTTGGAAAAGAGGCATTATAGGATTGTGTACGCATAATCATAGATCCCCATTCCCAAACATTTAATCTCTTCAGTTATAATCAAAAGGCAAGACAAGTGTTAGCTAGGCTTATGATGTGAGTGCTGCCCAAGCTATGTAAACATTTTGTTACTTTACTTTGTACTAAATATCTAGCCCATGTTCACCTGCATATGCTCATATTATCATAATTATTTGCGGGAAACAGTGTGCATGATACATGTGCAGCTCTTTGGGCTTAGTCGTGACGTTTTTCTGACTGGTGCTATGCGCGACTTAGCTTCTTCTCTCACTTGTAGGAGTCCCCTTTCTCTAATTTTGTCAAGACCCTCTCTCCAATAAATCCAGTCAAGGCTGCGCATGTTCCGCAAGTTTTCCCTGGGCTTAATTCTTCCCCTATTGTATTTACTTCACCACATGTAAACTTACAGCGTGAGGCCAATTTCTTGAAGAGGTGAGACTTTTGAATTGCCTCGGTTGCTTAGTTAGCAAATTCCAGAACAACATTGATATATAGTTGACTGCATTTCCTTGGTTCTTACAGCATTCAACCAGTCCAGTCATCCGTTGAAGAGTTATCTCGTCATGAAAATCGATGTAAGGAAAAAATTGAAGAGGCTTCCGAGGAGCCCAATGAACTTGTCGCCCAAGCAAGAGTTGAAGCTGTTACTCATGATAAAGGCAACTTTAGCTGCACAGACTCTTCACAAGCTCAGCCATGCAGTTCTTCTGGGTGTGTAGATGAATACTTGGCTGATCCAGTTGAGGTTGATTGTGCCAATTCTGCTCATTTAGTGGGCCACTCTAGGAAAGAAAGGGAAAATTGTTTGCTCAGTAATGTCACTTTCTCGGTGGACAATCTCTCGAAGTTTGACCAAGAAACTAATATGGAGAACGAATACAGGGCAGAAGAGAATTTAGCTCATGGTTTCTCTGGTGAAAGACAGGAGGAGCTTCAGGAAAGGCTAACGTGTAATCAACAACCCACTGAAGCGGAAGATGAGCACAGCAGGGGAGGCAAATCAACTATTGAATGCGTAAAAACTGTGCTTGACTTGTCTGTTGAAAATATATCTGAAAAGCAACAATCTGTAGATTCAGTTGCTCAGGTAGTTAGAGAGTTCTTCCCATTAGCTAAGTTATTAGCTTCGATTAGCATGCGTTTTAGGGAACTTTTCTCCTCTAGTTTACGAACTGTACTATGCAGCTTGCAGGATGTAGCCATCAGTGCGGATCTCATGGCCTGCAATTGCTCCCTGAATCCTGTCCTATGGTTGACGCATGTAATGATGGAGTGGATTCACAGGCAACCTTAAATGCACATGCTGATTCACATCATCATGAGGTTTGTCTCAATGGCTTTCCAGGCAGTTACCTTTTCTTTGTTTTTCAAAATTCAAAAAGGCCATCTTCTACATATCCTGAGATTTGTCCATGTAGAGATCTCTCTGCAGCTATTCATTATAATCTAATATCTTTATTTGGGGAGGCTTCGTCCTTTTTATATAATGGTGCATTTTATCTTATTTTCTGTGCCTTATAGTCATGCTTCCTTTTTCCACTATTCCACAGGCAAAAGACATTCGTCCTTTGTTTTTTCACGATTTGTTCATTGTGTTATCATCTTAGTTAAGTATTGAATATTCCATGTACAATATATGTAATGAGATGTTTAACTAGCAAAGAAATGATACATGTGTTAAGATAGTTGGTTATTTGTTTAATGTTTGAGCCTATGATGGTGCAATTACTAAATGTGTTTAGAAGATGTTCTGATGGGTAGAACCCAGAGCCATGACTTTAATATGCTTTAAAATATTGAGGGTAGATTTTAGATACATTCAGTAGGCACCACTTATGGTAAGGTAACTGAACTTTTAATGGGAAAGGGTTCTCAATCATTGTGGCTTCAAGCAATTTTCACTGTCATTGATATGATTAAACAGCAGAAGATTATGGCCTCTCTTTACTTTACCAACCTTTTCGTGAGGCTGGGAAGGCAAGACTGTGGGAAGTCCTTAAAATGGGAGTGGATCTTTTCTGAATGCCTGCTGCAAACCATTTCATCTTATTGCAGGCAGTCCCCGGCTTGAAATGAATGACCAAGGATGAAATCTTTACAGTGTTCTATGTCTTTATTAGCATAAATCAGACAAATATTGCTCTTCCTCCTTGATAAATAGCTGCAGAGTGCAGGCATGAGGTGTCAGGATGGCATATCAATGAGAGGTCACTGTTGTCTTTTGGCTGTAATTGGCCGCTGAGGTCCTGACATTTCTGGGAACCACATTGAAAGTAGTTTTGGCTTGAGATTTTATGTTAGTGACATCTTGTACAAGGATTATTGAGTATAGGTGATGGTTTGGAATAGAAGTTTCTGCTGAAGTGAAGTTCCGCTTTTGGTGGCTGCTCAGTTCGTCTTTTACCCAGAGCCATTACGATGTTGGTTTAATCTTTGGCACGATTTCTTTCTAGTGAGTTAAACAATAACAAGATTAGCATGTATCGTTTTAGATGCTTGTTCGTCTTCTCTGAAATTGACTACTATTCATTTGACGTAATTGTTGGGTCTTTCCTAAAGTTTTATTGTCGGTGAGAGAAAGAATTAGCTTGTTTTTTTATGATTTATTGAACTTGTCTTCAACAAGATGATGTTATAAAAGCATTTATTCAAGTGATTGTGGTATTTTATTGTGTTGAAAATATGATGAGATCTCTTCTCGATGTTTTTTTTTAGAACAATGGAGTAACCAAATAATAACTTCTCTCTCATTTTCTGGTTAATCTTATAGTAGTTTCTGCACGAATTGTGCAATAGGTATATTTGGAGATAAAAAAGTCATGAGCTCCTGTTTTAGTTGTACATGGAGGTCACCATTGTGCAGGATGGCACATTGCAAACATTCTAGGCCTTGTGCTTGGATCAGGTCCAAGATCAGGCTTATAGATCTATCTTCATAGGATCCCACTATTATCCCGTCACAAGGACTCCAATCATAGAAAATTCATAGCAGAAACAAATCTAAAAAGTTTGGGGTCGGAAAGGTAATGCAGGCCAGGTCAAGTAATTCCCATTAGGAAGCCACTTGCTGAAGCCCTCACATGCAACTTCTATTCACCTTTGGGCCCGTCTCAGCCCCACTGGCCTATATTAAAAACCAAGCCAGGCCTATGATCAGGTTTAGCTGTAAATGATGATTGGACTTTTGTTGTAAATTAAGTCTGCATCTCTCCATTTTATTCTTAGTCATCAGCTTCACTCGTGGATAGTCGAAAACTGAAGTTTCTGCTGCCATTTTAATCTTGAACCTTTAGGAGTAAATTGCAAAAAGTCGACTAGGAACTTTGGCAAGGAAAGCTATAGACTTTGATAGGGAGGCATATGGAGGATCTCATTTAATCAAAATAAAGGAGTCGATCCCATGTGCTTAACTCTACATAGTCAACTCCAGGTTTCATCCGCATATTATCTGCAAGGTTTCTCCTTTACTTTCTCTGTTTATATTGAGCATATTGCTGGTTGCTTAGTGTCATGAAGTTGTCGTCTTGCTATTATGGCATGGCCCATTTCCAATTTTGTTTCTTTGGCAAGTGCCAAGTTTGTTTACTGTGATACAGTGTAGTCAGGGGTCTAGCGGAAACAGAAGGATAAATAGGGTTCTTCATCTTCTTCTTCTCCTTCTTGTTGTTCTTGTTGTTGTTATTGTTATTATGCCATGTCAATAACCAATCTGTTTGCTGCAGATTATTCTACATCAGCGAGGATTGCTTAGACGCTGTCTTCAATTTGATGATTCACACCCAAATAGTTTTTCAAGATCTTTAAGTTTACCAGCACGTAACTTGGACACTTCAAGATCACTGGCTACTGCTGCAGATATGGAAGATCTGGATTTGTCTAGGCCTAATTCCAATATAACTTCCAGCAAGAGACCAATCCGGGAGCCGTACAAACCTGTCACAAGCATCCTGGCCGATCACCAGTGTGAAAGCTCTCCCATTACAGCATCCAAGCCATCGGGTATTGGCTTGCATTTAAATAGTATTGTTGGTACCAGAATACTAAGTTGCAGAGCAGCCAAAAACGTTAAACCAGAGGAAGACCACGAGGATGTAGAAGATATAAAGTTGGCCTTCACTGAAACCTGCTATATGTGGGGTAAATCAAGTGAATGTGCAATTTCATCAGACCTACTCAAGACAGTTCCCTCGGGGGCTTTAGATGAAAGGTACGAGAGGAAGGTTTCAGAAACTGCGACATGTACAGCTACTGATTCTCTTCCTGAGATTGAGGACCAGAATTTGTTGAAACCACATGAGCATTATGATACCCCACGTGGAAAGAGGAATCTTGATTTAGCAGTTGTTGATGGATCAGAGGAGTTTATCCAACTGAGTCCCAAAAAGAAAAGGTTAGTTCACTTTCCTTTTCTTAGATGTTGATTTCGCACTCTGTTCTATAGGTGGTTTAAGCACTCCGCTAACTCTCACTGTGGTTCACTAGGAACAAGACAACAGGCAACTTCAGCAGCGATGGTTGCAAACGTTGCAATTGTAAGAAGAGTAAATGCTTGAAACTGTAAGCTAATTAACTTGTACTTTGTGTTTCCCCTCCGATGGTCTGCAGTGGTGCGACTTATGTTTTTGCCTCTTCCAGTTATTGTGACTGTTTCGCCGCTGGAATGTATTGTGTTGAACCTTGTTCGTGCCAAGGATGCCTTAATCGACCTCAATATGAACAAACAGTTCTTGAGACACGACAACAAATTGAATCCCGCAATCCGCTGGCATTTGCTCCAAAGATTATAGAAAGTAGCGGGGAGTTTTCAGCAAAAAATAGGGTACACTCCATTTTAGATTTAGTCTGACTTCTGTTGCTGCAACTAATAATTTTCTTCACTATCCACAGGAAGATGGAGTTTTGTCAACACCAGCATCAGCACGGCACAAAAGAGGATGCAATTGCAAAAAGTCAATGTGTCTGAAGAAATACTGTGAATGCTATCAGGTTTTATCTCTTGCTATACTGACACTCATGGATGCTTGTTATCCTTGTAATTAACTTTGTATGTCTGCCTTTTTAATAGGCCAATGTTGGATGCTCGGATAATTGCCGATGTGAAGGATGCAAAAATGTTTATGGAACAAAGGAGGGTAAGCATTTATTGTGGGCAGTTCTTTTTTCTTTTTGAAATGATTGGGTAACTTATGATATTTGAGTTTCCTTTCGTCAGAATAAGGAAAGAGGAGGGCAAGACATGCCATACTTGAAAGTTTGCTTTTTCTATTCACTAGGAACTAAGAGGCGATCCTTTCTCCATAGTTTCTTCTTTTAAAGTATAAACTATGGTTCTTGTCAGATTATTGTGTAACTAGAGAAGTAACAGGCAGCAGAGTTAGTGAGAGAAGCTTCGAGGGCATAAACGATGAGAAGCTGCAAACAGTGGCATCTGAGAAAGATCACTTGCGTATGCATACGTATGAGCCTGTCCAGCTAATTCCACAAACACCATCATTGCAGTTTTCGGAGTAAGACTTGCGATAGCTTGAAGTCTGACTTCATTCTAGGAACTGAAGGATTGAATCAAGTTTTCTTGAGCTGATCAATCACTTTTTTCATTTTTCCTTCTCCAGCCATGGAAAGGGTCCTTTGAGATCCCGGCTTTCTACAAGAAACATTATATTGCCTGATTCAGATCATCAGATCTTATCATCATCTGCAAAATCCGGAAGACCTCCAGGAAGTGTGGATAATAGAGACGTACCACAAGAAAGGCAAAAAGATACTCTGAAACCGGGTTCTTTTAATCAGGTTGCAGATGACAATGATGCAGAAAATGAGATGGTGGATGAATTCTCCCCTAGACGTGATTCATTGTTGAATTTATGCCGCCTTGCTCCTATATCAAGCCCCCCTATCAAGGCTGGCTTAGCTTCCGAGTCATCTAAAGCAAAGGATAACATCTGCACTTCAATCATCCCGGCGTTTCCTGGAAATAATCACCGTGCAGGCAACTCTCATCGGTGGCATTCTCCAGTTACCCCAGGGACTCAATTAGTTGGTTCCAAATCTTGCGAAGATCCTTTGTCGGGTGTTGCCATTCTGGGAGATGACACGCCTGAAGTATTGAAGGACGATCCAACCACTGCAAAATCAGTGAAAGTTAGCTCCCCCAGTCGTAAGCGTGTTTCTCCTCCTCACAGTCATCTGCATGGACTTAATACAAGCTCTTCGGTGGCCTTGAAGAGTGGCCGCAAGTTTATACTGAAGGCAGTTCCGGCTTTCCCTCCTCTCACCCCTTGTATTGGTCCTAAAGGTACTAGCGGCGAAAACAGTCTTGATTATCAAGATGATGGCACACCAAATGATAAAACAGACTGTAGATAAGGAGTTAAGGTGAGCAGTCTCTCCTCTCTTTAATTTTACTCATAGTTTTGGGGGTTGGTTGTTGGAATTTAGCAGTAAGCTGTATCCTTGATGTATCTTTTTGTCGTCAGTTTGTGCAATCATTCTACTTCCTGGGTTTACTCACAGTTAGATTTGGCGGATGTGGTCACAAATTCTGCCTTCTTAAGTGAGATACATGGGTCAAACGGAGCATCAATCAGGTTTGGACCCAAAATCCTCAGACCTACGTTTTCCCCCGCTGTGCATTAACCGTTAATCCATTGCTAACACATATTTGATGTTGGAAATAGGTACATGGAGTTGTGACACCGTTGGAGTGTTTCCTATGGAAAGAAGATACCGATAAGTGCCGTTGAGTTGTCATAGGGTCTGCTCTCCTCTCGTTTCCTCTTAACTGATTGCCTGGTTGGGACACTGCTCCTTCGTTCACTTAATCAGTTTCATCCCTGAGAGGGGGTTAAAATTTGTTGTATGTTCTGCTCCACCAGAAGAAGCGAAAAAGGTAGTAATTAGAGTTTTATCTTTTTTTTTTTTTAAGGTTACTAGGATAATTGCAAGTTTTGTTGTTCATATGTACAGCTATATGTGCCCTTAATCTGGATGCATATGGTCTTCTCTTTAGGTATGAATCGTTAGGTTATTTTCCTGCATATGCAGTTGCCTTTTTAGTAATTCGCCACTTTCTGTTTTCACCTCGCCAGGCATCAATGAAGTGGCTTAGGCCTGATCTAATGGCTTTGGATATTAAATGCAATAAGACTTGCACGAGGGGTAATGTTTGGGTTGTTCCCTTAGTGATCAAGCCCATGGTCATTTGTATCGTGTGATCTGATAGGAGAGTAAGAAAATGATTAGGTACTTCATGTGCAGCATATTTGAGATTGTCCCATCAAATTGTTTGGAAAGCATTTTCTTGAAAACGATCATTTGTTTCTTTACAAAAATAAATAAACACAAGTATGTTCATCATGCATGAAAATGTTAATTGACTGCTTAGCGATCATTTTTTCGTCTATCATATTCTGGGCCGCTTTTGGACCAATGGTCCACCTTTGGGCCTACATGCCAATTTCTTTTTTCGGTCCTTAACTGATAGGCAGTAATTTTTTGCCTAAACTGGACTGTGAAAACCCAAAAGTGGGCTTTAATAGGTAAAGGGCCAAGTCAGATGCTCATTTGAGGCCCGTGAGCTCACGAATAAAAAATTACCTTGGGCTTCAAGGCCCTTGGGCGGGATAGTTGCGCACAGCCTCGGTGGGCCTTCATGGACAGTGTATTTGGGCCTTAGACGACGAAGTCAGTGTCTGCCGTCACCAGGCCGGATATTTTGGGCCTCAATTGGACTAACGAAACCCAAAAGTGATAGGGCATTTTGGTACTTGACTGGACCCACCATCCCATAAATGGGCCCATCCTCTGCCCAGTTGTGCAGAAGGCCCATTTTAAGGCCCATGGGCCGGATACGATAGTACCATGTTTAGTGGGCCACATGGACAATGCCCAAGTTGGTGGCCCATTTAAGGCTAATGGGCCCGGTTTTTGGGCTGATTGGGTCCACGAATCCAAGACAATGGGCCCGTCACAAGTGTTCGCCTTGGGTTTAAGGCTTACATTGAATCATTTCCGAATTCGAAAATTATTAACATGGGCCGGATTTTAGCCCTTTTTGTGCTGAGGAAGCCTAAATGGGTGCAGGCACATGTGGAGGCATGGGCCAGATATGTAGGCCTGTTGGGCCCAGGAATCCAAAAGGCCAGTCTTTGGTGTGCTCCTTGGGCTGAAGGCCTATTACCAAGGCCCATGGACCGGATAAATGGCCCGTCTTTGGTCTATGCCTTGGGCTGAAGGCCTATTATTGAGGCCCATGGACAGGATAAAATCAAATAAATTCATTTCAATCCAAAGACAAGCTTTGAAAGAGAGATTCCAACAAAGGCAAAACTTACCCCACACCGTTTCTTTACATTACGTAGTTTTCTTCCACCAATGAGTGTTTTGAGATTGGATTTCTAACACTGACAAAGCTTGTGATCTCCTCACTTTCAAGCTAAGTTGACTGGGGACAATAAAACGCTAATTAACTTTTTCCTTTTTAACTTTAGATAAAGGTATTAACTAATGGACCTCTATATATCAATGATGCCTCGCTTGCTCAGCCGGACTTCGGGTGGTGCACAAAAACTGTGCCAGATCTACAAAGGAAAAAGAATCGGACACAAGAAAACATTAGTTACCACGCCAGTCTTCTGGGTGAGGTACATACTGGTGATTCTATTTCCTGTGAAACATGACCGGCTTTGCTTTCACCTGCCGGTTTTCAGCGTCGACTTTGTTGCCACTTGAAACAGTTTGAATGTTCTCCACACAAGCTTCATCAAAACAACAGACAAGCGACAAGATTAGCAGCACAATATGGGCAAGAATAAGAGACGCAATAAACTTTAGCTTCGACAGCGCAACAGCAGAGATCCCGATGCCATGTTGGAACAATTCTCGTCTGTCAGACGTGCAGCGACATCAAAGATGATAACGGCACACTCCTCCGGGTACACTGCACATGAAAAGAATCATATTTGCGTGGTGCAATGGAAAAATGAATCCCATGATTAACTAGATGAACTGGAAGCAGAAAAAATGCCAAAAATATGCCAGACAAGAAATCTTCAAGGGTATAAAGCAATCTAGTGATATTGCCAGTGAAGTGACCAACTGTGAGGCAACATAAGTCACCTAAATCGTAGTTAATACAGAATGAGGTTGTCAATTCACAAGGAAGAAGAGCAGGAGTGAAAGAATTAACCAATGTTGAACAACGTGCTAGCTAATACATGAACAGAATATACTTTTAATTTTTGTAGTGATCATACTGAGCGCCCAAGTTTGCCCTTTAGAGATAGGAGTGCAACAAAAAGTCTTCAAAAGAGGTGTCGGATGCCTCAAACTCATCCGGAGTTGGAGAAAATAAGAAAAAGAAAACTTTCTCAACAGGAATGCATAAAAAAACTGCCCTTCCATATAGATCGTCGTGGCATGAACTTTGTTAATTGATTCCTATTCCTAACTAACTCCTCTTCCTATTTATTGATCTCGACTAGTTCCAGAAAATCGGACACTACCTCGGCCCAGCATGTTGAGACTAGAGCGTGACTTGAGAGCGAATTCTTAAAAAATCACATTTTCTCGTTGGGGTTCTTCGGAGCTTCCCCGTTCATCCGCCACGTTGTTTTTTCCTTATCTGAAATCTTGCATTTGCTTCAAAGTCTAGTGTGCATTGGTTGCATGACCCGGTCCCCCATCATTGGAAACTAACAAAATCCAGCCAATTCCTTCCAGGCTTACTCAAATAGGGGACAGGGGTGGAGTGTAGGGGAAAGATTGGTACATGCTGACGTCTCGAAGTGCTTCACTTTCTATGGTTAGGAAGCAACATCTGATTAGGCCAAAGAAAGTTTGATCAAATACTGACTCAGCCTCCGCGAAAGCGGATTGATCATCTATGGAAAAAAGATGAAGCTATAGCAAGATTTCCTAGCAACGTCTAATGGAAAGGCAGGAACTCAAACCCAATGCCCCCACCACTTCATTTTAACAAGACAGTCTACAACTGTATTTAGTAGTATCATTACAGAGCTCCATACAAAGTTGACTATCACATAGTTCTACGTGCATACTTTATTACCTATTGAACAAAGAAATTTGGACTTGATTGTGGACAACCAAGCAGTTACCCGGAGAATAATGATAAGCAAGTTCAAGAATCTCCGGTTCTAAAAGAATTTTCTCTCTTCAGAATCCAAAACCTCCACTTATATTGATGCTTACCCTACTTAGAAAGCTCACACTAGTTCTCCTTGCCATGTAAGCATCTCACTATCTAATTGGATACAACATTGATTCTTGCATACTTAGAGTAGGAGCAAAGCAGCAATGAAGAATTATTTGTTTGTTAGATTGGTGTCTCTTTTTGGTGTTGTCCAGCTTAAATCCCCCAAGTCCTAAACAAACATAATGTGATCAAATAAATAGATCCAAACCTAATTTCGCGCATCATAATGCCAAACATTTCAATGCAGATTCTAAGAACATAAAAAACTACACAGCCATGACATACTTCTCCAGAAATAAAGTACATGATGGCTTGCAAATGATCATTCAGTGATATCATTGTACAGCAAGAATACTAAGCTAAAAAGATAACTAACATGATTGTACATCAGTAAAGATAGCAAAGAACGCAAATTAAATTAAATTAAATTAAATTTTTTTACGAAAAGAACTAACATTGAGCGTGTTACCTTTTCTTTGTTCCTTTTCCATAGAACCAGCTTTATGATGATCCAGAAAGAGCACCTGATGAAACCAGTAATAGTCATGGATGTAAAAAGGGAGTTTGCAAGTGTCCATTTCAACAAAGTGGTGTAAATCATTTGAACTGATTCATTTTATTATATTAGAGACAATTGCTTCCACCACATCTAGCACAAAAAGTGTCCAAATGGGATTATTACCAAGCAGAAAAACACAAAGAAACCACATTATATACATGGAACAACACAGAACATATCTTAAAATTCAACACGGAAAGGAAAAAGTGCGTACTAGTAACCATCTCAGAGGCCACCAAACTTTTCTTGACCAGCAGTGTCCAAGCAGTTAAACCTGATCTTCCCACAGTTTGTGAAGAAGGTCAGAGGGCCAACTTCCACGCCAATAGTAGCTGTAGCCACAATTATGAGCCATGAGAGACCATTAATGTATAAAACAAAAGAAAAAGATCTGTGCCTATAACATTCGATGACCTGTGCATGAAATATCCAACTAGCGCACTCAAGTGCAGATATAAAAGCAATCTGAATGGAAACTGCATCAAGCAATTTAAAAAAAAAAAAAAGGGACACTGTGAGTATCTTTCTTACGTTCAACATAATCAGACATGTAACCAGAAAAACAGCACACACCTTGCCCAACTAAACTGGTTGGCTATCTCACAGTTAATGTGTCAAATGAACAGGTTATACAAGGCACTAATTTCTCGAGCAATAGAATTGTCAAAGACAGCTCAGGCCTGGATCCGTGCTATCAAGCCTAACCTCTGAATCAGACATACAATAACATCTCACCAGCACAATTTCATCATCTATCACCAGAACAACAGAAAAGAGCAGACCACATGTTTGTCCCATCATTAGCCCTACTTCTAGATATGAGATCCTTCAGTCTCGCAACTATCATCACAAACACTGCTTTCACCATGAAAAACATCATAGGTGAAACAAATGTCACAACTTACCTAATCAACACCGAAAACGATAAAAGACACTAGCCCCTTCATCTCCATGACTAGAACAACGGACACGTATGACAACGAAAGCATCATATGCGCGATTTCTTCCTCCATTTCGTTCAGTAGAGGCGCACCGCAGTTTCTATTGCATCGCAAACAAATGCGAACTCTAAAACCAGAGAGAGAGAGGGACGCAATGTGCGTACCAGTACCGCCATTGCCAACAACGACAACCTTAAAGCTCGGATTATTCACCGACGGCCGCTTCGGAAGAGCCTGGAACAAGTGCAAACCCGATCGCGATGATCGCATCGATCAGATCGTGCCGACGCGCTCCTACGGAAATCAAGAAACCAAAGAGAGAACAAGCGCGAGACCGAGACTCACCGTTCTACCATGTACGGCTTCGTTGCAGAGAAACCCTTTCAGGGTTTGGGAGGAGCAAGAATCAAGAGAGAAGGCACTCGCGATCCACTAATCTTCCTCGTGTTGTGAGCTCTGCGAGAGAGTGCAACTCAACAAGCGAAGAGGGGCGTGTATTGAAGTAGCAGATCGAGCGTCCACGTGGCGGTCATTTGAAATATTCCTTCTCGATTAATTTTTGCATAATCTTCATGTAAATTAACCATTATCTTTGTAATTAACTCTCACCGTGATTAGAAGAGTTGATAACCTTTCTAATCATAATCTACAAAGGGTTAGTACCAAGAAAAATCTTAGACCAATGATAAATTTACCCAAAATTAATTTTTTGATCTCCGTAAATTCTAAATCGGTAAACTTATGACATATTTACCTTTCATTAGCTTCTATCATATGTTGCCGCTAAATTGTTGACTTCGATGTCGCGTGGCAAGTCCACGTGGATCAATTAATGGGTTAATGCCACCTAAACTCCTAACTAGTACAGCTTTCATAAATTTACCACGAACTAATTTTTGGATTACCAAAAACTTCAAATTGATACACCCTTGACACATTTATCCTTCGCTAGATCTAGTGAGAACTCTAGATCGTCTTCCTCTTCATCGAGTCCTTCATTGTTGTCTTTTTGTCTAAGTTCTTGGAAATTGCGAAGTGAGAACTCTTTAGTGACATTTTTAGTAACTCTAGTAGTACTCTTGACAAAATGGCTCGACCAAGTACCAGTATATGGCCTAATCATGCATAATATGGCATCTCGTGTAACAACATTAACGATGGATTAAGCCCTTGCGAGTTTTACTTGACCTTATGTCAATACCGTACGTTCAAGGTGAGCATAAATAATGTCTTTTCACATGTGTAATGTAGTAATTTTCAGAATCTCGACCCCATTCAAAAGAGGGCATTGAGCATTTGAGGTGATAACTTTTCTTAATAAATCTAGATGGATGAACGACGAAGCAATCGGACCGAGTTGTGATGTGCAATCAAGTTTATTTTCTAGATTTCTCTAAATCTCCGCTATTTCATCGATACCGGATTTTTTTTTTCTTTCTAATTAGCTACAAAATTTTACTAGCAAGAAAAAGACTTTGCTATTAAAGTAAAATAAGTGCGACCATGGTCGAGCCATTTTGTCAATAGTATTACTAGAGTTATTAAAAGTGTCCCTCAAAGGTTCTTACTAAATGGTGTTCACAATTTCCACGACCTTAGACAAAGACGACGAAGAAAAGAAAGATGATCCAGAGTTCTTGCTAAAATTAAAGATAAAATTTGACGGAAGCTAATGGAGGGCAAAGGTGTTGCGCGCGTACTAGTCTGGGATTTTGGTGACCTAAAAATTAGTTTGAAGTAAATTTGTTATACTGGTGTACCCCGTTTGAGGTTTTTGGTGATATTAACTCGCTAATTGATTCACGTGGTATCGACACATGGACTTGCCTCTTGGCATCCGAGTCAATAATTTAACAGCAATATCTAACGGAAGCTAACTAAGGATATATATGTCACTAGTGTATCAATTTAGGTTTTCGCGTGATATTAATTCTTTACAAAAATATCAAAATAATTAGTCCGGGTCAAGATTAATTTGAAAAGGGAACAGACCTTGCCCATTAAGCCGGTCGGTACCATTCTATTTTGGTTACAAATGGGTTGGGGATCCACAATTAAAATTCAAAGTCTTGAAAATATTGAAATTTTACAAATAGTCCGGGATGTCTAAATTTCAAGCCAAAATAGGACGGAATGAGACATAATAAAAAATTTAGGGATTTTGTTATATCCTATGCACAATTGGTGAATTGCTGTAATTAGCCGCATATATACAATGATCACGTCCATTGTTTGCTGTGAGCATCGTATCAGTATAATTTCCTTGGTAGATATCTCACGACTCACTACCAAGGAAATTACAATGGGCATAACCTCTACTGATCAATCCCTTATTACTATACAATCTGAACCTTAAATAGCAAAGGGGCTCATCATAGCATTTTAGAGCCACAGGTTTGACTATGATAAAAAATGTAAATGAGTTATACCAATATCGATGAGGTAAATCAGCTACCGAATGTCGAATCTAGTAAGAAAGAGAAGACATGACATTCGTCTTCACTATTCCAAAAAGTATAGTACTTCGACTCTTTCGTCTACTTCATTTTGTATACTTATTTTTGTTTCCTTCTTCCTTTTTTTCTTTTTATCGCCTTCCATCATTCCTTAATGGAAATCTAGTTAAATAATTGACTATACCAGGATATCTAAAAGAATAATATAGCTAAAAGATGTAATAAATAGATACTATATATGTAGAATATCTACTATAGAATAGAAAGATTTTGGAATTTTATTTCTTATATTGAAATCCATATGTTTTTTACATTTGATAATTTTATTTTTATTTTTATAGATTTTAATAAATTTTTTACCCCGAGAAAAATAATTTTATCCTATAGAAATAAAAAAAGTCTTATCCATCTTTGTCTCATCTCTCCCTTGGGATATTTTTATTTGAGTTATATCTCTCTTATATCCGACCTTATCCCTGTCTTTGCGTAAACTAAACATATGATATGTTAACATTTTATCCAATCCCGACTTTTGTTCTGGCTAACAAATGTAGTCTCAATAGTTCCCTTCTAATTCAAATGACCAAAATTATCGATATTATACTGTATAGAAAACAAATCCATGCTTAATTTCTACCTAAATAACTTTAATTAGTGTTGACACTTAAAATAATCCAAGGGAGACTCGTGACAAGCACGTGAGGAAGCGATAATCAGCTACGGGAAGGGACACCGAAGCGGGGAATGTATCAATCAGAAAGGTGCCACGTGTCGGGGTAAATTCTGGCGCCACTTCCTTCTAGAACAAGAAAAGCGCGCGGAGGGAGGCCACAATCGAAGCGGTTGGCGGTAATCCCCACGAGGTAAAAAGAAAAGGCGCGAAGACTGGGAAACCGTCATCCACGTGGCTTATAGAAAAGAGCAAAGCGTGGGGCCAAAGGAAGAAATCGCTCGGCGGTTACCAAAGAGCTTGCCTATAAATACCTCGCAATAGCAAGATACACGTACACACACAACAAATCCAAAACACTTGCATTTTCAAACTAGCTCTTAGCTCTTAACCTTTAGCCTTTAGCCTAGCCCAATTGTAGTTTTCGGATCCCCGTCGTCGATTCAATTCCGACGAGTATCATATCCAGAGTTAGGTGTCGTCGATTAGATTCCGGCATCTACTCATTAGGTTCAATGCCGTTGATTAAATTCCGGTGTTGCACCCTTCACCCATCTTGTCCAAGGCCGTCGATTCAATTCCGGTATTGTGTCCTACAATCCCCCGTCCAATCTTGTTGATTAAATTCCAGCATTGTGTCCTATATCATCTCCCGATCCCGTCGATTCAATTCCAGGGTCACGTCGAAAGTTGTCACATACTGTTACTATTGCATATTGGGCCATCGAAGTTGTCGAAAGCCCGTTTGTAACGCGCCATTTTGTGTAAATCTACCGCATTTGACACTCTCTGTCCAAAACCGACCTAGAGCTCCTTTTCGGAAAACGAACGGATTAAGTTCGATAAAAGATTCCCGCGTAAGTAACCCTCTTTGGGCCAAAGTCAATTTGGGCCTAGAACCCATAACCGGCAAAGCCCCGTCGAAGGATTTCAACGCGCAACAATCTTTTTTGGCACGCCTGGTGGGACCATTGGTGTCGGTTCGAGAGAAGTGCTATGCTACGCACGCGAGGACGTAACGACTTAGACGGTGGTGGAGACGAACCCCAGGAAGAAATGCAACGAATGGAGTCATCCACGGCCCATCAAGAGGACGTCGAGGTCTCTCGACCGAACGTTGAGGAGCCAAGGAGAAATCCAGAAATGACGCCTGTCATGCTAACATCGATAAGGCGAACCATCGAAGAAGTCCAGAACGAGTTTGCTGATCACATGGTCCAGCGGATGACCGAGGTTGTCGGGCCATTAATCATCAACACGTATCACGAATGTGCTGCAGGACAACATGGGATTACAATTAACCCACCTCATACTCAAGAAGGGAATGGTTTCGTACCAGCAGCAAGTGGCGGTTTACCAAGAACAACATCGCCAAATATAGGCCTTGCATGACAGAATACTCGGCCTTTAGCACCTCCGCGGATTCCGCAACGAGGGGAGGCGTTACGGGCCAACGAACCTAGACCCCCGGTAAATGCAGACACTGGTATGTTTCCTAAACATCCTATTTGACAAGATATACCCGCAGATACCGTTATGTTTCCGGGACACCCTGTTCGACAAGACGAGAATATTGCTCGTCAGGAGGTAGCCGCCCAACATAATCCTGTCCCTATCAATGAACAACCGGTACCCATGATTATCGAAAATCAGGGGGCAGCGCCCTTTAGGGGGCAAGACCAATTATCCCAAGTCAGGGGGCAAGGACAAGATGGACACCGGGCCATACGACCCGGATATCGCCAGATGAATCGGGCCCTACAACCACCAGGTCCCGAGCCAATGTTTTAGCCTGTTGTGCAACCCATTTATCATCCGCCACAACCTGTATATCAAATGCCATATCAACCGCAGTACCATCAGCCAGTGTTTGACCAGGCACCCGTATACATTGACCCAATGGTAGGATACCGGGCTAATGTTTACCGAAAACCGTAGCCGGATTGGATGGATACAATCCCGTATCCAAGAGGGTTTAAAATACCCGAGTTCACACTTTTTTCTGGCGAGGATGATCGGTCCACATATGAACATATCAATCGTTTTCTAGCACTATGTGGAGATGCTACACATGCGGATCACTGGAAATTAAGGCTCTTTCCATTATCCTTGTCAAAAACAGCCTTTACGTGGTATACCGCACTACCACCCAATTCGGTGTTGACATGGGAGCAGATGGAAAGTTTGTTTCATGGCCAATTTCAAAGGGCGGTATCGAACTTGTCAGCAGCGGATTTGTCGACAATGAAGCAAATGACAAACGAGACGGTCGACCGGTTTATTGCAAGGTTTAAACGGGCTAGGAACAAATGTTTAGTTCCTTTATCAGAAAAGACGTTTGCTGAGTTTGCTTTCAACGGATTGAAGTTCGAAATACGAGATAGGATGGTGGGTCATCCATGTGCAGATCTATTTGAACTATCCACGATGGCAACAAAGCACGAAAGTCCGCTCAAGGAAAAAGACAAAAGGCATACCCGAAGAGGAGATATAAGTTTTGTCGGGCCACCCGATTTCGACGAAGAATCAATGGATCCTGTCGAAGTAGCCGTCGCCCAATTAACCATCGACAAGCCATACACTTGCCAAGCACTGAAGCCAGCAAGGATGAAAGAAAAGTCAACTATAATGGCTAAAGCAAAAGAGGCAGTGTACTATTCATTCGATGCAAATCGGGCGGAAGAAATTTTCGACATACTACCGGGTGACGGACAAATCAGGCTAACAGAAGGACGTAAGATACCGTCCAAAGAAGAATTAGCGGGGAAGAAGTATTGCAAATGGCACCACTCATGGAGCCATAACACATCGGATTGTTTAGTCCTCAAAAAGAACATTCAAGAAGCAATTCGACAAGAAAAGATCAAATTTGCTGAGGACAAAGGGAAACCCCCGATGGATGTAGACATCGATCCTTTTCCAGTAATGACTGGAATGGTGTCTTTAAAGCGATCGAGTAAAGGGCATCCGTCAATAAATTTATGCGCTCATTGCAGGCAAAAGTTGGGAAACATGAGTTCACCCGAGGAAGGGTACCAAAAGGGCGGTTGAATTAGTCGAGAGGACAAGATGCTTTTTCACGTCGAAGGTACCGGACCTCGAAGAGATCCCAACTATCGGAGAACTTATAAGTCATTTAAGCAGAGATACGACGAGGGGGATCCTACAATTGGTACTTTAGGTGAGCCAAGTGGCAAGTTTGATTATTACGTGAGCTATGGTCCACCAATCCCACATCCTCAAGAAAGAATCCACTATGGATGGGGAAAAGAGTTCGACGTAAATTTTCGACAAGGCCTTCATAAGCCACATCGTCGACGCACTCTTAAGATACCAAGCAACCCTGTCGAGGGATCGTGGTATGAGGTAACGGAAGACCAAGAAAAGGAGAAAATCTTGACCCGAACTCAGAAGAGAAGGGTGCAAAGAAAGAACAGGGTCCGCATACTACGGCAACAGGAGAATCCAGCCGATTACGACTCGATGGCAACAGCTCCTAACCACACCAAACCGAGGAGGCCAAAAAATCTGGTTTGGCGGCGACGATTGGAAAAGACACACCCAGCTCAAGAAAAAGAGGACAAGGGTACAAAGACACGTAAAACATCTGCGTCTAGATCTCGATTTAAAACCCCTGCTAGCGAGTCGGTTTTCCCCCTTAGCTCTTGCATGGTATGAGTTAAATTACCACACGAGTTTCGACTTGAGTCGACCTCAGCTGACGGCGGCGACAAGGAAACGACACAAGAAAAGGAAGGGGCTCGGTTTTGCTTCAGCGATGAAGAAACCATGGAATTCAGAAAACCCATGGAGGATCTCCCAAATCATTTGAGGTCGCTCAATATAAATGCCAAGATCAACGGGCGGCCGGTAATGAAAGTACTGGTGGATGGGGGTTCAACATTAAATCTCATTCCATACCGCTTTTTCAAGAAAATATGAAGGAATAATGACGAAATAATCCCATCGAATATACAGTTGTGCGATTTCTTTGGCGAAATTACTCAAGTAAAGGGAGTATATGTCGCCGACCTTACCGTCGGATCTAAAACATCGAGGACGTCCTTTTGCGTTGTCGACGCCGACGGATCTTATAACTTGCTGTTAGGACGGGATTGGATACATGGAAACCAATGTGTCCCATCGACACTTCACCGGATGCTAGCATTTTGGAATGGGGACAAAGTGGAATATGTAAAAGCAAATCCCTAAACTTGTGTTACCCGGACCCGTATATCCGGCCGGGACAAAGTGATGCCAGATGATTGCCTTCGCATATCTAAGCCGCCTGAAGTGGACCCAAGAGATATTGCATTCTGCCATTTCGACAAAGGGAGTACCGAATGGATCCCAAGAAAGGAACCGGTGGAACCAATCGACCGGTTTTCCAATGGAAAGTCGGTCATTTGCGCAAAACCTCGTCGAGAGGTATGCGGCCTACGGGGCCGAGCAAAGTGATCAAGCCCGAGCTTGCGATGACGGCATTTTAGATTTTGAAGACTCACCAATTAAGGAGGACGACAAGGTAATTCAAGCTCAAGACCCACTGGAAGAGGTCAATCTCGGAGATGAGGCCCGTCCTCAACCTACTTATGTGAGCCAACTACTCGATCGGCGATACAAGGATCAAATGGTAAACCTGTTGAGAAAATATAAGGATTGTTTTGCCTGGAACTACCATGAGATGCCTGGTCTTTCGAGGAGCATAGTTGAGCATCGATTGCCAATTAAGAGAGGATTTCGACCACACCAACAGGCCGCTAGAAGATTCGCTCCCGAAGTGATCCTTAAAGTTAAGGAGGAAATCGAGCATCTCCTTTCAGCTGGATTCATAAGATCGGCAAGGTATGTCGAACGGTTGTCAAATATTGTGCCTGTCAAGAAGAAGAACGGCAAACTCCGAGTGTGTGTTGATTTCTGAGACATTAATGCGGCCACCCCGAAAGACGAGTACGAGATGCCCATCGCCGATATGTTGATCGATTCGGCATCCAATAATGAAATGATGTCCCTCATGGACGGACATTCCGGGTACAATCGGATATTTATAGCGGCGGAGGATGTTCACATGACAGCATTTAGATGCCCCGGGGCCATTGATACGTTCGAGTGGGCCGTCATGCCTTTTGGATTGAAGAATGCCGGTGCTACGTATCAAAGGGCAATGAATTACATTTTCCACGATATGATTGGGGAATTCATGGAGGTCTACATCGATGACATCATCGTCAAAACAGACCGGGTAAGTCATCTGGACCACCTAGAGCAAGCTTTTGAGAGAATGCGCAAATTCAAAATAAAAATGAATCCTTTAAAATGCGCTTTCGGGATAAAGGCTGGCAATTTCCTTGGTTTCTTGGTTCATCAAAGAGGTATAGAGGTAGACATGAATAAAGCTAAAGCTAGTTCAGAATTGCCATCTCCCGATAATAAAAAACAGTTGCAAATGCTAATCGGGAAATTAAATTTCTTGCGGCGTTTTATAGCTAACCTCTCGGGAAAAATCGAAGTTTTCTCCCCGTTGCTCAAATTGAAGAATGAACGAGAGTTTGTGTGGGATAAAAAACATCGGGTGGCTTTCGACAGGTTAAAAGAATATCTCATCAAGCCACCGGTGTTGACGCCACCAAAGGCGGGACGGCCATTGAAGTTGTATTTATCGGCCGCCGATACAACGATCGGGAGTATGCTGGCTCAAGAAAACGACGAAGGGAAAGAGCAGGCCGTGTACTACCTAAGTAGGATGCTCAACGATGCCGAGACGAGATACACGTCCATCGAAAAACTATGTTTATCACCGTACTACGCATGTACAAAATTACGACATTATATGTTGCCGACTACGGTACATGTAATTTGTAAAACAGACGTGATTAAGTACATGTTGTCCAGGCCAATCATTAGGGGCCGAATTACAAAATGGGCGTTCACTCTAATAGAAATCGATCTGATTTATGTGCCACTCAAAGCAGTAAAAGGGGTGGCAATATCCGATTTCATTACCGAATACCCTTCGGGTTTAAAAGTCGAGGATGATGAAAATTATCTTGGTATTGCGCCTTGGATATTATATTTCGATGGGTCGGTGGCATCCGGTTCAGCGGGCGCGGGAATCTTGGTTATATCACCTTTTCGACAGAAAACAAAACTCATATTCAGGCTTGACTTTGAATGCTCAAATAATCAAGCCGAATACGAAACCCCGATCGTGGGATCGAATGTTTTAATTGACATGTGGATCGGATCAATTAAAGTGAAGGGCGATTCTCAGTTGGTGATCAAACAGCTAAATGGTGAGTATCAATGTTTGAATGAAAACATTATTAGGCATCACCACCTGGCAAAAGAATTGTTGTCGAAGTTCGTCAAATACGAGCTAATCCATGTTAAGAGGAGTGAAAATTCAGAAGCTAATGAATTGGCTCGGATGGCGTCGGGATATCGTATATCGAAGGAACTAGCGGACCGCATCATTACTCGGGTAAGGACCTTACCATCGATAGATGCTCGGGTAATGATAATTGAGCAATTTGAAAGCTCGGGAGAAACCAGGCGCCAACAAGATTGGAGAACCCCTTTGGTAAACTACTTGAAAAACCCGGGTTCCGCAAGTAGGGAGTTCAAAAGAAAAGCCTTAAAATATTTGTTGATCGACAACGAGTTGTATCGAAAGACAATCGACGGATTGCTTCTCAAGTGCCTGGGGCGGGAGGAAGCGATGCTAGTCATGACGGAAGTTCATGAAGGGATCTGTGACGCGCATCAGGCTGGATTGAAAACAAAGTGGTTGTTAAGACGACATGGATACTTTTGGCCAACAATCACCCAAGACCGCATTGACTACGCGAAAGGGTGTCAATCATGCCAAAGGCATGGACCAATCCAGCAAGTACCTGCCGCACCGATGAACCCAATCATCAAGCCGTGGCCTTTTCGAGGTTGGGCAATGGACATAATAGGGAAAATTTATCCTCCCTCGTCGAAGAAGCACAGTTTCATTTTAGTGGCCACGGACTACTTCACAAAATGGGTCGAAATGGCGTCGTACAAAAACGTGACACAAAAAACAGTCAGGGAGTTCATCGAAGAGCGAATTATTCATCGATTTGGGATTCCAGAGACTATCACCGTTGACCAAGGGACAGTCTTCACGAGCCAAGAAGTACGAGATTTTACTAAGTCGAGGGGCATCAAGATGATTCATTCGACACCCTACTACGCCCAAGCTAATAGCCAAGCAGAAGCTTCCAACAAAATAATCATCGGATTGATTAAAAAGCATTTGGAGGACAACCCAAGGGAATGAGACTCATTGTTGTCAACAGTGTTATGGGCTTATCGAACTTCCAAAAGATCAAGCACCGGAGTCACTCCTTACATGCTAACATATGGGCAAGAGGCCGTGTTACCTTTGGAGATCACGGTGCAATCATTAAGAGTGAAGCTCCAAGATGGTATGGCTAAAGAACAGATCGATGAAATGATGTACGCCAACATTGATGAATTGGGAGAAAATCGAGCCGCAGACTTGGAGAAATTAATGGCTCAGAAGTGAAGGGTTGCCAAAGCTTACAACAAACACGTGAAAGTTAAGCGTTTCGACGTGGGAGACTTGGTGTGGAAGACTATTTTGCCTATGAACCTCGACGGCGAAAAGTTCGGCAAATGGTCGTCGAAGTGGGAAGGACCATACTTGATAGTAGACGCCCTCCCGGGAAATGCATATCGAGTAATGGAAATTGATGGAAGAGAACTACAATGCTCAATCAACGGGAAGTATTTAAAAAAGTTCTACCCATCGATGTGGGAAATGCGGGAAGAGTTAGAGGACAAGGAGTGAGAAAATCCAATTCATTCATAAAACTTCAATACATCCCTCACTCTCTCTTTCCCTCTCTTTCTCTCTTTCTCTCTCCTTCTCTCTTCCTTTCTCTCTCTCTCTCTCTTCTGCTCGCCCCAGTAAACCTTCACTGGAAGTGCTCCCCGAAACGAACAACGAAGCCCCGCAGCCGGCATTCCAACTTGGCATTCTCCTCCTTCGCACGGTGGTGAGCTTCAGCCAATTCCTCCAGTGCCGCCTCCGGTTTGTCATTATCACCCTCCGGCCGCCGAAGGTGCTCCTTCCGACCCTGCAGAAGACCATTGGTAGAATCCAACATGGCCTTCGGACCCTCCAAAAGGGCTCCGATAGAAGCCAAGGAACGGATCTCACGGGCTTCAGCCAGTTCGTGTTCCTGTTGCTCGGATTCCTTCGGAGGCTTGCGCAGATGTCGCGGGCTGGTAGTCAGGCGGTCGGAAACAATGTTCCGAAGTTGAAGGACGCTAGCGTGAGAGGCATGGAGGGCTTCCTAGACGTTGCAGAGTTCCTTGTGCACCACTTCTCCGTTCTCAATCTCTTCGATCTTACACCAAACTTCATGTTCGGTGAGATCATCTTGAGACATGGTCGCCAGATTCCGGCGAAACTTATCCAGCCCGTAGTCGAAGAGCGTGACAAACTCCTCGTAGTCCGACGGGAACGGGTGGTCGGAGGGAAGATTTTGAGGCGCAGAACGGTTGAGCGGGTTGTGAAGTTTATCAAGGGCTCGCGGTTTCACCACCAGCATGGTATAGGTGTAACTCGGAAGGGAGATAATCTCCCTCCGGATAGCCGAAAACTCACGGCTGAAGTATGTAAGGGGAGATGAAGCCGTAGAAGAAGAAGCACGCTCCATTAAGGCTTTGAGGAAGTTTTCTCTAAGAATCAAAGGCAGAAGGGTTTGGATGAAAACGCACTCCAGGCAAGTGACCCTATTTATAGATAAAGGCCAAGGAACGGTTCGTCTTACGATGCCGAGTATCCGCCCACGACCTTCCGACGATCGAGGCGGTAAAAGTTAGTGGACGGTTATCGAGGCGAGAAGGTATATTGCGATTGGTGAAACACATAAGTAACCATAATGGCGCGAATGGCGGGTTTTCCGCTGGCTATTAACCACGACGAGCCGTCGTGACGATTTGAATTCGGAAGGAGAATCGGAAACGACGTCTTTCATTAAACGCCACATGGAAAAATGATGATCCCGAGAAGATCATGTCATGATGAACTTTGGAGAATTGACACTAAGACCGGCGGCTCAATGATAGAATAAGACGATAAGGACATGTGGCATTAATATGGAACTAGCAACAGTGGACTACAATACGTGCTGTTCAAGACTCGGGACGAAACTATGAAGTTGCATTTCAACATTGCGGTTGGCGTCAACAATTGCCTCCTTTCGATGACCGGCCCGCATCATATCAAGGTGCAGTGATTCACAAATTGCCTCTTGCTGTTTGATTGCCTTCAATTGTGCAGATAGTACTTGCGGGGTGGTACAACCGTCACTTTCCAAGGTATCAAGAACACTACGTTGATAAGCCGGCTCATTGTCAGCAAGAAGGGAATCTGTTTCCAACTTGTCGATAATCGCCGGTTCACGCCGCCTTATCCTGAAGGACCTTAAAGTCGAGCCAAATGTGAGGAAGAGTTCATTAATGGCAAATCCAAGGGCACGACATTGGATCGGATATGGCAAATGGGCCAAAAAAGCAAGGAGAGCTTTGATCTCGTCCTCGACGCACGCTTGGTTACATATGTAGGCATAGCCTCCTCCTAGTAAGTCATGCAAGCGTGACCATTTGCCGCGAAGGCATGAATAGTCGCAGCGAAGAGTATTCGATGGGCCAGCCGAGGCACTCGCCATGTTCATATGAACAACCCACGATTTGTTGGGTAAGTCATCCGTGCGGCCATCAGAAGCCGGTGAATCATCCGGGAAGAAAGTCGGATCAATAATTACATCAAGCAAGAATGCAAAGAAGTACCCACTTTCATTATCGGATTGTCTATATCAACAAAGGGTTTACCTTCATCGACGGGTTGCTCAAGTATAATGCTCGGAATAACGAAAGAAGCAGGTCTTCTTAGAGGATGCAGTAAGCCCAATGAGTGTCGACATACTTTCGAGAGAACGTCCGTTGCACCGGTTGAGAACAAAGAGGAGCGGTAGGAGAGCCACCACTTGTCGAAAAATGAGGTACTACAAGAATGGCAAGAGAAGCCGACAAATACAAAGCGTCCGAGAACAGCATGGACAACTTCGATATGGCCCATCATGTCGGTCACCTCCTCTCTGCGACCGGATAAAGGGAAATTCATGGAATACACTACCGGCATTGGAACCCCCCGAGTAAGCCCGAATTGGTGAGCACAATAATGAGGATTATAAATCTCAAATCCTGATGAGAATTTGCCGCCACCGGATAAATTCATGGCTAAATCGGTTGTGACTAACACGCTCATCCAGAAAAGACGAGAATCGGGATCTGTGCCGGACGAGCTATAGATATCATTGTCGACGGGCAGCCTGGAGAAATCAAAACTGGCGAGAGACAACAGTTCAATAAGGAAGTCGTCGAAAGCGGTAAGATTGTCGGGGGCACAGCCAAGGGTCCGATTGAACGCCATGGGTACATCATCCCTTTTCGATGATTCGGTTGTTGAAGTGAGCGCTTGATCAAAAAACATATGAGGAAAATACACTCGGACCCAATGGTGCAGAATCCACAAAGGACCCGAAAAGGGGGCGGGATGATTGTCCATCGGCGAAAATTGAGCATCCGACAATCCCCGATATAATGCAGCCAGGAACATCCGGCCTAGGCCAACATCAACACCACATGCCAGTTCATAGGCCATATCAAGAAATTCTGAGGAAATTCGACATGTGGGGAGACAAAAGACATATTTGCAAAGCTAACATAAAATGAAGGCTGTATGTTCCTCGAGAAGAATGGGTCCCGAAGGTTTAGCATGGCGTTCCATGAATTCGCCATATGGCGGGTCAAGGCAGCAGGACATATCAAGGAAAAATTGGTTGTCCGGAGGTCAAAGGTCACCGTCGATAAATGGAGAACGACCGGTCAGAAACCAAATATCAAGAAGGGTAGGGGTCACTGGACCAATAGGCAAAAAGAAACAGTTCGATGACGGTGACCAAAGGCAACACAAACTACCGACGAGGCCATACTCCGAGGGATCAATAGATGTACCGCAAAAGGACAATAGGACATCTATCCCGGCCTGTGCCCGGATGGTAGCCGCTTCTCCTTCTAGTCGTTTGTACCGGTTGTAAAACCGATGGTCGAAGGTTGGGTATGAAGAAAATCTATAGTTACTCGATGACCAAGCAGAGGTACAAATAATAGATTGCTCAAAGGGTAAGACTTCTTCGTAACAGATGGGAAAACAATTAATCGGTGAAGAGGGGGGTGGCAAACTCGTGAGATGCGGACCCAAAATTATGTGACCATTGCTGGGTTGGTGATCCATGAAGGATAAGGAAAGTTCCCTTCTGGTCTCATGTGAGAGAAAGCGTCGAAGCGCGACAAGCAAGGAGCTGCGCGAGTACTCATGTGAACTTGATAGCAAAGTTCGTATGAATTGACGTTTGGAGGCAATCATTATTTATAAGGGATTTTGAAGTAACCGACTCGGGATTATGATGGCAGTTACTCGGACGTGGACAATTACATGGATCGTGGCATAATGCAATACGGAAAATAAGGAGAAAGAAGGGGAGATTTTATTGACGAAAATCGGGATACAAAGCCGTCTTGATCCCCTCAAGCAGCTCGCAGAGTAAACGTTCAAACTTCTTATTTTTATCTATATACACATTCCTAGTATGACGTCGGTCTACTTACGCTCGCATAACCCGAGCGCAATCGGCTCGTTTCTTCTCTTCTAAGGAAGTCGCGAACGCTTTCGGTTGATCTTCTATAGAGGATCGACAGGAAGTACTTGTCGATCGCCGACTTCGAGTCTCCTCTAGTTCTCTCTCTATCGCCAGCCTTTGTTGCTCCGGGGTAGCCTCCTTCTTATCTAAAGCAGCAAGCTCGTCGACAACTGATTGAAGGGACTGTTCTCCTTGAGTTACAAGTTGCCTCGCCTCTTGGGTCTCAAAGCTAGGAGAAAAGGGCTGATCGGGAAAATTCGACAGAGCAAGCACCTTGTCCCGACATCGTCGATAATGCATAAAGGGAGTAGGGAAGTGCTCCAAGAACGTTTTCAGCCGGCGGACTAGGCCTTCAGGAAGTTTCGCACCGACTTCCTCTTTGACCGACCACTCCATCACAGATTGGATGTTTTGAATATTCGACGGGTTATCGACGAAAGAGGCTACCCCCGAATGAACAATGTCTAGGGAGCAAGATAGCATGATTCCCGGTTTGCTGAAAATCTCCGAGTCGGGCGAGTTGCTTGATTCGTGCATACTCGGGTGATCTCAAGAGCGAGAAGATCCAGCAAGATGAGCTTGAACATCTTCGATGGGCGACTGAAGAAGAGAAGCAGCGGGAAGATCCCGGATAACGTCCGCAGATGAAGGATCTTTAAGTACCGAGGGATTTTCAGCTGTTAAAGGAGCTTCGACTATCGGGGCCGGGACAATGGCAAGGGTCGGCGAAGAAGGTTCCCCTTGAAGCTCAGTAGGTGAAGGAGCCGCAGGTCCGGACAAACCTTCAGCAATGGTAATGTTGCTGGACCCCCAAATAGTTGGATCAAGATCCGCCAAAGGATCTTCAAGATGAGCGGTTGGAGACGCTTCGACGTGCTGAGGAACTATCGGAGACTCCACCGGAGATTTGCTCTTCTTCGCTACCATCTTTCGCCGTTTGAGAGAGGTGAGCGTCTCTTCATCGCCTTCGTCGTCAGAATTATCACCTAACAGCGAAAATAAAGCAAAAATCACTCCGGGCTAGTAATACCGAGAAAGTTAGGAAGAAAGAAACTCACTAGAAACGGTCGTCAGACGCTTGCGACCACCAATCGAGAGAGCTTTGGTTGCACCCTTTTTCCCAGTTTTCTTCAAGACAGGACCAAAGGGCAGTATCCGGCTACTCCGGAGGATGGATGAGATAGCATCTTCGAAAGGGCTTTCGAAGGCGAAGGACGTCCACCAGGTCGTAAACTCGGAAGTCACGCCGGGACCCGAACGAAGTGCCGATGGGATGTCCCCCGAAAACCGCCGATGCATCATGGTGGTAATTTCGGCACAACAGGTGAACGGCCCATCAATCTTGATGTTATAGATCTTCTTGTCCATCGATGAGAAATCCATGAGATAAGGGATGGGCATAGGCACCGCTTGTCGAAGGCCAAACCGCCTAGCGCGAGATTGGGGGAATATGGTTCAAAGCCAGGATAGAACCTTCCCTTAAGACAGAGCTCGATTGGAAGGTCCCGAGGGAAGAGGACAAAGGTCCAAAAGTCACGATGGTTGAACCGTTTTAAGGTTCGAGAGTTGAAACAAAAATCGAATTCACCCGAGCGGTAAGGAAAGAAATCTATTCGATCGGCCTCATGAGACAGAAGTTGTCGAAGAAAGAACCGAAATGGTCGAACATTACCAGGGACCTTCGAGGGGACAGCTTGGAGTAGTCGTATGCCAAGCTTCAAGGGGACCATGTTAGGATTGAAAGAAGGGACGCTCTCAAACATGAAAGGGAAGTAGAATGCGACCCGGACTTGGAGAATCCAGAGCGGACCTGATAGTACACCATCCTCTTCGGAATTCGACATTAGTCGAGCAACGTAAGAAACACTCCTGTACTGAGACGCCAGAGCAAGAGGGCCAAGGGCAACAAGATTCCCTTTTGCCGGGAGTAAGGCAAGGTCGTAATAATCCTTGGACACTTTGAGCGTTGGGCTTAAGAATAGATATTTCGACAGCCAAAAAAGAAGGAAGGCCGTTCGTTCTTCGAGAGAGACATCTCCGGACGTTTTACTATGGGCATCGATGAACTTCCCATAAGCAAGAGTATCGTCAGAAATGGGGCAATCCTTGGTTTTTCCTAGATTCTTGATCGAGGCCCCATAAGGGGAGAGACCAGCTATGGCGAAGGTATCTAAAAGGGTTACGGACATGGGACCCCACGGGAAGAAAAAGCAATTGATGGAGGAGGACTAGAAGCTTGTAACGGACCCCAAAAGACCTTTATTCAAATCATGGGACAACATGCTGACCTCAATGGCTGTCCCGATTTGCGCTGTTTCCTAAAGACCAACTGTTGGAATATCCTCTTGAAGCCTTTGGAACCGGGCATAAGCCCCGTCATCAAATGACGGAAAACTCCTAAATCATCGAGCCGGCATGGACCAAATGTCCTTTAGTGGAGAGGCTTGAATTGGAAGTTGCTCATCGGCCCGCATTGGGAAGCAAGACCGAAGAGATAATGGAATATGGTGGTGATCATGGAGACCGGGCCCAAGAATAAGATCGGCGTACTCTCGGTGATTGTTCAACAACTTGAGAAAACGGTGATCAGCATCATCACTATTGATGATCCCATCGAAGCGAGCGATGAACCGGTGAGGAAGGAACTCAGGGGTTTCGGTCGCCATGAGAGCTTGGAATACTCGGAAAAAAGGGGTTTAGGGTTCAAGGAAAACCGCTGATGAGGAAAGACGACAATTGGGAGCTTTTTCAAGATCCTTAAAAGCAAGACGAAGAAAAGGCCAGTGCACGGTACGAAGTCGAAAGGTTGCGTTTTGGGAAAAGAGATCAAAGGGAAAGCGTAATCATCATTTGTACAACTGGAGATCACCAAACCAAAGGAAGATATTTTAAAAGAGGTAAATCTTCGATTTACATCTTTTAAGGGGGCATATGTTGACACTTAAAATAATCCAAGGGAGACTCGTGACAAGCACGTGGGGAAGCGATAATCGCCTACGGGAAGGGACACCGAAGCAGGGAACGTATCAATCAGAAAGGTGCCACGTGTCGGGGTAAATTCTCGCGCCACTTCCTTCTAGAACAAGAAAAGCGCGTGGAGGGAGGCCACGATCGAAGCGGTTGGCGGTAATCCCCACGAGGTAAAAAGAAAAGGCGCGAAGACCGGGAAACCGTCATCCACGTGGCTTATGGAAAAGAGCAAAGCGTGGGGCCAAAGGAAGAAACCGCTCGGCGGTTACCAAAGAGCTTGCCTATAAATACCTCGCAATAGCAAGATACACGTACACACACAACAAATCCAAAACACTTGCATTTTCAAACTAGCTCTTAGCTCTTAACCTTTAGCCTTTAGCCTAGCCTAGTTGTAGTTTTCAGATCCCCGTCGTCGATTCAATTCCGACGAGTATCATATCCAGAGTTAAGTGTCGTCGATTAGATTCCGGCATCTACTCATTAGGTTCAATGCCGTTGATTAAATTCCGGTGTTGCACCCTTCACCCATCTTGTCCAGTGCCGTCGATTCAATTCCGGTATTGTGTCCTACAATCCCCCGTCCAGTCTTGTTGATTAAATTCCAGCATTGTGTCCTATATCATCTCCCGATCCCGTCGATTCAATTCCGGGGTCACGTCGAAAGTTGTCACATACTGTTACTATTGCATATTGGGCCGTCGAAGTTGTCGAAAGCCCGTTTGTAACACGCCCTTTTGTGTAAATCTACTGCATTTGACACTCTCTGTCCAAAATCGACCTAGAGCTCCTTTTCGGAAAACGAACGGATTAAGTTCGATAAAAGATTCTCGCGTAAGTAACCCTCTTTGGGCCAAAGTCAATTTGGGCCTAGAACCCATAATCGGCAAAGCCCCGTCGAAAGATTTCAACGCGCAACAATTAGTATTGATGTCAATAACCTAAAGTCAATTATAGTTATATGTTGAACTCCATGGGTAGAGACGCAAATATTATAAGAGATGAAATCTCTGTAATAGAGTAAAATATGATCTCTAAAACGCAATATTTAAATTCGAAATTTTTTCAACCAAAATAGAATTTCGAAATTTTCAATTTTCTCTCTCTAAAATATGCAAAATTTTTTACTTTGCGTCTTTTTTTTGCACGTCTTTCTAGTAATTAGAAAAATGATCCGGCAGTCACAAGATGACATTGAAACATAGCAGATAAGAAGTGCTATAAAAGCAGGCCTCATGGACGGCTTTTGATAATTTGATTCTATGCATCTATGATACTAGCGTCCCCACCTCCCAAATCCCTTACCAGCGGACCGCATGCCTATTGGCATGGACATTGAAATACTATCTTGAATGCTGAATTGTGCTGCTGAGCGAGAGAGGTTGCCACACCATCCTAAGTACCCAGCTGACTCATTTGTGCTGTGCTGATGACATCCTTGTTTTGACGGATGGAAGTGTTGAAGCTACGCAGGAAGTTCTGCATATTTTCCGAGCATTTTACGAGATGTCGGGGTCTGAAATTGAATCCTGAGAAAACTGAGTTAGATGCTTCAGGTGCCTCTCTAGCACATTTGGAGAAAATGATTCAAAGTAGTGGGTTTAAGATGGGTTCTCTTCCTGCGAAGTCCTTGGGGCTGCCTCTGATGTCTGGAAGGCTCCTTGAACAAGGTGGGAGCTCTCGAAGGTTGTCTTCTGCTTGTTAGGCCTCTATTGTATAGATTTGTCTAACGTTGGTTTGGTGTTTTAGTCTTGCCAAAGAAGGCGATCAAGGCTATTGAGAGTTGTTGCAGCTCCTTTTAGTTCTGGTTCAGATCTGAGAACTGAGTGTGCAAAAGTGAAGTGGATAGATGTGCGTTTGCCGAAGAAAGAGGACAGGTTGGTCTTAAGACAACGCCGTGACTCGTCAACGCCCGACCGAGACATTATGAAGTTAATATGGCTGCTACCTGTAGAAGCTGCATCCTTGTGCTTATGATTGACTATACTCCCTCTGCTGCTTCTTCCTATATTTTCGAGGAAACTTGTAAAACTCAGAGCCGAATTCAAATCGCTTGTCCAGAAGGTAGTAGGTGACAGGAAGAGCTCTTCCCTCTGGTTTGATCCTTGGCATCCTATGGGGTCATTACTGGAGAGATTCCCCACTACAGTTGTGTGTGATTCGGGTCTTTCCTTGCAAGCCAAGGAGGCCGATGTGATCGAGAATGGTAATTGAAGCTGCCCCTGCTGCAACAACAGAAGATTGCCAAAGTTCATGCCGAATATGGAGTTCATCTGACTTTGCTAAGCTGGGAATTGAAGCTGCACTGGTCCTGCAGAACTTGGATGGGGCTAATCAAATGCTGTTTTAGATTCAAAGTTGATGGTGTGCTATGCCACCTCCGGCTTGGGATGCAGCTGAAGGGACGTCATTTGGTGAAGAAGGAGAAGAAGGTAAGTTTCGAGGGGACACAGGTATCTGAGCTGTATTGCAAAAAACCAAAAACTGAACATAACAGAACTGAACCGAACCGAACTGGATTTTCGGTTCGGTTCATGTTTGATTCGGGGAGAGATTTGGTTCAGTTCAAGCATACGCCGGTTTGGTTTTACTGAACAGAACCGTTCACGCCCCTAGTTTTTAGTGCTGTTGTTTTTTCCTGGAATTCAGCAACAGTAACTGATGGTAACATAATTGACCATTTTCTCTTTTCTTTCTCCAAGTACATTCTCTCCTCATACCGAAAAAAGCACTCCTAAGTGGAATCCTAACATTCCTATCTTATATGACTCTTATTTCTTGGAAGATTTGCTAAAAGAAAGCCACAATACAAGTCGTGGAATCTCTCCTCTTCCCTCTAGAACAACCGTAGAAATCAATAACCCTCTTTCCGGCAAGAATAGGTTCGAGCTGACCTTGTCGGGCCTGAGATACTACTCCATCGATCACAAGTTCCGAGCGCTCAACAGCTTCACATCGTCCAGAACAGGACCACAGAGAGACGAGAAGTCGTCGCTCCTCATGGTGTAAAACGTGCTGTAGAACATGACCCGAGTCCTAACAGACGCGGCCTTGAATCGCAGGATGGCGCGCTTGAACCCTCCCTTGCCCTTCGATACGTATGGGACTTTGACGGTGTCCTTGCCCGCGAACGCCTCGACGATCATGGACCCTTTGCAGGAATTGCTCGCGTCTCCGACGGCGAACGAGAGCACGTACGTCTTTCCGGGGATCGTCCAGGCCACTTGCGCGATGGCGCTCTCTTTTCCCGCCACGAGCTCCACGGCTCTCTTGCCTTCGGGGACCGAGAAATGGTCCGAGTCGATGTACTTGACCGCCTTCAGTGACTCGACCATCCAACCCGGCAAGGGGGAGTGGTCGTCCTCGATGTTTGGAGGGATCAGGACGCCCCACGACGCGTTCGGGAAGACGTAGGGACCTTCCTCGAAATTCCCATTCTTCAACAAGTTCCCTGCATAGTTCATTCACAACACCCAGGTGAACTTGATTAATCAGAGACACATTGAAGTTCCTAATTGATGGTCACAACTGAGCTGTGTAGGAATTTGACTCCTGCACCATGTCAACTGGACCTAAATTTGAGTAATTGCACAGGGCTTATTGATCACAGTGTCTAAATTGCCTCAATCTGGAACTTCAATTTGAGGAGCACCGCAGAAAACGACTCGAAATCGTACGAACAGCGCGCGCGCATACGGGTGGAACCGTAAGCATAGCAAATAAGCATACACAGGTCCTGTTCAATCAAATTACTCTGATAGGCGACGAATTCAGTTGAAATGGGACTTACTATTGCTTGCTCTTGGGGGATACAGAGCCCTAATCGCTACTGAATCGATCAGCGGCCCGCAAGCCGGGTCCTCCTCGACCCCCGGATTGTGGATCACGATCTCGGCGACGTCAAGCTCGGCCTGGAACGCCCAGGCGTACGAGTCCCAGCCGTTGCTGCTGTACAAAGTCTGCATCGGCAGGACGCCCCAGTCCGGGGCCACGGATATGTTGAGCTTCTCCTCCTGAGCGCACGTGCGCGCCGCGCTGAACGTTAGGGAATAGTACATCCCTCTCGCCACCCTCATCCTCTGCTTGATCGAGGCCTCGTTCCCGAGCCGGACCGCAAACGCGCCCTCGGGCACCACCAGGAGCATGTCCCCTTGCTTTTGGCCCGACTTGATGTACTCCACCAAGCCCGAGATCTCCCATTTCGGGATGGCATAGCGGCCGAGCACCGCCGTGCCTCTCATGTCCGAGGCCTTCGGCCCGAGCTCGAAGTTGCCGTTCGGTACTAATCCTGCAACCCCCGAGAGCACAAATGCAAATGTCAAGGCATGAACATTGTGTAACATAAACTTGGCAAGCATAGGTTCCCTTCATCAACGTCCAGGACAATCTTGGCTTCCTAGGCTAGATGCTCATTGGCCATTGATGACCTCGAGCAGAGGGTGAATAATATCGTAAGCTGAAGACTGATGGAGAACAAACTTGGTTAACGAGTGGTTACCGTCGATGAAGGCGGAGGCACGGTGGGCGGCGGTGGCGCAGAGGAGCAGCACCGCCGCTGAGATGGCCGCTCTCACCATCATCACGAGGCTCTGCGCAGCTTAAATTAGAAAATGAAGTGACCTTTTTTTTTTCCTTCGCAGGGAAAGGAAACGGAGTCGGACAAGAATGGAGCACCGAGGAAAGCGAAGCATCGGCTTATATGCATGTACGAGTGCAGAAGAGGCCTCGGGTTTCGCCGAATTCACGGCATTTGCCACTGAAAAGGCTGCGACTTCACGTGGGTATTTACTACTGGGGAATTGAAATTTATCCGTTCGGTTCAGATTTTAATAATTGCCCAAATCAAAAACAGGAAATTTTTTAAATAAGGTCTGAAAATACTTTTGTTTTTTTAAATAAGGGTCACATTATATCTTATTTCAAATAAGAACATGAAGTGGCCATGACCTCTTCAAAAAGGGTCTCGATCTAGCCGGTTGAATAAATATTCTAGCGGATCAAAAGCATTTTCATCCAAATATAATCCTAATTGTAAATATCATTTAAATATTATTACAAGTAAATTAAATTTAAAAAAAAAAACAAAGAGGAAGGAATTAGGCGAGCCCTCGCCACTGCCATTCCACCATTGTCGGGAAGGGCTGGCGATATTGGAAGATGGCCGACCAAGGGTTGGCCAAGGTTGTTGGGTCCTTGGCTAGTGGTAGGTGACCCTTACCCAAATTCAAGTGAGGGCTGCAACTAGTATGGGTCGGGTGCGAGTGGCAATCCTCAGCCAAATATGGGCAAGGGCCAATGATCTTTGTTGATCCTTAGTTGGCCATCCTCCACGATTATCGGCCCTACTTGGCAATGGGGTGACAGCGGCAAGTGCTTGAAGGGTCCTTGTGGTTTTCCCTTCCCCTTCTTTTTTTTTTTTAAATCTTAATTTTTTTTGTCTATTTTTCACCTAATTTAAAATAGTACTTATTTTTTCATCTAACGTAAGTATTTTTAGTATTTTCGTTCCTCTCTTTTTTTTCTTTTCGTGTTCGGGCTGCGCGCAAGGTGACCATCACCAAGATTTAGTAAGGGCCGCCCAAGCAAGGCTAGCCCGGTAAGAGGAACCCTCGCCCAACACTCTCCGGCCATCGCCTAAGACAAGCCACCGGTGAAAATGGAAAAAGAAAGAGAAAAATAAAAAAGAAAAAAAATCAAAAACATAAAGGATGGAAATACCCTTGATCATCTTGTGAGGTCATGCCCTTTTTTGAAATTGGCATAGGAACTTTAGACCCTTCTTTATAATAATACCTATTTCAGGTCCCTATTTGAGAAAAATGATGATATTTCAAACCTTTGTGGAGAGGTCATATGTTAAGCATTGGCCAAGCATACGTAATGAAAAGGCACTTAATTGTCAAGGCAGTCAGTGTAGTAAAACACTTTTATATGTCATTGTATCAGGATAATTTGACTTAACATAAGATCCAACACTAATTTCAATACAATCTATTGAAACAATCGTGTCGTTTTCGAGTCGACCGGACAAGGCTCGCGACCCCCGAGAGTCCGGTTGAAATGAAGTCTTTTTGTCCTTTCAAGTGTTGGCCATATAGAAGGTAGAAGAGAAGTCGACCAACGGTCGAATGTTTTGAGTTTAACATGACATGACAGGCTTTTCTGACGGTTTCGATCCAGCTCCATGTGCTGGGAAAAAAGGACATCACGAAGCGCTTCCGGTCTGCATTGCATCGACCCAGTAGTCAAACGAAACCATTCATGTGCCCTCTTCAATGAACTTGTCTCCTGGCAGATGGAATGGTGACTAATAGAACTGTCCTAAATTCTGAACCACGAGAAGGGAAAGGAAAAGAGAAAATAAAATAAGAGAGGAGAAAAAACGTGTATTTATAGATTTATCGATAACTAAGAAGTCCGAGTAAATTTCCAATGCTAAACATTTTGCAAAGTCTGACAAAAAAAAAAAAAAACATTTTGCAAAGTAACCGCTAAAATTTTGGACAATTATTCACACCCTCTTGAACAATGAAGACGATATGCTATATCAATAGGAAGCCTCAAGTCAGAAGAGAGTCGAAAATCGAGTAACACAAGTAAATTTTGGAAGGAAATTGTCCAAAAAGTCATAAATCTTCTAATTCAACCAATCTAGTTAGTAAAACTATAAAAAAAAAAAGTCATAAACTTATTGTAATTGTGTCAATTCAACCCTAAAGCTTTTGTATTTTTGCCAACTTGGTATATCCGTCTAAGTTTGACGGGCTGGTGTTGAAGTGACGCCGCTGGTGCCGATGTGATAATTTTTAATGATATTTTAATAAATTTTTTTTAATTGTAGGGTTTTTTTCTTTCTTTTCTTTAGCTTTCCCCCCAACCCTTAGGCTGACAAGGGGGTTAGGGAAAAAACTAAAGAAAAGCAAAAAAATTGTAGAAAAATAAAAAATTATTAAAAAAAAATCAACGTCAACATCGGTGCACCACGTTAGCATCACTATTTTGACCGAATTGGCATAAATACAAAATGTTTAAGAATGAATTGATTAAAAAAATATTTAGCATTGAATTGATACAATTGCAATGAGTTTATGATTTTTTTTTGTAATTCTCCCTAATTTAGTTCTAAGCCTTTTGATGATTTACTAATACATTCTTTCCGATCAAAATTGACCAAAAGTCACCGGTGTGACTATTGACTATTCCGCATGGCACGACCCTTGACACTGACATAGACTACTTTCCCAATTTTTTCAAAAAATTTCTGAATTTTTGATTTTTTTTTCCTTCTTCCTTCTTCGGCAGCAACACCCACGTCAGGGATTATTAGCCAATATTGTTCGGAAGAACTGCATTGGCAAATTGTTAAAATATTTAGGATTAAATTGGTCAAATTGAAAAGTTTAGGACAATATTGGCTGCTGTATAATAGTGTTAGGGCTTTTTAGACAATTATCCCTAAGATTTTGCTTTACCCACGGCATGTATATGGAACGAACATATCATCAACTCAGAAAGATTTCCACCGTGAATATTATAATGGCGCAAGTTCTGTTGTTGAATCTTATGTTTTATACGTGTTACATCTCCAGATTCACGAGAACATATCGTGCCGCGTCTTAACTTTAGGAGCATAATTGCTTATAACGCAAATCCAATGTCGTTCGGATAGATCGAAGATAAAGTCCGAGAGACAAACCGGGGCCGACCATTAGGCAGGCTAGTGCACCACATGCAGGCCCTCCGTTGAAGAATGGCCTCGTGCATGCACATGGAATTGCTCCCAGAATAGAAATTCTCTTCCCCCCAAAGATTTTCGATGTCAAGTCGCCGACTATGTACAGGCTTCAGGGTCCATATGGTAAATTGCAGACAGACCTTGAAATGTTTTCGACATCATCACGAAAAACTGGGCCCTTTTACCAGATACCAAGTGAGCTACGGGATGTCTTCATGTGTCTCTGCTGTCATTGAAAAGGATGACTACCGCGGAGAACAGAGAAGGAAGTTAGATTCTGCACAGTGAGTACCTCTCGTCACATTGCATCTTGCCTAGATGAGGCAAAGCATGGCTGGTCGTAGAGTACGAAGGCTTGTAATTTCATCAGCCGAATTCGATTTTCTAGTTTTTATATTGTAAACCATGTTTGGTTTACCCTTCTGATGCTATTTGTAGTTAACACTGCAGAGCAAGTTGACCTGTTCAGTGAATGAAGATAAGAGAGAGGAACACCACGGTACAAACCCGTGAACGATGATACAAAACAATTTTTAAGACAGATAACCAGAAAAAGGAGTAATTGCTAGTCATCAACCACCAGGATTATGAGCATAAATCCTACCGAAGGCAGTTACCTTGAGGTGGCCTCCTGTCCTGCTAATAACCTGGTTGCACGGGAGCACTGCCGTGACCGGATGAAATTGACCAAGAGCCCTGAGAGACCCCAATATCCAAATTGGAAAGGACAGACAACCTTTTTGATACTAAGTTTAGTTCGACAAATGCGAAACTTAATTAGTAAGGCTCATTCTTTAAGTTACGGCAGTCAGTGAAGCAACAATGGCTCTGACATTGTCCAAGTTTAGTTCAAAAAATGCGAACTTAATTAGTAAGGCTCATTCTTTAAGTTACGACCAACAGTGAAGCAATAATGGCTCTGAAATTGTCCTGGAAATGTCACCAGCTCGATAACTGAATGATTGCCAGGTTAGAGAGGATCACCTAAAACCATTCTTGATTGGAAAGCTTTCACAGCTGCTAGGTTCAGATGCAACATATGAGCATTATCATATCTGGAAAACGAGAATGAGAAGAAAGCACAGCGATATTTCACCCTTGAAATCGGTTGTGCAATAGGAGCTATATCAACCGCTAGCTTTTCCTCTACATATCTGAGCCAATGACAGATTTCAATTCTACAACACTGTCAAATGAATTCCAAGTTCCAATTTCAGGGAGAATATCTCATTTCTTCAACAAATAAATGGTTATCCCTGAGCTGATTTTATTGCAAGAGGCACAGTATGGTTAAATAATTCATCGACTAATAGTGAAGAAGGGACAAGAACAAGCAAAGCCATCTGGCTTATGAAATAATGAGATTTTCAAGGCCAAAAATTCAACACGAATCTCAGGAATTGGCATAAGAGTGCAAAGCTGAAGGAAAATTGCACTACTCAAGGAATTTGGCGCTGGTAAAGAGGCAAAGCTCCCAAAGCCTCACGTTCTGCATTCTCTTTCTTTACCTACAATATAAAATGGAAATTTAGCTCAAGCTCACTCCAATACAGTGTAAATCACGCTTCAAACAGTTAATGCAAGTCACATATAGCAATTAACTACTCAGGTGCATATATCAATACCAAATTCCAATTTGCAGAGTTCTAAAAGCATCATGCAGACAAGGTGTCCCGGAAAACATGAATGGTGACCAGGAGGTTTATAAACATTGCCACCATTTTTGCTGCAATAGGTCCAATCTTTCTCCAGCCATGGGCAATATCTTAAATATGCAAGCACTCAAGGTCACACAAAGGCTCAATTTCAATTTTTTCTGTTTATATTTTTGTCAGATCATCTAACTCCACATTCTAATGGTCTATTTCCTTTCTTATATATATATATATAGTGGTAGCATGCCTTGGGTTTTTAACATCATCATGCGTAAAGGCCAGACATATAAAATTCAACGATCAAGAAGAAAGCATAATTATTCGATGAACCAACAGTATTACGAAGAATAAGCTGACTGTCCATCAGAAAAGCGCAATGCTCACTATAATGGGTTTAACGAGAACTCACCAGACTCAGCATGTCTTGAAGGTAGCTTCTGAATGGAGTTTGCATACCCTAGGAGCAAATAATTTTCATTAACAGATGGCAAAGATCAGAATATACTGATAATCCATACAATGAATCCATCCACAGTAATTTCTTTATCAATAACTGTCAAAACAGTCCACAAAAATGAAAGATTGGCACTGACATAACAGACACTGCTATCCAAGCGATTGATGGTATAGTCTCCAATTCCCATTTATTTAAAATAGGTCAACTGCTTATTGTTTATGCGTAAACTGGACAAACAGCTGAAACCCAAAACTCTGAAATTCAGTGACAAAGACAAATTCTGCTTTTACCATATAGTTATAAATTGCATAGAAACCCATGCTATGCAACGAGCCGTGTTTCACTTATAATTTGACATAGGTTGCCCATCGTCACAATATATATCGCTGTATGAATCTAGGTATAGTAGCTGCTAGGAGCATAGATCTCTAAGTTTTCTTGTGTACAAATCAATAGGTTCGCGGATGGTGTCCGCATTCGTGACAAACTAGTCTTCTCGCACATGCTCAGCATTGGCTTGTCAGCTATAAACATAGAATCAGAACTTTAGTCTTAGAAGCTAGGATAAATGATTGGATAGCATATTTAAAAACAGAATATTATCGCGATTGAAAGCAACAAAAAGAAGACAGTGGCAAAAATAACTTGGGCAAGCTGTGACTAAATCCTATATTGTGCCTATAGATGTACTAGGTATGAGTTTGCAAAAGAGCTACCTATACTGCATTCCGCCATGTCTGGTGGTATAATGTATTTTGAGAACATGCAGAGGAAAAGAAATGAATGTTGTTTATCTTCTTTATAAAAGAGGTGACCATGGCCTCAGAAAAAATTTGCCCTTTAAGTTTACAAGGTCATGTCACAACTCACAACTTAAATTTTGAATACTTTTTAGGATTCTGTGCATAAGGTTGTCCACATCACTTAATCACCAAAATCTACAAGGTAGTCATTCTTCAGCTTTTACAAGGAGGAACAAATCAAATCCAATGTCATGAGATTTAAGAAAAACCAAAACAGTTAAGGACAACCAATGTGTACACCTTACCAAAAAAAAAAAAAAAAAAACCAATGTGTACTAATTTATTGAGAACTAGTTGACCATTATCATTTCTTGAATGAAGAGGCACCATCTTTATAGATAAAAGTAAAAATCTTTGGGGGACTACTCTCTTATAAATGAGTCTCATTAAATAGAAAACACATGTTTTACATATTATATGTAGATAATTTTACACCTACGCTTCTATTATATCTAATATGCAAATAATACCATTTTTGTATTGCGTACAATATACAGAAGCTAACCATCCTTCCATGTATCAATCAGAATTTTAACATATGAAGCTAAGGTGATCCCAAACAAGCAAGTAACACCAATACCTAAAATTCTATCGGGATTTCTTGTATGTTGCCGATGTTCGGTAAATTCGAGCAATGGAGGTAATTTCAAAATTCAGATAACAAGAAGCTTTTAAAAAGAGAGTGGAGAGTCAAATAATACGCAGAATGTATGAAATATGTTCAATGTCCCCTTTCTAATTCTGAGGACTCAAACTGGTAAAATGTTTTAGCAAGTTGCCCCTTGGAATTAAAAGGACCATCATTCTAAAAGTGAATGGTGGTTCAGAGAGTTATTAATAATGGTGTGTTGGTTTGAAATAATATTGAATGATCCAATGACCGCCATTGCACATTGTTGCTGCTCCATTTCAGCAAACAAATGAACTAGGTCACTTCAGAAGCCGAAAGCCTAAGCTAAACAGCAAACCTCTCTCCACCATAAATTTGCCCAAGCACATGGTGCTCATTGACAGAAGTCAACTACTGTTTACTCGTTACAAGAGTTGCTGCCTACAATACATTCCTCAACTAGATTACCAATCCAAAGCTATTCAGGCCAACGCAAAACCGGCACAACGTCGCCCAACAGTGTCCATACCTGAAGATTTTCAGAAAGGTACTCGTGCTTCATGGACAGATCCATGGCACGCTTGATCCGCTGGTTTCGTGCGTCCACAATCTCCCTCGGCAGCCGATTAAGCGCCTCCTTCACGTCGAGGTCATAGTACCCATCATATAAATCATCATACCTTAGCCCTGCATTTCCCAATCGATCACCCAATCACAAGGTCATCTAAACGCAAAAGTATTCACTCCGCTCGCTCAACCCCAAGCAAATGAACGAGCTCGAATCGAAAGAATCGTCGAAGCTCGCGGAGACGCAAAAGACCGGCCGAGACAATCAATGCGGGAAACACTGGATTCCGCGATGCTGTCAACGGACCGAGCGCACAGCACACGAATTCAATGGGGGGGATGAAATTAGGGTTTTCATGGATCGGGAGAGAACCGTAATGGCGAAGGCGCTTGGAGATAGCCTTCATGTGCTGAGCCGCTAGCCAGCTCTTCTTCGGATCCAGAAACGACTGCATGAGCAACGACATTTTCAGCCTCTTCCTCGACGAGAGCTTCGCGTCCGCAAGACCGCAACCACCTCGTATCTCTAACGCAGTCTCCGAGTACGAGCGGTTAGCCAAAGCGACGACCAGCTCCTTAAGCGGCGTCGTTACCTTGGGGGCTCTCTTTTATTGATAACTTCGAGAAATATGAAAAAGAGTTCAGCGATTTCAATCAAATTTAAATAGATTTTACCAACATATATAAACAATTTCCCACGTAGAGAATTGAACTTTGACATGCGATTTAAATATTAAAATTAAATTCTATCACTTAAAGCATCGCGCATGGATGATCTTAGTCCAACTTTCACTTGATTGAGACGGGAATCATGCCAGAACACGACATTCACCCGATCATGAATTCTTGTAAAATATCGTGCAGATTTCGCAAGTGCGGTGATTAAACAATAAAGACAACTCGGAAAGGGAATTTTAAAAGTTAAAATGATGTCACTTTTGTTTCGATCTCGCCACTTCCATCGGCGAAAGATTTTCGTGACCGATCACGAGATGTTTCCGGGGGAGGAAAGAAGAAGAAAAGAGGTGGAAGTTAGTGGATATTTGTTAATTAATGAATGAAAAAGCCGATAAAAATGTTTATGCATTCATTTTTTTCTTATTAGTTGGATGAAAAAAAAAAAGGCAATTAGAGAATGACAGTTTAGTCCCGTCCATTGTAACAACATTTTGAACGGATTTTCAAATTTATCTTTCGAAAAATAATTTTTGTTTATATATTCGATTCACCGAATCTTTTTAATTTACTATGATTCGTTATAATATCAAATTCGAAAGCTTAAATTAATAGGCATGGAAATGTCACGTGTATATAAAGAGTGTATAAATAGTACTATAGTCTCTAAAGATGTGAGATATTTCAACACGTTGCCTATATGTAGATTGCATCTATCGTTCGAATTAATTAGTTACAAATGATACTGGCAATAAACAATGATGCGCGAGGTGAGCAGAAAGAAAGACGACGACGACAATAAGTAAAGCATTACATTATGCCACGTCAGCAGAGCGAGGAGGGTAAAATGGTAAAACCAGGAAGAGTGTGTACCTCGTATCGCATGCATGGCGAGAGGTTGGTTTTGTGGGGGTGGGGTGGGGGAAGGAAGAGAACCAACGCGACTCTCATAGCTCGAGTTTCGCCCAAGATCGCGTAAACGCCAATCTCATCACCTACAACCTTCCCCAAGAGACGAAAAAGGAGGGAGAGAGAGAGAGAGAGAGAGAGAGATGGTGGGGTTCACGGGCTGTTTCTCCCTTCGCTGTTTCTGGGTTTGTTTCACAACATCGACGCCGATCAAAATGCGGTGTTTGTAGTTAAAGAAGACAAAGGATCGCAGAGAGAGGGAGGGAGAGTTCTGTTTTTCGTTTATTTTATGGGGAGGTGGGTGGCCGGAGTTGGGTTGGGTAGGGGGAGAATGAAGAAGCGAGGAGGGGCAATATTGAGGAACCCGAAATCGATGTGCGGCGGCGGCGGAGACGGGGACTGGGGCAAGAGCGTGCACGAGCAGGAGGCGGTGGAGCAGCTGTCGCGGGATGAAGAGTACAGCATCAGCGGGGGCATCCTCCCTTCCCTCGGCGGCAAGACCAACCGCATGGTCAAGCTACGTCGTTTCATCATCAGCCCCTTCGATTACCGTTACAGGTCCTTCCTCATCGCGTCTTCCCAATGTCGGGATAGTTTTGCTTCTTTTTCCCATAGATGGAGGAGTCGATCGGGATTCGGCTAGAATTTCACACGTAGTGTAGGAACTCGGGTGCGCTTTGGACAGACGGGTGATCCTTGCACCTGGTTGACGGACGACCGACTGTTGCCGGTCGTGTATCGCCGTAGAATGCGTGAAATTTTGATGTCGTATAGGGGAATAAAGTCGACATTTTTCTTGTTCATGCTGTCTAAATCTTTCTCCCCTTTTGTCGGATGGTGCTTTTGTTTCCATTACTGGTTCAAATCTTTTCCCCTCTTTGGGCGGAAAAGCATCGAGAGGTTGATGTCCATTAATGTCTTCGGTCATCATGCATTATACACATCCTAAGGCTTGGTCAGCTTTGATTTGTTGATGCATTAATAGTTGATCTTTGAGGGTCTCTGTAATTATCATGCATCATTTGTTTTGAATGATTGCGGTTGTTTCTGAGGGCCATCATGGAGCTAAAAGTCGGTTGTGCTGTGCTTTTCCACATTTAAGGACGAGACATGTTACAGTGGTTTGTAGCTTTCATCAATTTCTTCATTTTATTGGTTCTTATTGTCTTGGAAAAGGACCTAACTTTGCCTTGACATGAAGTTCTATCATAAGATGGTGGGTTGAGTCCTCACTATGTCATCCACGTATTATGTTCTGATCTGAAATGCTTCTTAATTGGGACACATTTTGCAGACTCTGGGAGACATTTCTGGTGGTTCTCGTCTTCTACACCGCATGGGTGTCACCATTTGAGTTTGGATTTCTCGAGAAACCACAGGGAATTCTGGCGATAACAGACAACGTCGTGAATGGATTTTTTGCAATTGACATCGTATTGACCTTCTTTGTAGCGTATTTGGACAAGGCTTCATATCTTCTAGTCGATGATAGGAAGAGGATTGCTTTGAGATATGTGACTACGTGGTTGGCCTTTGATGTTATCTCAACTGTCCCCTTTGAAGTTGTTAAAAGTATTTTACCATCTCCTTTGGAGCAGTATAGCATATTTAACATGCTTCGACTTTGGCGTCTTCGAAGAGTCAGCTCGATGTTTGCCAGGTAACAAGAGTTGACATATAAGTTTAACCTCCTAGCCAATTCTTATTTTCGTTTAACAAATATGGTAGAGATTTACTTTTCCATAATCACTGAAATTGTTTGCACTGAAGTCTTCTTTTATCTTGCTTGAATTGATCACCTGTAAGAAATAGCAGCATTGACTTCTATTTCTCTGTAGATGAGCTTGTCCTTGTTATATGTCATCAGTTGAATACATATGTTCAGAAACTTGGTACTTGGTTTTATCTTCTTATGAATGTAAGGATCATTACGTTGTCTTCTTGTTCTTTCAAGCAACAAAGTGCTAATATATAAAATGAAGGCGGCATTTCACATTTTTCCTATTCCAGTATGTTACTTACCGATTGTCTTTTTCTTAATGATTTCAGATTGGAGAAAGATAGAAACTTTAACTACTTTTGGGTACGGTGTGCGAAGCTGATCTTTGTGAGTGTCTTCACTTTGCAATGCAGTTTTTTGTCCTTATTGTTACCCTTAAATTGAGTGTTCCCTGCAAGTAATGTTGACTATACCATTGGCCTGCCCTTTAGGTTACTGTATTTGCAGTGCACATGGCTGCATGCTTCTACTATCTTCTTGCTGCACGCTACAAGGACCCAAAAAACACATGGATTGGGCTTTCATTGGGGGATTTCCACAGTAGGAGTCTCGGTGTTCGTTATGTTATATCTATATATTGGTCGATAACCACGCTTACTACCACTGGCTACGGTGATTTGCATCCTGTGAATACGAGAGAGATGATATTTGACATCTTCTACATGTTCTTCAACCTAGGACTAACTGCTTATTTGATCGGAAATATGACCAACTTGGTCGTCCACGGCACCAGCCGAACCAGAAGATTTGTTAGTGCACTCTGGCCCATCCCATGCATCTGGACTAGTCTTCGCATGCCTTGACACTCCCTAAATTCTGATGTCCATTTCTTTGAAATTGCAGAGAGACACAATCCAATCAGCGTCGAATTTTGCACACAGGAACCAATTGCCCGTTCGCCTGCAAGACCAAATGCTGGCTCATATTTCTTTGCGATATAGAACTGATTCAGAAGGTCTTCAGCAGCAGGAATTTCTTGAATCCCTTCCTAAAGCCATCCGATCAAGTATCTCGCATTTTTTGTTCTATTCGCTCGTTGACCAGGTGTACTTGTTCCGTGGCGTTTCAAATGACCTGCTTTTTCAGCTGGTAATGAGTTTTTAAGATCATCTTATCATCTCTACAGGTGCTGTGGACGAAGTATCAGATGTCTTTAGACAGTTATCTTCTGTTCATCAGGATCCTTCTAGATGCATGATGATTGTCTTTTTGGCATGATTTGATTTATTAAATTTAATCCCATCTGGAATTAAGACACCGACAGATGCTGTTTATGTTGAATTCCGATTCATGGTTTAAGTCTGCTCTATGAAGGTGTCAGAGATGAAAGCCGAGTATTTTCCTCCGAAAGAAGACGTGATTCTGCAGAATGAAGCGCCCACAGACTTGTACATACTGGTCACTGGTTCTGTGGTAAGAAGTTAGTACTCATTCCCCAGTTCCAGTTGAATTATTTAAGCAGTACTGGTATATGTACAGTCATTGGGTCTTTGGTGAAGAGAGAGAGTTAAGCAGAAGTGCATAAGACAAGCTGGTTCTTTAATTTAAAAGTAGCTTTGTAACTTGCTGTTCCTTCTGTTTGAATAATAAAGAAATCGAACTACTTAAAGTCCTGTGAAAGGTTGACTCAAAAGAAAAAGTTCTGTGAAAGGAACTTGCGGTAGAAAACATTGCTTGCTTTACATGGACCGTTTGTTTGCTTTTTCTTTTTCTCTGCACATGAGATTTTGGATACTTTCTTAACCCAAACCTTGATGTGGCATTTTCTTGAGATGTTCTTTAAGCCACTACTCTGACATTTTAATCTATGGACAGGAACTTATTGTGCAAAGAAATGGAATAGAACAGGCAAGTTGGTTTAATTAAGACTGTCTTAACCAATTTCGTTTCCAATATGTATATGTCTGAGTCAACTCTGACGAAACCTTGGTTGTTTACCTGTGAAACAATTGACTGCAGGTAGTTGGCGAGGCAAAGAACGGAGATGTCTGCGGCGAAGTAGGTGTCCTCTGTTACCGGCCACAACCTTTTACAGTCAGGACTAAAAGATTGAGCCAGCTTCTACGTTTAAATCGTACGTCCTTCCTGAATATTGTTCAGGCCAATGTAGGAGATGGAACAATTATCATGAACAATCTACTTCAGGTAGGCTTAGATTGCAACTTCACTGATCCAAGTATGATGTTGGACTTATTGTCTCGAAGTTTTTCTCTTTACCTGAAACCGACAGAAGCAAATATGGCTAACTATGGATGAAAGACAACCAGCAACATAGATGTTCTGCTCAAAGTTGCTTTCTGATCCCCGATTTATTCAAACAGAACCCACTCTGCCCAACTTTATGCACGGAAGATGAGAAAGTCGTAGCATTATCTGTTTTATGCTTCTTGCAGCATTTGAAAGAAAGGAGGAACCCGATGATGGAGGAAATACTGGATGAGACAGAGCACATGCTCACTCGGGGGAATATGGAGTTACCTCTTAGCTTATGTTTTGCAGCAATGAGAGGCGACGATCTACTATTGCACCAGCTTTTGAGACGCGGTTTAGATCCAAATGAAGTAGATAAAAACGGAAGGACGGCGATGGTAAGTCACTTTGTACTTGGAGATTTCATTTCCATGGTCTCCTAATTTGAAATTTGCTACTCTGCATGCAACAGCATATTGCAGCATCTATGGGAAGTCAACATTGCGTGACCCTTCTTCTAGAATTTGGAGGAGATCCTAACATCAAAGGTACTCTACTTTATTGGCATTTCGAAACAATTTGTGCTTCAATATTGCAATTTGTTTACTACTTGGAGCACTTCGATACCAATTTTGCTTGGACCTCAGCACTGTGTCCAATTTCTGTCTTACACCTAGTTGTAGCAGTACAATTTTCACCAATCTTATCGATGTTTAGAAGAGATGTGGCTGGAGTTGTGATAGTATTTGCTATGCAGATTCTGAAGGAAGTGTTCCTCTTTGGGATGCCATAGTGGGGAAGCATGAATCCGTGATTAAGCTACTTTCAGACAACGGTGCAACGATTTCATCTGGCGAGGTGGGCCATTTTGCTTGCACTGCCGTTGAGCAAAACAATCTAGAACTTCTCGAAGACATAGTCAAGTATGGCGGCGATGTAACACTGCCCACAAGCAATGGAACTACACCGCTTCACACGGCTGTATCCGAGGGAAACATCGAGATAGTTAAGTTCCTGTTAGACCAAGGAGCCGATGTTGATAAGTCCGATGTATACGGATGGACCGCAAGGGCTTTGGCGGATCACCAGGGCCACGAAGATATAAAGCTTTTGTTCCAAACAAAAAGAGCTATCACAATCTCAAGTGGGCAAGGGTTTGGTCACCCAGATAGTATCCCTAATAAACAGGAGGTGCCGTATCTTGCCAAGTACCCAAGCGAGCCCCTGATACCTTCGGCCCTCGGAAAGCACTCGAGTGAGCCCTTGATCCCTCCATTTTTACAGCAGTCTATGCCAACTATTGCAGAGGTTAATTGGTCAGGTAACCGACGTCGCCGTAAAGCCAACAATTTTCAGAATTCTCTTATTGGGATCATGTCAGCTGCAAATACAGGTATTGAACAATTGCTCCTTTTATTTCATATATCTCCAACCTTTTTGAGTATTTAATGGTACTTGTGTACAATATCCTCAATCATTAGAAGTTCGGTATCACTAGGATGATTAATTTAATATAACAACCCGACAGTGAAACTGGTTGGATGAAGCAAATATATGGTGTTATCTTATTAGTTCATCAGCATTGGTACTTCCCTTTGATAGTTTAGTTGGATATTAGAGGCTCAAGCTCTGAACTTGACGTTGGATTTCATGAGCTTAAGAAAGATAAAGCTATATTTCGACTTCTGCGTAAGCTCTAAGTTGTTCTTAGAATCAACATATCATGGGTTGAGATTGTCTCCGATTGCTCAGGCATGAATCTGACATTTGTACATTTCTCATTATGCAACTAGCAATAGAAAATGTTGGCTAAATTCCCCGAATTTCACGGACAGTTTTTATCACAAAGTTTGGATTCTATGCAGGCGAGAAGGACGTTATTTCATCTCCTGGCAAGTTTGCAAATTGGAAATTAGGCAACCCCCCGGCTCGTGTAACACTCAGCTGCCGAGAGAAGGGTGAACTCGAGAGTAAGCTTGTGCTGCTGCCAGAGTCTATTCAGGAACTTCTCCACATTGGTGGTAGAAAATTCGGTTTGAATTTTATGAAAGTTCTGAGCAAAGACGGAGCAGAAATCGAAGATATAGAGCTCATTAGAGATGGCGATTTTCTTATTCTGGTTGCTGAAGACAGAGATGATAACTCACAACTACCAAGGGAAAAAGAGTCAATGGATACAGATTTCCTCTCTAGATCACTATAAGCCATTCGCTAATTAAGATCTTGAGCTCAAGGGCGCAGTAATTGATGATGTGGTTTGGGTATATAAAGATTTTCAGGTTTTCGTTTTGTTTTCAGTATTAGGGAACAGAAAGAAATGAAGGATTTCAGTGAAGATATATGGCTTACGTGCTTCACATTTTCGGGATGAAATGCCTTGGACTGGAGCAAAAGGGTTGGAAAACCCTGGTGAAGTTTGAATTTTTGGTTGGATGATTGTACTATGTATAAACTCAGTGAACCTTCTTCCCACAGTCATTTGTAACATAATACAGAGACATAATTTGTCAATACAGGAAACATGTCCTTCCTCTTCCCATTTCGCCTGTTCATTATCTTGTCCATCTTTTTCCTTACGATGAGGTTGAAGGATCCAAGAGCAGACACTTCAAATAGAACTGCAGATGAATTGTTCCGACATGGTTCCACGGAATATTATTACCATCACAAGTGCAGCTTGGATGTTTTACTTAGGTTATTCAGTCGTAGTCTGTGGAGCTGTCCTAAAAGCCTTTCTGCTTTATGCCCAGCAAAAACCGGCGTTTGCATAAAAGAGCTCAGACATTCGATAGAGTCCAGACAACGCTTGCACAAGCTAAATACCGTTCACATGTCTCACCAATACTTTCGCTTTTTAACCCTTATATCCTTACCTATCTCTGGTTCCCCTTCAAATGTATAATGCAAGAATTTTGAGTAGGCAAAAAAAGAAAAAGAAAATTCGGTTAGGTTGGTTATCCTGTGGAAGACCGCTTCGTGCAATCAGTACTCCAGTTTTTGACTTTTTCTTCAGCTCTTCCTTTGGCCTGTATATACTCTTGTCAACAGTCTATACAGAGGAACTCGAACTATGCTATTCAAGGAAATTTATCAAAGTATCATGGTCGAGAGGCATCTTCTGAGCGAACCTACAGAACCGAAAGCCAGTGTGAGTGCAATACAACTGGAAATACTGATGCTACATTCATAAGAGTAAAAGTTTTGGTTCCTCACACGAAAGAGCATCTCTTCTTTGAAGCTCACAGTTCTGAGCTTCAACTCGCCTCTACTTGTTGTCATCTCGTCCAATATCTCGGCATCACAGAAATCTTCTTCGCTCTCCTCATCACCAGAATCAGATGGTCTTATGTCCTGCTCATGCATTAAAAGAATGTTTGATTCACTACAAAAGTGAAAATGTTTGGAACTCCAATGAAGAAGGAAATTTTTTTGGAAGACCGATTCCAAACAGCGTTGTAGTTGTGTGTTAATAGTTCATGACATATGGGTGAGTATACCTTGAATGAGAGGCTTCGACTGCGGTATGGGGTGGCAGCGATTTCCTCATATTCGGCAGCATCCAACTCCTGAAGATGATCGTGCTTAAACAGCTTGGGAAGAATGTGCTGCCTTATGCTTATTAGAAGGAAGAACGGCAATGGGAACAATATGCCGGCAATAGGCACCCACGTCACCCCAAAACAGATGAGAAGATACACAAATTGGAAGAGCGTAAACACTGCGATGGATTTGAACGGTACTGATTCGACAAATGAAGCATGAACTCCTTCCAGTACTCTGCTCACAGAAAGGAAAGGTAAGATCAGGACAGCATGATAATGACCGGAAATATTGTAAATAGTGAAAGCCTGATATTTGGAATACTGTACAGAGATCGATTGAATTTTTCACACTGCATCTTACATATTTTCCACTCTCAAACATCGCAACTTGCCTTTACTCAAAAGCATAGTTAACTTGAAAGCAACCTTAGGATCACCACATCAAATCAATTTATAAAGTATGAGCAACTTGTAAGGTGCGCTGCTTACCTGTAACGTCGACCTGGGGTGATGAAGAGAAGCAAAATCCTTTCCCAGAACTGATTCCCTGGTAGACTATCGATGGCCATGTAGGCAAAGTAACCCCAAAGAACTGATGTAGGTATTAGTTTAATGACAGGTATCGCACATACTGATAGTCCCACAAGGCATGATTGCAGCAGGTTGCTCATCCTTTGCTCATTGACTCTAACGGGCAAGTGGGCATCGATGTACTTCTCGGGGTCAAATTTAGTGTTTCCATCTCCTCCGTCATCTGCTTTCAAAACCGCCTCCTTCAAGTCCTGCAATTCCTTTACTGTGGAAGTGAACTGCAGAAAGATATCCACCACGCTCAATGCCAAGTAAAAGCTATGCATATCTGTGCAAATGGAGAAAATCGTGCACGCTAATGGAACTTACGGTTGGAGTCTTGTCCATTTCAATGAACACTTCTTGCATCTTTCCATAAATCTCTGAATTGGTTGCTCGTTGCTTCATGCATTCCTTTGCACTCTGAACCATCCTCTTTTGAATCATCTACAGAAGAGCTCCTATTAACCACAGTTGAGGGGAAAAAAAAAAATGCTTACGCTGCCACTAAAGATAGAACTTTCTTAACATCCCTTCCGAACCTGCTTATTGAGAACGGCTAGACTCTTGGTGTGCATAGGAGATTGCGGGAGTACTCCATTGGAAGGAGGAAGGCCAAGTAATCCGCATAGCAACGTCTGAAATCCAATAAGATGGTGCTTAGCCAAACCTTCGCCCAAACTCATCTTTTATAGGAAATGAGCATGATCAATTACACAGGTACCAATAGTCCGAGCAAAAAGATGTCGTAGTGGTAAGCCGATGGTTTCTTGAGATTGAATTCCTTCTGTTGAGCCATTTGTGAAGCCACGCTGTGGTCGAAGAAATAGAGCCCTGCTATCATCACTGCTGGTATAAAAGCAGAGAATATGTGTGTTGGAGGAACTTTCCACATATCCTGCAAATTGAGGGACAAAGGTATTGAATTTGCATAAGTTGTAATTTTGAGAATGGAAAAGAACGCAGACAACACTCTTCAAGACCTATGGGAAAACATATAGCACCGTATGTAGATATCTTGATAATTAAGGTGCACTAGTATCAAGATTCCAGAACTGATACCTTAATTACTGTCCAATGGTGCAGAGAAGCAGATTCCCAGGGGAGTGGACAAAATAGTCTTCTTGGAACTCCATCGGGAACTCTTTTCGGAACTGCGAACGACAACGCCGTCCAAGTAAGGACCATAAGCGGAACGCCGTAATCAGCTATGAGTCCGCGGAACCAGCCTGATGAACAACAGCAGGAAACAATCAGGAAAAAATGGGTACAAAAGCAGAAAAAATTACTTAGAGAACAACACAAGTAAAATTAACCAATGACAAAGGTTGAGATTGTGTACCGGTGCTATACCGCCAAGACCTTGCCTTTCTGCTCTTGAGAGCGGTATAGAACAGGCCGATAGCAAAGATAATGGCAAGCAATCCATTTGTATAGAGCCACTGGAATTGATACTTCTCCAGAGCTGGGTTGTCAGCTTTAGGGATATCGAATTCGCTGATTAACCCCTGTTGAAGAGGTACTTGCGAGGGTTAAATAACACCAATTCATTTAGTTCTGTTCCAGTTTAGGATTTCTCGAGCCGCAGGTAAGCTATATGGTACCTTGATGGCCTCTTGAATGAAGAGAACTGTAATCAACATGCCAAAGAGTTCCCCTGCAATCCTAGTGAATCTCGTAATGATTGTGCAGGCATTGAATATGGCGAGAAGAAACAGCAGCAATGCCGTCCAGACACAGACCCTGCAATTAAAGCCGTACCGTAAATTGACCATACACGTTCTGATTCATGACACCAACGTAAGCTCTACATGACCATACGAAATAGGAGAACTTCCAATTCCTTACCACCCTGCCCAAGCCAAATACAGCTCGCTCCCCAGGTCCGACCTCCCCTTGGCAAAGTTGTACAGGTAAGTGTACATTATAACAGTCGGTTCTGCAACCCCTAAGATTAGAAGAGGCTGGCCGCCGAAAATCGAGTGGATGATCCCGCATATAGCAGTTGAAGCTAATGTCTCAACCGTGCTTAAACTGCCATCTGACATTTGGGCGCAACATGAGTGCATGATTAGTGTAAAAGCCAGACATGATCAAGGAAACAAATGCGAAAAAGCATAACCGATAACGAAATTTCAATCTCTCTCCCTAGTGAGCTGTAATTTCAACAATGAGAGTGAGAATTATCGACGACTCACCGGTGTCTCGACTAAGCTGCTCCCCGAAGGCTATAACAGGAAGAGCAGAAGCAAAGAAGATATATGCTGTTGGGGCTAGAATCCTGGACACCAAAGGGTTCAAAACCACCATCAGCAGAAAGATCTAGAAAACTTTTTGTCTTTTTCCAAGGACGAGATCTAGCTCCTCAGACTGCATTGTCGGAAGCATAAATCAAAATCAAGAAAAGAATGTACCTCGCGCCTGAACAAAACCCACAAGCCCAGTCCTGCTTGTAACATGCGGCTCTTCCTCTGACATCTTTGATGATCCCTCTGAAGGGGGTCCTGAGACTCTCCATTGCTGCTGCTGCAACAAAAAGCCATCAAATGGGGTGATCAGAAACACAACGAACAGAACACGGCGCACGCCATTCTTGAGATTCAGTAGCCACATTATCGAAGAAGAAGAGAGAATGCTCACAACAAGTTTCTCTCTCTCGCTCTCTGTCCGTGCGTCTCTCTCCCTCTCTCGCTCAGAGTTAGCAGAGATTAAGAATAGTCGGAGGAGACAGAGACTTGAGACTGAGACTGTTGTCGTTTTTGACCTCAGTCTCGTCCAGAGGTTTTCTACAGGGAAGAAGAGAATGTGTCGTTTCTTGTGTTTTGCATGAATATACAATTGGAGTCCTCTCTCTCTCTCTCCCTCTCTCCCCGCCCGTGGGATGTTTGCGCGTTTTTATATTAGCTGGACGTACAGCAATCAAAGAGAGCCATGAAATGGATTTTGGGCTCAAGCGATGTGATGTGATGCGATGCTTCACGGAAGGTAGGTAGGCGACACTCCATGGTCGCTCCTTTTGCTTCGCGGTCGATCATGTTGACCAGACATCAATACCACCCCATGCATAGGAAAACCGCAGTAAATACCAAAGTGATGTCGGCTGTCTATACTAGTCTTCATTAACGGTGATTGGTTCCCGATATGATTGTTGGACAGTCAAATAAAACTCCAGTGGATTATTAAGTAGGGATGAGTAACACAGATTTTAATTTTAATGTATTAATTGAAATTAGGCTTACATTTAAGAAATAAAAAAAAAAAATTGATAGAATCAGTCCTGACCGGTCCGATTCACCTTGGATTTTGGGAATCGGATAGAAAATCATCAGTTTCAATTTTATGGACCCGAAAGCCGATCGATTCGTCTTGCTCACCCTTAATCATCGTATAAGAAATTCGCTCGAAAGAATCGCATATTTTGCATTCATAAAATATCTTGAAAACTCCGACTTTTACCTAACAATGGTAATCTTATATCTCAATCTCACCTGATATTGTGTGACCTCGCGTGGGGACGATCGACTCTAGAGTAGGTCGGTTCCCGCACCGAAACCAACTCTTATTTTGTGGAACCAAGAACTTGCCCAATTGGTGTTGGAACCGGTTCGAACCGGATGATTGGTCTCGTCTGGTATCCGGGTGGGTCTAGAAACGGGTGATGTTATCTTTTTTGTTTTCCTATTTCCCGCAAGACTGCAAGTTTTGTTGCATAATATAAACTCTCATTCTTTAGTGTTTTGAATTTTTATCAATGAAAATATATGTGGAAAGACATTAAAAGTGTGATATAATGTGATTGAGTAGCATTAATTTGTTAATAAAAAAAAGTATTGATCTGGTCCGGGTGTTCAAGGTGGTTCGGTTTCACATCTGGAACTGAGAAATGGACTAACAATCATCGGTTCCAAATTTTAGGAACTAGGAACCGTCTAGTTTGGTCTGGCTCGGTTTAGTTCTAATGTTCACCCCTGAATTCTCGCGCCATCATTTTTAGCAAGAGATGTGATATAGCCATGAAGTAATACCTTCTCCTACCGTTAAACAAGGTGCGGTCGTCTTATAATGATTAGTAAGAACTAGCAAAGTAGGGTTTTGCTTTTCGATTAGATTCCAGGGGTGAGCTAGTTCTAGGATAGAACTTGGAATCTGAAATCGGGTCGGTAGAGAACCTGTCGGGATGCGGGTTTCATGTTTTAGGATTTGGAAAGTAGGTTTCGGGTTTCAAAAATTGAAAGACATGTTCCAAAGGACAGGTTCTAGGTTTCACAACCTGAAACTTGAAACATGTAATAAGTTTTTGTATTTTTCTTGGTATATATCTTTGCGCGATCTTGCGATATTTCGTAGCGTCGATGGTGAGTGACCAAGTGTGTAATTTGGAACCACTAATCTGAGTTTTCATTTTCAGTGATATTTACGGCTGATTTTTACTTTATTAATATTTCATATTTATTCGTGTGTCTAAATATGAGTTGTGACCAGTTGATTATAGCAATAAGTCATGGTCATTAAAAGTGACGATTCACCGCAATCATTCAATAAAGAATACAGGTGGAACCTAGGTAGACTCCGGAACCGATCCTAAAACCTGTGACAGGTAAGATAAAGGTTCTAGGGTATGCAAGATATGATCTATGTTACAAAAAATGATGAACTTGTTCCGACGGGTAGGTTCTAGGTGGAATCTGTACGAAACCTAGAATCGCTCACTCCTATTAGATACTTTGGCCATGATTTTAGTGCAGAGACCTTACCTCCATAACCAGGAACAGCTAGTTTAATATTTCCAAGAGAAATCAAAGTGAAAGAGATGGGTCAGCAACTCGGCTGGTGCAAGCCTGTAATCTCAGCTGTTTCGACTTCCTTTCAGTAGCTGGCTTACCCCACACGTTGCCATGAAAAGATGGCAAGATAAAGGTAATAATGCAGACGATTCACATGCCTCTTTGCTGTTACTAGGCATGATGTATACAAATGAAGCTGTGAGCCACATACATTCAAGACCCAGAATTATTTCCCTTGAAGTTTGGCCAGGACAAAGTGATTTTCGAGGGACTAAATTGGCAAATTTTTTTTAAATTAGGGACTTAAGATCACAAATCATTAAATACAAAGACTACATTGAAAAAACAAAATAAGGTCGATTAAACGTGTATTGTCTTCCTAAAGTAGAGATGACAGATGGTGCGGAAAAGACATGTATTTTGTGCATAAGCCAATTTGAATAAAATATTTCGTATTTATGATGCTCTAGTAAAGAGTATGAGGATGTCCTAGAATCGGTTCCAAGGACAAGGAAAAAATATTTAGGAGTTTAGGCCGAAGTGCTGGGGATATGAAATTCATTATGTTTATTTCCCAAAACTTCTTTGGAAACAAAAAATGAAAAAGAAACAAAACTAGAAGAAGGGTATTCTTTGAACGAGCAGTGAGAATCATTCTGAGGGAGAATTACCAAAAAAGTTCTAAATCTATTGCGATTGTGTTAATTCAGGCTTAAATCTTTTTTTTTTTTGTGGCCAATTCAGTCCTAAACATTTTGTATTTGTGACAATTCGGTCATTCCAGTCAATTTTTGCAGGCCGGCGCGGCGTGGCAATGTTGGTGTTGTAGTGCACTTTTTAAATAATATTTTAAATTTTTATGTGAATTTTTTTTTTATAATCATGGCCCTTGCCTAGCTAGATCTAGTGAGGGCGTCGCGGCCCTAAGTCCATAAAAAAACTATAGAAAAGAAAAAAGAAACAAAGAAATAAAGCTATAAAAATTTTCAAAATATTGTTAAAATATTATTAAAGAAATTTCACATCGGTGCTGGTACGCTAATGTCGACCTATCAAAATTGCTTGGCAAAATTATAATAAGTTTGTGACTTTATTTGTAATTTTCCTGTTGAAGTAAAAGTGCAGATTTAGCATTAACTATTGTGGTATAGTTAATTTTTTTTCTTTTTTTTCTCTTTCCAATCATCCTTAGCTTCTCCGGTGTATGCTACTTTCTTGCATGTAATGTGGTGGGGAAAATCATCCAAAAAGTCATAAACCCGTTGTTCAACGGTCAATTTAATCATAAACCTTTTAATTATAGTAATTTAATCCTAGACCTCTTGATAATTTGTCAATATGGTCCTTTCGACCAATTTGGACCAGAAATTATTGACGCGGTGATCTAGTTAGCACCAGCCATCCTACGTGGCATGACCGGTATTGACCTAGATAATTTTTTTATTTCCCTTTTCGTCAATGGCCTGTCTCGGGGGATGACCCGATGGCTAGCTCCATGTAATGCCCGGCGTGAAGCTCTTGCCCGGTGCGCGGTGAGACGCCAATGCCGACCGTCCACATAAGTAATTTTCGGCTAATATTGATCGGAAAGATTATATTGGCAAATTGTCAAATGGTTTAGGAGTAAATTAATGCAATTGAAAGTGCATGATTGAATTGACATTTGTACAATATGTTTATGACTTTTTTTGTAAGTTTTCCATAATGTGATGTTAACTCGCAATAAAATCTCGTATCTCGCAAAAGCATGCTACAAAGAATATGAAGAAATTTAAGAAGATTTTATTGCTGATTTATAGGAAAGGACATGAATTAATCATTTTATTGCCTTCTAATTGAAAGAAAAAGGGTTTGACAAAAAAAAAATTGAAAGAAAAAGGGAAAAAATTTCTTTTTCCCACTGTTTCTTTGCTGTGCCAGCTAGGTGATGAAATAAAGAGTCTGCCGGATGTATGTGAAAGCGTCCAAGGTTGGTAAGTTGCCTTCTACCAATTCCACAAATGAATTGCGCGTTACCTTATTTTGGACTTTTCTGTCGCTGTTCACTGCATTTTTGGCCGTCCAATAGACCTAAATGCTTGGAATTGAAAGCTACCTTGGTCAACGAAGAATGCCAGTCTTTTTTAGGACCGTTTATTTTGCTAAAAAATAAATTATTTGAAAATATGTTTCCAACGATGACCGCCAATGCCGCTTATAGAGATGAATTAAACGAAACTAACTAATTATTTCAAATGATATAATCGATTACTTTTTTAGAAAAATATTTTTTTGAATCATTTATTTTGCACGAGACAGATGCATCCGTAGTTATGATACAATCATATAAGGTCGATTAAACATGTATTGTCTTCCTAAAGTAGAGATGACAGATGCTGCAGAACGTACATATATTTCGTGCATTAGACAATTTTGAATCAAATATTTCGTATTTATGATGCTCTAGTAAAGAATATCAGGATGTCCTAGAATCGGTTCCTAGGAAAAGGGAAAAATATTTAGGAGTTTAGGCTGAAGTGCTGGGGATATGAAACTCATTATGCTTATTTTCCAAAACTTATTTGAAAAAAAAACAAACAAACAAAACTAGGAGAAGGGTATTCTTTGAACGAGCAATGACAATCGTTCCAGTTTGAATCAAGGGTTGGAGTGAGGGAGAATTACTAAAAAAGTCATAAATCTATTGCAATTGTATTAATTCAAGCTTAAACTTTTTTTTTTTTGGCCAATTCAGTCAATATGATCAATTTTGACCGGCCGGTGCTAACATGACATTGTTGAGTTGTCATGGACTTTTTAAATAATATTTTAAATTATTTTGTAATTTTTTTTGTAATCATGACCCTCTTCTCGGTCGATCTAGTGAGGGCATTGTGGCCCTAAGTCCAAAAAAAGGAAAAAAAACTAAAGAAGAGGAAAAAGAAACAAATAATTAAAACTATAAAAAAAATCAAATAACATGAAAATATTAAAATAATTTCACATCATCACCGGTAGTATGCCAGAGCCGAGCAACCAAAATTGGTCGGAAGAGTTGAATTGACATAAATGCAAAAGATTTAGGCTTGGATTTATTAAAAAAAAGTTTAAAATTGAATTGGAAAAATTGTAATAGGTTTATGATTTTTTTTTGTAATTTTTTCATTGAAGTGAAAGTGTAGATTTAGCATTAATTATTGTGAATTTTTTTTTCTCTTTTTTCTCTTTTCAATCATCCTTAGCTTTGCTGATCCTCTATGCTACTTTCTTGCATGTAATGTGATGGAAAAAATCATCAAAAAAGTCATAAGTTTGTTGTTCAACGGCTAGTTTAATTCCTATACCTTTTAATTTTATCAAGTTAATCATAAATTTTTTGATGATTTGCCAATATGGTCTTTCCAATCAATTTGGACCAGAAATTATTGATGTAATGCTCTAGTTAGCACCAGCCGTCCTATGTGGCATGACATGCATTGAAGTAGATACTTTTTTTTTAAAAAAATCGATTTTTTTTTATTTTCCTTTCCGCCAATGGCCTATCTCAAGCGATGACCTGACGACTAGCCACATGTAATGCCTAGCAAGGCCTGGCCTAGGTAAGAAGCCCTCTCCTAATGGCCGATGAGACACCGGTGTTGACCGTCCACAAAAGCAAATTTCGGTTAAAATTAATTGAAAGGACTACATTGACAAATTGTCAAATGGTTTAGGACTAAGTTAGTACAATTGAAAGTGCATGACTGAATTGGCATCGGTACAATATATTTATGACTCTTTTTGTCTAATGTGATGTTAACTTGCAAAAAACTCTTGTATCATGCAAAAGCATACTACAAAAATATGAGGATATTTAAGAAGATTCTATTGCTGATTTATAGGAAAGGACATGAATTAATCATTTTATTGCCTTCTAATAGAAAGAAAAAGGGGAAAAAAATTTCTTTTTCCCACCGTTTCATTGATGTGCCAGCTATGGTGATGGAATAAAGAGTGTCTCGGATGTATGCGAAAAGCGTGCAAGGATGGTGCGTTGTCTTCGACTAGTTGCACAAATGAACTGCACATGTTACCTTGTTTTGGATTTTTCTGTAGCTGTTCACTGCATTTTTGGCCGTCCAATAGACCTAAATGCTTGGAACTGAAAGCTACCTTGGTCAACAAAGAACGCCACTGTCCTTTTCTTAGTTGAAAATATTTTTTTCAACAATGACGGCCTATGCCTCTTACAAAAAGAAACTAACCAATCATTTCAAATGATATAATCAATTTTTTTTGAAAAAATATTTTTCTGAATCGTTCATTTTGCACGAAACAAACGTACCCGTAGTTATTGTACAATCAGAAAGTCTACATTTTTTTTTTATTTCTCGTGATCTTCGTAATTTTGGAAAAGGTTCGTATTTCGCCACTTGTAACTTTCTGATTACCCGAACGGGCCGAACCTTATGTTGATAACTCGGTTTTTGGTCCGCTCGTCTCGATGGTTCCTAGAACGTTGTCCAAGGCTTGTGTAAACCATGTGTGAGTCCGCCCGTCGGGTAATTAGGCGAACGAGCGTGTATAGGCCCCTTGACATGGTTTACATAGGTTGTCTAGTAATTTTCCAGCCTCTAAATTTTTGGTAATTTTCGTTTTCTCAAGCCTAAAGCTGATCCAGCCATCACAACAATAAGATTATAGGGAGATCAAGCGACGGTGTCGATTCGGTTCCCATCTCTAATAAAATTATCTATTGCATGGTCAATCGTTTTGGGTTGGTAACTCGGCAAAAAAACACACACATTTGCCCCCAAGTGATCTTTGAAGAGCTTGTGGGGATTTGCATCTTTGTGTTGAAGTTATTATGTACTCTTTTTTTCATATGAAATGAAGATTTTCGTTCCGATAAAAAAAAAAAAAATCTTTGAAGAGCTTGACTTTTATATATTGATCCTAATATACGACATACGTTTCTTCTATTGGTAGCTTTGAACGTGAGAAGCAACTTTGACATTGTTGGGAAATTGCTCCCGATCGACCAATAAGTATTAAGCCATTATTGGACAAGCCCATCCGAGTCCTCGGCCCAGACCGTTACCCAAGCCTATCAAATTAAGCCCAATTAGGTTTCTCCTAGAAAGAGGGGATTAAAACCCATAGTAAAAGCCCACCCAAGCCCGTGAACCCAAAGCCCAATCGAATCGGAGCCCACGATTGGGAGCCCGGTTCCTTTTTGCTCTCTCTTTTTTAAGGGTGAGCAAGTTGGACCAACCGAACCGGGAATCTCCCGGACCGGACCGGATCGATGGTCCAATTCCCGGTTCCAGAAGGTAGTGGTCCGGTTCCCAATCCTGAAAATTGGAACCGGTGGCCAGAGGGTATATGATTGGACCGGTCAATTTTATTTTATCCTAAGGATTCAGCATTAATTGAGCTATTGGTGTAGATGTTATATTAAAAAAAAGGCAGGAACTGATCTGGTTCGGACACCAAATTGTGGTCAACTGCCGATAATTTTATCTCCTCATTCTCGGAGGTATTTTGTGGATAAACTCCGTAGGTAATGGCCTGGAGGAAAATATGTAACAGATTGGAGCTTTACTGAAGGAAATCATTCTTGTAGTTTTGCTCGTTACTCAAGTCATTACCTTTTGCCTTTTGGGACGTAGATGTACGAATGCTTGGATGCTATTTCTGCATGTGCAAAGATTGTAACATACCTTCTACGTGGAAAATCTTTTATCATCGGTGATCTTGTTGCTTTATTTGGTGTTCTTTTTCCTCGATTATTGGATAGTTTATCGGTTGGTTTATTCTATCCGATTTTCAATTTCGACAATTGGAAATTGGGATCGCCGGTCTGGTTCTTGAGGAGAACCAGACTGGACCGAAAACCGTTCACCCATACTCTTTCTCTTTATATACGCATTCACATATACAATCTCGATATCATATTGTAAATTGATATCCGAAAGGGTTAAATTGCGATAGACGAAAGGGTAAGGCTTCTGTATCGGAACTCGTGACACATACCGTCCGGTAATTTTCAAGCCTTTATAGTGTAGATAAGTTTTATATCAACGAATGTCAGGTAACCTTTATATTTAAGTCTTGTCATGTTAGTCTTATCATAATCTTACTTTGATTATTTGCTATATAGTCTAGGCTGTCGACGTTCATGTTTCTTTGATACCTGAACGAAACTTTTGAGTATCCATTCGCTATGGCTTGAAATTCGAATCGAACCGCATTTGATCTGAACCGAAAACATGGTTCGGTTTGGATTTTCATTTTTTTTTTTTTGGGGACTTATGCCCTCTCTCTCCTGCCAGTGCATCCTTCTGTTCTTTTCTGGTCTTTGGGGCTTCCTCCTTCCTCACACATTTCCTTCTTTTGTCCTCCCTTTTTGAGTTCTCTCCGGCGAGTTCCCTTTTAAAACTATACCAGCAAGTTCCCTTCCACGTAGCTCGACCGCAACAGATCTGTAGCAATGGTCGCGTCCAAATCTGGAGCCATGGCCGCCAACAGTTCTAGAGCATGGCCGCCTTCAACCCAAATCTGGAGGTGCCGGCCATGGATCAACAGGCACGACGAAGAACTGCCAGATCATAATGGACAGTAAATTTCTTGGCCATCTAATCCCATATGGTAATGAAATCGCCACATTCATCACTTGCTTTTAAACTTGCCATCAGTGTAGTAATTTCTCTACAACAATTCTCTGACATAGCATTTTAGGGTCCGTTTGCTTTGAGAAAACTTCTTGATAAAATGAAAGTATTTTTTTTTAATAGAAATCGTTATCAAGAAATATGGTTAGTTTGTATTCGTTTTGTGGTTCAGGAAATGTTTTTTCTTTTTTGGCAGAACGAGGTGTCACTTTTCCCCGATTTAAACTTGTTGTTTTCGGTCTTTGACCAAAAAAACAGAAAATTGTTGTTTTCAGTCCATAATTTATCATATTATGCAATTAACTAATTCAACTCATTTATTATGCTCTGTTTGTTTTGCGAAAAATGAATAATTTGAAAAGCATTTTCTATAAAATAATCGCTTATATCGCTCACAAAAAGAAATGACGAAAAATATATTATTCGTCAAAAAATTTGGGCATAAGTTGTGGTTGATATGATAATTTTTTATTAATTAATTATTTCAAGCAATATAAGCTATCATTTTCAGAAACCTCTCGTCCTATATAATATCAAGTCTTTCACCATTTGAATTCACTGTATTATAGCACGCAGAGTGCGCCAACTTTACGTGTCAAATTTTTTTCTTCAAAAGCCTCATCTAAAAGTTGATTTATTGGTTCACACTCCACTGTCCCGAATTGCGTCCCATGCGCAAATTACATTCCATCCCTTTTTTTTTGTTGGAGGGTTTTTTGGTCGGCAAAAACTCATTTCATTTTTGATAAAAAGGAGAGGGACGTTCCATTTCTAGAGGAGTAATAAACAACGCGTTGAAAAAAATAAATTGAGACTATTATTTAGGGAAATACTCTCCCGACGGTATTGTCGGGGATGATACAATATTAACCGTAGATCATCCACATATCATTAACGCGTGTTTTGTATAAATTACTTATTGATTTAGAAATCACATAGTCGAAATAATTGACAATACTTGTCGGACTCAGGCTAGCAGCTTTTCTATATGTGTGTGTTGCGAATTCAGGTTGATCGCTTGAAGCTCGGGCGGCTGGTGTACGAGTTCGGAACTCCCCAAGAAGCAGATTCTCCGGTATTTTTCTTACAGTGTGAGTTTGGTTGTCCAGTCTGAAGCAAACATCGTCATGTGGAGGGTCATCCAGATGTGTAACGTTGACTTCGATGTACACATTCACATGTCGGATGGTTATGATGTCTGAAAAGGATGACATAAGTGAACTACGGAGCTCTTCTCATCTGCATTTCATTCAGGTGTCATGTTCGGCCTCGCAGAGATTCTCCCAGAAACAATGAAGCTTTCCAGTTCAGCGTTGGAACGACAGTTCTCTCTCCTTTTATATTCGCCCTTCTTCTGTCGACGGTGCCGCCTCGTCTCTCTCGTGCCGAGTCCTCCATACACGCATATATATATATATATATATATATATATATATATATATATATATATATATATATCGTTCATGATTTTGACATCGTTGTGTTTCAACGGCGGCGTGTTTCGGCAATGACCTGGCGCAGTTCCCATCAAGCAAATTCTTCGCGTCAGCCGGTGAAGGGATATGGGACAACGGAGCGTCATGCGGGAGGCAGTACGTGGTGTGGTGCATCAGCGCCTCCGTCTCCGGAACCTGCGCTCCCGGCAAGACCATCCAAGTCCGAGTTGTAGGCCGCATGCTGTCCTCGTCCTCACGTCCCTCGAGCAATGGCGCGACCATTGTCCTCTTGACGACCGCTTCAGCGCGATCGCAAAGCCGTCCGCCGCGGCCGTCAACGTCGAGTGCCAACAGTACGTTCGTTCCCTCACCTTAATCGGTTGTCTTTCGTTGGAAACTAAGCACCCACTTGATATTAGCGAAACACGACACGAATTCAGCGAGAGAAACCTGAATCCGACACGGTTCAACGTCGATAAGTTCTGAAATAAATGAATAAATGGTTCATCTCTGACGGAAGACAGATTGTTTATCAACTTCGAGATTCAATGCGTGAGCGATGACATGATGAATAATTGTTTTTTTTTAATTTTAAAGTTCAGATAAGAATTGAAGACTGCTTTGATTTTTTTTGCGTGGAGATTATTTTTGGGTATTGGGACGCTAAAGACAAAGTGATAACGACAGCAATTTTTTTTTTTTTTTTGACATCTTTCTTGGCAGGGTTTGACGGGGACATACAACATGCACATTTGAGCTGGTCAACGAGTTCGCGAGTCAAATGATTGGGAAAATCCTCAGTGCATCGCCAAATGCAGTAAACTGCACCTTAAAAGATAAATTTAAGAAAAAGCTCAGCATACATAGTCAGCATGGAGTTGTAGCGGTTCTACTCACTTTTGATTTGAGGATTACAGTTACATTTGCTCCTATCAATAGCATAGAAGGCCGCTCGCGTAATTTATTTTTACGAGAAAAATGACACAAATGGTCCGGAGCTTTTGTCTTAATGCGCACTGTGGTATCTGAACTTTTAATTTATTTAATGTAGTTCCTGAACTTTAGCCCAATGTGCGATGTGGTCCCCGAACTTTAATTTATTCAACGTATTCCATAAAATTTTAACAAAATGTTCAATTTAGTCCATGGACTATATAAAGATGTTTAATATTGTCCATAATCTTAAATTAATGGAAGGATTACATTGAAATTCTCATATAGTTCAACGACTACATTGAACATGCACCAAAAGTGTAGGGACTAAATTGAACAAATTAAAAATTCAGGGATCACATTGAACAAATTAAAAGATCAACGAGCCAAAGTTTATGAGCCATTTGTGTTGTTATCCCCCCCCCCTTTTTACACTAATGGTGTATACTTTAATTTCTCTTTATTTAATTAGTGGGAGCCATATGGAATTTACTCTATCTTATAACATACTCACTAAATACTTTGTCCTACTAAAATAAAAAAATAAGCCTTCTCCTTTGACATTTTTGTTTTCTCCTTTTTGCTGCATCATGTATGCCGGATAGGAACGTATGGATAGTCAAAATATCTCGCCTAATATTTTTTAAAAATTAATTATCGATTGAAATAATTAGTCAATGAAAAGTATTTTCATTATCAATAGTAATTTATATATAAGTACTTCGTGAACGATAAGGAAATTTATTGGTCAATTCGTTTGTCTACTATAAACGATCCTTATTAAGAAAATGTCTTTCAAATTATTTATTTCCTGTCAAATACATGCACTCGAAATTGACTAACTTGTTCTAATAACTATAATCCGAATTTTGATTTAGTTTTAGGGATGCCGAGTCATCTTCCCTTTTTAAGTAGAGAAAAAAATTGTCTAAACGTGCCTTAATAAAAGTAAGCAATTAGTATGTACTATCCGAGAAGCTACTTTTTTAAATTTTATTCCTAGCTGACAACTAATTGGGTCAACATATTCGATTTCAATCCACAAAGCCCTTTCTTGTCCTTGACCATCTAGAAGAATAGGATTAGTTTTATTTTTCTGTTTCTTTCTATTTTCTATGTAAGGTAGCATAAATTATTTGGTGTGTTGCGTGGAACCAAGTGATCAAACGATAAAATAGACAGAACAAGAAAATAAATCGGACACGAGATATACGTGATTTGGTCGTAGAGACCTACGTTCACGGGGAGAGCAGCAACGAATTTCACTATAAATCAAGCGAAACATGGAGATTACAGACCAAACTCGAGTAACTCAAACACTCACGGTGTTTCCCAAGCCCTAATTACATCCAAGAACTCACATAGTATTTAGCCCTCAATTGTTAGCAAAATAATTTCTTAATCTCGCAAAAGAATTAAAACAAATCTTAGACTTACAAGATTTAATTGGCTTTGACACTTGAATACTTGATGTAATTCCACGAAATGAACCCCACGAGCAAGCGCTTGACAAACGGCGCTTCAAGAAGTCCCTCTTCGTTGGATCAACAACCGGCGCTAATTGCAAACTCATGCAAGAAAGCCACGGCCCAAAAAGTAAGTTGCCACAACAGAATATATATCCAATATATTCAACTTGACCGGTCCAAGAAGAAAAGCTCATCACTTTGTCTTTTGTTGTTATTTGTTGACCTTATCTCTTCTTCTTTTTTAATTTCCTTTCCTTAATTAACAATGCAGGAAATCTTCGACTACCGAACATGGAATATATCTCCACGGCAGACCCCTACAAATCTTGCACACAGACTTTATATCCACAAAAAAAATTTCCACGGATGTCGCCCACAAATATTCGATTCAAAATATTCACAATTTCGCTTTGCAGGATATCCTCTCAAATATCTTTTATTTTCCAACTTGGGATATCACCGAACGGAGGATAATTATCATGGGTTCGAAACAAGCTTTATCCAATCTTGATCGCATCTTCAAAATAACATATGTTAAGATAACTTTCACGATCAAGATATAATTATTTCGAAATTCAGATTTTCATTCGGGGTCAAACTCGAGATATATTTCTAACATGGTGATCGTGTTACGTGAACTTGACTGCATTTGGAATTTCGAATTTGATGGGACCCACTAGATTTACCGGTCCAAATCCGGTTTAGTACATGTACTACAGTTTAGTATACACTCCCAAATTAGACACCGTATATGTGCAGTCATGCTGCGAGTTGGCTACGGCCGAACCTTACTCTTCAACAAGAATACTTCAATCCACTCATCTCTATTGGCAGCTCAACAAACATCTACCATTGAATTGATACATTAGTCGAAAATTTAATTATTACCCTTATCACATAGGTTGATGGGGGTAGAGGATCTCATTCGCTTACTCTTAAGGCTAACATCAACGATTCTGTTTCACCCCTCCTCTATATGATCTCATGATTTCGCGCAACGGATGATCAGTGTCGTCCTTGCTAGTCTGAGCACTAATCACATGCCAATTTGTTGGGTCTATAGTGATGGGTTTGGTAGGTTACTGTGAATTGCAAAAGAATCTCAAGCATCGATAATTACACGTATAGTCTCGAACAAGTGTGCATTATGATAACCGATCCTCTAAACGTCCTAAAAAAGCATTTCCGTTGGTAGAGATGAATTTTTTTTTTTGTGGTCGAAATAGAGATGAACTTAATAAGTAAATATTTGCACACATATCTTAATCTTTCTTACAGATTTGTTGTGACTTAATAACTTATATTCAATATCTGCCACGCAACTTAAGTGGTTGGATTGAAGCGTGAAAAGGATTTGTTATGGAATTAAAGTTCATGTATGAAAAGCTCCATCAAACTTGGAGCAACCCTTCCAAAGTCAAAAGACAAAGACATTTGATTTTGCATATCATGAAAACGAGGTGTGAACATGTTATGTACATGGGCTAGTCGTTGGATGCTGCAATAACTTCAGGACACCATCACCCCAATGAGAACGCAAGAAGAAAGGAAAAATGCATGGAGAAGTGGTGGGCACGTACTTTAGATAAAGTTCTTTCTTGCTTTTATTTCACGTCGGTTGTGTTTTTCTCCTGTTGTAATATGCAATGTAATAAGTTAAAGAATATGAAAAATGAAAGAGATAACAACACAAATGGTGTGGTCACTGAACTTCCAATTTTTTGGATGGGATCCCTAAATTTTAACTCAACATTTAATGTTATTCCCGAACTTTTAATTTGTTCAATATGAATCATAAACTTGTTGTACATGTTCAATGTAGCCCCCAAATTATACATGTTCAATTTTGTCCATTAATTCAAGTTTGGGGACAACATTGGATATTTTCATACAGTCCACGAACTAAATTAAACATATATCAAAAGTCTATGAACTATATTGAATAAATCAAAAGTTCAAGGACGACGTTGTACATTGGGCTAAAGTTCAGGGATCACATTGAACAAATTAAAATTTCAAGGACCACATTACACATTGAGCCAAAGTTCAGAGGTTATTTGTGTTATTTTTTCAAAATGAAACAATCCAAAAATATTGTACTCAAGTGAGCGCCGTACATAAGTTGTGGCATTTAATTGACTGAAAAAAAAAATTATTGTACCCAAATAAGCATTACACGAAAATTATGGCACTTATAGTGTTCTTTTCACCTTTTGTTTTATGTCGGCTGTTTTTTTTTTTTTTTTTTTTTGTAATATGCAATGTAGTAAGTTAGGGATATGCCAAAAGAAAGGCATGATTGAAGCCTCACATTGCGAGAAGAAGATTGAATTCTGTAGTCCCTTGACCGTGCAGCAGCCAAAAAGCCTTAAAAGTATATAAAAATAACGAGGTCGCGTGCTCTTTCGTTAGCTGGTGCACCAGATTTCGCGGCAATGATCATGCGATGTAGCGATTTCTCTCATGGTCTCGTGTCACAGGACGCTGTACAGGGTCAACGGTTTGCGTGGTTTTGAAGGTAAAAAGGAGCTGACTCTTCGGATTGCAGTACGAGTTCAATGCATGCCGTTTTTCCGGCTGGGGTTGAATTAGTATTAGTCCTTCGTTTCATGTGATTTGGCTAATTGCTTCTTCATTCTTTGTAACAATATACGAATGAAAATAACATAATCCAAACACAAGTCAGGTAACATTAGACCCGTCATACGGGTGGGTCTGGTCGTGAATGGTTAGACCCCAACTAGACTCATTTATGACCCATTTGTTGTAATACGATATTCAACCAATACCCGACTTGACCCATATTTCTAAATCATTTCATATTCAATCCAATACAAGAACACTCACAGACAAACCAAGGCGAGAGTGCGGAGTGAGAAAGTCAGGGAAAAATCGAGAGAGAGAGAGAGAGAGAGAGAGAGAGAGAGAGAGAGAGAGAGAGAGAGAATGAAGAGAGTCATAGACATGGATTGTGTCTGAATAAATTGCAGACCTGTTTATGACTTATTTGTGATTCATTCATGACCCATGTAAAGCTCAAATTATGTTTGAAGAAATTAATTCATATAACAATTCAGCCAATCATATATCGGTTGAGAAATGAATTTATGACTCTCATTTTGATAGATCTAAATAAGATATAATCAAATCCTTCAACGACTAATCTGCCGGAAAGGTAGCAACCTCGGACTGGTGGGAGGGTTTGGAGTCTTGCCTCATCGACAGAAGTAATTAGAGACTAGTCAAGCTCTATAGTTCTGAACAAAGGCTCGTGAGTCCATGAAACAAATTTGTGCACTTGTGAGGGAAAATTGTCAAAAAAGTCTTAAACCTATTGCATTTTTGCCAACTCAATCCTAAGCCTTTTAATTTTATCAATTCAGTCCTAAACCTTTTGCATTTGTGCCAATTTAGTCCTAAATTTTTTGTATTTTTGTCAATTCAGTCCCTTCCGGTAATCTTTGACCGGCTGACGTTGGCGTGGACCGACCGGAGCAATTTTTAATGATATTTAATATTTTTTCAATTTTAATTTTTTTTTTCTGTTTTTCCTTGTCCTCCTTTTTCTCTTTCTTTGTACTGTTCACTTCTTCCTCCTCCTTCATTACTGCAGGTGTAATGCATTGATTGCCAAATCCAAGTTATCAGTTTGTAAATAGTTAGACAATGTTGTAGTCGATGCTTGCTCGGTGTAATCTCTTAGAGGTCGAGTCGCAATGAAATGATTTCTCAGGAATCCCCCAATTCCCGAACTCGGTCATGTGCACGAAAGCCGGTTTATTTCTTAGCATATAAACTATTTGATGCAAGAAAGAAGATGGATATGGAGTTCGCCTAAGGCTTGCTCATGGGAGGTTGGCACATCTAATGTCAGCCCTTTTACCCAAAATGCTCTCTGGTAAGAAGACAATCTGAATAGGATCGAAATCAACCTTGCCTCCTTTCGAAGCTATCGATTTCCGAAATCGACCTAATTCCTGAACTACCAGAAGCCCTTTTAACGTGTTTCAACCAATTTTTGAGAAAACAACAATTTCTGACCACTTTGGCTGAGCGCCATGGTTGGGCAAATGAAAGCCCATCTCTAGCTGGGCGCCATGGATGGGCACCTCGCCCAGTGACAGTGGTGCTGGCCTCGGCTAGCGGCGGCCGGGCTCGTGGCCTACGAGGACCTCTAGTCGGTTGCCAATGAGGAAAGAGGAAGAAGATGAACAGTAAAGATGATGAACAATAAAAAGAAAAAGAAAAAAAGAAAAAAGAAACAAATTTTTTTAAAATATTAAAATATTATTAAAAATTGACACGTAAGTTCCGGTCGGTTCACGTCAGCATTGGCAGGTCAAAGATTATCGAAATGAATTGAATTGATAAAAATACAAAAGATTTAGGACTGAATTGACACAAAAAAAAGGTTTAGGACTGAATTAGTACAAATACAAAAAGTTTAAAACTAAATTGATAAAATTAAAAGATTTAAGACTGAATTGATAAAAATATAATAAATTTATGACTTTTTTAACAATTTTCCCGTTCATGCGCGTACATATACAATCAACTGTCGTTGGAGTACCGGCGGGTCCTCAAATTAGCGGTAACGGATGTAGAGGGCCTTGGACTGCACAACACCGGCAAAGAAAAGTACTTGGCTGGTGGCCTAGTTAAGGAACCTACGATACTGACGTCAGTTTTTGTCGTTGGGGCAACATACAAAGTGAGCAGGTCCAAGGCGCTCTGCCTCTATTACCGCCAACTCGAAGACCATCAGTTTCTCAAGTGCAATCCATCGAGTATTTCATATCCGTCTCTTGAAACTACCAAGCCTGCTTACCACCACTCGAGATGCAACTCATGGGCAAAGAGTATACGTTAACCCAAATGGATCGAGATCCTCGGAATTCAACGAAATACCTTTCACCGACGTTCGCCATTTGGTTTTGAAGGCTGGATCATGTGGCGATTCTAGACAAGAATCTCAATGCATCATGAGAAACGTATATGCTTGGTCGGAATTTGATGGATGTCGAAATAGAAAATTCATCTAAAGTACATAAAAATACGGGAATGTAACTTGCGCAAAAGATAAATTGCAAAAAGTAAAAATGTAAAAAATGTTGAGTTCTGTCATTGATTGAAAGGGCTTATAATTCAACAAAAAAAAAAAAAAAGGACTTACAAAGAGTACACTTAGGGTACTTATAACCTCTAAAGACGGCGGCACACATGGAGTTACTAAATTTCAAAGAGCATATAACTTCCTTCCTTTGGTTACTGGAATTTACTTCGCAAGCGGATAAGATATAACAAGCCAATTGTTATCTTTATGTCGGTGGTTATGTTCGCGTAGGTTGTTCGCCGTTGATACCGATGACTTTACGGGAAACTTCAAAACTCTCGTTGATAACTTCACATTGTGTTTCTGTCCATTGTTGACCAAACTCTGCTCTTATCAACTAATTATGATACTTGTCGATAATAACCAATAGTTAGTCATTTTTTAGTCTCAACACAAGGTATTTGATCAAATGTTACCTGGATTTTCGAAATCGAGAGGATCTTGACCCATCGAACCACTAGGTCGGCATCGACAAATAACATGAAACGGAGATTATTCGTAGTCCTAAAATGGTAAACGCATGGCAACACTTGCGTTTCAGAAATTAACTTCTAGCCATAAGTTGATTTTTCTACTTTTGCTTTAGAAGTTGATTTCTAATCGGAAAAAAACGGTTGATAATAGGACAAAATTTATACTTGTGGAACAGAAATTCGTTTTGTAACCGTTGAAAATTTATACTTCTAGAACATTATTAACACAAAATCTTCCGCAAAAAACTATTGTCGGTGACCGAAAAATTTGTAGTTCATTTTTATTTTTCTTAAATTTTTTTAAAAATAATTTTTATTAAAAAATATTATTTAACTTTTAAAAATAAAAAAATTATTTATTTTTTACTCCGGCGGTCGGAGATGGTGACATAGCCGCGGCAGTAGGCGGCGGAGGTCGGCGGGGTTGGTGACGATCGGTAGCTAGCGGCGGCAGCCGAAGGGGGCGGTTGGCGGTAATGGCAGAGGCGTGATTGGGAGAGAGAAGCGTTGAAAATGAAAAGAGATCAAGGTGAGAGAGATATTAATGCTGACAGACTTCTACTTCTGAAAGAAAAGTGACTTTTTTAACTTCTGAAATTGACTCAAAAATAATTTCGGAAGTAGAAATTTACTTCAGAAGTAGAAGGTAACAATGCATAACCAAAATAATTTATGCTTTAAAAGTTGCATTACCAAACATATTTTTGCTCTAGAAGCATTTCTAGAGTAGAAATAAATTTTCAAAAGTGTTACCATGCGCGCCCTAAGCTTCCACGTGCATTGTCCCTTTCAAGTGGCCTCGACTTTTTTGGAATACTGAGGGGATTTTGAAGATAAAGTCAGAGTTCTAGATGATATATATGGTTCACTAAATTCAAATGAAGTTGACGAGCAATCAGAAAGTAGGTTGAGCTGGGACAATATATGCCTCGGAGGTGGTCAAGACGATGGAGCAAGTTTTGGAACTTACAAAAGTTTAGGGTTTCCACAGTACTCTATACATTTCTGGGGGCTATTATGAGTAATGCACACTTTTTTTCTAGAGAATTATTGTAATTAATGAGCTGGGAGGTAGATAAGGAGATGGGATGTCTACCGCAACACCAAGGAAAGATCCGTGGTTGTAATTAGAAATGTTCAAATATATCTGGGGTCGCCTCCCTCTCATTCTGTAGCGTAAAAAAAAAAAAAATCAACAAAAAAATAGTAATAGAGCATTCTCTCCTAAAAAAGGTAACGATAAATTGAAGGAAAAGGTTGGTCTTAGGCTTCCGCATCGGGACACGTGACACACATATATTTTCGGGTAATTTTCAAGACTTTAAAGTTTGGGACAATTTTTCTCATATCAATAAATGTCTGTTAGGTCCTAAGCAAGACCTTAAAAGGCTTAAAGAGAGACAGGGGAAGGAACTCTCCGATATGGTGGAGGGAAGTCCCCGTAAATTCTCTCTGTATTCTCTCTTTCTGTGAAAGAAAAACATTCAGAGGGAACTTAGGAATAGTAGTTGGGGAAGGTAGACCCTAGGTCCGCGTCGGTCGAGGGTTATCCGGTACGCTTATATAATAGCCACCCGCATCGGGAGTCATGCTAGAGGCTTGCTCTAGATCCTCCACTAACAAGAGTTATAACCCTCTAGATAGAAAGGTCAACCTTTATATTTTGGCCTTACCAAATTCCTATTTCAGTTATTTGCTATATAGCCCAGCGATGATAAAATCTAAAGCTCATCAGCCATAACAGCAATAGGATCATAGGAAGTCGACGTGACAATGTCAATTCAGTTCCCAATCTCTAGAAGCAAAAAGCAAATTCCATCAGATATAAAGATAAGACTTTTTCTATTTGGTTAGGATTTAGGTAGGATGATGACGAATCGTTTTGTATGATCCTTCTAGAGGAAGGGATGACAATATCTACATTTTGACAAGCATTAATGAACAGCAATTGAAAGCGATTTACGCGTGAATGACATATATAATCCGTAAATTTTCCATCCCAAACATTGGAGACATTTGGGCAATCCGTACGTGTGGGAACAAAATAGCCATCAGCATCCTTCCAACTTTGTCAATCAGTGTAATCCTGGAGACTTTAACATTCGTGAGTAACTTCTCTACTGCCATAAGCGCTAACATCATTTCAGAAATGTTCAAAGAAGAAAAAAAAAATGATGTGGCTATGTTTGACACGGCAACGTAAATTTCCACTATTTTGTTGGGTAAATAATGTTACTTGCTGCTAATAGGCACGAGGTCATGCCGATAAAAGAGATTGGAGTAATAGGGACGCTAGTATTATATGTGCGAGGTTTAACTCCCGCGCTCTACAAAAGTCAAAGATATAAAAGTTATATATATTGGGACGTCCTCCTTCTTTCTTTTAGAGTTAATTTTCCGCCAACCTTGATTGGAAAAGTGGCAAGTTGCCAATAATGATCACCTCGGCGCTGGCGGGAGTTACTTTACTTATGTACTGTCCCCATTTACTATCTCCACTCTTTTTTTTTTTTTTTGGGTCCAAACTATCTCCACTCATTTGGCCAATGAATCTTAGCAATTGTGTCCATTTCAGTTGACATGGATCGTCGCATGGCGCGAACCCGACGTTTGTGAAAATCAAGACGGGGAGAGAGGTCTTTCAGCCTCCATCATTCACACAAAACTTAATTAAAGCGAAATATAGTCGATGTGGATATATATATATATATATATATATATATATATATATATATATATATATGAACCACTAATTAGAGACATTTCTTTAGCTAGAACATAGGAAAACATGGGCTTTTTTAGGGCCATGACTATTATTTTGTAGTTTGTACGCGTGAGGTCTACAATTTTCCTGTTGTTTTTGTTTTTTTTTTGTGCTTTTCCCTCGTCTCCATAAAAAAAGACAGCAAGAATTTTAAATTTCAAGACATTTAAGATAAAGCTGATGCATTTTAAGGATTAGAAATCTTCTATGGAAAAGAATATGATTTGAGATCTTAGGCTCCGTTTGTAAAGAGGAAAATGAATGATTTAAACAACATTTTACTACAAATGATCACTTGCATAGCTCGAAACAATTAGTCAATGGTAAATGTTTTTGTTATCAATAATAGTTTATATCTAAAAATTTTAAATGAACGACAAAAGTATGTTCCATTCATTTATTTTTGTGAGCGATATAAATAATCATTTTAAAAAATCTTAAAATTATGTTTTGAATTGTTTTTTTTTTACGAAACAAATGGAACCTTTGTCAATTGTTCAGTTCACTTTCGAGGGTGTCTTGGAACAAAGAGGGGTTAGCCGAAACTTTCTATTTTTAGAAAATATTGAAGGGATGTATCGCAAACCGATTCAGAATAATCACACAGATAATAGAATAAAATTAGACGACGCACGGTTTATCCAGGTTAACCCTATAATAAGGTTACGTCTTGTAAAGAGATTTCACTATGATTTAGGTTTACAACCATACAACTCGTTACAAAAATCAACCAAAAAATGAGTAAACATAAATGTCCTAAACGGGCTCAAAACCTAAACTTATCTGAAACCCCTTTAATACATCAACAAATGGGTCAACTTAAACAAAAAGCTCAAAATTGTTGTTGTTTCGGGGGCACTGCCCCCAAACCCTCTCCTACCCACCGACGAGCGGGGTAGCTGTCCACTCACCGGGGAGCGGAACCCCCACCCGCTGACCAAGTAACGGGACACCCGTGTCGGGGGCGCTGCCCCCAAACCCCCGCATTCTCTGCACGGGAATCACATGTCGTCGGATCATACTTCGGTTTCCCTAAGCTCACGTGGGGGTGCCCGATGTGAGAAACAAGGGACTTTGAAGTATTTACCAACACCAACAAGTATGAATTATTGGAGAGATTCATCATATCGCATTTCTTGCTAAACTTTCAATCGTTTAGGATTTTATGAAGTTTTTCACCATTTGAATTTCTTGTCAAATAATGTGCTCCATACACAAGCAGATTGGGTTAATTCCATGTACTTGTTGGAAATTGGCCTCTCAAAAAAGGTCGACATTTCAGAACATTCGGCAATCTCCACATTGGACGGCTCAAAGGATGTAATTAATTAATCACATCGTTTGCCCCCCACGATCTGCACGAACTTTACTTTTCGATATTCCTTAAAAGCTCACTTAAAATCCATGGGAAAATTGTCCAAAAAATAACATAAATCTATTACAAAACGGCCAATTTAGTCCTGTCGCGACCTAAAAAATAGACAAGTTTCCAATTTTAGGTTAATGGATTACGGGATTAATTAATTAGATTAATTAACCTAGTTCGAGCTCTCCCAAGCTCTACCAAATCGCAACTTATGGTTCATGTGATTATCTTGCAAAAGATTTTTCATTTTTGGAGCCGCCACTAATCATTTTTGGTAGGTTGATTAGAAACCTAAATAAAATAGCGGGATAACTATTTTATTTCTGCGAATCGGAGATTAAAGAGTCCGGAGACTTGGTTACGCTAGATTACTCTAACGCCCTTTCGGTACCATTTTCACGAAAAAATGTCTGATTTGGCAATTTTGATGGATTCTGCTTGAGGTTCAAAGGTGTGGTTTTTTTGGTTTTTTCTTCTTATGATTTTTTTTAGTTTTTTGTTTATTTTCAAAATAAAGAAATTACATGAAATTGAGATGAAATAGGTTTAAGATTACTCCCCAATTTGAACTATCGCACCAAACTTTTGCTCCGGGCTTGTCTTGACCATTGAACCGGTTCGGTGACTTGTGAGACCAAGAAGTCTCGTGGTCCTATCTCTCCTTTATGCTTCTTTCTCATCTTTCTATAATTCCACGAGACTCTTCAAATTAAGAAAAGAATAAAATAAGTGCGATTAATTTGAACCAAGCTAGAGAAAGCAAGAGGACTTAGCTTTAGTGGATGAAATTGCTTTGGCAAATTAATCATCGGGACAGATGCAATCTAGGCGTTGATCTTCTCTCCATTTTTGCTTTCATTCTATTCTTGTACCATTGATGTCTCATCGTTGGTATGCAGCTGTTTTTTAACATAAAATGTAGAGAAATCAATGTAGAAAATTTGGACTAATTTGTATCCGAACTTAGAGGAAATTAGGAAATCACTTAGCTTTCTTTTGCTGCGGCGATCTTGAACAAATGGGATGAACTTGTGGCTTGTGTTGGTTGGTGCAAAAATTGGCGATGGTAGCACCGGGCTTCAAAACTCTCATACTCTCAAACTCTCTTCAAATTTTCTCTCTAAAACCAATCTCAAGAGCTCTCTAAATTCTCTATCACCAAAATTCTCCTCCTCAATTCTCAAGAACTCTCCCTCTTTTATAGCCAAATTTCTCCATCATCTTTTCATCATCTTCCCTTCTCCATCTTCTCTTCTTCATCTTCTTTTCACCATCTTCCTTTCTCTATCCTCTCTTCTATATCTCCTCTTCATCATCTTCCCTTCTCTATCTTCCCTTCATCACCTTCCCTTCATCATCTTCCCTTCTTCATCTTCCCTTCATCACCTTCCCTTCATTATCTTCCCTTCTTCATCTTCCCTTCTCCATATCCCCTTCTCTTGGTATTTGCAATACAATCCCCGAGGTTCTAAGTATTTGCAATACAGTCCTTGAGAAAATATTTCTTTCAAGTCCAAATATTCTTGCTACATTTTTCACCCCATGTCAAGTCCGGATGCCCGTTAAATTAAGCTCAAATGTTCTGCCTGTCCAATTATATGCTAATGCAATGTATGCTAACAAATAAATATGTGAGATGATTTTTGTTTAGAACTAAAATTAGTTCTAATTTTTATGCAAAAAAATAGATTAGTCAAAATTTAGGTGTCAACAAGTCCTAAATGATTTAATTGTACCAATTTAGTGTTAAACCTTTTATTTGTGCCAAATTGACAAATCGTCAAGATGTTTATGACTAAAATGGCATAATTAAAAAGTTCATGATTTAATTGAGCGTTGTACAATAAATTTACACAGTTTTTGACAATTATCCCTAAAATGGTTTATTGCTTCACGCACTGTTATACAGTACAAAGGGCAAAAGTACATTACAAGTGCCAAAATTTGTGTACGGCACTCACTTTATCATCAATACTTTCAAAATGATTATTTAAGCGTCAATTTTTAAAAAAAAACGCTCATTTCGGTGCTAACTCCTATTTGAGCTGACGTGACTTGTAGGAAATCCGTCGTGGCCTATTTTTTTATTAATATTTGAGCTGACATGACTCGCTAAAATTAGTACTGAAGTGAGCTTTTTTCAAAAAATTTTACACTTAAGTGATTGTTTTAAAATTTTTGGCACTAAAGTGATCGTTTTTAAAAAAAATTGACATTGAAGTGAGCGTTGTACACAAATATTGGCACTGGTAACGTAATTAAGTCCTTTTTAAGAAATCGGAGGAATATTTTATTCTAGAGGACGAACAATAAAATAACGCGCCGAATCCGGCAAGTCGTATTTGACATTTGGCAACCTTAACCAACGGCGGGAAAAAAAGTTTGACTTTCTAGAACACGAAGACAGCAAAAGAGTAGTTCAACGCAGGATTCTGTCTTCACCTAGCAGCACCATGAAAACTTCAGAAATTCCTAAAAAGGGAGAAAAAGGAAAATAAATAAATAAAAACATAGAAATTAGAAGCTTCTAAATAAGACCGAATATATGTACATGTGTAGCAGTTTCAGGTAGATCAATTGAACCTCGAGCAGCTGAGCTTGGCCTCGCAGGGACTCTCCCAGGACCAATGAAGCTTTCCAGCATTGGAACGCCGCTTCTCTCTCCATTTATACTCGTCCTCCTCCTGTTATTGATGGTGCCGCCTCGTCTCTCTCTTGCCGACGTCGGCACCGGCGCCCACTATAGTCCTCCGTACACGCGTGCGTACAATCTCTATCCCTCTATCACTCTCGCTCTCGCTTGCGAATGAGTTTAATCATCCTTGTGTTTCAGCAACTGCGTGTTTCGGCAACGATCCGGCGCAGTTCCCGTCGAGCAACTTCTTCGCGGCAGCAGGGGAAGGGATATGGGACAACGGAGCATCGTGCGGGAGGCAGTACCTGGTGCGGTGCATCAGCGCCTCGGTCTCCGGGACCTGCGTTCCCGGCAAGACCATCCAAGTCCGAATTGTTGACCGCGCGCTGTCCTCGTCCTCGCGTCCCTCGAGCAGCGGTGCGACCGTCGTCCTATCCACAACGGCGTTCGGCGCGATCACGAAGTTGTCCGCTGCGGCAATCAACGTCGAGTACCAACAGTGCGTTCGTTTTTCCTCACCTAATTTTGTCTGTCTTTTGATACAAACTAAGCACCCTTTTGATGTTTACCTAAACAAGACACGAGTTCAGGGAGAGAAACCTGAATCTCACACGGTTTCAACGTGGATAAGCTCTAACATGGTATGTCTTGTCCTAACTGCACGTTTACACAAAAAGAATGATTTAAAAAATATACTTTTAATATTAATCATTCATATTTTTTTACAACAATAAATGAATAAAAATATTTTTATCGTTCACGAAAATATTTAGACTTAAATTATTATTGATAATAAAGATATTTTTTTATCGAATAATTATTTTAAGTGATAAAAATGATCAGTTTTAAAGAAAATATTTTTTAAAGTATTCGGTCTTCCCCCAAATAAATAGAGTTTGAAAATTTTGACATTGTTGGCTAATTTTGGCTGACTAACCCATATGTATTGCACCACATATCGTCATCACCCGTGAGCGATGACGTAATGACTCAATGGTTTCGTTTTTTATTTGTTTGTTTATTTATTTCAAATAGGAATAGAAGACTGCTTTGATTTTTTCTGTGGAGATACATTTTTAGATGTTGGCACGCTTCACAAAAAAGTGATAACGACGGCAAAATTTTTTTTTTTTACATCTTTCTTGGCAGGGTTTGATGGGGACACACAACATGCACATTTGAGCTGGTTAACGAATTCACCCTCTAATGATTGAGGAATTAATCGGAGAAAATATCACAGCGATCGGTTTAGTCCAAAACCTTTTAATTTTGTCAATTCAGTCCTAAATCTATTGTACGGCAGCCAATTCAGTGCATCGTTAGATAGCACAAGTATTTGATATAGTTGTATTCTAGGATAGCTTGCTTTTTCTCGTTAGAGAAAAATAGCTAATTTTGTTATTAAATTAAGTTACTTCCTTTCCTATACATATTGTCGTGATGATTGTAAGAAATTCGAGGTTAGAAAATATATCGAAAGAATTGTCCAAAAAGTCCTAAAACTTATTGCACTTTTTCCAATTCAGTTCAAAATCTTTCAATATTGCCAATTGAGTCATAAACATTTTCATATTTTACCAATTGAGTCTAAAAGATCAATTTTAACTGAAATTCACCGGCGTGGATGCCGGTCGTCCTACGTGACACGGGTGGCGTTTGACGTGGACAATCTTAAAAAGTATCTTAATAATTTATTCTGATTTTTTTTTTCCTTTCTTCTTCCTTTTGCTGTGGTTGACTGAGCGGGCTGGCATCGCTTGGGAGTCCACGTTAGTAATTTCCTACCCAAAATTAACTGGATGAATTCAATTGGCAAAGTGTGAAAATTTTTATGACTCAATTGACAAAACTGAAAGGTTTATGAGTGAATTTGCAAAAGTGCAATAGGGTTTTAGGACTTTTTGGACAATTTTTCCAAAAGCTATCCATATGAAATTGACTCACTTTTGACAAAAAAAAAAAAGTTGACTAACTTGTTCTAATAAATATAATCTGAATTTAGATCCAGCGTAGGTGATGCCAAGTCATCCTTCCTTTTTTAAAGTTGAGAAAGTATTGTCAAAATGTACTTGAATAAACGAAAATCAATAATAGTTCTAGATCCAAAACCGAAACATTTTGGATTCATTCTATATGTAATGGCAGTTAGTAAATGATTCCTCCTGAGATATTATTCGGCCTCCTTTGTTCTTTTCACGTTTATGGGGGACCACTGGATGGCCAAGATCACAAGAAGCTTTTCCTCTATCTCTCATATGGTGATAAAGATGACATTAATTCACACCGAATTGGTAAAGAATATATACTATCTGAGATGCCACCTTTATCTTTCTTTAAACTTTATTCCTAGTTGACAACCAATTGGGTCAACAAATTCGATTTTGATCTACCAATCCCTTCTTGTCCTTGACCTTCTAGGATGAATGGGACTGCTTTTATTTCCCTGTTACTTTCTAGTTCGCATCCACATCAGAAGACACTGTTCGTAGTTTGTTTGTAAAACATACTAAGAGGTGCCTTGTCCCATTTGAGGGTCATGTTATTTGTTCAATTGACGAAAGAACACGAGTGTGTATCCTTTCAATTGACAATTATTTTTGGTAAACGGTTACTGTTCGAACATGTTTTAGCTAGTATATGTTCAACATTTCTGTTCAATGCTTTTAACTTTCTCTTTTTGTTTCTTTCACAAAAATACAGCCATTAATTTCTAATGGTTCCCATTTGAGAGTTCTTGGAGAAAAATCAGAATTGCTATATGATATTCTCATTCCGAGACTTTGTTGTAACCTGGAAGATTTTTGCCGGTAATCATTAGCAACGTTGTGGGGGAAAAATAATTCCTCAAAGAGAGTGTTATCACTCCTCAAAGTATAACTTCATTCTTCCTATTCGACCTTCACTATTTGTCATAACGGATATTGATAAGATATGGGATTCTATGCCCTTATCGATAGTTTTGTTGCAACCCTGCTCACTATGATCGCATGATTTTGCACAATGAATGAACAAAGCCAATCCTTGTTATCCCGAGCACAAATCACATGCCGACTTGATGTACCTTAGTATGTGGCGACGAGTTTCAGAAGGTTTATTATGAATAGTAAAAGAATCACAAAGCATCAATAGCCACGCAAATCGTGTTGCGTCGAAGTTATATCTCATGTCTATTATCTTACACTTAGATGCAATATCTGCCCCGCAACTCAAAGTGGTTGGGTTCAAACGTGGAAATAATGTGTAAGGCAATTTAAACTCATGGACAAAGAGCTCCACAAAGCTTGGGGAAGCCCTTCCAAAGTCAAAAAACAAGAAAGTTGACTTTGCACATCAAGAAAATGTGATGTGAACATGTTGTGCAGATAGGTTAGTCGTTGGAAGTTGCAATAACTTCACAGACACTCTCCATCACCCTTAACCACTTCACCCCAACAAGAATGCCAGAAGAAAGGCACACCATACTGCATGGCGAAGTGGTGGGCACGTACTTCAGACAAACTTCTTTTCTCGGTCTCTTTTTTTTGAAGATGTCCAATGCTTTCTCGTGAAGTACGACATAATAAATTTCTGGTATTCGAAACGAAACTATTTCGTATCGACACTTCATTATCGCACAACATGCAGTAATTGCATCATTGAGATAACACGTGACATGTTGACTTAATATCACGAAACAAATCGAGTATCCTCAGAATCTCTCGAGCGTATTGTCAGGGCCGGCAATTAATGGGCATGTGACGAGCCGAATCGTCAAGAACTTGCGGGCATGATTGAAGCCTCACATTGCGAGAAGATGATCGAATCTTGTAGCTCCTTGAGTGTGCAGCAGCTAAAAAGCATTAAAATATATGACAAAAACAAAATAAAGTCCGGAGTACTTCCAGTAGCTGGGGCTCCGGAACTTGCGGCAATCATTATGATCTCTGTAGCGATTCTGTCATGTTCTTGAAAGATCGAATGATGTGCATGGTCAACGATTTGCTGCGGTTTGAAGGTAAGGACCTGACTTTTTGCGGCGTGTACGAGTTCAGCACAAACCCCTTTTCCAGCTGGATTCTCTTGTCGTTGCCCTAACTTTATCTTCATTCTTTACAAGACTACGCCAATGAAAACATCAGAAATTCCAATCACAAGTCGGGCGCCGGATAAACGACAACCTCGACTGGTGTGAGTGTTTGCAGTCGGTCTTCCCTCATTGACAGAAGCAATCAAAGACCAATCAATCTATACAGTTAAGAAGAAAGTCTTAAAGAGTTTCGCGAAACAAAGTTTGTCTGCTTGTGTATGTATAGATAAACCGTCTGTTGTCGTGCAAATCCGGCCGGACCTCAGCTTGGAAATGGATGTAGAGAGCCATGGACCTGCAAGCCGCCAAGAAAGGGAAGTGACTTAGATGCGGCCAGCTAGGGACCCTCTAATACTTGAGTCAGTTTACATTCTAGGAATACCGCCAACTCCAAGGACCGGTTAGATGTGCATATGTTCACCGAGTTATGTTTTATCTTAGATCCCTTTACACCGGCATGGTTCACTAAAGCTCTTACAAGACCCCAAATTCGGAAAGCTCATCAACTTCTCAAGTACATTCATCGAGTATTTCATCTGTCACTTGAAATTACTAAGCCTACTCACCGCTACACAAGTATCAAATTCATATGAAGAACGTATTCCTTCATCCGGAGATCCTTGCAAAGTATTTGATCAATTTTACCCCAACATCACGACACCGGTGTGATCTCAATCCATCAAACCACTCGGCTGACATCGACGAGTAATATTTGAAAAAGAGACCGTTCGGAATCCTACAAATGGTAAACGCAGGTAGTTAAGCTCCCGCGTTTTGTCCATTTCAACTGGCCTCAGCTTTCTAGAATCCTGAGTGGCTTTTGAAAGATACCCTTAAAATATGTGAAGAAATTGGGGAAAAATAAGGAAGATGAAGATAAAGTCAGAGTTCTAGATAATAGAATTGGTTCACTAAATTCAAATGAAATTGACGGGCAATCAGAAAGTGGCGTCCTCCATGACATAAGGAAATATATCTGGGATTTTCTCACCAGAGGCTCCGTTAGGTAATCGTTTTACACCAAATTTTTAATTTCTTTTCCGGAAAAAAGAAAGTCAGCACTTATATAAAGATAGCCAAATAGGTAAGAACTAATGCAGGTTGTAAACATCGGTTCGCGACATCAATCGGTCACAAATCCTTGTCAGCAACCTCATCTTCGTTACTATCCCGCGACTATGACAGAGGCATCTCTCATGGGAAACTAGTCTTCGCTTCTAGAGGGGGAAACCAAATCAAAACATTTGCATGCAATACATAAGGTAAGCCTCTTAAATGTACATTCCAGAGAGATGGACTTCACAAATAACAGAGGAAAGCTAGTTTTCCAAGCCTAACCTACAAATTGCGCAGGTAAAAATGGGTCATATAGATGCTTTGTCGAGATCTACCTGGTAACTCGGGGCCACAAGGCCCTTGATCCCATGCGAGAGAATGTCTTAGTACAGAGATATGTGCAGAGTAAGAGATAATTGACAATAAATCATATGACTGAAGCAAAGTCGATAGGAAGAACTGCAGATGGCATCGGCTGTTAAATGCATCTAATGAAAAGAATCCGGCATAAATTTACAAGATTTGCTTCCAGAGCTTCCTGGGAGTCGTTTTTCAGTCTCCAAGCAGAATTCTTCTTGACCCGGCACATTCCTCATTCCGACTTCAGGAACTCTTCTAAAACAATTATAAAAACAGTGTCGAAAAAATCCAAACGAATTGACCAATCAAAATTCCTAGGTGGAGCAGATTCAAACTATATACCTTAGTTGGGAACCCTGTTGTCCATTGCATAGCCTGTTTGGGCATTGGAGCATGCACCCTTGTCATCTGCAGACCGTTGGAATGTCTGAATGCGAGATTAAATTCGTGAAGTGTTCCAAATATTTGCATCATCGGAAAGAAGGTGAAATAACAAGAAACTAAGAATGTGTATGTATTCTATAGAACCATTTGAAATTTGAATAGAGCAGAACAAAGAGATGCCGCCTCATCAGCATGACGAAAAGAATGCCTTCCTCTTCATTAGTTCCTCTAGTTATCAAAGGTCTCAAGTAGGATTTGTTTCGATAGTAGGACTTACCATATGTAGTCAACTGTACCCATAAAGCATCGGTTGTAACTGGTGACCATGGGTTCCCCGTTTGTGTTTCTAGTCCCAGAAGAATCCTGCATAGATGCATGCATTGATATCTTGGTTTTGACTCCTTTGTATGCAGTCTATTATACAAGTACACTAAAAATAAACAGATCAAGAAAGAATCTCGAGAATGTATAATCAACCTCTACTTCGGCATACGTGCTCTTAAGTTTGAGGGTATGCTCCAAAAAGAGACAATCTGCACTGCCAGTAGCTGGAGCTATCTCCATCGGTGTCCACAAGGAAGGATCATAAGTAGAGATCTCCCCTTCAACAGGCTCAAAATCCGAACTAGATGAAAACTCCTTGACAATTGGACTACCAGGAGAGGAATCTGCACCTCCTAAGTCGTGTAATGCAGATAAGAATGTGTCATCATCCTCATAAGAACATCCAACTTCCGTGCCAGAGTCTTCTGGCTCATTGAGAGACAACTTCTTCAGTTCCTCATCTATTGAGTCACCCATGGTATCCACAAGTAACTCACTACGTAAGGTTGAAGGATTATCCTGTTTGTCGTCGGCTGATTGAGATATTACCTGCCCTGCAACTTTCAGTTCCTCGTCTATCGAGTCACCCATGGTATCCACAAGTAATTCGCTACGTAAGGTTGAAGGATTATCCTGTTAGTCGTTGACTGATTGGGATATTACCTGCCCTGCAACTTCTGAAGAAGTGGTTTCAGCATCATCAGAAGTAGACTATTGGCACGACAACACAAACGAAGTGATCTTCGCATCACTTGAATCTAGAGATTCAGGATCTACAGTAACCCTACTAGTATAGTCTTCGCCTGTAATGGAAGCTGTCGATACAACATCTTTGCAATCTTTTGCTTGAGAATTATTTAAATCAGATAGCTCAGTGACACATGAAGAAGCCATATGATAAGTACATTTATCTTTGCCTGACTTAATCGTTAGCGGTCCGCCCTAGGAACTAATGTGTTGCTAGAGACCGCTTATGACTTGTGGGCCAAAAATGATTTTGAGCACACTGCTAATATTTAGTAAACCTAAAGGGTCGCACACAATAACGAACTAAGTTTGTATTTTCTCTGTGCCTTGATCTATTTAAGAAATAGATTTTAATTTATTCTGATATTCTAAATATTTACTCGATCGTGCATGTTATGAGATAATGATTAAACGCACGATTGGAGATAGACGGTTTGGCGGGCTCGAATCGCCTGTCCCCGCTTATTTTGTTACGTGTAAATATTGAGGCTATATATAGCCAATTATTAAGAAAAAAATCCTTGAGACAGTGAAAACTCTAGAGACGCCTCATAGAATTAAAAAAGTTTTATTCCAAAGGAAAAAAATACAAAGAATCGTTTTCTGCTCTTAGATCTTTGAGAGAGTCTCAAATATCACAGGCAATCAAGCAAGAGGAGCTCCAAGATCCGTAAGCTAGCACTTGGATCGTTGGAGATTTCAGTTCGTGTGTGTGAATATCGGTAGAGGCGCAACACTTGAGGCTCTAATCCAGACGCAACCGATTGCCAATTTATCTTCGATCCGCAAAAGGTACGTCTTGAACTCTTATTGATTTCAATATACGAATGGATCCTGTCTAGGGTTTTGATTTATAAATATATTCCGCTACGTTTTAACAATCCCGAAACACCCTCATTAACATCATCAAGAGAAGACATGGTTCTTCCAATCAAAGTATTAGAGCTTGGTTCTTTGTCCAAAAAAGTATCAGGAGGTAATCCATTTTTATTTGCAGCATCGTCTGCTGGATTCTCGCTCGAGTCTTTTCTCAATTCATGATTAAGTTCGCTGTTGTCACTTGCACTCCGCCTGTTTGTGCAAGATTTAGTAGAGGATGCCAGATCACTGTCCATACACCTATGCTGAAAAGGGTCATCCACATTAAGAGAATTTTCCTTACCGTTATCTTGGATCCTCCGATTCTGCTCATCCACGGTAGAATCTTTTAGCTTATTGTTGTCCATCGGGAATTGAGGTTGACCACTGCTCGTAAAGGAGAGAAACAATGTTGACAGTAGAACCATCGGCAAGTTCAAGTTCCTCTTACAGCTCCAAAATTTGATGTAAACTTGCCGAGTGTTTTCACTATGTGGTATTGTGGATGAATTTCTACAGAGACTTGACCAGATACTTTATCTCTATCTAGTCCAAACAAACTTAATTGCCAAATCAAATGAAGCACACATGAGTTAAGAGGCACACAGCATCGCCACCCACACACCTATATCATTTCCAAAATAACTGAAAAGAGATGGCATGATTATAGGAAACCCTCTAGATTCGGATTTGATTAGTCTACCAATTGAATTTGATCATGTTGTAAGCCTAGTAGATTTTTTAAACAAGGAAAAAGACACCGTTGGAAAAATCTTGAAAGCAAACCATGATGGCTGTCCTTTCTCATTCCTCAAATAGTGCTTTGAAACTTCTAAATCTTCATATGATATAGGCAAAACTTTTGTGCTAACATTTATTGGGTTTATAGTCTTCCCTTATCGGAAGAATGTTATTCATCCACAAGTAATCTCTGTTGTACAACAGTTTTGTTCTAGAAAAAATATTGTCTTTACGGTGCTTACGTAAACCTTTTTGTCTCTCACTAGATTCATATAAGGAAAGGAAAAGATTTTACATGCATCTTCTGAATTATTGCAAATCTAGTTCCTTTCTCACATAAAAAAAGTTGATAGGCTATTCACATTAGCTGATATTGGTGCTTCGGATAACCCAATCCTAAGTTTTAAGGAAAATCAAGAAAAGTCTCTAGATTATCATTATTCACTCTGTTCCATGATATGATGCACGAAGAGATCGAGACTTATGTCGATGATATGATCTTGAAGACTCGATGCAGAGAAGATCATGTGGAAACCTTAACGAAGTTATTTGATTGGCTTCGAAAGTTTAACTTGTGCCTCAATCCGGCAAAATGCGTGTTTAGGGCAATATTTGGCAAATTACTCAGCTTCATTGTTAGTAGTAAGGGTATTGAGATTGACCCGTAAAAAATGAAGGCCATTTGTGAAATAAAATCTCCCTCTTCGGTGAAGGAAGTTCAAAGTATGATGGGCGGACTGAACTATATAGCTTGATTTATTTCCTAGCTATCTGAGACAGCCATGACTTTCTTTAAACTTCTCAAGAAGAATGTGTTGCTTGGATGGGATGAAGAGTGTGAGCAAGCATTCAATAAGCTTAAGCACTACTTGATGAATCCGTCGTGCTTGTTTCGCCGACACCGGGGCAACCTCTGATCCTCTACCTTACGATCCACAACGAGTCTCTAGGCACCATGCTTGCTTAGAAAAGTGAAGAGGATGGAAAAGAGCGTGCGATTTATTATTTGAGTAAGAAGTTCACCGATTCTAAGATAAACTATCCTGAAGCGTAAAGAATGTGCACAAGATCGGTCTCGGGGCTTCACAGATCGAGGCAATATATTTTGCATTACCGGATACTACTTGTAAGGGAGTGTGATCCCATCAAGTACTTGCTCAATCAACTCGATTTAGTTGGAAAACTGGCGAAATGATAGATTCTCATCTCAGAATTCGACGTTCGGTTCTTGTCTTGAAAATCGGTTAAGGGATGAGTAATTGCTAATGTCCTGGCCGAAAATCCTGGGGCAAATGAAGATCCGGGTCCGCCGGAGGACAGATTCATGTCAATTGAAGAGCATGTATGGACCATGTACTTTGATGGGGCCGTGAACTTGTTAAGATCGAGTATCGGGGCAGTTTTAATATCCCCGGGCGACATCATTACCTTGTGGCAGCGAAACCGATATTTCCTTGCACGAACAATATCGCTAAATATGAAGCATGCATCCTTGGGTTACAAGCTGCAATCCAAATGAGAGTAGCTCGACTTAAGGTGTTTGGAGATTCGGCCCTCATTATTCTTCGGACCATTGGTAAGAGGCAAACTAGAGATGCCAAGTTGCAGCCTTATCATGCGTATTTAGAGGATTTAGTGGAAGAGTTTGAAGACGTTTCGTTTGAATACTTGTCAAGGACTCCAAACTATTTTGCCGATGCTCTGGCTACATTATCGGCAATGCTACAAGTCACGAGTGGATTAGAAGTTAAGCCTTTAAAGATACGGGTCTTACAGAAGGCGGCTTATTGCATGGCCATGACAGAAGAGCTCGACGGCAAGCCATGGTATCATGATATCATGGCATATCTTCGGACACAGAAGTTTGCCGAGAAGAGCACCGCATCCGACCAAAAGTATATCAAGAAAATGATATCAAAGTTCTTCTTGAGCGGGGAATGCCTATACAAAGGGTCCTATGATTCGATTTTATTAAGGTGTGTTGATTCAACCGAGGTTGTTTATCTAATGCTAGAAGTGCATGAGGGGGTATGTGGTCCGCACATGAATGATCATATGCTAGCCAAAAAAAAAATAATGAGGATGGGTTATTATTAGCTTACGTTAGAGAGTGATTGCATTCAGCATGTCCGAAGTTATTACAAATGCCATATCCATGGTGACAAGATTAATATTCCATCGAATGAATTGCATCGGATGTCTAAACCATGGCCATTTTCTATGTGGGGCATCGATGTAATTGGCTTGATTAATCCTAAAGCATCAAATGTACATCGATTTATTCTGGTTGCTATTGATTACTTTTTGAAGTGGATCGAAGCTATGTCCTTTACGGTAATCACGGCAAGGAATGTAGTGAAATTCATTCATCGTGATATTATTGCTAGATATGGTGCACCCGAGACCATAATCACCGATAATAGGTCGAATTTGAATAAAAAATTCATGGATGAGTTGTTCAAGGAGTTCAAGATCAAACATCTGAATTTATCCCCGTATCGCCCACGGATGAATGGAGTGGTCGAAGCAGCTAATAAGAACATCAAGAAGATTTTGGCTAAAACAGCTGAAAATTATTGTGATTGGCATGAGATCCAATTGAGGTCGAGAAAATCTATTTAATCGGTTCAAATGCTTACGTGATGAAAATGGAATAAAAAGACAGTTGACTATTCTAACGATTCCTCAACGTAAAGGAGTTGCAAAGACAAGAAACAGATCCCCATGGAAATGGTTAGGTCTATGATGGCACAGACTAATTTGCCTATTACCTTTTGGGGTGAAGTTTTGTTGATTGTTGTCAAGATACTTAATCGTGTATCTTCTAAATCAGTTATTTTCACTCCATATGAGTTGTGGGCAAGTCAAAAATGAGATTTGAGTTTTCTTAGACCTTGATATGCTTACTATATACACGAGTTCTTCGACAGATATAAAAATTGGGTCCCAAAGGCAAAAAGAGTATCTTCATGAGATACCGAGGGAGCTCGAAAGGGTATGTATTATAGGTGAGCAAGAAAGTGGGAAGTGTAACTGAATTTGAATCACGAGATGTCACATTCTTATTAAATGAATTTTTGAAAAAGTGCTAGATAGGTGAAGAATATTCTTTGGATAGTGATAATGATTTTAATGGGGCATCTCATCTAAGTGGAAGCAATGTCAGAAGTGGGGAATTTATTTCGAACCAATCTCAATTGCAACAACTTGATGTGAAGATGTCGTCGTTATCTAATCCGAGTGATTGCGTAAAAGAGAATGATGTACTAAGTATACAATCCCTAATATGGTAACCAAGTCGCCGAGTGAGAACGTAATGGAGCATGATATACTAAGTGTACAATCTCCAATTTGGCAAAAAGTAGCGAAAAGTCCTCTGTTGACTCATCGACGTTTAGACATTGAAGATAAACCTTTCATGGTCGCTCTACAAGAGAGGATGAGCCAAGAAATGTAAATGAGGCTTTGACTTGTCATGATAAGGAAAAATGGATAAAATCACTAGAAGAAGAAATGGAGTAAATGATATCAAACCAAATTTGGGAACTGGTTGATCTTCCAAACGGACACAAAGCCATTGAGAACAAGTGGGTTCTCAAAACAAAGCGTAAAGCTGATGACTCGATTGAGAGATATAAGGTTTGCCTTGTGGTAAAAGGGTATAATCAAATAGAATGAATTGATTATGAAAAAGTTTTTTCTCTTGTGGTGAGATTTACCTTAATTTATCTTATTTTGCCAATAGTATTAGTATGGATCTTGGATTACATCAAATGCATGTAAAGATTGCAATTCTTAATGGAGAATTCGTAGAAGAAATTTTTGTGAAACACCTGCTAGGTTTGTTACAAATGGCCAAGAACAAAAAATATGTTGACTTTTGAGATCGATATATAGCCTTAAGCAATCTTGTAAACAATGGTATATACTTTTTTTCGTAATGCCATAGTGGCATAAGATTTTGTAATGATTGATGAAGATCATTGTGTATAGATCAAAAGATCTAAAGATCAATTTGTGGTTTTATCATTATATGTTGATGATATACTAATTCTTGGGAACAATATGGAGTTTGTAAATACAGTCAAGAATTGGTGATGTTCCAATTTTGAAATAAAAGATATGGGTGAATCTGCATACATTCTTGGAGTTAAGATTTCAAGATATTGTTCAAAAAAATTGTGATCTTTTTCACAAGAGACTTATACAGATAAAGTCGTTGAATAGTTTCGTATGCAAGATTGTAAATCCAAAATACTCCCATTGCGGAAGATGAAAGTTTGAGCAGTAAAATGTGTCCTAAGACTCCACATGCAAATGAAGAAATGGAAAGTGTTCCATATGCTAGTGCTATTGAAAACCTTAATGTACGATGTGATATGTACAAGACCCGATATTTGTTATGCGGTTGGAATGGTGAGCAGATACCAATCCAATCCAAATCAAGTACATTGGATTGTCATCAACGGAATTATGAGATATCTGAAAAGTATTGTCGATTTTTTGTTGAGTTATCAAGGTAGAGATCTGCGCCTTAAAGGCTATACTAATGTTGACTGATAAAGAGGTTTAGATAAAAGGAAATCTACCTCTAGGTTAGTTTTCTTACCGTGCAGTGGCGCAATTCCTTGAGTAGTAAGAAGTAATCGTGTATAGCCTTATCCACAATGGAAATTGATCTCGTGGTGTTATCAGCAGCAGTACAAGAGATTGTTTGGCTTAAGAGATGTTTGGGTCAATGAGGTGTTGTTAAGGATGCTACGGGTTCAATTATTGGTTAATTGTGATAGTCAAGCAGTAATAGCTTACACTAAGGATCCCTTGTAAGACAAAACAAATAAGACATGAAATATATTTTTGTGAAAGATGTGGTTGTACGAAAAGTTGTGTACGTGCGGTACATATCTACGTATAGAATGATGGTAGATCCTATGACGAAGTCAATTCCTAGAGATGTTTTCATTAGTTATATATTAACAAAGGGATTAGTTCCCTACATTGAAATCTTTGGAAATGCGTAGAAGTTGTAATACTGGATTTTTATATTTCCGAAAGTTCACAGTTAATGGTATTTATTATTATTATTGATGACAATGAGTTTGTATGACATTTATGCATATTAATGATTAGTACATTATATATTGAAAAAGTATGTCGGATAGATAAAAGATTAGCACACTCACACGGGTAATCGCCTCTATTTACTGTGTGACGAATAGAGATGAGACGATTTCAAGCTTATTATATTGGTGATAATTGAGAGCTCAAGCTTGAAATTTTGATGTCGCCTTAACAAGAATGTTAAGATGAGATCATAATAAGTTATGCTTGAAAGTGAAGTAATTACGTATTTCACTTTATCTGTCTTTGATGTCAGATGTGAGTTCTGATGGATTCTTTGAAGACAGTAGATTTATGAACTCAAGTTAAACATTTGGAATGTTTGAACTATCATATGTACGGTATTAAATGTAGAGACATACACTACATGGAAAAAGAGAGAATACCGTACTACGTACTTCATATTACGTATGCAAGAAACAACCAAGAAGAGTTTGCAAGAGTATTAATTTCAACTCAGTAATCGTGTGAGATTCTTGAGGATATGAGTTCCTCAACATAGTGCCCTCACCACTTTGACCTATTCTTGAAATTTTGATTCAGTGTTTGCTATCCTAGAGTGTTGCCAATGATCATGAATGATTCGATCTAGTGGGACATTTCTGAAAAAGTGAATTGAGTTAAAAGAAGAGATTTTAAGGAAAGAGGGAGATCAATTTGTAGTTAACGTCATATTATCATTTTGTGTTCACAAGTTGATCAATTATGATTATATGAGTGTAATCATAATTGTAAATACAATACATATCGAACTTTGAAGAGATCATGAGAGATATAAGACTGATTGATCTAGGATACATCATACTAGATCTACTCTAAATTATGATGCCCAATGTGAGATGCTATATATTCCTAACAAATGTATGGCAATGAGTTCTTAGAGTATGCTGGTCGCACGGATTATTTGTCCATATGAACTTTGCAGTGAAAAGAGAAATAGAGATGTTTAGCCTTTTATGGGCGAATGGAAGATGTTGGGAAAGATTGTGCCCATTAAGGGAAAAATCAATACCTGCCTTTATTGCGATAATTGATTTCCAATTAATGCAGATTTATTTCCTATTCAAAACAAAAGAGAGATGAGATAGTGTCTTCTCTTTCACAGAACATACGTCATTCATTCAATCAACACTAAAACTCTCTATAAAACTCTCTTGGTAGAGAACTCTTTCGAAGAACGATTGGTCGGCGGATCTAGGTCGTTTTCTCATCTGCAATTAGGGCCCTTAATCTGTGGCTACCGAGGTATGTTCGTTCTACATGATATACTTTCCCGATCAATGATTCAAGATGATTATAGGGCATGTAATTTAGTGTAATCCGTTGCCTATATGTACGTATATGTATTGAGATCCAGCACGACAGCAAAAGAGTAGTTCAACGAAGGATTCTGTCTTCACCTAGCAACACCATGGAAACTTCAGAAATTCCTAAAAAGGGAGAAAAAGGAAAAAAAATAAATAAATAAAAACAGAGAAATTAGAAGCTTCTAAATAAGACCGAGTACCTTACCCAAAAAAAAAAAAAAAAGACCGAGTATATGTACATGTGTAGCAGTTTCAGGTAGATCAATTGAACCTCGAGCAGCTGAGCTTGGCCTCGCAGGGACTCTCCCAGGACCAATGAAGCTTTCCAGCATTGGAACGCCGCTTCTCTCTCCATTTATACTCGTCCTCCTCCTGTTATTGACGGTGCCGCCTCATCTCTCCCGTGCCGACGTCGGCACCGGTGCCCACTACAGTCCTCCGTACACCCGTACGTACAATCTCTATCCCTCTATCGCTCTCGCTCTCGCTTGCGAATGAGTTTAATCATCCTTGTGTTTCAGCAACTGCGTGTTTCGGCAACGATCCGGCGCAGTTCCCGTCGAGCAACTTCTTCGCGGCGGCAGGGGAAGGGATATGGGACAACGGAGCATCGTGCGGGAGGCAGTACCTGGTGCGGTGCATCAGCGCCTCGGTCTCCGGGACCTGCGTTCCCGGCAAGACCATCCAAGTCCGAATTGTTGACCGCGCGCTGTCCTCGTCCTCGCGTCCCTCGAGCAGCGGTGCGACCGTCGTCCTATCCACAACGGCGTTCGGCGCGATCACGAAGTTGTCCGCTGCGGCAATCAACGTCGAGTACCAACAGTGCGTTCGTTTGTCCTCACCTAATTTTGTCTGTCTTTTGATACAAACTAAGCACCCTTTTGATGTTTACCTAAACAAGACACGAGTTCAGGGAGAGAAACCTGAATCTCACACGGTTTCAACGTGGATAAGCTCTAACATGGTATGTCATGTCCTAACTGCACGGTTACACAAAAAGAATGATTTAAAAATTATTTTTTAAAATATAATTATTCATATTTCTTACAAAAATAAATGAATCTTTCGCAAAACTATTTAGACTAAAATTATTATCGATAATAAAGATATTTTTTTATGAAATAAATATTTCAAGTGATAAAAGCGATTATTTTTTAAGAAAATATTTTTTAAAGTATTCGTTCTTCCCCAAATAAATAGAGTTTGAAAGTTTTGACATGCTTGGCTAATTTTGGCTGACTAGCCGATATGTATTGCACCATATATCGTCATCGCCTGTGAGCGATGACGTCATGACTTAATGATTTGCCTTTTTTTTTTTTTAATTTCAAATAGGAATAGAAGACTGCTTTGATTTTTTCCGTGGAGATGTAGTTTTGGATATTGGCACGCTTCAGAAAAAACTGATAACGACGGCAAATTTTTTTTTTTTTTTTTACATCTCTTTCGCAGGGTTTGATGGGAACACACAACATGCACATTTGAGCTGGTCAATGACTTCGCCCCTCTAGTGATTGAGGAATTATCCGGAGAAAATATCATAGAATCGGTTTAATCATAAATCTTTCAATTTTATCGATTCGATCCTAAATTTATTATACAATAGTCAATTCAGTGTATCGTTAGATAGCACAAGTATTTAATATAGTTATATTTTATGATAGCTTGTTTTTTCTTGTTAGAGTAAGATAGCTGATTTTGTTATTAAATTAAGTTACTTCCTTTCCCGTAGATATTGTCCCGATGATCGTAAGAAATTCGAGGTTAGAAAAGATATTGAGATAATTGTCCAAAGAGTCCTAAAACTTATTGCATTTTTACCAATTCAGTTCAAAATCTTTAAATATTGTCAATTGAGTCCACAAGGTCAATTTTAACCGAAATTCACCGGCATGGATGCCGGTCGTCCCACGTAACACAGGTGGCGCCGACGTGGACAATCTTAAAAAGTATCTTAATAATTTATTTTGATGTTTTTTCCTTTCTTTTTCCTTTTGCTAGTGGATGACTTAGCGGGCTGGTGTCGCTTGGGAGTCCACATTAGTAATTTCTTGCCCAAAATTAACAAGAATGGATTCAATTGGCAAAGTGTGAAAATGTTTATGACTCAGTTGATAGAATTCAAAGGTTTAGAATTCAAAGGTTTATGAGTGAATTTACAAAAGTGCAATAGGGTTTTAGGATTTTTTGGACATTTTCCCAAAAGCTATGAAGTTGACTTACTTTTGACCAAAAAAAAAGTTGACTAACTTGTTCTAATAAATATAATCTGAATTTAGATCCTGTGTAGGTGATGCCAAGTCATCCTTCCTTCCTTTTTTAAAGTTGAGAAATTATTGTCAAAATGTACTTGAATAAACGAAAACCAATAACAGTTCTAGATCCAAAACCGAAACATTTTGAATTCATTCAATATGTAATGGCAGTTAGTAAATGATTCCTCCTGAGATATTATTCGGCCTCCTTTGTTCTTTTCACGTTCATCGGGGAACACTGGATGACCAAGATCACAAGAAGCTTTTCCTCTATCTCTCATATGGTGATAAAGATGACATTAATTCACACCGAATTGGTAAAGAATATATACTATCTGAGATGCCACCTTTATCTTTCTTTAAACTTTATTCCTAGTTGACAACCAATTGGGTCAACAAATTCGATTTTGATCTACCAATCCCTTCTTGTCCTTGACCTTCTAGGATGAATGGGACTGCTTTTATTTCCCTGTTACTTTCTAGTTCGCATCCACATCAAAAGACACTGTTGGTAGTTTGTTTGTAAAACAAATGAAGAGATGCATTGTCCCATTTGATGGTTATTTTATTTGTTCAATTGACAAAAGAACACGAGTGTGTATCTTTTCAATTGACGATTGTTTTTGGCTAACGGTTACTGTTCGAACATGTTTTAGCTAGTATATGTTCAACATTTCTGTTCAATACTTTTAACTTTCTCTTTTTTGTTTCTTTCACAAAAATACAGCCATTGATTTCTAATGGTTCCCATTTGAGAGTTCTTGGAGAAAAATTAGAATTGTTACATGATATTCTCATTCCAAGACTTTGTTGTATCTCGGAAGATTTTTTCCGATAACCATTAGCAGTATGTTGTGGAGGGAAAATAATTCCTCAAAGAGAATGTTATTACTCCTCAAAGTTTGACTTCATTCTTCCTATTCGACTTCACTATTTGTCGTAATAGACATCGATAAGATATAGGATCTCATTCCCTTATCGATAGTTTTGTTGCAACCCTGCTCACTATGATCGCATGATTTTGCACAATGAATGATCAAAGTCAATCCTTGTTATCTCGAGCACAAATCACATGCCGACTTGATGTACCTTAGTATGTGGCGACGAGTTTCAGTAAGTTTACTAAGAATACTAAAAGAATCACAAAGCATCGATAGCCACACAAATCGTGTCGCGTCGAAGTTATATCTCATGTCTATTATCTTACACTTAGATCCAACATCTGCCCCGCAACTCAAAGTGGTTGGGTTGAAGCGTGGAAATAATGTGTTAGGCAATTTAAACTCATGGACAAAAAGCTCCGTAAGGCTTGGGGAAGCCCTTCCAAAGTCAAAATACAAGAAAGTTGACTTTGCACATCAAGAAAATGTGATGTGAACATGTTGGGTTAGTCGTTGGAAGTTGCAATAACTTCACAGACACTCTCCGTCACCCTTAACCACAACAACCCAACAAGAACGCCAGAAGAAAGGCACACCACACTGCACGGCGAAGCGGTGGGCACGTACTTCAGACAAACATCTTTTCTTGGTCTTTTTTTATTTATTTATGTCCAATGCTTTCTCGTGAAGTACGACATAATAAATTTCTGATATTTGAAATGAAATTACTTCGTTTCGACACTTCATTATCGTCACCATTAAGTAATTGCATCATTGAGATCACATATGACATGTTGACTTAATATCACGAAACAAAATCGAGTATCCTCATAATCTCTCGAGCATATTGTCAGGGCCAGCAATTAATGGGGCATGTGACGAGCCAAATCGGCAAGAACTTGCGGGCATGATTGAAGCCTCACATTGCGAGAAGATGATCGAATCTTGTAGCTCCTTGAGTGTGCAGCAGCTAAAAAGCATTAAAATATATGACAAAAACAAAATAAAGTCCAGAGTACTTCCATTAGCTGGGGCTCCGGAACTTGCGGCAATCACTATGATCTCTGTAGGGATTCTGTCATGTTCCTGAAAGATCGAATGATGTGCAGGGTCAACGATTTGCTGTGGTTTTGAAGGTAAGGACCTGACTTTTTGCGGCGTGTACGAGTTCAGCACAAACCCCTTTTCCAGCTGGATTCTCTTGTCACTGCCCTAACTTTATCTTCATTCTTTACAATACTACGCCAATGAAAACATCAGAAATTCCAATCACAAGTTGGGCGCCAGATAAACGACAACCTCGACTGGTGGGAATGTTTGGAGTCGGTCTTGCCTCAATGACAGAAGCAATCAAAGACCAATCAAGCTATACAGTTAAGAAGAAAGTCTTGAAGAGTTTCGCAAAACAAAGTTTGTCCGCTTGTGTATGTATAGATAAACTGTCTGTCGTCGCCCAAACCCGGCGGATCCTCAGCTTGGTAATGGACGAAGAGAGCCATGGACCTGCACGCCGCCGAGAAAGGGAAGTGACTTAGATGCGGCCAGCTAGGGACCCTCTAATACTTGAGTCAGTGTACATTCTAGGAATACTGCCATCTCCACGGACTGGTTAGATGTGCATATCTTCACCGAGTGATGTTTTATCTTAGATCCCTTTCACACCAGCATAGTTCACGGAAGCTCTTACAAGACCCCAAATTTGGAAATCTCATCAACTTGTCAAGTGCATTCATCGAGTATTTCATCTGTCACTCAAAATTACTAAGCCTACTCGCCTGTCACTCAAAATTACTAAGCCTACTCGCCGCTACACGAGTATCAAATTCATATGAACGTATTCCTTCACCCAGAGATCCTTGCAAAGTATTTGATCAATTTTACCCCAACATCACGACACCCGTGTGATCTCAATCCATCAAACCCCTCAGCTAACATCAGCGAGTAATATTTGAAAAAGAGACCGTTCGTAATCCCAAAAATGGTAAACGCGGGTAGTTAAGCTCCCGCGTTTTGTCCCTTTCAAGTGGCCTCAGCTTCTGGAATCCTGAGGGCCTTTTGAAAGATACCATTAAAATATATGAAGAAATTGGGAAAAAAATAAGGAAGATGAAGATAAAGTCAAGAGTTCTAGACAATAGAATTGGTTCACTAAATTCAAATGAAATTGATGGGCAATCAGAAAGCGGCGTCCTCCATGACAGAAGAAAATATATCTGGGATTTTCTCACCAGAGGCTCCGTTAGGTAATCGTTTTACACCAAATATTTAATTTCTTTTCCGGAAAAAAGAAAGTCAGCACCTATATAAAGATAGCCAAATAGGTAAGAACTCATGTCGGTTGTAAACATCTGTTCGCAACATCAATCGGTCACAAATCCTTGTCAGCAACCTCATCCTCGTCACTATCCCAACAACTATGACAAAGGCATCTCTCATGGGAAACTAGTCTTCGCTTCTAGAGAAGGAAACCAAATCAAAACATTTGCATGCAATACATGAGGTAAGCTTCTTAAATGTACATTCCAGGGAGATGGACTTCACAAATAACAGAGGAAAGCTAGTTTTCCAAGCCTAACCTATAAATTGCGCAGGTAAAAATGGGTCATATAGATGCTTCGTCGAGGTCTACCATGTACCTCGGGGCCACAAAGCCCTTGATCCCATGCGAGAGAAAGTCTTAGTACAGAGATATGTGCAGAGTAAGAGAACTGACAATAAATCATATGACTGAAGAAAAATTGATCGGAAGAACTGCAGATTGTTGACGCCTAAATTTTGACTAATCTATTTTTTGCATAAAAATTATAAAAAATCATCTCATATATTTATTTTTAGCGTACATTGCATTGGCATATAATTGGGCAAGCAGAACACTTAATTTAGCATGCGTCTAGACTAGGCACGGGATGAAAAATATACCGAGAAGATTTGAAACTTCAGGGACTGTATTGCAAATACTTAAAACTTCGTGGACTGTATTGCAAATACTTGAAACTTCGGGGACTGCATTGCAAATACCAAGAGAAGATGAAGAAGGGAAGATGATGAAGGGAAGGTGATGAAGAGAAGATAATGAAAGGAAGATGGTGAAGGGAAGATGAAGAAGAGAAGATGAATATGATGAAGGGAAGGTGATGAAGAGAAGATGATGAAGAGAAGATGAAGAAGGGAAGATGATGGAGAAATTTGGCTATAAAAGGGGGGAGAGTTCTTGAGAATTGAAGGAGGGAGTGAAAGAGAATTGAGAGAGTTTTAGAGTGGAAGAGAATTGAGAGAATTTGTGAGAGAAATTCTTTAGAGAGGAAAAAAGAGAGTTCTTGAGAAAAATCGTAAGAGAAAATTTGAGAGTGAAGAAAAGAGTTTTAGTCGAGCATCATCTTCGACGAGTCCCGGCACGTACTTCGCCTCTCGCCATCCAACAACGCCACTGCTTGCCTTTTTTCGACGATAGCCACGTTCTTCCAACTCCGAGATCTTGAAGGAAGCCATAACGTGTACGTGAGTAAGATTTTGTGGAATAGAAGGTAACCCTTTCCATCTCGATCTACAAAAATGTAATCGTTTGGTGTGAACATTTGTTTGTTTATTTTAGACATGTCACGTGTCCCAAAATTTAGCATTATTACATGTTAATTTATTTTTGTAAATACTCGTGATTGGCTGCGTTTTCTTTCTTTCTAAATCATCCATGGTGTATATCGTACAAAGTTCAATGTTTTACATCCCCATAAAAAAGAAGAAAAAACCAAAAAAATTGCATCTTTGAATTTCAAGTAAAATCCATCAAAATTGCCAAATCAAATATTTTTCATGAAAATGGTACCGAAAGGGCGTTAGAGTAATCTAGCGTAACCAAATCCCCGAATTCAAAATCTCTGGTTCGCGGAAATAAGATAGTTTTCTCCCGCTATTTTATTTAGGTTTCTAATCAACCTACCGAAAATGATTAGTGGCGACTCCAAATTCAAAACACGTTGCATGTTAATTATTTGAACCTTAAGTTGCGATTTGGTATGGACTTGGGAGAATCCGAGTTAGGTTAGTTAATTAATTAACCTGATAATCCATTAGCCCGAAAATTAACTTGTTTATTTTTTAGGTCGTGACGACTTGGCGACTCACTGGGGACTAAAGAGGACTTAGGCCAGAATAATTTCATGAAAAATAAAATCACTTGATCCGGCAATCTTTTTTGAATTTTAATCCTTAGGTGTTAATTGGTTTTGCGGGAAAGGGAGTTATAAGGGGAGGAGTCTGTGGCTAACCTCTGTTTTGCGAGCTTGGTGATGAGAATTTTAATTTTTGAACTATCGGAGTGCTGATTGCTTTTAAAATGTCGTGCATGCCTCTATATAATTGCACTACACCACCTTGACTTGTGACCGAACCCGGGTCACCCGATAGTTTCAGGATGGTATTTATGTGGTTCTTTAACCTTGGCGGTAAGGCTTCGCTAAAGGTTATCCCGCTTGGATCCCGAATTCTTCAAAAAATGGCTCAAGAGTTATTCTCATGCACGTAAGGCTATGATGCATGAGAGTTGCTCTTGTCGACCGAACCAAGCCGAGATGATTGGACCCGACTAGTCGTGACTATGTATGCAAGGCAGCAACTAGTCATGATGAACGTACGCGAGGCTGCGACATGTCGTTCTGTCTTTCATTTCATTTTGCTAAAAGAACTAAAATCTGAATCCACACTTCATGTGCATGTCTTTGTGATTGACATTTTTTTCCTACGAGCGGTAATTTCTTGTCTCTTATGCCCTGTTATCTCATTTTTATTTTGGGCTGGTCCATGGTTTAGGTTGATTTAATTGGCACGTGATCTATATACGAATGGGTCGCAACGATATCCGTTTCGTGCCTACTCCAAAGCTAGAGCTCAAGAAGCTATGGGGTAAGTTGAAACCGGATGGCCAGCAAGTACGTGCTCAAGCGTATCGGGTTCATGTTGCCAATTCTTGAGATTGATGTTCAAAGCGGGATCATGCAAGCACTTGCTCATTTTTGGTGCCCCGAGACGACCACGTTTGTGTTCGGAGGTAAGTTTGAGCTCACACCCACTCTGGAAGAATACAAGATTGCCATCGGAAAATCAATTGAGTTGGATGTGGTTGAACCACCTATTCGGGTAGATCCGGTGGTAGTGCTTGCTGAATTTTTGGGTTCGACTAAAAAAGAAATTGAAAAAGTGCTCAAGGGTAACTCACTAGGGCATGCCCATTATCTTTCCTCATTGAATGTTTTGAAAATAACTCCGACCTCATGAGATCTAAGATTTTTATCTTAACCTTTTTTGGACTTATCATTTTTCCATTCCGTCGTAACGCTATAGATCCCGTGATAGCATGGACGGTAAAACAAGTTTGTGGTGGGGTCAATTTTGTAAACACCATCCTTGCTGAAACTTTCATTTCACTAACATGTTTCGCTCATTCCAAAAAAGAAAACAAGAAAGAAAAAGATAAGACTTTTCGAGCCCCAATTGAGCTTTTACAAATCTGGTTTTTCTCACACCTTTCTCAATTCGGGGAAAACATGATCGTATTTGAAATGGGTATGACTAACAACCCTATTTTAAGATTTAAACAAATACAGGATCAAACTAAAAACTTGCACTATACGCAGTGGGTCCATTTATTCGAGAATCCAAATCCTAAGATTTTCCTTTGGCAAGTCTGTATGGTTCCGAGTGGTAGAAGCTCGATTGTGCCATGGCGACCGAAACCCGTGCCTTTGATGGGCATTTATGGAGCAACCAGCTATCGGCCTCTTCGGGTTACACGACAATTTCGGGTTTTGCGGGATATCCCGCCTTCACTTGGGCCCAACGAATTCCAAGTTCAATTTGAGAAGGACGAGAACTACGAGAGCGTAACCGAGACGTCATTCGAGGCTTGGCAGGAGTGTTCTAATCGGAAGCCGATTTGGCCCATAGAGGAGCTCACCGGAAAAATGAGGAGTCACTTTGCCACAACTCAGTATATTCAGTTTCATGCCATCCCCGCTGAGATACTCCCGAAGATCCCGATCGTGACAATGCAGCATACCCGTCAAGCTCAACTCAAAGCCAGCGAAGAGAAGGCGATGAAGGCCCAAGAAAAGGCAAGATGCTTTGGCAAATGAGAATGCACGATTGCGGCGCGCCTTGAAGGCCCATTCGTCTATAGATCACGTGGCCTCTAAAAAAAGAAAAACCGTTTGATTTCTTGGTTTGCTTAAATTGAGTCATGTATTTACTTTCATAGGTTGATTGTTTAGGAATCTCATCGTCTTATTTCCAATTTCACACTTTGCTTATGTAGTTTTTACAATTTCATCGGTTGTCCTCAATTCTGATTTGGCTTGTTCCTGTTGTACGATTTTTACTAAATTCTATGATCGAGTTTTGAGTAAGTGCCAAACACGAAAGTTGTAGACCTATGTTTGAACTAATGTCTTACAAAATTTCAGAATTAAATTCATAATTTAATATGGCCCTTCGTTTTTTCAACAACATGCGGTTATAATAGTTTTCTGAACGTGATTTTTGGAAAGACACATTAAACTGCTTTGATCCGTGCATTTCTAATCCGATTAGCCAACATAAAAGTTGTTCATCATCTTCTCAACTATAAGCTCGTAAAATTTGGACATGTTTTGATCAACGCGCAAATTGATACGGATTTTTTCGTAAAAGCGGACAAACTGAAAATTACATGTTTCAATCCTTTGGTTATAATCACTTTGTTCGTTTGAGTCTAGAAGGATGCCATGGACCGGCTCGATATTCTTGCTCTCTGTACTCATTTTGCGTTTATTACTACGTACAGGTAATTTATCACGGATCCTCCACATATTACTCGATCGATCGCGAGGAAGATGGCCGACATCAACGCCACCGTTAGTGCTGCCCTAGACGAGAAACTTGGCTCCTTGACCGAGCGCTTCGAAGGGATGATGTCCCGAAAGATGGAAGAAATGATGGCTGCCTTCGCCGCCAAACTTCAATCATCCACCACCAGCCCACCGCTAACCATTCCTGCTCCATTTCCTCCTATGGACAACTCCGGTAAAGCCCAGGAAACTGCTCCCTATCGGACAATGCCGCTAGAAGATGTGATCTTCACAAGCGTGAGCGCGAGCACGAGCACGCCGCCCGTAGTCCCAATCCCCCAAGCCAGCCCCGTGGCCCCCGGGTTGAATGGTGATACGGCCAAGCAGTTGGCCCAAATGGAACAGAGGATCCGAGAGGTTGAGGGGACTCACAACATACCCCAGATTGACTTGTCTGTCTTTTCAAAGGTCACGGTGCCGGAGAAGTTCAAGATGCCCGACTTTGAGAAGTATGATGGAACTTCCAACCCGGTTCAGCACGTTCGGATGTACCAGGCAAGAATGAACAAGCATGCGACCAATGGCCCCCTAATGGTCCAGACTTTCCAGGCTAGTTTAAAAGAAGCTGCCATGAGGTGGTATACGGACTACGAGATCTATCGGATGGATGATTGGGAGAAGGCAGCTAATGCTTTCATCAAACATTTTAGCTTTAACTTGGACGTACTCACCACCGGAGAAGATCTTGAACGACTTGAGATGAAGAAAGGAGAAACAATCAAGCAAGTATGCCACCAGGTGGAGGAACGTGGCATCTCGGTGAAACCAGTCCCTCCGGAAAGGGAGCTCATGAAGTTGTTTGTTTCCACTGCCGCGAATTATGAAAACCCGGAATGCGGGATCCGTCTGCTACGTCATTCAGCCATCTCATCGCAATGGCTGAAGAAATTGAAAACGGTATGAAGAAAGGTTGGTACGATGATGTCACCACGATGACTAAGAGGTTTGCGGTAAGGAAAGATAAGGAACCGGCTCCACAAAGTTAACATGACCTACAGCGTAAACCCATGACCCGGACGCCGGTTGTGCGAGATTCCTAATCGCAGCGAGGCTAATTTCGGCGTGCAACGACAAAGAGGGAATCAACGGCCCCCTCGGCGGTTTACTCCTCTACCGGGAACCCCGTCACAGTACTCGCGGTTCTACGTAAGAGAGGTTTGCGACTTCGAGCCTCTACGATCCGGTAACACGAGCTCGCCAAGATATGATCCATCAAAGAAATGTGATTACCACTGCGGGGAGCCTGGACATGACACCGACAACTGTTTCGTGTTGAAGCATCGGATTCAAGATCTTCTTGATTCTAAGGCATTCTCGTTTCAAGGCAACAAACCGCCGAATGTCCAGAATAATCCTTTGCCGGATCATTCAAGTAAAGTTAATGCTATATTCGGGCCGGGGATTAGACGGGTTGGTCTTTGTTAAAGTTGAAGTAGCCGATGTTCTCAATGCTCCGATCGGGCGAGGATATTATGAGGTCGGTGAACCGATATCACTCGATCAGTTGAAGGAAAAGGTCTCCGCTCTCATGAAGAATGGATTCATAGTCCGGGCAAGTCAAACCGGGACGGTGGCCACTATATCCCAGATTGTCATTGATCGGGATCGGGAGCTTGCGGCTTTGACCCAACCCGGGACTTTTCAAGAGTCTCGGGTGGAAGATGCTGATATGACTAACTTGATCAAAAATGACCCAGAGGTAGCAGACATGCCCGCCTTGGAAGATGTAGCGGATGACGAACTTGGAATAGTCATTGCCTCGCCTCGGCCTTTTCCGTACGCTAATGACAAGGCGGTTCCTTGGTCCTACGATCTTGCCCCGATAACAAGATCGGGACGCGCTTATAGTGATGACCAACCGACTAAACAAGTCACCGAGAAAGATGCTAAGGAATTCTTGGGCTGTAATCAAGGCGAGTGAGTACGGCGTTGTCGACCCGATCTGCGGAAGTCACCGGCTCGGGTATCCCTACTCGAACTTCTACGGTCATCCGAGAAGCATCGGGAGTCCTTGATGAAGGTACTCGGCGAAATTCACGTACCCGAGAATGTTGAACATGACAAACTAGAGAACTTTGTGGGGACGATCCTTCTAAAGGATCGGGTTGCATTCGACGACGATGAGATTCCTCTTGAAGGGCGAGGTCATAACAAAGCTTTGCACATAACTGATCAAACATAAGCAAACTCACGTAGCTCGGGTACTTATTGACAACGGGTCGGCACTAAATATTTGCCCATTAGCCACATTGAATCGTCTTGGAATCGCACGGCCAGGTTGCGGACGGCCAAGACTTCCGTCCGCTCATTCGATGGCGTAAAGAAAGATGTCTTTGGGCAGATCAACTTGGAGATTCAGATCGGGCCTTCTTTGTTTGACATTCTCTTCCAGGTATTAGATATTCCTTCGGCCTTTAACCTTCTCTTAGGCCGACCTTGGATTCATAATGCCGGAGCTGTCCCATCAAGCCTTCATCGGAAAATTAAGTTCGTGGTCGAACAGAAGTTGGTATTTGTCCATGGGGAGGAAGATCACCAGATTTTCAATGAGACGGCCATCCCTTACATCGAGCCGACTCATGTTGAAGAAGATTCCTACCACGCTTTTGAGATAGTACACACTATCCATGCATCACCGAGAAAGTCCTTTGCCGGTTCCGAAATATCAGCCACTTCTCTTATGGTGGCTAAGATAATGGTTGGCAATGACTTCAAACCCGGTATGGGTTTAGGTCGACATGGCCAAGGGATTCGCACCCCAATTGAACCCAAAGGCCAATCTCATACAGCCGGTGCGGGATGTCGAGGACGTGGACATAAAAGAGGCGTAATGGGTCGCGGTAAGCAGGCATGCGATCCTTTACCCCCACCTCTATACACCACTTTCCGATCACCTGGAGTGGTTGGAGGTTACGATAATTTGACCCAATTCGAAGAAGACTTGGGGATTGTGTTCCCCAACACACCGAAGGATCGAGGTATTCCAGTTGAACCCATAGGGTCTGAAGAAGATGAAGGAGTCTTCGATATCGCTGGTTGTTTTGACGATGTAACCATTGCTGCTATATCCGAAGACGGAGCGCATGAAGAGGAACCTTACCCAGCACCTAAACCTTCCAAATCATTCGTCAATGCCATATGTGATGATCCACTGGAGGGTTTAGATTCAGAGTAACATCTTTATGTTTATGCAATCCCCTGCGTGGGACCTTTTACGTTTCCTTTAGGTTTTGGGTCACATTGGGATTTCTATTACGTGTTGCACTCTTGAATTTTTTCCTAGAAGATGTAATTTCATATCAATAAAATTGCACTATTTTTCGAATCTTGTTGAAGTATCCCAAACCAACCCGATGACGATAACCAACGACCAACAAGTTTGTCATCATGGTAAGAACCGAGGGTTGGGCTTCTTCAAGAATTCATGTCCCACGGTTTTGAAAAAAAAATAATAACAAAAAATAAATAAATAAAGTTCTTCAAAAAAAAAAAAAAAAAAACACCGCAATTAAACCTTGTTTGTTTTTCGATTTTGTTACTTTATGTTTCGGGGGGATACATGAGGAGGGAAATCTAGTGGATTCGAAGTATACGACCTAGATGAGTGCAGTCCGGATTATGAGGAAATTCGTCGGGATTTCGAACGACATGAGGAGATCAAGCCCTTGACCAGGTGAACAAACCTGTCTCGGTCAACCTAGGCGATGCGAGAAAACCCTAAAGAAGTTAAGATCGGGGCAAACCTTTCCAAAGAGATGATCGAGCGCTTGACTAAGCTCCCGAAGGATTACCAGGATATTTTCGCCTGGTCCTATGCGGATATGCCCGGTCTTGACCGTTCCATTGTCGAACATTGTTTGCCGATAGATCCTTCGGCTAAGCCGGTGGTGCAAAAGTCAAGGAGGGCCGCACCGAAGTGGTCCGGAAGATCAAAGAGGAGGTCATGAAGTCGCTTGACGTCGGATTCCTTGAGACTACGAGAATATTCGATTGGGTTGCCAATATAGTCCCGATCATGAAGAAGGATGGGCGTATTCGGGTCCGTGTCGATTATCGAGATTTGAATAAGGCCAGTCCCAAAGATGATTTTCCCCTCCCGCATATCGACGTACTTGTTGACAGATCTGCAGGATTTGAATTGTTTTCATTCATGGATGGTTTCTCCGGGTACAATCGGATTCTGATGAATGTCAATGACAAGTTGAAAACCACTTTCACCACACCATGGGGAATGTTTCATTACCGGGTGATGCCGTTCGGTCTCAGAAATGCTGGAGCTACTTACCAACGAGCCATGGTTGCCCTTTTCCACGACATGATGCATAATGAGATTGAGGTTTACGTTGATGACATGATAGCAAAAACAAGGCATGGAGAAGATCATGTCGAAACGCTCAAGAAATTGTTCGATAGACTCCGAAAGTACAAGTTACGCCTCAACCCCGCCAAGTGTGTCTTTGGGACCAGCTCGGGCAAGCTGCTCGGATTCGTGGTAAGCAATAAGGGTATTGAAGTCGACCCTTCTAAAGTCAAGGCTATTCGTGAGCTTAAGCCGCCGACGACGGTTAAAGAAGTTCGAAGTCCGATGGGCAGGCTAAACTATATTGCTCGATTCATCTCTCGGTTATCAGAAACCGCTAAGCCATTCCTCAAGCTGTTAAAGAAGAATGCGCTAATCCAATGGGATAGCGAATGTGAAGAAGCTTTTGGGAAACTGAAGCAGCATCTCATGAGTCCACCCGTGCTTATTCCTCCAACACCGGGCAACCTTTAATCCTCTACCTCACAATCCTTAGTGAGTCTTTGGGTGCTATGTTAGCACAAGAGAGGCAGGAGGATGGAAAAGAACGAGCCATTTATTATCTCGAGCAAGAAATTCACTGCGCCGGAAATGAAGTACACCGAAGCGGAGAAAACATGTGCGGCGTTAGTCTGGTACTTGCGCACAGGCTTCGGCAATATACCTTGCATTACCAGGTACTTCGGTGACAAAGTGCGATCCTATCAAATACTTGCTTAATCAACCCGCCTTGATTGGTAGACTTGCCAAATGGCGGATCCTCATCTCCGAATTTGATGTTCAATATTTGTCCCAAAAGTCAATCAAGGGACGGGCTATAGCGGATGTCCTAGCTGAAAATCCGGGGCGAGATGATGATGCCTATTATTCGAGGATCGGATCATGTCGGTGGAAGATTACATCTGGACTATGTATTTTGACGGAGCTGTCAATTTATCGGGATCGTGCACGGGCGCGGTTCGATATCTCCAAGTGGTCGACATTATCCTGTGGCCGCAAAATTGGTATTCCCTTGCACAAATAATATAGCGGAATATGAGGCATGCATCCTCGGTCTGCAGGCTGCGATTGAAATGGGGATAGCCCGACTCAAGGTGTTCGGAGATTCCGCTCGATTATCCTTCGACTGTTGGAAAGTGGAAGACGAGAGATGCTAAATTGCTACCCTACCATGAGTATCTGGATAAACCGGTGGATGAATTTGAGGATATCTCATTTGAGTATCCGTCCCGGGACTCATAATCGATTCGATCGATGCATTGGCTACCTTGTCTTCAATGTTACAAATCGCCAATGGACTTGAGGTTGACCCACTGAAAATCGAGGTATTAAAAAAGCCGGCATATTGTATGGCCGTGATCGATGAACCCGATAGTAAGCCGTGGTACCATGACATCAAAACTTATATTCGAGCGTAGTTCCCTGAAGAAAGTACCGTATCGACCAAAAGTACATAAGGAAGATGGCTTCAAAGTTCTTCTTAAACGGAGAAAATTTATACAAGCGATCATTCGATTACGTCCCGCTAAGATGCGTTGATTCAACCGGGCGGTTCGTCGATGATGGAAGTGCATGAAGGGATCTCGTGGTCCACACATGAATGGCCACATGTTAGCTAAGAAGGTCATGAGGTTGGGTTATTATTGGCTCACGCTCGAAAGAGATTGTATTCAGCATGTCCGGAGTTGTCACAAATGTCAGATTCATGGTGACAAGATTAATGTCCCTCCGAATGAGTTGCATCAGTTATCCGAACCATGGCCGTTTTCTATGTGGGGCATTGATGTTATTGGCCCTATCAATCCTAAAGCATCCAATGGGCATCGATTCATCTTGGTAGCAATTGACTATTTCTCTAAATGGATCGAAGCCGCATCCTATTTAGCGGTCACAGCACGAAATATCGTGAAATTTATCCGTCGAGATATCATCGCTCGATATGGTTCACCTGAAGCCATAATCACCGACAATGGCTCAAACTTGAACAACAAGCTAATGGAGGAATTGTTCAAGGAATTCAAGATCAAGCATCTGAACTCTTCTCCATATCGTCCTCGGATGAATGGAGCGGTAGAAGCCGCCAATAAGAATATTAAGAAAATCTTAGCAAAGACGGCTGAAAATTATCGCGATTGGCATGAGAAGTTGCCATTTGCGCTTATGGCATATCGGACCTCGATCCGGACATCTACGGGAGCAACCCCGTATTCTCTAGTATATGGAATGGAGGTCTGTTCTACCAATTGAAGTGGAAATTCCTTCGTTACGTATATTGTCTCAAGCTAAGTTGATGAAGCCGAATGGATCCAAGCAGAGGACGGCCCAATTGAATCTAATCGACGAAAAGAGACTTAAGGCTGTATGTCATGGCCGGTGTTATCAGCAGAGGGTTGCTAAATCATTCAACAAAAAAGTTCGGCCTCGATATTTTCAGATCAATGACCTGGTCTTGCGAAAATTGTTGCCAATAGTCCCACTCCCGGAAGGGAAGTTTGCTCCAAACTATGGTGGTCCATATATAGTAAAGAAGGTGCTCCCTGGTGGTGCTTTGATTCGGCCGAGATGGATGGTCGTGTATTTACCAACCCGAGTGAATTCGACTCCGTAAAGAAATATTATACTTGATTTACTACGATGTTTTCATAATCGAGTTATAATATTTATACAGATTCACAAGTTGTTCACATTTGGGCATTCGTTTGTTTCATCGCTACCAATTTTTGCTGAGAGATCGTTTCGAATGGGGGGTCTCTCCGGCCCAATTGAATCGGCCATCGGTAGCGTGAGATTTACATATTCACGAGTAAAAGGGGTTATCTTGCGAAAAAATATGATGACCAAGATGAAATCGGTAAAAACTTGCATTCGTTTCATCCATCGTAAAGCCTTACAAATAGATCATCGGGGTAGGAACGTAAAGCCAAACCGAGCCCTAATGAGCATCACAAAGGAGCTTAACTGGTCCTCCATACAATTGATGCTCCGCCTACACCGATCGCTTCGAGAATCAAGATCCGCCAGCTTAAAGAGGAGGAGCTCACATTTCTCTTTAAGCTCGGCTACCTTGTCCTCGTGATACTCGACAAGAGATTCCAAGTCATGGATCAGCATTCTCCCGCGGGCTATATCCAGGGTCGGATCGTCCATCCTTTCTTCCAGCCATGTGCATTGGAATTTCAAAACAATATTGAGCGGATCACGCTCAAAGATGGTCCGAGACATGGCCAAACGTTCCACCAAGTTTCTCCTCTCACGAACCAGCAAGGTGACTTGATCATTACCGTAGTCAAGGGCCTTCTTATAATTGTCGGCTACAAGACTGGCCAACACCAAGTTATCTGTCCGATCCCGATAGCGTGCCCTCACAAGATAGGCCAAAGTAACATCTTGATGAGCGTGATTGTAAGCCTCCAGGAAGTTAGTGAAGAGGGTAGGGAAGATCCTATATTCCTCTTCTAACTTGGTACCTTGAATAGAAGTAATGTCCATATCCCTAAACATAAGACGAATTTCAGTTTCGACCTCCGGATGGTTGGCTATATAAGAGTAGCCCTGGCCTAGGAGATTATAAAGTTTCTCCCATTTGGCCAAAACCTCAGCCGAGAAGACGTGTGCGGGGAGGGAGGCCATTGTTGTTGAAGCAAGCGAAAAAGAATGGATGCGAAAGAGTGCTTAGAAGGTTGGAGATGAAGATATGAAAGAGATAATCGTCTCGGCGTTAAATCCTAATTTAAAGGGCAGGAAAAGTCATAGCAATAATTATTGTGGGGGCCGAGTTAATTATCTGGGTGAAACTACAGACGTTTCGTCCGTGAATCACGGATCTACCATCTCGAGGCTCACGAATTCGAAAAAGTTGCGAAACGACTTAAAGGTTCCGCCATATTAAAAGAGGGACAAGCATACTGCAGAAAAGATTTGAGGGTCCCACCATGTTAGAAGGAAATGAAGAAGACAGAGCGGGAAACACGAAATCTTGGGAGAAGCACCGGCTTAGTGGTTTTCATCCACGTTAAAAGGGAGGCTACGGAACATGCATGTTTACTCGGAAGAATTTGGAGAGAGTAAGCATACAGCGGAGAGTAGAGTGAACAAAAGGCAGTAAGAAGTATTTCAATCCAACATGTTTGGAGGCTACCAAAGACTTCTTGGAGGCAACCAACCTAGACATCCCCGAGAATGAACTGCTGAATTTCGAGGCCGGATCCAGCGCAAAAGCCGTAAAACCCAACTCCCTTGGCGGTGAAGTTCATGATCTCGATAACAGCACCAACAATAGCAGCAGCAGCAGCCGTAGTCAACCCCGTAAAAGAAAACATCAAATCAAAGAGCTCGAAGCTGCCTTTAAGGAGTGCCCTTACGTGAACGGGAAACGAAAAAATGAGTTGAGCCGGAAGCTAGGAATGGAGCCCTTGAAGGTCAGGTTTTGGTTTCAAAACAAGCGGGCCCGAGTGAAGGTTCGAAGTGAAAGTCATGAACTTGCGTCTCTAAAGGAAGAAAATGAAGAGCTTCGAGCAGAGATCAAGAAGTATAGGGATGCTCTTAACATCGCTATTTGCCATGTCTCGGCAGCAACCCCATCACCTTTGGTGGCATGTTCCTTGATGAGCCACATCGAGCATTGAAAATGCTCATTTATCGATTCATCCTCCCGAGCAAGTTCTCGCACAATCGGATTTCGTTGGGGATACATCCCGAGAAAGTCGGCCTTGCGGAGGCGTAACCGATGCCCTTCGAGGGAAGTGACATGCATCACTACAATTGGAGTTTCCACGATGTCACGATCGGCCAATTCAACACCGATGAAACTCCGAATCACGTAGCCTACATGAAGCTTGAGTTTTTATTATGGGCTTTCAAAATATCACTCTTTTGAGCATTACTAGCTAGCCCTTATGAATTCTCAAGAGAAGTAGAGACATGCGTGAATGAATGTACTGTTTGTTACAAAGTCCCCATGTGAGACATTCTTCCTTTTACGCCTAGAGTTAATCAAGGGGCAAAGAACAAGTACTATCCGCAAATATCTTCATGCTTAAATGCGTGAATTCTTTGTCGATTTGTTGAACGCCGAAAGGAAAAGCATTAAAAGCCTTCACATAGATAGATGCAAAAAGATTTGAGAAAAAAATAGCTGCCTCGTTATTAGAGAAAGCAAAAAGATTCGAGGAAATAAGCGCCTCGGGAGGAAGTGAAAATATTTGAGGAGGGAAATAATCGCCTCGTTCGTAGGGGGAACCGAAAAGATCTCGAGGAAGGAAATAATCGCCTCGTTCATAGAGAAAGCGAAAAGATTTGAGGGCTCCTACATATCGGAAAAGGAAAAAGATGACAGATTGAGTGAGAGGCAAGAGTTATTACGAAATGGATCCAAGGCACTAAGACCGGAAAGGAGAGAAAAAGTTGTCATCTTTCGTAGAAAAAGCGAGAACCTATATGCGAGACTAACGGATCAGAAAAAGTTTATAAATGACCACCGGAACTCGTCACGAAAGACCACCATCACTTTTGTGATTTTCGGACGATTGTTTTGCAAGTCCGAGAACATCTAAAGCTCGGTCTCGGGTCGAAACAGCCATTTTTGATCTACATATGGAAGGTTTTAAAAGAAAAACACGTTCATTCCGGGCGGAAGTATGGGAACCTTCCTATCCTGAAGATCTGCGAGTCATGGTCATTGATGGCAACCCCGTTTCCCTCTCAATCCTCGTTGCTATCTTTGAGAAGTTGCATGTACGGGGGTTTTTGCTAATGCGAAAGCAACGGATGCCTTACAAGTGCGAGGCAGTACAAATATGATTTTGACATCGTCGTCACAGCCGTCGTAGGGATCGACATGGACGGTTTCGATCTCTTAAAGATCATTGATTCCGAGTTGGACATACAGGTCATCGTAGTATCAGCAAGTAATGATCAGCAGTTCATAACGAGGGCCATATCGCATGGTGCTCGAGACGTCCTGCAGAAGCCGGTCTACGTTCAAGTGCTCCAAAACATTTGGCAGCATGCTGTAAGGAAGCAATTACTTGTACAAAAAAACCACGACCAAGGCGACGACGACGATTTTATCCAAAAGAAAAGGCCCCTTTGGTCCGCCAAGCTTCATTCTATATTCATTGAGGCGGTTCGACGACTAGGAATCAATTCAACACGACCATCGGCTGTACATAAAATGATGAATATAGACGGACTCACCATGCAAAGTGTCACAAATCACCTTCAAAGGGTTAGAGATAAGGCGAGGAAGCACGATGCAGCTTGGGACCAAGGCGACCGGACCAGAGTTGGCTGGAAGATCAATTCCGGGAAAATCTACAGAGCAAAAGGTACCCGGCCACTTCCCAATCAAGAATACGAGTCATACCAACCTTCCGCTAGTGGTTCTAGTAGCAGACCAGTTGATCATCCCTACAAGTTCCCGAGCAACGATGGAGGCTCAAGCTTAAGGAGTCAGATCGCTCACGGCAATCTGTCACCGGTGTTAGCAAGTAACAATGCCCAATTCGAGTATCAATTGCTCGAAAAATCAGAAGATTACTTTGATGATGAGCTTGCTACCTTGATGAGCCTGTTTGGAAATGAAGGACCTCCGGAGCCGTGATCCGAAGCAAGTTATTATGGGTCTTCAAACAACGATTGTTGGTGTTTAGTCCAAGACAGAATCAGTTGATCGTTGAAGTGGCCAGCAAGAGAGGGGATTGCCAACTGTTTTGAGAACAATATAGCAAAAAACGAACCAACCATGGACGCCAACATCACCACGGCCTAGTGGTTGGGGGAATGACAGTGGTCCGAGGCATCCCGGGTTCGATCCTGGGATTTGGCATCAATGTACAAAGATTAATAAAAACTTTTTTGCTTCGCGATTCGGTGCCGATTGAAACTCAGCCAAGATGGTTACTGAACCTGGAGAGATAACATCCACGACACACGGTCTGATCCGGATGAATTGATCTTTTCAATTCAAAGTTTGCAAGGAATACGTACAAGGGTAAAGCGGTATCGTTTCAACTCGTTTAGAACGTGAGAACGTACATTGACGCTTTCCCTTTTGATTTTTACGGGGTCGCTTGCCTTTCCGGATAGGGAAGTATCCCTTCTCCTGAAAAATTAATGAAATGAGAAATTCCTGGAGCCTTTGACAATCTCATGTCTCAAACTAGATAATGAAGTTTTGCAACTCATTTGCATGAGCGGGGGCAACTCACAATTCACGCCCTTAAGAATTTTCTTACGTGCTTGCACCAAGATAAAAAGTTGCTACATTTTATATGCTCGAAAACACTCATATATTGCATAGTTTGTGCATGACTGTTCCTCGTATTTAATTTACCAACTCTGAATAAGGAACATGAACTACATAAGATACATCAAATGTATGGAATGGGGCATGACAGGATGATGAAAGGCAATCATTTCCCAAACACGTCCAATTTTTTCAGGCGAGATGAACGGTGGCAAAATTCCGCATTCCCCGAGGTAAAGAGTTTTCTCGCGAAAGGTACGATAAGCGAAGTGACGGAGGCGTTCATTTCTCTATCTAAACACTACGGGTGATCCATTGATTACCCCTTTTGAGCGATGGTTTCATTTCTTTACCCCTGTCAAGAACCACTCCACATCGGGGTCCAGACGGTTTAATTCTAGCAGCAACACGAGGTAAATGGTTAGAAATTTTCTTGCTCGGACTAACATTAATCTTCGGGTGTTTCTTTGCATTTATACTCGAATTTTAGTTCAAGTGCCTTAGGATGATGAAGAGCATTCACTTCTCTATCTATACACTTCATTCTTTGCATAGCCCACTTGAGCCTGCAAATTCATTTCTTAAACCCCTGTTGGTGATCATTTGCTCATTCCAAAGACGAAGATAGCATTTTCCCAAGGATTAGAATTGGAGATGGTCGGGTCAACGAGAGAATTCCCGAATGGACTCATTTCTTGTATGCTAGATTTTTTATGTTTACATAATTTTTCTTTGTAAATGTTTATGTTTGTTGTAATTCCTGGTTAAAAATCATTGGATTGTAAAAAAAAAAAAAAAAAAAAAAAAAAAAAAAAAAAAAAGGGCAAACTCAACTTAAAGGAGAAGGGCCCGCTCTCAAAAAAAAAAAAAAAAAAAAAAAGCAAAATAAAGAGATGTCGAAGAGCTCTCAAAGAAAAAGGAAAAGAAATCTCTTCTCGAAAAAAGAAGAAAAAAAGAAAAATGAGAGTCGGGAGTAAGAAAAGCAAAAGGCGATCTCATATGAAAATTTCGAGCATAGGAAAAGCAAAGTCCCTACCAAAAGTAAGGCCAATGCACATTCATTTGTAAAGTACTTCTGAATTTTGAATGTACATTTTTGCATGTTAAGTTGTAAATTCCATGTATATGTTTGCATTGTGTCTCTTGCAAATCCTTGATGAGACACTTGTTGTGAAGAAGACTCCCCAAGAAATCGGTTTGTAAAGTGCAATTTTCAATAGAAAATTACCATCCCTCATTCAATGATGGAATTCTTTCGAAGACATTTCCGGAAGACCATGATCGGTGACTAGTCGGCGACGATCACCAACGTCAAGCCCCTTCTCATTTAATTTATGAGCCAAAACGAGCCTTTTCGTTCCTCGGTCCCCAATCCTAGCCTACGTTATAACCATCCAAAGTCTCTTCGATTAGGGCACTTGAGTTAACGTAGAGTTAAATGATTTTAAGCATCACTCGAAGAAGTTCGAGCAAGATTATTTCTCTCTCATTTTTGCGGGATTCTTGACTTGTAAATCCGGAGCAAATGATGAAGAAATTCATTTCAACGATCTTGACTCAACTAGAGTCCCCTTTGTAAACCTTTGACCTAGCCCTCATTACGGTCCTAATCAAGACCTCCCGGATCGGCTCGGTCGTATCAATTGCGAGATTACTTGGATCCTTATCGAATGCGATGATGGAAAGATTGAGTGATTTCTCTTGAATCCTGCAGAGACGGGATAAATAGCTTTTCTCGAGAGTGAGAGAAAGCCCTTTCGGACTGAAGTCCCCCATTCAGCTCACATTCGAGGTATTCGTCATGTGAGAACCTCTCTGGACAAAATTGGTAATGCAAACTTGCGGAATGGTTATGCATGAACCATAGTATGAGTGATTGCATTATACTCATTGTTGAATATGTTTGTGTGTGTTACCTCCGACATTCTATGATACGTAATACATTCTCGATGTTCGAGTTCCCTCCCAAGGTCTTGAAATTCATCCAAGGATTATTGAATGAGCAAGTTTTTTGGCAAATGCCTACCGGGTACGATACTGGCAACTGTTTCGTTCCTTGATTAATCGTTTGGAGAACCCAGGTAAGTTTTCTGAACCCCTTTTCAAATTAACAACTCTTCGATGATAGTTGTTATGATTCAATTCGAGCAATATGCCCCTTTTGTACTTATCGATTCCATTCAATGGTGCTCCTATCAAACATTGTTCAATTCGGGCAGTATGCCTCTTCCGTCAGTCGTGAAGACATATGCATTGGCGATCTTGACATCTTATCAAATCATAACGACGTAGCTCTTATGATTTCGGTCTCGAATCACGAAGACGTATGCACTGGTGATCTTGACCTTTAGTCGGCTCATAATGACATAGCTCTTATGATTTTCGGCTCCTTTATCAAATCATGAAGACATAAGCACCCATGGTTTTGATCCAAACCAAATCATAATGACGTAGCTCTTATGATTTTGATTCCCTTTTGTCGAATCGTGAAGACATATGCACTGGCGATTTCGACATTTAATCAACTCACAACGACGTAGCTCTTGTGAACTTGATTTCACTTCTTTCGACTCACAACGACGTAGCTCTTGTGATCTCAAACGACACACATATCTTGCGCTGTCTTGCATTAGGGAGAAGTCTCTGATAACGGATAAGGCACCGATACCTTAAAATCCTTGCATCCGCAAAAAGAAGCTTGGAAATTAAGAGAACCATTAGCTTACGAGAAATTTGGTAAAACAGGTATTCTTGTATGCGATCCATGTGCGAGTTTCTCTAACATGAAAAATGAGAAGTTTTGACACATGTTATTTACAGTCTTGCATATCATGCATCACTTCATTACATAAAAAATGGGATTAAAACTCCCGCCAAAAAGTTCATCCATAATTTGCACTGTCAAAATTTAGGATTCAATTTTGTCTTTGAGCGGAACCTCTACGAGCCTCCACTCAAAGAGGGGCAGTTGTTGACGCCTAAATTTTGACTAATCTATTTTTTGCATAAAAATTATAAAAAATCATCTCATATATTTATTTTTAGCGTACATTGCATTGGCATATAATTGGGCAAACGGAACACTTAATTTAGCATGCGTCTAGACTAGGCACGAGATGAAAAATATACCGAGAAGATTTGAAACTTCGGGGACCGTATTGCAAATACTTAAAACTTCGGGGACCTGTATTGCAAATACTTGAAACTTCGGGGACTGCATTGCAAATACCAAGAGAAGATGAAGAAGGGAAGATGATGAAGGGAAGATGATGAAGGGAAGGTGATGAAGAGAAGATAATGAAAGGAAGATGGTGAAGGGAAGATGAAGAAGAGAAGATGAATATGATGAAGGGAAGGTGATGAAGAGAAGATGATGAAGAGAAGATGAAGAAGGGAAGATGATGGAGAAATTTGGCTATAAAAGGGGGAGAGTTCTTGAGAATTGAAGGAGGGAGTGAAAGAGAATTGAGAGAGTTTTAGAGTGGAAGAGAATTGAGAGAATTTGTGAGAGAAATTCTTTAGAGAGGAAAAAAGAGAGTTCTTGAGAAAAATCGTAAGAGAAAATTTGAGAGTGAAGAAAAGAGTTTTAGTCGAGCATCATCTTCGACGAGTCCCGGCACGTACTTCGCCTCTCGCCATCCAACAACGCCACTGCTTGCCTTTTTTTCGACGATAGCCACGTTCTTCCAACTCCGAGATCTTTAAGGAAGCCATAACGTGTACGTGAGTAAGATTTTGTGGAATAGAAGGTAACCCTTTCCATCTCGATCTACAAAAATGTAATCGTTTGGTGTGAACATTTGTTTGTTTATTTTAGACATGTCACGTGTCCCAAAATTTAGCATTATTACATGTTAATTTATTTTTGTAAATACTCGTGATTGGCTGCGTTTTCTTTCTTTCTAAATCATCCATGGTGTATATCGTACAAAGTTCAATGTTTTACATCCCCATAAAAAAGAAGAAAAAACCAAAAAAATTGCATCTTTGAATTTCAAGTAAAATCCATCAAAATTGCCAAATCAAATATTTTTCATGAAAATGGTACCGAAAGGGCGTTAGAGTAATCTAGCGTAACCAAATCCCCGAATTCAAAATCTCCGGTTCGCGGAAATAAGATAGTTTTCTCCCGCTATTTTATTTAGGTTTCTAATCAACCTACCGAAAATGATTAGTGGCGACTCCAAATTCAAAACACGTTGCATGTTAATTATTTGAACCTTAAGTTGCGATTTGGTATGGACTTGGGAGAATCCGAGTTAGGTTAGTTAATTAATTAACCTGATAATCCATTAGCCCGAAAATTAACTTGTTTATTTTTTAGGTCGTGACACGGATGCCATCGACTGTTAAATGCATCTAATGAAAAGAATCCGGCATAAATTTACAAGAGTTGCTTCCAGAGCTTCTTGGGAGACATTTTTCGGTCTCCAAGCAGATTTCTTCTTGACCTGGCACATTCCTCGTTCCGACTTCAGGAACTCTTCTAATACAATAATAAAAACAGTGTCGGAAAAATCCAAACGAATTGACCAATCAAAATTCCTCTCTAACCTAATCTGGTAAGAATGAATTCTAGGTGATGACTCCGAAAAATAAGAAAAAAAAATTGAGCCTCGCAAATTACACCAAAACTGCATATAGAAGCAAGAAAAAACCTGAAACAGTCGCGAATGAACTCCAACACTGAGACTGGATACTGCACAGCCAAAGAGCACTCGAGACATTTTTACAACTCTCAGGTGCCAAAGGCTGGTCTATTACTGCACTTCATTCCTTTGATCGGCTGCACCCTTTGTAAGAGCCAATTCAGAAACTAGGGCAATATGATCACTACCCCACCTCTGAATAAAAAAGGAAGAGAAGAACAAAAGGCCTTCGTCATTACAAAACAAAATTCAAAACTGCAAAAAAAGTAGACACCTTTATCATATCAATCCTCAGTCCTTTTATTGATTACTAACAAGGTACTAGCTTTGCAATAGCATCTAAAGACAATTTAGAATGCTGAGGAATTTCCAAATGGTAGTCCAATCCACAATAGGTAGCATGTGTGGCTTATCTGTTTAGCCAAAAACAAAAAGATACAAAATAAAATTTTTAAGCTGGGAAGCAGAAATCATGAGTAATTTATCTATAAGTGATCCTCTATTCTCTTCGACTTCCTAGGTGGAGCAGATTCAAACTATATACCTTAGTTGGGAACCCTGTTGTCCATTGCATAGCCTGTTTGGGTATTGGAGCAAGCACCCTTGTTGTCTGCAGACCGTCGGAATGCCTGAATGCGAGATTAAACTCATTAAGTGTTCCAAATATTTGCATCATCAGAAAGAAGGTGAAATAACAAGAAACTAAGAATGTCTATGTATTCTATAGAACCATTTGAAATTTGAATAGAGCAGAACAAAGAGATGCAGCCTCATCAGCATGAGGAAAAGAATGCCTTCCTCTTCATTAGCTCCTCTAGTTATCAAAGGTCTCAAGTAGGAATTGTTTAGATAGGAGGACTTACCATATGTAGTCAACTGTACCCATAAAGCATCGGTTGTAACTGGTGACCATGGGTTCCCCGTTTGTGTCTCTAGTCCCAGAAGAATCCTGCATAGACGCATGCATTGATATCTTGGTTTTGACTCCTTTGTATGCAGTCTATTATACGAGTATACCAAAAATAAACAGATCAAGAAAGAATCCCCAGAATGTATAATCTACCTCTACTTCGGGATATGTGCTCTTAAGTTTGAGGGGATGCTCCAAAAAGAGACAATCTGCACTGCCAGTAGCTGTAGCTATCTCCATCGGTGTCCACAAGGAAGAATCATAAGTAGAGATCTCCCCTTCAACAGGCTCAAAATCCAAACCAGATGAAAACTCCTTGACAATTTGACTACCAGGAGAGGAATCTGCACCTCCTAAGTTGTGTAATGCAGATAAGAATGTGTCATCATCCTCATAAGAACATCCAACTTCCATGCCAGATTCTTCTGGCTCATTGAGAGATAACTTCTTCAGTTCCTCATCTATTGAGTCACCCATGGTATCCACAAGTAACTCACTATGTAAGGTTGACGGATTATCCTGTTTGTCGTCGGCTGATTGGGATATTACCTGCCCTGCAACTTTCAGTTCCTCGTCTATCGAGTCACACATGGTATCCACAAGTAATTCACTATGTAAGGTTGAAGGATTATCCTGTTTGTCGTTGACTGATTGGGATATTACCTGCCCTGCAACTTCTGAAGAAGTGGTTTCAGCATCATCAGAAGTAGCCTTTTGGCACGACAACACAAACGAAGCAATCTTCGCATCACTTGAATCTAGAGATTCAGGATCTACAGTTACCCTACTAGTATAGTCTTCGCCCATAATGGAAGCTGTCAATACAACATCTACGCAATCTTTTGCTTGCGAACTATTTAAATCAGATAGCTCAGTGACACATGAAGAAGCCATCTGATAAGTACATTTATCTTTGCCTGACTTGACATCATCAAGAGGAGACACGGTCCCTCCAATCAAAGTATTAGAGCTTGGTTCTCCGTCCAAAAAAGTATCAGGAGGTAATCCATTTTTATTTGCAGCATCATCTGCTGGATTCTGTTCAGAGTCTTTTCTCAATTCATGATCAAGTTCGCTGCCGTCACTTGCACTCTGCCTAGTTGTGCAAGATTTAGCAGAGGATGCTGGATCACTGTCCGTACACCTATGCTGAAAAGGGTCATCCACATTAAGAGAATTTTCCTTACTGTTATCTTGGATCCTCTGATTCTGCTCATCCATAGTAGAATCTTTGAGCTTATTGTTGTCCACCCGGAATTGAGGTTGACCACTGCAAAATTTCGTAAAGGAGAGAAACAATGTTGACATTAGAAACAATGTTGACATTAGAACCATCGGCAAATTCAAGTTCCACTTACAGCTTCAAAATCTGATTTAAACTTACCGAGTGTTTTGACTATCTGGTATTGTTGGACGAATTTCTGCAGAGGCTTGACCAGATACTTTATCTCTATCTAGTCCAGACAAACTTAACTGCCAAATCAAATGAAGCACACATGAGTTAAGAGGCACACAGCACTGCCACCCACACACCTACATCATTTCCAAAATAACTGAAAAGGTAATCTAACATGTGAAACTTACCTTCTGCTCAGATATGAAGTTGTATAGAGGACTCTGGTACAGCATAAGGAGAAGATTGCAATGAAATTAGAACTTGAATCAATTGGAGAACAACTAAATCAGGTTTACACCATGAAAGCAGCACCAGAACTAAGGAATCGAGCAATAACCTTCGGAGTACAATTGAAATCCCCACAAAGAACAACAGGAGCATCAGCCCAGGCTCGGGATACAACATAAGCCCTGTCCAGAAGAACCCTTATCTGTCGAACAGATGAAAAATAGCAACATCAGCTACTTTGTCTATAAAAGACCTAGGTTTATCTTAACAAAATATATTGTATTAAACATTTTTATATAGAAAAAGATCTCGATCAACTTTATTGAGTCCCAGGGTGATGAGTAACATAATATATGTTGTCCAGAGCCAAAGAGTAGCACATGTAACATACCATCACACAGTATGTCCTCTTGTCTGATTCATGTACATATCTCAATGTGGGACTCATGGAATCGGCATATAAATACTTTAAATTTTTACATAGAACAAGGAAATGTGAATATATACATTCACTCTTAAAGAGTGATATATATGCGCACCTAGCTTTCTGGAATCTTTCTCCAAAATTTTCATCATGAATTTTTTAGCCTTTCATTAACTTTACAACATAATGTAATTAACTTTGAGGTGAAATGTCCCCATAGCCACACTCAAAACTCATTCCCATGCTGAGATTGTGTGAACACAGCCCAATTGTTGAACCAAGCTGATATATTTTTAGTAAACCGACTTGAGACTTTTTCTGGAGGTCAGCGGTGAAAGCCGAGTGTTTGGGATCACTTTGGTTATTTTTAATTTCCTATTTTGGTAAGCAATGTATCTCTTTGATTTTCTCCCAATTGTGAGTGTGAGAATATATAGTATACACAGAGAGTTCTCTGCTGAACTTGTGTATACCAAATTTTATTGAATTCAATTCAGCTCATCTATCTCCAGTGAAGGTAAGCACGTGGCCATACCACATAAATTATGGGTCATTTCTCCCTTTCTCTCTTTCCTCCCCCCAACGCCGCCCCCACCCCTTTTTTTGCTGGGCATGGAGAAGCCTGCCTTGAATAGCAGAGCAGTACTACAAAAAAAAGCCTAGCTTCCGTATTCAGAAACATAGTTGACGCTTGATAGAATAGATGAAGAAGAATAAAGTCACACGACCAAATAGGTGTGATAAGAGTGTAAAGCTGGACATCCGACCATTAATCATCAGAAGACATCAAATACCTGACCAAGCTTAATTTCTCCTCTTTTGGGATTGTAGAGCACGTGAATGTTACAAACCACGATCTTTCTAGAACCTGCTGAACTGTCAATGACACAATCAAATGTCACCCAAAAATGATAACAGTATCATGACTGCTACTAAAAATGAATGTAAAGAAACTTGACCAGTCGTGCAACAATGCACATAATCATCAGAATAGGCACCAGGATGCAACAAAATAGCATCACAAAGGGGCACTTCAGAGTGCAACTAAATCTCGCAGTCGCATCTCAATATCAATTTTTTTCCTCTTAAGTTTCAATATTACCACGAAAGTTTTTCTCGTTCATTGTAGCAGCTTTATGATCATCATGCTAGAAAGAAGCACCACAGCTTTTCCGATTTGAATGAAAGTTATAAAATTATGGGAAAGAAGCAGCAAGCACTTTGGTCGGTTCAGCAATTCTGAAAATGAGACTAAATGGACTGGTTAAGAGGAGAAGAGCAACAAGCTAACTTATTTTTGTATAGCTTTCTCAGCTTCTACTAGTACTTGATATAAACTTTGTCCATCCTTGTTACATAGTTGCATCCTCGCTACTATACATGGTGATTTCTTTGTTTGTCTTTTGTTGCTCGAATAGGGCTTGGAGAGAGAGAGAGAGAGAGAGATCTTAGTATTACCTGGCTGATTGATGGGTTGTATTTCCAGTCTCATTTTCACTCACTAGCTGTCCATCAAGAAAAACTCGAGTATGAAATGAGGTCTAAGTAATCCCACTGAATGTCCCCATTCTTTTTATCTCCATTTAAATTAGGTATTGATTTACCTCAAGCACGCATATCTGAGCAACATTATCCCGAAGCCCCAGCTTGTTGAACTCAATGCATTCTTCCTGAAGCAACTTGAACCTAATAAAGAAAAATCAAATTAGTTCGTAATCGCATTCTCCAAACGAGTTTGCTATTATGTGGAAAACCATGTGGACTTTGAAGAGGAATATATAGATCTCTTACAAACAATAAAGATAAAAGAAACTGGCACTGTCACAAATAAATAAGCTCACAATCTTATGAATTACACGGAAAAGAAACTAATATTAGTGCACATAAGGAATATAAACGCCCATATTCTTCAATAACAAATTGACAGTGGACACAGCTGAAGGTACTTCTCATCCAATGAATTCTTAACATGGCGTAGACCAGCTGGAACTAAAGTACTCATGTTGGCATCATGCTCCTAGTAGATTCAACTAAAATATGATTCCACAGCTAAGCATGCCTAAGGTTCCCAGAAAGGGGAAAGAGCGAGAAGAAGAAGGAGAGGAGGTATAAAGAAGGGGAGACATCAAAAGAAAGCCAAGAAGCTGACTGCAATTTTATGCTCCACGGAGCTAGATAAATCAATTTTCAATAGTTTAGTTATGAAGGAAAATAAATGTTTACCTTGAAGCACGCCAAAATATTGCACAGCCGTCAACTGGATTTCCAGTCCGCATCTACAAATGAGCAAAAAGCGGAGTTATCTCCTATTTCCATAAATTGTTTATCCTCTGAGATTTGCCAGAGATGTAATTCCTGATTTACCGTGAAACCTGTAAAGAGTATCACAAGAAAACGCTAGATACTCGCATAACAAAGAAATTGGCTTAACGATTTAATATAATTATCCATGTATAATCACCCGCACGTCATGTTGTTTATGAAATGAAAATAACATCTGATCCAGGCATGCATTGACAAGATTCCTTCATCTGGATCCCACAGAAGCCATTCTCAGACCCCCATCTGAGTCAACCATGCATTAGGACAAAATTAAGCATACTTTATCAACTCTTATCCTGTGCTTCAATGCAATCTTGCTGAGATTCGGGATCAAATGGCAATTTTTTTTTAAAAAAAATCGTAAGTGCATCTTTACTATGATTAACCTTGTTACTGTTACACATTTGTTGTATGGGATGAACCTCAAGAACCAAGAGACACATCATACATAAAAAGTAACAATATCATCCTCAGAAGGGCAGAAATCTGAATTTCCAAACTGAGCAGCAAGCTACTAGAACAGTTATCTGGCCTAAGTTCCAAATCATTATTGACTGGTTCCATACTTTTCATCCAAACAACAAAATCGAGAAAGGAGCAAACCAGAGAATAAGAAAGATTCTAAAGTGAAAGTGGATAGCCGGAGAGACACCTCCCATAAATCCGCTCTTACAGTGCCTAAGACATCTATGAACAGTCACAGACCATACCCACTATTTGCTTACTTCCATACGTGAATCTCAAGAAATTTCTGTGGCAACATAGCAAGTGTAGGACAGACAATGAGACACCCTTGCATGAAATAAAACATCATTGACGCGTGTCCATTCAACTGTCTGCAAGGCACAAAATCTTTTGTCTAATGTCAAATGAAAACCGAACTCAGAAGGAAGAAATAGGCTTAGGCAAAGCACTTCAAATATACTGCATATCAATGGGGTTAGGACAAGGATTGCGTATGTCAGCATACCTCTCTAATGCCTCTAAATCCCCAAAGTTAAATTTTCCAGCAGAAGTGAAATTGATAACTAACAGATACAATCACATCAGCAACTTCTTTCTGGGTAGACCTACCAAAATTATCTAACACATTTGCAATTATATAATAAAAAAAAAGTAGATTCATTTTCTAACAATTTGCTGGAGCAAATGTAAATTGTGGAGATGAAAATCCTAAATTCAGTTCCAACAAGACAAAATATAACTATAGCCAACAGCACTTTATGGAAGTTACACCACTGCGTAGACTCATCTTCTCATTTAGTAAGAAACGGGTGAAAGCTACTAAAGAAATGCTAAAAAATAACTATGGCAGCTACAATCTAACGATAGGACCAAATGTAGCTACATACCTTCCAAATACCACAATATCCTCGTGACTTCAACTCCTCCTCCAGATCGTAAAATTTATCAACCTCCTGAAAATAACACAAACACACATTGCCAATTGAAAAAAAGTGCAAAATAATGGAAGCTGTTGTCTACAATTCTTTTCAGGTAAATTCCAATAGACATGTTTATGTCAAACATGAAGTAATAAGAACTGCCTGTCATTGCCTCTAACCTTGTCCATCTTTGCTTATTGAATTCTTCAATTAACTCTATCAAACGAATATGAAACAAGCAATACTGCGTGAATGTAGATCCCATAGACTTTAGATAGTATACAAGAAGGAACCTGAAAGCACATTATGTCAGCAGACCATAATCCAAGCTCAAATAAGATACTTCTCTTTCTCCACTGCCAGTCCAGCATATAGCGAGGTATATGATAGTAGAGTTTGCTTCGATGGTTTATAGCAAGATAGTCAGCCAATATGTTGTATGAGAGAATGACAAACCGCTCTGCAAAGATGGCACCATGCTAAGAAAGGTTAGATTCAACCTTGGAAATGGAAAAAAGTTGGTGACAAATAATTGTAGGTATGACTTTGAGTAGGAATTGCATGAGGATCTCGATCTTAAAAATCTGATATTGGTTTTCATCAAACTAAATAAAATAATGGTCTTCTTAAGCCAATCCGCCATTAAAAGTCTAACTTCAATAAGTTTAGATGAATGTCGAATTCAAGGCATAATTGTCAAGCTACACATGCAAATTTGTTTAACGAGCAGCTAAACCACTTCTCCCAATGGGATATATGTCTCATACAGAACCTTCCCCACTATAAATCCCCCACCCACCATGTCCCAAACAAAGCGCAAAAAACCAAACTTGCAAATTTTCAGAGTTTATGCATAAAACTCATCAAGCTTAGAGTTATTACCTCCATAGTCAACAGGTCACACACAACATCTGCTAATAAGGAGAGGTGTATTTTCATAATTTTCACTGACAAAAGCATGGGCCACATGATTGCATACCGCAGTCAGAAGGTGGCTCCGTTTTTGCATATTCCCAAATTCGATAATCGGGAGGTCTTTGCGGCCTAGACCTTTGCTCTTCTGACGTCCGAGCAGCTAAACTCCAATCAGATTGTGGAGGTCTCCAGAATGGCTGATTTTGTTTTGATGGTCTGTGCTGCTGATACTGTCGATTGCGACTAGATTGCGGGGATTGCTGTATACTCTGACCCCGAGTACAGTGCTGGGGATGGTGGAATTGTGTATCATGATTATAACCAGAGGATGGCCCGTATGATTGGCTCTGAACAAAATGCCTTCTTGAATTGAATGGTGGAGGCCGATACCCAGCCCGGACGGCAGAATCACCCATCTCTCCTCGTCGGAGTCCACGATTTGCATCCTGGACTGAACGGAAGTGAGAGTCTCCAGTGACGAAGTTTACCCTCGCTCCTTGTTGGAATCCTCGATTTCTGTCATGCACTGCATGGACATTGGAGTCACCACTTGAAAATTGCCCTCTTCCACCGTCGTGCAAGGAGTCAGAGATGCTTCTTTGGGATGAATATCTACCACCACGGTACTGTAGGATAAAACCAATATCCACTTATATGCATTGGGCCGAAAAACTACAGCCAAATCCTAACAAAAATCTAGCTTGAATAGATTGGATAATCAAATACTTGTTTAATCCACAAAAGTATAGCCTCGCCAAAGGATAAAAAAATTTTATCCTAATTGACACGACAAAATACATAAGCCACCAGCATACATAAAGGGAAACTCATTACTTGAGACGCAACCGAACAGAAGTTCTAAATGTTGTAGTTTTAACGGCATAACAAATGGAAGCCATTTCGACATGCAGGATGGATTGAGCACGCATAATCTGAACATCATCAAAAACAATACGGCAGATAGAGAGAGTACTGAAAAGTGATGCGCCGCTGCAACATCCACTAAATTACCGAATCACTGAAGATACGCGCAAGCGCCTACAGATGCTATTTCCTTATCGGAGACATCTACGATTGCTTGTTTCGAGGGCTCGAAGCAGCTCAATTACAATTCGCCAATCCGCAAAACCGACGCGCGAATCAGTGTGAAACACAGTACTCCCCCGCGGATCGGCACAACGCTGAACAACGGCGAGAGGAAACTCACCTTGGGACGAGGATACATGGCTGGGCCGGCGGAGGCGGAGGTAGAGGCAGAGGCGGCGAGAGACGAGGGGAGGGAGGAGCAGCGACGCCTCATGGAGAGTCTTCCACCGACAGAGCACACGTCATCGACACCGCAAAAGCTTCGGTCGCACTCTTCGTTTTGCTCGGGCTCGGACCGGACATGCGACGAAGAAAGATGATGAGTTGAAACAAGATTGGATTTTTGAAGCCCAAACTTCGCTCTCTCTACCCGACGGCCCGACAATGGTTTCGGTTGCGCATCGGTCCAGTCCGACTCGAGAATAGGACCGAACCGACCGATTCTGGATGATTTCCAAGAGATCAATCCGATTTTCAATTCCAAAAATTTGGAATTGGGACAAATCGGTCCGGATCCCTGTTCTAAGTAAGGAATCAGGCCAACCGGATTATATCGACGGAACGGCCAATATTTTTGTTTTTTGTTTTTTGTTTTTGTTATTCTGAAGTAAACTCTAATTAGTAAAATCACCGGTTTCGAGATCAGGTGGGCAAGTTCTTTGCTTTACAATTTGGGAAACCGATCTTTCTGCCCGGCCCTGTTTTAGGTTTCGGAGTAAGAACCGACCCACATCAGAACCAATCACCCCCCAAATGAAATCGGAGGTTAATTAGGAAGAATACGAAATAAATTAATTTTACATACACAACAAATTGCAGTTTTTTTTTATTTGCCATTAATAGAAATAGTCATCGTGTTTTCAAAGGATAACTACCATACTATATGGTGATGGATGTGGGTCGTGTGACAAATGAATGGCATAGGCTGCGAATCATATAAAAGTCCCGTAAGAAAATTGGAACTTCTCGTTTCAGTGTTGTGAGTGCTTTAAAACAATCGTGTCACTTGAGCTAATATTAAGCGGTTCATATTCTTTTAATCCTATTATAATTACCTATCTTTTCTAAAAATTATCACGAAAATACAACTGAATCCTAAAACTTTTAAAAAATGAAATCAAGTCGTAAAACTTATCAAATTAGTGCAATTGAGTTATTCTGTTAACTCCGTCCATTTAGACTAACTGAAAATACTAACGTGACTTTTTTTTTAATATTTTCTTTCTTACACGTGGAGATGACGTGGCCAAAACATGAAACATAAAACTAAAACGACGTAGTTTTGGCCAAAATTATATTTTTTAACCAAAATATTAGTAATTAACGAAAATTAAAATATTAAAAGAAGTATTAAAAAAAAACACAAAAAAAATAGAGGCAAGGGCGGCAGGTCCTTGCTACCTTTTTTTTTTTTTTTTTGCCCTGGCAATCCCATTGGCCCTTTTCCGGCGATGGAGGCGTTTTGGCCAAAATTATATTTGTTTTCTGTTGTTTTTTTTTTTTTTTTTTCTCAATACCTTTTTTAATATTTTAATTTATTTTATTAGGATTTTGATTAAAAAATTATAATTTAGGTCAACACGACGTCGTTTTTGCTTTATGTTTCCTTTTTTGGTCATGTCATCCTCACATAAGAGAGAGAATATTAAAAAAAGTCACATTGGCAATTTTCATTAGTCTAAATGGATGGAGTTGACCAAAGATTCGATTGTGCTAATTTAACAAGTTTTAGGACTCGATTGTACTTTTGTAAGTTTTATGATTTAATTGTACTTTCGTGACAAATTTTAGGATTTTGAGTGAACATATCCCATTGAACAACTGTACAAAAAAATATCGAGTTTTTTCTTTAATTTCTGTAACAAAAAGAAAATCTCGAATTCAAAGGCAAAATATAAGATATATAATAAGTTGGTTTAATACCACGAAAAACCTCAATCTGGTACAATAAATTTACCCTAAATTATTTTTTTCATCACAAAAAGCTCCAAACCAGTAACCTTGTGACAAATTTACCCTAAACTATTTTTTGACCACAAAAAATTTCAAATTGGTACACTTGTGATAATTTTATCCCAAACGAAATTTTTTTACTATCAAAAACTCTAAATTGATACACATGTTACAAATTTATCTTTTATTAGTTTCTGTTAAATCTGGTTAATACATGAAAAATCCCAAAGTGACACATTACGGGGTAAAACCTCAAATAGGTATACCCGTCAACCGGTACATGTCATCTAACTCAATAATTTAATAGTAAAACTTAACAGAAAACTAAGCGATGATAAATTTGTCACAAGTATACGGGTTTGGGGTAAATTTATCACAGGTATACCAGGTTGAGGTTTTTGTGGTAAAAAAAATAGTTTGAAATAAATTTGTCATGGATATACCAGTTTAGAGTTTTTTATGATTGAAAAAATAGTTTATGGTAAATTTATCAAAAATGTACCAAGACCACTTTGTGACGGGACCATTCAAAATTACCAAACAAGATAAATGACTGTGGCGACGGATCTGAACCCCATTTTCTGCACCGCATAATGAACCAACCACATGTCCAGCATTATTGATCTGCTACGGAAATTTGTCTTCTACTTCTCAACACCTTCTGCACTCCGTGGATAACATATCCCGCGACCATAGCCCGAACCCGCAATCCAAAGTCACAAAACCAAGTGAGACCCAACAACTGGGAGTCTTAGACAGTCTCTACTCTTTTATGAAATTAGAAACAGAGAGCAAGTCCTGGAGAAGATACAACAGAAGTCATGAATCACAAACATGATCTTCCTCATCAAAAGAAGCCGACGTCCAAGCCGAAGGCCGTGATTGTAGGAGGGAGCATAGCAGGCGTGTCCTGCGCACACGCGCTCATTCGGGCGGGGTGGGACGTTGTGGTCATGGAGAAATCGCGCAGGCCTCCAAAAGGAAGCCCTGCCGGTGCAGGACTCAGCTTGGATCCGCTCTCTCAGGAGCTCATCAGGTCCTGGACTGGACGCCCTGAACTTCTCCGTGACATCACCTCTCCTGTCACCATTGATCTTGTAAGGAAACTTCTGAGTCATTATTTGTAATGGAAGTGTAAGATCACAAATACTGGAGAATCGGCGCAGAAAATATATCTTTTCACTAGCAACATGAATCTTAAATTCTCGCCTTGCTTGACAGGGAGGGGGGGTGTTAAGTTCGTCAATGACATATGGGTCCTTGTCTTTGCCCCTTGTTAAATATAAAGAAAATTATCATGTTTGCTGCGTGACAGTCAAAATTATGTCCTTGTTCTTGCCAAATTCTTATGCATCTATTTGTACCAGAACCAAGCAATCAACGATGAGAAAACCAGGAAGGTACTAGCAAGAGATGAGAATTTCAATCATAGAGCAGCACATTGGGCTGCTCTGCATGACCACCTGTTCAGTGCATTGCCACCACAATTATTCCTCTGGGGCCATCTTTTCCTCTCTTTCTCTGTTTCCAGTGATACGCGATCAGTCAAAATCAAGGCTCAAGTTCTCGACACCGGAGAAACCACTGAAGTAGATGGAGATTTGCTAGTCGCTGCAGATGGATGCCTCTCTCTAATTCGCAATCACTTTCTCCCCGACGTCAAACTGAGGTTGTTACTTCTCTGTCCGAATCGTTATGCATCAATCCCTATCTTACACATTTTGCTAGCTTACCGTCAATATGTCGATCTAATAGATATTCAGGCTATTGCGCCTGGAGAGGAGTTTTTGATTTTTCGGAGATTGAAGATTCTGAAACTGTCAAGAAAGTTAGGGAGGCATATCCAGAACTTGGGAATTGCTTGTACGTAGACTTGGCGCCCGGAAATCATACCGGTCTTTTTGAGATCCCAAACAAAAGGCTGAACTGGATATGGTATTTGAATCAACCTGAACCTGACTTGCAGGTAATATTCGACCATCTTGCTCCCCCTTGACTGTACTAAAGTAATAGTGGTTGTGGACGTAGTTAAAGACACAAATGATCATTACAGACATCATCGTATGTTTATTCACAAGAATTAGTTGGAGGAACCATATGAGCATACCTCATAAAAGTATATGTATATATGCATCCCTTTCCATGAGTCCCTTGCGCCTTATGGTATCTGATAATTAGTCCGTTATGGACAAATACAGGGGAATTCAGTTACTACGAAAGTAAGTGATGACATGATTCAGAAGATGTACCAAGATGCAGAGAAAATTTGGCATCCGGCTTTGGTTCAGCTCATGAGGGAAACTAAAGAACCTTTCATAAATGCCATTTACGACTGTGATCCCCTAGAACGAATAGTTTGGGACAAGGTAGCACTTGTTGGTGATGCTGCGCACCCAACGACACCACACAGCTCAAGGAGCACAAACATGTCGATTCTGGACGCAGCTGTCCTAGCTCGATGTTTGGAGAAGTGGGGGGTGGAAAATCTAGGAGCTGCCCTTGAAGAATACCAATCCATTAGGCTACCTATTGCATCCAAGCAAGTCTTGCATGCCCGGCGAGCCGGGAGGATGAAACAAGGCCTTATGCTTCCTGACAGCAAGCCTTTCAATCCTAACACAGCCACTCGGGAGGAATGCAAGATGCTTCCGCAGAGAAGCGTGCCCTTCTTCGGACATAATCCTCTGCTTGGTTCAAGCAACCTTTTATTGGCCGGCGAACGGTGAACATCTTGTATTTGTTCCCATCCTGGTCATTCCAATTATGGATTTCAGACATGTCAGAGATTATTTCTAGCTGTAGCTGGATATAGCAAGAGATGTGTCTTCCTAAGCATGCCACTTAAACCAGGATCATCATGGATGGTGACAGGCATGTGAGACTTGTGTTAGAGGGTTAAGGATCATTTTCATCTACTGAAGCACTTGGATTAGGCAAACTGTTGTCTGTAATGTTGGGAAATTTAATGATCAAAAGGGAAGAAATTGAGTCAGACTTTGAGGCATGACTTCTATTTCTTTAAGAATTATTTGTCCCACAATGTTGCCAATAGTTACTTACAAAAATCCTCCATGATATGACTAAGTCTTGTAAAGAGAATATCAAATAGCAATTCTAATATTTTTTTAAGAATTTTGAAAGAAAAACAATTGGAAATAATTTATGTGTATCTTTTGAAAGAAACGAAAATGGAAGTTGAAGTAAAATTAAATATTAACCAGAAATGTTGGATATAACAGCGAATATTATGTCTGAACCGATACAATCTTTGAAATGTGGCATCCTTATGAAATATCTACCAATAAATAACCGCCAAGTGGAGAAGACACTTCTTTGTTTGTTTTACATACAAACTACCAATGGTCTCCCACTTTGTTTGTACGACAAAATTACAAAATGATTGTTTGAAAAAACAGAGCCAGAATTTCCGTGAGATTAATATATATACATAAAGGTCTCTTTCAAGGTAAGCCTTTATTTAGTGCAAGTACTTCAAAACTTTATTCAAATTTCAAATAGCTATAGCTTTAAACTTGTTACTATAAATAATAGACTCGGATATACCACACATATACTAATTTCTTATTTCAACAAAAAATTTTGTAATTTACTTAGCACCATTATGGCATTGTGCTCTTAACTTTCATAAGAAGTAGCACCACTTCTAAGCTCATATAGGTATAATATGTATCACGTGTTTAAGTTACTAATAAGCATGTTATTAGTTTGTATTGTACTTCATTAAGAGTACAACTCAGCCTACAATAATGTAACATATGATATTAATTTATCATATATGGGCTAATGCTAGTATCAAATAATCACTTTCAGTAACTTGTTCTTATCCATCAAACTTTTAACTAGTGGTATACTAGTATTATGCGGATTTACCATTACTGGTGATTTTAATCAAAGGATTTCAACTCATTTCTTTTGAGGTCATCTTTATCAAATCTCTTGGTAGTGCATTTGTAAAGGGATTAAACAGATTATTACGTGACCTCACAAAGACAATTGTTTTGATACTATCCTAAATCAATTGTCTCACGTACTCACATCTTAAACTGATATGTCTAGACCTGCCACTATAAGTGCTACCATAAGCTCTTGCCAAATTAGCTTGACTATCCCAATCAATATAAATAGGAGGCATAAGACTAAACCATAATTTGATGTCTAACAACAAATTTCTATTCGTTTAGCCTATTTTCTAGTTGCTGCTAAAATAATAAATTCATAGTACATAATTGGGCGACTTATGCATGTTTCTTTCTTACTCGCTCAAAATACAACACATGCTTCTACTGTGAAGATTCAACCAGAAGTGAAATGTTCATCTCCCACACTCGTAATCCAACTGGCATTGGTGTATCTTTCTAATAAAACTAGATAAATATCATAGAACAATCTCAATTTTTTTGTTTTCTTAAGATAACAAAAAATTATAGTAACAACGTTCCAATGCTCTATACACGAATTACTAGTATATTTACTCAACTTACACACAGAAAAGGTAATATCAAGTCTAGTATAATGCATTGCATATATCACTCGCATATTCAAGTTATGGTACTACTCTACCGGTATCATAATTCAATTTAATACTTGAATTAAAATGTAGTACTCGGTTCTTTGAAATCAAGATGTTTAAATTTATTTAACATATTATTCAACGTAACTACTTTGGCTTAGCGAATGACCCAACTATGTTTATTAACTTTAATATCCAAGATTATATCTACTTCCCTCAAATCTTTCCTTTTAAACATGGAAGTTAAATACTTCTTAGTCTCATTGACTCCAATAATATTGGATAAAAAATAAGCATATCATCAACATATAAGCAAATTAAAACACCATAATCTTTAGTGAACTTAGAACAAATATACTTAGCAGCACTAGTTTTCATCAAATTGTGAGCTTCTTCCGAATGACCCGCACGGTAGAGGAGATCCATCATACATCCACAATGTTACATTGCAAGAGGCAAAGAAATAACGATAACCTTGTTCTTTAAGTATTGCTAGCCCTCATTCACCAGATGCGTGTGCGTGCGTGCGTGCACAAAGCAAACCCTTCAATGTGTTTCGATCTGGCCGTGCCCCAAGCTTCTCCACTTGGCCGAATAACCTAAATGTAGGCTTGACACGCCCATTCATGGCAAGGCCGGTTATGGCAGCGTTCCATACCACTCGATAAATTCACAAGCATCAAGCCACCCATAGAGTGATGAGTCATGCCCTTTAGATTGATCAGTTGATATGTCCTAAAGTTTCCTGAAAGTCTCGTTACCAGCATTATATGTCAAGATTTTACTCCACTAAATGGTAGTAGCACGTGAGGGAGCACCCCCCAACAGGGGAAGCATCGCGGATTGCCTCATCGAATTAAACACGTAGTAATTACGTTTGATTGGCTCCATCTCTATTGTTGCAGAAATATTTCCTTAAAATTGTTGAGAAATTTAATGATCAAATTGGAATAATTGAATCAAACTTTGAGCCGTGAATTCTTTTTCTTCAAGAAATTATTTGCCCCACATCGTTACTAATGATTACTGTAAAAAAATCTTATAGGATGCAACAAAGTCTTGTAATGAGAATGTTACATAGCACTTCTAATATTTCTCAAAAAAAAAAATTGAAGAAAAATAATTGGAAAAAACTTGTTGTATATCTTTGAAAGAAACGAAAATGGAAGTTGAAGTAAAATTAAATATTAGACAAAAACGTTGAATATGTAATAGAGAAAATTATGTGTGAAACAACCCTATGAAATAACCGCCAAGTGGGAGAAGACACATCTACATTTATTTTACAAATAAACTACCAACATTTTATGTTTCCGTTTATTGTTACAGTAGCAATAGCCGTTGTACAGTAGCACAAAATTTGTCCCTGACCCACATAAATTAGTCAACCTTGATTTATGAATGAGAAAATATTCTTGATCTACCAGTATGTCGAAGCTAGCCATGTATATATTCACATATCAAGAAATAGGAACGCTAGTGATTACCTATCAAAATGAAAAAGAATGTTTCTAATGTGGTATCTTTCGATAGCCAAAAAGAACAACCCAGAATCCTTACTTTAACCAAAACATTACTCTAATCACAATACATCAAACATGTCAACCCTATCGTTCATCGTTTTACATGACTAACGTGATGTGATGATAAATCACATTGCTCTCGTGATCGGCATCACATATAATTTCGGTGTATAATTTTTGAGATTATCTTAGTAGTTTTGGCGAATGTCAATGTCATATTATATAGCTGCTGCATAAAATATTCGGCTGTCGTTGTCTAGCTGTGGCTCTCAATCATCCCGAGCCAAACCGCCACATATTCCGATTGAACATCAGGAACAAAAAACAAAAGGCGCAAGCTTTATGAGACAATCATGTTCACAGATTCCCAATGGAGGGACAAGACGAAGAAACCAAGAAACCCACAAAGCTCAACATTTCCTGCTTCAATCCGCTATAAATAACTCATGTTTAGACATACGAATAATATAAACATTAACAACGTAAAAGTCTCAATCTTGGATATTGCTGAAAATGGAAGCTCGGACTAACATTTTCGTATTGCATACTCATCATCGGACGCCATGGAATATCGTAGGATCGCACGTAACATTGAACAAGAAAACAAAATGACTTGTTCTAGTTTTCGCCTACCGCAACCTGGAACCTACCCGTGGCAATCAATTTCCTAATTTTTGGAACCTACAACATACCCCGTATATCGTGGAACCTCGAACCTACCATTTTTCACTAGTTCAATTCTCCGGTTCCCAGTCTACCCTAGAACCATGCTCATCTCTAGGTCATGTTACTCGAGCTAATAACTAGGTGGTATGTATTAGTACATTTTTCCTTGATTGAACAACTATATGAAAAAATCTCAAGTTTCTATTTTTTTTTAATACTACGAAAAACCTCAAACCGGTACACCTATGTTAAATTTACCTCAAATTATTTTTTTTTATCATGAAAAATCCCAAAGTAATATAATCGTGACAAATCTATCCCGAACTAACTTTTTGAGCACTAAAAATCCTAAACTGGTATGCTTGTGACAAATTACTTTTCGTTAGTTTCCGGTAAATTTTACTGTCAAATTGCCGAATTAGATGACACATGACAATTGACGGAGTACCGGTTTGGATTTTTTACCATCCGTTTGTCACGGGTATATCGGTTTAGGATTTTTCGTGGTATTAACCTAATTTAACGATAATTAACGAAGGTTAAATTTGTCACGTATGTTCCAGTTTGGGATTTTTGGTGGTAAAAAAATTAGTTTAGGATAAATCTATCACATGTGTACTAGTTTGAAGTTTTTTGTAGTCAAAAAAGTAGATTGGGGCTTATTTGTCACAAGTGTACCAATTTTGTGTTTATTGTGGTAAAAAAAAATAGTTTGGGATATATTTGTCACATGTGTATCGGTTTTGGGTTTTATGTGGTTTAAAAAATAGTTTGGGGTCCTTACCAAAAAAAAAAAAATAATTTGGGGTAAGTTTATCACAAGTGTATCGGTTTGGAGTTTTTTATGGTATTAGCCTTTTTTTTATTTTTTGTTGCAAAAAGAAAATCTTAAGTTGAAAGGCAAAAGATAAATTTATAGAATCAAATGAGACCACTTTACGATAGACTTTCTTTTTCTCTATGCTCACTATAAAATTTGGACGATGCAAAGGTAGCTAACAAGCGAACGTGAAATTTTAAAGTTAAAAAATGTCATTTTCAAGAGACTAATGGACTTTTATAAGGTAAAATGCCATTTCTGGGGAGTAAGTGCCTGTGATCCTGTCAGCACATGAAAATTTGGCAATGACCCAATTGTCTTCTACTTCTCAACACCTTCTGCACTCAGTGGATTCCACTTCCTTCAACAACTGGGAGTCTTAGGTAATCTCTCCTTCATGACTTAGAAACACAGGGCAAGACCTGGAGAAGGTACAGCAGAAGTCATGAGTCACAATCACGATCTTCCTCATCAGAAGCAGCCGAAGGCCGTGATCGTCGGAGGGAGCATAGCAGGTGTGTCCTGCGCGCACGCGCTCATTCGGGCGGGGTGGGACGTTGTCGTCATAGAGAAATCGGCCAAGCCTCCGAAAGGAAGCCCCACCGGTGCAGGACTCAGCTTGGATCCGCTCTCTCAGGAGCTCATCGGGTCCTGGACTGGACACCCTGAGCTCCTCCGCGACATCACCTCTCCTCTCACCATTGATCTTGTAAGGAAACTTCATATGACAAACTCAGTCTTAGTTAAAGTCTTCCCGAGGTTTGAGTTCTTATATGTATTGAAGTATACGATCACAACTATTGAAGAATTGGGGAAGAATATATCTTTTCGCTAGCAACATGAATCTTAAATTCTTGCTTTGCTTGACAATGTGGGGAGATGTTAAGTTCTTCATTGAGATATGGGTCCTTTTCTTTGTTTCTTGTTGAACATAAAGACATTGCTCATGTTTGTTATGTGGCAGTCCAAAGGGTGTCCTTGCTCTTACCAAATTCTTATGCATCTACTTGTACCAGAACCAAGCAATCAACTCGGAGAAAACCAGGAAGATACTAACAAGAGATGAGAATTTCAATCATGGAGCAGCACATTGGGCTACTCTGCATGACCACCTGTTCAGTGCATTGCCACCACAAATATTCCTCTGGGGCCATCTTTTCCTCTCCTTCTCTGTTTCCAATGATACGCGATCGGTCAAAATCAAGGCCCAAGTTCTCGACACCGGAGAAAACACCGAAGTAGATGGAGATTTGCTCGTCGCTGCAGATGGATGCCTCTCTCTAATTCGCAATCACTTTCTCCCTGACGTCAAACTAAGGTTGTCACTTCTCTGTCCAATTTGCTATGCATTGATCCCTAACTTGCACATTTTGTTAGCTTACGTGATTATGTTGATATAATAGATATTCAGGCTATTGCGCCTGGAGAGGAGTTTTTGATTTTTCGAGGATTGAAGATTCTGAAACTATCAGGAAAGTTAGGGAGGCACATCCGGAGCTTGGAAAATGCTTGTACTTAGACTTGGCGCCCGGAAATCATACTGTTCTTTTTGAGATCCCAAAGAAAAGGCTGAACTGGATATGGTATTTGAATCTACCTGAACCTGACTTGCAGGTAATATTCACCCATCTTGGTTCTCACCAACTGTAATATAGCAATAGCAGTAGTGGATGTAGTTAAAGACGCAAACGATCGTGATAGACATCGTCGTATAATATTCCTGTTTATTCACAAGATTAGTTGGAGGAACTACATGAGCATACCTCATAGAAGATCTGGGTATCAATATATCCATATTCATTGATACCTAGATCATAGGAATCACCATAGACGTATTTGTAGATATGTATCCCTTTCCATTAGTCCCTTGCGCCTTATGGTATCTGATAATTAATCTGTTGTTGACAAATGCAGGGGAATTCAGTTACTACGAAAGTAAGTGATGACATGATTCAGAAGATGTACCAAGATGCAGAGAAAATTTGGCATCCGGCTTTGGTTCAGCTCATGAGAGAAACTAAAGAGCCTTTCATAAATGCCATTTACGACTGTGATCCGCTAGAACAAATAGTTTGGGACAATGTGGTACTTGTTGGTGATGCAGCGCACCCAACGACACCGCACAGCTCAAGGAGCACAAACATGTCGATTCTGGATGCAGCTGTCCTAGGTCGGTGTTTGGAGAAGTGGGGGTCGGAAAATCTAACAACTGCTCTGGAAGAATACCAATCCATTAGGCTACCTATTGCATCCAAGCAAGTCTTGCATGCCCGGCGAGTCGGGAGGATAAAACAAGGTCTTACGCTTACTGACTTCAAACCTTTCAATCCTAACACAGCCACTCAGGTGGAATGCAAGATGCTTCCGCAGAGATGTGTGCCTTTCTTCGGACATAATCCTCTGCTCGGTTCGAGCAACCTTTTATTTGCTGGCAAACGGTGATCATCTTTTATTTGTTCCCATCCTGGTCATGTCAATTAAGGATTTCAGACATGTCACAGATTATTTCTAGCTCTAGCTGGATATAGCAAGAGATGTGTCTTCCTAAGTATGCCACTAAAACCAGGATCATCATGGATAGTGACAGTCATGTTAGATTTGTGGTAGAGGGTTAAGGATCATTTCATCTACTGAAGCACTTGGATTAGGCAAACTGTTAGAAAACTTTGTTCATGAGTAAGATAAGTTTCCTGATCTAACAGTGGGTCAAGGCTAGCCATTTATGGATTCACATATCTAGAAATAGGAATGCCAATGACTACTAATCAAAATGAAAAAGGAAGTCTCTAATGTGGTATCTTTCGACAGCCGAAAAGAATAACCCAATTAGTAACTGTGCTTCAACCAAAACATTTTTTTCATAACAATACAGCAAACATGGCAAAGCTATCGTGCATCTTCTACAGGGATAATGTAATGTGGATGACAATCCACATGCTCACATGATAGGCATCACAAATAACGTTTCATTTCTAGTAAAACTACTGCATAAAATATCTGGCCGCCACCATCTAGCTACGACTCTCAATCATTCCGAGCCAAACCGCCACATGTGCAGATTGAACATCAGGAACAAAACACAAAAGGTACAGGCTTTCTTGAGACAATCATGTTAGTAGATTCCCACTGGATGGCCAAGAGGAAGAAACCACAAAAGCCCGATGCCAAGGCAGTGATAGTTGGAGGCAGCATTGCGGGATCATGCGCACGCGCTCATTTTAGCAGGATAGGACGTCACTGTCGCGGAGAAATCGAGTGTGCCACCAACCTGGAGCCCCAACTGCATGGGGCTCAGGCTCAAAACCTTCGGCTTGGAAGTAGATCGAGGCTTGGCTCGGAAGGGTCCAGCAACTCCACGATGCCGCTTTGCCTCTCGTTATTGACCAGGTCACTTTCTGTTGTGCGTTTTCCGAGTTCACGAGGGCATAAATGGATATGTTCTTTCGAGTGGTTCAGACTAGAAAACGATCACTTGTATCATTTGAAATAATTAGTCAATGAAAAATATTTTTGTTATCGACAACAATTTATGTATGAACATTTTCATAAAAGGTGAAAATATTTGCCTTTCATTTATTTTTAGAAGCAATATAAGTGATCACTTTTATAAAAAAGAAATTGAATCATTCATTTTCTGCGAAATAAACGAAGTCTTTGTGCATCAACATTCAGAAAGACAACTATGTGCATGATTTACGGGCAAGAACAGAGGTTTGTTTTCAGATCCTCTCTTTCCTCTGTAACCAAAAAGAAGTGGAAAAGAGCAAACAAAAAAAGTGCAAGAAGATGTGATATTTCACAGATTGTTTCTGCAAAATAAGATGATTATCATATGTTGTCTTTGTGAAAAGAATCGGTTGTTTCACCGTCTCGGTATGGTTTCTAGTGTGATCCAATTACTGCTAATTTCCTGAAAGAGCAATGCAGAACAACGCGACGGATGGTGAAAAGGAGGTGAACCGGGTGCCAAACCATGGATGAGGAATCCACGGCCTTTGGCGCGACGGGTTATCACTGAGTGCTGTGTCATGGGATGATGTGTTCCAGCCGTTGTGCCTATCCGACGACAAGACTGAAGTCAGAGTCAAAAACACAAGTTCTCAAGACCAATGACACCATCAAGATAGCCGGTAACTTGCTTGTCGCAGAAGATGGGCGCCTGTCTTCCATTCGACAGAGCTTCCTCCCCGATCTTAAACTAGGTTCTTTCTGCAAACCAATGAATTTCAGACCCCTATCAATTGTTTTCTTGCAATGGACTTGCATGTGAGCTTGTGGTGTGAAATGACAGCAGACAGTTTTAGTAGGTATTCAGGTCATTACGCATGAAGGGGAGTTCTCGATTTTCCGGGACGAAAGAATTCGGATGCCATTTTTGGGATCAAGAGAGCTTACCGTGATCTTGGGAAATGTCTGTACTTTGACCTGGATTCTGGTATAATCCTAAGTGTGCTTCTTCGTCGTAAACTTTTGGATTCTGGGAACACACTGTGGAATGCTGTTATCTTTATCGGGAAAAGAAAGAACAAAGTGACAAAATGTATATCTTCTTTGCAATTTTGCAGCAGTGTATATTTATATGCCAAACGTCATTAAGATTAAAGTTTTAGAGACTAAAGTGAAAACAGGCGTGTTAGAGAAGCTGGTCCTGACGATTCCAAAGGACATATCCAGGGTTGGCGTCGATAACTTTACCATCAATGTCCTGCGACTATTTTGAATGGTTGTGGGAGGGAGCCGTCAATGTAGCCCAAAAGATCGTAACACAGTTACCTGGGCAATATTTTCGGTCGTACTCAAGCTCGCTTGAGTATTTGGAGGTTCTAATAACATGTAAGGATATATATATATATATATGTGTGTGTGTGTGTGTGTGTGTGTGTGTGTGTGGACGGATCACTCAAATCATTGGTCCGGTACTAGATGTAGCATTTTCCCCAAGCAAGATGCCTAATATTTATAACGCTCTGCTAGTTAAAGGTCGAGCTATTATTAGTCAAGAAACTAATGTGACTTGTGAAGTACATCAATTATTAGGAAATAATTGAGTTAGAGCTATAGCTATGAGTGCTACAGATGACCTAATGAGAGGAATGGAAGTGATTGACACGGGAGCTCCTAGTATTCCAGTCAACGGAGCAACTCTAGGCTGAATTTGCAGCATGCTTGGAGAGCCTGTTGATGATTTAAGACCTGTAGATACTCATACAATTATTGACTCTAGAGATACAGTAATGTGGAGAAGGCAAAATTGTTTCAAGCACCGACAAAATCAAAAGACCTTGTTTCACAGACAGGAGGTTGTCATCCCTAATAAGCGACTGGTCCAATTGGTCAAAGGCAAATTGAAAGCTAACCAATGGTAATTCGAAAGATTCCTCGAGGGAAAAATAAAAATGTCTCCTACTTTACTGTAATATGTAGAAGTATAGACATAATTTCATAAAATCATTCGGTCTGAATGCTTATCTTATACACACACATAGGTGTTTGCTTATAGATTAAAAACAAAAAATAAAAGATGATCAAAAGCAAACAAACAACTTGAGTTTTGAAGAGGGAATTCCACCTCTTTATCAGTTTTAAGCTCAAAGGCATGTACTTCGTTGTCTCCATCCCAACCCATCTCTAACTTGAAATGGCTGAGAATTTGACCAGCTCTGTTTTTCCACAGGAAGGAAAGTCTGAGGCTTACAAGATAACCCCACATTTGAATCTTGTAAGTTGTGATTGACAAGTTCAAAATCTTTGGCTATTCCAGAAGCTGCTTTGCGCTTTGTGGCCTTCCACAAGAGAAGATAGCAAGTGGGCTCTCTCCTGCTTTTTTCTTCATATACACCATGCTTCTCTCCAAGAATCAAATGAGGAGAATCAGCTCTGCACTTGAGTGTGTGTGTGCGTGTGTTGCAATTTGTTTTTTGTCTCATCTCCCTAAGTTAGGTATGCATCCATCACTTTTTTTTACGGATTCATTTTCGGTCATTAACCACGAGATAATGAACATCAACCGACATAGAACGTGTAATCTACAACTTAGGCTCCATCTATTTCGCGAAAAATGAACCATTTGAAAAACATTTTCCTAAACACGATCGCTTGTATTACTTGAAATAACTAGCCAATTGAAAATACTTTTATTGTCAACAATAATTTATGTCTAAATATTTCATAAATGATAAAAAAAATTATTTATTCATTTTCATAAGTGATACAAATGATCGTTTTTAAGAATTTATTTTTTAAATCGTTCATTTTCGTGAAACAAACAAAGCCTTAGACAAGTAAGGTTGAGTTTGTTTGTTGGAGATTTCTCATGTTCCTAATCCTCAAACATATGCCACTTCTGGTAGACTATCCAAATTCATGACACCAATCACATGAGATAATTCCCTAAAAAGTCAGAGTGCTATACTATTTGGTTTGGACAGCCTATGATGTTTTGGCAGCAAGTGTGAAGGATTCTGAATCAAACCTAGCTAGCAGAACGTGCTCAAATTAAGTCTAAAGAATCCCTAAGAAACTCTTCCCGCTAACTAATAGCTAATAAAAGATGATTTTGCCACTAAGGCAAAACCTTAAGTCAACATTCAAAGGTAGATAGTCTTGCATCGGGCGAGCAAAAGAGCCATAGGGTTATAAAACGATATTAGGGTTTTGTCAACTCTTTGATACACCATTAATAACTTAGCGTGAAACTTGATGCCGAAATTCAACGTCAACGAATCTTCGATCGTCATAATTTTCATAATAAGAAGAATTAAGGCGTACCTCGATCCATAGCAATAACTTTAAGTACGACTATTGCAAAATTATGAGAAGACGGAGAACTTTGATTTCTCTTCCTTACACATTGTTCAGTTACGTTGCTTTATCTGACAGAGGATATACACCACTTACATCTGTTCATTTAGTGGAGAGAGGACCAGATTTTTTTCTTTTTTCATATGGGCTATCAATAGGTGCCTTTAATAAGTGTATTCAACTTCTTATACGAATTGCATCCTTTCATAGACAATAGGTTTTTAGCACTTACGTAATTATTAAACTATTAATAATAATATTATGTGGGTCACATTATTCTTACTAGTGACACATTAAAGAACACATGATTACCAACGTTAAACTTCAATGAATTAAGTATTTATTGTATAACTTTTCTGACAATTATGTACAATTTAAATTGATCATGATTATTTTATCTGCATCCAAAGTGATTCATACTAACTCTGGCTTCGTAAATCTTCTTTTTCCCACTACTTTATGAACTCTGCCATACAATAGGATTCAAAAAAATTAGAAAAATACTTTCTGTGTCCGTGGTCTTCCACAGTGCAACTTCAGTGGGGGCTATAAAATTTACGAGACATCATAGTTCAAGGAAATAAATTGGAAACAAGAGTTTGTTCATTTTAATATGCTCAATAAATATGTAAATATAAGTCGATCATGAAGAGTGATGGTGAAAAACATATTGTCATAGTAGCCGTCAGCACGGACTGTTATGCCCTGAAATATGTATCGGAAATTATCAAAGTGAAAATTTACAGAGTTAAGATTTTCCTAGTGTTCTATAGCTTTTGATAATATTTACAAGATATCATCAACCAAATTTTCAAATATCTTCATCTTTCACTCAAGATAAGTAATTTGTCACTTGATTATCTCCCCACTCTTTTTAATTTTTGTCATATAACTTAAACACTAGATAACACCATTCATGCCATGTCTTTTAATCACGGTTTAATTGTCCTTTAAAAGAGAAAATGAGGAGGGGGGGGAATCAAATCACCCTCACTTGCTCCATTTGGCCGAACGAACTCATCTTCACGCTTTCCACATCAATTCTTTATTTTTGTCATCCAATCTTTTGCAATAAAAGAAAAGTTCCAATTCAAATTACAACCAAGCTCCAAAATCTCTCCAATTTGAGTTGTCCAAACTTTTAATCTCATGGTCTTCATATTCCTTTCTTTATCAAACTAGGTTTTGTTTCAAAAGACAGATAACTGTTACTCAGTATTTGTTTGTTTTGCAGTCATGGTGATTAATGCTTTGATTAATTCAAGGTCCTTCCACTCAAGATAAGTGAAAACTCTAAGGGCTACGTAACATTTTTTTGACTTGGTTGGTTGATGTTTTGCTCATTTAATTGGAATTTTAATGTTACGTTCAATTGGACTTTAGTAATGGCATGTTTTACATATTGTTATATTGAGCTATCGCGGTCTCTTGGTCTAATTTGAAAAGTTTTCTACATGCCTAGAATGTGTTTAAATGATTACCAGTAAGATTTTGTCGCAACTTGGATTGAGAAAACAGTATGCATTTTTGTAATTTTAGACATGTTTAAGTAAAATTTTGGCAAACTCGTAGAAATGAGAGGGCTCTTTAACAGTGTCATTGTAAGGTTTAAAGCATTGATTAGTGAATTATTAAGTTGGATCAATAAAAGGAAACCAAACCGTTTAGAAATAACTAGCTTACAAACTTTTACAAACTTTAAGGGCGAATTTGCAATTTGACATAACTAGTAGACTAGTATGCTGAAACTGAAAATTCTAAGGTTCGTCTGATGATAGGTAATAAAGTTATTGTCAGAATTAACTGCTTAATCCATACAGTTTTTAACTACTCCAAGTTTGAACTTATAATTATTTTAAAGGTGGTAACTTTATGTAAGTTGTGGCGTGTCTCTATTGAATACAAGATATTCATATGTCTTGGATAGTAATGAATGGCCTTGGGTATTTAATTTAAGTAGTGTAGCTTGATTAAGAGAAGTTGGACATTAAGGGTAAAACGGTAATTTGGAAGTCTAGAATTATAAAAAATAATTTTAATTTTGATGATTAAGGTGAACTTGATCATGATGCGGTCTTAGTAGTTAAATGATACGAGTTGACTAAAGTTAAGGTCGGTGATTGAGTAATGACGTAGTGGCTTAAGTACACTACAAATGTTAAAACTTATGTATAGCGCTCATTTTAGTGTCAAAACTTATGTATGGTGCTCATTTTAGTGTCAAAACTTTCAAAACGATCATTTAAGTGTCAATTCTTTTTTAAAACGATCACTTTAGTGTCAACTCCACCGAGCCACGTTGGCTCAAATATTAATAAAAAAAGTACGTGTCGGATTTCCGGTAAGCTATATCAGTTGAAATTGGAGTTGGCACCGAAATGATCGTTTTTAAAAGAAATTGGCACTTAAGTTATCGTTTTTTAAAAAAGTTGGCACTTAAGCGATCATTTTGAAAGTTTTGGCACTAAAGTAAGCATTGTACACAAATTTTGGCACTTCTAGTGTTCTTTAGCCATAACGTAGTCGAATAATTTAAAAATAGAGATCAGGTGGCTTGATATTTATGTACAAATATATTACTATTATGGTTTCAAAATGAGGCATCTGGTTATTAATTTAGTGGAAAACTTAAACGATTCCTCTTAGCCAAATACTGAATACTAAATCGAAATTATAAAATAATTGATTGTGTAAGGTTAAGTTCATCTAAATTATAAATGAATTTACATAAATTTTCAATTAAATGAAGATGGCCTAGTGAATGAAGAAGGTCTATACTTCATAAAGTACAAAATTATTTGATTGCCACATATTTCAAGAACGGTTAATACCTCGTAAAACCTTAAACTGGTATACCTATGATAAATTTACTTCAAACTAATTCTTTGACCATAAAAAATCCCAAGTCGTTACACTTATGACAAATTTACTTCAAACTAATTTTTTTTACCAACTAAACTGGTACACTTGTAACAAATTTACCTTCCGTTAGTTTCCGTTAAATTATGTTTATACTATCAATAACCTCAAATCGGGACACCCGTGACAAATTGAGGGTAAAAATCTCAAACCGGTACAAGTGTCAACTGTCACGTGTCATCTCACTCAGCAACTTGACAGTAAAAATTAACGAAAATTATTATAGGGTTAATTTGTCACAGATGTACCAGTTTGAGATTTTTCATGGTATTAACTCTTCAAGAAAAATGTCAAGAGATTAGTGTGCTATTATTTACAATAATGGCTATCGAAATTAAATAAAAAAAATGTCATTTTCAAGATCTGATCCACTTTTAGAATGACAAATCTGATTTATAATGCTATTTCCGCGGGTGATTGATGACCCTGTTAGCGCATGAAATTTGTCAATGACACCATTATCTTTCTACTTATAAACTCCTTCCGGACTCCGTGATTCAACGTCCCGCGACTATATAGGAGTTACACAAAACAAATGAGTACGCCACACTTTGGGAGCCTTGGACAGTCCCTTCTTCTGCAAGAGATAGAAACTCCCAGCAGGAAGCCTTTAGGAGAAGATACAACAGAATCCATGAACCACGACCATGATCTTCCTCATCAAAACAAGCCGAAGCCGACACTGACCCCGAAGGCTGTGGTCGTAGGAGGGAGCGTAGCAGGCGTGTCGTGTGCGCACGCGCTCATTCGGGCAGGGTGGGACGTTATTGTCGTAGAGAAATTGCGCAGGCCTCCCAAGAGAAGCCCTACCGGCGCAGGGCTCGCGTTGGATCCGCTCTCGCAGGAGCTCATCAGGGCCTGGACCGGACGCCCGGACCTCCTCCAGGACATCACCTTCCCACTCCCCATTGATCTTGTAAGGAAACTTCATATGACAAACTCAGCCTCGTTTAAAGTCTTCCTAAGGTTTTGGGTTGTGGTTTGTATTGAAGTTAAGGTCACGAATGCTGGAGAATTGGCGCAGAGCATACATTTTTTTTCTTGCGCCATGATCGTTAGACATGTTGATATTGATCTTGTCTATGTGTACCAGAATCAAGCGATCAGTGATGAGAAAACCAGGAAGATACTAGCAAGAGATGAGAATTTCAACCATAGAGCAGCACATTGGTGCGCTCTGCATGACCACCTGTTTTCTGCATTGCCACCAGAAATTTTTCTCTAGGGCCACCTTCTCATCTCTTTCTCTGTTTCCGACTGCAAGCGATCGGTCAAAATCAAGGCCCGAGTTCCCAACACCGGAGAAACCGACGAAGTAGACAGAGATTTGCTGGTTGCTGCAGATGGATGCGTCTCTCCCATTCGCGCTCACTATCTTCCCGACGTCAAACTAAGGTTGTTACCTCTTTGTCAAAAAATGTTAATGCATCGATACCGTGATCACGTAGACACCAAAGGTATTCAGGCTATTGCTCCTGGAGAGGAGTCTTTTATTTCTCGGGGATTGAAGATTCAGAAACCATCGAGAACGTCAGGGAGGCATATCCGCATCCGGAGCTTGGTAAATGCATGTACTTTGACTTGGCGCCCGGCAATCATACTATTCTTTTCGAGATCCCAAACAAAAGGCTGAACTGGATATGGCTTTTGAATCAACCTGAACCTCACTTGAAGGTAATATTCACCCATCTTGCTCCTCATCTGACTGTATGGAAGTTATAGCAGTTGCGGATGTAGTTAAACCCACAAATGACCATGATCAACATTGGCCGACAATTTTCCTGTTTATCCATGAGATTAATTGGCGGGACTACACGGGCATATCTCATAGAAGATCTGGGTGTAAATATGTCCTGAATTTATTAAAACCTAGATCATAGGAGTCATCAAATGATCATAGGTATCTCATATTTTGTCTGTTATTGACAAATACCGGGCATTTCAGTTACTATGAAGGCAAGTGATGAAATGATTCAGAAGATGTACCAAGATGCAGAGAAAATTTGGCATCCGGCTTTGGTTTGGTCGAGAGAAACAAGAGAACCTTTCGTCAATGCCATTTACGACTGTGATCCCCTAGAACCAATAGTATGGGACAATGTGGTACTCGTTGGCAACGCGGCACACCCCAGGATGCCACACAGCTCGAGGAGCACAAACATGTCGATTCTGGACGCGGTGGTCCTAGGCCAGTGCTTGGAGAAGCAGGGGTCGGGAAATCTAACAGCTGCTCTTGAAGAATACCAATCCATTAGGCTACCCGTTGCATCCAAGCAAGTCTTGCACGCCCGGCGACTCGGGAGGATAAAACAAGGCCTTACGCTCCCTGACAGCGGGCGGTTCAATCCTAGCGCCGCCAATTGGGAGGAATGCAAGATGCTTCAGATGAGAGGCGTGCCCTTCTTCGGACAAAACCCTTTGCTCAAATAGATCTGATCGAGCAGCCTTTTCTCGGCCCGCAAATGCTGATCATCTCGACTAAAACCAGTGTCCTTAAGGAAGGTGTCTCTCATGTTAGACTTGTGTGTTAAGAGGGTTGAGGATCATTTCATCTGCTTAAGAACTTGTAAATAAGTCAACCTTCATTTTTGAATAAGAAAATATCCCTCATCTATCAGCGTGTCAAAGCTAGCCATATATGGATTCACATGTCAAAAAATAGGAGCACTTGTGATTACTCATCAAAAAGAATAAGAAAGTTTTCGATACGGTATCTTTCGATAGCCGAAAAGAATGCCTCAGAATCCGTACTTTAACCAAAACATTACTCGAATTACAGCACAGCAAACATGTCCAACCTATCGTTCATCGTTTTACAGGACTAACGTAATGTCGGAGACCAATCTCATTGATTGGCATCACATATAACTTACTGTGTTTGATTTTTGAAATTATCTGACTAGTTTTGGCAACTGTCACGGCCATATTGTGTAGCTGCCGCATAAAATATCTGGCCGTCGCTGTCTGGCTATGGGTCTCAATCATCCCGAGCCAAACCGCCACATGTTCAGACCGGACATTAGGAACCAAACACAAAGCACGAGCTTTCACGAGACAGCCATGTCCATAGATTCCCAATGGAGGGACGAGACGAAGAAACCAAGGAAACCACAAAGCCCAAGGCCAAGGCAGTGATAGTCGGAGGCAGCATCGCGGGATTATCCTGCGCGCACGCGCTCATCTTAGCAGGATGGGACGTCGTTGTCGTCGAGAAATCGAGCGCGCCGCCCACCGGCAGCCCCACCGGGGCGGGGCTCGGACTCGAACCGTCGGCTCGGAAGCTGATCGAGGCTTGGCTCGGAAGGGCGGAGCAACTCCAGGATGCCACTTTGCCTCTCGCCGTTGATCAGGTCAGGCTCTGTTGCCCCGCCTTCTGAGTTCACGAGGACGTAAAAGGATGAGTTTTTTCGAGTTGGGTTGTCTTTTGTTGTTTGAAGAACAAACGAGTACTTTTATGCCGGCGAAATTGATTAGGTTCAACTTCAAAGTTTGCTGCTTCAAAGTTTGAAGCTTTAGTTCGTAATCTAGCTAAGATAATGCGTGGATTTCAACTGATACAAAAGCCATAAAAGCTAGAAGCGTGGTTTCTTAGTGCAGAAATTGAACAGAAAAGTTGAAAAAGGTTTCTGATTGGTTCTGGTATTTGTCGTGAATCTGGTGATGGGTTCAATTTATTGTGTTGACATTTGAAGAAAAAAACTGTCTACCTGTGATTTATGCACAAGGACAGAGGTTTGGATTCAGTTCTATCTTTCTGCTGTAGCCAACGGAAATGGAAAAGAGCAAACTACTTGCATGAAGATGTGAAATTTCACAGATTGTTTCTGTAATATAACATGAGGATCAGAGGATCATATCCTGTCTTTGTGAAAAAACTGAAACCCCGACAACCCAATTGATCGTTTCACCATCTGTCGGTATGGTTTCAAGTGTTCATTAAACCAAATTTTTCTCGAGTTCACCTTGGAATGAGTTCGAGTATGTAAATTCCATTCGATCTAAATCCTGCTAATTTCCTGGAAAACACTGCAGAACAATGCAACAGACAGTGAAAAAAACGTGAGCTGGGTAATTACAAGGGATGAGGAATTCGATTTCAGAGCAGCGCACTGGACCAACCTCCACGGCCTTCTTCGCGAGGAACTACCACCTACTGTTATGTTATATGGTCATGTATTCCTGTCATTCAGCCTATCTAACGACAAGACTGAAGTCAGAGTCAAAACTAAAGTTCTCAAGACCAACGATACCATTGAGATAACCGGTAACTTGCTTGTCGCAGCAGATGGGTGTCTGTCTTCCATTCGACAGAGCTTCCTCCCCAACCTTAAACTGAGGTTCTTTCTGAAACCATTGAATTTGGACCCCCATGCCATTGTTGATGTCGCAATAGACTTGCAAGTGAGCTTGTAGTGTGAAATGATAGCAACTGTGTTTGTAGGTATTCAGGTTATTGTGCCTGGAGGGGAGTTCTCGATTTTTCGGGACGAGAGAATTCAGAAGCCATTTTGGGGATCAAGAGAGCTTACCCTGATCTTGGGAAGTGTCTGTACTTTGACCTGGGTTCCGGGACTCATAGCGTGCTTTACGAACTCCTGAACAGAAGGCTTAATTGGATTTGGTATATCAATCAGCCCGAGCCTGAACTGAAGGTAAATCTTCTGGTCTAATCCTAATTCTGCTTTTCTCTCGTAAACTTTTTGTTTTGTTATACACTGTCGAATGCTGTTATCTTAAACGGAAAGAAGAACATTTGCCGAAGCATTTATCTTCCTTGCAATTTTCTATCAAGTGAAGTAAATATGAGATTCCAAACTTCTTTAAACATGGTTGATATGAAACAAGTAGTTCTCTGCACGCTCTTGACTCTTGACAGCTACAGGCGGCCCTAATTTTGAAGACTTGTTTCCTCAGAGGATAGCAATGCAAATTACAGTAGTAGATCACCTTATCTTGATTGCTGCTCCCGCTCAATCCACTTTGGCCTTTCTATAACACGAATGCGTCCAACTTCTTCAAAGGATTATACAACTACTAACTCCTCGGACCCCAGTATTCTCTGTTTAGAATATTTTTGGCCATAGCATTCTTCGTATTGTAGAAAACATCCACATTTTGCTTAACACAGATGCATCAGGAAGCATAATATGCAATCAATTGTAGAGTTCTTTACCATCTATTTAGGTGTGGCAAAGCCAAAAAGAAACAACAGATAATATCATATTTCTGAAATTTTATACAGGGAAACTCTCTTACCATGAAAGTCAGCAGCGAAATGATCCAGAAGATGCACAGAGAAGCAGAGAAAGTTTGGCTCCCTGAGTTGGCTAGAATAATGAAAGAAACAAAAGAACCTTTCATAAACGTCATATATGACTGCGACCCTTTAGAGCGGGTCTTCTGGGACAATGTGGTGTTGGTCGGCGATGCCGCTCACCCGACGACTCCTCACGGTTTGAGAAGCACGAACATGTCTATATCAGATGCTACGGTTCTTGGTTTGTGCCTCAAGAAATGGGGAGTCAAGAATCTGCAATCAGCTCTTTGCGAATATCAGTCTCTACGGCTTCCAGTTACTTCGAAGCAAGTCCTACATTCACGGCGACTGGGCCGCATTAAACAAGGTTTGCCTGTTGCTGGTTGGGAACAGTTTGATCCTTTGACGACAAATCGTGAAGAGTGGCAAGAGCTTCAGCAGAAGAACATGCCCTTCTTCAACGAAGTTCTCCTACCAGAGAACTCTTCTATTTGATGGCTTAATTGAAGATCAAGGAACATGATGCTACTGGATCCCAGTCCGATTGACTATCTTGTGGTGCTAATCGTAAATTGCGGTCTGTGTACAATTCAGTTATTGGTTAGAAACTCATTTTGTTTGTTAAGAATAAGACTGCTACATTTCGAGTAACCATGCTCTGCTTCATGAAGGTTGATGCCCTAAGTTCTCCCTATTCATGCAAATCAGACAAGACCATTCTCATTTTCACAGTCTAATACCCAAAAAAAGCTCCAACTTTAATTTATGTCTCAATTATATTCAAATTTTTTTGTCTCATAAAAAAACTTCAATTTTTATTTTTGTCTCAATTCTAGTAGCCTAACACCCAAAAAAAATCTCTAACTTTAGTTTTTTTTTTTTTTCCAATTCTATTAGCCTAATATCCAAGAAAAAATCAAAACTTTAGCATTTGTTCTAATTATATCCAAAAAAAAATTTCTCATGAAAAATTTTCAACTTTTACTTTTACCTCAATTTTACCATTGTTAGCATTCTATTCATAATTACCGTTAGTTAATTTTACGTGACATTTTCATATCGTTAATGAATTATACTTTAGCAAAGCTAACATGAAAAAACCCAGCAACTTCTCTTTTGTTGTATGCTTTCCCTACACATTATCCGGAGACTAGAGCCACTCCCCCGGCACTCAACAGCCCAAAAAACTATGAGATGTGGAGATTTGATTATCTGGACAAATGATCTCAAATTTCGTTGTCCCCGAGACCTATTGTTTTCGAATTTCGAAAATTCATTGATAAGTTTGGCGAGAAAATTCAAGTTACTTAGGATTAGCTAACAGTGATTATAGATAGAAGTAGTAGAATTAGAACAAGAGTAAAAGTTTGAAAATTTTTATGAGAATTTTTTTTAAAATATAATTGGGACGAATGCTAAAGTTGAGAATTTTTTTGGGTATGAGGTCGATAAAATTGAGGCAAAAGTGAAAATTGAAGGTTGTTAATGAGACAAAAAAAAAGTTTTGAATATAATTGAGATACAGACTAAAGTTGGGAGTTTTTTATGAGACAAAAAAAAAATTAAATATAATTGGGTCATAGGCTAAAGTTGAAGATTTTTTTTTTTAATAATATTGGGCCTTTCACTGATCCAGAATCATATCAATGGAAGCTGCAAATATGGAAAACTCCTAAAGCAGTTGTCCAACCGCGAAGTTCTGTTTAGAGTACTGAACCAAGCAAGGCTTGAGTCTGCATCCATATGGAAGAGGAAACTAATTGCGCTATGGACATCAAAGTTCAAACAGCTCCAAATTTCTACTCCTTTATAATTGGCTTGTTAGAAAGCCGTACTAGCTGCTCGTCGCATAAATTTACAGTAAGGGCTAAACTTGAATCGACAAGACACAAAAAACTACGGTCATGTACGAGCCTATATGCCTTCTAATTCATGTTCTTATAGGCTAAATTGATACCAGTTAAGGTGAGACTCTCAATTTCAGTGTCTAGCTGAAACGATGATAAGGCTCGTAAAAAGGCTCGCAAACTCTGGTGTGCTCAGAAGCATTCTCAAGAAACAAATGTCTGTCCCGTTTACCCATCTTTCCGTTTGTAGCAGTAAATAGTCACATGTAAAGCAAAAACTCTCTACTTACTAGTGATCCACCTTTACTCTTTTCCCTCATAATGGACGCGATAAGAGACTGAACAGAGTCAACATACACTTGTTTACAACTCTACAAATGAACCAGAAGGAACAAGACTCAGGATACAGAGTTCAGCAGGAGCATGGAACTATATCTCCATTCTCGATTAATTGAGCTCCTCAAGACCAACAATTTACACGGTTTTTGAAGGCCATGTAGCTTGGGCCGACATGATTATTCCAACAATCACCCCGAATAACCCCAGTGCACTGCCAAAGATCTCTATCACTAGGATCTTGACAAAAAGCGAGGAGTTCTGGGCATCTGACAGAGCGCAGCTGCTTCCAATTACTCCCACGCAAATCCTATCACCAGGAACATGAGGCAATGATTATGTCAGAGATAAAATCAGGTGAAAGAAAGGAAAGGCACCTCCTACAGAAATCCATTGTATTGCGTAAGAATACAGGGTTGAGAGATGAACCCGCAGACAAGGTTTGCAAAGCCCACTATAATCCCAGAAGCAAAGATTGCATATCCGGCTCTAAGAGACTCCGGAGCATATAACTGAGCCAATGGAACACTTTCTAACTTCGTCTGTAGTATAATTGCCACGATGACACCATAAATAGCAACAGCTTCGCAAAAGATTACGCTGCAATAACAGATAAGGAACACCACATTGTATCAGAAGGCAGAGATAGCAAAAGAATTGACTTTCCTATGCCACAAATGCTGGAAGCAACGTATGGAGAGAGAGAGAGAGAGAGAGAGAGAGAGAGAGAGAGAGAGAGAGACGATATGTCTTTTGGAATTTAATTAAAATGCTAGAACACTTGTAAAATTTTCATCAGAAAACATCAAAAGCATTAGCACAAAAGCAACCAGTTAAGAGTACAAAACAGGATTTGTTAGAAAAAAACACAGCATTGCATGCCAGATGCAAGATGAAGCAAGTTCTAGTTACAATTTCTGATATGTGAAAGCTGCAGGTCAACACCAACGAAAGGAACTAAGGAGGTGGATGAAAGTTGATTTAACATTCACCATGCCTTTCTACATCATATGATTGCTCAAAATTATACACCGTCTAGAGATACAGATCACAAGAGATAAAGTAAAACACCATAGACGTGTGTGGAAACTTTCCGGAACCATTCCAAGTTCTCAAAACTTTTTTAGACATAATTAGCAGCACAAAAAGGTGTTAGAGCATTGAAAGATAAACCACACCTCCATATAGCTACTTAATGTTTTAGGCGAACTGATAGTGGTGCCACATAGACCTGTATCATATGAGTACAAGAGATCCTATATTCACATCTCAAAGTCCATTTATTGCCTCAATCTGGATATGAGCCAAATGCCAACATTTGTGTCGGGGAGCAATAGAATTTTGAGATATAAAACTCCACCTCCATCCACTAGCTTAAAATTTTAAGATCAACTGACATGATCCCAAAAAAGCTAGATACAGCTAGTAAGAAAATTGTCTTGTGTACAACAATTAAGCAAGATCCCTCAAGAAGAGGGCTCAAAATGAGCATGTGAGACGCGTAAGTAGTAAGTGGATAGAACTGAAAGACAATCGAGAGTAGAGCATAGCAAATATTTAACATTGATTGAAAATGAGAAGTAAAGGAGTAGAGTAATCAGTTTCATCCGCACACCTAAAATGCAGCTAAGTGAGTAACATCAAATTCTACTATATACATGGTCAACTCACACCCAAAGTTGTAAAGAACAACTGTTCAATGTGACATAAATTCTCACCCCAGCTTCATCCTTCAAGCAAAAACCCTAGTCAAGCAGCCGAAGTTTCATCAAGAAAGTTCTTTCTACGCACCAAGACAGAAACTTTAAACAAAATTGAGGTCCGGAGTTGATTACGCTTCTGCTTCTATAATGTGCCTCAAATATTCAAGTAAGAAAACTGATAAAAGATTTGTTCATTCTAGTTAGTTGCTATAGAGAAAGGGACACAATGGCAACAATTAGCTTAGTGTTAAAGATCTAACTAGCTAGCACAACCATATCTCATACCCATTCTCTACACCAATTTCATGAAAGGAGTAAAAGAGAAAGCAAATTTCTCAGCCAATTGAGCAACGTAATTACACATACTCAATTTGAGAAAATTAGGGTTAAGTACCTGATAAGATTCTTCGAAGTGATTCTCGGAGCCTTGATTGCAGCACCAATCAAACTGCTCCCAGTTATATAAATCCCCCTAACAGATCAGGAAGAAGAACCAATGAAATCACACAGTCACTCCCAAGTAGAATGCGACCAGGAAATATCCAACAGACAAAGCCACAGCTACCCCGGATACGACCAGACGAGATTGAACGCAATCATTGGAGTCCGCACACAATAGACGGGCTTCGGAAAGCATACCAGGCGGCGCCGAGGACGGAGACGCCGATGGCGACGGCGATCCCGATCGCCGCGAAGGTGTAGGGCGAGATCTTAACCAGCGCGTGCGACCAGGTGCTCGCGGCTCCCACCATTGCCGAGCTCGACATCTCCTGTGTCCCGGACCGTTGCGTTTGCGGGATCCTGATCGAGCTGCTTCGCTATCGAATTCAATCGGTTTGGTGGGGATCTCTTCGCTCCGATTCCCGGTGGCGATGGTGGTGCTTCCTCAAATTATTTTCTGGTCTCCGCTAAGGAGAAAACAAAAAGATCTTTTGTGGCCCAAAATAAAATAAAAAATAAAAAATAAAATAAAAAACTAAAAACAACTTATTGAAAGGCCCAACAGGCCGAATAGGTTTTAATTTTAATCTTTATTTTTTAATTGTAATATCTCTCTCCAATTATAATTAATTGTCATGTCACATTTATTTTGGTTTTTCACTCTTAAAAATTATTTTGATTTTTCACTCTTAAAAATATCTCCGAACCTAAATAAGTCCTTAAACTATTTCGAGGTGTCGTCCGGAGCTCGGGATTCCCATGACGTAAAATGGATAGAGGGTATTCTTCCCCAACAGGCAAGAAAAAGATATGATTGACAATTGGGGATATTGGACGTGCGGGCCTCGACACGTTAAAAATAAGGAATGCATCTGTGGAGCCTGTCGCCCTTGTTCACGAATGGACGGGCGGCGGAGACCCGAGAGAAATCTCCCTCCTTCTTTAAATGAAAAGAAAAATATATATATTCATAAATATATGCCAAAAGGGCAGGCCATCATGAAATTTTCATTCTTGCAACAAACTAAAGGAAGGCAGTTTTTTCTGGTAACCATGAGACATGCGACGCTATAAACACCAACCAAAACCTCAGAGACTCAAAACACAAGTCTTTCAACAAATTGATTCATCAATGGCCGAGATCCCGTACACGTGCAAGCGAACCGTGGTGAGCACGAAGCCCGTCCAACCGGGGAAGCGCTTCCCCTTGTCGGTCCTCGACCGCCTGATGGAGCCGAGGCACCTGAGGATCGTGTACTACTACCGGTCCGGCAACCCGGGCAGGAAAGCAGGGGAATGGACCAGGACGCTGAGGGAGAGCCTCGCGAGGACGCTCACGAGCTTCCCCAAAGCGACCGGGCGTCTGCAGCGGGACGGCGAAGGGCGGTGGGAGATCGAGTGCAACGACGCGGGGGTGAGGGCGGTGGAGGCTCGCGCCAGAGGAAGCGTCGAGGATTGGCTGCGGAACGCGGAGAGGGAGGACGAGTTGAGGCTGGTCCACTGGGAGGAGATGTTTGACGCTCCATATTTCTGGTCCACCTTCTATGTTCAGGTTCAACTGAGATTCGCAATGAATGCCAATTTCTACTTCTAGTGCTGATTTTCACATGACTGAGCATATCTTTTTGAATTGATTACATTCTCCATTTGGATTTTGCAGATGACTGAATTTGAAGGAGGTGGGTTTGCTATTGGATTGAGCTGCATCCATCTCCTGGCTGATCCAATCTGTGCCACCATGTTCATCAAGGCTTGGGCAGACATGACTCTCAAAGCCCAATTGGCTGCTCCACCATTGTTCCACCCGCTCCCGAAACGACAACCCGGCCACCAAAACGAACCCAACCACAACACCTCTTTGATCAACCACTACAAGTCCTCCATCAACACGCCGAGCCCCGCCCCCGGCGCAAAGTTCGCCACTCTCTCTCTCTCATTCGCCGAGCCCATCGTCCGATCATGCGTCGCCGCGGCCCAGCCCGTGGACCAGCACGTCCACTGGCCGGGCCTGTCGCCGTTCAAGGCGCTGGCCGGGCTCTTTTGGGCCTGCATAAGCAAGGTGAGGGGAAACAGAGAGGGCCTTGTGAGCATGTGTTTGGGCCTAGATGTGAGAAAACTTTTGGGCCTTGAAAGAGAGTTCTTTGGGAACTGCATGGTCTACAGTAATAGTCTTCACGCGGGAGATAACGAGGAAGACAATAGTTTGCCAGGAGCAGCTAAGGCCATAGGAGAGATCATGGCGAAATTGGACAAGAATGGGGTCATGGATCTAATAGGGTGGTTAGAGCTTAACGACATTAGCCATCCCGAGAGTGCTAGATCCCTTAACTTTCCGGAGCTGCTATTTCTTAATCTGGAGGGCATTGGACCTCATACGGCCCGTTTTGAACACGCCCATTCACCGATTCAGGTCTCCTGTTATTTCGAGCCACCGTGCGGACAAGGACAGGTTGTGATCCTTCCTTCTGCAACAGAAGACGCGCCAATGAGCCGGGTGGTCATGGTGACGCTTCGGGAGGATGAACTGGCGAAGCTTTTGGAGGATGATCTTCTTAAGAGCTTCAGCCCTACCATTTTAATGGGAGTGAACAGGAACAGAGCTTGACTAGTCCAGACTCAAGAGTCAGGAGCGAGCGCTCCTAAGTCATCTCTAGTTTTCAGTTTCCATACAAGTTCATAGAAGTACTCACTTGGATCAAAACTAGAAACATGTCATTGTCATTTTCACTCTACTTGTGAAATAATTTGGGCTGTGGAAAGAAATTCAATCCTACTTATTGACTTCTATGGTTTGGAAAATCCTGTACAATTCGGTTGACAAAAGTGATTTGAGTGATTTCGGAATGACCATGATCACCAAGTTAATATTGGTCTTTGAAAATAATCATGGCATGCATGTGAAGCACACGTGAACTCTCAGTGTGTGCTCCACACTTCAGATCTCACTTTCTTTGATGGCTTGCACTCTCACTTCACATTTCATGCTTTCATCGGTTTCGGATCTTTGGTGTCTTCTCAAGAAATATATATAATAAAAAATTATCCGCGTCTGGACTATCGGAGCTGGGCTCACATGATCCGTCAAATAAGGTGGAACCCACCAAATTTAACGGTTCATATGAGTCGAGCCCACACCCAATGAGCGCAGGTAACACGTGTTTCCACTCTAATATGCTTCTGATAATAATCAACTTTGCACTCGGAGTTTTCTTTTTTCTGACTTCAGTTGTGTCATGACAGTTTAGACGACCCGAAAAACATTTCCAATGACATCATGAGCACATGAAAGTCTTTGTAAAAGCAAATTGCCAGATGAAGATGCCTAAAGAGACAAGACAGGAAATGCCAAAAAATTGGTAAACAAAACTTGTTCTTGTCTGTTTTAGAAGTCGGGAGATGGGCAATGAAAATCTAATGGTATCCATATCATTGCCCTAATACAGCTAGTACGCTGAGAAAAATCGTACTTTTCACTAGTGAGTCTTGGAACTTTTTCGTGCATGATATATCAATTTGATGACAAGACGAGGGGGCTAGCACTAGCAGAGACCATCGCTTCGTTGACCGTTTGGTACGTAGTGCAATTTCAATCTTATTATATGTCATACTTCATAAATCTTCGAATGAAATTTTTCAGGACATCTCCCTAAGCTAGATATGCACCCATTACTGTTTCTACGGAGGCGCATTCAGTCACAAACCGCGAGACGACGGATATCACTCGAGAAAGAGTGTATAATTCAGGCAATGGAAGGAGATGAGTAAGCTTCAGCTTGTTTCTTGGAGATGGCCATGTTTCTAGCCCTCTAAGACATGCCCTTTTTGGTACGAGTTAATGACACAAATGGTACCAGACTCTTGGCACATACTCCGTATAATCCCTGGACTTTTAAATTGTTTAAGAATATGTGCACTGAAAGTCCTAAAATTTGTTACGAAAGTACAATTGAAACTTAAAACTTGCAAAAAAATATAATAAAGTCTTAAAACTAATCAAATTGGTGCAATCATTCTTTTCGTTAACCCCATCTTACTTGTCTAATGGAAAATATTCGTGCGAATTTTTTTAATATTTTCTCTTTCCTACAGGGCGATGACGTGGGTGAAACAACGTCGTTTTGGTCCGAATATGATTTTTATACAATTTCCATTTAAATTAAAAAGGAAAAAAAATGAAAACTAGGCAACAAGGTTGCAAAGCCCTCGCCGCCACCGCCCCACCTTCATTGGGAAGGGCCGGCAATGGTGGGGGAACGGTTGGCGAGGGTCGTTGTTCACCGGCCAAGGGTCGGCAACTCCCACCAACCGCAGGCAAGGGCTTGTAGGCTTTCACCTAGATCCGGGCAAAAACCTCTCATAGATCGGCGATGGTCTTCGATCCTCGGCCCGAGCTGGATGAGGCCAACGACCCTCACCCACTCTAGGTGAAGGCTGTGATCCTTGCCCGGATCCGAAGGTCACCACCTAGATTCCAATTCTTCCTATTTCTTTCTTTCTTTCTTTTTGCTTATTTTCAATTTCATTTAAATAAAATTTATATAAAAAAAAATCAGAGTTGGATCAAAACGATATCGTTTTGGTCTTATGTTTCGTGTTTTAGCCACGTCATCACCATGTAGGAGAGAGAAAATACTGAAAAAAGCTACGTCGGTCAAGTTAAACGGTGCTAACGAAAGGGCTTAATTGAACTAATTTGACAAATTTTAGGACTAAATTGCACTTTTATGATAAGTTTTATAACTCAACTGCACTTTTCATAACAATTTTTAGAAATTTTGGTACACATATCACAATTATTCCATGTCATCCCTAAACTTTAACCTAATATGCATGTCATTCTTGAACTTTTAATTAGCTCAATGTAATCGTTGGACTTTTGATACGCGTTTCATTTAGTCCCTAGACTATATGTAAATGTTCAATATTGTCATTTCATTAAATTAAGCTCGGGAACAACATTGAACATTTTTATATAGTTCATAGACTAAATTAAACATGTGTCAATAGTCAAGGGACCACATTGAACAAATTAAAATGTGAGGTTCACATTGACCATTGGACTAGAGTTCAAATACTGCATTGAACAAATTAAAAATTTAAGGACCACATTACATATATGGCCAAAGTTTAGAGACTATTTGTGTCATTTTCCTTTCTAATATACTATCAAATATGGGTGAGTGGTTCTCGGGTCCGTCCATGTTTGGAACTTGTTCTTCAACTTTCGAAAATTGAAACCTATCTTACATACCATAGAACTTGAAACTTACCACATCACAAGTTACAGGATTAATTTCCAATTCTACATCGATTCTATATGTATTCTTAATTGAATGATTACAGTAAATCATCACCTCTAATGACTATCATTGGCTACTATAATATACCAACAACAACTCATATTTACATACACAAAGAATATAAAACACTAACAAAGTAAAATCTCAATCACGAATATCGCAAGAAATGGAAGCTCAACTAGTGGTTCAAGATTACACGCTTATCATCGGATGACGTAGAATATCATAAGATCGCGCCAAGATATAGAACAAGAAAAACACAAAGATTTAGTCCATATTCTAGGACTTAGTCATGATACCTAAAACGCACCCATCGAAACCGACTCCGTAATTCTTGAAATTTGGAATCTATCTTACCCTTGAACCTTTTATTCTACAACATTGCTCGTTCCTACTATCAAAATACATAACCCCGAATATTCCCAAATTGGTCAATGAGGTACCCATTTTCTTTGGACAAGCTATGATGTTTTGGCAGCTAATGCAGAGGAATCTAATCAAACCTCCAGCAGACTGTGCTCGGATCAAGTCTAACGAACCCCTAAGAACTGCTTCCTGCTAATTAATAGCTAAACAAAATGATGGTGGCCACTTTGGTCCAAAACCCTAAAGGCAACATGCAAAGATACAAACAAAAGGAAAATCATTTGCATCAGGCGGGCAAAAAGAGCCCTACAGTCATCATTTGAAATTAGGCATTTGTTGACCCGTTTGAATAAACTGAAGAAAGGTCGGTATGCCCGAATCAATCTATTCGACAGCTTCCGAGTGATTGACAGGACTCGAAATATAAAAATGTAAATCGCAAATGAGGTATTGGTCCCGTCTGCAAAATCAGCTGCTGTTTTTTTATGAAAAGATTCGCAATCAAAGGTGTGCGCGACACAGAAGCAAGCAAAAGAAAATCACGTCCGACTTGTTGGCACATCTTCGAAGGCCAAACCTGCGAAGATTCCTCACCAAAATGTAAAAGAGAGAGAGAGAGAGAGAGAGAGAGAGAGAGAGAGAGAGGTGCTTATGGCCAAAGAATTACTAGAATAATGTCTGGACACAAAAGAAAAATTATTAAAGTGCACTCGAAGCATAACCTCCTATCTCTAGAAATTATTAAATGGATCGGGCATCATTCACGAGAGAGCTTAAAAATTTGCGATATGTAAATTCTCTGCTCAAATAAAGCTTACCGACATCTTTTTAGGTTGTTTTTTTTTTATCATGAAAATTATCTAATCAACCGCAGCATCAACGTGGTCTAAACAATTATGTAGTTTTTCCTTTGTTGACGTTGGACTTCGTACGATTGGTTTTCGGCACAAAATCCGCTGCCAATGGACAAAATCGACCTGTGTTCCTTCATTGTACCAAGTGGGGAAAAGCCAAATCAGCAAGGATCTAGGAAGCAACAGCTCTCTACAGTTGGATAAAGCTTTTAAAAAAAAAACCTCGAAAGGATGTCATAAGATGATCTTAGTCGTGGCAAATGCCATCGTATAGGTTCTACCTCATCTTTGGTCAACGACAGACAAGACCATCGACCATATTTCCAATTATTAACCAATTAATTAGTCATGGTAAACTACCAGGACTAGTAAAATACTGCCCACGAAATTTTTAAAATTGAGATTAACAATGAGCAGAAGAGACGTCTTGGGGGTGATTTTGTAGTTAATTTATCTTAACAATTATGGGATAGCAAGTACAGAAATAAAATAAATAAATAAAGATGTGGAGCTTGCGAGTTGGAAACTCTCTGCAATATTATACACCGCCGAATATGGCAGATGCATGTACCTTTCATACTTTTATTATAGGGACTAGAAGGATGGATCTTCTCCGGATCCCGTGGGATACGGTACACGTGGATGCAGGACACATGAAGGATGTTGCGTTAGAAACTAAATTTGTGGATTTTCTAGTGAAATTATTGAAAAATAGACATGTGATATATATATATATATATATATATATATATATATATATTTGCGCGCGCGCAGATCTCCTCTGCAAAGAAGAAGAGTAGATTTCAAACAAAACTTTGAAAAGATGAAGGCGAGAGAGATGTGTCATATGTTTATTCAGGATGATTAATTTTGGATCAGGATTTGACATTATGAGACTCAAGTTTAAGAAATTGCAAATATATTGCACAAGAAAGAAAGAAGAGGTTCTGCTTCAATAACATGGTTTCTTCTATTTCGAGAAACTTCGTGTTTTTCACGACATTCATCTTGAAAAGTTACACCGAATCAAAAGAGATATCATCCAAAAAAGTTACCCAAGCGATGAGATACGCATTCCAAAGAACTAATAACAGAAGAAACGCTCTAGTAGCACGGTTTCTCCTATTTTCGAGAAACTTCATATTTTCCATAAGATTCCTCTCTTTATTTCTTGCTTTTCACTCCATAAGATTCGACTTTTTATTTCTTGCTTCGCATCCAAGTGAGAAGAATAAGGACCTGTTTGGTTCAGCATTTGGCCAAGAGACTTTGAGAAAATGCAAATACTTTTGAGCTAAAAGCCTTTTTCAAAATACAAATAGTGTTTGATAAAGTGTATTTTAAAAACACATTAAAAAATAACTTTGACGTAAATGCTGTTTGGTGAAAAATGAACTTTATAAAGTATTTTTACTTTTTGAAAAAAAAAAAAATGGTGCTCGGTAGTGGTGGGAGGCAGGTGTCGGTGGCGATCGGTGGTGGTGGCGGCGGGAATGGCTGCTGGCGACGGTCGGCGGCGATCGGTGGTGGCCGGCGGGTGGCGGCGATCGGTGGCCAGCAATCGTCGGTGGTCGGTGGGCAACGGTCGGTGGGCAGCGGTCGGCGGCGATGGACAACGATCTACGGTGGTCGGGGACGATGGGCGGTGGCGAAAGGCAGGCGGCGGTCGGTGGGCGGTGGCGGACGGCGAGTGGCGATCGGTGGGCGGTGGTAGGTGGCTGGTGGCGGTGAGCGGCAATAGCGGCAACGGGGTGGCGGCAAGTTAATGTGACAAATTTAAAAGAAAAAATTAGTTGTATTTCGCAAAAGTCATTTAGCTCAAAATACCTTTAAAGGTACTTTGGGTCAAAGGACTTTAGAGAGCATTTGAGATGCAATTGCATATCCCCAAAATGAGCCATAAAATGATCCAAAGCATTTAACCAAAAGACTTTAGAGTCTCAATGCCCATTCCCAATGATGAACCAAACAGGGCCTAAGTCCCTATATCTCTATTTCCTATCTCTTATCTTTTTCTTTTCTCGCTAAGTCTCATTCATTTTTTCACAAAACTTTATTATAATTTCCTGAATATATTTCATTAATGCTCATGTTCTTCTACATTTAAAAAAAGAAAACATGATCATATGTAATGTTTTGCGGTTCTGATTACATAAGTTCTTTCCTAATTTCTTTGTGATTCATATTATTTTGATGGATTATAAAAAAAAAATAATGATAATAGTTCGTTAGACTTTACCTATCATTTTAACGGTAAAAATTGCATTTAATATTTCACTTATTATCAAATTCTATACAATCAATTTTCCATCTTGTTCTCAGCCCCAACAAACACCTAAAAATAATTTACTTTATGTTAAATCGAACGACTTTTTCTACCTACAATAAGTTTTCAATGAAACACATAGACCCATACATATGATTTAAATCCCATTTCGTCGTGAATCACACTATGCATAGAAATGGTTAAAATAAAGATTTTTTAGTAATTGGTAAAGAACACACCGCTACACGTAGTAGGTGTTCTCATGATTAGCAACGCAAGTGCACGTATCGAACAAGTAATAAAGTGATGAATAAAAGTATCGTTCCCACAGAGATTGTAGACAAATCAATCAAATTACTTACTAAAGGTGAACAATTCTCAAATTTATCTAACCAATTAAAAATTTAACAAAGGAATCAAAATTCTAAAGAAAAATAAATTAACCGAGGCAGAATGCACAAACTAAACGTAGAAATTTCGAATATAAAGGAGCAAAGAACAACGTATTTCTATTAAGGATAAAAAAAAACGTTAGAGCATCCGATTTCACTTAACCAATCAAGATTAATTAACCAATCTCGTCTTGCAACCAAATTGAATTCATAGTGTGATGGTAGAACTTCTTAATTTAAATCACTATCCTTGGTCCGGTATAGCGACCCTACTTGGATTTAGCAACCCACACTTGTTCCATGTGAATTTAAGTAAATCCAAACGCAGTAAGATCTATGAACGTTCCCGGATTCAATAAACCACCCTCGATTTATATACTACCGAAACCACACAAAAACTTAAGATATCTCTATCTATAATGAATTCATGGCTATATATCATAAAGTACTCGCATGGAATCTCCTTTCGGTCTCAAACATGCAACAAAAATCATTCAAGTGGTGATCAAACACTTAAAAGCATTAAGAACATGATATATAACTCCCACATATGAATTCTAAAATTGCATAAACGAGTCTAGAAAATTAATCAATCATAGTTAAGCTACATCGTAGCTCTAACAAGAAGTAGTCTAGAACATAATGAAGCTTAAATTAAAAACGATGAATAAACTAAACATGATGAAAAACTAGAACAAGTTCACCGAGAATAATCAAGGATTGACTTTGAATTCGCCTTCTTCTTCTTCACTTGGCATCCGGCATTGAAAAGAAGAATAGAAGCAAAACCCTAAACGTCGTATGATGTGTACGTCTCCTCTACCTCTCTTCTTCAAAAAATATCACGTTCTTTTTTCTGCATATGGCCATCTTCTTGTTTTGAAAAAAAGAAATCTTGATCACACCAGAATAGGATTGCAATCAAAGATTCTTCCCAAAAATAGACTTCTCTCAATAATAAAACTCCTAATTTAGCTTGGATTTTGAATTTCTCCCCAAGAAAAGCTTGATTCTCCTTGATTTCAAATTTGCATGGCTGAAGATCGGATTACCTACAAAATCAATTAAAAATAAATAAAGTAGACATCAAATTCAATTGAAACTAAGCAAATATTAAGTCTAAAATAATAAATAAACTCTATATAAAATAGAGTTATCAGTAGGATCAACATTTTTATCATGACATATGTGCACATGTATAGTGTTGTAGCGATATTAACTCATGCGTAGCGAAGTTAACAATGTAAAAACAATCTCATTAGGTTGAGTAACGAGCAAGAAATGGCTTTTAAAGCCCAAAACAGTTAGTGAAAATTTGACCATCTAAAGGAAAAACTCCACAAAACAAAAGCCAGGAGAAGCGAAATAATTCCACGAAACTACATGCCATTAAAATAATCCTGGAATGATTTCAAGCACAATAAGTTGTAAGAGTAAGACTTGCCTTACTCTTACTCTTACAAGTCAAGACTTGCCGTCTAAGCAATAATAAATGTCCATGAAATCGAAAAGTCGCACTACATGTCACATCGAACGTGAAAGTCAACATTCAAATTGGAAATCAGTTTTGACCAGACAACCATAAGCCAAGTCGAGACCCCAAAAGAGCATGTGTTCCAAAGCGGTTTCTTGCTATTCCTTCTTTACTTTTGTTTACTCTCCCTCTGCTTTTCAAAAGGGCATGTGTTAAATTCCATGTCATTAAAATAATCTGGGAATGATTTCAATCAGCGTACGTTGAATAGCGCAGGGCTTGCTATCCAAGCAATAAATGTCCACGGCAAGGAAAAGTCAGACCACTTATCAAAAGTAAAAGAGATCTCCCAAAAGGAAGAAGATGAGATCTCAATGTCCCGTCAACAATAAAATTGGAAATCAATTTTGACCAGACAAGTTCATGAGCCAAGTTGAAAGAGCATGAGTTCCAAAGTGTTCTCTTGGTATTCATTTTTCACTTTTGTTTTCTTTTCCCTCTCCTTTTCAAAAGAGCATGCGTTCAATTCCATGTCGTAGTGAATGAAATATGTTTTTTAACCTGCGGATGACATAATCTTGTTCTGACGTCTGGTAGAATCAGCACAGAAATGTCAAAATAAGGATTTGCTAGTAAGCAAGTAATGCATTGCCCGTGGCGGAACATAGTCGGATGCACATTTTTATCATAATATGCATACACGTATGTGGTGTCGTCGTGAGAAAGGGCAAACTATTGGCCAAATTAATTCACGAGTGTGCATGTGAATGGAAATATCGATCATTTGGAGGATTCCTATTTCAGTCCCGAATCTATTGTATAGATTTCAATACAGCTTTAAACATTTCAATTGATCCAATGTAACCCTAAATATTTGTGTGAAATTACAATATGACTTTCCATTCAATTCTCACCTGAAATTACTGACGTTGTGATCTAGTCATATTGCGTGTCACGGCCAATGATCTGACGTGGACAAAAAGGCCGCGCTTTTTAATTTTTGTATTTTTTTCTTTTATTTTTCTCGTCTTTCCTTCTTTTCCATGCAACCGTTCATCGTCTTCAACATCGACATTGCTCAACCAAAGCTCTTCCGGTTCACCTCCGTCGCTACCCACTACCACTCGGACCACTAGCGGCGCTCGTTAACCCCTGCACAATTGCCGGTAGCCACCATTGTCTTCGCAGATGCATAGGACTTTAGGTTATCTTGTCAAAAGAAAAAATAAAAAAAAACTGACATTGCTTGACAACCGATTTATATACTCTTTATATACAGTGATCTCGCTTCATTATTAATTTGAGCTTTTAAGTTAAACTTTCTAATATGATATCAAAATCAATACTATTGAGAAATATGATGATTGAATGAGAAGAAAAATGGAGTATGACTTTGATGCGCGAATTCACTTTTTTTTTTAAAAGAATTAGTTGCTCACAACATTACTAATGGTTATTGGTCTTGGAATGATAATATCATAAAGCAGTTATGATATTTCTTCAAGAACTCTCAAAGATAAACTATTGGAAAGAATTATGTATATTTGTTGAATATATCCTATCGAAAATCGTGAACATACGCAACCATTCAAAGATGAAATCCTTCTAAAATAACCGCTAATAAGTAACCGCCAAGAGAATAAAGACACATCTTCGTTTGTTTTACAAACAAAGACCAACAAGTACTATCCCTTTCGTATATGTGCATCCACCTCTTATGAGTCAAATTTCACATCCCTTGATAATAGATCCTATTTGGTCTTTATTTATACTCATGCAGTCTCTCCCAACCTATTAATGTAACTTTTGAGTTAGAATTTCGGACATCTTAAGAGCCCCTCATCCTCTTGTGGCTTCATTTTTTTGTGCACATTCGCCTTGTGCTTCTTTACGACCTGGCCTCAGGTTTCGTGATTCGCCCTCACGCATCCAAACTTGCAGCTTGAGCTCGATGCTATCCACTGTTTGGACTAAACGTGCTCGAGTTTAGCTTTGGACCGAGAGAGAAATATGACGGCCGTAGAGGTCATTGATGACAACGCAAGACGAGTCCTCGCCAGCATAAGCAAAGGTGACAAGTGATGGACAATCCAGAGGTCGAAGATGAAGATGATGAACAGTAGGATGTGTAGACATCCGAAGATGATTCGCTATTGTTCCAGAAAAAAGAAGATGAACAGTGAAAAGAAAATAAAAAACTAAGCAAAAGGGCAGTCTTTTTTTTTTTTTTTAATAAAGTTGTTCACCTCATATCAATAGCCATGATGCGTAAAACTATCTTTAATTGGACTGTCATGTGAGCAAGTTCAGGCTCACTTTTGCTGGAAAAATTATATTAAAATTTCGTGCAAATGTTTAATACTACATCAGAGCAATCGTACCATAGATTTATTGCCGAAATAACGGTTTTCCCATTATTTGTATCTCATTAGAATGAGTAACGAGCAAGAAAGGACTTTTAAACCACAGCATAACGAAAATTCAACCATATAATGGAACTCCTAGAAAGAAAACCTAGGAGAAGTGTAATGATTCTAAGAAATCATGACATTGTCATTAGGAAAAATCTTTGGAATGAATTCAAGCACAATAAGCACAAAAGCTTCTTGCCCAAGCAAATAATGTCTGCGAAAAAGGCAAAGTCAGACTATGCAGCAAAATCAGAAGCAAAAGAGATCTCCCACAAGTAAGAAGATGACATCTCAATGGCGAGTCAACGTTCAAGATGGCAATAAATCTTGACCAAACAAGTTCGTGAGCCACCTTAAAAGTCCAAAACAGCAGATGTTCCCTTATTTCCTTCAATTTACATCAGATTCAACGCCGTCTCAGCACGTAGCAAAGTCAAACACACTCGGGTTTCCAATCAATCTCGAAGAACAAAAACAAAACAAAAAATAGATTTGTAAAAAGAAGAAAATTATTGAATTTGGCTGAGGTAAGGGCAGACGTTTATGGCTCCTCTATTGTTTAACAAGAAACCCTAACTTCATCATACGACAGCACTAATAGAACCCAGACGCGACTTTCTGATAACAACACATTATATTGCAAAATATGCTAAAAAAAAATATGTAACACAATCTAATATTATATTTGTAGCTTAGGTCAGAATAGATATAGACAGCTGAATCAACGTTTGAACACCCAAAAAAAGAAAGAAAAAAGAAGAAAAAAAATATGTTAGTAACCTCCGAATACGTGATTCGGAAATAGAGTGCGCAACTAATGCAGCAAGCCAATCAAAATCGAGAGAACACAAAGCGGGGCTTTGTGTAAAATTCATTCCATTAAACACGATTACGCAATCGCGAGCAAAGATAATAAATCGTAATCAAATCGACTAATATGAAATGTGTGAATTATTTTGTTCTATATGTATTGCCATTGACTTTGTATGATGAGTTTAGATTTTATTTTTTCGTTTCGTTTGTCAAGATGAAAGAGCATAGTCGTATCAGACATCAGTTTTTTGAAATTACTCATGTGGAATCATGCCATGCATGTCGATGATGCATCAAGATCTGGGGATGTGATGGATGCATGTCGTCCATTAGTCCGACATCGGAACTTGCCATCGTGTTCTCCCTCTCTCTCCTCTTCTCTCTCTCTCTCTCTCTCTCTCTATGTGCTTATATGAAAGTATCCACCGATTTTGAATTTCCAAGGAAGATATGCTTAATTAAATAACATAGCTAGTTATTCATAGGATTAGGAGTTTTTTTTTTTTGGTTGAAATAGGATTAGGAGTACTGGAAGTTTACTTTATTGTAACTTTGTGAAGGAAAATTATCAAAAAAGTTCTGAATATATTGCACATGTCTCAATTAAGGTTGCGTATGGTAACGTTTCTATTTTTGGGAATATATTTGGAAGAGAAATATTTTTTTCTGTTTCTGTTCTCGGCTATGATTTTCAGGAACAGAAACGCGATTGACAAGTAAAAAAAAAAAATACTTTTTTCACCAAAAGGAATGATCTGCAATCGGCGGCCAGCAGTGGGCGACGGCGATCGGCTGCGGCAGGCGGGCGGGCTGCGCCCGGCGGGCAGCGGCCGACTCCTCACGGACAATGGTGGGCGGTGGTGGCTTGCATAAGCTCACCCTCGAGTTGTTTCTAAAAAGTGTTCTAAAATCCAAAAACAAGTTTTTTTTTATTTCTTTTTTTTGGCTTCAAAAGTGTTTCTTATTTCGAAACACTTTTAGAACATTTTTCAACCATACCCGTTTCTGTTCCGAAAGTGTTCTGGGAACACTTTCGGAACAGAAATACTTTCTAGGGAGTGTTACCATACAAGCCCTAAGTTGCTAATATCTCAATTGTGTCAATTTAGTTCGAAACTTCTTCAAGTTTAATTTTGGTTGAAAATGCTGATGTAGATATCGGTTGGCCTACGTGACACGGTCAGTGCTTCTGTGAATATTTATAAAAAATATTTTTAACAATTTTCTAAATTTCTTCTCATGTTTTTAGCTCTTTTTTTTTTTTTTTTGTTGAGGGCTGGCAAGGGTCGCCGGTCAACCCTCACCGGCCACAAACGAGGGTCAAGATGCATTTGCTGAATCTAAGCGAGGCTCGCAATGCCATTGCCCGATCTGGGTCGCGGCCTCACCGGGGCCAAATTTGGGGTCCGTTGGCGACTCTTGCCGGCCCTCAATTTAAAATAAATAAAAAGCACAAAAAATTAAAAATTTATTAAAGTATTTTTTTTAATAAATATTCAGCCATACCATAACATAGTTTTCCTATTATAGAGCTGTTGGTGTCGGGTTCACTCAAAATAAACAGCAATTATGATTCATGCTCAACATTCCATCATGGTATGGAATTTATGTGATCTTCATAAGTTCCCTAATATTAGTCGCACGATCCCACCCTTTTCACTTATAAAAAGGTTAATTTCATGAAAAATCCCAATTGGTACATCTATGTCAAATTTACTCCAAATTAATTTTTTGATTACAAAAAATCTTAAACTGGTACACATGTGACAAATTTATCCCAAATTAATTTTTTGACCATCCAAAATTACAAACCAGGACATTTATGATAAATTTACCATTCGTTAATTTTTGTTAAATTGTGTTAATACAATGAAAAACCCAAAATTTGGGGCATCTGTGACAAATGAAGGGTAAAAATCCCAAACCGATGCACTCATTAACTATCACATGTCATCCAACTCAGCAACTTGAATGTAAAATTAATGGAAACTAACATAGGGTAGATTTGTTGTACCGGTTTGGGGTTTTTCATTGTATTAACACACAAAAAAAAAGGGACTTTGATTCTTTTTTCTGAAAGAAAAGGGCGTCATTTTGATATTTCTAGATGAAAGAGGGGTTGCATGTGCCTAGTCCCATCATTTTGATCTCTTTCTAGATTAAACTTTCAGTAGAAAAATAATGCCTTTGGTTGTTCCCAATATTACGTATCAACTTATAAAGGCACCCTATATTAAACTAATTACGGTTGACCCTCTTCTTGGGAAGTAGGGGGTAGAGGCTTACCAGGGACGGCTGCAAGCAAGGGACATTAGGTGGTACGAAGCATTTCGTGCTTCTCACACTTTGCCAATCGTTGGAGGATCTTTTGCCATCTATTTCAATTCCTCGATCTCCTCGGTAATCGAAAACAAATGTTATTGCCAAGTTGGGAAGTACATATGGTCGGTAGCAATGTAATATAACTACTTGCGATTATTACAAAACTAATGTGAAAGAGCTTATAGAAGTTGCCTTCGATACAATATCAGAAAGTCTAATCCAAAAACTTAAATCGATTGACGAGGGATAGCAGATGTGTATAAAAAGCAGACAAACCCGTTATTAAGCGACTCGAGTTTGTTAGAATTTTTACAAAGTTAGAAACTCAATCTCGTCCCGACCTACGTTGCGCGTTCGTGTCGGCCTAATTCCGGCGTCTCCAACCGGCATGGTTGGCAATGGAATGCTGCCATGCCATACATGGAATCATCAACCTTCTCGTTCCCACTTCCATTTACTTTTCAAAGTACAAGTATGTTCCAAGAAAAGCAGTACCAGAACATGCGCCAACCTGTTTCCTTCCTCCTATGATCTATGCAATTGCGTCAAACCCACTTGTGGATCGAAATCATATGGAAAGGAGAAAGGAAAAAAAAAATTCATTGACCCCCTTTTGGCAACTTTTTCTTCTTCTCAAGCTATATATACCCACGAAATGCAGCTCCCTCTTCTTTAACCATCACCAGAAGCTTTCAAAAGCATCTAGGAAAGCTCCATACTTTCCTGGCCCTGTTCACGCACATTTTTCTTGGGCAAGGGCCTTCTTGCATGAAAACTACAGTCCCGTGAAGCGTTTGTGTAGGTCGAGTGGGTGACTATGGACACCGGTGATGCGCTTCGAGTAAGCAGCGCAAGGCTGAGCAGTTCAAGGCTGAGCAGTGCACGTTTGAGCAGCTCAAACATATTCAGGGCAGATGGGAAGGAGATCTTCTCGAGGTCTAGCAGGGATGAGGATGACGAGGAGGCCCTGAAGTGGGCCGCGATCGAAAAGCTCCCGACGTACTTGCGTGTTCGGCGGGGCATTCTCGCCGAAGAAGAAGGCAAGATAACGGAGGTCGATATCGAGAATCTCGGGTTGATAGAGAGGAGGAACCTGTTGGAGAGGTTGTTGAAGACCGCTGAGGAAGACAACGAGAAGTTCTTGTTAAAGCTGAAGCAGAGGATTGAGAGGTACGTGCTGATGACTTTGAGAAAGAGATTGGATCTGGGAAACGGTATTTTCTTCTCTGAGGTGAAAGTTTCCAATATAAATCTTTTATAAGGTCTCTGCTTTCTCTGCTGTATTGCAAACAGAGTTGGACTGGATTTTCCTACGATCGAAGTCCGATTCGAGCATCTGAATGTCGAGGCAGAAGCTTATGTGGGGAGCCGAGCTCTACCCACAATATTCAACTTCTCTGTTAACATGCTAGAGGTAATTCAACACTCAATTCATAACATATCGACATTTTCTTGAATTCTGCTCAAATTGACTGAACCCTGCCTCATATGTTAATCAATGTCAACAGGGGCTTCTCAACATTTTTCACGTCCTTCCTAGTAGAAAGAAACCATTACCGATCCTCAACGATGTCAGCGGAATCATCAAGCCTCGCAGGTAAGAAGAGAGACAGATTTTTATCAGCACACAATGCTCAAGAAGTGAAGTTCGGATATTGCTGACATAAACATTTTATTTCTCTTTTGCAGGATGACATTACTTCTGGGGCCTCCGGGCTCGGGAAAGACCACGTTACTTCTAGCATTAGCTGGGAAGCTCGACAAAGATTTGAAAGTAAGCAAAAACAAAGAACTTCTAGAGCTGTATTACTTTAAGAATGAAATGTTTTGGTGGGCAAGTAAAACAAAGAGCTTGTGAATCGCAGTTTTCGGGAAGAGTCACGTACAACGGACACGGGATGGAAGAATTCGTACCGCAGAGGACATCGGCCTACATAAGTCAACATGATCTCCACATAGGAGAAATGACTGTTAGGGAAACTCTGGCTTTCTCGGCCAGGTGTCAAGGTGTCGGACCCCGTTATGGTGAGTTCCGCCTATTTTTCTGCGTAATCATAATTTGAAGGATAAATTCTAAAGCAGAGCAAGGATTAAGAGGTATGATACTACCTTTGTATTTCAGAGATGCTAGCAGAGTTATCAAGAAGAGAGAAGGAGGCAAATATCAAACCCGATCCCGACATAGATATCTTTATGAAGGTGAGAAATGATCACACTAATGAACTGGTGGAACAGCTTTGTGACTGCAAATTTTTCATCCATCTACTTTCTTTTCTCTGAATGTGCAATGTCAGCGCTTCTATTGACCTTAATCTTCTGCAGGCAGCAGCACTGGAAGGACAGGAGACGACTGTTGTTACCGATTACATACTCAAGGTAATAATCAAGGAAGTCAAAACAACGTTATTGCATTCTTCGATTTTGCCATGGAAGAAAGGGGAAAACACAGAGACTTGAAATTTCTGTTCTTTTTGCGATGCTTAATTCTAGATTCTGGGACTTGAAATCTGCGCTGACACAATGGTTGGAGATGAAATGATAAGAGGCATCTCCGGTGGACAAAAGAAACGAGTCACAACGGGTAAGACTCGGGGGGCCGCTTTAGTATCCCATGCGGTTAGATGATTGCGATGAATTTTCTTATCAAGTTAAGGTTGAGTTTCTTCAATTCCGTGTTGACATAAAACAGGGGAGATGCTAGTCGGGCCAGCCAAGGCTCTCTTCATGGACGAAATATCGACCGGGTTGGATAGTTCGACAACATTCCAAATAGTGAACTCCCTCAGACAGTCCATACACATCCTCAATGGGACTGCTCTGATATCGCTACTCCAGCCTGCGCCAGAAACTTACGACCTGTTTGATGATATCATCCTTCTCTCGGATGGGCAGATCGTGTACCAAGGTCCCCGAGAAAACGTGCTTGAGTTCTTCGAGCACATGGGCTTTAAATGTCCTGAAAGGAAAGGAGTAGCTGATTTCTTGCAAGAAGTAATATTTCAAATCACATGTAAAATTGTTTTCTTCTCTCTATAAGTGACGACGACTCATTCACTTTTTATCTTCTGTAATTTGATCTGTAGGTGACTTCGAGGAAAGATCAAGAGCAGTATTGGGCAAATAAGGAGACGCCCTATAGGTTTGTAACCGTCAAAGAATTCTCCGAAGCGTTGCAGTCATTTCACATTGGTCGAAAACTCGGTGACCAGCTTGCGATCCCATTCGACAAGTCGAAAGGCCATCCAGCTGCTCTAACAACTAAGAAGTACGGGGTGAGCCAGAAAGAACTTTTGAGAGCTTGCGCTTCGAGGGAATTTTTGCTAATGAAGAGAAACTCATTTGTCTATATTTTCAAAATGTCTCAGGTGAGCAGGTTGAAGTAATGGTTTTCCTAGTTTAGTCTGCAGTCCTGACTGAGTGATACATTTGATCTGTCCATTACATTTGTGATGTCCTAATACTTCCTTTTTCGGATGCATATCAGCTTATCATTATGGCTTTCATAACCATGACGGTGTTCCTACGGACAGAGATGCACCGAGATACCGTGACAGATGGCGGGATTTATTTCGGGGCTCTCTTTTTCACTCTGATCATCATAATGTTTAATGGGTTCTCGGAGCTTGCCATGTCCATCATGAAGCTCCCCGTCTTCTACAAGCAGAGAGACTTCCTCTTCTTTCCTCCGTGGACATATGCGCTACCCACATGGATCCTGAAGATCCCGATCTCTTTTGTAGAAGTTGCTGTTTGGGTGATCCTAACTTACTTTGTCATCGGCTATGACCCTAATCCTGGAAGGTTGGTCGAATTGAAGTTATTCGGTAATTCCAGACTTCGCTAATGATTCAGATACTGATAACAGCTTTGTTTAATACCAGGTTCTTCAAACAGTATTTGTTGCTCCTATGCCTACATCAGATGGCCTCTGGATTATTCCGATTCATCGGCTCAGTAGGAAGGAACATTATCGTGGCAAACACTTTTGGGTCGTTGGGATTACTCACCATTTTGGTCTTGGGCGGATTCATCATCTCAAGAGGTCAACCGGACAACTAAATAATTCTCCTTTCGATTTGCACTCACATATTCAATTTCCTGATGTGACTTTGTTTGAAATCAGATAATATTAAGCCATGGTGGATATGGGGTTATTGGATCTCCCCAATGATGTATGGACAGAATGCTATTGCAGTAAACGAGTTCCTCGGAAAGCAGTGGAGACATGTAAGTACTTTCTTATGAAACTGTCGTTAAAGACTACAGCAAAGGATCAACAAAGGTCGTTAAAGTTGTAAGAATATCAGCTGATCAAGTTTCGGAACCTTTGTGGTTTAGATTCCTTCTGGCGCCACAGAACCTTTGGGAGTTTCGGTCCTGAAGTCCCGCGGAGTTTTTCCCGAAGCACGTTGGTATTGGATAGGAATTGGAGCTTCGATTGGATACATGTTTCTGTTTAATTTCCTGTTCACTGTGGCTTTGAAATATCTCAACCGTGAGTCTCCCTTCGGAAGGTTTTTATTTTTTGTATTCGGTGTGCAGTTCTAGTGATTTACTTACATTTTGCTGCAGCATTTGGGAAGCCTCAAGCTGTACTATCGAAAGAGACTCTGGCAGAGAAAATCGCAAGCACGAAAGGAGAGGTCATTGAGCTATCACCAAGAGGAAGCCAGAGGAGTTCATCTGGTGAGCCACAGAATCCACATATCATATATTTTTTTATGTAAGATAGAACTTAAACCAAAGGATCACTATCATGATAATACAGAAAACCAAAGAAGCGCCACATCAGGAACAGTGTCTACAAGAGTTGGGAGCATAAACAATTCGGACCCGAATAGGAAACGAGGAATGGTTCTTCCTTTCGAGCCGCTTTCTATAGCTTTTGATGATATCAGATACGCCATAGACATGCCCCAGGTACTGTTTTATTGGAAGATGCTTTTGTTCTGACAATTGAACCGAGGTGCAGAACTTTTTAGATGTGCTCGAAATTTTTGTTGTAGCAGGAAATGAAAGCTCAAGGTATTCCTGAAGATCGGCTGGAACTTCTAAAGGGTGTTACTGGTGCTTTTAGGCCAGGAGTATTGACGGCTTTAATGGGTGTCAGTGGCGCTGGAAAGACCACTCTGATGGACGTGCTGGCTGGAAGGAAAACAGGTGGATACATCGACGGGACAATCACGATATCTGGGTACCCAAAGAAGCAAGAAACATTCGCTCGCATATCGGGATACTGTGAACAAACCGATATCCACTCTCCTCACGTCACGGTTTACGAGTCCTTAGTGTATTCTGCGTGGCTTCGGCTACCTTCTGAAGTGGATTCTGAGACTAGGAAGGTAGATTTATTACTTGATCCATTAGATCATCCGGCGTCTTACATGAACTCACCATATTTATCTGTAGCAAAAGATGCATTACCAATCTTTCAAAAGACAGTTTGGTTTTCTTGAAAAGCAGTGGAGTGCTAACTAGAAATTTGATCCAACATCTGCAGATGTTCATTGAAGAAGTGATGGAGCTCGTTGAGCTTACCCCGTTACGAGAAGCGCTAGTTGGGTTGCCTGGTGTGAATGGCCTCTCCACCGAGCAGAGGAAAAGGCTGACAATTGCAGTGGAGCTCGTAGCCAACCCGTCGATCATATTCATGGACGAGCCTACCTCTGGCCTCGATGCCAGGGCAGCTGCTATAGTAATGAGAACGGTTAGAAACACAGTTGACACAGGGCGAACTGTTGTTTGCACCATCCACCAGCCGAGCATCGACATATTTGACGCTTTTGATGAGGTTGGACGCAAATTTTCACAGGGGACCGAGCTATCTGTTTGCTTTTGTCTTTCCACACCACTAGTATCTGAGAGATTTCCCAATTCATATGCAGCTGTTTCTTCTGAAAAGAGGTGGCGAGGAGATCTATGTTGGTCCGCTAGGCCAGCATTCCTCGCACCTGATCAACTATTTTGAGGTGAGCTCTCTGCTGCGCCGTAAGAAACTAAGTTTAGATTACATTGAGCTTTAACTGCTAACATTGCATACTTTCAATCGGAGGGCATTAGCGGAGTCCCAAAAATCAAAGACGGATACAATCCAGCGACATGGATGTTGGAGGTGACGGCGGCTGCTCAAGAAGACATCCTCGGGGTCAACTTCACTGAACACTACGGGAATTCGGAACTGTTTAGGTAAGAAGTTACTTTTCAGAAGCATAATAGTTTTCGATTTTCAGCTCGAGAACCTCAAAGAGATTATCATAAAGTTGAAGATTGAAAAGTGGAGCTTAGAAAGACTAGTAGCATAACTTTTACATGTCTCGCGTTCTTCAACGATTGAAACAGGAGAAACAAAGCTCTGATCAAGGAACTAAGTACGCCTCCACCGGAGTCGAAAGATCTCCATTTTCCAACGCAATATTCACAATCGTTCTTCACCCAGTGCATGGCTTGCCTATGGAAACAACACTGGTCATATTGGCGCAACCCGTCATACACAGCCGTGAGACTTCTATTCACAATTTTCATCGCTCTGACGTTTGGCACGATATTTTGGAAACTCGGCTCCAAGAGGTAATAGGCACAAATGCATATTCACAGATATACAAGTTCTACTCTTTTTTCGGTTGCAAAAGACAAAGCAGTTGGACTCAGGAAAAGAAGTATACTGGCTCTGTTATAGACATTATTTGCTCAAAAAACTTGTGGGACTTGCAGGAATAGCCAGCAAGATCTCTTCAACGCAATGGGCTCTATGTACGCGGCTTGCCTCTTCATCGGATTTCAGAATTCAACCTCTGTTCAACCCGTCGTGGCTGTTGAGAGGACAGTCTTCTATCGAGAGAGAGGGGCTGGAATGTACTCCGCTCTGCCATATGCTTTCGGACAGGTAAAGACATGTTTCACTTTCATATCTAAGTGAAGGTAATGGACTTAGGTAGTTCCATTGGATAAATCGGAAATGACTTCAAGAAGCCCTCAGCGCTCTCAAAAGAGTCTTGAGAGATTCCATCATGTTATGTGACAAAATTGTTTTGCACAGGTTATGATCGAGATTCCCTACATCTTCCTCCAAACTGTCATCTATAGTGTGATTGTCTATTCAATGATCGGGTTCGAGTGGACCGCCGTCAAGTTCTTTTGGTACATCTTCTACATGTACTTCAGCCTGTTGTACTTCAGTTTCTATGGGATGATGAGCGTGGCGGTCACGCCCAACCACAACATAGCCGCCATAACCTCTTCCGCATTCTACGCAATTTGGAACCTTTTCTCGGGATTCGTCGTTCCTCGAACGGTAAGTTCATCGATATCTTCCCTGAAACCGAAAGGGGAAAAACAATGCTACGCATTACTGAGGAGAGCTAACATTTTTCATTTTAACAGAGACTTCCCATCTGGTGGAGATGGTATTACTGGGCTTGTCCCCTTTCCTGGACATTGTATGGACTGGTGGCCTCACAGTATGCAGATGTTCAGACGAGGCTTGTCACCGGCGAGACGGTGGAAGAGTTCGTGAGGAGTTATTTTGGGTTCAGGCATGACTTCTTGGGAGTGGTTGCCATCATGCTGGTCGGCTTTGCTGTCCTCTTCGGATTCATCTTTGCCTTCTCGATCAGAGCATTCAACTTCCAGAAGCGGTGACAGAAGGCGCAACGGGAGATCAGATAGAAATTGAATATATGTTCAGTAGTTACAAGATATGTGTGTGGATCGAAAGTTTTATTGAAGAAAGTGGAATATAATTTTGTAGAGTCAGTCATATAGGAAAGTGTAACCATAAGGACTACTTCAAGCAATTCTACAAATAACTGCAACACTTGTCTTCCTGCTTCAACTTGTGCTCTCTGCTTAATTCTGGGGATAAAGCTTTTCAGATAGACTAAATGGAAATGTCGCGTCTGTAAGGCATTCGGCGGCCTCCGTGCAATGATCGAAGCACCCATTTTGATAGCTGTACCTACAGCGAAATCTTTCGTTCGGAGTAATTCTACGAATGTGCACAATTAAATGCACAAACCAACAAGAAAATACTGCACACTTTATCATCAAGCAGCAAAGAACAACAATCGGAACTCAGAGCAGATCTCTGCCAAAATGAAAAAGTGCGGCTGACAATATGCCCACATATATTACAGTTTGTGACTCCAAAATTGCGACCACCTAAACCGAGAGCTAGCAGAACTTTATCTCGACGAAATGGACGAGGATAAAGCACCGGCGAAAACCTCGACTTAGTCTCTATCTCCTCCTTGATCAGCCAAGCTATCTGAGTAGCTCTGAAGTCCCCTTGAACCTTCAGCTGAAAAGCTCCTATGAAGTGTCGAGCGTGGAACGATTAGGTTGGGCGGAGGATGTGATTGAAAGCAGACAACAAGTGCAACCAAAATTATCCCTACTCTTGTCTCTCCCTCTTCAGACCCTCATCTACCAGATCCTTACAACACATGTAATAGTTGTCCCCATGGAAAGGGCCAACTCAGCTCCTTACCCAAAATGAAATGAGCCCCTCTCGTTTGTAAATTTTAAAGTGTTGAGAAAGATGGCTTTGTTAGTTTGTTTATCAAGAATGAGAGGTAACACCGATTCTGAAAGGAATGCAATTAGAAGACTCATGATAGAACCGTCCTCTTATTGCTAGAGAGCTGCTTGGACTGCATTAGAAGGGATATGCTGTGTTTCCATCGACATGACCGTAGAGATTTTCTCCCTTGAAAAAAGGGATAACATGTGTTATCCATAGCAAGTAATTGAATGTTGTGAGACACACACAAAGGAAGTGGCGCGTAGTTGCGAAACGGGGAAATGGAGAAAAAGTGCTCGTAATGGTGGCGGTGGCGGTGGCGGTGGCGGGATTCTCCATTTCGACCATCTTTGTAAAAAAAAGAGCTAGGATTCAAAGAGGGGGTGTGAGCCTTAGTTGAGCTCTGATACCACGTTGAGACGAAATTATTAATGATCGTCTTGTTTGCATTTGAGGACTCTGCTCCATTTATAGATTAACTAATACATAAGAAATAAACTAAGTATTAAAGACATGAGAGCTACCCAATTATTAAAATTGTGAGAACGAGAAATCAATTAAAGTCCTAGGAACTGGGAAACGCATTAATCGACAACAAGGTAACCGGCTGACAACTCGTCTACTGAATCGACAACTCTCTTCATAGTCCCCGAAAGAGGGTCTCGAGCGTCGGTCGCCTCATCCCACCCTTTTTACGGCCTAATATCCAAAAAAAAAAAAAAATACTTCCACTTCAGCATTTATGACAATTATATCAAAAAAAAAAAATTTCTCGTAAAAAACCCTAACTTTTACTTTTGTCCAAATTCTACTGGTCTAATACTAAAAAAAAAAAAATCTCAACTTTAGTATCTGTCCCAATTATATCCAATTTTTTTTTGTCTCATAAAAAATCATCAACTTTTACTTTTATCCCAATTCAACCACCGTTAGTTTTCCGTCCATAATCACCATTAGTTAATCCTACGTGACTCGAGTTTTCTTGCCGAACTTACCAATGAATCTTCGAAATTTAGAAACAGTAAGTTTCGGGGACGGCGGGATTTTAGATCGTTAGTCCAATTAACTCCATGTCTAGCCGTTTTTTGGGTTGCTGAGTGTCGAAAAGAATACGAAACGTGCTGTCTTGAGTGACTCTATATCTCTTGGCAATATGTAGGGGAAGCAAACTATAGAAGAGAAGTTCGTGAGTTTTTTCATGTCGGTTTTACTGAAGTGTAATTCATTAATAACGTGAAAATTTCATATAAGATTAACTAATAATGATTATAGACGGAAGGCTAATGATGGTAAAATTGGGATAAAAGTAGCAGTTGGAGATTTTTTATGAGACAAAAAAAGAGTTTTGGATATAATTGGGATGTATGCTAAAGTTAAGGGGTTTTTTGGTACTAGGCCAGTATAATTGGAACAAAAGCAAAAACTTGGGGTAGAATTGGGACAAATATAAAAGTTAAAAGTTTTTTTATGAGACCAAAAAAAATCGGGTAAAATTGTCACAAATGCTAAAATTGAAGGTTTTTTTTGGGTATTGGGCCCCTTTTTTACTCATAAAATTACTAGTTCGCAGCGTGTACAACAAACATATGAGCGGCAGGTGAGTTTTCCTGTACAAAAAGAAGGGGTTGCATGTGCCCGGTACGTCGTTTGATCTCTAAGATGCAACTTCAATACAAAAATTACGGGGTATTCATTTAAATGGGCACCATATAGAAAACTAACTAGGGTTGACCGACTGCCTTGAGAGGTTGGGATAGGACTTACTAGTTACTAGAGTTGCAAGCAAGACTCGTTAGGTAGTAATAAGTGTTCCGTGCTCCTGGAACTTGCTTAGTGTTGGTGAATCTTTTGTCATCAGCAAAGTCATAAATCTATTGTAATTGTGCTAATTCAGTCCTAAATATTTGCATTTGTATCAATTCAATCCATCCGGCCGAGGACCATCGCCATAGGAAGAAGAAAGGGCAAAAAAAAAAAAAAGGAAAGAGAAAGAAAAGAAAACATAAAAAAATAGTTCGAAAAAATATTACATATATTATTAAAAAGTATCCATGTTAGTATCAGTTGAACAAAGTTACCCGGAAGAAATGAATTGGCACAAACGCAAAAGATTTATGACCGAATCGGCACAAAAGAAATAGTTTAGGACTAAAATGACACAATTACAATAAGTTGATAACTTTTTTGGTAATTCTCCCCAATTCCTCGCCTCCTCATGAGGTGTCAAACAGGTGGGTCGGGTTGGGTTTAGATAAGGTCGAATATCAACCGACTCATATTGACATATTTAACTCATTTTCATGCAGTACAAATTTAAGGACACATACCCGACCCAACCTATATATGACATGTATTACTTAACACTTTTATATTTAACAAAATCATAGAATACTTCTTTCTTATAATTTAATTAGAAAAATGATATTATTAAAACATTTTTATGCAATACAAATTAAGTAAATTTTTTTATATCTTTTTTCTAATTTTTTTAAATTTTTTAAAAGGCATTTTATTTTTAAATTTATTTTTATTTTCTATTTGCTTTTCCTTTTTTCCACTCCGGAGGTCGGCGGCAGCATTCTTTACATTTTCTAATTTTCTTTCTTTTTCCTTTAAAAATATTAATTAAAAAGATAAATAAACTGATATACTTTAGGCCCATTGACCAAGCCAAGTCCAATCCACTTAAATTTTAGATGGATAGAAAATGGTTCAATTGTGACTCATTTTTGACCTGTTTGATTCAACTTTTATTTTTTTTTTACCCATTTTTACTTCACCCTTTAAAAACTTACAACCCATTTGTACAAAATATGAGTCAGAAAATAGGTCATGGACCCATATCGACGGCTCTACAGGCCTCCTCGGCAGTGGGAAATAAGTATTGTTCCAATGCGGAAGTACATTTGGTCGCCAATGAAGCCTATGAAATGGCTCTGCATTCAAATCAGCTAAATCTCTTTTTCTTGTACTATTCCCTTTCAAGGAAATTTTCTAACATTTTCAACACATGCACAGACTTGTTTTTGGCTACAGAAACGGGGTTGTATCACATGGATTCTAAAAGTTCACAAAAAATTTCTAACTATATACGGTGCCTCAACGTTAAGAAATAGTCTCTATGTAGCCAAAAACAAGTCCCCGCTCTCAGATATTTCTGAGATATCTGAGAGCACTCTTGATCACTAATATCGCCATAGATGATCATGACATGTTATTTTTTTTCTGGTCATACATGCTGCATTACTTTTCAAGCCAGGGATTCACTTTCTGCAAGATGAATGTTGTTATACTCTTGCATAGCATCATAGAATAACTTACCAAGAGCTGGTTGTGGCGATTGCGCCGCCTTCTCCCTTGTCACCGAATGTGCACAAACTCTCCTTCAAAAAATTTCTCATGCGCATAATTTTTGAAGCTCTGATGCATAAAATATTTTCCTCATCCCAGCCTAAATCCCCGGGTCCGTCTCGGCCTAATTCCAGTGCCCACCACCACCACCGGCAGGATTGCAGTGCTACGAGAAGCGCTAATTGGGCTGCCAGGTATGAATGGCCTCTCCACCGAGCAGAGGAAAAGGCTGACAATTGCCGTGGAGCTCGTGGCCAACCCGTCGATCAGATTCATAGACGAGCCCACCTCCGGCCTCGATGCCAGGGCAGCTGCTACAGTAATGAGAACGGTTAGGAACACAGTTGACACAGGACGAACTGTTGTTTGCACCATCCACCAGCCGAGCATCAACATATTTGATGCTTTTGACGAGGTTCGACACAAACTCTCGTGAGGGACCGAGCTATCTGTTTGCTTGTCTTTCACACTATGAAGTATCCGAGATATTTTCCTAATTGATATGCAGCTGTTTCTCCTGAAAGGAGGCAGAGATGAGATCAATGCCTCCACCAGGGTCGAAAGATCTCCACTTTCCAACGCAGTGCTTGTAATCGTTCTTCACCCAGAATATGGCTTGCCTATTGAAACAACACTGGTCATATAGGCGCAACCAGGCATACACAGCCGTGAGACTTCTATTCACAGCTTCATCGCCCTGACCTTTAGGTAAACTCCTGACAAAAATCAAAGCACCCATTTTCATAATTGTTACCAACAGTGAAATCTTTCATACGGAGTAAGTCTACCGATGTGCATTTGCAGAAACCAATAAGAAAATACTGAACGCGGTATCAAGCGGCCGAAAACAACACTTTGAACTCAGAGCAGATCCGAGCCAAAAAAAAAAAAAATTAGAGCAGATCTCTACAAAAATGAAAAGCACTGCTGACACTACGCCGCATATATCACAGTTTGTAACTCGAAATTTATGACCACCTAATCCTACAGCTGGTAAAAATTGATCTCGACTAAGTATTTGAGGAAAATAAGCCAACAAAAACCTCAATTCAGTCTCTATCCCCTCAATCAGCCAAGTTATCTAAGTAGCTCTGAATTTCCCTCAAACCTTCAGCTGAAAAGCTCCTATGAACTCTTGGGCGTGGAGCGATCAAGTTGGGTGGAGGACCTGACTGAAAGCAGACAACTACGGCAGCCAAATTATCCCCACTCTTCCTCTTCAAAGCCTCATCTACCAGATCCTTACAACACACGACTGGATCGTTGTGCTCCTGAAGTCTCCTCCGAGCGAAATCCACAGCATTCTGACTTCTAAACACATCCCAAATTCCATCACACCCAATGATGAGGAATTCATCCTCTTCAGTCAGATCCATGCTCATTAGCTCTGGCTCGGCACTGAGTGGCCCTCCTTCCCTACTTTTTATTCCTTCCATGTGCCAATCACCTAAAGCACGAGCTACATTAAGTTGTCCGTTTAGGTACCCATCATAGACATATCCTCCTGATGCCTTGATTCGCTCCTTCTCTTTGGTGCAGATTGGTTTATGGTCCCTTGACATCTCAATCGCTGTCCCACGGCGACAAAGCACTGCTCGACAATCTCCGGCATTAGCAACTATCAACGATCTATTATCACATACAAAAGAAAAGGAAAAGGTTATAATCAGTTATGCTTTAGCATAAATGCTACTAAAGCACTAAGAAAATTGCTCTGCTCATGGAAAGCAACATAGTGCTGCTGCACACAATTTCCACCTTCATTGTCGTAAGTAAACTCTTTTTGGCTGAAAGTGCGTTTTACCACATCAGGATAGTATCACGGGAAACAAAAAAAAAAAGAATAAGATGATCAGCAAACGCAAGATCAAGAACTAAAAGACATGCCTGAATTTAAATGAGCACACAAAAGCAAAATTCAGCCACAACTTTGAGGACATTAAATAGGCTTGTTCATGCTGTTGTATCATTCTCATCAGTAAGAAAAAGGAGTGATGCGAATAAAGCTCGCACCAAAATCTCACAGAAGAAAATATATAGACAGAATCCAATAGTAGGCACAGAACAACAACCATAAAAGGCAACTCAGCAAAACCCACAACTGACCTACAGTTGGCATAGAACAAGTTTATTGATAAGAAGAAAAAAAATCAATGCTGTCAATCAAGAGACAAAAGAAAAGATTACAGTTGGCCCACCGCCCAACCACTGTACTAGAACCAGACATCATTAGCTCAGAACAGGATTCAGATTAATAATGTTCTCTTGGCCATTTTCAAAAAGTTCATCATCCAAAAAAAATACTAACCTTCCCATAATAATCGCAGCCAAAGCTGTGGTCCCAGAAGAAAGTGCAGCATCAAAAGAACAAGCTTCTGCAAAGGCAGCATCAGTTTGCAGAAATGCTGAAGAAACAACCTTCTCAATCTCCTGAGGAAAGTCCTCATCTTTGATAATGTACTGCAGCAAGTTGTGGCAAGCAAAATCAGCAGCATGCTTTCCCCCATGCCCATCAAAGACCTGATCAATCAATAAAAGCATTCTCCTCTCATCAAAAGATTTTCAAAAACAAGTACGAAAAAGTTTGACTCGCACTCTTGCATAGTATAAACAAAATATATAAGCTTTGATAATCATTCATTTCACATAACCCAAACTCCACAACGTGAGTCGGATATTGAGTTTGGAAACCAAACAGAAATGGCAACCACAATGTTAACATAGAAAGCGAGTGCAGAAAACTTTTCCTAGTCATGATAAAAATTGGAAGTGTGTATTTATTGCAAGATATGTCCTTTCCGAAGAGCAAGCGAAGCAATACTTAAGTAATTTTAATATCACTTAGTGGCACAACTCCGATAAGAATGTCATAAAGCAGCGGCCACCACAAGATATTAAACAGTTAAGAACCAAACCAAGGTTACATTCATATGTGCAACTACCTCTATCAACAAATTTCATATGGGCAAAAGAGAGACAGGAAAGACCAAATAGCAGTCACTTGTCTTCTATTTAAGCTATCAATGAAACCACAAAATCCTTTCACGATGATCGGTCAAATTTAAATCAACATCATTTGTCCAAGTTGGGAAAGAACAGATGGATTGAACATCAACATTAGAACAGACGACCAGGCGATCAGCAGATTAAGAAAATTCAGATGCAGTCCAGAAGATACTGATTGCACCTAGCAGTGAGCACAACTTCAGCTAATGCTCCCAATATGAAAGTCTGCTAAACAGAAAGTAGAGAAGGTCGATACCCCATAGAAAGCATTGGGCCCATCAGCCATGTTAGTGAGTCCATAATCTTGAACAAAGTCGTCAACACAAACATATACATCTTCCATGCTTGTACGGAAACCAATGTCAGCACATGCTCCTGAGCGAATCACTGGAAGAAACTGAGACTTACGACTCCACACACTCGAGATTGGATCATCAGAGATATCCGACATCTTTGTTTTTACCTATTGAAGTAAGGATAAATTATTCAAACACGATCAAGCATTTGTCGATTAAATCGGTTCTAGCTCATGACTAATCAATGTGCATGGATGAGGTCCAGAAGGTAGCTCATAATGATAATCCCTAATAGTGGAGCTAATCATTCAAAAGCATTGATAACGAGAAACTGTGAAATAGACATATGGAAATGACGCGACAACTGACAAGCTAGTACCTAAAACATCTGCAAATAGAAATGACAAGGATTTATCAAGCCACCATTCAGCTAAATGATTGAACCCGAGATCATTACTGTTCACGAGAGTCAGGATCAGACAACTCACAAGAGAAGGGTGGCGAACAAGTGACTTCTTGCACGGAACCGTGGTGCCGCTTTTATTGGTCAAGCACTGCCGATGGGAGGGCGCGAGCGGATTCGGAGGCCGACCATCACAAGGGCCACTACCATTCGCTCCGTTCCTATCAAGTTCCTTCCTTTCCTCCATTCCTTTCAACCATCACATCCTCCTCTCCACAGCTTCATAAAACAAACCCAAAATGTCAACTTCTTCGCCAAGACCTCTCAGAAAAGTTGCTCTCTATTAACCCCCGCGATCGAAAAGATCGCAATTAGCTAAAAGTCTAAAATGGGGGACGCAACCGTTGATTTTTCTTCAACCTAACAATGCAATAACAAATTCCGGGCTGAAATTTTGGGGTTTTTCGGAGGAAATGCACAATGCATCTATAACCAACTGGTTCTTCGCAACAAGAGCACAAATTTCAAGCGCCGACCAGTTCAAAAACGCAAAAGAGAAGGGGAAAAAAAAAATGCACAAACCCTACAAGAGCTAGGAGCAGCGAAACGAGCGGAAGAACTCAGCGAGTCGCCGACGAGTCACGTCCTGAGCTAGGAAGCGAAAGGGGGAATAAAACAGCGAACACTTATCGTCCGAACCGACAATGAATCTGGAAGCCAACTTCAGGAAACCAGGTCTTCGATCCTTCGAAATGGAAGGTCGGGCGCACCCGACGTCACGCCCCCATAGAGAGAGATTTAGGGTCTTAGCCGGAGCACAGAGAGAAAGAGAGAGGGAGAGAAGCGTTGATTCACGCGCAGTGGTGAGTGATCTGCAGCGAAATTGACAGAGAGAGAGAGACAGAGAGAGAGAGAGAGAGAGAGAGATTTGGGCGATTGACGCGAGGGGTGGGGATGGTGGGTGAATGCGCAGCTGTGACTGGTGGGTTACCTTGCAAAGACGGCGTCGTTTACTCAGTCGCCTAGGTTTTGGTGAGCTGGACCAAGATGACGACCCCCTTCCCCTCCTCCGACATTTCTACCCGAAACGAGAAAATGGCCAAAAAACAAAAAGGGAAAAAAAAATCAACAAGAGATAGGAAATAAATCAAAATCTTTTTTTTTATTTATAGCTAAATATATACATATAAGTGAATTTTAATGTGTGTGTCTGCGTGTGTGTATATATATATATATATATGTATGTATCAAATGTCTTTTGTCTTGTGTTTCACTAAAATTTAATTTATTACGGACCGCTCTTTCGTCTTTCGTCTTTGATGTGATTCGTTAGTTATTTCCAAAGTAATTTCACTTTTTATGCTAACATGTCAATTCATCTAGCACTTTTTGTATCGCGTAACGAAATGTGCATAGTATTGCGTATTCTTTTGTGGCATGAAGTACTGTGAATTTTAAAGTTATAGACATCCATTTTCATATATTGTTTCATGAAGTGTCGATGTATTCTTCCACATAATGTATTACACAACTAATATAATCAATTTGTCTCCATTATTTTATACATCCACAATTATATATATATATGTATATATATGTATTTATATATATATATATATATATATATATATATTCCTGCCATGCATACCAAAATCAATTTTGCTTTAATTAGTTGATTTTATTACTTATCACTTGAAATTTTAGCAAACAAATGTAACACTCACGACTATGTTGATTTTTTAAAATGGTTCTCTTAAAGTTTTCGTGCGAAAGAAATAACTTTTCCATTAATTCCCATTCACGTTGAATGCCCTTATTGAGTAAAAGTGAACTTTACAGGAGATACATACATATATATATGTATATATATATATATATATATATAGATATTTTCAATAAGGAATTTATACTACAGTTATTGCACAAGCTGGTATAATCGTTTTTAAAAACAAATGATAGTTAAGTGATAAAAAAAAATGGCATCAAAGTGAGTGCCGTACACAAACTTTTATATTTATGGCACCCTTCTACTTATATACACACATATATATATGCACCATTTGTGCTCCACTATGTACCTATTTGTAGCAAAGTCAATTATATTGTATATAGCAACCGCCAATTCTATCATATATTAAATATATTGTCTTTATATACTTATCTATAGAAATGAATTCGAAAAGGCATTAGGTAGGAACATTTTCGATGTACTTTGAATTATTCTCTTTTTGCTTTGATGATATACAGATTATACATTTTCGACTGGATTAAGCATTTGTAATTTGCAAAATGATACTTCATTTACAAAAAAAAAAAAAAAAAAGACATATTAATTGCATTCAATAATTTAAAGTCATTTTTCATTCAGCAAATTGAAGAAGAATATTACTTTCAACCAACAAAAGTCAGTTTTGCTATATGTAAAGGTTATAGCTGCTGTACGGTCAATTAATCATTATTCAATTCTCAAACAGAATGGTTCATTAGAAGAAAAAAAAATCAACATTATTGGGCTGGGGAAAAAAAAAATTCAGAGTTTTGAAGACTAGACTTTCGCATCTTAACTGCACTAACTGATATCAACCAATTTAAATATCAATGACATCGCCACTCAATTTTGTGAGAAGGAATAACAATGATATTCAAAACATATTGTGCTCAACGCATCGCATTTCAATCGATCGCTTAAATGTTTACTTGAGTGAGGTGGCGATTTTCCTAACTTGAAAATCTCGATGTGGCTTAAATTAATATAAAAATCGTCTGACGTGATTTGACGAGAAAATGATGTCATTAAAACGTAGGGGTGAGCATAGGTCCAGAATAAAATCGAGAACCGAACCAAACTAGCCATAGGAACCGGTCCGATTCCAATTTTCCACGATTATCGGTTCGATTTCCGTTAAGTACTATGCGGTTCGGTTTCCGGTTCTTTGGTAGGAACTAAACCGGGAACCGTGTGTTAGAATATATTTTATATGGGATTTATTAATTGTTATTGCATTTAAGTATTGGTCTAATAAAGAAAATGTATAAGGTTTCCCAATCCTAATTGGATATGGGGCTGGATAGTATGGACTGAGATAAACATTATCCATAATGAGAGGATAGGTTAGAAACTCTACAAATAGAGTTTAATCCCTCCTCTAAACTCTAATATTCACATAACCTCACATAAAGAATCGTAAAAAAGTGATACGTGATGGTCCGTCTCACTGAAGACAGTATTTAAAGGGGTTTCATAGAGGAGAAGCTCTTAAGCATCGAACTAAGAACTAAGAATCGGAAACCTTTTTATGTTACGTGTTTTGAACTTTTTAATGTTTGTTTGTTTTACATGTTCATCTTTTATGGGTTGTTGCTATTTACAAATGGCGAATTTTGTTGTTTCATTCACTTTCATTTTGCTTAATTAAAAATGAAATAAAAAAAGAAATTGCTCCGTTCCATGTTCTAGAGTATACAAGGTAGGTTATAGGCTCCAAAAATTGAGAAACGGGTTCCGGGTGGAATATGGACCGGCCCCGTAACCGATTGTCCCTAATTGAAAGCATAACAAACGACGTCATATAGGGTCAAATGACACTCGGCTACTCCTAGATGTTCTCTGCAATAGCATGTTGAATTTCATGATTGAAAAAGCTGGAAACTCATGTCTGATTAGGGTTTCTGCTGTTCACTTCACATTGTGGCTATGTAGAGTAAGAGAGAGAGAGAGAGAGAGAGAGAGAGAGAATGAGGCCATACCGAACCTCCATTGATTCATCTTCAATGCGGCCACGTTTTAGGGGTGCTCTACCGCGTGGTTTCGTCGTTTTTCCCACTTCGGACTTAAACTCTCTTTGAAAGGGAAAAAATAAAAGGATAGTCGGGCTGACTATGTTACTATTGGAACAGAGTCCGTATAAAGTTTGTCATAGGAGATATGTCGCTGGGAGTCACTCAAATGCACGTCTTTCAAAAGTTAACGACATTTAAATTATCGATTGAAAGGTTACAACGTCAAAGTTAGCACCATGAAGGAGTTCTTTTCGGGAAAATAATTTCCTCATTTTTTCGTTATTTGAATCGCTTAAGAAAATAAGTCAACAAAAAAGGTTTACATACTAGAGTTTAAATTCGGTAACGTGATTTTCTCTTTAAAATATTGAAAATTATCTTTCAAAAAGGTCGTGGCCGAGTCCATCGAGGCCAAACCCGGGTCCTAGGCGCCTATGCCCAAGTCCATCGAGGCCGAGTACTCACCGAGTGCCCATGCCCGATTTACCGACTCCCGTGCCTAGGTCCATCGAGGAGGGCCCAAGACTCCCATGTTCGTGGTCAATTGTGCCTACGCCCGGTCCATCGATGCTTGAGATTGGCAACCCGGTGCTCGTGCTCGAATCCATCGAGGCCATGCTCAAGAGACCGAGTTTTTGGTCCCGATCGCCCGGCCTCGATGGACCTAGCCTAGCACTAGGGACTTAGGCCCGTGCTCGGACTCCCATGTTCGTGGTCAATTGCGCCCACACCCCGGTCCATCGATGCTGAGATTGGCAACCCGGTGCTCATGCTCGAATCCATCGAGGCCATGCCCAAGAGACCGAGTTTTTGGTCCCGACCGCCCGGCCTCAATGGACCTAGCCTAGCGCCGGGGACTTGGGCCTAGCCTCTGTAGACCCAGGCTTGGGCGCCACAAAGCCGAACACATGCACCGAGTTCTCTAGCTCGGTTTTGCTAAAGTTAAGACCGGTGCCCGTGCTCGTGCTCGATAATCTAGGATCTAGGTTTGAGGCCACAATGCTCGTGGCAGATTATTTGGCTATCCATGCGCAAGTCACTAGCGCCTGAATATAGTATGTCTATTTAGGAAAATCAAGTCCTTATCAAACGAGAAAAATATTTTTCAAAAATATTACATTTTTCGTGAAGCAAACGAGTTCGTAATAGTTATCTATGCTTATTGCCAATGTCGTATGTAACTAAATTTGGAATGGCATACGTGTCAACTTATGGCCTCACGAACATGCATCTTAGGAAGAGACTGCTAGCAAAGACAGAAATATGTAAATAAATATAAGTACACACACATATACACACACACACATATATATATATATATATATATATATAAAGAGGACGAAATATCTTGCATTGAAAGTCGTTCTTCGACTCTTAATTAAAGAGGACAAAATCCTTGGGCCAATTCCGGACGTAAACGTTCGGGCAAATGAGCAACAACCAATTCAATTTGAACAAAGTTTGTACAAACTCAAACCGTCTCAACGACAAAACTTGGTAATGGAGGCGATATCATAAGCGAGATGTAGACAATCTATGTTGGAATTTAGTCGATGGCACAATCCCCAAGATATAGATACACGCTGGAATTTTGTCGACGACGTGAATCCGAAATCTACGACTACGGAAAAATAAATTCAGTATTGTTTGCTAAGGTCAACCGAATTTGGGCTGGACTCCATTCGATTATCCTCAATGCCCTTGTGTTTTCGCCTTCAAACTCATGTCTTGGAACAGTTGTCTTCATTGTGCACTAACTACTCCACAATCTCCTTTCTCAATGGCGGTCTTCTATTCTAACGACTCTCGCGTCCACGTCATCCAACTTTGCTTTCGTTGATTTCAAAGTCATAAATTGTTCCCTCCCAAATCATGTGCCTTCTGAAAGGATTTATCGGAACCGAATCGGACGATCACAGAGAGAATCAAGAAAAATTGGAATGACGCACGGGATTACTCGGGTTCACCCCAAGATTAGGGCTACGTCCCGCAAAGAGATTTTCACTATATTTTTTGGTTTACAGCCAATTCTTGCTTACATAATGATAAAACCGAGCAAAATATATATGCCCCAAAAAGCGGCTAAAAAACCTAAAACTTCTTAATTCCAACTATACGGGCCAGTTTAAATAAAAGCCCAAACCCGTAGAGGTTTCGGGGGCGCTACCCCCGAACTCCCACATCCCGCGCGCAGGAGTTACATGTCGTTGGGTAACACTTCGGTTTCCCTAAGCTCACGTGGGAGTACCCGGTGTGAGAAACAAGGGTCCCCGAAGTATTCGCCAACTCCAACATTCTCCTACTTGGTGGATACTTCGCGCAAATGAGAGCCCTTTCAATATCATTCTTCTTCAATCCAATCGCAGTAGAGCACCATTCAAACTTCGCTGTGACAGCTTTATTAAGGAAGTCTGCACTATTTTCTACCGTGTCGACCTTTACAAGTCGAACCTCATTCTTCTCCACTTTTTCTCTAATGAAATGATATTGAATATCAATGTGCTTTGTGCATGAGTGAAACGCCGAATTCTTGGCTAAATAAATAGCCCCTTGATGATCACATCTCACATCTACGACACTTTGCTCAAAACCGAGCTCCGAGCACAACCGCCGTAACCATACGACCTCTTTTCCAGCATGAGTAAGAGCCATATACTCAGCCTTCGTAGAAGAAAGTGCTACCACACTTTGCCTCCTACTCATCCAACTCAACGCAACACCAAACAATGTGAAAACATATCCGCTAGTGGACCGTCTACTATCAATATCTCCACCCCAATCAGCATCTACATGGCCTAAGATATCAAGTATATTTCCATTCCTTGTACCTTCATAACACAAAGAAAAATTCGAAGTTCCACGAAGATACCTGAAAACTCTTTTGATCGCATTCCAGTGTTCTCTACCCGGGTTAGACATGTATCGGCTCAAGACTCCCACTGCTTGGGCTATATCCGGACGCGTGCACACCATAGCATACATCAAGCTACCCACTGCACTCGCGTATGGGACTCGAGCCATCTCTTCAGCTTCTTCATCCGTTTTAGGACATTGCTCCATGAATAGCTTGGTCCCCAAAGGTATAGAGGTACCAACAGACTTGCAGTCTATCATATTGAATTTTTTCAAAATTTCTTTAATGTATTTCTCCTACCCTAGCCATAGCTTCCGTTTCTCACGGTCCCTCCTAATCTGCATGCCCAAAATAAAATTTGCAGGCCCTAAGTCTTTCATTTCGAACTTTTTAGCCAACAAACTTTTCACGGACTTCACCATCTTCACGCTATTCCCGATCAACAACATATCATCCACATATAGCGTGAGAATGACAAACCGATTGCCCGTCCTCTTCACATAAACACAATGGTCAGAATTTGAACGGACAAAATCAAGCTGGAGCATATACGTGTCAAACTTCTGGTACCACATCCTCGGTGATTGCTTCAGCCCATATAAGGACTTTTTCAATTTGCACACTAGATTCTCTTTTCCTTTTACTTCAAAGCCTCTGGTTGCCTCATATGTATCTCCTCCTCCAAGTCCCCATAAAGGAAAGCCGTCTTTACATCCACCTGTTCTACCTCAAGATCATATGCAGCTACTACAGACAGAACAAACCGTATCAAGGTCAACTTCGCTACGGGAGAGAAAATCTCGTCATAGTCAACACCCTCGATCCGAGAGTACCCCTTGGCTACAAGCCTAGCCTTGTACTTCTCTACGGTCCCATCCGGTTTCAGCTTTCGCTTGAACACCCATTTACACCCAATTGCCTTTCTTTCCTTAGGCAATTTACACAAGCTCCATGTTTTATTTTTATCAAGCGATCGCACCTCATCTATCATTGCGAGCTCCCACCGATTTGCATCATCCATGGATCTCGCCTCTTTTACAAAACTAAGATCATCTCCGGTAATGCTCAAAGAATGGAACGTATCGAAAGCACTAAGGAAGTATCGAAGTGGTACCTTTCTTTCCCGCGTCAATCTCCCGAGAGCCGGCATGCTATCTGTATCCGAGTCTTCATCCGAATCTACATCCTCGACTTCATTAATCGAGTCCCCTTGCTTCGATTCAGAATCGGATTCTCTTGGCGTGCCTTGTGGAACCATATCCATAGTTTCAGCTTTAGGACTTTCTTCAAGCACTACCACTTTCTTGGGCTCATCCCCTTTACGTATGCCAACCTGGGATTGTGATTCACGAAAGACGACATCTCTGCTGTATACAATGTTCTTTGATTTTGGATTCCATGACTTATAGCCCTTGACCCATTCCTTGTATTCGGCAAATATGTTCTTCTCTGACTTATTGTCAAGCTTACCCCGTTTCTCCTTGGGTACATGAACATATGCATCACACCCGAACATGTGACAGATTCGGCTTCTTCCCAAACACTACTTCATGTGGTGTACGATCCTTCACCGATGAGGTCGGTGACCGGTTCTTCAAATAACAGGCCGTGGCTACGGCTTCCGCCCAAAATTATGGCTCCAAACCCGCTTGCTCAAAGATGCATCTCGCCTTTTCTATGAGTGACCGATTTAACCTTTCGGCCACCCCATTACGTTGGAGCGTATATGGAGTCGTCTTACGCCTTGCAATACCATTATCCACACAAAATTGCTCAAACTTATCCGAACGGAATTCACCTCCGTTATCCGTACGAAGGACCTTGATCTTCCCGCCCAATTGATTTTCAACCAAGGCCTTAAATTCACGAAATTTCTCGAATACATCTGATTTACTCTTAAAAAAATAAATCCAACTATATCTCAACAAATCATCTATGAATGATACATAGTACCTGGATCCTCCAATAGATGGAGCCGGAGTAGGTCCAAAAACGTCGTTGTGAATCGGCTCGAGAACCTCAGTTGCTCTCGTACCGGTGTGTTGGAAGCTAACTCGGTTCCGTTTTCCATGGAGACAGTGTTCACGTAACCCGAAACCCATAGAGCATTTTGGAACTCCTTTTACCATCCGACTCGAAGCTAAGGTAGACAGCCCCTTTTCACCGATGTACCCTAACCTCTGATGCCACAACATGGACATATCATGTCCATCTTCCTTGGCATTTTCAGAAACAAACCCGCTACCAACGATCACTGTTCCCCGAGCAGCTTGTATAATGTCCCGTAACGGACTCCTCGTGCAATCACAATAGAACCTCGAGTCATCTTGCACGAATCCTTATCACGATTAAAAGTAACCCCCGAATCGGCCATCGTACCGACCGATAACTGATTTCTACTCATCAAGGGTATGTGCATCACGTCCGGAATAGTCTTCACGGTGCCATTACTCATCCTCGGCTTCACTCTGCCACGCCCGACAATCTGAACTGCAGTATCATCTCCGAGCATGACATCCCCACCATTATATTGCTCATATTCACAAAACCGGTGTCTATGAGGCATCATGTGGTATGAAGCACCGGTATCGATCAACCAGATATCCTTGTCTCATTGCGCCATACATGCAGTGACCAAATACATATCTCCTGTATCGACCTCCTTTTTACTCGAGGATGATTCAGCTTCTTTCTTAATAAGCGGCTTGTTTTTACGGTCTCGCTTCACATGACCCCATTCTTCACATCTCCAGCATTGCACCCTCTTCTCCCTACTCTTCGATCGCCCACGAGATTTGGACCTAGACCCTTTTCGATTCAAAGTCTCCTCTGCTAGCCTTCCCTTAGCCACCAATGCCTCTTTACCGGAATTTCCCGATCCCTTTCTTCGTGTCTCCTCCGATAACAAAGCGGAACACACACTTTCATATGATAATTCCTTATCCCCACCACCGATCACCACAATCAAGTTATCCCATGAATCCGGCAGTGAACAAAGTAGTGTTATCGCCTTATCATCATCCTCAAACTTAACACCGATTGATACGAGTTGACTAATCAACGTGTTAAAGCTATATAGATGTGTAGAAAACGAGTCGCCCTCATGCATCCGAAAATTATATAGCTTTTTTCTCAAAAATAGCTTATTAACCAACGACTTACTTTGATACGGCGACTCCGGTTTCTGCAACAAATCCTTGGCTGTAGGTTCGCTTATCACGTTCGTCGGAATCGAGTCCGTGAGACAAAGTCGAATCAAACCCTTTGCTTTCCGATCAATCCGATCCCAATCTTCAATCTCCTTTGGATCGGCCCTTTTGGAAGACGTCTCGTCATCCTTCCCCGCTTCCTTGCCCGATTCCTTTATCACGACACCGGGCTTCGCAGCAAGAGGCCTTTCCGTTTGGATTGCCGACCAAAGATCTCGATCGTAAAGTAGATCCTCCATCTTCATCTTCCACAGATCGAACCGCGTCCCATCGAATTTTTCGATCTCAATCCGCGACCCTCCCGACATCTCCGATAAACCCTAATCTCTCGAACACAAGGCTCTTATACCAATTGAAGGGATTTATCGGAACCGAATCGACGATCACACGAGAGAATCAAGAAAAATTCGAATGACGCACGAGATTACCCGGGTTCACCCCAAGATTAGGGCTACGTCCCGCAAAGAGATTTTCACTATATTTTTTGGTTTACTGCCAATTCTTGCTTACATAATGATAAAACCGAGCAAAATATATATGCCCAAAAAACGGGCTAAAAAACCTAAAACCTCTTAATTCCAACTATACGGGCTAGCTTAAATAAAAGCCCAAACCCGTAGAGATTTCGGGCGCGCTGCTCCTGAACCCCCGCCCGCTCACCGGCGAGTGGGGCGGCCGTTCATTGACGGGACAGCGGAACCCCCGTTGGGAGGCGCCGCTCCCGAACCCCCACCTGCTGACCGGGCGGCGGGACACCCGTGTCGTGGGTGTTGCCCTCGAACCCCCGCATCCCGCTCGCGGGGGTCACATGTCGTTGGGTAACACTTCAATTTCCCTAAGCTCACGTGGGCGTACCCGGTGTGAGAAACAAAGGTCCCCGAAGTATTTGCCAACTCCAACACCTTCGGCCCAGTCATCTTGTCGATTTAAACCTTTAAAATGACATTTCAAATTATAACCGTCGCCGATGTTTTCATTAGAGACTACCAATCATCCATCGTAGTATTTTCGACAACCGGGCATATATGGCATTGGCGAAAGTTATTGTATGTTAATCTCCGTGCTCATTGATTAAGCCGACATGTATGCATCAATACTCACGTGATGTGCACGTGAGTATCATGACTCTCGTGCCATTTACGTGCTCGTTATCATTAGCATGCAAGGCATGTGCCCATCGACTTCCATACTATTTTCCAAAATATCGAATAATTTTTGTTTATATCTTGAGCAGCTACATACTTGATGCTTCGAATGTTGACTTGTCTTGAATTAAGTATGTTTAACAAGTGCCTTCAACGCATTCATGACCATGACCGATTTTGCAAATTGAATATTTCTATATTATACATGTATATACATGCTTACTGATTATATAGGACAATTCGGGGTCATGACTCTTCTTATTGATTTAAGGCTTTGTTTCGCGGGCAGCGAATAATTTGAAAAATATTTTCTTATGAGTGATTGCTTCTATCGCTTAAAATAATTAATCAATGAAAAATATTTTCATTAGCGACAACGATTATATCTAAGCATTTTCTAGGACGATTATAAAAATTTACAGGGGTCGCTTTTAGAAAAATGTTTTTCAGATCATTCGTTTTTCATGAAACGGACCTAAGTAAATACATAAGCGACAAACTTGCAATGCGGAGATATTCGAATCTTGAGGCAGAACCAACTGAATCTTGGTTTGAGGACTGAACAAAAGTGACCGACCAGATCTTGCGAGTGAGTGAATATCTCAATGATGGTCTGAGCTGAACTGAAGTCTCAAGCTACAGCAGAAAGATTTCAGTTCATGGCAACATGGTGTTCACTATTGCTCATAATAATAGAGGTGTTGATTCAACCATAGTGTCCCAGAAGAAGGGAAGGTCTGACGTGAATGAAGTTCATGGCAACATGGGTCCATGTTGCAAGTACATTTCTGCTGTCGCTCTTAAGAATGCGAATTCGACTTTTACTTCGCCTGGTAAAATCTCACCAGTACTTTTGCAGAGATTTATTTATGATGGATCTCGGTCCATCCTCTTGCCATATCTTGCTACGATCTCCACTTTTCTTGAAGAAACGAGACGAAAGGAATATGGATTCCTCAGCTTTATTGACGCAGTGGAAGAGACAACAGGAAAAGTTTTCCAAAGAAATATACTGAAATTGATAGAATAATTCTCTTGATTACATAGAATGGACGTCCTTTATATAGATAGGACTCCTAGAATATCATAAAACGAGATAATACTAAACAAATCTAATCAAATCAAAACAGAATTCAAATTGAATATTGTGATTATCTATATCGCAAGGAAACGAGATAATACTAAACAAATCTAATCAAACCAAAACAAAATTCAAATCGAATATTGCGATTACCTATATCGCAAGGTTTCCTAAAATAGAAAAATCACCCGAAAACCTATCTAAACGATCCCAAGAAATCACATGCCAGATGTTCTACATCATTTATTGACCCGGGCACGGTGAAATTAGAATCTTTAGCGCATTGCGGTTTTTCACCTTCCAACTTTTTTGATGAGGCATCTTCTTTGCTCTAAGATGGCATTTGAGTACCTAGAACATGGATGATCACTACTTTCTTCACCTTAGTCAACGGTTAACCCATTTAATTAAACTTAAACGAACGTCGGTAAACCCAAAGCAAGGATTAAAATAATGTCCTAATCATCTAAAAATCCTTTTTATCCATGGGTGGCTTCTCCCCAACTAGTCTTTGCATGTGTTTGAATCATTGTTCATATTCCAAATCCTTCACGGGCAACCTATGTATAGATCACTTTATTCTTTGGAACCACTCTATGGATCGATATGGGTGGTGTAGTATGTCTTCTTTTTGTTGTTATTTTATCTTGAGGAATAATGTAAATTACTTATATATGTAGTCATAGGATTGCTGATTGCCTTTGGTTGCATGCGCTCAAGGACCATCATTGCTTTGTCAACTTTCTTGCATTCTATAGCTGCCCAGAACTTTTTACCTATGTCGCATAGTTCATTTTTTGCACCAACAACATCACGACAAAAGGTTTTTTTTTTTATGCTCAAATAGAGAATGGTGAAACCAAGACAATAGGGATGATCGATTACAGGTTGGGTTAGGTCAAGACCCGGAACTTGGAACTTGCCATGTGATAATTGGTTTGAAATTTTTTGGGACCTGGACCTACCTTGCTTGCTCTGGAACAGGCCTTGAAACCTATCATATCTTTTCGATCCTGTTCTAAGTATAAACGAGAATATGTTTTTCTTTTGTTCCTTTTTTTGGTTTCAAAATAATTTTGAGCAACTAAACAAGATGAATGAGGGCAAGCGAGCAATGGCGCATTAGGAACAAGTGAGGGTTGCAAGGCTCGAACGAGCGAGGGCGAGTCACGAGCGAGCAAGGAGGAGGCTGAGTTGCGATCGAGGGAAAGAGAGAGACAGAGAGAGTCGTGAAGTGTCCGAGTGAGGCTGGGGAGAACAGAGAAAAAGAGAGAGATATAGAAAAAGATGTCAAGAGAAAAAAAAAAATACTAGGTTATCATGCTTTATGAAACCGATTCCTACTTCAGTCCGGTTTCAGGTCCCGTTCGAACTGAACAGGTTTTCATGGCGGTCTGGTCCGGTTGGACAGCCCCGCCAACAGGTTTTATTGATCACAGATTCCATGACCGCCGTTGAATTAGTGATATGTGGGACAATTTGATTACTTATGAACTCCAACGCACGCGTGTTGAATGTCAAATAGACTTCAAAAATTTTAACATTATCCGGAAAAAATAAAGCTCTCTGGCAAGAGCATCCGTCAGACTTAACTCCGAGCGACCCCTTGTAGAGTGTAATTCTTCAGTAATCTCTCGATTCAAGGTACATGGCCCCCTTTTAGTTGATAGATGGACTTAAATTGGCAAGTGAAAGTTGAGATCAATCCGGACAGAAGAGAAGCTCAACCAGACCAGACTAATTCTTCATTAATCTCTCGATACAAGGTATATATAGGCCCCTTAATTGAAAGATGTACTTCTAGAATTTCACCAAACTGTAATTATGATGAAAGAATGAAATCGAATTAGTGATGGTGAATGCACTCGCCAGTCAATATTGGGTACGATAGTTGTGCCACATCATACTTAAGATAGTCTGTCCCGAACGTGTCACGTGTCACGTCGGGCCACCATGCATAAATTTTGAGTGTCCGTAACCACGTCCCCGAAGCTCCAGTGACCATGACATCTCCGAGCTTGAGCTCAAGTGACACCATGGCGGCAAGATGTCATGCTCAAGTGGCCATGGCTGTAAGCTCGAGATATGGCAATCATGGTCTGCCCTCGTGCTCAAGCGGCATGGTTGTTGCTATCTTTAGTTCAAGCTAGCAACTTCAGGTTTAAACTCGAACTCGATGGCCATGTCAGGTGCATGACTCCATATTGAGTGTCCGTGTCCACGAGTGTCTCGATCTAGCAGCCATGGAGGAGAGTTCAAAGCTCGGGCCACCATGGCCACGAGCTCAAAGCTCAAGTGGCCATTGCCACGAGTTTGAGGCCGAGAGCGACCAACGCCAAAGCGGCCATGAGCCTTGGCTTGAGGTCAAACCATGGCGGACGCAAGAGGAAAGAGGAAAAGCAAGTATTAAATAGAGAAAATCTGAATAGATTGTCTTAAGTACGACATGGCGCAACTGTTGTACCTAGTATTTTGTCGCCAACCATGAGGTACGGAGTTCGACCACTCAACGCCCTTCCCCCGTCAATTGGTGTAAAGGAATGAACCGAACGTGCCATTCAAAAGGTTCTCCCAACTACGAACCGGATAATTGAATCAAATATAATTGATTTCTAGTCAAAAGGTAAAGTGGATAATCATTGGTATATAGATGGTGACTTATTTTTAATACAAACCACTGCATCCTTGGTATGTAATTAAACTTTTGAGAATCAATTAATTATGTTGAGAAAAGTATCAAAAAATTTCTAACTCTATTGTATTTATGCTAATTCAGTTCTAAACTTTACAATTATGTCGGTTAGCCCCAATCATTTTCACATTTTATCAATTAAGTCCACTAGGCTAATTTAGTCAAAAATCGGCGACGTTAATATTTACAATCCTACGTGGTACGACCGGTCTTGACGTGGACATTCGTAATAATTTTTTAATATTTCTTGGTCTTTTCATTCCTTTAGCTTTTCTTTTTTTTTTTTTTTGGTTGAGGGCCGGCCACCATCTTCGGCACTAGGCAAGGATTTCGTAGCCCTTGCTTGACGCCCTCATTAGGGCTAGAGAGGGCTTGGGGAGGGCCGCAATGCCTTCGTTGGCGAAAGCGAGGGCGTCGCGGCCCTCGCCGGCCCTAGGCGAGGCTGCGATGCCCAAATTCGATGAGGGCATCCCGTTCCTCAAAATGATTTTTGGCCAGACCAAATCCAAAACCATTATAAAATTAAAAAGTTACTTTGAAAAATGTTTACTACAACTCCGGCCGTGCCACTTAATTCCATCGGTATCTACATCAATAACTGTTGGTCTAAATTGGCCGAATGAATTTAATTGGCAGAATGCGAAAATTTTTAGGACTAAATCGTCGCAATCGAAAAGTTCAAGATTGAATCGGCACAAATAAAATAAGTTAAGGGCCTTTTTGGTTACTTCTTCCTACAAATATTTATAGAAGTGGCTTGTGTAATTCCAAAAGCTAGCAATGCTCCCCTCACTTTACTCCCCAAGCTTTCATCATTTCCAAAATATATGGAACTCCAAGCAGATCTTCAGATGACCCCACAGAGTCCTCCACAAGTCCAAGAGGAAGATTTTCATTAAACAGCACTCAAGCAATTCAAGAAAGAAAAGTAGTAGTGGACAAAAATGTCATTGCCTTGCATACCACCCTACATTCTCCCCATCTGCAAACATATATAATTCCTCACAGATCCTAAACCTAGCCTACCCTTTTCTCTCTCTCTCTCTCTCTCTCTCTCTCTCTCTCTCCAGATGTTATAATTCATGGAGATTCTATCTTTATTGACTAAAGCACCTTTGATTACTCTCCTCATCCCCTCACTCAAAGAATGCTACAAAAATCATCAGCAATATCCAACTTCACCCCCTCCAAAGATTAGGCCGGTGGAGACTTCACATATTTTACTTGATTTCGGTGGATTTATGGGGTTTTTTCTATTTTTATTTATAGTGCAAGTGATCGCATTGTATGTACCTCTCACCACTTACAAATCTACAAGTGTCGTCCCTTCGTTATGCAGATTCATAAAAACCCTCAATGAGATACTTATTATCCCAAATTTTTATTCATCGTTGACGCCGCAGCTTCACAACCACCCTGAAACTCCTGATTAATCTTACATAACATGTATCTAACATAAAAAAAAAATGATTTTCTTCTTTTCATCTCGAAGCATCTAAGCCGAAAAATCGGTGAGTCGGTGTTCATATCCGCGACAGAATCCGTCACGTCATCCGGTAAATAACCGTTAGAAATGAACGACGACTATCATCGAGTGAATTCACCGTGTCATCGGACATGTCCAGTTATCTTATCTTGAAAGCATAGAGAAATCTACAAGTTGGTTTATTCTAAAAACAGTGGTCACGATTATTATCAAGTCGAACATGCCCGGTTATCTTATCCTAAAAGAATTGAGAAATCTGCAAGTCAGTGGATTCTAAGATCAATTGTCACGAGAGAATCAAAATGCCAGACTCTAGATATTGAATCCAACCAAACTCTCCAGAAGTGAGATTGGACGAACATGAGTGTGTTATGCCATAACTGAAACCACCTTATCCATTCAAACTTTGAGAAAAGAAGTAGTTCATCTAGTTAACAATGGCATTCTCTCAGTAGTTTAAAAGGGAGAGTATCTAATCTAGTATTTTGCCGTGTGATCTCTTCAGTCTCATTTCATTTGATTTGATATCTCAGCTTCATGATTTTCAGGTCTCACCCAAAGACTAAATCCTTTCAGGATTAGAGTCAACAGAACATTGAGACTGAGGATTCTGGAGATCAAAATAGGAGAAAGGATAGCTTTCCAATAGGTGAGAGAGGGATAACCTCAGGTAGTTTGGAAAAGATTTTACGGGTAATCCTCTGCAAAACGTTCGATGTACTTATTTAAAGCGCCTCTTGACCATTGCCCCCTACTCTCTCTTGATGCCTTGTTCAGAAGAACCAGAGTTCCTCCTCCACCTTCATCTCTCTCTCTCCCTCTCCCCCTCCCCGCCCACCTCCCCCCCCCACACCTCTGTTTCGTCATCACACGCACCATTCTGCTTCCATGCATTAGCTTTCTCTTTTCGACACTAGCCTAAGTCCAAACACGATATCCTCCTGAGTAAATGCAAAAGAGAGCCCAGAAACAGAGTATTTCAGAATGAAGAAACAGGGGAAGTGAAAAACAGAGCACAAGAAAAGATCTCATTTTTCTGCTCCTGTGAGACATTTTCGAACTAACCATCTTCTTTTCTCTCATATCTTGACATCATGGGTTCTTGTAAAGATCGAGAAGAAGACCCTCTTCGCGGGCCTATCATAGTAGGCGCGGGGCCAGCTGGTTTAGCAGCTTCAGCTTGCCTCTCTGAACATGGGGTTCCTTCACTGATTCTTGAAAAGAGCGACTGCATAGCTTCTCTATGGAAACACAGAACCTATGATGGCCTCAAATTGCATTTGCCTAAGCGGTACTCCGAGTTACCACTCTGGGGCATCCCAGAACATTTCCCTAATTACCCAACCAAGCACCAGTTCATCTCCTACATGGAGGCCTACGCTTCACACTTCTCAATAAGGCCAAACTTCAATCAAAATGTGGAAAAAGCTGAGTTTGACCAAATTCGTGGGTTCTGGAGGGTTCAAACTCGGGAGTTTCAGTACATTTCTAGGTGGCTTATTGTTGCCACAGGAGAGAATGCAGAGCCTTTTGTGCCAGACATTGTTGGACTGGACAAGTTCAATGGTTTGGTTCATTCTAGTGAGTACAAGTCTGGTTCTGATTTCAAAAACCAGAGGGTTTTGGTTGTGGGTTGTGGCAATTCTGGGATGGAAGTTAGCTTGGATCTTTGTAGGCATAATGCAACTCCTCATATGGTTGTTAGAAACACAGTGAGTTCGGCTTTTCTCTCTGTCTCTCGCTCTGTTGTTCTTCTTTTTCTTCCATGAAATCATTTTCCAATCATTTTTTGGTCACCCAATTATTGATTACTAAAAAGTTCTGGCAACTTGAGTATCGGATTTCTGGATTCAGATATGCCCTCTTTTAAATTTATAATATAATAAAAAATGATAAAAAGGATTAGCATAGATTTGTCAGTTTTTTTTTTAAATGCCATGACAATTTTGCTTTTGTTATGTCAACAGGTGCATGTTCTTCCTAGAGAAATGTTTGGCTTCTCAACGTTTGGATTAGCCATGTCACTTCTCAAATGGCTTCCCCTAAGAATGGTTGACAAGCTCCTCCTTGTGATGGCTAATCTTGTCTTAGGCAACACAGACCACTTAGGTCTCCAGCGGCCCAAAACCGGGCCGATTGAGCTCAAAAACATCACCGGGAAAACCCCTGTGCTCGATGTCGGCGCTCTTTCTCATATAAAATCCGGCGACATTAAGGTTAGAATAAGGCACTTCAAGGAGAAACTCCTTGTTTGGCTTTCCCCACATATTTCTTGTGCCCATATTCTTGACATCAACATATGCTAAGTTTCCTAAGGCTTTTTTTTTTTTTTTCTGTTTCAGGTGATGTCAAGTGTTAAAGAGATCACAGAAACTGGAGCCAAATTCATGGATGGACAAGAAAAGGAGTTCGATTCCATAATATTAGCAACAGGGTATAGGAGCAATGTTCCTAGTTGGCTCAAGGTAAAGCTTTTTTTTTTATCAGAAAACATTCTACGTGGTTCAAATTTGTGAGATGGGAAAAGTGCATTATAAGTTCTAAAACTTGTCATGAAAGTACACTTTGAGTCCTAAAACTTTCAAAAAGTGCAATCAAATCCTAAAACTTGTCATAATAGTTCAATCAAGTCCTTTCATTGATTGTACTTTTTGAAAATTTTAGGACTCGATTGCATTTTCGTGACTAGTTTGAGGACTTCATTGCACTTTTTGAAAGTTTTAGAACTCGAATGCATTTTCGTGACAAGTTTTAGGACTTGATTGAATTTTTTGAAAGTTTTAGGACTCATTTGTACTCACATGACAAGCTTTACGACTTCTAATGCACTTATCCCTTGTGAGACTATATTTTAGCTTTAGTCCTGTCTCATATTGCATCACCTGTCCCTTTCCATCTCTAGAACATGCAAACTGTGAAGAAACACTCCAAAACCATTCTTTCATTTCCGGGCTAGAACAGAACGGAAAATAAAATAAAATAAAGGAGGGGCCTCTTGGGGGCTCTTCTGCATACTTCTTTTGAATTGCCCTTTCTAAGGAGGACAAATACATACCGTGCAGCATTCATGATTTGTAACTATCATGACATGCTAGTGTCCTTGGAGGGTGCAGATTGCAAAAGCGTGGAATTGATATTGTTCCTTTTGCCCTTTTCCACTTGTGTACCAAACTGGGATTTGATTTTGTTGTGATCATTTTGTACCTACTACAAAAAATTTTCCTCATGGAACAGGGCATGCTTCTTCTTTCTCTTCACTCTTCTTGTTTTGAGCATTGATCAGCCAGCATTCACAATAAGCTACTTACTAGAACCAAGGAGCATAAAAGATCTCCCCTAGAATGCTCTCTCTTCAAGTTGATGATGACATGTTCTAGGGTTTGTGATGCAGAGTGAGTTTTTCACCAAAGAGGGCATGCCCAGAACCCCATTTCCTGAGGGGTGGAAAGGAGAGAATGGACTGTACACAGTTGGATTCACAAGGAGAGGCCTCCTTGGGACGGCCGGCGAGGCCATTAAGATTGCCAAAGACATTGCAGCTCAATGGAGGGCAATAAATGATTTATCAGAAATATCAGTGATTCCCATCTCATCCCACTTAGAAAAGTCACAAGCAACATAAAAACCTTGTCAGAAGAGAATTCAGAAGAAGAAAAACCATTGATGGGGGGTTGTGGGGGTGGTCTAAGTGTTAGAATAGGCTGTGTTGTTGTACTTTGAATTTTCTCTTCTTCACAACTTGTGTTTTACTTTCTGTACTTGGTTCTCTCTCTCCATGTAAATGCTAACAATTTTGCTTTGCTGGTTCCAACTGTGTATCTCCTTTGAGCTATTGCTAGGTTCTAAGAGTGCCTTTGTTAGAAATGAACACTGATTTTGAGAAAATACTTTTTGATTTTTCGGTTATCCGGATGACCTAAAATTATTTGACCTAGGAAAATAATTGTTTTATGGATCAAAGACGGCAAATTTTAGATTGGAGAAATGGCTTCCCTTTTTCACAAAAAGGAAATCACTTCCCTAATCTACCAAGTAAATCAAACTAACTATTTCATGAATAATACTTTCCTTCACAATGAAGTTTTCCGTGTGTGTTCATTTCCTGCAAAATAAAGGATTGGAATATAAAAATAAATAAATGAACACGAAAAACATATTTGCAACTCACAAAAAATTTACACATAAATTATTGTTAATATTGAATACTTATTTTAAATGATACAAATGATTTTTTAAAATATATATATGTATGTAAGAGCAAGATTTAACCGCATTTTTCACACCCTCCTCTCATCTTCCTTAAATATTGTTCTTACAAGAATAACATGCATTTACGGTTGTGTTTACTACGATTATGCGGCAAAGACGAACCCTAAAATTGGGACTGCTCTCTTGTAAAAGTCGAATTTCGAGCGATTAAAATAAACAAGGCTATATTTGGGATTGAAAGCTCTCAAACTTGCAACCGAGCAACAACGTTGTGCAAAACAAAATCCCAAAACTCTTAAAAATAGGAAATTAAGGAGGCGAAAACCAGATTACATAGGAATGAATTAGGCACAAAATAAGGATAAGGGCAATCGTTCATCACGAACATTCTCTTGAGCAGAAGATCAAAGCCCACGAAGATAAAAGAGCATGCACAAGTCGAGGCACGTAAAAAGCAGGCTCAGACGCCGTCTTATCTTTTATAAACCAAGAACAAAAAAAATACCCAATATCAGTTTAAGGAAGAACATGAACAAATAAAATCATATGTATATACCCTCCATTATTTCCATTGGCAAACGCCTAAAGGGTGATAATAAATGCCTCTCAGAATCGAATCAAATCAGAATTTGCCTTCATTAAATGCTGCTTATTTCCACTTTCCCTGGTCGAAATTACAGTCCCTGCATCAGTATCTCTTTGCTTCTTGTGCTGTCACCTTTCAATCAGAGCCCTCATCAAAATGAGCTTTTCCCCTCAGCGAGATTACGTCCATCGAATCCAAGTCAAATGCTCCAAGATTTTGCCCCCTGGTAAATTTTGACTAGTAATTTATTTTTTTTTTGCAGACTCGTTTACCTTTTATTTTTTTTCTTGAATGAAATCGATCTGTTTCATAAAATAAAATAAAAAGAATTCATTTTTCCATGATAACCCACGATTGACATTGCCTCGATTGTCTGCAATCCGATGTGACCAGAGTGAAGACACCAAAACAATCCTTGGACAATGATTTTCCGTGCATTTTCTTTTTTATTTCGTCTCTGGGGTGACGTCATGTTTCATGTTCAGGAAGGGAATCTCGAAGAACACTTCCATTTGCCCAGGTCCTGCGAGTTCAAGATCTTGAGCTTCTGGGTAAAGTTGATGCTCATGGAAACTTCATTGCAGCTTCCCATGCATGCCCTAAATTTTGTATTCACATGTGCATATATGCTCATACATTCATCCTACTTTACTAAATCTTATAGAAGTTTTTTTAATATTTACTAAATCTCGAAGAACACTTCCATTTGCCCAGGTCCTGCGAGTTCAAGATCTTGAGCTTCTGGGTAAAGTTGATGCTCATGGAAACTTCATTGCAGCTTCCCATGCATGCCCTAAATTTTGTATTCACATGTGCATATATGCTCATACATTCACCCTACTTTACTGAATCTTATAGAAGTTTTTTGAATATTTACAAAACACAAAAAGTTAAAAAAAAAAAAAAACAAGTCGTTTCCGTGCTTTCATTTATGGGCAAAACATCCGGATCCCACGTATGGAGACGAGTTAGTCCATAACTCAACTCTTTTGAAGGTACTCCTACGACTTAAATGGAAGTCTAATAACCCAAAAAACCCCAGCTTTAGCTCTCATCACAATCCTACCTTATGCTTGTACATCTACCCTACTTCCCTGAATTTTAAAGAAGATTTTTGAATTTTAACGAAAAAGTACAAAAAAAAACCGTGTTTCATTTATGGGGTAAATACGGAGACGGGTTAGACCATAACTCAACTCTCTTGTAGGTGCTCCGATGACTTATATGAAGGCCTAATAACCTAAAAAAATCGCAAACTTTAGCTCTCATCCCAATGTTACCTTTTGTCTCATTAAAAACTTCCAACTTAGATCCAGTTCTAATTCTACCCTAAGCTTCTTCTTTTTTTCATAAAAGAGCGTCAATTTTAGGTCATATCCCAATTCTACTCTATACTTTTCTTTTATGAAAAACTCTCAATTTTAGGTCTTGTCTCAATTTTACCGTCTAGTCCCAATTTTATCCTAAAATTGTTACAGTTTCATAAAAAATCTCAAACTTTTACTTTGATTCACAAATCTGCCCCTATTAACTCTTTGTCCAAATTTCTCCTTGACGATTGAGAAAATGAGAACTCCCTAGCACAAGCTACTTTATTACCCCGAGCATGAGCTCTTCGACCGCGAGAAATATAACATTTCCAAGCTCTTTAAGGTGCGCCTATGACTTAAATGAAGGCCTAATAACCTAAAAAACTTCAACATTAGCTCTTGTCCTAATCCAACCTCTTGACTCATAACAAACTTTCGACTTTAGGTCAAGTTCTAATCATACCCTAAACTTTTTTTATTCCATAAAAAACCTCAAATTTAGGTCATGTCTCAATTCTACCATAAACTCTCTTTTTTTTTTTTTTATGAAAAGATATCAATTTTAGTTCTTGTCCTAATGTTACCGTCTAGTTCCAATTTTACCTAAAATTTTCATAGGCTCAAAAAACATCACAAACTTTTATTTGAATCACAAATCTGCCCACAATAGCCCTCTGTCCAAAGTTGTCGTTGACAACCGAGAAATGGAAAACTTCCTACCACGAGCTATTTAAGTATCCCGAGCGCGAGCTCTTAGACCGCGAGAGATGAAACATTCCCAAGCACAAAAGATCGAAGATTGACCATAAAATCACTAAAGGCAATTTTGACGAAAGGTTCGTGAAGGCAAATTCAGGACTTAAGTAAAAGTTGGTGATCTTTTATGAGATAAAGAAAATTAGAGTAAAATCAAAACTGGACCTAATGCTGGGATTTTTTATGAGACAAAAAAAAATTAGGATAAAAATGGTACTGAACATGAAGTTGATGGTTTTTCATAAAACAAAAAAATTAGGGTAGAATTAAGGCTGGATCTAAAGCTGAGGGTTTGTTATAGGGCAAAAAAAATTTAGGGTAAAATTGAGACTGGGCCATGGAGACAAAAGATAGAATCGAGACAATTGCTAAAGTTGAATTTTTTTAAAGGTATTTAGCCCTTATATGAATGTATGCCAACCTTTTTCTTAATACAGTGATTTTTTAGGAGAATCTAAAAGGCTCCTATATTGATGTCAGAAAAAATTGTTATATCTCAAGACGGATCTACAGATGCGAGCGACTGAGTCGAGTTCACAAGAATGACTACTTGAGACTCAACTTCACGATTTGAAGGCTTAATATCTTATTTGAGCTTTCATTGACAATTTATGTTTCAATACTTTATAATTAGTTACCATCCCATTTAGTTAGCTTAATCCACAGAATATTTATAAATAATCCACATTCACACATATTATTTGTAATTGTCATATATATGAAATGAACTAGATATAAGATATCAATATTCTAAAAATTATACAAATGAGGCATGTGGTCCTATTACTTTGAGATAAACGCACTGTAAGTCATAAAACTTATCAAAAGTATAATAGAGTTCTAAAATTTTCAAAAAATGTCATCAAATCATAAAACTTATTACAAAAGTGCAGTTGAATCCTCAAGCTTTCAAAAAGGGGCAACCAAATTCTACAACTTGTCCAATTGATCCAATCAAATCATAAAACTTGTCAAGTTAATGCAATCAAGTCATAAAAGTTGTTAGCATTTTCTGTTTGTCGAGATTAATGGAGTTAATGGAAAAATTCGATTGCACTAACTTGATGAGTTTTAGGACTTGATTGTGTTTTTTGAAAGTTAAAGGACTCAATTACACTGCTACAACAAGTTTTAGAACTCAAATGACACTTTTTAAAAGTTTTAGGTCTCAATTACACTTTCGTGATATATTTTAGGACTTGCAATATTATTATCCTTATAACTTTTCCCATCGAAGCATTCTTTTAGGGGAAAATTTGCCCTGTCTAGGGTGGGGCACCTCGAGGCGCAGATTCCTTGCACCCCCGCACCCATTGCTAAATCTTTCGAAGAATGTGAAAGGCTACAATGTCAATGACCAAGAAGATTGTTACACCTCTGAACGAGGCTATGGGTACATGCAATTTGAGACAAGCCAACATAAATTAATGCACAAGACTCAACTTCGCGATCACAAGGCTTGGTGTTCGGTTCGAGCTTTTGATGAAGTAGATTTCTTTTAAGCTCTAGTTTGATTTCCAAGTTTGAGTTCGAGTCCACTCTGCTCGATTTGAAAGGGAAAAAAAAAGGGGGAGGAATTTCGAACTCCGACTTGAAGTCGAATGTTAGACGTGCTGCACGACTTGAAAAAAAAAGTAGGATTATTTCAATGATTTCCCGAGTAAATGGTCTGTGAATTGAACCATTCAATTGGATTGTGGCTCGCTAGGTACTCAAATGTTTTTCAACTTTCACCTCGGCACAAACTCAATTTGAAATTTTTTCACCAAGCTCGAAGTAACTCGGGGTGCGTATGGTAACGTTTCTGTTCCCGGAACAACTTTTGGAACAGAAACACTCTTTTCTGTTTCTGTTCCCGGCTACGATTTTTGGGAACAGAAACATATTTGGTAACTACAAAAAAAAATGTGTTCAAAAGCTTTGATAAAAAATCGTCTTCTTTGAGAGTGTGAAGGAGTAGTCCAGGAACAGAGGGTTGCAAAAAGTGTTCATCTTGCGTTATAAAAAGTGTTCAAAAGCTTTGATAAAAAGTGTTCCGGGAACAAAGAAACAAGTATTTTTTGTTTCTCGTTTCTACTCCAAAAGTGTTCCCGTTTCTGAAAAGTGTTCTCGAAACACTTTGGGAACACTTTTTTATCATACGCGTTTCTGTTCTCAAAATGTTCCGGAAACACTTTAGGAATAGAAACATTTTTTCTGGAGCGTTACCATACGCACCCTCACTGAGTCAAGCTGGAGCTCGAGCGATCGACGTCCGCGGAACTCAGTCGCTGGTTTCGTAGCGAAGACTGACAAGTCGGAGCTTTGGGTCGATTCGTCGTCCCCCGTGACGTCAATTTTTCTCGGACGACTCGTCATCGTCTTCACCATCAATGCCTTCTCTCTCTCTCTCTGCGCGCACGCTGAGATCTGATAATTGAGACAATGATGGGGGCTGTAATTGCAACAGTGACTCGTACGGGCGTCTCAGAAGACCGGGGATTGACGCCTCTCTGCGCATTTTCGCTGATGCAAGCAATTCTCTGAGCGCTCGCTCTCTCTCCTCTGCCTGCCGCCATAAGACAAAGGGCGAGTTGAAAGGTTTCTGCAACTCGGTTCTCTTCTGGGTCATTCCGAATTGCCTTCGTCCTCGTCGCACGCTTCCAGATTAACCCCGTTTGAGTCCCAGAGGTGAGGTTTGGCGTCACCCCTCTCTCTCTCTCTCTCTCTCTCTCTGTATCGCGTCTGACACATCGATCTCTTCAGTGTTAAGCCAGTGAAGCAGATATGCATGCATGTTCTGTTCATATGCTCACCGTCTCTCTCCTCGTTGAGATTCGAGAGAACCCGAGTGTGTATCTATGACTTCTGCCTTTAGGATGCTTTTGTTTGAGGAAAGTGATTTTCCAAAATTAGTGTTTTTTATTTTTTTTACTTTCTTCGGTCTGGTTTATCGAAAATGGCTGCTCAACCGAAATTACTTATTCACGCATAAAATTAAAAAATCGAATTCCTAAATCTAAAAGGGAAAATTTCAAAAAAAGGCCCGAAGTGGTCTCGTTTTCTCAAATAAGGGCCTAGGGTGAATATCGTTTCAAAGAAGGGCCTGAAGTGCTCAAATAATTTCAAATAAGGGCCTAGCTGAAGGACATTTTTGTCTTTTAATATTATGGCCTTTTCTTTTCTGTTTTTCTTTTTTTCTCCTCCCCTCCCCCACTGTTCATCATCTCTTCTGACTTGAATGCATGGTCGTCTTCATCTTTCATCTACTGACACACTTAGCGGGGAAAACAGAGAGAGAGAGAGAAAGAGAGAGAGAGAGGGGTGGCTCGACTGCGGCGGCCTGCAGGGCGTCCTCCCTGGCCCTCGCCTATCTGGAGCATGCCCTCAAGTCGAAGTCCAGCAACACGGACGCCAGCATCCCTGATTACTTCGACGTCGTTGCGGGCACCAGCGTAGGCGACATCTTTACTGCCATTCTCTTCGCCACAAAGGACCATAGCCGCCCCCTTTTCTGGGAAGACGACCCGTGGAAGTTACTCACTAACCCCGGCCGGAAGTTCTATCGCTCGCAGCCCGTCTCCCACTCGGGCGGGTTCCTGCGGCGGCTCCTGCGCGGGGCTCCGCCAGATCCACGTCGCGGCGACAGCCGCGCTGGAGAGGCTCGTGAGGGAGTCCTTCAGCACGGGGCGGAGAGAGAGCTGATGCTGAGGGACACGCTAAAGCCGGTTCTAGTGCCGTGCTACGGCCTGACAAACTTGGCACCACTCCTGTTCTCGTGCGTAGACACGCTAGAGACGGACGGGTTTGACTTTCGGCTCTGGGAGGTGTGCCAGGCCACGTTGGTGGAGCCTGGCGTCCTGGAGCCATGCAGATGTGGTTGGTGGATGGGTGGATGCGGTGCGTGGCGGTGGGAGGGGCGCTGCTGATGAGCAACCCCGTGGCGGTGGCGATCACGCACGTGCTGCACAACAAGTAGGAGTTCCCATTCGTGCGAGGGATGGAGGATCTGTTGAGGAAGACGTGCTGGAGGAGATGATGAACAGGAGGGGGAGGGGAGGGGAGGATAAAAAAATAAAAACAGAAAAGAAAAGGCCAAAAGATTAAAAGACAAAAATATCCTTCAACTAGGCTTTTATTCGAAACGATTTGAGCACTTCAGGCCCTTATTTGAAACGAGATTCACTCTAAGCCCTTATTTGAGAAAACAAAACCACTTTGAGCCCTTTTTTGAAATTTTCCCAATCTAAAATGATGAAAATACTTTTTAAAATTGCACATCTCGAAATTTTTTAATATTCTAATATAATAATATTTATTTTTAATTTTCTTTTTTTCTTCTTCCATGGCTGGTAGTCGGCCACCTCGACAGCAGAGCGACCAGCCACGACGAGGATGGCTGCGACTCGTCGATCTCTATGAGGACTCATGCTTTGCCGCTTGTGGGCGAGCTCATCCTCGCCCGTGGACGGTGCCGATTGTCGCCGTATGCGCCACAGGCCGAGAAAAAAAAGAAAAAAAAAAGAAAAGAAAAAAAGAAAGAATTAAAAAATTAAAATTTTAATTTATTTTTCATAGAAACAAAGTCATGAAATTGAAATTATTTTTTGCATGAGGTCCAACACCGAAAAACGATTTCTGTCACACATACACAATCATGTTCTTATTTCACATGCTCAAACCCAATCTCTCTCCATTGAGATTTGAGAGAACCCGCGTGGGTATATGCTTTCACGGTGACTTCTACCTTTATTTTCTGTTTCTGTTTTTGCCAATTTTTACCCGAAATGTTTCAAGAATTATATTTGAAGTTGTCATGATTTTTCTAAAGTAGAAATAACTTCTCCGTAGGGAAAAAAGAACTGGGAGATCGCCGCTTCCGTGCCGAGGAGACGGAGTGAATCGCGTCTTAATTTCGAGTTCGGGCCTTTTTTTCCCGAGGTACGAACAAAGATGCGATCGGGGAGGGACTTTCTTGCTCCTCTCTTCCCCCAAAAAGGAAGCACGTGAACTTTTTTCCATCCCCCTTTCGGTGGGGGCTAGGAAATTGGATTTGGCCGTCGGAAGAATGTTTTGCTGATAATGCATTGGCGTGTAGAATTTGTTTGGCAAGGGATAGGATTGTACTCCGCTATAGTTAGCCTCATGTGATTGATGATACATGTTTTGATCACCTGGCTGACTCCATGTACTAAATGACAAGAGAGATTGTAGGTTTTCATTCTATCAACTGGGCCATGTAACCATGCTCGAGACTCGGTAAGAGTTTTGCGTAAATTACTTGGTAACTAATCTTTGGTAAATCAAATTACAGCATGTCCGGCATCCGTCTTCAAAGTCGCAACATCTTTGGGATCGGGTAAGTCAGAGCTTCCTAAAAGCTATTATGCCCGATGTTGTTGTCGTCGTCATGTACTTATAAAAAAGTTTGTACAACCTTTTTCTTTTCCTTCCATCACATGCTCGGAAACGTATGTTTTCTTGCACGTTCTCTCCTACCTTTTTGTACTTTCCGCTCGCTTTTTTGCGTATTAAAGGATTGAATCCAAAATCCAACTTTTCAATGAAAAAGCTTTGATGTCATGTCATCCTTCTCGAGCACTGCTTTTCTGGGCTGGGAAATTGTTCCATTTGCCGCTTTTTCTTCTTTGTTGCTTTTCAATTGATGAGCAAGAAACTTGCGAATTCAACAGAACCTTTATAGAAATTACTTTCTGTTCTTGAAGTCTGTTTCAGTAGTAGGGAGAAAAAAAAAATCACACCTAATAAGAATATTGGAGACCCAACAAGCATAAAAGATCACCGCTTAAGAGTACGTTCGAGATTTATGATGGAAATGCTGGGAGTTTGATGAGGTTGATTACTTGGAAAAATGTCAGCATTCGAATTTCATCTGCTCATTCCTGATCACGAAATGTGAAATTGTCAACGAGTATGGGTTTCAAATGGACACTAATTAATCAATAAATGTTCACATTTAAGTTGGCCTTTGATAGTATAGTAGTTTTTGGGTGACCGTAAACACAACAGTATTTGGACCATAAATTCTCGAAGGGGTAAACCCCACAATAATTTTTAATTAATTTTTATTTTTTTGTGGCCCAAAATAGATCGTTAATCTTATAGTCACCCAAAAACTATTATATAATCAATATTTGAGTTTAATTGAATAATGATCTATTGAGTTAACTTACAGGAAAAAAACGCCATGAGTGTCAAAAATCGTGTATGGCGCTTATTTTAGCGCCACAAGTTGTCATTCGATGTGGCATTATTTTATTAATATTTGAAGATGACGTGGCTCTTTGGAGGTCTAGTTATTAATAAAAAAAAAGATAAAAGTTGAAAAAACATAATAGGAAATAAAAAATACAAACTTAATTAGAATAAAAAATAAAATAGTTAAAAATTCGAAAAAAAGATATGCGTATTAGAGGTCCCTTAATATAAAAAAAAATAAATTAGATTTAAAAATGTGCTAAAAACTAATTTTTTTTAAATATAAATATAAATATAAATTGAATTTAAATATAGGCTTAAATTTTACAAAAAGAAAGGCTAATATTTTTTTTAAAAAAGGGGAGGGGAAGAATTGGGTGACGAGAATTTTTTTTTCAAAATTTTAGCTTTTTCAATCTTATTTTTTTTAATTATTTTTTAATTATTAAATTAAAAATATAAATATTTTTATTTCCCCTATTTCTTAAATTTTTAATTTTTTATTAAATTTACCTTAAATAAAAATTTTAATTTAAGAAAATTACTTTTTAGCAATTTTTAAAATTTAAATTTAAATTATTTTAATTTATGTAAAGTTGAAAATCCATGTGGACTTTTTTTTTTTAAAAAAATAATACCATTTTATATTAAAAATTTAATTATAAATGTCGGATGTTAATTTTGGCAGGAATATCTCGCCGGAGGTACTTAAGTGATCGTTTTTTCTCCGATCCGGCATTTAAGTGATATGGCGGAAACTTTTGACATTAAAGCGAGTTCCATACACAAATTTTGACACTTCTGGTATTCTTCTTTCGTTAACTTACTATTCGACCAAAATAAGTAAACTTACCATCTTGAGACGAAAATAAGTGAAGCCACGGTTGTATATTTCCAAGGTGACACCAGTACATTCTGTTAATTAATTAGCCTGTTTTAACAGTCGGGTCTTGTGCTTTCACCACGGAAATATAACGATCTCACAAGCTATAGGTGAAGGGAAAAATTATGAAATATTAGCAACTGGGATATCAACAAAACTTACCCGAAAGAAAAAGATTGTTCTAAAGTACAATATTGTGTCCAAAAAAAGAAAAAAGAAAAAAGGAAGTACAATACAAAAGGGTTCACCCATTTTTGCTCGTAGTTGCGACTTCTTTTATGAGAATCCCAAGCAAATTCTCGAAATTTCATTTGTTAAGGAAAATCGTTCCGCGCATTTTGTTTTTCCTTAGGTTTTTAAGGCGAGAATTACTAAAAAAATTCTAAACCTAATATAATTGTGCTAATTCAGTTTTAAATCATTTTTTTTTTTTTGCCAATTGAGTTTAGGATGGGTTTGGTTCAATTTTCTCAGAGTCCCTTAGGACCTCAATGGCCCTTGAGAAAAATGTGGGGCATTTAGCAACCATTTCGAAAGGGCTTTGGGATGAAATTTAGCATTGGGAGAGCTAAAAGCTCAATGCTCATAGGGATCAGCATTAAGCTTTCAACATTTGGTCAAATGCTAGGCTAAGGTTTTTTCTTCCAAAACTACCATCACTTATTCTTTTAAATTTCGATTTTGCCCCTCTTTTTTTTGTTATATTATTTTTTATTAAAAAAAGAAAATCAAACCATAGGCTATGGTCCCCGACGAGCCAAATTTGGCGTCGGTGGCTGTTGGGCGAGGCTACCAAGGGTGGGGCAACCCCCGACCCGGCGCCTTCAGCTGGGGTCTGATGATCCCCCACAACCGTTGCCTAGGCTGCGCAACCTAGGCAACGGCCTCCGATCGTTGCGCGACCCTCGGCGAAGCCTAGGCGAGGGTCACGCGACCTCCAGTAACCACTCACCTAGGTTTGCGACAGCCCTCTAGGGGTTCGTTCGACCCCTAGTGACCTTGGCCCACGACCGCTAGTGCCAGATCTAGCTCATCGACGGTCATAATCTTGGGGTTTGGATTTTCTTTATTTTAATTATTCTTTATTTAAAAAATAAATATGATAGAAAGTCCCTTTTGCAAATTTGTTTTGCCAAACTCTAATTAGCTCAAAGCTGTTTTTGAAAGAGCTTTTTTTACTAAATGCCATTTGCATTTCTTGAAAGCCTCTTAGGCTAAAGTTATTTGCATTCCCCCAAAGCCCATTTTCAAAGTTGAACCAAACCCACCCCTAAATATTTTGCAATTGTGCCAATTCAATCCGTTTGACAGGGCGACGTTGACGTGGTAAGTTTCTATTGATATTTTAATATTTTCGAAACTTTGAATTATTTTTTAAATATTTTTTTATGTCTTTTATTTTTTTTAAGGGTTTGGGCTAGGGACCTCGGCAGGTCCCTCGGCGAGGGTCTACGAACGCACGCGTCGGCCTAAACCCTAAAACAAAAAGGAAAAAAAAGGCATAAAAAATTATTCAAAAATAATTCAAAAAATCGAAAAATATTAAAATATCATTAGAAATTTACATAGTCGGCATCGGTCGGCCAAACGGATTGAATTGACGCAATTACAAAAGGTTTAGGACTAAATTGGTAAAAAAATAATAATTTAGAACTGAATTGACACATTTGCAATAGGGTTATGACTTTTTTGGGAATTCTCCCCTTAAAAAACCTAATGAAATAAAAAACGAGTCGAACGATGTAACATCACAAGATACTTAACAAAGGCAGTTTCGAAAATTCGCTTTGGATTTGCATAAAAGAAGTCACAAGATCGAGCAAAGACAGGCGGACCCTTTTTTATTGTACTTCAGAACACTCTTTTTCGTTCTGGTAAGTTTTGTTGATATCCCAGTTGCTAAAGATTTAGTAATTTTCCCCTTCACCTCTCGCTTGCCTCTGCTACAGCTTGTGAGATCAATTCACAGGACGTGTATCTACCGTCTGGTAGATGGAGGGACGTATCTACATCTACAGCGACAATGCACCAGCATAGGTTGGCTCGATATGGCATGCGTCGAAGAACCAAACCGTACCCGCACGTAACTGACGACGTTGCATGCATGCCGAATGATCTTCCCATGCAGATGCAGAAGAGGGACGACAGAAACCTGGCGCCCGCCCTGTCGTTTCCTGGGTAGGATTCTCGCGAACCGTGTGGTTTTCGGCTCTTTGGGGGGATTTTACTAGAATGCTGTCCAAGGTCTGTGGGTTGGATTCCTCCTGTCTCTCTCCTCCTGGCGATGGTTGTGCCCCACTAGTCTATGGGCTTCCGGCGGTAGGGTTTGGTCTTTATCTTTGTTCTCTCTTGGTCATTATTCATCATTTGGTTTGGGGTCCACCTGATCTCAGTTCCAGTATGCTGTTGCTTTTTGGCTTCAGCTGAGTACAAATGGAGAGAGTGTCATAGGAGGAGAAGGACCTCACGATGCCCACCATTCTTGACTCCTCCCCACCAAAATGTTCCAAGTTGGCCAGCAACATTTTTCTTGCCTTATCTAATTTGAAACAATTCAAAATTTATGTAAATAACACACACACACACCGAAAAGTGACCGACTCATTTTAGTCGATCCACAATTCGAGATCTAATCGACTTAGGGAGATTGGCTGATGAAAGTTGTTGAGATTGTCCCACATCAAACGACCACCAGCCCCTTTCTCAATCGATGTGGGACAATCCTAACAATATTCCCCTCACACATTAGGCCATGGGTCGAAGGCGGGAACAATCTATATCTCAATCGATATGGGACAATCCTAACAATCTCTCCCTCACACAGTGGGCCATGGGTCGAAGGTAGGGACAATCAGTATCTCTCCCGTGTGATTGTTGTGTCCGGACTTATTGGTAACCCGGGCTCTGATACCGGTATTATGTGGTTTTAGACCTCTATTATCCCAAAAGTTAGTTTAAAGGATATGACTTTCTCTCACACTTATAAATCGACTATCAACTCATTCCATAATCGATATGGGATAGCTCCAACAATCTCCCCCTCACACATCGGGCCTTGGATCGGAGGAGCGACAATTCGTATATCTTTTGTGTGATTGTTGGGTTCAAATTTGTTGGTAATCCGGGTTTTGATGACTAGTCTTGGGCTTTTCTCATCCTAAAAGCTAGCTCAAAGGTTGAAACTTTTTCTCATACTTATAAACCGACCACCAGCCCCTTCCACAACTAATGTAGGACAACCCCAATAATCTCTCCCTCACTCATTGGGCCATAGGTCGGAAGTAGTGACAACTCGTATATCTCCCGTATGACTATTGGGTCCAGACTTGTTGGTAATCCGATATCGGTATTGGGTGGTATTAGGCCTCTCTCATCTCTAAAACTAGCTCAAAGGTTGAGGTTTTCCCTCACACTTATAAACCGACCACCAATCCCTTTCACAATCAATGTGGGATAGCCCCAACAATCTTCCCCTCACACATTGGGCCTTCGGTCGGAGGAGCGACAACCCGTATCTCTCCCGTGTGATTGTTGGGTTCAGATTTATTGGTAATTTGGGTTCTAATACCAGTCTTGGGTGGTTTTGGACTTCTCTCATCCCAAAAGCAAGCTCAAAGGTTGAGGCTTTCCCTCACATTTATAAACCGACCACCAGCTACTTCTACAACCGATGTGGGATAACCCCAACAAAGGTGATTCAAGCCAGTGCACAATCAACAACTACATAGCATGGATATCGATGTCTACGAAGTATAATGATCGACGGCGGCGTGGAATCGGCATCGATAAGTACTCAAGAGATGTTCGGTGAGACTTATTGGTTAAGCAGCCCGGCGACTTTAGAAGTTGTAACCGCTTGTAGAATATGATCGGCATGCAAACATGAGTCAACTAAGAGCAATAACTACTGATGAGCAATTGTAATTAGTAGATTATACAAATGTCGGCTTGTAACGTGGAAAGACCTCGAACACATATTCTCAATATATTTTTGTAATCGACCAAAAAAAATATATACGTTTGTCAGTTTATTAATATTGTTGTCCTTTCATTTTACAAATCACCACAGAACCGATTCTCATTTAAAAAACCCAAAATCTACTTCGAGCGAAAATTTATCACTATTTCAATAAACCAGCCATTTTCGGTGAAGCAATATATATTAGCCAATCAAGCAAATATTTTAAATCAAATTTAGAAATATGAGACACTTTAAACATGCACCGACATTCGGAAGGGGAAAATATCAAAAAGGCCGTAAATCTATTTCGAACCAATTCATTTCTAAAACTTAACTGGACAAATTTAGTCATAAACTATTTCACATTGGTATCAATTCAGTCAATTCGGTTAATTTATGCTAAAAATTATTGACATGAATATTGGCCATCCTATATGGCATGGCTGGTAATGATGTGCACGTTTTTAAGTATTTTTTTTTATTAATTTATAATTTTTCTTCTTTTTTTTTTTTTTTCTTTCCCATTTCTTTTTGCCGGTGGGCGGCAATCGGTCACCAGCAAAAAGAGAAGGGAAAGAAAAAGAAAGAAAAATGTATTATAATATTACAAAAAAGTCCACGTCAGCATTGGCCATATCACGTAGGATTGCCAGCATTGACCTCAGCAATTTCCGGTCTAAATTAGCTAGATATATTGAATTGGTACCACTTTGAAAAGGTTTAGGACTAAATAGACCCAATTAAAATGTTTATGATTTTTGTTTTTGTTTTTGACTTTTCTCGGTTCGAAATATATGCACGTGTTGACACGCAAAAAATGGCCTTGGGATCGCGGAGGTGGTATCACCATCGGTGCACGAGACTTTCGAAATAAGACAGGCATGGGCAACCTTAGCTTCACGTTTCTACATCGTCGTCAGTGAATCGATCCGACAAGCTAGTCGAAGCGCTGCTTTCGCTAATTCTACTAGGCTCCGCGCACGCGCTAGGCGATCGTGCGAACTCAGTCTCTGTCATTTTATTCGACAAATGCACGTTTGGACCATCGTTGGGACCATCGGTACTACAACGACCACCCAAAGCGAAATTCCTCACGTTGTTCCGGTCCCCTGCCAAATTTACGTAATCCCACCCACCCAAACCTATCGTGTCGCCTGCAACTCCATGGTAAGCAACATAAGCCACAGCATTGGACGAGGTGGAATAGCGAAGAGAATGAAGTTAGCACGGAGCAAGGGTGGTCTGAAACCAGGGCGAGTCTGTTCCCACCATGGAACCAGGAATCGGATAAGAATGTTCGGTTTTTCGTTTGTGGAACCGGGAGCTGGCCCATTTGGTCCTGAAATTGGACCGTATCGAACGCACGGTACGGTCCAGTTCTTAGGTGGGTCCAGGAACCGTAGGTGACCTTGGAGTTTTTCGATTCAACTACAAGACCCTTGCTGGAAGACAAAATCCGGTCCCGGAGGGAGCAGCTACACCTACTGCTCCGTCATTTGGACTCCATTTTCTTGGCCAAGCTTCTGGAAATTTTCTTCTTGGCCTTAATAAACGAAATACAGAGAAGGCGGGAGAGTGAGAGTGAGATTGGGAAGGCATGAGAGTGGGAGGTGAGCGGCGTGAGAGTGAGACTGAGGGAGAGTGAGCAATTAGGGTCTTGTAATAACGAAGATGACAAAACAAATATTGGTCCGGTTAGGATGATTCGGTCCACACTTGGAATTGGAAATCGGAACGGTTATCACCGGTTTCAAATTTTAGGAACTGACAATTAGATCGGTTCTTGTTCGGTTCCTGTGCTCACCCCTAGCATGGAGAGAGAGGGTTATTCGCTTCTATCTCTCTATGATCTCTTTTAGCTTGAATATGGAGAAAACCGTCCTACCAAAATAGTGATCGCAAAGCTCCGTGTAAAAGGCAAAACTATCCTCGAAAGAGATTGAACTTTAGTAAACGTTTGTTTTGCCGAAAATTTCATGATAAAAGAAAACATTTTCAACGAAAATCATTCTCAAGGAAAATATTTTTAATTTTCATTTGTTTGGTTGTTTGGGGAAAGTAATTTTCTTCTTGCCATAAGGGAAAGTTGTTTTCCGTTAATCTAAGCCCCCAATTTATAGAATACTTTGGTTGCATTCGGTCGTTCGGATTTCTAGTCGGGATAAGATTGAATAGAATATGATAACAAATCCTATCCGAGCTTATCCCACCCTCCCTCCTACGATATTTTTATCCGATCTATATCTTCTTTATATCTGACTTTATTATGTCTTGGATAGTCACCAAACACATGATATGATAAAATATATCATATCTTGGCTTTTATCCTAACGACCAAACACAGCATTTCTATCTAACGCGGTTCACCCTGCAGTTACATCGAATGCTCATATACGAGTAGATATTTTGTCTCGAATAGCGTAAAACCCCGACGAAGCCAACATAAATCCTATAAAAAAAAAGGAAAAAGAAAAAGAAAAGGCTGTTTCATTAGGGAATTCTAGTGTAGATACATAGTTGGGCTTGTAAAGGTGAACCGGGTTGGGTAAGTGGGTAACGTAGAGCCCAAGAGGCCCATTTGGGCCATTTCGCTTGTTCGTTCACTTTATAACTGGAGATATTGTGAGCTGCTCGTGTTGAAGACATAATTTCACTAATTAAAATTAGCAAATGACTTGATGAATTTATGATTATTTCCTCTCTCATATGCAGACCAAACGATCAGAAAAATTGCAATTAGAGGGTTTGCACGAATTTTTACCGAAATTCGATAATTCGAAATCCATTTCGAACCGGTTCACTCGACACATTTGACTAGGCCTATCTCTATGGTCTCTCGAGATTTTCGAATAAGGTGGAGTGGGCCAATCGATTTGTAGTTGAAACAATTGAACCGCCTTACTTGAATCGTCCATGGGGGTTGTTATCGAATTAGTCCTAATCCTATTGTACGGATGTCAATTCAATCTAAACTTTTTAATTCTACCAAAGTAATCCTAAATAATATTATTATTTTTTATAGAATTCCAATGTAGCTTTTCCGATCAATTTCGGGCTGAAAATTGCTAACGAAGTGTCTCGTCATGGTCGGCTATCCCATGTGGCACGGTCGGCAACCCGACACATACAGCCACACGAACCGCCACGTCATCGATTTTCTGCGGTAATTTTGGCCAAAAGTAATGTATTGGAATCCCGCACAATGATTTAGGACTACAATTGACACTTGTATAATAATTTTAGAAAAATTCTTTCCAGCCGAAAATAATTCTGGAATTGAATTGGTAAATTTTTCCTCATCCGTACGAGGCTGAATATATGGGCGACAAGAGCTCGGTCTGCCCACCCACGGCCGCCGCACGGGTGGGCCGAACGAGCCCGAATTGCCCGGAGGTCGTTCCTATAGTACTGTATCATTTTTCCGGACATGGCGACTCATTAATTGCGGTGGAATCGGAAAAGCTTCCGAGGAAAGACGTTGTCCCCGAAATGGACTCGTTCTCTCGTATGACCGAAAGGGGACGATGAAGGGAAACTTCATGGTCGGATTCTCACCTACCGAATTTTGTCGAGTGGAGAATTCCCATGGAGCTTTGAGTTGACTTTTCCATCAATCTTCCGACAGTCCATTTCCTCAGGAAACGGAAGTCAGCGGTGAGATGGATGATTAGGCACACAAATTGGCCAGCTAGAAAGGTCAGCGTAACTTGGTTTTTTTTTTTTTAACCCATAATTTGTCATGATATCAAAAGTTAAAATTAAAGACGCGAATGATAACCGTTTTGTTGTCGGGAGCTATTTCTGATTAGAAATCGATTTTTCTATTTTTATTCGCTAGACGAGTTTTCGAGCGTGGAAATGCATTTGATAATGACACAAAATTTCTGTTTCCAGAATAGTATTTCACGAACTACATAAAATTTATACGATTGCGGGCCGCCGGGCTCAACCGGCGGGCCGCGGATGGCAATTTGCGGGTGGTGTTTGGTGGACTAGAGACCGGTTGGTAGGCGGATCGGAGACCGGCAACGAGATAGGGTGAGCGATGAGAAGAATTCTCATTCCTATTCCAAATCTATTTATAAACTAAGAATTTGTCTAGAAAATAGAAAAATGAAATCGTTTTGCCAAACGGAATTATGTTCCAAACCTATTTTTCGAGAACAGAAAAAATAGACTAGTTATCATTCACGCCCCTAAATGTCTCATATCGTGCTCTAAGAATAAATTGCTTGTGATTCCATCATGAATTTTCCCTATTCCAAAACTTTGGGACTCATTCAGTACTCAATGAAAATTCTCGTCGCGACCCTCTCGGGGGGCTGAGACCACGAGGGGCTAGACAGGTTGCCAAAAGGACCGCGAATCCTTCCCTCCGGCGAGGTGACACTTGCACTTAGCCAGGGCTCTCTCATGCCTTACCGGTCACGGCGTTGGTATACTCATTTTTCACAACGCTAATTGATTTTTGTTTTTACTAAAGAGGCGCCATCAATCTATTATGAGCCGACTAGAGAGTTCCGGGGATATGCGAGCTTGGTCGCCTTAACCGATTAGATCAGCTATTGCCCCGAATCATTTATCAACGAAATTCGATAATTCGATACTTAAATTCCGCCGCGAGTAGATAGGAACAAAGAGGCATATCGTACCGTGATGCCAAAGCTTCTTATATGGTCTTCCGTACGAGATAAGATCAAAGATTCTGTAGATCTTCTCTTGGGTAAATGATTGAAAAGCTTTTTTTGGCTTCAAATGCAAGCAAAATTGGGGGAAAAGCCGAGGCTAATTATAAAAAAAAAAAGAAAAAAAAAAGAAAAAAACGACCTTCTGGAACGAGATTTGCATTTGATTGGTAAGGGAATCGAAACGCGCAAGTAGCACATGGAAACGACCATCCACATGTCAAATCGATCCGAAATTACGTTTTTAGCCCTGGCTAATCAAATGCGCAAGTGGAGATTTAAAGCGTCAAATCCACGCGAAATTACATGTTTGGCCCTGGCTAACGGCGAACCCGCGGCGAAATCGCTTCCGTGTCGAGGGTGCTCGTGTCATCTCGATGCCCGTGTTGGCGGGGCTCAGGGGAAATTAAGCAAAGAGAACCGAGGGCAAGGCTGGAAACGAAATGGTGGGCGTTACGGTCTTTTCACCGGTCACTGTCTCTATCAGCAAAAGCAGCTGTTTATTTGATTTATTTTGTAATTTTATTTCGTCCATGAACGTCAAATCAGCAATTTTCTTAATTAATGTAAAGTCTCGATCGAAATTTTCCAGAAAAGAGAGAAAATAAATCTAAAAAAAAAAAAAAAAACAAGCGCTCACTTTGACTTGGCTAGGATAGGTGGACCGACATAAAATAGGTGGTCATGTGAAAGTCGTGTGAATTGAATATTTCATTTGATTGGTACTTTAGTCAGTCGATTAGAGCTAAGTTTAGCAATATTTATTCTTTTTAATTTCTATTTTTGGGCACTAATTGTCAAGTAGTACCAAAGTCAATTGGCATTTCTACGCGCAAGAGATTGCACCCACCCTTTCCGGGTTTGGGTTCGATTCTCAACTTTTTCCCTACAACATTTCGTGGATAAAAAACAAAAAGAAGCCATTTTGATCGGCGAATTACTGTGCAAAAATTACAAAAAGTTGGGAGGTAGTTGACATTCAGGTTTTCATGCTTTCTAAATTTAGATTTGATTGCCAATGGGTATTCGGCCCCGCTAATAAAGAGATTGAGGGGGGGGTTGTGGACGCTCGTTTAAGGTGCGGGGTTCGACTCCAAGAGGTAAAGAAAAAATCAGAGAGATGGAGAGCTAGAGCGATTCAATTAAATCTTCAGACAATACATTCTTTGGCAAGTACCTTGTTTTCATCACGCGAGACTTAAGCGCTTCTTTTCCTTAACGAGGAAATACAGAGCGACGCCGATTCGACGGCAATCTTCAAATAATACATTCTTTGGTAGATACCTCGCTTCTACCGGTATCCCTCTTTTTCTTCTTTTTTCTTAACAAGGGAAATACGGAGCGGCGCCGATTCGACGACTTTATCCTCTTAATTACCATACCTATTAAATTGGAAGGTGACGGGATTATTTCATCGACGCGGCATATTTCGGTTGGTAATACCTTTTTTTTTTTTGTAGTGGAAAATCTTTAAATTTTTTTCGTAGATTAAAAGGATTTATGTCCTAATTAGAGCATCTCATGGTCGAAAAAGTCTTGTTATTTATTCCCCGGCCTGGTCTCACTTTTGCTTCGTCCCCTTTTCCTGATCTTTTCCTCCATTTTTATTGTATTGGCCTAAATTTGAGGTTCTGCTTCTGTTCTCGCACGGAGAGATTCCTCTTCATCTCCTTCCCTCTCTTCTTCTCTCTCTCTCTCTGTCTTCTCTGCTTCTGTTCGCTGACAAAACCTACTCTCTCATTCAAGGCATAGATTCACAGCGCCGAAAGACAGAGAAGAAGCTCGAGCGGAGCTTTTGGCCTTTTTCAGAGTGGGAGCTGAAGCTCTTCTTCAACCGCTCGCTTCGGAGTCCCGGAAATCGCTCAAAATGTCCCAGACCAACTGGGAAGCTGATAAAATGTGAGTTGTTTCGATGCTCCGAGGTCGTCTTGCTCGGTTTAAGGGGGTTGGGTCTCGCCATTTTGCTCGATTTCGCTCTTTTATGGAGTATGTTGCTGTTCTTGGTGGGGTTGCTTCTGTTACCCCGCTCAAGATTTGTGCTTTTTGTGTTTATTCACTGTTTGCACGATTCCTTTGTGTGTTTGCATTATGTTTGGGCGATTTCGGGGGTTGTATATTGTCAAGCAATTTTTTTTTTTTTTTTTTTGCTGTTGGTGCTTGCTGATTACTCTCCCCTTTAGGTCGATTCAATCTGCCATACGATTGTTTTTCTAAATTTTTATTCTGTTTCCTAGATAATCCTTGTAATTTGGTCGTAGTGTGTGCCTTATTCATGTTTGTAGTTTTAACTTGCCGGAAAAACTATGCTTTGGTTACAGGTTGGATGTTTACATCCATGATTATTTGGTAAAGAGAGACTTGAAAGCCACTGCTCAGGCTTTTCTAGCTGAAGGGAAAGTGTCCTCTGATCCTGTCGGTGAGTATCTTCTTTGGCTAAAAAAGAACTGTGGATTGTCTTTTTTAGATTTGCATTCATCTTAAAGTACTGTAATTACAAAATCTTTTTGTTTAGTCTATATTTTTCCTGTATTTGAGTTTGCGCGTATTTGCAGCAATTGATGCCCCCGGAGGTTTTCTTTTCGAGTGGTGGTCGGTTTTCTGGGATATTTTCATAGCTCGGACCAATGAAAAGCACTCAGAGGTTGCGGCATCTTATATTGAGGTTGGTTTTAAAGAAATTTTTGGTACTTTTGCTTGTATTGAGGATCTTTCATAGGGCCGTAGGTGGTGAAAGTGAAAATGAAATAACAGGGTGAACCTTTACTGACGTTCTCTGTTTCATGGCTAACTGAATGAGAGCCGCAGTTTTGAACATTGATAGCATCTTTTCCAAGGTTCTTATTGAGTATGGTGCTCCGTGCATTCAATATGCTTCTGTAGTTTAGGTATCCTGGAGGTATTTTACTTGAAACCCAACCTCAGATGCCAATTCCACTCTCGCTTTTTGTTGCCTCTTTCCCATTCACTCCCATTTTGGTAGAACAGGTTGAATAAAGGTAGTGCGTTATAAATTTCACCTTGTGGCCATAATTTCGTGCTTCAAAGGTACAACAATACTGCGGTACAGATGGCGAGTCTGAGAGGGATCTCATGCCCTCAACCAATTTTGTAAGGGTTGTCTTCTTTTCCTGATGGAAACAAGTACAATATATTGGAAGTTGAAATCATCATCGCCACTTCCTATTTGTCATTGAAACATTTATCCTGTTTTGGCAGAAGGTCAATGTTTAACCATCTTATAAGCCACATTTTTATCTCACTTTATCCTGCCACAATATTGTTGCATATATGCTCTCACGTGCTTGATCCTATTGCCCTGTTAAATAGCTTTGTCGTGCTAGAGTTTTGAAGAGGGCCTTGTTTGTTTGAGGAAACTGATATTTAGTGTTTGTCCGGATGAGATGAATGTTCTCCTTGGTTGGATACTGGACTTAGGTTATGTTTGATAAACTCGATAAGTGCTAGAGATTGTGATATTCAGCACTTTATGGCATTCCACGGGTTTGATAATGTCCAAATAATCAGCACTCAGTAAACATGAAAGCAGCTTAACCTTTTAAGTGCAGGGACGCCTACTTAATTTTTGTATTTTAACATTGAACTGAATGGGTGCTTAGTGTAAGCGTATATACACTCCATCCTTTGCATTGGCATTGAAAGAACATATTGAGATTGATGTCATTCAATTTCAAACCCATTGAATGTAGCTGATAACTGTTGGACCCGAGAATTAATATGCGTTAGAATATAAAGCTAGTAAAAGTACTCCCCTGAAATCTTATAACTGCATGGTTTTTTCTGGAATTCTTTTCTAGTTTTCCGCGTTACCCCGTGTTCTGGATTCTGTTTTTCAATTGCATAATCTACTTCCACAACCCAAGCTTTTTCCTGTGTAATTCTATTCTTATATCCTTTTTGTCGTGGCTTGGTGGTCTTCAACTTGCTATGTGTGCATGTGGGTGTGAGATGTTTCTTCGTTGCCCTGTGGAATGTCGATGTCTCATGGACAGTACTGGGAAAATCGTCATGTATACAACAGAGTGGACTTTTTTCCTCATATGAATTAGAGTGGAACCTCTTCTTTTAGTTAACTCATATCGTTATAAACATCTGAAAGACATTGCTGTCCTTTGTTTCATGCAGTGTTTTATAGGATAACAGAAATTCTGAGGTGTTGAGGTTCCAAAGCAATGTTCCTTGTAACATTTAAATCGACAGTACTCGTAAAATTATAAATTTTTTTCATCGTACGATTGAAAACGATATGAGTGGATTCTGTACTTGAACTTTACATGTTTTCAAATAGATTTTTCCTTGGAGTTTTAACACTCAAAACTTAAAAGTCAGTCCATGACTTTGCAGTTTTACCAAACACAAACTTAGATTTTTAGGATCTCTTCGGTCTTTTCTAACTCAAAGTGTAAAACTGCGTTTTGTGGTGTCTGAACGAAACTTAATGATGTTATCGGGGGTTAGCCTGCTTGATGGAAGGAATTTTCGATGTGATTTGATCCCAGACAATCTCTTATTTTACTAGCTTGAAACATCTCCTGTCATTGTAAGTTCAATGGAAATATGCTTGCGTATTTACATACCTTTCTAAATGATCCATTCTTTGCCTCTGTCTAGCTTATAGAATAAAGGTTTAATGTAATCAAGCTAGCATATTTTGATATGCAGACGCAGTTGATGAAAGCGAGGGAGCAGCAGCAGCAGCAGCAACAACAGCCGTCCCAACAACCACAGCATCAACAACAGCAGCAACTACAAATGCAGCAACTCTTGTTGCAGAGACATGCACAGCAGCAACAGCAGCAGCATCAGCAGCAACAGCAGCAGCAGCAGCAGCAGCAGCAACAGCAGCAGCAGCAGCAGCAGCGAAGAGATGGAGCGCATCTTCTAAATGGAAACTCCAACGGGCTTGCAGGAAATGATCCCCTAATGCGACAGAGTCCTGGAGCTAATGCCCTGGCAACAAAAATGTATGAGGAAAGATTAAAATTGCCACATCAGAGGGAAGGTTTGGATGAAACAGCTATTAAGGTTGGACCCTTTCTGCGTTTGTTTGGGAAAGCTTGGTAGTCTTGTTAGATTGAAAGAGTTGGTTTTCTTTTCTATTTTGCAGCAACGTTTTGGTGAGAATGCGGGCCAGCTTTTGGATGCCAATCATGCATCAATTTTGAAATCAGCAGCTGCCAGTGGCCAGCCTTCGGGGTGATTCTCTTGTGATACCCAGGCTTTGTCATCATTATCCATTATCTCTGGTTTTTCCCTTGAGGACGTGAGATTAAGTAAAAAATTTTCCACTCACAGTTTGCATGAGTTTCTGCTTAGTGTTGAGGGTAGAGTTTCTTCATACTACCAGTTCAATCTTTTGGCTCAAAGAACTGATTACTAGTCAATTTGGTGCAATGAGGGAGACATATGCATGACATACTCTTTATCAACCATGCTACAATGATGTCAGTAATGTGCAGTGTAAAACTTGACGTAATGATCTTAATTACTAAACTCTGATGGAGCCTGTTTTCGGATTGATAATCTTGACTAGATAGACATAGCTTGCACTAGTCTCTCACTTATTGATGGGAAAAAATGTTAAATTGTTGCTGGAAGGATCAATTTTTGTTGGCATTTTTGGTAATTTCAAAATGCACTAATGATCTTAGGCAAGTATTGCATGGTAGTGCTGGTGGGATGTCTCCACAAGTTCAAGCTCGTAACCAACAGCTGCCTGGATCCACACCGGTATGTGAATTTTCTTGAAAGCTATCAGACCTTTGAGGTGGACATGTATAAGCATTATCTGCAATGTTCTTATCAATGACTTGGATCAGGACATAAAAAGCGAGATCAATCCTGTGTTGAACCCCAGAGGCCCTGGTCCGGAAGGATCTTTGATAGGGATTCCTGGTATGTTGTTAGCGTCTTTTGGTATGAAAGCGACAATTATTGACGTAAAATTATGTGCGTATTTGCTGTGTGTAATCTCTTGTTTCTATTTTTGAAGTCTGCATGATGTTGAATTAGAAAACTAAAAGCAATCGAGATAAGCTGAATTGTAAAATTTACTGCTAACCGCATCTGGGTTTTCTTTCTTGGCCAACGGTTACTAACAAAGACATTTATGCAACTAACCTTAATGGTCATGATGTATCAGGGTCAAATCAGGGTGGTAATAATCTGACTTTGAAAGGCTGGCCACTTACTGTAAGTCTCAGTCTCTCTCTCTCTCTCTCGCGCACGCACGCGCTCATTGATTTAACAAATAACATCAGTATTTTTGGCTATAGTTATTGTCTATGAAGGCGCACATTCTAAAAGTCCTGTTCTTTGACATCTTTGTTCCTTAGGGACTAGAGCAGCTTCGCACGCTTCAGCAGAAGCCCTTTATACAAACCCCTCAGCCGTTTCACCTGCATCAACAGATGCTACCACAACACCAGCAGCAGCAGCTTGTTCTTGCTCAGCAAAATTTGACCTCACCATCTGCCAATGATGACAACAGAAGACTCCGGGTGCTTTTGAACAGTCGGAATGTAATGGGCAAGGATGGACTTCAAAATTCCATCGGAGATGTGGTCCCGAACGTTGGATCACCTTTACAAGCTGGTGGACCCCGAGGGGACACAGAAATGATGATGAAGGTGCATCTTATGCCTATTGTCTTTTTCCCCTGAATCTCTTTTGCTGCATTAATTTTTTGAGAGTTTTCCCATTGTCCTTTTGAGGGAAGTTTGATAGTCATTTTGACTGTTGAATGTTGCAATGGTTATAGTTTAAGTTGGCTCAGCTTCATCAGCAGCATCAGCTCCAACAACAGGTCCAACAGAACAGTAATCCTCAGCTGCAGCAGCAGCACGTACTTGCGAATCAGCAATCTCAGAATTTGAACCACAATCTTCATCAACCAGAGAAAATGGGTGGTGCTGGTAGCGCTAACATGGATGGTAGCATGTCGAATTCCTTTCGAGGAAATGATCAGGTCTGTCCAAATGGCAATTGCCTTTTGTGGTACTTGAATTTTTACTCCCCTGAATTAGTATGCCCTTTGGTTGTGATTGTTCTTTGTATGCCTTGAATGTGTGCAATTCTGACTGGCCCTGCAAAATCCTTCGGTCTCAATTCTCAATTAGTGCCAGAAGACCTCTATTCTCCTCACCAGCGTTCAGTTTTCACTTTTGAGAACTGTTTAGTTGCCAACCTGACACGTGCCTTTCCTCTGATACTTTTCCCAGATATGTAAGATATTGTTGCAAGTTCTAGAGCTTTGTCAGTAAATTACAGAGCTGAAAGATATTTACGATGGGAGTCGGAGGTTATGGCCATCTTTTAATTTCCACGTTATCTTCTGTGGGAAGGAGTTGGAAGCTTTTCCTATGGGCATGCTTTAATTTCATTGACATCGTTCTAAAAGTCTTAATGAGAAGGCTCTTCTTAGTAGAATCACCTAAGGACTGCTGGATTGGACTACTGTGTACTTGTGCTCGGGGTTCCTAACATCTTCCTTGATGCATTTAAGGTTTCAAAAAGCCAATCTGGGAGGAAACGAAAGCAGCCAGTGTCATCTTCAGGTCCTGCCAATAGCTCTGGAACTGCGAATACTGCGGGTCCCTCCCCTAGCTCTGCGCCTTCCACACCGTCAACTCACACTCCTGGTGATGTGATGTCTATGCCTCCATTGCCACATAGTGGTAGTTCGTCCAAGCCAATAATGATGTTCGGTGCTGATGGCACTGGAAGTCTTCCATCGCCTTCAAATCAATTGGTCAGTCAGATTTAGACTTTGTTTTTGGATGGCGATAATCTTCTAGCATGAATTCGGTTGTCATATTGTTTAGTATTGATCTTGTACTTCAATTACAGGCAGATATGGAACGATTTGTAGAGGATGGGTCTCTTGATGATAATGTTGAGTCTTTTTTATCTCATGACGAGACAGATCCTCGAGACACTGTTGGTCGCTGCATGGATGTTAGCAAAGGTGCCTGAGAACTCTCCGTTAATGAGGAATTTTGGTGACATGCCCATCTTTAATTGTAGTTTTTAAACAAGAAATATCTGGCATGTTTTATTCTATATACTTTAGATTTTCTATGGAATCATTGTCATTGGTATTGCAATATTTGTTCACATTGTTGTTTTCTGCTCCAAATTTAGATCTGTTGTGTGCATAGCAGTGAAAGAAATATGTTAGCCTCCTATTTCTTGGAGGCTTCAATGATCTATTGATTCCTATAGATGTTATTGGGATTTTATCTTGTCCTTCAGTCTCAACCACTATTGCCAATTCATGCACTCTGGTGCGTCCTCCTGTGGCTTTTTTCCTTTTTGAGGGTATTTAAGATTTCATCCACCATGAGCTCAGAGTTAACTGGTAGAAACAGTGAACCATACAGAACAAACTAGTTAAGAGTTTCAGGACTTAACCTTTGACTGACAAACGGAGAAACATAAGTCGTATAAGCAGAAAAAGTATCAAACTCAATACTAATTTGCAACGAAGGAAAATACTTTCCCAACAAGCCTTTCACTAACGAGCAGACAAGATAATATGTAAAATTTCTCTCTATCACTCCTATAATGGAAAGAAGGAAATGAACTCTGTCACCAGTTATCGCATGATGATAACTAGCCTGCCTTCAAAATAAAGTATGACTTTCCTCGAGGTAATTTTTTATTTAACCATAAAATCCTGATGAATATATTTAGTTAAGTAATGGAAGAACTTTGCCTTTAGATGTAATTTAGACTACCATTCTCAGGTCCTACTAATTGAGGTTTGATTCAGAATCATTTCCCTAGTAGGCTGCATGATGAAATGTCTTTCACAGTTTCACTCATAGTGTTCAAATTGGGTGCTACAGAATTCTCATTTACTGAAGTGAGTACTATACGAGCAAGCGCCAGCAAGGTTGACTGTTGCCACTTCTCATCAGATGGAAAACTACTTGCTACTGGTGGACATGATAAGAAAGTACGTACGGGCAGTTATATGTGGATGATAATATGCTGTCTTCTGCAAGAGTCTGATATGGGATGGTTAAAATTCTGGATTATGCAGGCTGTACTGTGGTATGCAGATACTTTAAAGCCAAAAACAACTCTGGAAGAACATTCTGCTTATATCACAGATGTTCGTTTTAGTCCAACCATGCCTCGCCTGGCAACATCTTCTTATGACAAAACTGTCAGAGTCTGGGATGCTGACAATGTTGGTGAACATAATATCTCATTGACACTAGTGTTTTTTAGATTTTTCAATTCCTTGTCTTTGAAGCTTCTTGCAACAGCCTTCTGATATACTGAACTACACGAGGTGCCTGTCTGACTATAAGTACTGATGAAATTTCAAAACATTTTGCCACTATGATATAAGTGCTTATGATGCAAGTTTGTTGTTTCCGGAGTGAACAATCTAATGAAAGTTATTTTTTACTTACCCTGTAGAGTTACGTAGAACATGATCTAAACTTGTAGCTTCAAGCAAGCAGATGTATTAGCATGAGTTAATTGACAGGACTTTGAATGTGTAGTTAGTGCATGATGGTGAAGGGTGAAGAAGTAAGTAATCTGTCCCTTAGAGCTGACCACAGAAGATTTTGGTCTTTTACAGGAATGGACCAGGAGTTTTAATTAAAGCTGGTCTCCTGTTATTATTCAGATATTCAGATGTCCCTGTCTTTTGCATGCTGCCCATTGCAACATCAATAAGAAATGAATTTGGGGTCGATTTTTGGCCTGTAGCCCTAATAGGAGTTGCCATTGTTTTAAAATCTGAACATTAAAATTTTGGGAACACACACACACACACACACACACACAGAGTTTTATATGTATGCCAAAATATATATACACATATACAAATGAATTTATTGCCTAAGTATCTATGTGAATGGTTATGCAATCTGACTCTTGTTCAAAGCCTAGAGAGCTGCTTCAATATTTCAAGTTCTCTGAATTTCCACACTTGTTTACATGAGATGATCGTCTCCTCTTGTTACCCTTGAAGCTGGAATTCCAGAGCCTGCTGGTAGTGATAAATTCTGCCATGGGTATTCTCTCGTGATAATGATTGAGTGAAGATTTGGCTACTTCCTTCATAGATCATTTTGAGAGCATTCTCTTCGGAGCTCAATGAAATTGCTGCTTTTCGCGTGCAGACTTATATGGCATTTGTTGTGTGGCTTTTACATGAAATAGTGTCTGTAACTATTAGGATTGTATTTATCCTTCGTTGCTTTCATGCATTCTTTTGCAAGGTCAATGTTGAGGTAGCTTCATTTTAACCAGATAATGATCATGTTTTAAGAGTTCTAAGAGTTTCCTTTGTAGGTAGTTGTTGGTCAATGTAGAGGGCAAATTCATGTGACCTTGCTTAGATTTATTTGACTGTCTCTGTTTTGTCCCTTTGTGGTGTGATGTATTTAGCTTCACTTTTGTTGGCTTTCTGCTTAATGTCTGTGTGCATGTGGTATCATCAATCGATCATTTCTTCATTTCAGCCTGGTTATTCTCTTCGAACTTTTATGGGGCATTCTGCTGCTGTTATGTCTCTGGACTTCCACCCAAATAAAGATGATCTTATCTGCTCTTGCGATGGGGATGGTGAGATAAGATACTGGAGCATTAATAATGGCAGCTGTTCGAGGGTATTCAGGGTACAAATAAATTATCATACTACTCGTGTTTCCCTTATGGGTTCTAGTGAGATGGTGCATCAAGTACATCTTGTTTCTGTGAAAATGTATAACTTATGTTGCTCATGAATCAGGGTGGCACTGCCCAGTTGAGATTCCAACCCTGTCTCGGAAGGTGTCTTGCTGCAGCTACAGATAATGTCGTATCTATATTGGATGTAGAGACACAAGAGTGCAGGCAAACTTTGCAGGTTGAATTTTTAGTAAACTTTTTCCTTTTTATTCAGTCTAGTCAAATGGGGATTGTTATTGGCTGAGAAAAGGGGATATTGTTGCTGAGTGAGCGATTGTCTTACCTCTAGTAGGTATGATTGAATGATGTTGTGGTTCCTCTTGGATCTGTTACTGTATTGAAAATTTAGATGACAAAATGTTTTATTTCTCTGAGCATTAGAAGGAAAAGCTCTTATTTCATCTCTGCCAAAATTTTACATTGGTGATAGGAGATATTTCAGTGTTTATTCTTGGGTCTATTGGTGACCCTATTGGCTTGCTGAATATCTATGAAGCAACTTGCCTAATAAAGTAGCATTTTCCCAGGTCTAGAGTTGAGGCTCGATCCAGATGAGAAATAACAGTAGGAAAAAAGATCATCGTAGCTTGTCATCTTTTTATCTTCTGTATCGAAGTATAGGACATTCAAGTATGTGTCACCATTTATGGATGCTATTTTAGTCACGCAATTAGTTTCTAGGTGTATGTCATCTTTCAGAGAATTTTATGGTTTGCTATCCTTCTTGTCATTATTGAAATTGCAACTCATTCAATTGCAGGGCCTTTTAATTCAAGTTGGCCATTCTAGTCTTTGAGATAGTCACGTTTGTTGCCTTTTTTCCTTTTTGTTTCCTGCTGCTTGTAACATGTCGATAGTTCCTGCTTGTATCTGAATTTTGATTACAGGGGCATGCTAAGACAATCAGTTCTGTGTGTTGGAATTCGACTGGGGAGTTTCTTGCGTCTGTCAGTGAGGACACTGTGAAAGTTTGGGCAGTTGGGTCAGGTAGTGAATGGGACTGTGTACATGAATTGAGCTGCAATGGAAACAAGGTTCACTCCTGTGTGTTCCACCCAACTTATCCTTCACTTCTGGTGATTGGCTGCTACCAGGTAAGTCACGTTTGAATTATTTATTTTAGCGTTTTCATGTGCATTCTAGCTCCATTCTAGCTCCATTTATAGGAGAAGTAAGGTATAAGTCAGGTTAGATGTTCCCGAATCTTGTTCTTAGGACTATATAAGAAATTTCTAGTGAGCTTCCTGGGATGATAATTGGGCTCATGAATTTATAAAATATTAAGTGATTGGCTAGTACAAATCAGGCGTCTTTCTCACTATCCTTCGAAGCAGTGATACCCAGTTAATTGGCAATTTCAGAATTACGGCTTATGAAGCTGGCTTTACAAGAGCCATGGAACAGCAAAAGCTATGTGCCTTAACTAGTAGTACCAGTCACGTGAATAGACTCTTTAGACTTCTATTGCCCCATAAAATCTTGGTTTAATTGTGCTTTTGGTCTAAGCTAATTGAAAATTCTCTGCAGACCCTGGAGCTGTGGAATATGGCCGAGAACAAGACAATGGCTTTGCCAGCTCATGATGGACTAATTGCTGCATTGGCAGTGTCAAATTTGACAGGCCTGGTTGCTTCAGCTAGTCACGACAAGACAGTGAAGCTGTGGAGGTGATACTTTGGCATCTCCAGGTGTTTGTCCTGCGCACTCAGATTGGAAGACTGAATTTGCTGTTCCCGTTCAAGTGCATGTATCTTGTCCTTGTATCAGTTGCCTCAGTACGCCTAGTCGGTGTCGTCTCACTGATACTAATATAGATCTTATCATTAGCGATGGGATTTAACTTTGTGACATTTGCTGCTGTTGTACATCGGTTGATGACTTCTTTTCTTTTGTTGAGTTGAAGCTTTCTGCGAATGCTTCAGTGACATGTAACGTTTTGCCTCTCCTTGGAGAAGGGAATGTTCTCGGACAGGACTCTACATTGATAATTGCCATCTTCTCTCCCTTGGTGTTCATGCCATGTCTTTCTTTCTCGGACTTCGACGTCACTTACTTTTTGGGTTGGATTGGAATTCTCATTGTCGGTTTCGTTCTTGTCAACTTAAAGGGCCAAAAGAAACCGATTTCCAGGAACCCTCACGTTTCTTGGTGTCAAGAGCTTGAGATGGAATGAAATATGTTTTGGTTAGATCCCTAGGAAACAAGTGGATCTATCAACTCTAAGGATGTGCGAAGGGAAGGAAAAGGGTTATGGGGACCGCTATTGTAACATGTTTTGTATGATGCAATTAATGCACCGTTGGCACGCCTTATCTTCAAATATTTATAGCGGTGCTATATATTGTATTGCTGTCGAGTTGAAAAGCTAGAAGCAGTTGTTAATGTAACTCGTTTTCAGCGGAATTGTGGGGAATTTCTAAGCTTGTGTTGCTCGTTTGAAATGCTTCTTCTCTCATGGTGATATCAAATTCTCCGCCAGTTCTATGCCCTCCACGTTGTAGGTTTGGGCCCAGAAAATTGAAACGTCGTAAAGACTAACAATGGAAATGGAAGGGTGCGCGCGCCTCTCTCTCTCTCTCGCCTGCCTTTGGATTGGTCGGAGCTGTTTGTGTTTGTGACTTGTCTGAGAAGGCTTGTAACCAGAACAATGCAAATGGAAGGTCTGGGGTGGTAGGATATGGAAACCTTTCAATCCTAGATCATCTGGATGCACCGGTTGGGCAAGAGATTATCATGACTTGACTGCCCTTGCATCGCTTTTCGGCACATCATTTTGCATCAATGATCCTTTGCCGGGTCTCATCTTGCAATTTCCGATCTCCCTCCTGCTCAATGAAGTGCGCGAGACCATCGCCGGCTGCGGGAAGGTTCTCATATCTTTGCTTATTGTGCCTACCAAGCAGGTTATGCATGTGGTGGGCTAAATACAGAGTCCCATCATATAAGACAATGAGCCACGACTGACGATTTTGACTCAGCAAATTTCTACATTATATTTGACCTAAAAAAAAAAATTCTACATTGTAGGAGAGTTCTGGCTTGATAATGTCAAGTTGATGTGCTGTATTCCTCTTTTGAAACAGAGCATACGTTTTGCGTTGGGCAATAACGGGTTTGAGTTCTTTTAAATAAATTCAATTAATTGTTCTTGGATATTGTTATGAAAACAATTAGATAACCCGATATTGGAATGAACTAGACTCAATAAAATCGAGAGTTTAGTTGCGCATTTTGCAATCAATTATGGATTAGACTGCACATTTTTACAATCATTTAGGAACTTGCGGTGACTTTCTTCCTTGTTTGGTCAAATAAAGAGACCACACTTGAACATTTAGGAACAGTTCAAGGGTCACATTGAACGAGTAAAAAATTAAAGGATGACATTACATATTTGGTCAAAATGCAAGAACTATTAGTACCATTTTAGTTGTCTTCAAGTCCTGATGACTTCTATTTCTTGTCTGGAAGAAGGGCATTTCCTTATATTGGTAATTTTTTATGGTAAGCGAAAGAGTGATATGCTTTCGATGCACCATGAGCTTAGGTTCTTTGTTCTTTGTGGGTTTGTCGACGTTGCCAGATAGTTTGAAGGGAACTCTCCGGTGGATGTCTTGTCCGACTAAATGTCACGGCCATCTCGAGACAGATTAATTTATTTTGCTGGCGACTTTGATTTCATGAGCTAGACATTCTTTGTTACATGGAGTTGATTTGCTTTCTACCGCTAGAGGAGTAGATCAGAAAGTGGGAACGATGAGAAGCAATTGTATGTAACATATACTTAGGCTCCGTTTGTTTTATGGAAAATGAATGATTTAGAAAATATTTCCTTCGAAAATGTCTCTTACGAAAATGAATAAAAAAGAAATTACTTTCACCATTAATGAAAATTTAGATATAACTAATTATCGAAATGAAAATTTTTATTGACTAAATAATATAAACAATTATCTTTAAGAAAATGTTTCCTAAATTATAAATTTCCTTAGAAACTAACGAATAGCTTCATAATTACTCGTATGGGGACGATCTCTCTCTTAAAAGAAAGAAAAAAATAAATAAAATAAGTCCATCAACATACTAAAGGGTACATCACCCCATGTCAATGAATTACAGTACTTGAGGAAAGTAACAACAAGAGTGCTATAATTTTTTTTTTCATTCACCTAAGTGCCACAAATTTTACATATCGATCATTTAAGTGCCATCGACGATATGCCTCCCCGAATTATTTTTGTTTTTTCATTTTAATTTTTGATTTTTGATTTTTCTTTTGCTTTTTTCGTAAGCTTTTTTCCCCTTGGCCGGCAAGGGTCACCGGTGGCCCTCGTCGACCACGAAACCCTCGTCGGATCTGAGAGAGGGCCTTTGCGGCCACGCCTGCCATAGGTGATGTGGCCCTTGCCCACGATCGAAGGCTTTGCGGCCCTGTCGACCGCAAGCGAGGGCATGATGGCCCTCGCTAGATCTAGGCAAGGGTCGCAACGGCTTTAGCCTCGCCCATGGCCAACGGGGCTACAACCGCCCTTGTGAGGGCCGTCGTGGCCACATCGGCCAAGGGCGACGCAGCCCTCGCCCTTGGATGAGAGTTTCGTGGCCGACAAGGGTCGATGATGACCCTCACCGGCCAAGGGAAAAAAACACAAAGAAAAAAGCAAAAGAAAATTTTGAAAATAAATAAAAAGTAAAAATACCATGTCATTGAAAATTAAATAAAAAATCCATATAGGATGATTTGTTGGAAATGACACTCAAACGATCGATTTTACTTCAATATGGCACATAAATGAGTGAAAAAAAAAAAAAACTTATAACATTCAAGTAAGCGCCGTGCATGGCTCATCTTGTTCTTCTCCCATTATACTTGTCTCTCTTTTCATGTGAATGTATTATCGGCAATAACCTAATTTGCCTTTTTGTAACCTTTTTTTTTCCTCATTTTCCTTGGAAAGGGCAATTTCAATTATTAGGAAAGGGAAGAGATGATTTTGCATACTATTGAGAATGGAGTGACATATTATTTGGCTAATTCCATTGCCTCCTACAATTTTTCGTGCCGAATTAAAGTTGAATATCTTGCTTATACGATGTAAGTAATGTGATTATTTACGGTATATCAAGGACTTAGTTCATAAATTAAAGTTAGTGATGGACAAAGAATGAATCCCGATTGATCTTTGATAAGTACGAATCATTTGATTTTTAGCTTAACACGAGTTTATCTAAGAAATTTGTAGAGGTTCAATTTGGTCTATTAATCTCCGAGGACAGATACCGTAAAAAAAAAAAAAAAAATCAAGGAATCCATATTTATTTAAAGCTTAGGACTTTATTTATCAAAAAATAAAAATTATTAGCAGAGTTGTTATATAAATCGAGAAAATTAGCAGGAAATAATGAATCTATTTTGGCCGAGCCATCCTCGAGTCATCTTCTCGGATCGATCGATCGATCTTGGCCCGACCCGACGTCCGCACTCATCGGACTCCGTCGCGCTCGTCGCCGGACTGTTCCGGTGCATCGGCGCCGTTGATCCGGAACTCAACCTCCCTTCTCCTGAAACTCAAACTCAAGATGACATCAGGCAATTTTCTCTCTCTCTCTCTCTCTCTCTCTCTCTACTGCGCGCACGCGAGAGAGATGGAGATCGTATTTGTATTGCTTCTTATAGTTTCAATTTGATTTACAGCTCCTCTGTTGTCCACTGTAGTCTTGAAGGAGAGACATTTATAGGGGAGATGGAAGAAAGGACGTTCCTTTATTTGATTTGTTCCTTCGTTTAAACAATAAATATCTGGCATGTTTTATTCTATATAGTTTAGATTTTCTATGGAATCATTGTCATTGGTATTGCAATATTTGTTCACATTGTTGTTTTCTGCTCCAAATTTAGATCTGTTGTGTGCATAGCAGTGAAAGATATACGTTAGCCTCCAATTTCTTGGAGGCTTCAATGATCTATTGATTCCTATAGATGTTATTGGGATTTTATCTTGTCCTTCAGTCTCAACCACTATTGCCAATTCATGCACTCTGCTGCGTCCTCCTGTGGCTTTTTTCCTTTTTGAGGATATTTAAGATTTCATCCACCATGAGCTCCGAGTTAACTGGTAGAAACAGTGAACCATACAGACCAAACTAGTTAAGAGTTTCAGAAGGACTTACCTTTGACTAACAAACGGAGAAACATAAGTAGTATACGCAGAAAAAGTATCAAACTCAAAACTAATTTGCGACGAAGGAAAATACTTTCCCAACAAGCCTTTCACTGACGAGCAGACAAGATAATATGTAAAATTTCTCTCTATCACTCCTATAATGGAAAGAAGGAAATGAACTCAGTGTCACCAGTTATCGCATGATGATAACTAGCCTGCCTTCAAAATAAAGTTTGACTTTCCTCGAGGTAATTTTTTATTAACCATAAAATCCTGATGAATATATTTAGTTAAGTAATGGAAGAACTTTGCCTTTCGATGTAATTTAGACTACCATTCTCAGGTCCTACTAATTGAGGTTTGATTCAGAATCATTTCCCTAGTAGGCTGCATGATGAAATGTCTTTCACAGTTTCACTCATAGTGTTCAAATTGGGTGCTACAGAATTCTCATTTACTGAAGTGAGTACTATACGAGCAAGCGCTGGCAAGGTTGTCTGTTGCCACTTCTCATCAGATGGACAACTACTTGCTACTGGTGGACATGATAAGAAAGTACGTATGGGCAGTTATATGTGGATGGTAATATGCTGTCTTCTGCAAGAGTCTGATATGGGATGGTTAAAATTCTGGATTATGCAGGCTGTACTGTGGTATGCAGATACCTTAAATCGAAAAACAACTCTGGAAGAACATTCTGCTTTGATCACAGATGTTCGTTTTAGTCCAACCATACCTCGCCTGGGAACATCTTCTTTTGACAAAACTGTCAGAGTCTGGGATGCTGACAATGTTGGTGAACATAATATCTCATTGACACTAGTGTTTTTTAGAATTTCCAATTCTTTGTCTTTGAAGCTTCTTGCAACAGCCTTCTGATATACTGAACTACACGAGTTGCCTGTCTGACTATAAGTACTGATGAAATTTCAAAACATTTTGCCACAATGATATAAGTGCTTATGATGCAAGTTTGTTGTTTCCGGAGTGAACAATCTAATGAAAGTTATTTTTTACATACCCTGTAGAGTTACGTAGAACATGATCTAAACTTGTAGCTTCAAGCAAGCAGATGTATTAGCATGAGTTAATTGACAGGACTTTGAATGTGTAGTTAGTGCATGATGGTGAAGGGTGAAGAAGTATGTAATCTGTCCCTTAGAGCTGACCACAGAAGATTTTGGTCTTTTACAGGAATGGAGCAGGAGTTTTAATTAAAGCTGGTCTCCTGTTGTTATTCAGATATTCAGATGTCCCTGTCTTTTGCTTGCTGCCCATTGCAACATCAATAAGAAATGAATTTGGGGTCGATTTTTGGCTTGTAGCCCTAATAGGAGTTGCCATTGTTTTAAAATCTGAACATTAAAATTTTGGGAACACACACACACACACACACAGAGTTTTATATGTATGCCAAAATATATATACACATATACAAATGAATTTATTGCCTGAGTATCTATGTGAATGGTTATGCAATCTGACTCTTGTTTAAAGCCTAGAGAGTTACTTCAATATTTCAAGTTCTCTGAATTTCCACACTTGTTTACATGAGATGATCGTCTCCTCTTGTTACCCTTGAAGCTGGAATTCCAAAGCCTGCTGGTAGTGATAAATTCTGCCATGGGTATTCTCTCGTGATAATGATTGAGTGAAGATTTGGCTACTTCCTTCATAGATCATTTTGAGAGCATTCTCTTCGGAGCTCAATGAAATTGCTGCTTTTCGCGTGCAGACTTATATGGCATTTGTTGTGTGGCTTTTACATGAAATAGTGTCTGTAACTATTAGGATTGTATTTATCCTTCGTTGCTTTCATGCATTCTTTTGCAAGGTCAATGTTGAGGTAGCTTCATTTTAACCAGATAATGATCATGTTTTAAGAGTTCTAAGAGTTTCCTTTGTAGGTAGTTGTTGGTCAATGTAGAGGGCAAATTCATGTGACCTTGCTTAGATTTATTTGACTGTCTCTGTTTTGTCCCTTTGTGGTGTGATGTATTTAGCTTCACTTTTGTTGGCTTTCTGCTTAATGTCTCTGTGCATATGGTATCATCAATCGATCATTTGTTCATTTCAGCCTGGTTATTCTCTTCGGACTTTTATGGGGCATTCTGCTGCTGTTATATCTCTGGACTTCCACCCAAATAAAGATGATCTTATCTGCTCTTGCGATTGGGATGGTGGGATAAGATACTGGAGCGTTAATAATGGCAGCTGTTCGAGGGTATTCAGGGTACAAATAAATTATCATACTACTCGTGTTTCCCTTATGGGTTCTAGTGAGATGGTGCATCCAGTACATCTTGTTTCTGTGAAAATGCATAAATTATGTTGCTCGTGAATCAGGGTGGCACAGCCCAGTTGAGATTCCAATCCCATCTCGGAAGGTATCTTGCTGCAGCTACAGATAATGTCGTATCTATATTGGATGTAGAGACACAAGAGTGCAGGCAAACTTTGCAGGTTGAATTTTTAGTAACTTTTTGCTTTTTATTCGGTCTAGTCAAATGGGGATTGTTATTGGCTGAGAAAAGGGGATATTGTTGCTGAGTGAGTGATTGTCTTACCTCTAGTAGGTATGATTGAATGATGTTGTGGTTCCTCTTGGATCTGTTACTGTATTGAAAATTTAGATGACAAAATGTTTTATTTCTCTGAGCATTAGAAGGAAAAGCTCTTATTTCATCTCTGCCAAAATTTTACATTGGTGATAGGAGATATTTCAGTGTTTATTCTTGGGTCTATTGGTGACCCTATTGGCTTGCTGAATATCTAGGAAGCAACTTGCCTAATAAAGTAGCATTTTCCCAGGTCTAGAGTTGAGGCTCGATCCAGATGAGAAATAACAGTAGGAAAAAAGATCATCGTAGCTTGTCATCTTTTTATCTTCTGTATCGAAGTATATGACGTTCAAGTATGTGTCACCATTTATGGATGCTATTTTAGTCACACAATTAGTTAGTAGTTGTATGTCATCTTTCAGAGAATTTTATGGTTTGCTATCCTTCTTGTCATTATTGAAATTGCAACTCATTCAATTGCAGGGCCTTTTAATGCAAGTTGGCCATTCTAGTCTTTGAGATAGTCACGTTTGTTGCCTTTTTTCCTTTTTGTTTCCTGCTGCTTGTAACATGTTGATAGTTCCTGCTTGTATCTGAATTTTGATTACAGGGGCATGCTAAGTCAATCAGTTCTGTGTGTTGGGATTCGACTGGGGAGTTTCTTGCGTCTGTCAGTGAGGACTCTGTGAGAGTTTGGGCAGTTGGGTCAGGTAGTGAATGGGACTGTGTACATGAATTGAGCTGCAATGGAAACAAGGTTCGCTCCTGTGTGTTCCACCCAACTTATCCTTCACTTCTGGTGATTGGCTGCTACCAGGTAAGTCACGTTTGAATTATTTATTTTAGCGTTTTCATGTGCATTCTAGTTCCATATATAGGAGAAGTAAGATATAAGTCTGGTTAGATGTTCCCGAATCTTGTTCTTAGGACTATATGAGAAATTTCTAGCAAGCTTCCTGGGATGATTATTGGGCTCATGAATTTATAAAATATTAAGTGATTGGCTAGTACAAATCAGGCGTCTTTCTCACTATCCTTCGAAGTAGTGATACCCAGTTAATTTGCAATTTCAGAATTACGGCTTATGAAGCTGGCTTTACAAGAGCCATGGAACAGCAAAAGCTATGTGCCTTAACTAGAAGTACAAGTCACGTGAATAGACTCTTTAGACTTCTATTGCCCCATCAAGTCTTGGTTTAATTGTGCTTTGGTCTAAGCTAATTGAAAATTCTCTCCAGACCCTGGAGCTGTGGAATATGGCCGAGAACAAGACAATGGCTTTGCCAGCTCATGATGGACTAATTGCTGCATTGGCAGTGTCAAATTTGACGGGCCTGGTTGCTTCAGCTAGTCACGACAAGACAGTGAAGCTGTGGAGGTGATACTTTGGCATCTCCAGGTGTTTGTCCTGCGCACTCAGAGTGGAAGACTGAATTTGCTGTTCCCATCCAAGTGCGTGTGTCTTGTCCTTGTATCAGTTGCCTCTGTACACCTAGTCGGTGTCGTCTCACTGATACTAATATAGATCTTATCATTAGCGATGGGATTTAACTTTGTGACATTTGCTGCTGTTGTACATCGGTTGATGACTTCTTTTCTTTTGTCGAGTTGAAGCTTTCTGCGAATGCTTCAGTGACATGTAACGTTTTGCCTCTCCTTGGAGAAGGGAGTGTTCTCGGACAGGACTCTACATTGATAATTGCCATCCTCTCCCTTGGTGTTCATGCCATGTCTTTCTTTCTCGGACTTCGACGTCACTTACTTTTTGGGTTGGATTGGAATTCTCATTGTCGGTTTCGTTCTTGTCAACTTAAAGGGCCAAAAGAAACAGATTTCCAGGAACCCTCACGTTTCTTGGTGTCAAGAGCTTGAGATGGAATGAAATATGTTTTGGTTAGATCCCTAGGAAACAAGTGGATTTATCAACTCTAAGGATGTGCGAAGGGAAGGAAAAGGGTTACGGGGACCGCTATTGTAACATGTTTTGTATGATGCAATTAATGCACCGTTGGCACGCCTTATCTTCAAATATTTATAGCGGTGCTATATATTGTATTGCTGTCGAGTTGAAAAGCTAGAAGCAGTTGTTAATGTAACTCGTTTTCAGCGGAATTGTGGGGAATTTCTAAGCTTGTGTTGCTCGTTTGAAATGCTTCTTCTCTCATGGTGATATCAAATTCTCCGCCAGTTCTATGCCCTCCACGTTGTAGGTTTGGGCCCAGAAAATTGAAACGTCGTAAAGACTAACAATGGAAATGGAAGGGTGCGCGCGCCTCTCTCTCTCTCTCGCCTGCCTTTGGATTGGTCGGAGCTGTTTGTGTTTGTGACTTGTCTGAGAAGGCTTGTAACCAGAACAATGCAAATGGAAGGTCTGGGGTGGTAGGATATGGAAACCTTTCAATCCTGGATCATCTGGATGCACCGGTTGGGCAAGAGATTATCATGACTTGACTGCCCTTGCATTGCTTTTCGGCACATCATTTTGCATCAATGATCCTTTGCCGGGTCTCATCTTGCAATTTCCGATCTCCCTCCTGCTCAATGAAGTGCGCGAGACCGTCGCCGGTGTTAACACCTAAATTTTGATTTTTCTTAAATCATCCATTTCAAGCATAAAAATAAGAACTAGTCATAGTTCTCACCAAAAATAACTTTTCCTGCATTGCATATTTATTTTCTGTCATTCATTGCATTTAAGGTCAGAGGTGATCAACCGAGCTTAATTTTGACAGGCAGATGAACCAAGATCAGTGTGAAGTGTTAGGTCTAGGGGTGTGCCAAATTTGTTTAAATCAAGAGGACCTAGTTTTGAGCCTAATTCAGTCCATTTAAGCTCTATTATTTAATTAAGGTTTTCAACTTAATGTCCATTATTTAAAAAGCCTTAATTTGGGCATGAAAAAAGCAAGACAAGCTCATGGGCTTATGATGGGGAATGTGCCGAATTCTATAAGTTCGGACCTTGATCAACTTTACTTAATTATTCATTTAATTAATTTAAGACCAGAATTGCATTTTTAAGCCCATTAGGAAAGGCCATTTACGGCCATCAATTCACCAAACTCCTCATGGCCGAACTTCTCATTGTCCTAGTGGAATTAGAACTCTTCAAAATTGCAGATTTGGTTAAGAGTTTTAGTAACGTAGGATTCCTATCTAGATAGAGTTTCATCAAATGTGGAAACTCGAAATCTAATGGCTGCAAATTAATCCTATTTGGTTTTAGATTGTCGATCCAATGGTCACTAGGAAGTCCTACTCCTACTAGGACTTCAAGGACCAAGCTCTATATAATAAGCTCTTCACGTTAACGCAAAGAGGCTGGAAAACCCTGAAAAATTTCGACACGTATAGAGCAAGGGCTGAATCTTGGTGCATCCGCTCATCAAATTCATGCATTAAGGCTGCCGTTTGAAGCTCGTACGATCACCTCCATTCAACCTTTGTGCCGTGCCCAGTTTGTGAGTTTGTTCAAACTCATCCGAAGCCACCTGAGTCCTCCACGGTCCATCCAAGCTGCTTCCTGTTCCAGCTTTCTGTTTGGATGCAAATCAGCCCTCTTTAGTGGTAAAAGAGCTTCCTTTTATTTTGATTCTCGAGACCTCACAAAGTACCTCATATTGTGTTAGAATTTTGACGATTTCGGAGCTCGTTTCGAATCAAAAGGGGACTGTTTCAGGCAGATATACAGCTTGCGCGTGTGCAGAATTTTAGCTTGGGAAAAGGTAATTTTTCTTAACCTTTGATTGCAATTTATGCTTGTTTATTTGGAAACTTGCATATATGTTCTAACACTTTGACGAACATACTTGAAGTGCAATTAAAGACGAAAGTTGAACCCTTTCCAATCTAGTTTTGCTCAAAACCGAAAATTACCAATGGTAGGATGAAATTCTGATTTGTTTGAGAAGATAATTCGTTCATAAGATAGGCTGAATTTTCGTGATGTTCTTGGAAATTGCTTGACATCAATTAGGGAATATCTTTTCTCGAATAAAATTGTTCGTCATTGTTGTGATCTAAATTGGATTGGGAAAAGATTAGATTTTGTTTCTTTTTGTTGAATTAAAAAGAATCAATTTTTGGTAATAAATTCTATCATGGCCGAATGTCACACGTTGGTGCTTGAAATTCCCATTTTGGTTGGACGACTGGAACTTATCTATTGGGTGTTCGATCATGGCTTTGTGTTATTGATAGGAATTTGTGATTGTTCGATATTATCTCTTGGTGTGAATAAAGATTCGACTAAATTGAAATTTTATCTGATTTGGCTAAATTAGATATAATTTTTTTTTTTACTCATGGATACATTTTTTTGAGCTAATCGTTATCTTTAACACGTGCGAAATGATTTGGATGTTATATGTCGTTATCTTATCTTATCTCCGGGGAATTTTCTGAACACATCTGATTAGAGATAAGGTTTGGTTGGATTGAATCTCTATCCATTCTTTTTATGAGGATTATCTAAAATTAAAATTTCAAATCTCAAAGATAATTTCTCAAATTAAAAATGGATTGAATTTTTGGATAAGGAAAGGTGGATCCCCAATCTCATAATTTCGGCCACCCCTCTAATTTTCGAAATTTCAAAGCTCAATTGACTCATCTTCATTTTATTTTTTGTCGTGCTGTTTGTTTTTGATTTGTTATAAAATTTGCACATCTTTAAACAAACATGCCCATAATATATGCTCCCCTTTGTGCCTAGACCCGTCGGAAAAATAAATCACACGCCTTAGCCACGATCTCGTGGAATGGGATGGTGATTTAGTATAGAAATTCGTGTTCCGCCATTTGGCAAAAGGGATGTTGTTTTTCTGTACACATATTCGCATACTGGTTCGAATCCTCGAGGATGTAGCGGATAAAATCTCGCTCTAGCCCGGATCTTTGGGAATGAGAGGATTTTCGGAAAAATCGGAAATTAAAAGGTATATTATGGGCATTTTTGTTTATTTTTGTTCAGATTTTTTGATTGCTTTTGAATGTTTTCTTTTATTACCGAAAATACAAAAAAAAAATCATCCTCCGGGCGCTTAATGGATGGTCTTCATGTCACATTTTTTTAATCATCAAATTCACATCAATTGGAAAGGTTTTTTTTTTTTTTCATGAAATTGGTACCGAAAGGGCGTTAATTTTTCAATTAGCGTAACCAAGTCCTCGGACTCATTCTCTCTGGTTTGTAGAGATAAAATAGTTCTCTCGCTATTTTATATAGGTTTCTAATCAACCTACCGTAAATGATTAGTGGCGGCTCCGATTAAATATTTTCTCATGAATAAACCTAAGTTACGATTCGGTAAGACTTGGGAGGGTCCGAATTAGGTTAGTTGATTTAATTAACCTAATAATCCGTTAGCCTGATTTTTAGATCGCGACAGACGGCTGCGGGAAGGTTCTCATATCTTTGCTTATTGTGCCTACCAAGCAGGTTATGCATGTGGTGGGCTAAATACAGAGTCCCATCATATAAGACAATGAGCCACGACCGACGATTTTGACTCAGCAAATTTCTGCATTATATTTGACCTAAAAAAAAAAAAATTCTACATCATAGGAGAGTTCCGGCTTGATAATGTCAAGTTGATCTGCTGTATTCCTCTTTTGAAACAGAGCATACGTTTTGCGTTGGGCAATAACGGGTTTGAGTTCTTTTAAATAAATTCAATTAATAGTGGACGAAATACAGGAGCTGAGAATTTTAATTAGAAACAATATCAATTAATATCGTTCTTGGATATTGTTATGAAAACAATTAGATAACCCGATTTTGGAATGAACTAGACTCAATAAAATCGAGAGTTTAGTTGCGCATTTTGCAATCAATTATGGATTAGACTGCACATTTTTACTATCATTTAGGGACTTGCGGTGACTTTCTTCCTTGTTTGTTCAAATAAAGAGACCACACTTGAACATTTAGGAACAGTTCAAGGGCCACATTGAACGAGCAAAAAATTCAAGAATGACATTATATATTTGGTCAAAATGCAAGAACTATTAGTGCCATTTTAGTTGTCTTCAGGTCCTGCTGACTTCCAATTCTTACTTGGAAGGATGGCATTTCCTTATATTCGTAATTTTTTTTGGTAAGCGAAAGAGTGATATGCCTTTGATGCACCATGAGCTTAGGTTCTTTGTTCTTTGTGGGTTTGTCGACGTTGCCAGATAGTTTGAAGGGAACTCTCCGGTGGATGTCTTGTCCGACTAAATGTCACGGTCATCTCGAGACAGATTAATTTATTTTGCTGGCGACTTTGATTTCATGAGCTAGACATTCTTTGTTACATGGAGTTAATTTGCTTTCTACCGCTAGAGGAGTAGATCAGAATGTGGGAACGATGAGAAGCAATCGTATGTGACATACACATAGGTTCCGTTTGTGTTTACGGAAAATGAATGATTCATAAAATATTTTCTTCGAAAATGTCACTTACGAAAATGAATAAAAGAGAAATTACTTTCACCATTAATGAAAATTTAGATATAACTTATTATCGATAATGAAAATTTTTATTGACTAAATAATATAAACAATCATCTTTAAGAAAATGTTTCCTAAATTATAAATTTCCTTAGAAACTAACGAACAGCTTCATGATTACTCATATGGGCACGATCTCCCTCTTAAAAGAAAAGAAAAAAAGAAGAAGAAAGACTATCAACATACTAAAGGGTACATCTCCCCATGTCAATGAATTACATTACTTGAGGAAAGTAACAGCAAGAGTTCCATAATTTTTTTTTTTCATTCATTTAAGTCCCACAAATTTTACCTATCGAATATTTAAGTGCCATTGACAATATGTCTCCCCGAAACAATTTTTTATTTTTTTTATTTTAATTTTGGATTTTTTATTTTTCTTTTGCTTTTTTCTTAGGCTTTTTTCCCCTTGGCCGGCAAGGGTCACCGGTGGCCCTCGCCGGCCACGAAACCCTCGTCGGATCTGAGAGAGGGCCTTTGCGGCCACACCAGCCATAGGTGATGTGGCCCTCGCCCACGATCGAAGGCTTTGCGGCCCCGTCGACCGCAAGCGAGGGTGTGACGGCCCTCGCTAGATCTAGGCAAGGGTCGCGACGGCTTTAGCCTCGCCCATGGCCGACAGGGCTACGACCGCCCTTGTGAGGGTTGTCGTGGCCACATTGGCCGAGGGCGACGCAGCCCTCGCCCTTGGATGAGAGTTTCGTGGCCGACGAGGGTCGATGATGACCCTCACCGGCCAAGGGAAAAAAACCACAAAGAAAAAAGCAAAAGAAAAATAAAAATTTTGAAATTAAATAAAAAATAAAAGTATCCATATGTCATTGAAAATTAAATAAAAAATCCATATAGGATGATTTGTTGGAAATGATGCTCAAACGATCGATTTTACTTCAATATGGCACATAAATGAGTGAAAAAAAAAACTTATAACATTCAAGTAAGCGCCGTGCATGGCTCATCTTGTTCTTCTCCCATTATACTTGTCTCTCTTTTCATGCGAATGTATTATCGGCAATAACCTAATTTGCCTTTTTGTAACCTTTTTTTTTCCTCATTTTCGTTGGAAAGGATAATTTCAATTATTAGGAAAGGGAAGAGATGATTTTGCATACTATTGAGAATGGAGTGACATATTTATTAGGCTAATTCCATTGCCTCCTACAATTTTTCATGCCGAATTAAAGTTGAATATCTCGCTTATACGATGTAAGTAATGTGATTATTTAGGGTATATCAAGGACTTAGTTTGTAAATTAAAGTTAGTGATGGACATAGAATGAATCCCTATTGATCTTCGATAAGTATGAATCATTTGATTTTTAGCTTAACACGAGTTTATCTAAGAAATTTGTAGAGGTTCAATTTGGTCGATTAATCTCCGAGGACAGATACCGTAAAAAAAAAAAAAATCAAGGAATCCATATTTATTTAAAGCTTAGAACTTTATTTATCAAAAAATAAAAATTATTAGCAGAGTTGTTATATAAATCGAGAAAATTAGCAGGAAATAATGAATCTATTTTGGCCGAGCCATCCTCGAGTCATCTTCTCGGATCGATCGATCTTGGCCCGACCCGACGTCCGCACTCATCGGACTCCGTGGCGCTCGTCGCCGGACTGTTCAGGTGCATCGGCGCCGTTGATCCGGAACTCAACCTCCCTTCTCCTGAAACTCAAACTCAAGATGACATCAGGCAATTTCTCTCTCTCTCTCTCTCTCTCTCTCTCTACTGCGCGCACGCGAGAGAGATGGAGATCGTATTTGTATTGCTTCTTATAGTTTCAATTTGATTTACAGCTCCTCTGTTGTCCACTGTAGTCTTGAAGGAGAGACATTTATAGGGGAGATGGAAGAAAGGACGTCCCTTTATTTGATTTGTTCCTTCGTTTAAACAATAAATATCTGGCATGTTTTATTCTATATACTTTAGATTTTCTATGGAATCATTGTCATTGGTATTGCAATATTTGTTCACATTGTTGTTTTCTGCTCCAAATTTAGATCTGTTGTGTGCATAGCAGTGAAAGATATACGTTAGCCTCCTATTTCTTGGAGGCTTCAATGATCTATTGATTCCTATAGATGTTATTGGGATTTTATCTTGTCCTTCAGTCTCAGCCACTATTGCCAATTCATTCACTCTGGTGCGTCCTCCTGTGGCTTTTTTCCTTTTTGAGGATATTTAAGATTTCATCCACCATGAGCTCAGAGTTAACTGGTAGAAACAGTGAACCATACAGACCAAACTAGTTAAGAGTTTCAGAAGGACTTACCTTTGACTAACAAACGGAGAAACATAAGTAGTATACGCAGAAAAAGTATCAAACTCAAAACTAATTTGCGACGAAGGAAAATACTTTCCCAACAAGCCTTTCACTAACGAGCAGACAAGATAATCTGTAAAATTTCTCTCTATCACTCCTATAATGGAAAGAAGGAAATGAACTCTGTCACCAGTTATCGCATGATGATAACTAGCCTGCCTTCAAAATAAAGTATGACTTTCCTCGAGGTAATTTTTTATTAACCATAAAATCCTGATGAATATATTTAGTTAAGTAATGGAAGAACTTTGCCTTTGGATGTAATTTAGACTACCATTCTCAGGTCCTACTAATTGAGGTTTGATTCAGAATCATTTCCCTAGTAGGCTGCATGATGAAATGTCTTTCACAGTTTCACTCATAGTGTTCAAATTGGGTGCTACAGAATTCTCATTTACTGAAGTGAGTACTATACGAGCAAGCGCCGGCAAGGTTGTCTGTTGCCACTTCTCATCAGATGGACAACTACTTGCTACTGGTGGACATGATAAGAAAGTACGTACGGGCAGTTATATGTGGATGATAATATGCTGTCTTCTGCAAGAGTCTGATATGGGATGGTTAAAATTCTGGATTATGCAGGCTGTACTGTGGTATGCAGATACCTTAAATCGAAAAACAACTCTGGAAGAACATTCTGCTTTGATCACAGATGTTCGTTTTAGTCCAACCATACCTCGCCTGGCAACATCTTCTTTTGACAAAACTGTCAAGAGTCTGGGATGCTGACAATGTTGGTGAACATAATATCTCATTGACACTAGTGTTTTTTAGATTTTTCAATTCCTTGTCTTTGAAGCTAATTGCAACAGCCTTCTGATATACTGAACTACACGAGTTGCCTGTCTGACTATAAGTACTGATGAAATTTCAAAACATTTTGCCACTATGATATAAGTGCTTATGATGCAAGTTTGCTGTTTCCGGAGTGAACAATCTAATGAAAGTTATTTTTTACATACCCTGTAGAGTTACGTAGAACATGATCTAAACTTGTAGCTTCAAGCAAGCAGATGTATTAGCATGAGTTAATTGACAGGACTTTGAATGTGTAGTTAGTGCATGATGGTGAAGGGTGAAGAAGTATGTAATCTGTCCCTTAGAGCTGACCACAGAAGATTTTGGTCTTTTACAGGAATGGAGCAGGAGTTTTAATTAAAGCTGGTCTCCTGTTGTTATTCAGATATTCAGATGTCCCTGTCTTTTGCTTGCTGCCCATTGCAACATCAATAAGAAATGAATTTGGGGTCGATTTTTGGCTTGTAGCCCTAATAGGAGTTGCCATTGTTTTAAAATCTGAACATTAAAATTTTGGGAACACACACACACACACACACACACAGAGTTTTATATGTATGCCAAAATATATATACACATATACAAATGAATTTATTGCCTAAGTATCTATGTGAATGGTTATGCAATCTGACTCTTGTTTAAAGCCTAGAGAGTTACTTCAATATTTCAAGTTCTCGGAATTTCCACACTTGTTTACATGAGATGATCGTCTCCTCTTGTTACCCTTGAAGCTGGAATTCCAAAGCCTGCTTGGTAGTGATAAATTCTGCCATGGGTATTCTCTCGTGATAATGATCGAGTGAAGATTTGGCTACTTCCTTCATAGATCATTTTGAGAGCATTCTCTTCGGAGCTCAATGAAATTGCTGCTTTTCGCGTGCAGACTTATATGGCATTTGTTGTGTGGCTTTTACATGAAATAGTGTCTGTAACTATTAGGATTGTATTTATCCTTCGTTGCTTTCATGCATTCTTTTGCAAGGTCAATGTTGAGGTTCCTTCATTTTAACCAGATAATGATCATGTTTTAAGAGTTCTAAGAGTTTCCTTTGTAGGTAGTTGTTGGTCAATGTAGAGGGCAAATTCATATGTGACCTTGCTTAGATTTATTTGACTGTCTCTGTTTTGTCCCTTTGTGGTGTGATGTATTTAGCTTCACTTTTGTTGGCTTTCTGCTTAATATCATCAATCGATCATTTGTTCATTTCAGCCTGGTTATTCTCTTCGGACTTTTATGGGGCATTCTACTGCTGTTATATCTCTGGACTTCCACCCAAATAAAGATGATCTTATCTGCTCTTGCGATTGGGATGGTGGGATAAGATACTGGAGCATTAATAATGGCAGCTGTTCGAGGGTATTCAGGGTACAAATAAATTATCATACTACTGGTGTTTCCCTTATGGGTTCTAGTGAGATGGTGCATCCAGTACATCTTGTTTCTGTGAAAATGCATAACTTATGTTGCTCGTGAATCAGGGTGGCACAGCCCTGTTGAGATTCCAATCCCATCTCGGAAGGTATCTTGCTGCAGCGACAGATAATGTCGTATCTATATTGGATGTAGAGACACAAGAGTGCAGGCAAACTTTGCAGGTTGAATTTTTAGTAACTTTTTGCTTTTTATTCGGTCTAGTCAAATGGGGATTGTTATTGGCTGAGAAAAGGGGATATTGTTGCTGAGTGAGTGATTGTCTTACCTCTAGTAGGTATGATTGAATGATGTTGTGGTTCCTCTTGGATCTGTTACTGTATTGAAAATTTAGATGACAAAATGTTTTATTTCTCTGAGCATTAGAAGGAAAAGCTCTTATTTCATCTCTGCCAAAATTTTACATTGGTGATAGGAGATATTTCAGTGTTTATTCTTGGGTCTATTGGTGACCCTATTGGCTTGCTGAATATCTAGGAAGGAACTTGCCTAATAAAGTAGCATTTTCCCAGGTCTAGAGTTGAGGCTCGATCCAGATGAGAAATAACAGTAGGAAAAAAGATCATCGTAGCTTGTCATCTTTTTATCTTCTGTATCGAAGTATATGACGTTCAAGTATGTGTCACCATTTATGGATGCTATTTTAGTCACACAATTAGTTTCTAGGTGTATGTCATCTTTCAGAGAATTTTATCGTTTGCTATCCTTCTTGTCATTATTGAAATTGCAACTCATTCAATTGCAGGGCCTTTTAATTCAAGTTGGCCATTCTAGTCTTTGAGATAGTCACGTTTGTTGCCTTTTTTCCTTTTTGTTTCCTGCTGCTTGTAACATGTCGATAGTTCCTGCTTGTATCTGAATTTTGATTACAGGGGCATGCTAAGTCAATCAGTTCTGTGTGTTGGGATTCGACTGGGGAGTTTCTTGCTTCTGTCAGTGAGGACTCTGTGAGAGTTTGGGCAGTTGGGTCAGGTAGTGAATGGGACTGTGTACATGAATTGAGCTGCAATGGAAACAAGGTTCACTCCTGTGTGTTCCACCCAACTTATCCTTCACTTCTGGTGATTGGCTGCTACCAGGTGAGTCACGTTTGAATTATTTATTTTAGCGTTTTCATGTGCATTCTAGCTCCATATATAGGAGAAGTAAGCTATAAGTCTGGTTAGATGTTCCTGAATCTTGTTCTTAGGACTATATGAGAAATTTCTAGCAAGCTTCCTGGGATGATTATTGGGCTCATGAATTTATAAAATATTAAGTGATTGGCTAGTACAAATCAGGCGTCTTTCTCACTATCCTTCGAAGTAGTGATACCCAGTTAATTTGCAATTTCAGAATTACGGCTTATGAAGCTGGCTTTACAAGAGCCATGGAACAGCAAAAGCTATGTGCCTTAACTAGAAGTACAAGTCACGTGAATAGACTCTTTAGACTTCTATTGCCCCATAAAGTCTTGGTTTAATTGTGCTTTGGTCTAAGCTAATTGAAAATTCTCTGCAGACCCTGGAGCTGTGGAATATGGCCGAGAACAAGACAATGGCTTTGCCAGCTCATGATGGACTAATTGCTGCATTGGCAGTGTCAAATTTGACAGGCCTGGTTGCTTCAGCTAGTCACGACAAGACAGTGAAGCTGTGGAGGTGATACTTTGCCATCTCCAGGTGTTTGTCCTGCGCACTCAGATTGGAAGACTGAATTTGCTGTTCCCGTTCAAGTGCATGTATCTTGTCCTTGTATCAGTTGCCTCAGTACGCCTAGTCGGTGTCGTCTCACTGATACTAATATAGATCTTATCATTAGCGATGGGATTTAACTTTGTGACATTTGCTGCTGTTGTACATCGGTTGATGACTTCTTTTCTTTTGTCGAGTTGAAGCTTTCTGCGAATGCTTCAGTGACATGTAAGGTTTTGCCTTTCCTTAGAGAAGGGAATGTTCTCGGACAGGACTCTACATTGATAATTGCCATCTTCTCTCCCTTGGTGTTCATGCCATGTCTTTCTTACTTGGACTTCGACGTCACTTACTTTTTGGGTTGGATTGGAATTCTCATTGTCGGTTTCGTTCTTGTCAACTTAAAGGGCCAAAAGAAACAGATTTCCAGGAACCCTCACGTTTCTTGGTGTCAAGAGCTTGAGATGGAATGAAATATGTTTTGGTTAGATCCCTAGGAAACAAGTGGATCTATCAACTCTAAGGATGTGCGAAGGGAAGGAAAAGGGTTATGGGGACCACTATTGTAACATGTTTTGTATGATGTAATTAATGCATCGTTGGCACTCCTTATCTTCAAATATTTATAGTCGTGCTATATATTGTATTGCTGTCGAGTTGAAAAGCTAGAAGCAGTGGTAAATGTAACTCGTTTTCAGCGGAATTGTGGGGAATTTGTAAGCTTGTGTTGCTCGTTTGAAATGCTTCTTCTCTCATGGTGATATCAAATTATCCGCAAGTTCTATGCCCTCCACTTTGTAGGTTGGCTTGGGGCCAGAACATTGAAACATCATAGAGACTAATAATGGAAATTGAAGTGTGCGCGCGCGTCTCTCTCTCTCTCGTTGTGGGAGCCCCCTCGCCTGCCTTTGGATTGGTCGGAGCTGTTTGTGTTTGTGACTTGTCTGAGAAGGCTTGTAACCAGAACAATGCAAATGGAAGGTCTGGGGTGGTAGGATATGGAAACCTTTCAATCCTGGATCATCTGGATGCACCGGTTGGGCAAGAGATTATCATGACTTGACTGCCCTTGCATTGCTTTTCGGCACATCATTTTGCATCGATGATCCTTTGCCGGGTCTCATCTTGCAATTTCCGATCTCCCTCCTGCTCAATGAAGTGCGCGAGACCGTCGCCGGTGTTAACACCTAAATTTTGATTTTTCTTAAATCATCCATTTCAAGCATAAAAATAAGAACTAGTCATAGTTCTCACCAAAAATAACTTTTCCTGCATTGCATATTTATTTTCTGTCATTCATTGCATTTAAGGTCAGAGGTGATCAATCGAGCTTAATTTTAACAGGCAGATGAACCAAGATCAGTGTGAAGTGTTAGGTCTAGGGGTGTGCCAAATTTGTTTAAATCAAGAGGACCTAGTTTTGAGCCTAATTCAGTCCATTTAAGCTCTATTATTTAATTAAGGTTTTCAACTTAATGTCCATTATTTAAAAAGCCTTAATTTGGGCATGAAAAAAGCAAGACAAGCTCATGGGCTTATGATGGGGAATGTGCCGAATTCTATAAGTTAAGACCTTGATCAACCCATGTGAGGTTTTACTTAATTATTCATTTAATTAATTTAAGACCAGAATTGCATTTTTAAGCCCATTAGGAAAGGCCATTTACGGCCATCAATTCACCAAACTCCTCATGGCCGAACTTCTCATTGTCCTAGTGGAATTAGAACTCCTCAAAATTGCAGATTTGGTTAAGAGTTTTAGTAACGTAGGATTCCTATCTAGATAGAGTTCCATCAAATGTGGAAACTCGAAATCTAATGGCTGCAAATTAATCCTATTCGGTTTTAGATTGTCGATCCAATGGTCACTAGGAAGTCCTACTCCTACTAGGACTTCAAGGACCAAGCTCTATATAATAAGCTCTTCACGTTAACGCAAAGAGGCTGGAAAACCCTGAAAAATTTCGACACGTATAGAGCAAGGGCTGAATCTTGGTGCATCTGCTCATCAAATTCATGCATTAAGGCTGTCGTTTGAAGCTCGTACGATCACCTCCATTCAACCTTTGTGCCGTGCCCAGTTTGTGAGTTTGTTCAAACTCATCCGAAGCCACCTGAGTCCTCCACGGTCCATCCAAGCTGCTTCCTGTTCCAGCTTTCTGTTTGGATGCAAATCAGCCCTCTTTAGTGGTAAAAGAGCTTCCTTTTATTTTGATTCTCGAGACCTCACAAAGTACCTCATATTGTGTTAGAATTTTGACGATTTCGGAGCCCGTTTCGAATCAAAAGGGGACTGTTTCAGGCAGATATACAGCTTGCGCGTGTGCAGAATTTTAGCTTGGGAAAAGGTAATTTTTCTTAACCTTTGATTGCAATTTATGCTTGTTTATTTGGAAACTTGCATATATGTTCTAACACTTTGACGAACATACTTGAAGTGCAATTAAAGACGAAAGTTGAACCCTTTCCAATCTAGTTTTGCTCAAAACCGAAAATTACCAATGGTAGGATGAAAATCTGATTTGTTTGAGAAGATAATTCGTTCATAAGATAGGCTGAATTTTCGTGATGTTCTTGGAAATTGCTTGACATCAATTAGGGAATATCTTTTCTCGAATAAAATTGTTCGTCATTGTTTTGATCTAAATTGGATTCGGAAAAGATCAGATTTTGTTTCTTTTTGTTGAATTAAAAAAAATCAATTTTTGGTAATAAATTCTATGATGGCCGAATGTCACACGTTGGAAGTCCTTGCTTGAAATTCCCATTTTGGTTGGTCGACTGGAACTTATCTATTGGGTGTTCGATCATGGCTTTGTGTTATTGATAGGAATTTTTGATTGTTCGATATTATCTCTTGGTGTGAATAAAGATTCGACTAAATTGAAATTTTATCTGATTTGGCTAAATTAGATATAATTTTTTTTTTTACTCATGGATACATTTTTTTGAGCTAATCGTTATCTTTAACACGTGCGAAATGATTTGGATGTTATATGTCGTTATCTTATCTTATCTCTGGGGAATTTTCTGAACACATCCGATTAGAGATAAGGTTTGGTTGGATTGAATCTCTATCCATTCTTTTTATGAGGATTATCTAAAATTAAATTTTCAAATCTCAAATATAATTTCTCAAATTAAAAATGGATTGAATTTTTGGATAAGGAAAGGTGGATCCCCAATCTCATAATTTCGGCCACCCCTCTAATTTTTGAAATTTCAAAGCTCAATTGACTCATTTTCATTTTATTTTTTGTCGTGCTGTTTGTTTTTGATTTGTTATAAAATTTGCACATCTTTAAACAAACATGCCCATAATATATGCTCCCCTTTGTGCCTAGACCCGTCGGAAAAATAAATCACACGCCTTAGCCACGATCTCGTGGAATGGGATGGTGATTTAGTATAGAAATTCGTGTTACGCCATTTGGCAAATGGGATGTTGTTTTTTCGTACACATATCCGCATACTGGTTCGAATCCTCGAGGATGTAGCGGATAAAATCTCGCTCTAGCCCAGAACTTTGGGAATGAGAGGATTTTCGGAAAAATCGGAAATTAAAAGGTATATTATGGGCATTTTTGTTTATTTTTGTTCAGATTTTTTGATTGCTATTGAATGTTTTCTTTTATTACCAAAAATACAAAAAAAAATCATCCTCTAGGCGCTTAATAGATGGTCTTCATGTCACATTTTTTTAATCATCAAATTCACATCAATTGGAAAGGTTTTTTTTTTTTCATGAAATTGGTACCGAAAGGGCGCTAATTTTTCAATTAGCGTAACCAAGTCCCCGGAGTCATTCTCTCTGGTTCGTAAAGATAAAATAGTTCTCCTGCTATTTTATATAGGTTTCTAATCAACCTACCGTAAATGATTAGTGGCGGCTACGATTAAATATTTTCTCATGAATAAACCTAAGTTGCGATTCGGTAGGACTTGGAAGGGTCCGAATTAGATTAGTTGATTTAATTAACCTAATAATCCGTTAGCCCGATTTTTAGGTCGCGACAGCCGGCTGTGGGAAGGTTCTCATATCTTTGCTTATTGTGCCTACCAAGCAGGTTATGCATGTGGTGGGCTAAATACAGAGTCCCATCATATAAGACAATGAGCCACGATCGACGATTTTGACTCAGCAAATTTCTACATTATATTTGACCTAAAAAAAAAAAAATTCTACATCATAGGAGAGTTCTGGCTTGATAATGTCAAGTTGATCTGCTGTATTCCTCTTTTGAAACAGAGCATACGTTTTGCGTTGGGCAATAACGGGTTTGAGTTCTTTTAAATAAATTCAATTAATAGTGGACGAAATACAGGAGCTGAGAATTTTAATTAGAAACAATATCAATTAATATCGTTCTTGGATATTGTTATGAAAACAATTAGATAACCCGATTTTGGAATGAACTAGACTCAATAAAATCGAGAGTTTAGTTGCGCATTTTGCAATCAATTATGGATTAGACTGCACATTTTTACAATCATTTAGGGACTTGCGGTGACTTTCTTCCTTGTTTGGTCAAATAAAGAGACCACACTTGAACATTTAGGAACAGTTCAAGGGCCACATTGAACGAGCAAAACATTCAAGGATGACATTATATATTTGGTCAAAATGCAAGAACTATTAGTGCCATTTTAGTTGTCTTCAGGTCCTGCTGACTTCCATTTCTTACTTGGAAGGATGGCATTTCCTTATATTCGTAATTTTTTTTGGTAAGCGAAAGAGTGATATGCTTTTGATGCACCTTGAGCTTAGGTTCTTTGTTCTTTGTGGGTTTGTCGACGTTGCCAGATAGTTTGAAGGGAACTCTCCGGTGGATGTCTTGTCCGACTAAATGTCACGGCCATCTCGAGACAGATTAATTTATTTTGCTGGCGACTTTGATTTCATGAGCTAGACATTCTTTGTTACATGGAGTTGATTTGCTTTCTACCGCTAGAGGAGTAGATCAGAAAGTGGGAACGATGAGAAGCAATCGTATGTAACATACACTTAGGCTCTGTTTGTGTTTACGGAAAATGAATGATTCATAAAATATTTCCTTCGAAAATGTACGCTACGAAAATGAATAAAAGAGAAATTACTTTCACCATTAATGAAAATTTAGATATAACTTATTATCGATAATGAAAATTTTTATTGACTAAATAATATAAACAATCATCTTTAAGAAAATGTTTCCTAAATTATAAATTTCCTTAGAAACTAACGAACAGCTTCATGATTACTCATATGGGCACGATCTCCCTCTTAAAAGAAAAGAAAAAAAAAAAAAGACCATCAACATACTAAAGGGTACATCTCCCCATGTCAATGAATTACATTACTTGAGGAAAGTAACAGCAAGAGTTCCATAATTTTTTTTTTTCATTCATTTAAGTCCCACAAATTTTACCTATCGAATATTTAAGTGCCATTGACAATATGTCTCCCCGAAACAATTTTTTATTTTTTTTATTTTAATTTTGGATTTTTTATTTTTCTTTTGCTTTTTTCTTAGGCTTTTTTTCCCTTGGCCGGCAAGGGTCACCGGTGGCCCTCGTCGCCCACGAAACCCTCGTCGAGATCGAGAGAGGGTCTTTGCGGCCACGCCAGCCATAGGTGATGTGGCCGTCGCCCACGATCGAAGGCTTTGCGGCCCCGTCGATCGCAAGTGAGGGCGTGACGGCCCTCGTTAGATCCGGGCAAGGGTCGCGACGGCGTTAGCCTCGCCCATGGTCGACGGGGCTACGATCACCCTTGCGAGGGCTGTCTCGGCCACATTGGCCGAGGGCGACGCGGCCCTCACCCTTGGATGAGAGTTTCGTGGCTGACGAGGGTCGATGATGACCCTCACCGGCCAAGGAAAAAAAAAACAAAGAAAAAAGCAAAAGAAAAATAAAATTTTTGAAAAAAAATAAAAATATCCATATGTCACTGAAAATTAAATAAAAAATCCATATAAGATGATTTGCTGGAAATGGCACTCAAACGATCGATTTTACTTCAACGTGGCACATAAGTGAGTGAAAAAAAAAATATCATTCAAGTAAGCGCTGTGCATGGCTGATCTTGTTCTTCTCCCATTATACTTGTCTCTCTTTTCATGTGAATGTATTATCGGCAATAACCTAATTTGCCTTTTTGTAACCCTTTTTTTTCCTCATTTTCCTTGGAAAGGGCAATTTCAATTATTAGGAAAGGGAAGAGATGATTTTGCATACTATTGAGAATGGAGTGACATATTATTTGGCTAATTCCATTGCCTCCTACAATTTTTCGTACCGAATTAAAGTTGAATATCTCGCTTATACGATGTAAGTAATGTGATTATTTAGGGTATATCAAGGACTTAGTTCATAAATTAAAGTTAGTGATGGACAAAGAATGAATCCCGATTGATCTTTGATAAGTATGAATCATTTGATTTTTAGCTTAACACGAGTTTATCTAAGAAATTTGTAGAGGTTCAATTTGGTCTATTAATCTCCGAGGACAGATACCGTAAAAAAAAAAAAAAAATCAAGGAATCCATTTTTATTTAAAGATTAGAACTTTATTTATCAAAAAATAAAAATTAATAGCAGAGTTGTTATATAAATCGAGAAAATTAGCAGGAAATAATGAATCTATTTTGGCCGAGCCATCCTCGAGTCATCTTCTCGGATCGATCGATCGATCTTGGCCCGACCCGACGTCCGCACTCATCGGACTCCGTCGCGCTCGTCGCCGGACTGTTCCGGTGCATTGGCGCCGTTGATCCGGAACTCAACCTCCCTTCTCCTGAAACTCAAACTCAAGATAACATCAGGCAATTTCTCTCTCTCTCTCTCTCTCTCTCTCTCTCTCTCTCTACTGCGCGCACGCGAGAGAGATGGAGATCGTATTTGTATTGCTTCTTATAGTTTCAATTTGATTTACAGCTCCTCTGTTGTCCACTGTAGTCTTGAAGGAGAGACATTTATAGGGGAGATGGAAGAAAGGACGTTCCTTTATTTGATTTGTTCCTTCGTTTAGTCGGTTGATTATCCATAGCAGTGACAATACGATGGAGTGTGGTGAATCCTCTTTTCACATCACTGCACTGCTCAAAATGAAGGTTGCACCCGTGTTCTGAGGTCTTTGATTTTTAGAGAGCATGCATTCCTTTCGTTAATACGAGTTCTGAGGGAAACTCGAGTGTGTACCAATGGCTGCTTGGTGTATTTGGCCTGAATCCTGTGTTTCTTGCCCAAGTAAATTGTTTTCTTTCCTAGGAATTATGTCGATGTTAATGTGTATTGCCTTGCTTTTACAAATATAATCAAGTATTCATATTGAAGTTTTCTTTTTGCATTTATGGCTTGTGTGTTTGTATTCAGTGAAGCAAGTCACAGAGTTGAAGAAGCTTTAATACCGATAAACTGGCCGTGCCCTCTACAAGCTTCGGACATTTACAACTGCGAAGTCGAAAGTGTGTATCCTGTTGCACAGTGGCTGGTCAATCTTGTTCGGACATGCATCGGAGGTAGGCGGAATCAAGTAAGTTTCACTAATTGGTACGATACCACGCTTCTGAATTAGTTTTACATCTTTACATGCGAAGGTGGCTTCTTTTGTGTCATAAAACGAATTTCTCTTGCTACTAAGATCACGCCATCTTTTCTCTAGAGACACGCATAATACTCACACAGGACTTTTCACTAAAGATCAGGAAAATACTCTTTGGCAGCTTGATGGTGGTTTAGGCGCTGCAAGAACTACTTTTGTGTCAAGATACAGCGATCGAGAGGAAAAGGTTAATGAGGTGCTATAATGGTTGGAGATAATTAATTTGGATTCATGCAAGCGAATTTACACTTATTTAGGAGTACTTTCTGCGAAAGGCAGAAGCTCTTTTCTCTGTTTCCTGTGGTAGTTAGATCCATCTGGTGGTAACTTTAGTTTTCTTCTTCTCCTGGCCAGAACCCGACGAGAATGCATATTTTAGAAGAGATGCAACTCTTACATGAGAAAATCAGGGCAGCAAAGGTCGATTCTGTGGTTCACAGATTAATGTTGCTCATGGAGTCACTGAAGGTTGATATTCTCCCTCTACAATGTAGACATGTTTCTACACCATTTTTTTTTAACGCTAATACATTTGTTCCTGGACCAACTGTTAGTTTAGTCTCAAATCAGTGTCAATTTTCTACACCATTTTTTTTAATGTTGATACATTTGTTCCTGGACCAACTGTTAATTTAGTCTCAAATCAATGCCAATTTTCATATTCCGTTGTTTGGCCAGCATGTGGATTTCCTACCATATTCTCTCATCATCTAACATGTGTAGATCCTCATTTTTTCCATTTTTTGTCCCAATAACTTTGAGCTTTTTGCTCCTATTTTTACATTACTTAATGGGAATGGCTACAGGTATTGGAAAAGAAAGATGTGGATCTCCAATCTGATTACACTGCAAAGAAATCAGATTTGGACGCCAAGATTATTTACTTGGAGGAGAAAATATCCAACGGCTATGATAGCAAGAGTCTCCATGATGATCTAGATCATTGTATTAGCATGTCATTGGAAAAGTTGCACCTTGCGAAGAAGGTATTGGGTCTTGTTACTATCCTTGAGGAGTGATATTGTTTGTTTGCATATATTGGTCCACTGCCAGAATATCACCAATCCATAATTTCTTGCATATATGTGATCAATACTTTTGAGTCATGGTGGTTTGTCAGTGATAGAGCACCGTAGAGGCTACTCAATAATAATCCATCCAAATTACGTAAATTCTTCAATATATCTGATCCACACTTTAATAATAGCGGGCCATGTATGAATTGAAATGTATTGCATGGTCCAAATCACTAATGATCAGAATATAATGATAGTGTTGATAACTGGTCGTTTTTACTGGGATTCTGATGTCCTTTTATTTTTTTTTATCTCTCAGCTGAAGAGCTACTGTGTGTTCATGTTCATTTTATCTGCATAAGAGTTTTAGCTGATGCTTTCTTCTGCCATCCCTTTGTAACTTGTATGAATTATAATGAGCAGAAACATAATGGAAGTTCTCTTCTCTTAGGGGCTGTTTCATGAGTTCAATGGATGAGACTAATTGTGTTTGAGATGGTTGCTAATTAGCTAGTGCAATTTGCTGCTTATCCTCTCTGCTTGTTGTGAACTTAATTTGGTCTATCATTGAAATTTGACATTGAATGGCTCTAATCAAATCTCATCTTGTCATAAGAATTTGGTCGAGATTTCTTCTCTGATTTTTAGGTCATGTCGTTATAGAAGTGCATGCAAATTTTCTTACAAGATCGTAATCATTCTGGTAAAAGAAACCCATGGTGTATCAACTGCATAAAATTCTTTTGGGATTTCAAACCTGTCATGTTTTGATTCTGGTGTTTATCTGGTAAATTACTGCCTTTGATTAAGGTGTAGCAGCTCCTTCTCTGTGTAGTAAAGCAATCCAATATCCTTTGGCCTTGGGCCCAATTTTGGCAGGCAACCTTTGAGTGCTGGATATCTTCAAGTGGATATTATCTTTGTTTTGATTTCTTTGGCAGAACGCGGTAGCAATTGACTTGCTATTGCATGTCTGATTTTATTTTGGTCAAGTGATATAGCTTAGCTTTTGTAACAGTTGAGCTTCTTTTGCACATTAAAGTTGGAGGTCCTGCAATTCTTATTTATGGTGCATGATGTATTCCTGATGGTAGGAACTAGCGGCTAGACTGAGGATGGTATTGTCTGTAAAGCGGCAACTTGAAGATGTGCCTTCCCAATCGGAACTCATTCAGTATGTTCTCTCTCTCTCTCTCTCCCTTGCCTTTCTTTTGTCCTTGTGATTTCTCTAGAATCAATGATAAGCTGGTCTCTTTTATCACCCATTTTTCAAATGGCTTCTGATTTCATTATTTTCATTCCATAGACTAGTTTTATCATTTCCTAGTCCTTACTCTGGTGCAACAGGTACTTCCTTTATTTAGCATTTGGAGTCTGTGTCAAAATCACAACATAGGTTATAAATCTATACAATGTGTGCTGGTGCTTTAGCACATCTAGCCTTTCCTCCGTAGTTGTTCTTTTCCTGTCTAAGTGAAGATCCAAACTCTAGTTTTATTCTCGTTCTTCTCCTTCTTGGGTGCAGTTAGTAATGCTCTGCCATGAAAATATGAATCAAGCTATGGGATCCTGAATTGATGAGATATGTAGATCTAACTACTCGCAGGGGTGAGATGAAATACTTAAAATGATCCCTCGATAGGCATGCATTCGATTACTGGCTCTTTTGAGAAAACGTTCCCAACAAGTTAACTGATCCTGCCAGTAAGGAACTTAAAATTGATATAGACAAAATCTAGGGATGAAACTATAGGAGTGATGTGGGTTAGAGGAAGGACTTCATATATACTCGTTTAAAGGATTCTGAAATTTTTATTGACAAACAGGCTCTCTTTATATCCAATTATTGTCAAGCTAATTACTATTTTTGCTGGCAAAGTAGAAAATGTGAGAGATTTTGCGAAGAGGTTGCTCAATTTTTGAAACTCTGTGAGATCACTGTCAACTATTTCAAAAACTTAAGCTTATCAGATGAAAATGTGATTGGTTTGTTATCTCTTAACGATTACCACTTTTTCGTACTCTCCATATTTACCATTTTTCATGTCTACGTCTACATTATGGATGCTGGATACTTGGCAATTATACCTCTCTTTTCCTCTTCTATACTCTGCATTACTCTTTTCAAATGACCAAATTCCAAAAAAATTCAGGTACTTGTATCAGGGGACAAAAATGGCCCCACTTTTTAAAAGTTAAAAAAAAAAAAAAATTTCATGTGCTCTTACTCAAGGGTATAAAAAGGCCACTGTTGTATTTACAGTTCAAGTGATCATTCATGGCAGTTGATGTGGCACTTTTTTTTATTTAAATAATTAAAAAATTAAAATTAAAGTGTTTTTTAAGCTAAAAATAATTTTCACTTAACATAAAAGGAAAAAAAAAACAGTGAACGCAGAAGAGGATAGGGAAAGGGGGGGTGGCTGTTGGCAAACGCCGCCCTCAAGGTCGGCATTTGGCCGCAACGACGTCTCTTGTTGACATTAATGGTCGACACCCTTGTCATTTGGCTGTAGGACAGAGTAGTCAAAGGCGACTGCGGAGAGAAGTGCCATTGGTTCTTGGGATCGGGCGTAGATGGAGGCTGAATAATTGATAGTTCTGCTTGATAAATTTTACAAGCAAATCTTGACTGTTTGTTAATGGAACACTTGGATCATCGAGCTGAGACCACTCTTAACGGAACACACCTGCACTCTGACAGTCAGCTCTTTGCTTCGTCTTGCCTGTGTACCAATGGCAACCATTTGGCTCCCTTAACGGCTGCTCTTGTGACCTTTTTGACTCATCTAGAGCCATTTTGAACCCCCGGGTTTGTTTATTTAGTATATAACTAAGCAAAGCCATTTTTACATGACATGTAGCGGTTGACACTAGCCTCAAAGGTAGTGTCGGCCACGCTGGCGGCCCACTGCCTTCCCCACTCTCTCATTCTATATCCGCTTGCCTTTTTTTTTGGCCTTAAATAAATAATATCAATTTAGTTTAGAAATCTTTAATCTTAATACTTAATTTTTGATAATAAAAAATTCCACGTCAGCATGTTATGTAAATGGTGTCTCAACCGCGTCATAGGATCGCTTGAGCTGAAAATACATCGGTGGCCATTTTTGTTCCTCAAGTAAGAGTATGTGATTTACTTTTTGAACATAAACAAGTGGGGCCATTTGTGTCCCCCTAGGTATAAGTATGTGATTTTTCAGAAATGCCAAACATCATAGGTCGTGAAAGATTTTGTCGAATCATCGCCAACCTGTTCTAAAGATTGAACTATTAGATGAAGGCGTTATGTTAATATTTAAATACTTCTAATGGAATAATTAAATATTATACCACGCATTCATCTAATAGCTTAAGCTTTTAGAATAGTTGGTGGTGGTCCCACAAAATCTTACATGGTGTCATAGCAATAGAATATTTAAATATTAAATCACTCCTTCATTTAACAACTTAAGCCTTTAAAATAGTTGGCAATGGTTCCACAAAATCTTACTTTTACACTACTATTCACGTGTAAGCTGGAATTTGACATAACAATAAAGCATGAAATTATATGATAGAGGAGGCAAATAAGGCCTAGAAAGATTTGAATTTATGACCTGTTCCACTACCATAAAAGATTTTATGGAACTATCACTAATTGTTCTAAAAGTTTAAGCTGTGATGGTGTGGTTTTAATGTTTAAATACTTAACAAGAGAATTTCAGGCCTTCTCCTCCTTTTAAGAATTGCTACTACTTTTTAAGCTTTAGATAGTCGATCCTATTCACATCATGATTTGCTTCCTAATTGACTCTTAAAACAAACTTGCTGTGCTGGCCATTGTTAACGCTGTTTCAGTTTTGAACTAAATCAGAGTGGATTGATCTTGATCAGGTTTAAGGGAATATTTATTCCCCTTAAACGGGAGTAGGTTTTTCCGGGATTTGTAACCAAAGTGCTTTTTGCAGGTATGAACGACGCTTTTGCGAGTTGAATATGAATATTGAGGTAAGGAGTTCAGTTTTTTAAGCTTTGCTTCTATGTATCTTGTACAATGTTTTTGTGTAACTATCCTTAGTGCTGACACTGCAATTACAATTGTTTTCATTTGTTAATTTACAGGAAATTCATAGACAAACACGTAAATATTACGCAACATATAACGCACTTTTGGAGATTAAAGAGCTAATGCTGAAGGAAACATCGTTATTGAGTTCGCTAGATTCCCAGGTATAACCTCATAGATCGAAGATCTTGAGTAGCGTCTGTCTGTTGCCCCTCCTCTTCTGAAGTGCTCCCCACGTCCTCTCCTATAATCGTTCTTTTTACCAGATACCTTTTCTTCTTTCTTCAGTCTCATGAACGTTGCCTCTAACGAGAGGTATCTAGCTGCAGTGAAATTAATGTTAAAGGGCTCATGGAGCGCCCACAAATTTCTCTTTTAGCGAAGCACTTGGTTAGGTTTAGCCAAAATAATAGCATGTTGTGCCTTAAAAGTAGTGCTTTTCACAACAGTGATAAACTCCTATTGAAGGAGTTACTATTTGCTGCATTGTTGTTCACATTTGGCATTGCAGATTTAGTTAGATAGAAGCCAACATGTTAAGTCGAGTTGTATTTATTTATTTTTTTGGTGGGTAAATGCAACTTTTAGTATGTTTTCTACAATAAGGCTTATATAGGAAATTTTCCATTTTGCTGTTTCACTACTAGAATTATTTCAAAGGAAGATATGACTGCATTTACTGTGTTGGAAACTTCCAGTGAAGTTCCTCTTAAACATGTTTTTACACAGTTGGTCATCAATTTTTTCACAGTTTTACCTTCCTTGAAACTATTTTTTTTTGCAATTCCATTCAGTTTCAAGATGCTATAAGTGATACTGCTGGTCGCCTGAAACTTATTGATTCCATGGAAGGAATTTTGAAGGGCATAAAACAGGTAAAATAATAAACAAACTTTGTGCCGCCTTCTCCTCTGGCTTGGGTTAGAGCTAATTTCACTGCATGAAGCTGTAACACGAATCATATGGTCCTATGTGCAATTTTTATGGACAATCCTGAACATCAATGTCTACTTCTCTGTTTCCTGTATAGGGTTGGATGCCTTAATTTTTGAAATAACATATTTGGGGATGTCAAACTTGCATAAATAGATGGTTTCTTGGTAGAACTTTTTCCATCTAATCTTTACTGGGAGAAAGACTACTGGTGCTAATGTGTTTCTTTTTAGTCTTGGTACTCTGTTGATCAATTGATCGTTTTTCTTATGTTCGGTCTTTGGGTGTCTTAGAGCACCTGGCTAATTGCAATAGTTCGTCAATTGACTTATACATCCACCAATACCACATTCTCCAGTTACTACTTTTACATATTTTCTGATGCCCATTGGGAGAGAGCTCTACTGGCATGATGAAAATTTTGAGAAAATGCTTGATATCTCGGGTGTCCGAAGACTTTCGGGTTGGCTGAGCATAAGATATGTTAGTCTTAGATCCTCAAACTATGCGTGGTAAAACTGAGGCCTGGGACAAACTTTCTCGAAAGCATGGAGAAGCTATACATCACTTTTCGTCTCTTTCTTCTTTTAGCAGTAATTTTTTGTATTAGTCGGCCCAGACGGACTCTGTTGTTATGCAGAAGCTAGAGAAAGTGCAGGATGGGATCCAGGCAGATCAGAGAGTCTGTAATACACTCAGGGAGAAGTATGCGGCAGCAGCAAGTAGTCAGAGACGCGGTTCTAGTCTGTTGAAAGCTCTTCAGGTAACCATTAGCAGCAGAACAGTAACTAACTAAAGTTCACTGTTCTTCCTCATTTACGTGCCTTTGCTGAAATGTGTTCTTTGACTTCACATGTTATATATAAAGAAGCCAGATCTGTTCTGTTTCCATATGTATAGAGTTAGATCCCATAGTCGGGGTTCTTGTGACGGGAAAGGTTATTGTTGAGAGACAAAAAAAACTGAACAGAATGCTTGGTTAGGTCGACGTGATCCCAAACTATCTATTTATAATGAAGCAAAGAGGTCAAAATTACATTATCACCTATATTGCTGCCATACCTAAAGTAATAAAGGAAATAGACAAATATGCCCCTATAGGTTAAACACTCTCTACACTGCCTCTCAAGTTGGAGCAAGATATAACACATGCCCAACTTGACTAACACATGATGAAATGATTTACCCCTTAATTCTTTAGCGACCACATCAGCAAGTTGATCATCAAGCTGAATAAAAGGCATACAATTAAACAACTCTCCAACTTCTCCTTGATAAAGTGCCTTTCAATCTCCAATGTTTCATACAATCATGTTGTACAAGATTGTAAGTAATGCTAGTGGCGGCATTATTATCACAGTACAACATTATACGAGCATGAATAGGTACACCAAGATTTTCAAGTGTTCTTTTAAGCCATAACAGCTCACGTACTCCATGTGCCATCTCAAGAAACTCTGCTTCAGTACTAGATCAAGCAACCACATTCTGCTTTTTGCTGCGGTAAGTCACAAGATTCCCTCCTAAGAAAGTGCAATACCTAGAAATAGATTTTCGGTCAGGAGATCCAGCCCAATCAACATTTATATAGGCTTCAACTTTGAAACCATCATGAGGAGACAAAAGAATCCATTTCTCGAGAGTAGACTTCAAGTACCGAAAGACATCCATATGAGTAGAGTACGGATTATGCATAAATTGACTCACCGAGCTCACAACAAAAGCAATATCAGGTCGGATGTGGGATAAATAAATCAACTTGCCCATTAATCGCTGATAACATCCCTTATCCACTATATCACCATCCTTTTCTCGAAGACGGGTATTGGCCTCAATAGATGTATCGGAGGGATGACATACTAATAACCCAACTTTTGTCAAAAGATTAAGGACATACTTCCCTTGGGATGGAAATATACCTTTTGAATATCCGGCAACTTCAATCCTAAGAAAATACTAGAGATTTCCAAGATCCTAAATCTCGAACTCTTGCCAAGAAACTTCTTCAACCAGCTAATCTCATCACTATCATTCTCTATGACAACAATGTCATCTACATAGACAATAAGAACGACGACTTTATCACATGATCTCTTCACAAGCAAAGTATGATTAGCATTGCTCTGTTTATTCTTAACGGAGACCATTGCTCTCTAAAACTTACTGAGCCAGGCTTGAGATGACTGATTTAAACCATATAGTGCACTTTTTAGCATGCACACTTTACCTCGAGTTTTGTCACAAGAAAAACTCGAGGAATCTCCATATATACATCCTATTCTAACTCTCCATGAAGAAAGGCATTCTTCATAGCTAACTGCTGAAGATCTCATCCCTAGTTAATCGCACACGAAAGGAGCACTCGAATAATATTCAACTTGGCAACAAAAACAAAGGTTTCTTGATAGTCAATCCCATAAGTTTGCGTGAATCCCTTTGCCACTAGCCGTGCTTTATATCTGTTGATAGTATCATCCATCTTCTGTTTGATTACAAAAACCCACTTATATCCTACTAGTTGTTTCCTAGTAGGAAGAACAAGAAGATCTCACGTGTCATTTTTCTTTAAAGAATACATTTTGTTTTACAATTGCTGCCTTCCGCTTCTCATTTGCAAAAGCTTCACGCCAATTTTGTGGAATAGAGATGGAAAAGAGAGGATCCAAAAATATGATAGAACTAGACAAAGAGTCATATGAAACAGCAAGGATATAGAGTGTTGCGTACAGGTTCTATTACCCTTTCGAAGTGCAATGGGAAGTGTTTCTGGTTAAAGAAAGAATTATTATTGATGCAAAAAGAAGTATTTATAGGCTTAGGGTTAAGCTTGCAATCACATAAATAACCCCGACTTGCTAACACAATAGAATAATAAGCAATAAACCCAACACTCTCGCTCAAGTTGGAGTATACATATAAAAAAGGCATAACTTTTGACAAATGTATGAAACTCGTCCATGTCAAAGAAGTTTTTTGAAAATGTTTGCTAGCTGCTCCTCGGAACATGTGTGCACTAATTGGATCTCACCACAATTCATCTCTTGCCCAACGAAATGACAATCCACCTCTATATGCTTGGTTCACTTATGAAACATTGGATTGCTAGCAATGTGGATAGCGGATTGAATATCACAATGGATAGTAGATGATTTGGTCTTAGGTAGTTCAATCTCAGCCAACAGCGTATGCACACATTGAAGTTCACCCGAAACATTAGCCATAGCATGATACTCGGCCTTTGCACTAGATCGAGAAACAACAAACTGTTTCTTACTTTTCCATGACAGAAAATTACCACCAAGGAAAACACTATGTTGAAGTTGACCGGTGTGGCACGGGATAACCTACCCAATCTGCATTAGAATATCATGTCAACTCTAGAGACTCGGGGTCTAAATAGCCAGCTATATGAAGATGACCCCGATTATAGAACACAAGCCCTTGACCCGGAACCTTAAAATATCTAACAATTTATAAGACGGTTTGCCAGTGAGTAGTATGGGGAGGGCTCATGAATTGACTCAGTACACTAACAACAAACGAAATATCCGAATGAGTAATACTAAGATAATTTAACTTGCCTACTAATCGGAGACACTTCTCTAGATCATGAAGATCCTCTCTATGTTCATTATCAACCCTTACCATAGGGTCCATATGTGTGTCACAAGACCTAGCATCATACAAACTCACCTCCTTAAGAATGTTAAGAGTACACTTTCTCCGAGAGAGAGCGATGCTGCCATAAGCATAAGTCACTTCAATGCCAAGAAGATATCGAAGAAGACTCAAGACTTTTGTGTTAAACTCCTTTTATAGAAACTTTTTGAGCCTTTGTATACTTTCAACTTCACTTTCAGTAACAATAATATTATTTACATAAACAACAAATAACACACCCCTTCGAAGAGGACATACTACACAAGGAGTGATTCTTCGACCACAATTAAAAAATAAAAATAAAACATGGAGTGATTCACATTGCACCGATGCATGCCAAACTAGAACCGATAGGTAATAGATTATTAGGGAAGCGTGAAATATGATAAACATAAGGTAAGGGCAAGGAGGAACTCAATGATACACATGTACTGGTCACTTTGGACTAAGAACCATATGCTATGATGATCGAAGTGGATGAAACAGATGAGGTGGAGGTTAGAAGATGCGGATCGCCGGTCATATGATGAGTGGCACTTGAATCAATAACCCAAGGATGATGAGTAGCTGTGGTGGACAAGAGACATTTAGAATCATTGTGTTGTGCCAAAGTAGCAACATGACCAAAAGGAACACCAAGATGTCATGCTCTAATCATCTCATTATATTCTGCACGAGTCAAATTCACCATACTTTGTCCTAGAAGAGGTCTAGTTAAAGGAGATCAAGGTTTGATAGCATTAGAAGTATGAAAACACCGTAGTTCGGGATGGAGGTCATAGTAATAATTAACAGTATGTCCAGGACCCCGGCAATGAGTACAAAAGCGGTTCCCATGATCTCCTCTAGAACCACTATTACCACCATCATGAAGGGTACCTCGGCCCCGAACACCACAACCACGACTACGGTTGAAACTATCAAAGTTCTAATTTCCATGACCATTACCATTACCACGACCACGAGCTCCTTGAGCACCACAAGCCACCATAGGACTATTGTATGTTATAGATGAAGTTTTGGCACTAGGAGTGTGACAAGCAGTCCAGAGAATACACTTCTTCTATGGAAGGTAGAGAGCTAGCAGATGTAATTTATTGCCGAAGAGCACCGCCATCCGGATTAAGACATCAGAGGAAGAGGACTACCACCATGTCTGCTTCTTGTTGCTGCATCCGAGTAACCGTGGTAACCAGTGGGAAATAAGATTTGAAACGCTGATACAAGGACGAAAAATGAGCATAATACTTTGCCAACCCAGCATCATCAATTTTAGCTTAACATAAAGCTTCCCACATATTGCAAACTCGAATCATATTATTATGTCTGGAATAGGGTAAAGCATATTTTGTCCACACCTCACGGGCTGTCGCACAATCCATGATAAGATGGCGGATAGATTCAGTCATATTTCCCCATAAAAGTGTACGCAACGCAACATTAGTGACATTCCATTCTAGATTAGTTGGATCTATAGGTGGTTCTTCTTCAAGCCATCTAGACTGACGATTAGCATAAATAAAAGTAGAAAGAGCCATTAACCTAGTAGGATAATAAGTACCATCCAACTTGGTCAAAGTAGTCTGCCATACCACCATGATAGGTACTAAAAGATCCTGAATTAGGAGTAGCATTAGGGGGAATCACCCCCGAAACAACAGAAGAAGAGCTTGTCGGATTAGTAGACATATCCACAAAAAGAGAAAAAAACATCACAAGCTACCACAATATCATTGAGAGCACTGTAGGGCAAGATTTAAGATTCAAAGAAACTTTTGCTTTGCAAACTTACTGTTAATATACTATAAGTGTCTAGTCGACAACGTGGAATATAGTTGACTAATCGGGAACCACAAGACCAAAAACACCACGAACATAAACGAATGTCATCCAAACCACCACAACTTTGTGATTCAATTATCGCATCACTGCATACAACTCAACACCAATTAAGACACACCTTGAAGAAACAAACTCAAGGGAACGGTGACCGAGGCTAGATAAATCGCTTGGAGGTTGTGGACGCGATTGCAAGAGTAATAGCTATGGGAGACAGCACGGTTCGAGACGTGAGATAAAATCATGATCGAGCCAAAATACTCTCTTCTTACTTGCCGGCGATTGCAACAAGGGAAGGAACCCTAGTGGCGATGATGTGGTCATACGTCTTCTCTCACATAGCAATGTTGTGTTGGTAAAAGAGAATTATTACTATTGAGATCAAAAGAAGTATTTATAGGATTAAGGTTAAGCCTTTTACAATTACATAAATAACCCCAACTTTCTAACACTATAGAGTAATAAGCTTAAACCCAACGGGAAGATTAGAAGCAACCTCACCTAGAACGGTAGAATCGGGATTCGGAGTTGATGACCGAATAAGCAATATGAGTGGTCCTAACGTGCATGTTGGTAGTGGGATCCCTACACGATTTGTTTTCGATGTCTTACTACTATCAATAGTTTGCGTAATAGGTGTGGGAGTGGTCTCCCCTTGAGGTGGTTGCTTTGTTATCTTCCCTATAATGTGCTATCTTCGTGTTGCATTTTTCTCCTCTTGGGAAGGAGGAGAACCATTAGAGACTATCGGTGAGTAATATCATCAAGAACATCTAGAATGGGCAACACTTCTACACTAGGACACTCCTCCCGAGAGGTGGAGCATAATAATAGGAATTAGACTCCTGAAAAACCACATTCATAGATACGGTGCGCCTAGGAGAATGATAACACTTACAACATTTTTGAGCAACCGAACATCCAAGAAAAATGCAGCATATATCACAAGGTTCTAACTTACTCTTAGAAATGATGTTATGAACATAACAAACACAACAAAAATTTTTTGGAGGAAGAGTAAAAGTCAATCCCTCTAAAACATCAATAGATGTGCAAAAATCAAGAATTCTAGTTAGCATCCGATTGATTAAATAGGTAGTGGTTAAGATAGCATCACTCCAATGCTGAAATGGGACATGACGGGCAAACATAAGAGACCTAGTGACCTCTAACTAATATCAGTTTTTTGTTTTGGCAACACCCTTTTGTCTTGAGTATCAACACAACCGGTCCGATGAATAATGCCATGATGAGAGAGATCTTGTTGAAACTAATCATTGCTCGGTGCCATTATCATTACGAAGAATTTTCACGTTGGTGTTGAATCGAGTCCGAACCATTTTGTGAAAGATTAGCAAATGGTGAAAAACGTCACTTTTATGTATAAAACCAAGTTGTACAAAAATGACAATTGATAAAAGTGGCAAACCTTCGATCAGTGAAATAGAAGTATGTTGAGAGGGACCCTACACATCGGTATGAATCACGGGAAAATGGAAACGACTTTTGTTATTTGAAGATGGATATGTTGAACGAGTTTGTGTCGCCAAAGCACAGGCATCACAAAAAAAAAAAAAAAAAAAATTCATCTTCATTACAAGTTGAAACGAGATTAGGAAAAACTTTTTTTAAAGTTTCTAAAGGGGATGACCTAATCTGTGCCATTGATGGAGATCCGTAAATGTCGAATTAACTTGATGAGGTGTAGAAGACAAAATAGAAGTAGAAACCCCACTACTCTCACATAGATAAATACCACCATTTAATTTGCCACATCCAATCTCCTCTGTTACCGGATCTTGGATAAGGCTTATGTTATAGAGTATATACCTTCTATCATAGGGATCAATCTCTGGTCGCATAACTTCATAATAATTACGTAAAGCTGCCGCATAATTTTCTTCGAATTGAGGTGACATCCATTATGGTATAGTTTAAGTCTCAAGTCGGACTACTGATAGAAAGGAGATTGGTAGACTGTAAAAAAGAAGACAAGGGAAGAGTGGAGGAACAATTGATAGATGCTTTTTCAGTAATGGAACAAAGGGTTCAATCGGCTACATGAATTTTGTCTCTGCCGAAAGTAGGGGTATATTGATGAAAGAGACTAGAAGAACCTGTCTTGTGATTAGTAGCCCCTATATCAATGATCCAAGGGCTAGAAACAACAAGTGTTCAAACACCCTAAACTACCCGAAGTGGCTAGGTTTGAAGCAAAATAGAAGACGAATTGGCAACCGTGGAGGAGACAATATCAGTAGAAGCTTTGAATAACCGTTGAAATGCCTGAAGTTCTTCCTGGGATAAACCCATATCGGTAGTGGGTGTAGCGAGAACAGTTTTAATAAGGTTTGCCTTGTTTTTTTTTCCCTTTCTTTGTCCCTTTTTCCCGCAAAATTTGTTGATTTTCTATGTAATTTCTAGCAGGTAGATTTAGTATGGTACTCAATGTTCGCACTTCACAACCTCCTTAGAGGTATCATCGGATCAAAAGGACAAATCAGATTTGGCAACAATGCCAGCATGGGTTTGTAGAGGAGATCAATCAATAGTAGAGGGATGAAGCATTGTTGTCCTATGTCTTTCTTCAGAGTGAACTAGGGCATAGGCTGTTCCAGAGTAGGGAATGAAGATTGGCTAAGGATTTGAACACATATTTGATCATATTCAACGTTTAATCCTATTAAGAAATCATTAACACCGATCTTGTCCACATGCCTCTTGTAGACAGCAGTATCTGCATCATTGGTTGAGTGATAAGGCATAATGATCTAGCTCTTGCCACAAACTTCGAAGCTTGGCATAGTAGTGAGATATTGTCATCTCCTTTTGAGTGATGTCAATGACCTTTTTTCGAAGTTCATTCACTTGTGCATCATTCCTGAGTTGATCGTAAGTATATCTTGTAGCTGACCAAATCTATGACGCAGTATCAAGAAGAAGAGATCCTTTTGAAATATGTGGCTGCATTGAGTAAAGCAAAAAAGACATTATCAAAGTCATTCTAGATTAATTTGTCTTGAGTAGTACTTGATGTAATCGGCGTCGGAGAAGTGCCGTTGCTATGTCCTATAAGCCCATGGCCTACAATGGTCAATAATGCATATCGAGACCATATCAAATAATTTGTGCTGTCAAGCATCACAAGAATCATAGCAAAAGGAACATAATCTTTACGACCATCTCTTTCGGGTGTACGGTTCACGGATGAAACCTATACATTGTGTGTTAGAAATCGGCTCAAAAGTGTGAAAGTAGCGATCGAACCACCCAAACTTGCCGGAAAAGGCCAAAAATTGGCTGTAAGTCCTTTGGTAGTAGGCTGAAGTTGTCCTCCAAAAAATTAGCCAATTCAGATCAAGAGAAGGCAAAAATCGTTTTTTTGTCGGGTTTTGAAAACCTAAGTATCGGGTAATTCTGTTTTTTCCCAAAGAATCTGAAAGAAAAATATAGTGGTCCATGAACTGCAGTACTTTGGTCTTCACACATGAGAGAATTGTAGGTTAGCGGTAAGACGGAAACAATCTCAAACAAGAAGATCCAAACAATCGCAGAAGAGGTCGAACCACCTATCATAGACTGCAAAGAAGCTTTAATTTATCTCATACATGTGAGGTTTAGGGTAGGCGATGGATTCAAAGAATCATCTCATTAGTGCTGCTCTACACTATGAAAGAGAGCAAAGAAAAAGGTGAGACACACTGTGGTGGGGGGGAGAGGGGGGGATGATTTGGCAAAGAAGAGACTGCGATTAGGGTTATGATTTCAGTTCAATCCTTGCTCTAATACCATATTGACAGACAAACAAAATAAATTGAATGCTTGGTTAGGTCAATGTCATCCCAAGCTATCTATTTATATGAAGTCAAGATGCCAAAATTACAATATCATTTTTGTTGCTGCCAACGTAAAATAATAAAGGAATTTGGTCAAATACTCTCAACATTTATCATTGCCTTTTAGTTTTTATGAGGTCTTTGTCTATGGTGGCAGAAATTATAAATGAACCCTCTTTCTACGGATGGACCCTTTTATACCATGGTTTTGCCCTATCTTGGGACCTCTTTGTGAAATTGACATCATAAAATCACTTAGTCCTTCCTTGTAGTTAACAATAAAATAAGAAAAGGGTCTTGGCCTAGTGGCGGTTGAGGATAATTTGATTTGTATATAGGAAAGAGCTTTTCATTTGAAAAGAGGGATGCAGATCCTCCGTTTTCTAGGGAGTGTTAGTTGAGGAACGAATGTTCAGGGCGCAATTAAGTTATGTATTAACACTTGTTTGGTAATCCTCTAGCAATCAGGTAATTTTTGGCATTGACTAATTTAAGTAAGGGCCAAAGCCACCAGAAATCTCAAACTATGCTCACTGTCACACATTTATCATTCGTTAAGTTTCTGTCATAAGCAAATGGTATTGACATGGCACCCATGTGGCATAAATAATATAAAAATGACGTTTTGGTTGAAAATCATCCGGCGAAGCCTACATGTGGGGTAAATGTGTCACATAGGCACAAGTTTGGGGTTTTTTATGTTACAAGAAAAATTTAGGATAAATGTGTCACAATAGATATAGTTTGGGATTTTTGGTGGCTTCTTCCCTTTAAATAGCAATCTGATCTCTTACTTCTTATTGCTGTTTTAGAGAAACCATAGAAGAAATGGCATATGTTAGAAAAAATAGTAGTATCTTTCTGCAGGGAGCAATGACAAGCAACCTAACGGCTATGAGGAAATTTCATATCTTGTATGAGTGTTACTATTTAAAGTATTATAGCCAATCAATGACAATCCATTGTGCATGTCTTGTTTATGTTAGTTATGTTCCATTCTAGTTCCTTAATCCTTAGCTATACATTAGCTTAGTTTATTACATTCCTTCAAGATCTTGCGATGGTTGGTTCACTTGAAGCTTAAATTAAGACATCCAATTTCCAGGAGGAAATCACGAGAAACCAGAGACTTAAAAGTGAACTTATGTCCAGAACTGCTGCTCCACTATATGAAGCTGAGGCGATAGGAAGTTTGTGAAGTTGTGGAACTATGAGGGTGCATCTTTGGTAAAGATGATTCACATAACCCATGTACCACATGCCTGTGTACAAAACTTGTCTATATGCAGTGCGGGATCGAGGCTACATGAATTTGGTCATCCTGATAATCCTGAATGTAGGGGCATCGTGGAACGAGTTTCCTAGTTAGAATATTCAGGTAAACGATTGCAGATTATATGGAGTGACATATCCTTTAGTTACTTTTGATGTTTCCTGATGGTCTTGAATTGTTTTTTTTATGATTTTCAGAGCCAATACAAATGTCAATTATCTGAGTCTGATTGTCTTGAATTGTTTTTTTTTAATGATTTTCAGAGCCAATACAAATGTCAATTATTTGAGTCTGATTGATGTAAAATCATCTTGATACAACCTTTCTTACCTTCGATAATAATAATATGATTATTTTAAGACATTTTTATTTTCTTTTCCTAATTTTTATGTTATAATTCGTCGAAGATGATAAGCTATGGGTCATCATTTTCCCAGTCATCCCTTCAACCATTGGTCAACATGAATCTTTCGGGTCTTTCCAATAGTCATATCTTAAATTCCAAACTGAACTAGAAGATAAGAATATCTTTACTTGTGACCTCTTTTATGAATCTTCCAGGTCTTTCCATTTGTCAGTTTATGCATGACCCAAGAGAATCACACTTAAACCGTCAATCGAGTGCTGCATTACTTAAAAGGAAGTCCCAGAAAAAGGAGTTTTATTCAGAAGAAATAAAACATTAGTGCTACAAGCTTATACCGATTCTGACTATGTAGGATCCACGGTGGACAGAAGGTCATTATTTGGTTATTGCACATTTCTTGGTGGACATTTAGTGACTTGGAGGAGTGGACACAGAATGTAGTTGCAAGATCAAGTGCTGAATCAGAATTTCGAGCAATGGCCTAAGGAATATGCGAGCTATTATAGCTCAAAATCTTCCAAGAAGATTTGAAAATTGAGTGGAGGGTCCTATGAAGCTATATTGTGATAATAAATCAGCAATTAACATTGCTCATAACCCTGTGCAGAATGATAGGATGAAGCATATTGAAATTGACAGATACTTCATCAAAGAAAAGCTAGAAGAGGGGTTGATCTGCATGTCCTACATACTTTCTGGAAATCAACTCGAGGATGTGTTGATCAAATGACTTAATGGTAGGATTTTTCATCAAATAATTTCCAAGCTGGGGAATAGATGAGGGGGAGTGTTGAATTATCCTGATTTTAGGTTCTGATTATTAAGAAAATAGCTGTAAATAATTAGTTAGGAAATGATTTTTTAGTATCCATTAATTTTTGGGATTGGGCCCTTAATTTGTGGGCTTATAGCTGTATTTTTAAGATCTTTTTTTCTTAGTTTGTACTTAAAATAATCCTTTAAATAGCTTTGTAATTGTGTTACATGATAAAATGAGAATTATCACATTTCTTTTCTTTAAATTCCTCATTCCTCATTACATGCCTACACTGAAATGTGTTCGTAGAGAAACCACTTCACATCTTATATGTAAAGAAGCCAAATCTGTTCTGTTTTCATATGTATAGAGTCAGATCCCGCCCTCGGTGGTTCTTGTGATGATGCTGTGAAAGGTTATCACTGCCTTTTAGTCTTCATGGTCATGGTCTACAGTGGCAGAAACTAACCATCTTTCTGCGTACGGATGCTTTTATACCATGGTTTAGCCCTATATTGGGACCTCTTGGTGAAGTTGACATCATAAAATCACTTAGTTCCTTCCTCGTGGTTAATTCACCTGTTTTTAGTGAGACTAAGTAACATTGTAGCCCCAAATAAACTAGGAATCTAGTGGCGGTCGAGGATAATTTGATTTGTATATAGGAAAGAACTTTAATGTATAGAAAGAGGGATGTAGATCCTCCGTTTTGAGAGACTAATGTTCAAGGCACAATCAAGTTATATTACCATTTGTTTAATAATCCTCTATCGATTGGGTAAATTGGCATTGACTAATTTATATAACGGCAAAAGCAATCAAAATTCCTAAATTATAGCCACCGTGACACATTTATCTTCCGTCAATGCGCATCGTTAAAAGTCTGCCTATATGGACGCCATAAAACAAATGGTATTGACATGGCGCTCGGTGATGTAAGTGAAATAAAAACGACGTTTTGGCTGAAAAATGATATGAAGAAACCTTGATGGGAGTAAATGTGTCACATAGGTAGAAGTTTGGGGTTCTTTTTATCACAAGAAAAAGTTTAAGGCAAATATTTCACAATAGGCATAATTTGGGATTTTTCATATCACAAAAAGAAGTTTAGGGCAAAATATTACAATAGGCATAGTTTGAGATTTTGATGTCACAAAAAGAAGTCGAGGGTTAAATGTCACAGTGGGCATAGTTTGGGATTTTTGATGCCACAAAAAGAAGTTAAGGGCAAAATAGCATAGTGAGCATAATTTGAAATTTTGATGGCTTTTTCCCTTTGAATAGCAATCTGATCTGTTATTTCTTACTGCTTACTCAGAGAAACCATAGAAGAAATGGCAAATGTTGGAAAAAATAGTAATATCTTTATGGAGGGAGCAATGACAAACAACCCAATGGCCACGAGGAAATTTCATTTCTCGTACGAGTTTACTATTTAAACTACTACAATCAATCAATACCAATCCATTGTATCTTGTCTATATTTGTTTTGTTCCGTTCTGGTTTCCTAGTCCTTAGCTATACATTAGCTTAGTTTATTACATTGCTTCATCTTGCGATGGTTCTTTCACTTGAAACCTAAATTATGACATCCAATTTTCAGGAGGAAATCACGAGAAACCGGAGACTTAAAAGTGAACTCCGGTCCGAAAATGCTGCTACACCACGTGAAGTTGAGGTGATAGGAGGTTTGTGAAGTTGTGGAACTGATACGAGGGTGCAACTTTGGTAAACATGATTCACGTAACCTATTATGTACCACATGCCTGCGTACAAAATTAGTCTCTATGCAGTGCGGGACATGCTTGCATTCAAAACTAGTCTCTATGCGGTGCGGGATCGAGGTTACATGAAGATGATTCACATAACTTGTGTACCACATGCCTGCATACAAAACTAGTCTCTATGCAATGCAGGATCAAGGCTACATGAATCTAGTTATCCTGAGAATCCTGAATATTCAGGTAAATGAATGCAGATGGTATGGAGTGACATAGCCTTTAGTTACTCTTGATGTTCCCTGAAGGTCTTAAATTGTTTTTTTATGGTTTTGAGAGCCAAAAATTATCTGGATACAACATTTCTTACCTTAGATTACAATAATATGATTATTTTAGGATTTTTTTTTTCGCTTCTTGTAATCTTTATGTTACAATTCGTCCAAGATGATTAGCTTTGGATCATCATTTTCCTAGTGACCCCTTCAATCATTGGTCAACATGAATATTCGGACTCTTTCCAATACTCATATCTTAAATTCCAAATAGAGCTAGATGATAAGAATATCTTTACTTGTGACCTCCTCTTTTAGTTTATGGGTTTTCAATCTTCGTGGATAAGCATTAATCTGACATTATATGATTGAATTTCTCATGTCAAGATGGGGTGATTTGTCCTATTCTGAAAAGAAAAATACCTAACTGCAAAAGGGTTAAAGAGGTTGTCGTTCACTTGTCTTTGTACTAGAATATTTTAAGCCTGTTACATCTGTCACCTTTTGGCATCAGGACAAAAGGGGCAACACTAACGACACTTAGCCTGACATCCCATCATACACCTGTGTTTTCTTCTGTGGACACACTTGCGACTTGTGTGAGGGGACTTGCAAGTGCCATGTTGTACACCCAGCAAGACAAATGGAAAGAGAGCTTTCCTTTGCATTGTTAATTTACTTCTTTTGGCTGCATGTTATTTACTTAATTCCGCTCAGAAGAACCGCAATCCCTGTCGAGATTGGTTCTTTTATTTGCACATCGTCCTTTGCAATGGTCCTTGATTGAAGGAGCAAAGTGTTTTGTCCATCATGTACCAATCAAGACATTAAGACATTAGAATCCACCGTGCTCAACACTAATGGAGGTGGTATTAGGGACAATGAAATCATCCATATCTGAGCATGCCAATCATGGGTGAAAGGATTGCACCTTCTGTAGATGCTGCCTTTTGATGCTCTTGGAACTCTTTTTACAAAGGACAAAATTTTGGTGGGCCACAGAATTAGGCGAAAAGAAATATTTATGGCATTTTCCCCTGTCTTAGGGCGGACACATGGCCAACTGGAGTCCTTTTCTTAATGACATGGCCTTTTTTAAGGTCTCCTTAGTTGTCAGAAGTTAAAACTTTGGAAATCCCCAGAAGAGGACAAAATACTATCACCTCTCATTCCCACATTAAAATAAATGACATGTAGAAGGGGGCACAGAGTCACTGTCCCTTCCAAACTCCCCAGGAAGGACAAGAAAGAGGAAAGTACAAAGAAGAGCAAACCTCTCAGGTCTTGGAAGGGGGGCTAGTAAACAAGAACAGTGCTAAGACAAAAGAATGAGGAGTTAGTCGTCTTTACCTGACAATAGTTTATTACATCACTTAGTATATCGATTCACGAATCTGTGCTGATATGCTTGGGTGTTATTCTTGTCCTAATGGTTTTTCTGATCAAGAAAGAGTGATGTTGTGGTTTCACAGGATAGTCTCAATTTCGGTATTACTTGATTAAAGGATATCTTTGAATTTACTCGCTTGAGATGGAGCAAAAGGCACGGTTGAGGAATAAACACACGCAATCATAGAATGAAGAGAAAAGAGTCATGATTTTGAATCTCATTTCATTTCTTATTCCACTCAATAGGAGTGCTTAGTCCATCTCCTAAAGATTAGATTAAGGCAATGATATTGTTAATTAATTTTCTCTGTCATACTTCATTAAAAACACAGTTTCAGAGTTTTGGCCCAAGTTCCAAACTCTTCCATGGTGCAAATGGTCCGGTCATCAAACACAACATTAAGATACCAATCATTCTATTCACACAATACACATGCTTCTCTTTTCATTCAGCGTACCAAAAACTTGTCACTTTAATTCTTGAACTTGCACGAAATTCAGCCAAGAGATAAGCTTGCCATAGCATGGAATTCCATATAAAGTGAGAAACTCCATTTTTTTGAATATTCGTTTGGACTGATGCTAAAGTTGGTCTATTTTGGATGTATTCTACTTTCTGATTCAAGCCTTCGGGGTGTTCATGGAGCCCTGAACCCAATTATTAGTGTTTAGCTATCAAAGACATGTCAAGAAAAATAAGATAAGGTCATAAAAACTACTACTATCTTCATCATTACTTCCCAAAGAAGATTGGACTGCCTTACTGTTCAATGAACTTCACGCAAACCCTTGTACATTAGATATATAGTAAGACTCACTTTGATCCGCTAATACGATCATTAGAAGAGAGCTTTTGGTATGAAATTTAATCGAATTATTTTGATTTATTTGTCATAATCTTTTGCCTCTGGAAATTGAATCAAACATCGACTAGAGACTTATCTTTCTCATTAGCTTTTTACATTATTAACTATTATAACCATCGAATGCTAATCATATACATTAAGTTGAAGTGCATATTTAATCTTTGTATGATTATCTAAGTAAATACTTGTTAGAAAGTTAGGTAGATTTCACGTTGAAATTTTGGTTGTTTCACCATACATAATTCATTTAACCAAACAAAAGAAGAATTATACCTTGCGTAAGTTGACCCATGATCGCTACAAAGTCGTATGAAAGGACTTGTAGCCAGAGGACGGTGAAGACAAGTTTGACTCTGCACTCTTGTCTGGTTTCAAATTTAATGATTTTGACTTGTTCGTGACAACTTATTCTCCTCCTTTCTATGCCCCTCGTATGTTATCCTCTCTCTTTTCTTTTTCAGAATAAAAAGGTACTTTGGCCGCTAAATTTGAAGGTTAATAAATAATTTACTATAACAAATAGAAGTCTTGAACCTTAATTAACCTCGACTAATTCTAATAAAATATAGCACACCATAGCGTCATGCACCATTGACTAAGGTTAGTTCATAGAAATGCTGGGACAGACCCAAAATTCCTCTGGTTGAGGATAAACCGATTTGAATATATGTCATTCTTGATTTTAGTTAATCTTGTTGTTTTTTTTTTTTTTTTGGTAAGGAGTTAATCTTGTTGTTTGTCTTTCATAAGATCAAGAAAAAGATGTGTGTGATATGGGTGAGCGCCGGATCCAATTCAACCGGACTAACCAGATCGAACCGACATGGAACCACCTGTTCAAGGCCTAATCTAGGGCGAACCGGTTCCATTCCACTCCGTGAACCTAGAACCAACCTAGGACAGGTTTGGTTTTCGGTCCCAAGGAGGGAATTATCGGTTCTACAGGAAACCAGTTCAACCAGTCGGGTTTCTGGGTTGAACCAATTCTAAACCAATTTTAAAGTTTCTTCTAGAAAAAAGAAAGTACACGAAACCCATCTCGAATTGAGTCATGGTTTTTAACATGAACAAACAAGATAACCACTTCGACCAATGCATGCTTTGTAATAAAATGGTACAACTTGTATATTTATCATACGAATTTTCTTTTTTACGTTAAATGGGTCGGTTCCCAGATAGGAACTGGGAATCGGACCGGGAACCAGACCTTAAAGGGCGGTTCAATCTGATTGGAACAAACACACGTTTGTCTGAAAATATCTAAGGTGTGGCAATCGCATTCTGTCATCATAAGCTTGTGCTCGAGAACACAAAAATGTGCTGGTAACAGTGACGTTGGAGAAATTCCTATCGGTGAACAAGAGGCTCTTTTTGTCCCATCTTCACATGGGTAAGGAAAGATCCAAGCCCCAGCATTTTATCAAAACGTGTCTAACTGTTTCTTCTTTGTCCTGACCTTTCCCCTTTCATTTGTAAATGCTGGGCGGACATAGTTGACAAAAGAGTTTTTCTATCGGATCGTTTAGATAATCATAATTCCAACAAGCAGTCTCAGGACAAGAATTCACACCTTAATTGCTTCATTTAGGTTACGGCAACTTTGATCTCCACCTGTTGAAGCTTTGCAAATTAACTTTGATATATACGCAATCATTAGTTTTAATTTCGGACCTTCTTAAATGCACAAACATAGAACTTTTGTCTTTTCACAAGCGGCTTTTCCTCAAGACCCGTGTGCGTTTAAAAAGTTATGGAATAATCCTGCGTCATGCACCTGACTAGGAAGTAGGAACTAATAACAAAGACCAAACCTTACAAAGAAGACGACGGGAGGGAAAAAAAAGAAAGAGCAAAAACAAGAGCTGATTCTACATTATCTTATTCTAATCATCGAGAGTGCCTTGTCAAGATTCTTGGCCTTCATCTGAACGTAATCCTTCACCGTGATGGACCGGAACCGAGCGGCGACCTCCTGGCCTGAGGTCTGCATGAGTCTGTGAATCGGGCCAACACGAAAATCCATCGGGGGTCCGTAAAAGTAACCCATGGATAGCCGGTGCCTTTTCTCGTTCGTGATGACCCGGTGAACAACACTGGGGAACATGGCATTAGACATGATGTGGAGCATGTCACCCACGTTCACCACAAGTGCACCGTCCATGGGAAACACGGGTACCCAACCTCGGCCTTCCCTGTGGAATTGGAGCCCATGTGCGCTGTCTTTTTGGTGAAGTATTGTCAAGAAGAAGGTGTCGGTGTGCGGCGCGAGCCCCATGACCTGGCCCGGATCAGGACACTGCGGGTATGAGTTCAGCTGCAGCGCCGAGCATGGGTTGCTCCGGAGTCGCGGCCAGTCGATGTCGTGCTCGGATATGCCGAGGTACTTCAGGATCATGGCGAGTAGTCGCTCGGAGAGCGCCTTCATTTTGTCCTGATAGTCTTCCATGGCTTCACTGATGTACGTGACCACAAACAAACACGAGAGGACAAAAACATTAATTATGCCCAGTATAGGAAAGATCAATAATGATAACGATACGAAGACAAGTTTTAAAAATTTTACTTACCGATGGCACATATTCAAGTCGTCAAAAGAGTCTTTTCTATCACTTTAAAACCAAAATTTGTAAATACATTTTTGTGCTTCCATTATTCATCATCGGAAATCACTCTTTCCCCTAAGAAGTGATTACATGCGATGGAGTTTTTCAGCTTCACTTACTAGTAAGCTCGAATAACAAGTTTCAATGTCTCTAATCTTTACTAAATATGCAGCTCTCTCCTCTCTTTTAGCTCTTTGATATTGATGTTCACTACAATCTCAAAGGGACTGTTCAAATGAGTAATCATGCAAGTAATAATCTAGTGAAAAAGGGAAGATAATCTTTTTAATTTGCCTTTGGTCCCAATATGGTATTGAACTGGGGTGGGGAGTGAAGTAGAAACACCATATTCCTCACACTCAAAGAAAAGTACTTTCATCTATTAACTGTTTATGTATTTATATGGACTTTCTTAATTATTAACAAACTTTAATGAAAGATTTCTCCAGCCAAACCCTAGCTCTACCTAGTCATGCCTAAATACACCATCTACCTAATCATCACCTTCTCTACGTGCATGAATTGTCCATGCATGGAAGTTATCACTCACCAAAACTTGCCATACCCATGAGGCCAAACCTCCCTAGCATGCTCCAGTGGCGATCCCATCATGGTAAACCCTTCATGCCACATGAACTTGTTGAAGAACGGTGTCATCCGAGCGACGCCATAGCCCGTAGCTCCGCCGGGGGACCTTACGGCCCTTACCTTGGCTATCGCAGGGAGCGAGAAAAACTGCCAAGCTTGCGACTCCACCTCCCTCAGAAGACTTGAAGGGATTCCGTGATTAGTAACCTGGAATATGCCCATAACTTTGCATGCATGACCCACCATTTTGATCGCGTCTGGGCTATCGAGATCGATGGCGGGAAGTGAGAAGTGATCGCCATCTAAACTGAGAATCCTCCTCGGAGACTCATCACCGGATCGAGGCCACGAATGCGATTCCGGCACTTCTTTAACAGAATCAAAGTCTATGGGGATGATGTGCTGAAGATGGAGAGGTGTTTCTGTGTAGGCTTCAGAGAGAGTAGCCATGAAAAGCTGGAATTTGAAAGGACAATAGAAGCTAACAAGGAAAGATAGGGGTTCTTTATATGTATATATCTACACACACTAATTAAGCGAGTACATTAACGTAAAACATCTGGCTTAAATTTTAATAGGGTGGAGATGGGGCCGGCTGGCGGACAGAAGTGGTGTCTGGATATGGTTTGGGAAGGATGTTGGGGATGGTTGAGTAAGACAAAACAGGGAACAACAAAATCTGTAGAAATTTTGGCATCTCAATAAGACTCCAAACTTGACCAAAAAAGAAAAAGAAAAAAATAAGACTCCAAACAGTTTTTAGTGATTACATGACAAGGCTGTTTTTTCCTTTCTTTCCCTTCTTCTTTCTTCGTGCTCTCGTGTGGACAATAAACACATACTTTGTCCTCTAGTGGGAAAATGAAAGTGGACCCACTTAAAGGGGCAAATTGGATAGAAATATAGTATGAACTTGTTATCTGGATGGTATGTGGTGGAAATTGGTAAGAACTAATCATACTACATAAACTAACGTATTGGACAGTGCACTTTCCCTAACAAAATCCAACACTGACTTGATTGCTATATATTGACTTGTGATTGGAATTAATTCAGTGAAATTGAATTTAGGTAATGATTTTTTTTCATATGTAGAGACATAGCGTATGCATAAGATTGTAATTGCTATGGGTGACATGCAACTTTGTGAGAGTAGCATCGGAGTGTTCGTGTTAGGGATTTAGGGATGGAATACCTACTATTTTAGAGGATCTTTGAAGGCAGAGTTAGTTCCTATGCACAATTGATCGGAAGTTGATGTTGTTATCCTAATGATGGGTACAATAGGTTGACACCACTTATTATACTTAAGTGATATGTATATCTCGCTTATGCCCAAGCTAAATTGTGCAAGGGACGGTGAATTATGAGGATGTTATTCGACCTATTGTTCTTGAAAATGATCTATTGAGGGAAGGTTGACCTGGAAATCCAAGTCACCAAGCACTGCGCGGGCTCGTCATCGACTAGGAAACTTTCGGCCCGACCGATGGTATTAGAGCAGGTTTCCCAAATTATACGAGTGGATTTCAGATAAATAGTATTTTGTCATTTTTCCACCAAGAGGAGAAACTTCTTTTGGTTTGCTAAGATAAAGAGAAACCTAATAGGCGAAAGAAAGCATTGCCGAAAGAGTGGTGATGGCTTGAGATGCCACTGTATTCAAAGAGAGAACAAGTGGCTGGAGATTCAGGAATAACTTTGATCGAGGGAAGCGACTAATGTAGTGGAGTAGCCGGTTTTATTGCGCAAGCATTTACCATTCACATAAGTTTCAAGGAAGTGGCAGTGATGGTTGAAGAATGTAAGGAGGTGACTGAATAGCTTGCAATGTGGATGTTGTAAAAATTAAGTGGGGAAGAGTGCCACGTCCCGAAGTCTCCCATACCCCGTGTGAGATGAAAGAGGGGTTTTGTAGCATTAGGTTGAAGTATGAGAAATGCAGAAGGGTTGATACAATTGGTTTGCGGGAGTGGGATCAGATTGTTTGTTTTTGGAACCCAAGGATGTGATGGCCATCATCTTAGAGGATCTCCAAAGGTGGAGTCTCCCCTCGTTCTCAAACTGGTATAAGCTAATGTCACGCTCGTGATGATGGCCATGGCAAGTTGAAACAATATTGTGTTGAAGTGTTCTGTATCTCGCTTGAGAGACTGGATACCCAATGTAAATTAGCACGGTACAGTCAATTATCAGGATGTGATTTGCCAAATTATCCTTGACAACGATATGTTGAGGGAACATTGACCTGGTGTTCCCGCTCATCGGGCATTGCACGGGCTTGTCCTCAACCATGATACTTTGGCTAGGGGTGAGCATGGTTGCAAGGTCGAACCTAAAACAAAACTGATCGGGGATCAATTCAATTCCAGGTTTCAAGATAGGCAAGATAGGTTTCGGGTTTCAAAAAGTGGGATCTTGGTTCCTACAAAAAAGCTCCAAGTAAGTGAAACCTGGAAGCTAAATCAGGAGCATGTGTTTTGTTGTTCTCGGTATATGTCTTCGTGCGATTTTGCGGTATTCCATGGCATCCGATGATGAGTGTGTAATCTAGAACCACTAGTCTAAGCTTCCTTTCCAGCAATATTTATAACTAATATTTTTGCTTCGTTAATGTTTCATATTTATTTGCGTGTCTAAATATGAGTCATGGTTAGTAAGTTATAGCAGCAAGTGGTAGTCATTAAATATGATTATTCACTGCAATCGTTTAATTAAGAATATAGATGGAACCTGGATAGACCTTAAAACCGATCATAGGACCTATGATGGGTAGGTTTTAGGTTCCGGGGTATGCATGGTAGGTTCTAAGTTTTAAAAAATGAGGAATTTATTCCGATGGGTAGGTTTGAGGTTCCATGTGGAACCCGTATACCGCTCATCCCTACTTTTCTCCCAATGACACAAGTGTCAGAAAAGGACAATTGGCGATGGATTAAGAGTACTCTCTTGGTTTTATGTTATGGATTAGCAACTCAATCAAGGGATAATGACACCACAAGCTCTATAAATTTTGGACGGCGCTCACTCGAGTACCATAATTTATCTTTTGATCACTTGAGTGTCATGACTTTTAAAATACGTTCACTTGAGTGTCATTAGTTTCCATTGATCACTTGTGCCAAAAATTTTAAAAAAACATTCACCCAAGTAAGGAAAGTCCGACATGGCTTATCGAAATGTCTTTAAAAATTACAGCATTTAAGTGATTAATTGAAAAGTTAAATGGAACTCAAGTAATCGGAAAGAGAGTTATGATACTCAAGTGACTGAAACAAATAGTTATGATATTCAAGTGAGCGTCGTACACAAGTTATGACAGTTATGGTGTTTTTTATATTTACATAATCCATAATAATTTGAGATCAATATTTAACTTAGATTGTCAACCGTCAGCGAAGTACACACTCCATGTAGGTTATATGGGAGGTAAGAGATTACTTTATCACTCATAGTTTTGATGGTCCCTTTAAATTTTAAAAACGAGAAGAAAAATGGTCAGTTCTGAAAATCTACGAGGAAATAATTTATGGTACAAATTTTTTATATATTTTATGTTTTGAATGGTTTCGGATGTTTTGTATTGGAAAAAAGTTAAATTGCGAGAGTAGTGGTAGGAGTCGTTCGACTAAACAACACATAAACAGGGCTATCTTCGCAGTTCTAGAGGTCGGCCGATTATTGTCGGTATAAACTGAGACCAAATGAACAATTCTCTCCTGTTGAAGGTACTTAGAAGGCACGTTTGGGACAGTTCTATTTTTATGACTCTGTATCTAGACAAAGTTCTTTGACTCAAGGTGTTTCCAAAAAAAGAAAATGGTGTTTGAACAATAGACTTTTAGTACACTTCCGTAAAACAGCTTTATAATGTAGTAAAATTACAGCAAAAAGGAAAAAAAAAAAAAACAAAGAGAGACGCGGCAAGGCTTGTTGGGGGTTGCACCACCCTCGCGCAAGGAGGCACCAAGTTTGCTTGAACCAAGGCGAGATTATTCTCACCTTGGACGAAGTTTGCCGGCCTCGAGAAACCCTTGGCAAAACTTGCTGGCTCTCGGCGAGGGTCAAATAAAGGTCGTGAAACCTCGGCAAGGCTCATTGAGGTTGTGCGACCCTAGCCAAAGATACAACCGACGTTGTTTGACCAAAGGTGAAACACGTCTTGCTTGGGCGAAGCTTGTTGGCATTGTGCGACCATTGGCAAGCTAGATCAGGAGCCCGACGAGCATCGACTACAGGGCGCGAGACCTCGTGGATGTCTCGTTGGGGTTGGCAACCCCCAGCTGAGGCGGCGCTGAGGTCACTTGACCAAAGGTCAGGTGGGTCTCATCTACATGAAGTTTGTCGGCATTGAGCTACCGTCGACGAAGCTACGTCGACATCCCTCGGCCTTTGCTGCGAAGCTTCCTAGCTATGATCGTCTTTGTCTCTATCCAAGCGGCATGAGTAAAAAAGGAATATCAATTTATTAGCGAGGACAAAGTTGAAAAAACAAAAAGTTGATTAAACCCTCGGAACTAACATTCGGAGAATAATGAAAAAGAATGAACTTTGTATTACCAAGTACAAAAACTTACGCTTAGCGCCTCAAGAAGTCAAAAGCTACTTGTAAATGCCGCGCCAAACGTGTGCACAGAAATGGACTTTTCGGAGGCATGAATGAACCAAAAAGGAGAAGGTTAGGACTCGTCGGCTCCCTTGGAAATTTAAGAGTTGTAGGTGATTGGCCAAACGTCAAGCCGGCTCATCATGATCTGACAAAGCATCACAAAAATTTTCGTGGAAGATTTTGCTTTTCCCCAAGCCTTTTTCCTTTCGTGATATGTTCAATAACTTGATGATTGTAAATCGCTCACTTATTCTACGAAGATTGGGGATCGCCGTCAAGGGTAGAATTTTGTCCTTTTACATTACTTAAGAGGCCTCCTAGGTATGATGATCATTCGATTGCGGTAGGACGAGGGTACTGCCGCGATACAAAGAGATTCGTTTAGTGCTCTAGAAGAACTAAACAACCGACGTTATAAAGGAAAAAAAAAGTAGAGAAAATTTTCTTTTTAACCACAATCGTGATAGAATTTGTTTTTAGTTTTTGAGTTTGCTCCTAGAGGCCTACCAATTGTGGAACCAGTTGAGACCGAGGAACGGAGTCGGTTAAGTTAACCGAACGATGGTTATCAGTCGATATGATGAAAGAACTGCTACGCCCTAAAAAAATTAGTCGGATGCTCCAAAAACCCAACAACCGACGTTACAAAAAAACGAAGTCGAGGTTTTTTTATTCGCCGACATTAAACCTAATGTAGATCCTCTCGTTGTGGCTTTCCACCCCAAGCATAGACCCATCCACGCACTGCCTCCCTGCATCAGAAATTCCTTTCCACATAGGTTACGATGACCAAGCAAATTCCTTTCCACATACAATGAGGGCCACAATGACCAAAATCCAAGTCCTTCTTGGAAGGACTTTCCAAATCCTTCTTGATATATCAACAATGCGACAAGTTCATCTGGTTCTCTATTATTGCGTTTCCATCCCTCGATCAATCATTGTCATGGTCATCAATTTTTACTAATAAGGATTAAAGTAAGGTTGGGTACGAAAATAAGAAAGACTCGGAGTTGTAGAGAGAACAAATTGTTGAAATTTCTTGGACATTCAATTGCACCAAATAGATAATAACATTTCCTAGGCTCGTTTTAATAGATTAAATCAAATGGACTACGAGATATATAACACTTCAAGATGTAGGGATGATGTGGCCAAAAGGCTTTGTATTAACTTTAAAGTAATAGAGCAAGAAACAAACTCACATTACAGAGTGATAATCGACTTGTACATGGGAACGAAGTGATATTCAACCTAGTTACGGAAGTCGGCAACGGAGTGGTAAAAGACATCAAGGAAACATTGATTGTACATGTTGGTTTGTTGGTCTAGCTACCCATAGTCTAACACCATGGTCTAATGAGGGTGGCGAGTGATCGTCGGGGCGAGTGGAACCGGACAAGGGGCGGTTCTTGACAAGCTTCTAGGATAGTGAAGGGTACAAGAATGATCGGATTTCACATCAAACATTGGGCGAGAATTCTTGAAATATAAATGTGAAATTACAATTAACTCATGAGAGGCGCTTTTCAATGCAATGAAAACATTTAGCATTGGAACTCTAATGTTAAGTGTGCTCGGGCGAGAGCATTGATATCCTCGGAAAGTGCATTTGTTTAATAAAGGGATATGTGCACTTGAAGTCCTTAGACTTGTCAAGAAAGTGTAATTGAGTTTTAAAATTTGCAAAAAGTGCAATTAAGTCCTAAAATTTGTTAAATTTGTGTGATTCAGTCCTTCTATTAACTCCGTCCAACTTGGGCGATAGAAAATGTTGATGTAACTTTTTTCTTAACATTTTCTCTCTCCTACGTGGCGATGGCATGGCTAAAACATGAAACATAAGGTTAAAACTCATTTTGGTTAAAATATAATTTTTTATACAAATCTTTTTAAATTAAATAAAAATAAACAAAGTTAAAATAAGAAAAAGAAAAGAAAAGGGAGAGTTGGAATCTAGGCAGCGAGGGCTGCAAAGCATTCACCGCTGCAACCTTACCATGGTTGGGAAGGGTCAACGATGGTGGGGTAATGGTCAGTGGAGATCGCTGGCCTTGCCCAATTTTGGTTGAGGGCCTCCATTGGTGGTCGAACCCACGAGTAGCAGCCCTCAACCAGAGTTGGGCGAGGGACGATGACCCCGGCCTACGGTCGTAGGGGTCACTGGTCCCTAGCTTGGTCCGGCAACCCTCGCAACCATTCCCCCACCATTACCGACGGTAAGGGCTTGGTAGCCCCGCTGCCTGGTTTCCAATTTTTTCTGCTTTTTTCTTCTTTTTGCTTTTTTTTTTACATTTATTATTTAATCTAAATAAAATTTGTATAAAAATCATATTTAGATCAAAATGACGTTGGTTTGTCCAACTCATCGCCATGTACGGGAGAGAAGATATTAAAAAAGCCACGTTAGTATTTTTTTGTTAGCTAAATTGGACAAAATCAACGGAACGGCTTGATTTCATCAATTTGACAAATTTTAGAGCGTAAGTGCACTTTTTGTAAGTTTTAAGACTTACTTGCACTTTCTTGACAAGTTTTAGGATTTTAGTGCACATATCCCTTTATTTAAATAAGAAAGAACTCATGTAAACTCTCAAAGTCTCACATTATCTCAGCAACTCAAAATTAAATTATCTCTTTTCTTCTGGTGGCTTAACTTAAGTATCGAAAGGTCTTTACAAGGAATCCTTGAAAGCTTACGTGCAGGTCATCGAAAGTTCTTTAGACGATCAAGAAGCTTCAGAGGACCGAAATTTAATCTCCAATAATATCGAGTGAATGCGGAATCCACATCGAATACCAATTAAAGATAAGAGGCAACACATTATACTATAGTAATGAATTTATAGTTTACCTTAACACAGTTAGCATAAACAATAACTTCTCCTAGTGAATTTGAAGGCAGATGATGGCAAAAATGCTTTTGGGTGGCAATTTTCAATGTCGGCATAAACCCAACTAATGCAAAAACCTCAAGGAAAGGTGTGGAAACTCTTCAGTCATATATCAGCTTGACTTTAAGGACAATTGACTTCATCCCAAATGTGCTCTAGGATCATAGACCTAATCAAGAGCTAGTCCTTGATTTTTTGTATTTAAGAGTTGGATCTACATCCCTTCTTTTTCATTTTGGTAAAGATTCAAATTTCCGACAATTACCTTTCTGAAAAAGAGTTAATCAAAGCCACTTCTGTCACAAAACTTCTACTCCTACATCATTTCACGTAACCCCACCCAGCAAAAAGCAAAGAAAGATGAGATCGTGAAATGAGGGGAAAATTATATAAAAAAAGTCTTACATCTATTGTAATTATGTGAATTCAGTCCTGAATCTTTTGTATTCGTACCAATTCAGTTCTAAATATTTTGCACTTATGTCAATTCAGTCATTCCGATCAATTTTGATCATAAATCGCTAACGTGGTACGATCGACTTTGACGTGAAATTTTTTTTAATAACATTTTAATTTTTTTGAATTATTTTATTTTATTTTCTTTCCAAGAGGGTCGCTCAACGACGGGAAGAGCTTCGAATTCGTCTTCGTCCCAAAAATCAAAGCCCGTGGAAGAGGGCTTGAGAGGATCCTGAGAGCAAGTTGGGAGGTTCAAGTCATGAATCGGCTTCGGAACTGGAGTCGGGACATCTCCGGGTCCGGATTGAGTCGAGGGAGGAGAAGGAGGAGGCGATTGGGTTGAGTCAGAAGAGGGCATTGGAGAACTGCAGGGACTTGAACGGTTCGTCTTCGTCGTCGGCATTGAAACCCTTGAAGTGGGAATCAGAGGCAGCGAGAGGGACGAGGCAAATGGTGGTTTTGCCAATGGAGACGGGAGAGAGAGAGAGAGAGAGAGAGAGAGAGAGATGATTGTAGCAATGGCGGAACAAGAAAAGTCGTCCAAGGACATTGACAGGCGGAGAAGTGAGATTGTCAAATTGGCATGCGCAAAGAGAGCTTTGCAGGAAGAAGAAGAAAAAAGAAAATAAAATGAAAGAAAAAAAAAGGAAAAAAGAAATAAAAAATTAAAATTCGAAAAATACTAAAATATTATTAAAAATTTGCCATATTAGGACTGGTCACGCTACATCAACGTTGGCCATGCCACGTCGGCTCCGCTAAAATTGACTGGAAGGATTGCATTGGCACAAATACGAAATGTTTAGGACTGAATTGATACAAAAAAATGTTTAGAACTGAATTAATACAATTACAACAGGTTCAGAATTTTTTTTGGTAATTTTCCCGAGAAATGAGTGGTTCTTGAATGCGTTAGACACTGAAAAATTGATTAAATATAAGAATCCGAGCCTATGAAATCATTCAAATTGGGCTCTCTTGCTCCAGTTAATTGTTAAGTTTTGTTCATGCAGATCTCAAGCTCCTTAGATAGTTCCAGGGATTGGGCCGATCGAAGGTTGCTTGAAGTCCAAAAATGTGAATGTGATCATGAGAAGAACGACTTTGAGAAACATTTTGGGAGTTGACGATGAATTCCACTTTAAGAACTCGGCACTTTTCTTTTTCGGGGTTATGTCAGCTTTTGCGCACATCAATTGGTTTACGTCCCATTAATAATCACCCATCGAAGTTTTTTCTTTGCTAAAACGTGGAGTGGTGGTTCACCATTTTGAGCTCAGTTTACCATGCGACCTCGTAATATTTTGGGGTTGAGTTTCGCATGCTACATACATAATCCGCAATTTCTCAGTTGCAAATTTATATTCGGAGTGTAGCGACGGAGACGTCATATTCAAATTTGAGACAACCACGCCTAGATCTTACTTGTGATGTTCTCATGTCTTAAGCCAACGCTTACTAAGGAGTTCCCATTTCTAATGTCATTTTCCCCGTTAAGTAATCATCTTGTCATGCACGTTTTAAAAGCAAAATCACTACTTTACGTACTTCTTGAGCTATTAAATTGATGGGTTGGGTCACGTTGAAAATGATCAGATTTAAATTGATGCATTTAACCCGTTTTGACTCATTATCATACAATACAAATGTGGGGACCCATATCCAATCAAATCCATATTGTTAAGACACTTAAATATTTTATCCAATTTAGAAAAAAAAGTTTTCTTATACATTCTTCAAAAGAATAAATTCCTAAAATATTATGGATAATTTCTTTTTTTTTTAAAATTCCCTTTTCCTTTCCTTTCCTTTCCCTTTTTTTCTTTTTATTTTTGTTTCTTTTTTCCTTTTTTTTTTATTTTTTCTTTCTTCCTACTTCATTCGTCGGTCGTTGGGCCCGGACGACGGCTCGTAGCCCAAAAATAGACCACAAACATGGCCGATCTCGCTGAGCTCGAGCTCAATCCATCCTGGCGAGCTTGAGGCTCGCTAGCGGTTGTCAGTAGCCAGTTGTCTTGAAGGATAGGAGGAAAAAGAAAAAGGAAGAAAATAAGAAAAAAAAGAAACACAAAAATATAATAGAATAATAAATTATTAAAAAATGATTTTTTTTTAAATATTCTGAAAACATATTTATGAATCACTTAAGAGAGTTATTTTAGCTACCCCATTTATAACCCACTAAAAACTTATTTGGGCCCCATTAAGTTAACAAGTAACTCATTTATGACCCACTTTCTTTGTTTTTAAAACTTAAGGTAACCCACCACCATTAAATATGGTTAAAATATAGGTACTAAACTCATTTTGCCACCTCTACATACTTGATACATGTAAAGATTACCGTATTTAATCTGATCATAGATAATTAAAGTGGTTATCCTCCTATTTCTTGCATTAGGTAGAAATTTACGATTATCCTCTCTCCTGCTCAAAGCTTACATGAAAAACAAAAGGCATAAATATGGTCAGTCCTATCGAACTATTCAAACATAGAAATGTCCAATGAGAATGATTGTGCGTTATTGTGAATTAGGTTTTTCGCACTAATTCGACTACTAACTACCACAATCAATTAGGAGACAAGAATAATGGCTCTAATACCAATTAGGGGAACCAATCCCTAATTTTATACATACCATTGAGGATTTAACATGCCCAAGAAGCCTTGAATCACTGACTCAAAGTGAATGTTATTATTACCAAACATACCTTGTTAATCCACAGATTAAGTGTTCCCAATGGAGAGAGAGAGAGTCACCGAATTGACGTTAACGGAGAGAAGCATTCCTTCATTGCTTTTGGAAGAGTTAGAGAGAAAGCGACGTCTTTTTCTCTTGTTTTCTATAGGATAGAAGAACTGTCGTTCGTCGTTCTTCTTCTTTTCTTATTGACAAGATAAGAATGTAACTAACTTTGGCAGTTACTTCACATTTTAAACAAAAGTGATTGCTAGACAGTTACTTGTACAGATTGGGTTAACCCACTCATGGGCGGCTTATCTATAATCCATCTATAAATCCATCACTCCCTCTCTACATGTGACCTGTCGAATCTTTAACGACATCGTTAGAATGGAACTTGACATTTCTCAAATTTGGATACGAATAAAATAGGCTTATGTTATTTTATAAGATGAGTAAACACTCGAGTAAAGTTGGTGTTTTTTCACGAAAGAAATTTGACTCAGAGTTGAAACTTGACTTAAATTTGTGTTTTTCAAAGAAATTGGGTCATCTGTCTCATTCTAGTTTACTTCGGTTAGGGTCCTTTGCAGAAAGCAATGCGTGTTAGAAATTAAATCAAATTCATGTGATACTACTTTGATGTGGTCTTCAAAGAAGCAATCCAGTGTTACTCTATCGAGATGTAAAGCTGAATATGTTGTAGCATCCTCATGCGTTTGTCATGCAATATGGTTGAGAAGACTGCTCAAAGAAATTCATGTGGAGCAATTGAAATGGACAGAGATTTTTGTTGATAATGTTTCTACCATTGCTTTGGCAAAAAATCCAGTCTTATTACTTCATCCGAGAGCAAGTGAGAGAAAAGGAGATTGAAGTCTCACATGTGAAAACGAGAGACCAAGTAGCATACATTTTTACAAAGCCCTCAAAATTGATGCATTTCGAAAGTTCAATAGTCTGCTTGGAATGATTGACGTAAGAGAATTTGGTTTAAGGGAGAGTGTTAGAAATTAAACCAAATTCATTTTTTTTTTTGGTTCAAATGTTCGTGCAGTGCTTGTTTGACTCCCCAGATGAATGCACGAATCAAGGCCAGCATTCATTGTAAGCGTTGCTTTTAAGAGTCTTTTATTATAGAGTCATTATTAGGCGAGTTTATCAAGAGTGATGTTATGTATGTGCATTATGACTGTTCGTATTTCTACGAATCTATTTATGAGTCTATCAAGGGTCTCTTTTTTTTTTCTTAAATATTTATCTCAAGAGTCATGTATCAAGTCTATAAAAAAGTGTGTTTTGTAACCACTTTTGTATGGCTAAATCAAGGTGACAGAAAAGCCATCTCCTCATTCATCAGTGTTTTGCAAGCTCTGAATGTTTGTTAGTGCCTCATCTTTGATTTATCCCATCAAATGAACTAGAAACATCCCATGTACAAAATTTCACAGGAAACGTAAAAGCCACAAGGAAGGAGGAACGGTCTGGTCACCATGGCTTCCCTGAGCCTTGCCACCGTACACCTCCGGCAATTGGACGTTGCCTCCAATTGCAGAAATCACCAGGAACCTTCGAAGCTCAGCAAGATGAGGTGACTTGCTCTGTCGTTGAGTGCAGCGCGTTGAACAGAATCTTCTTTATCCGCACCAGAAAAGCCAGAGATCGAGCTTGAGTTCATCATTGTAATCACTTCGCGACCGCTGATTGTCATGCGTTTCTCTAACAATGTAGTTTCTAGATGTAACTTCCGCGAAAAGTCATCATGTTAGTTAGATAAAATGCTGATTTCGTGCGTGAAGAAATTTGTATTGCTGCTGATGAAGAGGTTCTAATGGCAGCCGAAGCCAGCGGCTGATGGTTCGTGTCGGGCTTTATGCCACGTATGTAAGTTCGTTTGTCGCACAAATTTCTCAATGATTGACGAGTTCTGGATACCGTGATTGGTTTCTGGATGTATTCCGAAATTCGACTACTTTCTCTGTTCAAGCGTGGTGGTGAGTTCTGGAAGGCATTAGAAGTGTTTGATGATATTCTTTCTCCCAGCAGGGAAACGTAATGAATTGTGGAGGTGGTGGAAGCTGGGGAACTTGCATTGTGGAGGTACGTATGTATGGCTCGCCAGTTTGCTGGGTAACTCTCGTACGGCACCATTTTCAGGTTTTTCATTGGGATTGTGGGATGCCGGATGAGTAGATTCCTAGTACATAAAAGTGCATTTAAGCATCTCTTGTGCAATGGGGATGCATAACACGTGCAAGTCTGTCCTGTGATCCAACCCTCGAGAGTAGGTACATGTGCACAGCATTTGATAGTATTTGTCTAAACAAAAGCTCTTTCTGCTTCGAATGTTGAATTAATTATGTCCTAACTAATCTTCATTTGTCTTTGTTGGGTAGACTTCCAAGTCTAGTTCTTCATTATATCATAACTAATTCTCGTTTCTCTTTTCGAGTAGACTTTAAAATATGGCATGGTCGTGTGAATTTCGAGAGCCAGGGGCATTTAAAATACTCATGGTGGGTATTTTATAAGCCCATTCGCGCCAGTTACACCTAAACCGTTACTACTCCAAATGGAGTTACTGCTGCATCTACTGCAGGATTCAAGGCATGCACTTCGTAAGTTCGTATCGTGATAATCAATAAACAAAAGCAGTCACAACATCCGAGGTCGCAAGTATAAAATAACCATCGCTTGATGTTGGAGCTCGATGCTCGAATCGACACATCGTCTTTTGCCTTCAAGCTTCAACTCTCGGGAAAATTCATGACGTTGGATCATCTACAGAGTGGCCTTTTTCGAGTCTCTCATAAGTTGTTGATATCTTTACTGATAGGTTGTTGATCTTAGCACCCATCTTTGTTTACTTTTTTTGAGGGGAAAAGTATCCTAAAAGTCCTAAAACTATGTCGATGATATCAATTCAAATCTAAACCTTATAATTAGACCAATTTAAAATTTTCTAATGTGAGTTGATATATATGTTATTTCTTAATATTAGTTCATACAGATTTTCTAACATTTACTGTAATTGCTCTTCTAATTCACAGCAAGGCATGGATTGTCCTTTAGTGATACGATGTTGCGAAAGAAAAGGATTTGGATTAGTGTTGACAAAGTTTATGTGATATTGTAGGTGAAACTGGAGGTGATCGAAGAAGACGACTTTATAAGACTAAAAGAAGACATTCAAGGGCGAGAAGCAACTATTACACTTGCTCAAGAACAAGCGGACGCGAAAGCAATGAGTTTGAGGCCACTGATGGCGGAATTGGAGTTAATGAGAACAAAAGTGGATTCACAGAGGGCAGAGCTAAAGGAACTGAAGACTGAACGTGCAAAATGGACAAACATGGAGAAGATAAGTTTATAAGAAGAGAAAACAGCCACGATACCACCGGATGACGACATTTGGAGACACTGAGGGAGAAGCAGACACGGCTACCACGGATGGCGAAACTGGAGACACTGTTGACAAAACTAGAGGAATTGGAGACTAAACTAGCAAATTGGATTGTTTAAGCAGATCATTTCTCATGTAATATAAGAGACCACCTAATGCTTACTGAAATGTCATTTGCCAGCTGCTGTGCACGAATTTGACGAATTATAGCTAATACATGATGGGCAGAAAGAAATTTGTGGCTAATACATTATGGAGTCTCTCCTTTTCACTGTGTACTCACCACGTAGAAACCTTAGGCACTAGACCGGATACGAAGGGGACTCTATGATGCTCAGATTTTACAGTCAGCAGGTTGGGGAGGGACAAGCAAGTATTGCATAGGCTAAGCCTATTTGACCTAGAGCTGTTAACATTCGAACTTTCCCTTGGCGCGAAACGAACACGTAGCGAGATAAAACACGAATTATAGAAGAAAAACCTGAATAAGACTAGTTGAATTCGTAAAATGCACGTTGAATCCCGTTAAAATATGGGGATTCGCATACAGTTCCCACACACGATGATCACAGCACAAAAACTAAAAATTAATTTACTCTCTTAAGAATTGTCATGAGTCTGATGTGGGAAAGGCAGAGCTCATCTAGAACATCTTAAATATTATTGGCACACCCTATGTAGTAGCCTCTTGTACAATGATTTGTTTTTCACAATACTAGTGCCAACTTAGCTAATTGATTAATTGTAAAACAACATTGCAAAACGGGCAGAAAAGGAAATACGGGACTCAAAAAATATATGATGATCACCTTACAAGGGAAAGTAATAAGACTGGTTTTCAGAAAGTTTTGAAAAGTCAAACGCAAGTTGTTTTGCATTATAAAGAGAGAGCTTGAGCTCTTATTTTCAGTGTAACATCACTATAAAAATCATATGATGAATCTAAATTTCCTTTAACACGATTGAAAGTTGAACATAGCCAAAGGAATGGATAGATTCATCACAAGTCTAGGGGAATCAAAGCTTTATTACATATCCTAAAAGTGAACTTGAGAGAGATTGAGTGAATGGATTTCTGGTTCACGAACTCTACATCGTGGCAAAAATCCTTTACTTTCAATTTTAAATAACTTGTCAACATAAAAAGGGGGAAAAGCAGATAAAAGGTGGATCTTGTCAACCATAACATTCCGGTTCCATTCATCTTCCTCGTTATCTTTCGCTAGATATCCTGGGTGACGGAAGACCTTCGGGTTGGGTGAGCCTGAGATATGTTAGTCTTAGATGCTTAAACCATGTGTTGTAAACTGAGGCCTATAACAAACTTTCCCGAAAAAATGCAGAAGCTATGCACCAGTTTTCGTCTCTTTCTTCTTTTAGCAGTAGTCTTTGGACCGTTCGAGATGGGATTATTCCGTTGATTTGTACAAGTAGTTTGGTTTCACTAATGACTACTATTTTAGATACGTCTTGGTATGGGATTATGTGGACGACAAAGTCAAACCAGGTTATCGAGCAAGATTTGATAGGTAATATCTAGTCTGTTGAAAGCTCTTCAGGTAACCATCAGCAGCGGAGCAGCAACCAACTAAAGTACACTGTTCTTCCTCATCTACGCGCCTATCAATGGAATGTGTTGCTAGAGAAACCGCTCACTCCACACGTTAAATATAAATAAGCCAAATGTGTTCTGTTTTCATATGCATCGAGTCGGATCCCGTAGTCAATGGTTCTCGTGATGATGTTGTGAGACGTTATTACAACCTTCCAGTTGTTATTGTTAAGATTTGACGCGCAGTCACAACGAAATAAAGCGTAAAAAACGAGAAAGATAAATCGAGACACAAGGTTTTATCCTGGTTCATCCTTAATCTAGGATAATGTCCCATAGAAGATTCCACTATAATTATCATATTGCGCTCTCGTCATATCCCTCAATCATTAGAGAAAAATATATTATACAACAATAACTATTCAAGGGCTCGAGTCCAAATTATTAATGAAAAATATGGGCACAAACTATAAAAGCCCTTTTTTTCCCCCCAAAAAAAAAAAAAAACTATAAAAGTCCTTTAGTGTTCGGAGGGCGCTGCCCTCTTGAGACCACCGCCAGAGTGGCTCACCCGGACTCCAGCCCACTCATCGGGGAGCGGGACCCCTGTACTTTCCTATCGATAAAGTGTATGAACTACACTCTAATATTTATGATGTGATTGTCTACAGTGGCATAAACTGCAAAAATAGATAGAGCCTTTCATACCATGTATATGTCCTATCTTGGGACCTCTCTTTGAAGTCAACATTACTTAGTCTCTTCTTTGTAGTTAATGATGAAAATATTATGGAATTCAAGGTGTCAAGATGATATAAGTAAGAGCAAGTAAAACAAGTGTGAATATGATAGGTGTTCCGACAATATTCAACTGTGCCAAAGCTTCTATCAAGTAATAAGTGATTGTGAGTATAGAGATAGAAGACTTTGCACACCGAGCTTATTGGTGGTTCAGTTTAGTGTAACCCTATGTCCACTCTCCCAAGCTAACAGCGTCTTGATTGGATTTCATTAAAAATATTCTGGAAGTTATAGTAGTATGTTTCGCTTATAAAAAAGCATCCCCAAGGCCGGTGCTACTTATACCCAAACTTATAGATCTCACTATCTCACACCTAAGCACAAACTATGATAATGCCAACACTTCTCAAAAAATTACAATTTGAAGCTCTCGGAAGACTATGTAAAGAATGTAAAGCTCTCTCTAAATTTGGATTTTGAGCTCTTGATCGATAGAGAGCTCATCACCTTTAGAAGTCCTATTAGGGCATCGTCTACATGACAGTTTGCGCATCTTTCACCTGGATTACTCAATTATTAAACACATGAGTAACCTTTGATTATTTTTCCATCTTCAAAAATCATAAGGGATTTTCCTAAAAGTTAATTCACCTCTTTTTAGTGGGACCAAGTAACATTGTAGCTCCAAGCAAAATAGGAAAAGGGTCTTGGCCTGGTGGTAGTCGAGGATAATTTGATTTATATAAAGCAAGGAGCCTTTAATGTATTATTTTTTGGTCATATACTTTAATATATTGAAAGAGGGGAAAAGTACTAAAAAAAAGTCCTAAACATATTATATTGATATCAATTCGGTCATAAACCTTTTAATTAAAGGTCACCCTGGCAGCAGGATCGAGGCAACATGCATCTAGTCAACCCGAGAATTCTCAATGCGGGGGCATCATGGATCGAGTCTATCGGTTAGCATGTTTAGGTGAATGATTGTGGATTATATGAAGCAACATATTCTTTAGTTACTCTTGGTGTTCCCTCGAGGCCTTAAATGGTTGTTCATGGTTTTCAAAGCCAACACAAAAGTCAATTATCAGGTTCTGAATAATGCAAAATCATCTGGATACAACTTTCTACGTTTGATAATTATGATATTATTACTAGGCCATTTTTTGAGTCTGATTGATGCAAAATCATCTGGATATTACCTTTCGTACTGTTAATAATAATAGCATGATTATTTTAGGACATTGTCCTTTGCTTCTACTAATCTTTATTTTATTATTCGTCCAAGATGATTAGCTTTCGATCATCATTTTCCTAGTCATCCCTACTCTGAAGACATTTAAAATATGTAAAGCTCTCTTGTTCAACTATTGGTCAACATGAATTCTCCTGGTCTTTCCAATAGTCATATAGTTTATTCCAAACCCAGCTAAAAAATAAAATATCTTTACTTGTGGCTTCTTTCAGTTTATGTGACTTCTTTCAATTATGCATTAATCTGATATTATACGATTGAATAGGGTGCTAACTAGTAATTGAAATTCTCATGTCATGATGGGGTGATTTGTCCTATCCTGAAAGAAAGTATCTTATCGCAAAAGGGTTAAAGAGATTGTTGTTCACTTGTCTTTGTACTAGAATAATTTAAGCCTGTTACAACTGTTACCTTTTGGCATCAGGACAAAAGAGGCAACACTAACGACACTTAGCCTGACATCCCATCATATTCTCGTGTTTTCTTCTGTAGACACACTTGTGAATTGTGTGAGGGGACTTGCCAGTGCCATGTTGTGCACCCAACAAGACAAATGGAAAGAGAGCTTTCCTTTGCATTGTTACTTTACTTCTTTTGGCTGCATGTTCTTTACTTAATTCAGCTCAGAAGAACCACAATCCATGCCAAGATTGGTTCTTGTATTTGTACATCATCCCTTTGAAATGGTCCTTGATTGAAGGAGCAAATTGTTTTGCCCCTCATGTCCCAATCAAGACATTATAACATCATAATCCATTGTGTTCGACACTTATGGAGGAGGTATTAGGGACAATGAAATCATCCATATCTGAGCTTGCCAATCATGGATGAAAGGGTTGCACCTTCTCTAGATGCTGCTTTTTTATTCTCTTGGAACTCTTTTTACAAAGGACAAATATTGGTTGGGCCACAGAATTAGGCAAAAAGAAATATTTATAGCATTTTCCCCTGTCTCAGGGCGGACACATGGGCAACTGGAGTCCTTTTCTTAATGACATGTCTTTTATAAAGGTCTCCTTAGTTGTCAGCAAGTTAAAACTTTGAAAATCTCCAGAAAAGGACAAAATACTATCACCTCTCCTCCCCCACCTAAAATAAAAGAGATGTAAAAGGGGGCACAGAGCCACAGACTTCCAAACTCTACAGAAAAGGACAAGAAAGAGGAAAGTACAAAGAAGAGCAAACCTCTCAGGGCTTGGGAGGTGGGTTAGTAAACAAGAACAATGCCAAGAAAAAAGAATGAGAGGAGTTAGTCATCTTGACTTGACAATAATTCATTACGTCGCTTAGTATATCGATTCGCGAATCTGTGTTGATATGCTCGGGCGTTATTCTTGTCCCTAATGATTTTTCTGATCAAGAAAGAGTGATATTGCAGTTTCATGAGATAGTCTCAATTTAGGTACTACTCGATTCAATGATATCTTTGAATTTACTCGCTTGAGATAGAGCAAAACGCATGGCAGAGGAATAAACACATGCAATCATAGAATGAAGAGAATGTTAGGAATGTCACCAATGTGGTGATTGTTAAAAAATCCATAATCTTGTTTTGATGATAACAAAAACAATCATAGGCTACTAATGTGTCTCTTGGTTGAGTTATACCAAGTTATTTATGCACAAGTCGAAATGCAGATGATGTTATAAAGTGCACCAGATATTCCTACGTCAAAGATCTGCTCTGCCAATGTTTAGAGTGTTCTGCCCATCTTTGGGGTTAGTAGCCAATCTCCGAGGTGAACAAGATATTGGGTAATGAAGATGTCTACAAGTTAGAAGGATCTCTATAAGGTAAACATCCGAAAGGACCTAGATTAAGAGTGTACGAGCTGAAAAAAAGAGGATATTTGTGATGGCTTGAAGTTATGAAGATCAAGTGAATAGTTGGATGGACTAGGTGATGGTGAAAAAGTATAGAAATGTGTTGTTTGTTAAAGTTTGGAATGACCACATTTGTGAAGGTGAACAACTTGGAGGAGTCGCAATTGCGAATATGCTGGGAAGGACTAGAAAAAAGATTGAATGCACTGAATTGTTGTTTGAGCAGCAGATCTTGGTAAAGAGTAGCTGCCTTATATAAATTAGGTGGAAGATTGGGTGAATAACATCAACGGTCTAGTAAAGATACGAATGTCCTGATTATAAGGGATCATGCATATGTTTACTCTTAACGGGTGATAGTCACTTGATCAAGCGACCAAATCTTTGATTAAGAAGAATATAACTGCTATAAAGATTATGATGATATCAATGACTTGAGTTCAACGAAGACTAGAAATAAAGATGAAGATCTTGACAAGGAGGAGAACAAATCAAAGATGACAGGATGTTCATGATGACTTGGAGGTACCATGGTCAATCTTTCATCGGGGTGATGTCTTTGGGAGCTAGGATACTCAAGGGAATCATCGGATAATAGACCACAAGTCATTCCCAAGTTTTCCTATAAATAGATCCAATGGACTAAAAGATCATCTGTGATAATGTTTACGTTGATATCGAGTTTCGTGATGTTTGAATCACGAACATGTGCTGATGTTTCGTTATAAGAAAATATAGGCATTTGCGAGTGAAAGATTCGTAGAGAAAAATCACGAAGTCTATCGGGTAGGTTATAGCTGTTAGCATTTGTCAACTTTTTTAGAATAGTGTTAGAACAACAAATCTTTCGGAATGCTGTGAGAAACTGTAGTTGCAGCAGTTCCAACGGATCTCTAATGACTAGTGTGACTTCTCAAGCCCTTCCACCGGGAAGAATGAAGTTGTCTTTATAATGGAAGACCATCTAGGCCAAAATATTAGAGACAACACAACGTAAAATGCATTTACTTGTTGTGAGTTACTTCTCTCTCGTTGTTACTTGGCTCTCCCGAAAAATCTTCTTTGGTAATCTCTTTGTGTTGTAATTGTGTGCAAGTTCAAGTGTACAATAGTGAGAGCAGCACATGAGTCTTGATAGTATGATTTATTGGAAAGACGGTACTTGATGTTTGTAACTTATTTTGAAGATTACTAGTGAATTCCAGCCCAAGTTGTGGCTGTTAGTCTTGAGAGTAGATGTAGGCTTGAGGATAAAATCGAACCACTATATATATCTTGTGTGCTTGCATTTTACTTAATCTTTTACTTAGTCTTGTACACGTTCAGATATGTTTTGTGAACATATACTCACTACATCTTTTTATATCACCTACTGTTTTGTGCGTTCTTATTTCTCGTGATCTTCACACACTTCAGCACACAATCTTTTCACGATATTTCAAACATCTGTTGACCCGATCTCTACAATAACTCTGCAAATATTTGACCTGTTGTTTGAAGTTGAACTTATTTTATGCCGTAAATATTTTTCATAGTTCTTCAAACAACCTATTCACCCTCTCTAAGTTGTATTGTTAGGCCCAATAGAGAAAAGAGTTATGATTTTGAATCTCATTTTGTTTCTTATTCCACTCAATAGGAATGCTCAGTCCATCTCCTAAAGGTTAGATTAAGGCAATGATATTGTTAATTAATTTTATGTCATACTTCATTAAAAACGCAGTTTCAGAGTTTTGGCCCAAGTTCCAAACTCTTCCATGGTTCAAATGGTCCGGTCATCAGACACAACATTCAGAGACAAATCATTCTATTCACACGATACACATGCTTTTCTTTTAATTCAGCGTACCAGAAAATTGTCACTTCACTTTGTACCTTGAAATCACAATGAATTCTTGAACTTGCACGAAATTCAGCCAAGCGATAAGCTTACCATAGCATGGAATTCCATATAAAGTGAGCAACTCCAATTTTTATGAATATTCGTTTGGACTGATGCTGAAGTTCAATTTTGGATGTATTCTACTTTCTGATTCAAGCCTTCCGGGTGTTAACGAAGCTCTCAACCCTATTATCGGTGTTTAGCTATCAATGACATGTCAAGAAAATAAGATAAGGTCATAAAAACTACTATTATCTTCATCATTACATCCCTAAGAAAGATTGCACTGCCTTACTGTTCAATGAACTTCATGTGAAACCTTCTACATAAATTTTTAGTAAGATCCACTTTGATCCGCTAATCCAATCAGAATTAAAAGAGAGCGTCTGGAACAAAATTAATTGGATCAATTTGATTTATTTTGTTATAATCTTTTGGCTAGATAAAGTGAATCAAACATTGATTCGGGATTTATTTTTTTATGAGCTTTTTAGGTTATTAATTATTATAACCATCAAATGTTAAATCCCATACATTAAGACTTCTCTAACACAACTCACTCATATATCTTAACACAACTCGTATGTTTGTCATAAAAATTTACTTTTTCTTTTATGCAAAAAATGGTTGGGTTCCTATGTAGGAAGTAGGAACCCGAAATATGCGGTTCAATCTGATTGGAACGGACACACATCTGTCTGAAAATATCTGAAGTGTGGCAATAGAGTTTTGTCATCACATGCTGATGCTCGAGAACACAAAAATGTGCTGATAACAGTGACGTCGGAGAAATTCGTATCGCTGAACGAGAGGCTCTTTTTGTCTCATCTTCACATTGGTAAAGAAAGATCCTAGCCCCAGCATATTATCAAAACGTGTCTAACTGTTTCTTCTTTGTTCTGATCCTTTCCTTTTATTTTGTAAATATGAGGCTGACAAAGTTGATAAAGAATTTCAACAAGCAGGCTCAGGACAATAATTCACACCTTAGTTGCTTCATTGAGGTTACGGCGACTTTGATCTCCACCTGTTGAAGTTCGCAAATTAACTTTGACATGTACGTAATCATAAGTTTTAATTTCGGACCTTCTTAAATGCACAAACGTGGAACTTTTGTCTTTTCACAAACGGCTTTTCATCGAGACCCGTGTGCGTTTTTAAGAGTTATGGAATAAGACGACGTCATGCACCAGACTAGGAACTAATAACAAAGACCAAACTTCACAAAGAAGACGACGGGAGGGGGAAAAAAAGGAACAAAAACTAGAGTTGATTCTACATCATCCGATCCTAATCATTGAGAGTGCCTTGTCAAGATTCTTGGCCTTCATCTGAACGTAATCCTTCACCATGATGGACTGGAACCGAGCGGCGACCTCCTGGCCTGAGGCCTGCGTGAGTCCGTGGATCGGACCGATGCGAAAATCCATCGGGGGTCTGTAAAAGTAACCTATGGATAGCCGGTGCCTTTTCCCGTTCGCGATAACCCGGTGAACCACACTGGGGAACATGGCATTAGACATGATGTGGAGCATGTCACCCACGTTCACCACAAGTGCACCGTCCATGGGTAACACGGGTACCCAACCTCGGCCTTCCCTGTGGAATTGGAGCCCATGTGCGCTGTCGTTTTGGTGAAGTATTGTCAAGAAGGAGGTGTCAGTGTGCGGCGCGAGCCCCATGGCCAGGCCCGGATCGGGGCACTGCGGGTAGGAGTTCAGCTGCAACGCTGAGCTCGGGTTGCTCCGGAGTCGTGGCCAGTCGATGTCGTGCTCGGATATGCCGAGGTACTTCAGGATCATGGCAAGTAGTCGCTCGGAGAGCGCCTTCATTTTGTCCTGATAGTCTTCCATTACTTTACTAATGTACGTGACCCCAAGAAAGCACGAGAGGACAAAAACATTAATAATGCCCAGAATAAGAGACATTAATAAGGATAACGAAACTAAGACTAGTTTTAAAATTTTGCTTACCACTGGGACATACTTAAGTAGTCAAAAGAGACTTCTCTACCATTATTGATTACAGAAATAACACTTCCACATAAAATAAGAAATATTAAAAGCTCTCGCTAGAAGTGGTTTATCAGATCTGTATAAACCATTAAAAGCTAAGAAGTGGTTACATGCGATGGACTTTTTCAGCATCACTTAATAGTTAGCTTGAAAAGAATTATCACTTGAATCTTTAATAAACATGCGATGAACTTTGATGTTCACTACCCTTACCAAAAAAAAAAAAAAACTTTGATGTTCACTAGAATCACAAAGTTGGCTACTTTTGGGAGGAGTATGTAAATTTCTAGAGAGAAGAAAGAGGGACTGTTCATTGAGTCATCATGCAAGTAATAATTTAGTGAAAAATAGGAAGAAATTTCTTAATTATTACCAAACTTGAATGAAAAATTTCTCCAGCCAAACCCTAGCTCTACCTAGTCATGCATAAATAAACCATCCACCTAATCATCACCTTCTCTACGTGCATGAATTGTCCATGCATGGAAGTTATCACTCACCAAAACTTGCGATACCCATGAGGCCAAACCTCCCTAGCATGCTCCAGTGGCGATCCCATCATGGTAAACCCTTCATGCCACATGAACTTGTTGAAGAATGGTGTGATCCGAGCGACACCGTAGCCCGTAGCTCCGCCGGGGGACCTCGCGGCCCTTACCTTGGCTCTCGCCGGGAGCGAGAAAAACTGCCAAGCTTGCGACTCGACCTCCCTCAGAAGACTTGAAGGGATTCCGTGCCTAGTGACCTGGAATATGCCCAAATTTTTGCATGCATGACCCACCATTTCGATTGCATCCGGGCTTTCAAGATCAATGGCTGGAACTGAGAAGTGATCTCCCTCGAAATTTAGCATCCTCCTTGGAGACTCATCGCCAGATCGAGGCCACGAATGCGATTGCGGCACTTCTTTAAAAGAATCAAAGTCTATGGGGATGATGTGCTCAAGAAGGAGAGGTGTTTCTGTGTAGGCTTCAGAGAGAGTAGCCATGAAAAGCTGGAATTTGAAAGGAAAACAGAAGCTAACAAGGAAAGACAGGGGTTCTTTATATATATTGGGCGAGTATAGTAATGTAAAACATCCGTTTCAAATGTTAGATGGGGCCAGCTGGTGGACAGAAGTGGTGTCTGGATGTGGTTTTGGAAGGATGCTGGGGATGAGACAAAATAGGGAACGAAAAAATTTGTAGAAATTGTGGCATCTCAATAAGACTCCAAATTTGACCACAAAAAAAAAAAAAAAGGACTCCCAACAGTTTTTAGTGTTTGCATGACAAGGCTGTTTTTTCCTTTCTTTTCTTTCTTCTTTCTATAAAAGCTTAAAACTGTACTGTATTTCTAAAAATTTATCTCTCTTTATAGGACGAGGGAACTGCCGTAGCACAAAGAGATTATTTAAATGCTCTAAAAAAACCCAACAACCGATGTTATAAAGAGAAAAAAAGATAGAGAAAAATTCCCTTTCATTGACAATTGGTGATAGAACTTTTTTTTTTTTTTGAATTCCTTCCTAGAAGTCCCACTAACTCTATTAATTATCAAATTTCGATACGATGAAAGAATTGTCATGCTCCAAAAACATTAGTCGAATGTTCCGAAAAACCCAACAATCGGCGTTACAGAAAACAAAGTCGAGAATGATTCATTCGTCGACATTAAAAGTGGTAGAAGTTAAATCACAAAGTTTGAAGCGTAGACCCATCCACCCACTTCCTCCCTATATTAGAAATTGCTTTCCATATGGGTCACGATGACTAAGCAATTGCTTTCCACATACAATAAGGGCCACAATGACCAAATTACCAGTCCTTCTTGGAAGGATCTTCCAAATCCTTCTTGATATATCACCACTTGTGAAGACTTTATTTAAACTTATAGTCATTGTTCCAATCTGATCGGATTCAAAGAGATTTTCTACTTTTGAAGACTACTTCTAAATTATTTTCAAATTTTGCAATACTTTTTGTCCTAATTTCGAAGACCCACGCTTGACAGATTTTCGATTTGGCTCTGTTATTTATGGAAGTTTGAAATCTTTGATTGACGGGATTATTTTCTAAGCATATTGGGAGAATATCCTTGATTGAAAATTATGTTTCATGGGACAAGAAAGCTTCCATAATTGAATAAACTCTACTTATGAAAATCGAGGATTTATTTGTATGGGCTACTAAATCTGAAGGGTTCGGACACTATTCCAACGGCTACCAAATCTCTCTAGATACGGTATCTTCTAGTCAAGATCGATGGCCTCCAATTAGTGATTGAAGAGCGTTCCTTTGAAGACTTGTCCAACTGCTAGTTTTGAGGTGAAGGAGTATAAAAGGGATATCCATGGTGACCGATTTAAGAGAGATCAGAACTTAGAATTCTAAAGTGCTTGAGTTTTTCAAATTCATATACTTATTCTCGAGAGCAATACACTTTATCTTTGAGAGGTTTTGTAAGAATGAAAAGTGTGATATCACTTATAACCCTTCAACAATTCATCTAATGAAATTCATCCAAACAATTGTCAACGTGAGAAAGTGGACGTGGGCTTATTTAAGCTGAACTACTATAAACTTTGCATGCAATTCTCTCTTACTCTAAACTCTCTTTCTTGTGTTTAGACAATTGCACGTATTGTTCTGAATTCGTTACTAAATATATTCGGATCCAACTTTAACTTGTTTAAATTTCGCATAGAGTTTCAAAACTGTTCAGAAGCACCTATTCACCCATGTCTATATGATATTGCTAGACACAATAGGGAATGCGAAATTCCCTCAATCTCACGAAGGAATTAGCACAAATCTTACCACAAGATTTAATCAGCTTTAACACTTGAATACTTGATGTAATTCCATTAGCAGAAGCTCCTCTTTGATACTCGTTATAAAGAAAATTAGCTTCTGATTTATAGGCAATGGTTAATTCCAAAATAGGAAATCTTCTCCAAGTAGGATTAGGAAACCTATTCAAAATAGGAATTATCACATCGATTCCATCAAAGATAGATTTTCGTGAGATTCAAAACAAATGTTATCCAATGTAGAATTCAAATTTGGCCAACCTACTTCCATATTAGATTTTCTTTGATTTTCTTGATTGACTTCAAATGCCAAAAGAAGATTGCATGCTCGTTTCTCTTATCTTTAATTTCACGATCAAGATATACTTATTTTCATATTTTTGCTTCTGGCTCAAACTAGAGAAACAATTTTAACAATTTCCACATTTGCTCGATGTTTGACCAAGCCACAATTGCTTCGGTGAAAATACGAACTTCGTTGCTTGTCCCCCACAGCCCCAATGAGTTCAACCGCAACGGAAATCTTCCAAGTCCAAGCTGCGCTTGAACTTCGCCATATCCGAGGACCTAATCAGAATACCAACTGCACATGCACCTTTAATTGCTCTACAAGGACTTTCTGACATAATCTCTTCAGCTATAGATAAAGCAAAACCACCGTTGCATTCATATCCGTGAGGAGACCGAATACATACCTTGTCAATCTCAGCAATTATAGCGACCATTGGTTCTATAGGCTCCACCTCGCTACAAGCGCCATCTGCATTTATTACTCCGATAATACCCACTACCTCGGGAGTTTCTAGTTGCAACTCCACCTCAAGCTAAACAATGTTCAGATTCATGTGAACATTGCTATAATCACTCATAGTCGGAAATCTTGGAGACTCGTCAAATGTAACTTCTATGCTAATAACAAGTGAATTAAATTCCGGTCCGGACACCACAATCAATAACCCTGCTCACCTTGTGCATAGCCTTGAGAATCCCGAATGCGGGGGCATCATTGATCGAGTGTCCCAGTTAGAATGTTCGGGTAAACGATTGCAAATTATATGGAGTGCCATATCCTTTAGTTCCTCTTGATGTTCCCTCAAGGTCATAAATTGTTTTTATTTTTATTTTTATTTTTATTTTTATTTTTAGAGCCAACACAAAATTCAATTATCTGAGTCTGATTGATGTAAAATCATCTGGATGCAACCTGTGTTACCTTTGCTAATAGTACTATGACTATTTTTTAGGACATATTTCTTTGCTTCTCCTAATCTTTTTGCTATAATTCGTCCAAGATGATTAGCTTTGGACCATCATGTTCCTAGGCATCCCTTCGACCATCAGTCAACATGAATGTCCCTGATCTTTCCAACAGTCATACATTTGATTCCAAACCGAGTTAAAGGATAAGAACATCTTTACCCGGGACTTCTTTGAGTTTATGAGTTTTAAATCTTTGTGGATATGCATTAATCAGATATTATTCGATTGAAAAACAGTGCCAGCTAGTAATTGAAATTCTCACGTCATGATGGGGGTGATTTGTCCTTATCCTGAAAGAAAATATTTTGTTGCAAAAGGGTTAAAGAGATTGCTGTTCCCTTGTCTTGGGACTAGAATTATTTAAGCCTGTCACATCCGTTGCCTTTTGGCATCAGGACAAAAGGGGCAACGCCAACGACGCTTAGCCTGACATCCCAGCATATGCATGTAGACACGCTTGTGATTCGTGCGAGGGGACATGCAAGAGCCATGTTGTGAACTCAACAGGACAAATGGCGCGGCTGCGACTCGCTCGAGGCCACATTCGGCGAGGCGAGCCTGGCGAGAGCTCGAGGGTCGAGCGAGGCGCCTTGCTGACTTCGAGCGAGGCCTGGCCTAGTCCGTTACCGACGACCAATAGGGTAAGAAAAAAAATGAAAGTAAAAAAAATAAGAAATTCGAAAATAAAAAATAAAAAAATAGATTAAAAATGCAGAGGAGTGGAGAGAGAAAAAATGAGGGTAATTTGAAAATATTTTCCCCATTTTTGTAGGTGATTTTCCCATGTTGGAAGACGTTTTCCTTAATAAGCTTATTTTTCGCGAACTAAATATTAAAAAATTCAATTTTTTTTTAAAAATTATTTTTTGCAAAACAAATAGAGCACAAACCTTTCCCAAAAGATTTGCCAAGTCCTGTGTGCCTTGCCAATGTCAATTAGAGAGGTTGAACAATCAGTTAGTGTCCTGCTGCTAGACATGGCCATATGGAACCGTGGGTTCAAAACCGGCCCGTTGACCGGGCCCACGGTTCCAACCTGGAATAGGAACCGGCCTTCAAGGGCCGGTTCTAGTTTCTAAATTTTCGGAATCGGCCCGGAACAGGCGCCATCCCGGCTTTAAAAAAAAAAAAAGGAGGAGGCTTGAGGGAAAAAAGTTATTGGGCATAGGAACCGGCGGTTCCGAACCGAAACTGTAACCGGCGGTTCCACCTTTTTTAGGAACCGGAACCGGCGGTTCCGTGGAACTGGCCACGTCTACCTGCAGCAACCCAACAACCTATGTAATTTGCACCCCACGATCATGATACGATTGGTGACTCCATTTTATAGCATCTGCACTTTTTCTTTTTGGTCTGAAAGTCTGAAAGTCCACTGCCATTGCTTCAAGTGATTGCACGAGAACGAGATAAATGGGCCTTGGACCGCAGCGGATCCCATACAATTCGAGAAGGATTTGCAAACTAATTTCGAGGAAAGGTTTAGCGCGGACGGGCCTTCACAAATTACACAATCTAATGTGTTATTTTTACTTTTAAGTAATTGCATGAGAACAAGGTAAATGGGCCTTGAAGCATAGTGGGCCCCATAAAATTCGACCGGCCCGGAATGGGGTTATATATTTTCTCATTATGAGAAGGGGTCATTTGAGTGTGTCGAAATAGATGGATTTATTCAAAGCCGAACAATTATTTACCTGAATCTCTCCTTGAGTAAAAAAAAAAAAAAAACTTGAATCAAGGGACGAGCCCTTTTTGCCTTCTCTTCTAGCTCATTTGATTCCCTATAGGGCTAGGACTAGGCAAAGAGAACTGGGCTAATCGCTTTGGTCCCATTCCCTAAGATACAACTTACCGCGTTCCGAATCCTTTTCAAGTCGTCAATTTACCTACTAAAACATCACCTGCCTCTACTTAGAATCTCAAAATCACAATTTCATTTTTTTCATGTCCAGCCACCGTACCAGGTATATATCCCGCTCCTTGGTGGAATAATCGGTACTAGATTCTTGGTGTCCGTCCGTGAGTTTCTTTACTCTTGTAGAATCAACCTAGGTTCGTGCTGCTCTCTCGAGGCGTATTTGCAAGCTAATTTAGAGGAAAGGTGTAGCGTCGACGGGTTTTTACAGATTATGCGATTCAATCTGTTTTTCGGTCAAGTCTCTCTAAGATAGCCGAATGCTTGAATATTTTTAAAATAAGCTAATGCGTTCGGGGTGATAAGAGGTCCTGCATCTTGAGCTCGCAGATCACAATCTGTAAGTGCAATTATCAAGGCCCGATCATCAGATTCCAACACAACCTTCAGATCGGTTCGTGAGCCAAGGAGTTCGCCTTGCTTCCCATCTGCTCGAAATTGGCACATGACTGTCACGTGCTCCTCGGACGCTGGATTTTACTATGGATACCCCATCGAGTTGATGCCGTTAAAGATCTGATTGGTCATTTCTCTCTCTCTCTTTTTTCCCCTCACTACACGTGGCACGTCGAATCTTCAACGTTATCGTTAAAGCCACAAGGAAGGAGGAGCGGTCGCCATGGCTTCCCTCAGCCTCGCCGCCGTACACCTCCGGCCATCGGACGTCGCCTCCAAGTTGGGAAATCACCAGAAACCTTCAATCCTCATCCACCGGAAGAGACTCGCTCTGTCGTTGAATGCAGCGTGTGCGACAGAATCTTCGTCGGCCGCGCCAGAAAAGCCGGAGATCGAGCTCGAGTTCATCGGTGTAATCACTTCGCACCCACTGATTATCATGCGTTTCGCGAATTCTGTGGTTTCTGAATGTGATAGACAAAATGCTGATCTCGTGCGTGAAGAAATTCGTATGGGCTGATGATGAAGCGGTCTTAATGGCAGCCGAAGCCGGCGGCTGATGGTTCGTATCCGGTAGATAAGGCTAAAGCTATAAGCGGAGAGAAGCTGCTGAGGAACATCATGAACGAGAACAAGATCGAGCTCTATGCCACGTATGTAAGTCCGTTCTTCGTGCAAAATTTCTCGCTGATTGATGAGTTCTGGATATAGATCAAGATTCGGTGTCACTTACCATCAATTCGATAGCGTGATTGGTTTCTCAATGCATTCTGAAATTTGAGTACTTTTTTTCTGGTGATGCGTGGTGGTGAGTTTTGGCACGCACGAGAAGTGTTTGATGATTTTCTCTTCTCTGCAGGGGAAAGTGATGAATTGTGGAGGTGGTGGGAGCTGTGGAACTTGCATTGTGGAGGTATGTATGTTTGGGTCGGCAGTTTGCCGTGTAGCTTTCGCATCTAAGACAGGGAATTAGGACGCCACAGTATGTCGGCATTGAAGTGATTTGTGAAGCTCATTTAAGTAAGAGCACAGATGTTTCTGGTTTCTTGAGATGGAAAAATAAAAGTTCAATGTAGTGTTTGAGCTGAGAATTCTCTGAGTGGATGCTTTGAACAAACCCATGTTTAAAGCACTTTAATGAGATAAAACTTTGAAGGATGAAGGGTTCTTGAGGTCTGGGTATGACATGGATGTGCGCTCTTAGAGCATGAACTTTCAGGGGATTGAAGATGTTAAGAGTGCTTTCTTCATGGAAATGGTTTTCTTTCTATTGCTGACGCCTGCAGTCATGTTTAGAGCTTAGAGACCAACATGAGCTGCTTAAGTATCCTACAATTTGAAGATTGTGTCCATTATTGGATGATTGAAACTTGTCCTGTTGGGCAGATTATTGATGGGAAGGATCTTCTAAATGAGAGAACCGACACTGAGCTTCGATATTTGAAGAAAGTAACCTCTCTCTCTCTCTCTCTCTTCCGATGTTAGTCTAACGAATACAGGTTATAACCTTGATAATCAATTTTTCTAACAATGGCTCCAACTGCCAGAAACCTGAATCCTGGAGACTTGCTTGTCAAACTATTGTGGGGAATAAAGAAAACTCTGGAAAGGTAAAGCACGTGGACTTGTACCATCCCTTTGTTGCTAGAAAGCATTTTCGCAAGTTAATTGAAATCTGGAAGAAAGTAAGTTGTGGTTGTCATGGAGTACGGTTCATTTATTTGAAGGAAAACTGTTTCTCAGACATTATTTGTTGGTTTTGTGTTTGAATGACGGAAAACTAATCAATTTATGGAGAACGTTTTTTATTGATTGAAAACAACAAGCTTAGGTTGGGGGAAAACTGCTTCCTTCTAGCAAGAAGGAAATCACTTGTTCAAAACCGCCAAACAAATCAAATCACTTGGAAAATATTTTTCTTTGTAATGAAGTTTTCGGTGAAACAAACACACCCTTAGTTGACAATTACTTTTGTTTCTTGGGGACACAGGTCTAACAAACATCTCTGCTTGTGGGTTTAAATCGCAGGTTGTGGTGCAAAGATTGCCCCAATGGAAGAAGTGATGAAGAACCGGACCTTGCTCATTGAATCAGTCGAAAGTTTGCTTTCTCTGTAAAGGGAGATGAGTCAGGATCGATGATAACTGCTCAACTGCACTTGCATGCCCTTGATTTTTCATGTCAAAAGTGACCTTGATCCTGCAAGCGTAGTTTGTCACTGGTGCAAACTTTTAGTTTTGTGTAGAGTTAGATGCATGAATAGATCGTGATTAATGGCTATGATAGGCAGCTTGTAGATGATCATTCCGATGAATTCGGAACAGTTGACATGGCATCGAACGGAACTCCGGTCGGCTATCATATCTCATACCCTCTCCATAAGCCTCACCTCTGATACGAGACTTGGCTGTCTACATAAAACTGGTTTCCCTAGGATATAACTCTTTTTCTTTGGACTTCTCTTATCCACTTGAGTGTCGGATTCCTGGTCATAACCACACGCGTCTTGTAGAAACTCCAATACTGGCTATATCTCATGATCGATGAGTTTGAGTAGCTGTTTTTTTTTTGCCCCCAGAAAATATCAAATGCCATTTTCACCGTTTAATCCGTATTTAATATTACGTTTCTAAATGCCGAGCTTACATCTTCAGTATCAATTTTCATTCGACAATCATTTATAAGATCGTGTCTTTTCCTCCTAGAATGCCCTTGTCTCGGTTCTGAATCTTTCCCAACCCGGGAAGCACAAGAGCCCGTGCTAAACCTGGCCACCCTTACATAGTTAAGGTCGTCATGATCGGCCACCACAACCGCTGTCGAACCAGCCGCCATACTGGGCTCCTCTTGATTCCGAGCCACCCTTCATCTGTCTCTCTCCTTGTTATTTGCAATGCTAGTGCCGCACCATGCTCGACGGCTTAAAGCCTCCACACCACGGACCAATGATCAAGCCTAGATAATCACAGGGGCTTTGGGGTCAAAGGCGATCCGAGGGAGGGAGAACCCAAAAAAAAAAAAAAAAACTAGATAGTCAACTGGCAGAAAATTGTTCAAAAACTCCTAAATTTTACAGTGGCCAATTTAATCCTAAACTTCTTAATTTTGTCAATTTAGTCCAATTCAGTTCTAAACCTTCTGGCTTAATGCTAAATCTTTTAATGATTTGTCAATGTAGTTCTTCCAGCCAATTTTGACCACGAAATCGCTAATTTGGTGGCCCAGTCAATGCCAACCGTCCTACGTGACATGATTGGCGCTAACATTGATGATTTCTACATTTTTAAATTGTATGAATTATTTCTTTTCTTTTCTTTTCTTTTCTTTTCTTTTCTCTGTTATTTCTTTTTTTGTTTCCTTCTTTCTCTGGCTACCTAGTGATGCCACTGGTTGGGCAAGCCTCACCATGGCTGGCGAGGGCAAACCTCGTCTAAGGTTGGCGAGGTCAACCTCTTCGACCTTCATCGAGGTTCGACGATCGACTAGAAGAAGAAGGCAAAAAATAAAAGAAAAAGAAAAATAATAAAATAATAAAAAAATTCAAAAAATTCAGTTTTCATATTTGGTGAGCCATATTTTGTGAATAATGCCTTTTTTTGGGGATGGTTCCAAGAAAAGTAGGCTCCTCATGGTTCGACGATATAGGTTCAATAATTTCAATCTTCTTTTTGTTTTTTCGGTTATATAACACAACTGACATAAAAGAAAAGGAAGCTCTTCCAAAATAGCTTTCGAGAGAGTGTGAAGTGTCTTGAGCTCCGTTTGTTTTGCGAAAAATGAATCATTTTTGGAAAATGTTTTCCAGGAAGTCAATTTTCAAGAAAATGACCATATTTTTCGGTGTTTGATTGAAATATGAAAAAGATTAGGAAAATATTTTCTATTGTTTGGTATGGAAAATTAGATTTAATTTTTCTCTATGCACTTCATTCAATAAGCGCTCATGCTAAACCTGGCCTATTCAAGGCCGACAATCGCTGGCCTAGACTCACGCAAGGCCAACGACCGTTCACCTAGCCTCACTAGATCTAGCGAGGCCCGGCCTCGATTGGGGCCGGCGACGCCTAGCTTGGCCTCGATCTAGGCTGGTGAAGGTTTGTCTGTCTCGCTCGCTCGAGGCCGAGCCCGGCTAAACCAAATCTAGCAAGCTTGGCCTCCCTTAGGGCTCGCGTCGCCGAGTCTCGGGTTTGCATTGCTAGGCGGCCGTTGTTGCCGAGGTTAGTCATCGGTGGAGGAAGGAGCGATAGTAGGCGGAGGAAGCGGGCGAAGGAAGGAGGAAGGAGGAGGAAGGATAAAAGAAAAGAAGAAAAGAAGAAAAAAGAAAATACAAAAATACAAAAATATAAAATATAAAATATAAAATATAAAAATAAAAAATAATTTTTTAAAAAAATAATTGAATAATGAAAAATAATTTTAAAGAAAAGAAGTGTGAAAGAAAGGAGAAAGAAAATATGAGGAAAATGTATTCCTTTTCTCAAAATGAGGAAACCATTTTCCTTAGCTTTAGAAGGTTTTTTCTGTTGACCAAAAAATATTTTCCGTTGACCACTCATTTTCCGCCCCTCAAACACCGAAAATTAAGAAAAATATTTTTTTAAAAATTATTTTTTGTGAAATATACAGAGCCGTCTTGAAAATATCTCTCTCGACAACTACCAATTCTCGGGACTTAGCGCCTGATGGGCTATGGTGTTATGCTGCTTATTGCTTAGTTAATTTATTAATTCAGTGGATATCATTTATTGAGCAGATGAAATTAGCGATATTACTTTTACAAGCTATAGTTCAGAATTTGCTATAATGTCCAAGAGTATAACTTGATTTTTTTTTTCATTGTATCCGATTTTTAAGCTGAAAATAAAGCTACATAAGTTGTTTTATTAAAAATATTGGATTTAGGCCATCAAGAAACAAAATATGTCAAATATATGGGAAAAAAGACATCTGGAGTATCAATATTTATGTATGGCACTCAATTTGGTGCCAATATTTTTTTTTTGGATCACTTAAGTGTCAAATAGGAGAAAAAAGATCACTTTAGTGCCAACGACAAGAAATTCCGACCAACTAATTTTGTGTCATTGATTTTTAATTTTTTTAACATTACGTGGCAATTTTTTTCCATGTGTTGTTTGCATGGACTTTTAAACTTAAGAATAAGTTACTTTTTTTTAAAAAAATTAAACAGAAAATAAGGTAAAAAAAAGTAAACAAGTGAAAAAAAGGTTGTTTGTAGCGGTGAGGGTGGGGAATGGCCAAGGGGGGCCATCGAGCCCCGGCGATCCCCACCAAGGCTTGGCCGGGGTCGACGAGGCTCGGCCAAGGCCTCGTAGACCTCCGGCAAGATCGACTTCGCAAATCCGGGTGAGGTTGAGCCTTGTTGTAGCTGGGTGAGGCTGACCTTGCCTAGAGACGGGTCGGTGAGGCCCGACCTTCGCTGGGTGAGACCTCGTAGATTTGGGTGATGTCGGCCTTGTTGCGGGTCTGCGAAGCCTTAGCTAGCCACGACCAAGTCTCGGCCTAGCGACCCCCCCTTGGCTGTCTGCGCCATCGCTAGCCATTGCCAGCAATGGTGGGGCAGCTGTAGCCAAGGTTGTGCAAGCCCTCGCCGCTGCAACTTCTCTATTTTTTTTTTATTCTTTTGATTTTTAGCTTATTTTTAAATTTTTTAACATTGCGTGGAATTTTTAATAACTTTTAGCCTTCTTAATTTCTAACTAGGATTATTTGACAAGTCACGTAGATGCAACATAAGATTTCCGACGAAACTCATCGAGTTGGCACTTGAAATAATCGTTTTTCAAAAAAATTGGCACTTAGTTAATAAAAAAAATATTAATACTCAATCGGGCGCTTTACACAAATATTGACACTCTAAATGTCCTTTTATCGGGATATATGCCATCGAGACCTCTATAAATTTATCGGTCTTCAAGACTTTGGTAAAAGTGTCCAAAAAAAATTCTAAACTTATTGCACTTTTGCTAATTCAGTTTTAAACATTTTTAATTTTACCAATTGAATCCTAAATCTTTTCATATTTTTTTTCATTTGAGTGCATCCGGCTGATTTTGGGTGAAAGTTGTTGACTTGGACACCTGTAGGGTCATGTAGGACGAAGGCATTGACGGGGATAGGTTTTAATATTTTATGAAAAAAAAATTTTTTTTTTCCTTTTCTTTTAACCAAGTCGAGCGAGAATCGGGGTGAGGTCTGCATTGAGAAATACCAAAATAATAATAATAATTGGTCATGTCAGCATTGACCATGCCACGTTGGCCAATTTTAGCCAAAATTAGCAGGAAAGACTGGATTGGCACAAATGCAAAAGACTTAGGATTGAATTTGCCAAAAAAAGTTTAGGATTAAAATGACAAAATTTTAATAGATTGAGGAATTTTTTTGGAAACTTTCCCGATATCTATGGTCTATTGTATTTTGTGAATCTTACATGTGACCAACATAGTTCGACAGACATTGTGCATTTTAAACTCGTGAAATCTGGGTGCACTTAAAAAGTGCTCTAGCTCCCAAATCACATGTCACTTCCTCGATCTTTTGGATTAGCCATGCCCCACGGCACAGATCCAATGCATGGTCCGTTCACCATGATATTTTAGAATATAAAAGTAACGCCAATGGAAATTGTGAGCCCCTTTACCGGCTTTTTAATTGGGCTAATGGGATGCATCGTGAGGAGATTGGCAATATTTAACAGGGCATATAAGCATCGGGGCACATGGCAAAAACTCATTTTTATTTGTATTTTATGTGCTCCGGAAAGTTGACTTTATAGGTTTCTATTATGTATAGTAATTATATGGCTTTTTAAAGTATGTTACTTTTCTACAAAACTATAAAGTAAATCATAGAAATCTATTTTTTTTTCTTGGGTGTCACCTCATATTAATGGGTCATATAGCAAACCTGGTTTGTTAAGTGCTGAGGTAATTTTAGGGGTAAGATTGACATTTAAGAAAAGTAAGTTGAAAGTCGGTACTTTTGACTTGAAAGATTTATTGAATTATGTGAATCTCACATGAAACCAATATAATTTTGTAGATCATGTGCGTTACGACCTTGTGTGATTGGGATACATGTGAAAATTGCGCCACCTCCTAGTCACATGTCAGTCGATCTCTTGGATTAGCTGTGAGCCACCGCACAAATTATGATGCATAGTCATTAAATATTAAGCTGCCCATTTTCGTTTTTTTTATTGGGCTCATGGGATGGAAGATTTAGCATTTAAGAGTGCATTTAAGCATATGCTATGCAATGCGGAAGGATAACATGTGCAAGTGTGGGCTGTAAGTCAACTCTTGAGAATTTGTAGTGGAAGCTAGGGGTGAGCGATTCTAAATTCCTTACGGGTTTCACCTGAAACTTAGAATCTACTCGTCAGAACAAGTTCCTCATTTTTGGAACATGTAACCTCCCCGTCATATCCCGAAACCCGAAACTTGGAACTTACCCCACCACAGGCTTTGGGGTCGGTTTTAGGGTACTCGGGAACTTGCCAACTTCCATCTTATTCTTTTCTTTTTTTCATTTTTAGTTAAGCAAAATGTAAGTGAATGCTACAATAGTTAAAGGGAAGTAGAGGTGATCGGTTTCATGTTCCGTACAAGTTATATTTAGAACTTGAAACCAACCATTGAAACTGGTTCCTCATTTTTGAAACACTGAAACACGAAACCTAAACATTTATATGACTCCGGATTATATACTTATCATCGGACGCCATAGAATATTGTAAGATTGTGCGAAGACATATACCCAGAAAAACACAGAGATTTATTTCAAGATCCAGGATCCAAGATATATGTAATGAAACTTAAAACCTATCCTGTGGAACAGGTTCTTCAATTTTTGAAACATGGAACCTATCCTATATGTCTTGAAACTTGAAACCGGACCGGTTCTCACAAGTTCTGATTTCAGGTTCTCGGTTCTATCTTGAAACCATGCTCACCCCAATGGAAGCTAGATCATCCATGTACCCTTCAAGATCGTCATCGGGAAAGAAGCATTTTTCATTCTAGAGTTTTGTTTCACGCATTGATCGACGCCATAAAAAGTAACATTGTACATATCCACATAGCTACTTAATTCATGATTGTTGCCACGAACCATATTTTCCATTAAGAGTGCTTTCGTTAAAAATCTTTGACTTTATTTGGTTAGAACCATTCTAGAAAAAGAATCCTATGACAATTCTGATTATTAGATATATCTTCTAGTATATTATAAAGCAACTCAAATGCTATTATAACACGGCCAAACGCTAGTCGTCTCATTTCTTGTGAATATTCACTTATCTTAAATTCTTAATAGGCTAACATTGCACTTATTCTCGCACAACGTTTGAATATAGCTAGGTCAGACAAGAGGGCTGGATTTTCTACTACTACGTTTCTCGCAAGTTTGTCGGCCGCCCTATTGCGTGTCGTTGACCACGTTACTCAAGGTGGAGTAAATGCAATCCGAATTACATGTACAAGCTTATCACCATCTAACATGATAAACTTTTAGATGAAAATTTTCGATAATCATGAAGAAGTTTTTACCATAAAATTGTTCTTTTTTGTAAACTAAGATTTTTCTAGTGAATCAATAATGGATCGATGGCTGTAAATGAACCGAAATGGCACCATTACTTGTATTATCTTCTAATTTTTCCTAAGTTAGTTTTTTCTAGATCACATAGTGGGGTATACAAATAACGCCATTATATTATTAATAAATAGGTGGATTTATCTGGCACGGCACATCACCTCCATCGTTCATGCACACAAAATAGATTAGATGAACCCTTCAACTTCAAGGCGTTTACTAAAAAAAAATAAAAATTGGAAGAGTTCCCCTTATTTAATGCGAGAAATTATAAGAAGTGGCGACCGATGCATGTTCCCATTAACTATCATAAACAAATGAACGACATGCCTGGGGTTGTTTAATGGGAAATTGGAAGAGGAGGAGGTCTGCATAAGGTTTGTTGCTGCACCACCATATTGCCCGTGTTCATCTTCTCTCCCCGAAAATGAGTTACTTCCAAAGTCCCTTACATTCTCACATCCTCTACCTACGAAATGTTAGCCAACACTTCCAAACCTACCTAGAGCAAAGCCGATCTACAGAGAAAACCATCTTTCAGGATGATTTTCGGTGTGATTTTTGCAAAGACGATATCGATGGTAGCGCTTCCATATATTGTTGTGAAAAATGCCAGTTTTATGTTCACAAATCATGTGCTGTATCACCACTTCGTCAGATCCAACATCCTCGTCACGAGCACCCCCTCGACCTTCAAGTGTATAAGGGGTCTAAGGAATTCGGGTATCATTGTGTCAAGTTCTACCGAGGGTGCTGCTACAAGCTCGATGCTGGCACTGCGATGAAAACTCTCTTGGTTGAGAAGTACTATTGTTCGATGCTGCAAGAGGCCGGAGATGGACAATCTCGACTGCAATTTGCTCATGAACATCCATTAACTTCCTTCCCTGCGACAAGGAAAGTTTTCTGCAGAGGTTGCAAGATGGAGATCTCGGAGGAGGTATACGGATGCAGCGAGTGTAAGTTCTTCCTCCACGAGTCATGTGCAAAGGCACCCCTAGTGGTGGAACACCACCCTTTCCATCCCGAGCACCCTCTTTATCTCTTTTGCGATCCATCAAATTGCCAAATATGTCAGGCATGTCGAGAATTGAGCTCCTTAGGATACTTCTGTGAGGAATGCAGATTAATCTTCGATCTGTCTTGTGTGATTTCAACTATGCCTTGTGAAGACGACGATGAGAGAGAGGAAATCAACAGACGGTCATCAGTGATCGATCACCCTCTCCATCCGCATCAGCTGTCCCCCTACCATTCGAAAACCCAGACAAAGCTAAATTGCCATGTCTGCAAATACCAAATTCCGTCGGGCGACTTCTTTGGCTGTTCAGGTTGCGCATTCTTCCTCGACAAATCATGTGCCCAACCATCCATAGATGCGATCCAACGCTTCCTTCACCCTGAGCACACTCTGACCCTTGCTCGATTTTGCGAAAAGGAGAAACACTATTGTCTGATCTGTGAATCTCGAGTAAGCAGTGATTCCTATTGCTACACTTGCCAAGAGTGCGACTTGTTTATCGATTCGACTTGTGCTTCTGCAAGACTCTCAGATCTTGAGAAAGGAGTAGGCATGACAGTTCGATGTTCTTTACATGAGCATGAGCTGACGCGTTATTACAATAAATATCGCTCTGTATGTTGCACAGCTTGTGAGGGTACTATAGGGATGAAAACTCTGGCATACAGATGCCTTTCCCTAGGATGCGAGTTTAAGCTCCATGAATCTTGTTCGCAGCTACCCTCCAGCTTGGAACACCCCTCTCACTCGTTACATTCGCTCTCCCTCTGCTGCGAACCTCCATATGAAGATGAAGATGAAGACACTGAAGATGAAGATGAAGACGCTGAAGATGAAGATGAAGACGCTGTGTGTCGCCGTTGCAATGGGGGAATCGACGACTCCTGCGCTTACTCGTGTGCTGAGTGCAACTACTATCTCCATGTCGAATGTGCTAAAGTGTCAACTCTGAAACATCCTTTGCATGAGCACCATCTTTTCCATCTTTGGAAGATCTGGGGGACACATCCGGAGTGCAGCGCCTGCCGTAAGAGTTGCGATTTGGACCTCTATTGCTGTGTGCAGTGTCAACTTTATCTCCACTATGAATGTTCTCAGTTACCGTCGAGTGTAAAATCTGAGCATCATTGGGAGCCATTGCTCCTCCACAAATCGTTTAAAGAAGATGAATTCGGAGAGTACTACTGCGACATCTGCGAGCGGAGGAGGGATCCGGACAAATGGGTCTACTTTTGCGAGATCGACGATCACGATTACTACGTTGCTCATATCGAATGTGCCTTGTCCTCGGTAAGTCACTATTCTGAAGCTCATTTTCTATTTTTTGGAATCTCATGCATCATCTAAATTGATAATAATGTATTTCCTCTCCACTTCTTTGATTTTTCGTTGATATGTTTCCGTTTCTTTAATTCTTTATTGAATTTTCTTGAGCTCATACTTTGGATTGATACCTTGTAATCGCAGCATTTAATGTGCATTCACATAATCTCGTAATCTTTGGTAATTATTTTATAGACATTATCTCGAAACAGTCATACAAAGTAAAATTCGAGATTTTTTAATGTGAGTTGATATGGATGTTATTATTCAATATTAGTAAATTCGGGTTTTCCAACATTTGCTGTAATTGTTCTTCTACTTCACAGCAAGTCATTTGATTTTCTTTAGTGATGCCATGCTGCAAAAGAAAAGGACTTCGACAAGTGTTGATAAATTTTACCTAGTATTGTAGGTGAAACTGGAGGTGATCGAAGAAGATGATTTCATAAGACGAGGACAAGACATTCAAAAGCGAGAAGGAAAAATTAAGTTCACGCAAGAGCAAGTGGACATAAAAGAAATGAGTTTGAGGCCACTGACGGCGGAATTGGAGTCCATGATAGCAAGATTGGAGTCACAGAGGGCAGAGCTGGAAGAATTGAAAACTGAGCATGCAAAATGGATTGACATGGAGTCTATATGAGGAGAAGCAGACGTTGCCTTGATGCCACTGATGGCGAATTTGCAGACATAATAATCACACTGGTTTAACAAAGCTGATCAATCTCTCATGCAATAAAACGACATGGATGAGAAGACCCTTTGCCAACTTCGTTCTTCTCCCAGTGGTTGTTCATTTTGTTTCTTTACCGGTGGTAACTGCTACTATACACGAACTTGATGGATTCACATGTAACATGATGGCCAGAAAGAACTGTTGAGCTAATACATGGGCTCTTCTTTTCAGGGAAAATGACATAATTGGTCCCTGAACTTTAGTCCAATATGCGATGTGGAAAGAGTAAAAAATTGTGCTACCCTTTTTTACCATTTCCCAATTTTGAATATAGCTGAATTACATGCATCTAAAATATATGATCCGTTGGATCCCATGAATCTCACAAGAGACCAACATGGTTCGTCGGATCATGCGCATTTTAAACTCATGTGGTCTAGATGCATGTAAAAATTGCTCTAGCTACGAAATCACATGTCACTCTCTCGATCCCTTAGATTAGCCAAGAGCCACGACACAAATATAATGTTGTATTGTCTGTTGACTATAATATTTGATAATATCGAAGTAACTTTAAGTATCAAGCAACTCGTTTTCTGACTTTTTATTGGGCTACTGGGATGCGCGATAATAATATTCCTAGCTTGTAAGAGTGCATTTAAGCATATCATGGGCAATGTGGATGCAGAGCATGGGCAGTGTGTGTCCGGTGATCCAATCCTTGAGACTTCGCACATGGGATATGAATGTGCAAAAGGAAGATACGCTAAAAATTTTTAAAAATAGTCATTGACCATCAAAGCTACGACTTTGGTGCAACATGGTGCCATCACAGATCTCGTAGCACCTTTCATTTTACAAGGTCAATAAGTAATTTGCCCTAACGGGGTCTTGCATAGACCGGGTCTTTTGGAAGATGGAAGTTGCATGAACGATAGCACTCTTGGGGGCGTTGGTTTCACGGAGTGCTCAAGACTTGAAAAATATTTTTTGAACGATGATCGATTATATCTTTCAGAAAAGCTAGTCTAACGGAAAACGTTGTAATTATTTACCGCAATTTATATGTAACTATTTTTGTGGATGGTGAAAATATTTTATTCAATAATCCTACAATTATTAATATAGTGTGTTACTCTTCTACGAAACTATAAAACAATTGATACGATATCTCATCTTTTCCTCTTATATCGCATCCTAGATTTATGAAGCACTTTGCTAGCATAACAGTTTTTGGGTGACTGTGAGAATAACAATATGTTATGTATCACAAATTCTTGAAGGAGTCGATCTCATAACAAATTTGGATTAATTGTTAGTTATTTTTTGTTGTCCAAAATGAGCTGTCAATCTTTATAGTCATCCAAAGCTTGTTACATAAATAATTCTCATTAATAGATGACGAATAATTCCGAAATATGCATTTAGACATGTTCGTGCAAAGCGCATGGCTACTAACTTAGTCACTATAGTATTCCTAATTATGGCTCTTGCGGTAGTTTCTGGGATAAGATTAGCATTTTTGAAAAGTGAGACGGGAGTGAGTACTTTTGGCTTAAAAATACAGGTAGTGATTTCTTATTAAACTATGTGCTCCAAGACCACGGTAATATGAAAGAGTAAAAAATTGTGCTACCCTTTTTGTTCCCACTTCCTAATTTTGAGTGCAGCTAAATTACATGCATCTCAAATATGTAATCCATTGGATCTCGTGAATTTCACATGAGATCAACATGGTCCGTTGGATAATGTGCATTTTAAACTTGTGTGATATGGATGCATGTAAAAAAATGCTCTAGCTACAAAATCACATGTCATTCCCTCGATCCCTTGGATTAGCCAAGGGCCATGGCACAGATCTAATGTTGTATCGTCGGTTGACTATAATATTTGCGAATATGGAAGTAAGTTTAAGTATTAAGCAACCCATTTTCTGATTTTTTTTATTATTGGGGTACAGGGATGCACGATAATAATACTCCCAGCGTGTAAGAGTGCATTTAAGCATATCATGTGCAATGTGGACGCATAAATTGTGCAAGTGTGTCCTGTGATCCAATCTTTGAGACTTTGCACACGGGACTTGAATGCGCAAAACGAAGAAACGCCTAAAAAGTTTAAAAAATAGTCATTGACCATCAAACTTACGACTTTGCAACATGGTGCCATCATAGATCTCGTAGCACCATTCATTTTATAATCCCAATAAATGAATTGATAAGTTAGTTGATTACTGTCTGGTCCACCAATGCCGAGCGACATCAATCGTCCATCACAAATTTGCCATATCGAAGTCTTCCATAGACCGGGTCTAGTGGAAGATGAATGTTGAATGAACGATACCACTCATGGGGGAGTTGGTTTCACCGAACTCTCAAGATTTGAAAAACGGTGTTTGAAAGATGATCGGTTATATCGTTTAAAAAAATTAGTCTAACATAGAATGCTGTCAACATCAACGACAATTTATTCCTAACTATTTGGAGGAAGGCGAAATAATTTTTGTTCATTCATATTCGTAAACGATGCAAGTGATCGTTCTTAGGAAAACATTTTTCAAATCTTAGGTTTTTCGTGAAATAAGCAGACCGAGATGTACTTTGCTATCTTTATCTTTTAAGTCTTTTAGGTTTAATCTATGGTGTTTGAGTACATTGGAGGTGATGAGTTTCGTGAAATCACGATTGTTGCTTCTTTATTGATCAAACAGGAAAGTCAAAAGTTCGCAGTGAAGGAACATTTTTGAAACATGAAAAATAAATAATCAATCAAGTGGTGATTAGTGTGCGTGCAAGTGATTCGGCTCGGATTCACTCCACCATAAGTGTGGTAACTAGAAAATCTTTTGGGTGTAAGCACGTGCAAATTTTAACCTATTAGGAATTTAGCATATATGTGAATATTTATGAGGAATTCTATGAATAGAGGTTGGACCGGGTTATAGTAGCATGTTGAAAATTTCATGCAAAAATATAAAGGTTTTCTAACCAATTGAGTTTTAAACTTTTTGTATTTTTGCCAATTCAGTCCATCCTATAAATTTTGACCCGAAATCACTGACATGGATACTAGCCGTTCTACGTAGCGTGGCCGGTCTTGACATGGACTTTTTAAAAAAATATTTTTGGAATATATGTTTGAAACTTTTTATCTACTTTCTTTTTCCTTTATACTTTTCTTTTTGTTTCTTTGTTTTCTTCCCTCCTCCTTCCTCTAATCGGTCGCCAGACCTTGGCAACCGGCCAAAGGCGAGGGCTGGCGAAGTTCACCATCGCCAGGCTGGGGAGGTTAGCCTTGCCCAACCACATAGAATGCAAAATTTGAAAAATTATTAGAAAATAATTGAAAATGGTTCACGTCACCATCAACTACACCGTGTAAAATGTCCGATGTCCATGTCTGCGATTTCAGGCCAAAATTGGCCGTTGGACTGATTTGACACAAGATGAAAAGGTTTATGATTTAATTGGTCAAAAAAATCGGGACTAGATTTACACAATTGCAATAGGATTAAGACTCTTTTAGTAATTTTCTCCATAAACAAATGAACAACATGCTTTGGTATTAAGCCAAGAAAAGGAAAATTAAGGATGCCTTGGCACACATTCGAAATTAGTGCTTTATGCAAAATAGGCGGTGACGGTATGTGAATCTACAGTAAGAAATAACTGACAGTCTTGTTAGACTGTCAAGAAAGCATTTCCCTTGATAATCTATTAAGCATGGCTATTGTTTAATGGGAAATTGGAAGAGGAGGAGATCTATATAAAGGTTTGATGCTGCCCTGCCACATTGTCGTGTTCACCCCTTCTCTCTCCCAGAATGCGTTATTTCCAAAGTCCCATACATCCTCACATCCTCTCCCTACGGAATTTTAGCCAACACTTCCAAGCCTACCTAGAACAAAAGCGATCTCATGATGAAACCATCTTTCAGTGTGATTTCTGCAGAGACGATATCGATGGTAGCACTTCCGTCTACTGTTGTGAAAGATGCCGCTTTTACATTCACACGTCGTGTGCTACGCCACCTCGTAAGATCCAACATCCTCGTCACCAGCAGCACCCCCTCCACCTTCAAGTGCCTGATAACTGGACTAAGCATTTCAAGTACCGATGCGTCGAGTCCGACGACCCCTGGTGCGACGTCAAGCTCCGCCCTGGCATTGCGATGAAAACTCTCTGGGTTGAGAAGTACTATTCGATGCTGGAAGACGTCGGCCATGGATCTCGACTGCAATTCGCTCATGAACATCCTTTAACCTCCTTCCCCGTGAGAACGAGAATTCCCTGCGGAGGTTGCGAGAAGCCGATCTCGGAGGAGGCATACGGATGCAGGGAGTGTAATTTCTTCCTCCACGAGGCATGTGCCAAGGCGCCGCAAGTGGTGGAAAACCACCCTTTCCACCCTGAGCACCGTCTTCATCTCCGTTGCCGTCCAGGTGATCTCTTTCGCAAAACCGAGGACCCTGCGTGCCGCATATGTGAAACTCGGTCCTCCATAGGCTACAGCTGTCACAATTGCAAATTTTTCTTAGATCTGTCATGTGTGATTTCGATTATGGCTTGTGAAGACGATGAAGAGAGAGAGGACAGCAGGAAACGATCACCATCATCGATGAATCGTTCGCTAGAATCTCTGCATCGGCATCAGCTCTCCTCCTACCATTCGAAAACCCAGACAAAGATCAAGTGCGATATCTGTGACGGCCACATTCCGTCTGGCGACTTCTTCGGTTGTTCGGATTGCACACTCTTTCTTCACGCATCATGTGCCCAACCACCCATGGAGATTCAACACTACCTTCACCCTGAGCACACTCTTACCTTCGCTAAATGTCCCGGTGAGAAGGAACACCAATGTCCAATCTGTGAATATCCAGTAAGAAGTGAGTATCATTGCTACACTTGTGAAATGTGCGACTTCTTCATCCATCAGACTTGCGCTTCTGCAACTCTCTCAGATCTCGAGAAAGAAGTGGGCAGGACGGTTCAGTGTTCTTTCCACGAGCATGTTGAGCTGAAGCTTTATTACAACGATGGATTCTTTGAAAATTGCGCAGTTTGTGAAAGGACTATAGAGGGGAAAACTCTGGCGTACAGATGCTTTTCCCAAGGTTGCTCCTTTAAGATCCATAAACCATGTGCGAATCTGCCGTCCAACTTGGCACACCCCTCCCACTTGCTGCATCCCCTCACCCTCCGCTTCAAACCTCCAAATGAAGATCTTGTGTGCCGCCATTGCTCTGCGGGCATCAGAGACCCCTTCGCTTTCTCGTGTGGAGAGTGCAACTTCTACCTCCATCTCGACTGTGCTCAAACGCCGACTCTGAAACATCCTTTGCACGAGCACATTCTCTTCTATCTTGGCAATGCCACACGCGACGTCTTCGAATGCAGCGCCTGCTGCAAGAACTGCAATTTCGACCTCTTTCGTTGTGTGGAGTGCGATTTCGCTCTTCACTACGAATGTTCTCAGTTGCCGCCAAGCGTAAAATCTGAGCGTCATTGTGAGCCATTGGTCCTCCGCAAATCATTCAGAGAAGATGAATTCGGAGAGTACTACTGCGATATCTGCGAGCGGAGGAGGGGTCCGAATAAATGGATCTACTTTTGTGATATGGACAACTACAAGTTAGCTGCTCATATTGAATGTGCCTTGTCTCCGGTACGTCACTATTCTAAAGCTCATCCTTCACTTTTTGGAATCTCGCGCGTTATCTAAATTGATGATAATAGAGTTTCTCCACACTTTCTTTCTTTCTTTTTCTTGATGATTTGCTTCCTTTTCTTTTATTCTTTTTTTAGTTTTTCTTGAGCCTATACTTTCAATTCATACCTTGTAATCGTAGCATTTAATGTACACTTATATAATCTCGTATTCTTCGGTGTGCTTAATTTTTTGTTTTTTTGAATATCATCTCGAAAGAGTGATTCATAGAAAAATTCAAAATTTTTAAATGTGAGTTTATATGGATGCTATTACTTAATATAAGTAAATTATGGCTTTCTAACATTTATAGTAATTGTTCTTCTATTTCACAACAAGATATTTGTTTTCCTTTAGTGGTACGAAGTTACGAAAAAAGAAGAAGAAGGATTTTGATAAGCGTTGACAAAATTTAGCTAACAATTTGTAGGTGAAACTGGAGGTGATTGAAGAAGATGATTTCATACGACGAAAGGAAGACATTCAAAAACGAGAAAGAGAAATTAATGCTGCGCAAGAACAAGTGGACGCAAAAGAAATGAGTGTGAGGCCACTGAGGGCGGAATTGGAGTCAATGATAGCAGACTTGGAGTCACAGAGGGCAGAGCTGGAGGAATTGAAGACTGAACAAGCGAACAAGATTAACCTAAGCTGATCGATTTCTTATGTAATGAAACAACATGGATGAGAAGACCCTTTACTCATAACGCTAACTCAAAATGTCATTTGCCAACTGCTGTGCACGAATTCGACGAATTCATATATAGCTAATACAGCAATACATGATGGTGGACTCTTCTTGTTGCTATGTCCATCGTATACTGACGACATGAGACCGCATTGTAACATAGATTGGGCCCAAAAGAGTTCTGACCGGTACGATTCAATTTGTAGACGACTGTTCTGATGAATCCTGGATAATTGACATGACATCAAAGACAACTCCCAGTTGGCTATTTTATCTAATACTAATACCATGTCCATAAGCCTTGCCTTCGATGTGAAATTGGCTGTCTACATAAAACCACTTCTCCCCATAAAACCGGCTTCCCTTAGACTTTTAAATTTACCCCTTTGCATCCGGAGTTTCCTAAATACCAATTTGCACCTTAAATCTGTTATCATTCGATAGTACTTTACAAGATTGCGGCATTTCTTCCGAAATTGCCATTGTCTCGATTAAGTTATTCCCAATCTGGATACACAAACCTCCCTGCTCAACCTAGTCTCCCTAACCTAATTTCAGCCGTCACCATCTGCCACCGCAACCACCTTCGGACCAACCACCGCCTTGAGCGCCCAGTGAAATGGTATCGCCATGTGCGCAGCTTCGAAATTGAAAAATAATGTCTAAATTCGTGTCTTATCTAATTTGTGAAAAAAATGTGAGTTAAGGTGGAGTTTGAATGCATTTGCCCACACCTTAATGGCACAATCACAATAGTTATAAATCAATGAACTCACCAATAATTCTTTAGAGCCTTGGTGAAGAAATTTCCGGCTCTGGTCATTCCGATTCCATGAGAAACCAAACGACTTGTCCACGTTGACCTGAGTGAAGTGAAAAGGCAAGAAAAGTTGAAACCCCCGACCCACTCCCTATCCCAAAATCATGTCCTAGTTCACATTATTTACTTTATTAAATATATTTTTCGATAAATTATAAGCGCTCAAGCCACTCAAAAACTCAACAATTCATGAGATACAGATATTACAGTTTAGAATTTGGACAATTTGGAAAAAGCTATGGAAAAAAATGTTCCCTACATATGAAATTGAACATGTGATTTATCCATAAAAGAATATTTTGGAGTAAAATAAGGAAGTATTGACGTGATTTAAAGTTTAAGCTTGCTTTACGCATTTAACGCTTTAATGAGTTAGGTGTTGTTTTTTCAGTTCCGGATGTTGCCCATGATGAATGTTCGCACTGATTTTACTTTAATAGCAAAGCCTTTTACTTCTTGGTTAAATTTTGTAATGAATTAGGAAGAACAAAATTCAGGTATTGATGACATGCAGACGATGTTAGAAATCTGGAAAATCGGCACATAACAACTCGATCCGATTGCTTCATTCATTGACCTGGATTTATCAAGAAAAGTCGTCACCACAATGCTCAATACCCTCTCGTGGAATGCAGTAAGTGTTAGAATCCTGAAGAGGGAGTATTGATAGAAGGTCATGTAAAACTCGAGGGCTTAATCCAGCATTAGTGTTCTTACACGAGATGCCACAGTAGGGAAATTAGCCCTTATAGAGGCACTTGGTCGAGCTAGAATTACTAAAAGATGCTGCTGAATAGTTCTCACTAAATGGTGTTCATAATTTTCACGACCTTAGACAAAGACGGTGGTGAAGGACTTGATGGAGAGGAGACAACCTAGGGCTCTTTTGTGCTATGAGGGAAAGAGAGAATGAGTCATATTCGTTTTCAAATTAGGGCTACTTGAACGAATAAAGAGAGAGTATTATGAATTTCCATGTGGACTTGCCACGTCAACTAAGTTATTGTCATGTATCATCCAACTCAGTAATTTGACTATAAATTAACGGATGCTAATAGAGGGTAAATGTATCACAATTTTAGGTTTTTAGTAACTAGAAAATTAGCTTAGGGATAAATTTAGGGCCGCACTATTTTCACTCCTCACATGGCTCAAGCACTCCCTTTCACATTGTAGTAACCATATTACCCCTCAATGTGGGTTCCATTTGGGGTCTTTTTTTTTTATTTGTTTCTTCTTTTTCTTCCACTTTCCTTCTTCTTGTTCCTACACTTGTGCTGAAGCGTCGCTTCTTCCTCTAAAATATTACTTAAAAAAAAAGGAAAAATTCGATAAAAATGCTAAAATATTCTTAAAATTGTCACGTTAGGGCCAACCGACTCAAATTGGCTGGATTGACTAAATTGGAAAAAAAATGTAAAATGTTTATTGACTCAATTGGCCAAAAAAAAATAGTTTAGGATTGAACTAACACAATTATAATAAGTTTAGGAATTTTTTGGTAATTTTTTTTATATTAATGGTAACAATGAACATTAGAAGAGGACAAATGGGGACTCGTTGGGAAATATTATAAATTGACAACTGCTTTAAAAAATCATTACAAAAGTTACGAATTAATTGTGGCCGAAATTTCTCAATGGAAGCACTCAAGTGATTTTTTTTTCCCTCTGATTTGGTATATAGTGTTTTGCCGAAAATATTTAACATTACAGTGAGTGCCGTATACAGCTTTTGGTACTTCTAGTGTCATTTTCCCATTACATGTAGAATAAGTTATGTTACTTAAGAATGTATTTTAGGTTTTTTTGTTTTTTCTTTCTACCTGTTATTAAGGGTAATCAAAATCCACGGTCTACCAGAAGAGGACAAATTGGGATTAGTCGGGGAATATTATAACATTCAAATCCTGTCCGTCGAGGACGAATGGAACATAGTTAATGGGCTGAAGATAAGTGAGGATTATTAGGTAGACAGCAACGAACATTCAAAGTCTACCAAAAGGGAATAATAGTGGATTCGTGCTTTGAGATAAGCGAGGAAAAGGGAGCGTAGCTTTTCATACTGTCCAAATGCAAAGCTCCTTCACCACATTGTCTAATGAGAAATTGGAAGAGGTTGTCTATATAAGGTTTAAGGAGGCCCAATAGATTGTCCCTGTCTGCCTTCTCACTCCTAAAATGAGTTACTTCCGATATCTCTTACATTCTCACATCCCGTGCCTGCGAAATTTGAGTCCAAACAATCACAACTTGTATACGATACTCACTTTAATATATCATTCTAGTGTATCATCAAGTAGTTCAAATGCTATTATCACACGATTCAAATGCTATTTATCTGATGCCTCATCAGTATAGGCTAACATTGCACTTGTTTACACAAGTTTGTCGGCCCGATAGCGTGTCGTTGACCACATTACCCGAGGTGGAGTAAATCCAAGACGAACCCCATGTACGCTCTTTATACAATACTGAAAGATGCTTCTCACTAAAAGACAAGCAGAGAACACACAAGTGGGTCTTGATTAAAGAAAGACTGTCGAGGGTGGATATCAAAAATCTTTGACCATCAGACCCTCGACATTGGTGCACGACTTTGCCACAGCATCATTCGTTTTATAATGTTAACAAATGAATAAAAATCTACTGATTAGTGTCTGGTCCACCAATATCGAGGTACTTCCATCATCACTCATAAATTTGCCATGTAAGAGTTGGCACAGCTGGATACAACCCCGATGGCCAAATTCAAAGCATCTTTCGTTTTATAATGTTTTAGATGAACCGTTCAACTTCAAGGGCTTCTAAAATAAAATTGTAAGGGTTCCCGTCATTTATTGATTATAACAAGTGGTGAGCAATGCATGTTCACATTATTTATTAATACGTGTTTATCAAAGAAATAAATGACAATCTTGACCTGGAATGAAAGAAAAGTCAATGCACATTCATAATCAAATGCTTTTGGCCTTCTTTCTTTTTAGTTCCTTACAACGCCATATTTCCTTTCTTCTGGTTGTTTTTTTTTTTTTCCGTCTTTTTAATTAGACCTCTTCTAGGTATATTAGAGAAATTAGTCTTCTTCCGGAACATCATTTAATTAAAATTCGAACTAGCAGAGTAGGTGAATTATTATAAGTGGATCTATCTTACACGGCTCATCACCTCCATTATACGCACGCGATAATAGATTAGATGGACCCCTCAACTTGAAGCCTTTGCTAAAAAGCTTTTGAAGGGTTCTTGTCATTTATTAAGATAAATTAGAATAAGTGGTGATCAAAGCATGTTCACATTATTCATAAGAAATATATGATATCCGGATAAATAATAAAGGAACATATGACAGCTTACCACTGAAAGAGAAGTTAATTTACATTCATAATCATATGCTTTTGTCTTTTCTTTCGTTCCTCTTTTGTAGTATTAGTTCTTAACAACTCCATATATGTCTTCTTCCGGGTGGCTTCTTCATATTTTTAAGTAGCCTTTTCTGGGTTTATTAGTTGCATCTTGCTAATCAGTCTTCTTCTAGGTTTATTAAGAAAATTAGTCTTATTCTAGAAGACCATTTAACTATATCCTACCTAATAGTTACATAAATCGGGATAAGTGGAATTATCTTATATGGTACATCATCTCCGCTGTTCACACCCATAATAAAATAGATGATCCCTTCAACTTCAAGAGCTTAATGAAAAATTTTAAGAGTCCCATTATTGTTTTAAGATAAATTATCTTAAGTGATGATCAGCGCATATTCGCAATACTCATTACAATAAATTATAAAAAAAGATATAGAAGATAGCGATAGCCTATTAAAGAAAAAATTAGTTTTCTTCTTGCAGACTTTGAATGTCCATTTTGTTATATCCTAACTAAATTCCATTTGTCTGCTTTAGGAAACAGAATTAGAGAATTTGAGAGTCAGATTCATTTAGATTACCAAATAGGTTTCTCATCTTTTTCTGTTACTGTGAATAAAATCGGAGAATCAGAACCATTACCAAACATGCCCTTAAATTCTAGGTTTTTCATTGTTTCAATGGATTGATGATGAGACGATGAGTCAGCCATTGCATCTCGGTCCTAAGCTGAAGAAATTGCAATTCAAAGCATCTTTGAGCACCTAGGAGAAAAAACAGACTTTTTAAGATTGACAAAAACTTTAAACTTATAACAAACTCCCGAAAAATTTGTCATTCAAGACCATTCCTCTCGTTAAACAATGGGACAGTCATTTTATGGCCACAAATTAGATTTGTGGAAATCGGTCACTTGTTGATCCGGTTTCATAATTTTGATTCCACATTTTTCTTTTTTTTTCTTTTTTTTACTTTATTTATTTTTATTGCAAGCTAAAATTGAAAAACAAAATTATAAGAGGGCCCACACAATCAAGATTCCGATGAAACATATCTAATTGATGATATTCAAATAATAAGTTGCAACTTTTAAAAAAGTAGATATTATTCTACAGCAAAATAAAAAGATTACGTGGATATTGCTTTCAAAATTACGAAAAATTCTTTAGACTTTGCTTGGGTGACAATACTGTCAATGAATGGTGCAACTTGAACCATATATGTTGGATGTGGACTTTTGGTTAACGGGCACATCATGCGGATATGTGGTGTGTGTGGATAAGCACTCTCATGAATTGTCATCTTAGCATTTTTCAATTCTTAGTAACTAAAAAAAAATGTAATTATTTTGTATGCTTTGTCTTCTAATTTTAATTTACAATAAAAATACATAAAAGTAAAAAAAAAAAAGGAAATGGGGAGTAAAAATACTGAAACCAGTTCAAGTGATCCGATTTCAACAAATCAATTTTATGTGGCAATATAGTGATCGTCCCACCGTTTGACTTAGGGGGATGGTCGGACAAGCAAATTCGATTTTGTTAAGCACGTCCATTGTTTAATGTGAAATTGAAAGAGGTAAAAAGGAAAAGGAAGCACAACAAATTTGTTAAGCACGTCCATTGTACAATGTGAAATTGGAAGAGGTGGTCCTTATAAGGTTGGTTGCGCACCACCATGTTGCCCGTCTTCACCCTCCCTCTCCCAAAATGAGTTACTTCCAAAACTACCTACAAAAAGCACAATATGAGGACAAAATTATCGCTTTTCCGTGTGATTTTTGTGGAAAACAAATCAATGGTAGCACTTCCATATACTCTTGTGCAAAATGTGGGTTTTACATTCACGCATCATGGGCTACACCACCTCGTCAAATCCGACATCCTTGTCACCGGCACCCCCTCGACCTTTAAATTCCAGACAATGATGGGATTGGGTGTTACAATTACCGATGTGTAGGTGCAACTTTGAGCTCGATGCTGACATTGTAACGGAAACACTGTGGGTTGAGAAGTACCATTGTTGGATGCTGCAAGAGGCCGAACATGGAGAATCTCGACTGCAATTCGCTTGTGAACACGTTGATGTTGTCTTGAATTTCAAACCAAGTCAAGAAAGGCTTGGAAATATGTCCAGATATTTCAAAAGATTTGAGGGATAATCACTAAAGATTTATTAGTTAGTTTCTTAAAGCGATAAGATCTTTAGGGATACCAATCTGATGATCTTTATTATTCAGCACTTGTACCTTATATCTTTTTTTTTTATGCTCGGAAATAAGAAACCGTCTCTATCTCCTGTGAATGTAGGCGGATTTTTCGCCAAACCACGTAAATCTTTGCGTTCTTGATTATTCTTATTTTTCATCTCATATAGTTAGAGGAGCTCTTCCGCACAACAATTGGTATCAAAGCAATCCGGGTTCTTCGTTCCTGTTTTGCGACTTTTGACTAGATGGCTGGAAAAGGTTCGACCGTTCGATTCAATATCGAACGATTCACCGAGGAAGAATAATTTTACACTATGGCGAAGAAGGATGAAGGATCTATTGATTCAATAGGGTTTATCAAAGGTTCTTTTGGGAAGTTCGAACAAGCCGGCCACCATAAGCGATGATGCCCGGGCCGACATGGAGGAGAGGGCGTGCGGCGCGATCCGATTGAATCTATCGGACGACGCCCTTCAATACGTAGCCGAAATCGATTCCGCTCCAGAGGTATGGCTCAAACTCGAAAGCATCTACATAACAAAATCTCTTACGAACAAGTTATTCTTGAAAAATAGATTGTATTCTCTTCGGATGAGTGAAGGAGAAGATTCGTTGGAACACCTCGGCTTGTTCAATCGGATGATCAGTGAACTTACAAGCTTGGAGGTAAAGTTCGAGGATGAAAACATAGCGCTTCTACTATTGGTGTCGTTGCTAGATTCGTTTGACCACTTGGTGACTACGTTCCTTTATAGCAAGAAAACCCTGGAGATCGGAGAGGTGATTGTTGCTCTAATTTCTAACGATACTCGGAAAAGGGAAAGTAGTTCAAAATCTTCGGGAGAGGGACTCTTTGGGAAGGAGAAAAGTAGTCAAGGAAGAGGAAGATCAACGGATTGAGGATCAAGCCGTAGGGATCGATCAAAATCCAAGTGAAGGTTTAAAGGAAGATGCTACGGGTGTAATGAGGAAGAGCATACCAAGAGATTCTGTCCAAATAAGAACGAGAAAAAGAAGAAGAGCTCATATGAAGCAAGTTTAGCCAACAGACTTGAGACTAATGATGGGGACGTCTTACCCATATAGCCGGCGAAGGACACCTTCGAAGATTCATGGATCTTGGACTCCGGATGCACTTATCATATGTGTCCTCATCGAGAAACCTTTGATGAGTACAAGGCATATGATGGTGGTTCGGTTCTCATGGGGAATAACACTTCGTGCAAGACTATGGGAGTTGGAACCGTGAAAATCGGGATGTTTGATGGCATGATCGGAACCCTAGCGGATATTCGTCACGTGCCAGGTCTAAGGAAGAATCTGATTTCATTGGGAGCACTTGAATCCAATGGGTGTAAGTACTTAGCTCAAGGTGGAGTATTGAAGGTGATAAAGGGAGCTCTGGTTGTTCTAAAGAGACAGAGGCACGAGAACCTATATCGACTTATAGGAACCACGGAGCAAGGTGGAGCATCTATGTCCATGGATGCTAACACGGAGACAGATAACACCTATCTATAGCATATGTGTGTTGAGCATATGGGGGAAAAAGGATTGATGGAGCTTCACAAGAGGAATGCACTCCAAGGTATAAAAACATGCAAATTAGATTTCTGCAAATTTTGTGTTCAAGGTTGCCACTCATATGAGCAAGGGCGTGCTTGAGTATGTACACACGGATGTATGGGGTCCTTCACTGGTAAAATCAAAAGGTGGGAAGGAATACTTCGTGACATTCATTGATGGTTTCTCTCGAAAAGTTTGGGTCTACTTCATGGACACAAAAGTAAGGTCTTTGATAACTTCAAAGAATGGAAAGCCAAAGTTGAGACTTTAATAGGGAAGAAGCTTAAGTGCTTGAGATCGGACAATGGAGGAGAGTACAAATCGACACCGTTCATGGAGTTTTACAAGAATGAAGGGATCAGACATCACTTCACAATTCCGAATACGCCCTAACAGAATGGCGTAGCGGAAAGGATGAACTAGACCTTATTAGAGAGAACTCGAAGCATGAGGCTAATTGAGCAAGGAATTTTTGACAAAAGTCGTTTGCATGGCATGTTATCTTGTGAATTGGTCTCCATCAACTGCAATTGAATGCAAATTTTCCAAAGAGTTATGGATTGATAAAATTGTCGATTATTCTAATTTAAGAATATTCGATTGTCTTGCTTTTGTACATGTGCAGAGTTCAAAGCGCTCGAAGTTGGATCCAAAGTCAAAAAGGAGTGAAATGCTACGAATTATGGGATCCAAGTGAGAAGAAAGTTCTGACAAGCAGCGATATTGTGTTCGATGAATCTGCAATGTTGAAGTCAAGCTGCGTGCCACACGCGGCTCCGAAAGAGGAGAGTGATAAATCTATCGTTAAGGTCGAGCTTGAAGCCGGAGAATTTGCAGAGAATGGCGAGTCATCTGATGGAGCTTCGAAAGTTAAAAAAAATGGTAGAAATTCCTCGTCTTGTTGCGACTAGTCAAGGAAGACGCACTCTCAAAGCACTGGAGAGGTATGGTTTTGAGGACATGGTTGCTTATGCTTTTCTTGTAGGCTCCGACGATCCAAGCTCCTGTCATGAAGCTTTGAGAAGTGATCACAAAGAAAAGTGAATGACTGCTATGATGGAGGAGATGGAATCGTTACAAAAGAATGAGACGTAGCAGCTTGTGAAGAAGCCCTAGGATTGGAAAGTCATTGGCTGCAAATGGGTTCTTCGAAAAAAGGATGTAGCGACAGACAAAGAGTAAGAGAGATACAAGGCCCGACTTGTTGCTAAGGGCTATGCACAAAAGGAGGGGATCGATTATAATGAAATATTTTCCCCAATTGTGAAACACACGTCAATTCGTGTTTTACTATCTATGGTGGCCATGTATGACTTGGAGCTTAAGCGGCTAGATGTGAAGACATCATTCCTCATGGAGACTTAGAGGAGAAAATTTACATGGAGCAGCCCAAAGGCTTCAAGGTGAAAGGGAAAGAGAATCACGTTTGTTTGCTGAAAAGATCACTTTACAATTTAAAGCAATCTTCAAGGCAATGGAATAAAAGGTTTGATCTTTTATGCTTCGTATTGGCTACATGAGGAGTGTGCTTGATCCTTGTGTCTATTACAGAGTTTTGGATGATAAGTCGCTTATTATGTTGATGCTCTATGTTGATTGTTGCAAGAAAAATGGGAGATATTATTTCACTAAAGTCTCGGTTAAGCAACGAGTTTGAAATGAAGGATCTTGGTGCTGCAACAAGGATCCTTGGCATGGAAATCTTTCGAGATAGACATGCAAGTAAACTTTGGGTAAATCGGAAGAAGTATGTTGAGAAGGTCTTAGAGAGGTTCAACATGGGAAAAGCGAAACCGGTTTGTATACCTTTAGCAAATCACTTCAGATTATCCAAGAAACAATGCCCTAGTTCACATGAGGATGTTGTAAAGATGTCTTGAGTATCCTATGCCGGTGCAATAGGGAGCCTCATGTATGCTATGGTTTGTAGCAAACCGGATTTGGCTCATGCGGTGAGTCTTGTTAGCCGATACATGAGCAATGCGGGTAAGGAGCATTGGGAAGCTATTAAGTGGATTTTTCGTTATTTGGCTGAAACTACCGAAATGGGTTTGATGTTCAGTTCAAAGGGAGAATCAATCAATTTAGAAGGTTATGTCGATTCGGACTTCGCTGGTGATTTGGACAAGCGAAGGTCCATCACAGGATATGTCTTTACTCTTGGAGGTGGAGCTATTTCGTGGAGGGCAATGCTTGAGTCTACTATAGCATTGTCTACAAGCGAAGTTGAGTATATGCCAGCAATCGAGGCTGCGAATGAGGGAATATGGTTGACCAGCTTGGTCACAGAGTTGGGTTTAAAGTAGAAAAGTGTTACACTATATTGAGATAGCCAAAGTGCAATATGTCTCGATAAGGCTCTGTTTGGCGGTGATTCTGATTCTCTGTTTCTGTTCCCAGAAACAAAAAAGCATCAGAAACATGTTTGGTAATGAAAAAAAAAATGATTTTGATTCTGATCCCGGGAATACTTTTGGACCACTTTTCAAAAGTTAAAAAAAAATGATTCTGGTGTTTTGGAACACTTTTGGGGATCATTTTTTTGCACGATATACTTATGACTTATCCCTCGTACTTATGTGAAGACTAATGATCAAGTTGCCGATATCTTCACTAAGGCATTGAAGTTTGAAGATTTTGCAAGATTGCGTGCTTCGATTGGAGCCACTCGATATGATCAAGTTTAAGGGGAAGTGTTGGAAATTAAACTTGATTCATGAATCTAGGTGCATTAAAATAGTTCATGTATGTATCATGCATTTAATTAGTCCATTGGATTTTCAAGATACATGTACTTCAAAGTTTTAGGAGTTTTATGAGGTCTTCATAATTACATACAATGTACCAAGGGTCTCCGTGTGTATCCATATAAGGGGTTGTGATTGAATCATATAGCCAAGCTAGAAAATATCAAAGAGTATTCTAAGTAATCTCTTGTGTTCATTTTTTTTCAACTTCCCATTTTCCAACACTATCAAAAGAAGACAAACGGGGATGAGTTGAAAAACAATGGGTTGGTAAAGTTTGTGAAAAAATAATGAATGACATGCATCTTTTGCAATGTCAACTCAAACCCTATGTTTACTTTAGTCGTCCATATGTAAATCTTACATATGATAATTTAGAATCGATGTACTATTTAGCAACTACATATGACTAAGACAACAGAATGTTTTTTTGAGTGCCCTGACTCAGCTCGGTGTTAGTATGCTTGAAACGGTGGAGTTTTGAAAGTCGAGACGCCATAGTGGGTATGCTTTAGACAATGGAGTTTTAGTTAAGCACGTGCATTGGAATCGTTTCATCAAACGTAAAAACGAAGAAAAAGTTGTTGTCCTCGGAATAACAAAATCAAATATTGTATTTCTTGCTTGCGTGCGTCTGACACATTCTGAAAACTGCGGAATCAACGCCCAGTCTATCAAAAGAAGACAAACGGGGATGAGTTGGAAAGCAATGGGTTGGTAAAGTTTGTGAAAAATAATATGAAGTCGTGTTTTGGGATAAGCGAAGAGACGGACGCATAGGTTTGTTCGTCCGCGCTGGGTGTCCGATGTGCAATTTGGAGAAAGGTCCATATAAAGGTTGTCGCCCACCAACATGTTGCCCGTGTCCACTCCCCCTCTCCCAAAATGAGTTCTTTCCGAAGTCCCTTGCATTCTCACATCCTATCCCTCCGAAACTTCAGCCAATACTTCCTGACCCTCCTACGAAAAGACTCATCTGACCGCGAAAAAGTCATTCTTAAGTGTAGATTTTGCGAAGAAGATCTGGATGGGAGCACTTCCATATACGGTTGTGAAAAGTGCTCTTTCTACATTCACGCATCATGTGCTACACCACCTCGTCAGATCCAACATCCTGATCATGAGCACAGCCTTGACCTTCAAGGGCCTGACAAGAAGTCTTTCTATTATCAATGTGTCGAGCTCGACTGTAGGCCGGGCTTCAAGGTCAACGCTGGCATGGCGATGAATAATCTGCGGGGTGATAGGCACTATCGTGCGATGCTACGAGAGGCTGGTGATGGAGAATCTCGACCGCAATTCGCTGACGAACATCCATTAACCTCCTTCCCCGCGAGATCGGGTATTTTCTGCAGCGCTTGCTGCAAGCAGATCTCGGAGGAGGCATACGGATGCGAGGAGTGTAATTTCTTCCTGCACGAGGCATGTGCCAACGCGCCCGCGAAGATACAATCCCACCCTTTCCACCTCAAGCACCCTCTTTATCTCTTCTACGATTCATTACAAATAAGTATATGTCATTCATGTGGTTCTTGGCACTTTATAGGGTACCGCTGTGAGGAATGCCAACAAATCTCCTTCGATCCGTCTTGTGTGATTTCGACCATGCCTTGTGAAGACGATGATGAGAGAGAGGACATCAGGAGACGCTTATCAGGGATGGATCATTCTCTACATAGGCATCAGCTCTCCTCCTACCATTCGAAAACCCAGACAGGGATCAAGTGCCGTTCTTGTGGCGGGCACATTCCGTCGGGCGACTTCTTGGGTTGTTCAGATTGCGGATTCTTCATTCACGAATCATGTGACCAACCACCCTTGGAGATTACACACTACCGTCACCCTGAGCACACTCTGAACTTCGCTCAATGTCCCGATAAGGAGCGACACCTCTGTTCATTCTGTAAATTTAATTTCGACACTTGTGAATCCTATTGCTACGCTTGTGAAAAGTGCGACTACTTCATCCATCTGAGTTGCGCTTCTGAAGCTCTCTCACGTCTTCAGAAAGGGGAGAGCATGACAGTTCAATGTTCTTTCCATGAGCACGAGCTGAAGCTCTATGACAGTGATAATGAATCGGGCTGTTGCATGGTTTGTGACGGGAGTATAAAGTGGAATTCTCTGGCGTACAAATGCATTTCCCAAGATTGCTCCTTTAAGATCCACAAATCATGTGCGCAGCTACAGTCCAAGTTGGAACACCCCGCTCACTCGCTCCATCCGCTCACCCTCGGCATCAAGCCTTCCAATGAAGATATTGAGTGTCGCTGTTGCGATAAGGGAATCAGTGGCCTCTTCGCTTTCTCATGTGGAGAGTGCAATTTCTATCTCCATGTTGCCTGTGCTCAAAAACCGACTTGGAAACATCCTTTCCATGAGCACGATCTCTTCCATTTCGCATATTTGGAGAAGGGAAGCAGGCCGAACAAATCCAAGTGCGGGGCCTGCCTTAAACGTTGCAGTTACGACTTCCTCTGTTGTGCACAATGCGATTTTACTCTTCACTATTATTGTTCTCAGTTGCCGTCAACTATGAAATCTGAGCATTATTGGGAGCCATTGGTCCTCCATGATTCATACATAGAAGATGACTCGGGAGAGTACTACTGTGACATCTGCGAGAAGAGAAGAGATCCGAACAAATGGGTCTACTGTTCTGAGGCGGGCAACTACCAGTTAATTGCTCATGTGGAATGCGCCTTGTCCCCGGTAAGCCACTATCTTAAATCTCATTTTTCTTCATTTATTTCCTCTTGTTTAGTTCTTTTTTAACTTTTCCTAGGGCTTATACTTTCGATCAATACCTTGTCACCATAGCATTTTATATACACTTATATAACTTGTTTTCGATAAAAAATATATATATGTATATAACTCGTCAGCGTGCTTAATTCTTTATATGCATTATCTCGAAATAGGGACGCATAGAAAAATTCGAAATTTTTAAATTTGAGTCGATACACATGTTATTACTTAATATAATTTAATTCAGGATTTCTAACATTTACTCTAATCGTTCTTCTATTTCACAGCAAGGCATGAATTTTCCTAAAGTGATATGATGTTGCAAAAGAAAAAGATTTCGATGAGTGTTGACAGAACTTAGCTAATATTGTAGGTGAAACTGGAGGTGATCGAAGAAGATGAGTTTATAAGACGAGAAGAAGATATTCAGAGAAAAGAAGAACAAATTAGGCTTGCGCAAGAAGAAGTGGATGCAAAAGAAGTGAGTTTGAGGCCGCTGATGGTGGAATTGGAGTCAATGAGAGCAAAATTGGACTCACAAATGGCAGACCTGGAGGAAATGAAGACTGAACTTGCAAAATGGATTAACGAGGAGGCGACCGGAGTATATGAGCATATAAGAGGAGAAGAAGACGTTAATGCCACTGATGGTGAAAGTGCAAGAACTGACGGAGAGCAACAAGACGATGCGGCTCAAAGAATGACATGCACACAGCAATAAGTATCGATTATGATTCGATTCTTTACACTTCTTGTTTGGGAATAAATTTTTAGATGGAACTCCGAGTCTACTTTCTTTCCGTTAGAGTTGGCAAATACTTCGGGGATCCTTGTTTCTCATATCGGGCACGCCCACATGAATTTAGAAAAACTGAAGTATGATCCGGCGACACGTGACCCCTATGCACGGAATGCGGGGCTTCCAAGGCAGCGCCCCCAAAACAACAACAGGTTTGGGCTTGTGTTTAAATTGGCCCGTTTGTTGTGAGATCAAAGGGATTATGATAATTTTAGGTTTTGGATCCATTTTAGGTCATATATATATATATGCTAGCATGAGATATCACCGTAGCGAGTTGTGCAGCTAAAAAAATCAATAGCATAGTGAAATCTCTTTGTAAGACATAGCCCTATTCTGGGGTGAGCTTAAGTAAACTACGCGTCGTCTATTTTTCTTCTATTATTTGTGTGATCGTTCTGAATCGTTTTACGATATATCCCTTCACTTTTTGCAAAATTACAATGAGAATTCCTTTTCCCGTTACCTTCGTCACGTTCATATGATCGAGGATATTCATTTTTTAGCTTTAACGTTTTTTCCCGTTACATGTTTTTCCGATATCACGAAGCTATGCATCGTGTCGCAAATCCAATTGAAAATGGTGATGTTCCTTTGAACTTCACCAGAAAGAAGAAACTTTTACACTGTTAATGAACAGTTCGAAAGAAACAAGAAACTAAAGATCGAAGAGAAAAATACAAACATTACAGACAAAAAAAAAAAAACTCTCGGATTTCTACTCGGTCAATGCTTAATCATAGCATCAAGACACCTATTGGCCAATTCAAGTGCCCAGAACACTACCATTGAAAGAAATCTACCATTAGATTAGACATTGATTATTCTTTTTTAGAATCAAACTAAGAAAGAAACCATCAAGAATATGCACCGTCGCAATCGAAATCACATCAAGGATCTACCGTCAAAGTGAACCATGTTAGCACAACAATAGACATACAAGATCTAGGGCTTGGCCGACCTCAAATTCGAGATCCAAGGATCAGCCTTGTCAGTCAAGTTTGGGCTTGATGACGATGAGGATACCGCGGCCTACTCGGTGAGAATCAACGGTGATGGGCTGTGGCGGAGGCAACGACGGTGGTTGAGGGTGGAGGCAATGACGATGGGCTATCATGGCCTTGATCCTTGAACGGTGGCCAAGATGCTCTCGTCGGAGGTGGTGACAAGGTGGTCCTTTTTACCCTTAGTAAAGCAACATGATCGACTGACTAGATGAAGATATCGGACTTCTGCTATGCGCACACACAACAATTGATATCAAAGCCGATAGTTGATTTGTGGGCCTCTAATCTATTTCTGTGTTTGGTGAATATAATAACAAAGAAACCTCATGATCTGACGCTTATTAAATCTCCAAAATGGATTAACGAGGAGGTGGCCGAAGAAGATGAGTATATAACAGGAGAAGAAAACACCAAAAAAAAAAAAAAAACTGACCGAGAAAATTGGAGACATGAGGGCAAAACTGGAGGAATTGGAGAGTGGACAAGCAAATTGGATTCTCTAAGCTGATCGATTTCCTATGCCATCTGCGCTCTTCTCCCAATAGCATTCTTATTCTAATTTCTTTAACCTTCATTTGTACTATTGTCTCCCCTTCTGTACGTTTTGTCTCTTTTTCGTGGCAATTCGCCCGACTTTGAGGATTTCATATATGGCTAACATATGGACTCTTCTTTATATTCTGCAACTGTTGAAAATATGTCTCGAATTTGAGCTCATTAGATAAAACCCGACTCAAGATAAGTTGGAATGTTTTGCGGGCATCCTCCGAAGAAATCCAAGTATGAGATTTTAAATCGAAGGGATTCTGTTGGATAAGGACTTGAAACAAATCGAAAAAAGGAAATATATGAAAATTTAATATCCTAATGCGCGTTGGAGTTGCGCTCAAGAAAAGGAAGTCAAACTTTGACTGGATCTTGGTTATAACCACATGCTGGAGTCACACTTCTTTGGGCATGCAAATATATACTGATTGAGGGAGCTTCGTGGGCGATGTGTTGAAAAGACCGTGGGCGGCTCTTGAAGCACCGCCAAGGTGAGTGCTTGTACGTGAGTCCTCGCGCCATTCATCCGACGAGTGAAGTTTACTTTGCGAATTACATTTAAGAAGAATTTGACAGATTATTTCGCTAGGAATTGGGGGCTAAATATGGTGTGTACGTTGTTGGATATAATTGGGGTTGGAAAACACTGAGAGTGTTTGAGTGACTCGAATGTGGTCTGTAATCTCCGTGTATCGTTTGTTCTACAGTAGAATTCGCTGCTACTCTCTCTGTGGACGTAGGTCTCTACGATCAAATCATGTACATCTGGTGTCCGATTTATTTTCTTGTTCTGTCTATTTATTGTTTGATTCCTTGTTCCGCACAACAACAACATCACATTGAGGGAGGGGCGCGTTGGATAATACTTTCATTTCTTTATTTTTGTTCTTTGGAACAGAAAAATAACAAAAATCCTTTTGTGTACGTCAACTCATTTTTTTATTTCCCGGAATAGATCGGTGGTCAAAGAATAGTTTTGGAACAAAAATAAGAAGTAAAAAAAAAATCTACTCTTTACTTCTGGAATAAAAAAAAGAAACAAAGTCGTTTTAGAGAAACAAGCTCTGAGTAATCCAACCCAACTCGGTAAGTGACCTAATTCAATGGGTCGAGTCGGGGCGGGCCAGGCCAGTTTGGGGTCTCTCTCGCGAAATTTTCATCGAGAAGCAAAGACTCCGATTGCTTGGTGTTACTTATATGCTAATTAGCCGCGTCAGTTCTACATCTGGCTGCTGTCGTTGTGAAACGTGAACTTCGAGTCACCTTCTTCATACCTAATATGCGATCACTTCGATCTTCCGCTGCTTTTGGACATCTTGAAGCAAGTACGAGGATAACTATTCACCAGGAGTGGAAAAGCTTTAAAGCAAAATACCAAGTGCATGTTGAAGGAAGTACGAGTGAAAGACACTCATTCAACTGAAGCAAACTGAAATACAAGTGTCACTACCGACAGCCATTTTCCAACGCATTGGAAGATGAAAGTGAAGACATAGGGAAAGGCTGTGGGGTGTTCTGCGAAGCAGAGATCATACATTTTCCCTAGCCAATTCCTCACCGTCGCCAATATGTACTCCACATGGACCTCCTCAACCGGTCGTAGATTCGAATAACACAGAGCAAGCAGAGTTTCCAGCCCTCCAATTTGAAACTCGAATCCGAGACAATGGACCCAAAAAAAAAAAAAAAATTCAGGTGGAATGTCCTTGTAATGCTTTAGGAGTTTCGCCTGCATTGCCACTACTCCTTTGTTAATGAAGGAATCACTCTCCTTGGTCGACAATTCGTCAGACATTTAGGATAAAAAAGAACCGCACGGGCGATTGATGGATTGTTCCGTCGGAATTAAATCGACGACGAAATATTGGTTACTGAAATTTGTTCTTCGATTTTAGTTAAGGGGAGACGGGTTCTGTTGCTATCCCGGACAGGAGTTATATCAATGGATCAAATGGAACCGATATGATTCAATGGAATCTAAACAAAGATGAAGCCCAATGACATAAAAAGCTTTCTTGGAATTTAATTGACCATAAAGTGTGGTAACATAAAGATACTACGCCTGTAACTTTATCTACGATGAAATATTGAAAAACTACCACTAAGATACATGACAAGAAATTAAAGAGACGAAGACTAGAGATAATCACGGCCATCCATGTAAATTGCAGAAAAGATAAATTACAAGAAAAGTAAAGATAAAAAGCTAAAGAGAATTGAGTTTTATAATTGATTGAGGGGGCTTACAAATAGTATGATGTGACTACTTAAATACTACAATCGACGGTTGCAATCAAAGGTTACTAAATTCAAATAAATAAATCAATTTTTTGTCGTTCCATTATCCACAAGAAGTTGCTCCACGATTGTCTATTATCTAGCACCACTTATCTAAAAGAGCTTAAATATAAATAGATACGCCTACACATCAATTACACATCAATGTCATGTCAAATAACTGTTGTTTTCTATCGATAGCTCCTTTGCTTGCAATGCTCTTCAAATTGTCGACCAATGACTTCTACTGTTTGGCAAACTTTGCTACTATGGACTAAGCCCGTCAATTAAAAATTATAACCAAAAGTTGGCCATTGTTTAGTGTCAACATGGATAACTATTGTGGTTAAAATGTCCGTCATCGCTGAAGACCAGCAAGCGGTCCCCAAAGAATTCAGCAACGTTCCAATCTTGTTGCGTCAACGGTGGGAGACCGGCGCTTCCGCTATGAGTGGCGGACTAGAATGATACAGCGTCTCCGCACACGTCTTTTTCGACATCATGTCTGTTGAATTTTACCTCGTTTATTTGTCCAGAGGGAACTTTTCAGTTTGCCTCCCCCTTTTCATGTGTAAAGCCTCCAACTCTTGATGCCTCAATGGGGGTAAATCTAATGTATTGAGCCCACTCTCGTATGATTGTCATAGAATCTTAAAACTAGCGAAGGTTGTTTTGCACACACAAGTTAATGCAATGGCTCCAGCACCGCACATGGAAGAAAATTCCATAGCAAACGAGAATTAGCTGTTGGATCAAAGGGTAGATTATGGAGGTGTTGACTATAGCAAATGTAGTATGATGCAAAGATTGTGTCAAACCCATTAACCGCTTTCATTATATCAGTCACCAAGAATCAGAAGTCATTGCAAAAATTTAACTTCTTAAGCGTTAGACCTTGATGACTCATTCACAAGAAATTTTTTGGTATATTTGAAAGTATGATGCGGATTTTCTTATTTTATGGAAGACAAAGCATATATTAGGAAGACAAAACATATTCATCAAGCAAAAACTTTCTAAACTTCTGTTGTTGTGGTAAGACACATTTTTTTTCATATTTTTTTTTTTGTCATGCATTTGTTCTGTACTGAAGCAAAATGATAAGCTTGTGATACATTTAAGTAGGGCGCTATCACATGCAAGCACATGATGGTTACTACTGGCATTCACAAGGAAGAACCAAACTTGAATACTCGAAGTCTACCGGGAAAAGACAAGTGAGGATTCCTAAGTTACGGAGTTTATGACTAAATTTACAAATTTGAAAAAATTTAGCACTAAATTGGCTAGATACTTAAATTTAAGACTGATTCGGTAGTTTTTCCCGTTTTTTTTTTAGGAGGGGGAGGGGATTGTTTAGAGAAAAGCTTAGCGCCTCTTGGTTCCTAGATGTAAGTACAATAATTTCAGCAACCTTTTTTCGTTTTCAACCATATGATACAATTGGCATAATTGAAAGTGGAATAATGTTTTTTTTTTTTTTTTTTTTTTTTTTTTTGATGACTCGGGGAACCCCCGCACGGCCGGCAGCCGGGGGTAAACCCCTGGGGGCAACACGTGCTAGCCACCACACACGTGCCACCGGATAAGTCACCCTGCGACGCCTCTGGGATTTGAACACTCGACCTTTTGCGAGAGGAAGAGTGCGCAAGCCGGCTGCGCCACCCGGGTGGGTGGTAAAGTGGAATAATGTTAAAATATATTTTATCTCAAAAGTCTCAAGTGTCTTCATCTCTGAAAATTGGAACTTTGATGTTATAATTCACCCCATGAATTGAACTACCATTTCTTAGGACTCAACAGCTGATGCGTTGTGCTATTGTGGTATTTGGTAATGAATTTATCAATGCAGTGGATATCATTCATTGAGCAGATAAAATCACCTCCGTAAAATTAGCTATATTACTTTCATGAGCTATATTCCGAATACACTATCCAAGAATATAAGTTGATTTATTTTTTTTCTTTTCATCCACTTTTTTAAGTGTAAAATAAAGCTACACAAATATAGGTAAATCATCTTTCAACTAGAACATTTTTTGCAATTATTTCAATTTCTTGTGAACTTTACTGTAACTGAACTTATGTTGACGAACAATTTCACTTAATTAGACTTTCTATACATGAAGACATGTGAGTTTCATTTACCTGTAAGATGGATTATTAGTTTGTTCCCCTATTCTATTGTACTGTATTTTTCAATTCGTAAGTGTAACTTCACTTCACTTTACTTTCATTAGTTACATGCAAAATAAGTGATGTTGCTTGAGACTATTTTTCACGGCTTTCTTGTTTCGCTTTTACCTGTTATCAAGTATGGAATCAACATCCCCAGTCTATCAAAAGAAGACAAATGGAGATTAGTTAGGAAATATCATAACACTCAAATTCTACGGTTGAATGCTTGGATATGAAATAATCTGAGTTCATGGTTTATGAGACGAATATAAACAAGTTCTTTTAGTTAGGTAGTAATGGACAATGCAAATCTACCAGAAGAAAGCAAACATGGATTGGTCAGATTGTGAAAACAATAATATGCTTCTATATGTTTGGAGGGCAATGGACGAGAACTTTAAAAGTTTCATGTACGTGTAACATAGATTATTAGCTTGTTCCTCTAATCCATTTTACTTTGTTTTTTCAATTTGCAAGTGTAACTTCACTTAACTTCATTTGAGAATATTTTTCAGGGTTTTTTTTTCTGTTTTTTTACCTGTTTCAAGTGGATTGTTTCTTTTTGATCTGTTATCAAGGGGAATCAACGTGCGAAGACAAATGGGGATTTGTCAGGCAATAATGAACATCTAAAGTCTACCAGAAGAAAACAAACATGGGAACTCGTGCTTTGGTATAAGCGAAGAAAAGAAATCACAGCTTTGTGTACGTTCGTGATATAAATTTCTTAAGGACGGCCATTGCTCAATGGGAAATTGGAAGAGGTGGTCATTATAAGATTCTTTGCGAACGTCCAATAGCTAATTTCTATAGTATTCCTAATTAAGGGCCATGAGTAGATCTGTCAAACCGGTGAGTCGGGTTGGATATAGTTCGGATAATAAATGATCTGACTCAAATTGATTCATTAACCCGTTTATGACCCATTTATGTCCAATGCAAATTGCTTGACCCATACCCGACCCTATTCATATCCGACCCATATTACTAAAACACTTCTATATTTAACCAAATAATGAAATATTCAATTTTTATAATTTAAAAAAATATATATTGCTAAAACACTTTCATACAATACAAAATTAATGAATTTTTTTATTTTTTTCAAATTTTTTGTTTTTAATAATAAGTAATTAATTTAATTTTAATTTTTTTATCAAAAAATTATTTTTTATTATTATTTTTTGAAAAGTACCTCTTTATTTTATTTTCCTTTTCTCTGACGATGGGCGTTGGCAGGCGAAGGCTAGAGGTGGCGGGATGGCTGCAGACAGTGGGCGATGGCGGTGGGTGGCGGCGACATTATTTATATGTCAATTTAATTTTAACTTTTCTTTGTTTATTTTACTTATCAGAAAATAATAAAAATCAAAAACAAAAAACAAAAAATATAAACTAATAAATGGATTGGGCTTCTCTAGTTAAATGGATTGTAAATGGATTCAAAGACAAATCCACATAAAATAAGACCAACCCATTAGCAACCCATTTTCTTGAAAGGTGGGTCAAATATAGGTTTGGAACTCATATTGACACCTCTAGTCGTGAGGTAGTATCAGGGGTGACATTGACATGGGAAAAGTGAGACGGAAGTAAGTACTTTTGTTTTAAAAATACGTATGGTGATTTCTCGTTAAACTATGTGCTCCAAGACCACGGTATTAGGAAATATTAAAAAATTGTGCTGCCTTTTTCTTCCCCTTCCTAGTTACAGCAAAGTTACATGCATTTAAAACATATGATCCGCTGAATTCTGCGAATCTCGCGTTAGGCCAATATGATCTGACGAATCATGTGCATTTTGAACTCGTGTGATCTGGATGAATGTAAAGATTGCTCTACCTTCCAAATCGCGTCACTCCCTTGATCATTGGATTAGCCTAGAGCCACGGCAGAGATCTAATGTTAGATGGTCTATTTGACTATAATATTTCAAAATATGGAAGTAACTTTAAGTACTAAGAAGCCCATTTTTCGGATTTTTATGGGGCTACAGGGACGCACGATGAGGAGATTTAAGCATGACATGTGCAACTGTGTGATGTGATCCAAGCCTTGAGACTCGGCACAGGGAACATGATTGTGCAAAAGGAAGAAACGCTTAAAAAGTTAAAGAGTCGAAATTGAATGAACGGATACGCATGTGACAGTAATGTTCTGAACGGACCAAGCTCCAATACAACCCCGCTGGCCAAAAAGACTTTGACATTATGTAGTCTGATTAAGTCTTTAATTTTATCTCTTCCTGTGCATGTCTCGAGGACTGTTATGCGTGCGTGTAAATCCCATCTACTACATGTGATTCAGCTCGGATTCACTCCGCTGCGGGTAACGCGGTCGATGAAATGCCATCGGACCGACAGATCTGTGAGAAAATCGTGGAACTAGAAAATCTTGTGGGTGTAAACAAGCACATGTTTTGGCCTATTAGGAGTTTTAGGATATCTATGGATGTTCACAATAAATTAGACAAATAGAGTTCGAATCGTGAGTAATACGATTAGAGAACTCAAATGGTTCTACAGTACAAAAAAATGAAGGACTGTCGTCGAGAGAGTCGTTTGTTGGGAGGTGCGGCAGAAGCCTGAACCATCCCAAGAATGGTTCCGAGATTGGTTGGCTCCTCTTGGTTCCTTGACGCAAATTCAATAATTTCGGCAACTCTCTTGTTTAAGAAATGAGGATTATCGGTTAGGCAATAATATGACATCGTTTGGTTCAACCCCATGATATAAATGAGGATTATTAGCTAGGCAAAATAGCGAATGTTCAATGTCTACGGGAAGAAAATGAACCGGGACAGGTCAGATCTTTGAAAAAAACAAAAAACAAATTTCTTAAGCACGGGCATCTGTTGGTTGCGATTTTTGCCAACGATATATCGATGGTAGCACTTCCATGCGCTGCTGTGAAAAATGCGGGTTTCACATTCACACATCATGCGCCACACCGCCTCGTCAGATCCAACATCCTCGTCACGAGCGCCCGCTCGACCTTCAAGGCGGGAAAAGTACAATAAAAGTGTCATAACTTTTGTACGGCGTTCACTTAAGTGCCATAATTTTCAAAACGTTCACTTAAGTGCTATAACTTTCAAAAATCGTTCACTTTAGTGCCATGCTGACGTGGCAGCCGAAAAAGCTGACGTGGTTTGTAGGAAAGGCGACGTGGCTCGCCAGAAAGATGGCGTGGCACACCGGAAAGCTAAAATGGCACGTCGGAAAAGTTGTTGTAGCACTCAAGTGAACGATTTTGCTCCGACGTGATACTCAAGTGAACGATTTTTGAAAATTATGGCACTTAAGTAAACGTTTTGAAAGTTATGACACTCAAGTGAATGCCGTACATAAGTTATAGCACTCATGATGTACTTATCCCAGTTTTGCACTCTTGTAATTACACATCGTACAAGCTTACAAAACCTGCAACTCAACTACATTGATTTTTTTTCACTCGACTCGACAAATTTTTTGTTCAGCTCGAAAAATGGAGAAAAAATGGAGATTTAGTTCGCTTGCTCCGGGTTAGGCCAATTTTTTGGGCCCTATTTACACTGCGGCTAGAGTTTTTTTCATTTATTAGAGGATTTGTTACATAAGAGACTTGTGAGCCCTATTTACACATCGTACGAGCATTTCCAATGTTCGTTTGTGCACTGACTTCTCAACTAAAAATCTACAGGATCTCCTCAAACATAGTATACCAGTACTTATACATTCAAATCATCGGAACCAGTAACACATATGTAAAAACTGCATACAATCAGAGTGCATATTGACATTCTACCTTGAAAAAGTACATATCGACAAGCCATCACCCTATACTAATTACATCAAAAAATGCATCCGCCCGCGCAAAAAAATGCATCTGCTGGTGACAAGCCATCACCCTAAACTAATTACATCAAAAAATGCATCCATCGGCTCCAAAAAATGCATTTGCCGGTGACAAGCCATCACCCTATGATAAACATAAATATTGCAAAGTACTAAAAAAAAAACAAGATTACAAAAGTGAGAAACACAAAGTCAATGAATTTCAGACAAAATTCTCAAGTGGTCCAGGCTCCAGTATGGCCTTCTAAACACTTCTTGTATAATCAAGACAAACCCAATTCATGATAAGCAATTTTAATCAACAAAACACTTTAATTTACATTAGCTACTGACTAATTTCAGTTTCACAGTATGAAAAAGAAAAAGGCAAAATTAACATCGTTGTAGAAGCTCCACCGGTGACCTACGTTGAGAGGAGGAAGAGACCGAGCTTCTTTGATGAACAAGGAAAAAAATCGTCTAGAAAATGCCGGACCAAAAAAACAAATCCAAAGGCACAAGTAGCACCGACGACAATGGGGAGCAGTTGGTAATGGTGTTCGTTTCATCGGTGTGAAGCGGAGCAGAGTAAGAATAAGACCAGCGATCATGTTGTTCGGGGATTCAATAACGCAGCAATCTTTCCAGCCGGGCGGATCTGGTCTTGCTCTCGCCAAATTTCAATCGAGACTCTCAACCAAAGAGGAGACACCCTTTCGACTTAAGAATCGCTAGATCCAACACCCCCATGTATTTCCCCTTCTTTTTTGAGACAAATCCAAGATCCGCGAGCGACCCTTGAGGTCGACCCTCGAGGTCGACCCTCGCTCGAGGCCGATGAGGGGTTTTCACCCGGATCAGCAACCTAGAGTGAGATGGAAAGGGAGACGAGACCCGAGCAAGGTGTGAATGACGAAATGGAACTCACCGGGGTAGTGCGACGATGACAGCGGTAGTGGAGCTCGTGAATCATGACAAGCGACAAACGACTGAAGGAGTTCCTTCATTTTTAGGTGGAGGGCACAAATGCGAGAACCGAAGGTATGAGGGATAAGTCATAAGTATATCGTGCAAAAAAGTGATCCCCAAAAGTGTTCCAAAACACCAGAATCATCATTCTTTTGCTTTTGAAAAGTGGTCCAAAAGTGTTCCCAAGACCAGAATCAAAATCATTTTTTTTTCATTACCAAACATGTTTCTAATCCTTTTTTTTTTTCGGAAACAGAAACAGAGGATCAGAATCACTGCCAAATATAGCCTTAACAAGCAAATTGAATTCTCTAAGCTCGATCAATTTCTTATGTCTTTACGCATATTACTTACTCAAATGTCATTTGCTAATTGCTGCGAACGATTCTGAGGAATTGACATGTAGCAAGTACTGATGGCCAAGAATGAAATGTTAAGGTAATGGACTCGTACTATGTACAAGCCACATAGAAACCTTAGGCCCTAGACCAGAGGCCGACGTCTCTGCTTGGACTTCTCTTACATGTCCGAGATCATGACTTGTCTCACATGCGCCAGATGGGCCAATGTGAGCTTAAGATAAGAAGACAAACGCCACTGATTGGCCCATCAAGTTTACCTATTTGTTAATTCATGGGCCTCCACGTGAGAGCATGTTGTGATGATCCGATCCATTTGAATGACACGACACGACACGAGTTAAAATACGAATGGCAAAGAGAAAACCTGAATACGATAAGTTCGATATGTGAGATCCATGGTGGATTCCATTAAGAAACACGAATTATCATACTGCCTCCCATGCTGGATGATCATTGCACAAAAACTCGTTAATACTGGCCAAATTTGCGAAGGCGCGCAAGCCCATTTTCAACATCTTAGATAGCTATAGGTGAAAAGAAATTCTAATGGAACACATTTCATGTTGCGACCAATGTAGCAACTTCTTGCACAAAAGTTTGTTTTTCGAACAAATATAACTATCCATATGGCAACTTAGCTAAACGATTAATAGTAAAACCACTTTACAAGAAGGGTAGAAGGGAAAATTTTGGAACTAGAGGTACAAAAATATAAAAGCATCTTGTGGCTGTGATTTCAAAAAAGGAACAGTAAAGTACCAGCCGGCTAAATCAACGAGATTTAACTGTACACGAAATTAATAAGATTGGTTAAAAGAAGGTTTTTAAATGTCAAATTCAAATTGGTCTGCATTATGCAGAGAGATGTACAAAAAATGAGCTCTTATTTAAGTGTAATCATCATTGGAAAGATGATTAATCTAAATTTCCTCAAACGCGTTTGAAAGTTGAACGAAGTCAAAGGAATGGATGAATTCAACAAAAAGCAAAAAAAATTCCAAATAAAAACCCAAAGTGCTTTCATTTTTCTCAAATAAAGATCCGAAGTAGACATTGTTTCAATTTAGAGTCCGAAGTGTCCGCATTTTCTCAAATAAGGGCTTAAAATGGATCTTGTTTCAAATAAGGACATGAAATGACCATCTTAATCTCAAAGGATGACTTGACCTCAAGAGCATTTTTGTCTTTTACTTTTTTGAGTTTTTTTTGTTTTTTTTTTCTATTTTTTTTCCTTTTCTTTTTGTCGGTGCCCGGCCACCGTCGATGCCCGAAGAGGACAGGGCAAGGGTCGCAGCCCTCGTGCACAGCCAACGAGGGGTGACCCTTGCCACCGCTGGCAAGGGTTGTCAAGAACACATTTTGATGTTACAACCCATGTAGTAACTTGTCAAAAGTTCATTTTTCAATATATATATGATTAATAGCAAAACCATTTTACAAGAAGGGCAAAAGGGAAAATATGCTACTTGAGAACCCAAAAAAAAAAAAACACCTTGCGGTTGTGGAACAGTAAGTTCTAGCTGACTTGAATGAACGAGATTTTTTACCTCTCCTCGAAATTAATAAGACTGGCTAAACGAAGGTTTTGAAATATCAAATTCAAATTGGTTTGCATTATACAAGGAGATATACAAAACACGAGCTCTTAGTTAAGTGTAATTCATCATCGGAAAATCATATGATTAATGTAAATTTCTCTAATCCGTTTGAAAGTTGAACAAAGTCAAAGAAATGGATAGATTCATTGCGGAAAGGCCATCCCCCACAAAAGTTTAGAGGATCAAAACTTTATTACATGTACTAAATTGGAACTTGAGAGAGATATTAAGTGAATAGAATTCAGGTTCACGATCTTTAAATCGTGGCAAAAATCCTTTACTTTCAATTTTCAATAACTCATTCAACAAAAAAGATAAGATAAGATAAAAGGTGAATTTAGTGAAGTCTAACATTCCTTTCAAATCTGTTTGTTTCGCAAAAATTTACTACCGGAAAACATTTTCCTTATCTTCCAACATTTAAATTGCTTAAGATAATGAGCCATTATAAACATTCTGTCATTATTTCTCTTTGACTCTAAACATCAACATGGTATCAAAACGGGAAAATGTATCACGTTCTTCAACATCTTTGCCCCAAATCAACACTTCTTTTGCTCCAATTTCTACCTCAACAATGTTAAATACATCTACAAATTTTTCTTCTTCTCTACCATCTTTTTTGCCATTATATTCTCTTTTTATTAATCCCAATTTCCCTTCACCTCTTAATAATATGCCGCCCACTTTCATATTTTCTTCTCTTTTCTCTACTGCTATGATAATATAAAAAATTTTATGAGACCACAACCAAGTGCTCTAAAAGTTAAGCTTTTAGAACACTTAATCGTGGTCCCATCAACTCTTTCAAAGTCTTTTCATAGTCAATGACAAACATATACTTAGATTCAAGAAAATGATTGTCTCTTCTTAAAACAATAAAAGTCACTTTCCTAAATTCGACTAGACACCTTCATGCTTGGACCTAAAACCTCACCGCTCATGCACTGAAACTCGACGATTGAGCGGGCTCGTCGGTGGCTTGGCTCAAGACGACTTTACAAAAAGGGCCAAGAAGAAAATATGGGACTTGAGTTGAACCCAAAAAAAACCACCTAGTGATAGCGATTTTAAAAAAAGGGACAGTAAAATACCAGCTCACTCAAATGAATGGTAATTTTTTACCCAAAAAAAAAAATGAATGAATGATAATTATCTATAAAGCACTGACACTCTCCGGAGGCCTATGTGTCATGTCGTGTCGTGTCTAACACTTCAACACTCTCCAACATTCTCTTATATGTGATAAACACGTGGTCAGCACTCCAAACACCCTAAAGACACGTGAATCTAGCATCCCGACATGTCATTTCGATACACACGGGGTGAATTTGAATCATTTTTAATAATTTAGGGGCCAAATGTAAATATACTTAAGTCATATAGCTAGCCACCTCATAATTAATATGCCCAGCCATAAAAAAAGAAAAAAACTAATTGTGCATCCCTAAAATAAGAAAAAGAATAAACTCATCGTTGATATTTTTATATAAACTGGATATTTTATCATGATTATACATGTCCCAATGTGTCGAGATTATCTCTTTTTTTTTAGAAATGACATTTTTGCATGTCGTGTCGTATCGTGTATCGGTGTCGGTGCAACTTAGGTAATTACCTTGTCGGGAAAAGTAATAAGACCGGTTTAAAGAAACTTTTGAAAATTTGTTTTGCACTATACAAAATGAAATGGAGAACGAAAGCTCCTATTTAAGTGTAAACATCAGCACATATGACAAATTCAAGCTTCATTCTAAAGTTGAACAAAGCCAAAGAAACGGATAGATTCATCATCGGAAAGCCCTCGGCCACAGAAGTCTAGAGGATCAGAACTTCATTACACATGCTAGAATTGAACTTGAGAGAGCTTGAGTAGATAGATTTCTGTTTCCTAAACTTTAAATCATGGCAAATACTTTTCACTTCCAATTTTCAATAACTCGTCAACGGCAAAAGGGAAAAAAGAAGAAGAAGAAGAAGAAGAAGAAGAAGAAGAAGATAAAAGGTGGATCTTTGTCCTGTACAACATTCCTCAGCTTCGATTCTTTCCTCTTTTTTCTTTCGCATTACTTATGAAGCATGCACGGTTCGCCGTCGCCTGTTAGAAAGAAGATTTGACAAGGAAAAAAGATAATTTAAAAAATAATTGTTAAAATATGATGACTTACATCGCTTAAAAAAATTAAATAAACAAAAAAATATATTTATTATTCACAAAAATATTTAGACATAAGTAATTATCGATGATGAATACGTTTTTCATCGATTAATAATTTCGAGCGATATAAGTGATCAATTTTTGAACGTTCATTTTCGAAAAATAAATGGGTTCTTAATCGAATCAACCGATCCCTTTATTTTCTATGCAAGATCCCGTTAAAAATATTACAATTTTATTTATCAAAATCATGATGATACTCACCCGCTTGCTTTACTTATTTCTTAATCGGGGCATTGTTTGGGCGAGATTAAATATCTCGATAACCCACTGGTAAATATTTTCGTAATGATATTCGCAATATCTATGTATGACTCCAATGGCCCTTTTTAATTAATTGAAAAGCATAAGGAAGGAAGATCATTAAATGGGCCACATTTATTCATGCATTGTTGTAGGAAATGGCATCATTATATCCCACCACATCACCTCCTAAATTGGACATAAAAATCACGTCTCATATCAATGTTCTATCCACCAAATATCAGGACTCATGCTCGAGAAGAGGCTCGTACGAGAATACCTAATTTGCGAGGCAATAATTTATCGAGACAATTTAATAAGTATCGGTAGTAATATATAAAAGGGAATTGATTATATAACAGTTTTTTGGATAATTGTTATGCAGCTAATGTTAACAGTCTGCTTCGGGCCACGAAAAAAAAAAAAAAATTAAAAATAAAAAATTATTGTTGGGTTCATACTTTTAAGAATCTGTGGCTCACGGTATACCGTTATTCTCACGGTCATCCGACGGTTGTTATGCTAGCAAAGTCATATACAAAATCACAACATGTGATTTTGATGATAAAATGACTAGAAACGATAGTAGAAAAATCGTAGATCTTTTAGGAAGGTGTATATGGTTTTGCCGAACTAAAAATAAATGTGCGGGTGCGGGTGCATTTGCAAAGGATTTGACCCAGAAAGCGAAATGCATGATGGGCAAAAAAATTAAAATTAAAATTAAAATTGATTTTTGCAATTAGAATTTTGGAAGTTTGAAATGGACCGTCCTCTCCATCCCGCTCTCTGACGCTCCCTTCGCTTCGCTTATATCAACGCACAGTCTCTCTCCCTCACTTCACCTCCCATTATCTCTCTCTCCTGACGAGCTTTCTCTCTCTACACCTCTCCGGACCTCCTCTGAGAGGTCACGGAGCGCCATCACAACAGTGTGAGCTCTCTCTCTCTCTCTCTCTCTCTCTCTCTTTGGGGCCAGATTGAGTCGTATATGCGATGGCTACAATCTGTTCTTGCGCCGGAAAACGCTTGGTTTCGGATTGTAAATGGACGGGGATACACAGATTCTAGGGATTCCATGGTCTTGTTTGGACATTCAACTCGTGGATCTGTTGTTCGGATGTCTTAGAATATCTGCCTCATTTTGCCTCTGATATCTCCTTTTTTCTGGGTGGAAACTGGAATTTCTGAAGTTTGAGCTCATTCTGGAGATCCGGTCTAGGTTTTTCTCGCAAATCTTCTGTTTCAAAAGTGAGATCGCGGGAAATTTCTAGCTCAACCTTAGCTCTGCTTTTGATTATCCAAATTTTGAATTTCAAGTTGGTGACGGTATATGTCATGTTCTTTATGTAATAAATGTCGCATTTACTCTTTTGGCGATCATCACTTAGGCAAGTAGTGGGATTCTCTACAGTACTTGTGAGCTGTAAAGCTGATTTTGGTTGCTAATGCTATACACCGGGTAAACCGTGCGAAAACAAATTTCAAATTTCCTCCTTTTTCCCCTCCCAGATTTTGGGTGTTCAAGATTTTGAAGATTGAAAGTTATTTCAATTCCAAGACCAGGAACAATGTTGGGTTTGTCGGAATGCTGATGTTGATTCATCGTAGCTGCTCTTTCATGCTTGAGTTCATGTTTTGAGGGTACAAATTTGTCCCTCCAGCTTTCTTTTCATGAGCAAAATCGGATCCTTCATGAGTATTTGTCATTAAAAGGAAAATGGACAACTAGGGTCGACCCCCCCTAAGCCTCAGTACCAGTTTCCCTGCAAATAAAGTTGCCGTTTATTGTTTCCAGACTTTTGAGCTCGATAGTTTGAGGGCAATCCTTATGCAGATGCGAGGATCCTCAACCTTCATTTTGACCTGGAGATCAGGTTCAGGTTAGGGCACATTTTTGGTGCAGGGGAGGGAACAATGATTAATCCTTTCACACACCATAAGGCTGATAGCCTTGTGCAAAAGGATGTCTCTTCGATGATTTCAATTTCAGGACCAAACATACATAAATCTTCCTTTTTGTTGTGGCAGGTGACTCTGTCTTTACACTTGGCTTTTTGAATTTCAAATCGAGCATCTGCAGAATGCTCCTTCCTCATTGCTCTTGATACAAGGTAATTTCTTCAACATGTTAATTTTTCGGCAGTAAATGAATTGTTCTAATTGTATATCTCAGAGGATCGGCGAGTTTAATATGTATTGTTGTCAATATGACAATCTGAGCAAGTGTAACTACCTAGCCCAAGCCCAAGAATTGCATAGGAGGGAAACATTAAACTGGCCTTGAGCTGCTGTTTTGCTTTGCAGTGTATAATCAGCTTTCCTGAACCTACCCTAGAGCAAATCGGTGGTTTAGCTCTGTTTTTATCATGCTTCGGTTCCTGTGAAGGCATTGGCAGCTACTAATCCATTAGTTTTACCTTGAAAATTCTGGATTAGAAACTTGCCATAGGGTGTTGGGTCCATACATTTTTAGAAGTTAAGGAAAACTAGATGAGGTGTTCTCACTTGTTCAGTTCTTGTAATATGTTAATGTGTGGAAGGCTGAAGATGAAGATGAGACTCCTAACTTTGCATTCTCTTTTGTAATCTCCAATCCACCTAGAATCTTAAACACTAGTTTGAACCTGTGATCCTGAGTATCGACTGAGATAATATGGCCCATAACCTTTGGGTTGGTATAGCCTTATTGCCTAAAGGGACTGGGAACTAGTTTTGAAGGCATGAGAGACTATTCGCTTCATTGAAATTCAAGAATGACATGATGCCTACGGTTTACCTTGCTTGTGTAAATGCTGGTATCTTCCACTATTTCCAACTATAATTGGCTGCTCTAATTCATCTTTTAGTTCCAGTCAAGTCATCATGTCAAACTTTATTTTCAGGATAGTGGGTGCAATGAGGAGCCATTTAATTTGAAGACACGTACTTCCCTCGGGGAGGAACACAAATATGAACAAAGAAAATGCAGTTGGAACAAAAAATGAAGCACCCACTACCCGAATTACCCGATCAAGGGCTAAAGCATTGGGCATGTCAACCGGGATACTCCCATCCTCAAGGCCCTCTTTTAAACAGGAACAAAAGCGTACTGTCTGTGCAAATGCCAAGAGATCAGCATCGGATGAGAACAAAGGAACTATGGTTGGAGATGCTGGCAAGCAGCACAAAAAGAGAGCTGTACTCAAAGACGTCACCAACATCTTTTGTGAGAATTCATACTTGAACTGTGTCAATGCTACCAAAGCTCAGGTTAGTGCAAAGCATGTTTCTCGATTGACTCCGTTCCTCATATGGGAAGGCTGTATTTGTCATGAATGGCTGGTTATCAGTTCATGATCCTAGCAATTCAAAGAGGTGGAGCATTTTGCTAAATGCTTTGTTCATTCTTCAAATTGCTGTCTGCTCGTGCCTCAATTTATGTCCAGCATTTACACTTTGAGTTAGCTATATGTTCCAAGTCTGGTGACTCTTGTTGCTGATTGGCAGACCAGCAAGCGGGGTAGAAAGCGGTCCCTGAAGAAGGACACAGATGTGCACCAAAGTGAAGCTGTCCAAATAATTCAGGAGGATGACAAAGCAGAATTTCTACAAGAGTTGTCCAAAACAAAAGTGGCAGAGTCTGTAGAAATCACTATCCCAGACAAATGGGCAAAACAAGAAAATTCAGAGCATAGTATCTCAGTGAGGGATGTGGTAGCAGAGTCTTCAAGAAAACCACGAGATAAAGGTCGTAGAACTTATGAAGGTCATTTCTTGTTCACAGAAAGCTTATTTGTTTAATGACCAGATATTTCCTGATTCTAATAATGAAATGTAACTTATCTAGTCTAATTCAATTTGCTGGATATGCAGTTTATAAATATGGTGAGAAGACAGCAGCTCTAGTTCATCCAAGTATCGTAGATATAGATTCAAAACACATGGATCCTCAAGCTTGCACCCCATATGCACTTGATATATACAACTATAAACGCATGACAGAGGTTTGTATTGATATTTTTCAATCTTATAAGCTGATGCTAACTGACACTAATTGTGTTGTTTATGCCAATACAAGACCTATCTCTTTTATATGGTTTTAACCAAATTGCTGCTGACTCCCTCCATTCATCTTTCTAATAGTAATCATATCTCCCATACCCATGCCCCTTGCTACTTCATCCTTAGAGTGAAGTTAGTATTACTGAGTTACTGAAATGAACAAAACTTTAAAGGGGAGGAGCAAATCAAGGGAAGTAAGTATCACTTTCACCACCACATCTGAACCTTGAACAGAGACTGAATGGTATTCTTGGATAAAAAGATTATCAAATTGCAGCAGTACGTATCCATCAGCAATCTATACCTTTTGCAGCTTGAACGAAGACCTTCAACTACATATATGGAAACCTTGCAGGAAGATGTCACTCCAAACATGCGTGGAATTCTAATTGACTGGCTTGTTGAGGTTTGTGTAGTTAGCAACGATATACCTGTCAAAGATCACCATTGTACTGTTTGGTTTATCTATGTTTTTTTATTTATTTGTCATCTGTGAAAAGTTTGCCAACTCTACCGTTCTTTTGTTTTCCAGGTTTCTGAAGAATATAAACTAGTTCCCGATACTCTTTACCTCACTGTGAATCTCATAGACCGGTTTCTCTCACAAAACTTTATTGAGAAGCAAAGACTCCAGTTGCTTGGTGTCACTTGCATGCTAATTGCCTCGTAAGTTCTACATTTGGATGCAGTTACTGTGAAATGTGAACTTCGGGTTTCCTTCTTTGTACCTAATATGAAATAACCTCAATCTTCCTATGCTGTTGGGCATCATGAAGGAAGTATGAGGAAATTTGTCCACCACAAGTCGAAGAGTTTTGCTTTATCACGGACAATACCTATACAAGACTAGAGGTAAGGAGCTCTTCTTGCCACTTCATTCTTGTTTATCTCTATCCTCAGCACTCGCATCACCTCCATGGTCCCTATCACCAGTAAACCAGTTTTTTTTTTTTTTTTTTGGTCAAACTATGAAACTAGTTGACTTGTACTTAATGCAGAAATTGTCCTTTGACTAGAATATTCTTCCTTCCAAAACGATGAAAGCATCAGTCTGCTGAGAATTGCAGTAGATAACCAAACAATTTTGTCGCGGTCATAAAATGGTCACTCTAACCAGACATTACGAGTCCTCGTAAATTGAAAGGAAAGTATTTGCTGGAAAATATAAAGGACAATATTCAAACTTGCCTTTTTTGTCCATAATCCATGTATTTATTATCTTATTCTAGTGTAGAAAGATGTGTCAAGATGAGCCAGTGTCATTCAACTCAAACTTGTGGATTTAACTTAGTTAAGCGTGAGAATGGGACAATAACAAGTATTGTCATCAAAATATGCTTATAAAGGTGTTCTGCTTGTTTTAATCACCTCCATTGAGGATATGCAACTCGAGATGAGGCATATTAAACAATGGTTCCTGTAGTGCTTGTACTGGAAGTTAGATAACTCAAGCTCATATAATGATTCTATAAGTTTAACCTCCTCTCTCTCTCTCTCTCTCTCTCTCGATATACCTTGCAATCCAAAACAAATTCCACCTCCAACTTTTGTAGAATATCATAGAAAAGAAAACCATAACATCTGTATAGGCGGACATTTGTGCAAGAACTCATTCAGAACTTCTCATTTCTTGTGATTAACGCTTTTAAAATATTTGACAGAAGTTATGTGGCAGGTATTGAAAATGGAGAGTCAAGTTCTAAATCTTCTGCATTTTCAGCTGTCTGTTCCCACCATAAAAACATTTCTAAGGTAGTTACTCTCATGTAACGATAGATTGCCAGCTCACAGATTGTTTACATTATTTGATGTCATAATCTTTATGCTCCCTTTCCTTTTTTCTCCAGGAGATTTGTTCAAGCTGCCCAAGTATCGATCGAGGTATTTGTTCCTGGATTGAGATTTATATTCAATGTGTAAAAGCTAAATCTCAATCAATTTTGCAGGTCCCTTTTGTGGAACTAGAATATTTGGCAAATTATTTGGCGGAGTTAACTCTCGTCGAGTATAGTTTCTTAAAGTTTCTGCCTTCCCTTACGGCGGCATCTGCTGTACTTCTTGCCAGATGGACACTCAATCAATCTGACAACCCTTGGGTATGCAATTTCTGAACTATCCAATATCTCTTTGTCAATCAATTGAAAGTTTGCCATGAAGTGTGGAATTGTGTATTTTTTTGTAGAATCTAACTCTAGAACACTACACCAATTACAAGGCATCAGAGTTAAAGCCTGCGGTTCTTGCATTGGAAAATTTGCAGCTCAACACCAGTGGTTCCACCCTAAATGCCATACGTGAAAAGTACAGACATCAGAAGGTAACTACTCATTACTTAATCCATATCAGGTCAATCATGAGAAGTGCCCTTTGGACTGGGATATTGTAGACCACTCGTTTGCTCAACCATTGGAGACCATTTTGAATATATAACTAGCTATTTTGATTGACACTTGATCAATTGATCTCCTTAATATGGCAGTTCAAACTCGTGGCAACTTTAACTCCCTCCGAACCTGCGCTTTCACTCTTCCAAAGATTTAACTACAGCTGATCTTCCTGAAGGGCTAACTTGAGAAAATAATCAGATATAATGACTTCCACATTGCGGCATTTCATGGGGGAAGTTCAGCTCCAGTAATCCAATGTCTACTTACAATTTTTTGTCAACTGAGGTTTTGTTGTCTATATTCATGTTCTCGTTGTTGTAGCGGTTATTTATGTCTGGTGCTTCCAGACCGGTCCTATTACGACGAGGAAGTCTCGTATCATGACCCATATGAGGCGGCAAACCAGCCATATGCCTCTCGGCAAAATAAGCCTCGGAATTTTCTTTTGCTTGCTAGAGTGTCAAGCTTTTAGATGTACCATTTAGCAACATTACTTCTTCAAAGGAAGAATTGGAGATCATTCTCTTTGTACTTCAATGAATTTGAGAGAATGATACTGGAATTTATCTGTTACTTTTTTGGGGTTACTTATTCTTCGCTATGCTCTGTAACTTTGAGCTCTACTGTACCATTCAGTGACTACAGACAGGTTCAGGACTCAAAGCAAATTTTCCATGGTCCATTTAGACCATATGTATTAATTCTTAGTGTTGAGAGCGTGCAATAGAAGCCCAATATCGCCCAATATCTTTAATCAAGGAGATTGCTAAATAGGAGCTTGAATCCGAGGCCGTTAACATATTTCTATCAGACCTACTTTCACTACAAAATTTAAGTCATTGAATTACAAGTCAATTTTGATGTATTAATTATGCCACATTTCTCTAATATAACTTACGTGTGTATCTCAATAATCTTTCCTCATATGTGAACTTAGTGTTAGGTTTGCTCTATTTTAATTTCAAGTATTTGCTATATTACAACGCCCACCTCCCGAAAATTGCATTGGTCACAAGATTTCTCCTTCATATATTCAAGAAACACCATAATAGAATGGGAGCCCACTAATGTACCATCGACCCTTACTATTTGTTGAGAACGCACGGTAGGAGCATGATATCTTTATAATGGGAGATTACTAAGAGAGAGCCCAAATCCGAGCCGATCAATATATTCAGTTAGACTCACATTCACTCACAAATTTAAGTTGATTAGGCTCCGTTTATTTCGTGAAAAATATGATATTCTTGAAAAATATTTTTCAAAAGTTATTTTTCAAGAAAATAACAATATTTTGAAGTATTTGGCTAAGACTTAAAAATGAAGAAAAGGATCTCCATCGTTTGTCAAGAAATTAATTTTCTTAAAAAAATTATTGAACAATTCGATTTTTTAATTATTTTTATTTTTCAAATTTTTTTATTTTTAACTATTTTATTTTTTAATTACTTTCTTTCTCTCTTTTTTCCTTTTTCCTTCTTTAATTTCTTCTTAGCCGGTCGCCGGCCACAATGACAGCCGCCAATAGCCACCGGCCAAGTTCGGCCTCGCCCCGACCTCGTCGGATTTGGAGAGGCTAGCCTCACTCGCTCGAGGCCGAACTAGATCCGATGAGGTCGAGGCTAGTGTCATCAAGTTTCGAGCTCGTTGGCTCACGTGTCATGGCTAATCGCCGAGTTTTGCGATCAGTGGAGGAAGGAGTAGCAAGTGGAGGAAGGAGGAAGAAGGAGAAAAGGAAAAAAAAATAAAGAAGAAACTAAAAAGATTAAAATATAAACTATAAACCTTTTGGATTCTTAAAAGATAGATAAATAATGAAAAAAACTAAAAACATAATTATAAAGGAAGAAAATGTGAACGAAAGGAGGAATGAGAGATGAGGAAAATGTTTTCCTCTTCTCAAAATAAGGAAAATATTTTCTCCACTTTTGACCATTTTTTTCATTGGTGAAAAATATTTGCATAGACTAGTTTATTTTCCTCGAACCAAATGTTGAAAAATCGGAAAAACCTTTTTTTTCGAAAAGTTATTTTCCGTGAAACAAACGGAGCCTTAGTTATGAGCCAATTTGAATATATTAACTGTTATATACTATACCAATTATTCGATATAAGACTTTTCTAACATAAGTGTGACTTGACATGCATCTTGATCCATGGTTTCCGGATTAACAAGAAACTCTCGTACATTTTTGGTAGATTTATCGCCCACATTATGAATAAAGTATCCGGGAATGGTAATTTTTCAATAGATGGTGCTACTACTTTTCTACTTTCCTCCCCCTAACATACCCACGTGTCGATTCCCGATTGGTAGAGTGTCAGCTTATTCTATTTGTGTTATGCAGCCTCACTTTGCTTTTTCTTCCGTTGAAATGTGAAGGTGAAAAGACAGTGGATTTGGCCTTCGCTAGAGTGGAAATAATTTTGTGACCAAAAAAAAAAAAAAAAGTGGAAATAATTTGATTTACGAGGGGATGGTCCAACACTTCAAACTCCACAAATTTAATGAGCGTACATATTTCCCTTTTATTATTCGATTATAGATAGAGAAGTTCGATAAATGCCAAGACTTGCCTAGACTATCGCGAGGGTGGCCTCACCCTGCCCCACAAGGAGACCATCCCCAGCCCAAAAAAAAAAAAAAATAAAGGAAAAAATAGAAATTACGAAAATTCCTTTAGTCAGACCATTCTTTAAAACAACGGGCTCTTATTTGAAATTTTCTCATAAATGTCGGATTTTAATTAAATAGATTTGTCTGGCAATTATCACGCCAGTGATAAACATATTTAACGGGGAAAATAGATTTTATAGGTAAAATTGTAGAAGAAGTAAATTATACCGACGCAATATTCTCTCTCCAGTTAATCGATAAATCTGATTGATTCATGAACTCTCCTCTTATTGAAGCTGAAATTCAATTACCAGGCAGCATCCAAAATAATCATCTAAAAAAAATTTGGCCCCAACAATTATCCGGCTAATAAAAATGAATTTCTCATGTCATTAAACCAAAATTTATTTCGTTTTTTAGCTAATAAAAATATAAATTCTTAATTCTACTGCTTAGAAAACACCAGAGAAAACAAAAAAGAAAATTAAAAAGAGGAAAAGGAAAATCGCAGTGGTTGTGGACAAGAGGAACACAACTCTCCCCCGCCTGAGCCTTCTCATTCTCCGGCTGCGCCGCCCCACAGAGGATTAAAACTCGCGCGTGGCCGCTCACCACCACTCCCCCAACCGCCGTCTAGGGTTTCTCCTCCGCTTCGACTCATTCCCATGGCGACTCCACTGCAGTCTCGTGCCTTGAACGCTTCCTTCGCCAACCTCAACTCCATCCACAAGCCTCGCCACTTCCTTCACCATCCACACGACCTCAAGCTCGCTCCGTCGTTGCCCCGCGGGAGCAGCTCCATGCTCTCGTCGAGCATCGGCTTCGCTTCGCGGAGGGCTGCGACCCCGCGGGCCACCGCGAAGGCCGCCGGCGAGTCCGTGACTGCCTTCCACGGCCTCTGCTACGTCCTCGGAGACAACATCGACACCGACCAGATCATCCCCGCCGAGTACCTCACCTTAGTCCCTTCGAACCCCGCCGAGTACGAGAAGCTCGGCTCGTACGCGCTGATTGGCCTTCCTGCGAGCTACGAGACTCGGTTCATCGAGCCCAACGAGACCAAGACCAAGTACAAGATTGTTATCGGGGGAGCGAATTTCGGGTGCGGATCCTCGCGTGAGCACGCGCCGGTGGCGCTCGGAGCGGCGGGAGTCTCAGCTGTGGTGGCGGAGTCGTACGCGCGGATATTTTTCAGGAACTCTGTGTCGACTGGAGAGGTTTATCCGTTGGAGGCGGATGTTAGGATTTGTGAGGAGTGCAGGACAGGCGACACCGTGACAATTGAATTGGCGGAGAGCAAGCTGATTAATCACACTACCGGGAAGGAGTATAAGCTGAAGCCGATTGGTGATGCAGGGCCAGTGATTGAGGCAGGAGGGATTTTCGCATACGCGAGGAAGACGGGGATGATTCCATCCCAAGCAGCTTGAGTAAGACTCCAATTCGAATTTCTCGCATTTCCAAAGCTTGTCAAGTTTGAATTCGAACTCCTTGTGTCATGAATTTACAGACTTAGCTTCAGAATGGTGTCATCTACCTCTCGGTGAAGCCGTGTTTATGTTCTTGTGGTTAGACCAGTATGTGCGAGGCGCATGATAGCGTCCTTACCCTTGCTGGATCCACTGGAGTATAATCAAACCCAGAGAGTGATATTGCAAATGTCTTGACTCTCAAGAAATCTCAATATACCCGAACATAATGATTGAAGACGAAGAAACCATAATTGCAAGTATAATCAAATGGTTTCATGGGAGATGAAACAAATACTCATCGGAATAGGTTTTATAGGTTTATGCTTGTGAATATTGCTGCATACCCGTTCTCTTCAGTCTTCAAGCAAGTCACTAATTAGTGAAGATGAAGAACCGAGTTGTTTGCTTGTCTGTGCTGAAGTATGGTTTATACTTTGAAAAGATGACATCAACTATGAATAAGAAGAAAACCTCATTGTTTATTTGGTAACAACATTAGAACTAATGAATAAGGTATATTGCATTGAGTTACATTGGTTAATTCAGCGGCGTGTGGATTTAGGTGCGATTAGTGGATGAATGCTTGTCTCTGATTTTTGTCTTCTGGGATTGAATATGATCACACGGTTCAATCCGAGAGTCACTAGTTATCGATGACATTAAGCATGCATTATTTTGTCAAATATGGATGACCTAATGTACGCTTTTAGGATCTCCAAATGATTGGTTGAAGAAGAGACGATGCTAAAATGTGCACTTAGCTGGTAGATAAGTTCTTTATGATGCAGTCTGTTTATTAGCTGCTTCTGCTGAGTTTATTCTATTCAAGAGCCATATCAACTTGTTACTACTTGAAGTTTTTAGCGCTGTGGCTAGTAGCTGGAATATCATGATGTATCTACCCTGATTGGTTCTTCTGCTCTTTTGCAGGCACTTGCATTAGGGACTTGTCTTGCACTTAATCTACCCTGTTGACTGTTTTGATGTATCTACCCTCATATGCTGTGCTGCTCTTTTGCAGGCACTTGCATTAGGGACTTGTCTTGCACTTAATCTACCTTGTTGACTGTTTTGGGTGGGCGTTTCTCTCTTTTCATGGCTTGTATGTTTGTTGGAATAAAAAGATGCTATTTGCCTGAGTTGCAGAACCTTCTTTATCTTCCCCTCTCATTCCTGTTTATGGTCATCTTTCTCGCTGGTCTTGCTCCATCAGTCGGAATCGCCTGATACGGGCTATCAGCAGGAACTAGATCTTTAGTTGAGGATATGGGGGGCCTATGTTTCCACCCTCCGAGGGCTTCTTAAAGCACACGGTTCTTATCACCTCAGTTCACTCTGTTTATTTTTCTATGCTGTTTGGTCACTCGCAATGTAATGTTTTAGACGTCGAGGAATATAAAAAGCTGCAGGGTCGATCCTTTCGTCTAATGGAATACACCGGTGGCGACCGGGAGTGAACATTGAAATGCAGGACACGCTGGTCTCTCCTCTGGTCCATTTCTTGATATATATATATATATATATATATATATATATATATATATATATATATATATATATATATATATAGACACACACACACACACATCCTTTCTATACTGTACAGATGCGAGGCGGGAGCTGTGTTTATTCATATCAAGGAGCTATAATTGGGAACACAATGCCCTTACATGTTTTAGCAGTTGGAACATGGTCATTCAATCTCGATTATTGACACGCGATCCAATGCTGATAAAAATTTGAGAGCATGGTGTAGCGTAGGTATAATAATCTAACAGCTTTTGGAGTGAGTTTTTGGGTACTACACTTGAACATATTGGGAACAGCGAATTCGAAGTGGATGGTCTACATTACAAATGTAATCTAAAACCCATTTTGATATAGATGGAGAGTGGATGTAAAGGGCCTAGCCCGGCCAAGTAGCCCATTGAGCCCGAAGGTATTGTCGTGAAATACCCGGTAAGTGTCCCTCTCGGCCTACCCGATGAATAGTAACCTTTTTCGCATGGTTTTTTAGGGCCGAACTATACAGTCCCAGCCCGCCATGACATTGGGCTGGACGTTTCATGTAGCCCATAGCTGAGTAGGCCCATGGACCTCGTAATGGGCCTCGAGGTCCACGCCTGTCTAGGTCGGCCTGATCCATATGGGCCTGAAAGGCACTTTTTGGCAAGCGTGGACAAAGTTATCTAGTTCTAAATCCCAGCCCATTTGTGCGTAACTTTTTTCCTACGGTAACCGACAGGCCTGCATGATTTGAATTTCAGGTGATCGCCAGATAATCGGTTCTTCAAATGATTACTTAGTTTTATCCCATTCTCTGATCCACGAAATAGTTCACATCATTCCATACGCACGGATTCTTTGAGATGACTAATTGACGGCAATATCACAACGCCGCTGGGCTGTCGAACTGAATAACAAAATCCGAATGAAGTCGAGTTCAGCCACACAAACAAGAATTCGTGCGCAAAACCCCTCACAACTCTTTACTAATTTGAATGCAAAACTACTCGACGGGGAATGAATTTGACCTTTCCCTTTCTTTGATTAGAAAGCGATAATGAATGATGAAGCTATATAATGCGCTGCCAGCATTATGTTACTGTACATATACAAGGCAAAACAAAAGAACATGCAGGCTCATTGAATTCTGAGCGAAAGAATTGACTAAAACATATTTACAGCACCTAATTGCACAATCCCGCCGCCAAGGGGCAGAACCAGAACCTTAAAAGGGTGTATCACTGGCCAAAAAGCTTAAGCACCTTAAGGAAGGGGCTATCGTAAAGTCCGCAGACACATGATGGTCTACTCCTGGGAGGTAGCAGAATATTCGAAGAGCAGGCGTTTGGAAGGAGCAGATTGTACAAGCACCCGCAGGCGGCTCGTGAGCTGGTAAATTAAGGTCCATTGCATCGCCATCTCTGAATCCTTCATCTGCCTCACAACAGAGGCCTAGAGAAAATAAAACCAGGGCGTTGGTATGAATCGAGATGTCAAACATTTCAAAGTGATTAATAGTGTTTTTTCAAGAAAAGAAAATCTCAACAATCAAGAAGACCTAATTCTCCCTCTCATAAATCCTGAAGAGCCAGTGTCCACAAGCTCCCACCTCTATCCTTATTGTTTCAGTGAAGTACACAAGGCTATTTCCATAGAAAAGTTATAGCTACAATATTCTTCTAGCACCTTTGCGAAAGTTGACAATTGTTTTTTGCAATTTCAACAATTCTTTTTTCCTTTTCCTCAAGACACAAGACTATTTCATCGATGCTAGGCATTTTGGGACCGCTAGCATACATGGGCAGGACCCAATGAGAACAGTGCACAAGAGATACTAGGATACTTGCTGGCTTTGGCCATGTACTTGTGACCCAATGTCGAAACATAGAACGGAGGAATAACTGAGACATGAGCAAGGGTAAAAAGTTGCAAACCTGAAGGCGTCTACCAAGCTGAACTTCAACTTCTGTACCGAATGATATATTACTGGCTAGAGATTTGAGAGGATCAACTGTAGGATCAACAGAGAGCAGACTCGGGATCTGTGGTGCATAGACCACTCTCCACCTAGCCTGCCCAAACTCTCCCTTTCCCTCTATTCTTGGCATTAGTGTTTCCAGAGTCGCAGTTGCAAGCTTTTTAAATGCGAGCTGACCATCACCTTCCAAGATAGACTCTGCCAACTGACTCTCAAAGACTCTAGCAGCCTGCACAAACGATATGCAATCAACAAAACCGACTCCCAAGTCACCCCACATGCTATCACAAACAAGGAAAGAATTAAAGGGATTTGACCCCGTGGATTATGTGGTGAATGACGACGATGGAAACAAAGCAAACTTGTTTAGTGCAAACTTTTTTACCAGTCATTAAAAAGAGCACTACTGAGTGAACCTGTAAATGATATTAATAACTACCTCAGTAGGTGAGAGGCCATCCTGCTCCACAGAGCGGGTAGAGGTCACAACCAAATTATCCTGCCAATTACTTGCTCGACTTTGGATCCTAAATTGCCACTCTGATCCAACCAAAGCCAAGTCTAGCATTGGATCTAGTCCATGCTCAGGCTCAAACTTGGCTATGTTTAAATGCTCTTTCTTCAGCCTCACCTGGATGGAGTTTCCAACAAAAATCAGGCATGAGGAAATAGATAATAAAGCAGAGCAAATGCAGCATAAAATAGGAAAAAGGTGAATACAAATGGCGCACCTGAGTTGCAACAAGATTTACATCACCGTTTTCGAATTTCAGGAAGCCCTTGGGTTTTATACATTTCGGATGAGCAAGGCCATTTAGCTCGAGCTCTCCACTGACAGCAAAATTGAGAATCAAAGGATACACAATTCTCAACTCTGGCCCCAATTCGAGCTTCAAATCACTGAGGCGTATATCTACTTTTGGTGCAATGTTCACTTGATCCATTTCCTTTTTAACTTCGGACGATTTTACTGCAAAGGGAGCATTGCAAGGATATTAACTCCGGCAATAAGATTATGCATACTTCTTTCCTTCTACTTAGAAATTTATACTTCACTAACTAGTCACATTGAGAGCACTTTCGTTGAATATTTGATTATGTTGAACAGAAGTGGAATTCAATTTAGCTGTCACGTCATATCTCCTTAATTTCCAGCTATTTCCTTTATTACCTCAGCTCTCAACATTTGTGAAGACATCGTCCGTTTGATGATTTTGCACCTCTCCTTTTTATCTTTTGTTTTGTGATTTATACTCTTCGGACTAAGTCCTTGATATATTGTCTGTTTCTGCTGATGAAACATGGAAATCACCCAAAATAGAAAAATATTTACCGGAGTGTAAAACTTTATCTTAACACCAAGTATAACTGTATAAGTAAATTTCAGAAGAAGCACAATTCAACAAATTAAGCTTGTCTCAGAAGTCCAAATGTACGTACATCACACAAAAGACAATGTATTACCTGAACGTGGAACGAATCCAATTCTTGAAGCAGCAGGCTCTGCATTGAAAAACCGAGAAACGTATCTTGAAGCAAATGCACGATTCACACCACCAACAGAGAGCCGTGACTGCTGTGAGGCCACTCTATCAAAAGGTGCTGCTCCACTGCCCTTATCGTGAGGTAAGTATGCTTCTCCGTGACTCAATTTAATATTCCCAGAAATGTTTGGTTGCAAAATGGAACCAGTTATTTGCATCTGTGTGTCAACCTGACCACTGATCATGTATATGCAAGCATCAGAAATACAGAGAAATCCTAAGCTAAAAAGGCCACAAATGGACAATCAGAAATAAAACATAATTCTCCACTATCTTCCATGGTAGAGACCACAATGTAATAATGAAACAAGACTGAAATAAATAACCACGAACACAGCAAACATCAGCTATCATAATACATTGGCAGCTGAAGATAACAAAAACCAAAAAATAGTAAAAGTGACTGCAATAACAGAAATACGAGCTTTACTGTTTCTAAAATTGAATTGATCACCTCAAAATATTCTTAGCTCGTACTTCTAATACTTCACACTTCAAGTCGATTTGATCACCAAGAGATGCTTCACTTGTCTTGAAAGGCAAATTTCCCCTTATGAACAATTTACCTCTCCTGCTTACTTTGCTCTCTAACGAACCAATACATAACCTATTTGATTTCACATGAAGCGTGCCACCAAGATTTGTGAGTGGTTTACGGAGCACGGGTGAAGATACAGAAGCCCGATGAAAAGATGCAGATCCATCAAGCAGGGGTTGTTCAACTGTACCTCTGACCTGTTCATCAGCAAGTGGTAAGCGTTACGGCAAACCAGTCACACTGAATGGAAGTTTGCATCAACAAACTATAACAATTTCATCATGTCAGAGGAACACACTAATAATTGCCTATGGAATCACCTGAAGCACTATATCTGCATTGCCATGAAGCCAATTGGCATGTGGAGATAGAGCCGTCAACAACATCATGCCCCCATCTTTTATGTCAGCATCAATCCTTACTTCCCCAACATCTAGGATATTCCAGTTTAAACCTCTGAGGCTTTCAGCTAATTGGGCATCCCACCCATCTTCACTTCTACCTCTAGAGACTTTCTTTTCACCAGTATCATCCAGAGACGCTCGACCACTTTCCTTCACCCAGCCAGAGACCCAAGAAGCTTCAGTTTTATCTCCATCAATGTTCTGTTCCTCAAGAATGTTATTTTGGACAAAGGCGATGGGAACACTGCCTTGAATGTGCACATGACCATTTTGGATTGCCGGTTCAAATTTCGCATTGAACAAAAAACGGCTGGAAGAGGTCAAGGATGCAACAATCTCAGCACGTCCAAGATCAATGCCTCCAATAGCACCATCCAAAAGCCTCACTTGGACATCGCATTCTGGTTTACCTGGACTACCCCTAAGATCTCCTTCCATGTGAAGAATACCCTTAATTGGGGCTAGTAATTGATGCAAAGAATCAATGACATCAGTAGCTAAAGAGTCAACAACATGAACGACAGTAGGGACTAAACTGACAGGAAAATTTAGAACAGCGAAATGTAGGTTGTTTTTTTGGCCTAACAAAGTTCCATCAGCATGGATTGTGGCATTGTCCTTTTGGATAAAAAAATTGTCCAGCCGCAATCCATCATCATTGCTGTATGCACCAACTGCCAGAACCCGCTGAGTTTTGTAGGTCCCCCACTCCCAGTCCTCTCCATGGAAGTCAAAATCTGCCTGTAGAGTTCATGCGGTACACATAATTGCCTTGAGCAAGATAATCCAAGAAATTGCAGACTTGGACATAGGAGGAAACCAAGCAATATGCCATCAAAATGTTTCTGAAATTAAATCACAGAGATGTAACTTTTCACTGTCCAATCTATACACACGCGAAATAATTTGGAACTACATTCAGAAATTTTGACATCACAGGAGCACATGGAATATGTCCTATGCTGGAAGACAAAGGAAAAAACAAGAAAGAATGCAAACTTAGTGGTATTGAGATTCAGCTATGACAGCAGCTAAGATTGTTACTAAGAGAATTTGACAGGAAAAAAGCCTATTTCCAAACAGGGAAAAGGAAAATTACATCATCTAAGTGCACAAGATTTTTGTCCCCCGCAGAATGAATTCAATTTTTCCCAGTCATACGAGCACAACAGACCCCCTATTTCAGAGCCAGTGTCCTATCTTGTGCTCCAGAGATCTCAATTTTTCAGCTATACTAATAGTTTGTTAAAGGAAAGATATCTACCATTGTATCCCCATTCCCTCCACCACTTGCATCAAGAGAGCCATGCCAGCGGCCTCTCAGTTCAGCCAAACCAGGAAGTGTTAAGTCTTCAAGGATCACTTCGTTTGCTGGACTATAGTGCCCACGTATCACCTGAGACACGGATAATTAAACATCATGGCTGGCTGATACAGCTCCATAATGATTAAAATATTGAGCTTTCCCAAGCATCAAACAGTAGCCATCTAGCAATGCCACTTCCAAATACACCAAAATAAAGTACCTCAAGGAGTTCTTGTAAGCTTTCAGTACATAATCCCACAGACTGTAAACTTCGAATAAAAAAATCCTGCAAATAAGTCCGGACCAGATGATACAATGAAATTGATGGCATAATTTTAAGTGGAGTGAAAGGGTTAAATCTGGAACGATAAGGCGGAACTAATGGAGATAATTTAATCAGAACAGCAGAAGAGAAAGAAAGTGCACAAAAGCAAAGCAACGACTATAAAGTTAGAGGATGCTCAGCAGTTTCTTTGGATATCATATGAAACATTGTAATCCACAAGTTTCCTAAATCGGACATGAACTGTTGTCATCTGCTCTGGCAACCTATATTATGGTACTTGTTTGAAGCCAGACTTCAATTGTTTCAGGTTTCAGAATATGGTTTCTATTGGATGATCTACTTAAGAATAATACTGAAATCAATACGTTTTATCCAACCGCAACACAGAGCACCATAATTACTAGAGATGGGCAGTATATGAACTTTTTTTCTTGAGTAAGTTAACTTCGCTGAAATTTTTGCATGTCTGGTACTTTTACCGGTTCCAATTTAAGGTCAAACGCAATTATTGAGAGGAATACAACCTTTGATCTAGAATGAAAAGCCGGATCTGTGCTTCGAGAAAGAAGTCTCGCCAATGGAAGCATCTCAACAACCTCAGCCTGAGGAACTTCAAGCCTCATTCGCCATCTTCCCATAGAAGATATAACACTACCCAAATGCCCTGTCATTGCTCTTTTCAACAAGCCACCAGTTTCTTTGCCAGCAGGGATTCGTTCCCGGCTTCCAGGCAAAACATATTCGCCTTGAAGTTCATAACGGCTATTGCTTTGTTCTAGAATGGTTTTCTCAACTGTAATCTGAAAAACAGGAACAAGAATGTCAGCCAAAGATTTAAGTCATGAATGGGCAACCCTGTTGTGACCAACTGTACAATAGGAGTCTATGCATTGACTGCCTTCGAGAGACGTAACCTTCAAGTTGACTAAAGATTAAAATCCCACGAAATAACAGTTTAAAATTCCAACAATGAATCAACAAATGCTACAAAATTAGCGACTAAGCACGCCAATTAAGCTCTAAAATTATAGAGACTGTGATGCTATTAATGAGTCCACAATCAATATCAAGGAAAATCTTCTTAGCTAATGGTTGCTAATACAAGCAAGGAAAAGAACTACAAGAATTGCAGATATTCTCTCATGCAACTAGTATGCATATGAATTACCCGAAAATCAGGTAAAGGCAAAGAAATTGCCAAACAATCCAACAACCATAATGCTGATCATGATGTTCTTGAATGATTAACTAACTGACCAAAATGTAAGTGTTGAGAAACATCCAGTCACGGAAAAAAAAAAAAAAAAGTTGAGTCTGGGCACTCACAACATCTCCACTCCATCTAGCAGCTACATCAAGAGCTTCTCCTAGCACACCACTGAATTTTGGCCGAAGCACAGATAAAGCTCCATGACCCCTTCTTTTCTGAAGATTAAGCTGGATTTCTGCCTGACAAAAACACAGCAGCAGAAAAGAGAGCAACAGCTAAATGTTAAATGTTATCACCAATCTCAAATATATTCCCATACCTGAGAACATAAAGCAGATCCTTTGATTAGAGAAGATGCAAGTCATACTAACTATATAACCCTTCAAGACAATTCATTGATTTATCAATAATAAATAAAGAATTTCACATTTTCCCATCTCATAAGGAATTATAAGAAGGCTGCTACATTGCCTCTTGACAGTTAAAAACCTCAAACTTGCAAATCAAATTCATGATTCTTCACTCATATATATACATGTGAGGATACTGGGTCAAAAAATTTGCAAGTATAGTTTCAGTGTAATTGTAATTAGATGCCAAATCCACCTAAGAGGAGGATCTTCAAATCTCAGATGTTCCAGCGTCCAGATGGTATAAGTTTAAGAAGCAAGATGAATCTTGTGAAGCTATATATGTACAAGTAGTACTACTGAAAAGATCATTCTACAAGGAAAAGAACTGAAATCAACATGCAACTCTTCATGGGAAGTTACCCTTTGAATCATTCCCCTGAGTGAAGCCAACTCCAATTCATCGAGGGGCAAATGGCGTAACTATATCCAGCAACACAAGAAAGGAAATATCAGTTATTAATTTCCAGGTGATATTTAAGATATTAACCTATGCAATAGCAATTAATCTTCAACACTAATTCCATTGTTTTGTAAAGAACCGATGAAATCACAAGTACCTCCAAGTTGGCAGTATGTAGAGGTCGAAAGCAAGCATTAGCTCTTAGCTGCCCCTTCTGAAGAGAGAAGGAACACATTTTCCCATTTTGGAGATTTTCTTCACTAGGCTGCAGCGGACCCACAACCTCCAGTGCAAGACTTTCATCTGGTCTTCCTATGGCGTCCAACTGCATTATCAGAAAAACAATAATGAAAAGTTAGAAGAAAGTTGTTCCGGAACATGAAATCCAATAAGAACCATACAAGTTGCATCAGGACTACTTTTTCTGCAATCAGAGAAATTTCACAGCTCAGTTGCCTTCTTAATATTCTGTCTTTAATGCCTCATTAACTAAGGACTCCAATATCATTCCAACAGTGTAACTAACTCCAGAGAAGGAAGCAGATAATTAACTCATAGAGCACCAAAATCATATGAAATTATGCAGCATCCAACGGAAAAGATACAATAGCTTTTTTCCTTGAAGGAATAGTAAATAAATATTTCCAGTCTTTCCAGTTTCCAGCCACTATGACGGCTCTTTCTTGTGACTCCTGCTACAAAACCCTCCGCCATTCCCTGTTTGAAAGCCGCACAAGCACTACTTGCAAGAAGCTTGACTAATAATATTGAAAAATATACGAGGCTATCTACACAAAGTAAATGCAGAAGAAAAGCAGACAATATCACAAAAAAATGATTTACCTAACAAAGCAAGCTACAATGCCATGGTATATCAAGGAAATTACTTCTTAAATTGACACTGCACAGCCATTACCTTTATATATTCGCGTGAAATTCTCAAGAGCCCTGCCAACTGAGGTGCCAGCATCAATTGGTTCAGTTTGAGACCTGAGATAGAAACCTCACCCACAAGCATCTTTGAGCTCTCTTCAACATTCATGTGCACACTTTCCAAACTGTTATCAGTACTCATGTGCCCATTAGAATGGCCCGATGGCGTTGTAACCTTTCCCTGGAACTTTATCCTTCCAGTTGCTTTTAAATGCACAGGTCTTGGAGAGTCAAAAGAATAAGAAGAAACCAAGCTAAAAAATTCAAAAGCACGCATTCGTAAATCCAAGTCAACTCCTTCAACAATAAATGGGACAGAGTTCATTGGATTGACATCCCTTTTCTGAAGCCAGTATTCATCAAGATATGATGTTTGAACTTTTGAGTACAACTCAAAAGCAACAGATGAAGAATTAACAGTTATATATTCATGTGAGATAATGATGTCCCCACGAGCATCGCTAAATGATCCCTCAGCTTTTGGTGCCGTCCACTTGATATCAAATCTCCTATAATCACAAACCATCTTATATAAGTCAACTGCAATCTAGATGTAGATTCACTAACTGAACAATTAATAAGATCTCACTCAAAGGAGTCGGATCTCCAAAAAGTAGAAGAGAAGAGGTAGATAACTCTTACGGTCTCAAAAGTGACCCAGAAAGTTTAGTCTCTCCGCTTAAATCTCCCAACTTCAGTGGCATTGAACGAAGATAAGCCGGCATATACCGTTGCAAGATTTTATCAAAAGATAAGTTTCCAGAAAAATTTACATCAATAGCTGAGTCATCCAACTCCCCCTGTGAAGCAACATATATCATACATTAGACAAGAAGGAATATGGAGGATATCAAAAAGGTCAATGAAGTACCTCTGGACAAATCCATGCATTCCCAGCCCCACGGATTTCACCACCATCAACAAGACTAGCTCTGATACCATATAAGTCCGCAACCTATAAAATGGAAGCTAGTTTTATCCCACTATACTATTTAAGCATTTCCTATAAAAGCAGCCATGCTTTTACAATTAACTAAGCGATAACAAAAATTCTTACGCAATTATCAGTGTTGAAAGTAAAATTGGCTGATACATATGAAAATGGAACTCGATCAAATGCAGCCACTGCACCAGCCTCCTTATTCTTTAACATTGCTTCATATGCAATAGATGCTGGATACTCCGAAACAGAATGAGCCATCTTCCTTGAAACGATCCCACTACCCACAAACACGGGAGCATCGAGTGGGCCCTGACAGTTGAATACTGCAGTTACTGAACCAGCAAGCTGCAGCCAAGAGAAACGGTCAAAAGAAAACCGAATGGAACTAAGCAAGGTCCAAGAAAGCCTCCTGTCTCCCCTCTCTCCTGCCACCAAACAATGGCTATTACATAGCTAGATTAAGATTTCTCGAGTTAATTCATACCGGAAATAATAGGGGTCTCATCTTGAAAGTTTTCATCAAGGCATTCACTTCGACACAAGGAACCTGAAAAAAGGAATACAATGAAATAGTTATGACAGAATATAAAACAACACTTTTCACGGCTCAAGCTCATGCCCATCAAGCAATCTTACCCTTCAGTTATTCATATCATTTCAAGCCAAAGCTATGGCTGCCTCCATTTGCTGATTACATACAAAAGAAACCATTCCCAAGTCTAAAGAGAACTATTTTTATGGATAACAAACTAGAAGGAAGGGCAATCATTAGAATGAACAGAAAGCCAAATGTGGAAAACAAGAATGACACAACCATGCAGTCATATAATTATGACAGCAAATGCAAACAAAAAACATATCATGACTCAAGCTCATGCCCTTCAGAGCATCTTACTGTTCAGTTATTCATATTATCGACAGCAAAATAATATGGCTATATCTTTTTTCCCCAATAGCACCAGCTTCCATATGATCATTCTCAAGACAAGAGAGAAGTAACCTTCTATGCATAATAAACATGAAAAGACGGGGCATTCATAGAATTTAGAGAAGTGAAATGTGAAAATTGAGTGCCATGATGTTGCTCATGGACACAGATTTCACTGTTATCCATCTTGTACAGCAACGTGCAGCCAAGTACATGGCATGGAGAAAGACAAGGAACCACTTAATGACTCATCATATCCAATAATTTTCAGTTAATTTAGGATTCATGGATACATGCACACAGATGCAGACGCATGCATACCCACCTGACAAAACTGCTAAGGTGCATTGAATTTTATCATTTTGAGCTACTATCTAAAACCAAACTAGCCAGGCGAAGAGACGATCATGAAAAAAAAGCAACTAGCCAGGCAAAGGCAGCAGACATGATGCAAACAACATAGGTATTGTTGTTATGGTGGCTCGCCGACAGTAAATGGGCAATGTCGCGGTGTTGATGATTCAACGATTCCGTGCACAATGTTTAAAATGTATTTACAAAGATGAACATTTCTTTTTGAACTGCTAGTTTCAGTAACAAATCCATTGACAGTGGCATTAATACAAGAAATCTCATTCAGCAAAGCAGAAGAATATCAAATTTGGCGTTCACAGAGGCAGTTTGGGACAGTAGTGTCGATGGCAACAAAGATTTCCTGTCATTGGCAGAAATGGTAATAATAGTAGCAAAGGCAGCAGACATGATGCAAACAACATAAATAGTGTTGTTATGGTGGCTTGCTGACAGTTAGTAAATGGGCAATGTCGCGGTGTTGATGATTCAACGATTCCGTGCACAATGTTTAAAATGTATTTACAAAGATGAACATTTCTTTTTGAACTGCTAGTTTCATTAACAAATCCATTGACGGTGGCATAAAACTGCAAGAAATCTCATTCAGCAAGGCAGAAGAACATCCAATTTGGTAACATATGTTCCTTGTCAACATAATGCAGGAAATAGCTACTATAACAATCTTCAGTCAGTTAATTTATCAAAGTGATGATTTGACAAAAATTAATATATTTCAAGCTATTACCACAATGTCTATCCAAAAAGCAAGTGTGAACTACAAACAAAAGAGGTGCAACTTGGAAGCTATGTTGAGGTTAACAATACCTGGCACATTACGTGAAATTCTCCTTCATCAGGATTAATGCCAAAATCTCCAGAAGCTTCCAGGGGAACGCTGCCAAACCATCCACTTGTGTTGTGTAAGAATATCCGTTGACCGCGGAAAGATAAACTTCCCGAAACATCCTATAGAAGAGATACAATAGGCAATTTCAGAAAAAACAAAACCTCTACTTTCTGAAGCCATGATGAACACTAATTAATTTTCTTAAGTACATCAGAGAAAGAAAGTTCATGAGATTATGCTAAATGTGCAAGTGCACAACAACCACAGATAGTAAAAATAACTCAAGAATATCAGAGAAAGAAACTGCACTGTGCTAAATGCTCATGTTTGTATCCTCCCTCTCATATTAGAGAATTATGCTTTATCAGTTCATGGCCAATAAAGTTGAATTGGCAAAAATTAACCCAGGACATACAGAAAACCATGATGGAGCATCATAGAGCTGAAAAGCCAATCCCGTCACATCAAGTTGACCATAAATATTTGGAAACGTTTCTCCTCTGGACATGCACATATGAACCTGCAGAAAAAGCAGAGCCTTAAAAAAAGGGAAAAAAAAGAAGAGGAAAAGGCAAAGGGAAAAAGGGAACAGAGGACTTAAAGATGCTTATGCACAGAATTATTCTCAGAAACAGTCACTTATGTTGCTCTTGCCTAATCATTGAATTACTTGCTGACAAAGCTGTCCACAGATATGATTTCAGATGCTCTCCCACTCTTACATAAGTTGGTTAACTTCACTAAATCTAAACTACCAGCTTAATAATGCATCTCAGACTCCATCTCTTCTCGATAAAATTGGGCTTATCATACAGAAGCAGCAGTTCTGTGATATAGAGTAGACCACTTTCCTTCAGGATCCTCCAAAAAACTTCCACAGGAGCCTTGCCCTAGCCATTCTAAGCATTAATGACTCGTGCTTTAGTATTTATAATTTACTGCTGCCTAGGTCTATGCAAGGCCAAATTGTAACAAAAAAGGCCTAAAGAGGGACTCATTCGTAGCACCCCCACGTCGTGCGAGAATGTTGGCTGATCAACTTACTCAATCTGTTTAATGTGTCTTGAAATATCTTTTGACTCATAAAAGCACACCATTAACAAAAACTGTGATCGATGCAATCATCTTGCATAGCAATATTTGCTGAAGAAGAAAAGGTTCTTCAGCAGGCTGAAAACGTGATGGCAGCAAAATAGCATCTCAACCTACGAAATACATCTTGCTCCAAGTTAACCAACACTTCCTCAAGGCATATGGAGAGAAACGAAAGGAATCCTACCACATTGAGAAGTGGACAAAAATCATTCTTAGAATATAAAAAAAAATGAAGAGCATGAAGTTAGAGAAGCACCTCACCAGTAGCTCTACCTTTCGCCCATGTAAGCGGGATTTCTAAAATCCTTTCAAAAAGCTGCAGAAAATGACAGGCAGCACATTAGGCACGAGATACTTGCCACCTCCTCGGCAGCACAATGCAAGTTCTTTGCATTCCACGATTATCTGGCCACATACTTACTGGAGCAAAACCGTGAGCTATCTTTAGATTGGCATGCCATTTTTGCTCGAGAATGTCAACAAAAACATCGGCAGACAGTGAACCACCATCTTCAGACATTGCATCTGATCTCCACATCTGACAATTACCATTCAGTTGAACATGAATGAGGCCATAATTCTTTTGAAACTTCACATGTCCATCAGTGTTCTCCATCTCTCTGTTAAGTCACATAGTGACATTAATAACCAATAAAGAGATGACATACAAAATTGATCCTGCATTGAAACTTCACAAAGATTCCAAGTTTCTTTCCAACCAAACCAGATTTTACCATATTATCACTTCTGCGTTGCTAATTTATGCACTAGGCATCTTTCAATCCAGTAATACTTCATTTAAAGACTGATAGACGTAGTATACAGGAAGTATGCCAAGAGTATGAGAAACTAAGAGAAAAGATAAAAAGAAGCAAGAATAGGATCACTTACACTTGGGAAATACTCTGCATTAACAAATCACCGAAGTGCCAAAGAAAAATGTTTATGATGTTGCTTGAACTAAAAATCACGTCGTGGGATAGTATACTATAAGGTTACACTAGTCCAGTTAAAGTCAAAGGATGCCACTCAGTCAGGTGAACAGATTATTTTCCAACAATAGAAAGAGGACTGCAGAAAGTTCACATAAAATGTCCAAAAAAACAAACTACAGTCCCCAGACAGTACCATCACAGCTCTTAGAGTTAGCAGTAGATTGGCATGCAAAAACCTCATGCATAACCATGGATACCTTCTGATCAATAAACCATAGCCGAAAGGCATTAAGCTAATCACGGTTCCTGCTATGCAGAACACTGATGATGATAAGGTCACAAGCAAACGAGCTTGCTATTTCACATGATTAACAAACCAAAGAAACATATTGCACTGGAGGGAGAACTTATTGTCACTCAAATATAACTTGTCTTTCTTGTTGGCGTAAATGATAGAGGCAGCACATAGTTGTATCACTGACTGCCATAAAGTATAATATAGGTATAAGATCAACAAACTCACATAACAGGACATTGATATAGCAAATGATAGTGTAAAGCAACTCTCTAAAACAATATGTGGAACCATAAAGAATGATTTTAGACGTCACCCGATGACAATTTGGGGGACCATAATCAAGTCCTTTCTAGCAAGCAGAGGCCATCATTGAAGTTAGGACACATTGAGATACAGTACTCACTCTCATGGCGGAAAGTTGTTACAGCGAGGAAACTTGAGTAAAGCAAAACCAAAAGGATTGATCTACTATATTTTTCTACTTAGGCAGCATTTCACCTTAAAAACTCATGCTAAGACCAACAGTAGCGACCAAGGAATATTCTCAACACATCGTCAGGTTCAGGCATTGTACAAGCAATCTGAAGATGGGATCAAAAAATATTTCAGCAAAAACCTATCCAGAATTGATCACTTCTGCTTATTTACTTCATCTACCTCCACATAGAATAATTATTAATCCACAACAAACCAACTAAATTGGAACATGAGTGAAGAAATAAATAGGCTCAACCAAATTTCAAGGAGAAAATCTACATTATCCAAACAATACAGACCTGGGCTCCTTGTCGCCGTATGCAAGAAGCATCAAGGTCCCACCTTTGAAGTAAACCGAGTCCAAAGTAACAGGAAGCATCTTGCTGATGCCTTCAGTTTGCGCTACTTCAGCTCCATCAACAAGTTCTGCAACAACATCTTCAACTTTTGGAGCAACTGTCGACTTCAGCTTCCCCAAGGTGACAGCAAAGCTATGGAAGAACAGGCCAGCCATTTTTCCATAAGATGAAGGAAAATTAAGATTCAGATGCCATGGGTGCAAGGGCTGTTGCATTGCAACCGAGCGGTCAGCTTTGCCAAGAGCTGAATCTTGATGTGTTGTATCATCCTTTGCACACTCAATAACTTGATCGACATGTCGATTGACTACGTCAACCCTAGATTTGCCATTTTTAGCATTAACTCTTTCAGCAACATTTACATTTGAAGAACTTTGCCCAAGTTTTTCCACTCCATTCCATCTACCAAATATCATAAGAAAAGGATCATATATAAAATTCAAACTGCGATTAGGTCTATGCTCATTGTTCTTTGTAAGATGATCCAATTCTGAAGTTTTGAGACATTCACCAATACGTGTATCATCTGTCAATTGTCCACTGACACTTTTCGCAGAAACATTGACAATATCCCCCTGACTTTCCTGTAGAGAACTATTGACATCCATTAAATCATAACCTGAAAGTGCTTGTGAGGTCTCATCGGAAGTCCTTTGAGATAGTCTTTGGAAATAAGAAGCTGCTGCCGTTGCACTGCGCTTGAGTAATCTGTTCTTAGCAGCAAGAACATCTTCAGAATAACTACCACCATTAGATTTCCTCTTGTGCTTTCGAACTTGTTTGATCACTGTAGACCACAAGTTCAGTCCAGAGTCAGGTACTTTCACACCAAATGATTTCTCTAGATCTGCATGCCTCATATCATAATCAACACCGGTATCCATACAGCGATGATCACTCCAATGCATCTTCTCCTCCATGCACAAAAACGACTCGGAACTCATCGATTTTGCGAAATTACTTTCCGTCTCCTTAACACTTTCTTTGGATGGACCAGAGCCTTTCTCAGAGACTACATATCCAATCTCTGAAGCTTGCCTAGCGGCATCATCCCTTTCTCTATCCCACCGAGCGGCTGCTTCCTCCCAAGCAATTCTCCTAGTTCTCGTCCGATAGTCAATGCCTTCTTCAGAAGAAGACCGCCTCTGCAGACTCCCCTCTGACAAGGGAATTCCTAACCAAGTAAAATCCTTCTTTTGTGCAACCAAGAGACATGGATCGGATAAAACAGCGTCAATGACAATCTTTCCCCTCCTCAAACTAGAAAAAGGACGAATGCGAAGTTTAATGGTGGGAACCTCACCACAAGAAAATTCTTCCAAATGAGGACCAAAAGAACAGGACTCCAAGGTTATGCTTAAAGGTGAAATCCTTCTAACCTTTCCAAAGTCAAGTTCACGCTGGATATAATCACTAAGGGTGGAACAAACAGAAGGCAAAAGCTTGGCTTCAATGAATCCCTTTGCTTTTGATTTTCCATACCATAACAATAAGCAGACCCCAGATATCACAGCAACAAATATTGAGCACCTAAATAATATCAGTCCCTCGTGCCATTCAGGTGTCAAAGACCTTACAAGAGCCTTGCTTCTAGAAAAAGGTTCCTTGACGCAATTAACAATCGATCCACTTCTTGACCCAAGATTCTTCTTGAGTAACTCCACATTTTTCCTGTAAAAGTGAGAGAACCAAATCGCCCTGGAAACCCAGGGGTTTGGCTTAGCACACTTACACTTCCAAATCGCCCTTCGGTTTTGCCTTCTTTCTGGTTCGGAAAGGTTAACATTGCTCCTTTTTTTTTTTGAGCTAGAAAGGGGAACACCAAGGAAAGGGCTGTGAAGTTTTATACTCATTATCCCTGACTAGATGATTTTGTGCTCTCGCAGCTCATCTGCTGGGGACTAAGACCAAGCATAATGCTCTTAGTCCCCTACAACATCAAAACAGTCCCCGTTGGTCAAGCATTCACAACCTGTGAGAAAATTAAACCAAACCAACGAACAAAAGTCATCCCACGATCCCCAAATGAAACGAGCTCCGCGCAAAAGTGAGAAACTGTGAAAACACTCACACCAAAGCCGAAAACAAGGGAACGAAATCGTTTCTAAGCGTTACGGGATCCTAAAAACACGATAATCATCCAAGAAAAGAAAACCTTCCGCACTTCTCTCGTTCTTTGAGCTGAATTTCACTAAGCTACTCCTCTCAGCCTGTCGATCACCTTAACTTTTTCGCCAACGGACCCCAAAATCAACAGCACAAAAATTGAAATAAAAAAAAACCGAAAATTTCCCAGTACCCATGAATCGGGATATTGAAAACTCGGCACTCACTCGATCGTATAAGAACATAAGCCCGAAAAATCAGCTCAGGAGAAGATGGAACTAGAAGAAGAAGAAGAAGACGACGACGACGACGACGACGACGACGACGAAGTGAACGTTGAGAGGACGAATAAATGAAGCGTGAGAATGGCCTACTTGTCGATGTGTTCGCTTCTAGTCTCGGTCGATACAAGTTTCGCCCGTTTGAAAGAGAGAGGAAGAGTGCGAGATGGACATGGACATCGGGCTTTGCTTGAGACGTTGGCCAATTTTTGTTTTTCCTGAGAGGGAAGAAGCCGAGAGCGAGAGAGAGAATATTTATTACATCGTCTGACCAAATTGCCCCCGCAGTATTTTGGGGTGAAATGACCGTGGTAGCCTTTATCTCTCTCGTGTCGTGGAATGCCGATCGATCGATCGTCCGTTCATCCAATCGCCACCTTTGATGGCCGGACAAAACAACTCATGCCAGTGGAAGCTCGTGGAAGGCGATGGATGAGCACGTTGAATTTAACCGGATTGCCAGACGCCGGTGGGAAGAAAGAAGACGATAACTCCAGATAATTTTGAATTGGCGAAAACACCATGAGGTCATTGTCGAGGTCTCGGATAATGACATAAATGGATCCCGAGCTTTGACGCAAAACGCAATGTAATTCCTAAATTTTAAATTTGTCTAATATAGTATTTGAACTTTAACCCATTATGCAATAGCTTTCATGAACCCTTAATTTGTTCGGTGTGATCTCGAGGTCTTTGGACTCTATGAAAATATTTAATATTATCCCCGAACTCAATGTGATAAAGGAACAATCTTGAATCGTACCTAAACTTGAATTGATAAAAGAACAATATCAAATATTTTCATACGGTTTAGGATTTACATTGAATATGTGTCCAGAGTTCATTGACTGCATTAAACAAATCAAAAATTCATGGAAGATATTGCATGTCGGGCTAAAATTCAAGGACCACATCACACATTAGGTCAAAGTTCGTAAATCATTTTGATCATTTATCCTTGAGCTTCAATGTGATGGGGCTTTGCTGCCGTAGGAGTTTGCAGCAGGAGAATCCAAAGGAAGGTTGACAAAAGTGAGGTTAAGGTCTCTCGAAAGTAAATGGTTTCAATGATTAGAGTCCTGTCAAAGAGAACCAATGGCTTCTTTGAAACAAAAGTGAGAAGGCTCTAATATGCCTTAAAGTCTTAAGTACTTTGTGAAACTCAAATTACTAATAACCCGCGGACAAATAACTGAAACCACAATGGCAATATATATATATATATATATATATCGGAAAAAATGATTTAATTTCTTGATTGTCATACGAGCTCGATAACGGAAATCATTTTTATTTTATGGAAATGAATCAAGTGCGTAGAGAAAGTAGAAAGATAACAAGAAATGGTTGAATTTTTTTTTATAGCCCTAAGACAACTATTGAAATTAGGAAATTCAAACTAATTCGAATTTACAATTCGAACTTGGAAAAAATTTAATCCAAATCAATCTACTACGAACCATCTTCTCATCTTCAAAATATAATGGGCTCTTTGCAATCTCTTATATCTCTTGAGGTTGTCTTGTCTTGTTGAATGTGTTGGGCATGTATATCGTGATTTCAATATGTATCTTAATATTATTTTGCAAAAATCTCCAACTGCCTCTTTACCAGTACACTATTCTAGAGATGATTTATAATTGCCCCCGATCCTTTAGCTACATTTGTAACATACCGATGGAACCTCCTTGACTCACTTTATTCATGTTACGAATCAATCGATCGCTCTCCAACATTTTATTCATGTTTCGAATCGATCGATCACTCTCCAACATTTTATTCACTTTTCGAATCAATAGATCATTACCACATGCGACAAACTTCATTTAAACTCCATCCATTATTAGCTTATGGTCGATAATCCTATCAATGGACTTTGTAGACCGATGGCTTTGTTACCACATTCCTGATCGATGAGCTTACCAAGTTATATGTTGCGCGTCCTGACATAGCCTGGGCTATTATTAGCTTCTTCACGTTTGGGCCTAGATTTTGTGTCTAGTGTCAACAGACATACACACAGAAATTAAACTAACAATTCCTGAAGGAAGAAATACGGCTACCCGCTCCCCATCGCCAATAGGCTCTTGGATAGCCCCGAGACAGAAATGGGCCTTACAAAACTCTTCTCGTCATTGAATACCAAATATGTGAATTTGCACTACCCAAAACTGACGAATGACTAATTTTCCCGTTCGTTGCTGGAGATAGCAAATACTCATCCGGCATCTACATGTTAAATTCGAGTATGGCTCTATAAATCAATGTATACCAAATACTCATCCGGAATTACTTGCCTCTGCTTTCTCAATCTCTTGGTAAGGCGAAACAATACGAACATCAAATTCTATCTCCCTTTCAGCCATAACTTATTTTCTTACCTTCTCATCTGCCCAAAATCCAACTAATAGGCAAGTGCGAGTACCCTACTCGCAACCACATAAGAGATGCACAACGTCAAGAAGATTGCTCAAAGTAACCGCAATTTCAAAGAGGCGAGAAACCAAAAAATGTTGAGAGAAACATGAATCCGTCACAATACGGCAAGACTAGTTGACTGACACTCTGACCAAAAAAGAAAAAACTATGACTGACACGAATTGATACACTTTCATTAATTTTGAATAGAAAACACTACGCAGATATATAGAACATTTTTTTTCCAAGGACACAAAGCGACAGGATAGTCAACCCACACACAACACAACACGCAAACAAGAATTGGCAACCCTAATTGATGATAAGCACAAAAAATTTAGAGCCGGTGTTCCACATCAGCCAGAGGGTGCCACAGTTTGCTCACGGTCTGAGATATCCGTTAAAATTTCCTAGTTGTTACCATCAAGGTTATATAGGCTTATACCAAACTATAAGCATCTATCTACCACCCAAGGATGAATTTAAATCATATAAGCAAAACTGGCAAAATGTTTGTGGCGCAGCAATGGAGCCACAACAAATCCAAGATTCAAAAAGGAAAATCTTCTAGTTCACAGCAAATACAACTAAAGGTCGCCTCAGAAATCAGAGCCAGAAGGCCCAAAGATTATTCCCAATTGCCATATGAACAGCACAAAGTACATGTTTAAGACGCAGATGCCAAATGACACTCGGTCCTTTACCGTACTGGCTGCTGGTTGTAATGGTTTTTCTCCTTTTTCTTTGCTGCCGCAAGCCTTGCACTCCTAGCGGCAGCCTCTTGAGCAGCAGCTTTTGCAGCAGCATCCATCTCTTTGGAAGATTTCTTCTTCTTCACTGAGGCCATCTTCTTTAGCCGCTCTTTTATGTCAACAGATGATGCATCTTCACCTACCTGTTCAGCTCCAATTTCTGGTTCATTCACAACATCTGTACTGTTGGGCTGATCCTGGAGCTCTTTTGTCTCCTTGGAAGACTTGTCCTTCTTCTTCTTCTTCTTAGAACTTTTCGACTCTCCAGGAGCACTTTCCTTCTTTTCAACCTCACCATCAGGCTCCACGTCTTTCTTATCTAGCAATGCATCTGTAAATGATAATGCATGGCTAAGGTAAGATTTAAAAGGATAGCCAATAGCATTCCAGCATAAGATCAGTAACAGAACGGAAAATAAGAACCAACTAAACCATTATAATCTCTAAATGATTAATGGATTGCCACCAATTGAACATGCCGCCGTGTCTGAATGTCCTAGTTTCCATTGTGCAAGTGATAAAGCACATGGCATGGCAGCACCCATCCTTTTTGTAAAGCTTCACTGTGATCATAACAGATGATGCATAATTAATTACCACGTGGCTCATCTTGACCATTGTCCTCTTTTGGTGCAACACCGAAATCAGCCAAAAGTGCTTCAAGTTCTGCAAGCTCCTTCTTCTTCCTTTCTTTTTTGGAGAGCTGTCTCTCCGTCTCTTTGGATACAGCAGGAGCTTCAGCAGGCTTTTTTGCCATTGGCTCTGGGTGCACTGGAACGTCTTGTTCATGCTCATGTTCTTCCTCCAAATCATCATCCCCTTCATCAAGAATATCATCCTCACTCTCTGTATCCTGTACTCAGAATACAGAGTAAAGTATAAGGATAGCACATCATGGCTGACATTTAAACAAGTAAACTTCAACAGTAAAGCCGGTCTTATCTCTCCCATTCTCAACCCCTACCTAAAAGTTTTAAGGTCCACAGTCAGATGTCCAAGGTCACATGAAAAAATTAAAGAGGTTTACTAACCACAAAATACATTTGACAGCAACCTTACAAACTAGACATCTAACTCATCAGCAATAACAATCCTTTTCACATTGTGTGTACCGCTGCATTTTATCCATTATGTCTACAAAAAAAAAAAAAAAAAAACCTCCTAAGTCTAGAATTCACTGCCAGAGTTCAGGTCTGGCTTGCTAGTTGACAATTCTATAAGGAAAAAAGATCGCAAGATGAAGGGATGGTATTCAATCAGCATGAAGCAAAAAAGAACCGTAATAAGCACTACTCTTACCCATGAATTCTTAGCTAATGTATGAAATAAGAAAAATCTTTCACAGTTAAAACTAAGACATTTGCAAACAGCCTACAAATAACCATTTCAGCAATATTTATAAAGAAATTACCTTCATGATCATCGCACAGTATACTCGGTTAGGCATTATTATACTAACATATTCACAAGAAGATGAATAGGACATTAAGAAGCTGAATAAAACAAAAAGCGGTACCACAACAGATGGTCCAAAGGAACAGTGAATAGAAGAAGATAACAGGAAACCCCAATGTTATTGATGCTAAATTCTGAGAATGCTCAGGAAAACAACATCTTATTCCAGCACGGCAAGCAAAACACTATGGTACCACAACAGATAGTCCAAAGGAACAGTGAATAGAAGAAGATAACAGGAAACCCCAATGTTATTGATGCTAAATTCTGAGAATGCTTAGGAAAACAACATCTTATTCCAGCACGGCAAGCAAAACATTATGGTACTGGTACTTATCCGTGTCAAAGACTTTCAGTCAGATTGCTGACTTCAAAAGGCTTAGGACTTCCAAGTTCTGCCAGCAGTTAGTCACCGCATAAGGATGGATACAATCAAGCAGAAATGATGGAAAATCCTTATAGCTAAATGTGTATAAAGAATGAGGAACATCATAACCATAGCAAGATTTAAGCTAATCTTCTCAAGTAGCTGACATCTGATGGTTTTTTATATCATAGAAGCACGCACATAAATAGAAAAAGTGGTTCTCTTTGGTAAGTTAAAACCAGAATCAATGACGTAAAACCTCCTGAACCCCAACCCACTAACAAGAAAAATATCTAGCAGTGTATAGGGTGGACACATCTCACGCATGCATTTAAGAGCAACTTAACCCGTTTCACGGCCACTCCATTTCTGCTTGCCATGTTCTTTATTCTGATAAGACGAAATTCACGGAGCTGTTTGGAAGCAGTATCATAAACATTGTCTTCCGTTTTAAAACGGAAAGCTAACAATTGGCAATAGGTAGAAGGACCGCTTTCAAGAAGATCAAAGTGCTGTCTACAGTTGCCTAAGCCTATTGCAATCTCAAAACTCTAAGAAATCTTACGGCAGTTACTCTAAACTACAATCAGGGTCTTAAACACGTAACGACAAAATAGTAACCATTTCATCTGATGAAAACAATACTCAAGTTGCGTAATCGAACAAGTTCATATCTGCTCTTGAAAACTAAGATAACGTTGGATATGTTGCTGGACAGCAAGTATATGTATCATCCCAACGAAACCCGAAAGTTAAGTATTGTGTCAGAGCTTAACAATGGATTATCGTGCCATGGACATATTAGCGTGAGAGTGAGAGCATGTTGATCGCTACACTACACAATATGCATGCTCACCATGAACTCATCTGCTAAATCATAAAACCAATTCGACACAATGAGCCAACAAAAAATCCAATCAAAGGTTCCACTCCAATCATCAATTCAACCAAGGAAATAGACAATAGAGCATCTTATGTGCAATATATCTGCATGCATAACGCCATGACGAACCTCTACAATAGTGGGCTGCTGCTCCTCATTCTGGGGTGTCTTTCCCCAAGCTACAGGGGGCGGTGCAGTAGTGGCATAGTAATCGTCGTCGTCGTCATCATCAACATCTGCCCAAGATTTCTCCTTCAATGGTGTTGGGGCCCAGAAAACCTGAGGCTCGGGCTCTTTGGCCTGCGACTGAGCAGCTGATTTCGACGACCCCTTGCCGCTCTTTGACCCCTTATCCTTATCAGATTTCTTCTTCTTCCTCAACGTCTCGAGCGCAGCAAAAACGTTGGTGTTGTTGATCACCAGGGATCCCTCGTCCCTCCTGCTACCTCCACCAACCATCTCTCAAAATGATAAGGGACCCAGCTAACACTTGCGTTTTGATTCGAAACCCACGAGCACAGATATCAAAACCCAAGTATTCCCAGACGATTTTTCCACAGAGCTTTCAGATGTGACGATCTATTCGAAGGAAAAATCAGCTAGAACTACAGGGGGGGCGATCGGAACTTATCAATCAATCCGACGTTGGTGAAGGCAAAGGAACGAAGGGTATATCGAGCAAATGACTTACAAAATTTTAGGGTATGATTGCAGCGACAAAAGTATGTGAATTTTTCGACGGATTATAAAGGTAATTCACCCTGTCAAAACGAACAACGAAACGCAAAACCGAAAAAGAAATGCCAAGAAAGAAAGACACAAAAAAACAAAAAACCGACGAGAGGTTGTTCCAGCTGCAGATTGGAATCGATTCCCGCTATGGATATGGACACGCGATAGGACAATCGAAGGTCGGTGGCCGCTAAAAAGAGGTCTTCCCACGCGGTCTGCCGAAGGAATTACGAAGGGAATTCCGCACAGGAAGGAAGGTTCAGGAAGACGATAAGTTCGAGCGGAGACAGATTGGCAGAAGCGGAAGAGGTCGCAGAGAAGATGGAGAAATTAGGGTTTCGACGTTTCGATGCGAGACGGAGGGGAGGTGTTAGGGATAACAAGGAAATGGAAGAGAAGACGCACGGCTATATATACGGGTTATTTTTTTTTTCATTTCTTTTTTATTTTTGTGTGGAGGAATTTTTCCGTTTCAGTTTGCGGAACCCAAGATACGATGACGTTTGGGACGTGGCCGATGGTTCAGTCTGGAATCTGGATGAGAAAATCTTCCTCCGTTTCCCAAACAAGTGGGTCGGTTCGAACCTGGATATCGGGTCGGGCTAATTTGTTTCCGAGGCCCATCCACTAACAAAAACATGGCACTTTGTTTTTTTGTCGGACCCGATTTCTTATGTTTGATAAAACTGAAAACTACATTGAAAATTAAAAAACCAATTTTTGAGCGTTGATGATTTTGAACTCTGAAAAATATAACAAAATATTTGGTAATGACTTATATCGAGCACTGAGTATTATTAATATACCTTAAGTGAATTTGACATCGCTATTGATAAATTTTAACTATATAAATTGACGAAATTCTAATTGCCATCCGTCAATTATCTTTTCTACTTAATGAATTAAGTAATCTGTTCCTTACTTGACATATTATGTGATTTCTTGAGCTAATTGCATTTTTAAGTCAATGTCAGTTATGATTGTCGAACGAGCTTAGTCTCCATTAAGTGATTAAATCTTCTAACTTCAGCACTTAATTGGATTATCAAACAAAGAAAGTAAGTTACATGTTTCTATTTGGTTGAGCTTCTGACAAAATGCCATTTCCAGACCTGCTCAAAATCACTTTCGTAGTCTATTTACCCCGTGACAGCTCTATTAAGCACATGACCAGATCTACTTTTTTTTTTTTTTTTTATAGAGAAGGAACATCAATAAACTCTTAATGGGAACCAATTCATTTACCAATATGACAAGACAATCACTAAAGTAAGATGTCGTTATCGAAATGCAAGTCAAATAAAGTCAATAACGTAAGTTTTGCCTGTCTGCGCATGAATGATACTATTATCTGACAAATTAATTTACTTTTATGTGGTTTTCCAAAACCAAAATAGTGTTCCGTAAAATGCATTTTATGAGAAGCAATTTTAACTTAAATTTCGTTT